>NC_065597.1:21659448-27556948 GCF_024542745.1 Macaca thibetana thibetana | reverse complement strand
TCTCGAACTCCTGACCTCAGGTGATCCACCGCCTCAGCCTCCCAAAGTGCTGGGATTACAGGCGTGAGCCACTGCGGCTGGCCCTTAATCTTTTTAACTGTGAAAGTAATACATATTCAATGTAACTAATTCTAATGATACAGAGTATATAAAATAAAAAGTGAAAATTCTGCTTCATACAGCCTCACTTCTTTGAGGTACTTGCTATTTATAGTTTGGTCTACAGTCTTCCAGACTTTTCTTTGTGCATGTACACACACACTTGTACAAGCATGCATAGCTTTCTTTTTTTTTTTTTTTTTTAAGACAGAGTCTCACTGTGTTGTCCAGGCTGGCATGATCTTGGTTCACTGCAACCTCTGCCTCCTGGGCTCAAGTGACCCTTGTGCCTCCACCTCCTGAGTAGCTGGGACTATAGGCACCCACCACCATGCCCAGCTAATTTTTTGTATTTTAGTAGAGATGGGGTTTTACCATGTTGCCCTGGGTGGTCTTCAATTCCTGAGCTCAGGCAATCTGCCTGCCATGGCCTCCCAAAGTGCTAGGATTACAGGTGTGAGTCACCGCACCCGGGCCATGCATAGATTTTTTTTTTTTTAATGAAATTTTATATATATAAGTGAAATTGTACATATACAATTATATGTGAAATTATATATATATAATTGTATATGTGTAGTTTTGCAATTACATCAAGGAAACTGATGAAATTGCATCAATTATTTGCATGTCATTAATAATGTCTCAAGGAAAATGTTCATATAGCTCTATCTCATTTATTGAAAAACTCTCCAGTATTTGAGATTATGGAGATGAACTAGTCCCCTATTGACAGACACTGTTGCAGGCTGACGTCTATAACCCATAGAGGATCCTACAAATATGATAGGGGTATCAGTCCATGATTACATTAGAGTGTGTTTTGTGACGTTGTTGACTTTAAGAATGGGAGATGACCCTCAGTAGGCCTGACCCAATTAGTCAAGCCCTTAAAAGGGCTGGGATTCTCTCTGGCAGGGAGATTGTAAGTAGGAGAGGGATTTGCCTTGAGGGAAATTCTCTATTGCTGCGGGGGGGTGGGTCAGAAAGGACCTGAGAGAGGCCTTCAGGAGATAAGGATGACTCTGGGCTCTCACAGTCAGTCGGGAAATACGGGAACCTCTGTCTTAAAGCCACCAAGTGATCTCAGAAGAGGCCCTTGGGCTCCAGGTGAGAATGCAGTGAGCTGGCACCTTGATTTTGGCCTTTGGAAGCCCTGAGCAGAGAATCCAGCTGTGCTTGTCCAGACTTCTGAACTGCAGAACTGTGACATCGCCAGTGACTTGGGTGTTTTTATGGGGAGGGAAGAGTGTTATTTGAAGTCATGAAGTTTCTTGTACTTTGTTACACAACAAAAGAAAACTGGTAAGGCATTCCTATGGCTTCCAGCAATTGTGCTTTTAAGGAACATTTCTGTCTTGAACCTCCTTGCATGCACATCTTTATTTCAGAATTTCTGTGGGACGGATTTCTAAAATATTTTTGGGCTAACCATTTAAATTATTGATGTGTGCTGGCATGAGCAGTGGCTCATTCCTGTAATTCCAGCACTTCGAGAGGCCAAATTGGGAGGATCATTTGAGGCCAGGAGTTTGAGACTAGCTGGGGCAACAAAGTGAGATCCTCGTCTCTACAAAAAAAAAAAAAAACTAAAATTAAAAAATAAAAAAGGAAATGATGGATGTGAATTACCAAATTGTCCTCCTGAAGCCACGTGTTGATTGATAGTCTGCCCCCTTTCCCCCGCCCTCACCAACAATGGATACGAGTCATCTCTTTTTTAACTGTGGTAAAATACACACAACATAGGACTTACCATTTTAACTATTTTAAAGTGATCCAGTCCGTTGCATTCAGCACACTCACAACATTGTGCCACCCCTGCTGCTCTCATCCCGGAATTTTCCTGTCACCCCAAAAGGAAACCTCGTATCCATTAGGCAGTCTCTCCCCACCCCTTCCCTGGCCCCCCGCAGCCACTCATCTGCTTTCTGTCTCCTGTCATTAATCTTTTTACTTGTTGCCAATCGGATACACAAATAGGGGCATTTATTTCAAGCTGCTCTGATGACAGGATGTGCACACAGCTCTCTCTTCCTGGAGCTCAGACAAGCGCGTGTCCTGGTTGCCGACACAATGGCCCCACCACGGGTCAGGGCTCCGGACGCATGGACACATTCTCTGCCTTTCCTGCTTCTCCCAGCAGGCCCTGTCTCTGCCACCTCCCCATCATTCCCGTGTTGATCCTCCTCCTCCACCCTCCGTGCCCCAGCTGCTGATTCTAAGTAGGCAAGGCCTCCTGCATCTCGCCCTGCCTCCCTACTCCATTGAGACCCTCATCTGGCATGGGGTTGGCTGCCCCGGAGCATCTCTGGGCAGGAGACTGGGGATCCAAGGCCTCCGGGGCCTGGCAAGTAAGCGGAGGAGGGCTGGAGGCTGGGCACCAAGGAGACAACAGGGAGAGGTGGAGACTGTGGCCAGGGGAGGACACGTGTCTTTCTAAAGGGAGCAGCTGCATGGTGATTGTGTGCTCCCAGATCTTCTTATTTTTTAAAGGAGTCCTAAATATAGATATTTATATAAAAGTGATTGACATTTCATCAAAGCAAGCATATTCTCATTGCCCTGGCCGACCAACACGGAGGAGTGGGGGCGGTGGGAGCGGGGAGCCACTCGCCCCACAGGCTGGCTCAGTGTGAGAGGCGTAGAGACAGCAGGTCTCCAGGTTGCTGGAGGCTTGAAAGCCTGAATAGACGTACCCGGCTGCATCTCCAGGTCCCCTGGCTCCTGCCAGGGATTCTAGAACATTCTCTTCTGCTGCCTGAGTCCCTGTGGCTGTTTCCATGGCCCTGCAGAGTCTGAGGGAAAAGTGAGCCGTGTGCTGCTGTCTTTTTTTTTGGGGGGACGAAGTTTCGCTCTTGTTGCCCAGGCTGGAGTGCAATGGCAGGATCTCAGCTCACTGCAACCTCCGCCTCCTCGGTTCAAGTGATTCTCCTGCCTCAGCCTCTTGAGTAACTGGGATTACAGGCACGGGCCACCACGCCTGGCTAATTTTGTGTTTTTAGTAAAGACATGGTTTCTCCATGTTGGTCAGGCTGGTCTCAAACTCCTGACCTAAGGTGATCCGCCTGCCTCAGCCTCCCAAAGTGCTGGGATTACAGGCGTGAGCCACCACGCCCAGCCGTGTGCTGCTGTCTTTATAGCCTCTCGAGGCCCCCTTTTTAGCCAAGCACCCCCCTCCCCACTTACGTGACATGGAGATGCCCCAGGCCTGGGATTGTCCCCATGGATTTATGAGCATCTTAAGCAGATGCCGTGGGAGGGCCTGACTTCTTCTGCAAGGTGAACTGTGAGGGGGAGGGGCGGGGGCTGGGTTATTCCTGGGCTGAGAGAGAGACCCCAACCCCAAAGCCCAGCCTCTGGAAGCAGGCTCCGCCCACCAGCTGTCAGGGAGGGATCCCGGGCTGGGGGAGTTGGAGGGGGCTGTCAGACAGAAGAAGACGTTGGCTCCCACAAGCCCCTGGAGGCCTTCAAACCTGGCCCCTGCTGGGATGTTTTTCTAAAAGGCTCTTCTTGGCAATAGCCATAGGCCCAAAGGTCTGCAGTTGATATGAACTTAGGGTCTCAGGTTTCTTTGACATGTGGAAAGGCATTCCCTCTGGGCCTCCATGGGAGCCTACAGCCTAAACAGGGCCCCCGGGCCACAGCAATACTGCAGAGGAGTTGTCTGAGTCATCTGGGGGAGGGGGCAGGACAGGGCGAAGCTTCCATTTTCACTGACGGCCTATGGAAAAAGTGCTGTCATGGGAACTTTGCTGACAACATTCTCCCCTATGAGAGAGGCGGCATGGTTAAACCATTTTACACAAGAGGAAACTGAGGCTCAGAGAGGCGAAGCTGGTTGCCTGAGGAGGTGGAGGAGCTGGGATTTGAACTCATCGGTGAGCTAGACAATCTGGTGTTTCCCCTCCTCCCTCCTTCCTTCCTTTCTTCCTTTTCTCTCTCGCTCTCTCCCTCTCTCCCTCCCCTTTTCTCTTCCATTACTCTCAGAACCATCCACCCTGGCCTCTTTACATTCCAAGCTGGATATTCTCCTGATGTCTGCAGTTCTCGAGGCAAAAAACAAAGTCAATGCTATGCAACAAAGGCCGGCTGTGGTTTCGACCCAATGTCTCACTGGCTTCATCGCCCACTGCAGTCCTCACTTACTCCATTGCAGGCACTCGGGTCTCCTCGCTGGGCCTCCTGCTCACACAGCACCATCCTGCCTCAGGGGGACTCCTGCTCTGCCTGGAGCCCGTTGACCTCTAAGTTCCCATTCTGGTCCCTCATTCATGCAGCTCCCTGCTCAATGTCACCTTAGTGGAGAGGCTTGCTCTGACTCCACTCCAAAACAGCTCCCTATGTCTTTTTGAGGTCCCCAAGCCCCACTTATCTTTCTTTGTAGCACTTATCACCACCTGACACCGTGTGTCTATTGCCTGTCTTTCCCCGCCAGAAGCCAGAGTGTAATCTCCAGAGTGTAATCTCCAGTAGAGCAGGGACTTCATTTTGGTCATTGTTACTTTCTCAGCACCAAGAACAGTTCCAGGCATGGGGCAGATGCTCAATAAAGCTCACTGAATGCATGACTCTATCTCTGTATCTGTATCTATGTATGAGCCACCGCGCCCAGCCGTCTATATAGATAAATAGCTTAGCTTTATTTATTTATTTATTTATTTATTTACTTACTTACTGAGACATGATTTTGCTCTGCCACCTAGGCTGGAGTGCTGTGGTGCAATCACGGCTCACTGCAACCTCCGCCTCCTGGGTTCAAGCAATCCTCCTGCCTCAGCCTCCTGAATAGCTACGACTACAGGTGTGCACCACCATGCCCAGTTAAGTTTTTCTATTTTTTGTAAGGAGGGGGTCTCCCTGTGCTGCCCAGGTTGGTCTCAAACGCCTGGGCTCAAGCGATCCTCCCTTCTTGGCCTCCCAAAGTGCTGAGATTACAGGTTCGAACCACCACACCTGACCAGCATTGTATTTTTTTAATGCATACAGTTCTGCAACTTTTTTTTTCATGTATTAGTCTGTTTTGGAGATCTTTATATTTCACTGCATATAGACCGGCTGTTCTCAGCCACTGGCAATTTTGCCCTCAGGGAACACTTGGTAATGTCTGGATGCATTTCTGGGTGTCACACCAAGGAGGTTGGTGCTACTGGCATCTAGTGGGTAGAGCCAGGGATGCCGCTAAACCTCCTGCAATGCACGGGACACTCCCCCACCACAAACAATGATCCAGTCCAAATGTCAATTTTACCGAGGTTGAGAAACCCGGATATAGACATAGCGTTCTTTCTTATGGTGACAGATTCCGTAGTGTAAATGTACCATCATTTAACCACTCACTTACTGATGAACATTTTAGGATATTTCCAATTCTTTACTGTTGCAAACAATGCTGCAAGGAACATCCCTGCATAAACTTCCATGCTGCTTCATGCACATGGGCAGGTATTTCCCCAGGGCGGATAGCCAGCAGAGGGTCAAAAGAGGATGTGCACCATTTTTTTTTTTTTTTTTTTTTGAGACGGAGTCTCGCTCTATCCCAGGCTGGAGTGCAGTGGCGCAATCTCCACTCACTGTAACCTCTGCCTTCTGGGTTCAAGTGATTCTCCTGTCTCAGCCTCTCGAGTAGCTGGGATTACAGGTGCCCGCCACCACGCCTGGCTAATTTTTGTATTTTTAGTAGACACGAGGTTTCACCATGTTGGCCAGGCTGGCAAACTCCTGACCTCAGGAGATTCACCCGCCTTGGCCTCCCAAAGTGCTGGGATTCCAGGCGTGAGCCACCACCCCTGTCCAGGACATGCACCTTTGACATGGAGAGAGCCTCTCTCAAATTCGCCCTTCACACAGGCTGTAACCAAAGCACACTTCCAGCACAGCATGGCAGGGGTGCCAGCTTCCACCATCTGTGCTGTGGGTGATGGCTTTGACACCTTCCCCAGGGGCCTCTCAACACAGTGCACTCAATCAAAGGGAGACTTGTCCTGAGCATGGAGCAAAGGCGATCCACTTTTGCTGTTTCTCTCTGTGCCGGCTCCTCTCCACCCTCCTCTGTGACACTTCAGATCCCAGCTCTGCCACTTTTCATCACCTCGCCTCTCCGTGCCTTAGTTTGTCCATCTGTAAAATGGAGCTAACAATAGCAACAAGGAGAGTTGGGAGGATTGCATAAGTTAATACTTGTGGAAATTTTCAGGCCTGCTAGGCAGTCCTCGAACATGAGCTATCATCCTGTGACATTCCTCCACAGACAGCAGCGTGCATCATCTATAGGGCCGAAAACTGGAAGCAGCCGGGTGTCCCCCTGTAATGGAAACACCAAGTGCTTTGCAGGGCACCACGAAGCAGGGTGATAACCAGGCTTTAAAAATAATCCCGGGATTCAGGCTCAGGGGTCAGCCAGGAGGAGAGGACACACGAGAATAGCCCTGATGGAATGCAAATCCTGAATTTACCCAGGAATTGGCCAAAGGGGCTTTGAGCCTGAACGAGGTCAATTATCCTAAAATGCCACCATTCAGAGTTTTCTACTACTTCATAAGCACATGGAGTGCAGTTAGAAATTGAGAAATTGAGTTTCATGTTTGCACATTTAAACAAAATGATCCTGGGGACTCTGGGGCACAGAGGAAATGCCGAGATGGTGTGAAATGAGAGGGTGTCCAGCCCCTGATGCCCCCAGCCCAGGTTCCAGGCCTCCAGGCCCCTTCGTCTGCTTTATTTTCTTTGTAGGAATCTCGGGCTGCAATGACATGATTTGCTCCTGGTTCTCCAGCACCGCCTGTCTCCTCTGTCAGATGCTCGGGGGCGGCTTCGTTTGCTTCCTTCCTTCTCTGTTCCAGACCTAAGAGGACGCCTGGGCCCTCGTGGGTGCTCGGCAAACAGGTGTTCTGTTCCAGCTGTAAAATACTGTCAGTATGACAGTGACTGCGAGGGATTGTGGGGGGAATTCCAAACTGTGTGTCGATCAGGCTGCATGACATAAAAACTGGGGAAAGTTGAGATGAGCCGTACCCAGATTTCTCCAAAGAAATTCTCAAACGGGCACCTCCACAAATTATGTGTATAGAAGTAAAAAGAATCTTTAATAAATCCAGAAAGGGTAGGTCGGGGACGGCCCAGGCCAGGGCACCAAGTGAACAGGAAGGTGGCGTGAACGCTGTTTGTAATGAATGTTCCCTTTGGGGACACCTGGTAGGGAGGACCCTGTGCACACATCCCAGAATGCTCTGGAAACCCCTAGGAATCCATCATAAGGGAAGCTGGCTATTTAATTTCCCATGAGTCACATTTTTTTTCAGTGTTTTTATAAGAGTTAATGTCAGAGCCTAGGCCAGGCCCAGTGGCTCATGCTTGCAATCCCACTCTGGGAGGCTGAAACAGGAGGATCACTTGAGCCCGGAAGTTTGATATCAGCCTGGAAAACATGGTGAAATCCTGTTTCTATGAATTTTTTTTTTTAATTAGCTGGGCGTGGTGGCATGCCTGTAGTCCCAGCTACTCAGGAGGCTGAGATGGGAGGATCACCTGGGCTCAGGAGTTCGAGGCTGCAGTGAACTATGTCACCCAGCCTGGGTGACAGAGTGAGACCCTGACTCATAAAAAACAAAAAACAAACAAACAAAAAAAACGGAGAGTTAACATCAGAGGGCTTTTCCATGGTTCCTTAGGTTTGTTCCAAAACCCACATCTAGGCTGTGGTCACAGAGTTGCTGATTTCAACCCTGGGATGACCTAGTGGCCACTTTACCAACACCACCTTTAGTGACCTCTCATTGGTAGCCTGAAATCAGTCACAATGGAAGTGTTTACACCAGAGAAACTGGAAATCAGTAAAGGCCTTCCCTCTGAGCCACTGTTAAACAGTTACCAGCCCACCACTGCATGCCCAGAGCTGTTCTAAGAACTCTACACAATTCACTCATTTCATTCTTTCGGCCACCCTGTGATATGTGCTATTGTTATACTTCCCATTCTACAGATGGGAAAACCGAGGACCAAGAAGTTTAAGTAACTTGCCCAAAGTCACAAATCTAGAGGACGCAGGCTTTATACCTAGACATTCTGGATACACTGTCTGTGTTGTTAACTGCTGAACTCTATAGCTCATGGAAACCCTGACTTCATGGACATTATTGCTTAGGGTTATGTTGAGAAAGGGAGAAAAAAAAAATCCCACAGTAGGTTGATTTAAAAAAATATGGGATGGGTGCGATGGCTCATGCGTGCAATCCCTGCACTTTTGGAGGCTGAGGCAAGAGGATCACTTGAGCCCAGGAGTTTGAGACAAGCCTGGGCAACATAATGAGACACCTATCACTATAAAAAAAATTTAAAGGCCAGGCGCGGTGGTTCACACCTGTAATCTCAGCACTTTGGGAGGCCAAGGCGAGCAGATCACCTGAGTTCAGGAGCAGAAGTTTGAGACCAGCCTGGCCAACATGGTGAAACCTTGTCTCTACTAAAAATACAAAATTAGCCAGGCATGATGGTGCATGCCTATAGTCCCAGTTACTCAGGAGATTGAGGTGGGAGAATCGCCTGAATCCAGGACGAGGAGGTTGCAGTGAGCCAAGACTGCACCATTGCACTCTAGCCTGGGCGACAAGAGCAAAACTGTCTCAAAACAACAACAACAACAACAACAACAACAAAAAACAAACATTAAAAAATAGCTGGGTACAGTGGTGCAGGCCTGGAGTCCCAGCTACTCAGGAGGTTAAGGTGGGAGGATGACTTGAGCCTGGGAAGTTGAGGCTGCGGCCCCCACCCTCATCCCGAGGTGACTGCTGCCTGGACCTAATACCTGAGCTTGGCTTTGCTGGTTTGTGTTAACATTTTACACACAGGGTGGACTTTGTGTCTGGCTGCTTTCCCTCCCCATCATGTCTGAACTCCATATAAGTTTTGGGCATAGTTGTAAATCATTCTTTCTCAACTTTTGTACTATTTTTCATGGTTGGTCGTATATGTTTTAGGGAGACAGGAGACATCAATCAATACATGATTTTTCACAAATTTACACCCCAATTTATTCACCCATTCTACTATGATGAGTATTGGGGTGGTTTCTTGTTTGGGGCTACTATGAAGAGAGCTGCTGTGAACATTCTAGGACATTCTAGGACATTGTAGCACCTTCTAGGCTTTTGGTGTGCACATTTCTATCGCGTATATCCTAGGAGTGGACTTGCTGGGTCACAGGAATACAAGCGTCCAGAGAAAGATTGAGTTTTATCTGAAATCTCCCAACTTTACAGTGACAGAGGCTAATGCATGTATTTTTTTAAACAACAAAGACTCAGCCAAGCAAGACATTCTTCAGGCAGGTCAGACCTGCTGGTGGCCAGTTTACAGCCTTTTGTCTAGATTAGACTTTGCTTTCTCTACTAGCCCTAGTAGCCTATGATCTGTTTCATTGTTTCATTTTGCTTTTTAAATGTTTTTCTTTTTTTTTTTTGAGATGGAGTCTGGCTCTGTTGCCCAGGCTGGAGTACAGTGGCGAGATCTCGGCTCACTGCAAGCTCCGCCTCCTGGGTTCACGCCATTCTCCTGCCTCAGCCTCCCAAGTAGCTGGGACTAAAGATGCCTGCCACCAAGCCCAGCTTTTTTTTTTTTTTTTTTTTTTTTTTTTTTTTTGTATTTTTAGTAGAGATGAGGTTTCACCGTGTTAGCCGGGATGGTCTCGATCTCCTGACCTCGTGATCCACCTGTCTTGGCCTCCCATAGTGCTGGGATCACAGGTGTGAGCCACCGCACCCGGCTGCTTTTTAAATGTTTATAACTGTTTTCATTATAAAAGAACGATAACTGCATTATGGAAAATTCAGAAAATGGAGTAAAGAAAATAAATTCAACAAGAGTTCAGCCCCCTAAAGCAAACACAGTCATAGCTTCGTATATCTTGTTCTAGTGCTTTTTTCCTGTGCATATGTATTTTAAAATAAATTTGCAATATTGCTCCATATAAATTATATAAACTGCCATTTAATGTAATCATTTTTGCATTTGCATGTTATTACGCAGTCTTCATATTCTCCTACAGTCGTTTTTCGATTCACTTAATTTTCTGAGTAGAGAAAACAATTCCTGTCTTTCTATTTTAGACTTATCATTAAATCTATAAATAAAAAGGTTGCTGGTAAGAGGGCGTTTTCTGCTATAATAATAAGGCTTTATTCAAGGCATAAGGAATGCGGTTTTAAGAGGATGAAGCCGGACACAGTGGCTCACGCCTGTAATCCCAGCACTTTGGGAGGCCAAGGCAGGCAGATCACTTGAAGTCAGGAATTCAAGACCAGCCTGGCCAACATAGCAAAATCCCATCACTACAAAAAATACGAAAAATAGCCAGGTGTGGTGGCGTGCGCCTGTAGTTCCAGCTACTCAGGAGGCTGAGGTGGGAGAATCACTTGAGCCCAGGAGGCGGAGGTTGCAGTGAGCTGAGATCACACCACTGCACTCCAGCCTGGGCAACAGTGAGACCCCGTCTCAAAAAAAAAAAAAAAAAAAAATGCATTGAGCCTGCAGCCACACTACTTGGATTCAGAATCCCAACTCTACTCACTCCCCACTGAGTGACCACTCCAGGCCTCGGTTTGCTTCATCTTGCAAACGGAGATGATAAACAGCTCCTGACTCACAGGTTGCCATGAGGATTAAATGAGGTGGTACCTGTAATGTGCTCAGAACAGGGGTTGGAATGTTGCAAACATATAGCAAGGGCTGGCTATTGATTCCTAGGTACAATGGTCACTATTTTGTTCGTCATAGAACAAAAACCCAGCAAGAACCCCTGTGAACATTTGTGGGAATATTCTGCTGGTCTTGTATTAGTGCCTATGTAATATGCACATGTAGACACCAAATGTTCAAATTCACACATGTATACTATTTTGTTATCTGTTTCTTGGCAACTCTAAATTTTCTTTTTTTCTTTTTTTTTTTTTTTTTGAGATGGAGTCTTGCTGTGTCACCCAGGCTGGTGTGCAGTAGTGCGATTTCAGCTCCTGGGTTCAAGCAATTCTCCTGCCTCAGCCTCCCAAGTAGCTGGGACTACAGGCGCATGCCATGATGCCCAGCTAATTTTTGTATTTTCACCATGTTGGCCAGGCTGGTCTCGAACTCCTGACTTTAGGTGATCTAGCCGCCTCAACCTCCCAAAGTGCTAGGATTGCAGGTGTGAGCCACCATGCCCTGCCTAAATTTTCTTTCTATGTCATTGTTGGGAGACAGTTCTCCATGGGTCTCTCAGGTTTCTGCACGTCTTGCAAGTAGAAGAACTGACTATCTTTACAAGGATGTTTATATAGCAAACAGCCTTGGTAGATAGAGATAGTGTATCTCCCCAGATCAAAGGGCAAATTTGTTTTCTGTCCAATATAGATAGATGTCTGCCCCCAGGGCAAGGATCAGGATTTCTTATAAGAATTTGGGCTCCCTGAGCTCAGGGCTCCTCAGCTGTGAGGAATGTGCTGTGTGCACAACACCCACCCGCTTCCTGGGCCCCTTTGCATGGCCCCTGTGGGACCTGGGGACAAGGGAAACTGATGCAAACATAAAGCTCAAGCTACTTGCTGTGCTGTGAGTAATAAAGTCACTTGTCTCTGACCCAGGAGTCTTGTGTCTTCTGCCAGCAGCCATGGCACTGCAGCAGGCTCACCTGGGGGCTTGCACAGAGGGTCAAATCCCAGCTCATCCATGGGCCTTGAGAATCATGCAACAGTCTCCCCCAGCATCACTTCCAGGTTCTACCAGAGTCCCCTCATTTGGCCCCTCTGTCACTCTTTGGGCTAATCTTCCATCTTTGGAAACATAGCTTGCTTTCCATTTTGTCACTGTATTAACGCTGTAGTGTGCACTTGTAGCTGAGCTTCGTTCTCATGTGACTAGCCTGATACTGTAAGAGATTCTGAGGAGTGTTGGCAGGACCCCTGATGCCAGCAAGTTCAGCCTCTTGATGCCCGTTGCGCATTGAGGCCTAGTGGGTCCTGAGCCACTGGGAGTTCCCCTCACCCCTCATTCTCCACTGGCCTCTCTCCCTGGGCCTGTAGAACCTTCCCAGCCTCCCTCTTCCTCCCTAGTCTCCCAGAGGGGGATTTAACACACTGGACTCTAAGTGAGGGTTCCTCTCTCTCCAGATCCCGAGCTCTTTGAGGGCAGGGACTTCCTCATCCTTATGTCCCCAGGACCTGACACATTGGGTGTTCATCCAATGTCAGCAAAAGCTAAACAGGAACCATCAATAGATTTAAGAGGACATCCAAGCACCGTAGGTCACGACATTGAGCCTGCTGGTTCACTCCGGTACCACTGTAGTCTAGGAGGTATTCTGAGCGTCACAAAATCACATCTGCTGTCAGGGGGCTGCAGTCAGAGGAAACCGAGAACTCGGAGGGAGAGTTGCACTGAGGAGGGGCAGAGTCAGCTCCTTCACCTCCCTAAGGCTTCTCACAGTCAGCCCTCTAGAAAGGCTTATTTTTTTTTTATACTTTTACTTTTTGATTTTTATTATTTATTATTTATTTATTTATTTTTGAGATGGAGTCTAGCTCTGTTGCCTAGGCTGGAATGCAGTGGTGTGATCTCGACTCAGTGCAATCTCCACCTCCCGAACACAAGTGATTTTCCTGCCTCAGCCTCGCGAGTAGCTGGGATTACAGGCGTATGCCATCACTCCCGGCTAATTTTTGTATTCTTAGTAGAGACGGGGTTTCGTCATGTTAGCCAGGCTGATCTTGAACTCCTGACCTCTGGTGATCCACCTGCCTTGACCTCCCAAAGTGCTGGGATTACAGACATGAGCCACCGCGCCCAGCCTTATTTTTATTTTTTAAGCCCCCATTCCGAGAAGCAACTTTTACTTTTTATTGAGATATAGTATATACAGAGAAGTGCACACGTCTAAAGTGTACAGCTCCGAGAACGCCCACACACTGAGCACAACCATGCATTCAGATCCATAACACGCTGGTGTCGGCCCCCAAGCCCCACTTCATGCCCCCTATTGAGTCACCCTCAACAGTAAGCGTGACTCTAACTTCCAACAGCACAGAACCATATGCTGTGTACGCTGTTGTGTCTGGCTTCTTTCATTCCGTATTGTGTGTGAGAGTCGGCCATATTGTGTGTGGCTGGAAGCCATTCTTCTTTCTGTATGGTTTTCCATCACTTGGATAGACAACATTTATTTAGCCATTCTACTATTGACGGGCATTTGGGTGGTTTCCAGTGTGGGGCTATTGTGAACAGTGTTGCAAGGAACATTCTAGTTCAAGTCCTTATTCACACACATCCCCCTGTTGGCGTATACAGAGTGAAAATGCTGGGTTATGGTGCACATCTATGGTCTGCTTTAGTGGATGCTCTGAAATTCTTCAAAAAATGTTTATTTAATGAATAACTTTCCTGAGTCAAAGAATCAGGGTGATGGATAAGTTGAAATTATAGCTACAGTCGGGGCTAGCCTCGTGGGAAATTATCTCCCAGAGCAGCAGCCAAGGGCCCTGCATTCAGAAGGGCCTGTGCTTGGGATTTAATTCTTTGAAATTCCTAATACTTTTACTGATGGGACAACAGAGCATGTCCCGATTACCCTCTGCATCCCCCGGTGGCATCGGCAGAAGGCCTGGCTGACATTTATGGCTGAGAGGTTGTCAGTCCCCTGGGGCTGGCATGAAGGAGCTATGGGGGACACAGCTCTGAAGGGGCCAAGGGGTCTCCAGCAGCTGGGCAGCCTAAGGCTGAGGAGTGGCCATTTCCGAGCGTGAAAAGCTTGTGAAATGATCTTGAGGCTCCATTCATAATGCATGAGAGGCCGGGTGGGGGAGCCTCTCTGGACACAGGGCCTTTGTTCTTGCCAGGACTATGGGAGCACTTTCTTCATAATCGTCTCAGAGAGGAAGGAAGCGAAGAAGATTTATCTCCCAGAGTCGAATCCACTTCCTTGCGAGAGGCGTCTATCTGTCCCTCACAGAACTGAGTGCCCCCAAGAGAATTCTTTGCAATGAGTTACAAAGAGCCAGACTTTGAAGGGTCAAAGATACATAGCTTTGCTGACAGAGCCTTGGATAATACACATTGTGTGCGTGGAGAGAGAGAGAGGCTTCTCCCCACCAGCCTTTTTCACAGCTGTCTATATTGTGTGCCCTCCCAGCCTCCTTGTGAAGGAGTTTTGTTTGTTTGCTTTGCTTTGTTTTTAAACAAGAGAAAGAAAATGACAATAGAGGATAGGATTTTCTCTAAACCCCCAGCACAAAAGTCAATAGCTCAGCTAGAAATGGGCTTGAGGCCAAAGGTCAACTAATCAATCACCAAATACATTTTGAGAGCATTTCTAGAAGGGGTGCCCATAGGAGAGTCAGCACGAGATGGCTGGGCAGTGAGTTCAGGGCTGCGGCAGCGGGTGCAGTAGGGCGTGGCCGAATGTGTTTCCTGGAAACTTCAAGGCGAATCTGTTTTTTGCAAACTGCTGACTGTTTCCTGCTTCCATATGGGTGCCATGTGGGCACTATGGGACCCTGCCCTGTGGGCTGGAGCTGATTGGACCGGGGCTGGACACCTGACCCAAGCTGGGCTAATCAGAGTCTCTGTCTCACGAAATTGCCATTGTGTCTGATATCTGGAACAAAGGAGAGGGAGTCTTGGGTGGGGCCAGCATCCATGCTGTCTCTCATAGAGAGAGAATAAGACAGAAATGGGCCAGGCCCAGTGGCTCACACCTGTAATCCCAGCACTTTGGGAGGCCAAGGTGGGCAGATCACCTGAGGTCAGGAGTTTGAGACCATCCTGGCCAACATGGTGAAACCCCGTCTCTACTAAAAATACAGAAATTAATCGAGCGTGGTGGCGTGAGCCTGAAATCCCAGCTATTCGGGAGGCTGAGGCAGGAGAATCACTTGAACCTGGGAGGCGGAGGTTGCAGTGAGCTGAGATCACGCCACTGCATTCCAGCCTGGGCGACAGAGCAAGACATCATAAAAACAAACAAACAAACAAAAAAACCAGAATAAGACAGAAATGACGCACAAGTGGAGACAGAGGGAGACAGAGAGAGAGTGAGCGAGTGCCAGACTCCTGGACTCTGGTTTTCCAGGCCCTGTTTCCAGCTCTGTACATTCTTACCTTTGGGTTCTCTGAGGCACCCCCTTGTCCTTCTAGTAAATCTCCCCTTGGTAATCCAAGTTACCAGAATGGCTTTATGCAAGGTCAACTACAGAACGTAGAGGCTTAATGCCAAAGGATATGGTGGGGCCTTTTGTTCAAAATATGTAAGAATTTCAATATGGCAGCAGCAGAACCTAAAACAAAGCATGAAGCCATTCTGAGTGCCAGCCTGTGCGGCTGGTGGGTTGGATGCCCATGGAGCCCGCCATGGGTTTATGTCGCCTGCAACCAAACAAACCTTGAGCAAGTCTGACCTGTTTGGAAAGGTGGCGTTCCCATGTGAAGGAAAGGCATTGAAATGTCTATGTTGTCTGGGGTATATGCCCTGGGGTTCTTTTCTCCTGCGAAGAAAGAATTCAGGATACGGGCAAATGTGGGTGGGTTAAGCAGTGGACAGTTTAATAGAAGAAAGGAGAGAGGAGAGCAGCTCCTCGAGAGAAAGTCCGAAAAAAATGGGGAGGTGGCGGACCGCATCGGATTTTATAGGCAGGCTGGAGAAGGGGTGTCTGATTTACGTAGGCTCACAGATTGGTTCGATCATGTATGACGTTTACGTAGTGTACAGGGAAGGCTGGTTGCCCCACCCTAATCTTATTCTGCAAATGGACTTCCCAGTTGATTGTGCCATCTTGCCTGTTCCTTTGCACAGGCGACTGACAAAGACAAAGGAAGATGGAGCCTCCATCTTTAACGTGATTGGCACAACTGCCGGTATCTATGTCTGTAGCTCGATTTTACAGGCTGCTCTTTGTTAGAAAAGAAAATAATTTGGGGCTGCTTTTCATTTAAAAGAAAAGCCTTACCGAGGACTCCCACACCGTTCCTATCTGCCTAAGTGATTTCTTCTTAACTCCTATATCAGAGTTTAGAAATCCTGCCTAGAATTACATCAAAGGGGCAGCTGTAGGCAGTAAAACTTCAGAGGACAGAGAAAGTCCGGGATGACTAAACAACATGAAAGAAAAGGCATTCCTGGGGCAGGTGGTCAACAGAGAGCCTTTGGGGGATGAGAACAAATGCCTTTAAACTCCATGCTACTGGCCCAAGAGCAGACAGGGCCTGAGGCCCAGGGAGGGCTGTTCATAGGGCAGATGGTACGGTCCAAGAATCCAAAAGGCACTAACACAGGCAGGATGACGAGGAGGAGTCCAGATCAGATCAGGACAAAGAGACAGAGACCTTTCTCTTCACCAAATGCATCAGCAATGCAGTGAGAGGAGTCGGGCAGGACCATGGCATTTCTTGGTAATGTATCCGAACACTTGCAGTTTGGCTATATTATGTTTAATTAACTGGAATTAACTGAATACTGTACTCATTCTCCATGGTGGCTTCAAATACCGCCATCCAATTCTTTATAAACTCTGAGGTTAAAAAGAAGAAGAAGAAGAAGGAGGAGGATGAGGAGGAGGAAGAGGAGGAGGAGGAGGAGAAAAAGAATGAGAAAGAGAAGGAGGAAGAGAAGGAGAAAGAGGGGGAGGGGGAGGAGTGGGAGAAGTCGGGGGAGAAGGAGGGGGGAGGAGTGGGAGAAGGAGGAGGAATGGGGAAGGAGGGGGGAGGAGGGGGAGAAGTGGGGGCAGAAGGAGGAGGGGGAGGGGGAGGAGTGGGAGAAGGAGGAGGAGTGGGGGAAGGAGGGGGGGAGGGGGAGGGGGAGGAGTGGGAGAAGGAGGAGGAGTGGGGGAAGGAGGGGGGGGGGGGAGGAGGGGGAGAAGTGGGGGCAGAAGGAGGAGGAGGGGGAGGGGGAGGAGTGGGAGAAGGAAAAGGAGTGGGGGGAGAAGGAATGGGGGAGGGGAGGAGTGGGAGAAGGAGGAGGAATGGGGGAAGGAGCGGGGGAGGAGGGGGAGAAGGAAGAGGAGGAGGGGGGGGAGAAGGAATGGGGGGAGGGGAGGAGTGGGAGAAGGAGGAGGAATGGGGGAGGGGAGGAGTGGGAGAAGGAGGAGGAATGGGGGGAAGGAGGGGGAGGGGGAGGAGGGGGAGAAGGAGAAAGAAGAAGAAGATTTTGGATTGGATAAAACCCATCTGTGTAAGCAGCCGAGTTGCTGGGGCTCCGCGTGGAAGGGGATCAGTCAGTGGTGACCGTACTGGGTGCTCTCTTAGCTGGCTGTGTCTGCCCAGGTCAGGAGCACATTGCATCTAGGCACCACGCTGAGGGCTGACGGGGCATGGGGGTGTCAGAAATATCCTGCCTCTCTGCCTCTTTCCAGATCACTCATTAGACTGTTGGCCAGGACATGCTGAGCCCACAGCCCTGTGACATGTCACCCCCTTGGGTGGCCATCAGTCCTGCCCACGAATCAGTAGGTTCCCATTCAGGGCCATCTTGCAACAATTTGGAACCCACCTAATTGGATTAAATGTCAAGGAAATAATGAGAGACCTTGCCAGCCATCTCTGACGTCCAGGTTCACTGTGTCTGTTGCCTTTTCCTGGTTGACAGCCTTTTGTAGCCTGTTGGAAATAGGTTGGCAGGGTGCTTTTAGTGTCATGGAGGTCAGGCTTAGGTTGTGCACAGGTCCAGATCTGACTCACAGCATCTCCACTTACAGGCTGTGTAGCCTTGGGAAAGTCACTTAACCTGTCTGAGCTTCCCTTTTCCTCAGCTGGAAAATGAGAATTATAATATTTCTTTATCCCCCAAGATGGCTATGAGGCATAGGGAGATAATTTGATCTTTAATGATATGGAAATCATTCGATAAAGTTGCCTGGCATGTAGTGATGCAAATTATTAATATTATTATTAATTCATGTGAGTTCGTCATGAACATGAACTATTTCTTTTCCAAGTGTTTCTAGCTTTCCAGGTCCTCCATTTAATAATCCATTCTAGAGTCCTGGCTGGGGCTCACATCAGGCTTGTTTGCTTGTTTTTTTTTTTTTTTTTTTTGAGACGGAGTCTCACTCTGTCGCCCAGGCTGGAGTGCAGTGGCCGGATCTCAGCGCCTCCCGGGTTCACACCATTCTCCTGCCTCAGCCTCCCAGGTAGCTGGGACTACAGGTGCCTGCCACCATGCCCGGCTTAATTTTTTGTATTTTTAGTAGAGACGGGGTTTCACCGTGTTAGCCAGGATGGTCTTGATCTCCTGACCTCGTGATCTGCCCAACTTGGCCTCCCAAAGTGCTGGGATTCCAGGTGTGAGCCACCACGCCAGGCCAGGCTTGTTTGTTAATCATACCTGAAATAATGCCATTTCCCCCGGCTCTTTGGTGACCAGAGCTTGTCTAGTTTTTCAGGCTTGCACAACAGGTGCATAAAGAGTGAACATCAGAGAGACAACCATGCCCTGTAATAAATCACAGAACATCTGCTGAAGGGACTATCACTCATTTAGTAAATACTAGTGGGATGCGTGCATGATTTCAGTCACTAAAAGTTATGCTATGAGGCTGGGTGCAGTGGCTCATGTCTGTAATCCCAGAACTTTGGGAGGCTGAGGTGGGCAGTTCACTTGAGGTCAGTTGGAGACCAGCCTGGCCAATATGACGAAACCACGTCTCTACCAAAAAAAAAAAAAAAAAAATTAGCCAGGCGTGATGGCATGCGTCTGTAGTCCCAGCTACTTGGGAGGTGGAGGTAGGAGGATCACTTGAACCTGGGAGGCAGAAGTTGCAATCAGCCAAGATTACACCACTGCACTACAGCCTGGGCAACAGAGTAAGACTGTGTCTCAAAAAAAAAAAAAAATAATAATAATGATATCAAGTGAAAAAAGAATATAAAATTGTGTAATTCTGTGTTGCTTCACTTCATATGACAAGATTATAATTAAGATGTATAAATAGTCATGGGTTAAAAAAAAAAAAAGGAAAGAAAGCAGGGCAATTCACAGAAGTGCTAGGGGTGGCCGTATTCCAGCTGTATATATGTCGTTGTGCAGACAGAAATTAGTATAGCAGGCTTGAGACTGCTATCTTTTTTTTTCTTTTTTTTTTTTGAGACGGAGTCTCGCTCTGTCGCCCAGGCTGGAGTGCAGTGGCTGGATCTCAGCTCACTGCAAGCTCCGCCTCACGGGTTTATGCCATTCTCCTGCCTCAGCCTCCCAAGTAGCTGGGACTACAGGCGCCTGCCACCTCGCCTGGCTAGTTTTTTGTATTTTTTAGTAGAGACGGGGTTTCACCATGTTAGCCAGGATGGTCTCGATCTCCTGAGCTCATGATCCACCCGTCTCGGCCTCTCAAAGTGCTGGGATTACAGGTGTGAGCCACCGCGCCCGGCCAAGACTGCTATCTTTAGGAAGACCTGCTTGCTAGGTTGGTTCTTGGCTGGTGTCTGGTAACTCGGCACTTGAGCTGTTTCCTAAATGATAAAAGTGGTTCACTGTGCCTAGACCACAAACAACGTGGTTCATGCTAAACACGTGCTTCCCTTCTGGGAGTTTGGAATTTGGTACGTGCTAAGGAGAAGGTGCCAAGTGACCAGCCCTTAGAAAAACTCTGGGGTGCTGAGTCTCTGATGGGCTTCCTTGGACGAAGCCTTGCAGACACACAGCTGCATTTTTGTTGATGGGGACAGAAGGTGCTCTGTGCAACCCTTCTTGGGGAGGGGAGGGCATGAGAGAGCCTCATGTGGACTCCTGCAGACTCCACCTCTATAGTTTCACCTTTTGAGCTGGTCGTGTATCCTTACTGCACTGTTGTAAATAAATCTTCGCCACACATACAGCCACCTGAATATGCTGAAGCCCACATGAAATTTTTTAGCAAATCTGTGAATGTGAGGGTGGTCTTCAGAACTCACAGCATAATTTGTGTGAGGTTTCTTGCTTCTCTTTTCTGGAAGGTGGTTATGTTACTTTCATAAGGAAAAAAATAAACATGCTTCAAAATTTTGCCAAATGAGTGTGCAGCCATGACGTTCCAACAGTCATAAGGTCATGTTCCTGGTGCCGCATTCTCAGCGGGAGTTTCCAGTAGCTGCTTAGCTGGCAGCTTCCTTCCCGCCCTGGCCTTGGCTCTAACCTCCCTCCTATGGAGATTGTCAGAAGCCACCACTAACTCTCTTCCTACTGGGCTGCAGGCAGGAAACGACCCAGATAGCCTGGAGCCGAGGCCTCACCCTGAAAGGGAACCACATAAATGCAACAAGACACAAGAACTCCCAAATATGGACATGAGATGTTACACAGCCAAGAATGCGCTTTTAGAAATGGTACCAAGTTGCTCAGCTGCTCCTGGGGAATTCCTCTCGGGAATGTGGAGGCGAATGGTCATTCTTTTCCGGAAAGGTCACTGCCTGTGTTAACATTCACCCTCCCAGTGAGTGCCCTGGCTAAGCTTGTGAATGAGAGAATCAGAATGGAGTGATTTCAGCAAGCAGGGGGGACTAAAGGAACATTTTGCCAAAAACACAAACCCAGCAGCCAAGATTGCAGTCATTTTCAATAAATGTCAAGCTGCAATACATTTTCTAGTTGCAATCAGTTTGCAAGCTGGTAACACTTTGGGGTTCCTTTATTCAGGATCTGGCTTGTCGGCTTGGAGGGTGCATTCCTCTGGAGTGTCAAGACTGACCTGGGGGCGGGGGTGTGGGTGGCGCCCGGGACTTGTTCACCTGGGAAGGATGCCGCATCTCCCAGCCTTTGGAAGGAGTGAATGGATAAGCAAATGAATGAGTGCATGAGCAGGGATGATGCTTAGAAACACGGTGAACCAACTCCGATCCCAAACTGCAGCAGGCTTCATGAGAAAGGGAGCAGAACGTACTGATGAGAACAAGGGCTGTGCTGTCAGACAGACTTGGTTTCCAGACCTGCCTCCACTACAGTGAACTTGGACAAGCCATGCATCTGACTTGTGTATTGGCCACAGAGATCTTCGGCAAGATCTCTGAGCATCTGTTTCCTCATCTGTCACATGGTGCCCATCATTTCTACTTTGAGGGGCACTGTGAGATGAAATGCAATCATGCGTGTCAAGTGCAGGCACTTGGGCAACTACCTCATGGTTTATCAGAAGGGCATATCAAGAGGAGGGTAAAGCTTCTACCTTCCAGCTGGGTGCGGCTCACACCTGTAATCCCAGCACTTTGGGAGGCTGAGGTGGGAGGATCGCTTGAGACCAAGAGTTAAAGTCCAGCCTGGGCAACATAGCGAGATCCTGTCTCTAGAGAAAACAGAAAAATTAGCTGGATGTGGTGGCACGCGCCTGTGGTCCCAACTACTCAGGAGGCTGAGGTGGGAGGATCGCTTGAGCCCAGGAGGTTGAGGCTGTGGTGAGCTATGATCATGCCACTGTACTCCAGCCCGGGTGACAGAGTAAGACCCTGTCTCAAAAAAAATAGTTTCTATATTATGGTGGGAGAAGAAAGGAAGGGTGGGGAAAGAAAATTAACCTTTATCAAAATCAAAATGTACCAGGAACTTTAAATTTTATTTAATCCAAACAGGAATTCTTTTCAGGTGGGGTTGGCCTTTTCAAAAATTAATGTACACATGAATTCCTTAGAGATTTCATTAAAATGGAGACTGATTTAGCAGGTCCCAGGTTGGGGGCTGAGAGTCTGGATTCTTTTTTTTTTTTTTTTTTCCTCCCCGCCTGGCTACTTTTTAAATGTTTTATAGAGACAGGGTCTCACTATGTTGCCCAGGCTGGTCTCAGACTCCTGGGTTCAAGCAGTTGTCCTGCCTCAGCCTCCCTAAGTTCTGGGACTACAAGTGTGAGCACCCCACTCAGCCCCGCCTGCATTTCTGACAAGCTGGAGGGTGGCGGTAATGTTCCTGGTCTGTGATCATGCTTTGAAAGACAAGAAGGTAGGCAACTCTTACTGTGCCCATTGCATAGATGAGGAAAATGAGCCTCAATGAGGAAACCCAGGACTGTCTGTCTCCAAAGCCAATATTCTTTCTCTTGTGTGACTCAAGGTTTCTCAGTGGCTGATGACCATCCAATGGGCATATGCCATCAGGGAAGGGTGGCACACCCAGAGGAATAAAGGGGTTCTTCACAGAGGATGGGCAGGCTAGAGGGACCAAAACAGGACACCAGAGCCCCCAGCAAGCTGCAGCAGGGGTGAGAGGAGAGAACGGTGTCTCTGGAGTTTGTGAGCCAGAGCTGCAGCATGGAACGAGGTTTTTTCAGACAGGAGCCAAGACCGTAGCAGAAGAATGGAGCCACTGCCGAAAGCAAGCCCAGTGCGTGTGGTGCTGAGCGGAGGGTGACGGGTGCCCTGGCCTCTGTCTCCTGCCAGCCTCTGAGCTCCTGCTAGTGCCTCCCACTGGCCAAATCCAAGGGAGCCGATGAGGTGAGATCCTAGAGATTAGCTTTCTGGGCTGGAGAGCAGAGAAGAGAAAGATCGAGAATGGGTGGGGAAGGGCACACAGGAAGTAGTTGGCATGTCCTGGAATCCCAGATCTGCTACTTACTAGACACATGGTCTTGGGCCAGACATTATCATCTCTGAGGCTTGGTTTCTGTCACTGTAAAGTAGGGCAAATAATAACACCTTTCCCACAGGCTTATGGCAAACATCATAAAGTGCTGCATGTCACTGCCACTTGTAATAACACTGTTGATCAGGAAAGAAGTTTTGGGAAAAGAAAAAGGCTTTTTCTCAGATGCCAAGAGCTAAACACACAATGGTTCTGTTAAAAGTATCAAGATTTCAAGCTGGAGTTCTGCTTTCCGAATAAAAAGACCTCCAGGCCCTCTGTAATGTAGTGGTGGACCAGCACTCTGCTCAAGCATAGCAACTCTCTCCACATTTTGACGGTTTACATACAGTGCAGAGGCTGTGAAAATGCTACTTGATGCAGCTTTGGCTGCATCTGATGACTCTGGCGAAGAAACGGCCGAGTAGACAGGGAGCTGCAAAACAACAACCCGTTCCTGTCACTGTCTCAATGAAGCACCCTGCTACATTCCCAGATGCACATCCCAGAAGCCCAGGAGGCACCTTGATGGCACCGAGTCCAGCTCCCTTCCACTTCTAGCCCTGTAGTCCAAGCCCCTGCCGTCCTACACCTCCTCACTGGGTTCCACTCTTTCCATCTATTCCCATACAGCAGCCAAAGTGACCTTCCTACAGTGCACATCTCAGCACGACACACTGCTAAAACCTGTGAGCGCCTCCCATTGCTCTGAGAACACGGTCCTACAGGCTCCTCATGAGCTGGTGTTGCTCACGTCTGTCCTGCATTCTCTTCTCCAATGAACACCTGCTTCCTTTGGACACCCCATGCAGTTCTCTCTCCTTTCCCAGGCCTCCCCATGGCCTGGACTGATGCACATTCTCTCCTCTCATCCATCCTCTCCTCTCCATCTCCCAGGTCTCAGCTGGCCTTTTGCCTCCTCAGGAAGCCCCTATTCTCCCTGAGTGGCTGTCATGCAGCTGTTACACGCCCTGTGGGTCCTGTGGTGTTTTTCTCCTCAGCACTTGCGACTAAGGGATTATGTACATAATATGGGGTTTGATGGCATCTTCCCTTTAGAATATCCCAAGCGGCAGAAACCATGTTCATCTTATTCACCATGCTTTGACGGTGCTTAACCTAATGCCCGGCAAGGAATAGTTGCTCCAGAAACATTTGATGAATGAATGAATGAATGAGAAAATAAAGAAATGACAGCCAGGTGCAGTGGCTCTCACGCGTGTAATCCCAGCACTTTGGGAGGCCGAGGCTGGAGAATCACTTGAGGTCAGGAGTTCGAGACCAGTCTGACCAACATGGCAAAACCCCGTCTCTACTAAAACTACAAAAATTAGCCAGGTGCGGTGGCGCATGCCTGTAATCCCAGCTACTTGGGAGGCTGAGGCAGGAGAATCACTTGAACCTGGGAGAGGTGGAGGCTGCAGTGAGCCGAGATCAGGCCACTACACTCCAGCCTGAGTGACAGAGTGAGACTACATCTCAAAAAAAAAAAAAAAAAAAAAAAAAAAGGAAAGAAAGAAAATGAAGAAACGAGACACAGTCTCATAGGCACCTTCTGTCTCTAGCTCCT
Source organism: Macaca thibetana thibetana (assembly GCF_024542745.1). Classification (NCBI taxonomy): domain Eukaryota; kingdom Metazoa; phylum Chordata; class Mammalia; order Primates; family Cercopithecidae; genus Macaca; species Macaca thibetana. The sequence goes on along the minus strand of NC_065597.1, from coordinate 27,532,748 downwards.
AAATCTTCACACTCATGGTTTCAGCATGGGAGGAGCTGAAAGAAAGAAACAGTAGTTCCCTCTTTGAAGGCAGGAACATCGAGGGTTTGGGTGTCCAAGTGAGGGAAGTAACCCACAGAAACAGCTGTGACCCCTTTATGACTTTTACAAAAGCCATAGGCAGAACTCACAAGTTCCCCGTGGCCCATATATGGATGGCGCTAAGTGAGCTTGGCAGCTTCTGCGGGCGGTGCGGCATCCCTGCAAATTCACTCCAGCTTTCAAAGAGCGGGGAGGTGGGGGTGGTCTGGCAGGTGTGTGGAGCTGGGCAGAAAGACAGGCCTATGAGGCCGGGCGCGGTGGCTCAAGCCTGTAATCCCAGCACTTTGGGAGGCCGAGACGGGTGGATCACGAGGTCAGGAGATCGAGACCATCCTGGCTAACACAGTGAAACCCCGTCTCTGCTAAAAATACAAAAACTTAGCCGGGCGAGGTGGTGGGCGCCTGTAGTCCCAGCTACTCGGGAGGCTGAGGCAGGAGAATGGCGTAAACCCGGGAGGCGGAGCTTGCAGTGAGCTGAGATCCGGCCACTGCACTCCAGCCTGGGTGACAGAGCGAGACTCCATCTCAAAAAAAAAAAAAAAAAAAAAAAAAAAAAAAAAAAAGACAGGCCTATGAGAGATCCTCTGTGGTGCCCTTAGGAAGAGCGGGCACTGTTCTGAGAGCTCTTGTTCGGTAGGTGCCCAAACTCTGAAGCAGGTGTCGCCATCCCCATCTTACAGATGGGGAAAGTGAGGCTAGTTAGATAGCTGGCCCAGGTCACACAGCCAGCGGATGTGCAGAGCATGGCTCCTCGGCCCCAGCTCTTTGTCCCCGTGCTCTGCTGCCTCTGGCTGACGGGGAGCATTTTACGACGAGCTGCCTTGCGCACGGGCCTTCAGGATTTTTGCTCTGTCATGTGATTCAGTGAGTTTGACCTTGGGCATCAGCCCAACCCACTTCTCTTTTCTTTATGTCTCCTTTCTGTTCTCTGTGATCTAGGGCAGTGGCTGAGAACATCAATTCTGGAGTTAGATCCGAGGTGTGAGCCCCCAGCTCCTCCCCTCCTGTGTGATTTCGAGCAAGTCAGTCCACCTTTCTGTGCCTTGATTTCCTCGTATGTAATATTTGCATAATACCTGAGTTTGCTTCATCGAATTGTGTTGTGGAGATGACGACATGAGTCACTGCTGGTAAAGGTCTTAGAATAGTGCTTGGCACATAGAGCAATGCACATGCCTGCTATTAACATATTTTAAGATAACAAATCCACATTTGCTCAAAGAACGGAACTTTGTTGGAAAATTCTCTTAATCTGCTCCCGGGTGCCCTGCCAAGCAGTCTGCTCTGCTTAGAGCCCGGAGGCTCAGCTGGATTTCCTGCCAGCCCTGCCCGGCCCCGCCCCGACTCGCTGTGTGCCCTTGGGCAAGTTGCTGGGTCTTCCTGAGCGTCCATTTTCACACCTGTGAAATCAGGCCTCATTCTTCTCTGCAAGAGGCCTCTGAGCATTCCAAGAAATACTGACTCAAAAGCAGCAAGTAGCTGAATCTGGGAGTCTTTTCTCTTCCTTCTAACCACATCATCCAAGATTCACACAGGCGCATCAAACGTCCCAGGACTCACCCTGCTTCCGTGAGCTTGGCTGTCTGCCACCATTGGAAAGCCCTCGGAGTCATTAATAACATAGTCTCAAAAATAACAACCACTGTCTTTTCCTGTTTTCCAGCTTGTGGGCTGACGAGGGGCTGGAATTGTCATCTCCATCCACAGTGGGATTGGCAGGGGGACTGGAAGGACTTTGAGAACTCTAAGTCCTAACAAAGAAAACAGTCCGCCCGGGGCTCTCCGAGGCTGTGGCCTCCACTGTGGGTGCATGCTGAGGCTCGGACCTGTTTGCCCCTTCTCCCAGCCATCGCATGACTCTCCTGAGCGGGAGAAAGGTCCCCCTTCCTTGTCGTGTGTGCAGGGCCAGCCCCTGGCTGGTTGTGCTGACCGGGAGGATTTGTGCTTTCTGTTGTGCTGACCGGGAGGATTTGTGCTTTCTGACGGGGATTTGCCTGCAATCTGCTTAGACCCTTAGCCCGGCTGGTGCTGCCAGACAAAAGGCAGCGGCAGAGGCGGGGCCCACGTGGCTGCAGGGAGGCCAGGAAGGAGGTGGAAAAGCAGAAGGAAACACCCCACCTCCAGTCTGGAGCGGAGACACTGCCCTGCAAACAGGGCTGCGGTGGGAGGACTGATCGCTTGCGGCTGTCGTGATTTTCAAGGATAGGCTCAGGGAGGGAAGATGGGGTCAGAGAGCCTTTGAGGCAGTTTCTGGAAGCAGGGACTCCGAAAGTTCCCTCCTTAGGTTCTTCTGAGCAAATGGCCACCCGTTCCCTGGACCTTCATTTCCACAACAACCAAGGGACCCTTAGTAGTAATACTAAAAGTGAGTTGTGAGGGTAAGGTATCTTAACCATTAAGCTGCTGTCCTTGGGGTAGGGACAAAAATATTAACAAACAGACCAGCATGGTGGCGCACACCTGTAATCCCAGCACTTTGGGAGGTGGATGTGGGAGGATCACTTGAGCCCAGTTCAAGACCAGCCTGGGTAACAAAGTAGGACCCTGTTTCTTTCTTTTCTTTTCTCTTTTCTTTTCTTCCTTCTTTCTTTCTCTTTTTTTGATTTGGAGTCTCGCTCTGTTGCCCAGGCTGGAGTGTAGTGGTGCAATCTTGGCTCACTGCAACCTCTGCCTCCCGGGTTCAAGCGATTCTCCTGCTTCAGCCTCCCAAGTAGCTGGGATTATAGGCGCCCGCCACCACACCCAGCTAATTTTTTGTATTTTTAGTAAAGATGGGGTTTCACCATGTTGGTCAGGCTGGTCTCGAACTCCTGACCTCAGATGATCCACCACCTCGGCCTCCCAAAGTACTGGGATTACAGGCCCGAGCTATCACACCCGGCCAGCACCCTGTTTCTAAAAAACCAAACCAAAACAACAACAACAACATTAGCTGTTTGGTGGCATGCACCTGTAGAACCAACTACCCAGGAGGCTGAGGCAGGAGGATCGCTTGAGCCCAGGAGGTTGAGGCTGCAATGAGCTGTGATGGTGCCACTGCACTGCAGCCTGGCCAACACAGAGCAAGATCCTGTCTCCGAAAAAATAAAAATAAAAAAATAAAAAAGTAACATGTCTCCATGTCCTTCTCTGAGCTTCCAAGTAGGGCTGATGAATGGATGAATGGTTTAGCAGGTCTGGGATTCTGGTGGCTCTGATCAGGTAAGGGTTATGTTGACATCAGGGAGAGTGCCGTGGAAAGATCCACGGAAGAGGAGGTCATGCGGGGGTGAGGAAGAGGCGTTGGAGGCCCACACTGGGCGGGCTGCTGCTTGGTGTGGGCCTCTGGGGCCATGTGTGAGCACCGAGGACACTTGTCACATGTCTCTGGAATCCCATTCCTAGATTTGGGGGCAGGCGCACATGATGAGTTCTGAGCTGGAAACCACGTGGAACTCTTTGCCAGTTCCAGTCGCGTGGGAAGCAGATTCGAATCCTGAGTGGGAGTTAGATGTGCCAGCAATGTACTGAATGTAATACCCATGCGGGTCGAGGGGCTGGGGAGAGGAGTGTGTGCTGAAGGGCTTCAGCCGTGGGGCGCGTCTGGCACTGACAGAGCACAGCGGGAGGGAGGATGGCAGTTGCGGAGCGGGGAAGAGCCTCAGCCTGCAGAGCAGCAAGGAGAAAGTCAGGGAGCCCAGAACGAAGAGGAGTGCGCGGAGGGGCGGAGTGGCCGGGCTCTAGGAGAGAACTGAGTGGAGGGGGAGGAGTGGCCGGGCTCTAGGAGAGGACTGAGTGGAGGGGCGGAGTGGCCGGGTTCTAGGAGAGGACTGAGTGGAGGGGAGGAGTGGGCCGGGTTCTAGGAGAGGACTGAGTGGAGGGGGAGGAGTGGCCGGGCTCTAGGAGAGGACTGAGTGGAGGGGGAGGAGTGGGAGGGCTCTAGGAGAGAACTGAGTGGAGGGGGGGAGGAGTGGGAGGGTTCTAGGAGAGGACTGAGTGGAGGGGAGGAGTGGGAGGGCTCTAGGAGAGGACTGAGTGGAGGGGAGGAGTGGGAGGGTTCTAGGAGAGGACTGAGTGGAGGGGGAGGAGTGGCCGGGCTCTAGGAGAGGACTGAGTGGAGGGGGAGGAGTGGCCGGGCTCTAGGAGCCATTCCCTGCTCTCACATTGGTTGGGAGCAGGGACACCGCCAGATTCTCTCTTGCAGGGAGATCTGAGCCGTGCATCCCTGTGGCCACCACAAACCCAAGAACACAGACACAGTAGCCCAAAAAGAGGGATGAGTTCTGTTATTGGAGCCAGGGTAAGGTGAGGAGGGGTCCCAGGCTGAGGGCTGCAGAGGACCCTATAGGATGGAAGCAGTTTCAACACTGTTTCAAACAGGCTGCCGCGTGGCAACCACCTCGACCTGCAGGTTCCTAAAGCTGCCCTTTGGTGCCACAAGGCCCCATGTCTTCCCAAGGCTCCCGCTGGTATGATGACAGCTTATAGTTACACACCAGTGGTTCTTGGTGCTGCTGGGCATTGGAACCCCAGGTGCCTGCACCCCATCTCCCAGAGCTTGCCACTCAGCCGGTCTGGAAGCAGCCCTGGCAGCAGGGCTTGTCTAAGCGTCCCACGAGATCCTGGCAGCAGGGCAGCAGGGCTCAGGGCTGCTGGGCGCACCAAGAGCCACAGGCGGTCTGATCTTTTGACTCAACTAGCTGTTGGCTGCAGTCGACATTGTGTACTATCAAAGTCTGTGCATCCATGCGTGTGTCTCAGCTCAGGTGAGCTCCGGGGCTGCCTGAAGGCTGCTCACCAGGGCCATGGACCTGCCCATCCTGTGGGTCTCATCAACCCAACCCCAGGTCACTTAGCATCAGGTGTTAGAGGTTTCAAAAAGCACAGCCAGATGAACGTTCTTTTATTCGGGGCCAGGTCATTTCCTGGTGGCCTCCCCTGGGTGTTGGTGCCCCAGATTAGTCCATGAAATCTGCAGGCTGGCGGGTAGGGCTGTGTCTGAAGGCCAAAGGATGTCCCCGCATCCGTGGGCCATCCGGCTGTGGTGCTCACATGGCGTTCCCTCCCCAGGGGGAGCTGCTGAGCCCCAGCGCCCTGGCTGCCCCTCTCTGCCCTCTGTTTCCTGGTGAGTATAAAAAGCTGTCACTGGGGTTGTCAGCCAGTCATGGGAATGCATGCAGCCCCCCTGCCAGCGCACAGAGGGCTGAAATCTCTTTAAAGGAGGGCATGATCTTTCTTCCTTCCACAGGAGAGAAGAGACCAAACAGATGTCAAACGGCCTGGAGAACAGTGACTTAAATACTCACAGGTGTGAGCCGCAGCGTAGGCCAGTCATGAGTTGAATGGTGGACATGTCCTGCACCTGTGGCCTTATTTAGACAGAGGGTCTTTGCAGATGAGATCATCCTAGATTAGGGGCGGGTCCTAAATCCAACGACTGGTGTCCTTCTAAGAGGCAGAAGAGCGCTGGGTGCGGTATCTCACACCTGTAATCCCAGCACCTTGGGAGGCAGAGGCAGGAGGATCACTTAAGCCCAGGAGTTTGAGACCAGCCTGGGCAACAAAGTGATATCTTGTCGCTACTAAAAGTGACAAAAAAAAAAAAAAAAATGAGCCAGGTGTGGTGGGGCACCTGTGGTCCAAGCTACTCAGGAGGCTGAGGTGGGAGGATCACCTGAGCCCTGGAGGTTGAGGCTTCAGTGAGCTGTGATTGCACCACTGCACTGTAGCCTGGGTGACACAGTGAGATCCTGTCTCAAAAAAAAAAAAACACAAAACAAAAACAAAGAAACAAAAGAAGCAGAAGAGAAGAGATGGACACAGAGAAGGCCACGTGACGCTGGAGGCAGCCATTGGAGCAATGCAGCCACAAGCCAGGGACTGCAGGCAACTGCCCGAAGTGAAGCAGCAGAAAGGCTGGGGAGATTCTCCCTCACGGTGCTCAGAAGGCAACAGCCCTGTCTTCCCAGGCCCCATGTCTTCCCAAGGCTCCCACTGATATGATGACAGCTTACAGTTACACACCAGTGGTTCTTGGTGCTGCTGGGCATTGGAACCCCAGGTGCCTGCACCCCATCTCCCAGAGCTTGCCACTCAGCCGGTCTGGAAGCAGCCCTGGCAGCAGGGCTTGTCTAAGCGTCCCACGAGATCCTGGCAGCAGGGCAGCGGGGCTCAGGGCTGCTGGGCGCACCAAGAGCCACAGGCGGTGGCTCGTTTTGGACTTCTGGCCTCCTGAACGGTGAGACGAAAGACCGTTGCTTTCAGGCACCCAGTTGGTGATACTTTGTTACGGCAGCTACGGGAAACAAATACAAGATCCATTCCAGAAAAAATCAAGCTCTAGCCCCAGAGTGTGAGCTCCATACTGGTCCCTGAAGAAGGGGCCGGGCAGATCGAGGGCTGGGAGTGTCCAAACCCGAGAGTGCCAAGGATCCCCTCATCGCCTTTAGCCAAGCCTGGTCAGCTTTAAGGCGCACACGAGTCTCCCAGGATCTTGTTAAAATGCAGATTCCGATTCAGTAGGTCCTGGCGGCCGGAGGCTGCCTTCCTAACAGGCTCCCTAGAGATGCTGGCGCTGCTGGTCCCGGACCGCCCTCTCAGCAGTGAGGTCTTAGATTAGTGCTTCTTCCCTCTCAGCAGTGAGGTCTCAGATTAGTGCTTCTTCCTGGGTGCTCCCTGGGCCACATGTATCAGTGTCACCCAGATGCTGGTTAAAAATGGGAAAATCCGCTGGATGTGGTGGCTCACACCTGTAATCCCAGCACTTTGGGAGGCTGAGGGGGGCAGATCAGGAGGTCAAGAGATCGAGACCATCCTGGCCAACATGGTGAAACCTCATCTCTACTAAAAATACAAAAATTAGCTGGACGTGCTGGCACACGCCTGTAGTCCCAGCTACTTGGGAGGCTGAGGCAGGAGAATCACTTGAACCCAGGAGGCAGAGGTTGCAGTGAGCTGAGATTGTGCCACTGTACTCCAGTCTGGCAACAGAGTGAGATTCTGTCTAAAAAAAAAAAAAAAAAAAAAAGGAAAATCCAGGGCATCATTCCTGACCTACAAAATCAGGCTGCTTGGGACTGAGCCCCAGACATTAGGGTGTTTAACCACCTCCCAGGACAGTCATATAACTACCGAGGTTTAAAGTATTCAGGGTTGGGCTGGGTGTAGCGGCTCATACCTATAATCCCAGTACTTTGGGAGGCCAAGGCAGGAGGACTGCTTGAGGCCAGGAGTTTGAAACCAGCCTGGACAACATAGTGAGACCCTCATCTCCACACACACAAAAAGCAAAACAATTAGCTGAGTGTGGTGGTGCATGCCTATAGTCCCAGCTATTTTGGGAGACTGAGGCAGGAGGATCTCTTGAGCCCAGGAGGTCAAGGCTACAGTGAGCCATGATCACACCACTGCAGTCCAGCCTGGGCAACAGAGCAAGACCCTGCCTCAATCTTTTAAAAAAGCACTCAGGGTCTTGAGGACATAAAATAGACATGCCACATCTTTGTGAGTTTCTAGGAAGATCAAGGCTGAGACAGTGGCCTTTGGAGGAACCTGAGCCTTTCTATTGAGAGGGGACAGGGGAAGGTAGCACCCACGTGTTTAGAGCTCCTGTGCTGTGCCAAGCCCTGTGCCTTACATTCATTAGTGTATATCATCCTCAGAGCATCCCCTGTGAAGCAGGTCCTATCCTCACTCCCATTTTACAGACAAGGAAGCTGAAGCCCAGAGAGACAAAATGTCTACTCAATATCGCGCAAACAGAGGTGGCAGAGTCAGCTTTCCAGCCAGCTGCCTGACGAGGCACCGCTCCCAGTTTCACCATGTGACCCCTGCCCCCTGGCTCGGTCTCAGTATAGCTCTGTTCAAGCCGATGCTTCTCAAACTTCAATGTGGACGCGAGTCACCTGGTTAAAGTGCAGATTCTGGCTTCCGGGTGATGCCAGCCCTGTTGGCCTTGGACCAGGCATTGGTTGGTATGGGGTTGCGAGCAAGGGTACCGCTCCACAAACCCTCAAGAGATGAAACCCATGGCACCTGTCAGGGAGTAGGGGCAAGTCCTGACCTGGGCAGCTCCATCCTGTTTTCCAGCCATGGTAACACCTAGGTAATAGGAACCACTTTGCCTTGGAATTGCAAAGCAATTGACATTTCATAGAGCCAAGAAGTTTATTTGCTTGATGGGCACCTGCTAACGGATTTCTTTGAAAATGCAACAGCTGTCCAGTGGCCTGCTGGTCTCATTAGGCACCTGGATGGAATTACCTTCTCCAAGCACCTAATGAGAATGGGCTCGCTCACTCTAAATTAGAAAAGCCTGGGAAATCAGGGCGGTATAATTGCAGAGAGAATGGAGGGAGGCAGTAGGAGCTCCTCTTACAGAATGTTGCCCTTGGGAGGTGGGAGGGGAGCAGCTGCAGCCGGTGGGGGCTCAGGCGCGCTTCTCATCTCGTCTCCCCGTTTCCTTTGAAGAACTGTGTTGAAGAACTGCAGATCCCTGGTCACGTGAGAAAGCGATGTGTTTGTTTGTTTGTTTTTTTTTTAATCTATCTTTTCTAAGGTTTAGGTTAAAATGACTTTGTGAAACAGGCAACAATAAAGGGTATTTTAAATGTCTTTAGTTGGTAAAATAAGACAGCTTTGGGTTAGTCTCTCGATGTTTTAACTTGCCTATGAAACCCACAGGTCTGGAGACAATATTTAGCCATCTGTATGTAGGAAGATGTGCGTTCTAGGATGTTAAGCAAGTGTTGTGCATAAAAGCAAAAGACAGGGAGCAACCTAAGGGAGCAACCGAAGTGCCCGTCAGTGGGGACTGGCTCGATAAATTATTATTGACTTAGACAGTGGCAGGTTAGGAAAACAGATTGGCGTGAGCTCCTAATATATTGTGAAATGAGAAAAAAGTCAAGGTGTAAGACAGTCATCTGCTTCCAGTGTGTCCATGCTTAAAGGCTATAGTGGATGTGAATATACACCCCTAGAACTCTGGGAAAATCCATGGGAAGCTTCTGTGGCGGTCGCCTCCTGGAAGCAGGTCTGGAGGAGGTGGAGAGGAAGTTTCGTTTTTCTTAAGTCTTCGGGGCTTTTTGAAAATGTTACTGTGTTCGCGGATGATGAAGGAAACTCCCAGGTCAGGGGCTGTGGTTGTGGGATTTCGTTTCTTTACACCTTGTTCTAGAGAGGGCTGATTGCACTGAAATCCCCGTGGGCTGCCTGAGTGCACACAGCATGGGGCCTGCACTTCTTCTCGTCTGGGTTCTCACTCTTAAGCCTGCACCGGAGTCCCCAGGAGGGCTTCTTAAACTGCGGACGGCAGCCCGCTCCAGGAATCTCTGACTCAAGAGCTGTGTGTGCGGTGTGAGGATTTTTGTAGTTGAGTAAGTTCGTAAGGGGCTGCTGCGGGTCAATAAACCCACCCCGAGGACCAGAGCTGCCAGGTTCCAGCCCTGGTATGGGGTATTCCTCTCTCCAAATAACTTACTACCCTTTCCCCACAAAACGGCAGGCGGCAGAGGAGGGTCTATCCTTTGTGCTGAAACCCCTATTAATCTCAATAGGGAAGGCGCCAGGTTCAAGAGGCCAACGAAGAGACTCCGAGACAGTAACCGAGACACGGGCTTTACTGGGGGCTGTGGACAGGGGAGCCACAGCTGTCTGCAAACATCTTGGAATTTACACAGCATTTTCATTTAACCGCCTCGCGCTAAGGGCCTCCACCTGGCAACCTGCATTTAACCGAAAACTCAGGTTCTCAATCCCCTGTACAGCTCGTGTTCCACGGGCCAGGCTGGGGTAGGGGTGGGGGAGAGGGGACTGAGGCTCAGATGTATCTCATAGGCAAGGAACGGATCTCGGGGTTGTCCAACCCAGATTCCCTAGCTCAGAACATGCATCCAGATGCATCTGCCGTCCAGGGTCATCCTCACATTTTCAGGTAAGCTTCAGTGAGTGCCCTCAGGCACCCTGTACTACCCGGCTGCTGTTTCGTGGTTAACCAGGAGAGCGGCTCCTGACTCCAGGCTGGCCTTGCCTGCCGTATAGTCTCAGTTTTAAAAGCACCCAGGCCTGAGCCCCACCCAGACCTGGAACATCGGAATCGTTAGTGTGGGCTCGGTCATGGGTTTTTTTAAGAAAACCACAGGTGAACTTCGGATAGTGACTGGATTCGTCTCCTAGGTCTACTGTACCGCAAACTGCGGGCAGGGGGTTAAAATCACCAGAAATCGACTTCCTCACAGCTCTGGATGCCACAAGCCCAAAGTCAAGGTGTCACCAGGGCTGGTGCCTCTTGAGGCCTGTGGACCCTGTCTTCCTGTGACTTTTCACAACACCTTCCCTCTGTGCATGTCTGTCTCTGTCCAATTAAAAAAAAAAAAAAAGGCCATGCATAGTGTCTCATGCCTGTAATCCCAGTACTTTAGGAGGCCAGGGCGGGTGGATCACCTGAGGTCAGGAGTTCAAGACTAGCCTGGCCAACACGGCGAAACCCCATCCTATGATCAGGGCGTGGTGGTGCGTGCCTGTAATCCCAGCTGCTCGGGAGGCTAAGGCAGGAGAATCGCTTGAACCTGGGAGGAGGAGGCTGCAGTGAGCCGAGATCTCACCACTGCACTCCAGCCTGGGCAACAAAGTGAGACTCCACCTAATAAAAAAAACAAAACAAAACAAAAAACAGTCACACTAGATGATAGGCCCAGTACCCTGGTGTGACCTCACCTTAACTAATTCCATCTGCAATGACACTATTTTCAAATAAGTCATATCATCACATCCTGGGGCACTGGGAGAAAGACTTTAACACATGAATTTTGTGGAAGGACAGAATTTAATCCAATGAGACTGAATATAAGGTTTGCTTCTGGGCTGGGCGGAGCACCTAACACCTGTAATCCCAGCACTTTGGGAGGCTGAGATGGGTGGATTGCTTGAGTCCAGGAGTTCGAGGCCAGCCTGGGCAACTTGGTAAGACCCTGTAAAATTAAAAAAAAAAAAAATGGAGGCGTGGTGGCACATGCCTGTAGTCCCAGCTACTCGAGAGGTTGAGGTGACAGGATCACTTGAGCCCAGGAAGTGGAGGCTGCAGTAAGCTGTGATTGCACATACTCCAGCCTCAGTGACAGAGTGAGACCCTGTCTCCAAAAAAATTGTTTGCTCCTCCAGCCGTCATGAATACGTGAAGGACTCGGACCTTGTGAAAGTTCGGATTCTGATTCAGGAGGTCTGGGGTGAAGCTGGAGACTCTGCATTGCCAACCAGAGTCCAGCAATTGACTCTCAGCTTCTATGATGAAATGATTGTTAATTTTGTTAGATGCAATGACAGTTCTGTGGTTAGTACAAAGGCATCATTTTTTTTTTTTAAATGCGTCAAATATGTTGAAAGCTCAAATGTCAGAATTGACTGACTTTGAACATTCCAGTGAACAGTAGGAAATGGCAAAATGTTAACAGTGGCCGCATCTGGGTGGTGGGTATAACAGGGCTTGTTTTTTTAGTCTCGTTTTCCACATATTAGACATTTTTCATAATCTCTTTGGAAAAGCTCTCCAGCACCTGGGGCTGAGTACTTCTGGGACAGGCCCTAGGAGATGGGTCGCTTGGGGCTTGATATCAGTTCCCAGCCGGTTGTCGAGTTCTCTAAGGGGCTGCATGTAGCAGCATTTTTATTAGTTTTCAACCACAGTCGCTGTTGCGCTCTGGATACTGGGAGGCACCTGGGGAGGGCTGGGATTCTGGGATCCCCCAGTGTGGTTTACCTGCTCTGGGGCAACAGGGACAATTTAGGTTTCTAAGCAATATTCTGGCCGGGTGCTGTGGCTCATGCCTATAATCCCAGCACTTTGGGAGGCCGAGGTGGGCAGATCATCTGAGGTCAGGAGTTGGAGATGAGCCTGGCCAACATGATGAAACCCTGTCTCTACTAAAAATACAAAAATTATCTGGGTGTGGTGGTGGACATTGGTAATCTCAGCTACTTGGGAGGCTGAGGCAGGAGAATCACTTGAACCTGGGAGGTGGAGGCTGCAGTGAGCCGAGATCACGCCACTGCAATCTAGCCTGGGGGACAGAGTGAGACTCCATCTCAAAAAAAAAAAAAAAAAAAAAAAAATTCTTTGTTTCTGCTGTTTATTTGCTGACAGTGCATGTGTTTCTTTTCCCTACCGTGCGTGGGTGAGTCTGTGGCACGTTCTGAAGTCCTCCTCCTAGATGTTTTTATTTAACCCCTTCTGGGTCCCCATTCTGCCTGGTGGGGCTGGTGGACTGACCCTTCTCACTGCCAGCCCATGTGTGATGCTTTATGGGGCATCTCTCCCTCTGGAGGACACGGTCTCTCTCGCTGCCTCCTGGGTCCCCTGCCCTTACATGATGCCCAGCACATTATAGGCACTCAAGTGTGCTGAACACTGAATCTTACAGGTCTGGCCCACTCCCAAGGAGCCTAGCTCAGGGAGGTTGATCAAGCCAGCCAGAGCCGCTGAGCTGCGGTCTGAACTGTGGAGCCAGTGCTGTCCAACATCCAAATACAGACAATGGAGGTAGAATGCAAGCCCTGTGCGATTCTAAGTTTTTTGAATTCACGTTTTAAAAAGAGAAATAATATGAATACGCTTTGAACCTAATATGGCCAAAATACCATTTCTACATGGAATTTCTATTTCACAATTATTTTGGGGCAACACGGAAGAGATCAATGTGGTGATGGAACATCTCTGTATCTTCAATATAGATGGGAGAGTTGTGTTCTGTAGTGATGGTCACACGGCTCTACGACCCTCGTGGGGAGATGACAGAATCGGACACACACATTGTACCAGCGTCTGTTTCCCAGTTTGGATTAGGTGAGATAGAACCACAGGGAAACTTGGTGAAGGGTATATGGGACCTCTGTGCACTGTCTTTGCAACTTTCTGTTGTACCTATAATTATTTCTAAATAGTTTTTTTTTTTTGTTTGAGATGGAGTCTCACTCTGTTGCTCAGGCTGGAGTGCAGTGCTACGATCTCAGCTCACTGCAACCTTGACCTCTCAGCCTCCAGAGTAGCTGGGACCACAGGTGCCCACAACCACTCTCGGCCAATTTTTGTATTTTTAGTAGAGACAGGGTTTTGCCATGTTGGCCAGGCTGGCCTCGAACTCCTGACCTCGGGTGATCTGCCCGCCTCAGCCTCTCAAAGTGCTGGGATGATAGGCTTGAGTCACTGCTCTTGGCCATAAAATAGTAATTTAAAATTCGAGATTTTAAAATTAAAAAAGAAAAAACAACCAAGTCTTTGAACACTGCTGTGTCTTTCACGCTTATGGCACATCTAGGTTTGGACCTGAGACATTCAAGTAGCGTCAGACAGCCATGTCCCTCGCTCCATGCCCCCGGCACAGCGTTCTTGAGCTGGGATTGCTGGAGGCCTGCACTGTCTCTCCCACGGACTGGTTGCCTGGTAGATAAGCTACTGCCCTGCTTTGAGCCTCAGTTTGTGTATCTGTTAAGTGGGAAGAACGGCAGTGCCTATCACAGAGTGGTGGCTGCCAGGGTTAAGTGGGATGCTGCGTGTTCAGCACTTAGCGTGGGCCTGGCCCACATCTACTGGTATTAATCATATTTACAATCCCAAACGGCAGCTTCATCTGGTTCTGCCTAATGTTAGAAAGCCCTGCTGCCTCCCTCTGTTAATCTCCCTGAAACAGTCCATTCCTGGCCATCTCTTCTCCTTTGAACTGCTGGGCAGGAAGCAGAACGACCTCTCTGCATTTGGCCCGGGCACCGAGTCCCTGGTTGCCCTCGATGCCTGGTGCCTTCTGGAGAGGTGGCTGCCTGCCTGCCTGCCTGCCTGCTTGGAGGCCAGACCTTCTGTAAAGATCTGTGCAAAGCCTCTTTCGAAACTGAGGACTTCCGTCACCAGCCCTGGCTGTGCGTTGTCACTGGGCATGTTCACCATATAAGGCGATCCCTGCAGAGGCAGGGACCCAGGTAAGCAGGCGGCCTCGCAAGCCTCGCTCCGCTAAGCCACAAAGGCTCCCCAGCTGAGTGTGTGCACAGAGGACTTTAGCAACTAGGAGATTTTCTCACCTTTTATGGTCTCAGGAGAAGAAAAAGACCTGTGTACCACAAAAGCAGAAACACAGCCTGAGCGCAGTGAGAACTGTGGGTTGAACTCACAGCAACTCTTGTTGCAAAAGCAACTTGTGTGAGAAGCCCAGGATGTAGCTAACTCTGCAGGGTGCCTGGTGCCTAAGATAAAGTGACTGTGGAGCTGTGAGGAGTTCCTGTGCAGTGGCAAGACAGCAGCTGCAGAATTTAAGTTGGGGGGGCTTTTGGATGGGGCATAACCACCATGACCCCTCCTTAGCCTTGTGCTCACCCACAGGGTCTTCCCCCACACCGTCCTCCCTCAGATCGAGCTTCCCCACTGTCCTTGAAGCCTGTACTGTCATCAAAGAACATCACCTCCCTCCACCCCCGTTATTTTCATCCCGGTTCATGGAAGCCAAGGTGGGGTAGAGAGTGGGCAGGAGGGCCTTGGGGACACCTGAAGGGTGAGGGAGGGAAGAACGTGGGGACATGTGTTCCAGGCAAAATGGAAAGGCCAGGGTGAAGGAGTCGAGCTGGGCCATGCGCGTGGGGAGAGACCAGGCTCAGATGGTGGGGGCTGAGTGAGAGGTCAGCCTAGGGTGGCGGGCAGTCATGGAAGGGTTTTAAAGTAGGGGAGAGGCAGGATCCGTTGTACCTGGGGGAATCGAGGGGGGCAGGAGCAACCAACTGACCATTTGTTCATTCAGTAGCCATTTCTTTTTCTTTTCTTTTCTTTTTTTTTTCACTGGCTCTGTCACCCAGGCTAAAGTGTGGTGACACAATCACAACTCACTTTAGCCTCTATATGCTAGGCTCAAGCAATCTTCCTGCCCCAGCCTCCCGAAAAGCTGGGACGGGAGACTTGCACCACCACGCCCCAGCTAATTTTTGACATTTTGTAGAGATGAGGGAACTCCCTGTGTTGCGCAGGCTGCTCTTGAAATCCTGGGCTCAAGTGATCCTCCCATCTTGGCCTCCCAAAGTGCTGGGATTCCAGGTGTGAGCCACCACACTCGGCTAAGCAGCTGTTTCTTGAGCCCCCGCTGTGGGCCAGACCAGGCCCAGGTGCAGGGGACATAGACGTGACGTCCCTGCACTCAGGCTCTGTGTCGTGGTGGAACTTAGAGGACAGGGTGACAGTCTCCCTCAGCCTTTCAGATGCTGCTTTTCCTTGGCTGCCCTTTCCTGGATTTTTCTTGTTGTCTGAAAGACCACCGTGGTGGCTAAATGGTAGAAAGGAAAGCTTTGCGGGGGTATCAGTTTGCAAACCGGAAAAGATGATCTCCAATGTGTGCCAAAGGTACCCTCTCTTCAAAGAGGGGAGGAACAGGCTGGGTTTTATGCTTCACAGGGCCTGTAGCCCACAATAGTTACATATATTCAGCAGGTCTGGGGGGAAGTGATATATATTTATGAAGGGAGCAGAGTGCATGGGCAGTGGGTAAACACATGTAACATACATGACATGTTCACGTTGGAGTGAGGTTAGCATTAAAGAGAGGTGGAACTTGGTTCTCTGTGTGGAAAGGTGAACGGTAGGGCACACACTTTGTGGGTAGCTTCTGTAAGCCGCCGAAATAGCCTTAAGGTCTGTAATTATCGGAAAAGAATGTAAGTCCATTCCTTCGTCCGGTCAGAGTTGTAGCGGTTGGATAATTTGCCTGATAGCTGTAGTTATTAGGGTGTTTTGCAAATGTGTTTTTTTTCTTGTAGCCATAGGGATTTTAAAATTTGCCATGCCAGGCCAGGTGCAGTGGCTCACGCCTGTAATACCAGCACTTTGGGAAGCTGAGGCGGGCAGATCACTTGAGGTCAGGAGTTCGAGACTAGCCTGGGCAACATGATGAAACCCTGTCTGTACAAAAAATATAAAAATTAGCCAGCCATGGTGGCGCATGCCTGTAATCCCAGATACTCGGGAGGCTGAGGTGGGAGAATCGCTTGAGCCCAGGAGGCAGAAGTTGCGTTGAGCCAAGATTGCGCCAGTGTACTCCAGCCTGGGTGACAAAGTGAGGCTGTCTCAAATAAATAAATTTGGCTAGGTGCGGTGGCTCATGCCTGTAAACCCTGCACTTTGGGAGGCGGAGGTGGGCTGATCACGAGGTCAGGAGTTTGGGACCAGCCTGGCTGACATAGTGAAACCCCGTCTCTACTACAAATGCAAAAATTAGCTGGGTGTGGTGGCACGCGCCTGTAGTCCCAGACTCCGGAGTTTGAGGGAGGAGAATTGCTTGAACCTGGGAGGTGGAGGTTGCAGTGAGCCGAGAGCATGCCATTGTATTCCAGCCTGGGTGACAGTGAGACTCTGTCTCAAAAAAAAAAAAAAAAAAAAAAAAAAAAAGAATTAATTTCCCATGCCAGCTGGGCCCTGAACCTTGAACCCCGAAATCATAGGTAACTTTGTTTCCTTAACCTTATGTCCATCTTAGCTGATATAGGGGCATCTATTTTGGTCTCTCAGATCATACTTCCTATCACCTCTGAAAGGATCCTGACTTGTTTTACCTGGGTAATTCAGAGGTAGGAAGAGGCAAGAACCCCAAGTTACTATTTTGTGCCCTAAGCTTTGGAAACCGCTGGGCCTTTCCCACCTCCCCCCTACCCCGCCACCCGTTGTAGGTTTCCACTTTGTTCTCACACCATGTGACCAGCACCCTGTCCCCCAATTCTCACCCCTACCTCCACTGCCCTAACTGAACGCGGTGCTCCGGCCAAGCAGTTAGGAAATGGTTTCCAAAAGCAGAAAAAAATGATCTAAGAATACAGAATAGAGAGGGAGTTGAAGGGCAGCCTCACAGCAGCAGAGGCGGACAGGCACCACCTCAGCCAGGTGCTCAGCGGCGGCATCGGCGGCCAGGAGTCACACTGATAATTCTGGCCCTTGACAGGATGTGACGAGAAGGGCCACTTCACCTCCAGGGTCTGTCTCCCAAACCCATAACCTCCGTCCAATCATGAGGAGAACATCAGCCGAATGGCAATAGTGGGGGACACGTGACTGAATCCCTGACCAGGACTCCTCAAATTGTCAAGGACATCAAAACCAGTCTGAAACCATGAGAGCCAGGAGCAGCCCAGGGACACCTGATGGCTAAATGTCTCGTGGGACCCGGGGTAGAAAAGGATATTAGGCAAACACGAGGAAGAGTGAATAAAATGCAGATGACTTACTAATATATGAATCGGCTCCTTCATGGTGACAGATGGACCAGAGTCATGTCAGATGTTAAGGTGCGGTGGAAGCGGGTGCTGGTTGCACAGGAACTCTGTATCATATTATCAACAGTCCTTTATGTCTAAAATCATTCTAAGATTTCTTGTTTTAAAACCCACCACCGTAGCAATGTGTTTTTGCAGTGATCGCGGGCGCCACCTCGTGGACACAGGTAAGCACTGGCCGTGACCAACCTCCCTGAAAAGGAAGGAACAATTGCAGAGGACTGATGATGCGATGAGCCGCTGTGATTGATTCTGGTCTTGGGAAATGGAAAAGGCCGCTTCCTGCCCCGCAGTGGCTCCCAGTCCGGTGGAGGGAAATGGTGCAAGGCAAATTCAGGACTCCTGGTCACAGCCAGCATCTGTTCCATCTTTACTGGGGTTAGGGACCGAGCTTACGGATCCCATCTTAACTCGTCCAAGGCAGCCTGGAGGGGTGCCACGATGCCGTCAGCCTTGTTTCCTGCTGCCCCTCAGACCTGCTTAGTGGGAGTGGGGGAAGAGGGCCGCCCTCTTGTCCCTTCTTTCCCCGCTATGAAAAGCCCAGACCTTTCCTGTGATTTTTTTTTTTTTTTTTTGGTCTATTCTTAGGGAATTAGTTCCTGGTATCACTTTAGATCAAAAGCAGTCTCTATTCATGAATTTAAAATGTTCGGTCCCAGGTAGTAAAATGTGGACGTTGACTTACCATTAGATTTCCCCCACACCCTCAAGAGCCTACTGGGGCAGCAGGGACTGTGGTTTTTCTCTTCCCTGCTACCCTCCTTCCATGTAGCTGCTGTTTTTGATGAGGATTGCCAGATCACATCCGGATGCCCAGCTACATTTGCATTTCAGGTAAACAATGAACACTTTTTTAGTACAATTATGTCTCATGCAATATTGGGGTCCTTTTCTACTAAAAAGTATGTGAAATTCAAACTTAACTGGGCATTTTTTTTTTTTGACGGGATCTCACTCTGTTGCCCAGGCTGGAGTGCAGTGGTGCAATCATAGCTCACTGCAGCCTCGACCTCCTGGGCTCAAGTCATCCTCCTACCTTAGCCTCCCACGTAGCTGGGGCCACCGGCTATTCATGAATTTAATATTCATCACCACCATGCCAGGCAAATTTTTGTCTAAGATACAAGGTCTCGATATGTTTTCCAGACTGGTCTAGAACTTCTGGACTAAAGCAATCCTCCTACCTTGGCCTCCCAAAGCATTGGGATTATAGGCGTGAGCCACTGTACCCTGCCACCATCCTCTAATTTTTTTTTTTTTTTTTTTTTTTGAGACAGTCTGGCTCTGTCACTCAGGCTGGAGTGCAGTGTCATGATCTTGGCTCACTGCAAGCTCTGCCTCCCGGGTTTAAGCGATTCTCCTTCTTCAGCCTCCTGAGTAGCTGGGATTGTAGGAGTGCATCACCACGCCTGCCTAATTTTTGTATTTTAGTAGAGACGGGGTTTCACCATATTGGCCAGGCTGGTTTTGAACTCCTGACCTTGGAATCCTCTCACCTCGGCCTCCCAAAGTGCTGCAATTACAGGTGTGAGCCACTGCACCTGGTTACCTATATTTTTATTATTGTTGTCTGAGTGCCTGATTTGTGACCCCCTTTTGGCTCGGAAGGAGGGGGAGGGCACAGAAAGTTTTCACTTGCCCATTGGGGTGAGATGTTGGCTTCCCATTGGTGCTGTAACAAATTACCCAAAAACTCAGTGGCTGAAGACATTAATGTGTCTTACAGTCCTGCAGTCAGAAGCCTAAAATCAAGGGGTCAGCAGCATGGCATCCTCTCTGGAGGCTCTAGAGGAGATTTCCTCCCCTCTTCCATCTTCAGGGCGGTAGCGTGGCACTGTCCAGTGCCTCCCCCTCCTACTGCCTCCCTGCTTCCATCACGTCTCCTCCCGACCCTGAGCCTCCTGTCTTCCCCCATTAGGATTGCTGTGATTGCCTGGGGCCCACCTGGGTAATCCGGGATAATCGCCTCATTTCAGAGTCCTTAACTTAGTCACATCTGCGAAGTCCCTCTTGCCGTGTCAGGTAACATATGCGCAGGTTCTGGGGATTAGGGCGTGGACGTCTTTGGGGGCTGTTCAGCGTCCCACAGGGGTAAGCTGGCTTCAGGCGATCTGTGGCCTGTGTTTCAAGTTGACTTTGAGCTTGTGGTCACTTGTGTGTGTGTGTCCTTTGAGACTCTGCTGCCAGGCTGTGCCTGCTGTAGCCCTCAGCTGGGCAATGCCTGGCCTTTCCCCCTCCTGGTTCACCCTGGGCTCTGGCCCCACAGCCCCTCACTGCTGGGCTCCTGGTGCTCTGCGGAAGGTCTCCTTCCGCGATGTCTACAGGCTGCTGTGGCCACCTGTCCCAGATGTCCACCTCTGACCTGCTGGGAGGCAGGGCAGTCAGTTCCTGGAAACAGACCTTGCTCTGCTGCCCTGGCCCCTCAACTGCCTCATGTGTGACATGGCCATTGGCTGGAGCTCTTTGAGGGGGGCCACTGAAGCCCCCCAGCCCTGAGAGGCTGACCCTGCACTCGCTCTGAGGGGAAATGGAACTCGGCCCACTAGCAGGTCTCCACAGCCTTGACCCTTTCACCACCATCTATGTGAGGCCTCGAACGAGTGTGTGCACTTTCCTTAAAACACAAAAACAAAAAAACCCAAAAAACTTAGTATAATTCCCATCGCACAAAATTAAGCATTTTGAGGTGTATAATTCCATGACTATGAGGATAATACGTTCACTATTGCCTCTGTCTAGTTCCAAAATATTTTTATTACACCTGAAGGAGACCCCAGAGCCATTATTAGCAATCACTCCTCATTCCTCGTGCTCTAGCCCTGGCAACCACAGTCTACTTTCTCTAAATTTGTCTTTTCTGGACATTTTACATCAAAGCTACAATACGTGGTCCTTTGTGTCTGACTGCTTTCATGTAACATCAGATTTTTTTTTTTTTTTTTTTTTTTTTTGGAGACAGTCTCACTCTCACCCAGGCTGGAGTGCAGTGGCATGATCTTGGCTCACTGCAACCTCTGCCTCCTGGGTTCAAGCGATTCTCATGTCTCAGCCTCTTGAGTAGCTAACATTACAGGCGCCTGCCACCACACCCGACTAATTTTTGTATTTTTAGTAGAGACAGGGTTTCAGCATGTTGGCCAGACTGGTCTCAAACTCCTGACCTCAGGTGATTCACCTGCCTCGGCCTCCCAAAGTGCTGGCATTACAGGCGTGAGCCACTGCACCCGGCTGTAACATCAGATTTTCAAGGATTATCCACGTTGTAACATGTCAGTGGTTCATTCCTTGTTTTAAATTGCCAAATAATATTCCATTGTGTGGATGTACCATATCTTGTTTATCCATTCTTCAGATGGACTTTTATCTTTTTTCCACTTTCGGCTTGTGAACAGTGCTGCTTGAACATCCATGTACTAGTGTGTGTTTGAATCCAGGTTTTCAGATTTGTGGTGTGTGTATCTAGGCGTGGGACCGCTGGTCCTATGCTAACTCTGTTTAACTTTGGCACCGTTTCACCAGCAGTGCAGGAGGAGAGAACTACTTCCTCTCCAACACTTGTTATTTTAAAAACTTTAGCCCTCTTAGGCCAGGCATGGTGGCTCATGCCTGTAATCCCAACACTCTGGGAGGTCAAGGTGGGAGGATCGCTTGAGGCCAGGAGTTCAAGATCGGCCTGGGCAACATCGTGAGGCCTCATCTCTACAAAAAATAAAAATAATCTGGTGTGGTGGGGTGCACCGGTGGTTCTAGCTACTTAGGAGGCTGAGGTGGGAGGATGGCTTGAGCCTGGGAGGTCAAGGTTGCAGTGAGCTGAGCTGTGATTGCACCACTGTGCTCCAGACTGGGCGACAGAACAAGACCCTGTCTCAAAAACAAAATAAAAACGTTAGCCATACTGGTGTGTGAGCCGTACATTTATTTTTGATTTTTGACTTTGAAATGTTGCATGTGGTCCAGCAAGCACTGCACAGTACAATAACTGCCCGCCACAAGGGGCCATTCAAACTGAAAATGAGAATAAGTTCAATAAAATGAACCCGACTTCCCCTGCCACACAGGCCAGCGTGGCTCCCGGCTCCATGCTCACGGCACAGATGGATCATTGTCCCCCCACCGAGTACTGCTGGAGGCTGCTGGTGGCGCCTTCCGGGGGCACAGCTGCTCCTGTGTTTGCTGCTTGGTGGTGGCCTCCTAACAGCCTGGTCCAGAAGGTGGCCCATGCAGCCCAAACTTTGGGGTTCCAGAGATGGGGAGTCAAGGGCAAGGAGCGCATGCGGAAGAGAGAGTGGAGGCTCAGCCGCAATGGGGGTCTGGCAGTGGCTCAGTCCTTCTGTGGAGGTGTCAAAGGTGGACTTGGAAAATTGGTCAGGGCTGTCGCTAGCAGAGGCACTGCTGTGGATGGCAGCACCAGCCTGGTCAGGACCCCTGGGAGCCAAGGAGGGTTCAATGCCCAAAGCCAGCATAAAAAAACAGAAACTGGTGCCCAGGGGACAGCTGGACAGCCCATGGACATCCCAGGGAGCAGCAGCTGGTTGAAATAGCATGATGTGTATTTTTAAAAAAGATAGTCTGACTTTATATGCAAAATGTCAAGTAATATAAATCTCTTATTTAAAAAAAACTGAGAATAGCCAGGTGCGGTGACTCATGCCTGTAATCCCAGCACTTTGGGAGGCTAAGGCGAGTGGATCACCTAAGGTCAGGAGTTCGAGACCAGCCTGGCCAACATGGTGAAACCCCCCGTCTCTACTAAAAAATACAAAGATTAGACGGGTGTGGTGGTGCATGCCTGTCATCCCAGCTACTCGGGAGGCTGAGACAGGAGAATCGCTTGAACCTGGGAGGTGGAGGTTGCAGTGAGCCGAGATTGCACCATTGCGCTCCAGCCTGGGCAACAAGAGCGAAACTCCATCAAAAACAGAAACACAGTAACTTTCCAAGCAGGCAGGTGGGCAGATTGGAGTGTAGACCGTTTCTGGAGGCTTTGGCCACGAGGTGGCGCCACCTCGGTAGCGCTCAAACAGTGCCACGCCGCTCTGCATTTGCTCTTGTGGTTTTCTTTGGTTTTCTGGAGGATTTTGTTTCGTCTTCTTTTCTTTTCTTTTCTTTTTCTCTTCTTTTTCTCTTCTTTTTCTTTTCTTTTTCTTTTTCTTTTTTTTACAGGATCTCACTCTCCTGCCCAGGCTGGAGTGCAGTGGTGTAATCACGGTTCACTGCAGCCTCGACCTCCCAGGGTCAAGCAATCCTCCTGCCTCAGCTCCCTGAGTAGCTGGGACTACGGGTGTGCCATACCACACCCAGCCAAGTTTTTGATTTTTTGTAGAGATGGGGTCTCACTATGTTGCCTAGGTTGGCACATTGGCTCCTGTTTGCTCCTGCGGGCCCCTAGTGCCTGCACCTGAGAGGCTACCACTGCTGTCCATCCTTGGTGTGCCTCAGCCTACAAAAAACTGTTGCTCTGTCAAAAATGCCACTGCCTTGGATGGCACTGAAAAAGACACACCTGGTTGATGTGTGCAGGAAGTACAGGGGTGTGAAGGCTGGAAACAGGGTCCAGTCCTGCATGTCTAAAGGCCCATGTGTCTTGGGCATCAGGCGCCTTGGCTGCAGGTGACAGGCACCTAACTCTAAGAAACCGAGGTGAAGAGCCGGGGCTACTCTTGTGTCATTGGCATCCAGGGCTGGGGGTACCCTGGCTCTAGATGCGTTAGTCTGTGGGGCTGCTTCTCCTGGGACATCGGCCTTGGATGTCAGAGCAATTTCTTGGTGAGGGGCCCTACCTTGTGCACTGTCACCAGCCAGGCCTGCTGCCCTCAGGCAGAATGCCTTCTATTTTTGTTGCAGTTTAAACACTAAGAGGTGTCCGGCCAGGCGCGGTGGCTCACCCCTGTAATCCCAGCACTTTGGGAGGCCGAGGCAGGCAGATCACCTGAGGTCAGGAGTTTGAGACCAGCCTGGCCAATATGGTGAAACCCCGTCTCTACTAAAAATACAAAAATTAGCCGGGTGTGGTGGCGGGTGCCTGTGATCCCACCTAATTGGGAGGCTGAGGCAGAAGAATCACTTGAACCCGGGAGGTGTAGGTTGCAGCAAGCTGAGATCGCACCACTGCACTCCAGCCTGGGCGACAGAGTGAGACTCTGTCTCCAAAAAAAAAAAGGATATCTGGTTGGCAGGAGGTGAGGACACCCGGATGGGCAGTCCATCCAGCCCTGATCAGCTGATGTTGGAGCCAGGGAGCTCCCCAAAGGCTGGCACAGCTGGGTGGGCACACGACAGGTGCTGTCATCCTGTGTCCCTGAATCAGGGTGGCCGGCTGAGACGCCAGCCTTCCCGTCGTTGGCTGGAATTCACCGGCTGAGCACGGCTACGCTCAGTGCGGAGCTCTTCTTGGCAGGTGCTGGCGCTGCTGTTGCATAATCAGGCGGGAGTCAAAATGACATCACTGCAAGCGGCCACCCTATCCTTTCCTTCTTGCAACAGATATTTATTGGCACCCACCAGGTGCCAGGCACTTGGCTCTGTATTAAGGCAAAGCTGGCAGGTGTGTTTACTAGGAGCCTGCATTCTGGGAGTGTGGGGGGGAGAAGAGGAAAAAACACAGCAAAATACAACAATGGCGGAGAGCAGCGAGGGCCACAAAAGCCAATCAGGGAAGCGCAAGCAGGAAGCAGACAGGCAGGGAGGCCTGAGTGTGGTGGAGGCAGGCCTCCCGGCAGAGCTCGCGGTGAGCCCAAACCTGGAAGGTGAGAAGGGTAGGGCCGGGCTACAATCTGGCGGTGCCCCGCCCAGGGAGGAGTCAGGAAGAAAGGCTTCTCTTGAGTGCCGGCAGAAGGGCCGGAGGAGATCACCCTTGCCCCCACCAGTGAGATTAGAAATCGGGTGGCAGGTGAGATTAGAAGTTAGGCAAGACCTTGTGAACCATGGCAAGAAGCCTTTGAAGGGCTTTCAGAAGTGGGGTCATGTGATTTTCTGTCACTCTAGTGACTGAGTTGGAGAGCGGCAGGCAGCGAGGGAGGCAGCCGTGGAGGTGGGAGGCCAGGGGTGGTCCAGGCCGGCCACCTATTGGAGGGGGAGAGGGAGGAGGCAGAGGGTAAAGACTCTTCCCCACCACTTCCTCACAGCAGCTATGAAGCCCTGTGCCACCATCACCTTACAGTGTAGTGGCTTCCTGGAGTCCCTGTCAACTGGCACCTATGGGCTAGAGGACAGCCTGTACGTACTCTCATTACTGAAGTGAGTTCTTCCCTGGGGCGTCTTGGGTTCCACCTGCAAGTACAATGCCCACGGAGGGCTGACCCCATGAGGTCTTTGAAAACCAGAGGCTCCATCCTCCCACTCCATAGAAATGGCCGCAGATTGATTAAACCAGGTTACTTCCACAGCAGCGAGTGTGCCGCACCAGGAAGAGCCCCCAACTCAGACTTGGGGCCCAGAGTCCCCACACTCTAGCTGTGTGTCCCTGGAAAAGTCACTTCTCGGAAGCCCACTGTTTTGATGACGGGAGCAATGCCTCCCCTCCAGGGGTGTTGGGAGGGTGGTGCTGGATTCTGATGAAAAGGCTTGGAAAGGCAGCAGACCCTTGACGCAAGAAAGGAAAATATTCAGATGGCCCTGGAGTTCTTTTCAAGCATCGAGGTTCCTGTTTGTATCTTTAAATCCCACCTCTTGCTTGGCTGGTACCCTCACCCTCAACCCTTCCAATGTCCTTGTTTTTTTTCCTTATCTAATCCACAGCCTCCCCCTCCCTAACCATCCCTCTCCCCTCAATGTACCCGTCATGCCCCATTTCTTCGGCAAGTGGGGACTGAGTGCTAGAGGTGGAGCATGCGGAGGTCAGAGGCTGTTGGTGCTGGGTCACCACTGCCTGGCATAGCGCTTGGCACGTAGTAGGTGTGCAGTACGTATTCACAAACTGTAGAGACAAATGCTGCCCAGTGGTCTTACAGTTGTGCCAGCCCAACTAGCCTGACACCACCAGCTTGGAGCCTGTAGTCTGACAGTCAGGCCTGTTCATCTGTGGCCCCAGGGAACCCTGGGCAGCTCAAGGGACACAGGTAAAGAGAGTGTTCCTAGGATCTTGTAGAAGGGTGGAGCTCAGGTGAGGTTTAGATGAGGCAGCCCTTTTTTTTTTTTTTTTTTTTGAGACCGAGTCTTGTCATGTTGCCCAGGCTGGAGTGCAGTGGCGCCATCTCAGCTCACTATAACCTCCACCTCCAGGTTCAAGTGATTCTCCTGCCTCAGCCTCCTGAGTAGCTGGGACTACAGGCACCCACCACTATGCCCAGCTAATTTTGCACTTTAAGAAGAGACTGGGTTTCACCTGGTTTTACCAGGCTGGCCTAGAACTCCAGACCTCAGGTAATCCACCCGCCTCAGCCTCCCGAAGTGCTGGGATTACAGGTGCCTGTCACCATGCCTGGCTAATTTTTGTATTTTTAGTAGAGACAGGGTTTCACCATGTTGGCCAGGCTGGTCTTGAACTCCTGACCTCAGGTGATCCACCCGCCTTTGCCTCCCAAAGTGCTGGGATCACAGGTGTAGATGAGGCAGGCTTCTGATAGGCTCAGAACAAGGCTAGGTGGGAGGCAGGCAGCATCAGGCCTGGTCTGCAAAGAGGCTCCTGTTTTTTGGGGGGCCCCCAGGTCATGATAGTTATGGAATACTGAGCCGGGAAGTGGACTGTTTGGGGCTCTTCCTCCAGGTTGGAAACCCAAGCTGCTTCCGTATCAAAGTGATTTACACCCTCCAGGGAGGAGCAGGCTGTTTGCTTCTTACTGATAGGATTTCAGATAGCAAAGTTCTTGAAAATCAGTGATTTGTGACATGCGATAACTGCTGCAGCGTGTCCTTGAAAACCAAGGTTCCTTGTTAACTTTGCGGCTGGTTTTATCTGAGCCTGTTATTCCAGCTTGATGAGTGGTCAGCTGGATTTTTGTTGTTGCGGTTTTAAGAAAAGGGCCTCACTGTGTCACCCAGGCTGGAATGCAGTGGCACAGTCACAGTTCACTGCAGCCTCAACCTTCCAGGGTCACGTGATCCTCCCTCCTCAGTCTCTTGAGTAGCTGGGACTACAGGTGTGCACTACCCCAACCAGCTAGTTTTTTTTTTTTTTTTTTTTTTGTAGGGATGGGGTTTTGTCATGTTACCCAGGCTGGTCTCCAACTCCTGAGCTCAAGCAGTCTGCCTGCCTCACCAGGTGGATTTTTAGAGTCCCACTGTGGGGGATGAGCTGCAGGAAGGAAGGAGGCCATTACTGCCCTCCAGCCTGGGAGTCCTGGGGACGTGGAGGGGAGCGGGCGGATGGAGGGCACATCCTAGAAGTCGGATGTGAGCACTCAGGCATGGGGAGAGAGAGTGGGGAGGCTGCGTCCACAGTGACTCCGGGTCTCTGACTCAGGCTGTGGAGGGGGAGATGATGCACCAAGGCAGGAGGTAAACTCAGTTCTGGAGGAAAGAGGCTGAGTTTTGAGGCCCTGGTGAAACAGCCTCGTGCAGATACCTGATAAGTGTGCGGTGCTGGGGGCGAGGTCACAGTTTTCCAGGCTGGAAAACCAGCAGGTCGTGCAGGGGAGGGAGCCGGTACCGCGGACATGTGGGAGCTGAATCTGCAGGAAGGTGGCCCCCAGGGAGGATGCGTGGGGTGGAGAGAGTAGAGAGAAGCCGAGAAACTCCAGAGCAGAGGCCAGAAGGGCCCAGGGAAGACCACCAGCGACAGCGAGCGAACCAGGGCCAGGAATGGGTGCCGGGGCGCCCCCGAGAGAGCTCTGAGAGCACGATCACCAAGCGCCAAACGCTGCCTGCGGGGACCCAAAGCGCCCCTTGGATGTAGTGACCAGGCCCCCGGGACTAGGTTTCGCACGGTTTGGGAAGGAACGAGCTGAAGAAGTAGGGTGACAGGTTCAGACGTCTTGGAGTGAAGAGGAACCGGCTGAAGCGGGGCACGTGGGGTGGAGGGAGTCTGTTTAGCCAGGCTGTGGAGCTGGCGCCTGATGGCTGCCGGGAAGGACCTGGTGCCAGGGAAGAGCGAGGCAGGGGCAGCCGGCAGAGGGGAGGCCCGAGCGGAGGCGGTCCCAAGGCTCCAGGCCAGGACCAGCAGGCCGGGGAGTCGGGGGGCAGTTGCCTGGGGCCCATGAGGCTGTACTGTGGAGGCCTCTACGTGGAGAGTCCCGCCTCCTCTCGGCTGTGTCCACATGGGCCACTCTACTCCCCCAGGGTGTCTTCACCCCCAAGCTCAGCCTCTCCCCCAGGATCTCCCACACGCTGGCTGCTCCGCTCCAGCGCCCAGCCCAGACACCCCTTCTCCCCAGGTACCACTGCTGGCCCTAGGCGCTGCCGGGCCTGAGTCATCGGCCACCCCCTCCAGGCGGCGCCTGGGTAAGCACGCAGCTGGACCGGATTCCCGGACCTGCAGCGGCTCCTTCCGCAGACCGCGGCCCCGCCTCCTCGCCCATTCCCTGTGAGGGGCGTCTCCATTGGCTGACTCATCTATTGGGTTCCGCCCCACACCTCTGCTTCCACGATTGGGGCAAATGACTGCCCCTCAGCAGTGTTGCCTGGCAACGGGGAAGGGGCGGCTCCTGAGAGGAACCCGTGGATGCTGGATCGGACCAGACAGGACAGCACCAGGAAGCCCGGCAGGGTAGGTACCTGGGCTGAGGGCCGCGGTGAGCTGACCCGGAGGCACAGGCCCAGCTGAGGTGGGGACTGGAGCAGCGGGTCCAGAGTAGGCCTGGGCCCTGCCCCTCCCTGGCCTCCCACGCCTCTCCAGGCCATCGGGTCGGGGGAGGGAGAGGTGAAGGCTGCAGGGAGGTGAGGGGTAGGGACAGCTGGGAAGGATGGAGGGAGGGTCTCCTGGGGGGATCAGAATCACCCTGCACCTCCTGCTATTCATGTGGTCAAGGTAAGAGGGTGGGGAGGTGTCTCCCCAAGGGTCAAGGCCAGCCGTGTTGAAGGGGCATTCAGAGCCTGTGTGGACGTGGAAAGGGAGCGGTGCCTCCGCAGAGGAGACCAGTCTGGGGTAGACACTGAAGTGTGTGTGGAGAGTGTCTTCCTTCTTGTATTCTGACCACACCCGTCTGGGCTTTTCTAGGACAGTGAGCTAATAACTGTTCCCAGGCCTTGTAGGTGGCCTGCGCAGTACAGGTCACCTCCTGGCCCACTGGAACTCCTTGCCCAGACTCGAGCTGCCCCTTTGCACAAGAGCCTCTGGGCTCTGAGACACAGGCAGGACTTTGAAGCCTGTCCTGATGAGGCAGTTGGAATCTCCCCAGCTTGTAGGGGTACAGAGGGCCCCTTGTGTGGCTCTAGAGATGCGGGGCCCTTGGAGTAGAGAGTTGGGGCTTGGGAGACAGGGTGGGAAGCAGCCATGTAACAGCCTGTTGGAGAAGCTCTGAGCAGGAGGTGACTGAGCCACTCCTAGGATACTAGTGGGAACGATGGGGGCCATCCTGCAGACAATCGGCCCTTGTCCACCCCTCCATCACGGAGGCACAGCAACCTTCTGTTCCTTCCGAGCAGGGCAGTTTCTCTTGTTCCAAGACAAGAACTCAAGGAGCCATTCTCTGTTGTCTTGGGCCCATTATTCTGTCTCTGACCTCCAGTAAGCAGATCAAATGCCCTGGGTTACCGTATTTAATCTTCTCAATCTTATGTTAAATAAATTACTTAATGATGCTTATTAAAAGCACATTAATTATTCAAGACCATTGCAATGGGTGTAGGGACCACAGCAATGGGATTTTGTAGTGAAGGAGAGAGATTGGGCTCAACTCTGAGTATAGCATGGGCAAGTGGGAAACCCGGGGAGCAGGGTGGGGATCGGTGGATGGAAAATGACTAAGGAAACATCAGGGCGGTAAGGTGGATTCTGGGTAAGCTGACCTAACAGATTCTTACTGAAGGCAGGCCAGGGTGATCAGACATCACCTAGAGCAAGCTCGTCCAACCTGTGGGCCGTATGTGGCCCAAGATGGCTTTGAATGACACCCAACTCAAATTCATAAGCTTTCTTAAAACATGAGATTTTTTTTTGCCATATATGTAGATATATGAGCTTATCAGTTATCATTAGTGTTAGTGGGTTTTATGTGTGGCCCAAGACAGTTCTTCCAGTGTGCCCCAGGGAAGCTGAAAGATTGGATATCCCTGACCTAAGCTTTAAACCTGGTTAGATTGCAAGTGAACAGATAATGGTGATCAAATATCAAGGATGGGTGGTTTTTTTTTTTTTTTGTTTTTTTTTTTTTTGCTAAAGCCAGATTTTACACAGAAGGACACAGATGGGCCTAGGAGCCTGACTAAGGTCTGGTCAACCAAAAAGTCTTTGTCACTTATTATGGGCTGCTGAGACTTTTGTTTTTATTTTTTTGAGACAGGATCTCGCTCTGTCACTTAGGCTGGAGTGCAGTGTTGTCATCTTGGCTCACTGTGACCTCTGCCTCTGGGTTCAAGGATCTTCCCACCTCAGCCTCCTGAATAGCTGACACTACAGGCACACGCCACCACACCTGGCTAAGTTTTGTATTTTTGGCAGAGACGAAGTCTCACTGTGTTGCCCAGGCTGGTCTCAAACTCCTGGCCTCAAATGATCCTCCCAAAGTTCTGGGATTATAGGCTTGAGCCACTGCACCTGGCTTCCATTTTGTTCCACTGCCCCACATCCTCAGAAGCCAGGTTTTCTTACCTTTATCCCTACTGATGTCTGACACGGACACTTCCTTGTTGTGAGGCCATCCTGTGCACTGTAGGATTTTTAGCAGCATACCTGGCCTCTGCCTGCTAGATGCCAGCGGCACTCCCCTCCCCAGTTGTGACAACCACATGCTTTTCCAGTCATTGCCAAATGTCCTCTGGGGGACAAAACTGCCCCCAGTTGAGCTCCACTGGTATAAGCAACCTTGACGTGCGCTCTCAGCACCAGCGTGCATTGTCCTTTTTTTTTTTTTTTTTTCAGACAGAGTTTCACTCTTGTTGCCCAGGCTGCAGTGCAATGGCATGATCTCAGCTCCCCACAACCTCCGCCCTCCAGGTTCAAGTGATTCTCCTGCCTCAGCCTCCCAAGTAGCTGGGATTACAGGCATGCACCACCACACCCGGCTACTTGTGTATTTTTAGTAGAGATGGGGTTTCTCCATGTTGGTCAGGCTAGTCTCGAACTCCCAGCCTCAGGTGATCCACCCACCTTGGCCTCCCAAAGTGCTGGGATTACACGTGAGCCACCGCGCCCGGCGTGCCTTGTCCTTTAGGAGAACTTGATACAAGGGAACCCACAGAAGTCTCGCGGCCAATGTAGGGTTGTGTTATACACAACTTGGCAGGGAAGAGGCCACCCCATGTACCAAGGTGTACTCTGAAAGTCCCATGACACCAAGAAAACTTGCCAGGGACTGAAAGCTCAGGAACTTGGATTTAGAGAGAGAAGAATGCATTAAAGGCCTTCATGTCCTCCTCCAAATTAATTAGATGTCTGGCCTGATGAAAGAGATTGAGGCGTGAGGATGGATGAACTGTGGAACACTTTGTATCATTGCCATTTCTTTTTTTCTTTTTTCTTTTCTTTTCTTTTTTTTTGAGATGCAGTTGCCCAGGCTGGTGTGCAATGGCACGATCTTGACTCGCTGCAACCTCCGCCTCCCGGGTTCAAGCGATTCTCCTGCCTCAGCCTCCTGAGTAGCTGGAATTACAGGCATGTGCTACCACACCTGGCTAATTTTGTATTTTTAGTAGAGATGGGGTTTCTCCATGTTGGTCAGGCTGATCTCAAACTCCTGACCCCAGGTGATCTGCCCGCCTCGGCCTCCCAAAGTGCTGGGATTACAGGCGTGAGCCACTGTGCCCGGCCAACCATTGCCATTTCTTTATCTTGCCTGGCACAGGGCTCTCAAAGGAGACAGGCTGTCCTTGAGCCATTCTGAGATGTGTCCCTTCACCAGCACTCTGCAGGCACTAAGAATGGCAGTGCCGGGGACAGCGCTGTGTTCTTAGGGGCTGCCCACCTTCCCACCTCACTGGCACCAGCCCTGGGGTTCCTACTGGGGACCTCTCACACACCCTCCTCTCTCGTGCTTGAAAAACTGGCGTTGCCAGCCTGGCTCTGCGTCCAAGCCTTTCCTGTATCTCCTGGGCCTGCCCTGGTTTGCGCCGCTTCTCTGCATTTCTGGGCTCCTATCCTGCCTGTTGGCACTTGCCCAGCCCTGCACCTTTCTCCCGGCCGTCTGGGGACGGTGGGGGCTGGCCAGTCTGCACCCTGCTACTGTTCTCCCACCACAGTGGGGGAGCCTGTTTCTGGCGGAAAGGGAGAGTTGCAGTGGGATGGAAGTGAGGGGCTGGGTGGAGTCAGGCCAGGGCCTCTTGTGCTGCAGCCCTCTGCTGCCCTCCCCCACGTGCCCGGAGTTCCTCCCTCATCTCCCCACGCTCTTGCCTGTGCCCCTTGCATGCTGTTCCCACTTCCTGGTGAGCCACCTGTGAGTCTCTGAAGACCCAGCTGGAATGTGACCTTTGGGACCTTTTCCACTCTTGACTCTTCTTGTTATATCCCCAGGCCACACCCGTCCCAATGCCCTTGTCTCTGTTTCCTCTCTCTTTTTTTTTTTCTTTTTTTTTGAGACGAGTCTCACTCGCTGCCCAGGCTGATGTGCAGTGGCGTGATCTTGGCTCACTGCAACTTCCGCCACGTGGGTTCAACCAATTCTCCTGCCTCAGCCTCCCAAGTAGCTGGGATTACAGGTGCACAGCACCACGCCTGGCTAATTTTTTGTATTTTTAGTGGAGAAGGGATTTCACGCCAACCTCATTTGGAACTCCTGACTTCAGGAGGTGGTGTGGCCCACCTTGCAGCCTCTTAGAGTTGAAGCAGAGGGTGGGTCTGCTTTGTTTTGGCTGCTTGGGCTGAGTCCTTGCAGCGCCCAGACTCAGCCGGCGCAGCCCCTCTGTCTGGGAGCCGGGTCAGCCGGCGCGGCCCCTCTGTCTCGGAGCTGGGTCAGCTGGCATGGCCCCTCTGTCTCGGAGCCGGGTCAGCCGGCGCGGCCCCTCTGTCTCGGAGTTGGGTCAGCCGGCGCAGGCCCTCTGTCTTGGAGCTGGGGACAGCTCTTTGCCGCTGGACGTTGCTTCCTGGCTGGAGGTTTTCCTTCTGGGCTCTCCTCCTGCTGCGAAAGTTGAGCAGTAGAAGCGGTGAGATCAGATGGGGCATGGGTGAGAGCCCCAAACGGGGTCGGGTAAGCCCCTGTTTCCAGCCTGTCTCTGCAAAGTGCACCTCCATCCCCTTCCAAGGAGCCCCCCACTGGAGACTTCCTGTGCAGGGGGCACATGAGCAGTGAGGCCTGTCAAACGCCCATGCGCTGCAAGGATGGCTGTCATATAAAAGGCGGAGAAATAACTCGCTTTAGTGGGGGTGTGGTGAGACTGGAAGCTCATGCTTTGCTGATGGGAATATAAAGTGGGGAGCACTCTGGCGGCCCCTCACAATGTTAAACATAGAATTACCATGTGACCCAGCAAGTCCACCTCTAGGTGTCGACACTGGAAATTGGAACAGAGGGACTGAGGTACTCAGATGTTCATTGCAGCACTATTCATAATAGCCGGAAGGTGGAAACAGCCCCCGCGTCCATCAGCTCATGATTGACAGGCAAAATGTGGCCCATCCATACAATGAAATACTCATCAGCCATAAAAAGTGGAATGCTGACCCACGCCACAACGTAGGTGGGCCTCAAAAACGTGATGCTAAATGAAAGGAGACAATCATAAAGGGCCACATATCATATAATTCCATTTATTATTTTTTTAGAGACGGGGTCTTGCCCTTTTACCCAGGCTGGAGTGCAGTGGCACGATCATAGCTCACTACAACCTTGACCTCCTGTGCTCACGCGATCCTCCCACCTCAGCCTTTAGAGCAGCTGGGACTGTAAGCACATGCCACTGTGCCTGGCTAATTTTTACATTTTTAGTAGAGGTGAGGTCTTGCTATGTTGCTCATGCTGGTCTTAAACTCCTGGGCTCGAGTGATTCTCTTGCCTTGGCCTCCCAAAGTGCTGGGATTACAGGTGTGAGCCACCGCGCCCAGCCATATAATTTCATTTATATGAAACACCCAGAATACAGAAATGCACTGGGACAGGAAGTAGACGGGTGATGACCAGGGCATGTGGGAGGGAGGAATGAGAGGGAATTGCTCATGCACAGGGTTTCCTCTGAGGGTGATGGAAATGTTTTTGAACTGTGAGGGTTGCACCATATTGTGAATGTGCTAAATACCACTGTACACTTTAAAACAGTTAATTTTATGTTATGTGAATGTCATATCAATGAAAAGAAAAGAAAGATCTTGACTGTACCCTGTTATCCCTTGAGGGTTTGAATTTCAGGTGTTGGTGCGGACCATGACTCATGCCCCACCCTAGTAGCATGGCCTTTCCCCCTTTGGCTAAATACCTTGGGGGATAATTTACTGTTGCAGTGACTTTGTTTATCAAGGTGCCTGTGCGGGAGAAGGTGGTTGTCTCTCCAGCAGTCTCATTGACACTGGGTTTCCGGGAAAAGTCCAGGGCCAGGAATTAAGTCACAGCACCTTTTACCTCTTGAGAGATTTTGTTGTCATTTCTAACCATGCTTTTTTGTTTGAATCCCCCGATGTACTGGTGCTTGACTTACTCCTTTAATGAGGTTTGTGACAGTGAACAAGGCCCCAGGTCACCTGATGTCGGTGCCAGTCTCTGTTAATGCTCCTCCAGCGCCTCAGACGCATGAGGCTCGTGGGTTAGGATCATACAGGCACGCTCAGTGCCGGGGAGGTCTCGGCCCTTTGCTTTGGTTGACTTGGTTGATAATCATGGCAATCTTCTGAGGCTGGGCTGTGACTTCTCCTGCTTACAACTGGGGAAACTGAAGCAGAGAGCGTTTTAGTAACTTGCCCAAGACTACACAGCTAAGAGGAGGCAGAGCCAGGATCACAAAGGAAAAACTTCCCAACTAGTGTGTAGCAGTATTCTCAAGGTGAGTTAATCAAATACGTGTGATTGTTCAGCCTTTGATATATCTTTTCCAACTCTGGTTTTAAAGAATGAATATTTAGATTGATTAAAATACAGATTTTTTGTTCTGCCTCTGATTATATTAGCTTGGGCAGTATGTTCTCAAACCCAGACTTTTTGACAATTACGGATGTGTTTCAGTAGGTCATGGGCATCAGGATGGGTTTTTCCAGCTTTATTTGTATCAGCTATTAATTTCTGCCACCTTGAAACAATATTAGCCAGGCATGGTGGTTCATGTCTCTAATCCCAACACTGGGAGGCTGAGGCAGGAGAATCACTTAAGGCCAGAAGCTAGAGACCACCCTGGGCAACGTAACAAGACCCCATCTCTACAGAAGACAAAAAAAAATTAGCCAGGCGTCATGGTGTGGTCCTGTAGTCCTAGCTATTCAGGAGGCTGAGTGGGGAGGACTGCCTGAGCCCAGGCGGTTGAGGCTGCAGGGAGCTGTAATGGCGCCACTACACTCCAGCTTGGTCAGCAGAGTGAGATCCCACCTCAGCAACACAAAACAAAAACAGAACCCAAAACCCAATATTATGTAGCTCTGATGTGTTTTGGCTACATTTCATGGCTAAATCAATATATATTAACTTGACCATGTCATTATCAACATTTGTTTTCTGTGATTATTAAAGTTTGATTTTTCTAACGTTGTGTCTTTTCCTTCTGCAGAGAATTCTGCCAGATATCAGAACAGATGGGGAACAGCGGAAGCCGTGTGGGGCAGAGCTTTTGTTCACGGTTTCTTCCTGAGGAACAGGCAGAGATTGATCGATTGTTTGATGCTCTGTCATCGGATAAAAACAGTCCGAATGTCTCCTCCAAATCCTTTTCTCTGAAGGCACTACAGGCAAGAGTAACAACCAGTGGTTGGTGTTTAGTTGGGAGCAGGGGTCTGCAGACTGGCCCTCAGGCCAGAATCTGCTTTCTTGTTTTTGTAATGCAACGGATGGCAACACTAAAAAGTTCCTTTTCTGTAAAGGGCCAGTAAGTTTTGGCTTTGTGAGCTATGTGGTCTCTGTTGCAGCTCCTCTGCTCTGCTGTTACTGTGTGAAAATAGCCATAGGCAGTGTCTAAATGCATCCCTTCCGCTTTTTGAAATCAATAGTCTCTTATCGGTGCTAAAGAAAAGAACCTGGAGTAGATGATGAATGATTGACACGATGTTTTGGGGACATTTCTAACTTGAGATGAACATCAGGGAAATAGCCTGCCTCCTGTGTCTCTTGAGCCATGTGCCTCCTAACTGCCCTCCCAGAGACGGGGAGACAGACTGGGTGACGGGTCTGCCCTCGTGGACTCGTTGGTCCGGGAACCATGACGTGTCAGGTGCACCTGTGCCTCTAGAATGTGTGTGTGTTCGATGGCTAGGAATTTTATGATATTCCTAATGAAATCATGACATTTTAGATTCAAGGCTCATCTTGCGGGGAGTTAAAACTGCCCATTTGCCCATGTTTTTGCCCGTTCCACGGGGCTCTCAGCTGCAGGTTTGAGTGCTCAGACTGAGGCAGGACGCTGACAAGGAGATACCGTCAACTCATCTTCCTGGGAGTCCAGGCAGCCATCCTAGCAGCCTCCTTCCTCTTCTAGAATGTGCAGCGTGGGAGCAGATGAGGAAACTGGCCAGGGAGGTTATCTAGGTCACAGCCGTGTGGTTGTGTGTGCATGTGTTGTGCATGTGTGTGCATGCGTGTGTGCAGCGTCACTAGATGAGAAGTG
The DNA here is from genome assembly GCF_024542745.1 of Macaca thibetana thibetana. NCBI lineage: Eukaryota > Metazoa > Chordata > Mammalia > Primates > Cercopithecidae > Macaca > Macaca thibetana. The sequence goes on along the minus strand of NC_065597.1, from coordinate 27,496,640 downwards.
CCCCGGGAGGCCTGTGGGAACAAGCAGAATCAGCCAGGCCCATTTCAGACTTCACTGTAGAGTGGGTGTTAATGTTCAGATACATACAGTTAAGAGTTGATCAGAAGACCTTGGTGATGGAATGAAGTTTCCTTGAGGAAAGGATGAGAGGTAGCTTTTCCAGTAGAACTTTGCAGACACTGACAGAAATAGGAGTGCTCGTTTTGAGTGGCGAGGGCAGAGGCCTGCCTTCGAAGAGCTGCAGAATATTGATCCTGGAATAAGCAGTGTCCACCCAGCTGGTTGTTACAGGAGGGTCCAACTCGCAGACCCTGCTGTGCAGGATGTGATTGGCTTGTGATTTGCTCGCTCTCTCCATTTAGTTGTAAATCCAGGACCAAAGCAGATTTGATGCAGGAGCCAAAAAGGAAAACAATATTTCGTTAGAACGTTATCGTCCAGGCATTAAGAATTAAATTTGCTGGGTACGGTGGCTCACGCCTGAAATCCCAGCACTCTTTTTTTTTTTTTTTTTTTTTTTTTTTTTTTTTGAGACGGAGTCTCGCTGTGTCTCCCAGGCTGGAGTGCAGTGGCGCGATCTCGGCTCACTGCAAGCTCCGCCCCCTGGGTTCACGCCATTCTCTCGACTCAGCCTCCCAAGTAGCTGGGACTACAGGCGCCCGCTACCACGCCCGGCTAATTTTTTTGTATTTTTAGTAGAGACGGGGTTTCACCGTGTTAGCCAGGATAGTCTCGATCTCCTGACCTCGTGATCCACCCGCCTCGGCCTCCCAAAGTGCTGGGATTACAGGCTTGAGCCACCGCGCCCGGCAATCCCAGCACTTTGGGAGGCCAACGCAGGAGTATCACTTGAGCCCAGGAGTTTGGGACCAGCCTGGGCAATACAGCAAGACCCCATCTCTACAAAAAATACAAAAATTAGTGAGCGTGGTGGCATGTGCCTGTAGTCTCAGTCATTCAGGAGGCTGAGGTAGGTAGATCAATTGAGCCTTGGAGGTAGAGGCTCCAGTGAGCTGTGATTGAGCCACCACACTCCATCCTGGGTGACAGAGGGAGACCTTGTCTCAAAAAAAAAACCAAACCAAAACCCTAAATTTAAAATTGAAATAAAAATGAATGAAAAATGCATATTGAGCCCAAGGAACATGGACAGGAAGTAAAAGCTGGTATATTTGGAAACCCCTAATACAGAGACCAAATTAGCTGTATACAGACATATGTTAGACGCGTTAATAAATTCTGACATGCAAATAGCAGCTGCTGGAATCTAGAATGAAGATGATTTTCAAAGCAGAGTTAAGCTCAGATGGTGGCCAGAGGCAGGAATGACGAGATAGGAGGGTTTGGAGGCAGGATGGGAGCAGATTGTGGGAGGGTCTGATGGCCAAGGTGAGCCACACCCAGGACGCTTAGGTGGTGTGAGGCCCTTAGGTGAGAGAACATCCTGCATCCTGGTGATGCAGGAGTATTTGGTAGCTGACAGCAGCATTGTGAAGTGGCCAAGGCTGGTCTTGGCCCACTACCTATTTTCCTGTGATACTACTGATACGGCTCCCAGTGAGTGGAAGAACACCAAGGTTCTTGGTCCTCATGCCAGTTTAGATAAAATGACATGGACACACGTGGAGTGGCTTTAAGGAGCAGAGAGTTTAATAGGCAAGAAGGAAGGAGAAGGCAGAAGGGAGAGGCTCCCCCGTACAGAGACAGAGGGAGGGGCGGCTCCAGAGCCAAAAGAAGAGGTCCTCAAGTGCGATGGACACCAGCCAGGTATATATGCAGAGGCTGGAGGAGGTGATGTCTGATTTGCATAGGTCTGGGGATTGGTTTGACCAGGTATGTCATTCACGTAGCCCATGAAAAAGCTGGCCCTTCCACCCTAGCCTTTTAATGTGTAAATGCAGGACGCCCTGGATGTTCTACACACATGGGGATATGTGGAGGTGGCCATGTTGCCAGGAACATGTGGGGAAAGGGCAGGAAGGCCGTGGGAATTACCATGTTGGGTGGACCCAGTTTCTAATGGCTGCATTTGCATATCAAAGGTTGCCGGCCTGGCTCTAAGAGCTGGGGCTTTACAAGAAACTTTTTCAGAGATGCTTTAAAAAATGAAAACTTCCCAAGCATCCCTTTTCCTCTCTATCTGCCTAAAATAATTTAATAACTCCTAGTTACCAAGTTCAACTCGTGCACTGTCTAACCATTTTCTCTGCTTGTCCCCGGCAGAACCATGTCGGGGAAGCTGTTCCCCTGGAGATGGTCACCAGGCTGTACGATGGCATGCGGAGGGTCGACCTGACAGGGAAGGCGAAGGGACCCAGTGAGAATGTGTCCCAGGAGCAGTTCACAGCATCCATGTCCCACCTGTTGAAAGGAAACTCCGAAGAGAAGAGTCTCATGATTATGAAAATGATTTCTGCCACAGAAGGTCCCGTGAAGGCCAGAGAAGTCCAAAAGGTAGTGAGGCCGCGAGGCCCTTTGCAGCCTCCTCAGCAGTCTTGGTGACCATCGGTGGGAGATGGAGGCCAGTGACATGGCAGACAGAGGAGTAAACTAAAAAGTATCTGAGATGGGTCTCAATTAATTGAAGTGTATTTTGCCAAGGTTAAGGGCATATCTGGGAGAGAGACCTGTGCCTTTCTCCAAAGATGATTTTGAGGGTTTCAGGACTTAAAGAGGAAAAGCAGGCTGTAGGGGAAAGAGGGAGGGTCTGGTCCCATTACTGAATCCACATTTTGTAAGAGGAAGGGAGCAGTGAGGGGAATAGTCAATGTGTGTTTGTCTTGCATTCAGTAAATCAGCACTTTACATACGATCAGGCGAGCATAGTCACTACCTGTGGAGATTTGATTTTATTTATTTTTTGAAATGGAGTCTTGATCTGTCACCCAGGCCGGAGTTGAGTGGTGTGATCTCAGCTCACTGCAACTTCCGCCTCTCGGGTTCAAGTGATTCTCTTGACTCAGCCTCCTTAGTAGCTGGGACTACAGGCGCACACCACCATGCCTGGCTGATTTTTGCATTTTTAGTAGAGACGAGGTTTCACCATGTTGGCCAGGTTGGTCTCAAACTCCTGAGCTTAGGTGGTCTGCCGGCCTCGGCCTCCCAAAGTGGTGGAATTACAGGTGTGCGCCACCATGCTGGCCACCTGTGGAGACTTTAAACCTTTTATCTGTAGCTCTCTGCTTAGGAACAAAAGGAAAGAGAGTTTCTTGCATGACTCAGCTTTTAGCTTAATTTTTCCCTTTGGCAGAGTGAATTTTCAAAAATCTTTCAAATCAGAAAAATGGGGGAAAAAGGGAAAAGAAAGAAGGAAAAAGGTTGAAACATTATTTTAAAGACTTGTAGCCAGGAAAAAATTTTAGGATTCGTTCCAAATTGTAGAAAATAATAAAAATTGAAAAACACTGGACAAGGCTAGAATCTAATAACAGGTGTACTATGGTTTATTTTGAAACATTTTTCTCCAGTTCCCCACGTATATTAAAGACAAAATCATAGTAGGACCAACTTGTTTATAAAACAAGTTTTAGTCTTATACTTAGCTTGATTATTTGCATAACGTACAGCAAGAGTAATGATTTGCCATATAGGCACTTACTGTCTCTGTTTAAATTATCTTTGCTAGAACTTTTCCTTAAGGAATCTGAGATTAGACATTTTTATTTTTTTATTTCTTTTTTTTTAGATTAGACCTTTCTAAAAGCCCCAAGCCTAGCCAATAATGCATCTGTACCTATAGATACCCATGTGACTTGGGTGAATTCCTCTCTCTTTGAGGTTCCAAGAAAACTTGGAGTATTTGGGTCTGTCAGAAAGTGACATCCTTTACTTACCACAGGTCAGGACCCTGTAAAGGACAAAGTGTGAGGCCAGTTTGTCCAGTGGCTTTTATCAGCTCTATAGGTCAGCTTTATTTTCTCAAGGTAATCTGAAAATGCTGTTCCAGTCAAAGCCTTCGTGAAATAACCAGTGTCTCCAATTATGTCCTGTTGTAAAAGAAAATAGATTCTTATTGAATGTATGCAAATAATTACATTGCCATACATTAAGAATACTCACAAATAGTTTCCAAATTTTGGAGAAATTAGGTAGAAAGGGATTATGTTTTAAATTTTGTTCACTAGAGTATACTTTGATTGTTAAAAACTGTAAATAGCTTAAAAGAGAAAGTTTTCTTGACTGAAAAAAACACCTAATATTGTAAACAAAATGTCATAAAAGATTATTTCAGTCTTCTGTTAGTTCAGCCCATGCAATTAACTTCTTGCTTGCTTGATATTGGATCAGCAATCCTCAGGAATACATCAGCCTCCTATGAGTCCTAGAAGTTTTCCTTTCTATTCCAACAGCACAATTTCTAAAGTTATTAGAACTGATATTTAAGAGTACTCTTCAGAGTTCTATAGCTGATTATAAACTTCCCTATAAAAGGATCAAAGTAAAACAACAATTGTGGATGTCAAAAGTCTTAGGACAGCCATGGTTAAAGACACAATTGACAAGGAAATTTGGGTACTTCTGTGGCACACAACAACTTTACATAATAGCAATTACTATTGATAACATATACTAAGACACATCAGAATCACAGGAATCTCATACAATTTTGGAACATATACTAATAACACACTTACATAAATATGGTCTAAAGATGATTAAACACTGTTTCATATTTGACAGTGCTTCCTGTAAGATTGTATTATACCAAGTAAGCCCAATATGTCTCCCTTGGAGCTCAAGGGATCTAACATCAAAACAATAATCGAGGTCAAAAGGACTGAATTTTGAATTTGATTCTGGAAAGTTTGTCAAATATCAGAAGTTTAAAACACTTGATATAGGCTGGGCGCAGTGACTCATGCCTGTAATCCCAGCACTTTTGGAGGCCGAGGCAGGTGGATTATCTGAGGTCAAGAGTTCAAGACCAGCCTGGCTAACATGGTGAAACCCTGTCTCTACTAAAAATACAAAAATTAGCTGGGCATGGTGGCACGCATCTGTAGTCCCAGCTACTCAGGAGGCTGAGGCAGGAGAATTGCTTGAACTCAAGAGGTGGAGGTTGCAATGAGCCAAGATTGTGCCACTGTACTCCAGCCTGGGTGACAGAGTGAGACTCTGTCTCCAAAAAATAAATAAAATAAAACACTTGATATCACAAAATAAGATCACAGGTCATTGTAAAATAAGTCATTTAGTCAAAGTGCTAACTCAAAGGTTTTGAAAAAAAGGCTAAAAACCTTTTTTTTTTTTTTTGAGAGAGGAGATTTAATTTCCCAAACAATAAGCCCTAATAAAGACAGTACGAGGCCACTTAAATCTCTGTCAAGTCTTATAAACAAATCTATTAAATTTTAATCATTTTGACCATAAGATACAATTTGTATAAACCCTTTTATAACCTTTTATAATTCTTTAAATTAAAAAGTGGATTATGCTCCAAGTAAACCTTGTTAATCTGACACAAGGACCCAGATGCTGGTGTCGGATCAGTGTCTGTTTGATATTAATGTTTAATTTACAGAGAACCTCTGAACTAATTTTCTCTCTCAAAATCAGCCCTTACAATCTCACACATCCACCTCTTCCACAATAGTCCCTGGGCGTACAGAGGTTAAATATTTTTAATTTCTGGCTCTGTGTCTCGTGAACACAGTTTGATTGTCATCTTTTCCTGGATGTGAAGATGAGGCTTTAATTGTTTTCGCTGTTGAAGATTTAGCAGGATTCAAGTTTCTTTTAGCCCTAGGAATCACAGCCCTGTGACTTAACAGCAGAAGGACTTTAAAAGCAATACAAAATGTTACATGGATATGCTAACCTTAATTTAAAAAATTTAAATCAATTTTCTTTTCTTTTTTTTCTGAGACAGAGTCTCGCTCCGTAGCCCAGGCTGGAGTGCGGTGGTGCGATCTTGGCTCTCTGCAAGCTCCGCCTCCCCGGTTCACGCCATTCTCCTGCCTCATTCTCCCGAGTGACTGGGACTACAGGTGCCCGCCACCACACCCGGCTAATTTTTTGTACTTTTATTAGAGATGAGGTTTCACCATGTTAGCCAGGATGGTCTCGATCTCCTGACCTCGTGAACCCCCCTGCCTCGGCCTCCCAAAGTGCTGGGATTACAGGTATGAGCCACTGTGCCCAGCCATTTAAATCTGTTTTCTAAGCAAATAACTTAATAATGGGATGGGAAATATTTCAATAAAACGTAAAATCTGGGCCGGGCGCAGTGGCTCACGCCTGTAATCCCAGCACTTTGGGAGGCCGAGGCGGGCAGATCACAAGGTCAGGAAATCAAGACCAGCCTGGCTAACACGGTGAAACCCCGTCTCTACTAAAAATACAAAAAAAAAAAAAAAAACTAGCCGGGCGTGGTGGCGGGCGCCTGTAGTCCCAGCTACTCGGGAGACTGAGGCAGGAGAATGGCGGGAACCCGGAGGCGGAGCTTGCAGTGGGCGGAGATCGCACCACCGCACTCCAACCCCGGGCGACAGAGCGAGACTCCGTCTCAAAAACACACATACACACACACACACAGAGACACACACACACACTCATAAAATCTGGCCAGGGGTGGTGGCTCGTGCCTGTAATCCCAGCACTTTGGGAGGCCAAGGTGGGTGGATCACAAGGTCAGGAATTTGAGACCAGCCTGGCCAATATGGTGAAACTCCGTCTCTACTAAAAATTATAAGAATTAGCTGGGTGTGGTGGCACATGCCTGTAGTCCCAGCTACTCAGGAGGCTGAGGCAGGAGAATCGTTTGAACCTGGGAGGCGGAGGTTGCAGTGAGCTGAGGTAGCACCACTGTACTCCAGCCTGGGCGACAGAGTGAGACTCCATCTCAAAAACAAACAAACAAAAAATGTTTGTTAGACCAGTTACCTAAAGGCGCAAAACAAAAACAAAAACCTGCCGTGGTGTGATTGCTTTGCCCTATAGGGAGGGAGTCTAGGTAACCTGCAAAACTAATGAAAATGGTACTTGAATTAATCAGACATAGGAAGAGTGTGTCCTGGGTCATAAAGGTTTTCAGTTTCATAGAACAATTTAGACATATTTTAAACAGTCAAGAGCACAAAATGTTACATTAGAAGAAAACATTTCTTTTGGATTTTTAAGAGGAAAACATTTTTGGCATCAGGCCACAACAGCAGTTAGAACTTGAGGGGAAAAAAGTTCAGGAGCTGACGAAAAAGTTGAAGGAGGGAGTTATTATCTTAGGTCTTCTCAAAGAGAAAACGGCAAGATGCAGTAAAAGTTCAACTTTTGGGTTAAAAAAAATTAAAACGTCTTGTGATTTTATTAATCAGTATCTTAAAAGAATCTTGTTTTAACAAATTCTTTAGTGTGATAGTGTATTTTTAATATCTAAGCCTAATTTCTAGAAACCCTTATAAATAATTTCCTTTTAATTACAGCCAATTTGATCACAAAAAGTTTTTTTCCAGAAATCATCTTTTTTTGTTGTTGTCTGGGTGACGGGGTCTTGCTCTGTTGCCCAGGCTGGAGTGTAGTGGTGTGATTTGAACTCACTGTAATTGTCGCCTCCCAGGTTCAAGAGATTCTCCTTCCTCAGCCTCCCACGTAGCTGCGACCACAGGCGTGTGCCACCACGCACAGCTAATTTTTGTGTTTTTAGTAGAGATGGGGTTTCAACATGTTGGCCAGGCTGGTTTCAAACTCCTGAGCTCAGGCAGTTCGCCTGCCTTGGCCTCCCGAAGTGCTAGGATTACTGGCGTGAGCCACTGTGCCCGGCCCCCACTTTTATTTCTTTTCTTTTTCTTTCTGTGTGTTTGTGTGTGTTTTGAGACACAGTCTTGCTCTGTCACCCAGACTGGAGTGCAGTGGCACAATCTTGGCTCACTGCAACTTCTGCCTTCTAGGTTCAAGTGATTCCTCCTGCCTTAGTCTCCTGAGCAGCTAGGATTATAGGCTCCCACCACCACACCTGGCTAATTTTTGTATATATTTTATTTAATTACTTATTTTTATTTTATTTTATTTATTTTGAGATGGAGTTTCACTCTTGTTGCCCAGGCTGGAGTGCAGTGGTGTGATCTTGGCTCACGGCAACCTCTGCCTTCTGGGTTCAAGTGATTCTCCTGCCTCAGCCTCCCAAGTAGCTGGGATCACAGGCATGTGCCACCACATCCAGCTAATTTTGTGTTTTTAGTAGAAATGGGGTTTCTGCATGTTGGTCAGGCTGGTCTTGAACTCCCAACCTCAGGCGATCCACCTGCCTCGGCCTCCCAAAGTGCTGGGATACCAGGTGTGAGCCACCGTGCCCGGACCTATTTTATTTTTTTTAAGACAGGGTCTCGCTCTGTTGCCCAGGCTGGAATGTAGTGGCACGATCTCGGCTCAGTGCAACCTCCACCTCCCAGGCTCAAGTGATTCTCCTGCCTCAGCATCCCACGTAGGTGGCATTACAGGTGTGTGCCACCATGCCTGGCTACTTTTTGCATTTTTAGTAGATATGGGGTCTCATTATGTTGGCCAGGCTGGTCACGACCTCCTGACCTGAAGTGATCCACCCTCCTTGGCCACCCCAAGTTAATTTTTATATTTTTAGTAGAGACAGGGTTTCACCACGTTGGGCAGGCTGGTCTCGAACTCCTGACCTCAAGTGATCTGCTCGCCTTGGCCTCCCAAAATGGAGGGATGACAGGCGTGCGCCACCGCGCCCGGCCCCCACTTCCATTTCGATTTGAGTAATTTGAGCTGTTTCCCTTTTTTCTGTTAGTCTAGCTAAAGGTTCTTCAGATTTTTGTTGATCTTTTCAATGAACCAACTTTTGGTTTCATTAAAGAGTAGCTGTGTAGTAATAACTTTTTTAGACAAAAGAAAATCAGGTAACACAGTAGAAAAGCAAGGAGCTTAAGAGCTGAGAGGAACTGGTCTGTTTATACCTTTGGGGTTCAATAAAGAAACTCACATTTCTCTCAGAAACGAGTGTGGCACCTTCTCTGTTTTCTTCAAGGAATCCCAGACTGTTAGATGTTAATTTAGGTCCTTCATACAGCAAGGGGTGGCAAGAGGAAGCAGACATGTGCGGAAGCAAATGGAGAAGACAATTCAGTCGACTGAGGGAAAGAAATCTTTTTTTCCTCAAAAAACAAGACCCTAGGAGAGACAAAAAAGCATTTTGTCCCTTTAAATATAAACACACACACACACAAACACACACACACACATATATCTTGGATATTAGCTTTTAATTAAGCTGACTTTAACCATTGAGCTCTTTTTAAAAATCATTTTAAATCTCTTACTACCATGTTTTACCTGGGACAAAAATGACTGCTATTTCAAAAGTAACACAAATATCAAACCAGAAAGGATTTGATGTAGGAACTAAAGTCAGGCTGTTGAGGTTAAAAAAAAAAAAAAAAAAAAAAAAAAAAAAAGACAGAAACTTAGCTACTGAGTGAGAGTGCGGGGCGGCTGCCCTGGGTCTTTCAGTTTGGGCCTGGCTGGCAAAGGTTATGGAAATAAAGCCCCTCAGGCAGTCAAAATCTTTTTTTCCTTTTGGTGGCCTTGTTCTTTTCTTCTTTTTTTCCCCAGCTGTGGGAATTTAGCCAGTTCAGAGACCTTGTTTCCCCATAATTTGGATTTGACCAAGTCAGGTAGAGTTGATCAAACCAAATGGGAAACAGACTGAAACAACAAAACAGAAACCATAAATAAAAACAATTCAGCAAAACAAACACGCGCTCACACGCTTTCTACAATTACTGAGTGCGCTCATGGTAAGGAGAAATGAAGACCAGTTGGTTGTTAATCTTAAGTTTTAGTCGTCAGGAGAATGTTTGAGACAAAACCCCAATTCAGCTACTTTCCTAGGGATGGGGCCCAGGCTGCAGACTGCCCTCTGCCATCTTAGAAGCAGGAAAACCTCAAACTCGCCTTCTCTGTTGGAAGCGAGCAGCAACTCCAGAAGGTAGTTGCCTGCCCTCTGTCGTTGCGGAAACAGGAAGACTTGCCTTCCTTTTTGGAAGCAAGTAAAACTCAGCACAATAAACCTTAGATCTCAACCAAATTTGGGGAGATCAGGGATTTTCTGGAGCGGGGAGCTCCTGGGCCTCAGCAAATCATCCTGTTGGTTTGAGCAATGAAGACAGTCGGCATTGTGGAGCTGTCCATCCTCGGGGAGCCCTAAACCCCAATACTGTTGGGCTGAGGTCAGAAGTCCTGGACGAAGGCTTTGGGAAAACTTCTAGGCCAGCCAAGTGTATCATTAGAAAAATGAGTAACTACATACATTGCACGACCTTTCCACACATTATGGCCCATCATAGTTGGCATTAAAGAAAATTGCCATTCTCCATGTGGACATGACGGAGGTCTCAGGTTACGGTGGAACTGTTTTTAATGGTAAAATTGTGATCTTAAAGTTTACAGAGGATCTGGTTGGTTCTGTGGTGCACGTGCTAAGCCACCGACAGGAGCTGAGAGGCTGGACTGGGAAGGAAGCCCCAGGGCGCGCCCCCCGGGTGCAGGTGCTGGCTGCTCAGCTGCTCTCTGAGATGAAGCTGCAAGGCAAGTGTGCGTGGACTCGGTGATTTAGGTCTTTTGCTGTAGAGCGGTACCCGCTGTCTCCATGACTGTAGCTGTGTAGTAAAGCTTTGAAACCAGAAAGCGTGAGCCCTCGAACCTTCCCCTAGGTTTCTAGTTTGTTGGCATATTTTTAAATAATCCTCCTTATTTTCCCAAAAGCAACAGTGATGTCCCCACTTCCATTACTGATATGAAGCATTTGTGTCTTGTCCGTTTGTCCTTAGTCAGTCTAGCTAAAGGTTTTTCACATTTTTGTTGGTTCTTTTTGAAGAACCAGCTTTTAGTGTCATTAATTTTCTGTTGTCTTTCTAGTTTCTGCTTTATTTTCCCCAAGCTTTTATTTTCTTCCTTTTGTTTGCTTTAAATTTGTTTGGTCTTCTCTTTCTAGTTTCTTAAGGTAGAATATTAGGTTATTGATTTGAGATCTTCTTTTTCATATCAGCATTTACAGTTGCAAATTTCCCTTTCAGCAGCGCCTTAGCTGCATGCCATCAGTTTTGATAGGTTATGTTTTTATTTTCGTTGATCTCAATATTTTCTAATGTCCCTTAGGATTTTTTCCTTTGGCCTATTGACTATGTAAAAGTATGTTATTTAATTTCTGCATGCCTATGAATGCCTCAAATTGCCCTCTAGTATTGAGTTTTAATTTCATTTCATTATGTTTAGAGAACATACTTTGTATGATTTCAATCCTTTAAAATTTGTTGATACATCATTTATGGCCTATTATATGATCACTTCAGGGTAGTGGTTAAAGCACATGTGAGAAGAATGTGTATTCTGCTGTTGGGTGAGAAGGAGTATATATTTATATTTACTTGGGATTAAAAAAAACCTTGTGGCAAATCACATTGCAAAGCAGACTTGCTTTATAAATATGTTGCTGTTTTGTTTTAAAGCGAGATTTTAAAGTACAGCTTGAAAATAGGTTATATTTCAGAAATTAATTCAGAAGAGGTATGTGGAACTTGGAAAGAATTTTAAAAGTATCAGTAATTTGTCTTATGGATAAACTGTTCATCTGTCTACAATTAGTAGTTTTTCTTTTTTTTTTTTGAGACGGAGTCTCACTCTTGTTGCCCAGGTTGGAGTCCAGTGGAGCGATCTTGGCTCACTGCAACCTCTGCTTCCTAGTTTCAAGCGATTCTCCTGCCTCAGCCTCTCAAGCAGCTGAGATTACAGGCGCCCGCCACTACGCCCGACTAAGTTTTTTTTTTTTTTTGTATTTTAGTAGAGACGGGGGTTTCACCATGTTGGTCAGGCTGGTCTTGAACTCCTGACCTCAGGTGATCCACCTGCCTCAGCCTCCCAAAGTGCTGGAATTACAGGCATGAACCACTGCACCCCTCTAGAATTAGTATATTTTAAAAGAATCATGAAAATAAAAATTAGCATTTGTCATTGAAGTAGAGAAAGTTAATTCAGACGATTAAAATTATCCTTAAGGTTTCAAGTAATATATAGGTAATGAGAAATGAAACTGTTTGAAAAATAAATGGAAACGATAGGAATTTCGAAATATCAGAAGTTGGGAAGTAGTTTTACATTTTCTGCTTAATAAAATGGGCCTGAGACAAAATGTTATTTCAGCTTAGATTCAAATTTTCACTAGGCTGGAAATTATAATCGCTGTAAATGGAGCCTTTGTGTCAGCAAGAGCTTAAAATGTAAAAGCTCCTCTGGTCCTTGTAATAACCAAGCAGGGCAGGTTCTGGCCTTACCTCCATTTTCCACCTGAGGAAACTGAGGCACAGAGGTGCAGATCTTGGCATGGTCATGCTGTTCCTCAGCTTGAGTTTGAAACCAGCTTTGGAGTCCCAGGTGTGTGCTCCCACGCTCTTACCCTGTCACCTCCACTCTTAGTGGGTGAGGGATGGAAAATAGGACTCCAGGTGCTGTATGATTAAGCCTGATTAGTGGTGAATGAAACCCGCTCTTCCCAGATAAACTACAGGAGTCCCAGGAAGTGCCCTACCAGCCCCTTGACTGGCTGGCAACAATGCCCTTCCAGTGACCTTGGCAGGACAGACGCCCTCTGATGAGCGGCTCCAGGTGTAGCTCAGGCATCTATTCCAGCCCCATTGCCAGGGCACCACCATCTCGACGGGCTCTGAAATGCTGCTTGGAGAGGAGAGAAAAATGTTGAAGTCGGATTGTTGAGATCAGTGTTGGCCAACAGACAAAGCAAGCCCCATGTGAAATTTTCACTTTTCTAGGGACCATGTTAAAAGGGTAAAGAGAAACAGGGGAAACTGATTCTAATAATTATGTCCAAAATACAATTTTGAAATGTAATGAATATTTAAAAATTGAGATAATTTACATTTTTTTCATACCAAGTATTTGAAATCAGGTGTGCCTTTTACACTTCCGGCACCTCTCAGTTCACATGAGCCCTGTTTTGTGTGCTCAGTAATTGCTACGTGGCTCATGGCTCCCGTACTCAGTGTGGGTTTAGATAGTAGCTATACGGTGACATAACAGCCCCGCTAATGCTCACTGTCCCCTTCCCCTAGATGGCAAGAGGTTTCTGGGGCCCCAGTGGCTGGACTGTGACTGTGACCGAGCCATGATCGAGGACTGGGTGTTCAGGGTCCCCCACGTGGCCATATTCCTGAGTGTGGTCATTCACAAGGGCTTTCTCGTCCTGTGCTCATCCCTGGATCTGACTACCCTGGTCCCCGAGCATCAAGTGGACCAGGGCAGGGGTTTTGAGAGCATCCTGGACATTCTCTCTGTCATGTACATCAACGCCCACCTGCCTCGGGAGCAGAGGCACTGCTGGCGCCTGCTTTTTTCATCTGAGCTCCACGGACACAGCTTCTCCCAGCTCTGCGGCCACATCACTCACCGGGGGCCCTGTGTAGCTGTCCTTGAGGACCGTGACAAGCATGTGTTTGGTGGGTTTGCCTCTTGCTCCTGGGAGGTGAAGCCTCAGTTTCAAGGTAAGACTTGGTAACCTGAACCTCGAGGAGTGGCACAGCCCAGGCAAAGAACTCTGGAGAAAGGGAGAGGGCGGGAGTGCTAAATTCGGCTCTCCCATCTTCTCCAAGTGTTTCTCTAGACGCAGTTGGGGCGATAGGAAAATGTGATGCTACTCAGTGGTGTTTATCACATCATAGTTCTTCAGGACAGACTGTGTGACCCCCAGTTTTCAGGTGAGGACACAGGCCCGGTTATTATACGGTGCTGGCTCTACAGGGCATGGGAGAAGTCAAGCCACAGATCCCTCGGAGGGGACCAGGAGATGCTGATTGGTTCAGATCGGATGTTTTCCTTCCCTGGGCCTTCCTGCCCCTGCCCCCCCCACCATGTGTGTTTGCTTGTTGGAATTTGGAAGCTTTCTGCATGACCTTGAATGTACTGGATGAAAGGCTCTAAGTAAATTCTCCTCTTTCCCTTAAGGAAGAATATTCTGATGAAAATGGTCCTTTAAAATTATTTAAAACACAGGCCAGGCGCAGTGGCTCACACCTGGAATCCCAGCATTTTGGGAGGCTGAGGTGGGAGGATCACTTGAGCCCAGGAGTTTGAGACCAGCATGGGCAACATAGTGAGACCTCGTCTCTCTCTTTAAAAAAATAAAATAATAAGGCCAGGCGCAGTGGCTCAAGCCTGTAATCATAGCACTTTGGGAGTCTGAGGCAGGTGGGCCACTTGAGGTTAGGCATTCGAGACCAGCCCGGCCAACGTGGTGAAACCACGTCTCTACTAAAAGTACAAAAATTGGCATGGTGGTGCACGCCTGTAATCCCAGCTACATGGGAGGCTGAGGCTTGAGAATCACTTGAACTTGGGAGGCAGAGTTGCAGTGAGCCGAGATCACACCACTGCTCTCCAGCCCGGGCGACAGGGTGAGACTCCATCTCTAAATAAATAAATAAATAAATAAATAAATAAATAAATAGGTTTTTGAAACGTTGACAGACGCATCGCCCATCAGTGGGCTGTCCTCTGTACTCGAGAGTGGGCCACCATCCCCAGGGTTTGCCTTCGTCACTCCCCCGTATGTCCTGTATCTCACCCCGCACCTCTGGAATGGTCACCTCTCCACCACGCAGAGGGTCTGGAGGCCGGGAACTGTGTCTGGGTGGAGTTGCCCCTGCAGGAGAACTTTCAGCAGAGGCTAGGTGGCATCTGGCTGGGACACGTAGCAGGGGTCCCAGGTTGAGGGTTGGACACCTCTATCTCCTAGATCGCATTGTTTCTAGGGTTTGATTTATATCTAGGTTTCAGGATGTTCTAGATCTTTATCTTAGTTCTGGGAATGGTAGGAATTCTCCCCAAATCAAAGTTTCCAGGTGCCAGCCCTGCTGGTGGGCCTTTCTAGAGACAGCAGCCTCAGCCTTGCCATGGCCACTGTCTTCTGCACCACCTGCCTTTCCCTGCCTCCGTGTCACAGGCATGGGGCACCAGCCCAGCCTCAGGCTCTGGGGAAGTTACACATTGCTCTGCCTCTCACTACACAGCTGAAGGCTCGGCTTGAGGATGTGAAAAGACCCTGAGCATCATGATCAGGTTAAAGCTGCTGCTACCTCCAGAGCCCTTAATGTTAATTTCAGATGGACTCTGCCGGCTCTTCATGTTTTATTAACAAGCAGACTTAATCTTCCTGAAGCATGCGTGAAAAATGCAGTGGCCAAGTTTTCAAACCCGAGTTCATTCTGTTGCAGTACGTGTCCGTACTCAGGAAATAACAGCAGAGGGCAGCCTCGCACCATGTATGGTACAAATCCATGGACTTTGGGTCAAGTTCAGAGAGCGTGCTGTCCGCTTGTCCTGGAGATAATGACCTCTAATATCTGAGACTGATAGCTGTGGGGCAAACAATGAAGGCAAATGCTGAGGAAGGTGGCCCCCTCCTTGAGTATGGAGGATCTTTCACTGTGGGGCGATGTGGCTTGGTCAACCTTTTTTTTTTTTGAGATGGAGTCTCGCTCTGTCACCCAGGCTGGAGTGCAGTGGCCGGATCTCAGCTCACTGCAAGCTCCTCCTCTCGGGTTCACGCCATTCTCCTGCCTCAGCCTCCCGAGTAGCTGGGACTACAGGCACCCGCCACTTCGCCTGGCTAGTTTTTTGTATTTTTTAGTAGAGACGGGGTTTCACCGTATTAGCCAGGATGGTCTCGATCTCCTGACCTCGTGATCCGCCCGTCTCGGCCTCCCAAAGTGCTGGGATTACAGGCTTGAGCCACCGCGCCCGGCCTGGTCAACCTTTTTAAAGGACTGTTTTCTTAGTTTTATTTGAGGAAAGAAGAATTGATTATACTTAGAGCCTCTTTTGCTTGTGTTTTCTGTGCAGTAGTTGAAAAGGCCCAAGGCTTTGGATTGAACACAGGATTTTGAGTCCCAGCTCTGTCCCTGGGCAAGGTGACTGATTAATTTTCTGGGCCCTCAGTTCCTCAGAAGTACATGAAACCATGCTGCGTGGGCAGGCAGCTCCTCAGCGGTCGGGCGCCAGGTGGTGGCGGCATGCTTGAGTATTGTTTTATGAGAATGAGATAAGGAGCCCTTGCTGTTGGCATGACTTTTTTTTTCAGGTAATCATAACTCCTCAGGTCCTTGCCCTGTATCCTGGGAAGTGATACTTCCCTCACCTGGCCTTCCCCATGGAGAACGGCCCTTGGGGGTGGACTGGCATCTGGGCCCACGCAGCCAAAGCCTGAGCTCCGTGGCCCCGCCACCTTGCTCCGCAGTACGACAGGCTCAGGATTGCAAAGCAAACGGCTGCGTACCTGAAGTCCAGCGCGGGAGGGTCGGGTGGGGCCAATACAGTCGGGTGTGACTGAGCTGTTCATGGTGGCGTCTAAACCTGCCCTCAAGCCTCTGAGGCTGCTGAAACCCCAGTGAAGCAAGCCTCAGTCTGTAGCCCAGAGTAAAGTCCTTCTCTTAGCTGGTTCCGGTGGAACTTTCTAGCCTAGCTACCTTCCTTCCTCCGCCCGACGCTCTCAAGCCCCACTGTTGCCTACCTGTCCCACACCTTGTCCTCATGGGAGCCCTTCTCCATGGGGGGCTCTGTTTCAGGGCCTCCCTCTTGACCTTGGAAGCTGCCTCCCAGAAGCCTCCAGGATGACAGAGGCCCCCCGGGGATCTTTCTAGATTGGAGGCCTGGGGTGGTGTCAGCCCACACTACAGACTGGGCCCTGTTTGCTTGCTCAGGGCCATCATCCTCTTCCAGCCTCCTGGTCTTGGTGCCTCCTTCTTATCTACATTCTACCATGGTGCCCCCAATTTTCTTCCTGTGACTTCTTTCCCCCCGATGACTAGCCCAACCCCAAATTCCTATGAGCAGCCTTCCGGCTTGTTGTGACACTTGTGTATGCTGGTGTCCAGGCGGGCAGCCCTTTCGGCCAAGTCCTCAGAACATGGTGGGAAGCGCCCCTCGCTGGGAGCTCTGAGGATGAGGCCTGGCCTACGGCCCTCTCCCCAGTGCTGAGGTGCTTATGGAGGGAAGGAGTCTCTGAGACTGGGGACCCGTAGTTTCCAGAGTTTTGACTGGTACCTTTCTTCTAATGGCCTGTGTGCCCACCCCATGCCTGTGGGCGAGGGTGGATGACCACCTTTCCCAGGCTGTGCCCCTGGGGGCAGCTCTGCACCCGCAGGTTTTGTCTCTCTGCATGGTATGTTCTTTCAGGCCAGGCTCAGCACCATGCAGCGTCACTTGCCTGCTCAGGTAGGCTGTGCTGGAGGCCTTGGTCTCTGCGGACTGACCGCCTGCTCCTTGCTCATAAGCTAAAGGAAGCCTGTTGTTTCTGGCTTGCATGTGCTTGGCCAGCCTGGACCGACTCCAGACAGTGGGCAGAGTTGTGATCTCTGCTCCCCCGGCCAGAGCTAAAGGATGTCCCATTCCTTATTAGGTGTCCCTCTAATCCCTGCATCCCCAGCTCATCCACCTGGGTCCCCAGCAGCTTGTCCCAACCCCCGGTCTGCCGACACCTGGTTATGGGTGAGGGGTCTTGGCCGTGCTGCTTCCTGAGCCACAGCTTACTGGCATTTCTGGTCCTCTGGGACCGGCTCAGACACTGACCCTGTTTGTTTTGTTCTCTGGCCACTTTCAGGGGATGACAGATGCTTCCTGTTCTCCATCTGTCCCAGCATGGCCGTATACACACACACAGGCTACAATGACCACTACATGTACCTGAACCACGGACAGCAGACGATCCCGAATGGACTGGTGAGCCTGGGCGGAGCGTGAGGGTCTCGCCTTGGTGATGTCCCCCCGTGAAGGCATCAACCCCGAGGCTCAGCTCCACAGATCAGGGCAGGGCGCGTGGCATTCATCTCCTCACACACGCCATGTCCAGTTCCTTCTGCCTCCAGGGCCGGTGCTGGGGGTAGTGACAGCTGGGCCAGGATTTCCCTTAGAGAAGGATGTGGCCTCTGCTGGGGCTTCTCTGTGGTTTGTGTGCAGATGGCACACTTGGCCCCTTTTTCTGGCCCTCAGATGATTGGTTTTTGTGGCCTTTGAGGCTAGGGGTAGTGTTAGCGCCAGACCCGTCCCTGCACGTCACTGGCCTGCCTCATACCTGGCAGTGCTGGACTGAGGGGAATGGACGGCCAGCAGCTCATGAGACAGCATGTGGGGCCCCAGTTGGGGTGACCATGGCTCCTGTCCAGCCCTCGCTTCAGCTTGGTGACGTGGCACAGGAAGCACAGGGAAGTAGGGGAGGCCTAGGCCAGGTACAGGGAGCAGGTGGGCATGGGTCCCGAGGGCAGGAGCTGGGGCAGCATCTACGCCAAAGCCCAGCTTACTCCTGCCAGCTCCCCTGCCGATTTCTTTCCTCTGCTACTTGGCAGAAAGCTCTTACTGGGACAACCCAGTCCTGTGTCTGCAGAGCTGAGGGCAGAGAAGGCTGGTCCGCTAGAGGGGCCAGTGTCCTTCCCAGGCTTACCACACTGATGCCCTAGAGAGAGGGAGGGGCGTGGCTGGGCCACCTAGAACACCTGGCATCTTCTGGAAAGGGCGATCTGGTGGCGGCAGGAGAGAGGGTGCCAGCCTCACAGGGAGCACCTGGCAGGCCCCGGTCATCGCTCGTCATTGGCCCTGAGGGACAGAGCGGCTCCGAGTGTCAACTCTGGACAGTGTGATCGGGTCTCTTGTTGCCCAAGGTCAGAACTAGGGCGTGCCAGGTGTTCCAGGCCTACCAGGGACCAGAGGAGGTTCTCGGCAGGGCGAGGTTGAACAGCTCAGAGCCTAGCCATGTGACTAGGGGTGGAAGGCACAGGGGTTCGCGTCCGCCTCTGCCTCTGGGTCTGCCTCTGCATCGTGTTAGCCACACACTCGGAGCTGAGTTTCCCAGTCTGTCTTAGGGTGAGGATCGCTGCCCGGAAGCGGGGGCACTGGTGCCCCAACATGGGGGGTTTGCAGTATCAGCTTCTGTGTTCCCTTCTCCCCTTATCTTAACTGGGTGGGACCCTGGGCCCTGGAGGTCTCTTTCTATATATATATTTAACATTTTTAATTCTCTGACGTCACTTGTGCTTTCAGCAAGCAAATCCTCCTGAGAAAGAGCCGTGGGTGGGTGTCTGGAGACATAGATGACTGTTCTAGTCACTTGGCATGGGATGCTTAAATGGCAGCAATTGATATATTTCGCAGTTAAGGAAAACATAGATGATGGCATTCACACTCACCCGCCCTGTCTCAGGCTGGTACTTAAGGTGAGAGGCTGGCTCGTGGTATTTGATGTCCGCAGGTCCTGAGGAGTTGCTGATGCTGTGCTCTGTCCTGGCTTCCTTTGCAGGGGATGGGAGGGCAGCACAATTACTTTGGGCTTTGGGTGGATGTTGATTTTGGGAAAGGACACAGCAGAGCTAAGCCCACGTGCACCACGTACAACAGCCCGCAGCTGTCAGCCCAGGAGAACTTCCAGTTTGATAAGATGGAGGTGTGGGCGGTTGGAGACCCTTCAGAGGAGCAGTTGGTGAGTGGAGCCATCCTCTGCCTCCCAGGATGGCCTCTTGAGCCTTGGGGGCCTTTCTCCATTTTCTTACCATTACCCCCTTTACTCTTCTGTCTGCAGATAGTTTATCGCAAATTTGATCCTGGCAGCTGATGCTGGCTTGGATGCCAGGAGATGCATGGCTGGAAGTCTTGTCTGGGATTTGTGGGCGGTTTAGTAGAGCAGCCCTGGGAAGCGGGCGGGGTGGGGGGGGGGGGTCGTGGCCCCTCATTCTCTCTGCCCACCTGCGAGAGGAAGGTCTGGGGTTCCTTCTCCTTCCCTGGTTCTGCACCTGATTTGCTATTGGCCCCTGAACCTCCTGTAATACCTCCTACCCACCCAGCCATTGAATCCCAGAGTGGGAGGGGCCTTAGGGGGAACCAGAGCCGATTCCACCCGAGAAGGCTGGAAAACTAGCAGGAAGCCGCTGCCTGTTGTTGGGCCATCATGGAACACACCCACCCTTTCTTCTCTTCTCTTCTCAAGGCCAAGAGCAACAAGAGCATCCTGGACGCGGACCCTGAAGCCCAGGCCCTGCTGGAGATCAGTGGGCGGTCGCGCCACAGCGAAGGGCTCCGGGAAATCCCAGACGATGAATGAGGAGCCGCCTGAGCCTTCCTGGATTCCTCTGGGTAGAGAGGGCACCGCCTGCAGCCCCTCTTCCCTCCCCCATGGTTTAACTGTAATAGAGTGCCACACGGGTCACAGCCAGGTAGTCCCAGATGTGCCAACAAGACGCCCTCTGAAGCCATGTCCTGACTGATGGGTGGATCTCCCAGAAATAGATGTTTTTTTAAATTTTATTTTTTGCCCTACAGGGTCACTCTCAGGATCTCTCCGAGAAATCTTAAGTGTCAAATTAGTAACTCAATCTTATACTTTGTTTTTTTTACCAATGAAATCCTAAGCAGCTGAGACTTTTCAGACCCCGTCTGGCATTAGGGAATTCCGCTGGCATTAGTGTTTGTTGGGGGTGCAACTTCTCTATTGAGGAGGGGCTTCCTCCCGCTGAGGTTCACATGGCCTCACTCAGGCCATCCTGTTAGAAGGTGGGACCTGATGGTCTGTTCTGATGGGTAAGGGACAGAGGCATCTGGATGAAAATCTCAACGCTTTCTGGGAACAGCCTTGGTGCTGGCCTGGGTTCTAGCTCTCCGGGGACCGGCGCCTGAGTCCCAGCTGTCTAGGCCTCGGTGCTGGCCTGGGTTCTAGACCTCTGGGGACCGGTGCCTGAGTCCCAGCTGTCTAGGCCTTGGTGCTGGCCTGGGTTCTAGACCTCCGGGGACCGGCGCCTGAGTCCCAGCTGTCTAGGCCTCGGTGCTGGCCTGGGTTCTAGACCTCCGGGGACTGGCGCCTGAGTCACAGTTGTTGGTACAGCCATTTGCCCAGGGCTGCTCGTGAGGGGGATGATGGAAAATTCAGCAGTGTAAACTCGCTTTAAACAAGGTCCGTGGATCCCGAAATGCTGAATATCATGTAGCTGGGTTGTTGGGTCAGCAGAGCTGCCATCTGCCCACGTCTGGATAACAACACACGGTGAGTCACCAGTTGGCTACGAGAATTCTCCACTTTAAAGGCACTGTGAGCTTGTCTCTAAGATACATACCTCTGCCTTTTGTCTTTTGCTGTAAGCTTTGACCTGTTGCAGATCTGATGAAAATACAACCTCTTATTATACAGTTTGCCTTGATTATAAGCCATAGTAAATCGAGCTGTTTGCATTTTGCAGGCCCTGCATTTTCTACTAGGAGGTTCATCGAACCTTCCACTTAGCAATACCCCGCCTCAGGCAGAATGCCTTGTAAATTAGCCTTCAAAAGAAAAGTGCACGCTCAGACAGTGTGTCGAGGAGCAGGAGCGTGATGCAGACAAGGACTTAGTCATGACTGATTTTCTTTGGCCACTTTTTAATGGCTTGTGGGGAACATTGTAATCTTCCGAACTGACATGTTGGCAGATATAGAATATTAGGATGCTCAAACATCTCTACCATGAGTCCAAGGAATTTAGCTCCCTGTTATCACTTTGTTTTGGAATGTTTTTTATAAAAATGCAACTAAATACCTCACTATTAAACTGCCATGATGCCTCAGTTAAAAAAAAATTAAAATAAAGGTCCGTCAGTGTCTGTGCCTTGATGATCCTTCATTGCTGCTTCTGCCTAGGCTGCCGCAAAGGTTAGGACTTAGTCCACTCACATGCGCTCTACCCTGAGCTTGTTCTAAGGAGAGTGCAGATCATAAGTGGACCTGCCTCTAGGTGGTGCACTTAGAGAAAGGGCACTGGCCCGGGCTTGGGAGCCGGGGGATGCAGCTCTCTCCATGGGCTTCTCTTGGTGCATGGTTCTGCCTCTGGGCACTCAACCTTTTTAGGGTATGTGCAGGGCTGGGGCCAGTGGACCTGACAATGCCTTACCTGGCTCTGAGAAACTTTTAATCCTAGTTTGTACAAATGAATAGTTTGTTCTTTTGTGAAACCAGAATGAGAATTCAGGTTCTAAGGACTAGAAGTCTCCCTACAAATGACTTATCAGGGCCCTAGAAAGTGCTAGAAGGAAGAGGTTAAAAAAAAAAAATGTCCACATTGCAAACTACTATAAATGATTGCCACATTTGTAAGCTATTATTTTTTCCCCACCATATTTTTTAATTAAAAAGGCTGGGGCTGGTCATGGTGGCTCACGCCTGTAATCCCAGCACTTTGGGAGGCTGAGGCAGGTGGATCACCTGAGGTCAGAAGTTCGACACCAGCCTGACCAACATGGAGAAACCCCATCTCTACTAAAAATACAAAATTAACTGGGCATGGTGGTGCATGCCTGTAATCTCAGCTACTCAGGAGGCTGAGGCAGTAGAATTGTTTGAACCAGGGAGGCGGAGGCTGCGGTGAGTTGAGATCGTGCCATTGCACTCTAGCCTGGGCAACAAGAGTGAAACTCCGTTTAAAAAAAAAAAAAAAAAAAAAAAAAAGCTGGGTATGGTGGCTCACGCCTGTAATCCCAGCACTTTGGGAGGCTGAAGCAGGCAGATAACGAGCCCAGGAGTTCAAGACCAGCCTGGGCAACATGGCAAAAACCTGTCTCTACAAAAAAATACAAAAATTAAGTAGGCGTGGTGACACATGCCTGTGATCCCAGCTACTTGGGAGGCTGAGGTGTGAGGATCATTTAAGCCTGGGAGGTTGAGGCTGCTATGAGCTGTGATTGTGCCACTGTACTCCAGCCTGGGCAACACAGCAAGACCCTATCTTAAAAAAAATTGTGTACCTGGTTTAGAAAAAAAAGGATACAACTTAAAGTCAGTCATCTTCCTGCCTCTTGTCCAGCTATTTTCCCTCCTGACAGGCAAAGGCGCTGATGCAAAAATCACTCAGGTCTCCTCCCTGTGACATGGTGCACACCTGAGCGTCACCATGTTTTACACGCTGATGCATCCTTTGCTTTTTTAAAGGGAGGTCCGTATCCACCCACCTGCCTCCCTCTTGTCTTTATGCACAGCATGATGTCCCACCGTATGGATGCTCTTGGGCCTAGCATTCCACCGTCCCCAGCTGGGGAACGTTTTGTTTGCAGCTAATCATTGTCATGAATGTCGTTTATGTGTGCCTTGGTGTGATCGTGTCTGTGGGATAAACTCTTAGAATTGGAATTGTTGGATTGAGAGGTATATGCCTTTTATTTAGATATGGATGAATTAAACCTCTTGAGCTCAATTTATACTCTTAATATGCCGGAGTGCCTGTTTGCCATGTTTTCAGCAACACTATATTAAAATATGTTTTTTTAAACCTGATAGACGAAAACTATATTTTGTTGATACATAATATTTACATATTTATGGGGTACATGTATTCGTTACATGCATAGACTGTGTAATGATCAAGTGAGAGTATTTGGGGGTGTCCATCATCTTGAGTATCCTTTCCACATTGCAAGCATTTCAAGTCTTCCCTTGTATCTACTGTGAAATACACAGTGCATTGTTGCTGACTATGGTCACCCAGTGCTACTATGGAATGTGAGAACTTAACTCTTCTAACTGTATGTTTGTACCCACTTGTGGGGCACCCGATTCTGTTGCTGTTTGGGGTGCAACTAAGTAACCCTCATGCACCTAGGGGAACTGAACAAAGGGGGCAAACACGGGAATAAAAGACGAGACAAAAGAGTATATTTGGAAGAAGGGGTCAGGGAGCACCTTGCCTCTAGTGGACAAGGGCCCTGAGCTTTGCACAGCCCTCCATATTTATTAGGCAAAAGAGATAGAAGGAGGGTGGAAGGAAGGGGTCAGCTGCTCAGTCTGGAGTAGGCTTGCAAGACTGCATTCCTTGAACAACAGGCTCTAGATGTCGCAGTAGATAACCTCAGTGCCAGGGGGTGACGGCCTCCAGCAAACCTTGTGTCGGCAGGAGCAGTGGTGAGTTTGCTCACATCCTGCGTTCATGATAAACAGTTTGCTGTTTGATCATGTAGCCTCCGGTGGAATGCTGAGTTGGTTACGTCCCATGGGCCTTCGGCTCCCTGCACCCACTAGCCAACATCTCTTGCTCCCTCCCACCCATACATCCTTCCCATCCTCTAGTATCTATCATTCTTTTCTCTACCTCCATGAGAGCCACCTTTTTTTTTCTTTCTTCTCTTTTTTTTTTTTAGCTGACACATCAGTGAGAACATGCAGAATTTGTCTTTGTGTCTGGCTTTTTCACTGAACATAATGACCTCCAGTTCCATCCATGTTGCTGCAAATGACATGAGTTCACTCTTCATGGCCAAATAGTATTCCCTTGTGTATACATACACCCCATTTTCTTTTTTTTTAAAGTATTTTACGTTCCGGGGTACATGTGCAGGATGTGCAGGTGTGTTGCAGAGGTAAACGTGTGCCATGGTGGTTTGCTGAGCCTGTCAACCCATCACCGAGGTATTAAGCCCAGTATGCATTCGCTATTTTTCCTAATGCTCTCCCTCCCCCCACCGTGCCACCAACAGGCCCCAGTCTATGTTTTCCCCCTCCCTGTGTCCATGTGTTCTCATTATTCAGCTCCCACTTATAAGTGAGAACATGCAGTGTTTGGTTTTCTGTTCCTGTGCCAGTTTGTTGAGGATAATGGCTCCCAGCTCCATCCATGTTCCTGCAAAGGACATGATCTCATTCTTTTTGATGGCTACATAGTATTCCATGGTATATATGTACCACATTTTTTTATCCAGTCTATCATTGATGGGCATTTGGGTTGATACCATGTCTTTGCTATTGTGAATAGTGCTGCAGTGAACATATGCGTGCAGGTATCTTTGTAACAGAATGATTTATATTCCTTTGGGTATGTACCTAGTAATGGGATTGCTGGGTCAAGTGGTATTTCTGATTCTAGATCTTTGAGGAATCGCCACACTGTCTTCCACAATGGTTGAACTAATTTACATTCCCATCAACAGTGGAAAGGCGTTCCTGTTTTTCTACAACCTCATGACCATCTGTTGTTTCTTGACATTTTAATAATTGCCATGCTGACTGGCAAGAGATGGTATATACCATAGTTTCTTTATCTGTTCATCCATTGGTGGACATTTAGGTTGTGTCTACATCTTTGCTGTTGAGAATAGTGCTGCAGTAAATGTGGGCATGCAGGTATCCCTTTGACACACTGACTTCTTTTTCTTTGAGTAAATAGTCAGTAGCGGGATTGCTGGATTGGATGATACTTAGTGGTGTTGAGCTCTTTTTTTTTTTTTTTTTTTAATATAGCTGTTGGCCATTGCATGTCTTCTTTTGAGAAATGTCTATTCATGTCCTTTGTCTACTTTTTAATGGGATTACTTATTTTTAAATTGTTGGGTTCCTGAAGTGTTTTCCCTGTCTTTTTTTTCTAGTAGTTTCATAGTTTTGGGTCTTACATTTAAATCTTTAATCCATCTTCAGCTGGTTTTTGTAGATGGTGAGAGGTAGGCATCCAATTTCATTCTTCTGTGTATGGATCTCCAATTTTCCCAGCACCATTTATTGAAGAGACTGTCCTTACCCCAGTGTATGTTTTTGGCAACTTTGCTGAACATAAATTGACTGTAGATATGTAGACTTATTTCTGGTTTCTCTATTCTGTTCCATTGGTCCATGTGTCTTTTTTATTTTTTATTTTTTGCCAATACCATGCTGTTTTGGTTACTATAGCCTTGTAATAGATTTTGAAGTGAGGTGGTGTGATGCCTGCAACCTTGTTCTTTTTGCTCAGGATTGCTTAGGCTACTCAGGCTCTCTTTTGGTTCCATATGACCTTTAGGATTTGTTTTTAATTTTGTGAAAAATGACATATTTTGATAGGGATGGCATTGCATCTGTAGATGGCTTTGGGCAGTATGGTCATTTTAATGATAGTAGTTCTGATGCACAAGCATGGGATGCTTTCCATTTGTTTGTGTCTTCTTCAGTGTCTTTCATTAGTGCTTTGTAGTTTTCCTTGTATAGATCTTTTACCTCTTGGTTAAATTTATTCCGAGGTTTTTTTTTTTTTTTTTTTTTTTTTTAATAGTAATTGTCAATGGGGTGGTTGTCTTGAATTCTTTCTCAGATATTCCATTATTGGTATGTAGAAACACTACTGAGTTTTGTATGTTGATTTTGTATCCTGTGACTTTACTGAATGTATGAGATCTAATAGTTTTTTGATAGAGTCTTTCTAGATATAGGATCATATCATCAGCAAAAAGGGGTGATTTGAGTTCCTCTTTGCCAGTTGGGGTGCTTTTTATTTCTTTGTCTTGCCCGATTGCTCTGGCCAGGACTTCCAACATTATGTTGAATAGGATTGGTAAAAGTGGGCATCATTGTTTGTTGCAGTTCTTAGAGAAAGACTTTCAGCTTTTCCCCATTCAGGATGATGTTCGCTGTGGGTTTGTCATATATGGTCTTGATTATGTTGAGGTATGTCCCTTCTGTCTAGTTTGTTGACAGTTTTTTTCAGGAAGGAATGTCGTATTTTATCAAATGCTTTTTCTGCATCAATTTACTAATTGATTATATCTGATCATATGGTTTTTGTCCTTCATTCTATTAATGTGATGTATCACATTTATTGATTTCTGTATATTGAACCATCCTTGCATAACTGGGATAAATCTCACTTTATTATGGTGTATTATTTTTGTTTTGTTTTGCTTTTTGAGATGGAATATTGCTGTGTTGCTCAGACTGGAGTGCAGTGGCACGATCTTGGCTTACTGCAACCTCTGCCTGCTATGTTCAAGCGATTCTCAGGCCTCAGCCTCCCAACTAGTGGGGATTACAGGCACCCACCACCACATCTGGCTAATTTTTGTATTTTTAGTAGAGACAGGGTTTCACCATGTTGGCCAGGCTGGTCTTGAACTCCAGGCTTCAAGTGATCCACCTGTCTCGGCCTCCTAAAGTGCTGGGATTGCAGGCATGAGCCACCACACCCAGCCTTTTTTTTTTTTTTTTTTTTTTTTTTTTAATGCGCTGTTGGATTCAGTTTGCTAGTGTTTTGTTGAGGATGGCTTGCTTGGATGCTAAATGGCAGCAGTGGGCCGGGTGGGTGGGCTCTTGGGCCCCTGGGCAGCCAATGTGGCATGGGAGATGGCAGTGGCAGTGGCAATGGCAGCATGACCCTCTGGGTCCCCAGTAGTGTATGCTGGTAGTGGTGGTGGCTGTGATGAGCTGTGTGGGCCAGTCTCCAGACCCACAGGTGGCATGTGCAGGTAGATGCCAACTAGTGCAGGTAGTGGCAGGGTGGGTGAACCCAACCTCAGCAGCCTGGGAGGAGTGCTCAGGTACCAACAGTGGTGGCCTTGGCTGGGCCATCCCCAGTTGTCTAGACTGTGTGTTCCGGCATAGGGTGTGTGTATTAGTCCATTCTCATATGCTGTTAATAAAGACATACCTGAGCCTGGATAATTTATAAAGGAAAGAAGTTTAATTGGCCTACAGTTCAGCATGGCTGGGGAGGCCTCAGGAAACTTACAATCATGGCAGAAGGGGAAGCAAACTTGTCCTTCTTCACATGATGGCAGGAAGGAGAAGGGCAGAGCAAAGCAGGAGAACAGCCCCTTATAAAACCATCAGATCTTGTGAGAACTCACTCTCATGAAAACAGCATGGAGGTAACCTCCCCCATGATTCAATTACCTCCCCCGACCGGGTCCCTCCCATGACATGTGGAGATGATAGGAAGTACAAGATGAGATTTGGGTGGGGTCACAGCCAAGCCATATCAGCATGTGTGGCAAAGCCAGGCTGGGCAGGCTTGTTCCGAGGTCCCTCGATGGCATACGCAGGCATTTCCTGTAGTAGGTGGGGAGGATGCAGTCCTCAGGCCTCCGGTGGAATGCTTGGGTGGGAGGTAACAGTGGTTGTGCTGTGACCTTGCCATTGGGGAGGGTGAGGCTAGTTTCAGTGGCAGCAGCCCACGCCCGCGAGTGGGGAACACGTACTCCGCTTGCACCTTGGTGGTGGCAGCCCGCACTTTGCTGTGCCTCTGCCCTCGTGCTGCTGAACCCCAGGCTGGCGTGCAATCTCTCGTGGGCTGGGCTCCCATTTGGTGCCTTGCTCAAAACTGTACTGTTTACATTTTTCTTACAAGTGACGGTGAACAGCCTCATTTTCCAAAAGCTTTCAGTATCATATCTTTTTCTTGGTTTTCTAGGGTGTGGGTCTTTTTCTTGTTGATTTGTAACAGTGCTTTTAAAAAGTAAAATAGAAATGAGATCTCAATATGTTGCCCAGGCTGGTCTTGAATCCCCGGACTCAAGTGATCCTCCTGCCTCAGACTCCGAAAGTGCTGGGATTACAGGCGCAAGCCACCACACCCGGCCAACAGTGCTTTTTGTGAACAAAGCAACATTTCCCATATATGGTCAGTTTTTTACAGTTTATTTGACTTCGTTTGTGGCATTTTTCTGCCCATAAATTTTACAGTTTCTGTCATATTTGCCAGCATTTCTGCTTAAGGTTCTTTGGATTTGCAGTTTGTTTAGGCAGTCCATCTCTGAGTATTAAAAACATCATTTTCTTCTATTGTGGTTTCTGTTTTTACCTCTTAAATCTTTTATCTATTCAAAAGGCATATATGTATATATAGGTGTATATATATTTTTTGGTGTGTATATACGTGTGTGTGTGTGTGTGTATATATATATATATAAAATTTGTTTTTTGAGATGGAGTCTTACTCTGTCACCCAGGCTGGAGTGTAGTGGCACAATCTCAGCTCACTGCAACCTCTGCCTCCCGGATTCAAGCGATTCTCCTGCCTCAGCCTCCCGAGTAGCTGGGATTACAGGTGTGTGCCACCACACCTGGCTAATTTTTGTATTTTTAGTAGAGGTGGGGTTTCACCATGTTGGCCAGGCTGGTCTCAAACTCCTTACCTCAGGTGATCCAACTGCCCTGGCCTCCCAAAGTGCTGGGATTACAGGCATGAGCCACCGTACTCAAGCTTCAAAAGGCATTTAAACATATACCCCTATCTTAGCTCAAAATAAAGTCCCATTACCTTTTATATTAAGTGGTTTATCTTTTCCCCATTGGCTTATAATGATCCTTTCTCATCAACTGAATTTCTGTATGAATTTAGGTCTCTTTCTCATGTTTTAATTGCTGGAGTTTTATGATAAAAAATATTTAAGAACTGTTTTTCTATTACTACTGTTTTTTGGAATTTTTCTGCAAATGCTTGGCTGCTTATTTTCTCTGACCTTTGATTGCACTGTGACCGCTTCTAAAAAATGGGATAGTACTTTCAAAATGGTTCCACCTATGTTAATGTGTATTTAATGCTGACATTTGGCTAATGTTGATTCTTCTATCCAAGAAAAGGATCATCAAGCTTCTTAGGTAAATTTTTATTGTCATTTCTGGGCCTGTCAGTGGACATTTCTTCCTAAGTGATGGCTATTTTAACATAGGAAGCTCTTGATTTTCGTAGTTTTTATTCCCAGTTATCTTACTGATTTTTTTTTTTTTGAGATGGAATCTTGCTCTGTAGCCAGGCTGGAGTGTAGTGGCGCGATCTCGGCTCACTGCAATCTCCACCTCCTGGGTTCAAGCAGTTCTCCTGCCTCAGCCTCCCGAGTGGCTGGGACTACAGACACGCACCACCATGCCTGGCTGATTTTTTGTATTTTAGTAGAGATGAGGTTTCACCATGTTGGCCAGGATGGTCTCAATCTCCTGACCTTGTGATCTGCCCGCCTCGACCTCCCAAAGTGCCAGGATTACAGATGTGAGCCACTGTGCACCCCCCCGCCTTTTTGTTTTTTTTGAGACAGGGTCTTGCTCTATTACCCAGGCTGGAATGCCGTGACATGACCTCAGCTCACTGCAACCTCCGCCTCCAGAGTGAAGCGATCCTCCCACCTCCTGCATTGCTGGGACTACAGATGCGCACCACCACTCCCAGCTAAATTTTGTGTTTTTTTAGAGATGGTTTCACCATGTTGCCCAGGTTGGTCTCAAACTTCTGAGCTCAAACAATCCACCCACCTCGGCCTCCCAAAGTGCTGGGATTCCAGGCATAAGCCACCAAGCCCAGCCTCTTACTGACCTCCTTTATCCAGCAGTTCTCCCCCTTGAGCGTGTATCCGATTTGCCTAGAGAGCTTCTTAAAATGCAAATTGCAGGTCTGCATTCCTGTTTCTGATGATGTAGGTGAGGATGGGATTAACTCTTGACAACCTTATTCATTTCTTCTACCATTGGATTGTTTTAAATCTCTGCTGGAAGTCTTCAAATTACGTTATGTAATATTGGTCCCAAAGTATTGAAACTCTTTTGTAGTTACCTGTTTTTTTTCCCTTTTCTTGTGTTTTCATTCTCCTAGATTCAGTTACTAATTTTGCTTTTATATTATTTCTTCCTGCTTTTCTTCTGTATATATATTTTTCAGTTTTTTGAGTTTACTAAATGAAAAAGGATGGAAGTAAAGGAATACATAAAGCTATTACTTTTTTCTTGGGCCCTGAGTTATTTTGCAGTATTGTATAGATACTGATAGGTGTGTGTTGATCGTAAGCTTCTAGATTTTCTGTGGCCTTCATTTTGATTTCCTCTTGTACCCAAGAGTTTTAAAATTTTGGTATGCCAGGGAATTTCCCGTAGTCCTGTGACTTGTCTTTAATTACACAGCGTAGAGATCAGAGATGCCTCTGCGTTATTTTTTTGAGACAGAGCCTCGCTTTGTTGCCCAGGCTGGAGTGCAGTGGTGCGATCTCAGCTCACTACTACCTCTGCCCTCCCAGGTTCAAGCGGTTCTCCTGCCTCAGCCTCCTAAGTATCTGGGATTACAGGTGCCCGCCACCATGCCCAGCTAATGTTTGTATTTTTAGTAGAGATGGGGTTTCACTATGTTGCCCAGGCTGGTCTCAAACTCCTTACCTCAAGCGATCCAACCGCCTTGGCCTCCCAAAGTTCTGGGATTACAGGTCTGAGCCACCGTGCCCAGCCAAGAAGTCATCTATATTAGATTTACTCTTTGGAATCACTCTGAGGTTTCGTGTCCTTTCATGTGGTAAGTTAATCTCCTAATGAATTTTCTGTATCATTTTCCTGAATTTCCCATACTGTTTCCTCTTTAACTTTGAATGTTGTGTTGGTATACTCTGGCCTATGGATTTTTCAGTGGTGATTATATCTTGTTAAATTTCCTTCTTGGTCTCCCTTAATGCTTTTGGCCTTTCTTTTAATCTTGTCTGATTAGACTGTGTTGCTTCTGTCGTGTGTGTTGTTTGCCTTTACCTAGTGTATTTTTGCTCTGTGTTTGTATGTCTTATCTTCTTATACACTTTATTTTGAAATAATTTTAGATTCGTATAGAACTTGCAAAAATTGTACAGGAGTTTCTGTCACTCCATGAGTGAGTGGATAAATAAACTGTGGTACTTCCAGGCAGTGGAATACTAGTCAGCCATGTAAAAACACACAGAACAACTTGAAGAGACCTACAGGTATTATGCCTAGTGACAAAAGCCAGTCTTAAAAGGTTCTATACCATGATTCCATTTATGTAACATTATTGAAGGAACAACATTATAGTGATGAAGAAGGGATTAGAGGTTGCTGGGATTAGGAGGGTGTTACTATAAAAACGTAAGAGGGAGTTTTTCAGGGGCGATGGAACAGTTTTGCCTTCTCATTGTAGCAGTGGTTACATGAATTGATGTGTCATACAGTTGCATAGAACTTGTGTTGTGGCGGGGCAGGAAACCACCCTCAGACCCAGTGATTTGCTAGAAAGCCTCACAGGACTCGGAAACTGTTGAGCTCAGAGGGAGAGGGTGACCAGTCTCTGCAGTTGCAGCCCTGGGGCTGTTCTAATCTGTATGTTTTCCTGGTAATAGACATGGCTGTGAGCAAGACAGGTGTCAGTGAGCTCTGTGGGCCTCATCAACGAATTATCCCACCTGAAGATGGTTGTGGGAAACTCCTGAACCTGCAGTCAGTATCAGAAGACCTGGGCAGACTTGGCCAGCCATTTGGAGCACTGTGCCCTTAAACTCAGGTTTGCCTAACATCAGGTACTATGTAAGAACCAGTGACATTCAAATAGGTCTGCTGATAACAATATTGTACCAAGCTTGTTAGAACAAGTTTATCTGTGTAAAAAAAAAAAAAAAAAAAAATCCTGGGATTTTAATAGTAATTGTGTTAAACCTAATAAAACCATCTGGGGAGAATTGATACTTTTTTTTGAGACAAACAGTATTCAATTTTTAATTTCCAATTGTTCATTGCTAATGTATAGAAATACATTTTTGTGTGTTAACCTTGTATCTTGTGGCTTTACTAAACTCGTTAATTCTAGGAGGGTTTTTCTTTTTTAAAAAGATGTGTTGGAATTTTCTGTGTAGACAATTATGTTATCTGTGATTTTCTCCTTTTCAGGCTCTTTTCTAATGCCTTTTAACTTTTCTTGCCATATTACACTGGCTAGGACTTCTAATACTATGGTGAATAGGAGTGGTGAGGCTGGTCACCCTTATCCTGTGGGGAAAGAATTGAGTTTTTCATCATTAAGTATGATGTTAGCTATAGGTTTTTTGTACCTGTTCTTTATCAGGTTGAAGAAGTTTCCTTCAATTGCTAGTTTGAGAGTTTTTATTACAAATGGAGATTGAATTTTATCAAATGCCTTTTCTGCATTAATTGATATAACCATGTGTTTTTCCTTCTTCAGACTATTAATGTAGTGAGTTAACTGGTTTTTGAATGTTGAACTTTTGAATGTTTGAATTCCATTCCTCAATTAACCCCATCTTGTCATGGTGTCTTACATTCTTTGTACCTGGCTAGATCTGATTTACTCATATTTTGTTGAGGATTTTCGTACATCTATTCATAAGGGATGTTAGTCTCTAGCATTTTTCTCTAGTTTTGGTATCAGAGTGATTGTTGGCCTCATAAGATGAGAAGTGCTCAGTCCCCTTTTAGTTTTGGAATACAGTGTATAGAATTGACATTTCTTTACAAGTTTAGTAAAATTCACCAGTGAAATCGTCTGGCTTCAGAAACTGCCTTTTTTGGAAGCGTTTCAACTTCAGCTTGTCTATTTAATCTTCAGTGAGTTTTAGTAGTTTTTGGTTTTCAAGGAATTGGTTTATTTCATCCAATTTGTTGAATTTAGGTACATAAAGATATACATAGTATTATTTCTTATTATTGTTGGAATATCTTGAAGGGTTTGTGATATACTTTTTCACTCCTGACATTGGTAATTTATCTTCCCTTTTTTTGATAAGCTTCTTGCAAGACTGATAGTTTTATTGATCTTTTCAAAGAACTAGGTTTTGATTGATTTTCCTCTATTTTTGCTTTTGCGTTTGATTTCTGCTTTTTATTTTGCTGACTGTTTCTGTGCTACTCGTGGATGGGTGTTCTACAAATGTAAATCAAGCTAAGTTGCTTAATGGTGGTGTTCAAGTCTACTGTGTCCTTAATGAAAAGAAGGTCTTAGTTTTAATGTAGTCTAATTTATATTTTATTGTTAGCATTTTGTGTCTTATTACAATTTTATCCCTAAAGTTTTATATGGTATAAGCAAGAGTTAAGAGTAATTTTTGTTGTTATTGCGAATATCAGTCGAACCTGGTTTTTTGATCACTTACTTTTAAATGGGAAGTAAGTTTCTTGGGCCAGCAACGTGCCAAAGGATCCTGAAAAGTAGAGCAGGAAGTATCCCTGCCTCAGGGGGAAGCACCCCTTAGCAGACTGTGGAAGTGGCACAATTCAGCCTTGACCTCTTAGTGGTTCCATGGGTTGGCAGCTTATGGAAAGACAGCCCCACTGCTCAAAAGGTTTCTTCTCCAGCCAGCCCTATGTCTGCGTCTCACTAGGAATGGCCGTCTCTGCATCTCCTCCTGTGGCCCTGGTGTCACAGGTTGGGTCGGAGAAGGGCTTCTTCCCAGGCTTTGAATCCTACCATGGAGGACTTTGGACTCTGCCTGGAACCCAGGCAGGGGTCCACTCGTACGTTCCTTATCTTGGTCCGACCCAGCTGTTACCACCCCTGGTAGCCCTTTTCATAGCTACTGTGGCTGGGTACATTGGTTACTTTTATCTGACAACTTGGCCAGGCCAAGTTCATTTTTGTCAAACGCTGGTCTAGATGGCACTGTGTAACTAACATGTAAGTCCGCAGACTTGAAGTAAAACAGATTATCCTTCGTAATGTGAGTGGGCCTCGTCCAATCAGTTGAGGACTACAAGAGGAAAAGGCTGAACTCCCTTGAGGAGGAGGAAATTCTGCCTCCAGCCTGCGTCCCCAGCTCTTCCCTGGGTCTCCAGGATGCGGGCCTGCCCTCAAGATGTTAGACTTGCCAGCCCCACAAATCCTATGAACCAGTTCCTTGAAACAAATCTCTGCATCTCTCTCCATCCTGTTGGTTCTGTTTCTCTAGTGAGGCCTGACTAGCAACTGGGGGGTTCTAGCTCTGGCCTCATTTCCTGAGAGATGGGGACGGAGTTCCCCTTCTGGTTCTCGTTAATGGTTCTAGCGTGGCTTCAGGCAGAAGAACAGCATGGAGACCTCTCCTCTGCCACGTGGAAGAGCAGATCCGTTTTTGGAAGTCTGTGGGGCAGCAGGAAATCAAGCTCGTCTGCAGGCAGCAGGAGACACTGCTGCTCCCGATTCCGGAGAGAAGGGTCACTTCTTGAGAGAGAATTTTGCTTTGTTGCCCATGCTGCAGTGCAGTGGTACAATCTCTGCCTCTAGGACTCGAGCCATGCTCGTGCCTCAGCCTCCCGAGTAGCTGGGATTAACAGGTGCGCATCATCAGGCCTGGCTGCTTTTTTTTTTTTTTTTTTTTTTTTTTAATTTTTAGTAGAGACAGGGTTTTGCCGTGTTGGCCAGGCTGGCCTCAAGTGATCCGCCTGCCTTGGCCTTGCAAAGTGCTGGGATTACAGGTTGAGCCACCGTGCCCAGCCCTGCTCTTTATCTCCAAAAGCCTTCCCATAGGCCATTCATGATGGATTGCTGCTCACCCCACGTAGCCATTAACATACAGCTGTGGGTTTCCAACCTGGCTCCTTGTATGAAAAACCCTAGGTAAACGCATCAAAAGAATAATAGCCTCTGGTATAGCACTTTATTTAAAAAGCCCTCATTTTATGATGAGGAGGTGGGGCCTCCAGGAAGACAATGGGCGGAGTGTGACCATCCTACCCACTACCTCTCAGAAGCCCCATGTATCTGGCACGAGTGGCCTGTGTCACTGCAAGCTGTGGCACAGATACATATATAGACGTGGCCGGGCGCGGTGGCTCAAGCCTGTAATCCCAGCACTTTGGGAGGCCGAGACGGGCGGATCACGAGGTCAGGAGATCGAGACCATCCTGGCTAACACGGTGAAACCCCATCTCTACTAAAAAATACAAAAAACTAGCCGGGCGAAGTGGCGGGTGCCTGTGGTCCCAGCTACTCGGGAGGCTGAGGCAGGAGAATGGCGTAAACCCGGGAGGCGGAGCTTGCAGTGAGCTGAGATCCGGCCACTGCACTCCAGCCTGGGCGACAGAGCCAGACTCAGTCTCAAAAAAAAAAAAAAAAAAAATAAAAAAATAAAAATCATTGTGATTTAATAAATAGTGTGATGTTTCTGGACAGGCCCCTCCCTGTCTGTCCCAGAGCCAGTTGGCGTGCTGGCTGGATGTGGACCTGGGTCCCCGGAGCCCACGAGATGCCTGCAGCATTCCCAGGAGGAAAAACTGAGTCACTGACAGAAGGCTGCGGCGTCCGTCCTAAAAGTCTCCCCTGAAGGGGAGACACCGCAGGGGCCACAGGCACATCTAGATGGAGATGATTAGGGAAGGTGCCGCAGAGTGAGGGCCACTACACGTCTTCGTGGTGCGTCTGGACTCTCTGGGTGCCGCAACAGTGTTTTTCGTATAGTTTGAGGAGCTCTGACAACATGAAGACGGATGAGGCCAATCCAGTTAAAACCAGCAAATCTGCCAAAGGGGAAAACAGAAAAGGGTCACAGAGCACACAACACAGCTCTGCGCCCCGGCAAGAAGCTCCTTCCCTGAACGACGTCCTGATCAAGTGAGAGGTGCAGAGGACCAGCCCTTTTCCTTACCCCCAAGGCAGGGAGATCTTCCCAACCCTGGATCCAAAATGCTACAGTTCCAGAAGGGCCTGCCCATCTTTCAAGGCAAGCTGCAGGCAGCTCCAGAGCACAGGGTGGTCCGGCAGGCAGCTGGGGGCATGTGACGGACTCGGGCTGGAAGGGGAATGGGTTTCCTCTCCCGGCAGCACCTGTTCCAGCATGCTGGTGCTTGCAAATGTCCTGAGTGACCAGTCTGGGCTCCCTGTCCAGTGCACCCTGACACATTCCCTGGGATGAATTCCCAGCGTCTTCCTCTGCTCCCGTCATATGCTGTAGTGAGGAATGATCCCTGGCTCCCTGCTGTCATGACTCCCAAAATACGGGCTGCCAAGCACAACCCCTTCAGCCGTGGGAAGACGGCCTTCCCAGCAGGTAGAAACCTCCAGTGAGCACATTGTTTTGGGGCTTCCTGTTGTCTGTTCCTGCAGGGCATTGCTGGTGACCCACACTGCTTTTTGGAGGACAGGGCAGAATTGACCATCCCAGTCTTGCCTGGAACTCATAGGACCGTTGTCACTGCAGCCTCAGGCCTGATGGATAATTCCATGCCCCTCCAGATCTGAGCCACGACCCACTCTGAGCCCTGCCAGCGAGGGGGGGCCCATGAAGGCTGCCTCACCAGCCTCCCTCGTCCTCTACTCCGTGGTAGGGGTGACTGTCAGCACCGTGGGGAGAAGGGTGGGGTCGATGATTTGCCCCTGGCTCCCTCTTCCTCCCAACCCTACCCCCACACCTGCCATCACTGCAGCTTCAGAGAAGGGTGACACGTTCACTTGGCTGAGGATGTCGAGGAGTTCCCTGGGCCCCACACCACGGTGTGTGTCCTTGGAAAGCCATGGTGACTGAATCATGTCCCTTCCAGCCAAAACCAGAAGACAGACCAGCTCCCTGTCTTCAGGTGACCAGATCGCTAAGTCACACTACTGGCCCCAGGGTCAAGTCCAGGCTCCCCAATCCCAGGCCGAGTCCAGGCCTTGCACAGCTCCCTCCATGTGCTCTGAGCCTCTAGCCTGACGCCTGTGATGCCGATGCCCCAGTCCCTATTCCTGAGCAAGGGGCCTCTTCCTGGAGGTTTCTGTGTGTCCTCTGTGCCTCCTCACATCACCCACATTAGAGTCCCTTCCTGTGAGGACAGAAAGGCCCTGAAGAGAGAGCCGGCCCCTGGTGAGTTCCGCTTTCCCGCACTCGCCCCTCCTGGGCTGCAGCTCCCCGCCCGGCAGCTACCGCGCCCCCCACGGCCCTGGTCTGAGGTCACCTGTCGTTCCCGTCCCCGCCACTCACCGAGCACTCCCAGATTCTCCGTCTGGAAGACCCTCTGCAGCGGGGGGATGTAAATGACCGCCAGCTGCCCCAGGATGGACCCGAGGATGGAGTAGAGGAACATGCGGTTCCTGAGAAAGCCGATCTCAAATATCAGCTTGGTCTGTAGGGAGAAAGTGACATGGGGGATTGTGTGCTGTCCACAGCCCAGGTGCAGGCAGGAGAGCTCTGGCTGCCCACGCTGAGCCACAGCCGCTCAATGCTGTGGGCAGGGCTGGGGCATTGCTGTTGAGAACACTCTGCAGCAAGGAGGGTCAGCCCTGGTCTCACCTGAGAGCGGCAGGTCAAGGCGTTGAAGAGATCAAAAAACACAAAACAAGTGAAGGTCATCGTCGTGGTGCGGGGAGTGCTCGCTCTGTCTTCAGGCATCTGGAAGGCAAGCGCACGGGCGAGAGGTTAGGCGGGACGAGACATCATTCATCCTGAACCAAAGGGCACAGGCCTGCCTCACGGCTCCTGGGGCACGGCTGGGGGCCACTTATAAGCTCAGTAATAGGAATGGGTCACAGCTTCCTCCAGGTGTGAGGTCAGTGGGTGCCACACCAGGGTCTCCCCAGCACATGCTGGTTTGCTGCCACCACGAGGATGGGGGTGGGGCACCCACAGCCAGAAGAACCACCACCTCCTCCAGGAAGTAACTGTCTCCCGGGGAGGTGATGCCTCCAGTTAAACCCACAGCGTGAACGTCACTTCCTACAAGGCAGGCTGAAGGATGGCTAATGCCCGAGGCGACGAGAGCCTGTGAGGTGACCGAGTGCAGCTCTGAGAGAAACCCTGGAGTCCTGCCCAGCTCTGAGCCCTGCAGGGTCTCAGGGGTGGGTGACATTGCAGGGTATGGCCAGAGCTGAGGTGAGACCAGCCCACGGTCAGAAGCTCCTGGGCAGTTTTTTTTTTGAGACGGAATCTCACTCTGTCACCCAGGCTGGAGTGCAGTGGTGTGATCTCAGCTCACTGCAACCTTCTGCCTCCCAGGTTCAAGTAATTCTCCCACCTCAGCCTCCTGAGTAGGTGGGACTACAGGCACCCAACCATGCCTGGCTAATTTTTGTATTTTTAGTAGTGACGGAGTTTCACCATGTTGGCCAGGCTGGTCTTGAACTCCTGACCTCAGGTGATCCACCCGCCTTGGCCACCCAAAGTACTGGGATTACCGGTGTGAGCTACCATGCCTGGGTAATGTTTGTGTTTTCAGTAGAGACAGGGTTTTGCTACGTTAGTGAGGCTGGTCTTGAACTCCTGACCTCAGGTGATCCACCTGCTTCAGCCTCCCAAAGTGCTGGGATTACAGGGGTGAGCCACCATGCTTAGCCAGCAGTTCTCACCTCAACTTCCCACCACCTGAGGAGAGGCTCCTCTGCCTGGCCGGATACCCTCCTGCACTCGGTGCCACACCACAGGGCTAAGCCATGAGTGTGCAGCTAAGTCTTCTGGAGCACGTGTGTTAAAGTGGAGACAGAGGCAGGGCCTGGCAGCTCAATTCTTAGGGGTGCAGGGGTGCTGACGCCACTACTGGGACCCCACTCGGAGGACCACCGGGTTGGCCCATCTTTTTCACCCCAAGCTGGACAAGCGCAGGGGCCTTCACGGCCTTCCCAGGCCAGTAAGAAGGCAGGGGAAACAGAGCTGTTCTGCTTGGGGCAGACGGAGAGCAGGAGGAAACATGGATGCAGGGTTCCTGGCTAGGGTCCCTCCCCCTTCCCGCACATGTGCGACCTGCAGTGTGGTCACACGGGTCACCTGCCTCATTTCCCACCTAGGTCATTGCCCATCCTGGCCCAGAGCTCCCTGAACCTGCAGGCCTTGAAAAGTTGACCCAGGCCCAGATGCGAAGCAAACAGTCACCTCTAGAGCATAACACAGGAGGATCCTTAGCAGGTTTCAAATTGTTTGCCGGTGACAAGGGAACAGGGGGCATCCTGTCCCATATAGGAAGAAACCTGATGCACGGGGCCTCAAGTACATTTCAACTACCGTCTTGGCAAAGTCATCCCCACCCTGCCAGCCTCTGCAGTTCCCAGGCACACACCTGGCGACCTCCTTTCCTTCAGGGGTCACCCAGTCCCTTTGCCTCATGCTCCCCGTCCCTCTGATGGCACCACATTGTCCTGTGTGTGTACATGTTTGCCTCTCCCAGATGAGAGCTGGGGCAGGAGGGCAGGGACTGCAGTCCCCAGCATCTGTACGGTCCCAGGACTTGGAGAACTCTTACAGAACAAGAGGGGGCGGCCCTCGCTCACCTCCTTCCAGAAGATAAAGAGGGTCCCGCTGATGATGACAACTGCGGACATGAGGATCTTCAGGATGAGGGCTCTGCTGAGGATGGTGTCCCCCACACTCCGTGGTGGCTGCCTGAGGGTGTCTTTGTCAACGGGCTCTACCCCCAAGCTGCTCCAAACAAGACACAGACGCTTTGAAATGAACCAGGAATGAAATACAGGACCCTTGAGACATCTATGCATAAGCCTCCCAGGCACAGCGGGCAGGGCCAGGCATTTGCTGAATGCCCCCAGGCATCGCACCTGCCCTCCTCATGCCTTCCAGAAGCCCCAGAGCCCGAGTCCACGGGCAGCTGTGCCCCTCCATCTGTTCCGCAGGCTGAAGGAAGACCACCCACTGAGGCCAACCACACACAGTTCCATACACCCAGGCGATCTCCATCACCATGAGGCGACCCCCCACGTTGAGCCTGGAGAAACAGGCTCCAGGCTCCGCCCTCCGCAGGGCCCCTCATCAGCTGAGACCTGCCTCCAGCCAATTCCACACAGCAGGGTTGAGGGCTAGACCAGCAGCGGGTGGCAGAGTGGGAGCAGCTCAGACATAGCTCAGACTAGCTTCGTGCTCCCAGGGAGAGCTGGCAGGAGAGGTAACCTTCACACTTGGCTTTGGGGACACAAATGAGGACTGTCTTTCCCTTGGCAGCTGTCACTGGTAATAACAGCAACACTGAGCTCCAGCGGAAGCAACGTCGGTGCTGCGCTCACACAGTTACGCATGCATGGCCACATGGGTCCCCTGACTCCAAAGTACATTCCTTCCCCCACACCACTTGGCTGGCCTGTGGAAGGGGATATTAAGGAGCGGGTGGACTCCTGAGCACCTACTGGGTAGCAAGGTGCTTTAGACAGCAGGAATAAAACACAAACTCCACCTCCTCGAAGCTGACGTTCTAAAGGGGAGACAGATCACAATCAGACCCATAAGGAAAAGCGTGTGTGTATCTTCCTCTCTAGGGAAAAATATAGCAGGGTGCGGGGATTGAGTGGGAGTGCAATCAGGGAAGACTTCCTGAAGGCAGTGACTGGAATGAAGAATGAGAACGAGCAAAGCAGGTTGCCCAGGGAGAGCATCCAGGCAGAGGGAGCAGAAAATTCCATCCTCGCCCAGCCCTGCCGGCCCAGATACTTTCTCCTCTGCCTTCTACTCCCAGTCTCACCCCAGTGCAACACACTTCAGTTTTCTGGGAACTCCTGATGGAAAGCGGCAGTGTGTGTTCATCCCTATAGCCTTAGGGCACAGCCAGCAGCCCCGCAGCGGGGTAAGGAGACACAGGGCTCCCAGCTGGCCTGGCCTTACCTCTGCGCCGGCGGCCCATCCATGATGATGTTGATCCACAGGATCTGCATGGCGTTGAGGGGGCTGGGCAGGTTGAACATGGTGGACAGAGTGATGAGACTGAGGGCGGAGATGCTCCTGCGGGCCACACGCAGCCAGTCAGCGGCCGCCCGCCAGGCGTGGCCCTTAATGACACTCGGAATGCTTTTTTGTGTTTTTTTTTTTGATTTTGTGTTGTTTTGAGTTTTTTGTTTTTGTTTTTTTTTGCCGGCCTCTACTTACGTGCTCAGCTGGAATCGGACAAAGTTTTTGATGTTGTAAAAAATCCCCTTGCCTTCCTCCACCGCATTCCTGCAAGGGAAGAGAGCCGTTTACTCACAGAGAGGGCCTGCGGGAGGGCTCAGCCAGTGCGTTGGTTGCTGCAAGGGGCAGTGGGGACTTGCTCAGATGGACGCTGTACTTGGACCTCTGCTGGTTCCCTTTGCTGGCATTCTTGGGGACACATTTGTAAGAGATGGTAGTGTTCTAACAGGTGCCCCTTGGTCACTGGGAACTGATCCTTAAGCCATGTTCGCCCTTCTGTGCCAAGGTTACACTTGATACCTCCAATTGGACCATCAATTACTCTTCTGCCGAGCCCAGGGATCCCATCCCTGCCCAGACTCCCGAAGTGCTCCGTGCATCTCAGCGATTTACCAAAGAGAAGAGAGAGATGCAGCAAAACCAGTTAGGCCTAAAAATGAGGTCCGGGGGACGGTAAGGAGGGAGGGATGGGGAGGCTGAAGGACATCGCCTACTTCTGTCTTTAGAAGGCTCTTCACGGAAGCCCTTTTAAACCTTGACCTGGGGTCACGCATGTAGAAAAATCATCTATGCACCGCGCCCCGCCCCGCCAGATTTTACTAAAAAATTTTGCAAAAGAACTATAGAGCTGATATTATGACTTTTTTTTTTCTTTCTTTTTTTTTTTTACTAAGCGTGTTAAGGCTTCCTATGGCCAATCAATTGTGGCAACAGCTTTGTAAAGTGCACGATCACACCTGGCCTCAATATTTGTTCATTTGGATTTTTTTATATCAGGTTTAAAAAAGTTTTCCCTCACCCCCAACTACTACGATTTGCTTATGAGGACAGTCTTAGAACTAGTTAAAAGTAGATCCAGAGGGAAGGTAAATGTATTAAGAAAAAAATACAGAAAAGTGAAATGGAACAAAGAGTTTTGTATAAACCCAGAACCTAAAGAGCACCTCGGTGGGGAGCAGTGGGGGTGTTTGCACCCAGGTCTCTCTTCAATACATGAGATATATCTATCGACACGTGAGCCTCACACTGAAGATGCTCATTGTAATCCTTTCTCACCCGACACTCAACTGCGACCATGTATTTGGCCACAGGTTTTCCCTACAGATTCAGCTGCTGCCCACCAGCCTGAGCCTGGCGGGCATTCCCAGGAACACATGAAATGCACCCACAGGCAGCAAATCCCATCCCTGCTTCATGTCCGTGACATTCCCCTGGGTGCAGCATGCGACTAGCCCCAGGGGCCGTGGACCCCATGACCCTGCTATGAAAGGCTCTTGGTGTTTGGGGTTGGGGGCACCTGCCACACTGAGGAGCCCCGAGATTCAGCTCTCCCTGGGGACTCTGCGAGACCCCCTCTGTCTCCACAGTAGCAGGTCCCAGGGAGAAGCTGGTGGCCCCAGGCATTTTTGCAACTAAAAAACTACCAGAAGAGCAGCTTACATGATGGCTGAGAAGTCATCGTCCACCAGGATCATGTTGGCGGCCTCTTTACTGACGTCCGTCCCTGTCTGCCCCATGGCGATCCCGATGTCTGCAGACTTTAGGGCCACCGCGTCGTTCACCCCATCCCCAGTCATGGCCACGATTGCCCCTGACTCCTGCAGAGCCTTTGGAAAGAGCAGGCAATGAAGGCCTGCAGCCCGAGGACCAGCTCAAAATGCCCGGTCACACACACCCTGTGGCCAGCCACAGAGACCTCTGTCTGGAGGGCACGTGGACTTTGAATCCCAGCTTCACCCACATTAGCTTGGGAATTGGGTGAGCCTTTGACCCTCTTGACCTCAGTTTCCCCATCTGCAAAGTGGAAGCAACAGTTCCTTCTTCCCAGGTCTGTAGTGAGGCCCAAACTGAGATGGCGGATGTGAGGGTGCCCAGCATGGTCAGGAAAGGCTCATAAAGGTGATCCATCCCCAGTAATAAATAGTAATCAACATTGTGGCTCTGGAAACCATGAGGTACCTGGTAAGTATGACTACCTTCTTTGAGGAGTAACTCGCATAGGGATTTACTCTGTAGAGCTAAAAATGACATGAAAGAAAGCCCGTCTACTAAAAGAGCTCAAGGGCCAACTTTCAGAGCACAGGCGAGAAAACCCAGCACGTTTTCTACCTTTCTATCATATGCAGGGTCAGAAAAATCACATCAGCTCTTTATTGGGCACCTGCTGTGTGCCAAGAGCTTCATGGGCCTGGCTTTGTTTAATCCTCTGCCAACCCTGTGAATTAGCTGACGGCATTAATACTTCCCCCATTTTACAGATGAGGAAACAGAGGCACAGAGCTGAATGACAGGAATAATGCCAAAAAGCACCCAGCACTTTGGGAGGCCAAAGTAGGTGGATCACCTGAGGTCAGGAGTTTGAGACCAGCCTGGCCAACATGGCGAAACCCTGTCTCTTTTTGTAAAAATACAAAAATTAGCCGGGTGTGGTGGTGCAGGGCGTAATCCCAGCTACACGGGAGGCTGAGACAGGAGAATTGCTTGACCCTGGGAGGCAGAGGTTGAAGCAAGCCAAGATTGTGCCACTGCACTCCAGTCTAGGTGACAGAGCGAGACTCCGTACCTCCAACCCACCCCACCCCGACCCCCCACAAAGAAAAAAAAAAAAACGAAAAAGACAGCTTCTGTTGTAGTTTTCCCCTTTGCATTATCCAATTACAGTTCCCAGTTTTTAGTGTATGTGGCAAGGGTCCCCCAGTTCTCCCCTCCTCCTCAAAAGGATCCCCAGGTTTAGTGGGGCTCGTGTCCACCCAGCTAGAAATGACACTTCCCAGCATCCCCTGCGGCTAAACCTGGGCCCATGACTGCGTTCTCGCCAAGGGGCTGTGAGCGCAAGTGACGCTGGCAACTTCAGAGCCTCGTCCTCTCCAAGGGAGCTGCCCGCGTGCCCCTGCTCATCCTCTTCCCCTCCCCCTGGCTATGAAAAGGTAACCCCGGGGGCAGCTGTCCCGGACCTAGAGAAGGAAGCCACAGCCGGGCCCTGTACTGTCACCCGACAGACGCATGAGCTCCTTGAGCCACAGTGTCTCTGGCCCGGCCCCAGCAGCGCAGCCTGTGCCCGCCTCACCCAGCGAACCTTGATGATTTTGAGCTTGTGCTTTGGGCTGGTCCTGAAGAACACGGACACCTGGACATGGAGACAGGGAAGGCGAAGAATCAGATTTCAGAGCTGTGACCCAGCCCCGCCGCCAGCCTTGCCTCCGGGGACCCACCTTCCCCACGCGGTCGGCCAGCTCGCCCTTCTCCATGCTGTCCACCTCCTCCCCAGACATGGCTTTCAGCTTCCCGTTGCACAGGCTGATGTTTCTTCCTTTAGGAGAACCTGTTGTGAGGGTCTGCTCCGAGGCCCCTGTCCCCACCCCTCACTCCCAACCCTACCTCGGCCACGGGGAATACCAAGAATAAAACCATGCTGGAGACCCTTTACTGAGGACCTACTATGCTGCGTGGCCTTGGTTCTATCCACAGGATTAACTTACACCAAATGCCTTATTATCCCCACTTGAAAGGTGAGGAAACACAAGTGACTTTGCAGAGGACACACAGCTGGTTAAGGAGTAACACTGGAACCCGACACAGCTCTGATTCCAAAGCCCATGAACCTTTTCACAGCCCCAGGCTGTGACAACCCATATAATAGTAACTAGAGGGACTGGGC
This sequence comes from Macaca thibetana thibetana, assembly GCF_024542745.1. Classification (NCBI taxonomy): domain Eukaryota; kingdom Metazoa; phylum Chordata; class Mammalia; order Primates; family Cercopithecidae; genus Macaca; species Macaca thibetana. Next base: position 27,451,694 of record NC_065597.1, on the reverse strand, counting down.
GCAGTGGCTCACACCTGTAATCCCAGCACTTTCGGAGGCCAAGGCAGGTGGATTCCCTGAGGTCAGGAGTTCAAGACCAGCCTGGGCAACACGGTGAAACCCCATCACTACTAAAATACAAAAAATTAGCTGGGCATGGTGGCAGGCGCCTGTAATCCCAGCTACTCAGGAGGCTGAGGCAGGAGAATTGCTTGAACCCAGGAGGCAGAGGCTGCAGTGAGCTGAGATTGTGCCACTGCACTCCAGCCTGGGCAACAGAACAAGATTCCATCTCAAAAAAAAAAAAAAAAAAAAAAAAGTAACTAGAGCAGGAGGGCTGCCAGCCCTGTACTGATGAAGACTGAGGGTCAGAGTGGTTCAATGGTTTGCCAGGGGTACACAGCTAGAGGCAGAGGCAGACTGAAACTGTGCATGGCCATGATGCTGCCTGTGAAGACAGTGGATGAAAAGCCCCTGACACACAGTAGGTCCTCAGTATCCATGAGGACTTTTCCCCTTTTGCAGAACCTGCCAACATTTCAGAAACAGGAAACACCTCGGAAATTGGAATGCTGGCCACGAATACTCAGTGTCTTTTCTAAGCCCACAGGGCTAGGTGTGAGCACTCCTGACCAAGTTTGCTGAGGCTTCCCTTTGGTTGCAGCCCCCCACTGTAAAGGATGGATGGGTCCTTTCGTCCTCACCCCTGACCCTGTCCCGGTTACCTATGGCCAAGGCCGTCTCCAGAGCATCTCCTGTTATCATCTTCACGGACACGCCAGACTCGGAGAGAACCTGAACTGCTTCCTTCACACCAACTCTTGGCGGGTCAATGATGCCAACGAGACCCAGAAATGTCAGCCGCCCCAGCTCGGGCCCAGAAGCCAGAGCCAGAACTGAGGAAAGAGGGGGAGGAAAAAGGGGGAGTAAGGAGGGATCACCGGGGGCTCAGGAGCCATCTGTTTTTGTTGTTTCTGTTTTTTCGTTTTGTTTTGTTTAGAGGGAGTTTTGTTCTTGTTGCCCAGGCTGGAGTGCAGTGGTGTACTCTCGGCTCACTGCAACCTCACCTCCCGGGTTCAAACAATTCTCCTGCCTCAGCCTCCTGAGTAGCTGGGATTACAGGCATGCGCCACCAGGCCCGGCTGATTTTTGTATTTTCAGTAGATACAGGGTTTCACCATGTTGGCCAGGCTGGTCTCAAACTCCTGACCTCAGGTGATCCGTCCACCTCAGCCTCCCAAAGTGCTGGGATGACAGGTGTGAGGCAATGTGCCCAACCCTTTGTTAGTCCCCAGCCAGCCCCCACCATGGCCCAGATCCTCCTCGGTCTGCGGAGGGCTCAGGCATCAAGTCCCTAGACTGAAAGGGAGGACAGAGATGCCTGCAGCGGCTCTCAGGCCTGCGCAGATGCACACCAGACGGAGACGGGAGCCAGAAACAGCCGCGTAGCAGAAAATACCACTGCTGTCCGCTTGATAGGGTTTGACTGTGTCCCCACCCAAATCTCATCTTGAATTGCAGCTCCCATAATTGCCACGGGTTGTGGGACGGACCAAGTGAGAGATAACTGAATCACGGGGGTGGTTTCCCACACTGTTCTGTGGCAGTGAATTCGTCCCATGAGATCTGATGATTTTATGAGGGGTTTCCCCTTCGGCTTGGCTCTCATTCTCTCTTGGCAGCTGCCATGTAAGACGTGCCTTTCACCTTCGCCGTGATTGCGAGGCCTCCCCAGCCATGTGGAACTGTGAGTCCATTCAACCTCTTTTTCTTTATAAATTACCCAGTCTCAGGTCTGTCTTTACCAGCAGCATGAAAACAGACTAATACACCACTCATGGTATAAGACCCACCCCACTTCCCAACAAAAGTGGCCACAGAAACTTGTTTGAGCTGGCCCAGAATGGGACACGTGAGGCGGAGTAGGATAGGACAGTTCTGACAATTCTTGCCCTCATTTGCTCGGTGCTAACTCATTTTGTCATTGCCAGCAGACGTGGGGGAGCTGCACAGAGGTTAAGAAAAATTGACAGGGGAGTGACCCAGCTGAGGGGACTCTGAGCTTGCCCTGGGCCTTGACTCTCTTTTGGTGGCACAGAATCCAGGCCTAGCTCCTGCCAACCGGGTGATCTCAGAGGGGGTGGTGGACTTTTCACCTCACTGACACCAAAGACAGGGCTGGCATCCCTCCTGCACCGGTGACACTGCTGCTCTTCCTCCCCTTTTCCAATGCCCCACTCCCTGAAACTAGAAGCAGGAGCATCCCCTGCTTCTAGTGGCCACCTGGCAGCCCTCTGTCCCCAGAGGTCCTCACTCCTGCCTCCGTGCTCCCCTCACCCCGACTCTCCTTCCCGCTCCGTGGGGTTTGTCATCTTCCCCTGGATGTGTGTGGGGTGGGGGGTCTCAAAGCCCAAGACAGGATTCACTGACTCTTCCAATCCTCACAGCAATCACTCCAGGGGATCTAGCAGGTTGGGGCTTCTCTAAGTCACCCGGGCACTGCCCCAGGCCTGCCAGGCAGCAGGCATCAGTTCACGGTCGCCTGCTGAGGAATAACATCCCTTCTCTTCTCAGACCAGACACGGGTTGGAAAAATGCACAGGCCTTCTCTAAGGCCAGTTCCCAGGTTGTAGCTTTCCCAGCCACAGGTGGGAGACAAGTTCATTTGTAAACACAAAAGGACCTGCGTGTGGACTGGGGGACACAGGAAAAGGCCTCACTGTTCCTCTGCCACTGACCCATTCTCATTACGCTCTCCCCCAAAGTCTGGAGCAAGCCCCTGGAACGCGTCCTCATGCGCTGTAGCAGCGCAGCAGACATCCGGGCGAAGGCGCTGGCTGCACTAGGCCGGGCTGTCACCCGGGCTGGCTCCGCTGCCTGGTGGGGATTCAGGGCGTGGCCTCACACAGGCACTTCATGGTGCCCAGTACACAGGTGGGGCCCAAGTGCCAGGAGCAGATTTAGAGGCCAGGACCACGTGGGATGTTTACTTACTCACGTGTCCACTCTTTTTTTTTTTTTTTTTTTGAGACTGAGTCTGGCTCTGTCGCCCAGGCTGGAGTGCAGTGGCCGGATCTCAGCTCACTGCAAGCTCCGCCTCCCGGGTTCCCGCCATTCTCCTGGCTCAGCCTCCGGAGTAGCTGGGACCACAGGCGCCCGCCACCTCGCCCGGCTAGTTTTTTGTATTTTTTAGTAGAGACGGGGTTTCACGGTGTTAGCCAGGATGGTCTCGATCTCCTGACCTTGTGATCCGCCCGTCTCAGCCTCCCAAAGTGCTGGGATTACAGGCTTGAGCCACCGTGCCCGGCTTCATGTGTCCACTTTTAAGTGAGCCGTTTCATTGTCAGCAGAGGCGCGATGTGACCAGAACAGGGAGCTACTGCAGGGCTTGGTCCTATCAACCATGACGAAAGCAGCTGCCACCCATGCGCCAGATTTCTCCCAATCCCTCCACTGTGCAGGAGGGACGCCACAGCTCTGTCTCTGGTGTCAGTGATGTGAAAAGGAGCTTCTTACACCAGCCCCTCTCAGATCACCCAGCTCGCAGGAGCTGGGCCTGGCTTCTCTGCCACCGAAACAGAGTCAAGGCCCAGGGCAAGCTAAGACGGGACCCACCGTCTCTTCCAATCCCTATAGCAATCAGTGAAGTCACTACTCTCGTGCCTTCCTTATGCATACGGGGAAACTGAGGCACAGTATTTACCTGTGGGCCTATTGTAGACCCAGCGCTACACAAACCATTTGGGAGGCAAAGCGCCTGTGCTTTGGGGAATGCTCCCCTCACTCGGGAAGAGGGGACACATGCTCGGCGCTGGCTTCACCGTGCCCCAGAAAGCCACAAGGGTCTCGCTCTGTACACCTCTGAGCCAACTTGCCAGCAACCTACAAACTCTGTTCCCCGAAGGGGAAGACCAAGGCTCCTGAGCCAATAAGGCCAGCCCAATACCTCTCATTCCCCCCAAGGGAACACCAGTGCCTAAGGCCAGCCCAACGTCTCTCACCTCCCTCCAAGGGAACACCAACGCCTAAGGCCAGCCCAACGTCTCTCACCTCCCTCCAAGGGAACACCAACGCCTAAGGCCAGCCCAACGTCTCTCACCTCCCTCCAGGGGAACACCAACGCCTAAGGCCAGCCCAACGTCTCTCACCTCCCCCCAGGGGAACACCAGCGCCCAGCAGCGCTTCTAAACGCTTCCTCTGTACCTGGCCAGGGTGACAAATGACACCAGAGGAAACGTGTTTTAATGTTCAGCCCATCAGGGAAGGCACTGGCTCTGCCGCAGAAATTTGAAAATGGCCAAGGGAGAAAATATATTCCTTGACTGAAAAGAGCTTCAGGTTTTCCTGATAAGAGGCAATGAGCAAAAAGACCTATTGGGAAAATAAATATTTGGGGTGCAGCCCATTCACCTGCCTTAGGAAACTCAACAAGGGAGGGTCCCCCTCTTCTGGGGATTAATAGGGGTCACTGAGGAACTGGGATGAGGTGGGGGCCTGCCTTTCATGGGACCATCAGGTTCCAAGCACACGTCGTTGCTGTCAGCATGCTGCCTGACTCCTTGGGACAGGTGACCTCCTTGACTGGGGATCCTGCTTGAATGCACTTAAAAGTCAATGTTACATGCAAGCTTAAAGCTCTGGGCTGGGGCCACAGGCACTGACCCCGCAGACCGAGGGACCCCATCCTCTTCTCTTCCTGCAGGCAGAATGACCTCTGCTGGGGTGTCAGCGGCAGGGGGATGCCTCCGTTGTTGTACATGGTGCAGTAGCGGATCACCTCTTCCAAGGCCCCCTTCATGAAGTAAATGTCTTCCTGATCCTTAGAAAAGACAAAGGGAAGATATCCACTACCACTGGAAGCCTTGGTTCATAGTAACCATCACCCCACTCTGCACAAGGTTACAAAGACACACACAGGGACGTTGGCAGCGGAGTTATTTACAGTGGGCTGGTGCTGTTCACAGGTGCTGGACAGGTTCGCTAAGTTCCAGAATCCCATCCATGGAATGTTTTGCAATCCAGAGAAAGAACAAGGTCAATCTTCAACCTGTACCACCCTTGTTCTTTTTTCAGTTCCCTTGTTACGGTCACTCAGAGCGTCTTGTATGTTGCATGCATGGGAGGAATCATCCCAGCTTGGACTATGCCTTTGGGGTGTGATTAACGGAATATTTCTGTTAGACTGTTGCCTCCCTAGGGCATCACCAAGTCTATTTTGTACCCACTCCCAGCACTTGGCTTGTCATAGTGAACCCACGTGAGTAGCTGATCATTTTTCCTGTGTTTTTGTTAAGCTCTGTCGTGACAAATATGTACACTGTAAGCTCCACGTGGGGAGGCCCTGGGTCAGTGAAAGTCACGCTGTATCCCCAGCCTCGCTACTGGACCCACCTGGCTCACGTGGGTGCACAGTGTTAATATAACACTGTTATAAGTTTATATAATATTAATTATATATGTTATTAGTTAACATATTAATTATAATACATATGTATTATATGTATGTATATCATTTATATGTATGTTACATTATATTATTTATATGTATATTCTATATTATATAATATATTAACTTATATAATTATAATATATTACATAATATATTATATAATTAATATGTTACTATAACAAGCTTATATTAACCAACACAGGCATCTAAGACACAATATTAAAAGAAAATCTTAGGGGGAAAAAGTAAATTACAAACACTATAAACAGTAACCTTGTTTTGAAAATACCATCCAGATGTTGTCATTTGCATATTTAGAATCTACAATGCTCCATCCCAGACTTAAAACAGAATTACCACTGGGTGGGTCGTGGGCAGGGAGGGAAGAGGGGTGAAATGAAAAAAGCTTTCATTTTTATGTCATATTTCTATACTTTTTCAATGAGAAATATTACCATTGCCTTGCAGGGAAAAAGATTTAAAGATCTAAAAGTTTTTTGAAAATCCATAATCCCTTCTAAACCCCTGAAATGTACAAGGGCCTGGCATGAGCAGGCCAAGCTGCCCACAGCCCTGAGTGGGAGCTGAGCAATCTGCAGGGGCAGACACGGTAGATTCTAGAAAGAGTGAGAAGGAAGAGGAGGGGTGGAGAAAAAGGTAGAAGGCAACAAAAACTTTAAAAAATAGCTTGTAATGAAAATCTGAAAAGTCACAACAAGTCTGAAAAGAAAATTTAAAAAATCAGCTGTAATGTCCACCCGGGGTGGCCACAGCTTGGTATGTGTTCCTCTAGTCAGGAACAACGTGTGTGCACACGCTGAGGTTCCACCCAGACACGCCTTCCGTACTGAAGCTTTTGCTTCCCGGTATGGCGGGAAGGTGAGCTAAGAAGTATAAAAAACTTAGCACAGGGCTGCAAAGAGAGGACTGGCAAGCTGGCAACTGGTGTCAGCAGCAGGGCTTTAGTCAGTGGATTACAGGCTGGTAAATCTCAACATTTGCACCTGCATCAGAATCTGCAGAAAACGAAGGTTACTGGGTGCCATCCCTGGACCATCCGGCTCAGGAGGTCTGGCATGGAACCTGAGATCTGCATTTCTAATAAATTCTCGTGTGATAACAACCGCGGCTACTCCGGGGACCCTGCTGTGAGAACTTCTGTTTTAAACAAAAAGCCAGAAGCAGAGCCAAGAGAATCAAAGGTTTGATGGTGATTAGGTTTTTCCCTGTATTTGGAATGTCACAGAAGCAGCCAGGAACTTTCAAATTATCCTTGAAGTCCGCATTTTGCGTGATTTCTGGGTGTGGGCCTGGGCGGAAAGAGAGAAGAGGCTGAAGATTGAAAGGGCTCACCTCAGTCTTCAGACTGCATTTCACCGCCATCCACTTCTGCTCTGAACTGAATGGAATCTCTTTTTTTCTTACGTATGAATTTTTAATATCACTTAAGTCCATCTAGAATAATAAAATGCACATTTATAGTGAGTCATCTGAAGCCAATCTCTACACAAAACTCAGTCCATTTAAATTATTCATTGTTCAAACCACCTCTGGCAGATAAGAAATCCAAGGATTTAGCACACAGAAAAAAGGCCATTTTTTTCTGTGTGGAAAAAATGGAATGTCCCACCTAGAGAAAAAAAAAGTCTCTTCTCTTGGCTGCAGGGTAGACCCGATGGTCATTGCAACAGCTTCTATCTGAAATCTGCTTAGAAACAAACCTGCAGTGCTTCTGCCGGGAGGAACATTTCAGACTTGAAGGTGTAGCAGTTTCTCAAAAGGAACCCCCAGAGTCAGCAAGGCAGCCCTGCGTCCACAGCCTGGGGTCCTCGCCAGCCCTGCGTCCACAGCCTGGGGTCCTCGCCAGCCCGGCCCTTTGTTGCTCTTTGATGGCTTTTGGATTAGTGATGTGACAACTCAGAATCTCAGTTTCCCCAAGTGTAAACCAGCCATGACCCATGCATCCCACTGCCCTGCAGGGGGTGAAAATGGGGTGCAGCAGGGGACAAAAAGCTACTCCTTTTACATAAAGTGCAGATATTCGTACAACACAGTGTATCTGCAGTATTACATTTCAGGGGGAGGGGGTGGGGTGATTAGGGAAAAATGCCTAAAACTTCTCCTTAGTGGGGTTGAATCGTACCCCACAAAAGATATGTTGAAGCCCTAACCCCGGAACCTCTGAACGTGACCTGATTTGGAATAGGGCCTCTGTGGATATCGTCCATTTGAGGCTATTAGGGTTGGCCCTAAGCCAACATGACTGGATCTAAGAGGAGGAAGGCGGGGCGCGGGGGCTCACGCCTGTAATCCCAGCACTTTGGGAGGCCGAGGCAGGCGGATCATGAGGTCAGGAGATCAAGACCATTCTAACATGGTGAAACCCTATCTCTACTAAAAATACAAAAAGTTAGCCAGGCATGGTGGCGGGCGCCTACAGTCCCAGCTACTCGGGAGGCTGAAGCAGGAGAATTGCTTGAACCCGGGAGGCGGAGATTGCAGTAAGCCGAGATGAAGCCACTGCACTCCAGCTTGGGCAACAGAGCAAGACTCCGTCTCAAATACAAAAAAAAAAGAGAAGGAAAACGCTGCACGGAGCCATGGCAGGGAGCACCTCGTGACGGAGGCAGAGCTTGGTGTGAGAAGCCAAGGCAGGGATGTGTGTGCGAGTCAAGGAATGCCCGGGGCTGCCGGTGACACCCAGAAGCTGGGAGATGGAGCCTGGCCCTGCTCACACCTTGATTTCAACTTCTGGCCCACAGAGCTGTGTTTCAGTGTGTTTTGGTTACTCTAAATCACCAGCCAGTGGTGCTTTATTTCAGGACCCTAATCCAGGAGCAATAATGGAAGAAAAGTTGGGAACCAATGGCCTGGCCTCAGTGCCGTTTAGAGCAGGAGAGACGGGTAAGAACCAGGAAGTGCTTGCCCCATGCCTGTCACACAGGCAGCACTTCCTACGTGCCAGCCAGTGTTTATTCTATATTCTCAAATCTTAAGCCAGGCCCCGGGAAAGAGGAGAATCATGACACATTAAGGAAATCTCCCAGCTTCTAGGCTCTGGAACCTCTCTCCTCTCTAGGCTGCAGGGGCGGCTGGTGGGGGGAGCAGGGTGACACGTGGGTGTCATTCCTGCCAGACAGTCAGGCCGGCACCTTCCCTTCTGGGCAGCGAGGAGTTGTTGAATGGAGCAGACTCAGCGCTATTTTAAAACGGGAAATGAGCTCCGTTCACTATTACAGACGTTGCAGAGAGGATTATCATCTTCTGTGAATGGAAGGAAAATCATATGATGTCATGATTTCTGTTTGCTTTTTTGAGACAAAGTCTTGCTCTGTCGCCCAGGCTGGAGTGCAATGGTGTGATCTCGGCTCACTACAACCTCCACCTCCCAGGTTCAAGCAATTCTCCTGCTTCAGCCTCCCGAGTAGCTGGGATTACAGGTGTGCACCACCATGCCCACTTAATTTTTATATTTTTAGTAGAGATGGGGTTTCGCCATGTTGGCCAGGCTGGTCTCAAACTCCTAACCTCAGGTGATCCGTCCACCTCGGCCTCCCAGTGTTGCGATTACAGGTGTGAGCCGCCACGCCCAGCCTTTTTGTTTTTTGAGGCAGGATCTCACTCTGCCATCTAGACCGGAGTGCAGTGGTATGATCATAGCTCACTGCAGCCACAGACTCCTGGGCTCAAAGGATCCTCCCACCTCAGCCTCCTGAGTAGCTGGAACCACAGCAATGCACCACGCCCAGCTAACTTTTATATTTTTTGTAGAGATGGGGTTTTGCTATGTTGCCCAGGCTGGTCTCAAACTCTTGGCCTCGAGTGATCCTCCCACCTTAGCCTCTTAAAGTGCTGGGATTTGAGTCACTGCACTCAGCCTGTAATGACTTCCCAATGCTCTTACACTGGGGAAAAACGACTGATCTACCGTCACAGGGGCTTATGAGAGGGCGACCACCTCCCCCCCACCCAGCACCAGCTTCGGGAAGGCAGCCGTGTGGGAGGTCGGAGTCTTGCACTGGAGGGAGGGACAGGTAAGCTGATAACAGAAAGCAATGAAGTGAGCCCGGGGTGAGAAGAGGTGTCTGCTGGGATGGAAACTGGAGTGAACTTGAAGAGAAAGTCGGTGCTCGCCAGTGAGGACAGGCAGGAGCAGTCAAAGCCCAGGAGGAAGCAGGAAGCGGGGTGAGTGCAGGGGCCAGGCTGGGTAGCATCGAGGGGTCAGTGCTGGCGGATGAGCACCCTGAGTCAGGCTTTTCCCTTGACCTTGATGGAGAGGGGTCTGATCAAACCTGAGTCAGAGACAAGTCACACCGCAGAAAGCACGGGGCAGGCGGGGGAGAGGAGCTCCCGCAGTGTCCAGGGGAGCCCCGGCTGTGGCTGAAGAGGAGGGATCCAGGCCAAGTAGCCATGGAAACAGACGTGGGAGCTGACTGGGGCCATCTTCCTCCTTCCTTTGCTCCCTCCTCTTAACCTCTTCCAGCCCCTCCTTTCCCATGTCCTTTGTCCTCTCTTCTTGCTTTCCTGTCACCTGCATTCCCAGCCCATGTTTTTCTGCCTTTCCTTCTGCTAACTTGTGCACAGAGTGCAGCAGACCCCCATCAGCCCCCATCCATCCCCTCCACACTGCAAGCAGCCACTTGGTACATGACGATGGGCACAGAATGAGCAACCCCGCACAGCCACAGAGCCCAGGATCTAACGCTGAACCCCAGAGTCACTGGAATGCATTCCCAGGAACCAGCCCCCTCAGATGGTGCCTCGGTGAGCACAGGGTCATGTTGGACGCACAGGGAGTCTCGTTCCACTGTCTGTCGCTCCAACACCTGACCAGGGCCTGAACCACAGGGAGCTCTTAGGACTCTTTTGGAATCGCTGGAGGAGGGATTAGAGACCTGCAGAACTTTCTGAAGTCCCGTGGAATCTCAGAGCTCACCTCCTCTACCACCAACAGATGGCCCACGGCAGCTTGGGCCATTTTCTTCCATGATTACCTAACATCCCTAGTCCTGTTAGCTCAGACAGGAGCTGGCTTTCTACCAATGAATCCAGCCCCGAGTGGAAGAATTCCCCACACAGACACCCCAGGACATCCTACCTTCATTGCCAGGGCCATCAGGGCACCCTCGGTGGGCTGTCCCATCACGGTGTTCTTTCTGATGACCGCGTTGTTGGCGACACAGCCCGCCTAAAAGGGGATTATCCCGACATCTGTAGTTAGTACTCGGCTCGTGAAAAAGTTAGACACTGTGGGCTTTTCCCAGTTTTACATCTGGGGCTGCGGGGACAAGACTTGCTCTTTAAAACTCAGTGTCCTGGCTTTTTAAAAGGAACACCGTGACTATTTCTTGGCTGTGCTGAATGTTGGTTCCCACAAAGCTACCATGAGGGAACCCAGCAGGGAGGCAGGTGGACGGGTGGTGATGAGGCAGGTGACGGGGAGTGACCTGTAATGGGGATGATGGCGTTTCCACTTGGGGTGACAAAGTGTTCTAGACAGTGGTGATGGCTGTACAACTTGTGAGCATAATGAAACCACTGAATTGTGCACTTTAATGGGGTGAATTCATGGTAGATGACTTCTGTCTCAATTTAAAAATAAATATTTAAACAATAAACAAGGGACAAGCAAAAAGAGCAGGATTCCCGGCACCCTTCCTTTCCGGCCTGGTGAGCCTGGACACTCACATTACTTCTCTGCCCATTTCTTTTCTTTTTTATTGTTACTTACTAGTTTTGCATATTTTTGTTTCATTCTTCATTCATTCATTCATTCATTCATTCATTCATTCATTCATTTGAGACAGAGTCTCACTGTGTCACCCAGGCTGGAGTGCAGTGGCATGACCTCAGCTCACTGTAACCTCTGCCTCCCTGGTTCAAGGCAATTCTCCTGTCTCAGGCTCCTGAGTAGCTGGGACTACAGGTGTGTGCCACCATGCCTGGCTAATTTTTATATTTTTTAGTAGAGATGGGGTTTCATCATTTTGGCCAGGCTGGTCTTGAACTCCTGACCTCAGGTGATTCAACTGCCTTGGCCTTCCAAAGTGCTGGGGTAACAGGCATGAGCCACCACGCCTGGCCATATTTTTGTTTTTTAATCTGCAAAACCGAGACAGCGTTCGCTGTGATAGTGAAGTGGCCCCTGGAGGCAGGTCCTTCACAAGCAGCGCTCACTGAACTGTACAGACGAAGAAGGGTGCTATGTGGGGAGGAGTGAGCCCCTGTGAAACGGTGAGTACAACTCGGATTGCAGGACTCATCACAGCAACAGGGGAACATCATCACAGGCTCACTAAGTAATAGGGGAAATTTATCACACGCTCGCTCATAGCAATAGGAGAAGTTCATCACAGGCTCACTTTTTAACCATTCATCAGGCACGTCTCTGTGCAGGAGTCTCCTTAGAGCCTTCCCAGTGGGCAGTGATTAGAATAGAGGCTTCTAGCTCTTCTTTTTAAATATTGTTTTTAAAAAATAATACAAACAGGGTCTCACTATGTTGCCCAGGCTGGTCTCAAACTCCTGGCCTCAAGTGATTCTGTCTTGGCCTCCCAAAGTGCTGGGATAACAGGCATGAGCCACTGTGCCCAGCCTAGCTCTCCTCTTACCTCTGATGTCTCCATCAGTTTTGGGGCCATTTTTTCAGTGCTGTGACAGCCTCACCCCTGGGTGGTCCAGTCATTGTCAAGAACCAGTAAGTCCAATGGCTATTTCCCTTTTCAGAGAGAAGCCCCAGAAGCCCCAGTGTAAATGCCTATTTCCCCCGTGGTGCTTTTGACACCTACCTCCACTAACTTTCCTACTGAGACATTGGAAAATTCCTTAATGACTTCCTTGGATGGTAGAAGACACACAGTCCCTCGACCGTCATACCCAACTCCGCTGACCTGCAGGGCGAGGCAGAAGAAAGGGTGTCACCAAGAGTCAAAAACATGCTCCCTCGGTTGGCCCACAATCCCTGTTCTGGGGATTCATTCCAAGGACATAATCCTAAATGTGGAAAACCCTAAAAGGGCTTTCAGTATGAAGATGTTCTCTGCAAGATTACTGATGAATCGGATACGTCACTGATGGACACAGTGCCAGGCATTAGTAAACTGCAGCAAGTTTACTCAGTGGGACACTCTGCAGCCAGTACAAGTGATGGTTAAGAAAACTAAGAACTAGCACAGAAGAGTGCTTATATTCTAAGAACAGGGGCGGGCAAACGTGTTAGCCTTTGCAGCCTATTTCCAAGTTTGTCGTGGCTACTCAGCTCTGCCGTTGCGGCACACTGAGGCAAGAAAGCAGCCATTGGCAACATGTACACAAATGGGTGTGGCGGTACACCAAGAAAACTTGATTTTCAAACAAGCACTGGCCCATGGGCAATCATTTGTTCACCCCTTGCTTTGGCCAGTTTTGTAGAAAAAATGTCAGGATAAAAAATTGCACATTCAGGGAGCTTCCAACTGCGCCAAGCACACAGAAGGCACTGAAAAACACGAGCGGACTTGGGAGGCTGAGGTGGGAGGATCCCTTGAGCCCAGAAGTTATAGGCTGCAGTGAACCATGATTGCACCACTGCACTGCAACCTGGGCAACACAGCAAGACCCTGTCTTAAAAAACAAAACAGTCTGGGCATGGTAGCTCATGTCTATAATCCCAGCACTCTGGGAGGCCAAGGCGGGTGGATCACCTGAGGTCAGGAGTATGAGACCAGCCTGGCCAACATATAGTGAAACCCCATCTCTGCTAGAAAATACAAAAATTAGCTGGGCTTGGTGGGGCGTGCCTGTAGTCCCAGCTACTTGGGAAACTGAGGCAGGAGAGTCACTTGAACCCGAGAAGTGAAGGTTGCAGTGAGCCAAGATCAAGCCACTGCACTCCAGCCTGGGTGACAGAGCGAGACTCTGTCTCTCAAAAACAAACAAAAAAACCACAAATGGACTAATCATGGTTAGTTTATCATGGAAGGTATGGAATTTTTCTTCTAGTTGTTAAATTTTGTAATGTGCTTACAATTAATAAGTAACTGAAAAAGGAGGCTACCTTAAATTGGTCGTCTTTTGAAAGGAAGTATGGGATGATTAAAAAGAAAATCAGTCATGTTAGCAAGGAGATTGTAAGATGACCTCAATTTCTTTCTTCCTTATTGTGTTCTAGAAGACATTGTGTGCTTTATCTAGAAAGGAGACAGCCTGGCTGGGTGCATCTTTAAGGCTTGTAAATTCCTCTGGGACTCACCTCGGCATGAAGCCCATCTGACGTTACAAGCTGGGTCACTGTCATTTCGTTGGCAGTCAGAGTACCCGTCTTATCAGAACAGAGAACACTGCAGCAACCTGGCACAACAAACATCAGTTTCTAGAAAAGTCGCCACCCTCAGGCTTGTGAAACCCCCAGGCTGGATTGCCCCGACAGCCAAGCCCCCATTCAATTCCACAAGTGAGAATTCCACCGGCCGGAGTCCCTCACCTAACGTCTCCACGATGGGTAACTTTTTCACGATGACCCGCTTCTTGGCCATCCGCAGCACTCCCAGGACCAGCGTTACCATGACGACGATGGGCAGACCCTCGGGAATGGCCGCCACAGCCAGGCTGGAGCGAAAGGGCAAATGAATCCCCTCCTTAAGGAGTGTGTGACTCTCAGCTGGGGCTGGCAATGCTTTGGCTGGTGAAGCTTGTCTTAGGTGTCCCCAACGTCCTGGTTCTATTCTCCATTCCCAATCCTAAGGTGCACCTGCCTCCTTCTTCAGCACCCGTTGTCCTGAGTCCTCCCCTGCAGACCCTGCTCTTGGGAAGCGACCTAGCCTGTCAGTCATCCACACCTTTGTGTGAATTAGTCTGTCAGCTGTTTTGCCTCTTTAAAAGTATCTTGTATTTACATTATTCTCATTTATTAGAAAAGGCTCTGGGTCCCATGAAAGGAACTCCCAGAATCAGACAATAAGTGGGAGTAAGAGTTTTCAGTTCCAAGGGCCCTCATGGGTCCCTTGAATTTCACTTTTCATGAGCGTTGTGGTGTAGACACTTCCTGTGAGGAAGCCAGACAAGGAAGTCCAGGTCAGGGGAGGTGAAGAGCCACAGCGACGCTCTTGTCTACTGTGTGGATCCGTTTCAGGGTATCTGCTCACTTCTTTCTTATCCCTCCAACTCTCCCCGTATGGTGCGACCCCACTCCCCCATAACCAGGTTGACTGGATTTGAGGGGAGCGTGTGGCCCAAGCTGAGCCAGTGAGATGCTGTCTTGGCAATGAGACTGGGGCTACAGCACACGGATGCCCCTTCCCTGGGTGTGTCAACAGGTGAGAGGATGTGTGGAGGGGGCTCCTTCTGCCCCTTTTGGCTGAGACTCCACAACATCAGGGCCGAATGGCCCCACGTTCCACACTCCTGAAGTGGTGGAGAGGTATGATGCCTGGTGCCTGGTGTCCAGTTTGACATGGCCAGGGGTGGGCTGCAGATAGGGCAAGAGTGTTTGCAAGTGGGCCTCTGTTGAAGCCGGGTAGTGGCTACATAGGTGTTCACTTTATCATCCTCTCTGCTTTGGTACATGCTTGAAGTTTTCCTTTAAAAAATGTAAAAATAATCATGAAGAAACCATGACAACCCATACGTCCATCAGTGAACAAATGGATGAGTCAAATGTGGTCTATCTATGCAGCAGAATACCCTTCAGCCATAGAAAGGAATGAGGCACCGGCACACGCCACCACATGGATGAGCCCGGAAAATGTGCTGCTGAGTGGAAGAAGCCAGACACAGACGGCCACTCAGTGCGTGAGTCCACTCATAAGGGATGTTCAGAATAGGGAAACCTACACAGAAAGAAAGATGAGCAACTGCTTAGGACTGGGATGTGGGCACAGGCGGGAATGTAGAGTGATAGCTAAAGGGCATAGTGTTTCTTTTTGAGGCGATAAGCAAATGTTCTAGGCCGGGGGTGATGGCTCACACCTGTAATCCCAGCACTTTGGGAGGCCCAGGCAGGCAGATCACCTGAGGTCAGGAGTTTGAGACCAACCTGGCCAACATGGTGAAACCCCGTCTTTACTAAAAATACAAAAATTAGCTGGGTGTGGTGGCATGCACCTGTAATCCCAGCTACTCAGGAGGCTGAGACAGGACAGTCACTTGAACCTGGGAGGCGGAGGTTGCAGTGAGTCCAGACTGTGCCATTGCACTCCAGCCTGGCGACAGAGTGAGACTCCATCTCAAAAGAAAAAACAAAATCTTCTAAGGTCAGGCACAATAACTCAAACCTGTAATACCAGCACTTCGGGAGGATCACACTGGCAGATCATTTGAGCTCAAGAGTTCGAGACCAGCCTGGGCAACATTTTTTTATTTCTACAAAAAAAAAAAAAAAATATATATATATATATATATATACACACACACACACACACACGTGCACACACACACATATATATATATATAATATATATAAAAATTAGTTGGGTGTGGCAATGTGCACCTATAATCCCAGCTACTCAGGAGGCTGAGGTGGGAGGATTGCTTGAGCCTGGGAGGTCAAGGCTGAGGCTACAGTGGGCCGTGATCACGTCACTGTGCTATGGCCTACATAACAGAGTAAGACCCTGTCTCAAATAAAATAAAATATAAAATAAAATAAAATGTTCTAAAATGGACTGTGGTGATGGCTGTGTATATCTGTGAATACACTAAAAACAATTATATGCTTTAAATGGATGAATTATATGATATGTGAATTATATCTCAATAAAGCTGTTTAAGAAAGAAAAAGGCGGGGTGTGGTGGCTCATGCCTGTAATCCCAGCACTTTGGGAGGCCGAGGCGGCCAGATCACCTGAGGTCAGGAGTTCGAGACCAGCCTGACCAATATGGAAAAACCCTGTCTCTACTAAAAATACAAAATTAGCCGGGTGTGGTGGCGCATGCCTGTAATCTCAGCTACTCAGGAGGCTGAGGCAGGAGAATCGCTTGAACCCGGAAGGTGGAGATTGTGGTGAGCTGAGATCACACCACTGTACTCCAGCCTGGGCGACAAGGGTGAAACTCCGTAAAGAAAGAAAGACAAAGGAAAGGAAAGGAAAAGGAAAAGGAAAAGGAAGAGGAAGAAAGAAAGAAAAGAAAGAAAGGGAAGGAAGGAAGGAAAAAGAAAGAAAGAAAAGAAAGAAAAAGAAAGAAAGAAGGAAGGGCGGGCGGGCGTGCTTTGGCTGGCGATGGGGAGGGGAGGAGAGATTTTGAGCAGATGAGGGAGGCTGACCAGATCCTCCCTATCAAGCCTGCACCCGAGGCCAGGCTGAGGGGTGGGGAGGATATGACTTAAATGGAGCTCCAAGTGCTGTCATTGCATGGAACCAGTCTGTACAATTTCTAGAAAGAGACTATTTAGAGGACTAGAAGTGATGTGGAATTTCTGTTATCTGAGATACCAGAAACGTCCTGGGAGAAGGGGCCACTGTCTCTCGCCACACCTGCAGCCCACCCACAGCCACGGCCAGGAACCCTGCAGAAGCCCCTGAAGATACCCCCAGTCCAGGCCCCGGGTCCAGGCTGCCCAGGAAACACGTGAAATCGGCCAGCGTGAACGAGACCACGGGGCGATCCCAGAGCCCAGGCCCTCCTCTAAAAGAAGAGCCACCACCAAATCACCAGGGACGACAGCAATGCACAGTGCTGCCGGGCCTCCCACGCTCCCCAAGAGAAGCTGGAAACCCAGGATCTCTTTCATGCAAACTCCCAATTTTTAGATATTGGCAACAAATTCCAATGAAAAAAATACAGTTGAAACAAAACATATTTTCTGGCTATATCTCACACAAGGGTGGCTGGGTTTGTTTGAGATGGAGTCTCACTCTGTCGCCCAGGCTGGAGTGCGGTGGTGCAATCTCAGCTCACTGCAACATCCACCCCCCAGCTTCAAGCAATTCTCCTGCCTTAGCCTCCCATATATCTGGAATTACAGGCATGTGCCACCACACCTGGCTAATTTTTGAATTTTTAGTAGAGAAGGGGTTTCACCATGTTGGCCAGGCTGGTCTTGAACTCCTGACCTCAAGTGATCCACTTGCCTCGGCCTCCCAAAGAGGTGGGATTGCAGGCATGAGCCACTGTGCTTCGCCTGTTTTTTGTTCTTTTGAGACGGGTTCTTGTTCTGTTGCCCAGGCTGGAGTGCAGTGTTGCCATCGAGACTCACTGCAGCCTTGATCGCCTGGACTCAAGCAATCCTCCAGCCTCCGCCTCCCTGGTAGCTGGGACACAGGCATGCACCACTATTTTTTACTTCTTAATTTAAAAAATTATTTGTACAGACAAGGTTTCACTGTGCTACCCAGGCTGGTCTTGAACTTCTGGGCTCAAGTGATCCTCCCACCTCAGCATTCCCAAGTGCTGGGATTATATGCATGAGGCACCAAGCCTGGCCAAGTGGCGGTTTTTATCCTCTGCATTAGAAAATCCAGCAGAGCAAGGAGGTATACAGTAAATAGCTGCTGCATGAAGAAGTGGGTATAACAATGCTTAGGCCTGCGCTGGCCTAGCACACAGGGACACTCCACCTGGGTTGGCTGATAGGCAGAACACTTGGTGAGAATCCATTCAACCAGGATCACACAGGGAGACCCTATTTCATCAGAGCGAAGACACAGTTGATTGTGAAGGGCACCATTATTTTGTGTAGCGCTCAGAAAAGAACACGGCCAATTTATCAGTAACACCATGCTTTCTAATTACATCGCTTATGAGAAGTGGTCTGATTTCAGAGGAGTTGGAATGTGAAAAAGAATGTACATCTCAGAATCAAAGAAAGATGGTACATTAAATGTTGGCAACAAATTCCACTTACAAAACAGGCAGTTTGAATAGAATGGTTGTGAATGGTGACCTTTCACCCAGGGACAACAGAACAGGCAGGGACAAGTTAAATAAACCAAGATTATAGAATTTGATCAAGGGGCTGTGCCCGGTTTGTACAGTGACAGCCAGAAGGCTTCGCTGGTTTTATGGCTGTGAAGACCAGCTAAGCAAACATTTGTGGAGGGTTATGACGGGGACTTTCATCCCATATGGCAGGGGAAGGGCATCTGTGTATTACCTGGATGAATTAATCATAATAAAGAATTAATCCACAAGCTAATAAAGATTAGAACGGGCCGGGTGTGGTGGCTCACACCTGCATTCCCAGCACTTTGAACCGCAGAAGCAGGTGGATCACTTGAGCCTGGCCGACATGGTGAAACCCCGTCTCTACCAAAATACAAAAATTAGCCAGGTGTGATAGCAGGCACCTGTAGTCTCAATTACTCAGGGAGGCTGAGGCAGGAGAATCGCTTGAACCCAGGAGGCAGAGCTTGCAGCGAGCCAAGATCACATCATAGCACTCCAGCCTGGGTAACAGAGCGAGACTTCACCTCAAAAAAACAAAAACAAAACAAAAATTGATTAGAATGGACCAGGAAAAGCAAGTGCCTTGGATCATCTTAAATGTCACTTAACATACAGGGAATTCATTTTTGTTGTTGTTGTTGTTTTTTTGAGACAGTCTCGCTCTGTCGTCAGGCTGGAGTGCAGCGGTGCAGTCTCAGCTCCCTGCAACCTCCACCTCCAGGGTTCAAGTGATCCTCCTGCCTCAGCCTCCCGAGTAGCTGGGACTACAGGTGCCTGCCACTACACCTGGCTAAGTTTTGTATGTTTAGTAGAGACGGGGTTTCACAATGTTGGCCAGGATGATCTTGATCTCTTGACCTCATGATCCATGATCGACCTGCCTCAGCCTCTCAAAGTGCTGGGATTACAGGCATGAGCCACTGCGCCCGGCCCAGGAATTCATTTTTAAAAAGCTTTTAAAGTTAAAAAAAAATGATTCTCTCATTTTACTTATTTTGGAAAATCTCCACTGGCTAAGCTGCCGTTTCTGTCTTCTGATTCAGTGGTTTTGGGTGGCTTTAATCTGGCACTAAAACTGAAAAACCTTACCCTTTCAAAATCACAAATGAGAGGGGGAACAGTTCTCCCATGTACAAGTCCACTCGCATGGGTCAAGCAGGAAGCCTGTGTTGCAAGGGAGGTTAGGACAAGAAACCAGAAGTGACCAATAGTACAGCGTGGGGAGAGAATCGGGCGATTTGGGGCTTGGGCGCAGAAAAGCCTTTCTTGCTTTTTCTCCTGGAAATATTTAATAGTCTTTCTTGGCTCATGAAACTTTTCATGGCTTGTAAGACAGGGATGGGATGTACCATTATTTGCAGGAGGGTTTTTTGTTGTTGTTGTTTTTTGAGATGGAGGCTCTGTTGTCCAGGCTGGAGTGAGGTGGCGTGATCTCAGCATACTGCAATCTCCGCCTCCTGGGTTCAAGCGATTCTCCTGCCTCAGCCTCCTGAGTAGCTGGGACTACAGGCGTGTGCCACCATGCCCAGCTAATTTTTGTATTTTTAGTAGAGATGGGGGTTTCACCGTTTTGGCCACACTGGTCTCGAACTCCTGACCTTGTGATCTACAGGAGGTTTTTTAAAATTTTTTTTTAATTTTTTTTTTTTTTTTTTTTTTAGATAGGGTCTGTCTCTGTTGCCTAGGCTGGAGTGCAGTGATGAGATCATGGCTCACTGCAACCTTGACTTCCCAGGCTCAAGTGATCCTCCCGCCTCAGCTTCCCGAGTAGCTGGGACTACAAGCTTGCACCACCACACCTGGCTAATTAAAAAACATTTGTTTTTGCACAGACAGGGTCTCAGTATGTTGTATAGGCTGGTCTCAAACTCCTGGGCTCAAGGTATCCTCTCGCCTCAGCCTCCCAAAGTGCTAGGATTACAGGTGTGAGCCACTGTGCCCAGCCTATTTAGGGGAGTTTTTAAACATTCTGTCTTCTGAGAGTCCTGTGTTCTCTGGCAGCTTCCTTGAGGCTCAGATGTCTCCCTCCCTGCCACCACCCCTGCCTCCAAAGGCTCAGTCACCTGAGAATGCTGTTCAGGTGTCTTGGCCTCTTCCCTGGTCCTGTTCTTACTGGAACCCGCTCTGGGGGCACAGTGTCAAATCACAGCCTCACATTCAGAGGGTGCTCCCTGGACCAGCTACGTCAGCACCCTTGAGAGCTTGTTAGAAATGTGAATCTCAGCCAGGCGCAGTGGCTCATGCCTGTAATCCCAGCACTTTGGAAGGCAGAGGCAGGCGGATCGCCTGAGGTCAGGGGTTCCAGACAAGCCTGGCCAACATGGTGAAACCTCGTCTCTACTAAAAATACAAAAATTAGCTGGGCGTGGTGGCGGGCATCTGTAATCCCATCTACTTGGGAGGCTGAGGCAGGAGACTCGCTTGAACCCAGGAGGTGGAGGTTGCAGTGAGCCAAGATCACACCACTGCACTCCAGCCTGGACAGAGCGAGACTTCATCTCAAAAATAAGCAAGCAAACACTGCATGTTCTCACTCCTAAGTGGGAGTTGAACAATGAGAACACTTGGACACAGGGCGGCGGACATCATACACCAGGGCCTGTCGGAGGGTTGGGGGGAAAGGGGAGGGAGCGCATTAGGCCAAATGCCTAATGCATGTGGGGCTTAAAACCTACATGACAGGTTGACAGGTGCAGCAAACCACCATGGCACATGTATACCTATGTAACAAACCTGCACATTCTGCACATGTGTCCTAGAACTTATTTAAAAAAAAAAAAAGCAAACAAAAGAAAGGTGAGTCTGAACACATTGGGTGCAGTGTAGACTGCTCAGGTGATGGGTGCATGAAAATCTCAGAAATCACCACTAAAGAACGTATTCATGTAATAAAACGCCACCCGTTCCCCAAAAACCTATTGAAATAAAAAAAAGGAAGAAATGTGAGTCTCAGGCCCCGCCCAGCCCCGAGTTGGGGGAGTGGCCATCCCGGTTTACCAGGCTGTCTCAGGGACCTTCCCCTTCTTCAGCTCAGCCTGAGACCTCGCCTCTCCAGTGCCTGCCTCTGCAGGTACCCTTCCAGTGCCTCAAACCCCACCGGCCCCAGTACAGCTCAGCGTCCTGCTCCAGTGCCCCCTCCTCCCAGCCCCCGCTTCCGTAATAAGCTGGGGCTCCCACCTCCCACGTCCTTCAGCCTCTAAATCAAGGATGGCCAACACTTTTCAGCTCTCTGCTTCCAAAGTGTCACAGGGACGGCCTGGCGTGGCATACTGGGAAACGCTCTGATGATGAGGTTAGGAATAGAGAAGGAGCTGTGAGTTTCCCCATGATCTAGGCGACTCCATGTTCTCGTTCTGGTCACAGAGCTCAGCTGTGGTCCCCTGCAGTGGCCCTCAGACATGTTCCCACCACCAAACCTTTGCCTGTGCTGTTCCCCCTGCCTGGTGCACCCTTCCTGCTCATCTCCTGACTCAACTCTCCACCCAAAACCCTCCCCGGCCACCTCTTCCAGTCCATCCCTTTCTACCTCCCTTTTTTTCTTCTTGAGGCGGAGTTTTGCTCTGTCACCCAGGCTGGAGTGCAACGGCGCAGGCTCACTGCAAACTCCGCCTCCCGGGCCCAAGTGATTCCTCTGCCTCAGCCTCCTGAGTAGCTGGGATTATAAGCGCCTGCCACCACAGCCATTTAATTTTTGTATTTTTAGTAGAGACAGGGTTTCACCATGTTGGCCAGACTGGTCTAGAACCCCCGACCTCAGGTGATCGTCTGCCTTGGCCTCCCAAAGTGCTGGGATTACAGGTATGAGCCATCACGCCTGGCCGATTGACCTATTTTTGAATATTTTATATAAATAAAATCATACAATATGTGCAACTGGCTTCTTTCACCTAGCAAAATGGGTTCAACATTAATCCGTGTTGCAGTATCAATCAGTACTTGATTCCTTTCTGTGGCTGAAAAATATTCCACTGTACCTATGTTGTTTATTCTTTCATGAGCTGACGGACATCTAAGTTTGTTTACATCATGGGTGTGATGTATTAATTACATATATATACATAAGAACAGACACTACAATAATTTTCCACACATCACCAAAAAGCATCTTGCAGACAGCAGCTGCATGTGCGTTACCGTCCGGGAACCACTGGGCCTGATGTGAGCCTAGACATGGGTTGGTTCCTCCCTGTCCTGGAATAGCCCCTAGCCTTCCTTCCAATGGGACATACCCAGTTAGTGACAATCCCCAGCCCTCTGCCTCCCTTGCCCTTGGTAAATAGCCACGGAAGAACTACCGACGAAATCACACCGCTGCACGATGGTGGGCTGCCCGTGCCTCTCCCTGTCTCGGTCAACAGGACCCAGAGGCTTGGGATGACTACACAGAAGAAGGGCGGGTCCCCTCGGGTTAGCATCATCAAGTGATAATGACTCCCAGCCCTGCCATCCTCGTGTGGCCTTGGGCTCCACATCCATTGCCTCTCTGAAAGCCTCCTCTGTGAAACAAGGGCTTGAATCGAGTTCTAAGCTAGTAATAATGTGTGCGCTTGCATGGACTAACTCCTTTAATCCAAACAGTCGCCCAAGGAGAGGGTACATGAGCATTTCCGTTTTTGAGAGGGGGAAACTGAGGCAAAGAGAGCTGAGAAACTTGCCAGAGGTCACAAAACCAGCAAGTGGCAAAGTGCAGAATTTAAACAGAGGCAGGCTGGCTCTGGGGTCCTTGCTCTTAGCCAGAAAGAAGACCCAAACCCACAGGCAAGGAGTGACAAGAAAGCTGATACAGTCTGAATGTGTGTCCCCACCCAAACTTCATGTTGAAACAGAAGCTGCAATGTTGGAGGTGGGAGGAGATGGGATGATGGGGTGGGTCCCTCATGAATGGTTTAGCGCCATCTCCTTCGAGCCGTTCTTGCTAGAGTGAGCTCCTGAGAGATCTGATTGTTTCAAAGCATGTGGCAACCCCCTCACCCCCCTGCTCTCCTGCCCCCACTCTTGCCATGTGACATGCCTGCTCCCCCTTCCACCTTGATTGGAAACTTCCTGGAGCCTCCTCAGAAGCTGAGCTTCCTGTACAGCCTGTACAACCGTGGGCCAATTAAACTTCTCTTCCTGATAAATTACCAAGCCTCAGGTATTTTCTTTTTAGCAATGCAAGAACAGCCTAATACAAAAGGGCCCCCCCGATTATATGCCGTCACTCATTTTGCAGGCATTCACCAGGCACTCTGTACCTGTCGGAGAACGTGCTATTGGGAGGCTGGAGTTTGGGTGATGGGGTTGCACCTTCCCCAACCCTTCCTGTTCTGCAGCCTCCCCACCTTCTCTTGCTGCAGGGAAGGGCTCAGAGCCCATGACCACCCTGGCAAGGCAAGGGGCGGCCACAGCACCCTTACCTGACCCCAATCGTGAACATATTCAGGAGCTGTTTCCCTTGCAACCAGCCAATGAGCATGATGAGACCTGGGGAAGAGACAGAAATATCCTTATCTCCATATGCGCCGCACACGCTGATGCCTGGAGGGATTCAAACCCACTTCCTTCAAGAGTTTACAGGAACGCATGCACAGAGGAACGACCGATAACCTCAAACACTTTCAACCTCTCTCTTCTTTTTTCTAAGGGAGATACGTTTATACCTACAAAAACCTGGTTTTACTTTCTCAGGAAAGGTCCAAGCCAAGTTTAAGTTAAAGACTCAATCAGTTTATTTTGGACTGTTTGCAAACATCTTATTCCCAAAGTTTCCCATCTGCTGTGTGTATCCAGAACACGCCCCCATGCGGTGTTTGCTGTGACAAATGCAGCTGCTCCTGCGACGGGCAGATGGGCCACGGGTTTTTTTTTTTAATTATTTTTTTCTGTGGTACTCATGATTAAATATACTTCATTTCTGTTTTCCTTCATTAATAATTTACCCAATATTTAGTGCACACCAGGTACTGCACTAGGTGTGCGAGACGTGGAGGTGATCACAGATAGACCCTCAAGGCACAAACGGCAGCAGCTGCCCTGGGGCCTGTGGAAGTTCACGAGATGCTCTGGCAACGGGGAAAGGTGCTCGGGTTGCCTGGTGCAGCCTAAGACTCGTCATCTATAAAGTGGGGCTCATTGTCATGCCCCCCCAAAGAGTAGTTGGTTTAAGGTATGACAGTCTGTGCTCAGAACAGCTCCTGGGACACAGCAAACACCAATCTAATCGTTAACTCTTGTTGCCATCATTGTCGGAAGGAGTGAGTAGGGACTGGGAAGGTGGGTGGGGTTGCCCGGTGACACCCTTGGAGAGCTTTCTAAAGAATGTCAGCTTTGCTTTGCAGGGGCCAGGGGGCCAGGGATGTTCTCTGCTGGGTGGTAGTGGGGTGTGTGTGTATATGCGTGTTGAGTGGGGGAGCTACCACAGTATCTGTTAGTTTTGTTATGGGCATCCTACAATTAGCTACTAAACTCAGTCATCAGTTAAAATCTTAGCTAGAGCCCAAATGAACTCAAATGAAATAGATTAGCAGGGGAACTCTACTGGAAACAGGGGCGAGGCAGTGAGCCTGGAGCCACCCCCACTAGGAACTTACCCCACTCCCACCCTTGTGGCCTTCCCATAGCAGAAGGCTGGAGATTCCTCACAGGAGCTCACGAGATTCAACTAGGTACATGTCTTCCAAAACCCATGTTCAGTGTCTATACATTAGTAGCTTGAAAACGGCCACACTGAGAGTACTTACACCATGGGAATTGGCAAATGCTACTTTCCTCTAGAAGCACTTAACAGTATGGCGTGGCTTCCCTACACCTGCCCCCTGGGCCTTCTAGGGGGTCCATGGGACTGAGTTTCAAAACTTTACTATAGCAGTTCTCAAAAAAAAAAAAAAAAAAAAAAAAAAGGCCGGGTGTGGTGGCTCATGCCTGTAATCCTAGCACTTTGGGAGGCCAAGGCGGGCAGATCACTTGAGGCCAGGAGTTCGAGACCAGCCTGGCCAACATGGCAAAACCCTGTCTCTACCAAAAATACAAAAATTAGCTGGGCATGATGGTGCATGCCTGTCATCCCAGCAACTCAGGAGGTTGAGGCAGGAGAATAGCTTAACCCAGGTGGTGGAGGTTGCAGTGAGCTGAGATCACGCCACTGCACTCCAACCTGGGCAACAGAGTAAGACTTCACCTCAAAAAAAAAAAAAAAAAAAAAAAAAAAATCTAAGTGGTATCATGGGCCTTGCTGTGGACATGTCAGTTTAAGTTCTAATTTAACTTAAGAAACATGGGATTACATAAGCTGTTTCTCTCAAGACTGTTCTCTGGCTCTACAGTTTTGGCCACACTTCCCAGTACCTCCCTCATCATTGGATGTGCTATAGGCAGTGGTTTGTTGGTTTATTCCTGGATTAAATTTTTCACTCAACAAATATTTACTGAGACTCTATTAGAGGCCAGGCACTGGTTGATCCTAAAGGCTGGAATAAAGCAAGGCCAGAACTCGAAAGAGCAGAAAGAAACCAGTGAAGGGACTGGGCACTACCATGGGGATGCTAAGGCTTAAGATCTAGATTCAGGACTGCAGCATCATGTCAATGCTGTTTGGCATGTTACCAAAGGTCAGGAAGTCCCAGCCCAGGCACAGGATGCTTAGAAGCATAGAAATATGGTTGGGTGCACAGCTAAACTACATTTCCCAGTCTCCTTTGCAGTTACATAGGCCATGTGACTCATTCTGGCCAATAAAAGACAGGCAAATTGATGACTCCACTTCGTGGTCTATGCCTTAAAAATGTCCCCCACAAGCCTCCATGTTCTCTCTTTCACCATCTGCTGGCTGAACAGAAATATGGCATCCAAGGACCCAGAGGAAGACAGAGCAACAATATAGTAGGGGCCTGGGTCCAAGTCAGTGTTTTTAGACAAGCTGTCCAGGAGAGCCACTGGATCAGGAATACACCCATGGACTGTGGCATGAGCAAGGAACAAGTGTTTAGTGTTAAGTCAAGAAAATGTAGTGGTTACTTATTATAGCAGCCAGCCTGGTCCAACCATACAGAAAGCTCTTGTTGCTTTTTGAGAGCCTCTGATCCCAATCCCCAAGCCTTATGCAGCTGAGCAGCAAGATATTTGAGAAACGGCCATGGTGGCCACCCTATGATGGCTCCTCTCCATCTGCAGAACCCAGTACAGAAACTGCTCCACTTACCGATTATGCCAAAGGAGAAGAGTGTCAGTTGCTTTCCTAGCCTGTCCATGCTTTTCTGCAAAGGAGTTTTAGGTGTCTGAAAGGGTGAGCACAATGGGTTAGTTGGACAAGATCCCAGCTTCTGCCTGCCTTTGTTCAAAATGTCTTCACCTTGCCATCCTGCAGCTTGAGTGATGATCACACGGGGTACACATATGTCAACATTCATTGACTTCCGCACTGAAGAGTTGTGCGTGTTACTGTCTGAAAATTGTATCTTTATGAAAATGCTAGGCCGGGCGCGGTGGCTCAAGCCTGTAATCCCAGCACTTTGGGAGGCCGAGACGGGCGGATCACGAGGTCAGGAGATCGAGACCATCCTGGCTAACACGGTGAAACCCCGTCTCTACTACAAAATACAAAAAAACTAGCCGGGCGAGGTGGCGGGCGCCTGTAGTCCCAGCTACTCGGGAGGCTGAGGCAGGAGAATGGCGTGAACCCGGGAGGCGGAGCTTGCAGTGAGCTGAGATCCGGCCACTGTACTCCAGCCTGGGCGACAGAGCGAGACTCTGTCTCAAAAAAAAAAAAAAAAAAAAAAAAAAAAAAAAAAGAAAATGCTAACAAATGTCTTAAATGTTTAAAAGGAGGCCAGGTGTGGTGGATTCGTCCTGTAATCCTGGCACTTTGGGAGGCTGAGGCAGACAGAATGCTTGAGCTCAGGAGTTTGAGACCAGCCTGGGCAACGTGGCAAAACCCGGTCTCTATTAAAAAAAAAAAAAACCCACAAAATTAAATGTTTAAAAAGTATACTTATATTAACTACATGCCTCTCATTCCTAAGGAGTAGGCAGGGCTGATATTATTAGCCTATAATAATCTCAAACTCCAGCTTACAAAAATCCCGAAGCCCCCTGCTGCCCCTTACCTCTTCAGCCTGCATCATCTTAAACACTTCTCCGAACTGAGAGCTTTCCCCTGTTCCAATCACGACCCCCTGTGTCCAGGAGAGAGAGAAATATGAAATCTAACGGCTGGGAGCCTGTGGGTTATGGGAGCCCAAAGCCTTGGAGCCCCAGGGCTTACCTGGCCCCTCCCATACTGCACCAGGGTCCCCATGAAGACGATGTTGCTGAGGGTGGTGAGGTCCCCGCCGCCTGTCAAGGGGCTGTCTGTTTTACTGCAGGGCTCGGCTTCCCCAGTGAAACTGGATTCATCCACCAAGAGGTCCGTGACCTAGGAGAGCAAGGGGAAAAGGCTGTGGAATCTCCTGTCACCCGAAGAATTGGTGTTAAAAGCACAAAATGGTCCAGCACCTTCATGGACATGAAACCAAGAACACAGCGAACCTACAGAATGAGTGTCACAATGACGGCCTCGCGGGCCTCCAGGATCAGAAAAGCTTTGCATGAGCAACCTCTCTTAAAAACATGAAAGTCTCTTCTCTTCACTTAACATTGTTCAAAATTTTGATTAAAAAAAAAAAACAAAACAAAACGAAAGCAATGGCTATTTTAGGATATACCTTTTAAAACACCTGTGTGTGTCTCCTCACACGCAGTCCACTCTTCACCTTGGAGATGCCTGTACAACCTCTGTGGTTCCCACACAATCTCACACAATAACCAAGCCAGGTTATTCGGTGAGAATCTAAGGCAACAGTAACACCAGAAACAGAGACAGGGACACAGAGACACCCACACACCCTGGCAAGGGGAAGCGAGGTAGTGACATTTGTAGAACACTGACTACGCACCAGGCCCTGCATGCAGCTCCCCACAAGGCTTAACCCTCAGACCTCACCACCCCCAATGGAAGACGCTATTATCTTCCCCACTTTGCATATGGGGAAACTGAAGCATGGAAGAATTAATTTGTTCAAGTTTCCACAGCCAGTTAGTGGCAGAACAGAGACTTGAACCAAAGCTCTGGTTCCAGAAACTATACTCTTAACTATCTTGCAAAACCGCAACTAGACCTCAGACTCACCACATATCACTCCCCAAGAGAGGCTCCCAGGACCAGAACTGTCCCAGACACCTCTGAGTTCATAAAGGGGGGCTGGGTGGGCCTGTCCCTTGGGACCTGGTCATGTAAGCATGTTACATCAAGCTAGAGAGAAGCCTTCTTCCACAAACCACCAGAGAACCATAGCTAGATCAGTGATTCTCAAATAGGGACCTGTGACTTCTCTGTAATTTAAAACTTTATATTTAGTAATCATCTTTTAAAAATATGTGCACTGCCATAGGATCTCAGTCCCCAAGAATGACAGGGGCCGCCACTCGCCCAGGTAATGCCCATCTCCCCGCTCCTTTCCTAATGGACCCCACAGCATCAGGGAGGCGAGGCCTCCTGCCGCACAGCCACATTCCTGCCTCCCTGTGGCTCCTGTGGCTCCAGCTCTGGACAATGAAGCATACGAAGTCACTGAGTGATGCTGGGGAAAATCTTTGAAGGAAGCTCAGAGAATATTCTGGAAAATACCTGGCTGAGGCTCCTCAAAACTGTCAAGGACAGCCGGGCACGGTGGCTCACGCCTGTAATCCCAGCACTTTGGGAGGCCGAGGCAGGCAGATCACTTGAAGTCAGGAGTTCGAGACCAGCCTGGCCAACACAGTGAAACCCCGTCTCTACTACAAATACAAAAATTAGCTGGGCATGGTGGCGGGCGCCTGTAATCCCAGCTACTCGGGAGGCTGAGGCAAGAGAATCTCTGGAACCCGGGAGGCAGAGGCTGTAGTGAGCCGAGATCGCCCACAGAACTCTAGCCTGGGTGACATAGAGAGACTCTGCTCAAAACAAAAACAAAACCGAAACTCTCAAGATCAAGGTCAAAAACAAGGAAAGTCAGAAACTGTCACAGCCAACAAGAACCTCGGAGACATGACCACTAAATGGCACGTGGGATCCTGGAGCAGAAAAAGGACATTAGGGAAATCTATGGCAATCTGAAAGTGGACGGACTCAAGGTAACGAGAAGGCCTCAATATGGGTTCCTTAGTTGTGACCGATGCACCTAAGTAAGCCGAGGCATTACAACCAGGAGAGGATCCTGGGTGCGGGGTAGATGGGAATCCTGAGCTGAATTTTTCTGCAAATCTAAAACATTTCTAAACAATGAAGTCTCAGAGGTGACCGCCACTCGGGGAAGGCAGCTAGGAAGAGGAGGAGGAAGGAGGCGGCGGTGTTTGGAAGAGAGGAGGGACACGGGATGGGGAGTGAGTGTGGGTTTGAACAGATGGGGATCTGCCCGTCCATATCCTCTGCTGGGCCAGGGACTCCTTTGGGCACTGGGAATATCGCAGTGAACGGGATACGATCCCTGGCTTAGGAACAGGATACTCCATGGAGGAGGGGGAGGGACTGACGATAAACAAGCATTGAATGACCACCAGGGTGCGCAGAGCAGGGAGGGAGGCCCCTCAGAAGAGGCTGTGGGTGGGGGGCAGGGAGGGTGGCAGAGGAGAAGGTCTGGGAGGAGGGACAGGGAGCAGAGACCTCAGGGATGAGACAGGCTAAGTCATGTGTGGTGGGGGGAGGGTTTTAGGTGCCCCCAGGGCGGTTGAAACCAACAACTTATCTCAGCGTGAGACAAGTAGCTTGGGTCTCCTTTGCCTAAAACGGCTGATGTTTTGCCAAAAGCTGCTGTCTCCAGGAAACCGTCCCTGACTACACCAGGCAAGTCTCTCCCATTTCGGAAATCCAGGATTCCCAGTACTTCCACTCATGGGTACCTTAGCAGTCCGGAACAGTACTTGTCACTAACAGATTTAGGTTAGTCTGTCACTCTGGGCTATAAACTCATGAGCACAGGGACCAGCTCTGCTTCCTGCAGTGTCCTCGGCATCCAGCCCAGGGCCTGGTACATAGTAGGTGCTCAGGAAACACCTGTTGAATGAATGAGTGATGTGGATAGGGAGTGGGGCGGGGGGCCCCAAGGCAGGAAGGGAGGAGGGAGGGGACCTGGAGAAGGACCAGAGTGTGGCCCGCTGAATAATGCCCCCCACCACCTCTCTCATGATGTCCGCTTCCTAATCCTCAACTTGGGAACGTGTTCTCTGATGCAGTGACAGAGACTTTGCAGACATGACTAACTGAAGGACCTTGACATGGGGAGAATGTGGTCTGGGTGCACCCAGTAAGATCACAAGGGTCCTTATAAGGGAGAGGGAGGAAGAAGGGTTGGAGATGTGTTTGACATCAGGGAGATGTAACAGAAGCAGTGGTGCAGGGACATGGGGCCATGAGCCAAGGAATGCAGGTGGCTTCTAGAAGCTGGGAAAGGCCAGGAAACGTCTTCTCCCCTGGAGCCTCTGGAGGAGCATGGCCCTGATAGCACTCTTTTTTTTTTTTTTTTTTTTTTTTTTTTTTTTTTTTTTTTAAGAGTGGGGTCTCCCTCTGTCACCCAGGCTGCAGTGCAGTGGTGTTATCTCGGCTCACTACAACCCCCACCTCCCAGGTTCAAGTGATTCTCCTGCCTCAGTCTCCTAAGTAGCTGGGACTACAGGGGCTCACCATCACACCTGGCTAATTTTTGTATTTTTAGTAGAGATGGGATTTCACCATGTTAGCCAGGCTGGTCTTGAACTCCCGACCTCAGGTGATCTGCCCACCTCAGCCTCCCAAAGTGCTGGGATTCCAGGAGCGAGCCACCGCTCCCGGACCCTGATAGCACTCTTGATTTCCACCCAGTGAAAACGATTTCAATTTTGACCTCCAGAGGTCAGACCATACCTTCGCCTTGTTTTCAGCCCCTAAGTAAGTGGTCATCTGCCACAGCAGCCACAGGCCACTGATACATCAAGGAAAGCCAGGGGCAGAGGCAGTGCCAGGAAGAGTCTGAAGGCTGCCCATAGGGAAAGAGAGAACGTCCTGGGGGTAAGGACACGGGCTGTGGAGCCAGAGGCCCGGGGTCACGTCCCCCTCCACCGCCCACCGCCGTGTGACTGCGCAAGGCCGCGCAACCTCTCCGGGCTGCTGGGTCCGTGTCGTAAAATAACACAGAGGAAACATTACAGTGCTGGTCTCTTAAGAGTGTTGGGAGATGAAATGAAGCAATTTTCATACGGTGGTCAGCATAGACCTGACATACTGAAAAATATTTGTTGTCTTCCTATGACAAAAATAAAGGCCGGTGGAAGATCGGGTGGCACCTACAGACCAAGAAGGAGCAAAGCTGGTTGTGTGTGGGTTCGGCAGGTGGGCAGGAGGGGCTTCTGGTGACCTCCCAGGCTCCCAGGGCACAATCTCAGGAAAGGGGCAAGGAGGGGTGAGGGGCAAAAATAGAGTCGGGGGCACAGAACCTGTGGCCACCAAGGAGGCATGCCCAGCCTGAAGACGGAGGCACAATCGCGGGCTCACCTCCTATCTCCCACACGCAGGGCTCACGCCCACCCGGTGCCCCCACCTCCAGGACGAAGCGTCACCTGGAGTCCATTCACCTTCGACCCAATTCCCTTTTTCTTTTAGACATGGCTGGGGAGAAAGAATGACCAGTGGCCAAGGCTTGCTGGCTGTACCAGCTCAGCCTCTGACTGAGGGCTTCCTCTGTTTTAACTCCGGGAAAGGGAAAAGAATGTCCTGGGACCCCATATACTGTGCACAAAGGACTATTACTTTAAGAGCTTTCTTGAACTTGCTGCTTCCTGCTGAAACAGCTGGATAGAAATGGTTTTAAAATGTACAGTTGAAGTACTCCTGGATCTCAGAGCTTAATAGCTCATAAGCATTTTCCTCTGAATAGACAAAGCTATTGATAGTTTAATGGAATTGCAAAATACCACCAGGAAAATCCATAGTGTTCACAGCCAGTAGCTTTAAAATAACCTTTGTGGTATCGGTACACAGGTACAATACTTTCTGTACAGATGGGGGGTCGCTATGTTGCCCAGGCTGGTCTTGAACTCCTGGGCTCAAGCAATCCACTCATCTTGGCTGCCCAACGTGTTGGGATTACAGGTATGAGCCACTGTGCCCAGCCACAATTTAATTTAATATAAGCAGCATAGAGAGAAAGCCAGCTGAACCAGTGAGGAAGTTATCTGGGGTGCAAAAAGTTGTTTCAAAGAACCGTTGTATAGACCGATAATGATAAAAAATAAAAGCAATCACCAGTAACTGGTGACCGTTTACCCCACGAAAGGCACGTGCTAAGCATAGCACAGGTCATAGCTTGTTTCATCTTCACAATAACCCTGTGAACTGGAAACCAACATCAGCCCCTTTTAGGGGTGAGGAGATCAAAGCTCAGAGAGGTGAATTCCTTCCCCAAGTCACACCGTAGGAGCTACAGGACTCCGGGTTCTCTGACCCCCAACACACACTGCGGTAATGGCAGCCCCCGCGCTTGCCTCTCACTCACCGCGCCAGGCACCGTTCTGAGCACTTGGCATCTCTGAAGTTTTTAAATTTTCTCAAGTACCCTATAGGCATCACCACCCCCCATTTTGCAGATGAGAAAACTGAGGCACAGAGAGGTTAACTAACTTGCTGGAGGTTGCAAGGCTTTGAATGATGGCCCCAGGGCTCAAGCCCAGGCTAATGTCCAGCCCCAGGTCATTGCCACCTCTCATACGGCCTCTCTCTGCCTCTGCACCTGTGGTGGACCTGTGTCCTCCTCACGGGCTCCCTGGCATCTGCAGCATCCCCTGTTAGGACCCCCCCTCTCTCAGGAGAAGGAAAACGTGGAAAACCTGAGACCGGCTTTCCCAGTCCTCTTTGCAGGTGGTGACTGGCCACAGACAGTGGTTCCTCTGACTGGATCCAGGCACCCCAGACTTGGAGTCAGATGCTGACTGCTGGAGCTGAGCACGGGGAGGGGCTGGGCCACAGCAGATCTATTTCTGATGCTGCAAAGGGCACCACCCTGAGCCTGAGGGTGTACCCTCCTTCATTTTGGTGCCTGAACATCTCCTACCCTTATCCATGCCCTGCCTGGAAATCTGAAGGTCACGGCAGAGAGGCTCAGGGTCCAAGTGGCCACGCATAAGCCCTGGCCCCTGCCTCCTATTTCACAGACAGGCTAGGAATGTTGTAAACACAGGTCCCAGGGCGCAGCTCCCAACCCTTTGTGCTCCTCTCCATCCCCTTCCCTTATGCTGCCCATTTAACAGCGGGTCCTTGATCCTACAGTTCCTGAGAATGCATCCCATCAGTGAATACATCAGGCAGATAATCTGTGTCTAATCCTTCATCATGCAAAGCTTTGAACAGTCCTTACACATTCTTGGAAGGATTCTTGAAATAGATTACTCCCACCAACAAATCATGTTGAACTTGATGTAACCTCCTGGGAACCCCAGATAATCTCAGCAGACTGCCTCCGGCATGGATCTGTGAAGCTGTGGCACCCAGAGACCCATAGAGCTTGCCCCACAGCCAATGTCCCCAAACCTCACTACCCTAAAAGCGTGTGCTTCTTGCTCTGTTGCCCAGGGTAGAGTGCAGTGGCATAGTCTCGGCTCACTGCAACCTCCGCCTCTTGGGTTCAAGTGATTCTCCTGCCTCAGCCTCCTGAGTAGCTGGAATTACAGGCACATGCCACCACACCCAGCTAATTATTGTATTTTTAGTAGAGATGGAGTTTCACCATGTTGGCCAGGCTAGTCTTGAACTCCTGACCTTAGGTGATCCACCCACCTCTAATCTCACATCTTTCTAACATTTGTGTGTCTGTTTTGAGAGGCAACTCTTGTATCATTCCTCAAGCCCACTTTGGTTTAATTTGTTATTGCAGCCTGCTTTAAACTGGAAAACCATATAGCCAAACTTTGTTAGGCTTAAAGTGAGAATGACAATTTATGAAATATGGTTTGAGGGGCTCTATGTGTAGAATACGCTTGTCTGCTAACTTCGTTCCGGTCTTGTGTGCATGCATGTGCGTGTGCATGTATGTCTGAGCACCTGTGTATGACAGAGACTGTACATACCTACAATAAGCTAAGTGTCTGCTCCTTGACCAGCCCCATCAAATACCCCATTGGCAAGGGTTTGAGACCACTCACCTCAGTGAGTCGGATGTCTGCAGGGATCCGGTCTCCGATCGAGAGAGACACGACATCTCCAGGAACCAGTTCTCGAGCAAGCAGGTGCTGGAGTTTTCCTTCTCTTAGGCTGCATTTGATGTGGTAAAAAGCAAGAGCATCCATGCTGACATTCGTTTTTATGCACTTTGATGCATTTGAACAAGGAGAAAAGAAACACACTTTTCTCTTTTAATACACACCAACCCTGTGCCTTTAGGGTGTCACTATTTTGAAATTAATATATCCTCTAAGACTTTAGGGAAAGTATGTGGTTTCTGGGCATCCCCGGGCCACATCTGAAAGACGAGGCCATTGCTATTTACCCTGCCTGGAAACCAGGTGGGCCGCATGCCGCAGGGAGGCTCCTGGGGTCAAGGTCAGTGGTTCTAAAGCCTCCGAATGCAGCCGGCAGAGTTTTGTCCTCAGAGCACACAGCACTCAGGGTGCAGGGTTTGTCTCCGGAAGTCAGGGATGGCACAGCCTTGTCATAGCTGGAAGCCCAGGACCTCCATTCCCGTGGGGCCGTGACCAGCTGCCCTCAGACTATGGATGTGCTTCTGTGCAGGCTCCGACTGGAATCCCCCACACTACTGCCCCTGGCCCATCCCAGCTGACTCTGACCTCCCACCTGGCCCCTTCAACCCCTCCTGCATATGGCAGCTGGAGCGCTCTTAGGACCCCAAACCAGATCCCAGCTCCCTCCTGCTCCAAACCCTCCGATGGCTTTCCTATGACCTTGGTACCAAACCCAAAGATCTACTCCGGGGCAGGCCAGCCTCCTGCAGCTCCCATCTCATTCCACCCAGCCCTCTTAAACACGCAGCTTCTTCTGGTCTCAGGGGCTTATGCAGACCTCTAACGCAGGAGCAGAAATTCCCCTCCTCCTTGTTAATGGAATGTGATCTTATTCAGGTATCCCCGCTCTCCCCACAGCCATGTGCCCCAGGGAGTGGGTCATGCCTGGCTAAGACCCCTGCTCTTGATTGGCTTAGGCATCAGCACATCACGCGACACTGGCCTGTGAGACGTGAGTGGATGTTTGCTGGGGGCTTGTGGGAAAAGACTTCCTTACTGTATGTGCATGTGTGCGCGCACACACACACACCTTCTTCTATAGGGCCTTTGCGTGTTTGGCTGTGATGCCTGGAGCTGTGGCAGCCGCCTTGGGACCATGAGGAGAGCCAGCCAAGAACCAATCCAACCCCTATAAGCTCAAGGTGGCAGGGTAAGGAGGTGAAAGGGCCAGGCCCTGGGTGCTCTGCTGAATTAAGTAACCCCACAGCTCCCACCTCAGATCCCTGGCTATGAGACAATATATTTTCTTAGGGTTTGTGCACTTGGACTTTCTGTTCCTTGTAGCCAAGAGCACCTGCCAGAGATATACCTGCTGCTCCCTCAGCACCTCCCACAGCTGGCTCCTCTTCCTCAGGCCTCAGCTTAAATGTCACCTCCTCTCTAAATGTCAGCCTGATCGACAGCTGTTTAGGGTTGTCCTCCCCTTCCACCAGCCACTATTACATCTCAGTGGGATTTATTTGTTTTGGTGGCCTTGGGCATTTTTTGGCTTTCGTGTACCTGGACAATTCCAAAATCATCTTGTTTCTTCATTGGCTGATTATGTACTCCCTTGGTAGGAATATGAGCTCCCCAGAGGCCGAGGCCTGTCCCTTTCTTCCACTTATATAACCTCAGTGCCCTTTCCCCAGGCATACAGTAGGTACTCAATACATATTTGATGCCTGCATCACGGATGGAGTAACACAGGGAAGGGTCCCGCATGGCAGGGTTTCCCCTGACTTGGAAACGGGTCTCAGCGACTCAGAGGGTGGGCTTCACCTCCTCAGCACTCTTCCAACTCTACCAGGCTGCCTGACACCGCTGTGTTTGTAATAAAACTGTCTTTCAGAAGCTACCTCCCGGGCAACATTAATAATGCACGCTATTCACCTGAAAGGCCAAGACTTGATATTTAAGCTTAAGATCGGTTCATCAAATCACATAAATCATTTATGTTTCCGTTTGCTCAGTTAATGATGTCACATGTCTGGATTTCTGACAGCATTGTTCATCTGACCAGCGAGCCCAGATGTTTCTACTGCTCCTGTGGCCCTTCTACAATGGACTCGCCCTCTCTGATGTGGGTCAATTCTGTATCCTCCTCTTCTTATTTGGTCCTTCGTCATTATCTGCCTTGTATTATACACACACCCCCCTTGAATGCTGACTCTTTGAGACGGGGGACCTTATCTCACTAGGGCTTTCTACCCCAGCCCCATGGCTCAGTTGTACAACATGTACCTGGGATATATACTAAAGCTCTCCCCGATAATTATCCTTCAGAAAATATGGAGTTGCCATGTGTTTGCCAAATGTTGGAAATGGGTCTTAGAGACTCAGAGGGTGGGCTGAGTTGTTCCCAGGCACCGCAGATCATGGGATACTTTTACTTTTTTTTTTTCTGAGACGGAGTTTCGCTCTTATCACATAGGCTGGAGTACAATGGGGCGATCTTGGCTCACGGCAACCTCCACCTCTGGGTTCAGGCAATTCTCCTGCCTCAGCCTCCCAAGTAGCTGGGATTATAGGCGCCCACCACCATGCCCAGCTAATTTTGTTTTTTTAAAAATTTTTAGTAGAGACAGGGTTTCACCATGTTGGCCAGGCTGGTCTTGAACTCCTGACCTCAGGTGGGCTGCCTACTTTGGCCTCCCAAAGTGCTGGGATTACAGGCATGAGCCACTGTACCTAGCTGATCACAGGATACTTTCTATCACTTTGAGTAGAATTGTCAGATGCCATATTGGACAGGGCAGATGATATTAATAGAACATTTCCTGCAAGTTGGATCGCACAGGGCTACGCTAAGCAGAAATGGCCATGGGGTACTGGTAGATTTTAAAATCTTTTCTCTTTCCTTGTTAAACATCTCTGGTAAGAGCTGTGCAATAACCAACAGCACCAAGGAAAGGTCTGGGCAGGAAAGAGGCTGTTGCGGCTGCTGAGCGGTTACTCAAGTTCACTCTCTCTGTACCCTATACTGCAGCCGATGTTCTCTTGGCTCCGCTTGTTAAAGACCTGGATCTTACTCTCCTGAGTCCATTCACTGAGAATTCAAATAAACCTCCAAACCCTCTCCCTAGAAAAAATACACAGTTCTGCACACTATTTCACAGGCTTTGTGGGCTACCCTCTTCCCAGAGTCACTCCTGCCACCTGTGGCCCTCAGGCTAGGCACCCTGATTTAGACACTGAAGATGGAGTTGAGGCCCAGAGAGGTTGAGTGACATGCTCAAGGACACACAGCAACCTGTTGGCAGGCGGAGACCAGGCCTTAGAACTCCCAGGGAGATGTGGTTCTCTTGTCTGACACTACCAAGGATACAACTTTCACCAAACATTTGCCGAACCCTCCAGCTCACTGGCTCCTCCAGTGAACCAAAAAGTCCCAGGGAGGCCCTGACTTACCAGTTACATTCTGGAGGAACCAGCTTGGTCAGCTCTTCCAGAGATTTCTCCGACCTGTACTCCTGGCAGGAAGCACATCAGATGTGCTGTTCAAAGGTGGGGACTCCATGAAGTTCCTGTCCCGCCCGGGTTACCCTGACCAGGACCTCGGGAAATACTCACCTGGATGAAGGCCACAGTGACCACGATGAGCACGGCCTAGACAGTAAACGGAGGAGGGTGTCAGTGCCAGAGGCTCGGTGGGAGGGGGGATGGGGCGTGGCAGGCTAGGGCCTTGTCTTTAATGACTGATTTCCTTTCTTCTTGCAAAATAAGTGCACAGTGCAGAAATTTAGAAAATATACTAGCCAAAAGAGGAGGAAAAAATGGACACTATCTTCTACTACCCAGAAGCGCACATTTTGGAGTACCCATCTAGATTTTTCTACGTAGACACACTTAAGGCACCGCATCATATAATATGGACATATTCTTTTATAAACTGCCATTTTCACTGAACATACTGCAAACACCCTTCACCATAGCAGATGTGGATCTTACTCCAGCCTTTTTTTTTTTTTTTTTTTTGAGATGGAGTCTCTGTCACCAGGCTGGAGTGCGATCTCTGCTCACTGCAACCTCTGCCTCCCGGTTTCAAGCAATTCTCCTGCCTCGGCCTCCCAAGTAGCTGGGACCACAGGCACATGCCACCATGCCCAGCCGATTGTTTTGTATTTTTAGTGGAGATGCGGTTTCACCATGTTGGCCAGGATGGTCTTGATCTCCTGACCTTGTGATCTGCTCCCCCTTGGCCTCCCAAAGTGCTGGGATTACAGGCGTGAGCCACCGCGCCCAGCCTACCCCAGCCTTTTAATTGGAAGTAGCAAATTCCATCATGTGGAATGAGTGTTTGTATTTTAAAAGACCAGCTGGAACGAACAGAAAGAAGTGGGGAATGACAGCCATCAAAAGGTGCTCAGGCCAGGCATGGTGGCTCACGCCTATAATCCCAACTATTTGGGAGGCCAAGGCAGGAAGATCACTCGAGGTCAAGAGTTTGAGACCAGCCTGGCCAACACAGGGAAATCCCATCTCTACTAAAAATATAAAAATTAGCCAGGCATGATGGCGGGCACCTGTAATCCCAGCTACTCAGGAGGCTGAGGCAGGAGAATTGCTTGAACCCGGGAAGCAGAGGTTGTAGTGAGCTGAGATCATGCCACTGCTGTCCAGCCTGGGCGACAGAGCAAGACTCTGTCTCAAAAAAAAAGAAAAAAGAAAAAAAAATGTGCTCAGGAGAAGCCAGACACAAAAGGTCATGTACTGTCTGAATCAATTTTTTTCTTATTAAAGTTCTAGGATACATGTGCAGAATGTGCATGTTTGCTACACAGGTATACATGTGCCATGTTGGTTTGCTGGACCCATCAACTCGCCATTTACATTAGATATTTTTCCTAATGCTGTCCCTCCCCCAGGGCCCCCACCCTATGAGAGGCCCCGGTGTGTGATGTTCCACGCCCTGTGTTCTCACTGTTCAACTCCCACCTATGAGTGGGTCACGCAGTGTTTGGTTTTCTGTCCTTGTGATAGTTTGCTTAGAATGATGGTTTCCAGCTTCATCCATGTCCCTGCAAAGGACACGAACTCATCCGTCTGAATCCGTTTCTGTGACATATCCAGAACACAGGTCAACCCACAGAGATAGAAGCAGATGGGTGGTTGCCAAGGGCTGGCAGGAGGGCGACAGGAAGTGAGTGACTGGTGAGCACAGGGTTTCCTTCTGGGGTGATGAAAATG
This sequence comes from Macaca thibetana thibetana, assembly GCF_024542745.1. Lineage (NCBI taxonomy): Eukaryota > Metazoa > Chordata > Mammalia > Primates > Cercopithecidae > Macaca > Macaca thibetana. The sequence goes on along the minus strand of NC_065597.1, from coordinate 27,411,982 downwards.
TTTTGGAACCAGGCAGAGGAGGTGGTTGCAACATGTCATGAATGTACTCAATTCCACTGAATTGTTCACTGTGAAATAGTCAATATTTTATTATGTGAATTTCATCTAAATAAAAAAAAATGAGTGCTCAGTGGTTATCTCTGGGTAATGGATCAAGGGTGTTGTTCTTCGGAAGGCAAATATGCACAGCCCAGGCTCTATTCCCCCCATCCCAGGGTCATGGGTAAGGAATTCCCTGCAACACTGCTCTAGCAAAGACCCAGAAGCACCTGTGTGTCCACCAAGCAAGTGGCGGCCGAATAAACCAGGACACCTTGATATTAGGGTAAAGAAGGACGTGGATTTGCTTTCCTTTGTTTCTTCTGTACGTTCCTTTTCCCCATGCCTACAGCAAACTGTTTTTTTTCTTTGTATATAGTTACAAGCAGAGACTCAGCAGACCTGTGGCTGCCCGCCCAGGAGCCAAGCGCTGTCAGGGAACTCACCATGGCAATGCTGACGGCATCCTCATACTCCTTGGTGAGGACACTCACCAGGGCAGAGCCCAGTAGCAGCAGGATCAGGGGGTTCTTAAACTGAAGAGGAAATAACAGGGTGGGGCACGTTCTTTAGTCTCAGGGACCAGAATGGGTTTCTTACTGTGCAGAAGCTTGTGTGACAGGGATCTCAGTTCAAGGCCAGGCTTCCAGGTCAACACCATGGTGACCGAGGGCTGGGGAGGCCACCCCATGAAGTGGTCCTCCTCTGCCTGGAACTCCACCCCACTGACCCTCCCGGAGTCGTCCTGACACTGACGCCCTGAAGACACCGGCCTTGGCCCTGCCTTTGAGTTCTTGGCCTTGCCTCTCCCCATCCCCATGACGCTCCAGGCCAGATCTTCAGCAAGATGCCAGTCCTGGCTCAGAACAGCCAAGGGTCCTCTCTCACCACACCAGCTCCCCAAATGCTGCACATCCCAGTCACCAAACTTGGTGCCAACCTGCTCCTGTCACAGCCTCTAGGGACTCCAATGATGTCCCTCTTTAAAACAGCTGTTCCCAAAACTTCCTGACAGTATTTTTACTTTATTTTATATACCTGCCCCTTCATTGCAGAGACATCTCATGGTAGCTCATGTTCCAGAGGATTGAAAAGAAATGCAAACACATCAAACCGGATTCAGAAGGCAGACCACAGATCAGGATGAGGAAGAGAGTTCAACTAGCAACAAGGGCTGGGCGCAGGGGCTCACACTGTAATCCCAGCCCTTTGGGAGGCTGAAATGGGAGGATTGCTTGAGCCCAGGAGTTTTAATCCAGCCTGGGAAACACAGCAAAATCCCATCTTTACAAAAAGAAAATGAAAAAGTTAGCTGGGCATGGTGATGTGCACCTGTGGTCCCAGATAATCAGAAGGCTAAGGCAGGAGGATCACTTGGGCCTGAGAAATTGAGGCTGCAGTGAACCGTGGTGTGCCACTGCACTCCTGCTTGGACAGCAAAGAAACCCTATCTCAGAAAAAAAGTAATAATAATGCACCAGGTCTGGGCACCTTAATTCTCAGGCTGCCAAGCTCCTGGCGCTTCAGGACCTCTGCACCCTGCCCTCCAGCAACGTCCTCCATCCACATCCTCACACTGCTTCTCTTCTCATTTCACTCAGGTCTCTGCCCAGACGTCACCTCCTCAGAGCAACAGCCTAGTGCCTCCCTGCCATCGCGTCCAGAGGCTTAGGTCGTGTTAAGGTAGAATTCCTAATGGTGAGACTCCTGAGGCAGAGGAACAGTGCTGCCTTGTGAGGTAATGAGTTCCCTGTCACTGGGGGAAAGATAGGAGAATCACGACATTTGGCACGCAGGAGGAACTCAACACACGTAAGGAATTAATAAGGGAGTGCAGAAAGGATCTGTATACTCAAGGGCAGGAAAACCCAGCCCGTCAGGAGCTCCCGTCCAGTCCTACAAGGATTCCCACAGATGCTGAACCGACAAGCTGTAAGATGAATGAGCAGGTCCTCTGCTCTCAAGAAATTTAAGAGATTTCATTCTGAGGAACACCCTGGGTGGATGCTGGAAGAGGATCCTTGGTGCGAAGGAAGATGTTCACAGTGGGTTTCGACAGGGCAGAGTGGAAGGAGGACAACCAGGGGAAGTGGGGGAGTGGGTCCTAGTGGAAGAGGTGCCAGGGCAGAGCAAAGAGGCCTCCAGCCGCAGAGGGGAGGTCCTCCCTCACAGCTCACACTCAGCCTCCTTCCCTGGACCCCAGCTTCCGGGAGCCTCCACTGCCTCTTCTCAGTTCTGCAGTTTTAGGAAGCTTCTGGGCTAGCCAGAACGACCTGCATACCCAGAAGCCTATTTTGGTGCCAAAACGCATCGATGAATAACATTCCCAGAACACTGAGAACTGAGCCACAATCAGGGCGGGGACCTCAAGGAGAGTGGAGACAGAGGATGCTGCACGGAGGACTGTGATTGGTTCCGGAATCGACCAATGGAGGAAGCTGTAAACACAGAGCCAATAGGAAAGCAGCTGAAGCCAGGGGAAACCCAGGGGCCAGAGAATGAAGAAGGGGATGTCAGGTATGGCGCCAAGAGCATGCAAAAGGCTGGAAAAGGGGATCTAAGGCCATCTAAATGCCCTCAGGCACCTGGAAAATTCTGCCCGTTCACTGGGCCTTTCTGAACTGGTCCTGCAAAGGTGGCGGGGGCTGCCGACTTCTAGACTGAAACTTGGAGCCATGTCAATTGCAGTTTTCTCTTTCCTCTTCTTAGTGGCTTCCAGGCATTTGACTGTGTGCCTTTCATTCAGCACCGCGCCAGCACGGATGGCAGCAGCTAGCAAAGGAAGGGGCTCTGGGTGCAGCTCCCTGGCTGCACTTCTCTGCCCTGCTCCTCGCTGCTATGTGACTTTGGGCTCAGGTTACAGATTCTATAGGACACCCAGTTAAATCTGAATTTCAGATAAACAAGGAACTTTTTCTTTTTAGTATAAGCATGTCCACTGTAATATTTGGGACACACTTATACTAGAAGTTGCTTGTTTATCTATCTGAAATTCACTTTTGTTGTTGTTCTTGTTGCTGTTGTTGTTTGAGACAGGGTCTCACTCTGTTGTCCAGACTGGAGCGCAGTGGCACAATCTCAGTTCACCCACCTGCAGCCTCCACCTCCCAAGTTCCAACAATCCTCCCACTTAGCCTCCTGAGTAGCTGGGATTACAGGCATGGCACTACCACATCCGGCCAGTTTTTATATTTTTAGAAGAGACGGGGTTTCACCATGTTGGCCGGGCTGGTCTTGAACTCCTGGGCTCAAGTGATCCACCCGCCTCAGCCTCCCAAAGTGCTTGGATTACAGGCGTGAGCCACCACGCCCAGCCTGAAATTGAAATTTGTAGGGCATCCTATATTGTTATTTGCTAAACCTGGCAACTCGGGGGAAATCTTTCAACCTCTGTACTTCTCCTTCCTCAAGTGCAAAGCCCGGATTAAGAGGAGGATTAGTAAGTGCATGCTTACTTATTCACTTACTCACTTAGCCTGGGGCCCGGGGCCTGCTCAACTGTGTAAGAATGTGATCACTGTTTTTCCTGAACGCGGCTGCCTGGGGAGTTAGTGATTTGCTCATGGTTGATGCTCAGGCTGGCTGGGACAGTGCAAAAGGGGCAGGAGCTGTCCAAGGATGCTCTCCACCAACATTGAAAGATGGAATGGCTGCCCCACCCTCCCTGGCTTATGCTTGTTAATGCAAAGAATGACACCTCTGGTCCTACCTGATACAGGTATTTCTTCCACACAGGTTCACTGTTGTCAGCAACAAACTCATTCCAGCCATGGGCCAGCCGGCGCTGCGTCACCGAGAACTCCGACAGCCCAGTGTTTAAGTCCACCTGGAAGGAGAGGTTAGGCACAAGCTCACTGATGGGCCCAGCAAGGAATGAGGCAACAAGGTACAGACTCCCACTCTGGAAGGCAGTGGCTTCCATGATGGGCCAGGGACATGGGCTTGTCCACCAAGGTGCTGGGACTTGTTCAAAGACCCCATGCAGATGGGGCAGAGAGAGGAGGAAAAGGCCAGTGACCACTATAATTACAGCAGAAAAGATGACTATAACTCTAGTCTTAAATTTCAACAAATGGAACTGCAGTGTGGACCTCCAGCAATGCAGAAACACATATTTTCTTCTTTTAAAAAAATAAGTCTTGGGAATGTAAAATGGTACAGCTGTTATGGAAACTGTGTAGTTGTTCCTCAAAAAATTAAAAAGGGAGTTACCAGATCCAGCAATTCCACTTTGGGGTATATACCCAAAGGAACTGCTAGTGGGTCTCCAAGGATGTTTGTACAACCACGTCCATAGCACTGTTCACAAAAGCAAAAAGGGTGAAACAACCCACCAATCTGTCGAGGGAGAATGAATGCGTGAAACGTGGTGTACACACACATTGAAATAGTATTTAGCCTCAGAATGAAAGAAAATGCTGACACGTGCTACAACATGGATATACCTTTAAGTTGAACCTTGAGGATGAAGTTAAGTGAAATAAGCCAGTAACAAAAAGACAAATTCTGTTGATTCCACCTATGAATTACATAGACTAGTCAAATTCATAGAGACAGAAAGCAGAATGGTGGATGCCAGAGGCTGGAGGGAGAGGGGATGGGAGTGAGTGTTTAATGGAGACAGACTGTTGTACAAGATGAAAAGAATACTGGAGATGCTAATGTGCTCCCGCCTTACTGACTGTGGGTCTTAAGACCCTCCCATGAGAGGGTGCCACCCTATAATCTAGGGGAAGAAATGATGTCATGAAGCTTCCCTAAAAACCCAAAGATAGGATTCAGTGAGTTTTCACGTAGCTAAACACGGGGATGTGCCTGGAGAGTGGCACCCAGGGAGATGTTTGAACAGCTACGATCACAGCAGCACTGGGCATGGAAGCTCTGCGCCCCTTCCCCGATTACCTGCCCTATGCGTCTCTTCATCTGTATCCTTTGCCTTTATAATAAACTGGCAGGGCTTGGTGGCTTACGCCTGTAATCCCAGCACTTTGGGAGGCCAAGGCAGGCAGATCGCCTGAGGTCGGGAGTTCGAGACCAGCCTGACCAACAGGTAGAAACCCTGTCTCTACTAAAAATACAAAATTAGACAGGCGTGGTGGCGTGTGGCTGTAATCCCAACCACTCAGAAGGCTGAAGCAGGAGAATCGCATGAACCTGGGAGGCAGAGGTTGCAGTAAGTTGAGATTGTGCCATTGCACTGCAGCCTAGGCAACAAGAACGAAACTCCATCTCAAACAAAACAAAACAAGGCAAAACAAAAAACTATAATAAACTGATAAATGTAAAAAAAAAAAAATTCTGGAGATAGAGAATGACGATGGCTGTGCCATAGTGTGAATGTACTTAATGCAACTACAATGTACACTTCACAATGATTAAGGCCGGGCACAGTGACTCACACTTTAGGAGGCTGAGGTGGGGAGATCGCTGAACCCAGGAGTTCAAGGCTAGTCTGGGCAATATAGCATGATCTTGGCTCTACAAAAAATTTAAAAAAACAGCCCGTTGTGGTGGCAGACTCCTGTAGTCTCAGCTACTCAGGAGGCTGAGGCAGGAGGATTAAGCCCAGGAGGTATAGACTTCACCGGGCCTTGATTGCAGCACTGGACTCGAGCCTGGGCAACAGAGTGAGACCATGTCTTGGAAAAAAAAAAAAAACATGGTTAAGATGGTAAATTTTATGTCGTGTATTTACCACAATCAGACATTTTAAAAAATAGACCTGTCTTAAGAAACAAGAATATTTTTTGAAATGATAAACAAAACTGACAAACCTTTAGCCATGCTAAGAAAAAAAGAGAGAAGAACCAAATAAATACAAACAGAAATGAAAAAGGAGGCTTTACAAATTATATCACAGAAAGTCAAAGGGCCAGTAGTGGCTACCAGGAGCAACTATAGGCCAATAAATTGGAAAATATAGAAGAAATGGATACATTCCTACACACACAGACCCTACCCAGATTGAACCATGAAGAAATCCAAAACCTGAATAGGCCAATAACAGTAATACAATCGAAGCCATAATAAAAAGGCTTCCAGTTAGGAAAAGCCCAGGACCCAATGGCTTCACTGCTGAATTCTACCAAACATTCAAGGAAGCAATACCAATCCTACTCAAATTATTCTGAACAATAGATGAGTAGGAAATACTTTCATTCTATGAGGCCAGTATTACCTGGATACCAAAACCAGACAAAGACACATTTAAAAAAGAAAACTACTGGCCAATATCACTGATGACTATTGATGCAAAAATCTTCAGCAAGATACAAGCAAATTAAATGCAGTAACACATTAAAATGAAAATTCATCATGACCAAGTGGGATTTATCCCAAGGGTTCAAGGATGGCTCAACATACACGAATCAATTAATGTGACACATCTTATCAACAGAATGAAAGACAAAAACCATATGATTATTTCAATTAATACTGAAAAAACATTTGACAAAATTCAACATCCCTTCATGATAAAAACCCTAAAAAAAACTGGGTATAGAAGGAACATATCTCAACATAATAAAAAACATATATAACAGACCCAGGGCTAGTGTCATATTGAATGAGGAAAAACTGAAAGCTTTTCCGTAGGATGCCCACTTTTACCACCGTTATTCAACAGAGTACTATAAGTTCTAGCTGGAGCAATCAGACAAGAGTAACAAATAAAGGGCATCTAAATTGGAAAGGAAGAAATCAAATTATTCTTGTGTGCAGATGATATGATCTTATATTTGAAAAAACCTAAAGACTCCACCTAAAGCTGCTAGAACTCATAAACAAAATCAGGAAAGTTGGAGGGTACAAACTCAAATTACAAAGATCAGTAGCATTGCTATATGCTATGAGAAAGCAATCTGAAAAAGAAATCAATTAGGTAATCCCATTTATGAGAGCTACAAATTAAATATCTAGGAATTAACTTGAAGTAAAAATCTCTACAATGAAAACTATAAAACGTTGATGCAAGAAACTAAAGAAGACACAGAAAAATGGAAAAATATTCCATGTTCATGGGTTGGAAAAATCAATATCATTAAAATGTCCATACTACCCAAAGCAATCTATAGATTTAATGGAATCCCTATCAAAATACCAATGACATTCTCAACAGAAATAGAAAAAACAATTTTAAAATTTATATGGAACTTCAAAAGACCCAGAATAGCCAAAGCTATCTTAAGGAAAAAGAACAACACTGGAGGAATCATATTACCTGACTTTAAATTATGTTACAGAGCTTTAGTAACCAAAATGGCATGGTACTGACATAAAAACAGATACAGAGATCAGTGAAACAGAATAGAGAACCCAGATATAAATCCATACATCTACAGTGAACTCATTTTTGACAGAGGTGTCAAGAACATCCACCGGGGAAAGGGCAATCTCTTTGATAAATGGTACCGGGAAAACGAAATTTCCATATGCAGAAGAGTAAAATTTGACCTCTCTCTCTCATTATCAACAAAAATCAAATCAAAATGGATTAAAGGCAAGGTGGGCAGATTACCTGAGGTCAGGAGTTCCAGACCAGCCTGGCCAACATGGCAAAACCCCATCTCTACTAAAAATACAAAAATTAGCTGGGAGTGGCAGTGCATGCCTGTAAATTCCAGCTACTACAGGAGGCTGAGGCAGGAGAATCGCTTGAACCCAGGAGACGGAGGTTGTAGTGAGCTGAGATTGCACTACCTTGCTCCAGCCTGGGCAACAAAGTAAGACTCCATCTCAAAAAAACAGAAAAAGAAAAAGAAAAAAGATTAAAGACTTAAATCTAAGATCACAGACTATGAAACTACCAAGAGAACATTGGGGAAATTCTCCAGGACATTGAACTGGGCAAAGATTTCTTGAATAGTATCCTACAAGCACAGGCAACCAAAGCAAAAATGGATAAATGGAATTACATCAAGTTAAAAAGCTTCTGCACAGCAAAGGAAATCATCAACAAAGTGAAGAGACAACCCACAGAATAGGAGAAAATATTTGCAAACTACCCATCTGACACGGGATTAACAACCAGAATATATAAGGAGCTCAAACAACTCTACAGGAGAAAACCTAATAATCTGATTTTAAAATGGGCCAAAAGATCTGGATAGACATTTCTCAAAAGAAGACACAGGAATGGCAAACAGGTACATGAAAAGGTGCTCACCATCACTGACCATCAGAGAAATGCAAATCGAAACTACAATGAGATATCATCTCACCACAGTTAAAATGGCTTTTATCCAAAAGTCAGGCAATAACAAATCCTGGATGTGGAGAAAAGGGAACCCTTGTACACTGTTGGTAGGAATGTAAATTAGTACAACTCTAGCGAACAGTTTGGAGGGTTCCTCAAAACACTTAAAAATATGCTGGGCGCGGTGGCTCATGCCTGTAATCCCAGCACTTTGGGAGGCAGAGGCGGGTGGATCATGAGGTCAGGAGATAGACACTATCCTGGCTAACACGGTGAAATCCCGTCTCTACTAAAAATACAAAAAGATTAGCTGGGCGTGCTGGCAGGTGCCTGTAGTCCCAGCTACTCGGGAGGCTGAGGCATAAGAATGGCATGAACCCGGGAGGTGGAGCTTGCAGTGAGCCGCGATCGCACCACTGCAGTCCAGCCTGGGCAACAGAGAGAGACTCTGTCTCAAACAAAACAAAACAAAACAAAAACTAAAAACTAAAAATACAACTATTATATGATCCACAATCCCACTCCTAGACACATAACCAAAAGAAAGGAAATCAGAATATTGAAGAGCTGTCTATACTCCCATGTTTATCGCAGCACTATTCACAATAGCCAAGGTTTGGAAGGAGCCTAAGTGCCCATCAACAGATGAATGAATAAAGAAAATGTGGTACATATACACAATGGAGTACTATGCACCCATAAAAAAGAATGAGATCCTGTCATTTGCAACAATATGGATGGACCTGGAGGTCATTATATTAAGTGAAATAACATAGTGACCTCCAGGCGCAGAAAGGCAAACTTTGCAGGTTCTCACTGATTTGTGGGAGCTAAAAATTAAAATAACTGAACTCATGGAGACAGTAGGATGGTTACCAGGGCCTGGTAAGGGTAGTTGGGAGAAAGTAGAGAGGGTTATGGGTACAAAAAATATAGTTAGAAAGAATAAATAAGACCTAGTATTTGCTGGCACAACAGGGTGATTGTTGTCAAAAATAATTTAATTGTACATTTAAAAATAACTAAAAGAGTGTAAGTGGATGACTTGTAACACAAAGGATAAATGCTTGAGGTGATGGAGACCCTGTTTACCCTGATGTGATTATTACACAGTGGATGCCTGTATCAAAGGCATACAGAGATACACTGTATCTCTGGAACCCATAAATATATACCTACTATGTACCCACAAAAATTAAAAAAGAAACAGTAGCTAAAACAATTATATTGTGCCCAACACCATTCAAGTTCTTTCTGTAAACAAATTCATTAAATACAGCTGCTTTATGAGTAATAATGGAAGGAAACTTTGTTGTTCTGGTCACAACAAAAGTGTCCTTGTTTTTAAAAAGCACATAACAAGCAAACTGTACTTGCTGGTAGAGAAAACGGGGAAAATAGAACTGATTTCTAGATTCTTTTGAATAGTGAAAGAAAATCTAGCTCATTTTCTAGGTAGGGACAATGTCTAGGCAGAGAAGAAATACTTCTTCCCCCTCTCCAAATACTAATACACAGGACTTAAATTTTAACAGACTTGAGTTACTCTCAAGAAAAGACACATCAAACATTGGCTTCCAACTTTCTGAAATTGTAGCGTGTGCCCTTTTACTGGGGGCTTTTTATCTGCTCTCCCAAAGTGTAGTGGTGAGTACACACGTGCACGCACGCATGCACACACACATTTGTGTGCAATGCAAATGTTTCTTGTCTTGCACTGGCCAGGAATTCAAACTCACTTGAGAAACTTGGGAGAATTTGGTTTTAGTACCTGGCAACTCCACACATTATAAAAGACAACAGGTGGGAATACCGGATGATGAAGAGTCTGGGCTTTGATGTGAAACAGCTGGACTCCACACTGGGCTGTGCTACCTCTAACACTGGGCTGTGGCTACTTTCTGTATCTCAACTTCATCTTTCATCCCCTTCATGTTTTTGCCAAGAAATGTGAGGCTGAAGAGAAGCAGCGTACAGTGTCTGAAAGGATGGTAAGGGCCTAGTGAACATGAGCTCTACTGACAAGTACTGATACTCTACCTGTGGAATCTGAACCATTCAACATCAACAATATTTTCCAACCTTGATGACAAAATTGGTTATAACACAGAATTTCAAAGCACTGTTCAGGGATTTGTGTTGCTTTCTTTTAAACATAAAACCTTATCACAATTAGCACCAGATGCAAATTCAATTCTTACACAAAACGCTTTGGCCAAATCCTCTTTCTGGCATTTGCAGGCTTCCTTGGGGGGCAGGGCTGTCACCTTCTTCTCTTTCTCGATAGCTTTCAGCTCACTCTGTTCATCAATCTGTGAAAAGAGCAGGGTTGCTGTTCAGCAGATTGAACTTTTGTACTGATGCATTTTTAAATTTATTTTTATTTTTATTATTTTATTTTTTTGAGATGGAGTCTCACTCTGTCACCCAGCCTGGAATGCAGTGGCATGATCTCAGTTCACCACAACCTCCACTTCCTGGCTTCAAGAGATTCTCCTGTCTCAGCCTTCCAAGTAGCTGGGATTACAGGTACGCATCACCACACTTGGCTAATTTTTTTGGTACTTTTAGTAGAGACGAGGTTTCACCATGTTGGCTAGGTTGGTCTCAAACTCCTGACCTCAGGTGATCCGCTTGCCTCGGCCTCCCAAAGTGCTGGGATTATAGGTGTGAGCCATTGAGCCCAGCCAGATGTGTGTGTGTGTGTTTTTTTTTAAAGCATAACATACACACAAAGTGTGAATACGTGTACAGCTCACAAACTAACCCTTATAACCAGCCTCCAAATTAAAAACAGATATAACTGGTCCCCAGATGCTCCCTTGGCCTACCTACCTACCTGAGGGGTAAATGCTGTCACGGTTTCAATCCTCATAGATTCGGTTTGCTGGGGTTTGAACTTTATGGAAATGGTGACATGCAGTATACACTCATACATGCTTTCTTGTCTGATTGCTTTCACTCAACATTGTTAGTGAGATTTATACAAGATGTTGCATGTAGCAATAGTATACTAATTTTCACAGCAGCTTAGTATTCCACTGTATGAGTAGATCACAATGTATTTGTTCTCCTGTTGATGAACATCTGGGTTCCAGTTGTTAGTTGTTGGCTAATACTGATGCATCTATTTTTAAGCACTTTTTTTTTTTTTTTTTTTTTTTGGTCACCCAGGCTGGAGTGCAGTGGTGCAATCATAGCTCTCCGCAGCCTCAACCTCCCAGTCTCAGGTGATCCTCTTGCTTTAGCCTCCTGAATAACTGGGGCCACAGGTGTATGCTGTGATGCCTGGCTAATTTTTTACTATTTTGTAGAGACAGGGTCTCCCTATGTTGCCCAGGCTGAGCAAACTTATTAACAGAATTGAAACTTGTAAGCGGACAGAGTAGGGCAACAATATACATATTTAGAATCCTGAACCTCAGACTTCCAGGATTCTCCATCAAGTATGCACCATATTGCAGAGAGTGCCTCCTGCTGACGATAGGCGGTATCACAGCCTGGTTCTATGGGACATTTTAAATAACCCAAGAAAAGTGGAGGGGAAACACAACCAAGTTCTGGAAGTCTCAGAACTCTGTGTTGAGACTCACGGGCCTGGAAAGAAGCCACGTGAGACACCTGGAGGTTTTGGGAGGCTTTGCTAATACAAAGGAGACCTCAGAAATAGGAAAGTGTGAGGCATTTTTGCAAAACCATTCCTAGTGTCCTGATACCTAGGACGTGATAAGAATCTTTTCCTTTTCCACCAGGTTACTGGAAACTGGGAAGGAGGAAGCAGGAGAGGTATTGAGTAACTTCCTCCTTTAGCTGTAACAGACATTTCAAAGCCCTCTCTTCCTTCTTGCCAGCCATTTTCCCCAACCCCAAATCATTTCCTCCCACATGCCTGTTTGCTTAGAAAAGCTGTGCTAGCCACCTCGTTTTCCCGGGGCTGCTTCTTACTCATGCCCAGTGCCCAGGAGCACAGCAGCGATTACACAGATCTTTAAGCAGGCTTAGCCATCCATTGGGAGTCTTCCTTAAGTCAACATTGCATTCTTTGTAGAGTTACTTCAAAGAAAAATGTGGATTGCACAATAAGACTTTTCCCCCCTATTCTCAAGATCTGGTTCTGTTGTACCAAATAAAGTGCTTGATTCTTGCTCACACCACAGGTGGAGGCAGGCTGGGGGCTTGGCACTCCCCCCATCCCCCGCACGACCTCAGCTGCCCTTAGCCTTGCCATTTCTGACTCACTACACCGAATTCACTTTTCCTTTGCCTTTTTTTTTTGAGATGGAGTCTTGCTCTGTCACCCAGGCTACGGTGCAGTGGTATGATCTCGGCTCACCACAACCTCCTCCTCCCAGGTTCAAGCAAGTCTCCTGCCTCAGCTGGCTGGGACTACAGGCACGCACCGCCACGGCCCGCTAATTTGTTTTTGCATTTTTAGTAGAGACGGGGTTTCACCACGTTGGCCAAGCTGGTCTCAAACTTCTGACCTCAGGTGATTTGCCAGCTTCAGCCTCCGAAAGTGCTGAGATTACAGGTGTGAGCCACTGTGCCTGGCTCAAAACACGTAAATCCCATCACACACACACACACACACACACACACACACACACACACAGACACAGCTCCGTGCTTGAAAACACTTGCAGAGGTTCCAGTGCTCTCAGGATAAGAGTCCAACTACCTTCAATGTGACTACCCAGAACCCACACATGCTACAACATGGATGAACCTTGAAGACGTTATGCCTTGGTGAAATAAGCCAGACCCGAAAGGACAAATCCTATAGGATTCCAGTTACAGGAGGTACCTAAAACAGTCAAACTCACAGAGACAGAAAGGAGCGCAGAGGTTACCAGGTGCTAGGGAGTTAGTGTTTAATGACTACAGAGTCTCTTTGGGAAAGATGAGAGTTTTGGAGGCAAATGTTGGTGATGGTTGCATAACAATGGGAATATACTTAATGCCAGTGAACAATACCCTTAAAAATGGTTAAAATGGTGAATTTTATGTTATGTATATTTTACCACAATAAAAATCCAGAAGAAAAGGGCCAGACACGGTGGCTCATACCTGTGATCCCAGCACTTTGGGAGACGGAGGCAGGCGGATCACCTAAGGTCAGAAGTTCAAGACCAGCCTGGCCAAAATGGCAACATGGTATTTTGTAAAAATACAAAAATTAGCCAGGCTTGGTGGCAGGTGTCTGTAATCTCAGCTACTCAGGAGGTTGAGTCAGGGAGAATTGCTTGAACCTGGAAGGCAGAGGTTGCAATAAGCCAAGATCACGCCACTGCACTCCAGCCTGGGCAACAGAGTAAGACTCTGTCGAAAGAAAGAAAAGAAAGAAAAGGAAGGAAGAAAGAAAAGGAAGGAAGAAAGAAAAGGGAAGGCAGGGGAGGGGAGGGGAGGGGAGGGAAGGGGAAATCCAGAAGAAAAGGATCAAAGGCACCCATTCCCCTGCCTTTGAGGACGGGACTAGCAGGTGCCCCCAACCTTTCTCAGGTGCTCTGGACACCTGAAGGCCCAGGGCTGTCCACCCACATGTTCCTGGAGAATGAGCCAGATGGGCTGAGGAGGTCATGGGGTGACAGGGTGCCATGCTGCAGTTACACTGGAGGGCAGGGAGGGTTGGCTGCCGAGACTTCCCTGGCTCCCCTGTGTTTTGTGACTGCGGGGGCAGAGTCCAGAGCCCAAAGGGGACAGGATGCGGCCTCCGACTTCCCTCTGTGAGTAAAAGCCACCTACACATTCCCAGCTCTGTAACCAAGGGTGCTGGAAACAGGGACTGTGCTCACAGCAGCACGGCTCATCACACCCAAAAGTCAGTCACTGCCCAATGCCCATCCACGGGTTATGGAGAAGCAAAATGTGATCCGTCCAGACAGCGGAGCATCAACTCAGCCTTGAACAGGAATGCAATACTGATGCACGCGGATGTTGTTAAACTGTGGCCTCTGCAAAACCGTTCTTTGAAAGCCTAACACCTGGTACACCAGAATGTGACTTTATCTAGATGGGGTCTTTACAGAACTGATCAAGGTCAGATGAGGTCGAATAGGAGTGATGTTCTTGCAAAAAGGAGAAATTTGCACAGAGATAAACATGCACACAGGAAGTCCATGTGGAGACGCAGGAGACAGCCCTGTGATGATAGAGGCAGAGGCTGAAGTAATGTGTCCAGCAGTCAACGAACGCTGAGGATTGCTGGCCATGCCGGAAGCTCAAAGACAAGTGTGGAACGGATTCTCCTCTGGCGCCTCCAGAGAGAGCACAGCCCTCCTGACTCCTTGAGTTTTGACTTCTAGTTTCTAGAACTGTTGAGACAATATATCGGGAGGCTGAGGCAGGAGAATGGTGTGAACCCGGGAGGCGGAGCTTGCAGTGAGCCGAGATCGCGCCACTGCACTCTGGCCTGGGCGACAGAGCGAGACTCCGTCTCAAAAAAAAAAAAAAAAAAAAAAAAAGAGACAATACATTTACATTTAAGCCACCACATTTTTGGTACTCGGTGACCACAGCCCTGGGAAACACACTTGCTACAACACAGATGAACTTGGAGGACATCACGCTAAGCACAAGGAGCCAGACACAAAAGGCCACACCGTATGTGATTCCACTCACAGGAAATGCCCGGAACAGGCAAATTAATAGGAGCAGAAAGCAGATTGGGACTGGGGAAGGGGGAATGGGGAGAAACTGCTAATGGTACAGGGTTTCTTTCAAATCTTTCAGAACTGAATAGAAGTGGTGGCCACATGACATTGTGAGTGTACTAGATCCCATTACAATGTTTACTGTGAGATGGTTGATTTTGTTTTGTGAATTTCACCTCAATAAAATAAGAATTTTGTTTTTTGTTGTTGAGGTAGAGTCTTGCTCTGTTGCTCAGGCCGGAGTGCAGTGGCACGATCTCGGCTCACCACAGTCTCTGCCTCCCAGGCTCAAGCAATTTGATTCTCCCCCCTCAGCCTCCTGAGAAGCTAGGACTACAGGTGTGTGCCATCACACCAGGCTTTTTTTTTTTTGGTATTTTTAATTGAGACAAGGTTTTGCCATATTGCCCAGGCTGGTCTTGAACCCCTGGACTTAAGTGATCCACCTGCCTTGGCCCCCTACAGTGCTGGGATTACAGGCGTGAGCCACCATGCCCAGTCTTTTTTTTCTTTTTTTTTAAAGCCATTTACAAGCTGCAGGCAGGAACTCCCTCCACCACCTAGAAACTGTCCTCCTGACTCTCTCCTGGGTCCCACCTGTGTCAGTCCCAGCCCCCTCCACCCCACAGCCCCCACACCCATAGCCTCCCATTCACTGGCCTCCCATCCTCTATCCTCATCCCCCTCTCACTAGCTCCTCGCATAAACATCTCAGCGTGGGTTTCCACTCTAAACATAACCTCTTTTCTGGGCCTTGCATTGGAAATACAGCTGCTCCTTCCTCATTTGCCAACATCGAACTTTTAGAAGCAGTGTCTACACTTACTGTCTCTACCTTTTCATTTCCCATCCACTTCTCAACCCACTTCAGCCAGGTCTCCAGGTCACTGTTGTGTTTCAAGGCCACCGGGACATAGCCCTGGACCCAATACACCGTGAGCGAGGACTCGCTCTGCCTCACTCCAGTCTCGCGACTCTCAGGAAACACAGTCCCTGGGTTGGTGACTGAGCTCGTGGATGCTGCCACTCCTTGCCCTGCATTTGGGGGACTTCTACCTGGGATGCTCACCTGGGCACCCCCCCATCTCATTAAGAATGCACAGGGGCCAGGGGTCTAATCTGCCCCGGGGTGATTCCAATCACACAGCTCCATAATCTAAATGGCACTTAATGTATCCTTTGTTGGAAACAGGATCGCCCACTCTGTTTCCAGAAACTGCGGGTTCCGGTATACCCCCATCCCCGTACCCAACCCCAACACACACTGACGGTTTCTCTCCAAGTGGGCGCATGCCTGCTGCTAATCAGCACATTGCCGTGACCCAGAATGGCCCACCTGGAAGCTGATGCACTCAAAAACTGGAAGCAAACTCAGGGTAAATTGGGGGAAGGCTGATCAACTGTAACGCACCTACGCTGTCAGGCAGCCAAAAACATCCCCCGAGTTGTACCAAGCCCCTAGTCAAGGCCCATCCACCAGTTTACAGGAAATACTGGAGATAATAGACACGTGGAATGACACCACGGGGACACGATCACTGGACTGTGGGAACTGCAGGACACACAGCCCAGCCTCCCCAGCATATAAACTACAACAAAAACACAAGGGCGCACAGGCTCACGACCGCAACCCCAGCACTTTGGGAGGCCAAGGTGGGCAGATCACCTGAGGTCAGTAGTTCGAGACCAGCCTGGCCAACGTGGCGAAAGCCTGTCTCTACTAAAAATACAAGAATTAGCTGGGTGTGGTGGCGGGCACCTGTAGTCCCAGCTACTCAGGAGACTGAGGTGGGAGAATCTCTTGAACTCAGGAGGCGGAGGTTGCAGTGAGCCGAGATCACGCCACTGCACTCCAGCCTGGGCAACAAGAGCAAAATTCCTTCTCAAAACAAAACAAAACAAAACGAAAAACACAAGGATGAAACCTGCAGAGTTTCTACAGAGAAACATCAGAGACCCCAGCCAAGCACAGACTGGGACCTCACTTGAGTCTCGATTTGAATAAACCAGCGTGAAGCCGTGTTTAGGAGCCCACTAAGGGAACCTCAATATTGGCCAATATTTGATTTTTCTCTAATTGTTAATATTTTATGATATGATAATGGTAATTGTGATATTTTAAAGAGTTCTTATCTTTAGCCATATATATGCAGAAATATTTATAGATGAAATGCTAGGAAGCCTGAGATTTGTGTCAAAACAATCTGGGGTAGAGAGGAGTCAAGACTGGCTCCCCTCATTGGCACTGGGTAAGACAGTCATGTGGGCTCATTCCATTATTCCGTCTATTTCTGCATGTGATTGGAATTCTCCAACACAAAATACAAAATTAAATAGTATAACATTAAAGAGAAAAGAGGTGTTCTATGATTTGACCTAAGGAGACGTCACTGATGTCATCAAAAAAAAAAAAAAAAAAACCTTTTGCAGAACAATGGTCATAATATAATCCTAGTTTTGTTTACAAAAAAAAAAAAGAGGAAGGAAGGAAAGATGAAAGGAAGGGGAGGGGAGGGAAAGGAAGGGGAGGGGAGGGAAAGGAAGGGGAGGGGAGGGAAAGGTAGGTGAGGGGAGGGGAGGGAAAGGGAGTCACATAAAAGAAATTGGAAACAGTTTCAATTCAACTTTGTGTGAGTTTCCCATGGCTGCTTGGTTTCCAGGGCTGTAACAAAGAACCAACACAAACTGGGTGGCTTAAAACAACTGAAATTTATTCTCTCAGTTCTGGAAGCTAAAACTCTGAAATCAAGGTGCTGGCAGGGCCAAGTTCCCTCTGAACCCTGCAGGCAAGATCTTTCCTTCCTCTCCCAGTTTCTGGCAGTGGCCAACAGTCTTCCGCTTTCTTGGCATGTGCATGTATCACAGCAGTCTCTGCCTCCGCCAGTACATGGCTATATTCCCCAGCCTCTCTGTCTGCTCTTCTTATAAAGACCCCAGTCATTAGGTTAGGGCCCACACAACTCTAGTGTGACCTCATTTTAATTTGACTGCATGGACAAAGACCCTATTTCCAAATAAGGCTGCGTTCACAGGTACCGGGGGTTAGGGCTTCATGTGTTTGGGAGGACACGCCTTGACCATAACGGCACATATGTGCATTCACAGATGGGAGAGATGGCGGTAGCTGCCCCAGGACTGTGGGGCTGAAGGGTCCGAGGCTGTAGCTTCTTGTAACTTTGTAGACATCAGTCCACTGTGAATCGCAAGTGTTTCTTTTGTAATGAGAGTGGCGCATCCTGGTAAAGGTCAGAGAGTGTCCCTAATTCTCCCTCTCCATCACACCTGATTTGGGCAGAACCAAACCTTATTATTTTTTTTTTGTCTGAGACTGAGTCTCACTCTGTCACCCAGGCTGGAGCGCAGCAGTGCGATCTTGGCTCACTGCAACCTCTGCTCCCCCAGGGCTTAAGCCATTCTCCTGCCTCAGCCACCCGAGTAGCTGGGATTATAGGTGCCCACCACCATGCCTGGCTGATTTTTGTATTTTTAGTAGAGACGGGGTTTGAACATGTTGGCCGGGCTGGTCTCAAACTCCTGACCTCAGGTAATCCGCCCACCTCGGCCTCCCAAAGTACTGGGATTACAGGCGTGAGCCACTGTGCCTGGCCCCCTTCTCTTTTGTGTTTCTCTTTTTTAAAGCTTTTTATAAGATGAAATCCACATAACAAAAAGTTAACTGTTTTAGAGCATACAGTTCAGTGCATCTAGTACCTTTGCAATGTTGTGCAAGCACCACGTGAAACTTATCCCCAAACACTTTCAGCCGCCCCCGCATCCCCCACCTGAGAGGAAATCCTGTGCCCAGGAAGCAGGCATTCCCCATACCCTTTCCAGCCCCTGGGACGACTCATCTGCTTCCTGTCTCTATGGACGTCATGGTCCTGCCTACTTCACATCCATCGTCTGTGTCTGTGCCTCCTTTGGAACCCCCAAGATGTTATGTGCCTGCTGCAGATAGACCCACACAGGCAATGGTGAGCGGAGCCTCCCTAGCCCCAAGGAAACGGCCTAGAAGAGAAACGCTTCTGAGAGACGCTGCACCAAACAAGCGCAGCTCAGGACTGATGTTTCACCTACCAGAGGCTCCCGAGGGGACCACAAAGTGCACATATGACCCTTGCTGAAAGGTGAGTTGGCAGGAAAAGTGAGCTGTGAGCTCACTCCAGAGCAAGGGAGCCAGCAGCACCTCCGGGCGAAAAGCCTCTCTCAGCCCAGCCTTGCTGTGGCACCCTCCCGTCCAGCCCTGGGATTCCGCTCATTGCGAACTTGGACTGCGTTAGACCCTAATCATCTTCCCTGTTAGAGGGCTCATGCAGATGTGCATTTCTTCAACATATTTGACCAAAGCCTAGCCCGTGCCTCAGTTTCCTCCCCTGGAATGTGGGGGGTTAAGGGTATAACAGCCGGGATCCACAGGGCTGCTGTGGGATAAAGGAAAGTGAGACTGGGCACGGTGGCCTAGGCCTGTAATCCCAGCACTTTGGGAGACCGAGGTAGGTGGATCATTTGAGGTCAGGAGTTCAAGACCGGCCTGGCCAACAGGTGAAACCCTGTCTCTACTAAAAATACAAAAAAGTTAGCCAGA
Organism: Macaca thibetana thibetana; assembly: GCF_024542745.1. Classification (NCBI taxonomy): domain Eukaryota; kingdom Metazoa; phylum Chordata; class Mammalia; order Primates; family Cercopithecidae; genus Macaca; species Macaca thibetana. The sequence goes on along the minus strand of NC_065597.1, from coordinate 27,392,514 downwards.
CGTGATAGCACATGCCTGTAGTCCCAGCTACTTGGGAGGCTGAGGCAGGAAAATTGCTTGAACCCCGGAGGCAGAGGTTGAAGTGAGCTGAGATAGCACCACTGTACTCCAGCCTGGGCGACAGAGCTAAACTCTATCTCAAAAAAAAAGGGAAACAGTGAGTATGAAATTCCCAGCACAGTGCCCAGCACCAGGGAGCACTGAGGGCACATGAGCCTTAGGGTAACAGCAGTGACCAGCGGTGGGGACAGCAGGAATCCTTGTCCTCAGAGGACACCAAGGGGCCCGAAGACGGCTGCCATGTTTAAGAAACGAAAATACAGATGCCAGTTACCTTGGCACTCCGGATAAACACCAGATGATTTTCCAGTATACACACACACCAAGGGCCACTTGGGACATGCGTGCACTACAATTATTGTTTGAAATTCAACCACGACTGTGTCCTGGGTAAATCTGACGACACCAGGCATGAACAAGCCGAGACATGCTCAAAACTCGCGTGGTGGTGCCCTGCTGGGGTGCAGCTAACCACAAAGGAGATGGGTGGGCCCCAGTGCAGATCGTGAGGGATCTAGAAAGGCACCCAGGAATTATGAGAAAGTGGTTGAGAGAGGTACTGGAATGAGGGGGCCTTCTGGACTGAGGGAAGAACAGGCGTGAAGGTGCTAAGTAGAACAAGAAAACGGGCTCATGTGGGAATCCCAAATGCCTTAGGTTGTAGAAAGCACTTGGCCCCTTGGGGTTTCAGAGAAAGAGAAGAGGCAGAGAGAGCCCCAGGGATGGTGAGTCCTCCAGTCCCAATCCTTCAAGAAGTTCACAATATAGGACGGGCATGGTGGCTTATGCCTGTAATCCCAGCACTTTGGGTGGATCACGAGGTCAAGAGATCAAGACCATCCTGGCCAACATGGTGAAACCCCACCTCTACTAAAAATACAAAAAGTAGCCGGGCATGGTGGTGCGCACCTGTAGCCCCAGCTGCTCAGGAGGCTGAGGCAGGAGAATCACTTGAACCCAGGAGGTGGAGGTAGCAGTGAGCCAAGATCGCACCACTGCACTCTAGCTTGTCGACAGAGCGAGACTCCATCTCCAAAACAAAACAAAAACAAAATAATTTCACAATATAGGGCATGTCATTACTGGGATCCATGCCACTGGAGAGAATCAATGCAAGAGTCACAATGACACAAGAATAAAGCAATCGAGTGGGCTTCCTGACAGAGATGACATTGGAGACACGCACGCGAATAAGCCACACTCCAGGCAGATGCTTCCTTCTTTCCAAGGCTCCTCTATCCTTCTCCCCCAAGGCACGGATCTGGGTATCCTCTAGTTTTATCTTAGTCCAGGATTCTCAGAGTGCGGGCCTCAGGCCAGCATCACCTGGAAATTGTTAAAAATGCAGAAACTCGGCCGGGCGCGGTGGCTCAAGCCTGTAATCCCAGCACTTTGGGAGGCCGAGACGGGCGGATCATGAGGTCAGGAGATCGAGACCATCCTGGCTAACACAGTGAAACCCCGTCTCTACTAAAAAATACAAAAAACTAGCCGGGCGAGGTGGCGGGCGCCTGTAGTCCCAGCTACTCGGGAGGCTGAGGCAGGAGAATGGCGTGAACCCGGGAGACGGAGCTTGCAGTGAGCCGAGATCCGGCCACTGCACTCCAGCCTGGGCGACAGAGCGAGACTCCGTCTCCAGAAAAAAAAAAAAAAAAAATGCAGAAACTCAGGCCCTACCCTGGGCCTACTACCTCAGAAGCCCTGGGGGTGGGTGGGCAGTCTGTGTTCCAGCAAGTTCTGTAGAGGACTCTCTGACTGATGTGCTCAAAAGTTGACACTGTTTTTTTTTTTTTTTTTTTTTTTTGGAGACAGAGTCTCACTCTTTCACCCAGGCTGGAGTGCAGTGGCACGATCCTGGCTCACTGCAACCTCTGCCTCCCGGGTTCACGCCATTCTCCTGCCTCAGTCTCCCAAGTAGCTGGGGTTACAGGTGCCTGCCACCATGCCCGGCTAATTTTTGTATTTTTAGTACAGACAGGATTTCACCACATTGGCTAGACTGGTCTCCTGACCTCAGGTGATTCTGCCCGTCTCGGCCCTCCAAAGTGCGGGGATGACAGGCGTGAGCCACCACACCCGCCCAGTCAAAAGTTGCTGCTGGTTCTTATAAAAATACGCTGGCTGTGGGCTCACCCGAGACCAGCAGATGAGTGAGGCCATCAGGGCTCCACAAGCCCCCAGGTGCTTCTATTTAAAAAAAAAAAAAAAAAAAAAAAAAAGGGATGGGATCTCACTATGTCACCCAGGCTGGCTGGCCTTGGACTCCTGGGCTCAAGCAATCCTCCCACCTCAGCTTCCCAAAGTGCTGGGATTACAGGCATCAGCCCAATCATCCAGGCAATTATAATATTCTGAAATGTACCCAGAGTTGTCTGAGAAGGGCTGTCTTGGGAGACACACTCAGGGACCAACCCAGCAAGGTCCTATTCTTGAAGGATCGCAACCTTGGAGGAGGGAAAATGCTGTGAGCTTCACTGGTGCGCTTCCATGAATACCTGTCACTCATTCTCTTTTGTTGCTCTATAGTATTCTAAGTATGCTGCTTCATGGCTATGCCACAGTTTTTTTAAGTACGTGCACGTGGCTGGCATTTTGTGTCCAGTTTGAGCTTTTTTTTTTTTTTTGAGACGGAGTTTCACTCTGGTGCCCAGGCTGGAGTGCAATGGCATGAGCTCGGCTCACTGCAACCTCTGCCTCCCTGGTTCAAGTGATTCTCCTGCCTCAGCCTCCTGAGAGGCTGGGATTACAGGCACCCGCCATCATGCCTGGCTAGTTTTTGTAGAGATGGGGTTTCACCATGTTGGTCTGGCTGGTCTTGAACTCCTGAGTTTAGGTGATCCGCTCACCTCAGCCTCCCAAAGTGCTGGGATTACAGGCATGAGCCACCAGGCCCGGCCCAGTTTGGGCTTTTATACAGAACACTGCTGTGACCATTCATGTGCAAGTCTTCCAGGAGGTGCGAGCGCCCAGATGTGCTCCGAAGTGGAACTTAGTCTAGGGTTATCCTAGTCTCAGGTTCTCAGAGCGTGGCATGCTTGTTCAGTGATAGTCGTCACCGCCAGTTTTCCCCTCATCTGCACCCCCAACCCCACCGCCCGCAGGTGAGTGGTGACAATCGAGCTTAAGACCGTGTGGGAAAATGGGGAAGAACATTGCAAGAGAACTCAGAAGGGCCTGCCTGAGTATTTTTTAATGTTAGGGACAAAAAACAAACAAAAAACCCTAAATGCAGCCAACAGAGTAGAGGAGGCATCACCAGGCCCAGACTCGGCCTAGTCTGGCTCCCCGCACCTACGCTGTGTGACCCTCAGCAAGCCGCTTGATTTTCTGAGTCGCAGTTTCCTCCTCTTTAAAATGGGAATGATGATACCTTGCCCCTAGCACTGATATGAGGAAGGGCTTCTGAAATTTCAGTCTCAGGTCAAGAGGGGCTTCAGAGGTGTTTTCCAGCCCCTGAAGTCCTGTCTAGGAGCATCCGTGTACGTGTGTGTGCAGGTGCAGTGGTAGTGTGTCGCAGTGAGCAAGCAGCTAGCAACAGCACAAAGTGAGATACATGGAGTACGAACTTTGCTCAGGGGTGGCCAGTGCATTCGGGCCAAGAGGAGATGGCTAGGCAGAGTAGTGGCCAATGCAATTGTTGGCAAGGTGAGGAGATGGGTTACATACAGGGAAACTGTGCGATAAGGAAATATACTAATGGTAATGGTAGCTGGTGTTCTTACTGTTGATGAAAAGAGTTAAAAATATACAAAGCGCTGGCACAAACCCTGTGGTATTTATTGGACTGGAATCTATGGAGATACAGAGAGAGACAGATATAAAACTAAATATAGATCTCACAGCATATGCACACTTACGCCACCTCCTCTGAGAGGGCCCAGGAGCCATGGCACCCAGTAACAATGAACACATAGTACCAGATCTTGCTTTCTAAATATAATTCTTCCGGTAAAAAGAGCCAAGCATCCTGGGAGAAATGGCTTTTTCCGGGGCCAATGTACAGAAAGTACAAAATGAAGCTGAAGTTTCTCATTATGCCAGAAAGGGAAGTGCTCAAAGGATAACGGAAAAAATGTCAAGAGGACATGGAAGCCACCTTGAAGGGGTTCCCATTGGCCAAAAAACAATCAGGCATCAAAATAAATATTGATAGTAACAAATCATAACATATTTAATCAACTAGGAGTCTGATATGGCCTGGCTCTGTGTCCCCACCCAAATCTCATTTGAATTGTAATCTGAATCCCCACATGTTGGGGAAGGGACCTCATGGGAGGTGATTAGATGGTGGGAGTGGTTCTCCCATGCTCATAATAGAGTGAGTTCTCACAAGATCTGATGGTTTCATATGGGGCTTCCCCCTTTGCTCAGCCTTCATTCTCTCTCCTGCCACTCTGTGAAGAGGTGCCTTCTGCTGTGACTAAGTTTCCTAAGGCCTCCCAAGACATGTGGAACTGTGAGTCAATGAAACCTCTTTTCTTTATAAATTACTCAGTCTCAGATATTTCTTCAGAGCAGCATGAGAATGGACTAATACAGAATCCTTGCATTCCTACCGATATCAATAAATAAATGACCCAGTCAACAGGGAGAAGAGAAAGCTCTTCCTTATAGAAGACCGTAAATAAGGGAGAATGATGATGACGGTAATATGGTTTGGATCTGTGTTCCCCACCAAATCTCATGTCCAATTATAATCTCTAATGTTGGAGGCAGGCCTGGTGGGAAGTGACTGCATCATGGGGGCAGATATCTCATGAATGGTTTATCACTATCCCCTTAGTACTGTCCTCATGATTGTGAGTGAGTTCTCATGAGATCTGGTCATTTAAAAGCATGTGACACCTCCCCCTGCTCTCTCTCTTGCTCCTGTTCCCACCATGTAAGACACTTCACTCCTCCTTTGCCTTCCACCATGATTGGAAACTTCCTGAGGTCTTCCAGAAGCAGAAGCCACTGTGCTTCCTGTACAGCCTGCAGAACTGTGAGCCAATTAAACCTCTTTTCCCTATAAATCACACAGTCTCAGGTATTTCTTCTTCTATGTGTGTTTTTTGAGACAGAGTCTCACTCTGTTACCTAGGCTGGAGTGCAGTGGTGCAATCTTAGCTCACTGCAACATCCGCCTCCTGGGTTCAAACTATTTTCCTGCCTCAGCCTCCCAGGTAGCTGGGATTACAGGCATGCATCACCAAGCCTAATTTTTTATTTTTAGTAGAGACCGGGTTTCACCATGTTGGCCAGGCTGCTATCAAACTTCTGACCTCAAGTGATCCACCTGCCTTGGCCTCCCAAAGTGCTGGGATTACAGGCATGAGCCACCATGCCTGGCTTCAGGTATTTCTTTATAGCAGTGTGAGAAGGGACTAATGTAGATGGAATTAGAAAATCACCATTCAGCAAACAGTGTGATAGTAATCCATTCAGCCAAGCATTGTCCATGCATGCTGAACTTAATGAGTGAAAATAAAATGAGAATCAGGTACTGATACTGTCTCAACATATCTCTCTGTAAAATACTTAATCATTACAAAGGAAAAAATAATAGCTTTAATTAAGGCAAATCTGGCAGATGCTGTCTTAGCCAAGGGGCCAAATTTATCACCACCAGTAACGAGACAAACAGCTGGGTGAGCCTCCCAATATCATGTACTAAGGAGGACACAGTATCCTGCCACAAGGCTTTCTCCAGAAGTGTGTAACCTGAGCCAAATCCCGAGGAAACATTAGACAAACTCAAATCAAGGGACATCCTATGACTTTCTGAGCCTGGAATCTCTAAAAAGGTCGAGAATACAAAAGACAGGGAAAACCCACAGGAGTATTCTATACAGAAGGAGACTGGGGGACGTGGCAACTAAGAGCCACATCCTTTCCCTGTTACTGGAACAACGCTGATTGGAACTTGTGGACTGGATGGTCATGTTGCGTGGCTGTTCATTTCCTGATTTTTGGACTCTGTTGTGATTAATGAAGATTGTCATTTAAAGAAAATAGGCTGGGCACAGTGACTGACACCTATAATCCCAGCACTTTGGGAGGCTGAGGTGGGAGGATTGCTTGAGCTCAGGAGTTTCAGACCAGCCTGGGCAACATGGTGAAACCCAGTCTCCACAAAAATATAAAAGTTAGCTGGGCATGGTGGCACATGCCTGTATTCCCAGCTACTGAGGAGGCTGAGGTGGGAGGATCTCTTGAACCTCAGAGTTGGAGGCTACAGCGAGCTGAGATTGCGCCACTGCACTCAGCCGGGTGACAGAGTAAGATGCTGTCTCAAAAAAAACAAAAACAAAAAAAAACACCCACACCCCCAACACACACACACACACACACACACACAGATGTATTTAGAAATAACAGAGCATCATGTCTATAATTTATGCCTAAATGGGGGCGGTGAGGCTGAGGACAATGCAGCCAGTGTAGAAATGTGCTAATGATGCTGAGAGACCCCGGAGGAAGGATGTGCAAAAGTGTTTGTGCTATCATCTTCTTACAACTTTTCTGTCCATTTGAAATTATTTCCAGACAATAAGTGAAGAAATGATTCCGGAATGATGGTATGGCTGGGAAGAAACAGCTTCATTCCTATATTCAGGTTCAGTCTGCATTGGCTGAGCATGTACTATGGACCAGACCCAGCTGCTTATCATCATGCACACCTTTACTCCTCTATCTGACCAAAAGTTCAAGTTGGCAGGTGCTGTGCCCATTTTGTTGGATGGGCAAACCAAGGCCCTGGATTTGAGAGCTTTGCCCAAGGTCACAGCAGGCGAGTGTGGAGTGAGGGCTCGATGTAGGCTTTCCTGCCAGCCCACCTCTCTGCCTCTAGACACACAGCTGGGCCTCCCTGGCACTGATTCACACTCAGTTTTGGGACAGTGAGGCTGGTTCCTAGTGGACCTGCTTGTGGTCTGAGCAGCAGGAAGCAGTAGGGCCACTGAGCTGTGCCCAGGATGACAAGAACAGTGGCTCCCAGGAACCCCTAGCTTTGCTCCAGGGCAGGCCCAGCGCTGGGTCCCAGCAGGTCCCTAGGAGAGGAGGCACCTCTGGCTCCAGCTGTAGACTCTTGCCTGTCTTGTCCAGGAAGAGGGGCAGCCCTTCCTTCCTTCCTTCCTTCCTCCCTTCCTCCCTCCCTCCCTCCCTCCCTTCCTCCCTTCCTGATGGAGTCTTGCTCTGTCATCCAGGCTGGAATACAGTGAAAAGATCTCAGCTCCCTGCAACCTCTGCCTCCTGGGTTCAAGCGATTCTGGTGCCTCAGCCTCTGGAGTAGCTGGGACCATAGGCACCCGCCACCGTGCCTGGCTAAATGTTTCGTATTTTTAGTAGAGATGGGGTTTCACCATATTGGCCAGGATGGTCTCAAACTTTTGACCTCAAGTGATCCTCCTGCCTCAGCCTCTGAAAGTGCTGGGATTACAGGCATGAGCCACCACATCTGGCCATGGCTTGGTCATTTCTATGGTCAGCCTTTGAGCCCTGGCTGCAATGGTGTTGAGCTGAACAGATCAGCCCCCATGCCAGGAGGCACCTGGGTGCCCATGCTGCCCTAGGACTGACCCTGAGAGATGGCAAAAGGGAGCGGGTTGGGAGGCATGAGTCAAGTCAATCCAACTGTTCTTAAAAGGGGGTGGGGAGGTTTCTGTGAAGAATGCATTTGAAGCCCATCAGTGATAGACTGGATAAAGAAAATGTGGCACATATACACCATGGAATACTATGCAGCCATAAAAAAGGATGAGTTCATGTCCTTTGCAGGGACATGGATGAAGCTGGAAACCATCATTCTCAGCAAACTAACACAGGAACAGAAAACCAAACACCGCATGTTCTCACTTATAAGTGGGAATTGAGCAATGAGAATGCATGGACACAGGGAGGGGAACATCATACACTGGGGCCTGTCAGCAGGTGGAGGGCTAGGGGAGGGAGAGCATTAGGAGAAGTAATTAATGTAGATGACGGGTTGATGGGTGCAGCGAACCACCGTGGCACGTGTATACCTATGTAACAAACCTATACGTTCTACACATGTATCCCAGAACTTAAAAAAAAAAAAAAAAGAATGCATTTGAAGCAGAGGTATTCCTAACACCAACAAGGAGTCCAGGGCACTCGAGCTTAGAATTCAGGCAGCCCTGGACCCAATTCCATGAAGAGTTGTGTGACCCTGGGCAAATTACTTCATTTTCTAAGCCTCAGATTTCTACAGGGATTTCTGTAAGGATTCAAAACTATGTGGTATATCCATAGATGTTCATTATAACATTGTTCTAAAAACCAAAAAAGGAAACCAACTAACCATCGGCAGGAAATGGGTTAAATACAAATGCCTATACCGCCATGGAAGATGTGTTGACTCACACGCACCGCGGGAATATGGGAGCGTGGAGTGGGCAGAATAGTGGGCCCAGCAAGAATCAGTGAGGGAAAAGACACTTATGTAGTTGTATAATACTTCTTAAAAATATTTTTTCTTTTTTTCAAGACAGAGTCTTGTTCTGTCATCCAGGCTGGAGTGTAGTGGCGTGATCTTGGCTCACTGCAACCTCCGCTTCCCAGGTTCAAGCACTTCTCCTGCCTCAGCCTCCTGAGTAGCTGGGATTAAGGCGCGCGCCACCACACATGGCTAATTTTTGTATTTTTAGTAGAGATGAGGTTTCACTATGTTGGCTGGGCTGATCTCAAACTCCTGACCTCATGATCCACCTGCCTCAGCCTCTCAAAGTGCTGGGATTACAGGCGTGAGCCACCACGCCCAGCCTGTAGTTGTATAATAATAATTACTAATAATTAAATAATTATTACTAATAAAATTCACCATGATCAGGTGCTACCTTACATGCTTGATGCATATTTAATGACTCCATTCCACAACAGACCCCCTGATGTATGTACAGTTAGTTACTACCCCGTTGTACAGAAGAACAAACAGAGGCAGGGAAAAATCAAGTTTGCCTGAGGTCTCACAGCTGGCGAATGGCAGAACTAGAATTTGCATCAGGCAGCCTGGGCTGTAGACTTCCGTGCTCTTAACCACAATCCTGCAGCCTCTCTAGACTTGCACAGAAAAGGGGCCAAGAACACCCAGGCAAACAGTAATTACCACAAATGGATCAGAAACAAACAGGACCTTCCTCACTCCGCCTCCCCCCACCCCAAGTCAAGGGGGAAAATAGGATACATAAAGTGGGAGAGTGAAGGAGGAATTTTAAATTGTGCCAATTTTTATTTATGGTTTATGAAAAAAAAATTAAGACAAGTATAGACAGGAAAAGAAGGAAAAAAAACCATACAATTCCTGGTTCACACAAGATAGTAGAAAAATAGCAACTACTATTGGCAGAATTCAGTAAGAAGTGAAGGCAAAACTGTCACTCAAATTTCAGTAGGCTGTATCTGGGGGAGGGGGTAGAGGGAGGACAAAGGCTGGTGAGACAGGTGTTGCTGAAGGAGACTAACTATTTACAGACTTTCCCTGGGGAACAGGCACCTCCCACCCAGATCACAGGCGCGGGAGGCCAGCTCATCTTTCCTGAAATCTACTACAGGTCAGGCTGTAGGCTCCAGGGTCCGCAAAATGTGGCTGATATAAAAAAGAAAAATAATAAATGCAGGAGCACGTGTAGCCCAAATGCAAGGCTTAGCTGTCTGAGTTCCTGCCATCTCCTCCAGGAAGTCTTCGCAGATGGCACTGGACTTTAACAGTAGCATTCCCACTCAACCTCCACACCCAGGCCACGCCTACCTTCTTTCTTACATGCTCTGCTTTCCTTCCTGGGGCTTATCTCAGTGTGTAATTATGTACTCACTGGAGTAATTATTTGATAGACATCTTCCTTCCCCACCAGAGCATGAGCCCCACTCAGTAGGATTAGCGCTTTGCTCACTCTTTTGTCTCTAGTATCTGCAAGAGGGGCTGGCAAACGGGAGGATGGTCTGAGACACACAGAGAAGCTAATCATCCAGAGCAGCAGTGCTCACACTCCAGGGAGCCTCAGAATCCCCCCGGGCGGCTTGCTGAGTCTCAGATTGCTGGGACCCAACCCAGAGTTTCTGATTCTGTAGTTCCAGGGTGGAACCTGAGAGTCTGCATTTCTGGCAAGCTCCCAGGTGATGCTCATGCTGTTGGTCCCCAGCCCACACTTGGAGGACATGTCATCAAAAGAAAGAATCAGCCAGGCACCAAGTGGCTCACACCTGTAATCCAACACTTTGGGAGACCGCAGTGGACAGATCTCTTGAGCCCAGGAGTTCAAGACCAGCCTAGGCAGCTTAGCAAAACCCCATCTGTACAAAAATTAGCCAGGCATGGTTATGTGTGCTTGTATTCCCAGCTATTCAGGAGGTGGATCACTTGAGCCCAGGAAGGTTGAGGCTGCAGGGAGCCATGATTGCACCACTGCACTCCAGCCTGGATAGCAGAGTAAGACCTTATCAGGAAAGGAAAGGAAAGAAAGAAAGGAAGGAGAGGAGGAGGGGGGGGGGGGGGGGGGGGAGGGGGGGGGGGGGGGGGGGGGGGGAGGGGGGGGGGGGGGGGGGGGGGGGGGGGGGGGGGGGGGGGAGGGGGGGGGAGGGGGGGGGGGGGGGGGGGGAGGGGGGGGGGGGGGGGGGGAGGGGGAGGGGGGAGGTCGGGGAGGAACCTAGCCGTCAGAAGGGGAGCCCAACACTGCCCTCCATTCTTGCACCCAACACCTCCACTTTCACACCAGGACACAGGAATGTGGAAAGATGACACCTGCCTAAATCTATGTGGCCATCGAGGGATGGGCCCCGTCTGCCCTACACCAGTGGCTCATGGTTAAGAGTGGCCACTCAGGCCAACACTCCTTCCCCTACACCCAGAGCCCCCAGATTCGGTCCAGCTAGAGAGGCAAAGACAGGGAGGGTCCTGAGAGGTACATGGGGGTGAAATAAGCAGTTCTAGTTAGCCTGGTAGTCGGCATCCGTGGTTTGGCATAGGAAAGTGAGGTGCAGTGCCTGCCTGTCATCTCTTCCCCCTGGGTCTCTGCAATCACAGATCTTGAGCCCTTCTCTTCCCTGTCTCTGTTTGCACTTGAGTTTCAAGGTGGGCCAAACAACACACCCTCTGCTGGGCTCTCTTCTCTCCAACAGGCCACAGGGAGTCTTAGGAAAGGTCATAGGAATATGGCCCGGCTAGAGGGGCACTGTCCCCACATCTTCTACCTGAGGACTTGGGGCAGACAGCAGAGGTGATAAACATTTCCAGAGGGGCTACAGCCTCAAGAGACAATCACGCATTTTCTCCTTGTGACTCACAGCTCCTCAAAGAAATAGCTTTCAAGTCAATTTCTACACAGAACATGGTGTTGGACTGAGTTGTCCAACCCCCCCAACCATTCCCAGGCTGAAGCCCTAAACCCCACACCCCGTGTCCTCAGAAAGTGACTGTACTTGGAGATAGGCCCTTTAAAGAGGTCACTACAGCTAAATGATGTCATTGGTGCGGCCTTAATCCAATACGACTGGTGTCCACATAAAAGGAGCAGATTAGGATGCAGCACGCGCAGAGGACAACCGTATGAGGACACAGGGGGATGGCAGCCATCTGCAAACCAAGCAGAGAGGCCTCCGGAGGAACCAACCCTGCTGGCACCTTGCTCTCCGACTCCTGGCCTCCAGAACTGAGACAATGAATGAGCTGTGAGGAAGTGGAGTCTCCAGCAAGGGCAGCTGGCTGGACAACTTTGGGATTCACCTCCATTGGCAACAAAGATGCCTTTCCAGCCCACTCCACCTTCCAGGCAGGGACAGGGAAGACAGGTGATCTGGATTAAAAGCTCCCACCAGCTCGCTGAGACTTAGCACAGGGCTTCCACTACTCGCTGAGACTGAGCACACGGCTTCCACTACTCGCTGAGACTGAGCACACGGCTTCCACTACTCGCTGAGACTGAGCACACGGCTTCCACTACTCGCTGAGACTGAGCACACGGCTTCCACTACTCGCTGAGACTGAGCACACGGCTTCCACTACTCGCTGAGACTGAGCACACGGCTTCCACTACTCGCTGAGACTGAGCACACGGCTTCCACTACTCGCTGAGACTGAGCACACGGCTTCCACTACTCGCTGAGACTGAGCACACGGCTTCCACTACTCGCTGAGACTTAGCACACGATTTCCACTACTCACTCAGTCTTAGCACACGACTTCTACTACTAAGTCTCCCGTGTTCTTATCACCATCATGTGAGACGCCTTAGAGACCAGAGGTGCTGGGATTGTTAGCCCCTGAAGTATCCACAGATCCAGGTTAACCCCAGGACAATTGAGAAGAATCGCTGACAGTCCACAGGGAAGGTATCGATTGGATGTTTCATCTCCGACAAGAACCCTTCAGCAGGGCCAGCCTCATGGGCATGAGGCCAGTGCAGCTGCACAGAGATCCCCGTGCAGGACGGGTGTTGGGCTTGAGGCTTCATGCTCCAAGCTGCCATCTTGAAATGCGTAATCATTGGATCTGAATGTGGATGTGGAAATTTAGTCCCATGGGATGATGTATACCCGGGGCTTGGCATCTCCCCGACTCCACCCAGTGGCCACAACTGCTCTTCCCGATGAGGGACACCTGGGAGGGTCTACACAAGGGGTGTCCAATCTTTTGGCTTCCCTGGGCCACATTGGAAGAACAATTGTCTTGGGCCACACATAAAATACAGTAATACTCATAATAGCTGATGAGCTAAATAAATAAATAAATAAATTGCAAAAAAATCTCATAATGCGTTAAGAAAGTTGACGAATTTGTGTCGGGTTGCATTCAAAGCTACCTTGGGCTGTGGGTTGAACACGCTTGGTCTACACTCACCCGGTAGTAATCCCTTGTGTGGTGGAGAGCAACAATCTATAGCAAGTGGAAGTCACCAGGACAGTCAAGGGAGAGATCACAGAAGATAGAAGCAAGTGTCTTCCTGCTATTGGCAGTCTGCTGCATGAATTCTGTAGCCAGTCCTGCCCTCAAGTCAACCTCATCGCCTTACCTGCCTTCCTTGAACCAGAGACCTTTCCTCTCTGCCCTTGGTCATTCCAAACACCCCTGTGGAAGTCCCGAATGCGCTGATCCAAATTACTTACCCTGTGTTGGGAAGCCCCAAGGGGTTGCAGGTGTCCCCAAATGGCCACATACAGCATACAGACCCCCCCCCATCCCATCCTCCTCTTTCTCCCACTGGCACCCCAGCTGGGCTGGCACCACTCTACACCGCCCCCACTGGGGATCTGGATTCTTGTCTAATAATGCTGTTTACAGAACCACTCCCAGCTACGCCCACCCAGCCCTGAAAGGCAACACAGACCTAAAAACCCACAATCCTTTCTCTCCCCTTCTTTTGTTCAAACTTCCCCTTTATTTTTCACATGTCCTTTTTTTTTCTGGCTACAAAATTAAACCATATTTGTGGCTGGAAATTTGGAAAATGCACAAGATTACAAAGAAGAAAATTTGTCATTCCAAGATTTAAAAAAACTGCTCAAAATGATCTTTTTCCAGATTTTATTATCTGCACATTGCAAAAGTTTGTTTTTTCCAAAAGAAATTATGACCACCTGTTTCCACTGAATGATACATCATGCAGGGCAAAGATGGCAAAAGAATCATGGAATCCACGTGGGCGAGCAGACAGATGTCTAGTCCTTCTGTTTTTCTGTATGTTTGACATTTTTCTTTTTCTTTCTTTTTTTTTTTTTTTTTTTTGACAGAGTCTTGCTTTGTCACCCAGGCTGGAGTGCAGGGTATGATCTCGGCTCACTGCAACCTCTGCTTCCCCGATTCAAGCGATTCTTCTGCCTCAGCCTCCCAAGCAGCTGGGATTACAGGCGCCCGCCACCACACCCAGCCAGTTTTATATTTTTAGTAGAGATGAGGTTTCACCATGTTGGTCAGGCTGGTCTCCAACTCCTGACCTCAAGTGATCCACCCACCTGGGCCTCCCAAAGTGCTGGGATTACAGGCGTGAGCCACTGTGCCGAGCCGTGTTTGTCGTTTTTCATGTGAAAAATGTTAGATAGAATCTTAGCCGTCCACTGTGTCATTACATATTCTTCCACAGCATCAGTTCCAGTGCCTGTGAGAATTCTGTTACCTAGATATCCCAGAATACGTGTAAACAAACCTCTACTCATGGGCATTTTTAAATATTTTGAATATCTCATTTCTTGTTTTAAAGTTTTTGTTTTCATCATATCTGATATGAGACAAGTCCTTTTTACCAGGTGTCTATAAGAACCTTCAAACAACCATCCAAATACCATCCATGTCAACATCTGACTTAGACAGGTTCATCTTAGAGGTTAAACACTCTACATGATTTTTGAGGTCCCTGAATAAGCTTTCTGCTAATTCCCTTTTTCTCCTTTTCGATAGATTATTAGGGGGGGTGGGAATAAAACCCAAACTCTTGCATCTTTCATAACTTGTATTTCTTTGTCCATGAAAGAGAAACAGCAGCTGAATGTCTACCCTTGAAGATATAGCAGTTGCCTGTGTTCTCATCCAGATGGCCTCTGATTTAGGAGAAATACTGAATCTACAAACAACTTGTGTGCACACAAATAAAACACACAGGACCACCCATCAGCTCCCAGTCCCCACCCCTAATATGATGGCCACCAAGCAGCAACCATTTAACACACTGGAAGTTCCTTCTAGTTTCCTCTTCCTAGGAGTTTGGGACTCTAGCATTCTTTATACTTAAAAAAAAGCTTGTGACATTAGGATTGGGGGCAGGGTTTCTGGGATGCCATCTTCAGAGCCTTCAAGTTTTCTGAGAACTTACTAACGTTGAAAGTGTTTCAATGACTGATTCACACAGACCTTCCGGGGTGGGGGGCAACTTACAACTAAGGACTGTGACATAACACCAGCGTGCACATTTGCATCCATGACAATGACCACAGCACACACCGTAGGTTCCGAGTGAAGGCTGATACCCACTGAAAGCTTCAATGGCTCAGAGAGAAAGGTTAGCAGGAGAATTGAGTCATCACACAGTGCACAATTGTGGAATCGGTGAGAAAACTCTAAGACACCTAAATATTGAGAAGTGTAGTCACGTTGCAAGCAGGTGCCTTACATGAATCCAGTCTTTGTACATAGCAGCTGCCACAGTCAATAAGCACTAAGTGTAGTAGTAAATACAAATAGATACCAAATGAAGAGATACTCTTTCAACAACGCCCAACAGTAACATTATCTTCAAGTGAACGAGCCAGTTCTATGGTAATCAGATGACAGCCTTCAAAATTGGCATTCGCAGGCTGCTTGCTGGCAGTTGGACTTGAGTTTGAGTCTGATTATCCTAAACTAGCAAACAAATTCCTGACAAATGTAAATGTCATTTTGTACACACACGCCTTAGCAGACGTTCTCAGCATCAGCATTTTCAAAATCAAAAGTCCAAAAGAGTTTAAAGAACAGAACTCAAGATGAATGAAAACACTAACCAAAACAGATAACTAGTGAGCAGATGACATGTCAGATGTGGTTCTAGGTTTTTTTTTTTTTTTTTTTTTTTTTTTAATGTGAATGACATCATTTAAGGAAATACTTCTTTCTACTATTCCAATGGGCAGCCTTTAAGGCGGTCCCCAGTCATCACTCCCTCCCAGTACCCATGGCCTGTGTAACCCCTTCCCTTTGAGTGTAGACTAGACCTAGACTTACATCAAATGAATAGAATATGGCAGAAGTTATGAGATCTCATTTCCGAGACGAGATTCAAAAAAGGCTTTGGTTTCCAGTGTCTTTTTTTTTCTGTTTTTTGAGATGGAGTCTTGCTCTGTCACCCAGGCTGGAGCATAGTGGCACAATCTTGGCTCACTGCAACCTCCACCTCCCGCATTCAAGTGATTCTCCTGCCTCACCCCTCTGAGTAGCTGGGGTTACAGGCACCCACCACCACACCCAGCTAATTTTTGTACTTTTAGTAGAGATGGGGTTTCGCCATGTTGGCTAGACTGGTCTCAAACTCCTGACCTCAGGTGATCCACCTGCCTCGGCCGCCCAAAATGCTGGGATTATAGGTGTGAGCCACCATGCCTAGCCTGATTAAGTTTTAATAGAACATCGCCAATATATCAAAATAAGGCTGTTTTATGTGTACTTTATAATTTTATTATAACTTTTTTTTTTTTTTTTTTTTGAGAGGGAGTCTCACTCTGTCTTCCAGGCTGGAGTGCAGTGTTGTGATATCGGCTCACTGCAACCTCCACCTCCGGGGTCTAGGGATGTATCTGCCTCAGCCTCCCCAGTAGCTGGGATTACAGGCACCTGCCACCATGCCCGGCTAATTTTTGTATTTTTAGTAGAGAGGGGTTTCACCATATTGGCCAGGTCGGTCTTGAACTCCTGGACTCAAGTGATCCACCCATCTCAGCCTCCCAAAGTGCTGGGAAAACAGGGGTGAGTCACTGCGACCGGCCTAAATTGATTTTATAATTGAGTTATAAGCAAACAGTTATGTTTATTATAGGTTTTATGCTTATACTTACTTGAAGTCATACTTTCATACAAATCATTTAAGATAACACTGGCCAGGTGCGGTGGCTCATGCCTGTAATCCCAGCACTTTGGGAGGCTGAGGCGGGCGAATCATGAGGTCAGGAGTTTGAGACCAGCCTGGCCAACATGGTGAAACCCCGTATCTACTAAAAATACAAAAATTAGCTGGGCGTGGTGGCGGGTGCCTGTAATCCCAGCTAATCGGGAAGTTGAGACAGGAGAATCTGGGAGGCGGAGGTTACAGTGAGCCAAGATCACACCACTGCACTCCAGCCTAGGTGACAGGGTGAGACTCTGTCTCAAAACAAACAAACAAAACACTGTGGGGTTTCAGTATGTTTATTTAAGAAGATGCCCACACGTTGCTAAATTCTGAGAAACACTAATGATTTGTGAGTTTGGGCAAGCCTTGGGTTAAGGTTGTGTGTGCCTGAGCCTCAAAATTCCCATGCATATACTCTTCTCCGGTAACCGAGTGTAATCTCTTAAAAACAAATCTGACTGTGCCTGTTTTATCACAGTTCTAATGTTGGGCCCATCTGTGAATAAATGAGTGACTGTCATGTCTTGACTTAAAACCCTTCAACAATCCCCCATTGCTCCAGGGATAAAACCCACACTCTGACAAGGCTCCGTACGACCCTCCTCTGCAGCCTCATCCTACCAACCCCAACGCCTCTCCCTCTTTTGTCTAGAACTCGCTGTCAACCCCTGCCCTTCATCCAGCTCACTCTTTGCCACTCCTATTTATCTTAAATATCACGTCTTTCTCCCAGCTCTGACACATCGGCACTAAACAGTGAACTGTGACCTGTTGTTGGGTGCCTGTCTCTGCCTCCCGGATGGGATACCTGAGGGCAGGGAGCTGTGCATCCTTATCAGCCTCAACCCCAGCCTGTAGCACCCACCTGACACACAGAGGGAGCCCCTCTCCATGAATCTAGGTTGAATGGATGGGTGGTCACTACATGTGTCGGTTGGGATCCAAGCCTCACCCTGCAGAGCCCAGAAGGAGGAATCTGCTCACCAGCCAGGGAGGCAGTGGGTTGGGGCTATACCTGCCTCAGTTAGGAGATGGGAGCCCTGAGGGGCAGAGGCAGCTTCCCCCGGAGTCAGCGCTGAGTCACCTGGGAAGCAGGAATTTCTGGTCCAATCTCTTCCTTACCTTAATGTTCAGGTCAGCAGTGAGAAACTTTTTCTAGTAACTAAATTAAGGAGGCCTCTCAAAGACCTTTCTTTTTGTTGTTGTTTTGTTTTGAGACAGGGTCTCACTCTGTGGCCCAGGTTGGAGCACAATGGCATGATCACAGTTCACTGCAGCCTTGACCTCCCAGGTGCAAGCAATCCTGCTTCAGCTTCGGGAGCGGCTAGAACCACAGGTGCACACCGCCATGCCTAATTTTTTAAATTTTTTGCAGAGATGGCATCTGGCTATGTTGCCCAGGCTGATCTTGAACTCTGGGGTTCAGGCAACCCTCCTACCTCAGTCTTCCAAAGTGTGGGGATTACAGGCATGAGCCACTGCGCCCGACTCAAACACCTTTCTTTTCATTCCTGGAAATGCTGAAATCCAGTCTCCAGTTCCCCTCTTAACCACCAGTCCTCTGTCTGGTCCTCTACTCTTTGATTCTCCAGTGCACCTAAGACCACTGGGTCTCAAATAAAGCATCTCCTGGTTTGTCAGCTGCCCGTTGGCCTCCTCTATGAACTTTGTTTTGTACACACCTGTATCCTCGGCGCCTGGCAAAACTGGCTGTCAGGAAATGCTCACTGAGCAAACGAAAGTGGCCCCACTAGGAGCTTCACATCCTCGTTGATCACATGATGACAGTAAAACTTACCTTGGAGGTAAGAGGCCCGAGAGAAGACACAGCAGGTTCTCAGTAACAATCACTATTAGAACTGGCGTAACTGGTCAAAGTGGCTGGGGGAGGGGAGGGCTTAGAGGCCTCCTACAGGCATCCTGGATGTGGCATATAATTAGTGCTCATAAAAGACGGTTCCAACTATTGTAGAAGTAATCACCTCAGCACACATTGCCTCCTTTCCAAACCCTGGGAGGAAGGCGTTTCAACGAGAGGACACGAGTATGAGAGCAAAGGAGGTGCTCAGGTCTGAGCTGACCTGGCAGGAAGTGAGTGCCTCGCCCAGCCTCCCGGCTTCCCCACCTCCCTCCCTCCTCACACTTCCCATCGATTTTCATCGTTATTTCTTGGGTTTGCACAATGCTGCCTCTGGAGACAGCACACCTTATTTCTCAGCTGGCCTTTGGTGCTGGCTGCTGGTATCACCAGCCTCCTGGTGTGGCACACTGCCCATCGTCACGCACCCAAGGCCTCGGGATGCTGCTGAGAGCACCCCGGTCCACAGCCAGGTGGGAGAGCATACCAACAGACCAGCTCAACACCTGTCGGACCTTTGAGAACTCTTCTGCAAAGCTTTAGAGGGATGAAGTCCACCTGGCACAGAGATCAAACTCTCCCCAGCATCTCCCTTGAGGTTACATCATCCATGCACCTGCATTCCTGGACATCCTATGAAACCTGATGGTAACCAACTACACATCAGGAGTGTTCGAAAAATACCTGGCCTGATGCAACCATTGAAAGATGGAAAGGAAAAAACAGGAATGGCAACGTAGGAAAGGCAGCCTGTGTTGGCAAATAAACTTCAAACTCCTTTAGCAGAACGTATCACACAAGTAGAAAAATAGATCACAGCAAATTAATTGAACTCTATATCCTATTAACATTAACACGCCACTTCAGAAAAATCGAGATTGTTCAAAGACTGCTAATTAGGTGGTCCTGTGGTCTACCACCCTAACACCAGAATTCTTACATCAACAGGGATGTATAAAACACTGTTTTTAAAAAGCCCGAAACACTATCTTTAAAAAGCACGAATACTTAATCTCACAAACAAAATGTTTTGACCATTAGTATTCTTTGGGAGAAAAAAATAAAATTTTAAGTCAAATACTTTTTCAGCTTTTTTATTATTATTATATTAAAAGGTAATTGTACCTTTGAAGTTTCCTCTCACTGGTCAAAAGGCCATTGCCAAGTCATAGTTCTCATTAGCAACCCAGGGGACTTGTTCAGAAATGGTATTTTTGAATGACTGCTTAAGCTTAAATGAAAAAAAAAGTGCAACGACCCTCTGGTGTGCAAAGAAAGCAGAAATTTAGTGCCCCCTTGCCCTTAAAGCGTGCAAGGAGTTCTGTTTGCGAAGCTGAAAAGAAGGGTGTTGGGTCACCCTCAAGCCTGGCTTCACCTCTGGCTTCCAAGAATCCGAGGAACAGGAGGGGCTTTATTTGACAGCTTTGCCAGTTTGTTCCCTCATGAACCGCCCTGCCCCTGGCCCCCTGCTGCTTTACCCCAGCGGGTCCCCTGGAGGTTGCAAAGCAGGCCGACAGCTCCGGGTGGCTTTCTAAAAGTGCCCGCCTGTAGGAAGTGAGGCTGGGAGGTCCCTCAGCTCCAACTTTGCTTTCTATTATTGCTACAACATTTCAGCAATCTTTTGTTTTTTGCATCCCTCTAATTTTATTTTCCAATTTAAGTTTTAAATATCCATAAAGCAGCCCAAGTCTGAAGACCCAGGAATTTTAATTCTCCGGAGTCAGAGAAACCTAGGTTAAGTTCCCAGCCAGGTCACTTCCTAGCTCCGTGCCCCTTAGGCAATATACTTAACCACTCTCGGCCTCAGTTTCTCATCTGCAAAACGGGTTCACGTGCGGGTTCAGTGCTGCGCTCCCCGGGCCAGAGCACACATGAGAGCGTGGCTGCTGTGAGGACGGCTTCTTTCCGGAACCAGGGCAGGAGGACGAGTTCGCGAATCGCAGCGCAAACGCGGGGTCTCGGGTCGGGGACGGTTACGACAGAGGGGATGGGGGGTCGGGTCGCACGACCCGGGTCGCTCACCAAGGCTTCCTCCTCGTCCTTTTCCAGCGCCTGGTACTGGCGGCCGCCGCCCGAGAAGCCGAGTTTCTTCAGGAACTTGGAGACGCGTCCCTCGACCATGGTGAGCGGGCGCAGGCGCTGCCTGCCTCCCTCGGTCCCCGGCGAGGCCCGGGATGGCTGCGCGCGCCCAAGCCCCCTGGGCCAGACCCGGTTACCAGGGAGCTGTCTACCTGCCCGCGCCACGTGAGGCCCCGCCCCCGGGGCGGGGCTGCGCGCAGGGAGGTGTAGGCTCACCTGGCCCCGCCCCGCGAGCTCGCCTGGGACCCCAGGGCCCCTGGGGACAGCGCCGGCTGGCCATCGAAGGCCCAGGGAGCGGCTGCGTCGCCTCAGGGCTTGGGCTGTTTCCCACACTTGCAGATCCTCAGAATCACCTGGAGTGGGGGAGGTGGAGGAGCAAACGCTGGTTTCCGCTGGAAATCCGGATTCCCAGACCCCTCCCTGCCCAGTTATTGGGTTTGGAGCCCCCGGGAGCTGAGTTTTTAACGAGCCCCAGGTGATCCTCTTGAGGAAGGCAGTGTGGGCCGCTCTAAGGCGCCGGGAGCGAGGTGGTTGGAGCTGACTCAGACTCACACCTGCGGCTGGGCACGCTGGATGGGTCACCTGGCCTCTCTGAGCCTCGGCGACCTAGTCTGTCATTGAGCGGGGAGCAGAAGGCTAAGACCCCCACCTCCAGGGCCCTGGGAGTGAGTCCGGGAACAGGAGCGGCTGACAGCCCTGCTGCCTTTGGCTCCTGCATGGTCTGGGATGGTCAGGCCCCCTGTCCTCCTCTGCAGGATGAGCGCCGCTTTTGCTCATGGCGGGACCTGAGCAGGTTTCTTACATTTTGTGCACCTTGGTTTACTGCTCTGCAGAAAGGCCACCACCATAGACTTTCTTCACAGTGCATTGAGAGGCCCCAGCGGACAGTGCTGTACAGGAAGGTCTGGAGCAGGGCTTGGCTTAGAGAATGTGCTGGTGTCCCCATGACACCATCCTCATGATCGTCATCATCATCAGAAGGTGCTGGGTTCAAATGGCTCCCAAAGTATGTGAGTCCACACACAGTGTAGACAGTTGCCTGCTGCCAAGTGGGTGCTTTGAAGTACCAGGGCTTTCTTTGGCTTCAGGTGGGTCTAGATCCGTAAGTAGACCCACCACTTAGCAGAGGCGGGGGCTCTGGGGAAGGCCGTGCCACCCACCTTTCCACTGGCTTCCTCATCTCTACAGGGAATTTGCTTAGGGACTACAGGACGTGGCCTCTGCATTTATCCACGCAATTCAGCTGCCTCTTTTGAGCAAATATTTGCCACCTACCTCAATTGCTCCTGAGGGTTGACTCCAGCCCACAAAAACCTGTGGGGCAGTTCCAGTGGCCCTTCTTGTATCTCCTGCATCTTCCTCTTTTAAGGAAACAAAGGCTATGGTATCAGCCTGTCCCCCCCGCCCCCCAATTTCAACAAAGGTACAGGAATAATGGTAACAGCAAACCTCTGACATGAGTGAGTCCAGATTTGAATCCCAGGAATGTTCCTTTCAGACCTTGGACAACTTTCTTCACCTCTCTCCACCTCAGTTTACTCATCCATAAAATGGGGACATCACTACCTACCTGTATGAGTCAGGGTCCCAGTAGGAAACAGTAATTTGAGGAGAGTTTGAGAAACAGACTTTTTACAAAGGTGTGGGGATGATGTAGAGAAACCAGAAGCGCTTATGCCATTAACGAAGACTAGCAAAGAGTGAGAAGTGGCTTTGTTCCCACCCAAGTCCTGAAGGAGCAGACGAGAGAGGAGTTACCTGGAGAAGGGAGCTCTGGGGGGCTGATCACTTCAGCAGAGGGCAACAGAGCCAAGGACGCAGGCTCCTGGGTGGAGAATCCAAAGAAGGGTGGAGAGTGGTGTAGAGGAGGCTGGGCTGGTGGCTCACACCTGTAATCCCAACACTTTGAGAGGCAAAGGTGGGCGGATCACCTGAGGTCAGGAGTTTGGGACCTGCCTGGCCAACATGGGGAAACACTGTCTCTACTAAAAATACAAAAATTAGCCAGGTATGCTGGCGTGTGCCTGTAATCCCAGCTACTTGGGAGGCTGAGGCAGGAGAATCGCTTGAACCCGGGAGGTGGAGGTTGCAGTGAGCCGAGATTGTGCCGCTGCACTCCAGCCTGGGCGATAGAGCAAGACTTCATGTTAAAGAAAAAAAAAAAAGAGTGTTGTAGAGGAACAAGTAGGAGACATCCTGCAGCCAACCTCAGCATCCTATGGTAAAGGCTGAGTGAATGCTTGCACAGGTGGAGTACCCAGTAGTATGACGTAGTAGTACCCGACATTGCAGGCCCTCAGGCACTTCTGTCATATTATTAATATAAAAGAACATACAGGAACTTGGCTCAGTTATTTCTTAGGTCCTTCCCAACCGGCATTCTGTGATTTTAAGATGATGTTGGATCCAGGGAAGAAGAATGCCTTGTTGGCATCTTCATGTTTGTCCAAGCCGTTAACCAGTCATCTCTCCAGGCAGACCAGCATCCCTGGAGCAGGGGATTTGAAAGCTCAGCCTTCTGGACCCTATCACCATGGCTTCCGCTCCAGCCCAGAGATGTCAAGGCTGGAATTCCTGGGCTAGGTTTGAAAATGCTCAGGGCATTCCAGAAGGAAACTCTAGATGGTGGATATATACATGTATATTTTAGAGACAAGGTCTCACTCTGTAGTCCAGGCTGGAGGGCGGTGGCGGGATCATAGCTCACTGCAGGCTTGAACTCCTGGGTTCAAGCAATCCTCCCTCCTGAGTAGCTGCGACTACAGGTGCACAGAACCACACCCAGCTAATTTTTTAATTTTTATTTTTATGTAGAGATGGGGTCTTGCTATGTTGCCCAGGCCAGTAAATTAGGTTTACGGTGCATAAAATTAGGTAAATTAGGCTCCACCAGTGTTGGTTATGGTAAATGATGTGCCCGAAACATGGCAAATACTCCAAAATATTTATTGAATATGTCTCTCATAAACAATAGATCATTAAAATGTATATTTAACAGAACTTTCAATGAATGATTTGCTTTATAATAGGGAAATGTATTGTGTCTACATTGTTATAGTTGTCACTGTTAGATTGACGTCTGTCATCCTCTTTCATGTTTTATTTCTGTGCCTTTTGAGGCAAGCACTCAATTTGCTGTCAAGTTTTACTTTGGTTTTGGAATAAACATCTCATTGAAAGTTCTACTGGGAGCTACCTGAAAACACTTCAGAAACACAGATGAGTATTTACAGTCTCTTTTGGTTTCCTTTTCCAGATTTAAAGAAATTTTCCAACTTTAATTTTTGTTTTTCTAACCTCTGCATCCTCTTATATTCTAAGTAATTTAATTACCCAAACTCTTCTCTTTTTTTGGGACAGTCTTGCTCTGTTGCCCAGGCTGGAGTACAGTGGCGCCATCTCGGCTGGCTGCAACCTCCACCTCCCGAGTTCAAGCGATTCTCATGCCTCAGCCTCCAGAATATCTGGGACTACAGGGGTGCGCCACCATGCCCAGCTAATTTCTGTGTGTATATATATACTAGACACAAGACAGGGTTTTGCCATGTTGACCAGGCTGGTCTTGAACTTCTGACCTCAAGTGATCTATCTGCCTGCCTAAGCCTCCCAAAGTGCTGGGATTACAGGTTTGATCCACCGCGCTTGTCTCAAGCACTTACCTTCTGAGTTGGTTTTTGTTGTTGTGTGTTGTCCATTTCCCTGTCAGTTACACCTGCTATTTATGTTTGTCTTAAACGACCTTTCTGAGGTCTGTCACTTTGTTTGGATTCCGTGGTCATCCCCACAGACTTCAAGATTCTGTTTTTTCAAGTTTTTCATTTATTTTTTCTGCCTTCAGTCTGTAAAATACTAGAGCCCACTTGCAAAGAATCTAACAAGACAGTTGGCTGGAGAACTTTCTGGGGTTTGCAGCTCAACGCCTCAGTGATTCTGCAGCATTGGCCAACGATGAATGCCAAGGGTGGGACCCAACCAAAGGCATCCAGCCTTTCTCGAAATGTCTGCTCTGGGCACCTTGAACAATGAGGTCATGCTCTGCAACTCCCATTCACTCTCTATGTCAAAGTGGTGTCTTTTCACTGCCCGCAAATTATCCCCAGCAATGCCCCAGCACTGCTGGGAGCCGTGATGCAACTTCAAGGCACCTGTATTTTGTTTGGTAACAAACTTCACTCACAAATTCTCTAAGAGTGGCATTGAAGACATCCTTTTTGGAAAGGGTACACTGTACAAAGGTATATTTTGTGCAATTTGTTTCTAATTTTAAGAATTAGGTGGAAGTTATGGTACCTTTCATAAACCCTTGATTCTGTTTTGCAATAGCTGTGCACACAGGAAATAATCATTTTATAGATGGGAACACTGGGACTTGGAAAGGTAAAACCATTTCATTCACTTAACAAATATTTCTCAGCACCTGCCATGTGGCACTGGAGATCGAGCTGGGAACACAACAGACTCTTTCCCTGCTTTCCTATCTCATCTCCTAATGGGGGAGACAGGCTGTGGACAAATCCATGTGTAATGCAAAGTCAGGCAGTGCATGTCGTGGGTTGAATAATGTCCCCTGCAAAAGATATGTCCATGTCCTAACTCTGGGAATCTGTGAATGTGACCGTATTTGGAAAAAGATCTTTATAGATATAATTAAAGATCTCAGGATGGAATCATCCTGGATTAACGGAGTGGGCCCTAAGTCTAGTGACTGTGGCCTGATAAGAGACAGAAGAGAAGGTCACCTGAAGATCAAAGCAGGGATGTGACCACAAGCTGCAAGACATCTGGGTCCATGAGAAGCTGGAAGAGGCAGGAGGAATCTCCCCACACCCATCATGGGGCTTCCAGAGGGAGCACAGGCTCCCCCACACCTTGATTTCAGAATTCTGCCTCCAGAATGGAGAGAGAATAAATTTCCACTGTAGCCACCCAGTTTGTGGAGCTTTATTGCAGCAGCCCAAGGAGACTAGGACAGTGGGTGACACTAGAAGAAAAGTGAGGGTGGGCGCGGTGGCTCACGCCTGTAATCCCAACACTTTGGGAGGCCGAGGCGAGTGAATCACCTGAGGTCAGGAGTTCGAGACCAGCCGGGCCAACATGGTGAAACCTCATCTCTACTAAAAATACAAAATATTACCCGGGCGTGGTGGTGGGTATGGTGGCCTGTAATCCCAGCTACTCTGGAGGCTGAGGCAGGAAAATCGCTTGAATCTGGAAGGAGATTGCACTGAGCCAGGGTTGTGCCACTGCACTCCAGCCTGGGTGACCAGGCAAGACTCAGCCTCAAAAAAAAAAAAAAAAAAAAAAAAAAAAAAAAAAAAAAAAAGAAAAAAGTGAGCAGGATGGGGCCTGGAGAGTGGAGCCTCTTGTAGCTAGAGGAGTCAGGAGAGGTAAGACGAGATCTCTGTGGGTACGGGGCAGCGGGGAGGGGTGGCAGAGGAAACAGAAGGGCAGTAGCTAAGGCCTGGAGTTGGAAACAGCTCTGCTGCCACAATAGCGAGACCCCCTTATGTGAACCGGTCTATGCATTTGCACCAAAATGAGGGTCACGCTCACATGCTCCCCACACACAGCCTGTTTCCAGGCACTATTCATGTCTTACTTTCACTGTTTCATAACCATTATTTGCTGAATGACAGGCAAACGTTGGCTGAGCACTTCCTGTAGCTATGGGCACTGCTGGGCTTCTAAAGGGCTTAATTCCAGCAGAAGCAACAAGGCACTGCCCCTTGGAACATGACACCAGGTGCCAAATGAACACGGCTTGGGACTTGCTAAATTCCGGGAGGTAAATACACAGCACAGATGCCTCTGCTCCTCCTCCCTCTTCTGACCTGTAGCAGGCATCAGTGTTTGATCACCAGGCGGCACTTCCCCCTTGGCTGGGACAGGCCTCGGAATCCTCCTTATCAAACTTCAAGTAGCCACTGACAATTGTTTGCACCTGGCAAATTAATAAACTCATTTACCAAAGGATTTTCAGAATAAGGAATGATGGGAACAGGGAGGAGTTATGGAACCTTCCAGAAGATAGTGGGATGGCTGAAGGAGAGGATCATCTGTCCATGTGGAGAGAAAAGTCAGGTGGGGAGACAGAAAGAAGACCCAGACAGAGAAAGGCTGACCTCAGAATTCCCAAACTTCAAGATCTTTTCTCTTTCTCTTTTTAAGCCTGCCTGCTTTAACAGAGAAAAAAAGTTTTTTAAGAGACAACTTCTGACTATGTTGCCCAGGCTGAATTCCAACTCCCGGGCTCAAGGGAGCCCCAGCCTCAGCCCCCTGAGAACACCCCCCGCCCAGCTCTTTTCTTTTAACTTCTCCAAGACCTCTTTTCACAATTCTTTCCCAGGCCAACGGATGGTTGTCCAGTAGGATTTTGTCTACCAAACACCATGGCAATTATTAAGTGTAAAACTGACTCCTTTTTAAAAAAACTTTAGTTGTGAGAGCAGAAAAATTGCACAGAAAATAAAGAGTTTCCCCGTGTCCCTTCTCCCAGCCTCACCCCCGCCCCGTGTCTCTTATGAATAGCATTGTGCACTGGTGCGGTACATTGATACCACTGATGGGCAAACATTGATTTATTATTAACGAAGTCCTTTTTTTTTTTTTTTTTTTTTTTTTGAGACAGAGTCTTGCTCTGTCACCCAGGCTGCAGTGCAGTGGCACGATCTTGGCTCACTGTAACCTTGCCTCCTGGGTTCAAGTGATCCTCCTGCCTCAGCCTCCTGAGTAGCTGGGATTACAGATGTGCATCACCACACCTGGCTAGTTTTTTTGTATTTTTAATAGAGACAGGGTTTTGCCATGTTGGCCAGACTGGTCTTGAACTCCTGGCCTCACATGATCCACCCACCTCGGCCTCCCGAAGTGCTGGGATTACAGGCATGAGTCACCGCACATGGCCAGTCCATTGTTTACAATAGAGCTCACTCCTGGAGTCGTACATTCTGTGGTTTATGACAAATGTATAAATGACATAATGACAAGGGTCCACCATGGCGGTGTCATGGAGATTAGTTTCACTGTCCTAAAAACCCTCTGAGTGCCATTAATTCATCCCCCACTTCCCTGGACCCCTGACAACCGCTGATCTTTTTACTGTCTCTGTAAGTTGTGCCTTTTCCAGAACGCCACATAGTTGGAAATGGGACTCCCTTTCAAACTTACTCTCCCTTTAAAAATTGAAAAGCATCCAGGCCTGTCACTCAGAGTCCAGAGAATTGCAATCCAAAGCAAAGAGGCCCAGGGCCTTCCCTGTTTAAACTCTCCAGTTTGTGCCTACCACGGTCACTCACGGAGGTAACCACCCTGATTTGGCCAGGACGGTCCCAGTTTTACTGTGGATGTCCTGGCATCTTGAAACTCACAAGAGATGAGGTCATCCCCTTGGTTTAAACTCCAGACTCCTTCATAGGCCACACCAGGGCCCTGCAGCCCTGACGCCTGACTCTCTCCCCATCTCTCCCCTTCTGCCATTCTAGACCTCCTTCCTTGTCTAGGCCCTGGGTACGTGCTCTCTCTCCGCCAGCCTCGGCCTGACCTCTTCCCTCTGTCTGGAACACGCGCCAGAGGCCCCAGCGCCCCTAAATCTCACCCTGCCTACTCCTGCGCATCCTTGAAGTTGTAACTGAGTTGTCGCTTCTCCAGAGAGGCCCCTCCTTATCCCTGGACCAAATGAGATCTCCTGCAGAGGGGAGCCCCACTGCACACATGCTTTCCCCAAAGTGATGACAACTTTGCCACAGTTAGTTTAAAAGAGGGCGCTGAATGCAAAGAGCGCTAACATCCACCAACAGAGAGCAGGTGAATAGCACATGGGATGCCCAGAGGATGGGACATTGTTCAGCCATAGGAAGGAATGAGACACCCATCCACACTACAGGATGGATGGGCTTGGAAAACATGATCCAAGTCAAGGAACCACTCAGGTGATCTGCCCAAAACAGGCAACTCCACGCAGACAGGAAGCTGATGGGTGGTCGTCAGTGGCTGCGGGGAGGGAGAATTGGGAGCTATTGGCGTTTCTTCTTTGGGTGATGGCAATATTCTGGAATTAATGGGAGGGTTTGCATGCTCTTGTGAATATACTAAAACCCACTGAATCGCACCTTTAAATGAATTTTTTTGGATTGTGTCTCGATACAAATATATTTTAAAATAGGTTCTGAAGACATACTTGTTGAATGGAAAATGAATGGATATTTTTAACTGGGAAGCCTGATCAGAAGTTAAATCTATGATTTTTGTTGGCTTTTGGATACAATAGAGTTCAAAGTTCCCGGTTTCTCTCTTTGCAAGTCCCTAGAACCCTGGGTTTCCCAAGTTAGGTTATGCCTGAAGGGGTGAGGTCAGTTCTCAGGAAAGTAGCTCTTAGAAATGCAGGAGGGGTAGGGTAGAAAAGGGTCTGGGGCTGGATCTTCCTTTCTCCTTGTCTGGTGTAGCCTGTTCCCCAGACTCAATTGTCTGTTGAGGAATTCCGAGGGGCTTGGGATCACCTCCAAGCAAGGGCACAGGGTGGTGATAGCCTCCCCTCCCACAGTGGATTCTCAGTAACACAGAGAGGTGGCAAAAATGTACATCAGAGTGCATCTCTCCCCATTTCAAGCCCCCCATAGCTTGCTGTACTGGAAGCTGCTGCCCCGCTCCACTCACCCTCAACAAAGTCTGCTTACTGCAAACACCTGAGGCCCTCTGCTTAAGGGATTTTATGTTGGCACCTGGGCCAGAGATAAGGCAATGTTAACTCCCCGTTCCACTTCCTGGCACTCCCCCATGGCTGACCCCAGGTGATGGGTATCTGCCCCAGCTTCCGCCCCCACTGTGAAGTGAGATGCCTCAATTCCCCACTCCTCCACAACTGTTTCGTGGCATTACCTTGGGGAACCCTGGGAACACGGAGAACCAGAGCGAAGACCTTGCCATCACCCTTGTAATACAATTAGATTTCTTATTCTGGCCCCAAGAGGCCCCATCTGTCAACTGCCCTCCTCCTGCCCCAACCCTGGTCTCCTGGCTGTTTGTCAAACAAGCTGAGCTCAGTGCCGTCTCCAGGCCTTGGTGCTTCCCACGCGCCTCTGCCAAGCACGCTCTGCCCTGCTATCCTCCTTTCAGGGAGGCCTTCCCTGAGCACCCCACATAAAGTGCACCCTCCTACTGCTCTGCCGCTGTGGTCCCTTTGTCATAACCCATTGAGCAGAACTTGCAGTGTGTGTGCTTTTCTCTAGGTAAGTTTCGCTTCAATTAAAAGCTCTGAAAACAAACCAGGTCAAAGTTTAATGAGAAACAGGATATTTGAAGCTCTCAAAGTATGTCCCTACCAGAGACTTATTCATCCAAAGGGAAAACAGTCACTTTACAGTGGAGAAACCTGGCAGACACCACCCGTGCCAGGGGATCAAGTGACCATCACCAGGAATGGGATGAGCCACATCATGTGCCCACTGTGATTCGCAAAGGAGGAGGCGGTGCCGCGCCTGGGCCATTCCTGTAGAGGCTGAAGCTGAATCTCATCAAGGCGTGCATCACACCCAAGTGCAGGACGTCCTGGAGTTTGACTGGCTTGGATTCTTCAAAAATAACCACATTAGGAAAGTCAAGGGAAGGCTGTGGAATGTTCCAGATTAAAGGAGACTAAAGGCCAGGTGAAGTGGCTCACGCCTGTAATCCCAACACTTTGGGAGGCCGAGGCGGGTGAATCACTTGAGGTCAGGAGTTCAACACCAGCTTGGACAACATGATGAAACCCCGTCTCTACTAAAAATACAAAAATTTAGCCAGGTATGGTGGCAGGTGCCTGTAATCCCAGCTACTCGGGAGGCTGAGGCAGGAGAATCGCTTAAACCCAGGAGGCAGAAGTTGTAGTGAGCCAAGATCATGCCACTGCACTCCAGCCTGGGTGACAGAGTGAGACTCCGTCTCAAAAAATAAAGTAAAATAAGGCCAGGTGTGGTGGCTCACGCCTGTAATCCCAGCACTTTGGGAGCCCTTTGAGGCGGGTGGATCACCTGCGGTCAGGAGTTTGACACCAGCCTAACTTCTCCTAGTACATGGAGAAACCCCATCTGTACTAAAAATACAAAATTAGCCGGGTGTGGCGGTGCATGCCTGTAATCCCAGCTACTCAGGAGGCTGAGGCAGGAGGATCTCTTGAACTCGGGAGGAGGAGGTTGTGGTGAGCCGAGATCGTGCCGTTGCACTCCAGCCTGCGCAAGAACAACACTCCATCTCAATAAATAAATAAATAAATAAAGATAAAAATAAATAAAAAAGGAGACTAAAGAGCTCCCTGATGACAATCAAATGGAACTTGCAATTTTGGGTCAGATCCTGGACTGGGGGAAAAAAGGTCTTTCTCTTTGGTTGTAAAGGACATCAGTGGGACATTTGGTGGATTTGGATAAGGTCTATAGAGAATTGTATTGTCTGGTGTGAACTTCCTGATTTTGATCATTGGACTCTAGTTATGTAAGAGAATGTCGCTGGTTTTTTTTTTTTTGAAAATGCACGCTGAAGATTTTTAGGGTAAAGGAGAGGGAAGGGGAGAGGAAAAGGGAGGAGGAGAGAGAGAACGCACAGACCTGGAGAAGCCGGTGAAGAATATATTCAGATCTCAAAAGGTCACATACCATGTGATTCTACTTATATACCATGCTTGAAATGACAAGATTATAGACGAGGAGAACAGATGAGTGGATGCTGGGGTTAGGGGTAGCATAGATGTGACCGCAAAGATTGTGCAAGGCAGACCTAGGCGTGATGGAATCGTTCTCTTCCCTAGCTGTGCTGGCGGTCACATGAATCTATACAGGGATAAAATGACTCAGGAACCACACACAGTGGCCCTCCCTGCGTCTGAGGTTTCCGAAGAGCCTGCAGATACCGGGAGGGCTGACTGGGGGACTTGAGCACCCTGGGATTTTGCTGTCCCGGGAGACAGGGTCCTGGAACCAATGGCCATAGATACCAAGGCACTGCTGTGCTCACATTGTAGCTGCGCCTGCTTCCTGGCTTAGATTTGGCACTGTGGTTATGTAAGATGAGTGAAGGGTACCCTCCACCTCCCTGTACAGTCTGTAACATCCTGGGAACCTGTAATTATTTGAAAATACAAAGGTAAACACACCTCTGTCCCTCTCCATTCCTTACTCAGCTTTA
Organism: Macaca thibetana thibetana; assembly: GCF_024542745.1. Taxonomy (NCBI): domain Eukaryota; kingdom Metazoa; phylum Chordata; class Mammalia; order Primates; family Cercopithecidae; genus Macaca; species Macaca thibetana. The sequence goes on along the minus strand of NC_065597.1, from coordinate 27,360,798 downwards.
TTTTGCCCCGAAGCCCTTCTATCACTGACTTGGTCTGTCTCTTTTTTGCCCGTCCCGCCTGGATTGCCGGCTGCCTGAGGTCTGTTATCATTCCTGCTTTATTCCCAGCATCTGGAAGCGTGTCTGGTCCATAGTAGGTGCTTGAATGGAATGTTTGTTGTGTTGAATGAACAAGAGAGCCCTGGCCCGAGGCGGCAGAGTGCCTTGGCCTCAGTGAACCTGAAGGGAGCCAAAACTCAGGGACAATGACTTCATTCAGGTGCCCACCCCGGGAAGCCTGGGGAGCCCCCAGGGCGATGGGACTGGATGCCGCAGCTGGCTCTTTGCATTAGGGTCTGGCTGTCATTTTTACCAGCCAGCCTGGACACAAAGGGACTTTTGATCAACAGTTTGGGCAGTACAGGGGCGGGCCCCATGAACCCAGTTAAACCAGTAGGGAAGCTGGTTAATTCATTCAACAAATATTTAATGAGAGCCAGAGGAGCTTGTGGGAGGGTAAGAACAGCCCAGTGTGAGCAAGCGATACCGCTGACCTGCCCCAGGCCCTGTGCTCAGATTTTGCCCTCACTTAATCCTTGCAACAATTTACTTGCGCTCAGCAACCCCATTTTACAGAAGGGGAAATTGTGGCCAACAATGTGGTACCCACCCAGGTCCCCTCAGACCCTTTTTCCCCGTGTGGTGCCCCCTCCCTCAGTGTTGGGGCTTCCACAATAACCCCCAGCACCTACAGATTTTTGAAAGCCAGGTCTGGGCTCCTGGGCTGCTTTGCCTGGACGTGCAAGATCAGAAGAACCTGGAAATGTTCTCACCCCCAAGCAACCAGCAAGTGCAAGGCAGGAGGTTCTAGCCTTTGGTGGGACAAGGCAGAGGCATAACTCGCCCTTCATAGCTCCCAGTGGGGTGAGGCCAGGCCTGGGACTTGGCCTAAAACCGCGCCCATCCGCACTGTGTTCCTGCACTCCCTCGCCAGTTTCTGCTGGGGCACTTCCTTCAAAAATCACTGGCATGAGGCCTGGGACGGGGGCTCACACCTGTAATCCCAGCACTTTAGGAAGCCGAGGTGGGAGAATTGCTTGAGTCCAGGAGTTCGAGACCAGCCTAGGGAGATCCCATCTCTACAAATAATTTAAAAATAAATAAGCCAGGTGTGGTGGTGTGCTCCTGTGGTCCCAGCTACTCAGGGGGCTAAGGCAGGAGGATTGCCTGAGCCTGGGAATTCCAGGCTACAGTGAGCTGTGACTGTGCCACTGTACTCCAGCCTGGGTGACAGAGCAAAACTCTCTCGGGGCGGGGGTGGGGATGGTGGGGGTGGATATCACCAGCATCTGAGTCTTTGTCTCAGGACCTGCTTCTACAGAACCTGACCTGAGACAGGATCTGAGACACGTGGTGGTTAAGTCGGTTGATCACAGTCACACAGCTAAGAGGAAAAGCCAGGTTCTGTGTTCCTGGAGTCAGATGATCAGGAGTCAGATGGCAGAACCTGCACTCCTATCATGCTGCACTGTCTCCAGCTAGACCACCCGCCCACCCACCTATGCACCCACCCATCCATCCATCCACCTACCCACCCACCCATCCACCCATCCATCCACCCATTCATCCATCCACCCACCCACCCATCCATTCATCCATCTACCCACCCACCCATCCATTCATCCATTTATCTATCCATCCATCCATCCATCCCACTCATTCATCCATCCACCCATCCATCTACCCACCCACCCATCCATTCATTCATCTGCCTACCCACCCATCCACCCACCCATCCACCCACCCATCCATCCATCCATCCATTCACCCATTCATCCATTCACCCACCCACCCACCCATCCATTCATCCATCTACCTACCCACCCACCCATCCACACACACATCCACCCACCCATCCACCCATCCATCCATCCATCCATCCATCCATCCATCCACCTACCCACCCACCCATCCACACACTCATCCACCCACCCATCCACCCACCCATCCATTCATCCATCTACCTACCCACCCACCCATACACCCATCCATTTACCCACCCACCCATCCATTCATGCACCCACCTACCCACCCACCCATCCATCTACCCACCCACCCATCCATTCATCCCCCCACCTACCCACCCACCCATCCACCCATCCATCTACCCACCCACCCATCCATTCATCCACCTACCTACCTACCCACCCATCCATCCATCCATCCACCCACTCACCCATTCATTCATCCATCCACCTACCCATCCATCCATCCATCCATCCATCCATCCATCCATCCATCCACCCATCCATCCATTTATCCAACCACCCACTCACCCATCCACCCTCCCCTCCACTCCTCCACCCACCCACCCATCCACCCACCCAACTGCAAACTTATTTTGACCAGCCCCTACTGCTAGGCATGGAAGAAGGCTGGGGATCAGGACAGATGAGGGTGAGTACACCTCTCAGGTCCCTCCCTGGAAGCTCTCAGCCTACTTAGGAAGGAGACTCAACCTCATCCCTCTGATCACTCACTGACTCAAAAGTCATGGACCGAGCACCTGCTGTTTGCCTGTGCCGAGCTAGATGTCAAGCAGAGAGATGACTTAGGGTCTCTGCCCTCTAAGAGCTCTCAGTCCAGAGGAGGAGCAAAACCACATGGTACATGCTCTGATGACACCATGTGCAGACGCAGTGGGGACACGAAGGGAACCTGTAGGTGAGGCTCAAGGAAGGCTTCCAAAGAGGTGATTCAGAGCTGGCTGTAAAGACTGAACAGAGTCCTGGCAGGAGAAGCAGGTGGAGACGTGCGGTTTGCACAACATTCGGGGTTCCTGACTGATGTTGAAATGAGGGCTGGGAATTGCAGCAGATGTGCTCCTGACCCAGCTCTGCAGGCAACGCCCTCGGAGGTGGCCTTCTGCCTGTCCTCAGACGAGGGCCGCAAGTCACACCCTCCAATGGGAAAGCTTTAGTTGGGGGCTGAGCTCCAGGGCCCTAGTTTGATCCCTTCCATGCTTTGGGACCTTGAGCCATATATCTTACCCTCAGAGCCTTGGCCTCTTTTATCTCTAAAAAGGGTCAGTTACATGCACCTTACAGGCGGTCGTGAAGGCTGCACAAGTATTGCCTGGCTCCAAGGAAGTGCTAGATAGATCCGGTGGGGCCCAGGCATGCTTAGGCAGGTTGGTGGATCGCTAGGGAGTGCCACTGATACGGTTGTGATTTGCATATGCTGATGGCAGAAGATGGGGCCCCCTTCTCCAACCCCTACAAAGACACTGAAGGGGGTTGTGAGTGCCCATGGGTGCACTGCTGGGACCTGCCTGGGGGAGTCCCCGCGGGAGTCCCGCCACCGACAGCTGTTCACCAGAGCCCAGGAGCTTCAGGCCCCTCCATGGGTCCTTGGGGCCAAGTCAGGCCAGGGAGAACACAGGGTGGGAACCCTTTCAACAGAGGGTGGGCATGGACATTTAGAAAACTAAATTCACTCTGGGTCAATGCTTACTTTACCTGTGACTTCTGGGAGTTCTTGACAAATTGTCCCAATCCCTGAGCCTCATTTCTTTTCTTTCTTCTCTTTTGAGACAGAGTTTCACTCTTGTCACCCAGGCTGGAGTGCAGTGGCACAATCTTGGCTCACTGCATCCTCCACCTCTTGGGCTCAAGCCATTCTCCTGCCTCAGCCACCTGAGTAGCTGGGATTACAGGTGCCCACCACCATGCCCAGCTACTTTTTGTATTTTTAGTAGAGACGGAGTTTCACCATGTTGGTCAGGCAGGTCTCCAACTCCTGACCTCAAATGATCTGCCCACCTCGGCCTCCCAAAGTGCTGGGATTACAGGCATGATCCACCGCGCCCGGCCTCATTTCTCATAAGTTGGAATGAAGGAGAATACTGCCCGCCAGTCAGGGCTAAGGACCGAATGGGCCCAGAATACACAAGCTCAGGCAAAAACTCCCAGCCTAAGGCTGCTTATGACCTTGAACCCAAATGCTGAACTGGGATGCCCCAAAACAACCCCTTCCCTTGCGAAAATTTTACCCTCCCGAAGTTATTGCATTAGTTTCTATATTTTGCTAATGTTTTAAGTGTTTCATAAATGTGTTTTCATTTAAAAATGCAATTCTATTTATTTCTCAGGACCTGGCCAGCATCATGCATAATAACTTTTTTTTTTTTTTTTTTTTGAGATGGAGTCTTGCTCTGTCACCCAGGCTGGAGTGCAGGGGCATGATCTCGGCTGACTGCAACCTCTCCCTCCTGGGTTCAAGCAATTTTCCTACCTCAGTCTCCTGAGTAGCTGGGACTACAGGCGTGTACCACCATGCCCAGCTACTTTTTGTATTTTTACTAGAGACAGAGTTTCGCCATGATGGCCAGGCTGGTCTCGAACTCCTGACCTCAGGTGATCTGCCCACCTCAGCCTCCCAAAGTGCTGGGATTACAGGTGTGAGCCACTGCATCTGGCTGGATAGAACTTAAAAAAAAAAAAAACATAAAAAGTGTTTCTCTCTTCTTCTCTCATGATGAACTGTACCCCAGTTGATCTTCCTCCATGCTTTGGGACTTTGGGCCATGTACTGGAGCCTTGGCCTCTCTTATTTCTAAAAGGGTTACACACACCTTATAGATGGTGATGAAGGCTGTGTGAGTATTACCCGGCTCTGAAGAAGCCCTGGATAGATAGAGTTTCTCCACATTGGATTTGTGTCTTAGCTGTTGGGACACTTGATGTTCTATTTAACATTCAGTACCTGCTGAGCTTCACCTGGCAGTATCAGTTAGAAGTCGCTTCTAACTGACTCTGGCTCTATTAAGCAAAGCAAGAAAGGGAATTTAGTGGAGGGATCAGCACCCCACATGATGAAGAGGAGAAGGGCAGAGGTTCAGGTTTGGAAGTTGGGAAGGAAACAAGGGAACTTGAGGTGGGGGTGGCCAGAAAGCCAGAAGCTCCACCACCCTCACCTGGCCAGCAGCCTTGTCAGGACGTAGGGGCAGGGAGAGGAAAGACCTGTCCTTCTCAACTTCCTTTTTTTTTTTTTTTTTTTTAGATGGAGTCTCACACTGTCACTCAGGCTGGAGTGCTGTGGTGCAATCTCAGCTCACTGCAACCTCCGCCTCCCGGGTTCAAGTGGTTCTCCTGTCCCAGCCTCCTGAGTAGCTGGGACCACAGGTACAGGCCACCACACCTGGCTAATTTTTGCATTTTTAGTAGAGATGGAGTTTTACCATATTGGTCAGGCTGGTCTCGAACTCCTGACCTTCAGTGATCCGCCTGGCTTGGCTTCCCAAAGTGGTGGGATTACAGACATGAGCCACTGCACCTGGCCTTTCTCAACTTCTCTAATGGGAGGTGGGTCACTGTCTTTCATCCATCCACCTGCCCATCCAGCAAAATAGTTACTAAGTGCCCATCAGGTGCCAGGTATTGTGGGAGGAGCTAGGGATGGGGCGGCGGTGGTGGTAGAAGCAGCCAGGTGAAGGCCATGGAGGTTTGCTGTGACCAGGTGTTCTATATTAACCATCTGGCTGAGTGCGGTGACTCATGCCTCTCATGCCAGCACTTTGAAAGGCCAGGGTGACAGGATTACCTTAGAAGATTAGTGAGACCGTGCCTCTACATATATATGTATATGTATGTATATGTGTCTATATGTATGTATATGGGTCTATACATATGTATATGTGTCTATACGTAATGTATATGTGTCTGTATGTATATGTGTATACACACACATATATTTATGTACATATATATATTAACCATCTCCTCCCATCTCATTATACTTTTAGTGCCTTGTTTTGGGTTCCCCAGAGGCAAACCCTGAGAGGAAGACTTGAATGCAAGGGGATACATTTGGGAGGTAACCCCGGCATGAATTACGCTCCCCACAGAGGGAGCATCACTGAGCCCATCACCACTATGGGCAACAGGAGCTCAGTCTTGCGGGGGAAATCTGTGAGATGGTACAGAACGCAGAGTTATCCCTACCAAGGGGTGGGGAGCCTGCGGTATTGATCCCCAACTTCCATCCCTCTCAGGTTGAGGGCTGCTCCTCGGGCCTCACCTCTGGTCTGCCATGAGGTACACGGGCTGGGCCTGCTTCTGCAGCCAGAAAGGCAGCCCTCAGGTAGGGAGTCCCAGTCTCATGTGACCTGAGGCAGCCTTCTTTTCTTTTTTTTTGATGGAGTCTCGCTCTGTCACCCAGGCTGGAGTGCAGTGGCGTGATCTCGGCTCACTGCAACCTCCGCCTCCTGGGTCCAAGTGGTTCTCCTGCCTCAGCCTCCCGGGTAGCTGGGAGTACAAGCGCCTGCCACCATGCCTGGCTAATTTTCTGTATTTTCAGTAAAGATGGGGTTTTACCATGTTGGCCAGGCTGGTCTAAAACTCCCGACCTCAAGTGATCCACCCGCCTCAGCCTTGCAAAGTGCAGGGATTACAGGCATGAGTCCCTGCACCGGCCAGGAGGCAGCCCTCTGCAAGGAGAGATGAATGGGTGCGGAGTGGAGGGGGTGCCTGGCTCATCTGCCGTACTGGGCTTTACAGTTTTACACTGGGCTTTTACAAAACATCGCACACCCCATGTTCCATTTGGGGGTGAGCCTGCTTTGCCCACTTCTTTGCAGAGTGTAAGTCGTGAGCTCTGAAGACTGGCCTTGCTTTTCTCTCTGCACTGATTCCTGTGCTGCTGCTGCTGCTGCTGCAAGAAATCTCAGATCAGAAGAAAATGTTGCTGCTGCTTGTAAAGCTGCAGAGAGAGACAGAGGTTCTATCCTATACCCTGAAACTGTCCTTGCCACGGTTATGATTTCTACCTTGTTAAATGTAAAATCAAACAGTCATAGGGAACACCCCCAAACAAAGGTGCAGCTTAATGAACCCTGGAAGCCAGCAGCCAGGACAAAGAGGAACTTTGCCCCCATCCCTGCGAGCTCCCCGCAGGCCCTCTCCCTGCCCCGCAGCCTGCACCCTCCTCCGAACGTGGCCATTCTCCTGACTTTGACATTCACATGCTCATCCCTTCCTCACCTGCCCACACACTTTAGTTTGGTTGTGTCCGTTTTGTGAATTTGCCATGTCCGCTACGTGTCTTAAGCCTATAGGTTTCCCATCTGTCTTAGTTTCTGTTGCTACTGTAACAGATTATTACAAATTTACTGGCTTAAAACAACACAAGTTGGTTGTCTTACAGTTTCGGAGGTCAGATGTCCAAAACAATCTTACTGGGCCAAAGTCGACGTGCAAGCTGTGTTAGCGGGGCTGTGTTCCTTCTGGAAACTTGTAGGGGGCGGGATCTGTTTTCTTGTCTTTTTCTGCTTCTAGAAGCTGCCTGTGATACTTCGCTCATGGCGCCTTCCTCCATCTTCAAATCTCTCTTCCTCCGTCTCACCCTCCCTGAATCTTTCTGAGCTCTGTTTCCATCATCCCCCCCACCTCTCTGACTCTAACCACCCACCCACCCCGCCAACCACCCTTATAAGGATCCTTGTGATGACATTGGACCAACCTGGCTAATCCAGGTGACTCTCTCTATCTCAGGATCCTCAACCCAATCACACCTGTGAAGCTCTTTCTGCCATAAAGGGGACACATTCACAGGTGCTGGGGATTAGGACGTGGCTATCTTTTGGGAGCCATTATTCTGTCTAAAACACCATCCGTCTTTCTTGCTTACAGTTTATCTGTGGAGGAATCCTGGCCGTTTGACCTGCACACCCCTAGAGTCTGGATTTTTTTTTTCTTTTTTTGAGACAGAGTTTCATTCACTCTGTTGCCCAGCTGGATGCAGTGGTGTGATCACTGCTCACCACAACCTCTGCCTCCCAAATAGCTGGGATTCCAGACGTGCGCCACCATGCCTGGCTGATTTTGTATTGTAAGTAGAGATGGGATTTCTCCATGTTGGTCAGGCTGGTCTCGAACTCCCAACCTCAGGTGGTCTGCCCGCCTTGGCCTCCCAAAGTGCTGGGATTACAGGCGTGAGCCACTGCGCCCAGCCCCATGTCCTATTTAAATCACAGTACACAACTGGTTTCCTGAGGCTTGGGGACAATCAAACCTGGGACAATGGTGGCTCTGGGGTTCGCTCAGAACCCAGCCCTGACCTCCTGGCCCTCTGCCTTCGCAGGTGTCCAGGGCACCCCACACTCCTCAATTGCTTGAGTCTCCCATCTCCCCACTGGGTCAGGGGAGGACAGAACCTTCTAGAGACTCCTGGAGGCATCTCAGCTCTTCCAGCTAGTGAGCCCCATCTCGTTCTCTCTGGGGTTTTGGGAAGCAGGTCTCCAGGGATTGCTCTTAGGGCATCTCAGGAGCATCGCCCCAGGCAACCCAAGCTCAGTCCTCACCACCTCCTGCCAAGTCACCGCCTGCAGCCGCCCCACCTCGGAGAGTCCTGCTCTGCCTGGAGCCCTCAGGTTGAGGGGACCCTTTGAGCCCCTCTTTTTTTTTTTTTTTTTTTTTTTGAGATGGAGTCTCACTCTATCACCCAGGCTGGAGTGCAGTGGCGCCTTCTCATCTCACTGCAAGCTCCGCCTACCGGGTTCCCGCCATTCTCCTGCCTCAGCCTCCCATGTAGCTGGGACTACAGGCGCCCGCCACCGTGCCCGGCTAGTTTTTTGTATTTTTTAGTAGAGTCGGGGTTTCACCGTGTTAGCCAGGATGGTCTCGATCTCCTGACCTCGTGATCCGCCTGTCTCGGCCTCCCAAAGTGCTGGGATTACAGGCTTGAGCCACCGCGCCCGGCCTTGAGCCCCTCTTTAATCCTGCACTCCCCAAAGCTGCAAAGGAAGCCCCCAATCTCCTTCTGTTCTCTCCCAGCCCCTGGGAGAGATGTTTATCTCCCAGATATCTCCCAGGGGCTGTTTATCTCCCAGCCCCTCCCTCACACAACAGACTTCTAGTGACTTGCTGTGATCTGACTCCCGGGGTCCTATGGCAGCCTAGAGATCCGGCCATCTCCGTTTTGGTAACAGACATCCCCGTTTTGGTAAGAACAGCACATCTTGGCCTTAACGCCTTAATGCACACTGTCTATGCACTAGGAGCCATTCTAAGCAGTTCCTATACCTTAGCTGGTTTGCTCCTCACGAGCAGCGTGTGAAGCAAGTGCTATTATTTGCACACATTTTGTGAAAGAGGAGACCAAGGCACAGGGGTCACCTGAGGAATGAGAGGAAGAGTCGGGTCTTACTCGGTGACAGTGGGCTCCAGGGTCAGTGCATCTAACCGGAGGACAAGACTGCTCAGGACTAGTCCTCAGCATCCTTTGGAGAAGAAGCCAGAACATGCATAAAGAATAAACTGACTGAGGCCGGTCATAGTGGCTCATGCCTACAATCTCAGCACTTTAGGAGGCTGAGGTGAGCAGATCACTTGGGGTCAGGAGTTTGAGACTAGCCTGGCCAACATGGCAAAACCCAATCTCTACTAAAACTACAAAAATTAGCTGGGTGTGTTGGTGCACTTGTAATCCCAGCTACTCGGGAGGCTGAGACACGAGAATAGCTTGAACCCAGGAGGCGGAGGTTGCAGTGAGCCAAGATCGCGTGACTGCACTCCAGCCCGGGTGGCAGAGTGAGATTCTGTGTCAAAAAAAAAAAAAAAAAAAAAGAATACCCTGAATGCAAGAGTGGAACCATCTCTTTGTGTTACCTGTTTCTCTCTAGAGCAGCAGTTCTTGAATTGGGGTTGGCATCAGGATCACCTGGAGGGTGAGTGAAAACACAGATCGCCATAACCTGTCACGAGATTAGGAAAAACACAGAAACAAATGAGGATTGCCAGGTCCGAGGCTGGAGTGTCTGGCTTAGCAGATCCAGAACGCGCGTGAGAATCTGCCTTTCTAAATGCGGTCTCCAGTGATGTGGATTCTGCTGGATCTAGGAACCTCACTTTGGGAACTGCTGCTCTTGTAATTTTTTTTTTGAAACAGGGTCTTGTTGTGTTGCCCAGGCTGGAGTGCAGTGGCGCCATCACAGCCCATTGCAGCCTCCACCTCCCGGACTCAAGGAATCCTCCCACTTCAGCCTCCCAAATAGCTGGGACCGCAGGCAAGTGCCACCAGGCCAGGCTAATTTTTAAATTTAATTTTAAATTTCATGTAGATAATGGGGTCTGCCTCTGTTGCCCAGGCTGGTCTTGAGCTCAAGCAATCATTCCACTTTGGTCTCCTAAAGTGCTGGGAGAACAGGTGTGAGCCACCGTGCCTGGCCTCTTGTGAACTTTTGACCATCGAGGGAGACTAGGACTAGGCTGGTACTGCCCTGGTCCCTCCTAGGATACAAGGTGTGGTGGTCCCAGCTGGAACTTCCCAAACCAAGTGGTCCTGTGACGATGACCTCGTGGTTATGTTAAGAAAGATAAACGAATACATCATCCTCATGTGTTCAAGGTGCATTCTGGGCCCAGCACGACAATTCACGCCTGTAATCCCAGCACTTTGGGAGGCCAAGGCGGGTGGATTGCCTGAGCTCAGGAGTTTGAGACCAGCAACATGGTAAAAACCTGTCTCTACTAAAAATACAAAAAATTAGCTGGGCATGGCGGCTTGAACTTGCAATCCCAGCTACTCAGGAGGCTGAGACAGGAGAATCGCTTGAACCTGGAAGGCAGAGGTAGCAGTAAGCCGAGATCGCGCCACTGCACTCCAGCCTGGGTGACAGAGCGAGACTCCATCTCAAAAAAAAAAAAAAAAAAAAAAAAAAAAAGCGTTCTGAAGCATTTACAGGTGACATAGGTGATATCTGAGATTTGCTTTAAAATATTCCAGCTCCTGTCCCTGCAAAAAGTTGAGGGTGAAACAATGGCAACTGGTGAGAAGTCCTAAGCCACCCATTACACTGTTTTTGATGCATTGTTTATTTTTAAAGTGTTAATAACGGCCTTACTTCATGTAGAAACAGAATGTTCTGGCTCCCTCGCTTAGTAACTGTCTGACCTAGAGTAAGACATTGACTTATTAGGATATTGAAGCCTTGGTTCTTTCTCCCGTCCAATGGGGATACTGGCATCTTCCCAGCTGGGCTGGTTGTTGAGGATATCACGGATGCTGAGTGGCACTCAGCCTGGTGGGTAATTAATGAAGCTGTCATTACCCGAATTTGCTTCTTGCTCACACATTCTGCAGTCCCCACCTGGCCAGGGCAGGCCCTCCTGTGCCCAATGGGTAGGGGTGCTGCCCATTTCAAGGCACCTGCTCAATGGGTTCCTGGGTTGAGTGTGGAACTTGCCAGAAACCTGTCCATCTGGGAGCAGGAGGCGCGGGTATGGGATGCACGACAGAAGGCCTCTCGGCCAGCACAACCAGGAAGTTCTGGCTCGGAGCTCCCGCGGCTGCCCCACACCGAGGCTAAGGCCTGCTGGGTTTTTCTTTACGTGGTGACAGGGTCTGGGGCGAGAATTCCCTGGCATCCAGATCAAAGGGGTTTCCAACAGAGTTCATGGGGCTCTTGGCCTGCCAAATTGTCTCAGTCCAAGTGTTTTTTGAGTGTTGGTTTCGTTTGGTTTTGGTTGCAAATAACAGAAATCCATGTGTGCTAGCCTAAGCCAGAATCAGAGGTGCTCACTACCGGGGACCATGGACACATTGCCTGGAACCCAAGTTCGAAGAGGGCAGCCCCGTCGCCTATCAACTGGAAGCGAATCCTAGAAAACTATCACGGTGGCTGGGAAACCAAAGAAAACGGAGAAGGTGGCTTTTCTTTCTCTGTCTCTCTCCTCTCCCCCACTCCCTGTCTGTGGGTCTCTTTCTCTCTCCTCTTCCTCCTCCTTTTTGGCTTCTCTGTCTCTTTCTCTCTCCTCCTCATATCAAAGATTAAAGAGGCAGGAGCTCCAAGTTCCATCCTCTCTGTTCAGACAGCCACCAGGTTAGGACTAAGTTTTGCCCAGTGTTTTCCAAGTACCAAGCATGTGGCAGGAAGTGTCACCATCAGGAGTTCACTTAGTTCCACCATAGGCCGGGAGGAAAGTGCTGGTTTCATCTTTCTCACTTCCAGAGAAGGAAATGGAAGCAACACAGAAAGGTTCACAGAGAGGTGGTGCAAGAAGCTGCCTGAGCCCATGCCACTGAGCGCCTCAGTCCGGAGCCAGGCTCTAAGTCAGTTGTCCTGTGCATCACCCTCCAGCATCAAAGACTCAAGAGAAGGCCAGGTACCCAGTTCCGAAAGCCTTGCTCCCTTCTTTACTCCTGGATAACCCACCTCTGCCTGCCACAGACACCCAGAACCCTGCTGCCTCCATCTTCCCACTCATGCAGCTGGATGAGGCCTGAGCTCCAATCCCACGCCTGCCATTTCTCTAAGGGTCCACTCTTGGGTCAGTGACTTTGCCTCCCTGGGCCTCAGAGTCTCCATTTGTAAATGGGGCCATAATTCTGACCTCTCAGGGATCTAGGGAGAGTCAAGTGACATAATGACCCAGGTAAAACTTTCTGCATCTCCACATCGTTTTCAGGGTTGAGAAAAGAAAAATGGCTTGGTGTAGTCTGAGCTTTGTGGGGTGTGCAGAATTCATCAGGCCTGGAAAGATGACAATGTGGGGCCTGAGTTGTGCCCCTGCCCCCAGGCCTAGGGCCAGTTACGGGCATTTTGTTCCTGACTTGCTGCCTCACCGTCTATCTTCATGTTCCAGGAATTTCCGACACAAAGAACAATGCCTAGCGAAGCAACAGATTCTGGTATTTTCATATAAATTCTTGGTAAACAGCTTGGGAACTGCCTCTCCTTTTTCCCTTTAAAAACCTACTTGTAGCTGCTGCCGAGCGGAGTGTCTATTCAGAGCAGCTTGAATCCATCCTCTCAGGTTGGGATCCTCAGGCTTGGCCCAAATAAACTCTTCATTTAGTTTAACTAAGTAATGAAGTTAACTTTGCCTCTGTCATTTTCCCTTAGATCAACAGGGTCAAGTTCAAACTCAGTGCGTGAACCGGCTGGCATCGGCCTAGCTTTCCAGCCCACATCCTCTCGCTCTCGGGTGCCCCCTTGCCCTGGCCTCGCCCACCTGCTCGGAGGTCCTTGAACTTCTCTGCCCTGTGCCTTTGCCAGTGCCCTTCCCTCTGTTTGGAATGCCTGTCCTCCTCTTCCCTCTCCTGACCTCGCCACTTGCTCCCCGGAGCGGGTTCAGTGGGGTCTCCCCAGAATGTCCATATCCTCACCCCTGAACCTGCAGATGTGACATTATTTGGAAACAGGGTTTTTTGCAGATGGGATGAAGTTAAAGGTCTTCAGCTGAGATTATCCTGGACTTAGGAGGGCCCTAAGTCCAATGACAGGTGTCCTTCAAAGAGAAGAAATCCTAGAGGGAAATCTGGGACACAGAGACAGAGGCGAAGGCCACAGGAAGACGCTGCAGAGATGGGAGGGGCACATCCTCAAGGCCAGGAGCACCGAAGTGGCGGGCTGCCATCAGAAGCCAGGAGAGAGGCACCGGGCGGATTCTCTCTCGAAGCCCAGAGAGAGGCACATGGTGGATTCTCCCTCAGAGCCTCCGGAAGGACCCATCCGTGCCGACACGTTGGTTTTGGCTTTCTGGCCTCCAGAACTGTGTGAATGCATGATTGTTGTTTCAGATCACTTGGTGTGTGGGCATTTGTTGCAGTAGCCACAGAAACTCATACTCAGAAACTTCGCTCAGACATTGCCTCCTCTGGGAAGCCCTCCTTGACTTCTCACCTCGACTGACACCCAGAGCCCAGTATGACCTTCTCCTACCTCTTACCTTGGTGGCTGTGATCAGCGACGCACCTGTGTGGCTCCAATCCAGAACGTAAACTGAAGGGCAGGACTCCCTAACGGCTTAGATTACAGCAGCCTCTCCCAGAGAAGTCCACAGTCTAACAGGTCTCACAGCTGTCAACAAAACATGGTTCTGCAATGGTGGAACTTCGGCAGCTCACAGGGGCCTGTGGGAAGGGTGTTTTGGCGGCCAGGCTCCTTCTCACCCAGGCTCCTACTCCAGGCGTCAGCACGGGAAGAACCTCTGTGGGGGCTATAAGATCAGGTTTGTCCTGAAAGAGAGTCACCTGAAATGGATCCACCTGCCTTCTCTTTGGACCAACTTACTGATCTCCATGAGAATGTTCTAGAAAAAAGGCTCAGGGTGCGAGCTTATACTGGCAACTCAGATGGAAAGCAACCCAGGGAGGAATGTGGCCACATCCGAATAACAAAGGTCCAAAGGGATTATTATTATTATTATTCTGAGACAGGGTCTTCCTTTGTTGTCCAGGCTGGAGTGCAGTGGCACAATCATGGCTCATTGCAGCCTCGACCTCCTGGGCTCAAGTGACCTTCCCACCTCAGCCTTCTGTGCTGGGACCTGAAGTTGTGCACCACCATGCCAATTTTTTTTTTTTTTTTTTTTTTTTTTTTTTTTAATAAGAGACAGAGTCTCAGGCCAGGCGCGGTGGCTCAAGCCTGTAATCCCAGCACTTTGGGAGGCCGAGGCGGGCAGATCACAAGGTCAGGAGATCGAGACCACAGTGAAACCCCGTCTCTACTAAAAATACAAAAAATTAGCCGGGCGCGGTGGCGGGCGCCTGTAGTCCCAGCTACTCAGGAGGCTGAGGCAGGAGAATGGCGGGAACCCGGGAGGCGGAGCTTGCAGTGAGCCGAGATCGCGCCACTGCACTCCAGCCTGGGCGACAGCGTGAGACTCCGTCTCAAAAAAAAAAAAAAAAAAAAAAAAAAAAAAAAAAAAAAAAAAAGAGACAGAGTCTCACTTTGTTGCCCAGGCTGGCCTTGAACTCCTGGGCTCAAGCAATCCTCCCACCTCGGCCTCCCAAAGTACTGGGATTATAGGCATGAGCCATCATGCCCGGCCCAAAGGGATGATTTGGTTCAGTTTGCCCTTATGGAAAAAGCTGCTTTCAGGGGACTTGGATGGCACGGGGAGGTTTGTCTCCAGCAGGCCTGGAGTGGCCCACGGGCTTGCCAAACAATTTCCAGCGTCCTGGTGCCCTGTCTTGCAGTGGGGACCCAAAGCACCCAGGGTCCCATCCCGCAGCCGTGCGTTGAGACCCTGTTTGCTGTCAGGAGGGACAAAGTCCCCTCAGGCCCTGGCCACCCCTGCCTCCTGTGGCTGTGGAACTGTCCCCAGGTGGTTAGAGAGGTGGCTGCGCCTGAGAAGTTGCTTCCTCAATACAGGAGAACTTGTGCCGCAAGAGAGAAAACTCCAGACAGAGATTCAGAGAAGTGGGGCCGGCCTCCTTCTGCTCCCGGAAGAGTGGGAGAACGGGAGGTGGGGCTCTGATGTCCCAACAACCTGCCCCGCCAGTTTCCAGCTGTGAAGCCGTGGGGAGATTGCCACATACTCCCATCCTCCTCATACTCCATCCACACACGGGTAGTAAAACCACCTAGTGAGGAGGAGGCGACAGTGCAGTCAGGATCTTTGGGTGGTGATGGTTGCTCTTGCAGCAAGATGGCAGAGCTACACACACATGCAAAACACACACACGCACCACACGCCCATGCAGAACGGGACACAGATGAGTATGCTCCATGGAGAGTGCCAGCGTCACCTTCCCCGTTCTGATGTCACGTCATAGCCGTGTGAGATGTTACCATGGGGGAGGAGGGGTGGAGGGATCAGGACCTCCCTGTATATTTCTTCGCATGTCTTGTAAATGTATCAGAATTTCAAAGCAAGGAGTTTTTTTAAAAAAAATTTTTAAAGAAAAAAATCCAGCCAAATGACCTTAGTATAAAATATAATTTGACTTTGACAATTAATGGCAATAAAAGGGAACAAATTTGTTCGTCTTTCAGAACCAGGTCTTGAACCCCATCAGCCCAGGCCCACAGCCCCTCACCACTCCTGCACACGGCCCATCCTGCAGCCCTATCTGCCCCACCTGGTTCCGGCTGGGTTTCTGTCATCATCACCAAAGTGCGGGGGTCATCCAGCCCCTCAGGGCCCTTGAGTCCCTGGCTGGGGTCTTCAGTGACCCTTCTGTGTTTCTTTGCCTCCCAGCCTTGTAAGTTTCCTGACCGTTTTCACACCCTCATCTCATCTGGTCCTATGGAAGGCACGGCAGATGTTACACCCATTTCATAGCAGTGGAAACTGAGGCTCGGGGTGGCCAAACTCTTTGTCCAGGGATAGGCAGCTCAGGACCAGCAGGGCCACCATGGAACTCAGCTTCAGTCCAGAGCGCTCCAACATTCTGAGGCAGCCGGGTGTCTGCTCAGATTTCAGCTCAGCAGAGAGACACTGTCACCTGTCTCCAAAACGATCAGCTCCAAGGGAAGCTCTCAAGGGGAAACTGTATTAGGTTCAAAGCCAAAAAAATACAGCTGCTTCCCAGACGGGCCGGGCACACAGCACCTGCCTGCGATCACTGATCCATCTGTGTCTCTCCTCCCAGGCAGGAAGGAAGCAGGAAAGGCCAGGTAGGAGGGAAGCGAGGCTCTTTAGTCATCCCAGGGGCAGTGTGATGAAGGGGAGAGTCCCTGGGAATCAGCAGGCCATGGTTCAAATCCCTGCTTCTCCATGTACTGTGTCCCTCTAGACTATAGGCACCGTGCAGCTGGGACTGTTTCTAGGCTGTTCCAGGCTGAAACAGTGACAGACAGCAGATACCACAACTCATGTGCAACTTTATACACAATTAAAAGAAAAAGCACCACTAACCAGGCTGTTATTATAATGCTTTCCCCTTAAAAAATTAACTCTAATTTTTTTTTAATTTAAAATTTTTGTGGGTACATGTGGAAACAAAATGAGTTCACTGTAGGGGTATGGATTTGTTTCTGGGTTCTCTATTCTGTTCCGTTGGTCTACGTGTCTATTTTTATGCCTGTACCTTGTTGTTTTGGTTACTATAGCTCTGTAGTATGATATGAAGTCAGGTAAAGTGATTCTTGCAGTTTTTCTCTTTTTGCTCAGGATAGCTTTGGCTATTCTGGGTCTTTTGTGGTTCCATATAATTTTAGGATTTTTTTTTTATTTCTATGAAGAATGTCATTGGTATTTTGATAGGGATTGCATAAATCTGTAGATTGCTTTGGATACTATGGACATGTTAACACTGACTCTTCCAATCCACAAACATGGAATATCTTTCCCTTTTTGGTGTGTCCTCTTCAATTTCTTGCATCAGTGATTTACAGTTTTCATCGCCGAGCTCTTTCACTTTTTTGGTTAATTTCTAGGTTTTTTGTTTGTTTGTTTGCTTGTTTGTTCGTTTGTTTTTTGAGATGGAGTCTAGCTCTGTCCTCCAGGCTGGAGTACAGTGGTGTGATCACAGCTCAGTGCAGCCTTGACCTTGGGGATCAAGCCATCCTCCCACCTCAGCCTCCCAAGTAGCCGGGACTACAGGTGCATGCCACCACGCCCGACTACTTTTTGTATGTTTGGTAGAGACAGGGTTTTGCCATGTTGCCAAGGCTGGTTTCGAACTCCTGGGCTCAAGCAATCTGCCTGCCTTGGCCTCCCAAAGTGTTAGGATTACAGGTGTGAGCCACCGGACCTGGGCTGCCTGTCCTTCTTGGGAAGACTTTCCAGGTATTTGAAGGGACTTAGGGCCACAAACTCAATAACACGGTGGTTCTTGCAGACTCATGGAAGTGTCACCTCGGTGGTCTTGGATAAGAACTGGAAGAATTATCTGGATTACCAGGCAGCGATTCTTATTCTTTTATCTTTCTTTCTCCCCAACAAATGGAGTCTCTGTCTGTGCTGAGCCACCTGGAACTGGGATTGGGGGAATAAGCCTCCCTGCAGCCACCCCCACTGGGACTGCGCTGGTTCAGACCTGAAGCCAGTACAGCACTGGGTCTTGCCCAGGGCCCACTGTAACCATCACCTGGCTACCACCTATGTTCCCTGAAGGCCCTAGGGCTCTATGATCAGCAGGTGGTGAAGCCAGCAAGGTTTGTGTCTTTCCCTTCAGGGCAATGAGTTCCCTCAGGCCCTGGATAGGCCCAGAGATGCTGCCTGGGAAGCAGAAATTACAGTCTTAGACATCTACCTGATGATCTATTCTGCTGTGGCTAAACTGACACTCAAATCACAAGACAATGTCCTTCCTGCTCCTTCCTCCCCTTTCCATAGGCAAAGGAGCCTCTCCCTGTGGCCACTACCACCACCGGCCCATGGTCAGGGGTTCTGCCAGCCACTGCTGCTGTTCACTTAAAGCCCAAGCGCTCTTCCATCAGCTTGTAATGAATGCTGCCAGGCCTGGGACTCACCCTTCAGGGCACTGGGTTCCCTTCTGGCCCAGGGCAGCTCCAGAAATGCTGTCTAAGAGCCTAGGCCTGGACTCAGAGACCCTAAGGGCCTGCTTGCTGCTCTATCCCACTGTGGCCAAATGCGCAAGACAAAGTCCCCGTTACTTTTCCTTCCGCTTTTCTCAAACAGAAGGGGCCTCTCCCTGTAGCCACCGTAGCTGGGAGTGTACTGGGTCACACCTGACACCAGCACATCTCAGGGCCCAAGGCCTGTGGCATATTACCTGGGTATCACTGTTGGTTATTCAGGGTCTGAGAGCTCTTTAGGGAGCAGGTGATGAATCCTGCCGGGACTCGGTCCTTCCCTTCAAGGGAGTGGGTTCCTTTCTAGCCCAGGGTGTACCTAGAAATGTCACTCATGAGCTAGGGCCTGCAACGGGGGCCTCATGACTCTGCCCAGTGCCCTCTCCAACGGTGGCTGAGCTGGAATCCAAGATGCAATGTAAAGTCCTCTTTAGTTTTAACTCTCCTCTCTCCGAGCAGGAGGATGGAGTCACTTTCATTGCTGCCAACTGTGCTGCCTGGAGTTGGAGGAGGGGGCTTCAAGCACTCCCTTAGCCTCAAAGCCTGGTGTCGCCCTAGGTCATGTGCCCCACAGGTCCTCTGGCTCTAAGCCCAGCCTAGTACTAGGAGTTGCCTAGGAATGAAGTCCTTGTGTCCTAGACAGCTTTTCAAGTTTACCTAGTACCTCAAAGCACTTTAGTCCATGGTGGCAGGGCTTGCTGAGAAACTCAAGTTCTGACCACTGGGATGGGTGAGTCCCCTCTGCCTAGGGTTGGTCCAAATGCTCCCTCTGTGCATGGGCACTGGCTGAAGCCACCACGGCTTTGCTCTCTGCTGTGACAGGGCAGCACTGAGTTCAGTGTGAAGCCTCCTAGTCGCTCCAGTCCTCCTCTCCCAAGTGCACAGATCTCCCCCTGCCTCGTGGCTGCTGCTGAGGGAAAAAGGAGGGGTGGCACTGGCGATTCACGACTGTCTTTCCTAGCCTCTTCCATGCTTGTTTCTGCAACATGAAGTGAAAACCAGGGACTGTGATTGCTCACCTGAGTTTTTGTTCTGGTGATGGTGCTTTCTGTGTGTAGTGAGTTGCTAAAGTTGGGTGTTCCTACAGGGGAGATGAATGGAGTGGGCTTTTATTTGGCCACCTTGCTCTTTCCCTTTTGATTTCAAGGTCATTAAAGGCCTCTCTTAGACTTATACGGACATAGGTTTTCATCATGCATCATTCTTTTTTTTTTTTTTTTTTTTTTTTGGAAACAGAGTCTTGCTCTGTCCTTCAGGATGGAGTACAGTGGCACAATCTCAGCTCACTGCAACCTCTGTGTCCCTGGTTGTGCCTCAGCCTCCCCAGTAGCTGGGATTATAGGTGTGCACCAGCACAGCTGGCTAATTGTTGTATTTTTAATAGAGATAAGGTTTCGCCATGTTGGCCAAGCTGGTCTCGATGTTCTGGCCTCAAATGATCTGCCTGTCTCGGCCTCCCACAGTGCTGGGAATACAGGTGTGCACCATCGCGCCCGGCTTCCCGCAGTGCTGAGATTACAGGTGTGCGCCACCGTGCCTGGCCTCATCATGCATCATTCTTATGTGTGCATCAAATAAAAAATATAAGTGCAATAAATGAGATAAGGTATTTCGTAGGACATCTTTCTGAGAGCATTGGTGATGCAGAATTTGTGGTTCCTCTGTTGTTTCCGGAAGTTGGGTGCTGACACCCAACCTACATGTTTTGATATTCATATGTACAGGCAATGGCGCCTCCGTTGTGTCTGGGCCTGGAGGACAGTGGCCATAAGACAAGCCCTAACTGCAGGAATGTCAAAAGGTGAAAAAAAAATGGTGCCTCAGATTTGATTAAAGAAAAGGTGGTTAATGCCTGGGAATATTACTTGATAGAATGAGTGCATGAGTCAGTGCATAAACAAGCGATGAGTGAGCGGAAAAGTTAATTACCCTGAGCCTAAGGGAAAGTGCCCCGGGAGAACTTGCTGATGGATGAAACGATACAAAGCAGTCGAGCTTCATTATTTTGGGCTTAAACCAGAAGTTCTCACCGGGTAACTGTACCCCAGGGGACTTTGGCAAAATCACATTTTTGGTGGTCCCAGCTCGGGGGAGGGTGCTTCTGGCATCTAGTGGGTAGAGGCTGGTGTGCTGCTCAATATCCTACACCGCACAGGGCAGCCCCCACCACAAAGAATGATCCTGCACAAAACACCAATAGTGATAAGGTTGAGAACCTCTGCCTTGAGCCAAACGGACAGCAGTTCCCCTTGAAATGCACATGTTCCCAGAGGTGTTCAGACATTATGACCAACTAGCACATCACCACCTCCTGGATGTCTTCTCTGATTGCTCCCTTCCCTGCCTCCTGCCTAGGCTTAGCATCCCTCACTGGGCTCCCTCGGCACCTCCGGCCCCTGCTCCCATCTGTGCCTTCCCCACCCTGGATCATAACTCTCTTATTTCTCTGACTCCCTCAAGGACTGTGGGCTCCTTGAGAGCAGAAAGCAGGTCTTACTTTTCTCCACATGGCAGTATACAACCACCTTCCGGCCTTGGTATTTGCATCTTGACAGTTCAGTCCCATGCATATGATCTTGATTAAGTTCACAGTAATAATTATAATGAGTTTGGAGTTCTCATTGACACTTTAGAAATGTGGAGCCTGAGGCTGGGGCATGTTCAGTAACCTATGAGGGCCGCCCAGCTGCTGGTGGAGACTCAACACAAAGTAGGACCAGCCTGTCTAGACTTGGGCATCAGCAGCTCTGGGCTCAAAGTCCAGCTCTGTCATTTGCTTTCTTTTTGATTCTAGGCAACTTGCTTAACTTTCCTGAGGCTGAATTTCCACAGCTGGAAAATGCGGATGCTCATACTCTTCATGAGGTTTCGTGAGTATTAAGAGAACTAGTGTGTATTGTGCCAGGCTAATGATAATAATTATAACCACCCCTGTGTGCTGAATACTTACTATATAGCATCTCACACAATAGCTACAGGAACTCTCAAAGGCAGCTGCTTTTATTACACCCCGTTCAGAGAAGTGGAGACTGAGGCTCCGAGAGGACAAGTGCCTTGCCCGGGATTGGAACTCAGGCTGAACAGGCTCCAGTGTCTCCACCCCATCTAGTGAGCAGCCCTCCAGGGAGGAGGGATGAGCTCAGCTCTGTCCCCTCAATCCAGAGTCCTCCGCAGGATGGCACACCGTCTACACCTTCTACACCTCTGCAGGATGGCACAGTGTCTACACCTTCTACACCTCTGCAGGATGGCACACCGTCTATACCTTCTACACCTCTGCAGGATGGCACACCATCTACACCTTCTACACCTCTGCAGGATGGCACACCGTCTACACCTTCTACACCTCTGCAGGATGGCACACCGTCTACACCTTCTACACCTCTGCAGGATGGCACACCGTCTACACCTTCTACACCTCTGCAGGATGGCACACCGTCTACACCTTCTACACCTCTGCAGGATGGCACACTGTCTACACCTTCTACACCTCAGTGGCGGGAGGGAGCCAGCTTCGACAGGCCAGGCTAGCAGAAGAGCAGGGTGTCTGGAGCCTGAGTGTAGGGTGGGACTGCCTGCTTGGAATCCTGGCTTTGGCTCTTACTGACTTCACAGCTTTGGGTGGGTCCTTTCAGATCTCCGAGATCCACGGTTTCCTCATCTGAGAGATGCGCAGACATTGCCGGGCCCCCTGGAGTCTCTGCTGGTTGTAATTATTCGCTTCCACCATATGTGGCTAGCTGGGGGTGGATAGTCCCTTAGGGCCTCTGTCCTCAGCTCTGGTGAGCCCTGGGGACTTCAGCCAACTCTAGGCCAGTGAGAGCAAGCCATCTACAACAGGTGGGGCACCCATGATTTAATGGGTGACCCTGGCTGTGACCCTCGGCTTACCTAACCACAGAGCTCATGTGCCAAAATTTCATGAAGGGACTCAAGCTTGGAATCCACATAAACCTCACCCTCCAAAATAGAGATTGCATTTGTCTCCTTGTGTTGTATTTGTTGAACTTGCTGCTCTTGGGGGATGTCATCTTGCTTTTCCATCCAAGGAAAAGTCAAAACCTCTCCTGGCAGTGACAAATGCCCCCTTTATATGCTTGTACACGAGTCACTTGAACACGCACATACCAAAAGCAAGAAGAAAATAATTCTTGAATGATGTGAATGCCCTGACGCTCAGAAATGACAAAGACACAAAGGCTATTAGTCAGCCATCTCCACCTGAAACTGGATTTGGAGTGTTTCGTAGAGAACGTGGATTTAATGGGAAGAGAGTGTGAGTGGGGGTGCACGGGCTGTGAGTGGGGGTGCTCGGGCTGTGAGTGGGGGTGCTCGGGCTGTGAGTGGGGGTGCACGGGCTGTGAGTGGGGGTACTCGGGCTGAGTGGGGGTGCACGGGCTGTGAGTGGGGGTACTCGGGCTGTGAGTGGGGGAGCACGGGCTGTGAGTGGGGGTGCACGGGCTGTGAGTGGGGGTGCTCGGGCTGTGAGTGGGGGTGCTCGGGCGGTGAGTGGGGGTGCACGGGCTGTGAGTGGGGGTGCTCGGGCTGTGGGTGAGTGGGGGTGCACGGGCTGTGAGTGGGGGTGCACGGGCTGTGTGAGTGGGGGGGGTGCTCGGGCTGTGAGTGGGGGTGCACGGGCTGTGAGTGGGGGTGCTCGGGCTGTGAGTGGGGGTGCACGGGCTGTGAGTGGGGGTGCACGGGCTGTGAGTGGTGGTACTCGGGCTGTGAGTGGGGGTGCACGGGCTGTGAGTGGGGGTGCTCGGGCTGTGAGTGGGGGTGCACGGGTTGTGAGTGGGGGTGCTCGGGCTGTGAGTGGGGGTACATGGGCTGTGAGTGGGGGTGCACGGGCTGTGAGTGGGGGTGCTCGGGCTGTGAGTGGGGGTACACGGGCTGTGAGTGGGGGTGCACGGGCTGTGAGTGGGGGTGCACGGGCAGGGCTTTTCAAATGCAGACACTTGGGTGTTGTCTCCACACCAGAGCATTTTGGAATGAAAAAGGTTGAATCCTGTCAAATAATTGATTAATACCAATTTCCATGGGGCTGTTTTGAACAGAGCGGGTTGTTGGTTGAATTTAATCATTTCTCACACGAGCCTGTGTATATGTGTGTGTGTACATTCTGTGCAGACACCATTGGAATCTGGATTGTGTAACAGATTCCCCAGGGGCTCTGCCCATGTCCCCGTGGGTGTCTTTGTACCTCTCCCTGCCTGGCAGCAGGTGGGCTGCCTCCTCCCTTCGGGGAGCCTCGCCACTCACCGATGGGTGCTGGAAGCGTTACGCATACTCGGGTTCACTGCCCAGCCCCAGTGGGGCCGACTCCACCGTGTGGCTCAGGGCTACTGACATCATTTGCAAAATGAACAAGCAGGCCCCTTGTTCAACAATGACTAAGAGTTTTTAAATGGTGACAGCAGATCACTAAACCAAGCATAGGGTCCTTCTGGATGACAGCACAGGCTGCACAGCCCTGGAGACAGCCCTGCTGGGACTCAGGCTTCCTCCACAACCCGCACAGGGATTGCAGCAAAGGTGCCCTCCATGGGCCCTCGTCACCTCCCCCCGTCTGACTGTCTCCTCCTGTTCCACGTCCCCACTCTCGTGCCGATTTTTCCCAGGAACCTCCCTAATGAATCACTTTCAACAAATCCCCCTCCCAGGGTCTGCTTCAGGGGCTCTATGTTAACACAGGGTTCCAGGAGCAGACCCCAGCTGACACGTCATCCCAGCGATACCCACGCTGCTTCCCGCCCCTGAATTAAACAGTGACAAAGTATCACAAAACACCAGAGACTCAGCATCTTATTTGGTTGTTTTTATTGTTCTGTGGCCTCCTCCCATCTGCTAACATTTAGGCCTCAGCACATCAGGAGGCTAGAACTAGGAATCACACATTAGTAGGCAAGTTCATTTCCATTTCTTGATGGATGAATTTATTCTGGGAACATTTGAGATGGGTACATACCTCCCAGAGCCAGACTGGGGAGAAATCTGTTGAAAATATCAAGATGCTGAGCCTTGTCTTAGAAAGGGGCTTCAGAACTGTTTGCATGGGCAGCGGCTTCTTCCCGGGGTAAAGGTCTTGTGGAGTGGCAGGGCCTTGCTCCCAGGATGGTAAAACAGGGACCCAGAGCGGTTAAGTGGCTCCCACAAAGTTGCCCAACCAGGCTGGGCCAAACCGGGATTGACGGCTAGGTGTCCCATCTCTAAGCATCTTGGAGTCTTGCTCTGCTGAGCTGAATGTGAACTTTGAGGGTCAAACTACTTTTCCCATCGGTTTCCAAGGCTTAGCAGAAAGTGGAGGAATGTTCTTGCAACCCAGCTGGAAAGGAAGCAAAGAAGGATCAGGGTGAACCGCTGCAGGGCAGACCACAGAGTCACAAACCTTTCATCTCCCTGCCATCACCGCCACCGCCAGACACACCAGGAAGATACCCCTTTCTGAGAAGACCCAATTCTGAACTCACGGTGACATCTTCACGGCATCATCTTGTTTAGTTCCTAACTCCTCCCTTACCATCAGTCCCATTTTGTAGATGAGGAGGCTTGGAGAGCTGGAATTATTTATGGAAGGTCACACAGTGGTGGAGCAAGAATTGAAACCCAGACCTAGCTTGCTCCAAAGGCTGTACTTTTTTTTTTTCTTGAGACAGAGTCTCACTCTGTCACCCAGGCTGGAGTGCAATGGTGCAGACATGGCTCACTGCAGCCGTAACCTCCCTGGGCTCAGGTGATCCTCCCACCACAGCCTCCCAAGTAGCTGGGACCACAGGTGTGCGCCACCATGCCTGGGTAATTTTGTATTTTTTGTAGAGATAGGGTTTCGCCATGTTGGCCAGACCAGGCTGGGCTTGAACTCCTGGGATCATACCATATGCCTACCTTGGCCTCCCAAAATGTTGGGATTACAGGCAGGAGCAGCTGCGCCCAGCCAAAAGCCTCAACTTCTAAACCATCCTAAACTGCCTCTCAAGGTCTCTTCCTCATCCACTGGCCTCCTCCCTCCCTGTTAGAAGCTCAGTCCTCAGTTGCATCTGACCTACTCCAGGGACGGCTCCTGTCAGCAGCAGGTAATAGACAAGCTGGCATCGGTCCCTACGGGCTCCAGATTTTCCGGGAGGACTCTGGAATCTGAAATCTGACATTTGCTTTTCAATGACGTCCTGGGAGGCTGTCACCTGCTTTTAGGGGCTCCTTTTTGCCCTCTGTGGCTATCCAGCATTCACAGGGGTGGGTTTAGGGGCTGGATTTTCAGGTTTAGGGCTGCAACTCCAAGGCCCTTTGCATGCACCTGCACCTCACCTTTGAGGGCACCTGAGAGCAAGGCTGTGCCTCCCCTGCGCCTCCTCTGGAGTCAGCCTCCCTGCCACCTTCCTGTCTCTACCCCAGGGGCCTTCTTTTGGCTCCCCGAAGCCAGCGTCCCTCCTGCCTCGGTACTTTCACTCTTCCAACTCCCTCCACCTGGGCGCCTGTCCTCCTCAGGCAGCACCTTCTCACCTGGGATCTTGGCTCAGACTTCAACCCCCACAGGGCCTTCCCTGCCCCCAAATGAAGTGGCTCCTGCCCCAGGCTCTGCCCCTGCCCAGGGACTCTGCCCCACATTGCCTGTTCACTTCCTCACCCACCTGCCTTTCTACTGATCTGTTGATCTGTTGGCTTGTGTAGCCTTCCCCTACCAGGATGTGGCCTCCCTGAGAGCAGGGGCTCTGTGCGATTTGTTCACCATGCCACCCTGGCATGACTACCGCTGAGCAACCAAGAGGCTGGAAC
This sequence comes from Macaca thibetana thibetana, assembly GCF_024542745.1. Lineage (NCBI taxonomy): Eukaryota > Metazoa > Chordata > Mammalia > Primates > Cercopithecidae > Macaca > Macaca thibetana. Next base: position 27,334,784 of record NC_065597.1, on the reverse strand, counting down.
CATGACCATCAGATAGTTGGCACCCAACAGAATTGTTTGACAGAAGTGAGAAGAGATGGACAAGGCTTCCCGGAGACATCAAGGCAAAGGAATGGAAAGCAAAGTTGCGACCTAGTTTGGTCTTGGGTTTTGATTCAGAGGGATACAGAATTGCTCCCGCTTCTGATCACACACAAAGTTCTTCTATGTTCCTGCCTTGAAATTGCAGTAGGTCCTCATTCAACATCATGGAGAGCTTATTGGAAACTGCAACTTCAAGCAAAATGACTTACCATTTAACAAAAACAATTTTACCATAGGCTAATGGAGATAAACAAGACTTAAGGACAGGCACGGTGACTCATGCCTGCAATCCCAGCACCTTGGGAGGCCAAAGTGGGAGGACTGCTTCAGGCCAGGAGTTCAAGACCAGCCTGAGTAACATAGTGAGAACTCATCTCTAAAAAAAAAAAAAAAAAAAAAAAAAAATTCGCCAGGTGCAGTGGTGTATGTCTGTAGTCCCAGCTCCTGGGACTGAGGCTGAGGCAGGAGGATGGCTTGAGCCCAGGAGTCTGAGGCTGCAGTGAACAATGATTGTGCCAGTGCACTCCAGCCTGGGTGACAGAGTGAGACCCCATCTCTTAAAAAACAAATGAATTAAGCTTCTACAGCATACAGTGCATATAGTAGGTCGTTGCCTTTAAAGTTAGTTTCCAGGAACCTATTGATGATGCTAGGTGAGGACTTACTGCAGAAGGGAATTTCAAATTGTACCAGTAGGGAAAGCACTACTCTCACCCTCCTGCTGCTCAACCTGGTGGTGAAAGCTGCCAGGGCACCTGGTTGCCCACATTGACCCTGGCCACCAATCTTGGTCTCCTCCCACTCACCTGCCTGCCGTTGCTTTATTGAAAGTGCCTCTGTTGTCCCCTTCCAGGTTCTGCCACATTCTTTGAGTCACCTTCTGTGAAAAGAACACAGCTCTGTTGGGGCAGATGTATCTATTCCTGCTCTAATGCCCCGCATGGCTCACCAGTGACTGCCAACTGAAGCCTGCTGACCTGGCCCTCTCCTCCCTCCCCCAGCTGAGGTCACTCAGTCCCCACCTGCGGTGCCTCCTCTCCCTCCCCAGGCCCCCCAGCTGGTGTCACCAGCTCTGTCTACGTTTCTGGCCTCACCTCCCACCACCTCCACGGCTCACCACACACTCCAGCTTTGGGGATGGCCAAATTGCTTCCAACCTCAAGAGCTTCACACACGCCATTCTGCCACCCACTATTTCTTATTCTTTAGGCTGAGCTTTCATGTCCCCTCCTTGGGAAGCCTTTCCTCACAACCTGGTCTAAGGTGTCCTCATGGCATCCAGCATGTGATGTCAGGAAGGCTTGTCACTATTAGATTGTAGAGGAATGAATGGATGAAAGAGCAGGTAGATAGATGAAAGAATAGATGGATATGTGAATGGATGAGTGAGTGGATGGATGGATGGATGGATGGATGGTGGGTAGACAGGTGGGTAGATGGCTGGAGGGATGACTGGATGGAGGAAAGAATAGATGGAGAGATGGATGGATGGATGATTAGATGGATGAATGGAAGAGTGGTATCAGCCATGCTTTCCAGTTCTCTGAATGAAAGTAGCAGAGGCTTAAATATGAGCAGTCCCAGGCTCTGCTCTTCAGCACGAGGTCATGTTTACCACGAGTCCCTCTATGAGACACACCTCCCTGCCCACCATCAGACCACAGGTCTATTTTAATTTTTAAACCCAGGTCCCACTTTGTTCCCTATATCTCAGCCCTGGGCTTTTATTTTTTTTCTTCACATAAGAAACATTCACGGCCTTTTTTTTTTTTTTTTTTTTTTTTTCTGTGCCCTCTGCAAGAAAGAATAGTTTCTTCTTTTACCTGGATATTCTTTGTAAAGTTTGTGTCGTAGGATTCGACCATCTGGAAAACAAGTGAGAGGAAAAAACTTCTTTTAGTTTAGAAGGCCAAAACTGTTTTCACAATAATACTGAGGAATTACTGGTGTTTTTCACTCTCACCATCTCACTAGTGTACAATGGAATCAGAGGCTACATGAGCATTTTTAATGTCTCAGCTCTAGTTTCTAATATGATAATATCCAGAGCCATCAACCCACAAAGGAAAGCCCTGTGAGATCTCCTTAACATCTTTGAGGGTAAAGCAGTCTTGAGAGCAAAATCTTTCAGAACCGCTGTCTTTGTTTGTTTTTTTTTTTCCTTTTAGACGAAGTCTCACTCTGTTGCCCAGGCTGGAGCGCAGTGGCATGATCTCAGCTCCCTGCAACCTCTGCCTCCCGAGTTCAAGTGATTCTCCTGCTTCAGCCTCCCGAGTAGCTGGGATTACAGGCCTGTGCCACCATGCCCAGCCAATTTTTTTAGTAGACATGGGGTTTTGCCATGTTGGCCAGGCTAGTCTTGAACTGCTGACCTCAGGTGATCCACCCGCCTCAGCCTCCCAAAGTGCTGGGATTATAGGCGTGAGCCGCCGCGCCCAGCCAAAACCACTATCTTTTTTTTTTTTTTTTTTTTTTTTTTTTGAGACAGAGTCTCGCTCTGTCGCCCGGGCTGGAGTGCAGTGGCCGGATCTCAGCTCACTGCAAGCTCCGCCTCCCGGGTTCACGCCATTCTCCTGCCTCAGCCTCCTGTGTATCTGGGACTACAGGCGCCCGCCACCTCGCCCGGCTAGTTTTTTGTATTTTTTAGTAGAGTCGGGGTTTCACCGTGTTAGCCAGGATGGTCTTGATCTCCTGACCTCGTGATCCGCCCGTCTCGGCCTCCCAAAGTGCTGGGATTACAGGCTTGAGCCACTGCGCCCGGCCCAAAACCACTGTCTTAACAGATGAACTGGAAGCCAAATTTCAACACACTGTTTAGTAAATGTCATTACAAAATACGTTCGCAGGGGAAGAGATGGCACTCTTTTGAGTCTGATGTCATTACTGCAAATGACAAAGTAACTTGAGTATGAATCCTCACTCATCCTCTGAGCCTCAGTTTCCTCACCTAAAAATAGGCATAAAATTAGTACCTCTTAAAGTTACTGTGAGAATTAAAAGAAACAATTTCATTTAAAACATAACTATGCAGTATTAGGAGGAGCCATATGAAAATGCTATCATTGTGTGTAAAAAGTGGTCAACCGCTGACAATTTCATACATGTCCCATGACTAGCCGTGAGTCCCCACTTCATAACTCCCGCTGTTGTATATCGCCGGCCTCCACCTCTTCCTCAGCCCCCACCCCATGGTAGCAGGAAAGCATTTGCCGACAGGAATGTGACCAGGACAGGTGGATGTTTGAATGTGGCGTCTCTCCCAAATTGAGCTCACTTCTCCATCCTGGTGATCAGCGCTGCCTTCTCTGCTATAAGGTCAATCAAGCACACGTGCGTGGTAGCCAGACATTTTCCTTTTCTTTTGTTTTGTGGCCATATTAAAAATCATCAGGGTGTTTGGGACCAGCAGGGACATTGATTGGTCAAGGTGCTAACGCTCCATGGAACCGCTCGGTGGGTCAGTACCTGCTGATCAAAAACTGCAGCAATGACTATTTTCCAAAGCAAATGGCTAGGGTTTTTGCAGGCTGGGGGAGCTCCTGGAAACTTTCCTGCTCCCCCTTTACCTGGGGATGAATTCTGGCCCATAACACCACAAGGAGACGGAGGTAAATGGGGACCCTGGACCCTCTCCTCAGGCCAAATATAATCACTTATAATTTGTTACCAAAAGTGATTACTCATCACTTTTCTCAAATTTCCTCCCACTCAAGGCTAGACGAGCCTCACTTCATTCTTCTGAAGCAGTGTCTTGGGCAGGACAAGGAGGCGCCAGCCCCCACAGCTCAGCTTCTGTGTGACCTCAAACCTACTCAGAAAAATGCACCAATTTTCCCTGACCCCACTCTCTGAAAAACCGATTTACTATACATGTCAGTGTTCATTTTCCTCTTGCATAAAACATGCACCCCTCAAATGCCTGGTTCCAGCTGCCGGATGGTCAAACTTGAAGGACTATGGGTACCCACTAGAAGCCTCTCTTAGGGGAGGATGGCATCTTAGGTGTGGGCACAGGATCTGTCGCTTACTCTCAGATGGTCCAGAAAAATACACACGTAGATTTATAAGTGGGGAGAGAGCATAAAAGAAAATGTAACAGTAGTTTTTTAACAACTGGTGAATCTGGGTGGCGGGTTCAAGGTACTACTTTTGCAACATTTTTGTAAGTCTGAAATTATTTCAAATATGCAGTTTTTAAAACCTTAAATAAAAAGCTTCTTCCTTGGTAAGGCTGGGACAAGGGGGCCACTCTTCCGCTGACATTTTTGCTCCAAGGGAAGTTGCTGGAATTCAAAATGTTTTCAAACGTATATATAATTACCAATAAATTACCAGTAATTATTGCTAAGTGTCAGCCCCCTGAGAACAAGGCTAGGGGGAATTCCACTTACATTTCTATTTGGAAGGCTCAAATCATTCCTTTGCGAGGGGAAGCTCACACACACACACACACACACACACACACACACACACACAGGCTCTGAGGCTGGTGGACAGGCTTGGAATTCCAGCTCTGCATCTTTTGGGTAAATTCCTGAACTCATATCCTCCCTTTCCTAGGACGGATGATGGTGGCACACACTCACTGAGGACCTACTGTGGGCCAGGTGCTATTCTAACACTTCATAGGTGTTTTCTCTCACTCAAGCCCCACAACTACCCCATGAAGTTGTCACTATGGTTACCATCGCCATCTCTATTTTACGGATGAAGGAACTGAGGCTAAGAAAGGTTGGGTGACCTACTCAAGGCCATGGAGGAAGAAAGTTACAGGCTTTGGATTTCTGTCTGTGGTTCTCAGCCCGCACTCTGAAACCTATGCAGCACTGCCTCCTGGTTCTACTTCTCCTTTTGCAGGCTTGCAGCAAAGTTTAATGTAAAGAGAGCACTCCAAAGGTGCGTGTTAACAGCAGGCATCATTGGTGTGGTCATCATTGAACGACTGGCTCTCTTTGCCTAGTTAGCTCTGTCTTGAAATGGGAGTTTTTTGAATTGGTTTGAACCCTTAAGAACTAGTTTGACTTGGTTTGACCTTGGTCTTAGACATCATAGGGCTGAATGAAAAGATCAGGGGATGAAAAAGACAAGTGCCCAAGGCATTCCTATTATGCTGTCAGTATTAAAATGGTGGCATAGTCCAACGAACTCGTAGATCACCCCACAGCTCTCTTTTGGAAAAGCTTATCCCTTCCACACTCCAGCAGCCTCAGACAGGCTGGCAGGCCCCCGGGGTTTCACATTCAAAGGACCACACACCCCACCCACCCACGGCGGGATCAAGTGGATAGAGACAAGCAGTGAGGAAACAGTGAAGGTTGTGTTCTGTGCTTGTGAAGTGATGGACACTCTACACAGATTAACTCACTCCTCAAAGAGCCCCGTGAAGTACCGCAAGTATTATGAACCCATTTTACAGATAAGGCAAATGAGGCCTGAAAAGGTTATATTATTTGCTGCCCACAGCAGTAAGGGGCTGAGTAGCTGTGGGAGCCCAGGCTATCTGGCTGGAGAAGCCACCCTATAACCCCAAACAAAGCCCTGCAAATAGCAAGTGGGACGTAGAGGAAACCAAAAAGGCATCTCTTTATTTCAAAGCCTTTTGTAGATAATTTCTTCAAAGTTCAGGATTCCAAGATTCTCATCACTTTATCTGCAATGAAAATGACATTAAATGCATGACTGATTTTATGTCTATGCCTTTCTTGAAACACTTCAGAGAAATACATTCTCAAATCAGAAAAAAAAAGAGGTTTTGGCAGATCATGCACCTCCCAGTATGCTTTTGGCAAACAGAATCACTGTAATTACCACCAATCTTGTCTGAGGGTCCTGTCCTTAACTATTAGGGATATGAGATGCAGAAGTGGAGACAGGGGCCCCTGGGTGTGGTCTCAGTCTGATTGACCTTGACTTTGACAAGGTGAACCCGGCCACCCTGAAGTCCCAGATTCCTGGCTCGCCACACAGTTCATCCAAACTCCATGCCAAAAAGCACACTGAAGTCTTTCAAGTTGATTGCCTTGCGTGGGGTTCGAGACGGTTTTAGCTACCACCAGGAATCGCTCTGCCATTGTTCTTTCTTTTCTTAGGAAAATTATGCCAATGAAAGCAACACCATTCACTCATCTATTTATTGCCTTTGTGTCAAAGAGAAACACAAATTAAGTCAAACTGAACAGTCCTGGCAGCAGTTCTGGGAAGTTAAGGATTCTCAGACAGTTCTCATTCTATGCAGTTTGAAAACAGATACAGATGCTCCTTTAAAATAGACACAGATGCTTCTTGACTTACAATGGAGTTATGTACTGATAAGCCCCCTGCAAGCTGAACATATCTTAAGTCAAACTGCATTGAACACAGTTAACCTACCGAACACCATAGCTTAGCCGAGCCTACCTTAAATGTGCTCAGAACACTTACATCAGCCTAGAGTTGGGCAAAGTCATCTAACACAAAGCCTATTTTATAAGAAAATATGGAATGTCGCGTGTAATTGATTGATTACCATACTGAAAGTGAAAAACAGAATAGTTCGATGGGAACTTGAAGTACAGTTTCTACTGAATGCATGTAGCTTCTGCACCAGTGTAAAGTCTAACAATCGTAAGTTGACCATCGTTAAGTCGGGGCCCATCTACACATACGTGGATATAAAATAGCCAGTGTTTACTGACCACCTACTATTCCTTAGGGCTGCTCCCACAGCTCTGCACTTATGATTTCAGTTATGCCCCCCAACAGCATGAAGTAGCCCCATTTTACAGATGAGAAAACTGAGGCTCAGCGATAGGAAGAAATTAACCCCAGTGTCGCCCAGCTGGGAGGTACAGAGCTGGGGTTTGCAGCCAGTCTGCTGGTTCAAGAGCTTCTGTCACATGCTAGTGTGGCAGGGAAAGGGTAGGGGCCATGAAAGAAGGAGCCAGGCAGGGGGAAGATGTAAGAAACTCTTGGTCAGGCTCAGGAGCCTGGGCTGCTTCCTGGGGCAGGTCGTCCGTGGGGGTGAGAAGGGGACGGGGCAGGGGCCAGGGTCAGGGCAGGGGTGCCACACTCACCTGCTTGTCGGCGCTGCTTGACGCACTGCCCACGGTTGGGGATGCCTTCGGCCACGTCACCTGGGCTCAGGATGTGGCACTCATAGCCCGAGGGACAAAGCAGTGGTTCGGCCCCATCCTCCGTGGTGCTGCATGCCTCTGCTGTGGGAGGGACACACGCTGGGGTCTAGAGGGCAGACCCCCAGGATGGGTGCAGGGAACGCAGCTCGTCCAGAGAGACGGCCTCGCCTCTGTACCCCAGGTTCCGGCTAGGCCCTGGGTCTCACTCAGCGGCATGTGGCACATGTGCACACCCACAAACACGCACACAAACACAGGCAGTCCAAGCTCACCTGATCCCAAACACACTCTCACAGGCTCAGCAGCATCCATGTAGACATGTTCACCCATACACCCTGAAACACACACTCACCCCTACAGCTGCACGGGGACACACATTTACACAAGCACGTCGGACACACAAATACACACATATACACATGTTCATCCCCACACACAAATCCTGTACACACATATCCACACCCACGTATACACACGTTCACCCGCACATGTACACACTCACAATACAGTCACACACTTTTGCAAGCGCACACACACACACACACAAATATTCAGCCACAGCCACAAGGACAGCCACACAGTTGCACACACAGCTGCACACTCTGTGTCTAGCTGGACACAGTCACACAACACACAGATGGGTGTGGAGTCAGAAGCACAGCCACAGGGTGCCCACTCTCACCTCCTAGGCCTCCAGGCCCCCGGCCTGTATGCTCTTCCTTCCAGAAACTGCCCTCTGCCTCCCGGTACCTCCCCTGCCCCCAGGGAGGCCTCATCATTAGACAGCCGTGAACCCCTTATAATTCTAGGAATTTGAAAACCAACCCTAAATGCCCTCCCCTTCAATTCACCATCCAGGAGGAGGCCTCATTCTTGGGGAGAGTCGAAGCCCTTATTCTGTCCTGGGCTTTGATTCTGGCCGAGCTCCCAGCCATCAGCCCTTCTGCACTGGGGTGGGGAGGATCAAAGACGGCTGAGTGTTTGGCTGAAGGGCCCACGCATGGGGGACAGCCAGCCTGGTGCTGCCAGCTTTCTGGAAGCAGCTGAGAAGGAGGGATCCAGGCTCGGACGTAGGGTCTGGGCTTTACCCGGCAGGTACCTTGCAACACCTCCTCAGGGCCATCCAGGAGCCAGCCATTGCCACCAAGCCATCGAGGTTTCGGCTGCACCAGCCAGTCTAAGACTAACACAATACAGGGTCAGATCAAGGCCCTCCTCTGGCAGCTGAGAAATGCCCAAGCTTGGAGGGTGGGGGTGCCCCCATTTCATGATAGCACAGTCTCCCCGTGGGAGAAATAACTATGGTTCCTGGCACACCTTCATCCCTTGCTTTTAGTGATAGAACCTTTCACTGTGGGCGGGGCACTGGGCCTCCAAGCTGGGGACTAGCCTTCCCTGCCTCCCTTGCAGCTATGTGTGGCCACATGACAGGGTTCTGGCCACAAGAATGTGAGCAGCAGTGACCATGCAACTTCCTGTCTTGCCCTCTGATTGGGGGCTCCCTGCTCCCCTCCCTCCCTCTTTTCCTTCCTGCAGGCTGGGAGCCATTCTGACCATGCGGACAAGGACATCACTCGGACTGCAGAGTGGCAAGAAGGAAGGAAGCTGGGTCCTTAGATGGCTTTGTGAGCAAAGCTACCCGCCTGCTGTAGTGTCGACCTCCACACTAACAGCTGAGAGAAGCAAACGCCTCACAGGCTGGGTCTCTGTATTTATGGGTCTTTTTGTTGCAGCAGCATAGCCTGTTCTCTAACTAATACTTTATTTTTTTAACTTTTAGGTTCAGGGTACACGTGCAGGTTTGTTGCACAGGTAAATTTCACGTCGCTGAAGTTTGGTGTATGGGTGAAGTTTGGTGCACAGGTGATCCTGTTACCCAGGTATAACCAATACATTTTTAACAGAAAGAGCCACCCACACAGTTTATGGGAAGGCCTTCAAAAGGGAGGGGTCGAAAAGTCAAATGCCTCTAGGGGACAGGTAGAAGACATTCAACAGGAAAGCAGATCAGGCAGGGCCACGGCAAAGCAGAGAGCCCCTCCTGCCTGGATGAATCAGCTGCTGGTTAGCCCTGACTAGTCATTTCCAATGCTCCCAGACTGTTTTCTTTTTCTTTTTTTTTTTCTTACTGTAAGTTCTTATTCTATTTATTTATTTACTTATTGTTTATTTATTTATTTTGAGATAGAGTCTCGCTCTGTCACCCAGGCTGGAGGGTAGTGGCACGATCTCAGCTTATTGCAACCTCCACCTCCCGGGTTCAAGCAGTTCTCCTGTCTCGGTCTCCCGAGTAGCTGGGATTACAAGCATACGCCACCATGCCTGGCTAATTTTTGTATTTTTAGCAGAGATGGGGTTTCGCCATGTTGCCCAGGCTGGTCTCGAACTCCTGGCCTCAAGTGTTCCACCCCCTTCAGCCTCCCAAAGTGCTGGGATAACAGGAGTCAGCCATTGCGTCCAGACTGTAAGTCTGTAGTTTTTTTTTTCTTTTTTGAGACAAAGTTTCACTGTTGTCACCCAGACTGGAGTGCAATCGTGCAATCTCGGCTCATTGCAACCTCTGCCTCCCAGGTTCAAGCGATTCTCCTGTCTCAGTCTCCCAAGTAGCTGGGATTACAGGCGTGCACCACCATGCCCAGCTAATTTTTGGATTTTTAGTAGAGATAGGGTTTTGCCATGTTGGCCAGGGTGGTCTAAAACTCCTGACCTCAGGTGATCCACCCACCTCAGCCTCCCAAAGTGCTGGGATTACAGGCGTGAGCCACCGCGCCCGGCCAAGTCTGTATTTTTTAAAATAGAAATCTTCTGGTTTTTAAGTGTTGACAAGTAATTTTAAAACTTTTTTATTAATGATTATGATTATTATTATTATTCTGTAGAGATAGGGCATCTCCCTATGTTGCCCAGGCTGGTCCCAAACTCCTGGCCTCGCACGATCCTCCTGCTTTGGCTTCCCAAAGTGCTGAGATTACAGGTGTGAGCCACCATGCCTGGGCAGAAAACTTTAAGCATGTTGGAGATCAAAACGGCTCTGAGATCACATTTGCTTGTGACCTCTGCATTTGTTTGACTCCAAAATAAGACAAAAATAAAATTACTAATATTTATCTTGATAAAGAGAAGAGAAAAATGATTATCTAGCATCTTTGAAAGTACATTGATGGGTACTGGTAAAAATGCTGGTTAGCTTTTTCTGCAAAGGAGCACTCGCTGATTATAATGACAGTGGAAGTTGGAAGAGCGGAGAAAGGAGCCAGCAGTCTGTGACCTCCGAAACACGAATGACATGATGGTTCTGCAGCCTCTATGCCCAACTTTTCGGTTCTTCCCCCCTTCCCCCCACCACATCGGACCATGTGTTAGGAAACATTTTCAGGTAAGAAACGCAGTAATATGTGCTGTTTGTATTCTCTTTCGCCTTGATCAAAGGCTTCTGAGCAGCAGGGAAATAAGCAAATGTTTATAGCGAAACTTGGTCTGGGCTCCCCATTGCTCTAGTTGAAGACCCTTAAAGGCCTGGTGGCCGCAGGGTCTCAGCTCTTCATGCCCTCACTGGAACTACCTGGGATCGCCTCCCAAATAAATGCCCTGGGCCCAAGTCCTTGTCTCTGGGTCTGCTTTGGACGGACCCAAATCCAGATGGCAATGAAGTAGTAAGGTGCCTGGAATAGGGCCTGATGTGTTCCACGTCATCTTATGTTAGACCAGTGGTTCTCAATGCAGAGCAATTTTGTTCCCCAGGAGGCATTTAGGAAAGATTAGAGACAGTTTTGCTTGTCTGGCATCTAGCAGGGAGGGGCCAGGGAAGCCACTGCCCATCCTACAGTGTACAGGACAGTGCCCCCCTCCTCTGCCCAGCAAGTAGAATCATCCAACCCCAAATGTCAATATGCCAAGATTGTGAAATCTGGCGTTAGATAGCGTTGTTGTTATTACTAACTAGTGGTATGATTGCTTTTCCTGCTGGCCAGTGAATGAATGAATGAGTCAATATTTATTGAGTACTATGTGCCCGGAGACCATTTTAGACGCTGGGGTTACAGCAGTGAATGAAACAGACAAACTCCCTGCCCTGTGGGGCTGACCTTCAAGTGGGGAGAAAACAGTCAATGAACAGACCAGTAAAACACAGTCTTCCAGATTATGCTACAGAGAACAATTAAACAGCGACGGAGGGTGAAAAAATGGCCAACGAGGGGATGTCATTTAGAGAGGGAAATCTTTCCTGAGAAGCGGCCTTTGGAAATAGATCTAAAGGAGGCAAGGAAGTGAGCCATGGGGTGTCTGGGGGAGGATAGTCCTGGTAATGAAGGACCCTACATGTGGGCCCAGGTGCCAGGGCAGGGGCCCCACATTCCCACACTCATGGCCTAAGGCAATGAACACTTCTCTACAGTCAAACAACTGGATAGAAACTGCAGTTCTGCCTGCTGTGTGACCTTGGGCAAATGATTCAACTTCTCTGAGCTTCAGTTGTGGCATAGGGCTGATAACAGTCATCTCATCACGCTGTGTGAGCATGAATTGAGACGATGCATGAAAAGGCTATTGGGAATGCCATGTACAGTTGTGTCACCTGTGCACTGCTCAAAAGCACCTGGTCTAGGCAGGAAGCAAGGTTAGAATCCCTATGCCAGGTCACATTCCAGAGGAAGGGGCACCCACCCAGAGGGGAGTGCCTTTATGTGCTTGTCCACCATAAGGCGCAACATTTAGTTTTTCTTATGAAGGCTGAGTAGGAGGCTGCCTGGCCTGGAGCAGTGGCCAGGTCCTGCCCAGAGGCAGTACTGAAACAGTCCCTGTCTGTTTTGATGAGCATCATAAGACTATAATTATGAGCATGATTAAGTGTGCTGAGTCCCCTGTCATCGCTGTGACCTCACCCCAAAAGAAACAAAGTGAGGTCATTCTTGCCATCTCCAACTCTCCTTTCAGCCTTGGGAGGAGGGGCTGGGCTACCTTCTCGAGCCGACTTCTCTAATTAAGGCCCATGGGAACCCACAGTGTCTCACCCAAGGTACAGTTCAAACAGCTGTTGTTATCACCCTGAGCAGAGCTGAGGGGGGAGAAAACTTCCTTGCCCCAAATCCTACCCACTTAGGGGCACATTTTCCCCACCCAAGGGCACATTTTCCCCAGGAAATAGCTACTTGTCCACCCTACCCCCCACTTACTGGCCCCCACAGGGTCACCTCCTTCCCTTCCCAAACCTTCTCTCCAAAAGAGATCTGAAACTCCATCCTGCCAATGACGAATCCCTGAACATTGTTTCTCCCCAAGAGGTTGGTGTCCTGATTCAACACACATCTCATTATCTGCTCCCAGCCCCGCACAGCGCTGAGCACTTCCGACTGGCAGCTCCACCATGAGCTGCACGTTGTCCCTTCCCTTTCCCTTTCCTTCCCTTTTTCTTTTTCTTTCTTTTTTTTTTTTTTTTTTTTTTTTTGAGACAGAGTCTCACTCTGTCGCCCTGGAGTGCAATGGCACAACCTCAGTTCATTGCAACCTCCGCCTCCTGGGTTCAAGTGATTCTTCTGCCTCAGTCTCCCAAGTATCTGGAATTATAGGCTCCTGACACCACGCCCAGCTAATTTTTATATTTTTAGTAGAGACGGGGTTTCACCATGTTGCCCAGTCTGGTCTTGAACTCCTGCCCTCAGGTAATCCACCTGTTTCACAGGAGAGGAGACTTAAGAAAGTGACAGCTGGCCAGTGGATCTGAAGCCATGCACCCGCTCCTCTGTGGGGCACACCCCGTCTCGATTGCTAAGCACCCGGTCTCCACCTCAAATACCCCAGGGCCAGGCATGAGAAGTGTGGCAGGCCTGGTGGGGTGAGTGGGAAGCTAGAGGACACTCCTCATCCGGGGGCACCTGACGTTCCAGCTGGTGGCAGGTGATATTTTAAGGAAAAGCCACGAATTTGGATGTTTTAAATGAGAAACCCACTGCACCCCCATCCTCCTATCAGCAGGCATTTTCCCGGGAATGGGTGTTTGCTGGACTGTGGCTCCCTGGAGGCATCCGGGGTCCCTGACCCCACCCCATTGTTAGAGGAAGTGGCATTTTCTCCAGAAGGGCGTCTCCCACAACGCAGGTCCCCAAGGGCAGTGGGACATACAGCAGGTGCACAGCAGCGTCACACCTGCTCAAGGAGCGCCCATCCCAGTTCACAGGTGCGCAGTGGAGGCGTCAGGGACCCACCCAGGTGGCCGAGCTTAAAGCCCAGTTCCTTTTTCCTCTCCGCAGAGTCAGGCTCTCTCCCACCCGGGACAGCTCTGTTTACCTGTTCTCCCTTAGGCCCCTCCCTCGGGCCCAGGACCTACCTGGCGGGGGCGGCACGGCCTCCAGGCAGGCGTAGGCACATCCGTTGTAGCAGCAGCGCCGGTGCCGCGGGCACTCCGAGTCAGCCTGGCAGCGCACGGCCTGGCAGGCGCCGGGGGGCATCGTCCGCGGGGGCGGCGGGCAGCGGTCGGCTCGGGGCTGCCGGGACCCGCCGGGCGCGCCCGCCTCCTCAGTCTGTGGGAAGAGGGCGGTGTCAGCAACTCTGGGAGAGTCCCGGCCCGCCGGGAGCGTGCACGGGAAGGGCCAGTGCGCCGGGGTGAGAAACAGCAAGCAGGCAGAGCCAGACTCCGAGGGCGGCTCAGAGGGTCAGCGATACCATGTTTCTAACAGCCGGCAAGAAATAACTGAAAGCCCAGAGCAAAAGGATAAGCGAATCTTGGTATGTTTGCTGGAGGACAATTACTTAAGTATCAGCCCTGTGTGAGAGATAGATTATATATAACACATAATATATATGGTATATATGTATACACATATGTATACATATGCATGCATGTATGCAATGCATGCAGACATATATGTCTCTATATACATATGTATATGTACATATGTGTGGATTTCTTATAATCCATACGTTTATATAGGGCTTTGAGAATTTACAAATTATACGCAGAATGATTAAATCCATGCAACAACTTCGATACATCTCAGAAAATAATGAAAAGAAAAAAGCCACATCAAAAGAGAACACCACAGTGGGATTCCACTTATATTTATAGCTCAAAAACAGGCCAAGATGATGTCTGGCATAAGAAGTCAGGAGGAATCTGGTGGACAGTGACTGGCTGGGAACACGTGGCCTGGGGGCTGGTTACATGGTGTGTTTATTTTATGGGAATTCGTGGAGCTGAACACTTAGGATTTATGTGCTTTGAAGTATTATTTTTGTTTGTTTGTTTTGTTTTTGAGATGGAGTTTCACTCTTGTTGCCCAGGCTGGAGTGTAATGGCGTGATCTCGGTTCACCACAACCTCCACCTCCCAGGTTCAAGCGATTCTCCTGCCTCAGCCTCCTGAGTAGCTGGGATTACAGGCACGCGCCACCACACCCAGCTAATTTTGTATTTTTAGTAGAGACAGGGTTTCTGTATGTTGGTCAGGCTGGTCTTGACCTCCTGACCTCAGGTAATCCACCCACCTTGGCTTCCCAAAGTGCTGGGATTACAGGTTTGAGCCACCATTCCCGGCCTGAAGTATTATGTTGTAACAAAAAGTTCAAAAATAAGATATAGGGGCCAGGCACTGTGGCACACATGCCTATAATCCCAGCACTTTCGGAGGTCGAGGTGGGTGAATCTCTTGAGCTCAGAAGTTTGAGACCAGCCTGGCCAACATAGCGAAACCCTTTCTCTACTTAAAAAAAACAAACAAAAATTAGTTGTGACATGCTCATTCACTCCTGTAGTCTCAGGTACTTGGGAAGCTGAGGCGGGAGGATGGCTTGATCCCAGGAGGTCAAGGCTGCAGTGAGCTGGGATCGAACCACTGCACTCCAGCCTGGGCAATAGAATGAGACCCTGTCTCAAAAAAAAAAAAAAAAAATTTAAAAAAAAAAAGAAAAAAGAAAAAGAAAAAAAGATATAGTACTGTACTTAATATATAGGAATATGGGTGAGTGACCAATAAGATCAATATTTTAAAGGTAAGACTGAGAAAGTTTAAGTAACCAGGCAAACTGCCCTGGGTCCCCTGACACCGGAACCCATCCATGCCAGTTACACTATTCTGCTTCTGTGAAAATGGGGTGTGTGGTGGGCAGGTTGTGTACATTTGCACACACACACAGAGTTAGATACAGGATAGATTACTTGGCAAAAAACTACCTTGGCTTGCCCTGCCTCCTGGCCTCTGCCTAAACTGTTCCCTTCATCTAAAATGCTTCACCTACTTAACTCCCCACAAGTCCTCCCCCAACATATTCAAAATCTGGCCTGCTTGTGCTGGCCAAGTACATAGGGCATATCTACAAATTAGAATAGTATACAGCCATGAAAACCTGTCCTTAAGGTGTTGGCAAAAAAAGAAATAAGACTCAATGTGCCACATATGAAAGATTGCCAGGATGTGGTGGCTGGTGAAGAAAGCCACGGTTCGGAACAGCGTGTAGGTTCTGCCCCATCTGTGTTTTTAAAAATGCACACAGATGTAATATGTATATATTTGCATAGGCTTAGAACGTTTTTGGAAGGATACACAAGATCACACAAGAAACCATTATGAAAGCTGCCTCTGGAGAGAAGAATAGGGTGTAACGCTGAGACAGATTTCTTCCTATTGTACACTCTTCTGCACTGGTTCAATATCTTTTTACCATGTACACATTACTTTTTGAATTTAAAGATGTACAGAGTGAGGGCACATCGTCCAAGCCCCTGCTCAATCTAGACTTGACTCACAGAACCTCACAAAGCTACTGAAGCTGCTTTGATGGCAGTGTGGGCGCCGTCACCTCCAGGCCTTTGCCCAGGCTGTGTCCTCTGCCGAATACCCATTCCTTCAGGTCTTCAGAGGGACCATTCCCCCAGACTCAAATCAGTGCTCATAGCTGGGATGTGCTTCCTTAACACCAGCCCTCCCAGGCCAGGGGTAGAGCCACGCCCCTCCCCTCCCCCTCCCCCCCACTTCTGTGTCCCACACCCGCCCTCCCTTGTCACTCTTGCTCCGTAACCGGTGAGCGACCCCCTCAAGGGAGGTCCTCGAGTCTCCTGTGTCTCCTCATGCACATACAGTTGGCTGAATAAAGGTCCCCAGAGACACCAGGCCCTACTCCCTGGAATCCTACATGCAAAGGAAAACGGGTCTTTGCAGACGTGATTAGGTTAAGGAGCTTGACACAGGGAGATAATCCTGCATTTTCCGGGTGGGTCCTAAATCCCGTCACAAGTGTCTGAGAAGAGGGGAGCAGAGGGAGATTACACACGCGCGCACACACACGCACACACGCACACGCATGCACACACGCACATGCACATGCATACACACATGCACACACATGCACACAAGAAAGTCATATGAAGAGGGAGGCAGAGATGGCGTCTACAGACCAAGGAATGACCATGATTGCCAGCAACCACTGGAAGAGAGATTGGCAAGGAAGGAACCTCCGGAGTGGGGGGCGTGGCTCTGCTGACCCCTTGATCTCAGTCCAGTGAAACTGATGCTGAACTTCTGGCCCCTGGAACCATGAGACAATTCATTTCTGTTGGTTTAACCGCCCCTCCCACCCCAGTTTGTGGTCCTTTGTAACGGCGGCCCCTGGAAACTTGGTACCTGTCCCGCTGCCTGGCACATTCTGTAAATGAATGCCACCCCAGGCCCAAGTCCCCATCAGTGCCTCCACAGTGGCCTCATCCCTGGCTCGCTGCCTCCAAATCCATCCATTCTCCAAACTGCAGCCCAAAGAGGCTTTATGAAAGGCACCTGTGGATTTGGTCACCTCTGTGCTGCAAGTCCCCAGAGGCTTCCCAGCACTCTCGGGACAAAGTCCCAGCTCCCCACTCAACCTCCAAGCCCTGTGCCAACCAGGTACATGTTACTTTTTCAATTTAATAACTTAGATATAGGATATATTGGCCTCATCTCATCGCCCCGACCCTCCTGTCCTTATATGCCAGCAAACTGCCCTTCCTCCTCCCCACGCCCTCCAAGCACATTCCTCTCTTCAAACTGTTTCCTCCAACTGAGCTTGTCTCATCCAGCAGAGCAGAGGGGCAACCAGAGTGGGCTCTGCAGCCAACGGGTTTGGTTCAAATCCTGGTTCTAGGGCTTAAATCCTTTCTGCCACTCACTTGCTGTGTGACTGTGGGCAAGCCTCAGTTTCCCCCTATAGAACTTCCTTCCTGGGGTACCCTGAGTCTATACCCAGGATGGCGTCTATGCCCAGGATGGCATCTACAGCAAGGATGGTGTCTATACCCAGGCTGGCGTCTAGCACAGTGCCACTGATCTTCATTGCCACATGCTGGTCCTCTGCCTGGAAGGCTTCCCATCCGCTTCTATTGGCCAAACCACCCTTCCGTCCTCAGCTTAAACGGCCTTCTGAGGGCAGCTTTCCCCAGACTCGTCGGGATGTTTCTAGTATGGTCCTTCTTCATTTTTAGGCCCTCGCCACCCCACACTGAGAGCAGAGGCTGTGTCTCTCCCTGCCTGGCTGGGGCGGACCGCAGTCCTGCGTCCCTATCTGGGTAGCTGCAAACTGCACGCGGTGCCACCAACGCCCTGCAGGGGGCACCAGGTCCCCGGGAACAGGTCCTGGCCGGGTGCCCCTGGGAACCGGTGGGATCACCAAGGCCAGAGATTTTCAGCTGCCCCCAGGGAGCCTCAGGGCCTGAGACTGAGGGCATGAGGGGTGGAGAGCAGGAATGGCCAAGCAGGAGGGGGGCCTGTGCGGCAGGAAAGCCTGGGGAGGGGGGCCCGTGACCCCCATCCCTGCTTCACCCAGAGAACCCTTCTTTTCACTCTTGTAGACATTGGCTGTTAAATTCACAAAAAGTGAAGATGACCACTAAGCTGGCATTTGGTGGATATGGAGACGAAGCCTTAAGGAGGTGAGTGGTTTTCCCCAAAGACAGAAGGGAGGCCAGAGCGTGGATCAGTCCTTTTATCACCCCCTTCTCCATCCAATCTCCCTCACCCCTGTAACCATCACTAATAACTTTCCAGCCGCAGCAGGTGTATAATCCCATGCCATTAGCTCTTAGTTCACTCGCTGCAGAATTAACTAAATTGGACCCATGATGGGGTCCGCTATTTTTAATCCTCATCTAACATGACAGCCGCCCCAGCCTCCTTCGGAGGGTGGTTAAGAATGCACCGTACGTCGTGGGGAGGGAGCGGCTTATTTTTCTGCCCAGCTTATTTTTCCATCAAGCCTCATTTATGAAATTTAATGGAACCGGGTGATCAGAAGCAAAACACTTTTCAGCCACCTCAAATGCCTCCCAGTCCCGTGGCTTCCTTAATGGCAGCCCCAGACGGGAGGGTATGCAGAGATCAATTTTAGATGTGCCGCTGTCTCAGAGGAAAATTCAAAGGTCGTTTCTCAGAATTTGGAGAGAACAAAGACATAAGCGCCTTAGAAGCCCCATCTCCCGAGTTATTTACTGCGTGGCTGAAACAACAGATGGTCGTGAGTGATAAAGCACTGATTTCACTGAGAGGTCCAGATTAAAGGATTACGTGTTTTGAAAAATATTTCATGTCACGCAAGGTGACACTCAAAGAGGGTTCTAAACAAAGGTGTTTTCTGGAGTTCGGAGAAAGAACTTTTACTCAGAGAAACAAACAGCTTGCCCTCCAATTTATTCCTGGCCCCCAAGGGTTAAAGGAGTCAACAGCCAATCTTGGCCTAGACGTTGGACTGCAATTGGCTTCCCTGACCTCCTCCATGTCTCTGGCGTCTGTTCCAGCACTCCCCTCCTGACTCATTCTCTCCAGCCACCCAGTCCCACCTCTGGGCCTTTCTTTCCCCACCCACCTACCATATCTGCCTGGCTCTCACCTCCTCGGGGTCTGCTCACACAGCCCTCTCTTCCTCCTCTCCCTGTTGGTGGAGCTTCACACCCCTCATCACTCTTGGGTGGACTGTATATTTGGGACTCATTGGTTCGCTGTTTTTCTCCCTCCTAGGGACAGGAACTTGGTTTTGTTCTGAACTGTGTCCCTGGCTCCTAGAGCAGCGCCTGGCACATAGCAAGTACTCAGTACGTATTCTTTGGGTGGAATAAAAGCTGTGATGATGATGATGATGATGAAGATGAGGATGATGATGGTCAACACACCCTGGCAGCTTGCTGGGCACCCTTCTAAGTGCTTAACACGCATTAACTGGCTGATCTGCACATGGGCCCTGTGCAGTGGGTTCTGCAGAGCAGGGGTCCTGCACGGGTGTGGGGGCAGCCCTTTGTGTTTGTGTAAGGCTGTGCTATGGGCAAGCATCGTCACCCTCCTATGCTCACTTAATGTGGATGTGAGCTAGGGGAGTGGGTCTTAATATCCCACACTCCAGAGATGAGGAGGGATGCTTTCAAAATGTAAAGCTGGACTCGGCCATCCTCAGTTTCTGAAGACTCGCTGCTCCACCTGGCCTTGGAGCCTTCCGCATGCTGTTCCTTCCACCCGGAACACTTCCTAACTCTGTTTCACAGCTGAGCTTCCTCATCCTTTGGGGCAAGAACTTAGGAGCCCAAGATGGAAGGGACCGAAGCTCATGACCTCTCATACAGCAAAGGCTGCTTTGCACAGGGATTAAGGGCTCAGGTGCAGGAATCCAACACGTCTGGGTTTGAACCCCATGGCTGTGTGATCATGCAGGAAAATCACTAACTTATCTGAGCCTCATCTGCAAAATGGACACAAAAGTAATACCTGTTGCCAGTGTTTGTGTGAAGATCAAAAGAGATCACACCTGTGTGTGCTCGGCTCAGCACTGGCAATACTAATCCATAGTTCACTTGATTTTTATTCCTTTTATTATTATTGAGATAAGGTCTCACTCTGTCACCCAGGCTGGAGTGCAAGGGCACGATTTCGGCTCACTACAACCTCCACCTCCCAGGCTCAATCAGTTCTCATGCTTCAGCCTCCCAAGTAGCTAGGACTACAGGTGCCTGCCACCATGCCTGGCTAATTTTTTGTATTTTTAGTAGAGATGGGGTTTTGCCTTGTTGCCCAGGCTGGTCTTGAACTCCTGAGCTCCGGTGATCTGCCCGCTTCAGCCTCCCAAAGTGCTGCTGTTACAAGTGTCAGCCACCACGCCTGGCTCCTTTTATTATTTTTAATCAATGGACTTAGAAGCCTCTCATCCCATAGTAACTTCATTCTTCATCTCTTCCAGTCTTTCTTCACTTCCCCTGTATCCTCCCTCAATTCACTCACTGATGATTTAGTGAACGCCCACCATCTCCATAGCATTAGGTTAGATGCTCAGCAGGTGCAAAGGAAACCTAAGGAGCTCCAATCCAGCTGAGGCTGCAGATACACATATGAGAAACCCACCAGTGAAATGTGGGATTGGATAACCTCCTCATTTCTGGATAAGACCAGGGCAAACAACTCGCAGAGTTCCTAAGAGAAGGGGCCATGCGGAAACAGCCGCCTAGCGTGTGCAAGAGCACTGCCCTCGGAGGATCACCTGAAGTTGCCTCCAGCCCTCCCCGGTAGGTACCACTGCTGTCCCCATTGCATAGGTGAGGAAACAGAGGCACGCAGTCACCATACAAAGACACCAGGCTTAGAGCCTGGGCTGTGTGATTCAAGCTCACGGCAAGGGAGGCAGCATTTAGTAAGCTCTTACTATGTGCTGATGCCGTGCTGGGTCCTCACATATCGAATCTTCAGTGTCACCCTCTGGAGCTGCTGCTATTCTAAAACCACTTTACTGATGAGGAAACTGAGGCACACACACAAAAAACTAAAAGCATTTGCCCAAAAGCAAGCAGCTGTGAAGTGTCAGAGGCAGAATTCGAACCTGGGTCTGTCCTACTCCTCCAGTGGCATTCCTAACCCAGGAGCCTGGAACTGGGAGCTGCTTCCCAGCGGTGCCTGTCAATTTCTTCCCATTCCTTCAGTCCAGGGGCTCCCTCCCCCTCCCAAAGTGTTCCCTCTGCCCTCCCGTGGCCCAGCCCCAGCTCAGGGTGGAGTCAAAATGGGGGATCCAGGTACATATTTGTCCTGGCCCCCTCTTTGCAGCCCTTCCCTCCCAGCTTATGTTGCCTCTCAGATGAAAACAAAATAATGCCGCATGAAATCCCTCTGAGAAAGGAGGACACTCACCCCAGACGGACAACGCTTTCGTGAAAACCGCAGAGCAACCCGTGATTTCCAGCTTTGATTTTCATTCCTGCTCAGGGATTGTATAGTAAGTCTATTTCAAAGCAGCCACTGAGCACACATTCATTGTACAACTCAGACAAGAGCTCTCCAGTTCTGTATGCCTTACCTGGATGAAAATGATTCCCGGCCGGGTGCGGTGGCTCACACCTATAATCCCAGCACTTTGGGAGGCCAAGGCAGGTGGATCACCTGAGGTCAGGTGTGACGGGAGACCAGCCTGGCCAATATGGTGGAACCTTGTGTCGACTAAAAATACAAAAATTAGCCAGGCGTGGTGGCGGGCGCCTATAATCCCAGCTACTCAGGAGGCTGAGGCAGGAGAATCACTTGAACCAGGGAGGCAGAGGTTGCAGTGAACTGAGATGGCACCACTGCAATCCAGCCTGGGTGACAAGGGTGAAACTCTATCTCACAAAAAAAAAAAAAAAAAAAAAAAAAGGATTCCCTTAAGATTTTCGATCTGGTGGCTATTTTGTTCATATAGATGAACAAAAAGATTTGCAAAGCCATTCTGCCACTGATATCCCTAGGAAGCAGGTGGGGAAATACCCATTCTGGGCTCCGGCAGTGGGAACCCTAATTCAGCAAGTCCAAGTCCAGATTCTATTAAAGCAAACAAGCTGGATGTGTAACCAAAGGAGGCTGGATACATAAGTGAGGGCACAGGGAACACCACACAGGCCTTAGAAAGGAAGATGCCCGGGCGTGGTGGCTCACGCCTGTAATCCCAGCACTTTGGGAGGCCGAGGTGGGTGGATCACAAGGTTAGGAGTTCAAGACCAGCCTGACCAAGATGGTGAAACCTCCTCTCTACTAAAAATACAAAAAATTAGCCAGGCATGGTGGCGGGCGCCTGTAATCCCAGCTACTTGGGGTGAGCCGAGATTGCGCCACTGCACTCTAGCCTGGGCGACAGAGTGAGACTCTGTCTCAAAAAAAAAAAAAAAAAGGAAAGGAAGATGCCAATCTACCATGTTAACATACTTCCCACAGATTATTAAGTGAAAATGCAACATATAAAACAGTGTGAATAAGCCAGACACCAAATAGCACATACTGGATGATTCCATTTCTATGAAACGTCTACAAAAGGCGGATCCATAAAGACAGAAAGCGGATTGGTGGTTGCCAGAGGCTGCAGGAAGAGAGAAGGAGAATTGAAGGCTAATGGCTGCAGGGTTGCCTGTAGGCACGACCCTGTGAATATACTAAACACCACTGAATTGTACATTTGAAAGGGTGAATTGTCTGTCATGTGAACTTCATTTCAATAAAAGAAATTTGAATCAGTATGAATAAAATACCACTAAGAAAAAACATGTGTGCTGTAACTGCTTCATGAAACAATCTAGACAGACGCCCCAGAATGTCACCAGAGTTTACATCTTGGAGGAAGAATTCAGATCATTTTTACTAATTTATAACTTTCTCTGTTGTCTGAATTTTTTTTTTTTTTTACAGTAAACGTCGTTCTTTTAATAATCAGTAGAAGAATTTATAAGCCATTTCCATTTAGGGAAAAAGAATCCAATCTTCAGAGCTGCCATCAAATCTACCCACATCCCTCCCTCAGTGCTCGCCACCCCCTTCCTTCCACATGCAGGAGCTTTTACCCTTCTTTGGAAAGTTCCAGCAGCTTAGCGGCCAGACCAATAGAAATGCACCCCAGCACTGGTTTGCATGGTGGAGGAAGAAAGCCAATTTTCCTCTAAGTATTACTTGCTCTTCCTCTGGAATTTGGACGTCAAACATCTAAAAATATGTCTCTCACTGGAACAGTGGGCTTAGAGTTCAGCGTGCGTAGATGAATGCCATTTCCTGGTGCCCGGCGCCCTTAGCACTGGGCCCTGGGGACAGAATTTGGCACAAGGTTAATAGGACTTCCTCAGAGGGAGACCAAAAAAAGAGAAATTCACAAGACTGCAAACTCGACCAACTCTTCCCGACAATGTCGTTGTCAATCAGTGCACCCGAGAGTCCTCTAGAACTTTCCATCCCCTCTATTCTGTTCCGGAAAGTTTTAACATAATTTATTCATTCATTCAATAGTAAATTCATAATTTCCAGGCCCACTGCATTTCAGGCACTGGGCTGGAAATGGGGAGTTCCGAGTTAAATCAGAAGACATTGGCCCTGCCTTCATGTGGCTCAGTTTCAGGACAAGTCACAGACACCGCACCAAACAGCACACAGATAAGACGAACGAATTGCTTTTTGTGGTCATCTGCAAAAGCAGTTAGAGAGAAACCTAAACAAATCATACCAATAACAACAACAGAGCTAAATGCCAAGAAGGAAGAGCTGGGCTGTTATGCAAACGTTTAAGGGAAATCATAACGAGGCGTTTGCGGAGAGGCCTCGGAGGAGGTGGGCACGAAGCTGCCATGGCCCACGAGCCAGAGTGGGCACCGTGAGCGGACACTTGCTGAAAGGCTGCCTCTTGGTGCTGGGGACACAGAGGACTCACAGGGACTCTATGTGCCATCACAGAATTCCTGAGAGGTGTCTCAGGTTCTCGCTGCTTTTTAGAAAAATTACTGTGGTAAAATAAATATAACATGCAATTTTCCATTTCAGTCATCTTAAGTGTGCAAGTTGGTGGCATTAATTAGATTCATGATGTGTGCAACCACCTCCATGAGCTATTTCTGCGGCTTTTTCATCACCCCAGGCAGAACCTCTGTTCTTATCAGACAGCTGCCCCCCATTCCTCCCTCCCCTAGTCCCTGGCAACCACGAATCTCCTTCCCATCCTGCTGGATTTGCCTCTTCTGGACATTGCATCCAAACAGTGTCACATGCCTGTGGCCTTTGTGTGTTCAGCATCATGTCTTCGAGATTCATCTGTGCAGTGGTGTGTGTCCAGGCTCCGTACCTTTCTATGGCTGAGTTCTAGTCCCCTGAGTGGACAGATTGCGATGTGCTCAGCCCACGGGCATCCATCTGCCTCCGCCCTGTGGCTCCGGTGAGTCCTGGCACAGAGGTGTCCTGCTTTCCTGTCTCCCTCTCCCGGGTGATAACCACACAGGGACCTGGGACGCTTCTTTACTTGTTGATGTCCACCTGGAATTTCAGGGCTGGAACCTCAGATGAGGAATCTCAGGCCCAGCGAGGAGAAAGTGATTTGTCCAAGGTCCCCCAAAAGTCAGCTATTCACGGACTTTTCATTCCTTCCACTCGCCCATCCATGCCAGGTTCTGGGCTAGACACCAGGGTGTGGCCAAGCCTACAATGAGTTTGCTTCACATCAGTACGACACACCCCCTCTCTCTAGCACCCAGGCAGCTCCGGGCCTTTCCTGGGGTTCTCAACCATGAGCCCTCGAGGCTCCCTCCTGGGTGCTGCTGGGGGTCTCTGGAGCCCACTGAGCACCCGCTGACCCCCAAGACAGAAGCATCTTAATAGTCTTGATGATGAAGTCCTGCAGGGTGTGAGCTCACATGGTTTGAGGAGCAGAGAAAGCTCCCAGAGACTGGGGATATAGTGATAGCCCCACCTGTCCCCAGCCAAAACAGCACAGATAAGTCATTCTCTTCAATGGTCTCACTTTCCTTGTCAGTGAAATGTCTCTCAATCAGGGTTGCCAGTTGCAATCAACAGAAGCTAACTCCCTTCCGTCCCAGAGCAGGCTGGATTCGTGTCCCAGGGAGCTGCAACAAAATGCCACACACTGGGGACTTCAAACAACAGAAGTGGATTCGTTTCCAGTTCTGGAAGCCAGAAGGCCAAGACCCAGGTGTTTGGCAGGGTGGGTTCCTTTGTGGAGGCTCTAAGGAGAAAAGCTTTCCATGCCTCTCCCAGCTTCCAGCGGTGGCTGGCCGTCCCCCACGTTCTCTGGCTTGTAGGCGCATCACTCTGATCTCTGCAACGCTCTGTCTTTCTGTGGCTTTCTCCCCCTTCGTCTCTGCTTCTGTGTCTCTTCTCCTTTGTTTTGTTTTCGTTTTTGTTTTGGGAGATGAAGTCTCATTCTGTTGCCCAGGCTGGAGTGCAATGGCACGGTCTCGGTTCACTGCAACCTCCACCTTGCCTCCGGGGTTCAAGCGATTCTCCTGCCTCAGCCTCCCAAGTAGCTGGGATTACAGGCATGCACGACCACGCCCGGCTAATTTTTGTATTTTTAGTAGAGACGGGGTTTCACCATGTTGGCCAAGCTGGTCTCAAACTCCTGACCTCGGGTGGTCTGTCCACCTCGGCCTCCCAAAGTGCTGGGATTACAGGTGTGAGCCACCACGCCTGGCCTCTTCTCCTTTTCTTATAAGGACACCAGTCATATTAACTACCCACCCACCTCCAGCATGACTTTGTCTTATTTTGACTAATTATACCTGTAATGAACCTGTTTCCAAATAAGGTCACATTCATAAGGACCAGGAGTTAGGGGTTGGATGTATCTTTTGGGGGACACAGTTCAACCCACAGCATGGATCTGACAGAATTTGAGGGCAGGGAGTAATTTGGGAGGGGATACCAGGAAGCCCCATTTGGGGAGTAGGGAAGCTGGGCAGGAAAGGGAAGGTGCCCCTTCAGGGAGTGCTAAAGGGCAGGTGGCTACCTGGGCACTGGAGCTCAAACCCAGTGGACCTTGGAGAAACCGTGTGGAACACTCCTCACCCGTGTCCCACCAAAGGTGAGAAGCCAGCCGGGCCATCCGGCTCCAGTTCCATTTGCTCCTACAGGTGTTACCTCCCCGGCACCTTGGCCTGCCTGTGTGTGGGCTGAGCATGCTTCTGCAGCCAGAGAAAGCCTTCAGGCCAGCAGACACAGATGCTTACGGTACAAAGATGAAGGTGAAGGTGAAGGTCAGAACTCATGGAATGGTGAGAGCACAGCTCCAGGCCATCTGCCTCTCCCACTCTTGCTATCTCAGCAAAAAATAAAAGGATATTTGGAAAGCTTTCAAGAGCTCACAGAAATAATGGGGGAAAGGAGAACTAGGTTGGGGAACTGAGGAATGCGAGTTGTGTGGGCCACTGCTGGCTCCTACGGTCCCCTACTGCTATTAGCACGGGGGTGCCTCCAGACAGATGGGCCCCCCTGTCTGGCAGGATGCATTTGAAAGAGTAAGTAGCATCTGTTGCTCCTGGCTGCCCCTCAGCAGGACAGGCATCTCTGGGCAGGGTGCAAACTGAACCACCATTTCCAGTTGCCCCGGTTGGGTGCTTAGAGGGGAAAACAGACCCACAGTCACACTGACAGCAGGGGCCGTCCTGCCCAGTCCAGAGGCTGCGCAGCACCCAGACCCACATGTGGCTGCCGTGGTCCCCACCTGGTGGATTTGTCGAGAGGCTCCCAAGCACGAATGCATGGCAAATGCTTATCCTGACACAGCATAAGCGCTCAGTAAATCATTGTTCTCAGGAGTTTTATCTAATGCCAGGAAAGAAAAGCCAAAAATACCAACTCCACAGAACTGACTGAGCTCCATGGAAAGGTTATTGGACTATTTACAAACATTTTGCTTCTGTTTTATTCAGTCTCATAAATATTTGGTTCTGGAATGGGGTTTTTTGTTTGTTTGCTAGTTTGTTTGTTTGAGATGGAGTTGCACTCTTCTTGCCCAGGCTGGAGTCCAATGGCACGATCTCGGCTCACTACAACCTCTGCCTCCCAGGTTCAAGCTATTTTCCTACCTTAGCCTCTCGAGTAGCTGGGATTACAGGCATGAGCCACTGTGCCTGGCCGGGAATGGGTTTTTAAATCTGTCCGTAGTACACATCTAGGGAATGCAGTTCTGTGCCAGGCAGGGAACCATAGGCTCCATGGCCTTTTTACTGAACCCTGCAAAGAAGGCACAGCTGTGTCCCATGCTGCAGATGAAGAAACTGAGGCTCAGATAGGAGAAGGAACCTCCGGAAGGTCTTAGAGAGAGAAGGTGGGAGACCCAGCACTTCTCATTAGAAGCCTCCCCTAAGGGCCTCCCATGGGAATGGAAGGCAAGAGACTCTCACCCCTCCTCAATGCCTCCCTTCTGGCCAGGTCTGGTCTCCCAAGCAGCTCTCAGATGCACCACTTCTGCCTGTGAGCTGAGCCTCGGCTCCTGCTGAGCCTTCTTCCAGGAATGGCCTTCCTCCTCCTAATTCCTAATCCTTCCCCAAGCTCCAGTCAGGGTCCCTTCCTCCCACGGGAATGGAAGGCAAGCGTGCTCGTCTCTGGCACTATCTCTGCATGCTTAGACCAACACGCATAAACAGCACTCAGGACATTAACCGACCCCACTCTAAGAGTCCAGTCCCCTACACAAAAGTCACTCTGCTGGGGGACGAGGCTTTGACAAAGCAGAGCAGGCTACCGGCAGCCATGTGCTTGCTCAGGACTGAGCCACCAGCTCTCCGTACGCAGCCTTGGCCAGTTTCCAAGGTGTACTCACAGCATGGTTGATTTCAGGCAAGCCACGTGAGGCCACTGAATGGCAGTAGGAAGAGATGTGGAGTACCTTCTCTCCTAGTCATACCACACGGATGCAAGAGACATAAAACTCCAGGAGCAGAGAGAATAGCAAAATGGAGCAATACAATTGGAAAGTGACGCATTTCTAATAAGAAGTATTTCCTGGCTGGGTGCGGAGGCTCACGCCTGGAATCCCAGCACTTTGGGAGGCCGAGGCGGGTGGATCAGCCGAGCCCAGGAGTTTGAGACCAGCAAAATTCCATCTCTACTAAAAATACAAAAAAGTAGCCGGGCGTGGTGGTGCATGCCTGTAATCCCAGCTACTCAGGAGGCCTAGGCACAAGAATCACTTGAGCCGGGGAGGTGGAGGTTGCAGTGAACTAAGATCGCATCAAGAGACTCTGTCTTAAAAAAAAAAAAATTCTTT
This sequence comes from Macaca thibetana thibetana, assembly GCF_024542745.1. Classification (NCBI taxonomy): domain Eukaryota; kingdom Metazoa; phylum Chordata; class Mammalia; order Primates; family Cercopithecidae; genus Macaca; species Macaca thibetana. The sequence goes on along the minus strand of NC_065597.1, from coordinate 27,306,619 downwards.
CCTTTCTTTTTAATATAAATGATTTAGTTGTAAGTTTATATAACTTAATTTGTGATCATGGCTGTGCAGAGCAAAAGTGGCTCTCCAGAGGGGGTGCAAGCCAGCTTCAGCCCATCCCCAGCGTCTCCTCACCCTGACCAGCCCATAGCCCTTGAGGGACAAAGCCCAGGCTGAAGGTCTGACTCAGCGTAGGGTCAGAAAGTAGTGCCTCATGGGGAAGTCTCGACTTTGAGCATGTGAGGGCTGCTTCCTATCACCCCTAAGTCCCTGTCGCGTGTTTTGGTGGAAATTAGAATCACAATGAAAAGGCCATGAAAGTTGTAAGTTCTCCATCTTCATTTCGCAGGTGAGGACTGAGGACCAGAGAAGGGCAGTGAGTGGTCCAAGATTGCACAGCACATTAGAGATGTTGCTGTGATGAGTTCTAGGCCAGGCGCTCTTCCCAGCCCTCCCTGTCCTCTGAGCCACAGCCAACAGCCTGTCTTTGCCCAGGGCTTTCTGTGAGGCACAGTTGTTCTTTTTTTTGAGACAGTTTCACTCTTGTTGACCAGGCTGGAGTGCAATGGCGCGATCTCAGTTCACTGCAACCTCCGCCTCCTGAGTTCAAGCAGTTCTTCCACCTCAGCCTTCTGAGTAGCTGAGATTACAGGCATGTGCCACCACGCCCAGCTAATTTTGTATTTTTAGTAGAGAAGGGGTTTCACCATGTTGGTCAGGCTAGTCTTGAACTCCTGACCTCAGGTGATCCACCTGCCTCGGCCTCCCAAAGTGCTGGGATTACAGGCGTGAGCCACCGCGCCCTGCCGGCACAGTTGTTCTGCGTAAACCTCGCCTGTGTCTAGGCGCTAAGGAAGGAGGCCAATATCTGTTGATAACCAGGGAGTTTCAGTTCAGCGCGGGGCCAGTTCAAAGCACTTGCATCCTGACCAGTGGTGGCTACAAGAGAATCAGCTCCTGTAGCCCACCCAGGCCTGTGTTTCAGAGACTCCCCCGAATCCCACGTGCACATCAACCCCGACCGTCCTATGTGGATGTCACAGTGCTGGCTCCTATGACATCTTGGGACGTGGTGGAGATAAAATCAGATGACATATTGGGAATCTCTCTGTGGTTGTAGAACCAAAGCACTACAGGTGAGGGTTAAATCATCCTGTTGCACCAGAGAAGAGCACAGAGGAGTCAATACAATCTGAGAAGAGACTCTCACCTTCCTCATTGCTTCCCCTCTGGCCAGATCTGGTCTCCCAAGCAGCTCTCAGATGCACCACTTCTGCCTGTGAGCCTCGGCTCATGCTGAGCCTTCTTCCGGGAATGTCCTTCCTCCTCCTAATTCCTAATCCTTCCCCAAGCTCCAGTCAGGGTCTCCACCTCCTCCAGGAAGCCTTAGGTGACTACACCCTCTCACGTGAGCTTTCCCTTCTCCAAGTGCCTCATCATTTCACTCTACTACTCTCTCCACCTCTTGGAGGCCTCCTGTCTCCCACCACGAGCACGTGGCCAACATGGAGACTATGAGCGCTGGAGGCCCAGATTTGCCTCAGTACAGTTTCAGACACCCCACCGTGCCTGGGGTCATTAATCATTCTCCCTTCCCTCTTCTCCAGCTGGCAAACTCCTATTTATCCTTTAAAGCCCCAGGTCCAATGTCCCCAACCCTGAAAACCCTGTCCGACTCTCTTGGGGAAGAGCTGCACACACATCCCCTGCTACCACTGCATCTGCTCATAATTCACCCACAAGAATGTACCAGGTGCCAACTTAATGGCAGGCACCAGGGGCACACGCTAGTGAAACAGAATCCCGCCCTACCCCAAGGAACCTACATGCTACCCTGTTAGGCAACACCAACCAAAGTCACAATTATTTGATTGAAAGCTGCCAAGATGTACTGCCAGCTTGCTCTGTTGCAAAGACGTTCTGCCTACTGAGTCATTTAATCCTCACGCAGGTGCTGTGGGTGCCAGCATTACCTTCTCGATCCCTCTGTGTGCTGACAGTGTCCTGGCTCACTCTGTCCCTGCGGATCTGTGATCTCTGGGGAGCGGGAGGAAGCAAAAATGATAGGCTCCTCCACCCCATTCTCTCTCCTAGTTCCCTTCCCGCTTTATTGCTTCCTCAGCACTCGCAAACTGCACACACTAATAAATGAGATCTCTCTCATTTATTCTCTGCTGCCCCCAGCCCCCCAGTGAGTTCTCCAGGCAGAGATCTGAGGTCTGTATCCCCACAGCCTAGGACAGTGCCTGGTAAACGGTGGCGACCCAGACACAGTTGTGAGAAGGAGTGCATCCCTCTCTCTTTTGCAGATGAGATCGCTGGGGTTCAGAGATGTCAAGCAGCTTGCCTGAGAGAAGTCACACAGCTAATGAGCAGCAGAGCCCGATTCACACCAAGACAGCTGGCCCCAGGGCGTGTGTTTCTTGCCACTCGCTGCCTCGCACCTTCTCTTTGTACTGCCGTCGTTTGTCACCCAACTGCCTCTGCACCTCGGTCACGCCACCCTTGAGGATGGGGGCTGGTACCTCCTTCATCTTACACCCACAGGACCCCAGACAGTGCCTTCCCCAGAGCGGTTTCTGCTAAATTCTGTTTAGCAGAACGTATTCACTCTGTTTGCAGAATGAATAAACAACCACATGAATGCGTAAGTATATTTCACAAACATTTGGTACTGATCATGGAGACGGAATGCTCCGTTTAAGTCCTGGGGCTCTGAAATTAGATGCTGTCTTTCAGGAGCGTGTATACTTTTGTAATAAGGCAAAAGCGAGGCACGATTCTTTTGCACACATGTGATGTGTCTTTTGCCTCTTGACTCACAGGCAAGGGTCCTTTTCGGGGGGTGAACCCCATCTGCCCACCACACAACTCAGACACACACGGATAGGAAGACGCCTGCCCTGCCACGTTTTGGGACAGCACTTACAGGAGAAGGCAGTGTCCAGGGATCACCTCTCCTCAAGGCTGCCTCCCACCCACAGAGGCTGCCCAGTCTCCCCATCCCAGGCACTTACACGGGATTTCTCGGCCAGCCTCGCAGGCAATGCCCGTTTCCAGATATTCTTGGCAGAGCCGGCGTGGAGCAGAAGTAGCGAGAGGCACAGAGCCTGGATGATCTGCCTCCTGCGGCTGCCCGGCCCCACGCTGGTTAAAGGCATTTCCTCACTGGGCAGCAACCTTCCAGACGCACACAGAAGAGGGGCCCCCTCGCCGCGTGGGCCTGCGAGTGGGGACAGGAGCGTGCACAGCCTGCTGGACTTCCTTAGTTCCACCCAGCAGAGTCCCTCGGATCATGTGTCCGCATCCAGCACATGCCCCTTCCTCGATGGTGGCTGGCCTGCCCGGTTATTTTTAGCTTGCCCTATAACATCTGGCCCCAGAGGCTCCGACCAGGGCGTCTGCAGTCCAGGCAGCTCAGTGGGCGGTGGCAGCAGGAGGAGGGGGCACCAGCTTGCTTGGAGACGTGGCCGGGAGTGGCCTGTCACTCTCCACTCTCCATAATGAGCACTTCCTTGCAGGCTGGGGCGGTCTCCTCCCGAGGAGGTGTGCTTGATGCAGGGCTTGGGGCTGGACATGCAGGGGAGTGCAGCAGGATGGATGGGGGCTCGGCTGTTACCTTGTTCACATTTCAAGCTGGGCTGACAAACTATCTGCCCATAAAAGCTCCTTTGGAAGAGGCTGCTGGACGGGGACTGGCTGAGGGTGTGGCTGTGAGGAGACGACTCCCACCCTTGCACCCCCCAGGGTCCTCCTCTCTGATGTGGGCCTGTGGGTAGTTCCTCATAGCGTGTGTTTCTTGTGAGATTTAAATGAAATTGAGCACAAGAAGTGTGCTGTCACTGTCAGCCTGTGTATCTGCACATGTGTGCATATGTGTGTGCACATGTGTGTGCATGTGCACGTGTGTGCTTTACAGGAATGTAGCACAGTGGGCTCAACATTTCACAAACTTTATATTCCCTTGTCTGTTCTCAGCACTTCCAAGACAGATACTGGTTCTTTGTTTTGTTTCGTTTTTTGAGATGGATCTCGTTCTGTCGCCCAGGCTGGAGTGCAGTAGCATGATCACAGCTCACTACAACCTCTGCCTCCCGGGTTCAAGCGATTCTCCTGCGTCGGCCTTCCAAGTATCTGGGATTACAGGCATATGCCACCACGCCTGACTAATTTTTGTATTTTTAGTAGAGACTGGGTTTCACCATGCTGGCCAGGCTGGTCTCAAACTCCTGACCTTAAGTGATCTGCCCGCCTCGGCCTCTCAAAGTGCTGAGATTGCAGGCGTGAGCCACTGCACCTGGCCCCAAAACAGATACTGTTTTGATGCCCACTTTACAGATGAGGAAACAGAGGGGGCTGCCTGAGGTCATGCAACAGCAGCAGAGAGGAGGCTGGAACCCAGGTAGGTCAGACGCTGTGGCACCCCCTAGGTGAAGCAGAAGGGACCCAAGCACTAGGCTTGACGCAGCTGCCTGATCCCAGCTCAGCCTCTGTGAGACGCTGGAAAGCCTCTTGCTCACGGTCCTCAGTTCTTTCATCTGTAAAAGGGGCACGTGAAAGCACCTGCCTCATGAGGTTGATGTGGGGCTACAGGAGAGGGTGCCAGCCGTGCCCAACACTTGCACAGAGTGAGTGCTCGAGAAAGGTCGGTTCCTCCCTCCCTAGAGACCCTCACCCCCCACCCCCTGGCCAGCACAGCCTTTAGAATGCCCTGGGCAGGCTGGGCGCGGTGGCTCAAGGCTGTAATCCCAGCACTTTGGGAGGCCGAGGCGGGTGGATCACGAGGTCAGGAGATCGAGACCATCCTGGCTAACACGGTGAAACCCCGTCTCTACTAAAAAATACAAAAAACTAGCCGGGCGAGGTGGCAGGCGCCTGTAGTCCCAGCTACTCGGGAGGCTGAGGCAGGAGAATGGCATAAACCCGGGAGGCAGAGCTTGCAGTGAGCTGAGATCCGGCCACTGTACTCCAGTCTGGGCGACAGAGCGAGATTCCGTCTCAAAAAAAAAAAAAAAAAAAAAAAAAGAATGCCCTGGGCAGGTACCATCAACCCCTCTCAGCCTTTTGGTGAATGACAATAGTAGCAAACACATATAGTCCATGTAGGTCAGGTGCGGTGGCTCACACTTGTAATCCTAGCACTTAGGGAGGCAGAGGATCCCTTGAGCCCAGGAGTTCAATACCAGTCTGGGCAACATAGTGAGACCCCATCTCTACAAAAAATACAAAATAAAAAACAGTAGCCAGCCGTGGTGATGCACACCTGTAGTCCCAGCTACTTGGGAGACTGAGACGGGAGGATCACCTGAGCTTGGGAGGTTGAGGCTGCAGTGAGCCGTGATCACTTTGGGAGGCCAAGGCGGGCAGAACACTTAAGATCAGGAGTTTGAGACCAGCCTGCCCAGCATGCTGAAACCCTGTCTCTACTAAAAATACAAAAATTAGCCAGGCATGGTGGCACATGCCTGTAATCCCAGCTACTTCTTAGGCCGAGGCAGGAGAATCACTTGAACCTGGGAGGCAGAGGTTGCAGTGAGCCGTACCACTGTACTCTAGCCTGGGTCACAGAGCAAGACCCTATATCAAAACAAAACAAAACAAAACAAAACAAAACAAACAAACAACTTAAAAACCATCTAGTCTGTGGGTTAGACAATGTTTGAAGCACTTCCTGCATTTTAATGCATTTAGGTCTCCTATTAGCCTTATAAGCAGGTGCTGTCTAGGGCCCCATGCACAGAGTGGTTAAGACACTTGCCCAGTGAGCAATGCAAAATTTAAGTTCACCATCAGAGTCCTGTAAATGCAGGAACCCAAGAGTGAGAGTCTTTTTACATTTTAGACCCTAGATGCCTCCTTTGCCTCCCACTGGGGCCAGCCCTGGTCGTTACCTTACCCTAGATTCTAGAATATTCGTTCATTTCTTCATCGGGAAACTACTGGCTGAGCCCTTATGGGGGCCTTGTCCAGGGTGCTGTACTGCCTCTTCTTTGAGCTTTTTGGGACACAGTCTCAGTGCCCCTCCCTGCAGGGTGAGGCTGTTTATTTAGAAGCCAGGAGTCACCCACATAGGTGATTTGGAGCTGCTACCCCTACCAGGACGACCTGGAACAGGTCCTGCCCCATCTCTGTGCCTCTGTTTTCTCATCTGTGAAACAGGGATAAGGAGCCAGAACCTACCCGCAGGTTTGCCACGAGGTCCAGCTGCACTTACGCGACGATCTAGGCTTAGCACATGCTTGCTGTTAGGAGATGTGCGTTCTGCGCCACCACCTCTTGGGCCTCCTCTACCCTCACCCTGTTGCCCAGGCAGAGTGCCACCCTTGGCCCAGGTTCCATTTGAGAAACTTCCTGCTCCTTGGAACCTGGGGTCTCGCACTCTCCTAAGGCAGCCAACGCCTCCCAAGTGGTTTTTGCTCATCCTCCATCTCCTCCACCTTCCCCTTAAAAGGTAGGCGTTTCCGGTTGATGTTACAGTCTTGGCCCATTTCCTGCCTTTCTCTCTCTCTCTCAATCCCTGGGTGGCCCCATTTCTGCCAAGAGTATGACTCCCCTCCCTCTGGGTAGATGAGGTTCTAAATGCCCTCTCTCAGCCTCCTTGCTGGGCAAGGCGCCAGCCCTGTGCCCCTGCAGCGCCCTCCACCTGGAATGCTTTTCCACCCAGCTGTGGCATTCCTCACCCATCACCTCCTCCAGACTTTTGCTCACGTGTCATTTTCTTGCTGTGGTCCTCTCTGACCCCGGGATTGAAAACCACCATTTCCATACCACTGGGACTCACGCTGCCCCTCTTGGTTTTATGCTTCTTCACGCTCATCTCCACCTGACAGATTCTGTATTTTACTGACTTTGCTTTCTGTATTTGTTGTCTATGTCTCCACACTAGGATGTCAGCTCCAAGGGGGCAGCTTTTGGGGATCTGTTTGTTCGCTTTGGAATCGCCGATGCCTAAGCAGTGCCTGGTACAAAGCAGACACTCAATAAAGACTGTGGAATGAAGAGTCATGCATAACACATTTCATCTGCCTGCTTGATGGCTCGATGTGGCTGTTGCTCTCTGACTGTACTTCCCTGTGAAACACGGTTGGTCCGAATTGAGATCTGTCATAAGAATAAAATGCAGACCAGATTTGGAAGACATAGGAGCGCATGTGTCTTTATGACAGAATGAATTACTGTCCTTTGGGCATGTTCCCAGTCGTGGGATTGCTGGGTTGAATGGTAGTTCTACTTTAAGTTCTTCGAGAAATCTCCAAACTGCATTCCACAGTGGCTGAGCTAGTTTGCCTTCCCACCCACAGTGGATCTCGCTCTGTCGCCCAGGCTGGAGTGCAGTGGCGTAATCACAGCTCACTACAACCTCTGCCACCCGGGTTCAAGCAGTTCTCCTGCCTTGGCGTTCCCTTTTCTCCACAGCCTTGCTAACATCTATTGTTGGCTGGGGACAGGAAAAAAAATGCCAACATTTCATTAGGAGTTTTTATGTTGGTTGTGCATTCAACTGTTAATGTTTATGCTATATTGGGTTAAATATAGTATGGTATTAAATTAACTGTACCTGTTTCTTTTTTGAGATGGGGTCTCACTATGTTGCCCAGGCTGATCTTGAACTCCTGGGCTCAAGCCATACACCCACCTCAGCCTCCCAAAGTGCTGGGATTACAGGTATGAGCCACTGCACCCAGCTTCATACCTGTTTCACATGGCTACTAGAAAATTTACAATTACACATGTGGCTTGCCTTAAGTTTCTACTAAGTGGTGCTGGTCTGAGATATCAAACTCCCTCTCTAAGATTCAATCCCCAAAGGACAGTAATTCATTCTATCATAAAGACAAGTGCACTCATATGTTTGTTACACAGTGCTATTCACAATGGCGAGGACGTGGAATCAACCTAAGTGCTCATCAGCAGCGGACTGGATAAAGAAAACGTGGTATCTGTACACCATGGAATACTGTGTAGCCATAACAAACAGCAAAATCATGCCCTTTGCAGCAAGGGCTCCAATGGATGGAGGTAGAGGCCATTATCCTAAGTGGCCCAATGCAGGAACAGAAAACCAAACACCACACGTTCTCACTTGTAAGCAGGAGCGAAACATTGCATACATATGAACATAAAGATGGAAACAACAGACACTGGGGTCCAGTAGATGGGAGAGGGGGGAAAGTGGACATGGGCTGAAGAGTCACCCGTTGGGCACTGGGACCCCAAGGCTCAGCAGCATGTAATTTACCCATGTCACAAATCTGCACATATATACCCTTTAATCTGTAATAAAAGTTGAAATTTTAAAAAAGAAGAACACAGACTCTGGAGCCAGCCTGCTTGGGTGTAGATACCTGCTCTGACACCTCCCAGCTGTATGACCTTGGGCAAGTGACCTGCCCTCTCTGTTCTTTGGGTGACTCATCTGTAACATGGGAGTAGCATACCTGTCTCACAGGGTTGTCGTGAGTGTTGAATGAATAGTATGTAGAAGACGGTTGTACATGTTCCTCTGTCCTCACTTGACCATAAACTTTTGAGGACAGGGCTGAGTGTTGTCCATCTCCGAAGCTTTCTTGGGGACATGGACAGGAACCTCTTTTAGTGAGCATTTCCTATATGCCTGGCACAGTGCTGGGCTCTTTAGATCACCATCTCCACTTCTCTTCATCATGCTCGCTCTGCTATAGCTTCTTCCTTGACAGCTTCCACCCCAGGGCCTTTGCACAGCCCCCCAGTTGCTCTCTCCCCAGACACCTGCTTAGCTGGTCCCTCAATTCCTTCCAGTCTGTGCTCCAATTTTGCTTTCTCAATGAGGCTTACCCCAACTGAACTTTTAAAATCACCATCTGTCTCTTTTACACCACTGTAAATTCCCAACCCCTTTTGTCCTGCTTTCTTTTTCCATAATGTACTTATTATGTTTATCACTGATTGTCTCTTTCCCCGTGGTAGTCAGAATCATGGGCCCTTAAAAGATGTCCACATCCGAATCCCTAGGATCTGTGACCATATGGCCTTGCCTGGCAAAAGGGACTTTGCAGAAGGGATTAAATCAAAGATCTTGAGATGGGGAGAATATCCTGGATTATCTGGGTGGGACCAATGTAATCACGAGGGTCGTTATAAGAGGGAAGTAGAGAGTGAGAGTCAGAGAAGGAGATGAATGGTGGAAGTCGGGTGGGGGTGGAAGTCAAGGGAAAGTTGATTTGACACGGATGCTGTGGCTTTGGAGATGGAGGAAGGGACCAAGAGCCAAGGAATGCAGGCGGCCTCTGGAAGCTGGAAAAGTCAAGGGAAGTGATCCTCTAGAACCTCAGAGGGAGCACAGCCCTGCAAACCCCCAGAGTTTACCCCAGCGGGACTCAGATAGGACTTCTAATCAACAGAACTGTGAAATCATAGACTTGTGAACTTGTTGAGTTCACAGTTGGTAAATTACATGATGCTGAGGCTTCAGATCCCAATGATCCCATCACCCAGGCCATAAGCAGAGCACCCAATGGGTGGTTCTTCAGCCCATCCCCCCTTTTCCTCCCTTCCCCATCTAGTGGTCCCCAGTGTCTATCATTCCCATCTTTACAATCACTTTTAGTCAATGTTTAGCTTCCACTTGGAAGTGAGAACATGTGACCTTTGGTTTTCTGTTCCTGCGTTAGGTCACTTAAGAGCAAAGCCTCCAGCTCCATCCATGTCACTAAGTTTATGGTCATTTGTTACAGCATCAAGAGGAAGGTCGTACTTTGGGAGGCTGAGGTGGGCAGATCACTTGAAGTCAGGAGTTCAAGACCAGCCTGGCCAACATGGGGAAACCCCATCTGTATGAAAAATACAAAAATTAGCTGGGTGTGGTGGTGGGAACCTGCAGTCCCAGTTACTCGGCAGGCTGAGGCAGAAGAATTGCTTGAACCTGGGAGGTAGAGTTGCAGTGAGCCAAGATGGCGCCACTGCACTCCAGCCTGGGCGGCAGAGCCAGACTCTGTTAAAAATAAATAAATAATTAATTAAAAATTTAAAAAAAGAGGAAGGTCCTACATCCACAAGCGGGATATAGGCTCTGCAAGGTCACGTATCTGCATCTCTTACTGCCTGCAACCCAGCACCTTGCACAGGGACTGGGTGGCATCAGCCCTCAGTAAGTCCCAGACCGATGGACAGAATCAATGTCATCATCCTGGCCCCGTCAGGCATGATCCCTGTTCTATAAAGCAATGGAAGGCCACAGAATTTAGGTGCATTTTCCAAAGTCCGAGCTAGTGACTGAACTCCAAAGTGCTTTCCTCAATATACACAGGGCTTGGCACACATGAGGCACTCAATAAATGTCCTTCAATTGAGCTATCCACTCCGCAGCGGTGTTCAGACGACAGGGACCCAGGATGCCGAGCAGTGACTCTTCAGTTAATTTCTTGCAAACATTAACTTATAAAACCACCTCCTGAAGCCTTTGACACAAGAAAGGTAACTACTACTCGGAGAACACAGCAGTACTGCAGGTCTTGTGTGCGAGGAGAAAAGCTCCAAGAGGAGAAATAAACACAGAACAAATCTGCCAGGGAAACCAACTGCTTTCCTTTGATCAGCGACAAGGCAGGACTGCAGCCTGACAGCCGGGCTGGATGCTCCCAGCTGGGGCCTGAGGTTGCTCCCCAGGGCTTGCGTGCCATCATGATTTCAGGGCCACCACCCCTTCCCGGCTTCCCGCCAGGCTCAGAACTTTATGTCCCAAGTGGCAGAGGCCCTTCTAGTTTATCTGAGCTCTGGCAGCCTGAACTTGATCCCAACTTAGCGGGCAGTCCTCCTGGGGACTCACCAACTCATTACTGCAACTTCCTGCGGATCTGTGGGCGAGGTTTCCTCTGGGAAGGCCTTGGAACTGGCTGGGCCTCTCGTCTCCTCTGAGCTGGGGTCTGACCTGTGCTGCCGGCCAAAGGCTTCTGTCCCTCAGAAAAAGGAGGAAAATGTTATATTTATTTATTTATTTGTTTTATTTTATTTTTATTATTATGATTTTTGAGACAGAATCTCACTCTGTTGCCCAGGCTAGAGTGCAATGGCATGATCTCAGCTTACCACAACCTCCGCCTACTGGGTTCAAGCGATTCTCCTGCCTCAGTCTCCCAAGTAGCAGGGATTACAGGCAAGTGCCACCAAGCCTGGCTAATTTTGTATTTTTAGTAGAGATAGGATTTCTCCATGTTGGTCAGGCTGGTCTCGAACTCCCGACCTCAGGTGATCCGCCCACCTTGGCCTCCCAAAGTGCTGGGATTACAGGTGTGAGCCACCGTGCCTGGTTGTTATCTTTAAAAATATAAAGGGCACAAGTGCTTCGATGCCTTGCTTTAAGGAGGCAGAGGACATGCTCCTAGGTGTAGAGTCCAGGAAAACATCCTTACTGCCAATAAAATGCCCCGACCTGGTCACTGAGGCCTCACATTCCTTTCCCAGGGAGATAGAACCTTTTTTCCATAGTGATCAGATCATGCAAAGGGGACAGGCAGCATTAATTCACACTTCACACTAAAATGTGAATGACTTCCAGCAGAGAGAAACATACCGGCACGAGGAGGCGGAGCAGAGTACACCCATTCATTCATTCAAGTATGTGAGTACTTACTATGTGTCATGCCTGAGGACACCAAGGAGAGTAAAACCAGGCCCAGCCACAGCCCCTCTAAGGCTCACTGCCACACGGAGGAGCCAGATATTAATCAGTATTTTTAATAATCACTCAGATGGTACCATTTCGTGCCACACATGGTTTTGAGGGCTTTAAAAATAATCACTCTAGCCGGGCATGGTGGCTCATGCCTGTAATCCCAGCACTTTAGGAGGCTGAGGGGAGCAGAACACATGAGGCCAGGAGTTCAAGACCAGCCTGACCAGCATGGTGAAACCCCCTCTCTACTAAAAATACAAAAATTAGCCAGGTGTGGTGGTGCGCGCCTGTAGTCCTAGCTACTCAGGAGGCTGAGGCAGGAGAATCACTTGAACCCAGGAGGCAGAGGTTGCAGTGAGCCAAGATTGTGCCACCGCACTCCAGTCTGGGCAACAAAGCAAGACTCTGTCTCAAAAAATAAATAAATATAACAAAATAAGAACATTCACTCATTTAACCTATGACAACTCTTCTAGGTGAGCACTATCATCACCCCCATTATACAGATAAGGAAACTGAGTCTTAGATTAACAATCAAGTGGTTTTAAAACAGTCACCATTCATCCATCAAAACTCTGATAAGTAGGTTCTCCTACCATCCGCACTTTACAGACAAGGGATGAGAGTCAGAGAGATTAAGAATTTGTCAACTGAGCACAGTTCATCAGTGGCAGAGCTGGATTCGAACCCAGACACTGGTGTTCAGAACCTGTGCTTGAAACCCTTACATGATACGCTTATTATAGGAAGGTCAGGTGCAGTACGGGCACAGAGTAAGGGATTTGACCTAGCTGGAGGGATCATGGAGCCGAAGGCAAGAGAAGGGCTAGAGCCCGCTGGCCATGGGGAGGAGAGGAAGGAAGAGGCCGGCAGACCCTAGGTTTGGGCCTTGCTTGAGTGGTAGGATGGCACCATCCAAACAGAGGCACATTAGGTGACCAGCCCTAGCGCTTCTGCCTTTGCAGGCCCCTTTCTCTACTGAAAAAAATACATTCACAATCATCTTTTACAGGTGCATTGATTTAAAAGATGAATAATACAAGCTGGATTATATTCTTTTTTTCCGCCCTATTTTAGAAAAATTAAAACACCTTCCCGGGCCCCTCCAAGTCTCACGGACCCTGGACACTGTGCCTGCTGTGTCTCTGAGAGGAATCAGCCCTGGATCCAACCACTGTGCTGTGTGACTTGAGGCCAGCCTTCACACTCTCTGAGCCAGGAAGTCAGGAAAATTAAAGGAGACAGTGTAGATCAGCCCAAAGGCCCTCAGCACTTAGGAGGTGCCTAATTCACAGCGGTTCCCTCCTCACTGTGGCCTTCGCAAAGAGCAGGGAGCAGGGATATGGGAAAGGCCCCTCCCATTGCACAACTGGCCTTTAGGCGGGCCCCGCCCAGCCCCGCTCCCAGCTGTGAATGGAAACAGATGTTCCCTGGGGCTGCCTTCTTAGAGAGCCAGACCTCGACCCCACTTCATCCCTGCTGCCCTGTTACTGACCTTCACTTATGGTCCTCTCCCCCTTCCCACACAGTCCTCCCAGGCAGGGGACTCCGAGTCGCTTCCTCACACTCCAAAGAGCCTGCTCTTCTCCCTCTCCCGCCCCCACAGGGCGCCCCACCCAGAGCCAGGCCACCCAGAAACTGAGCCCTGGGCTCGGGTCAGCACGGCCTCCCATGCTTCATTCTGCCATGTGGGGTTGCTGCAGGAAAACATGGTCGTCCTTCAAGCAGTAGGACGCCGGGAAACCAGGAGTGCGTGAGTCCAAAAGCCCAGCTGGCCTTGCCACCCTTCCCCCGACCAAACCCAGGCCCAGAACTTCAGCAGACGCAGCCCGTTCCAGCTGCAGGGGCTGGGCCTCTGCTGCTCTTCTATTGATTTTAAGCTCAGGACCTGGACGACCCCTAAAGTAGGGCTTGTGGCTCAGTCATTTGTTTTCATTTTTCCTCCAAAAGCAAATCTGATTGCGAGACCCACCCCCACTCTCCCACCTCCCACGCTGAAAACCTTGCCCCTGCCTTCTTAGGACAAAGGCCTTGAAAGACGCAGCCTTTTTCAGCCCGGCTGCACACTGACATCACCTGCAGCAGGTGCGTTTCAACAACACCCACAGCCGGGTTCACCCCACACCGAGTGAATCAGAATCCGACTCAGTTACATCCCAACCGGTTAGTTCCAAAGCTCACCCATGATTCTACTAAGCAGCCAGGGCCAGGAGGCCCAACAAATCTGGCCTCTCCCCAACCTGCCCCCACCCGCTCGGTGCTCCCTCTCCCTCCTCCCAGCCCAGCACAATGACCCTCTCCGTGTGCCTACTCACCATGCACTCTTCGCCACACAGCCTTTGTGTATACCGTTCTCACTCCCCAGGGCACTCTTCCCTGTTTTCTTTGCTGAAAAAATTGTTAAAACTTTCACATATCTCAGCCCTTAGCAAGACAGTTGGTCCCTTTCTCCTGGAAATGTTCCCTGATCTCCAGGCCAGCTCAGTTCCCCTAGAAAAGACTTTCCTAGCCCCTTGTCCCACTGCTTGACAGCACCTGTGCAACCCCGAAGGTGGAAGTGACATTTTTGTCTGTCAGTGCCTGACTCTGCCACGGGACGGTAGGCACCCTAAGGACAGGGACTGAGTCTTTTTTTCTTGTTTTTGTTTTCCTTCTCATCTACCGTGCACCTAGCACACACAGTAGCTCAGAGAATGTTCACCGAATGCATGCGTGGGCGCTCCTGCCCTGACTTTGCAGGGACCTCCTCAGACACCCAGCAACCTGAGGGTCATCCACTTCCCAGACCTGGTTGGCCTGGCCCCCGCATCTGCAGCAGCACAACATTGCAAATGTACTAAATGCCATTGAATTTTACACTTTCCAACAGCGAACTTTTTGTTTTGGAGATGGAGTCTCGCTCTGTCTCGCCAAGGCTGGAGTGCAGTGCTATGATCTCGGCTTACTGCAGCTTCCCCATCCCGGTCGCAAGCGATTCTCCTACCTCAGCCTCCTGGGTAGCTGGGATGACAGGCACGCGCCACCACACCTGGCTAATTTTTGTATTTTTAGTAGAGATGGGGTTTTGCCATGTTGGCCAGGCTCGTCTCAAACCCCTGGCCTCCAGTGATCCGCCCGCCTTGGCTTCCCAAAGTGCTGGGATTACAGGTGGGAACCATGGTGCCCAGCTTACAATGAGTAACTTTTTGAGTTTTACTTCAATGAAAAATAAGGTAGAAAGTAAAAGGACCTGGCTAGCAGAAACTGATTTGAGGACTCCACGCCCCACACCCCAAGTCAGGGCAGGAAAACTAAGTGTCAGCCCCCCAATGTCATCACTTCTGTCAGTCCATCGCTAATCCTCCCCACCCCGCTGTGGTGGGCTGGTTGGGGGCTCAAGGTCCTCTGCAGTGGGTCAAAGTCAGACAATCCAGGAAGATGTTAGTGTTGGCTTCATAAAAGCTGATCCAGACAGAACCATTCAAAGCTGTCACTTGCCAGGAACGTCATTAACAAATAACCAACTCTAAGTCCAGAAAAGCTGGATGTCAGACCATCCCCCTGTGCTGATGCGTCTCCCAGGAGGTGGGCTTGCAATTTCACAAGCTCTTCCCAGAGGACACCAACTTTCCAGAAAAGTAACTGCTTCCCACCTTCCTACACACCAGTTCCACCTGTGTTTCTGGGGATGCCCCACGGCGGGCCCTGGTGATGAGGGGTAGGGGTCCTGGTAGGCGAGGTGACCTGGACAAAATGTGAGTGGGATCCCTCCGTCATGAAGGGGGCCATCAGTCGGAAGGCAAAGATCATGAAGACCGATGCTGTAAGGACACAAAAGCCTAAGAAAGCCTGGGAAAGTGACTTGAGACATGTTAGGGAATTGGAAAACCCCCTTAAGACAGGGCGTGAAGGAGCGGTGTCCAGGGGGTGACTTCTAAACCCACAGAGGAGAGGAAGCTGGCCAGTCACGTAAGTGGAGGCCGTGGTGGAAGGAATTTCCCGGACACCTGCCCCTGGTCCTAATACCTGCTGGACTGGAAACTCATGAGGGTCTTGAGGGGCAGGAAGGCTCTTGCTGGATCCAGAGATGAGTGGAGAAATTGAAGGGCAATGGCAGCAGGGTTTCAAAGCCAGCCCCTCCTTAGTGGTGATGGCAGCTGATATCCCAACAGCCAACCAGGTATTCCTTCCCCCTCTTATTGGTGATTGGTTCAGGAATCAGTCTGTCGTCCGATTTGGACCAATGAGGTGGGAGGGATGTCAGGTTAGCAGCTTCTGGGAAAGTGGTCCTCATATCTCAGAGATGCAGGAAAGTGATGGTTCAGGTGCACATCTGGACTTTACTCAGTAGGGATACGATGCCCAGATCTGCAGCAGCCACTCTGTGACTGTGAGGAAAGCCAGAGTGTGAGACCAACACTGAAATGATGGTGTTTGGCAGTGGGGGGACAAGCCGGGGGGCGGGGGGACGACCCTGAGTCCTTGGTGACATCGCTGAGCTGTTGAATTTAGTCAGTCTCGGAGCCAGCCTACCTCTGGACTTCTTGCTACATGGGACAAACTAATCTTCTTTAGGGTTAAGCTAGTTGAGTTGAGCTTTTTGTTGCCAACCACCAAATACATCCTGACTGATACACACCACGTTCTCATCCAGCCGGACTGACGAGCAGCTGTGAAAGCAGAAGGGAAAAGGGAAAAGGGAGTGAAGTGACTCATATTTCATGAGCAACTACTGTGTGCCCTACCCTGTAGGTCTCTCCTTAATCCTCTTTCCAGCCCTTTGAGGTACATATTACTATTGTGTCCCCACTTAACAGAAGAGAAAACCGAGGCTGAGAGGTGAAGACACTGCCTGATTCCACCCAGTGGGACTGGGATGTGAACCCAGGTCCACTTATGCACCTGGCCAACCTGCTTTCCGGAGAACAGTGACAGAGCTGCCCTGGCAGGGAAGGGAAGCCTCAGCTTGAGCTGAGCCATCTTTTTCTGGGAATATCCCTTGTTACCTAAGAGCTGAGGACACTGACCTGCCTGATGATCCACAGCCATCCAGAGCCAGGAGCCCACCCAAGAGAGATCAGGAGCTCAACTTGATGCCATTCAACCATGGACCGCACTGTCACGACCTGCATGGAGACTCCTCATGGAACCCCTCCTTCTTCCTTCCTGGAGGTCAGTGACAGCTTGGAGTGATCCATGGGACAGCAGAGCACACTGAGCTCTCTGATGCCCTTCCTGGCAGGGACCTTGGGGAACACGTTAGCATGGCAGGAGTTTAAAAAAATAAAAGAGAAAGAAAGAGTCCTTGATCCTTATTATGCAGCTCCTGGTGCAAATAAATCTATTGCTTGCAAAAACAAGCTGTCCGATAATAAATCACAGTGTGATGGGCGCATAAATCTGGAACTCAAGCTCCCAGCCGCTGCCTGGCCAGGCATGCAGGGCTCACACACAGCAGGCCTGTGGGAAAGGTGACAGCCCCCGCCCAGGCCCACGCACCTGCTCAGCCTCTCCCCTTCCTCAAGAACCGGCTTCCCGTGGTTTCTCTAACGCTTATTTTTTATTTTATTTATTTATTTTTCAGATGGAGTTTTGCTCTTGTCACCTAGGCTGGAGTGCAGTGGCACGATCTCAGCCCACTGCAACCTCCACCTCCCGGGTTCAAGCGATTCTCCTGCCTCACCCTCCCAAGTAGCTGGGATTACAGGCTCCCACCACCACGCCCGGCTAATTTTTATATTTTTAGGAGAGACAGGGTTTCACTGTGTTGGCCAGGCTGGTCTCGAACTCCTGACCTCAGATGATCCACCCCCCGCTTGACCTCCCAAAGTGCTGGGATTATGGGTATGAGCCACTGCACCTGGCCTATATTTTCATTCTTCTAATAACAAAGGCACAGGTTTTTTATTAATCAGTGGGAAAATGGAAACAACCTTGGATGTTGAAAACAGAGGAGATGCAGAGAATTGGCTATACAAGGAAGAGAAGGGCCAAGAAACCACAAAAGGGGTGACAAGGCAACCCAGAGATGAATGGCAAGAAGTGCTACCCCATCTGCAGGGTGAGCAACAAACAGAGGAGGGGGCATTTCTACCAGCCAGGATCTAGGGCTACAGGAGGAAGCTGGCAGCCTGCCCGGTAAAGCTGGGGCCATGGAGGGTACATGGCCCCTGGGAAACCCCATCCAAGGAGAGACCTGTCCAGAGAGGTGGGGAGAAATGCCCTGGCTTCCCTCTTCCTCCCCTTCAGCCTCCCCACAATGCTGCCTATTGGCTGAGCCTAGTGACAGAAGGAGAGCCAGGGACACACTGCTTGCAAGAGGCAGTCCCTTTGTGATGTCCTGCAGAGCAGGAGTGGGGGAAGGGAAGGGAAGGGACAGCAGACTCAGGAGCAGCACATGTATTCACTGCAAAATACATGCCCTCCCTGCTCAAAAAGGTTACCATCTTTATTATCTCTCTCCCTTTCTTCTTCTTCCCACCCACCCCGCCTCCCCGCCTGCCTCAACTGGATCAAAAGCTGATAGCTTCCAAAGTGATGGCAGAAATTTTCCATTCATTTAGTAAGTAAATAGTTACTGAGCATCTGCCATGTGCTGGGTACTGAGACTCAGAGAGGTCAAAGACAAGGTCGCTGCTCCCTTGGACTTTGCATTCTAAGGGGGAGTGGGGATGTGACACAATAAACAGGAAAGAAATGAACAAACAAGATAACCCCCACACAGTGGTGAGTGCTATGAAGAAAATAAAAGCAAGTGGTGAGTGATGAGAACGGCTTGTGTAGAGTGGGGGGCAGGGAGGCCCTCCCTGAGCAGCTGACATCCTAGTCAAGACTGGAAGGATGAAAAGGAGTTCTCTTGCAGAGAGAAGTAAAGGCATATCCAGGCAGGGGGCATGGCAGGTGCAAAGACCCTGAGGTGCATGGCCCTGTGTTCAAGCCCCAGCCCTGCTGCTTCCCATAAATGAGACTTGAGGCAAGTGTGTGAGTTCTCCAAGCCTCAGTTCCCTCCCCATCAAATGGGATAATAGCCATACCTGCTGCACAGGAGTGCTATGCAAATTAAAAATGACTACCCATGAAAAGAAAAACAGCCCAGTGAAAACTAAGACATTGATCACTATCATCTCCATCCACAAATCACATCGGTCCTTCCCACAAAGCAAGCTCCTGTTGACTCTGATGTTTGTTGCCAGCATTTTAAGCAAACCATGTCTCTAAATCAGGAGAGCAGAAAAGAATTAAGATCTACAAAATTAACAGATCCCAATACTGAGAGGCATTACCAGAACCAATATCTTTCTCGAACACTGGACACATTTCTGTTCGGTATATCCACACCTCTCATGGCCACAGGACAGCCACCTGTATATCATTAGTGTGGCTAACACTGTACTCCCTAGATGAAAGGAGGCTTCAAAGGAAAATCTTAAATGCTAAAAACTTTAAAATGGTGACACTTTTAAAAGGTATTAGGATAATTGCCACAATAGCACTCTAGCTTTTGCTACCTTGATAAGTGTATTTAGCAGAATCTGGGAGAACTGGTCCAGGGTAGATGTAAGTGAGAATAATCGAATTAACAGAAAGAAAAAGAGAAGAGAGAGAGAGAAAGCAAAAGAAAGAAAGAGTCCAGGCACGTCACGCCTGTAATCCCAGCACTTTGGGAGGCCAAGGAAGGCAGATTGCTTGAGCCCAGGAGTTCAAGACCAGCCTGGCAACACAGGGAAACCCCATCTCTACTATAAATTTAAAAAATTAGAGGGACACAGTGGCACATGCCTGCAATCGCAGCTACTCAAGAGGCTGAGGTGGGAGGATTGCTTAAGCCCAGGAGGTTGAGGCTGCAGTGAGCTGACATTACACCATCACACTCTAGCCTGGGCGACAGAGCCAGACTGTGTCTCAAATAATAACAATAATAATAAGGAAATAAAGAAGGAACTTGAGTTGCCAACAGACAGTGAGACAGGTAGGGCCCCAGGTAGGGGACGGGAACCCACCATGCAATTAGGCACCTGCAGAGTGTCCACGCCTGACGAGGCTCTGGCTCACAACGCCCCCTGCTGGAAGCAGCCAGATGCTACTAAGGGCAGAAGTGAGGCATTTAAACTATAGTATAACATTGCCTGATTCCAACCTGACTGTCCTCATTAATCTCCTCCCTTTATAAAATGAAATTTGTCATGATTTGAACAGAGCTGGTTTGAGTTTTATCTGTCATCTCCACCGATTAGCTAAGTGAAATAACAATAAAGACAACTACAGAAGAAGGTGACGTTCATGGATGCCCATCGGGGACATACCTTATGATCATAAAATGTTGGAGTAGTGGGGTGGGGCAAATGTTCAAGCTTAAGGAATTGGTTATGGAATTATATAGATTTATGCAATGGAATTCTATGCCCCTATTGAAATGGTACATAATTATCGATTTGGAAAAATGCTCACAATGTATTGCTAACTGATAAAAATGAATTATACAACATAATGTATTCTATATTTCAGTTTTTGCAAAAAAACATTTTTTTGTTTGTTTGTTTTTTGGGGCAGAGTTTCGCTCTTGTTGCCCAAGCTGGAGTGCAATGGTGCAATCTCAACTCACAACAACCTCCACCTCCCGGGTTCAAGCAATTCTCCTGCCTCAGCCTCCCGAGTAGCTGGGATTACAGGCACACGCCACCATACCTGGATAATTTTTTTTTTTTTTTTAGTACAGATGGGGTTTCACCATGTTAGCCAGGCTGGTCTCTAACTCCTGACCTCAGGTGATCCCCACACCTAAGCCTCCCAAAGTGTTGGGATTACAGGCGTGAGCCACTGGCATAAAACACATATTTTTATGTACATACGTGCGTTGAAAAATGTGAAGAAATACACACCAATACATTAGCATTGGTTATTTCTAGGGGGTGGCATCAGGAATCCTCCCTTTTTTACTTGCCTCTGCTCTCCCATTTTTCTATAAATGACAGCTCACATATATAACATGATAAAGTAACTCTCTGGCATTGAAATGGGATTACAGGAGAAGTGTTTGACCTACCAAAAGGAATGGAACTGTTTTCCAAGATTTTGCAAAATCATTTGTTTTAGGTCAGTTCAATTAATCACATTTATTTAGCTTCAGAGAGGCCAAGGACTAGAATCTGACCCCCACGGGTACTAGGCATCTTGACCTAGGTTCATATGCAACTTACTGCCTCAGCAACACACAGCTTCCCCTAAAGCAGAAGAAACCAAGGAACAGTGAGTGTGGGCCCGCACAGCCCCTCCCCATCCTAGGAAAGCAGCATGCATGTGCCCAACACACACATGCACACACACACACACACACACACACACACACACACACACCCTTGAGCAGGTAAACCAGGTGCCACCTGCTGCCCTAAAATCCAGCGGATGCAACCTCACAACAGTCTAGAACTAAGCCCTGGTGCCTGGCACGCCACTGGCACATAGAATGGAATATGCGGCTTTCATTCAATAACAAGGTAGAGTGGAATAAATACCTGAATAAGTGGAATACAGGGAATGAAGGAAATGAAAAGGAATGAAGTGGATAAAATGGAGTGAAATGGACTATCATGAATGAATAGAATGATAAAATCAGAGACATGGCCTAGAGTGAATAAATACCATAGAACTGCCTGAATCACAAGATATAGTGAATGCATGGGATGAATGAGTGGGAGGAGGTGAAATGGAATGAATGAGTGAATTGAATGAATAAGACAAGACATAGTTGCTGACCTCAAGGGGTTCATGCTGTAGGGGGAAGAAGATCAGTAAGCCATGAATTATAGGAGCTTTGCCCCATGCCCCGAGCTAACAGGCCAGCTGTGGAACACAGAGCAGTTGATCTCGTGGTGTCTTACACATGGTCCTGTTGACCCTCACAGTGGACAGACAGCTATGTAATGCAGCCTCCTTCATTAGTTCCTATTTGCAAATGAAGAAACGGAGACGGGGGCAGCTTTCGTCTATTCCCTGGAAACAGTATTTCCAGATTGGGTTCCCAGGAAGCAGATCCTGACACAGATCTGCGGGCACGAGGTTGATCAGGTTATGCTCTTGGGGCCACGTCCATGGAAAGGGAGCAGGAGGTGAGGGAAGAAGTTGGCTGGGACACAGTCTCAAGGAGAGCCTCAGCCAACCTCATGGTGGGTTCTGAAGCTGGAAGAGCCTTCAGAGGTGCCCTGGGGTTGGGCGAGGGGGCTGGGCCTTACGCCCAGCCACATACCTCCCCACACTGGCCAGTCATGGGATACAGGCCACTTTCGGGGAGGGCAGCATGAAATTTATGAGTTCTTCCCACATTTCCTTCCTGGGACTGTCATAACCAGGTATCACAGAACGAGTGGCTTTAAGCAACAGAAATGTATCTTTCACCACTCTGGAGTCCAGACAGGAACTCAAGGCATCGGCAGTTTTGGTTCCCTCTGTGGACTCTGAGGAAGGACCTTCTCCCGACCCCAGGAACAGCCAGCCACCCTTGGTGTTCCTGGGCTCATGGACACATCCCTCAGATCTCCACATCTGCCTGCACGCAGCATTTCCCCCAAGTGCCTGGCTTCACACACTTTCTTCTTATAAGGACATCACCCCACTCCAGTACGACCACATCTTAATTTAACAAATCACTTCTGCAACAACCCGATTTCCCAACAGGGTCCCATTCTTTGGTTCTGGGGGTCAGAAATCAGCATATTTTTCTTGGGGGACACACATCAATCCACAATGCCAGCCAAGGAATTCTCCAAAGCAGGCTGGTGGCCAAGCGCCGGGGACTGCCAGCACCACTCAAGTAGTTGACGGGCTGAGGCCTTCAGTCCTGAAGGGCCTCTGGTCTCAGAGCACCTACTACAGAAACTGAGACTCGAGGGGGTTAAATCACTTCCTCAGGGTCACATACGTAGCAAAAAATCAAGCAAGGGCTTGAACCCTGTGCTCAAGCACGTGCTAAAGAGCTGGAACTTGATCCTGTGGCCAAGGGGACGCCGTCAAAGGAATTTAAGCCGGAAATCGATCACATTTATTTTCCAGAAAGGCAACTCTGAAAACTGGGTGAAGAATGGGAAGGCGGGCTCAGCAGCAGAAGCCAGGAGGGCTGGCAGGGGTCGGGGGCTGCTGCAGGAATCCAGGCTGTGGGATAGGACCCAGGCTGCAATGGGCAGAATGACCCCCAAAGATGTCCCCATCCTTATTTCCAGAGCCTGGGTCCATCTGGCTACTGTGGTTACCTTACATGGCAGATGTGTGGTGTAGACTTTGCAGATGTGATTAAGTCAAAGATCTCAAGGTGAGGAGATGATCCCGCACGATCCAGGTAGGCCCAATGTCATGACCAAGGTCCTTATAAGAAGGAGGGCAATGGTCAGGCGTGGGCGGCTCATGCCTGTAATCCTAGCACTTTGGGAGGCCAAGGCAGGTGGGTCACCTGAGGCCAGGAGTTCAAGACCAACCTGGCCAACATGGCAAAACCCATCTCTACTAAGAATACAAAAATTAGCTGGGCATGGTGGTGGATGCCTGTAATCCCAGCTACTTGGGAGGCTGAGGCAGAAGAATTGCTTGAACCCTGGAGGCAGAGGTTGCAGTGAGCTGAGATCGTGCCACTGGACTCCAGCCTGGGTGACAGAGCGAGACGCCGTCTCAGAAGAAAAAAAAAAAAAGGAGGAGGGCAAGAGGGTCTGAGTTTTCTTGTCTCACCTTGATGTCCAAGGCTCAAAATCCAGCTCCATCCTCTAACTCACTCCTGTCCACTCTTCCCCACAATCTCCCTTCCCAGCTCCACTCACCTTCTTTCTGTCCCTCAAACACACCCAGGCTCATGCCTAAACCAAGTCCTTTCGCTTGCTGTATGAAGTGAATGCTCCATCCAGAACACTGTCTTCCCCTATTCAAAAAAAAAAAAAAAAAAAAAAAAATGTTTGTATATCTGTCCTCCTATCATTGAAGTTTCAGCCTAAATGTCACCTCTTTGGAGAGAGAGAGGCCTTCCCTATTGTCCCAGCTAATGGTAGGGTGAACCTGCCACTCTCACTGCCCTATTATGATTCTCTCTGCAGCCACTTATCACTCTTGTATCTTCCTGTCTGCTTTGCTTATTGCCTGTCTCCTGCTCAAGGTCAACTTCAAGAGAGTAGAGACCTCACCTACCATGTACACTAGTGATTCCTCAGTGCCTAGAGCTGAACATGCAGTAGAGTAGGTATTCAAATATCAGATGGATAATGGATGTATGGAAGACTGGTGAATGGATGGGAAGATAAAAGCTTGTTTGGATAGAAAAATGGAGGGAAAGATGGAGGTATGGAAAGAAATATGGAACCACGGGTAGATGGTTGGATGGAAGGATGGATAGATGGAAAACTGGTGGATGGAAGGAAAATTGATTAATGGATTAAAGGGTTAATGGATGGCAAAACAGGTTGTCGGAAGGATGAGTAAAATAAGAAGATGGATGGATGGATGGATGGATGGATGGACAGATGAGTAAAGAATAGGCAGATGGAAGGATGTTTGAGTGGATTAAAGGATGGGTGGTGGGGGATAGAAAGTTGGATTGATGGAATGATAGAAGGATAGAATAACAGAACAATGAATGGATGGTGAATGAATGCATATGTGGATTAAAAAAATAAGACATGAATCAATAGAATGATGGACAAATGGAAGAATGAGTAGACGGATAATGGATGGGAGGATGGTTAAATGGAAAGATGGAAGGTTGAATGAATGAAAGAGAAAATGGGTAGATGGAAGGATGGGTGGGTGGAAATACATGGATGGAAGGAAAGACAGAAGAGAAGGGATAGAATAAAGCGTGACTAAATGGAGGATATATGGAAAGAAATGGAAGTAAATGGATGGAAGGAAGGATAGATATAAAATTCCTCAAAAGGTGGCTACCAGACTGAGCTGGATCAATATTTTCTATCTGTATTTGAAGAGGTTGCTCTATACCTTCCTGACAGACATTTGTTACGAAGTGACAGAGGTCAACAGGCTGTTTGCACCTCTAATCCTCTGAACCAGATTCTGTAATCATCTTAACTCATCAGCAAATATCTATATTTAATAAACTCCCCCACCTGATGCCTGGGCCCCCACACACAGCTATTGACTTAGCAGCTTGATCACGAGGGCTTGGTAATCCCAGTTCAAAGCATTAGCACTAAATTCTCCCACCACGAGTGGGGCCCCTCTGTGCTCTGGTCCCCTTCAAAAAAAAAAAAGACTTCCTCACATTACTTCCCTGTTTAAAACTCTTAAAAGTCTCAGGGGGCAATCTCTGGCTCACAGGACTGGTACAGATTCCAGGGTGCTCAAGGTCCTTTACACCCTGGTGCCAGCTTCACTCACCAGCTTCATCTTTCATCCCTCTCCAGCTCCTCACACAAACCCCACGTGCTGCCACCATGTGAAATCCGTCTCTATTGTGAGAACAGATCCTGCCCCCACCAGCCTCCAGGCATGCACCTAGGCTGTTTTGTTGACCCAGAACACTGCTCTCCTTTGCTCCATCTAGGGAATGGCCTTCATTCTTGTCTCAATTGTCCCCTCATGGAAGACCCGCTGGTCCCTCAAACACAACGTCTTCCCAATCTCCAACCCAAAGCTGGTCCTTTTGTATTGTCCATGTTCTTGAAGGATCTACTCCATCCCCTAGACCTGAAACCCAGGAGGAATTCAGGATCCTACCTTTATCCCCACCCCCATCAAATGCTGAGCTTCTCCTGTAGCTCTCATGCTCTCCCAAGCTACCCCACTCTCTCTGCCACCAACAAGTCCCAGCCCTCTTCCCTCTCACTCCCATGCTGGCTGCCCCATCCCCATCCTTGCTCCCTCCAAGCCCTTCCACTGTGGCTAGCAATGGGGCATTAACCTGGTCCCTAGCCTACCTTTCCAGACTGTGACCACCATTCTCCAAACTCTGCCCTTCTACTCGATGGGATTCTTTTCCATTCCTTCCATGCAACAGGTTCTCTCAGCTCCTGGCTTGAGCAGAGACTGTTCCCTGTGCTCAGAACACTCTTCCCTATCCCTCTCAGCCTGGACAATCCTCCTCTTCCTCATCAACATCATCATGATCATCATTAATTGTGATAATGGCCACAACGGTGAACATTTGAGAACTTACCATGTGCTAGACACAGTGCTAAATGTTTCACAGGCAAATGACATTGGATCCTTATGATCTATGAAGTAGGATTTATTGTTATGCCCATTTTACAGATAAGGAAACTGAGGTAGGGAGCTCCCATAACTGGCCCAAGTGCTTGGCAATTGAAATAGAGATTTGAACCCAGGCAGTCTGACTCCAGAATCCTCCTCTTACCACTACACTCTAGAGACACCCTAGATGAGGCCACACTTCCTCAAGAAAGCTCTCCACTCCCAGGCAAGGTTTGCTGCCTCCCCCTCTGAGCTCCCACATGGCCTGTGCTCTGATCATAGCATCTAACATCTGCATCATAATCTCCTGCCTTTAAGATTGTCTCCAAATAGGGTCACTGAAAATTCCCCCTAATCCTGTATGCACCTGCCAGTGCTGACACCAAGAATCGGTGCTCTTTTCTCCTCCCCTTGGGCTGGCCTTGTGACTTGCCATGAGCAACAGAATTCAGGGAGCCCAGGCCTTAGAACACAGCAGCTCTCATCTCCTCTCTCAGACCCTGGCCGCCATGCTGTGAGGAAGTCCAGGACTACTAAACCATGAGATGCTCTGTGGAGACGCCTCACAGGCAAGGCCACCCTGACGTTCCAGACCCAGTGAAGTTGCTGACAAACTTCCAGCTGTGTGACTGGGCCCAGGTGACATCAGCAGATGACCCAGCTGAGCCCCAGCCAACCCACAGGATCATGAGACCATCACAAACCATTGTTGTGCTTGGTTCATCTTTCAGCCGTCGTTTCCCCATCTGAAAAGGAGGGACAGTGATTCCTAGGTACCAGATTTGTTGTGAGGATTAAATAAAAGTACCTCACAAAAGAAGATGGTCAATCATTGGCTGCCAGTTTTTAACTCTGGATCAGCCAAGAGGACAATCGTTCCTTTTTTTTTTTTTTTTTTTTTTTTTTTTTTGAGACAGTCTCGCTCTGTCGCCCAGGCTGGAGTGCAGTGGTGCTATCTCAGCTCACTGCAAGCTCTGCCTCCCGGGTTTACGCCATTCTCCTGCCTCAGCCTCCCGAGTAGCTGGGACTACAGGCGCCTGCCACCTCGCCCGGCTAGTTTTTTTGTATTTTTTAGTAGAGA
Organism: Macaca thibetana thibetana; assembly: GCF_024542745.1. Lineage (NCBI taxonomy): Eukaryota > Metazoa > Chordata > Mammalia > Primates > Cercopithecidae > Macaca > Macaca thibetana. The sequence continues at coordinate 27,279,731 of NC_065597.1, read as the reverse complement.
CGGGGTTTCACTGGGTTAGCCAGGATGGTCTCGATCTCCTGACCTTGTGATCTGCCCGTCTCGGCCTCCCAAAGTGCTGGGATTACAGGCTTGAGCCACCGCGCCCGGCCCAGTCGTTCCTTTTGACTTTCCTCCCCCATCAACCGGCCCCAAGTCCAGGCCATGCTTGCATCTCCACACTGTCCAGAGGCACAACTCTCTGCACCTCCCAGTCTCATCCTTCTGTGTCTGTGGCCCATCTGGTGTTGCTCCCTAGTCCTACTGGCTGGGGAACATGGGGGTGGGGCGTGCTAATGTCTTCCACTCCCCTGGAGCAGCCGGCCCTGGAGTCCTGGGGGCAGATGAAGGAGTCCAGAGAAGTGGCTCCGTCCAGATGTGTGTACACCATCCTGCGTGGGCTATGGCTGGGACTCCGCAGGGAAATGACCCACTTCAACAAATGGCTGTAAACTGCATCTCCACTGTGTGGGCTAAAGTCGTGAATGATTTGACCTGGACCTGTACTCAGGCAGCAGAAACAAGAAACAAAGGATATTCCAGTTAGGGAACACGCTCTCAAGATCATCTACTCCAGAAGCCACAGATGTGCGTGTCTGAGGGGCCAGGCCAGACAGAATGTACAAGACAGGCGAGTGTAATACAGGGCACAGTGTAACACTGACCGGGTGCACTGTGGTGACTTCAAGAATTTTTTAAATGAAAATAGAACCTACATATACATGTAGAGGGTGTATAACTTCAAGGCCGGTGTATTGCTTGAGTCAGGAGTTCGAGACCAGCCTGGGCAACATGGTGAAACTCTCATCTCTATAAAAAGTACAAAAATTAGCCAGGCATGGTAGCACACCAGCTAATTTTTGCATTTTTAGTAGGGACAGGTTTTCACCTTAGTGACAGGGCTGATCTCAAACTCCTGACCTCAAGAGATCAGCCCACCTCGGCCTCTCAAAATGCTGGGATTACAAGCGTGAGCCACCACTCCTGGCCTTTAGAAACTTTTTTTTTTTGAGACAGAATCTCACTCTGTGACCTAGGCTGGAGTGCAGTGGTGTGATCTTGGCTAACTACAACCTCCGACTCCTGGGTTCAAGCGATTCTTGTGCCTCAGCCTCCTGAGTAGCTGAGATTACAGGCGCATGCCACCACGCCCAGCTAATTTTTGTATCTTTAGTGGAGAAAGGGTTTTGCCACGTTGGCCGGGCTAGTCTCGAACTCCTGACCTCAGGAGATCCACCTGCCTCGGCCTCCCAGAGTGCTGGGATTACAGGCATGGGCCATTACATCTGGCCTCTGGAAACTCTTTGAATCACATATTAGTCATATTGTTTTATCTTCTGGTTTTCCAATTTTATTAAAGTTTATGATAAAGGTAAATATATATATATTTACAATGTATATTAAAAGTTAAAAAGGTTCCAGTTTTATTAAAGTCAAGCTTATATTAGAAGTAAAAACAAAAGCATTCACTTTACAAGCTCCCAGGACCTGAAAAGCCCCAAATCGAGTCAGTAGTGTCCTTCTGTAGAAGGTTAATGTTTGAAAACAAGGCATTCTAGTTACATTTTGAAATGGCTTCATGGTCCATTAGCCACTTTGTGGAGGCATGAATTTTCTCAGGGCACCGTTTTAGCCAAGGGGACCGATGGCCTGAGAAGGAAAATGGGAGGCTGGAGGGCGAAATGTCCCATAAAACCCAGATTTCAAGCCACTAAGGAGATTAAGCTGCTGTGTGCCACACTGTTCATTTCAAGTGGTCTTGGGGAACACCCTTTAATCTCCAGGTGAAAGCTGATGATTCAGAGGGTGATAATATGCAAACACGTTCCAAAGAGTCGAGAGAGAAAACCCAGCCTGGTCCCAAATTCTTACCTTTTTTTCTTAAAAAAAAAAAAAAAAATCTCTCGTTTGAGGCATCTGATGAGGACTTAGTGTGATTAAAGTGGTGGCAGGAGCTGAAAGATAAAACAGCTATTTGAGGGAGGGAATTTTTCCAGCTGAGCTAGGAGATCAATTAAATCCCTGGCTGAAATATCAAATCATTAGCACCTCCATAATCCGGGGGTGGCTTAACCCTGCCTGACACGTCCGGATGGCGGGGGAGAGTGGGGGCACAAAGACCCCAAGGATGGTGCTGACACAGGGCGCCGGCCTGGGAGTACAGACAAGGCGGGCAGGTCCCCTGGGGTAAAGGTGAAGAAGGTGGCAGGAAATAGAAATACCAGGTGTCTGCCTTTGCCCTGGAGCAATTTGTGTGCTGAGGCCAGATGAGTGACCTTGGCAAGCCAAACGCACTCTGAGGCCAGGTCTTTGTCCAGGTGTTTTTTTTTTTTTGGTTGTGTGTGTGTGTGTTTTTTTCTGGGTGTTAGGGGTTGCCTAACCGCATAAATCTAGGATGGCCTCAGGCCCCTAAATCCCACCCACCTGCCTTCTAATGGGTGGTTGTAAATTAACTCCTGAGTTCACCCACCAGCTGCAAAATCCGAACAGTGAAATTAAGTCTCTCTGTGTCTCAGTTTCCTCATCTGGAGAATGGAGGCAAATGGCAATGCACCTTCCACAGAGTCGTGGGAGCAGAGTCTTCTAGTGAAACTCCAGGTCTAAGATGGGTCATGCCCAGCAGGCGCCACCTCTCACCCTTCATCTCTGTAGATAGCTCATCTGAATTGTGGATGTGTGTTAATTTATTTAAACCCAAAGTGAGCTGGACACACTGAAAGTTGAAGGAGAGACTGGCTCTTCAGATTCCTTATTCCAAATGAGGCCAGGTTCCCTCCCTGACCTCAGCAATTTCTACTTCTCTCTACCCATGCCGACATGTGGCTGATGTGCGCCAGAATGGCCATGTAGCCAAAACTAGTGAAAGCACCCTTCCGTACCAATTAGCAAACAGCCTCTCCCACTGCATCCCAAGTGCCCAGCTTCCCTGCACCCCACCCCCGACTGCCCATGGTCTGACAACCAAAGGGTTAACCCTGGACAGCAGGGGGCTCTGAGCCCTACAGCCCAGTGAGTGTCATACCGTAGAGGCGCTGCATTGGACCCACCAATACTCTCCACGGGGATGTGGCTTCCTCACCCCCTATTTGTAGAGCAGAAGAAACTGTGGCTCCAAGAGGGAATGTGACCAGCTCAAGGTCAATCATCCACGGAGTGGCACAGTCAGGACCTCTAGAAGCTGTCAGACTCCTCTGGATAAGGTGGGAGCATGCAAAATGTTGGGGACATATTGAAGGCAACCCATGCCTTGCCTCCTGGTGCACATCAACCCTCACCTCTGAACAAAGACTGCCTGGGTCTAAATCCCAATCTGCCACCTACAAGTCTTGTCACCACAGGCAAGTGACTTCAGCCTTTTGTAAGATCAAACTAATTTCCTTAGTTTTAAACAAAACGAGAAAAGAGAGTTTTTCAACTCCACTACTGTGGACCTGAGGAAACAGATTCTTCTTTGTTGTGGGTGCTGTTCGAACATAATAGAATGTTTAACAGCATCCCAGCTTCTACCCTCTGGCTATGGGTAGCGCCTCCTCTCCAGTCAGCATGATCCAAATGTCTCCAGGCATTGCCTGCTGTCCCCTGGGGGGCAAATCCATCTGAGCAGGAGAGCCCTGCTTTACAGGGTTGTTTCGAGGGTTAACAAGTTTAGAGAGAGAACCAGACATATAGTTAGTCACTGTCATTACCTGGTTCCTCAGTTAGGACTGGGGTTGCCTGTAAGGAATGGTGACCCTAAAATAAGTGACCTAAACTGGACAGTAGTTTGGTTTACTTGGACAGAAATGGACAAACATTAGCAGTTTGGGGCTAGATGGCAGTTTGGCTCCACTTCTCTAACGTTTGAACTCATCCTCTGGGTCCAAGAGGACAGCTACAGACACCGCGGAGAGGGGAGGGGCAGAGAGCACTTGCCGGCCAACCAATAAGATCCCCAGATGCCACCACCATGACCTTCCACTAACATCCCATTGGCCAGAATGTGGTCATATGGTCACACCTAGCTGCAAGGGAGGCTGGGAAATGTAGTCTTTATTCTAGGGGTGGGGAGTAGACAGTTAATGTTATATTACAGTGGAAGAAGAGAGAATTGGCTCAATGGGTCATGAAATCTCTTGGGCCTGCTGCAGTCAGGAAGCTGATTAAAGCCAGAGGCTGTCAGAGCCACGAGGACAGAGAGCGAGATAATCCTGGGAGCATCTGGTACATTTTGCTTAATAAACCATTGGACAAGAAATATTAGCAGAGCACATGAGAAATAAACACATCGGAAACTTGCCTCTAAACAGAAATCCTCCAGAACTGACACCCATTATAATCAACTCCCTCCTTCATGCCAGGACTATGTGCCCTCCATGTTCTGTGTGAATTTGTGGCAGGAGGATGGAAACATTGGAACTGGACCAGAAATCCAGGGCACTCTGCTTTCCTCTTGAGTCTACCACCCGGAAGTTGCATGACTGAGGTGAAGTCCCCATGCCCTCCAGGCCTCAGCTTTCTCAGCTGTACACAGGGCCAGTATTGGATTCTCAAACAGCAAAACAAGGCTGGCCACGGTGGCTCACACCTGTAATCACAGCACTTTGGGAGGTCAAGGTCGGAGGATCACCTGAGGCCAGGAGTCTGAGATCAGCTTGGGCAACATAGGGAGACCTTGTCTCTACAAAAAATAAAAAATAAATAAAACCTAGCTAGGTCTACATGCCTGTAGTCCCAGCTACTCAGGAGGTTGATGTGGGAGGATGGCTTGAGCCAGGGAGTTCAAGGCTGCAGTGAGCCATGATCATGCCAGTACACTCCAGCCTGGCCAACATGGTGAAACCCCATCTCTATTAAAAATACAAAAATTAGCCTGGTGTGGTGACATGTGCCTGTAGTCTCAGCTACCGTGGAGGCTGAGGCAGGAGAATCACTTGAACCTGGGAGGCAGAGGTTGCAGTGTGCCAAGATTGCCTCACTGCACTCCAACCTTACTTCTCTAAAGAGAGCCTGAGAAAAAACCTGCCAAGAAAACAAGGGGCAGAGCTCTTGCCAAGTTGGGCTTAGCTTTACCCCTTCCATTAACAGGCCATGGTATAGAAACAGGGCTGATTATGTTTGGGGGCTTGACCCCCAAACCGGCATCTGCCTTTGAGGAGGCAGCAGAGGGGAAGACCCTTGAGCTTGCGGAGACAGTGGTGACTCCATCTTGGATGCTAGTCTGCCATGTTGATTTCTGATTGTCTCCAGTCCTGGGAATGCCTCTTGCTGCTTACTTTATTTACTATCCCTAGTGTAAGAACATGACAACCTTGATATTATTGGACAAATTCTAAGCTATGGCACACATGACATTCTTGCCTGTTAGGAGAGTTGCCTTTGTCTTACTGGAATATGTACCCCCTTCCCCTGTGATAGATATGATTTTGCTCTGTGTCCCCACCCAAATCCCAGCTTGAACTGTAATAATCCCCACAGGTCAAGGGTGGCACCAGGTGGAGATAACTGAATCATGGGGCTGTTTCCCCCATACTGTTCTCATGGTAGTGAATAAGTCTCACAAGATCTGATAGTTTTATAAATGGGAGTTTCCCTGCACAAGCTCTCTTGCCTGCTGCCATGTAAGACGTACTTCGCTTCTCATTTGCCTTCCACCATGATTGTGAGGCCTTCCCAGCCATGTGGAACCGTGAGTCCATTAAACCTCTTTCCGTTATAAATTATCCAGTCTTGGGTATGTCTTTATTAGCAGCATGAGAACAGACTAATACAGCAGATAAGCCTTGGGTCTGGGGTAACAGGTACAGAGATCTACCTGTCCCGCTGCCTCCAAGACTGTGCTTCTATCTGCAAGCTCCCCCCATAAAACACGCTTGACCCACAAACTCAATTTGTCTGCCTTGCTCTTTTGTTTCTCAACTCCTTTGGCTTTTTTTTTTTTTTTTTTTGATGCGGAGTCTCACTCTGTTGCCCAGGCTGGAGTGCAGTGGCGGGATCTCCGTTCACTGCAACCTCCGCCTCCTAGGTTCAAGGGATTCTCCTGCCACAGCCTTCCAAGTAGCTGGGATTACAGGCACCCGCCACTACACCTGGCTAATTTTTCTATTTGTAGTAAAGACGGGGTTTCACCACATTTACCAGGCTGGTCTGGAACTCCTGACCTCAGGTGATCTGCCCACCTCAGCTTCCCAAAGTGCTGGGATTACAGGCATGAGCCACCATGCCTGGCCTCCTTTGGTTTTGGGAGGCCACATTGCATACACGGCCTTTTCATGAAACAAGCCTCCTCGAAGGCTCCCACGACCCACAGGCACCACACTCAGTGCTCACCAGCGCATGAAACCCTCACAAGCCCATTCCACAGAGAGGAAAGCTGAGGCTCGAGAGGTTAAAAAGGCCTCTCAGTTGTGTGACACACAAGGCCACACAGCAACTTGTGTGCAAACAGAGCTTACAATCAAACCCACTGACCTCCAGGACCCCAGCCTCGTCTTGGCACTCTCTTCGGACCGATTTCCCAGACGGAAGCTCAACTTCTTCTGGGGTCTCCCTGTCACTGTCAGTCTCCTGCATTGTGGTCATGTTAAGGTGACATCACAGGAAGCCCAGACTTGGCGCTCTGCTTCTGCATGGCTTACCCAGGGGCCTGGAGGCCCAGCTTCTCTCTGTGTGTCTCATGCCATTGCAATCCCAGACCACGGCAAGAGCCCGGAATACACACAAGCAGAAACACAAAGGGCTCCTCAGGTGAGTCCCAGGGATGAGGACCCTCAGACGGCCCTTAGCAACCAGATGCACACTCGCCCTCAAACCCCTTCCGCAGCATCTGCAGATCACTAGGCACTCACCATCCACACATAGCTAGTTTGGTTTCGTCTTCTTGAGACAGGATCTCACTCTGTTGCCTGTGCAGTGGCATGACCACAGCTCACTGCAGCCTCGACCTCCCCACGCTCAAAGCAATCCTCCCACCTCAGCCTGCCGAGTAGCTGGAACTACAGGCATGCACCAACACGCCTGGCAAATTTTTGTATTTTTTGTAGAGATGAGGTTTCACTGTGTTGCCCAGGCGCGTCTCCAACTCCTGAGCTCAGGGGATTCTCCTACCTCAGCCTCCCAAAGTGCTGGGATTCCAGGCGTGAGCCACGACACCTGGTTTATTTTGCTTTAGATTTTAATATAAATGGGACTGCACCAGAGACACTGATCTGCATCCTGCTTCCTCCCCTTAACAACATGCTTGAGATCCCTCCATGTCTGTTATACAGAACGCTATCATGCTATTTTTAATAGCTGTGTAGTATTCTACAGTGTGATGGTTAATTTTATGTGTTAACTTGACTGGGCCACAAGGTACCCAGACATTTGGCCAAACATGATTCCAGGCGTGTCTGTGAGAGTGCTTCTGGGCGAGATGAACATTCCATCAGTACACTGAGCAAAGCTGATCATCCTCCCTCATGTGGGTGGGCCTTGACCAATCAGTTGTAGGCCCAGCGAGAACAAAAAGGCTGAGAAAGAGGGAATCCCTTCTGTCTGACTGCTCAAGCTGGAACACTGGGGTTTTTTGGGTTTTTTTCCCCTACCTTTGGACTCAAACTATATCAGCTCTCCTGGCTCCCCAAGAAAAGCCTCCCATTCTGGCCTATGGCCATACCACCCTGAACGTGCCCAATCTCATCTGATCTCGGAAGCTAAGCAAGGTTGGGCCTGGTTAGTACTTGGATGGAAAACCTCACATTCTGGCATTCTAGGTGGACACATGTTTTGAGGGTCACCCTTCGACGCCACCTTTGGCAACAATAATGGAGGTCAGCGTTTACTGATCCGCTTGCTACAAACCTAGTAAGCCCCCTGTAGACCCCCCGCACAACAGTGCAATGGAGGAGGCGCTACTGTTGCCCATCTGGATGGTGAGAAGATGCAGGCTTAGCTGGAGGATGAAGCTTCCCACTGAGGTCATGCCGCTAGGAGGAGGCAGACCAGCGCTGCTGCCTGGGTCTGTGCAATCACCCAGGGCTTAACCACAGGTGCAAATTCTACCCCATTAAGTGACAGTTACCATCTCACCCTCTAAAAATTACCTCAACCCCAGGCATACAATAACAGCAAGCCAAGAAAATTATTGGATTTGATGATATTGAGCTGAAATGGAAATGTGGATTCTCCACGTACATAAGCATGAGAATGAGACTGTGGGAGCCCATTACATTTCCTCATTAGACTGCTATTGTCATCACTCGATTCCCTAACTAATAGCCCATGTCCTGCCTGAAGCAATAGTGAGTCTTCCATGTAATTTCTGATGGCTTAAATGTCCCCATTGACATCACAGGACTTATTTTTCTTTCTAAATATATTTGCAAATGGTTGTTTCTCAGCCTCAAATCAATACATCATGAATAGAGTAAACCAAAGTCACAGAGAGCCTCACTGAGCACTTTCCACAGGAACAAACATCATTCTATTAAACAGGCCCAGAGGAACCTTGGACTTAAAAGCCACAGAGAGGCCGGGCATGTTGGCTCACGCCTGGAATCCCAGCACTTTGGGAGGCTGAGGTGGGCGGATCACTTGAGGTCGGGAGTTGGAGACCAGCCTGGCCAACATGGTGAAACCTCGTCTCTATTAAAAATAATAATAATAAAAATAAAATTTAAAAAAAGGCCAGGCACGGAGGCTCACACCTGTAATCCAAGCACTTTGGGAGGCTGAGGCAGGCAGATCACCTGAGGTCAGGAGTTCAAGACCAGCCTGGCCAACATGGTGAAACCCCGTCTCTACTAAAAATACAAAAATTAGCTGGGTGTGGTGGTGCACCCCTGTAATCCCAGCTACTTGGGAGGCTGAGGCAGGATAATCGCTTGAACCCTGGAGGCGGAGGTTGTAGTGAGCTGAGATTACACCATTGCACTCTAGCCTGGGCAACAAAAGCAAAACTTCATCTCAAAAAAATTAAAATTAAAATTAAAACTTTTTTTAAAAAATGGCATAGAGACTTGGGTTCAAATTTCTGCTCTAGTCCTTTGAAATCATGTGGCCTTGGGCCAGGCACTCAACCTCTCTGCAGCTTGGCATCCTTGCGTGTGACGCTGCAGTGAGGCACTCATGTCAGAGAGCTACCAAATCAAGTAAGACTCAATCACAGGCCGCAAGTTTGTCGATTATGACACGTTATGCAGATGTCAGCCGCTATTCATCTTTTGTCAAGCACTGCCAAGATATGACCATTTGAACCTCCATGTTTTTAATCTAGGTTTAGTTTGTCTCAAGTTCAAATGCATGTCCTTAAATAATTAATTTCTCTTCATATTCTTTTTTTTTTTTTTAAGATGGAGTCTCGCTCTTTTGCCCAGGCTGGAGTGCAGTAGCGCGATCTTGGCTCACTGCAACCTCTGCCTCCCGGGTTCAAGCAATTCTCCTGTCTCAGCCTCCTGAGTAGCTGGGATTACAGGCGCCCGCCACCATGCCAAGCTAATTTTTGTATTTTTAGTAGAGACGGGGTTTCACCATGTTGGTCAGGCTTGTCTTGAACCCCTGACCTCGTGATCCACCCACCTCGGCCTCCCAAAGTGCTGGGATTACAGGCGTGAGCCACGGTGCCCGGCCATTTCTCTTCATATTCTAATCTTCAAAGCCTCAATGGCTGTAGTCTTAGTGAGGCGGTGCCACCAAAAGCAATGAAATTCCTGTGACAGCCAAACAGGGGCTGGTGGTTATGCGCTCACAGCTTGGAAAATAGAATCGGAAGGTGTCAAATGGGCTGTTGCCTCTCTGAAAAGGAGTTCTGCATGACACAGAGAGGACAGGCTAGACGCTGGGGGTCCTGGAGTCGAGGGATGCGGTGTGGCCCCTTTGTATTATGAGCTGCTGAAACCGGAGCTCAGACCTTGCTTGGGCGAGGTCTGCAAGGGGCTGGGCATGGGACTGAATGGCTTCTCTTCCTCCCACACAGCAGAGCCACAGCACATGCACACCTTACCAGCAAAGCTCCCGTCTTCACCACTCACATTCCTGGCCACCAGAGAGGGTCCTGCCCAAGGGTGCCCTGCGACATCATCATGCTTCGTCTTTGCAAGGACCACAAGATGCATCAGGGCTGAGATGGCAACCATGAGCAAAGGAAGACCTGGCGAGATGTACTCTGACATGGACACAAAGGTGACAAAAGACAGCCTGGTATGCCAGAGGGAGCAGGATCCCTGGAAGAGATGGCCATCTGGACTTCCCAGGCCCATGGATATGTTTATTTCCATACTTGGAGCATACACTGGACATAGGGGTCTTTTGAATCCACCAGAGCTGTGTTTTCCGCCATGATTGTAAAAGACCAGTTCCCAGGATGTACCAGAAAACTCCCCTGGACAGGTGGTGTCACTTCTGCCACCTTCTTAGTTACATGGTATAAGCCAGTTAGGAAACGTCAGTCATCAGGCACCTCTGCACCCGTCAGCAGGCCATCGTCCTCTCCTTTCCTTATAAAAAAATAAATAAATTTGGCCGGGTGCAGTGACTTATGCCTGTAATCCCAGCACTTTGGGAGGCCAAGGCAGGCAGATCACTTGAGGTCAGGAGTTCAAGACCATCCTGGGCAACATGGTGAAACCCTGTCTCTACTAAAAATTTAAAAATTAGCTGAGTGGGGTGGCAGGCGCCTGTAATCCCAGCTACTCAAGAGGCTGAGGCAGGAGAATCGCTTGAACTGGTGAGGCAGAGGTTGCAGTGAGCCGACATCACACCACTGCACTACAGCCTGTGTGACAGAGCGAGGCTGCATCTCAAAAAAAAAAAAAAAAGAAAAATTCACATACAAAAAATGAAAAAAAAAAACCCCCACAAATAATAAATTCACCTTTAAATCACAAAAAATATACTTGCAAATTAATTTTGCTAGGTTTATAAAGATGGGGCAGTCCAGTAGAGTATTTAAGAGCATGAACTTAGAATGCCTGCATTCAAATCTCACCCACATTCTCCTCACTGCTGTGTGACCTTGGACAAATTGCTTGACCTCTGAGCTTCCGTTTTCTCATCTGTAAAAAGATAATATAAAGCGTCTCTATCTCAAAGTTGCTGGGAGGCTCATTGAGGTCATGATGGAAAGGATGGCATCAGCTCTCAACCATTTACTACTCTATGGGTCTGGAAATATGCATGACAAGATGGAAACAGTGATTGTTTGAGATAAGCGTGTGTATTCGAATATCTTCTGTAGACATAAATTTTGTACAAATATACAAACCAATGGTTATGGACTGAATGCTTGTATTTCTCCCCACCTTCATTTATATGTTATAATCCTAACCCCCAGTTGGGTGGTAGTAGGAGGAAGGGCTTTGGGGAGGTAATGAGGTCAGGGGGATGGAGTCCTCATGAAAGGGATTAGTGCCGTTATAAAAGGGACCCCAGAAACTCTCTTGCCCTCTTCCCTGTTGGCAGTCTGTTGCCTGAAAGCTTGCCTTCACCAGAACCCAACTATGTGGGCGGGCTCCCTAATCTGACTTCTAGTCTCTCCAAAACCATGAGAAATACGTTTCTGCTGTTTATAAGCCACCCAGTCTATGGTACTCTGTTACAGCAGCTCAAATTATCTAAGACAACACCACATGCTCATGCAGTGGGTGCAGAGACCAGAGGAGGGAAGATGGGGCAGTAGAGAAAAACACTCGGCTCAGTTTTCTCCAGAGAACTCATTGTCATAGTATTTTTGGAGAGTCAGCATTCGGATTTACACATATACATATAACATTGAGAAAATATGGAAAGTTATCTGGAAGAAAAATAAACCTTGTTTTCTATAACCTACCATCCTATTCCCAAGAGAGAGATAGTAGGTCAGTAACAAGGAGATGGTGGGTCAGTAATAAATGCTCTCATTTTTAGCTAGGCAAGTCCTACTTGGAATGGGAAAAAAAAATAAAAAGTGTCCTTTCTTTTGGATTTTAGTCACAGCCTCCAATCTAGTGCCCAGGGGATTTTGAGGGGGTGGGGGTCTAGAAAGTTGCATCATTCAACTCCTCTGAAACTATCAAGGTCCTTCCCCCGATCGCTCTCAGTTCTGTGTCACAGGGCACCATGACTTCTCCCTTTCAGATCCCCTCTCCCTTCTCCTCTTCAAGGACCCTTGACCTCCTTCCCTACCCCAAGGGTTCTCCATTTCTCAGTGCTTCTCGGTCTGCGTGGACCAAAGGGTTGGGCTTCCCATCTGTAGGTGTGTCCGAGTTGGTTCCTTCCGGTGGATTCGTGGTCTCACTGACTTCAAGAATGAAGCCACGGACCTTTGCAGTGAGTGTTATAGCTCTTAAAGGTGGCACAGACCCAAAGAGTGAACATCAGCGAGATGTACCGTGAAGAGGGAAAGATCGGAGCTTCCACAGCCTGGAAGAAGACCCAACCTGGTTGCCGCTGCTGGCTGGGGTGGCCGGCTTTTATTCCCTTATTTGTCCCTGCCCATGTCCTGCTGATTGGCCCATTTTACAGAGTGCTGACTGGTCCATTTTACAGAGTGCTGAATGGTCCATTTTACAGGGTGCTGATTGGTCCATTTTACAAACCTCTAGCTAGCTACAGAGCACTGATTGGTGCGTTTTTACAGAGCACTGATTGGTGCATTTTACAAACCTCTTGTAAGACAGAAAAGTTCTCCAAGTCCCTACTGGACCCAGGAAGTCCAAGTGGCTTCCCCTCTCATAGGGAGTTCACCAACACCACCTTCCAGCCGCATTACTGCTAAATAGGGCTCCTCTTAACCCAGCTCTTGGTATTACTTTGCTGAAAGAATTTCTATCTCTTCCAGGCCAAGCACAGTGGCTCATACATATAATCCCAGAACTTTGGAAGACTAAGGTGGGTGGATCACTTGCGACCAGGAGTCCGAGACCAGCCTGGCCAACATGGTGAAACCCCATCTCTACCAAAAAATACAAAAATTAGCCAGGCGTGGTGGTGGGCACCTGTAGTCCCAGCTACTGAGGAGGGTGAGGCATGACAATCTCTTGAACTCGGGAGGCAGAGGGCGCAGTGAGCCAAGATCGCATCACTGCACTCCAGCCTGGGTGACAGAGTGAGACACTGTCTCAAAAAAAAAAAAAAAAAAAAGAATTTCTGTATCTTCCAGCATTTTGTCAAATTAGCAAAATTCTCTTTTTGGAACATGCCAGGATCCTGTGGAAGGAAGGAGGAAAAATAACACATTCCATAACATTTCTCTCTACATAATTAACCTAGAAATACGTTTCTGAATGCCTACTGTACACATTCAGGGAATGTGTTGTGTTGTGCTAGCTACAAACATTTTCAAACATTTAAAAAATTACGGTAAGTGTTGGAAAGAAAATAATGAGAGCCAAGAGCGTGCATATGGCTTTCTAACCTGGAGTGCGGGGGAGGCTCCCTGAGGGAAAGACGGTGAAGCTGCACACGGAAGGAAGAGTAGGAACTGGGGAAGGTGGAGGGTGGGAAGGAAAGGACTTTCCAAGCAGTGGGAACAGCATGAGCAGAGATCCACAGTGGGGAAAAGGGTGATGCAGTCTAGCGGAACACTCCGCTTTGTCTTCTCCAGAGCTCATTTTGATAGTGTTTTGGGAGAGCCAGCATTTGGATTTATACATATACGTAGTTTTTCAAACCAAACAAGATTACACAACATTCTGTGCACGCTTTTTTTGGTCGATAAATTTCACCTTCTCATTCCAGTAAGATTTCACCTCATCTAATACCCAGACCAAATTCAAATGATCTCAATTTACTCAAAAATGTCTCTCATGGCCAATTTGTCTCATCTGGTATTTAACTATTGAGCAAGAACTTGATAGTTCACAAGATCCAAGAGTCGAGACCTTCAGGCAGCCTAGGAGAGTGGAAAGAAATCTACCCATTCTAATGTCTGTTCATTCATCCATCCATCATCCATCCATCCATCCATCATCCATCCATCCATTCATCATCTGTCTATTCATCCATCAATCCATTCACCACCCATCCATCTGTCTGTTCATCATCCATCTATCTTCCACGTTAGCTCTTACGCCAGGTGCCTAACTGAAAAACTTCCAGCTCTGGCTCAACTCTGACTTCTTAAATCCAGGCCAGCCCTGTTCCCACAGCATAACACTACTGGAGGGTCTCAGTCTCCTAGTTTTACTGGGACAAGGAGACCATAACCCCCGCTTCTCCACCACTTTTTGCTCATCCAGACTAAATATACAGTGGATAGTCCTGTCTGTCCTTTCTATTTACTTAGCTAGCAAAAGTGTTATGTGCAAAAGCCTAAATTTTTGCTGACAGCAAAACAAATTTTTAAAAATCCTTTTAGGATAAGAAATATGTTTGTGTCCAGGCAAAGAACAAAACTTCTGCACTTAAAAAAAAATCAGGTCAATTATTCTATTGCTTTTAGCCTCTCAATCTTGCCTGATTAAATACTTACTCTAGAAAATTGAGGATCCAGGGGAGGACAGCAGACTTTCCTGGTGACCTTCTTGCTCCCCTCTAAGGAAAATCACTGCCCTAGATTTTCAAAATCTTCATAAAAGCACAGTATGTCTGGAGCAAATAGCTCTTAAAAGGTGTGAAAGCAAATTATGAGATATTTCCAGCAATAAAACTGGGTTTGTGTTTCTGGTAAAACATACAGATTCATTCATACAAAGAGCCATTGTCAAGATATTAGAAACAAGACTCATTTATCTCTTTTAAAACTCATTAATAAAACCACTAAAAATAATCCCTAACCTTTACTGCTTATTTTATGCCAAAAATTATGCAAAGCATTTACATACATAATCTTATTTAATCCTTAAAACAGCCCTTTGAGTAGAAACTATTGATCTATCATTAGCCCCATTTTAGAGATGAGGAAACTGAGTTTTAGAAAATCCAAGTAACTTGCCCAAGGTTAGAAAGCTGGAAATTGAAGGAATGGAAATTTAAACCCAAGGGGTCTGATTTCAGAGCCTACATGCTTAATTTCCACGAGATAGTTGGGCTTTGTATAAAAAGAAAAATACATATATGCGAAAACAAAATAGAAATTATGTCTAAATCTTCCATTCAGAGATAACCACTTAGCACCTTGATCTATATTCTTCCACTTGATTTTTCCTTTACTTTCTTCACTTACTAAATGTAGCATGAACATTCCCTCGGCCAACAGGCATATTTTCAGCTGTATTTTGAGCTCTCTGGAAACACAAATACATTACTGGAAGCTCCACCCCTAAGACTGGAAGAACCAAGAGAAAGAAGATATCACGAGTGGATAAAATCTCCAGGGACTCCTGTGGGAACTGGGAACAAAGGTGGAATTTGGAGGGCTGCTCTTTCCTTGGCTTCTGGCAAAGTCTTGTGGTTTATGATGAGATGTGGGTTGTTAGGAGTCATCAGAAAGGACCAAAGAGGATGGAAATTGTAGAAGCGGCAGCAGCAACATTAACATGACCACAGGTTCTTTGACATTCCTCCCACTGAGAGGTGGAGCCTGGGTCCTCTCCCTTTGAGAGTGGGCAGGCTTCTGACTGCTTAGACACAGGAGACATGACACTATGTGACTTTTCAGGCTGGGCCACAAAAGGCCATATAGCAACTACCTTACTCACAAGGCACTGACCCGCCATTTTAGAAGTCTCACTACCCATGGAGGCTGCCATGCTGAAGTGGCCACAGAGAGGTGCTCTGAGCAACCGTCCCCACTGAGCCCAGCCTTCCAGCCATCGCTGCCAGCATGTCAGACACAGCACTAAAAAGGACACCTTAGGCCGGGCGCGGTGGCTCAAGCCTGTAATCCCAGCACTTTGGGAGGCCGAGACGGGCGGATCACGAGGCCAGGAGATCGAGAGACGATCCCGGCTAACACGGTGAAACCCCGTCTCTACTAAAAAATACAAAAAAACTAGCCGGGCGAGGTGGCAGGCGCCTGTAGTCCCAGCTACTCGGGAGGCTGAGGCAGGAGAACGGCGTAAACCCGGGAGGCGGAGCTTGCAGTGAGCTGAGATCCGGCCACTGCACTCCAGCCTGGGTGACAGAGCAAGACTCCGTCTCAAAAAAAAAAAAAAAATAATAATAAAAAAAATAAAAAGGACACCTTAGAAGTGGATCCTCTAGCGCCCCCCTCAGATACTAGAGTCACCCTCAGCTGTGGGGCTCTGGCTGAGACTCTAGACATCATGAAGTAGAAAGAAGCCGTTCTTGCTGTGCCTTGCCCAAAGTCCTGACCCACAGAAGCCAGGATTCTCTCTTTTTTAATTTGTAATAAATAATCATTATTTTATGCCAATATGTTCATGATGGCTTATTGCAGAGCAAAAGATCACTGGGACAGAATTTGGCACCTGGAAATGGGGACTGACCTATATGAACTTGGAGCAGGGCTCAGAGGTTGCTATACTTGCATCTGAGGCACCACCACGTGCCATGAGACCAAAAATCTCTCAACGATCCCAATGATCCCAGTCTCCACCTTCCCTTCCTGGGCCTCCAGGAGATGTGTTCTACTAGGAAAGGGCATTAAAATATAATTTTCAAAAAGTTTTTAAAAATGAGGCCCAGCACGATCACTCACACCTGTAATCCCCTCACTTTGGGAGGCCGAGGCGAGTGGACTTCTTGAGTCCAGGAGTTTGAGACTGGCCTGGGCAACACGGTGAAACCCTGTCTCTACTAAAAAAAAAAAAAAAAAAAAAAAAAAAAAAAAAAAAAAAACAAAAAAAACTTGTCCCACGAATATAGAATGAAGGAATATGTGTCAAAAATCCCTCATTCTCATGAGTGAAGGGACCAAGAACACTAAAGCTGGTGACCATCCTGAGTATTTACAGGCATGGGAGAAGAATGCTGGGACAGGGATCCTGGGTGACACACAAAACTGGAGAACATTCTTTAGGGCAATAAAACCGTGACCTTGGGGTTTCTTCACTAACAGACAGCAATCAGACTCATTTCTACCACACAAAAATTTGCGTTAACATGTTAACCTCAGACTCCAGGGGCCCTACTCAACAGTACAAAGAGAGTCAAACAAAGCCACAATTCCCCCAGATAATTAAATATAAATAACTCCCGAGCTGGCCTGTTCACAGAAGCTACAGCATGACATTGAAAGGACGCACATGTCTGCCTTGCTCCCAAGTTTTACATCCTTTTTCCTCAGGAGAGTCCTGGTAGCAGAAACTCTCTCTTGCCCAGGCACATCAGGTACACAAGGGACCCCAACACCCCTCCGCCAACACTGCTGCAATTCCAACATCCTGAACGTAGATGCCAATCTCTGCCTACAATCTCCTTTCTCTCCACCTCACCTCTGTCTTCCTGGAGACCTCAGGCTCCCACCCCTCCTGGCTTTCCAAGACCCCCAGACCTCCCTTGACCCCACTAGGCACCCCTAGCCCCCAAGATCCAGGACCGTCAAGCTTCCCAAAGACCTACCAAAAGATGGATGATTCTGAAAACATACAAAGTTTCCAAATCATGAGGAAGAAAAATCTCTTATTAATATAGACTTTGATATTTAATATATCCATTTGTTCATTAGTCAATTTTGCATCCAAAATATTTCATTACATTGAAAAGCACATGTCGGCTTCCCTGTCACATTGGAAGTGACCTCTCTGAAGCAGGTACAATGTCTGCTGAGGAGTCAGTGCCAATCTTCCATTAAACAAGGTCCTCATAGCCAAAAGATTTGCAAAGCAAAACAATAAATATGTACCCACATCTTTGCAGAGCAAAACAGTTTCTGGATGTGAAAAGCGGGTGCACATAAGAAGGTTGATAGGCTGTGAGATGAGGCCTCCAGGAGTAAGACCCCCTGAAATGGGCCAGCTGCTCCCCATCACTGTGCCCTACCCCCAAGTCTCCTATTCCCATCTCCTGCCATTTGACCTTCTTGTCCCATCATTGTCACCCCTGAGTAGACTCCACTCCTGTGAACAAGGCTGGTGCAAAACGTCCTGCGCCATGCCGAAGATTCCACTGCAACCCCAGTGTTGCCCTTTTCCATCAACTTCTCAAAGGAGCTGAGCAGTTCTGCAAGAAGGGAACCTGCTTGGCCCTCCTTTCCCCAAACTTACTGGAACAATACTCTTTTCCTTGGACAGCTGGTATCACTCATACTCAGGAATGGCTCAGCAGATGGCAGGCCATTGAGGACAGACGCACAGCACAAATGTTTCCCAGGAGGGCACCAGGGAGTAGGGAGAGAGGAGAAAGGGGAAGGAGGTGAGGAGGAAGAAACTAACACCCCTATCCCGCCACACACACACACACACACACACACACTCTTCCGCAGGAAATAATTAGCAACTGACAAAGAATAGTTGGAGGCAGTCTACGGCTCTCAAGGCTGCCCCAGTGGGGTCTTCGTGTGCTGGCTACACAGACTCACCCAGGCTGTTCTTTGGAAACCCTGGGAAACTTTAAAAGGGTCCCTACCCATCAGAGTCCAGGACACGCCAGGGACCAGCCCATTTCCACATCCAACGAACCCCAGATCCTGGCTCCTTCCCTGCCTGTCAGCCAGGACCTGGCCTACTGTGGGAAGTTCTTTTTCCAGGGTTCCCTCCAGGCCTCCCATCTCACAGAGCCAAGGGGAAATTCATTGCTTTCCCCCCATAGTTTTGCCTTCTGGATTGCCCCTCATTTGCCTGTGTCTCCCTCTTCCCTCACTCCCTCTCCACTGGATCCTAACTTCCCTACCTCCTGGCCTCCACCCTGTCCCCCTCACCTCTCACCCCACCTTCCTTTTCATTCATTCACTCCCAAACTTCCAGCTTCCTGGGCTCCCCTCCCCCTCGGCACTGCAACGTCCCTCTGTTGCCATAGAAACCACCCTGAAAGGTGACCACTGACCTTCTAATTGCCCAGAGTCCTGTGCCAGCTGTGCCTCCCTGTCCATTCTTGTATGACCCCCATTCTGCACACACCCCCACCTCTCTCCTTCTCACTGCACCCCTCTGAAGGTGAGTTCTGATCCAGGGACAAAGGTGCTGGGGAGACGTGCCTTTGAACTCCAGCACTGTACAATTCTGTGTGCTCCGGACTCAAAATCCCCACATCCCCAGTGATGCCCTGAACCCAGCATGCGCAAGGCCGACATCCTCTGGCCCAACCTCTCCTCCCCCACAGCTTTCTGTGTGAGTGGCTGCCCGCTTCATCCACTCTGCCACACAGACTGGAAATCTTGGGGCCACAATAGCCTCCTCTGGCCCTTCATTCCCTCCAATCACCCAGTCCCAAGCCCTGTCAACGTTTATTCTCCCTGAAACATCCCTGCATTCTTTCCACCGCCTCCTTCGTTCAGGTTCTTATCTCACTCACACACTCTTTTTGTGGTCTCTTAACTGGGGTCGCTGTCTTGTCTCTGCCTTCACCGGGTCTTCAAGTCCCACCCTAGATGAATCTTCCCCAAGCGCATGTCAGATCTGGCCAAGTACTTCTTGAATCCTTTCCGCGATTCTGCGATGCCTTTGGAATAAGATCCAAGTGCCCAACCCAGGATTCAGCGTCATCTTTGCTCTAACCCCATTTTCCTTTCTAACCTAATCCCGGGCTGTCCTGTGCCAGCCACACAGGCATGCCCCACCCTGTACACCTCAACCCTCACTCCTGCACTCCCCTCAGCCCAAATGCCTTCATCAGTGCTACTGCCCAACCTCCTACCCATATGTCCATACCCAGCTCAATGCCCCTTCCTCCAAAAATCTTCCTTGGATTCTCCCAGTGCAAACAAATCTGTTTTTCCCTGTCTTCCCCAGACTCAATGGTTACACTCCATTCTTATTACTCTAAATTCATCTTTGTTATGATGGGCTCAGTTATGAGTCTTCCTCCCCATGTGAAGTCCTAAGGCCAGGGCTGTGTCTTCTTCCTTTTTTCTTTTTTGAAATAGGATCTCACTCTGTCACCCAGGCTGGAGTGCAGTGTTACAATCATGGCTCACTGCAGCCTCAACCTTCTGGACTCAAGTGATCCTCCCACCTCAGCCTCCTGAGTAGCTAGGATCACAGGTGTGCACCACCAAGCTTGGTTAATTTTTGCTTTTTTGTAGACACAGGGTTTCGCTATGTTGCCCAGGCTGGTCTTAAACTCCTGGCCTCAAGCGATCTGCCCACCTTAGCCTCCCAAAGTATTGGGATTATAAGTGTGAGCTACTGCATCCAACAGGGCCGTGTCTTTTTCACTCTGAACACTCCTTGGGCTCCACAGTCATGCTCTGTCCATGGCAGAACTCAGCAGGAAGTAGATATCCCGCAGGAGACAGTACCTCCAACATGACTGTGGTCATCTTTGCAACAGACCTAATAAACTAGCCAACTCTCCCAGCCATCAAAAACTATTTAAAAAGCTATAACTTTATTATAGTTGCCAATATGTCCTATTAAATCATTATGACCATAAGCGGGTTTCAAAATGACACACGAAGATTAAAAACAGGTTAAAAGTAAAATTCAGGATCTTACTAACCTTAAGGTTACCAGTCGCAGCTCAGTCTATACGCCATCTTGTCTCATGCTTCTTACTCAGCCACGAACCCTTTTCCTGGCCTCTGCTGCCTCCTGAGGCAGGGACACAGCCCCAGAAATGCAGTCTTAGTGGAAGTTAAAATATTGGCGACGTGCAGAAGAATGGTTGGGAGCAGACCACCTGGTTTTGAATCCTGGGTGTCGTGGGCAAGTTCCTTACCTTCTCCAAGCCTCAGTGTCTCCATCTCTAAACCGGGAGAATAATCAGATTGACCTGAAAGGCTGCTGGAAGGGTTAATTAAGATGAATACGAAGAAGTCAGGCATGGTGGCTCACGCCTGTAACCCCAGCACTTTGGGAGGCTGAGGTGGGCAGATGGCTTGAGGTCAGGAGTTTGAGACCAACCTGGCCAACATGGCGAAACCCCATCTCTACTAAAGATACAAAAATTGGCCGGGCGTGGTGGCTCAAGCCTGTAATCCCAGCACTTTGGGAGGCCGAGACGGGTGGATCACAAGGTCAGGAGATCAAGACCATCCTGGCTAACACGGTGAAACCCCATCTCTACTAAAAAAATACAAAAAAATCTAGCCGGGCAAGGTGGCGGCGCCTGTAGTGCCAGCTACTCGAGAGGCTGAGGCAGGAGAATGGCGTAAACCCAGGAGGCGGAACTTGCAGTGAGCAGAGATCCAGCCACTGCACTCCAGCCTGGGCGACAGAGCGAGACTCTGTCTCAAAAAAAAAGATACAAAAATTAACCTGGCGTCATGGTACACACCTGTAATTCCATCTATTTCAGAGGCTGAGGCAGGAGAATCGCTTGAACCCAGGAGGCGGAAGTTGCAGTGAGCCGAGATCACACCACTGCACTCCAGCCTGGGCAACAGAGTGAGACTCCATCTCAAGAAAAAAAAAAAAAGATGAGTACGCAGAAAGAAGCCATAAGAAGTGATCGTGATGCTGCACTGGCCATTCTTGATACCCCAACCTAGCAAAGGAGAAACAAAGTGATGTGTTGTCTCTTGACTGTGAGCGCTGGGAGCCAGCCTCCTGTGGAGGGCACATTAGCACTCCTAATCCGTGTGCAAAACCCCTGAGTTCCTGTACCTTCTCCTCCACAGGACCAAAGAATCACAAGATTTAGGGCCAAATATCACCCCCAGAATACTTGTTCATGGCAAAGAGAAAGCATTCCCTTGTAGTGGTGACATCTGCTGTGACCACCTTAACCCAGCCAGGCACCCAGCCTCACCCAGGGCAGACAGCCAGGCACACTGAGCTCCCAGCGTCTCCACCTAGGGAACGTTCTTGCCAAAACTGCTGAAATCAAGTGCGGGCAACACTTTAGACCTCATTTCCAGACACAGAGGGGAGAGAGGGACAGCTGGCAATAATCGGATAAATCCAGAAGGAGAAACAGTCTACCAGACAACTGGCTTGATCTCTTTAAAAAGTCAGTGTCATAGGGGAGACAAAGGAAGGTGCTGGAAAGAACAGAGGAGCATTTGAGATTAAATGAGCAAAGAAATATAACCCTCAATTAATCCTTAATTGGATCTTTGTTTGTTTGTTTGTTTTAAATAAAAACAACCATAAGAGACCTTTTGGAGACAAGGAAATTTGGAAACGGGGTGGATATAAGATGGTATTAGGGAATTATTGTTCATTGTGTTCAACTTGATGAGGATTTTGTGGTTATGTAGAAAGTTATCCTTATTTTTCTGAATGTCCATGAGGAAGAATTCAAGAGTAAAATATCAGAGTCTGTAACTTACTTTGAAGCACCTTGAGAAGAAAAAAAATTATATGTATCTCTCTATATATATGCATGTATAAAGTCAATATGGCAAAGCGCTAATAACGATAAGTCTGGGTACTGAATAGAGATATTCATTGCACTCGTTTTGTAATTTTTCCACTTGCTTGAAAACATTTCATAATAAATAGATAATAGGATCTGGGGGGCCGAGACCCCCAGTCCTTGGTCTGCTTGGTAACCCTCCAATCAGAATCTAAGAATGTCAGATCTCCTTAGAGAGTCACCTTGCTCCAAAAAGGACTCTGCCACAGCCAGAGCTTCAGCTGCCTGGCATTCACAGTTTTAACTCAACTACATGTCCCTTTGTAGCAGTGGCTGTCCCTGACAACCCGCAACTGCCTGAGGACAGACTCACTCTCAGAAAAGAGCTTGCACCTTTCAATGGGGATAATTACATCCTGAGCAATATTTTTAAACAGGAAGTTTAAGCGGCTGTAAATGGTTCAACCAGATTCCTCTTCCTTCCCAGAAAAGGAAGACAGAACATGGGCAGAAAGTATCAGGGCTAACCTTGATCTCTGCCTTTCTTCCATCCCTCAGGACCTCAGCATTCCACCAGGAAGGGAGGCGGAGGAGGAGGAAGGGCAGTCACAGGGGAAGAGTTGGACACAGAGCTGGGTATAGTTGCAGTGGTGACTGATTAAAAAAATGGGGCTTCTGGGGCTCAAGCAGCTTCAAAGGCCCAGCTGCTTAGAAGCCACTCACTGTGATACCTGATCCTAACCTGCAGCCAAGGCTGAATCAGCCCACTGATATGTCTTATTCGACCCTCCACAGCTGTGCTTGTTTTGAATTGAAATATAACATACATACTAAAGTGCACAAATCAGTTGTACAAATTGAACACTGTGTCATCAGCCCCCAAAAACAACAGGCCCAGCCCCCTGACCCCGCTCCTGTGTCCTTCCCAGTCATTATGCCCTCCCAAAGGGAATCATCTTCCTGACTTGTATCACTGTGGAGTAGTGTTGCCTGGTTCTGAACTTCCCATACATGGAATCACAGGCTGTCTGTGTCCTTTTTGGGTCTGGTGTCTTCCATTAGCACGCTGACTGGGAGATGCTTCTGCATTGCTGCAAATGGCTGTAGTGCACACATTCTCATTGCCATGTGATATTCCGTGGTGTGGCTCTGCTATGATTGATTTGCCCATTCTCCTGTTAGTGGGCATTCCAATTTGCAGCGGTCATGAAACAGCAGCGTGACAAATCTCCTAACTGGTGAGCAAAAGTGCATGGCTCTCATGGGCATCCACCTAGGAGCGGAATTGTTGGGTCATCAGAAACACACATGTTCAGCTCCATGGTGCCTTGTAAATTTCGGAGTTGGTCAGTAACATTTAGAATTTGAGAGATTTAGGCAGGGCGTGGTAGCTCGTGCCTGTAATCCCAGCACTTTGGGAGGTCGAGGTGGGTGGATCACTTGAGCCCAGGAGTTTGAGACCAGCCTGGGCAACATGGTGAAACCCCATCTCTACTAAAAATACAAAAAAAGTTAGCCTGGCATGGTGGTGTGAACCTTTAGTCTCAGCTTCTTAGGTGGCTGAGGTGGGAGGATTGCTTGAGCCTGGGGGGTGGAATTTGCAGTAAGCCAAGATCATACCACTGCACTCCAGCCTGGGTGACAGAGCGAGCCCCTGTCTCAAAAAGAATTTGAGATTTAGCATAAAAATCAGGCAAATGGAAAAACATTGCAACACTAGACCCACATTCCACCGTCATGAGTTGGGTGTTTGGGCTCCCTCTTTTGCCAAGCCCAACCCAGCCTGCCTTGTGTCATTTTCCCAGCTCCTGGAGGCATCGTGACTTTGGGACTCTCCATGGTAAATGATCTGAGTGTGCTTTTACTTCAAGTGCATAATGAAAATTACTGAGCTTAGTTTCCCCAATGAGTCCATTCTGAATGATCCTGAGGGCCTGAGGACTGCGCTCATGTTACTCCAGTGGAGTCTGAGGCCTTGAGCAGGAATCAATTGCCCCTGATGTATGCCAGGCATGGTGGCTCATGCCTGTAATCCCAACACTCTGGGAGGCTGAGGCGGGTAGATCACCTGAGGTCAGGAGTTCGAGACCAGACTGACCAACATGGTGAAACCCCATCTCTACTAAAAATACAAAAATTAGCCAAGCATGGTGGCACACGCTTGTAATCCCAGCTACTCGGGAGGCTGAGACAGGAGAATCACTTGAACCCGGGAGGCAGAGGTTGTGGTGAGCCAATATTTCGCCACTGTACTCCAGCATAATTTCCCCTGATGTGGTGTAACTAAAGCTGAAACAGCTGAGGGCAGGTCAGGGCCCCCCCAGCTGCTGCTATCTACTTGGCACGTTCTCTACCTTCCTCCTGTTTATTCCAGTTCCCCTCCCACCCTCCCAACCCTCTAGCCACACAGATGGGCCCTTATTTACACTCACATCACCTCCAGGCTGTCCTGATACATAATCTCTTTCTTCCAGGCTATCTCCTTCTCAGGATGACTTTTAATTTCACTTAAGCCACATAAAATGATATATAGAGAGAAAAGGAAATTTCCCTTTCACCTCCTCTCCCAAGCTCCTCAGTTTCCCTCCCCAGAGGCAACCACCATTTCTAATTTCTTAACCATTTTTTCAGAAATCAAATAAACTCACTCACTACCCTTGTCTATTTTGATGCAGGCTGGTGCATGCAGTGAGGTCTGTGCTGCGGCTTGCTCTGTGTGTCTTGCTGGGCCTTGACGGCGGTGTGTATATAGATTCTCCTGATTCTTTTGAACAGCTGCAGAGTTTTCTCTTGCCTTTATGACCATCATTTATTTAGCCAGTCCCTTAATGAGGGACATTTTGGTCATTTCCAACCCACCACAATCACAAACAACACCGTAATGTTATACACGTCTTTGCACACATGAGCAAGTATAGCTGCAAAATAAATCCCTAGACCTGTGACTGCAGGTCAGAGGAGGTCTGCATTTCTTATTTTGATCAACCGCACCAAATTGCCCTTTAAAAGGACTGCACCCATTTACTCTGCCTCCAGCAATATCTGAGCAGCTCAAATGAGCTCTTGAAAATGCCTATCTGATCACCATCCTCCTAATTTAAAGCTACCTGTCCCCAGTGCTGGCTGCACGGCAGAATCCCAAAGAGACTTCAAAGCAACCCTATAAGTGAGGCCTTAACCCCTGAGGTTCTGACTGAGTTAATTAACATGTGGCCTAGTCATTGGAGATTTTTTTTAAGCTCCCCAGGTGATTCTAGAACGTTCCAGCGTAGAGAACCACAGCTATAAATTCACTAGTGGTTCCCCATGCCTATTCCCACCACATAAAGTCCAGCCTCCTCAGCAAAATAGAGAAGGCCCTTCGTTTTCTGATGCCCTCCTGCCTCTCTGCCCTCCTTCTTGGTACTTGCCACTTCATGTCCAACTCTCTGTTCCTGCTGAATCCGTTTCAGACTTCCAGAAGCATGGTGTTCTCCAGCCCATCTGTCTTGACCCAACCTGCCCCTTCTGCCAGTACCCGCTTCTCCACCTTGCTAGCTGCTACTCACTCCTCAAGGTTTGATTAACCAGGGGTTCTACCTTTAGGAGCCTTCCCTGACCTTCCTGGGGAGCAACAGTCACAGTGATGTACTGGGGGCCACAGGCACAGGCTTGCAAGAGCCGATCCTTAGCTTCTCTTCCCAACTCCCTCTTCAATGATGCTGTTGTTAGCTTGACACTGGCCATGGCAGGGGTACTTCTGCCACAGCAACTGGCAACCACCACATATCAGAAACTTTTTTTCCCCAGAAAGCCAGCTATTATCAATTAACATCACGCAGGTGTTACAAAGCTCCTCTGCATGCTCATGGCAGCCAGGGATTTCATTGACTCCAGCTCCTCTCATGCTGTTATCAAGAGACTTTCAGCCCCTGTAATAATAGATAGCAGTGAAGATGATGAAAATAATAATGGCTAACTCTTACTGAGCATGTGCGTGTGCCAGACACTGAAATGAAAGCCTTACGTGTGTGCGTTCATTTGCTCCTCACAATAACCCTGAGAGGCGAGGACTGTGGTGACCTCCACTGTCCTGAGGCACAGAGGGGAAAAGTGACTTGCCTGAGGTCATACAGCCAGTGAGCAACACAGCCGTGACAGTAGATGCTCAGTCAATGTTTGTCCCGTGGAAGGAGGGATCCTAACTTCTGCAAGCAGGTGCTGGGCGGCCTGGCTAGATAGACAAGGTAGGGCCTTGTCCTCAGCAAATTGCAAATATCCCCGATGGTTTGTGACTGGCCTATCCCCTCCTTCAGGCAGGGCAGTATTAATTAGCTATGGCTGCTATAACAAAAGCCATACACTTAGTGGCTTAAAATAATGCAAATTTAATATCTTACAGTTCTGGAGGCCAGAAGTCTAAAGTGAGTCTTATGGCGCTAAAATCCAGGTATCTGCAGGGCCATGTTCTTTCCTGGAGGCTCCACGGGAGAATTTATTCATTGTCTTTTCCAGCTTTTAGAGGTCACCTGCATTCCCTGGCTCACGGCCCCTTCCTCCATCTTCAAAGCCAGCAGTATCTGATTGAGTGCTTCCTCACATCACTCTCTCACCCTCTTCTCTTTTCTGCCTCCCTCTTCCACATTTAAGGACCCATGAAAACATTGGGCCCACCTGGTGAATTCAGGATACTCTCACTACTTCAGATCAGCTGATGAGCACCCTTAATTCCAACTGCAACCTTAATTCCCCTTCGCCATATCAAGTAACACACGTGCAACTTCAGGAACTGGGACATAGACATCTTTTGGAGGTCAATATTCTGCCTCTCACAGGGCTGCCCCTTTTCTTGCTCCATTTTGTGGGACAAAGACAACTCCCTCTTCTGAAGGACACTTCTAGAAAGAGCCAGGCCTTGGTGACATCTAAGAAGGTAAAAACTAGATGTGATCACATCCACCAGTTTGGGGACTTGGGGTCCTCCTTCTACCAAAACAGTACAGAGAGATGTGCTCAGTCTAATTTTGATGATGATGATGATGATGACGGTTGATGTATTAGGTAGAGCAGGGCCGAGTTCTATGGGCTTTACAGAAACTAACTCTGGGTCAATAGGAACTCTTCTTCCTGTGGCTTCCTCTGCTACTCCTCCTCACCCATAGCCCAGTGCAGCCACCAGCCCCACTGCTAGATGATCTTACAGGGCCAGCACCCACTACCCATGCCAAAGTCTCCATGTCTTTGGGTCCAAATTCTCAGGAAAGAGAGAGAGCAAATTTGATTGGTTCATCTCAGCCTATGGGTGAAGCACTCTTAGGGTAGGTGTCCTTCCTTTGTCTGATTGGACAAAAAAATATTGGTCCTATCTGACTGGCTGGGGCCAGGAGGAGGTGTACAGGATATAAATACCATCTGTGATAGGCAGACTAATGCCGCCTACCTCTAATCCTGCAAAGAGGCCCATGCAACCTGTAAATATGGAAATAAGTTCCTTTGCATGGCAAAAGGGACTTTGTAGTTGTGATTTAAAATCTTAAGGCTGGAAGACAATCCCAAATTATCCACGGGGCTCAATGTAATCACAAGTGTCCTTACAAGGGAAAGAGGAGGAGGAGAGTCAGAAATGGAGATGACAGCACAGAAGCAGAGGTCATAGTGATGTAACTGCAGGCTTTGAAGATGGAGAAGGGGCCACAAGCCAAGGGATGCAAGAGGCCTCTAGGAGCTGGAGAGGGTATGGCAACACATTCTCCTCTAGAACCTCCAGAAAAATCTCAGTCCTACCAACACCTTGACTTAATCACTGTAAGACCCCTTTTAGACTTCTGGTCTCCAGAACTGTAATTTTTTTTTTTTTTTTTTTTGAGAGAGAGTCTAACTCTGTCACCACGCTGGAATGCAGTGGCATGATCTCAGCTCACTGCAGCATCCACCTCCTAGATTCATGCGATTCTCCTGCCTCAGCCTCCCAAGTAGCTGGGATTACAGGCACGCACCGCCACACCCAGCTAATTTTTGTATTTTTGGTAGAGATGGGGTTTCACCATGTTGGCCAGAATGGTCTCGATATCCTGACCTCGTGATCTACCTACCTCGGCCTCCCTAAGTGCTGGGATTACAGGCAGAAACCACTGCACCCAGCCAAATTTGCATTATTTAAAGCTTCTACATCGGGGTTGTTACCGCAGCCATAAGAAATTCACGTGTGGTCACTGTGACTCATCCCTTGATCAGAAAAATGTGGCAGAAGACATCTGGGTTGGGCATTTCTATGTATGCCTCGAGTTCCAGACTTCCAGGATGCCAAGAGGATGGGAGATGTGTTACTGGCCCTGATTAGCTGAGGTCAAGTGTCCATACTGGGGAGGGACACGAGGGACAAGAAGACAGTAGCACTAAGCCAAAAGGTGACTGGGACTTCACAAAGACCTGAAGAAAGGCTGAGTGGATGCCCTGGGGAAGGGGCTGACGGGGCTGAACACCAGGCTGAGGGAAAGGTCCCACAACCTGGGAAAAGTGACCATATTGACAGAAGGCGCCAAAGTGTGGAAAGAGCAATGGACTGCAAGTCCACACTGAGCCTGGCAGTGCCATCCACTGACTTGGAGGGTTCAAAATGAGGGACCTGCACTAGGTCAGTAAATCAAGCCTTCTTTTAGAAAAGCTTTTGAACAGCAGACTGCTGTATTTACGCTAAATCTTTCTTGCGTAATTTTGGAAAGAAATTGCTAAGATGATAATCATGGCCGGGCGCGGTGGCTCACACCTGTAATCCCAGCATTTTGGGAGGCAGAGGCGGGTGGATCACTTGAGGCCAGGAAATCAAGACCAGCCTGGCCAACATGGGGAAACCCTGTTTCTACTACAAACACAAAAAGTAGCTGGGTATGGTGGCGGGTGCCTGTAATCCCAGCTACTCAGGAGGCTGAGGATCAAGAATTGCTCGAACCCAGAGACGGCGGCTCCAGTGAACGAAGATCTCACCACTGCACTCCAGCCTGGGCAATACAGTGAGACTCCATCTCAAAACAAACAAACAAACAAACAACAAAGATGATAATCATAATAATAGCAAGCATTTGAATAGGACTCACTTTTGTGACAGGCCGTCTTCTAAGAGCCTTGTCAATGTAAATTGATTTGTTCAAAACTCACAGCAAATTGATAGGTGCCATCATCTTCAGGTTACAGACAAAAAAAAAATTAAGGCATAGAGAGGTTGAGAAATTTGCTCAAGGTCACCAGCAGGGAATTGATAAATTCTTGATTTGAACCCGTATACTCAGGATCCAGAGAGAACTGAGAGGAAGGGGGTAAGTTAGGGGAGATTTAACCAGACAGGCTAAATCCAGACAAATAAGACACAGCTGAGAGAGGTGGGGAGACAGCTGGGGTAGGAGGAGGACCATGAGCTGGAAAGACAATTCTGAAGTGTCTTCTAAGAGCACCATTGGAGCAGCTGTGGGGTCTGAGGAACAGGGGAGTCCGAAGAAGGAGGGAAGCTTCTCCGCTACTGGCAGGTGCCCTGGGATCTCTCTGAGTGGCTCTGTGTGGACGCTGGACCACGCTGGGTCACAGCCTTTATTGGGGTTACATTTACAGTTTTATGGAAACAGATCAGTGCAGCTGCCATGGTTGAGGTAGCAGGCCAGGGGTTCATCCTTTTGTCTTCCCCATCGTCACTGCCCCAGGCCAGGCCCCTCAATCATTTCTGCAGAGTCCTTAGGATTCAAGCAATACCATTTGAAAACCACAGCACCAGACAGACCTCCATTCAGTCAGTTCTCTGCTCTGCCTGGATTTGTTCCCATTGCCAAGTCCACAGAGAGCCCACCTAGGCCAGCAGCACCTGTCATCCCCTTGCAGGCAGCTGTGGAAGGCTCACCCTCTAATCTCTCTCTCTCCTGGATCCTCACATCAAAACTCAAGGGTCTGTTAAGTGATCGTTTTTATTTTTGTTTTTTTGAGACAGAGTCTCACTTTGTCACCCAGGCTGGAGTGCAGTGGTGCGACCTCCGCTCACTGCAAGCTCTGCCTCCTGGGTTCAAGCAGTTCTCCTGCCTCACCCTCCCTAGTAGCTGGGATTACAGGCACCCACCACCATGCCCAACTAATTTTTGTATTTTTAGTACAGACAGGGTTTCACTAGTTGGCCAGGCTGGTCTCGAACTCCTGACATTGTGATCTGCCCGCCTCTGCCTCCAAAGTGCTGGAATTACAGCTGTTAGCCACCACACCCGGCCTAAGTGATGGTTCTAACCAGCAAGATGACCTTGAGCAAACCTCTTCTCAGACCTTCAGGGCCTCAACTATCAAATGCAGTGAAGATAACTTACATTCAGAAGCCAAGAGCCTGGGCTTCAGAACCTCTCAAGAAAATGAAGAACAGTCAACGTATAGTGAGCACCTACAAGATGCTGGTTTTGCAATTGCAGCCATCACTGGTTTCACTGTCCTCATTTGACTGAGAAACCCAAGGCCCAGAGAGGTGAAGTGACTGACCGAGGACACACAGCCAGGCAGTGCAGAGTCCAAGTCCACACCCAGGCCCTGGACCGATGCCTCTTCCTTTTCACCCAGCCAACCAGTCAACCAGCACAGGAGCTTGCACTTACAGTTCTGATCTTCCCTGAACCCTCTCTCATTCCTGTGTTTTAAAGACAAGATATTTGAGGCTCAGAAGCAGTAACTCACCTGCCCAAGGTCACCCAGCCTTTCACATAGGAGCCAGGATCCAGGCGTGTGCGTGAATTCCAAGCTCACACCTCTTCCTATCCCTGTTCTCTAACACGGCCCCCTTGACTCCCACCCAGGGCTCAGAGCCTGGGCTTCTGTCTGAACCTGTCCCAGGCCTGGGCTGGTTAAAAGCAGCAAAAAGTTCCTTCTGCAGCTTGAGCTTGAGCCTGTCACCATCATCAGCATACCCCAAGAGCCTCTGGGGTGGCTGGAGACAGGTAGCTGCAGATGCCTGCGGCCCCAAGTTGCCCTCTGCCCCTCCTGAGTTGTGCTCCTCCATGCCAGGGGAGGGAGGACAGCTCCCCTTGCCTCCTAGGCGGTTGGCAGAGTGGCAGCGGCTGCTGCTCCTTCCTGCTGCTGGCTGATGGAGAGATTATTTCTAAGCCCTTCCCATTCCACCCCCCCCCCCCCCAACACACACACACACTGGCTTCTCTTGCAGGACCACACTGGCTGTCCCTGTGGGACTTGAAGTGCAGAGTCCGCTGCTCAACCAGAACAGCTGCCCTGGCTCCCTCCCAGCAAGAACCCCCAGACTCTCATCTCTCATAAGGAAAAGGACTTCTGGGTCCTTTAAAACAATCCCACCTCAATCCCCCAGGGCTCTCCTGCAGCTGCTGGAGAGAGATGCAGAATGAATGAACTTCTGGTTTCTGGAGGCGGCACGGGAAGAAAGATTGGAAACTAACTCTGCCAGAAACTGCTGTTTTGGGAATTATTTTTCTTCCCCTTCATCTCCACTACAAACCTGTCCCTTCCCTGGGCACCAAGACATGGGCTCCCCTTGCTTGGCAGAGAAACAGCTGGAAACTGGCTCCCTGAGACAAGAGGGTGAGTGAAACTTGACGGGAAGAGTTAATGCTTGCTGCAGAGCGGGCAGGGGCCGGGGGGAGGTTGATGCTGTTAAACATCCTTGGCAAAAGTGCTATTTTCAGTGAATTCCTTTCCCATGCTCCGGAAGGAGCTGCTTGCCAGCTGTTTGGAAAGCCGTAGATTGAAAAATTGGGTTTATTCAGTGAATGCAGAAAGGGCAGTTTGCAGGTTCTGGAAGGAGCCCCAGGCTGGGGGACAGAGTGCTGGGTTGGATTTGGATTTGCTGTGTGACCTTGGACAAGTTACTTCCCCTCGCTGGGTCTTGGTTTTTGCACTGGGAAAATGAGGAAGCTGGCAAAGGGCTCCCCGGATTTCAAAATACTCTTCTCTCTGCAGGCTCCTCATCCTCCTCTGGCGGTCCCCTGTGAGCAAAGTAATGCACTCAGAACAACAGAATGTTGTGCGGGGAGCAAGAGTGTGAAATAGGCTGCAATTCACTCTCCACTATCCACCAGAATCCAACTGGCTCTGAAATTGAGAGGAACTTTGATTTCCATTCAGCTGCCGAGTTTCTCTCTTGATTGGAGTGGAGTGCATCTGAAAATGTAAGCTTATAGATGCTTTGGAAATGGCTCTGGCTAGAATGAATGGCATAAGAAATGGTTGCAGGATCTGAAGGTTAGAAATATTATGGAAAGGACTTTTTAAATATGTGAATTGGCTAAATCTAAAACACTCACATTAAGTCAAGCATCTCATATAGGTCTGAAATGGAGAGAGCATTAGAGGCCCCTTCTTTTTTTTTTTTTTTCTTTTTGAGACAGAGTATCGCTCTGTTGCCCAGGCTGGAGTGCAATGGCGCAATCTCGGCTTACTGCAGCCTCCGCCTTCCAGGTTCAAGCCGTTCTCTTGCCTCAGCCTCCCAAGTAGCTGGGACTATAGGCACATGCCACCATGCTTGGCTAATTTTTGTGTTTTTAGTAGAGACGGGGTTTCATTGGCCAGGCTGGTCTCAAACTCCTGACCTCAGATGACCCACCTGCCTCGGCCTCCCAAAGTGCTGGGATTACAGGCATGAACCACTGTGCCCGGAGGCCTCCTTCATTCTGCAGATAAAAGACCATGGCCCTAGAGAGGGGGAGTAACTGGCTGGAGGTCACACAGCAAGGATGGCTAAGGCAAGCGCACAATGAACATGGAGGAGTACTGTGATTACAAGTATGCCATGCTCCTCTGTCCCCTTAGCAAAGGCCTCCCCAAATGAGGAAGCAACCAAGAGTGATTAAGTGAGACTGGTGGAGTTCCTCCTGAGACCTAGATGCTTAGATGCTGTGCTAAGGACAGTCACATTCCTGGTCTGTTCCAACTTTTAATAACAGACCCTCGCTGAACTTCCTGATGTCAGGTGCTTGCTAAACCATAGGCAAGACACGCAAGACTTCCATGCGTCAACCTCCTTATCTATAAAGTGGAGATCTTATGTCTACTTCATGAGGTTGTTGAGGTGAGTTAGGGGAAGCCAGGCATGTCAGAAGCATCTAGAAGTGTTATTAATACACACTTTCTTGTATGTTACTGCATATAACCCTTGCCATGCCCTACAGTGTGGGTACTCAAACTGCCCCCATCACACAGATAAAGCAAAGGACTCAGAGACACTGAGTAACCCACCTGTGCTGGCAGTCCGTAAGGGATTCGGCCCTGCCAGTGAACTTGAGAGCCTACATTCTTAAGCTCTATTTTTACCAACTGTACCTTGCAAGATTAGTACAAGTCTTGTCATTTGAATGAATGATGCTGAGATCAGAGAGGTATAGCCACATACCTGAGACCACAGAGCCCAGAAGTGGCACCGCTCTGATTTGTCCAGCTCAGGACTGAGTTACTCATCCATGCAATTCAGTCCCCATCCATGCAACGTCTGTTCTGGAGACATTCTTCTTCGATACCAGTAGATGTTCCACCAGGGAAGGGCTTTGTTCACTGATGTATCCCAAGCACACAGTAGGTGCCCAATAAATATGTGTTGAGCTAAAGGTTAAAAGAACAAGCCATGCAGATGCGGTTGCAGGAAAGCACATGTAAGAACATCTGTAGTCGCGACATCCAGGACTCTTTGCCCCAAGACTGATTTCCCTTCCTTTTTCTTGCTCTTTGTCCCTTGGGTATCAGACTGGTAAACCCAGCACTTCCTTGCCTTGCGATCTTCGACAATGCCCATGCCTTCCGGAGACCGGGGCCTGCATCCCAGACACCACCACTATGGTTCCCACAGCCCTTGGAGTCAGCTCCTGTCCAGCCCGGTGAAGATGCCGTCCATCAAGGGCCTTTACTACCGCAGGGTGCGGAAGGTGGGCGCCCTGGACGCCTCCCCGGTGGACCTGAAGAAGGAGATCCTGATCAACGTGGGGGGCAGGAGGTATCGCCTCCCCTGGAGCACGCTAGACCAGTTCCCGCTGAGCCGCCTGAGCAAACTCAGGCTCTGTCGGAGCTACGAGGAGATCGCGCAGCTCTGCGATGATTACGACGAAGACAACCGGGAGTTCTTCTTTGACAGGAGCCCCAGCGCCTTCGGGGTGATCGTGAGCTTCCTGGCGGCCGGGAAGCTGGTGCTGCTGCAGGAGATGTGCGCGCTGTCCTTCCAGGAGGAGCTGGCCTACTGGGGCATCGAGGAGGCCCACCTGGAGAGGTGCTGCCTGCGGAAGCTGCTGAGGAAGCTGGAGGAGCTGGAGGAGCTGGCCAAGCTGCACAGGGAGGAGGTTCTGCGGCAGCAGAGGGAGACACGCCGCCCTGCCTCGCACTCCTCGCGCTGGGGCCTCTGCATGAACCGACTGCGCGAGATGGTGGAAAACCCGCAGTCCGGGCTGCCTGGGAAGGTCTTCGCTTGCCTCTCCATCCTCTTCGTGGCCACCACCGCCGTCAGCCTGTGCGTCAGCACCATGCCGGACCTCAGGGCGGAGGAGGACCAGGTGAGTGGCCTCTGATGGGGCCCATGGCTCCATCCCGCAGGGTGCCCGGGCAGAGGTGTCTTTTAGGGGCCCACGAAAATGTCTTCAGGTCTTAAAATAAGAAGAAAAAACATGAATATTATCCAACGTGGATTATATTCATTATTAGACCATCAGTGATAAAAGACAATTTTTCATCTTTTTTTTTTTTTTTTTTTTTTTTTTTGGAGTCCTACAAAGGCAAAAGTGCCTACGACTCACCGTGAAAGTCATTCAGTGGCCCTCAGTCACGCATGGACTCAGTGGGCCACACAGACCCAGCGTCACCTCTCCAGGCTCTCCCCACTCTGTGACTACAGGCGAATCACTCCACCTCCTCTCTGAGCCTGTCTCCCCCTCTGTGAAATGGGTAATGTCACCACCAAGGTTTACTCACCCAGTGAACTCAACATGTGTTTACTGAGCAGCACTCTGTGCTAAGCCCTAGACCAGGTCAAAAACATGAAATCCCTGCCTTCTTGAGCTAACATTCTCCTGGGCATCCCCACTCCGTTTTCAGATGAGGAAACTGAGGCACGGGCCATTTATTTTCCTCGGAGCTCCACAGTAAGGACACCAAGGATGCAAAGGTCCCCAGGCCTCAGTTTCCCTGCAGTGCTCAGTGTCTGGGCCAGTCTCACTGGATGGGAAACTCACAGGTGAGCTGATATGTAAGTCACCCCGCCCCAGGAGGCCAGAGCAAAAAGTGCTGCTTGCCCATACCTTCATCCCCTTTCCAGGGAGTTACAGGAGACCCCAAGATACCCTCCCTCCAACCGGGAGCCAGATGGTCTGAGAAGCAAAATAAGAACCTAGCATTTGGTTGAGAGGGTTATTGGAAAGCTTCAGAGAACTAGATTGTTTCCTGATGTAAAAGATCACTCCTCCCGGCACCGAGCTCCCCAGGGCTGCCCATCATCCTGACGTTTGGAGCTTACCTTGTAATCAACAGAGAGAGAAACTAAACACATACGTAAGATGGTGCTTGCTCTATTTGGCTCATAACAGTTGCCAGCTCACCTAAGTTCTCTTCGCTTAAAGATATGTCCCAGGGCAAGACACCGGGATCAGAGAACTTGCCAGATAGAAAGGACTTAAATGGAGAACCAGCCCATGCCTCACACACAGTAGGATCCCAGTAAATATGGGTTGAATAAAATGTGTCTTGTCCAACCTACAAAAGTTTGACCCTAAAAAAACCCCACAAAATACTTGGGCCTCTAAACAGCTTATTTTCCCATGGAGAAGACGATAATGCCAATCATAGGCATTTTTTCATTCTACAGCATGAAAGCATGTGATTTCAGCGCCTGCCTGTTCACAGAAATATTTATGTGTGGACTCCGCAGTACAGAGATTAAGATAAAACAAGTGACCTCCCTACCCCATTTCTTAAGGGTGCCCTGATTCCAATTAATAAAGAAAGGCCCCTGGATGCCCACAAACCTGTTCCCTCTTAGAGATTTCCAGAGAGGGGAGAAATTGTGTAGGAGCCAGGATTTCGGTTGTGCAGACGGCCAAGATCTTTTCAAAATCCAATGCTTTGAAAATGACGAAGGGCATGAGCCCAGGCCCAGCTTAACAGTGACTAGGGAAATCAAATTAGAGGGGAGAGGTGGGCCTGCAGACCTGCGCAGTCCAAAGTTTCAGCCGAGGATCAGGCAGCCACGTCTCCTCCTGGGACAAGAGAGATTTATGCCCGGGCCCAGCCACAGTATCTTTATGCTTTCTCCTGAGTGAAAGCGCCTTTGTGTGTGTGCCCAGAGACAGGCTGAGGTGCTGCCCGGAGAGTGTCTGTGTTCCTGTTTAGATAATAATTCAGAGAGCAGGGAGGCTGAGGACGACGCAGTCTTTGTTCTCCCAAGACGGTGACCTTACATTTACGTAAAAGGACGATGGCCACACGTGCTTTGTGTTCCTTATTTGCCCTCAGGGAATGTCACTCTGAGAGGGACCGGCTGCTTCTGGGTCAGGCAGTGCCCGTTGGGTGTGGGGCCAGTGTCCTGCAAATTGACCCTGATGGCATCCACGCACATGAAATGTCACAATGGCAGGGTGGGGGAACAGACCCAGGGCTATAACCCACAGAACTCCTCCATCAGAAACAGAAACAATGGACGGACATTTGCTGTAAACAGTTTTCCATTTTTCTACCTTCTCATAGCAACATCCCTTGGAGTAAACCTGATAGTGGGGTAAAGGTCTGTGCCAGGGATTGCAAATTACAATGGAGTCTGGGTGCAGCGGCTCACGCCTGTAAGCCCAGCAGTCTGGGAGGCCGAGGTGGGTGGATCACCTGAGGTCAGGAGTTCGAGACCAGCCTGGCCAACATGATGAAACTCCATCTCTACTAAAAAACACAAAAAACATTAGCCGGGTGTGGTGGCGTGCACCTGTAATCCCAGCTACTTGGGAGGCTGAGGCAAGAAAATCGCTTGAACCCTCAGGCAGAGGTTGCAGTGAGCCAAGACTGTGCTACTGCACTCCAGCCTGGGCAACAAGAGAAAACCTCCATCTCAAAAAAAATTACACTGGAGAAGGGAAGAGGCAGTGTAGACAGGAAGGACCAAGCCAGCGCCTGAGCTCTTCTAAGGGGCACCAGATTTTAAAGTTCTGGATTTCCCTGGGGGATTCTTCCCCAAAAGGATCAAAGAACCAATGTTTCCTAAGTGCCATTCATGAGGTTGGCATTTCACACCGTGGACTGATTTCATCCCTGTGGCAGCATGGGGAAGTGAATACCACTTCCACCCCCATTTTACAGATGGGAAACTGAGGCTCAGAGAGGTTTTATCACTTTCTGAAGCTCACAGTAAGTGGCAGCGCTAAGATTTGAACTCACCTCTGATTGGCTCTAAAATCCAACCCCCTATGACTACACAACACTGATACCATCTTTCTTTCCTTTCCTTTGTTTTCTTTCTTCCTTCCTTCCTTTTCTTTTTCTTTCCTTCTTTCCTTCTCTTTCTCTCTTTCTTTTTTTAAATTTGAGACAGGGTCTAACTTTGTCACCCAGGCTAGTGTGCAGTCGCACGATCTTGGTAGCTAAATGCAGCCTCCATCTCCTGGGCTCAAGTGATCCTCCCACCTCAGTCCCCCAAGTAGCTGGGACTACAGGTGTGCATCACCACACCCAGCTAATTTTTTGTGTTTTTTGTAAAGACAGGATTTCCCCATGTTGCCCAGGCTGGTCTCAAACTCCTGAGTTCAAGCGATCTGCCTGCCTTGGCCTCTCAAAGTGCCAGGATTATAGGCATGAGCCACCGTGCCCAGTCCTAACTTTCAATTCTGGGCCACTTCACCTGTAGTCTAGAACTTCAGCCTCAGGGGCATTTTGTGCTTCTGAGGCAGCCAGACTTTGTGAAACAGCTCTCAGGCCAGCAAGATGGTGCAAAGGCCAGACACCCTGGGTTTCAACCTTGGCCTCACCCGTGACTAACCCAGTGATCTTGGGAAAGTCGCTTAATCTCCTTGAGCCTCAGTTTCCTCCTCTGTGAAATGAGGGTGCTCTAAGCGCTTCCCTCAAGGGATCATGTGGTGCCTAAAGCAGCTGGGACAGTGCCAACACTCAGAGGTGCTCAGCGAACATCCGTCATACTGATCATCATTCATTCATTCATTCAGTAGTAGTTAACAGGAGACCAAACATTCATCCTTTACCTTCCTTCAACAACAGTCATTGACTGCCTACTAAAGCCCATTCTTCTGGGTGCTGGAGAGAAGACAAATTTCTTACTTCCTTGGAGCTTAGATTCTGAGCAGCCCTGCTCATACCTTTTTTTTTTTTTTTTTTTTTTTTTTGGACAGGGTTTCACTCTGTCACCCAGGCTGGAGTACAGTGGCACAATCTCAGCTCACTGCAGCCTCTGCCTCGCGGGTTCAAGCGATCGTCCCGCCTCAGCCTCCTGAGTAGCTGGAACCACAGGCAGGCATCATCACGCCCGGCTAATTTTTGTATATTTTGTAGAGATGGGTTTCACCACGTTGGCCAGGCTGGTCTCAAACTCCTGAGCTCCAATGATTCTCCCACCTCGGCCTCCCAAAGTGTTGGGATTACAGGCATGAGCCACTGCACCCCAGCCCCCTGCTCCATTTTTCTGCGTTGACATTTACAAAACATGAAATCGAGCACCTTAAAGGAAACAATTTAGTGGCATTTAGTACAATCACGATCTTCTGCAGCCACCACCACCTCTATCTAGTTCCAAAACTTGTTCTCAGCACTCCAGAAGAAAACCTTGTCCAGCTAAGCAGTCTCTCCTCCTCCCTCTCCCGCCAGCCCCTGGCAGCCACCCATCTGCTTTCTGTCTCCATGAATTAGCCTATTCTGGACATTTCATAGAAATGGAACCATGCCAGGTGTGGTCTTCTGTGACTGGCTTCCTGCGCCAGCATCATGTCTTCAAGGTCCATGCACACTGTGCCATGTGTCAGACCTTCGTTCCTCTTCATGGCCGAATACTATTCCACTGTATGTATATGCCACTATTGGTTTATCCATCCAGCACTGACGGCCTACTCCACGTTGATAGCTGAAGATAGAGAGACACACTCCAAAGACCGACCCCCACCTCCAAGGAACAAGATGAGTTTGAGACATGAAGCCAGGATTCTGTTCCCACGGCTGCCACACAGACCCCTTTCAATAGGCAGGATTCAAGATCTAGTCCTGACCCTCGTTTTTTTTTTTTTTTCTTTTTGAGATGGAGTTTTGCTCTTGTCACCCAGGCTGGAGTGCAGTGGTACGATCTCAGCTCACTGCAACCTCCACCTCCCAGGTTCAAGCGATTCTCCTGCCTCAGCCTCCCAAGTAGCTGGGATTACAGGCACGCAACACCATCCCCAGCAAATTTTTGTATTTTTAGTAGAGATGGGTTTTCACCATGTTGCCCCGTCTGGTCTCGAACTCCTGGCCTCAGGTGATCCACCCGCCTCTGCCTCCCAAAGTGCTGAGATTACAAGCTTGAGCCACCCCGCCTGACCCTGACTCTCGTTTGAATGCACTGGGAGATCCAGGGCAGGTCACATCTGCCCCTGGACCTCAAACTCCTGCTGGTAAAATGATGGTCTGGACTTGTCATTTTACAGCTGACTGGTCCCTAGCGTCCTTCCAGCCCTGGGCACCTGCAGCCTCATGTCCTTGTCTGTTTGCTGCAGTTTTCCAGGTTCTTTCTTTCCCTCTGCCTTCATTGTCCTCCCTGCCATTCGTCTCTCGCGCCCTCTCTACGTGACCTCAGACCTGGCCGGGCAGCTCTGCCTTTTACCTCCCTCCGGGGCAGCCTGACCACCACTGGCCAGGACCATTTTGCTTCCTCTTTACTGCTACTAAGACATCCCAACCACTGCAGATAGTATCAGGTCATGGAAAGGACCAGCATCTTCAGTTTGCTCGTCCCGGGTTGAGTCCCAGCTCTCCTACTCCCTGGCTCTGCCCTCAGACAAGTCCTTTTCTTTCTCTGTGCCTCTATTTCCTCACCCATCAAAGAGGACAATCATAACACTATTCAGAGGGCGGTGCTGAGGACTGAATGAAAACCTGTATATCAGGCACCAGCACAGAGTGGACGCTTGTTGTTTTGCTCCCCCTTGGGGCTGGGCTCATACCTCTGCACCTGCTCTGCTGCTCTGCTCACCAGCCTCCGTCCCTGGCTCCCTCCAACCTGAATCGCAATGGCCAAGTCAGGGGCCGGTGACTCAAATGTCCTCTCCATCCCCTTCCAGTGCCTGCCCTCATTCCTCCTCTGCTCTGGCTTTCAGCGTGTCTTTTCTGAGGGCTTGCTCTGGCTGGAGACTCGGTAGGAGAAGTAGGGAACTCACCACGCTCAAGACCATCCCTGCCGGCCTTCCCACGGTTCTCCTCCCACCTTGGGTGCTACTCCTGCCCCACAACATTGCCTGGGGCTTTCAGGGATATTGTCAAAGGGACATGTACATCCTATGGCAACCGAGTAAAGCGCCCTTGGTGATATCTCTGCAGAACCATGGTGGGGTTAGGGAGCAGAACCACGTGGGCTCTTCGGTTCTCGCCTTCCTTCTCATCCTAGACTGTAGACATTTCAGCGTCTTACTAAGGTGGAGGGCTGGGGAAGGAAGGCACAGAGAGTGGTTTGTTTGTTTATTTGTTTGTTAGTTTTGAGACGGAGTCTCGCTCTGTCACCCAGGCTGGAGTGCAGAGGTGCGATCTCAGTTCACTGCAAGCTCTGCCTCCCATGTTCACACCACTCTCCTGCCTCCTCAGCCTCCCAAGTAGCTGGGGCTACAGACACCCGCCACCACGCCCGGCTTTTTCTTTTTTTTTTTTTTTTTTCAGACGGGAGTGCAGGTTGCTTACCACAACCTCCGCCTCCTGAGTTCAAGTGATTCTCTTGCCTCAGCCTCCAGAGTAGCTGGAACTACAGGCGCCCGCCACCATGCCCAGCTAATTTTTGTACTTTTAGTAGAGACGGGGTTTTGCCATTTTGGCCAGGCTGGTCTTGAACTCCTGACCTCAGGTGATCCACTAGCCTCAGCCTCCCAAAGTGCTGGGATTACAGGTATGAGCCACTGCGACCAGCCCACAGAGAGAGATTCTTAAAAGACCAGCTGGGACTCTTGGGCCCCCCTCCCCAGGATGCAGCTCACCTTTTGGGCTGCCATGTCCACCTCCCTGCCTCCTCACCCTTTAGTAAGAGGCCCTGCGCAAGAGCCAGCTCCTGCCTCCTCCTCTGTCCCTTTCTCGGACCATGAATCAGCTTCCTAAAGAACTGGCCTGCTCTCTGGAGCTTCTCTGTGCTCGGTGGCATTTAGTAATTGCTCTAGCAAATGCTTCTTATCCTAGTTTTGTTGCTTTTGGTTGTTTTTTTCCTGCAGCTGTGTCTCTCCCTGTGTCCCGGCCAAGAACCAATATTCCCTGTTTCCTGGCCTGGGGCCTCCCCGATGCTCTGCAGGTGACAGTTTCCTCTGCCTCCTCACACTCCCCCCGCCTCCGCGTGTCCAACTCCCAGCCCCCTGCAAATGCCCCGCGCAGACACCGCCACCCACACTCATTCATGAGTCGTTGAGGAAGGGCCCCTGCAGGCTGGACCTGTGCTGGACACTGGGAGGGTCCCTAGGTCTCTCCTTCAGTGACTGCTGAAGGGATATTAGTACAGAGACGATGGGATGGCGGCCTGCCATCTCTGCACAGGGAGAACCACTGTGAGACTCACAGTCAGTGGATACTTCTTAGACCCTTGCTGGGCTCCTGGCCCTGTGCTAGTCATTTCCCTGTTTCCTAATTTAATCCTCACCGCAATCCCATTCTACAGATCAGAAAACGGCCTCAAGAAGTTACGTAACTTGCCTGATAGCCGCTAAGCTAGTAATGCTCCCTCAGCAGCAGTTCCTTTTTCTTTTTTCAAGACAGGGTCTTGCTCTGTTGCCCAGGCTGGAGTGCAGTGGTGCAGTCTCGGCTCTCCTCCAACCTCCTGGGTTCAAGTGATTGTCGTGCCTCAGCCTCCTGAGTAACTGGGATTACAGGCATGCACCACCAGGCCCAGCTAATTTTTGTGTTTTTAGTAGAGACAGGGTTTCCCCCACATTGTCCAGGCTGGTCTCAAACTCTCTTGCCTCAAGTGATCCGCCCACTTCAGCCTCCCGAAGTGCTGGGATTACAGGCGTGACTCACCATGCCCAGCCCAGTGGCAGCTGCTTTCTAATAAGAATTTGCTGGAAGCTCTAGAAGAGAAGTCAGCCATCCAACCTGCCCAAGGTGAAGGCCAGGGAGAGCCCATGGTGGATCAGCTGCAGGGCCTGAACCGGATAGCAGGGCGGGGAGAGGATTGAGGAGGAAGACAAGCAACGTAGATTTGAGGAGCTCCTACACTACAGCGTCCCTGAGCAGGTCTCCCCGGTGCCCACAATTGCCCTGCGGGATGAGAATCACCTCCCCCATTTCACAGAAGGGAAGACGCCTTCAGTTAGATGACTCATGGGCCAGGTCCCATGATGGGGCTGACCCCGTCCAATTGGTTCCAACACTTTCAGAGTCCCTGTGTCCCAGTGTTGGGAAGAGGGGACAGCTGCTGGGAGTGGGCGGGAGGGGAGACCTGGGGAGGAGGGATTGCGGCTCATGGTGAGGAGGGGCTTGGGGGAGGCCCATGGGAGCAGAGTAAAGGAGGGGAGGGTGGCAGAGGGCACGGGCAGGAGAGAAAAGTGGCTAAAGGAGTGGGAGGAGTGAGTCAGCACATCTAGGCCCCAGGAGAGCCTCAGAGGAAACAGCTCAGGGCCTCAGGCCAGGGCCAGAGGCACAAATGGTGAACTCACCGCAGGAGGGAGGGGAGGAAGGGATGCCGAGCTGAGGAATGGACCAGCCCTGACTAAGGAGCTGCAGCAAAAGTGAGAGGTGGCCACGTTCCAAAGTGGGACTGGCAGGACTTGCTGGGAGGGACAGAGAGGGCGAGGAAGCCTCCAAGGTCATGTGGACCCTGAGCCCCTCCCAGATGGAGCTTCCAGAACTGGCCCTCGCTGCACCTGCAGGGCCCCCAGGGCAGCAGCTTTGCCCTCAGGAAACCCGCCGTGCTGCTGCGTGAAACAGGTGCGGGCCAGGCTCTGGGACCCCCACTACTCCCACTTGCTGCCTCCCCCAGGAGTACGCAGCCAGCTCAAACTGACTGTAACTCCCATACCACAATATTCGCCCTTTTAAAGTACGCAGTTCGGTGGTCTTTAGTATCATCATGGAGCTGCGAAGCCATCATTCCCTTCCTCCTCCATCCAGCCCCGGACACCCACCCCTCTGCTTTCTGTCTCTGTGGATTTGCCTGCTCTGGACATCTCACTTAAATGGAATCATCCAACATAGGGTGTCTGTGTCTGGCTTCTTTCACTCAGCATCGTGTTTTCAAGGTGCATTCATGTTGTAGCATGATTTAGCCCTTCATTCCTTTTCACGGCTGCCTACTATTCCATTGTGTGAATAGGCCGCATATTATATATTCACTCATCAGTTTGTGGATGTTTAAGTTGTCTCTATTTTGGGGCTATTATGAATAATACTACCATGGACTTTGTGTACAAGTTTTGTTTTTGTTTTTGTTTTGTTTTTTTGAGACAGAATCTCAGGCTGTCACCCAGACTGCAGTGCAGTGGCACAGTCTTGGCTCGCTGCAACCTCCACCTCCTGAGTTCAAGTGATTCTCCTGCCTCAGCCTCCTGAATAGCTGGGATTACAGGCACCCACCACCATGCCTGGCTAATTTTTGTATTTTTAGTAGAGACGGGGTTTTACCATGTTGGCCAGGCTGCTTTTAAACTCCTGACCCCAGGTGATCCACCCGCCTCAGCCTCCCAAAGTGCTGGGATTACAGGCATGAGCCACCAGACCCGGCCTGCGTACAAGTTTTTGTGTGGACATATGTTTTCATTTGTCTGAGCTATACACCT
Organism: Macaca thibetana thibetana; assembly: GCF_024542745.1. NCBI lineage: Eukaryota > Metazoa > Chordata > Mammalia > Primates > Cercopithecidae > Macaca > Macaca thibetana. Next base: position 27,235,584 of record NC_065597.1, on the reverse strand, counting down.
AGGGGTGGAACAGCTGGGTTGCATGTTAACTCTGTTTAACCTTTTGAGGACCTGCCAAACTGTTTCCACTGCCACTGCCCCATTTTACATCTGCACCAGCAGTGATTCTCCACAATCTCACCGACACTTGGCTATTGTCTGTCTTTATGATTCTAGCCATCCTAGTGGATGTCAAATTGTGTCTTACTGTGGTTTTGGTTATCCTTTATTTTTGTTTTTTAACTTTTTATTATGGAGAATTTCAGACATTTACAAAGTCAATAGAATAATATAGGGAACCCCTGGGAAACCATGACTCAGCTACACGCAATGGTCAATATTCTGCCACTTTTTTTTTTTTTTTTTTTTTTTTTTGAGATGGAGTCTCGCTCTATCACCTATCACGCAGGCTGCAGTGCAGTGGTGCGATCTCGGCTCACTGCACCCTCCACCTCTCAGGTTCAAGCGATTCTCCTGCCTCAGCCTCCCAAGTAGCTGGGATTACAGGCATGTGTCACCACGCCTGGCTAATTTGTGTATTTTTAGTAGAGACAAGGTTTCACCACATTGGTCAGGCTGGTCTCGAACTCCTGGCCTTAGGTGATCCACCCGCCTTGCCCTCCCAAAGTGCTGGGATTGCAGGCGTGAGCCATCGTGCCCAGCCAATATTCTGCCATTCTTGTTTCCTCTCTCTTTCTATCCCCTCTCCACCTCAAATCACGTATCATTTGTTACTATTTTTCTTTTACAGCTTTACAGGTAAAATGTACATACACTGAAATGCACAAATCTTAGGTGCAGAATTTAATAAGCGGATGCACCCATGTCAGCCTCTCCCCTGTGAGTACAGAATATTTCCGTGACCCTAGAAAGCTCCCTTGTGGCCCTTCACAGGCCATCCTTACACTACCCAGAGGCAGCCTCTGTTCTGATCACTTTGTGTACCCTAGATGAGGCTGTCTGATCTCGAGCTTCCTGCAAATGGAAACACACACCCAGCTTGCTTTGCTCCACACCAGGCCCGTAGGATTCATCCGTATTGTTTCATCATTCACGCCCTGGGCCTTCTCCGGGCCGACACTTGTTCTTCCTCATTACAGGAAGGAGCCAGAACACACCTCGCTGTGCCTGTGACAAGGGCCAGGAATAGAGTGACCAACCATCCCGGTGTGCCCAGGGACCAGGGGGTTCCTAGGACCTGGAACTTTCTGGGTTTAAGCACAGAACTTCCACAAAGGGAGAAAGGATAACTTTTTTCTTTCCTTCTTTCCTCCTTTTCTCTTTTCTTCGAATATTTGCTAAGCTGGGAATTATTTCCTCTGCCCAGGCTCCATAAACACCCCCTGCCCAATGCCGGCATTTCTGAGGGACCAGTGCTGGGAGGCTGGATTTAGGATGCAGAGCAGAGCAGAGCCTGATGCAGGTGCAGTGACGCGGCAGAGCAGAGCCCTTGCTGCAGTCCAGAGAGGTGGCCAGAGGGCCAGGCCGTGGGAGGGGAGCAGTCAGTGTGCATGGCTTGAATGTCCAAACGCCAGCCCCACAGGCAGGAGGACCCGGCAGAGCCTTCTCGGCCTCTCAGGAGTCACCTTCCTGAGCTATTGGGTCATCAGTGTGGAAGTTATTCCCAGGCTGTGAGTATTTTAAGCCTAGGGAGAAACTCCCAGGATGTCTGCAAAGAAAGAGGCCTTGTAGACAGAACCTAGCTCGGAGCCTGAAAACCTTCCAGGTGCCTCATAGTGAATGGGGGCAGTTGCCAAATGTAGATTTCTGGGCGCCACCCTAAGGTCTGGATTTTGTGATGAGGGCCCAAGAATCTGCATTTACAACAAGCACCCTGGGGACTTCTGGTGCCGGGGTTTCCAAATCAGCTTTGAGAAATGCCAATTCTGTTCCAAACTCTGTATTAGAAACTGAAGCACAGAGAGGGCCAGTGGCCGCTGCAAAGTCACACAGTAAGTTTGTAGCAGGGCTGGGGAATGGAAACCCAAATCTTCCGAGCCCTTCAGGATCCTGAAGCAAACCCTGGGTAGTCGTGGCGAAGACCTCTCAGTGGGCTGGAGAATCCCCTCATCTTCCTGTAATATCTAGCCATAGGAAGAAGGCATTGCTACCCTTACACTGACCAGGCAGACTGTGGTCCATGACCAATGTATGATTGTGTTAAAATGGCTACAGTGCATCCTGTGCCTGCGAGGTGCACGGTCCTGTTCATGGCTTTATATGCGTAATTTCTATTCATCACGACAGCTCTTCAGAGCTTAGACAACTGAAAGTCCAGAAGGGACAAGTGATTTGCCCAAGTAAGTGGAAGAGGTGGGATTTGAAACTGTGCTAGGCTCTGGGAGTATTGTAACTAGACAAGCAGACATGCTTTCTGGAGGGCTTGAAAGCTGGCAGGGCACAGAAAGTTCCTGATTCTCCAATCTTGCTAAAAAACTTGCTGTGTGGCTTCGCAGTGACCCCTGCCCCTCTCTGAGCTTCAGTTTCCAAAGAAGAGGCTGAAACACTCTGGATTTCACCCCTTGGCAGTGCTGCCTCTGACTCCCACCCCTGCAATAGTCCACACAGAAGTCCAGCCAGAAAGGTACCCTGCCCTGGACAGGCAAATAGAGACTGGCATGGTTCAGCCTGTTTCTCTTCCTCCAGCAGCCAGGCATAAAGAACATTTCCGCTTATGATTTCTGTGGGCACTGGAAATAATTTCTTTTTCCACTTCAGAGCACTTTAATCCAAAGAAAACTGTGGTTGTCAACATCTTGCCTTTAACACAGACAAGTTGCTTTGGCCATTCATCCATTCATCCATCAAGTATATGTATCGTGTGTGTGTGTGTGTGTGTGTAAAATATTTATAGCTACGTTTTCTACCCTGGCTCCACATTTGAATTATCCATGGGGGTTCTGGAAAATTCTACTGCTCAGCTCAAACCTAGATTAATTAAATTAGAATCTTGGGAGGACCTGGCCCAGGCAACAGAATGTTTCAAGGAACCCCCAGGTGATTCTAACCTGCAGCCAAGGTTGAGAACCACACATTAGAACAGTGCCTGTCAAACTTCAATTTGCATGAGTCACCTGGAGATCTTGTTAACTGCAGAATATGATTCCGTGGGATGGGGTGGGGCCTGAGATGCTCTGTTTCTAACAAGCTCCTCAGGGAGGCTGATGGTTTTGGCTCAAGGTCCACACTCTGAGTGGCAGAAGGGCTGGTGGAACTACCCTGAACTATTCGGGAGGAAGAACAAAATACAGAAACCAGAATGGCGCCCACGTGGCTGGAACTGCCCAGCTGGAATCCCGCGTGCCAAGGGCAGCAATTACACATCCCAAGGGCTGTCCTGGGGATTTGGGAGCCCTCTCTGCCCCACCAGCCTTCAAACCATCAGAAACGATATCTGTTTGTCTAGTCACAGTATGCCCAGGGGTTAGCACCATGCCTGGCACAAAGTGGGCCCTCCATACATTTCTGTTGGCTAAATGAATGAGGGGTGGTAAACAACAAAGTTACAAAATAGCCAACAGCAGCTAAGAACCCTGGTACCACCTCTTAGGTATGTGAGCTCAGGCGAGTCACTTCACTGCTGTGACCAACTTCCTGGGCCGTCAAATGGGGTCATGCTGCCTGCTCACGACAGTGCTATGTGGCTCGAGTAACAGCAGCAGAGCATTGCATGGTCCCCCGAGGTACTTATGTCATTAAGGTAGAGGCTGGCAGCTATAACAAAGAGACCGCAAACTAGAATAGTTTTAAACCAAATTTGTCTCTTGTGCAATAGTCCCAAGGTGAGGGATGTGGGTGAGTACAGACAACTCTTATTCCAGATTCTCCCGCCTTGATGTTCCCTCCTGGCCTGCAGCACTGGTCCAGTCCTCTCTTCTTAGCTGGGTTGCAGGCCCATCTGTGCTGTCCCGGCTCACACGAAGGATGAAAAGAGTGTGCACGAGTTAGATCCAGAAGTGGTTTGCATCACTTCTGTTTCCAGTCCAGAGGTGAGGACTTAGTCATTTGGCCACACCTAGTGGCAAGGGAAGCCAGAAAGAACGGTCTCTGACCTAGCCGATCTGCTGTATACCCAGCCACAACTGGAAAACTGTGTAAAAGGAGGTTCTGGTGGACAACTAAGTTTACGGCACAAAGCTCACGGGCATGAAGTCGTCCCCCAATTTCCAGCGCTGTTGCGGGTCCACTCTCTACCCCGAGTTGTTGCCTCTTCTCCCCGCAGGGCGAATGCTCTCGGAAGTGCTACTATATTTTCATCGTGGAGACCGTCTGCGTGGCCTGGTTCTCTCTGGAGTTCTGCCTGCGGTTTGTCCAGGCCCAAGACAAGTGTCAGTTCTTCCAGGGGCCCCTGAACATCATCGACATCCTGGCCATCTCCCCATACTACGTGTCACTGGCGGTGTCTGAGGAGTCCCCGGAGGATGGCGAGAGGCCGAGTGGGAGCTCCTACCTGGAGAAGGTGGGGCTGGTCCTGCGTGTGCTGCGGGCACTGCGCATCCTCTACGTGATGCGCCTGGCCCGCCACTCGCTGGGGCTGCAGACGCTAGGGCTCACTGTGCGCCGCTGCACACGTGAGTTCGGCCTGCTCCTTCTCTTCCTGGCCGTGGCCGTCACCCTATTCTCCCCTTTGGTCTACGTGGCCGAGAAGGAGTCAGGGCGGGTGCTGGAGTTCACCAGCATCCCCGCCTCCTATTGGTGGGCCATCATCTCCATGACAACGGTGGGCTACGGGGACATGGTGCCCCGCAGTGTGCCAGGCCAGATGGTGGCCCTCAGCAGCATCCTGAGCGGGATCCTCATCATGGCCTTCCCGGCCACGTCTATCTTCCACACCTTCTCCCACTCCTACCTGGAGCTCAAGAAGGAGCAGGAGCAGCTTCAGGCCCGTCTCCGCCACCTCCAAAGCGCTGGTCCGGCCAGTGAATGTGAACTCCTGGACCCCCACATGGCCAGTGAACATGAGCTCATGAACGATGTCAATGACCTCATCCTGGAGGGCCCAGCCTTGCCTATCATGCACATGTAACTCAGCACTCCCTGTGACTACATAGTAACCTCAACCCATCGCCCTGCCTGAAACACACTCAAGGGTGCACCACATAGACCACCTAGTGATGTTCTAGAGCCCAGGGAGGACTCCCAAAGCTGGAGGGGCATAAGACCACAGAGGCTGTGTGTCTGTGATCCTTGTCCCTGGGGGCCCGATGTCCCAGGCTGACTGTGTCCTGCCTGCTTGCCTTTTCCTCTCTCTGGCCATCTACTGAGCACGTCCAATCTTGCTGGAGTAGCTCAGTCTTCTTTCATTCTCTTTTCCTTCCCAGCAGAGGCTTTAACATCCCAGGCTGGGTTCTGGATGCCCACAGAACTAGTAACCATTGGTATTTGCATACTGAGCCTACAGAATTTCATGATTTCCCTAACACCATTTTTCCTGGGCCATGCCACCATTGGAAGTCAAAGGTCCAGTACTGCAAACCACACTGATCAAACTCTCCCACCCAACCTTTCCACGGGTTCCAGAGGGATCAGTATGTTCTCCTTCCGCTTACCACCACCAGTGGTATTTCCCTAATGCTGCTGCCTCCTGCCAGCTCTGAACACTTGTAGCTAAGAATGAAGAATCAGCCTTTTTGCAGTAAATCCCATGTTGAGGCTGATGCCCACAAGCCTGCCATCCCCCACCTGGAGCTCAAGAAGGAGCAGGCATCCCCAGGCATGCCTGGAATCTGGGACCTGGGACCTGGGACCTGAGACCTGGGCAGAAACTCCACTTGCCAGCACAGCCAGGCCCTCCTTGGCCACCTGGACTCTTGGTGTGGTGTTCTCCAGTTATCCAGTCCTTAGCCTTACAGAGACAAACTCTTTCAGGGTCCACGTTGTCCCTTGAGAAGATCGTTCCTGCTGCTGCTTCCTCCCACACTGCAGGGGACCTTGGCTTTTCATCCACAGCTGAGCCCCCATGGACTCAGTGTAGCTTCGGCACAGAAACAAGGGGAATCGTAGGTGCTGCCCCTTGCTGGCTTCCCAGACTAGTCTTCTCCATGCTGGAGATAGACATTCTTAGCTCACATTTCAATGTATTTATTTATTTGTCCATTCATCTGTGAATAGAGTCTGTCCTTTGCATCCAGGGGAGGAGGCAGATGGAAGTCTGAGTCACTGGAGATAAAGCAGCATATTCTGAGAGCAGGCAGGAAGGAGCAATGAATTCCAAGCAGTGAGCTCCCAAAGACTTCACAGAGACATGGGCAGGGCTGGAGAGTAGAGGGGTGTTTTGGGAGATGAAGCTGAACAGGTGGGTTGGGATGAGAAGGCGTGGGCCTTGCATGCTCTACGGAGGGCAGAGTGATGTGCACAGGCTGTGGGTTAGGGAGATGACGAGGCTGGATTGGGCGTCAGAAGCCCAGTTTGGGATGAGGAGCCATTGAGCCATTCAGGGAAGACAGCGCTGCCTCCTTCCTAGGATTAATCGTACAATGTTCTGTCAAATCCTGGCTTCTCCCAGAAGAGCACACCTGGGAGACATCCTGAGGGCACTTCCCCAGAGTGGCTTGGCCCGCACAGGAGTTTGCGGTTGGCTCTAAGACCCCTGAAGAAAGTGCACGAGATCCAAACGGATGACAGAGAAGTGGTTTAGGCCCTGCCAATCTGATGTAGTGTACGTATGAGAGTAGTCAGCATTTTACCACTGCTAACAAGTCCCTTGCTGTTCATTCATTGTTAGTTTTTCACAATGTCCTGCTATGTGCCAGGCACAGTCCTCCACTGATGGCAATGCCAGGCAGCAGCATGGCAGAGGGCTCTGGCCCAGGAAGCGCCCTGCACCAGCATCTAGTGTCCAGGGAGCCTTGGCCTCCTGGGGAGCCCACCTTTCCTTGGAGTCCTCCGGGTGTCCCCCCAGCTGATGCGGGCACATGTCCCCATTCTTTTAGACCCCAATCTTTCCCAAGCTGACATGTCACCAGGTGACAGAGTAGTCCAGTGGCCATGACACAAGGAAAGCCCCTGTACCCTATAAAATCCCCAGCCTGGACGGCCACTCCACTCCACAAAGTGACAGGCAGATTCCCATAAACCTTGGATAGAAATTCCATGTGACAGGCACCTTGGACAGTAGCCATAGAAGTATTTCTGTTCCGGACTAACATTTTATTTATGTATTTATGTATGCATGTATGTATGTATTTATTTATTTATTGACAGAGTCTCTCTCTGTCCACCAGGCTAGAGTGCAGTGGCTTGATCTCAGCTCACTGCAACCTCTGCCTCCCGGGTTCAAGCAATTCTCCTGCCTCAGCCTCCCAAATAGCTGGGATTATAGTGCCTACTACCATGCTCAGCTAATTTGGTATTTTTAGTAGAGACAAGGTTTCATCATGTGGCCAGGCTGGTCTCGAACTCCTGACCTCAGGTGATCTACCCGCCTCGGCCTCCCAAAGTGCTGGAATTACAGGCACGAGCCACCGCGCCCGGCCCAGACTGACATTTTAATAACTACTCTTAGGCAAAATAGTAAAAGGGCAAAGTCTCCCACTTTCTCTCTGGGAGCTGGCTGGCTTGGGCGCTGGCTGGAACCCAGTGTCTCCACTGTCCGTGTGACCTCGGGCAGGCCCCTTCCCCCTCAGGCAGCTGCAGGCAGCTGTTGGGCTAGACCTGTGGGATTCTGACCTGGGTTCCACAAAGCAAGCTCAAGGACTGTCCTGTGGGTGAAGACGACCCGCAGCGAAGCAGGCAGGGCTCTGCCTCCTGGGGCAAAACATTTGCAAGTAATAATGCTGAAAAGAATGTACGAGTTCCCAGTCCCCTCTCCTTCCAGTCAGTGTCCAGCCCAGCCCTTTGAACTGGGTGGTAAGCTCACTCTGGAACCAGAGACAAAGCCTAAACAGCCACTGGAAGGTCTGGGACCCACATCAGCCCCCACATCCACCCTGCCTTCTCACCGAAGACATTTTTTGTGCTGCATGCCTGGTGCAAAACGTATGAATGACAGCTCTGCGTATCCCTGTAACTGGCTTCTTCTACCCAGGCCTCTCCCTTCTCCTCTACTTCACCTAGCAGGCATCTTCACCAAAGTGTGCCAGCGCTAAAAGAAACATTTAAAATCAAAATTAGGTGAAGCACCACCACCGTTATGAGATTCTATAGAGTCTTATTGTTCACCCAGTTGAGATGCTCTGCTAAATTAGACATGGAAAATTGGAATTGATTGCTCGCATGTGGGGCTTAATTAAATGCTCTATTTTTTCTCCCTGGTAATGTCCCAGGAGACGGGTCTACATTGTTTTAGTCTAGCCTTGCCGAACCGCCTTTCCTTTGTGCTGATTGAATAGGGGGGAAGTGACAAGCAAGTTACCAGGCAGTTTCTTCACCCCTGTTGGCTGAAAGGCCCCTTATGTTACCCAGAAGCGCTTGTGTTCTCTGAGGCCAGTGGGCACGACTGTAGCCAAAGGTGGACATCTTCCAGCCGAAGGCAAAGAGAAAACAGCCCTTCACGGCAAGCCATTTCGTGTTGTATTGTGGACGTGGTTGCCAGCGGTAACTGGGAAACTTTGACTCAGCACGTTCTAGCCAGACAGAGTTGAGCCCAAGTAGTGAGCTGGGAAAGGGTGAATTAATTCTTCAATGGCATGAGAGGGATGCAAGACTGTACTGGGGACCACTGACTCTATTTCGATGGCTTTAGGACTTTAGAATATGGTAAAACTGGAAGTCCCACTGGAAGACCGTCGATCCGAGCAGGGAGTTTCCACGAGGGACGCGTGCACCCCTGCGGATGACGTGCATTTCACAGTGCAAAGTGTCCAGTGATTCCATCGGATTCTCAAGGGAATCAATGACTTCTCCAGAAAGATAACAAATTCTTAAGTAAATCAACTCCCTCATTTTAAAATGGAGAGATTAAGCCCGGCGCAGTGGCTCATGCCTGTAATTGCAACACTGTGTGAGGTCAAGGTGGACAGATCACTTGAGCCAAGGAGCACGAGACCAGCCTGGGCAACATGGCAAAACCAAGTCTCCACAAAAAATACAAACATTAGTGGGGTGTGGTGGCACATGCCTGTAGTCCCAGCTACTCAGGAGGCTGAGGTGGGAGGACCACCTGAGCCTGGGAGGTCGAGGCTGCAGTGAGTTATGATGGCACCACTGCACTCCAGCCTGGGCGATGGAGTGAGACCCTGTCAAAAAAAAAAAAAAAAAAAAAATGGAGAGATTAAGGCTCAGAGAGGGAGGGTCACCAACCCAAGGCCACACAGCCAGGTCATCTAGTTAGATCCAAGTATCCCAGTTTCCAGCAGATCACTCTGTCATGCTGCTGCTGTTGGGCTCATCTGAAACAGCATCCAAGCCCTCAAAGAAAAGATTCAAGATGAGATTGTAACAACACTTTGCCATGCTATCCTGACCAGATGTCTCGGGGTGTCCCAGGTACTTTGTGTAACAAAGTTACACAGATCAGTTTCACCAGACTTTCGTTTTCTCATTTATCCCAGGGAGAGTTTAGACGAGAGGATTGAAGTCCTTCCCGGCTTGGACAGTCTGTGACTCTGGGAAGGAGAGCTCATTGCCACAGTCGATACCATGGAGAGGGGCAGATAAGAACCCAGAGAGAGACGAGAAAGAAAAACAGACTCTGTCCCTTGACGATCCACAAAATTGCCCCCTTGGCAAAAATCAGCAAGTAGTCCAAGTCTGAATGTAAGTTCACTGAGCTCTCTTTCCACCACCCACCCACTGCATCAGGGCACCTCGCCCACCATGAGGCCTCATTCTGGAAGTGCCTGGCTATCTGGCTGCACACACTCAGCAGCCTGCCTTTCTCCAGCAGCATATTAAATTCCCTGCCTCATCTTCCTCAAAGTGACATGTTAATCCTGGGGATCACCTAATGAAAGATTACTCGTCACCAAGCAACTGATATTTTTAACATTTTACTTGGAAAATATGTCAAACCCACAAAAAAGTTGCAAGAACAAAAATAGTGCATAAAACACCTGAATGCCACTTTTTTTTTTTTTTTTTTTTTTTGCATTTTGTCCATCTGCTTTCTCCTTTGCTCCATCTATATTTTTGTCATATCTACATGGTATTGTTAATAATGGGTTTATTGAACCATTTGAAATTAAGTTCCCCACATCATGGCCCTCTGCTTTCTAGGTGCACCTTTATTTTTGATTAATTGATTGACTTTTTTTTTTGAGACAGGATCTTGCTCTGTTGCCCAGGCTGGAGTGCAGTGGAGCAATCATAACTCACTGCAGACTTGACCTCCTGGGCTCAAGCAATCCTTCTGCCTCAGCCTTCTGAGTAGCTGGGACCACAGGTATGCACCACCATGCCTGGCTGATTTTTTTTATTTTTTGTAGAAATGGGGTCTATGTTGCCCAGGCTGATCTCAAACAATCCTCCTGCCTCAACCTCCCAAAGTGTTGAGATTACAGGTGTGAGCCCACCATGACCAGCCTCGTTGTCACTTTAGAATGTGGTGACCAGAAGGCTCAGCAGAAGACTCTCAGCCCAAGGAGTCTTAGCTGGGAGTTTCCACGAGGTTCCAGAGGTCTATGAACCTCTAGGGGTAGGTGCACTTTAAAATGTTAAGTGTTCAACAATTTCATCAGATTCTCAAAGGAATCCTTGACTCCTCTCCCTGCCCCTGCAAAAGGATAGGAAGCTCTAAAGTAAACCAGTTGCCTTATTTTAGGATGGAAAGCCCAAGGAGACCCTAAATACATCAGCGTATAGATCCTTAGAATAAGGAGATTCTCACAGAACCACAGTGCATTTCTCAACTTCAGCACAATTAACTTCCATGCGCTACTTTAATCTACTGTCAGTTCCAATTTTGTCAGCTGACCTAATAATATCCTTTATAGCGTTTTTTCCTCCAGTACAGGGTCCAGCCTACGATGGAATATACCAGATATTATATGCGTGGATCCTATCTTTTTCGTCTCCTGTAATCTGGACCATTTCCCCAGCTTTTGACTTAGATGGCATTGAAATTGTGAGTCAAATATAGCACGTAAACAAGGCGCTCATTTTGTGTTCGTCCACTGTCTCCTGGTGCTTTGAGGCCATGCATTCCTGGCCAGGACATTACATAAGTGAGGCTGTGTCCCTCTCAGGGCATTGTGTCTGGGAGTGCCATGTCCTATGAGTTGTTTATTCAGGTGAGCCCAGGAGTACTGGGGAAGTGACCCCAGGACATGCTCGCAGGGGAGTGGAGATTGACAGAGGGGAGGAAACAGGGACTGGGGGAGTGCCAGCCTGGCCTAACGACATTCAACTGAAAAATGAAATTAATGTTGTGCCTGCTCCCGCTCCAGCAGGCAGATAGAATGTACAGCAGGCCGGGTATGTGCCAGCCACCCAGACCACCTCTGAGGACAGCATCTCCCCCTTACAGACAAACAAGTCCCCAAGGCTCAGAGCACGTCATCTCTCTCCAGCTGTGACAAGGAGGGGACCCTCCGCTGTCCCTCCGGACCCTGTCCAGCTTAGGCATGACCTGTCTCACACATTCTTTGAGCTAAAAGGACCTTAATGGTCACTGGCTCCATCCTGCCCATTTTACAGGTGTGGGTGTGGAGGCCCAGGGAGGAGGCATAATTTGGCAAGCCACACAGCCAAGGGTGGCCATGCCAAGACTCAAAACCCAGGCTCTGAACTCCTAGCCTGGTGTTCTTAACTCTGTGCCACCCAACCCCCGCCCAGCACCAGCCTCTATCCAGTGCTGAGGTCTGTACGTGATGTCTAACCGAGGGGCACCTCCAGGAATCTAATGTCGGTTAAAAATAAAAAGGGAAGCCACTGTCCCCCCGGGCCCTATGGCCTCCTTGTCGTCCGCAGCTGTCTGGTCTGAGGTGGACTTTGCTGAGTTGAACAGAGCCCAGCCCTGCCTCTGCGGCAGCCTACTTCCAGATGACACGTGGAGAGCCGTGGAGCCAGTGGCTCAGCTGCTGTGCGGTTTTCATAACTCACCTTTGCTGTAAGGGGAACAAAGTCGAGGGGAACGCTGGGGTCCATGTGATGTGACTTGGAATGAATTCAGATGCCCTGAGCTAAAATTAGCCTATCTTACTACTTCCAAAGGTTTCCATTGTACTTGGCCAATGACCAGCCTGAAATAAGATCCCCTTTGGTAAGTTCAGCAGCTTCGCCTTGCACCTTCCTAACGAAGCATTCAGGGCCCCCACCTCCCTGCAAACCTCAGAGAAACATTAAACGATATTAAGAAGTGATGCTGTGGCATCCTTGGTATATTGGGGTGGGGCCACTCATGAGGCCAGCTGGGGTTGACCTTGAGGATGTGAGAGATTCTCCCTGGAAAGGGGGTGGCAGGGGCCAGATATCACTCACCTCAGCCCACCACCAAGACTTGAGTCAAAAGTTACCTATAGGCCGAGCACAGTGGCTCACACCTGTAATCCCAGCACTTTGGGAGGCCGAAGCGGGCAGATCACGAGGTCAGGAGATAGAGACCATCCTGGCCAACACGGTGAAACTCTGTCTCTACTAAAAATACAAAAAAATTAGCTGAGCGAGGTGGTGCATGCTTGTAGTCCCAGCTACTCAGGAGGCTGAGGCAGGAGAATTACTTGAACCCAGGAGGCGGAGGTTGCAGTGAGCCAAGATTGCACCACTGCACTACAGCCTGGTGACAGAGCAAGACCCTGTCTCAAAAAAAAAAAAAAAAAAAAAAAAAAAAAAGTTGGGCCTATAATCCTAGCACTTCAGGAGGCCAAGGCAGGAGGATCGCCTGGGCCCACAAGTTCAAGACCAGCCTGGGAACACAGCAAGACTCCCTCCCTAAGAAAAAAGAAAAAAAAGTTATTTCTAATTAGCTGGGCATAGTGGTGCCCAGCTGTACCTGCAGGCCCTGTGGCCTCTTTGTCACAGTCCTAGCTACCTGAGAGACTGAGGTAGAAGGATCACTTGAGCCCAGGAGTTTGACGCTATAGTGAGCCGGGATCATGTCACTGCACTCCAATCTGGACGACAGAAAGAGACCTTGTCTGAAACAAAAAATAAGGTTGGTGGGGCAATGTTTGATTTCTGGGGTAGCATCTCTTAAGTACCCACCATGCACCAGATATTCTCACACTTTGGAGACCGTAATGAGCAAGACAGATGCCTGTGTGGACCTAGGGTGGCAGATGGAGGGGAAGTAGGAAGGCAGGGCACAAATACATGAAGAAGGCAATGGCTGGATACGGTAACTCATACCTGTAAGACTTTGGGAGGCCAAGGCAGGAGGATCACTTTAGCCCAGGAGTTGGAGATCCACCTGGGCAACATAGCAAGAGTCATCTCTATTTTTAAAACTCTTCTTTATTTTAAAAAAGACAATAAACAAGACAAGCAGCCAGGCACAGTGGTTCACGCCTGTAATCCCAGCACTTTGGAAGGTCGAGGATGGATCACAGGTCAGGAAGTCAAGACCAGCCTGGCCAACATGGTGAAATCCCGTCTCTACTAAAGATGCAAAAATTAGCTGGGCATAGTGGTGTGCACCTGTAATCCCAGCTACTCAGGAGGCTGAGGCAGGAGAATCACTTCTTGAGCCCAGAAGGTGGAGGTTGCAGTGAGCCAAGATCACACCATTGTACTCTAGCCTGGGTGACAGGGCGAGACTCCGTCTCAAAAAAAAAAAAAAGACAAGCATGGCTTGTGACAAGTCCCAGGAAGAAAGGAGGCCAAGTGATTACTCAGAGTCATCATATGTGGGGGTTGCCACCTTTGCACAGGCTCCTGAGGAGGTGCTTCTTGGTTCTCCCAGATCTTGGGGTTCCCCAAGAGGCAGACCCTGGAGCAAGGATTTGAGTGCAGGCATTTCACCTGAAGATGATCCCAGGAGACACTAGTAGGGGAGAGGGAGCTGAGCCAGGTATGTCAGTCTGTTCTCACACTGCCAATGGAGACATACCTGAGACTGGGTAATTTATAAAGGAAGGAGGTTTAATTGACTCACAGTTCAGCATGGCTGGGGAAGCCTCAGGAAACTTACAATCATAGCAGAAGGGGAAGCAAACACATCGTTCTTCACATGGAGGCAGCAAGGAGAAGTGCCAACCAAAAGGAGGAAAAGCCCCTTATAAAACCATCAGATCTCCTGAAAACTCACTCACTCTCATGAGAATGGCATTAGGGTAACTGCCCCCATGATTCAATTACCTCCCACCAGGTCCCTCCCACAACACATAGGGATGATGAGGACCATAATTCAAGACACGACTTGGGTGGGAACATAGCCACACCGTATCAACAGGGAAAGGAAGGCAGTCAGTACACAAGGGGTGTGATCAACCCCGTAGACCACATGGGCAACTACAGTTGGAGCTCCTGTGGGGACTCAGGGAGACAGAATACACAGGGGAAATGCCAAGGGCTTGTTGCACCAAAGTAAATTTCACTCTCATACAAGACTCCCATTCCAATGTCCAAGGGTAATAGCTCTAAGAACTTTCTTTCTAAAACATACCTGTAAATATCACTTAGGAATGATTTGTTTCCAAGTTGAAGAAACTCTATTCAGACTTCATTAAACAAATGAACAAACAAACAAAAGAAGTATTGACTCTTGTAACTGAACATCCATATGGGAGTTCAGGTGTGGTTTAATCCAGGAGTTCAGCCAATGTCATCAATATCAAACAAGCAAGCTTAGATTTGCATCTTTCTCCTGCCTCCCTGGGTATGTCAGCTTCACCCCCAGGTTCTCCTCATGGCCACAAGATCACTGCACAAGCTCCGAGTTTCACACTGTCACTCCATAAAGCCTTCTGGGAAGAGAAAGTCTCTTTTTCCAAGAATTCCAAGTGTGTGATTTTGGCCTTATTGGTTCTGCAGTGGGTTACAAACATCTCCTTAAACCAACCACTGTTGCTATACTGATCGATTTCTGGGAGTCAGGGTTCACCCTGGAGCAGGAAACAGGTTCAATCCCACCTAAACACTGTGGTTAAGAATGGAGAGGGTGAGGCTGGGCACGGTGGCTCATGCCTGTAATCCCAGCACTTTGGGAGGCTGCGGCTGGTGGATCCCCTGAGGTCAGGAGTTTGAAACCAGCCTGGCCAACATGGTAAAACTCCATCTGTGCTAAAAATACAAAAATTAGTCAGACTTGGTAATTCACACCTGTAACCCCAGCTACTTGGGAGGCTGAGGTGGGAGAATCGCTTAAATCTGGGAGGCGAAAGTTGCAGTGAGCCTAGATTGCACCACTGCACTCCAGCCTGGGTGACAGAGCGAGACTCCATCTCAAAAAAAAAAAAAAAAAAAAAAAAAAAAAAAAAAAAAATGGAGAGGGTGAAGTTTCCCAGTGGAAAATCGGGACATTGTCCCAAGAGAGAGGGAAACGCGCAGGGCAGCAACTCGGGGCAATGATCACAGAATCTGTGGAGTGTTGGCAGCATGTCAGCTCCCGTCTCATGGCTTCACAAGCGTCACTTAATCCTACCAGCAACCGTCTGAGGAGGGTACTATTATCCCCACTTTACAGATGACGAAAGAGACACAGGCAGTTTAGGTAACTATCCCAAGGTCACCTGGCTCTCAGTGATGGATTCAGGATTCAAACCCAGCCTGTCTGGCCCCACACTCCACGCTCTTAACCTCTACTTCCTACTCCCTCTCGGAACCCCCCACCTCATCCACCTATATTACCCAGTGGGCTCTTTGGGGTTCTGTCTCTCACTACAAAAATGATGTTAAGATTGACCGGGCACAGTGGCTCATGCCTAATCCCAGCAGGCAGGTGGATCACCTGAGGTCAGGCGTTCAAGACCAGCCTGGCTAACATGGTGAAACCCTGTCTCCACTACAAATAGAAAAATTAGCCCGGCGTGATAGTGCACACCTGTAATCCCAGCTCAGGAGGCTGAGGCAGGAGAATCGCTTGAATCTGGGAGACAGAGGTTGCCGTGAGCCGAGATTCTGCCACTGTACCCCAGCCTGGGTGAGAGACTGATGCTCTCTCAAAAAAAAAAAAAAAAAAAAAAAAAAAAAAAAAAAAAAAAGCCACCAGCCCAAAGGCATTGAAAACTTCTATCCACACTAAAGGTTGCACGCAGATGTTTATAGCAGCTTTCTACATAACTGCCAAACTGGGGAACAACCAGGATGTCCTTCGGTCGGTGATGGATCTAAAACCTATAGCATATCCAGACAGCGGAATATCACCCAGCAACAAAAAGAAATAAGCTATCAAGCCTGAGAAGACATGGAGGGAACATAAACGTGTTAAAAGATAAACTCGGGCACTTTAAAATTGTCATGCGTATATTTGAGCAGACGATTCAGGAATCAGGCAGTTCCAGACCCCTGGTGGCTCAGGGCTCTCCCCAGGAGGCGTTGTTGTGGGTAGGACACTTTTTTAGAGATGTTCACAGAAGCGAAACAAAGAAAATATTTGATTGGCTAAAATGGCAAGTCCTTAGTTAGAGGTTACTTGGAGGCATCTGATTGGTAAAATCTCCAGTGAGAGGTTAATTGGTGGTTTCTGGTTAGGTGGGCCTAAGTTTCATTTTACTGTTTCTGTCGAGTCAGGGTTTGGTTCGCTTATGTAGGAACCCCAAGCACTGGAACTGACTTGGCCTGATGGCCTCACAATTAATTATTTTGACAAACGTGTTTTACCAAGTGAAAGAAGCTCTGAAAAGGCTACCTACTGTATGATTCCAACTCTAGGGCATTCTGGAAAAGGCAAAACTATGGCAACAGTAAAAAGGTCAGCGTTGGGCCGGGCACAGTGGCTCACATCGATACTCCCAGCACCTTGGGAGGCCCAGGCAGGTGGATCACCTGAGGTCAGGAGTTTAAGCCCAGTCTGGCCAACATAGTGAAACCCTGTCTCTACTAAAAATATGAAAATTAGCCAGGCATAGTGTGTGCCCATAATCCCAGCTACTCAGGAGGCTGAGGCAGGAGAATTGCTTGAACCTGGGAGGCGGAGGATGCAGTGAGCCAGACTCTGTCTCAGAAAAACAAAAGGTCAGCGTTGCCAGGGGTTGGTAGGAGGAAGGATACATAGGCAGGGCACGGAGGGTTTTAGGCAGCGGAACTGCTCTGCAGGTCACTATAATGGTGGGTCCATGTCTGTATGTATTTATCCAAACTCATAGCAGGTACACCACCGGGAGCGAACCCAATCTCTGGGTAACAATGATGTGTCAATGTAGGTTCATGGATTGTGACAAATATACCGCCATGGTATGTGGGTATATGGGAATCTCTATACCTGCCTGTCCATTTCGCTGTGGACCTAACACTGCTCCTATAAAGTCTTTTTTTTAAATGACCAATCTGAGAGTCTCCCATGCATAAAGCCCCAACACAAGACTTTTCACACCTTATTTCATTTCATCCACAGAGCAGCTCTTCAAGGGAGGCCCTCAGTTTACAAATGAGAAAATCAAGGCACAAAATGTTCCACTGATAGTAAGAGAAAAGTCAGGATTCGAACTCACGTTTGCTGGTTCCAGGGCCTGTCCCCTTGTCATCAAACTGCACTGGTGTATTAGTCCGTTTTCATGTTGTCGATAAAGACAGACCTGAGACTGGGTAATGTATAAAGAAAAAGAGGCTTAATGGACTCACAGTTCCACGTGACTGGGGAGGCCTCACTATCACGGCGGAAGACAAAAGGTACGTCTTACCCAGCAGCAGGCAAGAGAGAGACTAAAAACCAAGCAAAAGGGGAAACCCCGTATCAAACCATCAGATCTCGTGAGACTTATTCACTACCACGAGAACAGTATGGGGGAAACCGGCCCCATGATTCAATTATCTCCCACCGGGGCCCTCCCACAACCCCTGGCAATTATGGAAGCTATAATTCAAGATGAGATTTGGGTGGGGACACAGCCAAACTGTATCAGCTGCTATACACTGTGAGGCTGTTCTCTTCCCTTCCTGGTGGCAGAGAGTGCAATGGGTTTGCCAATACCTGGTTCTTCTTCCTCTGTGCCACCACTGGCCCACAGTTCCATCCTCCCTGCAGGTAGGGGTTCTGGTCAGTGGGGTGTGCAGAAAGGGTACAGGGCACTGCCAGGACTGGCTGCAAACATCTCTTGCATGACCCTCTGCCCTCCTCCTCCCCTCCACATGCCTCAGCCCAATGTAGAGGATCCTTCCAAATGCTCCAAAGCCCTAATGCAGAGGTCAGCAAACTGCCTCCCATCTGCAACCTGTTTTTATAAATACATCTTTCTTGAAACACAGCCGGCTCTTCATTTGGGTATCGTCTCTGGCTATGTTTGCGCTCCATTGGCAGAGCTGAGCAGTCACGACTTAGAGTCTATGGCCTACACTGCAAGCTGAAAAAGTTTACTCTCTGGTCCTTTACAGAAACGTCTGGAGGCCTGCCCTAAGGGAGGCGGGCTGCAAGAGGGAGGCGGCAGCCCGGCTGCTGATCCCCTGCGCTGGTGGGTGGCCTGAGCAAGATGACGCCTGTAGTAAGTCCCTGAAACTGTGGGCTGTCTGTTGCAGCAGCTGGTCCACCCTGACTAGCGTGACCCTGCATGTCATGGATAAAGGGCTCACATCCCACAGAGGCTCCAAGTGCTCCCAAACCAAACCACACGTTGGGCTGATTATTTCTCGTGGCCCAATAACAAGATGCAGATGAACTGGAGAGAAGGGAATTTTTATTTCTGTCACCAGTTACAGAGAGAAAGCCTGGAAATTATCGCCAGACCAACTCAAAACTACAGAGTTATCCAAACCTTATACACCTTCTCAGCTATAGGTCTACGTGTAAGTGTGCATTCATCTAAAGACATAAGTGATTAACTTCTTTTAATGTATAACTAAGATCTGAGTCTTGAAGCTCTTCCTCTGGAGCCTCAGTAAATGTACTTAATCTACATGGGTCCAGGTGCTGGGGTGATTACCCTCATCTTTCCTGCTAAATCATGGAGGTTTGGGGAGTTCCTTTAGTCCCCAATAAGGCTTGTTTGTGGAGGCCTGGGGAGCTTCTTCAGACCCTCAGTAACACTTGTTTAAATCTAAACGGGTCCCGTTAAGAATTCCTTCATTATCCTATCGTGCTTCAAGGCCCAGGAAAAGCCCAGGCAAAGCTCTCGGGGGGCTTTTGTGACAGTCCAGCCTTTGCAGAAGGGCACGGGCTCTCTCAGCTTCTAATATTTCACGGAACCACTCGGTCAGTGCCGAAACCGTTGTTATGGAGGCCTGCGTAAGTGACACCTGGCCTGCCACACAGAGCCATCCAGACCAGCACTGGCTTCCGGCCCTGGGGGGGTGAGGAGCTTGGGCTTTCCAGCCGCCTTGGCCCGCCCAGCTGGTCTGCCATCCTGGGAGGAAGAATCTGCACCCAAAGTGCATTAGCAAATACTCACAGAGAGAAACACACACTCAGACCCAGTCGCCACCTCACCCTGACATCCACACTTGATGTCTTGTCAGCCAACACCTCCTCTATAATGCAGTGAAACATCTCCTTTTCGTAGTGACCTTGGGAATCATTGTTCAACCCTATGTATGTGTCCTAAAGCCTTCTCCCCTCAGGGCCCAACACGCAGGAGGTGTGCTGTGAACATGCGTGCCCATCCTTTCCCTGGAGAGGTACCCGCTTCCCTCATCTTGCCAAGTGCCACTGTGCACCAGCCCCGTGGTCAGCACCAGGGACAAGGCAGTGAACAGGGGGATGGACATGATCTCGCTCACAAGGAGTGTTTGGCCCCTGCCTTCCTACCCATCTGCCTAGGAAGCCTCATACACGCTCTTGCGTGCTAGGTGCCTGTGTTTGAGTTGGAGACCCTGGGATCTTTGGAAAATAAATGAGCCTGCTCCGGGGTCCCTGGAAGAGTGTCAGGACTAGCTGGCAAGAGGACTTCAGATTGGGAAGAGGATACTGGGTATGGGTGAGGCTGCAGAAAGTGGCTGGGGTGTAAGGCTGTGGCCACTGGGCTGCGGCATTCCCGGCACTGCTGGCTGGTGGTGTTCCCAAATGTATTCTGCATTCGTTCACCCAGAGTCTTCACTGTGCCAGACATGGTTCCAGGTCCTGGGTGGTCTGGCCAGGAATAGAAGAGACAAATAACCATGAGGAAGAAAGCAGGGGCACGTGGGGGTTGCTAAGGAGAGGTTGCAATTTTGCAGAGGGTGACCCTGGAAAGCCTCACTGAGCCATGACATTCGAGAATTCCTGGAGGAGGGAGGGGCAGTGAGGTGTGAGGGCCTCTGGAGGACACACTTTGGAGAAGGAGGAACAGCACATGCAAAGGTTCAGAGGTAGGAACGTACTTGATCATGGCGGCCATTATGTCTGGAGCAGAGAAAGGACAGAGCAGAGTAAGGAGATGTGGTCAGGGCAGGAGGGGATAGAGGGTGGAACTCCCCAGGGTGATGCTGGGCATGTGGCCTGGGTCCATGCAGCCAGAAGGCTCCCTTGCCATGGCCAGGCCTTTCTCGGGGGTACAGCGGGGTGGGGCCTGGCGGTCCTGCCCAGCACCCTGTGAAAAAGGCCACTGACCCTGACACCACCATTCCCCACCACCCCGCACCGACCTGTTAGTAAAGAAACAGAGAGCTGCAGCCAGACTCATTTCCCAGCCACCTCTGCTGTGAGGTGTGGCCTGTGACTAAGTCTGGACCAAAAGGAAAGTGAGCAGAGGGGATGAGGAACTTGTGGGTCAGTTACAAGAGGAGGCCACCTCCCCTCGAGGTGAGGGCGGCAGACACCCGTCCAGTCCCGGGCCATCTATGCCAGACTGCCTTGTGGGGAGTAAGCTCCTATGAGAGCCGCAGCACCTGGCTTTTGTTGCCATAGCGTCTGAGCATGCAGCCAAGGCGGGCACAAGGACATCAGGAAGATCAGGTCTTTTTTCAATTTGAGACAGAGTCTCACTCACTCTTTTGCCCAGGCTGGAGTGCAGTGGTGTGATCCTGGTTCACTGCAACCTCCGTCTCTCAAGTTCAAGTGATTCTCCTGCCCCAGCCCCCAAGTAGCTGGGACTAAAGGGATGTGCCACCACACCCAGCTAATTTTTGTATTTTTAGTAGAGATGGGGTTTCACCATGTTGGCCAGGCTGGTCTCAGGTGATCTGCCCGCCTCAGCCTCCCAAAGAGCTGGGATTACAGGCATGAGACACCACGCCCGGCCCAGATCAGGTCTTTCAAGATAGCAATGCGTGGTAATAGAAACCCTGACTTTCAAGAAAATGGAATTTTAAGATGTTTCACACAACCACTTTACTGAGATATAATTCATATACCATTCACCCAAGTGTACAAGCCAATGGTTTTTGTTGTTGTTGTTGTTGTTGTTGTTGTTGTTTGAGATGGAGTCTTGCTCTGTTGCCCAGGTTGGAGTGCAGTGGCATGATCTCAGTTCACTGCAACCTCCACCTCCCAGGTTCAAGTGATTCTCCTGCCTCAGCTTCCCAAGTAGCTGGGATTATAGGCACCTGCCACCACACCTAGCTAATTTTTGTTTTCGTTTGTTTGTTTTGTTTTGTTTTGAGATGGAATCTTGTTCTGTCACCAGGTTGAAGTGCAGTGGCACAATCTCAGCTCATTGCAACCTCCACCTCCTGGGTTCAAGTGATTCTCCTGCCTCAGCCTCCCAAGTAGCTGGGATTACAGGTGCGTGCCACAATACCCAGCTAATTTTTGTATTTTTAGTAGAGATGGGGTTTCACCATGTTGGCCAAGATGATCTTGATCTCTTGACCTCGTGGTCTGCTCGCCTTGGCCTCCCAAAGTGCTGGGATTACAGGCGTGAGCCACCGCCTTGTTTGTTTTTTGAGACAGAGTCTTTCTTTGTCACCCAGGCTGGAATGCAGTGGCACGATCTCGGCTCACTGCAACCTCTGCCTCAGGTTCCAGCAATTCTTCTGCCTCAGCCTCCTGAGTAGCTCGGACTGCAGGCATGCACCACCACACCCAGCTAGTTTTTTTGTATTTTTAGCAGAGATGGGGGTTTCACCATATTGGCCAGGCTGGTCTCAAACTCCTGACCTCGTGGTCCGTCGACCTTGGCCTCCCAAAGTGCTGGGATTACAGATGTGAGCCATTGTGCCAGGCTAATTTTTGTATTTTTTAGTAGAGACAGGGTTTCTCCATGTTGGTCAGGCTGGTCTTGAACTCCAGGTCAATGGTTTTCAGCATATTCAGAGTTGTGCAGCCACCACCATGTTCAATTTTAGAACATTTTTCATCACTCTAAAAAGAAATCCCACATCCATTAGCAGACACACACACACACACACCATTCCTCCATTCTCCCCAGACCTAGGCCATCACAAATCTATCTACTCTGAATATTGTATGTAAATGAAATCATCTAATACATCGCCTTTTGTATCTGGCTTTCTTCACTCAGCATGAAGTTTCCAAGGTTTAATCATGTTGTAGCATGTGTCACTATTTCACTCCTTTTATGACTGGATAATTTCCATGATATGGATGAACCGCATCTCCTTTATCCATTCATCAGCTGATGGCGCTTGAATTGTTTCCATTTGAGGGCTATTATGAATAGTGCTTCTGTGAACTCTGGTGTGCAGATCTGTGAATGGACATATATTTTATTCTATTGGGTTTACACCTAAGGGCGGAATGGCTGGGTCACATATTAACCATGTTTGATCAGTTGAAAAGCTGCCTAAGTGCTCCACAGAGGCTGCAGCATTTTCCATTCCCACTAGCAGTGCACGAAGATTCTAATGTCTCCACATCTTTACCAACACTTGCTATTATCTGCCTTTTTTATTATAGCCATCCTAGTGGGGGTAAAGTGATACTGCATTTTTTTAAAGACAGGATGTCACTTTGTCACCCAGGCTGGAGTGCAAGGTGACACAATCATAGCTCACCGCAGCCTCAACCCCCTGGGCTCAAGTGATCCTCCTGCCTCAGCCTCTCGTGTAGCTGGGACCACATGTGCACACCAACACCTCCAGCTGTCATTAGCATGGTGATGTGCATTTCCCTGATAGCTAATGGTGCTGAGTGTCTTTGCATGTGTTTATTGCCATTGGAGTATCTTCTTTGTTAATACTATTTGTTTTTGAGATGGAATTTTGCTCTTGTCACCCAGGCTGGAGTGCAGTGGCACGATCTCGGCTCACTGCAACCTCTGCCTTCCAGGTTCAAGTGATTCTCCTGCCTCAGCCTCCTGAGTAGCTGGGATTACAGGCACCTGCCACCACGCCAGGCTAATTTTTTCTTTCTTTCTTTTTTTTTTTTTTTTTTTTTTTTTTGAGACAGAGTCTCGCTCTGTCGCCCAGGCTGGAGTGCAGTGGTGTGATCTCGGCTCACTGCAAGCTCCGCCTCCCGGGTTTACACCATTCTCCTGCCTCAGCCTCCCAAGTAGCTGGGACTACAGGAGCCCACCACCACGCCTGGCTAATTTTTTGTATTTTTTAGTAGAGATGGGGTTTCACCGTGTTAACCAGGATGGTCTCGATCTCCTGACCTCATGATCTGCCCGTCTTGGCCTCCCAAAGTGCTGGGATTACAGGCTTGAGCCACCGTGCCTGGCCCTAATTTTTTCTTATATCTTTAGTAGAGATGGGGTTTCACCAAGTTGGCCAGGCTGGTCTCGAACTCCTGGCCTCAAGTGATCCACCTGCCTTGGCCTCCCAAAGTGCTGGGGTTACAAACCTGAGCCACCGTGCCTGGCCTGAGTATCTTCTTTGGAGAAATGTCCATTCATATCCTTTGCCCGTTCATTGGGTTGAATTTATTACTGAGCTGTAAGAGTTCTTTATATACTGTAGACATACGTCCCTTATCAGATATATGATTTGCAAGAATATCCTCCTATTCCGTGAGTTTTCTTTTCACTTTCTTGATGATGCCCTTTGAAACACAAAGGTTTTTATTTTGATGGAGTCCCAATTTTTCTATTTTTTCTTTTGTCATGATGCTTTTGATGACATATCTAAGAAAGTTTTGCCTAACTCAAGGTCATAAAGTTGTACTATTATGTTTTCTTCTGAGAGTTTGGCAGTTTGGGCTCTTGCATCAGGTGTGCGATCCAATTTGAGTTAATATTTCTGCATGGCACAGAGGAAGGGTACTTCATCCTGCTGCCTCTGGATACCCAGGAAAATCGATTTAAAAAATATCTTTTAGGCCAGGCATGGTGGCTCATGCCTGTACTCCCAGCACTTTAGGAGGCCGAGACTGGTGGATCACTTGAGGCCGGGAGTTTGACACCAGCCTGGCCTACATGGTGAAAACCTATCTCTACTAAAAATACAAAAATTAGTCAGATATGGTGGTGGGCACCTGTAGTCCCAGCTACTCAGGAGGCTGAGGTAGGAGAATCACTTGAACCTGAGAGGCTGAAGTTGCAGTGAGATGAGATCATTCCATTGCACTCCAGCCTGGGTGACAGAAAATATATATGTATCTTTAAAACTGTAATTTTTAAAAGGTAATTTCACCACTAAACCATGAGGCAAGGTAACAATTTACTTTCTTCTAGACACTCACTAATTTTTCTCTAGGTCCTCACTGACTGCTCCAGGGCAGAGGAAAAGGGCTCAGAGCACAACTGAAATTTTCAAATTGTCTTCTAAAGGGTTTTGAGGACAGGGCTTCTGGTCTCTCTCTATATCGGGGTGGGTTACACTCCTGCAAGTGATCCTCTAGTTAACTAATTTTCCATTCAGTGCTTGCTTGTTGGGCACCTTCTATGTGGGAGGCCCCACAGGAGGAGATGGAGAGAAACGGACAAGGCCCCATGCTAGGAGCTAATGGCAGACAGGACTGATGACAGTCACTGCTGAGGGCTGCCGAGAGAGCCATGAACAGTGCAGCGTGCATTTCCCACCTCATCTCACCATGGCCTTGCAGGCTGCATGTCTGTGACCCCGTCTCAGTTGGCAAGTGGGGAAACTGAGGATTGGGGAGACAGAGCGGCGCCCTGGCCTCCCAGAGACTTTCCAGGTCCACACTTCCACTTGGCACACACTGTCCCGGAGTGAAGACAACGCACGGGTCAGCACGGAACAGAGGGTGCCCTGGGCTGCAGGAGGAAGGATGGAGTGACAGGATGGCACTCGGAGGTAATTTGACTTGTGCCAAGTGAAATTACATCACTTCCCAATTTGAATATGCTGCTGTTGGCAAAACTTCACCCAGAGGAGATACGGCCAACTAGGCATTAACAGATCTGCATTTCAAAAGTAGCTTTCATCATCACCCCGCAGTAACGAACAAGCTGAGTCAAAAGAACCGAGCGACTCTGGTGTCGTGAAAAGACTGTCTTGGGAGGAAAGGATTGGACAAGCAGATTTATGCAATGTGGGGACAAATATTATTTATTTGGCGGAACACAACAGAGTTAATGCCAATTTGAATAACTGATTTACCCAGTGATTATGTGATTAATGAACACCAAAAGGCTCATTGCATCCAACTGAAGTTTGAAATGGCTGGTATATTTCCAGATGTGGTTGTAGTTACTACTGCAGTACAGAAAGAAAATCAATTTAAATTATTTCCTGGGGAAAACAATGTGTAATACACAGGCTAATTAATAGGTTTGGGTGTTTTTAAACCCCCTGCTCCATCCCTGAAAAAAAAGAGTGAGAAATAATTATTTCAATGTTGGCCTGAGAAGTGGTTTTTTGTTTGTTTGTTTGTTTTTTGTTTTTTTAAAAAAGCAAAACCTAAGGTAAAAATCTTTGTTTTCTCAAACAAGAAATTGGTGCTTTCCTGGCTTTCCAGGCCCTGCGGACCTTTCCTGCTGGTGCAAACACCTCTCTGTAGTCCTCCTCCCTCGGCAAGGGCTCACCTCCTGTCCTTTGCACATGTGAACTGCAGCTCCTCCTGCCTCAGCTCCCCTCTCCGGCCCTCCCTGCTGCCATTTTCGAAACCTGATGCTCCCAGCTCCAGCCTCGCCCCCTGCAGCCTGCCAGCCTGCAGCTCTGGGCATCCTCCTGACCTCCTGCAGCAGTCGGGAAAGAGCAGAGCAGAGAACACGAGGGAACGTTAGGAAGGATATCACCTAGTCCTTGTTTTATAAATGAGCAAACTGGGGCTCAGAGTTTCATCCAAGGTCATGTAAGGAAATCCAGCTTCAGCTGTGGGTGGTGACTGCAATTGAACGGCTTGGAAGGCCGTCGGCCTGCACATTACCACAGCTCCAGCCCACCTCAGGTGCTGGGTGCTCTTCCAGAAGTTACCTAACTGCACCTTGCCAGTTTCCTCACCTGTACACTGAGGCAATGATTGCATCTATCATGGCGAGCTGTGGGAGGTTAAAACAGCACAGATACACCACGCTTCTGGCTGGGGCCTGCTGGAGCTATCTGATCTGTCCACTGGTGCTGTTTCCTCCACCCCACCTCTCTCAGATTCTCCCATGTCATCATCACTGTGGGAAAAGGAGACAGCATGAGCCCAGTGAAAGCAGAGGGAAAGCCTAGGCCTGCAGACGGGCAGGCTGGCCAGGAACACACCCCTGGGACCAGCCCTCTGATTATTTCTCTAGAAGAGTCGACGCACATGCACGGAGGTTAAGTGGCTGGCCATGGCCATGGCCACACATGCCCAGTGGCAGAGACAAGAGGGGTTGGAGGGAGAGGACCCAATCTCACGACTTCAACATCAGGCCTGGCCCTGAGTGACAGCTCTGGAGGGGGCTGTCTGCACTGGTCAGGGTTCTCTAGAGAAAGAGAACCAACAGGATATATAGAGTTGTACTGTGAGGCATTGACTCACATGATATGGAGTCTAAGCAGCCCCACCAATTGCTGTGAGTGCTGGGGGCCCGGGTGATGGTGTTCTAGCCCACACTCAAAGGCCTGAGAACTGGGAAAACCAATGGTGTGAGTCCTGGTCCAAGTCTGAAGGCCACAGACCCAGGAGTTGTGATGTCCCAGCTCCAGCGGAGAGAGTGAATTCACCTTCCTCTGCTTGCTTGTTCTTTTCAGACCCTCAATGGATTGGATGGTGCCTGCCTGCACTGGGGAGGGCAATCTCCTTACTCAGCCCAATGATCAGGTGTCAATCCCTCCCAGAGACACCCCACAGACACCTAGAAATAATGCATTACCAGCCATCTGGGCATCCCTTAGCCCAGTTGACACAAAATTAACCATCACACCATCTTTGACCAGTGTCCCAAGGCCCACAGGGGAGAGCAGCCTGTGGTTCTGAACCCTGCAACTGCTGGAGATGCAGGGAGGGAGTCACGGGGTGGGGGTCACAGGGCTGGCCATGGTCCTCTACCATCCCTGGCCCCAGGTCCCTGGACTTCAAAGCTGCTGTGCTCCTCGCTCAACGGATATAATGCCCATGCCGGCAAAGCTCCAGGGGTGTGTGTGTATGTGTGCGCACACGCACATGCTTTTAGTGTTACCATCTTCTCTCCCCATCCAGAGTCAACAGAGCGCCTGACTGCCATGTGGGCTTACTATGCTACCCTGGGGGAAAAGGAGAGAGAACTGCCGAGCCCACACCGGGCAGGAGCACTGTCCCTCTCCACAGTGGAAGACACAGGATCTAGCAGTCCAATGACTTGCCCAGGTCAAACAGTCAGGCAGTCCAGGGAAAGGACTGATTCTGCTCATGCCCTCCCCACATCCTTCAGCACGGGGCTGCCCCGACACCCACAGCACCATCGAGGGCCACGGCAGCTGAAGCTCTGACCAGGGAAGGGTGTTCTCTGCCACTCCCCCCAATCCTAGGGGCCCAGAAAGGCAAGGATTTGGAGCCCCAGTCGTGGCCAGAGGACAAAATGCTCACATACCCAAGCAGCCTGCCCTCCTCCCGCCCTTTACAACCCCCACAACCCATGGCCTCAGTGGCCTCCCCCAGCACACAGGCTGGAAAACAGGAGGAACCAGGGGAGGTCACCTCCCCTCCTAAACCTGCCTCCAGCCCTGTGAACAGGGGCTGGGGTGACAATTCAGTGGCTCAGTGAGAGGATCCAGGTGGGAGCCCAGTGAACACAGGGCTTCCCAAAGGAGGCGTGAGGGGCTCTACCCACAAACAAAAGGCCCCTGGCCACCCCAAAACACACACAGCCAACTACACAGTCACCAGAAATACTTCTTTATTCAAGCCCAAATGTGCAGCAGCAGCGTCTCAACCACAGCAGGCTCCTCCTTCCCTCCAGCCCCAGTTTCACCCTGCACAACCCACGTTCTCCCCCACAACCCTCCTCAGACAGGGCACTCCCCCAGCAGGGGTACAGCTTGGCTCCGGGACCTTGGGCCCGCCGAGGCCGGCTTCAGTTTCTGAATTTGCCCACCAGTGGCTTCGAGGGCCAAGCCCCCAGGCCCTGCTGGTCCAGGAGGAGAGAGAGCTGCCGGCGAGCCTCCTGGTAGGGCCCAGCCTAGGGCAGGAGATGAGAGGTGGGTGAGAGAAGGTGCCTGCAGGGGGCAGGGATTGCAGGGCTGGAGAGGGACCAGGACTGATGGGGACCGACCTTGGCAGCCTCGTAGGTCTTCAAGGCCAGGAGGTAGGGCTTCCCCACAGCCCTGGCCACCTGGTGAAACGCCCGGAGAAAGGACGCCTTGCAGAGACGGGAGGGAGGCCCCAGGGCAGCACTGGATGAAGAGAGGATGCCACTGAGATAAGAGAGATACAAGCTGGACCAGCAGGCCTGCCACACACCTCACACTACCTCCTCTCACACTGTGACGTTGTCACAGGAGTCACAGGACAGGCAGTGGTGTCACCACCACTACGGAGCTAGTAAGGGGTTGAGCCAAGAGGCTGAGCTAAGGGGTTGAGCTGGGGTTAGACCTGAGGTGAGGAAGTTCATGCATGGAGCCCTCCATCACCAGGACCCCTCCTCAGCCCGGCCCCACGGAGCCCTTCTCACTTGGCCTTCACGCGCCCAGTGACCACATCCACAACCTCGATGCCAGGGTCCCCCAGGCTCCAGTTGAGGCTCAGGCCATGACAGGTGTCAGGGGTAGGTTCAGAGGGGGCCACTGGGGGCCCTGAAAACAGGTGCAGGGCGGTCCGGACGTAGGGAGGTGGCAGGCATGGCCCCAGGACACTGTCCAGGCAGGGCCGGGTGTGGATGGCCCTGCTCAGAGTCGGAGGGTCGTGGCATGAGTCAGCTGTAGGGCAGAAGGGACAGGACAAGGTGAGTGACCTCCCTGCCCTCCCCTCCCACCCTCCAGCCCTTGCCACGTGCTCACCCAGGATGAGGCTGGTGCTGTAGAGTGGAGACACCAGGTGGGCCAGCAGGGCACCACCCAGCCCCAGCACGGCCCAGCGTGCCAGCTTGTCACTGGCTGAGAGGCAGCCCACGTGGGTGTCACACAGTGAGGGCGCCACGTAGCACACAGGCTTCAGCTGCCCGAGCACGTGGGCCTGCAGGCGCATGGGCGGGCTGTGCGGGAGGCCGCCTTCTGAGGTGGGGGGCAGGCTGCAGGCCGGGAGGGGACAGACACCAGCATCAGGGCCACTCTTCTGACCCTGGCCCCCACCCAGCAGCCCAACCGAGGGCACCGCATCCCCCGCCTGCCCCAGGGGCCCTGCATACTAGATGTCACGGGCCGCGCCCTTGGGGGTGTTGCTGATGTAGAGGTGCAGGAAGACGCGGGGCTTGAGGGTGAATGGGGGTCCGGGCCCCGGCTGGGGGGCCAGCACGGACTGCTCCTTGCCCTTGGCGCCCCCCTGTGTGGCCAGCAGGAGCTGCCGGAACAAGAACCTAGGAGTGACAGGTAGAGGGTGGTTGGGGACGACCTTGTCCTGGCAAAGGCTGCTGTCAGGCGCCCACCCCACAGCCCCTCACCTCAGCAGAGCCCTGCGGGCGATGACCAGGCCATGGCAGTCATGGAGCTGCTGGCCCGAGAACTCCAGCCAGCCGGCACAGCAGCTGCTGCCGGTGCCCAGGGCCACCAGCTTGTAGATCTCCTTCACATGGCCCCTGGCACCCGGGATCTCTGTGCAGGGAGGGCAGAGAGGGCCCAGCCTAAGGCAAGCAGCTCGAGGGGGCCCTTCCCAGGAGACCAGGGCTGGGGCTGGGGCGATCCCTACCCCTCTCCAGGATGACTCCAGCCACAGTCCCCTTACAGGCCCAGTATGGCGAGCGCTCGTCCAACAGGAGGTCAAAGCCGGCGCTCACCAAGGCTGCGCAGCGCTGCCCATGGGTCAGGATGCTGTCTGTGCCGGGGCAAGAGAGTGCAGTAGAAGGGAGCCCACGCCTCTCCCCTCAACACTAGAGCCTGCGTCCGCAAGAGCTCACCTACCTACGCTCAGGGGGGGCGGTGGAGGCCGGCTGGAGGTCTGGGGGGACTCTGGAAGAGACAAGGAGGACGGGCTGGTGTGGGTGCCAAGGCACACCCTCCACCCCTCAGGAAGCCGAGCAACAGGGGAGAGGCAGTTTTCATCTTCCAGACACAGGACATTCCATGAGCTGCTCTTCTAGCCGTCCCTACCCCCAGTGTCCCCAGAGGACATGAAAGCAGGGACCGGCACCTGTCCCCCGCCCCAGCTCCCTGCAGGTGATGTCCTGATGCCCAGATGGTTCGTGCAGCAACCCCCCTCCTGCCCACACGCACAGCCACTTCAGCCTCCCCACAGGACTGCCGGCCTCGGGCCTCTTGTCCCCAGCTGCGGCTCAGCTGCCTGGCCCTCCCTTCATTACCTGGGCTCTCCAGCTGACTCCGGATGTAGCAGAGGGCAGAGAGCGCCGCCTGCTGTTTAGCCTCTGTCTTGCTGTTTGCAGTGCCCGCAGGGCAGACCACCCCATCCAGTTCCGCGCTCACAGAGAAGGGGAAGCAGGGACCTGGGGAAGGAGCAAGGTGAGGAAGGAGCCACCCGGCCTTTGGCCCTGTGACAGGTACCACTTCTGCCTCCTCCTGACACCTGACATCGAGGACAGCCAGAGTAACGAGACCCTGACTGCCCTTCCCTTACTCCACCCCATGCCCCGCACACCCTTGAGTGCCTCTGCAGGCTGTGACCCATCGCTGACTCAACCAAGTCCTCGCCCAACTCCTCTACAACAGGGATGCGTGACTCCATTTCACAGATGAGCAGAAAGGGCAGGCAGTTTGCCCAAGTTGTGTCAGGACCCATATCCAGGTCCCCTCTCCAGAGCCCACGCCACCCTGTTCTCAGGAGGAAGCCACCAAGCACTTCCACCTGCCACACACACATTGATTTTATTTCCTCTCCTCCAGTGGCCCTGTATTTGAACACCTTTTCTATGAAACAGTATCATTTTGGGTGTTACTTATAACACAAAAGAGATAGATGAAAAATCTGGAGCTGGGATCACATGGTCAAAGGTGCAGGCTTATTTAATTTCACAGTACTTGCTGCTAAACTGTTTCTCCCAAGCACTGCCCCTCTGGGGACTTCCCTTTTGGAAGGGAGCCCATTTCAGCACTCCTCACTAGCACTGAGATCTGTCTGCTCTAAACGGGCATCACAACCAGCAACCACAGACAGACATGGAAGGGATGTTGACCTTAGAAAACCAGCACGTGGCTGCCATCCTAACAGCGACTGAATCTGGGGAGAACCATCAAAGCATGATTTTCTAAAACCACAAGTGACAATGTTATGGGGACAGGATATCTACAAGATCTCCAAATGCCCCTGGATGACTTATTTAGCACAAAGAAGAAAGTGAAGACACCTGGTAGATGCAACCCGAGTCAAATCCCCGCAGGTCACATAGCCAGGGGACAAACCAAGATTACAAACCTCCCGGTGAGATGCGTGGCCAAGGACTCGACATCACTTCAATAACACATCACCTGAACTCAGTCCCGAGAAAACAAACCCAAGCTGAAGGACATTTGCAAAACTACCAGCCCTTACTCTTCAAAGACATCAATATTGTGAAAGAC
Source organism: Macaca thibetana thibetana (assembly GCF_024542745.1). NCBI lineage: Eukaryota > Metazoa > Chordata > Mammalia > Primates > Cercopithecidae > Macaca > Macaca thibetana. Next base: position 27,203,805 of record NC_065597.1, on the reverse strand, counting down.
AAAGACAGGAACTGTTTCAGGTAAGAGATTAAAGAGGCATGACAACTAACTGTAATGTCATACTGGGGTGGGAGAAAATGGCCACGAGGTCATTACTGGGACAACTGGCAAAATTTGAATGTGAATAGAAATTAGAAGGCCGGGCGCGGTGGCTCACGCCTGTAATCCCTGCACTTTGGGAGGCCGAGGTGGGCGGATCACGAGGTCAGGAGATCGAGACCATCCTGGCTAACACGGTGAAACCCCGGCTCTACTAAAATACAAAAAATTAGCCGGGCGCGGTTGTGGGCGCCTGTAGTCCCAGCTACTCGGGAGGCTGAGGCAGGAGAATGGCGCGAACCCGGGAGGCGGAGCTTGCAGTGAGCCGAGATGGTGCCACTGCACTCCAGCCTGGGCGACAGAGTGAAGACTCCGCCTCAAAAAAAAAAAAAAAAAAAAAAAAAGAAATTAGAAGATCGTAGTATATCAATGTTAAATTTCCAGGATTTGATAATCGTATTGTAGTTACATAATAGATGCCATTGTTCTTAAGAAATATATATGAGGCCGAGCACAGTGGCTCACTCCTGTAATCCCAGCACTTTGGGGGGCTGAGGACAGGAATTCAAGACCAGCATGGCCAACGTGGTGAAACCCATCTCCACTAAAACACAAAAAAATTAGCTGGGCACGGCGGCACAAGTCTGTAATTCCAGCTACTCAGGTGGCTGAGGCACAAGAATCATTTGAATTCAAAAGGCAAAGGTTGCAGTGAGTTGAGATCTTACCACTGCACTCCAGCCTAGGCAACAGAGCAAGACTCTCTCAAAGGAAAAAAAAAAAAAAAAAAAAAAGAGGGCTGGGTAAGGTGGCTCTAGCCTGTAACCCAGCACTTTGGGAGGCCAAGGTGGGCGGATCACTTGAGGTCACGAGTTTGAGACCAGCCTGGCTAACATGGTGAAACCCCATCTCTACCAAAAATACAAAAAGAAATTAGCCGGGCTTGGTGTGGACACCTGTAATCCCAGCTACTTGGAAGGCTGAGGTAGGAGAATCTCTTGAACCCGGGAGGCAGAGGTTGCAGTGGGATAAGATCGTGCCACTGTACTTCAGCCTGGGCCACAAAAGTGAAACCCCGTCTCAAAAAAAAAAAACAAAAAAAACAAAACACACACACACACACACAAACACGTGAACGCATTTACAGGTAAGGAGCATAATATCTTATAGGTAAGGAGCATAATGTCTGCAATTAACTTTTAAATTAAAACCCTGGGCCAAGTGTGGCGGCTCGCACCTGTAATCTCAGCACTTTGGAGGCCTAGGCGGGCAGATAGCTTCAGCCCAGGATTTCCAAGACCAATCTTGGCAACATGGTAAAACCACATAATCGCTACAAAAAAAAAAAATTAGCCAGGTGTAGTGGAGTCCACCTGTAGTCCCAGCTCCTCGGGAGGCTGAGGCTGAGGCAGGAGTATCATTTGAGCCCAGGAGGCAGAGGCTACAGTGAGGCAAGATTGTTCCACTGCACTCCAGTCTGGACAATAGAGTAAGACCCCAGCTTAAAACACACACACACACACACACACAAACACTGAGTCAAGGAGTTTGAGGGGTGTGTACTGAAGAAGAGGAAATAACGGTTTACCTCTGTATCATACACACGGTGTTACATTTACCAAGCTTTGCTTAACTTTAAGTCAGGGGAGTGGCTCTCGTTCCGGTATCTCCAATGCCGGCATGGCAACTTAAATTGCGTGTAAGTGGCTCTAAAAACGTATGCAGAAATACCAAGGGGCCTCAGTCTCCCTGGACCTCAGGTGGAGAGAACGTTTACCTGCCGTGACCCTGCCACAGTTGAGCATCTGGTATGGCTGGTGATGCTTGGAGACCGCTGCTCACAGCAGGGTCCACCCCGAGGTCTCAGGCTCAGGCCAGGTCCTGCTCTGGCGGTGTCTCTGAGCATAGGGACCAAGGCCCACCTTCCTCAGACCCCCTCCCCACGTCCTGGGACCCAGCCCTCCGCGGCTCTGTCCTCTGGCACACCCACGCCCCGGCCCGGCCTCACCTGGTTGCTGGTCCTCCCGGAAGAGCAGGATGATGCCCAGGCTGGCCGCGTACTCCGTGAGCAAGGACACGGCCTGGCTGGCAGGTGGGTCTTTGAGCGGCAGGCTCAGCCCTGCGGGGGGCACAGGGACCCTCGGGGTCCTCCCCATCTGTTCCCCCAAGTTTTCCCACGCCTGGGCTGCCCCCAGTTCCCCGACTCCGGCCCCTGCCCCAGGCCCACTGTCCCTCAACACCGAGACCTGGGGCTGCCCGCCCTCCGCGTGGTCCATCGCGGGCGCGGGCTCCCAGGCACCTTGGGCCTGAGGGGGTAGCGGTCGCCAGGGGCGGGGCTCGGGGCTGATCTGCAACGAGGCAGCCAGGCGGGGTTTCCTGCGGCTGCCGTCGTCAGCGCCTTGAGAAGCCGAAGCCATGGTCGCCAACAAAGATCTGAGGCGCTGGGCCCTATCTCGCGCTGCTCTCGCCCTTTCACACGCGCAGGGCGGGTTCCTTCACGTGGGGACCACGTGGACAAGCATGGTGCGCTCCACCCCTGCCACACCGCTGGCCAATGAGAGCCCTTAGGTCTCTGACGGACAGTGCATCCTGCCAATGGGAAAGCTAGTCTCCCAACCGCGGCGGCTTGGATGCTTATGGCTGAGGCCAACGTCTCACTGCCTGAACGGAAGTTCCGGCAGGTGGGTGAGGGGTTGCTCTAGCAGCTGCTTCTCTAACCGTGGGTGGTCGCGGAGCCTTGAAGGCGGGGGAGGAGGATCTGGGGGCCTCAGGTCCAGTTCCACTCTCTGGCTCCTGCCGTAGGCCCCTAGGGACCTCCACATCATAGGCTGCTCAGCTGCTTCACTGGCTGAGCCTGGAGACTTCAACACAGGAATTCGGGTTCACACTGTCAGCAGGGTCATTGGAATCCACGCTATAAAATTTCACTGCAGGCCTTTCTGAAGTCAAACAGAAGTGCTCTCAAGCTAAGAATTAGCCATTTGATGCAAAATGTAGCCTGGCGTGGTGGTGCACACCTGTAGTCCCAGCTACTCAGGAGGGTGAGGCAGAAGAATCACTTGAACCTGGGAGGCAGAAGCTGCAGTGAGCTGAGATTGTGGCACTGCACTCCAGCATGGGCAACAGAGCAAGACTCCGCCTCAAAAAAAAAAAAAAAAAAAATTAAATAGCCATTTGACACTCTGCCTTTTTCCCCCCAAGAAGGGATTTTGAGTTGATTCATAAAAATACCACAAGATAACAATTGTTTAAAGTGAGGAGCTAGGGATCAAGAGAAATAGGAAAAATAAGATGAATACAAGGATGAAGACAATTTACACGAGGCTTACTGTGATGCAATGTGTATTTGCTTGAAGGAGGCTGCACGTTTAACTGAGTCTTACAGTAGCCACTTACTTGGGAAAGCATGACCGGTGTCTGTAAGATTTGTCACAGTGCTTGCTGCTGCTGCTGCTGCTGCTGAAGCTGGGCCTATCAGCGCTCACCAGGATTGTGACAGTGAGCGTGCTGGGGCATATAATGAGCAGGTGGTGGAATCCTCCCAGAACCTTTGACTTGGGAGGAGCAGGTGTGGTGGGCTGGGTAGTCAGCCTCCTCAACATGTCAAGGATTGACATCAGGAAGAACAATTCCATTTTGTGTGTGTGTGCAGCCCAGAGAGTGGGATGAGGCCCAGGAGAGTGAAGGGACAGCACAGCAGATGTCCAGAAATGGACTGAGGGCTGCACATATCCACAGAGAGACTTCCACAAAGTCATCAAACCCAATAATGCCCCAAGCGCTCACCAACAGGAGGTTGCGTGAACAAGTAAATGGTGGTATATTCATACAATGGAACACGACTCAGTAATTTAAAAAGGAACCAACAGCTGCGTGCACAACACAGGTGAATCTATTAGGCACAGGGTGCGGAAGAAGCCAGACACATCCTCTCCATGATTCCACTTATGTAAAGTTCTTGAACTGGCAAAACTAATCTATGGTGATAAGAGTCCAAACAGTGGTTCCTTCTTTAAGGAAGTATTGACCGGAAAGTGGTGCCAGGGAATTTTCTTTAAAAAAAAATTTTTTTTGTAGAGATGGGGGGTCTTGCTATGTTGCCCAGTCTGGTCTTGAACTCCTGGACTCAATCAACCCTCCCACCTCAGCCTCCCAAAGTGCTGGAATTACAGGCATGAGCCACTGTGCCTGGCTGGAACTTTCTTGAGTGATAGAAATGTTCTCTGTCTTGATCTGGGTGGTGTTTATGTGGGTTTCTATGTATGTATTAATAAAAACTCAATGAGTTGTATATTTAAGACTTGTGTGCTTTACTGCATGTTAAGTATATGTCAGTTACAAAAGCAAATTGATAATGGCTTATTCAGAGAAAGGAGGGAAGGAAGAAATGGAATTGGCCTCCCAGTGCCAGAGCTGGATAGGTGTTTTATAAGGGTAATATAGAATATTAGTGTGGTAGGCAAAATAATCGTTCCCCCAAAGATGCCTACAGCCTAATCCCCAGAACCTATGAGTATATTATTTGGCAAGGGGGCGTTAAGGTTGCAGGTGGAAGTAAGGTTGCTAATCAGCTGACTTTAAAATAGGGCTCATGCCTGTAACCCCAGCAGTTTGGGAAGCCGAGGTAGGAGGGTAGCTTGAGCCCAGGAGTTCAAGACCAACCTGGGCAACATAATGAAATCCCATCTCAACAAAAACTACAAAAATCAGGCTGGGCGCGGTGGCTCACGCCTGTATTCTCAGCACTTTGGGAAGCCGAGGCGGGTGGATCAAAGGGCCAGGAGTTCAAGACCAGCCTGGCCAATATGGTGAAACCCTGTCTCTACTAAAAATAGAAAAATTAGCTGGGTGTGGTGGCGGGCACCTGTCATCCCAGCTACTCGGGAGGCTGAGGCAGGAGAATCGTTTGAACCTGGAAGACGGAGGTTGCAGTGAGCCAAGATCGCACCACTGCAGTCCAACCTGGGTGACAGAGTGAAACTGTCTCAAAAAAAAAAAAAAATTAGCCAGGCATGGTGGCGCGTGCCTGTAATCCCAGCTACTCGAGAGACTGAGGTGGGAAAATCATCTGAGCCTGGGAAGTTGAGGCTGCAGTGAGCCATGATGGTACCACTGCACCCTAGCCTGGGCAATGGAGTGAGACCCTGTCTCAAAAAAATAAATAACATAGGAAGATTATCCTGGATTACCTGGGTGGGCCCACTATAATCACATGGGTCCTTACATGGGAAAGAGGGAGACAGAAGATTCAAAACCAGAGAGATGGCCTCATGAGAAGAATCCAGCTGGCATTGCTGGCTTCGAAGATGGAAAGGGGTCATGAGCCAAGGAACACAGGCAGCTTCCCGAAGCCAGAAAGGGCAACACAGTGGACTCTTCCTTAGAACCTCCCAAAAGGAACACAGCCCTGCTGACACTTTTAGTCCAGGTAAAAACTTCCAGAAAAAAAATATATAGGCCAGGCACGGTGGCTCATCCTGTAATCCCAGCACTTTGGGAGGCCAAGGCAGGCGGATCACTTGAGGTCAGGAGTTCGACCAGCTTGACCAACATGGTGAAACCCCACCTCTACTAAAAATACAAAAATTAGCCGGGCATGGTGCTGCAGGCCTGTAATCCCAGCCACTCAGGAAGCTGAGGCAGGAGAATTGCTTGAACCCAGGAGGCAGAGGTTGCAGTGGGCAGAGGTTGCAGTGAGCCGAGGTCACGCCTCTGCACTCTAGCCTCCATCTCAAAAAAATAAATAAATAAAGATACAGATGACAGCTGAGAATTTGGAAATTGATTATTTAAAGCAACGGTTCTCAAAGTATGGCCCCTGGACCAGCACCATCTGGGAACTTGCTAGAAATGCAGACTCTTGGGCCACATCCCAGACCTACTGAATTAGCAAATCGGGGGGCAGAGGTAGGGTGGAGCCCAGCATACTTATAACAAGTCCCCCAGGTGGTTCTAAGGCTCACTCAAGTTTGAGAACTACTATGTTAGGATAATGGTAAGGTTTATGACTGGACAGCGGTTCTTACAGCATGGGCCCCAGATATGCAGTATCAGCATCACCTGGGAACTTAGGCAAATTATCAGGCCCCACCCCAGACTCACCGAATTGGAGACTGTGTTTTAACAAGCCCCCCAGGTGCTAATGCTGACGCACACTAGCTAGAGTTTGAGGACCACTGCCTAAAGCTCTCCCTGCACGACCACCCCTGGAAAAGCCTCACTCTTAGGAGGTATTTGTACCCTTATTTGTGAAGCCCGCTTCTTGGGATTTAAGGACAATCAGTAGGATACCTACTGACTAATACAGTGTCTGGCTTATAGTAGGTGCTCCGTGAGAGTTCGTTAAATGATTAATTTAATACAACGCTGAGGAAATTGATGAAGCAGATGTGGGATTCGAACCTAAGTCCACCCGGCCTCCACTATTGGAACTCGAGGGAGCTTTATTTCCGCAGCCCACGCGCCGCCTGCACGCCCGTTCCCTCTCCTCCCGGGAGGGGGCGCGCCAGGACCCTAAGAGGCCTGGCTGGGAGGTGGGACTTCCTGCCTCACCAGCAGGCACTTCCGGTCCAAACCGGAAGACCGTGAGTAGCTGCGGCGGGGCTGACCCATCCTGAGTGCCAAAGCTGGGGTTCTGCTTAAAATTTCCCTCGTGGTGTCAGGGTCCGGCGAGCATCACGCCGAAACCCATTTTCCAGACGACCACGACGAGACCGGGGTCACGTAAGTGCATGCGCCCCCTCCGCGCGGACTGGGCATGTTCGAGAGGAGTGGACCCGCAGATGTAGGAGGGGAGGGACTCCCTCAATCCCCCGTTCCCGCGGCTGGCTCACGTTTCGCAGTCCCCGGCCTGTCGTTAGTGCGGACCCGACTGAGTCCTCTAGCCTGGGAGGTCTAAAGGGGCCTGGAGAGCCCGTAGCGAGGGCGGGAAGCCGGCCGGGGAAGTCGAGGCTGCCTTGTCTGAGGGCTTCTGTGGGGTCGTGCGCTCCACCAGCCCTCTCCGCCTGCCTAGGATCGTTTCAGGCTATGCGGTTCCAAGAGAAAATATTTTTGTTTCTATTTTATTTTTGAGATAGAGTCTTGCTCTGTCACCCAGACTGGAGTGCTGTGGCATGATCCCAGCTCACTGCAACCTCTACCTCCCAGATTCAAGCGATTCTCGTGCCCCAGCCTCCTCAGTAGCTGCGATTACAGGTGTGCACCACCACGCCCTGCTAATTTTTGTATTTTTAGTAGAGACAAGGTTTTACTATATTGGCCGGGCTGGTCTCAAACTTCTGGCCTCAGGTGATCCACCCGCCTTGGCCTCTCCAAGTGCGGGGATTACAGGCGGGAGCCACCGCACTCGGCCGAAGGGAAAAGATTTTTGTTTCGCGAGACTCTAATGCTAGCGTTTGCATTTGGGTGCATGCGAGAGCAGTGGTTCAGAGCTCTGCCTCTGAATCGGATGGGAATCAAGTCTTGGATGTGGCAGCTAAGAGCTGTTGAACTAAAGTTCTTGCTGAGCCTTGGTTTCCTGAACTCCGTGACAGGGGCTGCGGTAGAAGAGTGCAGCATTTAGCTTGCGCCTGGCAGATAGATGCTGGCGCTTGGTCAGTGAGAGCTGCTGTTATTTTTGCCCCTGTTTTGTTTTGTTAATTAAAAAGGAGGGATGCTATGGCTGCTCATACTTCTAGAGGACTGTATTTACCAAAGCCTTGTGATATTTTTTTTTCTCGAGATGGAGTTTCACTCTTGTTGCCCAGGCTGCAGTGCAATGGCGCGATCTCAGCTCACTGCAACTTCCGCCTCCCGGCTTCAAGGAAATCTCCTGCCTCAGCCTCCCGAGTAACTGGGATTACAGGCATGCGTCACCACTCCTGGCTAATTTTGTATTTTTAGTAGAGACCAGGTTACTCCATGTTGGTCAGGCCAGTCTCGAACTCCCGACCTCAGGTGATCCACCCGCCTTGGCCTCCCAAAGTGCTAGGATTACCGGCATGAGCCACCGTGCCCGGCCTCTTGTGATAGAAATTTATTTTTATTCAACCTGTAGTGCATTTTCTGGGAGGCACTGTGGTTGACAGTAGGAAGACAATGCTGAGATGCAGTCCGTGGCTGTGGAGTAACTCCAGCATCTTGGGGGTGTAGTCTGTAAATGTATGATGACGTTTTGAGCTGTGAGAGAGGCTGCCCCTTGCCGTCTATCTGACTCCATCTCTACCGCTCTCCACCTCGCTCACTCTGGCTGCCTCGTTTCTCACACACTTCACTGCTCTAGGATTTTCCCAGTTGATCGTTTTGCCTGGAACCCTCTCCCCATTTGTGTACGTGGTTCTCTCCTTCACTGGGTTCAGGCTGTGCTCAAACGCCACCTTCTCAACGAGGCTTTTCCTGGCTGGCTTTGCTGAAACCGTGCCCTCAGCCCATCACCAGATCCCCTTCTCCTGGACGGGTGGTTTGCTTTAATACAGTTCTCATTACTGCTTGGCATTGGGCTACATATTTGTTTTTTGTTATCTGCTTCCTCAAAGAGCATGTGCTTCCCATCGTGCACTTTTCTCTCCGCAGGAACCCTGGCGCCCCTTACCAGCTTCCAGTCTCTCGAGGTGGCCAGTGTGGTGCTTGGTCCTTATTTCCGGGATGGACTTCCCCCACTCCCTCCGCCCCGCGTTGTTCATGACTGGACCCCTTGGTCTGAGCGACATCGCTGACCTCTCTTTCATGTGCAGCTGGCAACATGCGCTGACTCTGCCGGAGACCCAGCCCCAGAACTCAGAGGTGAGGATGGAGGCAGGGGCCCTGGCAGCTCCAGGGGCACCCCTTCCTGGGTCCCCTGTCTCACATTCATACCGGTTGAAAGGCCACAGAGTGGGGTGGCATTCACACAAGTCTGCTGAGACACAGGCTGTGCCACCTCCTCTGGGGCACGTGGGCTACCCTGCCATCCCTAGACGGATGCCCCCACTATGCCAGATGCCATGTGAGACCCTGGAAATGCTGCCTGAATCAGTCGGTTGACCCCTTCCTTCCTGGAACGGAGAGCTGAGTTGAGCGAGAATAAACAAGTGAACTTTATCCAATGGATAAGGTGTTTACAAAATGTGATCAGAGCTTGGAATGAAACCAGAAGGATGCTGAAACAGCGTAGTAGGATTGGGAGAGGGGAGGATAGACCTGCCAGGGTTTCTGGTGCCTCTGGAGGGACACTGGCCCTTTGCTTAGAATCCTCAGCCCCCTAGTTCCCCTTGGAAACACCCTGTCTAGGAATGAGGCCTGGCAGAGGCAAATGGATGAGCAAATAACAAGAGAGTGGAGTGGGGGCTTGGGGAACAGGGGTCAGGGATGGCTTCCTTATGAGGGAAGGTCTGACATCAAATTGGGGCTCCTCGAGGAGTCTGGTTTGCTAGATCTGTGTCATTTGAGCTGAAACATCTCAGGCCAGCCCAGCAAAGGGAGGTGGAACCGCCTGCCGGGCTCCCAGAGTGACTGCAAGGTCTCCTGAATGGAAGTGAGGTTAAGTGGGATGTGGGCCAGCCACTGGTGGCATGAGGGGCTTCCTTCTTTGAGAGCCAGCACGGGCGGAGGTCAGAAACGTGAACTCTGGGGTCAGGCTGCCTGGTTTACATCCCAGCTATTCTCTTTACCAGCTCTGTCATCTGGGGCAGGTGGTAGTGTGACAATGCCAGTCATCCCAACTTCGCAGGATTGTTGTGAGGATTGGATGACTTGATAAAAGATGAATGCCTGCGCAGAGCCTGGCCCGGGGAATGCACTCATCATGATACTGTCGTTGTGATTGTCTTCCCTTCAGAACGGGGCACTGCATGTGACCAAGGACCTGCTGTGGGAGCCGGCGACCCCTGGGCCTCTCCCCATGCTGCCTTCCCTCATCGGTGAGAGTCTCATTCCTCCAGGCTCATTCCACACTGCTCCACCTATTCTTCCCGCAGCTCCCACTCCTGAGACCTTCCTCTCCCTGCTAAGCCTGTGCTCGCTCAGGGCCCTTGGATGCCTCCAGCCGCCCAGGGCATCTGGCTGCACTCCTGTGCCCTCCCCAGCCCTTTCCGTAACCTCCTCCTCAGATCCCTGGGACCCTGGCCTGACTGCCCGGGACCTGCTTTTCCGCGGAGGGTACCGGTATCGGAGGCGACCCCGAGTCGTGCTGGATGTTACTGAGCAGGTGAGTGGGCCCACGGGGGACAGTGCTGCGTAGCCTGGAGACTATGCTTAGTGACCTGGCCTCCTCCTCTCCCCAGATCAGCCGGTTCCTCTGGGATCATGGAGACGTAGCCTTTGCACCCCTGGGGAAGCTGATGCTGGAGAATTTCAAGCTGGAGGGAGCAGGGGTGAGTGGCCCATGACACCAGGGGTAGGGACTCCCTGCTGTCCTTCAGGGGTGAACTTGAGGGTGTGTGAGCTTGACAAGGCCTTTCCATGCAGAGCCGCACTAAGAAGACGACAGTGGTCAGTGTGAAGAAACTGCTCCAGGACCTCGGTGGACACCAGCCCTGGGGGCAAGTGGCTAATGAGAAAGGAGGAGATGGATAGACGTAGCTGGTGGTGGGGATATAAGAGGTGCTAGGACGCACATCCAGGTTTCTGTCATACCCACTTCCCACCTGCTCCATGCAGTCTGAGCTGTACTTTCTTATACCAGACTTCCAACTCCAAATCATCTCAGGGGAAAGCAGATTTAAATTTGTGGGCTTCAGGCATGGCTGCATCCAGGTGTTCAAATAATATTCGTAGAGCTGTGTCTCTCTTTACTCTGTCGTCCACTTGCCTCTTCCTGCACAGTTCCTAGACAGGCTGTCTGTAGGTAGCAGCAAGATGGCTTATGATCTAAGGAAAGAGCCAGTGTCCTTCCTGAGGCACCAGAAGTCCCAGAAAGGAGTTTGGTTGGCTTGGCTTGGGTCTCACACCCGTCTGTGAACCAGTCGCTGTGGCAAGGGCAATGGAATATTGTTGATGGCCAGGTCTGGGTCACATGATTGCTTCCAGGGCATGGGAACAGGATGGGGTGGTTTCCCAAAGGAAGAAATTCTAGGTAAATAAGAAATGTGTCCACTGCACTTGGCCTACTTGGGATGGGACCTGTCCTCCCCTGAATGCCACTGAGTGATCCTCCTGCTGTTCTCTGGTCCCCAGGTGTCCCTGGGCTTACCTCAGCAACCGACAGCGCCGCTTCTCTATCCTTGGGGGCCCCATCCTGGGCACATCGGTGGCGAGCCACTTGGCAGAGCTGCTGCATGAGGAGCTGGTGCTGCGGTGGGAGCAGCTGCTTCTGGATGAGGCCTGCACTGGGGGTGCGCTGGCCTGGGTGCCTGGAAGGACACCCCAGTTCGGGCAGCTGGTCTACCCTGCTGGAGGCGCCCTGGACAGGCTGCGTATCCTTTCTTGCGAGACAGGCGATCCCAGCGGGCTCCCGTCTGGTGGAGGAGGTGCTCTTGGCATGGTCCAGGGAAGGGCAGGAATGTGGGGCTTGCAGTGGCCACAGCTCGTGCACTGATCCTTAGTGAGAGGCCCAGATTTTCAAGAGGTTGTTCTGAGCCCAGGTGACAGTCCCCAATTCCTTGGGAACCCTGGACGCATCCAGCTCCAGGGACCTGTCCGGCAGGTGGTGACATGCACTGTCCAGGGAGAAAGTAAGGCCCTTACACATGTTCCTCCCTCACTGGCTGACCTGCTGCCTGACCCCTGACCCCTGACCCTTTCCATCCCTCCTCAGCTCTGCTGGCCGTCCGCTCTGACTACCATTGTGCCGTGTGGAAGTTCGGTAAACAGTGGCAGCCAACCCTTCTGCAGGCAATGCAGGTGGAGAAGGGGGCCACAGGGATCAGCCTCAGGTGAGGGGGAGTCAGTCTGGTCAGTGAGGAGGGGCTGGGGGCAGGGGCGAGCAGCCTGATGTGAATGCGTTCCTGCCCTGTAGCCCTCACCTGCCCGGGGAGCTGGCCATCTGCAGCCGCTCAGGAGCCGTCTGCCTGTGGAGCCCTGAGGATGGGTATTGCCACTTCCCATGAAACCCCCCACCCTAACACACTGAACTCTGGCCCGTCACTCCCTGTTCAACATGTCGCGACCCTTGATTCCCTTCCACATCAGCCTGTCCCCCCTACCCACGGCTTGCCCATCTCCCCAAGGCTGCAACAAGTCTACAAGGACCCCGAGACCCTTGTGTTCCGGGACTCCTCTTCCTGGCGTTGGGCAGACTTCACCGCCCACCCTCGGGTGCTGACTGTGGGTGACCGCACTGGAGTGAAGATGGTTGACACTCAGGTATGGGGTGGCGGCAGGAGATCTGCCCTGACTGCGGGAGCAGCCGCAGAGCAGTGAGTCCCAGGCTGGCTGCGGCCTGGGCGAGGATGGCGTCATGGGCCTGGGACTGTGGGGAGGGCTGACCCTGTGTTTCTCTTCCAGGGCCCGCCGGGCTGTGGTCTGTTGCTTTTTCGTGTGGGCGCAGAGGCTTCGTGCCAGAAAGGGGAGCGTGTCCTGCTCACCCAGTACCTGGGGCACTCCAGCTCTGAATGCCTGCCCCCTACTCTCCATCTCGTCTGTACCCAGGTGAGTGGCACACACCACTGCCCCGCCCCACCTCTGCTCTGTCTCAGATGGGCACTAGAGGCTGCTGCTTACCAGTGGCTCTGCTGGGCCCAGATGACCACCCAGCAAACCAGACTCAACCCTGGATGAATCTGTGGCCCCAGCACGCAGTGGATCCCACAGCCGGTGCTAACAGGCAGGTGGGGAAGCTCTCCCAGGGCCTCCCCTTGGTAAGGGCTTCAAGGTACAGCCAGGGGTGGAACGGTCGGGGAGGAGGAGCCTCGGGGTGGGGCTTTCATGCAGAGCTGGACAGTTTCTGCTGTGCAGGAGGCAGGAGCTCTGACGGAGCAGGTCCGTCCTCCCCCTGCCCTCCTGGGGACGTTTGTAGGCATGCCTCCAGCATAGGCTCTGGGGTCAGGAGAGTGTGGGGGTGGCTGCGGGAAGGCCAGGCAGGTTTCTGCTGGCAAGGCTCCCCCACACCTCTTCTGAGCGCACCTTTCCCACTTGTTCTGTCTGTCCACCTGGCTGTTGGTCAGAATCGGTGAAGGTGCCACCCACTCGGGAAGCACCTCCTGTTCAGGGCTGGCAGGTGCGGTCTGAGAGGCACTTGGAGGCTGATGGGAGATGCTGCTGCCCCTCAGGGCTCTGTACTCACCCGGAGAGCCACATGGGGCCTGGAGGGCCGCTACACAGCTCAGCTCCCAGGTTCGGCCACATCCCCCTTCTTTCTCGGGCCCCAGTTCTCTCTCTACCTAGTGGACGAGCGCCTCCCCCTGGTGCCGATGCTGAAGTGGAACCATGGCCTCCCCTCCCCACTCCTGCTGGCCCGACTGCTGCCTCCGCCCCGACCCGGCTGCGTGCAGCCCCTGCTCCTCGGAGGCCAGGGTGGGCAGCTGCAACTGCTGCACCTGGCTGGTGAGGGTCTAGGCCAGGGTGGGCGGCGTGTGGGAGGTGGGGCGGTCGGAGCCTGGATGGGGCCTCAGCTACCTGTCCTTCCTCAGGAGAAGGGGCGTCGGTGCCTCGCCTGGCAGGCCCCCCCCAGTCTCTTCCTTCCAGGACTGACTCCCTCCCTGCATTTCCTCTGCTGGAGCCTAAGATCCAGTGGCGGCTGCAGGAGCGCCTGAAAGCACCAACCATAGGTGTGCTGGGGCAGGGGAGTGAGCTTGGGGGGCGCAGTGGAAAATACCCGCCCTCCCCGCCAGTCCCTGGAGGTCATTGTCATTCCCGTCACCAGGTCTGGCCGCCGTCGTCCCACCCTTGCCCTCGGCGCCCACACCAGGCCTGGTGCTCTTCCAGCTCTCGGCGGCGGGAGACGTCTTCTACCAGCAGCTCCGCCCCCAGGCGGACTCCGACCACCGCAGAGACTCTGGGCCTCGCGGCGACACCGAGTCTGACTGTCGTGCCCCCACTGCTTCCTGGACCTCCCAGGACACTGCCGGCTGCAGCCAGTGGCTGAAGGCCCTGCTAAAAGTGCCCCTGGCTCCTCCTGTGTGGACAGCGCCCACCTTCACCCACCGCCAGCTGCTGGGTAGCATAGAGCTGCGGCGGGAGGAAGAGGAAGGGCAGCGGCCGGACGTGCTCCGCAAGGCCATGGCCCAAGGGCGGCTCCTGCTGCAGAAAGACCTGGGCTCCCTCCCTGCGGCAGAGCCACCCCCTGCACCCGAGTCGGGCCCAGAGGACAAGCTCAGTGAGCGCCTGGGGGAAGCCTGGGCAGGCCGAGGGGCTGCCTGGTGGGAGAGGCAGCAGGGCAGGACCTCAGGGCCCGGGAGAGAGCCCAGGCGGCCCAAGCGCCGGACCCAGCTGTCCAGCACCTTTTCGCTCAGTGGCCATGTGGACCCCTCAGAGGACACCAGCCCCCCTCACAGCCCTGAGTGGCCACCTGCTGATGCTCTGCCCCAGCCCCCCGTGACCCCACCCTCCCAGGAGCTGACTCCGGATGCGTGTGCCCAGGGCGTCCCCGCAGAGCGGCGGCAGATGCTCCATGACTACATGGCTAAGCTGCCACCCCAAAGGGGCACCCCAGCATGTGCCGCCACACCCCCCTCCTCCCAGGCCTCCAGCGTCTGGACCACCCGCTCCCAGCAGCACACACCCATCCTCTCTGGCTCTCAGCGCCCCCGGAAGAAGCCTCGAATGGGCTTCTGAGGACACAAGGTGGCCTGCCCTCAAGCCCCAGAGAGCCCCTCATCCTTCCTCCGGGACCAGATGTGCCTTCCACAGTTGAAACTTAAGAAGCAGAGCTCGCCGGGCGCCGTGGCTCAAGCCTGTAATCCCAGCACTTTGGGAGGCCGAGACGGGCGGATCACGAGGTCAGGAGATCAAGACCATCCTGGCTAACACGGTGAAACCCCGTCTCTACTAAAAATACAAAAAACTAGCCGGGCGAGGTGGCAGGCCCCTGTAGTCCCAGCTACTCAGGAGGCTGAGGCAGGAGAATGGCATGAACCTGGGAGGCAGAGCTTGCACTGAGCCGAGATCTGGCCACTGCACTCCAGCCTGGGCGACAGAGCAAAACTCTGTCTCAAAAAAAAAAAAAAAAAAAAAAAAAAACAGAGTTCGCCACCTTCTGGAGGCCACTGTGATGATGAGCCAAGCAAGTTGGAGCCAAGTTGAAGGGATAGGGCAACAAAATATAATAGTAGTTTCTTCTGTATTTTGTATATTCGCCTGAGGATCATCCCAAAAGGCAGGTTGGAGGTACTGGCGGGCCTGTGTTACTGGGATTCTAGTCTGTGCTGGGAGACAGGGCTCCGCTGCCCCCCAGCTGTGGGGGCCTCAGGCAGGTCTCAGTTCTCGTGCCTTCCTGTCTGGTGAAATGGGGCAGTAGTGCTGGCTCCTCCTTGTGTTTGGTGAGGGTGGAGTGAGGCCCCCACAGAGCTGCTGCTGAGGTGGGCACGGCGGCCGTCGGTAGCTGCTGTTTTGGGTTGCTTTGTCAATCTCTGCCACGGTCTGATGTTTTGTACAGGGAGATGCCTTGGATCCAGGTTCAGGGATTAAATAAACTTGTCAGCTGAAGATGAATTGGAATGGTCACATTTTTTAGGCTGGACAGCATCCCGCCACAGTAACTATCTGACACTGAGCTCACGCACAGAGATGATGGCTGATGTTCCTTCTCCCTCGGGACGTGGGTCTGGCACCTGTGGGCTCTTGATAGTGCCCTCTGAGGAGAGGGTCATGGTCATATCACTTTGGGAGAATTCTCCGTTGTGCCTCACGGACTCCCCCCTTTCTTTCCTCTCTCCCCTTCTCATTTTGATGTCTGAAGCATTAAGTCCCTTATCCTCTTAGTTTCTCTAGCTGCAGTGGAAGATTCTGCTTTCCTGTGGGGAAAAGGCCCACTGGAGATTTTGCAGGGACCTGGGTCTGTCTGGTTTCTGATGACACAGTAAGAGAAAAGTCTTTTTTCAGGGTGGCTGGTGAAAGGAATTGCATGTGACTCACACAAATAGGAGATAGCCCAATCATACATCGACTCGCGTGGGTGTTAAAATGTTTATCATGCCTAAAGGAGACATTTATAATTAAACCATTTATGCTACATATAACTGGGGGGAACTATGATGCTTTCGGTGCTGGGAATGCAGTGAGGTCCCACGTGGGCCGAGCTGGGCTGGGCAACTCCGACACACGTCTCTGAGGGTGTGGTGGCGCTCTCAGTCGGCACTGTGGAAGGAAGGGTGACCTGTGCTTTCTCCCTGTCACTGTGACTCCAAGGACAGGGGGGCAGCCTTGGGGTTCAGTCCAGGCCAAATTCAGTGTCCTTGACTGGGCGTGGTGGCTCATACCTGTAATCCCAGCACTTTGGGAGGCCGAGGCAGGCAGATCACCTGAGGTCAGGAGTTCAAGACCAGCCTGGTCAACATGGTGAAACCCCGTCTCTACTAAAAATACAAAAGTTAGTCAGCGTTGTGACGCTGTAATCCTAGCTACTTCAGAGGCTAAGGCAGGAGAATTGCTTGAACCTAGGAGGCAGTGGTTGCAGTGAGCCGAGAGCACATCACTACACTCCAGCCTAGGCCACAGTGCGAGACTGTCTCAAACAAAACAAAAATTATTCCGTGTCCTCCAGGCCTGCCCCCACCCGAGGCTCCACGGGCTCCAGCTCAGACTGCACTTCTCTTTTCTGTGCTGGTTCCTAGAGTGAAAGAGAAGGCCACTCAGTGTTCCCGGGAAATGCACTGAAGCCCTCCCTGCTTCTTGCCTGCAAGTCTGGAGTCAGCCAGGCAGCTGTCTTCAGAAAAAAGCCCGGCCACTGATGCGTGTTGGGTGAGAGTAGAATGGTCCAGGCACCACACAACCCCTGATTTGGGGGTGCACCTGAAGGCAGGTGCTGAATGAAAAACAGCCCAGCTTGCTTGTCCTCAGCACTAACCAGCTGTTCCCCCAAACCACATCTGCCAGGCGCATGTGCCAGCCTGCAGCATGAGGGGAGGCCTCAGTACATTCAGCATGTTTTTCTGGGTCTTCTGCAGCCAGGCCTCTGGCCGCCTTCCCTGCCTGGTGCCCCTTTGCCTTCCCCACCTTGAAGGCCAGTAGGACTGGCCTGTGATTCACCCAGGCCTGGGTCACTGTGGAGCAGCCACGCCCTCTGCGGCTGTCACCTCGCTTGCCCCACACTCGCCAGCAGTGGTGTCGGTGGTCCCCTCCAAAAGCCTTGGTCTAGAAAGGCTGAGGCCAGGGATGGTGAAGAGGGGGTGGAAATGCAGGGTCGTTAGGCCCCCGCCCCAGGAGATCTGCATGACCACAGGTGCCTTGTGACCCTCACACACAGTCAGACTTGGCTGCCCAAGAACAGGCTGGCTCGGCAGCTTTCTGGCCCAGGCTGGCTACCAGCAAGTGGCAGCTTCAGAGCCGTGAACTCAGGAATGGGACCTTCAGAGGATCTGTGTGGTCTGTCCTAGGTGACCCCTCCAGGAACATGAAAGCTTGGGGTAAGGCTGAGTGACTGCCCTGCCCCACTCATCCCAGGCCGGGGAGCCAACACCATCTCCACTGTGCTCTTGGCCCCATGCTCTTACCTGAAGAAGAGGCTGCAAGGAAGTCGCTGTCCCCGTCTCCACTGGAAGTGAGTGGTGCGGCGTCTCTTTGGCAGGTGGGGGACATCGGTGGCTGGCCAGAGGGGTCCTCATCGCTGAGCTCCTGGATCAGGGGTCGTGGGGACTCGGTGTCTTGTTTTGGGATTTCCAAGTCCCTCTTAGCTTCTTTTATAAAGATGCCTGTGAAGGGCGCCCGAGCCGCCTTTGAGGTGTCTTTAGAGACTGCAAATATATTTGACAGAGTGTCTGCGGGCAGGTTTTCCAGCACAGGGAGTGACGTGTAGTCCAGTTCAGGGTCACTGTCATCACTCGAGTTCGAGATGACCTCAATCTTCGGAAAGCACATATTCTATTCACAGAAGAAAAGATGTGTTTGAAAGTTTCTGTTTTCACAGCAGAGTCACTCTACAATGCACCACGCCAGTTCTGCGTTTTCACCCAATGTCACAAACTGTTCTGTTGCCACATCCAAGAAAGGCCCAAGGGAACACAGGACTCTGAAAGTTAGGCCTGGGGGTGGGGTGGCCACTCCCTGGGCACAGCTCATGTCCATGCCCTTCTCTCCGGCCTCTGCTCCCCCAGCCACTGGCTATTCCACACCCTCCTGCTACCCGGGAGGGCACACCCCTGAACCCAGCTTCCCTCAGACTCTCTAGAATTAGCTCCTTGGACAGCAGCCCCCCCACAATAACTGTGTCTGTTTTCTTTGCCACCGAGCTTGCGCACAGAGATGTTGGCTGATGCCGCCTTCTCCCTCAGGGCACGGGTCTGGCACATATGGGCTCCTGGTAATCCCAGTCATGGCCTCTGGGCAGAGGGTCACGCCACTCTGAGAGAATTCCCCATCGTGCCTCACAGACTCACCCCTTTCTTTCCTCTCTCCTCTTTTCATTTCTTTCCCTCTACGTGTAGCTATATTCAGACAGCCCTTCATAGGATGGACACAGAAATACATCTTAACCACAGAAAGTGCTTTCAGGTAACTCTGCACCGTGCTCAGCTGTTACAAACCAGCAATAGATTCTCAAGGGGTTAATCATAAAATCTTAAAGAATTGAAGAAGAACAAATGGCATTTCCTTCAGCAAGGTGAAAATATGGGGGATGTGGGTTGGGTGCGGTGGCTCACACCTGTAACCCCAGCACTTTGGGAGGCTGAGGCAGATGGATCACTTGAGGTCAGGAGTTCGAGACCAGCCTGGCCAACATGGTGAAATCCCATCTCTACTAAAACTACAAAACTTAGCTGGGCGTGGTGGCACATGCCTGTCATCCCAGCTACATGGGAGGCTGAGGCAGGAGAATCGCTTGAACCCAGGAGGTGGAGGTTGCAGTGGGCCAGGAACAGGCTATTGCACTCCAGCCTGGGCGACAGAGCCAGACTCTGCCTGAAAAAAAAAAAAAAAAAAAAAAAAAAAAAAGCCAGGCGCGGTGGCTCAAGCCTGTAATCCCAGCACTTTGGGAGGCCGAGACGGGCGGATCACGAGGTCAGGAGATGGAGACCATCCTGGCTAACACGGTGAAACCCTGTCTCTACTGAAAAAAAAATACAAAAAACTAGCCGGGCGTGGTGGCGGATGCCTGTAGTCCCAGCTACTCTGGAGGCTGAGGCAGGAGAATGGCGTGAACCCGGGAGGTGGAGCTTGCAGTGAGCTGAGATCCGGCCACTGCACTCCAGCCTGGGTGACAGAGCAAGACTCCGTCTCAAAAAAAAAAAAAAAGAAAAGAAAAGAAAAAGAAAAAAAGAGAATATGGGGGATTCAATGCTTTATGCACAGGGAACATTTTACTTTCAAGTTTTGGAGAGAGACTGTAAACGACAAGAATGAAGGTGGAATTAAGCTGACTGTGGGAAAATGGACTAATGACCTTAACCTGGTCTTCCAGAGATTTGCCTGTTTCATCGTCATCTTCCAAGTCAGGTAGGTCCTGAAAGAGCAAGTGAGCCGCACATCAGCAGGGAGGCACATGCGCTGTCAACGTTCTGATAGGCACGATAAAGGCAAACACACAGTCAACCCAGCCTTAGTTAAAGTTACTCAAATCACTGGGGTGACTCCTCTGCCTGTTCCCCACCCAAAGAAACTCTAGGCACACACAAAGCAAGCGTTGCCACTTCAGGTGTCTGGATGTAATAAAAGAAAGGGAACTTGCAAGGTGTGACATATTTAAAGAATTTCCACATCTTTTTTCTGTTTCTTTATTAAGAGATACAGTCCGTTCATCTTAGGGGAAATAATGGGACCCAAACCAAATGCACCTCTGTACAAACTAGTCCAAAAACTCTATGTGGTATAAAAGTAATATATTTTGTATCTCCCCAAAACTGGTAGGACTTTTTTTATTGTGGGTATTTGGTGTCTTTGTCCATAAAAACCAATGCGTGGTTGTATGCATGAACTGGAGCCACGCTGCCTGGGTTGTTACTCCCCCACCACCATTTTCTAGCTGTGTGGCTTTGGGCAAGTTGCCTAACCTCTCTGTTTCTCATTTTCCTCATCTGGGAAATTGGGATGATAATAGTATGTACCACTTAGAGTTGTAGGAAGGGTTACATCAATCAATACAAGTTGTACTTAGAATGGTGTCACGCATATAATAAGAAACCAACTAATATTAGCTATTAGTGTTGTAGTTATCTATATGGTCAGTTCTCAAATGTGAGAGATAAATTGCCCAATTATGTTTCTTTCTTTCTTTTTCTTTTTTTTTTTTTTTTTTTTTTTTTTTTTTTTTGAGATAGAGTCTCACTCTGTTGCCCAGGCTGGAGTGCAGTGGTGAGATCTTGGATCACTGCAACCTCCGCCTCCTGGGTTCAAGCAGTTCTCCTGCCTCAGCCTCCAAAGTAGCTGGGATTACAGGCACCTGCCACCATGCCCAGCTAATTTTTTTTCTTTTTTTTTTTTTTTTTTTTTTTTTTTTTGTATTTTTAGTAGAGATGGGGTTTCACCATGTTGGCCAGGCTGACTCCTGACTTCATGTGATCCACCCACCTCGGCCTCCCAAATTGCTGGGATTACAGGTGTGAGCCACCACACCTGGCCTTTGTTTCTTTTTTTACATAGCTCCAGAAAACTAGAAACCCACTATGAATTCTGACTGTGATCACTTTAACTCTTACTGGGCCATGTGAAGTCCTGAAGTTTGGACATTAGAAACACCAGTTTAGGAGAAGTTTAACAAGGAAGTGGGGAGGGGGCCACCTCTCCAAGGTATGAGGTCAGAGGTGCCCAGAAATGCCTCTCCTATTCCTGCCCCATCAAAGGACAGTTATTGAGGGGTTGTGACACAATGTGTGAATTCCCATGGTACCGTTCTTGTGGGCCTAAGCATTTGGGACTGTCATCAAAATGGGAAGAGCTTCAGGGAAGAGTGACAGGCAAGGCTGCGATCAAACATTCACTCAAGGGAATGGGACACTGAACCGTCACACTTCCATGAGTCAGAAGGCCATTGAGAGCCTGAGCTACCTGCCGGGTGGTGTCCAAGGAGGAGGAAAAAGATACAATGTATAATGATACAGTGTAACTCTGATGATACAATGTAACTCTCACCACCAATTTGGATAAGGCAACTAGTCAGAACTGCTTAGCAAGGTAGCTTCTTTAGCAAAAACGAATCGATTGTGGTAGACATGGCTCAAGGGTAGTGATTTGGGCCCAGGCTCCCCAAACTTGAGCATGCACGTGCACGAATCACCTAGGGCAGTGCATTAAAGTTGGATTCTGATCAGTGGGCCTGGGGTGAGGCCTGGGAGTCTGCATTTCTAACCAGCGCCCCAGCAATGCCAGGCCTGCCGGCCCAAGGACCACACTTGGGGTATCGAGGATCTCCAGAGTTTGCATCTGATCACCTATTTTACTAACAGTAAAACTGATACTTATCTCCAAGATTAAATACTTCACGTACATCGATGCAGAATGTCTCCTTTGTCTCCAGTCTAACGGTTTCTAAATCTTCCATTCTCATCCCATCAGGTCCTGTAACGAATCCACCCTCAGCGGCCACAGCCTGGGGAGTCCACTCTAAAGAGCAACAACAAGTCTTGGAGTTAGTTTAACACACAGCAGGCAGATGGACAAGCCCACGGTGAAGAAGGGCTCCCAGGGTCTGGGCGCGGTGGCTCATGCCCGTAATCCCAGCACTTTGGGAGGCCAAGGTGGGTGGATCCCAAGGTCAGAAGTTCAAGTCCAGTCTGGCCAACATAGCAAAAACCCTGTCTCTATTAAAAATGCAAAAATTAGCCGAGTGTGGTGGCGGGCGCCTGTAGTCCCAGCTACTCGGGAGGCTGAGGCAGGAGAATCACTTGAACCCAGGAGGTGGAAGTTGCAATGAGCCAATATCATACCATTGCACTCCAGCCTGGGTGACAGAGTGAGACTCCTCTGGAAAAAAAAAAAAGACAAAAACCCTCTTCAGGGCCCAAAGGCCAGCCTCCATGACAGAGGCCGCAGCTCATGACAGGCTTCCGTCTGCTGGGAAAAGAATGGAACAGCTACCCCTTTCTATAACCTGGAGGCGAATCCCATGAGATGAAGAGCACCATCCAGGAGTCAAAGCAGCAGCCACAGGAATCTTGGAAACGGCAGCCACTGTGGGGCGACAAGTGATGCCAGCAGGGGCGACTCGCTCAGAGACGGAGGGGCAGGCTTCACAGCCCACCGCCGGCCTGCCCCTCAGCCAGGCACACGCCCCTCCTGCTGCACCAGGGTCAGGGCTTGTGCAATTTCATAACTGCAAGATCGCCTGAGGAATGTGGAATCGTGATGGGCCCCGTCCTCGTCCAGGCCCCTACTTTTCCTTTTTATTTACTTATTTTTATTTTTTTGAGACAGGGTCTCACTCTGTCACCCTGGCTGGAGTACAGTGGTGTGATCTCAGCTCACTGCAGCCTCAACCTCCTGTCCCCTACCCCTCCCACCTCAGCCTACAAGTGGTCATCGTCATACCCGGCTAATTTATTGTGTTTTTTTGTAGATGCTCAGGGGTTGCAGGGAGGGGGATTTCTCACTATGTTGGCCAGGCTGGTCTTGAACTCCTGGCCTCAAGCAATCTGCCCGCCTCGGCCTCCCACAGTGCTGGGATTACATGAGTGAGCCACCTCGCAGGGCCTGCCCCTACTCTTCCCCCAGGCTGTATCCTTGGGTCCTGTACTCTGATCCCGCCACTGCTCTCTGGGCTTCATTTATGTCAGAGATGAATGGCCCACTTTTCACCATTAAAAAGTTACCATTCGGCCATGTCAAATACATAGTGAATTTTGATGACTTAATTTTTTTAAAATAAGTAAAATATCTCATTGATAATTTTTATATTAATTCCATGTTAACATGATTGTATTTTTTATATATTGGGTTAAATCAAATATATCATTAATACTTTTACTGTTTCTTTTTAATTTTTAAATTATTTATTTATTTATTTTTTGAGAGAGGGTCTCACTCTGTCACCCAGGATGGAGTGCAGTGGTGCAATCTTGGCTCACTGCAGCCTCAACCTCCGGGGCTCAAGCAATCCTCTTGCCTCAGCCTTTCAAGCAGCTGGGACTACAGGGGCACACCACCATGCCCAGCTAATTTTTGTAGTTTTGGTAGGGATGAGGTCTCACTATGTTTCTAAGGCTGGTCTGAAACTCCTGGCCTCAATCAACCCTCCTGCCTTGGCCTCCCAAAGTTCCTTTTACTTTTTAAAATAGGGCTACTAGAGAATCTAGTAGTGGCTCCTGTTCCATTTCTTTTTTTCTTTTTCTTTTTCTTTTTTTTGAGACAGAGTCTCACTTTGTTGCCCAGGCTGGAGTGCAGTGGTGCGGTCTCAGCTCACTGCAAGCTCCGCCTCCCGGGTTCGTGCCATTCTCCTGCCTCAGCCTCCTGAGTAGCTGGGACTACAGGCGCCCGCCACCACGCCCAGCTAGCTTTTTTGTGTTTTTAGTAGAGACGGGGTTTCACCATGTTACAGGATGGTCTTGATCCCCTGACCTCATGATCCGCCCACCTCAGCCTCCCAAAGTGCTGGGATTACAGGCTTGAGCCACCGCGCCCAGCCTCCTATTCCATTTCTGTTGAGCAGCACTGTTCTAGATAACAAGACAACTTGCGTACATTATCTTCTAGAAACAGCAATACATAAGAAGTGAAACTCAGGCCTCAGGTCCCACAGAGGCCTGCGTCAAAGGCTGGGGCTCCCTGAGGGGCGTGTATGTCTGTGTGTGTTTCTCTGCTCAAGTTACCTTCCCCGGCAGCTCCGAGGGGCGGCGGTGGTGGGGCCTCAACTGGGAGGGTCCCCTCTGGCTCTTGATCTCGGTCCTCTCCTTTAACCTCCACAGGCGGCGACAGTAGTGGGACCTCAACTGGGAGGGTCCCCTCTGGCTCTTGATCTCCGTCCTCTCCTTTAACCTCCACAGGCGGCGACAGTAGTGGGGCCTCAACTGGGAGGGTCCCCTCTGGCTCTTGATCTCCGTCCTCTCCTTTAACCTCCACAGGCGGCGACAGTAGTGGGGTCTCAGCTGGGAGGGTTCCCTCTGGCTCTCGATCTCCATCCTCTCTTTTAACCTCCACAGGCAGCTCCTCTCCTCCACTTGGCTTTTCTGGGCAGAGCTCATCCTTGGCCTCAAAGCTTTCCTTAACAAATAGCTCCATCTTCTGCCTTGTTTCTCTGTCCCCGGGAGGCTCCTCCTTGCCTTCCTCACTGGCAGGCACGTTCTCGCCATCGTCTGAAGATGTCGTCTCCCCTACTGGCGGAAAATGCAAAGGTGAATGTGGGAGTGTCCCAGGAGGGCAAGGGTGTTCATGCATACTTCAAGGGCTCACAGCAAACTTCTGAGACCAGGAAAGAGGTCAGGAACACAGTTTAAAAACGTGTCCTCGAGGGGCTGGGTGCAGTGACTCGCGCCTGTAATCCCAGCACTTTGGGAGGCCAAGGAGGGTGGATCACTTGAGGCCAGGAGTTCAAAACCAGGCTGGCCAACATGACGAAACCCCCTCTCCACTAAAAATACAAAAAATTAACCAGACGTGGTGGCACGCGCCTATAGTCCCAGCTACTCAAGAGGCTGGGGCAGGAGAATTGCTTGAACCTGGGAGGTGGAGGCTGCAATGAGCCAAGATCGTGTCACTGCACTTCAGCCTGGAAGACAGAGCAAGACTCGGTGTCCAAAAAAATAATAATAAATAAGGAACAAAGTTTAAAAAGTTTCTTCAAGGGGCTGGGCATGGTAGCTCATGCTTGTAATCCCAGCACTTTGGGAGGCCCAGGCAGTCAGATCGTTTGACGTCAGGAGTTCAAGACCAGCCTGGCAAACATGGTGAAACTTCGTCTCTACTAAAATAATAACAATAATAATAATAATAACTGGGTGGGGTGGCACATGCCTATAATCCCAGCTACTAGAGAGACCAAGGCAGGAGAAGCGCTTGAACCCAGGAGACAGAGGTTGCAGTGAGTCACTGCATTCCAGTCTAGGTGACAGAGTGAGACTCTGTCTCAAAAAAAAAAAAAAAAAAAAAGAAGTATCCTTGAGGGATGTTCATTAGTGCTGTTTACAGTGGATAATGACGGGAGCCAAATGCCCGTGAAGGCGCTGCCGAGCACAGCCCTTTAATGGAACAAGTCACAGCCATCAAGAAAACAGAACACAAGAAGTTCTTAGGAGATGCATGCTGAAGCACTGGGGATTTAAAGGCTATGACATTTGCCTTTATCTTCAAATGGTTCAGGGGAAAAGCAAAGTGTGTGTGTGTGTGTGTGTGTGTGTGTGTGGCAAATATGTGTAGCAAATTATGAAAAACCACAGAATCTATTAATAAATGCAGACATACAACTATGTTTTACTATTCTTTCAGCTTTTCTGAACATTTTTAACATTTCAAAACAAAAAGTTGGGAAAAGACAAAATATATGTAGTAAGAAAATATCTATTGTATGGAAAATAGTTATAGTATGCTAATTCAAAAGACTAGACAGGAAGCAACATAATTATGCCATTTTTACATAAAAATGTGTATGTGGCCAGGTGCAGTGGCTCACGTCTATAATCCCAGCACTTTGGGAGGCTGAGGCGGGAGGATTGCTTGAGGCCAGGAGTTTGAGACCAGTTTGGCCAACACAGCAAGGCCCTGTCTCTACAAAAAAAAAGGAATACAAAAATATTAGCCAAAGATGTTCACACCTTAATCTTAGACTATGAATATGTTACCTTACACGGACAAAGGGACTGTGCAGATGTGATTAGGATCTAGAACCCTGAGATCAGGAAATTGTCCTGGGTTATCCAGGCAGACTCAAAAGAATCACAAGGGCCCTCAGAATAGGGAGGCAGGTGTGTCAGAGCCACGGTGAAAGAACGAGGCGGTGGCGGGCGGAAGATGCCACACTGCTGGCGGAGCCTGGAAGTTCCAGCCTGGGCGACAGAGCGAGACTCCGGAGGAAGGGAACGAGGCCACGAGGGGCCACGAGCCAGGGAACGCAGGCGGCCTCTAGGAGGTGGGAAAGGCAAGGAAGCGGGTTCTCCCCTGGGGCCCCCAGAAGGAGCACAACCCTGAGACACCTCAATTTTAGCTTAGTGAAACCCATTTTGGGCTTCTGACCCACAGAACTGCAATAAGGTAACAAATTTGTGTTTTTTAAGCCACTAATTTTGTGGTAATTTGTTGTGGCTGCTATGAAATTACAAGATACATTTATCTCTGAAACAGAGCTCCTAAAACCCCGGTAGATAGGGGTGCTAGAAGGCTATTTTGTTCTAATATTTTATCTTCGAGCCCAGGTCCTGGCACAGAGCTCCTAAGACCTTCGTCCAGGGTGACAGGGAGATCTTTTGTCTGAAGGGGCCCTTGGGGGCAGGGTGGCTTCCAGACCAGAGAGACCAAGTCGTGATGAGAGGCTTGGAGCTTTCAGCCCCACCCTTGTCCTTCAGAGAGGGCGGAGGGGCTGGAAATGGAGTTAATCATCCATCATACCCACGTGTTGAAGCTTCCGGAAAACCCCCTGAACTGTGGGGTTCAGAGAGCTTCTGAGTTGCTGAACACTGGAGGTATCTGGAGTGGGGTGTGGCCAGAGAGGGCGTGAAGCTCCGCCCCTTCACACAGGCCCTTCCCTAAGCTCCGCTTCATCCCACTTTTCATCTGCATCCCTTATCGTATCCTATATCGTATCCTATATCGTATCCCTTATCGTATCCTATATAATAACCCAGAAAATATAAGTGTTCTCTGGAGTTCTGTGAGCCATCAGAGCAAAGTATCAAACCCAAAAGGAGTGTCATGGGAACCCTAATTTTATGGCCGTTCTGTTAGAAGTACAGGCGACACCCTGGGACTCGCAGTTGCATCAGAAGTGGGGAGTAAGCTCACAGGACCATTGTCCATCACCTGTGGGGTTAGTATCAGGATGGAAATGAATTGTAGGACACCCGGCTGGTGTCAGAGAACCGGTGGGTGTGGGGACACCCTGCACATTTGGTGAGCACAAGTCTGCCGGGTGTTGAGAGTGTGGTAGAAGAAAACAACCTATTTGAGTTTTCCTACTTTCAGCAGCTGCAGAAAACTAATAGGTCATTTATTTTGAAAATCTGTGTTTCAATCAGTAAAAGTGGTTGGAAACAGCTCATCACCGTTCCAGGTTCTCACTGGTGCTGGCAGGTGGGTGAGGCCAACTGCAGATGGATCTGCAGGTTGAGGAAATGGTTTAAAAAAAAATCCCTGGCCAGGTGCAGCAGCTCACGCCTATAATCCCAGCACTTTGGGAGGCCAAGGTGGGTGGAGCACTTGAGCCCAGGAGTTTGAGACCAGCCTGGGCAACATAGTGAGACCCCACCTCTATGGAAAAAAAAAATTTAATTAGCTAAGCATGGTGGTGCACACCTGTAGTCCCAGCCACTTAGGAAGCTGAGGTGAGAGGATCACTTGAGGTGGAGGTTGCAGTGAGCCAAGATTGTGCCACTGCACTCTAGCCTGGGCAACTGAGTGAGATCTTGTCCCCACCAAAAGAAAAAAAAAGAAAGAAAGAAAAAAGAAAATCCAAGGCTGGGCACAGTGGCTCATGCTTGTAATCCCAGCACTTTGGTAAGCCAAGGTTGGCAGATGACTTGAAGTCAAGAGTTCGAGACAAGCCTGGACAACATGGCGAAATCCCTTCTCTACTGAAAATACAAAAATTAGCCAGGCATGGTGGTACGTGCCTGTAATACCAGCTCTGGGGAGGCTGAGGCACAAGAATTGCTTGAACCCGGGAGACAGAAGTTGCAGTGAGTCAAGATTACGCTGCTGCACTCCAACCTGGGCGACAGAGCGAGACTCTGTCTAAAAAAAAAAAAAAAAAAAAAAAAATCCCCAAGATTAAAGAGTAAGTTTGACAGCTTAGACTCGCCTAATCTCAAAGGAACTCTGGGGCTATTGTCTTCGACCCAGCGCATACCTCTCTCTTGACTCTCTCTCTGTCTTTTCCTTTCCTCCGCCCGCCGCTTGATCATGGCCAAGGCTTCAATGCTGTCTGTGATCTTCTTCCGCTCCCTGCTCTCCCACTGCTGTCTCTCCTCCTTTTCAGCTGCGTACCCTCCCCTAGCCCAGGCCTCCGCACAAGCTCTGTTTAAAAAAAACAAAGAAACATAAATAGGGGAGGTGAACTCCAAACATACACTCTCTGATCAACTTGCTCATTTTCTTCAAAATCAAAGCAAAGTGAGCATCAGACATGTGACTGCAAGGATGAAAGTTACACGTGTGAATTTTATTATTTAAGGTGGAACAGTCTGCACAGCCTTCTTAGATATGACACCAAAAGCACAAGTGACAAGAGAAAAAATAGAGAAATCGGATTCCATCAAAATTAAAAATGTTTGTCATGCAAAGAATACCATAAATAAAGTATTAAAAAAAAAAAAAAAAGCCAGCAGGACACAGTGGCTCACGCCTGTAATCCTAGCACTTTGGAGGCCAAAGTGGGATGATCACTTGAGCCCAGGAGTTTGAGATCAGCCTGGGCAACATAGCGAGACCCTGTGTCTACCGAAAAAAAGTAAAAAGACAACTCAAAGAATGTGAGAAGATATTTGCAAATCATATATTTGATAAGGGTCTTGTACCTGGAAAATATAAATAAGCCTCACAACTCATTAATAGAAAGATGACACAATTTCAAAATGACCAAAGTTTAGGCTGTGCATGGTAGCTCACATCTGTAATCCCAGCACTTTGGGAAGAGGAGGTGGGTGGATCACCTGAAGTCAGGAGTTCAAGACCAGCCTGGCCAACATAGAGAAACCCCGTCTCTACTAAAAATCCGAAAATTAGCTGGGCGTCGTGGCACGCACCTGTAGTCCCAGCTACTCGGGAGGCTGAAGGAGGAGAATCGCTTGAACCCACGAGGCAGAGGTTACAGTGAGCTGAGATCACACCACTGCACTCCAGCCTGAGTGACAGAGTAAGATTCTACCCCCCCCAAAAAAAAATGAGCAAAGTTTTAAAAAATGAGAAGACAGGCTACAGACTGGGAGAAAATATTTGCAAAAAAAAAAAAAAAAAAAAAAAAAAAAAGGCTTGGATCCAAAACATACAAATAACTTTTAAAATTCAAAGATAAGGAAACAACCCAATAAAAAACCGGGCAAACGATCAAGATACCTCACCAAAAAAGATATACAGATGGCAAATAAGCCTGTGAAAAGATGCTCCACATCACGTGTCCTGGGGAAATGCAAATTAGAACAATAAGATAACATGATGTGGCTATAAGATGGCTAAAATCCAAAACACTGGCAATGCTGTGCTAATGAGGATGTGGAGTGCTGGGAACTCTCACTTGTTCCTAGGGGGAAAGCAAAATGGTACAGCCACTTTGGAAAACGGTGTGGCGGATTCTTACGGGACTAAAAATACTCTCACCATATGATCCAGCAATTGTGCTTCTAATTATTTGCCCAAATGAATTGAAGACTTATGTCCACACGCAAACCTGCACATGGATGTTTACAGCAGTTTTATTCTAATTGGCAGAAATTAGAAGCGACCAACATATCCTTTAGTAGGTGAATGGATAAACAAACTCTGGCACACCCAGATGGAGGAATATCACTCAGCAGTGAAAAGAGATGAGCTGTCAAGCCACACGAATTCATGGAAGAAGCCTAACTTCATTGCTAAGTGAAAGAAGCCAGTCCATAAAGGCTATATGCTGTATGATTCCAGCTATGTGACTTTCTAGATAAGGCAAAATCACGGAGACGGCAAAAAGATCAGTGTTGCCAGGAGTTGGGGCTGAGGAGGTGGGAGGGATGAATAAGCAGAGCACAGAGGGTTTTAGGGCAGTAAAACTATTCTGTGAGATACTGTGATGGGGGATACATGACATGATACCTTTGTCCAAATCCATACAATGTGCAACACCAAGCATGAGCCCTAAAGAAATGATGGACTTCAGTCAATAATAAGGTACCAGCATTGGTTGATCGCTTGTCACAAATGTCCCACGCGAATGTAATACGTTACAAATAGGAGAAACTGTGAGGGTGGGTGGTATATGGGAACTCTCTTTACTTTCTGCTCAATTTTTCTGTAAATCTAAAAATGCTCTGAAAATAAAGTCTAGGCCAGGTGCAGTGACTCATGCCTGTAATCTCAGCACTTTGGGAGGCCAAGGTGGGCAGATGACTTGAGCCCAGGAGTTCCGGACCAGGCTGGGCAACATGGCGAGACCCCATCTCTACAAAAAGCACAAAAACTAGCCAGGCGTGGTGGTGCACACCTGCAGTCCCAGCTACTCAGGAGGCTGAGAGAGGGGTTACTTGAGCCCAGGAGGTGGAGGCTGCAGGGAATCATGATTGTAGCACTGCACTCCAGCCTGGGCAACAGAGCAAAACGCTGTCCCAAAAAAAAAAAAAAAAAAAAAAAAAAAAAAGTCTGTTAGAAGTCTATTAATTTTTTAAAAATCAGCAAAGAAACTGAACAGGCATTTCTCCAAAGAAGACATAAAAACTGCCGATAAGTACAAGAAAGATGCTCGACATCATTATCTACCAGGGAAAAGCAAATGGAAACCACAGTGACACACCACTTCATACCATCCAGGGGACTAGAAATAAAAAGACAGGGCCGGGTGCGGTGGCTCACCCCTTTAATCCCAGCACTTTGGGAGGCCGAGGCAGGTGGATCACGAGGTCAAGAGATTGAGACCATCCTGACCAACATGGTGAAACCCTGTCTCTAATAAAAATAGAAAAATTAGCTGGGCATGGTGGCTGATGCCTCTAATCCCAGCTGCTAGGGAGGCTGAGGCAGGAGAATCGCTTGAACCTGGGAGGCGGAGGTTGCAGTGAGCTGAGATCTCACTGCTGCACTCCAGCCTGGGTGACAGGGTGAGACTCCATCTTAAAAAAACAAAAAGAGAGAAAAAGACAGGCAATCAGAAGTATTGGTGAGGATACGGGAAAACTGGAACCCTCCTACACTGCTGATGGGGATGTAAAATGGTGCGGCTGCTTTGGAAAACAATGTGGTGTCTCCTCAAAAATTAAACATAAAGTCCCTGTATGACCCAGAAATTCCACTCCTAGATACGTACCCAGAAGAAGACAACAGCTGTCCACACAAAAACTTCATTATTGACAATAGCCAAAAAGTGAAAAGAACCCTAATTTCCAAAAGCTGATGGACAAATACAATGTAGTGTATCAAAATGCAGTATCATGTGTCAATAAAAAGGAGTGAAGTACTGGATGGAGCACGCCACATCGCAGATGAACCCTGACAACACGACGTTGAGTGAAAGAAAAAAAAGGCCGCATGGTGGGTGACTCCATTTATATGAAATGTCCAGAACAGGCAAATCAACAGAGAGGAAAAGGAGAGAAGTAGCTGCCAGGGCCTTCAGGGAGCGAGAAATAGGGGGTGGGCTGCTAATGGGGATGGTGTTTTTTTGTTTTTTTGTTTGTTTTTTGGGACAGTCTCGCACTGTCACCCAGGTTGGAGTGCGGTGGCTCAATCTTGGCTCACTGCAACCTCCACCTCCCGGATTCAAGCGATTCTCTTGCCTCAGCCTCCTGAGTAGCTGGGACTACAGGCGCCTACCACCACGCCCAGTTAATTTTTGTACTTTTAGTAGAGATAGGGTTTCACCATGTTGGCCAGGCTGGTCTTGGTCTCTTGACCTCATGATCTGCCCACTCTGGCCTCCCAAAGTGCTGGGATTACAGGTGTGAGCCACCATGCCCAGCCAGTGTTTCCTTTTTTTTTTTTTTTTTTTTTTTTTTTGAGATGGAGTCTCGCTCTGTTGCGCAGGCTGGAATGCAGTGGTGTGATCTCGGCTCGCTGCAAGCTCCACCTCCCAGGTTCATGCCATTCTCCTGCCTCAGCCTCCTGACTAGGTGGGACTACAGGCACCCACCACCATGTCCGGCTAATTTTTTCTATTTTTTAGTAGAGACAGGGTTTCACCATGTTAACCAGGATGGTCTCGATCTGCTGACCTCATGATCCGCCTGCCTCGGTCTCCCAAAGCGCTGGGATTATAGGCGTGAGCCACCATGCCTGGCCCAGTGTTTCCATTTTAGGGTGATGAGAATGTTCTAAAATTGATTGTGGTGATGGTTGCATAACTCTGTGAATATACTCAAAGCCATTGCATTGTACACTTTGTTTTTTATTTTTATTTTTATTTTATTTATTTATTTTTTTTTTGAGAGGGAGTCTCCTGACCTCAAGTGATCTACCCACCTCAGCCTCCCAAAGTGCTGGGATTACAGCCGTGAGCAACTGCGTCCAGCCACATTGTACACTTTAAATACATAAACTGTATGGTATGTGAATAATACCTCAACAAAGTTGTTATTTGAAAAATAAAGTCTGGTGGTTTAAAAACAGGAGGCTTACCTTCAGAGAGAAGCAGCAGATCCCTGCTGTAAAATCAAAGGTACAGGTGTTTGGAAATAGTCGGACAGGGTGTTGCAAAGTATACTATAGCAGAGAAAGACCACGAGTCACTGAGACAGAAAATGCTAAGGAAAATAAACCATGTTCCAGTCCATTTACCACTCAATGAGAAAACCTCAGACCCTTTGATCTCAGAGCAGACAGCCAGCAAAGGCCTATCTGTTGCCTGCTATGTGCCAGGCACGGTTCTAGAGGCTGGGGACCCAGCAGTGAGTGTAAGAGCTCATCTCTGTTAGAGGAGCCCTTTTAGTTGGGGAAGACAGATCCTAAACAAAGAAATGAGCGCATGTTAGAGGCTGATGTGTCCTGAGAGGAAATTAAATCAGGCTGAAGAGACATCAAGTGGAGAAGGCACTATTTACATGCGTTATGGAGAGTGCGTTAATGACAGGTGAGCAGATGCCTGCTGCATCCTAGATGACAGCAAGTACCCAGTGTCAAACAATTAGTCAGTGACTGGATTAAGATTCAACGCCAGGGGTGTGGCGGCTCATGCCTGTGAGGCTTTGGGAGCCTCAGAGCTTTAGGAGGCCAAGGCAGGAGGATCACCTGAGGCCAGAAATTTGAGACCAGCCTTGGCAACATAGTGAGACCCCCATCTCTACAAAAAACTAAAAATTAACTGGGTTTGGTGATGCACACTTGTAATCTCAGTTACTTGGGAGGCTTGTGTGAAGCCAGGAGTTTGAGGCTGCAGTGATGGCGCCACTGCACTCCTGCCCAAGTGACAGAGTACAATCCTGTCTCTAAAAAAAGATTCAAGCCAGGTTAATCTGACTCCTGAGCTGGAGTCTTGGGCTATGCTGTAAAGGACGGTGGCTCCTATTGCTCACATCCACGTTACTTTCCTCAGCATGGCCCCCGGGGTGGGGGTAGCCTCTTCAGTGGCAGCTGCTCCCACTGGTTCACTCCTAGGAGCCCAGCACCTGCTCAGAGTCCTGCATGTTGCTCATAGGCACTCACAAGGACCCTGTGGCAACAATATTCTCATCCCCACTCTGCAGATGTGGAACATGCGCCCAGGGAGGTTAGGGAGCTCCCCCAAGGTCATAATGTAGCACGTGGCTGCAGAGCTGGCTTGGGAGTCAGGCCCCTGCACACTGGCTGCTCTCCCCGTCCTCACCACCCCCAGACCTGGGGCCCAGGGAGCTGGGTCAATTTCTGTTGAACCTCCCAGAAGCAGGTCTTATTTTCTTACCTGGCTAAAGTGGAA
Organism: Macaca thibetana thibetana; assembly: GCF_024542745.1. Classification (NCBI taxonomy): domain Eukaryota; kingdom Metazoa; phylum Chordata; class Mammalia; order Primates; family Cercopithecidae; genus Macaca; species Macaca thibetana. The sequence goes on along the minus strand of NC_065597.1, from coordinate 27,170,075 downwards.
GCTCTATTGGAAATATTTATTAGTTTGATTTAAATTTGTGAGTTTAAAAACATATTACAAGCTACATTGATCTTAAATGTATAATGCAAAAATCAGATTGTACTTCTCATCAAGTACAAGCTACTGATCTTGACTGTATAATGCAAAATTCAGATACTTCTCATTTATATATGACTGATATTTTATTCTAATTAGAATTACTAAATTGATCTAAATTTAAAAGTAAGTTAAAAACACAGATAAAAGCAGTGACGATAAACATGGCAGTCCAGGGTGCAATGTTCCTAATATTAAAGAAGCTCTTACAAATCGGTAAGAAAATCACTTCAGAAAGAAACTTGGAAAAAGTCATGGACAGAATATTCATAAAGAAGGAAATATAAGTGTCCAGTAACAATGAAAAAAATGCCCAACTTCATCAGTTATCCAAAAATGGCAATTTAAAACAACAGGGTACTATCTTCACCCATTAACTAACTTGGCAAAGATTTCTTTTCATGGTTATGTTCTGTGAGGTTGTAAACTGGTACAAACTCTCTAGAAAACAACTAGAAAATATTTGTAAGAGTTTTTACAAAGTCTGAAACCGCATTCTTCAATGCAGTGATGCTACTCCCAAAATTCCATTCCAAGGAACTCATCAGCAAAGAGGTAAACCACCAATACAAAGATACTTATCAAAGGAATATAAAAATCTATGAATAAGTGCTTAAATTCCCATTATAGTCAATTAGGTCGCCATCAAGCCTATTTCCAAAGAACGTTTTTGATATGTGAAATTGCTCAAGAATCAGAAATTTAAAAAGTTTAATATTAAGCATGGTCAACTATTAAATATTAAAATGTGATCAGAAGGCTTTTCTCTTCTTACCTGTCCTTTGGAAACACTGGTCTATCATCCAGGTATGTTAAGTGCTTTAGTCGTACAGTGACTGTCTTTCTATAATTAGGAATGTGTCTGATAACCGGGTTTCCCATCAAATTCAGTACACGCTGCAAGAAGACAAGCAGAACCAAAATGATTACTGAAGGATGCGACTGAATTATTTGATATGTGCTGTGCACTAAGAATAAATGAACAAAATCTAGAGAAGTGCCGATATCACATCCTGGTGACTTGATGGGAGAAATCAGAAGGTTTCCATTACTCTCACGCTATCAGAGCTGTCTAGATCATTCAGCAGCCCTTTCCTCCACTTGAACTTCAGATCTTAGATCTCATTGTCCCTCCAGAACAATACTGGAAAACATTTTCTGAGGCTTTTTCTGAGAGCAGTTGATTATATTAGTTTTGCTACCCAACCTCTTTTACTGAAATGAATCTCTGCCTAATTGATTGTTTTCTTTTCTTCCCAGCCAGGATCCATTTTAAGAAAACGCACACAGCTGCTAGACAGAGAAGCAGCAGTGACTAAGGGAAAGGATGGAGAGTGCCCGCTTACTTCTGCTGAGTGCCACAGGATGGAGGGCCCTTCTCCCTCAGCTTACAGCTCTCCCTGCTGTCAGTTAGGACCAGGGAGGAGGAAGGGGTTCAGCAATCCCACCTGCCATCCTCCCCCATTTTTAAATACTGTCACCTCCTCTACTGCCTTAAGAAACTCAAAGAAGTTGGCCGGGCGTGGTGGCTTACGCCCGTAATCCCAGCACTTTGGGAGGCCGAGGCGGGTGGATCACGAGGTCAGGAGATTGAGACCATCCTGGCTAACACGGTGAAACCCCGTCTCTACTAAAAATACCAAAAATTAGTCAGGCGTGGTGACGGGCGCCTGTAGTCCCAGCTACTCGGGAGGCTGAGGCAGGAGAATGGTGTGAACCCGGGAGGTGGAGCTTGCAGTGAGCCAAGATCACGCCACTGCATTCCAGTCTGGGAGACACAGCAAGACTCCGTCTCAAAAAAAAAAGAAAAAGAAAATCAAAGAGGTTGAATGCTTAGAGGGGCTGGGCTTGGTGGCTCACTCCTGTAATCCCAGCACTTTGGGAGGCTGAAGTGGGTGAATCACTTGAGGTCAGGGGTTCAAGACCAGCCTAGCCAACATGGTTAAACCCCATCTCTACTAAAAATACAAAAATTAGAGGGGCGTGGTGGCAAGCACCTGTAATCCCAGCTACTCAGGGGCCTGAGGCAGAAGAACCACTTGAACCCAGGAGGCGGAGGCTGTAGTAAGCCGAGATTATGCCACTGCACTCCAGCCTGGGTGACAAAGCAAAACTCCATCTCAAAAAAAAAAAAAAAAAAAAAAAAAGAAGTTGAACGCTTAAGGCAACATGAGGGTGAACCATTTCAAAATCTGTCTGCCTAAACCGATGGAATATTTTTCATATCTAAAGTGTTTCTTTGTTGAAGATATCGTAAACGAGTTAGTTTAGCATTTCCCAAACTTCATTCTCATGCTGTCTTTACCATTCTTGCTCTATTTTCAAGTGACTTACCCTGCACAGGGTGGGGCGGTGGGAGCAATACACCCAGACAGCAATAAAGGGGTACACGGTGTGGGGAGGATTTAAATGCAGTCACAAAATAACTATTAATATAAAGCAACCTGCTTTCCTTCTGGGCTGAATTGTGTCCTAATCAAACTTCACATGTTAAAGTCCCTCAGCACCTTAGAATGTGACTGTATTTGGAGATAAGACTTTTAAAGCCATGATGAAGTTGAAATGAGCCCATTAGGATAGGCCCTAATCCAATCTTACTGGTGTCCTTAGAAGAAGAGAGTAGGACACAGCACATAGGGAGGGACCGTGTGAGGACCCAGAGAGAAGACGGCCCTCTACCAGCCAAGGAGAGGACTCTGGAGAACCCAGCCCTGCCCACACCTTGCTCTTGACGTTCAGTCTCCAGAATTATGAGAAAATAAATTTTTTTTTTTTTTTTTTTTTTTTTTTGAGATGGAGTCTAGTTCTGTTGCCCAGGCTGGAGTGCAGTGGCGCGATCTCGGCTCACTGCAAGCTCCACCTCCCAGATTCACGCCATTCTCCTGCCTCAGCCTCCCAAGTAGCTGGGACTACAGGTGCCCACCGCAATGCCTGGCTACTTTTTTGTATTTTTAGTAGAGCCAGGGTTTCATCATGTTAGCCAGGATGGTCTCGATCTCCTGACCTTGTGATCTGCCTGCCTCGGCCTCCCAAAGTGCTGGGATTACAGGCGTGAGGCACCACACACAGCCACGAAAAAGTATATTTCTATTGGTTAAGCCACCCGGTACTTATGGCAACCCCAGTCAAAACAAAAACGAACAAATGGGAGGATTGTAATATAATAGAGCTTTCTATTCTCACCATGCACTGCAGTTCTAAACTAGTCTTTTGATGGTACATGCTACAGATTGTTCCTGAACTATGATTTGCTTTCAGTTGACTCGCTTTTCTCCGTGTTTATCAATGCACTAAGCGGTATACAATAAACTCAAGGGTTTTGTGTGCTAGTTTTAGTATTTTTTTCCTAGTACACGTTAACACATAGACACTAAGAAGCAAGGAAGCTGTCAAAGGTACTAGAGAGGACTTAAAAGGACTTGGGAAGCAAGCCAAAGGATGAGAATTTTTTTTTTTTTAGACAGTGTCTCATTCTGTCTGGAGTGCAGTGGTGAGATCTCAGCTCACTGCAACGCCTCCCGGGTTCAAGCAATTCTTATGCCTCAGCCTCCCAAGTAGCTGAGATCACAGACGTGCACCAACATACCCAGCTAATTTTTGTATTATTATTAGGGATAGGGTTTCACCATGTTGACCAGGCTGGTCTCAAACTCCTGGCCTCAAGTGATCTGCCCACCTTGGCCTCCCAAAGTGCTGGGATACAGGTGTGAGCCACCATACCTCACCTGGATGGGAAAATTTGAACATGAAAAATTAAAGTGACTGCAAGAGTTAAATCTTGTCAAATACTGTATATATAAATACATGCATTCATAATGATTCTAAAAAAAGAAAGGCTTCATTGTCGCCATGAAAGGTTGCTAGGGTCTCAATTCATTTTACTGAAAATTGATAAATAACCAGCCTGAGCAATATGGCAAAACCCCATCTCTACAAAAAATATAAAAATTAGCCGGATGTGGTGGTGTGCACCTGTGCTCCCAGCTACTTGGAGGCTAAGGTGGGAGAATTGCTTGAGCCCGGGAGGTCGAGGCTGCAGTGAGCCATGATTATACCACTGCACTCCAGCCTGGGTGACAGAGCAAGACCCTGTCAAAAAAAAAAAGAAAGGAAATAAAAAGAAAATTGATAAATAAAAGGGCCAAACATTGATCCTGGCCTTTTCTGCATGAACTGCATGAACCGCTAGTTGGTGAGTGAAAGCTCTTTGTAGAAGCATTCTAGCTGAAGCATTCTAGCTGAAGCATTCTAGCTAACAAATGCTGAGAGAGTGAGAGAACTGGAAAGTTGTCATTGTGTGACTCCTCATTAAATAATTCATCTAGGCAACTTTCATCAGTGACTGCTGAAATAACTGCGAGAAGGACTGATGGGAAACTTGATAATGGCTGGACAAGGCTGACAACATCTGAACCCACTAGTGAATCTTAAAATGACAAAAGGAGGCCGGGCGCGGTGGCTCAAGCCTGTAATCCCAGCACTTTGGGAGGCCGAGACGGGCGGATCACGAGGTCAGGAGATCGAGACCATCCTGGCTAACACGGCGAAACCCCGTCTCTACTAAAAAATACAAAAAAACTAGCCGGGCGAGGTGGCGGGCGCCTGTAGTCCCAGCTACTCGGGAGGCTGAGGCAGGAGAATGGCGTAAACCCGGGAGGCGGAGCTTGCAGTGAGCCGAGATCCGGCCACTGCACTCCAGCCTGGGCAACAGAGCGAGACTCCATCTCACAAAAAAAAAAAAAAAAAAAAAAATGACAAAAGGAAAAGCAAGCAGGCATCACATGCTCCCTGATGTGAGGAACCGGCAGTGGAAGGACCCGGCACACCTCAAGGTGAAATACTCAGCCCGAATACCATCCAGTCTCTGACTCTGATATCATTTTACAGGAAATACCAGGGCCAGCAGAACATGTTAAGTGGCACCACAAGGATGCAATCAGCTAAATCCAGAATGTGGATAACACCAGACAGAGGACCTGGTTTCCTTGAAAAATCAATTGAGTGGTGGCTGAGCGTGATGACTCATGCTTGTAATCCTAGCACTTTGGGAGGTTGAGGCGGGTGGATCACTTAGGGTCAGGAGTTCAAGACCAGCCTGGACAACATGATGAAACCCTGAATCTACTAAGGATACAAAAATTAGCTGGGTGTGGTGGCGTGCACCTGAAATCCCAGCTACTTGGGAGGCTGAGGCAGGAGATTTACTTGAACCCATAGGCAGAGGTTGCAGTAGGCCGAGTTTGTGCCATAGCACTCCAGCCTGAGTGACAACAGTGAGACTCCGTCTCAAAAAAAAAAAAAAACAAAAAAAAAGACAAAAAAAGTCCTTATCTGTCAGAGGTACACACTGAACTATTTGAGGGTAAAATAATATGACATCTGGCATTTCAGATATTCCAGCTAAAAACACAAAGAGGAAAAAAGTGTGAAAAAGGGAAGGAAGGAAGCCAGGAAGGAGAAAAAAGACAAAAGGACTTGATATTTGATGAAAATAATAGAAGTAGTTTCCTGTGGTGCTTTTCATTGTTTTTTTGTTTTTACCAAATCGGGCATGCTTTCCAGAATGCTCAGGATCTCAGGGTCACTCAGCTTGTTGTGTGAAAGGTCAAGGACACAAAGCGTCAAACACTCTCGTAGATGCTGAATGTCCTCCACGGTCTCCAGGTGATTGTGGGCCATCTGCAGTGTGTTCAGGACTGGGAGGCAGGCTGGAAGGTAAGGTCAGCAGAAGTCAAAAACAAAGGCATAAAAATGCTTCTTGGGCCAGGTGCAGTGGTTCATACCTGTAATGCCAGCACTTTGGGAGGCTAAGGCAGGAGAATCTTTTGAGCCCAGGAGGTTTGAGATCAGCCTGGGCAACACAGTGAGACCCCATATCTATAAAAAGTAGAAAAACTTGCCAGGTCTGGTGGCATGTGTCTATGGTCTCAGCTACCTGGGAGGCTGACGTGGGAGGATCGCTTGAGACCAGGAGGTCAAGGCTGCAGTGAGCTGTAACTGCACCTCCGCATTTCAGCCTGAGCGACACAGCAAGACCCTGTCTCAAAAAGAAGCAAAGCAAAACAAAACCAAAAACACTTCTTGCCCATAATATAAAATCTTAGAAGCTCCCTCAGAGGAAAGTGATGGACATATGGCAAATAGGCACACTGCTTGCTGGGTACTCTTACAGAGGTTTTCAATGGTCTTGATGTAATTGTTGCTGAGGTTAAGAGCATCCAGTTTCTGCAGAGCTTCCAGGTTCTCGATCTTATGGAGCAAGTTCACTTGCAAGAAGAGGCAACGCAACTCGGTTTGCGCCTCCAGGTTTTCGATTTTCTGTATTCCATTGCTCTGCAGCCAGAGACAGCGCAGCCCTGTGTACTCTTCCAGGTTCTCAATGCGATCAAAACCTAACAAGAAGGAAGCACATGGGAATTCAGCTCCCACTCAACAGGGCAGAGGGGTCATGGTCACCCTTGTTTTTGCCTACTATTAGGGACTGAATGTCTGTGTCCCTTCAAAATTCATACATTGAAATCCTAACCCCTAATGTGATCGTATTAGGAGGTGGGACTTTTGGGAGGTGATAAGGTCATGAGAGAAGAACCCTCAGGAATGGGATTAGTGGCCTCATAAACGAGGCCCCAGAGAGCTCCTTGGCCATCTTCACTCCATGAGGATACAGCAAGAAAGTGCTATCTGAGAATAAAAAAGCAGGCTCTCACCAGCCACCATACCTGCCAGTCCTTTCACCTTGGACTTCCCAGCCTCCAGAACTGTGAGAAACACATTTTTGTTGTTTACAAGCCACCCAGGCTATTGTATCTTAGTCGCTCAAAACAGACTAAGACACCTGCCTACCTGGCATCCACACCTCCTTCCTCCAGTACCAACTTTTCTTGGAGGAACCTTCCTTCTCCTAATACCACATGATGGCTCTCTGGGCAGCCGGTCAGAGTCATGGGGACTCATTCGGGGGTGGCCACACTTAGTCAAGCAAGACCAACTTTGATGCAGCCCAGGGGGTCTTGCTGAAAAGACGGATAGTCTTTCTGCTGGAATCACCCACCTGAAAGGGTGGAGCCTACTGCTGCCTTCATGGTAGGGAGTGGATGGAGGTGGGGGTGCAGTGGGGGTAAACCTGCCCTGAAAATGTCCCCACCAGGCCTAACCCTGGTGCAAACTGTAGGCCTTCTTTTGTTCTCTTTCTCAGTTTTATGAGCCAAATTTAGGGTTAGGAAAACAAACGTTTTAGTTTCCTTTAGTAATCATCAATGTGTAATTCACAATGTGTAGTACTCATCATCAATGTGTAATTCACGCTTTACCTACTATTACCAACACTTTTTAAAGTTCTTTATTTTGTTGCCTGAAAAAGTTTTTATTACAAATTTTTCATATCAGTGGTGAGCAAAAATGCACCCATGTTCCTGCCAACAGATAATCGTTTTCATTTTTCTCTCTTGCCTGCCAAGCTTGCTATGAGCATACATAATATTTAAAATAGTTATAGAATACACTTAAACATAGGTATTGTATAGATAGACTTTTTTAATCCTATCTTTTTTCCACAAAAAATTTGATTATTTTATTTCTTCAAGTTTTATTTTAAGTTCATGGGTTCCTGTGCCAGATGTGCTGGTTTGTGACATAGGTAAGTGTGTGCCATGGTAATTTGCTGCACAGGTCATCCCGTTACCTATGTACTAAGCCCAGCATCCATTAGCTATTCTTCCTGATGCTCTCCCTCCTTGTAAACTCTCTCCACAAAAATTTTTGTAGCGAAAATATTTGTCATGTTGCTCCAAGGTCTTCATGCTGAAGTCAGTATCTATGAAAGATAGGAACTTTTTTTTTTTTGTCTTTACGTCTTTAAGATAGGCACAACACCATTGTGACGTCTAAACAACAGTTTCTCAATGTCATCAAATAGCCAGTAACTGGTCACACTTCTTTGTTATCTTTTTTTCCCAAACTGTTTACTGTCTGAATCAACATACAAATAAGGTCCGAACCTTGTAATTAGTGGATGTCTCTTAAGTCACTTTTTTTTTTTTTTTTTTTTTGATATAGAGTTTGGCTCTTGTTACCCGGGTTGGAGTGCAATCGCACAATTTTGGCTCACTATACCCTACACCTACACCTCCCAGATTCAAGTAATTCTCCTGCCTCAGCCTCCTGAGTAGCTGGGATTACAGGCACCTGCCATCATACCTGGCTAATTTTTGTATTTTTAGTAGAGATGGGTTTTCACCATGTTGGCCAGGTTGGTCTCGAACTCCTTACCTCAGGTGATCTGCCTGCCTCGGCCTCCCAAAGTGCTGGGGTTACAGGTGTGAGCCACCGCGCCCAGCCAACCTTTTTTTTTTTGGACAGAATCTTGCTCTGTTGCCTAGGCTGGAATGCAGTGGCACAATCTTAGCTCACTGCAGCCCGCCTCCTGCCTCAGCCTCCCAAGTAACTAGGATTACAGGCACGCATCACCACACCCGGCTAATTTTTTTTTTTTTTTTTTTTTTTTTTTGGTATTTTTAGCAGAGACAGGGTTTCACCATGTTGGCCAGATTGGTCTCAAACTCCTGATCTGCCTGCCTCGGCCTCCCGCATTGCTGGAATCACAGGCAAGAGCCACACGCCTGGCCTTACATCACTTTTAACCTAGAGTGTGTGTGTGTCTCTCTCTCTCTTCCATTGCAGTTTTTTGTTGAAGAAACTGGATTATTTTCCCCTTGGTTTCTGACACTCTAGTTTTTCTCCCTGGTCTTTGCTCTAGCTCTCACCCCATCTCCTCCCTCTTTGCTGTTCAAGCCATCTCCAACTTGCTGCTACCCACTGGATCCCCCCACCACTGCAACCACCTGGCTAAAGTCTCCCTAAGATCCTAATTGCTACATGCTATTGGCAGTCCTCTTAGCCCTTGACCATTCCAACGCATCTGGCCCATGGGCCCTGCACCCCTTTCCCAGCTTCCTCCTCAGGCTCTCTGGATCACCCTCCTAGTATCGATGCCTTCATGTTAGCAATGCAGTAAGACAGGAGTGGATCCTGACACCAACAGCATACAATGGAGTGATGAAGTGTCACTTCCACTTTTGTCTTGGCCTTGCTTCCTTTCTTGGGTAACTTGCTCTAAGGGAAGCCAGCTCCCATGGGGAGGCTCATGTGGTGAGAAATTAAGGCCTCTGGCTGACAGCTATGAGGGTGAGGCCTAGAGCCTGGAAGCGGATTCTCCAGCCCCACTCAAGCCATCAAATGAGTGAGGCTGTGCTGACAGTCTGACTATAGCCTCATGAGAGACCCTGAGCCAGAACCACCCAGCTCATGACTCCCGAGTTCCCAGCCCTCAGAAACTGGGTGAGATCATGAGTTGAAGTTGCTAAGTTTCGGGGTAGTTAATTATGTAGCAATAGATAACTAATATGGGCACCTCTCTCTCCTAGCTCTTCTACCTCTCTGACTGTCTCTACTTAGTCAAACTTACTGGTTCCTTTTTCCTTCCCGCCTCTTAAGTATCAGTCCCCCGGGGGTCTGTCCTCCTATATCATCTTACTCACTGCTACACTTGGATGCTGGATGGGGAATTTTGGAGTGGGCAAAAGTGGAGGTGAGGAGACCCATAGGAGTTGTTCTGATCCCTTGAGGCATTTGTGCTCCTGGATCCCTTTGGGCGTCTCCCTGCCAGGGCACTATCCTCATAATAGCTGCTCCCATCCCCCAGGACACCAAAGACACATTTGCCGGTTCCCTCTGTGCATTTTCAGTGCTGAGCAGTGCTGGGCACACGGTAGACTCTCGGCAAACAGCTACCGAAGAAACAAATGAACAATGAGAGGACTGATGAGCAAGTTGGTCACCCCATTAGCACAGGCTGGGAGCCCTCAGGCTGGGAAAAGCCCTGTCTGTGAACCTGAGCTTCCATTTATATGTGATACTGGACTCCAACCCAGGCTCCTGCTCATGCCTCTCCATTCTAAGAGGCACCCAAAGATCCTCATTATTTGTTTCCAACATCAAGCTGCAATCCTTCCCAACATATACTTCCCAAGCCCAAAGTACTTACAAACTAACTTTCTGGTATGAAAAATTAAAGTCGGCCGGGCGCGGTGGCTCAAGCCTGTAATCCCAGCACTTTGGGAGGCTGAGGCGGGTGGATCACGAGGTCAGGAGATCGAGACTATCCTGGCTAACATGGTGAAACCCCGTCTCTACTAAAAATACAAAAAACTAGCCGGGCGTGGTGGCGGGCGCCTGTAGTCTCAGCTACTTGGGAGGCTGAGGGGGGAGAATGGCGTGAACCCGGGAGGCGGAGCTTGCAGTGAGCCAAGATCACGCCACTGCACTCCAGCCTGGGAGACACAGCGAGACTCCGTCTCAAAAAAAAAAAAAAAAAAAAAAAAAAAAAAGAAAAATTAAAGTCCTAGCTGGGTACAGTGGCTCACACTTGTAATCCCAGCACTTTGGGAGGCTGAGGCAGGTGGATTGCCTGAGCTCAGGAGTTTGAGACCAGAATGGGCAACATGGTGAAACCCCGCCTCTACTAAAAATACAAAAATTAGCAAGGTGTGGTGGCGGGTACCTGCAACCCAGCTACTCAGGAGGCTGAGGTAGGAGAATTGCTTGAACCTGGAGGCAGAGGCTGCAATGAGCAGAGATTGTGCCACTGCACTTTAGCTTGGGCAACAGAGCAAGACACCATCTGAAAAAAAAAAAAAAGAAAAGAAAAGAAAAAAGAAAAGAAATTGCTTAGGAAACAACAATAAAAGATAATGTGTTTCCTTGGTATTCCTAGAGCCAGTGGCTCCTTTGTAAACTCTGGTCAGGCAAGACTTCTTCTTGAAATAAAAGTTATTCCTTTTCCATAAATCTCCACTAAACTCTGAAATTTGCTGCTTAGATACATTCTGAGAACTAAAGATGATCCCTGCAAGTAATTTTTTATACCGCTAGACAGAATCCTTCCACCTGACAAGAAGCACTTCCTCTCTTAGGTCCTTACCTTTAAAGTGTAAATACAGCGTATCATTCAATGCTGGGGTAGTATAAAGCTTGTGCTGCTTGCAGAGTTTTTGCAGGGAACTTTTAGTCATTCTGTTAAAATGTAAAATATGAATAAGCTTACTGCAAATTGTCAGCTGTAAAATACATTCTCACAGTTCTTTACCACATCCATTCCTGCCCAAAATTCTATAACATCCTATATGCCTGATACCTATTTTAAGTTCTTCTTTTTCTCTTTCTCCTTTTCTTTTTCTTCTTCTTTTTTATATAGATTTTAGGGCCTCATCCAGTATTATTTTCAGCATTCTTTTTTGAGACGGAGTCTCACTTTATCGCCCAGGCCGGAGTGCAATGGCACAATCTCAGTTCACTGCAACCTCCACCGCCTGGGTTCAAGCGATTCTCCTGCCTCAGCCTCCCAAGTAGCTGGGATTACAGGCATGCACCACCATGCCCGGTTAATTTTTGTATTTTTAGTAGAGATGGGGTTTCACCATGTTGGTCAGGCTGGTCTTGAACTCCAGACCTCAGGTGATCCACCTACCTCGGCCACCCAAAGTACTGGGATTACAGGCATGAGCCACTGTGCTTGGCCTATTTTCAGCATTCTTAAAAATTGCAATGTATGCTCTTTTTTTTTATTTGAGATGGAGTCTTACTCTGTCATCCAGGCTGGAGTACAGTGGTACGATCTTGGCTCACTGCAATCTTCACCTCCTGGGTTCAAGCGATCCTCCTGCCTCAGCCTCCCGAGTAGCTGGGATTACAGGCGCCTGCCACTATGCCCAGCTAATATTTTGTATTTTTAGTAGAGACGGGGTGTCACCATATTGTCCAAGCCAGTCTCAAACTCCTGACCTCGTGATTCGCCTGCCTCAGCCTCCCAAAGTGCTGGGATTACAGGTGTGAGCCACTGTGCCCAGCCTAAAAATTGCAATGTATGTTCTAATAAAAAATACTTTAAATGGTGTCATCAGGAACTACTGCTGTTCCTCTCTGCAGGTCTGGCATTAAAGTTGAATAGAATATGCGCTCAGCTGTGTGGCAGAGGCAGTGCCATCTTCACTCCATTCTCAGACACCAGGCAGGCAATTCAACCTCTACCAGCCTCTATTTCCTTATTGTACAAGGGAGAGATTACATCATCCACCTTACTCCGTAAATGTGCACTACATGGCAGCCTGCCCACATACCTGGGGCCCCGATCTTCTCTGTCTTCTCTTGGGTGTGCAAAGTGACCACCTGACCCATTATCACCACTCTGTTTCTGCTGGCTTTGGTAGGATGTGGCAGAAGAACCCACACATATTTCCTTAGGATCATTAATTTCTGTAAAATAAAAGAGATCAGGTCTGTAGAGATCAAGATATATACCAAAAAATATCCCCCAACTTCAGCTTGGTTAATGACCATCCACTTTTACTATAGAACGCCAGTATCCTTTAGCGGCTGGGTATGGTGGCTCATGCCTGTAATCCCAGCCGTTTGGGAGGTTGAGGCAGGTGGATTGTTTGAGCCCAGGTATTTGAGACCAGCCTGAGCAACATGGCAAACCTCATCTCTACAAAAAATACAAAAATTAGCCAGATGTAGTGGTGCGTGCCTGTAGTCCCAGCCACTTGTGGGGCTGAAGCAGGTTGATCACTCAAGCTTGGGAAGTTGAGGCTACGTGAGCTGTGTTCACAGCATTGCACTCCAGCCTGGGCAACAAAATGAGACCCTGTCTCTCCAAAAAAAAAAAAAAAAAAAAAAAGAACACTAGTAATCTTTAAATGCATAACAATTTTTTTTTTTTTTTTTTTTGAGACCGAGTCTCGCTCTGTCGCCCAGGCTGGAGTGCAGTGGTGCCATCTCAGCTCACTGCAAGCTCCGCCTCCCGGGTTCACGCCATTCTCCTGCCTCAGCCTCCTGAATAGCTTGGACTACAGGTGCTCACCACCATGCCCAGCTAATTTTTTTTTTTTTTTTTTTTTTTTTTTTGTATTTTTAGTAGAGATGGGGTTTCACTGTGTTAGCCGGAATGGTCTCAATCTCCTGACTTCATGATCCACCCACCTTGGCCTCCCAAAGTGCTGGGATTACGAGCGTGAGCCACCATGCCCGGCCTAAAGGTATAACAATTTTTAAAGCACTGGCAAAGACTATGTAAATTTCACTTGTAGGTAGTCCTCTATAAAAACTTTTGTACAGGTGCACAAGAAAACATGGACAAAGAGATTTGTTTCTGCATTTTTTGTAAAAGCCAAAAACTGTTAACAATGTAAATGTCCATCCATAGGGACTGGTTACAAAAAACAATGACTTGCTTTTCTACCTTTGAGAAGAATGCACTAGAACTACATCTATCCATAGGGATAATTCTCAGAAACGTATATGGAGTGAAAAAAGCAAGTTTCACAATAAGCACAGGATACCGTATATAAAGTAAAAATATGCAAACCAATGCTACGCATTGTTTCAGGGCATATATGCATAGAGAAGTGCTTGCAAGAATCCATATAAAATTCTGGACAAGGGAGGAAAGGAATGGGATTAGAAATCAGGTGGGGGACAGGGGACAAAAGGAACACCAACTTTATGTGAAATGTTTTCTTTCTTTTTTTTTTTTTTTTTTTTTTGGAGACAGTCTTGGTCTATCCCCCAGGTTGGAGTACAGTGCTGGGATCTCAGCTCACTGCAGCCTCCGCCTGCCAGGTTCAAGCAATTCTCATGCCTCAGCCTCCCAAGTAGCTGGGATTACAGACGCCTACCACCACGCCCAGCTAATTTTTTTGTATTTTTAGTAGAGACAGGGTTTCACCATGTTGGCCAGGCTGGTCTCAAACTCCTGACCTCAGGTGATCCGCCTGCCTTGGCCTTCCAAAGTGCTGGGATTACAGGCGTGAGCCACCATGCCCGGCCTTATTTATTTTTATTTATTTTTTGTTTGGGGGGAACTTATTTCTTTAATTAAAAAAGACTTCAAGTAAATATGATAAAATGTTAATCATTTTCAGTTCTTGCTGGCAAAACATGGGTATTTGTTTTAATGTTCTTTGTTCTTTTGCCTTTTAAAAAATTTCTCAAGCCAGGTGTAGTGGAGCATGCCTGTAGTCCCAGCTACTCAGGAGGCTGAGGCAGGAAGATCTAGCCTGGGTAACACAGTGAGATTCTATCTCTTAAAAAAAATCTTCAAAAGGAAAATCACATGAAAAGAAACAAAAATAGTGAGAATATCTTTGATAAAAATAACATAAGCACATTCAAATGAATAATTTTTTTAAAGGTCATTCAAAATTGGCCAATTCAACTGCACTTAACTTTAAGAGCGGTTGTCTACTGCTTTCTGTGTTTGTGTGGTCTATTGAACAAGACTAAAGGCTGTGTGTGGGGGGACTGATTCTTAAACTCATCAATTTTGCATAGAATGCCCAGCCGCAGGAAGCAACAGATAAATGTTTGCGGAAAAAATAAAGAATAAGCGCTCGATATATAAATATTAATATGTAATTAATAACAAGAGCTACCATTTAATAATGGCCCACTATATGCTGGAGCATTTAATTGCAATTCTCTCCATATACTCCTGTATAATTATTCCAGCTTACAGATGAGGAGACTAAGGCTCCGAGAGGTTAAGCTCTGGGCCAACGGCCATAAAACTGACCAACTGCTAAGCCTCAACCTGAACCCAGTGTCAATGGCTCCAAGGTCAGTGTCTTTCCACTGAGCAATGCCAGTTCCCTATGGCTCCTCATACAAGGTTCATCTGGACAGTTGATGCTTAAGATACATTTGTTGCCTGGAACACAAATCAGCTGGTTTATTTGTTGCCTGGGTTCAGAAAATGGAACACAAATCAAGTGGCTTTTTAATCTAATCACTGAAAGGTTTCCCTTAGGGCACCAAGTCTAGTCTAGTGGGAGCAGAAGCTGAAGCCTGCCTGCCTTCCTTCCTTCCTTCCTTCCTTTTTTTTTTTTTTTTTTTTTTTTTTTTTGAGACGGAGTCTTGCTCTGTTGCCCACAAACTGAAGTGCAGTGGTGTGATGTTGGTTCACTGCAACCTCAGCGTCCCACTTGGCTCACTGCAACCTCCGCCGCCTGGGTTCAAGCGATTCTCCTGCCTCAGCCTCCCAAGTAGCTGAGACTACAGGCGCCCGCCACCACGCCCAGCTCATTTTTTGTATTTTTAGTAGAGACAGGGTTTCACAATGTTGGCCAGGCTGGTCTCGAACTCCTGACTGACCTGATGATCCGCCAGCCTCGGCCTCCCAAAGTACTGGAATTACAGGCGTGAGCCACCGCGCCCGGCCGAGTCTATTCTGTCACTGACTAGCCGAGGGTTATCTGTTTGGAGAAAGTTTTATAACCCCTTAAGTATCTTAAGTATTTCCTCCTCTGTACGAAATGGGGAGAGAAGCCCCTACTGCAGAGCGTTGGCTGCTACCGTTACTATTGTTGTTGTTATTTGGCTGTGAAGATCGGGTATGTGGTGTGGGAAGGGGACTGGAGCGCCCAGCCGTGTCGGCCCCTTGCCCACCACCCTCCGTGGGGGGCAGTCGGCACCTTCCTTGCAGCCCCCTGGGCCTGCGCTCCCGTGGTCACCCGCAGACTCCTCCAAGCCGGACTCCTGCGTGCAATCCAGCTCTGCTGCCCCACCTGCCGCAGGCTCCGAGGGTTTAGGGTGCATGTTTACTTCGGCGACACCGAACGCCCTGCAGCTGTGGGGAGCCCCGGTCCGCGGTGGACGTCGCTACGGCCCTAGCCCAGCCAGAGACTCCCCGTTTTCCTTCTTCGCCAGCGGCTCGCGCCCTAGTCGTTGCAGCCCAACGCTTCCCCGGTCGCCAAGGCAACTGCCGCGCACGCGCACTCGGGTCGGGCCGCCGCGCTGGGGACGCCGGGCGGGGGGGCCCTGAGACGCCTCCGCCCCCGGCGCGTGCGCGAGTCACGTGAGGGCGCGGAGCGGCAGTAGCTGCGGCGGCAGAGACGTGGGCGGTGGCCGCGCGGGTCTGGCGGGACCGGTTTGGAAGACTTTGCCGCCCTGCAGGTACCGCGCCCCCAGCGCCCTGGGCGCCCTCTCGCGGCCCTTCCGCCCCAGACCCCGCCTTGGACCCCTCTGCGCCAGCCGGCTGCTTAGCCGGACCCCTCTGAGTTCTCACCACGCCCCCCAGGCCCCGAGCCCCCTCCGCGGCATCCGGCCCCGAAGCCCCTCGGCGCCCCTGACCCCAGGAAATCTTCGTCCCTCCGTCCCATGAGACTCCTTCCTTCAGACCAAACACCCCCAGCCCCGCCCCTTCACATCTCAGAGCCCTCCTTCCGCCGGCTTCATCCCCACGCCCCCCGCCGCGGCGCTGCACCCCCATACTCTCCCTTCCCCCGGGCCTCTCCCCCCAAACCCCGAACCCCGTTGTCGCCGGCGGGTGCCCTGCCCTCCCTGCAGCCTCTCACCCGGCTCCTCCCCCGAGCGACCCCAGCAATCGCCTCCTTTGTCGGTGCTTCTTTATTCTCCTTTCTAAACGATTTGGTTTGAGTTGTTGTTGCCGTGTTTTTCTAAAATGGAAATAATTCAGAAGAATTGAGCTCCTAAAGAAAGGGCACGCCGATTCCTCATGCAGCGGTCCTGGGTTCAGATAGGATTTCCGAGTTTGCTCGTGTTGACTGGGCCTTGCCGGGTGCTGGAGGGGAAGGGCTGGAAGACGAACCAGGCAGGTCCCTGTTCTGAAAACGTGCCTCTCAGACACAGCCCCAGAAACCAGATCGCTGCAGCGCCCCTCGGTGATCCCAGCAGGATGTGTACAGTTGACTGCGAGGCAGTCTAGGGGTCTCACAGTGGGCTTCCTGGCCAGGACTCTGCTTCTTTCTACACCTCCATCTGAATTGCAAGCAGCCCTTCTGAGTTGTGGGGTGTTGGGTGTGCTACTTTACCTCTGTGAGCTTCAGTTTCCCCATGTATAAACAGGAGAATCTGGCTGCGCTTTATAAGGTTAATGAGAGAATAAAGTGAGACAGTAGGAATAAAGCACTTAGCAGCATCTTTTGCATAAAGCGAGTTCTCAGTTTTACTCTGACCGCCACAGATACCCAGTAGCTAATATCAAACACTAATTGTGGCTAATAGCTTAGGTCTGTTGAACACTCATGGACGGGCACTGTTCTGAGTGCTTTCTATGGACCACGTCATTTTATTCCTCTTGTAGTTCTTAGGCAGAAACTGTTATCCCCTTTCTTACAGGTGATGTGAGCAACGTGCAGAGAGAGGCAAAGTAACTTCATTCAGGACACACAGCTCTTTTTTTTTTTGTTTTTTTTTTTTTTTTTTTGAGACGGAGTCTCGCTCTGTCACCCAGCCCAGGCTGGAGTGCAGTGGCGGATCTTGGCTCACTGCAAGCTCCGCCTCCCGGGTTCACGCCATTCTCCTGCCTCAGCCTCCCGAGTAGCTGGGACTACAGGCGCCCACAACCGCGCCCGGCTAATTTTTTTGTAATTTTTAGTAGAGACGGGGTTTCACCGTGGTCTCGATCTCCTGACCTTGTGATCCGCCCGCCTCGGCCTCCCAAAGTGCTGGGATTACAGGCGTGAGCCACCGCGCCCGGCCGACACACAGCTCTTAAATGGAGAGGTGGATTCCAACCCAGGCAGGCCCCTTTCAGAATGTGTGTGTGTGTGTGTGTGTATTTATTTATTGAGACAGTCTCGCTCCGTCGCCCAGGCTGTAGTACGGTGGTGCCTGCGATCTCAGCTCATTGCTACCAACGTCCCCCCCGCCCCAGGCCCAAGCGATTCTTGTGCCTCAGCCTCCCGAGCAGCTGGGTGGGATTACAGGCGTGTGCTACCACACCCAGCTAATTTTTTTTTTTAAGTGGAGACAGGGTTTCACTGTGTTGGTCAGGGTAGTCTTGAACTCGTGGCCTCAGGTTATCTGCCCGCCTTGGCCTCCCAAAGTTCTGGGATTACAGACATGAGCCACTGTACCTGGCTGTTTTTGGTTTTAATTACTGCAGGAATATTGCAGGGGCACAGAGTTGAACAAATTGGTGGTACTTTTTTTTTTAAGTAGGTTTTTAAAATTGAAATGAAATACCCATGACATAAAATTTATCATTTTAGCCATTTTAAAGTGTATAACTAGGTAGTTCTTACTATAGTCACAATGCTATGCATCCATCACCAGTAACTAATTCCAGAACATTTTATCACCTACAAAAGAAACCCCAACCCCATTAACAGTCATACCCCTTTTCTCCCCCTGTCCCTCAGCAGCCCTAATTTATCTTCTATCTGTGGATTTGCCTACGCTGGACATTTCATACAAGTGGAAACATACAACATATGGCCTTTTGTATTTGGTTTCTGTCCTTTAGCATAATGTTTTCAAAGTTTATGTTGTAGTATGTATCGGTACTTCATGCTTTTTTATGGCTGAATAATATTCCTTTGTATGGGTAACACCACATTTTGCTTATTCATTTATTCATTGATAGATAATTTGTTTGTTTCTGCCTTCTGGCAGTTGTGAGTAGGCTGCTGTGAACATGCAAGTAGGAGTTTTTATGTGAGCGAAAGTTTCTAATTATCTTAGGTATCCGCCTAGGAGTGGGGTAGTCTGAATATTTTAATTCTTATTGCACAAATACAGACATGACAGTGAGGAGTATTGGATCTTGGACTAGATTCCAGATTTCTGATTCCATGTTGCTGCTCTTAGGCTCAGCTTCATTGTGCGTTTAGTCCTATACCAAAAATTGGCAGTGAAGGCAAATAAATCCCAAAAAGTCATGATACACCAATGATTAACTTTGTCAAACTGCTGACACAGAGTATGAGAAGCTTCTTAGATTTTTCTCAAGAGTTAAATTTGAAGCTTTGAACACAAAGCAGTATTTGGTTCTATTTATTAAATAAAATTGTTTACAGCAGCATGTCAGGTGCTGAGGAGGAATATAAAGATGTGTGAGATCTGGCCGGGCACATCCCAGTACTTTGGGAGGCTGAGGCGGACAGATCACGAGGATAGGAGTTTGAGACCAGCCTGGCCAATATGGTGAAACCCGTCTCTACTTAAAAAAAAAAAAATACAAAAATTCGCCAGGCGTGGTGGCACGCGCCTGTAGTACCAGCTACTTGGGAGGCTGAGGCAGAAGAATCGCTTGAACTTGGAAGGCAGAGGTTGTAGTGAGCTGAGATCGCACCACTGCACTACAGCCTGGGTGACAGAGAGATACTCTGTCTCAAAAAAAAAAAAAAGAAGTTGTGTGAGATCCCAGCCTCACACCATCACAAAACACCAGGAGGATTAAAGACTTAAACTGAAAAAGCAAAAGTGTATAATTTATAGAAAATAATTCAAAAAAATTTCTTCATGACCTGAGGCTAAGGAGGGATTTCTGAAAGAAAACGTAATGAGTACAAACCCTAAAGCAGAAAGATTGATGCATTTGTCTATTTCGAAATTAAGATATTCAGCCAGGTGCAGTGGCTCCCACCTGTAATCCCAGCACTTTGGGAGGCCAAGGCTCAAGCCACTCAAGATGGCTTGAGCTCACGAGTTCGAGACCAGCCTGGGCAACATGGCGAAACCCCATCTCTACCAGAAAAGAAAAAAAACAAAAAACAAAAAACCGGGCTTGGTGGTACATGTCTGTAGTCCCAACTACTTGAGATGCTGAGGTGGGAGGATGGCTTGAGCCCGGAAGGCGGAGGTTGCAGTGAGCTGTGACCATGCCACTGCACATCAACCTGGGCAGTAGAGCCAGACCTTGTCTCAAAATAATAATGGCACATTTAATTCATCAAAGACACTGTAATGAGACACAAAACATACAGAGAGCTAGTATCTAGACTATTTAAAGAATTCTTACAATTCTGAGAGAAAAAGAAGGAAAGGACAAAAGATAGGAATGGGCGTTTCAAAGATTACAAAACACAGACAGCACATACGTATAAAAAGGACTGTAGCCTTATTAGTAACCAGGGAAATGTAAATTAAAACCATAACGAGATACCATTTCACAGCCACCCTGTTGGCAGAAGGTGAAGCTTTGGACGCTACCAGCCAGTGACATTGAGGAGTGGCACAAACCTGCTGCTGGCAGGAGTGTGAATGGGTTCTGCTTTGCAAAAGCATTTGGCAGTGGAATGCATGTGGCCCAGCAGTTTAACCATGGGCAGATGCCTTTGAGAATTCTTGCACAGGTGTGCAGGAGATGGGGACAAGTGCTCCCTGCAGTGCTGTTCCTTACTGTAAAGTCAAAACCAACAGAAACAATGCATGTGCCCAGCACCAGCAGCAGGGGGATCTGTGAACTGCAGTGCATCCGAACCGTGAGATGCTGTGCAGCTGCAGAGGAGGATGGACTACAGCTGCAGGGGCATAGATGAGTCTTGGGAATAATGTTGAGTGAAAGAAAGAAGTCACCAAAGGGTCCATACAGTGTGGCTCCTTTACGTGAGGTTCAAAACCAGGCAAAACTTGGCAGTACTATTACTGTTTCAGAATACATGCTTGGGGTATACAGCTGTTTTGTTAAAAAAGTCAGAGTGACTACCCCAGAATTTAGGAGAGAGGCTGCCTCCAGGATAGAGGAGGGGTTGTAATCAGAGGAGCAGCGTACAGGACTTCCAGGACACTGGTTTTGTTAAGTAGACTGGTGGCTAAGTGGCTGTTTTATTGTTCTTTGAACTGTGCATAATACGTTTTACATACTTCTGTATATATTTTTAAAATTTTGCCAGACGCGGTGGCTCACACCTGTAATCACAGCAACTTTGGGAGGCCAAGATGGGTGGATCACTTGAGGTCAGGAGTTCAAGACCAGCCTGACCAACATGATGAAACCTCATCTCTACTAAAGATACAGAAATTAGCTGGGCATGGTGACAGGCACCTGTAGTCCTAGCTACTTGGGAGGCTGAGGCAGGATAATTGCTTGAACCCAGAAGGCGGAGGTTGCAGTGAGCAGAAATGGCACCATTGCACTCCAGCCTGGAAGACACAGCAAGACTCTGTCTAAAAACAAAATTTTTTTTTGGTTACAGAAAAATTTGTTTTCTATACATCTCCTGCCCTCCAGAGGCCTGTGCTCTCCTTGGACAACCAAGAAACCAAGATATGAGCAAGTTGAGTGTTTAAATAGAATCCAGAGCAGTGTGTGCTAAGTGCCACATGGGTGAGAGAGATGGAGAGGAACTCAGAGGCGGGGGCAGTGCCACGGCCTGGGAAGGGAAGAGACAGGAAGGAAGTTTCTCCCCAGGGCTGGCATGCTGTTGGTGCTTGTCAGGAAGTGATTGAACTGAGGAGAAGGCATGGGACTTGAAAGGTTAGGAAGAACAGAGGATTTGGAGTGCTGAGTACAAGGCAGATTCACACTCTGAAAAAAAGTAAGATTTCTTTGAAAAAATGTTTTCAATGAAAACAGCCATAGCCCTGGAGCCTTACTGAAAAGCTGGATAATCCCAGCGGGTAAGGAGCGGGACCTCAGGTCTACCCTGGTCAGTCGAAGATGACAGGAATCTCTCAGACTTTCTGGCTCCTGAATACACATAGTGGTTTTAGCCTAAGGGAGGCTGCAGAGTTTTCAGCTTGTCTCTTCGCTGTCCTGAAAGCTGAACTGACTGTTCATCCATCCCTTCCTCCCACTGTTTGTCCTTATCCCCTGTGGCTGATGTAACAAATGGCCACAAAGGTAGTGGCTTAAAGTGACCCAGATGTCTTTCCTCCTGGAGACGGGAATCTGTGATCATTCTGACTGGGCCAAAGTCAGGGCGTCAGCAGGGCTGTCTTCCTCTGCGGGTTCCAGGGCAGAATCCTTTTCCCGGCCTCTGCCAGCTTCTAGAGGCCGCCCTCCGTCCCTGACTGGTGACCCTCCCGTCTGTCCATCATCGAAACAGCGGCACAGAGCGCCCTCAACTCGAGCGCTCTCTGACCTCTCCCTCTGTAGTCACATTGCTCTCTGTCTTTGATCTTCCTGCCCCCCTTACAAGGACACATGATGACATTGGACCCACCCTCCCCAGCTCAGAGTCCTTAACTCAATCACATCTACAGAGTCCCTTTTGCCACTTAAGGTAATGTATTTACAGGGTCTGGGGATTAGGCTGTAGATATCCCTGGAGGCCATTACTCTGCCCAGCACACTGTTGTTCACTGGTGCTTTGATTGTCTTTCTTCTGTCCTACTTGCTTTGTCTTCTTTAAAACCCTGGCCAGTCTGCCTTGTGTTCTTTTACCACCCGCCCCACGTCACATGCATTTGGATAGCTTGGTGATGTCCATGTTTCAGCCAGGACTTTCCTCCCAGAACTCTTGGTTCATGAAGGTTTTTGTATTTGATTGGATTGCCCTTTACACTGCTAGGTGGAGCGGAGTCCCCTTCACTGTGGAGTGGGATCGGGTTACAGGCCACAGCAGTGGTGCTTTGAAGAGGTGACTTTGCTCCTTGCAGTTATGACCATAATTGTCCCATGACGCTTTTGCAGTTGTAATGTTTCCTGTAGGTTTTTGATGACTCTTGACCTGTAGAAGTAGAAAATGCTTAAAAGATAATAGTGAATTGCTCTTCTTTTTCTAGTTTGGAGACAGTTCTGGTTTTGTTTTGTTTTGTTCACAGATGTTTTAGTTTTCTGCAGAGATGAGAAAACAAAGCTTAAAAATTTTTTTAAAAAATTATTTTATATTTTTCCAACTTCATTGAAGTATAATTGACAAAGAAAATTATATAAATTTAAGGTGTACAACATGATTTGATATGTATATACTTTGTGAAATGATCACTACAACCAAATTAGTTAAGACATTCATCTCCTCAGTTACTTTTTTATTTCTTTATGGTGAAAACACTTGAGATCTACCCTCTAAGCAGATTATAAGCCTACAGTTCGGTATTGCTCACTACGCTCACCGTACTGTACATTAGATCTCCAGACGTATGCATTTTATAATTGAAAGTTTATACCCTTTGACCAAAACTTCTCACCCATGCCCCCACCTCTAGCAACCACCATTCTACTCTCTGTTTAAGAAAACAAAGCTTTAGAATAACTTTTTGCAGGTAGATTGTACAGGAATCAGAATTTTACTGTGTTTTAGTATTGCTTTCCACATCATGGGTTTCTCTAGGTTGTAGGCTGCCTTAGTCGGTTTTGAGCTGCTATAACAAAATACCATGAACTGGGTGGCTTGGAAACAGCGAACACTTTTCACAGTTTGGGAGGCTGAATTGTCCAAGATCAAGGAGGTGGAGCCCTCATTATCTGATCACCTCCCAAAGGCCCTCCCTTCTAAACCATCATCTGGGGGGTTAAGATTCAAGACCAAGAATCGGGTAGTGGGTCCGAATGCTCAGACCAGACCGTAGCACAGGTTAATATCTTTCACTAATCAAGCCACAAAACAGTAACGAGTCAGACACCTAAAGCAACTTTGACGAGTCTTGATATCTACATATGCCTTAGTGGGCTTCTAGGCTTAAATGTGTGATAAATTCCTTTGCAAGTTTCAGTGAGAGGCCATGAGCTTTTGAAATGTGGTGGCTTTCTTTTGTCATGAGAAAAATGTTGTTTTCCATCATGTACAGAGGGTAGGGAAGAAGATCGAGAGGAGGGAATGAGTTTTAATTTCCAATTCTCTAACATTTTTGGCCCATCAGGGTGTGAGAGAATATGTGAAGTGTCTGGTGAGGCTGAGGAGCAGCAGAGGCCACAGAGCCTGTGCTCTCCGTGTGGCCCACCTTCATCCCCAGCTGGGCAACCAGGGCTCAGGACTCCTCCCCTCCCCTGCTGCGTTACCTCCAAACAAGCCCCACCAGCTCCCTCCCTTGGTGCTCGAGGAGGAGGTCCAAGCACTCCAGTCTGGTGTGAAGGCGTCTCCGGTCTGCCTCTCCCAGCCTCCTTCAAGCCTGTACGCCTGCACACATGGGGCCTCACACGGGATGGCACAGCCTGTGCTGTCCGCGCAGGGGACTTCCCAGTGTTTCCTGAACAGGCCAGATCCTTGACAGTGCCGAGCCTTTCTCCGTGGGCCCAGGCCTGGGAGGCCCCTTCCCTCCTCTCTGCCCAGAGATTCTACTCACACTTCAAGACCCATTTCACCCCAGTGGCACCCTGGCCACCTTACGTTGCAGTTGCTCGGTGTATCTTTCTCTGACTTCCGTGTATACCGGGTGGCACGGAGTCCTGGTTTATTCATGATGGTGTCCTCAGTCTCTAACGCTTTGTATTTTTCATTGCTGTTCTAGAAGTTTGGTTTTCCATGTAGATCTCGAGAGACTGTGGGACCAGTGACCATGTGTGTTTAGGCCCCTTCGCTGTGTGTTCACTATCCATTCCTAAATCGGCATTTGAATGTATCAGTCTTGTGGGTTTTGTGGATGTGAGTCAGATCTCTTTGTCTTGAGCTGCCTCTGAGGAATGAAAAACTTGCGTTTCTGTCCATCAAGGCTGAGGACCAGACCTTGAATGCCATCACCCCCTCTGATGTCTGTGATTTTTAAAATATACGTGGCAACCATAATATTAACACATGTTTAAGGTACTTGCACATGATGGTCGTCCCCTGACAAGATGGTGAGGGGTGTCTAGTGGGGGTGTTGAGAAGCTGGGCCATGATGGGCTTGAAGCCTCTCAGCCCCAGGTTCCTGTACGCACCTCTGCAGTGGGTGTGTCTCCTCTGCTGGCCTGAGTGGGAGGTCCCTGGTGGGTTTAGCACACAAGCTTTTCTTTCTGTAAAGGATCAAAGGAATTTGTGGGTGGTCTGCTCCTGAGCTGGGGGCTGAGATGGAGCCTGCCGTGCGGAGACCGAGAGCCGGACAGGAAAAGACTCTGCCTGTGGGCTGCAGCCAGAGATGTGGTAGTTTGAGCTTCTTTGTGCCAGGATTTGTGGAAGGTGCTGGAGAAACAGAGAGGAGTAGAATTTGGCCTCTGCACTGGAGGACTGCAGCCTGCTGGGGTGGTCAGAGACAGAACAGTTACAGCGCGGTGTGCGTGGTGGAGGAGAGGGAAAATGTGGACCAGAGGTTTCCTTTCATTTCCTCAGCACCTGACCCACTCACAGCCTCAGGGGGCTGCGCCCAAACACAGTGGGACACCTTCCTCCCTGCCACCGTGCCAGGAGATTAGACAGGTGGTGGACACCTGAACTCAGGTAGGCCAGCCAGAATCCCTGCCAGGAATTTGGAAAGAGAGGCCAGGACAGTCTGTGGCAATGTGGATGTTCCAGGGAACGCTGCAGGTGGAACTGAAGAAGGGGTGTGCAGAGCGAGGCAGCGGGAGGCCCATGTGAAACCCAGACAGGCACCAGGCAGAGAAAGGCACCGAGGGCAGCTGTGGCTGCTCCCTTCCCCGACGCCGGCGTGGTGCTTGGGTGGTGGTTCCCCAAGGGTCCCTGGGATTGGAATGGGCTTTTGTCCCATTCGATGAAATGTTCCCTAAGAAAAAAGGCATAGGAAAAGGGGGGCATCCTCCAGCTGTTCCTGAGGACACATGCACTGTGT
The DNA here is from genome assembly GCF_024542745.1 of Macaca thibetana thibetana. NCBI lineage: Eukaryota > Metazoa > Chordata > Mammalia > Primates > Cercopithecidae > Macaca > Macaca thibetana. The sequence continues at coordinate 27,144,536 of NC_065597.1, read as the reverse complement.
CCCCAGCAGACGCCAGGCGCTTTTCTTAGTCTGAGAGCAGGGTACTTGGTGCTTAGTACATGGTTTGCTGCCGTACGGAGATTCATGGCGTAAAAATTTTTGTGTTTTCTTGATTTTTGAGCACTTGGATGTTAGTTTAATATAGTTTTCCCAGCTGAACTAAGAGGAAAAGAAAAGCATTTGTTTCTTGGTGGTTTTATTCACAGATTGGCCTTAAGAGAAGGACAGAGCCGTATACTGCTGACGACCCAGAACTGGCAGACAGAAGGTAAGAGACCCCAGGGCAGGTAACGACCTCAGCAGAGAAACTGGGGCCCCCTGTGTTGTCAGCCACCTTTTGCTAGATATTTACTTCAAAAAGGTTCAGATTCTTGAAAACAATCAGGCTGAAGGAGGAAGCTTCCATCAGTGTGGGGTCACTCCATGAGGCATGCCTGACCTTTTTGTAGCGAGAGCCTTACTCTGTACACTTGGAGCAACTAATTTCCCCACAAATACTGCTTTGACTACAACCCATTGATCTTGATATGTAGTATCTATTTTTTCTTTTTCTTTTTTTTTTCTTATTTATTTATTTTTTTTGAGACAGAGTCTTGCTCTGTTGCCCAGGCTGGAGTGCAGTGGTGCACTGCAAGCTCTGCCTCCTGGGTTCATGCCGTTCTCCTGCCTCTGCCTCCCAAGTAGCTGGAACTACAGGTGCCCGCTACCACGCCTGGCTAATTTTTTATATTTTTGGTAGAGACAGGGTTTCACTGTGTTAGCCAGGATGGTCTCGATCTCGTGACCTCGTGATCTGCCCGCCTTGGCCTCCCAAAGTGCTGGGATTACAAGCATGAGCCACCGTGCCCGGCCCGTAGTTATCTATTTTTTCATTGAAAACATTGTTTTAATGTATGCCTAGATGTATGCCTACCTGTTATTAGAAGAATAAGCTTAATGTTCCAAGTGTCTAGGTTTCTTTAGTCATAGCTTGTTATTCCCAGTTTTATTACGTTTTGCTTGAGAAGTCCTGGTACATACAGGTAATTACATATAGGTCATTGTTTTTGCATTTACTTTCTTCATGGCCATGTGTTTGATTAGTTATGACAAAAGGCACACACATGTTTTATGAGTTATTTCTGGAACTCACAATTTAGGATGGTCTAACATAGAATATCAGGTGTTTTTTTGTTTTGTTTTGTTTTTTGGGTTTTTTTTTTTTTTTGAGATGGAGTCTAACTCTGTTGCCCAAGCTGGAGTGCAGTGGTGAAATCTCAGCTCACTGTAATATCCACCTGCTAGATTCAAGTGATTCTCCTTCCTCAACCCCCAAGTTGGGTATGCACTACTGCACCCAGCTAGTTTTTGGATTTTTAGTAGAGATCAGGTTTCGCCATGTTGGCCAGGCTGGTCTTGAACTCCTAACCTCAAGTGATCTGCCTGCCTCGGCCTCCCGAAGTGCTGGGATTACAGGTGTGAGCCACTGTCCCTGGCTGAAATCTCAGTTTTTACTGGTCTTATAGGATATTAATGTTTTAGGCATGTCTTTGGGAATCTGTTTTGGGCATGTCTTTGGGAATCCAGTAATTATGACTGTTCAAGGGCTGCAGCCAGTGTGAAAACTCTGATACCTGCCCCGTCATCAGCATATCCAGCAGCAGGAGGGTTGTGGGAGGGGCGGTGGCGCGGCTTCCTGTCATGCACATCTGGAAACAGGCATGCTCATTTGCTACCCAGAAGGGGGGCCCTAACTTTGAATATATTTCAAAGGATTGTCAATCAAAGGATTTGGGAGCAGTAAGGGGTATTGGTGACTGCTGTATGGAAGATTGCTCAGAAAAAAGAAAGACTTCGTTGAACTAGACAGCTCATATTTTAGGTGATCTCAGCCAATCTGGTGCATAAAGAAAAATTACCCCAAAGGAGCATTTATTTTAGTTGTTTTTAGCTTAAGTATTTGGCTTATGTACTTAGGCAAATTTAAAATGTTTCCTTTTCCTGATGAACTTTGGCATTCTCATTGCGGGAGGTGAGTTTCTGTGCACAGAGCCCCAGTGGGCAGCATTTTACCTGTAGGGAATAAAGGGGCCCAACTTTTCATTTGAGGAAAACTTTTTTGTTTGTTTGTTTGTTTTGAGATGGAGTCTCACTGTGTCACCCGGGCTGGAGTGCAGTGGCCCGATCTTGGCTCACTGCAACCTCTACCTCCCAGGTTCAAGCAATTCTCTGCCTCAGCCTCCCAAGTAGCTGAGACTACAGGCGCCCACCACCATGTCCAGCTAATTTTTGTATTTTTAGTAGAGATGGGGTTTTACCATCTTGGCCAGACTGGTCTTGAACTTCTGACCACCCGCCTTGGCCTCCCAAAGTGCTGGGATTATAGGCATAAGCCACCGTGCCCGGCCGAGGAAAACATTTTTTAAACTTAATGCCACATTAGCTTAATTTGGTAACTTCATATGGTAGCAATATCAACTTCACACGGTACCACTATGGAACTTTCTGTTTTTGAGAGATTGTTTCCTTACCGTAGGGCATTTAGGAATCCTACTGTTTCTCCACTTCTTCAGTTTTCAGTCATATTTATTTTGTATGTTTTGTTGATTTGTAATTAACACTACACAGTTATATATATTTATTCAACAGTTTTTAAATTATTTTATATGCCTTTTGTCACAATATGGTGCCGTTCCTGTGCGTGTTCCATTTCAGTGGTTAATTTGTTTTCTTCTGCTTGATTCCTTTTTTACTGTGCAAAACTTGGTTGAGCTCAAATTACACTGCAGTGGAGTAGGAGGTAATTCGCCCATTCTTTCTTAAACTTATGCTAATTTTTGCTGGTACTGTTGGGTATTTTCTTAGGTTCCAGACTTTTTTTTTTTTCTATTTTAAAGGGATTTCTTTAAAAGTGGCCACCCCCAGAAGTTTTATATTTCTTTTTCTTTTGGCTTAAAATCAATGTTCTTTTTAGAATATAAGCTGTGTCCTTGGGTTTGTGTGTATCTGAGTTCCCTGTAATATAAGTGTAGTCTATTGCAGTCGTTTTGATATTTTGTCTTTCACAGGATGAACACAGTTGGTTTAGCCTGATATGAAGTCCACTCACTCGGTCTGTGGCCAGGGCCCCCCATGCCTGGCCTTGGTCCACTTCTGCAGGGTTATCTCTGATTGCAGGCACACATCTACCAGATCATGTGACATTTTACATTATTTTGTTAAATGTCTGTGTCTTCACATAGGGACGGTCATTTAGTTCATCTGTGAATCCTTCGAATCACAGTACATAGAACCTAGTAGGTGCTTAGTATGTGCTTGCTATGTGGACACTCACCAGAGTTGTGTTGGACTTTTCTTTCCTCAAATGTAAGGGACCAGGCAACATGATGGCTACAAATTAAGTTAGAAGATGGAGGAGTGCTCACTCTATTGTCATTTGAGAAGCCATTTTTTCCAGGCTTGGAGGGTATCTCTTTAAACAAAAAAAATTTTTTCTAAATTGATGTAAAGGTTTTTGAAAGCCGAGTTTTGTCTCCAGTGGATTGTAAGCTTTTGAGGCCAAGGCCATGTCTTAGTGCCACCTCTGTTTCATCTCCTTTGTCCCTACACAGGTCCTCCGTACTTGCTGATTGTGAATAAAGCAAAGAAATACAGGTACCTCTGCTGTATGAATTAGAAGCTTTGTGTTTGTTATTATTAGACTAGGAGCGTGTTTCAGGTGCAGAGCATATTGTGTTTGTCTCTGTAGCCACAGCATGTAGTGTAGTACCTGATTTTAGTGGGAATTTGGTAACTTCTGGTAGTTATCTTGGTTAGTCTCCTTGGAAGAAAGTAACTTTATAAGCTACAGATGTTAAATGATGAGATCATAAATTGACTGAATCTCCAGGCATGGTGGCTCACGCCTGTAATCCCAGCACTTTGGGAGGCCAAGGTAGGGGCGGATCACCTGAGGTCAGGAGTTCGAGACCATCCTGGCCAACATGGTGCAACCACATCTCTACTAAAAATAAAAAATTAGCCAGGTATGGTGGCATGTGCCTGTAGTCCCAGCTACTTGGGAGGCTGAGGCAGGATAATCGCTGGAACCCAGGAGGTAGAGGTTGCAGTGAACCAAGATCACACCACTGCACTCCAGCCCGGGTGACAGAGTGAGACTCTGTCTCATAGATAGATAGACAGACAGACAGACTGAATCCATGGGTCACGTGCATTTGAAAAGTTATTGTTATTTGAATGCACAACTGACAAGATCTGATGCCCTCAGCTGGATGTCTTCACTCAGACTGTGTATGTTCCTTTAATTTATTAACCAAAGAGGCTCTCTCTCTTTCCTTCTCCCTGCAGGTTGCCATGGCTGCTGTTGACAGCTTCTACCTCTTGTACAGGGAAATCGCCAGGTCTTGCAATTGCTATATGGAAGCTCTAGCTTTGGTTGGAGCCTGGTATACGGCCAGAAAAAGCATCACTGTCATCTGTGACTTTTACAGCCTGATCAGGCTGCATTTTATCCCCCGCCTGGGGAGCAGAGCAGACTTGATCAAGCAGTATGGAAGATGGGCCGTTGTCAGTGGTAACCTACTTTATAATCAAAATAATCTTTTCTATGAAGTCAGATGCATTTTTCAAGGAGCTATTGAATTTAATGTGATGTTTTTATGGGAACATGCTGATAAAAAAATAAAACTTATGGCTCCTGCCGTGATTATGTTCACATTTTCTTACTGTTCTCATCTTAGGAAGAACTTGCCTCATGATTGGTATCCTTCCTATTCTGCTCTCTCCTGTTCCCAGGCCTCCTCCAGACCCACTTCCTACCACTTGCTTTTCCTTTTTGTTCTCTGTTTTAAAATCGTCTTTAGAAACTGTCACCACTTTCAGAAATGCTTCACGTATTTTGAATTTCATTTTAATTTATGAAGATTTCCCAGAAAAGCACCTCCTGCCACTCATTCAAGCCAGATAATAGTTTGAAAACAAATTCCTACTGTGTCTCCTAATCAATATGGTGAATGTAAAATAACTCCCTGTCTGTGTGTCAGGATGTCTGGGAGAGTGTTTAGCATGCGCCCTTCACATTCCTGACTCAGCAACAGTGCCCTTGACTCATAGATACTAGAACTCACTTGACTTCTAGTGTGAATTTTTCTCTGACTAAACCTGACAGGGGGTACTTCAGGTCCATTTTAAGGGTCACACCATGAAATGCGCATGCTCACTTTTCCTGACTTGCATCCTAGGTGCAACAGATGGGATTGGAAAAGCCTACGCTGAGGAGTTAGCAAGCCGAGGTCTCAATATCATCCTGATTAGTCGGAATGAGGAGAAGCTGCAGGTTGTTGCTAAAGACATAGCCGACACGTACAAAGTGGAAACTGATATTATAGTTGCGGACTTCAGCAGCGGCCGTGAGATCTACCTTCCAATTCGAGAAGCCCTGAAGGACAGAGACATTGGCATCTTGGTAAATAACGTGGGTGTGTTTTATCCCTACCCGCAGTATTTCACTCAGCTCTCTGAGGACAAGCTCTGGGACATCATAAATGTGAACATAGCCGCCGCCAGTTTGATGGTCCATGTCGTGTTACCCGGAATGGTGGAGAGAAAGAAAGGTGCCATCGTCACGATCTCTTCTGGCTCCTGCTGCAAACCCACTCCTCAGCTGGCTGCATTTTCTGCTTCTAAGGTCAGATATTACTTACTGGAAGATGAAATCCTAATACCACAGAACATTTATTAACAATTGTTTGGTCTGATTTGTTGAACTCTTTGTCAGCAACTCACATTTGCTTATCCTGTATTTTTTCCTGAATTGATAATAAGCAAATCTTTTTTTCTCCTGGATTTTCAAGTTCACCCAGAATTACAAGTCTTTTCCTTCCCTCTGTCTCAACAGGCTTATTTAGACCACTTCAGCAGAGCCTTGCAGTATGAATATGCCTCTAAAGGAATCTTTGTACAGAGTCTAATCCCTTTCTACGTAGCCACCAGCATGACAGCACCCAGCAGCTTTCTGCACAGGTGCTCGTGGTTGGTGCCTTCGCCAAAAGTCTATGCACATCATGCTGTTTCTACTCTTGGAATTTCCAAAAGGACCACAGGGTACTGGTCCCATTCTATTCAGGTAGGAGTGTGCTTCAGGTCTCATAATTAGATTAATGCATCCTGAACCTTTCTCAGTGATACAGAGGAATCTGATTAAAGCCTAAGATGAGAATTATAAATTCTGACTTTGAAGCCTGACACTTAATAATTTTGGTTAAGACACTAAATTTTCTTTTGTGAGATTATTACATTAAGAATTTTCAAAATTCTTTCAAAGTTCAATCTATGTGGCACCTCAAAGGTGAAATATACTGCTTTGGCTGGGGTGTGGTGGCTCATGTCTGTCATCCCAGCACTTTGGGAAGCTGAGGTGGGCAGATCACCTGAGGTCAGGAGTTTGAGACCAGCCTGGCCAATATGGTGAAATCCCGTCTCTACTAAAAATACAAAAATTAGCTAGGTTTAGTGATGTGTACCTGTAGTCCCAGCTGCTTTGGGAGGCTGAGGCAGGAGAATCGCTTGAACCCAGGAGGCAGAGGTTGCAGTGAGCCGAGATCGCGCTACTGCATTCCAGCCTGGGCGACAGAGCAAGGCTCTGTTTCAAAAAAAGAAATATGCTGCTGTAAGTGGACTATAAAAATGCTAAGTATTTACATGGGAATTTCAAAGTAAAAGATTCTAGTACTGCTTGAGGACTACCTCTAAGTTAAAAATATAATCCAAAAAAACCACAAAACCACAAGATAGGGCTATATTTCATGTAACCATTTTATCAAATAATATATCCATATAGTCTTAGACTAATTTTTTCAAGCAGCATAGAACTTTTAAGTTTATCGTTTAGGCGTGACAAAGGATTGGGACCTTTTAGGACTTTGGAAAGTAAGTGGGTCAGATATTTGAAATTGTGATCCTAAGTATTCATATGAGGATGCATCATTATTCATTATAATATATTTGAGTTCCTTTATCTGGTCTAGTAAAGAGTTGTGCCCTAGTTTAGAATTTTTTTTTTTTTTTTTTTTTTGAGATAGAGTTCTGTTCTTGTTGCCCAGGCTGGAGTGCAGTGGTGCGATTTTGGCTCACTGCAACCTCCGCCTCTCGGGTTCAAGCGATTCTCCTGCCTCAGCCTCCGGAGTAGCTGGGATTACAGGTGTGTGCCACCACGCTTGGCTAATTTTTTGTATTTTTAGTACAGATGGGGTTTCACCATATTGGTCAGCCTGGTCTTGAATTCCTGACCTCAGGTGATCCATCCACCTCAGCCTCCCAAAGTGCTGGGATTACAAGCATGAGCTGGCTGGGTGCGGTGGCTCAAGCCTGTAATCCCAGCACTTTAGGAGGCCAAGGCCGCGGATCACAAAGTCGGGAGATTGAGACCATCCTGGCTAACACGGTGAAACCCTGTCTCTACTAAAAATACAAAAAAATTAGCCAGGCGTGGTGGTGGGTGCCTGTAGTCCCAGCTACTCAGAAGGCTGAGGCAGGAGAATGACGTGAACCTGGGATGCAGAGCTTGCAGTGAGCCGAGATTGTGCTACTGCACTCCAGCCTGGATGACAGAGCAAGACTCCGTCTCAAAAAAAATAAATAAAATACAAGTGTGAGCCACCACACCTGGTCCAATTTTTTTTTTTAAATATTCGGAGTTTTCTTAATTACCAAACATATTTTTGGGACTGTTTGCATAAAGAGTATTAGATTTACCACTACCAAATAAACATATACGTATATCAACAGTTACTTATTACTTTTATGAAAATGAGAGCTTAATAAGAAGCAGTTTTGGTCGGGCATGGCGGTGGCTCACATCTCTAATCCCAGCACTTTGGAAGACTGAGGCAGGTGGATCACCTGAGGTCAGGAGTTCGAGACCAGCCTTGCCAACATGGTGAAACCCCGTCTATACTAAAAATACAAAAATTAATTGGTCATGGTGGCGCACGCCTGTAGTCCCAGCTACCTGGGAGGCTGAGGCAGGAGAATCGCTTGAACTTGAGAGGCAGAGGTTGCAGTGAGCCAAGATCATACCACTGTACTCCAGCCTGGGCAACAGAGCTAGACTTCATCTCAAAAAAAAAAAAAAAAAAAGAAGTAGTTTTATTTAAGTAGTTGTTTCTAGGTCCTTTAATTACTTGAGAAAAGCAGAGAAACCAAAAAAGTAGTCTTAGAAGTCACTGACCATAAAATTTTTTTAGAAATAAAGATATGATGAGGATGGGGTTTAGATGCAGTAGATATTTTGACTGTATTTATAAAACACGAACATTTTACTGACAATTAAATTTTGTTCACATTGATAAACTTTCCTTGAGAATGTATTTTTCTGCCAAGAAATTCTGTTAAGCTGATTTAATTCCTGGAGTAGTTTTCTGTATAAAGTTGTTAAAACTTTCTGTTTTCATTTTATGTTACTCAAATTATTTTCAACACTATCATTTTTTATTTCCAATTTTACGTCAAAGATTTGATTCATCCTTTGCTTTTTGTCCGTGGCATATTTCTCTGGTAGCTTTTGCTGCTGTGATTTTCTTTGTTCACAGAGTGCGTGAGTGTGTGTGCGTGTGTGTGTGTGTGTGTGTGTGTCTGTCCTCCCTGGAGAGTAACCTGTGTCCATTTATTGACAAGAGGATTGGATAACCTTTATTATCATGCATCAGTTCAGTTCAAGGCTAGAATGTCAGTACTTGCCAAGGGCCTGTCTCTTCTCTTTCATATATGTGGTATTAGAACTTTCATTCAGTTCTGGACAAATCTGTTAGAGGAGTGTGGGCTTTCTCCACCTCAGCACTGTTGGCATTGAGAGTGGATAATTCCTTGTCATGGGGAGTGTCCTGTGTATTGTAGGATGTTGAGCAGCATCCTGGGCCTCCACCCACTAGATACCAGTAGCATCCACTCCCAGTGTGACAACCAAATCTGTTTTCAGACATTGCTGTATGTCTGCTGCTAGCACAAAGGCCCTGAATGAGACCCCTGAAGCAGAGCAGCATCAGCAGGACTCCCTCCCCTGGTCCCCTGAGACCCCTCATCATAGGTCAAGATACCATCCCAACGTCCTGGTGTTTCTGATTGTTTTCTTGTTGAACTTTGTTCCATCCTACCTGACAAGCCCCACTTTTCTCATAGAGTACTAACCACGTATGCGTCTGTCTGTTCCAACGGATTTATTCCTATAATGATTTTGAGTTTTGTTTTTTTTTTTCTTTTGAGACGGAGTCTCGCTCTGTCGCCCAGGCTGGAGTGCAGTGGCGCGATCTCGGCTCACTGCAAGCTCCGCCTCCCGCGTTCACACCATTCTCCTGCCTCAGCCTCCCAAGTAGCTGGGACTACAGGCACCCACCACCACGCCCGGCTAATTTTTTGTATTTTTAGTAGAGACAGGGCTCCACCTTGTTAGCCAGGATGGTCTCGATCGCCTGACCTTGTGATCCACCCTGCTTGGCCTCCCAAAGTGCTGGGATTACAGGCATGAGCCACTGTGGCCTGCCGATTTTGTGGTTCTTAACCAGTGAACATTCTGTTTGTATCACATTAAGTAAAGATAGAATTGTATTTACATGCAGGACAGTCCAGCCTCATTACAGAAAGTAGGGTAGGTGGGTGGTGGTCATGCTTCTATTCCCTGTAGAATCTAGGGTAAGATCTTAGGCAAAACTAGGTATTCAATACAGTAGTGCCTGGCGGCTTTTTCCATTGTTATTTGTTGTGACTGGTGGGTATTCGTTGTGACTGGTGGGTATTCGTTGTGACTGGTGGGTATTCGTTGTGACTGGTGGGTATTCGTTGTGATTGGTGGGTATTCGTTGTGACTGGTGGGTGTTCGTTTTGACTGGTGGATATTTGTTGTGACTGGTGGGCATTTGTTGTGACTGGTGGATATTTGTTATGATTGATAGGTGGGTATTTGTTGTGACTGGTGGATATTTGTTGTGATCGATTGGTGGGTATTTGTTTGACTGCTGGGTATTCGTTGTGACTCGTGGGTATTCGTTGTGACTCGTGGGTATTCGTTGTGACTGGTGGGTATTCGTTGTGACTGGTGGGTGTTCGTTGTGACTGGTGGGTGTTCGTTGTGACTGGTGGGTGTTCGTTGTGACTGGTGGGTGTTCGTTTTGACTGGTGGATATTTGTTTTGACTGGTGGGCATTTGTTGTGACTGGTGGGTATTTGTTGTGACTGGTGGGCATTTGTTGTGATCGATTGGTGGGTATTTGTTTGACTGCTGGGTATTTGTTATGACTGGTGGGTATTTGTTGTGATTGGTGGATATTTGTTGTGATTGGTGGGTATTTGTTGCGATTGGTGGGTATTTGTTGTGATCGATTGGTGGGTATTTCTTGTGACTGGTGGGTATTTGTTGTGACTGGTAGGTATTTGTTGTGATTGGTGGGTATTTGTTGCGATTGGTGGGTATTTGTTGTGATCGATTGGTGGGTATTTCTTGTGACTGGTGGGTATTTGTTGTGACTGGTAGGTATTTGTTGTGATCAATTGGTGGGTATTTGTTGTGACTGGTGGCTATTTGTTGTGACTGGTGGATATTTGTTGTGATTGATAGGTGGGTATATGTTGTGACTGGTGGGTATTTGTTGTGATCGATTGGTGGGTATTTGTTGTGACTGGTGGGTATTCGTTGTGATTGGTGGGTATTTGTTGTGATCGATTGGTGGGTATTTGTTGTGACTGATGGGTATTTGTTGTGATTGATTGGTGGATATTTGTTGTGACTGGTGGGTGTTTGTTGTGATTGGTGGGTGTTTGTTGTGATTGATTGGTATTTGTTGTGATTGATTGGTGAGTATTTGTTGTGATGGGTGGATTTCGTGCATTGGTCTGTGTACTTTTTCCTTCAGTGTTGATTTCTGGTTCTAACCTTACAACCTTTTTCTCTTTCATTTTTAGTTTCTTTTTGCACAGTATATGCCTGAATGGCTCTGGGTGTGGGGAGCAAATATTCTCAACCGTTCACTACGTAAGGAGGCCTTGTCCTGCACAGCCTGAGTCTGGATGGCCGCTTGAGAAGTTTTGCCAACTCCTGGGAACCTTGGTATTCCGACATTTGGAAAAACACATTTAATTTATCTCCTGTGTTTTATTGCTGATTATTCAGCATACTGTTGATTCGTCATTTGCAAAGCAGACATCATACTGTCAGAATGCTGTGAAAAACCTCAAGGGTGTGTGGATGCCACAGGATCAGTAATGCCTGAGGCTGATTGAAGACATCTACATTTCATGCTTTTTCCCTAACCTGTTCAAAAGTTACGCTTTTCTGTTGTTCTAGAGCCACAGCAGTCTAATATTGAAATATAATGTGATTTGTCACCTCGTATAATTTCAGATGTTGTTTTTTAAGGGAAATTGACCATTACACTAGAGGAATTGTACTAGTTTTTAAATGTGCATCAAGAAAGACTACTGAAAAGTATTATTTTATAACTAAGATTGCTGGTACTATTAGGAAGAATCTGTGTGTATTGTATAGGTCTAGCTGTTTGACTATCTGTAATGAAAATGCTGCACTTCAACTGGTATTTCATTAGAGAACCGTGTGTATGTACGTGTGTGTGTGTGTGTGCGTGTGTGGTGTCTTTGAGCAACTTTATTTATGGTTACCATATTTTTAAAAAGATTTTTTGTCAGGATGACTTAACATGGAATCTTAGAGGGTATTAAAACAATCTAGATTATTCCTTTTCATCCTAGATAAGCCTACCAAATTTCATGCTGTTGGTTTGCCATGAATAATATTACTTCCTACATTATATTTTTGTTTTTTCAAATCTGCTATGGAATGAACTTATTCCTAGATTTGGATATGTAAGAGAAACCTGCAGTCATCTTTTGATTTATAAGGCAATCCTTGTGGATAAATAGTGATTTCTCAGCCTCTGACCCATTTTATAACTGAAATTTAGCCCTTTGCAGCTTGTTATATCTGGTTTTCCTACATTTTTCTATGTAATATTATTCCATTCCAGTAGCATTATTGATAGAAATAGTAAGTATTTATGGAATAGTAAAATATGGACAAATTATGTGTGTGACATGATATATCTGTCAATAAGTTAGAAGCTTATTCTTGGTCTGTGTAATGAATTTATGTATTGTAGTGAATACCTTTATTGGTGTGAAGATAATTATGCACAAACCCTCACAATATGCGTTAACATTGAAACCTATGAAATGTCCTTAGTTTGGGTCTTATAAAGCCAACCATTTTTGAGGACCACGTACCTAGTGCTTTGAAAACTATAAATCACTATATGAATATGACAATATGTGCACATTTAAAATTCAGAGCTTGGCATTGTGATACTGATGCAGAAGCTGGTAGATTGGTTGAAAGTCTGGACTCCTGTGGCATTTTTTTTGTGGCATGATTATCTGTCATAAGTAGACCTGAGCACAATTTTATGGACACAGTTTTGCCCATGGCATTGCCTACAGGATTTCCAGATGGGACTTGCACTCAGAAGATCAGCAGCCAACTCCAGAAGCTCTTCCATGCTCAGATCATGTCTTCAGAACTTAGATGTGAACATCTACACACTGGGAGATGCTGTCTGACCCCCAAGGTTTTGATGGAGTTAACTTGGAATCCTCTTGACTTCATGCCACATTGACGTGAACTTTGATGTGTCATAAGCAGCAGCAACTTCGTGTGAAAATATTGTGAGGTAGTTATATGTAAGGTTGCGTGGTCCAGTAATGTCTTAGATTGATAAATTAGGTATGGAATCGGAATCAGTGTTACGTGATGAGAATAGGTGAACGCACCATGTCAGTGATGATGTAAAATTCTCTCCTTGGCAGGACATGGGCAAACGTACTGATTGGTGCAAGTGTGGCGCAGAGCTGTCCGTAGCTGTAGTGAAAGATGAAGCGCAAGACCTTCTCTAGGTTTTCTAGCTTTCATTAAATACATTTTTTTCCCCAGAGCTAATTTGAAAGTTGATTGGACCACTGTGGATGGGGTCTCATTAATAATGTGGGAAATATGGGCCAAGCATGGTGGCTCACGCCTGTAATCCCAGCATTTTGGAAGGCCAAGGCGGGTGGATCACTTGATCCCAGTAGTTCAAAACCAGCCTGGGCAACATGTCCTGTCTCTACAAAAAATACAAAAATTAGCCAGGCATGGTGGTGCATGCCTGTAGTCCCAGCTACTTGGGAGGCTGAGGCAGGAGAATCGTTTGAGCCCGGGATGCAGAGGTTGAAGTGAGCCAAGATCGTGCCACTGCACTCCAGCCTTGAGACTGAGCAAGACCCTGTCTCAAAAAAAAAAAAAAAAAAAAAGAAAGAAAAAGAACATGGGAAATATGAACCTTTGAAACTTAATCTGTGAATCGAAAGTTTAACAATAAAAGTAGTTGTTTCTGTTTCCTTTGAAAGTGTTTTGTTCCAGATGTTTGTAATTTGGAATGAGAGAATTTTTTTTTTCTTATAAGTGATTACAAGAAATTAACTTATGAACACTAGTGGTCATAACTGGTTAAAAGCTGACAAGTCAGTAACAAAATTGTTGAGAACAATGTACCTAGTCTTTGGAAGCTGCTGAGTTGACTTCTGGATCTCTGCCTCTTGGTAGGTTGAGTAAGGTGAAGATTGATTTGCTCGTGGAATTTGGCTGTGTGGAGGGAGATCATTGGTGATTTTTTCCATGAGCCATTTCAGTCTTCAAGCTAGATTGTAATGGATTCAAGAAAGAGTGGGAAGAAAAAAAGGGAAGAGAGCAGATAGAGACAGCTCCTAGGAGATTTTCCTGTGTTTCAACCTCAATTACTTAAAATCTAATCACATTTGGGAACCAGAGGGTTAGGTGGTTATGTCCTCAAAACCTATTCCAGTCTATGTCTCAGTCTCAGTATTGGCTTATGTGTTATTTTTCTTTTTAAAGATTCATATATGTTTAATGAGTATAAAGCCAAGCACAGGACAGTCGTGAATTCAGTAGAAATATTCTGTGTAATTCCTGGCTGGGCGCGGTGGCGCACGCCTGTAATCCCAGCACTTTGTGAAGCTGAGGTGGGCGGATCATGAGGTCAGGAGTTTGAGATCAGCCTGACCAACATGGTGAAACCCCATCTCTACTAAAAATACTAAAATTAGCTGGGCGTGGTGGCACGCCCCTGTAATTCTAGCTGCTCAGGAGGCTGAGGCAGGAAAATCACTTGAACCTGGGAAGCGGAGGTTGCAGTGAACTGAGATCTCCTCGCTACACTCCAGCCTGGGAGACAGAGCAAACCTTTGTCTCAAAAGATAAAAAAAAAAAAAGACTCTATGTAATTCCTATGGTGAGACTGAAAGGGAAGGGGAGGAGGCTGTAGAACCCACTCTGGAACATGCACAAATAGAACTTCCACAGCAAGCCCCCTGCGAGGGCGATGTGCTCTGTGCAGCCCCGCACAGTGCCACTGTTGAGGGCGGGATAATGGTGCTGCAGGTATGAAGCCAGGTGCTCCCCGGAGGGGTTGGGGGTGGACAGGCTCATGGCCTTCCCGTGGCGTGACATTGACACCCTTCTCCAGTAAGTATTTGCTCGGGTGGTTGTGGAAATACTTAGGGGGGTGACCTCCATCAGTGAGTTGGATGGGAACTCACAATGGGGCAGGACTTGTGTCACCATGCTCTGTGGACAGTAGTTTCCCCTTATCCACAGTTTTGTTTTCTGAGGTTTCAAAACCTGTGGTCAATCAAGGTCCAAAAACATTCAATGGAAAATTCCATAAATAAACAGTTTGTAAGTTTTAAATTGCACACAGTTCTGAGTAGCGTGATGAAATCTCGCACCATCCCACTCCCTCCTGCCTGGGATGAGAATTCTCCCCATGTCCACAGCTTGCGTTCAGGTAACCCTTATTTTACTTCATAATGTCCCCAAAGCCCAAGAGTAGTGATGCTGGCACTACGGATATGCCGAGAAACTGGAAAGTGCTCTTTTAAGTGAAAAGGTAAAACTTCTCCACTTAATAAGGAAAGAAAAACATTGTATGCTGAAGTTGCTGAGCTCTACAGTAAAACAAGTCTTCTCTCCATGAAATTGGGAAGAAGGAAAAAGAAATTCATGGAAGTTTTGCTGTCGCACCTCAAACTGCTGAAGTTCCGTGAGTCCAAGACCATCCACCGGAGGTCTCGGAACATGTCCCCTGGGATAAGGGAGCTCTACCGCACTGCAGGCTGTCACGGTGTTGTCGAAGATAAGGCATGTGTAACACTGTTGTCACACAGCTGATGCCCTAGGCTGTGCTTGTTGGAACAGTTTACCCGCTCACTGACCCAGAAGCTGGGGATGCGGGTGGCATCCTCAGCCTCCTCTTACCTCACCAGCCCGTGCTGTGTAGCTGCTTGCAGCATGTCACCACGGCGGCATTGACCGCCTGTCCCATTCCCTAAGCCACCGGTTCCTCTTTTTCCTGGGGCTGCTCAGGCAGGGGTTCTCCATGCCTTGAGGATCACGAGAAGCTTGCAGTTGCGAGGGTCCAAGCTGCTGGGAGGGATTGAGAACCTCAGTGCGATGGGAGGCAGATGATGGGGAGATGGGCGGGGATGGAGCCAGACGTGAAAAACCCGTTATTCAGAAGCTTCTCAGTGGGGGGCTGTCGGGTTTATCTGAAGTATCTTCTGGATGAGGGAGGCGGCCACGGGGTGGCTGTGCTTGGGAACGCTGTGTGTATTCTTGACCAGAGGTAGGTCTCTTAGACAAGAGGTTTCAAACGGTGGTTTGCCCACTAACAAGGTGTGTGTGATGTACCCAAGGGACCACACATCCACTTTGAAACGGTGCCCTTTCTTTCCCCGCACCCTGGGAGTTATGGAATCAGGAGTCCCACCCAGGGTCTTCCTCTGCCTCCTGTCATGTTGGACTTTGGTTGCCAGTCCAAATCTTCCCGTTTTCACCTCCAGGTCATCATTCAGGAAGAGGGGGTACAGCTTGAGGTCCTGGTGAATAATCCAGTTTCAGGCAGATGCCGGCAGCCAAGGATAATCTACTGTGGGCAGTAGCACCCTCTCTTTGCGTGCGGGTCCACGAGAGGTCTCAGGTGGCAGAGCTCCAGCACCAGGAGCATGAAGTTGTCCTTGAAAAAGCCACGGACACCTGAGATGTGCTGGTGGGCGAGGCCGTAGTGAGTATAGTGAGAGGCTGGAGACGTCTGCAGGGATGTCTCCTCCAGGTGCACATTAAGCAGCAGTGACTCAGGTGCGATCTTGCCTGAAAACACCTCCTCGGTGTTTGCCTCCGAGGTTTTGATGCTCTCGGCAAAGCCATCCTTGCCGAAAGAAAGCAGCCTGCCTGTAGTGCTGCCGGCAGGTTTACTAGGACCTCCAAGATCTCTGCAGAGTGGCTGCGGGGACCCCAGGAGCCAGAACTCCAGGGAGGTTTTCCCAGGGTTGGCTCGTGCCTGTGCCACCAGCTATTATTCTTTAAAATAACATTGCATTTGAATAAAGATTTGCAGATGCTTTATTCTGTGTGTGAAGCACAAGTTGAGGAAGTTATTTTAGAACCAGAGTGGTGGGAATCCACCAGTGGTAGACCAGGATCCTGTAGCTCAGGCTGTCTTGGTACTCTCCAAGTAACTTTTCTCTCCCACACCCCAGTCCCCTCAGTGTACAGGCATTCCCCGGAACCGGTGGTGGTGGTATTCTCTCCCCTGCTGTGGGGCCTCACTGTCACATGATTGATATCTGCAATCACTATTCTACCCCAGTTTCCAACAGTAGGGCCATGTATTCAATGGCATAGTGACTGAAGGGCTGTTCAGAGAACCCTGACCAAGATTAATTTACCCAAAGTTGGAACAGAAGGACATAGTCAAGTGTAAGATCAAATGCTTTCTGTGGTGGCAGAAGGGAGTGCCTTTGATAGTTTGCAAATGCAAAGAGAGGCAAGGGTGCTCCAAAAGTTCAGAAAATCGTATGAGATCTGAGTCAGGAAAGGATTCAAGTATCCACCAAGTATTGAGTCATATAGGAGCCGAGTACTTTATGCGTATGCTTTTTGTTTGTTTTTGAGACAAGGTCTTGCTCTGTTGCCCAGGCTGGAGTGCAGTGGTACAATCATGGCTCACTGCAGCCTCGACCTCCTGGGCTCAGGCAATCCTCCCACCTCAGCCTCGCTAGTAGCTGGGACTACAGGTGCACATCACCACTCCTGGCAAAAACAAAACCAAACACAACTGTAGAGACATGTCTCTGTTGCCCAAACTAGTCTCAAACTCCTGGGCTCAAGTGATCCTCCCGCCACAGCCTCCCAAAGTGTTGAGATTACAGGCATAAGCCACTGCGCTAGGCCTTATGCCTGTGCTTAATTTAACCCTCATCCTTTAAGGCAGATATTAGTACCCCTATTTTTTAAAAAATTTTTTATTTACTTATTTTTAAGGCAGAGTCTCATTCTGTCGCTCAGGCTGGAGTGCAGTGGTACAATCTCAGCTCACTGCAACCTCCGCCTCCCAGGTTCAAGCAATTCTTCTGCCTCAGCCTCCTGAGTAGCTGGGATTACAGTCGCAAGCTACCACACTCAGCTAAGTTTTTCTATTTTTGGTAGAGACGGGGTTTCACCATGTTGACCAGGCTGGTCTCAAACTTCTGACCTCAAGTGATCCGCCTGCCTCGGCCTCCCCAAGTCCTGGGATTACAGGCGTGAGCCACCCCACCTGGCTGGTACCCCATTTTTGGGATGAAGAAGCTGAGGTACAAAGAGGTTAAATAACTTGCTCAAAATTACCAAGTAGAAGCCTGAGGTGGGGTATGGTAATTTGTAATTCTACATGTATCCACTATATTAAGTCAACTGTGTTAAATCACGTTTAAGGAAGATGATGCGCTGTGATCTGTAATACTGGTGCAGTTCAGCATTACTGTGGTGCCGTGTCAAGTTCAAAAAGACAAAAAATCATCTGATCGACCTATGGCGCATCACCGCCCACCAGCAGTACCTGAAGACGCTTTCAGTCCTCTGCTAGTGCCCTTACGGGGCCATTTACATTGAAAACAACCTGTGATCCTAACATCTAAGTCACCCAGACCTCTTTCAGGCGGCAAGCTTTTCAGAGAGTTTAACACATTTATTATTGTTTTTTCAAAAAGGGCAAACACGTGGCGTTACAAAGGTCCTTCCGTTTCGCACGCACCGGTGTCCCGGCAGCGCGCTGCGCGTCGCGAGGCCCAGTCTGTCGTCCTGCGGCGCCGGGGGTCAGGAGGTCGGGCAGGCGGAATTTGGGGGTTCGCGTGTTCCGGACTGCACACTTCGCCATCTTAACCAGCTACCGCCCGGGTTAAGGGGCACCCAGGGCAGGTGCCCGGTCGGGGTTGGGGAGTCCGAACCACCGATGCCTGGACGTGGACCCCTGCAGGGAGGGTCCGCGCCGGAAGCGAGCTCTCCACGGTTCCATGACAGCAGGCCCGTGGGGGCAGGGAGCCTGCACCAGGCAGTCTTTCTATATCCGGGCTCCTTTTCCGAGTCTGGGATCCTAGAGCGACTCGCAACGCAGACAAGGCGTTCCCCAAGCGCGTTGTCGCCGCCTGGCCCCGCGCTGGCCACGCCCCTCCGCTTCCACCCTGCCACAGGTCCCCGGCCGCAAATGTCGCGAGACCATCGTCCATCCTCCCGGCGTGGTCCCGCGGCCCACGGCGTCCAGAGCGCGCACGCAGGCCCGGGAGCGCGGGACACACAGGGCACGCCGGGTGTGTGGGGCTGACGCTGCCAGCTGTGGGCCTCCCTGGCCCGGTCGCCCAGTCTCGCGAGAGTTGGGAGTAAACAGCCCCGAATGGAGTGCCCAGGCGTGTTCGCTGCGGAGGCGCCGTTATCCCGGGCCCGCCGGCCCTGAGCTCCAGGCGGCGCAGGTACGTCAGCCGCTCTCGCGCGCGGCCTCCCCGGACAGCTCCCCTGCCCGCCTGTCTAGCAGCGGCGGCCCACTCGGTCAGCTGTGCCGGCTGCGTCCGAGGCCCCAAGGCGAGGGCTGCGGGGGCCGGGCCGGGCCGGGCCGGGGGAGAGGGGCGCGGGGCCTCCGGCGCTTGTTTGGACACAGCGTGCCTGTCCCGCGGCCCTGCGGGGGTGTGCGCGCTCCGGCGGCTTGTTCCGTTGCATGGTTTTCTTTACGTGAAGTGAGCATTCACCGAGTGAAACAATACGCCGTGCTCTGGCCCCGAGCCTGCAAACAGACTGAATTCTAGGTGCGCTTCCGGGGCAGTGCTGGCTTCAGGTTTAAAAGACCTCGAGTCTTTGCCTTATCTCGGTCTGTGCATATTCCGCTGCTGGTTTTTGGAAATGCAGGGATCCTGTTCGGCAAACTCTCAGAACCTGGTTGCCTTTTAAACCTGTAGCATCTTAAAAATCTTGCCTCGCCTTGGCATGGTTGCGCTACCTGTGATCGTTGTGGATCGTCAATATTTTTATTAAGATATTTACCTTTCGTATTGGGTTGTCTGTCTACACAAATTATTAGATTCTAGTCGACACTTCCAAATGACATGGAGTTATTAGATTGTGATTGACACTTCTAAATGACATGGAGTGGAATACGACCTGAGTTGAATTCTGGAGACTCGTCCTTAAGTCTTAACTATGTAGGTAAGCCCTCCTAACTTCAGGGTCTGCGATTGTATATGTAAGAAAAGGAGGGCTTGCAGAAGAGAAGTAATTCCTCTCATTTTTTGTTTTTCAATCTGGAGAATCCGCTATTATTATTTATACTTAGGGGCTTCATTGAAGTAGAATTTACATACCATAAAATCCACCTGTTTTAAGTGTACTATTCAGTGGTTTTTAGTACATTTACAGCTGCACAGTCACCACCAAATCCACTTTTAGAACATTTCCGTTACCCCAAGACCTCTGATGCCCATTCGTGGTCAATACCCATTTCCAAGCTCCGCCACAGGCAACCTTTCATCTACTTTGACTTTCTAGATTTGCCTTTAATGACTATTTCATATATTCAGATGGAAAGATATGATATGTGGCCTTTTGTGTCAGGCTTCTTTCACTTAGCATGTTTTCACAGTTCATCCATGTTGTAGCATGAATCAGGATTTATTCCTTTTATGACCAAATAATATTCAGTTGTGTGGCTCTACCGCATTTTGTTTAAGCATTTATGGAGAATACTTTTGGCAAATAAAATTTTATTTTATGCTCCAGTGTGTGATGCAGATGACAGCAAAATTGTTGATTGGGGATGGGAGCTGGGACCTGACCCAGACACGTGTCAAACTACTGCACTCCCCAGGCACCCTGTATAATCAAGAATTGGTCCTTTCTATATAAAAAGGGGAAATTCCAATGCAGAGCTTGCCACGGAGTCTCGCTGTGTCTCCCAGGCTGGAGTGCAGTGGCGTGATCTCGGCTCACTGCAAGCTCCGCTTGCGGAACTTTTGAAGCACCTAGGGATGAAGTGGGAGCTCTTCTAGTCAGGAGGTTAACAAGAACTAGGAAGACTGGGCCGGGTGCAGTGGCTCACACCTGTAATCCCGCACTTTGGGAGGCCGAGGTGGGCGGATCACGAGGTCAGGTGTTCAAGACCGGCCTGGCCAATATGGTGAAACCCCGTCCTTACTGAAAATACAAGAATTAGCTGGGCGCAATGGCAGGCGCCTGTAATCCCAGCTGCTTGGGAGGCTGAGGCAGGAGAATCGCTTGAACCCAGGCGGCAGACGTTGTAGTGAGCCAGGATCACACCACTGCACTCCAGCCTGGGCGACAGAGTAAAACTATGTCTCAAAAAAAAAAGAACTGGGAAGACTGAAGGCTAAGGTGAACTGTGCATTGCTCCCATCAGTACTGCAGAAATCTGCTTGAGGAAACGCCTTATTTATTTATTTATTGAGACAGGGTCTCGTTCTATCGCCAAGCTGGAGTGCAGTGGCATATCTCAGCTCATTGCAACTTCTGCCTCCTGGGTTCAAGCGATTCTCCTGCCTCAGCCTCCCAAGTAGCCGGGACTACAGGCGCCTGCCACCACGCCCGGCTCATTTTTGTATTTGTAGTAGAGACGGGGTTTTACCATATTGGTCAGGCTGGTTTCAGACTCCTTGACCTTGTGATCCGCCAGCGTCGGCCTCCCAAAGTACTGGGATTACAGGCGTGAGCTACCGTGCCCAGTTGAGGAAACGCATTTTAAAGTAAAATAAGGAAGGTAAGAAGTTTGGAGGTGCCCTGTATGTGACCAACTAATACTGAATGACTAAAGTGTGAGACTAAAAGACAAGAGTGACGTGTATGAAATAGTAGGCAGTGAAGACACCACAGACCAAGGTTTCTCACTCTTGACTGTAGTGATACATTGGGATGAAGTTTTTTTGTTTTTAATACAAGACCACCTGATGGATAGAGTGTGCCAGAAGAAATGGTTGCATTGGATGTAAGAATACACCAGAATAAGTAAGAGACGTGATGATGAAAGCAACAGGTTGGCTGGCCACAGTGGCTCATGCCTGTAATCCCAGCGCTTTGGGAGGCCGAGGCAGGTGGATCGTGAGGTCAGGAGATCGAGACCATCCTGGCTAACATGGTGAAATCCCATCTCTGCTAAAAATACAAAAAATTACCCGGGCATGGTGGCACACGCCTGTGATTCCAGCTACTTGGGAGGCTGAGGCAGGATAATCGTGTGAACCCGGGAGGCAGAGGTTGCAGTGAGCCAAGATCTCGTCATTGCACTCCACCCTGGTGACATAGCGAGACTCCGTCTCAAAAAAAAAGAAAGAAGACACCTTTGTTTTACTATAGTTTGGTCTGGCATGACTTAATTGTTAGCCTGTTAAACAGTGGTAATACAGCCAAGTATGTAATTGGTTCTGATGGTGGGAGTTTTTCAGCCGACTTTTAGTTGGACTGGATAGTAACCTTTCGTGGTCTAAACACAGTTCAGTCTCCTTTGGAGCTATTTTAGTAAACTAGTTTATTACAAAGCAAGGCATAGCTGCATAATTAGATGATTATCGGGTGATAAAAGTCATTTTCTCTCACCTGCATTATGTTCTAATTATTTTTAAAGAGATAATTTCAGATATATTTTAGTTATGCCCAGAATTATAATCTGTGTGATATTCCTTTCTTGTGAAAATTGTAAGTGGGAGACTCCAAGAGCTGCACAGAATGCTAGCCACCAGCTGGGCCAGCTGCTTGCCCGGTAATCCATTTCTTCTGCCGAGTCTCCTACACAAATCCTGTTAAGCTGCACAGAATGCTAGCCACCAGCTGAGCCAGTTGCTTGCCCGGTAATACATTTCTTCTGCCGAATCTCCCTTCTACACAAATCCCATTAAGTCCTGTTTTCTGTGTCTATAATTTGAACTGTGTCTTTTTAAGTTAGTGTTTGATGTCAGAAATTTTAAATTTTTCCTGTATTAGAGATGTAATCATTCTCATGAAAAATCGATAGGTATAGAAATACCATCTTTTAAGGTTATGCCTTTGTATGGAAAGATAACCAGGTCTTCTGCATAAAGAATTTATACAAAGTAAATCCGGTTAACATTTAGTGGATCCAGTAACAGCCCTAAGTAGGCTGTCTTAAGTTAAGTGATATTACAAATGATAATAAGCCTTTCAGAATGAACTAGCCAAAAGCTTAGTACTTTCAAAGGCTGTCTTTTCCTTAGGCTGGAAAATAACTTTAGACAGATCTTTGAGAACAATTTGTAGGAGATAGACCCCTTTTAAGCTTTAGTATATGTACAAATAAAATTAAATCTAGCATATATATTTGAATTTTTGTGCCACTGTCTTACCAGAAAGTATGATTTATTTTTTTTTTTTTTTTTTTTTTGAGATGGCATGTCACTCTGTCACCCGGGGTGGAATGCAGTTGCTTGATCTTGGCTCACTGCAACTTCTGCCTCCCAGGTTCAAGCGATTCTCCCAGCCTCAGCCTCCTGAGTAGCTGGGAGTACAGGCACACGCCACCACACCCAGCGAATTTTTGTATTTTTAGTAGAGATGGGGTTTCACCATGTTGGCAGGCTGATCTTGAACTCCTGATCTCAGGTGATCCGCCCCCACCGCACACCCCCAGCCTCAGTCTCCTGCAGTGCTGGGGTTACAGCCATGAGCCACCAAGCCTGGCCTGTTCTTTAAAATTTATTTGAAAAGGTTTATTAAAATACTTAAATGATATGTTTTATCTAAGTATAAAAGTAATGTGCTCCCTATAAACATAAATAAAATAAAGCAGAAATTAACTATCTGTAATCATACAGTTGAAAGGTAGAACCACTGTAACCATTTTGGTATGTGGCTTTCAGTGGGTTTTTTTGTTGTCGTCGTTTCCTTTTGAGACAGAGTCTCAGTTGCCCAGGCTGGAATGCAGTGGCTTTATCTCTGCCCACTGCAACCTCCACCTCCTTGGTTCAAGCGATTCTCATGCCTCAGCCTCCCAAGTAGCTGGGATTACAGGCATGTGTCAACATGCTCAGCTAATTTTTTTGTATTTTTAGTAGAGACAGGGTTTGCTATGTTGGTCAAACTGGTCTTGAACTCCCGGCCTCAAGTGATCCGCCTGCCTTGGCCTCCCAAAGTGCTGGGATTACAGGCATGAGCCACCACACCCAGCTGCATTTTTTTTTCTTGCTCATAGACACATTTTAAAATTAAAATGTAAAATAAAATTTGGATTATATGGTACATGAACTGTTTTACTTAACATTTCATTAGCATTTCCCCATATTTCTATTGTAACAAATGACCACAAACAGTGGCCTAGAACAACATGAAATTACTGTCTCACAGTTCTGGATATCAGAAGTCCAGAATCGGTCTCACTGAGCTCAAGTCAAAGTTTCAGCAGGGCTGTCTCCTTCTGAAGGCTCTGTGGAGAGAATCAGTTTCCTTTTGTTTTGGTTTCTATAGGCCACCTGTGTTCCTTGGCTCCTGACTTCTTCCTCAGATTATCTCATCCTCTTGATTGCTTTCTTTCTTTTTTTCTTTTTTTTTTTTTTTTTTTGAGATGGAGTCTCTCTCTGTCACCCAGGCTGGAATGCAGTGGCACAGTCTTGGCTCACTGCAACCTCTGCCTCCCAGGTTCAAGTGATTCTCCTGCCTCAGCCTCCCAAGTACCTAGGATGACAAGCGCCCACCACCATGCCTAGCTAATTTTTGTATTTTTAATAGAGATGAGGTTTCCCCATGTTGGCCAGGCTGGTCCTGAACGCCTGACCTCAGGTGATCTGCCCACGTCGGCCTCCCACAGTGCTGGGATTACAGGCATGAGCTCCTGTGGCCAGCCAACCTGTTGCTTTCATCATCACGTCTCTTACTACCTGTTCTCATCTCCTGCCTCTCTCTTATAGACACTCTTGTAATGACACCTGGCCCACCTGGATCATCGAGGATACTGTCTCAATGCCTTCATTTAGTCACAGCTGCAAAGTCCCTTTGGCCTATATGCTTTTGTGTATAAAGGAACATTCCCAGGTTCTAGGAATTAGGATGTGGGCATGTTTGTGGGGACCATTGTTGAGCCTACCGCAGGAGGAGCATTTGAAATTGCTGCATGGCATTCTGTGGTGTGCACGAACCATAATTACTTAGTCTCCTTGTTTATGCACATTTAGATGGTCTCCAGCTTTTCCCACTCATACTCTTGCAGTGTATATCCCTGGACATAACGCCTTATGTGCTTCCAGATTCACACTTCTTGGATTAAATCCCTAGGGGAGATTTTAGAAAAGCAGGCGATCTGCGTCTGACGAGTGCAGCCTCTGGAGCGAGGCTGACCACCTGAGTGCCCAGCCCAGCTGTCCTGCTTGCTGGTGTTGTGGCCCCAGGCAAGTTGCTTTGCTACTCTGGGCTTCAGTTCTTACCTGAAAATGGGGGTAGTAATGGTTTGTTGGGAGGACTGAATGAGTTAATACTTGCAGACTACTTAGAATGTCACCTGCTACATAGTCAATGCTCAGTGAGTGTTAGTTTTTGTTATTTTGGATTTGTTGGACCAAAAGTTTTTAGTGTTCGTTTTTAAGCGTTTAATACATATTTGAAAATTGCCATTCTAAAAGGTTGAGGTTTTTTTTTTTAATATTCACCAGCAACGTATGAGGGTACTTATTTTATTGGATTTGTTGACTTAATAAACATGATTTTTATTCTACAGGGGGTGCCTCATTTTTTCTGTCAAAATATCACTTGATTTGTTGAATGTAAATCATAGAAACACAGGTTAATGTTAGCAGAAATTTACCATGAATCTTATCAGGAATTCTGTCAATTTCCTAGAATGAGATATACTTTTAATTTCCCTTTAACTAGCTCAGTCCCATCTTTGGATGTCCTTCTACATAACAATTGATGAGTGTAAATCTATCTGACATGGTATGTGGTTTGGTTTTGTAGCAGTGAACAGCACTGACTGAATCCAATATAAGAGGCTTAGGATGCCCCTGTCACCGCATTTAAAATACCCCCAGGCTCGTGCATCCCTGGCAGGTGAGGCTAAATAAAGAACTTATTTTTTCTGCCTGCTTTGGAAACAGGCTGAACCTAACAGGAAGGCTGCACGAACAGTATGAAACCTTTTTTTCTCTGAAGCATTTGCGAGTAAATTGCAGACCTGATACTCCATTATCCCCCGGTATTTTAGTGGGCGTATCTTCCAAGCAAGGACCTTCTTACATAATCACAGCACAGTTGTTAAAATCAGGAAATTAGTTTTGATACATCACTACCATCTGATCCACAGGCAGGCTTATTTGGGTTTTGCCAGTTGTCCCTGAGTGCCGGTTACAGCAGATGGATCCAGTTTGGATTCATGAGTTGCATTGTCTCTGGAGTCTCCTTCAATCTGGGGCAGTAGCTCAGTCATTCTTGCCTTTCATTACCTTGGTGCTTAGGAAAATTCTAGGCCAGTTGATTTTGTAGAATGTCTCTCAATTTGGGTTGGTCTGATGTTTCTCATGATTTGATTTCAGGTTGTGCATCTTTGTCAGGAACCTCCCAGAAGTGATGCAGGCTCTTCTCAGTGCATCTGCTCTTGTAGACCTGGCTCCATTTGTCCCATTGCTGCTTCCTTTGGACAACTTGCTGGAGCCTCTCCGCTGTAAAATGACTTTTCCCCTTTGAAAAGAGAGATTTTGTTGGCAGTAAGGCATTTTGAGATGATGTAAATATCTCATTCTTCTTCAAACTTTATGTCATTGTGGACTCCTGTTTTCCTGTTTTATTCCATGAATTGGGATCTGTTATATTCATTATTTATTGCGATGCTCAGATTGCCCCGGATTTGGTTAGTGGGGGCCCCTCCAGACTGGCTTCCATGTTCCTTGGACACTTCCCCATCATTCTGTGAGCCTTTCCTCACCGAGTGACACTGTTCCAAACCCGTCTTATTCTTACCCTACCCAACCTGGAACTAGCTCTCTATCCAAAGAGCCTGGGTTCTTTTAGTGGAGAGTGATATTTAGAACCAGTTGTGGGCACTAGGTGGGCTCCTTGCTATTGGGATTTCGCTGCTGCCACACGCTTTTGGAGATAGCTAGGAAATGTATGTAGCATGTACACATGCACTTAGATTTCTTTCTTTCTACATCTGTTAGTCTGTGTATTGAAAACCTTAAATGCAGACCAGCATTTATCATTTTGTTCTGATACTGAATGGTTCATTTATATTTTTCTCTTTCATGTTTCTAACTTCCTTCTCTGACAGTAAGAAAGCTCCATCCCATTATATGTAAAATATTTATTTGATCAGACAGTTTCACCTTCACTGCTATCACCCCATTGCCTGCGTGGTGCCTTCTTCACTTGCCCGGCTCTGACCCCCTCACCTGGTGCCTCTCCCTTCACATACCTTCCTCACTCTGCTCAGACTCGAAGACCCCGTGGTGGGCTTCTGCCATTCTCCTATGAATTCCTGCCTTCTTGTCTTCAGCAGAATTCTTCAGAAAGGGAAGAAGAAAGGCAGAGTTAGCACTCTTTTTAGAAAGTGCTTTTCTTGGGCTGAGTGCAGTGGCTCAGGCCTATAATCCCAGCACTTCGGGAGGCCGAGGGGGTGGTGGATCACCTGAGGTCAGGTTGCCGTCTCTACTAAAAGTACAAAAATTAGCTGGGCGTGGTGGCGGGCGCCTGTAATCCCAGCTACTGGGGAGGCTGAGGCAGGAGAATCGCTTGAACCGGGAGACAGAGGTTGCAGTGAGCGGAGATGGCGCCATTGCACTCCAGCCTGGGCAACAAGAGCAAAACTCTGTCTCAAAACAAAACAAAACAAAAAAGCAAGCAGTGAAACTCCATCTAAAAAGAAGAAAAAAGTGCTTTTCCTTAGGTGTGTGTGTCTGTATCTGCCTGTGCATGCTCTGTCTGCCTGTCCTGCTGCTGCTTGCCTGCTTACCTCTCAGTGGTGAGCCTGTCTTGGGAAGTGTGCCCATCGGGTTTGCATTATGTAGTGAGAACCAGGAGGGACCAGTCATCACAGCTGAATAGATGTATTAGACCCTGGAAAGTGCAGTCTGTGCTTGCAAAGCCTCACGGACTTGTCTAGTGAGTCAGTGGGAACAAGATCTCCTTAGGCCCAGGCCAGACATGGTGGCTCACGCCTATAATCCCAACATTCTGAGAGGCTGAGGCAGGAGGATCTCTTGAGCCTGGGAGTTTGAAACCAGCCTGGGCAACATGGTGAGACCCCATTTCTACCAAAAAAAAAAAAAAAAAAAAAATTAGCTGGGCATAGTGGTGCTATTGTAGTCCCAGCAACTACTGGGCTGAGGTGAAAGGATCACTTGAGCCTCAAGAGGGTGAGGCTGCAGTGAACCGTGATTGTGCCACTGCCTTCCAGCCTGGGGGACCAAGCGGGACCCTGTCTCAAAAAAAAAAAAAAAGGCCCAGGAGTTCGGGGTTGGTAACAAGCACAGCCTTGGGGACCCCAGTCCCTCTGCCATCATTTACTGGTCTCTTGCCCCCATTTCGGCATTTTTGTTTTCCTTAAAGGAAATTTACATTTTGAAACCACCTTATTCTAGGATTGGGAAACTATAGAAACTTCAGGATCTGTTGCCATATTTTTTGAGCCATAAATCCTTTGAAATAGTGTCTTGTTAGAGCCTGGATTTTAGCTCACCTTTTAGGAACACAAGCAGGTCCACGAGATCCAAACACAGCAAGGGGTGTGTCCTTGTCCCTGTCATTTCCAGCCTCATCATTCATCCCCATGGGATTTTTACACTTGAAGGCACCTTCCTTCTAGCCGCTGGTGATTTGGTAGACTGGAGCAGGTGGGCTGGAGTTGATAGGCTTGGTAAAATGCAGTCTCGCGGCCAGGCTCACCCACTCACTAGTGTGGGCCTTTTCCAGAAGGGACCAGTTACTAAACCAGCGGTCTCTGTCTCTTCAGCTTGCCCACCTTCCTTTTGTAAATTATTTCCCACAGATTTTGATTTCCTTCTGACTTTCCTGTGTCCTCTGTCTTTTGCCATGTCTGAAAGAAAAGGTACTGGATTGCCTGGGATTCTGCCCTAAGCCATGCCCTAGACCCTGAGGCTCATCCTAAATTGAACATGCTCAGAGCTCAGCTCCTGCTGGTGTCTCCCAAGCCAGCTTCCCTGCTGTCTTCCCCGTCTCAGTTAGGGGCAAGCTCCACTGGTCCAGTCGGGCAACCAGCCTTGGTGTTGCCATGAATCCTCACTTGTGTGCCCCCCACATCTGGTGGACAGCACATCTGTCACTTCTACCTTCATATCTGTAATGTCATTGCCTCTTATCACCTCCCCTGCCCGCCCTGGTCCAAGCCAGCATCTGCTCTCCCTTGGCTTGTTCTCTACAGAAGTCCTCCAGATGCTCCCTGCCTCAGCCTGTGCCCCCTTCCACACCGCAGCCAGAGTGACTGGGCTAAAACGCAAGCCACACGTGCTCAGGACTGCCTCACGCTTTCTCTTCCCATTCAGAATCAGAGCTGAAGTCCTTTCTGGGACCCGCAGGCCCTCCCTGGGCCATCTCCCCCGTTTCCTCAGGTTTCATCTTCGGCTTTCCCTTGCTTCATGCTGGCTTCTTTGCCTTTCTTTCCTCACACACACCAGGAATGGTCCTTGCCCCAGGGCCTTTTCACTTGCTTTCCCACTGTCTGGATTCTCTTTCCCCAGACCCTTGGCCTGTTTCCTGCATCCGAAAAGGCCCCTTCTCAGCAGCTGCTGTAGGTAGCACTGTAGCAGAAAGCCAGCTCTCTCCTGACTTGTATTCCTTTTCTTTGTTTTTTCCTACTTCTTCTTCTTATTATTATTATTAAGATGAAGTTTTGCTCTTGTTGCCCAGGCTGGAGTGTAGTGGTGTGATCTTGACTCACTGCAATGTCTGCCTCCTGGGTTCAAGTGATTCTCCTGCCTGAGCCTCATGAGTAGCTGGGACTACAGGCGCCTGCCACTACGCACGACTAATTTTTTTGTTTTTGGTACAGATGGGGTTTCACCATGTTGGCCAGGGTGGTCTCGGACTCCTGGCCTCAGGTGATCCACCCGCCTTGGCCTCCCAAAGTGCTGGAATTACAGATGTGACCCACCATGCCCAGCTGTTTTTTCTCCTTCCCAAATGTAGTTTTTATCACCATCTAAATACCATATGTTTTACTTGTCTTAGTTACGATCTGTCTCCCTGCACTGGAAGGTAAGCTCCATGAGGTCAGAGATTTCTATGGTGTTTTGTTTATTACTCTATTCCTACTCCTAGAACAGTGCCTGGCTTTTAGTAGTTTCTCACTGAGTGAGTTGGATGGGTGAACACAGGAGCTCAGCAATCTCATCCTTTGGCTGTGTTTTATCTCTGTGCTGTTCACTGCCATTGGATGGAAGAGGTCCGCATTTCCAGTTGTTGGCTGGGGTGTACCTGCTTGAGGTCCTCTCCGCCCCCCTCATCTTTCAGCCTCTCCAGACCGACCCCTCTTTGCCTCCCTCCTCAGGCTGGGCGGTGCTGATCCTTGCATGTCTTCCTGTGTTTACAGCGTTGCCATCCTTGGGATGCTCTGCTCCTCCCTCCCTCGCGCCCATCTTTCAGTCCTGCTGAGCTCAGATTCTTCCAGAGCTGCTGCAGTGCCCTCTCCCCAGCAGAAGCCGCCTTTTCACAGTGTGTCAGTTCAGCGTCTATGAGCCTGGATGCCTGCCTCGCCTTTGGCATTTTCATTTCCTGCATTTTGTTTAGTTGTGTTTGGCTTCCTTAAATTTAACTAGATCACACTTTGAAGGTTGTGCCCCGACGTGCTAATAATCCGTGTTTGTTCTGTAGTACCTGATAGTATCTTAAGTTGGTAAGTACTCTAAAATTGCCTGATCTAATGAATAAGTTAAGGCAAAGTGTCTTATGATAATAATTGCCTTCTCCGTTTTCCAAAAACCCCAAGTTTATTATTATTTTTAATTTGGGGAAGAACTGATTACCTTAGAGGTTTTTTTTCATTTATTATTATTATTTTTTTTTGAGACAGTCTTGCCGTCACCCAGGCGGGACTGCTGCAGTGGCACAATCTCAGCTCACTGCCGCCTCTGCCTCCTGGGTTCAAACGATTATCCTGCCTCAGCCTCCCCAGTAGTTGGGATTACAGGCATGCACCACAATGCCCAACTAATTTTTTTTTCAGTAGATACAGGGTTTCACCATGTTGGCCAGGCTGGTGTCCAACTCCTGGCCTCAAGTGATCCGCCCGCCTCAGCCTCCCAAAGTGGAATCACACTGGGATTACAGGTGTGAGCCAGCACACCTGGCCTTTTTTTCATTAAAAAACCCCCAAACCCGGCTGGGTGCGGTGGCTCATGCCTGTAATCCCAGCACTTTGAAAGGCCGAGGCAGGTGGATCACGAGGTCAGCAGATCAAGACCATCCTGGCTAACATGGTGAAACCCCGTCTTTACTAAAAATACAAAAAAAAATTAGCCGGGCATGGTGGTGGGCGCCTGTAGTCCCAGCTACTTGGGAGGCTGAGGCAGGAGAATGACATGAACCCGGGAGGCGGAGCTTGCAGTGAGCCGAGATCGTGCCACTGCACTCCAGCCTGGGTGACTGAGCAAGACTCCATCTCAGAAACAAACAAACAAACAAAAAACCCCTTTCTTTCCATTTCTTTTCTTTTCTTTCTTTCTTTATTTATTTATTTTATTTTTTTTTGAGACAGAGTTTCGCTCTTTTTGCCCAGGCTGGAGTGCAATGGCGCGATCTCGGCTCACCGCAACCTCCGCCTCCCGGGTTCAAGCGATTCTCCT
Source organism: Macaca thibetana thibetana (assembly GCF_024542745.1). Classification (NCBI taxonomy): domain Eukaryota; kingdom Metazoa; phylum Chordata; class Mammalia; order Primates; family Cercopithecidae; genus Macaca; species Macaca thibetana. Next base: position 27,113,336 of record NC_065597.1, on the reverse strand, counting down.
GCCTCAGCCTCCCGAGTAGCTGGGATTACAGGCATGTGCCACCACCCCGGCTAATTTTGTATTTTTAGTAGAGACGGGGTTTCTCCATGTTGGTCAGGCTGGTCTTGAACTCCCGACGTCAGGTGATGCACCTGCCTCGGCCTCCCAAAGTGCTGGAATTACAAGCGTGAGCCACCGCGCCTGGCTCCATTTCTTTTAAAGGCAAGTATCTGCCTAAGTTGTAAGAGAACATCAGCCATCTCTTCTGCATGGGCTGTGTTACAAGTTCTTACCTAAGAGTCTTTACCTTTGAGTGAATTATTTTAGAACAGGTTGAATTAAAGTTGATTTAACCCAGTTGGATCTAAGATTTTTCTCACTACTATTACTTACTTATATTTGTGTTACATGGAGCCCACATGTGTCACAGATTCTTTAGCTTGAGGCAGAAAAGTTTTAAGAGGCTTTTTTGTTTGTTTTTTAAGTGGAGACAGAGTCTCACTGTGTCACCCAGGCTGGAATGTAGTGGTGCACTCTTGGCCCACTGCAACCCTCCAGGCTCAAGCGATCTTCCTGAGAAGCTGGGACTATAGATGCGCCACCATGCCTGGCTAATTTTTAATTTTTTTTTTGTAGAGATGGGGTTTCTCCATGTTGCCCAGGCTGGTCTCAAACCCCTGGGCTCAAATGATTATTCCTTCCTTTTTAACAGCAACATCAAAAAACCTGCCTTGAGTGAGGAACCCATTTAATAAATATCTTTTAAATATATATTCATTTACTGTGCTATAAGAACTGTTATTACTGGCTTTTATCTTCTTTGGCCAGTAGTCTTTAATTAAGCTAGATACATGCTTCATGTCATTATTTTCTTTGTACTCCACTGCTGGATGTATCAAGCATAAAGAAACTGAGAAATAGGGGCTTACTCCTGAGTAAACTTCTGTGAAACCTGTTAGGGTGGCTTTAGGTGCCCTCTGCTTTTCTGGTCTTTCTGTTTGGCTCTTTGTTTTTGCTCGTGCAGTTGGCATTCTCGTTGTTCTTGTCAAGGTGGATGTAACTGCTTTAAACTTTCACTCGTCTCAGATGAGTTCCATGTCTCTTAGTTGCCAGTGCCAGTGCCAGAGATAGACTTGTTTTTCAGGATCAGTTGTTAGTACAGTAGTGAGAGTCCCTACTTAGTAAATGTAAAAACATCATTTGGATATTTTAACCCCTCACAGTACTTTTATCAATGTTTTTCTACTTGCAGAAGCACGTGTTGATAGTTCCAGAAGCCAAAAACTCGGAAGCACCAGTTTCTGCCAGAAGAATGAGTTTTACAGCTTGAAGTACCTTTCCTAATAGATGACTAACTCCTTGTCCTTAATGTTTTCTCTTTAAATACAAGTAGTGAGCAGACATGGTGGCTCATGACTGTAATCTCAACACTTTGGGAGGCCAAGGTGGCTGGATCACCTGAGTTTGAGACCAGCCTGGACAAAATGCCGAGACCCCTTCTCTATATTAAAATCCAAAAATTAGCTGGGTGTGGTGATGCATACCTGTAGTCCCAGCTACTCGGGGGGCTGAGGCCGGAGGATTGCTTGAGCCCAGGAAGTTGAGGCTGCAGTAAACTGTGCAGAGATTGCGCCACCCACTCCAGCCTGGGTGTCAGAGTGAGACCCTTCCTCAAAATAAATAAATAAATAAATAAATAAATAAATAAATAAATAAATAAAGATAAGAATAATAAAATCCTAAGTAACACTGGAAGGCCTGTCTTGCTTCATTTACGCATCCCCCACCCTGTTGGATTATTTATGCCCCAGGTATGGTCTATGCAACTGATTTTTGTGGGTATGTTACAGCCAGCATTGTTCTTTACTATTGCTCTGTTTTCATTGTGAAGAATGGCAGTTTTTCTTACAATTATATGTTTTGGAAGATGTCAGTGCCCATGTGTAATTTAATATTCAAACGACATTTTTCTTTAGCAATAACTTCCCTCACAAACTGTCCTCTCATGTCACTCCAGTAAAGAGATAATCTGGTTTTATAACACATTTAGCGAGTTATATTTTTTTAAGTGTGAGGTTTCACACTTAAAATAGATTTCAAGACAGTAAACTCTTTTATGCTCTTTTCATAGAATTGGTAGAAAATATTTCAAAATCTGTAATGTTAAAGCATAGTGTTTCTTAAAGAAGGTGTTAAATATCACTTATATGGAAATTCCTTTGCTGTTAGGTATTAATGTTACAGCAGAAAGTAAGGATGTATACCAAGCTTTTGCCTGAAAACTTCATGAAATTTGTGGGAAGTAAAAGTGCCAACTGGGGAAATGCTCTGGGGATTGAGTTGCAAATGATAGGAAATATAGAATCTGAAACAGAACGAAGGATCATCCTGATTCCTTCTTCTCTTTGACTGCTCGAATGCTCAGGTCCAGTGTGCTTAATATTTTTGGTGTTGTTTTGTTATCCTTAGTTTTTTCCATTTTTCTCATTTATTTTATTGTTTTATTTTTGAAGATGCCTAAAAAAATTTTCCCATGAAAGCAGTGAGTAATAAGTAAATAAACATGAAATAATACGTTTCATGGTTGTATGGCACATTAATTTGTATTAAAACTGGGATATCTCTTTTACTGTCTTATTTATTATTTTAGACATAGGGTCTCACTTTGTTGCTCAGGCTGGACTCAAACTCCTGGGCTCAAATGATCTTCCTACCTCAGCCTCCCAAGTAGCTGATCTACAGGCACCTACCACCTTGCCTGACTGACCCACCTGTTTAAATTATAAATACAACTAAATCATACCTGGCTATGTCAGTTTGCTGCTAATGTCTGTGTGCACTGTTTTTTGTTTCATAGATTGGCTCACAGTGGTTGACTGATCAACCCCATTGGACGTTGGTTCTGTGGTACAAATGGAGTATAGGACTCAGTCATCACGGCCTGAGTGAGAGAAGCCGTATTTCCAAGATGGAGAAGAAGCGGAGAAAGAAATGAAAGCCTCGCTTCAGGCTGAACCACAAAAGGCCATGGGATTTAACTTTTATTTACGTTGGACAAGACTGTAAGATGGCTGATCAGTAATGTTACAGCTTTTAGCCGAAACAAAAATTTACTTCTAATCAAGAAGAAAAAAGTGTGATTTGAACGTATGCAATTTTATGATCATATTCGCTTATGACCATGAAGCTTGTCAACATCTGGCTGCTTCTGCTAGTGGTTTTGCTCTGTGGGAAGAAACATCTGGGCGACAGACTGGAAAAGAAATCTTTTGAAAAGGCCCCATGCCCTGGCTGTTCCCACCTGACTTTGAAGGTGGAATTCTCATCAACAGTTGTGGAATATGGTAATGATGTTGTCTTAAATATTAGGACCTCCCATCCTATTTTTTTCAAGTTTACTTAATATAAAATTAGCTATTGCTGAAGAACACGTTCGTCTTTTCTACAGTCTATTTCTTTTTTTTTTTGGAGACAGAGTTTCACTCTGTCACCCAGGCTGGAGGCAGTGGCATGATCTCTGCTCACTGTGACCTCTGCCTCCTGGGTTGAAGTAATTCTCATGCCTGAGCCTCCCAAGTAGCTGGGATTATAGGTACCTGCCACTGTGCCTGGCTAATATTTTGTTTTTGAGATGGAGTCTCACTCTGTTGCCCAGGCCGGAGTGCAATGCTGCGATCTCGGTTCATTGCAGCTTCTACCTTCCGGGTTCAAGCAATTCTGCCTCAGCCTCCCGAGCAGCTGGGACTACAGGCACCCACCACAACTCCCAGCTAATTTTTTCTATTTTTAGTAGAGATGGGGTTTCACCATCTTGGCCAGGCTGGTCTCGAACTCCTGACCTCATGATCTGCCCACCTTGGCCTACCAGAGTGTTGGGACTACAGGCATGGTGGCTCATGGCCTTTTTTTTTTTTTTTTTTTTTTTTTTTGTATTTTTAGTAGAGATGGGGTTTCAGCATCTTGGCCAGGCTGGTCTTGAACTCCTGACCTCAAGTGATCACCCTCCTTGGCCTCCCAAAGTGCTGGGATTACAGGCATGAGCCACGATACCTGGTCTTCTGTAGTGAATTTCCAATGGGTTGACTGCACAGCTCATGAATATTAACTTTGCATAAGTTTGTTTTCCCAGTAGAGTAAGCTTATATGATACAAGGAAATTGACATGAATTATTTACCTACACCTTTTTTTTTTTTCCTTTTGGAGACAGAGTTTTGCTCTTGTCACCCAGGCTGGAGTGCAGTGGTGCCATCTCAGCTCATTGCAGCCTTGACTTCCCACGCACAAGTGATCTCCCACTTCAGCCTCCCAAGTAGCTGGGACTATAGGCACCTGCCACCATGCCCAGCTGATTTTTTTCTTTTTCTTTCTTTCTTTTTTTTTTTTTTTGAGATGGAGATTCACTCTTGTTGCCCAGGCTGGAGTGCAGTGGCGCCATCTCAGCTCACCACAACCTCTGCCTCCCGGGTTCAAGCCATTCTCCTGCCTCAGCCTCCCGAGTAGCTGGGATTACAGGCATGCGCCACCACGCCCGGCTAATTTTGTATTTTTAGTAGAGACTGCATTTTTCCATGTTGGTCAGGCGGTCTTGCACTCCTGACCTCAGGTGATCCTCTCGCCTTGGCCTCCCAAAGTGTTGAGATTATAGGCATGAGCCACTGTGCCCGGCCTGCCCAGCTAATTTTTTGTTTCACCATGTTGCCCAGCCTGGTCTTAAACTCCTGAGCTCAAGCAATCCACCCACATTGACCTCCCAGAGTGCTGGGATTACAGGCATGAGCCACTATGCCCAGCCTACACCTTGATTCTTTGGAACAGGTGCCATTGTAGTTGGTAAGGATGGGGAGCTGGGAGGTACTGAATGTTTATGTTCTAAAGTTTATGTGAAGAACTAAGCAAACAGTGTCACTTAATCCACTCTGGAATTTTGCTATTGTTTTCATTTTAAGAAACACTAACTGAGCATTCAGTTCTCTGAATTTTTTTCCTGTTTGAAAAAAAATTATATGCATTTCTTTGTTGTGTATTCAGACTACTGTAGGTATATGCTTTTTTAAAAATATCACAGGTATCTGGTTTTGAATGATGTATTCTGTGTGGTTAGGTGATTCATACAGATATTTATTTATTTATTGATTTGGGACAGAGTCTTGCTCTGTCACCAGGTAGGGGTGCAGTGGCGTGATCTCAGCTCACTGCAGCCTCTGCCTCCCGGGTTCAAGTGATTCTCCTGTCTTAGCCTCCCAGGATTATGGGCGCCCACCACCACACCCAGCTAATTTTTTGTATTTTTAGTAGAGATGGGGTTTCACTATGTTGGCCAGGCTGGTATCAAACTCCTCACCTCATAATCTGCCCACGTCGGCCTCGCAAAGTACTGGGATTACAGGTGTGAGCCACCGCGCCCAGCCCCACGTAGATGATTTTTACTCAAAGCTCTGCAGACAGCTGTCTAGGCATTTAAAGTAGTCTTTGTGTTTTCCTTTCATCTGCTGTGGGCTTTAAGATAATTTTTGTTTTGCCAGATTTAGATACAATGTAGTATATGTTATAATGTATGTGCATAAATTCTTATTTTTGTTTGTGGTGATTGGTTTCAGAATATATTGTGGCTTTCAATGGATACTTTACAGCCAAAGCTAGAAATTCATTTATTTCAAGTGCCCTGAAGAGCAGTGAAGTAGACAACTGGAGAATTATACCTCGAAACAATCCATCCAGTGACTACCCTAGTGATTTTGAGGTGATTCAGATAAAAGAAAAACAGAAAGCAGGGCTGCTGACACTTGAAGATCATCCAAACATCAAACGGGTCACGCCCCAACGGAAAGTCTTCCGTTCCCTCAAGTATGCAGAATGTGAGTATCGTGATTGTAGGCAAATTTCTGTCTCTGCCATTTACTTTGAAAAATCTCAAAGTGCAGAGTACTTGAAAAATAGTACAGTGAGTATCTGTGTCCTTCCATCTAGTTTGCTAATTGTGAACATTTTCCTGGTAGGAATTTTTTAGTTTAGTTTTTTTTTTTAGTGCACAGGGTTGGTGGTAGGGGGGTGGAATTATTTTTTAAAAAGAGACCTCGTGCTGTTCTGGTAAAAGAAAATCTGAGGGTTTGCAGTAGTAGATGGTAGTGATCTTTGTTTCTGTTGGAAGTGATTTTCGCCAGCTTCGTCTCAGAGCTTTCAGACTTCAAGGCTGCGGCTGCCTTCTCGTGCTGAAAGACACATCCTTACGTCTGCTTCTTCCTTGCATTTTGCTTCTTTCAGTGTGTGTGTGTGTGTGTGTGTGTGTGTGTGTGTGTGTGTGTTTTTCTTTTTATTTGTTTATTTTTTCAGGACGGAGTTTCACTCTTGTTGCCCAGGCTGAAGTGCAGTGGCGTGATCTTGGCTCACTGTAGCCTCCACCTCCCGGGTTCCAGCGATTCTCCTGCCTCAGCCTCCCAAGTAGCTGGGATTACAGGCATGGGCCACCACACCCAGCTAATGTATTTTTAGTAGAGATGGGGCTTCTCCATGTTGGTCAGGCTGGTCTTGAACTCCTGACCTCAAGTGATCTGCCATCCTCAGCCTCCCAAAGTGCTGGGATTACAGGCGTGAGCCACTGTGCCCGGCCCCATTTTTTAAGGCACTCTTGCAAAACATGTTTTCCTTGGGTTTCATTTTGTTTTTCTCAAAGCCTCCTGACCAGCAATGGTCATGCATCAGCTGGGTTTATTTAAGTCATCAGCTGTGCACGTGTGAGGATGGAAGGAATTTGGCTTTTCCTTTTCTTCTCCAGGGCTTAGTCCTTCCTACTTCATTACAATTGGGCTTGTCAAGATAGAGTTTAGCCTCAAATAATAAATTGCGTATTTATTAAATGATATTTTCCAAAGATATATATTACCAAAGGAAAAGGATTTTTTTTTTCCTGTTTATCTTAAATCAGGTTAACAAATTGCTAGTTCTGTTATTGTTTACTATCATTTCTTTCATCAGAAGGAAGAAGAAATTAAAATGTTACTCTTCTTTATCTGTCATATTTTAGGCCTAAGAGCCTCTGAGGTTTTGCTGCATTACACACACACACACACACACACACACACACACACGAAGAGAAGTTTAATTTTCATAGTAAAACCAGGTGTAAACTTCAGGCATCTGACTTTTTCAGAGCGTTTGCTGCTACTCCAGATGTTATGTATTATTCTCCTTGAAAAGCAGTGACACCTCAGAATAATCCAGGAAGATAAAAGCCAGTCAAACCTGATACAATTAGTCAAATGTATACATTGTGGTATTTTACTTGACTTTATTTAAAGAGCTCTAGAATGCTTTAGGAGACACGGAGTTGCCTAATTTTAGCACAAGAATCCTAGACTCTCTGGAGGTGGGATTCCCTTGGACACCATCTCCACTGCATGTGTCCTGGGTGCCTGACACCCCTGTGAGGGGAAACTTGCCCACGTTGCACGCCCATGCCCCTTGAAGTTAGCTGTGACATTCAGCAGTAGGCGCCTTTTCCATCTTGAAGCTTCAGTTTTTCTCATTCATAAAATGGAGATGATACTCCCTACCTCACGGGGCTCTCATGAAGATAACACGAAGTAATGCATATGAGGAAAGCAGTAGAGTGTTCAGGATGTTGTAAGTAACCAAATGTTAACAATTTCTATGGCTCTTGTTCATAGAAGGTTTTGCTTTATGCTTTATTTTGGGCTGACACCATTCTCACTCTGGATCCCACCCATTTGATTCTATCCCATGGGCCGTAAGACAAAGCCTACCTGTTTTCTACAAGACAATAGTTAAAGATATGATGAAGATAGCTGTCTTTTTGATATTTGAAGATACCCATGGTGTGTCTCTTCTGGCAGTTTTTTCTCTCCAAGCTAATCCCCAGTTCCTTCCATAGTTACTCAGATGACATGATTTCAAGTCTGCTCATCATTTTAAGTGTTTTCCTTTGAATGTACTAATTTTTCTCAATTGTTCTAAAGCTGTGAAGCCCTGAACTGAGTATAATACTGGAGGTGTAGTCTGGCCTGTGCAGGGTCGAGCGGAGCAGACCCCTTCCTGGTCTCGGTGTTGCTCTTCAGTCAGCACCTCCAGCACTGTCCTGTGCTGTTGACTGAAAGATCAGACTCAGCATAGGAATTTCAATTAAGAACCATTTCAGCTGGACTGTGCAAATATTTACTTACCAGAATTGACGTGACTGTATATGCTTCCAGGTCCCTGTACTTACATGGGTGTCGCTTGGTAAGGCTGGAATAAAAATGACAATGATTTGCTTTAGAAACAGAACTGTATTAGTATTATGGATTTTCTCTTCTTAAAACTGATTTGAAATATGACTTGTTCATTGTAACATGGTCTTTGAAAGGTAAAGGGAAAACTCTTAGGCCATTTCTGTGGTATTTCCTTTTTCCTCCGGTTTTTAAAAATAAAGAGACTTACAGGTGGTAAAATTCGTCCTTTTTATTTTTATTTACTTATTTTTTTCGTCCTTTTTAGAGTACAGTTTGGCAAGTTTTGGCAAAAGTATACCATCAAATATCCACCAACAAAATCAAGATATGGAATAATTCCATCACCCTTAGAAATTCCCCGTCTCTCACTCCTTTGTAGTTCTTTTGGTTTTTGAAAGGTGAAATTCTAGCAGACAAGAATATTGAGAATATTGAGCAATATATGGTTTTTTAAAGTCCTGTTGATATTTGATGCTCAATGGGATAACATGGCTTTTGCCTACCCCAGAAATCTAGTGAAACGTCTAGTGAAAATAAAACTCCATGAAAGTCAAAGCTCAGGGTCATTTTCTTTAACTTCTCCCCTTTCTGGTTCAGTGAGAACAAGTTGCTGATGAAAAATCAGGTTTGTCTTTAGTGTTAGTATCACAGTTAGCTTCTTAAAATTATTATTATTTAATTTAATCAGTCTTTCTCTGCCTTACATTGGTTAGAAAATTTCAAGTAGAGAACTATTTAGGAATAATATGACAGCTAAATAACATTCTATAATCATAATTGCATTGAGACTGTCCTAGAAAAAGAAGATAACCCCACTTTCCCTCAAACAGAATGGCAAATGGTAATCCTCGCTGTGTTTGGGATAGTTTTGCCTGGTGGGTGTCGTGTTTTGCTCTTCTGTTCTGACCTTCCTCTCCCTTGCCTCTAGCTGACCCCACAGTACCCTGCAATGAAACCCGATGGAGCCAGAAGTGGCAGTCATCACGTCCCTTGCGAAGAGCCAGTCTCTCCCTGGGCTCTGGCTTCTGGCATGCTACGGGAAGGCATTCGAGCAGACGGCTGCTGAGAGCCATCCCGCGCCAGGTTGCCCAGACACTGCAGGCAGACGTGCTCTGGCAGATGGGATATACAGGTGCGTGCTATTACCCAGGGAAGGTGCGGAAAGTCCAGACATCTAAGAATTCCGTGTTCGGGACTGCCTAGTGCGAAAGCCCTGCAGCCTTCCACTTCTAACCTTACTATTTGTTGAGCTGGAAGGTAGCCAAGTACTCCTCGTCTTTGACTCCTGTTATGCCAGGCATCTGTTTCTGTGGCTTTTCTAATTGCCACCATTTGTGTCTTATTTTTGTTACCATTTCTGAGGTTAGAAGAGGCAGACTGTGGAGCACTTCTCTCCTGTTGACACATACACAAACGAGCACAGCACTGCCGGCTGCTGGCACTTCTTGGGGAAAGATGGTCCCTGATCTGGGCAATTCCATGGAAATTAGTTTATCACTTGAATTTGGTGCCCTGAATGCAGAGTGACTAAGTAATTGACTATCAACCTGCTAATGATTTGTTTGGGAACAGAAAGCGGTGTTAATGATCATGTCCTGTGAGATAAAACTCAGAACAATAAGGGTTTTTCCTTTGCTGATTCATCATGACAAAACATTCCTGTTTTATCTAATATGAAGATTTTTACCTTCTAAATGTAAACCAGTTTCACCTGCTCCCAGGAAATCTCGGTTTGCCTAGGTGTCTTTCTGGTATCTCCTTGACTTAGGGACCCTTACCTCTCCTTTGATCTCCTTGGCACCCTGCCCTCCAAAATGTCTGAGATACTTCAACTTTTAATACCTGGTGGACTGGCATTTCATTAAAATGTGTGTCTCCCCATGGTTTTACCTTTTTAGAGTGAGAACTCCTTCACAAAACAAGTTTTCTAATCGTCAGAAATAGTTTTTTATTCCCCCCAAACCAAATGGTTTCTGATTTTGTGTGTGCATTTTTTAAAAGTAGCATTGATTTTTATATTTATCTCAGTTTAATAGATTGTTCAACATAGTACTGATATGTACACAGCCCTTTTGCCAGAAAGACATTACCCTCTTTACACTGGTTAGCTGTTAAGTCATACAGGTATTCTATACTTTTTCTAGATACTTTCTAGAATTTTTGGTCGGACAGGCCAGTTGTATTTCACATTGGTGTTGATGGCTTTGGCCAGTATCTGGAATAGACTTACTATTCTAGAAAAGTGCACGCTGCAGTGATTTTTCTTAGGTGTGATGAGCGCCATGTGGTGTTAGCTGTTCCTCGCGGCAGCGTTTGCTGTTTTATCAATGAGCTGCATGGAGTAAACTGCTGTCCTTGTCAGGAATAAGAATGGTTCCCTCTTTTCCCCTTTTCTGTGTCCTGCTCCTTGGCTGTGTGGTTTGTGAGTGTTTTGCAGGGCCTCTGAGAAGCGGGGGTGGAGACCTGTGATAAACTGCCAGAAGGAGAGTGTTGGTAGCTGCCATCCTGGAGCCTTGAGAAGCCCGCTAGGAGTGGAAGGGGTGGTTCCATCCTGAGTGCTGGTGGCAATTGAGGAGGGTCTAGAAGGATTTTCTGCTTATCCTTAAATCTTATTTGGCGACAGATGATGGCATTGTTCCTGCTGTCCTCTTTGCTTGGCCTTGGCTTAGCCGGCTGACCCTGGGAGCAGCTGGTCTAACTTGTTTGCTCTGAGCAGGCTTTGGCCTTCCACAGGATGTCATTTTCTGTGGGTCCCAGGAAAGAATGTATTTTACAGGCAAAATCCAAAAAGATGATTTCTTCAGACATGATTGTGTTTGCTTTCTTTTCCGAATAAGGTGCTAACGTAAGAGTTGCTGTTTTTGACACTGGGCTGAGCGAGAAGCATCCCCACTTCAAAAATGTGAAGGAGAGAACCAACTGGACCAACGAGCGAACGCTGGACGATGGTGGGTCTCAGTGGCAGTGAGAACGTGGTCATGTGTGGACGTAGGACATCACTCCTGTCCTCTCTGATTGATTGAGAGTGTGTTTAGTGCATGATTCCACAGTCTGTCCAGCAATTATTCAGACAAGCCCAAGTTGTTACTGTGCCTTTTGTTGCGGCAGAAACTGCTCTGAATACCTCAGAGGATGTCGGGAAGTAGCGCTTCAGGAGAGAGTGGGGATGCCTGTTGCGGGGGCAGCTCCCTGTCCGGAAGAGCCGGGAGGTGGCTAGACCTGGAAGGGGTGCTTGTGCCAGTGATGTCCAAGGGGATCATAGAGCGGCAGCAGAGGCCCTTCTCTCTCCAGCACTTGGAAATGGAAGGCTGTGAAACTCATGGCCTGGAATGTTGCATCCTGGCACTTGCTATCCAGTGTGTTTAATGGGATTGTTTTCTTTATGGACTACAGGGTTGGGCCATGGTACATTCGTGGCAGGTGTGATAGCCAGCATGAGGGAGTGCCAAGGATTTGCTCCAGATGCAGAGCTTCACATTTTCAGGGTCTTTACCAATAATCAGGTAGGTGTTTTGAGGACCCCTGAAACTTGAGGAATTCATACTGAAATGTAAAAAGCAGAATCACTGGACTTTACACACTTGTGTAAAAGAAGTGCACGTCAGTGACGCTGAGCCATTCATACCGCAGCACACGTGCCCAGTTTACTGTTCCTCTGCCTCCTGGGTAGCTCCACCCTTCTCCCACCAACCACTGTGTCAACCTAACTTGAACACTGAAGACCCTGCTGAGGCTACTACTTACAACGATTCTTTGATTTCCCTTGTTTCTTCTCTACCTCCAGGCTTCCCCAGACCTCTGTGCCCTGGGTCGGGTGTCTGCATGATAGAATAGAACAGTTGCACATAGAATAAGTGTGTTTGCCTCCCTGATTGGGTTCCTACCACCTTCAGCTGTTTTATTTACCTCTGTGTCCCCACACCTGGCATTGTGTTGGGTAATGTGAGTTTACAAGCCTTATTCCTTCACTATTCATTTGGAAACTATAGAAAAGGGAGAGGGTCCTAGTATTTGTTTCTTTTTTCATCATTTATTTTTTAAGGTTAATTTTTGAATATTAATGCATAGCTCAGAAATGTCAAAAGGTAACACAGTGAGGCCCCCACCCCTGTCCCTGTCCAGCAGGTTCTTTCCTCACTTGCCCGTGTGTCTCGTGTGATGATGTTCCTTTCTTATACCTCCTTCTAGAATTCCTTTGGTGTATGTAACAAAATATAAATACGTGGTCTTTTAAAAGTCTTTTAAAAACATAATCATTGCATTGCTTCTCTTCGTACTGTAACCTTAATTTTATATTTTTAAAAAAGCAACAGCTGAAGGTGATCCACAAAGTAATGTACCTTTTGTAAGGAACATAGGAGCATTTGAACATCAGAGGACTAATACTATGAAATAACTGTTACCGCTGCCGTTTGTCCTTCAGTCTGTTTAGGAATGAAGAAGGTTAGATAGATAAGTTGAACTATTCCAAAATGCTTAACTTCATAGAAGTGCCTTGGGATGAGTCCTTTTACAGGAGAGGAGAGGGGCAGTTGGAAGCGTGGGTGTTTTCTAGGAAGGCATTCTTTGTGTGGAGAGCTGTGCATTTAACCTGGAGAGACAGGCCACCTGCGGAACACAGCTGTCTCTTCCTTAGGTTCAGCTCCAAGGACTTAGAACTTCTAGGTGTTGTATTTTACTCTCCAGAGCATTATGCATACTCAGGATTTATTTCTGGTTTTAAGTTAAAAAAAAAAATTGAGGGAAATACTGTATGATTTTAAGAGCCTTAGAAATAAAAACTGTCCTAGCTCTTTAAGACTTAATTGAAACACTAAGCAGACTGTTTTAATATTTAACTAGGTATCTTACACATCTTGGTTTTTGGACGCCTTCAACTATGCCATCTTAAAGAAGATTGACGTGTTAAACCTCAGCATCGGCGGCCCGGACTTCATGGATCATCCCTTTGTTGACAAGGTTTGTGGAGTCACTGCACACAGGGTTTGGGTGACAGCTCCTGCTCTTTCGCAGCCCAACTTTGCATCATATCTAGTGTGTTGGTAGCTTTTCATCCAGGTGGTGACAGCTTTGTGAGAACAGATGGCTAATGACGTGCGCTTCAGTGATGTGCATGTCATAAGTTGAGTGGGTTAGAGGCCTTAGAGTAGGTGTTTATAAGGAGCACATGGTGCCTTGCTGGTTCTTTTTTTTGTATTTTTTTTTTCTTTGAGATGGAGTTTGATTCTTGTTGGCCAGGCTGGAGTGCAGTGGCGTGGTCTTGGCTCACTGCAACCCGCCTCCCAGGCTCAAGCGGTTCTCCTGTCTCAGCCTCCCAAGTAGCTGGGACTACAGGCGCCTGCCACCATGCCCGGCTAATTTTTGTATTTTTAGTAGAGACGGGGTTTCACCATGTTGGCCAGGCTGGTCTCCAACTCCTGACCTCAGGTGATCTGCCTGCCTCGGCCTCCCAAAGTGCTGGGATTACAGGCGTGCGCTACCATGCCCTGCCGATTCTTTCTTACCTAAACATGCAATTTGTGTTTTCCTGAAAGTGACTAGAAAGTCAGCATCTGCTCTGTGCGCTGCGTGCTTCTCCGTCCCGGGTGGTATTCTCTAAGCCTGCAAGTTGCCAGCACATCCACCTTTATAATGGTTCAGTGCTGCTTTTTTAGAACTGTTTTTTGATGTTGTGTATGGTTGTTTTTGTTTTTGTTTTTGTTTTTTTTTTGGACAATTATACATTAAGAGTGGTATACTTTCATTAAATAAATGCTCATTTTGTAGGTGTGGGAATTAACAGCTAACAACGTAATCATGGTTTCTGCTATTGGCAATGACGGACCTCTTTATGGGTAAGTAGCCCCAGCAGGGATGACCTTGGGGATTTTTTCCCCCTTAAATAACTGAAAAAGTGTTATCTGTTTGTGTATTCACCTATGGTTACCTGTTTATATCTGTCTAAAACTTTGTCTTAAGGATGTTTTCCTCATGTAAAAAAATACTGTAGGATGTATGATGAACACCCAGGTACTCACCACCCACCTCAGCAGTTGTCACCTCAAGGCCAGTCTTCCTTCTATTTATATGTCTTGAAAATTTTGTTACAAATAGTAATTTAGAAGCCTAAAGTTTTTATTCTACTATTTTTTTCCCCAAAAAATCAATCAGAAAAGTGAATCTATTAGAAAGGGATTCTGCAGTGTTGATGAGATCTGTGTGCGAAGCACTGGGGTAAAGAGGCAAACGGAAGAGGTTTCTGCCTATCTCTGAAAGAGCAGGTGCGAGCACCGTGACACTCGTTCGCGGACGAAGTGCTGGCGGGCCTGATGGCAACATGGACAGTGCTTTGGGAGTTGATGAGAGGGATCATGTAGGAGGGAGGCAGGGAGGACGGTGTCACAGGGGGGCCTTCGTGCTGAACTTAAGCAGCACGAGATGTGAAACATTTGCCACTGAATCCCAGCCAGTACACTCCAGTCTGGTTCGAGGTCTCAGTTTTCTTTCCACCAGCAGCTTCGTTTTATTCTCTAGATAATATTTATAAGTCATTTCTTGTGCTCAGTTTCTGTAGGATGCTTTATGCAAATCCAGGGTGTAATAGGAGGTGAAGCTATGTGAAGTTCATGTTTGTATATCTCAGAAAACGTGGATATTGGCATTCATAGGATTCTAGCCTGGTAGTTGAGTAAATGATCCTAACCCTCATTAGAGGTCCAGCGTTCTGGATTTTGCTGTGGCATCAGTGATACGTATCAGGAGCCATAGATGCAAGTGGCACGAACATACCCTTGCTGTAGCTCTGCCGTGACAAACTCCAGTTATTAAGTCATCTCGTCAGGTGTTCTTGTCTCCTTTTTAAATATTCGTCCCATTTTTGATGTCCCTACTCATGGCTGGCACTCACCAGTTCAGAGTCACCGGGTGTCAGTGTTTCCTAGCCTGTTTTCCTATCTGAGTCTTTTCCCACCCCAGCCCTTCCAGCATGGACAGGGATGAAAGTAGGTGTGGAAGCAGACAAGTCCGACCTGCTGCTTACAGCTGAGGCACCGTCACTTCTCTGAGCCCCAGCTCCCTCACCTGTCATGGGAGCAGAGAGCAGCCCGCATGGTGCCTGTGAGGCTGAAATCAGACAGTGCGGGGAGGAGAGCACCATGAATGCCGACGATGCTCTGTGAATGACAGCTGCTCTTTCTGTTTTGTGTGTATTTCTACCGTTCAAACATATTCTAGCAGTTTTCTAATCAAGAATCTGCAGCGGATTATTATTGCCTAATAGATGAAATCCACATTTTTCTTTTGGTTTTCAAGGTCTTCAGTATTCTGGACTGAATTGCAAACTTTTTCTATAAAGGGTCAGATAATGAATAGTTTAGGCTTTATGGTGTGAAAGCAGCTGTGGGTGATCTATATGTAAATGAACATGACTGTGTTCCAGGAACGCTGTATTTGCAAAAACAGGTGTGGGCTGGTTTGGCCCATGGGCCGTAGTTGGCCAACTCCAGCCAGAATCTCGGTTCACCTTGATCTTCCACTTCCCCACACACACCTTCCTGGAATAAGTGTCCGCCTTCTGTTTCTTTCAGGTCTTCCGCACCCCGTCCCTCTGCCCATCTTCCTGGCCACGCCTGTCTGGATTGTCAGCTCTTTCACATACTATTCTGACTGCTTTCTCACATGCTGGCTGCTGTTCTGAAACCCTGTGGCTTTTGTGGGTGGTTGCACTCGATAGCTTCTTATCAGAGTTGTGAGTTTATAGTGGGTTGGAGGAGCAGAGCCTTGCAAGGAAGGCCCCGTCTCCACCTTGTTTGTACGCTCGTGCTGCCTCACACAGACCTGGGCACCTGCTGGCTGTTGCAGTGATGGGACATGGCATATGATCACAGCAGCCCAGCTTGTGGCGGGTGTGGTTTTTTCTGCTTGGGCATCTGGTGGGACTCCTCCCAGGGCTGGTCTGAGGACAGTAATGTGCATACGTCAGCTCCTCTGGGAGCGAGGCACACATCCTCCGGTCCGCTTTGCTGTGGTCTCTTTCTCTTTCTCTGTGGTCCTGCGCTCTTTGTGGTGCTTAATGTCTTCTCTTATTTTTTATTATTATTATTATTTTTTTTTGAGCGAGTCTGCAGCCTCAGATCTCCACTCACCCTCGGGTTCCCGCCATTTTTCAGTACCACCGCGCCCGGCTAATTTTTGTATTTTTAGTAATATTTCTTAATGCCCCCCAAAGTGCTGGGATTACATTTTTTAAGAGTTTAAAGTACACTAAGCATTATAGGGATTGACAGGTAGAGGAGGGTGGAAAGGTGGTATTTTTTTGGTCACCTTCGGTGGGAGTTTCTATCAGTGACTTCTGTACCAACCTCTGCTCCTTGTGTTCCTGGGAATGTGTAAACATCTAGCATCAGTCATCAGAAAATCATTATTGGTTCTTCTGAATGCTGGTAGGATATTGGTGGCCAGTGGGCTGAGAAGGCAGTACCACTTTGTCTCGGTGTGTTGGGAATTGTCAGTTAAAAACACTCTAGAAGGAGAACTTCATGCTGCTCTTATCTTGTAAGCCACTTGGAATCAGTTGTAGTTCTTGAGTTGTCAAAGAGTTCATTTTTTTGGTAGTATAGCCATAATAGATAAAGCTTAGCAATGCAGTTTTATAACTGAGTGTCTCATATTTTCAAATAGTTCACCTTTATCTTGACTTTGTGGTTTACACATTTTTGCCATTATTTATTTCACTATAATTTCTTTGCAGATCTAGTGCACGTAAGGTATTGGAGAGATCTAAGGAGCTCAAGATTACAGAGTAATGATAGTCCTTCCACAGTTCCCTAGGAGGAGGGTAGAACACCACCACAGAAGGTCAATTGAAAACTTACCACTTCCTGACCTTGGCAGATGCAAATGTGTGGTTACGGTTTCTTCCCAGAGAAGTGTGTGATTTAGTTGGGGAGTTAAGATGAATGTACTGGGAACAGTTTGAAAGTGATGTGAGAATGTGTCATTAGATGAACTGTGATCATGTTAAGTGTTGTGAAGTTCAAGGCAAGTACAGATCCTTAAGGCTTGGATTGCTGGAGGGAAAAAGTGAGCCTTGAGTCTCACTTTTTAGCCCCAGTGTGCCAAGTTGACAGGGAGGAGAAGAAAGGAGGGGCGTTCCAGGTGAGAGGGTGTAATTGGAGCACAATATGAACGTGGCAGAGTCATGCATTTCACAGGACAGCCGTGAGGAGCTGCACACATCTTCCCGCAGAAGAAGCTCATACAGTCTTAGATTGTTCTGGGAGTATTTGCCCTGGTTTGAATCATCCATTTTAAATTATTTCTCTTGTTTTTCTTCTTTTCTTTTGTCTTTTTTTTTTGTCTCAATATAGCACTCTGAATAACCCTGCTGATCAAATGGATGTGATTGGAGTAGGCGGCATTGACTTTGAAGATAACATCGCCCGCTTTTCTTCAAGGGGAATGACTACCTGGGTACACTTTTCTTTGCTAAATAACTGTATTTAGCTGGACAGACTACTGTGGTTAGTGGCACCGGTTGTTCATGAGCCGTGGGGTGTATTTGTAAGTGCACAGACACCCTCACATTCCTGGGTGAATAGCTGGGGCTGTGAGTGCCTGCCCAGCCATGAGGACGAGAGATCTGGCCCCTTCAGCATCTGCCCCTTCACTCTGGCAAGTGCACAGCTGCTGTGATCATTCTAAGTGTGTCTCCCAGTTTCAGTTATTAACTGATTTCTGAGGAACTCATCTTTTTTTTTTTTTTTTTTTTTTTTTTTTTTTTTTTTTTGAGACAGAGTCTCACTCTGTCGCCCAGGCTGGAGTGCAGTGGCCGCATCTCAGCTCACTGCAAGCTCCGCCTCCCAGGTTTACACCATTCTCCTGCCTCAGCCTCCCAAGTAGCTGGGACCACAGGCACCCGCCACCTCGCCCGGCTAGTTTTTTTGTATTTTTTTAGTAGAGACAAGGTTTCACTGGGTTAGCCAGGATGGTCTCAATCTCCTGACCTCGTGATCCGCCCGTCTCAGCCTCCCAAAGTGCTGGGATTACAGGCTTGAGCCACCGCGCCCGGCCTGAACTCATCTTTAGGTGAATTGGGTTCCTGCCCATTTACCCTATCTAGTAGTGGTAACCATTTACCCTATCTAGTAGTGGTAACTGTTTACCCTATCTAGTAGTGGTAAGCAGTCCTCCTCAGTGGTAGGTGAGGTGATTTTTTTTTTTTTTTTTTTTTTTTTTGCGGGGGGCCTTAAGAAGTTGGAGAAGCCATTGAGAACAGCTTAATATCAACTCTGCTAACCCAGAAACAATTGCATTTAGCTGGACAAATTCAAAATAACTGCTACAGTTAATAATTCAGCTGTTCGGGGTTTAATTATGCAGCAAATTCACCCACCTTTACCTGTCAAAGTTTGATGAAAAATTAGATGCTCATGCAGAACAGCAATTGTGTACCTTTGCCCTCACGGTGGCTGAGGGGAGCACCCGCCCTTCGCTTTCTTCAGGGTCAGAGCATCTGTCCTTGCTTTAACTTCACGTGTCACACTCGGAGGCCTCAGATAAGTCCCTGCAAAGATTCCCAACTGCCTGGGAACACTGTGGGCCTCGTCCACACTGCAGCACTTTACAGGATAGCCTTTGTACTGTGCCTTCAAACTGAGCCTTTGTACTGTGACAGTGTCAGCCCCTAGCGTCCCCGCCACTCAGCCTCACCAGGGGTCCCCGCCTCCCACACTCACATGCCTCTTCCTGGAGCTGACGCATTGGCTGGGGACCACTCTCTCATGTGATAGTCTGTCCAGGGCAGGCTGCATGTCCTCCCATCCATGCTCCCTCAGCATGTTCCTTGTGCTGCCAGATACTAGGAAACTGCATCCGCCACTTTGTCCCCAGCTCCCCGTGTAAACGCTCTCACCGAACCATGACGAGATGTCACGTCCATGGCCTTCATCACCAACCAGCTTTTTAATGGCATTTGAGAAGTGTCCCTCCATCATCACAGCTGCAGTGGAGGGTGCCTTCACTCGGTGTCCCAGTGTGTGTGTCCACGGTCCTTGGCCTTCCCTTCAAATTGGTCTCATGTTTTCTGACGGAATATTTCTTGTTTTGCCCCAATTCTTAAGAAGCTTAAGCGAGTACTTATTAAAACCTTATCCCAAGTTAGTCGGGTGGTTATCTTGTTCCTTCTCAATGGTTTCTTATTTCCTCTTTTACAACCATTTGAAACATCCACTCATACCTTGTACTTTTTTCCTTGTAAAGAAACATGTTTGGGTTTTTTTACATTTTAATTTTCTAATTTTTCTAACATATTTCTAAGTTTAACTTATCTAGAGATAAAGCATTTTCCGGTTTCTGGTCTTGGTGATAAGCCAGTGTGCGCTTTCTAGTCTGGCATGTCAGCAAAATTGAAATACTTATCTTTTAATTGCTTTATGCCTTTGCCGTTGTTCTGGTTGTTATAAAATATATTTTTAAAATGTTACTTTCTACGTTATCATTTAAGCTTATTTTCTGTATTGTAGTGAATTTCTTTGTTTTTTTTTTCTCTTTTGTTGGAGGCGGGGGCTGAGAGGAACAGGATCTCACTCTATTGCCCAGGCTGGAGTGCAGTGGCTCAATCACGGCTCACTGCATCCTTGACCTCCTGGGCTCAGGTGATCCTCCTGAGTAGCCAGGACTACAGGCTTGTGTCACTAGATCTAGCTAATTTTTGGGTTTTTTTGTGGAGATGGGGGTCTTGCTGTGTAGCCCAGGCTGGTCTGGAACTCCTGGGCTCAAGCAGTCCACCTGCCTCGGTCTCCCAAAGTGTTGGGATTACAGGTGTGAGCCCTGCGCCCGGCCTGGAGTGAATTTCAGACTAAAACCAGTGCCTTCCTAAGGTTATGCTGTGTAACCCATATCTCTGTTCTGATTTGATTCATTCATAACTGCATGTGGCTGTACAGCAAAGTATGAGACATAGAAACCAAGCTGCTTTTATTCATAGGAGCTACCAGGAGGCTACGGTCGCGTGAAACCTGACATTGTCACCTATGGTGCTGGCGTGCGGGGTTCTGGCGTGAAAGGGGGGTGCCGGGCCCTCTCAGGAACCAGTGTTGCTTCTCCAGTGGTTGCAGGCGCTGTCACCTTATTAGTGAGGTGAGTGCTGCCCCCCAGAGAACAGTAGCTCCCACGTCAGGACAGGAGCACTCGGTGCCAGCAGAGCAGGAGTTGTGTCTTACTTCTGCCCTGACTTGGGTTTGAGAGCTTAGGCCCTTCACAGCCTTGCTCTGTCTCTCCTCCTTCATCTCTGCAAAGAGTAGGAGTCACTTCTTTGATAGTTAGATGACTTGAATGTGAACACACTTTATAAGCTCAAGTAAACATAGGCAAAATACCTGTTTCTCTGTTTGTGTTCTGTTTTCTAATATCCCATTTATGTGCTAGAAGTGTGCTTTTTATATCCAAGCAAGCGTATGTATCAGGCAGGGAACAAAAAGTAAGATATGTCCCTGCCATATATCCTCCATTTCCTTGGGGATTCACTTAAAAAAAAAAAAATTGCATATACGTAAGATATTCAACATGATGTTATGGGATACATATAGATAGTAAAAAGGTTACTCTAGTGAAACGAATTCACACATCCATCTTCTCAGTGTTACCCATTTGTTGTTTTTGTGACAGGGACTCACCTTTTAATGTTCTCTGTAGCTAAGGATGTCAAACCCGCCAGGGACTGACAGTCACCACTCCGCTTTGTCTCACTGAATCTCCTGCAGTTGGAGTGGAGCTTAGTGACTGGAACTTAATCTTGCAGATAATGAAACTGGAAGAAAGTTCTCAAAGAGGCTGGGTGCAGTGGCTCACACCTGTAATCCCAGCACTTTGGGAGGCTGAGGGAGCAGGTCACCTGAGGTCAGGAGTTCAAGACCAAACTGATCAATGTCGTGCAACCCCGTCTCTACTAAAAATTACAAAAATTAGCCAGGCGTGGTGGTGGGCGGCTGTAATCCCAGCTACTAGGAGATTGAGGCAGGAAAATTGCTTGAACCCGGGAAGAGGAGGCTGCAGTGAACTGAGATCGCGCCACTGCACTCCAGCCTGTTTGACAGAGCAAGACTCTGTCTCAATCAGCCAATGAATAAATAAAGTTCTCCAAGCGAGTAGACCAGAGTTGATGTTCACATGCTGTCACTTTCTTCGGAGGCCCGTGTTTCCTTACTCTCAGTTATAAAAAGAAGTCTTTGGGGCTGGCATTTATCTTGTCACTGTATCTTCCCCCAAAATAAATTGTACTTCTTCTATTTAGATGAAGTTTTAGTTGAGTGTTGTGATAACACACAAAACTCTGCATATTTGGAAGTTATTCTATGCTAATTTAAAAATTAATTAATATAGGCTAATAGTATTAAATGTCTTTATATTTTAAATTCTCTTTAAGTAAATTGAATATTGATTTTAGCTTCTAGTGCCAGATATTATTTTGTTACTAATCCTTAATAAAGCTAGATGTTGGGCTGGTTGTGGTAGCTCACACCTGTAATACCAGCACTTTGGGAGGCCAAGGCAAGAGGATTGTTTGAGGCTAGTAGTTTGAGACCAGCTGGGGCAACATAGTGAGACCCCATCTCTACCAAAAAAGGGGGTAGATATCTATCTCTTTCCCCTTTTCTCTGTTCTTCCCTTACAGTTTGGAGCCAAATTCTTGAGAATGTTGACGTTGGCCAGACTGGCCTCTGGAGAATAACCGTGTGCTTGCTGGAAACACTGTCTTCTCTTCCAGTTGTTTTCCTCTCTCCAGTGTTACATCAAGTGAGGAACAGAGTGGAGGGAAGGTGGATAGTGGGCTACCTGGCCTGCTTGCACCCTGGTATTTGCCAGGTGGAGAGGACTCGGTTAGGGCTCCTGTTTCTAATTTTGTTGATTCTAGAAACAGAAAATACTGGTTCATTTCTCCTACACGCCATGATTGTTAGCGGGCAGTGAGGGCTCTGCCTTCACCGTTGAGCCCATTAGCTCTCTGCTGTTGAGTAAGCGGGCAGCCGAGGGGTCGTTCCTGTTCCCGGCAGCTTCTTTAAGTACAGATATTTTCAGCAACAAGGAAGCCTTTCAATCTCATCATCCCACTGCAGCAGATAAAAATGCCATTGTGATCATTCAGAAACACCTCTGTGTGTGACAGTCGCTCCTAATAGAAGCCGAGCAGCAGCGGCGGGCCTCCTGAGCTCCAGCCTGATGATGCTGTGAAAGGCGGTGGAACGCAACCCTTGAATTCACTTTATAGGCAGGAAGAGGAGGAAGATTGTTGACCTGTAGCTTTGAGCAGTTCTTTTATTCTGTCATTAAAAACTAATTCTGCTTCATCTCGTCTTCTTATGTCAGATTTCCCATTTAGAAAACCTGCCTAGACTCCAAGACCAACCACTATCACATACAAATATTTAGGAACTTAGGAGAGTAAGTTTTCCTTTTTTGCATACTGATATTCCCCCCTCAATTTTAGGAATTAAAATTGACTTGTATTTATAATACATAGATACATAAAAATAGATGTTTTAATGTTAGTATCACCAGGCTGAGTTCCTAGCCAGGTCACACTGTGTGTTAAAGCTTGTTCAGATGCATTCTTATGGTGAAACTGAAGGTGGCCTTAGGTCTGCGTCGTTCTGAAAGGCATCGTCCATCAGGGTGGCTCGTCCCAGACAAGCCTCCCAATTTGGAAACAAAAAGGTGAGGATTGGCTTTGGAGGCAGCGGTCCTCACTCAGACCTGTGCCTCCTGCCAGTCCTGTGTTGTGGCCCCTCCCCAGGATCTGAGTGTGCTCCTCTTCCTCCCAACCAGGCGGTGTCCCATGGCATCTTCTTCCTGTGGCCAGCAGGTTTCCCCTCCCCTGAGGAGTCAGGACGTCCTACACATTTATGCCTTCTGCAACCTATATGGTTGTTCAGTTGAATTATCAGAAACATACGTGCTACTGGTGCATTTAGCATAAATGGCCCTAGCCCATGGGTCCCGTAGAAGGTTGTGGAGCGGTCAGTCCTGGAGCAGGTACAGAAATGAGTGCGCTCTCATGCTTTCACACGGGCTGCGCCAGACAAGCACCCGTTAGATATGAAACAAGACTGCAGGCCTCTCGTGTGCACGTTTGTAGGTTAGGTTTCAGTGGTCTGATTTTCATCCGTTTACTGAGAGAACATGAACAAATGCTTGATTTTTCCTCCAGCACAGTCCAGAAGCGTGAGCTGGTGAATCCTGCTAGTATGAAGCAGGCCCTGATTGCGTCAGCCCGGAGACTCCCCGGGGTCAACATGTTTGAGCAAGGCCACGGCAAGCTCGATCTGCTCAGAGCCTATCAGATCCTCAACAGCTACAAGCCACAGGCAAGGTCAGTGCGCCATCCTGCCAATGGGACTTTCTCTCCTTCACTGGGCTCTGGGCAAATTTTCCCTCTGCACTGATACAAGCCTCGAAACAAAAAATGATGACTAAGCACAGAAATCTCGGGGTGCTCAGAGAGGTTTTTCTGCTGCTTCTACCAGGGTACTGCTGGCAGAACTGGTAGCTACTTTCGACTTACCGATGTTATCTATAATATAAATGGTTAAAAGTAATGATTTCTGAGTGGTTTGGGTTTTTTTTTTTTTTTGCTTTTGTTTACTTTTTTAGACTTGAAATAATCTTAGGTTTACAGAAATCTTGCAGAAATAGGAGAGAGTTGTCATAACAAGATTGCCCAGTTTCCCCTGATGCCACTGTTTCAGATCACTGGAGTACAGCTGTTAAAACTAACCTACGAACACTGGCCCTGTGCTGTCATTCACCTGCAGACCACATGCATCTCGCCAGCTCCCATGGTGCTCCCGTCCAGCCTGTGCCCTGCTTTGTTTTCACCCTTTATTTTGAAATGATTTTAGATTTATAGCAAAGTTTCACAAATAGTTCATGAGAACCCCTAAGTCCTTCCCAGCTTTCCCTAACCTTAGTATCTTCCGAAACCTCAGTATGAGCACCAGAGCCTGGAAATGAATCTTGGTAGCACTGCTGACCACAGCATGAGCCTCAGAATCTGGAAATGAACCTTGGTGTAGCTCTGCTGACTGACCTGCAGGCTTCATTCAGATTCTACCCATCATCCCACAGGTTCCTTCTCTGGGATCCAGTCCAGAATCCCACGTTAGATTTCATTTTCCTGTCTTCTTAGTTTCCTCTAATCACAGATGGTTCCTCCGTTTTCCTTCATCTTATTACTGGTGGTGTTCATTTTCATCATTTGATTAATGTGGTCTGTCAGTCTGGGTCCTCCAAGAAGCAGACGCCAAGCTAGGATTAGATGTTCAAAAGATTTGTGGGGAGTGAGGGCCTCTGAAGGATAAAGGCAAGGGTGTGAGAATAGGCAAGAACTGCAGTGCTGATCTGACACCGAAAAGTTAGGAGAACTGGGGAGGAGGAGGCTCGCACAGGCCTGAAAAAGTTTTAGCTCATGGGAAATCCTTGAACCAGATTGCCTGTTGGAGGAGTCCTGTGTCCCCCAGGAATGGGCCTGCCCTAGTGCCTGCTCTGTGCTTAGTCGTTGGCTGGGAGCAGCCCCAGGGGGGAAGCATGGGCTTGGCACAGACGTGTGAGGACCCGAGGGCAGCAGCTGCAGGTGTCCTCCTGTAGAGGAGACCTGAGCTGCTGGCCCTGTGGGGCCAGAGGTGGCACCTGCCGGATGTCTCCACTGTGCAGCCCCTGTTTCCTTTGTGACTTCTCAGTGTCTTGTGGAGGCGTGTTTTGAGATGGTCTTGTTTCTTCACATACTTCCACTCACTCATGTTAGCATGCCTTGATGGTTCTTGCTTTTGGTGATTACTCCTGAGGACTTTGACACATGATGATTTTCTTTTTCCTTCGTTCCATTTGTATTTATTAATTGGAACTCTGCTGGAAGGAAGAACTGTCCTTTCTCTCCCATTTATTTATTCAGTTCTTTATATCAGTATGGAAGCATAGATATTTATTTTACTCTGTGGATTGTAATAATATCATCATTTAGTTGGTCGTTCAAATTGTCCCAGAGTTGGCTGTTGGGAGCTCCGTCTAGTTGGCTTCTGTGTGTTTTCAGCATGTGTCCAGCCTTTTCTGAGCACTTTCTGTCTTCTTGGCAGCGCAGGATGTCCTGTCATGCACTTCTGTGCTCTAGCCTTGGTATCAGTTCTTTCTCCAAGCAAGTCTTTCCTGATGGCCTGTTCTAATGGTATTGAGACACCAAGACCTGGGCACTCGGGGTGCTCACAGCTGCTGTGCTCACAGTGGTTACTGCACTCTTCAGACAGAGCTGGGCAGTGTATGGACACGTGCACAGACACACACGCCTGCTTCTGTATCTGCCTATCGGTGTATGTACTGGAAACATGAGGAATGCCACCTCCAGGTTCCACCCAGTATCTCAGTGTTCATTCCAGCCTTTCCCTCTCCTTGTTTCTGTTTATTTATTTATTTCTTGTTTACAGAGATGGTCATGTTAAACCTCTGTTTCAGCTCCATTCTCCAACAGTGAGAAGCCTGGCTCTCATTATCCACAATATATTGACTTATTTGCTTAGTCCTAGTATATACATACTGAGCAGCTTTGGAATTGCTAACCCGTGTCTTTGTGAATTTTTTAAATATAGTATTTATGATAGTGCATCATTATCTTTGGCCCTACAGAATATAGTTATAATGTTTTCTTCAGTTACTTAGGTTAATTCTTTCCTTGGTGTCTATTTTTAATACAGTTGGACTCATTTATTCATATTTGTACCTTTTTAGATTTCCCCCACATCCTGATTGATTAGAACTTATTGGGTATGTGAAACATTACTGTGGTTCTAAGGATGTGTTAGTTTGTTCTTGCATTGCTATAAAAAAAATACCTGAGACTGGGTAATTTATAAAGAAAAGAGGTTCAACTGGCTCTTGGTTCTGCAGGCTGTACCGGAAGCATAGCGCCAGCACCTGCTTCTGGGGAGGCTTCAGGAAGCTTCCAATTATGGCAGAAGGTGAAGGGGAGCCGGCACATCACATGGCAAGAGAGTGGGGAGGTACCAGACTTTTAAACACCCAGATTTTGCCTGAACTGAGCAAGAACTCAGTTATCACCAAAGGGATGGTGCTAAACCAGCCATGAGGGATCTGCCCCCATGGTCCCGTCACCTCCCACAGGCCCACCTCCAACATTGGGGATTACAAGTCAGCATGAACCTTGGAGGGGACAAGCATCCAAACCATGTCAGTTCCCATTCGCTCATTATTTCTACCAGGCTTCCACACACGCCTTAGGTAACGATCACATCAGGTTTGGGTTTATCCTTCCCCCCGCCCCTGCCACCCCACAAATGAGCACATACATAGAAGGATAGCATCGTTGTGGATATTCTTTTGGATTCTGCTTTTTTCACTTAACGTCTTGGAAATCTCTCCACGTGAGTGCATAGAGATTCTCTTTCTTTTTCACAATCATATCCTGTGAATGTACAATTGTTTAAGCCATTACTTGTCTACATGTGGGCTTTTAAATTGTTTCCAGTATTTTGTAATTATAAACTTGCAATGAATAACCTCAGGCCTGTGTGTCTTAGTTTTGTTGGAGGTGTTCCTTCAGGGTAAATTCCTAAAAATTTACGCTGCTCAGCATTGAGAGTGTCCAGTAGCTGTCTTAGGTAAGGTGGCACTGCTGGTCCAGGTTGAGAGCGTCTGGTAGCTCTGTTAGGTAAAGTGGCATTGCTGGTCAGCGTTGAGAGCATTGGGTAATTCTGTTAGGCATTGCTTTGTTTCTCTGCAGAAGGGTTGTGCCTGTTTGTGTTGTGTGAGCAGTGTGCATGAGTGCTGGTTTCCCCAGAGCCTCACCGACAGAATGTTCTGTCATACTTGTTACCTTTTACAAATCTGATTGGTAAGGAATAGTATTTCTGTGTTGTTTAATTCGCATTTCTCTATTTATGAATGAGTTTGAACACCTAAGTCTGTGTTTAAGAGCTATTTTTTTTTTTACCTTTCTTGTGAATTGTCTGTTCATTTCTTTTTCTTTTTTTTTTTTTTTTTTGAGACGGAGTCATGCTCTGTCGCCCAGGCTGGAGTGCAGTGGCCGGATCTCAGCTCACTGCAAGCTCCGCCTCCCGGGTTCACGCCAGTCTCCTGCCTCAGCCTCCCAAGTAGCTGGGACTACAGGCGCCCGCCACTTCGCCCGGCTAGTTTTTTGTATTTTTTAGTAGAGACGGGGTTTCACCGTGTTAGCCAGGATGGTCTCGATCTCCTGACCTCGTGATCCGCCCGTCTCGGCCTCCCAAAGTGCTGGGATTACAGGCTTGAGCCACCGCGCCCGGCCTCATTTCTTTTTCAATGGGGTTTTTGGCCCCTCTTTAGAGTTCTCAATATATTAGGGTTAGTAACCCTCTGTCAGGGATGCATGTTGCAGATTTTTCTGCCACTTTGTCATTGTCTTTTGACTTTAATGTAAGATGTTTTTGCCATGCAGTTGTTGTTTTTTAATAGTCACATTTGTTACTCTTCTGCTGATGCCTCTAGATTTTGAGTCCTTAGAAAGTCTTTTTCTGCACTGAGGTAGATAAAAGAGAAATGCACCCATGTTTTCTTCTAATACTTGTTTGCTTTCTTTTATTTACTTGAGATTCCTTGATCCATTTGGAGTTTTATTTTTGTGTATTGTTTGGAAGTATGGATCTAATTTTTTCTTTTGCCAAATGGCCACCCATTTGTTAAAGCTCTTGTGATTAAAAAGTTCATCTTTGCCTCAGTGATTTGAGATACTGTCTTTATTACGTATTAAGTTTTCATGTGTATTAGGTCTATCCCTGAGGTTTCCATTCTGTTCCACTGGTCTGTCTGTCCATGTACTGGTACCACACTGTTTTGATTATAAATACTTTGTAGCATGTTTTTAATGTCTGTTAGTGCTAGTTCCTCTTGTATTTTTTTTTTCAGTGTTTTCTTGAGTATTCTTTTTTCTTTCTTTTTTTTTTGTGGCAGGGTCTTGCTCTGTGGCTCAGGCTGGAGTGTAGTTACATGATCTTGCTTCACTGTAACCTCTGCCCTCTGAGCTCAGGTGATTCTCCCATCTCAGCCTTCCAAGTAGGCGGACTGCAGGTACACACCCCTATGCCTGGCTCATTTTTCTATTTTTAGTAGAGACAGGGTTTCGCCATGTTGCCCAGGCTAGTCTTGAACTCCTAGGCTCAAGCCATCCTCCCGCCTCGGCCTCTCAAAGTGCCCCCAAAGAGATGACACGTGTAAGTCACTGCACCCGGCCCTTCTTGGCTATGCTTACATGTTTGTTTTCTTCATATGAATTTTCATATCAACTTACTTAATTCTATGAGAGAAGCTTGTTGGAGTTTTTGTTGCATCAAATTTTAAATGAACTTAGAAGTAGTATTTTTACAGTGCTGTTATTTTGTCTAAGAGCAAAGGATGTGTTTCCATTTGCTCAAGTCTTGTGTGTCTTCCAGGAGGTTTTACAGTTGTCTTCATATAGGTTTTACACATTTCTTGGTAAGTTTAAGTATTTAATCTTTTTGTTGCTGTTGTAGATGGGGTTTTCTCTTCTTTTATATTTTCTAACTGGTTGATTTATTTCTATATGTTAATTTTATATCCTGCTACCTAATTGAATTATTGTTTGAGTTAGTTTTATTATTGCGTCTCTCGGGTTTTCCAGGTATACTAACCTGTCATATGGAAATAAAGATAGTTTTACGTCTTCCTTATCGATTCTTAAGGCTTCGTTGATTATTTTCTGTCTAGTTACATGGGCTGGTATCTCTAGCACAGTGTTGAACAACAGTGGAGATAGTGGCTATCCTTTTGTTGTTCCTAATCTTAATGGAAATGCCTCTTGTGTTTCTCCGTTAAGTAAGATGCTGGATTTATCCCTAAGGTAGGGGTGTGGGTGTGTGTGTGTGTATTTTTTTTGGTAGATTATCTGTCTAGTGCTGTTTTTTTTAGTGTTTTCATCAGGACTGTGGATTGAATTTTGTAGGCTTTTTCAGCATCTAGAAAGGTAATCATATGAATACTTTAGACCTATTAGTATATATGGTTTATGATGTTAATGAGTTTCCCATATTACATTTCTGAAATAAATCCCACTGGTTTTGCGGTGTTGTTTTCTTAATATGATGTTGAATTCTGTTTGCTAATAATGATTTCTTAGTTAAATCATGTTGAATTAGTAGTTGAATTAAACTGATTACAGAGCACAGTTACCAGCAAAGTTTACAAACACATTTCAGGTAGGACAGATACCTTTGCTGATGCATACAATTGTGGTCACATGGCCAATCCATTCAGATTTTTAAAACTAGGTGATACCTATTTCCTTTTCTTTTTTTGTGAACCTTAGATTTGTGAAGCTGGTATCTATTTAGATGACTTTGATATTTGTTGATTATAACTGCCTGTGAAAGTCACAGTGTCCCTAAAGATACTCCATTTGGTTTCTTATGTAGCAATTCAGTTGGCTCAGATACATCTTTGTTATTACAAACTAATAAAAAATACTCCTTATACTGTAGTTGCTGTTTGAGAAAGGCTGGCATCTCCTGTAATGAGGTGAAGCAGTTGAGCAGAGCCTCATGCCCACTGCACGTGGGTGCAGCTTAAGAAGCAGGATCCACATATGCCTGGTGTTCTCAGGGAGGCCGTCTTGGGTCACGTCTTGCCTGAAACATTTGTCTCTTGCCTGTCTTTTCACCTGTTCGGGCGTAGCTGACACCGCTGCTGCACTAGGAGTGATGTGAACCCAACACAAACTCAGTTCAGATAAGGGGAAACCATGAAACCAACATAATTGCCAGAGCACTTGTGTCAGCACTTCTGACACAAATTACGTCAGGTTCCCCAGCACCTCTCCCACGCTCGGTGCTTTAGGACTCATGGGACTCAGCCTGTGGTCACACTCCCAGCTAAGATTCATTGTAGTGGCACAGCAAGGACGCACAGCGGCTCTGTAAGGGAAAAAGACACCTCACACGGAGAGAGCCTGGAGAAATCCAGGCACAGCTTCCTAAGCTCTCCCCTCTCTCCTGCCAGGTGGAGTCTCACAGAGCTGGCCCCTTTCCCAGCAGCAGACTGCATTGACATGTGTACATGTTTGTGCCCAGGGAAGCCCTCTAGAGACTCAAGTCCAAGTTTCCATTAGGGCTGGTCACATACTCATTCTCTGCCAGTCACAACTCCCACAGCTCCAGACTTGCAAAAGCAGAGGTGTCCCTGCACATCGCACTATCTGTATAGACAGCAGGTTGGCACAGAGGCCTTATCTGTGCAGGAGCATTCCAGAGCCAAGTCCCCAGATGCCAGCCTAGGGCAGCCCTGTAAGCAAGCCCTTCTCAAGCTCCGTCTGCTTTGTTAACTCTTTCTGGTACAGTTGTGTTGCTTCATTGAAGTTTTCTCATATGATCTACTCTAACACTGTATTCTTTATTTCAGTTTGAGCCCCAGCTACATAGATCTGACTGAGTGTCCCTACATGTGGCCCTACTGCTCCCAGCCCATCTACTATGGAGGAATGCCGACAGTTGTTAATGTCACCATCCTCAACGGCATGGGAGTCACAGGAAGAATTGTAGATAAGGTGAAACTTCTCTCTGACTTGGTGTCTGACTTGGTGGTGAACTTAGACACAGCCCAGACCTTTAGGCCACAGTTATTTCTGCTGAGAAATAACTCAAAAAAAGGAAAAGTTCTAGGCTGAGGAGAGAGGATCACTTAAGCCCAGGACTTCAAGACCAGCCTGAGCAACAAACTGAGACGTGTCTCTACAAATAATAAAGAAATTAGCCAGGGATGGTGGCATGTGCCTGTGGTCCCAGTTATACAGGAGGCTGAGGTGGGAGGATCACTTGAGTCTAGGAGGTTGAGGCTGCAGTGAGCCAAGATCATGCCATTGCACTCCAGCCTGGGTGACAGAGCAAGACCCTGTCTGGAAAAAAAAAAAAAAAAAAAAGGAACTAGCCCTGTCTAGGGTGCCAGAGCTGTTGGAAGTAGTGATTTGTTATTTCCTAAGTCTGTTACAGAGTAAGTCAGGGCATAAATGAATTAAACCAATTTTGCTTTTTTGCTTTGGCATCTTGACTTTGGCTCCTAAGTCAGCTAATTACATTTGATTTTTCATCTATACAATTTTGCGCCTATAATTAAAGGCCCAGTTGTAGTATTTCATTCTTTTTTGTTGTTGTTTTTTTTTTTTTTGGAGACAGCGTTTCGCTCTTGTTGCCCAGGCTGGAGTGCAATGGCACGATCTCGGCTCACTGCAACCTCCACCTCCCAGGTTCAAGCGATTCTACTGACTCAGCCTCCCAGGTGTCTGGGATTACAGGTGCCTGCCATCACATCTGGCTAATTTTTTGTATTTTTAGTAGAGACGGGGCTTCACCATGTTGGCCAGGCTGGTCTTGAATTCCTGACCTCAGATGATCCACCTACCTCAGCCTCCCAGAGTCTTGGGATTACAGGTGTGAGCCACCGCGCCTGCCAGTATTTTATCCTTTAGTGTGTTTGAAAGATACTCTTTTTTTTTAAATATTGTTTTGTAAATTTTTAAAAATCTTAACTGCATAGACATTATCACAATAATTAAAAATAGAGAAAAAGAATAGAAAACTCGCTTCCAGCCTTAGAATACTAACTTGGCCACTGTTTTTTAAATATTCTTTTCCAGCCCTTTTCTGCAATACTTACTTTTTTGTTATCATTGTGCAACTGTCAAAAATTTACAATTTTTTTGGTGGTTCTCATTATATCATAAACATTGAAAAATTCAACTGCCGTGCATGTTGGCTCAAACCTGTAATCCCAGCACTTTGGGAGGCCGAGGTGGGAGGATCACAAGGTCAAGAGATCGAGACCATCGTGGCAAACATGGTGAAACCCTGTCTCTACTAAAAATACAAAAGTTAGCTGGGCGTGGTAACACACACCTGTAGTTCCAGCTACTCGGGAGACTGAAGCAGGAGAATCGCTTGAACCCAGTAGGCGGAGGTTGCAGTGAGCCGAGATCATGCCACTGCACTCCAGCCTGGTAACAGAGCAAGACTCTGTCTCTAAAAAAGAAAAGAAAAGAAAAATTCAACTATGCATGGCACCAGTATACTTCTTAATGGTTGTTTATGTAGAAATAGTAAATTATAATTTGTTTACTATTTTCCTTTGTTTGAACTGTTAAGTAGTTTTCAACTATAAACATTTCACTGAATATTTTTGCATATATGGTTTTCTTTTTTTTTGAATTATGTCTTTAACATAAACTCCCTGGATTTGCTCCCTGAATCAGAGGGTGTGAACAGTCAAGGATGGCTCTTGGCACATCCTACCCAATTCTGTCCAGTAGAGTTATGTCAGCTTAGACTGCTGCCAGTGGGCTTCAGGAGAAGGTGGCTCCACCAGACCTTCACTGGGGGATTTGCCTTTTAAAGTGTTTTTATTCCAGTAGTGTTTTTAAAAATTGAGATAAAATCCACGTACCATGAAATTCACCCTTTTAGGTCATACAGTTCTGTGGGTTTTAGTGTATTCACAAGGTTGTGCCAATATCTCCTTCAGGAACATTTCCTAAAAGAAACCTTAATACCCATTGTCAGCCACTCCTTCTTCCTTCCTCCAGCCCTTGGCAACCAGCCTGCTTTCTGTCTCTGTGGGCTTGCCTGTTCTGGACTTCTCATATCAATGGAATACTAGAGCATCTGTTCTTTTGTGCCCGGCTTCCTTCCCTCAGCTTCAGGTTTTCACGGTGTGTCCACGCCGTGGCGCTGTCAGTGCCGTGCTGCTTTCCACGCGGAGTAGTGCTCCACTGGGCGGGTCGGCCACGTGGTGTTTCTCCGTTCGTCTGTTGCTGGGCATGTGGCTGTTCTAGATGGTACATCTTTCAGCTTTCAACTTAGAGGGTGCCTTGTGTAATGGGTGCCTTGTGTAATGTGCACTTCAGTTCTTTGTGGGGTGGATATCTTTGGTGTGTTTACGAATTGTGTTTCCTCTTGTATGAGTTACACGTTCATTTCATTAACCCATTTTTCTCCTGGAATTGATTGGGATTATCTCTATCAACCTAACAAGATCGTCCTGTCGTAGAGAAATTAACCGTTGCTGTGTTTTAAGCAAAATGTTCCTCCAGGTGATGTTCTTTTCCCTTTAATATTACTTATTGTGGTGGGGATTTTTTTTGCTTCTGTAAAAGTTTTACATTTCATGTAGTTGAATTTTTATGTTTTATGATTTCTATTGTTTTACAGATGAGAAACATCCTTCCAGAGATAGAATAAAATTTCAATTTTTTCTAATTTTTATGTATATGATTGTTAAATATTCTTTCATATGTGTTAATTTGGTATGTGTTACAAGAGATGAGCGAAAGTTTTTCACTTGCAAACCAGTGGCCCCAAGAGCATTCTTTAAAAATCCCTTTTCTTCTTCATTATTTGGGACACCGTATCCTACAGATATTTTTCTTTTTCTTACTTTTTTGTTAACACACTGGCTTACTTGGGAAGTAAGTTCTGGCTGTGTGGATCGTGAGGGAAATGAGTAATTTAGATTCATCTGAAATACTGGTTAGTTGCAAGCTCTCATTGGCGTCTCTTCCAGATGGCCTCTGCTCATGCTTCCCTTTCTGCTTTTCTCCCACCTGGAGAGTAGAAGGGTGGTCATCTCGCAGCTGAGCCAGCCCTTCCTCCGGCCACCTGTTTCTAGCTTCAGAATGTGACTCTGGACAGCTGGTATCCCTGTCATGTTACTACTTTCAATTAATGGGATTTTTTTAAGCATACAACTAATTGGGAAATAACCTTAAATCTGAGAGTTTTCATCTGTGTAAGTTCTCGCAGCCAGATAAAGTTCTTCTTCAAAGAACTTTTGACAAGAGTTCCTCTGTTTTATAGTGGAAAAAAAAAAAGTCTCCATAAAATTGGAGGCTGTCAGAAATAGCGGTTTCTAGACTTTTTCTAGTGGTATGTTCCAGGCAGTCCATAGGTTACTTTGGTTGTAGTTACTTAGTATCTGTGTATAAATTTTATTTTCCCCTATTTAAAGAAATGTTTCTCAGAACCAGTTTTGTTAAGAATTGAGTTTTTCTGGTTTCCACGTGTTTTCTCTTGGAGGTTTTCACTTCAGCCTTTGCCTCATTTCTTTTTCCTGCAGCCTGACTGGCAGCCCTATTTGCCACAGAACGGAGACAACATTGAAGTCGCCTTCTCCTACTCCTCGGTCTTATGGCCTTGGTCGGGCTACCTGGCCATCTCCATTTCTGTGACCAAGAAAGCGGCTTCCTGGGAAGGCATTGCTCAGGGCCATGTCATGATCACTGTGGCTTCCCCAGCAGAGACAGAGGCAAGGACATGCGGGAAAGTGGCTTGTTTTCTTAGCTGTTGGACATCACCTTTCAGGGAGGGACAGGCCAAATGCCTGGGGTCTCCGTTGGAAGTACAGTTGACAGGCTTAGCCTCGATGGCCACAATTGGTGGTTCCAGGGCCTCCGGAGCTGCTGGAGTTTGAAGAACTAGCTCAATCAGCGAGTGCTAGTGCTTGCCATTCTGTGGCCACACAACAGCAGAGAAGACTGTTTTGTACCAGATTTCAAGCTCCAAAGAAAGTGCACCAAAAATATACCTTCTCTAAAAGGAAATGTAGGGTTAATCCTATGAGGCTCTAGTAGTTTTTATTAATAGAATATGCCTTAAATTTTAACTCTTAAACTCTTTAGGTGTTTGAATAGACTTAGTTGTGATACATGAATCTTTTAT
Source organism: Macaca thibetana thibetana (assembly GCF_024542745.1). NCBI lineage: Eukaryota > Metazoa > Chordata > Mammalia > Primates > Cercopithecidae > Macaca > Macaca thibetana. Next base: position 27,078,399 of record NC_065597.1, on the reverse strand, counting down.
CAGACATTTGTTATTGGAAATTCTTGTGTTCAAATTTTTTAGGTTAAATTGATAAATATAAATGATGTGTTTAAAGCTGAAAGTTTCGTTCTGGGCAGTGAGGGCATTTCAAGTTTCTTTTTTTTTTTTAGTCAAAAAATGGTGCAGAACAGACTTCAACAGTAAAGCTCCCCATTAAAGTGAAGATAATTCCCACTCCCCCACGAAGCAAGAGAGTTCTCTGGGATCAGTACCACAACCTCCGCTATCCGCCTGGCTATTTCCCCAGGGATAATTTAAGGATGAAGAATGACCCTTTAGACTGGTAAGCACCCCACAGGATGCACTTTACCTCCCCAGCCTCCGTGGTGGGAGGAGGCACCACTGTTCCCGCAGCTCTTGGAAAGGAGATGTTGCTCAGCTTCTCGTGGAGCCTGGACTCTGGTGATGCTGCGATGTTCAGGCCTTTGCTGTGCTCTTAGGGCAGCCTGACTTCTCTTTTGAAACTTTCACAAGTATGATTGTGTAGTAAAAGCTTGAAGTTTCCTTTAACTGTTCTCTTTTCCTTCCTTCTCCCATTGAGCCAGTCAGCAAATCCGTCAGTCTTACCCTCAGACTACATCCTGGATCATTCCATCCTGGCCTTCTCCCCTCTCCCACCCTAGTCCAGGCCATTGTCATCTCTTGCCTGGACGGCATCAGTAGCTCCTGAATGCCACTGTGTTGCTATTGTTGCCCTAAATTCCACTCCTCTTGTAGCAACCTTGGTAGTCTTTTTAAAACATAGATGCTAACAGTTTGCCTCAAGCTCTCCAGTGACTGCCTATTCTGACTTCCTCACCTAGCCAAGCCCCCTGGTGTGACCCGTGCAGCCCTTCAGAATCTGGCACTGCTTCCCCCGCAGTCCTTATACCTCCTCTCCCTGCGCCTGTGCCCTGCAGGGCAGCTGGGCTGACTTTCTCTTGGCCCATTAGCCAAGCTCATTTCTGCTTTCATGTTTGGACTCAGTTTGAACTCCATGCTGAATGGAGGGGAAGGGGAAGCACTGAAGATGTGACCAGGATAGTTATAGAGTCAGATTTGCCTTTTAAAATAAGAAGTCTCTGGCAGCCAGATTGGAGGAGCTCAGACCAGAGACGGGTAGACAGGAAGCGGTGGGAAGTTCATAGACCAAGGTGAGCCTGTGGGCCTGGAGAAGAGCACCTGGAGTCTGTGCTGCTGAGGAGTAGGTGCTGGGGGGCTGGGAAGTGAGAATGGGGTGACCCCTAGAGGGTGTATACACTGTCCCATAGGAAAGTGAGCACATTTGGGAGGGATGGGGATGGAAGGTTGACCAGTGGCAGTGATATCAGTTAGCTCTGCCGCTGTCTTAGCACCGTGACCCTGTGTGGCTTGTTCCAACGTCCCTGCTCTCCTGCGGCCGTTTGCTCAGCTCTTCTGTCAGACGCAGATGGTTGCCAGCAATTGACATGAATGCCACCGCTACAGCGATGGTCTAGTACACTTTAAACATGTCTTTGGCCATTTCTTCTGTCATTTTGTCTCTTTCACGCACCTGCCAGGCACATAGTTCCTTCTTATCAGCCGTTTCCATGTGTCCAGGTCAGAGCACACAGGTCTCCTAAGCTGAAGCCTATGCCAGTGGGCCAGCCATCCAGGCCTTCTCTGTGGGCCACGGCATGGTGCTCCTGCAGAGGAGGCCCTGTGAACGGATATGCCTTCATTGCCAGTAAAGATTGATCATTTTAATGCTGTGGCCTATTGTTTTTCAGGAATGGTGATCACATCCACACCAATTTCAGGGATATGTACCAGCATCTGAGAAGCATGGGCTACTTTGTGGAGGTCCTCGGGGCCCCCTTCACATGTTTTGATGCCAGTCAGTATGGTAAGTGGCGATGCTGTGCTAGCCAGATGGTCTTTCCGCCCACTGTGGATGTCTGTTAAATGTTTGAGGAGTGAATCCCAGTTTTCAGTGATAGCTACGAAGGGAGTATGCACCGTGGGTTCCACAGCTGGGTGAGCCTGGGGTGAGGCTCTGAAACAGGTGTTGGTGGGTGTGACATTCAGCTGAAATACAAGACAGACTGATTGGAGACAGGGGCATTCGTACTCTTTTTTCTTTTAAGTTAAAAGCAGCTCTGCCTTATATTTTGCTCCTTTTCAAGTGAGTGAAAAATCGTTATCCTGAGCACCACAAATGAAATCAGATCACAGTTAGTCCCTGTGTATTGCTGGACCCTGGTCCTCTACTTTTTATAGCCCCTTTTAAAGTGGGCTATAACCAGACTGTTAGGTGTCAGTAACCTGAGACATGGACCCGGTGACACACTGTGTTTCTGCAGCGGTGGTGTCCTGTCATTCAGAGGTGACAGTTCCCAGCGTTGGTTCTTTGTTCACCAGGCACTTTGCTGATGGTGGACAGTGAGGAGGAGTACTTTCCCGAAGAGATCGCCAAGCTCCGGAGGGACGTGGACAATGGCCTCTCGCTAGTCATCTTCAGTGACTGGTACAACACTTCCGTTATGAGAAAAGTGAAGTTTTATGATGAAAACACAAGGTACTGATGATATGCATTGGTGTTTGTATAAGAAATGTGACTTTTGGTGAATTAAATTCTACCCAGCAAATACTTACGTGATGATTTGACCTGTTGGTGGTCTTTCAGTTAGTACAGACATATTCAGAGAGCTTGATTAGAAAAAAAACCCTTTCAACTGAGTGCAGTGGCTCATGCCTGTAATCCCAGACACTTTGGAAGGCTGAGTTGGGCAGAGCGCTTGAACCTGGGAGGCCAAGGCTGCAGTGAGCGGAGATCAAGCCACTGCACTCCAGCCTGGGTGTCAGAGAGACCCTATCTTAAAGAGTAAAAATAAAACACACAAAAAAGAAAATAGTCCTTTATACAGTAGAGATGTTCTTGAAAGTTGCTCATGTTCTTGAAAGTTGCTCATAAAGTAAGACATTTACTGACCATGAGTACTATTAATAATGTAGAGGGTTGTCTTTCCTTGTTGATCTTAGATATGAGATACTTCTACTTTAAATTTCTGTTTAATTCTTCTCCACTCTCACTCTATTACTGAGTATATATAAACTTAAATGCACCAAAGGAACTGTTACTTAAAGAATATTTTGAGTAAATTAATTATTTTATATTTAATTATTGTATATTTACAATAACTAATTTACTTATATTTATAGTAATTAATTTACTCAAGGGGAAGATGTCCTCCTGTTAATTGGGATCAAGGATTCCCAATGTATTATAAACATAATCACCTTTATGTTTTGAATTGGTTTCTTTAGAGTCTGTGACTGAATCTTTCTGTGCTTCTTTCTCCTCTTCCTTCACTGAGCTTTGCTGGGTCTAGGCTAAGCAATTATCTCTGGTGTGTTTCAGTGAAGTACTGACTTTCATTTCATAAAATAAATTTCGCTTTAATTAATTCTGCACATCAGCAGAAGCATTTACATTTGCAGTTTTACCCAAACCCAGACAGTTGGTTTCCGTTGAAACCTTAGTGTGGAAGGACTGGATTATGGCAGGAGAAATTGAGTTTTGTCATAGAGACTAAATAACTGTGTATGGGGTGTCTTCGTTCCCTGTTCCCTGTGTGTCTGTTACCACTTTCCCAGGCAGTGGTGGATGCCGGATACTGGAGGAGCTAACATCCCAGCTCTGAATGAGCTGCTGTCTGTGTGGAACATGGGGTTCAGCGATGGCCTGTATGAAGGAGAGTTCACGCTGGCCAACCATGACAGTAAGGCTCTGTGTGTTTCCCGAGGGTGTGGTCTTAGGTGTGAGAGCAGAAGTTGTACACCTCTGAGGTCTAGGTTTCTTGAGAAAGAAAATGATGATCCCTCAGTTAGTGGAGTCTGTGGAAAGAACTCATCAGTATTTTCAGAAGTACATCTGTGAGACTCTAGTTTTATCCAGATTTTTTTTAATGAAAATATTTTATGTAGCCATTCCTAATTTTAGTGCTACCTATTAGAGTCTTTATGTAATAGTCCTAAATAGGAACTACCTCCTAGCTTCCTAATTATTTACAAAGTTCTATTCATGAAGTAACTTTGTGTTTCTCATGTAGGAAGTTTCCCCACAGATAAGGTTTTGGTAGCTGGCTTTGAGACGAACATCTTGAGCATTCTTATACCCATTCTGCAGGTCTGGGCAGCTTGTTTTGAGCCTTTGACTGCTCTGAATTTTAACATTTATTCAGAAACCTAATATTAATATTTTTCCTTGAATTATAAAATATATTCAGAAACCTGATGTTAGTAGTGTTTTTCACTTGAATTTTGAGGTGATTACTTGTACTTTGTGTGACAAGGCAATAGCAGCTCCTCCCTCAAGATTAAAAACAATTAAAAAAAATACATAGCATCTGAAGAATGTATTTTGGGTAAACGAGTAGCTATTATTTATTAAAGCGTTCGGCGTTCCTGTGTTCCCTTGACTTTGAACGCTCTTTCCTAGTGTATTATGCGTCGGGGTGCAGCATCGCGAAGTTTCCAGAAGATGGCGTCGTGATAACACAGACTTTCAAGGACCAAGGTAAAGGGTGCCATTCATGGGCCTTTTGCTGCTGCTTTCTCTCTCTCCCTTTTCCCCCCCACTTCTCTCTCTGTCTCTCATCTCTGTCTCTGTTTAATAAAAGCTTTATTGCATATAGTGTACATACCGTAACAGTTGCCCTTTTAAAGTGTACAATTCAGTGGTTTTTAGTGTATTTACAAAATTGTGGAAGCATCACCACTGTCTATTTCCAGAACAATTTTATCACCCGAATAAGAACTCCCATGCCCATTTGATGTTTTGGTTTCTTTTAAAATTTATTGCACTATTACTTGAATGGTACTGACCGCTTTGGGAGGCTGAGGCAGGCGGATCACGAGGTCAGGAGATCAAGACCATCCTGGCTTACACAGTGAAACCCCGTCTCTACTAAAAATACAAAAATTTAGCCGGGTGTGGTGGCACGCACCTGTAGTCCCAGCTACTCAGGAGGCTGAGGCAGGAGAATCACTTGAACCCAGGAGGCAGAGGTTGCAGTGAGCCAAGATCATGCCATTGCACTCCAGCCTGGGCAACAAAGCAAGACTCCGTCTCAAAAAAAAAAAAAAACCACCTTCAGGGTTACTTGATGAATTTTTTTTTTATCCTTTATGAATTGTTCTGCTTCTGTGATTGCCAGATTACCAAGATTTTAGAAAAATTTTGACCATGTTTTGGAGTTCTGAACTATTTAAAGATAAGAAACATTCATTATACAGCAGCCTCTCAGAATTCTCTGAAGAGCAGTGTTTGCATGCAGTTTTGCTTCAGCTGTGTACAGGCATCACCCAGGAAGCTCTCCTGGAACTGGTATTCGTGATGCACCCTGTGCTCACCCTGTGCTTAGTGCACCGTGCCCGCCTGGTGAGCTGGAGAGCAGTGGGAGTAGCTGCCTCTGCCTTCTGGAAAGCCAGGTGCAGGAGGGTATGGGCAGGTGAGCAGAAGCCACAGTACAGCCTTCCTGTGAGCTATCAGCCCAGAGCTGTCATTTTGAACCACGTGTGTCTGCTCTCACACGTGGGTGCTGGAGCTTTGAGACTGTTAACGTGCCCCAAACAATAGGCTTGTGAAAATGTACAAGATTCATTTTTGTCATGCAAGTTGATACTGTGTATTTCAGAATGAGAGGCCCCCTCCATTTAAAGGTTGCCATTTTCTGTATGTGGAGGTTAAGGATAGTTTTATTAGTTGAAAACGATGAAAAGAGAGGATTTCTCACCTTACTACTTGCAACTGGAATATAGAATTTATTTTTATATTACCTGGAAGGGATTTTTTCCTTTTATCAAAAGCAAGGTTGATCAGTAACTAGATCTGTGTTTCAGAGGGTTATATTTCAACTTTAGGCACATAATGATTGTTTTCACAGTCACTTGGCCACGGGTTAGTGATTCTTTCTAAAAGCATTTCTCGTAGACAGTATCACTTCAGGTCCTAGCTATAAGCAAGGGTTCAAAGCGGTGGTCTCATTGGCTTGTACCCTCTGGAAGATCCTTGTTTTTGGTTGGTGGGTGGGAGAATCAGAAGTAGATTTAAGGATACATGCTTTCTTTTGGTGTTCTACTACAGTGCGAAAATGAAATTTTTTTAAGGGGCATTTTATTCCCGTAAAGACTTTAAATTGAATAATCTTTTGGGTACAAAATAAGAATTTGAAAATAGGAATTTGGGTTATGCCTCATCAGAAAAGACCCTGATGGCAGAAAGAAAACTCCCATCAAATACCATAAGGCAAATGGCGGTGAATGTGTTCCAGTTTCTCCTGACTTCTTCCCTCTTCCAAAGAAAAGCATATTTTTTCTTCTACTCAGCTCCTGCTAGGATTCCTGCACAGAGAGCAGGGAATGTCACGTTTCTAGAGCTACAGACATTTCAGAGGTTATCAACACGGAGAATTCTAGATTCTGATGAAGACATACATCATGTTCTAGTGCTGAGGAAAGCAATTGAATTAGGGGCAGAGACTCCTAGATGATCTGGCGGTGCCACTGATGATGCTGCCTGTGGCATTTATACATTTTTGACTTCTTGATTCATTACAAATTTTAAATTATGTCATCTGGGCAAAGATAGGAGGCTGTGCTGTTGGAATATGTGTCTTTGTGAAATTAATGTAACCAATGTCTTAAACCTAAATTAAAACTATGTGGAAATGCCGGGCGCGGTGGCTCAAGCCTGTAATCCCAGCACTTTGGGAGGCCGAGACGGGTGGATCACGAGGTCCGGAGATCGAGACCATCCTGGCTAACACGGTGAAACCCCGTCTCTACTAAAAATACAAAAAAAAAAGCCGGGCGAGGTGGCGGGCGCCTGTAGTCCCAGCTGCTCGGGAGGCTGAGGCAGGAGAATTGCGCGAACCCGGGAGGCGGCGCTTGCAGTGAGCGGAGATCTGGCCACTGCACTCCAGCCTGGGCGACAGAGCGAGACTCCGTCTCAAAAAAAAAAAGAAAAAAAAAAAAAATATGTGGAAATACTTTAAAAATTAGTTACATTTGTCCTAGTTTTTCATAATAAAACATGAAATCTGGGTATTAGTATATATTACTGTATTCATAGAGAAACCTGTGTGTTTAGCAAGAGCTGCTGGCTGCCCTTTGTGTAACTGTCTGAAAACATAGGCCTTTCAGGATAATAAGAGGAGACAAAATTTAGGTTTTTTTTTTTTTTTTTTTTTTTTTTTTTTTTTTTTTTTTTTTGAGACGGAGTCTCGCTCTGTCACCCAAGCTGGAGTGCAGTGGCCAGATCTCAGCTCACTGCAAGCTCCACCTCCCGGGTTCACGCCATTCTCCTGCCTCAGCCTCCCGAGTAGCTGGGACTACAGGCGTCCACCACCTCGCCCGGCTAGTTTTTTGTATTTTTTTAGTAGAGACGGGGTTTCACCGTGTTAGCCAGGATGGTCTCGATCTCCTGACCTTGTGATCCGCCCATCTCGGCCTCCCAAAGTGCTGGGATTACAGGCTTGAGCCACCGCGCCCGGCCAGGTTTTTTTTTTTTTTTTTTTTTTTTTTTTTTTACGATAGAGGCAGTACCTTTACAATTGTGAATATTATGTACCGCCATGGCAAGTAAAAATGAAAGTGGATAGATATGGAAATACAAAGTGAATTTTGCTAAAACAAATTAATGGCACTTAAGACATTTCTATTCTAAAAGGCTTATTCTTAAGGCTTTTCTGTTCTAAAAATTTGCAATGTCTTAATTGAATATTAGATTTTGTAAATGTGGTTTATTTGTCATGTGGATGAAATCTCAGGCAATAACACTGCTCAGTGGAAACTCTCATGTCTGTTGTTTTTGTTGTGTTGTTTCAGGATTGGAGGTTTTAAAGCAGGAAACAGCAGTTGTTGAAAACGTCCCCATTTTGGGACTTTATCAGATTCCAGCTGAGGGTGGTGGCCGGATTGTACTGTATGGGGACTCCAATTGCTTGGATGACAGTCACCGACAGAAGGGTATGAAAACCGCAAATGGGCTTAGTGACTTCAGCACTCAGATCCTTTCTTCCCTTTGTCTCTGGAAAGGCGCCGTGAGATGCTGGCAGATCAGCCGACGTCTGTTCACTTGAGCCAGGCTCAGCTGGAGACGTTGCAGTCACTTTGATTGCTTGGAATATTTTGATAGGTGTCTGAGTCTGCACACATTTAATAAGCAAAACAAAACTACTTTTTCGGGCCATATTGCTTTTTCTCCATCTTCACCTTCCTGAGGTCAGTGGAGGCGGGATCCCCGCATTCTGGTGGAGAGCCCCTTTCCTGACTTCCTTGGGGCCTGCCCCTCCCAGGCTTCCTGCCCCGTGCTGCCTGTACTTTGTGGGCACTGCCATGTGGGGGCGCCCTTCTCTGGTCTGACACATTCTTTTCCTGGAGGGCTGGTTCTTGGCTGTCCTTCCAGACCTGGAATTTGGGCTTCTCTGAGCTTTTATCAGTGAAGAGCTTTTGTTATCTTGAGGCGTGAAGGGAAGGCAAATGGGCACACCAGTCCTCTTCCCTCCGCTCTTTTTCAGTCTCTCGATGCATCGTTTAGATCAGGGGGCTTAAGGTTGGGCACAGACTATTTTTCTCATTTTGTAAAGGGGAAAAAGAATGGTAAAAGTGCTCCATAGTAAGCACTTTGGTAAGATGAGGACACCACCAGGACTGAAGGGCAGCCTTCTAACGCACTGTGACCACTGGGGAACTTGGGGCAGAGGGCAGGTGGTGAGTGACAGGAACGAGGCCCTGAGAGCATGCACTGAGAGGTGTGTGTGTGCCCCTCCGTTTCAGGCTGAAGTTGACTACATTCCTGGCATTTATGTAAATCCCTAGACTGGGATGGGTCTTTTTAAAAATCAAAAACGGGCTGGGTGCGGTGGCTCACGGCCATGATCCCAGCACTTTGGTAGGCCGAGGTGAGTGGATCATGAGGTCAGGAGTTTGTGACCAGCCTGGCCAACATGGTGAAACCCCGTCTCTACTAAAAATACAAAAATTAGCCAGGCTAATTTTTTTTTTGTCATCCAAAAAAAAAAACCCCCGTCTCTACTAAAAATACAAAAATTGGTGGTGTGTGCTTGTAATCCCAGCTACTTAGGAGGCTGAGGCAGGAGAGTTGCTTGAACCCAGGAGATGGAGGTTGCAGTGAGCCAAGATCGCACCACTGCACTCCAGCCTGGGTGACAGAGAAAGACACTGTTTAAATAAAATAAAATAAAAATAAAAAGTGAGGGTTAAAGTCACAGTTAAAGGAGATTAATGTTTTATCTCCACAGAGATTTTAAGACCTGAGATCTCCTGGTAAGAATCTGTATTAAATTTTAAATGCCTGCAAAGATGGTCCTAGGCCTTAAATTTAAAATGGTAGCTTTTTTAATCTTTCAGGGCCGTTAAATACTTGACCGGAAGCGCCCTTTAATGAGAGAAGAGGACTTAATGGCATTTTTCTTGCATGGATCTTGTCTAGTCCAGGTTGATGTTAATGGGACTTGAAGGGGCAGACACAGGAGAAACAAGATGGAAACAGAAGCTCCAGGTTTCAATACCGGGTGGCGCTTTCGCGCTCAGAAAGGATCCTTTGTGAACAGAAGCTGTTGCTAGCCCAGTGCCTCGACTCTGAGGTGTCCCCGAAAACAAACTGCCCTTTCTCTGTTGTCGCACTTTCAGTGGTCAGGGCCCTGCCGACTCGAAGCCCAGCTCAAGTGAACAGATGCTCCATGGGTGTTGGGCCTTGCCTCCACGCCCTGGGGTGTCAGTACAGTTCCTTCTCCCCAGGAGAGCCTCTGGGACACAGCAGGAGCCATGGCTCCCCGTTCTCCTCTCCCTGTTGCCCCTGAGCCCCCGCTCTCAGGCCCTTCTTTTCTCAGTGGGTGTCACATGGTCTCACTGTCTCTGAATGAACTCTGTTCTGCCCCCATCCATGAGAAGCTGAGTGTGGCACTCAGGCAGTTGGTACAGCCTGGTGGACAGTGGTGCTAACCACTTGGAGCCACGAGGCACTGGGGAGCGGAGCCCTGGTCAGGTCAGGCCTGTGTGTGCCGATCTGGCTGGGCTGGGCCACTGAGAATGCATGTCTTATGAGAATAGGGGAATCTGGAACGTATTGGATTTACTTTGGCCTAAACTCATGACTTCTGAACTCCCATTTCCCCCTCTTTTGGGGACTACCTTAAAAAAAAAATTCCTTTAGAGATTTCTTTTTAAAAGCTAAATTCCGGGCCATGTGTGGTGGCTCATACCTATAATCCCAGCACTTTGGGAGACTAAGGCAGGAAGATCACTTGAGCCTAGGAGTTTGAGACCAGCCAGACCCATTTCTGCAAAAAATAAAAAATTAGCCAGGCATGGGGTCATGTGCTTGCAGTCTCAGCTACTCGGGAGGCTGAGGCAGGAGGATCACTTGAGCCCAGGAGCTCAAGGCTACAGTGAGCTATGATTGCGCCACTGCACCGGGTACAGGAGCGTGACTCTGTCTGAGAAAAAAAAAGAATTCCTGAACAGGCTTGTTGACTTCGCAGACTGCTTTTGGCTTCTGGATGCCCTCCTCCAGTACACATCGTATGGGGTGACACCTCCTAGCCTCAGTCACTCTGGGAACCGCCAGCGCCCTCCCAGTGGAGCAGGCTCAGTCACTCCAGAGAGGATGGAAGGTGAGTGGATGGGCAAGATGCCTTGGGGAGGGAATCGAATCCAGCTGAACATGATGCTCCTTCAGCCAGTGGCTGTGCCTGCCAGCAAGTGGGGCCAGTTTGTGTGCACAGCTGAGCAGTTTTCATAATGGCTGCAGGTAGACCAGCACCCAGCAGCTCTAACCCGCCGAGAGGCCATCCTTAGTCCCCAGAGGGACATGATCGAGGGCCCAGTGTGCAGCTGCTTTTCCGCATGCACCCCGCCCCTCACGCCCCTCCAAGTGTGTTTACCTCCTTTCACAGGTGAGGACACTGGCTCCTAGAGGCCTTCAGGAAGAATCACCGACGTCTAGAGCACTTGCCAGGTCCCAGGCCGCAGGCTGGGATGCTCCCATGGATTACCTCACTGTCCCCTCTCAGTAATCCTGTGAAAATAGATACTATCATTCCCAGTTTCCAGATAAGGAAACGAGAGTTGAGAGAAATTAGATAACTGCCTGAGATCCCCCGGGCGGTATGTGGTGGTGGAGCCTCAACCCGCCTCTGGGGCCTGTGCCGGTGCCATGGGCCCCCTAGCTGCTTGGCACTTAGCGGGGTGGGTATCAGTGCCTGTAAGTCCCTGGTGTGCTGGTCCTTACAGCACTGCCCATAGAAGGATCATGTGAACCACAGGTGTCGTTTAATATTTTCCAGGAGCTGCGTTTAAAAAGTAGAAAGAAACACAGATGAAACTATTTTAATAATATACTTGAGCTGAAGACAAGAAGAATATTAGAATTTAAACACGTGATACCTTATTTCAGTTGCTCGATAGCTACATGTGGTTGGCAGCTACAGTGTTCAATGGTGCAGATTGAAGAAATAGAAAGAATTTTGAAAATGCTGAGTTTTTTTTTATTTGGCCAGAGAATTAAATATTTTAGAAGAGAAGGATTTTTTCTGTGAAACTGGTCTGTAGCTTAGATTCTGCAAGTGTAGCCTTGTGTGTGTCGGTGGTGGTCAGCAAAGGTTGACCAGCCAGTGCCGTGCACGCATCTGCCCATCTTCGAGGAAACAGTTCTATTTTCTCACCCACCTTCAGCAATGGAAACACACATTGTCCGGGAGGAACCAATCAGGCGTGGCTCCTGCAGCACGTGGAGGACAGCGTAACAGAGCACAGGGACTCTGTGCTCTGTTGTGGGAAAGCAGACAAACTCATGATAAAGTCCTCTTTTTTCCTTTGCATTTTAATAATAGAGATGATTTTCTTTTTTGTTGATGTTGTTGCTAACCACAGGAAACCATCTTCATCGGTACTCCAAGGTTCTGGAGGCCCATTTGGGGGACCCAAAACCTCGGCCTCTGCCAGCCTGTCCACATTTGTCTTGGGCCAAGCCACAGCCTTTAAACGAGACGGCGCCCAGGTTAGTGTCCGCCTGTGCCCTTCCACTCTTTCTGTGGGGCTTGTGAGTCATTGCTTTTCTTATAGGAGAGAATGGAGTTTTACTGACGTCACTATTGAATTGTCAGATCTTCAAGTTTGTCATTTGTGGTAGTTATTTAGTGAACCCCGTATTGGCCTTTGGAAATAGGCTCTTTGGTGGTATCGTGCATAAAAAGTGCTTTGGATAATTAGCATTTTGTTACATTTGGTTAATTCTTTTTTAAAAAGCTGTGATCCAACAGAGTGATTTCTTTTTTTTTTTTTTTTTTTTTTTTTTTTTTGAGACGGAGTCTCACTCTGTCGCCCAGGCTGGAGTGCAGTGGCCGGATCTCAGCTCACTGCAAGCTCCGCCTCCTGGGTTTACGCCATTCTCCTGCCTCAGCCTCCCGAATAGCTGGGACTACAGGCGCCCGCCACCTCGCCCGGCTAGTTTTTTGTATTTTTTTAGTAGAGACAGGGTTTCACCGTGTTCGCCAGGATGGTCTTGATCTGACCTCGTGATCCGCCCGTCTTGGCCTCCGAAAGTGCTGGGATTACAGGCTTGAGCCACCGCGCCCGGCCCCAGAGTGATTTCATGTGAGCTGGAGCTCTGAGTCCTGCGGCTGGGGAGTTGAGAGCTGCCGGCTGCAGTGTGTTCCCTGTTTGAGACATTGATGATAAGATACAGAGAGTTCCCTTCTTCTGTCATTCCCGGGGGCCGCGGTTGCAGCCTTTCCAAGAAGAGCATGCTTCTGTGTCATTATGTCCTGTGCTGACTGTGACTGGGGGTGAAAGCACCTGCCTCCGATGACAGGCTGTAACCTCTACTGCTGTCACTGCACTCCTGGGTGCAGTGCCGCCCGCTCCCTTCTCCAGCTCACTAACTCGGCTTCTTCATTTGCATTGTTTCCTTTCCGTACCCAGTGTTCGAGGTGGCTCTGCTGTTTCCCCCTACAGCTAAGGCGAGCCAGCTCGGTGTGACTGGTCCTTGTTTTCTCAGATCCCACCCTCTCACTTCTTCTGTGACGTCCCTGGCCTGAGCAGGACAGTATCAGAAGAAAGGGGGAGCTTCTCCTGAGCAAGGGGATGAAGCCAGGGACAGCTGTCAGAGCTGTGCCCCTGGCCTGGCAGGCACACCTCCCACCCCATCAAGCGGGAGTCTTGCCCTCCGAGCCTCCCTGGCCACCTGGTACCCGGCCCCTCTCCCCAAGCCCCTCAGGCAGGAGGCTCCCTTCCAGACAGGCCCCCTTTTCCTCCAGTGATGGTATGGGGCCAGGGACAGAGGCCACCCTCCATCCTGTAAGGTGAAGAGGAGAATGCCCGTGGGAAGGTGGTGAGGCCGCCTTCCGCCTTTACTGCTCATCATAAACCAAAAGTGCTAAACACACCACGCACTGACCATATGTCTTCATTTCGAATATGCTTAATAGAACACAGGAAAATGGTAGAATCATCACGTTGTTTCATCAGCAGCTTTCTTTCTGAACCTTAATTACTGGGTACTTTTCCATTCCAGTTCACATCTCATCATTTAAAAATTTCTGATAAGTTTCCATTTTTGCATCCTATTTATTTATAACCTTCTATTAGCCTAGCATTCAAACCAGAGTTTATATTCCAGCCATGGTCAGCAATTCATCCTCAATGAACAGTGTTAGCTGAAGTTCCAGAAACCCAGTTATTCTCCACAGTGTTGTTCAGGACTTGAAGCAGATAACAATGTCCTTTCTATCCTTGGCTATCTACCTGTTCACATCAAATAATCCATCACATTCTGGACTGGCTCATCCAGCATGTTGACAATGGACAGCTCCTGGAATTTGATTTTTACAGTCAGTCAGTAATTCCTCCTTCTCAGTACGCCGCTGGGTTTTACATTTATCTTGCTTTTCACATCTTGTTGAAAATTATTTTCAGTCCCCAGAGACCTAGATCGACGTATATTCTGAGTCTCTAAAAGAGATCTGAGACCAGGAGACAGCTCCAGATGCCTGTCAGCCCAGTGCCGGGGGCAGGTTCCCGTCTGTGGAGTGGAGAGGCGCTTTGCGTTTCTTTGTCGGGCATCAGGTGCCCATACCTAGGGCAGCTGTGGAAGTGTCAGCGTCCTCCCTGAGAGGAACCCCTGCGCCGGTGGCTCCGCAGTCCTTCCATCAGTATGCTGTAAAGCAGCCACATGGTAATGGGTGTGGACTGTTACCATGACTACTCCACTAGAAAGTGCCATCACCAAAGAATTAGATTCTGGAACAGGATGTCACTGTTAGAATGGAAATATAGCCCGTATATATTCAGCTACAAAGTCATAAAGCCTAAATGTCATTGATTCCATAACTTAACACTGTCAGTTTAATTTTCAGACTGATTAAACCTGAAGTGTAACATTAAATCCTATGAAATAGGAGAGTTATAATGAGTGCTCACTGGTATTCAGGCAGTTGCCGAGCTGGGAGTATCGAGTGGGAGTCTCCCTCTTTCCTGCCTAAGAAGCCTCTGCTCAGACCAGCCCTTGCCTGCCAGCTTGGCGTTGACTTTCAGCCTAGGTGCTGATAGGACTGGACATCTTTGCTTTCACTTGCCCAGAGTGAGAGAGACAGGCCGACAGTTTCCAAATGACTCAACAACAGAAAAACAGAGAATTTTTCATTGGCAAACTTACTGTATTCTCCCCTCACTGAAGCCAGAGTAGTGTTTTTCCCATCGCGCTCTTTGCTCTAGCAAAGATCCGGTGTCCTCCCAGGCTCTGTGCCGCTGTTGCCAGCGTATCAACCTCTCTGTGTTCTTTGGGTCTAAGTTGTATTGGCCTGAAGTTTTTCAGATCCCAAAGTTAATAATGATACTGTGCACCAGAGTGCAGAAAGCGCACTCGTTCACTTGATCATCCCCCACTGCGGGCGCGGCAGATGGGGACCCCGCGTTTCGCTGCTCAGACTCTCCCCACGGTTGCTTCCTTGTATGTTTCCTATTCTCCCTCTAGACAGCGGTTTCTTCAGAGACAAAGATGCTGTCTGGTTCCCGGCACCGGTTTGCCCGCTTCCTTATATGCAGTGGTTGTGGAGTCACCATCGCCTCCGACTGCTCCAGGCCTTAGGGAGAGGACCTCGATGGCCCCAGGCTCATGTCCACCCGGCAGGCTTCAGCTTCTCCTGCCCACAGGCTCCTTCCAGGGCCTCACCATGAGTGTCCTTCCGAGTTGCTTGGTCATGTTGCCAGCTTTATGCAAAAACAGGCTCATGCTGGTCATATTATAAACTCAGTAGAATCTCATGAACAGGGACTTGATTTTGATCTTTCTCAGGACCTGGAAACGGCCACCACAGTTGCTGTTCAGTGGCATTTAGGTAGACGTGGATGCAAATAGCATTTCACATCTCCCTGTAGATCACTTTCTCTTTCTTGGGTTTTAGTTGAGCTTCCTAGACTAGTACAATGGCTTATTTTTATTTTGTTTTAATCTATTTTCTGAAGTAACCTTTGGAAACATCAGAAGCTACTCTCCATCGACCTGGACAAGGTGGTGTTACCCAACTTTCGATCAAATCGCCCTCAAGTGAGGCCCTTGTCCCCTGGAGAGAGCGGTGCCTGGGACATTCCTGGAGGTGCGTTCTCGGGTGCTTTGTTATTGTGCTCAGTCATCCTGTATTTTGTTCAAGGGAGTCTCTCTCCCTCCCTCCCCCAGGAGGCGGGCCAGACTCTTCCTGTCTCTGCCTTCGTGGGAGCTGTGGTGGCCTTGGCTCTTGGCTTCTTTTGTGGCACAAACCAGCACGACCAAGGGCAGACCTGAGAGATTGAGATTGTTGTTTCCCTTAGAAAATGCTACCTAGATTTTCACATTGGAATTTCTTTTACAACGACCGGGTGATCTACTTAAAGATGTTCAAAGTAACTTGCACGCTCTTTATGAAAGTTCTGCCAGCCACCTATTATGTCCCTCACAGGACGCCTGTCTGCTGGTTTGGGTCCCAGCCAGTGGCAGCAGCCGCCCTGGCTCCCAGCTCTCAGCCCAGAAGGCCCTTCCAGTTCTCTGCCCTGCTCCCCCTGGGAGGGACTTGACTGAGCTGGGGTGGTCTCATCCTGTCTGTCTCTGCGAGGATCCGATAGACTCTGAGGGCAACTCGATAGACTGCCTGGGGCAGGTTCTTCTCCACTACCCAGGGCAGTTGGTACCAGGCCTTTCCAGCAGAACCTGGGCAGGTCTTTTGCTCTAGAGTCCCCTGTACTCTTCCAAAGAGTTTACAGCTACCAAGGGGAGTTTCCCTGGGTTCCAGGAATTGTCCAGAAATGGGATCAGGAAGGGGCACCCTTGTCCGTGCAGTCCAGGCCTGGACACTGCGTGGTGGTGGTGGTACCAGGGTCCTGAGGGCCTTGTGCGTAGGTCAGGGGGTGCGCTGAGGGTAAATTCCAGAGCCCTTAGCATTGCCCAGTCAATCGTATTGACATTCTGAACCAGGGGTCTTCTGATGGCTTCTCCTGGGTTTCAGCCACACGTCTCCTCCATGGAGGGCTTTCCCCAAAGGCAGGGCACTGCCAGTGGTGCTGCTTCCGCCACGCCTCCTTTCTTCTCCTCCCACTCAGCTGGAACCACAGGCCCCTCCTTCTCCCCTGGATAGAGACGTGCCCATCTTCCTTTGTTTTTAGGGAAACACAGAGCGCCTCTGGGCCTCCCTTCGGTAGGTTGTGATGGAAGCAGAGCTGGGCCTGATCATCCACCTGTGGGGAGCCCAGGGAGGAGGAGTAGCAGAGAGCCCACTGAGCCCTCTACCCCGTGGGAAGTGGCTTCTCCACGGACTGGGAACATGACTGCCCTTTGCTCTCATCCACTGTTTACTGATGGCCTGGGTTACTTTAGCTAAGGCTTAAAAATGATGCATGCCCTGCAAGCCCAGCTAGTGAAATTAGCTCGCATTTAGTTTCTGATGAATCCAGCTGTCATGGAAAAAGGCTGTCACGGTAGCTCTGTGGCGTTCCTGCCTGTTCACCGTCTGTCCTCTTGCAGGGATCATGCCTGGCCGCTACAACCAGGAGGTGGGCCAGACCATTCCTGTCTTCGCCTTCCTGGGAGCCATGGTGGTCCTGGCCTTCTTTGTGGTACAAATCAACAAGGCCAAGAGCAGGCCGAAGCGGAGGAAGCCCAGGGTGAAGCGCCCGCAGCTCATGCAGCAAGTGCACCCGCCAAAGCCCCCTTCGGTGTGACCGGCAGCCTGGCTGACCGTGAGGGCCAGAGAGAGCCTTCACGGACGGCGCTGGTGGGTGAGCTGAGCTGTGGTGGCGGTTTAAAAGGGATCTAGTTTCCAGCTGCAGGTTTGTTAGAGTCTGTTCTACATGGGCCTGCCCCCTGTGATGGGCAGAGCCTCCTGGTACATCGAGAAGAATCCTGTGGGTCCCGTCCCGTCAGGAGGGACTCAGAGGCTCTGCTGCCAGTGAGACTTCCCGCCGGGCAGCTGTGCGCACCAAAGACTCGGGAGAACCTGGAAAGGCTGTCTGGCGTCTTCTGACTGGAGGGGAAGGATGTACTTTCCAAACAAATGATACAACCCTGACCAAGCTAAAATACGCTTGTTAAAGGCTATTTTCTATATTTATTGTTGGGAAAAGTCACTTTAAAGACTTGTGCTATTTGGAAGCAAAACTATTTTTTTTGTCAGTGGAATGCGGTTTTTTTACTCTTCCATCATGAGGAACAACATAGATTCCATGATCTTTTTAATGATAGGACAGACTGAGATTTGAAGGAAACGTACACCAATCTGTGAAACATAGACCTTCGCTTTATTTTTGTAAGTATCACCTGCCACCATGTTTTGTAATTTGAGGTCTTGATTTCACCATTGTCGGTGAAGAAAATTTTCAATAAATATGTATTACCCGTCGGAAGCTTAAAGATACTGTGTAACGGACTCTTTCCACTTGTCCCATTTATCTTTGATGACAGTCTGGAATGGGTTCTGAATCAACCTGCTAATTTTGTTTTTATTGAGACATAATTCACATAACATTCTCCACTTTGTAGTGTAGAGCTCAGTGGTTTTTGGTGTACTCACAAGGCTGTGCAGTTTCCAGAACATTTCCATCACCCCAGAGAAAACCCCACTCCCACCCCAAGTCACCCCCATTCATCCCCTGCCCCCAGGTCGCCGGCAGCCAGGCTGCTCTGTCTGTGGATTGGCCGGTTCTGGACATGTCCTTTCAATGGGATCACACAGTACGGAGTCCTTGGCATCTGACTCTCTTCACTCCGTGTCATGTTTTCAGGGTTCATTGACCAGTGCTGTAGCAGGTATTCAGACTCATTCCTCCTTGTGGCTGAGCAGTGTCCTGTGGGGTGGCTAGACCAGTTGTGTTTCTCTCTTCCTCAGCTGGTGGACATTTGTGTGTTCCCACTTTTTTGGCCGCTGTGAACAGCGCTGCTCTGAGTATTTGTGTATGGGGGTTTGTGCGAACGTAGTTTTTTTTTTTTTTTTTTTTTTTTTTCTGTTGGGAGTGTACCTGGGTATGAAATCCTTCTTTGTGTTTAAGTTTTTGAGGAGCTCCCAAAGCCGCTGCACCATCTTGCATTCCTGCCAGCAGCGTGCGAGAGCTCCACTTTCTCCACATCCTCGTCAGTACCTGCAGTTCCCCGTCTTGTAAAAATGCTGGCCATCCTCGTGGGTGTGCAGCGCTCTCACTGCAGCTTTCACTTGCACTGCCCTCAAGACTAACAGTGTTGAGTGTCTTCTCATGTGTTTATTGCCCATTTGTCTGTCTTCCTTGGAGAAATGTCTGTTCAGAGCCTTTGTCCATATTTTAATTGGGTTGTCTTTTTATTGAATTGTAGGAGTTCTTAGGTGAGTCCCTTATCAGCGATGTAATTTGCAGATACTGTCTCTTGTTCTTTGGCCTTTCACTCTCTTGATGCCATCCTTTGAAATAGAAAAGGTTTTCATCTTGAAGTCCATTTTTTCTGTTTTTTCTTTGGTTGCTTGTGCATTAGGGGTCATATCCGAGAAAGCATTGCCTGATCCCAGACAGCCTGTTAATCTTTGATCCCCACCTGAACAGGGTGTTGTATGCTGACTGGCTGAGCACCAGTCCACACAGCAAAGGCAAGGGTGACTGGGAAGGAGGGCAGAGGCCGTGCAGGGTGCTGCTGAGGTCATGGGCAGAGAACATCCTGGCCCACGCCAGGATGAGGGTAACACCACACACCCAACACACAGCACTCGGTGGTGTGGAGGCCCCTGGCTAGGGCCCACAGCAGGATGAACTGGACCCAGCAGCTTGAATCTAGGGCCAGGGCCATGACATCCTCTCCAGGATCTCCAAGGCAGACCCCGGCAGGGGAGGAGCCGCCGGGCCGTCTGTCCATTGTGATTCTTTTTGTCCCTGGCAGGTCACGTGCTCACCTTGCGGCTGTCACTGCACTCTGCTGTCGGTGCTTCGAGAATCCGAATGTGTTGCTGAGGTCCCGTGAGGCATTCGTTCCTGGCCGAAGGGTGTAGGACCTCACAAGCAGTCCGAGGGCTGCAAGCATCTGGCACTCAGGAGCCCTGCCGTCCTTAGTAGGTGGCTGTGGCTCTGAGCCACTCTCCTTATCCACACACGGGTCTTCCATGCTGTTGGCTCTGGAGCCTCTCGTCTCACAGGTCTCCACAGGTGCAGGCTGCTCACTGTCTGGTGCTCAGGACCATAAAGGACAGGGTTATGTTAAAGGTTTTGCCTGGAACTAGGAAGTGAGGGCCCTTTCTGTCCAGTTGGCGGAATGATGTCATGAGGAGCTGTGTGCCAGGCATGCTATGCTAGTTATAACACGTGTTTTTGTTTCATTCCCCACACACTGTAAGGTGGGCATCACTGGGCCCATCACACAGGTGAAACGGAAGCCTGGAGATCAGTCATCACCTTGTCCAGTCATATAACTAGTAGCCAAGGCAGAATTTGAACTGAGGTTGCCCTCAGTTCCAAAGCCTGTGTACTTAACCCGTGTTCTCTCCTGCTGGTGTCTGTGTGATGCCCCATGTCTGTCTCTCTCTAAAGGGACAGTGACACACCAACAGGATACCTAGATGCTGGGGGGCCTTGGGACAGAGTCTGAGAGGATTGAGTAAAGGAGCAGGTGAGGGTGAGCCTGGAGAGAATGCCCCCTGGTGGAGAGTTTAGGTAGAAGGGGGATTAGGTCTCCGGGAGGAACCAGATCTATGTGGTCTGCTGAGGTGACTGGGTCTGGCATTCACATGTGCCACCCAACAGAACAGGCCCTGGAGGGACGCCCCCTTGCTGGGGGGCAGCCGTGGGATTCCGGGGTCTGCCTTGGAGGTCCTGGAGAGGATGTCATGGCCCTGGCCCTAGATTCAAGCTGCCTGGGTCCAGTTCAGCCCGGCCACTCCTGCTGTGGGCCCTAGCCAGGGGCCTCCACACCACCGAGTGCTGTGTGTTGGGTGTGTGGTGTTACCCAGGCTGTGTGCTTAGCCGTGTGCCTGACAGCCAGTGCTGATGTCAGCCATTACAGGGACACACGTGCCTGGAGGTTGAGGCCACGTTCTGTCACCTGGGCCCACTCATGTGGTCCTCGGCTGGGCCAACCCCCACTTCGAAAGGATTCCTTTTTGCCCCTGGCGTAGACTCTCACTGTCCGAGTGAACAGCTACATCTTTTTAACAAGCCAGAAAAGGCCAGCTGGCAGTGACTCTGCCTGTAATCCCAACACTGGGTGGCCGAAGCAGGAGGATCACTTGAGGCTAGCCTGGCCAACGTAAGCAAGACTGTCTCTACCAAAAAAAAAAACAAAGAACGAAAAAGACCAACCAGCCACAGCCACAGATAGACCTGGGGTTCACAGGGGGCCTGGGGACCCTGAGCGGCGTCAGGAGTCATCCTTCGCCCTGGCTCTCTCTGGAGACTCACGCAGTGGCCCCGACTACAGGAATCTTTAAGATGAGATGCAAATAGTGACTCCCCCTTTGGCCCCCTCCCCTGTACAGGACACTCAAGTCTAGATCTTCCTTTGCACACACACTTGTCCTTTCCGTGCAGAGCATGTCCCACATACGATGGCTCCGAGGAGACCTCCTGGGAATGCCACGCACAGTAGGTGAGCCTGGCCCACAGTGACGGCCCTGGGACCTGCTGAGCCCTCCTCTTTGTGCCTCAGGCCAATGGTTTGTGGACATGATCCCACCCAGGGCTCTCAGATCCATTTTTCAGGAGAAACCCCAGGGCTGGCCTAGGCCTGAGCTCTGAAGCCCTCACTGCCAGGCTGCCTCCCTCCCCGGCGGGGGAGGGTGCTGCCTACTGGAAATAACGCGAGGGTTAACTTAGACTTTGATTTCACAGGACACAAAATACAGAGTCAAGGACATGCAAAAGGTTTGTCTCTCTTTTTATATACAGATTAGATAGACGTTTCTAGAGAAATATTGAAATTCTTCATTAAAAACATGGCTGGTGCCACCCCCTTAATTGGATATTAACTCATGGAATATTGGTTTCATTTGCTGGTAACAAGGAGGCATTGCAGGTAAGTGTGCTAGAAATACAGATCCCCGGCCTCACCCCAGCTTGACTAGATCATCTGTTCCTTGGGAAGGGACTAGGAATCTCTTTTAAAAGCTCCCCAGAGCAAACAGCGACTGGAGCTGTGCCCCAACAATCCCTAAGCCTCTGCTCAAGAGAACTGAAACCAAGCTGTTCAGACAAAGACCTCTGTGCGGAAGTTCCCACCTGCACTACTCGAAGTAGCCAGAAGGCGGGGCCAGCACACACGCCCAGCAGTGATGGCCACATGGACAAAGGTGGCCTCTCCATGCCATTGAACACGGCCATAAAAAGAAACGAAGTTGTCACACATGCTCCCAAGTGAGGGAACCCCAAGAACATGCTGAGTAAAAGAAGCCAGACACAGAAGGCCACATCATGTATGATGAAATATCCACAGTAAACAGATTGCACAAAAACAGGAAGTCGATCAGTGGTTGCCAGGAGCTGGGGGAAGGGATGTGCCTTTGGGGCTGTTGAAATGTTCTGGAATGAAATAGTGGTGATACTGGCACAACATTGTGAGTACTTAAAGCCACTGGACTGCACACTCTAAAATGGTAAGCCCCAGATGGAGTTAAAGTGAATTTTATGTCATGTTAACTCTTAACACACACGCTCCCTCCGCAGGAGATTCTTGTCGACAGGCGGCCCCCTTGGGAGCCCTGGCTTAGAACCTGGAAGAGGTTCTTGTGCCCTTCGGACCCCCAGTGTCAGTGTGGACCCAAGGGGTCAGAACCCCATGGATGAAGACCCTGTGGGCTCAGCCCTGGCACCATGCCCTCCTCCCTGCCCTCTGCCCCCGGCCCGTGTTGGCTGCTCACCGACCCCCGCTGCACCCCCTGTGTTTTCTCCATTGGACACAGTGGCAGGAGGAGAGTGAGCCTGAAGGATTCTTGCTTTCACTCCCACAGTTGACCCCCTGACTGCAGCTCTGGAGACAGGCCCCAGGCGGGGACTGCAGGATGTGACAAGGCCTGTGCCCTGTGACTGTGTCTCCTGAGGGACCTAGCTTCTGCTGCTGAGCCCAGAGGGAGCCCATAGGCCTGTCCTCAGAGCTGCCCAAGGGTCGGAATTCAGGATGCAGAGCCCGCCAAGCTTGTCCTCTCAGAGCTGCTCAAGGATCGGAATTCAGGATGCGGGTGTGTGTGGGTCCTACGGCCACCTGGACAAACTACCACAAATTCAGTGGCTTAAAACATATTTATGCTCCGGCCGGGCGCGGTGGCTCAAGCCCGTAATCCCAGCACTTTGGGAGGCCGAGGCGGGTGGATCACGAGGT
The DNA here is from genome assembly GCF_024542745.1 of Macaca thibetana thibetana. Lineage (NCBI taxonomy): Eukaryota > Metazoa > Chordata > Mammalia > Primates > Cercopithecidae > Macaca > Macaca thibetana. The sequence goes on along the minus strand of NC_065597.1, from coordinate 27,055,565 downwards.
CAGGAGATCGAGACTATCCTGGCTAACATGGTGAAACCCCGTCTCTACTAAAAATACAAAAAACTAGCCGGGCGTGGTGGCGGGCGCCTGTAGTCTCAGCTACTTGGGAGGCTGAGGCGGGAGAATGGCGTGAACCCGGGAGGCGGAGCTTGCAGTGAGCCGAGATCACGCCACTGCACTCCAGCCTGGGAGACACAGCGAGACTCCGTCTCAAAAAAAAAAAAAAACAAAAACCATATTTATGCTCCTACGGTTCCAGAGGTTGGAAGTGCAAATTCAGGCTCACTGGCCTAAAATCAAGGTGTTGGCAGGGCTGCTTCCTTCCTGAAGCCCGGGGTGACAACCCATTTCCCTGCCTTTGCCAGCATCCAGCGGCCCCTCCTCCCTCCTCCAAGCACACCCATGTAGCCTCTGCTGCTGTCTCCACGCCACTGTCTCCTCTCTGACCTCTGGCCCCTCCTGCATCCGTGTTAGAAGGACACTGATTACATACAGAGCCCACCTGGGTAGCCCAGGGTCCCTCCCCACAAGGTCCCCGATCTCATCTGTGATGCCCCTTTTTGCCATGTGGGGTAACATACAGGGCCTGGAGGTTGGGATGAGGACACCTTTGAGGCCATCATTTCACCGACCACAAACGGTTTCTCTATCCCTGTGACATCTGTCTCCCATCCCAGGACTTTGGGCCTGTGACATCTGTCTCCCATCCCAGGACTTTGGGCCTGTGACATCTGTCTCCCATCCCAGGACTTTGGGTCCCTGGCAATTGCTGCAGGTGGGGTCCCTCTGCCATCTGAGAAGGTAGACGCCAGCTCTGCTCCAACATACTGGGCTTGCTGAGCTGCTTACTAAGCAGCCTTGGCGGGCCAGGCCCGGGGCTGAGAGCTTCGGAGAAAGGAGGGGCTTCAGTCTCGGGGACAGCAGGGTCAGCGGGAGGCCCTAAAAACGGTTTTCTACCCTCACAGCACGGTAGACCCTCCTGAGGGAGGTTCGTAGAAATTCTGACTGCCCATAATCCCAGCACTTTGGGAGGCCGAAGCGGGCAGATCACCTGAAGTCCGGAGTTCGAGACCAGCCTGGCCAACATGGTGAAATCACATCTTTACCAAAAATACAAAAATTAGCTGGGCATGGTGGTGCACATCTGCAACCCCAGCTACTTGGGAAGCTGAGGCAGGGGAATGGCTTGAACCCGGGAGGCAGAGGCTGCAGTGAGTCGAGATTGTGCCACTGCACTCCAGCCCGGGCAACAGAGTGAGACTCTTGTCTCAAAAAAAAAAAAAAAAAAATTCTGACGCCTAGTGCCACCCCGGGCCAGTTTAATGTGCAGCTCTGCGGGTATGCCTGGCATCTGGAGTGTGAAAAGTCCCAAGGCAGTTCTTGCATAGCTAAGGTTCAGGATTCTGTTCTAGAAGCTCCGAATTGGGCCCAAGTGAAAACGGAAATTTGGATAATGGAGTATGGCACACACTTCCTTTCCAAGCTCAGCAGCTGCCACGTGCCACTCCCGGGCTGTGCGCACCTTCCACGGGCCCTCCTGACGGCCCCAGAGAGCAGGTGCCTGTGTCCTCCCATTTCGCAGGTGACCCGAGGGAGGCTCGGGCCTGAGACCCCAGAGCCAGGGTGACGATACCATGTGCTGCAGCCGGCTAGCTCCTGAGGCCTGCCCTTATCTGTTCTCTGGAATTTTCTGGGTTTGTTTTTGTTTTGTTTTTTGTTTTTGAGATGGAGTTTCACTCTTGTCGCCCTGCCTAGAGTGCAATGGTACGATCTCGGCTTACTGCAACCTCCACCTCCCAGGTTCAGGTGATTCTCCTGCCTCAGCCTTCTGAGTAGCTGGGATTACAGGTGCCTGCCACCACGCCCAGCTAATATTTGTCATTTTAGTAGAGACAGGAGTTTCGCCATGTTGGCCAGGTTGGCCTTGAACTCCTGATCTCAGGTGATCCGCCTGCCTCTGTGTGAGCCAGAATTTTCTATCAGACATGAGCAGAAAGGTCTGGGGAAACTATCAGAGTCCACTTTGTTGTGAAAGTTCCTAAGCCTGTCACCTGACACAGACTCTGAGGGAGGAAGGGAGGGGTCCTCAGGAGCTCCCTTGGTGGGGTGGGTCCCCACACCACAGGGGAGAGAGGCCACCCCGTGCTGGGCTTTCCTGTGCAGGGTGCAGTGTGGGCCACGGCCGGCAGCATCCACACGGGCACCTCTGTGTGGCCTCCTTGTGCTCCTGCTGCACTGGAGCCAGTGTCAGGTCTGGGTGGGCTGGGCCGACTAAGCAGAGGGTGGCCGCCCGCCTGCCGGCCCACCGGCTGCAGATGGGGCCCAGCAGGGAAAGGTCACGCAGCCCTGTGAGGCCGGCAGAGAGTGGATATCAAAGCTCCTCCGAATTAAGAGGTTTTCCCCATTGCTTGGAATTTCACAGCCCAGTGGCCAATTTCTAAGTCATGCACGTTAATGGACCACTAATGAGGGACCCACCGGCAGGGACAGGGAAGTGTCCCCCCAGCCCCAAGTGGAGATTAAGGACTACAAAGCCCCCAGCCGCCCTTTATCTCCTTTCTCAGGAGGCTGGATGTGGGGGGAGTGGGACTGACTTGGCCTCTGTGGCAGGCCGGGGAGAGCTGTGTGAATACTCCGTGTGGCCCCCACCCTCTTGCAGCCTGGGCAGTGCACAGGCCCTGCCTGCAGTGTCACCCGCAGCCCCCGCCTTCCCTGCTGTGTCCAGTGCCATCTCCACACGGTTTAGTGACCCTCCAGCAAGTGAGACACAGAGTTTAAGCGTTTTCCCAGCTCAGCGCTGACGTAGGTCTCTATCCTAGGGAACCCCAGTCCCCTAGGGCCCTTCCCGGGAGCACTGGCTCATGCACCTGCCACTGGAGTCTCCACTTCCCAGAACATCCTCCCAGCCCTTCACCAATGGTGCACAGACATTCCCTCAGCCCCCACACCTCCAGGAAGCCCCTCCAGATTCACCTTCATTCTCGGGTATCATAGTCCAGTCCTTCTCCCATTGGGCTGGGGTGGCTTGTCTCATCGTGAGCTCCCCACGGGACCGTCCTCTTCTCTGGAGGAGCCTTCTCTTTCACCTTTGAGCTCCAGTGCCTGCATACAGTAGGTGCTCAGTCAATCAGTGTTTGTTGAATGACTGATGAGAACTCAGATCTCAGATGTGAGGGGTGTAATGGGCTGGATGGTGGCCCCCAGTAGACATATTTATGCCATGTCCTGGAGCCTGTGACTGTTACCTTATTTGGAGAAAGGGTCTTTGCAGATATAATTAAGGATCTTGACATGGGATCATGTTGGATTATCCGGGTGGGCCTTCCTGAAAAGAGAAGACAGAGGAGAAAGCGTGGGAAGATGATGCTGGCAGAGACGGCAGCGATGCAGTCACAAGCCAGGGAGTGCCTGAGCCCCCAGGAGCTGGAAGAGGCAGGAAGGATCCTCCCTCCATGGCGTCCAGAGGGAGCATGTCCCCATTTATACCTTGACCAGCTTCTGGCCTCCAAGACCGTAACAGAATAACTTTCTGTTGTTCTAAGCCCGAGTCTGTTGGCAGCCTCAGGAGCCTAATACAGGGGAACAATCAAACGACGCTCCCTTTCCTTTCTTTTCTGGCGTCTGTGTTTTCATTCATTCATTCTCTCACACACTCACTCATTCAGGCACTGTCAGAATCCTTGTGGGGCCGGCGGCCCTGGGACATTGCAGCCTCTGAAAGGAGCCTGACTCAGGGTGAATCCCAGCCTTGTTGCTTGTCAGCTGTGATGCTGTGAGCCACGTGCTCCACCTGCCTGAGCCCAGTTCCTGCTTGGTGCGGGGTGGGAGTTGGGGGGAACAGTGGGGACACGCGCTTGGGAATCCACGTGACCTTATCCAGGCCGGGTTCTCAGCAGCACACTTAAGCAGCAGTGGCGTCAGTGCCATCCGGGTCACTGTCCAGCCTCGAACTCCGGGACTGCAATCCCGGCTCCCTTTACTTGCCCCTGCTGAGAAGCCAGCCACCGACTCTGATGGTTGGGCATTCATGGAGCAGCCGTTGTGTGAGCCACAGAGGTTGGAACCTGCCAGCTCATCAGAAGGTGACAGGAGTCAGGGGGTTGAGACCGTTAGAAACCACATGAAAAAGAAGCCTTTGGGGATGATCTGGTGTGGGACAGATAAGGACTGATTAGATGCAGCGGGGGACTCTGGGCATTGAAAATGTTTAACTGAAAGCAGTGCTTCTCAACAAGGGGCCGAACCAGCAGCATTGGAGTCACCTGCGAACCCGTTAGAAAGGCAGGTGCCCCGGCCCCGCCCCCGACCCGGAGCTGCTCAGTCAGAAACACGGGTTGGGGCCTGGTGGTCTGTTTGAACAAGCCCTCCGACGGATTCTGATGCAAACTGGCATTTAAGAATGTGGGTGAGAAGGAGCCTGGGTTCCGGGAATAAACAGTCAAATTCCAGATCTGACCTGCATGTGCCAGCATTTTCCGGAACGGGGCCGTCTCGGATATTCTGGCCCCTTAGCTAACCACGTATCAGTTTGGAGAGATGTCTCACTACTCAAGCGTGGCCTAGGGACCAGCAGCCGCCGCCGCCTCCAAGCTTTCAACAAGCCCCGTGGGTGACTCCTGTGCATGGGATTAGCTCTCAGGCACACCTGCTGGAGTTGGGCGGAGGAGGTAAAGGAAGCCACGTTGGAGGCAGCACCTGCAGACAGTGGAGCCTGTTCTGCAGCTGAGGAGGCTGGGCTCAGTGCGCTTTTCACACCCCTTCCCTTGGGCTGGGGGCCTCGGAGAGGCATCTGAGGTTGGAGGTGCTGCAGAAGCTGCCATGAGATCATGATGCCTGCTCCCCGGCCCCATGTTGCTACTAGCTGAGCTCCCTGTCACCCTCCAGGGCAGCTGAGAAAGCTCCACCCCCGGGGCCGGGCCTGCAGGGGGCTGGAGAGAGGCGGGAGTCTTAAGCCTTCCTTGCTCAGGTCAGAAGTCTCAAAAGCTGCAGATTCTTGGGACCCATGGCCCTGACCACTTGTTGCTGTCCTCCTAGGTGTGGAGGGGCCTGACTCTGACACACACTAGCTGGGGCTCCTTTAATTAATGACTCACCCACCCCTCCAAACTAGAATCTTCCTTCTCCCACCCCTCTGGCCCCAGGAAATGCAGCTGAGCCACCTGGAGTGAGCCTGAGTCCCATCCCCAACAGCCAAGGACTGTCTGGCACCTTAAAGGTTGGATTTGGTGGTCAGGACCAGGGACTGGGGCTCTGTCTGTACAGAAGTTTGGCTGGAAGCAAAGGAGGTGGATGGGAATGTGGGGAGAGAGGATTGATGGGGATGAGGAAGGTTGGGGGTTTGGGAGAAGAGAGAGGGGGGAAGGGTGAGGCGGTTTTGGGGTCTAGCGGGAGGGCAGGAGTGAGAATAATGTAGGTAGGGAATGGGGGAGAGGAAGGGGGACCAGAAGTCACAGGCAGATGCATGCAGCACCCTTTGGAAAGGGGGAGCCGCTGCCAAGGAAGTGGGCGAGAGCGGCTCAGGGAGCTCTCACTGAGTTGGGGAGAGAAATAAGGATACCTAGAACTTAGGGAGGGAAGAAAGCGTGAAGGTCATGCTTTCTCTCCACCGTTTTGCTGCCTCTAGCCATGGAGGGACAGACCCCAGGAAGCAGAGACCTTCCAGAAAAGTCTCACCCTGCCGCGGCCGCTGCCACTCTGTCCTCAATGGGTGCCGTCTTCATCCTCATGAAGTCCGCGCTGGGAGCTGGCCTGCTCAACTTCCCCTGGGCCTTCTCCAAAGCGGGCGGCGTGGTCCCTGCCTTCCTGGTGGAGCTGGTAAGTCCCCGGGAAGTGAGTCCAGGGGACGGGTACGAGGTGGCTTTGGCTTTTCTGGGTGGGGTTCTCTGCATTGCTTCTGCGGAGTTGCGTGTCCTGTAAGCTATAGCTTCGGGGTTTTAACTGCTATCCTGCTCAGCTAATGAGGGGAGAAGATAATCCCACTGTAGCCCTGGGGCGAGAATATCCCCTATGGGCCCCGGTGATGTCTGATACACAGCTCCTGGGATGGAGCTAGAGGCGTCGCAGCTCCGTCTGTGAAGTGGACATTTCACCCGGGAAGGAGGCTCTCTGGGCACCCTGCCTGGTCAGCTGCTCTTTCTTGCCTGCTGGTCTCAGCTCAAAAACTAAAGCTGAGCCAGGCATGGTGGCCCACGCCTGTAATCACAGCCCTTTGGGAGGCCAAGGTGGACGGATCAGCTAAGCTCAGGAGTTCAAGGCTAGGCTGGCCAACATGGTGAAACCCTGTCTCTACTGAAAATAAAAAAATTAGCCGGGTGTGGTGGTGGGCACCTATGATCCAAGCTACTCAGGAGGCTGAGTCAGGAGAATCGCTTGAACTTGAGACGCAGAGGTTGCAGTGAGCTGAGATTGTGCCACTGCACTCCAGCCTGGGCGACAAAGTGAGACTCCATCTCAAACAAAACAAAGGTGGACTGCTGTGTGCAGATTGAGCCGTTAACTGGTGTGACACCCCCATACTCCCCACGCAGGGCCGGGCCAGCCTTGTTTGGTGTCGGATGTTCGGCTCTTCTGCCTGCCAGGTGCAGAGCCGGGATTCCCTTCTGGGGAAGCGCGGACGCCGCGCTCTTTTTGCTGTGGGAGAGCCACTCATGAGCACAGCTTTATTTTCTAAGATGCTTTTCCCCGTGGCTGATGGAATGAATTGCTACATTTTGTGGTGAGCTCTTTGGCGGGTTTTATCTCACATGTTTTATAGCAGCTGGTGGATAATGGCTGAGTTCCAACTGTGTGCCCTGAAGGCTCTTCGTGTCTGTTTGGAAACTGCAGTGTCGGGTGTAACCCATGCCACCCCTGGCATTGGCGAGCGCCTGCCCCGTGCCTGGCCTAGGATGGACGAGGCAGTGCGGTCCCTGTCCTCATGGAACTTTGTTCTAACGGGAGGTCAGACAAGATGCATGTCATCAGCTTCAGATGGTGGATCATGCCGGGAGGGTCATGTGTCTCTGGGGATGGGGGGATGATACAACACAGTGTGGTCAGAAGCCTCTCGGAGGAGGTGACCTTTGCACTGAGCCCCATTGGAAATGGTAAGAGCTTCCTGAGGTGCACGTGAGGGGGCGGCACGCCTGTGTTGGGACTAGTGCGTCAGGAAGGCTGCCCTTATGGCAACGAGGGAGAAACCGGATCTCAAGCCACAGAAGGCCCAGGGTGAGGCAGTCGGGGCTTGGGGGTAGGGCCGTGGCCAATCCCTGGGTAGCAGGAATGGCCATGAGCCAGAGAAGGGGGATCCCTGCTCCGTGAGCACCATGCAGGCATCTCCTGCAGATCTTGCTGAAATCAGATGCTGGCCCTGCAGGGCTGGATAGGCCTGAGACCGCGTTTGTGACTTGGCTCTGGGCAAACGGCTGTTTCGTTTTGCTTAGGATGAGCTCGAGATCCCTTCGCTCAGCAGACTTGAGAAGGAAACCCGGACATGAATAAGTGGAAACTCATGGCAGAGTAGAGGAGCCAGGCTGGCTGTTGACAAGCTCCCGCCACTCCAAGTTGTTCCTTCAGCCTCCAGGGCTGCCGGGGAGATGGAGGTGGGCTGGGGTGATGTCACTGAACGACGGAAGATTTGGGGGAGGCTGCTTCCCTCCACTTAGCTTGTGAGGCTTCTGCATGGGGAGCATTTAAACGTGAAGTCAGTGGGCAGAGGTTGGAAGCCTGACTCATTAGGGTTGGAGGTTTAGTGACATTTGATGAAAACAGTCTAGGGCCATACCACCCTGAATGCACCTGATCTCATCTGATCTCACTAAGCAGGGTCAGGCCTGATTCGTACTTAGATGGGAGACATTTGATGAAAATGGACAAACCCCCTCTTGGGATCTATGGAGGGGCTGGGTCTGGCACGGTGGCCGGGGCTCCTTGCAGTTCTGCTGCCCGGAGGCTCAGTCCCTCTTGTGGTGACCGTATCCTCCAGGGATGGCTCACCGTGAGTCTCCCTGCACCCACACCTTCCCCTGCCTCTTTTTTTTTCTTTTTTTTCCTTTCTTTCTTTTTTGATAGTCTCACTCTTGCCCAGGCTGGAGTGCAATGGCGTGATCTCGGCTCCCTGCAACCTCTGCCTCCCAGGTTCAAGCGATTCTCCTGCCTCAGCCTCCCTCCCGAGTAGCTGGGACTATAGGCACATGCTACTACGCCCAGCTAGTTTTTTGTGTTTTTAGTAGAGATAGGGTTTCACTGTGTTGGACAGGATGGTCTCGATCTCCTGATCTCATGTGATCCACCGCCTCGGACTCCCAAAGTGCTGGGATTACAGGCATGAACCACAGCACCCGGCGCCCCTGCCTTTCAACCACAGATGTTTTCTGAGTGTCTGCGTTTGTCAGGTCCTTCTCTGGGGCAAAATAGAAAAAAGGACACTGCCCAGTCTTCACGGAGCTTAGAACCTGGGTGAGAGGGCATTGGAGAAATCCCTCAGTATTTTAGAATTGGATGTGTCCGTTTCCTGGGGCTGCTATAAGATTACCACAAAAAGGAGGGCTTAGAACACTGGAAATGTATTTTCTCACAGTTCTGGAGGTCAGGAGTCTGACATGAAGGTGTCAGCAGGGCCTCGCTCCCTCCAAAGGCTCTTCCAGCTCCTGGTGGCTCCAGGTGCTCCTTGGCTTTGTGGCCGCATGACTCCAATCTCTGCCGCCGCCGCCTCTGTCTCTACAAGGACACACCTCATTGGGTTGAGGACCCACCAGATCCAAGATGACCTCACCTCAAGATCCTTAATGACATAGGCAGAACGGTTTTTCACTTAGGTTTTCCTTGTGGACATCTGCAAAAACTGTTTCCAGTAAGCCACATTCACAGACTCGAGGGATTAGATGTGGAATGCTCAACCACCATGCTTGGCTAATTGTGATCTATTCAGACAATGGCCTGTTAGCAAAAAACAGAAGCAAGCTGCTTGTGCGCACGATACGGATCAATCACACACGCGTGGTGGAGTGGGAGGAGCTGGGAATTACGTAAAGGTGGAAAATACTAGACCAGTGGGGATGGGAAGGAGACAGAAAGGGGACTTGTGGGACCGTCCAGGGTGTGGTGATGTTCTGCCTGTGGGTAGAGGTTTGGCTGGCACATGTGCATTGTACATCTTCCAGCAATACACTTAAGATTTTGTGCATTTTTATATGTAAATTTTCACCCCACAAGAGAAAAGGCCTGTGAACGAACAAACATCAAGCTCTAATGCTTGGTAGGCACGCCAGAGTATTCCACGGTACGTACACCGGGATCTGCAACTTGCTTCAAAATGCTAATCCATTAAGATGGATGGCCGCACAGAGGCATGGTGGAAGGGTAGAGAAGTCAAAGCAAGTACAGCAAGCTGTCATGGGGAAGTCGGGTGGTTGCCCACAGGGGGTGTTCACTGTAACATTCTTGCAACTTTCCTGTACATCTGAATTTTTTTTTTTTTTTTGAGATAGAGTCTCGCTCTGTCCCCACTCGCAGCTCGGCGCGATCTTGGCTCACTGCAACCTCCGCCTCTCAGCTTCAAGTGATTCTCCTGCCTCAGCCTCCCAAGTAGCTGGAATTACAGGCATGTGCCACCATGCCTGGCTAAGTTTTGTATTTTTAGTAGAGGCGGGGTTTCACCATGTTGGCCAGGCTGGTCTCAAACTCCCAACCTCAGGTGATCCGCCCGCCTTGGCCTCCTGAAGTGCTAAGATCACAGGCATGAGCCATAGCACCTGGCCTGAAAATTTTTTATAATTTTGGAAAAAGATTTTAAAAATACAAAAGGCCGGGCGTGGTGGCTCACACCTGTAATCCCAGCACTTTGGGATGCCAAGGCGGGCGGATCATGAGGTCAGGAGATCGAGACCATCCTGGTTAACACTGTGAAACGCCGTCTCTACTAAAAAATACAAAAAATTAGCCAGGTGTGGTGGTGGGTGCCTGTAGTCCCAGCTACTCAGGAGGCTGAGGCAGGAGAATGGCTTGAACCCAGGAGGCGGAGCTTGCAGTGAGCCGAGATTGTGCCACTGCACTCCAGCCTGGGCGACCGAGTGAGACTCCGTCTCAAAAAATAATAATTAAAAATACAAAAAAAAATTAGCTGGGTATGATGGCATGTCCCAGCTACTCGGGAGACTGAGGCAGAATTGCTTGAACTTGGCAGGCAAAGGTTATAGTGAGCTGAGGTCATGCCATGGCACTCCAGCCTGGGTGACAGCTAGACTCCTTCTCCAAAATAAATAAATAAATTTAAGCTGAAATAGAGGGAACACCATTTCTTTTCTTTTCTTTTTTCGTTTTGGTTTTTTTAGAGGCAGAGTCTTTCTCTATCCCCCAGGCTGGAGTACAGTGGCACAATCTCAGCTCACTGCAACCTCTGCCTCCCAGATTCAAGCGATTCTGCTGCTTCAGTCTCATGAGTAGCTGGGGCTGCAGGCACCACCTGCCACCATGCTCGGCTAATTTTTGTATTTTTAGTAGACAGGATTTCTCCATGTTGGCCAGGCTGGTCTCGAACTCCTGACCTCAGGTGATCCACCCACCTCAGCCTCTGAAAGTGCTGGGATTACAGGCATGAGCCGCTGTGCCCAGCCGGAACACCATTTCTGGAGCACTCATGTGCTGAGCCGAGTGTGTCACAGGCCTTGTTCGTCCTGATGTGTCACAGCAGCCCTGCAAGGGGGCAGTGCTACCCCCCTTTCACAAATGGAAAAGCAGAGGTTGCCAGCCTGCCTCATGCCACACAGCAGGTGAGCGGTGGTTAGAACCTGAGCCCAGCTGTGCCCGCTCCACCTCGTGTTCCAAGCCACCGTGCCTACTGCCTCTCTACCCACAGGCCAGGCAATTTCAGGAGAGTAATTTAAACTCTGGGTTTCTGATGTATCACTTGTCCGACTGGGGCAGGATGGTCTCAGATTCCCAGGTTCACAGCCTAGAGCCAGTGAGGCTGCCAGAATCAGCCTGCTCTGCAGCTCTGATTTCAGGATGGATGGGGGGGGGGTGGGGGTGCAGTGACACAGCTGGTAGAACGCCTCCCATGCTGGCAGCAGCCCTGGCGTCTGTGGACAAGAAGCCATGTGGAGAGTGTGCCTGAGGGGTGGTTGACTGGGGGTGGGTGGGCTGTGGGCACACCCCAGTTCCAGGTCCTGCTCCGCAGGTCTCCTTGGTCTTCCTGGTCAGCGGGCTGGTCATCCTGGGCTATGCTGCTGCTGTCAGTGGCCAGGCCACCTACCAGGGCGTGGTCAGGGGGCTCTGTGGCCCCGCCATCGGGAAGCTGTGTGAGGCCTGCTTCCTTGTCAACCTGCTCATGATCTCCGTGGCCTTCCTCAGGGTGATCGGGGACCAGCTGGAGAAGCGTAAGTACTTCTGTGGGACTTGGGGTGGCCCAGGGTGCTGGACCTCTAATGACCTCTTGGGGTTTCCAGTTGATGAGCAGGACATGGGGCACTGGCCTGGGCCCTGAGGGACAGCAGAGGCTGAAACCACACTCTTGTTCCTAACATGGTGGGGAAGGGAGGCTCAGCATGGATAGTCACCAGTGGGGTGAGAGTCATGGGCACACAAGTGCATGAGAGAGGTTGTGGCTGCAGTTAGGATGTCCAGTGGAGATAAGTCGTTTCACAGATGAGGAAATGGAGCCACCAGTAAGCAGCTCCTTCTGAGAGAGAACAAGTAACACCTTTGACTTTGGGATGACTGTGGCTCTCAGCCCTCAGGCAGACCCGGCCTCTAGTTCCCAACTAAGATTTTCCCTCTAAGCACTGCTTTAGCTGCATCTTACCAACTTTGAGATGTCCTATTTTCATTTTCATTTGACTCATTTCTCATGAATGGAAAATGTAAAATATTTGCTAATTTTCACTGTGGTTTCTTTGACTCATGAGCTGTTTAGAGCTGTGGTGTTTAATTGCCACCTGGGGAGTTTTTTCGATTCCTTCATGCTTCCTACCTTAATTCACATCATGGTCAGGGAATCTGTCATTTCTGTCTTTTGAGATCCACTGAGACTTGCTCTGTAGTCCAGCACATGGTCTGGCTGTCTTGGAGAACATTTTGTGTGCTCTTCAAAGAATGTGTACTCTGCAGTTGCTGGGCGCAGTGTGCTGGCAATGTCCATTAGGTCAAGGCAGTCCACAGCTGTGTTCAGATCTCCCATAGCAACCATATTAATCTTTAGTTCTGTTCCTAAGAAAAGGATGTTAAAGGATGTTAAAATTGCCAGCTGTAATTGCAGATTAGCCTGTTCTGTCAAGCTTCATGCTTCATGGTCTTTGAAACTCTATCCTTTTATTGTTATGAAGTATTCTTTATCTCTGGTTTTTTTTTTTTTTTTTTTTTTTTTTTTTTTTTTTTTTTTTTTTTTTTTTTTTTTTGAGACGGAGTCTCGCTCTGCCACCCGGGCTGGAGTGCAGTGGCCGGATCTCAGCTCACTGCAAGCTCCGCCTCCCGGGTTCCCGCCATTCTCCTGCCTCAGCCTCCCGAGTAGCTGGGACTACAGGCGCCGCCACCTCGCCCGGCTAGTTTTTTGTATTTTTAGTAGAGACGGGGTTTCACCGTGTTAGCCAGGATGGTCTCGATCTCCTGACCTCATGATCCGCCCGTCTCGGCCTCCCAAAGTGCTGGGATTACAGGCTTGAGCCACCACGCCCGGCCTATCTCTGGTATTAAATCTGTCTTCCCTACTATTAACGTAGCCACTCTAGCATCCTTAAGACTAGTGTTTGTATAGAAGTTAGTTCTCTTCTCATTCTTTTACTTAGAATCTGTGACTTGGATTTTTTTTTTTGTTTTTTGTTTGTTTGTTTTTTAACGTGTTTATAATTCCTTTTTGCAACACCAGCCTGAGAATGGCTTGGGATTTTAAAATGCATTTCTTGTAGGCAGCATATGGTAGGGTCTTGCCTTTTTATCCAGCTTGACAGTCTCAGTCTTCTGATTGGAATGTTCAGACTTCTAATTGGAGTGTGATTGTTGATAGGGTGACATTTAGTGTACCATTTTGCCATGTGTGTGTTCTGTGTGTGTTTTGATCCTTGAAGCAAAAGGCCCCTGACTGGGGAGGGGGGTTATTGAGATTGAAGGCTGCTGTGTCTTGGTAAACACTATCTTATACCAAAAAGAAGTGAGATTGGCGTATCTGAACCTCTTAATGGGTAAGTGGGCACAAAAACATTCTGCTCACCAGTGGCAAGTAGAGTTCGTCTGCAGTTTCAACTCCAGTGAACTGGTAGTGTTGCTGTGTTAAGAGGGATTCTGAGCCTCACTGGGAACAGAGGCCCCTGACTAGTCAGAGGGCAGATGAGGATATGGGCCACCCCAGGTCTGGGTGGATTGACTGTGGTGGAGAGAGCGTTCTTGTGTATATCTGGTTAGATATTTGAGGATGCGTCTCTGTAGGGAAAGCCAAGCTTCTGAGAGGGAGTGCTAGATAGAGGTTGGAGTGCTTGGGGGAGTCATGGCATGAGGTACAAATGGCCGTGTCTTTGGTGCCAGAGATCTCAAGCATCCAAGAACGCTAGGTTTAGGAAGGAGCTGGTGTAGTACTGCTGTTGGCCCTGAGGATCCTGGCTATGGGAGGTCCAGATGCAGACAAAAGGGCCTGCTGCATCCCACGCTGCCTAGGTCTAAAACCCGCCTGGGTGCAGTCCTGGGGCGTGTGCATTCCCTTGGCATCTTTGGCTGTCCCACGTGGATGCTGCTGTGACCATCTGCTTGTGGAACCTTCCCCTTCATCATTTTGTACACATGAGCTGTTCTCACATGCATTCATTTTTTACACGGCTCCCCTTGTTGAGTGAGATCAAAGAAGCATATATGACACCTCAGTGCCAACGACCTCCGAAATGAATGAAGACATCTCAAGCTGCTCAGCCTCCCACCTCCAGTGGTTGCAGGGGCCACCTCACCTGCCCAGGTGGTTCCCAGTGGCTCCCACCTCTAGCCACCCTCCCACTCTCCTGTGCTTTCCCCTCCCCCATCTGTCTTGTCTCCTAGAGGGGTTCCAAATCATTGTGGCAGAATAAAAATGGCCCCCGATTCTTTGGTATTCTTTCCATGGAGAGGTTAGTGGAGCTTGTGTCCCTTGCCTTTGAATTAGTTGTGCCTGTATGGCTTTGTCCAACAGTGTGTGGTAAATGGGACGCTGCGCCAGTGCTGGGCCTGGCCTTTAAGAGGACAGGCAGCTTCTGCCTCTGTCTCTGGGATCCCTCAGCTGCCAAGGAAGAAGTTGGAGGCACCTGCTAGAAGGCCCATGTGGAGAGACTCCCAGACTTCAGGGAAGGCCCGGGTGTACCCACCAGGCACCAGGTGTTGGGGGGAGCCATCAAGGGCCCTCCAGACCAGCCCCACTGCCAGCCAGAGACCCCCAAACAACCCCAGCCAATCCTATATGGAGAAGGATTGGCCAGCCCGGCCCTGAACTTAATTCTCTACCTACAAGCTATGACTTGTTGTAATAAAGTGGTTCTAAGCCACTGTGTTTGGGGTCATGTGTTTTGCTGCAACCATGGGAACCTGCTATTCTGATGGACAGCAGCCTGGTGCTGCCTGCACAGTGACCAAAAATCTACTTCAGGCCCCCATTTGACCCCAGATACCGTTGAGTTCCTGAGCAAAACAGAAAGAAGCTTTCACCAGAATGTAAGAGGCATGAGGGTAGATGGCTTGTCGGGTCATCCCCGGGCCTTAGAGCAGTGCTGGCTGTGGGAAAGAAGCTCAGTGAATATTTGTTGAATTAATTCATGTGTCAGGTTTTGTTCCTGTGTGGGGCACGTGACCTGTCTCCATCTCACTTGTCATCCGATCCCTGGGCTCCTGGGGCTGACTGAGGGTGGATGTCCAACCCCACTCAGGGTTGAAGGGCCAGGCAGGAGCCAAGAACCCACGGCGTTTGTGCTCTGTGGCTCAGCTCTCCCCGTGTCTCTGGCAGTGTGTGACTCCCTCCTGTCTGGCACCCCGCCCGCCCCGCAGCCGTGGTACACAGACCAGCGCTTCACCCTGCCCCTGCTCTCCGCGCTGGTCATCCTGCCCCTATCCGCCCCACGGGAGATCGCCTTCCAGAAATATACAAGGTAAGGGCTGGGGATGCTGCCCAGTGGGGGTCCCCACCTTGCTGAGTGTTTGTGTCAGGGTTTCTGTCCATCTGGGGTCAGAGGAGCTGGGGGATTGGCCTTCCCATTTGGAGAAGGGGAAAACAATATGAAATTATGCAAGTAAAATGTTTTCCCGATGGAAAATACAGACGAGCCAAAAAAAGAAAATGACCTGTAACAACATCAGTGCTACTCACGGTTTCATTGTTGGACTTTTTGCACATGGGCTCAGAGAGACACCTCCCCACAACACACCCACCCGCACCTACCCGCGCGCCCCCCCCCCCGCGCGCAGCCCCCCCGCACCCGCCTGCGCACGCCCCCCCGCGCGCGCACCCCCCCTCCCCCGCGCGCCCCCCCCCCCCCCCCCCCGCGCGCGCACATCCCCTCCCCCCCCCCCCCCCCCCCCCCCCCGTGCGCCCCCCCCCCCGCGCGCGCACCCCCCCCCCCCCCCCCCCGCGCGCGCGCGCCCCCCCCCCCCTCCGCGCGCGCGCGCGCCCCCCCCCCCCTCCGCGCGCACACGCCCCCCGCCCCCTCCGCGCGCACACGCCCCCCTGCCCCCCTGCCCCCACCCGGGCGGACACACCCCCTTGCCCCCCGCCCCCGCCCCCCCCCCCCCCCGCGTGCGCGCGCGCGCACACACACACACACACACACACACACACACACACACACACACACGGTTTTCTTTTTGTGGCTAAGGCTCTGTATACTTTTGAAGAAACAAAGCTTGGCAACAGTATCCATTCCCTTCTGCCGCCTTCCTTTCCCCTGTTGTGTATGAACAATAGACATTGTGTAGAAACAGCAGGCAGCAAACTGGAGCCTCCCCCAGGCCTCTACCCTGCAAGGCTCCCGTTCCACTTGGACCAAGCCAGGGGGGCTTGTCCCTTCTGAAGTGTGACCAAGCCTGCTGGCGTCCTGTCTTAGGCGTCAGGCTGAGTGGCTGATTAGCTTTTGTTGGTGGGAAGGAAACAATATTACAGCCGCCATCCCCAAGGGCGCTGGGTGCCACTGAAAATTCTACACATTTGGGCCCGGTGTCACGCCTGTAATTCCAACACTTTGGGAGGCTGAGGTGGGCAGATCACCTGAGCTCAGCAGTTTGAAACTAGCCTGACCAACATGGTGAAACTCCATCTCTACTGAAAATACAAAAATTGGCCCGGTGTCATGGTGCGTGCCTGTAGTCCCAGTTATTTGGGAGGCTGAGGCAGGAGAATTGCTTGAACCTGGGAGGCAGAGGTTGCACTGAGCCGAGATTGTGCCACTGCACTCCAGCCTGGGCGACAGGGTGAGACTCTGCTCAAAACAACAAAAACCTCTATACATTTGACCCCTGGACCCCAGACCAGCCCTGCCGCACGCACACCCTTTACAGATGAGGACAGGGAGGCAGAGATGGAGAGCTTGGCCAGCACCTCATTGTCAAGGGTGGAGCTGGGATTCAGATCCCGCCGTCTGTTCCCGTGCATCAACCGCACATGTCACCCACTGCGCAGTCCCTCACATGGTCACTGTGTGTTAGCATCCTAGGCACCCTGGCTGCCTGTTACCTGGCCCTGGTCATCACCGTGCAGTACTACCTCTGGCCCCAGGGCCTCGTGCGCGAGTCCCGTCCTTCACTGAGGTAAGTCTGAGGGAACAGCTTCCGGCAGCCTCTGTGGGGAGGCATGGCAGGGGAGTCTTCCAGGGGAGTCTCGGAGGAGGAGCCTCTCGTGGCTCACTGCAGAGCCTGGGCTCCTTCCATGCAGTTCTTTCCGTCTCTGATGCGGTGAAGGCAAGGGAGGGCCACTTTCCTTCTGCTGCAGGGACCTGGCTGTGGCTAGTGATGACCGGGACGGGCCAAGGGACGCAAAACCGCCAAAGGCTGCGGCAGCCAAGGGGTCATAGGCTGTTGCAGACTTGTCCCCACAGCGTGGAGGTATATAACCTGGCAGCCAGCCAGCCGCAAGTGCCGGCGCAGGGGAACAGCGAGGGGGCCGGTGTGGCCAAGCCAGCCAGAGCAAGGGCAGAGAGCGTGGGCGGGGATGTCGTGTAGGGATTCAGAGCCACAGGAAGGAGTTTGGTTTTGCTCTGGATGAGTTGGGAGACTTGGCAGCGTTTTGAGTACAGCAGGGATGTGACAGGACCTGTTTTTAAAAATGGTCATTCTGGGCAGGGTGTGGTGGCTCATACTTGTAATCCCAGCACTTTGCGAGGCTGAGGCAGGTGGATCACTTGAGGTCAGGCGTTCAAAACCAACCTTGCCAACATGGTGAAACCTTGTCTCTACTTAAAAATACAAAATTTAGCCGGGTGTGGTGGTGCACACCTGTAATCTCAGCTGCTCAGGAGGCTGAGGCAGGAGAATTGCTTGAACCAGGAGGCAGAGTTTGCAGCGAGCCAAGTTCATACCACTGCACTCCAGCCTGGGCAACAGAGCAAGACTCTGTCTCAAAAAAAAAAAAAAAAAAAAAAAAAAAAAAAGGGCTGGCTGTTCTGTCGTCTTTGGGAACCAGGGGCAGCAGCAGAGACCAAGTAGGAGGCCCCTGCCTAGATCCCAGGTCCCAGACCTGGTGGCTTCAGAGGAGGCCGTGAGGAAGAGTCAGACTCTGGATATGCTTGAGACCAGATTTCCTAGTGGCAGGGCTGGCTCGTGGGTGTGGGACCCCTGCAGTCACCCAGTCCCCATGCTCAGTGTAACCCTCTGCTGTTGCCGTCTTAAAATTTTTAATCATTGTCCAACAAAGGTCCCCACACGTTCCTTTTGCACCTGGCCCTGTGAATTCTGTAGCCAGTGCTGCGGGTGGGTTGGACGGTGAGCAAGAGAGAGAAGAAAGTCAAGGTAACTTGGAGCTCTCAGCTTGAACAAGGGGAAGGAGGGAGATGCCGTTTCCTGGATTAGAGAGGACTGAGAAGAGCGGGTCCCTGGGAGCAGCTCAGGCTGGAACAGTCAAGGTGGAGCCGACCTTGAGACGTCTAAGAGGGAAGTCAAGAATCTGGGCAGGTCTGTGTGTCTGAAGTTCGGGGAGAGAGGTCCGGGCTGGCAGGAGAAACGTGGCTGACATTGGCCCAGAGACGGCGTTCAAGACTGTGAGTGCTGAGATCCGTACACTGAGCTGGTGGTACTTTAGCACAGGCAGGTTGGGGGGATGAGGAGGCCCTGGTAAAAACAGGAGGTGGTGAGTTAGGATATGTGAGTGTCCAAGGGCTGCTGTGACAAGTGACCACATACTCGGTGGCTTAAAATAACAGAAATTTCCTTCACTTCTGGTGCCTAGAAATTCAGAATCAGAGTGTGGCCATGCTCCCTCTGAAGGCTCCAGGGGCAGATCTTTCCTGCCACTTCCCAGTTCTGGGGGCAGCGATCTGTGTTCGTTGGCTGAGAGACACATCACTGGGTCTCAGCCTTCATCCTCACACCGTGTTCTGTGTATTTGTTTTCCCTTCCAATCGCGGCGGCAGGCATTGGATTCAGGCCCACCCTAATCCAGCATGACCTCATCTTACTTTACACCTAGAAAACCTGTCAAAGGAAGCTGGGAACCAGGCGGGGATCCCAAGAGGCTGGACCTGGAGGTTCTCCCCATGCAGACCTCTGTCCTCTTAGGTGGCTTGGACGGAGCTCAAACCATCCTTGTGCTATTTGGGATCATTGCGTGGATGCTGTGGGTGCCCCCCCATTACCAAACCGCACTGGGAGCCAGCAGCCTTCAAGAAGGAAGTTGGGAGTTCCTATTGCTGTTTCCCTGCCCGAATTCTGCCCACATGGAAAATGTCATGTTACCAAATGTCAGCAAAGACGTATTTAGAAAGTGCAGCATTTAGCCAGCATCCTTTTCCATTCCCAAAAGCCTGGTCACGGACACAGTCATTAAAAATACAACTTGCAGCCATGCTCTGTTACATTTTCCCAGCATCCTTTAAGATTCACCCTTGTAGCCGCAGGTTGTTCCGGGTGTGACCCTTCTTTAATAAACTCCTGTTCTTGTCTGTTTACAGCCCTGCCTCCTGGACCTCTGTGTTCAGTGTCTTCCCCACCATCTGCTTCGGGTTTCAGGTAATTTGAGCATCTGTGTTGAAGACTGTGGCATTTGCAGAGGCTGTGGGTGAGTCTCTGCTCCCTCAGGAAACCTTGGTTTTCTCTGTTAGGGAGGCGTTTGAGGACTTCTAGGATACACTGGGCTCTCTGCTGCCGACCTGTGGTCTCCAGGCTGTCTTTCGAGACCACGAGAGTGGGTTGGTGTCTGGGTTCAGGGAGGTGGGAATTGCCTTGAACTTGGGAATCCAGCCCCCACTGATGGCCAAAAGCAGCACCATGTTTATTGGGTCTCGGGTAGAGTGTGGGGACCTGAGACCTGTCGCTTCCTCTGCAGAACCCCCACAGGGCTGTAATCAGACCTGAGGCCTGGAGGCCTAGAGCTTTCTACTTAACTCTGGCAGAACAGTTTTACCCAGGTGGACTCTGCCCAGGGCCTTGGGCAGGAAAGATCCTGCCTCCTGAGGGGTACAGGGTAGAGGAGCTGGAAGGTGTATAGGGAGCTGATTAGAGAGGGGGAGGGGACAGGAATACAGAATTTTTAATAGAATATCATGGGAGGGAGGACGAGGCTGTATATGTAGAATCCTGGCAGAGGGGTAGAGTCAGAGGTGTCTGCTCAAGGTGGTAGGGTCTGAAGGGGATCTTGAAGGATATATGGGCAGCAGCCAGGTGACTGGGAGTGCACCCCAGGTAGAGAGGACAGCACAGGTGGGCGCTGAGGTGAGCAGACCCCAGGCACAGCTGGAGAGAGACGTGCAGAGGGCTCTGTGGCATGGTGCTGGGGGAAAGGTGGCCAGGGATGGGGGGACAGCAGGGAGGAGGCGGGCCTGGGCTCAGTCCCCTGCTTCTGGGCTGTCATGGGTACCCCTAGCCCTCCTAGTGGGTGGCAGCAGACACTGTTCTTCCATTGTTTTTTGTCTGTTTTTCTTTTTTGAGTTGTAGTCTCACTCTTGTTGCCCAGGCTGGAGTGCAGTGGATCTCAGCTCACTGCAACCTCTGCCTCCCAGATTCAAGCAATTCTTCTGCCTCAGCCTCCCAAGTAGCTGGAACTACAGGTATGCGCCACCATGCCCAGCTAATTCTTTTTGGTATTTTTAGTACAGGGGGTTTTCACTATGTTGGTCAGGCTGGTCTCGAACTCCTGACCTCAAGCAATCTGCCCACCTCGGCCTCCCAGAGCGCTAAGATTATAGGCGTGAGCCACCGTGCCTGGCCATGTTGCTTATTTTAGGGAAGATTTACCTCTATCTCCTAAAAACAACCACCTATCCACTGCCTACTACCAGCACCAACAAAACCATTCCAAAGTAAAATCAAGTCCACAGGGAGATGCGTTCAGGGTTTACCACTGGATCTCAGCTTAGTAGCCATTGAGCTCTTCTCTTCTCTTGACCATCAGTGAGCTCTGCTTCTGTTCTTCATCTTGCCTTTTCTTTGAGAACCCTTTTCAGGAAAGAAAAAAATTCTGAAAGATTTCCATTTCTCTTCCGCATAATAAGTCAGCATGGGGCTTCAGGGCCTCAGCAAGCCACTTCCGTGGATTTCTCACATTGCTTCTTGCATGCCCAATATTTTGAAAGATCTAAAGAACTGATTTTGCTGTCAACTGTTTGTCTGGACTGGGTTTAACAACGCCTCTCTGTGCCCAAGCGCCATATGGTGCAGCAGACCCACACTGGGGCCGCCTCCCCGATGCTGGCAAGTGGTGCCCCTCACCTTTGCCTCCAGCCCTCATCCGATTCTCCTAGCAACCAGGCCTGGGCTGCGTCTCCAGGGACACGAGATGCTGAGATGAAGAGCGGGGAAGGATGAGAATTGAAGGAGTGGGAGTAGGGGCTCAGGGTAGAGGTGGGGGCTGCCAGGATCTCAAGCGGGGGAGAATAGATGTAGGTGAAGGTGCTGGGAAAGGGGGTGAGGCTGAAGAGGGCTGCAGGGAAGGGACGGTCACATACTATCATCAGGAACTCTGACCTGACTCAAACACAGCATCCCCGCCCAAATACATTTGGCAATGGGGCACCCCCGCCCCAGGCCTGTCCAGTCTGTGAGAGGGACTCAGGAGCAGAGGGGTCGTGTCCACCCCCAGCCAGTGCGGCTATGCCAGGATTTCTGGTGGTTTTTTTTTTTTTCTTTTGTGACAGACTCTCGCTCTGTTGCCCAGGCTGGAGTGCAGTGGCGCGATCTTGACTCACTGCAACCTCTGCCTCCTGGGTTAAAGCAATTCTCCTGCCTCAGCCTCTTGAGTAGCTGGAACTACAGGCACCTGCCACCATGCCCAGCTAATTTTTGTATTTTTAGTAGAGATGGGGTTTCACCACGTTGGCCAGGCTGGTCTCGATCTCTTGACCTTGTGATCCACCCACCTCAGCCTCCTAAAGTGCTGGGATTACAGGCGTGAACCACTGTGCCCAGCTGGTTTTTGTGGTCTTAAAAAACATTTTTGTTAAGATAGAATGCACATACCATGCCATTCACCTTTCTGAAGTGTACAACGTAATGGATTTTAGTATATTCAGAGCTGTGCCACCATCACAGTCAGTTGAGAACCTTTCTGTTGTTCCCAGAGGAAACCCATCGCCGTCAGTCGCTCTCCATTCTCCACCCCTGCCCGCAGCTTTTGTGCTTCCTGTCTCTCTGGATTTGCCTACGATGGCCCTCTCCTAGGAATGGAATCCCACTGTGGCCTTTAATGACAGGCTTCCCTCCCCACCATGTTGGTGAGATTCATCCATGTTGTAGCCACCCTATGTGTGGTCAAATAACGTTCCATTGTGTGGATAAGCTGCGCTTTATCCCTGTGTCCTTTGATGGACATCTGGGTGGGGTCCACTTTTTGGCCACTGTGTCGTCTTCCCATCTCCCCATCTCTTTCCATCACCGAGCAATGAGTGTCTGTACATTGCCACCACCTCCTGGGTGCCACCCGCCCTCAGCAGGCCTGCTCTGCTTCCCCTTATAAAACAAGTAGAAGCCAGGCACAGTGGCTCATACCTGTAATCCCAGGACTTTAAGAGGCTGAGGCTGGTGGATCACCTGAGGTCAGGAGTTCAAGACCAGCCTGGCCAACATGGTGAAACCCCATCTGAACAAAAAATACAAAAATTAGCTGGGCATGCTGGTGCGGGCCTGTACTCCCAGCTACTTGGGAGGCTGAATCAGAATCCTTTGAACCCAGGAGACGGAGGTTGCAGTGAGCCAAGATCATGCCACTGCACTCCAGCCAGGGCTACAGAGCAAGACTCTGTCTCAAATAAAAAACAACAAAAAACACCAGTAGAAACCCAACTGGGGAGTCAATGGGGAGAAAAGGAGGCACCCTCCTGCCCGCCAGCCTGTCGGGCACTACTGACTGTCTTCTCCCTTATACTGAACTCAGCTGTGCCCCTATATGCAGAGCTGCCGTTCTGGGACCCCCCACCTTGGGGCACCTGTAGTGCCCTGAAGGCAGAGCCTGCGATGGGGCTGAGGTGCTGGTGCCCCTTTAGGAACAGGAAAGGGGTATCACGGAGGTCCCCATTGTCGGCACTGGGGCTCCAGGTCCACAGGGCTGACCTGAGAGTGTGGGGTGAACCCCACAAGTGCCATGGAGGTGCAGGAGGCAGAGGGTTGATCCGCAGAGTCCCAGAGGTGTCGAGTCCCCACTGCTGGTGGAGCCCTCCCATAGGTCAGGGAAACCTGGGGGCAGAAAGCAGGGGTGCACGGCACGTGAGGTCAGTGGAAGGGGTGTGCTCAGTAGGGGCTGGAAGCCAGAGGGAGGAGGCCACTGTGCCCTCCTACATCTACAGAATGTGTCCTGGGAGTGGGAGGATGGCTGTGCTGGGCTTGTTTCCTTGGCTTTGCTCACTTGCACCGAGTAGGACTCATGAGTGACAGACAGCGGGGCTGGGTGAAGGGAGGCCTGGTGGCTACTGGGTGGGTTCACGGGATGGGTAGATGGGTAACCCCTGGAGTGTTCATTCAGCTGGGTGCAGGCTCCGATCCGGGCCCAAGTTCAGAGCCCTGAGCAAGGCATACGTGGTCATTGTTGTCGTGTGGTTGAGAGATGCTGAGCAGACAAAATGAAAAGCCTGCTTATGTTGAAGACACGGGCCGTGTGAGAGAGGAAACCAGCCCACTCGGGAGGACTCCCCGGGAGGGTGCGGAGGAGCTGGCTGGACCAGGAGAAAATCCTGCCAGAGGGACCAGCACAGGCAAAGGCCCTGAGGCAGGGAGGGGAGACCCAGCCAATCTGAGCTCCTTGTATAGGATCCTTGCAGGGTGGGCAGGAGCGAGGCATCGGCATGTTTGGTTTTAACCAGGAGTGAGTGAGTGAGTGGGTGTGATGGTGGGAACCAGCCCTGGGAGCCTGGGAAGAACACCGAACCCACCAGTGTGTCTGGACGGAGCAGCACCTCCCTACCCCTCGTGTCTGGACAGAGCAGCCTCCCTGCCCCTCGTGTCTGGACAGAGCAGAGCCTCCCCGCGCAGCCCTGGCTGTACATCAGTGTTCCCTTGGCTGTTCATGAATCACCAGTGTCCACAACCCACCCAAAGAAATGAATCCACGTGACTCATGGGCTCTTGGCATTGACTGTGTATGTTGTGCATTAAAAAAAATTATTGCACTGGGCTTGGTGGCTCACGCCTGTAATCCCAGCACTTTGGGAGGCTGAGGTGGGAGGATCACTTGAGGTCAGGAGTATGAGACCAGCCTGGACAACATGGTGAAACCCTGTCTCTACCAAAAATATAAAAACTTAGCTGGGCGTGCCTGTAATCCCAGCTACTCCGGAGGCTGAGGCAGGAGAGTCCTTTGAGGACTCAGGAGGCGGAGGTTGCGGTGAGCCAAGATGGCGCCACTTCATTCCATTCTGGGTGACAGAGTGAGACTCTGCCTCCCAGGCTCCAGCTACTCTCCTGCCTTAGCCTCCCAAATAGCTGGGATTATAGGCATGTGCCACCACACCTAATTTTTATACTTTTAGTAGAGATGGGATTTCACCTTGTTGGACAGGCTGGTCTCCAACTCCAGACCTCAGGTGATCCACCCGCCTCGGCATCCCAAAGTGCTGAGATTACAGGCATGAGCCACCACTCCCTCCTGCATTTAAAATTCTTATCCCTGTTGGGCATGGTGGCTCACACCTGAAATCTCAGCACTTAGGCAGGCCAAGGCAGGAGAGTTGCTTGAGCTCAGGAGTTTGAGACCAGCCTGGGCAATGCAGTAAGAACCCATCTCTACCAAAAAAAATTATAACCCCAATATGGCATGTCACATATACAGTATGTAGATTCTAAGTAGGTGTGCACCCACGTGACATGGTCAAGCCCCCAGGACCCCCTTCATGACCTTTTCTAGTCAGTAGCACCCACCCTACCCAAACCACCATACTGCCTTCTAGCACAGGTTCATGTGGGTTGGTTATACCCCCAGGGAACATTTGGCCATGTCTGGAGACATTTTGGGTTGTCACAACTTGGGGGAGGGGGGCTGCTACTGGCATCTAGTAGGTCCCGGCCAGGGACACTGCACAACATCCCCCTGCCCCAATCATCACACAGGGCGGCTGCTGGAGTTATCCCACACTGGACACCAATCGTGCCAAGTCTGAGAAACCCTGGTGTAGAATCGTTCATCTTGTAACTTGAACTTTGCATCCATTAACGGAAACATTCTCTGCTGTCTGGCTGCTTTTTCTTGTGAGACAGAGTCTCTGTCTTTCAGGCTGGAGTGCAGTGGCACGATCTTGGCTCACTGCAACCTCTGCCTCCCAGATTCCAGCAATTCACCTGCCTCAGCCTCCCGAGTAGCTGGGATTACAGGTGCTCACCACCATGCCCAGATTAATTTTTGTACTTTTAGAGATGGAGTTTTGCCATGTTGGCCAGGCTGGTCTCGAACTCCTGACCGCAAGTGATCTGCCCCCTTTGGCCTCCCAAAGTGCTGGGATGACAGGTGTGAGCCACCGCGCCCGGCCCCTATCTGGCTTCTTTTGTTCAACGTTCTGTCTGTGAGATTCTTCTGTGTTGAGGTGCACGGTTCTTTGTCAGAGCCATGTCATGCTCTGTGTGTTAGCATCCTGCCACTGATTTACGCCCTCTGCTCTTGGTGGGCATGTGGGTTGTGTCTGTTGGGAATGACGCTCAAAATCTTTTTTTTTTTTTTTTTTTTTTGAGACTGAGTCTGGCTCTGTCGCCCAGGCTGGAGTGCAGTGGCCGGATCTCAGCTCACTGCAAGCTCCGCCTCCCGGGTTTACGCCATTCTCCTGCCTCAGCCTCTGGAGTAGCTGGGACCACAGGCGCCCGCCACCTCGCCTGGCTAGTTTTTTGTATTTTTTAGTAGAGACGGGGTTTCACCGTGTTAGCCAGGATGGTCTCGATCTCCTGACCTTGTGATCCGCCCGTCTCAGCCTCCGAAAGTGCTGGGATTACAGGCTTGAGCCACCGCGCCCGGCAGACGCTCAAAATCTTAACGAAATTGAACACTCAAAGGATTCTTAGCAAAGTGATTTTACTTTTGTGCAGAGGGGTGCTTTTTCTTGGCCAGTTGCCATGAGAGCACACCTGAACAAAGGGGTACGAGGGCCTTTCTTCCTCACGCAAGTCCTGCCCCTGTACGCTTTTCCCACTGGCTGGGGTTGAGCCGCACAATCTAAACCAGTCTCGGTTGGTTAGACATTGGAACTTTTTTGAGATAAGGTGGGCAGGTAAGGAGGAGAGGGGAAAGGGGAAGGGGTGTTTGTAATGAGCTAGAGAGCTAGTTTTTTTTTTAAAGAAAAAGGAATGTGGCTGGGCGCGGTGGCTCACGCCTGTAATCCCAGCACTTTGGGAGGCCGAGGCAGGCGAATCACAAGGTCAGGAGATCGAGACCACGGTGAAACCCTGTCTCTACTAAAAATACAAAAAATGAGCCGGGCGAGCTGGCGGGCGCCTGTAGTCCCAGCTACTCAGGAGGCTGGGGCAGGAGAATGGCGTGAACCCGGGAGGCGGAGCTTGCAGTGAGCCGAGATCGCGCCACTGCACTCCAGCTTGGGCGACAGAGCAAGACTCCGTCTCAAAAAAAAAAAAAAAGAAAAAGGAATGTGAGCTGGTATTGATAACACCTGGTACTGTGGCGTGTTTGGACATGTAACAAAGGTAGGAAGGAAGAAAAAAAGGGAAAAGGGGTGGGGGTGTACTATGAATTAAAGAATAAAGGATTGATCAGGCTATTTGAAGAGAAACCTCATCCTATCCCACATTTCCCACCTTTTGGATATGAGTGCTTTTTCGCATCTCTGGTTCCGGGGGATGCCAGCATCCTGCTGAGCCGCCCTCTGTCTTGCAGTGTCACGAAGCTGCTGTCTCCATCTACTGTAGCATGAACAAGCGGAGCCTCCCCCACTGGGCCCTGGTCTCCGTGCTGTCCTTGCTGGCCTGCTGCCTCATCTATTCACTGACGGGTAAGGCCCTTCCCAGGCACCCCTGCAGAGGGTGGGGAGTAACAGTGAGAATCTCTCTAGAGAGTTTACCATGTGCTGGGCCCAATACTCCACGTTTTGAGCCCCTGGACTCGTTTAATTCTTAGTGTCCATAGGAAAAGGCCCCATTTCATAGATGAGGAAGCTGAGGCTCAGAGGCCCTCCAGAACTTGTTCAGGGTTTCACAGTTAGATGTGCAAAGCTGAGAACTGAACTCCAGCCTAGCCATCTCCACAGCTCCTGCTCTTACACACCACACCCCAGCCCTGCTGCCTGCTGTTCAAAGGACATTGACTGCTGTCGGTCATGACATTGTAACATCTGGGTGGTGGTTTACAAAACGTTTGTGGGTACAGTGGACTCAGGTGCTCACAAACTGTGTGTGGGAGGCAGAGGGTCTTTAAAGGTGAGGAAAGTGTGGCTCGGAGAGGGGCTGTGACACCCAAGGTCATACAGTGCGTCGGAAGCACAGACCCAGGTCTCTGGCACGGCTGGCTTCTGGTTGGCCCCTTCACTCCAGTCTTTTTTTCATTCACATCGTATCCTCCAATCTAGGAAGCTCTTGGGCTGCAGTGGGTCTGTCAGGCAGCCTTGGACTCCTGTGTGCTATGGTTTGAATATTTATCCTCTTTAAAACTCACGTTGACATTTAATCCCCGATGTGGTAGCGTTGAGAGGTGGGGCCTTCAAGAGGGGATTGGGGCATGAGGCCTCTGCCCTCATGAACAGATTAATCTATTCATGGGTTAATGGATTAATAGGTTATCATGGGAGTGGGGCTGGTGGCTTTGTAAGAAGAGGAAGAGAGTCCTGGGCTCACACGCTCAGCCCCCTCGCCATGTGACACCCTGCGTGCCACTTCAGGGCTCTGCAAAGTCCCCCCCAGCAAGAAGGCTCTCACCAGATGCAGCCTCTTGATCCTGGACTTCTCATAACTGAGAATCCTGGACTTCTCATATGGAGAAGTACAGACTTCTCCATAACTGTAAAAATATAAAATTCCTTTCTTTATAAATTACTCAGTTTCAGGCATTCAGTTGTAACCAACAAAAAATAGACTAAGACAGAAAATTGGTATAAAGAGTTGATGATTGACTACCTGGAACGTGGAAGTGGCTTTGGAGCTGGGCAATGAGTGTAGACTGGAAGAATTCGGAGGAGCAGGCTAGAAAAAGGCTAGATTCTGGTGAGGGCTTAGAGACAAGACTAGGGAACATTTGGAACTTCTTAGATGCTGTAGCTAGTCATGGATAGTAAAGGCTATTCTGAGGAGGTTTCCGACGGAACCAAGGAACAAGGGTTTGGAAGCTGGAGTAAAGGCCAAACCTGTTAGAAACTGGTAAATAACTTGGCTGAACCGTGTCCATGCCCGAGGGCTTTGTGGAAGGCTGAACTTGAACGGGAAGAACTGGCCGGGTGCCGCGGCTCATGCCTGTCATCCCAGCACTTTGGGAGGCCGAGGCAGGTGGATCACTTGAGGTCGGGATTTTGAGATCAGCCTGTCCAACATGGTAAAACCCTATTTCTATTAAAAATACAAAAAATTAGTTGGGCATGGTGGCGGGCACCTGTAATCCCAGCTACTCGGGAAGTTGAGGCAGGAGAATCACTTGAACCTGGGAGGCGGAGGTTGCAGTGAGCCAAGATTGTGCCACTGCACTCCAACCTGGGCAACGAGCAAGAGACTGTCTCCCCCGGCAAAAAAGGACGAACTAGGGTATCTGGCAGAAGAGATATCAAGTAGCAGAGCATTCACGATGCTGCATGGCTATTCTTAGCTGCTCACGTTATGCTGGGACAGGCAAAAAATGACTTGAAGAGGGAACTGATCATCAAAAGAGAAGCAAAGCAGCAAGATCTGGAACTCTTTCAGCCTGGCCGTGTAGAGTGCAGCGCGTGTTCTGGACAGGAAACCAAGGTTATGGCCCTGAGACCTTTTGCTAAGGAGATTAGTACAGAGAGAAAGGATTATCTAGAGAATGGAAGAAAGACCCTGAAGGCATTTCAGAGATCTTAGAGGCTGCCCCTCCCATGGCAGGCTCAGGGGCCTCCAGGGCAGGATGGTTCTGGGGACAGACCCAGGGTGCCTCCACAGGCTATCCTAGGTGCCCTCATGTCTCTGCTCCCTGGACCCTGGCACAGGGTTCCTTGCTGCACCAGCCTTGGCTCAAGTGGCCCCTGGTCTGACTCGTGCCACAGCCCCAGAGGTATAAGTGGTAAACCTTGGCAGGATCCATGTGGCACTAATTCTGCAGCCTGGCAGACAGAGCTACAGAAACTTGGCAGCCTCTGCCCAGATTTCAAAAGATGTTGTTCAGGCCAGGTGTGGTGGCTCATGCCTGTAATCCCAGCATTTTGGGAGGCTGAGGTGAGAGGACTGCTTGAGGCCAGGAATTCAAGACCAGCCTGGCCAATGTAGTGAGACCCTGTCTCTACAAAACATTTTTTTAAATTAGCAGAACATGGTGGTGTGAGCCTGTAGTTCGAGCTACTCAGGAGGCTGAGGCAGGAGGATCACTTGAGCCCTGGAGGTCAAGGCTGGAATGAGCTGTGATTGTGCCACTGCCCTCCAGCCTGGGTGACAGGGCAAGACCCTGTGTCAAAAAAAAAAAAAAGGATGTTGTGGAAAGCGTAGGAGTCCAGGCAGAGACTTGTCACAGCCGCAGAGCCACTCTACAGAGCCCCCATGAGGGCAGTGCCAAGTGGAAATGCAGGTTGGAGCTACTGCAGAGCATCTCTGCCAGGGCAGTGCCTAGTGGAGTCATGAGAGTGGGACCGCCGCTGGGGCTACAAACCGCGAAGTTAGCAGCAATGTGCAACGCCTGCCTGCAAAAGCTTCAGGCATCAAGTGCCAACCCCTGTGAACAGACACGTGGGCTGTACCCGGCAAAGCCGTAGGAGTGGAGTTGCCCCAGTGTGTCCAGGGGGTGGCACGTGGTGTCAAAACAGATGATCCTCCAGCTTGAAGCTTGAGCGTCTGCCCTGCTGGGTTTCAGACTTGCTTGGAGCCTTTACTCCTTGCCTTTGGCCTTGGTCTGTCTGCTGGGATGAGAATGTTTCTTTTGCCTGCACTGCCATTGTGTCTTGGAAGTAGATGGCTTTTGATTGCACAGGCTCGCAGACCAGACACTGGAGTTTGGACCTCTGAGTTGGTGCTGGAGCACATGAAGACTTTGGGGCCATGGGGTTGGAATAACTATAGGGTATTTATCTGTGAGGAGGATATGAGTTTTGGGGACCAGGGGCAGAATGCTGTGGTTTGATTCTTTGTCCCCTCCAAAACTCCTGTTGAAATGTAATTGCCAGTATGGCAGTATCAAGAGGTGAGGCTTTTAAGAAGCTGTGGAGTCATGAGGACGCTGCTCTCATGAACAGATTAATCCATTTGTGGTGAAGGGTTGAAGGATGCGCCATCTGCCAGTATGCCAAACTGGTACGTTGATTATTTCGGGTTGAAAATATCGGAGGCCAGGTATGGTGGCTCATGCTTGTAATCCCAGCACTGTGGGAGGCTGAGGCAGGTGGATCACGAGATCAGGAGATCGAGACCACCCTAGCTGACACAGTGAAACCCCGTGTCTACTAAAAATACAAAAAATTAGCTGGGCGTGGTGACACGTGCCTGTAATCCCGGCTGCTCAGGAGGCTGAGGCAGGAGAATCGCTTGAACGTGGGAGGTGGAGGTTGCAGTGAGTCGAGATTGTGCCACTGCAATCCAGCCTGGATGACAGAGTGAGACTCCATTTAAAAAAAAAAAAAATTAGGCTGGGCGCGGTGGCTCAAGCCTGTAATCCCAGCACTTTGGGAGGCCGAGACGGGCGGATCACGAGGTCAGGAGATCGAGACCATCCTGGCTAACACGGTGAAACCCCGTCTCTACTAAAAAATACAAAAAACTAGCCGGGTGAGGTGGCGGGCGCCTGTAGTCCCAGCTACTCGGGAGGCTGAGGCAGGAGAATGGTCTAAACCCGGGAGGCGGAGCTTGCAGTGAGCTGAGATCCGGCCACTGCACCCCAGCCTGGGAGACAGAGCAAGACTCTGTCTCAAAAAAAAAAAAAAAAAATTATACACACACACACACACACACACACACACACACACACGAGAAATTGTAGTTTCAGAAAGGGCTAGCTGATTGGACTCTTCCTGCAGGAGTTAAGCCATAAAAATTCCTCTGGGAGGGGCCCCTCCCCATGCCAGGGTGAGGAAATAGTCATCATCACTGGAAGGGGGATTTCTGGCTGCAATGGACCTGAATAAATCCACTTACTGAACTAGCCCTTAGCGTCTGCTAGTTTTATACCCACCCCATATATCTCCTAGTGACTCCCCTAGAAATTCACTGCCCCTGACCAGATCCCCTTTGGCCTGTTATTCCTTGTCAGTTTTATTCTTTGTCTAAAAAGTATAAAGGCATCTCATTTTGGCTGCTTCTTCAGACATCACTCTGTTAAGAGCCCATGTACATGGAGAATTAATAAGACCTGTAGGCTTTTCTCCTGTTGATCTGATTGTCTCACTGGTGTCGATTTCAGTTTCTAGGTCCAGCCGAAGAGCCCACGTAAGAGGCCTGGGGCAGGGGCTTAATGGATTAATGGGTGAATGGACTGATGGGTTATCATGGACATGGCACTGGTGGCTTTATAAGAAGAGGGAATGAGGACTGAGTCAGAGCTCACCCTCCTTGTCGTGCAATGCCCTGTGCCACCTCGGAACTCTGAAGACAGTCCCCATTGGCAAGAAGGCCTTCCCAGTGGGGTCACTCAGTCTTGGACTTCTCAGCCTTCATAACTATAGGAAGTAAATTTCTTTTCTTTATGAGATGCCCAGTTTCAGGTATTCTGTTGTAAGCAACAGAAAATGGACTAAGATACTGTGGTTACTCAGGAAACTTGCTGGGTGACTCCCTCCCCAGCAGAGGAGGTCCCATCAGTCTGTAGTCCATGGGTCAGACTCAGTGATTCAGTGTCACCTCCACATGTTCTCACTGCCAGGGCCATGGGACCTCTCAGAAAGGGCTTGCAGAGAGGTGAAAGGGATGTGGCTATTAGTCAGAGGCAGATGTCTCAGGACAGGGCAGGCAACCGGGGGTGATGGAAGCAGCATCACTCTGTTGGGGCAAAGGGCCTGGTGCTGTAGTCCTCAGTCCACGAAAACTAGCTGTGTGATTCCAGGCATTCGTTGACACCCTGGCTCTTGGTTTTCCCCATTTGGAAATGTGTGCACAGCTAGCTGCTTTCTTTAGATGTCGTAGGAGTGAGATGGACAGGGCATGGGAGGTGTGTTTGTATTTTTCAGAGTGTTCTGTGCTTCTAGTCAACACACGTGCTATGGGTAAGCTCTGTGCACCAGCTCTGTGAGCGATTTGAAAGAAGGACAAGTGGCGGATTTGTCTGCAGGAGTTTTGAATCCGTGGAGCAGAGTCATGTATAGGCTTAGGACAGGAAAGCGTTGGGCTGTCCCTTCCAAAATCCTAGGTGGTAAAGCCAGGCACTCTCCATCTGTTGGTGGGGGAGGGGACAGCATTTTCCTAATTCACTCTCTGGCTTCCGTCCTTTCCCACCTTCAGGGGTTTATGGCTTCCTGACCTTTGGGACAGAAGTTTCTGCTGACATCTTGATGTCCTACCCAGGCAATGACATGGTCATCATTGTGGCCCGGGTCCTTTTTGCTGTCTCCATCGTAACTGTCTACCCCATCGTGCTCTTCCTGGGGAGGTGAGGCCTGGCTCAGTGGGGGGCACCGTTCAGCATGGTCTGCTGACGTGTGCTGTGATTCAGCATGTGCCAGGTGTGGGTTACATGGCTGTGGGACTACCATCATCTCCAGTTGTAGAGAGGAGGAAACAGGCACAGAGGATTTAGGTAGATTGCCCAAAGTCACCCCGTGAGTGTGTGTCACAGCCAGGACTGGAACTCGAACCATGTGCTTTATCCCCTGTCCCATGGGCTGCCTGATGGTGGCAGAACCCCTGAGGGTTGGCAAGATCTCCTGGGGAATTAATGCCTGACTGTGGAACAGGAGCCCTGGCGGGGGGGGACTCCTGGAGGACTGGGGGAGCAGCTGGCAGGTGGAGGCTGGTGCCCCTGGGATGCCCATTGTCTGTGTTGGGCGTGGCCTCCAGGTCGGTGATGCAGGATTTCTGGAGGAGAAGCTGCTTGCAGGGATGGGGGCCCAGGGCCCTGGCTGACCCCTCAGGGCTGTGGGTCCGGATGCCGCTGACTGTCCTGTGGGTCACCGTGACGCTCGCCATGGTGCTGTTTATGCCCGACCTCAGCGAGATCGTCAGCATCATCGGAGGCATCAGTTCCTTCTTCATCTTCATCTTCCCAGGTGAGGCCCCTGCTTTCCAGGCTTTCTGCCCACTCGTTCTTCCCTGTTCATCTCTGTGGGGACTCCCCGTGTTGGAGGTCAAGGTTCTGGAAGGTGGGAGACGCATACAGGTAGGATTAAGGCCCCATGTAGGTGCCCTGTTTATTGAGCCAGGCACAGGGCTTGGGCTTTACATACCTTCACTCACTCATTGAACATCTCAGTAGCTCCTGATACGCTTTGGCTGTGTTCCCACCCAAGTCTCACCTTGCACTGTGATAATCCCCATCTGTGAAGGGCAGGGCAAGGTGGAGATAGTTGAATCAAGGGGGTGGTTCCACCCCTACTGTTCTCGTGGTAGTGAATAAGTCTTATGAGATCCTATGGTTTTATAAATGGGACTTCCCCCACACAAGCTCTCTTGCCTGCCACCATGTAAGACATGACTTTGCTCCTTATTCACCTTTTGCCATGATTGTGAGGCCTCCCAAGCCATGTGGAACTGTGAGTCCATTAAACCTCTTTCCTTTATAAACTACCTAGCCTCTGGCCGGGCACAGTGGCTCACACCTGTAATCCCAGCACTTTGGGAGGCTGAGGCAGGCAGATCACCTGAGGTCAGGAGTTCGAGACCAGCCTGACCAACATGGAGAAACCCTTTCTCTACTAAAAATACAAAATTAGCCATCCATGGTGGCACATGCCTGTAATCCCAGCTACTTGGGAGGCTTAGGCAGGAGAATCACTTGAACCCGGGAGGCAGAGGTTGCGGTGAGCCAAGATCGTGCCACTGCACACCAGCCTAGGCAACAAAAGTGAAACTCCATCTCAAAAAACAAAAACAAACCATTACCTAGTCCCTGGTAGGTCTTTATTAGCAGCACGCAAGCAGACTAATACAGCTCCTGATGGACATCCTTGACAGAGGCACCTTTATTATCCCACTCCATAGATGGGAAGACCGAGGCCCTGAACCCCCCATGGGGCACAGCTAGTGTGCAGCAGGGCTGAGGGTCAATCATACAGCTCTGTCCGTGCTACTGCTGGTACCTCCTGGTAAAGGATTTTGTTTTATTAAAAAAGAAAATCATATATGTGAAAGTCACGTGGCTCAAGGCACCCTGTGAAGGCTCCCTCCCCTCCTGCCCCCAGGCCCTGGAGGCAAACACTGTTTCTGCGAAGGATGGTTTCTTAGGAAACCTTCCCAAAGTTAGTGTGCGATGGAGAGCTGTTCCAATTCAGAACAGCCCAAGCGTTATCTGAGGGGAAGCCAGCAAGGAGGAGCTGGAGGGATGCTTCTTCCAGAGGAAGAGAGAACACTGTAGTGACCCACTGGAGCCCAGAACAGAGACCCTACATCCGCAGTGGGGGCTGTTCCAGGGCCCCACGCACAGCAAATGCTAAGTACACAGTCAAGGGTCCCTCAGTGCGTGTTCCGTGAGTGGACCCTGTGATTCAGCCGTGAGAGGAACCCCGTCAAGGAGACATTGAGCTTGGGGACCCTTAGCCAGATATCCCCAGTACCCTAATGCAGCCCTTATGTCAAACAGACAAGAAGTAGATGCTCATTGGTGAAACTTACAGAAAGCACAGGAGAAGCTCTTAGAGGTTTTCCAAAACTCGAATGAGGGAATGAAACGAAATGAAACATTGTTCAGGGTCCCAGGTAAGTGGGTGGTGACAACTTTGTCAATAGTCCGGAGGTGGGGGATGGAAGAATTGAGGTCCACAGAGAAACCTTGGTTATCAGAGGCCAACTGATGTGTGGAATATGAAAAGCGGGTTCTTAGCAGGTGAGTTAAGATTCAGGGGTTGTCTTTGATATAGTCCCTTGAGAATCTAACTGTACCTGCCCTAGCTCCTGTAAATTGGGGTCTACTGGGATTAAGGGATAAAAACTGCGGAAGTGAAGGGAGGGGAGGAGAACAGCCACCCACTCTGCTCCTGGCTCTGCACGGAGCTCTTAGAGGTGAGGGGTGTGGCCATGTGGCTCCTCCCTCAGGTTCTGGGTGGAGCTTTCAAAGAAATGAGGGGTGTGGCCACGTGGATTCTCCCTTGGGCTTGGGGTGGAGCTTTCAGAGGTGAGGGTGTGGCTACAAAGCTCCTTCTTCGACTCTGGGCAGGACTTTCAGAGGTGAGGGGTGTAGCCATACAACTGCTCCTGCACGCTCTGGACAAAGCTTTCATTGATGGGGGTGTGGCTACACGGCTCCTCCCTCAGTTGTGGGCTGGACTTTCAGAGGTGAGGGCGTGGCTATGCAGCTCCTCACTCAGGCTCTGGGTGAGGCTTTCAGAGGTGAGGGGTGTGGCTGTGTGGCTTCTCCCTCTGGCTTGGGGTGGAGCTTTCAGAGGTGAGGGTGTGGCTACACAGCTCCTCTCGGCTCTGGGCGGGGCTTTCATAGGTGAGGGGTGTGGCCACACGGCTCCTCCCTCAGGCTTTGGAGCTTTCAGAGATGAGGGGTGTGGCCATGCAGTTCCTCCCTCAGCTCTGGGTGGGGCTTTCAGAGGTGAGAGTGTGGTCACACAGCCCCTCCCTCAGGCTCTGGGCGGGGCTTTCAGGGCTGAGGGTGTGGCCACACTGCTGCTCACTCCAGCTCCGGGTGGAGCTTCTCAGAGGTGAGGGTGTGGCCACGTGGCTCCTCCGTCACACTGCCTGGTCTGGGCTGCTGGATTAAGTTCTGGTTCTGTGATCAGGTGGCCAGTTGTAGCACTGGCTGTTTCCTGTGCTGGGAAGGACTGCCCAGGACAGGTTTGGGATAAGAGAGGATCCTTTGGGAACCTGAGGTCGAGCTACATGGCCCTGAATCCTAGCAGACCTATTAAAAAAAAAAGAAAAAGAAAAAAAGTTTGGGTGCAGTGGCTCACACCTGTAATCCCAGCAGTTTGAGAGGCTGAGGCGGGAAGATCACGAGGTCGAGGTTGAGACCATCCTGGCCAACATAGTGAAACCCCGTCTCTACTAAAAATACAAATATCAGCTGGGCGTGGTGGCATGTGCCTGTAGTCCCAGCTACTCAGGAGGCTGAGGCATGAGAATCGTTTGAACCCGGGAGGTGGAGGTTGCAGTGGGCTGAGATGGTGCCACTGCACTCCAGCCTGGCAACAGAGTGAGACTCTGTCTCAAAATAATAATAATAATAATAATAATGGTAGCTGCCAGTTGCTGAGCCCTTCCTGGGCGTCAGGCATGGACTCTCACCATCTCCTCACAGACCCTGCTGTGGAGGGCATGTTGTCAAGGTTGCCTGAAACACGGGGCTCTGGGAAGCCAGTTGTTGCCAGACCTCTGGCTGAGTCACAAGGCATGTTGAGCTGGGACTCCAGCCCCATCCTTCCAGTTCCACTGCGTTCCCTCTCCAGGGGGCCTGAGCCAGGGGCACCTGTGGGCAGAGGCCTTGCTGGCCTCCTGGGTCCCTGAGGACTTCTCCTGGGACCTCTTTGTTGCTTTGGGTTTGATAACGAAGAGCTGAGGGTGACCCTGTCTTTTTTGCAGGTTTGTGCCTCATCTGCGCAATGGGCATCGAGCCTATAGGACCAAGAGTCAAGTAAGTGTCCCTAAGATGAAGTGGCAACCTGGGCGTGCCCCGGATCAGAGTAAGAATGCCTCAGGGGACCCTGGACATCCTATTTCCCATCCTCCGCATCCTGCAGATGAGAAACCTGCAGGCCACAGGAAGAGAGTCTGTGTCCACCCACTATGAGGGCATCTGAGCCAGGACAGGAGCCCAGGCCAGTGATGCCGGGTCCTGCAAGGGCTTTCCCTTCTGCTTTGAGGGTCTGTAGTTGGGATTTCATGTAGATTCCAGCCTCTGGAAGCACCCAGTGGTGCATCTGTACCCTCCTTTGCTGCCTGGCTCGGACCCAGGGCAGGATCAGGGTGCAGGCTGAGTTAGAGAGACCCCATGGCCGGCCAGACACCAGAACAACATGTTCTATCACAGCAGTGGGCTGCCGTTCCGAGGCTCCTCTGCTAGGCACTGTGCTAGGTCCTTTTACATATTCACCTCCCCACCATACCCGGATGTCTCCATCCTACAGATGAGGAGGCGGGCCAGGAGGCTAGTGAGGACAGAACTAGGTTGCAACTCAGGCCCCTGGCCCCCAGGCCCCGTGCTAACCCACCTGCCTGGCATACAGTGCTGTTGAGACCAAAGAATTTGGATCTTTCCTTTATCTGACAAATATTTATCCCTGAGCGGGCCTGTGGATCAGACACAACTGAGCCTGTCTGCTTTGCCACTGGGCAGCTGAGTCTGACCCACTGAAGAGGATGACGTGCACATGAATGATGGGCTCTTCCTCAGCCACCCCTGGGGAGCCTGCGGGTCTGGGTGACTCCCTCCCATTCCACAGATGTGGAAACTGAGGCTGAGACAGGTAAAGAGATGAGATATTAGTTTTCTGGGGTCGTTGTAACAAATTACCACAAATTGGGACCTGGTGGGGAGGCTTCAGGCCACAGAAATGATTTTTGTTTCCCGGTTCTGGAGCCAGGAGTGTGAAATCAAGGTGTTGGCAGGGCTGGACTCGCTGAAGGCTCCTCAGCTTCCGGTGGCCCCAGGTGCTCCTTGGCCTGTGGCTACATCACTCCAGTCTCTGCCTCTGTCTTTATCTAGCTTTCTCCCTGTGTCTCTGGGTCTCAAATATCCCTCTGCTTTTACTTATTTTATTTTATTTTATTTTATTTTATTTTATTTTTTTTTTTTTTGAGACGGAGTCTCGCTTTGTCGCCCAGGCTGGAGTGCAGTGGCGGGATCTCAGCTCACTGCAAGCTCCGCCTCCCGGGTTCACGCCATTCTCCTGCCTCAGCCTCTCGAGTAGCTGGGACTACAGGCGCCCGCCAACTCGCCCGGCTAGTTTTTTGTATTTTTTAGTAAAGACAGGGTTTCACTGTGTTAGCCAGGATGGTCTCGATCTCCTGACCTCGTGATCCGCCCGTCTCGGCCTCCCAAAGTGCTGGGATTACGGGCTTGAGCCACCGCGCCCGGCCACTTATTTTATTTTTTGAGACAGAGTCTTGCTCTGTTGCTCAGGCTGGAGTGCAGTGGTGTAATCATGGCTCACTACAGCCTCAACCTCCTGGGCTCAAGCGATCTTCCTGCCTCAGCCTCCCGCAGGAGCTGGGCCCACAGACGCCCACCACCACACCTGGCTGCTTTTCTTTTATAAAGATACCTACTATTGGATTTAGGGTCCACCCTAAATCTAGGTAGCATCTTCTGTCAAGATCTTTCACTTAATTACATCTGCAAAACCCAGTTTCCAGATACGCTCGCCAGCACAGGTTCCAGGTGGACATGAATTTTGGGGGCCACCCTTCACCCCACCACAGATAATGTTAAATGACAGCAACCATGAACTTGGGGCCCAGGTGTAGGTCTGTTCCCCTCTAGCCCCCGTCCCTCTAGCCCCATTGAGCCCATGCTTGGTTTTTGCAAAGGAGCAGGCCTGGCCTGGTTTCTTCTGGATTGAGAGCAGTTTTTCTGGATGTTTCTAAACCTGCCTTGGGTTTAGAACTAGCCTCCCAATGTCTGGCAACCCACTAAGCTGCTCATTCCCTGGGGCGCTGTTTGGAGTCTTCGTGCTTTTGTTTTCTCCCTTGATCTGAGCTCACAACAGTTTTTACTGATGAGCTTTCAAGATATTTTTATTGCTAAAACTGCTTTAGGTCCTTCTAATACATCAGCACTGTTCCAGGAGTGCCGCAGCCCACGGGCACATTGGCCTCACAGTGCCGGCACAGATGAATGGATGTTTATGGCGCTGAACAGCCGTGCTGAGATGCTGCTTGGTTAGAAATGTTCCTTCCATGACAGCCCATCTTTCTGGCCTTTGTTAATGGGGCCAGAAATACCTCTGGCGGCCCTGCCATTTTGTGGGAATCTTGTTATCGCTCTGACCTCCTTGTCTACCCCGTCTCTGGTTACATTACGAAGCTCACAAATGTGGCCTCAGTGGCTGCCGGTCCCAGCCACCTCTGCCTCCTGCGTCCTCATCCCCTGCCCCTCTGAGATGGTGTGTGACTTAGAGCTTGCGTCTTCTCCTTCACTTTCATGGGGTTTCATCAGAGGCTGAGGAGCAGAAAGGGAGGAGGGTGGGGGGACTTTCAAAGCAGTGTCTCCCCTCTCTCCATGTCTTTTTCTGTTTTTGAGATGGAGTCTTGCTCTGTCCTCCAGGCTGGAGTGCAGTGATGCAATCTCGGCTCACTGCAACCTCTGCCTCCTGGGTTCAAGCAATTCTCCTGCCTCAGTCTCCCAAGTAGCTGGGAATACAGGTGCCTGCCACCATGCCTGGCTAATTTTTTATTTCTATTTTTAGTAGAGATGGGGTTTCGCCATGTTGGCCAGGCTGGTCTTGAACTCATGACTTCAGGTGCATCCGTCCGCCTCAGCCTCCCAAAGTGCTGGGATTATAGGTGGGTGCCACCGTGCCTGGCCCCCATGTCTTTTTATTTGATAAAATACTGGGGAGAAATGGGTTATGAAATAACAGGTGGGATCGGAGGGCTTTTAAAAATTGCCTGGGGCCAGGAACGGTGGCTCCCACCTGTAATTCCAGCACTCTGGGAAGCCGAGGAGGGCGAATCACTTGAGGTCAGGAGTTTGAGACCAGCCTAGCAAACATGGTGAAACTCCATCTCTACTAAAAATACAAAAATTGGCCCAGTGTCATGGTGCGTGCCTGTAGTCCCAGTTATTTGGGAGGCTGAGGCAGAATTGCTTGAACCCAGGAGGCAGAGGTTGCAGTGAGCTGAGATCGTGCCACTGCGCTCCAGCCTAGGCAACAGAACGAGACTCTACCTCCAAAAAAAAAAAAAATTGCCTGGGTACTTTGCACTTTGCTTCCCATTGTCTTGGAAGCCCGTCTCTACAGGTAATTGGGAATATTCTGAATTTTTCTTTTTTCCAAATTGATGACCCCGTACTGGGCTTTACATAGTGAATTTTCTGTGTGTGCATGGCTTGTTTGTGTAATAATCCAGAAAAGCACTGACATGGGTTTACTGATTTGGCAGGTGCTGCTTGGAGGTCTGGGGAGTGGTCTCTGTGCTGGTTGGCACCTTCATCTTCGGGCAGAGCACGGTGGCAGCGGTCTGGGAGATGTTTTGATGGGCAGCCAGTGCCGGGCAGGAAGGGGCCCTCCGGAGGCTGACCCCACGTGGCTGCTGTGTGCGGCTGGGAGACCGATGTCATTTCTCATCATAAAGATACTGGAGAGACTGATGCCTCTGCCTCCTCGGGCTGCTGGTTGGGCTCTGCTGGTTCGAAGGGTTTCTGGTACAAAGGTGAGGAAAGTTCTTATGGCCACTGTGATAAGTGACCACAACTGCATTCTGGTGGCTTAAAACAACAGACGCGGCCGGGCGCGGTGGCTCACGCCTGTAATCCCAGCACTTTGGGAGGCCGAGGTGGGTGGATCACAAGGTCAAGAGATTGAGACCACCCTAGCTAACACAGTGAAACCCCGTCTCTACTAAAAATACAAAAAATTAGCCGGGCATGGTGGCAGGCGCCTGTAGTCCCAGCTACTCAGGAGGCTGAGGCAGGAGAATGGCATGAACCCACGAGGTGGAGCTGGCAGTGAGCAGATATCGTGCCACTGCACTCCAGCCTGGGCGACAGAGTGAGACTCCGTCTCAAACAAAACAAAACAA
Organism: Macaca thibetana thibetana; assembly: GCF_024542745.1. NCBI lineage: Eukaryota > Metazoa > Chordata > Mammalia > Primates > Cercopithecidae > Macaca > Macaca thibetana. The sequence continues at coordinate 27,015,047 of NC_065597.1, read as the reverse complement.
ACAAACAACCAGATGCTTACTGCATCACAGTTCTGGAGGCCAGGAGTCTGAAATCACATGTCATTAGGGCCATAGTCCTTCTGTGGGCTCTAGGGGAGGCTCCCTCCTGTCTCTTCCAGGTTCTAGAGGTGGCCGGCACTCCTTGGCTTGTGGCTGCCTCACTCCAGCCTCTTCTCTTGTCTTCATGTGACTGTCCCCTGTGTATCCTCTGTGACCAAATCCCTCTCTTACAAAGATACCCATCATTAAGTGAGCTCCTCCCACCCCCATATGTAGTATGATCTCATCTTACGTTGATTGCATCTTGTATGAATTAGGACCCGCAAAGATGCAATTTCCAAATAAGGTTATGTTCAGAGGTTCCAGGGGTTCAGCTTCAACGGATGTTTCTGGGAGATAAGATTCAGCCCATAAAAAGGGAGCTAGGGGCTGAGGCCTACATAATTGGCTTCAGACTGTCAGGACCAAGGGTGTCAGGCGAGGATATTGCACAGGGTTGGGAAGCCCCGAAGGGAGTGGAGGAGGCGTGGCTGGCGATGGTGACGGACTCAAGCGATCTTTTGGCCAGGGTGCAGGAAACGCCCGAATCCTGCCCTTGGCTGTGAGAGGCCCAAGGAGATGTATGCCCGGAACAGGCCATACCACCATGCACTTGGCCCATGCCCCACGGAGGGTGGATGACTCCAAGGAAACTGTGCTTTCCCTCCCACCAGCTGGACCCAAAGAGCCTGGAAGCCAAGTGGACTATTTGCTCCGCAGTTCTCCCTGGTGGCCTCCCCAATTCTGGGACAAGGAGTCATACTGGCAGCAGAGAGCGAGAGGAGACAAGAGGTCTGTTCCAGGACCTGGGTAAAGAAAAGGAGGTAGCTGGGCACAGTGGCTCACACCTATAATCCCAGCACTTTGGGAGGCTGAGGCAGGCAGATCACTTGAGGTCAGGAGCTTGAGAACCAGCCTGGCCAACATGGTGAAACCCCGTCTCTACTAAAAATACAAAAAAATTAGCTGGGCGTGGTAGGGGGCACCTGTAATCCCAGCTATTCAGGAAGCTGAGGCAGCAGAATCATTTGAAGCTGAGAGAGGGAGGTTGCAGTGAGCTGAGATTGTGCCACTGCCCTCTAGCCTGGGAGACAGAGTGATATTCCATCTCAACAACAATAATTAAAAAAAAAGGCCGGGCGCGGTGGCTCAAGCCTGTAATCCCAGCACTTTGGGAGGCCGAGACGGGCGGATCACGAGGTCAGGAGATCGAGACCATCCTGGCTAACACCGTGAAACCCTGTCTCTACTAAAAATACAAAAAACTAGCCGGGTGAGGTGGCGGGCGCCTGTAGTCCCAGCTACTCCGGAGGCTGAGGCAGGAGAATGGCCTAAACCCGGGAGGCGGAGCTTGCAGTGAGCTGAGATCCGGCCACTGCACTCCAGTCCGGGCTACAGAGCAAGACTCTGTCTCAAAAAAAAAAAAAAAAAAAAAAAAAAAAAGGCAATGGAGAGGCAGACAGGGACCCAGCTGCTCCTTTGCGTCCTCCCTGGCACTGACCCTGCACAGGCCCCGCTTGCTAGATTCAATTCAGGCCACGCTTCTCTGCCTTGGGATGTCCTCCTAGAAGCCAGCAGGGCCAGAGTCAGGGGAGGGTGGGACTGATATCTGAGGATGCCTTCCTCAGGGTAGGCAGTAGGCCGGGCCCTTCCTGCTGTCACGTGGTATGATGTACGTGACGGTGCAAGGCTGGTGGTGACTGGTCCATATTTTTTTTCAGCTTGTCCACATGCATGAATTTCAAAATTGAGATAGAAGGTGTATATCATAAAGACTCACTTCTTTAAAGTGTACAATCCAGTGGTTTTTAGTGTGCTCACAGAGCTGTGTAGCTGCCCCACTAATTCTAGTCCATTTTTGTCACCCTCAGAAGAAACTCAGTGCCCATTACCAGTCACCCCCATTTGTCCCTCCCTCCGCTCCCAGCATCCGTGCAGCTGCGCTTAGTCTCTGGATTTGCCTGTTACAGGCACGCTCTCTGAACAGCCTCACATGTACATGGGCCTTTGTGTGTGCCTCCTTGGACCTAGCATAATGTTTCTAGATGTGCCCATTTTACAGGTTAGGCAACTGAGGCTTGGAAAAATCCAGGCTGCGTGTCCTGCAAGGTACAGAGATCAGATCAGAACTCATTTGGGGTTAAATTCTTTTCCTTCCCACTCTACATGCCACGCTGAGGAGACACCAGAGTTGGGGGGCAGGGGGTGGGAATAGGTGCCTGGCCCTGGGGCTCCTGTAGCCTGGCTGCTGGGGGATGGGGGAAGTGTGGCTGCAGGTGTAGACTCTGACCCTGTGGGGGTGTTGGGAGGGTACCCAGGACCCTTCTTCAATGTCTGACCAACCCCACCGTGATCTGTCATACCCTATGTTCAAGGGCCACAGCATCTTCCCAGGCAAGGGCCTTGGGAATTGGAACATGTGCGGGCAGATTGCTCTGTTTTTATTTTTATTTTTTGATGGAGTCTCACTCTGTTGCCAGGCTGGAGTGCAGTGGCGCGATCTCGGTTCACTGCAGTCTCCCCCTCCTGGGTTCAAGCAATTCTCCTGCCTCAGCCTGGGATTATAGGCACCCGCCACCACACTTGGCTAATTTTTGTATTTTTAGTAGAGATGGGGTTTTGCTATGTTGACCAGGCTGGTCTCGAACTCCTGACCTCAGGTGATCTGCCTTCCTCGGCCTCCCAAAGTACTGGGATTACAGGTGTGAGCCACTGTGCCAGGCCTTATTTTTATTTATTTATTTTCTTGCGGGGAGAGGGTGTCACTGTGTTACTCAGGCTACAGTGCAGTGGTGGCACTATCACGGTTCACTGCAGCCTCCAACTCCCAGGCTCAAGCAATCCTCCTGCCTCAGCCTCCTGAGTAGCTGGGACCACTGGCATGTAGCTGGGACCACCATGCCCAGCTAATTTTTGTATATTTTTTTGTAGAGTCAGGGTCTTACTCTGCCGAGGCTGGTCATGAACTCCTGGCCTCAAGCAGTCCTCCCACCTCGGCCTCCCAGAGTGTTGTAATCACAGGCGTGAGCCACTGCACTGAGCCCAGATTGCTGTAATGGAGAATTTATCACTCTGGAGTGAGAGGTGAGGCTGAATAGTCATTCATTTCTTATTTATACCTGTCTGCTTCTGTCAGGCTCTGTGGCCCTGGCCAGGAAGGCTGGGGCTGTGCTAGTACTATTTATGGAGAGTCCTGAGATATCAAAGTGTGGCGGGGTGAGGGTCATGCCATCAAAGAAGACTGTGTGTGAAGTGGCTTTGGAGTTGGACGGTTGGTTTTGAACACTGGCTCTGCCATTTGATCTCTCATAGTCTTGGGAAGTGTGTGAACCTTTTTGCAGAATCAGTTTCCCTACCAGCAAAATGGAGCAGGCTTACTCAGTACGAAGCAGGTCTCTTGTGAGGATTAAAGGCGATGATGGATCCAGAGTAGCTGATGGGATACCTCGCACACAATGGAGACCCAAGCAATGTAGCTTTATTCCCAGAAGACCAAGGTTGTGATTGGCAAGGGGTACCTGAGTTTCCTGGGAGCCAAGGGGAAAAGGGAAGTATGAGGAGGTTGAGGACTCGTCCCAAAGCAGGCAAGCACTTCAGGAGGCAAGGGCACTGCATTCAGTGCTAAGCAGTGATGCTGGGGCTCTTTAAGGGGTAACTGAATGTCATTACTCAGGACAAAGGCTTCTATCTTGATTCTATGACAGGTTGATGTGATCCTCCCATGACTGTGTGCAAATTATCATAATGCAAGGACACACTCATATAATCACAGTGGTAGAACCTGGGATGTCAGCTTCCAGCCAGATGTCCTCAGGGGCCAGGTGACAGTGTGTAGGGCTTCCAGCACACGGGCTGTGGGGCTGGCAGGTGACTTGACTCTGCCTGCCACTTACCAGCTGCGTGGCCTCGGCAAAGCCTGTTCCTAGGGTGGTGACTGCAGGAAAATCCCTGCCAGCGCTCTCCTCGGCCTCAGCACCCTCCTCTGGATGTCTTCCAGCCTTCCAGTTCAGACCTCTTTGTCCTTTTCTAACATGAAGCTGTGGACAGCCCCTCCCTCCCAGGATTGCTGAGTCTGAGCTGAGGTCCTTGCAAAGCCCTCTACACAGAGCGTACCCTGTTACAGCACCTGGCCAAGGGTGACAGCTGTGTGTCAGTGGAGAGTCAGAAGTAACAGCTTTGAACATGGCCCGGTGATGCTTCGTAGTGCAAATGCCTTGTGCTCCTGTTCTGAGCATGGTAGGCTGCAGGGGAGACCTTTCCCTTGGTTCAGGGGCCCAGCCCTAGGGCACCGCTGGCCCCAAGCGCCTCAGGAGGAGTTGCCCACCCGCAGATGCCTTCCAGGGACAAGTGGCAGGTTTTGAACCGGGCCTGGTGAGTATGCAGCTCTACTGGCCAAGGACAGGTGGTGAATTGTTTTTGAGAGTGATTTGAGATTCTTAAATATTGAAATGCAACTCACATAGCATCAAACTAACCATCTTAAGGCATAGAATTCAGCGGCCTTTAGTACGTTTGCAGTGCTGCGTCACCATCACCTCCATCTAATTCTAGAACATTCCATCCCAAGGAAAGCCCCCTGCCCATGAGCTGTCCCTCCCCTTTTCCTCTCCTCCATCCCAGAGGCAGCCACTCTGTGCTTTCTGTCTGGATTTGCTTATTCTGGATGTTTCACGTAAGTGGAATATTAGATGCCATCTGTTGTCTCTGCCTGCCTTCACTCAGTGTAGGGTTTTTGAGTCACCGACGGCCCAGTCCTTCACTCCTGTTGATGACTGAATGATAAGCTGTTTGGAGAGACGACATTTGTTTATGCCTTCATCGGCTGATGAATATTTGGATCGTTTCTACCTTGTGGCTATTGTGAATAGTGCCGTTATGAGTACGTGGGCCAAGTGAGTGAGTGGATGCCTTTTTCCATTTCAGGTAGACTATATCCCTAGAAGTGGAATTGCTGGGATAGGGTACTTCTATGGGATACGGTACTTTGGTACTTCTGTGGGTTACGGTACTTCTATGGGTTATGGTACTTCGCCATTAGCATTTGGAGGAACCTGATTCTGATCTTAATGGGTTAATCTGGAGCCATTCTTCCTCGTGGGTTGATGCTGTGTGGCGCAGGGCTTGGGCACAGAACTCCGGGGTGGATCTGACTTGAGCCAGCTACTTGCCGTGTGACCTCTGGTGAGTTACTTGTCCTCTCTGTCTCCGTCTCCCCACCTGCCAAGAGCAGGACAGCCTAAGGAGCATGGAGGGAGATGGGCCTGCCAAGTACTTGACTGTGCCAGGCTCTGAAGTGTGAATTAACTGGGAGCTCTTAGAGCTTTTAGGGTTGAAACATGTTCTTGTCACAGCCCATCCCTGGCCACTCAGGTTCTGAGGGCCCCTGAAGGCTTTCAGTGCACTTGGGCTGCAATCAGCAGAGATACCACCCCCCATGGAGGGCTGGGTAGATGTGACATGTGGGAGGGGAACATGCCCAGCTAAAGGAGGTTCCTCAGTTATACCCCAGAAAGCCTTAGCCCTTGATAATGTTCTTCTTAAAATAGCTGAGCTGGTTGGAATGTACCAGCCTGGCGGTGGGTGGGGTAGCAGGAGCCTGTAAGTGGCGTTCTCGTGCACCAGGCAGTGAAGCCCCTGAGCCTTCAAGGGGAGGGGTCTTTCCCCCACTTTACAGGTGAGAAAACAGGCCCTGAGGGGCTGGTATAGGGACATTCAGCTTGGAGATGCATGGATGGTTCTTGAACCTCCTTTTCTTTTCCTGCAAGCTCATGTTGTGTTTCGCTGGTTTTGCGGCAGTGGGCATCACACCCTGCAAGGAGGTGGCAGGACCCAAGGCGGGGGGACCTGCCCTGGGAGCAGGGGTTTCAAAGCTCCCGGCAACCACAGGGGGCTGGACAGTGTGGGCAGGGACCTCGCTGGGTGGCGACGGTGTTAATAACCACATGTGGCGCTGGCCAGTCCTCCGGGCGCTGCGCAGGAGGTAGAAAGGTGTGCATTCTGGGTCCTGTCCCCACCCCAGGGCTCCCACCTGTGCCCCGGCCTGTGATGGTCTTGGCTCTGCCCTGTTTTAGGAGAGAGACCCACTACCCTCTTTTGTCCTTTGAACTTTTGTGTGTGATTTGTTTTTTTTTTGGAGGCAGAGTCTCGCTCTGTCGCCTAGGGTGCAGTTATGTGATCTCGGCTCACTGCAACCGCCACCTCCTGGGTTCAAGCGATTCTCTTGCCTCAGCCTCCCAAGTGGCTGGGATTACAGGCGTTGTACCACTACACCTGGTTAATTTTATATTTTTAGTAGAGACGAGGTTTCAGCATGTTGGCCTCGAACTCTTGACCTCAGGTGTTCCAACTGCCTTGGCCTCCCAAAGTGCTGGGATGACAGGTGTGAGCCACTGCACTGGGCCGTGAGTGACTTCTCTCCTGCTAACCAGGACTGAGACAGAGGAAGAAGTTACAAAGCTTTCAGAGTAAGACTTAAGACGTGACTTGCAGTTCATAGTCGGGCTCTCCTGCATTGTTGAATGGCTGATGCACAGCTGTGCTGGGAGAGACTCGCCCGTCCCTGGAGCATCGTGCCTGGTGAGTGTCTTAGTTGGGCCACACTGCGTGGTCTGTGCCAACCATGTGACTTATGGTGGGGGCTTGAGCCACAAGGTGTCAGCCGTGTCTATGTCACCGAACCCCAGTAAGACTCGGGACTGCATCCCTGGTTGGTGATGCTCTGTCTGTTGAAGCTGGGAGGGTTCAGTGATGTCTGTGGCCTTTACTGGCAGCCCCTGCCTGGCCCCTGTTCCGGGAGCCTCTTTCTTTGCTGGATTTTGTCTGTCATCCACCTTGACTTTGACAGTTGCGCCCAGTCCTCTGAGTGAATTACTGACCTGAGGGTGGGGGTGGTGCCCTCTGGGCTCCTGAATAGGCATGAGCCTATGTGTCAAAATACCGCATAGAGTGAACACCTCCATTTTATGGTTCAGAAAACGGAGGCTGGGGGCACTTGCAGGGTACCCAGGCCCCTGCTGCTGTCAACCAGGAACAGACACAGAGCACACAGCCCTTCCCAACCAGGGTTTATTCGGCGCCTGGGCCCAGTGGCGGCGGCCTGGCTAGGTTGGGCACTACAGGGTCCTAACTCCTACCAGGTAGAAGAATGTCACTGAAGAGGGCAGGGCGTGGTGAGTGCGGGTCATGCGTGGCCGTCTGAGGGGTCGGGGAGAGGCCAGGACCAGGAGGTGGGGGTGCTGGCCCCAGGAAGCCGCCCCCTTCACCCACAACCTTGGGCTTCACCAGGACCGGGCAGCACAGAGACTGCTCTGCCTTCTCGGGTGGGGGCAGGGGAGGCCTCCTTCACGTCACAGCAGGGAAACACCGTGTGGAGGACGGGTTGAAAAGACAGCCTCTGCACCAGTTTCTAGAACACAGGGGATGTCCTTCACAAGCAGAAGGGGCCAGGGGTGGGCTCCTCCGCGGGCCTCTGGGAGGCTGTCAGTCCCGTCCCACCGTGCACCAAACAGCTAGAAGGACAGAGACAGGTTAGAGGGAAGGAGTGCGAATGTGGGTAGCTGGTGGGGGCCGTCTTGAAGGGCAGGTGGGGAGATGGCTTTGAGTCCTTATGTGACCCACGGGTGCTTGCTGGTCACCCAGGAGCAAACCACACACCTGGGAAGGGAAATTCAGTCTGGCTGGAAGTAGGGGGCTGTGGAAGGGGTGCTCTGGTGCAAGCTCCGGCCGGCATGCCTGGATGTGGGGCCACCTCAGGGCTGGCTCTGAGCCTGGAGCTCTCCTCTCCCCCTAGGACCCTCCCTGCACACCTGGCATTGGGGTCAGGAGCTTGCAGGCAAGTCCCTGGGAGAGGCGGGGTGGCTTCTAGGCTCTTGCCCGGCTCTCCAATCAAGTGGCCACTGCAGTTCCAGGCCTTCGCCCCCTACCTGGCACCGAGATCCTGGAGAGGGCCTCAGGCTGGCTCAGTGTGTCCACCTTGACGTGCCGGAACGCCTTACACACGGGACTTTGCAGGTGCCTGCGATCCAGGGACATGTGTTAGGGGCACCAGGAGTGGAGCTTGGCATGTGGATCCCCTGTTAATCCTAGCTCTGCCCAAAATGGGGAGCTTATAAATAAGCCCGGGGGGGGGGTCTTTGGACTCCAAGCCTTTGTGGGAAGGTGAGGGGGTGCCTAGGGAGGCTGACTCTGGGGTAGGCACTGAGCCTTACATGGGCAGCGGGATCCCCCTACTCAGTGCATAGAGCATCGACCTCCTGTTTTACCATCCTCCGCCTGGGACGGATGACAACACAGCAGCTGTGAAGGGTTTTAGTCCCTCATTTTATGAGTCACTGAAGTACGGACAGGCAGGGGACACCCTCACTTCTCATGACAGCCCCTGTTCCCACAGGGGTCCTGAGTTTCTCTGCAAACTGTGTTTACCGGGGAAGCAGGATATCGGGGCATGAGCTACCCCCAGGCCCTGCTTCCTGCCTGTGGGGTCTGGCGCATGAGAAATTAGGCTCCACCCAGAGTGGGGAACAACCTTTCCCAGATATGCTCAGAGCAGACGACAAAGGCCTAAAGCCCATCAGAGCTGATGACACCCTACCCCATCTCCCTCCCTCCTACAAGGCACTCAGCTGGGGGGGAGGTTAAGCGCTGGAACAACTGATCACATGGGGACTGAGGTACCTTCTAGGTCAGGTCCTCAGCTCTACAGGGTGGTAAAGAAGGCAGTGCCTTGGCCCACAAGGTGCTCTACAGGGAAAGAGCGTGGTGGGGGGGATCTCTCTACCCACCAGGAGCTCCTGGCTCCAGGAAGACAGCCCCCACACCTGCTATGGAGACCCAGTGTCTCACCTCTTCCACGCCTCCTCCGTCTCCCAGAACTCATAGATGACAAAGGTGAAGCCATCCGAGAGCCTCACGGCAGTGATGCTGCAATAGGAGACAGACAGGCAGGGAGGCTGGGGCTCAACCGTGGCCACCCTAGTCCTGGAGCCCACCCCTATACACAACCGCTGCCTTCAACTTTTCTGGTCCTCCAGCGAGACTCAACAGGGTGCCCCCACCACCTGGAACAAGGCCTGGTTTCTTATAGTGGCCAATAGCTATTTGTCAATGACATGTAGTTTTTCTTTTGAGACAGGGTCTCACTCTGTTGCCCAGGCTGGAGTGCAGTGGCACAATCACTTCAGCCTCCCAAGTAGCTGGGACTATAGGTGTGCACCACTTGGCCTGGCTAATTCAAAAAATGTCCTAGTAGAGCTGGGGTCTTGCTATGGTCCCCACGCTGGTCTTGAACGCCTGGGCTCAGGCAGTCCTCTCGCCTTGGCTTCCCAAACTGCTGGGATTGCAAACTTCAGCCACTGTGCCCAGCTGAAATGTCATGTTAAAATCTTCACCTTTATTTAAACAAAACCAGGTGGCTGCGTGTGATGGTTCACACCTGTAATCCCAGAACTTGGGAAGTCTTGAGGGGCCGAGGCAGGTGGATTACTTGAGGCCAGAAATTCAAGACCAGCCTAGCCAAAATGGCAAAACCTGGTCTCTTAAAAAAAAAGTTGCCAGGCCTGGTGCCATAGGCCTGTAATCCCAGCTACGCAGGAGGCTGAGGCTTGAGACTCACTTGAACCTGGTGGGTAGAGGCTGCAGTGAGCTGAGCTTCCACCACTACACTCCTGCCTGGGCAACAAAGCAAGATTTGGTCTCAAAAACAAAAAATATATATATACATATAAACCCTATCTTTAAATTATCAAAGCATCTTCCTCCTAATTGGCATCTTATTTAATCCTTGCAACAACCCCACTGCACTGTACCTGACCGAAGGAGGCTGCGGGAGGGGGCCGTTCACAGAGGAAGGGGCTGCAAGCAAGTCCCCCTTCACTCTTTGGGACCCAGAGGACAGCACTCACCTCATTTTAAAGGCCCAGATAGTCTATGCCGCTCCGGGCTTCTCTCTGCAAGTGCACTACAATGAGGAAGCCCCAAGTGACCATAAAAGGGGGCGGGGGGCAAGAGCAGGGGATGAGGGGCAACAGTGCTCAGCCTGGAGGGAGGGGGACAGACACACCACTGTGCAGCGTTAGGTACACCGTGCCTGGCAAGTGCAGTCTCGCCTGGCTCTTCAAGCTGGCCGTCTCCAGTTCAACAAACAGCACTGTCTTCTACTTCTACTGAGGCTCTGAAACCAGAGCCTCTATATCCACCTTGCCTCCTCTCCACAGCCTATCGGGGTGGCCCTACTTCACTCTGGGGCCTCCCACTTCATGTAACAGAGAAAAGATCAAGTCTGGCCCCTGCTCCTATACAGTCTGTCCTGCTGGATGGGAGTGGGTCCTGCCCACCACCCTGGCTACTTACTCAAGCGTGGCCCCTGATGGCCACCCTGGGTCTCCGCAACAGCCGCACTCCTGCCCAGGCTGCTCCTCCCCTAGTGCTACAGGTCAGGCCTCAGTGCACAGGGGGCCCAGGAAGACCCCGTGCAGGACCTGGCCTGCCTGGTTCACAGCCATGCCCCCAGGCAACAGGGCGAATGAATGTGTGCCCTGGGGATGGAAGAAAGCCCTGGAAAGGGAGGGAGTTGGGCAGAGCCTTGGTGTAGAAATGAAGGCCAGGGGAAACACCTGGGCCTCATGATCTTTAAGGGCTACTACCAGCAAGAACAAACGGCTGTTGTCTTCTGTGGACCCCTCCACTGTGGCCATGGCCTAGCTTTACTAAGGAGCTACATAATCCTGGGGGGATGAACGGGAATTTGAGGGTGAGGCCCCTTGCCCCGCCCTAGACATCTCAGCACAGACCCATAGGGAGGAGGGAGAGAATGGCCGCTACGTTTCCATCTCAGCACATCCGTGGGGAAGGGGAGAAGGGCGGCTACATTTTTTGGGCATTTCCCTTCAGCCTCACTGACTCGACTCTCCTTTCCTTTCTCGGTTGTTAACTGAGCACACACTACATTCTGGGCCTGGTGTTAAGCAGCAACTCCTGCAAGAGCAACAGCTAAGGCTGACTGAGCACACGTGGCACACCAGGCCCGGCCAGAGCCCTTCACACTTGAGATTCACACAATTGATTGTATATGAATCGTGATCACCCCAACAAGGAGTCCTGTGGGTGGCCCCCCCCTTTTACAGATGAATGAGCTGAGGACAGGGAGATGAAGGCACCTGCCACGTTTGCATGACCTGAACCCAGTTCTTATTCACCCAGCTATGTGTCTCCCTGGGGTGCGATTTGTACTTAGGGGTAAGCCTAGTCCCGCGCTGTTCCTCCACTGCCAGGCAGAGCTCCCTGCCACCATCCCTCCCACTCACTGGAAGCAGCTCCTCGCTCCGGCAGTCCCCCGCAGATACGGGCGCAGGGAGTCCAGAAACTCGCTGAGTTGCTCGGGGCACACGGCCATCTCCTGCCGGACCAGCTGCAGGTGCTGCCGGCCCACAGCAGGAGTCAGTGTGGGGCTCCATGCCAGAACTTCTCCCTAAAGACCCCATCCGGCGTCCATGACCTCCCTCCCTTGGTCAAAATAAACCTCCCCGACTTTTCATTGTATAATGAAAAGTATAAGGACTAGAACCTCAAGAGCCCAGTGCAGAGGTAGCCCCCACAAACGGGGAAAACGGACGAGTTGTTTACCCAGTCCCCACCCATGTCCACAGCTGCCTCCAAGGCCTCCAGGGCCCAGAGACACAGTACATCCACTGACAAGAAAAACTTAGTTGATGGACTCAGCATTTTCACATCACTGTCCGGCTGACCACTTTGCTCTAGGCCAAACTTTTTTTGGATCAAAGTCCAGGAGCCTCTGGGCCAGGTATGGTGGCTCACACCTATAATCTCAGTACTTTGGGAGGCCGAGGTGGGCGATCACAAGGTCAGGAGTTCGAGACCAGCCTGGCCAACATGGTGAAACCTTATCTCTACTAAAAATGCAAAAAATTAGTCGGGCATGGGGGCGGGCACCTGTCATCCCAGCTACTCAGGAGGCTGAGGCAGGAGAATCGCTTGAACCCGGGAGGTGGAGGTTGCAGTGAGCTGAGATCGCACCACTGCACTCCAGCCTGGGCAATAGAACGAGACTCAGTCTCAAAAAAAAAAAAAAAAAAAAAAAAAAAAAAAAAAAAAGGTCCAGGGAGCCTCAAGAAATACCCCCAGAGTCAGTGGGGTGGCTCCTGGGCCAGGGCAGGGTCTGGAGGCCAAGTACTGGGGCCATATCTCCCCTCATGGTGGTCCCAGGCAGGGAGAGGGGGGTCGGGGCATTGAGCCACTTGGATCCTGGCAGTCCTGGTATGGGCAGGGATGTGGTCCCAGGAGAGAGGTGGGAAGGGGACTCACCATGTTGGTGCCATCTTCATCTGAGAGGCGCTGCTGCAGGTCGAACCACAGTGCCTGAAACAATCCAGCACACAGTGATGCTAGACCCAGAGCCCCACTCCGCCCCAGGTGCCAGGAGCTCTGGGATCCCTGGGGCTGTTGGGAGCTCCTAAGGGCTGGGCCCTGTTACACAGGGCTGGAAGACCAACCCTAGGAAGTGGCAGAGACTCCCTCCGGCCCTGGCATCTAGGGGCAATGGGAGGCAGAGAGGCCCAGGTGATCCTCTACAGAGGGCATAAGGGCGCCCAGAACATGTTGCTGGGGCAAGGACAGCTTGGGAGAGGCAGCACTGGGAATCCAGAGGCCCGAGTCCAAGATGCTGGGGTTTGCCACGATGACGAGCAATAGCCCTTAGATTCCCTATAACTTACAGTTCACCCCAATCATAACCCCCAGCGCCTCAGGGATCTAATGGGGTGACCTCTTCTCTCTGGCCTAGATGGTTTACAAATACACATTCAATCTTCCAGACTCCCCAGGGTAGGTGCTACCCCACTGTAAGTTTCAGTCTCCAGGAACCACATCTGCTCTGTTCACCCACGCCTGATGCCTACCCAGGGCCAAGCCCTCACAGATGATCCCCAGTCACTCTGTCACAGCAGGACAACCCCGGCTCTGAAGGCACGAAAGCCGTGTAAGTGTCAGAGCGTGGGTCTGAACCCAGCGTCTCTACCTGACGCTGACGCACAGGATCCTGCTGCTGCTTCCTTTAGCTTGGGCAGCCCACTAACCACCACCTCTGCGGCTGTCTCCGTCCATCCTCCATGAGGACAGACCGTCTGTGGGAGTCACACAGGGCACAGGTAAAGAACACCGGTTAATAAGGAAAACAGCAGCAGGTGGCTGAGTCTGTGCAGTCACCACCGTGACGTTCTAAATGTTTGAGCAAGGGGCCCTGTAGTAGCTGATCCTGGCAGGTGTACTGCCTTCTCCAGGTCACACAGCATGAACACGCCTTGGCAAGTGATGAAGGTGTGCCTGGCAAGAACAGGTCTGTTTCCATGGCTTTACAAGCATCCGTGAGGGGTCCTGCAGGGCTGGGGCTGGAAGAGCCATAGGAGGATGAGGAGAGGCACTATGGCCCCCATATCTGCCCCATTCTTCTCCTAGCCAGCCGCCCCTAGGGCCTCCATCCTTGGCAGCCCAGGTTGGCCGGTGAAGGGCGGGGCCTGAAGCCAGGCCTGGATTGGCCCCTGCTGACTGCCCGGGCCAATTAGAGACTGGGGAGGAGGACCTGGTCCCACCCCGTCTCCAGGACGCCCAGGTACTCCGTGGTTACCAGCCAGCCTGGTTGTTAGGGCGACCAGGCTCTAAAAATAAACTTCAAAGAGTCTCCCTCCCGAGGCGCCCGCTGAGTTGTTATGACAACCGGGCCACGGGGTCCCCTCCGAGCCGCTCCCGCAGCCCAGCCGACTTCAACAAGAGGGTAACTCCACCTCAGCCTCATCCCTGCAGGAGGAAGTTTGAGCTTCCTCCCTCCGACTTCGTTCCACGTCAGCCTCTGCCTCTCTCCATGTGGGGGGCCCCTTGTTCCTGCCCCCATGAATTCCTCAGAACCCCCAAACTAAAAGTAGCAATACCTTTTACAAAGGGTGTAAAAAAAAATACCGAAAAATAGGAGAAACATAAAACCACTTCAATCCCAGGGTTCTGGGAGCTCAGTCACCTTGGCTTCTGTGGGTATACGGGTGTGGTGTTTGCATGTGGATAGGCCTGGGTAACAGAATGCCTCATAATAATTGCTAACATTGCTCATATTCAATGCAAACTACGGCACCGGGCCCTGTGCTGAACCACTGAGACACTACTTTGGTTCATCCTAATGACACCCCTGTGAGGGAGGGGTCCCATTCTCCAGGGTATTTTCTTTTTTTTTTTTTTTTTGAGACGGAGTCTCGCTCTGTCGCCCAGGGTGGAGTGCAGTGGCCGGATCTCAGCTCACTGCAAGCTCCGCCTCCCGGGTTCACGCCATTCTCCTGCCTCAGCCTCCCGAGTAGCTGGGACTACAGGCGCCCACAACCGCGCCCGGCTAATTTTTTGTATTTTTAGTAGAGACGGGGTTTCACCGTGGTCTCGATCTCCTGACCTTGTGATCCGCCCGCCTCGGCCTCCCAAAGTGCTGGGATTACAGGCGTGAGCCACCGCGCCCGGCCTCTCCAGGGTATTTTCTTGATCATCAGAGGAGGAATCTAAGCCTCAGAGAGGACAAGTCCCTGGCCCAGGGCTCCACAGCTATGAAGCGGCACAACCAGAATTCTGACTGATCCCTGAGCCCATCTGTCCGTAGTCCCTAAGACAAAGTTTTCTCTCCACCAAATGGTCATATCATGAGCACTCTATCCCGAGTCATGAGACATTCTCTGAAAGTGTCTTCTGTAAGGGCTGTGCCATTTTCTATCACCCGTGGATGTCCCATATCACACTTAATACATGTGCTACTGCTGGTCACTTCCTTCCTTGTTTTGAATCTCTCCCGAATCATCCCGTCTCTCTCTCGTCCTGGGGCTGCCTCTTGGCCAATACCTGCTCCAGCCATTTCAGAGCAAAGTCTCCTTGATACTAGGGCCTTGCAACACGGGACCCTGCTGACCACCCTCTGCTCCTGGAGCTGCTCCTGCTGCCTGCCGGCCCACGCAACCCTCAACACTCCCTTTCCCAGGAGCCCTCCTTGGGCCTGAACAACACACGCATCCCCCGGGGTTTCATCCTTAGCTTCGTCCTCGGCACCCACGCCCCACGGACGGATGTCTTTTCCATGGTTCCCTGGCCCCTCTGCAGCCCAGACTTTTGTCCTGAACTCCAGCCCTAACACTGCACTCCTTCAGGGCTTGGAAGGAGCAGAGAGACGGGGGTCACGCCAGGGCTTACTTTGCTCTCCAGCCTCCCAATCAGCTCTGCCAAGCGGCTGATCTGCGCTTCCAGACCCTCTTCCTTTGCATCCTCAGTGGCTGTGGAAGAGAAAGAGACACACAGACTTCAGTGGGGGGCAGGGCAAGGGCTTTGGGGGGAAGCTGAAACACCCAGCCCTTCCAGGGGCATCAAACTGGCCCCTCATCTCCCCAGTCCCCGTCAGAGGACTCTCAGAACTCCTAGGGACCTCCAGCCGCTACCCCCACCAGGGCCCCTGCTTTCTCTCACCAGATGGAAGGCCCTTGCCTTGTTCCACGGCCATGAGCTTGTGGTTGGGGGCAGAGGCGCGAGTGGGGCTTCCATACCAGGTCTGTGCCACACCGTGGCTCGGTTTGCTGTGGTTCTGTCTGCAGTTTGAATGGAAAACACACAGACTATGACGGCAGCTTCAGGGCCCTGACCATTTCTAGCAGCTTCAACAGGCATTTATTAAGCACCGACAGTGGGCTCACACATGCACAGAACTTGCATCATGGCCTTTGTTTTGACAGAGGAGGAAATGAGGTTCATAAAGCAGGTGACTCAGCCAGGGCCACGCAGCTAGCTGGGCGGAGCTGGGATTTGAATTCAGCTCCATTCTAGGACCCCACGGCCCAGGTCTTTTCCCCCAAGAGATTCAGTTCCAGGGTGAGACTGAGCCAGGCGCCCACCCCCACCCTAACAGCTCGAAGCTTTCGGGCACCTGTAGAGCCCAAGCTGTGGTGTGACCAAGTCCCCCTCCCTCATAAGCCAATTTAATGTCTGCTGCCCTCTGGGGTGGTGGACCTGGTTTCAAGACTCCCTCCAACACATACACATAAAAGCGAGACCTAAAGAGACAGTGGGGATGTAACACGACAAAAGCTGTCATCCTGACCTGGGCCTGGCCCCATCTCCTGGCCCTGGACACCCCTACTCCTGTGCACACTGATGTGCACACACCCCTGTGCCATGACAGGCACAGCTAGCCAGAGGCAGACAGACACACACGCACACTGCTCACCTTGCGTTGTGCCCAGCCCATAGTAGTGACTCAAAAAATGCTCAGTGAATGACCAAATCCTCCCGTGCCAAAGGATGCTGAAAAGCTCCCGGCAGACATACAGAAACACAGACACTCCCCCCAGAAGACACACACAGTGCCCTGTGCACGGCCCCCACACTCCCTTGGTGTCTGTGCACCACGGTCTTGGTGCATTCTGGAATTTGACTCTTGTGAACCTTGCGCACTCAGCCAGGCTCTCCCCCATGCCGAGGGAGCAAACTCGATTCCCGTCTTGGGAGGGGAGAGGCTGGCAGAGTCTTTGTGGTGTCAATCATGGCTTCTTTATAAACCAGCAGGAAATTAAATGTGTCCCTCAGACCATGACAGGTTGCTCAGGGCTCCTGGGCGGTGGGGTCTGAGCCAGTAGCCTGTGCTAGGGGCGACATCCTGGGAGACTGTCCCGGGGCTGGGAAACAGGACAGTCCTCAGGGACACACAGCCTAGAGCCAAACTAGCTGAGATTTGGGGAAGTTCAAGGGAGGCACGTGTGGAACGAGGCATCACGACAAGCTGCCCCTCCGACCACATCCCCAAGTAAGGTCCCACCGTGGGGGCAGGTGGACGGAACTGCTGACACGTGACGGAGCTGGCCTAGTGTGGAAAGTCAGCTCTGAAAACCGTGCAACAATACTATCTGCCCTGTGGCAGGATCAAAACAGCAAGTTTTCATCAAGATACGAACAGGAAAACCAAGGAAATCTAAGTGTCAGCTTTCATAGTGATGGCTGCTAATTCGAGGGAACCCAAGAATCACAAGACTGACCACACATGCAGAATTCTGGCCTCCGGTCCCAGGGATTCTGGCCAGTGGGTATGGCCAGGAGCCTGGGAATCTGTGTGTTACTTTTCCCAGGTGATTCAGCAGCAAATGCTCAGAGCAAACTCATCTGGAAACAGTATCTCAGAGCGACCTTCACAATCATATCTGATCAGGACCAGCTCTTCACCCACGAAGAAACACACAATCAAACTCCTGTCCCCAGCAAACCAACATCCTGGACCTCACGTGCCTCTGCCTGGGAAATTGAAGGCTCAATCGAGCTTGGGTGCCGACACCTGGCTATTGCCCTCATCTGTTTGCATTTTCTCTTTTTCTTCTCTGTGCCAAGCACATGAGCTGTTCTGGGAAGAACTGGGCAAAGAGGGGTTTGTCTCAACTCAGAACAGCAAATGGAGGTGCGGTGTGCTCGTGGTCCCCAGGGAGCTGGGACTGCTGAGCCAAGAGAATGCCACTTCTCTCTAAATACCAGGTCACAGCCCTAACACAGCATCTACCACCTGGGAGGGGACCCCAGATGCATTCCCATGGTTCCAAGCATACAAACAAGGCCTAACACAAGACCAAATATTGTGAGAAAACCACCTGCTTTCACGTCTCTTTTGGTCCTCCTGAGAAAGTCTCAACTTGCTACTACTGTCTTCAACACCTCTCTCTGATTTCCCAGTCTCTGTTCTTAACAGAGGGGTGGCAAGCCTCAGGATTCAAGCTGGATGGTCAGCAATGATGGGTGCTTGTTTTTACAGTTACTTCACTTACAGCATGTGGTGCTGAGAATGCAGTTATAACCATATGCCATTTCCTAAACTGATCTCTAATTTTCAAAAGTGGGCTGGGGTGCAGCAGCTCCTGCCTGTAATCCCAGCCCTTTGGGAGGCTGACACAGCAGGATTGCTGAGACCAGGAGTTTGAGAACAGCCTGGCCAACATGGCAAGACCCCATCTCTACAAAAAATAAAATCAAAAAATAGCTGGGTGTGGTGGGAATACGTGTCTGTAGCCCCAGCTCTTTGGGAGGCTGAGGTGGGAGAATTGCTTGAACCTGAGTTGGAGATTGCAGTGAGCCACAATGGTGTCATTGTACTCCAGCCTGGGGGACACAGCGAGATCCTGTGTCAAAAAATAAAATAAGGCTGGGCTCCATGGCTCAAGCCGGCAATCCCAGCACTTGCAGGCCGAGGTGGGTGGATCACCTGGGGTCAGGATTTCAAGACCAGCCTGACCAACATGGTGAAACCCCATCTCTACTAAAAATACAAAAATAAACTGGGCGTGTGACAGCGGGCACCTGTAATCCCAGCTACTAGGGAGGCTGAGGCAGGAGAATCGCTTGAACCTGGGAGGCAGAGGTTGCAGTGAGCTGAGATCACACCACTGCGCTCCAGCCTGGGTAACAGAGCAATACTCGGTCTCAAAAAAAAGAAAAGAAAAGAAAAGAAAGAGAAAGAGAAAAAGAAGACAGAAAGAAAGAAAAGAAAAGAAAAAGAAAGAGAAAGAAAGAGAGAGAGAGACAGAGAAAATGGGCTGGGTGCAGTGGCTCACGCCTGTAATCCCAGCACTTTGGGAGGCTGAGGCAGGTGGATCACGTGAGGCCAGGAGTTCAAGAGCAGACTGGCCAACATGACAAAACCCCATCTCTACTAAAAATACAAAAATCAGCCAGGCATGGTGTTGCACACCTGCAGTCCCAGCTACTCAGGAGGCTGAGGCATGCGAATTGCTTGAACCTGGGGAGGGAGAGGCTGTAGTGAGCCAAGATCACGCCAATGCACTCCTGGGTGACAGAGCAAGACTCTGTCTAAAATTAAAAAAATTTAAAAATAAAATGTGGGCCAAACCACAGAACAGTTCTGCATAAACAGTAAGTAGTATGTGGATGCGGCAAAACAAATTAGAGTCTGGGAAACGGTGTCTTCACTATATTAATAAATACGTGCACCAGGCATTCTCCTGAGCATTTACTATCTCATTCAGTCCTTGCAATGGCTGAGGTTTCAGGCATATTATCGTGCCTATATTACACAGCAGAGCACTGAAGGCACAGAGAGCTGTGGCAACTTGCCCAAGGTCACCCAACTCTTAGGTACACAGACAACCCCACCAAGTAGCAGGTGGGCACATGCGTGAGCACGGCATACCCCCATGGGACCCTGCAGGGTCTCAGAGACTCACCGGAGCTGGCTGGTCTGTTCCTCGATGGCCTCCACTGCACTCTCCACGGAGCTCAGCAGTGACTGGATCTGATTGGCCGTCTCCTTCAGGAGGAAGCGGGTCACGAACTGGTCCACATTGCTCCCGCCCTCATAAACCTGTAGAGGGAAGGGAAGGGGCACTGAGGGGAAACGGGTGGGAGGGAAATTTGAGGTGGGGTCTAGCACAGGAGTCGGGGGGAAGCTAGTGCTGGTGAATTTGCTTTGCAAAGGGAAGGGAGGACCCCATGGCCTCCTGGGGTCCAGTCTTAGAGGCTGGAGTGTGTCCAATGCAGAGGCTAGAGGTTTAGAGACCAAATTTGAACCCTGGCTTCACCACTTACTAGCTCTGTGACCTCCCCGAGTATAATGGGGTCACTGAATTATCTATCTTACAAGGTTCTAGTAAAGATTAAATGGCGACATGTGTATAAAACGCTCTGCACAGGGCCTGCCACACAGCAAAGACTCAATCAACAGTAGGTGCTACAGTAAAGA
Organism: Macaca thibetana thibetana; assembly: GCF_024542745.1. Lineage (NCBI taxonomy): Eukaryota > Metazoa > Chordata > Mammalia > Primates > Cercopithecidae > Macaca > Macaca thibetana. The sequence continues at coordinate 26,995,252 of NC_065597.1, read as the reverse complement.
TGACGGTGATGGTGGCAGTGATAGCGACTGGTGGTTTTGTTGTTGCTGTGACAAGGATAATCATGAGGCAAGAAGAATCCACAACCTTCCCGCCCTCCTTGCTCCTCCAAGGAGGATTCCTAGGGCTTCTGGATCTCCAGGCTGCTACTAAGGAAAACGACAAAACGGAATCAAAAGCCGCTCAAGGGAGGAAAGTGCCCAGGGCTTAGTAACCAAAAGGAGGCAGCCAGAGAGGATCCTGGGGGGAATCAGAGAGGGGGTCTTAGCAGATGCTGCGACCAGAACTCTGGGGAAAAGATGAAAAAGAGTTTTCTCCAAGTTTTGCTCTGTGGTGTGGAATAGAATTTCCACCTCTGTCCTGAGACTCTGCAAAGACATTTCTCAAGCTTTTGGATCCAGTGGAGACGCTTTGGGTTGCAAAGGCTTTACAGCAGAAGGGAGAAGGCTCTGCTTATCCATGTCGCTCAAGGACAAGATGATGAAGATGATGCTGTGGTGGGGGATCCTGGGTCTCCCAAACCCTGACCTGCTCTCCTGGCCTCCTCTGCCAAGACTCCGCCCTTCCCAAGCCACCTGCCCCAGGCGCCTTGGAATTCTGCCCAGTCCCTGGCAAGGCAAGGAAAAACACGGCTCTCAAGGAAAGCAAATTAAACCATCCATCACTCTGACTGGGAATTAATTAGCAATAATTGCACAATGGGAAACACGGCTGAGAGACAGACTGAGAAACAGAGGAGGAGGAGGAGGGGCACACAAGAAGACAGCTAAGGCACGGTGGAGGTGGACAAACCCCCCGAGCTGACGGCTGGACCAGGGCCTGCTGGGGACAGACCCTGAGAGAGTACATGGCCAAGAGTATGTCAGGTTCTTACAGCCTGGAAGGTTCCGGCAGCCTGATACATGGCAATGACCGAAACCACACATGATCCAGCAATCAACAGACTCCAGACACGCGAATGGCCAAAAATGGACATAAAGGCATAGCTTGGTAAAATATTTAAACATAAAGAAAAAGGCTGCTAGAAGTGATCAAGCAGAAAAATGGGCTGAAGTGTGTGTTAAAAGCACCCGGACCAATGACTGAAGATGTGGTCAGGGATCAGTGTTACCAGTTAGCTGAATTCCAAAGAAGACAAGTTATTTTCCAAGGAGTAAAAAAATGAAGATTTTCCTGATTCCTCCTCCACCACAATTGAAAAGCAGCCTACATTCCCCAACGTAAAGATACAATCCCAGATTTGACACGGGGGTACAGGTGCCTATTTGTTACATGAGTATATTACATCATGGTGAGGGGACTGAGCTGCCTCAGACAAGAGACCAGCTCCACAGGCTCCATAGGGAAAGTCTCAGATGGAGAAATTTTGCATCCAGTGGACAAGTTACTCATTGGTAGAATAACTGGGAGATCTCCAGAAACCTGCAAATTTCTGAAATTTTACTAGATGAGCACGTTTTCTGCAAACAATGCTTAAGAATTTGTCCTAAGTCATCTGGGCTTCAATGAGAGAAAGTTCTTCATGTGGGGAAGTTGTGAAAAGAAGTAACAGCGATCACTCAAATTAAACATTCAGGTTACAGAAGTTAGGAAATAAAAACATTGACCACTAATGGTTTAATTTCAACGATATTGGATTTAGTCAATAAAGTATAGGGAAAAAAAGCCTAAAATCTTAAAAATTATTTTTATTCCCAAAGGGAAGAGAAAGTGTTTATTAGCTAAATATAAAAATAGGATTAAGAATGTTAATAATGTATTTTTGTAAAGTGAAAACTAGGAATTGTACACTCCAAATCGTAATCCATGATATAAACAGGGCAGAGCACCAAAAGGTAAAATGTAAAAGACATGAAGAAAGCATTAAAAAAGAGAAAAATAAAACACAACAGTCAGACCAAATAAAACAATCATAATGAAAAAGGCAGCCCGAATTCCCTTATATAAAGACACAGTCCTAGATCTGATTAAACAAGGTCCATCAGAAGCGCACCTAAACCAAAACAGCACAAAGGACTTATAAAGAAAAGCCTGTGTAAAGATTCAGTAACCACTTGTGATTGAATGAACAGGATAAGGTGCAATATCACTGTCAAGTTAGAATTTAAATGAGAAAGTATTGCCCAAGAAAGGTAGGAATATAATGATAAAAGGCATAAGTTATAACAAGGACATGCCATTATTAAATCTTCATGTACTGACACAGGATATAGCTATGGGGACTTCAATGCTTACAGTCATCTAATCAAACCATTTTGCTATATGTCAAGTGCCATAAACTCAGATTTTTTAACCCAGTAATTCCCCAACTCTGATAAATTATCTTCAAGAAATAGTGCAAAATATGGACAACTATGTTTCCCACAAGGTATTCATAACAGCAAAAACTTGGAAATAATCTAATATACCTAACAGAAGAAGAAAAATAAGTACATTAAAATATTTAAAATGATGCTTTTGAACAGTTTTAATAACATGGGGAAAATGTTAAAATATTAGGTAAAAGAGCAGGAAATATATTTTTGTACACAGATTATAAATTTAAGAAATACACATAAAAATGCTAAAGGTAATAAACTAAAATGTTACCAGTGGTTAGGGATAGTGGGAATTAGAAGGAATTTGAATTTTCTTTATACTTTACTCCCTAAATTTTGCATATCAACTACGTACCATTTATATGTAACAAAAATACTGTAACAAGCCTATATGCATCAAACAACATGGCTAAAAATATAGAAAGGAAAACCATTAGAAACACAAAGATTTAACGACAAAACACAATTTAGTATGAGAAATTAGCTAACCCCTGTCCCACAGGACAGAAACATTAGATAATAATAAATAAGGATGCAAAGGGCACTGTTAGAAAGAATAGTGAAAGTCTTTGAAATGGGCAAAAACAACTCTTGGGTTTCTTGTTTTTCTAAGTTCACTATTTTTTCTAGTTTATCTAAGTCTTTCCTTATTCAGGAGCTACTTTGTTTTGTTTTCCAAAACTGATTTATTTGAAAGATGGATTTGAGAACTTGTTAAAGGAGGGAAGCAGAGGACAGAAAGTTGGGTTTTATGTTTTATGAGTTTTATTTCAGATTCAGAGGGTACATGTGCCTGTTTGTTACACGGGTACGTCATGGTGGGGGTGGAGTTTCTAGTGTACCCATCACCCACAAATTGAACATTGTACCTACGAGGTAATGTTTCTTTTTTTTTTTTTTTTTTTTTTTTTGTTTGAGACGGAGTCTTGCTCTGTCGCCCAGGCTGGAGTGCAGTGGCCGGATCTCAGCTCACTGCAAGCTCCGCCTCCCGGGTTTACGCCATTCTCCTGCCTCAGCCTCCTGAGTAGCTGGGACTACAGGCGCCCGCCACCTCGCCCGGCTAGTTTTTTTGTATTTTTAGTAGAGACAGGGTTTCACCGTGTTAGCCAGGATGGTCTCGATCTCCTGACCTCGTGATCCGCCCGTCTCGGCCTCCCAAAGTGCTGGGATTACAGGCTTGAGCCACCACGCCCGGCCGGAGATAATGTTTCAACCCTCACCCCACTCCTACCCTCCCTGGAGCAACTTTTACAACTCTGTGGACACAGACCATTTATAATAATTCAAAGAGTTCTCTTCCGGCTGGGCATGGTGGCTTATGCCTGTAATCCCAGCATTTTCAGAGGCCAAGGTGGGAGAGGATTGCCTGAGCCCAGGAGTTTGAGACTAGTCTAAGCAACATAGGGAAATCCTGTCGCTACAAAAAAAAAAAAAAAAAAAAAAAAAAGAAAGAAAAAAATTAGCCGGGAGTGGTGACACCCACCTGTGGTCCCAGCTACCTGGAAGGCTGAGGTGGGAGGATCGCTTGGGTCTGGGAGGTTGAGGCTGCAGCAAGTAATGACTGTGCCACCGTACTCCAGCCTCGGCAACACAAGACCACATCTTAAAAAAAAAAAAAAATTCTCTTCCACAGAAATGCCCAGGAATTTTGTCTGGCACTCTCCACAGGGCAATTGGTTGCTGCCCTGGGATAGTGACCAGTCATGCATTTATTCACCAATTGATTTCAGAACTGCTATTTACCTAATATATTAGTGCACAAGTTCTTTCAATTCTCTTTTGAGCCAGTTCCAACATCTTACTGATTCTCACACTGAGTTAAAGAAAATCTTTGGGCCAGGCGCAGTGGCTGGTGCCTGTAATCCCAGCACTTTGGGAGGCCGAGGCAGGTGGAACACCTGAGGTCAGGAGTTCGAGACCAGCCTGGCCAACAGGGTGAAAACCCATCTCTACTAAAAACACAAAAATTAGCCGGGCGTGGTGGTGCATGCCTGTAATCCCAGCTACTCGGGAGGCCGAGGTACAAGAATCACTTGAACCCGGGAAGCAGAGTTTGCACTGAGCTGAGATCAAGCCATTGTACTCTGGCCTGGTCAACAAGAGAGAAACTCCGTATCAAAAAAAAAAAAAAAAAAAAAAAGAAGAAAAGAAAAAGAAAAAATATTTGATGTGCGCATTTTAATACTTGCAGAAGAGACATAATTTTACCTTTAAAAAATTGTCTCTTAGCAGCACATATTTCATAACAAAGAAAGGATAGCTATTTTCAAATCTGATAATTCTGCAAGCACAATCCACACCATCTCAAGCATTCATGAGATAGTTATAAAAACAAACACAAATGTAATGGAAAAATCTCAGTACATTTAAAAAATAGAGTGGAAACCTCACTGGTCATTCAGTTTTGTCTTAACACAATGAACTGAAAAATAAATGAGAACATAACAGGCTGCTCAAAGAATAGAGAGGGTGAAAATACTACACATTAACATCTATGATTGCTATGGGAACATCAAAAGTAATTTTTTTTTTTTTTTTTTTGAGACGGAGATTCACTCTTGTTGCCCAGGCTGCAGTGCAGTGGTGCAGTCTCGGCTCACTGCAACCTCCACCTCCCGGGTTCAAGCGATTCTCCTGCCTCAGCCTCCCGAGTAGCTGGGATTACAGGCTCCTGCCACTATGCCCAGCTAATTTTTGTATTTTTAGTAGAGACGGGGTTTCACCATTTTGGCCAGGATGGTCTTGATCTCCTGACCTCGTGATCCACCTGCCTCGGCCTCCCAAACTGCTGGGATTACAGGTGTGAGCCACCGTGCCCGGCCATTATTTATTTATTTATTTGAGACAGAGATTTGTTCTTGTTGTCCAGGCTGGAGTACAATGGCGCAGTCTCCACTCACTGCAACCTCCACCTTCCGGGTTCAAGTGATTCTCCTGCCTCAGGCTCCTAAGTAGCTGGTATTACAGGTGCCTGACACCACGCCCAGCTAATTTTTGTATTTTTAGTAGAGACGGGGTTTCATCATGTTGGCCAGGCTGGTCTCGAACTCCTGACCTCAGGTGATCTGCCTGTCCCGGCCTCCCAAAGTGCTGGGATAACAGGTGTGAGCCACTGCACCCAGCCCCCATCAAAAGTAAATTTTTAAAATTTCAAACATTATCAAAAAAAGCAAGCATTCCATTTCACATACGAAAAAGAGCAGCAAAAACAACAAACCTAAAGTTTTAAGAGGGAGGAAATAATAATGATAGGAACTATAAATAAATGAGAAAACATGTCATGAAATTTAAATAAATGTGCCAGGAGCTTGATATTTCAAACAGCTAATTAAAACAGGCAAAACTGTCAAATAGAAAGTTTTAAAATGTAGAAAAATAGGAGACACTTAGGATGTGAGCTATAGCAGCAAATTTTATTTTTTTATTTTTATTTTGAGAGATAGGGTTTCTCTTGTCACCCAGGCTGGGGTACAGTGGCATGCTGTGCCTCATTGCAGCCTCGACCTCCCAGGCTCCAGAGATCCTCCCACCTCAGCCTCCCAAGTAGGTGGGAACTACAGGCGCATGCCACCATGCTCGGCTAATTTTGTTTTGTTTCGTTTTGTTTTTGGTAGAAACGAGGTCCCACTATGTTGCCCAGGGTGGTCTTGAACTTCCGGGCTAAAGTGATCCTCCCGCCTCAGCCTCCCAAAGTGCTGGAATAACAGGCGTGAGCCACCGTGAGGGGCAGCAGATCTTTCATTGAACTTAATCTGCATTAAGTGGCTGCTTGTGTCAAACAATGTTTTAGATTTTTAAAAATAATCGTAAAAACATTCCATGTAGGACTGATGGTAGAAACAACTATGCCCAGGGCAGTTTTGTTTAAAAATATACTGCAATGGAAAAGTGAAAAAGTTGACTAAAGTAAGGATGACATTAAAATAACTATGAAGATAATCCCCTCCCTTGTTTAACACCGAGACCCAAGAGTTATGGATAAATTCTATTTTTATGTAGAAAAATGATTCTATGTTAGAGAAGCTGATTCATATACAGAACACATTCAAAACCACCTCACAAAATGATTTCCAAGCTATCATCCAATCTCCATTCCCAATGGAGACAGAGATCAAATTCTTGGCTCATGACAAGGACTCAGTAATGTGATAAAAGAATAATGTACCAATTAGGGCTTATCACAGGGAGCTAAGGATTGTTCAATATGAAACAATCTAAAAATAGCATCCACCCCATCAATAGCTTAGGGGAAAAAATCATATGATCATTTAAAAATACCAAAAGGCATTTGAAAACATTCACTACCACCCTCCTAAGACAAAATGGAACAAAGGGAATGCAAAAATATTTCTCCAACATGCTGATGAGGATTCTAAAGTAAGACCCGGTATTAATATGATAATCAGCAGAGAAGTACTAGAGATGTACTCGAAAATCAGGAGCCAAACAAGCGTGCCTGGCCAGTCCCCACCACGATGTTTTAGAACATGGGGGGAAATGCCACAGGATAGACAGGGAAGCAAGAGGGGCACGTGTTACAATGCAGAGACAACGGCACTCTTAATAACTGAGGCTACGGCTTGACGAAAGCAAACAGCACATACAAGAAAAGCACTGAAAACAACAAACGACAAGCTGCATTTCTATAAACAAAAACCAGTGAGGAACTACGCAAGCACAAGAAATGCCAATCACATCACACCTGGAATCCCAGCAGGTGTGGGAGGCCAAGGCAGCAGATCCCCTGAGGTCAGGAGTTTGAGACCAGCCTGGCCAACATGGTGATGAAACCCCATCTCTACTAAAACTACAAAAATTACCCAGGAGTGGTGGCGGGCGCCTGTAGTCCCAGCTACTCAGAAGGCTAAGGCAGGAGAATCAAACCCAGGAGGCACAGGATGCAATGAGCTGACATTGCATCACTGCACTCCAGCCTGGGCAACAGAGTGAGACTCTGTCTCAAAAAAAAAAACAACAAAAAAACAAAAAGGAAAAAAAAGAAATGCCAATCATGGATGCAACAACCTATCATCACCACGACTGCCAAAAAAAACCAAAGACCACCCCTGACATCATACGCATATGATTTCCGAGAGCAAGATCTCTAAAACCGGTCTAACTTGTATCGGTAGACACTGATGGAGAACTCTGTTATGTTCCTGAAAAGTCTGACTAAAGACTAAGATGCAACCATGGATGTTATGAACGCCTCACAGCATGGCTAGGTCATGGGCCCTTCTAAGGTGAGAAAACCCAGGCTCAAGGAGGTGATTTCCATTTCCCAGGGTCACCCATGAGCATATGGTGACCTCACACCGCCTGTTTGGAGCAGAGCTGGGGTTGCCACCCTTGTCTGGGTGACTCAGAAGCCTGGGATCTTTCCATGCTACCTTCTAATCCACCGCCTACACCTTGATACTCTGAGATATCAAACGATATTCTACAAAGATTAATAATTGGAGGGAGCAGGTCTTACATGGTATTAAAATATACTCTAAAATGGCAAGACTCAAAACAGCATGATACTGGGACAGAAATGGAAATGTGGAATCGTGGAGGTTCCGAATGAAGCCCAGCTATTTTTAGATATATGGCAAAACAGAGACTCTCTAATACATGGCAGGAAGTAACTGAGAAGCATGGGAAAATCACAAAGAATGGTTTTTTTTTTTTTTTTTTTTTTTTTTTTTGAGACAGAGTCTCGCTGTGTCTCCCAGGCTGGAGTGCAGTGGCGCAATCTCGGCTCACTGCAAGCTCCGCCTCCCGGGTTCACGCCATTCTCCCGCCTCAACCTCCGAGTAGCTGGGACTACAGGCGCCCGCCACCACGCCCGGCTAATTTTTTGTATTTTTAGTAGAGACGGGGTTTCACCGTGTTAGCCAGGATGGTCTTGATCTCCTGACCTCGTGATCCGCCCGTCTCGGCCTCCCAAAGTGCTGGGATTACAGGCTTGAGCCACCGCGCCCGGCCAAGAATGGGTTTTAACGTCTGGCTGAGCATACAGTAGGAACCTATTGATACAAACCAGCAGGTGCCTTTGCTCTGTGTTCTGTCCTGTATGCTCAATAGCTCAGAAGCCTTACTTTGCTCAATCTCTGAAGGATTTCATAATTCATAAGATGGATGTCTCCATTTCACAGATGGAGAAACTGAGGCTCAGAAAGGGAAATGACCAGCTGAGATCCTTCAGCCAGGTCTGGCTGGTTTTATCAGCTAAGTTCCCCGGCCTCAACTGGCAGACAGGGCTGGGCTTTTCTGGGCTCCCAAAACTCAGGGTGATGGTGGCTGCTGCCTTGAGCACCTGTGTGTCCCTCATCCTTGCATGCTCCCAGTTCCCTCACCGTGGGCCTGGACTGGTGTGCCCAATGGCTGCCCTCTGCTCCTGGTTGACTGACTCTCTAGTTGCCTCCTGGGTGTGCCTGGAGTGTCATGCTGCACTCCCATGCCTCCTGTCAGGCCCCTGACTCAGTTTCCCCTCTCATCCCAGCCAGCAGCTATGGCTGTCTGGCTGTGACTCTGTTGAGTTCGCCTTTGTGAGCCTCTGTTTCCATAGCTGTGAGATGGGGAGATGATAGTAACCACTCATAGGGTTGCTGTGAGGATTAAACCAGGTACTGAGCATTGAGAACCTGATATGGGGCCGGGTTCAGATGCATGAACTACCCCCACCCCACCCCCATCCCCAGTCTTGTAAGCCCGACCTAGAGGGTACGACACCTGTCTGGGGACCCCTTAAGGGCATAGGGTGATTGCAGCCACCTTTTCTAAGACCCCAGCCCAGGATCAGGTCTGACTCTGGGAAAATGCCTCCTGCTCCCAACCAGAGCCATTCATCATGCCATTCCATTCTCTTCCCAGTTTATCTCAGCTGCTAGGAAGAGGCCCAGGCCAAGCCCACCCCTGAGATAGGCCTCCCTGGCACCTGTCTTCAAAAATCCAGGCATCCTTAGGCAAGGGTAGAACTGAAGCAGCACTGGAGCCCTGGACCCCCGGGGCCACCTACACCCACTGACCTTCTTGGTATAGCCCATGGCCTTCAGGACAGAGTGATTCAAGGTCTCCAGGGAGGCCAGGACATCCTCATAGTCACCCATGTGGTCCACAAAGTAATCTGGGGAAGGAAAGGCAAAGGTCAGGGATCACAGGTCCTGCCCCTCCCACCTGCGCTAACCCCAGCCTCCCCTGCCTCAGGACCTTCTCCTCCAGCCCCATCCCGGCAGCCCCATCTTGGTCCCAGAATAGCCAGCACCTACCACACAGCTCCTTGGTGTCTACGTGGCTGCAGAGACAGAGACAGACAGAGACAGACAGAGACAGAAGGGGGTTAGCAGGCCTGCCCCTGCACAGCCTGCGAACACACACATCCCGCCTGCTCTTTGCAGCCTGTGTGCTGGCCCCACAAGCCCCGCCTTACAGATGAGGGTGCAGCAGGTAGGTGACACCCCCACCCCTGAAGGCCCACGTCTGTCTGACCCCTGACACCACCCACCCTTCTGTTTTCTCTGAGTCTGCTGACCCCATCATGAATAAATGACACCAAGGGTAGGGCCAAGCCAGGGGCCTGGAACAGGGTAAAGGGACAGAGAGTGGGGACCCGTTACTGTGACGGGCTGTCAACAAAGCTCTCACCTGACCCACTGACCCACCCCCCGGCGACCCTGCCTGCTGGGTCCTGGAGTCCTTGGGGGTGTGGCAGAGCCCTTCTTGTTCTGGTCCCAGCCCCTGGGTCCCACATCCCCATTCCTGCAGCCTGGAGAAGGGTCCTGTCCTTTCCTGGGGGAGCGGGCTGAGCATGAGCCTATCCCATGGCAGTGAAGGAGGATACACCAGCCCCAAGATCAGGGCTGCAGTGCTGGAAACCATGGTGGTTCTGCAGCTTAGGAGCAGATTTGATAAGCTGGGGCCCTCTGGGACTGGCTAGAGATGGTCTAGATAAGGAGCAACTGCCAAGTCAATGTGCAAGGGACCCAGTACAGTGGTGGCCCTTTCTGGGACCAGGTCCCTCCTCGTGCTCAGTGGAGCCCAGGCTCAGCAAGGCGCATCTGGACAGAAGGCTTCTGTGGCCCAGTGAGTCTGCACTCGGAGGCTTTGCATGTTCTGTCAGGAGGTGCCTCCAACCTCCATCTCATACTCAGAGTTCTGGCAAGTCCTGCAGAAAGCGACCCTGTCATTCTGCTTTAATTCGTGTTTCACAAATCTTTTTGTTAATACACTGTTTTGGGCACAAAGTCTATTTAGCATCCCCAGGAGCTAATGTTTGTGGCTCACACCTTAGGGAATGTTGAGGAGATTAATCCTGAAAGTCTTTCAGAGCTTTGACCTTCCATAACCACGAGTCCTCCCTGCACCCCCACCCACCCACACACTCTCACGATTCGACTCTCAAACCAGTGCCTCCTCCTCCCTCCACCTCCGCCCCCTCCTGTACCCTGCTGGCCCTAACACAAAAGGCCCTGAAAAAGAAGGTCTAAATCAATGGGCACCTGCCTGGCCCCTTCAAAGCACCCCAGGAAGCTGCAGTAACAGCTCAGAAATCTCCATCTGGCTCCAGAGAGTTCTCCATTCTGCAGTCTGCAGCCTGAAGCCATTTCTTTAAAGTGGCCTTTCCCAGAGGATGGTGTATGCTCCACTTACCACATCCTGGTGCCCAGCCAGTGCCCCCCAGGACACTCTCAGCCCCAGCCTCTGGTCCAAGCCACCATTGTACTCTGCCCCTTGCACACTGGTTTTGTGGTAGCTCCTTGTCCAGACCATCTCTAGCCAGTCTCAGAGAACCTCAACTTACCAAATGTGCCCTAAGCAGCCCTCCGGACACTTGGGTCCTCATCACGCAAGTAGGCCTGAGAAAGGAGACCAGGTGGGGCTCTGATCCCTCCTGAAGGTGGGGTTGAGGAGAGGGCTCAGACCTCATCCTGTCTGTGGAATCCCAAGAAAAGGGCAAGATTGGAGGTGAGGTTGGGAAGGATCAAGGGTAAGTCTGAGTAGAATCTGCATTTCCCACTCGATTTAGAGATGGGGTGGAGCCAGAGTTTTTGACTGATTCTGAGATGCAGGTTAGGGTTACGACTGAGTTGGAGAACAGGTTTAATACGGTATAATGGCAGATGTAGTGTTGAGTCAGGATTCGTGTTTGGTTTAACACAGGAGTCAGTGTTAGGGCGAGGTTCAACTTCACAGTTAATGCTGGAACTAGGAGGATGCACAGGCATTGGGGCTAAGGTCAGAACCGGCTGCTGGCTGAAGATGGCAGAAAGATGAAGTCATTGCCAACTTCCCATTTTCATAATCCCATGTCCACTGTGCAAAACCGGGAGTCTCTCCTTAGTTGGCCATGTGCACTCAAAAGAGACACACTTGCAATAGTAGCCAATGCAATATGAATCTGCACATGCCCCAATCACCCCAGCCGGTGAAGAGCTGACTCCTGGATTAGCAAATTTGGGGATTTTCAGTTCTCCTGCCTCTTACAGGGGACTAGGAATGGAGACTAGATGAAAAGACGCCTCCACCATGGCCCACACATGCCCCCGCTCTGCCAAACAGGACTGAGGCTCACTTGGTGTTGTCAGAATCAATAGTGTGAAAGAGATCCTCGAGTTCTTTCTCACTGAGGACACCATCTGCAAAGAAGAGCTGGAATTCTTCCAAGGACAGCTTCCCATCATCTGCAAGGAAGCAGGGAAAAGAGCTGGTGTCTGCAGAGATAAGGCTGGTGGGGCCAGTGCATGCATGGCCCCCAAATCCAGGCAATACCCTGACTGACAGAAGAATATGGCCCTGACTGCTCAGATAATCCCTGCCCTTCCAGCTAACTCCCAAACTAAAAGACAAATTCCATTTTAGATAATCCCTACCCACCCAGCTAATTCCCACACTAACCAGTAAACTCCAGTACACAGAGAATCACTGCCTCATCCAGCGAATTCCCAGACCAATGCCTGTTTACACATAATCCTCAAACCAACAATAATGCAATAGCTAGCTTTCTTGGGCTCACCATGCACTCAACAGTTTCTATGCATTCAACAAATACAGAGTACCTGCCCCTGCCAGGGAATTTTCTCTCATTAATTTACATGGCCACCTGGAGGCAGGTGCTATATAAGATAACCCAATGTGAGCAACTTGCCCCATGTCACAGCATTGGTATGAAGTGGATCCAAAGCCCAGCAGCTGGATGAGCCACCACTCCGTAGCTTCCAAACGCCAAGTGGTCTCCCCACATCCCCATCCCCAACCCAGCCCCTAAGCCCTGACTCTCTCAGCACTGTTCTTAGAGTACAGAACAACCCTTTCTTCTCTGCCCCATCTATGTGGCAAACTTCAGGTCCTTCTCTGAGGCAGCATGAGATGCCTGCCAATGGCTGGCATGAGGTTCTCACTGTTACCTCCTCTCCCAGGCCACAGATGCAACCATCTAGATGTCAAGCCATGCGGGAAGGAGGTGCCAGGCCTGGAGGTGCCAATGCTCTGGCCAGAGGCTGTGCTTCTGAAGTGGAGTTCCACAGAGGGGTGTCCACAGCTGATGCATGCCACCTGTCCTGCCCATCGCATCACCTTCTCCCCTTACTCGCAGTTGCTCTGGGGACACTTTTGGCCCCACCAGGAAGGTCTTGTGGGTTTGGATCAGATTGGGCCACCAGGGGAGGTGGCTTGAGCAGAACATCAGGGACTCTGGAAGGCGGTCCCCAAGCTTCCACCCTCAGCTCCTTCCACCTGGACAGACCTGCTGAGCAAATGCCAGCAAGCTCATCCCCCACCTGCCCTGCAGCCACCCCCTCCTCAAGGATCTGTTCCTCCTTAACAGAAACTATGTGAGGGGCATGGAGGTCAGGGAGAATAGGGAGCCCACGACGGTTCCTGGCCCCCAGCCTCTCTACATACACCCCTCGCATTACTTCCAGAGGATCTGCATTCAAAGCTAGGTGCTTAGGACAAGGGCCCTGCGAGTCCACATGGCACCTTCCTGTGGATTAGAAAAAGACACTCTTTCTCTGCTGAGAGGATGAGACCAGTGTCGGCGCACGTGTTGAAAGTGGATTGTAGCCTGGATTTGAAACCCTCCACTTCCTCAGGTGCGTGCCCTTGTGCAGCGCACAACCTGCCTAACCTGACGTGGCAGACCTACTTGGGTTCAGAATGAGTCATTCTTAAACTTTAAAGGCTCTAGTGCTTCTGTCTGTGCTCCCAGCAGCTCTGCTGGAGCTCAACACAGGGTGAGAGCATAAGCTCAGGAGAGGGGGGCCTTCAGATCTTACCATGGTTTCATGCCACCACTTTTCTCTTTAACCCCATAGGGCATAAAGTACCAAGGCTGGTAAAGAACATGAACATGTGTGCATGGGGGGCTAGGGCCAATATCCCAAGATGCCCCCAACATCGCAGCACAGATTTCAAAATTACAGTGGGAAGAATTTGACTTTCAAAGGAAACGCCAACAAAACCCCAATGCAATCACACATGCACAAACCAAAGACCCAAAACCTAACAACAAAAAGTCCACAGTCAGCCATGAGATAAGTGAAACCGAAGTTGTGGCTTTCTGTGTTCTGTGACAGAGAACGCCTTCCAAGTGTCTTCGGCAAGACTGAAGCTAAAACCCAGGAATCACAGCATGGAGTCAAGCCACACGTGGAGTTCTTTCCACATGCTCACTCCTTTAGTCTTCATAACAAGACACAGGTAGTACTATCACTTCCGTTTTAGAGAGAGGTAAATGGAGGCACGGAGCCATCAGGGTACTTGCCTAGGTCCTACAGCTGAAGCTTGAACCCAGGCCATCTGGCTCCCAACTCCAGGCTCTCAACCTAATCCAGGGGTAGGATCTTGTGGCAAGATCGCCACCTACCCAGCAGGGGGTGGGTGCTGGCTCAGGCACCCCCACTTTGGGTGAGGGGTAGTCACCATGGGCATAACAGGAAGGTCATAGTGAGCCCCAACCCCAGTCTCCCTCTGGCTGCCTCATCTCCCCATGTGCCTGTCGAGGTACCTTGGTCCCCCTCTGCACAGGGAGAGCAGGCAGACAGAGGCCAGCAAGGTGCCCCATCACAAAGCTTTCCGCCTTCCCTGAACACCTGACCACCGGCCTAATGAATCCGCTAATGAGGAAAAAACATGGCCTACGCAGGCCCCCAGTCCAATTAGACAGGCCAAGCGGGTCAGCGCCGACACTTCTGCCAGAGACCCCAAGCGGGCCTTTTGCAGGTGTCTCTGCTAATTAGCACGAACTCAGCATCTCCATGACCTTTCAAATGCCAAGAGCCTGTCAGTGGCCATGTCCCTGGAGGGAATGCTGTCTGGCACTCAGCCCTCTGCCACCCTCTGGGTTTATGTCCCAGGATGCCAGTCAAGCCCCTCATGCTAACCTTCCCATAGGGACTAGGCATCTGGTGTCCATCTCAGCCAAACAAGTCTCTGTCACAGGAGCCACCTTGATAGGCCAGCCCTGAGCCTTTGCTCCTGTAATCTCTAAGGCCTAAGAGCAGCCTAGGGGCTCCTTTGAGTTTCCACCCCCATCCCCCACTCCTCTGAGGCATCCCTTCCATCCTTCTTGTGGACACCTGAGGCAGGGCTAGCATCAGTGTTGAGTAGTCCGGTGTGTGCTTGTGTGCCTATCTGCCTCCACACCTGCACCCCCTGCACACCTGTTCCCATCCCTGCACCCACACCTCCCTGCACACCTGTTCCCATCCCTGCACCCACTCCCCGCACGCCTGTTCCCATCCCTGCACCCACACCTCCCGCACGCCTGTTCTCATCCCTGCACCCACTCCCCGCACGCCTGTTCCCATCCCTGCACCCACACCTCCCACACCTGTTCCCATCCCTGCACCCACACCTCCCTGCACACCTATTCCCATCCCTGCACCCACACCTCCCTGCACAGCTGTTCCCATCCCTGCACCCACACCCCCCTACACACCTGTTCCCATCCCTTCACCCACACCCCCCCGCACACCTGTTCCCATCCCTGCACCCACACCTCCCTGCACACCTGTTCCCATCCCTGTATCCACACCTCCCTGCAACCTGTTCCCATCCCTGCACCCACACCCCCCTGCACACCTGTTCCCATCCCTGCACCCACACGTCCTGCACGCCTGTTCCCATCCCTGCACCCACACCTCCCTGCACACCTGTTCCCATCCCTTCACCCACAGCCCCCTGTACACCTGTTCCCATCCCTGCACCCACACCTCCCTGAACACCTGTTCCCATCCCTGCACCCACACCCCCCTGCACACCTGTTCCCATCCCTGCACCCACACGTCCTGCACGCCTGTTCCCATCCCTGCACCCACACCTCCCTGCACACCTGTTCCCATCCCTGCACCCACACCTCCCGCACACCTGTTCCCATCCCTGCACCCACACCTCCCTGCACACCTGTTCCCATCCCTGCACCCACACCTCCCGCACACCTGTTCCCATCCCTGCACCCACACCCCCCGCACGCCTGTTCCCATCCCTGCACCCACACCTCCCACACCTGTTCCCATCCCTGCACGCATGCGCCCTGCACACCTGTTCCCATCCCTGCACCCACACCTCCCTGCACACCTGCTCCCATCCCTTCACCCACAGCCCCCTGCACACCTGTTCCCATCCCTTCACCCACACCCCCCTGCACACCTGTTCCCATCCCTGTATCCACACCTCCCTGCACACCTGTTCCCATCCCTTCACCCACACCCCCCTGCACACCTGTTCCCATCCCTTCACCCACACCCCCCTGCACACCTGTTCCCATCCCTTCACCCACAGCCCCCTGCACACCTGTTCCCATCCCTGCACCCACACCTCCCGCACACCTGTTCCCATCCCTGCACCCACACCTCCCGCACACCTGTTCCCATCCCTGCACCCACACCTCCCTGCACACCTGTTCCCATCCCTTCACCCACACCCCCCTGCACACCTGTTCCCATCCCTTCACCCACACCCCCCTGCACACCTGTTCCCATCCCTTCACCCACAGCCCCCTGCACACCTGTTCCCATCCCTGCACCCACACCTCCCGCACACCTGTTCCCATCCCTGCACCCACACCCCCCTGCACACCTGTTCCCATCCCTGCACCCACACGTCCTGCACGCCTGTTCCCATCCCTGCACCCACACCTCCCGCACGCCTCTTCCCATCCCTGCACCCACACCTCCCTGCACACCTGTTCCCATCCCTGCACCCACACCTCCCGCACGCCTGTTCCCATCCCTGCACCCACACCTCCCGCACACCTGTTCCCATCCCTGCACCCACACCTCCCTGCACACCTGTTCCCATCCCTGCACCCACACCTCCCTGCACCCACACCTCCCTGCACGCCTGTTCCCATCCCTGCACCCACACCTCCCGCACGCCTGTTCCCATCCCTGCACCCACACCTCCCGCACACCTGTTCCCATCCCTGCACCCACACCTCCCTGCACGCCTGTTCCCATCCCTGCACGCATGCGCCCTGCACACCTGTTCCCATCCCTGCACCCACACCTCCCTGCACACCTGTTCCCATCCCTTCACCCACAGCCCCCTGCACACCTGTTCCCATCCCTGTATCCACACCTCCCTGCACACCTGTTCCCATCCCTTCACCCACACCCCCCTGCACACCTGTTCCCATCCCTGTATCCACAGCCCCCTGCATGCCTGTTCCCATCCCTGCACCCACACCCCCTGCATGCCTGTTCTCATCCTGCACCCACACCTCCCTGCACACTTGCTCTCATCCCTGGACCCAAACTTCCCTGCATGCCTGGTCTCATCCCTGCACCCACACCTCCTTGACACCTATTCGCACCCCTACATTCATTCTTCTTTCCCCAGCCATCCTATTCCCACACACCACTCCCCTATCTATACCCACACCAAGTCCCATCCCCACTCCTACATGCTTTAAGCTGCTGCGTTGAATCAGAACCTGCCTGCACCGCTGCCCCCCGACCATGTGAAGACTATCACGTGCTGTCTCCAAGCCTTGTTTTTGTCATCTTGAAGGAAGGTAGGGGTTGATACTTCTTGTCTCAGTAGGATCACCATGAAGATTAAAGGAAAAAGCGCATTCAAGTCCTGGTGCATAATAGATGTTCGGTGACTGCTGGTAGCCTCCAGCGGACCAAACTCCCTGCTGAGCACAGAGGAATCAAACCCCTCCGGACAAGCCACTCCCGCGGACTCCCATTTCCAAGGCATTTGAGGCAGAGCAGCTGGGAGTTACTGACATCTTCAGTCAGCCAAGACAGGAGAGCAGCTCTACCCTCAGACAGCCCTCCGAGGTGGGTGCTGTCATCATCGTTCCCATTTACAGATGAGGAAACTGAGGCTGGGGAGTTTGGTGACTTGCCGTGGCTGAGCCAGGACTTGAGCCTAGGCAGTCAGGCTCCGGGACCTGGGAAGCTCTTGCTGGAACCCGCATCTGACACCCACATTCACCCTGGTGACAGCCCCAATGGTCACATGGTGGCTGGGAAGATGTAAGCCCCAAGAAGGAACAGGCTTGGCCTTTGGGGGCCTGCAGTAATGAAACTCAGGGTCCCACAGCTGTGCTCAGGGGGACACATGACCTCTGACGGGGGGAGCCTGCAGCAAGGACAGAACCCCATCTGTGCTCGAGGGGGCCAGGCACCACCCGCCCATGTGTGTACACTGCAATGGCTCCTGCAGATCCGCAGACAGGAAGACACACACACGCAAACTGCACACTCGGGATGTACAGCCATAGCAGAGGCCCACACCTGCTCTGCACACAAACTACACACACACGCAAAAACTGCTCACATACTCGGGATGTACAGCCGTGGCTAGAGGCCCACACATGCTCTGCACACAAACTCACACACACACAGACACACACACAAACTGCACACACACTAGGGATATACAGCCGTGGCTAGAGGCCCACACATGCTCTGCACACAAACTACACACACACACACAAACTGCACATACACTAGGGATATACAGCCGTGGCTAGAGGCCCACACCTGCTCTACACACAAACTACACACACACACACACACACACACACACACAGGGGATGTACAGCTGTGGCTAGAGGCCCACACATGCTCTGCACACAAACTACACACACACACACACACACACACACTGGGGATGTACAGCTGTGGCTAGAGGCCCACACATGCTCTGCACACAAACTGCACACACACACACACACACACACACACTGGGGATGTACAGCTGTGGCTAGAGGCCCACACATGCTCTGCACACAAACTGCACACACACACAAACTGCACACACACTCAGGATATACAGCCGTGGCTAGAGGCCCACACTGGACACACGCATTGCCAACAGCTGCACGCTGCTGAGTCACCGAGATACGCACAGCTACGCTCTCACCAACAAACACGTCCACCAAGTCTACAGACATTTACTGAGGACCTACTGTGTGCTGGGTATTGGGCCCAGGACAAGGTACAAACCCAAATTCCTGCCTCTCAACCTGCTGGAGGAGCCAGACCAGCACACAGGCAATGACGCTGAGGGTTCCAGTGACCCCATCTCAGGGACAGCCTCCCGTTTCCCCTGGCTCATCTCCAAGGCTTTTCAGGCCATGGTGCTAGGGCTGTTTTTCCAGAGCCACTTCATCTCCCTACGTCCCTCTTATTTCCTCCTCTCCTCCATGGGGAATCACTGCTGATGGTCCTTCTTCCCCAGAAGCCTGGGAGTGGTCACCATCACCCCCAGGGATGCAGGAGGCCAGGATGGGAGACTTATCGGAACTGATTCCAGCCCAGGCCTGTGCACTGCCCTTCCACCCCCACCCAAGGCCTCCAACTCAACCCTGCAACCGCCCTGGGTGGGAGCCGTCAACAGGAACTCCCAGGGATGAGGCGGGTGCTGGAGACCCAGGCCAGAGCTGCCATCCTCAACTCCAGCTTGTGCAGGAGAGGAACCGGAGCCATAGGTGTTGAGGACCAAGGGCCCCGGGGCAGGTCACAGGGTCTCTGTTGCCTGCTCTTCCCCTGGCACAGGCTTGGTACTTGATGTGGATTTTCTCAATGAATGAACACACCAGGAGCACTCAATTCTCTTTAAACACATTTGTCACCTACACCCCCTTTCTGGCTTTTCCCCAAAACCCAGGGAAAGAGGCAGGGCAAGTGTTACTGCCCCACTTTACCCGCGGGAAAACCAAGGCCCACAGAGGGAATGTGTCTTGGTGAAAGTCCACGGTGAGTTGCGTTGCACCTGTATGGTATTTTTAAGAAGGTGTGGTGCTTTGTGTTAGCTGAGGCTCAGCTGGGCCTTCCTAACCGTGCTTATTCTCAAGGCCTGGGCTTCTTCTCCAAGTGGAGCCCTTCCAAGGAGTCGGGAGAAGTGGAGTGCTATGAATTCCGTGGCCACAAGATGCTGCTCACCGTTTCGAAGAGGCTGATAAGGGGAAAAGGGCCCGGGTCTGCAGGAGAGCCCCCACTTCTTTCATGCAGCTGGGCAACCCTGGGGCAAATTGCTTAACCTCTCTGGGTCGCTATGGTGTCAACAGAGGCAAGAGCACTGACTGCTCAGGTTGCTACAAAGAAGTGCACCAAGGTTTGTAAAGGGCCTAGCGTGAAGCTGGGGGCTTCCTTTAAAGGAGGGTTTCTGAGCCCTGGCCTGGGCTCCTCTGGTCCAACCCAGCTAGGAAAAGGCCTAAAGTACACCCAGCACTTACCACAGCCAGCCATTGTTCTTGGCATCACAGACATGACTCATTGAGCCCTCGAGTGGAGGTGTCCCTGCTAAGTAGGCCCTACTAGGATTCCCATTTTACAGATGGGGAGACTGAGGCACAGAGCAGCAGCAGGATTTGGCCTTCTAACTTCAGACCCCTGCGCTCCAAGCCTTTAGGCTCAAGGTTGCACATGTCTCCTATCCCTGATCCTTTCCCCATGAAGCGCAAGGACAGAAGGAGCGGGGCGGCAGACTGCCTGGGAGGGAAACTCACCATTTTTGTCCGCACGGCGGAAAATCTGCAGAAAAGAGAGGCCGAGTCAGCCCTGGGCCAGGGAGAGGCAAGCCCTTCCGGCGGCCTCTGACCGGATACTGGGATCCTTCTCTTCTCCTAGGAGCAGCTTAGGGTCTTGGGAAGCTGAGCCCCTCTTCCCTCTCCCCATCCCTGGGCTGGGATCCAGGGCCAACGGGAGAGGGATGTTGCAGGCAGAGGCCTTCGCCTTGCCCACGCGGAAGCGGCTGCCAGTACCACCAGCCTGCCCCCAGCCATGCTGACAGACACACGCAGGCCTACGGCCATCCCTGCAGGTGTACATCCACAGTCATCAGTCCACACGGCTTCAACCACCGCCAAACGCTCAGCTGCATACAACCACACTCCCAATCAGTGTCCCAGGGAGCGCCGCAACCTTTACCACTGCAGTCCTTCCAGAACCCCTGGTGTTTCCAGGCAGGTTGGGATAAGTCCAACAGAGGTGTTTGCAAGGCCTGGTGACAATGCCAGCCACAGGCAGGACTGTGTTAATTTTGGGGTGCAGGAGGAGAAACAGGACGCCAAGAGCTCGGAAAAGCAGCCACAGACGAGGTACTGGCTGCATTAGGCAGGGATGGGTGAAGGGCAGCTCCAAGGCTGGCCTGAACCTACAGACCAGGTGCCTCCTCTTCCTGCCTTTCCAGTGACATCCAAATCCCTGGGCTAGAGCTGCTCCCCTTCCCTCAAGGTCTGGCTGGCAGTGCCGCTTGCCAGGCTGAGGCTCGAAGGCAGCTTTCCGCCCATTCCAACACCATCACCTGGAGAGCTTTCAAAACCTCCTCAGCCCAGGCCACACCCCAGGGTGACTGAATCAGCTGTTGTGAGGCCCGCTCTGATTTCAGCATATTTAAAGCTTCCCAGGCACAATGTTGACACCTGTGTGCTAAGACCTTGCTATTCACAGGAGCTCTTCGGGGGTCCTGCAGGCGCTTGTTTGCAATGCAGGACGTCCCACCTACTCTGCACTGTAGTGGAGTCAGACCTTTCACCGTAACCAGATCCTAAGGGGACTGATTCACTAGCACTTTTTATTTGTTATTTTTGGAGATGGGGTCTCGCTCTGCTGCCCAGGCTGGAGTGCAGTGATGCGATCTTGGCTCACTGCAACCTCTGCCTCCCAGGTTCAAGCAATTCTCCTGTCTCAGCCTCTCGAGTAGCTGGTACTACAGGCACCTGCCACAATGCCTGGCTAATTTTTGTATTTTTTAGTGGAGACGGGGTTTCACTTTGTTGGTCAGGCTGTCTCGAACCCCTCACCTCAGGTGACTCACCCGCCTCGGCCTCCCAAAGTGCTGGGATTACAGGCACGAGCCACGGTGCCTGGCCCACCAGCACTTTAAAGCCTGAGAAGGATCCCAGGGTCTGGGGTGGCCCCCACCCCAATCTCACTGGCTTGTTGTAGCAAGGAGGGTGCGGAGACCCAGGGAGGGGCAGCAACATGTGCACATTTCCCTACACCAGGGAGGGCTGCTGAGGCCAGGTCAGCCATGGAGGAGGAGGTAATACTCACTCTGACCCTTCCACCCTCTGTCCTCGCCTTAGGGTAAAGGACAGATGCCCTCCACCCCCATCCCTCCAAGCAACGAGACAGGGGCACCCTCGGTCATTTCCAGGCACCTGGGCGGTGAGACTGAAGCACGGGAGGGCCTCTCAAACATCACCCCTCCTCCCAGCTGAACCTCAGACCCCCAGGCCCTCCTCAAAGATCCAGCCTGGGCACCCTGCAGCCCTGTTCCTGACTGGGCAAGGTTCCTCAAAGCTGGGGCCCTATCTGGGTGTCCCAGATCCCCCTTGAGGCCAGGCACCAGGCAGGTGCCGATTCTGGGCAGGAATGCTGAACACATGAGTGACATGGCAGGGCTGACACCTGGTAATGTCAGCCAGCTCCAGGAGTCTGCAGGAGCACCCCTCGCCCCGCCCCTGCTCTTCACTCCATTTGGCTGGTGAGGAGATGGAGGCTCAGAGCCCCCACCCTCACTGGGCAGGGCTTCCGTGCAGGGCAGCCTGGGCCTGCAGGGCTCTGCCTAGGACTTTCAGTGGGAGCTCTGTGGGGGTCCTCCTGAGACGGGGTGGGGGGGTGTGTGTGTGGCTGCACAGGTGTTTCTCTGGCTGTGTGAGTGTGTGTGTGTGCCTGTGAGTGTGGCACTCTAGAGCTTCCCCTGCTGTGTCCAGCACCCCCCCGCCCCGAGTCCAGACCCTGCCAAGGGTTCCAGGAGCAGGAAAGAGGAGAGAGGAAGGGAAGGAGCCCCCCCGACTCACAGGGATCTGCTGTACACGCGTGTACACACATTCACACACACCCACCACTCTCCCAGAAATCCACCACACAGGCAGAGGCAGCCCCCAGCGCCATCCCAGAAGGACCCTCGCTGAAACACGCAGTCCACACCCCCAGAAGCCCCCTCCACCTCCTCCTAGTGCTCTCTGCCGGGAGAAGTCCTCCTCCTCCAAGCCGCTCCCTCCCGGGTGGGGTGGGCGGGAGGGTGGGGTGGGCTTCCCAGAGGTGGGTGGTTTGCGTCCCAGGGGAGTTAGGAGGGGTGGTGAGGGGTGAGTCTGGTCCATGAAGAGGACCCAACTCTCGCTAGGGTAGAGGGGTGTGGGGAAGGGAACAGAAGACAGGAGAGGGCTTGGAATGGAAGGGGGCGGGGTGGGGAAGACCAGAGAGGTACTGGCTCAGGGCTGATGGGCGATGGCTCTGGCTCTACGGAAAGGAGACGAGAAGACAGAAGGTGGGGAGGGAGCTTCACTTTTAAAGTGGCAGTAGCTGGGGCGAAGGGTCTTTGAGCGTGAGATGAGCAGGGGCTCAGGGTCTAGAGCGAAGAGAGGTGGGCTAGAGGTAGGGGTTGTTGGGGGCCTCTGAAAAGTATCGCTCCGGACAGGAGCCGGGATGGAGAGGAGGAGGGGGCTGGAGGCGGCGAGGGAGGAGGAGGGGGCTGGAGGCGGCGAGGGACTCCGGTCCCGCGGGGTAAAGGGTGGGGGGTTGGCTTGGACAAAACTAGGGGGACAGTGGCCGGGTCCGGGGGCTCACGGGTCCTCACTGTGGGCAGGCAGGGACTCGGAGAAGTGCGGGTGGAGGGGCGGAGGGGCGGAGGGGGTCTCCCGGCCCAGGGAGACAACTGGGTTGGAGACCGGCCTGGACGTGGCGGGGCTGGGGGCTCCCGCTCTGGCACGCAAAGGGGCTGGGGGTCTCCTGCCCGGGTAGGGGGGGCCTCGCGAGTCGCGGCGTCGGGGTCCGCCCGAGGGGCGGATGGGGCTCCGGGTCCCGGCCGGCGCGTACTCACGTCCAGGATGACGGCGGTGCCCCCGCGCGGCGAGGCTGGGCCGGGGTCCGCGGGGACGGCGGGGGCCAGCGGCTCCCGGGGCTCGCCCATCCTGGCGCCCACCCAGCGCAGCAGCCCGCCCAGCGCCCGGCCCTGCTGCGGTGGCTCCCGGAGCAGCCTGTGCGCGCCGGCCCTGCACAGGCGCGCCGCCCGCTCGCACATCGCGCCGCGCCCGCCGCCGCCGCCCGGAAGCCCGCCGACCCCCGCCCGGCCGCGGCCCGCCCCCGCGCGACCCCCTCCCCGCGCCGGCCGCGCTGCCCCGCCCTCTCTCCCGCTGCCCCCGCGGCCGCGGACACCGCGGCGACTGGCCAGCGCCGGGGGGCGGGCCGGCCGGACCCCGAGACACGTGCCCGCTCCCCGCCGCCCCCACCCCCGGCGGCCGGGCGCGGGGCCTGAGGACTGCCCGCCGGGGCTAGGGGCGCGGGCGCAGCCACAGATGGGGCTACCCAGAGGCGCGGGGTAGGTGGGGCCTGGGGGCGGGGCGGCGCCCCTGGGGTCTGCTCCCCAAAAGTCTCCTGTTGTCCCCGCTTCTAAAGTCCCCCCTCCCACTCGCGGCGCGCTGCAGGGGCCGGAGCGCGGATGTCCAGCCAGCCCGGAGCGCCCTCTGCCGGCTCCAGCCCCAGGGAGCGGCGCCCACGCACCGCGGGCCCTGTCACACCCTAGAGCGACCACCCTTACCTCCCGCGGGCGTGGACGACCCTTCAGGCCGCCCCTTTCGTTACACAACGCCCAGAACCAGTCTTCACCCCAGAACATCTTTCTTTTACACTCCATCCACCCATCCATCTATCCACCCACCCACCCGTCCGTCCATCCATCCATCCATCCGCCCGCCTACCTATCCATCAATCCATCTATCCATCCATCCACCCACCCACCGGCCCATCCATTCATCCATCCATCCACCCACCCACCATCCTCCCATCCATCCATCCATCCATCCAGCCACCCACCCACCCATCCATCCATCCACCCTCCTACCTGTCCATCAATCCATCTATCCATCCATCCACCCACCCACCCGCCCATCCATTCATCCATCCATCCACCCACCCACCATCCTCCCATCCATCCATCCATCCATCCATCCATCTGCCCGCCTGCCCATCTGTCTGTCCATCCACCCCCCCACCCACCCTCCCATCCATTCATCCATCCATCCATCCACCCACCATCCTCCCATCCATCCATCCATCCATCCATCCTCCCTCCCATCCATCCACCCACCCACCCTCCCTCCCGTCCACCTACCCATCATCCTCCCATCCATCCAACCATCCTCCCATCTATCCATCCATCCACCCATTCATTTAAAAGATGAATTAAGGAGAACCCACTAGGTGCCAGGCAGGTGCCCAAGTGCTGAGTTCCAGCAATGGGCAAAACAGATGGTGTACTTGGCCTCCTGGAGCTCCTGGAGCTTACATCCAAGTGGGCAGAGCCAAACACTGAAATGATTCCACAAATAAATGAACAATTAAAACTGAACTGCTGGCAGGGTGTGGTGGCTCATGCCTGTAATACCAGCACTTTGGAGAGCCAAAGAGGGCGGATCACTTGAGGTCAGGAGTTCAAGACCAGCCTGGCCAACATGGTGAAACCCCTGTCTATTAAAAATAAAATAACTAGCTGGGTGAGGTGACAGGCACCTGTAATCCCAGTTACTTGGGAGGCTGAGGCAGGAGAATCGTTTGAACTCAGAAGCAGAGGTTGTAGTGAACCAAGAACCACTGCACTCCAGCCTGGACAACAAAATGAGACTCTGTCTCAAAAAAATAGAAAAATAAAAACTGAACTGCTATGAAAAGGTAGCACCTTGGACCATGAGAGGAGTCTTTGCTGCGATGGCAGTGGAGGGATTTGTGTCAGAAGAGGCTTCCTAGAGGAAGTGATTCTTACCCTGAGAGACCCCAAGGAAGAGGAATTAAAGAAAGGCGGGAAACTGTCCTGGGCTGGGGACCCTCTGTGCAAAGGCCCTGCGGCAGGCAGGGACCTGGCCAGCAGGAGGGACTGAAAGGAAGCCACGTGGCAGAACAGAGAGGAGAGGGGACAGACTGCGGGGGGGGGGGCAGAACTGCAGTGCCCTCCGGGACACCACTCCCTGCACACACCCGCCACTGCCACCCCCAGGCTGTAGTACAGCTGCCCGCTCAACTGCTCCCACACTTGGGGCACCATCCTTTGTACCCCAAGGCCCCAGTCATGGACCTCATCCAGGACCACATGCCCCAGGACTCCTCCCCCAATCACCTTCCCTCCCTTCCCCCGAGCCCAGTGCAGGGTCCCGGGAACACAGCTCCTTCCCTGAGCACAGAGTCCTCAGACGCATGAGTGCAGGTGGGCACTGGCTTTATTTGGGACCTGCTTCTGGAAGGCGCAGGCCTGCAGGTCTCCTGCTGGGTGCTCAGCTGGTCCTGGTGATCCCAGCTCACACCAGCAGCTTTACCCCCAAATCCTAGGTCTAGGCCGACCCTGGCCTGCGGCCACTGTTACCACCTCAGACACTGGGATCCCTACTCCTCTTGACCCCAAAGGTCAGCTATGTGGGCTGACGCCCCTCCCTGGGGCATCTTTGGACGGACCCTACATCCAGCAGAGATGTGGTCATCTTTGTCCTCTCAGGGCCTGGGAGCCAGCAGGTCTGGCCGGGTGTTAGGGTGGCTTCCTGGTCTCCTTCCTTAGCAGGGAGCTGGCCACAGCCAGGGCTCCCCCCTGCACAAACCTCACGAAGTTGTCCCCGGCCAGCGGCCCCATGGCGTACAGGCCCTCCTGGCGGGTGCTCTGGTAGGTGAAGGGGTCCACGTCAATGGGGTTCCTCTTGGTGCTCAGTGGCTGGTCAGGGTCCACTGCAAAGTCAGCCCCTGCCCCAGGCAGGAAGGAGAGGTCGGGGTGGGAGCCGATGAGGACCAGCACCAGGGAGACCTCAAACACCTTCTCGACACCCTTGAGGTCCTGGAACACGGCCTGGCAGTCTTCCTTGAAGCACAGCAGCCGGTGCCCGGGGAGGCTGCGGTAACCCTCGTAGGGGCTGGGCGACAGGATGGACTGCTCCCGCATCATCTGATGCACCTTGTGGTACTCAGGGTACAGCATCTTGGGCAGCTGGTTGAACACCAGGCCAGGGTCGTCCACGGCCCGGCGGAAGGCATGGATCACGGGGATGTTGTAGTGGCGGGCGTAGAGGACTGCATCAGCCGCTGACAGCCCCGCGCCAATGATGAGGACAGGGTCCGAGGCTGGGGTCAGCGCACCCACCCTTGTGGCCGCCTCCAGAGCGGACAGCTCATGGTGGATGAAGGGCAGGGCCTCCCCGGGGATGCCCAGCCGGGCTGGGCTGTCGAACGTGCCTGTGGCGAGGACCACGTTGCGGGCCCACAGCGAGAAGGGCTGCCGGCCCTGGTCCCTGCTCAGGAAGCCGCTCACCTGGAAGAGGGGGCTGGAGTCCTGGGCCCCACAGCTGTTGGGATTGGGGGTCCCCCACTCCACGGCTGTGACTACAGCACCGGACACAAAGTTATGCCCCAGACCCTTCTTGACCACGTAGTCCCTGTAGTAGTGGGCAATGTCCCCGGCCGTGGCCCGGCTGTTGCGAAGGCCTCTGTTGGGGAGGATGCAGGAGGCCAGAGTCAGACACTGTTAAGGGCTGGGGGGCTGGGTGGGATGGGAGAGGTCCAGGGCGGTATCAGGCCCTGGAGCTGGACTAGGCTGTAGCTGTAGGACTGGGCCAGGTAATTCAACCTCTCCAAGCCTCAGTCTCCTCTTCTGTAAAATGGAGCTAACAAGGGTACCTCCCTCAGGAGAGGTGGTATAGGGTAGTGTAGGGTGGTGTAGGGCGGGGTTCAGAGTGCAGCCTCCAGAGCCACACTGCCTGGGCTCGAATCTTGACTCTGCCATCAGGGAGCTGTGTCTGTTTCCCCAGTTTGCAAAATGAGGAAGATGTTGGTGGCAGGACCTATTTCGTGAGGTTGTAGAGAGGATTTGGTGAGCCGATAAAAACAAAGGGCTTAGGATGGGCCACCATGATTGTCACCTCAAAGGATTAAATATGGTATGATTCCGTTTTTATATAGTTCAGAAACAGGCAGAACTCATCTATGGAGTTGGACATCAAGAGAGGGGTTACCTCCGGGGATGGGGAAGGGGGTCCTGGTCGGAAAGGGCATGGGGGCTTCTGGGAAGAAGGTCGGTTTCTTGATTCTCTGTGCTTACCTTGAGAAATTTCATCAATCGGTACTCACAGGAGTTACGTACTTTTCTATATGTAGCTAATTTTTTAAATTTTATTTTATTATTATTTTTTGAGACAGAGTCTCACTCTGCTGCCCAGGCTGGAGTGCCGTGGCATGATCTCAGCTTACTTCGGCCCCCGCTTCCTGGGCTCAAGCGATTCTCATGCCTGTGCCTCCTGAGTAGCTGGGACTACAGGCATGCAGCGCCAAGCCTGGCTAATTTTTGTATTTTTATTAGAGATAGGGTATTGCCGTGTTGGCCAGGATGGTCTCGAACTCTTGACCTCAAGTGATCCACCGGCCTCGGCTTCCCAAAGTGCTGGGATTACAGGCTCGCACCACTGCACCCGGCCCATATGTAGTCAATTTAAAAGTTGATTTAAAGACTCCCACGTGAGGCACTCGCCATCATTCCCAGCCCACACAGCAGCAGGAGGTATTTTATTATTGTTGTTGCTGTTTTAATTGTCACTCTTTCCAGGGGCAGTGACTGCAGGCCCATTCTTGTGGGGGTTGAATGACAGGCTTTGGCATCATCCTAGCACCTTCCTGTATCTCACTGTGTGACCTTAGATGAGTTAATTTACCCAGCTTGTGGGCTCATGGTTCAGGATGAACTCCCTTAGGGGAGAATCCTGTGCCACCTGCTGTCTGGCTACATGTAGCAGGAGCTGACAATGGACCTCCAAGGCTGTGCCAGTCAACCCAGCGCAGCTCGTCTGTGACCCTGGAATTTATCTCTGTGGGCCGCCATTCTCCTTTTCTCAGTTTTTGTAAAGGTTGTGATACAGAACGGTCCCAAGAGCATGTTCTGTGCGGAGTTATTTATAATAATGACACAATGGAAAGAATGAACGCTCCAGGGCTGGCAGGGGCTGGGTAACCTTGGCAGCGCCGTGAGGGCAGGGGGTGTGTCTGCGGTGGTTTTGTGCTCTGATGTCTAAGCCCAAGGCCTGGCACATAATAAGCATTTGGTGATTTGCCGGACTGGGGATGCTCACCCGCCTTTGGGAATATTGTGAGGCCACGTAAAAGGATGGCTTTGAACGCTGTGACATCGCCACATGAAATGCTTGGGATAGAATGTGAAAACGCAAAAGTAGGCGATAAAAGGCTGTGCTTACATGTGAAATGCAAGTTTCTGGCTGCCTACTAACACGTAGCTACACAAACCTGGGTGTCTTCCTGCCAAACATGCAGAAGAGTCTTTGCATCAAAGAGACAGTGAGGCCTGGAGGGGGACGCCTGGAGTGCCTGCCGTTGGGGACACAAGCCGGGTCACAGCCCTGGGGGCAGAGGAAGCCGGGCTTCCCAAAAGGCAGACGGCACCCGGGCATCTGCGCTGGGGCAGCTTCTCACTTGGGTGGACACACCTGGGAGGAGCAGGGGCTGGAACTCCTTTATTCAGTGATTGAAACTGTGAGAGGAAAATCAATCTTGGGCCCATGAATCACTAAGTTAAAGGAAAAGTCAAGCGGGCAACTGCTTAGGGCAAAGCTGCCTCCCATCCTACTCAAAGTCTTCCCTCTGCTCACTGAGATAAATGCACATCTGATTGCCTGCTTCGGGAAGGCTCATCAGAAACTCAAGAATGCAACTGTTTGTCCCTCACCTGTCGGAGACCTGGAAACCCCCTTCCTGCTGGAGTTGTCCCGCCTCTGGACGGAACCAATGTCCATCTTACATATATTGATTGATGTCTCAAGTCTCCCTAATGTACACAGCCAGGCTGTGCCCCGACCACCTTGGGCACATGTTATCAGGACCTCCTGAGGCTGTGTCATGGTCATGCATCCTCAACCTTGGCAATTAAACTTCCCAAATTGAGACCTGTCTCAGATATTCAGGGTTCACAAACCATTTCTCTAGGGTGGCCATGATGGGGCAGGAAGCCAGATGGGGAGAAAATACCCCAGCAGTGAAAGGGTGGGGAGAAGTGTGCGTTTCGGGTGAGCTGTTTTCCTTCTCCATTTCCAATAATCTGCATGACCTTAGGTGAGTTAGTTTACCCAACTTGTGGGCTCATGGTTAAGGATGAAACTCACCTGTAGCAAAAGCATTAAAAAAAAGAAGAAAAAAGAAAGTCATCCTGTGAGCTGACCCAGAAAGATGGTTCTAGGCCAGGCTCAGAATAGACCGAGGGGCTGAAGGGAGACCACGGACTGGGGGACCTGTGCCAGAGGCATGGGGCAGGGCGTGAGGGTCAGGGGCCAGCTGTTACCCCCTCCTTAGGGGCTGGGGCACTCCGGGGAGGCCCAGTTGGGGGCCATGTGACAGGATGGTCTGCTGCTTGCACGGGACAGGGGGTCATCAGGGGAGCCCAGCTCTGTTGCTCAGCTCCACTCATGTGGGCTGGACAAGTCCTTTCCCTATCTGAGCCTCAGTTTCCCCCTCTGGAAGAAGAGGAAGACAGACCAGATGCACTCTGAAACCCCTGTACCTCTGACTCCTGGGCTCAGTGTGGGGGGCCTGTGAAAGGAAAATAAATCTTGGGGCCCCCCAAATCACGAAGCTAAAGGGAAAAGTCAAGCTGAGAACTGCTGAGGGTCAACCTGCCTCCCCTTCTATTCAGTCACCCCTCTGCTCACAGAGATAGATGCATATCTGATCGCCTCATTTGGAGATGCTCATCAGAGCTTCAAAAGGATGCAACTGTTTATCTCTCACCTACCTGTGACCTGGAAGCCCCTCCCCGCTTCCTGCCTTTGCTTCAAGTTGGCCCACCTTTCCAGACCGAACCAGTGTACTTCTTACAAATACTGATTCACGTCTCATGTCTCCCTAAAGTGTTTAAAACCAAGCTGTGCCCGATCACCTTGGCTACACGTCCTTAGGACTTCCTGAGGCTGTGTAATGGGCGTGTCCTCAACCTTGGCAAAATAAACTTTCTAAAGTAACTGAGACCTGTCTCAGATTTTCTGGGTTCACAGGCCCAACCTTCCGTGTCCCCCAAGGCGTCCTGGGGCAGCCTCACCTTCGCTTCTTCTGCATCCAGTCCTTGACCTCCAGGTCCGGGAGCCCCATCCACTGGCCTTGGCTCAGGGTCACCATGGAGCCTTCGATGGACTGCAGGAAAAGGAACGCTTTGGTCCAGGCCTCTGCTAACCTGAACCCATTTGGGGCTAGAGGGCATGGGAGGCCTTGGTTGGGGCTGGGTGGAGGGAGGAGGGAGAGGCAGGGTTGTGGGGTGGAGAATGAGGAAAGGGAGATGCCAGAGTCCCAGCTCCAAGTGGGGAGAATGAGGGAGAGAGCCCCCCCCACAAGGCATGCCCTCGCTGCCCACTTACGTGCCAGGCTCCCCCGGGGAGGTTTCGGCCCAGGACCACATGGGGGATGGCGTGCTCCTCCTGGTGCTTCCAGGTGAGGACCGACTTCATGTTTCCCCCAAAGTCTGTGTCCGGGCGCAGAAGGGCATCAAAGAGCAGGGCCACGGGGCTTTGGGATCGGCCTTCGAGGCCTTCAGACAGGTAGTCCAGGTCCTGGAGTGGGGCACAGGTCAGAGGGGCTGCTGGAGGAGAGCGGGGTCGTCTTCCCAGAGTCTCAGGCTGGGCAGGAATGTGGGGAATGGGGCTGGGCCGTTTCCGTGGCACTGGAGGGTCTCAGAGAGATACGCACACTGGGGGCAGTTTGAAGCTCTCATTTTGAGGGCTTTCCAGGAGGCCAAGGGCCCCAGAGTACAGAGCAAATGGGCAAGCTTAGATGAGACTGGGGCGATTGCCTGAGCCTACATCCCTACCCTAATATCAGCGTGGTCAGATCAGCTGGGGAGGTGCTGCCTCTTTGTTTTTGTTTTGTTTTGTTTTTGAGACGGAGTCTCGCTCTGTCGCCCAGGCTGGAGTGCAGTGGCGCGATCTTGGCTCACTGAAGCGCCGCCTCCTGGGTTCACGCCATTCTCCTGCCTCGGCCTCCTGAGTAGCTGGGACTACAGGCGCCCGTCACTGTGCCTGGCTAATTTTTTGTATTTTTAGTAGAGACAGGGTTTCACCGTGGTCTCGATCTCCTGACGTCGTGATCCGCCCGCCTCAGTCTCCCAATGTGCTGGGATTACAGGCGTGAGCCACCGCGCCCAGCCGGCGGTGCTGCCTCTTAACAGTAGATAATGCAGGCGGGTTCTGACAAGTCCTGCAGCCATCCATCATTTACCTGTTTAATTTTGCCAAGCCCAGTGTGTCCCTGTTTTACTGGAGTGAGGACATTTTTCTCTGTATGTTATACTGAGGAACTAGTATTCTATGGAGAGCATTTTGAAAAATACTGATCCAGATCAAATGGTCAAGACCTATTTCCTCATCCCCAACTTGGGCGGGAGGGGAACAGGAGGATGTATGCTGCCTAACGAGGGAGGTCAACAAGGGGAGGTCGTGGAGGGGCACAGTGGAAAACAAGGGTATGGAGGGAGGATATGCAAACCCTTGTGGGCAGGAGGTAGTGGGACTGAAATATCTGTGGCAGAGTTCCTCAACCTTGGCCCCACTGACATTTGAGCCAGATCGTTCTTTGTAGCTAGAACAAAGTCATCCAAATGTCAGTGGGGCCAAGGTTGAGAAACTCCACCGCAGATATTTCAGTTCCACCACCCTCGCTGTCCTGTGCAGTGTTGGACGTTTGCCAGCATCCCTGGCCTCCACCCTGCTAGATTTGGTAGTACCGCCACCCTGCCATGACAACCCAAATTGTCGCCAGACATTGCCAGGTGCCCCCAAGGAGAAAAATCGTCCCCTCCTTGAGAACCACGGGTCTAGGGCATAGTGAGTCCTAGACCATGTGGCATTTGTGGGTCTCTGATTTCTCTTTCATGATCTCCGTGGCTGACTTTGTGGACTCTTGAATTCTGTGTTTGGTCTTGTTTCCAGCAAACACACACTTTTGTTTTTCCCTGGGAAAGCTGCGGTAGTTTTCCAAGGGCGGGTGTGTCTTCCCCAGAGCTCCGGCCCCAGGCTGACCCACCTGGTCCAGGATGGAGACCCCCGGGGCCTCGGTGAGCTTCCTCTGCAGCAGGGGGTGTGGGTGGACAGCATCTGGCTTCACATAGGGTGTGTAGCCGGAGAGCAGGTACGACAGGCAGATACCAGAGGGGCCGTTACCTGGGGAGAGAGGGTGGAGGTTAAAGGGGGTGGCCTTTTCAGGTGGGAGACACTACTGTGGAACGCTTTGATCTAGATGTGGCACATTCATTCATTTATCCTTCATTCATAAAAATAAAATATCGATTAAGCCCTTAGCCTGTGCCAGACACTATGCCTAATGATAATTTAAAAAAGAAGGAATGGACAACTGCTGAGAGCTTCTTCTGTGCCAGGAATTGTACTGAGAGCTTTCGCAATAGCCTCACAATAGCTTCAGTGAGGTAAGTGCTACTCTTTTCCTCCTTTTATCCTTGAGGAAATGTGTACAGAGAGGTTAAGTAACTTGCCCGTGGTCACACGGCTGGAAGGTAGATGAGCCGGGATTAAAACCCAGACAGAGGGAACCTCTGACAACATGACTGAGATTCTGAGATTGCTAACAACTAGGTCAGATGGATGAGGGAATGTAGCACAGACTGCTATGTGGCTTGGGGGCGAGCTTGAGTGGTGGGTGCTCGTGGGCGCTCAGGGGTGCCGGGCCACCTGTTGGGTCTGCTGCTTGCATGTCTGAAGAACTGCGCCACCATCTGTGGTGCTTCCTGGGCAATTCACCAGGCACAGCCCTGTGATAGCGCTTCTCTTTTTATCTGTCCTTTCCCCTCTCCTTATCTCGTCTGATTCAGAATATTACTCATATGTAGGATACCAGGAGGAACCATAAGAAATCACAAGCACCCATCTGTTTTTGCCTTACAGAAATGACCATCTCACGTGGCTCAACTGGACGCCTGCATACTGGGGGGTCATCTGTCGCCATTTTTGCAGACAGAGGACAGGAATTATAAGCAGCTGCTGTGTGTCCTCTCGTGTGGGCACCTAGCACAGTGCTGGGCACAGGGTAGTCATGGGACCACTGTGGGCTCAGGACCAGGCCTCCCTGCCCCACGCTGGGTTGCCTCCAGCTGATGGGTGTGTTCTAGAGCCCTGGGTTCTCGGAGGTGTAAAAGGGAATGATAGTTTATAAACGGCTAAGCCTAGCACTGGCCACATAGTAAACGCTCAATGGCTTAAAGACCACTGTAAAGAGGCCAGGCCTGGGCCAAGCATGGTGGTTCACACCTATAATCCCAGCACTTTGGGAGGCTGAGGCAGGCAGATCACTTGAGGTCAGGAGTTTGAGACCAGCCTGGCTGACATGGCGAAACCCCGTCTCTACTAAAAATACAAAAGTTAGCTGGGCATGGTAGCGAGTGCCTGTAATCCCAGCTACTCGGGAGGCTGAGGCAGGAGAATGGCTTGAGCTCGGGAGGCGGAGGTTGCAGTGAGCCAAGATCGCACCACTGCACTCCAGCCTGGGTGACAGAGTGAGACTTTGTCTCAAAACAAAAACAAACAAACAAAAAAACCCCCTGAAATACAAAAAAGAGGCCAGGCCTGGACTTGCCCAGTTCCTGCCCTCAGACCTGGGGGGTACCCGGAAGGCTCAGTGGAGCCCCTCCCCGGCTGCTGCTGACACTCACCCACGATGATGACTGGGAGGGGCTCTGAGCTGCTGGCGCCGAGGTGGTCCTTTCTGGAGGAGCTCATGGCTGGTGGGGGGCTTGGGGCTGGCGGTGGACCTGGAGCGGGGGAGAGGGGAAGGAAGAGCCCGTTTGGGTGAGGCCTGGGTGTCCACACAGCCACTTCACCTTCCAGCTAGGGTGGCCTCCTGTGGCCCCTAGGGTCTTGTCCGGGGTCCCCGTGAGGCATATCTGATGGGACTCCCTTCTTGCTCCCACACAGCCTCTGCTCCGAACAGCCCGTCTGCCCCACCCCTCCCTGGTCATGCAGGACGTGACCTTCCCTCCTCTGGCCTGGTCGCCCCAGGCAGCCACTGTCCCTCTGAGCCTCACTCTACTCTCCCATCTCACTGGAGCAGCAACAGTCCCCGAAGCTCATTATCTGTCTTCCCGAGAGGCCGTTCCTGGCCAACCCAGGAACAAGCCCTGCCAGGCCCTTCTGTGGGCCACAGCCCTCGAGTCCCAGTGTGGCCTGGTGGACTTTGGAATTGTCACCCAGCCCTGGAAGTTGCTCCCTATCCCATTCCTGGGCCTCTCTGGGTCTCAGTTTCCTCATCTGTAAAATGGAAGCAGTGGGTCCCTACCTCCTAGGATGGTTGAGGGATGCAGTGGGCTCACAGATGGGAAGCACCTGCCTGGAGCGAATTTACCATGGGGAAAGGGCCAGTGCTGTGGCCTGCCCCAGGGGCTGGGCTGGACTTGGGGAAATGGAAGCAGTGGCCAGGTTTGGGGACGTGCCGGTGAACCTGCCATCTCTGGGGCAGCTGCGCCCTCTGCTGGCCCCAGGCCCAAATCGCTCAAAGGGACTCAGGTGCTGGTCCTAGAGCTGCCAGTGCCCAGAGGGGCATCAGACCCACCTTCTCCCCTACACCAGCTCGCAGAGGACACTAGCCTCACCCGAGGGCCACACGCTGCCAACACCTTTGTGGGCGCATGGTTGGTGAGCATTTGGCACTTACTCTGTACCAGGTATTTGACATGCTTTTTCTCATATCCGCCTCACACTGACCCTGTGCAGTCCTGGCCGTGTTAACGTCCCTTTCCACAGATGTGTGAATGGGGCTCAGAGAGGTCGCACAAGCTTCTCAGTGTCGTGCAGCTGGCTTTGAAACCCAGGGCTCACTGGTGCCAAGGCCCTGCCAGTGCCACCACCCACGCCATTCGGCCTGTCCCCCATGGAGATCCAGGTGCCACACTCACAGGGGAAAGACTGAGTGGGAGGGCACTGGGCTTGGACCATCCAGAGTGGCCAGGGGTGGGGGCCCAGGGTCACCTGCCTCCAGAATTCTTCCAGAGAAAGTGGGAATCTGGATTTCTATGCGAATTATCTGCTTTGAAGAAGTGCGCAATGAATGAAAGCACGGTTTTGGAAGATCCTTAACAGGCCAGCCAAACACAGCTGAGACCAGTGTGTGGCCTCTGATGTGCGCAGGGTGACAGAAACACCATCGTCCACCTCCAGGCAGGCTCCGAGGAGATGGATGAGAGACTGCCATACAGATGGGCCACTGAGAGGACCCGAGTGTTGCCCCCGCAGTGACAACAACTGACCTTCTCACAGCACTCTACAGTGGGAAGGAGGTTGCATCTAAGCAGTAGCATCCAGCCCACTCAGCAGCCTTGACAGGTGAGCCCTGTCACCTCCGTCTTGCAGGTGAGGAGAAGGAGGCTCCGAGGGTGAGGATGAGCCCAGCAGGGAAGGGGTCTGTCAGGGACCCCTGTGTTGGTGCTCTCTGCTCCCCTGAGCGCAGCCTTCCTTGCCTCCGCTGGGGCGGGGGCCAGGGACAGCTTCTGTGTCCTGTCTAGGCAAGCCCGTATGCCCAGCACCCAAGACCTCCTCCTCCCTTTCCGGAGAGAAGGAAGGTGACATCCTGCAGTCGCCAGGGACCACTTGGCCTCTCCCTGCCCGGCTCCCTGCAAGGCCCCAGGATGCCCGCCTGGGGAGGGGATTTCAGGGTGACGCCGCCACCAATTATAATAGTAATAGTCACAAGAACAACAAAGGCAGCATGTGGCTGACATTTCCATACTTCTGTGGAGTGGGCTGCGTGCCAGGCATGATCTCAACACTTAATACACATTAACAAATTGAATCCTTATTTAATCGGGTTGTTGTAAGTACTCTGAGGGCCAGAGAGTTTCTCACGGCCCTTTACAGTCTGCAAGGTGGTTGAACCAGCTTTCACAGGCTGGGCTGGATCGGAGCCCAGGTCGCCCTGCTCCAGAGCCTTCTCTGTGCCCCGAGGGCTGTGACAGCTCTTGCTGAGACCCCTCTGCCGGGTGGAATGTGCAGTGTCCGTTCCAGGGTCCCCCACTGCTCTGTCACAGCGCTAGTGGCAGGCAGGGAGGCAGAGGGACAGCTGATGACCTGGTGTTCTGGCCGGGAAGGGATCATTTCTCATTGACCCTGAGCGCTGGGTATACCCAGAGGCCTTGGAGAATAGGACTGCGGGTCCCGGAGAGCTTTCTCTGGCTCGCTCCTGGTACCTTTCTCTGGCTTGCTCCTGGTACCTTTCTCTGGCTTGCTCCTGGTACCCTCAAATGGCTCCGAGCCCCTCAGTCCTCATCATGGTCCACGGGAACAGCAGCCACTGGGGAGCATGGGACCTCCTGGTAAGGGGCTTCCCCACATTACCTCCTTTGATCCTCCTAGCAACCCACTTTGCAGATGAGGAGACTGAGGCTTGGAGAGGTGAAGCCATGCCCTGAGGCTATCGAGCCGGTGGGCGATGGAACCAATATTTGATCCCCGTGGGCTGACCCCCCGGACACCCCAACCCCTTCCCCAAACGGGTGAGCCAACGTGCTCCATCTGCCCCAGTGCACCCGCCCTGGGCCATGCGATTCTCCCACCACCCTGAGAAACACACTTGCAGGAGCCCCTGTTGGCCAGTGAGGAATCTGAACTGGCTGCTCCTTACCACCCTCTGCAGGCAGCAGAGGGCACTGATTTACCGCCAGGGCTTTGGGGCTCCAAGTCCAGGGCTCCCTCCTGAGACTGTCCTCAGGCACCTGAACAGAAGCTTCTGGACGCCACATACGTGAGGTCACCACCCAGGGGCTGGACCTGAGAAGTCACTTCCTGCGCAGAGTGACCCACGACGCCCCAAAGTCCCAAGCAGCTTGACGCTGTCACCCATTACCTCAGACAAGTATGCTGCCAACTTACAAAAGAGCGTCCAAAGTTTCATTTCAGTTCTTTTTGTGCTTTTCAGTTTTATGGGGTTGGAAGAGTCAATTTTTAATGTTATCTTTTTAACTCCCTTTGATTGAAGACGGCAGTAGATGGAAAGAAGTTAACATTAAAAATTGATGTTTCAAATTTCACAAAGGCAAATATGATAAAAGAAATGAAAACAGTTGCACCTTCGACTGATATTTCTTTCAAGTGTGCAGCATTTGTACTTCTGAGGTTGTTAAAGCTGCAAACGGCTCTGAGACTCTGGGACACCTGTATGTCTGCATTTCTTTGGCACCTCTAGTGGCCATTTACTCATTTGCCTTTGAAGACACCCCAAGAGGTGGGCTTTCTCATCCCCATTGTGCAGAGGAAGAAACGGCCTTCAGGAGGAGTGGGCGCCTTGCCTCAGGTCACCTAGGAGTGTCCAAGACCATGGCCATGTGACAAATCTTAGTTCTGCCAAGTCCCCTCCAGTAAAACAGCTGATTACAGGGAGACCAAGAAAGTGACATGAAGCCCTGGGGGGCTAAAGTGTGAGGAGGTGGTCTATCCACGCAAGCGGCACTTGCTGTTTATCACAGATGAGCCCTCACTCCAGTGCCGCACACCTGGAGCCCAGGATCTCCTGCAGCTCCCCAGCCTCCCAGGGGCCACCCTCCCGACCCACCGCACTCTTGAGCCTCCTGAGAGAAGCTAAGTTGCTGGGACCTCCGGGGCTTGGGGGCTGTTCATGGGCACCCATGGCTCTGTCCCTCCTGAGCAGGAGAAGCAGAAACCGGGAGGGCACCCAGCCTGGCTGCCGACAGAGTGGTCGTAGAACAGCGGGCGGCACACCCGGCTGGCCACACCCCTCTTTCCTGCTAGGAACGGCGGTTACATGGGCCAGGGTATGCTGGGACTGTGGCCGCTTCAGCTGCTTGGCTGAGGGTGCCAGGGACACAGCTGAGGATCTGGGAGGAACCTGGGGTAGGGGAGAATCCTGCCGGGCTCCAGAGAACCCAGGGGAGGGCCTCCACTCAGGACCGCCCGGGATCACTGCCTGGCGCCAGGGCTCTGCAGACCCTCCAGTCCAGCTGGGCCTGCCACTGGTGCCTGGGATGTGCCTGATTCCCTGCCCCGGAGCCTGGCCCCAGACACTCACCTGACAGGCAGTGGTGCGGGAGCCCGGCGAGCCTGGCCAAGTTGTGCTCTAGGAGGGTCAGGGGATCACAGATCACAGAGTCCCCCGTGAGATCGGGACACCCATTACCCCGTGGGGATCCAAGAGGCTCTGAGAGGCCAGAGGGAAGTGAGGGTATTTCACAGGGAGGGAGGAGGCGGCGCAGGCAGTGGGCGGGGCCAGGAAAATCACTTTCATAAGCGTGAGTCAGCAAGGACCCGTGATGAATGAACTTGCACACTGGGCGGGTGTCACGCTGCCTGCCTCATGGCCAGCCTTAAAGGGCCCCTGCTGGGCAGCATGCCAGGGGGCCTAGGGTGGCGCTCCCTCCCAGCCACCTCCCCCCAGCCAGACCCCCATCCCCAGGGCTCAGTCTCTGGAGGAGGAACCAGTAACCTCTGAATGAGCCAGCCTGGCCTTTCCCACAAGGAGGAGGAGATGGCTTTGTCCGGCGCACAAAATAAACCCGTCCAGTTCCCTCATTCCACCTGGATTCTACTGCACCCTCCAGCCCCCAAAAGCCCTCTGGCACCAGCCTGCCTGGGCTGAGAATCCAGCTTTGCCATTTCCTGGCTGCAGGGCTCTGGCAAGCTGCTTAGGGCCCACACCTCAGTGTTCTCATCTGAAAACTGGGGCAAGTCACAGATTGTCTCTGCCAGAGTGGCTGTGAGGGTTTAAATGACATCTTTCTGGGCTGCCATGCTTAGAACTTGAAGCCTGCTCCCTGGCTCTTCTCTCCTGTTTTGTGTGGGTAGCACTGCACACCCCACACCTTGCTGTTTCCTAATTATTATTATTATTATTTGAGACGGAGTTTAGCTCTTGTTTCCCAGGCTGGGGTGCAATGGCGCGATCTCGGTTCACTGCAACCTACACCTTCCGGGCTCAAGCAATTCCCCTGCCTCAGCCTCCTGAGTAGCTGAGATTACAGGCGTGCGCCACCACGCCCGGTGATTTTATATTTTTAGTAGAGATAGGGTTTCACCATGTTGGCAAGGCTGGTCTGGAACTCCCGACCTCAGATGATCTGCCTGCCTCAGCCTTCCAAAGTGCTGGGATTACAGGCGAGATGCCGCACCCGGCCTGTTTCTGAATTATTTTATTGTCTCTCTTCCCAAACCAGAACGTGAGCTCTGTGTGGGCAGGAAGGCGTATTCGCGACTGCTCTACCCAGCGTCTAGAATAGCACTTAGCACACATAGGTGCCCAATATCGCTTAAACAGAAGGGAGGCACAGAGGGAAGCAGGGAGGGAGGGAGGGGAGAGGGAAGTAGGGAGGGAGGGGAGGGGGGAGGGAAGTAGGGAGGGATGGAGGGAAGGAGGGAGGAAGGCAGGGAGGGAGGAGGGAGGAAAGTAGGGAGGGACGGAGGGAAGGAGGGAGGAAGGAGGGAGGGAGGGAAGTAGGGAGGGAGGTGGGCAGAAAGGAGGGAGGAAGGCAGGGAGGGAGGGAAGGAGGGAGGGAGGGAAAGGGAGGAAGGCAGGGAGGGAGGGAGGGAAGTAGGGAGGGAGGAGGGAGGAAAGTAGGGAGGGAAGTAGGGAGGGAGGAGGGCAGGAAGGAGGGAGGAAGGCAGGGAGGGAGGGAAGGAGGGAGGGAGGGAAAGAGGGAGGAAGGCAGGGAGGGAGGGAGGGAGGAAGCTGACACGGTGCACACATAGACCTCAGTGTACATTTGCTGTTATTTTCAGTGTTGATGTTGTTGTAGACCTCATCCTCCCATCTGCCACCTTGGAGGGGTGGGGGATGGGGGGTGCACCTTTGAGTGCAAACTTTAAGAGGAAACCAAAACCAGTAAACAAAATAGTATTTTGAGGCAATTAAAAAAATCTAAATTAATGCAAAAAAGCCAGGATAAACCCAGACAGCTTCCAGAGCAGTGCCTTGGGGCTGATGCAAAAGGAGAACCAGGACTTCCGATGCTGTGTTTCTAATAAAAGTTTGATCTTTTTTTCATTCTGGATTTTTTTTCATGAATTTTGATTTGTAAGAACACTGCATGTACACAGTATGTATTCTGGTGATGGGGGTGCTTTGGCGCCGCTAAAATTTTGTGCCTGAGGTGATGCCTCACCCTCCTCACCCTCGTCGTGGACCAGGTGGCCACAGCCCTGCCCTGGAGTCATGTACAGCCTGGAAACCGCAGCCCAGGGCCCCGGAGCATCTGCTGGCAGGGCTGGGGCTGGGTCCTGGTGAAAAACACTTCTGATGAGGTGAGAGTAGCAGGAACCTACAGAGGGGAGGGGGGGAGGGGGGGGGGAGGGAGGGAGGGAGGGGGGGGGAGAGAGAGAGAAAATGAGAATGTTGTGCATGTGTGCACATGTGCTCATGTGTGCATGTGTGTGTGTACCTGTGTGCCAGTGCTGGCACTAAGGGAGGGCCTGATGGCTGGGGGTAAGGGTTTAGGGGGCAGAATGAGAAGCTGGGGTGAAAAAGCTTAGGGAAGAGGTTAGACACAGTTAGGGCCACGTGCACAGAGGGCCAGGAGGGCTGGGGAGAGAGCCAGGACTGAGCTGGGTCTCTCCTTCCCCTCTTCTGCTTCCCTGGGTGACCTGTGCCCAGGACCCTGTGATCGGAGAGCCCAGAGTTTGGTTTAATGCTCTGCTGCCACTGCCTTAAAATTCTTAATTTTGAACACGAATGTCCTGAATTTCCATTTAGTACTAGGCCCCAAAATCTCATGATGCGTCCAGCCTGGGGCTGTACCCTGCATGAGGCTGGGTAGGTGGGAGCTGTCTGTGGGTTCAGCCCTGGCGGGCTGGGTAGGCTTTGACAAGGCATAGTCCCCTCAGCCTCAGTTTTAACCAAGGGAAATTGGCCCTGGTATTCCTTTCCTCCTGGGGCCCTCAGCAGCAGTGTCGCACAGGGTGGTGGTGGGGTGGCGGGGGGAGCAGGAAGCCCCTTGCTCTGAGCCTTGGCTCTTGTCCAGTGTCTAGCCCCACCACAGGTGTGCTGTGTGACCAGGGGTGGGAAGCTTCCCTCTCTGGGCTTCTGTTCCAGCTGTAGCCTTGTGATGAACAATCTCTCACACTCTGAATGTGCAGCTCCAACACACCAGGACCTAGACAGGGGTTTTGAACATGAGGGCAGGGAGCGAGCCTTGGCTCTTGTCCAGTGTCTAGCCCCACC
This sequence comes from Macaca thibetana thibetana, assembly GCF_024542745.1. Classification (NCBI taxonomy): domain Eukaryota; kingdom Metazoa; phylum Chordata; class Mammalia; order Primates; family Cercopithecidae; genus Macaca; species Macaca thibetana. The sequence goes on along the minus strand of NC_065597.1, from coordinate 26,953,310 downwards.
ACAGGTGTGCTGTGTGACCAGGGGTGGGAAGCCTCCCTCTCTGGGCTTCTGTTCCAGCTGTAGCCTTGTGATGAACAATCTCTCACACTCTGAATGTGCAGCTCCAACACACCAGGACCTAGACAGGGGTTTTGAACATGAGGGCAGGGAGCGGGGCCGCTGCGGCCGACGTACCTCTTGTCTGCACTGCATATTTCCCCGGCAGGAGCCTCTCGGTCTCCACTTCCCCATCCCACGGTGCCCAGTCTGCAGCTTCCAAGAGATTTTGGGTGTGTAAACTGAGGCAGAGAGAGACATGCACCCAGGATCAGAGACCCCCCCCCACCCTGGAGTGCACAACTCCTTAAGGCTGGGGCTTGAGAAGGCCTGAGGCTGCGGGTCTGGAGGGGAGACCCGGGAAGGAGGTGGGCTTCCCCGGACCCCGTCTCGTCTCCTGGGCTTGGCCTGGCCCTTCCTCCAAACCTGTCCTGCCCCTGCTGACCCTGACCTTGTTCTAGAATTTGAAAATTTGCTGATATGGAGAACTGTGGGGCGGGACGTGGACTTTCCTCCCTGCCGTCTTGTTTACCTGTTAGGTGATTATTGGAAACAGAATTGCTGAGTTGCTCCTGGAAAGTTTGACTAAGACAAAGACAGACACTGTTAAAGGCAGGCAAAAGGGCGATGGTTAGAAGGGCCACGGGGAGGGGAGGAGCCAAATGGGTCTTTGCAGGCTGACTTGAGGGGGCTGTCTTGGGGGCCAGTGGGTGCCCTGGTTCCCCTGGACCGGCCTTGTGCTTTGAGGCCATGAGTTCAAGTGGCTACTGAGAGCTTGCCACGTGATCCTCCAAATTCAGGTGTGCCCACAGGACGGTTTCCAGAGACAGCAAAAGAAAATAGAGGTTCCAGGGAAATTTGAAATTCAGATAAATAAGAAACAAACTTTTAGTATAGCTTCAATATTGCACGTGACATACTTATACTAAAAGTTTATTTCTTATTTACCTGAAAATTCAAATTTCCCTGGCAGCCTGTGTTTTATTTGTCAATTCTAGTTGTAAATGTAAAATACATACCAGAATTCAAAGAATTAGTACCAAAAAGGTAAAATATCTCATTCATAATTTTAATATGGATTACATGTTGCAATGAAAATAAGGAAAATATTTGACATACTGGGCTAGATAGAATATATTATTAAAATTAGGCAGGGTGCGGTAGCTCACTCCTGTAATCCCAGCACTTTGGAAGGCTGAGGCGGCTGATCACCTGAGGTCAGGAGTTCGAGACCAGTCTGGCCAATATGATGAAACCCCGTCTCTACTAAAAATACAAAAATTAGCCAGGCGTGGTGGCAGTCACCTGTAATCCCAGCTACTCGGGGAAGCTGAGGCAGGAGAATTGCTTGAACCCAGGAAGCAGAGGTTGCAGTGAGCTAAGATTGAGCCACTGTACTTCAGCCTGGGCGACAGAGCGAGATTCCATCTTAAAAAAAAAGAGGCCGAGTGCGGTGGCTCACGCCTATAATCCCAGCACTTTGGGAGGCCGAGGTGGGCGGATCACAAGGTCAAGAGATCGAGACCATCCTGGTTAACACGGTGAAACCCCGTCTCTACTAAAAATACAAAAAAAATTAGCCAGGTGTGGTGGCGGGCACCTGTAGTCCCAGCTACTTGGGAGGCTGAGCCAGGAGAATGGCGGGAACCCAGGAGGCGGAGCTTGCAGCGAGCCGAGATCATGCCACTACACTCCAGCCTGGGTGACAGAGTGAGACTCCGTCTCAAAAAAAAAAAAAAAAAAAAAAAAAAAAGAATATATTATTAAAATGAATTTCACTCATCTCTTTTTATTTTAACCTGGCTACTGGGATGTTGGAGGACACACATGGCTCTCGTTGGGTCTTTGTTGGACACTACTGGTGTGGACCTCGGCACTGTTGCTAACAAGAGCTGGGACATTCCAGGGTTCCTCACTGAAAGCCCCACTCTGTCCCAGGAACCCCCAGGCCGGGGTAAACCAGGACAGTTGGTCACCCTGCAGTGCCGCAAGTGCCCAGGTGGACAGTGTGGCCAGTAGAGGCGCTGTCCTTCTGAGCCTCAGTTTGCCCATCTGTGCACTGCTCCTGCCGACGTGGAGTGTTGGGGTGGTGGCGGCGGATCCGTGCAGGCTGAAGGAAGGGGCCTGGCACTGGGGAGCCCCTGGTGCTGGATGGCAGGCCCCTCCCCAGGCCTCCCCGGCCCCCATGCAGGCTGCCCAAGAGCTGAGGAGCCAGGGGAGGAGCGGGTAGGGGTGGCCTCAGGGTGCATCCCTGGTGGTCCTGGTATCGAAATGGATCCCCTGTGCCCCTATTGGAAAACCACCATTCCTCTCTGCCTAAGAAATCCCAGAGCCATTCAAAGGGGCCTCTCTTGACTCCTCCTCATCCCTTCCCACCTCTGTTTTTTGCCTCCCTCTTCCTCAACCAGTGGCTCCCGCAGCTCTACCACTGCTGGGCACCTGCAGGCATTGGGCACTGTGAACAGAGGGTTCTTCAGGCACAGCCGAGGCTCAGAGAGGCCGATCTCAAGCCTGAGGCCACACAACGTGAGTGGCAGAGCTGAGGCTCGAACCCAGCTGCAGAGTTGGGCACCTCCAGGAAAAGACAGAGCAAAGGAATGAAGGAGGCCTCCTTCTTGCCTCAGGTGCAAAGGCACGGGTCCAGAAACTCGGCCACGTTCACCACACCACGGCCCACAGGCCCTGCTCACGTCCACGGCTGCCCACACTGTAGGTGCATTTCTTGGACCCATGCTTTAGACCTGCACACCGGTCCAGCGAGGAGGGCACAGTGCTATGATTCTCCCCACACTACAGGTGAGGAAACGGAGGCCCTGAGTGTAAGGTGTGGCCCAAGTCATGGTCAGTGGCAGAGCTAGGGCTGTCACCCCGTCCTGCCCAGAGCGGTGGCATGAAGAGATCAGGCCATTCCAGCTCATGAAACAGCTAATATTTGTTTGGTGCCACAAGGTGTACAGAGCCTTTTCACCCACACTGTGTCATCGATTCTCCCAGAGCAAGAGCACACAGATGGGCAGATATTTACAATACGGATTTCAGTTTACAGAGGAAGAAAGCCGGAGGAGCCTTCCCAAGGCCACAGGAAATGGAGTGGGGTGAAGGGATTGAGACTTCAGGCTGTCTGGAGGCCAAGCCACGGAGGGCACGGGTGTGAGCTGCCGGTGCCCTGCTCAGGGGAGACAGCCTCAGCCAGCTCCCGGGGGGTGGGGGCGCGGGGCCACTGTTACCCCCGGGGGAAGAGGGCGCCACAGCTGAGGACTCAGGGCCCAGGGAATGGGGTAGAGGGAGGTCAGGAGCCATAGGAGGAGGGCGGGGAAGGGTGGCCGCACAGGGGTGAGGCTGGGGAGGCTCCCGTGTCTTCAGGCAGCCACATCCTGTCTTCCCCGATTCCTCCCTCTTTTTCCTAAAACCCAAGAGCGAGTCTCGGCAGGAGAGTGAATGTGCCTGCCCCAGAGTTCAAGCCGTCAGGCGGTCCAGCCCAGCTGTGTAAAAGCCCTCCACTTTGGCGTCAGACAAGCTGGGACTGGGCTCCGTCGCTGTTGGCTGTGTGACTCCGGGCCTGTGGCTGAACCTCTCAGCGTTTCCGTTTCTGTGTGTGAGATGGGGAGAGCGGCACCTGCGTTCTGGCGGAACCTCCGTCTCCGCTGCACACTGCGGATTGGCTGGGGAGATTTTAAAATACACTGATGCCCAGGTCCCGGCCCAGAGAGGTCTGACATCCCTGGGCTGGAGTGTGGCTGGACATGGGGAGTTTTGTCCCCGGCGATGGCCTGGGCTGAGAGCCTCTGTCCCTGCGGCCGTTGGAGGATGAGCTGAGATGCAGCCTAGAAATTGCCTGGCCTGTGGAGGTGCTGCATACATCACCCCTCCACCCGGCAGCCCATCTGTTGTGTAAAATACATTCACTGCCCCGTTGAAGGAACAGCCACAGGTTCTAAAGGAAACGCTCATCTTCAGAAGAGCCAGGCCAGCAGGATGGCAGGGGCCCGCTGGTGACCCTGGTATGGGGGTGGCTCATGGGAAGCCCAAAGGGCTACTGAATCGGCCACCTGGAAGAGAGAACCCCATCGGCACCTTGCTCATTCACCGTGTGCAGGATAAGCCCTTCCCTGACTCAGTTCCCATAGCACCGACTTTGAACTCAATGGACTTTGAACTCAATAGACTTTGAACTTGGTGTTTCCCCTTGGGTGTTTCATGTCACTCATCCTAAGCATGGCCATACTCTGAGCCCCAAATTACAATCTTCTTTTTGTATTATTATTATTTTTTTTTTAGTAGAGATGGAGTTTCACCATGTTGGCCAGGCTGGTCTGGAACTCCTGACCTCAAGTGCCACCACAGCCTCCCAAAGTTTTGGGATTACAGGTGTGAGCCACCACACCGGGCCCAAATTATAATCTTAAAGTAAAAAGTCCCAAGGGAAAAACGCCCAAGCGAGAAATGGTTATAACAGACAAGGAGACATTAATTGCAGCATTAACATTAATATTAATAGTGAAAAACTGGGAACAACTTCGGTGTCCGACTATGAGAACCATTCAGCAAACGCTGGCAAATGCCCAGAGAGGAATATGATACAGCCTTAAGAAACAGAGTTAGAGAACCAGGCGGCAGAGCAGCAACAAGATAAGCAGATGATGAGACCGGGATGATGCCGCGTCCGACGTGTAGGCCACTGGGCAGGAGCTGGAAAGGGATCAGGAAGAAAGAAAGAAGCTAGACTGATTGCTGGGGCCAAGGAATTTTGTGAGTTTTTAAAATGCTAATTTCCATTATATTTGTATAATGAACAATAATCATAAGGAAAGGCAATTCGGTGGGACAAGGACCCTCTGTGTTTTGCTGAGTTTACTCGGTATATCACAGATGGCTAGCACAGGGCCCAGGGCATAATAGTAGCTCCATAAATATTAATTGAATGAATGAATGAATCCTGTTGCTTTCAGACTTTGCTGATAGACTTTCTTTTTTCGAGATGGAGTCTCGCTCTGTCACCCAGGCTGGAGTGCAGTGGTATGATCTCTGCTCACTGCAACCTCTGCCTCCCAGGTTCAAGCGATTCTCCTGCCTCAGCCTCCCAAGTAGCTGGGATTACAGGCATGCCCCACCATGCCTGGCTAATTTTTGTAGTTTTAGTAGACACAGGGTTTCACCATGTTGGCCAGCTGGTCTCGAACTCCTGACCCCAGGTGATCTGCCCGCCTGGGCCTCCCAAAGTGCTGGGATTACAGGCATGAGCCACCACACCAAGCCAACTCTTAAAACATTTTTCAGCAGGCGTGGCTCCTCTTGGCTTTATACTGTACACATATGGATTGACACGCCTTTCATATACTTACTTTTTATTTTTTTGAGACAATCTTGCTCTGTCACCCAGGCTGGAGTGCAGCGGCGCGATCTCGGCTCACTGAAACCCCTGCCTCCTGGGTTCAAGTTATTCTTGTGCCTCAGCCTCTTGAGTAGCTGGGATTACAGGCATGTGCCACCATGCCTGGCTCAGTTTTGTATTTTTAGTAGAGATGGGGTTTCACCATGTTGCTCACGCTGGTGATCTCAAACTCCTGGACTCAAGTGATTCGCTTGCCTCAGCCTCCCAAAGTGCTGGGATTACAGGAGTGAGCCTGTCGATATGTTTACATTTTTGATGATAATTTTGAATTGGCCAAAGGTGAAGACAGAGCCCTGTGGCTCACCCTTAGAGATGCTTTCTCCAGTGGACACAGCTCTGTTACTGGAAGAGGGCTGAATGGAAAGGGTCCTGTCCATGCAGTCAGGAACTCTGGGTTGCGTCTCAGCTCTGGAACTTCCCAGGGTGTTCTTGGGCAAGTTGCTTCTCTTCTCTGAGCCTCAATCTCCTCATCTATACAATAGGAATAGTAATGCCTGTTCTCCAAGGTGACTTGTTGCCTGACACCTCCTAGCTCCTCAGGAAATGGGGGGTACCCCCCACCTCTGTCCACCAAACCCTGTGGGTGTTAATCGTCCAGCTCTCTGCAGCCACTGGCTTTCCTGTCATGTAGCCTGCATTTCCCAACAACTGTCCTCCAGGGCAGTCATTCTCCAAGTGTGGGTCCCTGGCCAGCAGCGTCAGCAGCACCAGCAGCACCTGGAAATGCATCAGAAATGCAGATTCTCAGGCTCACCCGAGACCCAGTAGATCAGAAGTTCTGGGTGTGGGCCCGGCAGTCTGCGCTTTCACACGCCTTCTGGGTGGTCCTGATGCTTGCTTGAGTTTGAGAGCTGCTACTGCAGGACAGGATGAGAAACTCCACCAGGGGCCTCTCTGCCTACACCCTCCTTGGGAGCAGTCCATAGGCACAGCGAGAATGACAGGCATGTGGCATGGCCCTCTCGGGGAATCCAGGATAGAGCCTCTGGGTGACAGCTTCTCCATTCCTACAGGCTCCTAACCCACAAGCCTGTGCTAGAATTCTGCCTGGAAGGGCTGTCAGTCCCCACGGCGGGGGTTCTTGCACATGCCTCCCTCGTTCCGCAGAAAACTGGAGCCCCACCTGCATGTCCCTGCCCTTAAGGGCCCTGACGGTTTCCTGTGACCCAGAAGTGACAGTGGCTCTAAGGGCGAGTGCCCGGGTCCCCTGCACACCAGGAGGTCACTTTGCAGCATGAGGAGGTCTGCAGACTCCAGTCCCTTGCCCAGACTTCCATTCCTTCCTAACGAGTGTGTGACCGTTCCAGCACGAGTCCCCGGCCCTCGACTGAGAGGTCACTGCCCCTCTGGAAGGGGAAGGACCATCACTTTCGTTTTCCCCACAGCTGCTTTAAACCAAACCAAACCAAACAAACCCTGTGTGCTGCTCTTATCAGACTCCACAAACACTCCAGGCCTTGACTTCTGGCACAGGTAGGGTCAGTGACATAACTGAGAGTCATGTGAGCCAGGCCCCTCCCCAGACACAGGGCCAGCCCAGCCTGCGAGCACTCTGCACCTTTCTTTCTTGTTGTTGTTGTGATGGAGTCTTGCTCTGTCGCCCAGGCTGCAGTACAATGGCACAATCTTGGCTCACTGCAACCTCCGCATCCCGGGTTCAAGTGATTCTCCTGCCTCAGCCTCCCAAGTAACTGGGATTACAGGTGTACGCCACCATGCCCAGCTACTGTTTTCAGCCTCCCAAGTAACTGGGATTACAGGTGTACGCCACCATGCCCAGCAAATGTTTTTACTTTTAGTAGAGACAGGGTTTCACCATGTTGGCCAGGCTGTTCTTGAACTCCTGACCTTGTGATCCGCCCACCTCGGCCTCCCAAAGTGCTGGGATTATAGGCATGAGCTGCCATGCCCAGTCAACTCTGCACCTTTCTCTGCAGAGGAGCCATAGCGCCGGACCTCCTGGCATTCCGGGCAGTTTCCTGGCCTTTGGGCTCCTGTCACTAGGCAAAGCAGGATTCCAGAGTCCTGTCCTTTTCTACCAAGGTCCTGCACACCCCCGGAATCTGACATACTACAAATGAGACCCTGCCCTGCTCCACTGAACATACTGCAGGGGTTCCTGCTGCCCCCAGGCCCACCCCAGACTGACGGCCCAGCACTGACAGGCCCCTGCAGGGACTGACCTGGGAGGACCTCCCCACCTGGTTTCTCTGCTCTGTCCTTCCAGGGCGTGGGCTGGCCCGTGGCCCGCCTCCCCCCACCTGCACTGCTCTGCTTTGCTTGGAGGTCCTTCTTTGCTTTACCCTGGTCTGGGCAACACTCTCTAGATTTGTCTCTAGTTTTCCACTGTCCAGAGAAGCGGCGGGAATGCAGCTTGCATCTCCGCGGCCCTGCTGTGGGCGGTGCTTGTACCAGGAACTTTGTAAGTGCACTCCTGGCTAGGAGGTTCTGAGGCTCCTGCTCTGAAAACCAGACCAGATGAGCCAAAAAGTGATTCCAGGCCAGGCATGGTGGGTCACACCTGTAGTCCCAGCACTTTGGGAGGCTAAGGCAGATGGATCACTTGAGGTCAGGAGTTGGGAGACCAGCCTGGCCAACATGGTGAAATCTCATCTCTACTAAAAATAGAAAAAATTAGCCGGGTGTAGTGATGTGTGCGTGTGATCCCAGTTGCTTGGGAGGCTAAGGTGGGAGAATAGTTTGAACTCAGGAGGTGGAGATCACACCACTGCACTCCAGGCTGGGTGAGACCCAGTATTGCGTGCGGGTGGGGCGGCAAAAAAAAAGGCATTCCAGCCGGGTGCGGTGGCTCATGCCTCATGCCTGTAATCCCAGCACTTTGGGAGGCTGAGGCGGGTGGATCATGAGGTCAGGAGTTCAAGATCAGCCTGACCAATATGGTGAAACCCTGTCTCTACTAAAAATATAAAATTAGCTGGGTGTGGTGGCGCATGCCTGTAATCCCAGCTACTCAGGAGGCTGAGGCAGGAGAATCACTTGATCCCGGGAGGTAGAGGCTGCAGTGAGCCGACATCGTGCCATTGCACTCCAGCCTGGGCGACAGAGTGAGACTCCCTTTCACAAAAAAAAAAAAAGGGCACTCCTGCCCGTGTGTCCATGTCATATGGCCCAGGCTGGTCTCAAACTCCTGGGCTCAGGTGATCCTCCCACTTTGGCCTCCCGTGCTGGGATTACAAGCGTGAGCCACCGGGCCCGGCTCAGCAGTCAACCCCTTTTCTGACTTCTGTCCCATACGTCAGTTTTGCCTGCTCTCAATGTTGGCATAGATGGAACCGCACAGGACGTTCTCTCTTGTGCCTGGCTTCTGTGGCTCAACATTGCGTCTCTGCTGGTCACCACACTGACGTGCAGACCAGCGGTTCCCCCTTCTCACTGCTGAACGGGTCCCCTGCTGAAGAGCCTGCAGCTCTGTTTCTCGGGGATGGAGGCTCACTGTTACCAGCTTGCTCTGGGGCCATTCCCGTGGGAGTCTTTGTGTGCCATCTGTTTGCATTCGGGCATTTGAGTGAAGACCGAGAAGCGGCACTGCTGGGCCACAGGGAAGGTGAGGGTGATGTGTATTAGAAACTGCACCCACTTTTCCAGAGGGCTGCCCCCACTGCACCAGGGTTTCCATGGCAGCCTTTCAGCATCCTACCCCCTGCTCCCTCCTATCAAGCGAGTTTTCTACCTGCAAAGCAGGCCACACCCCTCCCTTGCTTACAGCGCTTTGATGACTGCCCTGCCTTCAGAGGAAAAGTTTAGATTCTGCTGAGCCACAGACCTCCTACCCCCCAGCCCTGCGGGTCTCCCCACCCTGGACCTCATGTTCCGGCCGTATTAAAAGCCCACTCTCCTCTGAGCACACACCATTTCTGTCCTTTCTGCCTGGCGCACAGGTCCCTCCCTCGCCCTCCTGGGGAGAGCCTCCTTGTCTTCTAAGACGTCTAAAACATCTTCTCAACCTGCTAACTCCTCCGAGGCCCTGACTAGCATCCTCTGGCCGCCTCCACCTGCCTCCTCGAAGCCACCTTGGTTCGGGCTGTCTGAGCACACTGGGTTTGCGTTGTACAAACTGTCTGAGCGCACTGAGGATGCTGTACAGTCAGGGAAGGGTGGTGACTTTCTCCTCCCTAGCTGTGTCAACAGAGCCCAGCAGGACAAGGAGGCCTCAGTAAATCTGCACTCAAGCTGTGAAACCGAGTGTGGGTGGGCGCAGGCTGAGGGATGAGTTCCACACTGAAGGGGACGGCAGGGTGAATCTCTGTAGATGCCTGTTCCTGTGACCATCACCCAGGACAAGACGGGGAGTACGCCCAGCCTCCTGGAAGGCTTCCTTGGGGCCCCTCAGTTTTTTTTTTTTTTTTTTTTTGAGATGGAGTCTCGCTCTGTCGCCCAGGCTGGAGTGCAGTGGCGCGATCTTGGCTCACTGCAAGCTCCGCCTCCCGGGTTCACGCCATTCTCCTGCCTCAGCCTCCCGAGTAGCTGGGACTACAGGTGCCCGCCACCACAGCCCGGTAATTTTTTGTATTTTTAGTAGACAGTGATAGACAGGATGGTCTCAATCTCTTGACCTTGTGATCCACCCGCCTCAGCCTCCCAAAGTGCTGGGATTACAGGCGTGAGCCACTGCACCCGGCCTGGGACCCCTCGGTTTTTTGACCCCTTTCTGCTTTTTGTCCCCATAGATTAGTTATGCCTGTTCTGGAACTTGACATAAATGGAATCGCACAGAATGCCCTCTCTTGCGTCTGGCTTCTTTTGATGTCGTGTCTCTGAGATTCAGCCACACTCCTGCTTTGAGAGGCAAATTCCTCTGCCTTGACATGTGGCATCTTCCTTAGCCTGGACGTGACTGTTTCTCTCCCTAGACTTCTCTTCCGATTTCCTGTCTCCTTCCTCTGCTGGGGTGGGGCTTGGTCTGTAAGTTCCTGGTTTCTGAGTAAACAAGGCCTCTTCTTCTTGTTCTTGGCAAATTATCCTTGAAATACATGGGCCATGGTACTACCTCGGCACCTCACAGAGGATTCCCAGGCAGGTTGCCCAGGGCTCCCCACGTCTGGTGCCCTCTTTGCAAACACTTGGCCTTTCATTCAAGGCAAACTCTGGTCCACGCATGCCACCTAGATCCACGAGGAGGAGGCTGGGCCCCTCCTCCATGCCTGCTGGTGTGGTAACACAGCCAGCCACTTTGTATTTTTCAGAGGAGGGGAGTATTACGGTTTAGTCTACACACAGCAGTGAATTCTGAAAGTGGGGTGCCAGGCCAGCAGCACCTGGGGATTTTGAAATCCAAGTTCGTGGGCACCCTTCATCCTTCTGACTCACAGAATCAGAAACACTGGTCTGACTCCGGGGATAAGCAATCATGTTTTTTTTTTCTTCGAGATGGAATTTTGCTCTTGTTGTCCAGGCTGGAGTGCAATGGCATGATCTCGGCTCACCGCAACCTCTGCCTCCTGGGTTCAAGTGATTCTCCTGCCTCAGCCTCCTGAGTAGCTGGGATTACAGGCATGCACCACCACACCCAGCTAATTTTGTACTTTTAGTAGAGATACAGTTTCTCCCTGTTGGTCAAGCTGGTCTTGAACTCCCGACCTCAGGTGATCCGCCTACGTCGGCCTCCCAAAGTGCTGGGATTGCAGGCCTGAGCCACTGTGCCTGGTTGCAACCATGTTCTTAACCTCCCCCACGAACCCAGGGGTTCTGATGTATACTCAAGTGTGAGAGCTCCTGACTCCTGGCCCAGGAATGTGTTGGAGATAAATCAATCAAAATGGAGCATCGCTTTCGTTAAGTAGAAGTATGTTATCACTATTCCAAAAAATTAAAAAGAGGTTCTAGTACATGGGGCTGACATGGTCTATTACATAAGCAGGGCACCAGAGCCTCCTAGGTGGTCACCCAGCTCCCAGGTGGTCACCTGGCTCAGTGCTGGCATGCAGGTCTGCCTCACACGGAGGAACATGGTGACCCAGGTGCGTGTCTCCCTGAGAGCAGGTGTGGGCAGGATGATCATTTTCCATTGGCTTCCCCCATCCATTCTCTACCTCCTCTGTCCTGCTCTGAGCTCCAGGAGGCTGAGCCTCAGGCTCTGCACCCTTAGGCGCTCTGGCCCGCTGGCTTCTGGTTGGGTTTGATCAATGGGAGGCTGTGGCAGAGTCCAGAGCGGGAGAGGAGTGGGTGATCAGGGCAGTGTTGTGTTGTCAAATGTTTAACAACCAGTCTTGGGGCTGGCTCACACCTGTAATCCCAGCACTTTGGGAAGCTGAGGTGGGCAGATCACGAGGTCAGGAGTTCGAGACCAGCCTGGTCAACATGGTGAAACCCTGTCTCTGCTAAAAATACAAAAATTAGCCAGGTGTGGTGGCGGGCACCTGTAATCCCAGCTACTCAGGAAGCTAAGGCAGGAGAATCACTTGAACACAGGAGGTGGAGTTTGCAGTGAGCCGAGATCGTGCCATTGCACTCTAGCCTGGGTGACAGAGTGAGACCCCATGTCAAGAAAAAAACAAACAAACAAAAAAACCAAAAAAACCCCACCAGCCTTGTGGGGCACTGTGGAAAGCACTGTTTGGCAGTGTGCCAATATCTGTGGTGTGAACACCCCCACCATGATCAATTTCACGTTACCAGTGTAATATTTCTGAACAGTGGAGTTGGAAGGAGATGCACAGCTTTGCACTCTGTAGCACTAGTGCTCCCTGAAACACACTTTGGGAACCATGGTTAGCAGCTGGCATAAATACCGACCATCACCCTTAAAGGCCTGGGGACCAGGGACTTAAGGAGTTAGGGATGGTGGTTGGAGCTCAGAGGACTAGGAGGCCATGGGACACCAGCACCTCCATCTTTCGGCTCTGGCTACCCACTGTAATCACCTGAGACCATCTCCAGAGATGATAATACTGGATTTTTAAAATTCTCAAATGATTGCATTGTATAGGCTGGGGAGAACCACTGCCTTATAGCTAGGATCAGTGGGAGAGGCAAGAGGATGACGATCTTTCTATATTGCAATCTTGGGTCACATTAATAAGGGCACAGTCTACAGAATGTGGGAGGTGATGGTCCTGCTTGATTTGTCATTGATCGATGATACCAGGTTCTGAGCCCCACAGCTTAATGGAAACACCAAGTTGGAAAATGTTCAGAACAGAGAAACCAGTACAGTGAGGAGACTCAAAACTTGGTCTTGAGGGGCTCAAACTAGGCCTGTCCTTTACAGAACTCCACAGATAGCGGCCATTCTGGGAAGCACGGGAACCAGTTCAGGGCTTGCCATCTGCCACACCGGCCCTAAGCTCTGTCAGTTGAGGGCTCACCTTTGAAGCCACTCTGGTGTTTCTGCCTTCCCACCGAGGAACAGGAGGGATTTCCTGAGGGTGGAAATGGCAGATGCAGGGTGGGGAGAGCCCAAGATGAGGGGGACCTAGGGTAGGGCAACAAGGATTCACTTGGGTGATGAGGCAATCAATGATTCTCCAGGGTCATGCGGGAAGACCAGCTAATCTCAGGCACGATTCGATGAGCTCATGAATATTTAAGAAACAGGATGGAAAGGAGAAGGGTCAGATGACAGTGCGGGCCATGCTGGTAGTTCTGCCCAAGAACGCACACCCTGTGCCGGAGGTCAGGTCTGCCAAAGCTGGGACCGTGCTGTCCTCATTCTCTGTTGCATCCCTGGCCCAGACGGCACTCACAGCCTGCTCAGTACAGCTGCATTCAATGAATGAATGAGCAGGAAAGCGAGACAGGGTCCCGATGCGGAGGGAAGATGGGCCACCAGGGCTGGCCTTTGTGAAGAGGGGGCTTTTCCACTGAGGCCTGAGGAGTGGGTGGGGAGCCAGCCACGGGAAGAGCACTCCAGGAGGAAAGAAGAGCACAGGCGGAGGCCCGGGGACTGGCAGGGTCCTGTGGGTCTGAGGTCAGCAGTAGGGCCCGGGGGCGTGGAGCTCTGGCGGTGAAGACGGTGATAGCGGAGACGGGGACAGAGGGTTGACCCCACAGGGCCGAGAGACAGTGGAGTCAGGAACTAGCCTCAGGGGCTGCTTCCCGGCTGTGTGGCCCGGGCCAGCGACTTAACCACTCTGGGTCTCAGTTTCCTCAGGGCAAAATCGAGAGGAAGACAGCAGCCATCTCTTGGGATTGAGAATGACGGGTGGCACTGGGAATGGTGCCTGGCACACAGTAACCTCTGCAGCAATGGTCGCTGCCATTGTTATTGTGATTAGCAGCGAAGGAGCTGGGGAGACAGAGCTGGGCCTGGACGCTGGGTCAGCCGGCCTGGGTTTGGGGTCTTTTCCCCGACTAGGAAGAGTCTGCAGCTGGCAGAGGTCCAGGGTTTCTGGGTGCTGCCCAGGCCCCTAACTGCGAGCTGTGTCTCTGACACTTCCACGTCCTGGAAGGAGGGCTTAGTGGGCCTGCCCGTCCCTACAGGCTGGGTGCCCTGGCAGGCATGCTGCCTCCTGCTCTGGGTGGCAAGGAGCAGGGAAGTGGGCGGAGCGACGACGGGGTTGGGAGTCTTGCTGGGCTGTGAGGGCAGTGGGGCTGTGTCCCAGGTGCTTAGGGACACGGTGTCCCTCTGTGTGAGCCACTCAGCTGTGGGTGGGCCGGGGGGCTGGGTCCCACCTGGGTGGGTGGGGGAGGCCCTGCCTGCAGGCTCAGCAGAAGAAAGGGGCCTCTGGGTAAAGGGTGAACCCGGGGCAGGACATGCCCAGCCACCTCCTCTCTCTGGGAACTCGCACTTCTCCCCGCCTGGGCGCCAAAGCTGGCACTGCCCACGCCTTCTTCCTTCCCTCCCCAGCCCCGCTCTCTTGCTTCAGTGGCTCAGGCTGAACCCTGAGTCAACCTTGCCCCCTCTTTCGTTCACAGCCCAATCCCTTAGCAAATCCACCACCTCCACCTGCAAATAGATTCGGATTCTGACCCCTGGGCCCCTCCCTGTGACCCTGGGTTGCTGCAGAGCCTCCCAGTTGAACGGTGCCCCCACCGCACCCTCCACACAGCGGCCGGTACACCCACACCTGAACAGCGCCTTCTGCTGACCACCCCAGATATCGACAAGTCACTGCTGAGCTGCGTCCCGTGTCCCCGTCTCCATCTCCCTGGGCTCCTCCCTGCTCCTGATTCACTCTTACCCCAGGGCCTTTGGACTTGCTGTTCCCTGTGCCTGGAACACTGCTCCCTCAGACGTCCACATGACACTGCCTCAGTGAGTTCAGGTCTGTGCTCCAGCGTCTCCTCAGCCAGGCCAGCGCTCCCTGCATGAAACTGGAACTCCCTCCCCCTCACGTACCTGCATTTTTCTACACAGCCTCATTGGCACTTTAGGTGCTACACACTTCCTTGATCATTTGTCTGAATCCCCACCTTGGGATGCAGGTTCCCAGAGGGCAGGGTGTCCTCTGCTCTCTTCCCTGGTGTATCTCAACTGCCTGGCACATAGTAGGTGCTCCCTACGTACCCTTGCTTGAATTGGGCCGACATGCATTCCTTAAGCAAGAGACGAACAGGGTCACGGTCTCCTCCCTCTGGGCCTGGCCTTTCTGTCCCTGGAGACACAACACCAGAAGGCTCAGCCCTTGCAGGACACCTTTAAGCTCCTGGATCCCCAGGAGTGGCTGCTGGCTTTCCCTTTGCAGAGGCCACAACGAGCCCTGAACTGATGGCCAGCAGGCCAGAGGTAGCTTCTTGCTGGCCAGGGAATTGGGGCAGGACACATGTTATTTGTTCATCCGGCACGGGGCTAACTCTGGGGGGGAAAATGCCGGGGTCCGTCAGACAGAGGCGCTCACAGGCGGAGGAGGGGAGCAAGCGGGAGGCGAATGCCACACCCATGGCGCATGCTGCTGGGCGGGCTGAGAAGATTCCCCCCAACCCAGTCTAGGAGGCTTAGAGACTTTCTGCAGGAGTAAGATTAAGGACCAAAGACCTTAGCCAGGAAAGCTGGGCCCAGCGATGTCCCCCAGCAGGGAAAGAAGCCGAGGCCGACACAGGAGGGGACGGGGCTCTGTGGGGTTCAGTGCCAAGGCTGAGCTTTGGGGTATGCGGGGCAGAGATGGAGGCTGCTGTCGCCTGAGGGGGCTGGGGCTGGGAGGAAGAGCAGGGCAGGAGCAGGCTCTCATGGGGGTTGCAGAAAGGCCACCATTGGCTGCTGGGAGAAGGACCTGTTGCTGCAAAGGTCGGGCCAGAGGCGAGGGTGGTGACGAGGGTGCAGACAATCAGATGGATTTGCGAGCTTGGTTCAAAAGCCACAATCTGGGCTTCAGGATTCTCATCCATAAATAAGGGGGCTGGTCTGGGTTCTCTCCAAGGGACTTTACGTCTTGAAGATCTGGGTGTTTATTCTTCCAACCCCCTCCGCTCCCAAAGGAACATGAAGTGGCGTGGGAGTGGGGAGTGTGTCATCCACTGTCGGTAAGAGCAGGAAGCTTACCCAAGTGAACAACCACAACAGAAACCCTGCATGGCTCCAAGTCGCTGCTGTGACGCCATCGCATCTGAGGGGAGAGGAGACGGGATGTTGAGGACCAAATGGTGGCTTCCCAGTGACGTGTCCAGAATCTGTAAATGCGACCTTGATTGGAAAAGGGGTCTCTGCAGAAGTCATTCAGTTAGGAATCTTCGAATGACATTATCTTGGATTTAGGGTGGGCCCCATATCCAATGACAAGCGTCCATGTATGAAAGGGGGAGATCTGAGGACCCAGGGAAGAAGGCCATGAGACCACAGAGGCAGCGGTTAGAACCAAGGGACGCCTGGAGCCCCCTGAAGCTGGAAGAGCCAATGAAGATCCTTCCCGGAAGCTCCAGAGGGCGGGTTTCCTGCTGATGCCTTGAAGTTTGACTTCTGGCCTCTGGAACGATGAGAGGGTACGTTTCTGTTGCTTTAAGCCACTTAGTTTGTGGTCACTGGTGATGTCAGGTACAGGAAACTCATTCAGGAGGAATTGCAGGGGGATTAGACGCCGACAGAAGGATTGTTGAGGAGTCTGTGGAGGATCATCTCTCCCTCAAGTTTCAGGTCTGGGCTCCAGCACAGCCGGGGGCCCTGCAGGGGTGGCGGAGGCACATCGGAGACAAGGGGCAGGCATAGGGCAGGGGCTGGGGGGGTCGCTCGGCGCCTCTTCCCTCCCCAAGCTGGGCACCTGCGGCTGCCCTGGCGGAACATTCTGGGCCTCGTGTTTGCCAGAAGCGAAGTTTCACAAAATGAAGGGAAGAAGGGGGGCGGTGTGGCTGTACTTGACCTCATCTGCCCTTGGCTGTAACCTTGGAGATGTTTAAAATGGGAAAGAGACGGCACGGGAGGAGAGTGACACTGCTCACACAGGGCGAGCGTGCGCCGAGGCCATGCTGCTCCTACAGAAGGCGCAGGAAACGGTGGCCCAAGTGCAGAGGGTCTGGCATACGGTGGAGCGTGGGGACCATTTCTGGAGCACTCATCGCCCCCACCCCACCAGCAGAGCTCAGCATCTTTCCTGTGTTACACCACGGGGCGTCTCAGCCTCCCCATGAGGAAGCTGCTGTTCCGGGCATTTTACAGATGAGGAAACTGAGGCAAAACAGCCTTCCCAAGGTCATCCTGCCAGGAAGTGGTGGGGCTGGGGTCAGAGCAGCTGAGCCTCCTGAGGTGAGGTCAGAACGGCTGAGGCCCTAGGTGCCTCCAACTAACAGGCTCTGTGGCCTTTGTGTATGCAAGGGACCAGGTGTCCCTCCAGGGAGGGGCCTGTCCAACTTCAAACCTGGCTGGACCTACCGTGCCGATAAGGTCTCAGCATGGGTTCCCACACTCAGAGCTGAGGGTTCCCCAGTGCCTGCCGCCGCAGGAAGGACCAGCACAGGTTTGGGGGTTCCTCCTGGGCAAAGACTCCAAAACCAAGTGTGAGTCTGGAGCACCGGGAGCCAGGGCTGAGGGGCTGGGAAGCAGGGCTGGAGCGCCCTGATGGGGATGGCAGCGCACTGAGGCCCTGGACCCCCAGTCTGTGGCCTCTGCTGGTGGAGCTGGGATCACAGGCCTGGGTGGGTCCCCTGACCAGGGACTCCACTTGTGGTCTGGGGTTGGGAACTGGGTGTCCCAGTCCCAGTGTTGCCCAAAGCTTCCCAGGTGGTTCTCATGGGCAGCCATGGGTTGTAGCGGAACAGTCTGGAGAGGTCTAGGTTCAAACTGCAGCCCTGCCCTTCCCTGTGGGATCCGGATCTGGGAGGCCGTTCTCGCTCAGCCCTGAATGGAGCTCGCTGGACATAGAAGGGGATGGTCTTGAACATTTGGGAACCGAAAGCCCAGTGAGGCCGCAGCATCTGCCATTCTGTAGTGGGAGAGACTGGGGGTGGCCATGGGCGTCCTTGGAGGGCCTGTAGTTTATTCTCTGAGTCACACCCTGTGGGGCACACAGAGTCCCCTGGGCAAGCTCGTTCACAGATGAGACTCAAGGTCAGAAAACCGAATGCTAGGCCTCTGCCAGGGACTCAAGCCTTCCCCCAGTTGAGTGCCACCCACAGCCAGGCGAGAATGACAGGATGTAGACGCAAAGAGGTACACGGGGCAGACCTGCTCTGGCCGTCCGCTCTCCCCCATCCACCAGGATGAAGGGGCCAGGCCCCAGCATGGCAGTAGGTGGGGAATCAACGAGCGGCTGGTGACCAGAGGACAGCGCCCAAGCCTGGCTGAGACAGGCATGAGTGGCGGCCGGTTCCGGGGCCTGATGACAAGGCTGATGTCTATCGAGCACGTTCTGCACACGGGGCAAGTGCCAGGGTCTCCCTCGGAGGGGCTCACTTCACCTCCCAGGATCCCTGTGAGGAAGGCACCCGAGTAGCCCATTTTACTGCCAGAGAGATTGCAGCTCACAAGTAATGACACTGCCCCTAGATCACATGACAGGTAAGCAACGGCACCGGGTTCCCACCCAGGCCATCTGCGCCCGAGTCTACGAGCTGAGCCTCCTTACTCCAGGGCCACCTCCTGGGAGCCCCTCCTCCTGTCTGGCCCGACCAGGCCCCCCCAGTACACCCCACCCCCTCCTGGAGCAGCCCGTGCCCCTCCTGCTCCAGGCCCTCCTTACCTGACGATGAAGGGGCCGGGTGCGACAGAGGTGACCAGTTGGCCGGGGAGGAGTGGACACAGTGGGGCTGGCCCTCCCCCAGGGGACCCCCCCCAACGTGGTAACAGGGGAGCTGGGGGAAAAGAGGCCAGGCTGAGCCATTTGTCGCATCACAAAGTCCTGCCCTGGGCTTGCTGGGGTGCCCGGTCAGTGGTGGGCAGCCTCAGGGTGGCTCTGTCAGAGGGCCCAGCCGGCCCCGCTCCCATCCTCTGCCACAGCTCCTCTGGAGCACCTGCAGCCTCGGTGGTGGCACCTGGAAAAGGGCCACATTTTGCCAAGGTGTGCCTAAGGGGCAGGTTGGGTTGCTGTGATGACGGGTACACAGGGCCCTGCACACAGTAGGTATACAGTAAACACCTGCTGAAGGATGTGCCTTTCCCACGGTCACACGCACGCAGGTGCTGACGCAGGGCTCAAACCCAGACCCACTTCGGGGCCCACCTGGTGCCCTCCTCCCAGGTGGCCCTGCCGGCTATGAGGGCGTGGGAGCCCTGGGGATGGAGGTGTGTACCAACCTCGGTGCCCACCCGGTGCCTCCTCCCGGGCGTCCCTGCTGGCTGTGAGGGTGTGGGGGCCCTGGGGACGGAGGTCTCCACTTGTCCAGCCTCCATCCCACTCCCCGGGAGGAAATTCTCCGCGGAACTCCCTGCTGGGCTGACACTCCTCCACCGCTCGACACACCTAGAATCGGGCCAGGGCTTGGTCAGCTCGGAGCCTTCCTCCACGGGAATGAGGCTCAGGAGGCTGCTGGCCTTGGGGGGACTCTGGGTGGGACCCCCCTTGAGGACTGAGACCCCCTCACCACCACATTTCTGCCCACAATTCATTGTCTGCCCGTGGTTATTCTCCTAAGAGCTACCCTTGCAGGGGCAGCTGCTGCGAGGGGGGGGAAGCCCCTCTGTCTGTCCACCGCTTGCCCTTGGCAGCCATCTCCACCCGGCGCCGCTTCTGCACCCCCAGGGATGCCGCCTATCCTCCTCAGGCGGGCACCAGCACTTTGCCCCAGATCCCAGTGAACAGCACAGCCGCTTAAGGACAGCACAGATCCTAGGAAGACAAGGTGGATGACATCAGAAATGTTCAGAAGGTCGTCCGTGCCAGCTGTGGGAACGGCCCCAGGGCCCAGGCCTGTGGGCACCCGGGCCTCTCTGGGAGGCAGCCTTTGCAGATCAGAAGGAGCAAGTGTCCTTCTGGGTTGATGTGGGCTTTCTGGTCAGAGCTGCAAAAGGAGACACAAATCACAGCTCATTCCAAGAGCTGCCTGGAGCCAGTGGCACCGTCACCACTGCAGGCAGCCACCGAGAGCCGACCTGAGAATGCACATGAGGGCCAGGGAGGCGGCGGCTCGGCCTGCAGCGTCAGCAGTGCAGTTCGGCAGGGCCTGCTAATCGTCGTGCTCAAGTTTCAAACTGTTTACCAAACGACCACAGAAGCATTTTAATAACAAACATCTCACTTGAAGGCCAATATGAAAAATTTTACATAAAAAGTTAATTTTACTGGTTTACATTGTTTTTATACATTAAAATGGATACATTTACTTATTTTTTTGAGACAGGGTCTCACGCTGTCACCCAGGTTGGAGTGCAGTGGTGTGAACATAGCTCACTGCAGCCTTGACCACCGGGACCCAAGCAATCCTCCCACTTCAGCCTCCCAAACAGCTGGGACTACAGGTGCTCACTGCCACATCTGGCTAATATTATTTTTATTTTTTGTAGAGATGGGGGTCTCATTATGTTGCCCAGGCTCTCCAGCTCCTGGGCTCAAGGAATCCTCCTGCTTTGGCTTCTCAAAGTGCTGGGATTAAGGCATGAACGGCCATGCCCAGCCAAAATGGATACATTTACTTATTGTAAATTTAGTAATGGCCACACGGCTCATAAGTGACAATGCCAGCTCAGGGCCCATCTCTGGGTTCTAATAAAATATTTTCTAGCCTCTGTCCTGTGTAACAATACAGTTGAAAAAAACTGGGTACAGCTGTGTTTTTATGTGCCTAAAGGTCAGCAAGATGTCAGAGATGACTGCGCGTCATATGGATGCGCTGGTACCATCTGGGTGGGTAACTGAATGCAGTCGA
Organism: Macaca thibetana thibetana; assembly: GCF_024542745.1. Lineage (NCBI taxonomy): Eukaryota > Metazoa > Chordata > Mammalia > Primates > Cercopithecidae > Macaca > Macaca thibetana. The sequence continues at coordinate 26,932,696 of NC_065597.1, read as the reverse complement.
CTGTGATTCATAAATTACACCTGCTCCATGGGAAGCTGGACTTTGTCAGGCAAGAGGCTCCTGGACTCCTGCTATCAGAGAGCAAGGACCAGACAACTCAATGACTGCACCTCTTCTCTCACCTCAGCTCTTCCACCCCTCAGACCCTGCCTCGGCTACAGTACAATGTCTGTCTCTGTTGGTGATGCACAACCTACCTGCCTTCACGCATTTAGACACAGTGGCCTTTGTTTCAATGTTGTCAAGCGGGAGACGCAGACAACGTTTCTTCGAGGCTTGGGCAGTGGTTGTGCGAGAGTGGATGCTAAGTCCAGGCCAGCACTGAGTGCTGTATTTCAGGGACACAGGAACCCGTCCTGTGTGTGGGTCTGTGACACGTAAGGGCCTCTCAAGTGTGGGGTCCGTGGCAGGTGCCCTCCTGCCTGAGTCTAAGGCCAGTGCCGATTACTGTTGTGAAAGCCTCACATTCGTTTCAGAAGAGGTTTGGCAATCGACTGCTTTACCATTGGGTGCTGGCTTCATGATCCTGAGGTCGTGGGTAAAAATCTCCACTTTCAACCACAAAGCTGCTTTGAGGATTGCAACACTTGGGCAGCAGAGGTTTGTGTCCGCTGCTGGTTTCTAAGCCAGCGTGTGTCTGTGCTTGCACCGGAATGAACGGGAACTCTGATTCACACAGATAAAAAGCTGCAAATTACAAGAGTTTCAGACTCTTCTCTGTGTGTGTGCTCCAACTCACAGATTTTGGGAGAAGCCTGGGTATGCTGAGGGCTTACAGAGTCGAGATGACCTCATACCACACGGTGACAGGTTGGTGGTTCCAACGTGCTAATATCTGATGCATCACATTTGTGAATCGGCCACTTCCAGTGCAGTTACAAATGAGATTTTAAGTGAAAGCTTAATAAGTAAAGTATTTCGGAGCTCTGGAAGGCCTGCAGGATTTGGCTGGTCCCCAATGCCCCTGTGCCAAGCAGAGGCCAGGTTCTGCTGGGGTACCCCAACTCCTGGTCACGTAGGGAAGCTCCTCCTCCCAGGACGCCAAGCTCTGGCTTCCACCTGCACGTAGCTTCTCCCTCTGGTCCCAGTGCTTACCACTGGTTGCCCAGGGTGTGAGATGTGTGATAACCTGGTGGCTCCTGGACGAAGCAATAACCTCATTTAAGTCTTTTCCAATTCTTGCTCCTTCACAAGTCTTTTGAGGACTTTCTGAGTCCTCAAAGAGAAAGTCTGTTTGGTTCTTAATATATGTTTAAAAAACCTTAACATTTATTAATCCTCCCACGCCCAAATTTTTTTGAGAGAGAAAGCAACTATATCTAACTGAAGTTTAATTTTTTTTTTTGAGACGGAGTCTCGCTCTGTCCCCCGGGCTGGAGTGCAGTGGCCGGATCTCTGCTCACTGCAAGCTCCGCCTCCCGGGTTTACGCCATTCTTCTGCTTAAGCCTCCCAAGTAGCTGGGACTACAGGCGCCCGCCACCTCGCCTGGCTAGTTTTTTTTTTTTTTTTTGGTAGTTTTTTAAAGTAGAGATGGGGTTTCACCATGTTAGCCAGGATGGTCTCGATCTCCTGACCTCGTGATCCGCCCGTCTCGGCCTCCCAAAGTGCTGGGATTACAGGCTTGAGCCACCGCGCCCGGCCGCTGTTTTGTTTTTGTATTACTTTTTACTTTCAACTTCTACTTCATGAAAACAATCCAGCTTTTATTGATGGGAGTGATATTAAAAAATTGTGACAGTGGTCAGCAAATGACTGGTGTTTGGGACCCATGGCCTCTAGATTTAGCGGGGTTTGGATTTGTGATCTGGGCTCCGTGCCTGAAGCAGAAAGTCATGTCCTCAGTCAGCCTGAGTTGAGACCCATGTGAAGCGGCTGGAGGGGGCCCTCTGGGACATTTGCAAATGATCACGCCCCTGCTCTACCGCAAACGACGACTGGGCAAGGAGGACTGACCACGGGGCTGGGCAAGGAGGAGCTGACCACAGGAGGCTGGGACTGGGAGCCGGAAGAGCCCCGGGGAAGCTTCGGCGAAGAAAGCAGGAAGAGCAGCTGGTTGGGGCAGCCCCAAATGCCTGCTCTGGTTCTGAGTATCGTTACTGAATCCCTGCAAGGGAGCAGTGAGCGGCTGTGCAGGCTCTGAGTGCAGGTTTAACGCCTGGCTTGGTTTGCTACCTGTGAGGATTTTTTTTTTTTTTTTTTTTTTTTTTTTTTTTTTTTTTGAGACGTAGTCTCGCTCTGTCGCCAGGCTGGAGTGCAGTGGCGCCATCTCCGCTAACTGCAAGCTCCGCCTCCCGGATTCAAGCGATTCACCTGTTAGGATTGTTAACATTCAGCGCTCAAGTGCAGAGTCGAGGAGGCTGGAGGGGCGCAACACCGCCATCTCGCGGCGACTGGGTGCACAGCGCCTGTGAGGACCCAGACTGGGATCCACCTGTCCCAGAGAATCATTTTCAGCATCAAAGCGCATCCCTGCGCTGTCCGTAAAGAGCTTGCCATGCGGCACGTACCGCGCAGGACTCCAGACCTGCCTTATCTTTTGAGATCCCCATAGCCCCTGAAGGAAGGGACCACTAATATCAACATTCACAGGACGGAATCGGAGGTGTCCTTGTGTTCACAGCCGGGCAGCCCACCCAGCTCGAGGAGGGCCTTGGGGAACGCTGTCTAGCTTGCGAGAGGTGGCAGTGGTTTCTCGACAAGGGCAGCCGCGTGTGGCTTCACCGTTCCCTTTTGTGTTTAAAGGGAACTTCCCCTGATGGATTAGGTGTCGTGGCAGCAGTGTGAGAACAGAAGTGCCCAAGCCCGTCCCCTGGGCCAGCCCCTTCAGCTCTCTGGGCCTCAGTGTCTTCACCTGTCAAACGGGGACAGCGACACTCCTTCCCAGTGCAGGGTGGGGTCCGAGTGAGTTAGGGCAAGCCAGCATTCAGTGCAGGGCAGCTGGGGTCTGACTCCTGGGGGAGTTGGGCTTGGAGAAAGTGAGATCTCGTGGGCTCTGGGAAGGAGGGCCTGTGCCCTGTTCCCACACAGCACCCCCAGCGGCAGGGCTCCTTAGGGAGGCCAGGCCAGGGCCAGGCATGGCCAGAAAGACCCTGCCTTTAAGGTGCTGTGGAGCTCTGGGCAAGGAGTGTACCCAAGTAACCAGCATGGCCCAAGGCCAGGGGTCCCCTCTGCAAGTGTCAGATTGGAGGGGGCCCTGATGATCTTGCAGACCCTGCAGCCACCTTGGGCCAGAAGTCAAGCAGGGCTCTTGCCCTCAGAGAGCTTCTAGTCTAGTGGAGATACACCCATGAAACTGCCTTGCTGAGAAGCTACCAGGAAGGAGAGGCCCCAGAGAGGACAGCAAATAATGGGGGAATGTGACCTGGTCAGGCCATCAGGGAAAGCTTCCTGAGGAGAGGATGATGGATGAAATTTGGAGGCAGAGTGGGCATTGCCTGGGAGGCAGGGAGGGGAAAGCATTTCAGGAGAAGGGAGCAGCATGCACCAGGCAGGAAGGAGGGAGGACAAGGAGTCCCAAACTGAGGGAGGAGAGTGCTAGGAGGCCCTGGAAAAGTATAGAGGGGAGGGTCAGGCCACAGCAGGCTTGGGAGGTCATGGAGGGGGCTGTGTGTGAGAGGGAGGGTGATAGGGATGGCGGAAGGGAGGAAAGGAGAGGAGAGATGGAGCCTGATTTGCATTTCACAATGACAGCTCTGCCTGCTGGGGTGGAGAAGGATCTGGAAGGGTGTGGCGTAGGCAGATGGGCAGAGCAGCTGCGAGGTTAGTTATTGCACGTGATCAGGAAGGAGACTTTGTAACCTGGGCCAGGGAAATGAAGGGAACAAGGCCAGTGATCCGTGCAGGGGCCCAGGAAGGGGTGGGAGGTGGGGGTGAGGGGAGCCCCAGGGATGGCACTCAGGCTTCTGTGTTACACAGTCGGACGGATGGAGGTGGCCTCGCCAGGAAGGCACAGCTGGAGAAGGCCAGGTTTTGGAGGGAGGGCATCTGCATTCAGCCTTGGCCGTGCTGAGCCTGAGCTGCTGCTGAGCTATCCAGGGGAAACACACAGGTATGGGGTGTTTGCGTCGCCAGTGAGGGGACCGTGCAAGTAACTGTCCTAACTGAACACTTCAGAGTGAAGAGCAGCTCTGTTAACAATGATGCCACAACAGTGCCCCAGACAGGTCCTGTCCCCGGCAAACAGGGGCACTGGTGCCCTTGCTATTGGTAGTTAGGAGGCGGCAGAGACATAGATGAGGGTGAGATCCTTAGAGAAGGAGTGGACTCCAGGAAGCCGAGAGGAATGGCTGACCAAGAGTGGCGGAGGACAGGTGGGGACGGCCAAGAGGGTGTGCATCTGTGCCAGTGCCGGGAGCATTTGGGAAGTGCAGAGTGGCCCACGGTGGCCCCTGGCCATTGCTGAGGGGGCACCTGGCTGGATGTACCCCCTAGGAGGTCACTGAGGGCCTCGGTGAGAGCTGGCAAGGAGAGGTGGCATCGTGAGTCACACTGGGGTGGAGACTGAAATGGCCAGTTCTCTCTGGAGCAGCGCTGCTTAGATAAAAATGGTTTCTGGCATCTTTGAAGGCAGCTCTCTGGTCTCCTGCCCTCCAGCAAAAGCTCTCAAGGAGGCAGTAACTCATGTTCAGGGGGTGCTGTCTGAGCAGCAGGAGTGAGGGCTGCCTTTCCTCAGTGAACCAAAAATATTTGTCGCGCCTCTCCTATGTGCCAGGCGATGCAGACAGATTTATGGCAACAGACTTGAGAGAACAGGCCGGGGGTTCAAGCCTCTGTCACAGATGCACAGGAGCTTCAGAAGCAAGCTCTCCTGCTGGGTGGGATGCGGCCCACTCCATCTCCCCCGTTCTAGGAACTGCCTGGGCCACTCATCTCCCCTTATCAACATGAAGAGGGGACACCAGTTGTTCCACTCAACTGCCCCGGAGAGATACGTGCTCTGGCTGCTCTCCCCACAGGGCCAGATCCCCATCTCCAAACCGGGCCAACCATCATTCCCGCCACGGCCCGGGCTGAGTCTGGGGTCATGAGAGGAGGCTGTCTCCGTGGCGGTGGGGCTGTGCACAGCCTGCTTCCGGCAGGAGAGCCAGGTCCGGGTTCCTGTCTTCCCGTGGTCTAGCTGCTCCTCGCTGGCCGGGATTTTATGCTTTGGCGGGAGCTCAGCTTCCGTCCCTGGCAGCCGAGGGCTCGGACCGACATGGCCAGCACTGTGCATGCTCGGGTTTTAGAGAAGGCACCCCAGCCTGGGGTGGTCTTCCACAGACCCCCGCCCCCTTGCCAGAATGTCAGCACCCTAACACGCCCTGTCCTCAGTCTCTCCGCCCAGCCAGGCTACCTTTCTGACCTATTCCCCTCCAGGCTTGCCAAAACCTGGGGCCCACTCTGTTCTACCCACTGCTGGCCTTCTCCTCTCTGGGCCTTCGTGTGGGTCTCCCCACGTATGGTCAGGAGGTGGACCAGCGGGGTGGAAGGAGAGCTGGACGGTGGTCGGGCCTCGGTTTGAGTCCTAGCTCTGCCCTCACCAGCTGCTCAGCCCTCTCCCAGCTCACCGCCTCATCTCTAAGTGAGAAACACTCGCTCCAGCTTCAGGGTTGGACGTGGTGATCCTCTAGGGAAGGAGGGAGGCTGGGACCAGGAACGTGTACAGAGAATGCCTGGCCCAGAACAGAGAACCTCGTTTCTCTCTCCCTTCCTCAATGATCAAGAACTAGCCGGGAGGGAAACGCAAATGCAGTTTGGAAATGCCCAGAGCAGAGAATCTCGTTTCTCTCTCCCTTCCTCAATGATCAAGAACTAGCCGGGAGGGAAACGCACATGCAATCTGGAAATAAACCAAACAAAGGCGAGAAAGAGATCTAGGGTGATCTCTTGTCAAGTCTGCTAAACCGCAAAGGAAGCAGACTTCCTGTGGTGAAATCACTGGCAGCTTTTGTTTCTAACAGATCGAAACGGACTTCGTATTTCAGTAAGTGCCTCAGAATCCAACTGGAAACCACAGAGGTGTTTGCTCGATTTAAATCTTCAGTATACCTCATGTTTAATTTCAAACAGAGCTCAGAATAAGCAAATGCCTGCACAAAGCCCTGAGATTCCCCCATTTCTGAGGTCACACGGAATGGACGGGGAGGAGGGAAGCCCTCTTCGGAGCGACTCTTGGTCGTTCCTGACCTGGAGGTCAGTGAAGGTCAAACCCTCAGAGGGCTGGAGGGGTAGAAAGAGAAAGAGAGACAGAGAGGCCTCAGAGTGACCACAGCGAGTTCAGATTGTGAGGCCCTGCAGAGCCAGTCTAGAGCTAACCGGGTGGCCTGGGCTCTCCCTGAGGACTACGACAGGGGTGCTCAGCCATCAGGGGTCGGGAGGCCCCCAAGTCTCTGTGCAATGCAGTGTACAGAGAAGCCATTCCCACCTCCCCCGGGAACGAAGGATCCACTTAGTCACCTCTTAGAAACTGAGTAGAAGCCAGAAAACCAGCAAATACTCAAATATCCAAATAAGGCTGAAAGATCCCAGAACCCGCATTCAGGCGAGCATGATGGTGGCGCCCAAGTCCAGATGTAGAAACGCCTGTCATGACAGGGATGGGTCTGCTTCCCAGCGCAGGCATCAGTTAACTGCTTTATATACATCGTCTCCTTTGAGCCTCTCAGCAGGCTGTGGGGTCGGTACTATGGTTACTGCCACTTAAAGATGGGGAAACTGAGGCAAAGCAAGGGTAGGTGGCTTGCCCTGGGCCACCCGGCTGGAAGCGGTGGGGCCAGGATTTGAACTGGGCACTGGCCGGAGCCAAAGTCTACAGCTTCCTCCATTGTGCCTCACACTGCATTTCAGAAGAAAAAGGAGCCCATGAACAGGTCAGAGCAGGTGCACCCCAACTCCAGTGCACCCTTCAAGTCTGAACCCTAGCAGGGTGCAGGGTTGGGCCTCTTGTGAAACCCTGTGGGTGGGATGGAGGGAGCTGGGGAGCACCTGACCCACAGATGACAGGGCTCCAGTAGATAAGGAGAGCTGGAACTTAGGTCTGGGATGGGGGGGAACGGAGCAAGGCAGCCCCTGAGATGGGATGGGACCTGGGCTCCAGAAACACAGGTTGGGCCTCAGACTGAGACGGGGAGCTCTCAGGGGAGCAGGCTCTGTGGCAGGGGTGAGGTTGTGACTTCAGCCTTGAACTTGGGACACAGTGGAAAGTACTCATGACAATTTATTGTGCACCTACTGTGAGCCCAACACTGCTGGACGCTTTCCAGAGGAAGACACTGTCGTCAGAGTGGTTGCCCAGGGGGTTTCCTGAGAGCAAGTGGGACGGAAACCAGGTCTGTGAGACTGAGCCCCTGCCCTCTTGGCACTGTGTTCCTCTTGTGATGATGTCACCTGGGCACTGAGAGCACTTTCCTGTAGGATGTAGTTCAGAACACTAGGACCTAGTGAGTAGCCTTTTATCACCCTCAGACCCGGCTGCTGTCTGCTTTTGTTCTGCACTGCCACTGTGTGAAAGACGACATAGGGAAGACTGGGTGGTCAGATCATCCCTCAGGAAAAGTGAGGAGCTAGAAGCCACCTGACTTCCTAGAGGTTCTACAGTAAGAGTGAGAGGTAAACAGATGATGAGAGGTTTGTAACACCCATGAAGTGAGGGGAATTTTGGTTCAGTGCAGTATCATAGAGGGACCACAGGCTCTTTCTGCTTATGATGGGGACTGAGGCATGGAGAAGGGATGTTAATACATCCATCCACCCATCCTAACATCCTCCGCCATCAATTCATCTGCCCACCCATCCATCCATCTTCCATCATCCATCCTCTTCCTTCCATATACCCTCCACCATCCATCCATCCATCCATCCATCCATCCATCCATCCATCCATCCATCCATCCATCCATCCATCCATCCATCCATCCTATCCTTTCCACCTACCCTCTACCCTCCATCCATCCATTCATCTTCCTTCCATTAACACTCTGCCCTCCACCATCCATCCATCCATCCATCCATCCATCCATCCATCCATCCATCCATCCATCCACCCACCCACCCACCCGTCTTCCATTCACCCAGCCATCTATTCATCCATCCATCTTCCTTCCTTCTATCCACCCTCTACCATCCATCCATCATTCCATCCAACCATCTTCCTTCCATCCATCTATTCATCCATCCATCTTCCTTCCATTAAAACTCTGCCCTGGCTGGGCACAGTGGCTCAAGCCTGTAATCCCAGCACTTTGGGAGGCCGAGATGGGCGGATCACAAGGTCAGGAGATTGAGACCATCCTGGCTAACATGGTGAAACCCCGTCTCTACTAAAAAATACAAAAAAACTAGCCGGGCGAGGTGGCGGGTGCCTGTAGTCCCAGCTACTCTTGGGAGGCTACGGCAGGAGAATGGCATAAACGCGGGAGGTGGAGCTTGCAGTGAGCCGAGATCCGACCACTGCACTCCAGTCTGGGCAACAGAGTGAGACTCCGTCTCAAAACAAAAACAAAAACAAAAACAAAACAAACAAAAAAAACCCACTTTACCCTCCACCATCCATCCATCCACCTTCCTTCCATCCTTCCATCCACCCAGCCATCTATTCATATATCCATCTTCCTTCTATCCACCCTCCACCATCCATCCATCCACTCATCTTCCTTCCTTCCATTAATGCTCCACTATTAATGTCTGTCCGTCCGTCCATCTGTCCATCCATCCATCCATCCATCCATCCATCCATCTTCCTTTCATCCATCCATCCATCCATCCATCCATCCATCTTCCTTTCATCCATCCATCCAATCTTCACTGAGGACCTGCTAAATGTGAAACATTATAAGAAGTACCAAGATAAAGTCTGGTAAAAACAGAAAACCACTGATGACTGTGGAAGCTGGGTGATAGGTCTGTAGGTTTGTTATACAATTTCTCCCTGCTTTTACATATGTTTGAAATTTTCCATAAGAGGTTAAAGAGATGAGGTGTGAAAGGTGGGAACTAGGAGTTGCAGTCTTGGACACGCCTGCCACACAGAGGCAGTGGATGTGCAGCTCTTCCTGGGCTCCCCGAAGGCAGTGATCTTGGAGCCTGGGAGGCCCGGGCAGAACACAGCCACCCGGAGAGGCCTTGCAGATTCGAGGGCAGGAGGGAGGAAGGGGAAAGGGAAGGGGGAGAGAATGAGAATGAACCTCAGGCCTGAGAACAGGTATGGGCTGGGGGTCTTCCTGGGTGTCTCCCAGCTCTGCCCGTTAGACAAGGCTCTCTGACACAGAACATTCTGGCTGCCTTTGGGTCTGTCAACTGTTCACAGGCAGCAGCCTCAACCTGGTGAGATGAGCTGCTAGCTGCCCAAAAATGTTTTGAGGAACTGGTGCCTAGCCTCACGTGAGCTGGCGGAGATCTGTTTTTATCCCAAACAGAATGGGTTCTATGAATGGCTGTGGGGGGCCAGGGAGCTCCCTGCAATTGCAAAAGCAAAACAAAACAAAACTGTGCACGGGGTGTGTGCTCTGTGCACTAGGTTCTCCTGTGCACTGCGTGTGTTCCGTGCACTGCGGGTGTTCTGTGCACTGCGTGTGGTCTGCTGTGTACTGTGTGTTCTGCTGTGTACTGTGTGCTCTGTGCACTAGGTTCTCCTGTGCACTGCGGGTATTCCGTGCACTGCGTGTTCTGTGCACCGCGTGTGTTCCGTGCATGGCGGGTGTTCTGTGCACTGCGTGTGTCCTGCTGTGTACTGTGTGCTCTCCTATGGACTCTGTGTGTTCTGTGCAGTGTGTGTTCTCCTGTGCACTGTACGTGTTCTCCTGTGCAGTGTGTGTTCTCCTGTGCAGTGTGTGTTCTCCTGTGCAGTGTGTGTTCTCCTGTGCAGTGTGTGTTCTCCTGTGCAGTGTGTGTGTTCTGTGCAGTGTGTGTGTTCTGTGCACTGTGTTCTCCTGTGCAGTGTTTTCCTGTGCACTGTGTGTGTTCTCCTGTGCGCTATGTGTGCATGTTCTCCTGTGCACTCTGTATGTGTTCTCCTGTGCACTGTGTGTGCATGTTCTCCTGTGCACTGTGTGTGCATGTTCTCCTGTGCACTGTGTGTGCATGTTCTCCTGTGCACTGTGTGTGCATGTTCTCCTGTGCACTGTGTGTGCATGTTCTCCTGTGCGCTATGTGTGCATGTTCTCCTGTGCACTGTGTGTGCATGTTCTCCTGTGCACTCTGTATGTGTTCTCCTGTGCACTGTGTGTGCATGTTCTCCTGTGCACTCTGTATGTGTTCTCCTGTGCACTGCATATATGTTCTCCTGTGGCAAGGCCCACCTGGCTTTCACCAGAATTTCAGTGATCTGTAACTCACAAACAGTTAAGAAACTGTGCCTTAGTGATAAATAAAACCCAGGGGCGGGGGTCACATTTGGCCTAAAGAGTAACGTGATGTGATGAGCGGCCTTGCTGGAGGGAGGGCTCCTTGGCCACAATAGTGAAATGGATTTGAACACTATTCCGAGACCCACCTCAGGAGTGCTAGTTCCTAGTGACTTGGGGATGACTGACATCTACAAACTCCTCTGGTGAGCCAAAGCCTCCTCGGATGTCACCTGAGCCCGTTCTCCCAGCAGCCTGTGTGGCAGGAATTCCTATCACCCCCTCTCCACACAAGAGAGAACCAGACAGCACAGGTGAGGGACACAGCCGGGAAGGGTGCCACCGGATCTGAAAGGCTGCCGGAGTGATCCGGAACGGGTGATCCTAGCTTTTTAGGCCAAAAGCTAAGCAAAGACGGTAAGGCCCAGCAGGTTTCCGCAGACCTGAGGGTCTGGGGATGCTTGTGGTAAAGAACTCTGCCCGCAGGAAGGGCCGGCAGGCTGCCAAGATTGCAGTGATTGGCTTGCAAGCCACTCTGGTGCTTTCAGAATCAGCCCGGAGAACAAGAGGCATGAGACAGCTTCCACCATCCCACCGCCTGTCATGAGGCAACATGCCGTATGCAGAAGACAGAGAAGGGGCCTGGCACCAGTCTGGGAGACGAAAGGCAAGGAAGGCGAGGGATCTGTCTGCCAATCCGAGGACAGGGCAGATGCGGACACGCGCACACAGACACACAAAGATGTGTGAGCACATGCAGACGTGCCCTGATACACACAGAGATGCTCGTGCACACGCACACAGATGTGCCCTGATACAGACGCTCGTGCACACACAGACGTGCCCTGATACACAGACGCTCGTGCACATGCACTCACACGTGCACTGATAGACACTTGTGCACACGCACACAGATGTGCCCTGATACACACAGAGATGCTCGTGCACATGCGCACAGACGTGCCCTGATAGACGCTCGTGCACACGCACACAGACGTGCCCTGATACACACACACACACAAACACACTCGCCTTCCTCCCACAAGCACAGTGATTGCCCCTTCCTTCATCTTTGTTCTCGTCCCACACACCCCAGACTCCTTCATCCCAAACTCCCCACAGGCTGGCTGGCTGATTCCAGCCTTCCCAGGTCTCTAATCTTAAAGATGACCACCATTACATAACCAGATGTTTAATGCTTTACAGAACAAACATGTTCTATACTGTGAAGTTCATTATGAACCTGAATCCCTGATCTTTAAAGCCTATCATTCAACTTATGCCTCAAGCAGCATTTTTGTGTTCCACGATTTAACTTACTACACACACGTTGTGCAAAGTCACAAACCTTTGCATACATTTATGAGCTTCAGAATTTAACTGGGAAGTGTAGCACAGTCCTTTATCCCTTTGCATTGCATGGTGAGAAATGGCTAAAGCAACCATCGCCGCATTGTTTTGTGAGCGCAAAGGAACACCTACTCTTATCTGGGCCACTCGCCCTGGTCCTTAGGAGGATGCCGGATCCCCCTGGGACGATAATGGCAGAGGCTGCACAGCTTCCTGAAGATGTAAGCACCACAGCACCAGCCCCGGGCAGGGAGCCAGGTCAAGGGCAACGAGAAATCTTCTGGAGACAGCACAGCAACCCACCTATCTGTGTGCACCCGCACCCACAACCGTCTTGCACTGGGCGCGTCTCGCCCAAGGCAAGGGAAGCTGAGGCCTGGCCTCACAGCGTGGCCTGGCTGTGGGCCAAGAACACAGTGAACTTTGGCTTTGCTTGGAAAACTCCTTCAGATATAAAACTCCCGGCCCCTCCTGAAAACGATCATTTTCTTAGCTGGGGCCCTGTGCTTTAGGAAAGGTTTACTGTCAGAGCTTGCTGTTCTTCTGAAACTGGGCCACTAGGCTGAGCACCTGCTCAGAGGCTTTGATGTTCTTGGAGCTGAGGTAGGAGGTGCTGTTGGGGCCCGTCTCCTCCAGGAAGTAGCGGTAGTTGGCCATGAGGCCGCAGGAGCCGGTGATGCCTTTGAGGCTCACATCCGCCATCCAGTTGATGCGCCACAGCACCGCCCCGTTCTGCAGGTGGAAGTTGGCCACGGGGTTCAGCGCGTAGCCGCGGTGCTTCTCTCCATACAGGTACCAGGCGCACAGCCTCATGAGCGGAGTCTGCAGCGCCCGCACCAGGGTCTCCGACTGCACCCACTCGCTGCTGCTGAGGAGGAGCTTGAGGGTCTCGTTAGTGGGGCCACCTGTGATCTCCGAGATTTCCTTACACTCCGAATCTGTGAAGAGTTCATTCCTCCCGTGATCCTTCACTTGCGAGTTCAGAAGCCCCAGAAGCCATTTGGTGAATCCAGGTATAGGTGACAGACTCGAAAACACTCCAAGGTGAGGAAACTCTCGCTGTAAAGCATGGTTGGGGTGGAAGGGAAGGCGGAGAAAACACACAAATTCAGCAGGTACACTACCAACAGATGAGCACCTCTCAACCTACGGCTCATATGCTGCTGTGTAGTGGTCACAGTGACATTTGGTACATGTTATTTATCTTCTTTCAAGGAACTGTTTTTTGTTTCTTAGAGTCAGGGTCTTGCTCTATTTCCCTGGCTGGAGTGCAGTGGCGTCATCATGGCTCACTGCAGCCTCCATCTCCCGAGTCCAAGCCATCTCCTGCCTCGGCCTGCTGAGTAGCTGGGACCACAGGCGCGCGCCACCAGGCCCAGCAGGAAATATTTATCAGGAACCTGATGTGTGCCAGACCCTGGAGGCATCCTGACTCCCCGAGGCAGGGCGTCTCCGTCTCCACATCCCTTCTCATGTCGGCAAAACCGAGACTAGAGTGCTGGGGGACTTGCCTAAAACCAGACAGCTGGCCAGTGGGGAGTGGGGCTTGGTGCACCGCAGCTACTCACTGCAGACCTTGTCTTTCTCGTACACCGTGCTCCTCCCATGGCCACCTGTCAGGCCCCAGAAGCTGCTCTGTTGCTGGGCACACGAGTGGCCAGGGACTGATGAGTGAGCGACGAGCTGCCCAGCCACACCACAGTGGGTGCAGAACGGGGTAGAGGAGGATGAGGGGGACGCTGCAGGTATCTCTCCATATCACATGACACGGTTCAATCGTTATTGTTCCAACTAGGTAGAGATCTCATGATCATTTCCAACAACCCACTACTTTCGGATTATAAACCTAATATATGCTCACTATAGCTTTTTTTTTTTTTTTTTTTTTTTTTTGGAGTGCAAAAAAAATTAATGACGAGAACTACAGGCGCCCGCCACCTCGCCCGGCTAGTTTTTTGTAAAGTATAAAAGCCATCATCTCCTGACCTTGTGACTCGGCCTCCCCACTACATTGACAGAAAAACTACTCTCAATAGTCTGCTAAAGCAAACTCCTGGTGTTTCCTGATGTGATTTTTGTATGGGTGAGACACTTATTTTATATTTTGCATTATGAATTTATATCGTGAGCATTTTCTCATTATCATTTAAAATTCAAAAACACAGAATTTTAACCACAGAGTAATATGAAAAGAGAAGACTATTAGGATTTTCCTCACCATGTTCCTCTCATTGGGCATTCGTGGTAGCTCTCGGATTTTTTGCCTTTTATTATTATTTTTTTTTGAGACAGTCTTGCTCCCAGGCTGGAGTGCAATGGTGCAATCTTGGCTCACTGCAACCTCCGCCTCCTGGGTTCAAGTGATTTTCCTGCCTCAGCCTCCCGAGTAGCTGGGACTACAGGCATGCGCCACCATGCCTAATTTTTGTACTTTTAGTAGAGACAGGGGTTTTACCACATTGGCCAGGCTGGTCTCGAACTCCTGACCCCAAGTGATCCGCCTGCCTCAGCTGGGATTGCAGGCGTGAGCCACTGCGCCCACCTGTGTTTGCTTTTGTAAACCCTGACGAGCGCCTCCATGCAGAGAGGCCATTCGTTCCCTTCTAGACCCCCTTTGAGGACTTCTAGGCAGCTGCCCAGGGGCAGGTAACTGGCACCCTCAGGACAGCGGCTGGGCTAAGGCCTAACTCCCCTGAATCCTGGGATATGCTCCTCCTCTTCCTGCCTTCCTTACCCTGCTACATTTCCCCACCCCACCCTGCTCATCACCACCCTCAGCGAAGACAGAGGAACGAGGAAACTGGGAAGGAGCTGTGGCTTATTGTTGCCCGGGGGGAAACATGGCGGCGTGGTAATGAAGCCCATACGCAGCTGAATCCTGAGGGCTTCAATTTGAAACTGATTATGAATTTACTAGGAGCATGTAAACGTTCCCACTCCACACTGTCGTCCTCGAAGGGCTCTGCTGCAGCCAACTGCAGCCCCCAACGCAGAGAACACCCTGCTCAGAGCCACTCACTAGCAAACATCTAGCTACTGCACCTAATCATTAGATTCTACTCATTGGAATTTATCTAAGCCCCTGATGAGGTTGGTGGTTTTTGAAAGCCTAGGCCCAGAGTGAACATCAATATTTCTGATGTAGGATGGTGCATGTGTTTTTCACAGGGCAGCCAAGAAAGGGGAGTTAGATCAAAACTAAGCTGATGCATTTACCTTCGAGCTGTCTGGTCTCACCTCAGCACTCCCTCGCAGGCCATGAGAAGGCCCATGCTAACAGCATGTCACGTGTCAGAGGCCCTGAGAGTGTGGGCAGGGGCAGGGGGGAGGACAGGCATGGCAGGATGACCATCAGCTATGCCATCTGGCTGGGACACTTCAGAGTGACACTTACACCAGGACGACACATGAAATCAAGAGTATCCTGGGCAGGTCAGAATGAGGTCGCCCTAGAGAGCTGATGACCTCAGAACACAAGTGCATCTTGCAGGAGGCTGGGCCGGAGGCCTCTCTCAGCATCATTCTCATCTCTCTGGGAGACTCATGGCTCCTAGGAGTTGCTGAGGGGCCTCTGGCACTTGTTCTACTCCCTGATGCTCCCTTTAGCTTCTGTCTTCATCCATGTCCTTCGTGGCAGCTGACACCCCACGAGTTCACGGACCTGACCACACGGAAGCCAAGTGTGACCGGGGCTCCCTGCGCGGCGCTTACCTGCAACTCCTTGACGACTCGCTTTATGAGGAATGTTCCCAGCTCCACCCCTTGGAGTCCCTGCTGGGTCAAACTGATGGAATAAAAGATCGCAGCAGCAATTCTGTTCTTCTCTTCCGTTTCTGATGGAGGACATTCCTTCACGATTGCCTGGAAAACACCAACGATGGTTCTAAGGTTGGCCTGGCCACTCTGCAGCCCACATGGCAACCCTGTCGCTGGGACCAGAAGACAATTCTCAGAGCACTGGAAGAGCTGGAAGAGACCTCGGCTCCCCGACTGGGGTGTAGGCTATGGAGCCTAAAAGCTGCCCTGTTTCGAAAACTCTCTGGAGGAGGCAACTCCACAGCTTCCCTGGGGGTCCTCGGTGCTGCATCGTTTCTACCATTTTGAAATTTTCATGCAAACTTTGCTGAAGAGCGATGTATGTCCCTTTCTGTCTCTTTTAGGCCTCTGTGCAAACAAAAACTTGCTCCGTAACTCCTGCCAACACTCAGCGGTAACACACGGATCCTCGAGACCAAACAGCTCCAGTTCCTTCGGCTTCTCCTAAAGGGCTGATGTTTCCCACCACTGAATTGCTTTTCTTCCTTTTCTCTGAACCCTAGGTTTTTCAAATTGCTCAAGAGGCCATATGCAGTCCTATATACTTTTCTTTTAGGAAATATACCTTTGTTTGACTTTCTCATGTACCTTTTGGGTTTCATGCCATCTTTGTTTTTCCTAAACAGTAACACAGACGTCCCGGCGAGGCATTCTAAGAAACGAGCTAGACTGGGAAGTCGCTTAGCTGAAATCTGAGTTTACTGCCTCTCATTCTGATGGCAGCGTTTTCTAATCCCTAATACTCTGAAGCATAATCCTTAATACTCCAAAGCTCACTGGATAACAGTGGAATAGCAGGGGGCTACTTTTTCATTTGCTTTGAAGCAGGTTACACCAGCTTACTTTTGAAGAACCCATGTAAACTATTTTAACTTCTACCAGCTACCTTCGATTCTGGAAGTGGGAGTGTTTAGCTTAGACCACATAGATGAGGTCTGGTAGTCAGTCCAGGAACTTTCTGAAATAGTGTATGGAATGTGTGAGTCTATGCATATCTGTCCTGAGGAAAACGCCCTCAGTGTTTTTCCCTTCAGATTCTTAATAGGGTCAGTGACTCCTACAAAGTGAAGAAACACTGCTGTGAGGAAATGGGGAGAGCTCATGACAAGAAGGACACATCCTCTAAGGACCGAGAGGGGCCCGCTGTCCCGCACCGTGCTCTATGGAAGAGCTCTGTGGTTCACAGAACAGAACTCCCTTCACATCACTCCCAGGCTTATCTCCTTTTTTTTTTTTTTTGAGACGGAGTCTTGCTCTGTCGCCCTGGCTGGAGTACAGCAGCACGATCTCGGCTCACTGCAACCTCTGCCTACTGACAAGTGATTCTTGTTTGTGCCTCAGACACCCAAGTAGCTGGGACTACAGGCGCACACCACTACACCGGCTAATTTTTGTATTTTTAGTAGAGACGGGGTTTCACTATGTTGGCCAGGCTGGTCTGGAACTCCTGACCTCAGGTGATCCGGCTGCCTTGGCCTCCTGGAGTGCTGGGATTCCAGGCCTGAGCCGCCGTGCCCGGTTCTCCTTTGTTTTTTAAGAAGTCTGTAAGTTATCTTGTGATTCCTTATGCAAAAATCCCAGCAATCTTTTTTTAAAGTTTTCAAAATAAAAACAAAACTTTCTTCAGTTATACGAGTGAGGTATATGTAATGTCAAAGAGGCAAAAAGAATTGTAAGGCAAAGTGAATAAAACAAAAAGAGGCCAAAAAAAAAAAAAAAAAAAAAAAAAACCATGCATGAAGAAAAAATAACAAATTACTCCAAAATCTAATCCCCATGCCTGTTGCTGCTGCTCTTTTGATGAACACCTTTCCAGGCTGTCTCAGAGGCTCTCAGTATGCACACAAATGTACACAGGACTGCGCACCCATACACATTTTCACGTGCCCAAATGCATATGCTCAATTTACACATAAGGAAGGCATCTCCCCTCAGAGTCAGGACGTGAGCTGGGTCTGAATTCCAGTTCCACCCTTACTTGCTCTATGATCATAGGTAAGTTACAGATGTTCCCCTAAGCCTCAGTTTTCTCATAGTAATACCTAAATCAGCCAGGCGCAGTGGCTCACACCTATAATCCCAGCACTTTCGGAGGCCAAGGACGGCAGATCACCTGAGGTCAGGAGTTCGAGACCAGCCTGGCCAACATGGTGAAACCCTGTCTCTGCTAAAAATACAAAAACATTAGTCAGGCATGGTGGCACATGCCTGTAATCCCAGCTACTCAGGACGCTAAGGCAGGAGAATCGCTTGTACCTGGGAGGCAGAGGTTGCAGTGAGCCGAGATAGCACCATTGCACTCCAGCCTGGGCAAGAAGAGAGAAACTTTGTTTAAAACAAACAAACAAACAAACAAAAAACACCTAAATCACAGGATGCTCTGAACAGTAACACACAAAATGTGCTTCACAGACTGACAAGCACAGAGCATATACTCAACAGATTTTATTAATATTATTCATAAGACCACACCACACACAAGCTACTGTGTAAACCTGAACTTCTACTCGACAATAGGTCAAGGCTGGTTTTCCATGTCAAAATATAAACCCACATCAATATTTAAACACATGTACAGATATCCGATGTACGTGAGGCCGCGCCATGTGTCTACACCGCCCTCCTGGAGCCCATTCTCTCCTGATGGGCCCTCGGATATCATCTCCAGCCTTTCAAACTGTCAGCAATGCTGCAAAGAACAGCCATCTGACTCTCAGGGCTGAGAATCTCCCCAGGAGAAGTTCCTAAGAGTGGACTTTTTAGGCCAGGAGGAATGCACATTCTGAATTTTCATCCATGTTGCCAAACTGCCCTCAGAGAAGTCAGAATGGCCCCTAGTCGCACCAACAGGACGTTGGAGTGTGACTCTTTCACACACAAACGTTGTAAGGGAATGTGTTTCTCCTTGGTGATCAGGAACGTCTGCTCATATGCCCTACTCAACTTCTCTAACTTCTCAGCGGGACACCTGCTTAGGGCACTCACCTTGTGATGGGCCATCATCCACTTAGCTTCCTAACAGGCCCTCCTGTCCTCCTGGCCTAAGAAAACCTGCGCTGCCCCAGGGGTCTCATGCTCCCTGCCACCTGTCTTTAGCACTCCCATTTCCAGACCCTGCAATGTGGTCCCTGGTTCTTCTGCCCCTGTGGGCCTGCAGGAGCATTTCAGACATTGTTGCCAAACTCATCCAGGAGCAGAGCAGCTTGCCACAGGACGGGGCTATCAACCCCAAGTCCCATAACCTCCACTCGCCGGGGAGTGTCCTGGGCCCACATCAGGCATGAGAGATGTGTCTCTTTCAATTTTCTAATCAAGTATCTTTCAAAACTCCCCACAGGCACTTAACAAAAGCTGTAAAGGTGAACCATGTATGAACCAGGTATCCCGTCTCTTCTCCCTTCACAATTATTTTCTGCCTCACAAACACGTTCTGTGATAGACTTTAACTGTATCTCAACCTAAGATCAATGCAGCCAGATGAATGCTCTCCTTGCTCCATAACTGTCTTCCCGCTACACTTCTACACTCTACACCTACAAATCTGGAGATTTTATGTAACCAATTAAAAAGCCCAAAACCATTTATTTGGAAAAAAAAAAAAAAAAAAGAGGATAAAATCAAGTAAAAACAAAACAAAACAAAACAAAAACACGAGGGGCTCTGTGCTCTGTGGGGTGCCTATCTTGTCCCTGATTGACCATCGCAGGTACCTGGATGTTGCTGGAGATGTCACCAGTCAGTGCCACATGCAAAACAACCAGGGGCTCCCCAGGAGTTGAACAGTGAGAAAAGAAGTAACATCTTCTGTAGGGCCCAACGCGGCGCTTCATGTCCATCCAGTTTTTTACAGGATGCACAGCCTCAGCCCTGGGGCGAAATTTATAAAGAGATAAGACAAATGCATAATTCACAACTTAAGTAATGGTTGCTGACTCCTATTCATACTATTCATCTAAGTCAAACAAGTTCTTTAAATAGAGCTTTAATGGACTCTTCTGGAAGAGTCAAGGAAAGTCATTTTCATGAGAAACAGCACCCACTGAGAGGAACTACAGTGAATGACCATTTTACACACAAAACGGTGCTCCAATTTTAACCCCAGTTTTAAGAGGAGTTTGTGAGGCTCCGGGGAAGGATTCATGCAGATTTTCAGGTGAAACCTAATCAAATGCTTGGTGTCGAACACTGTGTCTTCTCTTTCCTCGGGATCTCCGTGAAGCCCTGTCAGCACTGCAAACACGGGGCTCATCTGGTGTCTTCTAGCAACCTCACCCCACTGCTATTTTGTTTTCAGCACGTGAAATGGCAGCAGGCACTGTCAGCCCTTTGAATTGGTTACATTTCAAATAGGACACTTTTCAAACCTTGGATTCCATGGGACAACTTGTAATGTGAAGACACCTACGTGCAAAGAGTCCCGGGTTGTGAGGCCACCATGACATGCTAGCCTGTGTGATACTGGGTCCTGGAGGTAACGCATGCTATAGCTTGTTTAGAGATTTTAACCCAGGGAAAAATCTTAACCACCAGGTGGGCCAAATGCTGTTTTGATTACGAATGCATATGCTTGGTCCAGTGAGTTTCTGCAACTCTGATCATGGGGTCTTGGGAAGAGAGAAAATGGGCGTGTTTGCTTTAAATAAGAGGACATAAATAAGAACCCACGCAGGTCCCTGACACACGCATCGGTTTCTCTTGGTGCCCCTTCCTCTTCCTCCATGATCTTAGTATCATGTGTGGTGACGGCCGCAGCATTTGCAAATACTGTGTTTGGATTTTATTAGACTTGAAATAAACTGTACATGTGAATGAAGATAGATTGGCTTTTAGCCAATATAAAACATACATAAATATACATGAAACATATATGTACAAAGCAAATGAAAACCTTAATACTTACTCACTAATTTTCTGAAGCACTTCACACGGTGAATGCCAGGTGACCCGTTCTAGGTTCAGGAACCCGGAGGAAAACCATTCTGAGAGCATTCCTTTCAGCACGCCATTCATTTCCTGAAAAAAGATAAAGCCCAGGCCTTCAATGGGCAACAGATCAAGCCCATCTCTGTGTTGTGGCCAGCACAGGGAATGAAAATGCTCAAGCAGACAACTGCGCAAGACGATTCTCCAAACAGCTTTTCCCGAGATTCCTCTGTGAGACTCTTATCTCAAACCGAGTCAGGCTTTCATTCAACACTCTATTTAGACTTAACTACTTCAGTCCGTAAGACCCCTGAATGGAAACAATTCAATTTGAACTAAGTTGCCTAAATCAAATAATATGTTCCAATGTGTTCACCATAGTGAGGATACTAATTATATCGAATTAACATAACAACGAAAGATGCTCTGTAAGGGAAAACTAAGACAGCAAGGGTGTCAGCAGCACTATCCTCATCCTCTTGGGAACCTTCTTTGATACGTCAAAACATTACTCCTACGTTTCCTAAAAAAAACAAGTACTTGGTCCAGGAGCCCTATTTTATCAACTGAGAGATGTACATTTTCATATTTTAACATCTCTCAAGTCAGGATGCAGCTTTTGAATGACGGCGGGTCACAGTCTAATTGGCAGCATTATTTTTTTTGAGAGATGGGGTCTCACTCTGTCACCCAGGCTGCAGTGCAATGGCATGAACACAGCTCACTACAGCCTTGACCTCCTGGGCTCACGTGATCCTCCTGTCTCAGCCCTCCAAGTAGCTGGGACTACAGGTGAGTTCCACCACGCCCGGGTAAATTTTTTTTGTATTCTTTTGTAGAAATGGGGTTTTGCCATATTGCCCGGGCTGATCTTGAGCTCCCGAGGTCAGGCAATCCACCTGCCTCGGCCTCTCAAAGTGCTGGGATTACAGGCACGAGCCACTGCGCCTCGCCATAACTGGCAGCATTTTAAATCTACCTTAGAGGGACATAATAGTATATGTGGCAACCAATGCATTTCAGAGGTGATGAAATTATCTTAATTTTGCTTCAATTATTTATATCTTTATTATCTCTTATCTACTTCCAAAAATGATGTGAATTGACTCGACCACCCAAGATATATTTGCACTGAAGCTTTTCCAGCAAGACCAGAACAGAAGGCCCTGAGCAGGAGCAGCGTTGTCTCGGTGTCGCCTGCACAGCCACAGCTTGTTGTTCTCCAATGGCTGTATCCTTTTCTTCCAAATTAACAGAAGCCTCGCTTTTCAGCTAGGGACACAGCTGTCCAGAATAAAGACTGCCCTGTGGCTGGGGGTAGCCATGTGACAGAGTTCTGGCCAATGAGGGGTAAGCAGAGGTCTCCTGCAGCCACTTTGGGGAACTTGGAAAGACAGCAGGAGCAAGCCCTTGGCCCATCTTTCTCTTTGTCCTTTCCACTGCAGACTGGAAGGCGGTGTGATGGCTGGCACTGGAGCAGCCATCTTGGGCTGCTTTGGAGATGAAGGTTTTTCTGGGCAGAGCGACAAGATTCAAGTCTGGATCCACCAAGAGCACCAAAGAGCAGAATCAGCTCTGGGCTGCCGACCTC
The DNA here is from genome assembly GCF_024542745.1 of Macaca thibetana thibetana. NCBI lineage: Eukaryota > Metazoa > Chordata > Mammalia > Primates > Cercopithecidae > Macaca > Macaca thibetana. Next base: position 26,910,696 of record NC_065597.1, on the reverse strand, counting down.
CAGACTTTCACACGAGAGACAAACTTCTGTCATATTCAAATCACTGCTATTTTGGGTCTTTGTTACTCATATATTATGTATCAACAGATCCACTGAACATTATTGTTAAATAACAGTAAACATCTCAGGACATCTGATAAAAGAATGACCTTCTGAATCTCTCTATAAGGGTCATGAAGAACACAATGGGCAACACCTATAAAGAGTGGCTTTATAACAGCTATTTTCTTTTCTTTTCTTTTTTTTTTTTTTTTAGAGACGGAGTCTTGCTCTGTCACCCAGGCTGGAGTGCAGTGGTGCAATCTCAGCTCACTGCAACCTCTGTCTCCCAGGTTCAAGTGATTCTCCTGCCTCAGCTTCCAAATTTTATAAAATCATTTTACTTTTTAATTCCTGCTAAAGGGTGAAAGGACTCAGCACTTTGTCACCTGGGGAAGACTTGCAGGTTTTGGAATGGTGGCTCAGAGACGTTTTTGGAAGGAGGTGAGATCTCCCTTTACATGTTTAAGCACTAGGGCATGAAGGAGGCCACAAATTTGTTCTGTGTGACCCCATGGGGACTGGGAAAGTAAATCTAGACCGACTGGTGTAAGTGATGGACAGTCAGACATGGACTCAATTTAGTGTAAAGAGGAACTTTTGTTTTTTTTTTTTTTTTTTTTTTGAGACGGAGTCTGCTCTGTCGCCCAGGCTGGAGTGCAGTGGCCGGATCTCAGCTCACTGCAAGCTCCGCCTCCTGGGTTCACGCCATTCTCCTGCCTCAGCCTCCCGAGTAGCTGGGACTACAGGCGCCCGCCACCTCGCCCGGCTAGTTTTTTGTATTTTTTTTAGTAGAGACGGGGTTTCACCGTGTTAGCCAGGATGGTCTCGATCTCCTGACCTCGTGATCCGCCCGTCTCGGCCTCCCAAAGTGCTGGGATTACAGGCTTGAGCCACCGCGCCCGGCCAAGAGGAACTTTTGAATAGCGGGAGCTGTCCACAGAAGTCATCCTGGGAGACGGTGACCCTCAGCACTGGAAGTCACCAAGCACAGGTGGACAGAACTCAGCAGAGCTGTTTGAAAACAGACTTAAGCATTGGATAGGTGGCTGAACCAGACGATCTCTGCAATTCCTTTTAACTTTACATTCCATCACTGAATCTCCTTTACTTGGTTGTAAACTCCATAAAGGCAGGGTCCACTTCTGATTCATTTCTACGGTTCGCAAAGCGTTTACCAATAGATTGATATCAAATGAGAAACATGGAAAAATGGAACGAACGGTGATTAGTACGTAGCGGGAGGGGAGGATGAGAGAGACTGTTTGCTAGGTGTCACGGAATGGCCCTTTATAAAACTGTATTTTCTGCATTTGACTACAGCGGCTCTTAATCTTCCTGGGATCCTCTCACACTCTTGAGTATGTGTTAAAAACCACAGGCCCTGTCCCCAGAACATTGCAAACACATTAATAAAATTGGGCACCTGTTTTCCTGGGGTTCATGGACTCCTCTGATACTTACCTATGGACTATCCCAGGGGCCAGAAGGACTTCTGTACCCCAGGTTAGGAACAGATGAGCTGAGCTCTGTGTAAGAGGTACCGGCATCTCTCTTACATTCATGATAGGAAAAAAGCTGAAAATACCTAGTTTTACTATCAGTTCAATATTAATTATGAAAGAAATGGTTTGGCTGATGAAAGCTCCTCCCCTACAAATCTCTTCATTCTATTTTGGGCTCCTGACAGCTACAAAATGTGACACTGGGACACGAGAACTGGGAATCTGGGCTAAAGGTCAGAAGTCTCCGTTGCTCAGTTCTAACACCGGCAGCAGCTGCTCAGGCACGCCGCAAGGTTGCCGGGATACAAACACCACCAGGGAAAGAAGCCTCCGCGACTGTGCGTGCATTAATTCAGCCACCATTTATCACCAATACAAGACTGAGAAACACAACTGCTGGGAATATCCTGGTGATGCTAAGGGTAGCGACAGTTCTCAGTGTATTCTGCTGGAGTGCTTCTTATTTTTTTTTTTTTCAGAGGCAGGTCTTGCTATGTTGGCCAGGCTGAACTCCCGTGCTCAGCTGAACCTCGCAAGTAGCAGGGACTACAGGTGCGTGCCACTGCATCCAGCTCTGTGTATTCTGTATTGTTAATTCCATTGACTTGTATGACACTGTTTAGACCAGCCAACTTTTCCTTTTAAAAGATAAAATGGTTCCCTCTCTTTTGAAGCTCTATCAAGATCTGCTTATTTTGGTATGGAAGAAAAGTCACCTTCCCTTGCCCAGAAGCCCTGGGTTGGGGAAGGGAGTGGAAAGCCATGGATGAGGGTAGCACTGCAGAGGCTGAGAAACTTGGGGACAATTCCCACTCACATAAGCTTCCACTCCGCAGGTGTACACTTTATACTATGGATATACTTTCCTATCTCAAAATAAGTACCATTTAGCACAGCTAAGCACAGAATTTACTAGACCCAACAAAGAGTACTCTATTAACTAAAAGGCAGAGGATACACAAGGGTCTAGCATGGCCGGGTGGCTGTGGCAGTGGGAACCAGGTCCCTCTCTAGTGTCTGTGCCTCTGTTAAGGTTCGAACACCTCTCATTCCACCGAGGTCCAAACTGCCCATCAGGAACCCTTTCCACGAATTAAAGGCCAACCTCCCTTGAGTGCCCACAAACTGCTGAACCATGCTCAGACCTTCCCCTCTACTGGGGATTCGACTCGGTTTCACTGGGATTTCACCTCCAAGAAACTGAAGTCATCAACCAACTGGGCCTCTGGAGAAAAACAAAAAGCCTATAAACCACCACTCCCTAGACACATCACATCCTCATTCCCACACCTACCACACAACCACAGGGACACACATACCTACAAACTCCTCCACGTTTTGTGGCCACAAATCCAGGCATGGTAACAAACCTCCAAACTCACTTGGACCAGAGGAAAAGAACATTTTAAAAAGAAAGCACACAGCCGGGCACAGTGGTTCACACTTGTAATTCCAGCACTTTGGAAGGCCAAGACGGGCAGATCATCTGAGGTCAGGAGTTCGAGACCAGCCTGGCCAACATAGCAAAACTCCGTCTCTACTAAAAATACAAAAATTAGCCAGTAGTGTTGGCAAGTGCCTGTAATCCCAGCTACTCGGGAGACTGAGGTGGGAGAATAACTTGAACCCAGGAGGCGGAAGTTGAAGTGAGCCGAGATTGTGCTGCTGCACTACAGCCTGGGCAACAGAGCAAGACTCTGTCTCAAAAAAAAAAAAAAAAAAAAAAAATCAGATAAAAAAATAGATCACATAGGTTACAATATCAGATTCCAGTTGACAGTTTATATGTACAGAAAAATGTAACTCTATTCTCAGACTGATTTAAATGTTTAAATGACAGGGATTTAAAAAAAATTACACTTGGGCTCACACCGATCTATAATCCCAGCACTTGGGACTGGAGGATTGCTTGCTTGAGGCCAGAAGTTCAAGACCAGCCTGGGAAACACAACAAGATCCCATCTCTAAAAAAAAAACATAAACAACAAAACAAAAACCCATCTATATATATATATATATACACACACACACACACACACACACATATATATGTGTATATATGAGAAAACTACGCAGAGCAAGGGAAGGGGAAGGGAATTAACAGGTTCGGCTACTAACAGTTATATGCACTGAATGTAAGGTTGGGGTTTCTAGGTAAAGAAATGGAAGGGGCACAATAAAGCAATCACAAAAAGGCTCCTGCAGCCATTATGTCCTAACCATATGCAGAGGCAAAGATCAGGCTGCCATTATTCATTCTGTTTGATATCTCTGGTCCACAGGACTTCTGGCCTAATATTACAGAATGCAATGTATTTTTTTTCCCCTTATGTATATAGACAGCCTTGGTCAAAAAGCAAGAAATGTGTGAATGTCTGAGGACTCAGCAGCCTCTGTATTTCCCAGGGGCCAGCTCCTTTCTTTCAACAGTCAAGTCTGGATGTGAGTGTGTTCAGTCGTGTTCCTTCCCAACGATGTGATAACCAAGAGTTTTCCTGAGTGGGGAAGAACAAAAGGATGTATTCCACAACATCTCACAGAACCAGGGAATTCAGAATTGGACCGGATGTGAGAAATCAACGAGGGACAAAGCTGGCCAGTGTCTGATAGGAGGACCCTCCCAGCTGGGAAGAAACCTTTCCAGCCCTTCGTGGCTTCCTTCCAGGCTCAAAAATCTACGACAGAGTGTGGGGCAGTCTCACCTCCACATAAATGCTGAATGATTAGTGTGTCAAGTATGTCTCATGCCAGGGCACCCAGGAATCTATTGCAATGACTCATTCATCACTCTGCTATGCAAGAAATTTAAGATAAGTTTCCCAGTTTTCGAGGAGCTGATCACTTACGTGGGGGGATGATATATTGCCAAGTACTATGTGCAAGTGTGGATCAGAAAAGCTCAGCTATTCAGACCGGGCTTGAGACCAGAACATGACGATTCAACACGGTAAGAATTCTTGAGTGATTTCATGTCATGCAATTAGCAACTGTGGGCTTTCTGTCTGAGAATCTTATGGCCAAAGATGCCTGGCCCTCAGTAACAGCACTGTAAATTAACCAGCTATCATGGGGAATCAAATCATGGCCACTGTTGTCACTCTTGACATTAATCCCATACTTAATTATGCCCGATTTTATGCATCTAAGTAGCCAAAAAAGGTAAGAAAGTTTCTAATAAACATCTGATTAACTCACACAGTAAGACAGTGATACAGCATAGGGCAAAGAACCCTGGATTTGGGTGGGTGATCAGCAAGAGTTTTTTGCTCTGAATTTAAGGACAAGTCACACAACCTGAGCATCTTCTCCTTTACTGTAAAAGGGATACGTGTTATCACCCACGTAAGACTGAAGGAATGAAAATGAAACTATTAAACCAGTATTAGAGTTCTTAAATGGGTCAGGTCATAACCACTCAATCGTTCAATTTTTTTTTTTTTTTAACTCCAACTGTACATAACAAACTTCTGAATGTCCAAAACTTCCTGAAACATTTACATCATTTTTCATTAATTAAAAGGGCAGGTTAAGCCTGGGCAAAATGGTGAAACGCACCCTCTACAAAAAAATAACAAAAATTAGCCGGGCATGTGGCCTGCGCCTGTAGTTCCAGCTACTCAGGAGGCTGAAGTGGGAAGACTGCTTGAGCCTGGGGAAGTCGAGGCTGCAGTGAGCCGTGAAAGCACCACTGTACTCCAGCCTAGGGAACAGAGTGAGACCCTATCTCAAAAAAAAAAAAAAAAAAAAAAAAAAAAGAAAAGAAAAAAAAAAAAAGGGGGGGGCAGGCAGTGTTTCGCCGTATTTAATACTAACAATATAAAAGGACAGTATATGCTTTAGGCCTTCTTTCGGGTCATAATCATTTAAATCTCAAAGTCTGTATCTGCATCTAACACGAATGAACTGTGCTAATGCCTGATTACCTCAAGTCAACTCAGAATCATCACAGTAAGTACCGAACTCAGGGTGTTAAATGTCCTCCCAAAAGTCACGGAGCACAGAGAAGGCCAGAAGCCATGGAGACTCCGGAGTGGTGCTGGTGGTGACCTTGAGTCCTATTTACCTTTGTGTATTTCACAGGACTTCTCAGGACAATGTCTCACACATAGCGGGTGCCCAATTAACCTCTGAAACACTATTCAGGGTCTCAGAAGGCTGCCTGATGCTCAGCCTGATGCTCAAGTTCAGGTATACCACATAGATGAAACACTTTAATCAGCTACAACAATTAAAAAAGAGACTGTAGAGCACACACTAATCAGGTACGGGAGGCGACAGTTACCTTCAAGGCCACCAAATGCTGAGTATTTAGTAAACACTATACAAGTGAGGACTTCAAGGACAGACTGGAGGGAGGCGGGGGTGTGCTCTGACGAGGCCGGGACTCAGCGTGGGAAGGGGAGAGTTGGTGAGCTGTAACTGCGGGCGAAGTGAGCGTGGTTTCAGGCAGGGAAGGTGGGGTGTGTGGGGCTTGGAGGGGGCAAATGAGGACTACTCGAGGAGGGCGGCCAGTCCGCGCTGCCGGGGGGTCGAGGGCGGCCCCTTACCCGGACGTCCGGCCCCTCCACCAGCTTGAGGGCCTGAGCCTCGAGCAGGTCGGCCCGCAGCTGCACCAGGAAGCGCACGCCGCCGTCCAGCTTGCTGATGTGGTGGAAGAGGCCGCGGTAGCGCGGCACCAGCGCGTAGCGCAGCCGGTCCTCGGCCTGCAGCAGCACCGCCGCCTCCCGCTGCTGCTGGCGCAGCTGGAGCACGCCGGCGCTCTGCTCCGCCACCTGGCCGTGGTCCACGCCGAAGCCCCGCGCCAGGCGGCCCAGCAGCTCGGCCCGCTCGGCTGTCTCGGCCAGCCCGCCGTAGAAGCTCACGAAGTCCGCGCACTGACCCTCGGCGGGCGCCGGTGTTTTCTCGCGCAGCTCGTAGGCCGGTGTCGGCGGCACCGCGCGGCGCAGCAGCTCGTCCATGGCCCGCTCCAGGGCGCCAGTCGCCTGCCCGCTAGCCAGCCGGGGCCCGGGCGGCCGCGGGGTAAACCGCAGCGGGAGGAGACGCCTGGCCGTCAAGCCTGGCCCGAGGCCTCGCATGGTGCCGAAAACAGCTGCCGAAGGGGAGCGCAGCCGCCGCTGCCGCGCTTCCGGCTTCCGGCTTCCGGCGCACACTGGCCCCATTGGCCGAGGCCGGGGGCCGGGATGGGGAGGCGGCCAATTGGAGGGCGGGGCGGCGGGGCGAGGCGGCGGGGGCGGAGCGGCTCTGGCGGAGGCCCTAGGCCAAGTGTGGCTAAAGGTTACCGGCCCGCGGCGGGGGTGCTTCGGTGCCTCCTCCGGCTCAGCTGGCGGCTTGTCCTCTGGTCCTAACACCTGGCCGCCTAAAGGCACCGGCCCAGCCCCTCCTCTCTTCCCCGACCGCACTGCACAAGTGCCGCCTCCTCTCTAGATCTGAGCGCCTCCGGCCTCCAGGTGCATCAGAGTCACCTGGGAACTCCTGTACTCGAGGATTCCTGGGCTCTGAAATCAGAATCCTAGAGATTCAGATTCAGTGTCTGGCAGGAGCCAAAGAATCTGCGTGCTTAAAGGTGTTTGTGGCAATCCTGTAGCCTTTGTTTGACCCCTGCCTAGGCACTCAGCATTCGCGTCAGGGTCTTCTTACACAGATGACTCCCAGAGCCACAGAGGTTGGAGGGGTGTGTGTGTGTGGAGAGAGAGAGAATATGTCTATGTGTAGGCATGTATATACACATACGTATGCATATACACATACATATGTATGTAAGAGAGACATAGAGACAGAGAGACTGATGGAAAGCCATGCCCTTGAGCAAATGCCAGGATGACACAGAGTTTTCTTTGAAATAGTTTTCAGATAATTGCAATTACCAAGAGAGATTTATTTTGTCCTCTAGAAAGTTAGGCCTGAACTCTATTTCTCCCTCCTTCCCCAATCCATTACAATTTGTAGACGAGAATGTCACATACCAACCGTGTCTCCCACATGCAAAATTGCCGGAGGCATTATGAAACAGTGGGATTTTGTTCCACTCAGATGGAAATATAGCATCTTTGGTTGGAGGGTGAGGGAGCCATGTACTTGGTTGACTACATCTAGGTGCTAGGATTTCTATAGGTAGAACCCTCTGGTGCAGGTCTTGCAGGATGAAGACACCGGGAGGTAGTTCTGTATGAGGACAGCTTTTGCTAGGTGTGTCTCATCTTATGGGCCACGAAGAAACTATGTTTGGCTCATTCTGCCAAGACACACACACACAAAACAATCTGAAGGCCTAGTGGTGGCTTTTGAGCACACATCTCCGTTCCTCTTTTCTAAGAAGTGGTGAAACCATATTGCCAGCTGGCTAAGGGAGTTGGTCTGGTCAAAACTCTGGTGTTTGTTTTCCTTGTTGAGTGAGCTCTTGTCTATCATAGGATACTGTTGCCTTGCTTTAGGAATCTTGTCTTGAAAGCTTGACTTTGCTTAAGCATTTGCTAAGTGTCGTACCCCCACAACCCTTTTTCTTTCTCAACTTTCCCAGTGCCTTCCTTTTAATGTAATTTCTGGCTTCTGTTTTTTTTTTCTCTGTGTTTATACTTGTTTTTCTCTAGGTGTCAACAGCCATCTTCTGCTTTTTCCCCACTCAGGTCCTTATTTCAAAAGACTGCTCTAATCCAAAAATGAAATTAAGAAAACAGTTCTATTTACAAGAACATCTAAAAGGGTAAAAGAAATGTGTTTAACCAAGGAAGTGTGAGACTGGTAGATGGAAAACCATAGAACAGTATTGAAGGAAATTAAACAAGACCTGAACAAATGGAATGGTCCATGCATGGTTCATGGACTGGAAGATGTACTATTGTTAATATAGCTAATATGGTTTGGATCTGTGTCCCAACCAAATCTCACGTTTGATTGTAAGCCCATTGTTGGAAGTGGGGCCTGGTAAGAAGTGACTGGATCATAGGGGTAGAGCTCTCATAAATGGGTTAGCACCATCCCCCCTTGGTACTGTATAGTGAGTTTTCAGGAGATCCGGTTGTTTAAAAGTGTGCATCACCACCCCCTCTCTTTCTCCTGCTCTGGCCATGTGAAGCTCCTCACTTCCCCTTTGCCTTCCACCATGAATGGAAGCCTCCTAAGGCCTCCCCAGGAGCAGAAACCACTATGTCTCCTGTACAACTTGTGGAACCATGATCCAATTAAAGCTCTTTTCTTTCTGAATTACCCAGTCTCAAGTATTTCTTTACAGCAGCGTGAGAACAGATTAATACAATGGCAATACTCCCCAAATTAACCTACAGATCTAATACAATCCCTATTAAAATTTTTCAACTGCCCTTTTTTTTTTTTTTTTTGCAGAAATAGAAAAACGTATTCTAATATTTATATAGAAATGCTGGGGGCCCTGAGTGGCCAAAACAATCTTTAAAAAGAAGAACAAACTTACTACAAAGCCACAGTAATCAAAATAATGTGGTACTGGCAGAAAGATAAAACACAAAAATCAATAGAATAAAACTGAACATCCAGAAATAAATCCATACATCTATGGTCAATTGATTTTTTTTTTTTTTTTTTTTTTTTTGAGACAGAGGCTCACTCTGTCACTCAGGCTGGAGTGCAATGGCATGGTCTTGGCTCACTGCAACCTCCTCCTCCCGGGTTCAAGTGATTCTCCTGCCTCAGCCTCCTGAGTAGCTGGGACTACAGGTGCGTGCCACCACACCCAGCTAATTTTTGTATTTTTAGGAGAGACAGGGTTTCACTATGTTGGCTAGGCTGGTCTTGAACTCCTAACCTTGTGATCTGCCTGCCTTGGCCTCCCAAAGTGCTGGGATTACAGGCGTGAGCCACTGTGCCGGCTTGGTCAATTGATTTTTGACAAAGGTTTTAAGACCATTCAGTGGGTAAAGGAGAGTCTTTTCAACAAATGGGATGGGGACAACTAGACATCTACAAGCAAAATAACAAACATAGACCCCTACTTACCTCACAGCATATATAAGAATTAACTCAAAATGGATCAAAGACCTAAATGTAACAGCTAAGACTATAAAATCCTTAGAAGGGAAAATAGGTGTAAATCTTCATGACTTTGCAATATGATTATTTCTTAAATATGACATCACAAGCGCAAACAACAAAAGAAAAACAGATAACTTGGACCTCATCAAAATGAGAAACTTTTATGCATTGAAGGACACCATCAATAAAGTAAAAAGATGAGCGACAGAGTGGGAGAAATATTTGCAAATCATATATCTGATAAGGGTCTGTATCTGGATTATATAAAGAATTCTGGCCAGGTGTGGTGGCTCACGCCTGTAATCCCAGAACTTTGGTAGGCTGAGGCAGGTGAATCACAAGGTCAGGAGATCGAGACCATCCTGGCTAACATGGTGAAACCCCATCTCCACTAAAAATACGAAAAATTAGCCAGGCGCGGTGACTCACGGCTGTTATCTCAGCAGTTTGGGAGGCCAAGGTGGGCAGATCACGAAGTCAGGAGTTGAAGACCAGCCCGGCCAAGATGGTGAAATCCCGTCTTTACTAAAAATACAAAAATTAGCCGGGCGTGGTGGCAGGTGCCTGTGATCCCAGGTACTCAGGAGGCTGAGGCAGAGAATTACTTGAACCCGGGAGGTGGAGGTTGCAGTGAGCTGAGATTGTGCCACTGCACTCCAGTCTGGGCAACAGAGCGAGACTCTATCTCAAAAGAAAACAAACAAACAAAACAAAACAGAACTACCTCAGAGGCATTAGCATTTCTCTACCAGTTTCAAAGACTCAGTAGAGAGAATCTGATTGGTTCAGTTTGGATCAGGGCTAGACTGGGATACAGGGTAGCGTGGAGCCCTCAGAGGTGTTAGGGATTTAGCCTTTTGGGTGGGGACACAGTGTTCAGATAAGAAGGGTGTGGGCTAGGCAGTTGTCCCAAAAGATGTCTACTTTAAGTATAAAAAAAAATTAGGCTGGGTGCAGTGGCTCACGTCTAAAATCCCAGCACTTTGGGAGGCTGAGATGGGTGGATCACCTGAGGAGTTTGAGACCAGCCTGACCAATATGGTGAAACTCCATCTCTACTAAAAATACAAAAAATTAGCTGGGCGTGGTGGTGCAAGCCTGTAATCCCAGCTACTCGGGAGGCTGAGGCAGGAGAATCACTTGACCCTGGGAGGTGAAGGCTAGAGTGAGCCCAGATTGCACTATTGCACTCCAGCCTGGGGAACAAGAGTGAAACTCTGCCTCAAAAAAAAATAAAAAATAAAAATAAAAATAAATAATAAATAAAAATAAAGAACATCTTGGAAAAAAGAAAAAATAAATAATCACCCATAATCCTAGCATCTTAATCACTAGAGCTTTTATTTCTGCAAATCCTTTCAGTATTTGTCCACAGGCCAACATATTTTTTAGAGTTGTAATCACTGTGTTTGTGCTGTTGATTTTGGTTTTTTTCACTTGCCATCATGTTACAAACACTTCCCACGTTTCTAAATCACCTTCATAATTATCCTTTTTAATGGCTGCATAACATTCAATTGAGTGTATGTACCATAATTGTTGTAATCACTTTCCCATTTCTGGATATTTACATAATTTCTAATTTTTTTTTTGCTATTATATATATACATCTCGTACTGTAGGAAATACTTTCGTGCATACTAATGTTTTTTTCTTTACTTGAATTGCCCACATTACTTAAAAAGACCAAATAGGATAAAATTTCCCATGAAATGTCAAGCTAACCAAGCAGCCTAGAAAGAAGAGAGACTCATAAACTCACCGGGGATCGGAAATGCAGCCACAATTCCAGGAGACCCCCTTCCCACCAGGGAAGCCCCTATTCTCTCACCCCTGCTGTTTCGGCCTCTTTCCCTCACCGACAGTGCACTGACATTGTCTGCAGTATGAATGTGCTGCTGTAGATTTCTATTTTCATTGGTGTGGTATCTGGGTTGGTTTGCCTATGCTGTTGCAATGCTACTATGAACATCCATGGACATGACTCCTGGTCCTGAGGCACATGTGTAAAGGTCTTTCTAGACCAGTTTCTCAACCTTGACGTGATATTTGGGGTTGGATCCTTCTTTGTTATGGGGGCTGTCTGTGCATTGTGGATGCTCAGCAGCACTTCTGACCTTGACCCTCTAGAAGCCAGGAGGAGTTCCTGGTAAGAAGACATGTATCAAACATGTCTTCCTGCTATTGAGAATCGCTGCTCTGGACTAATGCCCCTCCTATTAAGAATCACTGCTCTGGATAATGGTTTTCAAACCTTGCTACACTTTAGAATCACATGAGGAGATAAAAAAAATTTTCACTAGCCTGGGCAACATTGCAAAACCCCATCTCTACAAAAAATACAAACATTAGCCAGGTGCGATTGTACACGCCTAGGGAGGCTGAGGTGGGAGGATCACTTGAGTCCAGGGAGAGTGAGGCTGCAGTGAGCTGAGATTATGCCACTGCACTCCAGCTTGAGTGACAGAGTGAGACCCTGTCTCAAGAAAATTAAAAAAAATTAGGCCCAGCACAGTGGCTCACACCTGTAATCCCAGCACTTTGGGAGGCTAAGGTGGGTGGATCATTTGAAGCCAGGATCATTTGAGGCCAACCTGGCCAACATGGTGAAACCCTGTCTCTACTAAAAATACAAAAATTGGCCAGGCATGGTGGCTCGCACCTGTAGTCTTAGCTACTTGGGAAGATGAAGCATGAGAATCGCTTGAACCTGGGACACAGAGGTTGCAGTGAGTTGAGGTGGCACCACCGCATTCCAGCCCGGGAACAGAGTGAGACTCTGTCTCAAAAAAAAAAAAATAATTAATTAAAAAAATAAAAATGTTAATGCCAAGACTGTATCCCAGACCAATTAAATCAACATCCCTAGGGGCACAGTGCTAGACACATTGCCTGCACACTGGAATCATGTGAGAGCTTTAAAAAAACTGATGCCTGAGCCAGGCACCCAGAGGTTCTCATTTAATTAATTGGTCTGGAGGGGGACATGAAGATTTTAAAAAGTGAAGCCTTAGGTGAGTCTAATGTGGAGTCACATTTAAAACCACAGGGGCAAATGCCTATGAGCGGAATTGCTGGATTGCAGGCCTGTGCTTTACTAAGCAACGATAAGCTGTTTTCCAGGGATTTTTTTTATAAACACACGTCTGCCTTCCACCCTCTATGTCCCCAAACTGAACTCCCCAAAGCCAAGATCTATGTCTCCCTTATCTTTTTTTTTTTTTTTTTTGAGACAGAATTTCGCTCTGTCACCCAGGCTGGGGTGCAGTGGCCGGATCTCAGCTCACTGCAAGCTCCGCCTCCCGGGTTTAGGCCATTCTCCTGCCTCAGACTCCCGAGTAGCTGGGACTACAGGCGCCCGTCACCTCGCCCGGCTAGTTTTTTGTATTTTTTAGTAGAGACGGGGTTTCACCGTGTTAGCCAGGATGGTCTCGATCTCCTGACCTCGTGATCCGCCCGTCTCGGCCTCCCAAAGTGCTGGGATTACAGGCTTGAGCCACCGCGCCCGGCCAATCTCTCCCTTATCTTTAGATACCTGCCACCTAACCAAGTAGCTGGTATGTAGTAGCTGCTTAATGTATATTTGTTGTTGAATGATTAGAAGTAGGTTATCATTTTGCTGCCATCAGATAAGATTTTGTTGCTGTTGGAACCTATAAGAGAGAAGCAGGATTATAAACAGAGATGGAGATGGAATCTTTTTTTTTTTTTTGCAACAGAGTCTTGCTCTGTTCCCAGGCTGAAGTACAATGGTGCAATCTTGGCTCACTGCAACCTCCACCTCCCAGGTTCAAGCAATTCTCCTGCCTCAGCCTCCCAAGTAGCTGCTGGGATTACAGGCACAAACCACCATGCCTGGCTAATTTTTGTATTTTTAGTAGAGACGGGGTTTCTTCATCTTGGCCAGGCTGGTCTCAAACTCATAACCTCAGGTGATCTGCCCACCTTGGCCTCCCAAAGTACTGGAATTACAGGCATGAGCCATCACGCCTAGCCAAGATGGAGTCTTTTAACACAACACCTCAGACTCAAGCTGAGAAAGGTGGTGCCTATCAGCAAGTTTGAGAACTTGTAGATGCTTCATTTTCTTAACTCTGAAAGACGGAAGTCCAGGCCTTAGAGAATGGTAAGCGGCCATGAGGGACCTCCATGCTATCTGAAGAGGATGCCAGGAGGCAGAGGCTCCAACCTTGACCACAGGGAGTCAGGGTTGAGGTGGGGAGGCCTGAGTAAAGAGAAGTGAAATGGGGATCAGACTGACAGGGATCCTAGTCACTGGTCTGTGGTTGGCAGAAGATGTATCCCTCGATATGTCCATGTCCCCATCCCTGGAATCTATGAACACGTTAGTTTACATGGCAAAAGGGAATTAAGGCAGCAGATGGAATTAAGGTTGCTACTCAGCTGACATGGAGATGGGGAGAATATCTTGGATGATCTGGGAGTAAGAAGGTGGTGGAAAAGTCAGATTCAGAGAAAAATGTGAAGATTATATGCTGCTGAGGAAGATGTGGGGGGGGAAGGGTGGTGGGGTAGGTGCTGGAAGCTGCTGCAGGTGGTCTCTAGAAGCCGGGAAAGGCAGGGAAACAGAGGCTCCCTTACAGCCCCCGGAAGGAATGAAGCCCTGCTGACACCTAGATTTCAGCCCAGTGAGACCTGTGTTGGACTTCTGACCTCCAGGACTGTAAGAAAATAAATCTGTGTTGTTTGAAGCCGCTGAACTTGTGGTCATATGTTACAGCAGGCACAGGAAACTCATACATCTTTCAAGGCTGGCTTTGTTTGCTCCAAAAGGAAATGCGAAGAGGAAAGTAATACTTTGTATCAAGCTCTGGACTCTATGAATAGTAATCATAACTAATGCTTGGTATTGCTCCTACTATACGCATGGCCCTAAGTGCTTCACATAAACCCATTCATTGAACTTTCGCAATTCTGTAAGGTAGGTACTATTTTTATCTACATTTTTCACTGATAGGGTAACTGAGGCACAAAGAGGTTGCGTAACTTGTTCGAGGCTGCCCAGGCAGTCTGGCTGTAGTGTCCCTGCCACGCACTGCCATGCTTGTGTTTGGTGACTTGAAAGATTGGTTTCTTTCAAGTAAGACATGCAGTGCTTCTAGATACGGTAGAGCAAAACTGTGGGGGCAAATCCATTGGGAGAGCAAGCTCACAATTTCTGATTTAATAACTATAATAAATACAAGTCAATCTCTTCTTGATAACTCAGTGTCCTCACCAAACCCAAGTTGGTGGGAAATTATTGGCGAAAAATCCATGTTGTATGGGATGCACTTTGTCATGCTCCTGGGGGCTCCTGCACTGACACGGAAGCTCACTTGTTACCGTGGAGTAAGTCAGCTTCTGCGCCGGCCAGTGTGGGTTAAAATCCTGGTTTGTTGGTTTATTAGCTGTGAAACTCCAAGCAATCTACTTTACCTCTCTGAGCTTAAGTTTCCTCTTCAACAAAACAAAATAAAGCAACAAAAAAAAACAAAACACTCTTCCTTCAAGGCTTGGCACTTCAGTGACAGGAGGAAAAGTATGAGTGTTATAGGAGGCAGAAAGAAATTATTTAGGTAGACAGGGTAAAGAGAGTCCCCGGCAGAAAACTTTCCTTCTAACAGAAAGTAACTCAGAAATCGCTCCCTTTCAGGCCAGGTGCAGTGGCTCACGCCTGTAATCCCAGCACTTTGGGAAGCCAATGTGGGCGGATTACCTGAGGTCAGGAGTTCAAGACCAGCCTGGCCAACATGATGAAACCCTGTCTCTAAAAAAAAACTCATGAAAATTAGCTGGGCATAATGGCAGGTGCCTGTAGTCCCAGCTACTTGGCAGGCTGAGGGAGGTGGATCACTTGAACCTGGGAGGTGGAGGTTGCAGTGAGCCAAGATCACACCATGGCACTCCAGCCTGGGCGACAAAGCAAGACTCTGTCTCAGAAGAAGAAGAAGAAGAAAAAAAAGGGCTGGGTACAGTGGCTCATGCCTGTAATCTCAGCACTCTGTGAGGCCAAGGCAGGTGGATCGCTTGAGGTCAGGAGTTCGAGACCAACTTGGCCAACATGGTGAAAACCTATCTCTACAAAAAATACAAAAATTAGCCGGCTGTGGTGGTGGGCGCCTATAATTCCAGCTACTCAGGAGGCTAAAAATTGCTTGAACCTGGGTGGCAGAGGTTGCAGTGAGCCAAGATCGTGCCACTGCATTCCAGCCTGAGTGGTAGAGTGAGACTCAGTCTCAAAAAAGAAAAAAAGGAAAAAGAACAAAAAAACCCAGCTCCCTTTCTAACCTCATGCAGTTCAAATAAATCACTTCTCTTCTAATAACAAGTGGCCTGAATGATCAAGCTGTAAAACACAGATAAGACAGCTCAAGCATAGAAGGGGGCAGTCTCCTGGGTAATCCCCAAACTTCACACTCATACAATGGGCCTCAGTGAAACAGTGGGCCTTGATGAGCACATTCCTTTCCTTTAGGCACACTCAGTAAGAAATGGAGCTAAAAGTGCACTGGGGTTGGGGGGGATGTCTACCGCTGCAAGAAGCTCTCTGGGAACAGACACAGAAACTCTCCCTCCCAGATAAGCAACACAGACTAAGAGCTGGCCTGGGTGGTCAGGGAATGGGGTGAGAGCCGATAAAAAATCTCTGGTCTATACAGGTAGCACATGTGGTCCCAACTAAACCATCGGGCTCTAGGAGTAGAAGGCATCCCCTCCTCACTAGCCCATTTATAAAAACCCTGACATTTTTACTACCACCTGGCAGGCCGCTCGGGACCCCTCTCCATGATGGAGAGCGGTTCTTTCCTTTTGCCTGTTAAACTCCTGCTCCAAACTCACTGTGTGTGTGTGTATGTGTGTGTGTGTGTCCGCAACCTGGATCTCCTTGGCTCTGAGACCAAGAACGTTGATACTTACCCCAGACAACGAGGCTGCTTCATGAGGAAGCACTCGCTAAATGTATTTCCACCTCTTGTCTGGTTCTGTAATTCAGGACAGTGGTTAAGTGGTCAGGGGAGAGATACCGAGTCTCCTTTCCTTCGTGTGTTCATTCTGTGTCCATTCCTAGATCCATCACTTGCTTGCTATAACAGTAGGCGAGGTACTTAACCTCTCTAGTCTCAACTTCCTAATCTGTAAAATGGGCATGCTGGTGACAGCATCTCCCTCTAACTTCCTTAGAGCAGTTGTGGAGAATTAATTGGGATGTTTTATGTAAACTGCTTGGAACAGTGCTGGCGACCCGGGGACCCAAGGACCCAGTGGAGTTAGTCCTTCTGCTTGTCAGAGACGAGAGGAAGGGAAGGGAGTCGAACACCCTTCAGCTGAGGCGGGGAGAAGAGTATGTGATGCTGCGGTCAGGGACGACCAGTAAGAGACCTTGCGGGAGACAATGGCTCACAGGACTGAGGGGAGAGCTGAGCTGGACAGGGATGGGCTTCCGGGTCAGAGATCCAGGCATCTCCAGGCACAGACAGTGGGTGGCTGCAGCGTCAGCTGAGCCTGCAGTGACAGCTAGCAGCCCACACAGTGGTGGTCATGCAAAGGGCGAGAGAACGGTAAAGCAGAGTCCTTGTCTTCCTGCCCCCTTGTGAATTCCCAGCCGATGTCTGTGTCAGCTTTCACTCATCTGGTGGCTGTATGTTGCCACATGAAAAATATCCAGTTACAAGACGTTATGATGCTATTCTTAGTTTTTTAGAAAAGCACTCTGAAAGAAAGTTCACCAAAATGTGAATAGAAGTTATTTCTGGGCGATGGGTTTTTTAAAACTGTCTTTTAAATGTATTTTTGAGTTGCATGGGTTTTTTAAAATCACAACGAGCATGCGTGACTTTTAATAATAAGAACGAGTCATATTTTTTCCCATTTCCATTCTGGATAGAAAAAAGAACCTATATTTATCTAGCATCATAAGATGTTACGAATCTACGCATCTTCCAGCAAGCTAAGTTTTATCTTTATTAGATGCAATTCAATGCCATGAACATTTGGGGAGCATTGACTCCGTGCCAGCTATTGGCCCTGGTGTTACAAGAACAAATAAAGCACAATTCCTGCTTTTAGAGAGCTCGGAGTGCCAAGCAATGACTTCTGTTCTGTGTTTATAAAAGCTCGCAATTTCTGATTTAATATCTGTAATAAATACAAGTCAATCTCTTCTTAATAACTCAGTGTCCTCACCAAACCCGAGTTAGTGTGAAACTGTTTGTTGGGAATAAATCTGTATTGTACGGGATGCACTTCGTCATGCTCCTGGGGGCTCCTGCATTGACACGCTGGGTCACTTATTGCTTAGACTAAGTGGTCTTGGACTGTTATGGTTTTCTTGCTACTCAGTAAATAATAATGATGTATTCTCCTTTCTGAACACTACGTGTTAGGCAAGGTGCTAAACTTGTACATGTATGATCACATTTTATTCTCAGAATAACCCATGAAGGATGGGCTTTACTGTTTTCTCAGTTTTACAGATGAGAAAACTGAGGCTCAGATAGGTTAAGTAACTTGCCTAAGGTCACACAGCTAGTCAGTGGACATGCCAAGATTTGAACCCATTTTTAGGCCGATTCCAAGGCCTAAGACGCTCATCTCTAACCTATGCACCTTTCCATGCTCAAGCTGTGTTTGCGTGTTAGAGCAAATTTTAGGTTCCAAAGAATTTGGAATGTTCCTAGAATCATAAATCTTGTCCCAGGTGTTCTTCTAGAATTTTGCCAATTCTCCATTAGGGGGTGGAACCTAATTCTCTTCCCTTGAATGTGGGTGGCCTTCTTTGGTAGCTGCGGATTTCACCTCTCAGATCTCCCGTCAAGAAAAAAGTTACTTTTCAGCTCTAAGGAAAGTGCTGAGCTGCCGTCCGCACCTCTTAGCACCACCATGGTGTGTCTTCGCCTTCAAGCCAGTCTTTCTGGACAGACTCAACCAATGACTGAGCAGGGCAGGGGTCTAGGGCCCAGCTGTTTCTGTTCAGTATGGGACTCTTTGTCCCACAGCATGAAGTGGGTTGGCCAAGACCCTGTCTGATCTATGCTGCCATCTGAGACTCTCCTGCACCATCCCGTGTCGACTCCTTTCCCTTTACAGCTGTCAGAGCCACACTGTGTCCTGAAGGCCTTTCTGACTTCCTCCTTGTGCTTCCTCCTTCCGTTCTCTGTCTCAGGTATGACCCCCACTCAACTTCTTCACTCCTAACTCCCATCTCAGGGTCTGCTTCCCAGGGGACCCATCTGACGCAGCCTTTTGCTTGTTTGTGAGTGACACAGTGCTGCGGAAGTGATACTGCGTGACCTGCAGGATGAGGCTACAAAAGGCAATGCAGCTTGCACATTGCTTGCTAGAACCCTCACTCTTGAAGTCTTCAGCTACCACGTAAGAAGCTCAACTCCCCTGAGGCTGCCACACTGTGAAGAAGCCTAAAGTAGAGCCCACATGAAGAGACCATGTGGAGAGGCCCTGAGACTACATGGAGAGAGTGAGAGTGAGTGAGAGAGAGAGAAAGAGAGAGAGAGAGAGAGAGAGAGAGAGAGAGAATGCCTGATCAGCCCCCATTACTCCAATTCCTTGGGGTTCTACTTCCAGCCATCATTGGACCCTAAGCCAGTGCTGCCCAGCCTAAGACCCTAAGCCAGTGCTGCCCAGCCTAACTCATCCTGAATTCCTGATCCACAGAGACCCTGAGAGATGAAATACTTTTCTTTTAAGTCACTAAGTTTTGGGCTGATTTGTTACCCAGCAATAAATAGCTGGCACAAGTACCATGTGGGCTGTGGCATGTGAGCGTGGGGCCTGCCATTTTTCATAATCCTGCACCTTTACTACTCTGTGGGAGCTCAGAATAGTGGGCGTTCCATGCACATTGGTTACTGTTTTGCATGCTCAGTGAGATTACAGATATGGGCCAGTTCTGAGCTGCCTGGAAATACATGTGTAGCAATTTAAACATTTCCTCTCTAATTAAATTGTGATGAGAATCCATTCCAAGACACCCTCCAAATATTTGTTGATAAGAAAAACAGAGGGTGCTTCTGAGGTTTAGGATTAAAATTATGAGACTATGAAACTCAAAATTATGAGACCCCCTCATGTTAAATAAGCAGAAATGACAGTCCATGAGATAGTGGCTCCTGGTCCATCTCAACATAGTTATAAAGACATATGCGATCAGTGCCAAGGAAAGAGAAGTCATCCTTGTATCTCCTTAGCCCACCCCAAATCTTCACACAGGCTATGACATTGATTCCGAGCTGGGCAGACCTGGGTTTGAATCCCATCTTTACCCACGTAAATGTAACTTGGTTTGCAAAACTGTTGGCAGAATCCACGAAAGCTGAACATATGCATTCCTATGGCCCAGCAGTTCCCTCCAAGGTGTACACCAAACACGAGTATACATCTAACACGAGTACACACGTATGTTCACCAAAATCCATGTTCTGCGGTGGGCAGGTCTGTGCAAACCTACCCCAAAGTGAAAGGAAGCCAAGAAGCCTAAGAAAAAGGCTGACAAATCCTTAGCAGGAAACATTTAATAGGGACTTAGGAGCAGAAGCCATGTCTGTGTGTTGGGTGGCACTGAGACAAGATGGTGGATCCGTGTGGCACTGCCGCTGAGATCCAGGGCTTATATACCATAGGGAAAGGGTGGTTCAGAAGGGTTGCGTGGGACAACTGAAGTACTATAACATCAACATTGCCTGACCTAAGGGCAGCATTCATGGCAAGTACCCGGTCTCACACAAGGAAAAATAGATAAACTGAAAATCTATTTTTTTTTTTGAAACAGTTTTGCTCTGTTGCCTGCAGTGCAGTGGCATGATCTTGGCTCACTGCAACCTCCACCTCCTGGGTTCAAGCAATTCTCCTGCCTCAGCCTCCTGAGTAGCTGGGACTACAGGCGCCCGCCACCACGCCTGGCTAATTTTTGTATTTTTAGTAGAGATGGGATTTCATTACATTGGCCAGGCTGGTCTCAAACTCCTGAGCTTGTGATCTGCACGCCTCGGCCTCCCAAAGTGCTGGGATTACAGGTGTGAACCACCGCGCCCGGCCAAACTGGAAATCTTAAAGGCCTTCCCATAACAGGAATTAATCACAAGTCAACGTGGTAGATTAGCATCCAAGATGGAGTTGCTTTGGCTTCCACAGACATGTACTAGAATGTTCATGGTAGCCCAGGGTTTAAAAAGCCCAGATCTGGATACTATCCAAATGTCCACTGTGTTAGTTTTATATTGCTACATAACAAATTGCCACAAAATTAACAGATTAAAATAACACATATTTTTGACCTCGTGGTTTCTGTCAATCAGGAGTTAGGTTGGGACTCTGCTTCCAAATCCCACAAAGCTGCAAGCCAGGTGTGTTTCAGTCCATGCAGGCTGCTATACACAATGCCACAGACTGGGTGGCTTGTAAACAATAGAAATTTATTGCTCACAGTTCTTGAGGCTGGGGGTCCAAGATCAAGGTATCTGCAGATTCGGTGTCTAATGAGGGCCCACTTTCTGGTTCATAGATGGCAACTTCTAGCTGTGTCCTCATATGGTGGAAGGGATAAGGGGTCTCTCTCAGGTCTCTTTTATAAGGATGCTGATCCCATTCATGAAGGCTCCACCCTCATGACCTCATCACCTCCCAAAGACCCCACTTCCTAACACCATCGCCTTGGAGGTTAGGATTGCATACGTTGGAATCCTATTGGAAACACGATTGCAAGGTGTCTGCTAGGCAGTAGAGGTGTCTGCTAGGCAGTAGTCCCATTTCAAGGTTCAACAGGTGTAGGGTCCGCTTCCAAGTTCACATGTTGTTGGCAGAATTCATTTCCTTATGGTAAAACTGACGGCCTCGGTTTCTTTCTGGATGTGAACTGGAGGCCGCCCTCCGTTCCTTGCCACAGGGGCCTCCCCAAAATGCCCCTAACAAGGCCTGCAAGGGGGAAGGTGCTCTTGCAGGGCAGAGGTCACAGTCCTGTGTAATGTAACTGTGAGTGAATTCCATCATACTCACCGTAATTCTATTGGTTAGAATCACATCACACTCTGCCTACTCTCCAGGAGAGGGGCTCACACAGGCTCATGAACCCCAGGAGGTGGGGATTGTGGGGGCTACCTTAAGTTTGCCTATCACATCTGTCAATGGCGAAATGCATAAATAAAGCATGGCACATTCACACAGTGGAGCAGTCCAAAGCAACGAGAATGAACAGTCTCAACCTCACGCAGCCATAGGGATGCATCTCCAAACAGATGATGGCGTGAAGGCGGCCGGACCCAAGGGAGCCTATGCTGTGTGATCTCATGGTATAAAGTTCAATAATTGTCAACACCTCTGCTGTCAGGAGTCAGGATGGTGGTTACTTGGGATGCAGTTAGTGACTGGGACTACACATACCTTGTTTGTTGGATAAGAGGTAGCTTATGACCCTTTCACTTGCCCAGCTCACGTGTGAGAGAAGAACCAGCAGGAGCTGAGAAGCAGCTCTGAACCTTATTTCCAGCTTCAGAACCAAGTGTGTAGCTCTGATGCAATCGCCTGTGGCCAGAAGCAGTTCCTTCTCAAGGCAGTGGGAGCAGATATACTATATAAATGGCTCCAATGGGCTGTGCATGGTGACTCTCACCTGTAATCCCAGCATTTTGGGAGGTTGAGGCAGGCAGATCACCTGAGGTCAGGAGTTCAGATCAGCCTGGCCAACATGGTGAAACCCCCCCTGTACTAAAAATACAAAAATTAGTCAGGTGTGGTGGCAGGCGCCTGTAATCCCAGTTACTCAGGAGGCTGAGGCAGGCGAATCACTTGAGCCCAGGAGGCAGAGGTTGCAGTGAGCTGAGATGTACCATTGTACTCCAGCCTGAGTGACACAGCGAACTCCTTCGTTGGGGGGGAGGGGGAAGGCTCCAATGGCAGCCCCCAAAACTTCCCATTTCACATTTGTTAGCCTCCAAGCCTATGCCAGCTTTGCCCACCCTTTCAGGTGGTTTGACGAAACCAACATTGCTGTGTCTTCTCTTCTTGGGAGACAGCGGCAGGTGGCTGATCCCTGGTTGTCTGCACAGGGGGTGGGCAGCAAGAACTCAGTGCCCTGTGCTCTCCCTGGTCCCCAGCTTTGGAGCTGGCAGGGAAGTGCTTTCACCATGGTACAGGGACATCAGTCTGTGGAATGGATGTCATTTCTGACAGATGCAGGACAAGGAGAAACAGATCTGCCCCTTTGAGCTGAAAGTTTAATTTCAGCTGTTGGCTTTCCCTAAATGGAATGAGAGATGGCGGGAGCGAAAAGCAAAACTAACAACAGTGGGCATTCTCTTTTCTCCGTCACACCCTCCGTGTTTTCAGTGGCCAAAGCACACGCCTGCCCCCAAAAAGGGCATCAGCTCAGTCACAAAAACGGTGGTGTTCAGCCGTTGCCTGAATGCGCTTTGTGAAATCCGACACTGTTGCATCATTCTCCTGCTCCAAGCTTGTTAACACTCCCAGCACTCTCGGCTGCTCAGCAGTGGCTGGCAGCTCCAGCATTTTGGGTTTCAAGTAGTTACGAGTTTTATCCCAAATAACTGGGTTCTGTTAAAAGTTAAAACACGGTTGTTTGTAGGGGATTTAAACTTTTTTTTAACTGGAGTGAATTTATGAAAGGCAAACGTTAGAATGTTTCTAGGTACTAGCGCAAATGGTGAACAGATAATGTCCATCAATGGGAGAATGATAAATTGTGGTATATTCATTGAATGGACTACTACACAGCAATAAAAAAGAACAAGCAACCACTACACCCGACATCGACGGATCTCATAAACATGATGATGAGTAAAGGAAAACAGACAGACAGACTGTGCACCATGTGTTCCACTGACATCAAAGGAAAGATGAGGGAAAACTATTCTATGATGATCGAAGTCAGAACAGTGACTGCGTCTGTAGGAAGTATGTGTATTTACAGGGAAGGGAGCCTTCAGAGGTGTAGGGAAAATTCTGTATTTTTATCTGAGTGGGTTACACAGATGTGTATCTATGTAAAAACCATAGAATTGTACGCTAAAGATTTGGGCGCTGTAGCTCCATAAAGAGTAGGTTTGAAGTTATCCACATTAATAACCACATCACTCTCGGCCAAGTGCGGTGGCTCACACCTGTAATCCCAGTGCTTTGAGAGGCCAAGGCAGGTGGATCACTTGAGGCCAGGAGTTCGAGACCAACCTGGCCAACATGGCGAAACCCCGTCTCTACTGAAAATACAAAAAAATTGCCAGGTATGGTGGCAGGCGCCTGTAGTCCCAGCTACTCGGGAGGCTGAGGCAGGAGAATGGCATGAACCTGGGAGCTTGCAGTGAGCCGAGATCGTGCCACCACACTCCAACCTGGGCGACAGAGTGAGACTCCATCTCAAAAACAAAACAAAACAAAACAAAAACACCCCACATCACTCTTGGCCAGGTGCAGTGGCTCACACCTGTAATCCCAGCGATTTGAAAGGCCAAGGCAGGTGGATCACTTGAGGCCAGGAGTTCGAGACCAACCTGGCCAACATGGTGAAACCCCGTCTCTACTAAAATTACAAAAATTAGCTGGGCGTGGTGCCTCACACCTGTAATCCCAGCTACTTGGGAGGCTGAGGCAGGAGAATCGCTTGAACCCGGGGGACAGAGGTTGCAGTGAGCCGGGATCGCGCCACTACACTCCAGCCTGGGCAACAGAGCAAGACTCTATCTCAAATAAACAAACGAATACAAACCACATCACTCTCACTTGCTTTTCTTTTGCTTTTTATTTTATTTTTTTTGAGACAGGGTCTGGCACTATCATCCAGGCTGGAGTGCAGTGGAATGATCATAGCTCACTGCAGCCTGGAACTCCCAGGTTCAAGCAATCCTCTCAGCCTCTTGAGCAGATGAGACTACAGGTGTGTGCCACCACACACAGTACATTTTTTGTACTTTTTGTAGAGATGCAGTTTTGCCATATTGCCGGGAGCTGTAGCCAGAGGGCTGGGGAGGGAGGGGCCTGGCATAATGAGCTTTGTGAGGAACAAGGCGTTTTCTCCAGGTCAATGGTTTCAACTGTTTAACAGAGGAATGGGCAGTACTCCATACTTAGTACCACCCAGCGGGCACTCCACTCGGACGCAACTGCAAGTACACTAATTCTAGCTTCACCCCCTCTTCTTCTCAACCTCCAAAAGTTTTTCAAAATGCACGTGAGAGCCAGGCACGTTAGCTCACTCCTGTAATCCCAGCACTTTGGGAGGCTGAGGCGGGCGGATCACCTGAACTCTGGAGTTCGAGACCAGCCTGGCCAACATGGTGAAAACCCGTCTTTACAAAAAGTACAAAAATTTGGCAGGCATGGTGGCAGGTGCCTGTAATTCCAGTTACTTGGGAGGTTGAGGGAGGAGAGTCGGTTGAACCTGGGAGCATTCAAGGTTGCAGTGAGCTGAACTGGCACCACTGCTCTCCAGCCTGGGTGATGGGGCGAGACTTTGTCTCAAAAACAACAAAAAAGTAGATGTGAACTCCCCTTAGAAGATGGTCATGGCTACAAAAGTCTCCTTTTATATATATTTTTACAAACAGCATTGTAGGGAAAAGAAACAGTCATCAGACTGTTACTGTGTTTATGTAGAAAAGGAAGACATAAGAAACTCCCTTTTGACCTGTACCCTGAACAATTGCTTTGCCTAGAGATGCTGTTAATCTGTAACTGTGCCTGAACCTTGAGCCACAGAAACACGTGTTGTATAGAATCAAGGTTTAAGGGATCTAGGGCTGTGCAGGGTGTGCCTTGTTAATAAAATGTTTACAGGCAGTATGCTTGGTAAAAGTCATCGCCATTCTCCATTCTCGATAAACCAGGGGCACAATGCACTGCGGAGAGCCGCAGGGACCTCTGCCCTGGAAAGCTGGGTGTTGTCCAAGGTTTCTCCCCATGTGATAGCCTGAGATATGGCCTTGTGGGATGGAAAAGACCTGACCGTCCCCTAGCCCGACACCGGTGAAGGGTCTGTGCTGAGGAGGATTAGTAAAAGAGGAAAGCCTCTTGCAGTCGAGATAGAGGAAGGCCGCTGTCTCCTGCCTGCCCCTGGGAACTGAATGTCTCTGTATAAAACCTGATTGTACATTTGTTCCATTCTGAGATAGGAGGAAAAGTGCCCTGTGGCGGGAGGCGAGACATGTTGGCAGCAATGCTGCTCTGTTATTCTTTACTCCACTGAGATGTTTGGGTGGAGAGAAGCATAAATCTGGCCTACGTGCACATCCAGGCATAGTACCTTCCCTTGAACTTATTTGTGTCACACATTCCTTTGTTCACATGTTTTCTTGCTGACCTTCTCCCCACTATCACCCTGTTTTCCTGCCGCATCCCTTGAACTTATTTGTGTCACACATTCCTTTGTTCACATGTTTTCTTGCTGACCTTCTCCCCACTATCACCCTGTTTTCCTGCCACATTCCCTTTGCTGAGATAGTGAAAATAGTAATCAATAAATACTAAGGGAACTGAGAGACCGGTGCCGGTGCAGGTCCTCCGTATGCTGAGCACTGGTCCCCTGGGCCCACTGTTCTTTCCCTGTACTTTGTGTCTTATTTCTTTTCTCAGTCTCTCGTCCCACCTGACGAGAAATACCCACAGGTGTGGAGGGGCTGGCCCCCTTCACAGCATCCTGGAAGATCCTTACACATAAGAGAGTTTAAGAACTACCAGTTTAGATGTAACATGCATTTCATATTTAATTTTTACTTGTTCTTAATAAATTTTTGTAGCAAAACCCACAAATTCCAGCAGAGGGGGATGTTACTGCATGAAAGGAAAAATCTTTAGCAGAAAACCAATTTGATAAGCCTCACATTCCAACACAGGAAAATGAAGATGCTTCCTTTCGAGATGAAGATGTCCACTCGTGAAAGGGTTTTCCCACCACCCATCCCTCTTAGAGACCTCAGATGAGAATCAAGGCAGTCTATAGAACAAATGCTGGCTGGTAACTGTGTTTATGTTTCAAAAATTTGGGAAATTGTCAAAGCACATCATTGTTAAATTAATACGATCTTTGTCTTGAAGGGGTCTGGGGGAAATTATTTTGACAACTATTGTGGGACAAGTATGCTTCTTGTTCTACATTGGTTCACTTTCATTGTTGGGCTTGGCACTCTTGAAGAAGCCACGAATGAAGCTGCACATTTCTTAATCCCCAGATGAAAAGAGAAATTATTGCAAGGAGCCTTCACTCTTAGACTCAATTTACCCTCAAGTTTCTGCATCTTTACATATGAGGCTTTTTCCCTGGATGCAGAATTGAAGAACTGGAAATTTTAACTAGAAGAGGGAAAGAAACGGACATTCATTCAGCAGCCTCCTTGTGCAAGCAACTTGTATGTTATCTCCTCTAATCCCCAGCCACCCTGCAAAGCCTGGATTAGTGTCTCTGTTTTAGAGAGAGGATAACTTAGGATCAGAGGAGTAAGGAAATTTGCCCAGATCACATAGGGTAGCAAGAGCCTGAATCAAGATCTGGACCTTGGTCCAGCTGACTCAGTAGAAAGCAAAAGAAATAACCATCTTGATACCCTATCACCTAAACAAGAGAAGGTCTACTGCTTTTAGCCAAAAGGATGGAAATGTGACCAAAGAAATACCATGTGCGTCAGCTGAAGATAAGGCCCAGTTTTCCCTCAAAGCACAGCCCGGAGAGTGAGTTTGTGGGGACTGCCCTGCTGAGGAGCTGACACACCGAATCTGACCCTGAAGATCACAGTGACTTTCTTCCTTGGCTCTGTTTTACTCTTCCTGCCCAAGGTCTTTGTAGCAGGTGGTACAATGCCCCTCCTAACAGTGTCCACATTGGAATTCCCAGAATCTGTGAATATGACACCTGACATGGCAAAAAGGACTTTGCAGAAGTGACTGACTTAAGGACCTGAGATGGGGAGATAACCCTGGATTCTCTGGGTGGGCCCAGTGGAATCACAGCAGTCCTTGTAAGGGGAAGGCAGGAGTTAGAGAAGGAGATAAGATGATGTAAGTAGAAACTGGAGTGATGAGGGTCACGAGCCAAGGAATGCAGTGGCCTCTGCGGGTGGAAAGGCGAGGAAGTGATTCTTCCCCAGAGCCTCCAGGAGTGTAACCCTGCTGACCCTTTGATTTCAGTCCAGTGGGAGCCATGTTGGACTTCCTACCTCTAGAACTGTGAAATAATCACTATGTTGTTTTAAGATATAAAGGTCGGGGCTGGGTGCGGTGGCTCACGCCTGTAATCCCAGCACTTTGGAAGGCTGAGGATGGCAGATCACGAGGTCAAGAGATTGAGACAATCTTGGCCAAATTGGTGAAACCCCGTCTTTCCTAAACATACAAAAATTAGCTGGGCATGGTGGTGCATGCCTGTAATCCCAGTCACTTAGGAGGCAGAGACAGGAGGATTGCTTGAACCAGGGAGTCAGCAGTTGCAGTGAGTCGAGATCACGCCACAGCACTCCAGCCTGGGTAACAGAGTGAGACCCCATCAAAAAAAAAAAAAAAAAATAGATACAAAGGTCATAATAATTTGTTACAGCAGCAAGGGGAAACTGATACAGTCTCCAGACATTTTTGATTGTACCCCTCAGCAAAACATTTTCAGTCATTAGCAAAAAATTTTCTACAGCACAGATTCATCATGTATATTATAGAGCAAACAAACAGAAATTGAAAAGGACAAAGAGGATACAACAAATGTTTTGAAATGCATTTTTGTATGTATTAATGTACTAACAGTATAAAATCCTTGTGGTTATCACTAAAATTATTTGCATAAGTAGTGTTAATAAATATTTAATCAGAGTGAAAAATTGAACCTGTTTTATTATCTTTTAAACTCTTTAATGCTTTTTGATACTATAATTTAAAGAACTGATTCTAAACTTCCATAGTTTGTTTTTTTGAGAAGGAGTCTTGCTCTGTTGCCCAGGCTAGAGTGCACTGGCACCATCTTGGCTCATTGCAACCTCTGCCTCCTGGGTTCAAGCAGCTCTCATGCCTCAGCCTCCTGGGGTAGCTGGGATTACAGGCATGCACCACCACACTTGGCTAATGCTTTTATATTTTTAGTAGAGACGAGATTTTGCCATGATGGCAAGGCTGGTCTCGAACTCCTGACCTCAAGTGATCTGTCCTCCTTGGCCCTCAAAGTGCTGGGATTACAGGCGTGAGCCACTGTGCCCAGCCAGGTTCCATAGAGTTGAATACACGGTTTGAAAGGCTATCATAACTGGAAAATATTCCACACAAATGCTCGTGGCTCTGTGCAGAAGCAGCTAATGATATTCATTTTTCAATCCCAACTGCCAATTATGCACAGATTTTTCTTGACATCTGGCTAGTAAATTCCCATGTTTCCTAATCTTGATGTTGTTCTTGCAAACTAATTGGAAGGTGCTCCCTTTTGATATTTTTAACAAGTGAGTTCAAAACCCACTAAAACTGTTTACCTGAAAGATATTAAAAATGGTTGGAATAGTTCATTTCCAAGATTTTAGGCATGCAGCTTTGAGCACTTTTATAAATGATACATTTAAATGCTTTTTTTGGGGGGGAGGTAAAAAGCCTGGCCATTCTAACTCCCTGCCATGATGTACAGCCCCATGTTTTACTTCTTTTTCTCCGAAGGATAGACCTTCAACTTGCTTCTGATAACCTGCCACAAAATATAGTATATTGGACATCCTTCTAGCTGTCCTTTTGTACACCTGTGCAGGTAGACAGAATATCCAGAGAGAAAATCTATAAAGAAACAGCTGGCCTGAGCAACACTATGGACCAAATGGGACAACAGACATATACAGCATATTCTACCCAGTGACAGAAGAATACAGCTTCTCTTCAGGTGCACACAGAATGTTTTCCAGGATGGATCACGTGTTAGGTCACAAAAAAAGTCTTCACAGACTGAGGAAGTTTGAAATTATTGCAATTATCTTTTCCAACTACAATGAAAGGAAACTAGAAATCAATAACAGTAGGAAAATGAGAATCACATATACATATATGGAAACTAGACAACACACTTTCGAACAGTCATTGGGTCAAAGAGCGATCCAAAGTAATTTTAAAAGTATTTTGAGACAAATGAAAATGAAAACATAACATACCAAAACTTAAGAGATGCAGCAAAGGAAGCACTGAGAGAGACAATTACAGTGATAAATGCCTACATTAAAAAAGAAGAAAGACCTCAAATAAACAACCCTAACTTTATACTCCAAGGAAAAAGAACAAATTAAGCTCAAACTTAACATAAGAAGGAAATAAATATTAGAGCAGCAATAAATCAAATAGAGAATAGAACAACAATAGGAAAAAAATGAACAAGACAAAGTGTTGGTTTTTTAAAGGATAAAGTTGACAAATCTTTAGCTAGACTAAGGAAAAAAGAGAGGAAATTCGAATAAATAAAATCAGAAATAAAAGAGGAGACATTACAATGGATACCTCAGAAATTAAAAGGATCGTAAGGGACTACTATGAACAATTATATGCCAACAAATTGGGTAACCTAGAAGAAATATATGCATTTCTGGAAACATACAACCTACCAAAATTGAATTAAGAAGAAACAGAAAATCTGAACAGACCAATAGCAAATAGCAAATAAATTCACTAACAAGAAACCTCTCAATAAAGAAAAGCCCGGCACCAGATGGCTTCATGGATAAATTCTACCCAATATTCAATGGAGAATTAATACCAATCCTTCTCAAACTCTTCCAAAAAATAGAAGAAAGGGGAACACTTCCAGAGTCATTTTATAAGGGCCAGTATCAGTCTGCTACTAAAGCCGGACAAGTACATCACAAGAGAAGAAAATTACAGGCCAATATCCTGAATGAACATAGATGTAAAAATCCTCAATAAAATACTAGCAAACTGAATTCAACAGCACATTAAAAGGATTCTACACTATGACTGGGTAGAATTTATCTCTGGGATACAATGATGGGTTCACAACACAAATCAATCAATGTGATATACCACGTCAACAGAATGAAAGATGAAACACACATAATATTTGCAATAGATAGAGAAAACATATTTGACAAAATTCAGGATCCATTTGTGATGAAAACTCTCAACAAAATAGGTATAGGAGAAACTTACCTTTCCACAATGAAGGCCATATATGAAAACTCCACAGCCAACATCATAATCAATGGAGAAAAACTGAAAGCTTTTCCTCTAAGGCCTGGTACAAGGCAAGGATGCCCATTCTTGCCACTCTATTCAACAAGGTACTAAAGTCCTAGCTAAAGCAATTACATGAGAAAAAGAAAAGTCACCCAAATTGGAAAGAAAGAAGTAAAATTATCTGTGTTCGAAGATGACATGATTATGTAATCTTAACAAAAAACTGTCAAGACTAATGAACAACTCAGTAACGTTACAGCATAAAAAATCAATGTATGACAATCAGTGATGTTTCTATACACAAACAACAAACTATCCAAAAAAAAAACCAATTTAGAAAACAATCTCATTTATAATAGCAACAACAAAAAATTAAGTATCTATGAATAAACTTAACCAAAGAGGTGAGTACAATGACAATTGTATAACATTGATGAAGGAAATTTAAAGACACAAATAAGTGGAAAGACATCCTATGTTATGGAGTGTAAGGCTTAATATTGTTAAAATGTCCATACTACCCAAAGAGATCTACAGATTCAGTGTAATCCCTATCAAAATCCCAATGGCATTCTTCACAAAAATAGAAAAATCCTAAAATTCAAATGGAACAACAAAAGATCATGAACAGCCACAGCAATTTTGAGCAAGACAAGCAAAGCAGGAGGAATACTACTTTTCCATTTTCACAGCTACAGTAATCAAAACAGTATGGTATTAGTGTAAAGACAGACCAGTGGAACAGACTAGAGGGGACAAATAAATCCACGCATGTATGTTCAACTGATCTTAGACAAGGGTGCCAAGAACATACAATGGGAAAAAGATAGTCTCTTCAACAAATGGTGCTGGGAAAACAGTATATCCATATGCAGAAGAACAAAATTGGATCCTTATCTCACATCACATAAAAAATCAATTCAAGGCTGGGCACGGTGGCTTATGCCTGTAGTCCCAGTACTTTGGGAGGCTGTGGCGGGCGGATCACGAGGTCAGGAGTTCGAGACCATCCTGGCTAACATGGTGAAGCCCCTTCTCTACTAAAAATACAAAAAATTAGCCGGGCGTGGTGGTGGGCACCTGTAGTCCCAGCTACTCGGGAGGCTGAGGCAGGAGAATGGTGTGAACCCAGGAGGCAAAGCTTGCAGTGAGCTGAGATCGCGCCACTGTACTCCAGCCTGGGTGACAGAGCAAGACTCTGTCTAAAAAAAAAAAAAAAAAAAAAAAAGAAAAAAAAGATCAAAATCAACCCAAAATGGATTAAAGACATAAATATAAGACTTGAAATTGTAAAACTATTAGAAGAAAACATAGGGAAACATCTCCTTGACATTGGTCTTGGCAGTGATTTTTTGGATATGACACTGAAAAACAGGCAGCAAAAGCAAAAATAAACAAGTAGGACTACATGAAACTAAAAAGCTTCTGAACAGCAAAGGAAAGAATCAACAAAGTAAAAAGCCAGTCTACAAAATGCGAGAAAATATTTTCCAGCCAGTATCTCATAAGGGGTTAATATTGAAAATATATAAGGAACTAATACAACTAAATAGCAAAAAAGACAAATAGTCTGATTAGAAAATGGGCAAAGGACTAAAAAAGACATTTCTCAAAAGAAGACATAATAAAGGCTATCAGGTAAATTAAAAAGTGCTCAACATCACTAGTCATAAGGGAAAAGAAATCAAAATCACAATGAGGTATCACCTCACACACCTAATAGAAAGGCTATTATCAAAAAGACAAAAAAAAATTAAGTTATCAAGGATGCAGAGGGAAGGAACTCTTGAACACTGTTGGCGGAAATGTAAAATAGTACAACCACTATGGAAAAAAAGTATGGAGGTTCTTGAAAAAATTAAAAATAGAACTACCATATGATTCTACAATCCCACTTCTAGGTATATATTCAAAGCAAATAAAATCGGTATGTTAAAGAGAGGTCTGTGCTCCTAAGCCTATTGCAGTACTATTCACTATAGCCAGGATATGGAAATGACCTATGTTCACTAGTGGATGAATGGATAAAGAAATTGTGGTATATATACAATGGAATATTGTTCAGCCATAAAAAGAAGGAAATCCTGTCATTCTCAACAACATAGATGAAGGAAGACATTGTGCTAAGTGAAATAAGCCAGACACAGAAAGACAAGTACTACGTGATCTCACTTACATGTGGAATCTAAACGAGTTGAACTAACAGATGTAGAGAGTACAATGGTGGTTGCTAGGGGCTGGGTGGGGAAATGGGGAGGTGTTGGTCAAAGGGTACAAAGTTTCGGTTGTGCAAGATGAGTAAGTTCTGGAGTTCTAACATACAGCATGGTAATGATAGTTAACAATATTCTGTTGTATACTTAAAATTTGCTAAGAGGGTAGACCTTAAGTGTTCTCAACACACATATACACACACACACACACGTTATGTGAGGTGAAAGAAATGTTAACTAGCTTGGTTGTGGTGATCACTTCACGATGCATATGTATAGCAAAACAACAAGTTGTAAACCTTAAGTATACGTAATTTTTTATTTCTCGATGATACCTCAATAAAGTTGAAACAAAAATCTGGGTACCTTTTTGAAATATAGACCCAAGAGCAGCATTGCAGGGTCCTGGAGTATGTGTGGCTTCTTTTATTTGACTAAATGCTAGTCTTCTCCTCCTCCCAAATATTATATTTATGCCATTCTGTACCCCTATACACAATACATGAAGACCCCCAAGCATCCACATCCTTGCCAACACTTAGCCGATTTATAATTTTTGTCAGTCTAATAGGTGTCAAGTGCTTATCTCATTGTTTCAATGTTAATTTTCATGATTACTAATGAGTATGAACATCTTTTCAGATGCTTGTGAGCCCTTTGGGTTTCCTCTTTTAATAAGTTGCCTGAATGATGTCTTTGTCCATTTTCCTATTGGGATTGTCTTCTTTTACTTATTGACTTTCAGGAGTCCTGTGAATCATTCTACAATTGTGCTGTTCAGTATGGTGGCTACTAAGCGCATTTTAAAATATGGCTACTGGAAAATTTGAAATTATGTAAGTGGCTCACATTTTACTTCTCGTGAAAAGTGCTGGACTAGGTACTCAAGTCTTGTCCATTTTAGACATTTTACAATGTCTTCTCCCAATTTCTGTCTCCTTTTTATTAACTTTATTCATAGTGTCCTGTATTTTCACAAAAACTTTAATTATTTTATTAGGCAGGTATCACTTATTTATTATTATTTTACTTAAGTTCTGGGATACATGTGCAGAACATGCAGGTTTGTTACATAAGTATACATGTGCTGTAGTGATTTGCTGTACCTACCAACCCATCATCTATGTTTTAAGCCCCGTATGCATTAGGTCTTTGTCCTAATGCTGTCCCTCCCCTTCCCCTCTAGCCCCTGACAGACCCCAGTGTGTGTTGTTCCCCTCCCTGTGTCCATGTGTTCTCATTGTTCAACTCCCACTTATGAGCGGGAACATGTAGTGTTTGGTTTTTTGTTCCTGTGTTAGTTTACTGAGGATGATGGCTTCCAGCTTCATCCATGTCTCTGAAAAGGACATGATCTCATTCTTTTTTATTGCTGCATAGTATTCCATGGTGTATATGTACCACATTTTCTTTATCCGGTCTATCACTGATGGACATTTGGGCTGGTTCTATTGTAAATAGTGCTGCAATAAACATATGTGTGCATGTGTCTTTATATTAGAATGATTTGTATTCCTTTGGGTATATACCCAGTAATGGGATTGCTGGGTCAAATGGTATTTCTGGTTCTAGATCCCTGAGGAATCGCCACACTGTCCTCCACAGTGGTTGAACATTCTCACCAACAGTGCAAAAGCATTCCTGTTTCTCCACAGCCTTGCCAGCATCTATTGTTTCTTGACTTTTTAATAATTGCCATTCTGACTGACACGGGATGGTATCTCATCGTGGTTTTGATTTGTATTTCTCTAATAATGTCTCTAGAGATTTGCATTTCTCTAATGATCAGTGATGATGAGGTTTTTTTTTTCATATGTTTGTTGGTTGCATAAATGCCTTCTTTTGGCCAGGCACGGTGCCTCACACCTGTAATCCCAGCACTTTCAGGGACTGAGGCAGGTGGATCACGTGAGGCCAGGAATTCAAGACCAGCCTGGTCAACCCGTCTCTACTAAAGATACAAAAATTATCAGGGCTCGGTGGTGAGCACCTGTAATCCCAGCTACTCAGGAGGCTGAGGCAGGAGAATCGCTTGAACTTGGGAGGCAGAGTTTTCAGTGAGCCCAGATCACGCCATTGCACTGCAGCCTGGGCAACAAGAGCAACACTTTATCTCAAGAAAAAACAAAATAAAATAAAACAAAATAAATAAATAAATAAATGCCTTCTTTTGAGAAGTGTCTGTTCATATCCTTTCCCCACTTTTTGATGGGATTGTTTTCTTCTCGTAAATTTAAGATTTACAAGAAAATCTTTCTGTAGATTCTGGATATTAGACCTTTGTCAGATGGGTAGATGGCAAAAATTTTCTCCCATTCTGTATGTTGTCTGTTCACTCTGATGCTTGTTACTTTTACTGTGTAGAAGCTCTTTAGTTTAATAAGATCCCATTCGCCAATTTTGACTTTTGTTGCAATTGCTTTTGGTGTTTTGTCATGAAGTCTTCGCCCATGCCTATGTCCTGAATGGTATTGCCTGGGTTTTCTTCTAGGGTTTTTATGGTTTTGGGTTTTATAGTTAAGTCTTCAATCTATGTTGAGTTAATTTTTGTATTTTTGTATAAGGTGTTAAGGAAGGAGTCCAGTTTCAGTTTTCTGCATATGGCAAGCCAGTTTTCCCAACATTATTTATTAAATATGGAATCCTTTCCCTATTGCTTTTATCAGGTTTGTCGAAGATCAGATGGTTGTAGATGTGCGGTGTTATTTCTGAGGACTCTGTTCTGTTCCATTGGTCTATATCTCTGTTTTGGTACCAATACCATCCTGTTTTGGTTACTGTAGACTTGTAGCATAGTTTGAAGTCAGGCAGTGTGATGCCTCCAGCTTTGTTATTTTTGCTTAGGACTGTTTTGGCTATACGGGCTCTTTTTTGGTTCCATATGAAATTTAAAGTAGTTTTTTCTAATTCTGTGAAGAATGTCAATGGTAGTTTGATGGGAATAGTATTGAATCTATAAATTATTTTGGGCAGTATGGCCATTTTCACAATATTGATTCTGCCTATCCATTAGGATGGAATGTTTTTCCATTTGTTTATGTCCTCTCTTATTTCCTTGAGCAGTGGTTTGTAGTTTTCCTGAAGAAGTCCTTCACGTCCCTTGTAAGCTGTGTTCCTAGGTATTTTATTCTCTTTGTAGCAATTGTGAATGGGTGTCCATTCATGATTTGGCTCTCTGCTTGTCTGTTGTTGGTGTACAGGAATGCTTGTGAGTTTTGCACACTGATTTTGTATCATGAGACTCAGCAAAAACACACGAAAATATAAAGACTAATGACACTATGAAGGCAGCATCATCTAGTATGCAAAATAATTAGCTAGCATCATGATGATAGGATCACATTCACACATAACAATATTAACCTTAAATGTAAATGGGCTAAGTGCTCCAATTAAAAGACACAGGCTGGCAAACTAGATAAAGAGTCAAGACCTATTGGTGTGTTATATCCAGGAGACCATCTTATGTGCAAAGACACACACAGGCTCAAAATAAAGGGATGGAGGAAAATTTACCAAGCAAATGGAAAGCCAGAATAGCAGGGGTTGCAATCCTAGTCTGTGATAAAACAGACTTTAAACCAACAAAGATCAAAAAAGACAAAAAAGTGCATTACATAATGGTAAAGGGATCAATGCAACAAGAAGAGCTAACTATCCTAAATATATATGCACCCAATACAGGAGCACCCAGATTCATAAAACAAGTTCTTAGAGACCTATGAAGAGACTTAGACTCCCGCACAATAATAGTGGTAGATTTTAACACCCCTTGGTCAATATTAGACAGATCAATGAGATGAAAAATTAACAAGAATATTCAGGACTTGAACTCAGCTCTGGATCAAGTGGCCCTAATAGATGTCTACAGAACTCTCCACCCCAAATCAACAGAATATACATTCTTCTCAATGCCACATGGCATTTATTCTAAAATCAACCACATAATTGGAAATAAAACACTCCTCAGCAAATGCAAAAGAACTGAAATCATAACAGTCTCTCGGACCACAGTGCAATTAAATTAGAACTGAGGATAAAGAGACTCACTCAAAACCATATAACTACATGGAAATTGAACAACCTGCTCCTGAATGACTCCTGGGTAAATAACGAAATTAAGGCAGAAATCAAGAAGTTCCTTGAAATCAATGAGAAAAAAGAGACAATGTACCAGAATCTCTGGGACACACAGCTAAAGCAGTGTTAAGAGGGAAATTTACAGCACTAAATGCCCACATCAGAAACCTAGAAAGGCCTCAAATCAAAACCCTAACATCACAATTAAAAGAGCTAGGGAAGCAAGAGCAAACAAATCCAAAAGCTAGCAGAAGACAAGAAACAACTAAGATCAGAGCAGAACTGGAGGAGATAGAGACACAAAAAACCCTCCAAAAAACATATATCCAAGAAATGGTTTTTTGAAAAAACTAACAAAATAGATAGACTGCCAGATAGACTAATAAAGAAGAAAAGAGAGAAGAATCAAATAGACACAATAAAACATGATAAAGGGGATATCACCACTGACCCCACAGAAATATAGAGTTCCATCAGAGAATACTATAAAACACCTCTATGTAAATAAACTAGAACATCTAGAAGAAATGGACAAATTCCTGGACACATACACCTTCCCAAGACTAAACCAGGAAGAAGTGAAATCCCTGAATAGACCAATAACAAGTTCTGAAATTGAGGCAATAATAGCCTACCAACCAAAAAAAAAAAAAAGCCCAGGACCAGATGGTTTCACAGCTGAATTCTACCAGAGTTAAAGAGGAGCTGGTATCATTCCTTCTGAAAGTATTCCAAACAACTGAAAAGGAGGGACTCCTCTCTAACTCATTTTATGAGGCCAGCATCGTCCTGATACCAAAACCTGGCAGAGACACAACAAAAAAGGAAAACTTCGGGCCAATATCCCTGATGAACATGGATGTGAAAATCCTCAATAAAATACTGGCAAACAGAATCCAGCAGCACATCAAAAAGCTTATCCACCATGATCAAGTTGGCTTCATCTCTAGGATGCAAGGATGGTTCAACATACGCAAATCAATAAACATAATTCATCACATAAACAGAACCGACAAAAACCACATGATTATCTCAATAGATGCAGAAAAGTCCTCAATAAAATTCAACATCCTTTATGTTAAAAACTCTCAAGAAACTAGGTATTGATGGAACATATCTCAAAATAGCGAGAGCTATTTATGACAAACCCATAGCCAATATCATGCTGAATGGGCAAAAGCTAGAAGCATTCCCTCTGAAAACTGGCACAAGACAAGGATGCCCTCTCTCACCACTCCTATTCAACATAGTATTAGAAGTTCTGGCCAGGGCAATCAGGCAAGAGAAAGAAATAATGAGTATTCAAATAGGAAGAGAGGAAGTAAAATTGTCACTGTTTACAGATGACATGATTCTATACTTAGAAAACCTCATCATCTCAGCCCAAAAACTTGTTAAGCTGATAAGCCTTAATTTTGATGTAGTCAAATTCATTGATTGTTTTTGCCTTATGGTTTATGCTTCAAAATGTTTTTTGATAATTTCTTCCTCTGTTTTTACTCAGAAAGACATTTTCCTAAGTTTCTTCTATTGGCTTTATAGTTTCATCTTTCACATTTAACTCTTAATTCACTGGAGGCCACTTTTCTGTAAGATGTTACACAGGAATCTTGTCTCAGTTTTCCTAATACCATCTATTAAGCAATCTACTGTCTATCTACTAATTTATGGTGCTACCTTTATTGTACTTTATTTATTTATTTTTGAGATGGAGTTTTGCTCTAGTTGCCCAGGCTGGAGTGCAATGGTGTGATCTCAGCTCACTGCAACCTCCGCCTCCCAGGTTCAAGTGATTCTCCTGCCTCAGCCTCCCAAGTAGCTGGGATTACAGGCATGTGCCACCATACCCGGCTAATTTTGTATTTTTAGTAGAGATGGGGTTTCTCCATGTTGGTCAGGCTGGTCTCAAACTCCCGAAGTCAGGTGATTTGCCAGCCTCAGCCTCCCAAAGTGCTGGGATTACAGGCGTAAGCCACTGCGCCCGGCCTATATTTTAAATTTTTACACACACACACACACACACACACACACACAGCCTGAGCTCTATTTTATTCCATTACAACCTATACTTTACAGCTTTTCCATTAGACAGTATTCCTATTAAAAAAGTAATATACTTTGGAGAATATGTATTCCCTGGTACATCTTTTATTTAATAGCTCACGAAAAAGTGGCCTTTTGTGTATTTCTTTATTGAAACAAAATCTAGCAAATACCATTAGCTGTGACATGTTTTTTTTGAAAGAAAAAAAAAATGTATTCTCACCTAGTTGTACAAAAAACCTCCCACACAGCATAATTTCTTTTAATCCTACTTTTTTCAAATGTTCCAAGTTTTCTATGCCTTTTCTAATGACCATGCTGACAAAGAAATGCATTTTGGTATTTGCATTTCACTCTATATTATTTTACCCATTTTTTACTGCAGTGGAAAGAAGAAGCATTTCCCCAATGACATATGTCTCTCTTGTCTTTCACTAAGTAATCTCAAAAGAGGTTTCTGTATATTTATAATCTTATTCAGTAGACTTTTACAAAGTACCAGACACAGTATTACCTGATTTTACATATTACTGAAAAAAATGGAGGCAGTTTGTCTTCATGTCCTGAGTGTTTACTTTTCTAAGGTCTTGCTAATCACAACAGTTTTAACCCTGATTATCTAATATCTCCCAGCATAGGATCAGGTAGGCTGACAAAAGGATGTGGCAGATGTAGGAGGCTCTGCTGGCCCAGCTCACTCCTTCATCCCACTATCAGCACATTGATTTGGTATAATCATCCTCCCTTTTACTCTCAGCACATGGAATTTTCTTTTTCTTTTTTTGAGACAGGGTCTGGCTCTGTTGCCCAAGCTGGAGTGCAGTGGCACAATCATGGCTCACTGAAGTTTTGACCTCCTAGGCTCAAGCAATCCTCTGGTGTCAGCCTCCTGAGTAGCTGAGACTACAGGGTGCTGCCACCATGCCCAGCTAATTTAAAAAAACACTTTTTTTTTGGTAGACAAGGGGTCTTGGTATGTTGCCCACGCTGGTCTTGAACTCCTGGTCTAAGGGGATCCTCCCACTCTCAGCACATGGAGTTTTTGTGCCACTAGCACAAAAGGGAGTCACATGACACAGGCCCAGCCAATCAGCCTACTCCATCTTCCTGGCCCTGATTGGCTCAAGGATGGGCATGTGACCCAGACCAGGCCAATGAGACCCAACTGGAATATTATTAGTTGGAATATTATTATAGAGATGCTCCCTTTGCATGGAGCTTACCAAACCTGAGGATGTAAATGTGGACCACCAGAGGAAGTCTGCTTAGAAACACAGTCAACAGGAGGAAAGCAAGCTGGCAGGAGGCCTGACGGTGTCATCTGAGTTCCTTCTTTAGCCTTGCCTGTCCTCCATGATGGGAACCACGTCCCCTATTTTTATTTATGGCTGTTAGGGTTGCTTTTGGTTATTTCCAAAAACTACCAGCTGCATGCTGTTCTGTATCTTTTAAGGATGCTTCTGCCT
This sequence comes from Macaca thibetana thibetana, assembly GCF_024542745.1. NCBI lineage: Eukaryota > Metazoa > Chordata > Mammalia > Primates > Cercopithecidae > Macaca > Macaca thibetana. Next base: position 26,870,190 of record NC_065597.1, on the reverse strand, counting down.
GATCTTTGTCCTGGACTCAAGGCTGGCTTCCTCTCTCTAAAGGTCTTCAGCAAAGGCACAGGTGGTTGTACCACGAAGGCTTTCCTATGGATTATATATTACTGGTGTGCTTCATCGTGGCCCCTCCCATAGTCTAACAGCTCAGCTAGACCTGATGGGCATTACATTAGTCTGTTCTCACACTGCTAATAAAGACATACCCAAGACTGGGTAATTTATAAAGGAAAGAGGTGTAATGGACTCAGTTTCACATCGCTGGGAGGCCTTACAATCATGGTGGAAGAGCGAGGGATGTCTTACCAGGCGGCAGGCAACAGGGAGCTCCTGTAGGGGGACTCCCCTTTATAAAACCGAAAGATCTCATGAGACTTATCCACCATCAGGAGAAAAAACATGGGAAAGACCCACCCCCATGACTCAATTACCTCCCACCGGGTCCCTCCCATGACATGGGGGAATTACGGGAGCTACAATTCGAGATGAGATTTTGGCGGGGACACAGTCAAACCATAGCAGGCATCAACCAGGAACTTAGCAGCTTCACACCCACTTCCCCAACTGTGTGAATTAAATGTATTAATATAACATTGCAGTGAGTGTATTTGCCTCTTATTCCTCATCTTTGCAGAAGTTCTGGAAAGAAGAGGATTTGCTGACTCGGCACCTTCTGCATACCTAATTACCTGGGGAATTTTGCATTAGAAAACACTAACACGGGCATTACAAAAGAAGCACAGAACCCCAGATTTGAAAGGATCTCAGCCATTCTGATTTGTAGTCTCATCCTAAGAAACGTGTCATAACAGACATTCAATGCTCACGTGTAGCTGCATGGTAAACTTTGGAAAAAGATCAGCAAGTTTTCTTTTTTAAACAAAGCATCAATTCCATTCCTAAATATTCACCCAAGAGAAATGAAGATGTGTCTATACAGACATGTATACAAATGTTCTTCATAGCTTTATTCACAATAGTTTCAAGATGGAAACTAACCAAGTCTCTGCCAACAGGAGAAGACATTTGTTTTAAAAATACAAAAAGAAATTAGGTGGTATATTCAGACTGAACAGGAGAATGAACCCAGGCGGAGCTTGCAGCGAGATCGCGCCACTGCACTCCAGTCTGGGCGACAGAGCGAGACTCCGTCTCAAAAAAAAAAAAAAAAAAAAAAGAAATGAACTGCTGATAAACGCAATGACATGGATGAATCTCAGAAACATGCCAAGTGATAGAGGCCAGATCCCAGCAGTGCACAGTGTATGATAGGATTCATGGTGGGCTGTTCAGTTGAAGGCTGGGGCTGGGGCCGTGGAGGGAAGGTCACCACCATCAGAGATGGGCCCAGAAACATGCGGCTTTTCTCTTCCTCCTGCACCTTAGTCATTGCTGACATCTCCACTGACCAGACCAGCTTGCCCCGGGAGCCTGGGAGACGCAGGGTGGAGTCACACGGTCAGTGATCAAGCTGAGAGGCAAACCTAGGTCTGCCCTGCTCCTAAGCTAATGTTGCCAGATTTACCAAAGAAAAACACAGGATGTACAGTTATTTGAATTTCAGATAAACAACAAATGATTTTTTTTTAAGGATAAGTATGTCTTTTGCAATATTTGGAACATTGTTTACCCTAAAAAAGTATTTGTTATCTGAATTTTATCTGGTAATCCTATTAAACTCTTTCAGCAAAAGACTTTTTATTTTTAAATTATTATTATTTTTGAGACAGGGTCTCACTCTGTTGCTCAGGCTGGAGTACAGTGGCACAATCATGGCTGACTGCAGCCTCCACCTCCTGGGCTCAAGTGATCCTCCCACCTCAGCCTTCTGAGTAACTGAGACCACAGGTGCACACCACCACAGCTAGATAATTTTTTTTTTTTTTTTTTTGGTAGAGAAGGGATCTCCCTGTGTTGCCTAGGCTGGTCTCGAACTCCTGGGCTCAAGTGATCCTCCTGCCTTGGCCTCCCAAAGTGCCGGGATCACAGGGGTGAGCCACCGTGCCTGGCCTCTTTCAGTGAAAGACTCTACTGACACTGAGGCCACTGTCAGTTACGGCCTCACTGTATCTTCATAAATTGGCATTCTTGTTTGCCCTTCTGTAGTAGTCAGAATTCTCTTGGTTACAGGTGACAGAAATACATTGTAAACTACCTTAGGCAAAAAGGGCAGCTCATTAGCTGAGGTCAAACCTTGGAAAGGACAGTCATCGGGGCTGGAACCAGAAATCCTTCCTCTTCCCCTTGTCTTTCCCTCTCTGCGCACCGTCTTCATTCTCTCCGTCCGCTTTGTCCATGAGCTGGATCCAGTTTCCAGATTCACATTTTTCCATGAGTAAGGAAGAGGCGTCTTTTATCCAGATTTGAGAGCAATCAATGGGAAAGCCTGTTGTAGGTCACATGACCTTCTCTGAAGGTTAACATTGATTCCGTAAGGATCAATTCCCCCACCTCAATGATCCTCAAAGTGTGGTCCCATGACAGCAACATCAGCATCACCTGGGAACTTGAACGGGCATTTGGGGGTTACTGCAGAGGTACTAAATTAGCATCTGGTTAACAAGCCCTCCAGGTGATCCTGATGCACCATCGGCTGGGAGAACCATTGCGCTAGATGAAGGGGAGCTGCTCTGTCGGAAGAGAAGGGTACTGGGCAGAAAACATCATTGCCTATGATTGCACTAGCTTCTCTGACCCTAGTGAAGTGAGTCCTCACCAAGTTTTGATAAGCTCACATCTTAGAGCTTGCAGGAGCTCAGACCATGCAGTACGGTGACTTCTCCAGCACAGGTGCCCTGGGCAGGCCTGGTGACCAGCCTTCGCCACGTGCACTCCCAGTCAGGGGTCTTTCAACCCTTGACCTCTCCCCTCAATCCAGCAGTCCTCCACCTGCCTCCCTCTACAATTAGCAATAATCAGCCAATCATTTGTATTTAAGCAGGGAAATTAAGTGATAAAAATAAGGATGCTGGCTTCATTTGTCCCTTTTTAGAGACATAACAGGAGCTTTTTACATTTCACAAAATCATATAATTATATTAATATGCCTAACCCGATGATGGCTTCTTCAAATGCCTTCCTTTTTGCACATAAGACATTAAGGTAGGCATTTAAAACTGTATCTTTGAGTATCTCGGACATTAACAAATTATTAGACACTAATTGTTCTGAGGTGTGGCCACCTCTCTCAACAGGCAAGGTTTTCCATTTGCAGAATTTAAAACATACCGGAGCAATTTGTGTTCCATAATAGCTACAAATTTGTTAGCTTGACTCGAAACTAGGAAAACCTGGGAAGCTATTACGTAAATATAGATGATGTCTCTCCAATGATGGTAATTAACACAGAGATCTCCAAAATGGCATTTTCTTTATGATTGGGTCTGTAATAGCGAGCATTTCAAAGCCTGTGGGGTGGCACCAAGAGCCCCTGGAACATTTTCCTGATCCCTCAGCAGTTCTTTCTCTCTGAAGAAGCCCTTTTGTTTCCTTAGAGGGAATCAGAAACAGAGGATGAAGACCAGCTCCTCCTCCTCTGAAACCCCAAAGCCAACCATGAGCAGAGTGGCCATGACAGCTGGTTGTAATCCCACCTCTCCAATCCTCTCTACCTCTTAAATAGCTCCATTGCTAAATAGAGGGCTGGGCTGGACATGGTGCCTCATGCCAGTCATCCCAGCTCTTTCGGAGGCCGAGGTGGGAGGATCGTTTGAGCTCGGGAGTTTGGTACCAGCCTGGGCAACACAGTGAGACTTCGTCTCTACCAAAAAGTAAGAAATTAGCTGAGCGTATACGAAATTATATGAGTTTTTATAGTACCAGCTACTCAGGAGGCTGAGGCAAGAGGATCGCTTGAGCCCTGGAGATTGAGGCTGCAGTGAGCTGTGATTGCGCCACTGCACTCCAGCCTGGGCGACACCGCAAGACCTTGTCTCAAAACAAACAAACAGAACAACAAAAACAAAATAGAACACTGTGTCTGAGGTTGAGTCACCTCATTTGTATTGAAATCAGTGTCATTCAGACCCGTGCTTGACCTTGATCATGCGTGGGTCACATGTCACATGTTTCAGGTAATGCTAGGAAATGAGGTTCTATTCACCACTGCAGGAGGGTCTTCCTGATCAGCTGATCTCCCACTTGCAATTTATCAAACAAATGAAGCAGTAGGAGACCCGGGAGCCTTGATTGCTACCCCTCCTGCTGGATGGACTGGTCGTTAGAGTATCTCCTGACTGTGCATCAGTGGCAACTAACATATTTTGAGTGTGTACTGGGTTCTGGTTACTGTGCAAGGTCTGGGAAAGATACAGTGATGGGTAAGATATGGTCTTGGTTTTAAGAAGCTTTCAATCCAATGTGGGGATCAGACCTGAACATAAATTAACAGCAACAGAAGGCAGAATGAAAAAAATAATAATCTGTCTGAAATGTCTTGTCCCACTTGCTGTAGGGCCTTTACACATGCTGTTGCCTCTGCCTGACTCACTCTGCTTTCCCCTCACTTCATGAATACCTACCCTGCATGAAACCTTCCCTGCTCCAGCATCACTTCCTCAAGGAACCCTTCCCCTGTCCACTTGGAGGGCTCTGAGTTCCTCTTGTCCATTCCCATTGCATACTCCCTTTTTTATGCCCAGAAGGAGCTTCCTTAGAAGGTCTCTGCTACATCTTTCCTGCTCGCCTGTGCACTCATTCACATGAAAGTATAAACTAGTGTATTCTACGTACATTAAAACTGTAAAAGATGCCGTATGTTTGCACGCAAACAGAATTGTCCACTTTCATGGACGCTTGTTGAAATAACAGAGGGTCTTGCAGGACAGGGGTGACTGTCTTCTCTGTGACTGTTCAGTGCATTGCACCATCTCTAGCATTCCCCTGAAGGCCACTGTTCATGCCAGGCATGGTGACAACCAGAAAACTCCACACAAACTTCCAAAGTCCCCCCGGGGTAGGTGACAACTTTCCCATTCAAGAACCACCACTCTAAAACTCCAACAGGAGTGGCTACATGTAAACATACCACCCCGATGGATGGACAGTGTGGGTGGAGAGTGAGGAGTGACAGCGCAGAAGCATGTCTTCATCCCTTCATTCGTCACCTGTGTGCACACTTGTGTAGGCTGGGTGTTGGCGACCTAGGGGTGAGCAAAACCTGACACCATCCCTGCCTTCAGGGGGCTTGCAGTCAAGGATTATAACAGGCTAAAGAAAGTGTCTTGGATACTTAGACAGGAGCTTTGCACCATTACTCGTTAGAATAAACTGGAGGGAATTAGAGAACTTTGTCAGCGATCTGCCCATCTTGGCTGAGTGCTGGCATGTCGCACAGAAGATGTTCTTGATGGTTCATTTTCATGGGCACACTCATCCATCTGCCTGTCTTGGTTGAAACAGAAGCATAGTTATCAGATCTAGAGATTACATAGAACAAACAGAGCGGGCTCTTACTCTGGATGGCAGAATTAAGATTCGAAAAATCTTAGCAGGTTGAAAGGCAAGTTGGAGACCCACTGGAGTAAGTCAAAAAGAGTGTGAATGCTAAGTAGTAGTCTCATATACCTCCCAACCCCCACAAATATAGTATGGGGGAGACCTAGTTTAAGAGACATTCCTGCGGAATATCTGTGCAAGGTTTAGCCACTTTCAGACCAGCAATGGGATGTGGTGGTCATAAAGTAAATGTGACGAATGGTTGTATTAAGTAAGGTATTAGGTCCAGATGAAGGGAGGGAATGGTCCTGTTGGAGAGGCAGTTGTTCTTGACGTGTTGTTCATACTTTTTTTTTTTTTTTTTCCTGAGCTGGTGTCTCACTCTGTTGCCTAGGCTGGAGTGCAATGGTGTGATCTCAGCTCACTGCAACCTCTGCCTCCCAGGTTCAAGCAATTCTCCTGCCTCGGCCTCCTGAGTAGCTGGGATTACAGGCATGTGCCACCACACCCAGCTAATTTTTGTAGTTTTAGTAGACACAGGGTTTCACCATGTTGGTCAGGCTGGTCTCAAACTCCCGACCTGTGATCCCCCCGCCTCAGCCTCCCAAAGTGCTGGGATTACAAGCGTGAGCCACTGTGCCTGGCCACAAATCACACTCTTACTGAGCTCCTTCCCTTTCTTCCTCATCTTGTTGCCCTGCCCACTCTATGATCATTTTATTGACAAAGAAACTATCGGGGCTTTGAGAAAACCTGGAATGAGGTTCACCAGGAGGGGCGTGGCCTTTTAAATCAGATGTCCTTTCGAATCTCCATCCTACTGGAGTGTCACTTCAGCTGAGTGACACTGGTCAAGTTCACCTCTCTGAGCCTCATTTTCACTGCCTTGCAGAGGGAAACAATACATTGATTGTGAGGATTAAAGGAGACAAGTTTTCTATAGTGCAGGGCAGGCCTTCAATTACCCCAAGGGCCCTTCCCTACATTTCTAGGATTGGGTGTGATTTGATTTCCTCCTTCCTTGTCATCTGGCTTTCATACATGCCTAAAACATTCCACAGGGTGGAGGCTCCAGTATTGTTACCAATTCCAATTAGGTATTACAAAAGCCCGTAAATCTTGGTGAATATGGCACCAGGAATTGAAAGCTGGAATTGTATGGCCATTGCTCTAAGGAACGCAGCAATCATTCTCCTAAAGCCCTCGGGTAATTTTTTCAGTCTGCTTAATGGCATATGCCTATCAATAATTGGCTCATTATTGATTTCCTCACCCTGAGTAATGCAGCTAGTGGCTCCGTTTTTCCAAGCCAGAACCAAATGAAGAGGCCAGGGTAGGTTGAGGGACGGCTACTTGGCTTGTTATCTGGGAGCGTGTTCATCTGAAGCACCCATGACCTATGCAGAATTTGGGTGTCTTTGGCTTTGAAAATGGAATTGAGTATTGATTTTTGTACCATTCTCTTGTTGTTCAATTAAACAAGCCACAGTCCCTCCCTGGGTGTGCTCTGGCTATCCAGCTTCATCCTCATTAACAAACTAAACATAAGACCCACCAGCTGTCGCGCACGCACACCTGTCACGGCTCTGTGAGTGTGGGGGCCAGTGGCTTCATGACAACTTAGGGTGGATCTACGGCTTGCATCCACTTCTCATATAAGACGAACCCTATTCAAATTCTTAGCAAAGAACCCTTGTTCCACATTATCAGGCCAGAGGAGTATCTGCAAATATTGGGTGTTCAATAAATATTTGTTATGTGAAGCTAAATACTTGAAGGGAACGTGCTCTCTGGTATTTTCATTCTGTTGCCACCAGAGGAGAAGATAGCTTGCTCTTTAAAACTGACATTGGCGTCTCTCTCCCAACAGTGTAAGAGATGGCCCGACTTCTCAAAGTGGGTTTATTTTTTGGAGGTCTTCACTGCTCAGGATGAATGGGGTTCTTCGCCGTCTGTGCTGTTTTCTGTTATTCAGCGCGGGGATATGGACCCTGCCTTGTCCATTGTGATCCTTGCAGTCAAAACGTATATATATTTTTCGGGATGGGGTCTTGCTCTGTCATCCTGGCTGGAGTGCAGTGGCACGATCATGGCTTACTGCAGCCTCCACCTCCTGGACTCAAGTGATCCTCCCACCTCAGCCTCCTGAGTAGCTGGGGCTACAGGTGTGCACCACCACATGTGGCTAATTTTAAAAGTTTTTTTGTAGAGATGGGATCTCGCTGTGTTGCTCAGGCTGGTCTGAAACTCTTGGGCTTGAGTGATCATCCCACCTTGGCCTCCCCAAATGCTGGGATTACAGGTGTGAGCCACCATGCCTGGCCATGCCCTCAGATCCTGTCTTGATGACAGTTTAAGAAATCCATCATATCCCTTGATGGAACCCGATCCAGACCTTCTGATGGTGACCGCAGAGCATAATTCCTACATGGGACTTCATAGTTCTGGACTCTTCCACGATGCTAGGTGGAATCAAGGGAAGATCCTTTGTGTCCTGCCCTGGTTTGGAGCTTCAGACGGGGCGTGGTGTCCTCCAAACCCTGTGTAGTGGGGAGAGTGAGTATTGGCCTGGGTTTCCCCAGGGGATGGTGTTATGTGGGGACAAGCATTTGAGGTCTGAGGCTCTGTGGATGCTCCAGGCTTGGAGATTTTCCTCCAGTGTCAGCCCGGGGAGATCTGGGTGTTGGGTTGCTTTGGCCTCTGTATGTCAGGAACGATAGAGAGGCCTTCAACTGGCTCGAGCCAAAGGGCACACGTCAGCTTACATCGCTGCAAAGTGCCCGTGTGGCACCAGGAATTGAAAGCTGGAATTGTATGGTCATTCCTCTAAGAAACACAGCAATCATTCTCCTAACGCCCTCAAGTGATATTTTCAGTAGGCTTCATGGCATATGCCTATCAATAATTGGCTCATTATTGATTTCCTCACCCTAAGTAACGCAGCTAAGTGATGCAGCAGTTAAAAAGAAATTATTTAGGCAGATAGTGAGGGTAAGGAAGTCCTCGGTCAGGCTTCCCTTTTAACAAAAAGCATCCCCCAAATAATTTATTTTCTAACAAAGAGCAGCCTGTAAAATTGAGCTGCAAACATAAACAGGCTGGAAGGTTGCATAGGTGAATGGCGGCCCCTGTGACAATAGGAAAAGGCTACCAGGGGGCCAGGCATGTTCAACATGGCGGCTCCATTTTCCCTTTTCTTTCTTGACCACGTGTACAGCAAGGAACAGATAACATGGCACTGGCCTGCACGGCGCTGGCCAAGCAGAGACCCCCTGCATAATAAAAGATTAGGGTGGGTGAACAGCTTCTCCCGGCACTATGCAAACGTTGCACCTGGTCTGACCAATCTCTTGGATCCTAAGTAAATCAGACACCACCTCCTCGTCTTGTCTATGAAACCCCATGCATTGCACCACAAAACCGGAAGACCCACTCAGGCATCCCTTGATCTCTGCAGGAGAGAGAGCTACTCTCTTTTCCCTTCTTTTGCCTATTAAACCTCCACGCTTAACCTCACTCCACATGTGTCCCTGTCCTTGATTTCCTTGGCAGGAGGCAACAAACCTTGGGTATTACCCCAGAAGAATGACGCTGCCTCACTGATGGCTCCGTTTTTCCAAGCAGCACCAAATGAACAGGCCAGGGTGTGCTGAATAACGGCTCCTTGGCTCATTACCTGGGAGCATGTTGATCTGAAATACGCCTTGGGCTTGCTTTCCCAGGGCCTCGTTTTAGGGCTCAAAAGACAGCATCAAGTTTGGCTCTGCCTCTTCTGATATCAGCTTTACCCTGGGGCTGCCCACTCCTGACGGCTACACAGCAACCTCCGTCCTGAACCTGTGTTCTACCGCTAGACCCAAAAGACTTGGGTTCAAGTCCGTGGGGCCCACCCCCTGCTGAGGGCAGGGTCGTCTCACCAAGCCACATGGCTGACAATGGGGAAGGGTGCATTCCCTACAGGGCCGTGGAGGAGATGGACAGGGAGGGCATGCATGTTGGTTGTGCAGTCAACAAACACCCACAACAACCATTTTATTAAGAGCCCTTGCTGGTTTCCTCAATAGATTTTCCTTCATAGAATTAAAAGATTGGCTGGGCACCAATCTTGGGCTCATGCCTGTAATCCCAGCACTTTGGGAGGCTGAGGTGGGCAGATCACCTGAGGTTGGGAGTTCGAGACCAGCCTGACCAATACAGAGAATGGAGAAATCCCGTCTCTACTAATAATACAAAAATTAGCTGGGTGTGGTGGTGCATACCTGTAATCCCGGCTACCTAGGATACTGAGGAATGAGAATCGCTTGAACCCGGGAGGCAGAGGTCGTGTTGATCTGAGATTGCACTATTGCACTCCAACCTGGGCAAAAAGAGAGAAACTGTCTCAAGAAAAAAAAAAAAAAAAATTAAAAGATTAAGCCTGGAAAAATAGAACTCTAATGACAAAAATATAAGTTATTTGGTTGCATCAGGGTCCTGAAATCTGAAATCTGCCATTAAGGTTAACAAAGATATATAGGGATCCTAGCAGAATTCTCCTTGGAATCCCTCAAACTCATGTTCTTTAACTATTTTACCAACATTTACTTAAGGAGAGACTGAGCGCTAAATGGAGAAGGCTGGGAGGAGTCATGTACTGCTGAGCATTCTTGTCCCCAGCAACTCAGCTCTGCCTGGGGGTCCAAAACCTGCCTGGGCGTGAGGGGCGAAGGCTTTGCAGTGAGCCACATCCTACCTCTGGGAGGGCAGCCGCTAGCCTGGCTTGTGAGCTGAGCTCGCCCAGTGGGGCCCTCTTTCCACTCCAGGGGCTCATCCTATGATCATTTCCAATGGATGATTTCAGCCTCCTGGGGAGGTTTGTGGGCAGATTCTGTTTTCTTCATCTTGTTACCCTTCTGATGATGCATTTGCTGCCCTTATTATCAGTGCACCCAGCACCTGACTAGCTGTCACTCTGCAACCCAATCCAGCCCTGGAAACAACTGGTAGGAACCAGGGAGCGGGCAGTAGGTAACTGGGGAGGAGAGGTGAGAAGGAGTCTGCAAGCGTGCGTATTTGTGTGCGTGTGCATGCGCGCATGTGTGCATCTGTGCATCTGTGTGTGTGCCTGCGTGCGTGTGTGTGCATGTTCCTGGAAAGGGGTCCCGATCCAGACCCCAAGAGAGGCTTCTTGGATCTCCAGCAAGAAAGAATTTGAGGCAAATCCATAAAGTGAAGGCAAGTTTATTAGGTAAGTAAAGGAATAAAGAAGGGCTACTCCATGGGCGGGGCAGCAGCACAGGCTGCTCAGCTGCTTAGACTTACTGTTACTTCTTGATTATATGCTAAACAAGGGGTGGATTATTCACGAGTTTTCTGGGAAAGGGGTGGGCAATCCCCAGAACTGAGGGTTTCTCCCCTTTTGAGCCCATGTAGGGTAACCTCCCGACATGGCCATTTGTAAATGGCATGGTGCTGGTGGGAGTGTCTTTTGGCATGCTAATGCATTATAATTAGCATAGAAACAGCAGTGAGGACGACCAGAGGGCACTGTCATTGCCACCTTGGTTTTGGTGAGTTTGGACACCTTCTTTACCTCAGGCTGTTTTGTTTTTTTGTTTTTTTTTGAGATGGAGTTTCACTCGTTGCCCAGGCTGGAGTGCAATGGCACGATCTCGGCTCACCACAACCTCCGCCTCCTGGTTCAAGCCATTCTCCTGCCTCAGCCTCCTGAATAGCTGGGATTACAGGCATGCACCACCACGCCCGGTTAATTTTGTATTTTTAGTAGAGACAGGGTTTCTCCATGTTGGTCAGGCTGGTCTCGAACTCCCGACCTCAGGCGATCCGCCTGCCTTGGCCTCCCAAAGTGCTGGGATTACAGTGTGAGCCACCGCGCCCGGCACCTCAGGCTGTTTTATCAGCAAGGTCTTTGTGACTTGTATCTTGTGCTGACCTCCTAGCTCATCCTGTGACTAAGAATGCCTTAACCTCCTGGGAATGCAGCTCAGTAGGTCCTAGTCTTATTTTACCCAGCCCCAATTTAAGATGGAGTCGCTTTGGTTTGAACGCCTTTGGGGGGGGTGTGTGTGTGTGTGTGTTGTGTGTTTGGTGGGAGGAACAGAGGAAGAGAAGGTCTGTACCTGGGGTAGATGGCATCATTTAGTACATACTTCTGCCTCCCCTCCTGCCCAAGGCACCACCGTGGTTAGAGTCTATTCCCCTCTTGCTGACTTCAGGCTTAGCCATGTGACTTTTGTTTGCCAATGAGTATGAGCAGATATCATATCCGCCTCATTGGACAGAGGCTTTATATGTGCTTTTGTGCTTTCATGGTTTGGCTTGGCCTTTCATCAGGAGAAGAGCAAGTCCCGGGAAACCAGTGACCCTTCAGGAATCGAACACCCACAGAGCAGACAAATCTAGCCCACGGCTGGCACAGAGCTGAGCCTGATGCATGAGCGAGCAATACATACTTGAGAGCCCCCGGAATCTGGGATTGTTTATGACACAGCATTAGTGCAGCAAAGCCCTGACCGATACAGTAGCTGTGTCAGGTGCTGGGGGACAACGTGCAAGAAGCACAGGAGGGACGGAAAACAGGGAGCTGAGTCGCACAGTCTGAACTCTGAGCATGTGCTCTGTCTGAGATTCAGAAGGTGCTTCCTGCTGCACACTATCAGTTCCCATCCCCTTTATTTCCTTAACAGGTAAACACCTTTGACACTGTCACAGGTGCTGAAGGAACTGTGGCTGAGGAGGTGACTTGCAGCACTGCCTGTAAAAGGGGATACCAGGTGCACATCCATCTACGGGGGAAATGATAAAATCTATGAGGGGATATTCAAATTCAGTGGAATACGAAACATAGGTTAAATTCCATGGGTTAGAACCACATGTATATTCACTTGGATGCATTTCACAAACAATACAGAGCCAGAAAAGTAGGTCGCGTGATGATGCGCTCTGCATAATATTTATGTAAAGTTTTAAAACCTGGAAAAACCCACATATTGTTTGTGGATGCATACATATGTATTGAAAGTTTGAAAACAAACAGGTGAAGGAGAAACACCCAGTGGATGAGAGAGGAACCACAGGAGAGGGGGGACGACAGGGCTTAGAGGCAGCTACATGGGGGCCCCAGCGATTCCATGATGTTTTATTCCTTAAAAAAAAGAACAACAACAGAGAGATTTGAGGAAATGCGACATTCGGCTAAGATGTGATAATGCTGTTTGGGGAACACGGGCGTTCATTGCGTTGTTCTTTTTGTGTGTGTTTGAAATAGTGTGAATAACACCGTTTTCAAGAAACATAGGTCTTTCCTGTGTGATGTGTGTGGGGAACAACAGGGGTGAGGTAGAGGACTTGAGGGGTGTGCGGGGGAGGTCACAGGGGCAGAGCTGGGGCTGCTGTGGCAGATTGGCCCCTGGGAAGCTGCCTCTGAGATGGAGGACTCAGGAATCCTGACTTTGTTCTGCCAACAACTGTTCATCTTTAACAAGCCTGGCTGTTACACTTAGATTTTTTTTTTTGTTTTGTTTTGTCTTTGAGACAGGGTCTCACTCTGTCACCCAGGCTGGAGTGCAGTGGTGCCATCACAGCTCACTGCAGCCTCCACCTCTCAGTCTCAGGTGGTCGTCCCACCTCAGCCTCCTAAGTAGCTGGGACTACAGGCATGTGCCACCGTGCCTGGCTCCCTTTTTTTTTTTTTTTTTTTTTTTGTAGAGATGGGGTTCCCCTATATTGTTCAGGCTGGTCTTGAACTCCTGGGCTCAAGTGATCCTCCTGCTTCAGCCCCCCTTAGTGCTGGGATTATAGGTGTGAGCCACCATGCCTGGCCAGGCCTAGAATTTTAGTAGCATTTAAAAATGTTTAATTTGAAAACACGTCCAAACCTATGGAAAAGTCACAGGAACAGAACAGTGAACAGCCACACACAGACCCTTCTCCTAGGTCCCTGCCTTGTTAAACACACATGTTCACCAAGAGTGTCTTCCAAGGTCCTCTCAGGAAGCCTCTAAGCTGTAGTAAGTTGCAGGCAGCGTGATATTTATCCTTAACTATTTCAGCTCGTGTGCCCTAGGAACCGAGGCCTCTTCTTCTATAATCACAATGAGGTGATTGAGTTCAGGAAGCTCAATATTGATTCAACACTATTATCTAAATAATCCATACTCCGCTGTTCAATACTAGGCCATCTAGCAATATTTTCCATAACTCAGGCTCCAATCTAAGATCCTTCACTGTATTTCAGAATCATACTAAATATCATTTCTTTTTTGCTGAGATGGGGTCTTGCTATGTATGCTGTTCATGCTGTTCTTGAACTGCTGGCCTCAAACCATTTTCCCAAAGTGCCGGGATTACAGGCTTGAGCCGGCGTGCCTGGCCTAAATATCTTTTTGAAGGAACAGTCGTTTGTGTTTTTTTGAGATTTCCTCACGCTTTCTAGATTTAACTCATGCGAAGTCTCTGCTTGGGAACAAAAGCTTTTCCCAACCCAACCTTAGCTTGGCCCAATGCTGGGGGGGCCAAGCCCAGTGCCCTCCCTTGTCTCCAGCCACCCTTCTCCATCTGCACCCCAGGGAGCCTCTGCCTCACTCAGGACACTAATGGTGATTGGGGGGAGGTGGCACGTGGCCTTCTGGTTCTCAGGCCCGGCTTTCTCCACATGCAGCCGCTCAAAGTGCAAACTCTCTGTTGCTGGGAGCTCTGGCCTCACCAGGGGGTTGCAGCTAAGCTGGCTATTGCACAAATACAAAAATATTACAATTAATGGAAAAATATTTGTACCATATATAGCAGTTTAATGGCCATATTCTTAAGATCAAAAAAAAAAAAAAAAAAAAAAAAAAAAAAAAGGTCTTACAAAGCAGTAAAAACAAAATTAACCCCAATTTAAAAAAATGGGCAATTGAGCCAGCAGTTTACAAAGAACCATAAACGGCCCATAGTCACTCGTTCCACTAGGAACTAAAGAAATGGAAACGAAATCAACAAAGAGATCAGGTTTTTGGGTCTCATTTCAAAGGATGGCGTTGGTTCCTGTGTTGGTGAGACTGCAGGGAAACAAGCCTTATCTCACCCAGCTGGTGGGATTTCAAATGTGTATCTTCCTAGGGTGTCAGATTTGGCAGTCTCTATCGGGGCTTTCCAATCATTTAGTCTCTACAAATGTATCTTTAGGAAATAATTCCAGATGTGTTCAAAGAGCTTCAACAATGTTCACTGTCTGCTACTTACAACAGTGAACAACTGAGTTCAACCTAAAGGTCCAATAAAAGGGGATCACCTAGATAAACTGTGACCCTTCCACGCAATGAAAAACTTTGTACCCTTACACGGTGATAGAAAAACGTTTACTAATTGAAAGAGTGTTCACAATTTATATTGTTCAGTAAAAAGGTAGATTAAATACAAAACTATATGTACAGTGTAATTCATTTTGGTAAGAAACTTCTTGTTTCTTTAGAAGTTTCTAAAGAAGAAATATTTAGAATAGAATGTCCCTAAACCTTAACAGTGGCTATCTTTTCTTTGAAATAGGGTCTGTATTACCCATTTGGCTGGTTTTGAACTCCTGGGCTCAAGTGATGCTTCTGTCTCAGCCTCCCAAAATGCTGGGATTACTGGCATAAGCCACTGTGCCTGGCCTTTAACATAATTTTTTTTTTTTTTTTTAAGGGATAATAGAGGTGGTTTTTCCACTTTCTTTGGAATCTTCCAGTCTTTTTCAAAATTAGAAAAGGATCTGGTTTTACAGCGGACAGTGTAAATTCTGCCAGGGAGGTATACCAGATTACTAATTGAGAGGCTGACATATAAGCCTAGAACAGTCTCCTTGCACATCTCACTGAGGGTTGTGGCCTTTGTTCTCAGTCCAACAAAAAGTAAACTCATCTGCTTAGCAGAGTATTCATTACACAATAGGTTGAATGTAGCCACTGAAAATATTCATGCAAATATCTTCATTAGTAAAATCATGCAATTAACCTGAAATATGTGCTAAATGAAGCAGCCAAATTGTTGCATATTTTCCCAGCTCTTAATTATAATTTTGGTAATCAATTTTTCTCCTGATTACCAAAAAGAAAAAAAAAAAACACGGTTCAATGTATGCGTGATCCGAGGATGAGCTGGAACGTGAGATAAAACCCTGAATTGTTACAGCAAAGAAGGCCATTAACCTTTCCTGTGTTTTTGTTCATCGCAAGCATTTCCTGCTAATGCTCATTGCTGAAGAAGATTGGATTTTAACAAGAGCTTTTTGGATCAAGCATCAGCCCTTCCTGAACTATACGTTTTGCAAGCGCCACCGTCATTAAAGGTTACCAGCACTTCCATTATCATCTTCCCAGCGTTTATTTCTTAAATGGCTTTTGACTGCAGTGTAAAAATTTTCCTTAAGTGAAAACTGGCATCCAAGCTTGCAAACCCAGGCATGCAAATGGCCAAAAATGCCTCAGAGCCACATTTAAAAAAAAGCAGGGTGGAGGACAGTGAGTCCCAATAGACAGATCTCCTATGCTCTTCGAATTCTTGTTTTCCAATTTACTGAGCAGTTAGTGGATTTGGAAGTGGGAAGAGCCTCACCATATAGCATTTCACAGGGTACGTTAGGAGGAGCTGCTGAGCCATGGGGTAGCTCAATTTCTACATCTGTAAAATGGAATGAAGCATGTGAAGATTGAGATGCGTAAGGTCTCTAGCACATGTAAAAGGCAAAATATATTTGCCAATATTTAAGGTGCCACATTTTAACTTCCCCTTTTTAACAGGTCCTCCATGAAGCAGTCGGCCTCCTCAGGTTAAATCAGGAAGGTATCACCCTTGGGACAGAGTGGGTACTTGATCTCTCTAGGAAGATGTTGTTTTTCACCACTTGACCTTAGAGATCCTCCCAAGATGCAGAAATGCTTAGTTCTCAGTCATGAGAGTAGAGCTTGGAGGAACACAAACATATTAGAGAAAAGCCAGGAAGGCAGGTCCCGGGAGTACAGGTTGTACACTGTGCAAGGATCTCACGTAAGGGACACCTCTCATTCATGTCAGACATGCTGTAGATTTATAGATTTGTCCTGACAGTTTTCTAGATACAAAATAAATATTGCAATTGTTCTTCCAGATAGAAGTAAAGTGTCCTGAGGAAGGAGGTGCCTCTTTCTAAATTACACCAAGACATTGCGTAGACTAACTGCAGCCTGGGGAAGCCCTCTGCTCATGGCTCCCGAAGTTTGTGGGGTGAACAGACCTGAAGGGAGCAGAGGGGAAGATCGGATGCATGGGGCCTGCTGGGTCTCTTGGAGGAGACCCCTGGTAGGGAGTTGGGAGGGAGCCCGAGTGGGAGGGCTTCTTTTCTGGTTCCTGTTTAGTTCTCTGCTATCCTGACTGCGTTGATACAGCAGTTAAGAAGAAATTATTGGCTTGGCACGGTGGCTCATACTCGTAATCCCAGCATTTTGGGAGGCTGAGGTGGGCAGATCACTTGAGGTCAGGAGTTCGAGACCAGCCTGGTCAACATAGTGAAACCGTGTCTCTACTAAAAATACAAAAATTAGCCTAGTGTGGTGGGGGGCGCCTGTAATCCCAGCTATTTGGGAGGCAGAGGCAGAAGAATTGCTTGAATTGGGGAGGTGGAAGTTGCAGTGTGCCGAGATCACACCAGTGCATTCCAGCCGGGGCGACAGAATGAGATTCCACCACCAAAAAAAAAAAAAAAAAAAAAAAAAAAAAAAAAAAAAAATTATTTAGGCAGATACTAAGGAAGGGTAAGAATGTCCTTAGTAAGGTTTTCCTTTTAATGAAAAGCAGCCCCCAAATCATTTCTAACAAAAAGCAGCCTGTAAAATCGAGCTACGCACATAGAAAGGCAGGCTAGAACCTTGCGTGGGTGAATGCTGGCAGCTGTGCCAGTAGGAAAGGGGCTGCCTGGGTCTACGCAAGTCCAGCACGGTGGCTCCATCTTCCCATCCCTTTGCCAGCCAAGTGTACAGTAAGGAGCAGAT
Organism: Macaca thibetana thibetana; assembly: GCF_024542745.1. Classification (NCBI taxonomy): domain Eukaryota; kingdom Metazoa; phylum Chordata; class Mammalia; order Primates; family Cercopithecidae; genus Macaca; species Macaca thibetana. Next base: position 26,852,773 of record NC_065597.1, on the reverse strand, counting down.
AACATGGCACCCACCAAGTGGAAAGCCAATTTGCTTAATAAGATGAGGGTGGGATGGCCAGCTTCCCCAAATGCTACGTAAACATCACACTTGGTCCAACCAGTCTGTGGGCCCTCTGTAAATCAGACACCCCCCCTCAAGCCTGTCTTTAAAATCTGCTGCATTCTGCTGCAGGCCGAAGTCCCATTCTGGCACCCCTCTCTTTTGCAAAGGAGAGAGATGTTCTCCTTTCTCTTTTGCCTATTAAACCTCCACTCTTTTTCTGTTGTTGTTGAGACAGAGTCTCGCTCTGTCATCCAGGCTGGAGTGCAGTTGGTGCCATCTCGGCTCACTGCAACCTCCACCTCCTGGGTTCAAGTGATTCCTGTGCCTCAGCCTCCTGAGTAGCTGGGATTACAGGTGTGCACCATCACACCTGGTAAACTTTTGTATTTTTAGTAGAGACGGGATTTCACCATGTTGGCCAGGCTGGTCTCGAACTCCTGACCTCAAGTGATCCGCCTGCCTTGGCCTCCCAAAGTGCTGGGATTACAGCTGTGAGCCACCGTGCCCGGCCTGAACCTCCACTCTTAAATTCACTCCTTGTGTGTGTCGATGTCCTTAATTTTCTTGGCATGAGGCAAGGAACCTCGGGGATTACCCCAGACGAGGACACCACTTCAGCATCAGGGAGAAGTCAGTAATGGAGTAAGACTAGGAGGGAAGGCCTTGTATATCTAGCAGGCCCCTGGCAGGAAACAGATGTCCCACACCGGCTGGGAACTTGACCATGTGTGAGCAGAGCGCAGAGAAGGTTGCAGGGGGCCACAGGGCCTGGGGCCAGCACAGGCAGGAGCCACTGCCGCTCCCAGGCCTGAGAGTGGTGGGTGGTGCTGGGTAGACAGGTTCCCGATAGGTGCTGGGCCTTGGGGAGAGGACCGAACAGTGGGGGAATCAGAAAATGAGGATAAAACCCGAGGCCCTGTTCTCCCTCCTTTTTGCTTCAGCTGGTGCTGCCTGTTGGCCAAACCCAATTGGAAGCCACAGGCAGAGGCGTCTCTGGGCACCAGGCTCGGGGACAGGGGAGGACACTTCTCTGAAGGGGGCAGGGATTGCTCGGGGCACCTGATCCCAGCTTCACTGGGCTCCTTTTGGTTCCCAGGTAGAAAGGGGCAAGGTGACCCTTAGGCAGAGGCTGGGTATGGGCTCTCTGGGACAGGGAAGCAAATGGAGGACATGGTGGAGACTCACAGGAGACCAGTTTGGAGAGGGCTGGGGTGAGACTGAGGCAGCCATGGGATCTCGGGTCCCAAACAAGCCCATCTTGGAAGCTTACCCCAGCCCGCAGTTTACATGTTGAAGGCCCACGGGGCTCCTGGCACCACATCATGGTCACCGCCTAGACCTGAGAAGTGCTTCCCTCTGCTGTAAGGGGTACCATGGGGGCCCCTGGTCTCCCAAACACCCAGACCCCATCTCAGGGAGGGGTGGGCAAGCAGAGACAGAACTGAGAGGCTGAGCACAGCCAGTGGCCAGCTGTGACCTGATTCAGCAGCTGGGACAAAAGGCGGTTCATTCCATGACCCCTGAGACGGGGCCTCGGGAGAGACCAGATGAATTCTATAGAATATGAGGAGGTAGGTGGTCAGGTACAGAAATCTGAATCCCACTATATATCTGTGTCTTAAATACATATTTTTTTTTATCCCATTTGTGCGTGTGTGTGTATATGCGTGCACTCACACATGAGAGTGAAGTGGGGGAGAGGGAGAGAGGGAGAGAGAGAGAGACTATTAAGGCAAACCCTTCTTGAATATTCAATCCCAGAAACTTAAATGATTATGGTACCCTATTATAATGAAGTATTCTAGAACCATGAAAAATCTTCTTTCTCAAAAATATTACAGATCAATAGCATTTGTAATGATAGATGCAGAAGTCCTTCATAAAATTTTGCCAACCAGCATAAAACAACTCATTAAAGAAAAGTCACCAAGGCCAAATAAGCTTTGTTCTTAAGGTAATTTATCATGGAATAAGAGAAAATATTTAAAGGCATTAATAATTGAAACGGACAATTTTAAAACATTATTCAACACTCTGTTTTCATAAAATAGTGGAAAAATAGTAAAGGGAGTTTTCCCTTAACACGATGACATGTTGCGTTTGAAATTCAAATCCAATAGTCATTTTCAGAGGTGCACGGTTCTGTGCCCGGCACTGCACCACAGCATGACCCTGCCTCCCCCGACCCTAGAGTGATGTACAAAATCCCACTCTGTTTAACCCAACCCTGTCTCTTCAGTGTCTCCTCCTCCCCTTTTCCCTCCTACTCTTGCATCACAGCTTGGCAGGCCTTCCTGCTGCTCCTGGTGCATACCAGCCTCACCTCTGTCTTTTGTCCCAGCTGCTGAATCAGGCAGGGTCTTTGCATGTGCAGTTACTCTGCTTAGAACACCTTCCTCTTGGCCAGATAGTTCCATGACTGGCTCCCCCCTTCCTTCCTCCCTTCTTCCCTTCCTCCCTTCCTCCCTCCCTTCCTTCCTTCCTCCCTCCTTTCCTTCCTTTCTTTCTTCTTTCTTTCTTTCTCTCTCTCTCTCCCTTCCTTCCTTCCTTCCTTCCTTCATTCCTTCCTTCCTTCTTTCTTTCTCTTTTTCTTTCTTTCTTTCTTTCTTTCTTTCTTTCTTTCTTTCTTTCTTTCTTTCTTTCTTTCTTTCTTTCTTTCTTTCTTTCTTTCTTTCTTTCTTTCTCTCTCTCTCTCTCTCTCTCTCCTTTCTCTTTCTTTCTTTTCTCTCTTTCTCTTTCTCTCTCTCTCTCTCTCTTTCTCTCTTAGATGGAGTTTTGCTCTTGTTGCCCAGGCTGGAGTGCAGTGGCACAATCTTGGCTCACTGCAACCTCTGCCTCCCGGGTTCAAGCGATTCTCCTGCCTCAGACTTCCAAGTAGCTGGGATTATAGGCGTGCACCACCACGCTCAGCTAATTTTGTATTTTTAGTAGAGATGGGGTTTCTCCATGTTGGTCAGGCTGGTCTCAAATTCCCGACCTCAGGTGATCTGCCCGCCTCAGCTTCCCAAAGTGCTGGGATTACAGGCGTGACCCACTGTGCCTGGCCTGGCTCCCCCATTTCTTTGAGGACTCGGCTCAAATGTCACTGTCTTGCTCAGGACTTTCTTGAGCAACCTATGCTAAGAAAGCATCCGAAGTCTACCCAGCTCTCTCCCAGTGCTCCTCACCTCCCCTCCCTGCCAGTCCTCGATGTCACCTGTCATCACCTGCAGACCACATAGGGACTCGTTTGTTTATTGTCTGTCTCCCGCTGCCAGAACACAAGGGCCACCAGGCTGGGGACTTTACTTTCTTCACAGCCGTTTCCCAGGGCCCAGAACGCCAGGCACTGCAGTTGCTCAGGGAGTGTCAGTGGCATGAGTGAATGAGTAGCTGCCCCGTGGGAGAAGAGTTAACATCTAACTTCTGCATTTCAAACCTTTTTGCTTAGGACTTCTGTATTAAAACACATTTAGTTTTGAAAAGGCAAAACATGTCCATGGTATGAAATTCAAAAAGGCCATAAGACTTAAGTGTACACCGTAAATAGAAACACTAAGCGCCCCCTCGTCCAGGCTCTTAAAGCCTCTTCCCCTTGCAGGGTCTGATAGATGGAAAAGGGAAGCTCTTGCATCATTTTAAGTTTCATTTCTCTTTTCCCAAGTGAGACTGAGCTTCTCATCTATTTAAGAGTAGTGAGTGAGTGTTTTTGTTTTACTGGGGACTGTCTGTTGATAGCCTTGCTCATTTTTCTGCACAATTGTCAGTCTTTCTTATTGATTCTCCAGGGGAAGAAAAATAATTTTCTCTCTGTCCTTCATAGTTCTTAGCCGGGAATCCCTGAAACAAAAGACAGATGCACAGGAGAAAAACAAACAGAAGTTTAAGAACGTTTATCCCTCCTGTAGAGATGGGAGATGATCCAAAGAAATGAGTCGATCTTAAAAAAAAAGAGTGTAAGCTTCAGGCTTAAATATCTTTTTTTTTTTTTTTTTTTTTTTTTTTTTTGAGACGGAGTCTCATGCTGTTGCCCAGGCTGGAGTGCAGTGGCGCGATCTCGGCTCACTGCAAGCTCCGCCTCCCGGGTTCCCGCCATTCTCCTGCCTCAGCCTCCTGAGTAGCTGGGACTACAGGCGCCCACCACCGCGCCCGGCTAATTTTTTGTATTTTTAGTAGAGACGGGGTTTCACTGTGGTCTCGATCTCCTGACCTTGTGATCCGCCCGCCTCGGCCTCCCAAAGTGCTGGGATTACAGGCTTGAGCCACCGCGCCCGGCCAAATATCATTGTTTGCTGAAACAAAGCCAAGAGGGTGGGAAAGGCCCCTTTAAGATGAGAAGGTCAGGAAAAGTCCTGGAAAGCAAAAGTGAGCTTGTGCAGATTTAAGTTGAAGCCTTCTCCATTGATGAAGACTCTTAGAGGGAGACATCCTTTCAAAAGGAGATTTCCTTTACAGATATCAATTTCTCTTACAAAGGGTAACTTTTCAGATCTTCTATATCTGCAGTTTTTCAAAATAACCAGGTCAAAATAATCCTTATGACAAAGAGGCATATTTGGGTGGCCTATGCCAGTCTCCTTGGTTCATATTTTGGGGTGGTGTGTCCTGAGCCTCATCAATTCATACATGGGAGCTCTCTTCATATCAAGCAAATCAGGTCTTTTTCAGTTTGTCATGTTACTGTGTTTATGGTATACATTTCTGGGCAGAACAGCTTAATTTTTCTTTTTTTTTTGAGACAGTCTTGCTCTGCTGCCCAGGCTGGATTGCAGTGGCACCATCTCAGTTCACTGCAACCTCTGCCCCCCGGGTTCAAGCGATTCTCCTGTCTCAGCCTACTGAGTAGCTGGGACTACAGGTGCAAGCCACCATGCCCGGCTAATTTTTGTTGTTTTAGTAGAGACAGGATTTCACCATATTGGTCAGGCTGGTCTCAAACTCCTGACCTCAAGTGATCCACCTCCCTCAGCCTCCCAAAGTGCTGGGATTACAGGCATGAGCCACCGTGCCCGGCCAAACAGCTTATTTTTACAGCGAATATATCAATTTTGTCTTTTATGGCTTCCGTCAAACAAAAATAAAATTGTAAGCCTCCCGATCAACTGGATGGACCCTTCCTCTAGGTCAAGGGCATTCTAAAGTAAACCTGAAACACTGGTTCAGGTCATGATGGGAATGGGTTGTTGGACATCTGTCATTATACCTTCGTCCCTTTGGAATTCAGGTACAGCTGACCAGCATTAACATTAAAACAGAGACCTTAAGACTGACAGAACAGATGCTTTAAGTCTGATGAGAAACATTTACATCTGGAGCTGAGGCTCTTGCCTGTGATCCCAGCACTTTGGGAGGCTGAGGCGGGAGGATCACTTGAATCAAGGAGTTTAGGATCATCCCGGGCAACATAGTGAGATCTGGTCACTACAAAAAATAAATAAATAAAATAAAGTAAAATAAGTTAGCCGGGATAGTGGTGCATGCCTTTGTTCCCAGCTACTTGGGAGGCTGAGGTGGGAGGATTGCTTGAGCCCAGGAGGTCGAGGCTGCAGTGAACTATGTTTGTGCCACTGCACTCAAGCCTGGGCGACAGAGTGAGACTCTGAAACCTACTACCTGAGGGCTTCATCTGCATAATAAGAACCTTGGTCTCCACAGCCTTATCTTTTTTTTTTTTTTTTTTGAGACGGAGTTTCACTCTTGTTGCCTGAGCTGGAGTACAATGGCACGATCTCAGCTCACTGCAACCACTGTATCTCTTAGGTTCAAGCGATTCTCCTGCCTCAGCTTCCCGAGTAGCTGGGATTACAGGCAGGCGCCACTACGCCTGGCTAATTTGGTATATTTAGTAGAGACAGGGTTTCTCCATGTTGGCCAAGCTGGTCTCGAAGTCCTGACCTCAAGTGATCTGCCTGCCTTGGCCTCCCAAAGTGCTAGGATTACAGGTGTGAACCACTGCGCCCAGTCCCCAAAATAAAATTCTAAGCCCTCTGACTGACTGAATGGATCCCTCCTCTCAGCCAAGGGGATTCCAAAGTAAACCTGAAAAACTAGTTCTTGCCATGATGGGAAGTAGGGAGTTGGACGTGCCTTTTTATGCCCTCCTTCCTTTGGAATTCAGGCACAACTGACCAGCATTAACATTAAAACAGAGATTGTTGGCCGGGCGCGGTGGCTCAAGCCTGTAATCCCAGCACTTTGGGAGGCCGAGACGGGCGAATCATGAGGTCAGGAGATCGAGACCATCCTGGTTAATACGGTGAAACCCCGTCTCTACTGAAAAGTACAAAAAACTAGCCGGGCGAGGTGGCGGGCGCCTGTAGTCCCAGCTACTTGGGAGGCTGAGGCAGGAGAATGGCGTGAACCCAGGAGGCGGAGCTTGCAGTGAGCTGAGATCTGGCCACTGCACTCTGGCCTGGGCGACAGAGCGAGACTCCGTCTCAAAAAAAAAAAAAATAAATAAAAAAAAAAAAAAAAAAAAAAAACAGATTGTTAGGCTGATAAAACAGACTCTTTGTAGCCAGAAGATACCAAATTCCAACCTGACTCTAGTATAGCATCACGTGACAGATGGCAGGCCCTGAAAGAAAATGAAGTATTTTACCTCAAAATATATTTTTTGAGATATTCTGAAATGGCCCTGTAAAGTTGTCTTTGCATTCTCTAGATAATTCCCCTCCCTTTCCAGGTCTTTTCCTGACTCAGGAGAGATTAACAGGCAGGCACCTACTTAGGTCTGATAAGAACCATTTAACTTCTACTCACTCTGAAGCCTGCTACTTAGAGTCTTCATCTACATAATAAGAACCTTGGTCTCCACAACCCCTTATCTTAACCCAGACACTCTTTTCTACTGATTTCAGGTCTTTAGCTAATAACTCTTTCAACCAATTGCCAATCAGAAAATCTTTGAATCCACCTGTGACCTGGAACCCACTCCCCCACCCCCAGCTCTTTGAGCTGTCCCACCTTTCTGGATGGAACCAACGTATACACGTATTGATTGATGTCTGCCTGTAATTCCTGTCCCCCTAAAATGTATAGAATCAAGTTGTCACCCAACCACCTTGGGCGCATGTTCTTAGGACCTCTTGAGACTGTGTCTCAGGCCCTGGTTACTCATATTTGGCTCAGAATAAACCTCTTTAAATATTTTACTGAGTTTGACTCTTTTTGTTGACAACTTTATAGTATTCATAAAACTGTATATGGTATTTAAAAAAATTGAACAATGTATAAAAGTGCAAAGGATAAAAATGTGAATGGAAAGACACTCAATCTCCTGCTTCCCAGAAATAGTCATTATTATCAGTCTTTGGTCTCTGCTGCATGGATGAAAAGACAAAAAGACATTAGTTGAAAATAGGGAATTTTACTGTAGATGCTACTTTTAAAATGAAAATGTTTGATTTTACTTAGATTTGCCAGTAAAAGAATCTGAAGTTAAACTAAAGAAATTGCTGACCTTTGGATACACACAAACATAGACACCCACACAGACACAGAAACACACACACACACACACAGAAATACACAAAGGACACAGGAGCATACACACTCAAGAGAAATGAGTTCTCTGTTCCTTTAAAGTTAAGAAAAATGTTTAGAAAAAGCAGAGGCTGAAGTCATTACCTTTTTCTTAAACTCCATGTTTTAACTTTGGACAGTATTTGTTGACTCTCTGGCATGAAAAATGAAAAAAAACCTGTCCCATTTCTTTTTTCATCATATTCCTCTCCCTATCAGCCCCAGGAAATCATTTTTTTTAAATCTTGGTTTTATGGCAGTTGATTAACAAATGTTATGCCATATAAATCCTCAAAACTTAACTATTGGCTGAATTTAAAATATTGAAAATCTGGGAGTAAAGCAAATTAGATAACAACAATTGTGACACTTGAATTAATTAATCTGTTTTGTCTTCTCTGTTTTAAAGCTGAAATCTAAGAAGACATGAACATAATCAATTGGCTTTGGAGATTCTGTGCCTTTTGGTTCTGCTCAGGAATAAGAAGAGCTTAATACAAGTGGAAAATTAAGATTTCTGTTATTTTATTATTTTATTTTTTTGAGATGGAGTTTTGCTCTTATTGCCAAGCTGGAATGTAATGGCCTGATCTCAGCTCAATGCAACCTCCTCCTCCCAGGTTCAAGCAATTCTTGTGCCTCAATCTCCCAAATAGCTGGGATTACAGGCATGTGTCACCACACCCAGCTAATTTTGTATTTTTAGTAGAGATGGGGTTTCTCTATGTTGGTCAGGCTGGTCTCGAACTCCCGACCTCAGGTGATCCGCCTGCCTTGGCCTCCCAAAGTGCTGGAATTACAGATGTGAGCCACCGTGCCTGGCCAAGATTTTGGTTATACATGATAAAGATAAACTAAATAATTCAATAGAGTTCAAATTATTGTCAGTGTTCACAAATGACATTTTTCATCGGTGTTTGAGGGAAGGAGAAATAATTAACTTTACTAATAATTAAGACAACCAATATGAGTGTCATTTCCTGAAATGTATTAATGGACATTTTAGTTTTTAAAGCAGTCAGGGGACCTGGATCTGAAATCTGGACATTCTTTTACTCTCCGTAGAAAAGACACCGCAAGTAGTTCCAATGCGATTACATGATTACAGCTGGTCACATTTCCCTTTCTAAGTACACAGCCTATGAAATCGACAATTAAAAAGAGATCATGGTTGTTGTAACTCGATCCTCCTACTCTGTGGCATTAATCTTTCCAACGGAATAAGAAGGTTGCATCTCTTTCTTCCTCCCTCTGTCCTCCTTCCTTTCTTCTTTCCTTCCTCCCTCCCTCCCCTTTCTCCCTCCTTCCTTCCTTTTCTCCTTTCTCTTTTCTTCCCCTCCTCTCTCTCTTCCCTCCCTCTCTCTCCCTTCTTTTCTTTTTTCCTTTCTTCCTTTTTTTTTCTTTTTCCTTTCCTTTCTCCCTCTCCTCCACTGCATCATGCACTCATTCATTTATTCAACGAGTATTTATTGAGCATCTACTAGCACCAGCCCTGCATCCTCTATGCTGGAGGATACAATGGTAAATGTATTGGTTATTCTGTGCTGGCTAACAAGCCACCCCAATACTTAGTATTTAAACTTAGTTTGAAATGGCAATGATATTGCTTGACTCATGATTCTGTGGGTTGGCTGGATAATTCTTCTGCTGGCTGCAAATCTTAATATAGCTCACTTGCATATGAATTTGTTGGTACTGGGTATTGGTGGGATGCCTCAGTTCTCCACCAGGTGGGAGTTAGGTTAGACTAGCTCCTTTAGATGGCAGGAACTAGGATTCTACCTTTGGATGTGAGGAGTGGCAAAATCACAATGCAGAGGGACATATATACCAGGATGAGAGGAATCTGGGGCAATGTGGCCATGTTTTGCATTTCACCATAGCAAATGAGATGGATGAAGCTCCTACCCTCATGTAGCTTGCAGTCTAGTAACTACAATTAGTAATGACAGTTCACACTTGCAGAGTTCCCACAATATAATGTGCCAGGCACTGTTCTAAATGATTTATAAGCATTAAGATATTTCGTCCTCACAACAACCTTATAATATCACAGTATGAGCCACAGGTGACCTGCCTTATTCCAGGATTGTTAGGGGCTCTTCTCCATGGAAGGGATGTCCAAACTCTCACTTGAAGGATAAAAGAGGTATCAAGGGAAAAGGGGAAGGGTGGGGAGAAGAAAAAGGGTGCCATGGAAAAAGTCACTGAAAGGTAAGATTTCGTTTGAGAATTGCCACTGTCTACAGTGGAGTGAAATCAAGACCAAGTAAAAAAAGTTGCCAAGTTGGACAATGAAAAAGGGCATTTACTCCATCCTAAGACAATTACTTAGAGATTTTGAAAATAAAGTTTATTGCTTAAAACTCCATGAATGAAATCAGATAGGCAGATACCAAATGGGAAAAATTATTAACAACATATATTGGTTCAACCATGTATTCACTCAACTACTGAGCACCTACTAGATTCTGCAGTTCCAGACCCTTTTCCAAGCACCTACCTAAATACATTCCCCAATAGAAAATTCCCTAGGAGAGTATTCTCTAACATGGGTTTGAAGTTGATTCACTTTTTACCATATTTTTCTCTCAATAGCATATCTTAATAATCATCAGATAGGTCCAGCTCATTCTTTTTGAATGGATATACACTACTGCTCATTTAAATCTCAATGGATGTTAGGTTGTTTATGATTTTATCCTATTGCAACCACTGCAACCAGGGGCACCTCAGTTACCGCTTCTTGGCACGTGGAGAAGTATTTCTATAATCTAGAAGCAAAATTATTCCAACGAATGGTATGTGCATTCTAAACATTTTAGTAGCTATTGCTATGACACCTTCCAATAAGGCTGAACCAATTTGCATCTTATCAGCATATTATGAGAATACCCATCCCTTTGCCAATCTTTAAATCTTTAACAACCTAAAGGATAAAAAAAAAAAATCCCCACAAACCAACAACACAACAACAAAAACAACAACAAAAGACCCATTTTGTCACTATTGAGTTAGCTTGAATTTGAATTGTCCTAATTTCCAGAGCAGTCCTTACCAGTTTTCACGTGGCCACATTTATGAGACACTGCGCATATTTCAGGAATATTTTGCTTCAGGAAATTGCCCAGTTTAAGTTTGTGGATAAATTGAGGGTTAAATTTGCCTCCAAATGAAGTTTAAGGTATATCACAAAATGTATGGCTCCAAAGGATATCAAAGTAGCAGCTCAGAGCAATTTCAAAGAACTTACAAGACTCCTATCAGAAAAAGAGCATAGATGAACAGCGGATCCATGATTTGCCGAGGGCTTATTCATTACAGAGTTATTTTGGGGGTAATAATACAAATAGGCATGCCACCTTTCCTTCTGAGTGGAAGAAACGTGATAATGTTCTCTACAAGAAAAGATGGCAATATCTATGTTGATAAATGTATGCTTTATCATTTCAGAAGCTGTTTATGGAAAGAATGACTCAGCAGGAAACACAGATGAGAAACCACAGGAAATCTGAACTGGGCTTTTGACTGGAGCTGGTTAAATAAAAGCCATTATGTTTTACTTTATACCTAGACATTTGTATTTTAAATTTAATCACATTGAAGTCTTAAGTGGCATAATTTTATTACACATAAAATGGATGAATACAATGTCTTTTTGGTTTTTTCCCATTAAAAATTACTCCAAATTGGGCTGAACTGTTTCTAAGTGTTCAGGACTGGAACATTTGGTGAAGTTGTAGGTGGCGATAGAAAATATCCTCGGTAAATTATTAGGTCCTTCTCATGGAATTTCATATTATGTTACTAACAGGGAATGCTGACACCCCTCTTTGAAGACTCACATTTATAGTAGAATGGTATTTTCTGTGGTGGTTTTGGGATGTGATTACCAGGAAATTGAATTTAGGAAAACAACCATGTAGTAAATCCATATAAAACCTTGATTTCTTGCACCAAGCTAGCCAATCCATAAAAAACAAAAACAAAAACAAAACAAAACAAAAAACGATTGATTCTACCTCTTGAATGCACATCAGCTAATCCAGTCCTCCCAACATTTACTGCTTGTCCAAGGCACCTCAGTGATGTCATGCCTGGAGGCTTGCAGAGACTTCCCATGGGTCTTTGGGAATCCCCTCTAGCTCTGGGGTGGACATGGTTTGGTGCCTGTCTGGCAACCAACACCCGAGTCCTACTTTATAAAAACACTCAAAGACTCAAGGGAAAGTGACCCCTTTTCCAACCCAGGGATAGATTTTGGTTACTCTAAGCCAGTTAGGGCAGCCCCATTTTCCTTGCAGTGGCTGGTTTGGAACAAGCAAATGAACTACAGAGTGGGTTATAAACCCACAAATCTTACTACGTTACGTCTCCGCTTAAAAACCTCTCAATGGCTTCCTGAGTCTTTTAGAATAAAAGTCTGAATAAGGTCCTTTGTCCTCTGTCAAAGTGCTCTGGCTTTTCCTTAAGACCTCCTCCCCGTGTCTGGCTTCCAGCACAGAGGTCTTCTCTGAGTTGCTGGAAGCTCTGAAAGTGGTTGTTCCAAGAGCCTGCACACAAAATGATCACTTTGTTCCCTAGACTATAGCAAGGGTTAAAATAATGATAATAATAATAGTCACTTTGCTTCAGTCTTATCTCCACTTTCTTTGTTCAGACTTTTTCAGCTCCTTGGTAAAATCTTCCTGTGCTCCCTTCCTCTGAGACAAGGGAAGCTTCCCTTTTACAGGTTCTCAAAACACCCTATATTTTCTCATACCCCTTACATATTAGTCCGTTTTCACACTGGGTAATTTATAAAGGTAAGAGGTTTAATTGACAGTTCCTCACGGCTGGGGAAGCCTCAGGAAACTTACAACCATGGCCAAAGGGGTAGCAAGTACCTTCTTCACATGGTGGCAGGAGACACAGAGAGAGCCCAGGGGAAACTGATACCTTTAAACCATCAGATCTCTTGAGAACTCCTTCACTATAAAGTGAACAGCATGGGGGAAACTGCCCCCATGATCCAATCACCTCCCACCAGGCTCCCCCCTCGACACATGGGGATTACAGTTTGAGATGACATTTGGGTGGGGTCACAGACCCAAACAATACCACCTTATCACAGTTTCTCAGACTTTCCTTGTTTTTGACGACCTCGATAGTTTTGAGGAATACTGGTTGGGTATCTTGTAGAATGTTCTTTACTGGCCTTTGATGATTTTCCTCATAGGACTGGGGTTGTGAGTTTTGGGGACAAAGACTTTATAGTGGTAAAATGTCCTTCTCATCACATTATATCAAGGATGCCCCCAATGAATGGAATGCCATTGTTGATACTGATCTTGGTCACCCAGCCAGGGTCATGTTTGTCATGTTATTCCACTTTAAAGTTACCCTTTTAGGCCCAGAGCAGTGACTCACACCTGAAATCTCAGCACATTTGGAGGCTAAAGCAGGAGGACTGCTTGAGGCCAGTAGTCGGAGACTAGCCTGGGCAACATAGTGAGATCTTGACTCTACAAATAAAAAATTATGCACACCAGGCTTGGTGCTGTGTATCTGTGGCCCTAGCTACTCAAGAGGGTGAGGCAGGAGGATCACTTGGGTCTGGGAGGTGAGGCTACAGTGAGGCATAATCATGCCAGTGCACTCCAGCCTGGGTGATGGGGCAAGACCCTGTCTCAAAAATAAATAAATAAATAAAGTGACTCTTTTGTTCCCTCTTTGGAAGGAAGTCACTGCATGCTGCCCACATCTAAGCAGGAGGGAGTTATACTCCTCTCACAGTGTGGTTTTCAGAAAGCTTGGGCAGAGGTGCCAGGGAGTCTATGAGTCAGGGTCCCCCATCAGAGTCTTGCATCCCGCAGGAAGGGGCCTGGCTCAATGTTTCTGCCATGCTCAGTCGCTGGCTGGGAGCAGCTTATGGCAAGCACGGCCATGCTGCAAACGTGGCAATGGATTTCAGGATTCAGCAGCTGGGGCTGTGGGGCTGTCACCCTCCCTGCAGTCAGAGGCCTGCAAGACATTTTCTCACTGAGGCCTGGGCCATGGACAGCAGCTGCGTGTAGCAATCCTATTGATAGTCCCAGCTGAGGCCCCAGCCAACCACTAGTATCAGCTACCGGCCAAATGAGAGGCAGGGTCTGCAGCCTTCCAGTCCTGGAGCAGGACATGCACTTCCTGCTTTGCCCTACACAAATCTCCTGATGCAGGGCAGGCAGCCCCAAATTGGGGCTTAGCCTGGGAGGGTTCCTTGGCTCCACTCAGGAAAGAATTTAAGAGAGAGCTGGTGGTGGAAGAAATCAGGTTTACTGAGGCAGCAGTGTTACAGCTCTGTGGCTGGTCCTCCAGAGCAGGGCTATCCCATAGGCAGTGTGCTGACAGTAGCAATTCAGGGACAGGTCTGCATCATATTGATACCCACTGATATGGTTTGGCTGTGTTCCCAGCCAGATCTCATCTTGAATTCCCATGTGTTGTGGGAGGGACCCGGTGGGAGGTAATTGAAACATGGGGGCAGGTTTTTCCCATCTTGTTCTCATGATAGTAAGACTCACTAGATCTTATGGTTATTATAAGTGGGAGTTTCCCTGCACAAGCTCTTTTTGCCTGCTGCCATCTATGTAAGATGTGACTTGCTCCTCCTTGCCTTCCACCACGATTGTGAGGCTTCCCCAGCTACTACCAATTAAACCTCTTTCTTTTGTAAATTGCCCAGTCACAGGTATGTCTTTATCAGCAGCATGAAAATAGACTAATACACCTACTTTTAATTACATGCAAATTAAAGGGAGGATTATGCAGAAATCTTTTTTTTTTTTTTTTTTTTTTTTTGAGACGGAGTCTCGCTCTGCCGCCCAGGCTGGAGTGCAGTGGCCGGATCTCAGCTCACTGCAAGCTCCGCCTCCCGGGTTCACGCCATTCTCCTGCCTCAGCCTCCCGAGTAGTTGGGACTACAGGCGCCCGCCACCGCGCCCGGCTAGTTTTTTTGTATTTTTTAGTAGAGACGGGGTTTCACCATGTTAGCCAGGATGGTCTCGATCTCCTGACCTCGTGATCCGCCCGTCTCGGCCTCCCAAAGTGCTGGGATTACAGGCTTGAGCCACCGCGCCCGGCCATGCAGAAATCTTAAGGAAAACGGTAGTAACTTCTGGGTCATCAGGTTGTTGCCATGGAAAGGGGCAGTAACTTCCGGGTGTTGCCATGGCTATGGTAAACTGACATGGAACACTGGTAGGTGTGTCTTATAAAAAGGTGCTTCCACCCAGTCCCTGTCTAGCTGGTCTGGTGTCCAAGACTTACCTTAAGAGTTGAGTCCTCACCCCCATTGGAGGGATAAAGGGTGGTTTATGCTGCCTAGTTTTGGGTGCTGTGTTACAAAGCACAGGCAACTGGGACATTGCTTTGCTTCCATGAGACCCGCCTGTCCCTTCATGGAAATGCCCCCATTTTGCTTAGACTGGGTGTGGTGGCTTCTGTGATGCCCACTCAAGCCTCCTGAAGACCCTCCTTGGCCTGTGGATTAGGGAGACACTGGAGCCACTGGTGAGAAATGCTGAAAAGAACCTTCAGCTTTGATGGCAGCAAAAACTAAGAAATCACTGGGGGCTCTTCCAATCCCAGGGCTCAGTCCTCCTGGATCCAGGCCATGGGCATTTCTTCTCATTGGTAAAAGCAATTTATAATTCATTCTCACCTTCAAAAATGCTTTTTCTGGGAAAGGACTGGGGCAATGCAGTAGAAAGAAGAGCCACAGCATCCCCGAGCAAGCCTTTGTTTCACCTGGTTCTGTTAGAGGCACCCTCTCACCCAGCCAGGGATTTTTAGTACCTTCTGAGCTACTCAAATAGAAATAGTGAGACCAATACTTTGGTACAAAGAAGCTTCTGGCAAGGACGTTAGAACTAGTATTTTCTGCTTATATAAAGAAATAGAAGCATGGATTTTAAGCAAACAAGATTTGCTGATCTCTAATGCATTCCAGAGTGTTTATTCACCACCTTTCAGAAAATTAGAATTTCTGTTTAAACAAAAGATTTTCTTCTCATAATCTATTTATGGCTGACATTGCAAAAGTCATTTTATTACGCGAATCAAAGTCTGAGAAGCGGAAAGCGAAGGTCAAGGGCAGACCGGATGATGAGGGTCACAGGTGGGAGAGGAGCAGTTATTGGATTTTTAGTTTCCCAGTTTATGCAAGCACCTCCCCAGGGAGGTGGCAAAGGGAGAGGAGTAAGAGCAGAAAGGGAGGAGGGAGGAGTGGAGAGAGGAAAGGCAGCACTGGGACCTGCTCTGCATCCATTCCTGTTCTTCCTAAAGGAATTCCAGTTTCACTCTGGAATCTACCCTGTGCTCAAAGCAGTCCACCCCTCAGAAGAAGCTGCTCCAACCCCTGACTCCTGGATGCATCCGCCTCCTCCACTGGCATCGAGAGACAAGGATGTGGTGTGCACTGCTGTCAACTCTGGAGTCAGACAGCTTGGGTTAAAATCCCTGCCTTTCTATTTACATGCTGTGCAATCTTGAGCAAGTAACCTCACCTCTCTGGGCCATAGTTTCCTTGGCTGTAAAGTGTGTGGATAATAATGACAGACATTTCATAGGGCTGTAAGAGGACTGAGCTCATATTGTAAAGTGCTTAGGATGATACCCGGCACAGAGCGTTTTGTTAAATAAAATCTCAATCTCATTGTCTTTACCAGCATTTGGTTCAGAAATGGATGTGTGGCTGTCTCCGGCTAAATATACGTTGAGTGACCTCTCCCCTTCAGACTTCTGGCTTTGTGAGAAAAACCCCTCCCTATTACTTTGACCCAGCATCAAGGGGGTCTCTGCTACCCGCTACTGAACCCTTCCTCCCCCGAGGCGTTCCACAGCAAGTTACTCCCTCTACTGTTGGCTACAATTTCTCAGCAGTTATCCTGCATACTTGGGAATTTTTCTGACACAAGAAAATGAAACCTACAACTTACTCACCAACACAACATTCTATGAATGCTAAATATATCTGTTAATGAGGTTGGTAGAATGGTATCTTTTGTAGATGTTGATTCAAACGTGTTGGACTTTGGAATTTCACTTTGGTATCAATAACCATCCCCTTCCCCACAGAAGTCTCTAATAAATGTACAGGTCCTGAGAAGTTCGTAGGCCCCAGTGCTGGGTCATTTACACCTAATGAGTAAAGTGGCTCTGCTCTGTCTCGGATGTCCCACAGACTCCACCTTGCAACAGGGCGCCCAGGCTGCCGCTTCCTACAGCCGTGATTTCGAGAAAGAAACGCACCTTGGTACCGACGCTGGCAAAAGCACTCTGCTTGGCCTGCCTCGGCCACGTGGCCACCTTCAGATCAGGGTTGGGGGACTGTCATGTGACCCAAATAAGTCACATGACTTTTTGCCAGCGTCACATGGGAGATAGCCCTACTTCAGCTTCTCCATTAGCCAAGGTGATTTCTCAGCGATATGGAGTCAGGCTTTTGCTGCAATGATGCCGTGTCCCTAAACTGACCTAACATGAAACGGAGGCACCCCCATACACAGCACGGGCCAGGCACAGCCCCTCCGCTCCAGCTTGTGCAAATGGCTGGGACACTCAGCTCCAGCGCCTCAGGCACCGACCTAGGATGGGGCGGGCTCTGTCTTCCGCGCTCACATCCCATTGGACCAACCAAGTCACGTGGCCACGCCCCCGGCAAGCGTTTGCGACCGATGCTCCGCCCATCGCGCTCCTGTCCACACAACAGGGGAGCTAGGACCTGGCACGCGAATGCAAGCAGCCCCCGTTGCCTGCGGTTGAGCCTGGTGACCATGAACTGGGATTGCCCTCCTGGCTCTGCGGCGCCATCCCCTTGGCCAGACTGCCATAGGGCAGAATGCAATTGACAGACTCACCTTTAGAATACAAATCTGTCATTCTGGGACCCCCGGGAAGCGGTGCGGGGACCTTGTGAGCGTCCCTCTCCCAGGACCCCTGCAGCTCAGTCACCATGGGAAAGTGGCGGGAAACGTGGGACACGGCTGTCCTGCCTGTTGGGGAATTAAGAAAACAGAAGACAAAATTGATTATAGAGGTTATGCGTGAATGTGCCGGTTAAAAAATGCAAACAATAAATCAATGTACAAAATCAAATGAAATGACCCTTTTCCCCGCCTCCCTGTAGGTAGACGCTGTGGTGTCATCCTTCAGTGTTAATTTACCTGCACGCCTTTGTTCTACGTGAAAAACAGGACGGCAAGCAAAAGAGGAAGGGGCATGGAGGGAGGAGAGGGGGCCAGGGAGCAGGTCACTCAGGCCTGGCCAGTGCCTCGCCTCCCTGTGGACTTGTGCACATTCCTCTAGGATGCAGACCCAGCCACCCCAGCGGGTCCCAAAGCCTCTGTCTGTGGGCCAGTTAGGGGGAATAGGCTTTCCACCTTCCCAGGCTGCTGTTGGCCTCCTGGAGCTTCTGGAATCACAGAGATGAAGGTTTCTAAAAATCTACCGAGGGCCAGGAGAGGTGGCTCAGGCTTGTAATCCCATCACTTAGGGAGGATGAGAACGGCAGATCACTTGCAGTCCGGAGTTCGAGAGCAGCCTGGCCAACATGGTGAAACTCCATCTCTACTAAAAATACAAAATTAGCCAGGCGTGGTGGCGCATGCCTGTAATCCTAGCTACTTGGGAGGCTGAGGCAAGAGAATCGCTTGAACCTGGGAGGTGGAGGTTACAGTGAGATCACATTATTGCACTCCAGTCTGGGAGACAAGAGTAAAACTCTATCTCAAATAAATAAATAGATAAAATAAATAAAAATAAAAATCTACCAGGGTTCCGTATGCTGATGTGCAATTTGACGCCACATGTCAGAGGAGATGGTTGTGCTTGCTATGTGGGGCCTCACTTTAGTGAGGACTGAGCCCCTATTCCTTCTTGCTGCTGTCAAGGGACCCAGTGCCCGTCCAGGGGCTGGTGCAACCCTCTCATCTCGTAATAGTCAGGTGCGGAGCACCTTCTTTCCTAGGCTTGTGCCCTCACCTGGTCACAGGGGCTGAGGAGCAGGGAAGATGGTGGTCTGGGTAGGATGGCTCAGGTCCCAGAGGCCTTCACTCCAGTCCCAGGGAACAGGCTGTTCAAAGTGTAGCTCTGCCACCCAGCGGATCCTCTGACCTCTCCCTTATCTTCAAGACGGAGGTCTCAGCCCCCTTCTCTAGTCTTGGCCAGGACTGAGTATTCTGAGGGTCTCTCCATCAGTGAGTCTGGGCCATGAAAATGATGAACCCTTGACCTGTTCCGACTCCCTCATCCTCTGTCCTGCCAGGGCAGACTGGGCACTGCCATCGGCTTCTCTGCTCTCCTGTCTTCCAAGGAGGATCTGGCTTGGACTGACCGTTTTAAGAGGTGCTTTCATGAAGTAGAATCTGGAGGCAAGTCGGAGGGTGAGGAGGGCTGCAGGTTCCTGGGCCAAGACGGTGAGGTTTTCCTGGGCACGGACACACCTGGGGGTGTGAGGGGTCCAGGGAGGCTCACAGAGAGACTGGAACCCTATTGTTGGGTCCGTGTGGCCTCTTCACAGCAGCGGAAAACTGAAATAAAGACTTGCACAGTTTCTCAGACAGCAACGCCATCCTGGGTCTGCCTCACATGGGTCCCAGCCCTGCACACCCTCCGTTAATAGTGTGGATGGGATAGGAGTGCCCTGGGAGATGAGAAGGGATGCACTGCAAAGCTGGGGGTGGGGGAACCGCTGATTGAGGAAGAGGAGAGAAACTCACTCCATGGCCTCGAGAAGTAGATATGACAGCACAGAAATCTGGCCTCTACCAACTACAAACTGTGTGACGCTGTACTAAGAGTCCAAGCTGCAAGCACTGTGTGGTACCCCCAGTCACTAGCACGAAGCTCCTCGTTGACCGTTGTGGCACTGTAGGGGCCTGTATTCATTTCCCGGGGCCACTGCAACAAAGCGCCCCAAAGTGAGGGGCTTACAACAGCAGACGCTTGCCCTCTCACAGTTCTGGAGGGCAGAAGTCCAAAATCAAGGTGTCTGCAATACACGCTCCTGGGAGGATCCTTCCCGCCCCTCCAGCTCCTGGCGGTTCCTGCTGATGCTTGGTGATCCTTGATGTTCCCTGGCTCCCAGCTGCGTCACTCCAGTCTCTGCCTCCATCATCACCTGGCCTTCTCCCTGGGTGTTTCCTATCTGTGAAAATTACCTTCTTAGAAGGACCCTAGTTATTGGATTTAGGGCCCACCCTAATTCAGTATGACCTAATCTCAACTTGATTATATCTGCAAAGAACCTGTTTCCAAATAAGATCACATTCACAGGCAGCGGGAGTTAGGACTTCCACACATTTTTCGGGGGACACAATCTATATAGTGACCTTCCCATGTCCCTTACCTTTGTCACTTCTGTAAACTCTGGCCTGACATCTGACCTCCAGCAACTGCACTTCTTTGCTTG
Organism: Macaca thibetana thibetana; assembly: GCF_024542745.1. NCBI lineage: Eukaryota > Metazoa > Chordata > Mammalia > Primates > Cercopithecidae > Macaca > Macaca thibetana. The sequence continues at coordinate 26,832,792 of NC_065597.1, read as the reverse complement.
AGAGCTTTCTGTTGCCGCAGGATTTCATGCTACCATCCGTTCCAGGGAATTAGCACCACTGCTAACCCACCTCTTGACCGCAGCAGCCCCCAACCATGATTGACAGGTGTTGGTATATAAATCCCCCAGATGCCCTTGGGTGGGAGGACTAAAAACAAAAACAAAACAAAACAAAAAAACAATTTTCAACATTTGCTCATATTTGGCAACAAGATAAAGTGGGATGTGGACTGATTAGTGGGTCAGAGGATCTGGGTCGAAGGCCAGTTCCACCTCTTCCAGCTGTGCAACCTTGGGCAAGTTCATTCCTTCCTTCATTCATTCAACAAATAAACATTGGTAGGGTGTGCCAGGCAATGTCCAGGATATTAGGGAGTCAATGATGAGCAAAAACAGTTCTTGCCTTTCTGGTGCTTACAGGCTAATGAGGGAGAAAGACAATCAAAGGCACACAGATACACATCCCACCATGATAGAAGCTCTGAAAAGAACAATCTGGTATGAAAGCAGAAACCAGAGCACCAGGCCAGGTGTGCAAGATTTGAGCACAGCTCCCTGAGGACATGATGAGTGAGCTGAGATGTACACATATGGAGATGTTCGCCAAGTGAAGGAGCTGTGCGGTGGGAGGATGGGATTTCTGGCAAAAACAACAGCACAAGCAAAGGTCCTGGGGTAGAAGGGAGGCCAGCATGTCCCAGAAACAGCTTGCAGAAATGATTTACTCTTCTGTTTAGAAACAGAAGAATATAGAAAAATGCCCAACTTTCAGATTATCGGGAAAATCGAATGAAATATGGCACAGCAAAGTCCCTATCAAACATCCTTCCTTCCAGCCTTGGGAAAACCATGCAGGGTCCTGGGAGCGGAGTGGGGGCGAGGGGGAAATTAGACCGTACCCGAAAGCGATTACTTCATGTTACCTCTTTATTTGCATGCAGGTCATGTGCCTCTTAGGTATCATTTCTTGGGGGCATTGTTTGCTTTAGTTTTGAGAATTAGGCGTAAATTATGCAGGCTCCCTGCCAGACCTTCTAGCAAAGTTGTCCTCTGGGTTTGGGGCCTTGCCCGAATCCTGTGGCTTTAGTTGCACAACGCTGCCCTCTGCTGGCCGCAGATGGAAGTCTGGGCGAGGCGACTGAGCAGGGCAGGACACAGTACCTTGTGGGTAGCCTTCACCCCGGTTTTGCTCTGTTTTTGCGTGGAGATGGGGCTTCCCTTCCACTCTTCTCTTCCTTTCACCCACTGAATGGATGCTTAAGCCTCGCCCTAAGCATGGCACGTTCATAATCTTATTGCAACCTGCACAAAAACCTGGAGGTAATTATTGCTATCCCCTTCGCAGAAATGACAGTCAAGAGGCTTGCGGTGGTCAGATGACTTTCCCAAGATTAGGAGCTATAAAGCTGGAAAACAGGGCTGGCTTCAGGGGTCTGTGACCTACGCACAGGGCCCGGTGCTCGGTTTAATGCTCTGCCGTTGTCATCTTGAGATTCCTAATAGTTTATGAACACAAGACCCTGCATTTCTTGGACACGTGCGGTGGCTCATGCCTGTAATGCCAGCACTTTGGGAGGCCGAGGCAGGAAGATCACCTGAGGTCAGGAGTTCGAGATCAGCCTGGCCAACATGGTGAAACCCCGTCTCTACTAAAAATACAAAAATTAGCCGGGTGTGGTGGCGGGTGCCTGTAATTCCCAGCTTCTTGGGAGGCTGAGGCAGGAGAATCACTTGAACCCGGGAGGCAGAGGTTGCAGTGAGTCACGATCGTGCCACTGCACTCCAGCCTGGGCGACAGCAGAGTGAGACTCAAAAAAAAAAAAAAAAAAAGACCCTGCATTTCCATTTTTGCACTGGGCCTGGAAAGTTTGTGTCTGCTCTGCTGTTAGAGCTGTGGGTTCCAACCAGGCCTGCTTCACTCCAACCCCAGTGCTTTACTGTCTCCTCCAGAGCTCTTTCTAGAAGGCACACCTGGCAGCTCAACTTTTAACTCCCAAGAAGGCGCTCCATTACCTAGAGGATACTATGTCTTATTTACTAACGCAGGGATTCTCACCCTGGCTGGACACCCAGGGGAGGGAGGGCTTTGGAAAAATACTAATGGTCTGGGCATGTTGCCCAGCATGCTGCGGGTGGGCCCCTGGCATTGTGTGGAAAAGGTTTTCCAGGTGATTCTAATGAGTAGGTAGACTACAGCACCATTTGTAGAGCCTGGCACAGTTCCTGGGTGTTTAATAAATGTTTTCCAACTTTTTAGAGCAACGAATTGACTGGAGGGCTTACGCTGAGAATTAAACTGGGTCGTGAACAAGAAGAGACTCAACTTTGGGATCCATATTTGCGCCAGACTAGGAGCTCGGAGTTTGCCAGGCAATGGGGGAAGCCGCCTGGGGCTGGCTGGAGAGGGAGAGAGAGTGGGAAAGACTTGGAAATTAGGTGCACCTTCCTGAATATTTGGAGCTTGGTGAGCCTTAAATTTACGTAGCCTAGAAATAGCACCTGATCCCACTTAGGTAACTCTTCTCCCCCATCCTCAATTCCAGTTCTTTGATGAGTGGGATAATCCCATGCCTAGTCTCAGCGTAGAGTGCCAATCCAGGCCTGGCCAATCAGATTATTCCATTCCTCTCGGCTGGCTTCTGTGATTGGCTCAGAGATAGGCATATACCCCAAACCAGACCAATGAGATGCAACCTTGGGACATTTGCGGGAACTTTGGCCCAGAGAAGCTCTTGTTGTCCAGGGGTTGGTGCCTGAGGGGTTTGAATGCAGCTGGAACTGCTTGTGGGCATCTTACCATGGTGGCCAAGGCATCATACAGGATGGTAGAGTTGACTGGCAGCATCCATTCCTGATGAATTTCAGCATCTGGATTCAGCAATGTCTGAATTTACCCCAAAACTCCTGCTTCCAAGTGTCAACAAATGCTCTTCCTTGCTTCAGTACCTTGAGGTAGATTACTGGTCACTTGCAGCTGAAAGCAAGCGATAAGGAATGTAAATAACCTGAACAAAATTTCCTGTCCCTTGGTTCCTGAATCACCTTACACGGATTTGCAGGGAGCTGAATATTCAGTCCGGAGTGAGAGATGCATTCAAGGAGCAAATGGCACTGGTACCCGAGTCAAAGTCTTGCCTTCAGCCAAGATGGCATCCTGAGATCCTGAGATCTTTCCCCCCAATCAGTGCAACTGCAGACCTTTGATACTGACTCTATAGGATCCTTTATTTATTTTTATTTATTTATTTTTGTCTGACCACAGCTTTCCAGGATATGCATCTATCCAATGATCAAATGTTTGCTGGGCATCTACTTTGTGCCAGGCACTGTGCTGGTACAGAACTTGTAAAGACGACTCTGTTTCCAGGCCAGCCCAGAAAAGCCAGTGCACACCATTAGACCATTTTCAGAATCGCAGGCTGCAGAGTACGGAAGAATTCTATTTATTCAATTATTATTGTATGTAAGTAGTTGCAAGAATATTTAAACCTATTGCACACTTCAATAAACAGATAAGTAGTAGGTAGCCAAATTTTACCACACTAGTCATGAGAAAAAACGGACAAAAAGGAATGTGCAATTTTTTTTTTTTTTTTTGACAGGGTCTCACTCTGTTGCCCAGGCTGGAGTGCACTGGCATGATCTTGGCTCACTGCAACCTCCGCCTCCCGGGTTCAAGTGGTTCTCCCACCTCAGCCTCCCAAGTAGCTGGGATTATGCAGGCACGCACCACCACTCCTGGCTAATTTTTGTATTTCTTGGTAGAGACAGGATTTCACTGTGTTGGCCAGGCTAGTCTTGAACTCCCGACCTCAAGTGATCCACCTGCCTCCCAAAATGCTGGGATTACAGGCATGAGTCACTGTACCCAGCTGGTGCAATAATTTTTAAAACAAATTTTGGCTGCTGGTGTTACTGTCAGGGTAAAATGGATATTTCCACAAGGAATCGGATGGCCATGCTGGCCTCTTGAAGGGCTTTGAATGTTGATAACACAGGTTCTTTGAGGACAGTTTGCTTCTGAGACATTGGCCCATCTCAGGGGGAGCCTGGAACCTTCCTCTCCTGGCAGTCCCTTGTGACCTGTGCCATGGCAGAGTCAGAGATACCGTACATCAAGCAGAGTCACATGTTAGCAGTTGACTCTAGGTGGTACGCAGGTGTTCACTATGGAAGTTCTTCTAGCTTTGTTGAACGTTTAAACATTTTCAAAATAAAATGTTGGAAAAAATGAACTTGGTTCAAATTTATTCCCCTCCTCCTTTTTTTTTTTTTTTTTCAATTTTCTGTTTTTCTTTAGCTTCTCTTTGATTACTAAAGTTGCCAGTTCCAGAGCAATTACTTTCTGCAAACAAGTTCTCAGAAGCCTCAGATGAATTTTGGACCTAATTTAATTCCCAATTTACTTGCTTATGAGAAAAAAAAAAAAAGCTTAATTTCTTCACACCAAATCAACCCTTGGTGTACCAGCTATGATTGCTTTGAAAAGCTGGCTATAAGATGCCAAGCCAGGCAGCATGAGATAGTCCAAATGAATTCATGAAAACGGGGGAAAAAAGGGGTGTTCAGAGTTTGCAGGACAATGGCAAACCCCATGCACACACAAAGGGAGCCCAGGAGGGGACAGGCACACCAGGATAAAGGGAGAGCACGGATGGTGCCTGTGATCAGGTACAGACGGGAGCCAGCTGCTCTGATGAGCAAGGGTGAATGAGGCCAGTCGGAGCCTCTCTCTGTATCTAACATGTGGCTTGGTGGTTCCAGGCATGGGGGTTGGGCAAACAGGCACAGAGTTGTCCTTTGACTTGCGTCCCCCGCAAAAAGATATGTTGACACCCTCACCCTTGGGATCTGTGAATGTGACCTTATTTGGAACTAGGGTCTTTGCAGATATAACTAGATGAGATGAGGTCATCACGGATTTGGGTGGGCTTTAATCCAACAACTCGGGTCCTTATAAGAAGAGGTTTACTTGGACACAGACACATGGAGAGGAGACCAGAACGTGAGGACACACAGACCTGCGGCGGGAGGAAGGCCATGTGATGATGAATGCAGAGATGGGAGCAACGCAGCTGCCAGCCACGGGATGCTGGGAATCACCAGGAGCCGCCAGGAACCATTAGGAGCTACCAGGACCTGGAAGAGGCAAGGAAGGCCCTTCCCTAGAGCCCCAGAAGGAGCACAGCCCTGCCCACCCCTTGATGTTGCATGTCTGGCCTCCAGACCGTGAGAGGACACAGATCTACCATTTTAAGGCCCCTGGTGTGTGGAGCTTTGTTAGGGCAGCCCCAGGACAGTCACACACAGGGTGACAGTGGAGCCCCAGAGAGGTCTGCAGAGGTGCTGCTGCAGGGCCCAACATGACCTTTGTCTGCCCTTGATGTCAACACCCACAGTCCTCCTTGCTTGTTGCTTCTGTGTCTTGTCTTACAGCAGAGCACTGCATCTGTCCGTTCGCTCTCTGCTCCTGTCTTCTGCAGGCAGCTCAGAGACACAGCGGGACCCTGGAGCCCAGCTTAGTCTAGGATCTGACTGTATCAACATTATCAGTAAAGGACAAAAAGCACCCAGGAGGAGGTGGGCCAGCCATGGGACCTCATGCAAAGACAGCTGGGGAGCAACCACGGGTACTCTGCCTCCCGCCTTCTGGGTACTGGGTCCCTGCAGTGGCTGGTCTCTGCTGGGGAGGTAGGTGTGTCCTGCTTGCTTTGGGAGCACATGCTCCAAGCTGCTTTCTCAGTGGAGTTCAGCTGCCTGGGCAGACTGGCCAGCAGAGAGGACTCCTTCATACTTTGATTTCTCACTGAAAATGACTACACGGTCATTTTGGAGCCCAGTGAGTGGAGGGGCCATGCCGTGGAACTCAGTGACGTCACCAGGGCTGGGCCAGCCTGGGTGACCTGTTTGGGTGGGTGGGCAGCTGGTGCTTCTTAGGTGCCTTCCCTCCCCTTCTTGAAAGTATGTCCCGGGCTTAGAGAAGATGAGGCTGTCCCCCAGCTGGCCCTTAGCCAGTCAAGGTTATTTGGGACCCCCTTACCAGTGATGGCTGTGAGGTGGGCGAGTGACCTGCACCTGGCCAAACAGATAGAAGGGCAGGTCTGTTGGAAGATCACAGGAAAGTGTGCTCCTGGGGGAGAGACAGAGACACGCACATACACAGAGAGAGAGAGAGAGAGAAAAGGAAGAAGAAGAAGAAGAAGAAGAAGAAGAAGAAGAAGAAGAAGAGGAAAGAAGAAGAAGAAGAAGGGAGGGTAAAGGGAAAGAGAAAGAGAGGATGACCCAAAGCCCCCGCTCTGCCTCCCTGCCTTGGATGGGGCCTGTGAAACGTGTATCCGAGTTGGGATGATTTAAACAAGGGAAGCAGCAAGCCGGTATCGCAAGGCCTCCCTTCCTTCTACAGGGGCAGCGGTCGGTGAGCACACGTCCTTCAACTTTTGTTTTCCAGACAGTTTCACTATGTTGCCCAGGCTGGTTTTCCCCATTTCCAAATAAGGCCACATTCACAGGTACAGGGGTTAGGACTTCAACCAGTCTTTTGCGGGGGACACTATTCCACCCACAACTGAGGTGGGCAGGGAGGAAAGGTTTGGGACAAGGGCGTTGGGGTGGCCCACAGAGGCGGTGCTTGGAGATACTGTGTCACCCTGAGAAGAAAGCCACAAGCCCCACAGAACAGTCAGCAGCACGGGTGGACAGAAGGGGTGACAAGTCTCCTATCCACAGCACAGCCTCCTCTGGGCATCTCATGCATGAGGTCCCTCAATATCCTTGTGATTTAAACCATTTTTAGTCATTGCTTAAAGCTGAAAACATTCTAATGTTTTTATTAGAGAAAAAAATATGCAATCGTAAGTACTTGAACCCAGTACTTTGATTTTGGGCTAATGTATTACATGTTTTCCTTTCCAGCTATAAGAAAAAGAAGTTACGCGTTAGTTATTTCCTTCAGGATCAATGACCCAAGTGATACATGAGAATCTTGTTCTTTTTTCAAAAGAGCAAATGTGATTCCCTGTTAAGTGCATGAAACTGTGCTTAAAACTCTCCGAAAGTTCAAATTAAACCGTAATTGTACAGCTGTCTTTCCCATTATTAGTGAAATCTTGTTATTTTCACAAGTTAAATTCTATTTAAATACATTTATGTATTACAGAATTGTCAAGTGGCGGCTTAACCTGCTGAGGGAATAGAAAAGAGTGTGCCTAGATTAAAAGAATGCACTTACACGAAAATAAAGATAAATGAACTAATAAATTACTAGTTTTTAATAAATAATCTCTGTATTGAATAACTTATCCTTCTGGTAAAATATTTACTATGCTCTTTAAAACCTTTTTAATCAACCGAAACACTCAGGAAGCTTTCAATGATTGGATATCCTTTTGTGGCTTAAGAGTTGAAATGATTTTTTACTGAAGTACATTTTAATCAGAGGCAAATTGATTTAAAGTGATTCAAGTCTTCATGGTGTGAGGGCTCTTCATGCTCAGTTCCTCGGGCTTAGGAGTGGACTCCTCGGTTCAGAAGGCGGAAGAGGTCACACTTGGTCCGAGAGCGTGGATGTTCTGGTAATTAAGAATCAATTCCTTTTCAATTATTTTAGGACTAGCCCAGGCCTGAGACTCCCAGCATGGGAGCTTCGCCCACACTCATTTCTCTACGCAGTGCTTTTGTGCATGGGAAATGATATACAAATATAATACATGAGGGAATTTATTAAAAATATGAATCTCCAGCCCCTGTTCCAGATATTCTCAATCAGGATCTACAGAAAGGGGGCCTGGGGACCTGCATGTTAATCAGTGCCACGTGAGGCTTTTTGGTTTAGACATCTTTGACCCTAAAGCCATTAGACTAAAGGATACTGGGCAACCCAACACCCTTGCCCCAAGGCCCTGGTTGATGCCCTCAGGTGCTGGTTGATGCCCTAAGGCCCTGGCTCTCTCACTCTCAGAGTCACCTGGAGGATGTGTAAAAACACAGGCTGCTGGACCTCCCTCCCAGGGTCTCTAATTGAGTAGGGCTAGGTAGGGCCTGGGGATCTGCATTTCCAACAAGTTCCCAGAGGATTCTGATGTTGCCGGTTCAGGACCGCATTTTAAGAACCACTGCCCTATGGGAAATGTCTCCAAGGAAGAAAATATTCTTCCATGTATGTTTTGTTGAAATCCGAGGCAAAAAAAAAAAAAAAAAAATCCATCATTCTCTGACCGATTATGGAAAACAAGTATCAGAAGAGAGCAGAAGAATGAATACTGTCAGAACTTCAGTGATTCCAGGTGCTGCTGCAAACCTTTCAGAACCAAGACCAGATACAGGGTCGTCTGCCGAAGGGGTTATGAAGAGTCCAGAAGAGAACATCAGGTTGGTTCCCAAGCAAGAAAGAGCTTAACATCTCAAAGGTGTTTAATTCAGCATAAGAGCAAATTACGACATCCATTTCGTTACGGGTGTTTCAAAGAATTCTCACCAGTTTATTAGTCAGTGTTAGGATAACAGGGATTCTTTAAGTTCTGAACTTGCTAAACAGTAACTTGTTGGAAGCATTACTAGCAAATCTTGTCCACAATTGTTCTGGAATACAAGTCAGCTTGAATAAATCCAAGAAATTTCTGGCAGAGTTGATGGTAGGGAACAATTTCCGGGTCGGTGATTCCAGAGATTTTGTGCCAGAGAGTCTCTATGGGTTCTGCTTTTCACGATGGGGAAGACAAAGTCGGATCACAGATCACTGTCAAGACTTGTCAAAGCTTGAGAAAATGGGAGTGGCCCAGGAAAAGAATCTTCCTGGTGTCTCCTTCTGAGGATGCTGGCAACATGTGCATCTGATACAATCAACCTTCCAGACAAGGATTCTGATAGGAAGTTCAGCCCCGGAGATGAGGGCTCACAGACCCAGTACTGACCCACAGTAACCATGAACCTCTGTAAAATTCTATAAGCAAGACTGCATACTCTTGACAGATGGCTTTCAAAAGATTCTTTCCCTTTAAGATTCTTAATTATGGCCCCAGTGAACACAGGTCCTAATTGAGGCGCACCTGAGCCTGGCTAACAGGAGAGGTACCTATCAAAGGGAAAGGCTGATTTCTTTTTTCTTTCTTTTTTTTTTTTTTTTTTTGAGATGGAGTCTCCCTCTGTCACCCAGGCTGGAGTGCAGTGGCGCAATCTCAGCTCACTGCAAGCTCCGCCTCCCGGGTTCAAATGATTTTTCCTGCCTCAGCCTCCTGAGTAGCTGGGACTACATGAGCCTACCACTGCGCCCGGCTAATTTTTTGTATTTTTAGTAGAGATGGGGTTTCACGGTGTTAGCCAGGATGGTCTCAATCTCCTGACCTCGTGATCTGCCCGCCTCAGCCTCCCAAAGTGTTGGGATTACAGGCGTGAACCACTGCGCCCGGCCAGGAAAGGCTGATTTCTTCTGAGGACATTGTTTTGCAGCATTTCCTGGACTTACCAGTCCTGGGCTTCTGTTCCATGAAGAATTTGGTCCAGTCCTTTGCCTCAATAAGATTCTGGAGCAGAATCAGTCAAATGGTCTTACATTTTCAGGAGAACGCACTGTTAAAAGAAACAGCCATATTATTTACATTTCCAGAAATGGCTCTTCTGATGATTATCCGTAGCCCATCAAAATTAACTGGATATTCTGCATAAAAGATCTTTAAGATATGTAATATTTAAAGTTTCTTTCTGGAAACACTTACTGGGTTTTTGACAGCAGCTTGTAAAGACCAAGGTAAGAGATAATAAAACTACAGCAATGGTTTACAAATGGAGGTTTTGAAGGTTGATTAGAGGGAGATGAATTCCAGCTGGAAAACCTTTTGATAATGTCAACAACTTTCGAGCGTCTCTGAGGAGTGAATGAGATGATACAGGTGAAAGCACCTAGCGCCGTACCTGGCACAGGACAGGCAGGGAAAATGTCAGGCGGATCTGAAGCTGAATCGGGTTACCGAGGGATCAGAAATCCTTATTTTCAAACAGTTGGGACACAATCAAATTGTTGAGGCATGCATGACACATGGATTGAGTTGAATGCCAGGTAACAGGGGCCAAAGCCCTGATTGTCCAAGTTGGAGGTGTCAGCTGGGTTGACACAGGCGTGGAAGAATCCCATGGAACTTGGTGAACTACATCATCGAACGGTCTGCAGTAGACAAGCCTTCTTGAATGAAGTTCTCGACTTTGACTGCACACTAGCGTCTAAAATGAACGCTGCTGTCTGGGCCCACCCACGGAGATTCTGATGTGAGGGTTCTGTGGTGCTGCCCAGTCTTGGGCCTTTGAACTGCTCCCCAGGTGATTCTAATGTGCCACCAAGGTTGGCAGCCAGCTAATTCCGATTTAACCACCTCCAGTGTTACCAGTGTTTATAATCTAGAAGCTACATCTGGAAGGTCTGTAGCAAACACTGTAGGTTATCCACCCAGTAACCATTCTGATTTCCTTTCTGACGGAACCCTGGTTTTGTTCTTGTATGTCTCTACCTCTGAGGGTCCAGAAACTGACAGCAGAACCATTACACCAGGCTCAGGTGGTCTCATGAGTGAGTTAAGCTGGGATTCCTCAATCTTAGCACTGTTGACACTTGGGACTGTGCCATTCTTTAGGGTGAGGGTTGTCCTATGCATGGGTGTGAAAGCAGCGTCTCTGGTTTCTACCCTCTTGGTGCCAGTAGCACCCCCAACCTGAGTAGTGATAACAAAAAAACAATAACCACACTGCTGAACCTATCATGCAGGTCCTGTTTGCCAGGATCATTTTAGGCACAGGCAGTGGTGTGGAAACACCTTCAAAGAAACATTTTCTTCACTCTTGAGAGACAAAAGGAAAGGAGAAAGGCATTCTCTGGCTGGATGCACCCAGGTGGGACAAATCTGGGGTTTGGTCTTTTTATTTTTATTTATTTATTTATTTATTTATTTTTTTGAGACGGAGTCTGGCTCTGTCACCCAGGCTGGAGTGCAGTGGCGCGATCTCGGCTCACTGCAAGCTCCGCCTCCCGGGTTCACGCCATTCTCCTGCCTCAGCCTCCCGAGTAGCTGGGACTACAGGCGCCCGCCACCTCGCCCGGCTAGTTTTTTGTATTTTTTAGTAGAGACGGGGTTTCACCGTGTTAGCCAGGATGGTCTCGATCTCCTGACCTCGTGATCCGCCCGTCTCGGCCTCCCAAAGTGCTGGGATTACAGGCTTAAGCCACCGCGCCCGGCCTTTTTATTTTTTATTTTTATTATTTTATTATTTTTTGAGATGGAGTCTCGCTCTGTTACCCAGGCTGGAGTGCAATGGCACGATCTTGGCTCACTGCAACTTCTGCCTCTTGAGTTCAAGTGATTCTCCTGCCTCAGCCTCCGGAGTAGCTGGGATTACAAGTGCCCACCACCACGCCCAGCTAATTTTTGTATTTTTAGTAGAGATAGGGTTTCGCCATGTTGGCCAGGCTGGTCTAGAACTCCTGACCTCAGGTGATCCACCCACCTCGGCCTCCCAAAGTGTTGGGATTACAGGCGTGAGCCACCGCGCCCAGCCCGATCTTGCTCTTAGTTTTACTGAGGTGCAGAATTTACTAGCCCCAGAGCTGCCCTCCCTTGGGACTTCTTGCCATGTGAAATAATACATCCCACCATTATTAAAAGGGCTGATTTCTGCTATTGGCAGCTAAATGCTTCTAAGCTGCTGGATCCTGAATCCAGACTATTCTTAATTATTGGGAAGCAATACTGTTCTCTTTTGAAAGGTGGACATTTTGCAAGACCAATGTGACTAAATGGTCAAATTCTGTTTTCTACGGTAGGGACACAGAATTTGACCATTATTAGATCATTATCGTGAAGATTATTATTGTGAAGCAGGACAGTCAAGCCTGTTCTTATGAGGCAGGGTAGCATCTACATGATAGTTCATGTATGTGGTGTCTACATAAGCTTTGGTAAAATGGAGCTCTGTTGAGGAGACAGCCACACATTACATTTCATCAGTGTCGGGGATCCCACAGAGGCTGATGCTGTACAGCTTTTAGGGTCACTTGAACCCTAGGCAGGGGTCTGAGGAGCTTCCAGGCACCTCTTAGTGAGAGCCTCAGGGGTGAGGACCAAGCCTTAGGATCCCCCGTCTCTTTTTTTTTTTGAGACAGGGTCTTGCTCTGTCAACCCAGCTGGAGTGGAGTGGTCCGATCACAGCTCACTGCAGCCTCGACTTCCTGGGCTCAAGTGATCCTCCCACCTCAGCCCCCTGAGTGGCTGGGAGCACAGGTGTGTGCCACCACACTCAGGGCTAATTTTTCTATTTTTTTGTAGAGATGGAGTCTCACTATATTGCCCAGGCTGGCCCTTTTTTCTTTTTTAAAATAACAAACTCTTTTCCTATTTTCATATTAATTTGTGGGGTTGATAAGTGCAATGTTCAATCACAATTCCTCTGGTTTTGTTTTTGGGCAGTGACTAATGTCTCCCCTCCCTCATTTTCACTCATTGAAAAGTTCTCAACTGGCTGCAGCTAAAATCAGACACTTAAAATTAATGCAAGATTAAGATTCCAGGTGATGGCTTCATGAGTGCATTTTAAAGTCTTCGTTGCTGTAAAACAACAACAAAAACCGTGCTCCAATAGGATGGTAAGCTAATAGGTCCTGGAGTTGGGGGGGTGTCTTTTTCTCCCCCGGGTTGGGCCTCAAGCAATAATTTTTGTGGGAGACAGGACGGGTACAGGCATGGAAAACCAATGTGAAAACCTGCGGTTCGTACTCCCCGCGGTTGTGCTCTGGGCAGATGTTTGAGGAACTTAGTTTCTGTCGTTGTTCTCAACTGATTTAGGAGAAAAAGGCACTGATCCAGGAGCACACATTTTCTACCAGCTCTGAATAGTTTAAATTGCAAATAAAAACTCACATCCAGTGTGTTTATTACTTAATTTTAGGTCATGTTTAATTGAAAACACTACATCAGCCTTTTGAAACTAAATTTCGAGACCCAGCGAGTGGGGTTGATGATTTCCAGACAGCCTGGACAGATGAGATTTGGAGCTCGGCTCACATGAAGAGGCAGATGATCAGCTGTGTTCGTGAGCGGTGCAGGCGTGCAGCTGTGAGGACATTCCAGGGTCATCACTGCCAGCTGTGACCTCCGGCCCCTGACTCCCAGTCTCGGGTTCCTTTTCCTTCAATGGGACTCATCAAATGAAAACCTCTCAGTGTGGTCATGAGGATTAAGCCAAATAGTGCAAACAAAATGCTTAGCGCAGTACAGCGGTTTATAGTCAATGCTTTCAATGGTGCTAGCTGTGAACAATCGGTAACTGTAGCCAGTCAACTTTCAGGGCTAGATATGACAACACATGCTGCAAATGCCTCCATTTTATTCTAATCAAAATATATAATCTGCAAAATCCAAAGAAAAGAGGAACACAGTATCTGTTTGGGAAGGCTTCCATTTACAATCAGCATGTTGAAAAAGTTCACTTTTCATTGTTTGGAGGACTCTGTTCCCATAGCAACAGTGCTCTAAGTGAGGGTTAAAATTCCAAGGACTCACTGGGGCAAATTAACTCTTAGTTACCTGAAATATTGTATGCTAGTCCTGACAGGGTCAAACAATGACTGCACTTTACTGGTAATGAAACAAAAAATTGCTATGAAAATAAGATTAAAATATTTAAAAATCCTGTGGCTCAAAGGACAGCAGGATGAACTAGGGGCCAAACGAAGAAGCTGTGGGGCCTTGGGGTTTGGGAGACAGGGCACTTAAATGTAAGGCTGTTTTCCTTGGTGCAAGGGCCCCCATACTCATCTGTATTTGTCAGCCCTCAAGAGAATCTTCACTGGCTGGTAAATGAACAAGAAGAGTTGGAGAAAGAGTACTTCATACAGTATAAAAAAGACCCTTGGCCAGGCATGGTGGCTCAAGCCTGTAATCCCAGCACTTTGGGAGGCTGAGGCAGGACTGCTTGAGCCTAGGAGTTCTAGACCAGCCTGGCCAACACAGCAAAACCCAGGGGTGGTGGCATGAACCTGTAATACTAGCTACTTGGGAGGCTGAGGCAGGAGGACTGCCTGAGCCTGGGAGCTTGAGGTTCCGAGTGACCTATGATTATGCCACTGCACTACAGCCTGGGCAACAGCAGGAGAACTTGAAATCCAGCAGGCGAGCAGGTTTAAAGATGAGTTCTCTGCTCTACTTTCCGAGCCTTTAATATGCTAATTTCTTCATGAGGTTCACAGCATGTTGTCTAAACCCAAGTGACCATAACCCTTTTTTCCTGCAGCATCTCTAGGGGCAAGTGTTCTGGGAACGTACCTGAGACAATTCTCCTGCAATGCGAGTCCTCGCAAGCCCTCCTCCCGCTCCTCAGCTTCCCCTTCCAGCAGGCAACCTCCCCCAACACGCCCCTCCTGCTTTGCCTTGGGCTACTTGTACTTAATCCATCCAGAGGTTTTAGTTGATACTCTAATGTGATTTCTGCATTTCAATCTGAAAACCAAACAGATTTTTGACACAAAGGAAGCTTCATAGCAGGATTTCAGGCACCTTTATTCATGGCAGATATTTTTGGTCAGGGCAGCCTGCCTCTGAAATCGTTCCATTATTTGAGGAGGTCGACTCCTGCCTAAGTCACAACTCTCCTACAACTGCAACCGGCCATATCATTTCCATTTGCCACTTAGGAGGCTTGAGAACATCAGCAGGGACGCAGGTTTCAGCTGGTCTGGTCAATGCCTGCAGTGTGTGCGGGGCATTCAGGGGCTCCAGCCTGCATCACAACTGGCCTGATCAAAGGAGGTTCTGCAGTTGAGTAACCAGAGTGGTGAATTCATTTTATTACAGAAGGATCTGACTCCTTTATGTTCCCCATTTAACTTGTATACAGGACAAATTATTTCTTACTATGATAGATTTGCAATATAAACACCAAGACTGGTGATACGAGAAACTTAAAAAACATCATGTTTTTCAATTTTTCAAGTTTTTGTGTAAAAGCACTTTGTGGTGACAATCATGGATCACCTTCCATGTCATCAATATTGGCTTCTCGGTTTAGCACTCCTGGCACTGCATTTTTGAGTGGCAAGAGTTAAAAGGTATTGTCCCTGTCTTCTATAATCAATAATATTGTCACTCTGCAAGAATTTAGATAAGAAACAGTTTAAGTAAAATAGTATTTCTTAAAAACTTGAGTCTACCACACACCATTGATCATATTCTAGCCAAGCAGCTGGCATGGGCTTAACATGGTCTCTTTTCCTTCTCTTTCTTTTCCAGTCAGTAGCTCAAAGGAAAGATGGAGTGATTGAATTTTAAAATCCTGCCAGATTTTTTATGGTAACCATTGTAGATGAACCATGTAGGGTCCTGCTGAAGTATTAGAATCTCATGCAAAACTCTAACAAATGCCTCATTACAGAAGGCTATTGTCATTTTCTGTACTGTAAAAGTTCTAACACAAGAAAGTGGCAGTGGTTACTTTTCATTGACTTTAGCATGTGACCTCAGGGACTCAGACATAAGTCTAAGTTCTATTCTGAGTTTTGGCAACAGAGCAGTGACAGATATTTCTGAATAAACAATTTTTAGGTGTTTTTAGCCATTCGAAAAGTATTGCCAACACACTATTTGGTGTTAGCTCAACAGTCACTTTGTGCTGAGAATTAAAGAACTCTAAAGTCTACAAACATCTTACTTCACCAAGACTATAATCGAAGGGTTTACTACTTGTGTAATAAAAAAATCACACAGCAACTTTTATCCAAACAGCAACTACTACAAAAGGAATGAGAAGAAAAAAAATATGACTTCACAGAAATACACTAAAAGATTTGACAATGTTATGCAGGAACCGCCAAAGTTTTAGTGTTTAATGATGAATAGCACAACTGACCAAGGTCCAAGATGTGAAGATACTATGTTCAAGAAACTGGGGGTTAAATCACTCTACAAACTAACTATATAGTATGTGATAAGAATGCATACTTTATAATATAAAACCTGTCTACACATAGTAGTTAGCTGTAAAAAGCCATTCGATCTTCTCTTGGCTTGGAAACATGGTGTTCCAGATTCCAGTATAAATTATTAGCAACCTGTTGAAGAAGGAAAAATCATCAACATGTTTTTCATTGTATGAGTGCAAGTAAAAATGACATACAGAACTATCAACTAAAAATCCCTTTACACTCTCCTATTGAGTTAAACTTATTTTCTTTGGACAATATTTTAGCAAAAATAGATTTAACTGGAAATATTTTTTAAAATTTTGGAGTCAGTTTCCTACTCCCATTCTTTTCTTTGAATGACCCCCATCACTAGCCAGTCTACAATCCTGAAATTCTTGTGGCAAGATTCTCAGTTGGTTGATGGGAGTTTTGGCTGCCACATAACATAAAAAGAGACCCACAGATGCATCGAAGACTGGTAGGACATTTTTCCAAATTATCTCTGGATAAGAATAATGATGACATCACCCATAGAAAGCAGTTATGTGATGTACTCACATAGTGAATAAACCCTACCTATTGTAAAGATAAAAGCAAAGTTAAGAGTCTGTCTTCAACATCCCAAATCTGTATTTCGCAGTAACTTAAAATGTGGTCCAGAGCAAGCCCAGAAAATAGGAAACTAGGCATCTTTTACTGTATGTTCTGCTTGGTACACTACCTATCTAAAAATACTCAGGATTTTGATTTATTTTTTTATTTTTTTTTGAGACAGAGTCTTGCTCTATCACCCAGGCTGGAGTGCAGTAGCATGATCATGGCTCACTGCAAACTCTGCCTCCTGGGTTCAAAGGATTCTCCTGTCTCAGCCTGCCGAGTAGCTGGGATTACAGGCGTGCACCACCACGCCCATTTTTGTAGAGACAGGGTTTCACCATGTTGGCCAGGCTGGTCTCGAGCTCCTCACATCAAGTGATCTGCGCGCCTTTGCCTCCCAAAGTGCTGGGATTACAGGCATGAGCCACCACGCGCCAGCAACCGTTTTTTTTTTTGAGACGAGTCTCACTCTGTGGCCCAGGCTGGAGTGCAGTGGCGCGATCTCAACTGCAACCTCTGCCTCCCTGGGTAACATTCATTTTTATAGAGAATTAAAACGTTATAAATGAAACATGGGAAAAGGGAGTTTAAAACTTATTTTTCACATATACAGAGGAAAAGGACTGTGCACTCAGTGCTGAGTGATAGTGTACATTTACCTATCTTGCTATTCGGTAGTTTTAATGGGCTTTCCTCTGACATCTGAAACTATTCAGTGGAAATTTAAATGAACTCCAGAGTAAAAGCTTAATGTGGCCACAATCTAGTTTACCTATGTCAAGTTACCAAGCAAGTCTCCAGAATTTAAGCCATTTAAGAAGGTGGTAATGTGGGTGACTTATCAGCGATCCCCTCCACCGCCCCCCGCCTCCCAAGAAAAGCAATGGAAAATCTTCCAGTGACAGGCTTTATAGGCCAACAAAAACCCCTTTATTAGCTGGAATGATAAAAACTCAGTGGTTATCTAATGTTAGCCAGTTGTCTTAACTAACAGTGACAGAAGTCTAATTAATAAAAACTGGGAAAATAAATTCGGTGTAAAGAATGAGTTTGGCATGAAAAATTCCAAAACCTGAAGTCCACAGCGGGTAAAGAATACAGGGATGTTTGCTGGGATCATGGCTGGGAACTGATCTACAGAATGTCTGACTACATCAAAATTATACTTACAGGTTCTATTCTTTTAAGGGAAAAAAAAAAAAAAAAAAAAAAAAAAAGGCCGGGCACGGTGGCTCACACCTGTAATCCCAGTACTTCGAGAGGCTGAGGTGGGCGGATCACTTGAGGTCAGAATTCGAGACCAGCCTGACCAACATGGAGAAACCCCATCTCTACTAAGAATACAAAATTAGCTGGGCGTCGTGGCGCAAGCCTGTAATCCCAGCTACTCGGGAGGCTGAGGCAGGAGAATCCCTTCAACCCAGGAGACAAAGGTTGTGGTGAGCCGAGATTGTGCCACTGCACTCCAGCCTGGGCAACAAGAGCAAAACTCCGTGTTAAAAAAAAAAGAAAAGAAAAAAAGAAACGAAAAAAAAATTGCCCCCTTCCTCACCTTCAACTCTTTTGTGTGGCAGGTATCTTGTTTTCACCTTCCAGTTCCTCCACCCCAGCCTGTGTCATGAGGTCTGCGATGTTCTTCTCCAGATCATCAATGCGACTACTCATATCATCAAGTGGTGAAGTTAAAGACAACGCGTGCCAACATCTCCTCATTGAGCCCTTTCCTTCCGTCCCTGTAGACTACGGCCTTAAACACAACGATTTTAGGGAAACCGGTCTTCCAATTTCCTTTAGACACTGTTACAGGCTGGTGGGTAGAGTGTAGGACTCGGGCGCATGGCTACCCAGCATCGGTTTCCGGCCCTGACCCTTACTAGTGATGGAACCCCTAAACCTCAATTTATGCATTTGCTAAAGATGGTAACACTACAACCCACTCATAAGGTCATGCTGAGTATCAAAAGAAAGACACACACAAAAGCGCTTAGTTCACAGTCCATGGTCAACCACACCAGCTATTTGGATTGGTAGATGTATGCTTCTTGAGCCAGGGATCTGTCTAGCTCAGCTGTACCCCGAGCTCTCGGCGCAGTCCTTCTTGGAAACACAGTACAATCCAAGCTCAAATTCTGTAAGTGACTGGCTGAAGCTGGCCTGAAAACTACTCATTTATCCCCACCGCTGCCCGGCAAAGAGGCTCCAAAGGCCCACAGGAGGCCGACTACAGATAAAAAGGATATTTCTCCCAATGATCTGGTCAGACATGGTCTGAAATTTATCTTGCATCTGCTGCAGGAGTGTCTGCACCTAAGAAAAACCGAAACAAACAAACACGGTCCACACTGATCCTGAGACACCTTCCTGGGATCAGGACGTGAGCTCCGGTCTCGGGTTCCAGCCCCATTTCTGCCTCTGGGCAGCTGTGCCGCCTTCAGCAAGGATCTTCCTTCTCGGGGCTTCCGTTTTCCCACCTGTCTAATTAGACTGGTGGGCTGGGGAGGCCGCTGCGACTCAAAGTTCAGGGTCTTTAGGCTGTTTCTGCCGGGTTGGGGCACCCGGGGGTGTGTAAGGAGTCGAAGGGCGGGGAGGGTGTCAGAGGGAGGCAGGAGGGGCCCGGGGGGCGTTCGCCACAGGTGAATGGGGCTACCGGAGGGGGTCGGGCTTGGGAGCGCCCGCGGGGAGACGGGTCCGCACCGAGCGCCCAGGGGGTCAAGGTGGCCGGGAGCCTCGGCCAGAGACGCTTCCAGAAACGGGGCCTCGGCAGACGCCACGCGCGATCGCGGTGGGCGCGCCTCTGTCCAGCAGGGCCTGGCACGGCGCCGCCCGAGAAGGCCGCGGCCTCGGGCCCTCACAGCCGTCCCTTACCACCGAGGTGAGGTCCTGCACGGTCTTGGGGTCAGTCTCGGCCATCTCCCCGACGCCCAGCTTGGCGGTTATGTCTCAGACCCTAACCTACACTTCCGTTTGTCGGCTCAGACGCCCCCGCCCGCTGCTTCTCGCGACGAGACTGGCTGCTCGCGGGACCGCGGGGCATTATGGGACTAGTAGTTTCTCCCGCACCGGAAGGGCCTCGAGGCCGAGCGCTTCCGTTCCAAGGAGCGGCCCCACCCCACGCTCCCCGCCCTCTTTTGCATAGCCCCTCCCCTCCCCAGCGTGCCGTTGGGGGGGTGGGAAGTGAGACCAACTCAGAAATGGAGCAATAGAGGCAGGGAGTGGCCTTGGCCCCCATTCCAGGCTGTAGTCAGTCGAAAGACGGCTCTGGGTTTCTTGGGCCTGTCAGGACGAACTTACTGAACTTTTGTCCTTCAACAAGACCCACTATACCCTTGTAACTGCCCCCAAGTCAAGGAACATGAGCCCCCCGGAAGCCCCATGGCCCCTGTCCTGTCCTGTCCTGTCATCTCCACCCTGAGGGTGGCCAGCGTCCGGAGTTTAACCCTGCAGGTTCATTGTGCCCGTCAGGTTCATATGAGGGGATTCAGACAGGAAGCTGTCCATCATGTCTGGCTTCTTGCACTCCACGCGATGCCTACTGTTGAGTGGGGAAGGCTTCCGGCATCAGGGTTAGACTGTGGGTTTGGGTGTTGAAGGAGGTGGGCACTGCTGAGGTGGAACCTCTAGTTCCAACCCCACAGATGGTCTTTAGGATTGGGTCTCAGGGCAAGGGGATAGGAGAGTCCTTGACTGCGGGCCTGGCAAGGAGATGTGTGAAAGTTCTGGAAACTTTCACACATCTCATTTAAGGACTGCTGTGTGTGAGGGTCAGCTCCAGTTTGAGTTTAGGTGGGGAGAGTCTGTAAGGGGTTAGACCCGTTACAGGAAAGGGTCCTGATCCAGACCCCAAGAGACGGGGTTCTTGGATCTCATGCAAGAAAGAATTCAGGGCGAGTCTGTAAAGTGAAAGCAAGTTTAAGAAAGTGAAGGAATAAAAGAATGATTACTCCATAGACAGAGCCCCGAGGGCTGCTGGTTGCTCATTTTTATGGTTATTTCTTGATTGTATGCTAAACAAGGGGTGGGTGATTCATACCTCCCCTTTTTAGACCATATAGGGTAACTTCTTGATGTTGCCATGGCATTTGTATACTGTCATGGCGCTAATGGGAGTGTAGCAATGAGGACAAACAGGGTTCATTCTCATTGCCATCCTGGTTTTGGTGGGTTTTGGCCGGCTTCTTTACTGCAAGCTGTTTTATCAGCAAGGTCTTTATGACCTGTACCTTGTGCTGACCTCCTATCCCAATCCTGTGACTTACAATCCTTTAACTGTCTGGGAATGCAGCCCAGTAGGTCTCAGCCTCAGTTTACCCAGCTCCTATTCGAGATGGAGTTGCTCTTGTTCAAACGCCTCTGCGAGACCCACCAGTGTCTCTAACAAACCTGGAATCCAGTTGGCCTTGAGGCATAAGACTCAACTCCCTTCACCACCCCTTCCCCCTCACTTACACCTTTGCCTCTCACCCTACACACCTCATCCTTCCCTACAGAGAGATCTTCCTTTCTGTGTAAGGATGCACAACTTTTTTTGTATTTGGCTGTTGTCAACTGGTGTTTGGCTAGTACTTCACCCGACTACTTGAAATAAACATACTCAGTGTTTTAACTTAATCCTCAGAAGACCCTGTGATATAATTATCATAATTTTACATTATTGAGAAAACAGACGCAGAGGCATTAAGAAACTGGAACAAGGTCATCAAATTAAGGAAGTAAGAGATGCAGGACTTCCTTTTTTCTCACCATTCTAGAATTCTCTGATTTTTTTGAGCTTAGAGCAGAGTTTCTCAAGAGCTGCAATACTGGCATTTGAGTCAAGTCATTCTTTATTGTTGGTGGTGGAGGGGGTGACCGGGTGCCCTGTATATTGTAGGACGTTGAGCAGCATCTCTGACTTCTACCTGCTAGATGCCAGTATCTCAGTTTTCTTAAAATATATATATATTTTTTGAGATGGAGGCTTGCTCTGTTGCCTAGGCTGGAGTGCAGTGGCATGATGTCGGCTCGCTGCAACCTCTGCCTCTCCAGTTCAAGTGATTCTCCTGCCTCAGCCTCCCGAATAGCTGGGATTACAGGTGTGCACGACCACGCCAAACTAATCATAAAAGACTTTTCACAAAACTTCAGAACTCCTTAAAAACTAGTGAGTAGCCAAGGTGAAGAAAGGCCTCAGGCTTCTGACTTTAGATCCCAATCCCTGGGACTCCCACACTCAGCAAAGAAAGGTGAGTGCCTGCACCATGAATTTCTGGGCAGATCTGTCTTATGGCTGTGGGTTACTCAAGAACATGAATTAGCACTAGAATCTGGAGTTTTTCCTTTTCTTTCTGGTAAGACACTTGTTTTTTTTTTTTTTTTTTTCTTTTTTTTCAAATCCCAATTGGAAATTTGCTTTACATAAACAACAAACAAACTTGATACTCTTTTAGTGGAGGCATTATTTGTTCCTTTATTTTTTGCACTTAAACAGGTAGGCAGAATGCTTTCTCTGTGTGGAGACCAAGGTCAGTTAGAGAGCTGCTTTTCATGGAAGCTTCACTAATTTATACTCATGGCTGACATACTCACCTTATGGGGCTGACACACCGAACCTAACTGAATATTGTCCCATTAGCAAAACTAATGTATTACGTGTAAGGCACTGGTAATTAACCTTTAAACTTCAGTTTTGAACAACTCTCATTTTTAACCTTTATTTAAGTGTCACAGTTGTCTTATCTCCTCTTAGCATTTTTTTAAAGCTCTTCCTAGATTAATTGCATGTTGTAACTCCCTTTTTCCATTCAAGACAGTTTTGTTTTACGTGTGCTTATTATGGTACTTTTATAATCCTTTTTTGGTTCTCTGGGCCATTCTTTTGACATGCCTCCTTTCTTGGATCTATACTATGGAAGGTGGCTGGGCATGGTGGCTCATGCCTGTAATCCCAGCACTTTGGGAGTCTGAGAAAGGCAGATCACTTGAGACCAGGAGTTCAAGACCAGCCTGGCCAACATGGTGAAACCCCATCTCTATTAAAAATAGAAAAACTAGCTGGGCTAGGTGGCGTGCACCTATAATCCCAGCTATTCAGGAGGCTGAGGCCGGCCAGGGAGGCAGAGGTTGCAGTGAGCTGAGATCGAGCTACTGCACTCCAGCCTGGGCAACAGATTGAGACTGTGTCTCAGGAAAAAAAACAAAACAGAACAAAAAAACTATGGAAGGTGTTGGTGTGTCCATGTGGCCACATGCAGTGAGGTGCTTTGTGCGTTTGCCTTGTGTGAGCAGTGATGGAATGATCCTAGTGAGGACTTGGAGGAGCTGGAATGTGTTCTTTGCTTAGCTGCACCTGCGTCAGCTCTATAGGCCCAGCCCTGGGGCCCAGCAGCTGCTCCCCTGGTTTCTTTTCCTCCCAGGTTGCCTCATGTTGCTGCTGAGCTCCCCTCACCTGATGGGCGGTGCCACAGCAGGGTGGGTGAAGGGTGCCCCTCCCTTCTAGTGGCCTGGGCTGCCCTAGCCCCGGTCCTTCAGTAGCCATTTCAAACCTTTCTGGTCTCCCCAACCCCAGGATTTTATCCCCTTCACCCTCAGAGGATGACCTTATATTCTATTTTGTGGAGAAAATAGAGATTGTCCATCAAAACCCCTTAACTCCCGTCCTGCGTGCAGTCATAAGTTCCTGCATTAACCCTGGTGCCACTGGCCAACCCTGGTGTCACTGGCTTTCTGTCTCAGGAAGAAGTGTCCTTCCTCGCGCACAGGGCTCTGCGTTCGTCTAAGGCAGAGAGACCTGGGCCCTGATCCCATTCTCTTTCCTCAACTCCAGAAACTTGCTTCCTGCCGTCGTTTTCTTTTTTCTGATGATTCCTCCTTCTCAGCACGTAACAGTGACCAAACCCCCCCCCCCCCCCCCGCCCCGCCCCACCCCTGCCGCACAAAAAACAAATAGAAAATGGAAACCAGAACAACCGAGGTGACCCTCCACTGACTGTGTGCTCTTGTTGAGCTACGGCTCATAGGCGAGTTTCTAGAAAGGAAGGACTTATCGTCTTAGTTACTGGAACCACTTCCTTACCTCCTGTTCATGCAACTTTGCTTGTTTTGCTTCTACTAAAATGATTCTAGGTGCTGTGTGGACAGGTGCTACATAAGCCAGGTGGATGTTACTGTGTCTTTGAGACCTCTCTACTCCTTATTTATCTCTCCTTTTAATACAGAGAGTTTCATACACAGACCTTAAGTAGACATAGTATCTAGCTAAAAGGTAATTATGCCTATTTTTTTCATTGTATTTATTTTGATTGCTGCTTTAGTGTATTCCAAGTGATACTGGTTTTTCATTCATGTTAGCATGTACAGTTCTCTTTTCTTTTCTTTTTTTTTTTTTGAGACAGGGTCTCACTCTGTCACCCAGGCTGGAATGCAGTGGCGCAGTCATGGCTCCCTGTAACCTCAACCTCCCAGGCTCCAGCAATCCTCCTGTGATGGGCATGCGCCATTACACCTGGCTAATCTTTGTATTTTTTGTAGAGCTGGAGTTTTGCCCTGTTGTCTAGGCTGGTCTTGAACTCTTGGGCTCAAACTATCTACCTAGTCGCCTTTGCCTCTCCAAATGCTGGCATGAAAAGTATGAGCTACCATGCTCGGCCAATGTACCGGCTTCTTTTAAAATAAATTTAAGCCAAAATTATAAATGTAAAATTACATAGTTTAAAACTAGAGTTGTAGCTGATGGTACAGGTGGCATTTCAGTGTGGCAGAGTTAGTGAAGGTGCAGAGATGAGACAGGGAGATGGCTAAATCGTGATTATATTCTCTTGGGATTAAAGTTTAGAAAATCCTGCCTTGAAAGACGGCAGGGAGCCGAAGGGTAAAGGGATTGGGTGTGCTTTGAAACAACATGGTCATATAATTTGATAAGGGGAAGCAGAGGAACTATGACTGCATCAGGGTAACATCGACTCGCTTCTCCCTGGGGATAAAGTCAGAGAGGATGCTAAGGAATGTCAGCAGGTGCTGGGTCCCTAGTTTTCACAGAACAATCCTTCAGGTGCTAGCAAGCCTCAGGAGGAGGATGCGGTCCTGCTGGTACGAGGAGGGGCTGGGGCAGGACAGTCATCATCCAAGCAAAGGTAGGGCTTCGTTACAGACACAGAACGGCAGATGTAATTTAGAAATATCACCATCCTGGCACCAGTCCTCTTGGCTTGGATTCCCATGTAAAAATCCAGCGTTGCTGCACGCTCAAAGGTGTGCCCTGGCTGGAATGAGTGGATATTTTGCCTTGCATTACCAAAGCACAAGCACGTTACTAAAGCACAAGGAGGTCTCTTTGAGGCCTTGTTTGCAAAAACAAAACAAAACAAAACAAAACAAAACAAAAAACCCCAGAAAATTGCTTTACTGGGGAAGAATGGTGTGATCGATGGTGGTTCTGATACATCTGATACATCTCAAATTCTCTTGCTTTTGGACTGAAGCATTGGTTTCTGTGTCTTATGTTCTTTGGAGGCAAATTTCCAAATTAGCATCTCCGTGACTGGCTGCCAAGGCATCCGTTTGCTATTTATTTACCCAAAGTAGCAGTTTCCTGGAGACAGACTGCCTGGGGGGAAGGAAAGTTTTCCTATAGACCAGATTTGTAAGTTTAGGTTTCCTCTGCTTTACTCCCCCGTCATTGTCCACTTGCTTAGTCCACAGCATTTTCATGCATTGTTTCTGATGACACAGTGTGTTCCTGGTGATAAATGTGGTGGTGCTGCCTTAGCGTATAGCAGGAAAAGTGCCAGGGTGGAGCCATGCATACCACTCAGTAGTCGTGAGACCTACCATGAGATGGTTTTAACTGTGTGAACCTCAGTTTCTTCAGCTATAGAATGGAGTTAATGTCTATTTCAATATCCCATGAATTACATAAATTATGTATATGATATGTAATTATGTATTACACATAAATTACACATATAACTACAAGGTAATGTGTATATACACGTCTATATAGATAAATACAGTATCCGGCCTATAGGAAGCACTTATGAACACACCCTTCCCTCTCTCTCTCTTTTTTTTTTAGATAGAGCCTTGCTCTGTTCTGTTGCCCAGGCTGGAATGCAGTGGCACTATCTTGGCTCACTGCTCACTGCAACCTCCAGCTGCTGGGTTCAAGTGATTCTCCTGCCTCAGCCTCCTGAGTAGCTGGGATTACAGGTGCCCACCACTACACCTGGCTAACTTTTATATTTTTGGTAGAGATGAGGTTTCACTGTGTTGGCCAGGCTGGTCTTGAAGTCCTGACCTCAGGTGATCGGCCCACCTCTGCCTCCCAAATTGCTGGAATTACAGGCGTGAGCCACCACATCTGGCCCCCTTCTTTTTTTTTAAAATGATCTCACTAAGTAACTTTCTTGCTGTCTATCTGTCTGATCTACCTGTCTATCTCACTCTCCCTCTCTCTCTCTATCATCTATATATCTGTTTTTCCAAATCAGAATGATTGACTTTTATGAAAGAAGCAGAAGAGAGCCAATTATTAAGCAGGAATCACTTGGTTTTAGTCTTGGTTTTTAAACATCATAGACTAACATGGTGTGGAGTCCTGATAAGTAAGCAACAGTGAAGAAGGGGGTCCCAAGTAGGGGAGAACAACTGTTCCAAGAGACAGCTAATCACAAACAAGACGCTGGCACAACTACCTCGCTCCGAGTGTAACATCCTCCAGCATGACCTAAAACTTCCCTCCAGCCCCTGCCTCTTTCCAGACAGCCCCTTCTCTGCTGTGCTGCCTGTTGCTTCCTTGCAATGTACTTTCCCTTGAGTAAGTGAGTAATTGGCCTTTCTTTACCTACAACTGTCTTGTTAAATTGGTAAATTCTTTTTTTTTTTCTTTTTTTTGAGACAGAGTCTCACTCTGTTACCCAGGCTGGCGTGCAGGGGCCTGATCTTGGCTCACTGCAACCTCTACCTCCTGGGTTCAAGCGATTCTCCCACCTTAGCTTCCCAAGTAGCTAGGATTACAGGCACGTGTCACCATGCCCAGTTAAGTTTTGTATTTGTAGTAGAGACGGGGTTTCACCACATTAGCCAGGCTGGTCACAAACTCCTGACCTCTGGTGATTTGCCCGCCTTGGCCTCCCAAAGTGCTGGGATTGCAGCCGTGAGCCACCATGCCCTGCTGGTAAATCCTTTGCCACCCAAAACACTGGCACCAGCCAGTTGCACCCACGACACTGCGCACCACTGGACAAAAAGGTCCCTTTGCTCTGTCACAGTGTTTAGACTAGACTGTACTAAAGATGGTCTAAGACTAAACACACAAGTTAAAAATCCCAGATAAGCTTTATTTGAATATTTCACAAACAAGTTACACATTTCTTTGTAACTACATAGTAAAGCAAATGTTAGTTTACAGCTCAGAAACTGTAAGCAATTCAGCAGGGAGGGCTCAAAGGAGTGACATCTGCCATAGAATGAATATTTTAACATGATTAACTTTTATCCCTTTTGAAAAGTGTTTATGAATAAAAAGCATTTAAAATTTCTTCAAATTTTTATCTGGGGGGATAAATAAAATTTTGTCATCAGGACAGTGTTGACATGTGCATGACAACACAGATTTTATATATATATATATAGCCTGCATTTTCAACTCTCTAATAGTCTGAATTCATGTATACGATAGACATAATGGATTTATTACTCTCTAAAGAAAAAGCTTTTTAAAAAGTAGCAGAAAATAGAGGCTCCAGCTTATTTTCATAGTGCTTCTATAAACCCCTTTCTCCAAGTCTTCATAGCTTCAGAATGAAAACTTCCCTAATCCTACACCACCCAAGGCATTTCACCATCTCCCTACCAACCAGCTGGCACGTGGAAAGTCAAATAAAATGGTTCAAAGGCTTATCAAGCTTAGCAACCCTCCAACAAAAGATGTGATGATAGCAACGTAGCATGAGAGAGAGGAAATTTTTCCGCTTACTTAATTTGATGAGTATCTAAATTATTTCTGCTTAAATTATAGACTTACTCTTAAATTATATAATTGAAGTTCTTATCTGAAACCCGCATACACACATCCATTCCCACTATTTTTTGCTGTCTCTCTATATCTTGTACATGCTTTCATATGAACACAGTCACAACTGCAGAATTTTTTTCAATAGTGGGCTAATCTATTAGCAATAGGAAATATAGTAAGGGTAACACACTGGATATAGTAAAAGAATTGTTAATTGCATCGGATGTACAATTTTGAAAGCATTTTATCATTAGACTATGAAAAATACCAAATCTCAACAGTCAGTTAAGGAGAGAAGATGGAGGTCTTTATGAAAGATGTAGCCAGATTATTAGATTATTATTCTTAGTATTTGGTAAACAGAAAATGTAGGTGGCTTTTTCGGTGCTTGGGTTTCCTGTTGGTGTGATTTACCCTGTTGACTCATGTTTAAGGCAGCTACACGTAAACAGATTAATGGGCTACCTTTACAAAATCAGAAACTACTTAGAGATCCTTTAGAATTTGCCTCTTTGAATAATTTATAGCAAAGCACAGTGTAAACCCTTCAAGATCCCATCCCACTTTCTCCCTCAGTTTTCCCTCGCCTCAGTTGGTTTGGTAGTGAATGGGTACTCTGGAGTTCATAATTTTTTTTTTTTTTTTCTGAGACGGAGTCTTGCTCTGTTGCCCCAGCTGGAGTGCAATGGCTCACTGCAAACTCTGCCTCCTGGGTTCAAGCGATTCTCCTGCCTCAGCTTCCTGAGTAGCTGGGATTACAGGTGTGCACCACCACACCCAGCTAATTTTTGTATTTTTTAGTAGAGATGGGGTTTCACCATGTTGGCCAGGCTGGTCTTAAATTCCTGACCTCAAGTGATCCACTCGCCTCTGCCTCCCAAAGGGCTGAGATTACAGGCATGAGTCACCATGCCCAGCTACTTTTAATTAATTGAGATGTTAAATTAATCTAGGAGAAGCCCCTCATCTACCTGCTAATAAGCCATGGAAGGGAAGGGGCAAATAATTATGTTATCTTGTACAGGAAAAATTTCTAAGGTCTCAATATTAATTAAGAATGATGTTAACATTTTTTTTTAAACAGAAAGCTTTCAGAATGAAGAAGTATAGCAGGAACTTAATAGTAGGTAATAGAAGATACTGTTAGTAAAAGGTACTTAATAGTAAAAGATACCTCATAGTAAAAGGTACTGTTGCTTAACAGTAAGTTGGTTTAGCTGCATAGTTATGCTATCGGAGGCTTCAAACTAGGGTCTCCTGGTCTGCAGTAGGCAGATGGTCTGGTTCTGCTCCAGGGTTGAGAGTGGCATTGTGATGTCGTGGGACGAACATGAACCCTGGAGCCAGACAGCCTGGGGTTTGGTTCTGGAGGCCACTTACCTTGGGCAAGTCATTCAATTTTTTCTGAACCTCAGCCTTCTTTATCTGTGAGTTGGAGAAGATAGTAGTACTTGCCTCATATGTTACTGGAGGGATTAATGAGTTACTATCTATAAGGATTTTGTACAGTATGGGCACATAATAAGCAGTTGATAAATATAAACCATTATAATTATTAATCACCTTTTTGGTACCATGTTCATACACCCCCCAGGAAAATTGTAGACTCCTTTCCTCAGAATCATCTGGAGAGCTTGTGCCTGGGTGCAACTGCACCAAATCCAGGATCAAACACAGACTTGTTAAAAATTTTTTAGTTGTCACATCTTAAGATTAAGACCCAATGCATTTATTCTGGGTAAAATGCCATTTGAGCTACTCTATGAGTGTGATGGTAGATGGTTGTTCCATTTATTACACTGTTTAAATTGACATTGTGAAACTCTGGAATGAGCTATCAAAATTTCTAATGATGTTCTTTAAGAGCTAAAGTCTTATTTGATACCTACCATGCAATCTGGCTGGATTTATTTCGTTATGATGCTTTGATTTGCTGGTGTCGGCCAAGAGGCATAGCAGGTATATCTACCTGAAATGATGCTCATTTGGAGAGAATTGGCAGTATTGAAGGTGACTTTCATTGAAATTAGAAAATGTGTGCATATTCTTATTAAAACAAATTATCCAAAATAATTAATTAATCGTATGTAAAATGAGGGAGAAAATGTGATTTTTAATCAACTAAGGTGGTTGAGTATTAATAAAAAGAAGTGAAGGTGTGACTGTTTGCTCAGTGGAAATAAGACCCTCAGAACCTGTGCTCAGTAATTGGGAAAAGCAATTTCTGGTTCTTACTTGACTTCATTTTTTAATAAGTTGGACTCAGATAAAATGCATAGGTAATAATGAAATAACATTTTGATTCTACTATGGTTTTCAGTAAACAATGTAATATATTCCAGTAGGTTAACAAAACATCCTGTGATTCAGGAAATGCTATCACTTTGGCCTATAAGAATTGGTTTCTTTTTTCTTTTTTTTCTGGAAAGTATTAGAAAGAACAACATGACGGAAGTATCCCTGTCCTGATTAGAACTGTGGGGACAGAGAATATGTTTAAATAAGGGAAAGTTGAGGCATATTCTATTTATTAATGAAGTGTGCACTTTACTCCTTTCTGAATTTTCAGCTAAGTTAAGCTTCTGGTTCGGTTTGCAAAGTGCAGGAGAGCTTACTGGCTTGAGAGAAAAGGAGTCGTCTCGTATCTATTTCCTTCAGTGAATGGTCACTCAGCTGCTGTGTATCTCCTTGCAGGTGGCTGAAGTTTACGTTGGAGGGCGACTTCCTGATTGCCAGTTAGCATACGTGTCCGGCTACCAGCTGCCTGACTGGCTGAGGATGCTCTTGGTTTGTTCAAGGGTGAACGTTCTCCCCCTGGCTTGCAGGAAGAGGGCAGCGAGGTGCGCCAGGGAGGCACGTGATAGTGCCCTATAAGCCAGTAGAGGAAATGTTGTAAAGTGTGAATGCACAGGCTTAGATTCCCCTGTCCCTGAGTTGGGGGCATGTGCTCGTGGAGAATGACCCTATCAAGTTCAAGGTATGGCATCTCCTGATCCAGCAACAGGATATGTTCCAGAGAAAAATCCCCAGGTCTTCGGACTGTTGACAGATGGCCGTGACTGTGCTTAATGTGGTCATCAAATTGAGAAGGGTCCGTCTCATCTTTGAGTATGCAATTACCTTTATAGCTGATTATGATACCCTCAGATCATATCGTGAGGTGGACAACATGAGTCCATTGCCCATGCTGACAACTGGTATCTTTATAGACCCACTCACCTACCAGAGATGTATGACAGACCACAAATGGTCAGTCAAAAAGTGAACTTGCGCTAAGACAAGACCCAGCCAGCATCAGTGACATTAGACACAAGATAGAAATCAGAGAAAAGTTACTGTCCAGCAGTTTTAACCACCAATACCCATTTATTTTAATGGAAAAAAAATCTCTGCATTCTATATGTTCCAAAAAGATTTACTATGGAAACAAATACAATATATGGAACTCTATCTGTATAATTTCACTACAACAAAGACAACATATGACTTCTACTTCCTACAGAAGGCTAACTGAAAGCACAAGTGCAAACATAGATTGCATAAGAAAGCGTGTGTGTGTGCGTGTGCGGTTAAAACCTTTAGTAAAGCAACTGCATTAAAATATGCTAAGACACTGACCTTACCCTAGTTCGTGGCGAGCTCTAATCAAAAGCCACAAGCCGTCACTAGTTTTGATAGAAAAATTTGGTGTGAGCTTTGATGATTCATTTACGGTTTATCAACAAGAAGGGAATCTTAGAACAAGCACTAACTTTCTGCTTTTACATGCTCACAGAATACAAATCAGTTACTTTTCATACATAATGAACGTCTTTTATTTTCAGGTTTGCAAACAACGGTAGTCAATTCACACAAAAGGGTACTTTTAAAACTACCTGTATTTACTCTATTTTATGCCTGTATATATGAAACAAACGGAGTGAATGTGCATAAATGTATGTCTGTACATGTGGGTATATATGTGTATACAAGATGGTACCTGTAGACCTCTTTGTATGCAGGTGTGACCTCCATGATGACAGTTGCAGTTACACATTTACTGAGGAGGGAGAGATTCTTTACCATGATCTGTGTCCCCATAAGAATCAGTGCGACTGTGGATTTGGGACACAGACAAATGCAGGTTGGTGCCCATGAAAGAAAATGTCAGCCCTTTTCTTGGCATGTGGTGGTGAAATTGCCCGCCCTGCTCCTCACCACCCTGGCTCAGGATCACGGCATCAGATGGCAGTGAAAATCGGTTGCAGTCCTCGAACTCAGTAAAGAGAAAGGACTTCTTTCTCTGCTCTCCCTCTCTGTGGACCTGCCTGGCTGGTCGTGGCAGCATTCAGACTGAACGGGACAGTGGAGAAGCAGCTTCAGAGCAAAAGTGACAGCTCTGTGGTCTGTCCTCATGCTGACCTTGAAGCGGGAGGCCCTGGAGGGTTCAGTTGTCTTAGTTTTCACCCACCTTGCTTAACCTTGCAAGGAAGAATGGCATCAAAACGAGGCTTCTCCGGGATAGTCTCTCTCT
Organism: Macaca thibetana thibetana; assembly: GCF_024542745.1. NCBI lineage: Eukaryota > Metazoa > Chordata > Mammalia > Primates > Cercopithecidae > Macaca > Macaca thibetana. The sequence goes on along the minus strand of NC_065597.1, from coordinate 26,800,758 downwards.
ATAAATACCGTGTATATACACATACAGATACTCATACATACACCAATACTAACCCACAGACAAAGCTGGGTGCCTGGAACCCTGGCTAGCGACATGTTAACACACCAGAAAAAGTAGTCATTGTTCCTGCTCCCAGAAGATCAAGTCATATGTCATGATCTTTAAACATTCAGGGAAAATTCAGAGGATTCCATTAATTAAAGGAGGGAGGAAGATGCTGTCAAAATGATGAAGTACAGACTAAGTGAAATTGCAAAGAAAACAAAAACCCGGAACAATTGAGGCCTAGTTGTGAAGTTCGATAGCTGTAAACCGCAATCTTCAGATTTGGATAGATGTTTTTTTTTCTTTTTCCTGTTGCTATGGAAACTTGGGAGTCAAGCTTCAGACGTCAGGAGTTCTCACAGACCTGAATAGAGAGGGTTCAGAGTTAAGTCGGGAATATCACCAGTCAATTCAAAACATTTTAGCTAAAAACCAGATAAATGACAGGCAAGCTATAATAAACACATTTTTAAACATCACACGACTTCGGGAGATTTTTTTTTTTCCTTATGGATCACATTGGAAGACAGAATAAATAGTTATACCGTAAAAAGCTGGACTTCTCTGAAAATGCTAATGGTGACTTCAGATGCCAGACATTGCTCAGACCGAGAGCTGCTATTACCACTATTACCAATGAGCCTTATGTCTTTGTCTGTTAGCGCAGAGACTGCTATTTTTTTTTCTTTTTTTTTGAGATGGAGTCTCGCTGTGTCGCCCAGGCTGGAGTGCAGTGGCGCAATCTCAGCTCACTGCAAGCTCGGCCTCCTGGGTTCATGCCATTCTCCTTCCTCAGCCTCCCTAGTAGCTGGGACTACAGGTGCCTGCCACCATGCCCTGCTACTTTTTTGTATTTTTAGTAGAGATGGGGTTTCACTGTGTTAGCCAGGATGGTCTCGATCTCCTGACCTTGTGATCCACCTGCCTCGGCCTCCCAAAGTGCTGGGATTACAGGTGTGAGCCACCGCACCCAGCCAGAGCTTGGCTATTTTATGAGCACACTGACTATGTATTTTAGAGATTGGTGATTATCCCATATATGTATTGACTTCCTGTGACTATATACATATATATATATACACACACACACTTAAGGATCACAAGTCACAAAGCAAGACACCTATTGGTGGTTCTTCAAACATGGTATGTTTTTATTTTATTTTGAGACAGGGTCTCATTCTGTTGCCCAGGCTGGAGTTCAGTGGTACAGTCTTGGCTCACTACAACCCCTGCCTCCTGGGCTCAAGCAATCCTCCCACCTTAGTTTCCAGAATAGCTGGGACTACAGGCATGCACCGCCATGCCTGGCCAATTTTTATATTTTTTGTAGAGATGGGGTTTTGCCATGTTGCCCAGGCTGGTCTTGAATTCCTGGCCTCAAGTGATCCTCCCATCTTGGCCTCCCAAAGTGCTGGGGTTACAGGCTCACCTGTGAGCCACTGCACCTGGCCCAAACATGGTATATTAATTTCCTGTTGCTGCTGTAACAAATGGCTATAAACTTCAAACAACACAAATCTCTTCTCTTACAGTTCTGGAGGTCCGAAGACTGAGATGAGTCTTACGGGGCTAAAATCAGTGTTGGCCGGGCTGTGCTCCTTCTGGAGGCTCTAGGAAAGCATCTGTTCCCTTGCCTTTCCTGGCCTCTAAGGGCTGCCTGCAGCCCTTGGCTTATGGCCCCTTTCTTCATCTTCAGAGGCAGCAACTGCAGCATCCTCTCATTTCACCTCTGGCCTCCCTCTGTTTTCGTCATCGCATGGTCTGTTTCTAAGTGACTCTTCCTCTGTCCCTCTTAGGACTCTGTGATTATATCAGGCTCACCTGGCTAATTCAGGATAATCTCCACATCTCAAAATCCTTCACCTAGTCACATCTGAGAAGTCTCTTTTTTCTGGAGACAGAGTTTCACTTTGTTGCTCACGCCGGAGTGCACTGGCACGATCTTGGCTCACTGCAACCTCCGCCTTCCAGGTTGAGCGATTCTCGTGCCTCAGCCTCCTGAGTATCTGGGATTATAGGCACCCACCCGAAGTCTCCTTTGCCATATAAGGTAACATGTTCACAGGTTCCAGGGATTAGGATAAGGAACACATATTTGGGGGCTATTACTCAGCCAACCACGAAAGTAGCATTGTGTTCCCAGAGGGAAAAAGGCATCTCGTGGCAGACTGTGTTGCAGACTTTGAGAACATGTCATTCATGTAGAAAACTTCGCAGAAGGAGACATCAGCATAGTGTGCATTCACGAGCCTGTCTTCCCAGTGCCTGCTCGTGGCTCCTCCGTACGGCCAGCTTGGGGGTGGGCTCCAGCGTGGACGCTGTCACTCTGCTCAACTCAGCAACGTCGGCTGGGAGAGGCTCTGGCTCTAGGATGCCCAGATCCAGTTTCAAAATGAGGCATGTTTTCGCCTGCATTTTTCTGTTTTTGCCACCTTACTCCTTCCAAGCACGTTTTGTCTGTGCAATTCCAGCAGAGGTGTGAATTCCAGCCCAGGACTAAGAGTTCATGAAATTGAGTAAACTATTGTGTCTACAGTAACAGTTGCCAAAGCTCTTTCTCACTCTCAGGCTTCTGTTACAGTCTTGCTCCATCAAAAGAAGGAAAAAAAAAAAAGGGACTTAATCAGTCTACAAGTGCTGTGTACTCATTTATCTGACCATGGTTCTCACTCCTACTGATACCCCAGTCCTGCCTCCATCCAAAAGGCTGCTCTCTGCTCAGAACTTCAGACGTTTTGAGGCACTCTTTTCATGTTTACAATGATTAGGTCTCATTTGCACCCACGCTGCAAGACAGTTGTAAAATATGAACTATTTTTGCAAAAGCCTATTAGGAAGAATGTTCTTTAAGATGTTGTTTTAGGTTGGATACTTACTCCTCTTTATGTTTTTAAATGGGCAAAAGCCATTTATGTTGTCAGCTGGTAGAATGTCTCTACTTCCTGTGTCTAATTTTGGTTAGAGAGCAGAGTGGGGTTTCTCAGCCTCAGCGCTACTGACATTTGGGGTTGGATAATTCTTTGTGGAGGGTGCTGTCTTGTGTATGGGAGGACGCTTAGCAGCACCCTTAACCTCCACCCACTAGACGCCACTAGTGGCGTCCCGCCAGGCATAATAATGAAAATGTCTCTAGACATTTCAACTGTCTCCTGGGAGGCAAATTAGTTAAAAATAGAAAAACAAAACAAAACAAAATGAAACAGAAACAGCTTTGGCTGCATAAAATCTACTAAATAGGCTCCAATCTCTTGTTTTCAAATTAGAGTCTCAAATTCCTGTTTTAAGTCAATTTAGATGATAACATAAGTGATTCCTCCCAGGGCTACTGAGATAGTTACTTGAGGAAATTTATGTAATTTAGGTAAAGCCCTTAGCTTGTATGTGCAAGGTGCAGGAAAAGCCCTCAAGGGTCAACTGCCATTGTCCATAATGTCATGTCACTTAAAGGGACCACAGCTCCTCTGCAAGCATGACTGCGGCTGTCTGCAGGCCGAGGACAGCCCACTCTGCCTGGGTTTAATGCCTTTTCAGGCCCTGTGTCTGCCCATAATATGTTTCACAATAGAAAGGAACAAAATACTGATACATTTTAGGAAATTCTAGAAAAGACAAAACCATTATTAGGGAAAGCAGATCAATGAGAGCCTGGATTGGGGAAAGGGATCAATAGCAAAGGAAACTGTATTTTGACTAGGGTGTGGTATAAAATTCTGTACACTTACCACAATGCATCAAACTGTACACTTGCAATGGATGTATTTTGTTGCATGCAAACAATACATTAAAAAATAAAATTTAAGAAGAGTTTAGTGGCTATCTTTTGCTCATCTTGGCTTTTTTTTTTTTGAGACAGAGTCTTGCTCTGCCTCCCCGGCTGGAGTGCAGTGGCACAATCTTGGCTCGCTGCAACCTTCGGTTCCTGGCTTCAAGCGATTCTCCTGCCTCAGCCTCCTGAGTAGCTGGGATTACAGGCGTGTGCCACAATGCCCAGCTAATTTTTATATTTTTAGTAGAGACGGGGTTTCACCATGTTGGTCAGGCTGATCTTGAACTCCTGACCTTGTGATCCACCCACCTCGGCCTCCCAAAGTGCTGGGATTACAGGTGTGAGCCACCCCGCCCAGCCAGGCATGCACATTTTATTTTTATTTTTTTGAGATGGAGTCTTGCTCTGTCCTATAGGCTGAAGTACAGTGGCATGATCTCAGCTCACTGCAACCTCTGCCTCCCAAGCTCACTCGATTCTCCTGCCTCAGCCTCCCGAGTAGCTGGGATTACAGATGTGTGCCACCACGCCCAGCTAATTTTTATAGTTTTAGTAGAGATGGGTTTCACCATGTTGGCCAGGCTGGTCTCGAACTCCTGACCTCAGGTGATCAGCTCTACTAGGCTTCCCAAACTGTTGGGATTACAGCTGTGAGTCACCATGCCTGGTCCACATTTTATTTACTGTTAATTTTTAGCTGATATGGGGCAGGACTTTCTTTTTTCTTGCTTTTTTTTTTTTTTTCCAGAGATGGGGGGTCTCACTATGTTGCCCAGGCTGGTCTCAAACTCTTAGTCTCAACCAAGCCTCCCGCCACAGTCTCTCAAAGTGCTGGGATTATAGGCATGAGCCACTGTGCCTGGCCCACTCACCTCTTTAAGCTTCTTTATTGTGTCTGAGTTTGTCTACCTCCTACCCCCCATATAGAGACATTTAATTTTGGTATTTAAGATCGTTCACCTGATCTGTCCTTTTACAGTCTTGCTAATACTGGTTAATTAAGTCTAAAGCAATGGTCAGAAATGGTTTCCGGACAAGTTCTTTTTTTTGAGACTTGCCATACCATGCAAAGCCGTGCTAGAAAAACCACAGAAACAGCTGAATGGCAATGCCAGCTTCCTTCACTGGGACGGAGCTAGGAGAAGAATTACACATCCGCTTCATGCCACTGACACGCACTTTATACAACAACTGATGGTAAAAATCATTTCATTTTCATTCTTTATTACTTTCAATATCATTAGTTTTATTTCCTTTATCTTCAGATGTCAAAGAAGGAAATGCCGATCCTTCAGTTCAATTCTCAGTTGCAGTAAAGCCACCTACAGGGTCAGATCATACTAAATTGAAATACTACTATTATCCTTTTCCGTAAGGGACGCAGTCAATGGTGAATGCTGGCCTCACTGATTACTCGCCTGGGGACCTGTCTGAACATCAGTTTTCTCATCTAGAAAATGGGATAATCACCGAAGAAAATACAGAAAAAAGTCCCCAAACATCAGCGTGTTTGGTTGCTGCTCGTCTACTTGGATCTGAGTATTTTTTCTTGCCATGAGTGTGACGTGATTATCTTCTCCTACATCACATGCAGTTTTATGAACGATGCTTTAAATTGGGAAGGGCCAGAGAGTTAATATTTTCAGCTTACTGGGCCAGGTGGACTCTGTGGCAGCTACCTAGCTCTGCCACTGCAGCAGAGAACAGCCACGGGTGATATGGAAATGATAGGCACGGCTGTGTTTCAATAAACCTTTATTTACAAAAATGGGCAGTGTACCAGATTTAGTCTGTGTCTTAGACTTGGCTGACCCTGCTTTAAAGAAACATCAAAGAGATTCTACCAGCTGACTTCCTGGCTCCCAAAATTACTGTAAGGACTGTGGCTGAGTTAGGAAGCTATGTACTTTAAAAGCTAACTTCAGGCCAGGCATGGTGGCTCATGCCTGTAATCTCAGCACTTTGGGAGGCCGAGGCGGGTGGATCACTTGAGGTCAGGAGTTTCAGACCAGCCTGGCTAACATGGTGAAACTCTGTCTCTACTAAAAATACAAAAAAATTAGCCAGGCGTGGTGGCAGGTGCCTGTAATCCCAGATACTTAGGAGGCTGAGGCAGGAGAGTCACCTGGGAGGTGAACCTGGGAGGCAGTGGTTGCAGTGAGCTGAGATCACACCACTGCACTCCAACCTGGGTGACAGAGCGAGATTCCATCTCAAAAAAAAAAAAAGAACGCTGCTAATTTCAGTGTTTTTTGAAATCACCCTCCCCCATCTCCAACCCTTGCTTAACGGTTTAGGCTCATTTCATTTCTGTGCAGCCTGTTGTCAATGTCATATAAATGGTAACACACGTGGGGTCGGCCACTTTGATGTCTGCTCTTAAGCATTTGAGTGGTTGGGCACTCGTGGTTACCTGTTCCTGCTACCTCTGACCCAGATTCTCTCATGTCTTATTATGTCCATCCCTTTTTGGTTAGGAAGAATGTCTTGGACTAGGTATATAATAAAACATAAATCATGACATTTGGCAGGCATCTCTAACATTTAAACAAACAGTATTAGAAAATTTTATGCCTTTTATACATGACCAGACAAGGTGTGTTTTTGAAGGTAACTGGTAACACCTATTTTTAACTGCTTTTTGGGGGCTGAAACTACCTGTCTTTGTGGAGCAAACCATTGGAGTGTCAACTGAGTACCTTTCCAGCTACACGGGGAGATCCAGGGTTTCATTTTGGGAATAATTTTGACTTTACATACAGGTGCCCCTACTTACAGTGGGATATAATCACGTGATGCTAGATGGGCTGGCTCCCCGTAGATGAGCACATAAAGCACATGTGGCATCTCACACCTGGTGTACCTGTGTCTGTCTTTTATCAGTGATACTAACTGTGAAGCAATTCTTTAGGGGTTATCAGGCAATTCCGCCTTAGATTAATTGATCCAAGAGCTCAGTTGAGAGATGAGAAGTGGGACATCCTTGGGAACCTGCTCATGATTGACATCTGTAGATCAGGAGTCTCAAAGTGACGGCCGCAAGAAAATCCCTTGTTGATAAGAAAAAAATACTGCCAAGTCTTTTTCTTTAAATCTAAAAACTATTCCAGGTTTACTAATACTTACTATGTGGAGTGGTGGTAGCAGAATGTGTATTATTATAAAAACATTGTATACAAATAACCAAACACTGGGCTTTGTGCTAGAGGCCCCTGTCACCGGGGATGTTGACGCCATACGTTGGATGGGCCTGGAAATCTGTATTTTAACAAGCAGGGGCACAGCGGCTCTGGTCTCCATTTAAAAACACTCATTTCCAGTTCAGAGTGGCTGGCCTGCGAGCAGCGTCCTGCAGTGCCTTTGTTCTTCAAAGAGATGTCACTGAGTCAGGCTTTGATGTCCCGAAATTGGATTTACAGAGGGCGATGTGTGACGTGACCCCCTCAATTGTCTTCTTTCTGTGTACACACATGTGCGTGCACATACACCACATACATGCACATGTGCATATGCATTCCCACTGCACACACATAGAATTTTTATCTCTTTGCAATCACATAGGAAGTACTGCTCTCCAATTTATCCAAACTCTGTTATACTTGAGTTCCAATTGCTCCTGGACCTCTGCAAGTGTTGTTATTTGCTCTGTCACTTAGGCTGGAGTGCAGTGGTATGATCTCAGCTCACTGCAACCTCCGCCTCGCAGGGTCAAGTGATTCTCCTGCCTCAGCCTCCCGAGTAGCTGGGATTATAGGTGCCTGCCACCACGCCTGGCTAATTTTTGTATCTTTAGTGGAGATGGGGTTTTGCCATGTTGGCCAGGCTGGTCTTGAACTCCTGACCTCAAGTGATCCGCCTGCCTTGGCCTCCCAAAGTGCTGGGATTATAGGGGTGAGCCACCACACCGGGATGCAAGCATTGCTTGTACAGCAGTGGCTTCTAAGTGCTGGTCCTTGGGCAGTGCTGGGCTTGTGGTCTGTCTAGCAGTCACTCCAGGAGCTGGTGGAAAATGGAGATCTCTTACTGTAGTAGCGTTGGTCACAGTAAATGATTCTAATGTGTCTGCTGATAAGGGAATCCACTGCACCGTATTCAAATGACAGGATCCTCCAGCAGTCAGAATGAATGGAGCAGAGTGGGGTTCAGCCAAGGAAGGCTGTGGCTGGCTAACCTCGAGTCCGTGTTTGGACAGGTCCCAGGCAAAGAAGGATTTTCACATTTTTAAAGGGTGGCACAAAAGACAGAAACAAACAAACAAACAAAAATAAAGATGAATATATGACGGAGACTAATATGGCCCACAAAGCCATCTGGCCCTTTACAGAAAAAGTTTGCTGAGCGCTGAGTTAGAGCAACATGGATGGACCTTGTGAATGTAACACAGGGAGGAAGAAAAGTTGTAGAATGGTATGCCCAATATAATATGAATTACAGGAGGTTTTACGAACTGCACAAAATAGAACTGTATGTGTTATGTGTGAATGTGAGTGTTTGCGTGTAGTAAAAGTATAAAAACATCTGGACATGCACATGAATAGCTAATTCATGGTAACTATTGTTTCTCAGGAGAGAGAACAGAAAATAAAATTGGGCAGAGAAACATTTTACCTTTGCCTGTAATATTTTATTTTTTGAAGAAAAAGAAAGTAAGGGGCCAGGTGTGGTGGCTCACACCTGTAATCCTAGCACTTTGGGAGGCTGAGGCAGGCAGATCACCTGAGGTCAGGGGTTGGAAACCAGCCTGGCCAACATGGTGAAACCTCGTCTCTATTAAAAATATAAAAATTAGCCGGGTGCTGTGACGCTTGCCTGTAATTCTAGCTACCTGGGAGGCTGAGGCAGGACAAACACTTGAACCCAGGAGGTGGAGGTTGCAATAAGCTGAGATCGTGCCACTGTACTTCAGCCTGGGCGACAGGGTGAGATGCTGTCTCAAATAAATAAACAAACAAATAAACAGAAAAGAAAGATGAAGGAAAAAAAAAGAACAAAAGAAAAGAGAGAGAAATACATGTTTCCTTTCATTTAGCCATCTGTCTGTCCATGCGTCCGTTCACTTCTATTTCCCAACCCCCTACTCCCCAACCTCAAGTCATAATCCAGACCACAAATGAAAGTTTCTAGGGCACTGAGCCCAGAAATTAGCATTTTAAAAATGTTTCCTAAGTGGTTCTGATGTGCAACAGCATTTAGGAACTACCAGTGCAATTAACACGCTGCTCTTATCACACAGCGGCAAGTGTGTACGGCAAGCCAACAAGAAGCTCAGGCCAAATTTAGTGTCAGTCAGCTCCATCCCCAACTCTTCCTAGTTGGTTTCTCTTCCTTGTCAAGTTTAACTTCCTGTCTTGTTCACGTTTTAATTCTGTAAGCTTCTGAAACACTTTTTGGAAAGTTGGTGCTATAGAAATTCTCATATTGGATGTGTTCTGTCATCTCACTGTACCCTCCTCCCTGGAGGAGGGATGGTGCCAGGTTTCCTGGCACCATCAGTAGCAAACATCTTCACATTTATATTCTTAAATTTGCCCTCCTCCACCTGTTTCCTATTGAGTTGTGAACTGAAGGAACCAGCACATGTTTAGGGTGTGGACAAGATTAGAGGACACTGTTAGAATGTCCAGGAGCCTGTACCTAAAGCTTGTAGTCACACCAGGATGGTCCTGATTTCCCAGTATCTGTGGACCATCTGGAGAGCCTTTAAAACGGACAAATGTCTGAGTTGCCCTTCCAGTCATAGGGTAGGGCCCGGGTATGGGTAGCTATATTGAAAAGTTCCCCAGGTGCTTCTATTGTGCAGTCAGACTTGAGATCCACCACCATCTCCCAGCTGATGCTATACAAGAGTGACTTGCAGGTTGCTGGTGATGACTCAGCAAACCAGGCCCCAGACAGTACACTCTCACAAAGGGAACATTCCTATACTCTAGAAATCTAGGTCTAGGATATCTGTCAGCAAAGTAAGGGGGCAAACAAGCATAACGTGCTGCTATAAATTCATGGTATCTGCTATGGTATGGTGCTAATGTTCACTTAACCTCGATTACCTCACTGGCTTTCTAACTTTCTCTTCTGCAAAGAGAGAGAGAAAATAGAAATCAGGAGGCTGCCCCTGGGAGGCTTCTCCTGAGTCTTTTCTGTAAAGTAGAGACAATTTCAGATGAAGGGATAGACATGGGACTGGGGGCTGAGAAGAAATTAGGAAACCTTGTCAAAGGGCAAATAATTCGACTGTACAGCAATTGGGTTGAACGTTGAGCAGGGGTGGTCCAGAGGAGATGGGATACTGTCTTAGTCCGTTCAGGCTACTATAACAAAATACTATAAACTGGGTGGTTAATAGTATCTGCTGAAGTTTGTGCCTCTCCAAATGTCCATATGCTGAAACCTGATCCCCAAGGTGATGGTATTAGGAGGGTGGGCCTTTGGGAAATCAGTAGGTCTGGAAGTCAGAGTCCTCATGGATGGGATGGGATGAGTGCCTTTATAAAAGAGGCCCCAGAGAGCTGCCTTGCCTCTCCCCATCGTGTGAAAATGCAGGGAGGAGGCGCCATATGTGAACCAAAATGTGGGCTTTCACTAGACAATGAATCTCTCAGCATCTTGTTCTTGGACTTCTCAGCCTCCAGAACAATCAGCAATACATTTCTGTTATTTATAAGCCACCCAGTTTATAGTATTTTGTTATAGTAGCCTGAACGGACTAAGACAGTATCCCATCTCCTCTGGACCACCCCTGCTCAACGTTCAGCCCAACTGCTGTACAGTCGAATTATTTGCCCTTTGACAAGGTTTCCTAATTTCTTCTCAGCCCCCAGTCCCATCTCTATCCCTTCATCTGAAATTGTCTCTACTTTACAGAAAAGACTCAGGAGAAGTCTCTGAGGGGCAGCCTCCTGATTTCTATTTTCTCTCTCTTTGCAGAAGATAAAGTTAGAAAGCCAGTGAGATAATCGAGGTTAAGTGAACATTAGCACCTGAGACAGGAGGGTGGAGGCAGGTATGGATGGAAAGTGTTGGACCCTTAGACTCTGTTGGGCTTTGCAGTGGGAAGATTAGGAAGGAGACATGGAGATGATGGTGATGATGATGATGGTGGTACAGTCATCAGAGGCAAGGCAGGCAGAGGGGCAGGTCAGTAGGGGAAGATGATACGTTCGCTTTCAGAAATGCCCAGTCTGAAGGGCTAGTGAGATGCTATAATGGCTTCTTCTTTTCCTTCCTTCCCTCCTTCCTTCCTTCCTTCCTTCCTCCCTCCTTCCTTCCTTCCTTCCTTCCTTCCTTCCTTCCTTTCCTTCCTTCCTTCCTTCCTTCCTTCCTCCCTCCCTCCCTCCCTCCCTCCCTCCCTTCCTCCCTCCCTCCCTCCTTTCTTTCTTTTTTTTTTTTTTTTTGAGACAGAGTCTCGCTCTGTCACCCAGGTTAGAGTGCAATGGCACGATCTCCGCTCACTGCAAACTCCGCCTCCCGGGTTCAAGCAATTCTGCTGCCTCAGCCTCCCGAGTAGCTGGGACTACAGGCGCATGGCACCATGCCTGGCTAATTTTTGTATTTTTAGTAGACACAAGGTTTCACCATGTTGACCAGGCTGGTCTTGAACTCCTGACCTCAAATGATCCACCTACCTTGACCTCCCAAAGTGGTGGGATTATAGGTCTGAGCCACCGTGCCCAGTCCTTCTTTTTCCTTCTACTCACAGGACTCTGGTCTTGCACAGAGCTTTATATACATGAATGCCCAGTGTTGGACTATATGATTTCCTGGCAGCTCACCACTGTCACTAGGGTATAACACCTTCTGTTTTCTTTTTCTGCCAATTTCCCAACTTCCTAATTTGCAATTACACCAATACCTTCTCAAAACGTAAATAGCAAGGCCCAAACGGCTTTTGGATGGTAACAGTTATATATGAATAACTGCTAAAGTTAAAATTGGACTAGTATTTCATAAATAAGGAATATCTGACACATGTATTTATTCATTTTATCCTCACATCTATATTACTTGGCATAATAACTCATTTGTTTAAAACAACGTTTCATTATATTATAGTCATTATTACTAGCCAGTGAAAAAACAGTGTGAATTATGTGTTGATCATTTTCCCTGCAGCCCAACCTCCATCCATAAATTCTCATGACTATTCTCAGAAAGTCTCATCATATCTGTTTTAACCTTGCAAAAGATTATTCCGCATAATGTAGAGAGAAACAGGCCTCTGATAGACCAGTTAACTAATCTGGGTGCATTTTCATTAGCTCAAGTTGAGTGGCAGCTGGTTTGCAGGCTACCAATGAACACCTTTGCACAATTCCTCAGACTGGCTGGAAGGGATTGTTAAGATGCCTTTAAACATTAGTGGGAGCACTTCTACATATAACATGTTCTGTCATACAGACATACACTAAAGATGAATGATTCTTCTGGGATACATTTTCTTGGAAAGGTATATGGAAAAATGCCGGCTTCATGAACCCCATGAAGTTACAATTTCCTACTTGTGCATGCACTGGAGTTATGCCAACTTACAAGCTAAGCTGAAGAGGCTGAGGAGCAGGAGTGAGGGCAGGCTGAAGCGCAGGGCCCCTGCCGCGTTGCAGTCCACTTTGGAATTCCTGCAGGAGCACACTTGTACCCTGAGATCTGTGATGTTCGTCATGGGTGGTTTCCCTGAATCTGTCACCATGATGGGCAGGTTGTAGTTTGCTTTGTTCAGATTTTGAAGAAGGCTTACCAGGGCGTGAGTATCTGTAAAGGCAAGGAGGGTCCTGGTGAGAGTGGATGAGACTTTTTCCAATAAAAGAGTGAGGTTTTGGTGACTAAAATCACACCAAACAGGTGCTGCATTTTCATTTACAATCGTGGGAATGCTTAAATTTAAATTTATTAACGTCAAGTGAAAATACCAGTTCAGATCCTCAGTGGCACCTGCCACATTCCAAGTGCCCAGAAGCCACACATGGCTGGTGGCTCTTGTAATGAACAGCACAGAGACAGAGTGCTTCCATCACCAGAGTTTGGTGCCTCAGCGCCATCATAATCAATTTCAAGGAGAGCTCCTTTCATGAAGATGATTGATTACCAAGAACTCCTCCCTGCAAATTTATTACATGAAAAAGCCATCTTGACAAAGACTGCGTTCCACATCTAGAAAGCTGAGGTGAAAATCCACCTGCTCTCAATGTGGGCAGGACCCTGATGTGTTATCATGGAGATAGGTTCTATAGCCTACGTTTTTTGTCTTCAGTTTTTTTTTTTTTTTTTTTTTTTGAGACAGGGTCTCACTCTGTTGCCCAGCCTGCAGTGCAGTGGTGTGATCTCAGCTCACTGCAACCTCCACTTCCTGAGTTCAAACGATTCTCCTGCCTCAGCCTCCTGAGTAACTGGAATTATAGGCACACACTACCACGCCCCGCTAAGTTTTGTATTTTTAGTAGTGATGGGGTTTCACCATATTGGCCAGGCTGGTCTCAAACTCCTGATCTCAGGTGATCTGCCTGCCTCAGCCTCCCAAAATGCTGGGATTACAGGCATGAGCCACTGTGTTCAGCCTTGTTTTTGGTTTTTAATCAACCCTCAGTCCACAGCTCTAGATTTGGGTGGGAACCCGCAACATAGACACTGGATCTTTAAGCTTCCCCTCCACTTCCCTAACGTCATATGCGTTGGCGATAGCCACGATCACCCAGGCCCTTGGGAGACATTTGGCAGTGGCTGTACCAGCTGGCCTATTCTTTAACCTTGGGATAAAGTCACTGACATGATTAGGGGCATACATATTTTTAAGTACCCCTTTCTGGGAATAAACAGGGCTAAATATTCAGAAAAAAAAGTGTGAGACAACAAAATCATTTAGAAGGCATTTTTTTTCCATTAGGTAAAACGAGGAGAAAAAAACAAGAGTGTAATGACAGGAAAATAAAAATAGATGAAGCATGATCATTACTAGAAGGTGACAGCAGCAGCAATGACTAATGTGATGGTCACCTAGTGAGATGGCAGATTAAATCAAACGGCATTTTCCCATCTTCCTTGAGCAGAGGAGAAACTCTCTCTCTCTCTTTTTTTTAAAATTTAAGTTCCGGGGTACATGTACAGGATGTGCAGGTTTGTTAAGTAGTAAACGTGTGCCATGGTGGTTTGCTGCACCTATCAACCCATCACCTAGGTATTAAGCCCAGCATGCATTGACTGTTTATCCTGATGTTCACCCCCTCCACCACCCCCCACCAAAAGAAACTCTTGAATGAGAAAGTTCCAATTGGAAAGATTTGGAGATGTTTATTCAAATTGGCCACAGCCATAAAAACTAGCAAATAAAACACTAACCCCTCAAACAAGAGAAGGGCTGTTTTAAATAAAAATAATCAGTGTAACAGAATTCATTCTTCAAAAAGCAATAAAATAGACAAACAGGCAAATAGAATCAATAACAAGCAAAAGGCACTAATAAAATAAGATATGAGATAGGGCTATAACAATAGATATGAGATTTTTAAATAGAAAATGTTATGCACAATTGTACATTAGGCAAAATCTAATGAAATGGGTAATTCTCTATCTCCCTCAAAACTTCTACCACCTATATAAGAAGTGGGAACCCTGACTGGGTCAACAGCAGGATAAGTATATTATTGAAGACATAGTATCTAATGCCTTTTTTTGTTTGTTTTTTCTTTTACTTTATTGGAAGACAAGGTGAACTTAGTAGTTAGTTTACATTTGGGGAAGAAGGTGGGTGAGATTGTGGATATAGGGATACTCCATATTAATACATTGGTGTTTCAGTCTTGATAAGGCAAGTGATAGAAGCTGGGTTAAGTTTTGAATTCCACCTGCCTATGTGGAAGGACTGGTGGAAGGAGACATTGCTTGCAAGTTTCATAAAGGAGAAAGAAGATGCATGGAAGAAGACATCAAAGTCAATGATGGCCAAGGATTTGAAAGAAAAGCCAAGGTCATCATTAGACCAAGTCAAGTTTGAGGCAGTCTGCAGCATACTATGGAAGGTTGGAGGTTGAAGACTATAAAGATTCTTATCCTAGTGCTTCTCTTTCCTTTAGTCTTTTATGATGGCAAGTATACCATGAAAAGTCTCTCCAATGCGCTGGTGAAAGTTAATGTTAACACAGTTCTCTGTCTCTGAGATTGGAGAGACAGCTGAGCCAAGAGATAGCTGGGGAGAAGCAGAGACTGCTGAGACTGGGCAGGTTGGCCAATATTCTTCGTAAGCTAGTTACAAAGAAAGAATCTGTGGAGTTTAATTAAAAGAGAAAGAGGAAGAACAAAGAATCACAGTCTTGTTGCTGGGAACTCTGGGATGGCAGAAACTACAGATTAGTTAAGAGAAAGTTCACTGTTGGGTGATGGGGACACTTAAAGCCTAGATTTCACCACTATGCAATCAACGTATGTATATAAGAAACCTGCAGTTGTGCCCCCTAAATATATTAAAATTTTAAAGAGAGAATATTGGAGTTACAGTATGTAGCAGACAGGTTAGGATATACAACACAGGGTGTACAGTACAGAAAACATCAGAGAGGAAGCAGAAGAGAAAACGTCTATGTTTGAAACAGATAAATTGCATTTGTTTGTTGGTGGGAAAATTGTCAGTATTTATAATAAGCCAATAACTTAAAATGAACCAAATGAGAATACATGAGAGAATAGTAGAGAAAGAGCATTTTGGGAAGAGAAACTAAACTGAAAGCTGGAAGAACAGGGAGAAATGCTTTAGCTAGACTTACTGTTGATCTTGGAGATCTTCCAGACTTTATCAGGAACAGCTTGTTTGTGGATTTCAAATTTGAAAGGATCTGTATTCGGGTGAAGATCCTTATCTGATGCTCCCAAAATGACTACACTGAGGTTTTTGGCATCATCACAGACTTCAGCTACTGTGGGGTAAATGAAGGGGGCATTGTCGTTCACGTCCTCCAGGGTTATCAGCAAAGTCCCAGTGCCCGTAGCAGGAGGGTTGCCTGTGGGAAAAAGGGAAGATGTTGGTATGCAACTGGTATATGCGAGAGCAATTTACCATAGTACTTTTTACATTGTAAACTTATCTTGCACTTATCTTATTTTTTGAGACAGGGTCTCACTCTATCACCCAGACTGGAATGCAGTGGTGTGATCAAGGCTCACTGCAGCCACAACCTCCTGGGCTCAAGCAATTCTACCACCTCAGTATCCCAAGTAACTGGGACCACAGGCGCACGCCACCACACCCGGCTTAGCGTTTGCATCTCAGAGGATACTTTTTGTATTTTTTGTAGAAACGGGAGTCTCACTATGTTGCCCAGGCTGATTTCAAACTCCTGGCCTCAAGCAATCCTCCTGCCTCAGACACCCAAAATGTTGTGATCACAGGCGTAAGTCACCATGCCCAGCCCATTTCTCAGTTATTATTAATAGTTGCAAACAAGATTAACAATAACAGATTTTTTTTGGTACAAAGTTTAGTGGTTTACAAACCCATTTATCATATATAAGACTTTTTTTTTTTTTTTTTTTTTTGAGATGGAGTCTCACCCTGTCACCCGGGCTGGAGTACAATGGTGCAATCTCGACTCACTGCAACCTCCGCCTCCTGGGTTCAGGCGATTCCCCTGCCTCAGCCTCCTGAGTAGGTGGGACTACAGGTGCCCACCATCACGCCTGGCTAATTTTTTGTATTTTTAGTAGAGATGGGGTTTCGCTATGTTGGCCAGGCTGGTCTCAAACTCCTGACCTCATAATCTGCCTGCCTCGGCCTCCCAAAGTGCTGGGATTACAGGCGTGAGCCACCGCGCCTGGCCTTAAGACTGTTGATTGAAGTTCTTTAGGCTTAATACTTTACCCTTAGAATACCAAGCTTCTGACACACTAAAAAGTCATTCTCACACACTGAAATCTATTCAAAGAATGGAGATAAATATGACTTTTCCTCATTTACCAAATTAAATCTTTTACATAAGTAGCCAGGTATTCACACATGTTGGTGGTAGGGGGAGGATGGAGTCTCCATGAGAGATGAGCATGGTTTCCCTGCTGTAGCTCTCCTCTAACTAGGGAGTTGACTAAAGAGGGAAAGATTGAATCTGAGAGATTTTCTTCTGGGGCTGAAAAAGAGTCTCAGATGGCCGATGGTGCCACTGGGGGCTGGGATGGCTGACCCTGCTGGACACGACAGATTTAGGAAGGTGGGTTAGTGATGAGAAATGAGATCAGCAGCTGGCTACAGGGGCACAGAAGCAATCATCATTCAACCTTTGGGCCTTATTTTTAAAGCCTTGTTTTTTTCCTAATATTTCAGCTACTTCCTGAAATGTTTTGCATTTTAGGAAATACTATTTTAAGATAATGGCCCTCATAATCACCAATCTAATAATGTCTTTTCTTTTCTTTTCTTTTTTTTTTTTTTTTTTGAGACAGAGTCTTGCTCTATCGCCCATGCTGGAGTGCAGTGGTGCGGTTTCAGCTCACTGTAACCTCTGCCTCCTGGGTTCAAGCGATTCTCATGCCTCAGCCACCCAAGTAGCTGGGGTAACACGTGTGCACCACCATGCCTGGCTAATTTTTGTACTTTTAGTAGAGATGGGGTTTCACCATGTTGGCCAGGCTGGTCTCGAATGCCTGACCTCAGGAGATCCACCTGCCTTGGCCTCCCAAAGTGTTGGGATTACAGGTATGAGCCATTGCACTTGGCCCTAATAATGCCTTTCACTTAAAGAAAGGGCGTTTAATGTTAATAAAACTCAGATTGCCTTTATTTAAGTTTTCTCTGAATTCATTTTCAATCATTTGTGCATTAGAGGTTTGCTCTTGGGACAAACCATTGGTTAGTAATTTCTAATTTTCTGCAAGAAAGGTTAGAGCCAAATTCATAGGTCACACATTTTAAGTATACAGATTTGCCTGATTCCCAAAAGAATTTGAAGCACCTCTAAAATGACAGCACCATAATTTTATTCAGTAGTACAATCGTTTCTTGGCGTTTGGCTAAGAGCAAGTGTAGATCTGTTCTTATCAGTTTTAAAAAGTAATACGATACAGTACTAACCTAACCTATGGCTTGGTTTCCTTTTGCTAATCCTTATTTTCACTTAGCCAGACTTCCAAGTATAATTTTACTTTATCTTGTACTATATTTATGTTTGGAAATGACATTAAGTTTGCAGTTAGGCTATCGAGTTACTTGGGGGTTAGAAGGGTAGAGAGTATTTGAAGTTGGCATACAGGACACAGGCAAGTCCTAGCGAAGAAACAGGGAGACCTCTTTAGATGCAGACAGTTTATTACTTAGACAGTAAAAGGAGGCATGGGCATTGTGGCCTTGGTGCAGGTCATGGCAAAATAAAAGGGACTGGACAACTGCAACAGAAAGAAGGGATGTTGCAGCAGAGCCAACTCCAAGCTGCTTCTCAGCAGTTTTACAGCAGCAGCTGTGTCCTGAGAGGGGCAGGCAGAAAGCCCCTGCACCTCATAGAACCTGGAAGGCAACGAGAAACTGGCTGGGGGACTGCAGGGTGTTCTGCCAAGACTCGGCGCAGCTGCAGGTCACACCCTCCCCGTGTGGCTCTACATGCAAAGTCGTGGGGTGCCGTGGTGGAGCTGCTCCCCCAGAGCTGAGGGCACTGATGGTGGCATGGGCTCCTGGAGGGCCTTGAGTAGCATCACGAGGGGCCTGTACTGATTCTACAGAGTGCAGAGGCTTTCCAGGAAGGCAGTGATCCAGGAACAATTGGACCTGACTTATTTTCAGAAAGCACACAATTGTATTGATAGGAAATGTGAGACACTGCAGGCAGGTGGACCAGCCACGGATGAAGAGAGGCATGACGCGTGCAGCTGGAGCAGGAAAGCAGTGTCTTGTCTAGGTGATCAAGCACTCAGACGAGCCTGCCCGAAGAAGAGCAGAGTGCAGTGGGAAGTGGGAAGACCAGCAGTTCAGCCTTGACTGTGCTAATGGCCCGTCGAATTCAATGCACCTGTGCAGATGTGTGCAGCTTGGCGGAAGTGCCCAGGCTGAGCCAGGGGTTGGGAAGTCATCAACACATAGATGCCTTTGAAACTTCTCTATCAAAGTGGTTACCCAAGGTGAAAGTTCAGAATGCCAGAGGGGTGGAATACGGAATCCTGAGAGACCTCAAAGTTTAAAGAGCAGATGCTACTTTTACAGGAGAGAACTGGGAGTCAGTGACCCATAATTAAGTGTGTCATGACCCCCACAAGGATAAGAAGTAAAGAGAAGTAATGGGATTTTGCAAGGAGAATGTTACTGGTGACATTTTTGGAAGAGGTTTCCATTAATGGTGAAAAAACCAGCTTAAAGGAAGTTGAGCAGTGAGTCATGAAGAAGCGCAAGCTGATACTTTTCAGCAGGGCTGGTGGAAATTTAAATATATCAACACCCGAAGACAGTTACAGAGTAAACATTCAAATAAATGTCTGCCAAAATACCAACACAAATGCAATTAATCATTTGAAGGATGGCTATTTCTAATGGTGGCATATCATCAACTTTTGTTAGAGCGCAAACTCAAAAGAAATGCATAATTACTTTGAAGTTGGTTTTTCACTGTCAGCTTTAGTCATTTAGCTAAATTTCTTTATTGAAAAATTATTTTTCTCTTTTTATTGAACTAATTGAGTATCTCAGAAGAATCCATTATGTTTTTTCACTCTGAATATATTGTGAAGCCAAGTCATTTGGTAGAATGGATGAGAAGGCGTTGTGAGCATTTGAAATATGGCCGTAAGAATTGGCCTTTTGTGAACTTAATTATACTACTGTCTTCAGTTTCCCATGTGTTATTCCCAGGCCAGGCTGGTGATGTCTTTTTCCGAAGTCAGTAAAATGAGTTCATTACTTTGGGCAATGAGTTAAAGACAAGATTCACAAAATCCTAAGGGAAAGAGCCTCTCTCAGCCTCTGTGCACACGATAGAGAAAAATCACATCCAAAATTCAGGTGAAATTCAAAATTTCAAAATTCCTCACAAGCCCATTTGGATCCAATCATTTCAGGGGCCCAGGAAATATGGGGGCTTCTAAGTAATCTCTAGATTTTCAGCAAAAATCCCTCACCCCTCTGTTCCCCTTTCCATCAGCAGCCTCCACCACCATGGAACCACTCATAACCAAGAATCCAACCAAGGCACAGTGAAGACAGGGTCCCTCCTTTACGAATTTTCTCTTTCTTTTCTTTTCTTTTCTTTCCCTCCCCTCCCCTCCTCTCCCTTCCCTTTCCTTCCCCCTTCCCTTTCCTTCCCCCTTCCCTTTCCTTCCCCCTTCCCTTTCCTTCCCCCTTCTCTTTCCTTCCCCTTCCCTTTCCTTCCCCCTTCTCTTTCCTTCCCGCTTCCCTTTCCTTTCCCCTTCCCTTCCCTTCCCTTCTTTCTTTTTCTTTTTTTTTGAGACAGAGTCTCTCGTTCTGTCTCCCAGGCTGGAGTGCAGTGGCACAATCTCAGCTCACTTCAACCTCTGCCTCCTGGGTTTAAGGAATTCTCCTGCCTCAGCCTCCTGAGTAGCTGGGATTAGAGGCATGCAGCACCATGCCTGGCTAATTTTTGTATTTTTAGTGGAGACGGGGTTTTGCCATGTTGGCCAGGCTGGTCTCAAACTCCTGACCTCAGGTGATCTGCCTGCCTCCCAAAGTGCTAGGATTACAGGCATGAGCCACCATGCCCAACGCGAATTTTCTCTTTCAATAGGGAAAAAGCATCAATTTGAGCAAAACACCTAGAAATGGAGCTAGAGTGGGACTCCCTCTTTGCAGCTCCCTTTTGGAGGAAGCCCCGGGGCCGTGTTCTCAGGGTGGCCATTTCAAGGATCAGAGGAAGCCCAACCTCTAAATGTGTGGGGGTCTGGCTGAGTTTTTAGGGGCTTCTGTCTCTATAATGTTAGGAGCTGGAAGGACTGCTGAGAGAAGAACCACTCCAGCTTTCAGGTCTTCAACATAGTTGGGAGGTGGGTTTCCCATTGGGAATCTGCTGAAAGGTCATGGCCCCTGACTCCAGAGAAACATACCTGCATTTAGAAACACACCTGAGGGGTCCACAGACACCCAAATTGCAAGCCCAGCTTGGTGGAAGTTTAGAGCAGAAGATCTGAGACCCATTCATTGTAGGTATGGTGAGGCTGAGGTCTAGAGAGATTTAGGACAGGCTCAAATGGACACTGTGAGTATCAGGCCTCCTTCTCTAGAGCAAGCATTAACTTACACTTTCTCCACCAGAATTTTTATTACATAGCTTGAGTCTTGCAGGCTCTCATTTTAACCATGAAAGCAAACTATATCCCTAAACCATAATTTCAGGTTATTATTATTACTATTTATAGCTTTTTTCTTATGAGCTATTATTTTAATTGTGGTGAAATATACATAACATAAAATTGACAATTTTTAACCATTTTGAAGTGTACAGTTCAGTGGTGTTAAGTACATTCAAATTGTTGTAGGAACATCACCACCATTCATCTCCAGAACTTTCTCACCATGCAAAACTGAAACTCTGACCCATTAAACACCAACTCCCCATTCCCCTTCCCCTGGCCCCTGGCAGCCACCATTCCACTTCTTGTTTCTATGAATCTGATGACTCTGGGGAACTCATATAAGTGGAATTTTTTTTTTTTTTTTTTCCCCCCACAAATAAATGGTAGACCAGGCACGGTGGCTCAGGTCTGTAATTCCAGCACTCTGGGAGGCTGAAGCGGGCAGACCACTTGAGGTCAGGAGTTTGAGACTGGCCTGGCCAACATGATGAAACCCCGTCTCTACTAAAAATATAAAAAATTAGCTGGGCATGGTGGCACGTGCATATAATCCCAGCTACTCTGGCGGCTGAGGCAGAAGAATCACTTGAACCCAAGAGGCGGAGGTTGCAGTGAGCTGAGACTGTGCCACTGCACTCCAGCCTGGGCAGCAAAGCAAGACTCTGTCTCAAAAAAAAGAGAAATGGCATTTGACTAGGTCATTCTAAATGTATTTGACATTCTTAGCTTCCTGTTCCTATTTTGCTTGCTGGAACTAGTGATTCTTTGGCCCCAACCTGTGTCATAGTCAGGCTGGGTCCCCAAGGAATCATCAGTTCCAGCTAGCATAGTCACAGTTGTCCCTGTAGTAGGACAATAGGCAGGATGGGGGCTGGGACCAATGCCCGAGGCTTGCTGGTTATCACTGGCCATGCACGGTAAAATAGCATTTACTATTTCTGCAGGAGGAATAGCTCAGTAGCCAAAAATGATCCTAGAGTGGAGTAGATCTTTTTCAGAGATAACAGCAGGGGGCTGGGCTCCACATGGGGACAGTCTGTGCTGATGGAGGTTCGTGAAACAGAAACTAGACCCCAAAGCTGAGGCCTTGTCTTCCAGCTACAAGACCATGCCAGGCAGGGAAGGGGGAGGGATAAGGATGGAGAGAAAGGAGGAATCTTGGCAGCAGGACCTTATGGAAATGGGCCTCTGTGGGGTAGTGGTTCAGAGCCTCATGAGTGGGGAAAAGTGTTGGAGCCTGTGGCTCAGCCACCAGGAGAATCACCATATACTAATGCTCACCCTGGCTTTGAGGCAGGGCTAGAAGAACTTCCTTACCTCCTAAGGATAGATAGCCTTGACCAAGAGGGCCATAACCTTCCCCTGTGCTGGACTACACTTTAGATGGGCTTCTTTCAGACTCTAGAGCCTTGATATGGTTTGGCTTTGTGTCTACACCCAAATCTCATCTTGAATTGTAATCCCTACATGTTGAGAGAGGGAGATGATTGGATCCTGGAGGTAGTTTCCCCCATGCTGTTCTCGTGATAGTGAGTTTTCATGAGATCTGATGGTTTTATAAGTGTCTGGCATTTCACCTGCTAGCACTTCTCTTTCCTGATGCCATGTGAAGAAGGTTCTTGCTTCCCGTTTGCCTTCCACCATGATTGTAAGTTTTCTGAAGCCTCCCCAGCCATGTGGAATTATGAGCCAATTAAACCTCTTTCCATGATAAATTACCCAGTCTTGAGTAGTAGCTATATTGTAGTATGAGAATGGCCTAATACAGGCCCTGACTTCTCTTTTCTTGAAGCATTTACTTTAGAAACTTGCAATTGTATATTCTTTCTCTGTCCCTGTGAGATATAAGTCTCCCAACCTGTTGCTAGTTTTGCAACCCAGAACCACCTTTCTCAAGGACCTGGTACCTCTTTGAAATGTAATCATGGAGAGGAATAGCGTCTCTGTGTCTCAGTCTCTGTGGAAGGGTTGGAGCCTAACTCCAATAAACACCCATTAGCAAACACAGATGCCTAATCACGTGGACCAACCTCCCCACAAATGTCCTCCAGTACTTTTCCATTAGCTCATCCCAGGGCTTAAAAACCCTCCCATTGTTTGTTTCAGCAGAGTTAGTTCAATCTCTCTCCTTTATTGTAGCCTTGAATTGAGCCTTTACCTTCAAACTCTGTCCTGCCCAGTTTTCTTTGACATGTTCAGATGTTGGCAAGGCTGAAAATTGCAGGGGATCTGGTCGTGATAATCCAGGTAAGCCACAGTTCAGGCAGAAGCAGGGAAGCGAGGTGAGGGGTGGTGTATCCACGAAAGGAAGGTTCCAAAAACGAATGATAACAATGATCATGTCACACCAGGAGTGTGGTACTATGTGTACCCTTTGGCAAGCAATTTAAGGAGACTGCTTTAAACATGGCTTGATTTTAATTTGTAGGACAAAATTGAATGCATGATTGATCCACAAGGCCCTGTGAAGTGTTTGGTAAAAACATGCGGCCGGGCGCGGTGGCTCAAGCCTGTAATCCCAGTACTTTGGGAGGCCGAGGCGGGTGGATCACGAAGTCAGGAGATTGAGACCATCCTGGCTAACATGGTGAAACCCCGTCTCTACTAAAAATACAAAAAACTAGCCGGGCGTGGTGGCGGGTGCCTGTAGTCCCAGCTACTCGGAGGCTGAGGCAGGAGAATGGCGTAAACCCGGGAGGCGGAGCTTGCAGTGAGCCGAGATCGGGCCACTGCACTCCAGCCTGGGTGACACAGCGAGACTCCGTCTCAAAAAAAAAAAAAAAAAAAAAAAAAAAAAAAAAAAACATGCGCTAAGTCTTTATGGTCAGAGTTTCTTTGATGCCAGGAGTTTCTGCTGATCTATATTCAGTGCTATATGTAATTGGCTTTTTCTTTTTAACCAGTAGTTGCACACTGGCATTTGGTCTGCTAATTCATTATGTTTCTGGGATATCCAGTGTTCTAAGAATTCTTGTTTTTCATCCAAATGGCTTCCAGTGGAGCACATGTTCCCAAGATGGCCAGTGGTCCTTACCAGCCTACTGCCTCTGCCCTGGCTTCTAGGAGCGTAAGACTTGGGCCTTCCTCATATGTTGCCTCCTAGCTAACCTGAGTTTAGTCAGTATAGATTTTTCTTCATTTCTCCATTCCTGACTTATGGCTCCCTCCTTTCTCTTAAGCATGTCTTTCAGTCTCATACTACCTCTTTTCTTAATATTGAGCCTATTTGTGTACATGGATAGTTTAATAGGCATCTCATTTAAGGTTCTGAAATAAGTATACAAGCTAAAAAGTCTTCCCCCATTTTTCTCCACCCACAAAGTGTACGTTGTGTTGGGCGATATCATGGGGAAAATACCAGGAGCAAACCTTAGCTGCAGGAATCTCTTTTCGCTTGTGTCACTGACTTCTTATTAGAAAGACATTTTTTTTGGTTACAAGGTTGGCAATTCCATCATGCAGCAGTGTGAATGGGATGTAAGGAGATATTTTTAATTTTACCCCCTAATACAATCATATCAAATCTCATTTCCAAATGAGGAAATGAGGACTTGCAGCAACGATATCTGGCAACAAAGCCTATTTAAAATTGCTTAGTAGGAACGACAGTTTTCCTTCCAACCCGTTTTCAGTGACAGCCTGTCACTCTTGACTGAGAGATCTCCAACCTTCAAATGTTGGTGGGCTATTTATTTTGCAAACAGCCCTCTTGCTGATACAATGGCAAGTCTTGAGGGGGAAACGGTTACCATTTTCTTTCCTCTGGATCTGAGTTACTGGCTCTGTTGCTCTAGAGGACTATGCCTTTTACACGATGGTAGTCTTTTGCTTCATGGACTTGGCACCCTGCCATGGTCTTCCTGGCATTCGACCTCTGCTTGCCTTTGTTTCTGGCTTTGTCATTCCCACTCAGCACTGACAGCTTGTAAGAGACTCAGTACATTATATGACCACGATAGGACCACATGGATTCTACTGCCGGATTTCAAACTCCAACAATTAACCTTGTATTTCTTCAAGTTGAGCAGTGATAACTGCCTATGAGATGGCCAAGTTGGCCACCTGGGCATTGCACCAGGCCTGCCTGGCTTACTGTTGGTCTGATTGGCTCATGATTTATACTGAGCCTTTTGTGATCTTGGTGTAGTGAGGGCAGAACTGTGCATTTTCTAAGAGACGCAGGGTAATATAATTAATAAATGGTGAAGATTTACATAGAGGAATTGAGTGCCTGCTGTTATACAGACTAGGAAAAGTCCAAGCCAACCAGGCAGGTTGTTGCTTTGAGCACATGGGGGTCTACTTTCTAGTTTTTTTCTCATTTTCTAGAAGAGAAAACTGGAAACTCAGATTAAGGAACATGTCTAAGGTACTCTAAATCAGCGTATCAGAGGCATTTAAATCAGAGCAACTCCATCTTGAATAGGGGCTGGGTAAAATGAGGCTGAGATCTACTGGGCTACTTTTCCAGGCGGTGAAGGCATTCTAAGTCACAGGATGAGATAGGAGGTCGGCATAAGATACAGGTCATAAAGACCTTTCTGATAAAACAGGTTGCAGTACAGAAGCCAGCCAAAACCCACCAAACCAACATGGTGACAAGGGTGACCTCTCGCGGCCCTCACTACTGCACTCCCACCAGCACCATGAAAGTTTAAAAATGTCATGGCAACATCAGGAAGTTACTCTCTATGATCTAAAAAGGGGAGGCATGAATAATCCACCCCTTGTTTAGCATATCATCAAGAAATAACCACAAAAGTGGGCAACCAACAGCCCTTGGGGCTGCTCTGTCTGTGGAGTAGCCTTTTTTTTATTCCTTTACTTTCCTAATATACTTGCTTTTAAGGGAGGAGACCACCCCTCATGTTGTCTTATGCCCAATTTCTACCTCCAAAGATAGAAGAAGTAAAACTAAAAGGCAGAAATGAAATCCACAAGCAGACAGCCCAGCGCCACACCGTGGGCCTGGTAGTTAAAGATCGACCCCTGACCTAATTGTTTATGTTATCTTTAGATTACAGACATTGTATACAAAAGCACTGTGAAAATCCCTGTCCTGTTTTGTTCCGATCTAATTACTGGTGCATGCAGCCCCCCGTCGTGTACCCCCTGCTTCCTCAATAGATCATGACCCTCTCCAGTGGACCCCCTTAGAGTTGTGAGCCCTTAAAAGGGACAGGAATTGCTCACTCGGGGAGCTTGGCTCTTGCTGATGCTCCTGGCCGAATAAATCGCTTCCTTCTTTAACTTGGTGTCTGAGGGGTTTTGTCTGCAGCTTGTCCTGCTACACTTTCGCTTATGGACTTGTCCTGAATTCTTTCTTGCGTGAGATCTAAGAACTCTCTCTTGGAGTCTGGATCGGGACCCCTTTCCGGTCACAAGCATGTCACCTGTTTGAGAGCTGTGGCTCCATGGTAGGGCATCCCCATTCCTGGAGCTTTCTGGCTATTCCATAAAGCGAACGGAATGACTGGCAATTGTAAAGCACTTCCCTGTCCGTAAGAGCCAGAGCTGCAGAGCTCAAAGTTTGAGTATTTTGGTGCTTGTGGTTGGTACTAAACACTGGTAGAAAGGGTAAAAAACAGTCTCCTGTGCTTTTCTTACCTACATGACCAACAGTATTTTCTTTGTGTGGGAAGCCTGTAGAACTGAACCAGGACTCCTCCAAGAAGCAGGAGCCACGCACGTTTTTCCTGGCATTGCTTTGACGATGTGGGTGTGGATGCAATGAGAAACAGGGCCAGGTTTTGAAACCATCCCCACAGGAATTGCATGCCAGGTTCTGGGTACAAATACAGTTATAATTCAGCATTAATCAGCCTACACCCTGCCCAGTTCCTTGTTGCAATAGGTCATGTATTGTAACCAAGTTCCTCGATTTTTCTGAGGTGGTTTAATTACCTTTTTCTCTTCTCTTCTCCTTTCTCCTTTCAGCCTGCTTCCTACCTAGCTCTTTTGGAAATGCAAAATAATCTCTAAACTCCCCCTCACCAGACATTCCCTACAAGGCAAGGTCATCTATATGCCCCAGGGATCTTTCCTCCAGAATTGACAGTCAATTTGCAGATCAAAGCACATCTCCAGGGAACTCTCACTTCCAGGGTGGCCTCAGGAGGACATACTGAAAGCACGCCCACTTGGCCACTTTTACAACTTATTTCTGCCCAGGAAGGCATCGACTCAACTGTCAACTCAACTGTTTAGTAGATAAGACACCAGGCTAGCAGGGGGACCTCCTGCCCTTGCTCACTTCCCCTTTAACTTTATAAAAATGTCTGCTTTTTGCTCCAAAGATAAAGCAGCACACTTAAAGCAGGACACTTTGTATCTTCCAAGCTAACTTCAAAAATAAATTCACTTTTCTTGTAGCAGGCCTGGATCTTGTTAACTGGGCTCTCCTGCAGTGAGTGGTTAACCAGCTCCTCAGTTACAGTAGCACTAGATCCTGCCATTTGCATCCCCACTGTTCCCCTAGATAGGATCTCTGACATTAAGGCCAGAAGACTGTTTAAGAATTGATTTGCATCCCCATTGTTCCTATAGATGAGATCTCTAACATTAGAATCATAAGGCTTTTGTTTAAGGATCACTTAAGATGTTTTTCAGACACACCTCCCTTGAATTCCAACAACCAGTTGGAAGTCTCCCACAGAGGAACAGGATCAGCATGAGAATACACCTGCTTCCTCGCCCCTTCCTATGACTTCACTCTGCACTCTTACCAGTCAGGGATCTCCATATTTCTGCCCACTCCAAAGTCCTCAAAAACCCGAACCTCAAATTCCATGGGGAGATGGCTTTGAGGTTCCCTCCCATCTCCTCGTTCTGTGACTCTGTTGTCAACGTGTTTGAACCAGAGCAACTCCATCTTGAATAGGAACTGGATAAAATGAGGATGAGACCTACTGGGCTGCATTCCCAGACAGTTAAGGCATTCTAAGCCACAGGATGAGATGGGAGGTCAGCACAAGATACAGGTCATAAAGACCTTGCTGATAAAACAGGTTGCAATAAAGAAGACGGCTAAAACCCACCAAGACCAAGATGGCAATGAGAGTGACCTCTGGTCATCCTCATTGCTACACTCCAACCAGCACCATGACAGTTTGCAAATGCCATGGCAACATCGGGAAGTTACCCTATATGGTCTAAAAAGGGGAGGCATGAATAATCCATCCTTTGTTTAGCATATCATCAAGAAAAAGCATAAAAATGGGCAACCAGCAGCCCTTGGGGCTGCTCTATGGAGTAGCCATTCTTTTATTCCTTTACTTTCCTAATAAACTTGCTTTCACGTTACTCTGTGGACTATCCCTGAATTCTTTCTTGTATAAGATCCAAGAACCCTCTCTTGGGGTCTGGATCATGACCCCTTTCCATTAACACTATAATTAAACCTGTTTCTCTGCTGCAACCCGGTGTCTTGGCATATTGATTTACTGTGTGCATTGCTTAACAAACCTATTGTGATTACAATTTTTATGTGTGGTTTTTTTTGTCTATTTAAATTTCAGGGATTTTATTTCATGCAAAACCTTGTCCAAAGAGGATTTCCACTTAGCTAAAAAACACTGAGTTTTTTTGACAGGTTCTGTTGTTCAGTAGCTATATATATACATATAAGTGCTTTAAATCTTGTCATTAATAGACATAACTGAAAACATAGTGTGATCCTAATTTAAAAATCTATATATGATTAAAGAAAAATTAGAAAGACATACATAAAACTGTAAGTGGTGATTATTTCTCTAGGTAATTAACATTAAAATAATACATTTATCTATTTTTAATTTTCTTTACAATAACCATGAACACATTAAACTCAAAATTATACAGGGATTAAAAATATTTTTTTCCAATTCTACTTTTTTTCCCACTCTTTATTTTTGCAATAATTAATTTTTAGTAAATTTACAGAGTTGTGCAACCATCACCGCTACCTGCTTTTAGAACATTTCATCGCCCCCAAAAAGAAACCTTGGGCCCATTTGTACTAACTCTTCATACCGACTCCCAGCCCCTGGCAACTACTAATCAATTTTCTGTCTCTATAGTTTGCCTATTTTGAACATTTAATATAAATGGAGTCATACAGTAGGTATTTTTCGGGTCTGGATTCTTTCACTTAGCATAATGTTTTTGAGGGTTATACATGTTGCAGTGTGTATTAGTACTTCATTCTTTTTGATGGCTAAATGATACTCCATTGTATGGACAGACCACGTTGTTTACTCACTAGCTGATGGACATTTGAGTTGTTTCCACACTTGTCTATTATGAATAATGTTTCTGTATTAGTCTATCCTCACACTACTAATAAAGATATACCCAAGACTGGCTAATTTGTAAAGGAAAGAGGTTTAATTGACTTACAGTCCCACGTAATCATTTAGAAGGAGAATGAGAAGCAAAGTCACGTCTTACATGGCAGTGGGCAAGAGAGCTCATGCAGGAAAACCCCCGTTTATATAACTATCAAATCTCATGAGACTTATTCACTACCATAAGAACAGTATGGGGAAAATTGCCCCCTTGATTCCACTACTCTACCTGGCCCCACCCTTGACACTTGGGGATTATTATGATTCAAGGTGAGATCTGGGTGGGGACACAGCCAAATCCCATCAGCTGCTGTCCATATCTGAACACAAAGGACTAGATATACATATGTTATGAAATTTCTGGACCAGTAAGACAAGACTCCAAATGCCTCTCCCAAGAGGGTCCCCTTAGAAGAACAGGATCCCTGGTCTTGCCACAGTGAGATGGTATATTAGTCCATTCTCATGCTGCTATGAAGAACTGCCCGAGACTGGGTAATTTATAAAGGAAAGGGGTTTAATTGACTCACAGTTCCGAATTGCTGGGGAGGCCTCAGGAAACTTACAATCATGGCAGAAGACAAAGAAAAAGCAGGCATCTTCTTCACAGGGTGGCAGAACAGAGTGAGAGGAAGCAGGGGAATGCCAAATGCTTATAAAACAAGCAGTTCTTATGAGACTCATTACCATGAGAACAGCATGAAGGAAACTTCCCCACGATTCAATTACCTCTATCTGGTCCCACCCTTGACATGTGGGGATTAAAATTAAGATGAGATTTTGGGTGGGGACACAGCCAAACCATGTCAGATAGGTTGGTTTCATAGGCACTGAATGTTAGGATCTCAACACAAACTTTCAGAAGTTAGCTCTGAGAAGTCTTAGAAAGTAATAGACTTGGCCGGGCGCGGTGGCTCAAGCCTGTAATCCCAGCACTTTGGGAGGCGGAGACGGGCGGATCACGAGGTCAGGAGATCGAGACCATCCTGGCTAACACGGTGAAACCCCGCCTCTACTAAAAAATACAAAAAAATAGCCGGGCGAGGTGGCGGGCGCCTGTAGTCCCAGCTACTCGGGAGGCTGAGGCAGGAGAATGGCGTGAACCCGGGAGGCGGAGCTTGCAGTGAGCTGAGATCCGGCCACTGCACTCCAGCCTGGGCGACAGAGCGAGACTCCGTCTCAAAAAAAAAAAAAAAAAAAAAGAAAGTAATAGACTTTTCCAGCCAGTTATCCCAAATCCTACCTCTATCCCGGTGGTAGGCCCAGAGGCATGCAGCATATGTCTTACCTTGGAAGTTATGAGTACAAGTGGTTTTATTTGGAAACAGTGTGCAAAGTGAGGTTGTGTGAAGAATGAAACGTAGGAAGACAGAGAACAGGGAAAACAGGAAGCCCTTTTCTGAGCTGTATAGAGTCTGAGCTTTAGGATTTTTCTTGGTCCTGGTATATAATCAGTGCTCAACATATGTTTGAATTCTTAGGTTGGTGCACAAGTAATTGTGGTTTTTGCCATTACTTGCAATGGCAAAACCACAATTACTTGTGCACCAATCTAGAATTTGATTTGAAAAAAACCAAATATGTATGGTTCTTCCTGTAAATATAATCATATACGTTTGTATTTCCACAAGTTGGCTTCTATTTTGAGAGCAGTGGCTGTGTCTAAATTCGAATCCTTCGTTATCTAACCCTTGGGGAGAAAACAGTGTGTGGTGGGGCAGAGGTCTGCAGAACTGGGACTCAGAACAAGGTGTCCATACCAGGGACATGGAGAGGGACCTCAGCTAGTGTCCCAAGGAAGCCTGAGGCCCAAATTCTGGGAGGATAATCAGGAAGATGGGCCCATCTGAGAGGAGCCACAATGTAGATGTGAGCTAATGAGCGATCTTGAGCATGGACACATGAGCAGTACAATCTATGGCCCCAAATTCCCTCTAGGTTGCTGTGTGTCTGTTGAACCTTCAATAAGCAGCTGTGAGCAAATACATGCCAGATCTCTTCTGTCATCTGAACAGGACTCTACATGTACCTTCACCTTTGCTTTAAAACTGAGAGTGAGCCAGGCAACAAACCTGTGCATGTACCTCCTGTTTAAAAAAAAAAAAAAAAAAAAAAAAAAAAGCTGAAAGTGAACCAGGAGTTTTCTCTCTAAGGTTATCCTTTGTTTTATTTTATCCTTTGTGTCCTCTTTAATATGGTTTTTCAGCACCAGTATGTTACGAATCACTTTTACTGAGTGCTCTATAAGCTGAGAATCTCTCTTTTTTTTTTGGAGACGGAGTCTCACTCAGTCGCCCAGGCTGGAGTGAGTGCAGTGGCCGGATCTCAGCTCACTGCAAGCTCCGCTTCCCGGGTTCATGCCATTCTCTTGCCTTAGCCTCCCGAGGAGCTGGGACTGACTACAGGTGCCCGCCACCACGCCCGGCTAATTTTTTTTTTTGTATTTTTAGTAGAGATGGGGTTTCACCGTGTTAGCCAGGATGGGCTCGATCTCCTGACCTTGTGATCCGCCCGCCTCAGCCTCCCAAAGTGCTGGGATTACAGGCGTGAGCCACCGCGTCTGGCCAGAGAATCTCATTGTTTTTAAACTTAAAATCAGTTTTATTGCTTTGTTAATAGAGATCTTGCCAATTTCATCTCAGAAATCTCTCTCTCTCTCTCTCTGTGTTTATATATACAGAAACATTTTAATAGTAAGCCAACAACGAATCTGGTGGAAAATAAGTTTGCAATAATATAATGTCAGGTTTCTATGTGTACTATACTTGATGTAGAACTGAAGCAATTATCTACATAATTTGGGCTGAAAAATTATCTTAGAAGAGACAATAATATAAAACTAAACTGTTGTACAAAAATTCAACTTTCTGGTTTTTGTTTCCATATCACTGACTTTAGACAAAAGGAAAAAAAAGGGAAAGAATTAATTTCGAGGCCATGTTTAAACATGACAGTTTCATTTTATTCATTCAGTCAATAATCATTTACTGGGACTCTACCCTCTGCCTAGATGGAAATGTGTTAATGTCAA
This sequence comes from Macaca thibetana thibetana, assembly GCF_024542745.1. Classification (NCBI taxonomy): domain Eukaryota; kingdom Metazoa; phylum Chordata; class Mammalia; order Primates; family Cercopithecidae; genus Macaca; species Macaca thibetana. The sequence continues at coordinate 26,768,336 of NC_065597.1, read as the reverse complement.
TGGTACAGGTGCCTGCTCTTGAAACGTTAATGGTATGGCAGGAACAGATATGTAAGCAGATGCGGGATGGCGTTACAAGCACAGGAAGAGAGGTGATAATAAAATGCTTGTGGCTTGGGATAATTAACTGCCTGGGGATAGATCTGAAGGCTTCATGAAAAGATAGCATTTGAGTGTGCTAGAAATGAGAATACCTTGTGGAGAGGATGAAGGTTGTCGTAGGGGAGGAAGTGGTGTGGGTATTTTGTGAGAAGTGCAAAGACTTTAAAGCAGGAGAATGGCTTTGATACAAAGCAGAGGATTCAGAGGCACAGGCAAGAATGGACTTGAGTGAGGAGGCCAGGACTGTCACGGAGGCCATGGCGAGGGCCTCAGGGAAGGTAGGCAGGATGCAAGAATAAAGGGCTGACTTCAGGAGGCTGAGCAGGCTGATGGGGTGGGAGCCTCAGGGAGGAAGGGGCCTTGCTTGGGGACTGGGTAGCTGGCAATGCCAATATCAAGCTAGGGAAGGGGGACTCCAGAGGGGGACCAGCTAAGAGACACTTTGGCAGGGTGAACTGAGCTGGTAGAGATGGGCATCACTGACAGTATTTTAATGTCAAAATCAGTTTCTTTCCCATAAAAAAGGAATGAAAATGTTCTGTTTAAGATGGTTAATTTGCCTGATCAATGTAGAGATATCCTGCTGTCAGGCTTCCACCTGCCCATTCAGCCAGAGACAAGCTCCATGAATTGATGCCAATGTCCAAGGACACTTTTCCTGGCTAACTGGATTTAGCATTCTTGTCCAAGTGGGGGGCTCTGTGGCCCATACATTCCCTAGAAAAATGCTCAGATCACCACCAGGGTAGTCATAAGTGCCTTTTCATAGTTTGCCTCAGCACTCATGATTCTGTAATGACATGCTTAGAAGATCAGTCCACAACGCAGTTCAAGTCAGTTCACTTAAACATTTCTTATATGCTTATGAGTACTGGGAATCGTGCATTCATGATTTCCAACCCTTGAACAACCCAGCAGGCAGATGGCATTATCTTCATTCTGCAGGTGGGGAAATTGAGGCTGAGAGAGTGTAAATCTCTCGCCTATCGTTGCACAGCTGAGATGGGGAGCTGAACTCATCTTGAGGTGTGGGTGGCACTAGGCTCCGTTATCTCAATGGACCCAGTGTGCTGCCTCCAACGGCTCTGATCACAGCTCACTATTACCAGATCTTAAGAGTTCTTTTATTGGGCCATTTTGTCAGTGACAAAACTGTAGGTAGTATTTTCAACATGATTGATATTTTGCAAATACTTGAAGTAAGCAGGAATGATGGCTGGGTCATCAATTTATTTTTCTTCCTCAATTAATATCACAGCTGAGATAAGGGTGTTAAACTGGCTTAATTGGGTTGCCATCATAACTAATGGCTTGATTTTATCCAAACTAGCATCTTTTAAGTAGAATCAATCTAAATAATCTTACTCTATCCCCCTGCAGTCTAGAGCTTGGTTGAGCTATGAAAAGAGAAAGACCACAGACTGAGGTATCTTTCTGAAGTTCAGTTCAGAGCCCCTCCCACCCTCAGTTTGGGGGCTATAAATTCAGTAGTTCAGTAGTCATTTCACTCTGGGGCTGAATAACAATTTTTTAAAAAAATCAATCTAAGCGTATTTTGAACAATATTTCAATTTTGAATCAGCTGGCATTATCGGAACATCTATCTTACAGGGGACTGAAGGAGAAGACAGGCTGGGACATGATATATCTTAGCCTATGAAAAATCATTATCTTAGTCTATTCCATTTTAATTTTACAGCTGTTATGCCTGGTTCTATATCTGTGTGTCTTCTTGGTAACCCACACCACATTTTTCACTGGCAGGCTCAAACATGCTTTATATAAGTTGCTAAGTCATGAAAACATGCTGCTGAATTTAGTGGTAATTTGGCTTGTTTTAAAGCCATCACTCCCCTGTTCTTCTAAATGGAAATAGATGGGGAACATGACGCGTTTGATAATCATATAAAGACTTAATACGGGCCGTAGAGAAGGTTTTGGCTTCCAGGTTCAAACTATTTCATACGCCCTGAGCCTTAAAGGGAGCTAACAGGGACACCTTTTGTTTTCTTCTTTCTTTAAACTTGGCAGAGTATGAGAGGGCATTTGGGCTTCCTGGAGCAAAATATTTGTCTTCATTATCTGCAGTCATCATTTAGACCTTCTGTGAGAGCATAAGGGGCCCCACTCAATAACAATCATGGAACAACGAACGTTAAACAATTTTCAAGCAAGAGGGGGGGAAAGATTAGGTTATAGGTAAGAAAGAGGCAGGAAGACCAGTCTCAGAGAATTCTGAGCAGTGAGCGTGGAGTGACTGAACCAAGAAGCAGCAGCCAGCGATGCTTTTCCTGCCTGTGGCCGTCCCCAGTGGGATTCCAGAACCCTTACGAGAAATTGCTCGTGACAGTTTTCAGCTCACATAAGACAGGGCGACTAACATTTGACCTTTCTGGTGATTCCCTGAGCAGGATCGGTGTTGCCGCTGGGATTCGGCCAGTGCTAATTGCTACTGCCTTGCTCCACTGCCAGCACTTTCCCAAAGGGATTCCATTTTATTGCATTCCCGAATGTTCTCTCTACATCCTGGGTTTGTCCTTAACAGTTATTATTATTATTTTTTCTCCTTTCTTAAGAGAGGGCAGCAATTCCGTGTTCGTTGAAGTCTTTAGTAAAAGAGTTCCTGTACTCTGAAGGCACTATCTTGACCTTTTCAGAAAATCTAGACCATAGAAGGCAAATGACGATATTCATCTCTAAAGATAAAATGCCTGCCAGCGTTAAAGGCCACACCTTATTCATCTATAGGATTAAAGGCTTTACTCATGGAGTCATTTGGCCACAGCCAGTTTTGATGTAGCAAAACAAAAGCTTTTATGCTCTATTGAAACAATGTTCTTAGGTAATTTACAGCTCATTAAAGTTACTTATTTTATTTTTATTTTTTAAATGGGGTCTCGCTCTGCCACCCAGGCTGGGATACAGTGATGTTATCTCGGCTCGCTGAAACCTCTGCCTCCCAGTCACAAGCGATTCTCCTGCCTCAGCCTCCTGAGTAGCTGGGACTACAGGCATGCACAACCACACCTGGCTAATTTTTGTATTTTCAGTAGAGATGGGGTTTTGCCATGTTGGCCAGGCTGGTCTCAAACCACTGACCTTAAGTGATCCACCTGCCTCAGCCTCCCAAAGTGATGGGATTACAGGCGTGATCCACTTTGCTGGTTATAGTGCATTAAAATTATTGATAACAGTTTGTAAAATCAAGTTAGCCTAAAGCTGCCTCCTTAAATATGCTAAGTTCCCCCTAAAGGTTTCTCTGTACATAGTGAACTATAACCTGAACGGAGGTGTAAACAGACTGTCACCTACTCTCATGCCAATCTCTGAGTCTGAGTCAATCAAAGGGCCAGCTGTTCAAATCGCGTTCAAAGAAGGCAAATGCCCAGTGTAACCAATCCAGCTGCTTCTGTGCCTCATTTCCATTTTCTGTACGTCACTTCCCTTTTTCTGTCCATAAATCTTCTTCCACTACACGCCTGCACTGGAGTCTCTCTCCACATACTTTGGCTTGAGGGGTTGCCCAATTTACCAATTGTTCTTTGCTCAACTGAACTCAGTGAAATCTAATTTAGCTAAGGATTTTCTTTTAACAAGTTTAAAGAAAGTACCTTGAATATTCTCTTGGTTACAACATGTCTTTTCCTCCTCAAGTCATCTGCAACGTAGGCATTATCAATATTATGATGAAGCATGATTCTAGAAATTATCTAGATTAGCTTTGGGGCCCCAGGCAAAGAGGTCCAAAGGGCTCTTTATTTCTGTTAACCTCAGATCAGGTTTTCAGTCCTGCTCTTTTGACATCACTCCATTCTGATCTCACAGTTTGTATCCTCTAAGAGGTATCTAAAGGAAAGTTATCTTTTGGTACCATCTTATAATTGTTCTAAACTGAGTAAGTTGAGCTGTGTGTAGCAGGTTACAATAGTGTCACTTCTGCCCTTTGCAAAGCATGGTAGGGACTGCAGGGAACATGCTTTGCTTTGTTCCTTATGCAGAACTCCTCTCACTCACCTTTCCTGGCAGAATTGGCCCATCGGCAGACTGGGATTGTCCTTCCTTGGAGTAAGATACTGGGAGTCTGTCTAAAGGCTCAGAAGGTCCTTAGAGAACATGTGAATGGTTACAGGACTAGGCACATGCTCTCTCTCTGTAACCATGCATTTTTTGTTAGATTCTTATTGAAACAAGGAAATCTTCATGTATCAAATACACAGTTTGAAGAATTTTCACAATCTGAACACACCCATGTGGTCTAGTACTACCAGATCAAGAAACCCATCCACAAGTTGATCTCCCAGCAAGGATTAATTTCGCCTGGGTTTGAGCTTTATATAAATGGAATCATTTAGCATGTGTTCCCTTGTTTCACTCTTCTTTTGCTGCACACTGTGTTTGCGAGATTCACCCATATTGTTGTGAATAGTTGCAGTTCATTCACTCATTATTATTGTACAGACTCCATTTTGTGAATGTATCACAATTTATTCTTCTACTTTTGCTGGGCATCTGGATCATTTCCAACTTTGGGCTCTTATGAATAGTGGATATTCTGGCACTTGTGTTTTGGGGAACACATTTCTGTTGGATAAATAATACCTACGCATGTAATTCCTGGATCATAGGGCATATGTATGCTCAGCTTTAGTTGATCCTTTGTTTCCAACATGGCTGTACCAATTTCCACTTCTAGCAGCTGTGTATGAGAGTTCCGGTTATTTCACATCATTGACAGCACTTGGTAATTTTCATCTTTTCATTTCAGCCATTTTATAGGTATGGTGCTGTACAGTACTTCATTGTATTTCCTTGATTAATTTGTGCTTTAATTTATATTTGTATAATTTAATGTATGTATCTTTATTTAATTGAGTTGAGCATCTTTTCATACATTTGTTAGGATTTGTGTAACTTCTGCTGTGAAGTATTTAAGTCTCTTATCTATTCTTTGGGTTGTGTCTTTTGCTTACAGATTATAGGATTTTTTGTTTGTTTGTTTGTTTTGAGACAGGATCTCACTCTGTCCTCCAGGCTGAAGTGCAGTGGTGTGATCATGGCTCACTGCAGTCTTGAACTCCTGGGCTCAAGTGATCGTCCTGCCTCAGCCTCCTGTGTAGCTGGGACCACAGGTGTGTGCCACACCACTTGGATAATTTTTAAAAAAAATTTTTTTTGTAAAGATAGGGTCTTGCTTTATTACCCACACTGGTTTCAAACTCCTTGGCTCAAGTGATCTGCCCGCTTTGGCCTCCCAAAGTGCTGGCATTATAGGCATGAGCCACTGTACGAGGCCTGTAGCATTTCTATGTACTATAAATATCTTCTACTCTGTAGGTTACCTTTTTACTTTCTTAACTGTGTCATTTGATGAATCAAAGCTCTTACTTTTAATATAATCCATCATTTTTTTTTCTTTTGTGGTTAGTATTTTTACATCCTAATTACAAAAAGCTTTGCTTACACAGAGGACATATATGTCCTCATATGTTTTTCTCTAAAATATGTACTATTTTTCCTTCTATATTTTGATCTGTAATATATCTAGAATTAATTGTTGTATATGATTTAAGAGAGGGATCAGGATGCATTTAAAAAATATGTTTATCTAATCAACTTGGCCTTATTTATTGAAAGACCATGCTTTGTCACCTGCACTGCTGTGTTGTGTCGTCCTTGTTAGAATCAGAAACTGTGTATGTGTGGATTTCTTCCTGAATTCTCTATTCTATTTCATTGGTCAGTTTTTTCCTATCTTTGTGCAAATACCATGGTTTTAATTACTATAGTTTTCTAATAGGTCTGGATATATGTATGTTAGTGTAAGTTCTACAACTTATTCTTCAAGATTGCTTTGGCTATTTTTCACTCCTTGTATTTCCATATAAATTTTATAATCAGTATATCAATTTCTGCCTCCACCCCCATGCTGGGGTTGGGATTTTGCATGGTATTGCATTGAATCCCTCAGGTCAGTTTGAAAAGAATTGTCATTTCAATAGCATTGAGGCTTCCAATCCATGAACATGGTATATCTCTCTATGAATGTGGGCTTCAAAAGGGAGAAAAAAATTATCTTAGGCAGTCATTTGTAGTTTTCATTGTAGAGGACTTGCATATCTTTCTTTAAATTTGTATCTTGCTATTTGATGTTTTTGATGATATTGCAAATAGTATCTTTTAGAATTTTATTTTCCATTTGTTTATTGCTGGGGTATATAAAACAATTAATTTTGTATACTGATCTTATATCTGATGACCTTTACTAAAATCAGTAATAGATTCTCTGAAAATTCTTTTAGATTATTTTAGGCATATCTTTTGTGAATAAAGAAATTTCTTTCTTTTAATTCCTAAGCCTAGTATTTCTTTTGCTTGCTTTCTTGCTCTGGCTGGCACTGATGTCACAGAAAAAGTTTTTAGTATTTCACCACTGAGAAAGATGTTTGCTGTAGCAGCAGCTCCTTCTGTTATTTTTTTTTAAAACCAGACTAAAAAAGTTTCCTAGTTTGCTAAACATTATTTTTAAAAAATCATAAATCAACATGAATTTTTTTCAAATGCAACTTTTTTTTTTTTTTTTTTTTTTTTTTGAGACGGAATCTCGCTCTTTGCAGTGGCCGGATCTCAACTGCAACTCCCGGGTTCACGCCATTCTCCTGCCTCAGCCTCCGGAGTAGCTGGGACTACAGGCGCCCGCCACCGCGCCCGGCTAGTTTTTTGTATTTTTTAGTAGAGACGGGGTTTCACCGTGTTAGCCAGGATGGTCTCGATCTCCTGACCTCGTGATCCGCCCGTTTCCCAAAGTGCTGGGATTACAGGCTTGAGCCACCGCGCCCGGCCTAAATGCAACTCTTGAGATGATCATATCTTTTTTGTTTGATTCATTAATATTTTTGTTAAGAATTTAAAAATTTATGCTCATGAGTGAGATTGCTCTGCAATTTTAATTTCTTATAAGATCTTGTCAGGTTTTGACAAAACCTGGTCTCATAAAAAGAGGTGTTAAGTATTTCTTCTATTTCTGTTTCTGGAAGGGTTTGTGTAAGATTGTTTTTCCTTCTTAAATATTTGGAAACATGTAGTGAAGCCATCTGGATCTGCAGTTTTCTTTGTGGAAAGGTTTTCAAGAACATTTTTTTTTTTTCCCATAAGCATTGGGCTAGTTAAGATTTTTTTTTATTATTATTATTATTATTATTATTTTTGAGACAGAGTGCAGCTGGGGTTACAGGTGTGCACCACCATACCTGACTAATTTTTGTATTTTTTAATAGAGAAGGCTTTGTCATGTTGGCCAAGCTGGTCTCGAATTCCTGACCTCAAGTGATCTTCCTGCCTCAGCCTCCAAAGTGCTGGGATTACAGGCATTAGCTACCATGCCCAGCCTCTTTTTAGGTTATTTATGATAAGTTTTAATTTTGGGGAAACTTGTCCATTACATCCAAATTGTCAAATATATTGCATAATGTTCTTCACAATATCTTTGTATCTTTTTGATGGCTATAGTCATTTTTCCTTTTTTATTCCCAGTTTGGTAATTTGTGTTTTTTTCTCTTTATGCCCAACAGTTTCGGTAAGAGTTTACAATTTTATTCAATCTTTTTATAGGACAAGCTTTTGGGTTTGTTGATTTTCAATTTTTAAAAATTTTTTGGAGATAGAGTCTTGCTCTGTCACCCGGGCTGGAGTGCAGTGGTGCAATCTTGGTTCACTGCAACATCTGCCTCCTGGGTTCAAGTGTTTGTCCTGCCTTAGGCTCCCAAGTAACTGGGATTACAGGCACATGCTACCACATCTGGCTAATCTTTGCATGTTTGGTAGAGACAGGGTTTTGCCATGTTGGCCAGGCTGGTCTCGAACTCCTGACCTCAGGTGATCTACCCACCTCAGCCTCTCAAAGTGCTGGGATTACAGGCATGAGCCACCGTGCACAGCCTGGATTTGTTGATTTTGTCTCGTATATTTGTTTTCTATTTTCTATAATTTTCTTCTGGGCACTGGTTTAGTGCATCCCACAAGTGTTGACATTTCATATTTCTATTTTTGTTTTTGATTATGAGTTATTTGGAAGTGTACTGTTTTATGTTCAGTCAGGGTGTTTCTGGTTATATTTTGCTACTAATGTTTAGCTTAATTCCATTGTGATTGGAGGATATACTATAAATAATTGCAGTTAAAAACATTTGTTAGACTTTTCTATATGGCTCTGCATGCAACCAATTTAGGCAATTTTCCTTGTGAATTTGAAACGAATGGACTCAGTTGTAGAGTTCAGAGCTGTATATATGTTAGTCGATGAAATTTGTTAATTATTTTATTCAAATCTTTTACATTTTTACTCCTTGTTGTTTTTTCTTGAAGCTGATATGAGCGATGTTTTAAAGACTCCCACAGTGATTGTAGATTTGTCTACTTCTCTTTTTAGTTTTCTCTGCTCTGTATATTTTGAACCTGTGCTGTCTGGTGCATACAGATTTAGGGTTCTGATGTCCTTCTTTTTGATTGCTCCCTTTATCATTACGAAATGGCCTCTTTACCTCTTGTCATGTTTCTTGTTTTAAACAGGGGTGTCCAATCTTTTTGGCTTCCCTGGGCCACACTGGAAGAAGAATTGTCTTGGGCCACACATAAAATACACTAACGCTAATAATAGCTGAAGAGCTAAAAAATAAAAAGCACCACAAAATTTCATAATGTTTAAAGAAAGTTTATGAATTGGTATTGGGCCACATTCAAAGCCATCCTGGGTCACATTCAAAGCCATCCTGGGTCACATATGGCCCACAGGCCGTGGGTTGGACAAGCTTGTTTTAAAATATATTTTCATGTGTTTTTAGGAGAGACTGTATTATCAAGGTATATTTTTCTTTTATTTCCATCCTTTCTTTGTTCTTTTATTTAAAGTGTGTCTGTTGTATGCAGCATCTAGTTTGCTGATTTTTAAAAATAGTCTGATAATCTTACTTGAAATATTAGTCTAAACTAAAAAACATTTAGTTTACATTTTACATTTGACTATGGTATAATTAGGTTAATACTTACTGTATCACTTTTTTGTTCTATTTGGCCATCTTTTAATGTTGTTTCCCCCTCCTCTCTTGTCTTGTTTTGGATTAGTCAAATATATTTCCTTCTATTAATTTGTTAGTTTTACTTGCTTTTTATATTCTTTTAGTAATTACCCTAAGGATTATACAATATGATACTTGACTTATTACAATCTAATACAAAGTATTGCTTTAACTACACCTCCAACGTTGCAGAAACTGTTTTAACTAAATTTATAGTGTCTCACTTTTTCTGTTATTGCTGTTATGCATTTTAATTCTATAAATATTTTTAACTGCTTATGTCCTTACAATTTTACTTTATTTACTTTTTTACTTTATACATATTTAACTTTCTGTTTTTCTGTTTCTTGTGTTTCTATGCCTCTCTGGTATCATTTTCCCTGTGCCTGAAATATTCTCTTTAGTAAAAGGCATAAACCTGCTTGCAACACAATTCTTTTTTTTTTTTTTTTTGCCCCGGAAGTCTTTAATTCACCTTGATTTTGAAGGGAAATTTTTGAGGACTATAGAATTCTACTTTGGTAGGTATCTTTAAAGTGCTCAGAGAAATGTTATTCCATTGCCTTCCACATTCCATACTTCTATTTAGAAGTCAGCCATAAGTCATATTGTTGCTCATGTGTAGGTAAATACCTCTTTTATTCTCGGGCTATTTTTTAACATTTTCTCTTTGAAATTGGTTTTCATTAGTTTGGCTATAGTATCCTGAGGTGTGTTTTTCTTCAAATTTATCCAGCTTGTGGTTTGCTAAACTTTTCAAATTAATAAGGAGAATGTCTTTCATCAATTTTGGAAAATTCCCACACATTATGTCTTCAAATATTTTTTTTCCACTCCATTATCACTCTCCTATCCTTCTGTAACTCCAATTTCACACACTAGTCTTTTGCCAGATTTTTTTCCATTCTTTATCCTCATTGTGCTTCCCTTGCAATGTTTTCTATAGATTCATATTCTAGGTCAAAAATCTCGTGTTCTGCTTTTACTTTTTATTTTTTATATATTTTTTTGAGATGGAGTCTCGCTCTGTCTCCCAGGCTGGAGTGCAGTGGCCGGATCTCAGCTCACTGCAAGCTCCGCCTCCTGGGTTCACGCCATTCTCCTGCCTCGGCCTCCCAAGTAGCTGGGACTACAGGCGCCCGCCATCTCGCCTGGCTAGTTTTTTGTGTTTTTTTTTGGTAGAGGCGGGGTTTCACCGCGTTAGTCAGGATGGTCTCGATCTCCTGACCTCGTGATCCGCCCGTCTCGGCCTCCCAAAGTGCTGGGATTACAGGCTTGAGCCACCATGCCCGGCCTTGTGTTCTGCTTTTAAGTCTACTTAATGAGTTTTTAACATGATGATATGTATTTCAGTTCTGGAATATCTATCTGATTCCTTCTTAAAGATTTCAAATCTCTTGTATAATTCTCCCTGCTTGAATCTATCTTTTATTGTAGCTCCTTGAACACACTACTAATCATATTTATTTTAATGTTCTTGTGTGCTAATTCAAATATCTGGATCCTCTGTAGTCTGATTTTTCTCTTGGTCATCACTTACACATTCTTGTTTTTTACAGGTCAAGTAATTTTTTAAAACTGTAAATTGGGAATTATTAATAAAAGATTGGAGAGGCTTCCTATGACATATTCTGCTATGAGATTTTCCCTCTCTTGTATTTGCCAGATAGGGTGAGGTATTAGTCCATTTTCATGCTGCTGATAAAGACATACTGGAGACTGGGCAATTTATGAAAAAGAAAAAATGAGGTTCAATTGAACGTACAGTTCCACATGGCTGGGGAAACCTCAAAATCATGGTGGAAGGACAGGAGGAGCAAGTCCCATCTTACAGGGATGGCAGCAGGCAAAGAGAGAATGAGGAAGATGCAAAAGCGGAAACCCCTGCTAAAACCGTCAGATCTTGTAAGACTTATTCACTACCACGAGAACAGTATGGGGGAAACTGTCCCTATGATTCAATTATCTCTCACTGGGTCCCTCCCACAACACCTGTGGATTGTGGGAACTGCAATTCAAGATGAGATCTGGGTGGTGACACAGAGCCAAACCGTATCAGATGGGGACTTGCTTCATCAACTTAGTAAGGGTCAGACTGGGCTGCAAGATGAACAAGACTGAGTCAGCTTCTGGCTTACCCCTGTTGCCGAGTATGGCCTGACTGGGATTTTGATTGAAAGTCTAGAGTATCTCAGCCTGAAAGGCTCCGGGAAATCCAATTCTTCCCTTCAGTGGTTACCATCCTAACTCTCCAGCCATCCCATACCCCATCCTTTAACCCCTTGTACCTTCGAAATCTGGCAAATACCTCAAATGAGAGAATGGCTATGTATTTGAGGAGAGCTTGCTTCCTTTGGTAGGTCTCTCTTTCCGGTGAGACCCAAGGATATTTCACTCTGTCCTTTACAGCATTTGTCCACAGAGGAAAAGCAGCTTTGTGTTTAAAACCCCTCAAGTTTCCAGTTTGTCACGAAAGCTCCCTGTGATTCTGTCACCCATTTCTAATTTCTTTTCCTCCATCTTAGGCTCTCTGCATGGGCCAAGCTTGACTCACCTAGAATCAGACAATGCCCCCAGAACAAAAAAAGGTTTTCTTTGTGAAATAATTTTTCCCTCTTTGGTAATTTAGTTTATCTAGGTTTCACTGCTTCTGCAGCTCCCTGATTCCTTTACAATTAAGATTTTTTATATTATCTGATTTTTGTAATTTATCTAGATTTTTCTAGTTTTACAGTGGAGATATTTCCTTACTATATCCTACATGGAAGTTCCTGAAGCCATATATTTTATCAACATGTTTTGGCATTAATTCCCGAGTTACTCTTTGTTTGGAGAAATCAATTTATTTTGGTTTAGCTTTCTTAGTGTTATATGCCAAAAATCCTTATTCTTTCATTCCATCAAATAAATTAAATTTCTAAAAAGCTAATAAAAACAAATGCTCACTTTGGATAAAGTTGAGACATCAATTAGCACTATTTACTTTTTTTTTTTTTTTTTTTTTGAGACAGGGTCTCATTCTGTTGCCCAGGCTAGAGTGCAGTGGTGTGATCTTGGCTCACTGCAGCCTTAAGCCTTGACCTCCCTGGGCTCAGGTGATCCTCTTTCCTAAGCCTCTTGAGTAGCTGGGACTACAGGCATGTGCCACTGTGCCTGACTAATTTTTGTATTCTTTTTGGGGATGGAGTTTTGCCATGTTGCCCAGGATGGTCTTGAACACCTAGACTCAGGCAATCTTCCAACCTCAGCCTCCCAAAGTGCTAGGATTACAGGTGTAAGCCACCGTGCTTGGCCTACTAACTCTGATCTAATAGATACTGTTGGTTTTTCCTGGTTAAACATAATACTTAGAGGTAAGTTTTTGATGAGGCAAAAAGGAGCTTTTAAACCAAAGTTGCTCTGATTTATAAGGTTTTTTGAATTTATGTTCTTTTTGCTGTAAGTCCTTTGGGTCTTGTTCAGGATTACTATTCCTAACGATGGTTTTGTATATTAATGTCAACCTGGTTTCTATTTACCATTACATCTTTGGGGACATTTTAGCTCTCTGGAAACATCTGTGGCACTAGATTTTAAATTTCCTTGTCTGATATTAGTGTTAACAGAGTTAGACAACAAGTAGATTTCAAGCTGTATTTTTCTTGGGTCATAGAAGGATCATTCCTGGCTCTACTCTTTCCTTTCTGGAACCCCCACTGGGGTGCGATTAATATGTAGTGAACATTTAATATGGCTTTTGATGGAGAATCTAGAGGGTACAGGACTTCACTCATTTCTCACAACAACGTTATAAGTAGGAATTATCTTCTTCATTTTGTATATGTAGAAAACGAGACTCAGAGTCTGTAAGAAGCTTTCACAGTTACACAGCCAGACCATTCATACAGGTGTATGCTGAATGTTGAGAAAACATAGCTGAGACTCAATGAGTCTCATAGATGAGAAACCACTATAAGGTATCGTTAGGTCCTGACTACATTGTACATTATTTCTTCAAAATCAGATAGCTAGTAAGTGATATGGCAGAAGTTTAGACCAGATTGCTGCTTCCACACAGAAATTTTAAAGAATGTTAAAAATGCAAGAAACTAAAGGTAGAAAAATGCTATCCCAACGGTACGACTTTTAGAAAGTCAACTACATTCGATGTCTGTTTCCTAATCTGCAAATTTTGGTTTTGTTCTTCTTAATAACCAGGGGCAAAGTATTTACACACATAGTGTCACTTAATTGATTACTGCATACCTGTAAAGAAGGCTCTCGCTTCTGGTAACAATTCAAGTATACTGCATTTCTAGTTTCTTTGGATTTATAATTGCACGAAAAATTTCACAAAGAAATGCCAGCCATACTGTGCTATATTTCATCCATACTTCATGACATTCTTTGCTGAGAAATTTCTCTACATATGCAGATACTTCTACATAGTACAGAACCCTGCCATTGTTACTTTAGCTGACCAGTAATGGATACTTTTCATTTCACACAGCATCTTAAACATTCTTGGCTTATTTTCATCCCAGAGTATGTACTTAGTACTCTGTCTAGACCTCTTCCTTCTGGAAAGCTCTTCTGTTCTCATAAGTCCTATCTCTTTTGTATGGGCAACTCCCTAAGCAAAATCTCTCCTTATCCCATTTCTATCTTACCAGCTTATTCTGGGACATAATCTCAACACCCACCCCCAAAACAGGAAGGACCAATCCTCTGAAACTCATCCCCTGTTTATGTTGCTGAAATCATCATTCCTGATTTCTGGACCAGAAACCTGAATATTGCATTTCTCTAGTTCATGTTTAGTATAAACTCTCGACAAAGATTTGTTTCTTACTTTCAGATGTTATCTAGGTTCTTCCTCTCTGGTCCATTCATGTTATGCTTGTGCAGACTCTGACCCCATCAACTAAGATACCTGCTATGGCTTCTAACACATTTCCCCACTGCAGGCTGACTTTTCCCGAACTAACCTCACTACCTTGGCTTGGTCTTCTCTCTTCTCTTACCTGTATTTCTGCCGCAGCTGCCTAATACCTCCCTCCTCACATCTTGCCATCATCGCATCCATTTTCTATGCTGCTATAGGATGTATCTTTCTTTTGTGTGTGTGTGTGGGAGGTATATATTTTTTTTTAGTAGAGATGGGGTTTTGCCACGTTGGCCAGGCTGGTCTTGAACTCCTGGCCTCAAGCGATCTGCCCACTTCAGCCTCCCAAATTGCTGAGATTGCAGGTGTGAGCCACTGTGCCTGGCTGGGATGTATCTTTGTGAAACACAATGTTTATTCTGGGGGCAAGTGAGTGATACTGTCAAGGCCAAAGTCCTTGGCATAGCGTGTGGAGCATCTCATGATTGATTTCATGATTTATTCTACAGGCGTGTGAGTGCCTGCTCTAAGTCAGGCACAATGGCAGGTGCTGGGCATTGAGCACAAGACCCAGTTCCAACTTTAGAACAGTCCGGTATCCACACACTTCTCTGCCCTTATCTTTGCACACAAAGAACCTGCCATGCTAGCTTCCACTAATGCTGACCGACCTCCCAACTTCTCACATATTTATTCTTCTAGAATGCCTTACCTTTAAAAAAAAAAAATAGTTAAGTTTTACTGAGCCCTTGCTACATGCAAGGTATTGTTCCAAATGCTTTATAGGTAATGACTCCTTTAAATCTTACATTACTTTGCTAGAGCTGCCATAACAAAGTGCCACAAAGGAGTGGCTTACACAGCAGAAATCTATTGTCTTACAGTTCTGGAGGCCTGAAGTCCAAGACTGAGGCATCCGCAGGTTTGGTTCCTGCTGAGGGATGTGAGGAAGGCTCTTCTCCCAGCCTCTCCCCCGGCTGCTGGAAGTTTGCAGGGAATCTTTGGAACTCCTTGACTTGCAGAAGCATCACCCTGATCTCCGTCTTCATTTTATGTGGTGTTCTCCCTGTGTGCATGCCTGTGTTCAAATTCCCCCTTTGATGAAGACATTAATCATGTTGGATCAGGGCCCACCTTACTCCAGCATGACCTTATCTTAACTAACCACATCTGCAACAAGCCTGCTTCCAAATAAGGTACATGCTATGGAACCAGGCATTAGGACCCCAATATATCAACATTGAGAGGACACAGTTCAGCCATAACAATTGTTAAAGTAAATTAAAATGGAAATTAGGCCTGAAGAATCACTGGGCAGAAAAAGCCAGTTAGGTTTCATAAGTCACCTTAACCTTGCTTGATCTGCAAACATAAGCAAAACTGAACATGAGCAATTTCTTTTTTTTTTTTCTTTTCTTTTTTTTTGAGACAGTCTCACTCTGTCGCCCCAGCTGGAGTGCAGTGGCACAATCTCAGCTCACTGCAACCTCTGCCTCCCAGGTTCAAGAGATTCTCCTGTCTCAGCCTCCCGAGTAGCTGGGATTACAGGGGTTCGCCACCACACCCAGCTAATTTTTGTATTTTTAGTAAAGACGAGGTTTCACCATATTGGCCAGGCTGGTCTCAAACTCCTGACCTTGTGATTCACCCACCTCAGCCTCCCAAAATTCTGGGACTACAGGCATGAGCCACTGTGCCTGGCCAACATGAGCTATTTCTTATAAATGCCTGTATTAAAGAAAAATGAAATTTAAGGCTAACCAATCAGAAGCTGCCAACTAACTCTTAACACCAGGACTAGCATGCCCTACCTTTAATCAACATATCCTTCATCACGCAGGTGAGATGTCCCCTCTCTCAGGCAGCTCTCCATGACTACCCCCATGGCTGGACAGGGGCTTCTCTCGGCTTAGCTCCATCAGAAAGTTAGGACACTCTACTGTGATCTTCTGTGTACTAGACTAATCTTCCAAATAACTCATGAGCCCTCTGAACACAAGGACCACGTATTATTCATCCATGAGTCTCCAGGAGCAAGCACAAGATCTGGTCCAGCTCTCAGTTGCTGAACATTGTCTACCTGATATTTCATCATGTCAGTTTCCTTCTCAAGAAGTTACACGGTCTTCTGGTTGCCTGTTCTATCAAATGAATCATCTGGCTTTGAAGATGTGACTTTTCCACATACATCCAAATAGATTCCTACATATGCACTTATAGCGGACACAACAGTTATTTTTTCCTTTTCTCACCTCTGTGCTGTGCCGCCTTCTAGTTTTGATTCCTCTGTCTTAGATTCCTGGGTAATGACACTCATCTAAATCCTACCCATTTTTCAAGGCTAAGCTCAAGGCTTGCCTTTATTGTGAAGCACTCTCCACCTATTGTATGCCACATGGATTGCTCACTTCTTAGACTTGTCTCCTAATGGTTTGTGTGAGTAGCCGGCAGATGAGGACCAGGACTGAGAATTCTTAGTTCACCCTTGTTGAGTATAACAATGGGCACCTATAAATATTCATCTTGATATGGAAGGACTGAAAAATGAGTCTTTAGCCATAAACAGCTGGCTTTTAGGAATAATAGGGAGAACAAAACTTCTTGTGTGATTGACACAATACATATTGTAGCTTAACATGTCCCCAGACCAACTGGAATGCCCTCATCTCAGTTAATGGCAAATCCTGTGAGCTCTGCATTCAAAATATATATGACCTCTCTTTTTATCATCCCCTCCTAGTCTCTGGTCCAGGCCACCATCTTGCCTAGATTACCATGCAGTCTCCGAAGAGGTTGCCCTTCTTCTGCCCTTCTGCCCAGCAATCTGATCTCAAAAGAGCAAAGAACAATCACGGCACTTTGAACTTTGCCTTCTTTCTGCACGTCAGCTCCATGAGGACAGCTATTGTTTTGTTTACTGCTGTGCCCCCAGCACCTAATCAGGGACTGGCATACGGATAGTGCATTATCATCTTTTGAACGAACAGCAATTGCTTTGTGGTTGTGCAGCCACTAACTAAGTGTACCTGCTGCCTTTCCTTGGCAGTGCATCATAATAGGATAAAAGCCATGGGAACAATTCAATTGCCAGGGTCAGTGATATCCTCTGGGACTTTCTTTCAACTTGCATTAAGTCCAAGAGCCTCTTTGCAAATGAGAGCATGACACCAAGACAAAGCACATCAGCGTGGCTTTCTAACCTCCACGCTTGCCCAAGATGGGACAGGGTGAGTTCACTGCTCTGACCTCTCACCAGACATTACTTGCTTTCCAAAAAGATCCGAGGATTCTGGGACGTGGAGATATTACTGAACTCAATATGTGTATATTTAAACATTTACTTCGCTGTTCCCACACACTTATATTCTTCCCAAGAACACCCCTGGGTGTATCAGAAGATATTTAAAAAGGTAAAAGTATATTTGTAGTAGAAAAGTATACTCTTGATGGTCTTTGTCAAGTACTCACCACTGTCAATTGCCAGGAAGAGAGCAGTGTACACGCTGTTGTCGACAAATGGGGACTCACGGTCCAGCACAGCTGTGGTGTCAACAGTCCCATTGATGGGGTTAATATTCAGCCAACCTGCTGGGTCCTTGTAAACAGAATACCTGAAAACAAATCCCAACAATGTCACACTCTGCATTCAAAGTAGATTCAAGAAACATTTACAGAGTGCAGGGCATGAGCTCCTATGAACCCAAAACCATCATTTCTGTTACAGTTGCTCATTCACAAAGTCATGAGGCCACTGACTCTGGGTTTGCTTTGTGTT
Source organism: Macaca thibetana thibetana (assembly GCF_024542745.1). Taxonomy (NCBI): domain Eukaryota; kingdom Metazoa; phylum Chordata; class Mammalia; order Primates; family Cercopithecidae; genus Macaca; species Macaca thibetana. The sequence continues at coordinate 26,750,524 of NC_065597.1, read as the reverse complement.
AAGCACTTTGTGTGTGTGCCTCCTTTATTCCTCTTGACACTCCTAGGAGGAAGATGCTGTTGCCATCTGCCCAGCTCTCACAGAGGCAAAGCAGAGTTCACAGTCCAAATCCTGAGTCCATGTCCAGTCTTGTATCTTTCACTCCTGGGATACATCTTGTCTGTGGACTAGTGGGAGAATTGCTGTTGTGAAGGTACAAGCAAGGCACATCAATGCTTGGAGGAAGAACTCACTACCTCTGATCCAGGGCAATATTGGGTACCTCACAGGGAATGCTGCATCCAAACCAAGACAGGAGGAATAGATAGTATGTCATCAGAGATGGAGAGGACAGAAAAACCAGGAAAAGAGAATATGAGTTAACAAATTGTATCAGTCCATCTTCACACTGCGATAAAGACATACTAAAGACTGGGTGATTTACAAGAGAAAGAGTTTTAATAGACTCACAGTTCCATGTGGCTGAGGAGGCCTTACAATCATAGCGGAAGGTGAAAGGCACGTCTTACATGGTGGCAGACGAGAGAGAATGAAACCAAGCAAAATGCGTTTCCCCTTATAAAACCATCACATCTCCTGGGACTTATTCACTATCATGAGAACAGCATGAGAAAGACCTGCCCCTACCATTCGACTACCTCCCACAGGGTCCCTCTCATAATACGTGGGAATGCAAGATGAGATTTGGGTGGGGACACAGCCAAACTATATTCAGATGGAACAGACACATTCATTACGATGTAGGTTACATGAGGGCAAGAAATTTGTTCACTGCTGTGACACCAGCTGCTTGAACACTGCTTAGCACATACGCGACACTCAATAAATATTTGCTGGGTAAATGAATATTTAGGGACTAGAAAGTAGAGGGTTGTGTTTGAAACAGCTTCTTTAAGGGAACTAAAAGTTAATGAGTTTTGAGAAACAGATTAGACAAGATTGTAGAGAGCGTGAACTACTGTTTTAAGGGGTTTGGACTTTGGATAATGGGAAACCATCCAAGATTTAAAAATGTTACTTGTTTTGAGGTTGCTCTTTTGAAGTTTAAACAATACAGAGATGCACAGAGTAAGAAATAATAGTCTTATCTATCAGGGAGACTCAAATTGGGCATGATTCAGCTTTCTTTGAATTGGGTGGCTTGCATAACGTGCCACTTGCAGACCTAAGCCAGAAAGATGCTGTTGGTGCTTTTCTGCCATTTCCTACTGATCTTTGAAGTATATTCCCATGAAGAGACATGGGAACTGATAGCTCCTTGGTTTGGTAAAGATGCATGAGGTTTATTTTCTCTGCCTTGTATGGCCAGGTTTGGGTCTAAGGATGTTTAAAACCTGATTTAACCAACAGGATTGAAAATCTCCAACTGAAGGGCTTGGAGCAAATGACTCTCAACTCTTCACAGGGAAAAAGATATCTACCTCCTAATCCTGGAACTTGGGAATGTTACCTTACAGAGCAAAGACTTTGCAGAGCTAAGGATTTTGAGATGAGATTGTTTTGGGTTCTCTGGGGGTGTTTGGGGGGTGCTAAGTGCAATCACAAGTGTCCTCAGGGGGAGGCAGAGGGAGATGTGAGACACAGAAAAGGAGAAGACTGCGGAGGCAGAGATTGGAGTGATGCGGCCACAAACCAAGGAATGCTGCAGCCACCAGAAGTGGGGAGTGGCAGGAAGGATCCTCCCCTAGACCTCCAGATGGAGCATGGCCCTACCAACACCTTGGTTTTGACTCAGTGAGACTGATTTTGGACTTCTGGCCTCCAGAACTGTGGGAGAATAAATTTCTAGCCTCCATGTCTGCAATAATTTGTTACCGTGGCATTACTGATTTATTATAGTAGGTATAATATCCCCACTTACAGATGAGGACTCTGAGACACAAACCAACAGCTACTCAAGTAATAGAGTCAGGATGTGGGCCCAGGTGGTCTGACCTCGGAGCTGCGATCCTGAACCCACACTCAGAACTGCTTCCCAGCTAACTTAGTGACTCAGGGTGGGTGGTCAGCAGGTACGTTTCATCTGAAGGATCTTACTTTGAAAAAGATACTGAATTCTGAGAAAAGGTGGCCTCTGAGGATACATTTAGGTTGAATCGAAGTGTGGTAGGTGGGATTATTCAGATGTAGGTGGAAGCAAGGGGGCTGCCTCCTGTGTGGCCAAGGAGAAGAAGAACTGCCCTTGTCCATGACTTAAAGGTCATCATGGGGGCAGCAATGGGATTGCTACCTGGGAGAGGCTGTGGTCACTGAAGAAGGGATGGTCAACTTGGGTTGTTGAGAAGGGGAGCCAGGGAATCAGAAATTGCTGGCTGACAAAGGGAATGGGCATCTGTGCAGTCACCACAAGCCTCACGGCGCCCCAGGACAGACAGCAGTTCACCTACTACCCTCGCCTGGCCACCATCCAGAGCACCTCTGAGTGCTCCTGGTGTCTCCTGGAGTCTCAGCACCAACCACCTGGAGGTCTTTGGGCTTCCAGTCAGCATTGCCAGATGCTCCGATGCAGAGCTGTTGTAAATTTAATTCACACGGAGGCACTCTGGTTTGGTATCAGTCCTTTTTGTGTTGGGGTCATGCGAACTGACCCAAGAATCAAATCAAGTTTTTGTCCTGCAAAGTGGATGTACCAGATCCCCCAACTGCAGAAGGACGCCAGGAGAGGCTCCTGCTGATGCTTCCTGGAAGACGTCTGGTCTGGTCTTTCCTAAAACAGCCTCGGGGTGCAGCCTCCATTTCATATTAGTAGTGACACAGCTGCAGCAGCATGGAGCCTTACATTGCACCGGCTGGGCACCGCTCCAGGAGCTTCCAGCATCTATGCTTTTAGCCCTCACACCAGCACTGGGAGGTTGATAATATTATTCCTCCCCTTTTACAGATGAGGAACTGAGAGGCCTAGAGATATGTGAACTTTGCCAAGGTCATTGGTTAGTATGGGGCATGCTTGGGATTTGGAGGCTGGCTCTCTGGTGCCAAGGCCTGCCGTCACCCTCTGTGCTGCCTCTGCCCAGCCGTTCACATCGCCATCATCACATGGCCATTACAGTCATGGACTTTGGAGAGGAAAGGACCTGGGTTCTAACTTTGAGCTTAGCAAGCTACTTCTCTGTGTTTCCGCTTCCTCCTCTGTGACTTGGGGACAGTCCCAGTGGTATTGTGGGGTAGCTGTGAGGGCAAACTGAGGCTGACACAAAGGGCTTGGTCTCGTTCAGGGCACTTGCGGGGGAGCTGTTGCAGAGTCAGACTGTGGGTATGTTAGCGGCTTGCTGGGGTCATGGCCTCGTGTGTCCTCCCTGGTGTGACTCACACTGTCCCCCGGAATGTTTCAGAAACGTCCGACTCAGCAGAGCCTCGGGGAACAATGCTTTGAAGCTGCAACTGTGACAGGGGACAGATGGGGAGAACGGATGAGGCGAACGCGGGCTTCCACATGCCCTTGCTGCTGCAATGATCCTTTCACTATTTTGTGAAAACAGAAGCAATGAATTACTCACGAGAATGAACTGCTTTGAAAACACCAGCCTTTCGTTTAAAGAGTAATTTATGCTTCCACCTGGCAAACTTCTACTGTGTTTCAAGACCCCACGCATACGTGTCTTCTCGTTCACCCGGTGTGACTTTCCCAGTAGAATTAATCACCCTCAGTAGGTCTGTGCGAGGCACATGCACTGGTAAAAATGCTTTTGGGAGCCTACCACGGGCCCTGATGGCTCTGCCATCTCCACCAAACTCTAAGCTCCTTGGTGTCAGGACAGGTAAAAGTTGGTCATTAGACACACAGAATGCTTCCTTGGGCCCAGCTTGGTGCTAAACCCCTTAGGAGCATCATTACATTTATTTCTGTGATTCACGACCATCTGATGAAGTGGGTATTGTCCTTGTTTTAAAGTTGAGGTAACCAAGAATCAGAGAGGTTTAGCAACTTGTCAAAAGCGGCCCAGTTAAGAAGAGGCAGAGCTGGAATGTAGCACAGCACGCTGGATTCCAGGGGCTGGGCTTCTCGGTGCACAGTGTTTTTCATGCCCAACGCCAGGGTTGTCTGCTCTGCACCCCCAGGGCCGAGTAGAGTGCCTGGACGCAGAGGGTGCCTGGTAAAGGTTTATTACATCTTTTCTCCTTCAGTTGGAACAATCATGGGGATGGAAAAAGCAAAACAAAACAAAACAAAAAAAACCAGGCAACTCATCAGGTAACAAGTTTCCTGTTGATCTAGGAGTGATTGGCAGTGGTTCAACATATTTGAAATAATGAAAGTTTTAAATGAACCGCATTCTATTCCCTGATTACTCAGCTCAGTTTAGAAAATAAATAAAAACTGAATTAAATAAATTTGGCTTTCATGTTTGGTGTACAAGCAATGCTCTTTGATGCTCCTTCTGTCATTCCTTTTTTGTCGCACGATGCCATGATTTTGCTGTACGATTAACATGTTTGCTTGTTGCTTTTCAAAGAAATAGTTGTATTCAATGAAATGCTTAGAGACATGAACTCGGAGGCAGTCCTCAGAAACAATACTCAGCACGGTTAGGCCTGCTTGTGCCGTATTTCCAGGGAAAGCCAGGGCTTTGATGATTTTACAGGACAGTGTCTCATTCTTTTTCTTCCTTAAAAAAATAATCAAGTATCTAGAGCTGTGCTATTTAACTGAGTTTTCACAGGACCCTTTCTGCTCCCCTCTGTTTGCTTATTTTATTCTATTTTTTGAGATGGAGTCTTGCTCTGTCGCCCAGGCTGGAGTGCAGTGACAGTGATCTCGACCCACTGCAACCTCTGCCTCCCGGGTTCAAGCAATTTTCCTGCCTCAGCCTCCCAAATATCTGGGATTACAGGCACCTGCCGCCATGCCCGGCTAAATTTTGTATTTTTAGTAGAGCAGAGTTTCACCATGTTGGCCAGGCTGGTCTCGAACTCCTGACCTCAAGCGATCCACCTACTTTGGCCTCCCAAAGTGCTGGGGTTGCAGGCATGAGCAACCGCACCCGGGCAGTTTGCTCATTTTATTTGGCGCCTTCTCCCATGGGAGACCTCAAGGAGGTATGCCCGCCCCACAGATGCCCTGGAAGTCCAGTTTGCTGCTTCTACTCAGAACCACACCTGCAGACAGAGGAGGACAGAGGGACACTCATTTGCTGAGCACCCACGTGATGCAAACTAAGAGCTGGGTGGAGACACTGAACGGTGGAGCCATCGTCCCCGATGTGGAGGAAGAACAGCTCAAGACCACGGAGCAGCCTGCTCTCCCGCTTCCTGGCTTCTGTGCACTTCTGTCCAATCAGCCTTTTTGACCAATTGGCCAGGCACGCTATGTAAATTTCTGACATTTTCAAAACTGTCTTTTTAATAAACCTTTCAGTATAAAAATACCAATGTGCAAGATGTTTTCAATGCTTCTAGGCCTAAAAAATGCATATGCCTTATTAAATTGGAATTTCCGGGCAATTTATCTGTAATGTGAATTTTGCTTGTTACAGGAAAAAAAATCAAATTAAAAACTGAGCTCATTTCAGCCTGTAATGTAGCTTCACAGAAGCTGCCCTGAGTGCTTGCCAAGCCTCAGCCTCTTCTGGGTGTCAGTGTTGGGAGATGCAGGGCAAACTGATGAACAGAATCCGAGTTGCAGGCAGTACAGTGGGGGTGACTGGGGCCTGCGCCACCCTGGGAGGCGGGCTCACTCTCAGCAGGGCCCCCTCGGAGCAGGGAAGAAAGCTTCCAGGCAAGTGGCCAGGGTCAGCTGTTGACCTGGAAGGACTTCCAGAGCTGAGGGCTGCCAGCCTCTGCCCTCAGGGGGCTCAAGTATTGGTGGGAAGGAGAAAGAGATCGAAGGTTTGACAAGTCCCTTCTGCAGGCTTCTTGGGGTCACTCGCTTTCTGTGAGGTAGGGCAGCAGTCCCCAACCTCTTTGGCATGACGCACTGGTTTTGTGGAAGACAATTTTTCCACGAACAGTTCAGGGATGGCTTGGAGATGAAACTATTCCTCCTCAGTTCATGCATTAGATTCTCGTAAGGAGTGCGGAGCCTAGATCCCTTGCGTGTGCAGTTCACAATAGGGTTTGTGCTCCTAGGAGAATCTAATGTTGTGACCCAGGGGTTGGAGAACGTCCGTGGCCCAGGGGTTGGGGACCCCTGATGTAGGGGACCCACGTTTGCACAGCATAGGTGCCAATATTACATGACTTAGCATAGCTTTCCTTTCAATTTACACTTAAAAATGTCACAAAGTAATATTGGGCAATTAGTGCACAATGGTCAAATGGATCGATGCAATATAACAGAGCACTAGACATGGCACAGATTATATACACATAAAATTTATATATAGAGAGATTATAGATATAGTAATAGATGGAACTATCTCTATATATGATATATATATGTCATGCCATATATATAGTTCTATCTATTATATATATATTATATACTTTATATAATATACTTTATTATACTTTATATAATATACTTTTATATTATATATATAAAGTATATATATAAGTATATTATATAGTAGATATAAAGTATATCTACTTTATATAAAACTATATAATAAAGTATATTATGTAAAGTATATATAATAAAGTATAAAGTATATAAAAGTATATATAAAAGTTTATATAATATACTATATATAAAGTATACTTTATATACTTTATATGTATAATACATATGTAACTATATATATGTTTTTATATATATATATATAAAAAGTAGGATGGGAAAGACTACGAGAAACCTAGAAAATAAAAACTACAAAAGGAGAGGAAATACAGAGTATTTTTATATTCCTACTGAAGGCTACAAACAACCCTGTAAAACTGTAGGAAAGAAGGGAAGCAGTAGGGGAATACTTCACACCCTACTGAATTCCAGTCCACTGGACCCTGTATTTATTATTAAAAGCAGAACCAGAAAGACACAGAACTCCGTACCGAAGGAAACACACTATCTTAAAATAGCTCATGCAGCTCTGGCTCTGAGTATAAAGTAAAGGACACGTTTCAAATCTTCTGACACAATGTACAGATAAAATTGAAGGGCCAGTGAATTCCAGAATCCTAGATTAGTTAGACAGCCACAGCCCATCACAGTCTAGGGTACCGTTCTCTTCCTCTCCCAGGAAACCAGAGCCAAAGAAAGCAGTCTCAGTAAACAGAAAGGGCTGCCATGGACTCCAAGGCCCTAGAGGATCCATCTGGACCTGCCTGACTTTCTACCCACATTTTCTATCTCTTTGCTCAGCATCCCTGAGTTACAGACTCACTGGCCTTTCTTTTACTCCTTGAAATTAGCAAATTTCCCAGGGATGGGGATGTCACAACCAGCAGATGTGGACAAGAAGAGCTGCCCAGTGAGTGGTCTGGGCAGGGCCTCTTGGGGTTGGGAGGATGGGATGCTTCCTGCCTTGCCTATCCTGGAGCTATGACCTTCTGTGACTCTGTAACAGCTGAGAACTGGGCAGGAGCTCTTGACACCTCTGGCCCCTTCCCTGGATCCCCTTCCCAGGCATCCCAGAGCCCCTGGTGACATCCTGTGGACGTCTGCTTGAGGCTGTAGCACATGACAGTTCTGACCGGCACATGGCAGCTGGTATTTTCTGATGGCACATGGACCAAAACTTTGCTTTTTACAGACATTCTGACCCCTACCATGACGACAAGTGATATATATATCATACCCAAGAGAATGATCACCCTCCACACATGCAGTGGACCAAGGTAGCTGTGGTGTGGGTCCACTTTCTTTGGATCATTGTAGGAGGTAGGTAGTAAGACCACTAGGGATCATCTTTTGTGTAGACCACTGCAATGCACCTGTTTCTTTGCTTGCCTTCTGCTTGCTACAATCTATTCTCCAAAGAGCAGCCAGGGTTATATCACAGTGTGTGAATCCCTGGCTTGAAACCCTCCAGTGACTTCCCATGGGGTATAGAATAAGATCCAAACTCTTACCTATGGTCTCTAAGGTCCTAGAGGATCCATCTGGACCTGCCTGACTTTCTACCTGCATTTTCTACCTCTTTCCTCAGCCTCCCTAAGTTACAGACTCACTGGCCTTCCTTTCATTCCTTGAAATTAGCAAATTATTTCTGGTCTCAACACCTTTCTACTTGCCTCATGGGATAAGTCGTAGATTTTTCTCATGTGTGTCTTATGCTTTGTAGGATCTCACTTCTGACACTGAGGCCTCTGTGTTCCCTAGAGAAGCCACTCTGGATGGTCTGTCTAAAGTCTGCCTCCTTCGCTGGCCAACTCTACAACTTAGAATGTGAGCTCCTAGGGGCAGTGACCTCATCTATCCTACTCAACCCTTCACACATAGAATCTGGAAGAGTGGCCAGCACACACTGAATAGGTAGGCACTCAGTTGCTGAATGCATACATGAGGGAACGAATGAGAGTACAAACCTTCTTTACATGCATTGGTTGACCCATGTGCTAGGTGACCCAGAATTCTAAAGGGACTTCATCCTAAAGTGCTCATTCATCTGTCCCCCACAGGCAGATCTCTCAAAAGAGCCACTGGACCATCTGTCTCTCTTGCCCCAGCCAAACTCCCATTTCTTTGCTGCTCCAGACATTCCCATCCCTTTAGTTGCCTTGGATCTGATACATGCTGTCAACAGGGGTTAGTTAGCTGGGTTTGTGTGTTGGGGCTTCCGAAGACCACTCCCAGGTTCAGTGATTTGCCAGGAAGGCCCACAGAACACAGCAGATTGTCATATTCAATGGCTAAAACTTATCACAGTGAAAATATGCAGGGAAAACAGCTCAGAAAAAAGGTACATGGGGTAACATCCCAGGGAAACCAGGTACCAGCTTGCAGGGGTCCGCTCCCAGTGGGGTCACACAGGATGTGCTTAATTTCAGCAGCAAGTTGTGACAACATACATGAAATGTTCTCCATCAGGGAAGCTCACCAAAGATTCAATGCCCAGGGTTTTTTATCGGGGGCTGGTCACATAGGCACCCTCCACCTGGCATTAGCAAAATTCTTGACTCCCAGAGGGAAAGCAGAATTCAGCATAAACCACATTTGTTTGCACAAGCAGTTTAGGTGCAGTGAGCCACTCTTCTCAGTTAAGAGAGTGGGAACCTTCCTCACATCCATAATTCTGCACACCAGCTGAGGCCAACCTTGCAGGCAGGCCTTTCTAGGGACAGCGGTCTCAGGCCTGCTGTGTGAGCTCTTTTTTGCATAGTCCATGATCAGGACAAGGAAATGGTGAATAAGAACAAATTCTACTTATCTTTAGAAATCACTAAATTCCTGTTTCTCCTAAACTATGCCCCGCTTTTTTTTTGAGACTGAGTCTCACTTTGTTGCCCAGGCTGGAGTGCACTGGCGCAATCTCGGCTCACCGCAACCTCCGCCTCCTGGGTTCAAGCGATTCTCCTGCCTCAGCCTCCCAAGTAGCTGGGACTACAGGCACATGCCACCATGCCTGGCTAATTTTTGTACGTTTAGTAGAGATGGGGTTTCACTATGTTGGCCAGGCTGGTCTCAAACTCCTGACCTTGTGGTCCACCTGCCTTGGCCTCCCAAAGTGCTGGGATTACAGGCCTGAGCCACCACGCCTGGCCCTAAACCCTTTTAATTCTAGAGACTACATACTGAAACCCCCAAAGAAGCCAGAATCACAAGAAAATATGTTCTTGTAGGCACAGTGGTAGCTGGTGGCTTCAACTCCACTTGCATTTGCCCAAGGAAACACTGATTTGGTCCTCTGTGTTAAATGCAGAAAATTCAGACAATATAGAGGAGAAAAAAAGGAAAAAATTAAAATCACCCTAATCCACCTCCAGAGATAAGCACTATTAACATTTTTGTCTAGAGGCTTCCAGCCTAGGTGTCGATGTATACATACACACACACACACATTTTTAATGTGACGTACTATTCACTTGCTCATTTGGAATCAATATTTGCTGGGTTTCTGTTACCCGCCAGACCCCGAACTTGGTGTTGGGAAGACAGCAGTGTATTCCCCCCAGTTTTTGGAACTTACACTCCAGCAGGGAGACAGGATATAAATTAGTAATTACACAAATGGTTATTTAATTACCCTCGTGACAAGGGCCATGCCAGCAGGCTCCCTCACATCGTAAATCATGCGTTGTGAGTGTTTTCCTATTTTTCAGCATTTACTTTCTGCTGTTGTATCTACAACTGGAAGCACACACTCATGGATCACTGAGGAGGTGGTGTACGATGTATGTATTCATATACATTACTGTCTGCCATTGCCTCATCAACTTGGGAGGTAGATATTACCACCCTCATTTTACAGATGAGAAAACAAAGGCTCAGAGTGGTCTAGGAGCTTGCCCGAGTCATGCAGCTTTCAAGCAGCAGAAGTGTCGTTCCAACGTGGATCTCTGCCTCCCAAGCATGGCTTGATTTTTGTTTGCCTTGTGAATAGCCCACGAGGGTTGGGCATTTATCTGTGCCACTGGTTCTCCAATTTGGGCGTGTATCAGAACGATCAGGGCTGTTGATGATATGAGGGGACCTTTCCATTTTTAATATGTTTTCCAGGTGGCTCTGATTCCCTGAAGTTTGAGAACCACCATTCTGAGAAGAATGATTTAAACTCTCAGCTGGAACCCAGGTCTATGTCCCACAGCTGGGCTTTCCTTAGTGGGGAATAACTCGGGAACACAGGACTGGAATTCACAAGATGGCAATATTTCCTAAAAAAAAAACCCTATTCAATTGATATAAACCTTTCTTAAAACTATATTTCTGTTTATAAAAATCATACACATTTGAGAAAGGTTTAAAATTATACAGCCCATGTGTGTGAATTGAATATCTTCATCACTATCAATGGTTAAACAACATTGGCTTAAATTGTTCTTTTATTGGAAGGCTCTTAGTAACTTCGAAGTCAAACTTCGAGACTTACCACTGAGATAAACTACTCAGTTGTGATGTAGATAGATATCAAGGAACTCGTGTCTAACAGTGCCTAGTAATAACTGAAGTCTGAGAATGATTTAGTCTAGGAAATAGGCGCTCTTTGCCATGTAGTTACTTTCAAAAGTGGGCAGGAAAGGGGTGGGGCCACAGCTAGGTGCCGCTGATGGTGGGCGTGGTCAGCGTGAATTACAGGCGTGCCTGCAGACAAGTGCCTGAGAACCACCGTTCTGAGCTGCCACCCTTTCCTGTGGACTCTCTGACCTCTTCCTCTGTGTGTGAGCCCCACGTGCACCAAGCCTTCCCTGGTAAACAACGGAACTGACATTTCCTGGGCACCGGCTACTTGCCAGGGACTGCACACATCTTCTCTAAAAACCTTCTCACCACCTGTTCCAGGCAGGCAAGTCTGCTCCTAGTTTCTCCTGGCAAAGGTCATACCTGGTATCTTGTTCAAGGCCATTAATTCTTTGTTAGAATTTACCAAAGATCTCCCAACTGCTGCAATAGGACCTTTTTGTACCTGCAATAGGATTTTCCTGTGGCCAGACTCTTCCTAGTCAGGGCTTGTTAGTCCATTTTGCAGATTTATTTCTAGGGGTGATTGACATAGTTTCACCTATGCCCTCACTGCCACTGCTCCCCAACCCATTTTTGAAACCTAAGTGAATGCAGCAGTTGTTAGAGCAAGGAAACAACGTCTTCACAGCTTTATAAGTGTCTTTGCAAAGACATTTAGATCCCATATAAAGGGACATTTGACACTTCGTAAGGATCATTTCATTGTTGCTTTTGACCAAATTGATTGCAAAGCAGCACAGAGAAATACAAAGAGATTCAGGGTATAAAGCCACACACTTAACAATGTCATACACATTAAGTAAATTAGGAAATAAAAAATTAAATAGTAATTAAACATTGAGAGACTAGGACCTTAACATATTTAGTTACCATATTAACAGGCTGTGACTTCAGAAGCTATCTGATTTCTGAAATCCAGAAACACACTTATCAATCCTAGATGAAAACAGGGATTGAACACTCTTAGTATGGGTGAAAGTGTTATACAGTTGCTTAAAGTGCAACCACAACAGGAATAGAACATTCTTAGTGTGGGTGAAAGCATTACACAGACGCTTTAAGGTGCAACCACAAGATAGCTTTCATGATTAATGATCATTATCATTGTTAACGACTGATCAAGCCTGATCCTATATGTAGTCTAGGTCTAGGGTTAAATTTGCTACATCCACGTGTCCAGATTGGGTGACTTTTTCTAAGCAGTAGAAACTGTGCTTGGAAAAGAACAGGATGACTTGGAGTTTGGTACCAGTTGGTAGCAATGTAAGCTTTCCTTGGTGTGAGGCTTTTCATCCATTCGTTCACACTCTTTTTGTTCAGTGTGTTTTATCTCTTTTTCCCCTCATTCCTAGGCCTGAGAATACAAATATGAACAAGACCCACAAGGACTGCTCATCACCCCAGTATTCCATTTACAACGTCAGGAATGAACTCCCGACCAGGCCTCTAATTCTCTCTTGCAGCCAAATATCCCTGCTTACTCCTGGTATTTACCTGGTCAGCAGACCTCGTGAGTCATCTCCCATTGACAAAACCACCCCAAAGATGCACCAGTCCAGCACAAAGTATCACTGTCAATCTCACAAAAGTTGCAGGGTTCCAGGAGGATGCTCAGAGTATAAGAATTATGCTAAGTGAAATAAGTCAAGCTCAGAAGGACACATACTTTATTATTTCATGTATCTGTGGAATCTAAAAGAGTCAAATTCATGGCAGCAGGGAGAGGGCTGAGGAAAGGGGAGATGTTGATCAAAGTTTCTATGTATACAAAGACCAAACCATCACATTACACCTCATAAATATATACAATTATTATGTACCAATTACAAGTAAAGCAATAAAAGAAGAAAAAAAGGAATCATAAGTAAATCCATGGCAAGTGAAAATGCAATGGAGAGAAGGGAATCAATGATTGAAGGAGAGAAAGGAGAGTGGATTTATAGCTGCTTCAAAAAAGTGATTTGACTGGCAAAGGACCGGGGAGAGGTCCTTTGGGAAATGGACAAAGCCCTTTAGTGGTTAGGAAAGACAACCTCTTTACAAATGCATGTCATAAGCCGAGCACAAGGTGAAGTATGGCATGGACTGTCATGGGATGCTGTAAAAATTGTGTCACAAGCAAAGCAATTCTTGGTTCATCTGTGTTCACTCTGAGACTAGCCTATTATTGGGGTTGAACTTATAAAAAAACTTCTGTTCATCATTTTTTTCTCCAAAATAAAGTGATCAAATTGTCCCATAGAACTGATGCTTATTATTATTATTATTATTATTTTTTGAATAACCACAGAAATTTACCCTTCCAGTCTTAAAACTTGAGAAAGTTACAACAGTCTTATCTGAGTTTCTTTCTCAAGAAGCCAACCATCAGGTCTCCCAGATAAAATCAAGGAGCTGAAACTCACCAGACCACTGCCTCTGGACAATGAGGAGCCAGACCCCTCATCCATCAGGATTGCCTAAGGACCATCTGCTTCCTACTGACCAACTTCTCTTCCTTGCCTCTCTTTAATCCCTGTTTTCCCATGCATGGTTACGTTTCCTCTCTGGTGCATTAACCCCTCATTTCAGAGATGGATTTGAGACTGACCTCCCATTTCCTTGGCTGCAGCAGCACCCGATTAAAGACTTCTTCCCTGGCTTTTGTCTTGTTGTCTCAGTGATTGACTTTCTGTGTGGTGAACAGCAGGACTCAGACCAAACCCCTGGTGCTTCGGTAACAATTATATCTTAACCAAACATATCTATTTTTTTTCAGTTTTGAGTCACACTTTGGTCCTCAGTTTAAACTGATTCATGGTAAGCTGCATTTTTGTGCTTCCAGTCTTCTTTTGGTAAGGGCTGTTGGTGGTACCTGTTCTTCAGTTCATGATTTGGAGTACATGGATGGTCACAGGAGGGGAGGCAGGGCTTCGGGGTTTATCTGGTGACTAAACACTAATAACACTTTATTACAAGAGTAAAAAGCAGAATGAAATATTCTGATGCTCTGCTTCAGAGTTTCTGATAAGGCCCTCCACAGTGCACAACCTGGGACAGGGGGCTCTCTGCCTAGGTCTCGGGCTGCACTGCTTGCAGGTCACGTTCCACTTTTGCTCACTTATGCCAAGGCATAGTGGTGTCTGGACAGGTGCTCCATTTCCCAGGGTGGTTTTTCTCAAAGAAACACGCTCACTGGGAGAGCAAATCGGGATGTCAGAAGACTAGAATGAGAAAGTTAATCACCCCTCTGCGTTTGCTCTCAGAGTTTATTTTTATTGGGTGATTAATCGACACATCTTGGCCTTTGCTCTGGCACCTGGGTTTCTGAGTCCAGCTCAGACCAAGCTGAGGAGGGATATTGGCGCTTTCAAGAAGTCAATAAATGAAGCCAGCTGCCGCCGGGACCACAGTGAGATAGATGGCTGAGCCTCGCATTATGCCTTGAAGGTCAGTGAATGTGGTCTGGCCGGCTGCCAAGCAAGGAGATTCTTAGAGGCAGCTGTGCTTAGCTTAGGTGATGACTGGACCTCCCTCTCCAGTGGCATCCTAGTAGAGAGCCATCTACAGAGACTGCATTCCTGATGGAGGCCAGGCTACCGGGAGAGCTGCAGGGTCCCTGGGAGACAGAAGCATCTGGGTTTCACATGGAGACAGCTCACCCAGGAGCACAAGTCCAGTGTGCTCTCACGGATCATCATCTGGAGGCACCATCGCCAAAACACGTGACGCTGCTGGCTGTTCTGTGAAGGAGCTGGAGGGTTATTTCCACCACTGAGTGCTCAGAACCGCACATTCTCAGCCCTGTTTACTGATTTCCAGTGTTCATTCAATACACATGTTTGACCATCTTCTATCTTCCCAGTACTCTGTTAGGGACTGGGGAGTTTGCAGTGATCAAGGTGGGGAGCCTCCTGCCCTTGGGATGTGTATCTTCACCAAGGCCATTTACTATCTGATGTTGTAATTTTCACATAAGATGGTGAGCTCCCAGGGATGGACTTTGTCTTTCTCTCTTCATGTAGGCAGTGACTGGCCACATGTCTGGCCATACAGGTCTTGGTTAAAGATGGGTGAGTGAATGGGTAGAAAAGTCAACGTGTCAGAAGCAGGTGGAAGAGCAGCCTGGAATTCCAAGGAGTTGATATCCCCGGGGATTTCAAGGCTATGTGATGACAAGCATGGCTGAATCCCTGCAGGAAGCAGCTGGGTTTGGTGCCCCTGGTGTGGTCAGCAGTGTCAAGCACCGAGATCAGCAAGGGGGATGAGATGCATCCTGGGCCTGCAAGCCTCCCTCTGTACAAGAATGCCAGCTGTCTCTACACATGGGAACGTCAGTTTCCAGGAGGAATGTGGCTCAGCTGCGCTATCATCTTTCTGGATGTAGGAGGTTCTACATTAGCACTAGTGTAGAAACAGAATCCTACTGCAGTTTCCGGGTCCTCTATTCTATTGCTCATAGAACAGGAGAGTGAGATTTAAAAAATGTACATCAGGTGCCCTTCAGGCTTCAAACCCTTTGGGGCTTCGGGGGCTGATCCCTGCTCACCTCCCACCATCAACTCACCCTGTTCCCCCATCCAAAGCTAACCAGGCTATCCTGTCCTCCCAGCCTTTGCATTAGCTGCTGGTTTCTCCCCTTACCTCTCCCCTTGGCTGGTTCACTATCACTCTTCAGATCACACGTCATCTCCCTCCTAACCAGCCCATCTAAGGTGGCCTTCTCCAGTTACTCTCCATCCCATTATGCTGTTGACTTTCCCATGGGTTAGAGCTGTAAGCTATAATCACACCAGTTGTGTGAACAGACATTCATTGGCTTGTTCATTGTTGGTCTTCCCACTAGAATGGAAACTCCATACTGTCTCGTTCACTGCTATACGCAGGGCTAGTTAGGACCCGGCTCATAGTGTGAATTTCTCAATATTTTTTGAATAAATAAATAAGCCAGGATGATTACCTTAGGTTGGATGTATGAGGAATAGGTAGCCTGTCCAAAACATTTACTTTCAGACTTGTTATTTAATCTGAAAAGCAATATTCACAACTGGCATTTATCGACTACCTGCTACCTGTCATGCAGCATTTAAATCTTTCACAAACATTTGAGCCAGTTTATGTACTAGAATTTTGCTCATTTCACATTTTCCTGTCTGAAGTCTAGAAAAAGAAAATGGGTACTTTCTGAATAAATCAACCTCTTCTAAACTGACTTTCCAGAAGATGAGAAAAGAATCCAGATGGAAAAAAACTAGGAAATAGCATTCTGGACATTGACCTTGGCAAATAATTTGTGACGAAGTCCCCAAAAGCAACTGCACCAAAAACAAAAATTGGCAAAGAAACTATCAACAGAATAAACAGACAACCTATAGAATGGAAAGAAATATTCACAAACTATGCATCCAACAAAGGTCTAATACCCAAAATCTATAAGGAACTTTAACAATCCAACAAGCAAACAACAACCCCATTAAAAAATGGTCAAATACATGAACAGACACTTTCAAAAGAACACAAACATGCAGTCAAGAAACATATGAAGAAATGCTCCATATCACTAATCCTCAGAGAAATGCAAATCAAAACCACAATGAGATACCATCTCACACCAGTCAGAATAGCTTTTATTAAAAAGTCAAAAAATAACAGATGCTGGCCAGGTTACAGAGAAAAGGGAACTCTTTTTTTTATTTTTTTTTATTTTTTATTTTTATTTTTAAAAATTTATTAATTATTATTATACTTTAAGTTGTAGGGTACATGTGCATAACGTGCAGGTTTGTTACATATGTATACTTGTGCCTTGTTGGTGTGCTGCACCCATCAACTCGTCATTTACATCAGGTATAACTCCCAATGCAATCCCTCCCCCCCCCCCCCCCCCCCTCCCCATGATAGGCCCCGGTGTGTGATGTTCCCCTTCCTGAGTCCAAGTGATCTCATTGTTCAGTTCCCACCTATGAGTGAGAACATGCGGTGTTTGGTTTTCTGTTCTTGTGATAGTTTGCTAAGAATGATGGTTTCCAGCTGCATCCATGTCCCTACAAAGGATACAAACTCATCCTTTTTTATGGCCGCATAGTATTCCATGGTGTATATGTGCCACATTTTCTTAATCCAATCTGTCACTGATGGACATTTGGGTTGATTCCAAGTCTTTGCTATTGTGAATAGTGCCGCAATAAACATACGTGTGCATGTGTCTTTATAGCAGCATAATTTATAATCCTTTGGGTATATACCCAGTAATGGGATGGCTGGGTCATATGGTACATCTAGTTCTAGATCCTTGAGGAATCGCCATACTGTTTTCCATAATGGTTGAACTAGTTTACAATCCCACCAACAGTGTAAAAGTGTTCCTATTTCTCCACATCCTCTCCAGCACCTGTTGTTTCCTGACTTTTTAATGATCGCCATTCTAACTGGTGTGAGATGGTATCTCATTGTGGTTTTGATTTGCATTAAGGCTACAGTAACCAAAACAGTATGGTACTGGTACCAAAACAGAGATATAGACCAATGGAACAGAACAGAGTCCTCAGAAATAATACCACACATCTACAGCCATCTGATCTTTGACAAACCTGAGAGAAACAAGAAATGGGGAAAGGATTCCCTATTTAATAAATGGTGCTGGGAAAATTGGCTAGCCGTAAGTAGAAAGCTGAAACTGGATCCTTTCCTTACTCCTTATACGAAAATTAATTCAAGATGGATTAGAGACTTAAATGTTAGATCTAATACCATAAAAATCCTAGAGGAAAACCTAGGTAGTACCATTCAGGACATAGGCATGGGCAAAGACTTCATGTCTAAAACACCAAAAGCAACAGCAGCAAAAGCCAAAATTGACAAATGGGATCTAATTAAACTAAAGAGCTTCCGCACAGCAAAAGAAACTACCATCAGAGTGAACAGGCAACCTACAGAATGGGAGAAAATTTTTGCAATCTACTCATCTGACAAAGGGCTAATATCCAGAACCTACAAAGAACTCAAACAAATTTACAAGAAAAGGGAACTCTTATACACTGTTGGTAGAAATGTAAATTAGTTCAGCCCCTGTCCAAAGCAGTTTGGAGATTTCTCAAAGAACTTAGAACAGAACTACCATTTGACTCAGCAATCCTATTACTGGGTATTTATCCAAAAGAAGATAAATTGTTTTGCCAAAAAGACACATGCACTTGTATGTTTATCACAGCACAATGCATGATAGCAAACACAGGGAACCAATCCAGGTGCCCATCAATGGTGAACTGGATAAAGAAAATGCAGTACGCGTATACCATGGAATACTATGCAGCCGTGAAAAAGGATGAAATGGTGTTCTTTGCAGAAACATGGATGCAGCTGGAGGCCATTATCCTAAGGGAATTAGCACAGGAACAGAAAACCAAATACTGCATGTTCTCAGTTCTAAGTGGGAGCTAAACATTGAGCACACACAGACACAAAGATGGGAGCAATGGACACTGGGGACTACTAGAAGGGGGAGCATGGAAGGGGTGTAAGGGTTGAAAACTATTGGGTACTATGCACACTGTCTGGGTGATGCGATCACTCATATCCCAAACTTCATCAACACGCAATATACCCAGGTAATAAACCCCCTGCGGACCCCCTGAATCTAAAAAAAAAGCTAAAAAAACCCAAAACATAAAACAAAACAAAACAAAAAAAAACCCCAGGTGATTCTTTGTATCCGGTTCGATTGTTTGAATTTTTTAAAAGAATATCACCATGTATTTTAGTGTTTTGAACTTTTCATTGAATTGTGATTTTAAAAAGTCACAGTTTAGCCCAAAAGGAGGTATCTCCAAGTTTGTCAGTTCCTAAAACAACATTCTAGAGGGAAATAAATGAAAATCTCTTGAAACTGTACATATTCTTTGATCCAGAAATTCTTCCTCTAGTAATTTAGCTTAAAGAAATAGCTAAAGGGAGCACATTCCAAAATTGGGGAATGCTGGATTAATAAAGTCAAATGAGGTCCCCTTTTGTGCAAGAATTCTCAGAGCCTTTAATACTCAGATTTTCACTCTGAAGATCTGAGAGAGGGCCTTAGAATAAAGCGTAACTCAAACTTATTTGGCAGAAATATTTAGCAACAATTATATTTTCTACATCAATGTTTACTATAGAAAAATTAAAAAGCCATCAGGTAACTGTTGATTAAAAGTGATAATGGAATGCTACATAGACATTAAAAGCCATGATGAACACAACATGACAAGATGACAATGTATATGAAGTAAATCTTTATAGTATGTAGGTATGTGTGTAGCACCGTGAGGGTCCACATGCAAACATGTGGCAGGCTCGCTGGCCCCCTCTCACAAACACAGTAATGACTTGGCAAAGGCCAGGTCAGCTTCAAAACCCCTCTTTGTATCAAGCCCTGTGTGCCAAACCCTTCTTATTCACAGGGCTTGACATAAATCCCAAACCTATTTGCTGCTGCTGGCTGAGAAAATACCCTGGAGGGGAATGCTAGTGGCAGTTGCGTAATAATTATGACCATCATGATGATAACAATAGAGTCACAGATAATATTTATTGAGCACTTGCTTTGTGCCAGGGACTTTCCAAGCACTTTACATGGGTCAGCTTATTTAAGTCTCACAATAACTCTATGTGGGTGGGATTACCGACCCATTATACGGATGAGGAAACAGAGGTGGCGAGGGATTACCAACCCATTATACAGATGAGGAAACAGAGGTGACGAGGGACTAATGATCCATTATACAGATGAGGAAACAGAGCTGGCGAGGGACTAACGACTCATTATACAGATGAGGAAACAAAGGTGGCGAGGGACTAAGTCGCTGGCTGCAGGACACACAGCTAGTAAGTGATGGAGTTGTCCAGCCACAGGGCCCATGCTCTTAACGGTGATGCCTCGCCATCTGGCCTGGGTCTTAGGAGTAGCGGTATCTGGCTAGTGGGATTTACATCTTTCTTAGTTTTGTTTATCTCAGTTTCTAAAATTTTTACCATTAGCCTATATTTCTTTTGCAATAGGAATTTTTTTTGGCAATAAAAATACTAGTAATACAAAGATGATTTCCTTTATATCTCTACATTTCCATTTTCTCTTCTTTGTGAAACCTTATTATTATAGATGGTATATTTACTATATATACATACACATATGTATAATATGCATGTCTTATATGTGATACATAACAGTATATGATGTATATACACATAAATAATATATCCATTTTATACTTGTGAACTGAATGTTTGTTTCTGTTCCCCCCAAATTAGTATGTTGATACAACTCTAACCCCCAGTGTGGCTGTATTTGGAGATGGGCCTCTCCTTAGGAAGCAGTTAAGGTTACATGAGGTCATGAGGATGGAGCTCTGATCTGATAGGATGAGCATTCTTATAAAAGGAGACCCTGTTTGCTCCCTAACCCCTACCCTCCAGGTACATGCCCCAAGGAAATGAGGCTACATGAGGACACAGCAAGAAGGTGGCTGTCCGCAAGCCAGAAAGAGAGCCCTACCCAGAGACTGAACCAGCTAGAACCATGATCTTGGACTTCCAGCCTCCAGAACTATGAGAAATACATGTTTGTATTTAAGCTGCCCAGTCCATGGTATTTGGTTATGGAGCCTGAGCTAAGACAATACTATCTAAATATTAGGTTGAACCACACAGTTGCCATTTCTCTGGTCAAAACCCATGACGTCAGCAATTTCACATGGCCTAACCTAATATATAAACATATATACAATAAAAACGGCAAGTCGTAACTGTGTGTTTTCCTTCCTGCTGGGCACGGCGCTTTGAAGGCTGAGAGACGCGCTTATTTATCTTTGCTTTCTCTTCTCCCCAGGCATCCACTGGCACTTGGAAAACACTGGTGACTGAGTGGGTAAATTACAAAGATGAGCATTTTGAATTCCTGTTCCAACAGAAGCTTTAATGTAGTTCCTATCAAGCCTAATTCACTCACTAAAAAGAATTGCATTACACATATTGGCAGGAGCTATTGAACTGTTGTTCGCCAAGACCTTTTCTCCTCGCTTCATAGGGACTCAAATTAAATGTGTCTTCACCACACACACACACACGCACACACACGCACATGCACACATACACACACACATAGCCGGTGCCATTCAACCCTTAGTGAATCACATCACTTATGGCTCACAGGCTTGTGGGGTCAGCCCATGAGAGCAGGTGCCTTCTCTCCAAGGCCCTGTGTGCACATCAAGGACTTAAAACCTGTGGTCAAGGATAGACTCTGAGGCAGAGACGTGGTGTGTGGCTCCAAGGCTTGCCCGTGATGCCATTCCCTGTTTCCAGGCACAATGCCCACTGTTGCCCACATCTGAGTATGTGTTGTCGCATAACGGACTCCTCAGAGGAGCTATGGCTCTTTGTGTAGTCACAGTTTTCAAAAGCTTTTGCCTCACAAAAGAAAAGGCAAAGTGCCTTCCCTCAGGCAGTTTTCAATTCTTCCCTCCAAATGCATCAGTCAAACTTGATACTTAAACCCTTAAATTCCAAAAGCTCCTATGAGAAGTGAGCCTATTAGCAGCGGGTGGGAATGGCTGCCCTCCCCACCAACCAGCCTGTTCACTCCCTGGGCCACCCTGCTCTGACTGGTGAGCAAAGTTGTCAGCCGGTCCCATGAAGGGATTTGTCATTCCCAAACTTGTTTGGCCCACAGTCTTCCTGTCCTGAACACACAGGCCTTTCCTGGAGAGCTAACCTATGACTTTTTTGGCCTTTGAACACAATTTTATCTTTCAGGGCTTCTAATGTTGATGTACTAACATTCTCAGCTTATAAAATCTCCAATGTTGATATTTTATTGAGTAAAATGGAATATTTTTCTTTCTCAACGCGGGAAGGTTGGAAGGTTCTCCTTTGAGAACCCACTGCCACAGTGGTGATCTCTGGAAAGGGTGGATAGGTGTGCACTAAATAAAGCAAGCAGAAGAAAATGTGGTGGGAGAATCTCAGTGATGGGGCAAAGGATGCTTGCTATAAAATTCTTTCAACGTTTCCACATGTTTGAAAACTTTCATAAAGTTGAGAAAAGAAAATAAAATGATGAAAGTGTCTTTTCTCTAAACACTCAGCCGCATCCCTTCCCACGTAGGTGTCTTTCTGCTACGAAACCTTTAAGGATATCACATGCTAGATGATTTCATTCCAATGAAATGTCCGTACTAGGCAAACCCACAGAGACAGAAAGCTGCTAGAGCAGTGGGGAGGAGACATGTAATGGTTAAGGGGGACGGGGCTTCTCTTCAGGGTGCTGAAAATGTTCTAAAATTGATGGCGGTGATGGTTGCACAACTCTGTGACTACACTAAAAACCATTGAATAGTATATTTTAAATGGGTGAATTGTACAGTATGTGAATTATATCCCATCAATCAATACAGTTGTTATACATCAGAAAGATAACTTCAAGGAAGGGAGTTCTCCATGACTTCCAGGACTGCTAAAACATAACAAAACAAGGCACAAACCAAACACCCCTCCCTCGATAGTCTTCAGAATACTCTTGACTTATAGAGGGCCAAAAAAGGACAGTGATTTTTTTCTAAATTTTTTTTTTTTTGAGACAGAGTCTCGCCCTGTCACCCAGGCTGGAGTGCAGTGGAGCAATCTCGGCTCACTGCAAGCTCCGCTTCCTGTGTTCACGCCTTTCCCCTGCCTCAGTCTCCTGAGTAGCTGGGACTACAGGTGCCTGCCACCACGCTTGGCTAATTTTTTGTATTTTTAGTAGAGACGGGGTTTCACCGTGTTAGCCAGGATGGTCTTGATTTCCTGGCCTCGTGATCTGCCCGCCTCGGCCTCCCAAAGTGCTGGGATTACAGGCATGAGCCACCGCATCCGGCCAACAGTGATGTTTTGATTTTTCTTCCATTTTTGCCCATTTGGCAAATACTGAACAAAAAAAGACCTCCAGAGTCTCCCCTGCAGGGCCTGCGTTCTTAGTTGCAATGGCTGCAGCAGAACGGGCCAAGATAGCGATGTGCCTGGAGAATGAACAAGTGAATGAATAAATGAATGAACGAATGGACCCTACCTAGGGTCCTTGTTTCTCCAAAACCCGAACAGATGCCCTGGTCTTATCACAAACTTGGCCTGTGACCTGCAGTACATGACTGTCACTCTTGGGCCTCAGTTTCCCCATCTATAAAACAAAGGTCATGTGAAATGATGGTCTTTCAGGTGCCTTCTAACTGATACATTATGACAATCTTTCCCAAAGCAGTTGTTATTCATGGCTGAGCAAAAAAGGTATAAAATCATCCCTGTGGGAGGATTCAAATCAAGGTCCGGTTTTCTCTACATGACAATGCAACACTTTACAATGTTGTGTGAGTGGGGAAAGTGAAAAGACAGTCATTAAAAAAACTGAGAAAAATAAACAGTCAGGAAAGAATGCCTACATAAATTGCTCATTCTGACTTCAAAGGGAATTTTTTTTAAAGTAAGATCATGAGAAGAGATTTATGTCCTCAGAGCCAATGCAAATGCAGGATTTGTACAATATCCATTTATCAGTTCCAAAGGAGCTGATTTATGGCTCAACTCTTCTACTTTGTATTCTGTCCGGCTCAGAAAGTTAACTGACAACACAGAAAGAAATATCCTCCGTCTCATTGCAGATGACGGGTTATAAATGAGCACAACTTGATTCTCTGTTCTGGAAAATTAGTGTTTTGAAACTCTCATTAGAAATTAGTCATTAAAGCTGTTCCCAAACTTGACTGCTTGGCCCATCACTTTGTTGTTGTTTTTAGTTGTTCAATGTTCTGACAATGTTGGCCAGAGAAACGACTGCCTTTGTCTTAGGTTATTCTAGGTCGACTTCCATGTCTGGATGTAACACCAAATCACCAGCCAGACCGTGACCAGGACACACCATACTGCTTGCCCCCTGCAGAGATCCTGTGCCCATGTGTGATAAAGTGGGTGATGCAGACCTGGTGCTCAGTATGTCAGTCACAAACTGTATGGGCCTGGAGCGAGTGGAGACAGAGGTACGACTTGACTCTCCTCCCCAGATTAGTGGAGAAGATGGAACTCACGTTTCCCAGACTGATGCCCAATAGCAGTGGATCCCAGAATCTCCTATGAGACTTAAAGATGCAGATTCAAAGGTCCAGGCACTGAAGACCTTGATTTGGTGGGTCTGAGGTGGGGTCTAGTACTCTGTGGTTTTAACAGTTTCCATGGATTTTTGATGCTGCTGGTTCAGAGACAGGCATCTGGGACTCGCTGAAAGACCAGGGCTCGGGCCATTTCCTCCAAGCAGCCATGAGACGAAGGCCTCAGGCAAAGGGTAGAGTCAAGTGTGCTAGATCTCACAGAGATCAGTGAGGAGATCAGGAACCTTCTTCCCAACCAGGGAAACAGCCCAGATCCTTTCTTTTCACCCTCTGCATAAAGTTAATCACCAAATCATTTCTATTCTGCCTTCCTTGGCTTTCTGAGCTCTTGTACACCTTTGATTTTCTTAGTTACTCCTTTGGTCCAGGCTGGCTTCCTCTCTTAATGTGGTCTCCCAGTCTCTTCTCTCTTCCCCCACAGTCTGGTCTTGTGTTGGAATGAGCTTTTTCTAAAATTCAGATCCAATCAGGCCATCTTTCTGCATTTAGGCCTTCAGGTGTCTCCACTGGCTGCAGACCCAGGCTCAGATTCCACAGCAGGATACACAAGACCTGTCACAGTCCTGCCTGTGTGTTGAGTGAACAGATCTAGCTCTCTCGGCCACCATGCCTTTGTTTATCCCGTTTCCTCTGCCTGAACATCCTTGCCCTGGTCTACCTGCAAGTCTGAACCTAGCTGTCCCTTCCTTCTTTGATTTTGACTGATGTGCCTTTCTCTCTGCTGTTGTTATACTGTCCTGTTTTCACCTCAAATGTCACTTTCATCGTAGCTTTTATATGAAAAGCATCTGTTTATTCATCTCTCTCTTTCTCTAGACTGAGTGAAACTGGATGATGGAGGCCATATGTGTTGTGGTGACTGTATATCCCCACCATCTGTGAATCAGGGGTTCATTTGCATTTGTTGGCCTAATGAGGACACCAGTAAGGGAGTTCCAGGGTTAGGAAGATCCTGCAGCTGGAAGGAAGGCTGGGAAGCCATATAGGGTTGTACCCAAAGGCCATCTCAAGGGATCAACTCCTGGCTGCTGGTTACAATATAGCCCCTGCTCCCCCAGCTGGCTGTGTCCCTGCTGACACTTCATCACTCATCTTGCTCCTGATGCTGACACTGCTCAGGTTGGGAAGGGAGGGGAAGGTAGGGATACAAGTCTCTAGGAGAGAGCTTAGGAGATAGGCTCCTTTAGTGAGATGGTAGGAGACAAGCCCCAACATAGTCACAGGGGGCTTCAAGTAAGAAGAAGCGTCCTCCCAATATGAGCTGGTTTAAGCTTGTACAATTTCATCCATCCATGTATCCATCCATTCATGCATTCATTACTCATCCATGCATTCATCCACCCACCCATGCATTCATCACCTACCGATGCATTCATCACCTACCCATACATTCCTCACTCACCCATGCATTCATCACTCACCCATGCATTCATCTACCTACGCATTCATCCACCCACCCATGCATTCATCACTCTTCCATGCATTCATCACCCACCCATGCACTCATCACCCACCCATGCATTCATCACCCACCCATGCATTCCCCACTCATCCATGCATTCATCGCCCACACATGCATTCCTCACTCATCCATGCTTTCATCACCCACCCATGCATTCATCACTCACCCATACATTCATCACTCATCCATGCATTCATCACACACCCATACATCCATCACTCACCCATGCATTCATCACCCACCCATGCATTCATCAGTCATCCATGCATCCATCATCCACCCATGCATTCATCACCCACCCATGCATTCATCACTCACCCATGCATTCATCACCTACCCATGCATACATCACTCACCCATGCATTCATCACCCACCCATGTATTCATCACTCATCCATGTGTCTATCCGTGCATACATCCATTCATATATCCATCCATCCATCCATCCATCCATCCATCCATCCATCCATCCATGGATCTATGCATCTATTCACCCATTCCTCCCTTCTTTCAATATTTATTGTATAGCTATTATATGTCAGACATTCTTCTTTACTCTGCATATATGAAAGAGAACAAGACATGAAGTTCCTGTTCTCATGGAGATTCTGTTCTAGAAGAGGAAGGGAGATCATAAGCAAACAGGTAACACACCATACGATAACTTCAGAGAGTGGTATGTGCTCTGAAAGCAGTCCCATTGGGCAACAGTACAGGGAGTGGCCAGTGATAGGTCGGCAGAGCTGAGGAGGGCTTCTTTAGTGAAGGTGATCAGGGAAAGTCTTGCAGAGGAAACGATAATGAGACTGAAGTGAAAAGGAGACAGTCACGTGAATTCCTGGGCAAGGGAGAACATTCCAGGCAGAGGGAGCCATGGTGAGCTGATGTCACAGAGGAGCCTCCAGCTGAGCAGCAGCTTGGAGACAGTGGGCCAAGCAGAGGTGAATCAGACGAACCCACACTCAAATCTTGGCTCAGCCCTTTAGTATCTGTGGGACATGGAGAGAGGTGCTAACCTTCCAAGCTTTTACTTCCCTATATGTCAAATGGAGACACTAAAACATCACTCACAGGGTGGGTGAAAAGATGAAATCATATACAGAGCATGGTCCTTGGCATGAGGTAGGTTATCAAGCCCAGATACTTTCAAATCCTTCTGCCAAGTGAAAGCCATCATGCTTCTCACATCAGCATCCTAAGACAGGCAGGAAGATTGATCACCTTGCTTCTGGTAACCAGTTTCAGACTGACATGTCTGCATGATTCCAGTTTCATTCCATATTTTAAAAATGCCCCATGTACTCCCTTTATTATGCATGTCACCCAGCTCTAGTTACTGTGAAACTAGAAGGTCACAGCTCGGCTCTGTGCTCAGAAATATGGCACCTGTCGGGCGCATGATTTAGGAACTTGGCCTTCCTTGGTGGGGCCTCAGTGTAGTAAAATCAAGTCAACGATTCAATCCATGGCTGCTGAATAAAGCCTGGGAGAAATATGAAGCTGCTGTCTTAACAATACACTTTTCATTAGTGAACTTTTTTAGTAAGATGACATTGAAGTCCACCCCCCACCCTGGTTTCCAAACAGCTCAGCACTGGAACCTGAATGAGACGTGGTGACTCTGCTGGACAAAGACAAAAAGCCTTTTGAGGATGTGGGACAAACAACAGGATACACCAGTGCAGTTGGCTCAGGTTTGCAAGGTCAGACTTCTCTCATTTGATTTCACCGACCTCTAGATCTTTTCCTTTTCTTTGCCAGAGGTACACTGGCAAATGTTTAACATCTGATTCTCTGGAGGTGGGGAAAGCCTGAATTAATAGTGTTTGCCTAATTCCATGATAGAAATACTTCCACTGTGGCCAGTTTCAAGTTACTCCCACAATGCCACTGAATGCAGAGCTGGGAAGAGATGGTAACAATTGGCTCCTGCAAACTGCTATGAACTGGCTGTAGGGCAACACTGCTACACCATCTCCCTACGAATAACAGGAATCCCCTATGTGGGGTTGGACACTGTATATATGTAGCTGGCACTATATGCATGATATTTCATACAATCTTAACTATCATTGTTTGAGGCTGGGATTATTATTGCCATTTCAGGGATGAGAAAAGTGAGGCTCAGAGAGATTGTGTAGCCAGCATCAGTTCACATAATTAGCAGGCAGTGAAGTTGGGATTTGAATATTGTGAGCACCTCTCACCGTGGCACATTTCTCCTCCCCACTGAGTCCTCCTCTTTTTTGCCTGGATGGCTACCTTGCTTCCTAACAAGCTCCACAGCTCCAGTGTCCCCTGGATCCTCTCACAGTGCTCTTTTGCACATGGACCCCTCCACTCCCAGTTCAGAATAAAGTCCAGTTTACTTAGCTTGGCTCCAGGGTGCAGCCTGTACTTCCACATCCAATCTCTCTACTCCAGCAAAATGGGTTTCCCCACGGTCCCTAGATGTGTCTGAGATGGTTGACCTTCCTGCATTATCAGCTTTTCCTTATTCCGCTTAGCTGCAATGATCTCATTCAAACTCTGTCTCGTCCTGCTAGCCCTGCTAAACCACTTCAGCCCCTGGAGTCTCTTCCTCCCTTGAGCTTCTACAGCATTCCTATCTGGACCATTCGCCAGGTGGTTAACACTGGAAACTTTTATAAAAACTATGTTGTTTACTGGTTTGGATTTCTTATAGCTCCCAGGAGACCACAAGCTACTTGGAGACAGGACCAAGTGGTGTACATAATGACCAGACAGGCACGAAGAGTCGCTTGCTCAGACAGGTGCTCAGCAACTCTCCCCAGAGCAAAACACACCTGTCTTGCCCACTTAGGAGTAATTGCAAGGCAGTGCACTGCTCCTCTGGGGTCTCAGACCCAATGGCAACCTTCCAAGACCAAACTCAAGCTGTTTTAAAAAATACTTTTAAACAGCAAATCTCTCCCTTGTAAATGACATTTAATGGCTACAAAGATCAAGAGAACTTCTCTGTGGCTGGGTATGCAAGCAATCTGAGTTCTTTGGGGCTCTGGGTATGGGTTACAGGATTCATCGTGACTCAATTCTCCAATCCACTGAGTTTTGGAGGACATAGGCAGTGTGTTACTGCAGAAGGGTTGCCAACCCCCAATTAAGCTGTTCTGGATGGCTACTGGTGGTGACCTTCAGGTGACATTGGTCAAGCCTCAAAGGAGTGTGGCCACCCAATCCTAGCAGAGTTTGAGGGTGCCGGGTGCTCATCACTGAACCCACTTCTCGGTCTACATCAAACAACCATGCTGGCCGAAAACGGTGTGCTGAGTTCTGATGATACAGAAACACCACACTACTGATGATACAGGTGCATACGTGAAACCTCCTGGTGGCAGGCAGACTCATAGTGCCTGCTGCCTCCCACCCTGAGGAACGCTCTGCCAGAAGCCAGTCAGTTTCAGGCACAGTTATAACCCACTCCATAAAGGTTGTGGCAGGGAGAAAATTATAACAGGACCTTGCTTGAAGGAAGAGGCAGTCACAAGACCCCATGGGGCTTATCTTCCAGGATGGACTGGCCCTGGGCTTGGGATTGCATCAAGTTCATTTCTGGCTCTCATGAGTCAGATTCCCTCTTTTCTCAGAGTGTGGAAGCCAGTGGAGCGTGGCAAAGGTGTCTGGCAGCCTGTCTTTGCTGCTTCCTGGGAAAACAAGATGGTCTGCCAGAAGTGAAACATTGGCAATCTCATTTCTGGGCTCCCCTTGTGTCTTTTTTTTTTTTTTTAAAAGACAGAGAC
Organism: Macaca thibetana thibetana; assembly: GCF_024542745.1. NCBI lineage: Eukaryota > Metazoa > Chordata > Mammalia > Primates > Cercopithecidae > Macaca > Macaca thibetana. The sequence goes on along the minus strand of NC_065597.1, from coordinate 26,721,160 downwards.
GGGGTCTCACCATGTTGCCCAGGCTGTCCTCGAACTCCTGGGCTCAAGGAATCTTCCTGCTTCAGCCTCCCAAAGTGCTGGATTATGAATGTGAACCATTACACCCAACTTCCCCTAATCTCTTATGCTCAACATAATGCTGGTATGCAGTAGGTGCTCAATAAATGCTGACTTGGGTATAATGTTGATGAACTCTAAAGAGCTTACTGGAGTGTGTGTGCATGTGTGAGTGCACATGTGTGAATGTGTGTGCATGAGTGCACATATGCACGCATGAGTATTTGCATGTGGGTGCAGATGTTGCGAGTGGTGTGTGAATGTGTGTGTACACATGTATGTGCATGGTATACATGTGTGTGCATGTGCAAGTGTGTGAACATGTATGTCTGTGCATGTACATATGTACTGGATCAGAGTCAGGCAGAGCTGGCACTCAGATGACCACCAGCACCCCTGCTCCAAATGTAGCAGCCGCAAGCATTTGGTGCCTACCCTGTTCCCTTCTCATTTAGTGCCATCTTCATCAACCCACCAGAAAGACAAGCTTGATTCCATTTTGAATATGAGGAAACGGAGGCTTGGTGATGTTCAGTAGCCCATGCAAGGCCTCTCAGTGTATGCAGGGAGATGTAGATTCTGACGGAGTCTGACTCCATTGTCCCCTATGCTGTAGTGCCTTCTGGGCAGATGCCAGGCATCAGTCCAGGGAAATTCTGCCCCACAGTGAGTGGGGCCACCTGAGACTGATGTCAGTGTATTCCATAGCGGCTGTGTGTGATGGAGATGGAATGGGATTGGTACTCAGGGGCTTCGGGATTGGCATCTGGTATACTGGGTGTCTGAGGATGTGGCACTGAACATTGTATGCCACAGCCTCCTCACCTTATAATGGAAATAACCATGCATGCCTCCCAGCATCATCATGGGGGTTTAAATTCTTACATGAGAGGTGTGTATAACTGCATGTGGTATGCAGGAAGCACTCAGTAGATACGCTTCTAACACACTCTCATAAGCAAACACTTACCTAATCTAGTTGTGCTTGAAAATGTGGTGCTGGAAAAGATCCGGAGCTTGATCATGACACAGACATTCAAGGTATGGATCCTGTGTCCACCGTTTACTGAGAGGGCTGTGGGTAAGTGACATGGGGTGGCATAACCTCCCCCCATTGCCCTCTCCTAGTGCAGAAATTGGAGATAATGGCAGCTCCCTCACAGTGTTGCTGGGATGACTGAGGTGATGGACTTAACATATCCCATGTAGGGTCTGGTATGCAGTGGTCCCTCAACAGTGGACAGACATTATTAGGATCTGGTCATATTCTGAGAACAAAGCTTGGCAAGTTCTGGAATCAAAATGTCATTGTCAAATGTGCCTGTTCAATGCAATTCTACATGGCTACTTGACTCTCTGCAATAATTTATCTGAAAGAGAGGCAGGAGCCCCAGGAGATGAATGAGTTGGTTTTAAGGAGAGAATGGTTTTAAGAGGCATTGAGGGTGCCCTGGAAGCCATCCCCCTATAGTGCATATCAGGCCAAATGCACCTGCCAGCACCTGCATTCCTTTGCCAGAGAACTTGCACCAACAGCCAAAGGCCTTTGCTCATCTGAAGAGCAGGCTGAATGTGATGAGGAATGAGCACCTCTCTCAGGGTCAACCCTCACCCAATGACTGGGGTATTTATGCCCCAGCTCCCTTGCTCCCCATGAGACAGGAAGAATACAGGGTGGTCACAGCAGAATAGAAAATTCCAGGCAGTAGTTTCAAATGATTACCAAAAGGAAAATGTTGAAATAGCTGCCGAAGCTAGGGCCCGATAAGACCCTGAAAAAACAGGATGTGGGCCAAGTTGGCTAAGACCAACTGGACCCAACGTGGTGGTGGATTTGACCTAGGTTTTCCCTAGGACCTCATTATATGATCATTAACATACTACATCACACACCCACTGACACCTCGACAGTTCCAGGAACACCCATATTTGGTGCAAAAATGGGTGGCACCTCAGTTCTGAGAAATCTCCACCTTTTCCCAGGAATCTTCATGATTGGTTAAAATCTTCACTCCTTGGTTAAAGAAACCCATAGAGGTAGCAAACCCAATACCCCTTGAGAGTGATTCCTTCACTCTTGAAAACGCTCGCACTCCCCTTTCTTGAGTGTGTACTTTTCGCTTTGCAATAAATCACCATACTTTCACCATTTTCTGACTCATTCTTGAATTTCTTCTCACAGTCAAGAGCCTGGACACTGACTGGGGTCCAGGTCTCACTGGCGTTTGGGGACCTACCCCAGCCTACAGTATCACTTGGATGGAATAAGCCCAGGAGCGTGTTCTTCTGGGATTCAGCTCCTGTACCCATAGTGGTGGCTGGTTGGACAATGCAGAGTGTGTGGGCTGCGTTCCCCTCCTGTCCCACTTCCTGCTCTCCTGCTGGTATTTTATGGGATTTTCTCCCAAGTAAACTATTTTCACCCAAACCCTTGCCTCAGCATCTGCTTCAGGGGTAATCCAAAGTAAGACAGTCACAGTCGTGTCGACAGAATTCCCACCAGACAGTGGTTGATTGTTCCAGAGGTCAATGCCCAGAGCAGCAGGAAATAACTTCATCAAGCCAGGGTGGTGAATTAGTTCCAGTGGGTTTTCCTGAGCCTCTCAACAATAGGAGAGGCAATCGGAGCACAGCAGGACCCGAATGGGGTTTGCGTGAATGAAAAATCCAGAGAAAGGTGTCCCGTGGAATTTGCAGGGTAAGATTTTAAAGAGCTGCCTCTGTCGCAGAGAAATAACAAGCTTTGCATGCAGGGAAACTGGTTAATTGACCTACATTTCTCCAAACTAGCTCTCACACTCCCACAATAGTCCTGGAGGAAGGAATTATCGTCGCCACTTACAGATAAGGAAATTGAGGCAGTGAGAGGTGAAAGGAGCTCACAGCGTCCCCGTGATCGTTAAATGAGAAAATAGACACCAAGCCTCAGCCCTTGACTCATAGCAGGTGCCTATTTCATGTCACCACCTGTTTCTTCCTGATGCGATGGTGTTGTCTTTCGACAGGATGGCCTGGGTCTGTTTCTCAGCTGCCCTGAGTCTGTTTCCTGAGACAGAAGAAAGCGGAGACACGGGCTTTCATGTGTGGTGAACCAGGCAGTTCAGACTGATTCAGTTCAGACTGAACCCAAAGGGAAAAAATGGAAAATATATACAAAAAGTGGGGAAGAAGTCAGGGTAGGTTACAGGATTATAGTAAAGCAATCACCACGAGTCTTCATCTGCCTCACTTTCTTTCTTTTTTTTTGGAGACAGTATCTTGCTCTGTCATCCAGGCTGGAGGGCAGTGGCGCGATCTCGGCTCACTATAGCCTCTGCCTACTGGGTTCAAGCAATTCTCCTGCCTCAGCCTCCCGAGTAGCTGGGACTACAGATGTGCACCATTACCCCTGGCTAATTTTTGTATTTTTAGTACAGACGGGGTTTCACCATGTTGGCCAGACTGGTCTTGAACTCCTGACGTCAAGTGATCCACCTGCTTCAGCCTCCCAAAGTACAGTGAAATAAATAACCATACTTTCACTATTTTCTGACTCATTCTTGAATTTCTTCTCACAGTCAAGAGCCTGGGATTACAGGCGTGAGCCACCACATCTGGCCCACGTCCAGCCTTCTCTCTTTTTTTTTTTTATGGCTATTACCCTATTTCAAGGAGGGTCTTAGAGAGTTTTACGGCCACTGACGTTGATCTGAAAATTCAGATTTCCAAAGACTTTTTGATTTTGAAGAGAATGAGCAGGACTGGAAGAATGTACCTACCCAAGTAAACAATCATTAAACATGCCAGGCTGGGTGCGGTGGCTCATACCTGTAATCCCAGCACTTTGGGAGGCTGAGGTGGGCGGATAATGAGGTCTGAAATTTGAGACCAGCCTGGTCAACATAGTGAAATCCCATCTCTACTAAAACTACAAAAATTAGCCAGGTGTGGTGGCACGTGCCTGTAGTCCCAGCTACTCGGGAGGTTGAGGCAGGAGGATCGTTTGAGCCTGGGAGGTGGAGGTTGCAGTGGACCGAGGCCGCGCCATTGCACTCCCACCTGGGTGAGAGAGCACGACTCTGACTCAAGACCAAAAAAAAAAAAAAGACAAAATCACTGAGGGGTGCAGCTGAGTGGAGATTAGTGATTGCCAAGGGTTGGAGGGAAGGAGGGATGTACGGGTGGAGCACACGGGATATTTAGGGTTCTGAAACTACTCTGCATGATGTTATAATGGTGGATGCCTGCTGTTATACATTTGTCCAAACCCATAGAATGTCCAGCACCAAAAGGGAACCCTAATTTGCACTATGGCCTCTGGGTGATCATGACATGTCAATGTACGTTCATTAGCTGTAACAAATGTCCCAGTTTGGTGGGGGATATTGATCATGGGGGAGGCTGTGCATGTGTGGGGGCAGGAGGCATGTGAGAACTCCCTGTACCTTCTGCTCAATTTTGCTGTGAACCTGCAACTGCTCTAAAAAACAAAGTCTATTAAAAAAAAAATAAAAGTGGGCAAGTCTAAGTTTTCCTAGCTTTACGGAAAACAAAATGAACTCAGCAAAATGGAAGATTGTATCAAGAAGATGATATTAAAAGTAAATTGCATATACTGGGGAAAGATTTTAACAATATCTGACAGAACAGTCATCAAATATGGAGAGAAAATTACTGCAAAAGGGGAGGGTAGTGGACATCTGTTGTTTTTTTCCCCACCGAGGAAGGCATTTCGTCTTCCTTCGTTGTGGTGAAAAAACCCTAATTGCTACGATCCCACTCCTGTCACAGCCTGTTGTCAAGGTTGACCATTCCCGAGCTAGGAGGTGGGCCCTGACCCAAGCCAAGGCATCACAATCACTCCCAAATCTGACTCCTGGCCTGGCTGACAGTTGGCATTGAGCATCAGACTGCCCCTCAGGGCTCCCCCGAGGGACCCGCCTGCCTGTCAGCCGCACATGGCCCTCCAAGACACTGTTTTTGCATTCGTTCTTCAGAGTTAATTTCTACTGCTTGCATCCAACTCTAATGGATAAAAATACTATTTCAGACACAGGATAGTATTGGGAAATGCATTTTACTAACGCTGCTGCTGCTACCAGGAAGGAGACTTACCAAGCCCCAGGCTCCTGGCTCCCTTACCGCAGCCAGTATAAATACTCGAAAACGCTAAAACAAACAACTGCCTGCAGGAAATCCTGGCACCACCTGCCAGGGTAAGGTCAGCAAGGATAAAGTAGATGGATTCTTGCAAGCGAAAAACAGCTGTGAATGAAGCATTATCCAAACCCTGATCAAGTAAACGGGAACGTTAACCTCTGATGGGAAAATAGACTTTGCATTGGCCATAAGTAACTCTGCACTACGTACGGGAATAGCCCAAGTGATTATTACACAGAGCTTAATATTTATGCCAGCATGAACTCATAGCAATAAAGCTCCATTTCACATCTTTTGTGGAATGAGGTGGGGGTATTTATGAGCAAAGGCATGCATGCATGAATGAAGAAATACTCTGAATGATAGCAATAAAACTCTCACGCTCGAACCTAGCTACAGCTTTATCCAATCCTAGCTGGAAAGTCCTTGCTCAGCAAATAACAATTACCTGAGATCACAAATGATGTAAAGAAACAGACGGGCAGAGGCAACCCACTCAAGACTTTTCCTTTCTTTTACAATCGCAAGGGAAATAGATAAAGGTAGTTGGCAAAAACTTTAACTAGGAATTAAAGATAAAGACCCATTCTCATTGAAGATAGATGAGTATCATCAGAACCCTCTCCTTCAAGCAGATTGAGAAGGCATTTCCCATCTCTGTCTTCTAGAGAAAAGCTACTAAATGTAAAACAACACATCCACAGATGCCAGGATGTCAAACATTTTGCCTATTTACTTCATGAATATGCAACAGTTCCTGAGTCTGTCTTGTGACAGTCATATGTTACAGTCTCTATAGACAATGTTTTGAAACTGTCCCTCCTACTGATAGCTGAGAATCCAAGTCAATAGGTAAAAGTCTTTAGCTTTAGTTACAGAGGTAGAAAGCATCACATGTTTAGTTACTGAATGTTTGCAGAACATTCTGTTGTGGGGCCCTGGGAAACAGTTTCCCCCAGGCTTACCAAATACCCTCATGTGAACACACTGGGGCTCACTGGGGCAGCACAGCTAGGTACACGGTCACTTTGGAAGTATGCTTCACAGGGTTTTATTTAATTTTTATGCCAGCTGTCTATGACTGAGAGTGTAGATTTCACTTCTATTAAGTATTTCTACCAACAATAAAAATCAATCTTCTAGGGACAAGGATATTAATAGCACTTGCGGCAAGACACTAAAGCAATGTGATCCTCTCTACATTTCTGGAAACTATAGAAGGGGTCCAAAGTGCCATTTACTATTGTGTGATTTGCAATGCATAGGATTGTTGTGGCTTCTGCGGCATCTATTTTCACTTCTTCCTGTAAGACCACCTGACTTGACTTAGGGCAGCCACCCCTCCACTCACTGCCCCAGGGTTTTGCATGGGGCCAGTGGCCAGTGATGGGTGTAGGCTGGGCTAGAGATCTGCTCTGGACCAGTGAGCGTGAGCCCAGGAATTTTGGAGAATACTGGACAGGCATTTCTCTGGGATGCAGAGCTGGTGAGCTCTAGACCCAGAGCTACAGCTGGCCTTTTGAAACCTGACCAAAGCCTCTTTGAGAGTAATGCTGACAATGAGGAAGGCAGTCGAGAGGGAGAGAGGTTCTTGATAGCCCCACCCTGACGGCACATGCAGGGCTGATGTCACTGGCATGGACTGTTCTGATTGGCTGGTGCCCACTGTTAACTGTTCTAATTTGAATATTTCCCACAAACACTCAGGTTGAGTTCTGGTTAAAACCACATCCACCCTTGGATCTCCCAGTTATGTGAGATACATCAATTCTTTCCTCGTCCCCATTCTACTTTGAGTTAGGTTTCCTTTGTAACTAAAAGAGTCCCGGCCGATAGGTGAACATACCATTTGTGAGGGGTAAAGTTAAAGTTACATGTCTTTTTACCTACAAATTTGAAGAGGAAACTTTTTTTTTCCTTTTTGGTGATGGGAAAAGTTAAGAGATACAAATATCTACTTGGTTCACGTTTTCCGCCTTCAAAATCTCCCTCCCTCCTCAACTCTGTATAAAAGAACGCAATGCTCATTGTAAACCAGTGTGACTTTGTCGAAAATAAGTCAGACTCAAAGAACCTCATTGGAAGAAGGTGGGGTGGGAGGCCAATGGCAGAAGATGAGGTGAGCTCCCCGGTGGAGTAACCATTTCTGGTGGGTGCTGGACTGGCACATTGTCATCTATCAATGCATCCATGAAGGACCCCAGCCCATTAGATGGAGAGAGGGTTGGAAGAATCCTCAGCGAATGAAGTGCAGGCAGCTGCTCTTTTCCCGGCTTGATCTGTTTGCTGCTGGGTGGTAGAGACGGAGGCTCAAACACAGAGCTCCCTTGCTACTGGCTTGAACTATAATCTGTACAATAGTAAAAAGCCTAAAGTGCTCAGATCATTTTAAACAGGGATATTTGGCCAGAATTATACTAGTATTTGAAAGCAAAAGAGCTCTCCACCTTAACGTTTCTTTAATGTGGCTCAGAATCATACTGTCACTTCAAAGTCACTTTGCGGAATGCTTTTGCTACTTTAATAAAAATCCAGGTGATGTACCAACAAACTTAATAGGGCTGAATTTTTAGAGAAGCAATGCTGTTTTACATATTTCTCTATGCTTTTATTAGTGTGTGGCAGCACATGGCAGATATGATGTTATGTGGTGAGCTAAACAGAGAGTCTAGTTACTTAGAGGAAACAATGTCCGCAATACTGAAACTCAAGTGGCAAAATGGTCTTTTTCCAGAAAAGGATAGATGTGTAGATAAATTGAATAACATAAGTAAAATATAAAATGTTGCCTCAAACCCTGCAACCAGGCCTCTTTGCCTTGCTGGCTTGTGCAGGTACAGCACCTGTGCTTGCCCAGACCTTGAGGGGTGCTCCTGAAAACGTGAAATAAAACGCAGTGCACAGAGCATGCCCTGATGATTTTTTGCCCTGGGATATTTCCTTCTCTAAAGACAATTAAGGCAACATGTGGGAATTTTTATTTTGCTTGCATTTTCTTCTTAGATGCATGCCTCATTCTCCAACCTTCCTGTTGGACAAAGATCCTGTTTTCAATGCTAAAGCAGGCCTGTCCCAAACCAGGTGTGCCTAGACCTGGAGTTTGGTCTCATGAGATCGTCAGAGCATCCAGTGCTCTGGTGGCTATTGTAATCCACAAGTTCTCTCCTTTCCATTCAAGGCCCTTTGAAAAGGTGCTGCCAAATTTTAATGGTGCCTGTTCTGGTCTGAATTGTGTTTCCCCAAATATATATGTGGATGTCCTAACCTCCAGCACCTCAGAATGTGATTGTGTTAAAGAGGTAAGTTAAAAGGAGATCACCATAGTGGGCCTTAATCAAATACAACTGGGTTCCTCATGAGAAGAAATTAGGGCACAGACAGACACAGAGGGAAGACTCTGTGAGGACACAGGGAGAAGACAGCCATCTACAAGCCAAGGAGAGAGGCCTCAGAAGGAACAAACTCTGCCAACACCTTGATCTCAGACTTCTAGCCTACAGAACTGTGAGAAATTAAATTTCTGCTACTTAAGCTGCTCAGTCTATGGTACTTTGTTATGGCAACCCTGGAAAAAGAATGCAATGTCTACTAAGCACCTACAAACATGCTGGCCAGCTGGGCATGGTGGCTCACGCCTGTAATCCCAGCACTTTGGGAGGCAGAGGCGGTGGATCATTTGAGGTCAGGAGTTCGAGACCAGCCTGGCCAACATGGTGAAACCCCGTCTGTACTAAAAATACAAAAATTAGCCAGGTGGTAGTGGTATGCACATGTAATCCCTGTCACTTGAGAGGCTGAGGTAGGAGAATCACTTGAGCCTGGGAGGCAGAGGTTGTGGTGAGTCAACATTGTCCCACTATACTCCAGTGTGGGTGAGAGAGTAAGACCTTTCACAAAACAAAACAAAACAAACAAACAAACAAAAAAAACCCAAAAACAAACAAACAAAAAAAACCCCCAAAACACAAAAAAAAAAAAAAAAAAAAAAAAACAAGCACAAAAAACCACGCACATGCTAGCCAATGTGCCTCTCAGTCATTAGGAAAGTTTGCTAATTGACTGATTACATTAAGATAAAGCCGCCCAAGATGCCAAGATGAACCAATTCCTACTGTCATCTGTTATGCCTACCACAGCCCGTCCGGCATTTGTTTCCCGCTATTGTCTGCTCACAGAATACACTGCACACAGGAGGCTTCTATTCCTTCAGCCCACTTGATTAGTTATGGGGCATCCTTGCTAAAGAATGAGGTAGGCAGACTATTGACTTTCTAATGGGATAGCTTCAAAATCTCCCTGCGCCTGAACTCACAGATGTTTCTAATTGGGGTGAGTGGAGAAGGTGCAGCTTCAGTTGTCCACCCAGGCTACTGTCCAGTGGCCCCTGCCCCAAGGTGGTGGCATGTAGCAAGTTGCCTCTGCTGGTGGCCAGAATGAGGATCACCGATCCATGTTCAGCAGCCTGCGGGGCTTCCCCAGGTTGAGTTCCAGTATGCCTGTGGAATTTCGCTAACATTCATCCTAGTTCAGCCCACTAGAGATGGTCTGTTTCAAATGCCGCACAACGATGATCGAGTCTGTCCATCAATCATTCCTTTTCCAGCCCCAGCTCTTCCCATTGTGCCTCAGGTGACCGAGTTGGAGCCCTCTCCTGTTCCGAATAACAAGCATAAACAGCCCTGTTTATTGAGTGCTTAGAGGTGGCAGTCACTATGCTAAGCGCTTCACACATGAACTTGAACTCATTTCAATATTCCTGTTAATTCCCAAGATGAGGAAACTCTGGTTCAGGGACGGTGAGTCGGCTTCTCGAGGTCTCATGGCTGCTAAGTGGCAGTAACGGGGCTGGAGGAATCTGGTTTTCTGTGCTTCCACAGTCCTCCTTCTTCAGCTCCCCGGAACACTCTTTTTTTCTCCCAGGTTGCCTTCCTTGAACACACCTGAATTTGTCAATATCCCTCTTAAAAAGAGGCACCAAGAGGAACGCAGAAGGCCAGCATGCAATGCAATGGCCCAAGTCCCATGCCAGCTGTTGAACTTTGAGATGCTCTTAGCTTTTCTAGCAGTCATAAGACACTTTTGCCCAAGACCAAGCTTGTAGTCAGTGAAAGCCTCCAGGTTTTTTGAAATGGCCTTGAACAGGTTTCAAGTTCACTCTCTTGCTTTTAATCAGAGGTCATTTGGCCAAGTTGCAGCCTGTTGTTCCAGCCCAGGGTTTCTCCACCTAAGCTGATGCTTCTAATTGGGGACCGTGGAGAAGGGGCAACTTCAGTTGTCCACCCTGACATCTGGGGCTGGATAATTCTTGTTGCAGAGGGGCTGTCCAGTGCATTGTGGGAAGTTTACCAGCAACCCTGGCCTCTGCCCCCTAGATACAAGTGGCATTCCCCTCGCACCCCTTGAAATGTTCTAGACACTGACAAATGTCATCTGGGGGCAAGATCACCCCTGGTTAAGAACCACTTTTCTAGTATAATTCAGTCATCTAAAAATAGGCCATTTGTTTGTACTATTTGGAGAAATCCAAGACTCTGAAGGAATGAATAATGTTTCTTAAAAATCTCTGTTCTTTCTACAAATCCAGATGACTAGAGAGAGGTGGAAATAATGAACTGAGAAAGACATAAGGTCAGGCACTGAGAACTACACATCAAATAGATTTTCCATACGTCTGATGTTCTAAAATGCAGAGTGAATCCTCAGACTCTATTACACAGGATGACAAAGTCCATGAATAAAATGTTTACTTCCTCATGGCAAAAATAAAATTATTCATTTCATTCTCCTACCATCATGCATGACTAGCTCTGGACAAATATAAATGGGTCTGATGATGAATGTATTTTAAGAGGCTCACTGTGGATGGCAATGGAATACAGGCTTTTTATGCAATTAAATACATGTTTACAGGGCGTTTACTATGTATAAAGCCCATGTGGGCACCATAGTAGATGCAAGGATGATTTTGCTGTAATTCCTGTGTAGAGGCAGTGTTTTTCAAATGGTGCACACACAATACTCCTGGGGTGGAAACCTTGGGGTGTGCATGGATGAATGCTGAATGGACAGTACTGATTATAGAGGGAGCCCACTGGGGGAACCCTCATGGCTTGGAAGAGAAAATAGATGAGGGTTAGTATCTTAGGTTCCTGTGTCTGCTGTGCAAAAGACCACAGACCTACTGGATTAAAATGACTCAGATTTATTCTTATAGTTCCACAAATCAGAGTCTAAAATTAAGGTGTTGGCAGGGCTGTGTTCCTTTTAGAATCTTCAGGGCAGAATTTGTTTCTTGGCTCTTTCTAGAATCTAGAGATGCCTACGTTCCTTGACCTGTGGACCCTTCCTTGTGTGGCACCAACCGCCTGCTTTTGTCATTGCATCTCCTTCTCCGACTCTGACTCTCCTGCCTCCCTCTATTTTAATGTTTTAATTGAATTTTTATTTTTTAATTTAATTTTTTGAGACAGGGTCTAGCTCTGTTGCCCAGACTGGAAGGCAGTGTTGCGATCTTGGCTCATTGCAACATCCGCCTCCTGCGTTCAAACCATTTTCCTGCCTCAGCCTCCTGAGTAGCAGAGACTACAGGTGCGCACCACCATGCTCAGCTAATTTTTGTATTTTTAGTAGAGATGGGTTTCACCATGTTGTCCAGGCTGGTCTTGAACTCCTGGCCTCAAGTGATACATCAACCTCAGCCTCCCAAAGTGCCAGGATTACAGGTGTGAGCCACCGCGCTCAGTCCCGCCTCCCTCTTATAAGGACTTTTACGATGAAAATGGGCCTATCCTGATAATCTAACATCATCTCAAGACCTTTCATCTAATCATAGCTGCAGAGTCCTTTTTACCATATAAGGTAAGGACTAGGATGTGGACATCTTTGAGGAGTGGGGGGTGGGCATTATTTAGCCTAGCATGGTTAGTAGGAAGAGAAGCCACAAAGGCTATGAATTCAGAGAAGAGGACACTCATGATACAGAACTTGGACAGAAAAAGACAGAAAGAGAACAAAGCATGCTGAGGGGTGAGTAAGCCAAGGGCATTGGGGAATTTCAATAAAGAAAGTGAGGGGACTGCCTGAACCCCACTTTCAGAAACCTGAACCACCATGCTACCTCCTCCAGCTAATGCCATTATAATGAGGTTGAAGCCAGGCAAATGAAAAACACATTTGAAGAAGACATGGAAGCATATGTCTGGTTGACTGTCCCTTCCAATGAGGTCCTGGGAAGCATTTGAGAGGAACTTGTGCTGCAAGCGATCTGGCCATGAGCAAAAGGATGCTTTTGTCACCTGGAGGGATGTGTTGGTTCTCCTGGTGGCTTTGGGTGGAGCCTCTATGGGTGGTAAGTCTTGCACTCGACAAGGCACTCTGGCTTGCCTGTTCTTCCCATCAGCATTGCTGGCTGGAAGAGCCTTGGCTGGGAAACATGGAGCTCATGCCTTCCGGTGCCTTGGGCAAGTTGCTTGGGAATAATGGTCATGGTGGCAGCTGCTGCTTAAGCTGCTCCCCATTCCCCTTGCCAACTCACAGGAGGGTGAGTCCAAAGAGAAGGTGTCATTAGGGTAGAAGGAAAAGAAAGTATTCTTGCCTTCTCCTCAAAATTCAACTTTCCCAGCTTTCTTTTATTTTGTTTTTTCCTTTAAGGTCTGTCACCAAAGATAAGTCCCACTCAGTTCACTTTAACTTCATTCTTTCATCTCACTCTTTCTCCTTCCCTCTTTCTCTCTATTTGTTCACTCAATGACTTTTTATTGAACAGCCGCCAGATCAATAGCACAGTGCAGCATGTCAGGGATATGATACATGGAGGATCTAAGAGCTGATCTCTGTCTTATAGGAACTCAGCCAGAATAGGGAAGAGTAGTAGAACAGGGGGTCAGCAATTATTTTAAACATTTCAATAATATGTGTTTTAATGTGAATGGTAAAAAATATAGCTTGCACATCACAGATATTATTGCTAAGTTAAAAGAAAGACAAGTCAAATGAAAGTCAACTTAAAAGCCTTCAGCAAATGACAGTACACAGACAGCAGATAGGTTATAGGAGATGAAGATGCCTGGTGTTTGGAAATATTTGGATAAAGCAAAGTGGAAATGGCTAAAACAAGGAAGGAGGTAATAATGGCCTAAGAAAGTTATAAAACAGAATGGAGGAATTCAAGGAGAAAGAGATTACTTCCTACTCACCAAGTGTTATGGACCATGCAGTATTTGAAATTGACCTAGAAAGACCAACAGGATTGTGATGGGTAGAGGCAGGAAGGGAAATATTTTAGGAAGAGTGACTGATAGTCAAGTTCTAGAGCATGAACATGCATGGCATATTGGGAAGTGGGAACAGTACCCCATATTATGCTTTCCATCCCGGATCCTTCTTAGTCCTGCAAATGACCAGAGTAGATATGCTGTTTGTCCATTTCTCCTTCTTTGTGGGGACACCTGCATTTTCCCATGAGTTCACCCCATTCTTCATGCAGCCTTGCTAAGACTTTCCATTACAGTGCCTCTCTCTCCTATAGTGAAGGGATGAAGTGAGTCTGACTCAAGACAGGCCACCAGGACTTAATATCCTGGGAGTTTACAATATTGTCAGAGAGACATAAGAATGGAAAATACTTGGAACTGCTTTGTCCTGATCATGAGGGCCTAAAAATATCATCCATTCAACCCAGGAACCTAGATCACTGAAGCAGCTTTTTCTGGCATTCCTGAAGCTTGCTTCATCCTATTTTTCTTTACTTCTCTCTGTCTTGTGTGTGTGTGTGCACACATGTCTACATATGTGTTTTCTTCTTTTCATAAGGTTTGGTTTCCATGGCTTACAACCAAAGAAATGATTGTATAGCCTGACATAATCAGTTAGCGATCACAGTCATTTTACAAGTAACAGAGCATTAAAGGGTTCCCTGATTTCCCCATGCCACAGAGCTAACGAGCAACGAAGCTGGAATCTGAACTCAGGTACCTTTGACTCCCAATCTGTCTGTTGTTCATGCAGACTTTGGCTCTACAGCATTTTCCAAAAATGGCCGTGATAATATTTCTAACGCTCCTCTCGTTCACAGGTGGCGTCTAGTTCCTGTCCCCTAGAATGTGGGTTAGTGTTTATGACTGCCTTCATGAATAGAGTGCAGAAGTGACACTGCATGATTTCTGAGGCTGGATCATAAAAGGTGAAAAGGAAATCACTGCACATTGGCTTTTGGGATGCTCAACTTTGGAACCTGACCGCCATGTTGTGAGGGAGCCCAGGCCATGTGGAGAGGCCACAAGTAGATGTTCTGGCTGACAGCAAGCAGCAATTGCCCGATAAACAACCGAATAAGCATTCAGATGACATCAGTTCCCAGCCCTTGGGGATTCCGGCCAAGGCCTCAGACATTGAGGCACAGAGATAGGCTGCTCCCAGTGTGCCCTGCTCACATTCCTGAGCCATTAAAACCACAAGAGACATGAAATGATGTCATTTCCAGTCACTAATTTTGTGTGTGATTTGTTATGCATGAATGGGGGCTGAAAGAGGCACCCATCCCTAGGGCAGACTTATCTACTCTCCCATCTAAACAAATCCATTGTTTTATAAAATTTAAGTTAGGATGCGAGACATGGAGATTGTTGGTGCTTGAAGGAACCCTGGGGATCACTTGACCCAACATTCCCTTCTCTTCTCCTAAGAGTCAGGTGTAGAATGAGTGGTGCAAGTGCAGAATCACCTCTTGGGATCACACTATGCAGAATCTCCAGTGGCCTGAGGTGTGTAGCTGAGCTCAGTCTGCGAAAGAGACTTCCAGGAGGAAGCGACACGATCCGAACAGGTGTCGGGGAGCCCATCATCAGAGGAGGTACCAGGAATAGACTACAGAAAGAACACGGTTAAGAGGTCATTACCAATAAATAGCCTAGCAGAGGGATGATCGAATTCAGAATGAGGAAGATGTTTCTAGCACTGAGACGAAAGGGCAGGTGGGAGTAGGAATGTCTAGGAACAGATGGTCCATAGCATGGAAAGTGGAGTTACCAAAAGACATAGCCAAGGTGCAGGGGGCATACAAAAGACAATGGAAATTTTCAAAGCTGCTAAATAAACACTGAAGTGAATGCATGATGAAGACATGTTCTTAAGAGGTAGTAGCTCCAACACAAAGATAAACAGCTCCATAAACATCAAAAGCAAGACCAGTATCTGACCACGGGGATGAGGACCTGGGGATGATCATGGCACCAGTTTAATAAAGAATTACGTATTGAGCCTTAGTACATGGAGGGCACAGGAGATGCAATGGTTGAAAATAGAAATAATTCCTTCCCTCACTGAGTTCATGGTCCAGAGGGGAAAATAGATGTGAAACAAAGATTTGCAAATGAGATTTGGGTTATGAAAGGGTAAGTGAAACAGGCTATAGGAATATCATCATTGGGTCGGGAGAGGTTGCTCTGAGGAAGTGATGTTTGAGCTGGGACTTGAAGGAAGAGGAGGAGGAGTACTCCAGAGGCTGCCATCTTCTTGCAGCAGGAGGTAAGGACTTGGGTGGCAGCAGCAGGCTGGAAACACACAGACGAATTGGGGAAGACGTTGAGAAGGCAAAGTTCACAAGGTTTGATGATGAAGCAGACATTGGGGACAAGGGCCAAGGGGCACCAAGGCTTTTAACTGGAGCTTGGGAGATGGTCCTGTCCTTCACCAACACAAGGAACACTGGGAGAGAAGGTGAATTTGGTTCTGAACATATCATGTTTCATGGGTCTGTGAACTTCCAACATGGAGATGTTCAGCAGAAGTTGTTTGTATGGAACAGAGGAATAGGAGAGAGGACAGAGCTTGACACACACATTTGGGAACCTAAAGTAACCACACTAAAGCCTGTGTTGGGATGGTGGGGTGTGGACACCATGGTGGATTAGGAACAGGTCAAACTCAATGGGGACAAGACTTGAGAAGGACACTGGCCTGAGGTCATGAAGAGAATGAGCAGTCGGAAGGAATGGAAGAGGTGAACTGTGAGGTGCAGTTTGAGATCCTGGAGTTGGTGGAGGTGGGAGTGCCAGAAGGTTGAACCTGTTCAGCTGGCTCTATCAGCTAATTTTCAATTCCTTTGGCAGTTTCAGGGGAGAGGTTGTGGTGAATTTCCAATCAGATGCTATGCTTTTCATTCTTGCCACATCTAAATATCTTTTTTTTCTTGTCTTGTTTGGATTCACATGATTTCCAAGATTATTTTGTCTCTGTTTCTGAGTAAGTTTTGGGTATGTGTATGCCAACCACAAGAGCCTGGGACAAGATGCTCTGGCCATGTTCTGAGACAAGTTCAGTGATTCATGAATTTATATTTTGCTGTGCCCATTTAACAGTTGTCTGGTTTGGAGCATAGCAACTTACCTAAGTGGCATAAAGTCTTCGTTTGCTCACCCAGGAAACAGGCATAGCAGTGCTGATCTCATGGTGGTGGGTGAAAATGAAGAGAGAAAAGTGATGAGAATGTATCTGGCCCAGTGTCTGGAATATTAGAAACCAGTAAGTGAATGCTTGTTAGGTGAATGCATGACAAAGATGTTTCCTTAGCAGGTTGTAGCTCCTACACAAGGATAAACAGCACCATAAACATCAAAAGCACTGAAAGTGATTTCCTGACCACAGATAGAAAGATGCAGACTTAGCATAGGCAGGCTCTTAATAAATACAGATTGATCGACCCATTGAATGGATGCAGAAATGAATGTGCTTAGTTTTCCCTCTGAATGCAACAGGAGAGACTCACTTAGAATACCACCTACCCCTTCTCATTTTGACTCACACAGTACAGCTGAGATGCCACCAACTTGGGACCACCAGTGCTCGAGGTATGGCTGGGCCATCCCTCTGTCACTCTTCTTCTTCCAAGAAGACACAGCTGGTGTCTGGCTGCTGTGGTAGCAAACAGCAGCGGGTAGCTGAGAGTCTGTGTTAACAGGAGAGATCCCATGGCAAGCTCTGCCCCAGACTGGATAGAAAATATGCGTGGACCCTACTGCTGTGAAGAGTCAGCACTGGCTACCTTTCTTCCTTGAGGGCACAAGCCCCAACTTGGAAGAAGGAGAAAATGTTGACTGAGACCTCAGAGTAGGCCCATGCTCTGAGGTCTACAGCAGGAGAGCATTGGCTAACACCTGCTACTTCTTAGCTGTGTAACTTTGAACAGATGTGTGTCACCTCCAGGTTCAGCAGCCTGTTGTGTGAATACTTAACAATAAGGTCAGCCTTAGGGTTGTCTGAAGGATGAAATGATAAAATGCACAGAAAAATGCCTGGCACGTAGTAGTTGCTCAATAAAGCTTAATTCTTTCTTCCTTAGGCTTTTCTACTAATATCATTCTTTTTCTTTTCTTTTTTTTTTTTTTTTAAAGTCAAAATTCTCAAAAAGTTTGGTTGTCTAATTTGTTTTGCAGGTGGATTTCTGGAGTCAGGTTTAGTGATCCCAGCATGCTATTTTGTATGAAAGCACAAAAGAAAGAAACAACTCAAAATCAAGTAAAGCATTGCCTTGGTTCACTTATTAACCTATAAGAATGATTACCTCAAATGACCTGAAATTCTTTTCCCACGCTCTATTTAAGAATCAGGGAAACATATTTTAGAAATGTAGTCAATATATAGAAAGATATAGCACTTGAAGTGGTGAGCTTCAGTTTCACAGAAAACTCATCTAAGTGAGATAACTTATTCTTGGATGTTGCCAGAAAAATCTAAAAGTTTCTAAATGATTGAAAACAAAAGTTTTTAAATGATTGTTGGCCTCTCAGAAAGTTCAACCCCAGGGAGCACTGGCCTCTGACCTGTGTTGGAGGACAGGTTTGATGCTACATAACCAAGAGTGTGATTTCACTCACGCTGAAACTATTTTCCTGAAATCGGAGCCTTATTATTAAGTTACTGGGAAAAAATTCCAATTGAACTTTGGAAGATTTTTTTTCTATTATGGTACCATTATAGAGTTCAATTTGGTGAAAAATGAGCTCTGAAGGCTTTCAACAATTTTCTAACAGAGCTTAAATTCAATTCTAAGGATAGTGACCACGTAATTGGCAAAGAAGGAGTACTTAATTCTTGGAACTGCACTGATGGGGAGACATAGCTTTCCCTGGCATTGGAGCCTGTGGCAGCGGGGTTGTAGGCAGACTGTATCTCACGATGGCTTCCTGGTGGGATATTGGAGCGGCACCTGCTCTGAGATGGAGATTTGGTTAATCCACTCACTGGGTACACTGCAAATATTTCTCTGAACACTCTAAACTTTCTTTCCTAGAACCCGAGTTTAAGCTTGTAAGGGGCATGGTGCATAGGAGTTGGAGAACAATCTCGGTGTTCATATTCCGGCATCAAGATGAGAATGAGTGCATTTTATTGTATCTTTGAGGGTAAGATTATTATTTTTGTTCATTATCTCTCTTGTCTTAACAACCTAACCTCACTGAATGAAAACTCCACCTAAGATAAAACACTGAAAACACCTATCTATCCTTTAGCTTCCTTCGAGGCAGTTTTCTCCTCCAGACCAAATTGGAAATCACAGCTTCAGGTGAAAAGGGAAAACACTTTTCAAATTTCCATGAATGCTTTTGAACTGTAACCAAGGTTAGGGATGGGTGTGATGTGAAATCTGCGTAGAAGGGTTCTTGTCATTTTCTAGATGCTAAGAAACGTCTTTATAGAACTTACAAAGCAAAAAGCCTTTTTCATTTCTCCATATATAAAAAAGTGCCATGTGCAGGGTTGTCTGGATGAGATTTTGGGTGATACATTTTGTGCCGCTGAATGGATGTCACGGTGGCTGAAAAGGTTGTGTACCAGGCAATAATTGCGAGTTCGTGCCTATTATGGACTCAGAGGCCTGTTGGTCTAGGCAAGCATTTGATTTCTGAGAAAACTGCAGAAAAGAAACGGTACCTCTGAGTGAGTCTGCCGAGAAAGTATGGTTTTCTTACAGTTTCCTTGTCCTTTGTTTCTTAAAAAATATTTTTCTGTTTATAAAAGTAATGTATGTGTTCAACATTAACAGCTTGATAATGCAAGAGAGTGTGAGGAAAACATGAAAAATTACCAAATAATTCCAGGAGCCTGAAAGCCCACTCCTATCCTTAGACACTGTATTCAGTCTTCTCCACATGTGATTTGTATAATTGGAATCGCACAGTTTACCAACTTGGATGTCCCACTTTTGTCACTTCAGTTTATATCAGACACAATTTCTCCTGGCTTCAAAAATTTTAATCACTGCATATTATTCCATCGTATGGCAACTCTATATTTATCCAGCCTCCTATTGTTGGACACTGGGGCTGTTTTCTAACTTTTGCTATCATAAATAAGGCTTCAGTGTACAGCTCTGCACATAAATCTGTTTCCTGAGTATATACATTTTTGACACCTTTTCTGATTATTTCGAGATATATTCCTAGGAATGAAATTATGGGTATGGAAGAGTATGACTGTTTGAAAAAAGTTAATATATACTGCAGCATGCCTTTTAGAAAGTTTATGCCAATTTCCATTCCTTGCCTGTTCTTTAAAGTACTACTCAACACAATGCGTTTCCTTGGCTTAGGGATGCAGCTCTATTCAAAGAGATATTTGGCCCAAGGAGGAATGCTCTTATTAGCCTGGCCATTGGAACCAAGGAAATGTAGGCTCCATAGCAGAGGCAGACAGGTTCAGAAATGCTGGCCTCTACTTAGAGGGTTGTATGCTCTGCTCTCCTGAGCTGCCCTGGCTCATCCCTGCCCCGCCTCCACATGCACCCTATGCTAAGGTGGTAATGAGCTATTTTTATGCAGTAATATGTGTACAGCCCAAGCAAATGCTGCTGTGGTGTGCAGTTCCCTGAAGGGGCCAGGTTTCTCACAGCCCCTCTGTACCTTTGCATCTTCCATCATCTGTGCTTGGAAAGCCCCTCCCCACGGTGCCACGTGCTCAGCTCTGGAGGTGACCAGGGGAGGCAGAAGGGAGCAAACACTGGATAAGAGACCCAAGGCACATGGCCACTGACCTTGAGCATCTCATGGCCTGGTGGGGAGATGAGAAGCACTCCTGTGGTCAGAGACAATTTTGTCTTCTTTTTGGACATACAGGCAGGCAGGCTGCATTTCTCAACTTCTAATGCAGCTAGATTGGGATAGAGGAAAGTGAGTAGATGTGATAATGTCACTTCTGGGCCTGGCCACAAAACCCCTACAAGACCCTCCTTGCTCTCTCTTTCCCTTCCACGGCAACCCTGGAGGCCACACCCTGAAGAGGCAGCCTCATGAAATGGAAGGTGCCAAGGATCTGTGAAAGTTGTGGAGCAGAGCCATCCCACCCCACCATCTGCAGTTTGACTGTAATAGGAGTGAGCAATGCACTTTTGTGTTAAAAAGTGAGATTTGAGGGGTTGTCTATCACAGAAGCTAATTTTACTTATTCTAACTAGCATACTCATGAGCAACTACAACATACAGTGTGATGGAAGCTATGCCAAGTGAGTACCAAGGAGGGTATCCAAACCTCTGGAATATGTCAGAGTTTTGTATTATACCCGAAGGAAATGATGAGGAAAGACTTAGCACAACGTATATTTGGAATGATTCTTGTCAGATTACAATAATAGTTAATATTGATTGGGTTCTTCCTATGTCCCAGACACTGTGCTAAGAGCTTTGCTGGATTAGCCTATTTAATCCTCTAGGTATTATCTCTCTTTATACCTGGAGAGAATGAGGTCTGGAGAGGTTAAGTAACTTACCCAAAGTCCCACAGCCCTCAATGGCAGAGCTGGACATCAACCTCAGTCTTACTCTGCTGCCAGCAAATACGCAGACATTAGCTAGGCAGCTGTTATTTGGAGGGAGAGAGGGCAGAGGCAGCAAAGTGGGCAGAGACACAGAGAAGGACTGATATGCGAAATATTTAGCATCCCAGTAGCAGGAATGCTGGGCAATTGGTGGGTGCTGAAGTGGGGTTGGATTGTGGTAACGTCCTGAGGAAGAAGCCAGGATAGGGTTGCAGGGGTTGTGGGGTGGCAGTCAGGGTAGAAACCCCAGCACAGAGGCAGAGAAGAACTTGACACATTTGGGAAACCACCAGATGTTGGCAAAGGTATACAGAGACTTCAGAGTTTTAGTTGTAGCTCAAACAGATATAGCTTCAGTCTCCCACAGGGCGAAGGCCTGTGCGGTCAACTGTGCCAAGAGAACAGCTGTGCATGGGGTATGGCCTATGACCGGATGTGGCCTCTATGACTGGCACACAGGGTGCACTGCATGGATACGTGTGGACTGAATGAACTGATGAAGGAAACATGCAAATATGTCATTTAGAAAAGAAATGAATTGGGAGCGCTGTATCCATCATCGAACTTCTTTGCACAGCCACCCGATGGCCCCACTTGGCTGCCCTCTTGCTTTTTCTGTTCCTAAACATCCTGACACTGAGTCTCTCATCTTTTCAGGGACTGAGAGTTTTTATTCTGGCTCAGTAGTTGCAGCCATCACAGAATTAAGTAATGACAAAGTGAGTTATTATCCAGCCCTGGCTTCGGCGGGGAATGTAACCTGCGGCTGAGATCCCTCACTGCTGGAGCACTCACACGACTGTCTAGGTAGTGACATGAAAAATGTCCCTAGAATCCCCCAGCTCAGGGCCATACATCCTCAGAGTCTCGACTCCACACTTGGTGGGGAATAATGTTGTTTTATTGAGAAGGGGAAGAGGGTGTAATTAGATTCCTCTTAAATGTTACATTCATCCTTGTTAATCAAAGATTAGTAGCTCTTAAAAAAAATAAACACAACTCAGCTCCCCAGGAAGCTGATAGCAGTTCCCGTGGCCCGTTTAATTACACAAAATGAAACAAAACATACTCCTCTACTCCTTGCCTGTGGAATTAACAAAATGAAGTATAATGGTGGCCATATCTGGGCAGTGGGATTAAAGGTGATATTTAATTTACTTCTTTAAGCTGCTCCATGTTCGTTAATTTTTTTGCGATGAGCATGCATTGCTCATAACAAGTATTTCAATGAGTAAACAAAGGACATATGGGATTACATTCCCCAAACCTGTAAACAAAAGAAATATATGCACACCTACTGCAACTTTTTAGCAGTTCCCTACTCATTTTCTGACCATTCCCCAACAGGAAGGCTATGTTTTCCTGATTACCACTCTGTCCCTAACAACAGTGCCTGGTCCATAGTAGGTGCCTATTAAGTAGCTGCTGAGGCAACTGAAAAACAGCTATTTTTAATAGGGAGAAAAATGGCTATTTAACCACCATGGGTTTCTAAAGACAGAGAGCCCTTTTGGTCTTTTGGCATGTTTCCGTCTGTTAACAGGGAATTCGAAGTTCTTTCGAGGTGGGGGCTGCATAGAATTGAATCTTTCTGCAGAAGGTCTTTGTCTCTGTGTAACTGGTGACACAGGTGACAACATGGATGAATCCCAAAAGTATTGTGCTGAGTGGAAGGAGCCAGACAAAAAAGAGGGCGTACTTTATGATTCAGTTTATATGAAGCTCTAGAAAATGTACACTAATCTACGATGACAGAAGGCAGATCAGTGTTTGCCTGGGGCTGAGGTATGGAAAAGGAGGGGCAGAAGGGAGGATGAGAAAGGAGTCCAAGACGTTTCTGAGGATGATAGACACATGTACGATCTAGATCATGGTGATAGCGTCAAGGGTGTGCACGCACATATGTCAGAACTCATCAACCTGTGCACTTTTGCATGTCAATCACATCTCCATGGAGCTGTTTAAAAAGAGAAGGTGCAGAGGAGAGGGAGAAATTGGAGAGAGGAGAGGAGTCCCAATATGTACCGAGGCTGGGTACGTGCTGGGGTGATGTGTCTTGTGAGAAATACAGAGGGATGGGATGCTGAGAAGGATGGAAAATCGAGGGCCTTCCAGGGTCTCAGGTTGAAATTGTTTGATGTGATGTAACTGCCCTTTCCATGACTCTAAACATCCTCAGTGAATTAGATCACATGCACCCAATTCTGATGACAGTGAGTGTGTGTGTGTGTGCGCATACACGTGTGTGTGTGCATATGTGTACCAAGGGGGGACTGGGGAGAAGGGTGACATGGGATGCCACAAGTTGGCACAGGCAAGAGAGACAGCTAAGAAATGGAACTAGCTTGCAAAAGTAGAAGCTTGAAGCCAGATGTGACCTCTGGAAACTCAAGGCCTCCTTTTCCAACCCTCTGGAATTTGCATAAATCTTGGGAAGCCTCTGGGCTGCTACAGGGCATGCAGTCAGGACTTATCAACTTATCACATGTTTATTTAGTTCTCAAAGGCAGGCAGATCCCAGTGACATCTGGATGCTGCTCCCACACTCAGTGGCTGTTTGTTGAATGAATGCAGGAATATTATTTTGATTTGTTGACAGAAAAACAACTGGTGCTATTTTGAATATTGGCAACAGGAGGCAGGATGATGATGAATGGGCTGCCACTGGGGCTCAGGTCACCTTTCATCTGGTTAGTACGTTTCACAACGCCCATGCTTTGGGGGCCATGTCTTACAAGTCATGCATTTAGCAAACATTGGCCGGGGGCTTGCCACAGGGCAGGCACTACATCAGATGTTGAGAGGAAACCAGTGGATAAGATTCAGGCCTTACTCTAACGAGTTCACAGCACAGAGTCGAACACACACAAATGAAGATACCATAATGCCGGTAGGGGTGTACTGTGGGGGTTGGCAAACTATGGCCCATGGCCCAAATCTGGCCCTCTGCCTCCCTGTGTCAATAAAGTTCTATTGGAACACAGTCAGCCTATTCACGGATGTGGCAGCTTTTGGATTACAATGGACAAGTTGAGTCGCTGAGACAGAGATTGTGTGGTCTATCAGACTTATATTGCTTATCATCTGGCCCTTTATAGAAGAAGCTTGCCAAACCTCCTCTAACAGAAGACAATACAGGGCAAGAAACTGGACTGAAGTAAGAAGGTTGGAGTTACTGACCCGGCTTGTTAGCAAACCCAGCTCTCAGTGTTCCAGGCTAGATCATAAGATCAGTTAGGGCTAAGCATCCTCCTCATACTGCCTGTGTGGGCTAGCAAGAAGAAAAATGGACTTCCAAGAGTAGCCCCTTTCTCCCCAGGAGGAAGCACAAAACAGATGCTCCTGGTTTCATCAGCTTTCCAAGAAAGCAGTGTCTTGAGAGCCTCAGCACTGGGAACCAGGCAACGCCATCTCCCCATGGTGGCCTCAGGGAGGTTCATCAAAGCCAACGGTGCCTAGCCAGTGACACTGGGAGAAAGTAAAGAAACAGAAGCAGTTTCTTCTATCTTTTTGAGCCCAAAGGGGAGGCCCAAACCAAGGAAGAGCATCAAATAATAATTAAGTGAAGATATTTAATTAGCATTCATTTGCACTGTTTATATTACAGTCAGACCCTGATGGAAATCCTTTTTTATCCTTTGCAAAGATGTATTAAATATTAACTCCTGAACAGGACGCACTACAGTCTACAGCCTGGTTAAAAATTGTCTTTGGAAATAATTTATTTACAATTCATTCATTAATTAAATTATTGAGTTCCTATTATTTGCCAGGCCCACTTGAAGACTAACATGGTCCCTGCCCTCAAGGGGCTTACAGTTTAGTGTGGGGAGACAGGTAGTGAATGTGTAGGCAAGCAAGTACACTTGATCTTTGTTATTCACCATAGCTACGTCCCATAAAACTGCTACAGTGGCTCATGCCTGTAATCCCAGCAATTTGGGAGGCTGAGGTGGGGCGGATCACTTGAGGCCAGGAGTTTGAGATCAGCCTGGCCAACATGGTGAAACTCTGTCTCTACTAAAAACACAAAATTAGCCAGGCATTGACAAAATTAGCAAACATTGACCGGGGGCTTGCCACGGGGCAGGCACTACATCAGATGTTGAGAGGAAACCAGTGGATGAGATACAGGCATGCCTATAATCCCAGCTACTCAGGAGGCTGAGGCAGGAGAATTGCTTGAACATGGGAGGTGGAGGTTGAAGTGAGCTGAGACTGTGCCACTGCACCCCAACCTGGGTGACAGAGTGAGACTCTGTCTCAAAAACAAAACAAAACAAACAAACAAACAAAAAAGCCCAAAAAACTATGCAAACACCAAACCATTGCTCTCAGGAGGAATACACGGTTAGGTTCCTGCAAGCCTCTGGTCACATGTTTGTCAACTCCTCAAGACATGGCCTTGTTTTATGTGCACTTCTGCTTAAAGACACCTTCCTTAATATATACAGTTGATCACTAACATTGCACTCATGGCTAGCAGAGCTGTAACTCATGCCTGACGGAAGGTTATGCTAACACGTGTTTCTTCTGTAAGGCATGGCGCAGCCTTCTGCGCCCGGAGACGCTGGAGAGTACTTCAGCACTGTGCTCAGGGCCATTTCAAACAGCAAAATTGCGAGCAAAACACACAAAAATAAAAACAAAAATCACGGCACTAAACAGATCACAAAAACGGCACTTATTTGTAGTATGAGAGCTGAAATAAGAAGGCAAAGTAAAAGAAGGCCTTGTTTGAGCTCAGCTGTGAATGTGCACATCAGGTGAACTCAAATTTTTCCCTGCTCTGCACTCCTCCAAGAATAACCATGAAAGCACCATAACTATTAATGTTGGGGTGACAAATACATTTTATTGAGTAGGTGAGTTCACAGATATGGAATTTATGAATAATGAGGATCAACTGTAATTCAAGGCAGAGAGAATGATGTGTGCACAGTTCCTGAACGGGAAGAAAGCTTGAGGAAGAAAGGCTGTGTGGTTGGAGGAGAGACTGCCGGAGGAGTGAGAGGAGAGGAAGCTCTGTGCCAAGGCCAGCCAGGGGGCTTCCTGGGCCAGGGCAGGGGGTCTGGGTTTTACTTAGTGTGAAATGGGAGGCACTAAAGGGCTTCATCAGCGGTTATATGGGATCTGAGTTTCAGTTTAACAGGATCACCCCGATGTGGATGGTACCTTGTAAGAATGGGAGACAAGTTAGGGCAATTATTGTCATCTGAGTGGACGATGGTGGTGGCTTAGACAAAGTATGTGCAGTACAGTTGCAAGAACTGCAGAGATTCTAGATATATTTTGGAGATGAAGGCCAGTTGCTGTGTTTACCAGTGACTAGGTAATCTATGTTTTAAGTATTTGGGAAATATTTACTTTTTGAGATGTAAACTGTTTCATCTTTATAACTTTAGTGTGAAGCATCAAACAGTAATCACTTGCCTAGAGATTCGCCCTGGCAGCTGCCAAGTCCCCACTCCCAGTGAACTCCCTGGTGGGAGTTCCAGGTGGATCCAGTGTGGACTCGAGGGACGTCTCCTCATGTACTCACCCTGCTGGATCCCCTGGTCCTCCCACCTTTACAGATTTCAAAAGAAGCCCCAGACACAAAGAATACGAGTGAATGGGGAACAGAGATGAAAAGGGCCCGCTGTACACGAAGATCCCTCCTTACACAGAATTATAAAAAGATATCACGGGTGTTGAAAGAACCTGCGTACTCTACTGAGCACGATTTTTTGTTTTTTAAACAGTGTTTTCTCTTGCAAAACAAAAGAAAGAAATGTTTCCCTGTTGAGAAGTTCTTTGAGGCAGGTGGATCACGAGGTCAGGAGTTCAAGACCAGCACAGTTCCGTACAACAGTGCTGTTAACTTAGCAGCCAGACCCCAAATCAGCATATCCTGAGTCCTCGCAGGCCCCAGGGTAGAGTGCACACTGTCCCCAGGAGTCGAACGGACCTGGGCCGGCCTGGCTCCTTCCATCTCCTGTCTTCTTTCACCAGCGTGTCTGATCCACTTCCCTAAAACAGCCAGGCTAGGTTGGCCACTTTCTATTATAGCCACACCAAATTGCTCCAGGTTACAATATAGTAGCTGGCATTTACTTTGTCCCAGGCACTGTTCCCTGAACCTTCTGCATTAAATCACCCTTCATTTCACAACAACCCTGTGGGTCTCTGATTACCCCCTTTTTACAGGGGAAGACAATAAGGCTTACGAAGATTCAGGAAATTACCCAAAGAAATTTACACTCAGATTCACACTCAGGAAATCTAACTCAATGACAGCCGTCCTCACCTCTCTGCTCTTCTGCCTCCCAAACCAAACTGAAGCCAGAGAACCGTGCCCTGTGTGTGCAATTACAACCAGACCCAATAGCTTGCTGTCTCCGACTTCTGTTTTTCAGAATAAAATTGTGTGTTCCATTTCTGATTTTAGTTGATGGATTTATGACAGCTTTCACTGCTGATAGCCACAGCAAAAATCACAGCTGCCAGATGCCTGTAAGAGCACGGGGAGGGAGTCTGGCCAGACCTCCATGGACTCAAGGTTGCTCCCTGGAGTCAAGGTTGCAGGAAGTCCTAGGGATGCATTCTTCCTGGCTTGCTCTTTCCATAGCAGAGGCTCTTCTTGCCATCATCTGATGACAGGGATGGCTTGGCCTGCTGGACATCCACCTGTTGCATGGGTTGATGATACTAAACGCTTTTACAGACTCTGTGTGTCATGGTTTCTTTCCATTTAACTGTTTCATGCCCACTTCCCTGTGCATCCTATTCCTGTGATTGCGTTAGGGAGAACAAGGCTCTATCATAAACTTCCTAATTTTGCCAAACTTACTATAGGCAAATAGAGACTCTCGGGCTTGAAGGATGTGTTTTCCTTATGGAAGCAAAGGAAACTGACCTTGACTCTTTTTATTCCATCCAAGATTTAGGCTGTCTCTAGAAACGACCCCAGAGTGGCTGCACAAGAAAGGACAGACCTCTGGTCTCTTACAGCCTTGCAAAGAAAAGCACATAGCTGGCCGGACACAGTAGCTGGCACCTGCAATCCCAGCACTTTGGGAGGCCGAGGCAGGTGGATCACGAGGTCAGGACTTCAAGACCACCCTGGCTAATATGGTGAAACCCCATCTCTACTAAAAAATACAAAAATTAGACAGGCCTGGTGGCACGCACCTGTAATCCCAGCTACTCAGAAGGCTGAGGCAGGAGAATCACTTGAATCCGGAAGGCAGAGATTGCAGTAGGCTGAGATTGCGCCACTGCACTCCAGCTGGGCAACGGAGTGAAACTCCATCTCAAAAAAAAAAAAAAAAAAAAAAAAAGAAAAGAAAAGAAAAGAAAAAAGAAAAGTACAGTACATAGCCCAGTGGCCACAACTGCCAGACTAGTGCCAGACTTCCTGAGCACAAATCCCCACGTGTCCATCTTCCAGAAGTGTAACCTTGGGCAGATTTTTAATCTCGCTGGGCCTCAGTTTCCCCACCTGAAACATGGGAAGAAATAATAATATCTAGGTCATAGAGTCACTGCAATGGATGAAGAAGAAAAGAATTCAGGGAAAGTGTTTAGAACACTGTGCGTGGTACATAGCATTAAATTAACTGATTGGCATTTTTAGCAAAAAGAGCATAATATGTAGTCATTTACTAAAGGTGTCTCTTTGAGACTGGTAGGGGTGTTTTTGTAAAATTTTTGGTTTTCATGCCTTATGGACTTAGTTTTTTTTTTTACTTTCCACAAGCCAGCCCCGGGTACCTCACTGCTTAAATCTCATGATAACAGTCTCTTCCTCATTCCTGGTAAAATCCAAGGGGGCAGATAGAAGTTTCTAAATAATAAGTTTTGCCATCTGCTGTTTGCTTGCCTGTAAGCAAGCATTCAGAGATGACAGTGCCAATGAATGGACGGTGAGCTGCTATTAAAGGTGGGAGTTGAACAACTGATTTATGAACATTTGCAACTTGGCCCTTTGGTGGAGGTAGGCTTGATTTTGCAATTTTTCTAGAGCACACATATAACATAGTCATATTTTCTGCTAGTAAAACTGTTCCCAGTTTGGGCATTGGGATTAAATTTATCAGTATTTTAAGATGCTCTGCAAAGTACATCACACTGTGCAAATAACACCATGAGTTGTGGATACTCTGTCACCCAAACAAGTTTAGGATCCAGCTGAATGTTTGAAGTGAAATGAATCAGAGGAGACTGTTCCTCTGAGCAAAAGAGGACGTGACAATTCAGAAACTCTAATCATTCCTAGTCTGCTGTCTGTCAGGATTCATGGTTGTAAGCAACAGAAACCAGCATGGGCTATGTTAGGTGGAATAAAACAAGAACAGACCAGGTTGACATTAGCCATCATAGAACGGACAGAAAGCCAGAGGATAGACTGGAAAAAGGCGTAGCCACCAAATAGAACTCAAGGGGAGAGAGGGAGGGATTAGGGACCACCACAAAGAGAACAGCTGAGTTCTCATGTTATGCTTCCCGTGCAACGAACATGACCTCTGCTCACCCCCTAATCACTCATGAAAGAGCATCCAGTTTGCTGGAGTTGTCTCATGTCTCATATCCACTCCTGCTGCATTGGGAGAGAATGGGAGTGGGTTACTACCTCCCACCAACACTGTACAAAATGGGGTTTTCTCCAAAAGAGGGTTTAGGATGCTGTGAGGGACGATAAAGGATGGGGAGCAGCCAGGAATGAAAAACATCCATTCCAAATCCCTTCCACAAATTTGAGTCTTCTGCAGTGCCCGTGATGACCTCCACAGCAGACTTGCTGTTACGACTGTCCCCAACTGCCCTCTGTGAGGATGGGTGCTTATGATGGAAGAGTTAAACATTTGCATATTCAGCCCCCACACTAAAGTGTCTCTGTCACAAAGCAGGAACAGGTGACATGGGCCAGCAACCAGGTAAATCTCTGCAGGACACAAAGAGCCAAGCATGCTACAGAACAGGGCTGTGACTTGCAGAGGGCATGGTGTGGCTCTGGGCAGACCATCAGGGCAAGAGAAGGCACTCCGCCCCAATACCTCCCTTTGGGCTGGACTAGGGAGAGTCAAGCCAGGCCCTGATCTTGGTCACAAGTTTTAAGGAGACACTGAAAAACTCAATCTTTCAGATAGATGTTTTCATGCAGTATTTTAGAAATCAAAACTAATGCAAAAATTAGCCAGGCATGGTGGCTCACGCCTATAATCCCAGCATTTAGGAAGACTGAGGTGGGCAGATCACTTGAGGTCAGGAGTTCAAGACCAGCCTGGCCAACATGATGAAACCCCGTCTCTACTAAAAATACAAAAATTAGCCAGGTGTGGTGGCACATGCCTGTAGTCCCAGCTATTCAGAAGACTGAGGCAGGAGAATGCAGTGAGCCAAATCATGCCACTGCAATCCAGCCTGGGCAACAGACTGAGACTCTGTTTCAAAAAAAAAAAAATTGCAAAAATTCATAATAAGCAAAACATCAGATTTTTAAGTAAAGTAGGATCATTGTTACTGATTTTTCCTTTTGTGCCCAGCTCACATATGACTCAGCATGGCGCTGACATGCACAAGCTGCTTTTCCTCTTTGGGCCCATTTCTTCTTCTGTAAACTTAAAGATAGGATCAGAAATGCTGTGACTCTGTGGATCCCTGGATCAAGAGTAGAAATGAGTTCAGCCTGCGTGGCAGATGCTCTGGGCCAAGCCTGTGCCTACAACCTGGTGGACTAGGCAAAAGCAGATGCCCTTTCTGCAACAGACAGTTAGCAATGTTGAGTAAACTGTGAGCCTTTCACCCATGGAAACCCACAGCCAGGCTCCAAAGAAAAAGAAGAGAAATCTCTGAATTTGGCAAGTATCTAGACTATAAAATAGTTATGTTTAAAATGATTGGGGAAAAGAACAGGGACCAGGAAGAAAGGATAGAACATAATTAAATAGAAAAGGCAAATGTGAAGAGCAGCTAAATATAAAGTCTAGAAATCTGATAGAGCATTATCTCATTAATATTTTGGACACCCCTGTGAGATGGGTGTGATCATCCCTGTCCTATAGATGAGGAAGGGATGTCGAACCTTTTGTGAGTGAAAGAGATGGAATTCAAATCCAGCTGTATTTATGCCAAAGAATTTTTTTTTTTTGAGACTGGGTCTGTCACCTAGGATGGCACACAGTGGTACAATGTTGGCTCCCTGCAACCTCTCCCTCCCAAGCTCAAGCGATCCTCCCACCTCAGCCTTCTGAATAGCTGGGATCACAGGCATGCACCACCATGCCCAGCTAGTTTTTCTATTTGTGTGTAGAGATGGGGTTTCGCCATGTTGCCCAGGTGGGTCTCAAACTCCTGGGCTCAAGCAATCCACTTGTTTTGGCCTCCCAAAGTGCTGAGATTACAGGTGTGAGCCACCGCGCCCTGCCAGCTATATACTTTTCTTTGCAAGGCTCTAAGGGGATTCTCAGGAAGCAGTGCCTCATGCGACACAGCGCCAGGCAGGGCCACTCCTCCCAACATGAGAGTGTCCCAGGGCTGGGACACAGCCCTATGTTCACTTCCCTCTTTGGGGATCATAGTCTTAATGATTTAAATTCCATCTGGATGTTGATGACACCCAGGCTTTTACCTCTAGCCCAGACGCCACCTGATACCCAGCTCACGTGCTCCCTTTGTGTACTTCAAACTCAGCAAGAGCAAGACTGAGTTCCTGTACTTCCCTCCCCCAAGTTACTTCGCCACTTCTCCAGGGAGCTTGCAAAGCTCATAGATGTGCCCTCTGTGCTTCCAATTGCTTGGACCCTCCACTCCAGTCCTGTGCTCTGCCTCTGTCTCCCTTTCCCTTAACTGCCCTGCTTTCCTAATCCCACCAACCTGCTTAACACTTTCTCCATCTTCTCCAGAGCATCAGCCTCATCTCCCACCTTCCCCCAACTCACTGTGTGCTGGGCACACTCCTGCACACTCTGCCTTGGGGCCTTTGTACTTGCCTCCGCTACCTGGACCTCTCCACCCCAGATAGCTGTGTGGCTCACCCCCGCTTCCTGCAGTTCTTCACTGCAGCGTCACAGCATTGGTGAGGCGTGTGCTGACCCCCTGTCTACAGCAACGACTCCCCTCCTTCCTTCTCTGCTTTCTTTGCATTAATCACCAGCTACTAGGCCATTTATTGTATTTATTAATTCTTTCATTCTTTTTCTCTCTTCCACAGGAATATGATTTCCATCCAGATTTTTTTTTTTTTTTTTTTTTTTTGAGATGGAGTTTTGCTCTTGTTGCCTAGGCTGGAGTGCTGTGGCGTGATCTTGGCTCACCACAACCTCCGCCTCCCGGCTTCAAGCGATTCTTCTGCCTTAGCCTCCCGAGTAGCTGAGATTATAGACATGTACCACCACGCCCGGCTAATTTTGTATTTTTAGTAGAGACGGGGTTTCACCGTGTTCGTCAGGCTGGTCTCACATTCCTGACCTCAGGTGATCCACCCGCCTTGGCCTCCCAAAGTGCTGGGATTACAGGTGTGAATCACTGCTCCGGCCAACAGCTCCTTTTGTTTCTGGGGCTGCTGTATCCCCCAATGCCTAGAAAAACACCCAGTATGTTGTAAGTGTGGGATGAATGAATGCAGAGATAGGTTCTCCTGCCACAGCCCTAGTCCAAATCCCTAGGTCCCCCTTTCACATGTGCAGACTACACGCAGCGACTCAAGAATACTTAGAAGCAGCCATATAAGGAGGTCGGAATCTTCTAGTGAGGTTCCTGCCAACGCTATTGGAATGCATGAGGAAATCCCCAAATTAAGCCTTTGTAGGAGGACTGTAGTTTAGAGCCTCATCACTTGAAAATACAAGCTTTGAGATTCATTTGGAAAGCAAATTGGGAGCAGATGATGAAATGCATTTCTTGAATTAGTTACATGAGTCACCGCCTATGGTTTCATTACCCATGTTAGGGTTAATGCCATGATAAGCTCCTCGTGCTTGCTGGCTGATGGGTGTTGGTGATTGACAGACAAACTCAGATAATAAATCAGCTATTTTCCCTAAGCAACTGACTTCGGTTGCAATCCTGAAATGTGTGGCTTTTTCAATCAGTGCTATGTTAGTAGCTTATGTAGCAATCCTCATCTATTTCAAATGGGTTTATTAAGAAAAAAAAGCTAAGTAGATTTAACAGCTTAGAAAATATTGGTCAAGGAACAATATTAACATGTGTCAATATTTTCTATATTGCTTCTGAGGATTAATTTCTAAGGCTGACAAGAAGGACCCTGATAATTATATTCAAATATAGCCAATTTGAAACCATGTTTTCAATAATGAAAGTCTGGCCTATGGCAAATTTATAACAACATATGTAGATAGATGTTAAAAAGGTGGTTGATTTCTAAAATAGCCTTTCATACGTTTACCGAAATGGCCAGATGTTTCATATTAACCAAATCGAGCACCTTTAATTGACATGAATAATGAAAATCTTCACTCTCTGGAACATTATAAAAGCCAGGATTCTATTTTTAGCTAGTGAAGCTCTTAAAACTTTAAAAATCCCATAGTTTAATTTGTGAGGCTTTGTTTCCCCCAGCATCTTCATAACAGAAAATCTGACCACTAAAAATAAGAGTCATCTGTGCTACCATATTTGCATAAATAATTAAAAATTCCACAGCAGAATAGGCAATAAAATGTATTGCTACCATAAACTTACAATGGAAGAATATCACTTTAATTAAAAATCACAAAGGCACCACTGTAAACAATCCATTTACATTTCAAACTCTGTGTTTCTTAAGAAAGAAAAAAATATTAACTCATTAAAAACAAGAACCAAAAGAATGACCTCATCTTAGATCCTTTTATTGAGGTCAGTAACCACATTTAATTAAGATGAAGTGTTAGTAATACAGTTTAGTACATGAAGGCCTTCTCTTAATTTCCCCAGGTAGAAATGTTATTATTTGGTCTTTAACTTCTGATTAAAATTTAAAAGGTGGGAGTCACCCCAATCTAAACTCTTAAATCTGGTTTTGAAACCTGCTTTTAGGATTAGAAATCCTCCTTCCTCCCAATAAATGGTAGGCTACTACATATTTTTGAACCCCTATGTTTCTGAGAATGCCAGTGATGACAAAATTCACATTTTCAAGAGAGCTGATTTTTGCCTTTACTTCCAAAGATCTTAGAAGATACAGAATAAAATGTCCCATAGCAGTCAATGATGGCTTTTGCTTAATTTCCCATCATTTTTCATGATTTCCTTTGAATGAGCTCCAATATTAGATTAAACAAGGTGTTAAAGAAAAGGACTTGATGAATCATGAGAAGACCAGTAAAAATGGAAATTGGGCATTTTAACAAATCTTTTGGGGCTGAAATGTCATTATTCTATGTTGTATTCTTTACCAGTTTGAATGCATGAATGAATTCTACTATAAAGTTAAAAAGCATCCAGGTCCGAAAGACTAGGAGGAAGGAAATGACTTAAAAAAGACTGAGCCCCAAAGAAATCAGGACAAAGCAGTTGTAGTTTTTCAAAGAGACGAGTATTTAATTTGGATCTGATTCAGATATTCTGTGTTCAAAGAATAGGCTCAATTTGGATCAAGGCTTCGGAAAAAGGGTTGGCTGACGGAAATGGCTCTTTAATGTAACTTTCGTGGACTTGGAAAGTTCTGTGAGAGACCTGTACATCCTTCTAAAGTCTCCCTACTAGGATTGGTTACCCTTCCTGGGATTGGTTTAAAACAAGGCCAAATGCAAATGTTTTCATGGTTGGTAGACATTAGTCAATGTTCGAAGATTAAAAGAAAACAAAACCTATGATGTGGTTTGGATCTGTGTCCTCACCCAAATCTCATGTTGAAATATAATCCCCAATGTTGGAGCCTGGTGGGAGGTGATGGAATCAGGGGAGTTAACACCATCCCTCCTTGGTAGTGTCTTCAGGATAGTGAGTTCTTGTGAGATCTGGTTGTTTAAAAGTGTGTAGCCCTTCGGCCCACCTGCTCCGGACATGTGAAGTGCCGGCTCCCTGTTTGCCTTCTGCCATGATTTTAAGTTTCCTGAGGCTTCCCCAAAAGCTGAGTGGATGCTGCCATGCTTCCCGTACAGCCTGCAGAGCCATGAGACAATTAAATCACTTTCTTTATAAGTTACCCAGTCTCAGGCATTT
Source organism: Macaca thibetana thibetana (assembly GCF_024542745.1). Lineage (NCBI taxonomy): Eukaryota > Metazoa > Chordata > Mammalia > Primates > Cercopithecidae > Macaca > Macaca thibetana. Next base: position 26,686,005 of record NC_065597.1, on the reverse strand, counting down.
CTGCTTAGCAATTTGAGAATGGACTAATACAAGCTATGTCTATATATTTTTTTTTTCTAGATGGGGTCTCGCTCTGTCACCCAGGTTGGAGGGCAGTGGCATGATCTTGGCTCACCGCAACCTCCACCTCCCAGGTTCAAGCGATTCTCCTGCCTCAGCCTCCCAAGTAGCTGGGACTACAGGCAAGCACCACCACGCCTAGCTAACTTTTTTTTGTATTTTTAGTAGAAATGGGGTTTCACCATGTTGGTCAGGCTGTTCTTGAATTCCTAACCTCAAATGATCCACCCACCTTGACCCCCCGAAGTGCTGGGATTACAAGCATGAGCCATCACATTCGGTCATCCTATGTCTACTTATGCTGAAAAATGCGTGCATGCAGTCACCCCCAACCCAGCCGCCATTAATCTATTCTACCTGGTTATTGAGTACTGGTCATGCACCAGTCCTAATGCTGGGAGTGGGCTGTTTCCAGACATTTGAGCCCTTAAGAATTTTTCTCTGTCTATGGTGGCTTCACCCCAAACTGTATCAAATGTACTAAAATGTACCCACACTAAAAACACATTTGTTTCCTATAACATGTTTGAAATTATTTTTATACTTTTACTTTAGGAATTACTGTGCTATAAGAAATATTCTACTAATAGTCACCTAAAATTTATCTGCCATTCTTGCAAGGTGAGAGCTACAAATAGTTTGCAAATGTAAAGACACTTGCAAATATTATATTTAACCTAAAGTTGTCATCATTCCGTGGACAGTTGATATTTATTAATTTCAATTTTCCTGCTTTCTTTTTGAATTTTGGAGGCAATAGACTATGTATTCAGGTACCTGACATTTTGGTAGGCCCACGGAAAGTCTGAAGGTCTTAGTCCTGTGCCTAAAGTGCTTAATTAACTCAGTGGTACTGAGGAAGCTCTGGTGGTTCATCAGGGAAGGAGATAAAAAGGTGACTGTTACTCTCTCTGAGCACAAAGTCTAGTGGGAAGATGGACAATTATGCCAAGGATTGAGGAAGTGTGAAGCTTGGTGAAGTTACACTAAGAGATGCTCAAAAAGCTTTAAGCCAACATCAGCAGTAGGCGCAGTGGTGTGGATGAAGCTCCGGTGTTCTCATTCACCACATTAACTCAGCCTCTGTAAACCATGCTTGTGTGCTTTCCTCCTTTAACCATGGCTCAGGGAGGTTCTGCTCTCATCAGTAAAAAGGGAGACCAAGATGTTCTCGTTTACAGGGTGGTTACAAGAAGACTGGTAACAGTGCTTTTGGTAAAGTTCTATATAAAAATGTTAGGTATTTTAATCATCCCAGCAGCAATATTATTACCATCATTCTCAAAACCCATGTCTGCAGGGGGTTGTGAAAATCTTAGCCGAGTTTGGTCTGGCACCCAATTCCCTAGAGGCAGAGACCTGTGCACAGGCGGGAGGAGAGCAGGGTTTCTGGGGAATCCAGCCATCTGCTGAAAGTGAGCCAGGCATGGTGTAGGGGAAAAAGCAGTTTGTGCCACTCTGCTCTGTCTCCTTGGCTGGAGATCATTGGTTCTTAGTTCCCAAGGAAGCAATTTATTTACTTCCTTCTTCCTCCCTCCCTTTCTTTCTTCCTTTATAGGGACACCATCATTTGCAGCAAAAGTTCTTGCTGTTATGACGATAAGCTCCCTGGGAGGCTGTAGACAGAGTCTATTCCTTTCACCAGTGAATTCACCGCACCTAGCACAGTGTCAGGCCCACAGTGGGCTCTCCACAAATACCATGGCATGAATGAATGCATCATTGCAATCCATACGCTGTTCTCTAGCACTAGTCTTGAGCAACATCATCTATTATTTTCATTATGCAAATATCTAATATCATGGGATATTTTTCCCTTTTAAAATGTACCCTGAAGTTATTTATTAAGTAGGAAGTTTCCATCTAAAAAGGCGTTCATGGCAGAAAGTGCTATCTACCTTACAATATCCATTCTTCCTTTCTTCCTTAGTAAAGAACCTTGGTTTAAAAAGCAAGACACATTGCTACCCAGTCAAATGACCATACTTCCCATAATCCCTTGCAGCTAGGTGTGGCCATGTGACCAATTTTGGCCAACAATATTTAAATTAAAATGTGGTTGATTCCAGAAAGTCTCCTTAAAAGAGAGGGAGTATCCCTCTTCTTTCCCCATTTCCCATCCTGCTGTCTGGAATGCAGATATGAAGGTTGGAACACTAGCAACCATAACAGACCATGAGGAAGAGGGTGCCAGTCTAGACATGGTAAAATAGTGAGCGAGTAGAACCCTGTGTGGGGCCGTGTGGGGCTGCCACTGTCCCTGGACTGCCATGCCTGCTCTAGACCTACTTTATGTGAGAAAAAAAAAAAGTCAACTTCTATCTGCTCTGAGCCACTGTCATTTTGAATTTTCCTGTTATGTTCAGCCAAACTTAGTCCCCACAGATAAAATGCTTGACACATACTTGCAGGTCTCCCTGGATGAATGACCCTTTCCACAAAACGTGTTGAGCAGTGATATGAAATTTTACATGGGTAGGAACAATATTTTTCTTCAACACATATCTTCTGTATTCAAAGTGTAGGCAGGAGTCTCTGCTGTGGAATTGTTTACTATAGATCCTGGGCAAGATGAGTTCTGTCTGAAAAATGTCTGGAATAGGAATTGTTACTTGGTTGCCCTTAATTGTAGAGAGAAAGAAGTGGGTCCTCCCCACTATTCAGAAGGATTTAACTGCTGGCTGCCTCCCTAACGTAACCAAATCGGGAATCTGATGGAGGGTTAGTTCCCATGTTTCATTTCACTGTTGGAGAAGGTTTAGCAAATGTAGTTACTTCCATTTTGCATAATTATCTTTGAGGTACTTTTTTTTTCTTTTTTTCTTTTCTTTTTTTTTTTTTTGTGATGGAGTCACATTTTATTGCCCAGGCTGAGTGCAGTGGCAGGATCTCTGCTCACTGCAACCTCTGCCTCCCAGGTTTAACAGGTTCAAGCAATTCTCCTGCCTCAGCCTCCCAAGTACCTGGGATTACAGGGATACACCACTACACCCGGCTAATTTTTGTATTTTTAGAAGAGACGTATTGGCCAGGCTGGTCTTGAACTCCTGATCTCAAGTGATCCACCTGCCTCAGCCTCCCAAAGTATTGGGATCACAGGCGTAAGCCACCATGCCCAGCCTGAGCTACTCTTTCTAACAATAATGAGCAAACCATTTCAGTTATATGAGTCCACTTCTCATTAGAGATACTCCAATATCATCAGCATATTTTACCTGGTGCACCTACGGGACAGCTGCTACCCTGAAAGCACAAGCAAGTCTTATCATCATCACATGTGGAGAGGACAGAGTGGGAACCTGCTCTGTTTTAGGACCTGATGTACATGATCTTGGAGAGGAGAAGGACTTTCTAAATTGTGACATCAATTTAGAAATAACGGTAAATATAAATTTGACTGCTTAGACTTAAAAACAAAGAATTCTGTATATGCCAAAAAACGTTAACAATACAGAGTAATACTTTTGCTCAACCAAAGTATTTTCAGGGACTTGTCTTCAGGATATTAATGATGCATTAAACAATTTCACTAAAAGCATGCCTGCTAATGTTTTAAAAAACTGCAAACAAGTGTAAACAATGTAAATAGTCAACAACAAGGTTATAAACAGATGAGTATATCCCTATAATGGAATAATAGCACACTATTCAGTAATGAAAAATAATGGCTATTTCTTGGGACAGAAAGCTGTTCAGCATATACTGGGAAATAAACATGGTGAGTTTTGAGGGTGGATAATGCAAGCCAATTTTGGTAATGAAGAACAGAATACTCACAAACGTGACTGAGGCAGATAGACCCAAGTGGTGAAAAAGGGATTTCCTTGTCTGAGATGATGACAGATACTTTATTATCTTCCTGATTCTTACCTGTCTTTTCAAAAGTTTCTTCCAGAAACTGTCTTAACTTTATAATAAGGATAAGAAGATAGTGTCATTAAAAAGAAGAATTTCATCTGTCACTAGACCACTGCTGTTCATTTTGGTTTGGCTAATAACACAATGTGAAGGGCTTTTTAGCGAGTCTTAATAACCCAGGCTTTTTAGTGAGAAGATTCCCTCTGATGTTTGGACACCCCTTGTCTTTGGAGTCCCAGCTTCCTTGGAGATCAAGGCACCTTTTGCTGACTTGAGCATTCCCTAGGGAGATGAGAGGGTATCTGGCTGTGGTAAGCAGAGGAGCGGTGGTGCCTGAGGCGTGCATTTCCTCATGCGAGGCAGGACGTGGCCCAGGAGCTGGACTTAGCTGGAAGTGTGTTCCTAAGTTTCGGTGGGGTTGGGGTTGGGGAGGCGGCTTCCCATTTTGACCACGGAAGGAGCCCCCTCAGGGAGGAGGTGACAGTGGCCATTAGGATGGGCAGGCCCCGCCACAGGATCCCAGGATCTCAAGATCCCGGTCTGTCATGGGGGCTTTTAGTTTCGAGGGCCTGATAAATAAGGTGAGATGAGATGGGGTTGTTGGAGCTGAATCACAGGGAATGTCAGAAAAGACAGAGATGGTGGGGTGGGGAGACAGAGACAGAAACAGAGAGACAGTCAGGCAGAGAGACAGAGGAAGGAGGAGGAGTGAGGGTGGATAGGTAGTCAAGGAAGTGACCGTGTTCTCGGGACGCAGCAGCAACTGTGGTGACCGCAAAGCCAACACAGTCAATCTCAGGATTTGCACAGTAACTGAGCTCATTCAAGCGAAGCTGTCTTCAGTGGAGACTTTCCCCTTCAGAGAACACACACATTTTAATTTTACCTGTCCTTAAACTGACTCTTTGCTCATCATAATCGTGAAAAACACAGCCCTGGGTGGAGATTTTAGATGCTAAAGAGACACGTGACACATGAATGAGCATGTGCAGCTACTGCACAGGTGCCCCCGAAAGACCACCCGGAACAGCTTCCTAGTAACGCCTCTTCCCACCTCCTTACGAATAATCATGGAAGACTCCCAGAAGGGAGCCTCCCTGGTGTGGGTCTTTGCTGTCTCATTCTTGCCATCAGCCCACCCCGAATCCTCTCTCTCAGAGTGCACTGGCGATTCTGCACCTAACTTTCAATCTATTCTTTTTCTGTTGCAATAAATTACTCTATGCTGCGCTTCTTTTGCTGTGTGTCTCTTGTTTAAATTCTTTTAAACTAAGAAGACAAGAACAGAGGTATCACATCAGCAGTCAACAGAAGGAAGAAGAAGAAAGAGATATTAGAGATACTAAAATGTTATTAGGAGATGCCTGACTCCTGTTTTGTGGAGGAGGAGGAGGAGAAGAAGGAAGAGTTCTCTTTGAGATAAGTTTCTTCTTCCAATGCCTGCTCCCTGAAGAATCATTACTACAACAGCAGTAACACCATGATGTGCAAGGCCGTTGCATCTATCTGAGAAGACTGGGGAACTCAGCATAGACAATTAGATTAGAAAACTGTCTCCCTCCCTGGTCCCTCTCTGCAGTCCCATTCCTCCGCTGCACACACAGGCCCCCAGGGACAGCACTTCTCAGTGTGCAGGATCAAAGGCTGCAAATAATTAATGAGCCTCTTTTTCCCAAAGAGCTCCTGTGACAATAGCTGAGATGTTATCCCGGCTTTACTCCAGGAGAGGAGGGGAAGAAAGGGAGAGGAGGGGAAGAAAGGGAAAGGAGGGAAAGGTGGGCTTGTGGGAAGGGAGGGAAGGGCTGGGGGGAAGGGAGGAAGGAAAACGGGGGAGGTCCAGCCAGTGCCAGGCTGAGAAAGGGTCACGTGTGGGCCGCTGTGGCTGCCAGCAGGAAGGAATATGTGTGAGGAGTGAGGCCAGAGAAATACGTGCAATACACACATATGCACATGCACGGACATATTTACTTTGCTCCAAGGCTGGGAAAGGGATTAGTCCAGCCATCACTTAGCCAGGCCAATTTGTAAATGCTGGAACTCTTACGCAGACCTAAGAGTCACATTGTCCCTCCCTCCCCAGGCTGGAATCCTGTCTCAGGCAGCTGCAGAGACACATTGCAGCTCTATTTTCTGTGGGGTTCACAAGGTTGACCTTGGTGCCAGTGGCTCTCTGTGGTTCCTGATTACTCAGCATTTTTCCCATCCTCTGGGACGAGCCTCCTGCACTTCCTCGGGTAGCCGCCCCTGCAGGCCCTCAGAGCTGGGTGCTGGGGTCCGTGGCAGGCTCAGGCATCGGGACTCCTGGCACAATCCGTCCTGCTAATCTTCTGCTTGGTTCAGAGAGTTGTGCTCGTGACTCAACCTGGGCCTTGGGCTGGGCTACTGATTAGGAAGGAAGATGTTGCTTTCCTCTGGGAGGATCAAGGACAGATGTTGCTGGTGCCTCTTCCCTCTTCCCTCTACAGATGTGCAAATACGGCTGAGCATAGAGACAACCCAGGGGAAAGGAGAGCCAGATATGGAGAAGGAATATGGTCTGAGCACCTGAATTCCATCATGCTGGAGGCCTTCGTTCCCATGGACTTTTCCATTAGGTGTGGTGACCCATGCGAGTAAGCAGGACCCCCCTTTGGCCTATGTCACTGTGAGTTGGTTCCTGGTTACTTGTGATGGAAGGCCACAGCTGTGATTATCACACTCGCTAGAGAAACAGGAAGATCCTCAGAACTTTCTGTGTTCCAGCTTCTCCCCATGGGTGTTACCTTCAGTCATTTCTAGGTTGCTTTCTCTGACCTCCTTCTCTTGCACAGCGGTGGGATCAAGTCCCTTGTCTGCCAGTGCTGTTTAATAGTAACGTGACCTTTGCTCCCCACGGCTCCTTTGGCCCAGATGCTCCTTAATGTCTCGGCTCTCCAAGGCGCCCCTCCCTCCCCAGGCTGGAATCCTGTTCCTAACTCAGTTTGCTGGGACTGCACCTGGGGCCTGCCTCCATACTCCCAGTAGCAAGCTTCATTTGCCAGACAAGATGTTCATCCCTCCTTCTCAGTCAGCCGCCCTCTGTGCTGGGTTTCTGCAAACATCATCCCGATTGATCACTAGTCAAGGTGCCCGGAGCAGGGAGGCGCATGACCCCAGCTCCAGCAAGGCAGAGCAGCCCTGGGAATGTGACCATGGGCCGAATGACACTAGAATGGAAAACAGCTGGAGCTGGTTTATTCTCGCTGTGAGATCCTGAACTGCAAGCCTGTCTGTTCCTGTGACTTAGAGCCTGAAGGATGCCCTAGCTCCTGTGCTATCTCAAGCGGGTTCTTCAGATATTCCTCCATAATATGTAGTATCCATAGGGTCTTCCAGCACATTTCTCTTTGCCCAAGTCAGCAGAGCTGGTCTTAATCAAACAACCCAGCCTGACCTTCCTCTCCCACTGTCTGTCCCATCTTTGTGGGACATCTAGTCCTCGGTCCTAGACACCTCCATCCATCCCTCCTCATTGCATTAACTCTTTTATGACTGGCAGCATCCCATGTTGTTCCAGCAATGGCAGAGACACAGGGTCCAAAACATCAACCTGATTTAACTCATTTTATCACCCTCAGTGTCCCTGCTTTCACCTGCAATTGCAGAAATACAAGATGACAGATAAGCTCACCTGTAGACATCCTACCTTTGTCCAACTACCTTGTAGTCTGTTAAACTACCAGTTTTCCCATCTAAGTACTTAAGAGAGACTTTCTCTTTGATGTTTAAATTGCGTGTTTCCATTGTCAGATAGCAACAAGAAAAAAAAGGGAAAAAAAGAATGGCTATTTCAGATTCACATTATTATAGGATTTGGTATTATTTCACACGCTTGTCTAGTTCATCTGGCATTCGGAAAGCTTAGCCATAAAAATAAATCCACTTTTGGGGTTGGAAAATAACTTTTGCTTCTTCTCTGCCAGCTTGCTCCAAAGTAAAGTGGTTGACTCAGTCCCTGTTGCACATTTTCAGGTGTTTCAAATCAGGAAAATCAGACATGTGTTTATTGTGTGTCCAGTACTTGATTATTTGTATCTCATATGAGAAGAAGATTAGATTTTGGAGGAGGAAGATTAATAACTGTCTTCTGCAGAGACAGGCGTGCATTTGGATCTGCACGCTGATTTCAGTTTATTGTGAAACAATGCACCAACGAGGGTGTCTTTTATTTGTGAGCATTAGATGCACCACGGGTAGAGAGCGACCATTTAATTAAATCTCATTATGAAAATGCCTTTTATCTAAACATCAGGCAGAGCTTAAGAAAGGAAGACAGAGATTTCTGAAGACACTATTATTATTATTATTAATTTTTGCCTGCCCCTCATCAGGCAGAACACCAATCCCAATGATCTATTTCCAAGCGCCAGGAAGTGCCTTTACTCCTTCCCCTCCTGACAGCTCAGAGCCAGTGAGCATTTAGCAGCTAGAAGGAGCATGAACTTTGCAGAGTGTCCTGTTTCCATCCTGATTCCTCTGCCACCAGGCTGGGCTGCTTGAGCAAGTACTGAACCTCTATGAATCTGCAATACCTGTATCTGTAAATGGAGTTAGCTAAAACATTTGTCATGAAGCAGTGCTAATGACAAAGTAGGCAAGTTTCTGAGATGCAGGAGGCTACCCGGAGTGGCTCCCTCCTCTCTCCCTTCAAGGACTGTGCTCAGGGCCAGCAGACCTTGCTGGTCATTTGGGAAAACAGCCCTGAAGCTACTCTCCTCCCAGGTCGGAATCAGGTGGGAGCACCACCCTCACCAGAGAGCCTGGCCCCCTGCAGCCGTCAGCCACAACCTCCTCGCTATGACGCTTTCCTCCCACTTGCCCGGATTGTTAACAAGTTTAATTTAATGGTATCTGCTCCTGACAACCAGCTTCTGCGACTGGAAAGGAAAAGCAATTCCTGCCCACCTCCCGTCTGTGGTTCCGGAGCCACTCACCCACCTGATGGTTTGATGCTGCAGGGAGTCGGGGTCCGTGGCATTCACTGTCAGTAGCACACTGCCCACAGAGATGTTCTCCTGCCTGGTCACCATCATGGGGTCTGGGTAGAAGACTGGGCCCTCGTTGACATCCAGGACAGTGATGTGGACAGTGGCTGTGGAGCTGGGGCCATAGGAGACATCGGGTACGAGTGGGTCCTCATTTTCCACTTTGATCAGCAGGGTGTGAAAGGCGGAAATCTCATAGTCCAATGGCTGGAAAGCAGACAGAAGGGTCTCAGGATGCACACCAGCCACGAAGGGCAGGTGGTTTGCACAAACTCCCTCTGAAATTCCACGAGCAACAGTGGGCCTTCAGGGATGGAGCTGGGCTTTGGAGGCAGCCTGTGTAATTGGGGGGCTATCTTTAAGACAAAGAATATGAAACATGAAAATGTGAGATTAGGTATGGATGTTGGTTTTTTGTTTGTTTGTTTGTTTTTTATTAAGAAACGAATGACAACAGATGACTTGAGCCTTAGTGATCTGGGCAGTGAGTGACTTGAACCTTAGTGAGCCTCCCTCTGAGATCTTGTTAGGCAACTCCCTGGCAACGGCGAGGCTTAAAGGTCCCTGCCTGGAACCTGTAACTGCACATCCCCGACACCCGTGGGGGCTCTGGTAAACAAGACCACAAAGCCCAAGCCTCAGTCGCTTTACAGCAAGATAACTCTGCCTGTGTGATCACAGTGGATCAAATGGAACAGGAAAACCAAAGTTTTATATTTAATGTTTCTCTCTCACTTGCCACAAAGTCAAAGGGTCTCTATGTCCCTTCAAGCATAGCCTGGGCGCATGGTTTCTAGTAGAGTACAATGTGGGGAAAAGGATTTGAGAGTCTGAGCCATGTGGAGTTAAGCCGCTGGGCCCTGCCCATCTGAGGGCATGTGAAAATGTATGGGAGCATTTTCAACTGACTCAAGGACTCTACAGCCATTTGCCCGGCAGGGGACAGCAATACTAGATTCAAAGCCGTGCCCAGGACAGTCCCACACAATGGTGGATTGTCCTACCCCAGTGTCAATGGGCAGCCTTGATGAGGACCACTCTAGCTGATTTTGCAAAGGGGGCCGATAGTACCCACCTCCCCCAGCCACTGTGTGGACTAAACCAGAGGATGTCAAAGAAACTCCATGATAAACATTAGGAATACAATGGTGCTGCCAACTGAGTGTCTGTCACTCTCTTTCCCAACCACGAGAGCACATGATGTGGTGGCTGCAGGCATTTCCCAGAGTGGGGCTCTGTCAGGGGTGCATGGGGAGACATTTAGGTAAGATGAGGGCATACTGCTTCTGTCAAGTTATTTTCCTAATGCTTACTGGCACAAGTAGCTAACCCATCAGACCCATGCCATAATGGGTATTCTTGCAAGAAGGACAAGACTAAATGAGTCAAGAGATTTGATTTACACTCAACTCAAAGTAAGCAACCACAGTTGTAGAGGTTGCTGTGGATGTGGGAAAATGAAAGCAGAGATGAGGACCATTGATGCTGGGGAAAGAGCTGGCACCAAAGTGGGAGTGGAATCTGGCAGGTTGGGTCAGAGTGTCTTTAGGCAAATAAAGTCACTTTCATAATAATTACAGCTGACATGTATTCATGGCTAAGCACTCCACACATGGGAGAGTGTGTGCACACATACACACACTGGAGATGCTTCCTGGTTGTAACTGGACTTCCTCTCTTCACCTAGAACAACTCCCAGCAGGGTTAGTAATAGGATTTTAAGAGTTAACAGATGCAAAGCTCTTAGTACTGAGTGGCTGCATAGTGGTGTTTCGGTTCGATCCCTGTAACACAGCAGTAATTTACCATTCTATCCTTCTTTCTATGGATCCTAATAATGGATCTCTGTCCATCCCAAGTGATGCCAGAATGTGCAACCTCAGTAAAGTAAACTTCAAACCAGGGCCAGGGAGCTGCCATGCTTGGAAAATACAGCCATTCATCTCAAATAGGACCCTGGAGGGGGCAGAGCCTTTGGCTTGTTGGGTCACGAGAACGCTGAGGGTGGGTCCTCTGAACAGCAGTGAGATGCCGAGCACCTCAGTCTCCCAAGGGCCATCTCCACCCACACCAGCACTAATCACAATCTTGGCCTCATTTGGTCTGACATCTCATTCCCCAGAGCCAGAGACCTACGCACAAGCAGAAGGATAGTGGGGTTTCTGGGGAATTCAGCCATCTGCTGACAAGTGAGACAGTCAAGATGCTTGGAAATAACCAATTTGTGCCGCTCAGCTCCTTTTCCTCGGCTGGGGACCGCTGGTTGTTTTTTCCCAAGGAGACGATTCCCTCCCTCCTGTCCTTCTTTCCTGGGGACATCATTATTTGCAGCAAAAGTTCTTGCTCTTATAACTATAAGCTGCCTTGGAGGCTGTAGACAGACACCCTTTCTTTCACCCGTGAATACAGAGCACCTAGCACAGTGTCAGGACCATAGTGAGCTCTAAATAAATATCACTGGATGAATGAATGAATGACAGTAATTCTTGTGCTTTTCTCTAGCACTAGTCTTTTGCAACACAATTATATATCATTTTGATTATGCAAAAATCTAACATTCTTGGATATTTCTACCTTTTAAATCCCCTATTTTTTTAAATTAAATAGAAAGATGGGTGGGGGTCAAGTCCTGGCCCTGATGCATCATAACGCTGGGACCACCAGCAAGTCACCGCCACCCCTGAAGTCTCAGCTTTCTCTTCAATAAAATCCTAGTACAGAGGATTGTTGTAAAGATCAGGGGACAAGATGAATGCTGAATATTTCCCATGGAGCTAGGCCTAGCATTGATATCAATAACAAGAAGCTGTGAAGATGGTGAGGAAGAAGAGCGGGGAAGCAAGAGCTGCAAGAGTCATTTCCCCAGCCCCAGTTTTTCTCCTATGTTCCCAGGCTGACACTCCCTGAACAGAACGCCCTGAACGGAACGCTGGCTTCGGAGGAAGTATGCTGTGGAGGATGCCACAGAGGAAGGGGAGCAGCGAGGGAGGGAGCCACGCAGTGAGAGGCTGGCCTTAGGAAGGGAGCAGGGCCACGCTAATGTTTATTTCCATTCACCCAAGGTGGGATCTACTAACTCCAGCTGTACGATGCCCAGGGCTAGAACACCTAGAGCTGGTGACACATGGGTCTCTCTTCCTAATCCCCTCTGAGGGCTGTAATTGGATTAAGAAGCCCTCTATGATCTCACAAAGTACACAATCTTATTAATGTGCTTTGTCTGTTGCCGGGCCTCTGTGTCAGGGATGGGAGGAAATTGAAAATACTCCTGATGGAAGCTACAGAGAGGCAATTCAATTAATATTTTTTCAAGTGTCAAGAGAGGGTGTAAACCACTGTCCTGGGAAATTTAAAGCTTGGAAAAGCTGACTCACATGGGAAGGATGGAGGACCTGGGTTTGTTAGCTGGAAGAGGGAGGATCCAGAACTGACTGGATAGCTATGTTTAGGTCTGTGAAAGGTTTGGGGAACCAGGGATGCTTTCTGGATGCTACTTTCTTTGAGGACAAAATAGAAAATAAACTTAAAATGCAGGATTGATTATATTCGGCTGAAAGAATAACTGTCTGGTGGTTTTAGAATCAGTTTAGAAAGCAACTAAGGGTGTTTCTGATCTGAAGGTTTTAAATACGAAGCAGGAACTCATTTGTCAGAGCCACTGGGATTTCGTCCTTTTGAGAGGCAGGACTGTACTGGAAACCAGCAGCATCCTGAGGCTCCAAATAGTTGTTCCGTATGTTGGATTGCTAACTGGTTAGGGCAGACCTGCTCGTGCTTGGCTGCCCAACAGCAATCACCAGCCCACCCTCTTCCTTATCCACTGTAAAAGTCCAAAGGCCAGATGTGGACTTTCTCAGCTTTCCTTGAAGTTAAGGAAAATCTGTCATCGGCCAACGAAACATCATGGGAAATTGCCCAGGGTACCCTTAGAAAGGATGTTTTCTGCCCCGATAAGAGGAGAGGGTCACATGAGAGCACCTTCTCTCATTTGCCTGGCTGCCCCCTTATGTCCTGCATTAGGACACAGCAATGGGAAGACATGATGCCTGGGGCTTTGGCAGCCACTTTATGTCCAAGAGGAAAAAGTCAAAAGCATCTGAGGCACCCCACTGCTGGCTCTCTGCCACCTGGAACGGTTGGCCAATCCTGGACTGGCCTACCTTCATCTAGTTATAAAAATTCTTAAATTCCCTTCATTAGTTAAGCCACTATTAGTCTAACATTCTGTTACTTGCAGCAGAATGCATTCCTAATGGTTGCCCCAATGGCTGGCACAGTGGACAGCAGCAGAGAGCATGGCCTAACTGGCTTCTAGAAGGTGGTCTGGGGCTCTGCTTCACATGTGCTGAGAGATATATAGAGCTCAAGGCCCTTCCTACTGACCAGGGAGACAGCCAGTGTGGGGTGAGGGAGAGTCTGCATCCCAATTCCAAAGCAAAGGAAGTTCACTCACTAGCAAAGCTGAAGTCAGCAAGAGCCTCAGCCTCTGTGGGCACCTCTTCCCCTGGAATTTGCAGGGAGGGCGGACAAGCTTATGGAAACCCCTTCCCCAAAGGCCATGTCCCTTGACAAGAGGTGTGCCCTGTGAACAGAACCACCTGGCACACCTCTCCCTCATTTTCTGACACAGTGGGTCTGGGGTAAGCCCAGAAATCTGCATTTTAACTAGCATTGCAGATGATTCTTATATATGCTAGCATTTGAGAGCCATTGCATCATGGACCAGCGCAGGAATATAGGGAGAGGAGAATGGCTCCTTCCTACAAGTCCTGTTTTTTTTTTTTGTTGTTGTTGTTATTTTGAGACAGAGTCTCACTTTGTTGCCAAGGCTGGTTAATAGGGTGGTAGTCATTAGTCCATGGAGATGTCTTATTTAAGAGGAACATGTGGGTGATCTTACTTAGTTTTATGGCCCTGAAGTAAGAACCAGATGCCAGGTATAGTTTCAGGATAGTCACCCCCAAGTGTTACGGGTCTGGAGCGAGGAGGGTAGTACTGCTGAGCGGGATGATGATTTCTCAGAGGCTGGTATATTCAGAGGCCAAAATTTGGTAGGGGATATCCTTGTTGGTGAGGGACTTCTTGACTGAGATGTGCTATGTCCAATGAATGAATGCATGTACTACATAATATTAAGGATTTCTAGTACAGGTCAATATTCATATGGGTTAGGTTTTATTGTGTACTTGACAACAGTAGATGTGTGGTAGTTAATTAAGGAATTGTTAATACGTGCTTATATGTATGTAGACTAGGTTTGTAATGTACTCTTATATATGAATGTACTATGTACGAATAAGCAATTACAGTACTGCATATTATTCATGGGGACTAGCAGTGATGCACGAAGTACATAAAAGCACTAATGTATTTGGCAATGGCAAAGTTATCAGGAAACCCTGGCACTGGCCCTCTGTGTCTGTGGCTGCTGCACTTTCGAAGCTGTAAAAGTCATAGAATGACATAGCCACTGGCTGTCCTCTGTGGCTAATTCTGAGTCTATAAAAGCTGTCAGGCAATTTTCCAAACCTGCAACTTGAAGATAAAACTTGGGTAAATAGACATCTCCATCACACATCCTGGAGCTCAGTCTTCCCCAGAATGTGTTTGCTACAGCTCAAGGAAAATAGATATGAGCAAAACAGGATTTGGCAGGGTGCAGTGGCTCATGTCTGGAATCCCAGCACTTTGGGAGGCTGAGCAGGCAGATCACTTGAAGTCAGGAGTTCAAGACCAGCCTGGCCAACATGGTGAGACCCATCTCTATTAAAAATACAAAAATCAGCTGGGTGTGGTGGCATGTACCTGTAATCCCAGTTACTCAGGAAACTGAGGCAGGAGACTCACTTGAACTCAGGAAGTGGAGGTTGCAGTGAGCTGAGATCATGCCATTGCACTCCAGCCCGGTGACAGAGCAAGACTCCATCTCAAGAAAAAAAAAAAAAAAAAAAAAAAAAAAAAAAAAGATTCCAGAGAGCTGCCTTACTCTATCCACCATGTGAAGATAGAGAGAGAAGATGGACATCTGTCAAAAGTGGGTCCTCACCAGACACAGAATCTGCTGGAAGGTTGATCTTGGACTTTTCAACCTCCAGAACTGTGAGAAATGAATGTCTGTGGTTTATAAGCCATCCAGCCTTCATTATAGCAACTCAATGGACTGCAACAACAACCCTAAGAGGTAGGTTCTATTATCATTCTCATTTTATGGATGGGGAAACTGAGGCACAGAAAACATGGGTATCTTGGCCTAGGGCACACAGGGAGTGGGCAGCCACGTCCCTCCTCTGCCCACTGCTACTATGACTATAAATATGATTGATCCCCGCTGCTCAGGAAAATGGCTTCATCCACTAGAAAAGAAAATGTGTTCCCATGAAGGTCCTGGTCTCTGGCAGAAACTCTCCCCAGAACTTCCCATTAAGAGTGAAACTGTGTAGAAATGCCTCCTTTCGGAATGCCAAGGCCACCTGTAGCAAGCCTTCTGTGCCACCATCCCCAGTAATATTTCTGGATTATCAGCATGAGCCAGAGGTTTTACATTTATAATTACATTTCCTCCTTGTTCTACTCGTTGCCAGCGAGAGGGTCAGTGTGTGAGTCAGCAAGGCTCACAGAGGGTTTACACCAATAATTATGTTGTGTGTGTGTTTTTAAGGAATAATTGAGTTCTGCTAAGAAAGATTAAGAAGACATGTCATAGCCACATTTTGAGCACAGGTCTCTAAAAACACCTTCACACATCTCATTTTGGCATATCTGTTAATAATTCCTTAGCAAATGTATAAAGAATTTCATTTAAAACTTAAGTTTGGGCCAGGCATGGTGGCTCACACTTGTAACCCCAGCACTTTGGGAGGCCAAGGCAGGCGGATCACTTGAGGCCAGGAGTTTGAGACCAGCCTGGGCAACGTGGTGAGACCCCATTTATACTAAAAATACAAAAACTAGCCAGGCATGGTGGCAGGCAGCTGTAATCCCAGCTACTCAGGAGGCTGAGGCATGAGAATCACTTGAACCTAGGAGGTGGAGACTGTAGTGAGCTGAGATTACACTACTGCACCCCAGCCTAGGCGACAGAGTGAGACTGTCTCAAAAAACAAAAACGAAAACAAAAATAATCCACTTAGGTTTGGTTTTCTTAAAGTTACACGTAAGTTTGGGTATTTCAGAACCTACAAAACAGGTTTGTTTGATGGCTGCTTGTTTATGCTGCTGAGGACAGGAGGGCACCCTTAAGCCATAAGCATTTTCCTTTGTTAATTCCCAGAAGGAGGAGACTGGGGGAATTTATCTGTGGCCTTCTAAACTCGGTGATTCTATGAGTCCCCTCATAGGGCACTCCATGCTTGCAAGAGGAGAAAGGGGCAGTTGGAAGCACCCTTACTTTGACGACAGAAAGCATCCCTTCATTGGTTTGGGGGTTGGTGTGGATTTCGAAGCTCTGCCCTGGGTTTCCGTTGATGATGGTGTAGGCAGCCCTCCATGCACCTGTGGTGGGGTCATCTTTATCTTCAACTGTCAAATTGACAATAACTCCCACAGCTCCTTCCTCGACTGTGGCTTGAAACTGCAAAAAAAAAAGCAGATGGTAATGGTCACTATTTTGAACACACATAGTCAATTACATGCTTTGCACTGGGTACGTTACACACATCATCTCACATAAACATAAATAACATAGGAGGATTATGATTAGAAGATACTATGCTCCTCTTCTCAGCTTTTCTTGAACTTAGGTGAGGCCATGAGACTAACTTCTCTTCTGCAGAATGCAGGCAGGAATGATATTGACCATGGCTGTGCTGTGCTGCTCTGTGGTGGGAGGGTGAAAAGAACAGCTGTGCCTCCTTTCTGGGCTTTTTCACCCTCTGCCTACCTGAATGCAGAGGACCACAAAACCCCAAGGGAGCAGGGAGCCACAGGGGAGGAGGAGCTTGGGTCCCTGAGTCACCACATGGAGGGGAGAAACCTGGAGGCCAAGAACACCTGTCCTGAACTATCATTGAATGAGAAACAATTTTCGATTGAGTTCAAGCCATTTTTGTTTGCATTTGTTCTCGCAGCCTTGCCTCCCCAAAACAACAACATAATCAGATGAGTAAAGCGCTAAGACTTGTAAATGAAGAGACTGGGGTTTGACCCCAGATCCTCTGCTAGACCCTGCTATTTTCTCGAATGAAGAAAACCAGTCCCATTCTTTTCACTCCATATCCACTCTTAATAGGACCTTAGAAACCATTTTCTAAGAAATCATCTACATCAATTGTTTGGAGCCTTGTTGTACCTGTGTTTCTATTGTAATACATCTCAAATGCTTGTTGCAAGTAGGTGTGGTGAAAATAAATCAATAAATGAAAAATCAACTTTCTCATAGATAGAGAATTTCATGAGCTATCATTAGCACATTCCTTTGAGCTGGAGGCATAAAGTATTGTTTTGGTGCTTACCTCTGACACACTACAGGTAAATAGTAATCTGTTTGCAAATATTTTATAAACAAGTAACACCAATAAGCTGACAAGAAGAAGAAATACCTTGGAATTTCGATTAGTAGGAAAGTGAATCTAGAGACAGTAAGATGATGTCAAAAAGCCCTTGTGTTCAAAGAAAAGTAATTTGAGAAATGAGGTTTCAAAAGCAGTGACTGATTAATTGACTTGCAAATCATTAATCATAAACCTTAATCCTGAGGACTCTCAGGAGATGGGGCGGGGATTGGAACTAATTTGTTTATTGCACCTCGGCAAACCCGGACGAGTTGTCTTCCATAAAAGGAGAGCTGGAAAATTCTTAGAACATGCATGGAGGCTAGAAACAGTGGGAACGAGGAGGGATACTGAGGCTGCTGTCACACAGAAACAGCTCCAGGGGGCAATTATTTTGATCTGATTCATATGATTCTTGTTTAATGTCTACCTATCTTCTATCTTCTCCTCTTCTCAAAAAATCATAGCATTCTTGAGCTGGAAAAATATACTAATGGTTCTCAGCCCTGTCTGCACATTAGAACCTCCCAGAGGCTTTGAAAAAGCTTCCTGAGTCCTATTCCAATTCAGGATTCCCCAAGGTTAAAGTGCATGAAAATCTATTATGGTAGGAGGGATTGATGAAGGAGAAAGTGCCTGGGGTCCTCTAGCCAGGTTGGAGCACAAGGGAGATCAGTCCATCTCTGGTCTTCTGGAACATGCAGGCAAGTGGCAGAATCAGGCATCAGTCAGGGAATCAATTCAGATTCAGAATCCCCAGACCAATTCAGATTCCCCAGGCTCTGGGGTAAAGCCTGGGACTCAGTATTTTCTTCATCTGACTAGACAAATCTAATATGTAGTAGGGGCAAGAAGCAGGATGGAGTCCAAGTCTAAGGATGGCAGGCAGGTGTCAATGACAGGACCTACCCTTGTGAATGGGTGAAGCTGCCTGAGTCTGGTGTGGACAGGCCTGCAGTACATCTGGGTTCAGCAGGAAAGAGTGCTGTGATCAATTAATGCTATCTGCCATGTAGCCAGGAGGGGGCTTGGTGACACATGAGTGATCTAATCCCTTCATATTACAGATGAAGATGATAGCACAGAGAAGGAAGGAAGGAAGAAGGAAGAGTGCTGCCCAAAGTCATTTAGTGACCCAAAGATCAGACCTAAGTCTCCTGGTTTCCGGTAATCTTTGCTCCCAACCAGTTCTGTCATTCGTGCCCACCTCAGATCCCCAGGGCTTAGGCCAGTCCTTCCTTCACCTGCTTGCTGAAGTCCAGAGCCAGAGGACTGGTTGTCCCTGAAGATCACAGCAGATGTCAGCTTATAACCTGTCCTTGTGGCTCTTCCGACACCTGTACCTTAGGAAACCAGGTGTCAATCATGTGGGCATAAAATGGGCTAAGGCTAGAGGATGCTGGGAACCACCAGTCAGGTAGAAATGCTGTCATGTCCAGTGCATAAGTGAGAAGTTGCTCTGTTAAAGCGGGTGTCATTGCCAAGATGAAAACGCTGTGACAAACCATGATTTGAGGAGGCTGGAGGCTCTATGTGCACCTGTCTCTTCATGGGTTTATCTCTAGTCTCTTGCATGGTGCTAGGTGCACAGAAGAAACTCAGTAGATATTTGTTGAATGAATGAACGATCTTAAGTATAGGAAGTGGGATCTGGCAGCAGAGGCGAGGGCTGAGGGAATGTGAAGGGACAAAACCATACAGAAGGAAGACTAAGAGGGACTGACTTGTTGACTGACGCCTGATTCTGCCACTAGCCTGAGTGTTCCAGAAGACCAGGGATGGACTGATCTCCCCTGTGTTCCAGCAGAGCTGTGCCATGACTGGTGGACCCCAGGCACCTTTGCCTTCATCAACCCCTCCTACCATAATAGAGTAATGTGCCTTAAAAAATTTATTTTGGGGGCTGGGCATGGTATTCTAACACTGTAATCCTAGCTCTTTGGGAGGCTGAGGTGGGAGGATCACTTGAGCCCAGGAACTCAAGATGAGCCTGGGCAACATAGTGAGATACCCTCTATAAAAAAAAAAAATTGTAAAAAATTAGCCAGGTGTGGTGGCACGTGCCTGTGGTCCCACACACTCAGGAGGCTGAGGTGGGACGATCTTTGAGTGTAGGAGTTTGAGGCTGCAGTGAGTTATGATTACACCACTGCACTCCAGCCTTGGTGACAGAGCAAGACCCTGTCTCAGAAAAAATTATTTTTATGATGTGAAGAAAAGAATTAAAAATTTATTTTACCCTAAAAGTTATTTTTATTTCCTTCTGATTTTAGGGTCCTAGCACATGATAACCGTGCCTGATGGATGAGTCAGCCCTGATCCAACACACGAGCAGGTCTGAAGATGGGATGGATGAATGGATAGATGGATGGGTGGATGGGTGGGTGGATGGATAGATGGATAGACAGATGGGTGGATGGATGGATGGGTGGTGGATGGATGGATGGGTAAGTGGGTGGAGGGGTGGATGAATGAATTAATAAAATTAATATTTAGGCCACGTATAAGTGAGACAAACCTGTGCAGCTTCTTTCACGACACTGATAGTTTTATATCTGCAGCACCTGCTGAAGGGGCTGGTATAGAATACCTTGTTAGTGTGTGAGCAAATGAATTCAAGTAGAATGGAAAGGTGCTGATGTGCTAGGAATTCTCAGAGATGTGCACTGTGGCCCTCATGTGTCCTTGGATGGGTCCACAAAGATATTTACCTGCCATCCATCTATTTATCCATCCATCTATCCATGCATCCATCCATCATCCATCTCTTTATCTATCATTCCATTCATCATCCATCCATCCATCCATCCATCCATCCATCCATCCATCCATCCATCCAGGGATACACCACTAAACAAAACAGACATGATATTTCCTCATGGAAATTGCAGGCTGAAACGAGAGACAGATAGGAAAGAAATGTATAACAATGTGTTAATTGTCAAGGAATAAAATCACAGTTCTCGGGGAGTCTCTCTGTGTGTGTAGGCGGGTATCTGATCCAGTCTGGAGAGGATCATCAGGGAAAAATTCCCCGAGAACTGAAAGAAGAGGAGGCCTTAGAGAGGTGAAGGGGGTGAGAACACACCTGGCATCTGAAAGAGCAGGAACAAAGACCAGGTGGCAGGAAGAGCCAGAGGTGCCTTTGCAGAGCAAAGGCAAGCTGGGTGTGGCTGGAATGAAGGAGAGAGCCAGAGAGAACTCTTTGACATCAGACTCCAGAGGTGGTAGAGTCAGCTTATGCAGGGCCCTGTTGGCCATGGAAAGGCATTTGGGATTTACTTTGAAAGCAAAGTGTAGCCTAATCAAGGAACTGGGTTATGTTTAAATTTACTCCTGAGAGAATACAAAAAAAAAAAAAATTAAATATGGAAAATGTTCAACACAATTATTATAGTCTTTGTTAAGACCATTATCTGATTTCTGCATAAACTATGAAGCAGTTTCTTTGAGCATCCATTTAGAAGCTCATTATTGCTTAATTAAATACTCATTCTATTAATTCTATTCAACGTTTTAACCCCATTATATAATTCAAGAAAGGAAAATTAAATAGATTAAAATGAAATGGTACCATTTTACATTTCTATAGCAATGCTCACTTTGTGATTTAAAAACAATAGACAGACATTAATTTACTACACTAGAGCAGGAGGAATTATTGATTGTACTATTACTACCTTTAATTGGAAAAAATAGATAAAGTTACTTTTCTGTTAAACTGTGTGGCAAATCAAATGCCAGATACAAAACATATTTTTACACAATCACTGTGGCTTGTTGGGACTATGTACTGGGCTTATTTGCTCTTCCCTCCAAATTCAGAACTGAGTATTTTGTTCTCTTTGAGTTACATCATAGACATTTAGGATGAGGCTGCCTGGATGGGCCACAAAGGCCATCACTAGTGGGAAGAGGGATTTGAATTTTATTATGCACCAAGAATGCATGTTCTTCCTCCAAGAGCAGAAAGTTGACCTTTAGATTAACATGGAAGATGGAAATAATGATCAGAAGGTTGGAAAGCCACAGATGGGAAAGAAGTGACAGAGGACAATTTTAAAGGACTGGATATATGCAAGCTTGCATGCTTGACCACTTGCATGTTTGACTTGAATACTAGTCCAAGTTCATGAGCCATTAACCTAAAGTTTCACAGAGAACTAATATGGAACTTGAAAAGCTGGGATGTAGTCATTTGGGCCTTGGCTTTAAAAAATTAAAAGACAGGGTATCACTAATTTCTATTTGTGATGATAAAAGGGTAGGGCAGAGACCATCAGAAATGTAACTTGCAAACATTTTTGAGTCTATGTTTACAAAAAAGATACAGTTTACTGGAAGACTCTTCCCAATAGTCTAATGGGTAGCAACTGTTACTGATATAAATAAGATAATGCATTTAAGGAGTTTGGCAAATTGCCTGGCATATGTATAACAAGGAGTCAGTATTTGTTAGCAAGGATAATGATGATGGATTTTGCCCTGTATCATATGAAATTCTTACTAAGAAATTGGAGAATTTGGTTTAAACCCCTGTGACTCTTTC
This sequence comes from Macaca thibetana thibetana, assembly GCF_024542745.1. Taxonomy (NCBI): domain Eukaryota; kingdom Metazoa; phylum Chordata; class Mammalia; order Primates; family Cercopithecidae; genus Macaca; species Macaca thibetana. The sequence goes on along the minus strand of NC_065597.1, from coordinate 26,664,046 downwards.
TGCTCTTAACACAGTCTGCCTTATAATGTGGTTATGTATATATGTATTTTATTTTCCTCAAGTGCTGTGGAGGAAGCTTTTTTATTTCAGTTATGTATGCCTGGCATTCACACACTTGCTCATTCTTGTTATGCTCCAACAACAGACACGAGGCAAATGATGTCAATCCTATCATGTCCACATTTGGAAGGGAAAGCTGCATTAGATATCTGGTTTTCTTCTATGATTAGGATTTATCTCAGAATGGAAAGATACAACAATTCATTTTACTTGTTGTATCAGATACTTGTTGTATCTGTTGCATGCTGGAGACTCCACTAGGCACAAAAATACATAAGTAAATGAGAGGGCTAGTATTCCCTCCAGTGTCCCCTTTCTTTGTAGGTATTGTACATCTATAACATATCTTGACAATTTATTTTCTACCACTTCTAAAAGCATTTCTCACTGTCACACATCCAAGGCTGTACCTGTGGCCAATTATGAATGCTTTTATGTTTTGACATGATTTAGTTTCCAGGTAGCGGTCTTTCCGTAAATGGTGCTGGATCAATTGGATATCCATCTGGAGAAAACAATGAATCCTGACTCCTACCTCACACCATACACAAAATGTGAAAGGTAAACAGTAAAGTTCTTAGAAGAAAACATATGAGAACATTTTCAGCCTCCACATCATGTTTATGTGCACTATATATATATATACACACACACATATAATACATAATATAAAATAATATTAAAACTATAATTATATAAAATATATATAAGATATATATTTACATACAAATTTTAAAGAGTATACAGTACAGAGATCTAAATAAACTTCATTCAATATCTTAAGAAAGCCCTATGTCTCAGAAGCGATTAATAACAGAGCCACACAAGGGCCTGTGGTTGCTTGACTAAGAACCATGGTATGTTCATTGGCAAGTCCTCAAGATGACTGGAACCTACTAAGTCCTTCCCTAGCTAGGTCACAGTAGAATAGGCATAGCCAGGCCTTAAAGTGCCTACAGGAGCAAGACAAAAGAATATTCAGGAACCCACTAGATCATCATAGTCCCAGTCATTGGTGAGCATCTTTTTCTTCTCCTTTTTTTTGAAGCAGGTCTTGCTCTGTTGCCCAGGCTGGAATGCAGTGTTGTGATCACAGCTCACTGCAGCCTTGACTTCTTAGGCTCAAGTGATCCTTCTGCCTTAGCTGGGACCACAGGCATAAACCACCATGACTGGCTAATTTAAATATATATACATTTTTTTGATGAGATGGGGTCCTACTAAGTTGCCCAGGCTGGTCTCACACTCTTAGGCTCAAGTGGTCTTCCTACCTTGGCCTACCTAATTGCTGGCATTCTAGGCATGAGTCACTGTGCCCAGCCTTCTCCTCTCTTTATCTGATTAAAATTCTGTAAATCATTTGTTTTCTTTGAAGATACAGAGTGGTGTCAGAGACCTGATTTTTAATGCCCATGGGAGGTAACTCACACAGGAAAGAAATACATCAGATGCTAGAGGTGAGAATTCCAGTTACCATGAACAGAAAGAACTTGGCAGAGACTTCCCTGCCTCTCAAGCAGAGACAACCTGGGGCATGCTCCTCCCAATGTTGAGATCCTTGAGAGTCGGAGTCATATCTCTGATTCCCCAAAATGCTCAATGCCACATCTTTCATAAAGTAAGAGCGCTTTAAGCAGACACTAACTTTTGGAATCATTTTGTCTCAAGAATAAAAACCCAAGGTGGAAAGATAACAATGCACATGTGTTTGAGAGTCTCCCAATGAGAATAGTAAACAGATCTTCTCTATTTCTCCTGAGAGAAAGGAAAGTGGACTCAATTGTAGTTCAAATGACAGAGATTATACAATTTCTAAATGGCAAATTAGAGTATTTCTTTCCTGAAAATCTTAGCGGTTTTGAGTAGATATAGCTCAGGGTGCCTGCATAATCCATAAACCATTTGAGGGAACTAAATCCACCCCCAGTCCCCGCTGAAAAGAGTGGTACTAGGGAGTCATTTTGTAACATGTGATCTTAGCTTCCTTGGCCATAGCTGATTGGACCCAGAGATGATCACCTGACTCACAGGTAACCAATCCATTGGTTGATTCGTGAAAAATGGGATTATTTCTTTTATAAATTTGAACTAAGAGAGAAGTAGAGGTTTCTCAGCATTTGTGCAAGAGGTGGCCATTTTTTGTCATTTGGATATGGATAAATTCTCAGAGAAATCCAATATGCATGGAGAAGCAAAAGAATGGAGAAATCGAGAGAAAAATTTACAAAAGAGATTTTTTTTTCTGTGACTCAAAGACAAAAGACAGATAGGAAGTTTTCTCAGTGGCTGACTGGTTTCCCAGTCCTGCTCTCAACCCCACGAGGTTCCCTGTGCTCTTGTCTGTGGGAACCTCTGTTCCCATCAACAACCTCATTTTCACTCCAGCGCCTTGAGCAGGTTTCCATTCCTTGCAACAATGGCGCCCTGGGGAAAATAACTCTGAAGATATCTGCTGAAATCATTAGGTGAGTCATCCCTTTGATGGTGCTTTGGGTTTCACAGACGTTTTCTCAAGTATTTTTTCTTTTTCACATCTTGTTGTGAAAAATATTAAACATGTATAAAAGCAGGTAGAATAGGATAATAACCCCCCACATGCCTGTCTTCAGGCTTTAGAGATCCTCAACTCCCAGCTTCTGGTGCTTCATCTCCACAGCCACCCCTCCCCGATCCTGCACTGTTTGGAGCAAATCCCAGACGTGCCATTACATCTGTAAAGATTTCAGTCTAAAACACAGGGATTCTTTTTAAGAAAACATGATCAAAGTCCTTTCTTGATCCAACTAACATTAATTTCTTCTACGGACAATTTTGTGTTTCCCTTTTGTGCCAGATGCTTTGCTAAAAGTATTTGCATGTTATCTCCATCATGCAAAGTGAGAGTACCTACTAGTTATGGTAACAGACAGTTACAGAAAGGTCTATTAAACATCCAGAGACTTCCCAGTTAAATGTCTGAAGCCATCCACCGTTACTAAACAGGTGAGAAAATGTAAAACTAGAATGTGGAAACAGTTCAAAAATAACAAGGAATAGCATCTTAACAAGAAAGAAACGTGCCTTGAGTGAAGAGTCCTCTCCAAAATTCATTGGCATCCCAGGTAGTGTGGTTCTCGATCCTGGACTGATACTAATGTCCGCCTCACTGATGTCCTGCCCCCATGTGACCCACCCACCCAGGGTGATCCTGGGTTGAAAGGAAAATGATGTTCCTAGACAGCACTTATCTGTGAGGCCCGTAACACTGAGAGAGAAAATGAAGCATCCCTCAACCCCCTGGCTCTACAGGTGCCGGGGAATGAACCAAAGGGCAAGAGAGGGAAACATTCACTGCATGCCCTGGCAGGAATCGCTCCCTCTTCCCCTTAGGGCACACTTCTCTGATTCATTTCCTGTGAGATGTTTTCTTGTGTCGGCTGCAGACACATAGAAAGTGCAGAGTCCATGGCTTTTGAGGAAGATGCCCAGCTGGTACAGTCCACTTTCCAATGACTGTACTCTTCCTCTACATGGCCCTGTCTACACCAAATGCAGACGTGCACATTTGCAAAACTAAAAATGAAATGCATTTTCAGGGAGAAAAGGCTTGTGTAACAAAGCAGGTCTTTGCCCTACAAAACAAAATGAAAAGACAAGGCCACTGAAGACTGACAGGAAAATGATGCAGTGGAATGGTGGTTCTTTTTTATTTTTATTTTAATTTTTATTTTATTTTTATACTTTAAGTTCTAGAGTACATGTGCACAATGTGCAGTTTTCTTACATATGTATACATGTGCCATGTTGGTGTGCTGCACCCATTAACTCGTCATTTACATTAGGTATATCTCCTAATGCTATCCCTCCCCCCTCCCCCCTCCCCACAATAGGCCCCGGTGTGTGATGTTCCCCTTCCTGTGTCCAAGTGATCTCAATGTTCAATTCCCACCTATGAGTGAGAAGATGCGGTGTTTGGTTTTCTGTTCTTGTGATAGTTTGCTGAGAATGATGGTTTCCAGCTGCATCCATGTCCCTACAAAGGACATGAACTCATCCTTTTTTATGGCTGCATAGTATTCCATGGTGTATATGTGCCACATTTTCTTAATCCAGTCTGTCACTGATGGAAATTTGGGTTGATTCCAAGTCTTTGCTATTGTGAATAGTGCTGCAATAAACATATGTGTGCATGTGTCTTTATAGCAGCATGATTTATAATCCTTTGGGCATATGCCCAGTAATGGGATGGCTGGGTCAAATGGTAAACTGTGCTCCTGAGAACCAAGATTTTTTATTTTATTTTATTTTTTTGAGACAGGGTCTTGCTCTGTCACCCAGGCTGGACTGCAGTGGTGTGACTGTGGCTCATTGCAGCTTTGACCTCCTAAGCGCAAATGATCCTCATGCCTCAGCCTCCCCAGTAGCTGGGTGTGTGTGCCATCACACCCAGCTAACTTTTAAATTTTGTGTAGAGATGGGGTTTCACTATACTGCCCAGGCTGGCCTCAAACTCCTGGGCTCAAGTGATCCTCACGTCTTGGCCCTGCAAAGTACTGCAATCATAGGTGTGAGCCACTGAGTCCAGCAAGAATGTTTGAGATGGTACAGGAGTCCTACCAAGGCATCAAACATTTTCCTTCAAACAATAAGAATTTAAACTGCCTGAGCAATCTGTTAATTATATTTTATCTGTTTTGTATATTAGAATTCCTGCCTAGGATTTTGATTGAAAAAAAAAGTTATGTTGCTAAAGAGAGTTTGAAAATCATTGCCTTAGGGGAATGATGAAATAAATATTACATTAGATGGTGACAGAAAAATAAAAACCAAAGACAAATATGCCTACATTCTTTTTCTTTCTGAATTTCAGGCTTGGATACTTTATTTCATTGGACGTTAGTAGCTCTCCTTCACTTGAGTTTCTCTCTTAAGAAAATGCAAAACACATTTGTTCATCTGACAAGATAATTGAAAATAGTTTAATTCTGAGAAGCAGAGAGATTTTCTGTAGAGATACTCATTTGACCACAAATATCTGAATCTGGATGAAGAATGGCTTTTCAAGAAACAATAACATAGTCTGCTTTCTAAAGACACTGGAGTTTGGCTTATGCAATTCTGCAGATTTAAAGGAGTAGGAAATTCAATGAAGTGGGGCAAATTCTAGTTGGCCTCTAACTTAGTGGTTCCCAGTTCCCACTACTGGTCTGTAACCTGTTAGGAACTGGGCTACACAGAAGGAGGTGAGCTATGGGAGAGCAAGTGAAACTTCATATGGGAGAGCAAGCAATGGGCTGCTCCCCATTGCTCACTAATATTACCACCTGAGCTCTACCTCCTGTCAGATCAGTGGTGGCATTAGATTCTCATAGGAGCACAAACCCTATCGTGAACTACACACACAAGGGATCTAGGTTACGCATTCCTCGTGAGAATCTAATACTTGATGATCTATCATTGTCTACTATCACTCCCAGATGGAACCATCTAGCTGCAGGAAAACAAGCTCAGGGATCCCACTGGTTCTACATTATAGTAGTTGTCTAATTATTTCATTATATATTACAATGTAATAATAATAGAAATGAAATGCACAATAAATGTAATGTGCTTGAATCTTCCCAATACCATCCCCGCGACCCCGGTCCATGGAAAACCTGTCTTCCACAAAACCAGTTCCTGGTGCCAAAAAGATTGTGGATTGGCTGGGTGTGGTGGCTTCTGCCTGTAATCCCAGCACTTTGGGAGGCCGAGGCAGGAAGATCACCTGAGGTCAGGAGTTCGAGGCCAGCCTGACCAATATGGTGAAATCCCATCTCTACAAAAAACACAAAAATCAGCTGGGCATGGTGGCAGGCATCTGTAGTCCAAGATACTTGGGAGGCTGAGAAAGGAGAATTGCTTGAACCTGGGAGGAGGAGGTTGCAGTGAGCCAAGATCGTGCCACTGCACTCCAGCCTGGGTGACAGAGTGAGACTCCTTCTCAAAAAAAAAAAAAAAAAAAGTTGTGGACTGCTGCTCTGATTCATGGGTACATTTCTGGCAAATCGTGCAAGTTCTCTGAGACCCAGTTCACTTATCTGAGAAACGGGTATCAGACTAAAGCTGTCTGTCATTCTTAACCCTGACTACACATTAAAGCACCTGAAAGCCTTAAAACAAACCCACTAATGATATGGGGTACTGCTTTCAGAGATGGTTCCTGGATGGGGCTGAGGCATTTCTATTTCTGAAAACACCCCTCCTGTGATTCTAATGAACAGCCAACGGCTGAGAACAACAGCTTGAGGTAACCACTGAGGTCCCTTTTAGTTCTAAGATCAAATGATGAAAGAATCGGTGGCACATTCTAACTTGTGTTGGGACCTTGCTGGTGAGGACATGGGACCTTTCTGGTGAGGACATGGGACCTTGCTGGTGAGGACATGGAGCTGGCAGTGCTGAAGGATGCCACTGGTGGGGAATGTTGTGAATTCTTGCTGTTCTATGTGCAAGGAGTACACAGACATTGCTAAGCAAGCGAATGCAGTATCTTTGCCAAGCAAATCACAGGTCTGTCTCGTGGAGGTCATCTCTTCCACTGACTGTTTGATTTCTGCAGACACATCCTTCACTCATCAGTTTGTTTTCCATATCCCCAGCCCACAGCCTCTCCCGCAAAGGAGGGGTCTACTGCAGAGGAAGGTTGGCTGTTCGGTAAAGTAGAAACTGATTGTCAAGGGACACTTTGGAGCTACTGGTTGGCTGCCATCCTGAGCATAGATGAACTTTATGTCTAAAGTTGGGGGTCAAAGAAGATCTAGAAATTAAGTGAGCTTCTGCCTACTCATGAACCCAGAAGCTATCCCGAGGGGATCAGAGTAGAGACCCCTGAAAAGCAGCAGCCTGTCTTCTTGACGGTCTATGGGGGACACCTTGTTTGACTTCATAATGCCACTCATTGTCCCAGAGACACGGTGGCCAGGACACTTGGCTCAGGAACAATGCAGCAATGGAGTGGCACTACAGACAAATGGTCCTGTGTTGAGGGATGAACACCCTTTACATCACTCATATGGCTGTTTCTTTACAATGAGCTGGATCCACAGTCTGTTACTCTGTCAAAGGAGGAGACTATTTCTTTCATTTTGCCATTACATATGGAGGGCTGAGATGTTATTCAGTTCATGTGACTTCAGTCTTTCCTAAGAATATGGAAGAATAAAGACCAATTGAGTGCCCTGAGTTTACTGTACCTGAAGTGCAAGTTTTATTCTCCAAAAACGTTGGCATCAGCCTGTGCTTTAATCACCTCTCCTGGAGCCCAGGAGCTGGCATTCCCAGAATGTACCACATCTGAAATTCATAAGCCACCAGTAGTGTCAGTCCCTAAAGAATGACTTGGAGACATGAAATGCCTCCTAAAATCAAGCAATTCTTTATACCCTGCTGTCTTATTCCTATTACAGGCAGAGGATAACTGGGGATGGTTTGTGTTTGTGCCCAAAATTGGCTCTGCTATTGCCCAAACTGCAGGGGAGGGTGGCAAAGACCAACATTCTCTGAGCAGTCATTCAAAGACGCCTACTTTCCCACAGGAAATGGCTCAGGAGTCTTGATCAAGATGCCACTAAATCACCTTTACCATTCAAGGGTAAGAATGCCTGGATCTGGCTGACTTTTTCTTAACATGGCTCCGGGGTTCTGGTGCCGATGGCAGCTCTTCATCCATCACCACCTGGATGAGAACTTCCAGACACTGCCTGGAAGGCAATTTCATCACTCTGGATTTTGTAAAGTAGAAGCGGCTGCAGGGCTGTGAAGAGAGAGGAATCACACACTCACGCCTCCAACCCTGGCCTCTGCCCTGTATGCAGGATTGCAAGTGCCAAGTCACAGCCAGCATCTGCCTCTGGGTGTCTAACGGGCACCTCGAACTTAACATGATTCCACCTTCCGACTCCACCAAAACAAATCTCGTCTTTCCCCCTTCTCCCTTTCCTTGGCAAAGAGCACCACCGTTTATTCATGTTGTGTAGGCTGATAAGCCCAGGAGTCATCTTCTGATTCCTCTCTTTTCTCATTTCTCACATCCAGTCCATCGGCAACAACTCTTAAAAACTATATGATTCCATTTCTGTGAAATGTCTGTGCAGGCAAATTCAGAGAGACAGAAAACCGACTTATGGTTGCCAGGGGCTGGGTGTGAGAGGTAGGAATGGAGAATGACCACTTAATGGGTGTAACGTTTCCCCTTGGGTGACGAAAAAGTTCTGGCCCTAGATAGTGGTGATGGCTGCATGCATGCAGAATATGTGCTGAATGGGCCTATTTCTCTGCGTCTCCACCCCTACCAACCTTGGTGGAGCCATCAGAAGCTGTGCTCAGGCAATTTCATCATCTCCTACCCAGGTGTTTGCCTCCTCCTCTATTTTCACCCCTGCCAGCTTCTCTCTACAACCCGTCCTCTGCATAGTCGCAGTCAGAGTTATCTTGTTACGAATTGAAACATGATTCGTTGACTCAGTGAAGCCACTGAACACCTGCCACATGCCAGGCTCGATTCTGGGTGTCAGGGAGTCTTCACGGAACAAAGAAGACACACATTGCTGCCCTCATGGAGCTGACATGCCTCTCCCTTCGCAGCCCTGCAACAGCTTCTACTTTACAAAATCCACAGTCTTTCCCACGGGTTCCCAGGCCTTCTGGGATCCGCCCGTCTCTGCCTTCTCTCCCTCATTCACGTGGGCTCTGCCATGGGTTTGCATGCAGTTGCTCAAGCTGCAGGACTCTACCTGTGTCGTTCTCTCTGACAGACCCTGGTCTTCATGTGCTGGCACCGGTCTGCCATTCGGGCCTCTTGCTCAGTGCTCCACCTCAGAGGGTCTGGCTTTGTCACTCATCAGCTGGGTGCCCTGACACAAACAACTTCACCTCTGTAAGCCTCAGCACTTCCTTATCTGTAAAATGGGGATACGGTCCTTGCTAACTCCATAGGTGATTCTGATGAATAAATGAATGAGCGCAGATCAAACTCTTAGCATGGTGTCTGGCACATCCTAAGAAGTGGGCACCTGTCAGGTATCCAAAGGCCGGGCTGGAAGAATCAGACAGACACAAAGGATGCCAAAGGGAATCATGGTGGGAGATGTGCCAACAAGATTTGCCAAGTTTCTCATCACTCAAATGTGTTCAACAACATGAATCCGTCCTACAAAATTCTAAATTGGACAGGATCTCAAGGCATGCCTTGTATGCCTCTGTCCTTGCCTTCAAAACTGGAAAGCATGCTGGCTACAGCTGGGTCCAAGGTCACAGGCTGTGCATCACATGTGCCAGGAAGCAGGTGGGTGGATATGGTGTGGCCACTGGTGGACTGAGAACATGTGCCCCAGGGAGCAGTCCGCCTGCAGGAGTAATACCTGGAGCCACAGTTTTGAGCCACCTGGAGATGCTCTTTCACCTCTCCAGAACCCAGGCTCATAGAGCTGGTGGGAAATCATGCAGGGATCAGGTGGCAGCATCCATTAACCCGTAGGCCTAATGCAGAAAGGGGATGAATGATGGGGTTAGTGGATCAACAGGAAACTATTTTGAGTATTTGCCTGGAGACGGAAGCACAGGCATGGTAGTTTTGTAGCAATAAAGAGCTATTTGGAACATCCCAGCATTTTTATATTTTAATTTTCTTTTATTGCTTTCTGATGAAACACACAAGATTCTTGGGCCTGTTTCCTCATCCTGGGGCTAGCAATCTGCATTCTGGCAGGATTCTTCGTCTGACCTCTTGTGCATCTTCTCCTCTTGGCCACTGATCCTGCCATCTTGTAAGGCTGCCTGGCTTGGGTCCTTTCCTGCACATTGTCCTGCACGGGACCTCTGCCCATCCTGGTCTCCTGACCTGCCTTACTTGCTTCGGGGTCTTTCTCTGTTAAATTCGGGGGCTGTTCCTAACTATGGACTATACCCTAATGTTCACATAAACCCCACCATGTGAGGGTGTAGGAGAGACCCTTCCCCCAGACATGCTTATAGATGTATCAGGTTGGTGCAAAAGTAATTGTGATTTTTGCCATTTTTTTAACTGCAAAAACTGCAATTACTTTTGCACCAACCTAATAGAAAGAAACGGAACAAATTCAGTCATGCCAGCTGCCTACGTGTCTCTGGTGGAATGATTTGTTCATCCTCTATCCACACTTTTATCCTCCATCCATCATCCCCTAGCCACATGCCCAACCCTGTCTATGTATTAAGTCCCTGATTTGCGCATTCATTACCCCACCCATTTGTTCATTCCCTGTCAGCATGTTAATTCCCCCATCCATGTGTGTGTTCCTAGCCACTCCTTCATTTCACTCTCCAAGGACATATTCCCCTATGCAAGCCTTCAATCTCCTGTCTGTGCATTCCACAAATATTCATGACTGATGACACCATGCTGAGCACTGTTCTTGATACTGGACACAGCAGTGGACAAACCACAGGAGGTCCCTTCTGTCATGAGTGTTGTCCCCATGTGGGAGTGAGATGCTACACAGATACGTAAATAATAAAATACCCAGCTTGTTGGATTATTTGAAGAAAAATAAAGCAGGGTAAGAGAATTCCTAAGTGATTTCTTCCTTTCTAAACCTTCTTCCCAACACATTAATTCTTCATTTCCCTCCTGGGTTCTGTTTCCTGTCAACTCTTCAACACCTAAGCACCAGAACTATGCCAGAGTGCTGGTGATATTAAAAGTAAGCTGCAATTCCTGATTCTAGGAGTTCTATATACTTTAATTTTCTCAGCTTTCGTGAGTTCTTTCTTCCCTAGAAAGATTTTCCTCAATCTGGTTTGATTTCTGAACTATGGAGGAAAAAAAAAAATCAGCTTGTGATTTTTCAAACCTTAAGAAGAGCTAAAGTTCTTCCTAAAAAGGTGACCCTTTGGGTGACATGCCCTGTAGTCTTTAGACATGCTGCTATGCAGTTTTTTCCTTTCCTTTTTCTTATTGCTAACAGTCTTATTGCACTATGATTCACATACCATAAAATTCATCTATTTAAATTGTAGATATGAATGGATTCCAGTACATTCACAGAGTTGTGCAACCACCACCGCAATCAATTTTAGAATTTTTTTATCACCTTGAACAGAAACCCAACCCCAGAAGCAGCCACTCCCCATTCCTCACCCTCTCCCAGTCCCTGGCAAGCACTAATCAACTTTCTGTCCCTGGAGATCTGCCTGTTCTGGACACTTCATAGAAATGGAATTGCGCAATATATGGCCCTTTGTGCCTGACTTTTTTCACTGAACATCGTGTTTTCATGGTTCATCCACACTGTAGCAGGGATCAGTACGTCGTTCCTTCATGTGGCTGAAAAGCATTCCATCACATGGATAGACCACGTTTTGTTTCTCCATTTCTCAGTTGATGGACCTGGAATTGTCTCCACTTAGTGGCCACTGTGAATAATGCTGCTGTGAATGGTCACATACAAGTTTTGGGAGGACTTATGCCTTTGTTCTCTTGGGTTTACACCTAGGAGTTGAATTGCTGGGTCATGTAGTGACTCCAGGCTTCAGGCACTGTATGAGACCGTGGACTGTCCGTCAGCTTCTCAGAGCCTGGCCTCCAGCTCCCGAGTGAGGAGAGGCAATATTTGAGAATGAGGGCTTGCTTTGTGAATGGCATGAGGGGCCAGTAAAGAGCAGGTACAAGGAGAGCCTTGTCTCTTTCAAAACCTTTGGCTAAACCACGAGGACCCTCCTTCTTCCCAATTTCCATGGGGTGTCGCTGAAGTTAATGGAGAAACTACAAAGACCCCCTGGAGCCCATGGAGAATCCCCCCCACCCCCAGCATGGCACTCACGGCCGTCTCTAACTGGAGAAAGCACATCTGTAATCTCCAGAGCTGTAGGGAGATTGACACACTTTTTAGTCTTGATGCTAACACCCCAGCACAAATAAGGACAAGAGAAACCTTCTGCTTTCATTACAAGGGATTTGTATAAATTCATACATGGAATTGATTTACAGTTTCTAATTTGCATTTAAATCCCAAATGTCTTAGTCAGAAGAAACTGCTCTAAATCCATTCTCTGTGTTTGCACCATTGATTCCCGGTTCAAATAGACCCCTTGGGCCCTACTGTAATTTCCATGGGCACATCCGCATATTCCTTCCAGAGGGGGCTGATGGAGTTTCTGAGTCCCACAGGGAGAAGAAATGGATGAGAATCATTCCCTTGGGAATCAGGCTCGACGAGATAAGGAGGATTAATAAAAGCATTCTCTGTCCCTCCTGGGCTCTGATCACTGGGTGGAGTGACATAATGGGAATCTGCATGGCGAGAGACGCACTCCAATGGCACTCTGTCACATTAAAAAGGACCTACGGGATGGGTGTGGTAGTTCATGCCTGTAATTCCAGCACTTTAGGAGGCTGAGGCGGGCAGATCACCCAAGGTCAGGAGTTTGAGACCAGCCTGGCCAACATGGTGAAACCCCATCTCTACTAAAAATACAAAAATTAACCAGGCATGGCAGTGGACGCCTGTAATCCCAGCTACTCGGGAGGAGAACTGCTTGAACCTGGGAGGCAGAGGTTGCAGTGAGCCAAGGTTGTGCCACTGCACTCCAGCCTGGGTGACAGAGCAAGATTCCATCAAAAGAAAGAAAAAAGAAAAGAAAAGAAAAGAAAAGAAAGACCAGTGAGGAAAGTGATTCATGTTTAAAGCCACAGGAAGCTGTATCTTGTTATCTTTGTGACTTCCGGCAAGTCACTTAACCTCTCTTTGTCTCCATTTTCTCATCTGCAAAATGGGAATAATAATAATAATAATAATAATAATGCCTACCCTTATAGGATTATGATGAATTAAATAAAAAATTTATAAAATGCTTACATGAATGCCCAGCACATAAGCAATAAAATGCACACTGTTATAATGAAAATGGATAAAATAAATAAAGAAATGATGTTTGTTACAGTGAATATCATTTTAAGGAATATGAACAAAGAAATACACTTTGTTCTTTTGGGGCCTTTTTGTTACAGTACCCTAGTCTCTCACTATCTAATATTCCTGCCAATAGAAAGTCCCCTTCTTATCTAAACTACTTAGAGCTAGGGGTCACTTATAACCAGAAGTGTTCTGATCAATAATTTTTATTTTATTATTTTTTGAGACAGGGTCTTGCTTTGTTGCCCAGGCTGGAATACACTGGCATGATGATGGCTCACTGCAGCCTTGACCTCCCGAGCTCAGTGGATCCTTCTGCCTCAGCCCCCAGAGTAGCTGGGACTGCAGGCATGTGACACCACACTATATATATATTTAAATTTTTAAAATATATTTTATATATTTAAATTTTTTATAGAGACAGGGTCTCACTATGTTGCCCAGGCTGGTCTTGAACTCCTGGCCTCAGGCAATCCTCCAGCCTCAGCCTCCTAAAGTGTTAGGATAACAGGCATTAGCCACCACATCCACCCTGTTTTTTCTTTTCTACTTGTAATCTAATCATAATCCTAATCTCACGTAGAGTCTTTCAACCTCACCACTAATGACATTCTGGGCTGGATAACTGTTCACTGGGTGGGGGCTGCCCTGTGCATTGGGAGATGCTGAGCAGTGTCCTTAGTTCTTACCTACTGGATGCTGGTAGCACCACTCAAGCTGTGACAATAAAAAATGTGTCGGGTGTCCCAGCGGGGTGTGTAAAACGCTCTGGGGTTGAGAATCACTAATCCAGTTAAGCTGTGTGTGTCAGGTCTCCCTACATGACAGCTGCCTGTGTATGGCAGCCCACGAGCTCCCCTAGGACAAGAGTTATCAGTTATTTGGTCCTAGATTCAAACCTCGTAGGAAAACGCTGGAAGAGCATAATAACATTTTCTGGGGTAATTGAATCAGATGTTGCCAGAAAAACATTCAAGGGTAAAACCAAAGACTATAATTATTATGAAAATTATTGATGTAGTTTTCATTACCCTACAATTTTTGAATTAGCAGCTGATAATCCCTTTTATAAAAGAAGAAAGGTATTATTTTTTCCTGCTTTCTGTTCTTCCTGCTGCTTTTCAATAAATACATTTTATACCTGTGGGTGCCAAATGGATGCAGGTGCAACAAATTGACTCTGGTCCTACAGCCAGGGTCAAGTTCCATCAACCTACGAAGGAGCAGGGGCTTGAAAGGAGGCAGCTGTGTCACCCTTGGAGCTGTCTCAATGGGCCTCAGAAAATTAAAACATGGCATTTTCCATTTTGTCCAATTAGAACTGTGTTTAGACTCCAGCTTACTTGGCAATGAAGAAAAAATGGTCTGTGGTCCATTTTCCCCACTTGATTCTCTATACCCTCCCTACTCAAAGTGTGGGCTTTGGACCAGGTTAGCTGTGAGCTGGTTAGAAAGGTAGAACCTGGCCCACCTTTTGAATCCGGTCCTCACGTGGCTGGGTGCTTCAGCAAACCTGCAAAGTGGGCTCTAGACACCTGCCTCTCTCAGCAGCAGGCCTTGCTGCTTGACCCACAGGGAAGAGTGCGAGAAGGCAGGTGCCCTCCGTGTTCAGCATCCCCGACCTGGAAACCCACAGGCCCCCTCCCTTTGCTTCTTTCTTGCCTCTTTCCCCTGGCTACAGGAGGCTATCTCCCTTACTGCTCAAAGTGAACTCCAGTCCCTGGCTCCCGCCCGCTATGTACTCCTCAGTGCCTTACCCCTTCCTGCCCTCCTTCCCTGCACATCAACGTATTTCTCCTTGCAGATCCATACACATGTTCAAGACTCTCCAGTTAGAAAACAACCACAACACTCGTAACAAAGAGAAAGCAGCTCTGAGTCCAACCACCCTCTCGTTCCCTTCACAGGAGGGGCCTGTATTTCCTCACCTCCCATTGTGTGATGAAAGAGTATTAAATATATTGAAAGGTGCAATGAAGGTAGGGAGCACAAAAATAAGCATTGTAAATTTATTTGCAATCAAGGAATAATAAAATTGGTCACTGTTGAGATGTAATTACAGTAGAAAACATACTGTTCCAAAATCCTCATTGGGTCTGACTGAACAGGTGCCAAGGGCACTTTTTATAGAACCCACATGAAGCAGGAAGGCTCACTCCAGCAGCACGCGGCCACTTTAACCTCACTGCCACACCTGAGGGGAGTAGGGGGCGAGGAGGCTGGGATTCATAAGTGGAAAACAGGAATAGACACAGAGTTAAGAAATTTTAAGTAAAAAGGTGAATTCTTTCAGCTTGAATTTCCTTCCCCAGTGATAAGATGTCCTGCTGCAGTTCCCCGGTGGGAACCACCAGATAGCATAGGAGGGGGTGTATGTGTGTTGGGGGGAAGCTAGAGAGCTGGGGATAAAGAGTGCAGAAAAAGAAGGCAGGAAAAGACACAGCTACATATACAAAAAAGTTAGGAAGAGACAAAGAGAGGAAGAAGAGAGAAACAGGGAGGGAAAGAGAAAAAGGGGGAGAGATAAGGAAAATAAAGACAGGAGAGAGAGATGGGGAGAGGGAGACAGAATAGAGAATAAAGATAGAATGACAAATCATGACTCGATTTTTGCACAAGAAATTTTCTTTGTTTTAAACAAGAAAATCTGAGCGAATCAAGAGCTGTGTTCCAGTGTTTTCAGCATTCCCAGGGGGTTGGTGTCACAGAAACCATGAATGGAAATTTCCATGTCGACAGAAACCCAGTGGTTGAAGCCTCCAGTGTAACTCACTGGCCACTTTGAGCAGCTGAAGAGAGACTGAGCATTCAGACTAAGCCTGGGACTTCTGGGAGGGAGGAGGGGTGGCAAGGACCACGGGCACCACCCAGGAAAGATTCTGGCAATCACGGCGATGCCTCTGCATTAACTACCATGACGCCTTACCTTCTTGCTACGGTTTCTAAAATCAGTGCATTACACAAATGTGCATCGAATCAAAGTGACCCTTAACTCTCCAAAACAGTCCATGTGGAAAGTTCTCCTGAGGGTTGTTCTGCCTCGAGACCACCCGCTGGATTGCTCTTGCATGCAAAATACACACGAGACTCTGAGAATACATGGCCAGACACGTGCAATTTACATGCTTGGATGATGAAACATCCGTGTTTTATTAACCCCATACCTTGGTCCTTCCGAGGTATGGCTTTGGTTTCCCTTAACTCATGCTTTTGTTGCCTTTACAAAGCAACAAATTCAAACACGCCTTGAGGGGATATTTAAGAGGTTCTAAGTCAGGGAACCAAAAAAAGTTGTGGTCACTAGCCTCCAGTTTCCTTAGGTGAAGAACTGGGATAGTGCTATTACCTTATCGGGCAGTTGTGTAGCTTTAGGATCAGGTTTGCAATGCATCTTGCATGTATGTATATAACACATCCCCATGGCATGGGGATTTTAACAGGTATCATAATGTGGATGGTGGTTATCGACTTTCTGGACCCAGGTAGGACTGACCAGTCAAGGAGACACCTGGACAGAATCTCTTTCCCTTTGGTCCTACCAGCACCACTGCTGATATCCACTAACTAGACAACATTTATTCTTCTTGTATCACAGATTCTGTGATTGTTGAGGATAAAAAGATGGGCCATTTGAGGGGAATACATATTCTAGATAATCCACGAATGTGGAAAAATCTGTGAATTTTCCTTTTCTGTCAATAACAGCTATTTCTGAATAGAAACAGTCCCTTGATTATCAGTTTTCGAGGAAGCCTCGTTCATAAGTAACTCAGTTAAACACAGACACACACACGCACGCATGCACACATACACACACTTATTTTGTAGGAAGGGAGTGTTTCCAAAGTGAGCCAACATCTAGCATCGTTGCTATGGTAGCACAAGCGAAATGGGGGAGAAACTTTCACAAACAAAACAGAAAGGTAAGCCTCCCGGGGTCACCTGTGAGCAACACCACACTTTCCACAGGTAGGGTAACAGTGGATGTTAATGTAATTCAAAGACCCAAGGGAGAGAGAAAGCCTGCAGTCCCAGCTGCGTGGTGTAGACCTCCAGGAAAGGACAAAAAGTAAATGATGCTGTGGTATAGACTGCACGTTCCAGGCCTCATTAGCAGGTGAAGGGGACGGGGGGAGTTGCCTTCTTCTGATATAAGCAGCTAGAGAAGAAGCCATCAGACCAGGTCTCATGGCCCTGGGGTTACTGGAACAGGCTGTAGGATGGGAAACTGGTAGAACTGAGCTAACTCAAATAATAGGATGCAAACACAATTGTTTTTTTTTCTTTTTCTTTTTTTTGAGACAGTGTCTCGCTCTTGTCACCCAGACTGGAGTGCAATGGCGTGATCTCAGCTCACTGCAACCTCTGCCTCCTGGGTTCAAGCCATTCTCCTGCCTCAGCCTCCGAGTAGCTGGGACTATAGGGACGCGCCACCACGTCCAGCTAATGTTTTATATTTTCAGTAGAGATGAGGTTTCACCATTTTGGCCAGACTGGTCTTGAACTCCTGACCTCAGGTGATCCACCCGCCTCAGCCTCCCAAAGTGCTGGGATTACAGGTATGAACCACTGCGCCCAGCCAACACAACTATTTTCTAAAGAACGTAGTGGTCTGCAGAATGGCAGCAACAGAAAGCTTATTAGTGGAATGGTGATAATCACAGCTAACGATTACATACATCCTTCATGTCACGACCTGGGAATGCTGCTCACCCAGTGGGGTAGGTGACCATCACAAGCTCTAAATGACAAGTGAGGAGACTGAGGCATGGAGAAGTACAAACACTTGCCTAGGGGAAGAGTTAGGGAGTGGAGAGTTGGGATTCAGACCCAGGGTGGTCTGAGTCTAGAGGCTATGTGCAGTCCCACTTGGCAGCTTCCACGTACGGTCCCACACTGTGTTGAAAGAAAAATTCCCTAGGGGCCCAGTTGGAGCGCATCAGTACTCCACACAGACAGTGCTCCAACCCAAACAACTCCAAGGCTTCTCCCAAGGAGGGAAGGCTGGATGTGGAGCAAACCAAACAGCAGACATTTCCTCCAGTTTATGGAGCTATGGTTTAAGGACAGGAAAGGATTCACCACTGATTTTCTAAGTAAGGGCAGAAAGATTTTTCACCTCAATTTTTGCCTCCCTTTTTCTTGTGTATGATGGAAGGAGGATCTTTTTGACTTTTTTAGTATTTCCACTGTCTAAGCGAACCAAGCCTGTGCTGGATTTACAGGAAACGATGCCTCCTCTCCCCCTATTTTCCCTGCCCCTTCCCTTATGTCCTACCACCACAAACAGGCACCTGCAGGGACCACCAAGTCCTCTGCATCTAGCCCTTCTGGGGGTCAGCACAGTGCTCTGGTGATTGGAGAAGGATGGGGAAGAGGCTTTGCTCCTGAGGTTTCTGTAACGCCACACCTGAGGGTGCGGTGGCACGCAGTGGGGGCGGGGGGTGGGTGTTCTGATGTAGTACCTTTAAGAATTATTTTATTTTAGTTTGTGGAGGGAGGGGCATGTGTGCATGTTTGTTATATGGGTATATGGCCTCCTTGTGGAGACTGGGCTTCTAGCACACCTATTACCCAAACAGCAAACATTGTACCTGATAGGTAGTTTTTCAGCCCTCATCCCCAACATCTCTCCCTGCATTTGGAGTCCTCCCTGTCTATTGTGTCTATTGTTTCCACATTTACGTTCATGTGTACCCACTGCTTACCCTTCACTTACAAGTGAGAACATGCAGTATTTGATTTCCTGTTTCTGAGTTAATTCACATAGGATAATAGCCTCCAGCTCCACCCATGCTGCTGCAAAGGACAGGATTTCATTCTTTTTTATGGCTGCATAGTATTTCACGTGTATATGCACCACCTTTTCTTTAACCGGTCAACCATTGATGTACACTTAGGTTGGTTCCATGACTTTGTTACTGTGAATAGTGCTGTGGTGAACATATGAGGAGTAGCTCTTTTAATATAATGTAGCTCTGTGTGGTTAGAGGATTTGGGAGTGGATGAGAGTGTAGAAGGAAGCTCAGGAATGGGCTTAGGTTCAAGAGTGGGGAGCTTGTAGATTCGAGGTTCAAGAGAGGAGGCCAGAATATTGAGCACCTCCCTCATGATCATTACCCCTGGATCCTAGAGGAGCCGCAAGCTGCAAGGCATACTTCATATCTGCTCCTGCCTTGCTCTGCCTTACAGGCTTCTATTGCAAGTCCATGCCCATGGAAGCATGAAGGATATTAGTACCCATCCAACTGCTGTGGCCTTTGGGATCCCACTTCACCGGGGACCCCCACTGCTGATGTGAGCCGTTCACAGGCCTAGAATTCTACCTCTGCTCCAGGCTCAAGTACCAGATGCTTTTCTGGACCACGAGCCCCATCCTCTGTGTGGGAGCCCATTTGCAGCGGAGCAGGCTAGGAATTGATGCCATACAGAAAGCAGTGTAACTCAGGGATGACAAAAGTGAAGGTAATTTTAAAATACTTTAATCATGTTAGAAAAAGGACTATAAACTGCGATGTAAAGTGCTCATACTTTTGGGCCAGGCATTTTGCTTTTGGGAGTTTTTCCTACAAAGACTTTCAGATATGTATGTGAAGATGTACATTCAAGCATTTTTATTGCTGTAATGTTTATAAAAGGGAAAACCAGGAACCACCATCAAAATGTTCATTGATGTGAGGTTGGTCAAATGGTGGGATGTCCATAAAACAGAACACAATACAGAGCCATTAAAAGGAATGAAGTAGCACATTGTTGGGTATTATGGATCAGAAGGGAAATCCGTTGTATTGGACCATGGAATCGCCTTGGGTTTACTTAATGGAAATAAAATGTGTTAAGTTAATGAAATCGGGAGAATGTGGGCCATTCAAGGGACACAATTGAAGGCAGAGCTGAGATAAAGAGAAAGAGATTACAGAATTTTTATGTTGTTAGGCTGCAAGGGCCAAGGACTCTGTTCGGTTTCATTAATTGGAGGGGGGCAGGGCTGATCTGACAGGCTCTGCTTCTAGCTGCCCTGGTTACAGCTGACGTTAAAGATCTGAAGATAAGATAAACCACATGCAAGTTCCCGAAACAATCTCTAGGAGTGGAGCTATGGCTTTCTGGGAGGCTCCCACTTAGAGGAGGAGCTGGGTAGTGTCTATAGGGTGGGTGGGTGGCAGTACAGTGGACGAGTGGACAGGAACCTTGAGGGGCTCTCCAGGATGCTGTTGACATGTTTGACATTACGATTAACGTTAAGTAAACTACGAATTTGCGGTACTACCTGTCTCATTCATTCTATTTGGTAGGAAACCTGGACTGAATGACGGAAGAACTCATTCTCCTGACTGCTTCTGCAAACTGACTTGGATTACTAAACATTATGGAGTTTCTCTGCCCTTTGTTGCCACCAAGAAAGGCCAAGATCACCCAAAGCAGGTAGCATAAGCTGAAGGGGGAAGAATAAAAATAACATCAACAAAGACATTACTATATAGCAGGCACTGGGTTAAATTTTCTGCATGTGTTTTATCATTTGATCCTCACCACTGACTAAAGAAATAAAGAATATTATTAATAGTTCTCCCTTTTTACAGACAAGGAAAAAAGATACAAATCCTGAGACAGATCGCAACATACTGAACAGAGTGTGATCCCACGTTTGTAAATAAGAAAGTAGAACTTGATATATACAAAAGAAAGAACATAGTCATCTCTTAGGTGTGTGGAGAGATGTGTTAACTTTTTCTATTAGATGTTTATGATATTTTAATTTTTTTTTACAATGGAAATGAATTATGTTTTAATTGGGAAAATAATTTTAGAGGGAATAAAAAGCTGTTGAGTTCAAATTGCATTTAAAATGGTTTTCTACAAATAACCATTAAAAAGTGGGCAAAGGACATGAACAGACACTTCTCAGGAGAAGACATACAAATGACCAATAAACAAATGAAAAAACTCTCATCATCACTAATCAGCAGAGAAATGCAAATCAAAACCACAATGAGATACCATCTCACACCAGTTGGAATGGCTTTTGTTAAAAAGTCAGAAAATTACAGATTTTCTGTACGTTCCAAAAGGATCACGGACTTAGATGTAAAACATACAGCTATAAAAATTTGTAGAAGAAAACAGAGGATAAAATCTTTGACACCTAGGTCTAGGCAAAGAATTCCTAGAGTTGACACCACAAGCACAATCTATAGAAGAAAAAATGTTGGTAGAAGAAAGATGTTGGTAGAACTGGGAGAAAAGGGAACACATATATGCTGCTGGTGGGAATGTAGATTAGTTCAGCCATCGTGGGGAGAGTTTGGAGATTTCTCAAAGACCTGAGTTGAACCACCAATTGGCCCAGCAATGCCATCACTGAGTAGATACTCAAAGGAAAATAGATCACTCTACTGAAAAGACACATGCACCCATATATTCATTGTGGCACTACGCACAATAGCAAAGACATGCAGCAAACCCAGGTGTCCATCAATGGTGGATGAGACAACACCATGGAATACTATGTAATCATAAAAAATCATGAAATCATGTCCTTTGCAGCACCATGAATGGAGCTGGAGGCTATTGTCTCAATGAACAGAAGCAGAAAACTAAATACTACAGGTTCTCAGTCAGAAGTGGGAGTTAAACGTTGGGTGTACATGGACATAAAGATGGAAAGAATGGACACTGGGGACTCCGAAAGTGGAGAGGGAAGGAGGCGAAGGTTGAAAAACCGCCAAATGGGTGCTAGGGTTCATCATACTCCAAACCCTAGCATCATGTAATATACCTTTATTGCAAACCTGCACATGTATTCCTGCAATCTAAAGTAAACGTTGAAAAAGGAAAAGAAAAAGTTTTCTAAAATAGTTTTGAAAAAGAATAAAGCAGAGGAATCATTCTACTTGATGTGAAGCCTTACTCTCCAGCTCCAGTAATAAGACAGTACAGTACTGGTGAGGAAGAGACATAGATCAATGGGACAGAATGGAGGACCCAGAATAGATCTGCACAAATACACTTGCACCCAAATGATTTTTTTTTTCAAACAAAGGGACAATAGCAATTCAATGGAAGAAGGATAGCTATTTCTAAAATGCTACTGGAGCAATTTTGTGTCCACTAGCAAATAAATGAACTCAATCTAAACTTTACACTTTACACAAAAAAATCCGTTCCAAAAGGATCACGGACTTAGATGTAAAACATACAGCTATAAAAATTTGTAGAAGAAAACAGAGGATAAAATCTTTGACACCTAGGTCTAGGCAAAGAATTCCTAGAGTTGACACCACAAGCACAATCTATAGAAGAAAAAAGTGTAAATTGGACTTGCATGAAATTAAAAACTTTTGTTCTGTGAAAGATTCTATTAAGAGAATGAACAGATAAGCCACTGACTGAGATAAATATTTGCAAACCACATCTCCGACAAAGGACTTGCATATAGACTATGTAAATGACTCTCAACACTCAACCACTAAAAGATTTTGTTAGAAAATGGGGCTAGGCGCGGTGGCTCACACCTGTAATCCCAGCACTTGGGGAGGCGGAGGCAGGCAGATCATGAGGTCAGGAGTTCGAGAACAGCCTGGCCAGCATGGTGAAACCCCATCTCTACTAAAAATACAAAAATTAGCCGGGCATGGTGGCATGTCTGTAACCCCAGCTACTCGGGAGGCTGAGGAAGGAGAATCACTTGACCCCGGGAGGCAGAGGTTGTAGTGAGCCGAGATCGTACCACTGCACTCCTGCCTGGGCAACAGAGTGAGACTCCATCTCAAAAAAAAAAAAGAGAAAATGGGTAAAAGTTAAAGTCCTGAAAATGGCCTGTAAAACAGAACAAAAAAAAAATAGGCAAAAGACATAATTAGACATTTCACCAAAGAGAACACTGATGGCAAATAAGCACGTGAAAAGATGTTTCATATCATTAGTTATTAGGGAAATGCAAATTAACATATTGCTACACACCAAACCAGAGACCAGCTATTTCTATATGCTGAACGGACTGGCTATAATGAAAAATAGTGATAACACCAAATGCTGGTGAGAATGTGGAACAACTGGATTTCTCCTATATTGCTGGTAGGGATGGAAAATGGTTTAGCCGCTCTGGAAAACAGGCAGTTTCTTATAAAACTAATATGATCCAGCAGTTGGTACCCAGAAAAATGAAAATATATGTTCACACAAAAGCCTTACACAAATATTAACGGTGGCTCTATTTGCAGTAACTTCAAACTAGCAACAAAGTCAAATGTCCTTCAGTGGGTGAATAGTTCAACCAACTCTGGCATACCATACCATGGAATATTACTCAGCAATCAAAAGGAACCAGCTATTGGTTGATGTGAGTACTTGGATGGATCTCAGGGGCATTAAGCTTAGTGAAAAGAGCTAATCTTGGCCAGGTGTGGTGGCTCACATCCGTAATCCCAGCACTTTGGGAAGCCGAGGCAGGTGGATCACCTGCGGTCAGGGGTTCAAGACCAGCCCGGCCAATATGGTGAAACCCTGTTTCTACTAAAAATACAAAAATTAGCTGGACATGGTGGCAGGTGTCTGTAGTCCCAGCTATTCAGGAGACTGAGGCAGGAGAATGGCTTCAACCTGGGAGGCGGAGGTTGCAATGAGCTGAGATTGTGCCACTGCACTCCAGCCTAGGTGACTGAGCAAGACTCTGTCTCAAAAAAAAAAAAAAAAAAAAAAAAAAAAAGAGTTAATATCAAAGAGTTACATATTAAATGATTCCATTAAGTACCATCCTTGAAGTGACAAAACGAGAGGTGGAGAACAGGTTAATAATTGCCAGGGGAGAAGGTCAAGAGTAAGGGGAAGGTGAGTACAACTAATAAGGCATAGCAAGACAGGTAGCCCTTCTGTGGTCATGCAGCTGTCCTGTATCCTGATGGTGGTGGTGGTTACACAAATCTGTACATGTCAATCAAATGCACAGGACTACACACACACACACACACACACACACACACACACAGAAAAACACACACAAATGGGTGGAAACTTCAGGAGCTCTGGTTAATAGCATTGTGCCCACGTGAACTTCCTGCTTTTGGTATTGTTGCACTATAGGTGTAGGCGATGTCACTATGGAGGTAGCCGAGAGAAGGGTTCAAGGTGCTTCCGGCACTATTTTTGCAACTTCCTGTGAGTCTGTAATCATGGAAAAATTTAAAAATAAGGAAATTAAGTTGCTTTTCTTCGTAAGCCTGAAATGATGCATTCTGGGACTCCATGGCCTATTTTACTGTTAATTTGGAGTGGGGAATACCTTGTTTATGATGGAATCTACTTTGCAGTTGGGCTCCCACACACTGTACAGACCCAGAACCCTAATTCAAATGCAACCTGTTTTGAAGGGCAATAAATAGTGATTTTAGAAACAAAAACAAGAGAAAGTGCTATGGAAAGCCAGTGCGTGTCTTCATGGAAGCCAAGCCTCCGCCAATGAGCAAGCAGCCCAAGAAGATACCATTTTCCCTCCAAGTGAGTAAGATCATAATAACAGATGCAAAGCAAGAAACATTTTCACTGGAGAAACAAACCCCTATGAGAAAACACTCTCTGCAACATGAAAACAAACTCCTTTCAGGCCTGGCTGAGGCCTTTTGTGCTGACTTAGCTAACTGGAAAGTCTGTTAGAAAGCGGTGAGGAGTTTCAAAACACCAATGTCAATATGTCCAAAACTAACTTCAGATGTGCTCTGCAATGGTGAGGTCAAACGTCCTGAACCACTGCATGCAATGTGACAGTTCTGGGGTTCTTAGCCAATAAAATGAACACTGATGCAACCTTTATTCACCTCGTGGATGGAGTATCTGCCAGAGGCTTTGAACCAGAGCAACTCCATCTTGAAGAGGAGCTGGGTCAAGTAAGGCTGAGACCTACCGGGTGGCATTCTCAGGAGGTTGAGGCATTTTAAATCACAGGATGAGATAGGAGGTCGGCACAAGATACAGGTCAGGAAGACCTTGCTGATAAAACAAGTTGCAGTAAAGAAGCCGACCAAAACCCACCAAAACCAAGACGGTAATGAGAGTGACCTCTGGTCATTTTCATGCTCATTATACGCTAATTATAACTCATTGGCATGTCCAAAGGCACCCCCACCAGTGCCATGACAGTTTACAGATGCCATGGCAAGGTCTGGAAGTTACCCTCTATGGTCTAAAAGGGGGAGAAACTCTCAGTTCTGGGAATTGCCCACCCCTTTCCTGGAAAACCCATGAATAATTCACCTTTTGTTTATCATATAATCGAGAGATAACTATAAAAATGGCCAACAGCAGCTCATGCTGTTGCTCTGCCTGATAGAGTAGCCATCCTTCTATTCTTTTACTTTCTTAATAAACTTGCTTTCACTTTACTCTATGGACTCGCCCTGAATTCCTTCTTGCTGAAGATCCAAGAACACTCTCTTGGGATCTGGATGTGGACCCCCTTCCAGTAACCTATCTATTGATCAGTATCAGTAATATAGGATCAATGGTGACAAAATGTCACTGCTCCATGGAGAACTTGAGGATAACCTGTAACCTGGGTGCATTACCTTAGCTCTCTAACATTCTGCTTCCTGATCTGAGAACTGGAAGGTCTAGGAGAATGCACCTCTCAAAGAGATCATGAGGATTCAGCATGATAATACACAGAAAGCACTCAGCACCTTGTCCTGCATGGAGCTGGTGGCCTTCATTACCAACATCCTATTCTATAGGTGAGGACACTGAGGCCCAAAGCATCTAAGGAATTTGTGCAGTGTCTAAGAGGTGCTGACTGATGGAGACATGACTGAAACTAGGAGTCATCTGGTACCCAAACCATCTCCACAGTGTCAGCCCATCCTGCCCTGTGAATAAGAACTCAGAAACGGAACTGGGATTCAGGGAAATAAAAACAGCCCTGCTAGCCAAACTGACAGTGTGATGGAGTAACAACAGGGAAAAAGAAAAGCCCCTTATCCCTCCTCCCTGCTTGCCTCCTCCCTGCATTCTATCTTCTAAGACTCTGTGGATCAAAATAATTGGGTTAGTTCTTCTTTAAAATCCTGTTCTCTCTAACTACCACATTTCTGTCAGCGGCATCTGCTTCCTTGCTGGAATGTCAAAGCCTAAAAGCAGGCTTGTCATACGGACAGTTTGTCTCATGACTTTGCTCAGCTAGTGAATGAGACTTCTTGAATGTCTTCAGGGCACCTGGGATCCATGACCTTGACACGTGGTTTGGTCAAGCAAAGATGAAGAAACTGCCTAGGACCCCTTATCCCACAACAACCTACAAGTTCATTGGTGGCAGCAGTGGCTGATTTAATTCAGGGACTGTTGACAACATAGGCAGATAGACCGCTGCCAGGAGCTGCTAGGAGTCACCACGGCTGGCTCCCCTCATTGACATTTTGTTGCATGGATGCTGACAAGTGTCACTTCTGTGGTTCCTAAGGAACATCTCGTTGGCCCATTCTAACATGACGTCCCTCTTTCCTTTCCTCTTTGGGAAACTTGCCATTTTGACACTGTCCACCTCAAACTGTACCTCTGCTAAATGAAAGAACTCCATCATTTTGATGTGGATCTTCCAGAGATCAGGAGAACCCACCTTCCCCTCCCAAAAGCGTTACATGAAAAAAAGACAAGCTGTGTTTGAAATCACAGGATGGTCACAGAGTTCGAACAAATGAAATTAACATGATGTTTCTTCTCCAAGCAACAGGGCCACCGAAAGAGCAAACAACAACAAACCAAACACTCAAAATCTGATTAAAGCCCCAAACCCGAGATGCATTTACGGACGCAGGGCAGATTTCCATGCGAAACTAGAGATTCAGGCAAATTTTACTGCTCAGTTCCAGCAGCATCTCGGAAATAGAATTCTTCCGAGAGCAGAATTTTGCCAGATAACCTGAGGGCTTCATTCTGTAGCCTTTCCAAGCTGCGCTCATTGATTGCATGTGCTGGCTATCAAATGCCTTCCTTACATTCACGAGAACCATGCCAGCAAACACAGAGCTGAGGAAGAGGAGTGCTCTGTAATTTCAGCCCAGCTGTTCTGGGGAAGAGATGTGTCTCTGGAACGCCATCTCTATCACAATGGCCCCTTTACTGAACCACATGTCAGGCACTGTGCTTGCCATATATTATTGACCTTGGCATTGTGAAAGGAAAATAAATCTTGGGATCCCTAGTCACTAAGCTAAAGGGAAAAATCTAGCTGGGAACTATGGGAGGCAAACCTGCCCCTATAGTTCTCAATTTCTAAATAAGATAGCTACAAATATAAAAAATACCTCCCTCACAATTTGCCTGCAAGGAGATTCCTTGTGGGCCCCAAGATCTTTACCCTAAAAGCTTCTGTTGAATTTCACCTGGGCAATGTAAATTGACAGTTCATCCTCACAGGTGCAGGTCAAAGGACAGACCGAACTCAACGCATCCCTCTGCTTACCTGAGACAAATGCATATCTAATTATTTCCTCGGTCTGATTGTTTATGTAAAAATGCAGATTTACTGAGCTAGACTAAGGCATAGGTGACTATTCCTCTCCCCTATCTTTGATCAAAGACTCAAAAGAATGCAACTGTTTGTCTGTCATCTACTTATGACCTGGAAGCTCCCCAACTGCCCACTCTCCAGACCGAGCCAATGTACATCTTACACATATTGGTGGATATCTCATGCCTCCCTAAAATGTATAAAACCAGGTTATACCCCCATCACCTTGGGCACATGTCATCAGGACCTCCTGAGGCTGTGTTATGGGTACGTCCTTAACCTTGGCAAAATAAACTTTCTAAATTGATTGAGACCTGTCCCAGATACTTCTAGGTTCATAGCATCAAAATGCTCTACTTTATTTAACCTTTATTACAAAGCAGTCCACTTATCTCCATCATACTGATAAATAAGCCAGATCTCAGAGAGGTTAAAAGCTATGCCTGATCTCACACCGTCCGAAAATGGTGGTACAGGGATGTAAAGGCGGGTCTGAGATCAACACGTGGGTTTTCAGAGCTAGGTGAGATGTTTACCAACCCAAGATGAATCTGTTAAATGCCTCTCTGCCAGCCTGCTGTCAGATGACAGGGCACGTGGGAAGTAAGGATGGTATGAGGGTTCTATGAAATACGGCAGCTAAAATACACGTCTGTTACTGACATTGACTTTTAACTGTGATGCTTCTAGACTGCCTCATCTATCTGAATGGATTCAAGGCTGTTGTAAGCTCTCTTCCCCTGCATCTGTCAAGGTGTAAGCTCGTGTGACTGCGCTTGTCAATCTTCTACATTGATGGCTGAGGAGTTTTCCAATTGGATGCTGGGTGTTCCACTGCTTTGCTCTCATTGAATAGTCTTGAAGAGATGGGATTTAAATTGTGTCGAGGATATTAGTCCAAAGTGAATGAAGTGGAGAGTAGACTTCTCGTTTATGTCCCCAGAGTGATAAATGAGGGAGTGTAATTTTTTTTCTAAGGCAAAGAAAATGGGAAACCAACGTGGATTTCAGACACATGAGAAATAGCTTATGAATTTAGATGATGGCTCGGCAGAAATAAATTGTACATCTGTTCATTCATTTTAATAAAGTGGAGAGATGGCATGCTGCTGAAGCCCTTGGAGAACCCTGGGTTTTTAAAATTATGATCCTATAATAGTAGCATTAAAATTTGTAATGTAGCCAGTGCTTTCTGAATTGGAGGGAAAATTCATTTATAAAATAACAGTTCGGACTTTGGAATGTAAATGGGAAAATGTAATTTTTCTTGGCTAGATACGAATTGGTCCTGGGAGGATGCTACAACATCTTGACCATAAAATATATTTTTAAAATCTTATGAGAAAGTTTTCAGAAGCCAGCAAAACTTCTTTGGGCAATCTCTATTTAGGTAAATTGTGCAGGTACGAAACATATGGTTAACTGGCTTTGTTATTTTTGCCTTGAACTTGGTGTTTCTTGTATAAGGACAATTACAGATTAATATTTCCATTTGAAATGAGTTCAGTCTGTTACAAACACAAAAATCATTTTTACTCCGTAGCAGGAACATAAGGAAGAGAACTTTTATAGACCAGCAATTACCAGTTACCACGAAAATTTACTTATTCAACAAACAGCACTGGGTTCCTTATTACTTATGCTCCCTGTGATCGATATTGGTGCAAATACAACAATCCTTATTGTAGGTTTCCTGCTGACTCTAAAAGCCGGAAGCATTATTAAAATTTCTTTAAAAAAATAGGTAAGTTTAAAACCCACAGAAAGCTTTTAGACAGATTGAGCCATTTCGGTTTTATTTCACAAATCAACCATCAAGTTTTCAGGTGGGAAAAAGGTATAAATAAACCAGGAGAGCTGGCTGGCCACGGATAACATAGGCCCAGCTAGAAAAACCCCAGATTGCCTCATAGAGATCTTTGCCTCCTATTGAAATACTGAGTAGGTAGAGAGGACACACTCCAGCCTGCAAATGAAAAATACAGATTGGGAAGAGCTTGTGGTTAGTCTTAGCATCAAGGGCAATTGCCTGTTGTCTTAAGTCAGCTTTCGCCAAAAGATGTACGGCACTTCCTCCTAGGTCTGTAGGAATCTTGATACCTCAAGAGGTCACATAGATAAGA
Organism: Macaca thibetana thibetana; assembly: GCF_024542745.1. Taxonomy (NCBI): domain Eukaryota; kingdom Metazoa; phylum Chordata; class Mammalia; order Primates; family Cercopithecidae; genus Macaca; species Macaca thibetana. Next base: position 26,634,455 of record NC_065597.1, on the reverse strand, counting down.
GGGTCTGGAATGTGACTCATCAGTGGAGACAGAGAACAGTGATGTGACAAAGATAAAAACCAAACTATCCAGGCAGAGCCCCGTGGCTCACATCTGTAATCCCTGCATTTTGGGAGGCTGAAGTGGGCAGATCACTTGAGTTCAGGAGTTTGAGACCAGCGTGGGCAACACGGTGAAACCCTGTTTCTACAAAAAATATGAAAAATTAGCCTGGCATGGTGGTGTCAGAGGTGTTTGAACCAGAGCAACTCCATCTTGAACAGGGACTGACTAAAATAAGGCTGAGACCTACTCGGCTGCATTCCCAGATGGTTAGGTACAAACAGGATGAGATGGGAGGTCGGCACAGGATACAGGTCATAAAGATCTTGCTGATAAAACAGGTTGCAGTAAAGAAGCCGAACAAACACCAAAACCAAGATGGCGATGAGAGTGACCTCCAGTCATCCTCACTGCTACACTCCCACCAGCACCATGACAGTTTACAAATGCCATGGTAATGTCAGGAAGTTACCCTATATGGTCTAAAAAGCCCTGGGAATTGCCCATCCCTTTCCTGGAAAAGTCATGAATAATCCGCTCCTTATGTAACACATAGTCAAGAAATAATCCTTTGGCCCTCAGGGCTGCTCTGTCTATGGTGTAGTCATACTTTTATTCATTTATTTACCCAACAAACTTGCTTTCACTTTACGGACTTGCCTCTAATTCTTTCTTGCGTAAGATCTGAGAACCCTCTCTTGGGGTCTGGATTGGGACCTCTTTCCGGTAACAGTGGCGTGTACCTATAATCCCAGCTACCTGGGGGGCTGAGGTGAGAGGATCGCTTGAGCCTAGGAGGCCGAGACTGCAGTGAGTTGAGACTGCACCACTGCACTCCAGCCTGGGTGACAGAGCGAGACCCTGTCTAAAAAACAAAACAAAACAACAACAAAAATAAACTATCCAAATTCCTCACAGGCAGGACAATGGTGTGGATACTCCAGATGAGGAACAATAAAAATCCCCAGAAAGTTTTGCAATGAAGCTCTTTTTTAGCTAATGCCTAGAGTTGGCACTATTCAGATCAGAGGCCTCTAGGGAATTCTGCTTTGCTGTATGTACGTTTGTCTCTGTCTAGTTTCTCCGACTTCACTCCTAGAAGTGGGGTATTAGGTCCATGAAATGGAATCTTTCCTTTCCCGCCCCCTGGAGATAGAGTCTCACTCTGTTGCTCAGGCTGGAGTGCAGTGGCACGATCTCGGCTCACTGCAACCTCCGCCTCCCGGGTTCAAGCAATTCTCCTGCCTCAGCTTACAGGCACATGCCGCCACACTCGGCTAATTGGCTAATTTTTTTTTTTTTTTGTATTTTAGTGGAGACGGGGTTTCACCATGTTGCCCAGGCTGGTCTTGAACTGCTGAGCTTAGGTAATCCGCCGACCTTGGCCTCCCAAAATGCTATGATTACAGGCATGAGTCACCATGCCCGGCCAAATAGGAATCTTTTTAAGGACTATCAAGGAGCATGAGAACTGGGAAAGAGCCAAGAGAGGTGAGATGCTCTAGGGTGTTGTGAGAATGCCAAGGCAGAAGGTGGTCCAGACAGCACGGGTGCAGCAGCCTCACGGAGGACCATCTCAAGGTGTCGCAGAGGGAGCGAGGACAGGGAGCCTGCACGGGATTCAGGACTAAATTCAGTAAAAGCAAAGACTGGGCAGTCTTGACCCAAAGGTGGCTTTTGGTCATGGCTCTGCTGCTTCTTCCAGCGGGATTTATTTTGAATCGGAAGTAAGAGGCAAAGTCATCCTCTGAGAAAGAGAGAATGGACAAAAGAGAGCCTTGAGGGCAGCGGACAATGTTGAGTTCAGCTGCCAAGTGAGCACCAAAAGGAACCATTCAGAGTTAAGTAGAAAAAATGGAAGACATCCCTGCCAGCCCCACCCAGTCCAGGTTTGGAAACCACACATTCGTGACTTGCATTCAAACGTTGTCCACTGACTTACTCATCTTTAGGTCCCCAGCATAGAGCCTGGCTCATAGCAAGTGCTTAATTAACACCTGCAGAATGACCTGAGTGCCAACTATATCCCAAGCACTTTCAGATCTCTCATGCAGTTATCCCAGTGACAACGCCAATCATGTTATTCACAGAAGGTCCCAGACAGTGCGTGTCTCATCAACATGTCCAGATGGCTGATGCTTTTCTGCATTCCTTGGGGCCTCTGGCATTGACTCTGGTCATAAAACAGTTACAACAAGGAGGAAGATGAAACCTGCACACGTGGTGCGGCAAAATCAGTTAAAGAAATTTAGAAAGCTCAGGAATAAGAAGAAAGCTTGTATAGTGCCAGTTATGCAGGAGGCTGAGGTAGGAGGATCCTATGAGCCTTGAAGGTGGAGGCTGCAGTGAACTGTGATTGTTCCACTGCACTTCAGCCTGGGCAACAGAGTGAGACCCTATTTTGAAAAAAAGAAAAAAGAAGCAAGCTTGTTTCCTCTCGTTTTACCTGTGACAGTGTTGCTCGCTGCACTGGGCTCCCAGGGAAAGACCCTGATAAAGCTGACTTTGGGGAATAGTGTTTCTGCCCCATCTCACATCACACTATTGCTTGCATTTGTCTCTGGCTACCCCGTGGCTTATACACAAGGGTAGGCCGACCTTGCTTTTGTGGATTCACAGGCTTTGGGCTGAGGTACCTCCTGGAGAAAGCTCTAGACCTCCCCTCCCTAAGTGCAGGAGGTGGGGGCTGCCCCTTCTTGAGCTAGGGACCACCGAGCTTCCCCTGCTCAGGGGACGATGGATCGGATGTGCTCCAGTTAATTACAAGTGCATGAGACCCATCACTTTTTCGAAGCCAAAAGGGGGAAGAAAAAGAGTGGCACAAATTGCCAAGAGAAAATAACTTGTTTTCTGCAGTTCTGAGAGGTAAAGAACAAATCCTGGGACAGGGAGAGGAAGCAGACAGTCCTGTCATGGGGAAAGCAGGTAACAGGCTTGGCTCTCAGCACGAGTCCTGTTAGTGATGGTCAGTAGCATGTGCAAGGAGGATGAAGAAAATGGAGCTGAAGAAATCAAACGAATGGGCGACCCTCCAATGGTATAGGGTGGAAGTGGACCATCCTTTAAACAGGGCACATGCAGAGCTTTGGAACACGGGAACCAATAAACCAACATGGAAGAATTAAGCATGGCCTGAGACCACGGATAACACAGGGGTCCATCATTTTGGCTTAAATTACACACACACACATGTGTGCAAACACACACACATACACACACACACGAGCACACAGACACACACAGTTTCTTTAGTGGGGGCAACACAATAACTAACCCACAGTGTTGTGCTGGTAAATGTTTAATGGCAATTCAGGGGGGAAAAGCCCTGATTTGTAGCTTGCGTCCATTTCTGTGGTTAAATATTCCCCCCATGGCCAATTTCAAGCTATGTACTCGATATCACCACACACATGAAGAACTGGCAACGCATGCAGCAATCATCTCTCCCAAAGCTGGTGCAGACTGGCTGCAACACACCCGCTTTGCACATTCAAATCATGGCCAGGCTCGAGGGAACTGGTTCTGTTTGAATAGGATCTGGAGTAGATGGGAAATGTAGCTTTGATCTGGGGGCATTCCTTTCTTCAGGGAACCACCACACCCTGCTCCTTGAGGTCATGTTGGTGCGGTCAACCACAGGCCTCATTTTCTCCCCATCTTGTTTCCCAGAGGTGGGAAGGTGATCTAGGGCAAGGCTCCCCAACCCCCGGGGCTGCGGACCTGTACTGGTCCATGGCCTGTTAGGAACCAGGCAGCACAGCAGGAGGTGAGCATCCTGTGAGTGAGCACGACCACCTGAGCTCCGTCTCCTGTCAGATCAGTGGCAGCATTAGATTCTCATAGGAGCGGAAACCTTACTGTGAACTGTGCATGAGGGGGATCTAGGTTCTGCATTTCTTATGAGAATCTAACTAACTGATGTCTGATGATCTGAGGTGGAACAGTGTCATCCCAAAAACATCCCCCACCACCCCTGCCATCTGTGAAAAAGTTGTGTTCTATGAAACCAGTCCCTCGTGCCAAAAATGTTGGGGACTGCTGACCTATGGTGGGCCTGTCAGCTCATCATTTCCTGGGACTCAATGCCTGGTCTGAGCAGGTCCTGTGACCCAGCAAGACCAGAAGTCTATGAGAGTAGCATTTGGATCTGGGAGAGAGGGTGCGTGCGTACCTGCCTTTGTATATAAGCCATCAGGGCTGTCAGAAGTCACCTTCCTTGCCACAAGGAGAGAGCCTAGCTGAGAAGAAAGCCAACAGAGAGAGACAGACAGAGCCGATAGCTGGAGCTGCAGACAGGGAGCATCCGGTCCACATTGTCTGATGGCCTAGATGCAGCTGCGTCTGAAGTTGGAAAGCCCCAGGACCTCCCCAGTGATGAGTACCAGTGCCTTTCAGGATTTGTTTCTGCTGGTTGAAAGTGGTTCCTAACAACAAAATGAGTGCAAACAGGGGATCCTTGACTCTGGAGAAAATACAAGTGAATTTCCTTGTGGAAGGGTGAGCCTCTAATCTTAGCCTTCTGCTAACTGATCTGTCTTTTCAATTTCCAGGAGCGGAAGGAAAAGAGATGTTTTGACCATTCCTGTGTGAGGCTGGTACGAGTGGACAATTCAGTTTGTGTGGGTTTGTTGAGACTGTCTTTTCAGTCACAGAGCCCAGTGCCCACGATGTGAGAGGCCAGTGCATGGTTATTATAGACCAGACAGCTAACTGGTTCTGGCTCTGATAGATGGATTTACAGCCCTGAATTGAACCATGCATCCAGGGGCGATTAGCAAAGGCATCTGTTCCTATTTGCAGAGCTGCTGGGAAAAAATGCTGTTTGTTAGATTTGATTTAATGCAATGGACATTCTTTGTGCTCCCTCTGTTGCAAACCGCTCTGAGGCTGAAGGGGCAACCATGATGAGTGAAGCTCTGTCTGCCCTCAAGGAGCCCCAGAAGAGGGGCTGCCCAGAAGAGGCAGAAACAGATCGCAATAAAGCCGATAGTGCGTGCTGGGAAAGATGCTGACATCCAGGGGGAAACAAAGCGCTGAAAGGGCATGTGAAAGGAGAGAGCCAGTTAATTCTGACTGGGGAGTGATCTGGGGGAACTTGAGGGAAATGCATGGCTTCATGGAGTCTGTCATTAGGGGACCGAGGCCCCGGGTGTGTGCCACCTCTCCTACCCATCTCTGGATTATGCTCTCCAAGCCAGCCCTGGCCCCACCTCTCAGCCCCCTCAACCAGGCTGTTGTGTGCCTCAGGGCATTTGCACACAATGTTTGCTCTTCCTGGATTGTGCTAACCTTGTACCACCCCTTATTACTCTACTTAGCAGAGCCAAGTCTTAAAGGACAAGATGTTATTTCATGAGCTGACCTTCCCAGACTTCGGGTCTGTTTCCCTTAGGTCATGTTCCCAAAGCACTCTGAATTTATTTGAGGGATTCACTCTTCTTGTACTACTTTTATACCTGTCCTCCCTGCTAAGCCTCATGAAAGCAAGAATTTGCTGCCTTATTTAAATCTCCAGCCTTCAGCCTGCAGCCTGTGTTTGGTGGGCGTGTGGTGACTGCGTGAACCAAAAAGCTGAGGCCGCTGCAACCCTGCTAACTGGGAACAAGTATATCACATTCACAGAGACGGTGAACTTCAAGAAGCACATTATCTCATTAATGATTATGAAACTGCAGTAACGACTATCATATATTTAAAAAGATTGAAACATTTTTATGTAGCGAGAGCAGACTAATGTAAAAATGGCCCTCGTTAATGAACTAAAGTTTTTCTTGCTTTGTAGGCCTTTGCCCAAATTCTCCAGTGAGTAGAACCTGGATTTCAATTACGATATCTAATTATTGGAGTATCAATTATAAGCTATTGATGGTGATGCACAAAGATTTTAAAGTAGATACACACATGAATATGTTGAAGTGTGGGAAAGTTAATACTGCTGCAAGAATGGGACTGCGTTCAACGTAGGTTTTTTGACTTCCTTGTCACAGTCTCCTGATGAAGGCTGGTCTTTTGGGGGCCTGAGTTCTTTCATTTCTGAATCGCATGGGGCCGGAAGAGTGTGTGGAAGCTCAGGGGAGTGCAGTGCTGTGTTTGAGAGCTGCCTCTGCAACCAGGTGCTCTGGCTCACACACCTCACATCCCTGCCCCATCACGCTGAAGTCGCACGTATCATTCTAAAACCTGTCTGTGCCTCAGTTTCCTCATCTATGAAATGGACACAATAAAAGTACCTACGTCATAGGGCTGTTGTGAGCATTAAATGAGTTACAATTCCCAAAGCCTCTTGAACAGTACCTTATAGAGATAAGCACTTGATAATAATTAGCTTTAAAAAAGTTATTTATATGGATGAATTTTTTAAATCTATTATTTGCTTATAAGAAATGATTAGTATATTTTCCCATTGGACCCCTCAAAATAAAGATACAAGGTTGCTAATCAATTTCATTGGCTATTAAAAGAAGCCCCCCAACCCTTTTATAATTAGAAGAAATTAGGGAGAGACACAGGGTAACTTAAACTTATCCTAACGAACCCAGGAGAGAACTCTTTTGTGTGCTGTAGTTTTTCAGGGCTCGCACAAAACACTGTCCTGATTTGAACAGAATGGCAGGTGAGGTGGCCGGGTGCGGTGGCTCATACCTGTAATCCCGGCACTTTGGGAGGCTGAGGAGGGTGGATCAGTTGAGGTGAGGAGCTCCAGACCAGCCTGGCTATCATGGTGAAACCCCATCTCTACTAGAAATACAAAAATTAGCCGGGTATGGTGGCACATGTCTGTAATCCCAGCTACTTGGGAGGCTGAGGCAGGAGAATTGCTTGAACCTAAGAGGTGGAGGTTGCAGTGAGTTGAGATCATGCCACTGTACTCCAGCCTGGGAGACAGAATGAAACTCGATCTCAAAAAAAAAAAAAAAAAAAAAAAAAGAAAGACAGGTGAGGTGAGAGTAAGAAGGCCAGCAGTAAATTCAAGTTTGCAAGTTCAAGTAGAGTGGAAAACGGAGGTAATAAACTTGGGCTGCTTCAGCAAACCCTTGGTGCACAAGCGTAACAAGGAAAACAGGATAGGTATTCCCTGAGGAACAGCCCTGGCAAGGAATCCTACAGAGCTGACCTCAAGGGCCAGAACACTGGAGAGTAATATAGCGGCTGCCACTGAATCAGGCAGAAATGTCTGAACATTTGGCTCTACCGGCACTGGACTGGTAAATTGCTAACTCTTTCATGGAACAGAAGCAGCTTAGCAGTGGGTTGAGAGTTGGGGTCTCGAGTCTGGGTAAGTTCTTCAGCTGTCAGAGCCTTCACCTCCATACCCACGAAAGGGGGTATTACAATCATGGCACCCGTCTCAGTGCTGGCAGGAGGAGGGCTTCAGGGCGTGCATGTAAAGGTCTCTGACCCTGCTGCGTACAAAGCAGGTGCTTTCAGATATTCACACTGGCTGGGGGATGTTTACTTAATAGCGCAGGGCCCCAAAAGAGCAAGTATGGGGCATGTTGGACAGACAGAAATGATGGAATGACCAGCCTTGCTTTTCACAGGAACTCATGATTGACAATTGCTGTTATTGATGGGATACTTGCAACATGAAGGAGAGACGTCTCTTTGAGTTTGCAAGGGAAAAGCAGATGCAGAGGTCGAACTCTTACCATGGAGTTCCCAGTGACCTCAGAGAAGGAATCGGTGCCACTTAGCCTCAGCTTCCTCATCTATGTGGAATACAACCAGCCCCTCTTTGCTGGACTGTGCAAGTATTAGGTGAGAGAGAGCATGTGGCATGTGGAAGGGCTTCCTAAGCTTGAAACTTACTACATAAACGTCTACTCATGTTGGCTCCTTGTGGTTGGCATTATTCCCACTTGGGTGAAGGACATAGGTGGTAGGTCTCATGCTATTGGCATCTACAGCAATCGCCTGGCCATTGACTCGCCCTTGTGGACCAACAGTATTCCTGAGCAGCATGGGGGCTCTGAGTCTTGGAATGTTCCTTCATATATATATATATAGTTTTTGTTTTTGTTTTTGTGTTTTGAGATGGAGTCTCGCTCTGTCCACAGGCTGGAGTGCAGGGGCGTAATCTCGACTCACTGCAACCTCTGCCTCCTGGGTTCAAACAATACTCCTGCCTCAACCTACCAAGTACCTGGGACTACAGGCACGTGCCACCACGCCCAGCTAATTTTTGTATTTTCAGTAGAGAAGGGGTTTCACCATGTTAACCAGACTGGTCTCCATCTCTTGACCTCGTGATCTGCCCACCTCAGCCTCCCAAAGTGCTGGGATTACAGGTGTGAGCCACTGTGCTCGGCCCCCCTCCCTCCCTCTTTTGCCCGGAGTCTTCCCCGTGCACTTGGAATAAATCCAGCCTCCTCGCCTTGTGGGTGAGATCTGGCCCCTGCCACCCTCTCCAGCCTCACACCCCGCTGGCTCTTTCATGCCGCTCTGGTCACCCTGGGCAGCCTTCAATTCCTCTTGCCAGACACGCCCTTCCCAGCCTGGGGTCTTCCCACAGATGCTTCCATCTGCATCCTCCACTTCTGTGTCCCTGCTAGACTTTGAATTGTGTCTCCCCATAAGGATACATTGAAGTCTGAACCCTCAGGGCCTCAGACTGTAACCTGATTTGGAAAGAGGACCTTGACAGAAGGAATCAAGTTACAGTGAGCCTGCTATGGTAGGCCCTAGTCAAATACGACTGGTGTCCTTCTACAAAGAGGAAATGTGGACACAGGCGCAGGCACAGGGAGAAGCCAGGTGTAGATGGAGGCAGGGACTAGGGGGATGCTTGTGCTCGTGCACAAGCCCAGGAGCACCAAGGTTGCCGGCGGCCACCAGAAGTTGGGGGAGAGGCATGGAATCAGTTCTCTCTCCCAGCCTCTGAAGGAACCAACCCTGCCAGCGCCTTGCTCTTGGACTTCTGCCTCCAGAACTGTGAGGTAATAAATATCTGTTGTTGAAGCCACGTGGCTGGTAACACCTTGTTATGGCAGCCCAGGAAATGAATACAGTCGCCTCCCCCGAGAAGCCCTCCCTGAGCTCCATGCCAAGTGCCCTCGCAGTCCCCCTCTGTTATGACTTCACCCTGTTCCATCTCATCATGAGAGGTCATCCAGGATCGATGTGCCCAGGATGGTTGTCCCCAACGTTGCTTCATGAGATCAGGGACCCTGTTTGCTTCACTCACTGCCCTGCACTCCAGCTTAACACAGAGCCTGGAAAAGAGGAGGCATGGTGTACACACATGTCTGATGGGCAAGCAGATGAATGAATGAACGAATGTGCTTTGGAAAGCGACAGTATAATGTTATCACGTGTGATCCACAAATGCAGGCACGTACAGGCAAAGCAGGCTGAAGGTGAAGCTTCTCATAAAATCCTGTCTTTGAGATCTGAGCTGGTCAACAGCAAAAATAAAGTGCCGTCAACACTGGAAAAACGGATACTCAGTCTATAACTGAAATAGATTGTAGTTTGGAAGGAAATGAATATATTAATCCTGAATTATTTTGTTTAATCTCACAAGAATGAGCTCAGAACACTGGAGCTGTGGAATATTTTCTTACTTTCATTTTTTTTTTTTTTTAACCCACAGGATAAGTTGAGCCTGTCTCTAACGATTCCTTTATGTATTATTTATTAACATTGAGTTTTCTTGCTTTTTTTTTCTTTTTACTTGACCTATAGGGAAGTAGATTCAGGGCTCTCTGCAGTTTATGTAGATTAGTTTATTCACCTCTGAGATGGAATTTAACTCCAACTGTCTCGGCTCTTGGCAGACCACAGTGAAATGATAAATCTCGGGGCTGATCCTGTGACTTGTTATGTGAGTGCAGGGCCGGGGCCTGGGTTTCTCACCGGCAGCAGCATTTTGTGCCACAGTGAGGTTGGTCTGGGATCTGTTTCCTACCTTGAGCAGCACCCCTCATCTATAAAACTATGTATTGGATGAGATTCCTTCCAAGTGCTTTTCTTTCTTTTTTTTTTTTTGAGTCTCGCTCGCTCTGTCCTCAAGGCTAAAGCTCAGTGGCACAATCTTGGCTCACTGCAACCTCCAACCCCTGGGTTCAAGCAATTCTCCAGCCTCAGCTGCCCAAAGAGCTGGGACTACAGGCACATGCCACGATGCCTGCCTAATTTTTTGTATTTTAGTAGAGATGGGGTTTCACCATGTTGCCCAGGCTGGCCTTGAACTCCTGAGCTTAGGCGATCAGCCCACTTCGGCCTCCCAAAATGCTGGTATTACAGGCATGAGCCGCCACACCTGGCTGCAAATGCTTTTCAACAACATGACTCAAAGACTTTGATTGTCTCTGTTGTCAAGCATTGATCATTTATTCATTAATTCATCAGTTATTTGGTCATGTACTACATGGCAGGCTGGGTGCTGGGCCACAGCAGATGACAAAAGAGATAGTTTATTTTCTTAGGGAGCTTACGTTCTAATTTAGTGAGAGTGGCAATAAGCAATTAAATAATTATATAGCACACCAGAAGGTGAATATTGCATATTTCATATTTTTTGTAATATATTATTAGAACAGAATATGTACATATTAGGATATGTGCATATTAGAATAGATATTATATATTAGAACAGAATATGTGCATATTAAGATATGTGCATATTAGAATAGAATAGATATGTGCATATTAGGATGTATGCATATTAGAATATATATTGTATATTAGAATAGAAAATGTACTTATTAGGATATGTGCATATTAGAATAGAATAGATTTATATATTAGACTAGAATATGTGCATATTAGGGTAGGTGCATATTAGAATAGAATAGCATACATAATAGAATATTACCTATACACAGCATATAATGGTATACAGGTAACACTGTATATAATACTAAATAAAAGGATAGTTAATAGTACATTAGAAGCTGAAACACAGGTCTGTAATAAGTATTTGCTGCCTGAATAATCAGCTCATCTCTGATTAAACACTTGATGTTGCCCCTGTGCTTGGCCCTAGCAGCAGTGATGAAAAGGATATGGGCTTAAACAGCAAAGCATTCGAAGGGGATTAGGGAGAGGGGTTGTGAGTGCACGACTGAGAGGCAATGAGGTAACCCTAGGCTAGAAGGGGGGCTAACAGGTTTTGGGACAAGGAAGATAAAGCAACAAAGTACCTGGGGGATTTATAAGTTGGGTGTTGAAGGATAAATGGGAGTTTTTCAGGCACAAAAGAAGGAAAAGGCATTCCAGGAAGAAGGGAACAGAGTGTGCAGTAGCATGAAGACATGCCAAAGCTTGGCACATTGGGGTAAACAGAGCTCCCGTGTAGCCTAAGATGAAGGCAGGCTGTGGCCGGGTGGACAGTGTTTGAAACCATCTATGCATCAGACCCAAGACCTTACTTCTAAAATTGTTCAGTACAAAATGGCTTCCAGGTGCAGTGTGGGCTTGGACGTTTCATCTTCGAACAGGCTCCATTTATGCGGCTCTTGGCTTTCTATTTCTGAACTCCTGTGTTCTCATTCTGCAAACTGCATTATGGAGGTGTAGTCATGTCATATTCTTAGAGTTAAAAAAGTAGATGTTTTATGGCTTTGTGGTTGTTGCTCTTAGTCTGAGGATATTATCTTCGAATAGAAGCAGATGGATGAAGTCTTCGGAGGCCACGGTGCTATGGAGTGGCTCAGTGGTAAGACTCTGCCAGCTGTGGTGAAAAATTGCTTTGATTGTCACTGAGTTGCCACTGACCCTTGAGCATAACCAGAGGGTGAGCAAAGGCACTGAATTTGCATAGAGGTTCACACAGGGATGATGGGGATCAACACATCATGAATATAATTACGAAAGAGTGATTAATGCAATAAATCATCTGGCTGCCTTGTCTACCTTTAGGAGTGACTTGAAGAAACAGCCACAGGGTAGATTATCTTTTTTTCACTTAAAAAATCCAGATGTTTTGATATTCCACACAGAGTTTATAATCAGCATGGGCATTTTCAACATTGCAAGATAGCTCATCCTTGTGTGTATGAACAATTAAATCCAGGAATGCACATACCACCCTTTTCCTTAGTTGGAAGTGTACTGCTTGGATGATGGCTTCTATTTATAGATCGTTGCTTATATGTGTACAAATGTTTCCCTTCCCTCTCTTTTATTCAAAAACATTCAGCTGCGTACCTGCTGTTTCCAGAGACTCTGATATTTGAACACTGGAAGATTTAGTTGATGATCTTGGTGCAGGAGAAGAAAGTGATGAATTCACCCCTTTCAAGTGAAGATAAATGTGAAATGAAGGTGTTGGTGGTTTTGCAGCAAACCCCTCTTCAATTATGTGATGGGAAGTTGGGAATACAATTTGCAACAGATGATCTCTTAGAGTCCTTGGACAAAGTGTTGGTCAGGACAAGAAAGAACAGGAAATGATGTAATCAGGAGTGATGGCATTGTTTACAGAGTTGGAAATTGCTGGTACCCATGCACTGAAATCACACTGTTCTCTTCTCTCCAAAAATTCCATTTCTTTACATATTGATATTCCCCACCATTCTGTACAAAATATGAGATAGAGATCCCAGTAGCATATATTTAGGTTTATTTAAAATCTCAGCCACATTGAAAACTGTCAGATATGTGATTTTACAGTATCAGGAAAAAAAAAACCCCTCAAATATATCACTATAATAGCTATAAAAGGCTTCATAGGAAGAGGGAGTCTAGACTATTTGGAAAAACATTTAATCATCTTCAAAGATTTATCTGGTAGTTAAAATGTCTTGGACTCCACCCTCCAGAAAAGTCACCTGAGTCAGATAATTGAAATGTGTTCGATCTTCTAAGAAATATGTGGTTGACTTTCTGGATTAATCTCTTTGGAGCAAGCAGAATGTGTAATCATGTGGTCAGTGTTTAGACACAGGTGCATCTGAAGTTAAAGAGCTCTTTTCCTAAAGGAAGTAAACGCTTATCCAAGTAGGAGGCTTTTGTTTGAAGCACTCAAATATATTGCGTGGAACCCTGGAGGACTGGATAAATATATTCACTTCACTGAGGCTTCCGGCAAAGGGTGGAAGCACAAAGGGCTGTCTTCTAACTTCATATCTGGAGTCACCAAATTATCAAAAACAGATGAAAAGATCCCAAAGAGTTAAGGGAACTGTAGAGATTCATGTCAAGTCAAATGAAGAATCAGAAAGCCAAGTTCAGCTTTCTTGGATTTAGAGTCCCTTCTTGCTTATTGATATCAAGTAGGAGACACTTCAAACGTTTTAAACTTTTACTGAAATAAGTTGATTTTGAAGCACATGGGATGAGATGGGGTGGGTACTGTTAAACCATTTAATTATATCTCTCCACATTTAAAATAAAAATATTCTGCTTTCTGCCACAGGAATTATATCTACACCATGTCTACTGCTATTGTCCTGATACTCCAGATTAAAAAGCTAATCCAGATTTTTTTTCTGTCTTTATGATGATTGGGGCAAGCTTCTTCTAGATCAACCCTCACATCTAGAACAACCAGGATATGGATTTAATATAAAACTCCCCACTTATTTGAATGTGCTGAAGAGCTGGCAAGGCAGCCAATACTTGAGAGTCCAGGATCCCGGAGAGAAGGAAAATTCCCTGAAGCAAGGCCAATATTCCACAGAACTTTTACCTTGAAGGCATTTCCCAGAGTGAGGGCAGAGGAACAGGAGGCTAAGCATCTGAGCAGAAGGTGCTGTCTAAGAGGCCAGAGGGCCAAGGAGAGCTTTCAGCAGAGACAAGGGACTGAGAAGTGAAATGCAAGGTGGCCAAAGTGGAGGAGCCCTGGAAGCATAATAGACTTTCAGTTAGGACGCCAGGAAAGCTGCACCCGAGGAGAAGGGGACACTGGGAAGTAGACCCGCCCTTGAAAAAGCCTGAGTCCCACCACGAACCAACTCCATGTCAGACTGACTTAAAGTCATCCTCTCCTACTCTTGTCTGTTTTCAGAAAGCAAAAGGGAATCCTCTCTGGGGGAACCATCAGCTAGAGTCTCAACTAATCTCTAAACATTTTCATATAAGTTGCCCAAAATTAAATTGAAAAATTCCTAGGTATGCCAGGGGACTCGAACAAAGGACCACAAACCAAGAGAAAAGGACTGATAATAGAAAAAGACTCAGAAGCATCTATTAATGGATGCTGGAGTTAGCAGACATTGAATTGTAAATAATTTGACTAAAAAATTCATGAAAATAGGTAAAACATAGAATTTCAGCAGATAATTTTATTCTAAAAATGGAATGGAAAATAAACAATTTAAAATATAATGAGTGTATTTATTTATTTATTAATTTTTAATTTTTTTTTTTTTTGAGGTGGAATCTCGCTCTGTCATCCAGGCTGGAGTGCAGTGGCATGATCTCAGCTCAATGCAACCTCTGCCTCCCAAGTTCAAGTGATTCTCATGCTTCAGCCTCCCAGGTAGCTGGGACTACTGGTGGGTACCACCATGCCTGGCTATTTTTTGTATTTATTTAGTAGAGATGGGGTTTCACCATGTTGATCAGGCTGGTCTTGAACTCCTGACCTCAAATGATCTGCCTGCCAGTCTCCCAAAGTGCTGGGATTACAGGTGTGAACCACCGTGCCTGGCCAGAGTGTAATTAATAAATGGGCACATTAGATTAGACAGAGCAGAAGAGAGGATAGGTGAACTTAAAAATAGGTCAACAGAAACACAGAAAGTCTATATATATGTTTATGTGTGAGTATGTATGTTTGTATATGTATGTGTGCATATATACACAAACACATATATACACACACGTATATGTGTGTATAGATACACAAACACACATATACACACATACACAAACACATTCATATGTAAGAGTCCCAGTGAAGAAAAAATTAGTCAGAAGAAATATTCAAAGAGTTGGGTTTATGAATTGAGATACTTAAGGAACAAGTATAATTAATACAAATTAAACCACAATTCAGCATGTCACTGTTAAACTGCTGAAAAGTAAAGACAAAGAATGATTTTGAAAGCAGCCAGAGAAAAGAGACACGTTTCTTTCAATGGAGTTAAAAGCAACATTGACAGCTGACCTTTTGACAAACATGATAGATGTCAGAAGACAATGAAATGTTACCTCTGAAGTGCTCTAAGAAAATAACTGGCAACCAAGATTTTACCTCCGGTGAAAATATTCTTCAAAAATTCTGGCAAAAAAGACATTTTTAGACAAACAATATATGAGATAACTTATTACCAGCAGACTTGCAGTATTTTTAAAATGAAAGGAATTTTTTAATCAGAGGGAAAATTGCTCCATGTGGAAGCAGAGAAATAGGGAGAAATAAATAATAATACAAAGGGTAAATAAGTAGAAAAACATACATTGATGCAGACTTAAAACATGACAACAATATCTCAAAAGGTAGAAGGATGATAAAAGGAGTTCACATTTTCTAAAGTCCTTGCATTACCCAGCAAGTGCCAAAAATTCTACTTGATGTTATATTCTATAAGTTGAGAATATATATTGTAATTTCTCAGAATCCACTACAAGAATATGAAAATAAAGTATAACTAATAAGTTATTAGAGTTGAATATGAAATTATAAAAAATATCAAAGTAAATTAGAAAAAGGTAAGAGATAAGAGGAAAAGAAATTTGTCAAAAAGGAACAAATAGAAAACAAATACTTAGACTGGCAGATTTAAACCTGAATATGTTGTACTTGCATTAAATGTAAATGGGCAAAATAATTCAAGTAAGAGTAGCATTATCAGAATTGATTTAAAAAAATCAAAGCCCCATACACCACCTAGAAGAGACACAGTCTAAATATAAGATTACAGAAAATCAGAAAGAAAAAATTGACACAAAGAAATATACCACGATGACACTGACTGAAAGGTAAGATAATTATTCTAATATGAGATGAGGTAAATGTTAAAGCAGAAAGCATTTGCAAAGATAGAGAGGTATGTTTCATCATGATAAAGAGTCAATACATTAGGAATATATAACAATTTTAAATTTGTATGCACCTAATAAGACGGCCGCAAATTAATTTTTTAAAATTTAATAGGACTAACAGGAGAAATAGTTATATCTAAAATTATAGATATATCTACTCTTTCAGTAACTGATACAATAAGTAGATTAATAAAACATATATAGAAGGTTTGAATGACAAAATTATAAACCTTAACCTAATTCATGTATATAGAACACTATACTAAACAGCTACAGAATTAACATTATTTTAAAGCGTTCATGGGCCATCTATCAAAATTGATTACATATGGAGTTGTAAAGCAAGCATTAACAAATGTCAAAGGACTGTAATCATATACAGGATGCTTTCTAACCACTGTAGAATGAAGCTAGAAATTAATGGCAAAGAATAAAAAAATCTCCCAAATATGTCACATTCAGCAATATAGTTATAGAAAACCACAAGTCACAAAAGTGACCCAGGACAATTCAAAAATATTTTTGACCTGAATGATAATGAAAATACATTATAGCACATATTGTGGAATGCAACTATAGTCATGCTTAAGGGAAAATTTATATAGTCTTAAATCCATACATTAGAAAAAAAGACTGAAAATCAATGATTTAAGTATCATTTTTAGGGGTTTGAAAAATAAATAGCAAAAGATACCAAAGAAATAGAAGGAAAGAAAGAAACACTCAATACAGAAAAATCCACAAAACGAAAAACAGTTTCTTTGAAAAGATAAATAAAATTGATAGAATGACTGCATGGCAAGACCAACCAAGAAAAATAGAGAAAAAGGATGAAATGGACAAATTCCTGGAAAAACACAAGCTAGCAAATTGAAATATAAATTGTTTCATATCCATCAATGAAATTAAGCCTTTGGGGTAGGCAAAAATGGGGCACAGATGACATTAACCATCAATCAATATTGGAATTCATTAAAATTGGGACTCCACCTTCATTAAGATAGAGTGAAGAGGCAAGCCAGAGTGTAAAAAAAATGTGCAACATGTATATAAAACTCAAAGACTCACATCGAGAATAAAGATAAACACGTCGATAATAGAAAGACTAATAACCCAACTTAAAAAATGGCTGAAAGACTTGAACAGGTATTACCCAAAAGTAGAATCCCAACAGCCAGTGGATGGATGAAAGATGGCCAACGTCATTAGTCACCAGAGAAATACAAATTAAAGCCTCAGTGAAATGTCACTACATACACATTGGAAAGGCTACAAATAATAATAAACCAAAAAACCAATACAACCAAATATTAGGGAAAATATATAGCAGTCAAGATTCTCATTGAGTGTTCCGTTGTAAACTGGAGTAACTACTCTGGTGGAATTAACTGAAGCTGAATTAGCAATTTCACCTGTAGATATACCCCAAACAGAAACACATACATGCATTCAAATATGCACCAAAAGACACATTCAAGAATGCTTATTCCACTATTACCCAAATTATCCCCAAGCTGGAAATAACCCAAATGTCCACACGTACTAGGATGGAAGAGTAAACCAAAACATATTTGTATGGTAATGAACATGAATAGATTATGGCTATGTGCAACAATATAGATAAATCTCACAAAAGTTATTCACAAGAGTCCACCCTGTAATTATTTATATAAATATAAAAATAGGAAAAAATTAGTTGATAGTGAAAGAAGTCAGGAGAGGAGCTGTGTTACTACTGAGTAGGTGGTGGGACTAGCAGGAACTCTAGGAAGCTTTTGAGTTGCTGATCATATTCTGTGTCTTGATTTGGGTTTTGTGTTTAATCTGTTGAGAATTATATCACTCGGGATTTGTGTACTTTTTTCATATGAAAGTTACATAATAAAAAGAAGTTGATAAATCTTGAATAAGCCATATTAACTGCAATTTAGGAAGGCATTTTGAAATGTTTCAATAAAACAACTGAGGAATTACAGATTACTAATTTGAAGTGATATTATGGGTATTTTTTTATTCTAGCTATTTAGGATGAGAAAATGCAGATAAAGACTTAATGACTTGTACATGAATGTTCACAGCAGCGTTATTCACAATGGCCAAAAACTGAAACTGCCTAAATGTCTCTTGATGGATGAATGGATAAAATGTGGCATAACCATGGAATGGAGTATTATTCAGCCACACAAAGAAGTGAAGTACTGAGACACACTAAAACGTGGGCAGACCATGAAGACATAACACTAAGTGAAATAAGCCAGTAACGAAGGACCACGTATTGCATGATTCCACTCATATGAAATGTCCAGAATAAACTAATGCATAGAGGCTGACAGTGGATCAGTGGTTGCAGGGTGGGGGAATGGGCAATGGGGAGTAACTGCTCATGGATTCGAGTTTCTTTTTGGGATGATGAAAATATTCTAAAATTAGACAGTAATGATAATTCTACAACTCTGTGAATATAATGAAAACCAATGAATTGTACATTTTAAAAGTGTGAACTTTATGGTATGTGAGTTATATCTCAATAAAGCTGTTATTAAAAAACGTGAATGGACTATAAGCAAAAGTGATAAAGTTAAACAATGAAATAAATAGGTATCCTGACATCATTCTGCCTTAAATAATTTATTAACAGGAAAAGGCAAATTTCTAACACAAGAAATAAAATAGCTTCTTGATTGTTTCATAAAGCCACTAATGAAGAAGCATGAATCATAATGAATACATTGGAAAAAGATGTAAATTCTTGCTGATTTGACCTGCCATGCTTGCATCAACAAAGATAACATAAAACTCATAATATGCCCCACACAAGGGTGTGGATGACAACTTAGCTAATACGTGTCATTGATTTAAAGATTAGTTTTTACACAAGAACACTGGAGATTGCATAGCTCCGGGATGCCCAATCTTTTGGCTTCCCTGGACCATATTGGAAGAAGAACTGTCTTGGGCCACATGTAAAATACACTAATGATAGCTGATGAACTAAAAAGCATCTCATAATGTCTTAAGAAAGTTTACGAATTTGTGTTGGGCCACATTCAAAGCCATCCTCAGCTGCATGCCGCCAGCTCACAGGCCGTGAGTTGAACAAGTTTGGCATAGCTCGTATATATGACAGAAACGTCCTTAAATTTGATGATAATCTTCAAAATGTGCACAAGTTTTCCAATACTAAAATGTGTTGTGAAAGCAAAAACAAAAAAAAAGTTTCTAAACTCTTGATGACACAGAGAAAATTTCTATCAACCCTGCTAGAAGAAAGCCTATACCTTTAGTTCTTATATTTCTATAGACAATGATCTTACATAATTGTTATATGAATAAGTGACCATAGAGTTTGCAGTGAGACAGGGAAGAGAAAAACTACTACAGGTTGTATTAGGCAGTTAATTAAGTCAATATGTTAATTAAAAATGCTAATACTGGCTGGGCACAGTGGTTCATGCCTTTAATCCCAGCACTTTGGGAAGCTTAGATGGGTGGATTGCTTGGGCCCAGTAGTTTAAGACCAGCCCAAGCAACATGGCAGAACCTCTCCTCTACAACAACACCAAAAAAACAAAAAAACAAAAAAACAAAAATTAGCCAGACATGGTGGTGTATGCCTGAAGTCCCAGCTACCTGAGGCGGGAGGATTGACTGAGCCCAGGAGGTCGAGGCTGCAGTGAGCCATGACTGTGATTGTGCTACTGCACTCCAGCCTGGGTGACAGGATGAGAACCTGTCTCAAAAAAAGAAAAAATGCTAATATCCCACAGCAAAAGAAGATACTTGAGGCACCATGTATTCTTTAAGACTCCACACTGACTTTTGGAAATTGGAGCCTGGACTCCAGCATTCATTTGATAACCTGATGAGAATTTCTGCCTGTGGCTCAGTTGCAGCTTGACAGCTCCTAACTCCTACCATTTACCTTTGTCCCTTTGTGAAAACTGGAGCATTCGCCCATCTCTCATTTTCCACCTAGAGGACAGGATCTTACAATTTTTATGTCATTTTTATTATAGGTATGATAATGTTATAGCTCAAACACCAAAACATTTACCTTAGAAATAACTCATTGAATTGCCAAAAAGTCCTAAATTATTAAATCTAAATGACCAATTGCCATTTTAAGGTACAACTGGAAAATGAAATTTGAAATTCTCTGTTTTTTTAAAATCTTATAATCACTTGCAAACACATTCTTTAAAAATTAGTAGGGAGTTTATTAATCCCCATGACCTGAGATTTATGTGAAAATATGAGTTATTCAATCAGTATTTGTTGGGCATCAACCATGTTTTAGCCACAAATCAGAAATCTTTTTTTTTTTCAATAACTTTAGAGACAAGAACGAAAAAGCCACAAATGGGGCTGCTGAAGGTTTCGTGTATATTTTAAAGTCTGCATTTGAAGAGTTTAACTAGATTTCCTCAGATCATTTCAAAATACTTATGTAAGAAGTTCAAAACTAACAGTTGAAGTCACATGTACAAGCTATTAGGAAAACTTAGAGAAAACTCTCCACAGAGAAAAACTAGTGTTTCCAACCTAAATTTGCATGAAAGTCAATGACTGAAAATTGATTTCATGTATAAGAGGCAATTTTAAGTACAATCTTAGTTCATCATATGCAGTGACGCTGTTCTGAAGTTAAAATTATCTTCAGGAAGCGTTCAGCAAATGCTCTGTTATTGAGTGCCTGCTGGGATACAACAGAGAATAGGAGAGATGTGGCCGTTGCTTCTCAGAAAGTGTATAGTCATTGTAAATGAACACAAGAGGACTAAATAAACGAACTTACTTTCTTTTTTCTTTTCTTTTGTTTTTGAGACTGAGTCTTGCTTTGTCACCAGGCTGGAGTGCACTGGCGTGATCTCAGCTCACTGCAACCTCCGACTCCCTGGTTTAAGCAATTCTCCTGCCTACATCTCCCAAGTAGCTCGGATTACAGGCACGTGCCACCACGCTCAGCTAATCTTTTTGTATTTTTAGTAGAGATGGGGTTTCACCATGTTGGTCTGGTTGGTCTCGAACTCCTAACCTCGGGTGATCTGCCTGCCTCGGCCCGCCTCGGCCTCCCAAAGTGCTGAGATTACAGAGCCACCATGTCTGGCCGAGCTTACTTTGCAATAAGAATTTACTTTGAAAAGTAACCTTTAAAGTATCACCTTCCTTAAACAAACACTATAAATGCAGCATGTGAAGTGAAGACAGCTGTAGTTATTTCTCAGCCTCCCTTACAGGTAAGGGAGGCTAAGGAGAAGCAAGCCGAAGTCACTTGGTCTTCTGGGGGAGTTTTCAAGTGACATTCACTCAGGTGGCAGGTCCTCCTTTGTTCTTCCCATTCCCTGCTTCTTACTTCCTGTTACTGGCTATTACACCTGGTGCTGCAGTGACCCTATTGTACCACAAGGCAGCCGTGAGGGAGGCAGAGCTGAAGGCTAATGGGAACCTGGGAAATTGATATCATGACATCACCAAACTGGCCTGGGTCTGTCTCCCTGCAAACTTTTTTTTTTGAAACAGGGTCTCATTCTGTCACCCAGGCTGGAGCGCAGTTATGTGATCATGACTCACTGCTGCCTTGACCTCCCAGGCTCAAACGATCCTCCTACTGCAGCCTCTCAGGTAGCTGGGACTACAGGCACATGCCACCATGCCTGGATAATTTTTGTATTTTTTTTTGTAGCAACAGAGTTTCACCATGTTTCCCAGGCTGGGCTTGAACTTCTGGGCTCAAGCAATCCTCCCACTTCCGCCTCCTGAAGTGTTGGGATTATAGACATCAGCAACCATGCCCAGCCTTCCTTTCCAAACTTTTAAGTAAGAGAAACTATACCTCTAACTTGTTCAACAGTGTTATTTCCAGGCTCTATTATTTGTGATCAATCATAACTCCTCTTTTATATAGATTTCAAACATAGATAAAAAGATGTACCTCTCTGGAGAGGGAAAGTCATGTAAGGTAGAATTTAAAAACCCTATATGTTCCCCAAAACCATGTATTCTTATGAACTTAGAAATGTCCTAAGATATGAAAAAATTTACATAGGACAATATCTTCTTGAGAGCTTTCTGGACATCCTCAACTCCAAATGATCACCATTTCTATTTTGGAATGACTAAACCTTGATTTTCATCTCTAAAATTTGTTTCAACTTCAAGATTGTAAGCCCCATGTTTCCTCTCTGTTTCTAGGGCATCCTGTTTTTCTGCCTCTTCCATATCCTAGAGGCTGCTGCATCTGAGCCGGTCCTCATTAGAAGCTCTCCTCTCCCCAGCAGGTTTCTCTTGGTCTCTCTTGCTTTTGTCACCAGCCCTGATCTCATAATGATGCATTTTACAGATTCTGCCACCTCTCCAGCAGAATTGCTTCTCCCCTTAAACTCTAGGGTCCTAACCATGTATTTTGAAGTGCTTGAGCAGAATCATAGATCACTTTAAAGGAAAATAGTAGCCTTTCAACCTGGAGGGGAGGTGGCCCTTTGGATAAGAATGTCATTTGGCCTCTGACATTTTGGAAACATCGTTGTCATCATAATATCTTTCTCATCACAACCTTTCTCTCCATCACGGCCTTCCTCCCACCATCCTCATCAGCAGTGTCATCACCACTGTCCTCATCTCTATACTTTAGAGAATACTGGGCGACAGATACTATCTAGGTGCTTTTAGTGAATAGCTCATTCACAATGACCTAATGAGGCAGGCTCTGTGATCAGCCCATTAACAGGTGAAGAGACTGGGATGTAGAGCAGTTAACATGCTCACACCACATGGCGGTCAGTGGGATGTGAACCCAGTCTGGCTCCAGCGCCCCCTCCTTACTTCTCAATCACACTACCTACAGCAGTGTTGCTATCCAAAGTGTAGGAATCCCTTTCAACGGCAAAGAACATCAGCCTTTCAGGAACATGACAGAAAGTTTAACCACGAATTTAATTTATCAAACATTGGGCAAAGACTCCTTTGGGACATCCAAATGAGAGTCTAGTGTACTTGTTATCACTTCTTTTCATCTGATTATTTATCTCTCTTTATGAATTTAGGTATCAGCTCTGCCATTTGGGAACCGCAAGCTCATTGTCTAATGTCCATTGGAAGAAAATTTTTGTGTTTCTGCCAGTATTCACAGGCGGATACATTTTCCTTATGCTACTTAGTGTCTCTTTTTTTCAAAATTTATTTTTTTAAGATTGACAGACAACATTGTATGCTTTTAGTATTTACAATATGATATTTTGAAATTAATATGATATTGTGGAATGGTGGCTAACCTTTAAAGTCCATGTTAAATTATTCCTTGGATTCAGTGACATTACAAACAACAGTCTCTCATTCACAGTGTTTAGTCCATAACTGAGCACACATTTCTTTTCTTCCTAAGTCACAGGAACCAAATTCAGAGTGGCACTGAAGTAACTAATTAATCTCACACAGTTGGTAACACAGATTCATCTTCATATTTTGGGTTGGGGTTATCCTATTTTTGTTCTCATTGTTATGTTTATATTGAATATTACAAGGTGCTTTGTGTTTTTATTTTGAAATAGGTTGAAAAGAAATTCTAAAGATAAACAAAAATCCCCCAATGAACAGTCCATGAAACACCAGCTCAATAAGCCATATGAGGTGGCCTAGAAAAAAAACTTTCCAGGCCAAAGAAGAATGAGAAACCCATAGACCATACCTAACCCTGTTAGAGAAACACAAAGCATTTTAAAGCTAATCAGAAATCCTGCAGTTAAATAAATCATTTAAAAGTAATCAATTCAGTGTTTCCCACATCTATTTGACCCTGAAGTATATTTTTTTCATTCCTATCCCCACGCTGGTGGTGTAATTTGTGGGACTAATTTCTTGGAAGTGAATTAGAATTGTTTGGAACTAATTAGAACTGGTGTTCTTGAAATACCGGTTTGGAACCATGGCAAGACTGAGCAGTCTGTATTAGCAGCTAGAGGAACCCTGCCATGGGAAGTCAGAGAATGGAGCAGATCTAGTTCTGTGGACTTTGCTGTTTTGAGGTTGGAATCCTGAGTGCCCAAGACACCAGAGGGAGAAAGGGGGACATCTACCTCCTGAGTGAGCCATGCAGGGCTGCTGAGGTGAAGAGTCTGGTATGGCTTGGTTCTGTGTCCCCACACAAATCTCATGTTGAATTGCAATTCCCAGTGTTATTGTTGGGGCTTGGTGGGAGGTGACTGGATCATGGGAGTGGTTTCTAATGGTTTAGCACCACCCTCCTCATGCTGTCTCATGATGAAATTCTCATGGATCTGGTTGTTCAAAGTGTGTGGCACCTTCCCCTTTGCTCTCTCCTACTCCTCCATGTGAAGATGTGCTGGCTTCCTCTTTTGCCTTCTGCCATGATTGAATGTTTCCTGAGGCCTCCCCAGCTGTGCTCCCTCTACAGCCTGCAGAATCATGAGCCAATTAAACCTCTTTTCTTTGTAAATTACCCAGTCTCAGGTAGTGCTTCACAGCAGTGTGAGAATGAACTAATATAGAGGCCACTGGGGAACTCGGAGGTTGAAAGGATCTACCTGTCTCAAGCCACCCCAGGTAGCCTTGAGATTCCTCCAGAGAGGGTTGGGGCAATTGCAGGTCCCTATATAGTTTTTTTTTTCTCCGAACACCATGGAGGTTGGAAGCATTGATGGCAGATGAGGAAAGCACAGCACCACAGCTAGGAGTACAGTTTTGAATCACAGGAACTTGGTTCACTTCCTGTTTCTGCCACTTTTTCTGTCCATGACCTTGGAGCTTGTTCTCTAGATTCTCTGAGCATCACAGTAAGCTCATTTGTAAAATGGCAAAGCCAGGCTCACACAGTCAAATGAGGCAACACATCTCAGATGGAGACACCATGGTGGATACAGGAAAGACTCTGCAAAAGTCAGGGGCCATCGTACCTATTCCATATTCTTCACTTGGTCAGTAAGAAGGGCATCAAATCCATGCTCTGGCCCTGGCCCCTAAAAAAGCCATGATCTTACCACATTTCCATCAGATGCATAGTGCAAACAGTTTCCTGGTTTGGGTACAAATTTAGTAACTGAATGTGATCTTGTGCCCTTCCCTGAACATCGCTCCCTTGGAATAAATGGAAACAACAACCATGATCCATAATCATAAAAGCACGGGGACTGAGAATAAATAATGGCTCTCCTAGACCAGCTAACTGTTGTTATTTATAAGCTCCTGGGCCACATTGTTATTGACTAGGAAATCTGCTTTACCTCCTTGCTGCTGTTCCGTCTGGCCTCTCAATCTGCACTTGCTGGAAAAAAATAGTTATTGTTATGCTAAAATCACAATGGGACTCTCATAACTCACTGCTAAATAACACCAATAAAACTATGAAAATGGCACTTGGGCATTAAAAGTTATTTTCTTATGGACTTTAACAAGATTCAGTGCTTTTGTTCTCACTGTGCTCTGGTATTTTAGCCTCACACACATACACAAAATAAAAATGTGAGAAAGAATTCCAGCAAAACACCATGGTCTCTCCCACAAAGGAGTATTTTGATTTTGAAAGCGGAGCCAGCGGGAGCTGTGGTACATGAATTAACATCAATCAGTAATCATAGCTGTGACCACAGTGGTGGTTGGTGTTTGGCACAGGGGTTTACCTCTTTCTTGGTGAATTTTGGTGAGTGATCATTTTTGTCATCGATCATGATCGTGGCTGTGGCCGTGCCTGTTAATCCAACATCCAGTCCAGCCATATCTTGAGCCTCGATGATCAGTTCATACTTGGGATTTTCCAGAGTCTACAAAGCACAAGCACAAAGAAAGAATATGACATTTAGGTTTGGGTTACTGTTTTGGAAAGGTGGCAAGCATGTTGTTGGAGCTGTCACTCCCCCTCCTCCATCTAGAGTAGGCATCTTTAAGCAGTGATAACGTTTTTACCTATTGTGTATAAATGTGCCTTTGGAATCTCTCTAAAGACCATCACTATTCAAAGGTTGGAGTTTGCCATGGGGACAGAATATATTATATTTATGATTCTTTTTTAGGGAGATATTTGATATATCACAGAATGTTCCAATCCCTGGGTTTGGGTATACATCGCCCTTTTTTTGTTTTCTTTTTTCTGAGATGGAGTCTTGCTCTACAGTGCAATGGTGTGATCTGGGCTCACTGCCACCTCCGCCACCCAGGTTCAAGCGATTCTCCTGCCTCAGCCTGCTGAGTAGCTGGGATTACAGGCGCCCGCCACCATGCCCAGCTAATTTTTATATTTTTAGTAGGGACGGGGTATCACCATGTTGGTCAGGCTGGTCTCAAACTCCTGACCTCGTGATCCGCCCGCCTCAGCCTCCCAAAGTGCTGGGATTACAGGTGTGAGCCATCAAGCCTGGCCCCTACGTTGTCCTTTAATATTCACATCCATATCTGTTATTTCAGAGACCTCAGGAAGCTGATCAGAAATGAGGCTACCTTTGATGATGAGCTTAGGACAAAGATGGCAGCTTTAGGAACTTGCATTTACTGAAAATCTGATGAGGCAAGCATTGCATTACTGCACTTTACAGAAATCCTTGTTAATCTTTTCAACAAGCAGCTCAACTTGCAACAATCATTCCCATTTTACAGATGGGGAAAAAAACCCCTGAGGTTTAAAGTCACTTGTATCACACTTCTTTCAGGTATTTTTTGTTGCACAGGCTGTTAAATTTGGAATATGCATTTAATCCAATAATGATTTGATACATTTAACACAAGCAATATTGCACTATTCTCTCTCTTTACATATGTGTTTTTCATCTGAATATTTGACAAAGATTTGGCTATCATGTTTATATAGTCAAAACAACTAACCA
Source organism: Macaca thibetana thibetana (assembly GCF_024542745.1). NCBI lineage: Eukaryota > Metazoa > Chordata > Mammalia > Primates > Cercopithecidae > Macaca > Macaca thibetana. Next base: position 26,607,651 of record NC_065597.1, on the reverse strand, counting down.
AATAGCCCTGATCCTAAGATGAAGAAGAGTGCAGCCATTGGTAAATAACAGCCCCTACATTTAAATTGTATTCGGTAGTAGGTTGCTGCTTGAACCGGTCCACAAGCATACCATTTGTCTGGTAAGGCAGCACCCCACATTTCTTTTGGGGACCTATCCTTTACTTATTCTCTGCTCAGGCGGTTTGGGTTGGGATTAGCTTTCTCTATCTCCTACCCATTGAACTTTCAGAATGAGTCCTAATTAGGAGAAGCCAGTCAGTGCATCTTATTCCAGTGATATAATGATAAGTCCATGCCCCATGTTTGACAGTTAGGCGAAGGAAGTTCTGTTTCCCTGTGGTGTGGACCTGGAAGCATTTAGCAGGGGGAGCTAGAGGAGTCATCTTATGACCACAGGAGGAGTAAGGCAGGAGAAGCCCCTGCATCCGAGAACAAAGGCAATATCCTAAGAGAATTAATTATACTTGAATCTCAGAAAAGAAATGATTCTTAGTGGTTGTACTGGAGCCACTTCATCACGCCACTCCTGAAGCTAGCCCCACCTGTGAACTTTTCAGCTAATGAAGGCAATAATTTTCCTTATTTGCTTAACCCACATTGGATAGATTTCTTAACCACTCACACAGAGAGTCCAAGTCGAACTGCCTTCAGTAACAAAAATAATAGGTGTTTACAACTCACATAAATAGTCCTACCAGTATGACGGCTTCAAAAACAGCTGGTTATACCCACCAATAATTAAGAAATACCACAGGAAGCAAAGAACAGAAACGCAATGGAGGATGTCTAATTTTCTTCTAAAGTCCTAAGTTTACATAGTAAATTTCAATAGCTCAATGCTAGCTCTCTCATAAACTTTAAAGTATTTGGAAGTGCAGTTAGCTGTCTGCTCACGGGAACATTTTTCACCGGCTGTTCCTTTAACTTCTGAGTGGCTTCTAAGCTACTACTTTAAGGAGTACCGGTTCTGTTGGGTGGTTTGTTAAGACCCTCCACTTCAATTCATGGTGATGAGTGGGAAGTTAGTGTGCTCCTGTGACAGCTCTATGCCTCATGTTTTGGTTTCAATTCCAGCTCCCCCAGGATCGAAGGTCACAGAGTTCTCTGATTGCTGAGTGCAAGTGGAATTGACATGGTACCCAGTTTCAGTTCTGGCTGGGTCAGTCGGCACTGCTCTGTGAAGGTGCTTGAGAGGCCATCTGCCCTGGTTCTGCCTGGTTCAAGAATTCTGGTAATTTTGCTCCTGGCTGGTTTCGTTGGCACCTCTCAGTATAGATGCTTGAAATCCCATCTATTCTCAAGCTGAAGCTGGAAAACTTGAGCCTAATGGAAGTGGCTTGCTGCTTGTCATCACTGACAAGCTGGATTGGATGCACTATTGGCCTTAATTTCTGCAGCTGGACCATAGGAAACCAGTAAATTGGTCACCTTTAAAATCTTTCCCGAGTGTCTCTGAACAGGTTAACCACTAGCCTGAACAGCACAGGTCTAATTTCTTGTATGACACTTCTACTTTTGTCATAAAATATTGTACTTATTTTTGAAAGCACACAATTACTCACATAAAAATTATGTGGATTCTCCTCCAATATTGAAGAGATTATGGTAAATATCATATTATTTTTCCCATATAATGTCATTTACCGACATAATTCCTAGATGTTAATTTAACAACATCTATATTGTTAACAATTGTTAACAACAATTGTTGTTATATTGACTATATTGTTAACAACAATATAATCATATGTATATTTTATAATTTACTTGTCTTCTATTTAGGCCTCTTGGTTATTTGCAGTTTTCAAAATGTTTACAATTTTAAATAACATTGCAATGAACAACTTTATTCACGAAGGCTTATATATATTTTGGCTATTTTTTAATTTTTTTGGTTTGTTTTTGACTGATAGATCCCAAGATGTAGAATTACTAGGATAAAGGTATGAATATTTTCAGGCTTTTTACTCATATTTCAATATTTTTATCCAAGAGGATGTTACTAACTTTTATACCAGTCCTACGAGAATGTTTGGCTTTTGATCTCAGACAGGGCTGGTCTCTAAAGGACAGCTCCTGACATTGCCCAGTGAAGCAAATTGGGAGACTGGGTGAATCTACGATGGTGGCATAACAAGGAAATAAAGTCCTCATAGCATTCATTCTTCTCAACCTGCAGATTGCTGTGGGGACATGCTACAGGACTGCCTCAAGCACTCACTATAGCAGCAGTATGCTGCTTGGCTGTCCTGATACCCACTCTCTCTTCTTCTGGTACCTATGCTCTAATTCCCTTGGGCATCACCCCTTCCTCACCCTCAGTACAGGTACAGTTCAGGTGGGTGGGGCTGATCCCACTCCTGATCTAGGGATGGTCACGTCGTTCAGGTCTGGCCAATCAGGGCTTTCCATTCCTATCATCATGTGATGAAGACATAACCTAAGTGAGTCCACCCTGAGATTGAAATTCAATTCCAGGACATTGTTCTTGAGTTCTTTCAGAATGCTTAAGGAAAAGAAGTTCTCCTTCTGTTAAACTTGGAGGTGGTTAGGGCATCCATCTGGAGCTAGCAGTGGCCACCTGTAACCACACAAAGAAAGTCAACCTGAGAATGAAGGTAACACAGTCTAAGAGGTAGAGATGGAGTTTGCTGTTGTTTTTTTTTTAACATCATATGAGCCCCCTAGTTGTCATCCTTGAAGCCAGAATTTACTCCTTAGATTTTGCGAATTCTATGAGCTAATACATTTTGGCTTTCCTCAAGACACTTGATTCAGATGATCTGTAGTAGGAATAATGCAGTCTTGACTAATATTGCAACTATTGCAACGACACTATGATCAATTATCTGATTAGCAAGAAAGCATAGGAGCTATTACATCATACAATAGTATCAAAATAGGTTCTTCAAAACAGTATTCTTATCATTTTATGAATACATCATTTTCTCTTTTAACAGTTTCCCTTAAACAGAAACTTTTTTTGTATGCCCAGGGAAAGTTACTATAATTATTTATTAAAAAATATATTTATTTATTTTGAGATAGGGTCTCACTCTGTCAGTCAGGCTGGAGTGCAGTGATGTGATCATGGTTCACTGCAGCCTCGATTTTCCTGGCTCAAACAATCCATTCACTTCAGCCTCCTGAGTAGCTGGGACTATAATCACACGCCACCATACTCAGCTAATTTTTGTATTTTTTGTAGAGACGGGGTCTCCCTATGTTGCCCAGGCTGGTCCTGAACTCATCAGCTCAAGCAATTTGCCCACCTTGGCCTCCCAAAGTGCTGGGATTATAAGCATGAGCCACTGTGCCTGGTTTAATTCTTTCTTTAATTAGTTTATGCATCTATTTAATTGGCAGTTAATGAACTTCTTGGGTAAATGTTGTGTTGGGTACTGGAGATACAGTGATGGAAAAACAAAAGTGTCCTTCTCCAAGGAGGTCAAAGTTCAGCACTGAGGACAGTCCTATTCACATATTACTGCAGGAAAATAAATCAAAGCTCAGCAGAGGTATGTACAAATTCTTATGGTAGCACAAGGGAAGGACACATTGGCATAACTCTCGTAGTTCAACAAATTTTATAAATAATTTTAGAAAATGAACCATTTTCCATCTCCTGAAGTAAATAAAACTTTGCACCTATAACGAAAAAATAGATTGATTAACCTAGTAGAGAATCAATTAGACTGTTATGTAGATAAATTGCAAAGTTTGCGATGAGGTTTCAAACGTCTAAATTGTCTGGCAAACTTAAGGCTGACCTTCAAAATATTTTTATTACTGAAGTAATATCCAATTATTGTAAGCAACATAAAAATAACAGTCATTTCAAAGAACTCTCCTGCACCCTTGCCCAGTTCCACCTCTGAGAGGCAAATATTGATAGCTATCTCCTTTTTACTACACAAGTAGACACACACACAGGTACATTTAAATATCCACATATTTAATACACATATTTGTATACATACATGTTTCATCAAAGTAATACTGTTTACATAGTGACAAAATTTGTTTTACCATATCACTTTTATCTCAGTGCTTACAGAGCTATTCATTTTAACAGCTGTCTAATAATCCAATGTATAGATCCACTATAATTTACTTAATTAGTCCCTATTGGATGAACATTTGGGTTGCTTCCACGTTTCCACTTTTTTTTTTTTTTTTGTGAGTCAGGGTCTTGCTCTGTCACCCAGGTTGGAGTGCAGTGGCCTGAGCACAGCTCACTGCAGCCTCGACCTCCCAGGCTCAAGGGATCCTCCCAACTTAGCACCCCAAGTAGCTAGGACCACAGCCATGTGCCACCACACCTGGCTAATTTTTGTATTTTTTGTAAAGACAGGGTCTCCCTGTATTGCCCAGGCTGGTCTTGAACTCCTGGGCTCAAGCGATCCTCCCACCTCAGGTTGTCCAAGTGTTGGGATTATAGGCGTGAGCCACCGTGCCCTGCCCAAGTTTTCACTTTCAAAAGCAATTCTAATATAAGAAGTGTATTGGCCTGTTATGATTTGGGGATTTTTCTATAATGAACGTTATTGCTTTCACAAGGAGAACAGTAACAAAATCCCCAAATCCAATAATAAAAGTCACCTCCTTTGGAATGTAAAAGACCCAGTTTGCACTTAAAAATTAGAGAAAATGCCACATGAACTCCCTGGCTCATACATGATCAGAACACCTTCCGCTTCCCTCTGACCTACTTCCCGATCCTCAGAGTCTTTTCCGGAAAGTCACCCCCTAATTTCCTAGCTCTCAGAGTCACTCTTACTTGAAAATACACATCTATTTTTAATTCTGTATCCCTTGCTGGCCACTCTGCATTTGCTACTCTGCTGGAAGAGATTCTCTTTAGGTGTCCAGCCCACAGATGCCCCATTCTCCAGGAGGAAATTCTGATGCAGAGAAATAGACCCCTGTGGCCACATGTCGTATCTGTCTCCCTTGCCAAGAACTGACTAATTCACAGGTAACTCCCTAATTCAAGCTGGGACAACTGGATTCTGAAAAGAGGAAATGTGGGACTGAGAGTCAGGAAAACAGGAATGTAGGGTAAAACCTCTTGCATTTCTCCATGGAACTCCTGGGACCAATAGAGGGATTTTTGCCTTGAACGTTTTGGGAGGAAACTCACCACCCTTGTGCTTCTCTCTGCCCATGAGGAAGGCACCCTGCCTCTTCACTCTTCCAGCTTCACCTTCACTTGTCCAGCTGCCCTGTCACTAGTGAGTGAACTCATCAGTGAGAAGGGGGCCCCATGATCAAGGTCAACCCCATTCTCAAGATCAAGTTGTATTCTCCCTGGGCCTCTCCTGATTCTGTGTTTCTTTGGTTCAAGGCTCAGAGGAAAGATGTGTAATCAGCGCCAACTCCAAACAACTTTCGTGCTGAATTTTGCAAAAGGCGCTGCTCTGCCAGGAAGAAGCAGCTTGGCTGCTAAGGACTGGAGCTTTGCTGGCCCCTGACTTCAATGCTTTCCTTGATTCTGTAACTCCTTCCAGTGTATACTCAAGAGCGTCTTTTAGGTACCAAAACCAGCCCAAATGAGTTTCAGTTGCTTGCAAGCAAAGGAACTTGTGGTGAAAACAATGTTGTGTGTTCACTGGATCCTATTTCCTCAGGCTCCAGGAGCATATGGCTAGACTGTACAGCCCAGGCGTCCTTGCAGTCAAATGGACTTGTGCGGCTGACTGTGGTCAGTGGAATGTGAGCAGAAGTTATGTGCTTGCTGTGGTCCTTAAACCTCCCACATAACCTTCCACACTTTCTGTTTCCCAAAAAGGAAGAAACCTGGATCTCCAAATGACTAAACAGTGCAAAGCCCCTTTGCTGACCTGCTTTAGACTGTGATGTGAACAAGACATAAGCGATTTTTTAGATTTAAGGGTTGTTTATGACCATGCTTAGCTTACCTTGTTTAATATGAAGGCTATGTGCCCCATTTTGCTTTATTTTGAATGCCCATTTACTATCTCCCTAAGTGGATGACAGAGTTTTCAAGGGCAAGGACCATGCCTTTGGCCACAACACGTAGCCAGTACTCAGCACACAAGGTGGGCAATTTACTTTCATTATTGATAATGATGATATATTACTGTTTCCCTGAACTAAATTATATCTCAAAGGTCTGAGCATATCAGTGGCATTTCCTAAGCAAAGTCATTTATTCTCAGGGAACGACTTATACTTTGGGGAACTCCAGCTCAAGGAGATAGAATTTTATTTGGAGGAAGAAATGCACTGTGTCAAAACTGGAAAAATTAAATTGGCTCCTCTGATTTTATTTGAAGCTATCTGATCTGTAAGACATATCTAAGAGAGTCAAGCTGCTCTCCTGGTTTAAGTTCTGCAGTCATGCATTTCTATTGCATTTGCTATCTCCTCCTGGGTGTCGACTAGCTACCAGCTAATATATATCCTACAAACAAAAGCAAGATGGTATGTCTCCAAGAAAAAGCCTCGAGTGAATCTCCATAGACACAGGCCAGGTTCACTGATCACACCGATTTGAAAACCAAACATTTCATCTTGAAAAAAGAATCAAGCCAAGCCATTAAATCTGGCACTTAATCAATCACCAGACCCTCAATGTTTTGCACAGCTACGATGACTTCCATACCAGTATGCATTTAACGGAACATTTATCACTAATAACAAGCATAGTGGTGGCTGTGGGGGGAAAAATCAACAAATAGATGTGACATGGAAAAAGCCTTTCCCATTAACCCACACAGTACCCCATCTCTGTCTCGCCTGGTCTTGAACTGCACTCTACATCCCTCTTTACAGTTTGTCCAGACTGAATTTCTTTCCACGGTACCCCACTTTTTCCATTTCAAACATTTCACCTCTACTTCTTGCTCCAGGCGAATTCCTGCTCCTTGGCTGATGGTCATTATTCACAGCACAGAAGCTCCATGAAGCCAGGGACCTTTGTGCACAACAGGATGGCTGACACTTAAGAAGGAGGCAATCACTGTGTGATCTATTATTATCACCCTGGCTCCACGACTTAGTAGCTGAGTGATCCCAGCCAAGCTGCTTATGTTCTCATTGCCTCCATTTCCTCATCTGTAAAGTGGGGGAGAATAATCCTTACAGGATAAGTGAGAATTAAAAGAGGTAAAGTGCTAAATACAGAGCTTGGCATATGTAAATGCTGGAAAGACGCTACTGCTATTACTTAGTAGAATTTTTGGGAAATCTTTTGAAGATGTAGCAAGAAACTGAGGGTGGCCTTCAGAAAGAGCCAAAAGCAACTGCCAACAATGCTGCCAACAGCCATTGAGTGAACTTGGAAGTGGAGCCTTCCTTAGACAAATCTTCCAACGAGACAGCAGATTCCGAACACAGGGGTTATAGCTCTGTGAGTGCCCATCAAGCGGAGAACAGAGCTAAGAAATGCCCAGATTCCTGAGCAGAGAAACTGTGAGATAATAAACCCCTCTTGTTTCAAGTCACTAAGTTTTGAGATAATTTTTAATGCAGCAATAGATAATGGGTGCCGTTTTCCCCAGCACCTACCGCTACCACAGTCTATAATGCGCTTGTTTATGGATTACTTGTTTAGTGGCTATTGTGGCTATGACAATCCGAGCTTCTTGAAATCAGGGGCCTTTTCCTGTATAGAGGCTTTGTCTCCCTGCCTGGGAGATAAAATTCACTGCCTGGGACATCATAGCTATGTAAAAATTAGTCATATTATAACTAATTAGCCCATTATTACATAAATATGATTACATATTATGGCATAATATTGATTACAACTATTACATGACAATTATATAACATGTTTTATACACTGTATGTTTATATACTAATATATAAATATGTGATTCTATATAATATATAAAAAATAATGAAAAGAGGGGTGTACCTGTAACTGTTTAAGAACAGATTCTCCTGATTTGTACTGTTGTCAATTTTGGTGGTTTAACTACTCCTACCATAGCTGACTTCAAGCTACCCAGATGATTTCACTCCAAAAGCATGTAGTTGGAAACAGAGACACCAGCTGGCTATTGTGAGCCAGCGAGAATGGGCTCTAGCACGTACATTCTGCTTTAGGAGTCAAGGAAAGCTGTAAGAAGGCATTTTTGGTAACAAATCCGTTTATAGTCTAACATTTAAGGTATCGTTAATGAGAAACATTAACATGAGCTACATAGCAAAGATGTAATGGAATTCATTCATTCATTTCCTCTTTAGCTTTACCCCAATCAGCTGGGCATCCCAAGCGTACTGGCAATATGGAGCCTAAACAGGGACCACATTCATCCCCGGGCTGGCTGCACCTGACACCTGGCCTATAAATACTGCAACAGATTGGTGAAAACACTATCTGAAGCAGGACGAGTTGTTGTCTGTCTGGAGTTTGATTTAACCACTCTGGCCACATAACACGGGGAATAGGTAGTCCATAAATCCAGCAGGAACCGCTTACACATCCTCATAAAATGTGCCTTATTCCCACTGCAGAGGTTGAGCGATGTTCTTCCATCTTCCCAGGCAGCAGGGGTGAGCCTGGTTTGACTGGTGTTTGTCTTTAAGCCTCTTTCCACCTTGCCTGTCGGTACGAATGTGAACATTCATGTTCTTGGCTGTCACCTGTTTTTCTTATTTTTTATTTTTTATTTTTTTTTCATTCCTGGCTGGGGGCTGGTGGGCAAGGAGAAGGCGGTGCTCATTTCCCCAGATTTACTGGCTGCGACAAAGCTGGCAGGGTGGAGGAGCAGCAGGGGAAATAAACACTGTCTCTTAGACATATGTGGCTGGAATAACCTAAATGATAGATTTGAGGTTGAGGGACACCAAGATCAAATAAAACATTTCCAGGCAACGTGTGCATCTTCTCCTGCTGCTGATGAGTTACAGTGAATAAACTGCCAAAGGTGTTCCTAGCACCCCTGGAAAAAGTATCTCCTGTAGGCTCAAGGTGGCAAATACTTGACATTCAGTGTGAGTTCACTGAAACATTTATTTAGTGTCCACTAGGCTCAAGCAACAGATAGGATGTGATGAATGATACAGACCCTGCTTTTGGTGCATTTCTGGTCCAGAGAGATGAACAAAGAGCAAGCATGTAAGGTCAGATGAGATAAGTGTTTCAGAATGGTATTAATACCAATTAAGGTCTACATGAAGGGGGTCAGAATGTAGGGTGCTCAGGAAAGCTAAACGGAGTTTATGTAATCCATCAAACATTGATTGAGCACTTACTGCATGCTAGGCATTGTGCTGGATGGTGTGAATAAGTAATAGGAATCAAGTCCCGTGGAGGAGACCAACACCCAGATGAGCTCAGCACAATGAGATGGGGTAAGCACAGAGTTCTGTGGAATTACAAAGGAGAGGCCAGTTGACCTAGACATTATAGGTAGAGAGGTGGAGACTGGAAGAGACTAAGCAACGATTCCTGCAGAAGTGCATATCCTACCATAGGATTAGAGATGGGGTCTTAGACTGAAAGTCAAATTCTATGGAAGAAGGTGGGAGATCTTTAATCCTTAAACTCTATTACATATAGTCATTGAATAAGAAAGGAAGGCTGATTCTAGTTCTGTTCAGGACACCAAAGGAACAAGAAAAAGTACGCTCATGACCTTCAAGGAAGCCATGGCTTGGGTAAAGACAAAAGATACGTAAGTGGCTCCCCAGGGCAGCAGGCAACCTGTGCTAAGTTAGCTGTCTACTAACTGGGAGTGCTTCAGTGGCTTTTCAGTGGCTTCAGGTTAGTGTAAGACTGCAGGTGAACTTTGAAGGATGGGTGTGAGGGGAGAGAATTCCGAGAAGGAAGAAGGGTCTGGGTCTGGGAATAAGATGGAGGCATCAGGCTAAGACAGGGCCACCAGCGTGCCTAGAGTCAAGGTCTGTGAGATGAAGAGACACAAGTTCTCAAAAGTACCTTAGAGGCCTTCTTGTCCTGCCCTACCTTTGAGGAGCTCACAGTGGGAGGAAACAGAGCGAATCCCAAGAGCACATGGTTGGTTAGGAGCAGAACGGAACAGGCTAATCTTAGATTCAGACAAGGAAGTACAGATCGTAACAGCAAAGTAAAATAAAATGTAATTGAGATGCTCTTTCTCTATGGTTTTTATATTTTCACCATCTACTGTTTGCCACATTAGCTTTTGTTTTCTAGACGTTGGGCCCTGACATAGCAACATTATGCCTGGTATATAGCAGGTACCTAAGACATAGTGTCAGAGTCACTGCTTCTTCAAAGTGCTTGTGCCAGCTGGGCGCAGTGGCTCACACCTGTAATCCCAGCACTTTGGGAGGAAGAGGTAGGTGGATCATGAAGTCAGGAGTTTGAGACCAGCCTGGTCAACATGGTGAAACCCCATCTCCACTAAAAATACAAAAATTAGCTGGTTGTGGTGGTGGGTGCCTATAATCCCAGCTACTTGGGAGGCTGAGGCAGGAGGATCACTTGAAACCAGAAGGCAGGGGTTGCAGTGAGCCAAGATCGTGCCACTGCACTCTAGCCTGGGCAACAAGAACAAAACTCCGTCTCGAAAAAATAAAATTAAAAATAAAATTTTTAAAAAAAGATTGGTGGGTGTACTGAAACACAGGTTGACAGCCTACTTGCAGCATTTAAGAGATTCAGAAGGCTCAGGGAAGGGCCAAAGCATCTGAATTTCTCACAAGTTTCTTGGAGATGCTGATGTTGTCAATCTAGGGGCACACTTTGGTTAGCGTTGTTCTGAATGAACGTATGACTCAATGCAGGTCAAGATGTACCCTTATATGCTTTACTTTAAAACTCACCCATTTATGATACAATTTAAGTGAAAAATGAAAATCATAGTTTTCCAAAAGTTCTCTGACTGAAACTTTCTTTTTTTAATCTCCATTTCTAGAAAAAACAGACTCTAAGACACTAAACAGCACCACGATTTCCTCTCTCACCTGCTTTCTATCTTGTTATGGATGTCCCCACTGGATGCTCTCCCTTATCTTCCATGGGCCAATATCAGAACCCCTCTTCCTACAACCTGGCCCTTCTTCCCAGAGGGATCGTCTCTGGCGGCCCCTGGGAGTGTCTGTAGCGATTCCCTCTCTCTTACCTCAAAAAACTGCTCATCCAGTGCTCCTGATCTTACCTCCCCTTCCTCGGGAGTCTGTCCCTTTTTCTCCATCACCCCTGTGTGCACATGACGTCAAGCCTCCATCTCTTCCTCCTTGACGTACGCAACAGCTTCCAGGTTGGTCCCCCTGCTTCCTTGTATGCCCCTCTCCAACCCAAAGCCAGCCAGAGTGAGCTGGCCAGCTACCATCTGACCAAGGACTCTCCCTAAAACCCTTCAGTGGCCACAGGATAATGTCTGAGTTTTTCAAGCATGAAAGACAAACTCTTCATGGCCTCATCTGTTTGTTCTCCTCACTCAGTGTTGTATTCTGTAAAGCTGAGCTATTTGTAATTCCTACCGTCTTAGGCTTTTTCACTTCTCTGCATCTCTGTAGCTTGGCTCATACTGCACCCTCTGCCCTCCCTGCACATTCCCCGCCCCCACCTCCCAAGCTCCAGGAAACAATCACTTATCCTTTGAAATTTTGCTTGAAGGTTGCCTCCATCATGAAGCTTTGTCTTCCCAGAGTCACTCCTTCCTCCTCTGTATTAGCCCTGGCTGCATGTCATGGTGAGTGTTTGTCTCTTGGTTGAGTTAATGACACTGCATAGCAATTTTCCCTTCACACGTCTGTCCTGCGATTATGCTGTGAGATGCTCAACGTCAGGTTCATGTATCGAGCACAATGGAAGTGAGCTCTAAATGCCACCAGGCTTCTGTATCTAGAAGCTCTTGTATCTTCTATGGCAGACAGAATAATATCTACCAAAGATGGCCATGTTCTAATTCCTGGAACCTGTGAATATTTTACCTTAGGTGGCACAAGAGGCTTTGTTAAGGATCTTGAAATGGGGAGACTACCCCGGAAAACTGAATGGGCTCAATGTGATCATGACAGTCCTCATGAGAGGGAGGCAGAAACATCAGTGTCGGGGAGTAGATGGATGATGGAAGCAGAGAAGATGGTGTTGGGGGAGAGGGAGGGGAAAAGGAGGGAGGAGGGAGGGAGACAGAGAAAAAAAAGGAGGGGGAGGGGTAGAGAGGAAAAAGGGAGGGAGAGGGGGAGGGAGAAGAAGTGGGAGAGGAAGGGAGAAGGACTAAGCCTGGGGAGGAAGAGAGGGAGGGACATGGGGAGACAGGGAGAGGAGGAAAGACACTACACTGCTGGCCTTAAGATGGAGGAAGAGGCCATGAGCCAAGGAATGCCAGTGGCCTCTAGAAGATGGAAAAGTAAGAAAATGGATTCTCCCCTGGAGCCCTCACAAATAATCCAGAACTGCTGACACCTCGGTTTTGGCCCAGCGAGACTCATTTTGGACTTCTGACTTCTATCCCTGTAGGATAATATATTGTGCTGCTGTCTGCCACGGATTTTATAGTCTTTTGTTATGGAAGCCACAGGAAACGAATACACCTTCTCTGGAGGGTGACCGCTGAGCTTCCTGCAACACGGAGATGTCCAATGCCGAGATGCTCCTGGCTCCACGTGGTGCATGGCCTCACCAGCCGCACCTCATTCCACACCCACCTGCCAGTTTCACAGGGGACCTGCCTTCCTAGGATAGCATCCTCTGTCATTTCTCCTGAAAATATTTCCATTTCAATCCTTTGAAGTGTGATGTCAACCAGACCTTTTCCTGCCAAATCTGTCTAGTAGGAAGATGAATGTCCTGCCATCTACAAAGTGGTAAATATCAAATACCGGAGAAGCTTCTCTTCAGTGCCTGTGGTTTCCAATGTGTCAGTCACTTTCTAAGTACTTATTACAGCCCTTGGTGAGGGCAAGGATTCTGTCTCTGACTTATTCCTGCCATATCCCCAGTGCCTTGCCCCCTGAGACACTGAGGTCCCAAGACACTGCCTGTATGTGGTCATCGGGTTATAGTCTTTGAAAACAAGTTGAACTTATTCTAAATCACCCGGGGGAAAAATCACACAAACTAGTTCACTCTCAGGCACTCTCAGTAAATGTGCAATGAATGAATAAGTCAAGAAAAGGTTATGTTGACGACCACACAGCAAATTTGGCCTCAGCGTTGCTCTTATGGTCTGCAGATGTTACAGGTCCAAAGGCAGGCATGGGCAATGTTAGACAGGCTGAATCAGTCTCTAGAAAGCCTGGTTTTGCAGGGCATGGCAGGGGGATGAGGCTTTGGCTGTCCAAGATTGTGCAGGGAAGGTCCTTCTCCTTTGGAGCGTTGTCTATGCAGAGGGAGGCTTTGGGTGCTTTGGAGCTGATGGGTTGGGCTCTTTTCCACCTCAAGGCAGATGCCCCATTGGCTGGTCCCAGCCCCAGGCTCAGCCCTAGGCCAGCCACACATCTCCAGGTACACGGGATGGAAGGAGGGATGTTATGGTAGGACAACTGGGTCCTCAAGTGGTGAGGTTTGGATGGAAATGACCTTTCCAAAAAAAAAAAAAGAGGAAAAAAAGAGGGACAAGAGAATGTTGTTCAGATAAATCTCAACAAAGCCAGCTGGGGGCTGTCTCCAATGACCCTGGGGGGCCATATTTGCCACCGCGTAAAATTGGGAAACTGCTATTCATGTCATTCGCCGAGCACTCTCGGAAAGCAAATGGCTTTCCTTGGGTTTCAATTTATTACCATCTAAAATGTCATTCTCTGTATGGGTAATAAAAGATAATACGTTTTATGGTGGCTCCGTATGTTAAGATTTTACAAAATCTGTTATTAAATGATCTGCGTGGAATCTAAATGAATCTTACCAGGTTACACGAAATAGCAAGGTGATTCTTTTTCTTTTTTCTTCCCCAAATCAAGTGCAGTTAGAAGGGCGGCACTCTCTGTATGTTTTCTAATCACACAGCGGAAGGTAATGCTTTTAAGGTCAGGCTAAAAATTGCGTTCTGCTGTGTAATCGGCTCCACAAAGTTACACACTGGTCAAAACGTCCAGAAAATTCAATTACTGACTCCCAGTGACAGAAGCACAGAAGCCCACCAAGGGGTTGGTGGATGTTTCTAAAATTAGGTTTTAAACGGCCACGACTTGCAGCCATTCCAGCTTTACGACCTTTGCCTAACATCAGTCCTTTGCATGCTAATGGTCCCTGCCCACTAATTTCAGACATTTAATCAGCACCACATCCTCCCCTTAGAAAAGTGCAATCAGAGTTGGCTTCGCTGAGCCCAATTCGTCCTCCATTCCCTAGAACCTGTTCCCATTCAGATGTGATCTCCTAATCAAATTTTGCCATGCAGGGTTACTTTTAATCAGCATTATCCGTCGTCTCTTAAGTCAAATGCATTTTCGTGCGAAGCTGACTTTGGTTTAGAGCTCTATTGCTGGCCCTAATTCCAGGTAGCTTTAGAAGCAAAAGGAGCCCACTGAGAGAGTAATAAATCAGCAAATGACACCCACCCACTCTAGCCATGGACAGGAAAGCAATTTGAGACACGGCCTTTCTGCTGTCATTGGGTTATACTTTTTGAAAATAAATTGATCTAATTCTAAGTCATCTGAGGGAAAACAAAAATCACACAAGATGGATTCCAATTACACCACACCTGTTGTCCAAAAGCTAATTCGTAGACCAGGGAGAAAAGGCAGCGAGAATAACCCGGCCACAGACTATTCTGGAAGGCTCCCCCAGTGATTTCATGCCTGGTACAGTCAGCTTCTCTGACCACCTTTCTTTGGCATTATTTGCACAAGATGCCTAACGGACTGCTCTGACCTGCTCTCACGAGGCAGCCCTTTTCTGATCTGGGCTCCATCATTCATTTTGTTCTTGAAATTGTATTGGCTCTGCTGACAAGGGCTAAGCCTATTAACAGCCTGGAACATTAGCAGAGCAAGGAACAAGAAGTCAAATGTTACGACTTAACATTTGGTCTTGCCCTTCTCGGCTCAGCGTCCCAGACAGACAGGATGTTGATAAAGACAAGTGTGCTTTTCTTTGCAAATAATAAAACCCATAAACATGCCCCTGGAGGGCTCCTTTCATTTTATTTTTAAAAATAACAATAAACGGAGTCTCTGCCTTTCTTCCGCCCCTCCTCCAGAGCCATTTTCAAAGTGGAGGGGAATTGAACTCAATTGCCCTCTCTCTGGGAGGAAATCCCAGTGCCTCAGTGCCTTGTGCCGGTGGGAAGAGAAACCTCAACCGTGGGTGCAAACACATGTGTGCATCATGTTCCCTTGTGGCTCTAGCCCCAAGTTGTGGACCTTCCTGCTCCAGGCCACAGGTAGTCATCGCTTGCCAGTTCATCTGGGCTCCACCCAGACGCACTGTCATTATAATAATCATGGCTACGTGCACTGAGCACTTACTACATGTTGGAAATAGTATTCAACCCTTTAGGTGGGTTACCTTAGTTGGTCTTCAAGATACCCTTGTGAAGTTGCTATGGTTGCTGTGTTCATTGTGCAGGTGAGGATTATTTTGTCCCGGGACACACAGCTACATATATATATATATATATATATATATATATATATATATATATATATATATATATATATATGGTGGCACTGGGATAGGAACCCATCCTCTTGGGTCTGTACCTTATGCTCTCAACTGCTATCCCCTGGAGCATACACAGTGCTACTCTTCACCTCCCCCGTAGCCAAAACCCCTATTAGTACTAGCCCAAAGATTCCACCTGGGAGCCCGTTTCCCAGCTCTTTCCACCAGCCCTGTATGGGTTGGGCTTGGGAGAATAAGTTTTTTTTTTGGTAGGTTGCCACTCATGGCAGCTCTTTAAGCAATCTCCACCAAGTCTCTAAGGGTCAACCTTCTTCTTGGAGATCCTGCTTATTCCTCCAGCTTTCGTTCCACCCACCCCTGTGGACTCCGACAGCTTCCATTACCACCTGTCTCCTGATTCCCAGATCTACACTTCTAACTGCTCATTCGACATTTCCAGCTGAATGTGTCCTGAGCACTGCAAACACAGCACAGCCCAAAGCGAGCTCAGTAGTTCCCCAGCCAAGTACAGTCTTTCCCTGATCTGGTAGATGCCTGGTCACCCCATACCCGGGCTTCTAAACTGGGACTCCCTCATGTCGAGCCTCCTCTCCCCCTCCTGCTGCATAGATCCTTGTGGATTTCCTTCTCGAAAAGTACTCTCGCACGACTCCATCCTCCTTATCCCCACTGCCCTTGCCTTAGTTTGGGTTACTGTCGTGTCTCACTTTGCCATATCCTGAGATACAGAGAATATAAATTTGGAGTGATCTGGGAAGTGGTTATAGCGTGCAGGAAGGCGGAAAGAGGTCCCAGGTTACCAGCCTCACACCGCTGAGGAAGGGAAGGCCATGCATGCCAGCTTAGGGTATGGCACACAGGAAGCCACCAGAGACATGTGTCTGTAGCAATTCAAAATCAAAGTCCTGGCTCCGCGGCATCTGATATAGTTTGGATATTTGTCCCCACCAAATCTCATGCTGAATTGTAATCCCCGATGTTGGAGGTGGGGCCTGGTGGGAGGTGTCTGGATCCTGGGGTGGAGCTTTCATGGATTGGTCCTGTCCCCGTAATAGTGAGTGAGTTATCATAAAACCTGGTTGTTTAAGTTTGGCACCTTCCCCCACCTCTTGCTCCTGTTTTTACCATGTGACATGCCCACTCCTACTTTGCCCTCTGCTGCGATTGTAAGCTTTCTGAGGCCTCATCAGAAGCAGAACAGATGCCTGGCACCATACTTCCTGTACAGCCTGCAGAACCATGCGCCAATTAAACCTGTTTTCTTTATAAATTATCCAGCCTCAGGTATTTCTTTGTAGTCATGCAAGAATAGCCTAATACATTGTCTCAGCATCATAAGACTACAGCCTACAGAAGTCCCTGGATGCTATCGAGGGATCAGGTGGGTGGTCCACTCACTTTTGCCTTTCTTCACAGATGCTGTTCCCTTTGCCCAGCATGCAATTTTCTACATTCAGATGCAGCCAAGTCCTGCTGTTCTCAAATGACCACCTCAGGGGTCACTTTCTCTTTGAAGCCTTTACTAACGTTTCCAGGGTAGAAAGATTGCAGAGCTCTTGACACAGTTCCCTTGTAGCACATACCACATCATGTCCAAATAAACCATAGATAGTTCTCTGTCCCTTCCACTCTGCTATGAGGTGCTTGGAAGCAAAAGCCATGCTTTAACTCTTTGCTTCTGCTCACTTATGGCATAGTGAAAACAGCAAGGACTTTAAAGCCAAACTAAGGATACAAATCTCAGATCTGCTTTTATTTTTTTATTTTTGCTTATTTATTTATGTTTTTGAGACAGACTCTTGCTCTGTCACCCAGGCTGGAGTGCAGTGGTGCGATCTCAGCTCATTGCAACCTCTCCCTCCCGGGCTCAAGTGATTCTCCTGCCTCAGCCTCTGGAGTAGCTAGGTCTACAGGCACACGCCACCATGCCCGGCTTTTTCTTTTTTTTAAAACTTTTAAAATTTTTAGTAGAGATGGAGTTTCACCATGTTGGC
Source organism: Macaca thibetana thibetana (assembly GCF_024542745.1). Taxonomy (NCBI): domain Eukaryota; kingdom Metazoa; phylum Chordata; class Mammalia; order Primates; family Cercopithecidae; genus Macaca; species Macaca thibetana. The sequence goes on along the minus strand of NC_065597.1, from coordinate 26,590,120 downwards.
CAGGCTGGTCTCAAACTCCTGACCTCAGGTGATCTGCCCACCGTGGCCTCCCAAAGTGCTGCGATTATAGGCATGAGCCACCATGCCCAGCCTCAGCTCTGGTTTTAAAGAGCTCTGTGGCCATGGACCAATCACACTCTTTGATGCCCACACATCCTGGTTCTGCAAAATAAAACAATCTTACCTTTCCTCCATCACTATTATCAGGATAAAATGGGACAATCCCTATATGTGGCTGACCATGCAAACTGGTGCACAGAATAAAATCAGCAAGTGGAAGCTATTACAGTTAAAACTACAGAAGAGATGCTCAATAATCCTGGACAGAGATATGAGCTTTAAAAATCAAAGGAACTAAGATTTTTAGTGGTAGCTCTTCAAAGTGAGGGGAGTGTTCTCTCCATGGACTTGTTTGTGTTGAATGGTGGTCGCCCAAGATATATGTCCAACTCCTAACCCCTAGTAGCTGTGAATATGATCTTATTTGGAAAAATGGGTCTCTGCAGATGTAATTAAGTTTAAGTCTGGAGATGAGATGATTTTGGATTAGCTGGGTGGGCCCTAAATCTACAAGTGTCCTTTCATAGGAGACAGAAGAGGAGAAGACACAGGGAGACGGGCCCCTGAAGGTGGAAACAGAGACTGGAGCTGTGCAGCTGGAAACTAAGGAACCAGGGCCTCCAGATGCTGGCAGAAGCAGATGAGATCCTCCCTGGGAACATCAGAGACAGCAAGGCCTACCAACGCTTTGATTTTGGACTTCAGGGCTCTAGGATTGTCAATAAACTGAATAAATTTCAGTTGTTTTTTGCCCTCTGGTTGGTGGTGATCTGTTTCAGGATCCCTAGGAAATTAACGCACATGGTTAAATGGTTAAGTGTAAACCCCATCAATGGCCATTCTGCTCAGCGGATGGACCATGCCTCTTAGAGTTCAGGATGAACGTCCAACTGGGCCAACACGGTTGATCAGAGTCTTCTTAAGGTCCTCAGCAATTTTACATTTTCAAGAGAGCTCAGTCTTCAGGGAGCTCTGTCAACTCTGAGCTCCATTTCCACTGGCTGTCAGCACATGGTCTTATGTTATTGGTGGTTCTTTGCAGTGGTTTGGGTAAATGTCCCATGGCTGGGAAATGAATGTCTCCACTCCTGAGAGACCTGGCTGCCCAGGCTCTGTGTCCTGACAACCCTTGTGGACAGCAGCCTCAGAACAGTGTGTGGGCTGGGAAGGATCCATTTATCCCTCCATGGGAAGCATGCTTTCCTTCTCTACATCTTTTCCTTTCTTTTCTACTAGAAATATGTGTGATTTGCACAATAAGGCAGTACCTTAAATTTTGAAAGGCTCAGTGTTTAAACAAACAAAAAGTCCCTCAAAACAAACTAAAAAAATCTCTCCAAAAGGATACTTCTAGCATTAGGTCTAGACCCTTAAAACATATTTTTTTTCATTCCTTTAAATTGTCTTATGGACCTGATGGAGAAAAAAGTACTAAGCCAAGTGTTGGGTAACACAGAAACATCTGCACAAAGCAAGACCAACTTCAGCCCAGCATTGCTCTGCAGAAGCAGTCTGATCAGCCCCAAATGCTGGGAGCAGCCCCCACAGAGCCAAGCATACTGGGACCCTGCTACTCTTTTTCCCTCACACCCTACTAACCGCCCCTAACAACCCTGTGTTCAGCAGAGAAACTTGAGGCTCAGAGAGGGGCCATCCACTCATTCCACAAACATTCACCCACCGAGGACCGGGTATTCTTTTAGCCAGCGTGGACAGAGCCATAGACAAGGTCACGAAGATGCACTCTTCCTACAGCCTGCAATCTGGATGAGCAGAATGATGGTAAACAAGATCAACAGTGGTATGCGCTAAGGGAGAGAGAAAATAAAAAGGGAGATAGTTCTAGGGTGGAGGCTCAGTTTTCTTTTATCATTTATTTATGTACTGAGACAGGGTCTTGCTCTGTTACCCAGGCTGGAGTGCAATGGCATGATTCTGGCTCACTGCAGCCTTGAACTCCTGGGCTCAAGTGATCCTCCCACCTCAGCCTCCCTAGCAACTGGGACTACAGGGGCATGCCCCTACACCTGTCTAATTTTTGCATTTTTTTGTAGAGACGGGATTTCACCATGTTGACTAGGCTGGTCTCGAACTCCTGGACTCAAACAACCCACTGCCTTGGCCTCCCAAAGTGCTGGGATTATAGGTGTGAGCCACTGCGCCTGGCCAAGGCTCTGTTTTAAACAGGGTGGCCTAAGAAGGTTGCATTGGAATAAAGTCATGAAAGGAATAAGGAGGAGATGTGGATATTTTGGAGGAGAGACTTTCAGACAAAGGAGCTAGCAAGTGCGAAAGTCTTGAGGCAGGAGCATGTGGGAAGAATATTTAAGTCTGAAATATTAAACAACCACTGAAAGTCACCCTTGGTTCTTCATGACTAATTTCTGACATTCTATCAATGTTCAAGGAAGAGTTCCTGTTTAAAACAGGGGTAAATACTGAGGGTGTACTCAGGGATAAATGACTCAACTGTCAGCTTCAGAAGGGCAGGGACCACACCTGCTTTCCAAACGCCCATGTGCATTGGTTGGATCGATGAACAAATGCAGTGATGATTTTCGTAAAAGAGAAAAGATCTTCATTATTTCAAAGTAAATAAAAAGCACATTTCCTTCCATGCCAGCTGAAATACAATCTGCCCAAATTTCATTATAGATGCAAAACCAAAGGCTAGGATTTTAACAACATAAAAGCATTTTAAAAATAAACAGAATAAACGGCACCATCTACGGGTAATGCATCTTTCTTTCTTTTATAAATATTAACTCCCACAAATAGAGATCTGTTATGTAACAAAGATGCTAAGTATTGCTCTTCTGCTCAGCAACCAACCAAACATTTGGCCGTTCTCAACTTTCCACTTACAATTAACTCCAACAGCATAGAAACTTTAATAAGAACAAATAAAAGAAGTAAAACAATGGATTTATTAGAAATGAACAGGCTGGGTGCCGTGGTGCACGTCTGTAATACCAGCACTTGGGGAGGCCGAGGTGGGCAGATCACTTGAGCTTAGGAGTTCAAGACCAACCTAGGCAACACAGCAAAACCCTGTCTCTACAAAGAAACATAAAAGTAAGCCAGGGCATGGTAGTGCACTCCTGTAGTCTCAGCTACTTGGGAGGCTGAGGTGGGAGGATCTCTTGAGCCCAGGAGTTTGAGGCTGCCGTAAGCTGAGATTGCACCACTGCACTATAGCCTGGGTGGCAGATGGAGACCCTGACCTGACGAGAGAGAGAGAGAGAGACAAAGAGAGAGAGAGAGAGAGAGACAGAGAGAGAGAGAGAGGGAGAGAGAGAGAGACAAAGAGAGAGAGAGAGAGAGAGAGAAAGAGAGAGAGAGAGAGAAAGAAAGAAATAGAGAGAGAGAGAGAGAGAAATGGGGAGAGAGAGAGAGAGAGAAATGAACAGAAATGAAAACTGGGTGTTGAACTGCCTTGATCTTAGATTTTGGACCTTCCTGCACCAATTTTTACCAAGTTGATCAATTCTACCTCCTTAATTTGCTCACACCTGTCTTCTTTCTATTCTCACTACCTCTCCTGTAGGTCAGGTCACAAAAAATAGTCCCACTGGTCCCACAGCACCACCTCAAGCACATTAAAATGATCTTCCTGACTCTCAATGCCAATCACTCTGCTATACTTCTCTACATCCTCCAATGATTCCCTATCGCTACCAGGACACTGTTTAAACTCTGTGGACAGCACCATAGGCCCTTGGAAATCTGTCCCCCTCTGCCAGCATTTCCTCCCACTCCTCCCCTCATCCATTATATACTAGCAGTACTTAATTCCTGGCCATGGTTAGCCAAACATGTCATGCTTTCTCTAGTTCTGAGCCTTTGCAAACACCATTCCCTTTGTCTGGGACAGTCTCCATCCAGGTGTCCCCCAGGTAAGCACGTGCTTATAGCTTAAGTGTCAGCTCAAATGTTACTCCCATGTGAAGCCTGCCCTAATTTATCCCTGTCTAACTGGGAATTGAGTTTTCTGCCCCCACACTGCGCCATACCCATGCCTACATTTAGCATAATATCTGACTTATCACAGTGGCACATGTGGCTCTCTGTGTCCTGTGAGCATATCAAGGGCTGTGACTCCATTCACATCAGTACAGCTCCTGGGATGACAGGTGCTGAATACATACTTGCAAATGAAATAAATGATTGATATGGTTTGGATTTGGATCACTGCCCAAATCTCATATCGAATTATAATCCTCGATGTGGAGGAGGAACCTGGTGGGAGCGGAGTGGATCAAGGGGGTGGATTTCCCCCTTGCTGGTCTCATGACAGTGAGTTCTCATGAGATCTGGTTGTTTAAAAGTTTGTAGTGCCTCCCCCTTCTCTCTCTTCCTCCTTCTCCAGCCATGTAAGACACACCTGCTTCCCCTTCACCTTCTGCCATAATCGTAAGTTTCCTGAGGCCTCCCCAGCCATGCTTCCTGTACAGCCTGCGGTGAGCCAATTAAACCTCTTTTCTTTATAAATTACCCAGTCTCAGGTTATTTCTTTATAGCAATATGAGAACAAACTAACACAATGATAGTGTAGGAAGTCAGCCTTAGGAGGCCTTCCCTAGGGTGATTCACTCTGCCCTAGACCAGCCAGGATCTCTACCTCTCTGAGGTGGTAACAGTGAGGTATAGTGGGCATGGAGTGGTCCTCAGGCCACAGTAGGTACAGCCTTGCTCCACTTCTTACTGTGGGCCTGGACAAATGATAACTTTCTCTGTGTTTATAACACTCTCTTTAAACATGGGAATTTTATCATCTATTGCGCAAGGTGGTCAGAAGGATTAAATAAGAGGAAATGTGCAAAATGCTTTCATATCATGGAACAGATAATAAGTGGAAAGTGTTCAAAGACTGACTCCGCTACCAAGTACCTGCATGTGGGACTTTAGGTACGTTAACCACACTAAGCCTCAGTTTGCAAATAGGGAGAATAATAGAATCCGCCTCACAGTATTGTTGTGAGCACTAATGAAATGATACATATGACACCTAATAGTGAACATTTATCGAGCAGCTATTAATATTACTGTATCCAATAGTCTTCCCTGTTGTGCTAACTATTGCTCTGAATTGTGCCAATCTGTAAGGTGTTTGAAGTTGGAGATCATCTATGTATTTTCATTGTCATATCCTTGACAGCGAGGGCAATGCTGGGAATATAGTATTAATAGATGCTCCTTAAACATTAGTGGAGCCAATGCCTGAACGAATGTTTACTGCCCTTCCTGCCTCTCCAAACTTGACCTGCCCTTGAAGGCTCAGCAGAAGCTTTTCTTCTCCTCTTGCCTCCTGTGGAATGTGACCTCTTCTGCTTTTGGACACTCATGACATTTGTGTGTCTCTCATATTTGTGTTTCCCTATAGCATATTTCAGCCTGGGACCCTCCATGGTTATTTAAACTTTAACCAGCCCTGTCCCCTTTAACAGAGCTACAAATCGGCCAGTGACTGACTGCCCGGTCTATGCCCTGGAACCTTAAATCCCAGCAAATTTTCCCATCCAGAAAAGTAGCCCATGACTGTGAGAAATGGTTAATTTTACAGGATTTGAGCAAGTCAAGAATGACTAGACACTCTTCCTGCTCCAGGAATGGCTAGCCAGCGATATATTTTCACAGAGGTACCATTTAAACAAACTCATAATACTCTGAGCAGAAGAATGTATTCACATCCACCAAGCATGGCTCTTTGCAGCACTGAAGATTGCTGCTGTTTAAGCCAGAGGCACCCACATTAAAAATAAATGCTTAGTAGGGGAATATTTAATGACATGGAAAATGTTTCTATTATATTGTTGAGAAGCAAAAGCAGGTTACAAAACTGTATGAACAGTGAACTCTCATTTTTGTGAAAAAGGTATTTATGTATCACAATATATAAACAGAGCAGGAGAATTATATACAGCAAGATATTAACAGCAATTATCTCTGGATGATGTAGTTATGCAATGTTCATTTGATCCTTTGTGTCCTTTCCTAATTGTCTAATTTTTTTTACAATAAACACGTATTATGTAGCAGTCATAAAAGACTAGACTGAGTTTTATTATCAGAACAAAATAAAATGGTGAAGGGCTTTTGGATGCGTCTATGTGATTTTGAGGGGGATTTACCACAAGGTCCATGGCTCTGGGTGATGGGTGTGGTCTTCCTACCCCTTTCTCCTCCTCAGCCCTCTGGGAAGCAGCGCAAATCCACGAGTCTCAGGCTTTTCTTAAAAACAGACAACTATTCCCTGAACCCAGATGTGATGGCCACTAGTAATTCTAATAGGGGCACCGGGGAGCACCTCATATTGCAACAGAAAGAAGGTGTTAAATAAAGAATGCACACCCCTCACTGGCTCTTTAAATGTCAGTGTGCAGGTCTCAGCATTTATATCTCAGACATCCCCTAGAGAGCTGGACCCAACAGCTGCTAGGGAGGGAACCAAGAATTCAAGTAAATGTTAATTGGCACCAAGGCGTGACACAGGGGTCCTGAAAAGGCTATGCTGGGAAACCTCATCTTTCCCTATTCCTCTCTTCTTCCTTTAATGTGATCATCCATAAATCATGAAGGGGACTTGGTCAGTGGACACAGGAGGACAGGGGCTGTTTAACCCTTCCTACATGAAGACATCCATTATTCATAAGTGATTCTGCGACTATGATGGCACCATGTGGCCTGATGCTTGGATGGAAGTGAAAGCCCCCAGCCAATCAACAGACTGATTCCTGACCCCCAGGTATCCAGGGAGCTATAAATTAGTAATTCCATATGGGAGTCCTTGATTGTTTTGCCCACAAATGTCATCTAAATGCCTGCCACTGGACTTATTAGTTATTTAGTTGGTTAAAAATACAATGAAGTGGACATTATAAAGAAAGTGAAAAGGTAACTTACAGAATGGAATAAAAACATTCAGCAAATCATATATCTGATAAGGGTCTATTATCCAGAACACATAGAGAACGCTTATAACTCAACAACAACATTAAAATGTAGGCAACATACTTGAATCAACATTTCTCCAAAAAAGATATACAAATGGCCAATGAACGTGTGAAAAAATGCTCAATATCACAAATCGTTAGAGAAATGCAAGTCAAAACTACGAGATGGCACCTCATAGCCACTAGAATGGCTAACATAAAAAACACCAACAACAGAAAATAACAAGGGCTGGGAGGGATGTGGAGAAACTGGAATTCTTGTGTACTGTTGGTTAGAATATAAAATGGTATCACTGCTATGTGTAATACCACATATGGTACCAGTATGATGGTTCCTCAAAAAGTTAAACATAGAGCTACTACTTCTAGATGTATATTCCAAAGAATTGCAAACAGGCACTTAAACAAATACATGTACATGCACGTTCATAGCACAGCACATTAGTCAGAAGGTAGAAACAGTGCCAAATGTCCATCAACAGACGAATAGATAAACAAAATGTGGTCTACCCATACAAGGAAATATTATTCAGCCATAAAAAGGGATGAAATACTAATGCATGCTACAACATGGAAAAATCTTGAAAACATTATGCTAAGTGGAAAACTCCAGACACGAAAATGTCACAGACTGAATGAGTTCATTTATATGGAAGGTCCAGAATGGATCAATCCATAGAGAGAGAAAGCAGGTTGATTTTTGCCAGGGACTGGCATAGGGGAGGAAGAAGCGGGAGAGGCTACTTAATGGCTCTGGAGTTTCCCTTTGGGATGATAAAGATATTTTAGGAGCAGCTAGAGGTGGTGGTTGCACAACGTTGTGAATGTACTAAATGCCACTGAACTGGTCACTTTAACAAAGTTAGTTTCATGTTATGTGAATTTTACATCAATTAATGTACTAAATACCACTGAATTGTTCACTTTAATATGGTTAGTTTTATGTTATGTGAATTTTACATCAATTAAAGAAATACAATAAAGAGCCTACTATGTGCTGGTTTCTGGGACTACAAAGGTGAGTGAAATAGTCCCGGACCTTGCTCTTACGTAAACAATAGCCCAGTGTGGGAGGCAGATATTAATCAGATAAGTTTATGTTAAATTCTAATGGTGAAATGAGAGCTGAAGAGGTTCGGGTGCTATGAAAGTACCTCCAAGAAGGACTTGAATGTCTCTCAGAGACCAGGAAACTTCTCAAGGGATTGGCGGTTGAGCTAAAATCTGACAGGAGGTTAAGAGGTAATGAGGACAGTGGGATGGGGCAAGATGGAAAAATACTCCAGGTCATGAATGCATGTGCAAAGGCCCTGGGCATGGTGAAGATGGAAACCCCCAGGCTGGAGGGCAGAGAGGGAGGGAGATGTGGTGTGAGCAGGGGCTGGATGGAGATGGGCCAGATGGTGCTGGTCTTGTAGATCTATGGACAGGCTTAGATTGGTCTCCTGAGAGGAACAGGATGCCTGCGGGGGTGATTTAACCAGGAGGTTGACTTGATAAGATGGCTCTAGTGTGGGACACTTGTTTTTTTTTTTTGTAACAGTTTTACAATTCACATACTGCGCAATTCACCTATTTAAAGTGTAGAATTCAACTGTTTTTAGCATATTTACAGAGTTGTGCAACCATCACCATAACTGATTTCAGAACATTTTCATCACCCCAAAGAAAAACTCCATACCCATCAGTAGTCACCACCAGCATTCATTTTCCATGGCTACCGGAACAAAGTTCCACAAGCCAGGTGGCTTCAGCAACAAAAATACATCATCTCACAGTGCTCCGTTCATTTTTATGGCCAAATAATATTCTACTGTATGGACAGGCCCATTTTGTTTATGAATTCATTAGTGGATAGGCCTTTGGGTTTCCAGTTTTTAGCTATTATCGTAATGTTGCTATTAATATTCATGTTCAGGGTTTCTTTGTGGATGTGTGTTTTCATTTCTCTTGGGTATTACACATTGTTCCCTTTAAAAATTACTTTTCATGGGTTGGACTTTCAAAACTGGAGTTCATGGATATCACAGGGAGTAAATTCTGGAGCGCTGTTGACCCCAGAAGTTGTTTGTGAAATTATTGTTTCATAGAAGGTTGTTGTTACATGGGAATCTTAACAGGGCCTGGCATGACTTGGTCGTGATTTGCGAAGCTACCACTGAAGTAGGAGAGGAACAGAGTGAATGGATCTCTTAAGACCCATAGTGAATCGCAGGAATGGAATGCCATCCCTGTGATGCAGATGAGGAAACTGAGCATCCAGGAGCTGCAGTGACTCACAGGTATGTGGTTGGTAAGTGGTGAGGCCAAGATTTGAGCCTGGGTCTGATCTCAGAGCAGCAACTATAAGTGGCACACCTTATCCAGACCCAGGTATTTGGTTCTCGGCCTGGAGTCATAGCTGCTTTTCCTCACCAGTGTTTTTGAGGCACAGGCTCCCAAGAGAACACCACCACTGAGGGCCTGGAGGGCTTTCCCTGCTTGGAGCTAGGAAGTCAAACATGTCAACAGTCAGGCCAACCTTGAGGCTCTAGACTTTGGAGGCAAGCTCAAATGCATGAGCACAGTTTCTAAGAATGGAGAGCGGGGTGCTCCCATCTGATGCATCAAAGGTGCACACTGAGACAAAAAATAATGACGACAATAGCAACATCAGCATAATGACAATATCTGCTGCCATTTCCAGAGCATCTTCTATGACCCAGGCACTTCTCAGTTTATATGGTAAATTATATCAGTTATGGCAATTGATACAAACGAGGTTCTCATCTGAACCTCATGACAATGCTGCAGGGTCTGTATCAGCAGCTGCCCATTTCACAGCTGGGAAAACTGTGGGGCACAGGGCTTAAGGACTGTCTTGGGAAAACTGTGGCTTAGAGATACCTTTGTACCTTCAAGGGTATCTGGGGATCCTCGTCTCCTCTTTAAATCCCGGGGACCCAATTTACTGAAATCTGGAGCAAGATGGTCTAGGCTTCCCTGTCCCAAGGCTCAGTACTGAGAACTGCCAAGATAAAGGGACAGCTACCAATTAGCATGTATGTTGCTGTCACACAGCAGGTGTTCAATAGTTACCAAATGAGTGTACTGATTTAACAAAGAACTACAGAAGTTAAGCAAGCCTGGCCTTTTTGCCATTAAAGAATCTGCTGGGTGATAAGAAAAGAGTTACCTACATTTTAAAAATGCAGCCTCATTTACAAAACTTGGGCTTCCGTCTACCTTTTTTATTTTATTTTTAAAAATTTTAGGAATGATAGGTTTCAGTTTATATGGTAAACTGTATCAATTATGGCAACTGTGCATAGGTCCCTTTGTTAAGTAGGATCCCAAGGTGATATCTGGACTCAAAGGGCAAAAGCGTTGCCATTGATTAGTGACGTCTACTATGGGTACAAAAAAAGGGCCGAGAGAGCATGTGTCACAATTACTGGTCACTGTTCTTCCTCTAGTAGTTTCCTTCCTTCCACAGGTTCGGTGGACACCTCCATGCTGACAGACTGTCATTCAGGTTTTTTGGCTGAACTCATTGGTGTCCTGACCCACCACTGAATGCTGACTATGCAGAACTGAGCCACACCCACCAGTACTAAACCCAAGGATCCAAATCATTTAAAACACACAAAGTTTGGCTCTAGCTCATTTGTTGGGAGCCACATAATCACCTCCTAGGCATACTCCAACTTTACTCCCTACCTCCCCAAATTCAATGATTCAAGGTTCTTTCAGTGTCTAAATCTTTTTTATTCTTTAAATTTCTCAGCAGCTCAGCAATGTCTCACTGCATTGTGTACAGTCATAAAAATAATATTAATGTTTCATGGTGTGAGACGATGTTCTTACTATATTCTGTGGATGAAAAATATTGAGTGTGTCAACATGTTCAAGGCCTAAAAAGAGAGCTTCATCACTCAGCCCATGCTCGCTGTAAGTACTGTATACATTTCAATCCTTTATGTGTGAGACTTAATGAGTTTGGATTCTTTGCCTCATTGGTCATATGGCTAGGAAATAAAACAAAAGAAAAGGCATAACTTTCCCACATTTAAATTTTAAACGCATCAAATCCTTCAAACAAACCCAACAGAAATGATTACTGAAATTTATAGGAGAAATGATGGATGATTTGAGTGCCCAAAGCATATTTTGGGTCTGTTGTGAATTCTTCTAAATCACGAATGCCATGTTTGGCTATTATACACGTTCAATAGCTTTTCCTCTGCCCATGTCCCAGAAATGGCCAGGAATAACATTGAATAACTGGTGAGCGAGAGGTAGAATATTCAATTCAATGGATCAGGGATTTGTTTTGGGGCCACATGGTGCCAGGCACTGTGCTCGGTACTGAGGACTTAAGAGGTGAACCTGACACTGACAGTATATCCATCCAGGTGAGACGAGATGGTCCAGGAGGAAGAGTATGAGAGGAATGAAAGAGAGTTTTAGAAAGTGGAATAAAAGGCCAGGTGCAGTGGCTCATGTCTGTAATCCCAACACTTTGGGAGGCCAAGACTGGTGGATCACCTGAGGTCAGGGTTTCGAGACCAGCCTGACCAACATGATGAAACCCTAGCTCTTCCCAGCTACTCAGGAAGCTGAGGCATGAGAATCGCCTGAACCCAGGAGGCAGAGATTGCAGTGAGCTGAGATCACGCCATTGCACTCCAGCCTGGGCAACAAGAGCAACACACATACACACACACACACACACACACACACACACACACAAGTGGAACGAAAAATACCTAGTTATCAATTAGGGTGTTGATGATGACTGTAAAAAAATAAATAACATCTATTGATCACTTAACACATGTCAGTCTTTGTGAGTTTTCTGGAAGTTACCCCTATTTGACTCTCACTGCATCCTGTGACATGGGCATCGCCATCTGATTCACTTCATAGATGAGAAAACTGAGGCTCAGAATGTTAAATGACTTCCCCTAGTTAGTCCAGAGGAAGTGACAGAGCCAGGATCTGTCCCCATGCAGAGCGACTGCTAAGCTCTGTGGCCAGAGTGCACATTTCACGTGAGGAACAAGGGGAACGAGGTACCAGTTTGGTGGCTAGTTTCTAGCTCAGGCACCTAGCTGGATGGAATTGAGACAAATCATAGGATATGAGCAAAAAGAAAATGCAGTTTATGAAGACAAGAGAGGGAGTAATTGAGGGGTGAGTTAAAGTTAAGAAGGAAAAAGGGAGAATAAACTTTACCCCTGGTCCTCCTCAGGAGCAAAGTGCCTGTGCTGGATTCTCACGGCACATGCCAGTATCACATTAAGGAGTGGCAGACCCAATATTTCTTGATTATCTGATATGGTAAAAGTGTATGGTCACCATTACCTGGGAGTACAAACTCGGGGCCTATTATCTCGTGTTCAAGATAATTCTTTCAAATTTGCTTAAACTTAGATTCTATTAGCCTAATTCAATACACAGATAATTTAAGTGATCAATATCTTACTGCTTTAAGGGCTAGTTTTTTTTTTTTTTTTTTTTAAAGAAGTAAAAACTTTGCCCAACATCAAGCTGAGAGAAATGAAGACTGTTAGAGCTTCCTCCAGGATGCAACTGTCAACTGTGTTTCTGTCAACAAGCTGTTCTCACTGTCCCCCATGTGACAATTTTCCATCTTTTGATTCTCTTGCAGATAAAACATGTAGGCTGCTTTCTCAGTAGTAAAATAAGGTAGAAAATCCATACGGAGCAAATTGGGTGAAGATTTCCGCTGGGAAATTCTCCCTGTGTCTGGTAATGACACAAAGTGAAAAAGACTGTTACGATGTTTGTGGAAATATGTGTATATCAACGGGGTCTGTTTTGGCTTTCTTTGGTGAATGTGGTTCCCTCACACTGGTGAGGAATGCAGCTCCTCTGCTTTTGAATGTTTAGCTGGAGGTGCTGGCCCTCCGGTGGGGCCAGAAGGTCCATATATATATATATATATGGAAATTGCATGCATTCTGCTAACATCTGCAACGTCTTTTATATATATAAAAGGATGAGATATAAAAATATAAATGTATATATAGTATATAATTTACATATAAAATATACAATTTATATAAAATAATTATAGTTTCATTTATAAATTTATATAATTGTTTTTATATAATTATATAAATATATATAAATTTTAATATATAAATATAAATTATATATAAAATTATATAAATATATAATTATATAAAATATATGATTTATATACGTATATAATTTTATATATTATAAATATATACATAATACATTTATATATATTTTATATATAGACGTATAAAAGGATGAGAAAGAATCTCTGGGAATACTGGGATGGACTTTGTCTCCTGCTGTTGGGCTCCCCAGCCGTCTTTTCCAGCAATTGCACACACTGTGCTAGTTCCTTCCCACAGCAGCCTAGTAAAGCAGTGAGGCTGTTCCATGCTAGACCATGACTGCGGTGAGGGCAGCAGTACATTTTTCCTTGGCTTTGCCATTCTCGCCGCCTGGTGCAGGAACATGATCAGAACTCAGAAGGGCTTGGGTTAAATGGCAGAGACATCACCTTGTGGAGCAGACACAAAGTCACATCCCTGAGACAAGTGTCATCAGAGACAAGGTGTGAAAGGTGGGGATTTTAGAAGGTGGGGTGAACAGACAGAAAAGACCCCATGTGGCTCTTCTGCTAGTTCTCCAGGTGCTTTTGTGGCCACTAAGGGAAGTGGATACTCTGTTTGGCATCTACGATGAAAGACCTATGCTAATGAAATCAATAGCATGAGTTAGAATCCTGTGTGCTCAGGTTCCTTTGCTTTGCTTTCTGGCCAACAATAGAGCTTTTTCCCGTTTTGTAAGAAAACACAGGCTACACAGGACCAGGGACCTGAGTCTGAGAAAGGGAATGAATGATGATCAGTTTAAAACCACCAGCTCCTGGCCAGACATGGTGGCTCACTCCTGTAATCCCAGCACTTTGGGAGGCCTAGGCGGGCAGATCATGAGGTCAGGAGTTCGAGACCAACCTGGCCATTATGGTGAAACCCTGTCTCTATTAAAAATACAAAAACTAGTGAGGCATGGTGGCGTGTTCCTATAGTCCCAGCTACCTGGGAGGCTGAGGCAGGAGAATTGCTTGAACCCGGGAGGCGGGGGTTGCAGTGAGCAGATCTTGCACCACTGCACTCCAGCCTGGGAGACAGAGTGAGACTCCATCTCAAAACAAAACAAAACAAAACAAAACAAAACAAAACAAAACAAATGAACAAACAAAAAAACCACTGGCTCCCCCAGACAGGCAGACAGGCAGAAAGCCAGATGCCTAGACATCTCTGAGCCCATGTCCTATGTCTTTGTGAAGACAGGACAGAGATCTTGTTATCTTGGGAAGAAGATAATTAGGAATCTGGAGGGATTTCTCCACTGATCCTGATGGAAATTGTGTAGGATACTTTTAGAAAAAAATAGAAAAATGCATTTTTACTAAACGTATTCTTTCATTCATTCAAATATCTTTCGAGCATAATTTCCAGAGGAACAATAGCATCATGACTACAGCCCACTACCCCCTGCAACTTGTGTAAAGTTACTCCCCAGGGAAGGGGAACACACTGTTTTACCGGAGATGGCCTTGAGCAGACTGGTTTACGGGACAACCTGTCAATCAACTGGTAGCCACATGTACTGTATATGCCAACATGGTGGAGTGCAGTGCGGAGCTGGTTCCACTTAGGAGAGGCAGGGGAGGTTTGGTGGGGGCGTTTAAGCTGGGTCTGAAAACATCGGCAGGAGTCTCCCAGGTGGATGAGGGAAGGAAGAGCGCACAGGCTGAAGGAACAGCATGTGCAAAGGACAGAGGGCAGGTAAGGTCCTCGTAGGTTTGTGGAATAACATTATATTTGGCAGGAATCTAGGGTGTTCAGAAGGAGGGCAAGGAGAGGAGGCCAGACAGTGATTTGGGACTAGATTACAAGGAATTTGGAGTTGCTGTGCGAGGCAAGGAGGAGCCATCAGTACTTTCAAGCAGAGGAGAATGTTTCAGAAAAGGAGAATGTTCTGGAGGCAGAGAGAGAATGGATGGAGTTGGGAGCAGAGAGGCAGTTCTGAGACTCTGCAATGGTCCAGGAAAGAGAGGCAAGGGCAGGAAGTGGACAGAGGCCTCAAAGGAACAGAATAGCGAGCGAGTGGCTTTGGGAGCTGATCATGAGGAGCTCTGGAGGATGAACTGGGACTGAGGGAGGAAAGGGAGAGTGAGGATCCTTTATAACTGCTGGAAAAGACACTGTTACAGACGTTGTAGATGTTAGCAGAATGCATGCAATTTCCCCTCTGTCTTCTCAATCCTTCCCATCTACCAGCAAGGAGGCATTTATTGCTGGTGCCCTTTGTTGAATCCAAACCCCGGCCCCACTCGGGAGTTGGCCAGATTTGCTCTGTTGGGTTAACTATCGTCCCCTAAAGCCATAGCAAGGCCAAAGCATATTGAACTACATGAACTGAGCTCAGAGTAGAAACAATGATTCATCAATAAATCAGTGACATGTGTGGACATTCATTATGCTCAGAAACCTCATAAATGAACCGTGAACAAGTAACTGTTGAATTTGGAAATGGCATATAAGACTCAAGAAGAAGGACCAGAATTTCATCCTGTTTGTTCTTCCTAGGAGATAAGGGAATTTTCTAGTTACCACTCTCTAGTTCATCTTTATAAGAAATTAATATTTTTAAAGGCCAAACTTGTGGCTTCATTTTTCATCTTGACAGCTTCTGAAATGCAGATAGATTTTGCATCAGATCGGTTTTTTTCCTTTTGTTTTGGGGGTGAGTTTCATTTTGTTACACCAGCACATGTATTCAGACCAATGAATGCCTTTGAAATGAGCTTGGGAGGAGAAGAGAATTTGATTTAAATGGGAAGCTCTGCTAACTGGACAGTTGGTGTGCATCCTGTCTGCTTGTGAGCTGGGTTTGGAGGTGAAGTAACGAGGTGTACATGTTGCCGATTCCCCAAGTGAATGTGGGCAGCACTCTGTGCAGAATGTGATGAGTTGGGCTTTGGTTGCAGTTAGAGGCAACAGAATTTACAGGGTTAAAACTTGTGTCTAGGCCGGGCATGGTGACTCACGCCTGTAATGCCAGCACTCTGGGAGGCCGAGGCTGGCAGATGATGAGGTCAGGAGATCAAGAGCATCCTGGCTAACACGGTGAAACCCCACCTCTACTAAAAATACAAAAAATTAGCCAGGCATGGTGGCAGGTGCCTGTATTGCTAGCTACTCAGAAGACTGAGACAGGAGAATGGTGTGAACCCAGGAGGCGGAACTTGCAGTGAGCCCAGATTGCGCCGCTGCACTCCAACCTGGGCAACAGAGCGAGACTCCATCTCAAACAAAACAAAACAAAACAAACAAACAAACAAAAAACCTTGTGTCTAGACATTTTCTTGCTTTTAAAAAAATTTTTAAATAAGTACATATTTCTGCCTTAGACATTTTCACATGCATCAGCTCTGCCATTTACTAGCTAAGTCTTATGCAAGTGACACTTCTTGTGCCTCAGTTTTCCTGCCTGCAACTTGTACCTGCAGATATTTCCAATTTTACAGGCACGCCCTGGACTCAAGGGGCACTCATTTATCTCTGATTCATCTCTAGTCTCTGTGAGTTCCCCCACTATGCGCCAAGAACCGGGAATACAAAGTTAGATTGATATGGCAAATCTTACACAGACTCACAGACTGCTAGCGAAGGCAAAGAAGTCAATGGTTTTAGAGAACATGGTGATGAGAGCCATGACTGGGCCCTGGGAAAGCCCAGAAGAGTGGCAGCTAAGCCTGGCTGGGGAGTCAGGGATCTCCTGGAAGAGGGGAGGCTGAATCTGAATTTTGAACAAGCAGGGGTTGGCTGGATGGCAAATGGGGAAAACTGTAAGGACTTTCAGGCACAGGCAGGACAGAAGCACAGAGCCTAGAATTGTATGACACACAGGGAACGGCAGGTGGTAAATCTCCCAGGGATGGAGGGAACGTGGGGAAATGGAGAAAGGATAGGCGAGGGATGAGGGTGGGAATAAGGAGAGCATTTCTCTTTCACTGTGTTTTTGTTTTTCTTGGTTGCTGAGCTTTTCTGGAGGAGTGATTCTTAGGAGCTGAGAGCTCCTTCTCTTCTCTGGGATTCTGCCTCTGGAAGTAACATGCAAAGAACACCAGGCAGATGAAAAATGATGAGCTAGATTATTATCTGAGCAGGTGGTGACAACCCTGAGGGCAGAGTGCTGTCATAAAGTGAGCCGGAGGGCAGGGCTTTGCCTAAGAGTGACCAGAACCTCCCATTAGATGCTCTGCCTGGCCTCATCAGATGGTATGAGGAGGGCAAACCCACGCCTGCTCAGGGCATGGGTGAGTCCAGGAAACAGGAAGCACAGAAGGGCTTGCTGCACCTGGATGGAGAAAGTGGAAGAGGGAGAATGGAGAATGGAGGTGGGGTGCTGCCTTTGAGAGTCAGGGACCTTATCTAACAGTAAATGTGGCTGGAAGGGCGTTTCAGTTTCCCACAATCATTTAGCAACTTGTCTGTCTATGACAGGAGTGAGTAAGGGATTGAGAAAGAAGCTGGAACTCCCATCCCAGCAGGCCACCCCTGCCTCATGGGGGGAAAAGGGCAAATATTCTTTATGCATTGAGGTGCAAGTTAAAGAAAGGGGAGAACAGTCCTTCCTTCCTAGCAAAGGGTGGGTGCTGGGGAACAATGCTGACCCTTCCTTCCACTGCAAGCAGAGGTAACTGGGCTGCTACTATCAAATGTCTGGACATCCCCAAGAAATTGGAAGAGTGCTGTGGTACTGTCAGGCCAATTTAGAGCCCAACACACCATTCAGGGCATCTGAGCAGGTGGCAACTTCCATAGTCCAAGTCAAGAGAGGGATGAACACAGTTCTATAGCCTCGCAAAGCTTCTCACACCTGCTTTACAACTCAACTGAATCCCAGTCTTAAACAATATGGAATGGTGTGCAAATGCTATAGCATGAGAGGTGGGTGCTGAAAGAAGAAAGATCGGACAAGTTACACATTTACAAACTGGTGTCACAAAAGAAAAGTCATAAGCCAGAAAAGAATAAATCAGTTATCACAAAAGAATAAATCAGTTATCAGAAAATAATAAATCAGTTATTACAAAAGAAAAGTCATAAGCCAGAAAAGAATAAATCAGTTAAAAGCAAGGAAGAGAAAGGAGAATGCCCAGAAGTTCCCATGCAGCAGGAAAAAGGGTGAAGAAGGAGATGAAAATCCATCACCTTCACCCACCACATAAAGATCACATTGCTCAGATGTTCCACTGCCTCGTCCTTCCTCTCAGGGAGTTCCGAGAATTCATCCAAGCAGAGAACAGGAGATGAATTAAATGTCACCAAATGTCCTCAAGGAGTGGAATCATTTGTGACAAAGAAGCACTCTTGGGGAAAGAAGAGACTTGATAATCAGTCCTTCCGAAAAACTCTGCAACCAAGAAAAAAAAAAAAAAAAAAGAACAGTGGAAGAGGAACAGAAATCCCAAGGGACATGTGAGGTCAGGGTTGTCAGGGCTGGAGAGAGTGGTCCATGCCTATAGCAGAAATGAGGGCTTCGAGAACTTTTGGATGGCATCCAGCAGGAGTCTGGGGTCAGGGTACTATGAGGGCAATTTTAGCCAGAAACCGAGAAGTAAGCCTTCGGCCAGATCTGAATAATTGCTTTTCTAGAGGACAAGAGTCTGAAAAGGATCACTGGGCCTGAAGAGTATTGGAGAACTACAAATGTGCAAGTGGACCCACAAACCTGGCAGGTGCACGGCAGGGAAGTGATGCAGGGAGAGACTCAAAAGCACTGAGGAGCAAGAGATAAAATGAGAAGTTCCCTCTGCCATGGTGGTCCTGTTTGGTATTTCATTTGTATGAACCAGACTGTTTCTAACTGAAAGAAAAAAAAAAACCAAAAAACAAAACAAAACAAAACAAAACAGTTTGCAGCATTTATTGCAGGACTCAGAGAATTGTGCTGTGGTGGACATGGGGTCTCTGGATCCAGGGCAGAGGAGGGTTGCCTTTCTCTGTCCTCCATACTCTTCTCTCTGGCCTCTGCACAGACTATCCCTGATCCCTGAATGTATCAGACATTATTTTTACCTTTTTGCCACTCGGTTTAAGATTCATCCCTGCTGGGCACAATGGCTCACACCTGTAATCTCAGCACTTTGGGAGGCCGAGGCAGGTGGATCACCTGAGGTCAGGAGTTTGAGACCAGCTTGGACAACATGGTGAAACTCCATCTCTACTAAAAATACAAAAATTAGCTGGGCGTGGTGGCAGGCATCTGTAATCCCAGCTACTCAGGAGATTGAGGCAGGAGAATCACTTGAACCCAGGAGGCAGAGGTTGCAGTGAGCTGAGATCATGCCATTGCACTCCAGCCTGGGTGACAGAGAGACTCCATCTCAAAAAAAAAAAAAAAAAAAAAAAAAAAAAAAAAGAGTCATCCCATATGCCACCCTTTTCAAGAAGCAGCCCCTCCCCTCCTTGCTGCCCCTCGTCTGGGTTTATGCTGATACCTTATTGTCACATTACTTACCCAATCGTTTCCTGATTACTTGCTTTCCTGCCACTTTTCCCTACTAGATTTTGAACTACTTGAAAATACATACTCGGTCCAATTTGCATCTCTGGGGATTCGCCTGGCGCCCGGTACACAGAAGGCACCTGATAAATACCAACAGTTCTACTGATACTCGAAGTACCTCTCAGATGTTTAACACTTACTTGCAAAACACCAGGCATGGTGCTAATTATTTCACACATTTGACCTCATTTAGTCTCATAACTGCTCTGTGAGGAAGGTTCTACATCCCCATTTTGCAGATGAAGAAACTAATGGTTAAGGTTGTTCATTCCAGTCATACAGGCAGGCTGTGAAGACACTGAGTTTCAGACCTGGGTCTCTCAGATTCCAGGATCTGCACTCACAGTAACTTCGTGGAATAAGTAAAATGACCCATCACACGTCAGTTTCTAGATAGTACTGGTGCCAAGTTACCTAGAGACATAGTAGGTCAGCTCTGCCAGGGAGCAGAGGAAAGGCAGAAAAGAGGGCAGGAGGCTTTGGTTTGGGGATAGTTATACGCCACTTGACACTACTGGGTCTGTTTTTCAAGAAGACTTGTCCAGTATATGTACTTATACACACACACACACACACACACACACACACACACACACACGCCTTCCTAAAACTGGTCTTTTCTAGAGGAAACTTGCACTTCAGTCAAAAGGATTCATAAGGCTATATGTAAAATTTCCAGCAAATCAAGCACATTGATTACTAATAGGGACAGTATGAACTGTCACCGCTCCCAAAAGACTTCAGCTTAACCAATTTTAGTTGACATTAAATTCTGAACATCTCAACCCTAATTAATGCATTTGCTCAAAGTCATTCTTTGTCTTTGTACATTGCCTTGAATTTAACCTTTTTTTCAGGATGTAAAATTACAGCTTCAAAAACATTTTTAGCATGTTGTATTTGAAATGAATAAATGCGGTTGTTCGTCTCAGGAGTCCATCCTGGTTCCATGACTGTTTAAAACCTCCAAAAACAATAGCCATTCACTCCAAGTTAGTAATCTTGCACAAAGTCATAATTCAGTAATGCTTCCCCATGTTATTAGGCTCTGTTGGAGGCTCCTAAGAAAAGGAAGCAGCTGGTAGATGCCACTTCTTGCCCCTCTTTGCAAATCCGTGGGCTATTCCTGGAATGTGGCAACAGGGAGAAGTTTGTTCATTAATTCACGCATCATTCACATACTTACTCTGTACTTCTGATCATGAAATGGATCTTATAGACCAGCTAATTCAATCCTCCTTCTATTACAGATGAGGAGACACACCCAGAGAGAAAAGGGGACTTGTGCAAAGGGGACTTGTCCCTCTGCCAGCCTGCCATAAGCTCAGGACAAAATCCAAGTCCTCGTCCCTCTTGGCTACCCACAGTCTAACCGAATCTACAATACTCAGGGTCCCTTATAGTAACAGTAGAATAGCACTTCTAGCTAAGTTTCAGATGCATGTTTATCAAGTCTGGTATTAGTTTTATAGGAATACAGACATGATTTATTTCTTGATGTTCTCCTCCCTTCGACATTACTTTTGTTCTAAGTATCTTCTACTCAAAATAGACAGGCAGAAACCCTCCACGTGGGTAACAGACATCAAAAACATTCTTCACCAAACCTACGTGGCATGAAGGTTGAAGGTTCATTAAGAGCAAAGACAATCTATTCACTTAAGATACATATTATCTCAAATCTTACATCTGTAGGACTATTTATTTTCATGGGTCTCTTCTTACTCATGCAGATTTATGTGTGATTGCCAATCTTTCATGAAATAGGCAAATAGAAATTAAACATCTAAAAATACATAGAATCCAAATGTAACCCACGGTTGTTTCTGAATCCAATTGAGACAATTGCTTCTTGTTCACTGTGGGTTACATAAGAAAAGAAGTTGGTGTTGTTTGCTATTTTTTTTTTTTGCTATATATTTTGCAATTTTTTTCCTATTCTGGTAGTAGAGGTGAACTCCTCTGCTGACACGGGAAGATGAAAAGTTCTTACTCTCTGACAAGGATCCTGACGCACCGTCTAATGCAATCAAGAATTCGATTGCCCTATCCAGGTCAGAAGATTCCAGTTCTGAACTATCCCTTTGGCACCCAGAGTTCCACTTATGTCAGAGCCTCCAAATAAAACAACATGAGACCCTTACAAGGCTGGAGCCCCTGTGCAGACTTTTGCACTAGTCTGAGATCTAAACTGTGGAAGAAACCTGGACATCACCAAGAGCTCTCCAAGGTCCTGGCCATATTCTCTGGACACGGATTTCTCAGAATTCTGCTCTCTGGGATCTTGGCTCTGAGGCACTATCGCTCCACTGGATTCCAACTTGTGACTCTAACCATTTGTATCATTCACCTCCCATCCTCTGGACCTCCGAATTCCCATTTGCTTTTGATGCTCTGTGTTTAGTTTAGTCAGATTCAGACCAGTGGTCGCTTTTAAGGAACTACAAAACGGTGTTGCTACTGAGCTGTGGAACAATGTTGTAGTTGATGATACCATTATAGCAATCACCAGGCACGATTTATTCAGTATATACTATGAACAATAAGAAATTCAGGTACATTATCTCTCAAAATTCATCATCACTTTCTATATTAGGTAGTATCATTTTGGAAATAAGAAAATGAAGGAAATTCTGCTTAAGATCATTGTAGAAAATAAATTAATTTTAACATGTAAAGTACTTAGACCAGTGCTGATAGCCTAGTAAATATTCAATAAATGTTAGCTGGTAATAGTCTTTCTTCTTATATTGTGCTGCTATTGACTTAAATGTAGAGACCTTGCAGAAGGGTAGGAAAATATACTTTGATAGCATGCCCTCCCTTGCTTGAAGTATTTTTTTTTTCTGAGATGGAATTTCCCTCTTGTAGCTCAGGCTGAAGTGCAATGGCATGATCTCAGCTCACCGCAAACTCCGCCTCTCAGGTTCAAGTGATTCTCCTGCCTCAGCCTCCTCACTAACTGGGATTACCAGCATGCGCCACCACACCTGGCTAATTTTTATATTTTTTAGTAGAGATGGGGTTTCTCCATGTTGGTCAGGCTGGTCTCAAACTCCCGACCTCAGGTAAACTGCCCGCCTCAGTCTCCCAAAGTGCTGAGATTATAGGCGTGAGTCACTGCGCCCGGCCTGAAGTCTCTTTTGAGGGAATGAGAGAAGAACTTGAATGAATATTTTTCAAGGGAAGAAAAGAACAGCACACAATCAAAAATGATTTATTGGTTTGGGAGTCACAGAAGGTCTGAGAGGAGAATTAAATAATAATAAAAAAAACCCTCCAGAAAATGTAGCATGAACTTACAGGTGATTATACTTCTTACTTGTTCTAATTTGCTAGACATACCCTTTCCCTTCCAGGTTAATCTGCTCAACCCTCAGCCCCTGAGGGGGCAACCTTATGGAACACGTGTCCTTGCCACAGCACCATGGCTTACTAGGCCAGGGGTGGGCATACCCCAAAGGGAAACCAACTCATATGATTAAGGTTGAGTCAATCATTGTAATCTCTTGGGAATTTGGAATTGAAACTTGGAGAGACTAAGTAAGTAGGTAGCAAGGCAAAAAGATGTCAATACAGAGAAAGAAGCTAAGTAATACCAATGGCAGAGCACACAGAAGGGAGGCCCAGGGACCAATGACCATTTTTTTTCTCATCAACATTATAGAGAAGCAACACTAAGTGAAACTCTAAATAGTAGATCTTTAGGAGTTGCTCATCTTGTATAAATGAAACTTTGTACTTGTTGACTAACACCACACCAATCCCCCTCTCCCAACCCCCCAAAACCATTTTCCCACGCAGCTGCCATGAGTTTGACCATTTTAGATTCATCGCATATGTGGTATCATGCAATATTTGTCCTTTTGAATCTGCCTTATTTCACTGAGCATAACATCCTCCATGTTCATCTACGATGTTGCAAATGGCAGGATTTTCTCCTTTTTAAAGGCTGAGTAGTGTTTCATTGCATTACCTATCAAATGCAACTTTTATCTTTGTAGCATTAGGTTTCAGAGCTGGAAACTATGAATAAAAGTAAGAGAGAAGAATTTTGCCCAATCAGAACTATGAATATGTGTATTACGTTCCAAACTCCATGAGAGGGAGACCTCTCCTATCTCGTTCATGCCTTTGCTCAGCTCTTGTCCAGGGACTAACACAGAGTAGCTACTCAATCGGTATTTATCACATAAAGAACTAAGGAGACAATGGGTTCTATAAAAAGGAGCTGGGGTGCTGCAGGAAGTTGACGAGATTTGGGTTTCATGAGTTCCAAATCTGCTACTGTCAGTACGGGATGTATCAGGCAATGAAGCCTCCATCGTTTGAATAACCAACATGTATATCGGCCGAGTGTTTGATCTGATTTAATCTTTTATTTTTTTATTTTTAAAAATAAAAGAATTAGAAAACTAATTATCAATCAGAGAATTTGGGCAGGCACGAAAGCACCAAGTTTCAAAAAGACGCTGTGGTGCCTTCGGCTTCTTGGCTTCCAATCCCTGTTCTTTGGGACAGTAGGAAAGTTGCTTGGCCAATCTGTGCTTCTTATCTGGAAAACCGTTGGAATTAAGGTGAAAAGTAGGTAGAATTAAGTTGTCTACCTCAGAGTTTTCAATTTTTCTTTTCTTTCTTTTTTCTCTTTTCCCTTCCCTTCCCTCCTCCCTCCTCTCTTTTCTTTTCTTCTTCCCCTTCCCCTTCCTCTCTTTCCTTCTTCTTTCTTTCATTCTTTCATTCTTTCTTTCTTTCTCTCGTGTTTTGCTCTTGTTGCCCAGGCTGGAGTGCAATGGCATGATCGTGGCTGACCACAACCTCTGCCTCTCAGGTTCAAGCGATTCTCCTCCCTCAGCCTCCTGAGTAGCTGGGATTATAGGCACACACCACCATGCCCGGCTAATTTTGTATTTTTAGTAGAGACAGGGTTTCTCCATGTTGGTCAGGCTGGTTTTGAACTCCCAACTTCAGGTGATCCACCCACGTCGGCCTCCCAAAGTGCTGGGATTACAGGTGTGAACCATCACTCCTGGCCTTCAGGCTTTCAAATAAAAATTAAAGATGATGGTACATATGAGGTGATCAACACAGTGCCTGGCTCATCATAACAACTCACAACATTATTATTCACTATCTTCACCCACAGAACTGCTTCCTTAACTTTTCAGAATACAGTCTTTGCATTTCTCTGTCTTTACTCTACCCTCCTAGATCCTGGCAGCAGATCTTAACACGATAGCAGTTTTTAAAAGAAAGGAGTTCACCTTCCCTTTAGCTCCCACCAGGAGCTCCTGGAGAGGGCTCCAGCATGACTAATTTATGAGATGCTGGCCCCACTGAGGGAGGTGAGCCTGTGGTCCTCCACAGTGTTGGACACTGACCTCTCTGTCTGCCCTGGTGTCACAGATACAGAGGACCTGATGTGACTGTGGACACCCAGCTTCGGATACCAGCACACTAGCCATGACCACAGATCCAGTTTTCCCACCTACCCACGTGGGTAAATTATTTAAAGATGTACCTTTTCCCTGAAGTTACTTCTCTGTTGCTCTCATTAATTCACAACAAGGGCCCACATGAGTTACGGTAAGTACTAGGTATTGCAACAAAATTGAAATGATGTCAACTAAATTAATTGGAACACTAACACTCAAATAAAGGCAATTTAGCTTTTGAAAAAAAAGGGAAATAAAAGTTCCACTTGCATTCATAAATGTTACATGTAGACTCAGATGCCTCTCTGACTATATGCAGATTTAAAACATAAATTATTTAAGGTGCCCAAGACCTGTGGTCCACGTTGCTTATTCTAAGGCAGTGACACATACATTATACATACATTATTCATGCATTAGGCACCCAGCGATATTGCCCAAGGCACAATCAGTCAGGGAAGAAGTTGTTGCACATAAGAGACAAATCTAAATGCTCTTAAATTCCCCATTTTTTTTTTTTTGCCTTCAAGCTTTGTTTTTGATGGAAGTATCTTTCATAGATGTTTGTGGCTGCTGGGAAAGACTCTTTAGAAACATCAACCCTCTCTGCTAACCGGTACCGCCCAGATCCAATCTTACCACTACAACCTGCCAATATCCCAATAAACAATGTAGGTTCACTCTTAAATCTTCAGGGATTGCAGAAAGCAAATGTGATGGTCTCAAACTCCAGCCCCTTCTACAAGAGGTGACATCTTATGTTCAGCCAGAAGGATTCTTGTCAGTGTAGCAAAACTCATCTGCCTCAGGAAGAAAGGAGCCCTGCAGATTTTGTGAGCATTGGTGGGTGCCCTTTTTATACAATGCTGTACAATCATCGATTTCCCAGTGCTCGATGCCCCCCAGGTCTCAGCAAACAGCCAAGAAAATGAACCTTGTCTGTGGAAGTGACAGATGTATAGCTCCTTCACCCCAGAGACCCTGAGCAGTTCCTCTTTTATATTGTTTTTATCTGGAAATCTCTGTCACTCAAAATGATCGGAACATGTACCCTAATTGCCTCTCTACTCACCCTAAGTCCCAGGTGGCCGGTAAAGTCTGAAATTGGGTGCTACTAGGGTCAAACTGGTATCACAAATGGGCATTGAGATGAAAGGCACCAACCAAGTAACAGTAATATCTAGGAAGACGGCAAGTCCCTGCTGCTTATCTCCTACTGAGACACCTCCCAGTACCTCCCAGACTCAACTCCAGGGCGTTTCCTACAACAAAGCGCAAGGCGGGTATGTCACCCTGAAAGCCTGATGGCTGACTTTTAGATGTCCCCGTTTCTGTATCTGTACTGTTTCAGAAAGGCTTACAGAGAGCTTTACTTGCTTCAACATAGAATAGTACATATAATGTCACCTATCAGTAACATATTCTATCATACACACAGAACAGTGGCCCCCAATCTTTTTGGCATAAGGGACCAGTTTTGTGCAAGGCAATTTTTCCACAGACCAGGGTTGGGATGGTTTTGGGATGATTCAAGCACATTACATTTATTGTGCACTTTATTTCTATTATGACTACATTGTAATGTATAACAAAATAATTATACAACTCACCATAATGTAGAATCTGTGGGAGCCCTGAGCTTGTTTTCCTTCAACTAGATGGTCCCATCTGGGGGTGATGGGAGACAGCAATAGATGATCAGGCATTAGATTCTCATAAAGAGCACACAACCTAGATCCCTCATACATGCAGTTGACAAGAAGGTTCATACTCCTATGAGACTCTAATGCTGCCACTAATCTGACAGGAGGAGGAGCTCAGGCAGTAATGGGAGTGATGGGGAGTGGCTGTGAACACAGATGAAGCTTCGTTCGCTCACCCACTGCTCACCTCCTGCTGTGTGGCCTGGTTGCTACAGGTCTGGGGGTCGAGGACCCCTGATGTAGAAGAATCGGCTGAGAGTTGTCATTATGGTTATTAGCTATCATGAAAATCTGTAGACAGGATGACAGAGGCACAGGGATGGAGGGACACAGCCTAGGAGACATTTCAACATTTCCTTTGCTGTAAAGTTCCCTGGCGTCAGCTGAGACTGTGAACATTTCTTCTTGCCTAAGTGTGGCGTGAAGTGTGGGATGCCCCATGACAAGATTACCTCTCTGTTAGGTAAGTTATCGAAGTCAGGCCAATATCGATTCTAAGTGACATTCTTGATGTTGTGGAAACAGTTTCTGTTTCTCTCCATGTCCCTTGATTTTTGAGAAATACAGAAATAGAGACAAGGAGAAAAATTTGATGAACTTAGGCTGTGGATTCAAATCCTATCAGAGCCACTTAAGGGCTTTGTGATTGGGGATGAGTTATTTGACCCCTCCCAGCTTCATTTTCCTCATCTTTGAACTGGGTACAACAACAACTTTGGCTTTACTTGGCTGATTGACCACCTCATGTGAGAATGTGTGTTGCCTGCTTTGCATCCTGCTTGGTGCATAATTGCTGCAATTTGTTCATGATGATGGTGAGGACTGTGGTAGATTTAGACGAGGCACTTGACCTGTATTTGCCTCCTCCTCCTGCTTCCTTACACTATCTTTGCAGAATCTCCCTTACCATTTAAAAACATGAACAAGGATTTTTAGGGCTCGTTTACTCCAGAGACTATGAAGTCCTTATCAAAATAACAATAGTTAAAAATGATAGTTTATCTGATTTGATGCTAGACCCAAACTGTCTCTAAGCCCCTCTTAATGTTTGAGTTTGAACGCTGCTGCAGGCAGACACAACAGGAAAGACTAACTATTTTACTGTGCCTGCATGATTTATCTCATTAAGTCTTTTTGTAAAGTCATTTAAAATTAATACTGTTGCATAGTTTGAGTCACTGGGAAAGGTAGGGAAACAGTTAAATCCTCTGGGTACCAGTGTTGCTTCCCCCGGGCCATAGCTTTGTCTATCTCCAATAAGCCCATGATTCCAAAACCATTTGCCATTGAAAAAACATAAGAAGTTGATAGAAACAGAACGGAACACTCTTGATGGATTTTTCATGTACAGTGCTTGTAACTGTCTAAGGAGTTTACAATTCTCAACTGCAAAATATTTTGCTTTCTGGAGTTGGGGGCAGAGAGGCTGTCCAACATTAGCCAAACTGCCATATTCTGCTTAAAATCAGATTTAATGACACCTCTTCTGATGGACTTTCCAAACTATCCCCCAAACAGATTGCACTTCTCAAAAAGTCAGAATGGTTCCATGTAGCCTTGGGCTTATCGACTGGTTTTCTCCACTTATGCTAAGTATCATACATCATGTTTTAACTTTACATCTGGAAATCCCTCTTATAAAATCACGTGTAATTCAGTCAACTAAGTGCTCACATAAATCTTTTGGCTTTTCCAGTGAACACTGGAAATCCAAGCACCGGCAAAGTCTGAAATTCACATAAAAAGATGTCTTTTCAGACAGCACTTCTCAAATTTTAATGTGAATATGAATCACCTGGGGAATCAGTTAAACTTCAAACTGTGACTCCACAGGCAGAGTCTGAGTTTCTGAAAGTCTCAAAAACTTCCAGGTGTTTTCAGTGTTGCTGGTCCATGGACTGTACTTTGAGCAGCAAGGTTCTAAGATACTTCCATGTCTGTTTCTGTGCTTGAGTTTACCACTGTACAAACCATGGTCTCCATGAACATTGTATACCAACTTGTCACTCTGCTACATGGAAATATCTCCCCTCTTCCAAGCTGCTCAACTGTCTGGTTGATGAAGTACCAGAGTAGCTCTCTCTCTCTGTATACAAGGTGGTCAGTGAGGGGCTGCAAGCTGGTAGATCTTGACTTGTTTTTTCACTCAATGGCTCCTACCCTCCACCCCTGGCCCTGCAGGGTTCTGTCTGTCTGGCACAGGGGTGGCCTCAGGAAGCATCAACCTAAATAACAAAGAGGGAGAGGTTCTCTACAAAAAGAAATATTCAGGCATAGGGAAATGCAATGGGAATAAGTGTGCTGCAGTAACTTTGTGTGTGTGTGTGCAGGGAGGTAAAGAAAGACAAACGTTTTTGAAGGAAAAAATGAGGAAGATTACATAATTGCTTTGAAATAGTTATTCTTGGCTACGAAGATCAATAATAAGGGTGACATCAGTCTGCGCTTGGACAGGCAGTCGCTGGGCAGATGTCCTTGCAGAAGTATTTGTGTCTCTGTGTGTGTGTGTAAGGTTGTGATGGTCTTTGTGCAAGGTTGTGGTTTTCGCAGAGTCTTTTGTGACAGTTTTTGTTATCAGGCATCCAAGTGTGAGACTCCCCTCTTCATAACCCTCCTCAGCTCATTTTTCAGGACTTTAAATTGATTGTTAATTTTTTAAAAAATGTTTTAACATAAGTGGCTTCATTTTGATTCTGACAGCTTTTGCAGAAGTTAGTGTTTCCTTCCTTCACAGCCATGCTGATATTTTTCTTCTCTACTTTCCATTGGCAACTTATCGTTGCCTCCATCACCATTATATGCTCCTTTCTACGCCTCCCTTTAAATATTTTGTTTTCCTATCTCTTCTTCCATCTCATTTCGGTTTGGCTTTCTGTTGCCTGCCAGAACATCCTCCTGTCTCCAGGGACCCTGTGATTTTCGGGCTGGAGTTCAGATTTTGGCTCTCCTCCATTATCTATTTTTTTTAAAATAAGTGTTCACTGCTTCTTTTCTTTTCTGCCCAATAGGATTTTACCTTCTATTTCTATTCCCTAGTTTGGAAAGATCTAGAAAGCAAGATTCACAGACAGAAATGGCATTACTGCACTGAGGTCTAATGTATAATCTCCTAAAATGATCACACCTTTTGACTTAGTAATTCCATTTCTAGGCATTATTAAGAAAATAGGCAGAAACACAGACAAATATATCTGCACAAGAATGTTCACTGCAGAACTGTTTATAATACCTATAAAAGAAACAAAATTATCTATAATAAATCGGTGGTTAAGTAAACAATAGTTTGTAAAAATGGTGAATATTATATTGGCATTTAAAAACCATGACTTTGGGCTAGGTTCGGTGGCTCACGCCTGTAATCCCAGCACTTTGGGAGGCCAAGGCAGGCGGATCACCTGAGGCCAAGAGTTCAAGACCAGCCTGGCCAACATGGTGAAATCCGTCTCTACTAAAAATGCAAAAATTAGCCTAGTGCGGTGGTGGGTGCCTGTAATCCCAGCTACTCAGGAGACTGAGGCAGGAAAATGGCTTGAACCCAAGAGACAGAGGTTGCAGCGAGCCGAGATCGCCTCTGAACTCCAGCCTGGGTGACAGAGCAATACTCCATCTGAAAAATAAAACTAAAACGACAACAAAAAATCCCATCACTTTGATGTCTACAGGGCAGGTAAAAATGTTCATGAAAGTTACATGAAAGAATATAACTAAACAACGTTGTATATATTAAAATTCCAGCATTATAGGAAAAACATACGCTTGGGAGGCCAAGGAGGGCGGATCATGAGGTCAGGAGATCAAGACCATCCTGGCTAACATGGTGAAACTCCATCTCTACTAAAAATACAAAAAAATAGCCAGGCATGCTGGCGGGCGCCTGTGGTCCCAGGTACTTGGGAGGCTGAGGCTGGATAATGGCGTGACCCTGGGGGGCAGAGCTTGCAGTGAGCCAAGACTGGGCCACTGCACTCCAACCTGGGCAAAGAGCGAGATTCCAGCTCAAAAAAAAAAAAAAAAAAAAAAAAAAAAAAAGAAACAAAAAGAAAAACATGCATAGTAAAGAGCTAGCAAGAAACACTCATTAGTTACTAATAGTTTTCTCTGGATGGTGGGATTACAGATGTGAATTTTATAACTTTTGTATTTCCTGTGTTGCCTACAATGAAACTAGATTCCTTTATCTTCCTATAAAAAGTCTTTTTATTTCAATTTAGATATTACATCCCAATCATGGATAATTTTAACTCTTGGAATGTTAGGACTGCTCTGAACTTACATTGGAGTTTCCACCGAATACCATAAAATGCTACATTGAACAGCTGTAATAAATGCTTCCTAAGCAAAAATGTTTACAATAACCACAGTCTTTTTTTTTTTTTTTTTTTTTTTTTTTTTTGAGACGGAGTCTCACTTTGTCACCCAGGCTGGGGTGCAGTGATGTGATCTTGGCTCACTGCAACCTCCACCTCCCGGGTTCAAGCGATTCTCCTGCCTCAGCCTCCTGAGTAGCTAGAATTACAGGCACGTGCCACCACTCCTGGCTATTTTTTGTCATTTTAGTAGAGATGGGGTTTCAACATATTGGTCAGGCTGGTCTCGAACTCTTGACCTTGTGATCTGCCTGCCTCCACCTCCCAAAGTGCTGGATTACAGGCATGAGCCACTGTGCCGGGCCAATAACCATAGTCTTTTAAAGAGTGAACACAGGCATGGTATGTTTTCTTCTTTCCCCTGAAATACAGTAATCTCTTTGCCAGGTTTCAACATTCTTTCTTTAGTGACAAATTCATTTAAGATGCAATTCCTCAACTGGCTAGCAAACTAGCTTGACTATTTTGGGCATAATTACAGATAATTAGGCAGCTTCTTAGAGTAATGTGACTTTCTACTCACTGCAAAAAAAGTAATTTGCACTTTCAGTGTGAATCTCTTCTGTCTCTATATTCTGCAGTATCAACATTTTGCATCTCCCCTATTAGTTAATGCCTGACTAGGAAATGGAGGGCCATGCCAGGGTGATGTCTTGAGAAAGAATTTATCATGTGAGCACCAGTAATTGGTGCACCCTCCACTGGAACACTCAGTTACAGGAGTTGCCAGATTGGCATTTCCTTGTGCATATGTCTTAGTTATTTCCTGGTAGGATAATGGCTTTAGACATAAGCAACTGGGTTCTGGCCTCCCACTCTGGCCTCCCTCAAACTATGCTCTTCTCCATGGCACAAAGAGTCCCCAGGACCAAGAGAATATGCCCAACTAGGTCCATAGGCCCCTTTCTAGATCACACCCTGATGCTCATGTACCTGGAACCCCAGAATTCACTGTCTAAAGGACAAAGGGCACTCAGTCTTCCCTGGACAGGGACATATCATTTATCCCAAGGTGGGAGGTGGCAGAGTTGCTAAATTATTTTCTTAGTATTCCCCTGGAATGAATCAATTTATTATCCATCCAATTACTTCTTCCATTCATTTTGTCATGCATCTAATCTATTTCTTATTAACCCACTAACCAACCCATCCATCCACCTATCCACTTATCTACCCATCCATCCATCTATCCATTCATCCATCCATTTTTTCTTTCAACTAACATTAAGTAATTATGTGCAAGGAACCATATTAGTTGCTGGAAGGAACAGTGAAAAAGATGTTATGGCCTCTGACTTGACACCTTCATAGGCCAGTAGGTGAGATGGGTAGACAAACTGACAATTCAAGTACAAAGTGATGAAAAATGGAAGAAAGGAAAGGGAGAGGCATTTTTTTCTCCAAGGGAGGACAAGAATCAGAAAAGGGTCCCCAGATGACACATCTTAAACAAAGACAGTGTTTTGCTAGGAAAAAAAGAGAAGCTTGGACGTCCAGCCTGAGTGGATACATGAGCAAAGACTAGGAAACATGAAGATGCAGGGTGGGTGTTTGAAAGGTAAGACATGACACGCAGTGAAGCACTAATGCGTGCACTGACATGAAGTGAACCCAAGGCTAGGAGGTGGGTTGTCATGGCCTAAAAGATATCTATGGCCAAATAACACTTGTTGACTTTGATTATGTAAAGCAGGGTTGTAACATGATGAGATTTATATGTTAAAATAATTAAGCCAGGTGCAGTGGCTCATGCTTGTAATCCCAGCACTATGGGAGGCCGAGGCAGGTGGATGACTTGAGGTCAGGAGTTTAAGATCAGCCTGGTCAACATGGTGAAACTCCGTCTCTACTAAAAACACAAAAATTAGCCAGGTGTGGTGGTGTACACCTGTAATCCCAGCTATTTGGGAGGCTGAGACATGAGAATTGTTTGAACCCAGGAGGCGGAGGTTGCAGGGAGCTGAGATCATGCCACTGCATTCCAGCCTGGATGATGGAGTGAGACGCTATCTCAAAGATAGATAGATAGATAAATAAATGACTTAAGAGGGCCATGGAACACAGATGGGGGTAGGCTTACTCATCAGAAGACTACTTGGGAGACACAGATTGGCTTCAGAGAAAGAAGACAAGGGAGAAATGTTAGAGATTTATTCCTGGGATGGAATATGCAGAGCTTGGTGGGGAAGGGAGAGAGAGGAACGTAAGTCAACTTAGATTTCTAGCTTGAGAGGTTAGGCTTACCATCAGTGAAAAAGGACAATCCTGGAAGTGAAACAGGCTAAGGAAGGCAGCTTCCAACTCATTCACTGCTTCATCGATTTAACAGACGTTTATTGAATGGCCGCTATGTGTCAGCAACAAAGGATACAACAGTGAACAAAATAGACGTGATCTCTGCCCTCATGGAACTTTCCATGAGGTTTCACAAGGAAAGCTTTTCTAGGTATTCATCAGAGGCATCAGTATCTTTCCCCATCTTCATGTGTCCACAGCTGCATCAGCAGGAATCCCCCACCACGCTGGTTTGCATGCATGAGCCAACGCTTCCATTATGAGCAGAATTTGCCATCGGATTAACTGCTTGGCAGTTGACCTCCTATCAATCAATTGTCTCTATCATTAAGACACTGCCGCCAGCAACGTTCAATCACCAAATGTCACTGATGGCTCCATGCCACACGTTACCTCTGTCACTCCTCACAGGAGGATTAAGACATCACAGCAGATGCTGGAAAGCTTCACCAGACGTACTGACAACTTCCGTTAGCGCCCCCTGGCTGAAAATGGCTTCTTTGGGAGAATGTTTTGAGTTCACCATGGCTTCAAACTCCTGCTGGACAGCTGACCGAGAGATTCCACAGGTATTTTGTTTGTCCCTGTCAAGTACTTGGGGCTTCACGAATGTTTGAGCACCAATGCACACAGCCACGTTGGAGAATGCACTTCCCCTGGCAAAGTGCATCCTGTGGTCTAAAGTTGTGAATCTTGAAGAGTCAGAACAAGTTGTCACCCCTGCACCAGAAGGCAAGAGCATCTTCGACTTTGAGCCACTGGTGCTACTTAGTGTTTTTGGCTTGGTCAGCTAAATGTGGCAAACCCTGTCTCCTTTCTGTATGAACAATCCAGATTGTGTCAGCAAGATGAGCAGGAAAGACTGGCACGCATACAGTTAAAACCTCCAAAAGAATCTTCCCCTCTCTGTGTCTCTCTCTTTCACCTCCTGCCACCAACAGTTACAAATGCCTTGATTACAGTAATGAGCTTTTGTATCACTCCTGCTTCCACCTCTCCTGGAAAGGATTACAGTGAACGCCTCTTTCTTTAGTTGACAAGTTTTGCTTTGCCTTTCTCTTATTGGAAATTCAATGTGGTAGCATTTTCATTAACTTGATTTCTCATGCTGAGCGTTTTTTTTTTTTGTTGTTGTTGTTGTTGTGTTTGAGTGTAGAGAAAAATGATGCAAGAAATAAAGCTATGGTCCCAGTGCTACAGGAGTGGGGGTAGGGGGTGCTCTGTGCCAGAATATGATCATAAGCCAGACTGGGGACCCCAGAAGGGGACCCTCGAGGGCACAAGCAGGTGAAGCATACGGCAGCCTACAACTGGCAGCAGGCAGCCTGGGGCCCACATCCCTCTACCACGTTCCCCTTGATACAGGCTGCTCAGCTTGCACACACTTAATATGATCAAAATGCTGATGTGGTACTTTCTTCTGAAACTTCTTTCCTTTCTAACGGATATTTTACTTTCAAGTAGGTGCTTTGCACAAAGGAAGAAAGAGAGGTGGGGTAAAGCAGAGAGAGGTGACTTGGAGAGTGGGATGTTTTCTGGGAACCAACTCACAGGTGCTCCTGTGGGCTCTCCTAGGTGAGACCCAAGGACTCCATCACAGCTTGTCGGCGTCCTTCCCCGCAAAGGCCCTCCAAGGACCGAGCTCCGTTAACAACAAGTGAACCAAGGTTCAGCGCGGCTCTCACCAGGTCACCTGGGTCTCTTCCTGCTCCTCTGAGCTTTCAGAGCGCTCTTGATCCGTCAGAGTGCTGACAAGCACACAGCCACACAGGGAAGGAAATTATGCAGATGAGGGGAATAAATCACACTTCTTCCTCAGTTTTCTTAAGGAGAAAATGACACACAAGGGGGCAAATAAAATATTCAAATGAAATTCTATTGAAGGCTTTCTTTTACCCTTATCTATTTTGCTACAGTGATGGCAGGAAAACCCTTCTAATGCAAGGACCATAGGTTTCTCTTCAAGGGCAGAAAAAAGAGGGGTGGAATATTGGAAGGTAGGGGGTTGGAGGTGAGAATCCAGGTTAAGGTGACTGGAAACTTCATTAACAGAGAAAAGAAGGCTGCCTTCTCGGGGATAGTGAAAATTTAGGAAGAAAAACCATCTCCTCACTTGGACGTCTCCAAATGCCTCAGAAACCCATCTTGTGGTCTCCACCGACACCACATTCCCCTTGTAAAAGAACTGGCTATCCAGGGTCCCAAGATCTCAGAGAATGGCATGACCTTTCACCTTGTTAGCAAGACAAGACCCAAAAGTCACCTCTGACACTGCATCTCTGATCTTTCTACAGCTGAAGCCAGGTTTCTCAATCACTGCACTATTGACATTGGGGCCAGATAAAGCTTTGCTGTTGGGGGAGGGGCTGCCCCGTGCATTGTAGGATATTTAGCCACATCCCCAGTTTTTACCTATGAAATGCTAGCAGCATCCCCTTCCCACCAATTTCCCAGCCAGTTGCAACCACCAAAAAATACCTGGATATTTCCAGGTGTTCCTTGGAAGACACAACTGTCCCTGGTTTAGGGCCATTGAGCTAAATAAGCCATCCCCAAGGCCCGTTGAGTGTGCCTCCTAAATATCGCCTGAATCTGTCTACTTCTCTCCACCCTGGCACCCCCACTGGGTTTAAGTGATCATTCTCTCCCACCTGGACACCTGCTCTTGGCAACTTCCCATCCCCCTCCTTCCGGCTCCAATCTATCCTACAGTGAACAGGCCAGGTGATAATCCCAGACTCAGCTCTTCACACACCATCTCACCACCAAAATCTCTCAAAAGCTTTCGTGTGCTCTGCAGATACCAAGGAAGATTCCTAGCAGAGCTTACAGAACTCAGCCTTGGTCTGCCTGGTCTGCTGTCTTATACCATTTCCCTTCCCCAGCAGCTCCTGATGCCCCAGGATAGCTTCTGCAGGCCACAGCTTCCCACTACAACACCCTCCTCACTCCTTCATCTACTTCAGCCTTGGAGGTCAAGGCTCAACAGTGACTTCATTCTACCATGAAGACACATGCACTCATATGGTCATTGCAGCACTATTCACTATAGCAAAGACATGGAAGCAACTGAAATGCCCATCAACTGTAGACTGGATAAAGAAAATGTGGTACATATATACCATGGAATACTATGCAGAATGAGATCTTGTCCTTTGCAGGAACATGGATGGAGCTGGAGGCCATTATCCTTAGCAAACTAACCCAGGAACAGAAAACCAAATACTGCATGTTCTCACTTATAAGTGGGAGCTAAATGATGAGAATGCATGGACACACAAAGGGGAACACCACACACTGGGGCCTACTTGAGGGTAGATGGTGGAAGGAGAGAGAAGATCAGAAAAAAACAACTATTGGATACTTAGTACCCAGGTGACAAAATAATCTGTACACCAGACCCCTGTGGCATGAGTTTACCAACATAACAAATTTGCACAAGTATCCCTGAATCTGAAATGAAAGTTAAAAAATAGATTAAAACAACAACAGTCACTTATCCAGGGTCCTGGACTTCCCACATCCTCCTGGGTCCAGGCTCACTGCTATGTACTCTTGAAGCCCCATTGCCTTTCCTTCTTAGCTTTTACCATACTCTATAATTCCACACTTATTTGTGCCATCATTCGATTAAAGTTTGCCTCCCCCACTAGATGGTTATCAAACTCCTTCATTCTCCCGGCAGCTTGCACAGTGCTTGATGCGTTCACCTTTATGGAAGAAATTGAACACATGGAGATGACTTGATGGATTAAAATTCAAGCCAACTGTGGTCCTTGAAGTTGAAGCCAGGCTGTTCAGGACCAGAGGTGTCCCTTTCACTCCCTGTGTTTGCTGTGCCTTCATTCATTCATTTCTTCATTTTGCAAGTCTTTTCAGAGTACCTACTGTGTGCCAGATGCAAACAGATTGGCACTTGAATCTTTCAGAAAGACAGACATGGCCATGGGGCTGCAGCGCCCTCTGTCTAGTGGCACCAACTGACATTAACCGAATAACAATAGTGTAATAAGTACTATGAAAGGGCGCTGCTGATATGCAGATGGCTGGTGTTTTCTCTGAGGTCAGGGAGAGAGAAGCTAAACACAACCCTCTCTCCACATCACTGGGTTTCCCAGAGTAGGAGTTGAATTTGAGTAAAGATCAGAGACATGGCATAAGACGTTAGTTACACCAGACCTCATCAGTCATGGCACCAATCCCAAGATGTTATCTGGCACTTAAATTGCATTTCCTAAATGTAATTTTCAAACTTTGTTTCCAGAACGTCTTGAACCCAAAGGAAAGAAAAAAAATAGCTATTTTCTTCTTTGATTAAAAAAAACCCAGTAGCATGGCTAACAAATGCATAACAGGTACAACTGAAAATAAAGTTTTAAGTTAAATTAAACGAAGTCACTTGAGCCATCACTTGTGGCTACCCGCTGCTATGCACGAATTCCAGACAAGGTACTGGGGATGCCAAGAGTCTGGGGATGCCAAGAGGGCCACCCTCCAGGAGTTCAGAGCCTCTGAGAAGGGAAGAGTTGGTGAGGTATCTGCCAAGACATCCCAGGCTCTATACTTGGAGGATGGATGCCTCCCTCTCATTATTCAGGTTTTAGCCCAAACCTCACCTCACAATGGCTCTTTCTGATTGCCTCATCAAATATCACTCTTCACTCTGCCAATTTCACTCTTTCTCATCACTCCATATTTTCCTTAGAGCACTTATCACTTCTGAACTTCTTAAGTATTAGCTTATGTTTTATTTCATATTTGTTCCCCAGCTAGAACATAGACTCTATGCTTTCCTGTTCACCTCCACACCCCAATGCTTAGAACAGCTCCTGGTAGGTAGTTGTCATTGAATGAATGAATGAATGAATGAATATGCTCAAAGAAAGGGAGCCATGAATTCTCCCTGGGGAAGTTGAGGAAAGCTGCAGACAGGAGGCAATATTTGAACATGGTCTTGAAGTAGGAGTTGGAGCTAGCCTGGCAGATAAAGGGTGGGCAGATAAGGAGGGCTTGCTTGATATAAATATTAACACACAAGAAGACAGAGCAGGGAGAGGAACTATATGTAGAGTCTAAAGGATGGCAGAGGAGGTCTGGTAGACAGCTAATGGATTAAAATTAACCTGCAGCCCTTTTCATTAGAAGGACTTTGCTTCCATCACTGTAACAAAATAGGCAAGGGTAATGGACTGGAGGCTGGGGCAGGTTGTGAACAGCCATGAAAGCCTTGTCCAGGCAGTAGACTTTCCCCTCTCTGGACATTGCAGACAATGAGACTTCTTTAAGCATGAGAAAGATGCAGCTGGATCTGCAATCTGCAAATCCTCCTCTAGTGTCCCAATAGAATGAAGCTGGTTATGGTGAAAATTAATGAATCTTCCCCTGGAGAGAGGAACATAATTTGTAAATATCTAATTTAGCACATCCACAAATTTTTTCCTTCTTCATTAACATCAGCAATCTTTAAAACTCCTTAACTCTTACTGTGAAGTCCTCCTAGTCACTGGGTATGTCAGATGGTGCTTGGAGGGTTTCTACATCTTCCCATCCAAGGGTCATGTGGGATTTAACATTGAACAACTTCTAAGAAGGGCTAAGGAGCTGAAGGACTAATTAAATCCTGGTTGGGTAAAGAACACGAGCTCTAACAGTGGGCTTGTGAGTTATTTTTAAGTACTCTCTAAAGGAGATGAACAGAATAAAAGCTTCATCATTAAGTATGTTCCCAGTAAATGGAATCTTCTAGTTCGTTTAAGGAAAGTCTCATTAACTAAGAGAATTACATATCATACTTACACATTTCTTTTTCTTAATACCTGTGAATGTAATGACTGCTAAGGGGGAGAAGGACTAGCATTTACGGAGCTCCTACTGTGGCCAGACATTGTTAAATGTATTTTGTATCTTTTAATCCTAGTAGAAACCCTTTGAACTGTTATAAATCCTCATTTTGCAGATGAGGAAACAAAGACACCGAGGGTTAAATCCCTTACCCAACACCATGCAGCTAGAGAGAGTCCCTGACTTACAATGATTTCACTCATAATTTTTTGACTTCATAATAGTGTGAAAGTGATATGCATTCAATAGAAACCATACTTCGAATTTTGAATTCTAGTGTTTTTCTGGGTTAGCAACATGTGATGCCATATCCTCTTGTGATGCTGGGATGAATCATGTAACATAATACCTATTTTATAATGAAGTGTTAAACATCTCATGTAATCTATTGAATATTGTACTGGAAGTGTTCTGAGTATGTTTTAGGTAGGGTAGGCTAAGCTACGGTGTTTAGCAGGTTATGTATATTAAATATGTTTTTGACTTAACGATAATTTTCAACTTACTATGGGTTTATCAGGTCATAAACCGTCGTAAGATGAGGAGCATCTACAGGAAATGGTGGAGCAGGGATCTGAATGGAAGTGTAAACCCAGACTATACAGGGATTAAAGTCACAGACTCAAGAGTCCTATAGACTGGGTTTTATGTAGGACTTTAACAGTCCACCCTATATGACATTGGGTGAACTACCCACTCTCAGTGCTGGAGACTCCTCTTCTGCAACGTGGGGACAGTAATAGTTCTCATCTCAGAGACATTGCGAGTGGGAGCATCATCTCACATTCAGCAAGAGGGTGTGCTTGAAGCACTCCCCACCTAGTAGCCATTGGGTGCAGCTCACTTTGTCATATTGCAGTGGTGACTGAAAGGTCCCATTTCCCTCTGATCCAAGCAACTGGACATGGAACGACAAAGCTGTGTTCTCCCTGGCACTCCTGCTATGGGTCACATCAAGTGTCATTGATGGGGTGGTTCAGAAATCATGGTCTTGCCCATTGAGGCAACTTCATGTCCATTTTGCCTTTGCTTAGGTCAGGGTTTCTCTACGCTGGCACTACTGACATGTGGGGCCGGAGATTCTCTATGGTGCTGGGAACTGTGTTATGCACTGTAGGATGTTCAGCAGCACCCCTGGCCACTGCCCATTAGATGCCAGCAGCATACTCCCTGTTCCCAGCTGGGGAAAGGGAATGCCCCCTGTTCTCATTACAGACAACCAAAACATGTCTCTAATATCTGTTCCCTGAGGAGCACAATCACCCCCAGTTGAGAACCACTGACTTAGGTGAAAATTAACAGTGATTTATGAAGCTAAAGACCAAGCTAGAGGTTGCTGGGATTCAAAGAAAGAGATCTCCTTTACTGGAATAGTTCACAACACCTGCTAAATAGAGATGAATTCTCACTGGGGAATCAAGGCAAGGCAAGCAACAAATCATCATAGTCAGTTAGCACCTGAAACGCCTGCTACCGAATCCACAACATTTTGTAGATTGTTAATTTCCCATTAAAGAAGCCGTGTCATTTAATCAGCATTCTGTCACTGGGCTCCATAAGGTGGAATAAAAGCATGAAGGCCCAGTAAGGTTATTTTTTAAATATGTAATGAGCAGTGACAGCTATGTTCAGTCACCCAACATTTATTGAGCGTTTGCTATATGAAATGTCACACATTAAGTCTCTGGCAACATCAGGAAAATACTGAAGTCTTTTATGCAGGCCAAATTGCTGTGTGGAAGGAATATTAATTAATTCAACCTATAGTTACTTAAAACATATGATGTGCCAAGCGCCAAACTAGACTGTGGGTAGAATGTACGGAAAGAAATAAAAGCTGTCTTTGCATTTTGCAGCTTACAACAAGGCAGCCATTCTCAAGGAGGGGTTCCTAGACCAGTAGCATCAGCATCACTTGGTGTTGTAAGTCAAATTATATCCCCTCAAAAAGCTTATGATGATTGTCTTAGCCCTTAATACCTCAGAATGTGACTTTATTTGAAAGTGACGTCTTTGTAGAGGTAAACAAGATAAAATGAGGTCATGAGCATGGGCCCTAAGCCAATATGATTGGTGTTCTTATAAAAAGGAGAAATTAGGACACAGAGACAGACATTCAGACAAGGAAAACAATGTGAAGACACCCAGGGAGACAGCCATGTAAAGACAGAGGACTGGAGTGGTGGATGCTTCTGCAAGCCAAAGAGCTCCAAGGGTTGCTGGCAAACATCAGAAGCTGGAAGAGGC
Source organism: Macaca thibetana thibetana (assembly GCF_024542745.1). Classification (NCBI taxonomy): domain Eukaryota; kingdom Metazoa; phylum Chordata; class Mammalia; order Primates; family Cercopithecidae; genus Macaca; species Macaca thibetana. The sequence continues at coordinate 26,548,592 of NC_065597.1, read as the reverse complement.
AAGGAAGCTTTCTCCCCTGGACTAGCTGCCAGAGCATGGCTTTGCCAACACCTTGATTTCAGAGTTCCGGCTTCCAGAACTGTGGGAGAATACATTTCTGCTGTTGTAAGCCAGTTAGTTTATGGTGCTTTGTTATGACAGCCCTTGCAAACGAAGGCACCTGGGAACTTGGGCAAAGTGCACGTTATTGGTCCCTATGACAGACGTACTGAATCAGGCACTGTGGTGAGGTGACCCAGCAGTCTGTGTTGTAACCCACACCCAATACCCGGGGGATTCTGACGCAGGCTGGTGTTTGAGAACTAGTGAGATAGAACAGTGGTTTGCAATCCTGGCTGCACATTAGATTCATCTGGAAAGTCTTAAAAACAAAACCAGATTCTGATAGGAATTCTGATAGGGTGATTCTAAGATGCAACCAAGGCTGAGAACCTCTGGTCTAGAGCGAGGTATTTCAGATATTAGTATGTGCACCTCTGCAGGAATGGCCTCACCTGAGAGTCTTGTTAAAAATGCAGATTCTAATTCAAGAAGGCTAGCATGAGGCTGGGGGCTCTGCATTTCTAGCAAGCTCTGGGGTGACGCCATGGTGGCCCATGGCCTACACTGTAAGGAGCAAGGGTCAGATAACACTAACACATTAATACTAATAGCAATAATAGCTAGTATTTACTGACTGTCTTCCAAATGTCAGACACTTGCTAGGGAATGGGTACAATGATGGATAAGAAAGACACAGGCTCTGTCTCATGGGGCTTGCATTCTAAAGCTATGATGCAAGCTCTCTCTAGGGCTCTATGCATTCTCACAGGAGAAGACCTTACTTTACCCATGAAGAAACCTGATATGGTAGAGCAGAGTCTTACGTTAGGCAGACCAACATTAACTGCTACAACAAATAAACCACTACTTCTCAAGAGCTTAACAACCAACTATCCATCCATTTCTTCCACTTTGCTCAACGTCATGGGGGAGTCAGGGATTCAGGACCTTCCATCTTGGGCTGTGCCTTTCTCCAGACCTTTGGAGTCCTCGGTTCAGCTGGTGGATAGGGAAAGAAGGTGAGGAGACGAAGGAGTGGTTTGATGACTTCTGCCAAATTCCGTTGTCTGTTACATGGCCCTGACTAGCTGCAGGGAACATTGGAAAATGAAGTCTAACTATGGCCAAGAGGTGGAAAAAAAGAGTTTAGTGAACACACAATCTCTGCCACATGCCCCAAAGGATGTATAAGGTTGGTCAGGCAAAGAAGAGAGGAACTTGTGGGAATGTGAGGGACTGAAGACATGCAATGAACATTTGGTAAAGGATAATAAAGTAATAAAATTTCCATAGCTTCTTTGGTTATCATTTTCCTTATAAGAACAATTAGGAGAATTCATTTAGATTTTCAATGCCTCAATAGTATGACATGTTAAAACCTTTCTAAGGAAGAGTGTCGGGCAGCTTCCTAATACTCAACATGCAGCGGGGTTAGATGCATCCAGATTTCTTCCCAACATCTTTGCTCACCACTGGGCACTAGTGTAGGCCAGAGGCTGGAGTTAACAGTTGGGCTGAGAGTCTGAGATAAGATTGTCATATGACCTGGGGATGGAGCAGGAGTGAACACGAAGACTCCAGCCAGAAGATGTCAAGATGATCCCAAGATAATTTCTACAACTTTTCACCTTGGGCTCTGTAGTCACATTTACCAAACAAATTGGCATCATGGATATAAAAATATTTTATTGACAATAGGCCAGGTGCAGTGGCTCATGCCTGTAATCCCAGCACTTTGGGAGGCTGAGGCAGGTGGATCACCTGTCGGGAGATCAAGACCATCCTGGCCAACATGGTGAAAACCCATCTCTGCTAAAAATACAAAAATTAGCTGGGTGTGGTGGTGCACGCCTGTAATCCCAGCGGTGGCTGACTGCCACAATTACTACTTGAGACCATCACTACGACAGTTACTACTGTTACTACTTGACCGTCATTACAACAGTTACTACTGTTACTACTTGAGACAGTCATTGTGAGACTGAACAAAGGGGGGCAAACGTAGAAATGAAAACTTAAAACAAAAGAAACTATTTCAAAGGAAGGGACCTGGGAAGAAGAAGAGAGCTCGCTGCTTCTAGCGAGCAAAGGCAGCCCCTGAACTTCTATAATCCTTTGTATTTATTGGGTAGAAGGAGCAAGGATGAGGAGGTAATGACTGGTCAGCTGCTTAATGGATCACAGGTTTATATTATTACTAACAGGCTTCAGATGTACCTAATCGCAAGAAACACCGTGCTTGAGGCGTGACTGCCCTTAGTGTTCCTTCGGGGCAGCAGACGCAGTTTGTCGGTCTGCCAACATTCTGCATTTATGAGTACCAGTTTGCCGCTTAGACATATAGCCTCCAGTGGTATACTGAGTTGATCACGACCCTCAATCTTTCGGCCTCCAATACCAGCTACTCGGGAGGCTGAGGCAGGAGAATGGCTTGAATCTGGGAGGCAGAGATTGCAGTTAGCCTAGATGGTGCCCCTGAACTCCAGCCTGGTGACAGAGCGAGACTCCATCCCCTCCGAAAAAAAAAAAAAAATTTGACAATAACATAAAGAATTTAAAAAATCAGTCTTGTCCAGGACAAACCACCTAAATTAGCAGAGATTCAGAAGCTAGAGAATTGTATCTAAAGTCAAAGAATGAGTTCCACCAATGGAATGTCAGGGAATTATATGCAGGATACCCAAGTCATGCCCAAATTCTCCCTTGGGGAGATAACCCTAATAGATGATGCCCAGTTTCTGACTGCGGAGCCCTTCTTCAAATATTAAGCTAAAATATTTCTTTCTAGAACCCTTCCTCCTCTGGGGCCACACAGAGTGAATAAGTTTAAAATGTTCTCATGACCTTGGGCAAGGTACTTCACCTCCTTATGCTGCAGTTGCTTCATCAGTGAAATGGAAATAATTACAGCACCTCTTTCATGAAGTTCTTGTGAGGACTACATGAGTGACACATAGAAAATGCTCTGAAAATATCAGCTAGAACCATCATTATCACTGTTAACAACACTTCGACAGATGGCCCTCATGCTCATCTCTGTGCCTTCTCCTGTCAGATATTTCCTCTTTCAATGGTTCAGCTTTTCCTTTCTGCATGTTTTCAGCCTTTTGCTTTCACGTGGACTAGCATTTCTTGAATTATGTTCTAAGGCAGGGGTCTCCAAGCCCCTGGCTACAGACTAGTGCCGATCCATGGCCCATCAGGAAGTGGGTCGCACAGCAGGAGGTGAGTGGCAGGTGAGTGAGCACTACCACCTGAGCTCCGCCTCCTGTCAGATCAGCCATGGCATTAGATTCTCATAGAAGTGTGAACGCTATTGTGAACTGCACAACAAGGGATCTAGGTTGCATGCTCCTTATGAGAATCAGATTAATGCCTGATGATCTGAGATGGAACAGATTCATCCTGAAACCATCCCCCAACCTTGACCATAGAAAAATTATCTTCCACAAAACCGGTGCCTGGTGCCAAGAAAGGTTGGGGACTGCTGTTCTAAGGATACTAGATCCTCAAGATGGTAGTAGGAGTTCCTTTAAAATCAAAGTTTCAAAAACACTTTATATGCCAGATGACTCCCTCAAAGATTTACAATGTATCTTGGTTTAATAAAAGTTCTGAAAAGTCCTCAGAATAGACCACTGTTTACATGGGTTCAAGTGTGTGCCCTGGTAGTTGAAATGTAGATTGGCATAATGTTTATGAAGGATGATTAATCATTATCTAACTAATTTTTTGATAAAATTTTATATTAATATACCTTTAACCAGGAATTCCACTTCTAGGTATCCAAGCTGGATAAAACTTGTACATGGGTTATTCCAGTTTAATATGTCTTTAAAGACACATTAAGCATTCTAACTGGACAAGAATTCCTTCCAAACTTGTCTCATCCGCTAATCTAAGAGCTATGCCTTTCTTTTCGTGCCTACATCCAAATCTGATAAAAATGTTCATAAGAGCTACTAAGTCGACACCAATCTACACTTCTCTTCTATGGCTCTACTATACTTCCTCAACTCACCCAACAAGGATATCCTATTATTTTAGGATCACATTCCTTCTTGCAAATGTTCTCTCAAGTTTCACTCTACATTTTAAGTATACATTTAGAAACAACCACCTGCATGAAATCTCATAAAAGTCATTTCAATTCAGACTGCATATTTTTTCACCCTCCACCAGATCAACAAATTCTTGGTCTGTCTTAACTGGTCATTTCAGTCTCAAGATTCTGATTGATCATCTGTGGAGATGAGTATAGTGTAACTGCTTCAGGGGACAGTGATGACTAATGCTTGGGAAACTGTGCAAACCAAAATAAATCTGAAAAGAAATAACCTAAACATACCCAGAAATAAATGTATTTGTGCACAGTCCAAGCAACAAGAGGCAGAGCTTCCCAAGCCCTCTCCTAATCTTTATAAATGATTTTCTCCTCAGCCACTTGGCACATTTCCATTATGGCCTTCTGAATATGTATAGACACAGCAGGTAATTTAAGATTGCTGCAAGTGTCTGGCAAAAACATAGTGCGTATTCAACTTGTTTAGGAAACATCTTAATGACAAGCAAAGCAATTTATAGAGGACATATTTTTATAGCACGGTAACATCAACATTTATTATTTGGGCCATAACTGGGAAAGGAAGCAGACTTCCCCCATTTAGACAACAAAATTAAATTCCTAGGAAGGCAATAGAGAAATAGGCACAATCTTGAGTATAGTTATGGTATAAAATAATATTCTTTTAGAAATATGGTAGAAAACATGGGGAGAATGGTGTAACGGCCTGATCAGATATTCCAAAGATATAATTCCAGAGTACAATTCCTTCCAAGGGGCTAAAATTTGATATTATCAAATTCAAGGTAATCTATCTAATACAGATTTATTTCTTTCCACAGAATACCACTATATTAGGTGATAACTATATGTAGCTATTCTTTGTGACTAATATTTTTTCCTGTAGAACTAATAATGTCTAAGAAGCTTCTATCTTAGAGTACTGAAGGTTCTAAGAAGTCCTACAGTAATGAAACCTTCTTTAGATCCACCAGAGTGTGGGCAAATGGTTCCTTTTCCTTTTCTTCCTATCTCCCTCATCTTCCAATCCCCAAGAATTAAACAATCATATATCCACCAAATTCAAATTCAAATTATATGATATATTCAAGTCTTTTTTTTCTTTCTTTCTTTTTTTTATTATTATTATACTAAGTTCTAGGGTACATGTGCATAACGTGCAGGTTTGTTACATATGTATACTTGTGCCATGTTGGTGTGCTGCACCCATCAACTCGTCAGCACCCATTAACTCGTCATTTACATCAGGTATAACTCCCAATGCAATCCCTCCCCCCTCCCCCCTCCCCATGATAGGCCCCGTCAAGTCTTATTGATAAGGAAGAACCCAAGTAAATTATTCAAGCCAAATTAAGTGCATTTCACCTTTAGGTTGCAGCCTATACTTCTACACAGAGATTGCCATGGAAAGAAATACAGCACGACAAATTGTCTTGCATAGATCAGCCAATTCACTGTCCCAGTTGGCTTGGGAAAGTCACACAAAATCACTCTTTGGTTTTATCTACTTGCTCAGCAAATACTTGTTCTGTACCTTCTTTGTAGACAGAGCATCCTGCTGGGCCTTTGAGACGTATCAGATGAAATGCCTACTCCAGATCTGTGGTTTCTATGTATTTCAATTTGATTTCAATTAAGTCATCACTTCTGCATGTCATTCTTGTTGCTCGAATCCCCACAGCTGCCATTCAAAAATGTTTGTACGTCCTTAAAATTCTGCCTTAGTCCTCAATGCACTCTTTTTCAGCAAATGAGCCAGGCTTCTGTTTTACTGATAAGATGAAACACCTGTGGCATGAGTTACCTCTACCCGCAATATCCCCATTTCAATTTTGATTGCACCAGTCAAGGAATGCTGGTGTTATCCTGGCTACCTGACCTTCCATTACCCCTTCTGTTCAGTTTATCACGAGTGCTGCTGTTGATTTTCTCTCCTAAACAGCCCTCGAAGTGGTGCCTTCTCCCCATCTCCACCACCTAATTGCCATCTCTTGTTTGACCCAATATGGTAGTACCCTAGTAGGCATTTTTCTTCTCTCCTTCTCTATCTCCCCTTAACACTCAAACCAGATTCATCTTTCCAAAGACACATCTCTGTATATATCTCCATATAACTTAATATACTTTAAGGATTTCCCATTTCCATTAGGATAAAGATCAAACCCATCAGCCTGTTCTACAAGGTTCCATGGGTGTTCAGCTCCTGGTGGCCTCTCCAGCCTTATCTGCACCCACACTCACTGCATTCCCACTGGCCACAGGACCTTTGCTCATCCTTTTCTCTCTCCCTATGATGTTCTTTCTACCCCTTCTCGCTCAGTTAACACCACCTCGTCCTCTTGATTCACTCCAAGGATCACATTCACAAGGAGACCTTCCATGACTACCTTGGTCAGGTCAACTCAGCCCACCAAAGACTCTCTTGGAACATGGTCTTCTCCCTCTTAACTTGTACTATCTTCATTTGCATGCTTATTTGACTAATGTTGGTCCCCCCAATTACATTGTAAGCTCTATGAAGACAATGATTATTGGTTTTTATTCATTTTTTCCCCCATAGCAGCTACCATAGTTTTAGCTCACAGTATATACTCAGTAGATATTATGGAAAGGATTTCTCAATGCCTCATAATGCCAAATGACATATGCCACCCATAGCTGTTCCTGGGTGTTTATGCAAATACTGTCCTGGATGAATTTTTCAATGAGTACTCTAGAGAGAGGAGGGCCAAAGCCAGGGTGGTTGTTTCTGTGGGTGTTCGTGGGTTTTTCTTTCTTTTCTTTTCTTTCCTTTCTTTTTTTCTTTTTTCTTTGTTTCTCTTTCCCTCCCACCCTCCCTCCCTTCCTTTCTTCCTTCTTTTTCTTTCTCTTGCTTGTTGCTCCAAATTCTTCTTCTGTGTCAAGCACTGTCCTAAGCTCTTTCCTTCCATTCACTCATTTAATCCTCATGACACTCCAAAAAAATGAACATTATTGTATCTCCATTTTCCTCATGGGGAAAATGAGGCCTCAATGTTAATTAACCTGTCCAGGATTGCACAGTTGGCTCAGCATTTCATTCCCAGCACCATGCATAACACCTTCCCCATGTTGAGGGCTCAATACGCACTTATGGAATGAATGAATAAAGTAGCAAAGCAGAGCTGGTCAGCTGTAAGTCACAGATGCCTGTGACTCTATCCTCCTCCTCTGGTCCTCACTGTCACACACTGACCTTTGCCTTGGCCACCTCTCACTAGAACTATCACAATAGCTTCCTAACTTCTTATGAGTCCACCATCGTTTCCCTCTACTTTGCCCATCTACCATGTGGCCACAGCATCTACTAAAATGCCAACCAAATTGTGACTCCTTTTCTTGAGATTCTTTAGTGGCATCTCTTTGTCCTTGGGATACTGACCCAAGTCCTTAATTTGGCCAATAAAAACCTGTGTCTCTTTCCAGCCATGCAACTCTTTTCTCTTGCACATACCAGGCTCCCTCCTGCCTCAGGGCCCCTGCACATGCTGTGCCCTCTGCCTGGAGCACCCCTTATGCTCTGGTCTCCCAGTAAACTCTTAATGAACCTTCAGGTCACAGTGTATGTGGTAGACTGAATAAGGACCCCAACAATATCCCGATCCTAAAAATTCCCAGGACCTGTGAGTGTTACCTTATATGGCGAAAGAGACTCTGCAGATATGATTAAACTAATGACTTCAACCATATCCACATTCCACCTAGGCTGTTGCTTTTTTCAGATTGTCCTATAAGATTGTCCTAGTCATTGACATTTATGCTCTAAAGAATTTGTGCAAAGAAGAAATCCTTGATCATTATCAATAAAATCATGGCTTTGGCAACCCAGTTTTGGGTGTGTATATGCACTGCTAATTCACATTTAAATAAGAATAACTGTTTGCAAATGCCTGCTCATAGCAGCACTGCTTATAATAGCCAGGAAGTAGAAGCAGCTCAAATGTCCATCAATGAAAGGATGGGCAAAAAAAATGTGGCCTATGCATAGAGTGGAATATTATTCAGCCATGAAAAGAAGTGCTGACCTATGCTACCACATGGATCAGTAAACACTATGATGTACCTTGCAAACATTGTGCTAAGTGACAGAAGCCAATCTCAAAAGGCCACAAAAGACAGGCATCACCTGAGTCAAGCCATATACATTGATTTAACATAGGTGCTACCCAGGAAGAGGAGGTAGCAGTTATAACCTTTGATTGCTTATTTGATGTCAGATTCAATAGCAAGAACTTTACCTGAAGAAGGTTATTTAATGCTTGTAACTGCCCCATGAAAACACACTGCCAGCATTTTCCCTTTGTAGGACAGGAAAAGGAAAAGTGAGGAGGTCAAAGAACCTAGCCAAGATCACAAAGCTAAAAAATGAAGGAACTGGTATTTGAATTCAGTCTGTGTGAATCCACAGCTCTGCCTCTGAACCACCATGACCAGACCACCTTCCTAATGGGCTCCTCTCTGTATATTTCATTTATATGGAGCATCCAGAATAGGTAAATCCTTAGAGACAGAAAGTAGATGAATGGTTACCAAGGGCATAGGGGAGGGAGGATGGGGAGCAACTTCTTAACAGGTATGGGGTTTTCATCTGGGGGTGATGAGAATATAGACAGAGGTGGTGCCTTATACAACACTCCATGCACTAAATGCCACTGAATTGTTCACTTTAAAATGGTTAATTTTTATGTCATGTGAATTTTGCCTTGACAAACAAGTTTAAAAATAAGTCCAACTAGATTTTTAAAATAGATTAACGTGCCAGGCCTGGTGGCTCATGCCTGTAATCCCAGCAGTTTGGGAGGCCAAGGTGGGTGGATCACTTGGGGTCAGCCTGGGCCAAATGGCAAAATCCCATCTCTACTAAAAATGCAAAAATTAGCTAGGCATGGTGGTGCACACCTGTAATCCCAGCGACTCAGGAGGCTTAGGCAAGAGAATCACTTGAACCCAGGAGGTGGAGGTTTCAGTGAGCTGAGATTGTGCCACTGTATTCCAGCCTGGGTGACAAAGCAAGACTCCAACTCAAAAAAAGAAAGAAAGAAAAAAAGGATAATGTAAATTATACTTAAATCCTCACAACTTCCACAACTAAGGAAGCCGTGGGCCGTGGCATTCTACCACCTCCTTGTGCTGGGTCCTTACTTCAATACCCATGAGCTAGTAGGAGTGTTGAGAAACCTGCCAACTCTACCTACACAGATCCAACCTCCTGTCTGTCGGCTTCAGGCAGGGACCTGCCGCCCACAGAGGAGGAGGTGAAGGGTGTGGGAGGCACCTCCCAGCTTGTCTTTGGGGGATGCCCTGTAAAAATGACTCACCTCTGGGCATCTCAGTATTTATCTTTAGCTCAGTGGTGAGGTTGTGAGTCACACTGACTTGAGATTTTCTGAGCACATTTAAGTACAATAAACACCAATGTAAAGCGGGCCGTCACATCGAGGGGAAGTTTACCTACATTTGCCCCTCTCTAGCATGACACCAGCTGCTGGCATCTGCTGGTCCTCTGGCATAAGATTGAGTGGAGAGAGAGTTAGCATCTCGCTCTCCTCTCCCTGAATAAGAGCTGATGTTGAGGTAGACAGTAATAGGAGCAGGCAGAACAGAACAATAATTGGAATCCTTTTAGCGATGCCTGATGCTCTGCAGACTGACAATTGCAGTTAGCTTCTTCTACAGAGAGCTCTGTCACCATGGGTTTGTGTCAGAAACAGCTGGTGGCTGAAGGACTTGGAACTAACAAGCCACGCTGCTCAGATGCAGGGGAGGACGCTGGCTCTCTCCCATGGCACTGCTGAATTCCGTCTGTCGGGATGTTGGCACAATGCATGGCTCGTAACACACACTGGCAGGATTCACGTGGCTTAATAGGACAACTGCTCCAGTGCAAAGGGAGAGAGGGAGAGGATCGCTCAAGTCCGGACCAGCGTGACTCCTCGGGCAGATGGCCAATGATTGCTTGCAAAGCACCTACAAGGCACCAGGCATGGTGCAAGCCACTGCAGAGATTGCAGAGGAAGATTCTGACACGGTGAATGTGGAGCTGATAGGCTACTTGGGGAGACAAGCGGCCATTTATTCATTCAGCAAATATTTACGGAGAACCTGCCAGGTACAAGCACTGAGCTAGGCACTCTGGATGCAGCAGCAAAGAGCCCGGATGTGGTTTCTAGGAAGCCCACTGTCTCTGGAAAGACAAATGTTCATTTATCCAATAACATTTTATTCAGGGACTCCCATGTGCCAAGCACTGGTTCCAGGTGCTAGGCATTAAACTAATAGTCCCAAGTGCAATGAATGCTTTGAAAATGAATTTCAAGGTGCAATGTGCATATGCAATGGGGAACTTCTAATCTTGGGGTGGGGGTGGTGACAGAAGTCACCTTTGAGGAGTGAATTCTACAATGTATGAGTTTGTACTAGTCTGTTTTCATGCTGTTGATAAAGACATACCTGAGACCAGGAAATATGCAAAAGAAAGAGGTTTAATGGACTCACAGTCCTACATGGTTGAGAAGACCTCACAATCATGGCAGAAGGTGAAAGGCACATCTCACATGGCAGCAGACAAGAGAAGAGCAACTCCCCTTTATAAAACCATCAGATCTCATGAGACTTATTCACTATCAGGAGCATAGCACAGGAAATACCTGCCCTCATGATTCAATTACCTCCCACCAGGTCCCTCCCACAACACATGGGAATTGTGGGAGCTACAATTAAAGATGAGATTTGAGTGGGAACACAGCTGAACCATATCAGAGCTTCTTGTGGCTGCCCTAACGAATTACCACAAACTTGTTAGCTTGAAATAACACAAAGTTACTCTCTTACAGTTTTGGAGGCCAGGAGTCCAAAATCCATTTTGCTGTGCTAAAATTAAGGTGGCAGCAGGGCCACACTCCTTCCAAAAACTCTGAGAGAGAATCTATATTTTGCCTTTTTTGCTTCTAGAGGCTGAGTTTGTTTCTTGGCTAGTGGCCACGTCACATTGCCTCCTTCCTCTTCTTCAGTCAATACCACTTGCCTCCCTCTTATAGGGACATTTGTGATTACATTTAGGGACAACTTAGATAATCCAGCATATCTGGCTGGGGAGGCCTTACAATCACGGTGGAAGGGGAAAGGCACGTCTCACATGGCGGCAGAGAAGAGGGCTTGTGCAGGGAACTCCCCTTTATAAACCCCCCACCCCTCATCTCAAGATCCTTGACTTAATCGCACCGGCAAAGTCTCTGTTGCTGTGTAAGGTAACATAGCCACAGGTACCAGAATCAGACACGGGTGTCTGGGGGAGCCATCTTTTAATCTACCACACACACCTTCCTATTTCTATTATACTGTGCTGCCTTCAGGCCATACCAGGCTCCACCAGGAGAAACTGAGGCTGAAAGGCTGAATGGATTTATAGGATGGCAGACACCAGGGGCCTAGTTACATGTAAACAGACAAAGTCAAGATTACAGATATCACCTGAGTCAAGCCATGCACATTGATTTAACATAGGCGTTACCCAGGAAGAGGAGGTGCTACCATGCAGGTGGTGGTTGTAATATTTGATTGCTTATTAGATGTCAGACACAACACCAACAACTTTACCTGAAGAAGGTTATTTAATGCTCCTAACTGCCATGAAAACACACTGCCAGCATTCCACCTTTATAGGACAGGAAACGGAGGAGTGGAGACATCCAAAAACCCAGCAAAAGTCACCAAGCTAAGACATGAAGGAACTGGCATTTGAATCCAGTCTGTGTGAATGCACAGCTCTACCTCTGACCTACCCTGCACAGATCACCTCCCTGATGGGTTCCTATCTGCCAAGGCACTATTTACTGGTAAATATCATTTCAACATAGAGGTGGCAGGTGGCAATCTGGGATTGCCAAAGGCTAGTTCATCTTTGTCAGGACCAATTGAGTGACTTGGGAAAGTCACCATCCCTCTGTGGATCTCAGTCTTCCATTACAAAATAAGGAAGTTAATGAGATGAATTCAGCAGCCTTGTATGTGTGGTTAAGATGATGGGCAGATTGAAAACAGCTGCTGTGATGGTTGGTGAGTGGTTGACAGGAAAGCCTGGGTGCTGGGTTATAGAAGGAGTAGATCGACAAAGACCATTAATCCTAATAATTGCTCATCAACAACTTAACACAGGCTACATTGGGGTCCTCAAGGACAGAACCACAGTGCTACCAGGAAACAGTGCTCAATTTTGGCTCTCTGTTCTGGCGTCCTGATTCAGTGACTATGAAGCAACTTCAGACAGTCAGCTGGAAAAGCCATCCAAATGTTTAAGAAGGTGTCTAATATGAGAATCATAAAACTCAGCACAAGGTCAGCTCAATGGTGACTCCATAAAATTCAAGCGATGGAGACCTACAGAGACTGACTTTACAGTGCACTCAATTTTCTGATATTTCTCAACTGAGAGCTTCACTTTCTTAAGCTTTAATTGAAAGCATTTAACGTATTACAAATTATCATGAATAGCACCAAGCTGAACACCCCCAAAATGCTCATTTCAAATATATGAACCTCTTCAAGGGCCAGCAGGAACAAGTACACAGAGCCAAGGGTTTAGATGGAAGACAGACAATAATCTTCAGAGAACATGCCTCATGTCCAGCTCAGCGTCTGCACCAGGCACCCTCTGCTTGAAACTCCAGAGAAGTCACTGGATTCTTACCCAACCCCATTTAACAAACTCTTTTGCACTCCTACTTAACTAGGACTACAGTTTCTAATTTTCCCGTATAAGTGATTTTAATAACGTTATTTTATTATAATTACATATTAAAATAACAGAAATGTAAGAAAAACGTTAGCGCTCCATAGTCACCTGACCAAATGTTCAATATGTTGACATTTATTTTCGCCTTTTAAAAAAATCAATATCAATATTTTTCTTTTATGTGGTCATTTAATAGATAAAATTCTGTTATGCATAATTTTCCTTTGTGCTTGTATTAACATCTCTATTTCCATTTATCTTACTCAGAAAACAGTAGTACAGATCATCCATGTCTTTTACTATCCTTACAGAATCCTATAAAAACACATGCAGGGAATTTTTATGACTTTTTTCACAAAAAAATGGCATGCACATTTCTTTATGTAAGCTGTGTACATTGCTCTGGGCTAGTAAATCATAGATATTATCAGTTATTTTTTAAAGCCATATAATATTTCCTAGAATAGATGTAGTACAGTGTAGTGTGAATGGAGATCTAACCTTTTACTTTTTGTACCTACACAAAACAATGCTTCAACAAACATCCTTATACATATATACTCAAATATTAAGGTTTTATCATTTTTTACGCTAGTTTTCAGAAGTAAAATTTCTGGGTAAAAGACAATGCCTGTTAATAAGTTTAATAGATGTCATCCAATTAGCTTGTACACTGCAAAGCTAGGATTCAAATCCAGGTACACTGGACTCTAGAGTCTGACCTCCAACCATAAATACTATGTACTGCTCATACTTCAGAGATGCCTAACAATGGGGCTTAACGTCTTAAAGCAGCAAGTTTGCCTAGACCTACAATTAAAAAAAAAAAAAAAAAAAAAAAGACAGAGGTATTCATGGGGAGGGGTTTGGGTGGAATGACTTCCACTTTCTCTTCTAATCTGAGATTTTCATACTCCCTAAACTGAATCCACTATATTTCAGTCAGGTGGACCAAGCAATTTATATATAACTACCCCATTAGTAACTGAGCAGGACCACTGCTGGGACGTTTCTAGGACCACCGCTGGGACGTTTCTTGGATTTAGAAATAAGAATAAAAACAACGGTGTGTTCAGCACAATAACTCTTTTTCAGTGCTTAGTGTTTCAATGCTGTTCTTACATTTCAGCACTGTCAGAGAATTTAGGGACAGATGGAGATAGAAGGGGAATTTAGAGATAGATGGAGATAGTTGGAGAAATTATAGATGATCTAATATTTACAGTAGTAAATCTCTTTTGAAATAAGAATTATGTAATATATACATGAAGATAAGTGCTCTCCCAAGGGCCCTTAGATGAGTCCACTAGGGACTATTACTATCTCAGCCCCTGAGAATGAGCCTCATGGGAGCTGATGTTTCACTATACACCCCACAGAAGGGTAACCAGCCCATCCAGACGGCCCAACTGCAGCAGAGGAGGAGATTTCCCCAAGGAGAAGACTTAATGGAAAAATAATTTCACGTTTGCATTTTTAATTTTGCAGTTTAAAATCTCTGTAAATACAGTTTCCCATTTAAAAAGTGATCAACCAAGATTTCCCCATCCTTATTATGGCAAATAGCCAGTTATAGTGTTCCTTTTGGAATAGCCGCAGGGATATTACTTAGATTTAAGGGAGAAGGCATGCATGAAACTGTGATTAAAGCTGAATATGTTTAGTTATCACTGCTATTAAGAGGATTATTAAAGAGTCTGTGTGAGTTTGGGATATGTAGATGGGGCTAAGTAGGTGTGCCTGTATGTGGGGCGCCCACTTTTGGCTCATTGTGAGCTCTGTGGAAACTCGGATTTTCTAGTCCTGGCCTTCCCGATAAACTCCCTGCATGCTCTTAGAAAGTCACTTAACTCATTTGAGGAAGATCTGTAAGATTTCTTCTGGCTCTAATATCATTTGAAGTTTTGTTGGCACTTAAATAATAAATTAAAGTGGTACTGAGAAAATACAGACTTGTTTCTACTTTACAGTCTGATATGGATACCAGTGATCTCAAAAGTCTTTAATTTGGTGAGTGTCATTATCACCTAAATGACAAAAACAACCGTAATAGGCGCTGGCATTTATGGGGTTGCTTATTTGGTGCCAAGCCCTAGACTGGGTGTTGTTTCAGCATTCGCTTACTGGGTCCTCTCGTAGCGTCTGGGTAAGGTGTGTCTATCATCACTATCTTACAAATGAAAAGGCAGACTCAGGTTGCCCTGGGCCATCTCTATAATGCCATGAAATGGATGTAGTTACCCTGGGCTATCTCTATAATGCCATGGGTAGATACAGTTGTTCTCCTCCTGTGCTGCAGTTAAGGCAGAAGAAAACTCTTTTTGTCTCTGAATTCCCATTCTTAATTTTTAATTTTTTTTTTTTTGAGACGGAGTCTCCCTTTGTCACCCAGGCTGGAGTGCAGTGGTGAGATCTCGGCTCACTGTAAGCTCTACCTCCTGGGTTCATGCCATTCTCCTGTCTCAGCCTCCCAAGTAGCTGGGACTACAGGCACCTGCCACCACACCTAGCTAATTCTTTGTATTTTTAGTAGAGACGGGTTTTCACTGTGTTGGCCTCGTGATCTGCCCACCTCAGCCTCCCAAAGTGCTGGGATTACAGGTGTGAGCCACCGTGCCCGGCCTTAAATTTTTTTTTAATTAAAAAAAAATTTTTTTTGAGACAGTCTCCCTCTGTCTCCCAGGCTGGAGTGCAGTGGCATGATCTCGGCTCATGGCAGCCTCCGCCTCGTGGGTTCAAGTGATTCCCCTGCCTCAGCCTCCTATGTAGCTGGGATTACAGGCGCATGCCACTACGCCTGGCTTATTTTTGTATTTTTAGTAGTGATGGGGTTTCACCATGTTGGCCAGGCTGGTCTCAAACTCCTGACCTCAAACGATCTGCCTGCCTCGGCCTCCCAAAGTGCTGGGATTATGGGCATGAGCCACCATCCCTGGCCTGAATTCCCATTCTGTCTGTCTGCCTGCTTCAAGACAATTATTGGGATTGCCCCCAATTTCACTGTTCCCAAACTGGGACAAAGGGCTAAGGTAAAGAAGCTAAAGAAGAAGACTGCACAGGCTGGACTGGGGAAGCGAAGCAGTCAGTGTTTAAACAGTGGCAGCAAATTTCACCATTCCGGCCGGGAGCCCCCAGCCCCTGGGCCATGGACCAGAACTAGTCTGTGGGCTGTTAGGAACTGGGCCACACAGCAGGAGAAGAGCAGTGGGCTAGCAAGCAAGCATTACCATTGGAGCTCTGCCTCCTGTCAGATCAGCAGTGGCAGTAGATTCTCACAGGAGTGTGAAACCTATTGTGAACTGTGCGTGCAAGGGATCTAGCTTGCATGCTCCTTATGAGAATCTAAATAACCAATGCCTGATGGTCTTAGGTGGAACAATTACATCCTGAAACCATCCTCCTCCAATCCCAGTGGAAAAATTGTCTTCCATGAAACTGGTTTCTGGTGCCAAAAAGGTTGGGGACTATTGATTGAGGCTACAACACAAAGCTATTTTTGCCCCAGCTTAAGAGCTGGCACTTTGCAGAATAAAGGAAAACAAACAAAACAAAACAAAACAAAACAAAACAAGACTAAACAATTACCACCACCACCACCGCCACCGCTGCCCCCACAAAACAAAACTTCTGACTCTAATGACTGGCTGACCTTTGAAGGTGGTGGCTACAGCATTTCCTGCGTTTGCTGATGTTTTTGGTTCTGCCTTGAATATCACATTCGTTTCCTATTGCTACCGTAACAAATTACGACAGCACCGTGTCTTAACACACCTGTATTATTTTATAGTTCTGCAGATCAGAAGTCCAACACGGGATGCTGGGCTAACATATGGGTTCTGGAAGGGCTGCACTCCTTTCCAGAGACTCCAGGGGAAACTCCATTTCTTTGCTTTTTCCAGCTTCTTGGGACTGCCCATGTTCCTTGGTTTGTGGCCCCTCTTCTGTCTGCAAAGCCAGCAGTGCTGGACAGAGTCGTTTTTATGCTGCAATCTCTCCCGTTCTCTTCTTCAGTCTTCACATTTTCTCTGAGCCAGCCAGAGAAAGTTCTTTGATTTTAAGGACTCATTGGATTAGAGCGGACCCACCCAGATAACTCAGAATCATCTCCCCGACTCAAGGACTCCTTAATCACATCTGCAGTGTTCCTCAGGTAGGCAAAATATTCCTAGCTTCTGGGGCACTAGGGCATGGACACCTTTGGGAGGGCCATTATCTTGCCTACTGTGGATGTGAAGTCAGAAGGGAGGGTTTGCATGAAAAGGTCTGGGGAAGGAAATAAGCTTAAATCCACAAGGGCTTGGCAACGAGCAGGTGTTATTTGGGATGCCCTCTCCCAACCGATACTGCAATCAAGTCAGTATAACCCAGCATTTACAAATTAGGTTTAGAAGTCCAAGAAACCTGTTTACAAATTCCAGCTTCACCACTTTTTAGTCATGTGACCTCAGCCAAGTTATAGAACCTCTCCTTGTACTAAAGCTTATTTTACATTGTTCAGAAGGTTAAATAAGTCAACATGCATAACACACAGGATCTAATGCAGAGAAAGTGTGCAGTAAATGCCAGTTATCAGGAAACTGATGGAAGCTGTCTTAGACTTCAGGTGCCTGGTCAATCCAAGTACTACATTCTACGGGCCCATGGTTGGTTCAAAGGATGGACATGAGGCACGGATGGAACCCACTGGAGTCTGTCCCTGGGGTTGCTACAAGGATACTGGGAGAGAGAAGTTTTCATTCCAAGTAAATTGCCATTTGATTCCACTGTGTGTGCATCAGACCAATAACTTTTCCTTACAGAGAACAAGAATCAGGGTCCCGAAAATTAAGTTTTTTGTCCAAGTTGACACAGCAAGAATCTATCAAGAGAAAATCATTGGTCTACTGACCTTCCCATCTCATGCGCATGCAGGATTTGCAGCCCATAGAACCCACTTCTATGATTTTCTCTGATCCCTGTGGCTTTTCTGTGTTAGATGGTGGCCCCCATTTAAAGATGGATAAAGTTGACATTCTCAATGCTACAGGCTTACCACGATCTCTCAGCTAGTAAGAGGGGGTGTTAAGACATGCAATTTGGCCGGGTGCGGTGGCTCATGTGTGTAATCCCAGCACTTTGGGAGGCCCGGGCGGGCGGATCACAAGGTCAGGAGATCGAGACCATCCTGGCTAACATGGTGAAACCCATCTCTACTACAAGTACAAAAAATTAGCCAGGCATGGTGATGGGTGCCTGTATTCCCAGTTACTCAGGAGGCTGAGGCAGGAGAATGGCGTGAACACAGGAGGCGGAGCTTGCAGTGAGCCGAGACTGCGCCACTGCAGTCCAGCCTGGGCAACAGTGCAAGATTTCACCTCAAAAAAAAAAAAAAAAAAAAAAAAAAAAAAAGACTCTTTTTTCATGACTCTCAGTCCACCTGCTATACAGGCTGGAAGCTGTGTGAACTTCTTGCTTCTACAATTGTAAAGAACTCATGACAATGTGGTTATACATCTTTATATCTATGTCTGTATAAACACACTAAATAAGTGTCTACTCCTTCACTGGGCCTGGCATGAATATATTACTCACGTATACTGCATGCTGATTTATTCTTCTAATAACGCACTATTCATTCTCTTAACTGCAAATTCTCTTGGTTGTCATGCAAACCCACAAGCTTCTCTGTGAAAACAAATCTATTGCATGGTAAGGTCATGACAGATATGATGACATTTCAACTCTTTGGGTTTCTGTTTAACTAATTTACACAACTGAAATAAAGCCCATCTCCTGGTGGGTGGACTGCAGGGTAAGTGATTAAGAGCTATGACCTAAGAATCTTGGCTGAGAGGTGCAAATTCTACTGGGGCCTTTGGTTGTCCAGGAAGCTCTCCCTTTGGGCTAGTGCAGAGAAGGTGAATCTTCATTCTAGGGTCCTG
Organism: Macaca thibetana thibetana; assembly: GCF_024542745.1. Lineage (NCBI taxonomy): Eukaryota > Metazoa > Chordata > Mammalia > Primates > Cercopithecidae > Macaca > Macaca thibetana. Next base: position 26,529,796 of record NC_065597.1, on the reverse strand, counting down.
ACGTAGGTTCTGGCTGCTTCATCTTTCCCAGAGCAAAGGATACTTCTACGAGCTGCATAACGAGGGGCTAAAGTGTTTGAAATGAGGACTGTTGTCGTTCTTACCTCCCTTTCCCAATGTTCAATGTTGTCCTCGCAACCATGCCACAGGATGGGGAAGATACACCGTTCGGGGATGTGCAACCGGACATGCTCACTGAGGTGGAATCTGAGCCCTAAGAAGAGCCCAAGCCAGTTGCCAGGGAGTGGCACCCAGAAGACACCTTGGGCACAGAAGGCAATTGACATCAAGGGTCTACCATGAAGCAAGGGAGTGACCCTGGAGTAGACCCAACTCAGGAATGGGAAGTGGAGGAGCACTTGGTGAGTACATACATGTGGTAGACAGTCTTGTTGCGGTGGAGGGGGGGGGCCCTGGTTGGCAGGGTACAGGATGCCCCAGTGGATTCTAGGGTGGGAGGTGAGTTTCTCTTCAAGGATAATGAAAAGAGTGGGGCACATGTGACAGGACAGAGCCTTGGGCTTAGAAAATCTAAAAAAGCTATCAGGATCGAAGAGCATGGGCTGGGTCATCAGGAATGGGAAATCATGTTCAACTAAGACAGTCTGCCAGCCAACCTTGCTTTTCTCCATCCATGCACTCATTTATTTATTCAAAAATATTAGCTGAGGACCTACTATGGACATGTCTGGCACAGTGCTAAGTGCTGTAGCTACAGGGTGGACTCCATAGACATGGATCCTGCACTCATTATTTGTGGGTAGAGAGGATGACATCAAACCTTTATCACTAATTTAGATGCAACCTGAACAGGTGCATGAGGAAGAAGCGCCTATAAAAGGGGCACCAGAGGAGGGTGGAATAGGGAGGCTGGGGGTCCAGAAATGCTTCTTTGAAGAAGTGATGTTTCAGCAGAACTGAAGAGTAAGTATAATTCAGCCAGGTGAGGACATAAAGGAAGAAAGTTCTAGGCAGAGGGAACAGCACCTGATAAGGTCATGAGTCTGAAAGGGACTTGGTGTGGCTAGCTGGAGTCACACTGGGAACAGCCACTAGGTGGTGAGTCATACAGTGTTGGAAAAAATTCTGTAAGTCCTTGGGGTGGAGGGGAATTGAACCTATAGGTGGGGGTCAGAGCCTCTGTAATAAGCCCCAGGAGAATGCACAGCTGTGAGGCTGGAATTCAGGCCAGTCTGATGCCATCTGTCACCACCTGAATTTGGAGATGGCTAGACCCTGACAGGGCCCGGTGGCGGTGAACTCTGCTGCCCACCTGCTGATGAGAAACGACCTACAGGTGTTTAACAACCCAGTGCGCTCGGCAACTTTGCTGTGCTTTATTATTTTCATTTATAGAACGGTATAAAACTAGACATTTATTGGCCACAGACCATTTTTGTGTTCCTGTAACTCAAAAATGGTTACGTTTTTTAAAATGAAGTATTACCAGCTTCAAGTCTGTAATAGAGACCACATCTTGTTGGCACCCACTGAATTATTAAGATTAGAAACTCCACGGTTGCATATTGTGCTGCGGAACTTTCTTCCCCAATATGCCTTACCTCATATACTCATCTTAACTTTTGACAGTCCATAACACAAATTGACATAAGATGGACATCTACACTCCATCAAGTGAATAATACATGACTTTAAAACAATGGCAGGCTACATTTTGACGTGATCCATTATAATGGACCTGAAGCACCCATTGCGGCCTTTCCACAAAGTTTCAATAAACATGTGGAGGCTGCAGCGGAGCAGGCATTAAACATGGCATTAAAGCGCAAGCCAGAGCTGGCTCCTCTAAACAGACAGCATCGGTGGGCAGAGAGCTGGACCTGCACACTGTGCAGCAGGGGAGAACTGGATTTGCAGACCTTAACTAGGAAAGAAGGTGGTCTGGCACCCGAGTGCGGGCATTTAACAGCTGATGGGTTCACCTCTCCATCCATCACACAACGTGTTCCACTTTCAGAAAATCGCTTGAAAAATAACAACACGTTTCAAGCGCAGATTCTACGCTCTTTCATTAAAACTTCAATGACCTCATATAGTAGGACAATTTGCCCTGTATTATAGGTGAGGTTATTGAAAATCCGAGAGGTTAGAGTTCTTTCTCAAGGTCACTCAGGTCAAGGTGAGGGGCAGAACCAGCACTCGCCAGGCCCCTTTAACTCTGAAGCCAGGGCTGGTTCCATGCACCTGGCTTGCATCCCATGGAAAAACCCACAGGTGGAAGAATCACCTGTTCATGTTCTTTTCAGGGGGTGGCTGGTCTCTACATATACAATTTAGATTGATTTCTCTAATATCCAGCTGCATTTGCCAATGATCACATCAATATTTGTAAGACTTTCACATCCCTTTAAACCCCACAAGGGATTTGACAATATTGTCATCCAGTTCTCATAGCATACCCTGTCTTTAACCTGTATTTTATTGCTGTTGTTGACACCGTATTGGTGTTGATATTATGTTGGTGGTGACACACTATTAAGGAAACTGCTAAGGGTCACCTGGGCTGTTACTACTCTATTAGCATAAAAATTCAATTTTTTTCCATTATTGGTTTTTCCATTCTTTTTTTTTCCTAAACTTCAAAGAGCAAGGGGTACCTTCTCTCTTGAAGGACCTCACAGTCATACGGGGTGGCCGATTACTTTATAATTTAAAATAATAAAGCCTTAAAGCTGGAAGAACCCTAAGAGGATGAAAAATAATTACTGTGAGTTAATACACAAGGCAGTACATGCAATAATTTAAATTTAAAATGTGTTAGTGAAGTGCTGGTTTTCCATTTACCATGGCACTGCGGTGATAGGGTATGTCTTACCTAAATACATTTACTGAAGTAAAAGAGAGCATGCTGCTTTAAAAAGCACATGAACTAAATATTAGAACAGGTGTTAGAAACAGCAGGTATTACAAAGGTGAAACTTAAAAAATTGAAGTTTGGGAGGAGATGGTTGAAACCTGACGAGAGGCACTTCCTGTGAACACCTCTCTTGGTGGGGCAGCTCATTGCTCTCCTTTCAAGAGATTTTTAAATAAAACTTGGATGAAGATTTTGAGCTGGGCAGAACTGAGGCCAGAGCCATGTGGTGGGTCCTGTGCCTGTCCCTGGCTGGTGTCCCTCAGCACTCTCCAGGCTCTGCCCGGCCAGCTGAAAAGCTAGCCATGTCCTGTTCTGGCTCTAAAATTGATGATGCCACATTCCTGCAAGTGTTCCATTAAGCCCTTCCAGGACAATTTTCCAGGCTGAGAAGCTGTAATCAAAATTGGCAATCGAGCGGCAAACATAAACACTTCCGCAAAATTATATGCAAACAAGAACCTGGCTCTAAGGCCATCCATAGAGTGGATCCATGCAATGACGTCTAGACACAGATGATTTTTGCCTAAACATATTATTCATAATATCCAAGGCCAAACACAGCCCAAGCACCTCCCTCAGAGCAAACCCTACAGCCCACTTAAGTATATATCCATGTAACTATTACCCAGACTAAGAGAACATTCCCATTTTCCAGCAGGCTCTCCTATGTCCTCTCCTAACTGCCATCCCTGCAAGGTAGTCACTATTCTGATCTCTGTCACCATAAATCCTTTTTGTTTTTTCTTGAACTTCATAAATGATGGAATCATACAAAATGGACTATTTTGTACATTTGGCTTCTTTTACTCCACTTAGAGCCTGTGAGTGTCACCCATATTCATTCTTTTTCATCACTGTTTACCTCTAGTCATTGACTTATCCTGTCATTAACAGTCATGCGTATTGTTTCAAGACTGGGGCTACTATTTTGAAAAACACTGCAAGACTCCTAGTTGTTCTACATCCTTGTCAGCACTTGATATTGTCAGTCTTTTAAGTTTTAGCCATGGTGAACATTTATATCATGAAGTTTTTTACTCAGGCCTAACCCTTTTCCTGAATACGAGACCTTTACTTGCTGTCTTTACCTGAAATTTTTTCATTTATTTTTCAAACTCAACATAGCAAGCAGAAGATTTCACATCTCTTTTCTGATCATCTGCTTCTCTTCCTTTGTCCCCTAGCTCTAAGGAACCCATTCAAAGCTAATTTCCTCATGCGTGTTTTTCATTTACCCTTGTTGCCCCCACCATTCACACTGGGGGGATTGTACCTTTGCAATGCTGCTTGTATTGAGGCACCTTTCTTTCCTCTCCCAACACCATTGCCCTAGAGCATCCTTCATTATTTCTTGCCTAGAATATTTTAGGCTCTATAAAAAAGATTTCTTTGAACAGCTATTTTTGGACATTTTAGAAATAGGTTTAACTCATTTCCTAGGCAACTTCTCTGGCTTCTGATCAAAGGGTCTATAAACTTATAATTGGATTAGTCTAATATTCAAGGTATTACAGTTAAAGTGGCTAATTTTCTTTCTCTGTTAGTTTGTTCAAATACCTTCGAATGAGGAATGTAAAAGTGCGATATGAAATTCATTTTCATTGAAGTATTTGTTTTTTTCATTGAGGTATTAGTTCTTTCTTTGTCCCTAGACTATTACTGAGACCAATCAGCTGTCTTCTGGGGGCTCCAAAACAGAGGCTGTGTTGTGTTCACATGTTGCAATTTGCCTCATAAAGGCCCTTGGATATCACTCCAATACTAGGCCTGGAACAGGCCTGATCATATTCTCTGAAGTCACCTTGTTAGGCTGAGACAAGATAAGACTCCTGGTATTTCTCCTTCCATCTGCATGTAGGAACTGCCTCCTAACTTAACTAAAATTCCTCTAATTTCCAATGTGTCCCAGTGCCTTTAAAACTCTATTCTTAGCAAACTATCACAAGAACAGAAAACCAAACACCGCATGTTCTCACTCATAGGTGGGAACTGAACAATGAGATCACTTGGACTCGGGAAGGGGAACATCACACACCGGGGCCTATCATGGGGAGGGGGGAAGGGGGAGGGATTGCATTGGGAGTTATACCTGATGTAAATGACGAGTTGATGAGTGCTGACGAGTTGATGGGTGCAGCACACCAACATGGCACAAGTATACATATGTAACAAACCTGCACATTATGCACATGTACCCTAGAACTTAATGTATAATAAAAAAAAAAAAAAACTCTATTCTCCATCCTTCCAGATTCTAAGCTTCCAGGCTATGGCCAAAGAACAATGGTAAAGTTTAGTGGCTCTGAGAACCAGCTGCCTGGGTTCTGTGAATCCCAGTGCCTATGTTACAAACTGCAGAGTCTGGTGTTTGTTCTCATGCTACTAATAAAGACATACCAGAGACTGGGTAATTTATAAAGGAAAGAAGTTTAATTGACAGTTCAGCATGACTGCAGAGGCCTCAGGAAACTTACAATCATGGTGAAAGGGGAAACAAACACATCCTTCTGCACATGGCAGCTGCAAGGAGAAGTGGTGAGCAAAAGAGGGAAAAACCCTTTATAAAACCATGACATCTCACGATATCTCACTCATTATCATGAGAGTAGCATGAGGGTAACCACTCACATGATAAAATTACCTCCCACCAGGTCCCTCCCATGACATGCGGAGATTGTGAGAACTATGATTCAAGGTGAGATTTGGGAGGGGACACAGAGCCAGACCATATCACTAGGGTTAGTCACTTCATCACCCCAGGGCTCAGTTTTCTTATCTGTAAAGTGAGAATAATAATAATATCGAGAGTTGCTGTGAAAATTAAATGGGACAATCTACATAAAGCCCAATGCTTTGCATGTAGTGAGAGTGCCACATGTAGTCTACTATCATTAATGCTAAAAAAAATGCTAAAAAAGAGCCTCCAAACTGCCCATCTCACTTTGCTCCTAATCATATTCTTATAGACTGTCAGCAATTCTTTCTCTTCTTTAGCATTTTCACCCTTAGATCCATTTTTAAGCTTCTCAACCAGTTCGCATTGTTTCCCAGATTGTCACTGCAACAAACAAAGGAACTTTCTGGTGATTACACATGTGTTCCCTCACATTTCTCACCCTCCCTTCAGGTAGGTGGGGCCACATGACTACCATTTGTTCTACTCAAAGGGAAGGTTGAAGCATTTAAGAGCTGCTTTTGATACTGTAGCTCTTTGTTCTGCCACAGGTGCAAAAGAGGCCAGCACTCCACATGCTGCAAGCTGGCAGAGCCTCTGTCAGCCTGGATTCCTTAAAGACTATGTGGAGCAGAGTTCCCCAACAGACCCATGTTGGACTCACAGCTTGAGCAAGAAAGAAACTTTGTTGTATTATGCCTACTAAAATTTGGGGGTTAACTTGTTATGGCAGCATAACCTAATCTAGCCCTGATTAATATTTCAAGTTTGCTTTTAGATTGATAATCTGTTTATGAGCCTCTTTTAGACAGCCTACATCCTTAAACTGTCTTGTAAGGACTTCCAAGCTGAATATGACCTGCCCTCTCTGGAACCTCTTACAGTCACCCTGTTAAGCTTCCTTTTATTCTAGAACTGTAGTTTCTTTGGGATCAGCAAGAGATTCCAGGAATTCACTTCATTTTCCCCTTTGCCAGAATTACTAGACCCACATCTGGGAAAACATGACAGTCAATGTATCCAGACTTTTTTCAGTTTTTAACTATACCAGCAATTTCTTACACTGACTGATTTCTCTGGTGAAAATATTTTTGCTCTCACTCCCACCACTTTATTTCCTTTCCTGGCTAACAATTTCCAGGTCTCAAAATAAATACTATTTCCTCCAGGGAGCATTCCTTGCTTTCCTCAACTAGGTGGGAATCCATCTGTTGTACACAGCAATACCACTCTAAAAACACTCAGAGCATTTGTAATACCTTTTTAATAGCTTCACTACTAAATTATAAATTCCGTGATGACAGGGAGGCAGCTGGCTTATTTATCACTATACATTCATTTTAAATACTGTGTCTGGAAGAGAGTAGGTGCTTACAAATTATCTTCTGATCATTGCCTTTACAAATAAGAAGGAGAACAATTCAGACAGACATTCTCCTCAACATGATAAGGGAGCTCTCACGTTAAAATCCCAGGTCTAGGAAGAGAAGGCGCCTCTCCTTTGAAGCAGTCTGTAAGTCATACTATAGAGAACTGCTTCCCACAAATTGCTTTCTGTAAAGCTTAGTTCCATTTCAAAACTCTGAAATAAAATCGGGATCCTTGGCTTCTTGATTCTGCTTATACTTAGCTTACTGTAATGTTGGCACTATTTTTATAGGCTAGAAACTAGTGGAGTGTTCATAAAGAGAGATGACATGAAAGCCTGGCTCAAGATCTCAAAATTACAGGGTGCTCCCACTCTGATGAGAAGAGAACCTCAGAATGGAGCCACACTCCCCAAATGGTCCCGGTGCTGAATTGCTTTTGCTTCTCATTCTTTGGCACTACGAAGAAAACTTTGAGGGTAAAATGCTTAGAGGAAACTTTCTACCACCCCCCTGAGCTAACAAATGCCATGAGCTATCTGAGGACATCTCTTTATGTTATATACTTTTATGACGAAGATAAGAACCCACCACATGCTCTTATACGGAAACTTGGAAAAGCGAATTTTTGAATAAATCACGAGGAACAATTTTTGAATTTTCTTGGTTGGAGCGGAAATGGAAATAATTCAGCTAATATAAAGAATGTGGATAACAAGATAATATTATACCCAAATATCAGCTTATCATTTCTTTTCTTTCTCTGGCTAGTCTAATTCCTTTACAAAGATTAAATCTATAAATACGTATGCAATCTTTTAATGTGACAGGACACACTAATACAATACCAAAAAACAACTTATTAATTTTATTTCTAAACAAAATGAGTGCTTTGCTTGGTGTGTGTTTTAAAAAATTTCTTCATGAATTCAACCAAATATTGAGCCTTTTAGAAAAATAATGTATTTTTGTCCTGCTTATAAAAAACTTGATTCTCATATTTTGGTAACATCTCTGTTGTGACATCTAGAAATTCTAAGCATTTGAGAAATTTTACATTGCTTTTTAACATTGGAAACTTTGACAGCTGGGGCAATTTTCTAGTCAATCACCCCAGCGAATCTAAACCCGTATCTTTTTCTAGCTTGTATCAAGGGAAATTACAGCACGATATAAAGTTTCACTCCTGATTACAGAAGCTCCTTCAATTGTGTCATGGAAGAGACTGAACACATGCAAATATCTGAAATGAAAAGCAGTCTTGACTGTTTATTATTGCTTGTTAACTCTTCCTGAGTACATAAAATGACAGTAACTTCAAAGTTACTGCAGAGAGAAGTGCAATGCTTAAAAGAGAAATGTTGTGCAAATGAATTTTGTAGTGGTGGTTTCAAAGCTTCCAGAATTCTAATCAAAGAGGCTCAGGGTTGGTTAGGAGAGACCTTAAAAGGAACCCAATCCCACCACCCAGCTGAGGCACGAGTCCTCATGTACAGAGTTCTTACATCTGCAGAGGAGAAGAGAGAGCTCAGAAATGTGAAATGACTTCCCCAAAACCCGAACCCAGAAGACCTACGACACAGCAAAAGGTGAGGAAACCAGATTCTAGATTCCTACCCCACAAGCTGCCTCTGTAAACCTCCAAAAGCTGACTTTGCGCACTTGGGTAAGACATCATTTTTCAGTCTCCATTTCGGCATCAATAAACAGGGCATTTCAGTGTATAGGAGCTGCAGAAACTACACGTCATAAACCGGAGGGACTCCAAACAACAGAAATTTACTCTAATAGTCCTGGAGACCGAAAGTGCAAAAGAAGACATTTACAAGAGTCCTTCCTTCCGGAAGTTCTTCGGGAACATCTGTTCTCTGCCTCTCTCTTAGCTTATAGTGGTTTGCTGGTAACCCATGGTATTTCTTGGTTTGTAGACTCATCACCCCAATCTCTGCCTCCAACTTTACTTGGCCTTCTCCCCTGGGTCTTCTATGTGTCTCTGTCTCTCTCCTCCTTTCTTTTTTATTTTGAGATGGAGTCTCACTCTGTTGACCAGGCTGGAGTGCAGTGGTACGATCTCGGCTCATTGCAACCTCCGCCTCCCAGGTTCAAGTGATTCCTGTGCCTCAGCCTCCTGAGTAGCTTAGACTGAAGGTGAGCACCACTATGCCTGGCTAAATTTTTGCATTTTTAGTAGAGATGGAGTTTCACTAAACTCCATCTGGCCAGGCTGGTCTCAAACTTCTGACCTCAGGTGATCCACCTGCCTTGGCCTCCCAAAATGCTGGGATTACAGGCATGAGCCACCAAACCCGGTCCTCCTCTTCTTATAAGGATACTCCAAGGCATACTGGACGTAGGGTCTACCCTAATCCAGCATAACCTCATCTTAACTAATTACATCCAAAAAGACACATTCTGAGGTTCTGGGAAGACACGAATTTGGGGAGGACCCCAGTCAACCTAGTACAGAAAGTGATAATGGGATTTATTGCATAGAGTAATTCTGAGGATTAAGTGCACGTAAATAAATATAGAGAACAAAGAGCAGGGCCTGTCTCATTGTGAAAGTACAATACATATTGGCTTTAATTAGTAACGGACTCTAAGTCCAGGTTGTATTCCTGTGAGGCACACAAGATAGCTTCATTCTACTCTCAATTCTTTCAGCTCCTGATGATGAACTTTTAACATCCAAGACAGTCTCTATTGGTCAGATGAGGCACATTTTGCTCTCAAAAATATCCTCTTACCTTTTCTATCCTTCATTCTCTGTAATTTTTGTCTATGTTTTTATCAGCTACTTAGGGACTACAGAGAGGCTGGCAATAAAGGTGATCTGCGGCCTATTATGGTGGCATTTGTCTTTGAACCCAAATGATATGATTTGGCTGTGTCCCCACCCAAATCTCATCTTGTAGTTCCCATAATCCCCACGTGTTGTGGGAGGGGCCTGTGAGAGCTAATTGGATCATGGTGGCAGTGACTGTCATGCTGTTCTCGTCATAGTGAATGAGCTCTCAAGAGAAATGATGGTTTTATAAGGGGCTTTCCCTGCCCATTGCTCAGCACTTCTCCATGCTGCCACCATGTGAAGAAGGACACGTTTGCTTCCCCTTCTGCCATGATTGTAAGTTTCCTGAGGCTTTCCTAACCACAATGAACTGTGTGTGGGTCAATTAAACCTCTTTCCTTTATAAATTATTCATTGTTGGGTATGTCTTTATTAGCAGCATGAGAACAAACTAATACACAAACACAGAAGTCTGCACTTTTTGGAGAAGTTTTCCAGGCCCACAATCACCATTGATCTAAGGGATCTAAGGAGGTTCTAATATTTTGGAGAAAATGCCATTTCAGGTCCCATGATGCCTGCCTCTCTGTTCATCACTGTGTGTTCAGCATCATATTCAGATGGGAACACTGATCTTTGCTTGATGCTTTGAAGCTTGGAAAAAAAGCAAATCCAGCCTCAACTTAATTTTGTTTCAAAATCTATTTTCTCATGGGACTAGCAGGCATTATAGGCTCAAAGACAAATCTTGAATTGTTTTTACAAGCATAATTCTGGGGTTTAAAATGAGATTCAACCCAAAGACACTTATGCCTCTTTTTTTCTTCTTTTATTTATTCCCAATCTGCAAAATACTTTCTGGATTTAGCTGATTGCCCAGGACCAGGGTTAAAAAACTTGCTGGGCTTGATCAGAGGTTCTCAAATTTTAATGTGGCGTGGCATCATCTAGAGGGTTTGTTGAAAACACAGGTTATGGGGCACCACTTCCCAAGGTTCAAAATCAAGAGATTATTGGGGGAGGCCTGAGAATGTGTTTTACTAACAGGATCCCAGGGGATGTAGCTACTTCTGGCCCACACTGGTCTAGATCAGTGTCCCTGTGAAAGTTCATGTAGAACATATTCCTTCCCCATGTACTTTCTTTATTATTATTATTTCGAGATGGAGCCTCACTCTGTTGCCCAGGCTGGAGTGCAGTGGCACGATCTCAGTTCACTGCAACCTCCACCTCCCAGGTTCAAACGATTCTTCTGCGTCAGCCTCCCCAGCAGCTGGGACTACAGGTGCCCGCCACCACACCCCGCTAATTTTTGTATTTTTAGTAGAGATATGGTCACCATATTGGCCAGGCTGGTCTTGAACTCTTGACCTCGTGATCCACCTGCCTCGGCCTCCCAAAGTGCTGGGATTATAGGCATGAGCCACTGCGCCCAGGCCTTCCTTTATTTGTACTTATTTTTATTTATTTATTTATTTATTTATTTTGAGACAGCATTTCATTCTGTCACCCAGGCTAGAGTGCAGTGCTGCGATCTCCACTCAGTGCAAGTTCCGCCTCGTGGGTTCACGCAATTCTCCTGCCTCAGCCTCCTGAGTAGCTGGGACTACAGGCTGCCACCACGCCTGGCTAATTTTTGTATTTTTAGTACAGACGGGGTTTCACCGTGTTAGCCAGGATAGTCTCGACCGCCTGATCTTGTAATCCGCCCGCCTCGGCCTCCCAAAGTGCTGGGATTACAGGCGTGAGCCACTGCACCCGGCTCCTTCCTTTATTTTTTTAAAAAACGAGTTTCCAATGCTATTAGCTAACAGTTACTGAGGACTAACCGTGTGCTGGAACTACTCACCAGGCAAGAGCCCCGTGCAGTGGTTGCTTTTATGAGCCCCTTTTGAGGGTATAAGAGGTTAAATAACCTGCCCAGGCCTCAAAGCTAGGAAAGGATAGATCCCAAAGCCTGAGTCCTTATCTGCCATGGGTGTTGGGCTTATTTCTCATTAAACATTCAGATTCCCATTGTAAGCATTCTAAGTATCCTACCTTTGCCCCTTCCATTTTTACTTTGCGATTTCATTTTCAATAGGACTTCTAGGATAATTGTACTTTTTTCTTCTTCTTACTATCTTACATTAACCTGTGTGATGCTCATATCAGAATTTTTGCTGCTTTTTAGTGAGACAAGCATAATAAATGTGTTCGTATGGTAAAATTTACTCAATTTTGTTCACTCTGAGATTATAACTCACTTGCTTCTATGGGAATGTGTGACTGTATGTGTAGGTGTATGTGCGAGTGTGTGACTGTATATGTGAGTGAAAGTATGAAACATTTTTTTTTTTTCAGATGGAATCTCACTCTGTCCCCCAGGCTGGAGTGGCGTGGCGTGATCTCAGCTCACTGCAACCTTGGCCTCCCGGGTTCAAGTGATTTTCCTGCCTCAGCCTCCCAAGTAGCTGGGATTACAGGCACCCGCGACTGCACCTGGCTAAATTTTGTATTTTTAGTAGAGATGGGGTTTTGTCACATTGGCCAGGCTGGTCTCAAACACCTGATTTCAGGTGATCTGCCCGTGTAGGCCTCCCAAAGTGTTGGGATTGCAGGCATGAACCACTGCACCTGGCCACGAACCATTCTTTTTTTGTGTGAGCGTGTGTGCATGTGTGTGTGCATGTGTGCATGCATGTGTGTGTCTGTGTGCGTGCATGCACGTGTGTGTGCGCGCGTGCATGCATGTGTGCATGGGTGTGCGGGTGTGTACGCGCGTGTGTGTGCGTATCTGTGTGTGTGTGCATGTATGCATGAGTGCATGCGTGTGTGCGTGTGTATGTGTGTGTGCGTGGGTGTGCGTGTCTGTGTGGGTGTGTCTGTGTGTGTGTGCGTGTGCGTGTGCATATGTGTCTGTGTGTGTGTGGGAAGACGGTAATACCAATGTGTGCAGGGTGCATGCGTGTGTGTGCGTGTGCATGTAGGCATGTGTGTCCGTGTGTGTGGGAAGACGGTAATACCAATGTGTGCAGTTCTTCTTTAGATGTTGTTACACGACAGAACAGGCATGGTAGTCTTCTCTCAGTCTAAAGTTTTCAAGGGTAAATTTTGTATGAAATTCCAAACCCTGAAATGCACGGACCTACATTATTGATTTTCTGAAAGACCTTTAGTACATGTAAAGATACCTTTAGTACATGTAACTGTTCTCCCTTAGTTCTCTGCATTTATTTTTCTTTAAGATGTACTTTTGCAAACTAATCATCTGCACAGGTGGGTGGTGAAAGAAACCCAAACCCTGTTTGGCTTCATCTAGAAGTAGGTGGACAAAGACCTTGTGGTACATTGGAGATGAAACATTGGTGTTGAGAACATCAGCTTTGAGTCTTGATCCCTGGGTCGCCTGTCCAGGGGTGGATTCCAGGTAGGATTTCACAATTACTACAGCCCTTCTCGCGTAACATATCCTTATTCCAAGGGTTACTGTTAGCTGTCAAGATCTCTCTCTTTTCCTGATAGCATTTTGAGAAATGAAAACTTTGCAAAAGAAAATTATTCTTTCATTGGTGGGTTGTGTATTTTTAATATTCCATTAGACGTAGTCCACTTATCTCTATCATTTTGTGGGCTGCAGAAGGATTTTCACAGGCAAGTTAAGTCCAATTGTGGAATGGTGGTGTTTATCAGTTTTCTTGAAATGCCATCTAAATTCATATTTTACATTCTAAGATCTGTACTGTGTTCTCTCTCCATCTCAGAGAGCAGAAAAAATTACACACATCCAACTATCACTTCTAATATGAATAAAAAATGTTCTTCACTTTATCTATTCAAAAATAATATCCCTGAAGAATTTAAATATCTCACTGTTTTGCTTTTATTTCTTACAAAATGGCCCCAGGAGAAAAAGCCGTCAGACTCATTTCAGCCATCCATTCACAGGGCTACTGGGCTGAGCCAAGGAATCACATCCCACTTGTAAAACACAAGCAAAAACACTTCTGAAAAAGTCCATTAAAGCAGGGCTAATGATCGACACAGAGGAGATATGCTGGCTATACCATGCTCCCAATCCTCTGTCCGGGGTCTTGCCACTTGGCCAGCTGGCAGCTGTGTGCCCTTCAGCCAGTCATCTACCCTCTCTGAGCTTAATTTACTCCTTGTGTGTGCCAAACTCAGAGAGAGTAATAATAAATGAGAATCCACAAAAAATACTTAGCCCAAAGCTTGACTCATAATAAGCCTTTAATAAAACTTAGTTTTTATTATCAGTATTATTTACCACCACCAAAAAGGACTTTTTGATAAATCAAATTTGTCTTATTCCCTCTGGTTTCCCACTCTTTGCCTTTATGTGTTTTCTTCTCTCTGCTAGAAATAGTCTTCCTTTCTCTCTTTCCAGAAATCTTCTTCCCACTCTTTAAATGAGAGGTCAGCAAACCACAGCTCATGGGACAAATCTGGCCCACCATCTGCTTTTGTAAATAAAGTTTTATTGGAACACAGCCATGCTCATTCATTTATGTGGTATCTATGGTTGCTTTTGTGCTACAAAAGTAAAGTTGCATAGTTGCAGCAGCCACCATATGGCCCACAAAGCCCAAAATACTTATTATCTGGCCCTTCACAGACAAAGTTTGCAGATCAGTGCTCAAAAATCTTTTGCTCAAGTTATCCCATACCTGGGCATCTTCCTGATCCCCTTGAGACAAAGTTACTTCCCTGGCCATGGCATGTCCCACATATCATCCTGCTGTAAACAGTCATTTCCATGATTGCCTCCCTGCTACACTTTGTGAATACCATCAAGGTGGGCATCAGCTTTTACGTATTTGAAACTCCGAGATAAGAAAGGGTGACCCTAAGTATGGGAAGCCCCTGGGGGCTGGGGAAGAAGGGGATTGAGTGGAGGGATTATGGAATCTTGGCTTCAAATAGGGGCATGAGAAGGGAGGGCAGAGGGTTTTTGTGATGTGTGCATGCTGCATAGACCCCACAGGTACTCGTGCACACACAGCTATGATGGCATATACACACTTATGCATAAACTCTCAACTCCAGATACCCATTAGCAGTGTGACAAAGTACAAACAGATCAGCTGGGTCATTACACCTCAGCCCTACATGGTACCTTGTGCCTGTTACAAGATATCTAAAATATAGAAGACAAGAGAGAATAATGGATCCAGCTAGCTCTCTGCCTATGTGAGTGCAAATAACTTATTCAGGATACAATCTTAAGAAGCACAAGTCAGGGAGAAAGAGAAGTGAGAATATGTAAAAGAGTCAATACACAGGTGGCAATGGGCAGGTTATCACTGGGGGCAACTGGTGTTCAAACTCACTGGGGTCATCTGGGAGACTGGGGAGAACACATCTCAAAGTTGTCCTATTCAAAGGGTGAAGAAGGGATGGTAATTCACCAACTCTTTCCACTCAAAGGCTGACGGCTGTTCCCTGGGGAGTAAGAATAAGCACATTCCTATGGTCAGAGGAAAGTCCAGGCAGGCAGCTGCAGGGATTAAGAGGCCGACAGCCTGTATGGAAGTGGTGGGTTCCTGGGGATCTCGGTGTCATCAACAGTCACTGCTCTATGATCTAACCCAAGCATTGTAGGGTGGGTGCACAGACCACACTGCAGAAGCAGGTATGCGGCAATGCACAACTTATCTCTAATTTTTTACCCCATCTTCTCACTGCTCTCCTCCAGAACCCCAATAAGTCAGTTACTGAACCGGGGACAGGGGAAGGAAACTGCCAACCTGATTTGAAAGACTCCATTTACTAAATGTATTTCTTTCTTTTTCCTTCCTTCCCTTTCTTCCTTTCCTTCCCTTCCTCCCCTCCCTCCCTCCCTCCCTCCGTTTCTTCCCTCCCTCCGTTTCTTCCCTTCCGTCCCCTTCCCCTTCCTCCCTCCCTCCCTTCCTTTCTTTCTTCCTTCCTTCCTTCCTTCCTGCCTTCCTGCCTTCCTGCCTTCCTGCCTTCCTTCCTCTCTTTCTCTCTTTCGATGGAATGTCGCTCTTGTTGCCCAGGCTGGAGTGCAGTGGCATGATCTCACCACAACCTCTGCCTTCTGGTTTCAAGCGATTCTCCTGCTTCAGCCTCCTGAGTAGCTGGGTTTACAGGCACCTGCCACCACAGGTGGCTATTTTTGGTATTTTAGTACAGATGGGGTTTTACCATGTTGGCCGGGCTGGTCTCAAACTCCTGAGCTGATGATCTGCCTGCCTCAGCCTCCCAAAGTGCTGGGATTTGAGGCACCCATGAGGCACTGCACCTGATCTCATAAATTTTTTACTAAGCAAAACACTTTTAAATTAAGTGATAAAACGATTTTTATTTAAAACCAAGTATATCTGAGCATGTACCAATAGATGAGGTCAGGCAATTCAGGGTGCTATGCCTGCAGGCAGGCTGGCATTAGATATTAACAGTCTAGCTCAGTTAAGCATTCCAATTGCCTTTGGAAATGTTTCTTGGGCTCTCTAATTTGTTTCCAAAGTAGCAACCAATTATCATTATTCTATTGTTAAGAATGGGATAAAGACTATGTACCATTAATACTGCTTCTAAACCCCTTTAAAGAACTTAGTCTTTCTAACCAAATATGCTTTGAAAATGTCACTGGCTTTAAGTGTATTTGGTTTAAATTTCCTCAGGTTCTAACACACGCTCTTCATTCATTCAACCATCTTCTGAGCCCCTGTTGGTAACAATACCTCTTTGAAGAATGCATACATTGCAAACTTTCTCAAGAAGCCTAGAACTGACAGAGGAGAGAGACTATAATAAAAGTATTGCTTTTCCTTGTGATAGCTGCATTAATAGAATGCTAAACAATCTGTGTGAGAAAATGAAGAAGGAGGGATTTAGTCATGCAAAGAAAATGAGAAAAAGTCCACAGAGGAGGGGCTACTCACACCAGGTTTGGAGGGTAACAGAGAAATAAGCAGCAATTTTAGCTGATGAAACAGACTATGTGTATTCGTTATCTAATGCTAGATAAAATTACTCTAAACTTAGTACTTTAAAGCAACTATAAACATTTATGATTGCACACAGTGTTTGTGGGTTGGAGATATGGAAGCTGCTCAGCTGTGTGGTTCAGTTAGGATGTTAGCGAGGCTACAGTTATTTAAAAGCTTGACAGGGGCTAGAAGGTCTACTTCCAAGGTGGCTCACACACACTGCTAAAGAATTGATGCTGGCTGTTAGTAGGAAGACTCAGTTCCTTGCCATGTGGATTTCTCCATGAAGCTACTTGAGCTTCCCTACAACATGGCATTTGGTTTGCCTGTAGTAAGAAAGAACAAGAATAAACAAGGCTCAGAATTCATACAAAGTCATTTCTGCCATGTCCTATTTGGCTACACAAGTCATTCCTATTCGATGTGGGAGGGGACCACTCAGGAGCACGGATACCACGAGGTGGGAATCAGTGGGAGCCCTCTTGGGGGCTGGCTGCCATAATATGCAAAAGTCAGAAGTGCATTATCTTTGAGGGAAGAGAAAATGCTGATGCCATTGGAACGAGGGTGAGTTAGGAACGTAGCGGTAGGATATAAAGCCAGAAAGCATGGCTCAGACTGTAGTTTGGATCAAGGAGGTGACATAAAGGCAGGCACTGCATCTGCCAGTCTCTCCTCCCTTTCATCTGCTGGGATTTGAGTGCAGGAGTCAGGAGCATTCATAGCAGAACTGGATTCCCGCCAATAGGTCCATTTCCCAGGAACTGCCCCATTCCCCACCCCCCGGAGAGATCAGTGGCTCCAAATCTTTAAGAGGATACAGAGGAGCTTATCCTCTTACACTCTTCACTCTGACCAGCCTTTTGCCTCAGGCCCTGATGAAGACAGCATCTTCTTTCCTCCCCTTTGCCTTTTTATTCCTGCATGGCCTGATGGTCTGCCTTGGTTTGGAACAACTTCAAATCCTGTTTGTCATGAGTGGAACAGCAAAGCATTCTGACAACCTCTTTGGTCTCACACTGACCTGGGTGTGAATTCCACTTCTACCCATTCCCTGAATGTGTGAACTTGGACAGTAAATGCTCCCTCTGACTCTCAGCTTCTCCCACGTTATGGAATGTTGAAGGAAAGAGTATGCTGATGTGTTTGCAATGCTGGCAATGGGGGCTACTTTTAATAATCACATCATACCTGTAGCTCACGATCTGCTTCCTGGATCTCTCTAAACTGGGTTAAGGCACTTTGGGAGGCCAAGGTGGGTGGATCACCTGAGGTCAGGAGTTCGAGACCAGCCTGACCAACATGGAGAAACCCCATCTCTACTAAAAATACAAAATTAGCTGGGCGTGGTGGCCCATGCCTGTAATCTCAGCTACTCGGGAGGCTGAGGCAGGAGAATCGCTTGAACCCGGGAGGCGGAGGTTGCGGTAAGTCGAGATCACGCCATTACACTCCAGCCTGGGCAACAAGAGCAAAAACCCCATCTAAAAAAAAAACAAAACAACAAACAAACAAACAAACAAACTGATCACAAAGCTCATCAGCTTTACAAGAACTGTGCTCCTTTGGCAGAGTTTACCAAATGTGTTCCCTTTGGTGCTCACATGTAGGCCAGTTCCCATGAATTCAATATCAGGCTGGCTGGGAGGGTCCTGGGGGAGGAATCTGTATGGGTTTCCACTGGCCTTTCAAGGTCAAGAGCAAAGCACTTCTGAGTCCTAGGGTTGTCCATCATATGCGAAGGTGAGGATAGATTGAATTATCCTTTACTGTAGGCTAACACCTGCTAGGCAATATGACAGCTAGAACTGGGAAACAATTCTTGTTTCTTCTGGGTACAATGGGAGGGGAAGCCTGGGATCTGGAGGCTAGATTTTAACTTAATGTAGAAATAAGAGCACCAAATTCAAGTCCAAATCCAGAATTTGAGGCTGGGTAGGATCACATTTCCTCTGCACATCCTTTGTATGAGAGTGAGAGGCAAAAACAGAGGTGGTGCCACAGCAGGGTGGCTGTGATGGGGCATCAACGCTCTGGGACCCTTCCTGTCCTTTCCTTTCACTCCCCTTAATCATCTTTACAGAGAAAGAAGATGTAGAGCAGGAAATTTTGATGCTTTATTTGAGGCAGACTTTAAAAAATAATTACACTGATATGTCACCATGAGACTTATTAGGTAGAACACTAATGGCTTGCTTGTATGAATATATTTTCTGCTTTAAGAAACACAACTATAAACAAATGTTATTTTTTTAAAAAATGCCTTGAAGCCACTACTCTTGCCACCAAGCAGAGACCAGGTAATCTCATTATCTGCCCTAACACCAGTTGCTGTCAGGGCCTCAGCTGCTCTGTCTGGGTGTCTTGTGTCAAGGATGAGGCTGTTATCTCCCGCCACCCGCCATGACCCCATACTAGCCCCACTGGCACCGAGAATGGGTACAGCACCGGGAGTGGGTCCCATCTTGCCAGAACCCCAAAACATAAAGTCCAGGTCATAAAGATCTGGCCTGCTTTCCACCCTCACCACAGAAGAAGTTGTCAGCAAAGCCTCAGGTGCCCCCCATTGCCCGTCCTAGTGTTAGGGACATTTGACAGGTTGAGTGTCTTCTGGTGGCATTAACCTCTGCTCTCTCTTTCATAGGAAAGTTGCTGTGCTCTGGGCTCAAGAAATTCCTCCGAAATGCTTCATGCACAGCAGATCTTTAGAAGAGAAGTAAGGGTGAGGTTGGAACCTCTGTCTTTCCAAACTCAGACTTCTTTGTGGTGGGGATGGAGGTTGTGAACACTTTTCTCTAGTGCCCTGTGCTTCACCAAGGGTGCAAGCACCTGAGGATTAAAATCCAGCCTCTTCCACTCACCAAGCCTTGCCCTTGGCATGGGCTACATCCATTCAGAGGAATAGGCATCTTTTACTCTCTCTTCTAAAATTTTACTTTAAGTTCTGGGATACATGTGCAGAACGTGCAGGTTTGTTACATAGGTATACATGTGCCATGCTGCTTTGTTGCACCCATCAACCTGTATTCTAGGTTTTAAGCACCACGTGCATTGGGTATTTGTCCTAATGCTGTCCCTTCCCTTGCCCCCTACCCCGCCGACTAAAACACCAAAAGTAATTGCAACAAAAGCCAAAATTGACTATGGGGATCTAATTAAACTAAAGAGCTTCTGCACAGCAAAAGAAACTACCATCAGAGTGAACAGGCACCTACAGAATGGGAGAAAATTTTTGCAATCTACCCATCTGACAAAGGTCTCATATCCAGAATCTACATGGAACTTAAACAAATTTACAAGGAAAAAGAAAAAAACAACCCTATCAAAAAGTAGGAGAAGGATATGAACAGACACTACTCAAAAGAAGACACTTATGTGGCCAACGAACATTTGGAAAAAAGCTCATCGTCACTGGTCAGGCATCTTTTCCTATTGTACAAAAGCGGCTTGTGGGCTAGGGGCCTCCCTGCCCCTTCCCTTTACCTCCACCCCACCCCAGGAAAAGGAATGGAGGTAACTGATTGCTGAGTGGCATCTCCCTAGCTATGTCTCCCTTCCTCCTTTCCCTCTCCTGGTTCTCTTCCCCTTCCTGCCTCCTTCTCACTGACCCTCCTGCTGGGCAGAGGCATCCTGAGATGGGCTCCACCCAGGTAGAAGTGGCCTGTTGTTATCTCACCCCACCCAAATCTCTCTAATTTAGGTAAAAGTATTAGCAAATTTATTTGGGGACAAACGCAAGACTTTCCTAATCAGCTTCATAGGTAGTGAAACCTATGGTTTGGTCTCCAGTTGTCCAGTATTTCTTAGGAGTTCTAATTTGGGAGGGGAAGAAAGGGTACAATTCACCAATTCTTAGTTTCTCAACACTACTGCATTTACCTGAGTGATTCAAAGCCTCACTTTATACCCCTTGCTTAGCTGATGATGTGAACATTCTTACCGATGTGTACTGAGCGCCTACAAGGTACAGATCTAGGAGGCAAGTAGCCTTTGTAAGGCTGGATTTATGTAACTGAAGCAGAACAAATGGGCTCCGCAGTGCCCTTGTGAGGGCCAATGGAAGGCCACTCCCTGAGAGGAACACTCTCATGTGCTTTTACCAACTCAGGCAGGCTGGTTGGGTGGGATGGCAGCCACCCAACCTTCCAGGGAGGCCCCGCGGTTGATGGAGATGCCTGAGAAAGATCTGGTCAAGTGGACTCTGCCTCTGTTAGAACACTCCTGTGACATCTCAAGTCTCACCATTATTTTATTATTGGTAACACCAGCTACTATTGGTCAAGAGCTTTTCATGGCCAATGCTAATGGCCATGAAGCTAATGCATTTCATGGCCAAAAGTTAATGTATGTCACATGTCATCTCTTTCAAGTCCCCCAAAAGCTAATGTATTTCACACATCAGCTCTTTGAAGGCCAAAAGCTACTGTATTTTACACGTTATCTCTTTCAAGCCCCCAAACCATATAATAAAGTTTATATCAATTTCCTATTGCTGCTGTAACAAATTGTCATGTCCTTAGTGACTTAACCACGTGACTTTATTCTCTTACACTTCAGGATAGGGGTCCAAAGTGAGTCTCAGTGGGCTAAAATCAAGGTGTGGGCAGAGCTGCAATCCTTCTGAATTTCTCTCCTTGCCTTTTTTTTTTTTCTTTTTTCTTTTAGCTGCCAGAAGCTCTGTCTATAGCCCTTGTATGGTGGGCCCTTGCTCCGTCTTCGAAGCCAGCAGTACAGCATCTCCAAATCTCCAACTCAGCCATTCCCACCTCCCCCTTACTAAGACTCTGCGATTATATCAGGCCCAACTGGATAATTCAGAATAATCTTCAGATCTCAATATATTTGACTTAATAACTTCTACAAAGTCCCGTTTGCCCTGTAGAGTAACATATTTACAAGTTCTGGGGATTAGGATGAGGACTTTTTTTTTTTTTTTTGACAATATTATTAAGAGCTTTATTCTAATCCTGAACACACAGGCAGAATAAACTGTGTCACTGGTGCTTTTTAGGTGTTCTTTTAGAAATCCATTTTTAATATTCGGGTACTATATAAAATCTTTAGCACTTAATGGAAAAGTTTCCATTTTTTTTTTTTTTTTAGATTAAAAAGCTTAGACATTTATTGTTTAAAATATTACATTCTTTTTTTTAGATTGCGTCTTGCTGTGTCGCCCAGGCTGGAGTGCAGTGACGTGATCTTGGCTCACTGCAACCTCCACCTCCCAGGTTCAAGTGATTCTCCTGTCTCAGCCTCCCGAGTAGCTGGGATTATAGATATGCGCCGCCATGTCTGGCTAATATGTGTACGTTTGTATAGACAGGGTTTTGCCATGTTGGTCAGGCTGGTCATGAACTCCTGACCTCAGGTGATCTGCCCAACTCAGCCTCCCAAAGTGCTGGCATGACAGGTGTGAGCCAATGTATAAGGCCATCAAATACTTCTTAATACTATGAGAGGATCAACTCTTTCCCTGCCTTATAAAATGTAATTTTCCCATGGTTTGACTTCTTTTGGCAATTTTTTTTTCCTTTTAAATCTTTATTTTTTATTTTTTATTATACTTTAAGTTCTAGGATACATGTGCACAATGTGCAGGTTTGTTACATATGTATACATGTACCATGTTGGTGTGCTGCACCCATTAACTCATCATTTACATTAGGTGTATCTCCTAATGCTATCCCTCCCCCCTCCTCCCACCCCACAACAGGCCCCGGTGTGTGGTGTTCCCCACCCTGTGTCCAAGTGATCTCATTGTTCGATTCCCACCTATGGGTGAGAACATGAGGTGTTTGGTTTTCTGTTCTTGTGACAGTTTGCTGAGAATGATGGTTTCCAGCTTCATCCATGTCCCTACAAAGGACAAGAGCAGGAAGAGGACTTCTTTGAAGGGGAGGAGCCATTATTCTGTCTTCCACACAGGCCATGCTATGAGTTCCATTTTACAGCCAGAGAAACCAAGGCTCAGGTAGGTGAGGTGACTTGCCCAAGGCCACACGAGTAATAAGATGCAGAGCTCAGATTCACGGTTCTGTGAATTCCTAAGCCCAAGCTCTGAGCCACTGTACCACATGGGCTTTCTAACGGAAGAGCTGAATCAAGCTTCCCAAGTATGTGAAAAGTCTAGGAGCAATGAATACAGCAATCCCTGAAATGAGTCTGATAGAAGATAAAGTTGTCCTTTAGACATCTGTCAAGATTTTTCCATCAATATGGCCCATCCTTTTCTTTAGTTGCCCAAGGGAGTGGATAGAGCAGCGGCCATGGGGTCAAATCCAGTACCCTGGCTCTCCAGTGGGTGACTCAGGCAAGGCAGGTCGGCGCTTGGAAACTCCATAACCCTCCTAGTAGAATGGATGTGGCAATATCAGCCTTACAGAGCTCCTGTGAGTGTTACGGACCTAATGTAATGCCTGGATGAAAAAATGCTGTAATTGTTCACATTGCAGCTGTCCAATGGTGAGCACAACATAAACTGTGTCACACATATTAGATATTCTAACATATAGAGGAAGTAAGAATGGAGAAGTCTCTTGACTCTTGCTTATTCCAGAATGCTAGAGCCCAAGGAGACAGAAAACTTGAATTTAGGACTCTGAGAGTCTTCCATGGAGAAAACATCAGCCCACACAACAATTTAGAAGACACAGGAGAGAAAATATCTAAAGGAATTTAATTTTGGTTCCCAGTTTTAAGGCCCATAAGCAGAAATGCCATTCATTGAATTTCAGTGGTCATTTCTATAGCTGTTCTTCACAAAGGTAGAAATAAATTTATTTCCCTTGGCTGTCTTAGAAACACATCACCACAAAATGTCTATTAAGTTGCCTGTTGGAATTTGTGAAAGCAAAGGTAAGCAGCTGGTCAGCATGTCTGTGATGATCACATTAGCCAAGAAAGCCATTGCTATGTCTCTGTCACTTAAACAAATGAGAATACTTATCATTTCAAGTGGGGATGTTTTGACAAGATTTACCTTAACACACCTTTGAAAACCTTTGGAATGCTTTCCCTGCAATCTTAACAATATTAACGGAGGCCACTATTGCCCCTCATCTGGGAAATCTTCTGTTCCCATCTCCAGCTCCCCTTGCCCCCTCTTCTCTCACCTATCAGGGCTCTAACATAACGAAAATAGCCATTCCAAGATGGTTCCCTTCAATATTTAGTCAATGTCTAGATGGCACTTTTTCTTTTACTCTTTCTACATTGAACTACTTTTTAAAAATTACTGTAACCAAATTTTGAGCTTAGATTTAATTACCAAGTGTCTGTCTGAGGTTGCCTATTTCTTAATTGTGGGGGAAATGAACTGTGCTGTCAACATGTGAAATCAGACCCATCACCCATGATGAGTTTCTGTCCCTCTAATCAAACTTCAAGGTGATGATTAATAAGTGTGATTTGATATTTTTAGAGTGGACCTCAGATACAGACACACGACAACACGCTGCAGTCAGTATATGAAACTGCCACTACCCTGAGCATTTTGGCCAATGATCTAACAGACCACTGTTGGCCAACTATGGCCCGTTGGTCAAATCCAGCCTGCTGTCTATGTTTTGATGATGCATGAGCTTTAAAATGCTTTTTATAATTTGTAATGGTTACATTTTAAATGGTTATATAAGTACCTACATAATGAGGACTAAACTCTGACCTTTTTTCTTCACTTGCCCAAATTCCTATCGAAGACATCTGGGGAGTCACGCTCTACAAACCATAAATTCTCATCAGAGGGCTTTCATTTAACCCTGTGTAATGTGGCTTACTTTCCAGCCTGACTCTGGCAATAACATCACATGACAGATAAGGAAGTCAAAATATTTTAACACCAAATATGTCTCTTTGCCCTATCTTAAAATAGTCCTGCAAAGCTGTCTCTTATGGGGGAAAAAACTACATTCTGTAGAAAATCCCTTTTCCCCTTCGCAGGCCTTTTTCCTGATCCAAGAGAGAATCAACTAAGAGTCTGACACCTTTTTTTAAGTCTGATGAGAAATATTTACCATCTCTTATCTCTGAAGCCTGCTACCTGGAGGCTTCATCTACATAATAAGAACCTCAGTCTCCACAATCCCTTATCTTAACCTAGGTAATTCCTTTCTATTGATTCCAGGCCTTTAAACTCTTTCAACCAATTGCCAAACAGAAAATATTTGAATCCACCTATAATCTGGAAACACAGCCCCCTCCAGTTGTCTTGCCTTTCCAGACTGAACCATCATACATCTTACAAGTATTGATGAATGCTTCATGTCCTCCTAAAACATATAAAGCTTACTTGTGGCCTGACCACCATGGGCATATGTTCTCAGGGTCTCCTGAGGGCTATGTCAGCGGCCATGGTCACTCATATTTGGCTCAGAATAAAATAATATATCTCTTCAAATTTTATAGAGTTTGATTCTTTTTATTGACAATAATATCCTCAAGTTTGCCTGTTGGCCTAGAAAGTCTAAAAGATTTACTATTTGGCCCTTTAAAAAAAAAAGGTTCGCTAACCTCCAATCTAAAAGATGATCCTATAACTTGAAATCCCTTTCATTGCTGAATGTGACATCATAGTGCCATGTATTCAATAAGATTGACCATGGCTTTTAGAACTGCAAAGTGTTCAACTAAATAATGTGATCAACAAGCTTTTATCCTATGGAAAGGTACAGCAAATGAGATACCCCTTAAAACAAAAGTGAAAAAAATGTGGATCCCAGGCATTTTGAGATGTCATCATGTCTTGAAATGGTCTATCATTAGTCTGCCTTAATCTAAGTGTGGTAGCTTTTGATTGCCTCTCTGCAAACTGCTTTCCAGTGGAACCATATTGCAGCTGTTCTAACTACCCAGTTCCTGTGCTGGACGCTGAGTACATTAAAGGAAATACAAAACAGTTACTTCCCAAAGACTCTCAACCAACTTTTCTTTCCTTAAATGATGGTCATTCTCCATATGGCAGGAGCAACATTTTTCTTATTTTTCTTTGCTGGTTTGAAACCAGAACTGAACTAGATATTCTTTCCAAATTAGAGGTTACCTCTTTCACTGATAACAGGGATTTAGAGGATTTGGGGTTTAGAACAATGTTATTTAAGTTCAATAACTGGAAAATCTGTTGATGAAGCAAAACCTGCATTAACATACTAATCATAGTTTTTGGCTGATAAAGAAAAATAAACAGCTCTCGAAAACAACTTTTTCCAAAAATGAAAACATTCTTTAGCTTTTTAGGGTACTTCATATAAAATAAAATGAAGAAATTTAAAATGACAAAAAAGAGAAGTACGCTAAATTCATCATCACTCTGCATATTAAGTTATCTTTACCATATAAAATACAAAAAAGAAAAGAAATATCTTAGAGAATTAAACATTTGTTAAATCTAAAAAGATGAATCTTTCTTCACGATAAAGTTAAGTGTCTCTTGATTCAACATGTGTCCAGTAACTACTGATTGTCTGATACTTTCAGAAGCCCAAGAACAGAAGAAAGAAAATACCTATGGACAGATGTTTATTAATCTATTTAACAAGCTCAGAATTTAGATTCAAGTGGTAACTCCTCATCTCTTCTCTCCATCAGGCTAGAAATCTCTGAGTATCAACTTGTCAGTCTCAACCTGTCTCCAAAATGCCCGAACTTTGCCACTGATGATCTCTCCTTTAGCTTAACTAGTTTTCTGTCCAAGCCACAGCTCTGAAAATGCTGTGTTTAACAGAGCTATGTTTAATGTTTAAATAATGGTGGTTTCCCATTTACAGTAGGATATAGCTATAATCCTTTGAATGACATTAGAAGCCCTTTGCAACCTTGTTCCAATTCCCTGCCCTTTTCTGGTATCTCTCTATACCATAGCCTCAACTCTGGAGCCTTTAAGTAGCATGTGAATATGCCATGCCTTTGTCCATGCCATTCCTTTCCCCATGATGCCCTTCCTTCTGCTTCCGCACTCCAGGTTTCCACTCCTCCATGAAGGTTCGGTTTGAACAGCACATGTTTGCATGTGTGTGCTGTTGACCTATCTGCTTTCCCTCCAACGCAGGCAGCTCAGTCTTTGCATCCTGATATCCAGCAGCATGAGTTCGGCAGACATTTGTAGGTGCTCAATACTTATTTCATCACTGAATTTTGTGGGCTGGATTACCTTGGTGTTTCACGCAATTTTAAAAAACTTGCCATACTCTCTACCGTGTGGGCAAAGTGTAAATGTACTTCCTGTAGGAGAAACTCCAACTTCTTTCTGCTTCTCCAATTTCGTTGTCAATCATGAAAACAGCTAATACCTACTAATATTTACAGAGTGCTTATAGATAAGTATCATGCTAGTACTTGGCACATCTAATTTGGGTTTTTCAATAAGCCAATGAGATTGGGATTGTGATTATTCTCATTGTGGCAGATTAAGAAATTGAGGTTTAGAGAGTTCTCATAGCTGACAAACAAACAAACAAAAAGCCAAAAACAATAACAACAAAAAACCACAGGTAGGCTATGCCCTTGGCCCATTTCTCTTTAAGCCAAGTTTCGACTAAATTGAGGTCATACTAAGAGACTAGTCACAGTCGTAGAAATTGAGGTCATACTAAGAGACTTGTCATGATCATAGCTTTAATGGATTGACAGGTCACACTTAGAGGGATGGGGGAAGTGGTTAGGGTTACCAGTGGAGTCCTGAGACTCATCAAGTTCTTCTTTAAGAATTTATCCAGAGTGGAGGAGCAAATGAAGCCAAAAGATAAAGACCCTGGCCTTTCCCATCTCTAATGCCCCCACCAATCCCCATTGCCATCAGCAGGAGGCCTGCACTCACGGAACTAAATTTCAGACCCCAGGACTTAGCATCCTGCCTGTTGAATGTCCTATTCTACTTTATTTGCTGAAACAACAGAGCAAGTGCAATTAGCATAGGATGGTTAGCTGTGTTTCATTTGCAAGAATAAGGCATTCTTTTAAAAATAATGAGGCAATTTATTTACATCTACTTTTTCCTTCTCAATTTTCACAGCAGCAAGTGATAAAAAAAAATGGAGAAAATTACCCCAACAGAAATATTTATAAGTAAATAGCTCGAAGAAATGGTGAGGATGCTACTACCTGAATAATTCTGGTCCCACCCACCAAAACAAAGCAAGATAATACTCCTGACAGCATGATTGAATTGTGTGTAATTACTGCCAATGTTTTAAACATGATGATAATGAGAAAAGTATTAGCATTAAATCAGAAAGGCCTAAAAACATTTATTTTCCTAAGAGTATGACTACTACCTCTATCTTTCATTGAAGGCATTGGAGGAAACACTATCCTTTATTACCATTGTTCTTTTCTGGCAGCTTGATTTGATGTCATCATTTTCACAGATTTCTTTAGTATGTTTCTGGAGATGCATGCTATATGACAATATCTTAATGTGGATCATTTTGACCAAACATATAGTTCTCTTTGGACTTGCAGCTACACATCCAAATTCATTGAATAGATGGCATAGGATGTTCTCCCTAACATTCTTCAGTTTTCTTCTTTGACATATTCAAAGACTCTTGAATGTCTCATAGCAAGTAAATACACATAAATCTAAGACTAAGTCCTTATATAACACTTACCATGGAAAGAAAGAAAGAAATTCTCTCTGTTTTTACATTTGGCCTAAAAATTTGAGCATTATAAAGTTTCAGAAAATGCTTTACCAGCTGAAAATATAAAATAAATTACATTCACAGCCCTAATATCTTTTATTGTATGTACACTTTCACGGGCAGGCTATCACTTTCCCTAGATTATCTGGAAGATAATAGATAATAAGGTAAAGGCAAATTCAAACAAAGATAGAAAAGTGCTCCGCTCACCCCCCTTAAAAAGACTAATGATACTTTCTCAATGTAAATGTTAAGATTGCTTTTTAAGAGTCTATTTTGGAAACTATTTCCATTAAAAAAAAAAAAAAAAAAAAAAAACCCTGACCATTAGCTACTCTGAGTAGTTGCAAATTGTGGCTGTGTTCAGAAAGTTGGCAGATTTCAGCAGATGAATTTTAGTCTAGCAGCCAAGATGATCAACTAAATAAACCATTTATCAAACGTTAGAGACCTTTATCTGATTTTATTTTGTAGTGCAGCCAGACATAGTTTAAAAACATAGACAGAGATGCCAGAAACAAGGAGCTAAGTATGGCTATAGAAAATAATAAAACAGTGCCCCAAATGAACCCAATTTCATTTACTAGAATATATGGCTCTTATTTTCTGCAAACATTTCCCCAAACACTTAAGCAAGAGGCACAGATCCTCCCGTCCATCCTATTCACCCAGTGGACCAAGGCACTATTTTTTAAAGCAGTTCCTGCAGAAGGTAAACATAAAGTGAATAAATTAGATTACTGGATGATTGCACAAGGGTAAGACTAAGCTTTCAACTATAATAAAGTAACTTCCTCTGTTTATATATCCATGCTAGAATGTGGATCCTGCAGAATGTTCTGAGATAATATAAACTTAAGGAGCACAGGTCATCCGCTCATCCACCCCGCTAACCTGACAGATCTTGACCCAGTGCCTATTATTTATCCGGTGCTATATTTGGCAATGGGAATAGAGAGACAGAACAGAAATCCAAGGTCCCTTTCTTCCGGAAGTGTATGTTCTGGTAGGGTTTCCGAACAAGTAAATGGATGAGCTTGTAATGGAAAATGCACATGTCTTGGGGAAACTTGCTATCTATTAATGCTGAGCTCATGGAGGGGGAAGAAATGGCCAGTTCACCTGCCCTCAAGCCAGTGTGAATCACGCTCTCTTCCTCACATCTTTCCTGCCTTTCATCTCTCAACAAATATTTCTTTGAGCATCTCTCATGTGCTAGGCACTGGGAATATGTCATGGGAAAGCCAAATATCATCCTGCAAATTGCATGTTTGAGCATTGACTATGGTGAGTGCAGGCAGAGAGGCCGTGGACTCTTTCAAGAACAGTGGCTGCCAATCCTTGGAGCAGGAGAGGAGCAGATTAGATGAGGGCACCTGCCTCAGTTGGCTCCAGGTGAGACATCCTGGGAGGGGAGGAGGGTGGGAAGAAGAAAGGATGACAACCAAAGTGACAACAAAGTAAGGGTCATTTCTCCACTGCCCCACGTGACTATCCTCAGTTACAAGCCTTGTTATGAAGTAAATAAGTCAAAGGCAGGGACAATGATTAGGTAGGCAGATTCAAAGAAAATTCCCATTGCCTGCCACCTCCCCACTCATCTTGCATCATCTGTCTCTCCCTTGGTGAAACACTCGCTGCTGTGGTCCTCTTTGGTAGACGCACTTAAGAAAGGAAATGGACTAAATGGAAAATAAAGATGAAAAATGGTTATTGTGTCAACTGAGCTCCTATCACCCAATGGGCTTCCAGAGCATCCACTCCCAACAAGCCAAGAAACACACGTTTGCTTTGTCCCTCATTCAGGTGAGAGCCAGAGGTGCTGGTGAGCTGTGAGTGTGTGTGTGTGTGTGTGTGTGTGTGTGTGTGTGTGTGTGCGCGCGCGCGCGCGCGCGCGCGCGCGTGCTTGGGGGAAGTGGGTGGGTGTGGTTTCTGCAGCTCCTGCTCTTGAAGGAGTTTGTGACAGAAATGCCTGCACTCACTATATTTATTGCTCCAACATGCAATTTGAGATATTGCGAGTGAAGACAGGAGACAAGGTAACACACCTTAAAATCAACTTGAATCATCTCAAAGTCCACAGGGTCCCAAATGGGATACTTTCTTTAATGAATGCTGCAAAACACTGTATTAAATGTTCTTTCTGCCCAGCAGGCTGAGAAGTAGACTTTAAAACCACACCTAAGACAGGCCTTCTCAGAAGGTCTTCAGAAATAATAATAATAATAAAATCCCACAAACCTGCTGAAGAAACTATCGCATCCATGTGAATCCTACAAAAAGTGCCGCACCTCAGTGAGAGGAAAACATTGCAAACTCTGGGAAACTCCATTGGACATCTGATGTGCAAGCTTTTTACCCTCAAAGACAAGAACTTCGAGTCACGTTCCACCTCCTCAGCAAACATGCTGAAGTGAAGCTTATCACAGCACAAGGAAATAGCCAAGGCTCGCCTAAATTTAGGGACATTTCTTTCCTTTGGATTGCACTGATGTTGCCTGGATCAGCACTGAACTCTGGAAACCCTCAGAGAAGAGTGATACTCTTTATTCATTTTCATTGATTTTCCAATTTTGGTTAAATTGCGTTGATCTTTTTCGGGGGCCTGTTTATGTTTTGTGACTAGAAATGCTTAATTCAACTCCCATAATTACATACTTATTACAACTTAATGAAAGCCCAAATGAAAAGATCATGAGCTGAAAACACATTTGTCCCCTAAAATAAACTTTTAAAATGGGATAATTTACTACATTATCACTTTGATTTATAAATAGAGACTTATAAAATATTTTCTCTCAGAACAAAGAGAAGCTGAAATGGAGAAATCACCATGCTTCATCTTTTTCCTGTGAAAGGATCTTGTGAGAAGCTTCGGGAGCATTAAGGATTATAGGAAAGCTGGCGTGTGTGTGTGTGTGTGTGTGTGTGCACACGCACGTGCACGCACATGCCAAGTGGGCAACAGAGAGCCTTGGGAAGTCATCTCTGGCCTCCAAAAGAAGAAAATATGTCAGCCACAAAAATAGGGAGGGTTGGCTGGACACGGTGGCCCATGCCTGTAATCGCAGCACTTTGGGAGGCCGAGGTGGGCAGATCACCTAAGGTCAGGAGTTCGGGACCAGCCTGACCAATATGGTGAAACCCCATCTCTACCAAAAATATAAAAAATTAGCCAGGCATGGTGGCAGGCACCTGTAGTCCTAGCTACTCAGCAG
Organism: Macaca thibetana thibetana; assembly: GCF_024542745.1. Lineage (NCBI taxonomy): Eukaryota > Metazoa > Chordata > Mammalia > Primates > Cercopithecidae > Macaca > Macaca thibetana. The sequence goes on along the minus strand of NC_065597.1, from coordinate 26,498,282 downwards.
GCTGAGACATGAGAATTGCTTGAACCTGGGAAGTGGAGGTTGCAGTGTGCCAAGATTGTGCCACTGCACTCCAGCCTGGGCAACAGAGCAAGACTCTGCCTCAGGAAAAAAAAAAAAAAAAAAAAAAAGAAGGTTAGAAAGAGAATGGGAGATGAAATGAAGGAAATGGACTCATTACTTTTTCTACTTCCCTATTCTTTAACTAGAAACAAGTACATTTTCCAAAGGACAATCAGAGTTTCAACGCAAATTTCTTTCTCTCTCTCTCCCTTTCAATAATTACCTATTTCGAGCTTCTGTTTCGCACTGCTTATGTAAGATCTTAGTTTTATTTCCAACTCTTTTTCCTTTTTTTTTCCCTCTATGCCAACAAACATATAATTAGGATTTTCAGGAGTGCTTCAACCATGCTAGGCAGTAGAAATACAAACATGCATATGATCACAGTCTCTATTGTCAAGAAATGTACAGTCTAGGCCATTGTTGCCCCATAGAACCTTCTGGGGTGATGGAAGTGTTCTAGGTCTGCACTGTCCAGTACAATAGCCACCAACCACGTATGACCACTGAGCACTTGAAGTGTGTGGCCCATGTGACTGAGAACCTGATTTTTACATCTTGATTTCAGTTAATATACTTTAAAATTGCAATAACCCCATGTGACTAGTGGTTTCTGTACTGGACAATTCAGGCCTAGACCAAGAGAAAGAGAATCTTCTTCAGAGACAAATGACAACCTTAATTAGCACATGCCAATTTCTATAGGATGGCGACAGGCAAGGGTAGTCAGAGATGGGAGGAAGAACAAGAATGTGGAAGAATCAGGTGGATGAGGACAGCTTCTTAGGGAGAGTTGATATAATCCAGAATCTCTTGAGAAACTACAGCATGTAAGAGAGGAGAAAGCAGAGGAAACGACATTCCGAACCATGAATTTATTTCATCAAAAACACTGAGGGGGAATTGCACAGAGCCCCTGAGGGAAGCCCAGCAGTTACCACAGAGTGGATGGTTCTTGCAGAAGGTCAAGGACAACTCCAAGGTGCTATGCCTGTGGGATGATGTCAGGAGCAGGGAACTGCAGAATAGGAGTAGGCTTAGGGTAGATGGAGAACGAAGAATGGGTAGGAATCCACGAGTTGGTTTAAGGATGCTGAGTTTGGAGGGCCGCAAGGGTCTTCTACTTAAGGTAGCTTATGGTAAGCTACAGGGTGGACCTCAAACTCAGGAAAGGGCAGGGCCAGAGGGGCCCATGCGGGTGGAAACGTAATCGAGGTGGGAGCACATGTCCCATCTGAAGGGGGCAGCTGACCCTGGATCCACTGGAGCATCACACCTCACATCACCGATGGTGCATGTGTGGAAAGTGGACCTGATGTCTCCAGGATTTCTGATTTCTAAGAAAACTGGAAATTGGCATTTTTAAAACAGAAATATGAAATCTAAATATTTTGATATGGCAACTAATTCTGAAAACTGTAAAACACTGTGGGCAAAACCAAAGAGCAGGCATGTGGACTGACTGGTCCAGGGGTCACCGGTTTGTGACATGTGACCCAGGAGACGGGGGAGATTTCACAGAGAGAGCCAAAAGGGACGAGAACAGAGATGGAGGAAGAGAAGGGTTCAAGGAGGAATGCAGGACGCCTGCAGCAAAGGGTTGGAGAAGGGAGTCATGGCCATTTGACTCTGCAGCAGGGACAGCCTCTGTGATCTTGGACGAAGCCACCTCCCTTCCCTTCCCCTCCTTCCCTCGTCTTTCCCTCTCCCTTCTAGCATCAAAGCAGGGGCTAGAGGCAGAGTCTGGAATCACCAGGGCCTAGAGAATAAGTGGCTGTTGAGGAAACAGGTATCAGGTTGAGTGAATACAAACAGTTCCAAGAGCTTTAGCCTTTTAGAGCATGTGTTTTCTGGGGTCACATAATATCCCATTTCCCGTTATAGATTTTCCCCACCAAAACACGGTAAACACCTGATTTCTGCCTTTACAGTATAAAAAGCCACTGACTGGAGCCCCACATCACCCCTTGCATGAAGCCACATTCTGTTCTCGTGAAAAAGAAAGTGTATTCTTTTCAGCTCACCTCTCGGTCCAGCAGTGCAGGTGACACAACAGTGACAATGTCTCCTTTCTCAGGATCGATGTAGAACATGTTGGGAGATGGCTTGTCAGGCGTCTGCTGACGGATATTATACCGCAGGAGGGCATTATCAGTGGCTGGGTCATCTGCATCAAAGGCTGTCATCCGCATCACCGTGGTCCCTATCGGGGCAGGACAGAAAGGCAGGGAATGGTTATCAATGGGTCAGCAACGGTCAGAGCCCCTTCCCCACCTGGGCAATAGCAATGCAACAGTGTGCCAATCACTCTCCAGATTAAAAAAGAAAAGTATTTCCTAAGCTTTGCTATGTTTCAGCTATTCTTCCTCCTTTCCTTCCCTGCTCCATCCCATGGAAAGACCTGAAATAAAGAAAAAAAAATCTTTGCTGTTCAGCAGACTGACCGCTTAATTTTTCCCTCTGTTGATACACTGTTTATTTTCAGGGGCTTTCATTCCACTGTGGACGTGGCTTTGCGACAGGGACATTCTTTATTATTTTTTTTTTCTTTTTTTGAGACAGAGTCTCACTCTGTCACCCAAGCTGGAGTGCAGTGGCGTGATCTCGGCTCACTGCAACCTCCGCCTTCCAGGTTCAAGTGATTCTCCTGCCTCATCCTCCTGAGTAGCTGAGATTACAGTCGTGCACTAACATGTCCAGCTATTTTTTTGTATTTTTAGTAGAAATGGGGTTTTACCGTTTTGGCCCGGTTTGTCTGACCTCAGGTGATCCACCTGCCTCGGCCTCCCAGAGTGCTGGAATTACAGGCATGAGCCATCACACATAGCCATGGCCTTCATTTTTAAAGCTCTTATTGAATGCCAACTCTATGCGCCTGGGCTGGGTGTTGGGGAAACAAGAGTACAAAGAGGCATGTTCCTGGGTGTGCAGGAGCTCAGAAATTAGTAGAAGAGATAAACATATAACGAGCATAAGACCTATCAGGCACATTGAGAGAGGGTGTTACGAATACAGAGGCAAACAACCTCAGTGAGTCTGGGGTTTGCACAAAGGTGTCTGATGCACACACCTAAGAAGAGAGTAGGCAGGAACAAGTAGAAGGGACCCCAAAGCAAAAAGACATTCCAGTTAAAGGGAACGAGAGCAAACCTAATGTGTACCTATTATGTAGCAGCCGTGTTATTTTAGGGACTTCCAATATAAAATGAGGGTACCACGGTTGGGTTCACTCACAAACAAGCAAGAGTCACACAAACAGGACCTGATTCTATAACAAGCATGTGGAGTGTTAGGTTACGTCAATGATTGATAAGGGTGTCAGATAATGGGTCTTCCTCCCATGCAGCTGATATAAAGGGAAACGGGTATATCCGCTGTCAAGGACCATTGGGCAGCAAAGAGTAACACAGCAAAGAGTTCATCTCCTTGGCATCTACTTTCAGAAACAACTGCATGTGTCCACAAGGGATCTGTGCAAACAAATTTCTAGCCGAATTATCTGTCTAGGTGAAAAATTTGGAAACAGCCTAGCTGTTCATCAACAGGGGAATTGTTAAAATGATAGTATTCTCACACTGAGATATTTTATAGCAGCTTAAAAAGACTGTAGATCTAATGGGTTCTAATGTGGGAAACTCTTCAAGATATATTATTTAGTAAAAATGTCAGGTTGAGGAATGTTCGGGGTTCAGCACCCGAACAGAACATTCTTGGCTCATGCAGCCCCTTGCCTTTGGAGAGCAGCAGGAACAACATGGTTCTGTTTCCCATTGACCTCGGCATGGAATCAGCATTCTCAAACAGCGGTCCAGGCAGCCACTTGAAGTATACGGAAACTGATGTGAAATGTGGCACATTTTAACTTTCCTTACCCACAGGATGATAGTGATATCATTTTTGTGAACTTGCTTACAGAACATGCCACAATACTGTATTCACATGTTCTACAGGTACAGTTTATAAGTGCATAGAACAAGGTCTATAAGGAGAACTTCTTTCTGGTGATGGTGGTTAAATGTGGAGAAGAAGAGAGGGGATTGGGATTTGGCATGGTCATTGGGAAAGATGTTGGCCCCATCTATAACATTTTGTTTATTTTTACAAGGTGAATGTATTGCTTTGGCCATTAAAATTTAATTTACAAAGAGTATAATTATAAGTACCCATAAAAACATGCCTGCCGGTTTTGGTGATTGACAATAGCAATTGTATTGCTATCATATTTGGCTTAGGGCATCCTGCCTAACCATAACTTTTTATCCCAATATATTCTTCTACAAATGTAAGGCCCCATCTTCTGATTTTGAATCTGTCTGGACTCAAAGTGTAACCTAACCGGAAGAGATCAAAGCAGCTGATGTATGTTCATCAAAGAAGCAGGAATACTCATATGAAGAAAACACTGAGGCCTAAAGGAAAGATAGAATTCATCTGGTTTTACCACCACCCAGTATTGCTTTCCCTTCCATAACAATGCTTCTCTAATCATCAAAGCCAGTTTTTTTTTCCCTCACCACTGGAATTAGATTATCAGCCATTAGGCCTGACTGATCAGATAAACAAGGAAGATCTGGCCACCCTCAATGTTCGATTGATTTGTTAAGCAGTCTCGGTTAATTTCACCAATGGTGTCATCCAGCCACATGCTTCAAGGTGCACTTCCTATCCACCTTGTTTCTTTGCCCTGAGAAACGGTCTCAGGGCAAGCTTCAAGGTTCAGCGCCCAAAAAGCACATTCTTGGCCTATGCAGCCCCCTTGCCTCTGGAAGACAGCAGGAACAACATGGCTCTGTCTCCCATTGACCATGCTGCAGAACCAGTGATATCAAACAGTGGTCTAGGCCATCACTCGCAGTCTACGGAAACTGATGTGAAATGTGACACATATTAACCTTCCTAATCTAGGCAAACTTGAGAATTACCCCATCAGAAATCAGAGGCAGATTTCAGGCCTGCGATCTTACCCAGGGATTTGCTGTAGGGAGCTCCGTGTGGCCAAAGACATAGAAGGAAGCCTTAACCCCATCAATTCCACACCAGTCTCTGGTTAAGTACACTTGACCCAGGGCCTTGCACCTAGTTAATGTCTAATGAATGCTTGATTGATTGGATTTGTGCCCTATTTAATCTGCCTTTAATTGAAGTCATAGAGGGTATAAAAATGAAGTCATCATGGCTTGCAACTGACATATGCATTAAAATGATTAGAGGAAGAAAAAAAAAGACCTCTCAGGTTGATGAGTCTTTAGTTTTCACCAGGAAATTCACTGAGGATATCTTTTTGTTTACAGATTTGACAACACGATATAACACAAAATTATCCTGGAATATTCCCAAGCATACACAGAAAATGCTTTTTATTTTAATGGATTTTTACAGAACAACTGAACTCGGTCTTCAGCCCTGTGTTTGTCTCAACCCAGACACGAATGCATCACTGGATTTACTCTGGAGGAAATCGCGCCTCTGTGGGAACCGCATTGTGCATAAGTCAGGTAAATAGGTTTGCAGCATTGAAAACAACGACTCTGAGGTGACATATCTGGGTTCAAGTCTTTAGAAGCTGTGTGCCCATGGCCACAGTATTCATCTCTCTCTGAGCCTCAGTTTCCCCGTTTTCAACATTCCTCTTTGCTTGTTGTGAGGATTTCATGGGATGACCTATTTGTACAGTGCCTAGTACATTAGTGTTCAGAGAAGATGCCCTGTAGTATTAAACTCTGTCCTGGCTTCTGAGCCAATTATGGCAGTGCAGGCAAAGGCCTAAAATACAGGAGACTAGGATTAAGTTGTGCAAAGAATGTGGGACAAAGGGTGACAGGACAGCCCTCTCTCTCACAAGGTCCTTTCTCCCTTCCACCCTGCCCATGGTCTTAGCATGCAGATCTGGGTTTCTATTGTGGCTATCACAACAACCCTCAACACACACACATGTGCATACACACATTCTGTAGTCTACACCATGTCTCCACGTGGTCCTCTAGTCTGCCTCTAAGACCAGGCTTTACTCTGAACCTCAGCCTATCTGCTGAGTGCAATGCTTGGCCCTCGCCAGTACCTCCTCTGGAGGCTGGATCATGGTTTCTTTACTTCTGCGTTCTGCAAAGGCTGGATAAACTCCCTAAACCAGCATTCCCTAAATTGGTTCCGAGGAACTCTGGCTTCATAGATTCAGTGGAGAAACAGATTTGGGAAATATGTGACAAACACCGCGAAGCAGTGTTTCCCTGGAGGACTTTTCAATGCCTTTATTAAGCACGCTTACAGCGTCAATCTCGAAGAGCGGGTGGACTCTGCCGCACTCGCCAAACTTTGCTGTTGATGGAACCTCTTTATCTCAGAACTGTCTATCTTTTCGTGATGGGCCACATGGTCCTAGATGTGATCTCTTGGACAGTATAGACTCTTTTATTCATTTTGTAAGCCCAATATCTGACACGCAGTACGTCTTCATCAGTGTTCTTTGAGTTGAATTGCCTTCTTGCCATTCACTGTAGTGTTGCCTCATTCCACACTGACCAGAGCCACCAGTACCTTGTCTTCAAAGAAGAACGAACAACTAAGCAATGTGCCTGGAGATTTTTCACAACTGCCTCTGAGCTTCCTGTTCAAGGTGCCCTGGAGGTCCTTGCTGGAATGGGATTCCTGGGTCACACATCAATGCTATGCCCAAGGCTGACATGCAGCAGGTGGGCATCAGTGTACCTGCTCCAATTGCCTGTGGGTGATGCCTGTACCTCTCCTCTTATGCAGTCCCATACACTGGAGTCCATGTCCACCACTTTGTTTTCACCAGCCCAGGCAGCTTCCCATCCGGGCTTGTCTTGTGTTTCCAGACAGCAGAGAAAGGATAATTATACGATAGACACGCACTGGGGCTTCCACACAGTACATTTCTGACTTTTCCCCCGTCACAATATTCTCCTGAGTGTCAAAATAAATTATAATCACCCTGTCACCCCATGAGCCAGATGAACTAGCAGCGGCTCCTCCAAAGTGGGAAAAAAACATCCCAGGTTGCTGGTTGAAAGTCTCAAGTCGGGCCGTCATTTTCTTTTGTCGAAGGACACGGCCGCCAGCCTGACGGGCTGATTAGCAAGCATGATCGCTTCCTTGTGGCCAGGTAGCCCCTTCCTCTTGACCGCAGCTCTCTGATTAAAGCAAGTGCCGCCTGGTTTCTTGACCTTGAAAGCCAGCTTTGAAGTTTTGCTTTCCTGTGACTTCAAGCACAGCCAAGCCCTTGAGAAAGGAGAGTGCAGATCTGACAGTGATGGAGGATTTTCGGCCGGCCGCAAGGATGGGGATGCTCCAAAAGACAGTGACAAAATTATTCTGTTCTTAACATTTCTTTGACTCCATCCCTAAACATTTCCTTTGCCTGATCAAAAAGTGTCAGGCTCATTTTTTGCAAAATGCTATTCCTATAAGCGAATCATGTATTGAGACATAGACATTCAGATCTATATTCAGCACCGGATTTCTGATAGCACAGTTAGGGCAACCATGTGCTTTCCAGGGAGAAGTGTGATGTTAAAGCAAACATGAGCAGAGATGGCAGATGTCACCAGGTGAACCTCTTTGATGTGACGAAATGGCACATAATTGTCAAGCATCAAACTCACTAGAGGAGGCAGTGAGTTCTAATTCCACCCAAACGATGGCTTCTGTGACCAAAGGATCTAACAGTTGAGCTTTCAAAGGAGAATGTGGTCATGGATCCTGCACTGCACCACGTTACTTATGTGTTTGCCCCTGTAACAGAAGACAAGCCTTAGACCAGCAGCAGCTGAGGGTGCTTAGCCAGGTGAGACAGATGTAGAAGCTGCTATTTTAAATTCTAACATTTTGGGATATATCTAGTTGGAATGATTCTCATCGGAAACTAAATTTCCATTGAAGATCCTTCAGTTTGAAGGTTTTGGGTCTCCTGGTTCCAAGTGAGAACCACATAGTTCTCCCAGGACTGAGGGGATTCCAGGACAGTCCTGGGCAAACCAGAATGAGGTGGTCACCCTGCAGGCCAAGTTTTGCTTTCAGATGTAGACATGTCTCTTGGTCATGAGCAGTAGACTGCCGATGTGAGAACTGTTGCAAATGTGACTTTAGTGCCTGGGACACAGCCCACGACCCATTCACTCAACTGACTGCCCCAAACCCACCAATCTAAAATTGCTTCCTGACCAAGCAGGTGGACATGAGCCAGTTCTCTCCTAACAGTCCTCAACAGCAAAGAGAGAGACCTCAGTGTGCAAAACCAAAGCAGAACCAAGCCAGTGGCCCGGCTAAGGACTTGGGCTGTCTAGTTTGAAACCCAGGCCTCACCCACTGGGCTTCTCTGGGCAGTTAAACCCCAACTTTTTTTGTTGTTGTTTGAGACAGGGTCACCCTCTGTCACCCAGGTTGGAGCGCAGTGGTGTGATCACAGCTCACTGCAGCCTTGACCTCCCAAGCTCAAGCGATCCTCCTACCTCAGCCTTCCGAGTAGTTGGGACTATAGGTGCGTACCACTATGCCTAGCTAAGTTTCATAGAGATGGGGATGGGGTTTTGACATGTTGCCTGGGCTGGTCTTGAACTCCTGAAGTCAAGCGATCTGCCCACCTTGGCCTCCTAAAGTACTGGGATTACAGGTGTGAGCCATCACGCCCCGCCTCAACTTTTCATTGACAAAACAGCTCCTCTCTCATGAGTTTTTGGAGGCACTGAGTGGACTGATGCTCTCTCAACCTCTTGTATTTCCATTAACACCTTCCCCCAAGAACATTTTTAGACATTTTTTCTACTTGACACTCTCTCACTCCATCACAAAATGTTAATTCTATAGATATACTGTATATCTATTTATGTGCTATGGCCCTGGCAGGGCACAAACCATTGTAATATCTAATACATCTAATATGTTAAACCCATCTCTCCTAATGACCAATTTTCTCTCGCTTAGAAGTAATATTGCCCCCTTTGAGAATGCATAAATTAATCTATACGAAGTCCAATACCTGGATGATGGTAAGTAATGGAGAAATGTAAGTTTTATTGTTATTTTAATTGACTCTCACAATTTAGAACTCAGTTCTGTGAGGACCCACTGCTGAGTGCAATGATGACGAGGGAAATGTCTTGTGGGACCCAACCACTTAGGGCTTAAGACATACTACTTCTGGGACTCACTCTCAGGATCTATGGAAGCAGGAGTTACTTAAAATCTCATCAGGAAACAACTCCTCTCTTCCCTTAGACAAGCCTAGACACTTCTGTTGAGTGCACGCATGCATGCATCCCCTTCGTCTGGTCATGTCAACATTCTTGAGTAGACAGCAATTGATAGGGAAAGTGTCGAATGACTAGTTGATGAAAGATAACCAACCAGCCTGATAGGGATCCAGAGGCAGCCCACGTTTGGCAGGGCACGCGTTCCTGGAAAGCCACCCATGTGATGAATCGTAAATAATGTCTCATTTTCCCACTGGCCTACGTTTGCTTTTCAGACTGGCTTTATTTTCATTTGAGGGGATGTCCAATTGGAAGCCACTCCTCATCATTCAGTTTTTTTGTTTTTTGTTTTCCTTTTTTTTGCTCATCTTCAAAACACTCTACTGGCCAGCCAGGTGGGAGGAGGAGGTTGGCTCTCAGCTGTGGGTGTGAAGACTGTTAAAGAAATCCCTGCCCCTATACTCTGAGGGTAGGAAGATGGAACTGTAGAGTGGCAGAGAAAAGAGGTGATTCCAGTCTGATTTTGGGAAGACAGAAGCAGGCTTATGTCTAAGGTAAGGTCTGGGAGATTTGGCTTTGCAACCCTTGCTCCTTTTGGGGGCCTGTCTCTCGGCTGCCCAGTTATCCAGGGGTTGTCATTCACCAGCACAAGGACCCCTCCCACATTTTCATAGGGTGGCTCAGCTGTGCATTTGATCCAGAAAATGCTTGGTAATGTGAGTTTTGATGAAGATACTTATGACCTTTGGTCGGTCCTCTGATAGGAGCCCAGTCCCACTGGCCTCGAAGGTGGGAATCTCTGTGGTCAGAGTGGGAGCTGGGCCAGGAGTGAGAAGCTCACCTACTCACTCAGTGACCATACAAGTAGCTTCACTTGAGTAAAGTGCTTTCAAGACAATCGGGAGAGGTGGGGATGGTGGCAAACTGGAGCGTGTGCCTCCTGCCTAAGGCGGCAGCTGCCTTTTAGCTCAGAGGAATTACTGTATGACTGAAATACGAGCCTGGACTAGCCAGTCCTTTTCATTTTTTAAGAAAAGGTGGGAATTCGAATTTTTGTATAAACTGTCAAAATGTTTACAGGTTAGATACTACTTCAAATTTAAAAAATAAAAGATCATTGAGTGGGACTAGGAAGGCCAAAGAAAAGAGGTTATGGCAGGCTTCGGTCTGAGGCCCACCAGTTTTTGATCTTGGCTACTGGTAGAGCCATTCTTTCCCCCAAAGGCATGAATTAAATGTTGTTGATGAGTCCTCCAGTGATAGATTACAACTTTAAAAAATGGTACATCCATTGGAAACATCTTGCCCTTCTTCCTCCCACCTCCCTGTTTAGAACAGGAAAATTCATCTGTCCAAGAATGATCTGGTTCAGAGAGCTCTCACCCTGTGGGAGAACAGCACTGAATAAGTGGGCATGAGATATATATATACTCCTGACGCAGGTTTGAGTCGAGGAAGTGCCATCCCATAGGAACACAACGCTGCTCTTAAAAATGAGAATGCCTTAAATTTTGGGACAGTTGCTGACTTCATTTGAAAGCAGTCCTAAGTGTCTCCTTGCCGCTGAAATTACCACAGGCTTGAATTGAAATGCAATAGGCTTCGCTTCTCCTCTCCACTTTACTTTGTCTCCCTGGAGCTAGTTGGTTTTTTAAGTATAAATTGACAGTCAAATATGTAATAAGTTATGACAAGTTAAGCAATGACTGTCTCCATCTGTTTTCAAAGGTTGTTTATTTTTATACTGATAAAGAGATAATGGCAACAGGACCACCTTGTGATTATTTCAGGTTTTCATTCACTGCAGTTTAACCTCCAGTGTCTGCCCTTCTTTCTGGTGAGCTATGGTTTAATGAAGCTGAAGAACTGTTTATGACATATTAGGTAACACATGGCCAAAACTGGGGTCCCCCCATCATGATTCACTTTACTGTCCTAATTTCTTCATTTTATCCAGATTTCTACAGTAATATTTTTCTTACACCCTTTAAAAATTCCACTTAATCTTTTTATTTATCATTCCTATGAAGTTCTTTTTGAAAGACATAGGATACTCTATGCTGAATTAAATGATCTTGCCTAAAACCACTTCAAAAATCAATTTTAAGTGGAAACTTTGTCTTTAATATTCCAAACTAATAATAAAAAAATCTTTATATTGAATTAGCCTGGAGTAGTTGTAACTCTCAAGTATATTTTTCCATAAACTCCTAAAAACAACAAAAGGACACCGTGGGTGTATTTTTGTTTGTTTAACCAATGTAAGAGTTTTTTTTGAAACAGAGTCTCGCTTTGTCATTGGGGTGCAGGCTGGAGTGCAGTGGTACGATCTCAGCACACTGCAACTTTTGTCTCCCAGGTTCAAGTGATTCTCATGCCTCAGCCTCCCGAGTAGCTGGGATTAAAGGCACTCACCACCACACCTTGCTAATTTTTGTATTTTTAGTAGAGACATGGTTTTGCCATGTTGGCCAGGCTAGTCTCAAACTCCTGACCTCAGGTGATCTGCCCACCTTGGCCTCTCAAAGTGCTGGGATTATAGGTGTGAGCCACCTCACCCAGCCGATTTAAGAGATTTTAAAATGGCAAGTCTAGTCCTCTTTACAGCAGTGGTTTTCAGTGAGGAGTATTTTAGCCCCTGTACGGGACATTTGGCAATGCCTGGGGATACTTTTGGTTGTTACAACTGGGGCAGGGGTTGTGATACTGGCATCTAGTGTGTAGAGGTTAAGGATGCTGCTCTATATCTGACAAATACGAAAATGTTCAAAGGCACCAAAATAACGCTTTGCATGTAGTAAGAGTCTAGTAAACATTTGCCAAATGCACAAGTGAATAAATACATGAATAAGTGAATAAATAAAGATGAGTTTTTATCATTTTTCTTCTTTTACAGCTTAAGGTAAGAAAAAGGTGGAGTAGAAAGCAGGTAAGTAATTGATGCTTGACTGACACTAAATATTAATGAACCCCTAGGTTAATTCTGAACAACAGGCTTATTGTCCCTATCATTTATATCTATTTAAGGGCAAAGGCACAGCAATTTGCTCTTTAAAAACACAGACCATAGCCCAGGCATGGTGGCTCATGCCTGTAATCCCAGCACTTTGGGAGGCTGAGGCAGGCAGATCACCTGAGGTCAGGAGTTCAAGACCAGCCTGGCCAACATGGTGAAATCCTTTCTCTACTAAAAATGCAAAAAATTAGCTGGACGTGGTGGCACGTCCCTGTAATCCTAGCTACTGGGGAGGCTGAGGTGTGAGAATTGCTTGAACCCGGGAGGTGGAGGCTGCAGTGAGCTGAGATCACATCACTGTACTCCAGCCTTGGTGACAGAGAGAGACCCCCTCTCAAAAACAATAACAAAACCAAACAAACAAAAAATAGACTATATTAGGCTAGGCTAGATTGAGATAACAGTCCAATCCTGCCATTTCAATGGCTTAGCATATAATGTTAATTTCTCACTGAAGTTCAGTCCACTTTGGGGGTTCCCTTCAAGGGCAGACCCTCTTCAAGTGGCGGCTTAGGGATCCAGACCCTTGCATCTTATAGCCATGCCACCTGGAACATGTGGTTTCTTGATTGCTGCAGGAGGGGCAGAGAGATGCAAACTCACCTGCTGACTCATTGAATGCTTCAGTTAGAAATGACACACAGCACTCTTGCCTGCAATTCAGCGGCCAGACCTGGTGTCTAAGGCAAGTTCAAGAGCAGGTGGACTTCATGAACGTGTGTCCTGTGCAGTTGCACAGAGCCCTTTGCTCAGATGGCACCTCTGTTGTGTTTAGTGCTCTGTTGTCACCCTCTAGACATTCTTAATTGTTGTTGAACAAGGGACCCTGAGTTTTCATTTTACAATGGGCTCTGCAAATCACACAGACAGTCGTGGTCAAGAGCCAGGAGTCAGATGGTGGAAGGCCTGGGAAATACAGGGGGGCACCTGGACACTCAGTGTCTCGGCCTCAGTGCCTATACTCAGGTGATCAGGCAACAATGCGCATGCCTTCCTTTTCATCATTATGGCCCCAGAACTGCACCTGCTCACTGAACTCTTGGTTCCTCTAGCGGTTGTTTCCCTACTGGGTGAGAAGCAAGATGTACCTGGGCAGAAGTCAAACAGTGACTGCGCTAGGGTTGGACCTTCTCTGGGAGTGCCTTCTCCAGCCCTAAGCTCTGGGTTCCCTGTCCTGGGAGACCTGTGCTGGCTTCACAGTTTATTCCTCCTCTGGCTCCCAGCTCTTGACCTTGCTTTAGACACTAGAGAACTGCTATTTCCTTGATTTCTGCTTTAATTTGCTGTATTCTAAGATACATGCTCCTTTTTAATGCAATATTTCTGCTAAATTTCCCCCGCCTTTTTTTTTTTCTGGTGGGACCCACCAGATGTGGGCCATACATGAGAATATGGTTGAGCAAACATAGCCTGGGGCTATTGCCTTGCAACCCCAGCTACTCATTGAGGATATTTTAAAATACTCTTGATGTCTGAGACTCTCCCCCAGAGATTTTTATTCTACTGGCCTGGTGTGGGGCGTTGAGAGTGGAACCCTTGGAATGATAGGAGGTGAACAGATGGAGAATCTGACGCCTTACTTACTGGATATGTGATCTGAGCAACATACACAACCTCACAGAGGCTCAGTTTCCTTACCTGTAAAATGGGCCAACACTTATGACTGTGTAAAATATAGGGGGCGCTGATGAGGAGACTTTTGTAGTAATTCCATGGGGGAGGACATACACGTGTGGACTGTGCACCAGAAATAGTTCTTTTAACAGCCTGCCAGATCAGTAATCAGTAATCAGTAATCAGATCATCTCTATGTTAAAAGAAAGATAATCAGGCTTGGGGAAGTCAAATAACCACTCCATCATCACTACTGGCAAGTGGCTGAGTATGGACTCAGAGGGACATACACAAGCATCTTCCTGAATGAATATGAAAGTTGGTGTGAGAGTGAAGGGGAGCTAACCTTTATGAGGGTTGATGCCACTGCAGATGACTCAGGGCATTGCAAGCATTTAATCATCCCAAAAACCCTGTGAGGCAGGTGTCATTAGCCCATTTTATGGAGAGAGAAGCTAAGGCCCAGGGAGGTGAAACCACTTGCCCATCAGCACAGTTATCTAGCTGGTAAGTCGCTGAGCTGAGAGGCAAACCCAGGAAGTATGGTTTATTCTTCCCACTTCCCTACTCAACTCCACACAGTTCATGTCAGTTAGGTATTTCACATTGCATTTTGCAGGTAGAATAATTTTCCAGAATTCTCCCTACAGAGTGGCTATTGAGCACCTTGCCCTGCACTACAGCTTGTCTGCGGCATCTTCGAGCTAGGTCCAGAAGCCCAAGGGACATGTAGGACCTATATCCTTGAGGTGTAGTGCAGGACAGATGATTGATGATTCCAGAACCACACCTGTTAGGTGAGTGACCTGGCTGAAGTTCCAGGTATGATCAACAAGGAACTCCACGAGGTTTGCAGGGTGCTGGTGATTACTGCAGTTACAAGATACAAATGAGCCAGGATGTTGAAATACCACACAATTGAGACTCCGTGTTCAACGGGAAGAAAGTGCCAGCAAATTGCTAGTAAAGCTGTAATGTTGCTGATTTTGCAAACATGTGTTCTCCAACTTGATAAGTAAATACATATTGGGTAACATGGTGATGTTGCAAGCTGTTGTTTTATGGCTGGGAAGTCGGCTGCCTGCGATTGATGCGAGCAATGAAAGTATTTATAAAATAACACTGAATTAGAAGGAGTTGCTTTATGAGTCTATGGAAATGGATCTTTTATGAAGAATAAAACTTGATGAAGGATCTCTATCAGGGTCACACAGAACTGAAATTAAATGTGCTGGGATTGAGATCTAAGAGGGGGCCTTCTGGACTGTCTGGGCTCACAGCCTGGGTAGCTTCTCCCAGGCCATCTGTGCCCCATGGAACTGGAGAGTCATTTCCATTTGACGGGATTCATTTCTCTCCACTGTGGATGTCACAACTGACAGCTGTAATACCTCTTCCAAGCCATAAGGCCACCACTCAAGGGATAACTTCGATCCATGAAACTTAACAATGCACATTTGATTCACCCTCATATCCCCTGAATGAAACAGGGCCAGCCACACAGTAGGTGCTCAATAAATATTTAAGGAGTGAAAGGAGATTTGATCCAGGAGCTTCTGGCACATTCTGTATGAATACTCTGTTTCATTCGTGGTTTTAAATGGTCTTCCCCATGTGTTCGTTTCTACCCTACAATAATACTGCTTTTCCAGATTGGAATGCTCTTCTCTTGGAAACCACCTGGCAGGAGAGAGAGCAAAGGCACCTGCTCCCCACATCCCAAGGGCCAATGGACATGACTCAAGAGAGCTGCACTTGATGCTCCCTCGGATCTGGGTTGTGAGTCCCGCCCCTGAGTGGCAGTGCCCTGACTCCACTGCCTCTGCTACAGGCCAGCTCCTGGGGCCGGCTTCAGGGCTCCAGAGTCATCATGGCTCCTGCTCTCCCCAAGCTGACATCTCCAGCCTCTTGTTAGGGGAGAGATCCACTCATCAATTCCCCTTTGCTAAAGAAAGTCTGGGTTGGTTTTCATTGGTTACAACCACAGGGCACCATCTGACATAAATCCCCACTGGCCTCCCATCCAGACTCACAATACTCAGAGGGTTAGGAGCATGCCCACAGGAGACAGAGTCCCCAGTTTCAGTCCCAGCTCTGCCACTGAACAGCTGCTCCTCTCTGGACAACTGTGAGCCTGAGGTTTAATGGTGGTAAGTGGGGACAGTAATGGTTTTCACCTGACGGGGTTGGTGCATGGATTAAGTGAGTCACTACATGTAACATTCAGCCCAAGACACCGTGTTCTCTGAGAATATTGTTATCAAAAGATGGGGGAAGCACGGCCCAGAAGCACCACTTTTGACAAAGCAGCAGAAGAGAAGTCTTGAATGAAAGCTAGGTTAGTGTGAAATGGTTCTTTTTAAAAATAAACAAACAAACAAACAAAAACAAAGTAACCCTAGGTTGTCTAAATAGATTTGTACAAGGGAGGCAACTACCATTTTAACTCAATATTAAGCCTCAACAATATCCTGGGATCTCTCCCATGCACTTGGTGAGATTCAAGAGATAGTTAAAATATGACTCTTCCTTGCAAGTTGCTGAGAGCCTGGCAAAGAAGATAGGCATTTAGGCACTGCTTGGGTGAGCATATGGTGTAGTAGTGGTTTAGAGCCCAGGTTCCAAGATCAAATCCTGCCTGCTTCAAATCCTCCTTCAGTTCACTCACTGAGGAGCCTGGGCACATGGGCAGCCTCTCTGAGCTGCAAAAGTCACTAAACAGTTACAAAGGCAGTCATAAAAGTATGATTAGAAAAATAACAGTCCCAAACATCCCTATATCCTAATCCCCAACACCGGTAAATATCTTACCATGTTATCTTACAAGGTAAAAGAAACTTAATTGATGTGATTGAAGATCTTGAGATGAGGGGCTTATCCTGGATTATGTGGGTGGGCCCAACAAGGTCCTTGTAAGAGACAGACAGGAGAGTCAGAGGAGATGTGACCAGGGAAGCAGAAGTCAAAGAAAGAGATCTGGAGACACTATACTGCTGGCTTTGAAGACCAAGGAAGGGGCCAGGAAGCAAGGAGTGCAGGTGACCCCTAGAAGTTGGAAAAATCAAGAAAGTGAATTCTCCCCTGGAGCCTCCAGAAGGAACCAGCCTTGCCTACACCTTGACTTTAACCCAATGAGACTGATTTTGGACTTCTGGCCCAAGGGTAAGAAGATAAATTTGCATATTTTAAGCCATAAATATGTGGCAATTCATGACAGCCACAACAAGAAGCTCATACTAGTGGCGTCTGTCTTGTTGGGTATCTGTGATGGGCAAATGAGAGGCAGAGGACGTGCAGCTCTGGGCTAGGCATGTTGTCTGCTGAGCCTGTGGTTGTGGTGGTTGCTATTATCATTTGCAGCAGCAGAACAGGTAGAAGAATTGGATTCTCCCTCCGACCGAATGAGTAGGGTGGACATACTACACTCTTTCAGAGGTGGCAACTTTGAGGCAATGCGTCATCCGTGAGCACTGTTGGAACGCTGTGCTCTATTACAAGAGGAATCTAGGCTAAAATGAAGAATTTCAGAAAGGACAAAGCTAAAGGAAAAAAACCAAGATCAAATTATAAACTTCCACTATGGCCTCTGCGAAGGGATGGCCAGGAGAGCTACCTTTTGATAGCCAAAGGGATGATGCCATGAGCAAGAAGCAGCAGAGATGGGCTGGGTGTGGTGCTCACGCCTGCAATCCCAGTACTTTGGGAGACAGAGGCGGAAGGACTGCTTGAGCTCAGGAGTTCGAGACTAGCCTGGGCAACATGGTGAGACATCTTTTTCTAAAAAAAGCAACAAACTAAAACAAACCAACAGAAAACCACCAGCAGCAGAGGGTTCTGAAGGAGGGAAGCAGAGGGATGGGTGAATGTCAAATTGAGAGGGTGCACACAGGTGTATGTGTGTGCAGGGGCTTTGATTCACTCCAACTAAGGGCCCAGGAGGGCTGCACAGATCTGAAGCGGACATCTTGTACTGTAATAGTTGTCTGTTACACCAAGTATCACCCAGAGACTATGACCAAGTAAAAGAAATTTATGAAAACTGCAGAAACAAAAGTACCAGGGTCTCTTAAAAGTCTCCCAGCCTATGTGACCTTAGGGGTTTGGAGACACTGCAGCAGCCTCCTCAGTGTGTAATGCACACACTGTATTTTGCACTATCCAAGAATCTCATACATTTCAAATATGAGATGTGCTTTTATGGGTCAGTCCCATCGTCTGCTGCAGGAAAGAAGAAATCCTGCCCACGTGTTGCAAACAATGCGTTTTGTTCAACTCCAGTCTGTATGGGGGCCTATTTTGTGGCAGGCCCTGTGCTAGGGCTGTGGGTACCAGACTGAAAAGGCCTCATCTGGACTTTCCACTGGCCACATTTTGCTGGGAGACAGAGATGCTTAAACACAGAGTTTTCTTGCAGCATGAAGATGCACTAGACAAAAACCCATGATCAAGGTTGCCCTGAAAGCATCTGGTATCAGGGCAATGTGGCTCACCGTGGATGTAAGGTGACTCTTGAATAGTTTTAGTTATTCGCCACTGAGATTTAGGGTGGGGCCAGCCTCAATATGTTTTTCCTGTGTGAATGACTGTGGAAGGCCTGCTCACCCCCCGACCTATTTGATTATTACTTAGCACTGAAGCCTCTAATATATTTTCTTCCTCAGAATAACTTGCCCATTCACTGAGCACAAAGAAGTATTAGGTCCTGAAAAACAGCAACACTGGCCATCTTCAAATTCTCCCTCCTGCTATGAGACTGGACACATTGAAGATTTTTAAGAGCTGAGAACTTTGAGGCTCTATTTGCAAGTCAAGCTGAAAAAACACTGAGTTGAAAAGCCCTTTGCAGCTGCCACTTGAACTGCTATCTTCCACACCCTTGAACTTTCTGCTTCTGCTGAATTCCACCTCCTGGACACACTCCTGGCCCAGCAAAACTAAAATGTATTGCCATCTAAAAGTCCGACCTCAGCAGAGAAAAGACACATCAGGGAAAGCCGTAGAGTCCTGTGCACCTGTTCCTGCAGCCTATACAACTCGCTTTAGCAATTGTGGGCAGTCAGAAACCCACGGGCAATGGAAGAAAGGAATCAGCTGGCATCCAAAGGGAGACCAAAGCTTATACTGGGCTAATGCGTGTGGGGCTTAATGCCTAGGTGATGGGTTAATAGGTTCAGCTAACCACCATGCCACACGTTTACCTATGTAAGAAACCTGCACATTTTGCACAAGTATCCCAGATCTTAAAATTTTAAAAAGTTCATACAGGACGATGATTTATAGGCAGATCAACTTCATCAGGAACAAAGAAGAGAAGGAGAGACAGTGAAAGGAGACAGAAAGGGAGAGGCAGAGAGGCAGCAGTCTGAATAATTTATTATCTAGGAAAGCTTTGCCCTGCGCCTCACACAGTGTGGCCGGGTTTCTGTCTCCTCAGTTCTGTGTTCAGCTGATGCTAATGGCTCACCCGTCACTCACTAAATCCTTTTCCTGGGGATGCTGTAACAAATATCACAAACTAGGTGGCTTAGGGTCTCAGATACTTGATCTCTCACAGTTCAGAAGGCCTCAGGTCCAAAGTTAAGGTGTGGGCAGGGCTGTGCTCCCTGGACGCTCTAGGGGAGGTCTGTTCCGTACCATATGCAGCTTCTGCAGCTGCCTACATTCTTTGGCTGGTGGCCACATCTCTCTCTGCCCTGCCTTCACCTTGCCTGTGCTTCTGTGTGCCTGTGTTCTCTCCCGTTGCCTCTTTCTTCTAAGAACACCTGTGATGGCATTCAGGGCCCACCTGGATAATCCACCGTACTCTCATCTCCAGACCCTTCAATAAATCACACCCACAAAGACTCTGCTTCCAAATCAGATCACATGGACAAGGCCCAGGGAATAGGACTCGATCTCATCATGCCAGTGATTTCAAGTTCACGGTGCCAAAAGGGCATGGAAGTAAGAGAGAAGAGAGTTTGTGAGATGCTTCCTCAGCTGATACACTTGTGAACTGTGCTGACTGCCAGAGAGAAGAATGGAACCAGAGGAGAAAAGGAGGCAACTTTGCTTCTAATCTCATCCTACCCCACAGAGAACCTCATGATAGAAAGCCCTGATTGATCCTGTCACACGAACTGTTTATGCCGCCCAGGGTATGTGCCGAGTACCAGTGTGCACATCTGACCCCAGGAAGACTCCATTATTATCCTTGTGTGGTTAATGGGAGAAGAGAAGTGACTGGCTCAGGGTTACACAGCCGGTGTGGGTGGCACCAGGATTGGGGACTGAGGACTCAGCGTCTCTGCTTGGGGGCTGTGTTCTGCATCCAAGAACGACACAGACAGCAGATGGCAGAAGGAACAGGATTGGGTCCAAACATGAGAAGCACACAGGTGTCTTGTGCCCAAAGAAAGTTTCAGCACATTTCTTGAGAATCAGCTCCGTGGAGCAGGGCTCCTCTGCACGAAGGCGTTGCCAGTTCTGTTCTCGGGGTCAGTTAGAAACAGACACGTTTGGCCGGGCGCGGTGGCTCAAGCCTGTAATCCCAGCACTTTGGGAGGCCGAGACGGGCAGATCACGAGGTCAGGAGTTCGAGACCATCCTGGCTAACACGGTGAAACCCCGTCTCTACTAAAAAATACAAAAAACTAGCCGGGCGAGGTGGTGGGCGCCTGTAGTCCCAGCTACTCGGGAGGCTGAGGCAGGAGAATGGCGTAAAAAACCCGGGAGGCGGAGCTTGCAATGAGCTGAGATCCGGCCACTGCACTCCAGCCTGGGCGACACAGCAAGACTCCGTCTCAAAAAAAAAAAAAAAAAAAAAAAAAAAAAAAAAAAAAAAAAAAAAGAAAGGAACAGACACGTTTTCTAGGCTCAATTTACAAACAACTGTAAGGGGCAAGCTCCTAAATCTCAAGATGTCTGCACTTGAGGCATCAATGTTATCTTTTCAGAAACGCAGCGAAGTGGCTGGGGAAGACGAATGTGTGACATCCGCTCACACTTAAGCTCTTTCATGGGCTTGCTGGATTTAGAGGGAAGGAAATCTGTCACAGAGGACACGCGCTTTATATTTTTCTATAAAACCATGGACAAGACAAGTCTTTTCTTCATTTCTTTCCAATCTTTAAAGAAAGAAAAATGTGCACGGTGTATTTGTTTTCTCTTGGAACCACAAAACGTTTGAGCAGAGAGAGGCGTTTGAGTTCACTGTGCGCCGGGGCTTGTTACGAGTGTTTTTCTGGAATGTCAGCCATTACGGCTTATATGGCTTTCTTGTATCAAGAAGTAAATTTTATGGAGAAATTTTAGAACCCTCTACCCTGGCCCTTGGATTGTGGCTGGAGTCCTGGATCCAGCTGGTTCCTGTGGTTTTCAAGGAAAATAGACAAAGCAGAGACTATCAGGAGGAGAGAAGTTAGTGGGTGGTCTAGATGCTGGGGTATTGCCATATAAAGACTGGTTGTAGTAATTGGACCTGGCTTGGAAGTCTTTTTTTTTTTTTTTTTTTTTTTTTTTTTTGCAGCATCATGGTTGGTTTTGGCCAAACTTTTAATTTAGTATTCTGTAGTTGTTTAACACACACTTAAATGGTCTTACTGAGGGAGGGGAAAGGGGAGGTTCTTGCAGATTCCCAAGGAAATGTGAGAAAGGCAAAATGGCCAGCATTATCCATTTGCTTTTTTTGGGTTTACTGGGTGAATAGCACTTTCCTTATATAGGCATGTGATTTCAGGTTTTTCATACTGAGAACATTGAGATTTCAGTTGGAAGACACCCTGAAATCTTATGAGTAGCATGCCCCAGCCACCCTCCAGTAGCTAGCTTGTTTGTATAGGTAGAATGATTCATCTGTCCATTTTAAATGGCTAGATGTTTTGTGGAAGATCTTAGAATTGCTTGCTTCATTTACTGGGAAAAATCAAGATAGGAAGTGGACTTTAGGGATACAGGGATACTTGTACTTGGGAAGTTGCAACACTAGTACAAGTCTTAACACATTTAACATTTGCTTGTTGAAAAGCAATGTCATAAAGTCAAATAAAATTAAACATGTTTTACTTTTTGCCTCACAAGAACATAAAAATTATGGAGGAGAACTTAACAAGGAATTTAAAAAATGTAACACAGTTTTTCCTTTTAGTAGTCCTTGGGTAGTTATGACAGAATAGTTTCTACTTTTTGTTTCTTTGAAATGGGATTTTGGTCCAAAGTTTTGTTTGTTTCTAGTATCTGCTTCTGCCTCCCCCTCTATCAGATCGGCCTGGCTTGGAAGTCTTAATCTTCGTTTCAGATTTAAAGGGCAGGAATGATACAAAGAAAGGAAGGAACTAGGCTGACATGATGTGAAGGTGTGTTCCCGTAGGGTAAATGCACCTGGGAACAGTGACTTAAGCATACCCTTGGGACGACCCTAGATGGCAGATGCACCTGAATGTGTGTTTCGAACTAGGGAATCCAGGAGAGGTCGACCAGGAGATTCGTTCCTTATCTATGACAAACATCGGAAGCCCCACTCTGTTTCACTCCATGGAACATGAGCTATACAGGCTGAGGCCCTGAGTGTTGGGTTAAATGAAGGTTGCCAGGTGGAGGTCATTAGGGGGAGGGTGTTAAGTGAAAATGTTATATAACTTGCATGATGTTTGCTGTTTTCCTGCCGCGAGGCTGTGTGGTTATGTCATCCAGCCTGACAGTGGACCACAGGAAGGTGAAATCTTATCCAGACCTCTGCTGCTGGACTGTTTCTGTATATAAGGCAGTTCTAATGTCCGGCTTGTTGCCACTAGGCTCTCTCTCCTGGATGTAAGCCCCTAATAAGACCCCATGCCTCCTTTGCTGGCTCTAGGTCTCTTCATCAGCCTCTTGAACCTGGTGTCTTCCTTACTGAGGTTCACAGGGTTTGGCACAACAGTTCTAAAATGGGAGCACGCTACCTTCCAACTTTTGAATGACCTCATGCTTAAATGGAAACAGCATAACGCCATGTGGCTCCCAGCTAGGATGGGTGACGGGTCTTGGGGAAGAACACGGCAACTGCAGGGGCTGCTTGACCATGGGGTTGTGGGGGCGGTCCTGCCTCGAGAGACCACAAACTGCTGTGGTTCAGCACATGTGTGTAGGTTGAACAACACTTGCTGTGGATGGACAGAAGAGACTTCTCCTCCCTCTAGAGGAAGGAAACCATCAGATTGCCTCTGGGTGACTTTCAGCTTGCAGCGTCTGTGATTCCAGCAGGGTAAAGAGAACAATGCCAGTGATTTCAAGTTCACGGTGCCAAACTGGCATGGAAGTAAGAGAGGAGAGAGTTTGTGAGCTGCTTCCTCAGCCGATACACCTGTGAATTGTGCTGACTGCCAGAGTGAAGAAGGAAACCAGAGGAGTAAAAGAGGCAACTTTGCTTCTAATCTCACCCTACCCCACAGAAAGCCTGACAAGGACATGCACAGACCGTCAATTCTCTCTGAGCTGATGGGGAGGTCGGCTTTGAGTGTTCCAAAGAATTCCCCAATACTAGGACGACACAGGCATCAAGCATCTCCCATTTCCTTTACTGCTGAACTGCTCTTATCAATTAAAAAGGCGGCTTCCATTGACTTGAATCTTTATTTTAGCCCTTGTGAAAATTTCCATGTTAATAAACCAGCTGAGTGGCTTGTCTGTTACCCACTCTCCTGGAAAGGGTTGGTGTTTCATCTATGTCCGTGGGGACAGAGTGCTTCAAAAGAGCTATTCCAACGCCACATTCAGATGCAAATAATGTTTATCAAAGCCTCCTGCCCTAGGCATTGCTATAGATTTTGTCTCAGGGAACCTCTTGTAATTCTAGAAGCTCACTAAGTTCTGTTGCTTCTGTCTCCTTCGTAGCTGTCTAGCCCATTCGCTCCTCACACCTTAACACTTCTGGCTTTCTCTAACAGGCTGTCAGCTCCTGTTATCCCATCTTTATTTTTACTTCTGCAACTTATCACCATCTGAAACATTACAAATTCATTTGTTTAGCTCGTTGATTAATGAATCCCTCCAACCCTCTTTGCCAAATGTGATGGGGGGACTTTGCCGCCTTCTGTCACCACCCAAATGCTTGTGGAACAAATGAATGAATACTACTCTGGCTATATCCAATTCAACAATTCAGAAATGAGAAACTAATTGTGTCATTCCCAGACTTGATATCCTGCAATGGCCCTTGCTAGATACAATTAAAAAAATCTAGTGGCTCGTGTCTGTAATTTCAGTACTTTGGGAGGCTGAGGCAGGCAGATCACTTGAGGTCAGGCATTCAAGACCTGTCTAGGCAACATGGTGAAACCCCATAAAAAATACATTATCACTTTCTGTGCTAGGTTGAGTAGGGTCCTCCCCAAATGCATGTCTACTCAGAACCTCAGAATGTGTCTTTTCGGATATAATTAGTTAAGATGAGGTTATGTTGGATTAGGGTAGGCCTTACATCCAACCTTGGGGTATCCTTATGAGAAGAGGAGGGCCAGCTGCAGTGGCTCATGCCTGCAATCCCAGCACTTTGGGAGGTCAAGGTAGCTGGATCACCTGAGGTCAGGAGTTCGAGACCAGCCTGGCCAACATGGCGAAATCCCATCTCTACTAAAACTACAAAAATTTATTTATTTATTTATTTATTTATTTGAGACTGAGTTTCACTCTCGTTGCCCAGGCTGGAGTGCAATTGTGTAATCTTGGCTCACTGCAGCCTCCACCTCCCAGGTTCAAGTGATTCTCCTGCTTCAGCCTCCTTAGTAGCTGGGATTACAGGCATGTGCCACCATGTCTGGCTAATTTTGCATTTTTAGTAGAGATGGGGTTTCATCATGTTGGCCAGGCTGATCTCGAACTCCTGACCTCAGGTGATCCACCCACCATGGCCTCCCAAAGTGCTTGGATTACAGGCGTGAGCCACCATGCCCAGCAAAATTTAGCTGGACGTGGTGGTGTGCATCTCAGCTACTCTGGAGGCTGCATGAACCAGGAAGGTAGAGGTTGCAGTGAGCTGAGATCACACCACTGCACTCCAGCCTGGACAACAGAGCAAGACTCTGTCTCAAACAAAACAAAACAAAACAAAACAAAACAAAACAACAAAATCCCCCTACAACATAGCATAAAGGAGCTTCCTAATCTGGCTGATGTTTCTTTCCCACCCTCTCCCCTTCCAGACGGCCCCCTTCTCCTGCTACGCTAAACATGATGGTGGTCCTTAGTGCTGTCAACTGATACTTCTAGTTCTCCTTCTGGCCACACAGAAGAATTGCACTGTCTTCCCCTGTTGGATTCAGGTGTGGCCCTGTGACTTACTTGGCTTATAAACGGAAACTGAAGTGCTCCATGCCACTTTCTTTGCGTTTTTTTTTTGGAGACACAGTCTCACTCTGTTACCTAGGCCGGAATGCAGAGATGTGATCATAGCTCACTGCAGGCCTGACCTCCTGGGCTCAAGTGATCCTCCCACCTCAGCCCGTCCCAAGTTGCTAGGACCACAGGTGTGCACTACCATGCCCAGCTAAACTTTTTCAACTTTTTTGTAGGGACGGCAGTCTCACTATGTTGCCCAGGCTGGTCTTGAACTCCTAAGCTCAAGTGATCCTCCTGCTGTGGCCTCCCAAAGCACTGGGATTACAGGCAGGAGCCGCTGCACCTGGCCTGCATGCCACTTTCATGTGAAAGCTTCTAGAGCCTGTGTGTAGTGTGGTATGCCATCTTTCCCTCTGCACAGCCACTGCCACTGTTCTGCAAAGTGGCCACTCTGTCAGCCTGAATGCCAGAGAGAGGGTGACATGGAGCCGAGTCCCCAGCCAGCCCCTGGAGGATAGAGATAATGGGAAGAAATAAACTGTTTTTTTATTGTGAATCGCTGCATTTTGGGTAGTTTACTATGACAGCATAAGCTGGCTCATCCTCCTGATGTGCTGAGCTTGAACTTTCTCAGACTGGCTGTGCTATCTCGAGCCTGGGCCTTGGTCCCTACTGTTTATTCAGCAATAGTATCTTCAATGCACCTGCCCCAGGTTGTTCCTGCTTCATCTCAAACAATTTCTGCTCATCTTTTAGGACACGAGAAAGTCTGCCCCAACACTCCTTCCTGAGGCAGTGTTACATATTCCTCCTCTTCCATTCTGCTTGTCTTCATGGTTTTATCCTCTACCTAGAGCTTGGCACACTGGGTTTGCCATTGTCTCTTGGGTGATCAGTCTCAGCTACAAGACTATAGCTTCCTCGAGAGAAGGGTGTATTTCCACAAGCGTATTCCCAATGGCTCAGAGGCCACCAGGTACCTGGGATCTAGGTATTACATAAACTTTTATTGGACAAATTGTTGAGTAAGTGAATAAATAGTAATAGAGATGTTTCAGGGTCAGGCATTGAGAAAGGAATATATACCAGGTGCTCCAGTTTCTTTCTATTTGAGATGGAGTCTCATTCTGTCACGCAGGCTGGAGTGTAGTGGCATGATCTTGACTCACTGCAACCTCCACCTTCCAGGTTCAAGCGATTCTTCTGCCTCGGCCTCCCGAGTAGCAAGTTGCAGGCATGTGCCATCACACCTGACTAATTTCTTTTTTTTTTTTTTTTTTGTATTTTTAATAGAGACGGGGTTTCACCATGTTGGCTAGGCTGGTCTCGAACTCCTGACCTCAAACTTCTGCTCGCATTGGCCTCCCAAAGTGCTGGGATTACAGGCATAAGCCACTGTACCCGGCCTCCAATTTCTTTCTCGATCTCACCACCTTCTGCAATAGTAAGCTGTCCTTGACCCTTGTTTAAAGAGCTAGAAACTGAAATTCAGAGAAAAGTAGAAATGCATTTGAGACTATATAATCGAAAGGAGGCAGAGGGAGATTCAATCTCAAGTTGTGACACTCTCAAACCCAAGTTCTTTTCCTTGTCCGCCGCTGAAAATGGAGCCACAGCGTCGCATCCGTTTCCTAGGGGCTAAGGCAGCAGAGACAGGTCCTGCTGAACAGACCACAGGTTTGCCTGCAGGGGCTCATGGCTGCCTGAACAACTGCAAGGCAGATGCAGAAGTGACAGAGCACAGCTGTCAGTCATGCGCTGCCCCATGTTTCCCTCTTGGCCCCTGTTAAAACGATTTCCAAGTTTCTGCCAGTGACTTCTCTTTGGTTACTCTTATAGACTCATGAAAGCCATGACGTGGAAGGGATGTTGGAGCCATGGAGCCCACCTTTCGGCACACCTGTAGGGACAGGGAGGTGTACAGCCTTTGCCTAAACACATCCAGAGACCTGAGCTCACACCTTACAAGGCAGGCCACTGCTTTTTGGGGCTTCTCTGGCTTTGGTGAGATCTTGGGTACACAGAGCCAGAATCGATCTTCTGGCAACCTCCAAGTTCCACTAAGGCTCTCCTACATTCCCCTCCGATGAGCTACAAACTTACAAGCTAATCTTCTACATTGCTAGTTACCATCCTCTGACCATGCTTTGATTTGTCAACTTTCCATTCAAATCAAGATGCTGGGAGCAAACTACACAAGACACAGCTTGATGCATGCTAGCTGCTGTAGGATGATCAGTCTTCCTAGAGTGGAAATTAGCTCTCTGGGTGGACACTTGTACAGAAGATTCCTTTTGAACTTGTGGTTAACTAAGACCCCAATATTGTTTTCGCATGAATTGCTGTTTAACAAAGGCGGGGGTCTCACCCCAATTTAGTGAACTGGTTTTTAAGAATCTCAAGGGGAAGATTTTATCTTCACCTCTGTTCCATTAAATAATCAGTTCATGGCCGGAGCTTATCCACGCCTTTCAGAAAACCTGATTCAATCATCGTCATCCCTCACCTGCTCTGGATGAGCCACTATTTTAATAAATTATTGATATAAATGTTGAATGAGATAAAATTCATGCCTGATAAATGTTACATAGCTCATATTTTGTCTTTTCCTTTAAAAGCTATATATTTTATACATACATAGGAATATGTATGCATACATGTATGTGTATATGTACCTATATACACATATGCATATACAACACATAGCAAGGTAGAAGAAATAGTACAATCAACACTTGTATCCACCACCCAGCTTAAGAAATATCACATTACGATACCACTACAGCTCCTGTGTGTTCCTCCATGATCTTAGCCTGCTACCTTTCCTCTTAGGAAAATGGCTATCTGCAGTGTTTGTTTTTTGTGGGTTTTTTTATTTTTTTTATTTTTTTTTGAGACAAGGTCTTATTCTGTCACCCAGGCTGGAGTGCAGTGGAGTGATCACAGCAGCCTCGATTGCCCAGGCTTAAGCCTTCCGAGTAGCTGGGACCACAGGCATGGGCTGCCATGCCCAACTTTTATTTTTATTTTTAAAAATTATTTGTAGAGACAAGGTCTTGCTATGTTACCATGCTGATCTTTAACAAAACCCTAGGCTAAAGCAATCCTCTCACCTCGGCCTCCCAAAATGCTAGGTTTACAGGTGCAAGCCAGTATGCTCAGGCTATCTGCAATTTTAAATCTATTATTCATTGTTTGGCTTCATAGTTTTACTGCTTATCTGTTTCTAAACTTACTAGTTTTTCATGTTTTTTTTTTTGAACTCTATAAAAATGAAATCAACTGTTGGTATTTTTCTGCAAACTGTGTTTTCCACATCATGCATGTCCTGGAGATCCACCATTCCTGCTGTAGTTTACCAGATGCACACACTGCCAGGTACTGAGCTATGCTTCCATCAATGAGCATGTAGGCCATTTCCTATTTTTCTATTGCTAGCAATGCTTCTAGGAGTATTCTTGTCTCTGTGCCCAGGGGCATAAATGAAAATTCCTTGCCGGGATTATCTCAGGAATAGGTTACACATCTTCCGCTTTGATATGTAATGACAAACTGTTCTTCAAAGTTGTTGTGCCAATTTACTCTCCAAACAACAGTCAGCAAGGGTCTCTGTTTTCCTGTTATTGCCAAAGCTTGGCATTTCTACACTTAATATTTACCAATCAGGCAGACATAAAATTATATATAATTACATCTAACTGTTATTTGAATTTCAGCAATGGCTGAGTGTGAACAGCTTTTAATACATTTATTAGTCATTTATGTTTCTTATTTTGTGAAATGACTGTTTATATCGCTTAGCTATTTTTTACTTACTTTTTTTGCTTTCTTATTGAGTTCAGGGGTTCTTTATATAATCTTGTTACTGATCCTTTATCCATTAAATGTGCTATGAGTATCTTTTTAAAGATAGTGTCTTGAATCTCTGCCTTTTAAGCCCTAACATCTCATGGAAGAACTTGTTGCACATCAGGCTGAAATCTATGTGCATTATGCCTTGAGCATTCCTCATTTTTACCAGTTGAGTAACACTATTGAAAACTATAATGCTCATAATCGATTTCTGTCTGAATTCATTCTACACTTTTTGTGGTACACAGGGGAAGTTTACTGTTATGTAGTTTCTAGATCCTCCCTTTTACCTCCTTATGCAGTTGAATCATTTGCTTATTTTTCTTCCTACGATGGAATGACTCTTAATACAGGTTTTACCTTTAGCATTTACATGAAACCATCAAAATTTTCAAAATCTCCTTCCACTTCTTCATTAGAAAAACAGTCACAAATCTATGAATCTGTCAGCCATTTTCCTAGGGCTCTGGTACAGCATAGTGAAATCAAATTGCAAAGTTTAATTAGCTAGCTTGCTTCAAGATAAAAATGCAAATAAAAAAGTTTTTAGTTTCACCTGTTTATAAGCCAAAGGCAAAATTAATTAAAGTCCATGGAGAAAAGTAAACAAACATGTTGAAATAAAGGAAATAAACATTCTGAAGTGTGAGGTTAAGGCTCATGAAACATGAGAGAGTTAATTGTTTATAGTCATGTGTTTCTGTCCGATAATTTAATCACGTTTACTCTGTCCTCTCTCCCACTGGAATGCACACTAAGATGAAAGGCTCATTAAGCATTAAAAGGTGGTCCACATGGATTTCTAATCAATGGCATTGCTGCATCCCAATGCTAACAAAATATTTTTGGACAAAATGCCAATGGATTTTCTGAGTTCTGTTATTTTCATTAAGATGTTCTTAGAAACCTGTAAAATGGGAAGCTCATAAATAATTTTGCCATATGCAAAAACCAACCAAACAAAAAGTTGGTATTGTGCTGTTGGCCATCTTGGTACTTAAATGAGATTAGTCATAAAGGAAAACAAGTGTTTTTTTGGGGGATTGACAGTTAAGATGTTAAATAAAAAGACAATCTCCATGAGAAATGGTCATTTCATCATCTGTAAATAGACACTGCTTTTGCATAATAATATATCCTTCTCTTGACAATATCAGGAAGCAGTGCATGATGGGATGTGTTCTCGTTGCTGCAGTGGTGCAGTGAAACTGAAATCTCATCAGACTTGGTTGAGTCAGAGAAAGAGAAAATCAGTGCTGTGGCCCACGATCAGCAGACGGAATGTCAGAAATGAGCAATCGCACCCTTGGGAATTCATCCAATAGGACTGAGAAGTGTCAGTCTGAAAAGACAGTATATAAAGAAGATTGTTGCTGGGTGGCCCGGGTTTGCAAAACAACAGGAAGATGGTTGCGAATGGGAAATCAGTAAATAAGTTACAAGGCTACCTTAGAAATGAAAAATAATGAGAATTTGTATTGTCATGGAAAGATGACCACAAGGGGGGGGAGATGAGTTATAAGATCAACTCCATTCTATAACTCCATAGGTTTGTAAAATCATATCAAAACAAAGACCTGTCTGTAGATACGTATTTATATTCCAGAAAAGGAAAACAGAAGAGGACTACACACAGTTGTTAATGGTGATGATGTTGGGAAGTGTTGGGGAGGAATTAGGAGAGGTGGAAGGCTCATTTTAATTTAGTCATTTCTGTGCTTGAGATTTTGCTACAAGAATGACTTAGTTTGATAATTCAAAGGCAACTAAAAAGTAAACAATAACAGATCAACAAAGGAACAGCCCAAAGAACGAGGTGTCAAGTACAGGAGAAGCAGCAGATCTGGAGGTGGAGCCAGCCCAAGGTCTTAGAGCCAGCCCGGGATCCTGGATCCAGCAGGAGCAGGCACAGGAAGACAGAGACGTCCCAGCAGATGACGAAAGCCCTGGGGTTTCTTGGAAGCTCTGTTAGGAGTGCTCTGTAATGGCGACAGTGGGTGAGTTCCAACCTCTGGTGCACTTAGCACACCAGGGCCATCTTAAGAGACCCAGAGCTGCCTCCCATTCTGCCCCCAGGACCCTCTTTTGTTTATGCCCAGGCTTTGCCAGCATCAGTGCGTATGTTCAATGAGGGTTCTCAGATGTCTGCTGGAAAAGCAAAATTCCCTGGGGAGCTTTTAAAAGTGCAAATTTGGGGTGCCATGACCTGTCAAATCAGAAATCTGGGGGAAAGACAAATGTCTTTCCTAGCATGTGTGTTTTCAGATTTTACCTCAGGGATCTTGGATGTGGAGCGGGTCAGTGACCACTGTTTTGGCTTGGCCTGGCCTGCTGATTCCCTGTCTTTCAGCTTCAAGCCCTGAACTCATCTCTCCAAAACAGAGTCTGCCTTAGGTGATCCCCCTGCTTGTTACTGTGGATGTTGTTGTTGAGGATAACAGGGGTAGATGATGATGATGATGATTGAGGAGGAGGAGGAGGAGGAGGATAATGACGACAACAACATTTGTGTTTTATTGAGGATCTATGTGGCGAACATGGGGCTGGGTGGCAGACACACACTTTCCTTAACTGAAAAGCAGAAGGGGTAGGGGAGGTAAGTGACACGTCTGGGGCTATGTAATGAGTGATGGCAAGGCAGAATGGATCCCAGGTCCTTATGACTTCAAAGCCCCTCACTGCCCACCCTGCCCGCTGCCCACCATGGTGATCAATACTAACACAGACACTTCTAAGCTATAACAATTAGAGGTAAGATTTGTCAAACATTTAAAGCCCAGGCACCTGCTGAGGGTTTTATGTGCATTATTGGGTCTAATCCCTAAGACAACCCTAAGGTGTCAGTGCTCTTATTACTCCCAGTGATTAAAGGAGCTGGGGAGCTCTCCAAGGCCACACCAGGGAAGCGGCAGAGCTCGGGCTGGTGCCCAGGTGTTTTGGCTTGGACTCCATCTTCCATCACCTCTGAGATGAAGCCCAAAGTCAAAATCAAGCCACACCAGACCCCCAGTAACCTGCCTCTTGCTTACCTGGCGTTTCAGCTCCATCAGGGACATTCCCTAGGGATCTTTCTCTTTTTTTTAGACACAGTCTTATTCTGTCACCCAGGCTGGAGTGCAGTGGCACCTTCTCAGCTCACTGCAACATCTGCCTCCCAGGTTCAAGCGACTCTCCTGCCTCAGCCCCCTGAGCAGCTGGGATTACAGGCACGTGCCACCATGCCTGGCTAATTTTTGTATTTTTAGTAGAGGCGGGGTTTTGCCATATTGGCCAGGCTGGGCTCAAACTCCTGACCTCAAGTGATCTGCCCGCCTCAGCCTCCCAAAGTGTTGGGATTACAGGTGTGAACCACTGTGCCCAGCCCCCTAGGCTATCTTTCTGATGCATCCCATCATTCACTGATTCCTAAACATACCCTACGCTAGACTTCTCGGCATCTGAAATGCCCTTCCTTCCATTAGCCCATCTGGCACACTCTTGAAACTGGCTCAAGTATCTGCTCTTCCTCGCAGCTGCCTCTGAACCCACAAAGGGCAAAATGCCCCCCACCCCGGAACCCAGGGTTCCCCGTGCATTCTGTTGCCATGACATCTGCCATGTTGTACTGCAACTGACCCCTTAGGTAACTTTCTCACCAGTTTGGGTTTCTCCAAAGCCCGGGACCATGTCGATCTATTTCTGTATCCTCTTTCCCTAAGACGGGGCCTCACTGTGCCCAACCAATCCCTTTCCTGTCTCCATGTCCTTGGCCCTGGTCCATTCGATTTAGTGAAATGTTCAGAGACACCTGCAACTGCCACATCCTGACATCCTTATTTTTGTCTGGCAGTTTCTCCAGAGCAGGGAATGTGTCTGCCTTGTTTGCTGTCGTATCGACAGTGGGAGGCTCACAGTGCCTGGCACACAGGTGACTCCCCACTGGTGTTTGGTGGATGAAGAAATGCAGTCTTCCCAACCTCTGAGTAAGTCAGGGCTGGATGCTGGAATGCAGGCGAGAAAGGCTCAGAACAACTCCAGCCTCCCTGAAGACAGACAGCAGGGTAAGAGGCAGTGGGAGCCTCCTCCCCTTAGCCCTGCTGTCTTTACAGGATGCCATATGCCTCTTATTCCACACTGTTGAGGAAAGTAATTGGAAGCACTAGCCTGTCATTTTTCCAGAGCTGCGAGAGGTGAAATTTAATTGGTGATTTGTTTCCAGGTAGCACAGAGAAGGAAAGGGAGACTTGTCCACAGGGGAAGCTGCGCCACTAACAGAAAGGGATGCTTAAAGTTCAGGGCTTTAAGTGACAAAGGGAAACCAGTAGAAAGCGGGAACAGTTGTCCAGGTGTCCACCCACTCCGCCAGTGTCACTGGCATATAGGATTCTGAGGAGGGATAAATTGCAAAGCTCGAGGTTCTTAGAGATCTATGGATTGACTGATACCAGAAAGCCTTTGAGGAAAGTGCAGCTGGAAGCAGAGAAGAGCACAAGAAGGAGCCACATGTAGCAATGGCTGAAGCTCCTGCGTGGGAATACACAAAAGTAAATATTAGAGAAGAGAAGGAAATCCAGAAGGTGCACTAGAATGAACATCCAAGTCCTTGGAGAAGGCGGCTTCTAAGCCAGAGACAGGGCAGCAATGGATGGAACCTGGGGCTCATCCCCCAGAGACTCAGGTGGGCCAGTGCGCACACCAGGCTCCCTGCATTTTAGATGTTCAGAAACAGCTGTCATTGGTTGAATGTCCATCTGTCATTCATCAGGGGCAGGTTTAGAAGGGTTCAGTGAATCGCTTAGGCCTTGCCAGTTTCCTTGTCTCACTCTACATGGTCCAAGCTGTATTGTTCAATGATGAAGAATCCACCCTCTGAAGTCAGAGATACGTGGGTTCATGTCTCAGGTCTATAGCCTGCTAGGTATCCAGCCTTGAGCAAACTCTCCAATCTCTCTGAGCATTAATTTTCACTTAGAAAGTGTGATAATAATGATTCCTATTTTAAAGATTATTTTGAAAGTTAAATAAGCTAAAGTATTCACAAACAATCAATAGAGAGCCGGGCACGGTGGTTCACCCCTGTAATCCCTGCACTTTGGGAGGCTGAGTCGGGTGGATTACTTGAGGTCAGGAGTTCGAGACCAGCCTGGTCAACATGGTGAAACCCCATTCTCCACTAAAAAATTACAAAACTTCGCCGGGTATGGTGGTGGGTGCCTGTAATCCCAGCTACTCAGGAGGCTGAGGCAAGAGAATCGCTTGAACGCGGGAGGCGGAGGTTGCAGTGAGCTGAGATCATGACACTGCAATCCAGTCTGTGTAACAGAGCAAGACTCCATCTCAAAAAAAAAAAAAAAAAAAAAAAATCAATAGAACATATTTGGGTTCTACATATGGTTTCTTAAAACACAATTTCTACAGCTAAAAATGCCAGAAAATCGATGGCCTAGATGTTTAGCCATAGGAAAATGGCCAAATAAATTAGACTCAGCTACTTGATGGACCATTACACAGTCATTAAAAATTATAATGATAAGGACCATGTAGCAATCTGGAATGTGCTTATGATACATTAAATAAAAAGCAAAATATGTAATGCAATAGGAATCAAGTGGACACAGATGAGAAGGAAAGACAAAGTAGCAAGGTCAGAGGGGAATAATTAGGGCTGATTTCTAGTGTCAATATTGAAAAGGTATCTTTCAAATTAAAAAAGGTAAATCAAACTGTCACTTTGATTTCTTTTGGGCTTATTTGGGAATGTGTATCATGCATACAAAACAGATTTTACTTTTCAATCATTTTCTCAGACACCCACAAGCTATGCCCAGAGATGGATGTAATTTAAAGACGTCTTCTGGTTAATCTTTTCTATAAACAGAGGTTCCTTTTCTGAGGTGAGTCATCACCCCTTAATATACCTGTTTTGCATACTTGCAGTTGCTAATTGAGGCTTCTTTTGGAGAATCTCCTAGTGCTTCATGGAGCATACAGACTGAATCAGTTTTTCCACAGATAGTGACAACGAAACACCCACGCCCCTCAGAAGCCAGGATAAAGTTGCAAAGATAAAGATGAGAGCATATCTAGAACCTGGACTTCAGAGGGTGCCTGCATGCACACCCTGCTTGGGAAGGCAGGAGCGTAGCATGGCGCCATTTGAGCTGGCCCTACAGACTCATGGCAAGCTTTTGACCATGCACTACAAAGGCAGGGCCATTATCAGGCACATGTGGTCCCCTGAACAGAGCAGGCTGATTTGGGGAGGCTGTGAACCAATAAGTGATCTGCAGAGTCCCAGTTCTCACAGATGCACGGTGTATAAAGAGTGTCCTTTTTAAACAAGTTCGGGAATACAGTAGAGAATATTACCCACATACAGCAGATTCACAATGCCCTCGTATATACAAGGATCTTAGGATCCCACCATTAAACAGATGCACACACCACAGATAGACTCAATTCCCCAGCCCTGACTCCATCCACTTTGTATCATATGACACCCATCACCATTGAGATAATTATAATAACTAAGGCAACTATGATTTTATTAAGTGCTTATAACATGTCAGAAACGATGCTAAGTGCTTTTTAAATATTATTTTCTTTTGTTTCTTTCAACAATCCTGTGTGAGGTGTAATGTTATTCATGTTTTTTTCATGATCAATGTTGTTTTTTATTTTATTTTTAATTTTTTGTTTCCATAGGTTTTTGGGGAACAGGAGGTATTTGGTTACCTGAGTAAGTTCTTTAGTGATAATTTGGGAGATTTTGGTGCATCCATCACCTGAGCAGTGTACACTGAACCCAATTTGTGGTCTTTTATCCCTTACCCCCCCCCCACCCTTTCCCCTGAGTCCCGAAAATCCATTGTATGCTTCTTATGCCTTTGCATCCTCATTGCTTAGTTCCCACAGATGAATGAGAACATACAATGTTTGTTTTTCCATTCCCAGTTACTTCACGTAGAATAATAATCTCCAATCCCATCCAGGTTGCTGTGAATGACATTAATTCATTCCTTTTTAGGGCTGAGTAGTATTCCATCATATAGGCTCAAAAATTAAGTGATTTCCAAAGGCACACAGCCAGAAAATGGCAGAGTTGAGTTTCTCCCCTAGGGACTTGTGCTTAAGCCCTTTCCTTACAGTGAGTCTAAGTCTAATGAAATGCTGGTGTTCCTGGAACCACAGGAGGGGAAACTGACTGAGACTAACAATATGAGAAAGAGATTTCTCCTTCCAAAATCCACCTCTAGTATCACCTCATCCAGGAATACTTCTCTAGACATCACAAACACATACATTATTTCTTCCACCGAGCTACTTCTCTTGTTCCTCATCGCACTGCATTGTACATCTATTTTTAGATGTTTATTTTCTCTATTTAATTGCAAGCCTCTTTAAATATCATGTTTGTCTTTGCAGGAACCCAACAAATCTGTTTATTCTATATTATTACTTACTTACAAGAATTGCTGGGCAGGAAACAAGTACCATCCCCAAGCAAAACAACAACAAAACCATCAACCAAACACAAAACTAACCAAGAAAGTGAGGTGCCATGCGATGCTAAAATCATAAAAGCCTTTGTCATTCAAAAATAAGAAACTTATTACAAAGCTCTCATGGTCTGAACAGAGGATGTCTATATTTGTCTTTGTTTTCACAGCCTAGTATAGAAGTTGGCACCAAGTAGGTAATCGATACAAACACTTGCTGAACAAATGAGTGAATAAATGAAAAAATGAATCATGTAGGAGCAAGGTTTCAAGAAACTGATTATGGGCAGCTAAATCCTCTGCACAACAAAACAGCAAACACAACCTTATCTGAATTGCTGACATACTACCCACTGTCACAAGGTTGATTATAAACATTAATTTTTATGAAAATATTTCCAATAACTTTTCTCTCTCCAGTCTTGAGACTAATCATATTTTCAGAACTTCAAATTGAAATGTATTTCCTGTCCTGTGATCTCGGGCAGTGGGGAGGGTGTGTGACATTAGGGCTGACCGGGCAGATGAGGCTCAATTTGGCACAAAGGAAAAATCAGAAATATCAGTCCCGATACTCAGGGGTCCACAGGGAAAGCAAAGATTACACGGAAGAGCAAAATCCCTGAGCAGGGTCCAATTCACACACATACCAGATGCACTGAAGGCTCTATTTTAAATTAACCTTGAAAATAAAAATGTTCAGTTTGAAAAGAAAAAATAGGAGGAAGAATATATCAGTATGAAAAAAATGGGCTGGGCATCGTGTGGCACATGCCTGT
The DNA here is from genome assembly GCF_024542745.1 of Macaca thibetana thibetana. Lineage (NCBI taxonomy): Eukaryota > Metazoa > Chordata > Mammalia > Primates > Cercopithecidae > Macaca > Macaca thibetana. The sequence continues at coordinate 26,460,982 of NC_065597.1, read as the reverse complement.
AATCCCAGCACTTGGGGAGGCCAAGGCAGGAGGATCACTTGAGCCCAGGAGTTCAAGACCAGCCTGGGTAACAGAGTGGGACCTCACCTCTACAAAAAAGTAAAAAATTAACTGCACGTGGTGGTGCATACTGGTGGTCCCAGCTATTTAGGAGGCTGAGGTGGGAGGATCTCTTGAGCCCAGGAAGTTGAGGCTGCAGTGAGTTGTGATGGTGCCTGTACTCCAGCCTGGGTGACAGAGGGAGAGCCTGTCTCCAAAAAACAAAAACAAAAACAAAAGAAAAAAAGAGTGGTATGTTTTGGCTGTGTCCCCACCCAAATCTTGAACTGTAGCTCCCATAATTCCCACGTGTTGTGGACGGGACCTGGTGGGAGGTAACTGAATCGTGGGGACAGGTCTTTTCCATGCCATTCTCCTGATAGTGAATAAGTCTCATGAGATCTGATGGTTTTATAAAGGGGAATTGCCCCATACATGCTCTCTCTCTCTTGCCTGCCGCCATGTGAGACGTGACTTTGCTCCTCCCTCGCCTTCTGCTATGATTGTGAGGCCTGCCCAGCCACGTGGAACTGTGAGTCCATTTAACTTCTTTCCTTTGTAAATTGCCCAGTCTTGGGTATGTCTTTATTAGCAGCGTGAGAACAGAGTAATACAAAGAGAAAAGAAATGATTCTCCTTCGCTTACAAACATGTGACTCCTTGAAGTCAGTGTTTCTCCAAGTGTGGTCCCCAGACCAGAAGCATCACTGGGTGAGGGCTTGTCAAAAATCCAGATTCTCAGACTCCACCCAGACCTATGGAATTGGTAACTATGGGGGTGCGGTTCAGTCATCTGGATTTTCACAAAACCTGTAGGGGATGCTGACGAACACACAAGGCTGAGAACCACTGTTTTACATCATCATCTCTTTATCAATTTTTTTTTTTTTTTGAGATGGAGTCTCGCTCTGTCACCCAGGCTGGAGTGCAGTGGCGCCATCTCGGCTCACAGCAAGCTCCGCCTCCCGGGTTCACGCCATTCTCCTGCCTCAGCCTCCCGAGTAGCTGGGACTACAGGCACCCGCCACCACGCCCAGCTAATAGTTTGTATTTTTAGTAGAGACGGGGTTTCACCATGTTAGCCAGGATGGCCTCGATCTCCTGACCTCATGATCTGCCCGCCTTGGTCTCCCAAAGTGTTGGGATTGCATGCGTGAGCCACTGTGCCCGGCCCTCTTTATCAAATTTAACAAACAACTTGATTTTCACATTTTTTTTCTCTTCGATTTAATAAAGTAAGATATAGCTGTATTTGGCAGGCCTATAAACCATACAAAGTCCTGGTAATGAATCAGGTACTACCCTTTACACAGATCCTCATGTGGAGCTTGTCAGGTAGAAAACTGTCCCCCACAACCCCACTCATTTTTCAGAGGGACTGAGTCACTCGTTGCTGGTCCAACCCCAGGGACCATATACTTCTAACTCATCGAACAAGCTGCACTCCACACTCACATTTCTGTTTTTGAGGGGCAGAGCCTAAGCGAGAACAAGCTGCACACCACACACTCATCTCCTTTTTTGAGGGGCAGAGCCTAAGCAGCTAAGAGAGAACATCCAGGTTTACGGGCCTCACAGGTGGGTTTGTAGGCAGCATGCAACCTCCCTGCAGGAGCTATCTGGGAATGTGCACTTTGTCCACCCCTCTGGTAAAGAATCAATCACAGGGCGCTGCTGTGGTTTATCCATATCTGCCTTCCCCAGTAGGCACCCTGCTGGGTCAGAGTTGGGATGTCTGCATTGATCTCTGCATCCCCAGTGATGAGCAGCTGGGCGCGGGGTCGGGCGGGCGGAGGGGGGGAACTATCTGCCTCGCCCTGCTAGTGAAGACCGGTGATTCAGTCATCAAACGCTCTTTTTTTTTCTATTAGAGTTCTTCTCAGAATAACAACAAAAACAGCAGTTGCCACTTATTCAGCACTTCCCCTGCATGAGTCTGCAGTCTGAGCTCCCCCTCCCTTGCATTAGATCATTTTGTCTTCAAAACGACCCAGCGGAGTAGGTCCCAGCGTCAATGTCCCTATTTACAAAACCAAGGCACAGTGAGGATAAAGCACTTGTCCAAGATGACACAGTCAGCAAGTTTGCAGAACAGGGACTTGAAACTATCATTTGGCCCCTGGTCCTTGTCTCCACCATGATTATTGATCCTATGGTGTTAGGAAGGGAGGTGACATGGGAACTGTATCCTGTGTATTTAGAACTGTAAATGACTCTGAAAGAACTGTTGGTAGAAGCAAAATTCCAAGGATTAGAAATCCAGGCTCAGAGTGACTAAAGGAGAGAATTGTTTTGATTCACGAGTGGTATTTAGAGAAACATCAAAAAGTCGCCATCTTCCTGCTTTGCATTAGAACAGGATCTGGGGCCCCAAAGGACATGACAAAGATGTGTGATCAGGAAAGGGAGCCGTGTCTCCTTTGCCCAGCGGTAGGGACCTCCATGAGCCCCGTCTGTCAGTTATTTTCCTCTTGGTACCATCAGATCTTTATCATGATCCTCTTCATTTACTTTCATGGATCATCCTCTCATCTCAGGTCTCAAAGAAACATCGAGGGCCTCCTATCTCCAAGGACTTGACATTATAAATGAGAAGACATATCATAGGTCGTTATAGATCATTGTGGCAATGAATTGCATCCGGGCTGGTTTACTTTGTCCAGAGGAATGTAAGACATTTGAAACGTAGGTTAATATGGAAGCTGCAGCCTGCTGATCATACACACGTTGCCCTTGATCTATTCTCGAGTCTAAAATGAACCCAGGTCTCCCTCTTGTTGAGGATTGCCAGGTTGTGGAAAATCGGTATCTAGGAGCATATTGTTGCTTCACTTGACTTCCTTCTGTAATCTCCTGTCTCCATACGAAGAATCCTGTATTCTTCACTGGCTGCTCTTTCGAAAGTCACCAGGACCCTCCAAATCCTCAAGTCCTGTGACTTTTGCTCAGAAACTTCTTGGAGTCTCAGCAGTGTGGAACCAGTCCACCCTCTGCTCCCCAAATCTCCATTTTTCCATTCATTTCACTCCTCCCCCCGCCCCACTCGAGTTCATCTTCCCCAGCTGGGCTGTCTTGCTGGCATGGAATGAATGCATCCTCTTACTCTCATCTCTACTGCTTTTCCCTGGAAAAATTTAGCAATTCTATAAATCATCATGAAGAGAAGGAGGAGCTATAATAATACCAGTTAGTATCTGCTGAAGCTTACAGGGCCAGTCGCTCTTTTCATGTTAAACTAAACACACTCAATGCAGCTCTATGAAGAGGCCACTATCACAGTGCTGCCTTTACACAACAGTGACGTGAAGCTCAGATACATTAAGCACCTTGTTCCGGGGCACACAGACATTGAGCATCTTGTTCCAGGGAAGAGATCTGACGCAGTGTCATGCATAGAACTGTAGAACCCTCTTCCTTTGTTCTTGGTTCTCCCTCCAAGCTGAAGCTGGTATCCTGGATCTCTGCATTTATATGTCTAGCTGCCATGATGGTGTCCGCATGCCTGCCCTGGTTTTACCTCCTTTTATCTGCAAATGAGCCCCTCCTTACTGATTTCTCTATATATCAGTGATACCACATTTCCTGCCCCACTCCGGATAGCGAGACTCAGACCATGAGATTAAAAAAAAACATCTTTAGCTCACTCGGCTCCACTATCACCCACACAGCTGTCACTTAAAAGTTATATCTCTATAATAAATAAAAGATGGGGACCATTTACCATCTCAGCTAAACACTGTCCTTTTTCTATCATTCTCTTGGAAGTACCTGCTCCAGGAAAGTTCCTATTGGGAGTCGAAAGGGCTTCTGAAAACTCCCAGAGCAATCTTTTTCCCTGTAACAGAGCAGACTGGGGGCCAGAGAGGTGGGGCACCTGCTGGAGACCACACAGTGAATCACCTCAAGGGCTACTTGATTTGGGAGCTTCTTGAGAGAGAACTGGTCTATCTCAGTTTAACTATAGTGCCTGGCACACAGTCGATATTTAATATAATTGATTTTTTAAAAATGATTATCTCTAACTTCACATTCCGGCCTCCATTACCCTTTCGCCACCTTGATATTCTCACACTTGGTTTATTTCAGGATCCTCTTGACCTGTTTTCACACGCTTCTTCCTGTACACAGGTGTGAAACTCATCTTCCTAAAGATCCGGTATCATCTGCACCTCCCAGCTCAAACAGCACCAATGGTGTTTATCTGTGCTTTAGGTGAGGGCAACACCCCTTGTCTAACTGGTGGGCTTTTCCACAGTCCTGATCCACAGTAACTAATCTGCCTCATCCATCAAACGATTTTTGTTTTTTAGGACGGAGTCTAGCTCTTGTTGCCCAGGCTAGAGTGCAGTGGCGTGATCTCAGCTCACTGCAACATCCGCCTCCCAGATTCAAGCAATTCTCCTGCCTCGGCCTCTTGAGAAGCTGGGATTAGAAGAACCCGCTCCCACGCCTGGCTAATTTTTGCATTTTTAGTAGAGATGGGGTTTCACCATGTTGACTAGGCTGGTCTCAAACTCCTGACCTCAGGTGATCCGCCTGCCTTGTCCTCCCAAAGTGCTGGGATTACAGGCGTGAGCCACCGCATCGGGCCCAAAACTTTTTTTTTTTTTTTTTTTTTTTAAGGCAGGGGTGAGCAGCGGCGATAAGTTTATTTAAATCATTTCCTTCTTAACCCCTTCAATGCAGGTACACGACCATTAGGTGGCAGTAATGCATCACTGTAGGGAACGAAATCAATGGTTCAGTTGAACACTTGAGATACAGGTAAACGTGGTCCCCAGCTTTTATTTTATTACAAAGATTTAACTTTAAAAAATCCCCCAAAAACGGTAAGCTTAAAGACTTTGGATTTGTTACATGTACTCCTTAATAAAGCCATGATGGAATTCATCCCCATTGCCCAGGAGCTCCTTTCCCAGTCATTTCTCCATGTTGTAGCAGACTAGATAACTGGAGTCTACTGAACTTGTTTAATTAATTACAGGGAAGATCTTCCTATCTGAAGCTCCTACTCCTTTGATTACCACCAGAAAGAGACGAGATGGAGAAACCAGCACAAAATAGCCCCGGAGTTTAATGGTACCAAATCCCTGTGTGGTTTTTCTTCCATTGTTCAGAAGAATGGAACTCTGTACCCTGCTAATTTTCATTTTCTGTCCTTTCTTCTCGTCTTTGCGGCTGGGAATAATTTACATTATTTTATAAAACTGGAGGCACAAAACTCTAACACTGAGTGGTGGAAACCGATCTCATTAAGCAACTTCCTTTTAAAAAAAAGGCTCAGCTGACCGTCTATGCCTAAGGGCCTATTTCTAAATCTAGTGAATGTACTTTCTCATTTTTTCCTTTTTTTTTTTTTTCTTTTTAGAGACAGTCGCACTCTGTCGCCCAGGCTGGAGTGCAGTGGCATGATCTCGGCTCACTGCAACCTCTGCCTCCTGGTTCAAGCGATTCTCTTGCCTCAGCCTTCTAAATAGCTGGGATTACAGGCACGTGCCACCATGCCTGGAAAATTTCTATATTTTTTGTAGAGATGGGGCTTCATCATGTTGGCCAGGCTGGTCTTGAACTCCTGACTTCCTGTAATCTGCCCCCACCCCCATGTCGGCCTCCCAAAGTGCTGGGATTACAGACCTGAGCCACTGCGCCTAGCCTTCCTCATGTTCGTCTATACCCAGTAAAAAGGTTTGATGGGGGAGGGATGGGAATAATGCTTTGGAAATCTTTTAGTTGCCTTTTTGCGTTAAGAGGCACAAAGATCTCTGAACTGTCTGTTGTTTGGGTTGGTTTGTAGGAATCATCTTCCTCCTACTTCAGTATCTCCCAAGCACCTACTTGGGAACTCCGAGTTATATTTCCAAGCTAAACACTTCTCCCCCTTCCTTAGGACAATTTTTAGATGCTTATCAGATCTTCTAACTGAAGTTTGGAAATCTCAGCTATTCAGTTTTACTTAGCCAAGTGATGAAAACATCTATTCAGAATTCTAAAAGCAAAGAAGGTGGAGAAAGGAAAAACATGATGGTTTTTATCGCTAACAAAATGTGCAGAGAGAAATTAAAGCCAAGTGTGAAAGTTCCTTGCTATCTTTCGGTTGCGCCTTTGTGGAATACTAATGCAGCTGTGGGAGGCTATCGGTCCGGAATCCTGGCTTCCTCCGCCCTGCAGCCAGGTGATAAAGCCCCTCCTTAATGACCCAGAAGCCCGAGGAAATTGAGGCCAAGTGTGAACACAGCAGGATCTGATTTTCTAGGCCAGAAATTCATTTTAGGGAAAACTTAGGAAGCCTTTCTGAAATAACTTTTCTTCTTTTGTAGAAGAATGATTCAGGTAGGGGAAAACGATGCAAACCTTTTATAAATTAGGTACTTAACCTCTCGCAGCCTCAGTTTCCTCAGCTGCAAAATGGGTAAACTACTACTTAACTGTCAGTGTTGTATGAGGATTAAATGAAACAGTAGGAGCTGGCATGGAAAGAGGTCACACCTGTGAGTTTATTCAGACTCCACTGCCATGCAAAATATCAAAAATTAAGAATATAAATAATCCCTGAGAGGCAAAGTCTTAATTAACTAGCATGGCCTCATTTGAAAAAAATCCCAGCACTGTGGTTTCTGAATATGGATGAACAATGCCATCATTTCTTAAGAGCTTTAATTTCCTACCTGCAGCATGGGAACAGAGGCATTTTGGTCCATTTTTGGAGTCTTTCTTCAACTCCCTCTTCATCAGAGGAAAGCGCTGATTTACTGATTTGGGAAACTGCTTGCACCATGGACTTCTATCTCCATCTCTAGGGACTCAGGCTTCTAACTACGGCAGACACTTTAAAACCAGCTAATATTGGTTGGAATTTTACACCTTCAGCAAAAATAACCATGAGAATATTTTCATTTAGAACAGAATATTATGAATGAAAGAAATTAACTTGGCAGACAGAGATTTAAGCTGGTTTCAGCACACTGCTCTACAAAGATCGGCCATACTACTCAAAACATTACACTCCAGCTCGCCAGTTACTATTATTAAAAACAGCCTCACTGGAGGGACATGAGCAATGATGACCATGAAAATTCCTTGGGTACTATGACTGGCTCTTCACAAGAGAGACTGCGCAGGGAGATGAGGACATCATTCTGGTGCTCAGTGGCTGGGCTGTAAAGCCAGGTTCTGCCACTCATCAGGTGGGTGCCCTTGAGCACGTTACTCAACCTCTGGGTCAAGATTTTAAAAAAAAATCTTTCCAGGTGATTCTAATATATAGCAAAATTTAAGAAGTATTGTCCTAGGGCAAGTTCCTTACCATGTTTAAACCTCAGTTTCAGTATCTTTAAAATGGGAAAATCCCAGCATGTACTTCATGCGATGATGCTGAAGATTAAATAAGATAATGAACACTCAGGGCCTAAATGCTTAACATATTACCTGTTACCTGGCAAGGGTTCAATCAGTGCACGCCTCTAACATTGTTGTCATCATCATTACTGTTGTCATCATTCTCATCATCATCGTCATCACTGTCACCATCATCACCATCACCATCGTCATCTTTGTCACATCAGCAGCCACGTCTTCATTGCTGCTATTGGTATCTTCACCATCATCAACCTCAGTATTGTCATCTTTGCCATGATGATCATCACAGTCATCAGCAACCCATCATTATCACTGTGATCATCACCATCACCTCACCACCATCTTTGCCATCATCATCATAATCAACACCATCACCTGACTCTATAGGAGATACCATTGATTCTTTTTTTTTTTTTCTTTTTTGGTAGGGACTTCTCACTTCGTTGCCCAGGCTGGTCTCAAACTCCCAGGCTCAAGCAACCCTCCTGCCTTGGGCTCCCAAAGTGCTGGGATTACGGGTGTGAGCCACCAGCCTAGCCTGACACTGATTCCTTTAGGTAGACTGTTGAGTGCTTTTGTACTCAACATGATAATCTTGAATTCCTGGTTCTGCTTTTAATCCTCTGGAATAAGTGAGGGGCTAGTAACCTATAAAAATTCTCTAAACATTTTGATTAGATTCTATTTAGGTAAAAAATGTTTAAATCAAACCTTTTTGTAACATTCAACACACACTGAGAATGTGCTCCTAATGAGGGTCCTATCTGTGGGTGCAGTGCTCCAAGCTCACTCCTTACATTCTTTCACTCACACCTGAACACCTGTTGTGGAAGGGGCTCCCAACCTCTTTCTCAGAGGCGTGGCCTCCCCAGGGTTAAGCAGCAGAAACACAGCTAGAACTCCATCCACCATTCTAAGCGTCACTGTAGGAGTAAGTCACCCACCCTATCACATTCTCAGCTTCGAATAAATTCCTCTCTGCGTTTGGCATGGAAGGTGATAAGTATTTTCTGAGCTATTTTTCAGTTGCAAACTTCAGTCTGCTGAGATGAAATATGCAGATTGAGGCCTGAACAGCTGTAGCACTGCAGAGCGGCTGGTATTTTGGTGGGCTTTATTTTAAAGTCGTTGACAGTTCAATCTCACTAAATAATTCAGCTGTTTAGGAAAAGCCATATGATCTTAAAATAAGTCCCTGAAGGTCAAGCATATAGGGTGAAATTTTATTTTTCAGTAAATAATAGCGTTCGACAAAATAACAGAAATGTCCTTCACAATGTCTCTTCCTTTACATCTTGGAATGAAATTACCAAGTGCACATCACTGGATGTTCATTTGTAAACATTTTACATCTTCTCCATGCCTTTCTGGCAGAGTATTAAGGTAACATTCTGATATCACTGTTCCCAATGAAGTTAGAGATTCTAAAGAACAATTTCAAAATGCAGCCCTAACTTGGGGTGTCACTGATCATTTGGAAAGTCGTTTGTTCCATCTAGTCCAGAAAAATACAAGCTTCTTGTCATAGAAAGGCTGAAGTATTGACTATAAATCTATTTTAAAAAAACACTTGCAATGTGAAAGTTTTCCAGGTCAAAGCTGGATCTCTCTCATCCATCACTAGGTTCTCCAAGGTGACATGCAATTCAGGAGAAAAGCATCAGCATCCAGAAAGATACAAGCCATGGATGTCTTTGTGCTCCTTAATGATGGGTCTTTGGCTGAATCACCAGACTGGTAGCTTTAGAATAGCTGCTCATGGAGGTGGAAGGCAGGATGGGGAGGTCCTTGGATAAACCTCATCTAGACTCACATAGAATCCTGTACTCGTCGAGGCTGATGGGATCTTGACGTTCATCTACCTCAAATATCTTCTTGTCTCATTTTACAGATGAGGCAACTGAGGCCCAGGGAGAATAGATGATGGGTGCCCATTAAGGCACTCAATTAATAATAAAGCCAGAGCTAGGATGCAGGTGGCATTGGAGCATGGTGACAACCATGCTTCGCATCAGAGTTGGCCTGTGTGTTCCTCCGGTTCGACTGCAAGTACAGGCATGGCCATTTTGCTTGTAGACAAAAAAGACTCTGTCATCTCACTCCCAGCTCTTATGGTGTGGCCGCAACCAAATCATTCAAGCCCTCTCAATCCTAGCCTCTTTATAGATAAAGCCCTCTTAATAATCCCTACCTCATAGGGATGTTGTATGAATGAACTTCTATATTAAAAACTATCTTGAACAAAGCCTTGTGTACACATTCATGAATTCATGCCCTCTGATGCCCTGAAACATTTCCTTTTGGAGTAGAGTGTGGGGTGCAGAGTTGAGTCATCATCACATCTACTCACAGGGCTCCACCAGGTACTCTCTCACTTCCCAGACACCATTTCTATTGGGGTTCAGGGAAATGCAGTCATTTCATCATCACAGAGCTAACTGACATCTTGGTGGCAGCTGTGAGTCATAAACCATATCAGGAAAAACAGGAGCTGAGCTTCTCGCAGCTTGCAAAAGCTGCCCAACTCTAAGGACTAGCATGCAAAAAATATTGTAGAGAAACTTTTCTCATTTGTCACAAAAACTATTAATGTTCCTTTTTGAAAATTAAGAAAATATCATTGACCAAAACTTGGGAAAATTAAAACCATCCCTAATTCTACCACTCAGGGAAAGTTACTGTTAATATTTGGTAGGAACCTAAGTTTTACATACATCTAACATAGATATAGATTAAGCTGATGTTCTAGAGCTTGGCTTTTGCCAATTGTAAATGTATTGTGTTTTCCCAAGTAATTGAATTGTCATCTTTCAAATGGATATACAATATTCGACCATTCATATTATTTCATATTACCAGAGTGGTATTCAAAGTATTGAACAATAGGAAGAGACTGTGTGCCAACGAATGACAGTTGAGAGGAGTCTCTGGGAGACCCATCCATGGTCAACCAGATGACTACTGATCCTGGCTGTGCCATAATTTAATTATTTTCTTATTCAAAACATTTCATTTTTAAATTTTTTCTCCTGTCGTAAACACCTCTCTAATGAAAGAACAAATAATAAAATCTTGACATGCATCCTTAAGTATATTAGAAAGTTGGTTTCCTAGAACTGCAGTGGTCATGTTCAGGGATGAACACAGGTTTGGGACATTGCTAGAGGGCAAGCTCTCCAGGATGTCCACCCTCCATGTAGGTCACTGTCATGGGCTCATGTTTCCTTCCCTTGGCAAACACTCCAAGTAGACAATTAAGAAAGGCCAGGTAGTTGTTCTAGAAGGGCACCAGGATTATTTCCCTCCCCTTGCTGTCTTTTTTTTTTTTTTTTTCAGATGAAGTCTCACTCTGCTACCCAGGCTGGAGTGCAGTGGCTCAGTCTCGGCTCACTGCAGCCTCCACCTCCCAGGTTCAAGCAATTCTCCTGTCTCAGCCTCCTGAGTAGCTGGGACTACAGGCGTGTGCCACTATGCATAGCTAACTTTTGTATTCTTAGTAGAGACAGGGTTTCGCCATGTTGGCCAGGCTGGTCTCAAACTCTTGACCTCAACTCAAGTGATCTGGCCCGCCTCGGCCTCCTGAGGTGCTGGGACTACAGGCATGAGCCACCGTGCCCGGCCCTTGCTGTCTATCTTCTGACTATGACCTGCCATGTTTGCAGAGACCCCTTCCCACCATGACTGACTGAGTCCCCATTCCACAGTGTTGGGGGCACAAGGCTAGAGTTGTCTTCGGGCTCTGGCCCCTACTTGGAGCTCTCTACTCTGTACTAACTAAATATTTGGGTGTGGACAAGCCACTTCATCTGTCCTGGTCAGTGCTGATTTTCCTACATGTAAAGGAGGCAACTGGGCCAGATGAATAACCAAACTCCTTTCCGTGTCCTCAGCCTAAGTCTACAACTCTGTGACCCACATCTAATGCTGCCACATTTAAATGATGAAAGCTTTACTTCACTTCTTGAACCTCCTCTCCCTTTTTCTCCATCCCCAACAAGCCATTCTCCATCCTCGCTCCATCCACCAAGCAAACTTTTAAAAATGTAAATCATCCAATGACTTATTTATTTCAGATGTCATTTAAAATGAAAGCCAGCCTCCCTCCCCTGGCCTGCACAGACATCGTGGGTTCATCCTCTACCACCACATCAGCCCTACTTCTCTCCTTTGAGCCTATCTTATTTTCTTCTTTACACTTGACACCCAAGTTTTATATGTTTTATTGACCTACCTAGAATTTTTTTACATAGAATTTGTACTTTGTTAGAGAAGGGACACCCAGGATTGACAGTACTCTGCTCACTAAATACATGAATAAATGTGATGGGGAAAAGAAAAGTAGCCACTGACCTCCAGGAGCTGGCCTGGGACATTAGTTAAATGTTGGTGTTCTCCAGTCAAACATGATTTCAGAGAACACCAACATCAGACAAGGCCACCCTGTGATCGCAGTAAATCAGACCATAAACAAGACCACTCCGTAATTATGGCTGAACACAGACAGACCTGAACATTGTCGAAGCCATCCCCTTTCCCGGCTAAAACAATAGCTGCTTCTTTGCCAGTTATGGTTGTGGCCTCACCCTAGGCTGTCCTACCTACAGATGAGATTTAGCACTGGTCATAGAACTACCCTTGCTTCCCGACAGCATCCAATTCAGAGAAATGGTTCACTCTTGCGACCATTCCCCCAAAGCAGCTCATAATGCAAGCCCAAATTCTAAGTCTTTTCTAACACACTCTTACTAAGACATTCCATACTTCCCTGTGGTATATTCTCTCTCACTGCAATGAGCAATCAACCCAACTCATTAATTACAGATGTGTTCCTGGTGCTCTTTGGCTGAAGGGCAATAGCAGTGGGAAAATAACAATAAATAGTATTAATAGCTTCTTTTTCACGAATAATTGCTATGTAAATTGCTTGGGTTAATTGCTATGTGCCAGACACTGTTCTTTCCAATAAAACAACATTAGAATATAGGTATTACTATTATTATTCTGACTTCAAAGTTGAAGAAACTGAGGTTCAGCCTGGAGAAGTAACTTCCCAAGATCACATAGCTGTTGGAGGAAGCTGCAGTTTAAACCCACATTTGCCTGACTTCAAATCTTGTATATTTTCTCATTATTATAGTGTTTCTTTTTCTCACCCTTTCCTTTAAAAACGATGTCAGGTGCTCTAAGCTAGTGATGAGAATATGCATGATAAATGTGTTCCCTCTAATAATTCCTCCATTTGAAGTAATTAACATTCCCAATAGTTATTGCAGGTTTTCAACCCTCTGTGAATATCTGCAGTTTAGATTTTTCCACTCTTTCAATGTCACTGCTGCATAGACTTTCTGGCACAGTCTCAAACGTACAGAATATGTTCAGCATCAGAAGAAATACTGTCAGACAACCATTCTGTCATTTGGGGGATTATAATTGTGAAATGGAGAAAATATTTAAAAACACAGATCTGTGGGACAGAACGTACTTCATACAGGCTCTAGTGTAAGACAGCTGAATAGCTCTCGGTATTTTGTATTATTGCTTTTTAAATAATGTCTCCTATCCATTGTCCTTAAAATATGACTGATGAATGACTGAATTTAGCAGTTGTACTAGGAATGAAGACTCCAGGTAGTTGGTCAATGAATAAACATACCTCGACTTAGAATGTTATGGAGAGACAACTGTGACTGGGCCCTGCCCTAGGTGCTACTGTCTGTGCCATCTCAAATATATTCCTTTCACATACTTCAATTCCTAAATCAACCCATAGGAAGATAAGAAGTCAGCAATATAGACCTGGTGCCATTAGGTTTAGGCAACACTGGGGAGCTTCAATTCCCTTCCATCCTGTGATCCAAAATGTCCATGAGCTGCAAATCATTCCTGTAGATGGGTTGATGGAGCATGGTGAATACCAAAGACCAAATATTCCAGTTTCATCTGATTCCAGAATAGCTTTGCAGACAAGTCCCTCAGGCTCTCCTGTAGGCAGTTTGATACAGGAATCTAGGGTCTATGATTTAGATGCACGCTGCTTCTTAAACCATCGAAGGGGTTGTGAGCAGGACAGTGGCATGATCAAGTGTCTGCTTAAGAGTCCACTCTGGCACAGGGGAGAGTAGGGAGACTGGTGAGGGGTGGATGGCTGCAGCAGAGGGTGGATGGAAGTATGCACATGAGAGTGGCCAGGAGGATGGACGGAGGAAAGCAGATGGAAGAGATCTTGAGGAAGCAGAAGGAAGAGAGTTGGGTGATGACTGGCCATCTTGGAGTGACATGGAACAAATAATCTTTATTTGCTTATTCTCGTAAGTTGAATTCCACATTAATTTCTACCCTTTGGCCAAACTATTATAGATCAGTGCATATTATGTCAAGTAGATCTGGGGTTCATGGGAAAACGGCAGTCAAGAATGTTAATTTTTTTCTGACTTTGGCTGCATATTATGTGAAACCTTTACTTTTTTTTTTATATTGTTTTTATTTTTTGAGACGGAGTCTTGCTCTGTCTCCCAGGCTGGAGTGCAATGGCATGATCTTGGCTCACTGCAACCTCTGCCTCCCGGGTTCCAGTGATTCTCCTGCCTCAGCCTCCCGAGTAGCTGGGACTACAGGCATGTTCCACCACGCCCAGCTAATTTTTTGTATTTTTAGTAGAGACAGGATTTCACTGTGTTAGCTAGGATGATCTCGATCTCCTGATATCAGGTAATCCACCTGCCTCGGCCTCCCAAAGTGCTGCGATTACAGGCATGAGCCACCGCGCCCCACCAGCCTTTATCTTATTAATCGAATATGTATGTACCTTATTAAGCTGAGTACGTTCCCTGTTCTAAATGCTTTATGGATATTAATTCATTTCATATTCATTACATTTCTATGAGGTAAGGACTATCATTACTCCGTCTAACAAAGGAGGAAACTGAGACACAGAGAGGTCAAGTAACTCACCCAAGGTCACACAGCTGATAAATGAGAGTCACCTTCTGGACTCTGTGCTTTTAACCATTATACAGCATGGCCTCTCTTGGGAGGCTGATGTCAGAATCAAATCTGTAAGAACTCCAACCTACTCCTGGCAGGGGCGGGGGGAAACAAAACAAAATAGTACCAGGCATGCCTCAAGGACAGCCAAGGGAAAGTTAGTTATATTGTTTTGACTTTGATTTAATTTGTTCTCAAGCACCACAATCAAGAAGCAGTTTCACCATCCCAGTCTGTTACATTTAAAAAAATGGTGGTGACTTTCTGATGGAGACTCTGATGGAGTTTTATAGATAATTATTTTAGGCCTGTTTATCCATAAAGAGCCCTACCAACGGCATGTGATGATTTATCTCTATGGATTAAATGTCACAATTGAGCTGTGGTCTAAATCATACATTCACAGCAGACCTTGAAAACCTCTGCAAGGTCTCCCAGCCACAGGCACCAAAGTCAGCCAAAGTTTTCCAACTTTTCTTTTTACTGTCAGAAAACTGGGATCACATATGGAACATATTACTTGTATATCACAGCTGGATAGGCATTTAAAGGCACTAAGTTCTTTCAAAGAGGAAGCAAACTTTATGAGTTCAGGGAAGTCTAACAGATTTATTCTCAGATTAACAACCTCATACTGCTTTGAAGAAAGCATTAAGGTATCCATGGCTTGGAGACAACACAGTACTTGGGTCATTATTCATTGTTTGATTTTTCTTTTCTTTTTTTTTGATTCAGGGTCTCACTCTCTCACCCAGGCTTGAGGCAGTGGTGCCATCATAGCTCACTTCAACCTTGAACTCTCAGGCTCAAGTGATCCTCCCTCTCCAGCCTCCAGAGAGAGTATGTATTTTTTTTTTTAAAAAAAGACAACTCCTTCAGCATAAATATGACATAAGCATTATTATAAGCTCCAATATGAAGAAACATATGCAGCGAAATTGCCCCAGAATGAAACAACCAATGAAATGGAATTTAGATCAAGAGTCATTTGTTGCATTGTTCCTCATAGTTTTTATTTGGCAACAGCTTCTTTGGCAGTTGCTAGAGCAGGGCATCTCCACCTTGGCACTGTTGACATTTGGGGCCAAATTATTCTTTGCGACGGGTGCTGCCCTTTGCACTGTAGGATATGAAGCAGCATTCCTGGCCTTGACCTGCTAGATGCCACTAGCATCCCTGAGTCATGACAACCCTCCAGACATTGTGAAATGTATCCTTGGGGAGCAGGGACAAACTCTGAATAGCTTTTTAAATCGAAGAATTAAAAATGTAAGACATACTTTTACATCCCATTCATTCGCCATATTGAGTGGCTACTATGTACCAGGCCTGGTGTTAGCCACAGAATTCATCTCTTCACACAGTGGAGTCTGCAATACAATGAAGGAGACAGACAGCCAACCAGAGATAGCAGGAAATGCAGATGGACAACTCTAGTGAACATGGAGACAGGGAGTAACAGAGTGGCTTAGCCTCACCTAGGGACACAGCAAAGATTTATCAGAGGAGGAGACAGCTGAGCTGAAGCTGGAGGCTTAGCAAGAGTCATCTAGACTTAGATGTGAGGTACAGGGAAAAGCACCATAGGCAGAGACAATAGTATGAACAAAGACCCTGTGATCAGGTAGAGAGTGTGTGGCATGTTCAGGGAGGCCACCGTGGACTACAGTGGGTATGGGAGAGTGGAATGAGACAGAGTGAAGAGAGGCAGCAGGGCTGGACCACATCAGAGTTAGACGCTGCTTTGGGGAAATGGGGCAATGGGGAGCCACAGAAGGCTTTAAATGGGGGTGACATGATTCTAGTGTTTGGGAAAAAGATCACTTTGCCTACACCATTAAAAATATATCAAACAGGGAGTCAGGCATGGTGGCTCACGCCTGTAATCCCAGCACTTTGGGAGGCTGAGGCAGGTGGATCATCTGAGGTTAGGAGATTGAGACAAGCCTGGCCAACAAGGTAGGTGTGTGTGTATATATACATATATATATACACACACATATATATATACACACACATACACATATATATACACACACACACACGTGTGTGTGTGTGTGTGTGTGTGTGTGTGCAGGTCTCACAATTCCAAATCCTATATTCTTTCCAGAGATATATATATATATTTTTATATATATATAAAAACAGGGATCTATTTTATGCACACACATAAACATATCTAATAGGTCCAGGTATGCCAGGTATGAGGCTGTTGTAAGAGTCCAAGAGAGAAATTGGAGTATATCCTTGGTTAGGGTGACAGCAGAGGAACCAGACAAAATGACAGATTGCAGACATATTGAGGGGTGACATTGGCAGGGCTGGGATATGGATTGGCTCTAAGAGAGGGATAAGAGGAAGGGCTATGTATATGATTACTAATCAGTTTCTCACTGTGGCACACTGGATGGATTTTTTTTTTTAATTGAGTTTGAAATGGAGGGAGTGGAGGAGGGACTCTCAGCTTTTTCAGCATGTGGACTTGAATCATTGGCACTTCAGTGGGCATGGGAGACTGGAATGAGACGGGGTGAGGAGAGGTGGCTGGGCTGGACCACACAGAGGCAGACACTGCTTTATATTTCAGAGGCAACAGGGAATACGACCCTTGAGGAAGGCATCTTGCATGTCATCTCTATCACACAAGTGGGGAAGTAAGTTCAGAGCCAAGGCTATCCAGCCAGTGGATGGAGCAGCTATGACTAGAACGCAGGTCTCACAATTCCAAACCCTATGTTCCTTCCATGTAGTACCATGACCTGGCCCTAATAGGGTCCATCTTGAACCTGGAGCAGAGTTCGTTTAGATGCTGGACAATTCTCATTAACCTGAGTGGCAAGGTGGGACCTCATCTTAGGTACATAGAAGACTGGGCTATTAACGATGCCCCTTCAAATTACTTTGGACAATTTATTCTGCACTGGACTAATGAGCCTTGTACTGCACTTCTGGGAAACCTCTCACCTTGTAACATAAAGTCCATCAGATAATGTTCTGCATATTAACCTTGCTAGAAAGAAAAGAAAAATAAGCAACAGAAAAGAATGATTCCCCCCAACGCAAAGGAAATACTTTCCAATGAGCCACTAAGCATAATTCATATTTTTAGATTAAGAGTGTGTTTTGCAGTGAGGAAAAAAACATCATTACGAACTATTACCAATACCATGATGCCAAGTAATAAAGGCATTTAAACACTCTTATCTGCCGCATGGTTCTTGCATAGACAAGTGTAATGTGACATGACAGTAGCTAATGGTACATTCAAGGAATCTACATCAGCCTGTTTGCCACAACTGGACTTGAGAGGGTTCCCCTTTCTTTCCTGCTGGGGTAATTAATCTTCTGGTGGTTGCACTCCTGAGTCAATAGGAGAAACCATCCTCATCCCCAAGCTCACAAAAAGGAACATGAAAACTTCTCGCAGTCACAGGCAGTGAGGCCAGCTGCCTTTGGTGAAATTAGTAGGTGCACTAAGGAAACAATGATGCTCTTTGCACTGGGTCGTTGTGGTTTGTCTGCTGGTCATGCATTTTTCCAGTAATGAATGATAGCCCATGTTCACATAAATGCTGAATCAGAAGTCACAACAGCTGTTTTGTGTTTTTCATTTTTTGCTGACTCATTGGAACTACTCAGCAAGCCTCAATGGGAAGGCAGAGGCAGTCTTATTTCCCTCATTTTACAGGTGAGGAAACTGAAGCGATGAGATTCTGGGTAAGCAAATCGTCATGTGCTAATTAACACAACAGCCAGGACGAGAACTCAGGGCAACCCCTTCCTGGTCCCAACATGCTACCAGTAAGTTCCAGGAAGATGGGGACTTGGTCTGTCTAGTCTAATATCTGGCATATAGTAGGTGCTCAATAAACACCTGCTGATGGCTTCTTTGTGCCTCTCATTCCCCAGAAGCATGATGCAGTAAGAGAGCCAAGGGGGTCAGAAAATTCTATCCTGGTTTAGTAGGAGACCTCCTGCAATGGCATGGATAAGTAATACTCCTTAGCCCGTGGCTTCTGTTTTGTAAAGTGAAAGTAATTCTTATCAGCTCTAACCATGAAGAAGAAACGTAAGGGTCATGTCAAACAGGACCATGCAAGTTTTCTTCGAACACTACACATTTATGGTGCTGTGGTGATTTTTAAATAGAGGAAAATATTCCCAGCAACCTGTTTGCACTTCTTGATCAGAGATGCTCTGGGGCTGTGTGCAAGATGCATCTCAGAGATCTAGCTGCCTGTGACATGCCACTCTGCCTTCTAGAATTTTCTTGGAGTCCTTTGGGGAAGCTCATGCCATCTGCATGAGCCTGAGAGTCGGCTACACCTTTCTCCACCCAGAGTGAAGTGGCATGTGGTGGCCCCAGTCCCAGGCCAGCACTCTTTTCAACTTTGGGCTAAAAGCTTTACTTAAAGCTCGATTTTCACCCACTCTGTTAACAGCAGCTGTGGTCAGGAGAGGAGGGGATCCTTGCCACTGTTCTCCATGCCCCAGAAGAACACCTCAAGTGTGGAAGTAGGCATAGGTCCCCACTCTGCCATTTGCTAGACATTGCACTTGAGGACTGCTTCTGAGCCTGATCTCAGTTTCCTCATCTGTGATAAGGGAATATTAACTACCACTGGGGTAGATCATAGGATGACATGGTATGAGTTCTGTGCCTGGCACAGCACTAGTAGGAGCTACTGCAGCTACTGATACTCTGTGTATGGATCCATGGTGTCCCAGCAGCTCATGTTGATAATTCACTTCTCTTATTCAAAATGCATGATGACCTTGTGGATAAAAGATTCCCATGTCATAGGGAATCTGAAATTTCCAACTGTGCAACTGGCAATATACCACGATCTGACCACTTTCAACAGCAACCCTGCCTCCACTGAAGTCCAAGCCACGATCCGCTTGGGTCTGGGTGATTGCAGAAGCCTCCTGCCTGGTTTGTCCGTTTCTCCCCTTGCCTCCTTCTCCAGTCTATCCCTCAACAAAGTGGCCAGAAGGATCCATTAAAACATGAGTTAGATATCTCCTTCCCCAGCTCAAAATCTGCCAATGGCCCTATATGTCACTGCATAAATTCAAAGTTCACATAATGATGGATATGGTTTGGATCTGTCTCCCCACCCAAATCTCACATTGAATTGTAATCCCCAGTGTTGGAGGTGGGGCCTTGCGGGAGGTGATTGGATCACGGGGGTGAATTCTCATGAATGGTTTAGCGCCATCCCCTTGGTGCTATCCCCATGATAGTGAGTTCTCAGAACCCTGGTTGTTTGAAAGTGTGTGGCACTTCCCCTCTCGCTCTCTTTTGCTCCTGCTCCCACCATGTGAGACACCTCACTCCTCATTTTCCTTCATGCATGATTGGAAGCTTCCTGAGGCCTCCCCAGAAGATGCCAGCATTGTGTTTCCTGTACAGCCTGTAGAACTGTGAGCCAATTAAGTCTTCTTTTTTAAAAAAATAAATTACCCATCTTCAGGTAGTTCTTTATAGCCATGCAAGAATGGACTGATACAAAGACCTACAAAGACCTCCATGACTTGCACAATGACTTCTGTTCTGTTTCCTCTCTGCCATCATCTCCTGCTTGGATGAATGAATGAAATAAATGATAAGGAGATAGGGCCAGGATCATAAAAAGCTCTAACCTATGGTTGTCTCCTCAACACAATCAACTATGCAACAATTATAAGAACTGGTGTGTAGATTAAAGTAGACAAGAAAGCATAATAAACTTTTTTAAAAATCTGGAATGTGGAGGAGGAACCATTAAGTAAAGACAGGACTACTGGATGGAACTATAGGAATAATTTCAGATCCTTGTTGAGAAAGAACTTTCTTACAGTTTCAACTGACCAACAGTGGAATGATCTCTTTCATGAGAGTGTAAATTCTTTACCACTGAAAATGCTCAAGCAGATACTTGCAAATTCTGTGGATAAGAGATAGAAAAGCAGGATTTCAAAAATAAGAAAAAAGATTTGATGAAATCACATTTAATTTCGCTTGTGAATTCAGGGAGTCTATTATTTGTAATGTTAAAGAATAAAGTGGAAATAAATAAGAGTCAACTACTTTAGCCCTCAACAATTGTTTGGCAGGAAATCAGTGTATTCATTTTTAGGTTATTCATTTTTATTTATTTCCCTTATGCCCTGTTTTCTCTCTTTGGAGTCCTCTTCAATGCCGTGTGTGTGTCTGTGTGTGTGTGTGTGTGTGTCTCCATTGTTTTTTCATGTATAGTTCATCTTCATGCAACAAATATGATCGCTGTAAATTAAAGTAATTAAATTACAAAAGAGAGTGCACATTTAGGCTGGTTCCACATCTTGCCAATTGCGAGTAGTGCTGTGGTGAACACAGGAGCCCTAATGCATGCTCAAGATCCTGATATTAATTCTTTTAAATACCCAGAAGTTAAATTGCTGGATCATATGGCAGCTCTATTTTTAATTTTTTGAGGAAATTCCATAGTGTTTCCCATAGTGTCTGCACAAGATCAACTTAGATGAGGTACCTAAAACAGTCCAATTTATAGACTCAAAGAGGAGAATGGTGGTTGCCAGGGGCTGAAGGGAGGGTAAATGAGGAATTAATAATCAATGAGCATCAGGTTTCAGTCAGACAAGCTGAATAAGCTCCAGATAGCTTCTGTACACAGTAATGGATTGTCCACTTAAAAATATTTGTTGAGAGGGTAGAGCTCATGTTAAGTGTTCTTACCAAAAAAATAAAATAAAATAAAAATGGAGTTCATGTCATAGTGGAATATTATAAAGGTATTTTACAAAAGGGTCTGTGCTTGCCAAGTTACTGAAGCAGAGCACTAGCTCTAAGGAAAGATTAGTCAGAACTGGTTCCCTTCCCCTCAGCATTCTGAGGGGCAGATGGGACGGAGCAGAATGTGGGCTCTGAGACCACCCTCACGATGGAAAGGTAGCCGATAGTCAATCGTGACTGAGGGAAAGGGAATTGTTCCAATAGCCAAATGACATCTTAGGTTGTTCGGTAGGAAACCAGGTAATTTATTTTTATTTCCCTCAAGCTTCGTTTTCTCTCTTTTGGGTCATCTTCAATGCTGTGTGAGTGTGAGTGTGTGTGTGTGTGTGTGTGTTTCTTGTCTTTTAGTGTATATGTAATGTTCATGCAACAAATATAATCACAGGAAGTCTCTGAGCTTGGCACAGGGGATATGATAATGAATAAAACCCAGACTGAAGGTTCTAACCCTTTCCTTAAAGATCGGTCATCAAAGGAGAGGTTTGCATATTAAAGGAGAGGTTTGCAAAAGTCGCCTGTACCTCATGAGGAAATCAGGTGTTTGAGCTTGGTCGAAGAGGGTCCTTCTCTGGACCAATCTTAGAAAATGGGCTTCTCTTGTCATAAATGAGATACCAGTCCATGTCACAACACACAAAAGGACCTTCTTGTAAATGCTATGGCTTGTTCAGATCCAGTCTTATAGAGAGTGTTAAGAAGTCATAACTGACTCCAGGCTGCAATATTCTCTCCTACTGCAAAATGCACATTAATTAATGCCATATTTCAAATGATAAGACTTTCCTCTTTCTTCGTTTGATAACTGTCTCATCAAGACAGGAAGAGAAGATACTTTCCCCTAGGAAATGGATGAGAGAAGTTATTTGTGCCCCTTGACAGGGAAAGTGATGGCCAAACAAACCCCTAGAGTTGGTTATTAAAGATAAATTTAATGGATTGGCCCAGTGCAATGGTTATTTTAACAAATAAACCAAGAATAGTGGCTGAATGCACTGGAAGATGGGGAGATTTGAAACAACCAATTTCACAAGAAAGCAACAGAATTAATGCACCAAATAGATTTTCCCTAAAATGTAAACAAATAAATAAATGTGTAGCTTGTTCCACAAACAAAGGCAAGAAGAGAATGGCAAAAAGATAAAGAATCTCATCCATCCCCTTGTCTTATGGACTAATTTCTAGTGTGTCTACTTATTCATTCAGCATCTCTCATCCTATCTACATGACAAGCACCAAAGTTCTGATTTCTTGGGCTAGCACTTATTACCATGGCTTATTCAGGGAGTTACTTAACAAAACATTGCAAGTTATGAAATGTTATTGTTATCTCCATGCCATGAAGCACTTTTTCCAAAAGCAGAATCCTATTCTCTAACTTGACAACACAATTAAAAAAGAATCTTGTCAATGGAAAAACAAATCCAAAATCAACTCAGGGAAATATTGGAGTAAAAAAAAAAAAATCTAACCATGGAGGTCAAACTAATTAGGGACTTATAGCATGTTTCCAATGTTTTAAAAACAAAAAATACATTTCTTGAGCTAGTTCATTGTTTTCGCTGCCTGCTATTTTTCCTGTGTTTCTCAGTCATTGAATCTCCCTCGGGTCCCATGGAAGGTCACACGAAGCCCAATAATAAAACTCATTTTTCCCCTCCCATAATAAACATGAGCCATCAAAACGTGCCATTTCCACCTATTAAAATGCTGCTACTAGCCAGTGGAGCTTTTGCCCTAACCTTACGAACACAAATGACCCTCTCTGTGTCATCTGCAAAGGGGAAATATTCCAGAGACCAATTCTCTTAAAGTTTTAATTTGAACCAGTGGAACTGACCAGAGGGTCAGCTACAGATCACCCTGGCTTTTCTGTCACCATTCAAAAGTGAGGTGACATGGAGCAGCCAAAGCTGTCAGCAGTTCTGCCCTTGACTGGGTCCAAGGAACATCTTCGTGGCCCTGAAAGGAGTCATAGGAATGTAACTGTTAATACTATTAGGGGAACAGAAGCTCACATTGTTACAAGTGGCCCCTGGTCAACTCTGTGGTTGGTTTTTGATGTGCTGGGAATGAGAATGGTAGAGCAGGACAGCAGACCATAAGTGCAGAGATGAGTAGCAGCACCCAGGCCCGCCAAGGGTGGAGGAGAATCCTGAAGGCACAAGGCACCAGAGTCACTGCACTCCCTTGCTGTGTTATCTAGTAGTGCTGGCATCTTATATGAGTCTCTTGCAGCTGCAGTAACAAATTACACCATTTTAGTGACGTAAAACAATTCTGATGATTTATAGTTTTAGAGGTCAGAAGTCTCAGACGAGTCTCATGGGGGTGAAGTCAAGGTATTAGTGGGGCTGGTTCCTTCAGGAGGCTCCAGAAGAGAATTCGTTGCTTGCCTTTTCCAGCTTCTTGAGGCTGCCCACATTCCTTGGCTCAGGGCTGCATCACTCTAACTGCTGTCCCCAATGCCACATCTCTGTCTCTGACCCTCTTATATCCCTCTTATAAGGACACTTGTGATTCTATTGGGTCCACCTGGATAATCAAGAACACTGTCTCCATTTCAAGATCCTTAATTAATCACATCTGGAAGACTTCTTTGGCCACATAAGAAACATATTTATAGATTCTGGGAATTAGGACAAAGTAATATTTGGGGGGGACATTACTGTGATCACCACATACCTTAAGAGCAAGAGGGGAGAAAACAGATGGGTCATGTTAATAAGAAGTTTAAGTTTGGTAGGACAAGTGGGAAGGGCTCATAGTCACTGAGGGCTTAGGAAAAATGAAGACAATCATTGACTGCAGATGCAGTGAGCCCAGGAGGCTGGAAAACTGGCAAAAAGGTAAGCATGTGAGAGAGAGAGAGAGAGAGAGAGAGAGAGAGAGAGAGAGAGAGTGTGATTGTTTCCACGAGAGTTGCTTCCATGGGAGACAAAATTGGGAGAAACAAAAGGTTATGGTCCAGGAGGAGATTTATGGTGGGAAATATTGGAATTAGAGTAGTTGACATATTAGCAAGGACTAGAGTGAAGTCTTATGAGCTGGCTTCTCAAGTGAGGGGGAGAGAAACATTATTGGAATAATGAAAATCAAGAAGCTGACCCTTCAAATCAGGTGCAGAAGTCACTCAAATGCTGGAAGGAGACAGGAAAACTGAACCAGAATCCAGAGCCCTAGAATCCCAATGCATGTAGGGAGGAAACCCAGAGGCTGGGAGGAGTGATTAATAGTGTGATTAATCAGAGAAGGAGTGGATGAAAGAGGGGGATAGAAGAAAGGTTCTTCCAAAGGGTCCCCTGGAATATTGATTTCTCCTCTTAGCTTTGAAATAATGGGATTAAGAAGATGGGAGGATAGGAGAAAGGACCAACTCCACTTAAAAAGAAAAACAATTTTATCTACTGCATTTCTATTTTAGCTTAATATATAACTCATTTTAATTTTAATTTTATTTTCATTCTCCCCAATAGAATGTAAGCTTAATTTGGGTGGTTCAATGCTATATCTGTAGTGCCTAGAACAGTGCTGGGCACATATTAAGTCCCTTATAAATAACTGTTGAATGAATAAATGGAAGAAAGGGAAAAGGAAAAGAAGAAAAGAAGTAAAAAAGAAAGAAGAAAGACACAAAATAAGAAAGAAAAATAGAAGGAAAGACAGAAAGGTATTCGTACTTGAATACTGCACATTAGTTGAGGGAAGAGCCAAGTTTCTCTAAAGCTGAGGAAATGTGTGTTCTAGGAGATGACTAAAGACATGAGGAAGTTTAGGATAAAGTGAAAGCTTCAAAGGCAACAGTGGAAGAGAGGATAAGGGAGAGAAATTAGCAGGATATTTTTGAGGGAGTTAATGGGCTAAAAGGAGAGTTATTGTGGAGGTGCGATATCATAACCTGGATCTTCTTCTCAGTGAGCTTCCTGAGTGCAGGGAGCTTGTTTCATTCATTAATTGGCCCCTGGCCAAGAGGGGGAATGCAGCAGGTAAGTGGCTGGTTCAAGCGTAAGAACATCAAGAATTGTCTAATTCCAGAACTGGACTCCCCTTCCTCGACTAATTCAGGCAAGAGCCAAGTGACCACATTTTTGAGATGTCCTATGGCTGAAACATCGGCTGAAACCAATGTTAGATGATGTATTGGGTCCCATTTAACTCCCAAGTCATCAAATGGCCAAAGGGAGAATCATCACTCCTTCTTCCAATTTACATTCCAGCTGTTGCATTCACCTTAACGATGGGAGAGCAGAATGACCTTTTACGAATATTACCCATAGCTTAGAACTCGATGGACAAACAGTGGAATCACAACTCTTTCTTGACCCAGGTTGCAAGCATGCTATGGTGTGATAGCATGCCAGAACCACTAAGGGAAAAGGAATAGCTCTGTGGATTTAATTTCCCATTACTATGGCAACCTTGGGACATTTTGTTGCAGCAAAAGGTTAAATGCAACCAAGTGTTCATTAGGATGTTCCACTAACGAAGCAGGCCAAATCCTTACTTGTGTGTAAATCTTTGTCTGTGTGAGTGTAGGTGTGTAGAACAAAGGGAGAGCTTACAAGCTGCGAAGAGCTACCTGTCTAATCAACCTTGGGATTAAAATTGGTCTCTGATACAATGGCTTCATCTGTAATGTGTGTGAAATAACTACAATTGAGAGAGAAAAGAACCAGACATTATACAATAATGTTCCAAGAGCATTTGTCTAGGACCAAAGATTATTTTTTCATTCTCGCAAAACCATTTATGAAAATGTATAATTTCTTCCTTTTTATTTTTGAGGGGCTTTAGTGACCCTTCCAAAATTAATAGCCCAACATTATTTATATTAGTTTGCCTCAGTCTAACTAATATTCCATCCAGAATAACCTCTTACCACAGCAGCTTAAAAAATAATAAGCAAGAAAGGCTTCAAAAGTAGGGGATGAAGGACATGGCAGGGCCCTCATAAATCCAACTAGTTTGAACAACTGAAATTAACTAAGGCCCCAAGGCTGCTTGTGTGATTAAACTCTAGGCTACTGCAGATATGCAACCAATGGTAACGATGTGACTATGACATAGCCTGGTGCACAGCAGTCCATGTTGGATTCCCCTCTTCTAGTCCATGTTGGACTTCCCTCTTCTAGACTGTTCAGTCCGTGTTGGATTTCCCTCTTCTAGACTGTTCAGTCCGTGTTGGATTTCCCTCTTCTACACTGTTCAGTCTGTGTTGGATTTCCCTCTTCCAGACTGTTTTCCCAGATGAAGTTCTTATTCATGTCTCTTACTTGTAGATGCCTTAAAGTTTAGTTATAGTGTACAGCCATGTCCCAGGCTACCATAGGATGGAGGGAAATGGGGGTGGGCAATAAGAATTATCTTTTCCCACGATTTTGGCATTCTCTGAAGTTCCAAAGATTGGCAGGAATGCTCAAGGGCCACCAGAACATGGACAAAGGGACTTGCATATCTTTCAGTTCCCACAACCAGAAACACATGTTTTGATCCTATATATTTATTAGGGTTTCATACACAATAATTTACACTAAAGAATTCCACTGCAACAGACATATGACCATGATTGCAGTAGATGCCTCTGGGAGTATTTCCAACCCCATTCTTCAAGTATTCATTTAGGCATGCCTAGGTAATAATAGGAAACCTGAAAATCAGTTTTAAACTTTTATTTCAGACTTTTAGAAAAAGCCTACCCATTTGAGGTTTTTCTTGTTTGCCTTTTTTTAAGTGCTGTCAGGGATACCCTCTGTGAAATCAGTTTAAAAGATGAGGATCAAGGATTCCTGGAATTTCCTTCTAGCAGCAGAAGATAGATCACACAATGGTGATGCCATTCAAAGAGCAAGAAGTGAGTGGCTTTAGGGTTTTTTTTTTTCTCTTTGTATTTTCTGAAGAAGCGAACAAAATGAGAACTTTCAATAATGACTCAGTGAAAAGATGGTCTCTTGGGTGAGTGTTGACATGTCATGCTGAAAATTCCTAAAATACTTTAGAGGCTACTGAGGACTTACACAATTCTTAAACTGTACTCATCAGTGAAGAAAACAAAACAGACTTTTGCGTGACCCTGGTTATTTCTAGATACAGGGTCAATATGGCAGAAAATGGAGGGGAAGGGAAACACATTTCTGGTGAGTTTGCTGTTACATGTAAATCTACATTATAAATGGAAGAAAGACATGTACTGAATTAGAGAACACAAAAACGAAGCTTTCTGGAATGTATATCCTGCATGTCTAACTTATCTTTGTAATCCTAGTATTTGGCATAGTGTTTTACACATAGTGGGAAATAATCGCCAAATTCTCCTCCTCCTCCTTGATCATGATCATCATAGCCATTGTCTCTACCCAACATTTCTGAGTGTTCATTGTGTGCCAGGCACTTTTCTAAGCATCTTATGTAACTATCAAAACAGGCTCATGAGGAAAGTACTGTTATTATCTTCCTTTTAAAGATAGGGGAACTTTGGGTGATCTCAATGAGAGGTCATGCAAGCAAATGGCCACATGAGATTAGAGGTCAGAGGATTAAGTCAAACATCCTCTAATTCACAGATCACTTTAGCAGCAGTGGCTCAACCTTGACCAGCTTTTCCATTTCAGAATGAATTAATAGACCCGAAGAACTGTAATTTTTGAACCAGACACCAGAAACAGCTTTAAAGACATTTATCATAAGTATTAATTAATTCATGCAAGAAATTAAAGTCTTTTCTGTCTCTAATTATAAGCATTAATACTATAAGAAACTAGATGATTCATCATCTCAAAGACCTTTGCAGCCATCATTCTTTCTGAGATCACTGTCCAACTTAGAATTGGATGTTCTAGTTCATCATGATCAAAACTCACTGAATGCCTCCTAAACATCATAGGAAACAGCTCTGGTTCTTAAATTCTCCTATTAAAGAGAATGACTTTATAATTCCTTGGATGAGTATTAACATGATTTTTAGTTCAATGATACAACATCTTCAAAACAAATTATTTCTATACAGTACAATACAACTTATGAAAAATAGTATTATGGAAAAATCCAGAGGTTCTAGAATATCTAATTAAAGGGGAACATGGCCTTCAAATGATAAACAAATTTTTAGCTAAGTAGTTCTACTATAAATCCACAAAATCTACCAACTTTTCTGCATGATTGATTCTTAAAAACTGAGACCAACACGAATAAGTTAAAACTTAACTTTTATATGAGAAAAGGATGAACAAAACACTTATTCATATGAAGGTTTTTTTAAAAATAAGAAAAGTCGTCAATTTTTAACAACCAAAATATCATGGTTGAGGATTGCCAAAACTTTGTTTCCTGCTTTCATGAGAATGTGATTTGGGTAATCTTGACTATTTTATTAGCTTATTCAAAAGAACTAATTATGGAAAAAGCATTTCAATGCCTGAAAGAACACTGATGATGTTAATTCCTCTGTGGCAGATCTTGTTGGCTGTTCACCACAAAGTCCATTTCCAACTGCATCCTTACTGGACACTAATAAGCCTGGAAAAGCCAAATACTTCACTAGTCTTCTCCACAGTAGGGGTGGCCATGTAATCTGGCCCTGAATAATTAAAAGTCATAAGAAGCCTATAGGAACTTCTGGAAAGGATTTTCTTTCCTGATGGAAGAAAAGATCACGATTCTTCTCTCCATCACTTACTCTCATCTCATTTCATTTCAGCGTGATCTTGATGTGTCTAGAGTTGCATCAGCCATCTTGCAACCATCAGGCAATAAACACAGGGACAAAAAGTCAACATGCAGAGGATAATTAAGTGGAAGGATGTAGAGAGCTTAGATTCATAATATTATGATGAGCTGCTGAACCACTCTTAACTGCCTACCTTCAATCACTTTATGTGAATTAATTAAATGTATTTATTGTTTACTCTAGTGCTGGGATTCATTTATTTGCAGCTTAATATAGCTTAAACTATTAACCCTCTTCTTGATATTTATTCTTCCCTTCACCTCACTAATCCTATACTTTCCTGAGAGTTTTCGTCTTCTCTGGAAGGGTTCTAGACTTATGCCACTTTATCTGCCAGTACCAGAATATGAGTGTTCCTCCTAGGTTCTAGATGCAGCCCTAGTTCTCATCTCCTTCACATTATCCCTTATCCACGTACACAGCTTTTACTGTGGACAGGGAGAGAAAGGGAGAGAAAGACCCACCCTCAATGTGGGTGGACACCATCCAGCTGGCTGCCAGCATGGTTAGAACAAAGCAGGCAGAAGGTGCGATAACCTTGCTTGCTGGATCTTCTGCCTTACTTCTTTTTCCCATGCTAGATGTTTCCTCCTGTTCCTCTTGCCCTTGGACATCAGACGTCAAGTTCTTCAGCCTTTGGACTCTGGGACTTTCACTAGTGACTTGCCAGGAGCTCTTGGGCCTTTGGTCACAGACTGAAGGTTGCATTGTTGGTTTCCCTGGTTTTGAGGCTCTCAGATTTGGACTGAGCCACTACGGGCTTCTGTGTTCCCCAGCTTGCAGACGGCCTATAGTGGGACTTTGACTTATAATCATGTGAGCCAATTCTCTCTGATAAATGTCCATTCATATATACACATATCCTATTAGCTCTGTCCCTTTGGAGAACCCTGATTAATACAATGATAATGGTAGCACTGGTAATTTAATCGGTACGTAAAAGATGCTATGTCATGTGCACACATTATCACGTGAGAATGCTTGAACAATGAACTATTATGAGAGACAGCAGAGCTACTGAAATACTCCTGTGGTCTCTATCCAGAGATCTCTGGGAACAAAAGCTTTCTGGGGAGCTGTCCTTGGTACTGAACAATTTTCCCTCTGACCAGCATTAATCTCCGTGTCTGAATACTGCTTGAGAAATCAACTGCTTTGAATCTTCCAAATTTGTGTCTAGCCAGACCTCCTGCTCCAATTTTCACTGACTTTAGTTGATGCTCTCAATTGTGACTACCTCAGTGATATTTTTAATTACCTGTACAATTGCTTCATAGAGATTGTGACAGCTCGATTTAGTTCATTGAGGGTAAGATCAAGCTTCATTTCAATTTGTAGCATCTATGGCACCTAGCTCTATGTCCTCATCTTGAGAATTCCTCTTTTGTATTTTTTATTCTGCTCATCTTTGCTGGGAAATTCTTCGCCCTCTATTTAAATCTAATTCTTTAAAATTGATGTCTAGTTAATCTGCCTCCCAAGATGCAATATGAGTTAATAAATTCTCTCAAGCTGAAATCTATGTATATAGTATCCAGAACACACATACATACAAAACTTTTTTTTAAAAATTGGACAATTCAGAGAAAAGAAATTCCTATTATGTAGAGCTGAATGTGTAATACAGTTTATTTTGTTTGAAAACAAGATGTCCAATAATTTTAGGTGACTCCTAGACCTGCTGGAAAACATAACCAGAGAAAAATGCATTTATAATATATATTTCATAGTGTACAACCACAATGCCAGTACGCTTATGGGAATGCCTTGGGGCAACTTGTCAGTGAAGTCACCTTATATAATACTGTGGGTTTTGGGCAGCTGATCAAGAATGGTGTCGAGTAAATTCCCCTCTATGTAGGAAACATGCTACAGCCATGGTCTAGATATTATTGGCTCAATAAATGTCAGGTATTACTACTGATAGAGCATGGCAATTGTTCTGTAATGTCTGGTTGGCTATCATTATAGAACTTAGAATCCTGCTCCTGATCTAAAGATATAAAAGTAGAAGGTACCTTATTGGTGGCTGAGGGGTTTAAATAAGATAATTCACACAAGACTGACATTTCTCTCACTGTGTATATTCATGATCAATCATTAGATGCCCCATAAAGTAGTTCTGATGTCTTGTATGTGTGGCTAATTACACTCCTGAGTACCAATTATTCAGCATACCTTGTATGGATGGAATAGGCATCTTCCAAAGATAGGATCAATGAAAAAGTAAATGTCACCTCAATAAACTTATATGTAGACTCAAAAGTCTGATTGCAGAGGTAGGGGTTTGGACAGGGATGGAGCTGGTCACAGATTTCATGAAAAGCAAGCAGCAGCATCACAAAACTACAGCTGTCAGGGAGGACAACAGTTAGGTCTTCACACTGCCCTTTTGGCCCCTATTCCCCCGCACTTCACTAAGGGCACAGCATGCTGCTTAGCTGATTGAGAAAACAGATGAGGTGTCATGAAGTCAGTGTAAAGTTGGCTGACACCTGCATATGTTTCACGAATTTGGGGGGCTTTGCCCTTCCCTATCAGAAGAGAAGCATCTGCTGAAAATTCTCCATATGACACCTCATTTACCAAATGGGCCTGCAAGTCCACAAAGAAGGAAAACAACCTTCACAGAGAGAAAAGAAGGAAGGAGAAGCCTTTCAGTACTCCAAGTTGAACTCTAGGTCTTCTCCTGTCTTTCCTGCTGTCACCTGGTGGTCACATTTAAAAGAGCCCTGACAATATCCTAGCACTCATCACCATGATATTCTCTGTCTCTCTCTCTCTCTCTGTTTGCTAAAACTAATTCCCAGCAGGCAGAGCTCATAGGCCAAGTTCTAACATCACTTCCTCTTCAAAGGAGTTCTTGGATAGAATCTTGGTTTGTACAGATCCAACCAAATGTCCAAGACATTGGATCAGATCCTAACTTGTAACTTGAAGTCTGCCCATACCTTCACTATATTGTCCCCATAGCTATGGGAACAACCTACTGACCTATGACAATGTAAGAAAGTCTGACATTTTATTTTCCCTTTAAGAGGAATAGAAACTACTCCAAGACTACTATATCTTCTTTCTTAATTTGGAAAAAAAAAAATCATGCTTACTATGGGTATTATAATTTTCTAGGATGCCTGTATTTATTTTATGGCTATAAATTTCAGCTGGTAACAGTTACTGCATACTGACAAGTGCCAGCTGCTGAGCTAAATGCTTTTCACAATTTTTCTCTTTTAATCCTCCAGATAATCACATAGAAAAAAAAAAGAGGTGAGACCACCCTCCATTTTTCAAATGGGGAAAGTGTAGCACAGTAAGACAAGGCAAATTTCTGACATGCAGCTAATGAATAGCAAAATCAGCATTTGAACACTGAATATTTTCCAAAGAGCCCATTTTCCTAACTGTCATGTTCTCCTGCAAGATTAAAAGGACAAAGTGTCTGGAAGAGTTGACAAAGGGCTTCAACAGAAAAGGCGTATTTTTCCTGGGCTTTAAAGCATGTATAGGAGTTTTCCACATTGAGGGGGTGGGGAGGATGCTAGGGTAGGAAGGGAAAACAGTTAAGATTTCTCTTTCTCTCTCCAGTTGACTGGAACCATTTTGCTGTGAAACAGAATTTTCATTTCAGTGACCTTGACATCCCAGTTTCCCCATCAAACCAGAGAGGAATTTGTTCAGTTGGAAAAGAGAATTCTGATTGCTTATATACCAGGAGATATACGTCTGCTGAGCCTTGAATTGTATCTCTACAGCCTGTCTGCTTCGTAAGAGAAGCCTCTGTTCTAAATCATTGGTTGTTGCTTTGGAGTTTCTCTAGCTGCTAAAAAATATCTGAAACATATTTGCCTTGCCTGCTGAAGTGTTTGTTTGCTGCAAACTCCCTGCCTTAACGTTATCAAGCTGAAAATTCTATTTTTGTTTCCAAATGGCAACTGTGGTGTCAGTGAGCAGGATAAATTGAAAAGGCAAGAAGGCAAGAGCACGGTGACCAGGGAGGTGGTGTCAGGACAGGTTAAGATAAAGAGGATAGTTCAACTAGTCAGGACAGCAAGAAGAGAACAGGGTAGAGGTGGAGGAAAGATTCTGGGGGCAGCATTTGCTAATTCGCAGGTGAAAAAGAAAGGGGCTAAAATGGCAATCTTGGGGAACGGGGAGAAAACAGGAAAGGGAGGCAGTTCTGGGGAGAAGATAAGGAGTCAATTTGATATTTGTAATTGAGCAAGGAAGCGAAGGTCAAAAGTGTGGGTCTGAAGTCAGAGTGGCCTGGTTTAAATTATGGTCCCACCACTGACTCTGTGGCCTTGGGGAAACTGTGTGTCCTTGGGCTAATTAACCTCTCTTTTCCTCATCTGTAAAGTAGGAATAATAACAGCGATTATCTCATAGGATCATTCCCAGGATAAGTGAAATAATCTATGTAAAGCACTCGGACAATATTCAGAAAAGGTTACCTATAATATTATTGATTTTAAAAATACTACTTTTAAAATTATGGCTAATAGCTAAACAGTACTTAACATGTGCCGGGCACTGTTCTAAAGAGTGCACATTTTTTTAGCATAACCATTTCAAGAATTTTATAAGGCAAGTATTTTTATCCCCATTTTACTGATCGGAATCCTTAGGCACAGAGAGGTGAATTAGGTGGCGTAAAGACATATAGCTAGTTAGTGGCAGAGCCAGGATTCGAACCTAGGATATTTGACCCCAGCATTTGTGCTTTTATTCATCTTTCTGCTCTGCATCTCTTTTCAAGCTATGAATACTGCCTTAAGGACAGGTGCTTGGAGATGCTCACAGAAAGATGGAAATTCAAATCTGGATGCTCAGGAGGGAGGTCAGAGCTTGAAGTGGTACTTCTGGGAGGCATCAGTATGCATATCTCGACCTATGGGCATGGCAATTTCCACCTACAGAGACAAGAACGTGTTATTAACTGAATATTGAGGAATACTTAAACATGAGAGGCACAAGAAGAAATAAGACCCAGAAAGAGAAATTGAGATATAGTCACAGGTGAATCTGGTGAGGACTCGGTCATGAGAGTCAAAAATAAGGAAGAGTCTCCACTGTGTCTTCTATTTCTGTAAAAAATGCCACTGAAATTCTGAATGCATTAAATTTGTAGATCATTTTGGGTAATGTGGACACTTCAACAATACTAAGTCTTCCAATCCATCTATACAAAATCTCTATTTGTTTGTGTCTTTTTAAATTTCCTTCATCAATATTTTGTAGTTTTCAGAATACATGTCTTTCACTGTCTTAGTTAAGTTTATGACTGTATTTTATTCTTTTTGGGACTATTGCAAAGGGATTGTTTTCTTAATTTCCTTTTTAGATCAGTTAGTGTTAGTGTATAGAAAAATAACTAATTTCCGTCTGTTGATTTTGTATCCCGCAAATTTACTAAATTCATTTATTAGCTCTAATAGTTTTTAATGGGGTCTTTAGTATTTTCTATATGTGAGATCGTTTTGTCTACAAACAGGGACATTTTACTTCTTCCTTTCCAGTTTGGATGCCTTTTGTTTCTTTTTCTTGCCTAATTCCTCCAGCGAGGACTTCCAGGACTATGTTGAATAGAATTGGTGAGAGTCAGTATCCCTGTCTTGTTTCTGATCTTAGAAGGTAAGTTTTTAGTTTGGTCACTGTTGAGTATGACGTTCGCTATGGACTTTCCATATGTGGCCTTTATTATGTTGAGGTACTTTCCTTCTATTCCTAGTTTTTTGAGAGTTTTTATCATGAAAGGGCAAGGAATTTTGTCAAGTGATTTTTCTGCATCTGAGACAATCCTGTGGTTTTTATTTTCTAGTCTGCTAATGTGGTGTATCCCATTGATGGATTCCTGTGTGTGGAACCATTCCTGACTCCCATGCACACTTGTCATGACCTATGATCCTCTTAATGTGCTGCTGGACTGAGTTTGCTAGTATTTTGTAAAAGACTTTTGCTTCTATATTTATCAGGGATACTGGCCTTTGGTTTTCTTTTCTTGTAGTGTTTGTCTGGCTTTGGTGTCAGGGTAATACTAGCTTTGTAAAATGAGTTTGGAAGTGTTACTCCCTCTCCAGTTGTTCGGAAGAGTTTGAGAAGGATTTTTATCAATGCTCTAAAAGTTTGGTGGGCCAAACATCTGGTCTTAAGCTTTACTTTGTTGAGAATTTGTGGTTACCAATTCAATCTCCGTACCAGTTTAGGTCCTTTTAGACTTTCTATTTCTTCATGATTTAATCTTGGTAGACTGTAGGTTTTTAGGAATTTATTCATTTTTCTCTATGTTACCTAGGTTTTTTTTATTTTTCATTTTTTGGCAGGTAACTGTTCATGGTGGTCTCTTATGAACCTTTTTATTTCTGTGGTATAAGTTGTAATGTTCCCTCTTTCATTTCTAATTTTATTTATTTGAATCTTCTCTCTTTTTTCCCTTAGTCTAGCTAAGGGTTTGTCAATTTTGCTAATCTTTTCAAAAAACCAACTCTTCTACCAGATGATCCAGAAATCCCACTTCTAGGTATTTGTCCAAAAATAATGAAATCAGGATCTTCAAGAGATAGTTTGAAGATATTATTGGAGAGCTACCATGTTCACCGCAGCAGTACTCACAATATACAAGAGGTACAAACAACCTAAATGTTCAGTGATGGATGAATGGATAAATGTGATACATACATAGAATAAAATATAATTCAACCTCAAAAATGAAGGATATTCTGCAATATGCAACAACATGGATGAACCTTAAAGACATTATGCAAAGTGAAATAAACCAGTCTCAGAAAGACTAATACTGCATGGTTCCACTTATATGAAGTACCCAAAATAGTCATATACCCCAAATCAAAGAGTGAATTGGTGGCTGTCAGGGTCTAGGGGGAGGGAAAACTTGAGAGATACTAATCAACAGGCATAAAGTTTCAATTAAATAAGATGAAGGAGTTCTAGTGATCTGCCATGCAACGCTGTACCTAGAGTCAACACTATTGTACACTTAAAATCTGTTAAGAGGGTACATCTAATGTAAGTGTTCTTACCACAATAAAATAAAATTTAAATATAAACATATATATTTGTTTCCTCTAAAAATATAAAAGTAGACTGTGGTGATGGTTGTATCACCCTGTGAATTACATTAAAAAATTAAACTGTACATTTTAAATGGGTGAATTGTATAGTATATAAATTATATATCAATAAAGCTGTTTTTTAAACAACAACTACTACAACAAAAATATCCTCAAGAAAATCGTTGAGCATATTGATTCATATGGAAAATTCCAAACAAATAAGAAAAACAGCTGTTGGATATAGGAATTAGAACATTTTTGGTACCTTTTCAGAGAGTACTTTTATAAAACTATAGCAGGTTGGTAAGTGGGTACTTGTTAGGGAAGTAAAAGCACCAAGTATTGTCTACTTTTCACAAGTTTTCAAAGGACAAAAAGAGAGAACAGCATTTTTTTTTTTTTTTTTTTTTTTTTTTTTTTTGAGATGGAATCTCACTCTGTTGCCCAGGCTAGAGTACAGTGGTGAGTGATCTCAGCTTACTGCAACCTCCACCTCCCAGGTTCAAGCAATTTTCCTGCCTTGGCCTCCCTAGTAGCTGGGATTGCAGGTGTGTGCCACCATGCCTGGCTAATTTTTTTGTAGTTTTAGTAGAGATGGGGTTTCACCATGTTGTCCAGGCTGGTCTCGATCTCCTGACCTCATGATCCACCCGCCTCGGCCTCCCAAAGTGCAGAGATTACAGGGTGAGTCACCGTGCCCCGCAGACAGCAGCATTTAGATGAGGCCGGCAAGGTAAGGGAGGGCTGTTTTGAGGGTGGGTGGGGGTGGCACAGCCTATTATGGACTGCATGATGAGGACACTATTTGTCTTTAAGTTTATATATTTTACTGCTCTTGCCTGTAACTTTCCCTAAGATCATTACACCCCGATCTCTAGTTGGGGAACATTACTGCATTGCATAATGAAATTTGTTCTATTCCATTTATGAAGAATGCTCGGCAAAGGGATGATTAGTTGCCTGGTGAGGAATGAAAGTCGCTCGGTCTTATCATGATGGAGTATGGAGGAGGAGTGACTGATAATAATTGGAGAAAAATTCTGTTTTTATTACGGCCTGAGGCAATGATCACATTAAAGCTAAATACTCTTATGTGCTGCTTTAAAATATCATTGATTGTGAAATTTGAAGCTATTTTATGGGAGACCTGTAGATGGAAGAGAATGTGCATTACAAAATTTAATGGGTTCTAAAATAATTTTAGACAAAACAGAGACCAATCTTCACGGCATCACCGTGCCTTTGCATTTGAGTATTACAATAACATTATACTAAAACACTTCCAATTAAATACAGATTGTGAAATGGCATTAGCACTGTTTGATGCTATGATGTATTAAGTAAAAACAGCCAAATGCAGAACTCTATGTGCACACAGATGTCAATACATTGGACAAAGACAACAATAGCTATGTCTTGATGACAGGTTTATAAGTAATTTCTCACCCAATTACGTCTAATGGTAATATAACACAGTTACATTTCTTAAAAAAAGGAAATAACATGAACTAAAGCTACTTTTATTTGAAAATTCACACTATTTATAGATCTGGGAATTTCCCAAAGCTGCAGTTCTTGCCCTGGGTTCAAGGATGTCCTGAAATCGTACATGCATGGCTTACGTGCACATGGAATTGTTCCACTTTCATTGGGTCTTAAGGGGGCTCATGACTTCACAGTATCAGGAACCACGGGAAAGAAACATTTTGAGTAGAGCAGACATTCTTAGACATTCTTGTCATAGTGTCTACCTGCAAGGAGGTGACGTGCCCCCTGCGCCCTCGCCGCTGAGATCTTTCTTCGGGAACTACAAATACAGATGGGTGACCCACCTCCCATTTCGAGGTGGCTGCATCATTATCACTAAGGTGGGGGTTCATGCCTGACTTTCAAAAACCTTTGTTTGTAGACACACTTATTTATTCATTTTTATTTTTATTTTTTGAGACAGAGTCTCGCTCCGTCACCCAGGCTGGAATGCAGTGCCGCAAACTTGGCTCACTGCAACCTCTGCCTCCTAGGTTCAAGCGATTCTCCTGCCTCAGTCTCCCAAGTAGCTGGGCCTACAGATGCATGCCACCATGCCTGGCTAATTCTTGTATTTTTAGTAGAGATGGGGTTTCACTGTGTTGGCCAGGCTGGTCTCAAACTCCTGACCTCAAGTGATCCACCAGCCTTGGCCTCCCAAAGTACTGGGATTACAGGAGTGACTTTTGTAGACACATTTACAATGTGAAAAGGAAGTACATGATTCCACATGCATGGGTGCATTCAGCACATTCTTAAGTGGTCATTACTGGCATGAAGTTCCAGCCATAGAGTCACGAGCTTGTGGCTCTCCTCACGTCCCTTTGCCTCCTTCACAAACATCCACAGAGACCCTAAACTTAGCACACTGTGAGCAGCACAATGGTGCCCTGCAGAGAACACAGGTTTGGATTCCAGATTTGCTCCTTATGCACTTATCATGCAATTATGAGCTCGTGCTTTTCCTCTATAGTGTGGGATGTCACTATCTACTTTATAAACTTGTTATGGGGACTAAATGAGAAGGCAGATGCCAGTATATATATGAGATGCTCCATACTTGTTAATTTTCTACCCTTGTATATGATTTCCTGGCATCATCACACTGTCCACTAGCTGGTACATTTAAGTGCCTACTCTGTGTGAAACACTGTACTGTGTACTAGGGACCTATCAGAGAACAAAAGGTACTACATGAGCTATAAGGGCATAAAAATGGTCTTTGCCATGCATGTCAGTGATTCAGTCATTACAAAGTACATACAATGGGGAGATTAGTCAACACATCAGTATTGATGGTGAAACTCAAGTCAGGTTTCACTCAAGTATCATAGGCTATTTGAGCCATCACAATTAAAAGTAGCATGTGCTGTGTGTCAAATGAATTGTAGTGTGTCTCAATATTTATTAATATTTAAATGAATGATTTTGAATATTCATTGACTCACTATGTGCTAACCCCCATATTGAGGGCAAATGATTTCACTGAGAACAAGAGAGACAAGGCCCCTGCTTTCATGGAGCCTTGGTCCAGCAATGAGGAAGTTAACAATAAACCACACAACGGTTATACACACTGGATGCTTGTGGATGATCGTAAATGCTTCAAAAGAAAGAAAAGTGGAGGTTTAACAGATCACAGTGAAGGGGGATGCTAATTTTAGCAGGGTAACCAGAGAAGACCTCTCTGAGGAAGTTACATTTGAGGTAAGACCTGAATAACAAGGTGGTCTCAGCTATGCAGAGATTAGTGGGTGATTGTTTCAGGCTAAAGGAGCACTTGGTGTGAGGCCCCTGAGACAGGAGTGAGCTTGGCACCTTTAAGCCATAGAAAGAACCCTGAAGTCTGGAGGATGTACAGGAGGGCTGGAGTGTGGCCCACGCTATGGATGGATCAGCATGAACCATGTGACCAACTGGATATGGGAGAGAAAAAGGACGCATGGACATGGGTTGACTTATGAATTTTAATGCTGTGTATTTGGGCAAAGACTGGAATCACTGACAGATAAAAAGATTGATTGGATCATAAGTGGTGGCTTCAGTTTTTGTTTTTGTTTTTGTTTTTTTTTTTTGAGACAGAGTCTCACTCTGTTGCCCAGGCTGGAGTGCAGGGTGCAATCTTGGCTCACTGCAAGCTCCGCCTCCCGGGTTCACACCATTCTCCTGCCTCAGCCTCCCGAGTAGCTGGGATTACATGCGCCCGCCACCACCCCTGGCTAATTTTTTGTATTTTTTAGTAGAAACGGCGTTTCACTGTGTTAGCTAGGATGGTCTCGATCTCCTGACCTCGTGATCCACCCACCCCGGCCTTCCAAAGTGCTGGAATTACAGGCGTGAGCCACCGCGCCCCACCGGCTTCAATCTTGGTGTTTTAATACCTGGAGCTTTTTGTCATGATGATTTGGATGACTAAATTTGGCAGTCATTAGTGGGCACTCAATACTAGGACTGAATCCCACAAGAAAACAATCAAAGTGTTGTTACCTAATTGCCAATGACTCAGTTACTCGAACATGATTAAACTGAACCTTCTTTATAATACTTTTTGGAAGAGTTCAATGGAGAATAAAGAAATAATTTCTGAGACTAATATGTGTAAATGGGGTATATTTAAAATGACCCAAAAAGACATAAAAGAAGAAAGGAAAAATATCCTATGATTGCATTGTATGACCAGAACTTACAAAAGATCTTAATACAAAATACAGGGGGTGAGTATTGCCTTCAATATACTATTTTTTCTCTTTCCTCAAATGCTATTTGCCAATAACCTTTATCCTGATAAACACTGAAATTAGAGTCTGGCATTCTCTTGGTCTATAGATTGTGGTCAGATGCTTAGAAATGCAACATGAATTTTCATATTTGCTTTATTTTCTAACATTTTTAGAAGATGGAAGGAAATTGCTATATAAGAGATAAAAAGGTTTTAAAGCAAAGAAGCCTTTTCCCCCAGAGTAAAAGCAATAAATAAATACCCATTCCAAAGTTGGACGTGGTTTTGATTCTGCAGGTAATTTGGGTAGCATTGAACCTTGTCTATTTAGAGACCCATGAAAGACACAGATGCTGAATTCCATTAACAACTTGGCATCCTGGTGCTTCACTTCAGCTGATAAAACCATGTGTTGTACATGGGCTATGCTCATAATCTTATTACCTGTTAACAGGATTTGTGCTTGGAACTCTCAGGGACACTTTCACCAGTTCACCCACACACCCAATGTCAAATACATTTTGATAACAGTTGGTTCAGACAGAAAATAAGACCCACTAGCCTGCTTAAGGAGGCTTTAAATATCTTCTAGAAACACTTCTCAGCTTGTAATTCAGAAATTCCATGTAAACATGGCTTCTTCTA
The DNA here is from genome assembly GCF_024542745.1 of Macaca thibetana thibetana. Classification (NCBI taxonomy): domain Eukaryota; kingdom Metazoa; phylum Chordata; class Mammalia; order Primates; family Cercopithecidae; genus Macaca; species Macaca thibetana. The sequence goes on along the minus strand of NC_065597.1, from coordinate 26,420,141 downwards.
AATCTGGTTAAGCAACTGGACACAAGTCAGGCATTAGAAAAAAAGCCAGTTAAATAACCTAGACTTACTGATATCCCAAGAATCAAATCTCATCTGCCTTGTTGAGAAATGGCACATCAAGATCCCACTTCTGGGGAAAAGCTGAATGATTCACTGGTCCTGTTTGATATAATCAAGGAGGAATTTTCATGTATGAGAGATGTCATTTTGAAGAGGGAAATAGGCTAGGGAAATGCATGTCGGTGATTCAGTCATTACAAAGTACATACAATGAGTAGATTAGTCAACAGATCAATATTGATGGTGAAACTCAAGTCAGTATTGACAGAAGTCTCAATCACATCACCTAGGTGCCTCCCAGGTCGCTTGAACTCTACACATCCCATACCAAAGGCTTAACCATTCTTGGAGCAGGTTCTGTTGATACTGTAGTCACAGCCCCAGGTCTTTCTCCTTCACAGGGCAGACAACTATCATCGCCTCATCTCCTTGCTTGAGGGCTTTCCCCAAAGACATAGGAGGCAGCTCTGCTGGGCACATGGTAGCCCAGGAGTGCTGGGGGATTGGTGTCCCTAGCAGCAGCCCTCAATCAGTCAAGAATGGGATTTGCATATCCACTCACCTGCTTCCATATCTTTCTCTGAAGTCTTATGCGTTTTTACACTATTTTTTTATTGTTTCCCAGTGGGACGATGCTCCAGTCTCTCGTGAAAGCAGCTGGCTGGGTAAGATATTGGCTGCCTTCCCTCCCCTCTTATTTCATCACTTTTCTACCGGTGTTTCCTGTACATCCCAAAATAAACCAATTTTGACTTGATTTCTTGCCTCAGCATCAGCATCTGGGAAAACCAACAATAAACTCCCCACTCACCCACTCTGATTCAGCCACCTCATGGAAAAGCAGACACCAATCTTCTGTTCCCAAGCAGAAACACCTGGACTAAGGAAGGAAGCCTTGTGCTCCCAGCCTTGGGTTTAGTCTCTGCATTCCTCTCTCTCCTTAGCAAGTCTGCATGCTTCCTGGTGCATGACACCTTTTCACACTCGGTGGGGATATATAGGTTTATATCCACATAAGACAACATGAGCAGCCACCATCCTCCACTAGGCAGACTTGCTTTAACTTAAGGTTATATTTAGCAAGTCCCTTTTCAAATGACAACTGCTATATTCTTCATGCTTCTATTAAAGTTACTTAAGTACAGTCATTGCTGGATAACAATATATCAGTCAATGATGGGCCACATATAGGAAAGTGGCCTCGTTAGATTATAATCGAGCTGTCCAATACAGGGATACCATATTAAATATTTTATACTGTATTTTTATGATATCTTTTCTATGTTTAGATACACACATATTTACTGTTTTGTTATAATTGCTTACAGTATTCAATAGAGTAACAGGCTGTACAGACTTGTAGCCTAGGCGCAAGAGGCAACGTCATACAGGATAGGCATGTAGTAGAACATACCATATAGATTTGTGTAAGTGCACCGTATGATGTTTGCACAATGACAAAATCATCTAATGATGCATTTCTCAGAAAGTATCCCCATCGTCAAATGACACATGGCTGCATATGGTTTGCGTGAATATGTGTATGTGTGCGCAGTGTTCCCAGTTTTGTCAATGGAACATGCAGAATTCCTTATTATTTAGATTACTTATTATTCTAGTGATGATCAGAGTGATACAGTCATAGTCACATGGGTCATGAGATAATCATCCATGTGTCGGGAGAATGAGACCTGGTACATATTTAGCAGCAAATGAGGACTCTGAACATTGTCCTCAACACAGCTAAATCTTCCGGTGCCACTGCTGCTGGGAGGAGGCATAGCCCCTCCATTAAGATGCTAGCAGGGTGCTGACACCTGAGAGATGAACCAAGGAATAACTGGGAATGTTGTGGGAAGAGGGCTTAGGAAAATGAAACCCCCCCAAAATATCAAGAAGCAAATGGAAACTTTGCCCTTTTAAAATGCCATGCATAGTCAATTATACATTTGTGAGTCAATTATGCATTTGTAAGTCAATTACAAAAAAGGAAACAGATGAGTTTTAAGACTTCTAATGCACAGTGCTGGAAAGGGCTTCAATTTAGAAGAACAATAATTTTTAAAAATGGTTTTGGGTCAAATGAGGAGGGAAGGCTTCCAAAATGCCTCCTGGGAATTAAATTAAAAATGAGTAAACTAATTTTATTTGCAGCTTAAATAAAACTCCCCTGAAATGTTTAATGGGCACCTACCTTCTTTAGGTATATTCGAGAGAAAACTCAATTTGCAATTATAGGCTAAGGAGATTAATGAATCACTACATTTTATTTGTATTAGAACCAGTGATTAGAAAGAATTTTTTTCTGAGCTAGAGTCACAGTAGTGTAGCTGAAAAAAAGCAGGCTGAGCTTTTTCACTGATCTGCTTTAGTAGCCTGGACATTTCCTTAAGTTCAGGGGCTACAGTGATATGTTTATATGAGGATGGTGCTAAGCACAGTGCTTGGCATAGAGCAGGAGCCTAATAAATATATAGAAAATAGATAAACCTACAACAATATTTCAACTGTGTGTATTTCAAATAAACGGGCAGGAGGTAAGATTATGCTTCTGGAGGCACAAGCTGTGTTTTCTTTGCCTTGATACCTCCAGGATGCAAATAGCATGTGCTGAATCAATCTACTTGCTTCTGACATAGGAAAATGGGAGTTTTTGTTTGCTTTGTTCACCGCAGTCTTCCTGCTCCTAGAGGGCTGTCTGGCACATAGTAGGCACTGAAAATTATCTGTTGAATATACATGGTAGAAGGAATGAGAAATCTTTTGAAGGCCAAGACCAATTTTAGAAAATTCAGCTTTCATCAGGCATTTGATGTATGTGTTTCATTAAGTTACTTTTTATAAAGCAATTACTGTTATATAATAGTCATAAACTAATTTTAATAATTGCAGCTGTGGACAATGTGTAAGACACTTTGTATACATTATCTCTTTCAAACTGTACAATACTCTATTGAGGTAGATTCTGTTATCTTCACCGACAGATTAAAAAAAAATTCAGTTTTAGAAGACTGGCTTGTTACAGAATCCTCAGCTAGAAAGAAGAAGAGCTGGCAGGGTGTGGTGGCTCGCCCCTGTAATCCCAGCACTTTGGGAGGCTGAGGTGGGTGGATCATCTGAAGTCAAGAGTTCAAGACCAGCTTGGCCAACATGCTGAAACCCCATCTCTACTAAAAATACAAAAATTAGCTGGGCGTGGTGGCATGTGCACCTGTAGTCCCAGCTACTTGGGAGGCTAAGGCAGGGGAATCACTGGAACCCAGGAGGCAGAGGTTGCAGTAAGACAAGATTGCACCATTGCACTCCAGCCTTGGCAATAAAGCAAGGCTCTGTGAAAGAAAGAAAGAGAGAGAGAGAGAAAGAGAGAAAGAGAGAGAGAGAAAGAGAGAAAGAGAGAGAGAGAAAGAAAGAGAAAGAAAGAAAAAGAAAGAAAAAGAAAAAGAAAGACGGGCAGAAGGAAGGAAGGCAGGCAGGCAGGCAGTGAAGGAAGAGAGCAAGCAAGAAAGAGAAAGAGATAGAGAGAGAGAGAGAGAGAGAGAGAGAGAGAAAGACAGAAAGAGAGAGCAAGTGAGTGAGCTGGGGTTCCATTCTAACTTGGGCTCCACCAGGGCTGAGCCTGAAATGAAGACTAGAGTGTAGGTGGGTTTCTGAGGAGGGTGGGAGATGCAGGAAGCAGGTGTGAGAGGGCAGAGGAGGAAGAGAAGGAAGGAGAAAACTATTTATTATAGCTGTGTGGCTAAGCTGGTTACCACCGGGGGCCACAGCAGCTCAGTCCTACTGGGGACCTGCAGAAAGCACATTTCAGAATTGCCCTTCCATAGACAGGGCATTGATCCACTGACCCCTGTCCCCACTGGCTGGAGGCCACCTCTGGGGACATTAGCTTCCTTGATTTGGGCCTACTATGTGCTCGCAAAGAACTTTCTTGGCCTTGGAAAAGCGGGAAGAAGCTGCTGGTAGAAGGTGGGAGTGCCCAGTGCAGCTGCAGCCAAGATCCAGGTGGGCTGAGGGTACGTGGCTCAAGGGCATCAAAAGCATTGGTTGCCTGTTCTAACTTTGAACTGTGTGCCTTCAGAATCCTTTTTTGTTTTTAACTAAGCAGCTGTGTTTCCTCCGGCTGAGAGAAGAGCTGGGAGGAATGCAATGTGATACCAACCACAGCCTCTGCCTCCAAGGTGCTTGTAAACCTAATTTGGGAGAAAGGAATATGCCTGTGAAAAATTAGATAACATGACACTATTAGTAAAGAACAACTCAGTGCACATACAGAGTGTGGTACTTATGCAAATAAAAATATTCGCTAAGATATTGCCTTCCTACGGCTGCTGTAACAGATTATCACAGACTCAGAGGCTTAAAACAACACAGCTGTATTCTCTGATAGTTCTGGAGGTCAGGAGTCTAAAATGAATCTAAAGGACTACATTCCTTCTAGTGACATGAGGTTCCCTTGCCTTTTCCTGCTTCTAGGTGCTGTTGGCATCTCTTGGTACATGGCCCCCTCCTCCATATTCAAAGTTAGATGCATGGCATCACCTTTCCTCTCTGACCACCAGTGACCCTCTTATAAGGACCCTTGTGGTTACATCGGGCCTATTAGGCTAACTTCTCTAAGTCAAGATCCTTAACTTAATCACATCTCCAGAGTCCCTTTTGCAATCTAAGCCAAGATTCACAGGCCCCAGGAATTAGTACTTGCACATCTTCCCGGGGGATGGGGGATAAGCTTTTTTCAGCCTACACAGCTACTTACACAGCTATATATCCATATTCTATCTTTCTTTTTTTCTGAAAGAATGCACATAGAATTGTTAAGATTCTTTTTGAGAGATAGAGGGATTGGGACTTCAGAAAATGACAGGAGATTTCTACTTTTCATATTGTGCTGTTACTGACCTGCTTTTATTTTTACCATCTGCATCTTTTACTTTTATTTTGCTAAAAGAAAAATGTTAACTTGGCTATCTGAATCCTGAGATTATGGGCTATTTTATTTTCTGCTTTAGACATTTCTATGTTATCAACACAACCTAACAAATGTTTTTGAGAATGATGGTTCATCCATAAAATGAAACATCACCTAGCCATTAAAGAGAATGAGGAAGAACTATAGACACAGTGTCCAAGAGACCCTGTTGGTGAGGAACACAGATTGCAGAAATGGCTGTAGAGAAGGCTTCCCCTTCTGCAAAACACAGCACAAAAGGATATACATGTTTGTTTCTTAACACAATTTGTGGGAAGACACAGTGGCTGTCCTGGGGAAGAGTACTGAGGAAGATTTAGCCACATAGGAGGAATTTTCACTATATATTCCTTTGAAATGTTTGGTGTGTGTGTGTTGGGGGGCGGGGCTATGTGCACACACATCTATGTCATATGGTATTACCCAAAACGAAAGTACTAAATGATACATTCAATACAGCAATAATAAGAACAACATTAATCAAGTTCTTCTCGTGGGCTGTAAGCATTTTACATGGATCACTTAATCCTTCCTAAAATTCTGCGAAGCTGTTTACCCTCACTGATGAGAAAACTGAGACAAGGATATAATGACAATGTTACAAGCACAATCAGTGAATGACTCAACGAATGGATAGATGTGTTGGGAGAAGAAACAAGGTCAGGCAGAAAGGACAGACAGGTATTGAAGGCTACATTGAGAAGTGGGGACATTTGTTTTTTGATTGCTACAATTAGTGAAGGATTTTGTTGGCTTTCTACAGATGGAGCAAGAGACGCCAGAAGTTCTGAAATGTGAACAGTTCCCCAACAAAGTATTTTCTCATTTTGTACTTGACTCTTAAGCATTTATGTAGGTGAGAAACTTCTTAAGAATTTTCTGAGCCAAGAGCCTAATTCTATGTATGAACATTTTTTGTGTGATTTTAATCTGCAATGATTATGATTCAGAAAACGTTCTGTAGAAGAGACACTGGAAAAAAAAGAAAGAAATGCATTTCTTAAATTCAAGTTGATTTGTTGTACATAGGTGCAAACATTTGGCTGTGTTGTTGTCTCTTCCTGTGTAGTCATGCCTGAACATTTAAAGTGTGCATTCTTTTATTGTAAATCACCTTCCTTTTATTTTTCCTTTATATTACAGTCATGAGAGAATACTGAGTTTTTTTGTATCTAGGTAAGAATATTATCTACAGATTCCATGTTGGTGAGGGGCTTTATGATGTTCTCCATCACAACGGGTGTCTTGGGACCAAGCAGGCCTGTGTGAGACAGCCCAGAAATTGTACTTCCAGTGGGGACAGCCCACTCCCCCAAAGGTATCTAAATTTACATCATTATTATTATTATTATTATTGAAACAGAGTCTTGCTCTGTCACCCAGGCTGGAGTGCAGTGGCACAATCTCGGCTCACTGCAACCTCCACCTCCTGGGTTCACGCCATTCTCCTGCCTCAGCCTCCCGAGTAGCTGGGACTACAGGCACCCACCACCATGGCCGGCTAATTTTTTGTATTATTATTATTATTATTTTTTTTTTTTAGCAGAGACAGAGTTTCACCATGTTAGCCAGGATGGTCTCAATCTCCCGACCTCGTGATCTGCCCGCCTCGGCCTCCCAAAGTGCTAAATTTACATTCTTTTAAAAGATAGTTCAGTAAACCAAACATATCCTCTATTTCCTCCAAGTCCCAGGAATTCAAGGTTGTGACTTCAATTCTAGGAAATGGTGAGTCACTGTGAAGCAGGGGGTGACCCACACAACTCCTGCTTTGCTAATCTGTCCTAAAGAGTCCATTTTTCTCCAAAACACTAACCTCATATAGTGTACCTTAGCTTTTCATTCTCACAAGACGTATTATTTCATTATAACAAAATGGGGCTAACCTGTACCATGAGCTAGTGCGTGTATGTGGTTGCTAGGTAACCAATTTGCCCCTTGAGCTTCAGAAGCAGCTAAGGGTGTTAAATATCACATTATAAATCAGGGTGGCTAGGGGAGCTCAGACATGCTTTAAGAAGCAGCGTCCTCCTGAAGGGCAGATTGTAGCTTGTTATTGATGGGATTAGTAAACAGAACCCAAATCAAATTAGCTCAAAAATTTGATTCCATAAGCAAGGAGAAGGGGACATATCTAAGTTTAATAGAAATGGGACAGAAAAGAAAATATATTCTCATTACATAAATTAGGTAATACAATTAAATCCAAAGAAGACTAAGAATGAAATTGCATATTAATAATGATGCTGACTGGTGTAACTTTTGACTTCCTGCCAGATTCCTGCGTGTTGGGCACTATGCTAATGCTTGACTTTAGTCATGCCATCCAAACAGCACCAACTTACAAAGTAGATATTATCACTGATTTATCAATGAGAACAGTGAGTTACGGTAGTCCACCTGGGTTCATCACACATAAATCATGCCAAACTGACTGTCCTTTGAGGAGAGAGTTGCTGAGGCAAATGATGAGGAGAAGGCCATAGACATAATGTATATTAATTTCCGCAAAAGGAATTGGTCTGCACTATTTCTGAGGATTGGTAAATGTAGTTTGGCTGATAGAGCCTGACGGATTTAAGGAATCCTGGATAATCACCTTCTTGTGGTATAAGAACAACACACTAGTGGGAGCTGTATTGAAGTGAATCACTCTGTGTACTGTTCTATAATCTCGCCAATAATTGGTGAGGATGAGCTTATGTACGGCACAAAACTGAGAGAGGTGGCAAACTATATGGTCAATAGGTGGCGCTATGGAAGCCAGACAGTTTTGCTACTTTAGCAGCAGCAACAGCAGCAGCAAGAGGAGGAGTAACAGTAGGAGTAATGATAATAATAACAATAATAATAATACTAGGGTGGTTTACAACATCAAAGTTCAAGGTAACCTCCTGGATACAAAATCCCTCCAGATTTGACCTCTAACACCTATGTACACTACAAGGAAGTATACGATGAGGAAGAAAAAAGACAGCAACATCTACATTCAGGAAACATTTTTTTTCTTTTGAAAAGTCATTGCTTTAGTGGCCACTGGAGCCCCAGGACTTCTCAAGATCTCAAGCTCCGGAGGGGTCTCCAGATGAACACAAGACTGAAACGAATATATTCAATGCAGATTAAAATCATACAAAAAATGTTTATACTTAGAGCTAGGTTCTTGGTTCAGAGAGTTCTAAAGAAGTTTTTCATCTACATGAATGCTTGAGAGTCAAGCACAAAATGAGATAATTCTTTGTTGAGGGAACTGTTTAACAGACTGGGTTCAAATTCTAGCTCTGCTACTTACCAGTCATGCATCCTTGGGTAAGATCCTCTTGGTGCCTCTGTTGTTTCTTATTTTTTGGTCTATAAAATGGGAATATTACTGGTATATACACTTCACGAGGTTGCTGTGAGGTTTAAAAGATATAATTTGTATAATTCACTTCATAAAGGGCATGCTTAGGAAAACCCAGCAATTTATTATTTTTATTTTATGTTATTTTATTTTACTTTATTTTATTTTGAGACAGAGTCTTGTTCTGTTACCCAGGCTGGAGTGCAGTGGTGTGATCTCAGCTCACTGCAACCTCTGCCTCCTGGGTTCAAGTGATTCTCCCACCTCAGCTTCCCAAGTAGCAGGGACTACAGGCACTCACCACCATAGCTGGCTAATTTTTGTATTTTTTATCTAATCTTTTTTTTTTTTTTTTTTTTTTTTTTTGAGATGGAGTCTCACTCTGTCACCCAGGCTGGAGTGCAATGGCATGATCTTGACTTACTGCAACCTCTGCCTCCCGGGTTCAAGCAATTCTCCTGCCTCAGGCCCCCAAGTAGCTGGGATTACAGGCGCACACACCACCACACTAATTTTTGTATTTTTGGTAGAGACGGGCTTTTGCCATGTTGGCCAGGCTGGTCTTGAACTCCTGATCTCAGGTGATCTGCCCACCTTGGCTTCCCAAAGTGCTGGGATTACAGGTGTGAGCCACAGCACTTGGCCAATTTTTGGTATTTTTTAAGTACAGATGGGGTTTCACCATGTTGGCCAGGCTGGCTTGAACTCCTGGCCTCAAGTGATTCCTTCACCTTGATCTCCCAAAGTGCTAGGATTACTGGTGTGAGCCATCACACCCAGTCAACACCAGCAATTTCTATCATTAGTAGGAGCAATGATACTAACAGACTGGCTTACAGGACTGAAGTTTAAAGTAATCCCTGTAGGCTTGAGTGCATTTCAAGGGCAGGTGCATGCCATTCTAAACAACAAGGGCAGCACGTGGGCCAAATGGAGAGTGTGGGTTGATGGGACTCAGTTTCACACTTGATTCTATGTGCCACCTATATTTGATCCTGTGTTTTCAGGGATCTATCAGAACCCCACTGCGGTAAACGAACAAAGGATGGAGAACACAGGTATGGGATGTTTTGTATTAGGTTGGTGCAAAAGTAACTGCCATTACTTTCAAAGGCAAAAACTGCAATTACTTTTGCTCCAACTTACTACATCTTGAAAGCAATGGGGAGAACCCAGGGTTGTCAAATTGCCTGAGTTCAGGAAGCTTCATTCCTTCGGGAAGTTTCCTCTAGGGGGCACCACTCACAGAGCTCCCCACTATGACCCCATTCTGGAGTTGGTCCATCTGGTACCCCTCCCAACCCATAGGCTACTGTGCAAGAGCTGAGAAGCCTGATTGAGAAAACAAACTTCCTGCATCAGAGCACCAGAAAGCCAAAAACTTGGTCTCTAGCACCTGTGTTCACTGTGAGAAATTTTACAATGAGAAGAGAAAGGGCAGCCACACAGACGTTTCTGGATTGATTTCCTTAAAACTCATTCCTTTCGTAGCCATCAAGGAGTCCCAAGACTCCCTCTAAGTTTTCTCTGATATCTGTTAAATCCTTTCCAAAAAAGAGAGAAAAAAAAACAAAAAACAAAAAACAAACAAACAAAACAAACATCTGAATTATCCAGGCCTCGGCATGCTCCTTCCCTTCTAACGTTTGGTAGTACTCTAAGGCAGGCATGATAATGGAACAATTGAGAAAACAGATGTAACCATTAGGCACCCTACAATTCTAGAGGATTATTAAGGTAAAGTTTTGCATCATGTAGGTGGTTTTTTTTTTGGTGTTTGTTCTTATAATGTCCTATTTACATCACTTATAAGTGATGAGAACATATTAGAACATATTAGAATGAGTTGGGTACAGCCTCCTTTTGTTTGTTCGCTCTCACAGCTGTTTGAATGCCTGCTTGTGTCAGGCACTGTGCTAAATGAATGGGGTAAAATGGTGAGGACAAAGCAAAGGAGTCTGTGCTCTCCTGGAACCCAGAGTCTAGTGTGGGTTAGTTTGGGCTTCCTCACAACATGGCGGCTTTCGAGCAGACGGACTCCAAAAGCAAGATTCCAGTGAACAAGGAGAAAGCTGCATGGCCTTTTGTGACCTCATCTCACAAGTCACACATCATTCTACTGATTACAAGTGAGTCCTTGGCCCACTAAGATCCAAGAGGATGAGACAAAGTCCCCATATCTCAATGAAAGAAGTGTCAAGGTCACATTGAAGAAGACCATGTGGGATGGGAGAGAGACACAGTGGTCACCTTTGAGAAAGGCCATCTGATAGATGGGAGAAGCTGAAAGGGCTGCAGTAAGCAATACACTTTGAAAAAAATTTTTTCTTCAGACCTATCTTTAGTACACAGATTTCTATGAATTAGCTCCAGTTATATTTATTTTCAACCTTGTCATTACAGAAGTAACATATTTCAAAACACTTGACAGTTTACAAAGTACTCTTAATTGATCATCATAATAAGCCTGCTAATTATTAGGACAAAATATTATCACCCACACTGTTTAGACAAGAAAACGAAGACCCAAATTCTCATAGCCAAAAAAGGAGCACGTTCAGGATCTGAGTCCAGAATTAACTGTTCTTTCTACAGAAACAAACCATCTATTGAAACATGCCATGGCAATGAAAAATCACAATTTATGGTCTGATGGTCTTTGTATCCATTTTAGGATATGAAGCATTTGAATGGTCTATGGCTTTGAGTGTTAGCTGCATCATTTATATGAGAATATGAAACAGCCATTGTTTTAAATAGCATCCATTATGGACTGAACATAAAGACTATTTCCAAATTGCTTCCAACATTTTTTGTCCTATCTCTGCAAATAATTAAGGGTTAGCAACTTTAAAATTAATTCTACTGGTAGAGCTATGCATCTGGCTTAATGGGTACTATAAATCAATCCCATGAGATAAAATCTATTTTAAGAACTCTTCTGAAAAGGTGCTATTTCAAAGAAAGCATTGTATTATTTTCTCTCTCTTGGGAGCAGCAGTCCAAGCTCTCATATCCCAACCTCTGAGCAACTTTTAGCATCAATTGTGAACATGTTAGAAGTACAAAAATGCAAAATCTCAGGCCCCATTCCAGGTCTACTGCCGTAAATTGAATGGTGGCTCCCTAAAAGATTCCGCCACGTCTTAATCCCTGGAACCCATGTGTGAACCTTATTTGGAAAAAAAGTGGGGGTGTGTCTTTGCAGATGTAATGAAGGATCTCAAGATGAGGTGAGACATTCCTGGATTATCTAGGAAGGTCCTAAATCCAATAGCAAATGTCTTTATAGCAGAAAGGCAGAGGGATATTTGAGAAAAAGAAGAGAAGGCCATGTGAAAACAAAGGCAGAGATGAAAGTGATGCAGCTGAGGCCATGGAATCCCTGGAGCCACCAGGAGCTGGAAGAGGCAAGGAAGAACCTTCCCCTGGAGGCTTTAAAGGGAGCATGCCTTGGCAACACCTTGATTATGGCTTCTGGCTTCCAGAAGTTAGAGAGTAAGTTTCTGTTGTTTTAAACCATCAACATTACAGTGATTTGTTATGGCACCCCTAGGAAATTAATATACTTAACTGAGTTAGAAACCAGGGCAGTAGGCCTAGCAATGAGTACTTTAACAAATCCTCCTGGGGATTCTGATGTACACTCAAGGTTCGGATACACTGGTCTAGAATAATTGAATCAGTGGCTCTATTTGTGGCTGGCTAAAAACATGGGTATTTTTTCCCCCAGACAGCAAAAGCCTCCCCTGGACCTGCAAATAGACAAGTACGGGCATTGGACACCTGGGGCAAGACTAGAGTCTCCCAGCAGGTAAGTAAATTGTTCCAGGTCAGTTCTCTATAGCTTTCTCTCTGGGGGATTTCCTCATTTGTAACAAACGTTTCTTTAGCTCTATGAATGTGGACAGGGCAAACTGCCAGGCAATGCAGTTACAAGTAGGACAAAGATTTGATTCTTGCCATCAAGAGTTCTGCCAACTCCTGGGAGAAACAGGACAAGGAGATACAGAGATAAACAACTCCATCTTTAGTTTCACATAGGCATAATGTCTTTGAAACACGCTCTCATAACTTATCAAACAAGCAACTCTTCAAGCTACAAGTGTATCTCTAACTGAATTCCTCCTAAGCATTGGGGTGGTATTAAATCAACATGAGCACGCTCTCCTTGCTAAAATACAAGATGCTGTTTTCCAGTGAATAATGCATCCTGCTTCTCCCCCACGCTCATCTTCCTTACAGATTAGTTTGCATATCAAGAACAACTAGACCTTATAAAAGTCACAACAGAGCAGAGAGATGTTCACCTGTAAATGTACACTTTCTAGTGTTTTCTCAAATTAGAGCATCTGAGGGTACCTTGAGAGAAATCAAATGCATCAAGACCAAGTGAGAATATAACTTGGCTTCCGTAGCTGGTGAGAAATACCCTATGCTTTCCATCGAAGGGTTGAACTTCTTGACTGGTTTAAATTCAGTATAATGGTGGTGGTGTGTCTTTGATTAAGAGAGGGGATCCCCTCTTAATCAAAGTGAGAAATGTACTACTGTGACTCTCAAAGGCTTTGGGGAAACAAAACTTGGTGGGAGAGGTGTGTCCCCAAAGAAGGAGGGGTTGCCCATGGCCAAGGAAGGACATGCTGGGAAATGGGGGTAGGGGGGTGGGGGTGAGATCAGGAAAGCCAGGAGAAAGGGCCAGAGTGAGGGCACAGATCACAGCTGCAGGCTTTTGAGCCAGGGCTGCTCAAAATTCTGCACCACCACTCAGTAGCTGTGTAACTACGGGCAAGTGACTTAATTTCATAGAGCCTCAGCTTCCTCAGCTGGAAATGGGACAATGACAGAAGCTACCTGAAAGGGTCACTGTGAGAATCAAAAATGTGAAACCATGAAAAGTGCTACTGACAAAGTCTGGTAACACATGTTTTGTTTCTCCCAGTCTCCCCCTACTCCTGGTCCTCCCCTAGTGTTCCTATCACCACCACCACCACCACCACCACCACCACCATCATCATCATCATCATTTGTGATGCATCTCATATCCTTGCAACCCCAGGCTTTAAATCTGATTCTCCTCCTTCAATTGCTGCATGTCTTCAGAAAAGCCATGCACCTCAGGAACGTCACCTGTCAATGGCCATCCTACCTACCTTCATCTTGCTGGTGGGTGAGGATGAGAAAGAGTTCATGTAAAGCTTAACCCTTCAGGGACATAACATTAAAAGTACCACCATTATCCAAAATAAGGTCATTATGATGCAAAGAAGAGGAGAAGGGTTTTAAAGGAAGGAGATCAGCCAGGCAGCGGAGAGGAAAGAGGGACTTCTGGCTGCCTTCCAAATCTCCTGGAAGTGAGAGGATAGAATTAGATGACACATGGCATATAAAAATCATCAATTCACTTTGCTTACTCAATAGCTGGTCGCTGAAAATCATGCGCCAGACACAGTGTTTTATCATTCTCTCAACAATCCTGGGAGGTAGAGAATGGATTACCCCCATTTTATAGCTCAGAAAACTGATGTTCAACAAGGTGAAACACTATAGCAAAGGCATGGAATCAACCTAAATGCCCATCAGTGATAGACTGGAAAAACAAAATCTGGTACATATATACCACGGAATACTACGCAGCCATAAAAAGGAATGAGATCATGTCTTTTGCAGAGACATGGATGGAACTAGAGGCCATCATCCTTAGCAAACTAACACAGGAACAGAAAACCAAACACTGCATGTTCCCACTCATAGTGGGAGCTAAATGATGAGAACACATGGACACACAGAGGGGAACAACACACACCAGGAGGGTGAAGGATGGGAGGAGGGAGAGGATCAGGAAAAATAATGAATATTAGGCTTAATGTGTAGGTGATGAGATAATCTGTAAAACAACCCCCCTTGACACACGTTTACCTATGTAACAAACCTACAAATCCTGCACATGTACTCCTCAACTTAAAAGTTAAACAAAAGAATAACAGAAAGGTGAAATAACTTCCCATGGTCACAAAGAAATTAATTGGAATTCAGGTTTCAGCTGCCTTCTGTTTTAACCACTAAGTAATATCTACCGTGTGGTGACCACCGGTTGTAGCCTGCTATCACTACTGACTTACGTCTATATTCTACCACCTTTGAGCAATCAATGACCAGGCTGAAGGAAAACTCTGCAAGTATGCACTGTCAACCCTTCAATGTGGGAGGGTTGGGGAGAGCCTCTTCCGGAAGACTAACAGTTGTACCTTGCTCCCCTGGCTTCCAGGAGGTCACACCTAGTTGCTGGAAGAAGAAGCCACTTTGAAAGGAGGTAACTTCTCGGTATCAAACCTTCCAGACATCACTGATGGAAATGACAGGATGGTCACTGGCAAACAAGCACCTCCCAGAAGAACTCAGGTGTCTAATTGATCACAGGAGCCATAAGTATTTGATCTTTTTTCTCTTTTTTTTTTTTTTTTTTTTTTTTTTTTTGAGACAGAGTCTCACTCTGTCGCCCAGGCTGGAGTGCAGTGGCACAGTCTTGGCTCACTGCAACCTCAGCCTCCTGGGTTCCAGCGATTCTCCTGCCTCAGCCTCCCAAGTAGCTGGGATTACAGGCACCTGCCACCATGCCCAGGTAATTTTATTTTTATTTGTATTTTATTTTATTGAGATGGAGTCTCCCTCTGTTGCCCAGGCTGGAGTGCAATGGCACGATCTCAGCTCACTGCAACCTCCGCCTCCCAGGTTCAAGCGATTCTCCTGTTTCAGTCTCCAGAGTAGCTGGGATTACAGGCGCCTACCACCATGCCCGGCTAATTTTTGTACTTTTAGTAGAGATGGGGTTTCACCATGTTGGCCAGGCTGGTCTCGAATGCCTGACCTCAGGTGATCCACCTGTCTCGGCTTCCCAAAGTGCTGGGATTACAGGCATGAGCCACTGTGCCTGGCCCTTCCTTGACTTTTCTTTCTCTCGAGCCACACACACCATCCATCAGCAAATCAGTCTTTTCAAACCCCTGTGGATACTGACCATTACTCATCCCTTCATTGCTACCAGTCTGGCTCAATCCACCTGTGTAACTGTCCCAACCTCCTCACTGGCTGCCTTGCTTTTCTTCTCATCCACTTTGATCTCTTCCAGACACCAGGAAGTGAGGTCCTATAAAATGCAAGTCAGGTCATGTCACTCTTCTGCTCAAAACCTTGGGGGCTCACCTCTCCTTGTGAGTAAATGCTGGGTTCTTTACAATGCCTGCACAGTTGGATGTGATCTGTTCCCCCTGCTTCTGTTCCCCTTCTCACTTTATTTCATCCATCCCACCTCCTTACAATTCCTCCAGCACACCACATGTGTGCCTGCTTCAGGGACTTTGCATGTGCTGTTGCCTCTATCTGGCCTGCTGTCCCTCCAGTTATCCATGTGGCTCACTCTCTCACCTCTTTCAGGTTGTGTTCAAATATTGCTTTCCCAGACAAGCAGCTTTCCTTGACCACGTGATTGAAAACTGCACCCCTGCCACTCTCGCTTCAGTACTGTTCACTCTTTTTGTTTTTTTAAACTTTTAGGTTCAGGGGTACATGTGCAGGTTTGCTATACAGGTAAACTTGTGTCGTTCGGGTTTCATGTACAGATTATTTCCTCACCAAAGTACTAAGTCTAGCACCCAATAGTT
Organism: Macaca thibetana thibetana; assembly: GCF_024542745.1. Lineage (NCBI taxonomy): Eukaryota > Metazoa > Chordata > Mammalia > Primates > Cercopithecidae > Macaca > Macaca thibetana. The sequence goes on along the minus strand of NC_065597.1, from coordinate 26,404,111 downwards.
ATTTTTTCTGTTTCTCTCCCTCCTCCCAACCTCCACCCTCATGTAGGACCCAGTGTTCCTTGTTGCCTTCTGTGTCCATGGGTTCTCATCATTTAGCTCCCACTTAAAACAACATGTGGTATTTGGATTTCTGTTCCTGCCTTAGTTTGCTAAGGATAATGACCTCCAGGTCCATCCATGTTCCTGCACAGGACAGGATCTTGTTCTTTTTTATGGCTGCATAGTATTTCACGTTCCTCTTCATGCTTGTTTTTCTCTATAGTTCTCATTGCGTGATATATTCTACATGTTTACTGTTTGTCTCCCTCCACTAGGGGGAGAACATGTACTCCCTGAAGTCAGAAGCCTGGCATTGTTTGTTAAATGAATGAATGAATAAATGCATACATTGTGGGCTGAGCCTGGTTCCTTGACCAGGGGATTCATTCATTGAATGAGTGATTCAATTCAATGAATGAATGATTCAACTGAATTGAATGAATAATTGATTCGATTAAATTCATTGATTCATTCAGTAGACACACAATTGCAATAACATATATGGCTGTGTCTCCTCCACACAAAACTGTGGGCTGGGGAGTGGTGGCTTAGCAGCTGCTCTGGTTCCTGGCAGCCATGGCACATCAGTAAAGATGAACTTTATTTCTGAGTCACTGGACTCTGGCAGCAGATTGTGACAGAAATTCCGGGCTGGTTTCTCATGACATCTCTAGAGAAAGGATCACTTTAGCTCTCTCCTTGCCAGTCATCCATCATCATAAACAAGCATGTATGCTCAGAAATGTCCCTCTGCAGTAAATGCACGTTCCCACAGTCCTTTCCAGAGGCAAGAACAATATTCCCATGAGAATGCTTCCTTTCCCACACCATAAAAACCAGTGCAGAGCCAAATGCCTCTGCCCACCCAAAGGTGGCATTTCCATGGGCACCTCTTGGCATCAGTTTAGCACCAGCTCTGGGTGACATGGTCTCAGGGAAGAGCCCCAGATGTATCCTTGGGGACACTTTAGATATTGGTGACACTTTGTTTTTGCTTTAAATAGTACTTGTCTATTTATTTATTCTGGCAGGGAACTGTCTCTGGCCCTTGAAAGGGCTATTGGCAGGTCTGAATTCCCAGGCGTGGGCACCCACACCCCATCACCCTCCATCTATGCCCTCCCCTGAGCCTTTGCTCTCCCAGCTTTCTTCCATCTCTTCACTCTCTCTCCTCCAGCCTCTTTCCTGACCCAGATTCCCAACATTCTTCAGGGCCAGCTCAGGCCTCCCTCCTTCTAGAAGCTACCTTCAGCGTCCACCAAGATTTTCCTTTTTCCATTTCCTACATAATTTAAAGATGGCACCGCATAATTTAGCGTGTAATTACAGAAGCTCTGACACTGTGATTCTGCCTCGTGCGCTGGTTCTGTCTTTGAAGCTGACTGTACTCCCAGCGTCTTTTGTAGTTTTATATCACAACTTAGGGCTTGGTCTGGGGAAGATGTGCTCCCAGATGAGGGCTTGGAGCTGCTCAAAGAGAACTGTCAGTGCTTTCTGTGCGCACATCCAAGACAGGGTGAATATTCATTCCTGTGACGTTTTTACTGTGAGTTCTCACGAGGAGACAGTTTTGGAACTCCATCAGGGGAGCCATTACGATGATAATTGAGGTTCTAGAATCTAATTTAGTTCTCTAAAATCCATGAAATAGCACTCAGAATCTTAGCTCATTGCTGTTCAGCACTTACTTATGATAATTTTAGGAACAATCATAAATAATATATAACATACATTATAAATAATAGCCAGCATTCACTTAGTACTCATAGCTCGTGAGGCACTGTGCTAAGGAGCCTTAAAGGTTGGAGCAGTTATTTAACCTCCTCCATGCACCCATATCACAGATGAAGAAACTGAGGTTTGGGGGTTGTGGGTTTGCACAGGGCCATGAAGCTATTAGGCAGTGGGGCCAGGATGGGAATTCAGGCTATTGAAGTCATTCAAGGTAGGTTTAGCAGAAGAGCAACATGCATAGGGGTGTGCTTTGGAAGTACGAGGGGGTGATTTTTGAGTGTCACAATAATCGGGGGTGTTACTGGCATTTACTGGGAGGTGACAATAGGTGTTAGACACCCCGCGATGCATGGGGCTCCTGCACTAAATAGATTTGCCCCACATACATTCTGAATGACCCTGATAAACAATCTTTGGGTGGGGGACAAAAGAAACCAATCTTGTTTATAATTATCTGAGTCTAGAACCCAACTCGAGTTTACATTCAAACCCCAAATATTTTTGCAGAGCCGAACAATTCCACACATCATCACAGTGCAGCCCCTGTGTCAAAAGAGGTGAGTCTGTTTTTTGTTTGGTTCAGAATCTCACCAATTCTGGGAAATTGCTTAACCAATGGCATCACTGAACGTCACTTGGGTGACAACGCAAAACAGACCTGTGTTCATCTGCGTGGCAGTGGAGGTGATGTGATGGTGGTGATCCTGTGTGAGGATACTCCGGCTGGACCACTTCATTATGTTTTCCAGGGGTGTTGTGCCAGAGTATTTGCATTTAAATATTTACCTAGACATTCTATTGTAAATTATTTGTCCCTTTATAGTATAATTAGGGCTTATTATTATTATTATTATTATTTTAAATGTGTGGCTGGCACAGTGGGTCATGCCTGTAATCCCAGGACTTTGGGAGTCTGAGGCAGGTGGATCACGAGGTCAGGAGTTTGAGATCAGCCTGGCCAACATGATAAAACCCCGTCTCTACTAAAAATACAAAAATTAGCTGAGCTTGGTGCTGGGCACCTGTAATCCCAGCTATTTGGGAGGCTGAGACAGGAGAATCATTTGAACCTGGGAGGCAGAGTTTGCAGTGAGCCAAGATCGTGCTCTTGCAGTCCAGCCTGGGCGATGGGTGAGACTCTGTCTCAAAAAAAAAAGAAATGTGCATAGGCAAGTTAACATCTTATGAATGTCACAGAAGGATACTGAAGAGCAGTATATTTATGGGAGATATTTATGGGCCTCTCAGGGTCCCCTGGACAGCAGATGGTGAAGGAGGTTAGAGGCAGCAGAGGTCACTCTGGCCTGAATGGTTGGAACCCATTTGTTCAACCCACCAGTAAATACTGTTCATTGTACTTTGCATGGTTTCAATCAGCAGTTAAATCCTCTGAAAGCTAAGATGAGCAACCCCAAGCACAGGAAGCTGGCCTGCTAAGAGCCAGGCCTCTGCTCAGCCTGACATCAAAGAGGTCAGCTCCAGTGGATTTGACTGGCCTCTGCTCAACGTCAGGAGGTGACAGCAAATCTTCCCCTGAGTTGAGGCTCTTCCTTCTCCCGCTTCAGCTACCTCTGCTGAATAAATATTTTTACTTAATTAAAAAATAAAAAAGCAATGTAGGTGATTCTGATGCATGTCTAAGGTTGAACTGGGCACTGTGAACTGAGTTTTCTTAACTTCCCTGAGCACTACAATCCTTGGAGACAATCTGATCTTGGGCCGTGGTTGTTGGGGTGGGGAGACAGTGGGATTAGCAGGACTCCTGGCTTGGAGGCATATTCTTGTTGATACTAGAAACAGTAGTTCCTGTTGATAGTAGGATAACTGTGGGAATGATAATCACTAATCACATCTCAAAATCACACATTATCTTCTTTAGGCAAGTTAAAAGTCCCTGTGGTTTTTCTCATGGAAAACAAACAAACAAACAAAAATGTATTTGTTATAGAAATGGGATACTGTGTCCAATAAGGTTAAGATCTACTGCTCCAGGGCCCCGAGACTTAACCATACATGGTTCCACTTCCATAGTATCTATGTAAATTTTGGCACATACAGGGCTCGGTTCAGTGATGCTGCATGCTGAGATCACTGCCCGCGGGTCATACTAGGAAAGGAGATACTGCTCTCAGCACTGGTACCTCTGACCCACAGACCCCATAATGTATCCATTCAAAGCTCTATGGAGGGGCTTCAATGAAATTGAGTGTTTTTGAGTTCCTCAGCTCCAAACCCAGTGTCTGAAGATGTTCTGGAGTGTTCCAGGTTTCTTGTATTCCCACTCATTTACACATGACCCAGGACTCAAAGAGATGTGCATTTTTTTTGGGTAGGGGGGAATTACAAGGATAGTTAAGGCCCCAGCTGCAAGCCTAGGAGAGAGGCTCCTTCCAACCAAGTTGACTTTCTTATCACTGAAGGACTATAAATAAACAGCCCAGCTCAGAGCCCATTAGTTAAAGCACTGGAGAGACTCCCAGCGTTGATGTTATCGGACCCTGTCTGCCTGCAGATGCATGGGGCAATGTTCTTTGTAGATTGAAGGGCCAATGCTTCTTTTGCTGCTGAATGATCTAGGATACCTTTACTCTCAAACTCAGACTCACCTAGGGAAGTGGAACCAGTTCAGATTCCCAGGCCCCAACTTTAATTCATGAAAACTTTAATTCATTGGAGTTTGAGGGGAGTCTTGGAATCTGCATTAAAGAACACAAAGGCACTCCGGGACAGAGCAACAAGCTATGTTACACCATAAGGAAGTGACCAGATAAGTCCAAAAGGTGGGACTATCTGCAGAATAAATGCTCCATTCCATCAATAAGGCAGCATTAAGTGGAGAATAAAATAAAGGGACTGGGGAGGAGAAGAATGTGCTTGTTTATAGAAACTATAAAGGATAGAATAATCAGATCCATCTGGACTGGCTCCTAGTTTAGATAGAACAATACACTCTAAATGGGAATTTGGGGTCAAATGGGAAAATTATTCTTATAGAAAGACAGAGATTGTTAACTGAGAAAATCAGATTTGAAAATAACATTATGGTACGATCTCATTTTGGTAAAAAATATACACACACGAACACTTACCTAAAAAAATGGTTATACACTAAAATGTCAAGATACACTAAAATAAAAACTATGGTAATTTTATGCTTTTATATTCTGCATATCTGACTTTTAAAAATTCTTATAATAATGTGATTTTGTAAATTATTATTCTTTAATTAAAAAATGAAAAGCAATCTGAGTGATTCTGATGCGTACCCAAGTTTGAGAACTAACTCTTCAAGCCAAGTCTTCTTAATTGACCATTGCTTTAGAATCACTGGGGCACATTTTAGGCCCATGGATTCTCAGAGCCCTTCCCCGTCGACTTTGACTGGTTTTAGGGTGGCGCCTGGGAATGGGTTTTTCACAAGCGCCCTGGTCATTCCTATCATCAGTCAAGGTCAAAAACTGCACTTTAGACCAATGCTTCTCCCACCTTACGATCACATGTGGATCTTATTAAAAGGCAGATCCTGATTCAGTAGGTCTGGGGCTGAGCCTTAGATTCTGAATTTCTAAGAAGCACCCAGGTGAGGCTAATGCAGCTGTATCTGTGGCCATCCTGGGGAGCAAGACTGGTGAGGGTAGTGGAGAGCTAGAAGGGGACTCTCAGCATACCACATACACACCTGCTGTGCCCTTGGAAATAAATGGCTTTACAATGGAGACAATGTGAATGGGATACACCAATGCAGGGCCTGAGTGGCTATGCAGAGATTGGTAAATCAGCATCACGGGCAAGGTGCAAGGCAATAGGGTGTGGAGGGGATTGTAGCTGCCATGATCCAAACAGGCAGCTGCTGCTCAGTTCCTGCCCACGGTGCCACCTGCAAATACTTTTTCAATATCATCAAATCTCATTGGTCAAAAAAAGCCAGAAATGTGATTTTTTTGAGATAGGGTCTTACTGTTGGCCAGGCTGGAGTGCAGTGACACAATCATGACTCAATGTAGCCTTGACTTCCTGGGCCCAAGCGATCCTCCCACCTCAGCTTCTCAAGTAGTTGGGACCACAGGCATTACCACCATGCCTGGCTATCTTTTTTTTGTTGCCCAGGCTGGTCTCCATCTCCTGGACTTAAGCCTGCTTTTGCCTCCCAAACTGCTGAGATCATAGCCATATGCCACCATGCCTATCCCAGAAATGTGATTCTTAAATAAAATCTTGTATTGTAAAACACTGCACAGTCCAAACAACAACAACAAAAAACCTGCCAGCCAAGTACAGCCTCAGGCTGTCAATGCCAGATTCTTGGTCTCTGTCAGAGTAGGTGTCATGTGTAGGAGGTCTTTTACCCCACTCCTGATAACTAAAAGCCAATGAGTCTATAAGACAAAGGTTAACCAAAAGTACTTCTTGCTAACGGAGAAAGGAAAAACCCAGCACAACAGAAATTCCTGAATACTCAACTCCTTTCTGTTAAAATGAGCATAATGAAAATTAACTCAAGCTAGCACTTCGACATGCCATGTAAACACTGCAAACCAAGGCAAAGAAAGAGACAGCAAGGGGAAAGTAACAGGGGGCTGCTGTAGGATACAGTGGCATCCTAAGATGGTCACATATTAAAAGCCTCTTCTCACTGGTCCCCATTGTCCACTTGGCCATTGATAAGGCAGACATTTTCAACCATGTCCAAGACTTGCCCTGAGCTAAACTTCTAGAGATTTGCGAGAAAAACTTATCAAAGCACCACAAGAAAGCTAATTTTGTAGCTCTTAATGAATCCCATTTACATTTTTTCAGTTCTTTGATTTCTGAGCACTATTTAAGGGGGAAGGTTTGTTCAGTTCATTTACTTTAAATTTTTAACTGTCCAGGGTGACAATCCTCTGCGTATAATTTCCCTCCTGTGCCCAAATCAATAAAATGCACCCAAGAGCTAATATCCATTTTGAGCTCCACTGAGGCCCAATACCTTCTGGAATCACAGTGATTTGGAAAATAGTAAACAACTAGAAGTGAGGCGAGACCTGCTGCAGGCAATTAGTTCTCAGTGGAGAATAAGAACTTTCCAGTTCACATCTTAAGCCTTCTTCCTGCAGAAGAAATAACAGCCCTTCAGTTGAGGAATTCTCGGGAGGATCAACTACAGCATCTCAAGTGAGCGTAAGAATGGGTACCATGCCTCCTCCTCCTCCTCCTCACATATAATACTCTTGGATAAGTTCCTGGGGCAGACATTGTAACTTGGTTGACCTAACACTCAATTCTGACCCTTGTTTTCCTCCCTTGCCTCTATAAATAGAGTCTATGAATACAAGTACTTAATTTTCCAAACTTCCTTTGTCACTAAGGGTGGGCATAAAATACAATTCTGGCTGACAATATGTAGGCAAAAGTCTCTTGTAGCAGTGAGCTAAACATGATGTTTCAGAGAAACTTTGGCTTTCTAGATGCAATGAAAAAGGTGGGGTAGATCTCACTTCTTCCCCTTATCTTCCTTAAATACAGAAGTGATGACTAGAGCAGAAGCAGCTGTCTTGCAGGAAAGGCTAAGAGAATCACAGCAGGGACACTCCTGACATCATCGTGATGTTCAATCAATACCAGCAGCCACCAAACATCCCCCAAACTGTTTAAGCCACCGTGGTCAGATTTTCTTTTACTTGCAGTCAAACCTAATTGTATGATGGAAAATTCCTCATCAAGTTAAATGAAGATACAACCTCTTACCTGAAATGAAGTGACTACACAGAACAAGGGTAGCACATTTCACTGTAGCTTACTTGGCTCCTAGAGTCCTCAAGTAGGGTGGGTAATACTATCTGGGTAGCACAGGTGGAACTGAAAAATCCGACTTATTTTGAACCAACACCTCTTCTACATATGGCTTTTAGTATATCCTAGAAGAGCTTCCAACAAAAATATAGTCACTTCCATTTAAGGCAGTTTTTACTATCAAGTCATAACTTGAGCCATGGGAAGAAAGCTGGGTCAGTGACCAGGTGTCTCTAATAACAGCACTGCCCACAACATTCCAGCGTCCTGGGAAGCCTATCCCTTCATGGCCAATGTCCTAATGCTGGTTTTGTCCGATGGATTCTGATGCTGGACTCGGTCAAGAAATCGTGGCCACACATCTTTTCTCCACATGGCTCTGGGCTGGTTAATTCTTGTCAAAGTGAAGGTTTCCATGGGATTCTGAATTCAGTACCACTTCAAATAAAACAGCAGCTCATGTTTCCTCAACAGCGATATGTTTCTAACTACTTAATCCACACAACCCTATGAGGTTGGTACTGCTGTTGACTGTATTTTCAGATGAGGAAACTGAGACAGAGAAAGTTGAAGTGTTTGTCCAAGCACCCATAGCTAGAAATGGAAATGCTGGTTCCGGAATATAGGACTGGCTATGGTAAGAGTTCATATTCTATAGCATTATGATAAACTACATTGTGATAACCACCCAAAGTAGCTTCAGATGGGATCAGTCCCAGGTGAGAGAGAAGTCAGTACATTGGCATGTCAGTTTTCTTTCATTTTCTCAGCCCCAAAAGGGGATAGTGGGACATGCTGGGAATCTTCAGTATTCACCAAAGATTCCATTTAGTGAATGTGAGGAGGTTCCCATATATTCTCCAGCCTGTCCTGTGGTTATGCTGGGGCCACATGACTAGTATTGGTCACTGGACTGAAAACAGATGTGATGAGTTTCGTACTTGGGCTGAACAAAGTAAGAGCTGAATGTCTCCTCAATCCCTTTTCCTATATCATAGGTGACCATAGAGACCCCATGTTCTAGAGTAAATACAAGACAAAGGAGCCCTATTTGCATTAGACATTTTGTTATAAGTTATTGTAATTTATTAAGACACTGAGATTATGGGATTTTTTTGTTATTGCAGCATAGCTAAGCTTACCCTGACTAGTAAGATGGGCCTCTGGAAAGTGATCAGGCCACCTTTCTTATAGCAATTTTGCAAAGAAAGAAATTATCATCTGGAAGCTATTCTACTGGGAGATTCATTTATCACTGGGGTTATTCTGCATTCAAATAGTAACATGCCTTAGTTGCCTAATGAGGCAGACAGTTTCTTAGAATTAACATGAAGATGTTACTTGCCTTACAACAACTGGCACTATTTAATGGAAACAATGATTCTCTCTCATTGACTAATACCTCCAGCTGATGCTTCTCAAGAATTTTATACTTTGGTCCCTTATTTTTATAGGATGAAATGTTTGCAAAAAATATATATGTATAAGCATCTGCATGCTAATGCTTGCAATTTCATGACCCATTACATTTCCCATCCTAATGTAGAGAGAGTAGGGGCCGCCTGTGCTGGGAGCTGGCTGGGGTTTGCCAACCACCTGGGTTTGAAAGAGGGCCAGGAGAGCTTATTTGAGATAAAAATATACACTGGTGCCTTAAAATACTTACTGAGTATATACTATGTACGAAATGCTTTCCTAGAAGTTGGACATACCATGTTAAACATGACAACTCAGGAGACTTGTATATAATAGATGTAAATAACTTTGGAAAGGACAGATGGATTTATCTGAGAGTATTTAGAGAATCTAAAAGCCAAGTCTATGCCTGAAGAGAGAGAAAGGAAAGATTCATCTTTAGTCCACACTGATGCACAAGAGGCCTTTTGCCATGTGGCCCTGTGCACCTGTCTAGCCTCCTCTTCAGCACTCTCCCCTCTCCATACCCTTGGATCCCATGCTGCTGACCCACATGCAAGTCTCAGACTGACCAGGCTCTCTTCCTCCATGCCTTTGGCAGAACCCTTCCTTCTGCTCCTGTTCCCACAGGGTGTTTACCTTACCAATGCTTCAATGTCCTTGGGGCAGCTCAAGGTGTTGATTCCTGCAGAAAGCCTCTTTGCATTGCCTCTTGTTTGGCTTGACCCTTGATCCTATTGTTCTGTCCATGAATTTGCCTCGTTAGTCTATTCCCTTCTTTCACTGGCCTGGGGGAGTTGGAGGGAAGAAAGGAGGGACCAGTGCCCGCCGGTAGCCTGGGACATGGGGCTCTGGGAAGTCAGGCAGAGGTAGCAGTCAGAAGAGATGGCTGGCATGGTTGGGAGGTTGGTTACATCATGTGATTTCATCACATCAATTAGTAGATATATTGATAATAATAATAGGTTTCTCACTGTGGCAGAAGGTATTGATAAACATGAAAGGTAGGAGGGTTAGAAAAACCCTTAGATATTAGATTGGAATTGGAGATATCCGTTTGAACTTGTGTTTTAAATTTAATGCATGAACAATGCAGAGAGATACAGTAGTTGTAGACATACGTGCATACATGTATAAATGAGTACATATAGATGTACCCGTGTGTGTGTGTATATATACACACACATATATGTGTACATATGTTTATGTGCATGTATGTGTGTATATATATGTGTGTGTCTGTATCCTTGCTCTGTCTGCTGAAAGGACCTAGCAGCAGTGACACTCCAGCAGCTACAAGTTCACCAAATACCCAGACACTGATTTCTAAAGACCACCCTCCATGAAAAGAAACCAAGGTTCCTCGGGGAAGTCACTCAATCCAGGGTTGGGCAGGAAGGTACAACATGAGTTCAGAATATCTCATTGTATAAGAAAGTAAGTGGTAAAAATAAATAATGAGGAATTATCAAAAGCCCCAGGCTCCCCTGGCCAAATAGGACACAATTTAAGCACAGCATTAGAAAAGACAGCAACAGAAAACAACCCAAATAATATAATTAAAACCCCATGAGTCCAGTCTGATATAAAAAATAAATGAATATATTAATGGGAGAAGAGGAAAAACTCTTCCTTATAGTAGAATGTCAACCATAAATGTACAAGGAGCCATGGAAAAAGGAAATCACTCCACACTATCAGGGCAGATGCTCAGCTAAGAACTGGCAGAGGAGCCAAGGCTTGCAAGTTTGCAGTCTCATGAGAGCAGCATATCAAAAGATCGTTGATCTGGAATATCCTGCTGCAAATTTGATTGTAAAGGGGAAAATGGTGACTTTTTTGGGGGGAAACCTGAGGATGTTGACATGACCAGGTGAAAGAGGCTAACATTCCTGAGGCTTGGGCAGGGTTGGCTGTGTGTGCTCCAACAGGTGGGACACTGATAACGTGGCATCATTTCTGTGGTTTTTCTCCCCAGAATGTATGACCTGAAACTGGTCCTGAGGAAACATCAGATGGACCACGTTGAGCATCACACTGCAAAATGTAGGTCCACATTCTTCCAAACCGTTGGGACCATGAAAGTCAGGGAAAGACTGAGGAATTGTTCCAAACTGGGGCAGACTGCAAAGATGTGACAATGAAATGCGATGTGCAACTCAAGGTTTCTACACTTTAGCTCTTTCAAGATTTTTGACTGGATAATTCTTGGGGGCTATCTTACACATTGCACGGTGTCTGGCAGCATCTCTGGTGTCTAAGCCCTAGATGCCAATACCAATCCCCACTTATGTGATCAAATATCTCCAGACATTACCAAATGTACCATGGGTGGGGTCAGAGGGGAGTGAAAAGTCAGCTCCAGATGAGAACCATTGGTGTAACTGGATGGAATCCTGGGCCAGATATGAAAAAGAGACATCACTGGGACAACCAGAGAGATTTGAAGTTTATGAAGGTTTCTCACTGCTGCAGAAGATATTTATAAGCAGGGAAAGGTAGGAGGGCTAGAAAAACCCTGAATGGGGTGTGCATATTGGACATTGCATCAACGTATTGATGCACTGGGTTTTGCTTCAGTGCTGATTTCTTGACTTGTGGGTTTGCAGGATGGTTATGCAGGAGGGTGTACTCTGGGAGGTATATATGATGGAGCATTGAGGGTTGAAGGGACATCACATAGATACATACACAGGGAGATGGAGTGAACACAGTGAAACATAAATAGCTGGGGATCAGCATGAGGGGGTGCGGGAGTTCTTTGTTCTGTTCTTGCAACTTTTCTGTACATTTAAAATAACCTCAAAATAAAATATTTCCATGAATTTACCTGATTAAATTATACTTGTGGATTTATTTGCACAACCAATTAAGGACGGTGGTGGAAATGGTGGAGATGAAGATGACACTAGTATTGGTCAATGCTCATTTTTGTCTTTGTTGTGTGTCAGGTAGCAAGCTAAGTACTTTATGCCTATTAGTCAATGCTGTCCTCAAATCATCCCTATGGTGGAGGAATTAGTATCATTCTAGTGTAGATGAATAAATGGAGGTTCTGAGAAGGTATGTGACTTACTCACAACCACACAGTAGGTAGCTGGTAGAGCTGGGGTGGAAGCCCATTCACGTTGGATTACAGGACCCATGCTGTAAGCCATTAGATCATAAGGTAGACTTTTTAGTCATTCCTGTATCCACAGAGGTATAGGATGAAGTAGGTACTTGGTGAGTGAGAGAAGGAGTGCACAAGCAGAGCTCTGCACTGATTGATAGCAAGGCACACAAGTCATTCATATGATTTTGTACTTGTGAATTCAAGTATAAGGAGTATCCTGTTAGACTTTAGTCTGTCTCTAAAAGCCAAATATAGGGTGGCAATGGCTGCATTCACTTGAAAAATACCCTGGATCTAGTAAAGGAAGGAAGGTGTTTATCCTCTCGGTACTTTTTTTTTTTTCTTTTTAATCCCTGATTTCAGGCACATGCAGCTTTGTGTTGGAATGATTTGGCTCAGATAGACAAGTGGCAGGTTTAGGTGAGCTTTCTTAGGTCAGAGTGGTTGGAATTATAGAGGTGATATGGGAGGAGGTGATGTGAAGGGTAATTGCTGCTTAATAATTGGGAAGAAAAAATCTGTAAAGAGCTTATCATTTAATGAGTTCAAGACTTGAGATCCAGAAGAACTGCATCCCAGGGCTTCAAGAGTTCTTGCTGATGTGATCTCAGTGCTGAAAAATCATGAAGATGGATAGGGAACGCACAACACTGAAAGTCACTGTTGGCTTAAGTCAGAGATGTTTGGAACTCTTAATGCACAGACAGGAGAAGCCAGATGTCAGCAATCCAGGAAGACATGAGGGGGCAGGGAAAGAGAGGGTCCACGATTTCTGGGAAAATTTTGGGCAGTGAGGAATTTGCAGAGGCTGAAGAGATGTGCTCAGTTCAGACGGCAAGGAGGGAACATCACCTTCCGAATCTAGAAAAAGGTATATTTGCTAAAATTTGAAAAAAGCAAGCAACTATTAAATAGGTAGTTGTTACCGTCTATTGAGAACACAATGAAATAATAAGCATGAGGTACTTAGCATGTTTCCTGGAACAGAACGGCAATAATTGCAGAATTTATGAAAACTTTAAGATCAGTAAAACCATGTATTTTAAATGGATATGAACATAGTTATTTAATTATAGAAACATAGACAAGAAGGTTATATACTAACTCTAAGACAGTGCCTTCCCCTGAGAAGGGAGGGAGGGCAGTGAGGATGAGGATATTTTTGTGGCAGGGCTGGTAGTTACTTCCTAATACACATTCTTTTCTTCCTGAATTAAAAAACAAAACAAAACAAAACAAACAAACCTTGGGTAATGTACCCTAATGAACCATGATATTCCCTGTCTCCCTTGCAGCTATGTGACCATATGATGAATTCTGGCTCATGAGCTGTAAGCAGATGTGATTTTGGGAAGGGAGGGTACTGTTGGTCTAGAATATGGAGGTGAAGGCGGGAGCTCCAATCAGCCACCTTGAGCCATGAAGTGGCCTGGAGGGTAGAATCTATGTGCTGAGAATGGTAGAATTTTGTCCCAAATGACATCTCCTGGCTGCCCTATACAGACCCCAATGTCTTTTATGTGATTAAAAAAAAAAGTCTCACTCTTGAGATTTTTTTTTCTTTTACATGCAGCTGAGCCTAATCCTAAATTAGATATGTAGACAGAAAGATTCCATGTGTACCTGTCATGTCTTAGATCTTCAAATAAAAACAATAACTGGGGACAAAAATAGAATGCATGGGCTGACAGGCAGTAACCAATGAAGGCTACCTTCCTTCTTCAGTTTTATATTTTGGGAATTTTAAGAAAACATAGAAAAGCACAAAGAACAATAGTATGAAAATCAACACACCCACCATCTGGAATTGCCAACTGTTAACACTTTGTTACATTTGCTTTGTCTTTATTTTACTAAGAGAAATAAAATACTACAGATGAAGCTTAAGACCTTTGATCCACCACATCCTGTTCTACGACTTTCAACCTTTTCACCAACGACAACCACTCTCATTCTCATCCAAGGATACCAAAGGATTGGTATCCTTCCAATCCATTTCAGATCGTCTTAGGCATATATTTGTTTCTACGAATAATATGGTGTATTTTATGTATATGTTTATTAACTGTTTAAAATTTGTATCATATGGAATATGCCCTAAAATTGGCTTGTTATTGAACACTCTCTCTATATATACACATATATAATACATACATACATATATATACACACACATAATGTTTATAGAAACTATTTGGTTATATATATATAATATTTGGTTCATTCCTTTGAGTTGTAGTTTTATATTTATTTTTAACATTTTTATTAAACATTCACCCACTGATGCACATTTAGGCAATTTCCAACGTAGTGGTTTTCAAACAATGCAGTAAAGAACAACTTTGCGTCTCCTTGTGCATAGGTGTGAGCTGGTTTTCTTTGTCAAGTCTGCTGCTATGTAATTGATAAACCAGGAGCCTGGCAAATATATAGTATCGTGATTTCAGGAAGGCCTTTGAAAACCCTCTCACGATCAATCACACTGTGCATACCATGGGAAAATGTGGGCTGAGCAACCAAACTCTTAGGAAAATTTATAACTGGTTGATCAACCTCATCAAAACACGTATGGTTGGCTTTTAGGCAAATGTAGACATAAATATATAATTCTATTCTATTCAATAACCTTACCATCCATCCACCCATCTATCCCTCCCTCCCTCCCTCCAATGTTCTGGAGTGACTTTGTACCACAGGCCATGGTAGACACTGGACACAGAAGAGTCAACATCACCCAGCACAGTTCTTGACTCAAGCTTTGTATCTAATATTTTTTAGTTGACACTTGAGAGAGATGTAATCAGTGCCCTTCTAAACCATATAGAGTTGGTATCACTTTGGTGAAGATGCAGATTACAAGTTTATGAGATTTTTAATGTTTAAAAAAGGCTAAGAATAATTGGCAACAAACCCGGTTGAAGAGATAAGACATTGAATTCTTCCCATGGGGTAAAGCTAATTAAAAATCATGGGTAAATATGACATCAAGAATAAGCATATGTGATATACAATTTCTAAGTTGGAGAAACCTATCTTGGAAATAATTATAAGAAATATGCACTTAAGTTTCTGGTTGATCACAAGTTTAGCATG
Source organism: Macaca thibetana thibetana (assembly GCF_024542745.1). Lineage (NCBI taxonomy): Eukaryota > Metazoa > Chordata > Mammalia > Primates > Cercopithecidae > Macaca > Macaca thibetana. Next base: position 26,388,942 of record NC_065597.1, on the reverse strand, counting down.
AGCCAATGGTGTGGGTAAGAACACTAGCTGAATCCTATGATGATTTTAGAGTGTTTGTAAAATCTTTTTGGTAATGGTCATGACAGTTCTACTGTTTAATACGTGTTACCAAGTCTTGGCATTATCTACAGCATTTTAATAATGAACTACAGTCATCCCAATTTAAAGAGGAAGAAACTAAGGCTCAGAGCAGTCAAGCATCTTGACTAAGGTCATGCAAATATCATAATAAGAGATGAAACAGAGATCCCAGTCCAGCTATATCTGGATCATATCAGAGTCTTAATCACTCCACTGTGCTGCATTCACTCCTGGGCCATGTACATGGACTCACAGCTGCATCCCACCTGAAGGTATAGTCAATTCAACTGAAGGGGATCCCTTTGTTGGAGATATGAGACAAAATAACAGTCACATATATTATCATTACAGACAACGAGAACATAATAATGTCTCTGTGAGAGCTGATACTGTTATAGACTCACAGCCAAGGGATATGCTTTTCTCAGGGCACTTCTCCAAGAAGCCATTCTCCACTGAACAGGAGGCCACATGTGAGCTAGAAAGGTCAGGTGTGAGTTACAGCTCTCCCACTCCTAGTCTGTGTGTTTCAGGGCAAGGAGTCAAGATTCTCAGTTGTTCTTTGGTCATCTATGTGGCATCTATACCAATAGTTGCTTCAGGATTAGACCTAAAGCACTTGCACAGGATCTACCATAGTGCAAAGGCTGGATAAATGGTAGCGATGATGGTGATGCTGCTTCTGTAAGGTATGCTGTTAGGAAGCAAATGCCTGGCTTTTTAAAAGCCACCATGCATAGGAGTGGATCCAAAGGGTACTGAGTGCAGCCTGCCTTCCTCTTGCTCAGCTTTCTGGAGGAAGGGATATATTTGTTTTACATGCAGATTAATCTTCTACTCATTAAGCCAAGACCTCAATGGTCTGCTTCTTTCCAGAGGGGTACTTTCTTGGAATTTATCTGCTTGAAGGGGACATCTTTTTCTAATTTTTGTAAAGTACCTTGTTGGTTAGCTGTGTGTTATGGTCTTTCTACCAGATAACTCAACACCAGAACAAAGACCAATCTCACTTCTCTTGCCTTTGTCTTTGCTCTGATCTATTCTATTGACTCCCAAAACAAGGATTCCTGGTTACAGTTCTCAAGAAATGGCTTAAGTGTGGGAGTCACTATCAGGCAGAAGAAATGAAAGCCCACTGGTTGGAACCTTGCAAAGCATCTCTGGGTTTTCATTTCAATAACCTTTGCTTTCTTTTTACATTTATGGCCTGCGGTTGCATGTTAGAGAATTTATCACCTCCAATGGGCATATTAAAGGATGAGTAAAATACTACTACTATGGGGAAACTGACAGTCCCTGTTACTTAAAATAAAGCTCACCCAAGAGTTTGACAGTCCCATCAAAGAGAAAACCCCAGGAGGAAGGGAAACCATAGCCTAAATGTATAATTTATATCCACATATAGAGATAGGCTTTGGAATGTGGCAAGCAGAGGAAGAGATGGACCAGGCTTCTTAGGAACCAGGGGTTGGGCATGGGCCAGATGTGTGGTTTAACCTTTTGTCTTACATTTGTTAAAAACTTCAGTGGTGCTTGCCATTGGCTGGTAACATAAACCCCTCCCTCCTTTATATGTTTAATTCAGTTCTTATTCTGGTTATTTAGTGCTGTAGAACAAAAACATCTAAAAATTGTGTCAGTTTTATGGTGTTTATGATTTTGTGGGTTAGCGATTCCGGAAGGACTCAGCTGGATGATATACATCTCAGATTCTCATGAGGTCAGCCAGGGATGGAGAACCTAATTCTAAGATAGCTCCTTTATTCCCATGAATGGTGCTTCACTCCTCCTTGACCTCTCTGTCCATATAGTATTTCATCCTTCAAGGTCCTTTCATACGGCTTGAGCGTCTCCAAACAGGGCAGTCTCTAGGTAGCCAAACTTCTTATGTGGTGCTGGCTTCTATCAGAGTGAATGTTGCAAGAAACAGTAAATTAAATCAACCTATCTCTTAAGGCCTGGACGAAAGAAGTGGCAGATTGTCACTTCTGCATATTGTATTGGTCAAATCAATGTCCCCTCCCCACTGAGAATCAAGGGGAGGGGTCAAGACCCTCAAAGATTGTGGCCCTTTGTAATGCATCAGAAACCCCTAAGTCCATCTTTTCTACCTCCCAACTTTCTCTAGAATATGCATGTCTCATGCTCACCATCTCTACCACAACTACCTTAGACTGGGCCCTTGTCATCATGCTTGTGTCTCATCTCACCCAGTTAGATGTTCCTCTCTACCACCCATTCTGCAAAGCCAGAATAATTTTTTTCCAATGAAAATATGTCCATGTCATGTTTTTACTCAAAACTCATCAAGAACTCTCACCTTGACATCTTTGCATACTAGCTATCTATTTATTTCTGCCCTGCATCTGTTCTCCTTGCTCTTGATATCAGCATTCTCCTTTTCCCTTAAGCAACCACCATTCTTTCACTCTTAGTCCTTGAAGCTGAGGAAGGGCTGGTATCACCTTTCCCCTAGACATGGCTCTATGTGTGGGCACAAGCCCTTTTGAGTCTTCCACATCTGTGCATACAGAGATTAATTCAGTTACGGGCAGATGATTTAAACTGGGCCAACAGAGGCACACCTAAAACTTTAAAGGGAGTTACAAGGGAACAACACGTTATGAAGGGTGAGAGGCAGCTGCATTTGCTAAAGTAGTAGTGAAAAGGCCAGGTGGCGGTTTTTGTTTGCTATCACCTGGGGAAAGCTAATCCAGGGAAGAGCAGAGCCAAGAAGTAAGCAAGAAAGACTCTTGACAATACAGTTGGAACACCTAGATACTGCTATCCCTAAAGCTCCTCTTGGTCCTTTAAATAAATGAGCTGATACAACTTTTTTTCCTGCTGAAACTAACCCTGATAGTCTTAATGCATACACTTTGCATGATGCCTGCCTCTCTCCAACACCTGTATCATGGCCTTTCCAGCCACTTCTACTCCCTGACATCCCCATAGCCTATACTCAAGTCACACCCCCTCTACCTGTATTCCCAGATCATGCCTTACTCTTTCAGGTCTTTGTACATAGGTTCCTTCTTCCTGGAACAAGCTTCTCATGCTATCCAGAAGGAATTCCCTCAAGACTCAGCTTACCAATCAGTTTCTGCCTGGGAGCCTTCTAGATCTTTTCCCTGCTCACTAGCCTCACCCCATTGGCTTACTTTGCTCTCAGTGTTTTCCTGGGATATTTACCCATCTCTCTTCTAGCACTTAACACAGTTTGCTAAATATACAACATAGAAGGCTGTTTTTACCATGCCACCCTCAGCTCCATTAAAGATCTGGTTTTGTCTTATCTTGAAGTTCCCAGAGTCCTCCAACATATTTCTTTGCACACAACAGATACTCATAAGATGTCAGCAGAATAAGTACAATTTTTAATCCACAAATATTTGGTTCCATAGCCACAGACAGCTCTGTCACAGCACACTTCAGACCCTCCTTAAAGAGAATCACACACAGACAACCACAAACCACGTGCTCAGTTCCTTATCTGCTGTGGCCCAAGGGGGCCTCAGGACTTCTTTAAAAATTAATTTGTTCCTTAATTAAGAAACATGATTATTTCTAATTAACCAACCTTCTATGTAATGTAAACAGATCGCAAGTAACTGAACGGCTTTGCCTAGCTCATTGCATGCCTGAGAGTAGCACAGTAAAACCAATTTTAGCATATCAGCTGGGAGACTGGGAATATACCGAATGCTCTGACTTGCACAGACGGAATTAAAGAAACTTAAAGAGAGGGAATTTGTCAGCTCTTAATCCTACCTACCAAATTAAATTTCTGCTACATTATATCATTACATCGTTTTCAGAATTTCTTGAGATGCAAAATCCCCATGGTTATTAAAGAGTTGACTCAAACTCTTTGCACTTCAGTTCTGTATATATATGCTGCCTACATTTGGATGTGGTAGAAAGGAGATATTCTGAATAGGATCTGGCTGGCTTGCAGCAGGCTCATGTAGAAGCAGTATATTCATACTAACAGTTGGATTTGAGTGAGAACAGGAGGCTAAATGTTATGCATCTTTAATGAGAGACCTGTCATTCTTTGACACCTTCAGGTGTGCGGAAAAACATCCTGAGATAGTCTAATGGTTTCATAATAACAAATGCTAATAGAGGGACACACAGTGCAAGGTACTTTCTTTAAGCTTCTTCTACCTCGAAACAATTCACTGACCTGCATCTTCTCATATCCTGAAGCGAGTATGAGTTCCAACTCAGATGTTCTTTACGCTTTGACAATGTACCATGCACAACCCAGGAAAACTCAAGTTTGTGGTGTGTTTTCTACATAGATGTTGCACTGTTTGGTCAAAACTGTGAACAGAGCAGTACATACACTGCTAATTAACTCTATCAGAGAAAAAAATATGGTCTCTTTAAGGAATGCATGAAAAGATAAGTACACTTTTGCCAAAAGTAAGCAACCCTAAAAGCTTAGAAACCAATGGAATTTGGCTTGGAATCTTCTTGAGGGTCACATGGTTATGCATTTGCAATAGTTACACGGATGCAACAAACCTTCTACCTTGAGTAAAATGTAGTTATATTGAAATATGTCTCAGTCACACTACTGACTTTTCTAAAATTCTGGAATTTGCAGGGTAAGGGGTTGGACTAAGACTTCGCTCCATCAGGTCATGTGGATCCAGTCTTTGCTTTACGGAAAAGCAGCAAGAACATACAAGAAAGTTTGCACTGTTGGTGGAGCATCATTAGTGTGACTCTTTAGCATGCCTACAGTACTCTCCTCTGCCTCCCCACTGTCCTTGGAGGCTGGCCTGAATAGATAAAGACCTTTGACTTCCTGTTGGGTTGGAGATCAGAAGCGGGTGGTTGAGTGGGGTCAGGGTGCACACTCCCCTGGATCCTTCCCTTCTGGGTTGCCTGGGGTTGGATGTATCCCATGCTGGAGGTATCTGTTCCTCTCACGTGGCTCTCTATGGAACTCATGCCTTCCTGATCAGTGACTCTTCATTCATTCCTCAGATCTAGGGATAGGTTAGAACACTGAGTCTCAAGGAGGTGAAGTATTTTACAGAAGATCACTCAACTAGTGAAAGGTGAAGCAGAAATTCAAATCCAAGAATTCTGGTTTCAAAGTTGTCTCTCTTAACCACTGTGTTATATCTTTAATCCACAAATATTTGGTTCCTAATAGTCCTAACACATAACGCCTGCCTCTCTCCAACACCTGTATCATGGTGGCCTTTCCAGCCCTTTCTACTCCCTGACATCCCCCTAGCCTATGCCCAAGTCACACCCCCTTTACCTGTATTCCCAGATCATGCCTTACTCTTTCAGGTCTTCGTACATAGGTTCCTTCTTCTGGAAGAAGCTTCTCATGCTATCCAGAAGGGATTCCCTCAAGACTCAGCTTACCAATCACTTTCTGCCTGGGAGTCTTCTAGATCTTTTCCCTGCTCCCTAGCCTCACCCCATCAGCTTACTTTGCACTCTTTGTGGAGCACTCTTCTTACTCCGTTCTTACTGCCCAAGGTTATGCTCCCATCCTTTGCAATTCCCCTTTGTAACTAGGCCCTTTTAAAAATAGGTCCTCCTACAACTGTCCTAGTTTGAGCATGCCATCTGCTTCCTATTGGGATGCTGTTATGTATGGCAAACATTTTCAATATAGTTTAAACATTTGCTCAATATTATGGAAATCTCCAGATATGCCCAAACTCTGGCTTTGGAAAAGCTGTCAAAGCCAACTTTAAAACTGGTGATGGAGATGATCAATTCTATTAATATGATAATAAACTATTTAGGGAAAACTATCTTAGTGCTTTCTTTCTATATTATTTCTGTTCATCTCTTAAAAAGATTTCACTTGACTCTGCCGAAGGTCCATTTCTTGGCTTCCCTAGATCCATATTCAAAGACAGAATTCTGTGTTTTGTCAACTTAGCACAGTTTAATGCCATCACTTGTCAGTCTCCTTTAACTTGCAAGTTTCCCCACAGAAAGCAGAGACAAGTGGTCGCTCTCTGTCATTGTCTTTTTTTTTTTTTTTTTTTTTTGAGACGGAGTCTCGCTCTGTTGCCAGGCTGGAGCACAGTGGTGTGACCTCGGCTCACTGCAACCTCTGCCTCCCAGATTCAAGTCATCCTCCTGCCTCAGCCTCCCGAGTAGCTGGGACTACAGGTACATGCCGCCACGCCCAGCTAATTTTTGTATTTTAAGTAGAGATGGGGTTTCACCATGTTGGCTAGGATGGTCTCGATCTCTTGACCTCATGGTCCACCTGCCTCGGCCTCCCAAAGTGCTGGGATTACAGGTGTGAGCCACTGCATCCGGCCCTCTCTGTCTTCTAAGAATAGAGTAGACCTGGCCCATGAAAAGCTCTGCATATACATTTCTTTTGCACTGAATTTGGGGGAAGAATGGGGAGAAAAACATCCTTATGCCAAGTATGATGACACGTGAAGTTAGAACTGTCATGATTTGAGATACAACACAGTAGTTAAGAAAGACAACTTTGAAACCACACTTCTTGGATTTGAATCTCTGCTTCACCTGTCACTAGTTGAGTGATCTTGGGCAAAATAATTCACCTCCATGAGACTCAGTATTCTCACCTATAAAGTGGGGATGTTACAGAACCCCCCATACAAGGCTGTTGCAAAGCAGAAATGAGTAAGCTGTACATCTAAAAGGTATAGTACAGTGTTGGCCCGTGATGAGCTCTCATCAATGTTGTTATTGATGATGACGATGCTTCAAACCAGTATCTCCTGAACACCCACTTAGGTGGAACTGAATAACTACCTATTGGGCCATTCTACTTTCCCCAAAGCTATCCCTATATATCTGTATACAGGGTCTGGGGGACGATTAGTTACCATTTACTAAACACCTTTTTTTTTTTTTTCTGGACAATGTTCTTGTTCCTTTAAATACATTGCTCTAATCTTCATAGCCTTTCTCCAATGTAGAAAACTAACTTTCTTAGGGTCACCCAGAAAAGATTCGTGAAGCACTGTCCATTCAGGGGTACTACCCATTCTGAGTTCCGTTCATCTTTAAAGTTCTGCTTCTGTTACATGCAAAGCCTTTCAGTATTTCAGTCATTCGTATGTAAGTACTGCCAGTACCACTATTAATCTAATTTCAATATACTTCAAATTGATTTTTTGAAATTTAACCTACTTCTAAGCAATGATATGATTTAAATTATGGAAATCTACCAGGTATTGCTTAGTTGTACATCAAAATAAATAGCTATTGAAATAATAAAAGATAACCTCTGTGCCACCTAAAATTATCTTTCACATCAGCAGATGTATACATGGCTGACATGAAGAAACACTGCATTTTCAGAAAGTATAAGTACGCCAAGAAAGAGGAAAAGAGCTTATAATGGGCAGTAAGCATGAATAAAAAGGCAGGGGTATAGTGGATTCTCTCTTATTAGGATTGGGAGACCTGGATATGTTTGTCCACTAATGCGAAATAAATGATGGAGAATGTGACTGAAGATGCAGGAAGGAGAGGGTAATGATTTAAAAAGAAAGGGCATGGGGCAGTCAACAGAAAACAGAATTAAAGGTACAGGCATCTTTATGGTAGAATGATTTATATTCATTTGGGTATATATCTAATAATGAGAATATTAGGTTGAATGGTAGTTCTAAGTTCATTGAGAAATCACCAAACTGCTTTCCACAATGTCTGAACTAATTTACATTTGCACTAGCAGTGTAAAAATGTTCCCTTTTTTCCTGCAACCTTGCCAGCACCTGTTATGTTTTGACTTTTTAGTAATAGCCATTCTGACTGGTGTGAGATGGTATCTTATTGTGGATTTCATTTGTATTTCTCTAATGATTAGTGATGTTGAACATTTTTTTCACTGCAGCACTATTCACTGTAGCAAAGACAGGGATTCAACCTAAATGCCCATCAACAGTAGACTGGAATAAAGAAATGTGGTACATATGTAACATGGAATACTACACATCCATACAAAAGAACAAGATCATGTCCTTTGCAGTGACATAGATGGAAATGGAGACCATTATCCTAAGCAAACTAAGAAACAGAAAACCAACTGATGCATGTTCTCATTTATAAGTGGGAGCTAAACATTAAGTACGCATGAACACAAAGAAGGGAACAACAGACACCAGGGCGTACTTAAGGGTGGAGGGTGGGAGGAGGGTGAGGATAAAAAAACTACCGATAGGTACCATGCTTATTACCTGGGGCGATGAAATAATCTGTACACCAAACCCGTGTGACACACAATTTACCTATATAACAAACCTGCACATGTACTCCCGAACCTAAAACAAAAGCTAAAATAAATCAATAAAGGTACATGTAAAGGAAGAATAAAAAGATAGAACTGAAAATATGAAAGTTTCTCTTTTTTTTTTTTTGTGAAATGGAATCTCAGTCTGTCACCCAGGCTGGAGTGCAGTGGTGCAATCTTGGCTCACTGCAAGCTCCACCTCCCAGGTTCACGCCATTCTCCTGCCAGCCTCCTGAGTAGCTCAGACTACAGGTGCCCGCCACCATGCCCGGCTAATTTTTTGTATTTTTTAGTAGAGACGGGGTTTCACCGTGTTAGCCAGGATGGTCTCAATCTCCTGACCTCATGATACACCGCCTTGGCTTCCCAAAGTGCTGGGATTACAGGCATGAGCCAACACACCTGGCCAAAAATATGAAAGTTTTAATAGAAAGAAGATACTTGAGTAGTAGGAGATATTGAAGATACTGATAAATACAGGCAGAGAGATCCAAGTTGAGGAGATCATTTCAGATGGCATCAACTGTGTTTTCAAAGTAGAGAGCAAGACCAGCTGCAGGGGGTGGGAGTCTAGGGACAAGGTCAACATGAAACCAGGTGGTTGAGTTTACAATTCACCTTGATTTTGATTTCACAGTGGATGCTACACATGTGTCATGAATACAAACATGAGGCTCACAGTTTGGGAATGGCTGTTTCTAGAGAAAGGATGTTGGTGTGGGGTCACAGGAAGTGACCTAGGAGGAGTTCAGTCTACAGATGGAGAGGAGAGACATCAAGACTAGAAGAAGTCAGTCGTGGTGGCTCACGCCTGTAATCCCAACACTATATGAGGCTGAGGTGGTAGGATCACTTGAGGCCAGGAATGTGAGGCCAACCTTGGCAACACAGTGAGATTCCATCTCTACGAAAAATAAATTTAAAAAAAAAATTGGTGGGGCCTGGTGGTGCACACCTGTAGTCCTAGCTGCTGGGGAGGCTGAGGTGGGAGGATGGCCTGAGCCTTGGAGCTAGAGGCTGCAGAGAGTCATGACTGCACTACTGTACTCCAGATTGGCAACACAGTGAGACCCCAACTCAAAAAACAAACAAAGAAACAAACAAACAACACTAGAAGGGTCTCTCTGGTCACTCTGAAAGGAGGAGAGACAGGTCTGGACCTACATGCTTATATTTTAGCATCAAGAATGATAGGAGATGGTGTGTTCAGGAAAAAAAAAAGCAGGTGACATTTTTGCTGGAGAGATACACTGCTACTACAAAATGAGCTAATTTTCTCACCAACAGTGTAAAAAGTGTTCCCTTTCCCCTGCATCCACACCAACATCTTTTTTTTTTTTTTTTTAATCATGGCCATTCTTCGTGGGAATGTAAACAAGTACAACCACTGTGGAAAACAGTGTGGAGATTCCTTAAATAACTAAAAGTAGATCTTACCGTTTGATGCAGCAATCCTACTACTAGGTATCTACTCAGAGGAAAATAAGTCATTATATGAAAAAGATGCTTGCACACACATGTTTATAGCAGCACAGTTTGCAATTGCAAGAATATGGAACCAGCCCAAGTGCCCAACAATCAATGAATGGATTAAAAAAAACTTGGTGTGTATATATACACATATACACATATACATATATACACGATATATACATATATATACACATATACATATATACATGATATATACATATATGTATATATCATGGAATTCTACTACTCAGCCATAAAAAGGAATGAAATAATGGTATTCACAGAAACTTGAATGGAATTGCAGACTGTAATTCTAGGTGAAGTAACTCAGGAATGGAAAATCGAATGTCACATATTCTCACTCACCTCTGGGAGCTAAGCTATAAGGATGCTTAGCATAAGAATAATCTATTGGACTTTGGGGATTTGGGGGAAAGGGTTGGGCATGGCAAGGGATATGAGACTACACATTGGGTACAGTGTACACTGCTCGGGTGATGGGTACACCAAAATCTCAGAAATCACCACTAAAGAACTTATTCATGTAACCAAATACCACCTGTTCCCAAAAAAACTATTGAAATAAAAAAAAAAAGGAAAAAAAAAAAGAAAATGAGTTAATTTTTAAATGTTTAGGAAAAAGGAAAACAACTAAGCATGGTGAATAATTCAAGCATGCTAAACAGAAGACAGTTGAGGAGGGGAAAACACATCCTAAGTCATGAGTTATAATAAGCAATCAAATTCTTTCCATAATTAGTTCACACGTTGGAAAGGTAAGCTCAAATAGATGAGGATTTGGAACAATGCTACCTCAGTATGTAATGTATCTGTTTAATATTTGACTTGTGCACATATACTTGTATAATTATGAGTGTATAACAAACAGAATGTGAATGTTGGGCTCCAGCAGCTCTACTATGAGATTTGAGCAAATAATTGAAGACATAAAATAAGAATAATAATGTCTATGTTAAGAGAGAGCTCCCAGCAAGTTTACATGACACAAGATCAGTATACAACAATCAATTGATTTGATATAATAACAATGAATAGTCCAAAAATAAAATTAAGAAAATAATTCAATTTACAATATCATCAAATATATTTAGGAATAAATTTAACAGAATAAATGCAAGACTTGTCTACTGAAAACTATAAAACATTGTTGACAGAAATTAACAAAAATAAATGGAAAGGCATTCTATGTTCATGGATGGGAAGATTCAATATTGTTAAGATGGCAATAATCTTCCAGTTGATCTATAGATTGATTCAAAACAGTGCCTTTCAAAATCCCAGCTGCCTTTCTCTCTCTCCCTCTCTCTCTCTCTTTTTTTTTTTTTTACAGAAATTGAAACATTGATTTAAAAATTCATATGGAAATACAAAGAACCCAGACTAAGCAAAACAATCTTGAAAAAGAAAATCAAATCAAAACCACAATGAGATACTCCTTTATACCTAATAAGGAGGCTATAATAAAAGACCAGTAATATTGTATTGGTAAAAAGTGGAGAAATTAGAACTGTCATACACTGCTGATGGAAATGTAAAATGGAACAGCTGCTTTGAAAAACAGTCTGCCAGGGCAGAGTCATTTTATAACTCAGCAATTCCATTCCCAGATACATACTTAAGAAAAAGATGGAAACATATATCCACAGAAAACTTATACAAAAATATCCAGAGCAGCATTATTCATAGTAGCCAAAAAGTACTAACAACCCGATGTCCATGGAGTTTTAAATGAATAAATACAAGGTAATAAAATATAATGTAAAAACTTAAATATAAATCCATACAATGTAATATTAATAATCAGTAAAAAGAAACGAAGTGCTGATAAATGTTACAACATGAATAAAACCTGAAAACATGCTGCTGAGTGAAAGAAGACACACAAAAGGCCACATAATACATGACTACATTTATATGAAATGGCCAGAATAGGCAAATCCATGGAGATAGAAAGTGGACCACTGGTTGTCTAGGACCAAAGAGATTTCGAGGAAATAAGGGATGATTTTGGGAGTGATTTAATGTTCTAAAACTGATTGTGGTGATGATTACATAACTTTATAAATAGACCAAAAAACATTGAATTATATACTTTAAATGGATGAATTATATAGCCTATGAATTATACTACAATAAGCTGTTATACGCCAAAAACAAAGAAGAGGAAAGAAAAAGAGGGTTTGGGGGATTAAACATACTGTTGGCTGAATGTGAACAGCATAACTTGCACACAGTATGCGATCAATCAAGGCATATTTATACACTTTTTTGAGTGTTCCTAAGTGTCAAGCACCACACCATGACCTTCCGTGCTCCCCATTTCAGACTTTCCAGCAATTCTGCAATGAAGACAGTCCAGGAGAGGTCATATTCCAAAACAAGTACACTAAGGGATCTATCATAAAGGATTACTTCCAACACATGTGTTCTAGGTGTAAGTGTCAGGAGACTATCTGGAGAGTATCGAAAAGCCATACAAGCTTAACCCAGCAACTGCGACTTCCTTAACGACAGTAGCTTATCCCAAGTGTAGGGATGATGTCGTTCTGTCGGTGTGATTTCCACTTCAAATCCCAGCATCTTAGGAAAGATATCTGCTCTGGGAAAGTGAGGTGAACCGTGGCAAGTGGCAATGTGACTTCTGAAAGTTGAATGGCCTGGGGACTTGCACATAAAGCTCCTTAATGCAGTCAGCGTGACCTCCTCAACAGAGGGTTCATGGTAATTAGTGGCATCGCACGCATATCAAAAGTATTCATAATTATGGAAGATTAATTAGGATGTGTTGCTAAACATGTTCCCGAGATTGCTTCTGTTGCTGTTTTAATTTAAGAATGATGTTGGTATTGGGAATACTTGAAAAGTATAAGTTGGTAATTCATTTGAAATTGAACTTTTGATAGCTGTTCAACGGTTTATGAATTTGTGTGCTTTTAAAAAATAATCCCTGTTATTTTGTTGTGAAAAACAGCTTTACTCTTTAACTGACATGTAAGATAATATAACCACATTCTGTATTAGTTTTCCATTGCTGTTGTAAAAAATTATCATAAATTAAGCAGCTTCAAACAGCAACAGTATCTGTGGGTGAGAAGTCTGACCTCTGTGGGGCTCACAGTAGGTTTCCTGCTTAGGGGCTCATAAGGCCAAAATCTCAGTTTCAGCAGGGCAGTGTTCCTTATTGGAGTCCCTGGGGTAAAAATCCTTTTCCAGCATCATTTGGGGTGCTGGCAGAATGGATTTATTTCTCACACTTCCCATGTGGCCCAATTCCATCTGCAAGCTAGCAGCAGGTTGAACTCCTTCTCAGGATCTCAGAACTGGCAACCCTCTGAACTAACCTTGATCTTGTTTCTCTACCTCTCCTCTGCTGCTACATCTCTCTACTTCACTCTCCTGCCTTCCTCTTCTGCTTTTAAGGGCCCAGGTGATTACCTGGGTCCACCTGGATAATCCTGGGTAACCTCCTGGTTTTAAGGTCAGCTGATTAATAACCTTAATTACACTAACAAAGTCTCTTTTGCCATGTGAGGTCATGTAACTGCAAGAGTAATGCTAGGGGCTGGAGATCATGGGGCCAACAGCCCCAGTGTCTGATGTTCCCCTCCCTGTGTCCATGTGTTCTCATTGTTCAACTCCCACTTATGAGGGAGAATATGCGGGGTTTGGAAGAACCAATTTCTTGTAATGAATTTCTCTCTCTCTCTCCCCTTCCCTCTGCCTGCAACACACACTCTTCCCATTGTTTCTGTTTCCCCAGAGAACACTGGCTGGTACAAACATCCATAAAAGAAACATTCATAAAAGTCCCAAATTATCACTCTACTTTCACTGGTCCCTCGACTAAACAAGTAATGCAGTCTGGCTCAATTTTTCCTTTGGGCCAATGGTAAAAGCCTGTGAGTTTAAAGTCACCTCTTCCATCTTGAGCTCTATTTTATATAGACAGATTCACATGGTCTTAGGGAAGATGTGAAGGGAAGTTGTGAGACTTAGGTAAGTTTCCTGTGTACTAGGTTCAGGTCCTTATCTGTAAATGAGAATTCTTTTATCTATTTCTCAGGATAATGCAAGGCTGAAATGAGGTGATATGTATGAAAATCATAGCCCTGTATCTTGCACAGTACAGTTACAGCAAAGCCAGGCACTTATTAGTAAACAGGAAAGTGAGAGAGAGACTACCTGGAAACCCAAAACACAGCTACCAACACTTCTGGATAGATCCACAGGCAGAAAATTGGTCTGCCATTTTGCATTTGGACTTATCATGTCCATCTTAAGGATTCCGGATAGTCAATTTCCTACCAAGAACCTAGAGGGATGCTTGGTCCCCATGAGAAGAAGTGAAAGAAATGACCTTCCAAAATTCTAGGGTTCACATTTATACAACATTTTAATTCATTCAGTAAACATTTTACTCTTTGAGTATTGGCTTTTCAGAGAAAGCTAGCTAAATTGGAGCGGTGAGTCTGGAGGGAATGAGATTCAAGAAGTATTAATGTTATGGTCCCTATCCCAAAATTGCTCACAAACTCCCCTCTCTCCACTGTAGGTGCTCACACTCCCAAGGCCCAAAGTCCACTTGATGCCCTGTGACCCTCTCTGATATTCATTGTCTTGCTCTTGGGCCATTTTACTTTAACTCTGTGGCTCTAATAACTCCTCTTTGGAGGAGGAGCACGCCCACTCAGCATCCCATGATACCTAGCAGCTCAGGATCTGAGAGCTGCCGTTCCAAAGGATCTGCCACCTCCCATGTGCCAGGCTCACGAAACATCCTGCTTGTAACAGATTCTCTGGTGTGACATCATCTTGGAAACTGACATGCCTATTCACATCTTGAAGTCTCTCAAAAATTCAGACAGTAAAGAAGCCAGTTTGACTTTGATTCCTTCTCTTATTTAACCAATTGACGATTTCAGTGGTGCCTCTCACCACCAACTAATTCTCAAATTTATAATAAAAACTTGGGAAATGCTGGTTTCTTCTTCATTTAGTGGTCTCTCAACTTTTGGGTACAGTGTGAGGACCACTCACAGGCTAACCCCAAATGCATTCCAACTCCCTCCCTCCCTAGCCCACAATGCATGTATACACACACACATACATGCAGACATGCACACTCACATATGTGCTTACACACATATATTAATACTGCTTTATAAGTTTTTTTTTTCTTGGAGCCACAAAGGAAAGTTCAAACACTCACAGAGATGCCAACTATCAAGTCCCTGAAGCACAAACAGCAGGCAGCCATCTCCCAGCTTCTGGAAATATGAGGAAAATCAACCTGTGATGTTTAAGCTGTGCTGATTGCTATTTTGTTGCCTGCAACAGAAAGCATCTCTGATTGATACTTTAAAAGATCAATGTCATCTCTAGATTCTTGGTTACAGTTTTTCTAACTCTAGAAAATTTTCTCCTTGTGATGTTTGCCCTTTTTAAAATGTAGTTTGACCTTATCCTTTGAGTTGCAATTAGGACAAGGCCTAGCTGGACTGTCTCATGCTGTAAGGAAAAACCCCATGGACAGGGATGACCTAGAGCAGCTTCTTAATCTGCACACTTTCAGCAGAAACTCCATCACAGTTTTTGTTGCTTGCCTGTTGCATCTCCCATAAGCAATAAAATCAACATTTCCTATTTATATGCACAGCCTTGGCTGGGGAGCAGCACTGAATGCTTATGTTAGAGACCAATGAATAAGTATAAAAGTGTCTTATCATAGAGGATAAGCAGGCACACTAAGAAGTAATTAACCTACAATGAGACAGAGGAAATGCAGTGTCCTTGAAGGAAGATGGAATTTGAGGTCGGGCAAATCCAGACTTACATGGTTCCTCCTCTGATTATGGGTGTTGACCCTCTGAGCTTCTGTGTCCTCATATGAAACATGGAGACAGTAATACCCAGCCTCACTGGGAGGATGGAATGGGATAATGAATTGGAAAGTATTCATCCTGGTGTCTCCCACCTATGAAGCAAGCCATGATGACTTGTTGAAGGAGCAAAAATGTCATTTGTTGTGACACCTAATTGCTTAGGGCAAAAAGAGATAGACAAAGGGCGGGTGAATGTCTTTCACTTACACATTTTGCTGAAATAGGTCAGGAAAGACCTCAGAATAGGAGTTTTCAAAAGCTGTCTTTCATTACAGCTCATACACGTGGCTGTGACATTGCCATAATAGAAATGTACTCAGGCTGACAAAGGTAAAGGTCTCAGATTGTCTCATGAATATGTGGATGTGGATGGAAATTTACAAAGGGGTATCTAACTTGAACCACTGATGGGCTCCTGAAAGCTTGCCACTTTGGAAGAAACCAGATTTTTTAAACAGCATCTTGGATACACTTCATGAGCGGGTCTGTTAGAGGGGACTTATGACTAATTTTTTATTTAATCAGTTGGAATTTTCATAGACGGAGATTCCTTAAAGTGAGAGAAACATAAAAACAGATGAGATACTGCCCAAAGCTCTCCATGGATTCAATACAATTCCTATCAAACTACCAAAGTCATTTTTGATAGAATTAGAAAAACTATTAAAATTCATACAGAATCAAAAAAGACCCCAAATAGCCAAAGCAATCCTAAGCAAAATGAACAAAGCCAGAGGCATCACATTACCTGACTTTAAACTCTACTGTAAGGATACGGTAACCAAAACAGCATGGTACGGTACAGAAACAGACACATAGACTAAGGAGACAGAATAAAGAACTGAGAAATAAAGCTGCACACCTATAGCCATCTGCTCTTCCACAAAGCCGATAAAAATAAGCAACGGGAAAAGGACTCTCTATTCAATAAATGCTGCTGGATACCTGGATAGCCATATTCAGAAGAATGAAATGACCCACACATTTCATCATATACAAAAATTAACTCAAGATGCATTAAATATTCAAATTTAAAAACTCAAACTATAAGAATCCTGGAAGAAAACCTAGGAAACACCATTCTGGACGTTGGCCTTGGGAAATAATTTATGACTAAGTTCTCAAAAGCAATCGTAATGAAAACAGAAATTGACAAGTGGGATTTAATTAAACTAAAGATTTTCTGCACAGCAAAGGAAACTATCAACAGAGTAAATGGACAACAAACTGAATGGGAGAAAATATTCACAAATTATGCATCTGACAGAAGTCTAGTATCTGGAATCTATAAGGAGCTTAAATAATTCAGGAAGCGAAAAACAAATAACCCTATTAAAATGTGGGCAAAGGCATGAACAGACACTTCTCAAAAGAAGACAAACAAGTATCCAAAAAACATATGAAAAATTGTCATCACGAATCATCAGAGAAATGCAAACTGAAACCACAATGAGATACCATCTCGCACCAGTTGGAATGACTATTTTAAAAAGTCAAAAAGCAACAGATGCTGATGAGGCTGTAGAGAAAAGGGAACGCTTATATACTGTTGGTGGGAATGTAAATTAGTTCAGCCACCGTGGAAAGCAGTTTGGCAATTTCTCAAAGAACTGAAGACAAGCAATCTCATTCCTGAGTGTATATCCAAAATAAAATAAATTGTTCTACCAAAAAGACACATGCACTCATATGTTTGTTGCAGCACTATTCACAATAGCCAAGACATGGAATCAACCTAGGTACTCATGAATGGTGAACTGGATAAAGAAAATGTACATATACACCATGGAATACTATGCAGCCATACAAAAGAATGAAATCATATCCTTTGCAGCAAGATGGATAGAGTTGGAAGCCTTTATCCTATCGAATTAATGCAGGAACAGAAGACCAAATACAGCATACTCTAACTTGTAAGTGGGAGCTAAACATAGGGAACTCTTAGACATAAAAAGGGCAACAACAGACACTGGGGACTAGTGGCGGGTGCTGGGGAGAAAGGATTGAAAAACTAACTGTTGGGTACTATGCGGCTACTTGGGTGACAGATTGAATCATACCCAAAGCCTCAGCATCACACAATATATCCACATAATAAGCCTGCACATGTATGCCCAAATCCAAAAAAAAAAAGTGTTGAAATTACAGAAAAAGCATGTAAGAAACAGACCTACTATGAAACAATCAAACAAACAAACTAAAAGAGTAGAAGGCCTTATTTCTTGAGGGATCCCCTACCGTATATTGAGCCCTGCTGTACATGTATTATCTCATTTAATTCTCACAACAAAACTGCAAGGTACAGAGAACACAGACGTATTTTCTGTAGGTGGTACATCCTCAAACATCTCAAATAATTTAGAATTTGCATAACTCAAGAGTAATCTTGACAAAGAATGGTGCATATTCATCTGTACAAGCTAAAGCAATATTTCCTATGGCAAGAGCAAATTTATTTTAAAAACAAGCCCTATCTTTGGTAATAGAATGGAAGGAAGTACTGTTACCTGCTACACAGTACATGGATGAAGCTTGAACAGCATACTAAGTAAAAGAAGCCAGGCAGAAAGGATCATGTACTATGTACTCTCTCTCTATGAAATGTCCAGCCAGGCAAATTTATAGAAACAGAAAGTATGTTTGTGGTGTCCTAAGACTATGAGGAATAACTTCTAATGGCTACAGGGTTTCGTTCTGGGATAAGAGAAATATTCAAAACTGATGGTGGCAATAAACGCACAATTCTGTGAATATACTAAAAACCAGTGAACTACAAATTTTATATGGATGAATTGGTAAATTGTACGGTATATGAATTATATCTCATTGAAACTGAGAAAGAGTGAGAGAGAGAATCCGAATCCTGACAACCACTTTGAAATTACAAATTTGTGACAAATATTTAAAATTTGGAGAGCACATTGTTTCTAATCCTGTGCACAAATAAATTTTTATTTATATTTCTATAATGAATCATTTCAAATGTGCCCAATTCAAACTCGTACAAAGTGCTGTCACAGAAGATTATCACCAATTCAGTAGAGGAAATGGAGGCTCAAATTAACACAGCTGATAAGAGAAGGAGCCAGGACTAGAATTCAGCTCCATGGGTCTCTTTCCAATTGCTGTAAGCTGCTGGGTGATGACACTAAGACCCTCCTGAACCAGCACCACTGAAAAGAAGCCATTGGTGGCTGCCAGTATTTGTAACCCATGCGGCATTTTGTTGTTCATGGTGCTCAAAGCCTGATATCTACTTGCTCATAGAACAGTCACAGCCATTCTTTCGGGGCACTATTATTAGTCTCATAATCAAAGGAGTTATTCAAAGCTCAGAGAGGTAAGATAACATGTTTAAGGTCTCATAATCGCAGTGGAAACACAGCTGAAAACCAGATCTTTTGGAGATAGGAGTCAGCCATCTCAACCCTTGTGCTGTACCCTTGTCAGAATCCTTCAATCTCCTTGATGAACTCACAGGTACTTTCTTATGATGGACTTCAACTTGATTCACTGGCAAGGAAAAAATTAATATTCTCTGAGAACCTTCTAGAGCCCTTTAAAGCTTTCCTCTCTGGTCCCTGGAATGTGGACATGAAGCCAGCACACTGACATAAACGGCAGCCCCATCATGGTGTGCATTATTGGAATCTTTTCAGATTATTAGTACTAGACTGTGATCTGAAATTACAGTAATAGTAGGAAATCAAAATAACTAAGCTACGACAGTTTCCATCATAAAGCAGTGGGTTTTTTTTTTTTTTTCTAACCTAATAAAAATATCTAATGTCAAAGAGGCCTTAGAATGCTTTCTGGAAGGAACTCTAAGATAACAGAGGAGACAAAGAGCATTTTTGTTCCAATAAAGACTCAATTTTCTGATTACTATACGAAAACTGGTGCATGAAAGGCATACAGAGGAGGAAGTGGGCTTATGTCTCGAGCAGCACAGCACAGTGGTTAAAAAGCACGGCTTGCCTCAACGTCAAATAGTCTGGGCTCTAATTTTTACTGGTTGAGTGATGCTGCATATTTCAGCTGTTATTAGATTTGGCTACAAATACAGAGAACTCAACATAACAGTGAGTTACATAAGACAGAGGTTCATAATTATCTTATGTAAAATAATTCTGGAGAGAGGCAATCCAGGGCTGCCATGGCATTTCACAGGCAACAGAATCAGGTCTTATTCTGTGTTTTGTCCTTCCTTCCTAGCACATGATTTCTATCCTTGAGGCCATGTCACAGGGCAAGGTGGCTGCTTGAGTTCTAGCCATCATCTCTCTACTCCAGACAGCAAAATAAATACGTGGTAGGAGAAGAATACAGGGTACTCTTCCTAGGTGAGTTGGTTCCTTTCAGTATCCATCCCGGAAGTCTAACATAGATCCCTGCTTCTAGCTCATCGGTCAGTACTTCCTCACATCACCACATTTAGCTACAAGGGAGGCTGGGCAATACCCTTCTTCATACGGACACCTGCTACTAAGGTACGCTGGGGTCTGTTACTAAAGGACAGCAGAATGGATTTTGAGCAAAATGCTTCTGCTCTGCTGGACAGTTTACTTTGCAGCTTCTTGAAGTTTCAGTTTCCTCACTGGGACATGGAGATGATCATAGCATCCACCTCTAGACTGCTGTGGTAAGTCCATGAAATAACACACAGGAAGCCCTCAGCAGAAGACCTGGCAACATCTCCCACTCAAAAAATGCTCACTGTTAAAATGAGCTCCATGTCCATTGATCCTGCTTAGAGGAGTGGGTTCCTGTAGCTCACCATAAAAAGGTACCAACCAACGCCTACAATTTGTAGCCTCTCTCCTGCCAACCTTACATTTGGGCTTTATAACTAAAACTCCTCGTTTTCTCCATTTAGGGAGAAACCTTGGCACTACTGACAGTTTGAGCCAAATGATTCTTTGTGGTGGAGGCTGTTCTGTGCATTGAAGTATGTTTAGCAGTCCTTGGCCTTGGCCTGCTCGATGTCGGCTGTACCCTCTCCTTCCCTAGTGTGGAACCCAAAGTGTCTCCTGGGGACAAAATCATTCAAACTTGGACCACTGCTTCTTGGTGTCTGAAATCACCAAATACGACTCTGCCAGCAGTAGTAGTCTCTTGGGTTACCTGAGTTGTAGTTGCGTGGGTCAACATTTCCAGTTACACCACATCGAATGTAGTTACCAAAGTTAGTGAAAACCTACACAGACAGTTTTGAATGGTGCATCACAGACAGAAGTTAATTTCATGTGTGTGGATGTGAATGTACAAACACATACACATGTATATGTATACACATATGTTACTATTCAAGTCATCCCCTCTAGCCCTGGCCTATGACTTTAGTGTGAGCCAACTCGCATAGAACCTCTTCAGCTAGAGAGGGGGTAAAATTGCAGAAATGAGAAGGAAGGAGAGGAACAGATGGCAAAGCAGCTCTGGAGTCTGGATTTGATGGGCCAGGGGAACAGGCCAGGAATCTCCTCCATCACTCTGAAAAGCAGGCCCCTTTTTAAGGATACAGAGCCTGACTGTAGGAACATGACCCCCTCACCCGCCTCCAAGAGGAAGGCATCTAACAGGAAGGATCCTAGCCTGTTAGAAACTAGGATCATAGAAGATAAACATGGTGACACACTAAAGAAAAGTGGAAAACTGGAGCAAGAAAGAAAACACAAGAATTCCCCAAACCAAACTTTCGAGACTTCTTTGAAAAGAGCCGGTCTTCTGAATAATAAAATAGCTTTGGGTACTATACTTGTTTTTTTTTTTTTTTTTAAATGCACCCATAATTAAAGCAAGAAAGCTGTAAGTCTATTAAAATTTTTTCTTTGATACTGAAAAACCCAATTCATGACCTATATTTTATAAGACATATACTTGAAAGGGATTTTATATGCCCTCTTCCCATTGAACTTAGCATGCTGAATCTCTTCCATTTGGTTAAGAAGGGAGGTGGTTCTATACATAAATTATTCAGGGCTTTAAAAAAATCTTACTGTATATATATTAAGGTAAAGTGATTCAAAGGTATTTGTATAGATAAATGGAAGTAGCAGCTCTAGACTGCGTTCTCCGAAGGGATCGGAGTCTTAGAGCAACGGTGCTGCAGTAAAAGCTGCTTTATCAAGCTCCCTGCTGATTATCAATCTTTTCTGACATTTGTAGACTGTCTTGACTGATGGATGGCTCAGCATGCTTTATGAATCTTCGAGTTCTTGAGCATCTCTCAAACTACCGCTAGGGGGAGAATCTAGCTTTATTTGAGGTCACCACCAGTAAGGATGGGCTGTGTGGAGTTACCTGGCAAGCTGGGCTACCATAAAATGACTAAGGAAGGTTGGTAGTGTTCTCTCTCTTTCTTTCTCTCATCTACACACACACACATACACACACACACACACACACGACAATAAACTCACTCATCTATGCATGTAAGAAAATGCTCTCTTACATTTAAGGTAGCAGCTTTGGGATTACTTGCAACATCATCATGGGTGAAATACTTAAAGGACAGTGGGTGTTGTGGATGGGGAGGAAATGAAAAAGCAAAGGAATTAAAATCATACAGGTCTGAGTTTCAATCTGAGCTTCATCACCCACCAGCTGTGTGACCACAGGGGAGTCACCTAACCTCCCTGAGTGTCCGTTTCCTCAATTGTCAAACGTTTGTGATGACTGCTTTAAAAGGTAGGTGTGGAAACTGGACCCATATCCAGTACATAATAGTGCTAGAAAAATATACAGCTGATTACCCCTCCTTTGTTACCCTGGACAGGCATCATCTCCCTCCCTGAATCCTAGGGAGATTCTCCCAGTAGCCTACTGACATTCCCCTGTGCAGCAGTGATGCTTTATTTATTGACTTGCTCTTCAGTCTGCAAGCTCTACGGAGTCAGGCTCCATTCTGTTTCATGCATTAACCCCCTCCAACCCAATCCTCGTTAAATAGTTTACCTGGTATACAGCAGGTACTCTAAAGATATTTGTTGAAGGAATGAATACATTTTCAATAAATACAACCATTTATTTAAAAATTAAATTAAAAAACAGTTTGTCAGGATTCAGGCTTTCTGGCCTTTGGGGCCATTTGTTCATCCAGTGGAACTTATTGGTGGGTAATTCGGGCTTGGGACTCTGCTAAATGTTGGAAGTTGAAGGATGAAGAGAAAACCATTTGGTTCTCCTGGTTTTAACTGTGTTGCTGAGAAAGGGAACTGAACGTACACTTGCAGAAAAATTATAAACCCATTAAGGTTTACAGTATTATTGTAATTCCATATAGATGGCATCAGTCACAATAAGCTAGCATCATAAAATGAGTCAATATTTAGAATTTTCCAATTTGTCACACACTTGCTGCAAAAATCTTATGTTATCTCTTCTCTCCATCTCCATAGCTGCCATGGTCCTCTCATGCCTAGAACATTGAAATGCCTTGTTTCCCTATTTCTCTCTCCACAGAATATCAAAAGTCATTTTTCAACAGTAAAATCATATCTAACTGCTCTCTTGCTTAAAATCACCCAAGGGTTTCCTACTAAGTTTAAAATGTAATCAAAACTTACGGAGCTCTGAGCCAGGGGTCTGCAAACTTTTTATTTGCAGAGGATCAGGTATTACCTACTTTTTCCTCCGCGGAATATACAGTCTCTGTCCCAGTTGCCCAATTCTGCCATCACGGTGCGAAAGCAGCCGTAGTCAACACATGAATGCATGGGCATGTTTGTATTCTAATAACTTTATTTAAAAAAAAAAACGGGCAGAGACAGATTTGGCCCATGGCCCATAGTTTGTTGACTCATGCTGAGAAGGATCTTGCCCTTGCCCATCTCCCTGTCTCACCTGGTACTACCGTCCCTCAGGTCATTCCTGCCTCAGGTCTCTGCACTTGGTGGCCCCTGTGTCTGGAACGTCCTTTCTCCACGCCCTTACATGGTAGACTCCTTTATCCTTACTGGGCTCAGCTTCAACATCACCTCTTTAGAGAGGCCTTTTCTTGACCTTACGTCAATAAAACAATGTACCTTGTTTTATTTTATCCAAAACTTAAATTATCTGGTTTAACCATTTTTGTTGGCACCTTTCTCCCCCCAGGAAGGTGGCAATGTCTTAAGAATAGAGTTCCGCTTTGGGAGGCCGAGACGGGCGGATCACGAGGTCAGGAGATCGAGACCATCCTGGCTAACCCGGTGAAACCCCACCTCTACTAAAAAACACAAAAAACGAGCCAGGCGAGGTGGCGGGCGCTTGTAGTCCCAGCTACTCGGGAGGCTGAGGCAGGAGAATGGCGTGAACCCGGGAGGCGGAGCTTGCAGTGAGCTGAGATCCGGCCACTGCACTCCACCCTGGGCGACAGAGCAAGACTCCGTCTCAAAAAAAGAAAAAAGAAAAGAAAAGAAAAGAATAGAGGTCCAAACGGTCTTGGTCATTGCTATATCCCCAGCCCCTAGAATATTATCTGACTTATAGAAACTGCCCTATAAATACTTGTTGAATGCATTTACTGATGAAATGGTTATGAGGAATTGATTTGAAATAAGGTTTTCCCTGAAATTATGTTTAATGACATTTGGATCTGCCACTCTGTTTTACTTAGCTGCAGTGCTAAAAATTGCTGGGCTATTCAGAGTGGATCCTTTGGTATCAGGGATGGGATCCAGCGATGCTGGTGAGCATGCTCTGTGCTAGGACAACTCAAGGACTTTTTCACTTTTGTTTGCAGCTGCTCAACCATCACCAATTTTCGTTTTGGCTAGAGATTCCTGACAGGTTTGTCTTTTCAAAAGACTGCAGAATGATCAGCACGTTTCTGAAGCTACAGATGCTCCTTTGTCCTGCTGCCACTTTAAGCTATTATTTTCGTTAAGTTATTCAATTAATTTTAACATTTTTACTTTTATTTTTAAATATTTGATGCCACAAATCCTTCCCTCTTCCAAATATAAAGTGATGGAAGCGTGGCTCCCAGCCTGGGCCTAAAATATATTGAAAAAATTAGTGGGCAGGGCTATCAAGCATTTATTTTTATAAGTAAACAAAGTGAACCCAAGGGCCACATCTCCCCAGTTCACCCAGAATACAAAGGTCTAACGTGAATGATATGAGCATGGGTGATGAGCAGAGGAGAGGCAGATGCAGAGGCTAGTCCAGGCATAAGACTTCATGGTTAAAGAGGAGAGTGTTTCAGGAGACAATGGGTTATCCATCTGGAATTGATCTCCAGCCCCAGAGATGCATGCATGAATTTAGGAGGAGTGAGCTATGAGTAAAAATGATAAGAGTTGTCTTCATAGTTATCCACATTCTGTTGGTTGGTTAGATACTCTTCTACCAGAATAAAGGGGTTCAGGCCTTCTCTCCTGTCCCAGCAGATGCTTTGGTATCCGCTCCCGTGAGCCAGCAGCCAAGAGTTCTAATACATGCAATGGTGCCTATTAGGGTGGGCCTGAGATACGGAGGAGGGAAATCCTAATGGCTACGACAAGGGAGCCAACGGCCTTAGTTCTGAGCCGGTGTGAGATATCACCAGAGGACCTTCAGACATAGGTAGGAGCAACTTGGAAAAGATTCCTTTTTTTTTTTTTTAATTTGTATACATTTAATGGGTACAAGTGCAGTTGTGTTACACAGATATGTTGCACAGTGGTGAACTCTTGGCTTTTAGTGTAACTATCACCCGAGTAACATACATTGTACTCATTAAGTAATTTCTCACAGCTTACACCCTTGCCAGGCTTCCACCCTTCTGAGTCTCCAATGTCTATTATTCCATGTCTATTATTCCATACTCTATGTCCATGTGTACACATGATTTAGCTCTGACTTATAAGTGACAGCATGCAGTATTTGACTTTCTGAGCTATTTCACCTAAGACAATAGCCTCCAGTTCCATTCACATTGTTGCCAAAGCCATGATTTTATACTTTTATATGGCTGAATAGTATTCCACTGTGTGTGTGTATGTACGTATGGTGTGGTGATAAATATATGTGGCGATAACCATGAGGGGAGGTGTCTTTTTGATACAGTGGCTTTTTTTCCTTTGTGTAGACACCCAGCAGAAGGATTGCAGTATTAAATGGTAGTTCTATTTTTAGTTTTTTTGAGAACTATCCATACTTTCCATACGGTTGTATTAGTTTACATTTCCACTAACAGTGTACAAGCATTCCCTTTTCTCTTGAATGACTAGGTGGAGTCAATAGCTAGTGAAGTTCAGATAATACTTTCCATACCATTTAGTTCTGAATTTTCCCTTTGGGAAATGGTCTCTGATTGGATTATGCAACTCTTTCATAAAATTTGTTTTATGATCACCTGTACTGGAGTGAAGTGTACCATAACTCAAGTGCTGTCTCCTCCAGTGGCAAGGGCTCTGCAGCATGTTAATGATACCATCCCTGGGCACTGCTCCTTGCCTAAAATTCCAGTGATGACCTGAGGAATGGGGCCAGTCTCAACCACTGCATTCCTCTGCCTCCACCATAATACTCAGTGAGGATTCCATAGCAAGACCATCCACAATCTACAAAACAGCTAGTGAAATGACCACAAAAACTTGTAGATACTGAGTGTCATCTGGAGAAACAAACAAAAATATCCATCAGTGTGTTCATGTGTGAAAAGAAAGACTATTGTATCCTGCTGCATGAACAAGCTTAGCCAAGATACAGACTAAAATCCTCTGATTAGAAGCATCACCTGAATAGGGATTAAAACATAATGAGGCATATCCACCATCCCATTAATCCTACTCATATAAACGTATCCTAAAGAAATTGTCACAAACATGGGAAGAGATGAGCTCTCCTCTGCAGAATTGATGGAAGTGTAGAAAAGTGAAAACAACTTAAGCCAACAGGAAATTGGTGAAGTAGACAATGGTAGATCCAGACTCTAGCTGTTTAAAACAATGATGTAACTTGATGTTTACTGAATTACAAAAATGTCCATAGGACACTGAGGAGTGAAGAAGGAGATTTACAGAAAAGCACATAAAGCTCCCATCTGTAAAACTGTGCACCTGCATCTCTCTCTGTAGAGATGCCAGGAGAGAACCCCAGAACTGTGCTCACTAAAACGTCAACTGTGGTTATCTCTGGATGGTGGGATTGGGGAGAGATTGCATTTTCTTAAAAGTTTCTTTTCTCTTCTTGAAGAGAATTGCTTTATTTTTAAAAAAATATATCTACCTAAGAAAAAAAAAATGAAATAGCCACATGCCTGATATTCCAAAAACACACAGGATTGGTTGGGGCAGTTGAGAATGGAGGAGCCTACAGCGTGAAAGTCTGAAAATACCAGCAAAAGAAAACTTAACACTCAGTGGGTTGAAAAGCCTCATCACAGTTACTGCAACAAGTAAAAAGGTAACCAGAAAAGGGACTTTATTACCAGGCCATAGCAACAACCTGAAGACTGTCTGCTGAGCTAGGTGTCAAACATCAATTATCCTAGCCATCTTTATTTAGCTCAAGCTGTTTTGGAAAATAGCAACTTCCAAGCAAAGCTGAGCTCTCAGGATAGCCATTAGTCCCAAAGGCCACTTGATCGGCTGTTTTTTTCTTATGTCTGGAATGGCTGGACGTGTTTAAAAATTAAAGGAACTGTGTCTTGAAAAGGAGCTCAGGTGGATCCTGGAGGAAAAATAAAAGACAAAAACTCCGTACATCATCTCTTCAGAGTGGCCTCTTCTCACTACAAGACTAGGTTTGGCCCCTCCTGAGATGAGCATCCTGTACAGCTATGTTGTAGCACTTGCCGCAATTTTCTTTCTTATTTATTCATTGCTGTCCTCCCTCCTCAGCTATGAATACCAGGAGGGAACAAGCGGCACCTGTCAGGTCCAGTGTTGCACATTCAGAGCTTAGAATAGTGCCAGCACAGAGTAGACGCTTGATAAGCATAATGGATGGAAAAAAAATAAATAAAGGGACTTAGACAGGAAAGCGAGGGAGGGAAAGTGGCTGGGCTTTCAGAAGTTAGACAATGAGGATGTAACTGCTAATCTCTGCTTGTCTTCAACAGCCTCAAGCAGAAGGATCAGACATGCCTAAGCAATGTGCCTCTTTCAGGACTCAGAACGTGCACCTCTAGGTAAACGCCACATTCGTCTTTCTCAGTCATGCAGTTTGGGAGCTAATTCTTTCCTTCCATGAGATCTCACCACCTATCTTTCTCAAAGCTGCCCCACCCGTCCAGGGTGGGGGCTGCCATTCTCCCAGCTGCCCTGGCTGCCATTTGGGGTGGCTAAAAGCCAGAGGGAGAACACAACCTACAGCCAGCTCCTGAACTTGTTGGAAGGACAAGGCCTCAAGAGGACAGGATATCCGAGCTGATGGATCCCAGGTTGTCCTTGTGCACAGCTGGCTGCAAGTGCCTGGAAATTAAAGCCCCCTTTGGGGACAGCTTTGAACCAGTGTCTCATCATCAGGCTTGGGGGAGAAGACAACCCAGCTATCTGCCCCTCAGCTGAGATAACTCTAACGTGTGTGTTTAATGTCAGTTCCTAGAGCTCCCCCAAAAGGATAAAGCTGCAGTGGCCCACTCCAGGCGCTGGTTTAATAATGCACCTCAAGGGCTGGGCGCAGTGACTCACACCTGTAATCCCAGCACTATGGGAGGCCAAGATGGGCAGATAACTTGAAGTCAGGAGTTCAAGACCAGCCTGGCCAATGTGGTGAAACCCCATCTCTACTAAAAATACAAAAATTAGCTGGGTGTGGTGGCAAGTGTCTGTAATCCCAGTTACTTGGAAGGCTGAGGCAGGAGAATTGCTTGAACCCAGGAGGCAGAGGTTGCAGTGAGCGGAGATCATACCATTGCACTCCAGCCTGGCCAATAAAAGCAAAACTCCGTCTCAAAAATTATAATAATAATGCACCTCAAGTTGTCTGACTTTCTTTTCTATACCTCACCTTACCTGGTATCCATACCCTGTACCTCTCAGGTAAACCACAGACCTCAATCTTCATCTCAGAGCCTGCTTCTGCGGGAGCCTGAAATGCCATTCCTCATGGGCAGCCCTTCTCAAAGGTGCCCAGGAAAACACTGGAGGGCAAAACATCCACGAATTGATGCCAACAAGACATGATCGGGTCTTGGAATTAGTACCCTCTAGGAATTTCAAGAGTTCTCACCCTCTACACCCTACTCATGAACACCTACTCATAAACACCGTACCTTGGGCATCAGAAAACACCAGACTCACACAGAGATCTGGTTGCCCCCACGGAGCAGTCAGAGCCTTGGCTTGGGCCTCATATATCAATGCCTGTGACTCTGCGAAAGGAGCAACTCATGATCTGCAAAGTCAAAGACCATTATTTTCTGTTGATCTTCCTTCATCCAGGAATGATTCACCAAAACAATACCCTGGAGTTTAGCGCCGAGCAACTGGAATCGTCTCCTGTCTGCACATACAGATAAATATGGGTGACCTTCCTTTGTGATAGATTGGTGCTGAGGGCATTGAAACACATGGGGACATTAAAATGATGCGTGGTTTGTTGGAAGATGAATTTGTCTTCACACGACTCATGTGTCTCTTTGCTTTACCTTTGCTAAAGGGTACACTACCAGAGTAAAAATAATAATTGCAGTGTTAACGATACAGAGGCATTCCTTATACATTTATTATTCCCTAAGCACTGGGTGAAGCACATTGTCTGACTGAATCCTCACATAATGCTTCTCTAAGGTAGGTGCTGTTATATTCTATCCTCATTTGCAGAGGCTTCTAGAAGTTTCAGTAACTTCTAGGTCTCACTGTGTTAAATAGCTGAGCAGAGCGTCAAACACAGCTCTAGGCTACAATGCTGTGAGCAGGAATAGCCACATAATTTGTGGAACTCAGTGTAAAATGAAAATGCAGACACCTTGTTCAATGATTATTAAGAATTTCAAGATGGTGACAGCAAAACATTAAACCAAGCCCCAGGCCCTTCTGAGCATGGGACCCTTCTGTTCGCTGGGCTGTGTGAGGCCACAAGGGCTGCACCCCATGAAGCTTTCTTTGGTTATGTGGGCTCAGAAAAAAGTGATGTGAATGATGACAAGGGCCTCAACATTTAACCCTGTTGAACCCTAGATGTGATTCAATGGGCCTGGCTATTTCATCAGAAGAACTAGTCATTTTCTGTCAGGACCTAAATCAGTTCATCTGATAGAACTGCACAAGCTGGGCCTGCAGAGTCTGTGGTGTAAAACATGGAAACGAGAGAGCAGACCCAACGGGTCTGGGTTTTTTTTTCCTAGGTGGAGTCTTCTTTCTCTGTCACCCAGGCTGGAGTGCAGTGGTGCGATCTTGGCTCACTGCAACTTCCACCTCCTGGGTTCCAGTGATTCTCCTGCCTCAGCCTCCCGAGTAGCAGGGATTATAGGCGCCCACCACCGCATCCGGCTAATTTTTGTATTTTTAGTAGCAATGGGGTTTCACCATGTTGTCCCGGCTGGTCTCCAACTCCTGACCTCATGATCCACACACCTCCGCCTCCCAAAGTGCTGTGATTACAGGTGTGAGCCACCACACCCAGCTGGCTCTTGGGTTTCTTGTAACTCACACAAGGCCCCGGAACAAATGTGGCCTATTGTAGACAGACCTGGACTAGTCTTTTGAGTAGGATGCCAGTGCAGATGTGGCCAGAATTTGCGAGAATTGAGGCACATGTGGCAGCCTCTTACCAGCTAAATATGCAACCATTCACCAAATTTTGAAGCTGGAGACATAGACGCTAATTGTGTGTTTTCCCCAGCCAGGTAACTTTGGCAAGTTCCTGAGCCTCTTTGACGTTCAGTTTTCTCATCTGTAAGACAGGGATATGGTATCTACCTCTCAGGGCAGGAAGTGGGATCATGGATGAAATTATGTTGTACATATATGGCTGCTGGCACACAGTAAGTGCTTGACTCAGTGTATGATACCCGGTGGCTGTTTTCACCATGAATTCGGTGGGACAGTTGAAAGAGCACACGATCTGAAGGTAGGTTATGCAGGCTGGCTCCCAAGCACTGACTCCCATCTTTTATTTGCGAGAGCGTGGAAAAGTCATGGACCTCTTTCCAGAGTCAGCCCCCCCACCCCAACCCCCATCCCCACCCCAAACTCCACCCCAAGCCCCACCCCAACCCCCACCCCAACCCCCACCCCCATTCCCATGCCAAACCCCATCCCTACCCCCACCACCACTCCCAACCCCAGAGGGTGTCAAATAATTTCTACAACACATGGGATTCTACGAGCCACGGAAGAGCAGAGCATGATGGAAATAAGAGGCGATCATTTTTATAGCCAGTTAGGGTTTGTCATTACTTGTAAGCAATTTAAATTGAAGAAGAGGTTGGAAAGAGGATACTGTCTTCTTCCTCAGATCCCCACTGGCCTCATGGGGCCATCTTGCCTGCAACTCTCTTACAGGATGCTAAGTAATCTAAGTGGCTTTTTATTTGAAAGTTGTTTGCAACATTTCCACATTCTGGATCCCAAATCTGACTGATTCTATTTCAGTTCGAGCTCTACAGTCCAACCCAGAGGGTGCTGAAAAAGAAAACAATGAATCCATACAGACACCTGAGTCTTTATGTATTTTTACAGGATAATACCAATCATAAATAGATATTTGAGGTGGTTTATGTTTTGCAGGAGAACTGTCTGTCCCTAACTGAATAACTCTGTGATTTAAGAAACTCAATGTGCATAAAGAACTCTATCTTCCTTCAAAAAATATTACATGTATATACAGCAATAAAATCTAAAATTCTTTTCTAAACTTTAAGGACAGGCACAGTGGGAGGAAAATTGGACACCGTCTAATCATATACACACATAATATACAAAGACATGTGCGAGCTCACAGCCATACCAAATGTAAGCACTGTCATTTACATTTAGAACACTTTTCCAGCCCATCTGAATTCTAGTCACTCACTCACAGGGCCCGGGTACCACAGATAGCAACTGGGAATCATTTTTCTGTTCTGCTCAAACTTTGGCCTCTTTAATCGCTTTCCTCATTGGTTCTCCTAATGTGTTCTGCACATCAGCTTGTTTAAGAAGATTTCTGTAAACATCAAATCCAAATTCCAGGGTGTTTCTCACCAGAAGCCATCTCTCCATCAAAAGCAGCTCACAGAGAGGGGCCACGTGGACTGTCTGCCCTAAAATGACCTGACCTCCCTTCACCTGCCCTCTCTCCTTCTCTCTAGACCTGTCATTGCTCCTCTGGCTCCAACACTCCCCTCAAACACCCTCTGGCACACACGCAATGCATTCACTCTCATTTCTAGAGTGTATTTAAAGCTGGGAAGGAAGAGGGTCGATCTTGCCCTTGGGGGATCTGATGCAGCACATGAAGACCCAGCTCCTTGAAGCTGACGGGAGGTTTTAGGCATCTTGCATACAATTATTCACCTGGTTGTCTGGGAAGGTTACCATGGTAACATTTCCAGAGTTTCATGTATCTACATGTCATTGATAGATCCCATCAATTCAGCAAAGGGGGAAAAATAGTAAAAGTAGCTCTCATCTCCTGTCTGGTCTGATGAATCACTATTTTACTTATTTGGGCATAATCTAGGAACAGCAACACGACACTCTTAATATGGTGTTTTTTTTTTCACTCAAGTGTATTTTAAAGATGAAAATCAAAGTCCAGCTGAAGAGGAATTTTTCTGTTTTATTCTTTCATTTTCTCAAGTATTATACTCAGGAGTGACTTCAGCTGCTGGCTATGGCATACTTTAATTAATATGTATTGGGCCAAAAAAGGAAGCTCTAAATTCTAAAACCATCCCTGATAGAAAGGATAAACATGGGAAAAGATAGCAGGAGCTCTATAGTAACCTTGAGTGACTTCTATAACAGTAGGCACATGCATTTCCGGAGAGAGATATCAAACATCTTCCTTTTGGTCCTCTGAAGACAAAAGCTCTCTTCATGCACATCTTCTAAGGGAAGGGAAAAAGTCCTACCTATTTTACTAAAATAGTTCTTATTAAAAGGCCACTATGAAAAGAAATAACTGAGGAGTTTGTAATGAGGACCCAATTCTCATCAAAGCCTTGCTATAGCACAAAGTTTAGCCTTGGACCTTGGACCAAAAGGTAAGCTGGATATTTACATGGTGCCCAACATTAGCCATGCCTTAGAGACTTAGATGGCAGTCATCCTTGGAGGATCATCTTCAGAGACAATGAAAGAGATTTTCATAACTTGCAACACCTTGGTCAAGCTTTGCACTTTAGCTTTCCAACCTGGCTTCCATGCAGGGAAGTAATAAGTCAATGTGGATACAAGCTGACAAGTTGGAACAGCCATAAGACAGTCCCTAGAATCCACAAAGATCATCGTGTGCCTCTCTCCAAGCCATTATGCTAAAGGTAAGTCAACGTGACATACCTGTGGGTGACCCTTCCATGACGTGGCCGATGTAGGGACCTTCCCGAAAGATCGGTCGGTTGTCATTCTGATCAATCACAATGACTTCCAGAGGCACCGGCCCCTCAAGAGTTTTGCCATTGACATCAGTGGTCTCCACAAATAGCTATTTGAGCAAAGAGATTGGGGGAGAAAGAAGATATTAATTCATTATGAAAATTGAAATAAGATTCTCTAGAGAAAGTAGGTTATATCAGCAATTTTATGAGCCCTTGGCAATATTGAAACTTTGGTCTCAATGGATAGTCACTGGGACTAGAATAGAAATGAAACATTCCAGAATAAATGGCAAAGATCAGTTCACTTTAGATCCCCCTCGGGAAATTTACAATTAATTCATCAAATCTGCAAAGAAAGTTAAAACAAACAAACAAAAAACCCCAAAACATAAACAGTCATAGCCAAGAAATTATGCTTATATCATTTCTGTTCTCCCAATATCATTATGCTTAAAAAGAATGTTATGCTAATAAAAATGATTGACTAAGCAGTTATGAACCAAGTACATTAAGAGGTAACCAAAAGTGTTTATGGCAATCTCTTAGGAGAAAATCAGTCAGTATTTATAGGGGGCTTTCCTCAGGAAAGCTAGGAACTCAGAATTTGCAGGGGCCTGAATGAGATCTTGGGATTCCTGCCTACCAGGCTCTTTACAATCTCAGAGGATTTCACAAGACCATGAATCACTTCTACAGGGAACCACTTTCAGATCTCAATGAAGAAGGCAGCATAAAAAAAAACAGGATTTTGTTTGTCTTGGAAACAAAGAATTATGCCATGGGATTTCCAGTGAATCCCTTACATGCACATTTTCTGTGCTTAATTCAACCTTGATTTAACTCAGTGATAAGAGTAATACTTCTTCTTGGATATAAGTGGTGGTTCCTGCACAGGAGTATTTTGGTCAGAAAAGGGCCTCTGCATTTGGAATCCTAGTACAACTCATCCCTATCTGTGTGACTTTGAGCAAGACACTGGATCTCAGTTTTCTCATCTGTAAATGGGGTTAAAAAAACACCCGTTATTATGAATAATAACAAACACTTATCCAGTGCTTCCTTTGGTTCTATACTAAATTATCTCACTTGATTATCATAATAACCCTTTGGATCCTTTTACAGAGGACAGAATGACAGCAAATAGGAGATAAATGGTGGAGTCTGGATTTGATCTTGGGAAGTCTGCCTGCAGATCTCACATTTTTAACCACTATAAACAATATTTCTAAAGCATTTAATATAGGGTCTGTCACATATCTCAAGAATATTAACTGCTGCTATTGTTGCTACAATTATCGATACCATTGTCAAAAACGAGCCCAAATTAGAAAAATGAAAGACAAACATTCTTGTTATAAATCAGTACAGTCACATCCCACCTGATGGTATTGTAAACCAGTATAATCCTTTTCAAAAGCATGGCAAAATTCAACAGAAACCATGAAAGACTCATACTTTGTACTATTTTTATACCACTCCTGATCCTATATAAGTTTGCAGGAACGATTCACTGCATTGTTATTTCTCATAATAAAATCACACTGGCGTCCGCCTGAATGTCCAGTAGAAGCAAACTAGTTGAATGAATGAATGTGTCACAACATGTTACAATACAATAATTTTTAAACTTTACTGATCGACTTAGAATATTGAGTAAAAATACACAAAATAACATGTGCATCATGCATATATGACATACAAATATGAACAGAATTTGAAGGCAGTGAGCAAAACGAAACCAGGTATGTGTGCGTAGATAATTTTTTTCTTTCTTTCTTTTTTTTTTTTTTTTTAAACATTACTTCATCCTTTTACTAGCAAGTTCACACACAGACATACACACTTGATTTCTGGTGCAAATAAAATAATGCAAATAATAAGAAAAAATTAAGTGAACAGAGCCTCCTAATATCTGCACACAAAGGAGATCTTACAGAGAGTGAAATCTTATACTTTTATGTTTTTTTTTTAAAGCTATTATGAGAATACTGCTAACAAAGGAAATCAATCAAAATAAAGCTTTGGGGCAATTTTATGTAATAACATAGGTTTGGTTTTTCATCTTCCCAAAATAGCCAAGGACTTGACTTTAACTCAACCGAAAAAACAAAACAAAACAAAACAAAACAAAACAAAAAAAAACAAAAAAAAAAACCCACTGTGCCCAAACAAACATCTTGGATCTGAATCCTAAAATTCTACATTCTATAAGACTTGGCCAGTATCACAAGTTACAAGTAGGATAGATAATCAGAATTCACATTTGCCAAATATTCAAATATGCTGAAACTGGGAAGGGCAGACAACAGATCCATCTTAACACAATAGAAAGAAAGGCAGAAACTAAGGAGACACCATTGATTAGGATGAATGCAAAATGTGGAGCCGAATCTTAGAAAACCAATTTTGCAAACAGACAATCCAATGGTATTTTATGATACAAAACTATTCAGAGTTTGACTCTCAGACTTTTCAAAGGACAATAATATCAACAGAAGCCAAGACCTTTGGAATGCTCTCTAAAAACAGTGAAGTGCTGTTAAGTGGGATTTTCTTAAAGTTAATTTAATACGAATTATTTGAGGACCCACTACATGTTAGCCATCATGCTGAACACCCTGGTATGCAGTGGTTATCAGGAAAGATACCCTAGCATGGAGAGACTGACAATAAACAAGAGAAAAAGATATGAACAAGGTAATTTCAGTCACAGATGAGGCCTTTGAAGGACATGAAATAGGTTTGAGTACGAAAGCTTCACTATCAAATACTGTAGCTGCTAGCGGCATGTGGCTATTGCAATTTATATTTATTAAAATGAAAAAAACTCAGTACTCCAGTCGAACTAGGAAAGTTTTCAGTGCTCAATAGTCACATGTGGGTAGTAGCTACCATATTAGACAACATGGATGTAGAACATTTCCGTCACTGTGTAGAGTATGATTGAAAAAGTGTGTGTGTGGTGGGCGGTGGTGGGAGGGCAGGGGGCACCTATTCGAGATAAATGGTGGAGAAAACCTTATTGCTGAGGGAATGTTTCAGCTGAGGCTTGAATGACAAGAAAGTGGAAAGAGATAGCCATACAAAAATACATGGAAAATGATTTCTAGACAGCAGGAATAGCAATAGCAGACTTTGAGGAAAGAATGGTCTTGGAACTAATTTGAGAGTGGGAAATGGTATAAGATCAAGTCAAATAATTAGGGCTCTGCTCAACTCCAAATGGAGTAGGTTAAGGCTTACATCCATACAAGATTTTTTGCGTAAAAAAATCTAAACCAAGTGAAGAATGAAGACATTTTCTTCCCATGCGTCCCTGGGAAGGCAGAGATGAGAAAGAAGTATATCATGCTTTTTCCCAACAGAGGAAAACATAATAGACTGAATAAAATATATAATAGGAAACGTTTTTTACATAGAGGTTCATGTAGTTTTAAAATCATCTTATTAATGACGTGGATGAAAATTAAGCACATGCGTATGCATGAGGAAATTGTTAGTAAATACAGTCTTATCCACCCAATCACATACCATAACAAAATCTGACATTCCTATGAGTTTTCATCACTGTTCTCATATGAAGGTCAGACCCGCAGTTAGCAAATGCCAAACTTTCTGAAGTCAGGCTCTTAAATTCCAGTGCGTCCTCCAGTATCAGAGAATAAATGTTCAATTACGTTCTTGCCTGCCTTCTTTCTTCCTAATTGAAATACCCAAAGCACACAAATCCTTAGTTTGAAAAGACTGGAACAATGCTTGTTTCCTTTGAATTACATGATAGATTCAAGTGGCTATGTCTGGGTTCTAAAAACAAAACAAGCTCATATGCATTCAAAGACAGGCATTCTGATGCTTGTTCTTTATGTTGGAAGTAAGATGCCACTTGGTAAAAACTTACTGTGAGAAAAACAAATAGGTAGCCATGGCAGAAGGCAATGAAATACTTGCTCAAAGGAAATGGAAACCATCCAGCCCCCTCACTGCCTACTTTGAGACCACCCCCTCAGACAAGAGGATTTCTATTATTGGATTCAATCGTTAACCTGCATGGGAATAAGAAGGTGTGATATAAACAAAAAAACGTCCGCTGTGGAACCAGATGAGAGGGGCAATCAATAAACGACAGCTAGAAACAGTTGTCCAACGTCGCAGGATTTAATAACTAATTCCATAGGAGGTAGCCCGAACTCCGAGCAATGACATGTCTGGCCAATGTCTGTGCTGTGTGTTCTAGTACCTTGCTATTCAAAGGTACTAACAGCATTGACATCCCCCAGGAGCTGGTTAGAAATGCAGGCTCCTCAGTCCTGCCTAGAACCTACTTAGGAAACCCGTCCATTTTAACATTGTTTCTAGAGAATTCTAGTGCACATTACTGTTTGAGTGACGTTGTACTGAGACACAGGGTTTGGAGATGGAAATCCAAGGGTCTTGTGAAATTTGGGAACTGTATTCCCAGGTTCAGCTATAGGAAAATAAATAAGCTCCAAATAGGAGGCTGAGTCTTGCCACCTGCTAGGAATTTCACTATGTGGCTGTTGGACTCATTCATCACCCCCAAGTACACAGGCCAGGAAGATAGATGTTGTCTGTAGGTCTATCTGGAGAAGCATGCGCACGTGTGCATGCGCACACACACACACACACACACACTCAGATGCAGGCAGACATATATACACATACCACAGACACAGCACACACGTACAAATATACACATACAAATATACACATACACATACATTTCCCACAAACATCAATTTTTTCCAATCTCCTTCTAATCTTCAACTGTGGATGCTGAATGCTTAAAAATCCTATTTTGCCTGATCACTTCTTGAGAAGCTGTCAAATACAAAACAGGTAGAAGGGAATTGGTTACTAATTGAAAATTGAAACATTGCAGAAAACCAAGTAAAATGGGGAGGTCCCAGAGATGGGAAAGCTCACAGAGGATGGTAATGAGTGTTGGGGGGCCTTGCATTTCCTTAGCCGTGGTGTGATTTTTGGCCCACAACAGAATTGTTTTCCTCCATTGAGACGAAATATCCCAGCGGGGAGTAACTCATTCAGCTTTATCATTAGGGGGCCCGTGGGTAAAAAGTTAGATTCTTTAGGAATTTATGTTTAAACCAGCACTTTGAGAGATTCTGGTGCTAGTGGTTTCCTGCCCACACTTAGGAAAGCTTGGCTGATCATGGGAGGGAGATCCAGATGCTACCAGCACTGGTGGGAGAGGTGGAGGGGAGAATTGCTGGAGGTGGGGGACATCTGTGAAAGCCTGAGTGGAGGGCTTTAAGCAGCTGTGGAAAGAGCACTGGACCCGGATTCAGGAGACCTGATATTGAATCTTGCTGACACACCCAGTCCAGGCTCTGAGCAGGCCATGCATCTTTCCATATCCTGGTTTTTGTGTTATTAATAAGAGCCTAGCATGGTGACTTTGTAGTATCTTGGTGCAGATTAAGTAAAATAACACACGAAACTGTCTGATACAAAGCTGGTACCGAGTCTGAACCCAAATATTACTCCCCAGTTTTTAGAGGCCCAGCTTTATCCTTTTCTGGAGAGGGCAAAACTATTTTACATGTATAATAACTTAATTAAAATATTATTGACATTACTGGTGGCAAGAATTTTTGAGCAACCAGAGAGTATGATAAATATAGTTGCATATTTATCATTTTGCTCTAAATATTGTCCAGAGGATGACCCCTCTCCCAGGGATCAAGGAAGAAGAAACTCACAAGTCATTCTCTTCCTCAGATGAAACCTTCTCTTCTATCCCCAGCCACTCCATCAACAAATCCTGCCCACATCATTGTTTCTCTTCCTGAATGTCCCCTCTTCTCTCCATCCCCCTCAACACTCGTTGAGATTAGATGCTATCACTTCTCACCAGGGCTGCTGTGCAAGGCACCCTGTGGGTCTTCCTGCCCAGCCATGACTGCCTGCCACAGTCTGTTTTCTACAGGGCTTCCAGGGTGTCTTTGTCAATTTTTATTTATTTATGTCACCCTATATTGGATACCTTGCAATGGTTTCTCATCACTCTTAGGAAAAACAGCAAATGCCTTTGCTTTGACAAGTCTTTCTATAATCTGGCTCCAGCCCACTTCCTCAAACTCATTTCATGTTACAAGGAATCCCTCTTGTTCCTTGTTATCCAATTACACTCATCTTTTTTTAGTTCTTCCAACTCATCACATTCTTTCCCGCAGGTATTTTTACATACAACCCTCCTACCAAGCATGGGTTTCCTACCTACGCTTCCTTGCTGCTGTCGCTATTCATCCTTCAGATCTCGGCCCAAATATCAAGAAGATCCTCCCTGACTCCTCCAGAACAGCTAGAGTGTCCCTGGCTTACATTCCCATGGCATCAGCCTCCTTCCTTTGTAACACTTCCCGTATGTTATTACCTATTGGTGTGATAATTCAATCTACATCTATCTCTCTGTCTGGCCCCATGAGGACAGGAGCTTATTAGCAAATCCCGAAGCCTGGACCCAAGGCCTATGTCAGGCCTCTGAGCCGAAGCGAAGCCATCATATCCCCTGTGACCTGCACGTACACATCCAGATGGCCGGTTCCTGCCTTAACTGATGACATTCCACCACAAAAGAAATGAACATGGCCTGTTGCTGTCTGAACTGATAACATTACCTTGTGAAATTCCTTTTCCTGGCTCATCCTGGTTCAAAAGCTCCCCCACTGAGCACCCTGTGACCACCCCCCCACCACTGCCCGCCAGAGAACAACCCCCTTTCACTGTAATTTTTCTTTACCTACCCAAATCCTATAAAACAGCCCCACCCCTATCTCCCTTTGCTGACTTTCTTTTTGGACTCAGCCCACCTGCACCCAGGTGATTAAAAAGCCTTATTGCTCACACAAAGCCTGTCTGGTTGTCTCTTCACACGGACGCGAGTGACGGCCTCGTGCAAGACAGGCAGCTGATATGATATTGATTGCAGAGAGCCCTCTTTGGAAGAGGCAATACCTCTTTAAGAGACTGGAATCCAAAGTTTTGGCCTGAGCTCTGGCCATCTGTCCTTTCTCTCCATCTCTGGCATATCAGAGCTGACAGTTGGTCTGACTCCATGGACTGTAGGCTGGTGGACTCTGTAGTCTTAATTGATGAACAAGAATCCCAGTGGTAAACAATATCAGAGTACATTAAACTGATTACTTGGTTGTTTAAAAAAGAAGAGGACTAACATTGATTTGGTGTCCAATACAGGTCTGGCCTTTTTTGCATTGTCTCATTTGGCTTAAAACAATCTGAAGAAATACTCATCGCAGCAAAGAAATTTAAGTACCTGGTCCATGGTGCCGAAGCTGATTTGTCATCAGCCTGAATTCAAACTTAGGTCCGACTGTAACATTCACATTCCCCTCACTTTGCTCACACTTGATGAATGTTTTTGCATGGACTCCCTTACTTTTTTTTGTTTTATTATCTTTACTAAGCTATTTACTTAGCAGCTTTGTTTTACACCTCATCTGTGGCAAAATCATCCATGAATTGAGGAGCTTAATGAGTTTCTCATATATTTTTATTAATACACATGAAGCTACACATTTAACCACACTATGAGCCACTGTACATTATGTAGCACCCTGCCACAAACTAAAGGCTGGGAAATTTTATGGTATCAGCCCAGCTCCCACAGAGTTCCTTCCGGGATGCTACATACTTTCTGAAAAGCAAAACAAACAAACAAACAAACAAAACCCAAAAAAACAAAGTGTGCTTATCAATTTAATTCTCAAATGACAACAATGAATAATATGGCGAGGGAGACAGAGGATGCAAATCACCTCGAATTTGTTTAAAGCAAAAATACTTTCTCCAAGGCTGGCGACACTAAGACACTGCCTGAATATTTGCTCTCCTTCAAGGGGGCGTGGTAGATGGGTACTAGGTTGTTACCCCTGATCTTCTGAGTCCTGAGAATGGGAAGAAAAAAGGGACTCGACTCTTGAAATGGAGGAGGAGGTAAGGAAAAACCACAGGAACAAGAAGGGAAGCTAAGCTGGAGAACAGTTTTAGCCTTGAATTTAGGGTCCTGTTGTCCAGCCTTCCTGGCATCCCAGCACCTGGGTTTCTCTATTCTCTGTCCATACCATTTGGGATTGGGTGGGGAGGTATCCACTAAGAATGTGAACCATCAAGTCACAGTATTTTGCAATGACTGTTCAAGCCAATTAATTCACCATTATAATAGGAATTGGCTGTACATAAAATGCTTTGAAAAGAATCCCTTAAAAAATGCAAGAACATAATGAACCAAATTACAAAGCATGTGTGGCCTTCAGCTTGGTGGTGAAGTATTAACACCTTGCCCTTCGTTTGAGTCATCCTCTCATCATCCGCCATGAGAGACACAATTGAGTCCGACAAGATTTGACACTGAGATCTTACCCAAAAGGATGTACTGATGAAAAACAAAATGTGCTACAAGGGTTTTTGGGTGAAGGCCAAAATGCAGAAGCTGGCTCTTAAAAGCCAATATTTTTTGTAATATGAGATGACGCAACCAACACACGCAAAATCTAGATCAGCGGAATCAGAAACAAAGCATGACACACACAGTCCATGGCCTTGTGAGTCATTCTGAAGAGAAATGATTTGGAAAACACTTTGATGACTTCTTTAACTCTGATGATTCTTCTTTGGGCAAAATATGCAAATAAAGCAAAACACACACACACACACACACAGCTTTTGTGAGATGATACGGTTCAATATTCGATCAGTGGATTATGTGTGCACAGGATTTTCAGTTGTAAGTTTTCAAATCACACAGAATCAAGAATACACAGTAGCTACATCTCTAACACAATGTGGCTCATTTTCTGTTTTGCAGACAGGCAAGATGCCCCTTACCCG
Organism: Macaca thibetana thibetana; assembly: GCF_024542745.1. Taxonomy (NCBI): domain Eukaryota; kingdom Metazoa; phylum Chordata; class Mammalia; order Primates; family Cercopithecidae; genus Macaca; species Macaca thibetana. The sequence goes on along the minus strand of NC_065597.1, from coordinate 26,346,893 downwards.
AATGAGTATTTTCCCTCCAAGTTACCTCTCTGGGGCACTAAAACGGTTTTCAGCATAGATGCTGCCACTGCCATTATCTCTGGAATACTTCATCAGAAACTTCTATTGGAACCCGTTTATAAGTCACAAACAAAAAGGAATCTTATTCCTTTCATTCCAAACATTCTTTGTTTTTTTTTTTTTTTGAGATGGAGTCTCGCTCTGTCGCCCAGGCTGGAGTACGGTGGCGCGATCTTGGCTCACTACAACCTCTGCCTCCCAGATTCAAGCGATTCTCCTGTCTCAGCCGCCTGAGTAGCTGTGATTACAGGCATGTACCACTACCCCTGGCGAATTGTTGTATTTTCAGCAGAGATGGGGTTTCGCCATATTGGTCAGGCTGGTCTCAAACTCCTGACCTCAGGTGATCCACCCGCCTCAGGCTCCCAAAGTGCTGAGATTACAGGCATGAGCCACCATGCCCGCCCCAAATATCTTGTAATAGAATATAGCTGTAATGCTAGAAATGTAAAATGATCATTGGAAGCTCACTGCATGCAAGCAGAGATGTACAAGGCTTAACATTGCCATCTCTCCAGCTAAACATGACTTTAAGTTCAGACACAGGAACTGTGTGTGTGTGTTTGACTCACACAAAACCTTGAAATGCACGTGAAAAATAACATGCCAGCATTTGCCCCCAGTTGAAGTAAAGATAAGAGCCAATGATTGTTAAGGGTGCAGTGACACAAACACAAGGATCACTGTAGTGGAATCTCAACTTGATACAATCTTCCTGGAAGGCAGTTTGAAAGTATGTCTCAAGAACCTCAGAGAAGTTCAAAGCTTAAAAAAAAATCTGCAGAGATTCCACGGAAATAAGCCCACAAAGATTTTTGTATCAGTATGCCATATTGTTTATTTATAACAGATGATCTCGAAAGGTTGAGCATGGTTGGAAGATGTTTTAAGTGATACTTTCCACCATGGATACAATGTTTGTTGTGATAAGAAAGGAAATGATAAAACTAATCCTAACCCATTTTATTAATGTGACACTTACATTGCCCTTATTTTTTCTATCTGAGTCCTTATATATTAATATATTATCAATTCATGTACAGACTTGGTAGGCAGATTTAGATGAGAATATACTCATGGTCCAATTAGATCATCACGATGTGTGGGTAAGAATACTCTTTCTAGGTATCCTTTCTATAATTCAGTGCCTTAAACAAAGATATATTGATAAATCTTTTCATTATGTTTCACTCTACAATTTTCATACTCTGTCCACCTTCCAAATCAAGGCTGCCAATGGACTTAAGGCTGGTGATCTGCCAGCTTTAAAATAGAGATTGGGCCAGGTGTGGTGGCTCATGCCTGTAATCCCAGCACTTTGGGAGGCTAAGGCAGGAGGACTGATTGAACCCAGGAGTTTGAGACCAGCCTGAGCAACATGGGGAGACTGCCATCTCTGCAATTTTTTTTTTAAACTAGCCAGGAGTGGCGGTGCATGCATGTCTGTAGTCCCAGCTACTCAGGAGGCTGAGGTAAGAGAATCACTTAGGCCTGGAAGGTTGAAGCTGCAGTGAGCTGTGACTCTACCACTGCACTCTAGCCTAGGTGACTGTAAAGGTAAACTGAGGCTGGAGCCGAACCAGGAACAAAGACACAAGGCAAATGGCAGTGAGAATAGCCTTTATTAAGACTCGTGGGTGAGGTTCCGCAGTCCAAAGGTGCGGGCTGAGGAAGTCGCACTGAGGTAGGAGGGTAGGGGCTTTTAATAGCCCAAGAGGTAGGGAAGCTGGTTGTGCAAACAGGGCCTGGGGGGTCTTGAAACTACTAGGGCAGGAGTTCAGTAAGGGTCATGAAGAAGGGATCTTTGGAAACTGTTAACTGAAACTGCTATTTACGAACTTGTGGAATGCAGGTGAGCTGCAGGTCATAGGGGAGTGTGGTTGCCCAGCCAGAACTCTGATGCATGTAAGTCTGCGGGTGTGTACAAGGGTGAAGGGAGTCTTTAACAAAAGGCCTGCTACACCAGGTAACACCGCCACGTTAGGTCTAGATTCCTGCCTAACAGTGACAGAGGGAGATCCTGTGTCGAGAAGAGAGGGAGAGAAGGGGGGAGAGAGAGGAAGAGTGGGGGGGGGAGAGAGGAATAGAGGGGGGGAGAGAGAGGGAGAGAGGGAGAGAGAGGGAGAGAGGGAGAGAGGGGGAGAGAGAGAGAGAGAGGGAGAGAGACAGACAGATAGATAGTAGCCTGAATTATATGACATCTGGCTGGGCCTGATGGAATCACAAGTCCTTAAGAGGGAAGAAGAAGCGAAGGTCAGAGTGATGGGATATGAGAAGGACGTGACCAGCTGTTGCTGGCTTTGAGGATTCCTTACCATGAGGCAAGGAATGTGGGTGGCTTTTAGAAGCTAGAAAAGACAACGAAATGGATTTTCCCCTAGAGCTTCCAGGAGTGAAGGCAGCCCTGCGGACACCTTGATTTTAGCCCTGACACATGTTGGATTCTCAGCTTACAGAACTGCAAGATAAGTTGTGTATTGTTCTGAGTCACTGTGTGGTAATTTATTCAGCAACCATAGGATATTAATATAGTGGTCACATAATTTATTGTCCAAACCAGAATCTTCTTAGCATAAAAGTAGGTACCATTAACAATGAAGCCAAAACAACAGGTGCAAACCAAAGCTGTCCTGGGCAAACTGGCTCATGTGGTCATGCTCTCTTACTAAGAAACTTTAGCTTTCCAGGTTTTAGTTTGTACCATTGCAACATATGGTGTTTAGAATACCATTCTCGGTTTTATTGTTAAAGAAATAAAAAGATAAATGAGCATATGCACACACAAATTCCCAGCATGTAGAAATACTAAACAAAGCTTTGTTAGACCTTAGGGGGAGTATGGTGACCTTGGCATGCCATCTTCCTGGCAACATCACCGCCAGCCAGGGCCACACCACAGGTTAAGGTTTCAAAGTCAGTCCAACGAGCAACACTGTGGTAATCTCCCAGAAGAGCACGGGGAGGCTGGGCAATCTGACAGAGGTGCCCAGTCATCCCCGCAGGACACCCCCACTACGTAGGGAAACCATGCATTCCCAGTAGATCTTTATGTAGAAATCTGCAAATGTGGATGCAGTATCCTAGATTCCATTCTGATTGGTCAGCCATTACCCCTTTGAAATTGCTTTTCTGCTACGTAATCCAGGTTTCTCTTTGACACCAATAACTTTCATTTCAAGTTATTTTTCTTAGCTTTATTTCACTTATTCAAGTTAAATGTCATTATAGACCAACTCCTAGAGAGTTCCCAGGGAAAGGACATTTTAGGTCCTTTGTAACATTCCTCCACCTTAATTTATACAGCTCTGTGAGTAATCCCCCCCTTGACAGACTGGATGTCGTGTTTATATCTCCTTCTAAAAATGATCAAAGTGGGGATAAAAGTTTCCTACTTGTTAGGTTATTAATTAAAAATCTTGACACTGTTATCAAATGTTCTTTGAAAATCTTGCTCTGCTTAGAACTACAGTATTTCCTTTGCGAATTTGAAATTTTACTTAAATTTTTTTTTTTCATCAAACATAATGAAAACATTTTTTCTTATGTGTATGCATGCTCACAATTACACTAGACTTTGAGGGCATTCTTAAACATTTAACTTTTGAAGTAACTTTAATTATGTGGAAGAAATCTATGCAGATATTAAAAATAATTTTTATGTAAGCTGCTTGAGTAAAGTCCTAGGGAACATCCTCTGCCTCAAGAGGTGACACAGGCTGAAAATTTTAATTGGTTCAAGTAGAATTTATATAACTCATGGATGATGGAATTACGCCAGATCTATTAAGGATATGTACAAGGGTTAAGGGGATTTTTGCGCAAAGATGAGAAATGAAATACTTTAGAAAACAAAGTCAGCAGAGAAAAATTACTGGGGATTGTATTTTTACATGACCTTTTTCCTTTCCTAATGTGAAATTCAGAGGAATAGAAATAGATGCAATACCTTTTTTTTTTAACTGTATAGTTTTAAAGTCATTTTGTTAAATAAGTGTTAAAATGTGTTTTATCAAACATCATGTTCTTTAAAAAATTAGGGTTGATACATACAAATCAAGTATAGTCTAATGAAGTCCAGATGGATTAAAGTAGTAGGAGGAATAAAATCATTGAATATTTATGTAATAGAGGGGGGAAGGTCTTTCTAAGCCAGCATTACAGCCCTAATTTGTTGTGTGAATTATTGACAGATTACACTACTGAAATGCAGGTTTTACAACAACTAAAATATATGAAAATAAACAGAAAACTGTGAAAAATATTTGCATCACATACAACAGAGGCTATTATCTGGAGTATACAAAGAGTTGGCTAAAATCGGTTGGGAAAGAATAGCAATTAGCAAAAGAAAAAAACAAAAAAAGCAAAAAAAATTAAAATGAAATAATTTATAAAGTTGTTATAGTACTTAGAAAAAATTCATAGTGTTTGACAGACTTACAAGGAAATAAATTCTCACATATTATCAATTACATTAAAAAATCTTTCCGAAACACAATTTGTTAATACCCGTCACAAACTTTGAAAATTTACTTGTAGAAATTTAGCCTGATGTGTGCGTGTGTATGTGTGTGTGTGTGCACGTGTGTAGCAACATGTATACTCACTGCAATATTGCTTAAAAATAGAAAAAGCTACAATCAACACAACGTTATAATAGATTGATGAAATAAACTATGGTATCTGCAGAAAGTAGAACACTGCATTGTAGACACACTTTAGAGAATGTAAAAATACATTAACAGTATAGTACACATGTTATGAAGTACAAATTCTGACTAAAAATAATGTATACACATTACAATTTTTGAAAAATAAAGGCATTCCACTATTAAGATTATGCTAAAATATTAACAGTGTTTTTATTGAAGTGATTTTTCTTTGCTTTGCTATACTTCCTAGATTTTTCTAGGCATGTGTTAATTTCAAAATTAAAAAAAGAAATCAAAGTTTATTTTAAGATTGTAACTTGTTAGGCAGTGAGTACAAATTGACTACAGTGTATTACAAATGGGGAACTATGGGCAGCTGTTAAACTCTAAGACATGCAACATCTCTCAGCATTGATGATTAATGAGAAAGAAACAAACATTAAGTATATATAGGACATCATCGGTATTAGAGTAGCATACAGAGTGTGGCTGGCTTTTCTAGACTTTACAGTTCTATAGTTTTGGGATTATAAAAAGAGTCTCAATGCACCTGACAGAACTTGGTATCCTCAGCTTTATTTTCGGAACCGTCGCTGTTATCACTGTCTGCTTCTTCCCTGAAGCTTCACTTTTAATCTCACACATAAATTCTGAGAACTAGAAAACAGCTGAGATTCCAAATGTGGGTTTTAGATTCAGGGAGACTGGACTTTAAGTCCCAAGTCCATTCCTTACCAGCTCTGTGATGGTTTAAGGTACTCAGTTACCTTCTCAGAATCTCAATTTCCTCATCTTTAAGACGGAAGAACAGGAACCATCTCACAGAAAATAAATATTTGTAAAGCATTTAGCAAGACACCTGCCACATAGCAATCATTAAATAAATACTATCCATCAGTATCCTTAAATTTTGCATAAAGAAAGAGAAACATCCCATCGTGTTATGTTCCTGATAAGGGTTTACAGTCTCAAGCATCTAAGAAGCGTCTTTTACATGTTGCTGATGCTGCCTGCAGGAATCTGAAACTCATTCAGAATTAAGAGGAAGCACAGGGCACATGGGGCCAAGTCGTCTGTTCCAACCTCCATATGAGGAGTGGATTGGGCTGAGGTGATGGACCCCATGCCACCCCATTCCCAGGACCAGTGCAATCTGAGGAAGGTGGTCAGTGCCAGCTCCAGGCCCACATTCTGTGGATTCAGCACTGAGCTGGACTCTGTTTTTCTGACTCTCATTTCCCTATATGTGCTACATTGGTCCTACTGTCTGGGGTTGGGGCTGCCATGTCCCTTGGGACCCAGAGTTCACTTAGCTCTTTGGGGTGGCCTCAATCCCTGCTCCAGTTTCTCCTTTGGAATAATGCCAAGAATTCTTTGCCCTTCCAGATGGGTCCCCTCTTGCAGTGGCACACTCTAACCTCAAGGGCAACCTTTCTGTTTTGAGATCATCTTTTATTCACATGCAGTTGTAAGAAACAATACAGAGAGAAACTGTGTGCTCTTTTTCTAGTTTCCCCAGTGGAAACATCTTACAAAACTATAGGACAGAATCACAAGCAGGATATTGGCATTTATACAATTCTGGTATCTAGATTTCCTCAGTTGTACTTGCACTTGTGTGTGTGTGTTTACATGTGTATACGTGTATTTAGTTATATGTAATTTTATTACATGTGCAGCTTCTTATATCCACCACCACAGTGAAGATACAAAATAATTCCTTTTCTATAAGAATCTCTTGTATTTGAGGGCAATGCTTTTAAATCTTTAATTTGTATCCAATTTCTGGATATACACCCAAAAGATTTGAAAGCAGGGTCTTAAAGACATATTTGCACACCCATGTCCACAGCAGTACTATTCACAATGGTTAAAAGGTAGAAACAACCCAAATGTCCATCAACAGATGAATGGATAATCCAAATGTGGTATACACATTCAATAGAAACACTCTTCAGTCTTTAAAACAGAGGAAATTTGGATACATGCTACAACAGAAATGGACCTTGAAGACATTATATTAATTGAAATAAAGCCAGTCACAAAAAGACAAATACTGTATGATTCCACTTCTATGAGGTCTCTAAAGTAATCAAATTCCCAGAAATAGAAAGGAGAAGAGTGGTTCTCAAGGAGACAGAAAGAGGGGAAAGGGAGCTACAGAGTTTCAGAGGAGCAAGATGAAAAGTTTCTGGAGATCTGTTTCACAACAGCACGAAAAAATGTAACACTATTGAACTATACACTTAAAATGATGAAGATGATCAATTTCATGTGTTTTTAATCACAATCAAAACGCTTTAATTTGATGCCTGTAATCCCAGCACTTTGGGAGGTCAAGGTGGCCAGATAACCTGAGGTCAGGAGTTCGGGATCAGCCTGGCCAACATGGCAAACCCCCATCTCTACTAAAAAAAAAAAATACAAAAATTAGCTATGTGTGTTGGCATGTGCCTGTAGTCTCAGCTACTCATGAGGCTGAGGCGGGAGAATCACTTGAACCTGGGAGGCGGAGGCTGCAGTAAGCTGAGATTGTGCCACTGCATTCCAGCCTGGGCAACAGAGCTGGACTCTGTCTCCAAAACAAAACAAAACAAAACAAAACAAGAAACCCTTTAATTTGCATGGGATTCATCTGAAAACTGCAAGAACGCAGATTTCTGAAATTCAACCACAAGGGTTTAGTAGGTTCTCCGGCATCTGTGATTTAAGTCATCCCACATAATTCTGATGCAGTGGCCCACAGATTTGTGCTTTGGGGAAGCTCAAGGTGCATCATTTTATTACCAAATGGAAGGTGCTAATGCTCAGAAGAGACTATCCCTGGTTAGGGAAATTTGACTACCTAGGCATAGGTTTGACAAACTTGCTTACTGTGAACAAGATCTTCATGGAAATGAGCAGCACAAATAATCAGAACCACCTTCCTTTCATCCCTGCTAGTGTGGATCTCCATTTCCCCCTTGGATCAGGCACATTTTTTTTTTCTTAAGCATTTCAAACTAAGATACTGTCTTTGTGAGAGAGGAATCAAAATCAGCTACTAGGTGAATGCTGGTACAACGCCTGAGTCAAAGAAGCCTAAAGCCTGCTAACAGGGTGCCCAGTGTTCCTTATACACATCCATTCCATCAGCTGCTTCCATCAGCTGTATCTTCAAACTACCACCTGAATCTGACCATCTCTCACTATCTGCTGGTTACCTTCTCTGCCAAGCCACCATCTCTCACCCACGTTGATAAATTGTTTCTGAGTTGCTCTTTCTGCTCTTGTCCCCACACTCTATTCACCACACAGATTTCCACACAATCTTTCAATATGTAAATTGGGCCTTTCAGTCTTCTGCTTTCCGATCAGCCTACGTCAATTGTCTTCTAAGTTCTCACTGTGGCCTGCAAGGTCCTGACGTGAACCTTGGATATAACTTTGATCATTTCACTCTCCCCAGAATCAATCTAGTTCAACCACATATTCCTTCTTGGTGTTCTGCAAGATGGCCAAGTTAATTTTTATTTCTCTCTGAAGCTTCACTTATAATCTCACTCATAAATTCTGAGAACTAGAAAACAGCTGAGATTCCAAGCGTGGACTCATATTTCTTGTATAAATCCCTCTGCCATTCTTACAACCCTAGCTCAACATCTTTTCTTTCACTTGTGCACAAAAGAGGTCTTAATGTTTTGTTTTGTTTTTGACATGAAGTCTCACACTGTCACCCAGGCTGGAGTGCAGTGGCGCGATCTCGACTCACTGCAAGCTCTGCCTTCCAGGTTCATGCCATTCTCCTGCCTCAGCCTCCTGAGTAGCTGGGACTATAGGCACGTGCCACCATGCCCGGCTAACTTTTTTTGTATTTTTAGTACAGACGGGGTTTCACCATGTTAGCCAGGATGGTCTCGATCTCCTGACCTCATGATCTGCCCTCCTCAGCCTCCCAAAGTGCCGGGATTACAGGCATGAGCCTCTGCTACTGCGCCCGACCAAGAAGTCTTAATTTTTATTTCGGGGTCTTTGTAGACACTGTTTCCTCACCTATGAGACTTTTATTTTCCAAAGAGTTTTCATAGCTTGCTCCCTCATTTCATTCAATTCTGTCCTCAAAACAGAAACCTTTCTTGACTTCTTGATCAAAAAGAGTAACTCCTTCTCATTGCCCATCCTTAAACCCAATGGTGTTTTCATGGCTCTTATTGCTACAGGCCTACTGAACAGTCATTTTTTGGTCTGTAATGCCTACTAGAATGTAAGCTCTCAACGACTAGGAATTTGTCTGTTTTGTTTCCACAGCACAATAGAACAAGTGCCTTTCAGATAGTACATTTTCAATAAATGTAACAAATGAACAATGAATTAGCTAAGGGCTTTGAGTTTATAAAGAAGTCCTTTTTTTCTGGAGGACAGATCAATAGACAAGAAAGAAATGACACTTGTCTTTTGAGAATTCCCTGAGGGTGAATGAACCCAGCCAAAAGACAATGCATTAAAGATTCAGCAAAGGCCTGTCTGCCTGTTTCAAAGGAAGAAACCAAGCTCAGTGAAGTTATTGTAACTCTCAAAAGTGTGCAAAAATATTTCCATTGTTTGGCAGTGAATGATAGCATACGATTTTGTCCTGACACACATATTACTAATAAGCATATTTAAATGAAGGAAAATAAAGCAAGTAGAACTTAATACAAATTCTAGCTCACCAAAGTGATTCCATCTGTCCCTGCCTTTATAAATGACACAACACAAGTCATAGAAATAGACTCATATTTCTTACACAAATCCCTCTACCATTCTTACAACCCTAGCTCAACAGCTTTTCTTTCACTGGTGCACAAAAGAGGTCTTAAGCAGCCAGTCAAGACTGTGGCCTGATGAGATGCATTCTGTTAGTTTCTTCTGGACTTAACACAGATTGCACTATTTTCTCTCCTTTGGCTACATGCCCCTACTGCAGACTGATGCACAGGTTTTGGGCTTAGGAGTACAGACAGGGCACATAACAATCAGCCTGCATTTGGCTTTGTTATGGGACCTCTAGACTCTCCTGGCACAGTGTCATCCAGCTTTCTTAAGTGTCCTGGCCAGCCCAGAATTAAAGTGTCTTAGTGACTTGTTCCTTTGCTCATAACATCCCTTCTGTATGTTTCTGGGCTATGCAGAGAGAAAGTGTAAATACAGTCCTACCCACCACCTAGGTTGTGCAGCAAAAGGCACAGCAAGCATGCTACTATCAAGCAAAGTGTAAGTCTCACTGATAATTTATGAGACATTTCTCTTCTCTTCTGAATTTTGTTAGGTTGAACCATATAGTCCTGCCATTTTTGTAGGTCACACATAAACAAATATTGGTACTCCCATAGAGTTCAGAGGAATATTCTCATTCAAAAGTTTTAAAAACACCAAAAACCACCATGTGGTGGTGTCCGTGGTACTGAATCATTACTGTAAGGACAATGTTGTTTCTCTAAACCTTGAAATACTAATGATTTATGCTACCCTTCATAGAATCTGCCCCAGGTAAGAGAGAAGCTAGTGATGGGATAGAAAGGGTAAGGGTATGGTGCATGTTGCCAGAGGCATTGCTGCTAAGAAATTTCCAGGAAGAATAAAGTAATTTGTTGTTGTTGTCTGGTGAAAAATTCTGGTTAAAAAGAGGAAACAATCTCATGTTCTGGAAAGACGAATAAAAGACCGAGACCCCGAACACTGACACTGGGCTTATCCCCAATACTGTGTTCCAGTATTGCTCTCAATTCAGATGACTAATTTCTCCTTCCCTCTATTTTAAAGTCTTTATTCTATCATCTGCTTGCCTGCGTACTTTGTATAGATAATCCATTTGGTTCACATCACCTTCTCTTTTTTCTCTTTCAATTTAGCATTTACCGAGCATATCCTATATTTGGTGCTGGAGGAGAAGAAGAGACATTGTGGACTTCGTTCTATAAGCAACTCCACATTCAATTAATTTAACACAACCGAAGACATGCAGCAACATAAGAATGTGTCTCATTCAGTGATGAGATACAGCATGTTTAACTCCGTTTTGCAGGTTAAGGAAATTTTTCTAAATAAGGTATTTGTTCCCCTAGAAGAATCTTCTAGGAGAACAAAGTGGAAGGAAATATGGGATTCTGGGGAGAGAAAACAGAGAGTGTGAAGGTATCAAGTATCAAAGTACTCTAGAATAGAGGTTGTCAAGTTATGGTTCACAGGCCACATCGAGGCTGCTGCTTGATTTTGTGAACAAAGTATTAAAATAAAGCTACACTCCTTCATGTATCTACTGTCTGCGGCTTCTTTGGTGCTAGAAAAACAGAAGTGAGTAACGGCAGAGAGGGTCTGCATGACTCCCAAAGTCTAAAGTACCTATTATCTGGCCCTTTACAGAAAATGTTTTCCAACCCATATGCTATATTACTCAGTGAAAAAGGAGGAAGCAGTAAAATATTTGGGGTAAAATGTCAACCTTCATATAGATTTCAACCCAACGTGGCAACCTGAGGCCTCTTAAACTAATTTCTCTCCCTCCCTCCCCCTCTCACTTATTTATTCATTCAACAGATATGTATGGTGCCCCTATTGTAGCTCAAGTTCAGTGTGAGACCCTTGGTTTGTAATAATCAAAAAACAGTCTTAAGATTTCTTAAACTCATCTAGAGCCACGATTTAGTGGGATTAAATAAGAATCACTGAAGAACTTACGAAACATGGAAGAATATAATAAGGAGATCCCATTTAGATTGCGGGTGAAGGCTGTTCAGAGAAGGTCTGTCTGATGGAAATTCATGGGGAAGAGGAGGGAAAAAGCCTTAGCAAATGCCTGTACCTTGAAAAACTGCACAAAATCCAGGGGGACCAAGTAGAATGACAGAAGTGGGGAAGGTGACATGGGCTGGGCCTGAAGACGTGAGTGGGGCCAAGTCAGGTGGGGGCCCTGTAAACAATGTTAAGCATTTTGGTCTCTTTCCTAAGGGCAACTTGACAGCCTTAACATTGGAAAATAGTCTGGCGGTTCCTCTAATAGTTCAGCATAGAGTTAGCATATGACACGACGCAGCAGTTCCACTCCTAGACAAAAAACTAAGAGAAAGAAAAACCTATGTCCCTACACACAAAACACTTATGCAGCACTTTAGAGTAGCATTATTCATAATAGTCAAAGGGTAGAAACAACCCAACTGTCCATCAATGAATGAATGGAGAAACAAAATGTGATATACTCACACAGTGGAATATTACTCAGCTATAAAATGGAATGAAGTTCTGACACCAGCTACAACATAGGGGAACCTGGGAAACATCCTGCTAAGTCAAAGAAGCCAGTCATGGAAGGGCAAGTATTGTATAATTCCTTTCATTTAAAATGTTTAGAACAGACACATCTATAGAGACAAGCAGCAGATTGGTGGTTGTGTAGAGACAGGGAAGAGGGGGTGTTAGGTGCTACTTCCAAGAGTGATGGGGTTTCTTTTGAGGTGAAGACAGTGTTCTAAAACTGACCGCGGAGGCCGGGAGAGGTGGCTCACGCCTGTAATCCCAGCACTTTGTGAGGCCGAGGCAGGTGGATCACGAGGTCAGGAGTTCAGACCAGCCTGACCATGATGGTGAAACCCTGTCTCTACAGAAACACAAAACTTAGCTGAGCAGGTGGCAGGCACCTGTCATCCCAGATACTCAGGAGGCTGAGTCAAGGAATTGCTTGAAACTGGGAGGCAGAGGTTGCAGTGAGCCGAGGTCACGCCATCGCAGTCCAGCCTGGGTGACAGAGTGAGACTCCGCCTCAAAAAAAAATAAAAGAAGAAGAAGAAGAAAAAACAAACTGCAGTGATAGTTGCATGACTGTGAATATACTAAAAACCATTGAATTGTACACTTTCAAGGGGTGAATTGGGTGGTTTGTGAATTATATTTTAATAAGGCTGTTAAAAATAAAACCTCTAAGTGGTCAGGAAGTAAGGAAGGGTGGTGAGGGAATAGCTATCTCAGATTTGAATTTTCGAAGATCCTTCTGAAACATGTAGAAAGAATGTACTAAAGAGGAACAACAGGACATTGGATGGGCTAGTGAAGAATCTTCTAGAGGGGTGCAGGGAGAGTGCGATGGCTTGCACTATGGCGGTCACTTTTTGTATGGAACGATGGTGAAGAAAACTTCTGCTTATTCAGACGGGTAGAAAATAAAATGTTATCATTGTTGTTGGTTGTTGTTTTTGTTTTGTTTTGTTTTTTTACCAGAGGTTAAAGGTAGAGAGGTCTTCGACCAGGCGTGGTGACTCACGCCTGTAATCCCAGCACTTTGGGAGGCTGACGTGCACGGATCCACTGAGGTCAGGAGTTTGAGACCAGCCTGGCCAACGTGACAAAACCCTATCTACACTAAAAATACAAAAATTAGCAGGGTGTGGTGGCAGGCACCTGTAATCCCAGCTAATCAGGAGGCTGAGGCAGGAGAATCACTTGAACCCGGGAGGCCGGGGGGAGGTTGCAGTGAGCCGAGATCACACCACTGTACTCTGGCCTGGGCAACAAGAGTGAAACTCCCTCAAACAAATAATAAATAAATAAAAGAAGAAAGAGAAAGAAAGAAAGAAAGAAAGAAAGAAAGAAAGAAAGAAAGAAAGAAAGAAAGAAAGAAAGAAAGAAAGAAAGAAAGAAAGAAAGAAAGAAAAAGAAAGAAAGGAGGGAGGGAGGGAGGGAGGGAGGGAGGGAGGGAGGGAGGGAGGGAGGGAAGGAAGGAAGGAAGGAAGGGAAGGAAAAGAAGGAAAGAAAGAAAGAAAATACAGAAAAAAAGAGGTTGTTTTCTTTCTAATCCTAAATCTGCCACACCTGTAGCTGATTGATTCTGGGGCCCTGGGCTAACCACCACCTCCATTCTCTCATTTACACAGTAGCAAGAGTAACCTGTGGCTCTCTACAGGGTGGAGGGACCAATTAAACAAATAGATATGAAAGTACTTTTCAATGTAGAGTAGTGTTCCATGGGGATGCCAGGTTTCTGAGAATTAAAACTCAACGATAAACACTCAGTATCAACTAAATAATAAAAGTGTCATCCTTCTCTAAAAATTCAGAATGTGGTTCTAGTTCCTGAGGGCCTTGGAATCATCGTTGTCAATATCAGTGATTAATTATAACCAGTAGGTACTGAGAAAGTAGGAGATGATTCCGACATTATAATGACTGTAGAGTCACAGACTGGATGAAATCTTTAAAATCTGAATACATTAGTAAAAGAATGTTGCCTTTTCTCTCAGGTTTCTTGACAGTCCCAGAGTTAATCCTTCCTCTGGGCATCCCCTGCTCACTGCAGAACCTCTATGACGGCCCCTGGGACATTGTGTGCAGGTATACACTGCTGCACGCCCACCCCATGAGAACCTTGATTATTTGGGTGTAAAAATTGCTTTGTCTCTGTCTCCCCAGTGTCTACTGTATACTAGGTGCTCATTATTTGTTGGTTGAATAATCAAATGAAAGAAATTTATCGATGAACAAATGAATTATAAAATGAGTGCATTAGAGCTTTTTGTTTTAGTTTTGGAGAAATAAGACCTCAGTAATATTCCCTCCTAAAGCTAGCAATTCATTTATGTTCTCTGGCTGCTCTATAACCACTGAAGCAATGGTCTCACCGCAGGGCGCACACCCTCTACCTTGCACACCATTTCCACTTCCTTGGAGGGTAGCAAGCACTGCTCCAGAGATGCCGGCCAGCAATACCAAAGGCTCTAATGTCACCGACATAACGTGTCTGTAGCTGCCAGCCTCAGTTTCCCCCCTCTATGATTCCAGGGCTCTGCGCTTCCTAGAAACAGTCCCTTATTTTCCTTAAGCTAGTTATTTGTATTAAGTGACTTCCAGTCTGCAATCAGCTCTGTTGAAGTCCCTGCTGTCTCCAGTGGTCTTGCACAGCTACCTCTGTGGCTCCTTCTCACCATCTCACTCTGGCTCTGAACCAGGCTCCCACCTACCAATGCTCCATGGGCTGAATCTGGCCCCAAGATAGTCACACAGAATTTGTCCTCACATGTTTAAAAACTTGTTTGCCAACACCTTAAGACAGAATTGTTTAATAAAATTCCAGATTTCCATATTTTCCAGAAAAAAAAAATCAGTAGGTATGACAGCCTGGGCATTGTCTTTAACACCATAGCATTTTGCATGAAAAATAACTGTGTAGTTAACATAGACTCAGCGCCAACTTAAATAATTCCAATGCCAGTGAAGGGTGAGTGATGTGCCTGCAAGTTGATCAATTTGCTGTGCTACTAATTAATTCCATTAAAGTACACATTGCCATGAGCTTTCTGTCCAGCTCTGCAAAGGAAGTGGTATAAAAGGGCATCAACTTGAGACACTAATTCCAGGCCACCTGACCTGAATTAGCATACAATAACAGACAATTGTTTCACAAGAAATTGACGCCTGTCTCTGCAAGCTCAGTCTTAGCACAAACTAGTTTTCGAAATAGTGAGACATCATGGAGGCCCCCTTAATTTCAATCTCCTTCTATTTGTATTCCATACTTTATCAATGAACTCTGTGACATGTTTCATTAACCTTCAGTTCTCATTAAACCACCACCTGGTAGTATCACATGATTTCAGCTTCCTTTAGATATTTTTCATTACTTAGCATTTTCCAAAGACTTCACATTCACACTAAGATTTTGGCCTTGGGATTATTTTCTTCTTCTCAGATTTATTCCACAGCAGTTCCTAAATTCTTCCATCCCTGAAATCTGTTCAGTAACTTCCAACTTTCATAGCCTAAGCCAGAGATTGAATGGGCTCCACTTTGTGGCTGATTGTTGGCTGATGGTGATGTGTGCCTATTCTCATTCCTTGCGCTTGGTCTACACCCTCTAATGAGCAACCGGAACTAATGACAAGAGAATCTCACAAGCAGCCAGATTTCTTTTTTTTGACTTGCAGCACTGATGATCTGAACAAAATTATCTTCAGAATATTTTAATCGGGGGAAAAAAATCCGTTCTTGTAGAAGTAGTGGTTGTTTGCTCTGAGGTGAGCAAGATAACGTTCTCATAGGTAATAAACATTTTTAGATGATTATCTGATTTCTGTCATTTGTTTTGATCTATTTCTTCTACTTTAAAATCAGGCAACTGTTTCATCCTGTGTCCGGCCTACCACTTTCTAGCAACGCCTGGGTGACAACACAGCCTATACATTTCCTAGATTGGTCTTGGGACAATAAGTCCTGTTCCTTGGTCTAGGTCTGAAAAAGACAATCCAGGCCAGGCCTTGTGGCTCACACCTGTAACCCCAGCACTTTGGGAGGCCGAGTTGGAAGGATCACTTGAGTCTAGCAGTTTGAGATTACCCTGGGCAACATAATGAGACCCCGCTTTTACCAAAAAAAAAAACAAGGAAAAATTATCCAAGCATAGTGGGGCATACCTGTAGTCCTAGTTACTCATGAGGTTAAGATGCTAGGATCACTTCAGCTTGGGAGGTCGAGGCTGCAGTGAGCCACGATCATGACACTGCACTCCAGCCTGAGTGACAGAACCAGACTCTGTCTCATAAACAGACAGTCCAAGACAGTCCAAGTCTAACTGAGGTATGACCAGCTGTATCATGTGCTGCAGAATAATCCTAGAATTACCCAGAGCCTCGTTTTTCCATGATGCCTAACTTCTACTGTCTGTGGGCTGCATTAACCGTTTCATTTACGTTGGGCTTTTTAAAGTTTGGAATGAGCAGGTGAAGAACTGGAAACAGTGAGCTGTTCGCTTATCCCCTGAAGTTCAGCTATGACCTGATTACTCACTTAGAGCTCTTTCAAGCTTTCCCCGTGTTTTCATTCTTAATTCCACTCACAATTTCTCTCTCGTCACCTGTCTTCTTCCTCACCTAGCATATTTTTTTCCTTCTCCTGTTCCTGTCACAGCTTTGCATAGATGACATGATGTTTTATGAAACTTGCTACTCTATCACTAGTTGTGTTTAGTAATTTAAAACTTATTCTCCTTGTTCTAAATGAAAAATATTGAGGATTTCAGAATTTCATATTTTTCTCTCCAAGAAGTAAATCGTAAAGTCGTGATTTACTGTTCTCTGATATTCAATTTGGCCTGTTTTTCACATGCCTAACAACAACAACACAGCCTTCTTAGGCTGGCATAAAAGAAACCAGCTCACTGGACATAGCTGCAGCTGCTTTCTGTCTCTGGCTTTGATGACGTCTAGGTGTCTGCATCTCAAACAGGAAAACCGGAATGCTACCTTCGCTGGCAGTGAAACACTGAGGAATAAAGCCCATCAGAAGGAATGCCAAAGAGAATCCTAGATGTCAAATATTTGATATCCAAACATGCCAAGATTTTAAAAAGACAACAGAAATTATTACATTAGTAGGTAAACATGAGCATCACAATGCAAAATCTCTCTCAATTAAAGTTTTATAAGAGGCGACAAGCAGCAAGAAAGGAATATTATTTTGTAAGACGTTTGCCAAAAGAACTTTTATTCATCCTTCAATCCATGCCTAAGCATTACTTGGAAGTGTATGTATTTTACTGCACATATGTATGTATATATACGTTATATATATATAGTATAATATACATTTTCACAGATTTCTTAATGAATAGTGATTGAATTATTATTACGTTTTTGCTTTTTTGTTTTTCACTTCTGTGAGCTCTCCAGAGATAGAGACAAGGACTTCCCTCTCTCTATTTTCTAGCATCTAGCACAGGATTGGATCAACTATGCTCATAAAATCCCAGCAGTGACTTCAAAAGAAAGACAGCACGACTGTCTGGTCACTAAGAGGGAAAACTGCTTTTATCCAAGGACCAGTACCTCGCCATTTGTTCCTGGCAGACCTTCTGAGATTCACAAAAACATACTGGAATCCACCAAGCAAATCCCTCCTTTGATTTCCATAGGCCACAGGAGGAAGGTGCATTGTGCAGCAGACTCATGAAGGCCAAGAACTGCCACCAAGTAGGCATCAAGACGCCACAGAGATTCCTTTCTACATGTCCTAGGCCAATTTTGAGCAACAGAATGAAAGCAGCAGCTTACGTGTAGCAGACAGAATCAGGTTTCACGTGGGATCTGTCATTCAAATCAAACCTTAGAAGATTATGATTGCCTAAAGTCTGTGTGAATCCCTGGTTCATTGCTTTTAGAAGAAGAAAAACAGATAATCCAGTTTTAACAGTAGAAATGACTTTTAATTAACAGCTGAAGGCCAGACAGCCTCCAAATACTAGAGTTCACCAAAAAGACACAAGAAAATGGAATGATTTGATTTAAAAGTTTAAAGAGAAGAGAAGGTGGCCCAATTTTCCCGGACAACACACACTCAGGAAAACACAGTAAGACCTTTCTTACTGGAAATAAGCCCCACATAATCTTGTCTTTTCTCAATGGCAAAAGCAGCAGCAGCAGCTTAAGCTTATTAAACGCTCAGTATGTTTTAGACACTGTTACAGATACTTAATATTTTCAATCTTTCTAGTTACTCTATGGGATAGGTATCATTATTACCCCTACTTCACAGAGGGGAAACTGAGGCAGACTGCAGCTTCCTCCAATGATTTTTCCTTTGGCTAAACTCTGTAACCCAAATCTAAGCAGAAGCAGTGCAGTCCACCAGAGAAGAATCTGGAGTAAAACTTGGGTGCTAGTCCCAGCCCTGTTGCTTACAAGCTGGGTGACTTTGAGCAGATTACTCAGTATTCGTGAGCCTCAGTTTCCCCACTCGGGAGTGGGGAGCATTGCTGTGGCAGACTTTTTTTTTTTTTTTTTTTTTTTGAGACAGAGTCTCGCTTTGTCACCAAGACTGGAGGGCAATGGCGCAATCTTGGCTCACTGCAACCTCCGCCTCCCGGGTTCAAGCAATTCTCCTGCCTCAGCCTCCCAAGTAGTTGGGATTACAGGCGCATGCCACCTTGCCTGGCTAATTTTGTATTTTTTAGTAGAGATAGGGTTTCACTATGTTGGTCAGGCTGGTCTCAAACTCCTGACCTCAGGTGATCCCCCCGGCCTTGGCCTCCCAAAATACTGGATTCTTTCTTGCAGCACTTGACCGGCTCTCACTGCCATGTAGCTTGAAGTGCCTCCAGGAAATGTGGCAGAATGGAAAGCCCAACCATAATGACTTTGCATGTGGCCCTATGCTTCGCTTTGGTTGATGAAATGCAAGTAGATGTAACACAAGCATAGGCTTTGATCATGGAGCTTGCTGGTAAGTTCCACATTCAAAGTCTTTGCTTGTATCACATTCATGCAGATGTGACACTAGCAAAGGCTTTCAGTAGAACTTGCTGGTAAGATGCCATGCCTACCTTATGTGGGCTTCCAGACATGAGTTCAAGATGAGTAATAAGTTTGTAGAAGTTTGGCTTGGGCTTTTTGGGTTTCTCAGTCTCAGCACTACTGACATTTGGGGCCAGATAATTAATGGTGGGTGACTCTTCTGGGCATTGTAGGATGTTTCACAGCAACCCTGGTTTTCATCCATTGGATACCAATAGCAACATCTTCCCTTCAGTTGTGATAACTAGAAATGTCTGCGGACATTGCCAAATAATCCCAGGGGGCCATCACTGCCCAGGTTAGGAACCCCTCTGCTATGTTCTCATAGATGGGTAGCCACTTGTTCAAGAAGAAAGAGGAAGCCATGGAACCCACCAGGACCCAGATCAGCCTGGAGCCCAGCCCAGCCCAGATGAAACTCAGCCTATCAATATACATGTGGAAGAGAAACATAAATTTTGTTGTTTTAGGCCAGTGTGATTTTGAAGTTGTTTGTTTTATAGCAAAAATAACCCAACTAATATCCTAGCTGTGAGGAGTAAAATCAAACATATTATAGAATACCATGCAGGGTGTGTATATTGGGGCACTCACAGCTGATAGTTGTAACATTAAACTCTGTATATAGATTGTGTCAGATAATAAGCTAGCCAGTGATGCATCTCACCTCTCTCCTGCAGGATTAGCCCTTTAGCACCCTCAGCAGCACTCACTGCTGTGCTCCCTCGACCACATTCCCTAGCACACCTATGACTGCCTCTAACTACCCTACATTTGCCCCATTTCTGCTTTTGGAGCCAGCATCCCCCGCCAGGCTGATCTCCAGCTCTAGCTAGCACTGTCTTTTGCATTGCTCCCCCTTTCTCACAGTTTATGATGCTGAAAATC
Source organism: Macaca thibetana thibetana (assembly GCF_024542745.1). Taxonomy (NCBI): domain Eukaryota; kingdom Metazoa; phylum Chordata; class Mammalia; order Primates; family Cercopithecidae; genus Macaca; species Macaca thibetana. The sequence goes on along the minus strand of NC_065597.1, from coordinate 26,327,005 downwards.
CAGGCCCTTGACACATATGAAATAGTTCAAACTAGATCCCTCCTCCACTTGGCCAGTGTATCAATTATGATGGCAATTACTCAGTATGCGTGTGTATGTGTGATACGGTATGGCTCCGTGTCCCGCACCCAAATCTCATCTTGAATTGAAATCCGAATTGTAATCCCCACATGTTGGCAGAGGGACCTCGTGGGAGGTGATTAGATCATGGGGGTGGTTCCCCCCATGCTGTTCTTGAGATAGTCAGTGAGTTCTCATGAGAGCTGATGGTTTTATAAGGGGCCCTTCCCCTTTTCTCTCTGCACTTCTCTCTTCTGCCACCATGCGAAGGATGTGTTTGCTTCCCCTTCCACCATGATTGTAAGTTTCCTGAGGCCTCCTCAGCCCTGCAGAACTGTGAGTCAGTTAAACCTCCTTCCTTCATAAATTACGCAGTCTTGGGTATTTCTCATAGCAGTGTGAAAATGAACTAATACACTGTGTTTTATTATATACTCCCATATATTAACCTCTTTATAACACTAGAACCTAGCATAGATCCTGGTGTAGAAATCCTGGTGGTGAACGAGCAAATGAACTGAAAGAACATTCGCCTGCCATAACAAGCACACTAATAATTCAGATATAAATTGATGGTCACCTAAGAGCCTTGTTTAAATCATGCAAGATCCTGATAACTAGGTGATGCAGAAAGAACCCCACGGTAGGGAGAACACACTAAGAAAACAATAAAAATTTTCTTAGAGCTAAGGTTTTTTTTGTTTTGTTTTTTGTTTTTCCAGTCCAGAGTTTGCAACATATTTGGTGATTCTTTCATTTTTTCTGTGAAGAAAATATTTCACAAAGCACAAATTGGTGATGAACTATGTGCCTATAGGTCCTGTGTAGTTACTATTACACCAGACAGTATCATCACCAGTTAGTCATTCAGGGAAAGAAAGCAGTGGTTTCACCGGAAATAATTAGTGTATACACAGTGGGGTTGGAGGTGGGGTTTAAATGTGCACACCGTTAGTTCCAAGGTTCTGCACTATTGTTTAGCATTTGTTTGTTTGCTTCCCATACAAGCTAGATATGACATCAGAGTTTAGTGGAATTAACTGACCTTCCGATAAGTAAATTCCACATGCAGCAGCATTCTGACCACTCTGAATGTCACCTCGCCAGAGGGCCTAAGGCCTTTCCTTGGATTCAGTGGACTTTACTGGTAAGATGCCATGCTTATGTTACGTGGGCTTCCACATATGCATTTAGGATGAGTGATGATCACAATTATAAACATCAAACACAGACAGGCTACTATTGTGCTGGCTGTTCTTCTGCCTTCTTTAACTCTGTTATTCCTCACTATCACTTTGTAATGTCAGCGGGGGTGACCCTTTTGTGGTTGATTATAAGTGCCTTGTCCAAAGTCACACAGGGTGGAGCCAGGATTCAAACTCCGTTCTGCCCAACTCCCAAGTCTTTTCAAGGCTATATCACACTGCTCAGAGTAGAGGCTGAAGACAGGAAGGCAAAGGCCCAAGAACCCACAGGAACCATTGACTAAAGAAGAATATGTGGGAAAAGAGCTGTACATAAAACCTGTTTCACAAACAGCATCCCAAAGCTCTTAGAATGAAGTTGCATCTTATGTGGAGCTTGGAATGTAAAGTCAACATGTGAAGAGAAAACTATAGCAGGATGTACCCATGAAATCAGTAAAATCGTCTATGAAGTACAGTACAGAATCATGTCTCATAAAGTCCAATACCACCATTTTCTTGTCTCGTGTTGGAACAGATGGCTGACCTTCAGCTGAGCCTCATATGAGGTTGTGAGCTTGTCTTTACACAATGTAGATTAAAAAAAATACCACATTTTTTGAACACACTGACATGCCATCTCAGGGAATAGTCTTTCCATGATGAGGCATATTGATCGTATTTAATAAATGAGCTGGGCTCCTCAAATCACAGAGGGGGCTCTGTCCTGGAAGTCTAATTTTACATATTATTCTAGCCATTTTAATTTAGAAAATTGCTTGTCTTATTAATGATTAGTCTTGTTTTTAATACCAAATTATTTTTATATTTCTCCTGTACATGTATCCAATCAGCTGTTACCCATTAAGACATGTTTGAAAGAACAACAACAACAAAAAAATCACATTTTTGTGAATCATCACCCTAGCTGGGAAGACAGTTGGTTAGAAAAGAAGACGACGACAACAGAAGATATTATAGATTGTCCATTTCCCAAAGTGTGCTGGGAGTGAATAAAGTTGATTAAAAATAAATAATACTAGACACAACATGCATAGCTTATTATAGTGGGGCATATTTTTGATTAGAGCAATGCTAGACAACAGCTCTTCAAATGAGATTTGACAGCAGGTAAATTATACAGTGTAAGAGTTTAAGTTGATCTACGGAACAACAATGTCTTGATCATAAATAGGATTTGTGTGCTGGAAAATACATTCCATCATTAATGAAACAGACAAATGAACTGAAAAACATCATATTGCACCACAGTTTTAAGTAGCTTACCTTAGCAATGTAATACAGGTGGTAAGCCATGCATAAAACCCTGTAAAAGCTCATTAAGACAGGATCAGTTTATTCAAAACAGCACATATTTCAAGTAACGTTCTTCCTTAGCCAATTCCAGACACGATTGTTTAACAACATTAACTAAAATAATGGGGAAAAAAAGGCAATTACAATTCATTATAGGTTTTGTCCCTCTAGAACACTCACATTTTAAATTGGTAATACCAAGGACTTCCTTTTTTTTTTTTTTTTTTTTTTTTAAACAATGGTAAAGGTTCTTGAGTGTCATCTATTGGCACTGCCCATGTCAAGATTTCTTTTAAAAATCTACCATGGCCTGAGGCCCTTCAACTTTGGCTTGAGAACCTTTAAAAATGGCAGATGCACTCTATTTGGATGAATCTTATATTGGTATTAATTAATTTGGTATTAAAAGCAAGACTAATCCTTAATAAGACAATATAAGATTCAACTATTAGTATAGAGTAACCTTACTGAAAAGGCAGTTATTAGATTTCTGGAAAGCTGAAAGGTCAGGGGTATGATTCTTATGACAGATGGTTATTATATACTGAATGGTATATAGAGAAGGCTGTATATATCGAGTTGGATATCAATATCTACATTTGCAGAATCCACAATTTCAAAGATAATTGCTCTTAAGGATTTCAAGTCACCAATGCATCTTTTAAAATATCAATGGCTGTGAAATCTGCCAGTCACTGAGTTCAAAGACTCCCCCTTAAGAATGGGCTGTCATTTATTCAACGTTCCCAGCTCTACTTAAATAAATGGCTCAGGAGAGATTTTTACAAGTGTTTAAAACAGTTTGCAAACTCATGAGCATGTGCATGAGCTTCACTTGTTATCTGCAACCCTAATGCCAATCCTTTCTACAGCAGATTCAGATGAGTGGGTGCTGATTCCCCATGCACTTGTAAAAGCTGCATCTCATGTGATCCTTCTAGTCACTCCCTGCAACAAGTATTGGGGAAACCTATGCTTTACAGCAGGCTTTGGAATGGTGCATCTAAGACCAAAGTAACACAGCCATGGTGCCAGGGCTTGGATTTAAGCACAGATTTTCTGAGGTCAAATTCTCCTGGCCTGCCCCACACTCACAAGCTGCCACCTTTATTTTTGCTGACTTTTGGATGCAGATTTGCAATTTAGGTTTGGAGGAAAGAGATAAGTGTTTGAGCTGTTGTGGTTTTATTTTATATAATTATATGGTATGGGAGATGCCTATAAATTTGGACCTCCTAGCTTTCCTGCCCCACTTCTAAGATTAACAGCATTCTGCTTATCTTTGGCCATCACCTCTCTCAGTTTCCCTGTAGACCTGGAAGGACTGTCAATCATAGTGTTATTTCCTCCAAACCTGCCCAAGAAAGGTGACCTTATGATATAGCCTAAGCCAATCAGAAGCTCTCTCCTGGCAACAGGAACCAAGAAACAAAGGGGGGACGAATGGAAGGTTGGTGGAGAGATTGGTTCTGCCTAACAGACAGTATGCTGGTTGGGGTCCCCAGAACTGAACGTGCTCCTGTCCTTTCTGAAACCCAGCTGTCAGATTTTAGATTTGCAAACTATGGCCAGTGTCCATCCAATTATTCTCCTATTGCTTTAGTTGGCAGTTCTTGTCTGTCCTTCAATCACAGAACTCTGAGCAGCTCACACAAGAGCAGTACTGTGAGCGGGTCCACATCTGTATGGACACAGACTGAGCTGGCTCATCTGTATCTGCCTGCATTGGGCAGACCAGGGAGAGAAGGAGATTGTGCAATCAAGGCCAGAAAATGAAAAGGAACTTGGAATACGACCATGTCCATCACCCAACAGAGAAAAAACTGGAGGCATATTGCCTCCCAAGGTTCTTCTTCTTTTTTCTTTTTTTTAAGATAGAGTTTCACTCTTGTTGCCCAGGCTGTAGTGCAATGGCACGATCTCAGCTCACTGCAACCTCCACCTCCTGGGTTCAAGTGATTCTCCTGCCTTAGCCTCCCGAGTAGCTGGGATGACAGGCATGCACCACCACGCCCGGCTAATTTTGTATTTTTGGTAGAGACAGGGTTTCTTCATGTTTGTCAGGTTGGTCTCAAACTGCTAAACTCAGGTGATCCACCCGCCTCGGCCTCCCAAAGTGCTGGGATTACAGGCATGAGCCACCGTACCTGGCAAGGTTCTTCTTTTATTAGGAAGAGGTGTATAATTTATCGAAGCTGGAATAAAGTTGGCTTTGAAGAAAAGAGCATTCTGGGTATCATAGAGAGTACGAGCCTTGAGTCAGACTAATTGGGTTCAACCTTCAGTGCTATCTACAGAACTACCATGCACCATGTTAGTAACTGCATGAACTGTATGCAATTTACTTCCCCTCACTGAGACTGCTTTAAACTCTGGAAAATGGGAATCATAGGAAAAAAAAAAACCTAGCATATACATTTGTAAATATATGCGTATATACAAGATCCACACACAGATTCAGTACATATATCTTTGGGAATTCCCTGACAATGAAAAGGTATAAGGAGATAATTCAGAGGAAGAAAAAGTATTGGAGAGAAAGTATTTTCTCTACTTACATATGTGTACGTGGGCTCGGTATACACAAAAATATAATGACTTTTACTTTTTATTATTTTTTAACAATCCCCTTGCTGCAAAGCAGCCTCCTTTCACACACCAGGAGCACACATCCTGATAAGAAGTTGACTTGCTCCAAGCCCCACAGGAGGTCATGGAGGAATGGGGACAGACAACCAAGACTTCAGATGAATTTTAAGCTCTACTGATTCATATGACAAGTAAGAACTTGAGACCCAGTCAGGGATCTAATTTAATCACAGACATGGCAGAGTTTTGAAGAACGGAACCGAGACATCAGAGGAGCAGGAGAGGAGTAAAACTCCATATGGAAGTTTTACATCAGGGAGGAAGGAAGTGGGGAGGTTACCACCACATCTATCCTGGAAGAGGATAACCTTTATGTGGGAGTACTTTGTGTGTGTTGTGTGGTCTTTCTGGAACTTCCTGTCAGGTGGATTGGGTGGAAACAGCCGTGAGATCTGACTGCTACATTAATTCCTTCAGCCTCCAAACTGGCTCAGTTGGGTTTGTTACGAGGGTTCCTTTCTCTGGTCCTTTTGCAGCTGGAAGCAAGTTGTTTGCAAGAGTCTCAGCTTCAGGGTCCTAGGTCACTGTTCTCTTCTGGAGGGAATTTTAGCTCTAGGGCAGCAGACACTATTGTGCTGGTCTGTGCATGGCCCAAACACTGCCCAACCCATTGTACAAGCACCAGGGTTCATTTTGATGGAATGAAGTAAAGAGGCAGACATAACTAAAAGGGAAGCCAAGTGAACAAAGACAGAAAGGTGGGAGCTGGCCAGGTACATGTGAAGGACCTGAAAGGGAACAGCCTTGGTGGAGGAGGAGGAGATGGTTTAGCTAAGGAGTGTGGACCCGTCTCACTTCCAATTTGAATCCTCACAACGTTCTCTCTGCCTCCCTGTACGTATGTGCGTACATCCACACAAATATGCATCTGTTACATATCTTTATATATATGTGCACATATGTACACACACACAGAATTTTCAGATCTTTAGTATTTCCACTATTCATTTTCTGTTCTCAAGCAACAATCACAGAAACTAATTTACCTTATCAAAAATGCAATTACTCCGTATCTTAGACTGCTATTTATTTGACAGGCGTCTCATTTTCTCACTTTTACCTAATTTGACAGGGAATATTACAGACATAACTAGTCTTTCAAAATGACTTTCACAAGGTTAGTTCACTTGTTAATTGACCCTCTGTGATGGCAATTTATGAAGCATATTAATTTCATCTGTCACTTCCAGTGCAAAATAAATGTGGAAAATAGTCTATCTTTCATAAGGGACCTTATAAAAGAAGTATGTCGGAATTATTAATTAATATATGCATATTCTTTCAACCATTGATATTGTGTGGAACTTTTGTACCCACTCATCTGAAGCTCTGTCTCTCTTTCATAAATGTTTTGCTATTCCTCTATGGTGAAGGAGAGCCACCTTCACCAAGGATTATTCTGCCAGGGATAGAAATCACTACCTCAAAAATAAAGCAGCCATTTGTCTGGAAGGACTTCCGAAGTCCACAAAGTTAAAAAAAAAAAATCCCATGGGAGTTACAAAGCAAGAGAAAAGTCCTCTTTTCCAGAAGGCTGAGGCTTATGTCCTCATGAGTGCTTTCATACCCCGAGTACAGGTGCTCTAAGGAACGCAATACAACATTCCAACTTTCAGAAGGGAGGGGGCCGGGCGCAGTGGCTCATGCCTGTAATCCTAGCACTTTGGGAGGCCAAGGCAGGTGGATCACGAGGTCAGGAGTTTGAGATCAGCCTGACAACATGGTGAAACCACATCTTTACTAAAAATACAAAAATTAGCCGGGCGTGGTGGCACTCACCTGTAATCCCAGCTACTCAGGAGGCTGAGGCAGGAGAACTACTTGAACCTGGGAGGCAGAAGGTTGCAGTGAGCCGAGATCGTGCCACTGCACTCCAGCCTGGGTGACAGAGTGAAATTCTGTCTCAAAAAAAAAAAAAAAAAAAAAAAAAAGAAGGGAGAGGAGTGCCCCCAGAGACTGAGTCGTACCTTCAAAGGACATCTGTTGAAGACAGTACTCTCACCATATAAATCTGACTTTGATATAGATCTTTTCCCAAAGATCCCAGTACTCCCAAATTCAATCTCAACCTTAGTCATTACAAAAGTCACTTTGGAGCCCATGGTAGGCAAGCACTTGGTATAACACTGCAAACAAAACAGACACAAGCTCAATGCTAATGAGGCTCATGTGCAAGCAGAAGAAACAAGAAAGTCAAAAGAATATAAAATAGAGTTATGATATGGAGGAACAAGCACCAAGCCAGAGTAAGGAGTGGTTCTGAGGACTGAGGCATAGCAAGGTGATAAGGGAATGATAGGACACAAAGGGAGGGATTTCCCTGGGCAATCAACCCAGTGTGACCTGGTACCCTCTTTCCCTTCATCTGAATGTTCTTGTGAATTCTTTGGAGCCTTCCCAAATCCCCTACTCTCTTCTAGTTGATGGTTTCCATTCTTTAAGTTTCAACATCTTAGTAAACATCTGTTCCAACTTCAACTTCTGCAAAGATTCCTAGGCTCCCTCATGGGCATATGTTTCCAGCGTCTTGATTCTCCTTTCTCGTTTTATCTCAGCTCTGAACTTCCCACATATGGAGACAGGGGTGAGGGGAGCCTTCCAGAACCTAGGCCTTCCTTTCTTCCCCCAGGCAAAGTCCTAGCTGAAATGTGGGCTTAGGAAATGTTCTTTCCATGGATTTGTGCCATAAATCACCCAGGCTCAGCATTAATGTTTTCATAAAGCCTTTAAAAAGTAATAGTGTCACTGGCTTTGTAATCTCAAGTGTGTTTTTGCTGCCATTTGCCTTATACTGAAAAATTTCTACTCCCTTTGGGTGGAGAGTAAATGTAATTCTCAAGTTTGAAGGAATTCATGTAGGAGATCTTCTGAGAAGATTAGAATCCCCTGTTGGACCTTGAAATCTTACCAGGAAAATCTAGAACATCTCAAAGCTGAGTTTAGCCTCGTCATTTATATTTTCTATGATCAACTAGCGAATTTCTCCTTTCCTTCAAGTATCTTGCTAATGAACCCCTTAATGAGCCAGGTCATTCCTGGCTTTGAGCAAAGCACAAAATATACGTTTGGAAAGATGAAGGCTAGTTTTTGATGGTAATGGTATTATAGAAGCTGGAGGTTTTGATAGAATAACAAAAAATATTGAATAATAATGAAATATAAAAATGTGTTAAGGTATATTTATCTCTGATTTCTGTACAACGTATTTAAGAAAAGCATATTTTAGAGCTTTTACAATGAAAGTTATTTGACTTCTGATTGAGGTAATACATGCCAATGATTTATACATAGAACCACTTAAAAATGCAAATTATGAAAGTGGCGTGCTGCAATGTCCTCATCAATCATAAAGAATACATATTTTGAATCAGCATGGAAATGTATAATCTATTCTTCATAGATCTCAGCATGGAACTGCTGCCATATTCAGCTAACTGCAGCACGCGTTATTATCAGCAAATAATTACTCCCCCGCTCTGATGTTATCATGGGATAATAGTGCTAAAATGCTGTTCAGAGCAATAACATTTCTAGGGAAAAAATTTCTTCATTTAGTCTCACAGTCAAAAAAAGGCACGGGTGGTATGCTATCTTTTACAATACTTTTCTATTTCTATTATTAACATGGCTGAATCATGCCCCGGTGCCTCTCCAGACTCTGAAGCAGTGTAGATTTATTTTACTTTGTAACCAAACATAATGAAACCTCAAGGGAGGAAATGTATGGTTAAATAGAGCATTCCTGGCCCTGAAGGATTTGGTGCTCTTATTAGTAAAATTGCCTTAAAATGTGAGGTGAGAGCTACTTCAGACCTACCCACACAATTAAAGACAAGTGCAATTCGCTTACAGAAATTCTGGAACATTCCTGTTGCTCTAAGATTTGATCAGTGAAGAGGAAGTGAGGTAGCATTACCTGGAGCTCAGATTTAAGCTGACCTGTTTCTTCCCAGGAGAAGAGCTTTAAAAAAAAAAAAAACAAAGGGGCCAGGCGCAGTGGCTCACGCCTGTAATCACAGCACTTTGGGAGGCCGAGGCGGGTGGATCACGAGGTCAGGAGATCGAGACCATCCTGGCTAACATGGTGAAACCCCGTCTCTACTAAAAATACAAAAAATTAGCCGGGCGAGGTGGCGGGCGCCTGTAGTCCCAGCTACTCAGGAGGCTGAGGCAGGAGAATGGCGTGAACCCGGGAGGCGGAGCTTGCAGTGAGCTGAGATCGCGCCACTGCACTCCAGCCTGGGCAACAGAGTGAGACTCCGTCTCAAAAAAAAAAAGAAAGAAAAGAAAAAAAGGAGGGGGGAAATAATCATGCTGGGGATAAGATATATCATGCTGAATCTCAGATGTGTGCATTCCAGGAAACTAGAATTATCACCACAATCACCCACAGAGGAGTAGGGGGCAGGGCTGGTGTTCCTCAGCCAGCAGCATATGGAACAGGTGTTATAGCAGGGAACACCTTGGGTTATAGCAGAAGTGACTGCAAACCCTGTGTTATTACCACAACTCTTTCCTGAAAATTGACAGCCCCACCCAACAGTAGCTTATATCTGGAGCTGAACTTTGAAGAGCTTATTCATGCTGAAAGAGGTTTAATTTGTTCCACTATTCTCATGTATGCATGACTATCTAGAGGCTCAGGAAACAAACATGATTTTTTTTTTTCTCTCTCTGTATTTCTTTCCACAACTTTATAGATAGGTCTGATTGTCTTAGCCCATTTTGTGTTGCTATAAGAATACCTGAGACTGGGTAATTTCCAAAGAAGAGTGTAATTTCCAATTTCATGTGCTTCCCAGCTTCAAATATTTCAGTGGGTTCCCAGTTTCTGTGGGATAAAACCCACATTTCTTATGGCTTGTAAGAGTCTTCATAATCCAGCCCTTATCTACCCCTCCAGCCTAATCTCCTATTACAGGTTTGGACTCTGTGCTACCCCTGTAGTCTAGTCATATAAAAGTACTTGGAATTCCACGAATAACTGCGGAATTATTTTAATTTAGCTCAGGTTTGCAGGCTAAGAAGTTCAAGGATTAGGCTCTGGCTTCTGGAGAGGACTTTTGAGCTGTCACAACAGGGTAGAGAAAGGCAAAGCGGAAGTGGGCACATGTCAAGGGAAGGAAACCCAAGGGGCATCGTGCTTTATAACAGTCTCCTTTCAGGGGAGTTAATCCATTCCCACAAGAACGAATCTGGGCTCTCAAGAGCAGGAATTCACTCACTAACTCCAGAACAGCATTTGTGAGGGATCTGCCCCTACAACGCAAACACCTCCTACTAGCTCCCACCTCCTAGTACACCCACACTGAGGATCCAATTTCTACATGAGCCTTGGTGGGAACCAGAACAAACCATCTCCAAACCATAGCACGGATACAGTAGCTACCCTTGTTTATAGAATACTTTCTTCTGTATGTTGGAACAGTAGTTCTCAACCAATGATAACGTTAGCTCCCCAGCCAGGGAATATTTGGCAATGTCGGGGGACATTTTTGGTTATTACAACTTGGGCTGGAGGATGCTACAGGCATCTACACGCATCTAGTGGGTGCAGGGCAGGGATGCTGCTAAATATCCTGTAGTGCACAGGGCAGCCTCAAATGAAAACAGTGCCAAGAATGAGGTTGAGAAACCCCGTTCTAGATTAGAATGATCACTGTAGAGTTCACACCAAACCTGCAAGTGAGGCACTGTTATTATTCCTATGGTGTAGATTAGGACACAGAGTCTAGGAGATCAATAATTGCAACACCTATAATTTACTGAGTATCTATTATGTGTTTGGCCCTCTACTAGGCAGCTTGACTGTATATATCTGTTCGCCAACATCTTAAGGTAAGTAGTATTAATCCCATTGTACAGATGAAAGAAAATGGAACATCATTTGCCCAGGATCACATAGTTATTAATTGGCAGAGCTAAGATACAAACTCCCATCTGGCTCCAAGTCACGTGCCATGTCTCCTGTATTCCACTGCATGAAGATCATAGCTGCCACGTGGCAGAACTGGGATGCAAACTTGGAAGACAAAATTCCAACTTCTAGACTTTTCTTATGATAATACCGCATTGCTGAACAAAGAAAGACAAAACCCTCCAAAAGTGCCATGACGTATACATATTTTGATATTAGATTGGAAACCTCAGGACATGCTGGCTACACAGGTAGATTAAAAACGGTCCTTCCAGCGAAGAGACACTGGACAGAAGTGCCCAAGCTGGAGGCTTTCTATGGTCAACAGTCCCCTTCTGTAGACAGCTGGATGCCTAGAAACAGATGTTGGTAAATATGTTAAGCAGTTTCCTCACTTTTCTGCTTCTGACTGAACCATGCTTAAATGAAGTGAAGTCATCAACAGCAGGACAGTCCTTTTGACACTGAAATGGGGATACCTACAAAAGAGTCAGCTCTCAGATCAGGAGAGCCCCCACCAACTCTCAAACCAAGACAACTCCCCTAGACCAGGATGGCCCCCCTTAGACCAGGAGAGTCCCCCCAGGACAGCCCCTTAGAACTCTCACCTGGGCTTACATTGAGAACATTCTATTTTAGGTGGCAAAGCTTTCTGGTCTGGGGGAAATGCGTATATGGCTCATTGCAATTACACATACTTAGAGCTTAAATAAAATGCCCCCTTGTAAAATATGAAAAGTGGGAAAGTTCTGCTATGAATAAAATACTTAAAGATTTAATAAACTACACACTACACACAGCCTGAGAGTCAGAGAGAGAGAGGGGAAAGGTGGGGAGAAAGAGAGAGAGAGAGTTTGCTACTGAAGCCTAATTCACTCTTATTAGCAGCTTCACCAAGGTTATTACATGACATGAACATGAATTTACTCCCAGCCTATTAACCCACAGGACATCTGCTGAATGCCTTGCTTATAAATATCTCATCCACACTCTCTCATACAATATTATCATTATTCCTCATTTCAGTAAAGAACTTGTTCCAATGTGCATTTATTTTAAAAATGTTCATTTATTTATCCAGGTGGCCAATATCCCATATGTATCGAGGACCAATATCTATTATTTGATAGTCATTCTGTATTAACTACATCAAATCTGAGTAGCCAGCTCTTAGATTTTGATTTTCCCAGATGTATTGTCATTTTTATGTAGACTTCTAGGAAACCTTGAAAACCCCAGAAAAAATAGAATAATCACTTTGAGCTCCTACTTATTCGCTAGCCCACCCACTTAACCAGCTATCTGATCCCATTCAGACTCCTTCTAAAATTATCAGTGCAGTCCTCTTTCCCAAGACTCCAATCTTGCCTCACTCCCTGTTTCCATATAGTGGATGGTTCAAGATGGAACTGACACATCCAATTTCATTTCCTTCTCAGTTTCAAATATTTCAGTGGGTTCCCAGTTTCTGTGGGATAAAACCCACATTTCTTATCTTGGCTTCTAAGAGTCTTCATAATCCAGCCCTCACCTACCTCTCCAGCCTTATCTCCTATTACTAGTTTGGACTCTGTGCTACCTCTTTAGTCTAGTCAAATAAAAGTACTTGGAATTCCATGAATAATTAAAATATTTCATGCTTAATACCATTGCACACCCTGGAATGCTTCTCTCTCTACCTCTAACACATAGAGACTAGAAAAAATCCTATTCATCCTATCAGACAGGCAAAGTCTGAAATCCCCAGGGAAGTCCTTTCCTGGTCATTGTGGAGGTCAACCCCTCAATGCCCCACTAAGCCTGTCATGAGAATCCTGTACCCTTGCCAAGGTGTAGTTTAAGGGTGGGTAGGTGATTTAATTCTGCTATTGGGGATCAGAAAAGAACACTCCAAAATATGGCTCTTTGACATGCTAAACTGAAGCAATAGTCTCAAGGTTTCTCTGACCTTCCCCCTATTCCTTCATCTCTCAATCACCTCTCTCTCCCAAAGCACAGGATAAGGCTGTTCGTTGAAGTTTCCTTATCTACCTAGAAACCAGACTCATCATAAGAGAACAAATGGTCTTCAATCCCCTCCCTGAAGCTTCATTAACCAGAAGATCAAAACTCACATCATGAGGAAGAGCTGGCAATTAAACATCACACCTAGAGCCCAGACAAACTTTGTCTCCAATCCCGTTCAATTCCCAAAGAGAATATTATTTATTAACCATTGTCTGAGCACTGGGCTTATTCATTCCCCCTAAAAGTTATTTACTCCTCCTCAAATTGACAGACACATTGCCTCAATCTCTCCTTTACCAATGAAGAAGGTTGTATAAGCTTGTGGACCTCACTGGGTTACTGGGTAATCATCCTCCTTCAATTTTCTAGGCTAATACACATTAAATAAATTTGTGTGCCTTTTCTCCTATTCATCTTCCTAATGTTAGTTCCTTTCCAGAGGGCAGAGGGTGAACCTTTAGAAGGTGAAGGAGAAGTTTCCCTTGGCCCCAATACTGGCCCATGCTGCAGAGTACATAGGAAATTCTCTTTTCCTTCCTTCTCCCAAAGATGACAGATAAAAGAGTTGCCCCCTCATCTCTCTGATGCCGTCATGTGGGCAATTGCTGCAGCCATCGTGATACTGAAGCAGAGCTACTGTTGGACTGGAAATGACAGTGACCATGATAGATCAGAGACATGAAAGAACCGAATACCTTGATGAGATTTTTGAGCCACTGTAGTGACTGCACCTGGAAGTCTGCCCTTCTTCTGACCTCCCAGTTTGATGAAATTTCTTTTCTCACTTAAGTTTAGATCAGTCTGAGTTAGAGATTTATGTCACATGAAGCTAAAGCATCCTCACTTTGTCACCTGCTCTGACATTCCCACTGTGACTGTTGCTGGGCTTGGCGTCCCTCCTTGCTCTTCTCCCATTTTTTCCTCTTCTGGCATTTATTTTGTAATCCTGTTGACTTATCTGACTCTACTCTTAGACTATGAGCTCCTTAAAAGCAGGAATGATAGTATCCACTGTTTCTCTCCTAATTCCTGGTAAATATCAGATGTTTGCAACATTTTCGCAAAATTGACTTTGTTGAATAGTTCTGAATTAAGGGGTAAGAAGTAGGAGGACATTTATGTTGTGACTTTCATGATACTTATTTTCTAGAATATAAGGGGCCCCGTTTGTGCCGTGTGAAAAATGCCTTCTTGACATAAATGTTGGGTCCTAGTAATGTTACAAGTCAGATTCGACTAATATTTACAGAGCTGCCATTCTGTGCCAAGAACTTCCACATATTTTCCATGATTTGATTGCCATGGAATTATCTATAATGTCAGTGTTCCATTCCCTTTTACAGATTCAGAAAACTAAAGCAAGAGGAGGTTAAAAGTCACCAATAAAGGATGAATATCCGGGAAGTAAAAGCCGGCCGTAAAATTAGGGCTTCTGACTTTAGGTTAGGCATATTTTCTATGATGTCATGCAGCCAATAGCTGTCAACTTTGTATGCTTACTCTGCAGTGAGAACTCTATTAAGCATTCTCTGTGTGTTACATCACATAGTACTCACAACACGAGGTAAGGACGGTCACCACTTTCATTTTTCACATAAGAAATGTAAGGAATGTACTAGCTGGGATTTTAACCCTAGCAAGTTTTACTTCATTCCTGAACTCTTAACCCTACAGAGGGCAGAAGGCAGCCTGAGACCAAGTATAGCCATGATAAGATAAATGAACATTCAAGCTGGAGATTTTGAAAAGTCTTCGTAAAGCCTCCTAGTGCCAGGAAGACGACTCCCCTAGAACAACCTCTCTTACATCCAAGAATATTGTCTGTCTCTGGTCTGGCCTTGCCTGCTCCAGCAGCTTCACTGCTCCTCCCCACCAGACCCTTCCTCTGTAACAGCGACACAGCCCTGACACGTGTGGCAGCAACGGAGAGAAAAACTCCGAAATTAGGAGCTCCATCATTAAACAAGGTGCTGGGTAAAACCAGCATGGCACAGCCTGAAAATGGAAAATCACAGAGAGGGAGGTAGAGTGGATAAATGAACTGGGGAAATAAATGGTTCTGAAATAAAACCCTGGCCAGGCATGGCTGCTCACACCTATAATCCCTGCACTTTGGGAGGCCGAGGCGGGCGGATCATGAGGTCAGGAGATCGAGACCATCCTAGCTAACACGATGAAACCCCATCTTTACTAAAAATACAAAAAATTAGCCGGGCGTGGTGGCGGGTGCCTGTAGTCCCAGCTACTCGGGAGGCTGAGGCAGGAGAATCTCTTGAACCTCGGAGGTGGAGGTTGCAGTGCACTGAGATGGTGCCACTACACTCCAGCCTGGGCAACAGAGCAAGGCTCTGTCTCAACAAAACAAAACAAAACAAAACAAAACCCTAAGTTATATGTATCAGTTCAACATGTGCAATATTAAAAACGCCCACACTTTAACGTTTTCAGGACACATGTGCCACTTGGTGAAGAGGAAATCTAAATCCCTGTTTCCTGGCTCTCAGCCACGTCTTCTTTAACAAACTACCTTAGCCCTATGTAGCTTTCCTTCCCAGGATGTTCTAAAAACATCACATACATAGTAAAATGTACAAATCTTAAGAATGCAGCTGGATAATTTCAAAATATGTAAACCTGCATACATAAATAGCACAAATCATGATCTAGAACCTTTCCAACCATTAGAAAATATTTAAAGTTTGCAGTCTTATTTTACATAAGCTTTAATTGGATTAATGTCTCATTCTTGACAAGATACTAGGTTCTGGGAGGGCAGGGCTACATTCATGTTGTCCAACATTGTGTCCACAAACCCTGCCTGGTATGGTGCCAAGCACGTAAGATTTGTTCGCATACGTTTGTTGAACCAACACATGAACTGGCAGCAAGATGTAGCCTACTCAGCTAGTAACTTGTCAAGTCTCAGTTCACTTGTCTTTAAATTTGAGATAACATCTTCCATTCCTCCCTTCTGGGTTGGAGAAAATCAAATGAAAATATTGACACAGAAGTGTATGTCGTAAGCTGCAAAGCTCTATATAAATAAAAGTACACATTTAGCAAATGTAAATATTTTGACCTATTTCTTCATGTCACTAAACTTAAAAGTTGAAATGTGATGATCTATGAATTTCCAGGAATTTAAACTACAACATCTCATTTTCTAAGTTAACCTTTTCTGGTCAGTTGCTCAGGTTTTATCACTGTCTGTAAGCCCTATGAGCGTATCCCTGATTTCAAAGATGGTCTTTAATGATCCCAGCTTCCGGATACTCATACTCTTGGGTAATCTCTTCCCTTTGAGTATGGGCTAAAACTAGTGACTTGCATCTAATGAATACAATATGGCAAAAGTGATCGGATATCACTCCTGTGACTAAACTGAGGCTCTCGTTTGACACCTTATGAGGAACTCAATTCTGTCAACAATCAAGTGAGCATGCAGGTAGACCTTACCCTCATCTGAATTTGGGATGACTGTAGCCCTGGTCAACATCGTGGTTACACCCTGAGGCCTTCAGCAGAGCTAAGCCATGACAAGACTCCTGATCTAAAGAAGCTGTGAGCTCATCATTAGGTACTGTTTTAAGCCACTAAGTGTTGGGATAATGTGTTATCCCACAATAACTAAATTTAAACTCCTTGAATTTTCATTACTTGAGACTGCAGTAATAATGACCGGCATTTTCCAAGTTAGCCTTTTGGTCCAGGTGTTTGGTTTTTATCATGAATCTGTATCCTTAATGAGAGCAGGGGTTAACAGATGCTTTAACCAACACTAAATAAAGCTAGGGTCTTTTAAAATTCCTACACACAGCAGGAACTCAATACATTTATGTGGAATGAACAAAGGATAATCAAGTGAAGTAAGATGATCTCTAGTGAGGATGAATGACATGCCACGCAAAAGCAGATGAGTGATGGAGACTTGGGGGAAGGATGGTGGTTCCTAGAGAGAATGAGGATACTAAGAGTGTATGTGCTGCAAGCATGAGGACTCCAAACCTGCTGATTTCTGACATAAGCCAGAAAGTTTAAGGTCGTGCTGTCCTTCCCTACATTCCCTTCTAATGTTCTGGGGAATCCATCTTTTCTATTTTTTCATGGCCTGATAACTTAAACAATCCAAACATCCAAAATAAGGGAATAATAAAACAAAGAGAAACATCCACACTGTGGTATCTTCTCCAGCCATTTAAAAATGAAAATATACATGATTCAGAAAGATATTATCTTCATTCAGATTGGATAAAACAGCTTGCAAAGCAGGGTATATGGTATGATTCTATTTTGGTAAAATTATATGTGTATGTACATACTAAAAATGTCTGAAAGGAGATATACTGAAATTGCTTATCTTTTGGTGGTAGGAATATTGGTTATTTTTACTCTTATGCTTTATAGTATTTTATAATTTTTAAAACAAGCATGTATTACTTTTATACTCAGAAACAGTAAAAGTTATATAAATTTATTGCAAAATACATAAAACAAGGAAGATGCCCTGAAGATAACACTTCTCTATTAACGCTGTTATTGGAAAAGACATCACATTGTGTAGAGTGAAAATCCTCACAGCTCTTCTTATTTGATCATTACAGAGCTGGAAGAGTCTCATGCACTTGTCAGTGAAGCAGGCATACTGAGGGCTTTTATGCTGGGGCCATCTGAGCCTCTTAACCTTAGGCCTTTCGAAGTCCAATGGTTAATCAAGAGTGATTCTGTGACACTGCTGTTTTGAAGGTTTTCTGAGGACATCCAATTAGCCCATACTCTTTGCCTCTATAACAGGTTCTTACTTCTTGGAGTTTTTAAGTGCTTAGGAAGCTCTAACCGCTGATTCTTAGAATTTTTTGCTGCAGCAAAAGGAAATGAGGAGCTTGTTCAAGTTCCCTTTCTCTCTGCGAGGGATTATTTTTGTAGGCTTGAGGTAGGGCCTAGGAATCCATCACATACGCTCAGGAAATTTTGATGTCTATCGTCTAAGGGCTACACATGGAGAAATACTGCAAAGTTATTATTCTTGCTGGCTTGGTTACATTCTAAGAAAAATAATATTTTACCTGCACTGATGTTCCCTCCCTCAGTTCTTCCCTTTTTTCTTTTCTCATCTTGTTTCATCTCATCTTGTCTTGACATGCCTTGCTCTCTCACCCAGGCTGTAGTGCAGTGGGACAATCATTGCTCACTACAGCCTCGACCTCTTGGACTCAAGTTTTCCTGCCACCTCAGCCTCCTGAGTAGCTGGAACCACAGGCATGTACCACTGCACCTGGCTAATTTTTGTATTTTTTTTTGTAGAAACAAGGTTTTGCCATGTTACCTAGGCTGGTCTAGAACTCCTGGGCTCAAGCATTCCTCCTGCCTTGGCCTCCCAAAGTGCTGTGATTACAAGTGTGAGCTTCCATGCTGGACTCCATCTTATTTTCACCAACTGTACAGATCAGAGGAGAGAAACATGATTCCTCAGTAAAGGTCTGGATCTCACTTCGAAAAAGTTTTGGGCATTTAGAAGTCTATCTTGAATGTCCTTTGATTAGTCGACCTATTCCATTCCTTTGGTCATTTGTATATTTATTCATTCACAGAATATATATTAAGTATCTATGTGCCAGGCATTGTTCACATCAAAGCCCTATCTGACACTGAAATCTCCTTGACTGGCTGAAGCATGTCTTTGTCAGTTTCCATATATCAAGGACTCTTTCCAACACGTTGGCAAAAACATCTAACTGCCAAGACCACTGAGAACAGTGCCCGGCATAAAAGAGGCATTCAAAAAGTGTTCAGTGAGAAACAGAGTGCTCTGGTGCATGAGAGATAAGTTAGAGCTATTTGAGAACAGCATTTCTTACATTCATTTGCACCCCACTCAATCTCTCTGCCCTTATTCACACCTTCCTCGCCTCCCATTAGTATTATTTTTTAAGTTTTGTTTTTTAATTGACATATATAATTGATATACAATTATATTAATAATTTATGTGGTACAATGTGATGTTTTGGTACATGTATACATTGTATAATGATCAAATCCAGGTAATTAGCATATCCATCATCTCAAACACTTGCCATTTCTTTGTGGTGAGAGCATTCAAAATCCTCCCTCCTAGCTGTTTTGAGATACACAGTATATTAACGAAAACTACAGTCACCCTATTATGCAATAGAACACCAGAGCTTACTCCTTCTTTGTGACTGTAGCTTTGTACCTGTTGACCATTGTCTCTCCTATCCTTCTTCACCCATGCTTATTAAAATGAAAATAGATCCACAGCCTTTCAGAAGTCCCTCTCTTCTTCATTCCATCATCTTCACAGCAATTTCCCAAACAAGTATCTCCTTTCATTATTCCACTATTTAGAAAGTCTCCAATGGCTCTACATGCTTTCCAGTACTTATTCTTCATCTATGGAATATTCCAATCCACCATGAAACTGGGTTTCTCCATGATGGAAACACAGAGTACCCTTTCTCCCTAGGATGATGTACATTTACCCATGTACATTACATAAACCGGTGTTATTGGATGTAAATGCAATCTGCTGTTGTACTTAAGAATTGGAACAAGTTGTGGAATATTCAAATTACAGTAAGATTGGCAATAGTTGATCATTATGAAATGATTACCCTTGCCTGTCATAAAAACTGTGTGTCCCATCTAGATGGCTGAGATCCACTTATGTGTGTATGTATTTGTATTGTACTAATTAACTGACAACTTATAGCCAAAAGGGTACATGCAGATGCTTTTATTACCACATCCTCCAAGTCACTCTGAGGCAGACATTACTAATAGATTACAGAGCTCTTCCATTTCCTAGTCTCCTGTCTTATGCCTCTCCCCTTTCCAATACATCTGCCCTTAAACTATACTCATTACTTATCAGCCTTATTCTTCCCTACCATAAACTCCTATAATCAATAGCATTTCTTGGTACTTAATTGCCCAGACACTAAACCACAGAATGTGTCATCTGACTGTGCTACTTACTGACCTAGAGTGGGTTATCTGAATATCAGTGTCTCCATTTTCTCATCTGTAAAATGGAAGTAAAATTTAAGTCAGAGAGAAATTATAAAGATTAAATGAGAAAAGCAATTGAGGAGAGGGAAGCACAAGGAAGAATGGGAAAAGCGTATCTGAAAACTGTGGTCCTATACAAGGACTGAACACATTTTCACTGAGAAAAGAATGCTAAGAATGTGGAAAGCTAGTCAGAGAAATTTACCCTGTGAGATCATCTGTACACACGAGCTTATGGAGGTTTCTGCAACAGATTTCATTCAATGACCAGAGTTTATTTCTCTGAAAGATTAATAGACTCATCAAGATACAATTTTAATTCTCTCAATTAAAAATAATTTATTCATTTATCCATTGATCCACTGATGAATATTTAGGTTGATTCCATATCTTGGCTACTGTGAACACTGCTGCAATACATATAGAAGTGCAGATATATCCTTGACATATTGATTTTATTTTCTTTGGATATATATCCCTAGTGAGATTGCTTAACATATGATAATTCTACTTTTAAATGTTTTAGGAATCTCCATACTATTTTCCATTATAGCTGCACTTATATTCTCATCAACAGTGGGCAAGGGTTCCCCATTTCTCCACATCCTTGCCAACATTTGTCTTTTATCTTTTTGATAACAGCCATAGTAACAGGTATGAGGTGATATCTCATTGTGGTTTTAATTTGCATTTCTATTATTAGTGATTTTGAGTATTTTAAAAATATGCCTCTTGGCCATTTTTATGTCCTCTTCAGAAAAATGTCTACTCAGTTTCTTTTCCATTTTTGAATTATTTGTTGTTTTTTATTTTACTATTGGATTGAGTTTTTTGTATATTTTGGAAATTAACCTCTTATCAGATGTACAGTTTGCAAATACTTTCTTTTAATTCTATAGGTTGTCTTTTTACTCTGTTGATTGTTTCTTTTGCTGTGCAGAAGTTTTTTAGTTGATATAATAATTTTGTTTATTTTTGCTTTTGTTGCCTATGCTTTTGAGGTTATGTCCAAAACATCCTTGCCTAGACCAATGTCATGGAACTTCTCCCTATGTTTTCTTCCAGTTGTTTCATAGTTTCAAGTCCTACATTGAAGTCTTTACTTCATTTTGAGTTGATTTTTGTTTATGGTGTCAGATAAGAGTCCAGTTTCATTCTTCTGCATGTGGATATCTGGGTTTCTCAAATGCCATTTATTGAAGAGCTTTTTTCCCTCATTGCATGTCGATAACTTTGTTGTAAATTAGTTGACCTTAGATGCATGAGTTTATTTTTGGGTTTTTTATTCTGTTCAGTTGGTCTACATGTCTGTTTTTATAACAGTACCGTGATGTTTTGGTTGTTACAGCTTTGTAGTATACTTTGAAATCAGGTAGTGTGATACCTACAGCTTTGTTCTCTTTGCTCAAGATTGCTTTGGCTATCCATGGTCTTTTGTGGTTTCATATGATTTTTAGGATTATTTTTCCTAGTTCTGTGAATAATATCATTGGTATTTTAATATAGATTATGTTTAATCTGTGGATCATTTGGGGTAGTATAGCCATTTTAACATTATTCTGGCAACTCATGAACATGGGATGTCTTTCCATTTATTTTTGCTTTCTTCAATTTCTTTTATCAGTGTTTTATAGTTTTAAGTGTAGAGATCATTCACTTCCCTTGTTACACTTGTTCCTAAATGTCCATCAATAGATGAATATCACATATATATACACACACATATATGTATATATGTAAATGTGTGTATATTATATGAGACAGGAAATCCTGTCATTTGTGACAACATGGATGAACCTGAAAGACATTATGTTAAGTAACTCAAGCACAGTAAGGCAAATACCATATAGTCTCATTCCCATGTGAATGCTAAAATGTTGATCTCATAGAAGTAGCGAGTAGAATGGTGGTTGCCAGTGGCTGGGGTGGTTGCAGGAAATTGGGAGTTATTAAGGAGATGTTGGCCAAAAGATAGAACATTTCAATTGGATAGGAAAAATAAGCTCAAGAGAACTATTGTCCAACATGGCAACTACAGTTAATACCAATATACTGTATTCCTAAAAATGCTAAAAGAGTGGATGTAAAATATTCTTAACACAAAAATAGTCACTATGTGACATAATGCATATGTTCACTAGCTAGATTTAATCATTCCATAATACATAGATACTTTAAAAGATCATGTCATACACAGTAAAAACTATAATTTTATGTCAATTTAAAAGAAAGAAAACAAAGGAAAAGATTCTAAAAGAAAAATAGTTTATAAACAGAAAGCAGATAATCCTTGGCATGGAATCCTTGATGGCATGTCCTAGCTACATAACTTAGGGTAGTTACTGATTTTTTTCAATCTTCTCCTCCTGCTCACAGGGGTAACAATAATCCCTATATGAAAAGTTATCATGGGAGTTAAATGAGATAATGCATGCTAAGGGCATAGTATAATTCCTGGTAAACAGTAAAGCCCTGAGAAATTATGGCTGTTATTGTTATTCCTATTATTACCTCGCACTCTGTTAGGAAGAAATTGTAGCTGAGAAACACTTTGTTAAGATTACCTAAGCCTCTTGTGTTTAATACTTTCCAACCCAGTTCATGACTAAAATTTGGCTTCCCATACCTGCACAGAATGAGTAAGTTGACATGAAAACACAAATATCCATTTCAATCAATAATTATATTTCTCACTATAATATGTTTTCTTTCTGGTTTATGTATATATCTGTTACATATTTGATTAGTAGAATACTATTCCTGAGATAGAAATAACCTCTGAATATAGACACCAAATCAAGCTTCTGAGTCTATAAAGATGACGACATTCTAGACTGTTAACACAGATAAAGTATTGCTATGAAGGTGGTTTTGTATAGAAAACAATGGACCTTTCCCGGATGACAGCTGACCACAGCAAGCAACATCTGGGAATTTGAGTGTCATTTTCTTCCAGTGGCAAGGCTGCCTCATGTACCTTTTTCTCTATGTGTTGCATCTCCCAAATTAGAGCAAGGACCCCATAAGGCATGGGGAAGGTTAGATGTCTGTGCCTCTTCAGGTTCTAACATAATAAGCTTCAATAAGTGCTTACTATTAAAAATAATTTAATGAAGGCCCTTTACTGCCAGACCAGTCTCTGACCTCTTATCATAGAATTTGGCCCTTATCATATATGAGTAGTGCAAAAACCTCTCATAAAAGCTCAACGCATATTCTATTGCTGATAACCCATCTTTAGAAAGACCAATTCAAAATAGAATCTAACACTACACAGTAATTATTGTTGTGATAAAATCTAATGCAATGACCATTGCTGTTATGTAATTGACTCAAGTATCTGTTTAGTAACTTTAGTCCAAAAGATGTGTTTACAAATTCAGTCATGTATCCAATACCAGAAACCAAGGAATCAGTATTGGATATAATTAGATATAATCAGTATTGGCAATAATCAAGTATTGGATATAATTACCCAACAGACATTGTAAAATGCTGTTTTCTGAAAGCACATTCATTGATTTCATTAAAAATTTATTAATTTTTATTAATCTATTATGCCATGCAAGTGTAAATAAAGAAAAAAGAAACAGAGTACAATCAGATTAAACTAATATAACTGTTCTAGCTCTTATAACACTGATTTTCTGAACATACCCTGAGGATCTTCACAAATACAATGCCACCTGATCATGGTTGTTGTTTTTAATGAGAGTCCCAACAATTTCAGTTCAAATATTTGTAATCATTTTTATCACCCAGAAGAAACTGCCAACTTAGTGAGTGTGTGTGATGGGCCTTATCTGGAAGAGGTATAGCTCCTACTGCTTGATTTGAAAAGACCTGTTCAAAACAGAAACAGGTTGTAAAACAAAAAGATGGCTCTACACTTTTTGTCACTGTGGTCCAAAGCTGCTCTATTTAAAAATGTGTCCCAAGCAAGCAAATGGGAAGTGATGGGGAGTTCTTGGCAGCTAGCAGGACAGCAGAGGTACCAAAAAGCCATCAGCCCCCAAAAGTTCCCACATGGAAAAGTGGCCGCAGGACAGAGGACAGAGAGGACAAGGGGGCCCAGAACTAGGCAATATGAGAAGAAAAGCAGAAGTCAAACTAGAAATGCAATATTAATGAAGCCACTTCTAAGAGTCTCACTGTGCAAAGGAGAAAGTACCACTAAGTCCCATTGTGATTACAACTGTATATTAATTGGGTTTTGCCCATATCTATGTTCACGCTTCAACTGACAGATACCAAGTTGTCAAAGTTTGAACAGAAACTAACTGCATTGATCTTATGTCTTGTTATAACCTGACACTTCTTAAATGTGTGCTTTCTGAACTAAATATAAACAAAGGTGGTGACAAAGGCCAACAGTGAAAAATGATACCTCAAGGACATTACAAATTAACTTTGCTATATAGATACATTCAATAACTCATAACCATTGGGAGCAGGCATGATGAAAAGTGATGTGATAAATTTGTATATTAAAAATAACTTAGAGGAACTCTGAACTGATCAAGGTGACATTAGCTATATGGAAAATAATCAAAGAAAACACCTTTTCATGATATAAGGGACCAAACGTACAGATGAATTAAGGGGTAGCTCAAGGCATTTTCCTGAATAATTCAGGCGAAAGTCCCAGTTGGCATAAATTCAGGTCAAAACAAGCTGGAGTTGAATTAACCAACTTTCCCTTGCTCTAACCTCCACTGGTTTTGAGTTATTAGCAGTCAGGGCTAGTTTTATTTTTAGTTACATCAAACAGTTATGAGGGCCACCAAGAAAACTGTCTTGGTCTCTGTGGAAATAAATCTACTAAAATTCTACCTTGGATTATTTTTGCATAGGGTTAACAAAGTAGTATATGAAAATGCAAATGCTATTTTGAGGACTTTTAACATCTTGTTACTAACTCTGCTGCCTAATGATGACTTTGTCCTATTTCTGCCCTATCAGATGGTGGAAAGAAGAAGGGACAGTCTTGCAGCAGGGTTACCAGACCACAGGTATCTAGAAGCTGGGAGTGAGGTGGGGTACAAAGCAGGGGTATAATAAGCTGAAAAGTTGGATGAGAAAAGTGACAATTCTCCCTGGAAGATGAAGAAGCAGAACCCTCTGAATACACTTATTACGTGACTTCTAACCAGAATTATTCTTCAAGGAAAAGCAGCAAAGTCTAAAAGATTTCTGATTTATTAAGTGATTTATCCACTTATCCATTAATTCTTCCATTCAGTAACTGAGAACAGTCAATCACTGTAATCAGCATGAAGGATGCAAAGATGAATGAGATCAGGTTGGTAGCTTGCTGCTTTGAACAACACGTAGTCTCATAGAGAAACAGACCTGTACTGTCAAATACCATTTGATAAGCCCTTTAACAAAGGTCTGCATGACATGCTGCATGAGTGCACAAAAGACAGGATGGATTAGCAAAGGCAAAGTGGAGGGAGGCTTCTCATGGGAGACAAATTGAACTCCAGATCTTGAGAAATGTATAGGTGTTCTTTGGGTGGAGATGAGAAAAAACATTCTAGGTAGTAGGCAGAGAGAACAGTTGTTGGGAAAAGCAAGAAGAAAGGCAGCCCTGACTGAAGATGCAAGGTCAGAAAGAAAAAAAGTGCATGTACATAGACAGTGGAGAGTCACTACAGCGAGTGCCTTGGAGCCCAATGAGAAAGGCCCTGAACACAGGACCAAGAGGTCTAGTTTTCTTCTGCAGTAAACAGGAACCTGATTTCATTCACACTGTGTAGAAGTAATTCGATAAGAGGGAATGTATTAGTCTGTTCTCACACTGCTAATAAAGACATACATGAGACTGCATAATTAATAAAGAAAAAGGGGTTTAACGGACTCATAGTTCCACATGGGTCGGGAGGCCTCACAATCATGGCGGAAGGCAAAGGAGGAGCAAAGGCAGGTCTTACATGGTCACAGGCAAGACAGCATGTGCAGGAGAACTCCCCTTATAAAACCATCAGATCTCGTGAGACTTCTTCACTACCCTGAGAACAGCAGGAAAAACCTGCCCCCATGATTCAATTATGTCCCACTGGGTGCCTCCCATGACACATGGGGATTATTACAATTCAAGGTGAGATGTGGGTGGGGATACAGAGCCAAACCATATCAGGGACTGAAGCATGAATTGTTTGAATAGAGACCCCAGTTAGGGAGTCATTGCAAATATTAACAATTAAAATAGAATTGAATGTGGTTAGTTCCTGTAATGGAATATTGCACAGTAGCAATAAGGAGAATGAGCAAACTATGCAACAACGACATCAATCTAACCATGATGACTGAAAGAAGGTGACACAAAAGAGTACACACAGCATGGGTCCATCAGTAGAAAGTCCCAAAACAGGCCAATCTAATCTGTACAGTTAACTATCAGGAGAGTGGTTCCCTCTGGGGAGAAGCTAGTGATTAAAAGGGGTTATAAAAGGAAGAGTCCTCTTCTGTTTCTTAATCTGGGTGCTGGCTATTGAGGTGGGATCACTTGGTTAAAATTCATCCAGCTGGATGAAGTACAGCCCAAAAAGAGAAATTGTTTTAATGGTTACATAAAATAGAACATTATCATTTACATGCTAACTGTATGATAGACACTGTCATAAATCCTTACACATGATCAGAAAGGAAATTATTATCCCTGTTTCAGAGGTGAGAAAACTGAGACACCAAGAGGCTAAACCATGTATCCAAGCCCAAGAAGCTAATAAATGGTCTAGCTAGACTGTCCCCATTCTGAGTTTCTACTGTTGGGGTAAATGTGCCCTTAGATGTCCCTGGCATTATTAATATTAAAATTTATTTCATGCTGAATCCTATATGTTTACTCCATTAAAACAGCCTCAAATAAGTGGAGGATAAAATGCAGCACAGATCTTTTAGAGCAGTGGTTCTCAATGCAGGCTGCACAACAGAATCACCTTAAGAGTGTTGAAAAAATATCAATATCTGGGTTCCACACTAAAGTGGAGCCCAGGCATCTGCATTTTTATAAAGCACCCAAGATGATTCTGATGTACATCCACAGTTACCAGACACTGCCCTAAACAGAAGCCTAGAAAGACGCTGATGGCAGATACCAAAAATACATGAGATTAATATAACTGGGTCATGAAGCTGGGGTAACAATTTCTAGCCGTAGAGGCCAAAAGGGTCCCAGGTTGGGTTATGTACTGTTCACTTCTTGACAACCAAGTTCGTGCACATTCATATGCAGACAGCGAATTCTTCCTGGTCTTTGCCTCCAGCGGGAATTTGTCTTTTTCGGTTCTTGCAGGCCAGGAGCAAGCAATAGCCCGTGATGCTTTTCACTCCTGTTTCACTGAAGACTCACTTGATAAATGTAGGAGTTTCACATTTTTCTATTTCAAAAGGGCAAGGCATGGTGGTGTTCCAACCCCTTAAGGGAGCTGTAGTGAGCAGGCAGTTAATGGGAGCCCGGTAACTTGATTTTTCTCCTGCAATACAAGTGACATCTCCATTATGCAAATCCGGGCGAATGTTCAAAAGGATGCAAATACCATTGTCTTTTCAGTCTAATATCATTTAATGTTTTAGACTGCTGCTTTCATCAACAGCATTAATTTTCATTCAGACCCTGCATTTCAAGTGATTGCACGGCAGCGGCTCGTTTTACAGAGAAATAAAGACATGTCCACTTGAGTTTTATGAAAGGCAAAATAATTTTTGTGGGTGTGTGTAGTATTTGTTGACGACTCTTTGGGAAAAGGTTAAGCAATTAACTTTCAAACACAAGTCTCAGGGACACAAGCTTTCTTCTTGGTAACTCTGCCATGTGAATGTCACCACAGAGAGGTCCTGCCTGGACAGCTGGCTCTGTGTGGCTCCTTCAGCTCGGGGGATGGCTTCCAGGAGGCATAGGGAGCGGCCAGCCTGTCTCTGCCCTGCAGTTGCTCCTGTGACCTTGATCAACCTCTCATATCCTCCACCTTTCGTCTCCTTGTTACTAAATGTGATCCAAGCAATAGGCTTTATGCCTAATTTGATTCCCTCCTCCTCCACCTCATGTAGACCTTGGGCTGGTCATTTAACTTCTTTGCTCTTCCATTATTAGAAGACACCATGGCATAAGATTGTTGGGACTTAAAACAAGCTGGTGCAACACAATGGCTCACACAGTACTCAAGGATAGGCGCTCAGAGTGAGTTAGCTACTGGGGCTGGGCTAGAGGAGATGAGTGAGGAGCTTGCTTTCTGCACCATCTCAAAGGAGGCACCAAAAAACTCAATCATCAAGATATATACTATTTTAATGCAATATTTTTAAAAATCACAATAACTGCACAAAAGTCATGATGCACACCACCTCAAAAATTTAAATACAGACAGGATCCATCACAGTGCCAACACAAGCCATACTGTAGCCTGAGGCAAAAGAAAGAAATCAGTAATACCGATGACCTCTTTTTAAAAAAATGTTGATATTTTGCTCATTATGGGTTTTCTGCATAGATTTTGATCCTGTCTTTAACATTTCATTTCTCATGGACTTCTATGCATTAATTTTGGGTTTCAAAAATGTTGCATTACAATGCTATCACTCTTGATCAGAGGTCCCAAATCTATTCGGTACCAGGGACTGGTTTCATGGAAGACAATTTTTCCATGGACCAGGAGGTGGGGGGATGATTTGGGGATGATTCAAGCACATTAAACTCATTGTGCACTTTATTTCTATTATTATTACATTATAATACATCATGAAATAATTACATAAGTCATCATAATGTAGAATCAGTGGGAGCCCTGAGTTTGGTTTCCTACAACTAGATGGTCCATCTGGGGCTGATGGGAGACAGTGACAGATCATCAGGCATTAGATTTTCATAAGGAGCATGCAACCTAGATCCCTTGCACATGCAGTTTACAATAAGGTTCATGTTCCTATGACAATCTAATGTTGCCCCTGATCCAACAGGAGGTGGAGCTCAGGCAGTAATACAAGCGATGGGGAGTGGCTGCAAATACTGATGAGGTTTGGCTTTCTCGCTTGCCTGCTACTTACCTCCTGCTGTGCAGCCAGGTTCCTAACAGGTCATAGACTAGTACTGGCCTGTGGCCCAGGGTAGGGGACCCCTGCTCTTGCTGACTGAAGGTTTTGGCCCCTGAAGTGAGTGCTTCATCAGCACTCTCTGGCTTCATCAGCTGGCCCCAGTCCGGGTTCTGCCAGTGATCAGGTCCTACTGGATGTCTCTGATTTCACTCCAGCCATCTTGGGCCTTTCTCTATGTTGGACTTCCTGAACATTCCACTGACATTTGCTGAATGAACATGGCCTATAAAGTACCTGGAGGCTTGTCAAACATTTATGGCCTTTTTACACAGGTACCTTCAGCTTGTGTTCATGAAGGTGGCCCTAAAAAAGATGAACAATATCTTCCAGATGAAAAGAGGGGTAATCTCAGGGAACCATCCATGGGTACAGGTTACAATACACATGGGAGCATGGGAATGGCAGGGGGACAAGTATGAATCGAATATCCAGCCCTTGCTTCACTTTACACATGGCATGAGCCTCAGTCCACTCACAAGGAGATATACACACACACACACACACACACACAAATACATATATACACATAAATATATATATATGCACACATAAATATATATATGTGTGTGTATGTGTATATATATACATTTTTTGGAGATGGAGTCTCACTTTGTTACCCAGGCTGAAATGTAGTGGTGTGATCTTGGTTCACTGCAACCTCCACCTCGAGGGTTCAGGCAATTCTCCTGCTTCCCCCTCCCAATTAGCTGGGACTACAAGTGCATGCTGTCATGCCTGGCTAATTTTTTGTATTTTAGTGGAGATGGGGTTTCACTGTGTTGCCCAGGCTGGTCTCGAACTCCTGAGCTCAGGCAATCCATCCACCTTGGCCTCCCAAAGTGCTGGGATTATCGGCGTGAAGAATAGGATACATTTTTAAATTTGACAACGGAAACTTCTACCATTCAAATCTGTACATCTGTAAAGCTGCCTCTGACCAGAGGGAGCACGCCTTTTAAATTCTGCACAAAGATACCATAGAGGCTAGCAGATGCCCTGAGGATAGAACTCTTCTGGGTTCACTATAAAAATGGAAAAATATTTGTCAAAGTCAAGTCAACTGCAAATGTCAGCTGGAATACGGATGCAACTGGCATTGTGCAGAAAGGTCTGCCCGGGGCTGATGTGGGAAGAGGGAAGGCCCACCCACAACCTAGAGGCAAAACTGCTTGAGGTGTTTGGGTCAGTCATCACCCAGAATCCAGTTCGTGCCTCCAACACTGGAGTGAGAGCTGAAGCAGGAAAGTTGCTCAGACTTGCCAGACAAGAAGGAGGAACAAATTTAGAGACTTGCATTTGAGACAGGGTAAAGATGGCTGAGCCATTATTTCTTGGGCAATGGTTCTTTGCTCCTCTGAAATCTGGGACAGAAAGTGGGCGGGACATGGGCAGGAACCCTCCAGTTTTCCCATGCTCCTTGGTCTGTTTCTTTGGTCCACCCTTGTCCCACTTCTCTGTGATGCCAGGCAACAATAAGTAGTGTTTATCTTTTTTCTATATAATTTGTTATGCATTTTAATGCAAAGTTGATTATTAAAACTGCCAACAAACACAGAATACGCTCTAGAATCCAGTTACAGTTGTCCCTTTGTATCCGCAGGTGTTGGTTTCAAGATCCCTCCCCCACTAACACCAAAATCCTGGGATGCTCAAGTCTCTTACATAAAGCGACAAAGTATTTGCATACAACCTACGAACACCCTCCCAACATCCCTGTATACTTGAAATCATCTCTAGATTACTCATATGTAATAGCTAATACAATGCAAATGCTATGTAAAAAGTTAGTATATTGCTTTTTTTTTTTTATGGTTATGATGTTATTCTTACGGTTTTTTTCCCTGAATATTTTCCATCATTGGTTGGAACCTGTAGATATTCATGATCACCTGTACTCAGTGAAACCCTAAAGTAGACCCCATCCCCAGGTCAACTGCAGACAGTCAGCTCATCTAGTCCACGAAAATGCCACCTGTGCCCCTCAAACAGCCTCATAATTACTTCCTCCAGATTTCACCTCAAATGGACAAATATAATAAAATACCATGGAGAAATTGACTAGGATCAGGTCTCTTCAGGAAACAATGAGCCCAGATAAAACTACATATTGACTTTTTTCCAGGTGAGACTTTTTCTTCCTTCTGTGTAGGACTTTCTGCATTAGTAAGAACATTTTCTTTCTTGCCAAGAATCTACAGATAGGATCACATTGATACTCTGGTCCTCCAGACAAAATGTACTTTTGAAGGTTAAGGAGACATTCCAAAATAAAACAAAAACCAAAGGAGAAAGAAATTATGAGTGAGAATAACTGGCTGCAGAAAAGGTGTCTGAACCAGAGTTAACATTTGTGCGGGGAGAGTGTGTACAGAAGCTGGCTAGATCTTTTATAATTAAAATTCAGTCAGAAAACAGTTGTAACCAGCTCAAGAGAACCTATCCAGTTTGTTCACTTTATTACAAAAATAAACTTCAGTCTTTGTTTTCTTCAACGTATCCTGAAAAGGTTTTAAAAAGAGACATATACATTATATTGTATTATACTATAGTATTTTGTTTATATTGTTATTTTATATCTATCATTTATTACTAATCATACTTATGTAATCAAAGTAATTATATTTATTATACTTATATTTACTATATTATTATATTGTGCTATGTTATGTTATATAATATATTTAAATACTTTGCCCTTTTTTTTCTGCACCGAATTGACCAGAGAAGTTCTCAGCCTCAGACACGGCTGGTAGTTAGGAAATGTTAGTTTGCTCCCTCCTTCCACTAAAAAATGCTCAATTCTTTTCACAGAAGCCTGTACTCTTTAATCTCAATCTCATTTTCATTTCCTACAGGCCGTCATTTTTTGGGTGTTCACTAAGTAGCTGGCACTATAGTAAATATATTTTAATGAGTGGTCTCATTTTAATTTTACTTGTGAAATAGGTGGTAGTATCATATCTCATTTTTCAGATAAGGATTTTATGGTCTAACAGGTAACTTGCTCAGAGTCAAACAGCTAGTGAGTCCAGTGCCATCTAGAACCAACTCTCTGCTTTGACTACTCAGATTCTTCTCCTGAGTGGTCTTTTTGCTCAGGACTGAAAATCCAAAGTGAGAAGCCAAAAGGGAGGGTGTTTACTAAAGTCCAACACTTCCCCGGAACTCGCAACGTCATGAATGACAAGAAATCCATGCTCTTTGAAAACTACGGGCTGAGTTAGTTAATAAGGCTGTCTGGGAAGCTAAGTACTGTGTTGGATAGCACACAGACTACAGGGCCTTGGTTTCAGACCTCACAGAGAATGGTGTTTGGCTCTAAGCTTGTGTAAAGATAAATGTCTATCCTCATTCACTTACATTCATTTATTTAACAGTTTTTGAGAACTTGCTACGTGTCAAATGCTGAAACAGACATTAGATAGATGTAATGATTAATAAAATTATATCCCCAGCCTCCAGGAGTTTACAACTTTAGATATAAAGATAATTCCCAAGTAGATATTATTACAAAAAAAAAAAAAAAAAGGCCATTCAAAGACCAAAGGATGTAAATGCTGCAAGGGTTCCAAAAAGAAGGTTATTTCCAGCTGAGACTAAGACCTCAATACACAGAGAGGCAGGTGATGGCAAGGTGGGAGGGAAAAGGCACTTCAGGGATAAAGGCATCACTGCAAGAATTCCAAAGGACATTTCAGGTAGACATTGTCCCTGGCTACACATTACAATCTCCTGTGGAACTTTTTTTTTGAGACGGAATCTAGCCCTGTTGCCCAGGCTGGAGTGCAGTGGCGCAATCTCGCAATCTCGGCTCACTGTAACCTTCACCACCTGGGTTCAAGTGATTCTCATGCCTCAGCCTCCCAAGTAAGTGGGACTACAGGTGTGTACCACCACGCCCAGCTAATTTTTGTAACTGTGGTAGAGACAGGGTTTCACATGTTGGCCAGGCAGCTCTTGAATTCCTGGCCTCAAGCAATCCACCCTTCTAGGCCATCCAAATTGCTGGGATTACAGGAGCAAGCCACCGCCCCCAGCCATGCTGTGGAGCTTTTTAAAATACATTGGGCCCCACACTCAGAGTTCATATTCAACTTGTCTGGGGTAGGGTCTGGGCATTGTTATCATCCAGTAACTCCACAGATAATTCAAATATTCAGCCAGGAGGGAGGAGCCCTAATTAGAGATTTAACAATCTGTCAACATCTAAGGGATTGTGCTGAATGAGTCAGGGTTTCTAGGGAAGAGGACCAACATTTATTGAGTAGCCCCATCATTAAGTGGGAACTTTTCTTCTTCTAAATATAGAATCTCACCTAATTTTCTCAACAATGCTATAAATAAGGAGTGAAGAACACAATTAATTGGGAGTTACCATGGCCTAAAACTGTACTAGAGCATTATACAAATTATCTCATTTAATTAAATATCAAATATCATGATGAGGTTACATGTTAGCCTATCAACCATGGAGACCCACAGAGGTCAACTGCTCAAGAGAATAACAGGATGAAAATATGCTTTGATGAAAATCCATCCATCAGCAGCCCTGAATGAGGAAGCAATGCAACGTGTTTAGAAGCCCCTAAGGTGCCCAGGTTTGCTGGAAAGGAAAACTTATTCTCTCAGGGCACTGGAAGAACTTATTTCTTTGCCAACTTTCTTCCATTTCCTATTTGTCTCTTTCTTGTCGATTTACAGGAGCTCTTTTCACACTAAGGACAGTAGCTGTCTGGCACATATGTTGCAAAATTTTTCTGTCCGATTGTTGTTTGTTTTATAACCTTATGGTCTCCCAAATAGACAGAGGTTTTAGTGATTTATATTTTTATTTACTATTTTTTTGGGTTGGAGCCTTGCTTACTAGCCTTCCCTGGTCCAAAATTACATTTTTAGCTTCTCCTATTCAGGGATAGGTCATTGTCATTTTGTCGTGCTTTGCTTTTATTCCACTTTTCAGCTATTGTGTTTTTTACAAACTGAATGTTTGTGGCAACCCTGCATTGAGCATGTCTATCAACATATTCTCACTTCGTGTTTCGGTATCATATTTTGGTAATTCTGGCAATATTTTAACATTTTTCATTATTATTATGTCTCTTATGATGATCTGTGATCAGTGACCTTTGATGTTACTATTGTAATTGTTTTGGGGTACCATGAGCCATGTCCACAGAAGACAGAAGATGGCAGGCAAATGTAACTGATCAATGCCGTGTGGGTTCTGGCTGCTGCACTGAGCAGCCATTCCCCCATCTCTCTCCTCTCCTTCCCTATTCCCTGAGACATCACAATATTTAAATTAAGCCAGTGAATACCCCTACAATGGTCTCTAAGTGTTCAAGTGAAAAGAAGAGACACATGGCCCTCACTTTAAATCAAAAGCTAAACTGATTAAGCTTTTTCTAAAATTTTATTTATTTATTTATTTATTTATTTAGCGATGGAGTCTCGCTCTGTCGCCGGGGCTGGAGGGCAGTGGTGCAATCCCAGCTCACTGCAACCTTTGCCTCCCAGGTTCAAGCAATTCTCCTGCCTCAGCCTCCGGAGTAGCTGGGATTACAGGCATGTGCCATCATGCCCGGCTTTTTTTTTTTTTTTTTTTTTTTAGTACAGATGGGGTTTTACTATGTTGGCCAGGTTGGTCTCGAACTCCTGACCTCAAGTGATCCGCGCACCTCAGCCTACCAAAATGCTGGGATTACAGGTATCAGCCACGGCCCAGCCTAGACTGATTAAGCTTAATGACGAAGGCATGTCGAAAGCTGAGATAGCTGAAAGCCAGACCTCTTGTACCAAACAGTCAGCCAAGTTATGAATGCAAAGGAAAAGTTCTTGAAGAAAACAAAATGTGCTACACCAGTAAATACATGAATGGCAAGAAAGTGAAACTGCCTTATTGCTGATGTGGAGAGAGTTTAAGTGGTCTGGATAAAAGATCAAACTACTCACAACATTCACTTAAGCTAAAGCCTAATCCAGAGCAAAGCACTCTCTCTCTCTCTTCAGTGCTATAAAGGCTGAGAGAGGTGAAGAATCTGCAGAAGAAAAGTCTGAACCTAGCACAGGTTGGTTCACGAGGTTTAAGGAAAGAAGCCATCCCTATAACATAGTGCTAGGTGAAGCAGCACATGCTGATATAGAAGCTGCAGCAAGATATCCAGAGGATCTAGCTAAGATCATTGATGAAAGTGGCTACACTACACAATATATTTTCAGTGTAGATGAGACAGCCTTCAATTGAAAGAAGAGGCCATCTACGACTTCCATAGCTAGAGATAAGTCAATGCCTGGCTTCAAAACTTCAAAGAATAGGCAGACTCTCTGGTTAGGGGGTAATATTGAAGCAAATGCTCATTGGCCATTCTGAAATTTACTCTGCCTTGCTCTGTAAATGGAATAACAAAGTCTGGATGACAGCACATCTGTTAACACCATAGTTTACTGAATATTTTAAGCCCACTGCTGGGACTTACTGCTCAGGAAAAAAAGGTTCACTTCAAAATGTTGCTGCTCATTGACAATGCACCTAGTGACCCAAGAGCTCTGACAGAAACGTGCAAGATTAATGTTTTCGTGTATGCTAACACAACATCTACTTTTCAACTCATGGATCAAGGAGTAATGTTGACTTTCAAAATACATTTTGTAAAACTGTACCTTACAAGATTCAGAAATACATTTTGTAGGCCATAGCTGGCATATGGATTTCTTTGATGCATCTGGGCAAAGTAAACTGAAAACCTTCGGGAAAGGATTTACTGCTCTAGATGCCATTAAGAACATTGGTGATTCATGATAGGAGGCCAAAATATCAACATTAACAGGGGTTTGGAAGAAGTTGATTCCAACCCTCATGGATGACTTTGAGGGGTTCAAGACATCAGTGGAAGAAGGAACTGAAGATGTGATGGAAATAGTAAGAGAACTAGAATTAGAATTGTGGCTTGAAGATGTGACTGAATTTGCAATTTCATCACAAAACACCAATGGATGAAGAGTTGCTCTTATGGATGAGCAAAGAAAGACATTTCCCGAGATGGAATCTACTCCTGGTAAAGATGCTATGAACACAGTTGAAATCACACACACACAAAAAAAGAATTTAGAATCTTACATAAATTTAGTTGATAAAGCAGCAGCAGCGTTTGAGAAGACTGACTCCAGTTTTGAAACAAGTTCTATGGTAGGTAACATGATATCAAATAGCATCACATGCTACAGAGAAAGATTTTGCAAAAGAAATCATTGGTATTAAAAACTTCATTGTTGTCTTATTTTAAAAACTGCCGCAGCACCCCGCATGCTATCCTTCAGCAACCACCACCCTGAGCAGTCAGCAGCCGTCGACAATGAGGCAAGACTCTTTACGAGCAAAAAGATTCAGATGTTTGCTAGCACTTTCTTAGTAATAACGTATTTTTAATTAAGGTATGTACATTTTTTGGCCGGGCGCGGTGGCTCACGCCTGTAATCCCAGCACTTTGGGAGACCGAGGCGGGCGGATCACGTGGTCAGGAGATCGAGACCATCCTGGCTAACACGGTGAAACCCCGTCTCTACTAAAAATACAAAAATTAGCCGCGCGCGGTGGCAGGCACCTATAGTCCCAGCTACATGGGAGGCTGAGGCAGGAGAATGGCATGAACCTGGGAGGCGGTGCTTGCAGTGAGTGGAGATGGCGCCATTGCACTCCAGCCTGGGCGACAGACTGAGACTCTGTCTCAAAAAAAAAAAAAAAAAAAAAAAAAAAAAAAGTCACCTGTTTTTATAGATCTGAAGTAGAAGAGAAAGTAAATATTTCATCCCCAAGGGTTTGTTAGTAGAGTTTACATGCCTCCTTTCCACTCTTGAGCTTGAATTTAAAATAGTCCCAATGCCATTCTTTTAGACATAAAACTACTGCACATTTACTAGATTGTACATTTTTTTAGACATAAAACTACTGCACACTTACTAGATTGCAATATAGTATAAACAGAACTTTTATATGTACTGGAAAAGCAAAAAAAAAAAATCGTGTGACTCACTTTATTGTGATATTCCTTTGATTGTGGTGGTCTGAAATCAACCTTTGATATCTCTGAGCTATGCCTATATTATCTTTAGGTATGTTTTATGGTTTGCTTCTCACTTTTAGATCTCATATTCATCTAAAAATGTGCGTGACTACACGTTGTGAGAGAGGAAGCTAATGTTTTTCCCAGATGTATAGCCGATTGTCTCAACTCCATGTATTTAATAGCCAGTTCCTTACAGGGTAATTTCAACTCATTAATAAAGATGGGTAAATTGCCCCTGACCTTTAAGGTGAGATTTAATACCCTTTTTTATCAATGGTTTCCAGAATGTGGCAGATATGTGCAGCGTTTGAATGATTTTAATGTTCCCCCTAACCTCTGACATTTGCATTGCAGCTATTGTGCTATGGATTTTGTCTAACAGAATTCTAAAACAGTTACTTTGTGTGTGCATCCAGGAGCCCCTTGGCATTGGGACTATTTTTAATTCAAGCTCAAGAGTGGAAAGGAGGCATGTAAATCTCTACTAACAAACCCTTGGGGATGAAATATTTACTTTCTCTTCTACTTCAGATCTATAAAAACAGTTGACTTACAATGAGTTAATTAGAATAAATCTAGCCCCGATATCAGTTTGTTTGTATCTATTACATGGAATTCTTACCTTTGGCCTCCCAGAGAACTTAAAGCTATTTCCTGTGACTAAATATTCAATTCAAATTCACAATATGAAAAAAAAAAGTTAAAATGAGACAAACCTGCACAAAAGTAGTTGATTCATTCTTCCCAAAAGAACACCCATTATGATAAAAAACAAAAATAAATAAAAAGGAAAGCTGTCACTACCACAGTATAAGGCAGGCAGAGTGCTGCGTGCTTTCTGTATTTCTACCTAGGCTTAGCATGCTGGCTACTGTTATTCTGATAAGACTGATTAAGAGACTAAGGTTCAACATCCTGCCCTTTCCCCTCCCCAGGAAAGGTAGAGTCAGGTTCTAAATTCAGTGTTCTAAATTTCCTGTTTCTCTTTTCAGTCCCATTTCTTGCTATGAATACAGGTTTTTCATAAATTGCGAATCAGATGTTCTCAAGGAGTTTGCTCCAGCCTCTAACGTATTTGGCTACACTTGTATCCTTCTTTTCTCTGCTGACATATGAAGGACTACCTGGAATGATGCCACCTCAACCGGCATTGCCAGGATCCAGAGTAAACTCTATGGTGAAAGAGAGAAGGGATTTAGATGGCTTTTCTTGCTGTCTCCTCCAGAGCTTGTTCTGTTTCCCTTCCCAGTACTGTGTTTAGTGATGCCGGGTTGATAGCTTCATCTTAAAATCAACCGTAACAGGACTCTTCACACCATGGAAACCGGCAAGTCAGGGCTTGGCTTTGCACATCCTCCAAGCCACTTGTTAAACCTTTCCCACCACACTGCTACCTTTCCCCATTTCAGAGGGTTGTCTCGGAGCTTAGAAGGTGCCTTTTGCTTAGAAGCTGTCTTTGGTTTAAGGGACTCATGGTGAATGGCGAAGAGCTAAAAGAAAATCATGAGATAACTTTGAGCTGGATCTGGTTTAAGCTTTGGGAATGGGAGATAAAGGAGTCAGGTAGATCTACGATCACAAAATTCCTGGGGTTGTACTTTTTAAAAATCCAGACAGATTTTTTTCCCCCTACACATAACTTAAAATTGAATAACTGCAAATCTGTCAGAAGTCTGGGGAATAGAATTCATTTTTTAAAAAAGGAAAGCAATACTTGGTGCCTGATTCCTGCTTGTGCTGCAATAATGCAAACACACCTTGGCCTTCTCAGAGAATAAGGAATATCAGACCTTATATTGATAGAAATCATAATTTTAACTAAGTTGACACGGGATCAACTACTTGATATAGCATTTCACTGAATAAAGATAGGAAATCTTTTTAAATACATTTATTTAGTGTGTTGCCAAATAGTAAACAAACTTGTCAAGCGTTTTTGGTTTCAGGATCTTGGTGTATATATTTCTATAAAACCTAAAAAAATTACCAAATTATTAAAAAAAAGAAACTCCAGCTTTTTAACATAAATAATATTTTTTAAATAAAAAAACTGTATTTTCCTAAACAAAAGAAAATATAGCAGAAAGAGTAGCTATTTCAGGGCCTTGATGTTTGGCTTAAGGGAAGCAGCTGGATTCTCTTATCTGCTGCTTTCAGTCTGGTTCAATGAAGTACACCAGGAAGCCTCTGGAAGCTCCATGATATACACATGAGAGGTGAGAGGGACAAACGCACAAAACATCTCAGTATTTTTATGAAAATAGTTTTGACTTCATGAATCCCCTGAAGAAGTCTCAGGGATTCTCACTGATCATACTTAAAGAAATCTTAGCCCTTTTAAAGCCGTTGTAGGATTCCCAAACTGAATTGTACCTAGGAACGTGTTAAAATGCAGATTCCCTGGGCCCCACAGATAGAGATCCTGATTCAGTAGGTTAGGAGTGTGGTTTAGACATCTGAGTTTTTAATAAACTCCCCATACTTTGGAGAACATGGTTATCTGACCACCTTCTGACAGGCTTTGTTCAGCCTGCCCTGGGAAGGTGAAAACATATTTGTAGATGACCATCCATCCAAATGCAAGGTCATAACCATGAGCAAGAAAACCTCTCATTGATTATCCTTTCTTCTTGTAAGAAAACGGGTGCCAATGCATCCACCTATCCAGTATTTATTGAGTGCCCATTTTGCAACAGGTATTGTGATAGTTCTGTGATATGGTTTGGCCATGTTGCTACCCAAATTTCATCTTGAACTCCCACATGTTGTTGGAGGGACCTAGTTGGGGGTAACTAAATCATGGGAGCAGGTCTTTCCCGTGTTGTTCTCATGATAGTAAGTCTCATGAGATCTAATGGTTTCATAAGGGGGAGCTCCCCTGCACATGCTCTCTCTCTTTGCCTGAGGCCATCAATGTAAGATGTGTCATGCTTTTTTGTGTTGTTTTTTGAGACGGAGTCTTGCTCTGCCACCCCGGCTGGAGGGCAGTGGCCTGATCTCGGCTCACTGCAAGCTCCGCCTCCTGGGTTCATGCCATTCTCCTGCCTCAGCCTCCCAAGTAGCTGGGACTACAGGCACCCGCCACCACACCCGGCTAATTTTTTTGTATTTTTAGTAGAGACGGGGTTTCACCATGGTAGCCAGGATGGTCTTGATCTCCTGACCTCGTGATCCTCCTGCCTCGGCCTCCCAAAGTGCTGGGATTACAGGCATGAGCCACCGCGTCCGGCCCAAGATGTGACATACTCTTCCCTGTCTTCCACTATGATTATGAGACCTCCCCAGCCATGGGAAACTGTAAGACAATTTAACCTCTTTCTTTTGTAAGTTGCCCAGTCCTGGGTCTATCTTTATTAGCGGAGTGAAAAAGAATTAATACATTCTGGAAACTCAAAGGTGTTTGAGAGATCATCACTGGCTCAAGGTGCCTGCAAGTCACATGGGAAACACCAAAGACACAGGTGAAGAGAAGACAGAGAACAAGAGGAAATCCTCAACTTACTCAATGAAGGGCCATCTTGTAGGATAGGGCTGCTCTTGGGGGGCTCCTAAGGAATAGGGCTGGGACCAAAGGGAAAAACAGATCTCAGCTTGATACATGAAATGTATCAAGCAGAACTTCTCAGAGTTGGAGTGATTGGGATGGATTGGGCTGTCCCTTGAAAGGATTCAGACAACAGCCTGAGAGTGTGGGGCGAGTTTGAACTGAGCACTCCTCACGAGCCTGTTCAATCCTGATGTGCTATGATCCTTTAAATCAGTCTTGGGCTAGGTATTCAGGTTCTAATTAACTCCTTTCCTTACACATTTTTCCTTGTTATGATTATTCAAATGAGCATCATGAATCTGTAGTTTCCATTATAAGCCACCTCGATTTTTTCTATTATAGAACATAAAGCATAAAAGCGAAAGTGCTTCATTAGTTTGTAAGCCCTTAAGGGCACTTTTCATGGCTCATTTGTGACCCTTCCCTCACCCCTCTTCCCTTCCCTCCACCACCACCCCCAGTGTCCAGCATCCAGGGACCTTATTCGCTCTGAATGGAAGGTTTAATTCCCATACAGTGAGCAACAGATACTATGGGTTCAGAAATGACGTATAACCAAGTCGTTAATCCTGTAGTTACAATTGACAAACCAGGCACCCCTTATCTTCCAAGCTAGAGTCGTAAGGCTTACCCCTGAGTTTTCTCTGATGCCAGGAGGAAAATGGCGTCCCTCTCCTTGAGCCCCTCCTACAGGCTTTCCAAGCTCCCCTGCATCTTCTCCACCTCTCCCAGTAATTCCAGCAGATCAAGGAAACAACACACAGCTCCTCATCAGGGAAAAACTAAGAAGCCGAATGAGCACTAATGTCAGTGCTGTCTTGTTTACTCTGAAGGGGGGCTTTGTGCTCACTGCCTGAATTCAATTAATCTGATCAGACAGGAAATTAGCAGCCAAAATTGCCTTTCTATTAGGTGGACATGACCCAACAGCCATTTGGACTGAAAGTATGATGGCTGGCCTAATTTCTCAAGTGTCATCTAATCAAAAGGAAAAAAGAAAAATAGCAAAAAAGAATGTCAATATTATCTCAAGTTACATGGCCCAGCATCTCTCCTTTCCCAGCTGCATAAGGCCTTGAACATTATAAATGGTCTATGGGGCAAACTTGGCATTAATTCAAACATTTATTGGATATCTAATGTGTGCCAGACACTGTTCTAGAACATGGGATTATAGCAGGAGTGACCAAAGATCCCTGCCCTCATGTATAATAGTGGGAAGTGACAGACAAGTTCTCTGGATAAAAATAAAGCAAGTGTCTACAGGGAGTGCTGGTTCAGAGAGGGCTGGAGGTTTGGAATTTTAAATCAGAGGGGCAGACGAGGGCCACTGAGATGACACCATTTGAACATACCTAAATGAAATAAAGACTGGATTTTGTTTACTGACAAGGAAGCCCCCAAACTCTTATGCAAATAAAAATTCACCCTGGGAGCTTGCTTATACAATTTGCTTACAAATTATAGTTCACACCCACGGAGGTTCTTATTAGTAGATCTGGGGTGGGCCCCAAGAATGTGCATATTTAACAAACACTCCCTGCCACCAGATGTTTGAGAACCATTGCAGTAGGAGCTGAATATCCTTTAAATATATTTATAACATCATTAGCTTATTATTTTCAACTCATTCAGCAAGTTTCACACATCAGGCTCTGTGCTGTGTGTGGGGGTTTCTCTGGAGGAAAAGATGGAATCCCTTTCTTGAAGGAATACACTATTTAGAGGGCTATAAAGATACTAATCAGATAACCTCACAAATGTAAGTTCAAACTGTGGTAAGTCCTTTAAGGAGGCTGGAGTAAGAAACTAAAGCCTGTGGCAGAAAGTCTCTAGCAGGTGAGGGAGGTATGGGCTCACTCAGGGTAGGAGCCAAATAATGAGGGGCAGAAAGAGCATTATAAACAGAGAGAAGAGCAGGTACCGAGGGCCTGAGATAACTGAGAGGTCTCTGATCCACAAACCCTTCCAGCAACCAGTGCTTTCTAGAACATTCTCTCCACCTCCAGCCTTGGCTGAAACCAGCCTTTCCCTAAGGTCACCTTCCTGCCAGCAATCCCACCCAGCAGAATGGTTGTCACTGAGGCTTTTAAGCAGGGTTGAGACTTGACTGGTCTCTCCTTTGAGGGACCTTGGTGTTGGGATGGAGAAGATGGCCTGGCCTGGGGGAAGGCCAGAGGGTATAAGATTGGCTTGAAGAGGCTGTTGTCATGGTGCAGGCTGGAAGAGAGCTTAACCCCAGGTAAGGGATGGAGAGGAAGATGGAAAGTGTAAGCAATGTGGTCAGAGGCAAACCTGCACTGCCGCCTATGATAGACCAGTAAGGGTTAATGATTAAGAGCTCTGAGGTCCTGCATGTGGGGCTGGCTAGACACCAGGTTCAGTACCAACTGTTTGATCAAGGGTGGCTTTTTCACCCCTCTGAGCCTCAATTTTCTTACGTGTTGCTTGGAGACAACTAAACGTACCTCGCTACGTAGTTGTGAAAATAAAAACATCCTAGCTCTGTAGTATTGAAGTGCTCCTCCCATGGAAACCACAAGAGATCAACAAACAGCAGTTAACTTGAAACCTATGTCATTAAAACCTGTCTTCATTTTTGTGTAGCCCTTTGGGGTTGCTTTTAAATGGGTCTCCCTGTTGGCTTCTTAAGAGTTGAT
Source organism: Macaca thibetana thibetana (assembly GCF_024542745.1). Lineage (NCBI taxonomy): Eukaryota > Metazoa > Chordata > Mammalia > Primates > Cercopithecidae > Macaca > Macaca thibetana. Next base: position 26,283,478 of record NC_065597.1, on the reverse strand, counting down.
ATTGTTTAGGATAATGGTCCACAGCTCCATCCACGTTGCCATGAAGGATGCGATCTTGTTCCTTTTTGGGGCTTTGTAGTATTCCATGGTGTATATGGTATACCACATTTTCTTTATCCAGTCTGCCATCTATGGGAGCTTGCAGGAAGGAAAAAGCAAATGCCCTTGTTCTCACTTATAAGTGGGGGCTAAACATTGAGTACTCATAGACACTAAGACGGGAACAAAAGACACCAGGGCCTACTTGAGGGTGAGGGTGGGAGGTGGGAGAGGACTGAAAAACTACGTACTGGGTATTATGCTTAATACGTGGATGACAAAATCGTCTGTATACCAAACCCCTGTGACATGCAGTTTACACATGTAACAAACCTGCACATGAGCCCCCTGCACCTAAAAGTTAAAAAAAAAAAAAAGAATTGGTATTATTTTAGAGCCATTTTGCTTGATTAAAGAAGTGATTTCACCATAGCAGGGTGAAAGACTGCTCAGTAGACAACATCTTTGTGGCGCTTCCCCCCGAAACACGTGCTGAAGTTATGAAACAAAAGCCTGTTGGGTAGACACTAGCCACAGGCACCACAGTCACACTGCAGATTTGGTTATCTGAGCAGGTTGTGCTTACCGAGCTCACTGTCCTATATTAACAATTAGATATGGAAATGGAAAAAATTATTTCCAGCAAACTCATCATTAGCTCTCAGAGTAAAATCCACTTCTAAAATCCCCACAGGGCTGACTGATCTGCACAGAATGGTTGTTCTGGAAACTCCTAGGACCACTCAACAGACCACATTTCCCATGTTGACTCTGCCACAGCTCTCCCTTTCCTCCAGTTTTCAAGGAAAGCTATTGAAGTGTGTCCAGCCCAGTCCCCATGAATTGGGGGTAGTTTTTCCAGCTTATGCAATCTTCAGGGGCCATACAGGCCTATTAACCCAAATGATTATGATTTGCTAGAGATGTTTCTCTGCAACCCAGTGGGTCTGAAGCTCAGTAAGCAGCGGAAAAAAATTCGATGAGCCTCAGACTGCAACTGTTGGATATCTATAAATCTATAAGGACATCCAAAAATGGAATATTTTTTCAGACTTTAAAAATTCAAGCTTTAACAACATGGGAAAATACTCGTGTAGTGTTAAGTTGTTAACTGCTAAATGCAGTACGATATGTGAGGCATGATCCAAATATTCACTCTGCCTGGAACATCATCCTCCTGGTTCGCAGTCTCACATCACTCAGGGATGCTCACACTTTAACCCCTTATGTAGCAAGAACAAGCATTTCTTGTCCAGATCTATCTCCTGGCCTCTTAATACTTCACAAGTCTTATCATTCCCTGACACTGGGTCATGCACTTGCGCAATTTTTAACTTTATCATCCATCTCCCTCACTAGAATGTAGTTTCTTTATGACTGGAGACTTCATCTTATTTGCCATTGCATCCCCAATGGTGAGGACCGAGAGAGGTAATCCATAAATTTTTGTTGAATAAACAAACAAGAAGCACTCAAATATTGGTTGAACGAATTATCTAAAAATCAATATGAAAAATTAAGAGAGATAATGGATGAAAAACACTTTTTAAACTGTAAGGCACAAGACAAATGTTTATTACCATTATGATATGTGAGATGTGTTGGATCAAAAGTAATTTCCAGTGACAAGATCTTCACATGGATCACTCAGGTTTGAAGAGATTAATCCAACTAAAGAGGCTTGAACATAAATTATTTTCTCCCAAGTACAGTGACACAGATGATTGGATGGCAGCATTTTTATTGGAATTGATTTGTACTTAATATTTACATAAAATTTATTACAGAATTTCTAATTATCCTAAATAATTCTAGTAAAAGACATTGCAAAGAAAGATAAAAGAAAGGCTTCTATAAATAATGCTGGCTCACAAGTGCTACCTTCCCCTCAAGTATTATGAATTATTTTCTTACTGTAATTGAGAAACCAGCAGTTGTATGATTTCCAGTATTTATGGTCTTGGGTATGCATTATATCCTTCTTTTCTGGACAGTTAGTTCTAGGTACAGCTTTTTTTTTTTTTTTTTTTTTTTTTTTTTTTTTTTTTTTTTTAAATAAAAGCCCATTATGCAGGATTGGGGCCCTAATGGCAACCATGGGTTTTTGTTTGTTTGTTTGTTTGTTTTTTATGAACTCTGCCTCAATGTGGGGTAGAGTTGGTGTCTAGATCCAACACAAGAATGCTGCTGGTGGCCATAAGCCAGGATAAGGAGAAGTCCAGCTTGGGATCTGCCCTGAGCACTTACCTATAAGACTCACCCACATTACTGGAAATACAAGAAGATGAGCAAGTTTTAGTTAATAGACTTCATCCAGAGAGGATACAATACGTGATTCAATTGTACTGCTTTCTTTGAGAAGCTTCTGGGGATAAAAAAAAAAAAGACCTCAAAGGTACATGTATCAGTGGTCAAAATCAATGAACTGCCTTCCAAGATTTTATACGCTGAGTGGGCAGGACTTTGTGCTTCCTAAAAGCAGAGAGCTGGTGGTGTTCATGGCTGTATACCTAGCACTCAGGGGATTGGACACTGCAGACACAGAGAAGACACTGGCAGAAGGAATGTTTGTAAATTAAAGGCAAGAGTTGAACTCAAGGCAACAGAGGAACGTGAGGACAATCACAAGCCTTTCCCTTTCTTTCTCACAAGCAGGACTCACCCTCTCCTTTATAAATATTCATTCAGCATTACTAAGGAATACCAGTTTGAAATGACACTCAACTATGAACCTGTCCTAGGTATCAATGGCTCTATTCAATCCCATTTACCTAACCCAAGTTTATCAATTCCCAAAACCATCAATTTCAGTAACCATCAACTCCTATTTGCATCTGATAGGTCAAGAGCCTCATTGTTTTCCTCCCAAATAGATAAAAAGTGAATCCTTTGGTGGTGCAAGAGTGTCCCGATTCAAGTATGCTTTCACACACGTGGAATTTGGTTCATCACTGTATCTTTGTGCTTTGGCTCCCTGATTAGCAAAGAGGAGCCACTACCTCTTCTATCTCATCTCTGAGCCTTCTGGAGGGCCACCATGTTGGGCTGATTTTCAGACCAAAAAGGTAGCAGAAAAAGGATGGATCCATGGCTTTGTGCTGATCCTTGGCAGAATTCTAAAACCAATCATTAAAGACTTGGCCTCAAAGGATACCAGTCTAAGCAGATGTTTGTGGATGACAACAAAACACTTTTTCTCAGTGGTAGGAGAGATTATTTTAGATGGTATAGGGATGAATATTCAAGTTGTATTGTTTATGTTGATGTGTGGTAAAAAAACAGTATTACACAAAATCTATGTTTACATAGATATTATAGAATTAGGATGAGGTGAGGATGACGCCAAAACGGAACAAAAATCATGAAGTTGAAAAGGGAATGACTGATGTTGGAAAAACAGAACATTGATCCTTCTAAGCCCCAGCCCAAACCCTGGGAACAGATGAAAATGATGAGCCAGGTGACGTAGGGAAGGGCCTCCGGTTGCCTGAGCTGGGTCAGCATGAATGAGCCCTATGCAGTTCTGCTGAGGCCCCCCCACCGCCCGCTGAGTCATTTCCAATGGATCAGGAGAAGCAGAGGCTGCCTTGTCTTGTCATGACACCAATTTCAGGCAGTTCTATTTTGCCTATTTAAAAAACTCAGTGGAGCTGGAAGTAGAGCATCTCCTCAATAAAGAGGTTTTGTTTGCAGAACATTTATAGACAAAGTTGACTCACAAGGTAGTGGAAATGAAACCACGTCAAGAAAAAATGTATTCATAAATTACTGTGTCTATGACAGAAGGAAAGGAGGAAGAAAGGGAGGGAGGGAGGAAGGAAGCGAAGAATGAAGGAAGGAGGAAGGGAGAAATGAAGGGAAGAATGAAGGAAGGAGGAAGGGAGGAATGAAGGAAGGAGGAAGAGAGGAATGAAGGAAGGAGGAAGGGAGGAATGAAGGAAGGAGGAAGGGAGGAATGAAGGAAGGAGGAAGGGAGGAATGAAGGAAGGAGGAAGGGAGGAATGAAGAAAGGAGGAAGGGAAGAAGGGAAGGAGGAAGGGAAAGAGAAAGGAAGAAAAGGAGTGAAGGAGGAAGGAAAGGAGTGAGAGAAGAAGGGAAGGAGGAAAGGCAGGAAGGAAGAAAACAAGGAAGGAAGAAAACGAGGAAGGAAAAAAGGGAAAAGCAGCACAGCACCTGCAAAAATGTGTTTGGCACTAGAAAAGAAAAAAAAAGCAAATCTGTAAATGATGTGTAAATAATTCTTATCATGAGAAAACACACCTGGGAGGATAGAAGATGATAGATAGCAATGTGTCTTGAAAAATATGAAGCCTCCTCTAAGCATGAGGGAGAGTTACTGAGTGCTGAATCTGGGTCGATGAGGGCCTTCGTGCACACAGACAGGATCCGCACCCATTCGTGGACTCGCACCTACACGTGAGCTGCGCGTGCACCCAGGTATTTGCATACTCATGTCTTTTCCATGGATACAGACACTGATAATTGATGCTCTCTGCTTCATGATTTAAATATTTTAAATTTCACAATGGGGGTGGCTTAATAAGGGAAGAAGCTTCCTATTGTGCAGCAACGGTTGTAATTCTCAGATGCCAAAAACAAACCATGTTTCCGCAGGCATATTATTGCAGTGAAACACAGCCACATCCCAAACTGTAAAACCTGAGTCTGTCGACCTCTCCATACAGAGCTGTTTCCTAAATATACATTTTATTCCACCCAAACACAGCATGACAGGGCCATTTCAGCACTAAGAGAGTCATCAAACACTCGTGTTATACTGTTTTAATTACAAGCTGCCCCCTTTTTGGGCTTATTTCAATAGATTATTGCCCTGCTGTGTAACAGTGTATAAAGAAACAGCAGTATCTCTTGCTGGTATATTGTGGAAATTAAAATTCTCAATACTACTTCAGTAATTAATTTCCAAAGAGAAACCAGTTACGTTTAATAAAGAGATTAATGAAAATGTTGCAGAAGATATATTTCTCAGGAGGTGTAGTACATTATTTTCTTGCATTCGAAATAATAGAACCATTTCAAAGGACTCAGTAAATCTAGCCTCAATCAATTCTGTTTAACTTAGCATAGAAATGCATTTTAGGAGGTTTAAGGAAGCAGGACAGACAAATCAGATGAGATCATCCCCAAAGTGCAGAACGGATTAACGGTTCTCCAGTGGACCAATCCTCCTCTGGACGGTGAGCTGTCAATACGTCTAGGACTACGTGGTGAAGAGCAAGGCTAGGAGAAGGGAAAGTGGCCAGAGGATAAAGATGATGAGATCATGGAGCATTCATTCAGGGTGCTGGGGAGAGATGGTCAGTGTGTGAAATGATAAGACCTAATCCACAACTACCACCTCCCACTAAGGACAACATAACCCTCATTACTCTTTTGGGGTGGAGTGATCTAAGAATTCTTACTGGGCTGGGAATCTGTTCTCTGAGTTCCCATGGCACTCTGTACTTTCCGGGAACATCTCCCACACTATTCTAGTATCTGTTTAGGAATTTTATTCTGCCAACAGACTGCATCTTTACATCTTCATATCCCTAGGTCCAAATAGATGACGTGGCATAGTTTAGATAATTAATATTTAAGACATGAAGGATGGTGTGTCTATTTATGATGCATACAGCAGTAACGCATTGCATAATATATTTAATGAAGTTTTACAATACAAAGCTGTGGCGATACGATCTGCCCTGCTCTTGACGTCTCTCCAGGAGTCCCAGGGAGGGGACTCATAAGATGCAACACATCATCCATTGAGTTCTCTGCAATTATGCAAACTATTTTAGGTTATGACACAATATTTGAATTTCTAAGAAGCCTCACATTTCCAAAAACTAGGAGAGAAAAGCAACTGCTTTTGTAATAGAAAAGGAGGTTCTAGAGAGTTCTAGATTGTGAAGTCATTGTTTTTCTGTTTAAAACATCAAGAGTAAAGGCATCTTTACAGATGTAGTCGATTGCTAAAGCTAAGCCTGAGTAAGTTGCCTGGTCAGAAGGAAATAAAAGCACCTTCTTGCTTCTTTGACAACCCTCCCATCTCTCTGCTCTGTTCTTGACCTTGCAGTCTGGCTTGTGGCGGAGTTTACCTTTAACAACAGAGAGCTAAAGAACGCCAGGTAGAATCTAAGAACCGGGTAGGTGAGCAGAACAGCTCTGGCCTCTCTGTGGTGTCCTCAGATACTCACTCCTTAGGAACCTGTGCCCAGCTTCATGTGGTTATACCCAATAGTAGTTCATGGACTATATAAATCCTGTTTCTCAACATCAATCACATTATGATCAATTCAAATTTTCACAACATTTTCATGTAGGAAGAATGTCTGCACTAAAACTATTGAGACCAGGATGCGACACCCATTGAAATTTGCATTTCACTTCATGTCACTTGTGCTGTCAAAAAACGTAGAAATGTAGACTTTGTCTACAACATGTAATTTATGTATCGTTAAACATGACCTGACATGAACTTCTATAACTCATATCACATCAATTAATTCACAAATTAGAAAGAAATACCTATCCGATTGTGTATGCTGACTGCTGGTTTGGAAAAAATGTGGTAACTGTAGTAACAGCTGTAGCACCTGCCCTGAAATGCTTGAGCCAACTGGCAGCAGCAGCATTTCTGCGAAAAGGCCTAAGGATGTGCCAGATCCATCAGGCTGCACGCAGCTCATCAGTAGCATAACTGTCCAGTTGATCTTCTGTTCATACTTCCACGGAACTTCCTCTCCTACATATTGTGAAGGTGATACACAATGTGAGTATGAGTACACATACATCACTGTTCTAAAGCCAAACTGCAGTGTAGTTATTTTTAATGTCTGCACTTATGCCAATTAATATGATCAGGGGTTTACTCTCGTCCTATCACTGAGTTAATATCCATGTGTCAGTGGTGCACACAGGCACATGTGTGTCTGTATATATCTGTGTATGTCAGTGTCCACCATTTCCCAGTCACGTGGCCAAAGAAGGTATCCTCCTCTAAACTTCTCTAAACGAGTAAAGCTTGATTGATTTGCCATTCGTGGTCATCTCATTTCCCTCCCCTGTGACTGACAAACACTTCACTTGGTCTGCCCAATGAGGCATGAGGGCACACGTGTGGGGCATGGGAACTTCTGGGAAGGTGGTGATAAAAGATGTCTTAGTTCACTTTATGTTATTGCAACAGAATATCTCAGACTGGGTCATTTATAAAGAAAAAAAAAATCATTTGGCTCATGGTCCTGGAGGGTGGGAAGTCCAAGATTGAGGGGCCATATCTGACGAGGCCTCCTTGCCCTGTCATAATGTCGTGAAAGGCATCACATGATGAGTGAGCTTGCAAGAGGAAGGGGGCCGAACTCAACCTTTTATCAGGAGTCCACCCTGCTGTAACTAACACTCTCCTGAGATAACAGCATTCATCTATTCATGAGGGCGGAGCCCCCATGACCTAATCACCTTTTAGAGGTCTCACCTCTTAATATCATCACAATGCAATTGAATTTCAACATGAGTTTTAGAGAGGGCATTTAAACCATTGCAGAGACAGAAAGGGAGAGCTGCTCTCTTTTTCTCCTATAAGCCGATGTGCCTGCCTGGGACATTGGTAGCTGTGCAGCTGTTCTCCATACATGGAGTGAATTAGCCTAGGGATAATCCAGCCGGCTCTGAATGATAACGCAAGAGGGAGAGAACCCAATCCTTGATGCTGGGGAGGCGGTAAATGAACCATCCCTGGAGCTTCCCTGCACCTTCAGCCTTTGTGTTTTGTGAAATGATACATTTTCCTCTTTGTTTACAACAGTTGGGTTGGGGTTTTCTGGTACTTGCTTATGAAGGCATTCTGTTTCAGCAAATAATGCAGCGTGCAAGTCTCTCCTGCACTTCAGGATTTCACCAGCTCCTCCCTAACAAATTCTTAACAGTGAGAAAAAAAAAAAAAAAAAAAAAACAAGGCTGAGAATAACGACAGATGAAGACGTCTAAGTAGATGATGAGATCTGGGGCAACAACAATCATAACTCCTTGTCCTTTGCATTCAGAGCATGAATAGAAAAAAGAAAATAGACTGAGGGCTCAGTTGAGAGGTAGAGGTGCCAGTGGGTTATCGAGGGTTAGGACGAGACATCCCGACTTGAGACCAGGAATGGTGAGTGAAGAGTGTGGACTTCACCAAGAAGCCCTGAGAGGTGGGGATAAGAGAGGGTTCCAGAAGAAAGTGTACCTCATAAACCTCTATGAATGAGGTAAAAGACAGCCACAGATCGTGATGTTTGTGGTGCTGGGAACCTTAACATCCATATGGGAGATGCTGGCTCAACGCTTTTCCTTATTTAGACTTCTTTGCCTTAAGAGTTAGTAAAGGGCAAAGTCTACACCTTTTCCACTTTTGGGGTATTCCCTGCAGTGTGAAGAGGGGAGATGATACCAGCAGAAGACTATCTGTGTTAGTTACAGTGGGAGTGGGTTCCTGATAAGACTTTCTGAGGAATACAGCAATGAACACACTGTCTTGGACACAGATGTTATAATGAAAATATGAAATTGCCATTAAGTGATGAATTCAATTTTAACAATGACTACAATTTCAGTTAACATTTCCCCCTCCTTAGGGTAGAATTTATATAAATTAAACTGGACCATATATCCATGGAAGGAGCTATGGTCTTAGCCTCATGTCAGTGCTTAAATCCAATGAAACCTTTGGTCTTGGGTACTAATGGTATTGATTTCCCGCACAAATGGCAACGGAAATATAAGTATGTGTGTGAGAGTTAATGGCACTGTCTTCTGAGTCTGAGATATATGAATTGTTGCTAGCTGTGTAACCTTAGCAGTAGTTGATTGACTTCTCTGAGCCTCTGTCGTCTTATCTGAAAAACGGGTATGCTATTTGCAATCATGCATTGTTTTAAAGATGAAGATGAGGTTTGTGAAGTGCCCAGTATGGGCAGTACATACACTATATTCTTACCACTGCATAGGCAGTTAGAACACTAGACATCAGCTAAATTCTCACTCTTGCTAGCCACTTACACCTTTGTTAACTGATTTTTTTTCTTTTTAACAACCTGAGAGAATGCTACTTTGATACAAGATCTCTAGTTTCAGAGTTTAGATCTTCCTCTGTTAATAAGACTTGAAAAACAGGGTAAGTAAAAATAGAGAAAAAATTAAAAACATTATCCTCTAAGGTTAAAGACACAATACAGTAGCCTAAAAACTTGTAAAAATAGGTGTTTTGTCTGTTTTATTCCCTGTTGCACCTCCAGTACCCAGGCAGTGCCTGGGGTATATTTAATAGGCATCTATAAATATTTTTTGAACATAATTGAATAGAAAAAAAATAAAATATATAAAGCAACTTATAAAATCTGTTTTAAAATCTCTATATGTGACCAAGTTAAACATGGCCAATTGATTTACATTTATCTCTGTTTCACCCTGAAATTCTACCAAAATAATATTTCAGGAATAAAAATAAATAAATCCATAGCAACAAAAACAATGGGAAATGGGTCAGCAGTGGAAGAAAGATATCCACACAATTTTGGAATACAGAGTACAATAGAACAAGGAATAATTGACTTAGCAGAACAGAAAACATCAAGCTAAAGATCCAATGAGGGAGAGAAGATAGAGAATCTGATAACAAAGCAGTGGATTTCTCCTGCAGAACCCTGAAAAAAACTAGGGATTGAAAATACCAGGTAACTCTGAAGGCTGAAGGGTGAGGTGGGCTGAAACTGAAGGGCTGTTTAAAAACAGGTATCTGTGGCTGTTCGACCCTCGTATCCTTTCCCGCAACCCACAACTGCCCCTCTGCCACCAAGTCAGAGACAAGACATTCATTCTCTGAAAGAGGTGAACCAAAGAGGGTCTCAACTTTAGTACCCTAGGAGAGAGGAGCTGCACAAAAAGTGATGGGAGGCGAGTCTACCTGTTGAGTGCTGAGACACATGCCCCTGTCCACTTTCAGAATGCTGGGAGATAGGCTTGATCTCCCTACATAGGAGATTAGAGATGTCTCCTCCAGAGAACTCACTGTCCCAAGAGAAAATAATCACAGATGGGCCAGGCATGGTGGCCCATGCCTGCAATTCCAGCACTTTGGGAGGGTGAGGTGGGCGGATCACCTGAGGTCAGGAGTTTGAGACCAGCCTGGTCAAGATGGTGAAAACCCCATCTCTACTAAAAACACAAAAATTCGCTGGGTGTGTTGGTGGGCACCTGTAATCTCAGCTACTTGGGATGCTTAGGCAGGAGAATCGCTCGAACCTGGGAGGCAGAGGGTGCAGTGAGCCAAGACTGCACTACTGCACTCTAGCTGGGGTGACAGAGCGAGACTCCATCTCAAAAACAAAAACAAACAAAAAACTGAAAGTAACTACAGATACTGATGGTGGAGTCCCAACTCCATCATCCATTTTAAGGCTCATCAGTTTCCACGCACGTCCATGTGAAACTCCTAAAGAGCCTTTAACACTTCACTCAGAGGATGATGGCAGCAACGATTCACAAAGAATATGAACAACCCTTCTAACATGACACAGACAAAAAAAAAAAAAAGGCAAAATTTTAGAAGCAACAGAAAACAGGTAAAGCTTTAAAACCCAAACATCTGTAAATAATATTCTTGAAGCGATAAAGAGGGGATACTGTACTCACAAAATAAAGATTAATATAAAAATGAACATCGAGAGAACAAGAAAAAGCCATTAAAATTGAAATTATGATGGCAAAGATTAAACAATAATACAACAGAGTGGTCATAAGATAAAGTTGAGGAAATATACGAAGTAATTTTAAGAGAAGACAGATATGTAAAAAGGAGTTGAAAGAAAATTAGATAATGAATCTACCAAGTTAATCACCTATTGAAAAATATATTCAACTCAGAGTTCCATATCCAGCCAAACTTGCAAGTCCAAAGGTAGAAAAGGAATTTTCAGGTATGCAAAATACATACATAATCCAGAGGTTGACCAGGAAGGAAAAAGAGAAAGGATTTGGGAAAGAGGAGACTCAACACAGGACAGAGGCAAAGAGAGTTCCCAGTTTGATGGCCAGCCAGGGTAATGGCTGAAAAGCAGGTTTAGAGGAGGAAACTAGAGCAGAAATACAGAGAATTCCAAGAAAAACAAATTCCAAGAAAACAAAAGCAAAGAAATGATGACTTGAGACATTTAAAGACATTGACTAGAGTCTCACAGCTCTGTTGGAATGTTTGGCATAGGATTTAATAAAAAATACATAGAACACTAAACAAACGAAGAAATAATTATTAACACCAGGAAAAACAAAATGATACATGATAAAATTCTATCAGAGTACTATTTCATATAATTATTTACAGCAAATTCTCATAGCCACAATAACATAAACCTAGACTATAAAGGGATAATAAAATGTGTGCATAGTTTGAGAGCCATATCTTTCGTTTTAATGGGAGAAATAAATGTTTATAAATGAAAATTATAATCATGTGATGATAGTATAATAATGTATTGAGAAATGCATACATAAATGCCAGAAAAAAAAAAAACAGACAAAGGAGTTTAGAGGGGTGTTGTCTTTAGGAATTAGAAATTAGGGGTAGTTAGAAGGGTAAGCTGCAAGCCATAAATATGTTTCATATTAATTACATATATTTATTCAATCAAAAATAACCTTAATAGTCATTGTATTAGTCTTAAAGGGCATATATATATATACACACACACACACACACATACACATACATGATGTATGTATACACAAATACTATACATATATACAATGTATATATACATATATAAGTATATGTACTTATACATGTTATTGATGAAGTTAAATATAAAGTTTTCTTTCAAAAAGCAATTGACCAAACCAAGTTGGAAGAGTCAGAGACTGATAAAAATTCATAAACAAAGATTTGAGAGTTCAAGCTGACCATAAACTTGGTGTGATCCAACAGAAAGTTTGACTGCTAAAATGACAACCTGTCTTAAATTCCCATTGAACAGGTGGTATTTATCAGGAGAGCATCATACTAGATGAAAAAAAAAATGTATTCAGGGTTGGGCAGCAGAAATTTATACTCTGTCTGCTATCTAGCCTTGATTCATTTCAGTTGCCTTGAAAATGTGGTCTCCAACTTACGATAATGGCAGTATGTTAAGAAAATCACATGCTAATAAAAAATAGAAATTGGACTTAGAGCCACAATAGGTTGGGTAGTTCTATCTTGCAAACTTAGAGAAAGGTCTAGGAACTTTGGGATCTTGACATAAGAAAAAAAATTTACTGAAGTGTTAAGTTGAGCCTCTGTATGAAAGACTGGGGTGTTTTTGCTACCATTGTTTTTTAAAAATTCAGCCTCAATAGCAAGTAGTGGGATGTTCGCAGTGTCTCTAGTCATCAACCTGTAGTTCACCTGGGCAAGAAAATGGTGAAGCTGACTTATGTGGCTGGGATTGAGGTCGTGGCAGCAGCCTGCTGCCTCTACCACTCTCCCTGCCTGCCCCATTCGCTATGAGGTTTGAGAACCTGGATGACAGAACAGAGGAAGCCAGTCAAAAGCCTCATCAACAGAAGTGGCAGGGGTAATGGTTTTAATTCTCTACACTGGCCAAGCCACATCCCAAAGATCATATTTCAATTTTTTTTTTTTTGGTATCAAACCATCCAGTGGACAGCGGTTAAGGAGGAGTCAAGACCATTCCTATGAACCAAGTCAAGGAATCTGTCCTTAATGATCTGAGTTCCATTCTGTGACATGGTTGGTAGATCCCTGCATATCTCAAGAGGAAGAACCAGGAGGAAATGGGCATTTCCTAAAAGGCAGATATGAGTTCAGTACAACACTATCAGCATGATTTTCTGAAAATGAAACCTCCCCGTTATATATTCACTGATCCTGGAAATGTTCTGAATGTTTGAGGAGAAAGCAGACAACCAACTAAGCCAAACGATGTTTTGTACAAAAAGCTGGAATAGTTGCTTTCGGTAATTGTTTCCCATCTGAGAACTTATGAAAACACCTGTATCACTTGATTCCTAAAAATGACTGCTAGGTCTTGTGAAGAGCTCGACTCCTGTTTTTCTGGCATAATCACACTCAGCCCATCCATCTCTCTCTCCTTATTTATATCCATAGCTAATACGTCTTCATTCAAATAACAAAATGTATTTGAATACCAGACGGTTTGCCAAGCTCTAAGAATATCGAGTTTCAAAGAATATATCCCATTTCCTATCAGTCATTTAGTCATTCTCAGGACAAACAACATCATATCAATTTAGCTGGTTGGTTTGAAATATAATTATGCTAAAGCCTAATGAATTTACACTAATTAGCCAAATTCTTACTCAATCGGTGGTCCAAATAGGCAACATAAAAGCGTTGGGAGAAAGCTTTTAAAACCATTGAAACCACCCCAAATATTTGAGAAACATCTGCCAAAGAGAAACTGTTGATATTTTTGTTACAAGTTATTCTAGTGCATTTATTATAACCCATCTCATGAATTTTTAAGGAAACCCTTTCACTTGAAAGTTATACAATTTTTTCATATTTCTTTATATGTTTTTCCTGCTTCAGATTTCTTTTCAAATTCAGACAGTTCTTTCCAAGGTAAAGGAGGGGGACTCCAATGAGAACATTCTCTAGGGTCTCCAGCAAAATCCAGGTCTTTTAATGTACAAAATATGTTCATACTTCCCAATGGCTCGTGTTATAATTAGAAAAACCCTAGGCACTTCACCTGGACCATACAATATTTGAAAGAAAGTGAAATTTCTTCTTTTCAGACAAAATGTCTCCCACAAGTCTACTTTTATTGACAAGCATTTCAGGTGAGACAGCATGGAAAAGAGATACCTCTGGCTCTCAGAGTCTCCCTACACATCTGATTACACCACAGCCGTGCAGGCTTAATGTCCTCCCCCTATGAGCAAATCAGAGACACAGAGGCCCATTACCCACCATGTGGTCTGGGGAAATTACACTTAGAGGGGGTTGCATGAAGCTAAACCTCATGCCCAGGTCTCCAGGGGTGCCTGCTGTTACCCTGTTATATTCAATTTATATGATGGAATATTAAAAGAGAATAAGCCGGTTGTATGTCTTCCACCTGGATGTTTTGGGAAACTCCGTGGCTATTAATCATTTGGTAACTTCTCACTGTGCCAGCATGAAGACAGCTGCACCAGGTAACCTCAGACATGAAGCCTTCCCACAGCTTACGGTTGAATTAAAACCTGGTAGTTTGCAGTGACTCCGGAATGGAACAGAACAAATCTGATCAGCAAAGGGAGGCAATTCACACGTTTGTTATCAGGCTCATAAGACTCTTTGAGTGCCTCGTCCCACTGCCTCTATTCCTTGGCAGGCAGGCGCAAGAGACCAGTATTGAGAGGCACAGCAAGAAGGCAGGGTGTGCTGGTACCCCACAGATCTGGGTCCAAGCTCTGCCACTTATTAGCTTTCTGATCTTGGGACTGTTATCTATTTCCTGTCATCCAAAAAAAAAAAAAAAAGAGGAAAATAAGGAAAACCATCCCATCACTATCATGCAAATTTATTGCAGGGCTTCTCAGCTTTGGTACTAGTGACATTTGTACAGGATAATTTCTTTGTCGTGGGGGCTGTCCTGGGCATTGCAGGATGTTGAGTCACATCCCTGGTCTCGACCTACTAGATGCCAGGAGCACCCCCAACCCAGCTGTGACAACCAAAAATTCATCCAGACATTGCCAACTGTCCCCTGAAGGGTAAAGTCATCCCCAATTGAGAACGGCTGGCTTACTGAGGGGATGAAGTTAACGTATCTGTAATGCGCTTGCCACAGAGTTGGTGTTTGACAAAAGCACTTTTCTTCCTCTCAAGGCCACTTAGGTTTCAGCAACCCAGTGTGCAGTTACTGTATCTGCCCACCCAGCATGCACACCCCCTTGGATGGAAACTGAATCGTGATCACTATGTCATAACAAAGTCTTGGTGGGTCAGTCAAGATGCCCTGTTCTCCTTGGCTGAGGAGTGGACCTGTGACCCAAGGGGCCTCTTAAATCCTCTCCCTGAAATTTGAGTGTCTACTGCAAAGGCCAAAGGACCTGTGGTGCTGGTTCAGTCCAATGGCCTCACCTAAAAGGATTCTCCACCAGTTCCTGCTACCAAAGCCCAGAGCTCCTCCGCTTCGTGGCCCCCCAAGGCCTGGTACATCCATTTCACTGTAAGTTCTAGGAGATGTGCATGCCTTTCAAATATATCCTTTGCTAATTTTTAAGTTCATCCAAGTGGTTTTTAAACATTTCATCAAAGGCTTCCTAAATGACATAATCAGTCTCTAAGAGTGAGTGATGAGACAACAAGATGCCCTTGAAGGAGAAAGGAGGCATTGCTGGATGGGGCTGTGGGTGGAGGCAAGGAAACACAAGGTTTCAACTTTGCATTTTTCTCTTCCTTTGCTGTTCAGTGTATAGCCCAGCACACTTTGAGAAGCAGCAGTATCAGCATCACCTGGGAGCAGAACCTCAGTCCCTCCCAGACCTGCTGGGATTCTATGTGATTCAGATGCACAGAGTTGCTCAAGCTCTCCCTGAAAGACTGAGCTTAAAAGCAACCAAGTGTCCTGTTCCCACAGGCTCCCCTTGGTAGGATGCTGGGCCATGCAGAACTGACTCTGCTGGGGAGAAATATGAGAAATAGATACTAATAAAAAATTTAATTCTTCCCAGAACACTGGACACCTAGCCCCACTCATTCCTGTCCCTACATTTAAGTACTTTTGCAGAAATATGTTCTTACCTAACATCTTGGATCAGCATTTTTTAAACCGGGTGTCACAAATCATTTTTAGATCATGAAATCAATTTATAGGTCATGACCAGTATTTTAAGTAACAAGGGAGAGTAGAAGAGAAACTAGAAAGCATCATATAGACTAAGTATTATTTGTAAAATTTGTTTTGCGTGTGTGTGTGTGTGTGTGTGTGTATGTGTATTGGGGGTACGTGGTTATGAAATAAAAGCTATTTTGTATCGTGAGACCCTGCCAAAAAGTTTGAAAGTGCTCATCTTTGACTGTTACCAAAAACTGTGCCAAGAAAAGAGCCATGTAAGAAGCATTTTTTCTCCTCTTTCAATTGTTAGAATCACTCAAGAATGATTTTCATTTGGTTGCATGATGACCAGTCTGAAATTCTCCTATGATTTTAGGCCCCCCAAAAAGTTTGCTTCTTTCACTTGAACAGGTGCTACGGTTCATGGTGCTGGAAACATGAGAGGTAGGTAAGCTGTCATGGATACCTCTTTGCCTCAGGGCTAGAAGGCTCAGCATTAAGTTTTAAGCAAACTGAAGTGAGTTTCCTCAGTCAGAATTCAAGACTGAGAACTCTTCTATTGCCTTTGTCTTAAGTGAATGACTTCCAAGTGTTTCTCCGCGTATAATCTGTATAAAGTACCATATCGCACATTTCTTTTTTTTTTTTTTTGGATGCATTTGTAACATAATGTAATCAACCAAACCAACACTTACAAATGAACATCCAGAACTCCACTGGCCACCCACACAAGGATGCTGAGAAAGGGAGGGGGGTAGAGCCATACCTGAGGGGCTGTTCTTCCCATGCTCAGAAGACAGACTCTCCAATCAGCACCATCTAACCTTTATGGAAGACTTGCTGTGTGCCCAACATTGTGCCAAGTGTTTTAGAGGTTTCTCCCATTTCATCCTGAGAAGCATTCAGTGACGTGAATACCAGATTCTCATTAGCTCCATTTCACATATGAGAAACTGAAGCTCAGAGAGCAAAGCAGCTTTCTCATCTATAAGGTTTGTGTCAATCTTACTTCAAACTCATCCTCTTAGCCACTGTCCCCTTCAGCCGACCTCTCATACACCATGAGCAGCAGGAGGCACCCTGCTCTCCCCACATCCTACCACAGCCCTGGCTAGGACGACACATTCTCCCCCTTCTCAGCAAGAAGCTTAAGTACAAGGCTGGTAATGATGGGTGATATTTATGACATAGCACACAATCCTCCTTTTATCTTTTCCAATTCCTTTTGTTTATATATCAAATGGAACAGCACTCACCCTCTTCAAAGGGAGAAGGAGAGGCAGTGATGTGGAATGAATCCTTCAGAAGTGGAATTTGATGGTGAGCAAAAGATTTATTCAAATGAGAGTATAAGGACTGGTCACGTGCCTGTCATTTATGTGCTCTGTGCCATTAACTTTTAATTAACTCAATTAGAGCAGAATGTCTGACACCACAGTGCGCACACACAAACACCCCTGCTGGTGTCATGTTAAATTAATGTCCCTGAATGGCAGATTCTCTTCTTGCGTTAATGGGTTTGCCACCATGTCTCTGTTAATTGTCCCTGGCACCTATGTGTTGGCCACCTCTGAAACGTGCCAATGGTCCGCAGTGCACACTCAATGCCAAACAGCCACATATCAGACAGAACACTGTGTACCAAGTCTTTCACAGACTGCCTTCCTCTCTTCTTGATCATCATCAGTAACGGTATTTTCAGCACTTAAGTTTTACTAGCATATCTATTTTTTTCTAGTCCAGTCACTGAAGCTGGCTAAACATCACTAGATATCTTTGAGTCTAATTTTTATTGCATACATTAAGAAGGTGTATCTTAATAATCAGGAACCAGGACTGTTAAAGCAGGCCATTTTCAACAGGGTGCTGCAATTTCACATACAATATACCTTTTGTTGGCTCATTCACCTGAAAATATTAGTGGTAGAAATGTTTTTATATAGCCAGACTTTGGCTGTGCCTCTGTAGAGCTATGCTTTCCAGTTAAATCAATTTCTTCACTCATCTTAAATGAATGTGATTAGTATATGTCATTGTGTAAATAAAATATAGCCCCCAAATAACCACTAATTTATACTTGGTTATAAAGACTCAGTTTAATTTATCACTTTATGTATTTAACCAAGAGTATGCAAGAATCAATTCTTCAAAATGATCAGTGTCATTAGAGAAATGCAAACCAATACCACAGTGAGATACCATGTCACACCAGTTAGAATGACTATTGTTAAAAAGTCAAAAAATAACAGATGCTGGTGAGGTGTTAGAGAAAAAGGACTGCTTATACATTGTTGGTGGAAGTGTAAATTAGTTTGACCATTGTGGAAAATAGTATGGCGATTCCTCAAAGACCTCAAAACAGAAATACCATTCAACCCAGCAATCCCATTACTGGGTTTATACCCAAAGGAATATAAATCCTTCTATTATAAAGACACATGCACATGTATGTTCATTGCAGCACTATTCACAATAGCAAAGACATGGATTCAACTTAAATGCCCATCAATGGCAGACTGGATAAAGAAAAAGTGGTACGTATACGCCACACAATACTAAGCCACAAATAAAATAAAATGATTAGTGCTGCTGGTATGCAGCCTCACTGGAGTTTGTCTTCCTAACAGATTCATGGAGGAACCCTTCCCTGAGACATTTTCTTTTGTAAACTTTCTACATCAGGGAACGAAGACAGATGGGACAAAGCGTGAAACCTAAAAGCTGAGGGGAGAGGAAAGAGGAAACCTCATCCCTGAACCTTGGCCTTTGGGGTCTGCTTGAATGCTCCTTATATAAATTTCTTATTCTGTCATCCTACTTTTAGTAAAAGAAAAAAAAAAAAAAATACAGATGAATTCTACCTGAGTTGCAGCTGTCTGAGCTTCTTTGAACCTTTCAAGCTCACCATCGCTTTCTCTCCTCTTCGCCTGTGTATATTCTGTCTCTTTGCCCATGAAGCCCCACTGTCTTTTCTCCTACTCACCCTCAAGGAAGTAGGCTCGAATGCTACTTCTTCAAAGAAATCTTCCTCCTCCCCCAGTTCAGGGAGGAAATCCCTTTCTGTATTCCTAGGTGCCTGTATGGTTCTTTCAAAATTAGTCATCACTTATCATTACTTGTTCCATGTTTGCTTTCTTGCCGGGTAACAAGTCTGAAGGGCAATGAGCTTTGCCTGCCCTCCTCACAACAGGCCCTAAGATATAGCAGGTGAGCAACAAATATTAATATTTGTAGGAGAGAGGGAAAGCCAGGGAGCATGAAGTCTAACACGGGCCACCATAGCTTCCTAAGGGCAGGGCCAAGCTATAGGTATCTGAGGGACTTGGGAGGAACTGGGAACTTCTTCATGTCAGGGAACATATCCTTTTCACTGGAGGTGTCTAGGAAATTTTTTCTCTTAATATTTTGAAAGAGCATCTCTAATGCCCTTGTAGCCTTATTAGAACTCTGAGTTGACAGTACTTAAAATGAAGACAAGGTTCGGTCCTGATGATCTCAGAGAATTAATTTCTTGTAAATATTTACTTATTTTTAAAAAAATCACTTATGGGCCAAGTATAGTGGTACATGCTTGTAATCCCAGCACTTTGGGAGGCCGAGGTGGGCAGATTGCTTGAGCTCAGGAGATTCAGACCAGCCTGGGCAACATGGCAAAGCCCCATCTCTACAGAAAGTACAAAATTAGCTGGTCTTGGTGGCACACACCTGTAGTCCCAACTACTTGGAAGGCTAATGTGGGAGGCTCACTTGAGCCCAGGAAGTCAAGGCTGCAGTGAGCAAAGATGGTGCCCCTGTACTTCATCCTGGGCAACCAAATGAGACCCTGTCTCAAGAAAAAAATAATCACTTTCATTGAGCTAATTTATATATATCTATTTAATCCTCAGCGGCCCTAGGAAGTTGGGTCTGCATCAAATCCTTAGGTTTGACCATAACCAAGCTGCCAGCTCCTCCTTTTCTATGCCTACTATGTGTCAAGCTCAGTGCTAAGTATTTTACTGACATTGTCTCATCGAATCTTCAGAACCACCTTAGGAATTAAGAGCCCATACC
The DNA here is from genome assembly GCF_024542745.1 of Macaca thibetana thibetana. Classification (NCBI taxonomy): domain Eukaryota; kingdom Metazoa; phylum Chordata; class Mammalia; order Primates; family Cercopithecidae; genus Macaca; species Macaca thibetana. The sequence continues at coordinate 26,263,559 of NC_065597.1, read as the reverse complement.
CTTATTTTGCAAATGAGGAGACAGTAGAGTTACTCAGCTTGCTCAATCAGGAAAAGGCAGAGTTGGGATTTGAACCTAGTCCTATCCATACCTTAGTGCCACTTTATTACCAATATTGAAAAGAGCATAACAAAAGTCATCCTAGAATTCCATATTTATCCTATTGGGCCAGGAAAACAATGGGTCTAGATGCCGAGAGGACGATTTTCAAAAGTTAAATGAGACGTTGATGTTTGGGCCAGCACAGCCCTCGTAGAAAGAGCCAAGCTGGAGCAGGGAGGTAATCAAGTCTGCAGGACACGTAGCCCATTCTTGACTGGGCATCACGGTAGGGACGTTCTCATGTGGAGTAAGTGCCAAATCACTGAATATGCTCATGAAGACATTTTCCAGCATTTAAGAGACTTAACAGTCTTTTATCTGTGAGAAAGCCATTTTCTGCATGCATTCCTAATTTTCTAATGCAAACACAAAGACTCTCCTTGCAACCAGCTGTAGTTCAAACCTGGAGGATGGGGCAGGAGGCCTGGCAGTTTGGGGTATCTCTCCACTTCTCTTTTTAATTGCCAAGCCAACCATCATGGCCACATAGTCCATGCTGGGGAAGTCATAATGTGCCCAGACTCGGCACAGTTAAGTTTCAAGGACTGAATTTTCAGCCTTTTCAATAGTCAGTTTCTTCTAAAGTCGGTTTTTTATTAAAAATAATAGCAGAGGTTTTGTGCATTTCTGCTGCTTCACGAGCCATCTGTCACAGACACCTTGGGCAAAGAAGCTTCGAAATGCATGAGGAGCACTGATCAGCTGAAAAGAAGTAAAAGAAAGAAAGAAAAAATCCAAGAAAGAGCTGGTCTCTTGTTTTTGGACAGATGAGTTTTAGCATCTCATCTAGCATTTCCCCTACTAGGGACATTTTTACAAGGAATTTAATTGATCTTATTAGACTTGGTACAGAAATCAGTTATCTTTATGGTTACAGTCAGCCAATAGGCAAAGCTAGGGAGTCTCAAATTGGAAGCAGCACAGTAAAGCTAAGCAAAATCCTGGAGAATTATTGAACAGATTCAAGGTTCGAGTTTTTAAAAATTTATTTATACCCCACATCAATCCATACTGGATTTGCGGTGGCTTGCACAACTAAGCACAATAAGGCAGAAGTACAAGGAGATAAAAACAAGGATCAGAGAAAAAAGAAAAGCAGGAGGAAATGGAGACGGCATGTAGCTCACTGCTTAGCATCATGATCATTCCCCTGGAGACAGGGGATCCCTTCCATAGAGTCATTATGGTGGAACCACACATTTGATCCTGTGCGCCTTGTTGGCTGAAGTAAAAAGGAGAACTACGGCCAGTGAACAATCCATTTTGCTAATAGTGTTGGTGGTGAGGAAGAACATCCAAAACTTTCTCAAAGAGGTTCCTGAGTCTTAGGTCTGAAGACACTCTGCATGAGGCTTCCAAGAGGACCTTGGCACCATGAGCCCTGAAGCTCATTTTAAGTAATGATCATGATGCTAAGCAGTGAGCTACATGCTTTCTTATGCATCATATAACAGCTCCGTGACTTCGCTGTGGTTCCCAGTCCCCAGGTGGAGGCTAATTTGCACAGGGTCACAGGACTCATAACTACCTGATGCCTGGATTTAAGCCCCCAACTCCAGGGTGCTTGGCTTGCTCCCACACTTCAGAGTGTTACCAGTCTTGTTTCTATCTTTGGGTCAAAGGAATACCGTGGTGTCTTGTCATTCTCTCAGGAATACCAGCTAGATCCAGGAGCAAGGCATTCTCTTGGCCTCAGGGTACTGGCTCTCTATCCAAGATTGACTCTGGGCATATGGTTATGACTGTAAGAGTTTGGCAACATTAAATCCCATTGCATCTGTATGTCCTATGTATATTTGTGTGTCTGTTCATGTGTATACCCAGAAAGTACTGAATGTCCCCACTTTCCTAATTATACTAATATATTACATGGATGTACCTGCACATATACACAGGCAGTTGTGTGTACATAATGACAAATCTAAGTGAAAATAATAATAATAATAGCTAATGGAACACTGAGAACAGTGCCAGCCCCTGTCTAAGCATGTCCTGTGTATTAACTCTCATGATCTTAAGAGTATTTGGAGGAGGGTAGTAGCCTGCTCTGTCAACCCCTAACAAAATGACACCTTGAGGGCAATAGGGCTTGCAAAGCCCCCTGAAGGGCTGAGCAGCCCCTGAGGTTGACAGCTCACCAACTCCCTCAGCTCAGCCAGCTTTCACGTTCTCAAACCTGCTTCATGGCAGAAGGCACAGGTATCTTATGGCGAATACGCATGGTTCTCTCAACACGACCACACAGATCTAACCTTGGACACAGGCTGCTTCTTACTTTGATCAAGATGACTGATTACTAAGAAACCCGGGCAGTTGAGGCAGTTTTCTAGAGCCACACTCACTCAACACTCTGAGGTTTAATGTGTTGAATCCATCGCAGATGCAACTATTGTCCGGTACCCCGCCCTAGCAGCACCAGAGAGGGAGTCTCACCCCCCAACAAACCACAGTCTTATAGCAAGCCTTTTATGGAATCATAAAATAGAAAAATAAATCCAGATTGGAGGACTTTGATACCAAAAAAATGCAACTTTTAACATGAAGCTGATTTGCAGCCTTTGCCTTGTTATTTTACTTTAAGGAGGATACCACCGCCAGCTTAGTAAGAGTTACCATCTCCACTATTTGAGTACTTACTCTGTGCCAGGTGCTGTGCTAAGGGCTTGGCAAGCAATACCTCAATTCTCTTAGTACCCTATGAGCTAGGTGTAATGATCAGACCCACTTTAGAAGAGACAACACAGACGTTCAGAAAGTTAGTTAAGGTCAACTATCCAAGGACAGAGGTGGGATTTGAAAACAAGTTGCTCTGACTCAGGAGTCCCATGACGTTAACTCCATACTCCTATCTTTGATGGTATGGATTTTTGGGGCTAATTCCTTATTGGGGTGGGGGGCGGGCTGTCCTGTGAACTGTAGGATACAGAGCAGGATTCCTACACATCAGAAGTCAGGCGCACCCCTCCCTAGTCATGAGAGTCAAAAACATCTCCACCAAGTGTCTTCTAAGAAGGTAATCACCTTCACCCAAGGTTGGGCCTTAATCCATGTGCTGAGCTTCCCACTGTAGCTGAGACACCAATGGCCAGCACTTGGTGACATCATACAACTGCTTGTAACATGTGACTTGGCTCAGCCTAAGCCCCCTTCCATTCTTAGCACAAGGAAAGATAATGGAATTCACTTTAAGAACAGGTGTGTGCTCCTAAAATGTTTTCCATAAGCACAAGAAAGATATAATGGTTTTAAGGTAATCATGTTTGGTTAATAAAATCTTATTTTCCCCATTTGCATTCATTAGGAAGTTATGGCCATGATTATATTAACTATAACATCCTAATAAATTCTTTCCTAAAGATGTAGCAAACACATCAAGAGAATCTAAAAAATGCCACTCAAATCTTAAAAGAAAAATGTATTTGGGGTAGGGAGGCTTCCAGGCATGCTTAGCACAGTAACTTAAAGATATACATATATAAAAGAAGTAAAAGCTGGGATAATGTTAGAGCTTAAAAATCCAATGCTTCCTGGGGTCAGTCAATACAGGACACTGCTGACCTCTAAGGGTCTTTGTAGGGATTAGAAAGAGGTAGTCCCTCAGGGGCTATAAATTAAACTTTTAAAAAGTTCAGCTTGGTGAAGGGAAGGCCCCTTTGTGTGAAGAATGTTTCCTGCCTCTAAGTGGACCCAGCCCTGCTACCTCTGCTGGGTGACTTTGAAGGGTACCCTGATTTTGGGTTGCCTGATGGCACAAAGCCCCTGCCTGCCATCAGACTGTGATTGCCAAGGTGGAAAGACAAGGTCTACCTTTCTCAGTGCAGTTATTCAGATGTCAGAGGCTTGGCTTTTCAACGAAGGCCTGCGCCAATGACCACAGACCATCCTGCAGCAGAGACAGGTGACACGTTTTCTCCAGAATTGGCCCCACCCCCTGCTGCCTCCTGACATTCAGGATTCACTCACCTCCAGATTGGACCCACCAGAATGAGGACAGAACAGACACGTGTCCCATAGGGGTGAGGTTGGGGATCTCAGCTTTGGAGATAGGCCATCTAGAATGATTCTGGTCTCACCACTTACCAGCTGGGTAACTGTACAAATCCCTTAATTTCTAAGAGCCTTAGTTTCCTTCTCTTTAAAATGGGGCAAAGCCAGAACTCACAAGTTTCTTGCAAGGATTGCATGTGATAATTCATGTAAAATACTTAACATGATGTCTGGTACCTAGTAAAACACTTAAATAAATACAGCTTTTTTTTTTTCATTACACTTTCTATTTTGAGATAATTGTTGAGTCACACACAGTTGTAAGAAATAGTGCCGACTAAGAAATAGTGCCAAGAGATCCTATATACCCTTTACCCATTTTCCCCCAATGGCAATATCTTACAAATCTATGACATGACTTCCCAATTAGGATACAATCAAAATGTGAAACAGTTCCATCTCCACCAGGAAGTTCCTGGGTTGTTGCTTTCATTATCCTCCAAAGTCAGCCATGTCTGACTATATTGGAGAAGGTTGGCTGGTGAATGAGCGGCAGGAAAAAAACCTATACCCAACCACAGAGAATATAAACCATATTTTACAAGTCTCTTCCCCCAATTTTTAAACAAATAAATACTTCCATATAGTTCAATACATCATGTTTGCATAACAATGTCATTGGTTTTGCAACAAAGAATTTAAGTCAGTCCCGTATCACTTGAAGAAAGAAAGAGTACAGCTTAGACTCCTAAGCACAGATAGGAAAGTCTGTATCCTGCCTGGAATTCTACAGTGGTTCCTGTATGCACTTAGAATAAATCCCAACGCATAACCTCTGAGACTCCGTATCGTCTGGGTCCTGCTTTCCTCTTGGATTTCTTCACTAATCAATCCTATCTCCCTTGCTTCACTTCTACCGCCATGGCCACCTCTCTATTTCTTGATTACGCCAAGGTTGCTGGAGTCTCCAACCTGTTCCCTTGACAGGGTGCGTCTCAGTGCACACCTCTGCATGGCTGGTTCCTTATGAACGCCCGCTTCTCTGCTCAAACACCTTGTCAGCTCTGTTTCAGCAGAGCCTCTGATTGCATACTTCTGCTATCACCTCCTTTCCCTTTCTTCCTAGGTCTCATCATGCCCCAAATTCTGGTTTTATTTGGTACTTTGTTTATCCTATCTTCCCTAACTAGAATGTGAACCATGAAAGCTGAGATCTTGCCTCTCTTCATCCCTCTATTCTCAACACTGGGAGCAGTGGCTGGCATCAATTAGGTGTTCTTTGAATATTAAATTAATGAATGAAAAAGTAACAAGGAGGAAAATGACTTTTTGAGTGCTAATTGGATCAATGAGATTTTTTTTCTGATAGTGGCAATCTGAATACTTCTTCAGGTTTATAAAAAAAATCTAATCTAGACCAAAATTATTTTATTTTAAACATGGCAATAATTAACAAGTACTGGTGCTCTGACACCCATGGGTATGGTCATTTGGCTAAAGGATTTGCAACTAAAGGTCTTGGATAACTCATTAATTTGGGATCTATTGTCTCTTATTACATTCCTATTGCAATGAAACAATGACTTTGTTGATTACCAATAGTGCTATTTTGGGGAGATTGTTAGTCAAACATTTGGAGAAAGAATTTAAAGTTCAAATGTAATTCAATTAACACATATGGATCTTGTATTAAGAAGACAGGTCTTAATACAAGACCTGTCTTATGAACTGGACCTGTCTTATGAACAGTTTATTTTGTAAATGATCTCTAACACCAATGTCAAAGCTTCCAAATCCTGTTTGTTCCAAGAAAGAAAAACGTGCAAAGTCTGATCCATTTCAGTTACCAGTAGCATTGTCTTTGAATGGACATGAATTAGAGAGAGAGATATCCCTATATGGGGAAAAATACCCCCAGCCAGGTTTCTGGTACAAATCTACTTAGATGGCATGGACCTGCTCTCAGACACATGGTGTCAGATCTTACCTCTCTGAGTGTCCATTTGCTTTACCCGTAAATCAGATAGAATGATGGTACCTTTCTTATGAAGTAGTTATTGGGATTAAATGAGATAAATCAGTGAAGTTTTATCAAAGTGCCTCAAGCAGAGTAAGTTAATATCATTGCTAACTGCACAGGACATGACAGGTGTAGTGGAGCAGTTATCTGTTGTAACTTAACCACCAGCTCTGTGAAGAAGTAAGGTAATCCTTAGTTTACAGTGTTTGCCCATTCCCATGGTGTAGACAATCCTGCCATGACTGACATCAAGCTACAGTGAAGACAGAGTGAGAAAGAGACATTAACAGTGGTCTCACAGAGCTGGTGTGAGCTGGCTCAAGCACACCGACCACTGGGTTAGAGGGTACAATGTTCTCTCCTTAGTCTGGTCAATAAATATGACAAACAGGCTCTGTATGACATATATTAATAACTTGCAAAAGGGACTCACTCAGGGAGAATGACACCAAGGTCCAGCAGAGAAAAGTTGGTGAATTTGTGTATTAGCAGTAGTACTCTACTCAAAATTATTCCTGAGAGTCAGATGAGAGACTGTAACACACAGTACAGTCCCTGAGGACAAGCAACAGAGTGAAAGGTTATGTACTCAAAGAGTTAAAGATGGTGGTAACGTCCTTGCGAAAATTCAGGGCACGAGTTAAGTGTTGAATTCAGTTTGGGTATGCACCAAGGGGAAGAACGCATCGCATTGCATTTGAGGATGATTCATGTGGACAACTGACTATACTAAATTCTAGGGGAGAGTTCTGTGGTAGACAGGCAGTTCCCTGCAGAAAGTGATGGGTGAAGCTATGGGTGCGGTTAAGATTGTGAGGGAACATAATGAGAAAGGGAAGATAATGAGATAGGGAAGGAACTTGGAGAAGGCTCAGTTAAGATTAGAAGGACAGAAGTTCATGAAAGAAAGAGAAGTACATGAAGGAGAAAAGTTTATACTTTTAGGGAAGAAGTATTCTGAGAGACAGAAACAGAACCAGGAAAGTTAGTATTATAGAAGCCAAGAGAGAAGAGATGTACTACAGTGTAGAAATCTTTTTGACCTACTAACCACCTGATGACCCTTAAGCCTGACTTTCATTTTAAGTTACCAAGCCTGGGAAGTAATTTTTACAGCGGTACAATGACACCTGCACATGACAGGGCTTCCTGCTGGTGATTTGGAGCTGCTGATCTGGGGGGAGTCTCTGATAAGCTCCCAAGAGCGTAGGAAATGTGGCAAACAACAACAGATAGACCTGCTCTTGAAGGACATAGGTAGAGGTTAGGATTTTTATGTCACCCCCCCCCACCCCGCCCCACTTCTGTTTCCTCTTCTTCTCACCCACGCATGAGCTCATGCACACTATTCTCTTCCTTCCTGATCTCTTTTTTCATCCCCTCCTTGATGCTCTCCCTGTGCCTTGTCCCAGCTGGTGGGAGCATTCTGGGGCTGTGAGTGGGAGAAAGCCAGCAGGTTCTCATGGTGCTCACATCCCCTGTCTCTGATCTCATTAGCAGCCGCTGATCAGGAGGGACCCTCAGAAATCAAAAAACATGAATCTTCCCCTCCAGATTCATCTTGCCTTCTCACTCTCCCCTTTCTACTCTTTCCACCCAACAGCCTGGGGCTTCCTGGACTTCAGAAATGGAGCGTGCAGAAACAGAGCGGAACAAGAGGCTCTAACACATGGGTGACATTTAAAGAATAGTAACTCTCTTTGAAGAATCATCTGTCCTTTGGAAGCACATTTTATTATGTGCTCTGACTCACTAGATGATATCCAGGGGATGCATTTAGGTTCTCTGGTTCCTGGGTTCAATATAGAAGTGTTATTTGGTTTGTCCACTGAAAGGATTTAGAATTAATTATAGGTGGGGTGGACCCCGGGATGGTGAGAGCCAATTCCTGTATTGGTGATTTAAATTAAAATAAAACAGTGCAAACTGATGTCGATAATAACTTCTCATTTTCCCCCAGGCTTCATGAAAAATCCAGAAGTATTCCAGTGGAAAATAAATAATAAATCAAGTATTTAAAGATGATTTCATGAGGGTGGGGAGTGATAACTAACTCTGAACTGCACGCATGTTTAACAGACACTGTTAATTTTTGAAAAATAAAAGTGGTGACAGCATGGGCTTCATCCTCAGGATGTACGGAAGGCAGCAGAAAGAAAAGTAACTGGATTAGGACATAAAAGCGGGGTATGTACTATACTGAAGCAAGTACAAAGTCATTAAGTTTGCTTTTCACATTTCTAGCTCCTGCAACTCAGCCACTGAGTTCCTCATCTGGAAGCTTATTCTCCCCAAGCCTCCAAGTAAATTAAGTCTGGTGCAGAACATGTACTCACAGCCTGTCCTGGACCCCACCCCCCATACCTTCTTCTAGTGGGCTTACACTAAATGACCTGGTAAAACCCCATGTTTCCTTTGCTCAAAACTAGATCTGTGAACTGGTCTTCCTACCTTCCCAGGATGGCACAGGTGCTAATGATCTCCAATCCTAAAATCCACAGTGCCCTCCTGTCTAGAGGTAGATTCTTGACTGAAACATTCCTGTATCCATTCTCACCATCACCTACAGATCTAATCAGATATCCTTTCTGGTTCATGCCAGGCATCTACGCGGGATGCTAAAGTCATCCCAGTTCCTCAGTAGAGATGGATATGCAAAGGCACCAAGGCAGAGAGCTGCATTAGAGAAATTGCAGGCATTTGAGCATGGCAGGAACAGAAGATGTCACTTGTAAGGACTGGAGTAGAAGGGAAAGAAAGAACTGAAGAAGGAAACAGATGGCAATGTCCCAACTGAACACATCCTGAAGTCAACAGAGAAGCATTAATGATTTCAGCAAGGAAGTGATTAGATCCAGCTTTAAGCTTTTGGCAGCAACACTGGTGAAGAGTAAATACAGGTGACTCAAAGGCAAAGGTTAATTTCACCCGTTCAAGTTAATGACAATGCCAGTCAGAAGAAAACCACACTAAAGATCCAACCAAAGAAGAAATATTTCATAGCTCAAACCAATAAGAATTGGTAATTGCTTCTAAAAAAATACATTCTAGAAGGAACAAAATGGAGATGAATGAACCATGGAAAAGTATAGAGAAGAGGAAGAATGCCAGGCCAAAGATAGGATTAAGAGCTACTGAATCTCTCAGAGTACAGAAGTCAGCAAAGCAGAAAATCAAAATGAGGCTTCTGATGAGGTGAAGATTAGGAATGTGATGTTTGCAAATGCAAATGGAAGGAGCAGCCAAGGAAGAAAATAATCATAGACACCGCCCGCCCCCCGCCGACAGGAGGAAAATTATAATTTGCTAACAGAAAAATACTATGTCTTGTTCAAGTTTTTGCATAAAATTTCCCACAGGTGAATTTTTAAAGCTCCCTCTTGGAAATGTTAGTGGAAATCAACTTCTGGTTTTTACCAGTGATTCCAAAACTAATGTATTTGGAGAATAAAGAAATTCTAGTCCAAATATGTAACTAAATAAAACCCTATTGTAAACCTTGACTGTAACAATAAATAAGAACTACTTTTAGTTGGGACAAAAGACATCCTGGTGAGACAAGAAATAGGAATTTGGGCCAGGCGCAGTGGCTCACACCTGCAATCCCAGCACTTTGGGAGGCCAAGGCAGGTGGATAGCTTGAGTTCAGAAGTTTAAGACCAGCCTGGGCTGCATGGAAAGACCCCGTCTCTACAAAAAATACAAGCTGGGTATGGTGGTGCGTGCCTGTAGTCCTGGCTGCTCAGAAGACTGAGGTGGGAGAATCACTTGAGCCCAGGAGGTCTAGGCTGCAGTGAGCCATGATCACACCATTGCACTCCAGCCTGGGTAACAGAGTGAGACCCTGTCTCAAGAAAAAAAAGGAAAAAAATCGACTAGGTCTTTAACACTCTGAAAACATATTTAAATTATCTTTCAAAGCTTAAGCTCTAACCTTATGTAATCTAAGTCTACTGCATTGAGAAACAATTTGAATTTACAATGCAAATGAAAAAGCTAATGATTTAATTAACAGATGACCCCTTGACTATAGGTGTGTAAAGACCACCACACGTGTATTAACTGGAAGCCTAGATGGAGTTCTGGGGTTTTACTTTCCAAAGGAGGCCAGTGCAGCTGCAGCACTTGTTTTCCTTAGCTTCTCTGATCAAAGTCTGAGACGGTATTTCAATTTAATACTTATCTGTCAATGCTGAAGTGTAAAGGAAAAGATAATTCATAAATTTTTAAACTGTCCTTTCCTGCTATGGATTTTCTCAGCATTTGATGCTACATTGAATAGGAGTGATGTCATTTCCCCACGAGGACGTCTTGTGGTTGTTTCCTACAAACGAAAATCTTCTAAGATGTACAGTGGGGGGTGGCAGGGAGCCAGATAAGTCTGGGAAATTAGAGTCCAGAGGTGAAGAAAGCAGCTTAACATTGGTTGATCAAGGTTTTCAAAATTATTTATGAAACTTTGTTGTTGTTGTTGTTGTTTTTTGCATAGTATCCAGAAAAGAGCCAACATAGAAAGTGTGGGACTGCCATCCCTAGAAACGTCAGCCTGCAAACTTGGCTCTTGGCTGGTATTTGGGAATGATTTGGGGAAGGTTCCTACCATTCTCTGATAAGAGTGACTCAACGTGCCTCAACTATACAAACAGATATGGCTTATGCTGAACACCTGTTTTCCTTCTGGGGTTCAGGGATTTGGTACCTATCAGGCAGAAAGTGCCTATGTGACCAGATTCCAGTAAGAACTCTGGGCAGTAAGTCTCTAATGAGCTTCCCCTGTTAGACAGCATTTTATACTCATTGTCACGATTTGTTGCTGGGGGAATTAAGTGTGTCCTGTGTGACTCCACTTGAAAGCTGTTGCCTGGTTTCTCTTGGTCATTGCCTATGTGCCTTTTGTGCTGATTTTTCTTGGAATCTTTTCACTGTAACAAAGCTTAGCAACAAATACAACTAGATAGAGAGTCCATGAGTCTTTCTGGCAAATCACCAAATCTGAGGGTGGTATTGGGGACCACTGACACACATAGCATTCATCAACAGTTTGCAAGAACTAGTGTTCCAGGTGAAATACTTAGAGAAACACTGCTCAGTGGCACAGACTTACTGAGAAAATGTATGTTAAACACTGAGCACAGTTTCTGACAGATAAGATGGGATCTATAAATAGCAGGCATTAGTAGTGTTACTTCTTACTGCTGATAAACTTACGGGAAATAGAAACTCTTTTTGCCACACCCTTGAGTATCTTCCGTGTGCTATGTATACTGCTTCACACACAGTAATCATCACTAGATGTTTGTTGAATGAATTACAATGCCTTTATTTACAAAGCATTGTGCCAACACAGTAAAGTCCATTCAAAGTGTGCAGTCTCAGCCCTCTTGGAGCTCACAAATCTACAACAAACACTATCAGTAAAGACAGAGCCAGAGATGAAAATGCAGACAGAAAGCTCAGCAAGGAAAAATAAATGGATGCTGAAAAAAAGAGTGGTCAGTGCACCTTCACCAAGCAGAAAGCTCGACACATATGTATGTTTCTAATTTTGGCAGAAGTGAGGACGGACGTTAGAATTCTTCGTTTCTAGAGAGATGAATTATACGGTTCCATGAAAGCCTTTCCTACAACACTGATAAGCCCATATAGGAAAGGGCTTCATAGTTAATGAAGAAGAACAACTTAAAATGGTGATGTTACTCTTTTAAAAGATCTAAATCTAAGCCATCTGGATAACGTGTGTGTTCAATAGGTTGCCTATTCCAGTAAAATTTCACTTTCACTGAGGCTAAGATCTCATTTACTAACTGACCATAAATATAATGACCTCAAATTCCAGTTTGCTCAGGACAAGACTGGTTTATGTTTGTAGTCCTAGCCTAAATATTAATATAGTCCTTTTTGCTCTCAAAAGCACTCCAGTTTTGGACAATAAATACATTTTGTGATGATCCTAGATTGAGTCCTTTGAAGCCAAGAGGAACAAAAATTGTCAACTGAATCTCCCAGCCCCCAGTACACAGATGGAGTCTCAGCCATTGATATGATTTGGCTGTGTCTCCACCCAAATCTCATCTTGAATTGTAGCTCCCACAATTGCCACGTGTTGTGGGAGAGACCAGGTGAGAGAGGTAAGTGAATCATGGGGGTAGGTCCTTCATGTGTTGTTCTCACGATAGTTAATAAGTCTCACCAGATCTGATGCTTTTGTAAAGGGAAGTTTCCTGCACAAGTTCTCTCTCTTCCTGGCCGCCATGTAAGATGTGCCTCTCGCCTTCCACCGTCATTGTGAGACCTCCCCAGCCATGAGGAACAGTGAGTGCATTAAACCTCATTTCCTTTATAAATTACCCAGTTGCAGGTATGTTTTTATCAGCTGCGTGAAACAGACTAGTATAGCCATAGAGGAGAAAAGCTCCTGAAGCCCCAGGCAGCTTGAGGCCCTGGTATGAGGCTGCTCTTTGGAGCTATGATGGTTAATAGCCTGGACAACGGAGCCAGGTGGCCAGGGTTCAAGTCCTGGCTATACCAATTACTCACCATGTCTTAGGTAAGCTATTTAACCTGTCGGTCCCACAGTTTCCTCAACATTCAAATGAAAATAATAATAGTGCCTACCTCACTGATTTCTTATAAAGAGTGAGAAAGGCTCTCTGAATAGATTTTGACACATGGTACATGCTCAAAGATGTTAGCTGTACTTCCCTGATGATACTTCCCTCTGAGCCAGAGAACATGAGAATCCAGTTAAGTCAGGGGAAGTGTGAGAGTGACTGATATGTCTGTCTCCAAAGATAGACATTGCCAACTGACAGTCATTCTCCATCCTGCTGCATCTGGAAGCAGCCTCAGAGTCTTCCTCAACATCGGTCTCCAAGAAAACAATCATCTAAAACAATCGCTTTCTGGGAATTCTCCCAAGTATTGCCATTGTCCCCAAGACAGAGAATTTTGCCTCTTCTATGAGGATCTTCTCTTCCGCTGATCCAACTCCCTGAGGCTTCTTCAATCTTGCAAGTGATGTTGGTTGGTTCACTCTGCCTGGACCTGTATGTCACCCTAGAAGCCCAGTCCATTCTGACAGCCATTCCACCCTCTCCAAACACATCTGATTTAGAAAAGTTTGGCCTATGTTTATATTGGCTGCAACTCAGACAATTTGGGGAAAAATCTTTTGGTGTCAGAAGATAACCAACCTATTTTTCTAATGGCACCTTCATATGGACAAGACAATTCCTTATATTCTTCAGAGTACCTGTTTCTCTCAGTCACTGCCACCCCAGTAAATGGCAATCTGTCCATCTTTTGGTTCAAGAGAGCAAAGTCTCTTAGTCTTGGAGTCCTCATACTTCCTGCTTTAAAAACATACTACAAAGCAACAGTAATCAAAGCTGTATGTATTGACATGAAGACAAATATCTAGGCCAATGAAACGGAATAGAGAACCTAGAAATAAACCCTTATGTATATGACTGAAATATTTTTGACAAAGGTGCCAGGACTACACAATGGGAAAAGGACAGTCCCAAATGGTGTTTGGAAAACTGAATATCCACAAGCAAAAATGAAGTTAGACCCCTACCTCATGCCATATACAAAAATCAGCTGAAAATGAATTAAAGACCTAAATGTGAGACCTAAAACTATACAACTCCTAGTAGAAAACATGATGGAAAAGCTTCAGGACATTGGATTTTGTAATGATTTCTTATATACGACACAAAAAGCACAGACAACAAAAGAAAAACTAGACAAATGAAACTACATCAAACTAAAAACTTATGCTTATCAAAGGAAACAATCAACAGAATGAAAAGGCAACTTACTAAATAGGATAAAATATTTGCAAGACATATATTGGATAAAGGGTTAAAATCCAGAAAATTATAAAGAACTTCCCCAACTTAACAGCAACAAAAATCCAAATAACCTGATTAAAAAATGGGCAAAGGGCCTGAAGAGACAATTCTCCAAAGAAGTTATACAAATGGCTAATGAGCATATGAAAAGATGCTGATCATCACTCATCCTAAAATAAATGCAAATCAAAACCACAATGAGGTGTCACTGCACAAAGCCATTAAAATGCCCACTATCAAGTAAACAGAAATAGTAAGTGTTGAAAAGACATGAAGAAATTGTCACCCTTGTATACACTTGGTGAGAATATAAAATGCCACAATCATTACAGAAAACAGTATGGAGGTTTCTCAAAAAGCTAAAGAGAATTATCGTATGATCTAGCAATCTCACTCCTAGCTACATATCTGAAAGAATTTGAAGAAGTATCTCAAAGAGATACTTGCACACCCAGTGAAGCGTAATTTACAATAGTCAAGAGGTGTAAGCAACCCAAATGTCCATTGATAGATGAACGGATAATGGATAAAGAAAACATGGTATATCCACACAATGGACTATGATGCATTCTTGAAAGAGAAGGAAATCCTGTCATATGAGATTACACGGATGAACCTCAAGGGCATTATGCAAAGTGAAATAAGCCAGTCATAGAAGGACAAATACTGTGTGAATCCACACATTCAAAGTATCTAAAGCAGTCAAGATCACAGAACCAGAAAGTGAGAAGATGGTTGCCAAGATCAGAGGGTTAGGGGAAGGAGAATTAGTTTTTAATGGGTATAAAGTTTTAGTATTGCAAGATGAAGAGGTCCTAGAGGTTTGTTACACAACAATGTGAGTGGACTTAATGCTACTTAACTGCACACTTATAAATGGTTAAGAAGCTAGGCACAGTGGTGTACATCTGTAGGCCCAGCTACTTGGGAGATTGAGACAGGAGAATAACTTGAGCACAAGAGTTAGAAGCCAGCTTGGACAACACAGTGAAACCTTGTTTCTCAAAAAAAAAAAAAAAAAAAAAAAAAAAAAAAATCATTAAAATGGTAAATTTAAAGTTACGTGTTTTTTTTTTAAACACAATTTTTAAAAGTTGAAATATTTTAAAAATCTTCCCACTACCCTAAACGCTTCTCTCTTTCGTCACATACTGCACTTCATCCAGTAGCAAATCCTGGTGCGTCTTTCAAGACGTAGCGCAAATCCAACCACTTTTCATCACCTCCACTTTGGCCATGGGCACTCTAGCCCCACGCTCTAATCCAAGTTCTCTTCTTTCTCACCTGGTTTCCTTCGGTAACTTCTTGCTAAGCTCCTCACTTCCACTGAAGTCCCCTCCGATCTGTTTACAGCATTCTTGGTGAAAGAGATATCTGAATATATCCTGTCTCTGTCCAAAACCTTCAATGCTTCCCATTTCACTCAGAAGCCAGAATCCATGCAAAGGTTTCCAAGGCCCTAAGTGATCCACCCCATCTCCAGCCTATGTTCCGTACACATGCTAAGCCCACTTTGACCTCTGGGCCTGTGCACTTGCTGCCAGGGCTGCCAAGAAGGGGTCAGGGCCTGGTGAAAAAAGAAATGAGGGATACCCCAGCAAAGACACAGCAGCTAAAAGAAAAAAAAATCTTTCCATAGGATTTGCCTTGAGCTTGCCGGACTGTGGGGCCCTACCTTTTGCAACAGTTCTGCTGCACCCAACCTCCTGTATGCTCAGCCGTCTTGCTGGCTGTTCACCTGTGTGGCTTTCTCTCTCTGCAGGTATTTGCGTATTTCACAACCTTCTCTTTCATCAGATCTCTGTTTAAATGTCTCCCCTTCAGAGAGGCCAGCCCTGATCATCATATATAGACTAGAATATCATGCACCTCCTCCTGCTCCCCTATCTCCACAAATTCCCCCTCCTCCTGGTCCTGTTTAACTTTACTCAGGGGCATTTCTCATCACCTGCCTGCTCTTCTGCTGTAGGTTCCCTGAGGGTGGGAACTCTGGTTCACTGCTGTTACTGAGTGCCTTGAATAGTGCTTGACAGGTAGTAAGAGCTGAGCAGGCATCTGTTGAATTAACCAGTGAGTGAATGAGAGTAGAACAGGTGGAAAAGACAGATTCAGCTCCAGAAAAAGTCAGCTCAGTCATAGAAAGCAGACAGACTGGCATGATGCTATGCCTGTCTATTTTGTGTGCTGTGAACCCCAGAATCTTAGAGAAAGGTTTTCAGTTAAATGCAGCTGCAGAGAATTAGCCAGCATGATGCCACCAGCTTGGTGGGTGGCGAAATAAGACCCTCCTGGTGTCATGGTATTAAAGACAGTCATGTGAATATCACCACAACAAATGGCTCTCCGGAAGGATTGAACAATTATTAATTGCCTTTGGTATATAATCTGTGTTTAGAAAGGCTTTCTCCTCTCTCCTCATGCATCCGTGACAAAGTGCCCAGGCAGCAGATCACTAAGTTCATTTCCTCCTCCCATTCATCTTTTTTATTTCCAACTTGAGGAGCTGAACCTGCTGCTCTGCCTCTGCAGTGATAACTTATAACTGAACTACTGTTGATCTCTCACATTAATGAAACTTCACTTTATTTCTCTCAAGAATGGTATGGTAGGGCTGTTAAACAGCAAGTGTGACGAAACAGGGGCTGTATTTAGAGTGGGAAGTGGAGCCCCAGTTCCCCGACCAGCAGTGAGTGTTAGCTTCTTAAGCACCCGTGGAGAATGTAACCAAGATGCCAGGAACAGCGCAGCACATGCAAGGCACTTTGCAATGCCTGACTTTGACTTCTCTCTCAAGTCAGGACAAACTGTTCATTAAAAGGCCAAACTCTGTTCTTAGCCCAAAGGTGAGGAGAACAGGATGTGTCCTTTCCAACTAACCAGCAGGAGAGAAGAAGACTATCTTGCCCCTGTCCGTGCCAGACAAAGTTCTCCATGACTTGGAGACATTTTTATTTAGAATGAAGAAGAAGGCATTCAACAAGAAGTGCTCAGTGCCAAAAAACAAACAAACAAACACACACACACACACAAAAAAAAAAAAAACAAAAAACCAAAAAAACCCACATATGGAGACGGGTTAAATCACTTTTCTGAAAGATTTGACTTCAGGTGCCTGGGATGACAGAGACGAGGATCTCCCCTGCCAGTCTAGTCCAGAACCTACCCAGAACCAACCTGGGTAAGAAAGATCGACCATTTTGGAGATAGAAATCCATCACACAATCACGTGTGTCCCCAGGGTTTCAAGTCCTACAAGAAATCCCATCTGATATGGTTTGGCTGTGTCCCCACCCAAATCTCAGCTTGAATTGCGGCTCCCACAATCCCCATGTGTCATGGGAAGGACCAGGTGGGAGGTAACTGAATCATAGTGGTGGGACCTCCCCATGATGTTTTCATGATACTGAATAAGTCTCACAAGATGTGATGGTTTTATAAAAGGGCAGTTCCCCTGCACACGCTCTCTTGCCTGCTGCCATGTAAGACATGCCTTTGTTCCTTCCTTCCACCATGATTGGGAGGCCTCCCCAGACTTATAGAACTGTGAGTCCATTTTTCTTTCTAAACAAATTACCCGGTCTTGGACATTTCTTCATAGCAGTATGA
The DNA here is from genome assembly GCF_024542745.1 of Macaca thibetana thibetana. Lineage (NCBI taxonomy): Eukaryota > Metazoa > Chordata > Mammalia > Primates > Cercopithecidae > Macaca > Macaca thibetana. The sequence continues at coordinate 26,245,988 of NC_065597.1, read as the reverse complement.
AAAGGGACTAATACTTCATCTCAACAAAGACCAGAACAGTTCATACTTAATGGATCAGCTGGTAGGAAAAACGAGATCCATTCCTCAGTCCCAGTCTAATGCTCCAGGCAGAGATGAATCTGGTAACCAGGGTTCCAAGAGAAACCCAGTGCAGCAGCAAGAAAATGGACTTTGGCATCAGAACATCTGGGATTAAATTCCTAGCGCTCTGCCTTCTAGCTATGTGACTTGAGCATAGTTACTACACCTCTCTGTACCTCATTTTCTCAAAGCACCACTGCATAAGACACATACAGGATATCAATACCCAAAGACACAAAGAACGTTTATAAAGTACTTATTAGTTGCCCACTTCCATGTACTTAATATTGCCATACCTCATTTTATCTTGACAGTGACTCTAGGAGGCACATTCTCTCATTTCTCCCTTTCTATAAATGAGGAACTAAGGCTCACGATTCAACAACTTGCCTCAAATTACATAGCAAGGGAGAGGCAAAGTTAGTATTAAAACATAGGCCCATGTAATGCTAAAGACAGTTTTCACCTATGACATTCAAGATCTGTGCTTTCCAATAGGAAGGCCATCAGCCAAACGCAGCTATTTAAATTTTAAAAAACAGTACTTAAGAACTCAGTTCTACAGCTTCACTAGCTGCAGTTCAAGCGCTCAATGGTCACCTTATGGAGTACCATCTATTTGGCTTCCTTACTGGACCGTGCAGTTATGGAACACTTCTATCATTACAGAGAGGTCTATTACACAGCGTTGGTCTAGTCCTTCTCTACCATGTAAGATATGATCCTTTACACAAGTAAAGAACACCAAAAGTTAAGCTTAGTTTCATGGTCACTTGCTTCTGCCTTGACAGCAAAGACACAAGTGTGGGTCACCAGGCTGTGGTCATGAGCATCACCATGGGGTGGATGCCCACTCAGCTGTCCACTGAGATGGGCAGAGGCTGCTCTTCTGCCTTCCCTTGGTGACCTTCTCTTGATGGCCTCTCTTGTGTATGGAACACCACTTTGGGCTGCAGTTTCCTAAAATTGTTTTCATCTACATACAAGCTGCCCATGCCACCCTCAAGAATGTGGCAGAACGTCCCCCCTCGAATCTGCCTTGCCCCCTCTGCCTCACCCTCTTCCTCCTGGTCCTCACACCTGGGTTTTCCTGCCCAGTTTCTCTGACCTCCCTTACCTCTTTCTGTGTACTGTGATTTTCAAACTGAGGTGAAACTCAGTTTTACTTTTAAACTGAGGAGTTTTAAACTGAATTTTAAACTGAGGTAATAAATCATTTTTAAAGTCATGTTTAGTGTATTCATGATGTTGTAGAAACACCACCTCCGTCTAGTTACAAAACATTTCCATGACTTCAAAGAGAAACCCAGACCTATAAGTAGGTCCTCCTTCCCACCCCTGCCACTCATCTACCTTGTGTTTCTATGGCTTTACCTACTCTAGATATTCCTTTTTATGGCTGTATAATATTCCATTGCAAGGACGGATCACAATTTGTTTATCCATTCATGAATTATTGGACTCCCTTATACTTTAATTAGCTGAAACAACCAGAAGTGGGAAGAACCTAGTTACCACTATGTTACCAGAGATAGTTAATGCCAGAATCTGTCTCCAGAATTGTTTTTCCAGAATAACCATCCAGCATTTTAGGAAGGCACGTTGGCACCCATCAGGAATCTCCATGCTGATCACTTCCTTAGGGTTTCACTAATTAAATATTTTCTCACATTATTCAAAGAGTAATTTCTATAACGGTTAAGAGTTCTTATGGGGTATTATTAAAAGCTTTTCTTTCTTAGAAGTGTGTAATATGTTGGCTTAAACAGGTTTCTGGACTGCAGATCTTCAAAATATCTTTACTATGTCAAATGTGCATTGTACATTTAAGGAAGCAATTGTAGTTTGCAATGTACCTTAAATGTTCCCAAGAGAGCACAAAGCATAAATCTCTGTGTGTGCGCGTTTGTGTGCGTGCGCGTGCGTGTGTGTCGGGAGGGCCTATCTCTCAGTTCTTATGTTTTCAGAACTAGTTTGGAAAAGTTATTCTATATTAATATCTAAATCCTTTTCAGGTCCACAAACTAGGGAGAACTAGAGCGTCCACATACTTTGGAGATTGAAGTACTTCTGCCAGGCTTAAAATAGGCACATTTGGAATCATAAGTTAAATATCTTAAATGCATTTAAATGCAAATTATTTCTGAATTAATCATCTAAGCTATATAAAGCATCATGAGTTTGAATTGCAGTCAAATGGTAACAACTCATAACTTACAGCACAATATCCATTTGAAAATATTTTAATCCTTTAGCACTTCATAGCACACAAGTTTAAGGACCTCAAAGGCAGTGAGTCACAAAAAAGAGAAAAGTATCTTTGAGAAATGCACATTCTAGCATATATCCTCAGTCTATGTATTAGCACTAAAAATATGTGCTTAAGTGTGCCGTATAGTTGAAAATTGTGTTTCTGAATAATATCTACATAATTTTCAATAAAAATAAACTTGCAGTAAATTATCTAGATCTTAAGGTACCAAAGACAAATGGCCTTTGCTGGAATTAGTTTTCCCTCAGGAGTAAGGAAATAGAATTTGTCTTTTACAATGAGAAAAAAAAAATTAAAAAAAAAAAAAAAAAAAACAAAACACCACCACCACATAGAATACAAAATGAGCATTGGCAAGTTCCTCTAGAACCGTGTTACTGGCCACTTCTCAGAATTTGGGTCAGGGATAGGAGGGGGGCCCGGCTAGGCAGAGCCCTGACATGCCACGATTCCAGCTGAAAATCCAGTGAGTGAAAACATGATTTGGTTAGATCAAGGCTCACGTGATACTGCTATCAAAGCTCATAACAACACTCTATGGTGGATTTTATTATTTTCATTTTGCACCAGGGCTTCTCTGCAGTGACACTATTGGCACTTGGAGCTGGGTCATTCTCTGTGGCAGGGGCTGACCTGTGCATTAGAGGGTGTTTCCCAGCAAACCAACTGTTTATGTATGCGTATATGAACTTTTTTGAGACTGGGTCTCACTCTGTTACCCAGGCTGGAATGCAGTTATACAATCATAGTTCACTGCAGCCTTGAACTCCCAGGCTCAATTTATCCTCCCACCTTAGCCTCCCATGTAGCTAGGATTATAGGTGCATACCATCACACCGTGCTAATTTATATATCTGTTTATTTATTTTGTAGAGATGGGATCTCTATGTTGCCCAGGATGGTATCGAACTCCTGGCCTCAAGCAATCCTCTTGCTTAGGCCTCCCAAGGCACTGGGATTACAGGCATGAGCCACGGTGCCTGGCCCAAACCAAGCAGTTAACAGAGCCAGTGTGTGGAGCTGGGGCTCTGGAGGGGAGGAGGTGGGTTTGTCATTTGGTTCTTTCACTGTCAGCTACCATGTGACATTTTTCCAGACACTTCCCTAAGCTTAGTTTCTCCATATGCAAAATGGACAAAAACAATCTCTACCTTTAAGGTCCTTAGGAGTATAAGCTCCAGAGGGGCTGGGGGTAGGGCTACAAATGTGTTTCGTTCACTCTAACATCCCTTGTGCCTAGAACAATGCCCCTGACATAGCAGGGGAGACTTAATTTCTAAGTGATCATTCAGGAAACACACTCACGCCTCACCTGACCACCATCGGTGTGCAGTCAAGTCCAGCTGTTGTTGTTTAGCGTCAGTTGCACTGGAGCAGGAATCTGGACTTGGAGCTGCTTAGGTCCAACCTCAAGGGGTTTCACTCTCCCTACTTACCCTGCGTTATCAATTACCCTCCATCTAATCACACATCCCCTCCAGTGGACAAAAGGGCCTTGGGACAGGTGGCTATTTGGGGCCTGCTTCTTGCTAAGCAACGAATGCAAAGTAGCTCTGTGCCCAGGACTGCGCCTAACAGGAATAAAAATCAAGTGGCCAGCTGTTTCCTGACACTCATTCTGCAGAAAATCATCCCCACAAAGCACCTAGGAGACATACATGAAAAAAAGGAAGATTTGAAAGAGGCTGGGGCACTCCCACTCTGGAAGGAAAACATATCAGAGAAACCAGTTTTGCCACACACTGCCTGTGAGCTTTCAGAGCTAGAATCCAGGGTTGCCCCTGTGGGTTCATCCAGAGTTACTTCTCCCTCTGGCCGTCACTCTATTTGAAGCCAGAAGAGGGGAGCCCCTTGGACACTGTGCTGGCCATGTTATCCATCCCTGCTTTCCAGAGATGACAGTAGCTGGGGTCAAAGGTGAAGATCATCCATCACTTAGCACTATGTGACCTTAGACAAGTTCCTAACCCACTCTGTGTCTCTGTTACCTCATCTATAAAAGGGGTGTGGTGGTAGGTAGAATAACGGCCCCCAAAGACGCCCACATCCTAATGTCTGGAAACTTTGACTATGTTAGGTTACATGGTAAAGAGGATTAGTGTTGTGAACTAGATAAATTTAAATTAAAGGATTCTGGATTATGCAGGTGGGCCCAATGGACTCGTATGGGTCCTTATAAAGGAAAGAGGGCTGGGGAAGAGAGAACAGGAAATATGTGAGCGTGAAAGCAGCTACTGCCATTGCTGGCTGTGAAGACGAAGGAAGGAGTCATGAGCTGAAGAATGCAGGTAGCCCCCAAAAGCTGGAAAAGGCAGGAGAAAGATGCTCCCTTTCAGAAGGAGCCAGCTCTGCCCACAGCTTGGTTTTAGCCCAGTGAGAACGATGTTGGACTTCTGACCTAAACAACTGTAAGATAAAAATTGTGTTGTTTTAAGCCACCAAGGCTGCAGTAATTTGTTTGGGCAGAAATAGAAAACTAATACAGGTACCTACTTGTTGAGTCAGCACAAGGATTGGTGAGATAGCATCTGTAAAGGACCAGCCAAGCCTGCAAGCGCTGCTTATGATCATCAACGTTGCTGTGGCTGTTACTGTGTTAGAGGGTAAGGGTCTGCTTCACGCTTAGCCTGGGAGTAAAACAGACCCCTAGGATAGCTCAGGCCTGTGCAATGGTTCTAAGGGGGAAAACTGCTGGGAAAGAAAAACAATTTTGTCTCGTATATTTGCACATTTCCCCTTTCCTGCAAAGATTTTCTAGTCATTATTTTATTTGGGAAGTGGGGTACAGACAACCTCAAGGGACCTAAAGCTGCCCCTGCCACCAATCTGCAAAAGTGGGTTCACACTGAGCTCCATGAAAACGCTCCCTGGGGAGCCTGTCCCAGACTGGACTTAGTTCATCTCCAGGTCAGAAAACATCACCATCATTTCAGGGGGACACATTTTTGCCTTTCCTTGGAAATATTCAGAAAAGGAGAAACTTATAAACTTCCTTTAATGCATAAACTATGATAGTCTCAAAAGCTCTTAAAATTAGATATCAAAGGACTGGAGCTACCAGTTCCTAAATATGAGGGTTTGTGTTAGCTTGTTCTTACATTGCTATAAAAAAATACCCAAGAGTGGGTCATTTATAAAACAGATAGGTTTAATTGGTTCACAGTTCTGCAGGCTGTATAGGAAGCATGGTGCTGGCATCTGCTCAGTTTCTGGGGAAGCCTCAGGAAACTTATAATCATGGTCGAATGCAAAGGGGATGCAGGCGTACAACATGGCAAAGGCAGGAGCAAAGTGTGTGTGGGAAGGGAGGTATCACACTTTTTTTTTTCTTTTTTTGAGTCCTGCTGTTGCCCAGGCTAGAGTGCAGCTGGCATGATCTTGGCTCACTGCAACCTCCGCCTCCCGGGTTCAAGCGATTCTCCTGTCTCAGCCTCCCTAGTAGCTGGGATTACAGGCGTGCGCCATCACGCCTGGTTAATTTTTGTATTTTTAGTAGAGACAGGGTTTTGCCATGGTGGCCAGGTTGGTCTTGAACTCCTGACCTCAAGTGATCTGCCCACCTCAGCTTCCCAAGGTGCTCAAGTTACAGGCATAAGCCACTGTGCCCAGCCATTTTTTTTTTTTTTAAGTTCAAGGGTGCAAGTGCAGGGTTGTTACATAGGCAAACTTGTGTCATGGGGGTTTGTTGTAAACATTTATTTAATCACCCAGGTATTAAGCTAGTACCCATTAGTTATTTTTCCTGATCCTTTCCCTTCTCCTACCCTCTACCCTCTGAAAAGCCCTCCTTGTGTCCATGTGTTCTCATCATTTAGCTCCCACTTTTAAGTGAGAACACGCGGTATTTGGTTTTCTGTTTCTGTGTCACATTCTTTTATAAACATCCAGATCTCACGTGAAATAGCTGAGCAAGAACTTGGTCGCCAAGGGGATGACACTGAGCCTTTCATGAGGGGTCCACCCCCACAATTCAATCACCTCCCACCAGGCCCCACTTCTAGCACTGGGGATCACATTTCAATATAAGATGTGGAGGGGACAAACATCTAACCATACCAGAGTTTATCTAGTCCAGGGTTGGCAAGCTTTTTCTGTAGAGGGGAAGAGTAAGTCCTTTTGGCTTTGCAGGTCACACTCTGACAACTATTCAACTCTGCGGCTGCAGGCTGGAAGAGGCCACAGAGAAAATGCAATGAGTGGGTGAAGCCGGAGTGGGCCCGCAGGCCACAGTTTGCAGACCCCATACTTCTAATCTAACTACATAAAGTAACAATCCCTCTATGCTTTTCTTGAAGGCACTCATCAGTTCCTGCTGGAACACATCAACCGTCAGGGGACTCACTGCTGCACAGGATGGCCACTCCATGCGCGATCTATGCTTGTTAACATGCAATTACCCTCACCCCAATCCTGACTCCATCAGGAAGTACAATCAAAAGTGAATCCAAAATTTTTCTCCCATCTATTCCCTCGGAGAGCCCTGAACCTAGCAGATTTGCCAACATACAGATGCTTTTTCTGTGGCTGACCTTCAGTAGGAAGGCAACTTTCCATCACCCCAGGGTACCAGCATGCCAAGATCCAACCTACACAGTTAAACTGAATTGTTCATAGAAGAGAGGGAAGTGAGGATGGGTGGGGAGGATGGAGAAAGGGACTATTATAAAAAGGGGGCCGCGATGTGCAAGTTATCTAGAATGTGACCTTCTTATTCATTTCCATGTGTCTTCCCTGTTCCGATCCTAGCACCAGGCCTTGTTCTGGGCATTTGCTCAAGTTTAGAGAGCTGGGAGAAGGTCAGAGCCTGAGGAAGATGAAGGCATGCGGACAAAGAGAGCAACCATTCTGGATGGAAATGGTATTTCCAAGATATCTTTTGGCATATGCTTGGTTCACATTCCAAACAAAGAATTCACAGTTTTGCCTTCCTTCTGTCTCAGGGCCTGGATTTCCTGGGCTAACCCAAAATTATGCCATCCACATTGTGGCATTCCCAAGAAACACGTGTTTTCTGTTTGATATCCTCTGGAATAGCTTTTTTTTTTTTCTTTTTTCTTTTTTGAGACAGAGTCTTGCTCTGTCACCAGACTGGAGTGCAGTGGCGTGATCTTGGCTCACTGCAACCTCCACCTCCTGGGTTCAAACGATTCTCCTGCCTCAGCCTCTCAAGTAGCTGGGACTACAGGCACCGCCACCACACCCAGTTAATTTTTGTATTTTTAGTAGAGACGGGGTTTTTGCCATGTTTGCCAGGCTGGTTTCAAACTCCTGACCTCAGGTGATCTGCCAGCCTTGGCCTCCCAAAGTGCTGGGATTACAGGCGTGAGCAACCGTGCCGGCCTGGGACAGCTTTCTAAAAATAATCCCAGATTTGGGAATAGGGAGTGAAGAGGATTGCGGGGCTGGTCACAGAGGGAACACACAGTATGATCTAGAACTTCTTCCACATTGACTTGCAGCCTACCTCAGCAAGAGAAAGATACTTCACGCAGGCCTGCCTGTGCCTGCTTTCCCACGTTAACACATCCATTTTCTAAATATATTTCCTTTTTATTTGGGAGCTGAAACAGCCCTGCTAATTACCAGAGCCTCACATCACAGGAGATAAGAAACACTGAACAGGAACTAATGTGACTTTAGTAGAGTTCATGATTAGGTTCTGCAATAAAAACCGAAAGGGAGTAGAAAATGCATTCACGACTGATTGCGAAATGCCAGCTGCCCATTTTTCTCAGCCTTTCTGACCGCTGCTCCAGACCTCTGTAGTGGGTCTACCCCTTTTATATGTGTATTCCCCAGGTATTAATGATCCACTGAAGGGGGACACGATCAATTTCAGAAGAGCACAGGGCTCTCCTCCCAGCATCTTATTGTCAAACATTGACAATACAGTCACAAGAATGTTTTACGTGCTAAGCCATCATTTAACGAGGATGCGACTCTCCAGTTTGCTTTTACTCTAGTCCAGCTTCTGGCACACTGAACATGGCCCAGTTTGGTCCCACATGCAGAAACAGGAATGAGTATTCCTGAGTTAGAGAGTATGAGAGAGTCCTTCATCATGGGCCTGCAGACCTTCCAACATGATTCCAGAAAAGATGGACTTTACTTAAAGGAGCCCATTATGCAAACATCTGCACCTTTGGAAGAAAGAAAAATAATATGGAAACGATCCCTTTTGCTACCTAATGCCTCACTGTGAAAAAAGATAAGCCTTCTGGATAATAAAAATCTTAAAACGGATACCAATCAAACAAATCAACAGCTAACAGCTCTGGCCAACTGTGTTTAATAAATTTTGAGATAGACCACTGATAAACCCCTGTAGAAAAAAAAAAAAAAACCTCTAAGTTTAAAATTTTAAAAGAGAATATTTACTTAGCATGGAAATTATGCCAGACTAAATAGGGAGAACCAGTCAGCGCACAAAATGCTCCCCACCCCTCCACACGTGAATTTAAAAATAAAGGTTTTCTGGTTTACTATGTGTAGAAGGAAGCTTGAAGTCTGAGCTCCAGGGAAAGCAAGGTTTTGTCTTGGATCTCTTTCCCCCAGTGCCCGGTAGATAGTGGCGTCTCAACAAATGAATGCGTTTTTGAATTAATTTCTATTTCATGACAATTTGAATGTTATTATTGACTTGCTCAAATAAATCTTATCTTCTTGAAATGCAAATTGGATGTCACTCCCTTGCTGAAAACCCTCTGAGGCTGAGGCTTCCTTAGAGTAAAATCTAAGCACCTCATCCTGCCCTAGCGAGGCCCGGTATGGCCTGCCCTCCTCCCACAGTTCCCCATTCCTGCTACTCTTTTCATCCCAAGGTATATTTAATATCTTCACTATGAGTTTGGACTAATCCCATTCACTATCCAGGTCTTCCTGGGTGAAAACTCCATCTATCTCATGTGTGATGTGTGTCACTCTGGCTTCAAAGACCCAGAGACAGAACTCACTGCCTCCCATTCATCCCCCGCATGTCAACCAGATCAGTCCCTGTAAAATCCAAATCTGATATGTCACTTTCAGCCTAAAATCCTCCATCATCTCTCCCTTTCACCGCAGGAGTATCATGTCTAAGCTCACTCTTAGCATGTGAGTCCCACCTTCACCTCTAATCAAGCACCCCCCGCATGGCCCCACCCTCCTCTGCCCTAAACTGCACGCACTCCCCTGGAGGCACCATAAGTGTTTTCTTCTCTAAGCTGTCCTCACAGCACCCTTCCTGCCCCCATCCATGTCTCTGTCCCCTAGCTTCCTTCTCATTCTTGAGAACTTGCTTTGACCTCATGTCCTCTGGAAGGCTGAACCTGTAACATGACCCTCCTCACATAATACAGTCGATTGCTGCAAATCATTGCCCCAGCTAGCGTGTGGACTTTACAAGAACAGAGATAGTGCCCCTTGTTGTGGTGCCCCAGAGATGAAGACAGACTTCTTGACTATCCAAGCCTGATGAATACTGAGTGAACAAACCATGCAATAATTTTAGACCCTCCGAGTGGCCAATGCCATGCAAGGATCCAGCAAAGCACGGCCCTGAGGACATGTGGGGACGGTCCTGTGCACGGTGGGATGCGGAACAGCATCCCTGACCCACCAGATGCCAATAACAGCCCCAGTTGTGACAACTAAAAACATCTACAGACACTGCCAGGCATCTGCTAGGGAACCAAAGCATCCGTGGTTGAAAACAGCTGTCGGGGGTATGTGAGAGGTAAGAACAGCACTCATTCCTGCCCTCAGGAGACTTTCCATCTGGCCTCCCTTTTCATCCCCCTCCCAGGAGGGCCTTCCTGGACCAAGCAGTGTCTCCCACCACCTCTATGTCTTTTATCGGCTCTGTGTCTATTCCTAGCACTTGCGACCACCGGATTGTCACATACTCACTAATGCCTGTAGATGGACAGAGTTCCATGAAGCAGAGATTTGGTGGTTGTCTGCTGCTGTATCCACAGCACTGTGAAATAGTGGCTAACACAAGTTGGGCGCCGATCAATGTCCTTTGACTGTAATCGACCTCCAGGTTGAGCTGAATCCCTTACTGGAGGAGCTGCCGAGTCTGCGCTGCCTGGCGTGGACGCCGGCTCTATGGTCCCCAGCTGCTTCCCTGTTTTCCTCCACTTCTCTAGACTGGAAAAGAAGACTCAGCTGGCCAAAAAGCATGCTCCCCCACGTGCGTTTTACCCGGGGGTTTTGCTCACAGGTTCTCCCTATTTCACATCCAGAGCAGTCACACATCTGCTCCAAATAAACAGGAACCAGTGGGCAGGCAAGAATTGAGATGGGTAACGTGGAGGTTGGCTGACTTCCCAGCATGGGATGATGACATGAGGCACATCTGCCTTTATTCCCTGATCATAGGGACCACCAGCTTCCAACCTGCCCCAGGGGAACTCAGTCTCCATCACAACATTATTCCCCAGGTATTTCCTGGGAGGCCCAAGGTTGGCTTCTCAAGGGCCCCCTGATAAATGTCAGCTTCCATACCATGTGCCAACTGCTGCTGCCTCCACCATTATCAGGGCCACTGGGGGAAATGTCACCACGGCGACCCATCCCTAGCGACCAGCACTTCCCATGCCACAGGGCTGCAGGTGTCAGAAGAGGCCCCTCTTTCCAACTGTGTAATCCTTGGCCACCTGATCCCATAGCCGTGGTACTTAAATCTGGTTTCTGACCCAATCGTTTGTGATCAATTTAATTAGCTTCTGGCCCTCACTTTCAATCTTGCAGAGTCTTTCATAAAACATGACCTCAATCGTTTCCCGTTCTCGAACCCAAGGGTCTTCAACCCACTTCAGGGTCCCGGCGTAGGAGGATCAACCTGTCTGCATCCCCTCTTTCGCTCCTCTGTCTTCCAGTCCACACCTCTAACCAGCGTAGGAGGATCAACCTGTCCGGATCCCCTCTTTGGCTCCTCTCTCTTCCAGTCCACACCTCTAATACACTTCTTCTAACCCCTTCTCATTTTTACCAAATAAAAATAAATATCTTTATGCCGATTGCTGAAGGCACATACATGGCCAGTGGGTGGTGGGAGCTGGAATGGATGTCCCCCACCCCGCCCCTGCATGTGGGGATCTGGTCCCAGAGTGTCAGTCACAATGCTCGTCATTGAGGGATAGTTACATAGCCAGGGAATCTCAAGTCCTGGGAGTCTGAGCAGTTGCCCAGTTATTTAACTTGTTCCCTGTAAATTCGCTGGGCAGCTGGTCTGGACAAAATGGGTCTAAGGCTCTCCCAGTCCAACGTATTGTGATGCTTCAGCACCTTGCTAAAGAAAATGCTGCCAAGTAATTTGAAGAATCAGCATGATGAAGTAGACTTGGTTGTAGTAAGACTACTAAAACACAAAAAAAAAAAAAAAAATGTAGCCATCGTACCATTTATTCATTCCATGGATGTCTGCTGAGCCCCGAGTGTGGGCCAGGCGCCGCAGGTGCAAAGCCCAGTGTGGGGGTGGAGGAGAGAAAATTAAGGAATGTGGGGTTCTCCCACCTGCCAAGATTCAAGTTGAACCTCTTCTGAGGAGTTTGTGCTAATGAAGTTCAGAGAAAAATATGTTTCCATAGCCCTGAGTGAGGAAGCAGCTTTGCTTAGTGGACCAAATAAATAATCAGTCAGAAGCAACTCAGCAGCGTAATCCAGGTATGTGGCTGCTGCCGCAAGGTCGTTTAACCTCTTCATGCCTCAGTTTCGCCAGCTGCACCTGACAGATAAGGCCGGGTTGTAATAAAATGAAGTGCTTGGAAATATGAAGAGATGAACTGGAAAAAGTCAGGTGGAGGTGCTCAGAGGTGCAGGGGTAGGGAGGGGCTGCGAAGAAACCTCGAATTATTTTTTCACAAGCAGTCAGAAGACAAGCGTTCGTTTATTAAATTCTGTTTCTCTGAATTCCTATTTTTAAGTGTTTGTGTCAAAGGAGGCATTAGAAAGCAGCCTCAGATGTTTGCTCAGAGTCAAGCAGTTGGGAGAAATGAGATCTTTGACTTTTATTATGCGTTAGAAACTCCTGCATTATCTCGCTTGATATTCAAACACACCTAGCTGGTTAGTATGATATTAATTCCTAATTATGAACGAACTGGGGTATAGACAAGTAACACAGCAGTTCTCAAACTTGGCTTCACAATGGAAAAACTTGGAGAATTATATAAACATACGGACACCTGGTCACACTCTGAGACATCCTGATTTAATTGGTTTGGAGTGCAGCTTGGGCATTCAGGTTTTCAAAGCTCCCCAGATGATTCTAAGGGCAACAAAGTTCAAGAACCACAAATGCTTTGTTCAAGGTCACAGATCTACTAAGGCAGATAAAGCTGGTTCTGCTGACCCCAACACTAACTTCCCCCTATCGGGAATTACATCAGCCTGTTCCAGCTCCAATCTTCTGAGGACATCTTCATCTCTGGCTGAGAAACAAGCAAACATGCAGTAACATGGCATTTAACAGTCATCCAAAGTGCAGACAGGATGCAGCAAGGAAGCCTGGGACAAATTTACCTGGCTCTCAGGTGCCACTAATGAAACAAAAAGAAAACAGTTTGGAAGAGCTGGAATTGGATGGAGAGGGCTTTCAAACGGCACACCGGAGCACCAGGAGGAATAAGTACACTTGAGGCACGTGTTACCCCGCAAGAACTGTAATGAAACTGGTTCAAAGCAGGTCAGCTGCCATGATGTTAACACCCAGGAGTGTGAGTATTTACACCTGTGTTCCTCCAACTACAGTGAGCCTCAGGATTACCTGGAGGGCTTGCTAAAACCCAGATGTAGAGACCCACCCCGAGAGTTTCTGATCCAGCAGGCCTGGGAAAGGACCTAACAATTTACATCTCTAACAAGTTCCCAGGTGATGCTGTTAGTCCAGGGTCACAGTTTGAAGCTGCCCAGTGAGATGATTCCCTTTTACAGAGAGTTACTGACATTCAACTGTTTACCTGCTAGCTGCTGCCTCACAAGTGCTTTCAACTCCATTTTACCTGCAGGGAGCTTAAACTATAAAACCCATATGTGGCAGGCTGGCTCCCAATTCCAGTGCACTTACTAAGTGACTGGGCTGAGGGATAAACACTCACTAACTATAACACTTTTAGGAGATGATACTGTAATCTCACCCTCGTTCTAAAAAGGAGAAAACAGAGGCTGAGAAGTAACTTGCTAAAGGTGTCAGAGTATTAGAATGAACCATGAAATTGCCAGTGTTCACCTTTTTTCCACCTGTAAGAATGGCAATTTCATATGGTTCATGTGACAGGAGAGTCAAGATTCTTCCCTCCAAAGATCTGGCTCCAAAGCCTGGGCTTTTAACCCAAATTCTTTGTTTTGTCCCACTCAGGGCTCTTACCTAGGCCACATGTGTGTTACTGATTGACGGGACCACAATGATGGGAGAAGTTAAGATCATAGGTTTGAAAACACACTCCCCTAGGTGTGACCTGTTACCTGCCTTTGGGTAGCTAAGCTTCTCACTGACAGGCTCTCACTTGGAATAAAATTGCACTCCAGCAATCCCACTACTGGGTATCTACACAGAGGAAAAGAAGTTATTCTACAAAAAAGATACTTGCACAACATGTTTATAGCAGCACAATTTGCAATTGCAAAAATATGAAACTAGCCCCAATGCCCATCGATCAATGAGTGAATAAAGAAACTGTGGTATGTGTGTGTACATATATATATGGTAGAACACTACTCAGCCATAAAAAGGAGTGAATTAATGGCATTTGCAACAACCTGGGATGGGATTGAAGACTCTTATTATAAGTGAAGTAACTCAGGAATGGAAAACCAAATTGTATGTTCTCACTCATAATTGGGAGCTACGTTGTGAGGATGCAAAGGCAAAAGAATGATACAGTGGACTTTGGGGACTTGGCAGGGGGGAAGGGTGGGAAGGGAATGAGGAATAAAAGGCTACAAATTGCGTTCAGTGTACGCTGCTCGGGTGATGGGTGCACCAAAATCTTACAAACCACCACTAAAGAACTTACTGATGTAACCAAATACCACCCTGTTTCCCAAAAACCTATGGAATTAAAAAAAAATTACACTCATGACATGACAATGTGGTAGATGAAAACAACCACTCCAGTGCTCGGCTAGCGGACTTTCCTGTACCAGGAAGCTGGAAAAACTAAAAACTATGTTGACCCAGCTCTCTTGCAGCTAGAATCCTGCTTATGGCCTAGGTTCTTCCTGCAGATGCACCAGCGTGAGACTGGATGGAAGTGAGTGGCAGAAGGCCACAGCTGTGCTTTGCAGATCAGAGGTTCTGAGCATGGCAGAGTCACCTGTCGCTTTTAGGTAGCCAAAGCCAAGCTGCCACATCCAGTTGTGAGCGTCAGAGCAAAGTGGCAGGAAGAGGCAGCAGCAACATTGACTCTTTGCTATGGCTGAAATGCCTGTCCCCGCCAAAACTCTTGTAATGTAACAGCCAATGTAATGGTTCTGGGAGGTGGAGGCCTTTAGAGGTGATTAGAGCATGTGTGTTCCACCCTCATGGGTAGGTTTAATGCCTTAATTTAAAACGCTTTCAGGAATAGGTGCTGTCTTTTGGCCCTTCCACTTTCTGCCATATGAGAATTCAGCCTTCCTCTCCTCTGGAGGGTGCAGGGTGCAAGGCACCATCTTGGAAGAAGAGAATGGCCTTACAAGACACCAAACCTACTAGTGTCTTGACCTTGGATTGTCCAGCCTCTAGAAATGACAGCCAATAAGTTTCCCTTCTTTATAAATACCCAGGCTTGGATATTATGTTATAGCAGTACAAAATGGACTATGACACTTCTCTCTAAAAGTGGTTCTCAAATGGAAACCATTTTGCCCCTCATAGGACAACTGGCAATATCTGCAGACATTTCTGATTGTCAAGATTAGGTGGGGTGGGGGTGCTACTGGCATCTAGTGGGTAGAGGTCATTGGTGCTGCTAAGCCTCCTACAATTCACAGAATAGCCCCTCATAACAAAGAATCATCCAGTGTCAAATTTCAATAGTGCCACTGTTGAAAAACCTTACCCTAGAATAGTTCATATATGGGTATTTCCTGTAGCAACACGTTATCTGGCCTTGTAAGCTAGGTTACTTGGCATTTTGGGCAATCCTACTGGCTACCTGTACTCTTTAATAAATCTCTTCCTTTGTAAGCTAGTTGGAGGTGATTTTGTTGACTGCCACCAAGAACCCTGGCTAAGAAAGGTAGCCATGGGGGAGACCAGAGTAGAGGACAAAGAAGACTTATGTAGCATGTCCCTACTAGTGAGGGCTGGGGTCCTTTCCAAGTTCAAGTCTAATCAGGTGTCGTACAATCCCATCAAGGTAACATGTGCATCATTTGTTCATAACATGGACATTATAATAATCAGGTTAATCACTTTAATAACTCTCTAATCTGGGTACATCTGTATCTCCCAATCATCTTATAAGCACGGATATTATGATATACCTATTTCCACATGACAGCTGCATGTTTCACTTTCATGTATTTTCTGCCAAATTGTCATGGAGATACAGATGGGTTAGAATTGGGGTAGAGCCACATTAATGAAAGAAAATATATGAGCGAGGATACCTCTGACTGCCAGTTGTGTTTCAATTTTATGACAACATTCCTGACCACAAATTCAAAATTTGACTAAGAAATTGGCTTGAAAAAGAGCAAGTTATATAGTATAAAATGTGAGCAAATACTCAGAAGGTGGTGGTAAGGTCCTGTCCGTGTTCTGAGGCCAGGAACACAGGTGGTTCCTGTTACCTGTTCTAGAATTGAGTGTGATAGATGTATCAAGGTTATCTTTACGAAGATGAGCTGAGACCATCATCTGAGCATTTGGCGTGGAGCCTTGGCACACTGTAAATGTTCAAGACATGCTCACCCCAACGTTAATAGTAAAAATGCATCTAGGGAACCTGTTTAGCCCTCATCTAACTCATCAGTAAAGACAAGATAACCATTTTCATAGGTTTGTATATGTCAGGGATCTAGGGAATTCTTGGGCACTTAATAGATGCGCAATAAAGTTAGTTTTGCCTCTTTTTCCATATGCTCCTCTCTTCTCCCACCCAGTTCTGACATTCCCAGTTATCTGAGCATCTCCCACTGGACAACAGATCAGTGTGAAGGTCTCCTGCCAAGGACACCTGCCTGCTACCATGGTCCTGGCCCTGCTTCCTGTTTTGCCTTGCACCTCCTGCAGAGCCTACCCCAACTCCCTTCCCCGTCTTTCCCCGACCCCACCTGCCTAACAGATGGTCTCCCACTCCACTCCTGTCATCCCATATTGGCAAATTTGCAGCCAGTAGATCATATTCGCAGTGTGAGGGAATCATTACCACCTGCTAATATTTTTATAGAATTTCATAAAGTTGGTCATTCATGAATCATTTACAGTACTTTATTCCAATGAAGAGTTCACAAATCACTCAAATGCTGGCAAAATGCATAATAATGAGTAATATTTCAGGACGCTTTGCATTACTATGTCAGCTTCCAATACTGCAAGAGATAAATTATTTTGCCAGGTGCTACTTTGGGTCAGAAGCTTGGGAAGTTCTTCTGGGGGCTAGGGCAGGGAGGAGTGGCAAAATGGCAGTGGGTCATGGAAATGGATGATTTTTAAAAAGTAATAGATCACTCAGCCAGTCAAACTCCCTTCCCAGCCCCAGTAAGCAGAGTTCCTAAGAAAGGAGCTAAAGAATTTACAGATCAGATCTAAAATCTAGTTGGGATAAAATAGGAAGAGTGTTTCTTAGCGACTGAAAATGCAGGGCTTTGGAGCTGAAAAGAAACGGATATGGATCCCAAATCCAACACATGCCAGCTGTGAGACCTTGAAAAAGTTGTTTAACAGTTATTTGCTTATCTGTAAAATGTTGTTAACACCTACTTCTTAAGTCTGTTGTGTGAAATGGATTAAATAAGAGAACGTATACAATGTGTTTAGCACAATATCTGCCATGCAGTGTTCAATAAACAGCAGCTTCAATGGTGATGCATTTCAGGGGCCCAAGGACAAATGTATTCCAGATTATTTCTTATCATACAAATCCCTGAGGTTTAGATCAAAATGTTTCTTGTTGGATTGGGAAAATGTTAATACATTAACACATACTTGCATGTGAGTAGCACTTAACATTAAACAATAGAAACATTGGCACTATTATGATGGCAACACATTCACCCGCAGGCTCTCTCCTTTTTAAACTTGCAAGACTAGAAACTAAAATGTGGGGATTTGGAGACCTCACATTCTACTCTTTGAAGAACCTCATTTGCTACCAACAATGTTGACTACCATGAACACCATGGATCTAGCTATACTACTAAAATAGTAACTTATTCTTAAATAGGCACTTAAAATGAACTGAAATTGCAACATTCCTGTGCCCAAAGTAGACCAACATGAGAGTAACCCAGTTCTTATTGTCTAAAAATAGGAGAACCACAGAGTGATCGGGGCTCTTCCTCAAACATGCTTCTTCAAGGAAGAAGCTCCCGCAAGTGTAAGAAGCTTCAGCGAGGGTATCATGAAAGCAGGACAATGACTGAACTGAAGGGGATGAGGCATGGAGGGAAATGGCATCAGAAAGTAGGCCTTCATGAGCCCATTGAAGAGTGCACTGCTAATGACTGGGTCCTAGTCTGCCAGTCATAAGTAACGCAAGTACTTGTGTAAGAAACTGCATTCCCACTAAATACCAGCAGCCTTTCCAATGAGGGTACATGACCCTGTGCCAGTGTTATCAACAAGCCATGTTATAAACAAGGCACAACTTCCTGGCATGTCACATACCCACAGAAGAGAGCAATTCAAGCCAGTTTACTTTGAAACAAAGAACAAGAATAAAAGATACATGAAAGCAAGGAACCCAGTGTGTCTTGTTGCTACTATATCCCCCTACTACCTTGAAGGGTGTCCCTCACCCTATAAATACTGAATTAAATGTATGTAGAATGAATGAATTGCTCAATCAATCAATATGCTATGAAGTAGACTACAAAAGTATAGTAAAAACTCAAGATTATTCAAGGAAAGTTCGTGCTGGAGATGAGAAATTGGGCTATAACTTGGAGTCCTTTGGGTTTTCACTTACCTTTCTTCACTTTTAATATAATTGATTACTGTTACTCATGTAGGAAGATTATATGGTGCTTACTATGTTTCTGGCATTTTCTAAATGCTTGATATGTATTAGTTCATTTAATCCTTATGAAATCCTATGAGATCATCATTATTATTATTCCCATTTTCCAGGTTAAGAAGCTGAGGCAGACACCTTGCCAAGTTCCCACACCTAGTATATGACAGCCATGATTTGAATGCAGCCAATCTGATTGTGTGCAGAATCTATGCTTTTAACTACTGTAATATTATATGGCCTCAGTTTCTAAAAAGTATGAGAAGCTCCAAGCTGCAGCCCAAGCTCTATTTGATTAGCTGTGTCGCAATTACTAGTTAGCCAAAACTAGTAATTTCATTTTTTATAATCCCCTGAAGCGTTAGCTCTATTCACACTTTATAGACAAGAATCCCAAATCAGGGAGGGTAAGAGTGTTGCTCAAGTTCCCACAGCTCAGTACGCAGCAGCACTGAGATCTGAATGGAGGATCTCAGACCCTGTATTAGTCCGTTCTCATGCTGCTAATAAAGACATACCCGGGACTGGGTAATTTATAAAGGACAGAGGTTCAGTGAACTCACAGTTCTACATGGCGGGGAAGGCCTCAAAGTCATGGCAGAAAATGAAGGAAGAACAAAGGGACCTCTTACGTGGTGGGCAAGAGAGCATGTGTAGGGGAACTCCCATTCATAAAACCATCAGTCCTCATGAGACTTATTCACTACCACGAGAACAGCACAGGAAAGACTCACCCCCATGATTCAATTACCTCCCACTGGGCTCCTCCCATGACAGGTGGGAATTGTCAGAGCTACATTTCCAGATGAGATTCGGGTGGGGCCACAGCTAAACCATATCAGACCCCAGAGCTCTTGATCACTCTGCTAAGAAATTATGAAATTTATTGTATCTTTCCTTAGTTCCTTGTGCCCGAACTTTCTTGGAGACTCCCATGATGGCCATGGAGAGAGAAGAGGACATGTATCCATAGTCAATTGCTGGTTGTTCCTACAGCAGCTGGACACCAATAGCTGCCAGGTCACCTCTGGTTACTGTCAAGGCCAGGTGGAACTGGGTATTTCTGAGGGCACCAACATTCAATTTATACAACTACCCGATTCCCCCTTGGGTATAAGGTGGGACACATAGCTCACTCTTCAGTTCTCCTTGACAGGGGATTCTCCCAGCAAATGCTCAGAAAAGTCTTTGGCAAGTCTTCCGAGATGGAAATCTGGAAGGCATCTGCATCCTCCCAGGGCCCGAGACCCTTGAACGCATTGCCCAGCCAAGGTTCTGCTGGAGGGTGGCGACTTTACTACCTACCATCACGCTACTGCTCTATGTCTGTCCAGCACCTTATGCCTCCAATGCCCTTATAGTATCTTCTCACTGCAAACTCACAATAATGCATTTAAGTAGGTAAGAAAACCAAAGAAATCAATCACTTCCAAATACAACCATTAACACATTGATTTTTCTTTATCATTTTTCTTAAACATATACACCTCATGATATGTGCAAATACTCCATTGGTAATGAGGATACCATATGTGTCTGTATGTCATTTTCATTCAATATCTTGAATCTTTCCCAGATAACTACAACTTCTTCAAAAGCATTTTAAATGGCTAAACTGCCTTGCAAAATCTGCTACAATTTAACTACTCCTTTATTGCTGAATATTTAGCAATTTTTTTCACCCCGAGGACCATGTCTTGCTAATTATATCAGGTCTTGGGGTTTATACCTCTTCCAGCTCTAGATCATCAAACTGGTCTCTGGAAAGCCAAAGTTGCCCTAAGGGTTCTGATCTCCTCTGAGGGGTCCCCAGGGTCTCCATTCTGGTCTCTGGTACCCAAAGTCTGATGCAGGCCTGGAGGGCTCTGTTGATGAGATAAAGACCCCCCACCGTTGCCCTGTCAGGGTTCAACTCCATCCACTTCAGCTCCCACAGAAACACCCTAAAGCCATGCAGTCCCGGGTTTGATGAGGCACAGAAATAATGAGCTCAGTGGGAAGAAAATAATCTTTGAAAGCCACATTTCTGCACACAGGGTGGGCATGGGAGGGATACTCACTTGATAAACAGCGATTACTTCTCTGTCTAAGGTCCGTGTCACGGAGACGCTCCCTGTGTTCTCATTGATTCTGAAAATTCCTTTAGGCTCTTGATCCACTCCCTTTCCAGTGAGCCGGAACTTGGACCTTTCTGGCCTGTCACTGTCGACTACCTGATCAGAAAAACAGAGAAACATTTAAAACTGTCTGGACAACACAGAGAAAGCACATTGCAAACATACTTCCGCGACAAATTCACTAATCACAGGTGCCAGCACAAAGGTACCTGGTGAACACAGATTCGACTAAAGTAACAGCACCAGAAATAGCATCATTGCCTAACGCCTTTCATTCTAATATCCACATCTTTGCAGCTGTCAGCTAAGGAAGCCTACCAGCACTCTGGTGACATATAGTGATGGATCAAGGAGAGCAATAATGCCCGTTCAGTCAAAATTGGACATTTACATTATTTTTAACTCCACCAAACATATTTTTTAAAAAATTTATCTGCAAGCAAAACAAAAAAGGTAATGGAAACCATTTGCTGGGCACTCATTGATCAAGATTCTAGGTATTTACATATATCCATAATCCACAGTGTCACCGGCCCTTTCACTTCTACTAAGTACTAGACATGGTGCAGAGGAAGCACTTTGTCTCATCAGAAAAGGTTTATACATATACATAGATACATACACACATCCATTTAGGGGGCTTCTTTATGTAATAGGTATATAACCCCTAAATATTATATATATTAACCCCCTATATATTAAATATATGTATCTATATTATATATAGACATATCTCAATTAGGGGTTTATATAGATGAAACCCCTAAACACTATATATAATATATATTAAACCCCTATATATTATATATATTAAACCTCTATTATATATATTAAACCCCTATATATTATATATTAAATATTATGTATATCAAACCCCTATGCATTATATATATATAATATATAATATATATGTTATATGTGTGTATATATATAAACCTCAAATTAGGGGCATATCTATCTATCTATATCCACATCTTTGCAGCTGTCAGTTGATATATATATATGAGATATATATATATATATGTATATTTCAATGCTGGGGGCAAAGGACATTATTATTTCCACTTAATGGATGAAACCACTGAGATAGAACAAGTCAGCAACTGACCATGGCCAAATCTATGAAAGAGATAAAAATGGGTTCAGAACCACATCTTCCATTTCTCTAGAGACACTGCAATACAACATACAACACTGTTGTTTCTGAATTTACTTTATGGAATTTTCCTACAAATTGTCGACCTTGATTTGACATTTAAAGAATAAATTCGGAAGAGAAAGGTGGAGGAAAGTAGTTCCAGGCAGAGGGAACAGCACAGACAAAGGCGGCAGGCAGACAAGGAAGAGTCTGGAAAGTTTCGGAAACTGTGAGTTACTGGCATATGCTTAAGCATGTAGAGGGTTAGGCTGAGAAGTAGCTGGGGTCAAAGTATGGGGGGTCTTTTTATGAAGATGCGCAACTAAAGAGAACTATTATTGGCGTAAGTGTAGTCTAGAGTTTACCCTCAAGTATTCACCTATATTTATGTCACTTTATCATCAGAATCTTCAAACGTTAATTTGATTATAACAAAACAGTTTAAAGGTCCTGAACACAATAATCATTTAGGACATACAGATAAAAGAAAGCTGATACAGATCTAGCTGTCACCAAATGACAAATAAGCAGGCATCTATTGAAACATACTCAACAGTGCCTGGAGGGTTTAGGTGGCTAGGACAGGAAATCTGCCTTCTCCTAGTGAAAATGGGTCCTGCCCGCCCCCTGCTTCCCCACCAGCCCAGGCCACTATGGCTGCTGCCAAGCCTGCAATTCTGATGCCTGACACCAGGTGGCAGTGGTGCCTAAGGCAGCATTAACTTTATGCCAGGGTTCATCTGGCAGGATCACTGCACAGCAAGGTGTAGTTCCACATGGCATTACAGGTGTGTTTTTTTTTTTTTTTCTCCGATTAAAAATTGTTGTTTATTAAAATACATTGAGTATTGACTAAACACCAATTACATCTGTTTGTATTTTTAAGAGTAACTGAAAATTGGATATAAAAGAAGATTAAAAATAAGGTATGTGAGTTGGGAGGCTGAGACAGGAGGATCACTTGAGGTCAGGAGTTCGAGTCCAGCCTGGCCAACATGGTGAAACTCCGTCTCTACTAAAAATACAGAATATTTAGCTGGGCGTGGTGGTGCACACCTGTAATCCCAGTTAGGAGGCTGAGGCAGCAGAATCGCTTGAACCTGGGAGGCAGAGGTTGCAGTGAGCTGAGATTGCCCCACTGTACTCCAGCCTGGGTGACAGAGTAAGACTATCTCAAAAAAAAAAAAAAAATGTATGTCATACCCTCTGATGAAAATAATTTTCAGTCACTGCTTGACTTGATTAATCCAACTGATATTTTTCCACTAACCCCCTACCTGCTGCCTGGAAGCCCCATGAGGTCAAGAGCCACAGCTTACTGGGCTCACCATTGGATCCCCATGGCTGGCAAATAGCGAGAATGAACTCCACTGATTAGACAGATATATGTTGCAATCCCAGCTTTCCCAGTGATCCACAGTGTGACTATGAACATGGTCCATTGCCTCATCTTTAAAGTGCAGATGACACCACTTACTTTCCAGCATTGCCAGGCTTTAATAAGATGGCATCTATAAAGTACATGTCCTACCACACAGAAGTGGCTCAGTTAATCAAAGCTAGTAATTCCAATATTAATCATCACAATAAAATTATACTGCTGTTAATGGGTAAGAACGGTGTCTCTATCCTTTTCTGAGGGAATAGGTGGTTTCCTCTTTTTTTTTTTTTTTTTGAGACAGAGTCTCACTCTGTCATCCAGGCTGGAGTGCAGTGGTGCAATTTCGGCTCACTGCAACCTCCGCTTCCCAGGTTCAAGCGATTCTCCTGCCTTAGCCTCCTAAGTAGGCAGAGCTACAGGCATGCACCACCACACCTGGCTAATTTTTATATTTTTAGTAGAGACGGGGTTTCCCCATGTAGGCCACGCTGATCTCGAACTCCTGACCTGAGGTGATCCACCCGCCTCAGCCTCCCAAAGTGCTGGGATTACAGGTATGAGCCACCGCGTCCAGCCTAGGTTTCCTTTTTAATAACAAAATTCATAGGCCTCCCAGAAGAGAAGTGCTCTGGAAACAGCTCCCTGTGTGGAAAGCAGTCACCAAGCACACTCCACTCTTCTCTATCACTGCCATCATTATTGTTTCACCCCTCTCTGCCAGCAGCAATATTTACTGTCAAGAGGGAAAGAATAAGGCCTCCACAGCATGGAAGGGGGCCCAAGCAGGTTGTCGCTGCTGGCTGGGGGGTGGCCAGCTTTTATTCCCTTATATTTGTCCATACTGTGTCACATCTGTAGAAAGCATACAGCGAGAACGCCCTCAAAATCGGATCAAGGAGTCACTACCTGCTCCAGGCCTCAGTACTTGCTGCCCCCGCCTAGATACAGAAGACACTGGTCCCAGCTGTGGATGCCACCCCCAGCCCGTGTCCTGCTGATTGGTCCACTTTACAGGGTGCTGATTGGTCCATTTTACAAACTTCTAGCTAGCCACAGAGTGCTGACTGGTGCATTTTTACAGAGCACTGATTGGTGCATTTTACAAACCTCCAGCTAGTTACGGAGCGCTGATTGGTGCGTTTTACAATCCTAGCTATAGAGTGCCTTTGGTGCACTTTACAATCCTCTTCTGAGACAGTAAAGTTCTCCAAGTCCCCACTTGACCCAGGAAGTCCAGCTGGCTTCACCTCTCATTACCACCTTCACCCAAATGTGGATTAAAACTCCTTCCTCTTGTTCTCCTAAGCACACCTGAGATAAGCAGGTCCTTTTTGAAGATCCTATTAACATAGAATGCATTCTAATGAGAAACGAACATGGGAATTCTACAAGAGCTATGAAGCAATCACGCTTCCCAAGAACGGGCTTCTCTGATCCATCTGTCTGTCAGACACAGGCCCTGCTGGTGAGGACCTGCCAGGAGAAGCCTTCTGGGCTCTTTGTTATCTTTTCTTGACTCTTCTTAGCTCAGAAAAAGTTGGGAACACAGCACCCAGACCTTCTAGAAGAAACAAGGAGGGGGTGGGGGAATGGGCCTCTTGCGACAAACATCACCACCCTCCCATTGCTCTACCTGCCACTCTGCACAGAAAGCTGAATTCTAGACCCAGAAATTATCCCAGGGCAACTTTCCCTTTTGCTGCCAAGGGTGGATCTCAATCATTTTCTTGCCCTCTCCCAGAGAGCTTGAGCCACTTGATAGTACAGAAACAAGAGTCTTAGAGGGAGGACCTAGCTGAGTTGGCATCTACTGCTGAATTGAAATTACTTATTCCACAGGAAAGAAGCCAGTTCCCATTGTGAGGGCCCCAGCTTAGCACTGCACACGTCTGCCTCTCTTCTCTCTCTTCAACTTTTTATGTTCTTAAGGGTGTGCTTGTTGAACCTGCCTCCTGCTCCTCAGAGCTACGTTCACTTTGAAGGAACACTCACAGCCAAGAATGGTGTTCCCAGAGTGATAGGCCCTATGGGACCACCAGCACAGGGAAATGAGGGGCGTCACTTCCAGTAGGGGCCTTGCTGTCTCTAGAATAATTGGTCTCAAGTATCAGCATCACTGGGAACTCATTAAAAATGCACATTCCAGGCTTCCCCCAAGCCTCTTGAATCAGAAATCAGGGTAGGGGGAGAATTGCTGGCAATCTGAGCTTTAACAATCCCCCTCCCCAGGTGATTCTCATGCATACACAAGTTTGAAGACAACTACTTTGGGCAGATTTCAGCACCATCCCTGTTCAGTATCACTGGTGCTGCTTTCCACCGCTACTGTTTGGAGCCCTCTGCTAAAAATAGGCTGGGTCTGTTTGCCACCTTCTTTCTAGACCTATTTTAAACAGATAACACTAACAGGAACTCTTTTAATAACCTGTTTCTAAGACCTCAGAAAGCAGAGTTGGTTTTTCTTAAAGTCACTA
The DNA here is from genome assembly GCF_024542745.1 of Macaca thibetana thibetana. Lineage (NCBI taxonomy): Eukaryota > Metazoa > Chordata > Mammalia > Primates > Cercopithecidae > Macaca > Macaca thibetana. Next base: position 26,220,380 of record NC_065597.1, on the reverse strand, counting down.
GATGCAACATCTCTACATGTGTCAAAGGCACCCCACGGTTTGGAGGAACCTTGGAGAGGAAAGCATGAAAGTGGAGTGGGGAGAGTCGCTCTTCAGGGGAAAGCTCAGTGTCTTGGCTCAGTTTAGATCCAGGAGGAAGCTCAAGCCCTTCTGAATTACCCACCAGCTCTCTGGCTTCTTGGTGCGTAGCTGGATTTTCAGAGGGACCCCAACATATTCCAACCTCACGAGCTGGGGGATAGGAGGTATGCAATGGCCATAACCCAAGGATACACTCAGCCATGCTTCAAAACCATCCCATGCAAATCAAGTGAGTTTCCAGACCACCTTGATTATGCTGTGCTAAACTCCTGGAAACTCCACAGCTGCAGCAGCTGAGCCTGCAGCCCTTTGATGTGGTTTAATGTCATGAAATATAAGAAATCCAGTGCACTCCTCTGGCCAAAGCAAACCCTGCCACGAGTCTCGACTGTTGCAGCAGCTGTTAAGGCCCATTATATACTCCAGAGCAGGGCTTCACAATTAGCGAGCCTTTCCTATTATTCTTTGTAATTCAACCCTTCTTTTCACAGTGGGATTTTTTTTCTTGTCCTCTGAGTTGGAATGGAAAAAATAGCACAGATGAGAAAGAACATGAGCCCCTGGTGCCAACACTCTGGAAGGGCATGTAAATAGCACACAGGAGTCTTGCCACATACCTGGGTAGACTTCCTGGCTGGCTGTGGGGGTGGCATCGCACAGCTGGGACCAGTGTCTTCTGCATCTAGGCAGGGGTAGGGAGTACCCAGGCCTGGAGCAGGTAGTGGCTCCTTGATCTGATTTTAAGGGCGTTCTTGCACATCTTACAGATGTGACACAATATGGACAAAGTCAATGTTCCCTTCTGTTCCCCTGCAAAGTCCCACTCCCACCTCCATTCTCAGTTGTAATGAATGATACCATGTTGTATGTGTTTTTAAGGTATTTGCATACATATGAACTCATAGACTATATAGCAGCTTTGAATGGTTTTACATAAATAGGGTCATCATATATGCATTATATAATTATTTCTACTCAATGTGGCTGAGGTTGAGGTTTGTGTGTGTATTCATTTATAAACTTCGGGGGGTGTTTTTAGATTTACAGAACTATTACAAAGATAGTACAGAGTTCCCATGCACCCTTCATCCAATTTACCCTAATGTTGACATCTTAGGTAAAAATGGAACATTGGTCATAATTGATAAATTAATACTTATACTTGACTATTAACGAGACTCCAGATTTTATGTATTCAGATTTCATCAGTTTTTCTAGTACTTTTTTTTTTTTTTAATGGAATCTCGCTCTGTCACCCAGGCTGGAGTGTAGTGGTGTGATGTTGGCTCACTGCAACCGCCGCCTCCTGGGTTCAAGCAATTCTCCTGACTCAGCCTCCCGAGTAGTTGGGATTACAGGCGCCTGCCACCACGCCTGGTTAATTTTTGTATTTTTAGTAGAGATAGGGTTTCACTGTGTTAGCCAGGATGGTCTCAATCTCCTGACCTCGTGATCTGCCTGCCTCGGCCTCCCAAAGTGCTGGGATTATAGGCATGAGCCACCGTGCCCGGCCTCTACGAACCTTTTTTTTTTTGACTGATATCCAATCCAGGGCCCCCCATTGCCATGTGTGACTCTGGCATTTCATTGTACATTCTGGTACTTCCCTGTAGGTTCTCACTTTCTTGAATTGCACTTTAATCAGTTACTCTTTTTTCCTTGTATAGAAAATGAATTTGATGTATCAAAATGACAGAGTCGCCAAGTTCCGGTTGTCATTATCCTCCTCCTACCCTCTGCCAACCTGTCTCCTCTGCTCCTTAACTCAGATCTCAAGTAGCTACTTTTGCCTGCTTTGTCCTCAGAGCCTAGAACAGTATGCGGTACCTGGTGGGCTTTCAAATAAACATTGTGCAATGAATAAGTAAATGAATATTAAGGAGCCTCTTTCCTGGCCTCCATGTTTCTGATTTCTCTCTTATCCTATCTCCTATCCTAATTGCAACCGGAATGGTCATTCTAAAATGCAAACCCACGTCTGACTGGGGCAGTACCTATATTAAAACTTGCAATGGGCCTGGCACGGTGGCTCATGCTCATAATCCTAACACTTCGGGAGGCTGAGGAAGGTGGATCACCTGAGGTCAGGAGTTCAAGACTAGCCTGACCAATGTGGTGAGACCTCGTCTCGACTGAAAATACAAAAACTAGCTGAGCGTGGTGGCAGTTGCCTATAGTCCCAGTTACTTGGGAGGCTGAGACAGGAGAATCGCTTGAACCCGGGAAGCAGAGGTTGCAGTGAGCCAGGATCACACCACTGCACTCTAGCCTGGATGACAGAGTGAGACTCTGTCTCAAACAAACAAACCAAAACAAAACCCACGAAAACTTGCAATGGTTCCCTCTGCCCGAGGGTAAAATCTCAGAGCTCTTCTTTGATGGGTCTCCACCTGCTTCTCCAGTCCTAAGCCACAACCCAGCATGAGCCACAGCCCTCTGAGCTGTGCCTTTCTTTAGCTGGACGGCCATCCCCTACCTAGTCTGCTGGGGACCCCCTCATCTTCCTGGACTTAGCGCCAGCACTTACCCACTAAAGCTTCCCCTGACCCTTTCTCCTGCCCACTCCATGCAGACTTAACCTCGTCCACCTAAGCTCTAGCCCTCCTAGCCTGCAAGGTCTGTTAAAGTGAGGGAAGCAGCTTGCGTCTTTGTGGGTGGTGGTAACTGTCCCTCAGGCTGTTGCTTTCTTATTCTCTTTCACATTTCTGGGGCTTGGAACATAGAAGACACTTGATTAACACTTTGAGTGAAGAAGTACAACTTTATTTGCCTGTTTTTATATGATTATAAAATGCTTCATAAACTCATAAATTAAAAGCAAGGTCTGTCATACAAACCTCCTTTTCTTTTTTCTTTGAAAATGCAGCCACTTTACCTGGAGACACATTTTCAGAGCTTTATTTCTCTTTTTACAATTCCTCTCCATGGTAAATGCACCTGATAGCAATAACTTACGCACACCCTGAAAATGACTCTGTATGGAGGATACACCTGGATGTCTGTTCCAAGCTAGGGAATCTGGGAGTGGCCAACCTAGAGACTGGTTCCTTGTCTATGAGGGACATCGGAGCCCCTGGCCTGGCCCATGGAACATGGGCAGCAGATCCAGGCCATGACTCAGAGGTTGAATGAAAGTTGCCAAGTGAAGGATGTTAGGGAAAGGGCGCTAATTGAAAATGCTATATAAACTGCATGCCTTTTGCAAGTGGCTGTGGTTCTCCTGTCCAGCCTACCACCACTGAACTCCCCTGTATGGAAGCACCCAGTAAAACCTCTCGTGTCATTGCTGGCTCCAGGTCTCTTCTTTGGCATCTTGAACCTGGTGCCACCCCCACTGGAGTTGATAGGGGTTCAGCAGAACATCCCCATAGTGAACTTCCCAGGCAGTGGTAATGCTTAGGAGTTGAAAAAGGACTTAACGCCATCCCCATCCTTATAATCTGCAGGGGTCCCTTTAAATGGAGACCCTCCAAGCAAACACTGTGCTTGTGAGGCAAGGCAGCTTCTAGATTAATATTCTAGTACCCTTTCCCTGTCACATCCAACCAAATTAATGCGTATAGTTTTCCTCTCTGTAGAAAATCAGGAGACACATTTTCAGAGGATGAAAACTATATATATGCGTTATTATCACAAGGATGCAAAACTAGGAAATAATTAGACCTTCCTTCCTGGTTACCAAAGCGAACAAATCACATATGAACAGCATTGGTCTTTAGAGGATAGAGGTAGGTGTGATACTTTTTCCTTCATCCTTATAATATTTTCAGTTTTAAAAAATGAGCCTGTATTACTTACACAGGAAAAAACAAACAATTTTTAAAAACATGTAAGAGGAATTATTGGAGTTAGATGCATATGCTAATTTAGAAGGTATTTTCTACTCTATGTTAAATAGAAAAAAAAAATAAAACACTGTTGCCTTTACGTATAGTTGTTCAGAGGCATTTGTGTTTATCATTAGACTGGTTCTGTAAGGTGATCTGTTAGCATTAATTAATTCTCAGCTGTGGGTTAGTCCTTGACATGCCTTTGAACTTGAAGACACAGCCATTCAGCAGTCTGGGCAGCTGCAGTACCATGCTTTTCTCTCACCCTCATGCTGCTCACCACATTCAATCTCTAGGTCATAAATCAGCCAGAGAACTAAGGAAAGTCCAAGGCCAAGAGTTCCCATACCCTGGTGGAGAAACATGGAGCCGAAGTCCTGGCAATCCATTGAGAAGGATGGTAGCTCCACACCCACCTTATCAATCAGCGGTGCTCACGTCAGCTAGGGCTGGCTGTGTTCGTCACCAAGGTCAAATGGGGCTCCCATTATCCCACGGAAGGTGCTGAGGTTAAGATGGAGCACTCGGGAAGAAAAATAAAACTCCAGTAACACACGATGAGGGGATCTGAATCTGCCATCCAGATCCTTCATCTCTTAGTGGTCCTTGTGCCAGCCTGTTTTCCCTCTTTTATAGCAGACTCTCAAGATTATGCTTAAGTCTAACTTAAACTGAGCTCTACAGAAGTCAATGTTCATTTTGGGGTTTTTTGCATTATTTTCTGATAGTGTGCCCTTTTTTTTCTTGGTTATTTTCATTGGGATGCAGTCTTTTTATTTTAAGGAGAGTATTTGTTAATTTCTAAGTATTTGCAGGAGTTTTCTTTCTTTCCAATTTATCATATACTAATGTGGCTAATAACAGTTCTACCTTTAAATGTTATTTTAAAATTTATTATTGGCCAGGTGCAATATCATCTTTACTAAGTGACTTATAGACACATGGAAAGAATAAGCATTCTGTAGCATTTTTTACAATAGCCAAAAATGTGGGGACAACTCAAGTGTCCATCAACAGATGAATGGATCAAAAAAAGTGTATGTGTAGGTATGTGTACATATGTATATGTGTCCACATGTGTGTAAATATAGTGAAATAGTATTTAACTTTTAAAAGGAAGGAGATGCTGATACCTACTGCAACATAAATGAACTTTGAGGACATTATGCTAAATGAAATAAGCCAGTTACAGAAGGACAGACATTGTCTGATTCCACCTGCATGAGGCACCTAGGGTTGTAACATTAATAGAGACAGAAAGTGGAACAGAGGATTCCAGAGGCAGAGAACGGGGAGTTAGCATTTAATGGGTATAGAGTTTAAGGTGAGGAAGATGAAAACCTTCTGGAGATGGATGGGGATGATGGTTGCACAACAATGTGAATGTACTTAATGCCACTGCCATGTACATTTTACCACAACTAAAAAAAAATTAGGATTTTCTCTTTGTAGGCCACCTAGTTCCATATTTATGTATCTTTTCTAGTATTAACTGATTAAACTATTCAGATCCTCTCTGTCCTTGGTTAATGTTACTTTCCAGATCTGTCACATTCCTAAGTATTTTAGTCTGAGCACAAGTGATTTTATCCAGTCCTCCCTTAATGTGTTTGTTTGTTTAACCTACTGTGGTTTGAATGCATAGAGAAGGTCAAGGCGCTTTTGTGAATTATTGGCAATAGGATGCTCTGTGAAAAAATATACTCTGGTCAATGTCCTTGGTCTCTTGATTAGAGCAAATAATGGGTCCCCCAAAGTCAAATTCCTCCAGTATATACTTTTGAAACTTTCTAGCTCGCCTTCACAACACAACTGTTGAAATGTTATGTAACTGCTGTAGTCTAAGAGCCATCTCACTGATTAGACTCTATGCTCCTAGCGCAGTGGCCACATCTGCTTGTATTCACTGGTGTCCCACAGAGCCAAACGCAGTTCCTGGCACAAAGTGATTGCTCAAACATTTGTCATCCAGTCAATGAATGTATCTCAATATTTTCCTAAAAGGACAAGACTGTCGGGTACATGTGCGAATGCCTGGCATGCTGAGCTTGGAGCTTGGCATGAGATCCAGGGTACAGCTCCTCACGTACCTGCCATTGTAGCATGTCATGGATATCACTGGAGGAGGTGTGCAGTGGATCTCATGCCCAGCCCCTTGGCCTGGGGACATGAGATGTGCATGAGAAGCTGCACATGAACCTGCATGAGATGAAGATGAAGATAACAGGAGATGGTGCAGAGGGAAGTTTTAGGTGAATGCTGAGATTGTCAGAGAAATTATGGCCAGAGGGCTTCATGGGCAATCACTACTTGTGTTTGTTTTTGAGAAGATGGTTGTGACATTAAGAAGCAGGCAGGGAGAGAAGGGAAAAGCTGTCAAAAGTCCTCCTCCCCTGGTTGAGGTAAATTTCCTCATTGGACCCATAGGGTGTGTATGAGTCACTCTTTCATGCCTATCCTTCCCAAAGCACACAGCCCTCCCTGTATTGAAATATGTAACCAGCACAATGCTGTTCTCACTGTAGGAGCTCAGTCTATGCCTATTAATAATATATCCCAACCTACACCGACATTCGCTCAGCCTCATGGTCTGTTTCCCTCTCATGACTTTGAATAAGATGTTTTCCTTCTGCTGGGCACTGTGGCTCACGCCTGTAATCCCAAAACTTTGGGAGGCTGAGATGGGCAGATCACAAGGTCAGGAGATCAAGACCATCCTGGCTAACATGATGAAACCCCGTCTCAGCAAAATACAACAAATTAGCTGGGTGTGGTGGCACGCACCTGTAGTCCCAGCTACTCAGAAGGCTGAGGCAGGGGAATTGCTTGAAATCAGGAGGTGGAGGTTGCAGTGAGCTGACATCATGTCACTGCAGTCGAACGGGGCAACAGAGCAAGACTCAGTCTCAAAAAAAAAAAAAGGTGTTTTCCTTCTTGGGCACCATTCTTGTAACATATTATCTCCCTTCACTGTCTTTTCTTCCATTCAAAATATTTATTGATCATTTCTGATTTCCAGAGTACTCACGGCCTTCAAGGGATCACAGCTCAATAAACTCTATAAACCTCATTTTATACAACCTGGGAGATGTGCTGAAAGATGCCTCAGCAGATTGGAGGAGGAGGAGTCATCTTTGGGTCATTCAATCATCGCATTTTATTTGCTGGGCCCAAAGCCCTCTAATTGCCAATCAGTACCATAATTTTACATCCCTTATTGTCCCAGTGAATAACTGGGTATTTGTAAGTGTCTCTTTCTGAATTTCTGATTTCTTAATGCATGTAGTATGTTTCACTCTCCTGGTCACTGAGCCCCTTGAAAACATACTCCTTGGCTTTACCTTTGGTTGTTCTGCTGTAAGTCAAGGTGGCTCCTGGAATCTCTGGTGAAAACCCTGGATCTCCTCTACCTCCCATCTCTTCTATTCACAGATTAGATTTATGGTATCAGAAAGTAATCATTGAAGCTGCCCCAGCCCGTGTGGGCTCCTCTCCTTCTGGGCACATAGGAGTGTGCTTCCTTGGCCATTTGGACCTGGATGTGGCCATGGGACTTGCTTTAGCCAGTGAAGTGTAAGTGAAAGTGATATGTGTCACTTCAGTTAATTCTGGACAAAAGCATTAGGAACTCTAGTGTGCCTAGATACATTCCCTTTTCCTTCCTCGTGGTGACCAGCAATGTTCAAATTGTAGTGACTTCATGGACCTGGGTCTCAAAGAAAGGACAATGACAGTGAGGAACACAGTTCACACCTAACCCTCTGTGGGCGTGGAGCTTAATCAAGCTTCTGTTTCTTTGATCAACTGAAATTTGGGGTTTCTTGTCATCAAAGCCTAACCTATCCTGATTAATACACACAGTGTTTAGCAGAGCAGGGTTTGGAGACACATGAAAACGCATCTGCATCCCAGTTCAGGGCTCACAGACAACGTGGACTTATAGAAAGCTGTGTGTCCTCTCTGAACCTCACTCCTGTCTTCTGCACAATGGAAAAATAATGGAAAGGCTCATGGCGAGTGAAATGACCTGAGACATAGGAAATGCTTAGGTACATAAACATGCTCATAGTTTACAATGATGATGATGATGACAATGACAGCTGCTACCATTTATTGAGCACTGACTCTAGCACATGCTATTCTTAGCATTTTGCAGGCATCCATTCACTTAATCCTTACAACAGTTCCATGAGGTAGGTATTGATAATAATCTCCATTTTACAGAGGAGGAAACTGAGTCCACAAACCTTGCTAAAGTCCACTAGATAAAGATTTTGGATTTGAACCAAATCCCCTAGAGCCCATGGCCTTGACCCATACTTCATAGGGGCAGCAAATGAGCATGTCCTGAGTTGGGTGGGAGCACCCACCCCAGTAGACCCAGCAAGGCATTGAGCCCAGCACAGATGGAAGAGCTCCCAGTCAGAACTCCCTGTGACATGGCCACTCCATTAACAGTGGCCGGGAACATTCATCTCAGGCCCATGTCAGTGGCGGAGCCAGGATGAGGGACTTCAAAGTCTCGATTTCCAGATTTATGTGTATCCAGTGGGTTGCCCGTTTCCTCTGTACATCAAACTCTTGGCAGGAACATCTTTAACTTCTCACACCCCCTGAGCTTTGTCATAATAATGGTGTAATTTGAAGGGTTTCATGTGCATTCTGCCATCTAAAAGGACAATAAATTAATCATGCCCTCGGACACTGTTGAAATAATATCCATGCTTACTCTCTTGCCAACTTGCCAAACTTCACTTCCCTGGAGTTGTTCAATTCTTTGTTCCATCATTTCAGGCCATTACTGTTCCCAGAGAAAGGTTAAACCATTTTTTTTTTTTATTAGTGTATAGGTTTTGCTTTTTTTTTTATTTTTAAATTTTTTTTTTTTTTTTTGAGATGGAGTCTCGCTCTGTTGCCCAGGCTGGAGTGCAGTGGCAGGATCTCGGCTCACCGCAACCTCCACCTCCCGGGTTCGCGCCATTCTCCTGCCTCAAGCAATTCTCCTGTCTCAGCCTCCTGAGTAGCTAGGATTACAGGTGTGCACCACCATACCTGGCTAATTTTTGTATTTTTAGTACAGACGGGGTTTCTCCATGTTGGTCAGGCTGGTCTTAAACTTGCAACCTCAGGTGATCTTCCCGCCTTGGCCTTCCAAAGTTCTGGGATTACAGGCATGAGCCACTGGGCCCGGCCCCAAAAGGAAGTTTTTCAGCCCTTGCCCTACTTCATCCCTCCCCACTTCTAGAGTCTTCAGTGTCTATTTTTTCTATCTTTATGTCCATGTGTACTCAATGTTTATCTCCCTGTACCGAATATTTACATACTTATTTAAACCAGAGTTTAGAGGAAGTAATGTAATAAAATCAGCATTATGAACCTGGCATTATTCCCATTTGGTAGTAATCAACAGGAATGACTGAAGACTTTCTGGCTGGAAATTCATGTTGACTGCCCTTTCCCTGAGAGTTTTAACACTTACTCTTATCATTGTTATCATTCAGGACAAATTTTAACATGGAGACTGATGCCTGGAAATGTAAATAGTATCCAAAATAGATAAAATTTCAATCATTTTCATCTGAAAACCTGACCTTCTGTTCTGCCTTGCATGTGCCTTCGTTGGAAGGATGTATAGACAGCTTTGAGGTTTCTCACTCTGAGAAGCCGCTACTGTCTCTTCCAGTTGGATCATGCCCTGATTACAATCTTTCCAGGGCACACCACCCCATTGATTTCAGGAAAAATTCAAGTCCCCTCAGGAACGCAAGGCTCTTTATAGCCAGATCCCTGCCTCTGTCTTCAGCACCAACTTTTGCTGGGTCTGCACACATCCCCTCATCCTATTTTGCAGCCGTTTTCCCCAAAAGCGCCATGCTTGCGCTAGCACTATGTCAGACCTGGGCTGCCCTTTGTGACCCAGAGCGTCCTCTCCAAAGCGGAGCCTGGCCAATGAGATCATTTCTTTGGGAAGCCTGGGATTGGGACAGGGAGAGACTGAGGACCCTTAAAGTCTTATCAGCTTGAAAGTCGAGTCCGCCATTTTCAGGGGACACTATGGGACCATTAGCAGAGACCTTGGCAAAGAAAATAGTCTACAGGGAAAAGTGAAATAGAATACTAAATGCTTGTGTAAATGAATCCGGTGCAGGCTCAAACATGGTAATACCACTCCCCCGCTGGTAAATAATCTTCTCTGACATTACTCAGTGTGTGTGTTTTTTTTGTTTTTTGTTTTTTTTTTAAGACAGTCTAGCTCTGTTGCCCAGGCTGGAGTGCAGTGGTGCGATCTCGGCTCACAGCAAGCTCTGCCTCCCGGGTTCATGCCATTCTTCTGCCTCAGCCTCCCGAGTAGCTGGGACTACAGGCGCCTGCCACCACACTTGGCTAATTTTTTGTATTTTTTTTTTTTTTTTTTTTTTTTTTTTTTAGTAGAGACAGCGTTTCACCATGTTAACCAGGATGGTCTCGATCTCCTGACCTCATGATCCGCCTGCCTTGGCCTCCCAAAGTGCTGGGATTACAGGTGTGAGCCACCATGCCTGGCCATCATTACTCAATCTTATTCCTCAGCCTTGGTCCCAAATTATGCTCTGACACTGAACTACACTGAACTATCCCAGCCCCCTTTCCCAGTGGTGTCTTGCAAATGGCTTGAATTCACGAGAACCTTACCACATGGGTCTCCTGTGGCTCATTACATTGTTGTTACTGAAATCTCAATTTATACTCATCTCTTTGCAGAGGACTTCCCTGGCCACCTTATTGAAAGAAAGTAGTGCCTTTCCTTCCAGCATCATCCTTGTCTTATTTTGCTTCACAGAACCCTCAGCACCTGACATAGTTCCTGACTGGTGTCTCTATTGACCGTTTGAATATAAACTGTGCTAGCAGGAATTTTCATTGCGTTCACTGCTGTGAGCAGTGCATGGTCCATAGTAGAAACTCAAATATTTTTTAATAAATAAAGAAGCTATGCTAAGACAAGCTGAAATGAGAGACCATATGGTCAGGAAAAAAAGAAAATGAATGCGTAAATCAATGAACAGGCACAGCTACCCTGGTTTCAAAACGGCTTGCCAACTTCCGGTAAGGACCAGCTCTGCTTCTTGGGCTTGAGTTCCAAGACATATTCTGGTATTCTCCAACAGAGTCATTCTGAGTGATTCTCCTAATTAAATGATCCCAATAACACACACACACACACACACACACACACTCATTTTTAAGACTAGAGAATCTTGCTCCCTGAAAATTAACAGGCTCATGGATGCAATGAGATCAACTTGGATGAATATCTTTCTTCCTCTGAAGCTCTGGCTACCTAAAATATGTTGTTGTTGTTTTCCCTGAGGGAAGTTCAACAAGAGAAGATCATAGTAGCTGTGAGTCAATAAATGTTTTGGCAAAGTTTTTCAGAAAATGCACCGTACATGCAAGTCTTTGGTGGATGGTATATATAAGTTTTAGGTTCCTCTCAAGTTTCGGTTACTAATATCCCCCAAAACGACCCTGGGTAAACACAACTGCCCAATACCTGCCTTGTAGGTGATGACTCCTATGAGATCATGTTGTGTGGTGAATACTAACCCACAGGGATACAGGGATGGGTAGAGGCTATGTGTAGACAGGGGACTAAGGAGGAAAACATTTGAGAGAAAAGCAAGGAGGTCTGTTCTATGTAAGATGAGCATAGCCCAACCCAGTAAGTGGTTGAAAGCTTAGAGACATGGAACAGGAGGTACAGCTTTGGGTATCACCTAAAGACGAGCAGAAAAGGATATTGGTTTAGTCTTAACTTTCAGAAAAACCAGTTGATGCAAGTTACAGAATGGACAGATTTCAGCTCAAAAGAAGGCAGGCTTCCTGGGGTTAAAAACTTGGCCGACAGTGCTAAGCTCATCTGGTGATGGACAAGGCTGCCACCCAGCGCCCAGGCTCACACCCTCATCCAGTTAAGGCATTGCAAAGACCATCAACACGAGATAGACTCTGAGGTCCCTTCTGACTCTTGAGTCTGAAGCTTGGGGCAGCCCTGAACGAGCGGATCAGCACCGTGTGAATCAGGTAAGGAATGAGGCTCTGTCCAGGGATCTCTGCTTAAATCTGGCCCAGCCACTGTCTCCTCATGGGTGGAGCAAGGATTCCTCTTTATTCCCTGTACCTCCATTTCTCTAGGTCCTGAGCAATAGCCACCATTCCTGCCTCTGCGGTGCAGTGGTTGAGAAAATGATTTCTGGGTCAGTTTGTATGCTGGCTCTAATGTGCCCTTGGTTTTAACCTTGGGCAAATCTTTTCACCCCTCTAAGTCACAGTTCTCCCTTCTGTTGATTGGGAATAATAGACCTGAATTCCTGAGGTTCTCGGGAGGACAGAATGGAACTTCATCCCTGAAGCACATTGCACCATGGCAGGCACATAGTAGGCGCTCAATAAATGTTAACGACACGCATGAGTGTGCATTTAAACACAACAACATGTAACAGTCATGGAGAGAAATTTTATCATTAAGAGGGTTTGAAATTTTTTCAAGTGGCATCCTAGGTAATAACTGCATCCACTGAGGCCTTATGCATGCCAGGTACTGTGCTAAAGCTACGTGTGCATTTTACCTGGTGGTGACTATTGCTTTTTTTTTATTTCACAAATGTAGTTAAGGAGACCCAGAGAGGTGAAGTGATTTGTCCAATGGGTTACACAGCTAGTTCAGGGGCAGGAACAGGTACAGAACACTCTGAAATCATCCAGGTCAATCCAAAACTCCAGATGCTGGTCAGATGCCGGTCAGATGCCAACTCTTGGATATCAAATTCCTAACAGCTTAGACATCTCCTCAAAGAGCAGGGCTGCTTGTTTCCAGCCTTCAGGAAGAGGATGACTAGACCTTTTCTGAAAAGTTCCTGCTGAGCAGACAAGCATGTTCAGATCCCAAGCCCACACGGCACTGTGGCGCTAACTGTCACAAGGCACGTCCCTGGCCCATGCATGAGATACGCGTGCCACACAATGGAAGTGAACCCAAGCCCAGTTCCAGCACCTTCTGACTTGAAGCCAGGCAAATGTACCCAGGCTCATTTGTAAGCTGCCATAACCCTCCTCCTCCCAGCCTGTCTCATCCTTTTCCCCAAGTTCCCTGGTTGTTACAAGCTTATCACAGTAGTAAATCAAAATGTTCTCAAGAGAAGAAGAAAAGATAAAAGCAAAAAATGCAACATCCTCAAGAGAGGAATATTTTTTATAGTTTCACAACTTTCACAATTCTGTCTTTAAAAAAAACCATTATTTAATTTTAGCACCACAGAGTTGCTAGTGATGAATAATGGCTCCTCTTCTACCTTCTAGTATTTCTAAAATATTAATACTGGTTGGATACCTCTCCTAAGGGAAAGCAGGAGTTGAATCTTTTATAGGCTTCTGAGCTTGTTCCCATACAACAGACTATATATTCCGTTTCTACCAGTCCTGCACTCTGGGTTCCTGAAATTATATGTTCATCAAAGGAAAGAAGCCACAGTGTGGGATCGAGAGGATGAAATACGTTGCCAAATAGTCCCTTTCTCATTATTTTCTTTGTCTAAGTCTTTGCCCTTTTGAACTATCCATCAAGATGCACCTTCTGTCTGTACAACAAACTTGAGATCTGAATAATAAATAGAAAGCACAATGAGACATCCAACTTTACAGTCTTCCCAGCTGGTCCATCCACTGACAAAAGTTCATTCTGTCTTCAGCTGCAAATTGTTGGTGTTGAGCTTTGGATGCTTAGTCCCCACGTATTTATTCTTGAGCTGGTCATGATTGTGTGTTTGTGTGTGGGGGTACGTGTTTGTGTGTGGGGGTACATGTGTGTGATTTAGTGTTACATTTGGAGTACAGAAGAGGAAGAAATAATGAGGAGACTATTTCAGAATATACTAAAAAGAGTACTGTAAATTGTTGTACTTGGCAATGGGATTTTTTTTTTTTTAATCAGGTTTGCTTTTTTTCCTCTTTACAAAACTAACACATGCTCACTAGGAAAATCCTGGCAAAGAAAGTAAAGTAAAAGGTAGAAAAACAAGATGCTCAATGTCCCACTGGATAGCTAACAACTATTCTAATATGTTCATAAATACTTTCTAGTCTTTTAAATGCATGCAACTGCAAAAATATATTTTAATTGATTTTTATACATTGTCCAATAATTATAGATTCACATGCATTTGCAAAAAATACTCTTTTACCCAGTTTCCCTAATGTTAAACTGTGGTACAATGTCACAATTAAAATATTGACATTTATGCAATCTACGGATCTTATTCAGATTTGCCATTTTACTTATACTCTTCTGTGTGTGTGTGTGAGAGTGTGTGAGCATATAAGTGTGTGAACGTGTAAGTTTGTGTGTGTGTATTTAGATTTTTGCAGTTTTATCTATGTATTGGCTTGCATATCCATCACCACCATTGAGCTACAAGGCCATTCCTTCCCCACTGGGATGCTTCATGTTGTCATTTCACAACCACATCTTCTCTCTGGTAGGGTCTGCCTCTTCCCTCACAGATACACATTCTGGCAGCCTCTGATTTGTTCTCCATTTCCAAAATTTTGTCATTTAGTTGGAGGTGGGGAAGGGAGACAAAGGGGTGTTTAATGGATACAAAAAATTAGAAAGAATGAATCAAACCTAGTATTTGATAGCATAACAGGGTGAACAGGGTGATTATAGTCAATAATAATTTAATTGTACATTTAAAAATAACTAAAATAGTATAATTGCATTATTTGCACCACAAAGGATAAATGCTGGAGGGGACAGATACACCACTTTCCATGATGTGATTATTACACAATGGATGTCTGAATCTAATGTACCCCACATATATATGTGTGTGTGTGTGTGTATAATACACCCACAAACATTAAAAATAAACATAAAAATTTTAAAGAAAATATCATATAAATGGAATCATATAGTATGCAACCTCTGGGATTAGCATTTTCATTCAGCATAACTCCCTGGAGATTCTTCCAAGTTGCTGTGTGTATCAATAATTCATTCATTTTATTGCTGAGCCATATTTCATGATATGAATAAACCACAGTTTGTTTAACCATTCACATGTTGAAGGACATCTGGGTTGTTTTCAGTTTCTGGCAAATATGAATCAAGCTGCTACGAACATTTGTGTACAGGTTTTGTGTGAACATAAGTTTTTATTTCTGGGATAAATGCCTAGGAGTGCAATTGCTGGGTTCCATGGTAAGTGCATGTCTAGTTTTATACCAAACTGCCAAACTCGTTTCCTGACTGGCTGTATCATTTTACATTTCTAGCAGCAATGTCTGAGTGATTGTTTCTCCACATCTTTGCCGGCATTTGATGTTACTCCTTTTTAAAAATAAATTAACGATTCCAATAGGTGTGTACCGGTAGTCTGTTGTGGTTTTAATTTGCATTTCCCTCATGGCTAAAGAGTTGGAACATCTGTTCATGTGCTTATTTGATATCTTCATATCCCCTTTGTTGAAATGTCTGTTTATGTCTTTTGCCAATTTCCTAATTTGGTTGACTGGGGTTTTCTGCTGTTGAGTTTAAAGAGTTCCTTCTATATCCTAGATACTAATCCTTTTTCAGATATGTGGTTTCTAAGCATTTTCTCCTAGTCTGTAGCTTGTCTTTTCATTTTCTTGACAGGATTTTTCACATAGCAAAATTTTCAAATTTTGATAAAGTCTAATTTATCAAAATTTCATTTTAGGGTTCACACCTGCTTGTGTCAAGTATAATAACTCTGCCTAGCCTTAGATCCCTAAGATTTTTTCCTACTTTTTTCTTAGTTTCATAGTTTTTTACATTTATATCTGTGATCCACTTTGGGTTAACGTTTTTTGTTTGTTTTGTTTTGGGTTTTTTTGCTATTTTTATTTATTTATTTTTTTTTTGAGATGGAGTCTCACTCTGTTGCCCAGGCTGGAGTACAATGGCGTGATCTAGGCTCACTGCAAACTCCGCCTCCCAGGTTCAAGTGATTCTCCTGCTTCAGCCTCCCAAGTAGCTGGGATTACAGGTGCCCGCTACCAAGGCTGGCTAATTTTTGTATTTTTAGTAGAGACGGGGTTTCACCATGTTGGCCAGGCTGATCGCGAACTTGTGATCTCAGGTGATCAGCCCAAAGTGCTGGGATTACAGGTGTGAGCTACTGCACCCGGACCACTTTGAGTTAAACTTTTATGAAGAGTGAGGTTTAGGTTGAGGTTCATTTTTTGCCTTAAGATGTCCAACTGCTCCAGCATCATTTGCTGAAGGATCTATCCTTCCTCCACTGACTTCCTTTCTCACCTTTATTAAGAAGCAGTTGGGCACATCTGTGTGGCTGTATCTCTGGGTTGTCTATTCCGTTCCACTGATCCATGTATCCCTCCCCTGCTGTACCATGCTGTCTTGATGACTGTCGCTAGGGTGATTCTTTACATATTGCTATGGTTTGGATCTGTGTGCCTGCCCAAATCTCATGTCTAATTATAATCCCCAATGTTGGAGGAAGGGCTTGGTGGGAAGTGATGGAATCATGGCGGGGAGTTTCCTCATGAGTGGTTTAGCACCATCCCCCTAGTGCTATTCTCGTGATAGAGTTCTCAGGAGATCTGGTTGTTTAAAAGTGTATAGCACCTCCCCCATCTCTCTCTTGGTCCTGCTCCTGCCCTGGAAGACACCTGCTCCTACTTTGCCTTATGCCATGCTTGGAAGCTAGCTTCCTGAGGCCACCCCAGAAGCAGAAGTTGCTTGCTCTGCTTCTTGGGCAGCCTGTGGAACCACGAGTCAATTAAACCTCTTTACTTTATAAATTACCTCATCTCAGGTATTTCTTCATAGCAGTGCAAGAATGGACTATAATACGCATGTTATATCATGAGCATTTTCTTCTATCATTACCAGCTCCTTTTGTACAGCTATGCAATATTTAAGGCAGACATACCCTAATTTAACAACCACTTCCATCATAATGGACGCTTAACTGTTTTAATTATAAACATTGTGAATGATGTAAATAAAGCTACAAAGAACATCTTCTTGTGAAAAAAAAAAATTCTCCACATTTTACGTGATTCCTTCGGATAGACACCCAGGAAAGGGGTTACTCAAAGAGAAAGCATATTTTACGGTTATTTCTATTGGAATATTCTCATACTATTTTTACCTATATGAAAAATATTACCATTAGCTTTAACATTTCATGGTGTTTATGGGTTTGTATGTCAAAGTAGGAGAATGCACATCAGCGAAGAAAAAGGAGATTGTAGGAATGAAGCATAACGTAGCCACGCTGCCTCCTGAAATGATGATGACCGTAATAGCCGCCCAGGCCTGGACATCATAAAATGTTGCCACAGACCCATCTCAGGTAATCCAACTATCCAACGAGGAAGTCAGGTAAGTAAAATCGATTCCTATTTTACCTACTTTAGGACAGTTATTTGCTACTAGAATGTTTTTTAAAATCTCTTTTCATCCTAAAGAAAAAAGATTTAGTTAAGTCATTTTCTTTTTACCCAAGAAAGGGAAAGAGACAAATTGACCAGCCTAATTTATCCCTTATTGTTTTGGCAATAGAAATGGCTGTTACAGGAGATGGCCCTGAATGGGAGGTGAGAAATATCTGCCGCGTAGAATAATCAATGACAGCTTGGAAGGCCTGACACAGTTCCATTTATGTTTCTATCCTTTCTAATCGAGTTTTCTCCTTTTTCTCTAATGGAAGCAGCGTTCCATGGTGAGACAGGAAAACAATGTGGTTTTTCTTTCTATGTAGTCAATCATTTTGCTTTTAAAATTATGCTGGATCTGTGCTGCTAACAGCAAGCATGATCATCCTTGTATTGTGAGTCCTAAAAGCTGAGGTTCTCATTCTGAGGACCCAGGCCAGAGGGGGCCCGGTGGACTGTCAGGATGCATGTCCCTATGTGTACCCAGCAAAGGCTGCAGCCAGAAGAAAGGAAAGCCCAAGGCCACCTGTGGGTCACACTATTATATCATTTAGAAAAACCATTCTTCATATTCTCAAAGGTTGGAATGAGCTGTCCTTGAGAATTGTAAGGCACAGAATCACTGAAACTATAAACACTCAGATGTAGAGAAAAGCATCCTGTGTGTGGGTGGCAGCTTTTCTAATGAAAACATTGGACTCTTCCCTCCTCATATTGTGGGGATGAGGGCAACATTTAGGGAGACTTGACATTAGTTAAGTGTCTTCTTTGGGACAGGCAACTTACTAGAGACTTCTATTATATTTTTATATTAATTTTCATAATCTAAACAGGCATTGTTAGCCTTATTCACAGAGAAGGAAGCAGAACACTAAATAGGTGGAATGAATTTTTTAAGAGCTGTTAATCAAGTCTAGGTTTGTCTATGCCTGGTTGAATTCTTTTTCTACCACTCCTCGGTGAAGATGCAGAGGAAGAAAGAAAAGGAACCAGTGATTTAAGTTAGAAGAGCAGATGTAACAATAAGTCAACAATGTGATGAAGATAGGAGCTCTCAAGCTCTCTGCTTTTGAACTTCACTCTTGCACAAATGAACGGAATTCAGAGATTGTGGGAAAAGGTCTCAGGGAGACCCCATGGGCTTCCACTGTGGAGAAAGGAGTCCTTATACTTCTCCACCCTATAGAGAACCTAGGTTCTGCTCTGAGATAACAGAGTCTGTAACCCCCATGAAGAGAAGAGAAATATAATGTGGGTCTTGTCCCCAGGAGGTAGGGTTTGGAGCTTGCAACCGGCATGCAGGGCTTGTGGTTCAAGTTCTTCCTCAACCACTTTTTAATCTGTGTGTCAAAGAACACATTACTAAATCTCTCTAGCCTTCAGCTCCCTCCACTGTAAAACAGGAATAAAATCCACCTGGAGGCTTGCTTTCAAGATATGTGTGAGATCATGCAGATAAAGAGCTAGCATCTAGGATGGCTCAGTATCTGGAAGCCACAAAGCTGTCATGGCTGATACCCTGATCCCTTTTTTTCAAGTATAGCTTTTGTGTTTCCCCGGATGTTGATGATTCTGTCATTCTCAGCAATGCCTGTAGGTGCAGATACCCTTGTACTCTCCAGGTGAGTCAGACAACTCAGAGTGTGCCATCTGACACCAGATTCTACCATCACCCATGATGGGTAGCCTCCATCTTTGCCAAAATCTCCAATTACAAAGCCCAAGTCCATAGTTCCTCTCTTTCTCTTTAAGATAAATTGTTTCTGTGGTTTCTGGGGTAAAGACACATGCACCATGTAAACTCCGCAAAGAAAATCAGACCTTCATCTTTTAGATGCACTTTTCCCCCCGAGTTGATGCAATGTCAATTCTACCCACACTGAGGGGGCACTTGTGGGGCAACAGTGCCCGTTACATGCATCAGGTCACCACAAGAGAAAGTGTCTGTATAGTCCCTCAACCTCCCGGAATTCACAGCCATGGGAAAGGCTTGGCAACACAGCACACAAACACCTGCTCCATCTCACATTTTAAGCTCCCTGTTAAAGTCAGCAACACAGAGAAGCCAAATCTACTTTCATATCATCGACCATGGAAACTCAGATCCTATTAGTTTATAGCCTCTGGATTTACATTTCTTCTTTGGATACAGCTCTGGGGAAATTACTGTTCTCAGAACATGTGGAGGGAGAGCTGGGAATCACAAAATGCACCATATGCAAGACTTCAGCTAGTGATCATATCAAGAAATGTCAAAAAACCACCAGATCATTCTGAGCAAGTCTTTCAAAGGCCACAACTCTGAACAGCTCAAGGCAGGAGAAGACCCTTTATTTTCCATCTACCCTCTGCTCTCCGCAGAAGTGAACCCACAGCACAGTCCCTGACACACAACAGACACTACGTAGTGTCTGCTGAATACTGTGGGCATGAAGGTCAAGTACAGTGTTTACAGAAGTGGCCACCGTTACTGCATTCACAATAATTTCCAACCCTTCAGCATGTGAAGGGGAGTCTCCAGGAGGAATGGAGGCAAGGAGTGGCTCTTGCTTGAGGCTCGAGTGTGTACTAGGAGACAGGAACTGTGCCAGGTGGTACAAATAACAAAATAGTGACCGAGTATCCATACAGATTGCCAGTGGGCTTGGTCCTTCAGGTACCTTAACTATCCACTTTGACCATCACATCAATTCTACATGCTTTTGCTCTCTCCTTTTATCATTGTGTTGGTTATTACTGAGCCTCAACTTGATTGGATTGAAGGATGCAAAGTATTGATCCTGGGTGTGTCTGTGAGGGTCATGCCAAAGGAAATGAACATTTGTGTCAGTGGGCTGGGAAAGGCAGATCCACCCTTAATCTGGGTGGGCATCATGTGATCAGCTGTCAGCATGGCTAGAATATAAAGCAGGCAGAACAACGTGAAAAGCCTAGACTGGCTTAAGCCTTCCAGCCAACATCTTTCTCCCATGCTGGATGTTTCCTGCCTTCGAACATGAAACTCCAAGTTCTTCAGCTTTGGAACTCAGACTGGCCCCCCTGCTCCTCAGCTTGCAGATGGCCTATTGTGGGTCCTTGTGATCACGTGAGGTAATACTATTTAATCAACTCTGCTTCATATATATATATCTATATCTATCTATCTATCTATCTATCTATCTATCTATCTATCTATCCTATTAGTTCAGTCCCTCTAAAGAACCCTGACTAATACAATCATCAAATAAACTCTAATTTATTTGATCATGAGTGGCTCTATTATCCTCCCTTTACAGACTGGGAAACTGAGGCACAAAGGTTAACAATATTGACCAAGTTCCCGTAAGTATGCAGTAGAGGTGGCCTAGATAAAGTATTAACACTTGTGATTTATTACAGGCTTATTCTTTCCCAGTGGTACTAAACACTGAAAATGTATTATCTCATATGACCCTTCCCAAAATTTCAGGAGGCGGGTTCTTATTCTTTCCATATTGTAGACAACACAACAATAACAACAACAAAAACTTCACCAGGGTTTCAGTTAAGAAACTATCCAAGTAATATCTAAGCCTTTCTGCCAGTTGAACCTTTGCTCGGAATCACTATATAAAGCAATTTGATTATTTGCAAAAAGTTTAACCAAATAAGAGTATTCCTACCCCAAACCTGCCCTATAGGTGACCAAAACGAGCAGACTGAGAAATGGTCAGGAGAGTTGTTTCCGCCAGCTTAGTAATTACATAGTAACAAAAGGGGATTCAATCAATTGCTTAGCAATTAGCCATTATAAGAAGATGGGAAAGAAATCAATTGGCTGTTTGGTTGAGCAGGAAGCATTTTAAATGTTACCACAGTGAGAGAAATATTTGAAGATTTGTCTTCATAATGGTTAACTAATTGCCATCTTCACATTTTATTGCCTTGGAAAAATAACTCAATTCAAGAGACAGAGTATTAACACTTGGGGCTATTTCTCCTTTGTCTTAGTTAGCATCAAAAGGTGGCATGTAAATTGATCAGTCTATATAATTTAGGAAGACCCCCTCCTAATGAACAGCATCTTTTGAGTGCAGAGTCAACGTGATATTCATCAGTTTGCCATCGTATGTACCTAGAACAGCATGGGGGCATAGGGCAGGTGCTCAAGACATGGTGGCAATTGAAAATAAACGACAATTGGAAAAAATGCTAGGGTCTATCCCCAGTGCTGCATTCCCTTTAAGTGAAACTCTAGTGCTACAAATGCAATTTGACTTCGGTAGAACTATGGTGAAGGATTGCAGCTATAGATTTTTTACCAAGCAGGCTGTCCAACGCCTTCTTACATTAACCCTCCCACTTGGCCCATGACAATCAGTTGTGCCACAATCACGTGTCATGACATTCCCCTTCTTCCACCCATAATGAGAGGTACTTTTAGCCATGCTGAACCCATTTATTTGGCCTCAGAGATGGCTTCAGCAATGGGCATTTGCCCAATGTTGTACCAAACCGTATTCTCCTTGGGGTATTCTTGTTAGATCTGTGTATTAGTCTTTTCTCACACTGCTAATAAAGGCATACCCAAGACTGAGTAATTTATAAAGGAAAGAGGTTTAATTGACTCACAGTTCCACATGGCCAGGGAGTCCTCACAATCATGCCAGAAGGTGAATGAGGAGCAAAGTCACATCTTACATGGGGGCAGGCAAGAGAGCTTGTGCAGGGGAACTCCCACTTGTAAAACCATCAGATCTCATGAGACTTAACTCACTATCACGAGAACAGTATGGGAAAACCCGCCTCCATGATTCAATTACCTTCCACTGGGTCCCTCCCATGACGTGTGGGGATTATGGGAACTACAATTCAAGGTTAGAATTCGGTGGGGACACAGCCAAACCACATCAAGCTCAGAGGGACGATTCCTCTTGCCTTTAATATTCACAGTGCTAGAAGGATGCAGCTTGTGACCAGCTTCTTTGACCAAGTGTCTGTGGCAGGAAAAGATCAGGCCACCACGCAAAGGGAGAGTACAAAGTGCAACTATGCGAGGCCTGGATCCAGCTATTCTAAAGCCAGATGTACCTTTGGATTTCCTGACTATGGGAGTCAATGAATACCCTTTAGCCTCAGCCATTGAATGTGTGTCTGTCGCACACAACCTCTGTGTTCTGACTAACACAGTGCCACTTTCCAGCGACTGTAGTTATTTTTGCTTCACTTTGTTAATATTGGGGGCAATCAGAAAAAGAAAGAACCAGAGGTTGAGAATAGCATGAGGAGGTAGTCTGCAGAGGATTTACAACTTTGAAATAAACCTGCAGCAAGTCCCAGGAAGACTGGGGGCAAAGTAATCCTGATCAAAAGGAGCAGTTGTGCACAAGGGGCTGGAGGCCTGAGCTTGTAGCTGAGGGTCTGGGATGATGGAAAAACACAGAAGGCAGGAATCTACAGAGTTCTAGGTAGAAAGGGGCCCTAAATTAGGATGAAAGCCACACACAGAAAAAAGTGACCGCTTTTGCATTATCTACCACAAAGCAAAAAATTAATGTACTTTGTTGAAACAGGGGATTGAGTTCCTTTCTAAAGATTCTATTAAATACAGAAAATAGCTAATAAATACAGAATAATAAATAATAAATACAGAACATAGCTAATAAATACAGAAAATGCACCATGCCCATATTACTAATGCAGGATGAGTAGATGTCAATGTACTTCCATGATTGAGATCCCAGTGTCACAGCTAAAGTTAAAAACAGAGGCTTTCCGAAGGGTCTCACTCCAAGTGTGTCTCTTCCCAGCCCAATATCTTGGTCAGTGATGTGAAAACCCGCCCTGACTACAGGAGAAAGAAAAGAAGGCAAGGCGACAAGCAGCTGAAGAAGGTACAGTAAACCGTAATAATTGCTTATAAAATTTTATGGTTGGTCATTAATCCTAACCACCTCAATTTCTAAAAAGAAAGATTCATAGTCTTTTTAAATAGACAAAATTTGAGTTTATGGGAAACTTAATAATATTCATGCTGATACAATAAGAAATTCCAAGAGTCTTAAATTTCCTGCAGACTTTGGAGGGGAGGCAGCCTGTTACAGTATAAAAAGGACAGGTTTGGGAGTCAGGACCATGGCCAAAGCCTGGCACGGGGCTTTAAGGAAATTCCTGAATGTCCCTGAGCTTCAGTTTCCCCCTCTGGGAGATGGGGAGCGATGCTGGCTTCTTTACAAAACCACCAAGAGAACTCAAAAAGAATGCATGACAGTTCGGAGAGGCGCAGAGCCTGGTTTGTAGGCAGCCACACTCAATAAAACAGAGCTAAAATCCTCACTTCCCCCACCCCCGCCAATCTTTTCAAATTATATCCAGAATACGGCCATAACCACGCCTCTCCCCTTCCACCACCATTGCTCTGGGCCAATCCCCCACTGCTTCTAGAGCCTGAGTGATTGCAGCTGTTCCTACTCTTGCCCCATCCACACTCTAATCTATTCTCCATCCATCAGCCAGAGTCATTCAATAAAGACATAAGCCAGATCACATCTGTCTTCACCAAAGCCCTCCAGTAGCTTTGCCGCTCAATTAGAATAAAGGCCAAACCTTATGGTGGCCAAAGACCTTCTGTGATCTGGTCACAACTTTTCTCCTATCTAACATTCCCTTGCTCCCTCTGCTTCAGCCACACCAGCCTTCCTACGGTTTCTAGAATATTCTGGACACACTACTGCCCCCAGCTTTTGCACTCATAGTTCATTTTATCTAGGATGCTCAGCCCCCAGACAGATGCATCCCTGCACTCATCCCATTTCATCAGTTCTCAGTGAGGGCCTCCCTATTGAAAACTGCAACCTACTCTCGTCTCTAGCCATTGACCTCCATAGCCCCTATCAGGATCTATCATAGCAACTGACACACCATATATTTTATTAACTTTTGATTTGTCAGGTTCCCTTACTAGCAGGTGGACTCTAGGACAGGGCTTGGTCTGTTCTGTTCACTGCTGTGTCCACAGAATCTACAGTAGTCCTCATCATGTAGCTGGAGCTCAGTGCATTTTTGCTGAATGGAGAAATTAGTCATTTCTCTCTCCGAGTCACTCCAGAGCTGCGGGTTGCAAACAGCTTCTCTCATCAAAAAACACCCCTGCCCGGGTCCTAAAGGCCCTGAGGCTTCAGGCCAGGCTGTATCCAAGCAGTAGAACAAGGCAGTAAAATCAGAAACCCTGGTTCTGGATAGTCACCTTTGCCACAAGTTATGGTTTTATCACTGATGAAGGGAAAGATGAAACCTAAATCAGTTGGCATTTGAGGGGATTCAAAGAGCAACATAAAAATGTCAGGTTCATGAAGGTGCTCTAATAACGCAAACATCCTTCTTCCTTTAAGTGATTGTTATAAGGATTAAATTAAATTTTGTTTGGGGCCAGGCGTGGTGGTTCACGCCTGTAATTCTAGACTCTGGGAGGCCGAGGTGGGTGGATCACTTGAGGCCAGGAGTTCAAGACCAGCCTGGCCAACATGGTGAAACCCCATCTTTACTAAAAACACTAAAATTAGCTGGGTGTGGAGGCGGGCACCTGTAATCTCAGCTAGTCAGGAGGCTGAGTTGGGGGGATCACTTGAACCCGGGAGGCGGAAGTTGCAGTGAGCCGAGATCACAGCATGGCACTCCAGCCTGGGTGACAGAGTGAGACTCCATCTTAAAAAAAAATAATAATAATTACAATAATAAAAAATAAACTTTATTTATAAAATAGGTTACAATTTTCATTAAAATATCTTGTCTCCCCATCTGCCCTTCAACACCTTCACAGAGGATCACCAACTGCCTGCTTCAATGGGGACACCACTTCTTCAGCTCCTTCTCCCCATCAAAACTCTTCCTCCACAGGAAAAGGAATTGACTTGTCTCATGAGAGCTTGACTTGTCTCATTCTTTCAAGTCAAGCTTTTGATTTTCCTGAGTTACAGTGAGCTCATCCGATACAACGAGTCCAATTAGCACTGAGAAATTTAACTTTTTGTAACTCCTTAACCCAGTGGTTCTCAACCTTGATGATATACCACAGTCTCGGGCAGAAATGGGGTGGATTAAACAAAAAATACAACAAATACAGACATAAAGCAAATAACAACAAAAAGAAAGAAAAAAAATGACAACCACAAAAATACTATGACAACAAAAAGCAACACAAGCGAACGTCAAGCATCAGAGGCTGATAAATAAGGCTGTCTTGAAAAGTCAAATGACTAAGATGCCTTTAGGCTGGGCATGGTGGCTCAGGCCTGTAATCCCAGCACTTTGGGAGGCTGAGGCAAGCAGACCACAGGTCAAGAGATTGAGACGGAGATTGAGACGGTCCTGGCCAACATGGTGAAACACCATCTCTACTAAAACTACAAAAATTAGCGTGGCATGGTGGTGCGCGCCTGTAGTCCCAGCTACTCAGGAAGCTGAGGGGGGAGAACTGCTTGAACCCAGGAGGCGGAGGTTGCAGTGAGCTGAGATCACGTCACTGCACTCTAGCCTGGTGACACAGTGAGACTCTGTCTCAAAAAAGAGTAAAAAATAAAAAGTAAGATGCCTTTAAAAATAATACAATCTTAAAAGAGCTAATTTAATGACTTAATGCTATTTATCAGGAAAATATCTGCCCTAAGGTATAATTTCTTTTCCTCCATTAGACAATACATGAACAAACGGGATGATCATTGGTTTTCAGACATATTCCATGGATAAGACGTAGAGGTTCTTGGGGAGTATGTGAACAGGAGATGGGCAGGCAATCAGAGAAAAATGTTTCAAATGCATAAATCTATCCATCAGGACAGGAGAATGGGGAATCAGCTGTTGTGAGTTGTCACCACTTATGATTCTGTTCCTGGTAATTAATCCAAACAATAGCGCCTGTTTATTTCATGGATCACTCCTGTTCTCATGATAACCTGCAGAACATTTCCAGGAATGAACTGGACCTACAGGTAAGTAGTAGAAATAGATTAAACATTTTCAGGGGCATGGGTGGGAGTGTACTGCACTGAGGAAAATTCCTTAGATGACGTGATACTGTTTCAGGATGAAAAATCATAACTTACCGTGGTGAGAAATTACCTGCACAATTTAAAATTCTCAGAGAAAATATAGTGTTTAGCATCAAATGTGACAAACTGATTTTGAAGTCTTTCACTTTAATTCATCTCAATTTTTTTTTTTTTTTTTTTTTTTTTTTTTTTGAGACGGAGTCTTGCTCTGTGCCCCAGGCTGGAGTGCAGTGGCGCGATCTCGGCTCACTGCAAGCTCCGCCCCCTGGGGTTCACGCCATTCTCCTGCCTCAGCCTCCCGAGTAGCTGGGACTACAGGCGCCTGCCACCTCGCCCGGCTAATTTTCTTGTATTTTTAGTAGAGACGGGGTTTCACCGTGTTAGCCAGGATGGTCTTGATCTCCTGACCTCGTGATCCGCCCGTCTCGGCCTCCCAAAGTGCTAGGATTACAGGCTTGAGCCACCGCGCCCGGCCCATCTCAATTTTTTAAAAGATCGGTTTGTGTGCATGGTTGACAATTTTTACCACAACACAGAAACTTATTGAGAAATTATTAGGTGCGAGAAATTACGAGGTGCAATAGGTTAGGTGCTTTACATTTGCTCCTTTTATCCTTAGAGCAAAAACTTTTGAGTTATTATTTTTGTTTCCTTTTCACATCAGAAATTTTGCTCAAAGCTCTATAGCTTATACTCCAAAAAAAAAAGAAAAAAAAAGATTGGGTATGAATGTAGACCAGCAAAGAGCACAGACTTGGAAGCCAGGCTGCTTGGATACAAATCTCAGTGCTGCCACGACCAGCTGTAGGACCCTCAGGATTCTGTGTCTCAGTTTCTTTTTACATAAAATAGGGATAGTAGTAGTATCTGCCTTAAAAGGTTGGTGGGGAAGATTGTAAACATACAGATGGGTAGATCAGAGAGACAGGGGCAAATGTATATATATCCACACACCACACATGTACACTTATAAGTGTGTATTAAAAAATCAAAAGAAAAAAAAATGAGCTACTATTACTACACACACACAACACACACACACACACACACAGGGCTTAGACATCACAAACACTAAATGAGCTGAGGCATATATAGTGTGGAGCAGGGACTGCTACAAAAACATCAGGCATTATTACTGTCCTCATCAACACCCACCCTGGTCTCACATCTTTTTTTCTTCTTTTTTTTTTAGCTGGAGTCTTGCTCTGTTGCCCAGGCTGGAGTGCAATGGTGCCATCTCAGCTCACTGCAACTTCTGCCTCCTGGATTCAAACGATTCTCCTGCCTTAGCCTCCTGAGTAGCTGGAACTACAGGTGTGCACCACCATGCCCAGCTAATTTTTGTACTTTTAGTCGAGATGGGGTTTTACCATGTTGGTCAGGCTGGTCTTAAAATCCTGACCTCAGTTGATCCACCCACCTCAGCCTCCTAAAGTGCTGAGATTACAGACATGAGCCACCGCACCCAGCCCCTGGCCTCACATCTACATCAAGCCTTGGTATTTGTAAAATATCTCTTCACTGGTGGTCCCGAGGTTCTGCTTCCCTCTCATAGAGTCCTTCTCTTGGTTGAGAAATGATACAGGGAGCACAATCCCATTGAAAGAAAAGAGTCGACAGAGTTTTACTTTTTAGAGTTAATGTAAAAGGCTGATGATTGGTTTCAAAAGGTGAAAAATAAAAGCACCATAGAGAAATCTTGGCCCTCATGAGCCTCCAGATCGGGAAATTTACTATGAAATATACTCGAGCCAGATTTGGAAACAGCTATTCATTTTTCTGACTTTTCTTTTTTTTTACTAGTTGTGTGTGTGTGTGTGTGTTTAACCTCTAGAGGCTATGACACGGCTGACCAATGGCAACATCTCTTAAGCCTCAGTATCCCCCTCTACAGTCAGTGCCATGGCTTAGATGTTGATGTTCAAGTTGAGAAATGGGGGTGCCTTAGAGACTCTTGCTCTGGACCTTTGGAGTTGGGGTGATGATGAAAAGTTTCTTTCTCTCTTACTTCCAGCCAAAACCAGTTCACCTAATGTCTGCTTTACTCAATGAATTTTTAAATTAGGTTTTATTTGAAGGACACATTTTGAACATCAAAAAACTTTTGCCAAACACTGCCTTGGATCCCTTCCAGCTCTGATGTGCTGATGTCTGAGACTAGACTACCACTCACTTTTCCAAGACTTCCATATAAAGTACTCACCTCAGCAGCAATGGCAGGTGCTGTCCCATCAGGGAGGGACATTGGATCCAGAGCAAAATGGAAGCCAAACTAAACACACCCTGACTTTGGAAAGAAACACAAGAACTTTCCCATATTAAGATTCTAAATGATGCTTTCTAAAAATGTGTGAAGAAAAATTGAGTTTAATTCCACCAGTTGAGGCTATGGTGATATTATGGGATTTTTCTAAAGGACTTGGTGCGTACCCAATTCCCATGTGTAGCATATAACTCACAGATTTAATTATAGATCTTCCTCACTCACTAGTTCCCTAGGAAACAAATCCATGGCTTCATGTCTTGTGCATGGAAGGTCATAGCAAGAAGATAAATATTTTCTGCATTTTGAAACTTTATCTAGAGGTCACAGGTCTGCAAGTCAGCAGACAAGAGCTCTTCAGACAAAAGCCAAAAGCTGCTATGTTTGACTAATATCAATGATCCTTAAAACCTTTTGTGTTTATCTCAAATAAAGCACTTCCCACTTAAACAACTAAAAATTTTCGCTATATCTCTTTTCCTTTTTTCAGGTTGAAATACAAATAAGACGAATCGTTCCCTTAAATGTTTCTTCCAACTCTGTTAAGATAAAGCCTGTTTATAATAATAAAAAGAAGGAACCTTATCTGAAAAATCCAAACTAATTTTAATCAGGTGGACACTGCAGGTCAAAGTTCTTTTTTATTTTTTTCTGTGAATCAAGCAGAAAACTGCCACGACTGGTGAATTACACTGAACATCTAAAACAAGAGGAAAAATTAAAGCAGAAAATTCAGAAAAGGAAAAATGCAAATGCTTTTAAATATGTGATAAAAAGAATCACAAAGTAAAGAGATATTTTTCCTCATGACATGGGAAATCAATCTCATTTTACTTTATAATTTTGTGTAGGTAATACTCTCTGAAATTGGTTTTCGCTCATTCCCATTAGTGTCACTAACTTTTTTAGTCCTAAGTGAAGATTAAATGGGAAAATACAAGGAAAGTACTTTGTAAACCCCAAAGAACTATACAAATGTTAGCAATCACAATAAGCAGTTAGAGTATACATACTTAAACACAATCCTTTTGATCACAGCATGGCAAGACTAACAGACGGTTTCAAGTGTCCGCAGACTTTAAAGGACAAAGCTTAGAGATTGGTAGCAGTTATGAACTTCACCTTTCACGTGGAGATCATAAAGTGAACACACACGACCATCCAACAAAACTCATGGAAATGTCCCAGAGGGGTTCAAAAGATGAGTTATTTTCCCCAGCAGAGCACAGCAAACCCATCGCAGACAGAAGACCAAGGGGTCTGAACCTGGCATTATGACTCTTCCAGCTTCTCCTGCAGCCTCAACAATACACCGTTTATAGCCTTAGTTGGAGACCAGAGCCACCAGAGGAAGCTTTCTTTGTTAGTCTTTAGCAAAAGGTCCAGATGAGGAGAAAGCGACTATACAGTGATGTAAGGCGTGACTAGCAGGGGGCAGGAAGGATTAGTTAATCATCACTTCCTTTCAAAATGCATCAAGTAAAATTGCTTTTGCTCGGTTTAAGGACCTCCATAAAATATCCGTTAGGATGTAGCTTGTATTTATTGAGCAATTACTGAGTACCAGACCATGCGCACCTTTCCTATGTTCCCAATTAGTCTCACAACAGCCATTTGCCACTGGTAGAGCACACTTGGAGGGGAATGCAGTTCCTGTGCGCACCTAATTAATGGAAGCGATGGGCTCTAAGCCAAGATCTCTGCGCCCAATGCCTATGCTCCAAATCACCACCTAGTTAGGATGGTTCTGACCATCCTGCAATCAACATCTCCCTGGGAAATCTATGCAAATTGTGATCCCTCCCTTTACAGAAAAATACACACACACACACACACATGCACACACACACACTCACTTTGCCTGTGATTTCAGGCATTCAGAGACTCCCTCAAGTCCATCCAGGGACCAAGGGTGAACACCCCAGGTTAAGAAGCTCTGTCCCACAAGCCTTCCTGGCTCCAAGTCATCCCCTCTTCTTCCCCTCTTTTCAGCATGGGGCTCAACTCCACCTTCCTGAGTTTCTCCCATTTTGAACTCATGAAACCAGGCAGGCATAAGATTCTAACTCATGTACATTTTAATGATGACATGACTAAGGGTATTTTTGCTTTACTGAAGAAAAGACAAGTGTCAAGTACCACAGTCCAAGATGTGGTTAGAGAAGCTTTCAACTCGATGGGACTTCTGGCATTAACCACACAGTGGTTACTCCATGGGGCACCTGGGCTAGAGCCGTCCACAGCTTGTTAGCAAGGAGGCCCGGTGGACCCCTCTGCAGACTTACCCAATCCAAATGTGAGGGTGGGGATGGGAATTCGCTTGATTCTGTGAACAAATTCCCCTAGTCAAGTTGGGACACGTTGCAATTAAACACCTGCCTTGGACTGAGAAGAAATTAAGTCCCCTAACACTAAGTGACTTGCCTGAGGCCTCATTTCTTGACTGCAAAGCCTTCAATAGATGTGATGACTTCTGACTCCCTGTCTACACATTTGTATCCCAAATACCCAATAATGTGATCAAAATTCAGTCAATAGGACAATTTATTTAAACACATCATTTTGTTGAGAAAATGGACTTGAAATACCGAGTGCTAGCGGGAAATAAAATGTTTGTGATTTATTCCTTTAAACCAATAATGTCCCCAAATAGAATGTTCATTAAATTGCTAAAATTGTAATGCATGAATTTAAATCTGCTGTAATGCCTTCATTCGAGAGAAGTTCACTTTTAATAGGATTGTGTGTTCTCTGTAAGAAAAAAAAACACATTTTGTTGTAAATTGGGGATTAAAATAAACAAACCAACAAATGGCTACAGCATCATGGATTAAGCAGCCTTTGTTTGTTTGTTTTAAAGAACATTACCTAGAGTGACCATTTTTCTAGAATTAAAATTGGCAGGCATAGTCTAATAATTATGTAGGTGAAAAGGGGGCATGGCTTCGGGAGTCTGTATAGTTCCAAGATAATATGGGCTGCTGGGACCGTGTTTTCACATAAGATATACAAAGCACACACTTCAAACATATGGCTTCTTTTAGGTTATAACTGAAGAAATCCTAAACGATGGGACACTTCTCTACAGACCTGATGTCATTTCAGTGAGCTTCATCCATGTAGCTGCCACCAAATGCTGAGTCCTACGTTAAAAGTCTCATGCTCTAAGCCATTTAAATGGGTTCCATTCTTTGGCACTATTTTTATAAAAACATAGATTATAATAATCCATATTAGGATAGTTCCTAGGAAGTTTGTTTGTTCCTAACCTTATATTTACAAAGGAAAGGATGTGAAAGAAAATCCATCCATCGTCTGATCTTAACTGATTTTTCTCATTTGCATTTATTTCCTCCAAAGACTACAAGAGCAAAAATAAAGTTACCTCAACACCATTTCAATTCTCTTAAAATATGTTGATTGATTTAGGGCTCTGTGATGAAGATAATGTTTTCCTATTTTTAGAAAAAACCTTACTTCTAAATGGCAATTAACCTAATGAAATTTAAAAACACAACAGTCACTATTCTCCAAAGTCACTGTGTTTTCTAAGTAAAGTAAAGTTTACTTTTAAGGGAGGAAAATCGTATCTAAAAGCTACAAACAGTGGCCTACAGAAAATATATGAATTAAAATTAGATGCTTAAAGCAGTCATTGAAAGTAAGCTATTTTCCAATCGTTGCCTGTTCACAAGCACTTGCAAATTAAAAAAAAAAAAAAAAAAAACCTAGCCTATTTTGATAGGAATATATGTTGAACCAACTTTAGTTTGATGTAAGGAATGCTTCTTTTAAGTGGAAAATATAAGTCATTTGTATTTTATACTAAATCTAGAGGCAATGTAGCACTGGGGAAGACCGCAATTCCAGAAATCTGGTGAGACAAATTCAAACTCTGGTTCTGTGACTTCAGGCAGGTTACTTAACACCTCTCTAGGGTGGTTCCCTTTTCTTGATAGTAAAGTCATGGTCCTGTGAGCATTTGCCTGATAGAGTTGAGCGAGTTAAAGAGATAATAGCTTTTAGTGCTTGGGACGCTGCCTGGAACACAAAAAGTTCTGCGGTCTTATGGGAAATGTTGATTTCACATCAATGGGACTACCAATCCCAAAGGCTTTTCTGTATTTCTTGGAATCCCTGAACTCCTCACTAAGGCAGTTTTCCAAGGAAGGGGATTGAAAGTCTCACCAGGCCACCACCACATTCGCTCTGATGTGAGACTCAAATTCCATAATTGCCAATAGGGTGGCACATTGTTGAGTCTTAATGCACACAGGTCCTATGAACAAATAGTTCTGCAAAAATGTACCTCCCTGTTTGACCAAGGTGTATATTTTTTTTGCATAATGAGAAGCACAAACACATTGCTCCAGAAAATAACTGCATGTCTCTGTATGACTTCCAGTAGCAACTTTAGTAAGTTAGGGGAGAGTGAACCAAACACTGGAAGGATTCAAGGCCAGGCTATTTGTTCCTCTTAATGAGCATTAATTAAAGGTCTTATTCGAAGGAAAAAAGTGGAAGATGAAAAAAAAAAAAAACCAACCTGTCAATGACTCTATGGATTCTATAGAAATAAGCTATGATTGTTAGGGTCATTAGCAGGCACTCTGACATTCAACTAGAAAGCGTTATTCATGAACACAGAATGAGAAAAATTATACACTCCATTTAAATAAAATCAACCACCTAACAGATATAATTCACAAAGTGATCATTTTTAAAAACAGAAAATTGAATTTCAAATCAGCATTTTAATGGCCCACTGATCCAAATATTAAATTGATAATCAGGTCTGAGTTATTTGTGTAACTAGTTGGAAATATTCTTATAATTCTATAACCATCTATGAAATGTCAGAAAATTCACATGTTCAGAAATTATTGTCCCAAGAAGAATCTTAGACTGTCAGTGCCATAGGGGACTTCAGACAGGATCTAAATCAGTGGTTCTCAACTGTGGTGGGGCAGGGCGGAATGTCCCTGCTTGGAACATGAGACATTTTTAGTCGTTGCAGCTGGGGAAGGAGTGCTGCTGGTATCTAATGGGTAGAGGCAGAGGTGCATTAAACATCCTTTTATAAGCACAGGACAGCCTCCCACAACATAATTATCTGCCCCAAATGTCTATAGTTCTGAGACCGAAAAACCCTAATCTGGATTAACCTTTTTCACTTTACAAAACAGAGAAGCCAAAACCAGGGCTTTTCGGTGGACCAAAAAGTTAGTTGTGAACTTAAACAGGACTAGATTTCAGGGATTCTGGTACTATTTTATTTCTATGCTAGGGTTTCCCCTAGCTCCTTTATTCCTGCCCACCTACCCACTTATCCTCAATCTATCATTCAGGATTTGCTAAATGCCTACTATGTGTTTAGCACTGGGAATACATCAGTGAACAAGATAAAGTCTTTCTCTTGTGTGTTTATAGCATGGTGGGAAAAGCGGATATTAGGTAATAATACTGCAAATAATTA
The DNA here is from genome assembly GCF_024542745.1 of Macaca thibetana thibetana. NCBI lineage: Eukaryota > Metazoa > Chordata > Mammalia > Primates > Cercopithecidae > Macaca > Macaca thibetana. The sequence continues at coordinate 26,186,261 of NC_065597.1, read as the reverse complement.
CCATTGTGATAAGTGCTTCATGAGAGCACACAATAAGGGGAACTCAATTTGGTCTGACATTCTCTTGTTTTGAAGCCAACTCTCCTAATGCAATACTTGACCATGTATTTAAATATCCCTAAAAGAGATTCTGAGTAACAGGCATGGGTCTTGACAGGCTATCCCTATGTGGAGGGGACCTTGTTACAATGTTGGAGGCAAGAGTAATGGTCCCCATTCACTGGCGACTCACCTTGCACTAGGCACTGTATTAAGTGCTCTTCTTATATTTAATCCTCACAACACTAAGGGACAGGTACTATTATCATCGTAATCTCCAGTTTACGAGATCTCCATATTTGGAATGAGTAGCTTGGCTTAGGGATATGCCATGGTCTATCATAGCTGAGTTAAACTTTGAGGAAAGTGATTGATGTTGACATGCCTATTCATTGAGGGTCACCTTTGTGCTATAGCAGACCTGGGGATGGCATCAGAGTATCACTGGTGATTTGGTGATTAGTCCCTACCTTTGAAGAACTAGCGAGGGAAGTAAAGGTCATTTGAGGCAAGCAGCTGAGCATGAGCAATGTTATCAATTGCCATATTTAAGATAAAACAACATGGCAAAGACCTGAGTACTTGAGGCTCAGAGCTATGTTCTTAGAACTGCTGTCTAAAATGTCAGCCACTAGCCACATGTGTCTATTAAAACTAAGTAAGATTTAAAATCCCAGTTATTTGGTCACACCAGCCACATCTCAAGTCCTCAGCAGCCAGATGTGGTCAGTGCTTATACTGTATGTGCAGATAGAGACCATTTACATAATCACAGCAAGTTCTAGTGGATGGCTGTGCCTCATGGTAGCGTCCAGGAGTAAAAACTTTCTAGTTGCCATGCCTAGGGTGACGTTCTCCTGCTCATAATTTGGGACCTCAGGCTAACTCTGGCTCAGGCTGACAGGTGAGGAAGGGAGTTAAGGGCTTGCTCAGACTTAAGACCCATACACAACAGAACTACAATCCAGCACTCAGACAAATTTGGAATGAGAAGGGTCCTTAGGGATTAAACTGCTGCCTCTATTTCATCAAGCAACTAAAGACTTATATCACAAACTTTAATAATATATGCCCACCCCAATCCCCTTTTAAGACAGTAATTCCCCTTCCATAAATGTATTCCTTGGAGATGATTAGGAATGTGCACAAAGTTGAGGATGCTCAGTGGAATTACATTTATAATTGTGGATAAACTGGACCCTCACTAAATGCCCCACTAAAAACACCTATAGAACAGATTAATGCATAACGTTTTTCGGTTTTGTTTTTGTTTTTTCTCAAGATGGAGTCTTGCTCTGTCACCCAGGCTGGAGTGCAGTGATGCAATCTGGGCTCATTGCAACCTCCGCCTCCCAGGTTCAAGCAATTCTCCTGCCTCAGCCTCCTGAGTAGCTGGGATTACAGGTGCCTGCCACCATGTCTGGCTAATTTTTGTATTTTTAGTAGAGACGGGGTTTCACCATGTTGGTCAGGCTGGTCTCAAACTCCTGACCTCGTGATCTGCTTGCCTCTGCCTCCCAAACTGCTGGGATTACAGGCGTGAGCCACCGCGCATGGCCACAACCTTTAAGTACAATGTTGTACAGGTCATTTTGACTTGGAAATGTGTTGAAGCATATTAATTTAAAAAGCAGGTTGAGGCCGGGCATGGTAGCTCACGCCTGTAATCCCAGCACTTTGGGAGGCTGAGGCAGGTGGATCACCTGAGGTCTAGAGTTCAAGACCAGCCTGACCTACAAGGAGAAACCCCGTCTCTACTTTAAAAAAAAAAAAAAAATGAAAAACAAAAATTAGCCAGGCATGGTGGCACATGCCTGTAATCCCAGCTACTTGGGAGGCTGAGGCAGGAGAACCGCTTGAACCTGGAAAGCAGAGGTTGCGGTGAGCCAAGATTGCTCCATTACACTTTGGCCTGGGCAATAAGAGCAAAACTCCGACTCAAAAAAAAAAAAAAAAAAAAAAAAGCAGGTTGAAAAAAAAATACGTATATTATGATCTTATTTTTGTGAGCATATTATACACATGTGCATAAAAGAAGGTATAGAGATCTATAAAGGATTTAATGTGTTGGCGACTCATCTGGCTGGCAGAGTAAGAATGAGTGTTTTTTTTTTTTTTTTAACTTATCTGCATTTTCATATCCTTTCTCAGTGAACAAGTGTGCTGTTCGAGGCTATTCTCCAAACTAAGGACTGGCAACACGGGGGTTTGTTCAGTCCCTCTGTGGTCACCCAAAGCAAACTGGGGGCTCTGATTCAGTCAGTGGTGCCTCCATCCCCGTGCAGTTTCTTCTGGATGCTCTGATCTTTCCAGACAATCCCTTCCTCTTCCCCAGTGTCCACACTGGCTCATTAGAAAAAGAAACAGAGCAGAATTAATAGCATCTGCATGGTTCTGTCTTCACCAGTGGGCTACCGTGGGGGTTAAGAACTTGTCATCTTTTAATCAATACATTAATAAACTATTAATAGCTTCACACAAAATCATCTAAAGTCCACTCCCTGTTTCAGAAACATTTTTCCTTATTTCTTCTGCCCGAAACCAAATAGAATGGTATCCATGCCAGTATCTTATGTGTTATTCTGTGGCATGTTTGAGAATAAAGCATCTAGAATAGGGCTGTCCAATAGAGCTTTCTATGTTGATGGAAACATTTCATAACAGTGTAGACTGTGCAGTATGTATGTACTGCATATACTAGTCACCAGCTATATGTAGCTGATGATTTGAAATATGGCTAGCATGGTGATAAGGTTTGGCTCTGTGTCCCCACCCAAATCTCACCTCGAATTTTAATCCCCATGTGTCAGGGGAGGGGCCTGGTGGGAGAGGACTGGATCATATGGGCAGTTTTCCCAAGCTGTTCTCATGATAGTGAGTGAGTTCTCACAAGGTCTGATAGTTTAAAAGTGTTTCGCAGTTCCCCTGGTTCTCTCTCTCTCCTGCTTTACTGTGGTAAGATGCGTCTTGTTTCCCCTTCAACTTCCGCCATGATTGTAAGTTTTCTAAGGCCTCCCCGACCATGTAGAACTGTGAGTCAATGAAATCTTTTTTCTTTTTGTATTACCTAATCTCAGGTATGTCTTCATAGAGGAATGAAAACAGACTAATGCATATGGCTCATGAACTAAAGTTTTAATTTTATTTTAATTAATTTAAGGGTAAATTTAGGTAACCACAGGTGACTAGTGTCTACCTTACTGGACAGTGCAGGTTTGGAACCTGAATTGAGCTTCTACATACAAGCATAAAGAGTCCTCTTCATGGCCACAAAGTGTAAACTTTATTCTGGCTCAGAAATATTCTGAATTATGGGTGGTCATTTGCTTCAGTCTTGCTGCAATCCATGAAGCTCTAAGTAACTCTGAAACATTCGTCAAGATAACTTGAATATATTGGAAAGACAAATGGATCTTTTAAAAAGAAAAAAAAGATAGTGCCAAGTAAGAAGATGGGATGTATGAACATCTTTGAGTGGTGTTATTATATCCAGCATTAACGGGAAGGGATGGATTGTAAAGTGAGACTGATGATAGAATTCAGGATTCAAGACATGTTCAAGTGATTTGTCAGACCCTGAACTGATCTCATCCTTTTCAGTACACATTGCTTCCTAAACTTGATAAGCCCTCAACTCCCCTGATAGCAAAATGTCACAGAGGGATACCACAGGACAAACTTCATACTGACCAACCTCAAGGCATCAGATTTGGGTTTTATCTGCATCTGTCCCCGATAAGTCCCTCTCCTTTCTCTCGAGTGAAAACTGGAGGAGTGTTGTTATTGTCTGGTCATGTCTCTACACGCTGGTGTGATGCTGGCTTTGGAATAACCAGGGATGTGCCTGTTTTGTTCTCTGGGTCTGCCATGGCATGTTCTAAGTCATAAGAGACAGGAAGCAGACTCTGATAGGAACCCCAGTGTGGCAGAATGAAGGACAACAAGATGGATGTTAGGAAGGTAACAGGGCAGGTAAAAAGGGTACAACTTCAGTTTGGGCAGATTTATGTTTGTTTCCTAAAGAAAGAGGCCCAGAAGATAGGGAGAGTCAGGGATCTTTGGCTGTATATTCCATAGTTTTCAAAGCATCTTTCGTACAGTTTGCCAAATTTTGCAAATAAAAATACAGAATGCCCCAGTACAATTAGAATTTCAGATAAACAAATAGAAATTCTTTAGTATTAATATGTCCAGTGCAATAGTTGGGATGTACTTATTCTAAAACACTAGACATTATTTATCTGAAATTTCATAATGGAGTCTTGTATTTTATCTGGCAAGTCTATTCAACAAACACCACTCCCAAGGGATCTCGCCTTAATAAAAAGAGATCCATGGTTAACTATGTACTAGAAATGCTGCTTACTCTATCACGCTCTCAGAGATTCCCTGAGATAATAGTGTATTTCAAAGCTCTGACGAGTTCCACAGCAAATATTCCAATTCTCTTTAACACAATACTTTCCAAACTTTTGAGAACATAGAGCCCAGCAATACAGTAGTTTAAATGTCACCCCCAGGGTCAGACTGCCTGAGTTCAAACGCTGGATTCACAACCAGCAGACCGTATGACCAGGCACAAGTTATAACTAAAGATTCTGGCTGGGCATATGTAAGTGGTATAGTCATGGCACCAGTCTCACAGGCTTAATGTGAGAATTACATGAATCCATATAAGCCTGGCACAGCGTAACTGCTTTGTGAACATTAGTTTTAATAGTCACATTAGTGCCAAATACCTTTCCCAGCAAGGGCTAATAACATCCAATCAAAACAATGCATGCAATTTGGGACATGTTAACGGTAGACTAAGGTGGGGTGGGGAGAGTGTTGGCTTGGTTCAGCATCAAATAAATCCCTTTGACTTCAACTCATTATACTTGATGAAATGAGAATTTTTAGTGCAGTAGAAGGTTCAGTAGATCAAATCCTCTGATGAAACTATCCCCATTCAGAAGGAAGTTATTCAGCCTTCTTTGTTTTCTTTTTTTGTTGTTTGTTTTTTGTTTTTGTCTACTATTTTGTTTGTTAGGGCTGTTATGACAAAGTACTATAGATCGGGTGGCTCAAGCAACAGAAATTGATTGTCTCACAGTGATGGAGGCTGAGAACCTAAGATCAAGGTGCTTCTGAGGTCTGTGAGGAGGAATGTGTTCCAGGCCTGTCTCCTAGCTTCTCATGGAGTTTTCTTGTTTGTTTATTTTGCATTTTTTGGCAGTTTTGGACTTATAGATGTATCATCTTGATTTCTGCTGTTATTTTCGTTTTCGGCTTTTTTTTTTTTCTTTTTTGAGACAGTCTCTGTCTGTCACCTAGGCTGAAGTGCAATGGCGTGATCTCAGCTCACTGCCACCTCCGTCTCTGGGGTTCAAGCAATTCTTGTGCATCAGCCTCCCGAGTAGCTGGAATTACAAGCATGCACCACCACTCCTGGCTAAATTTTTCATATTTTTAGTAGAGATGGGGTTTCACCATGCTGCCCAGGCTGGTCTTGAATGCCTGACCTCAAGTGATCTGCCTGCCTCGGCCTCCCAAAGTGCTGGGATTACAGGCATGAGCCACCATACCCGGCCATCTGCCTTAATTTTCATGTGGAGTTCTCTCTGGGGGTGAGTCTGTCTCCAAATTTCTCTTTTTTATAGGCACCAGTCATATTATACTAGGGTCTACTCAAATGACCTCCGTTTAACATGATTACCTCTGTAAAGATCCTGTGTCCAAGTAAGGTCACACACATCCACCACCTATCTCACCATGCAGGATTACAATAAATCTTAAACAACAGAGTGCAGAGGGACAGATTTTGAGAAAGTTAATAGCATTATAAAACGGCAAGGTAAACATTAAATTTCATGTGCTGATCTGCACTGGTAAAGGTATTCGAACCTTTGCAAGAAAGATGCCAGGAAACTGTTAATCTTCCTGCAATTCCGCCTGAATACATATAGCTTGGGACTCCATGCCTCACAAAGACAAAGAGGTTCTGGGGAAATGGGAGAGGCATGTCTGCGAAAGAGCATTCTATTTGCAGTGTCACGAAATCCCCTGATGGCATATAGGAAATTGGAGACAGAAACAAGGAAATGAGGATAGAGACACAGGTATTTCAAAATTTACTGTGTACTTATCTCACGTCAGCCATCGTGCTAGGCACAGAACTTGCCAAATCTTCATCTAAAAAGACAAAGATTATTTATGGGCAGTCTATTTTAATAGAATGAGTAACATAATTAGAAAAACTGATACGGTTTGGATCCGTGTCCCCACCCAAATCTCATGTTCAATTGTAATCTCCCATGTTGAAGGTGGGGCCTGGTGGGAGGTGATTGGATCGTGGGGGTGCATCCCCTCCTGTAGCATCTGGTCATTTAAAAGTGTGTAGCACCTCCCTGCCCCACTCTCTCGCCCTGTTTCTGCCATGTTCTGTCAGGAAGATGTGCCTGCTTCCCCCTTGCCTTCTGCCGTGACTATAAGTTTCCTGAGGCCTCCCCAGAAGCAGAAACCGCCACGCTTCCTGTACAGCCTGCAGAACCATAAGCCAATTCAACCTCTTTTCTTTATAAATTATCCAGTCTCAGGTATTTCTTTTTTTTTTTTTTTTTAAATTTATTTTATTTTATTTTTTAAAATTATTTTTTATTATTATACTTTAAGTTCTAGGGTACATGTGCATAACGTGCAGGTTTGTTACATATGTATACTTGTGCCATGTTGCTGTGCTGCACCCATCAACTCGTCAGCACCCATCAACTCGTCATTTACATCAGGTATAACTCCCATTGCAATCCCTCCCCCCTCCCCGCTCCCCATGATAGGCCCCGGTGTGTGATGTTCCCCTTCCCGAGTCCAAGTGATCTCATTGTTCAGTTCCCACCTATGAGTGAGAACATACGCAGTCTCAGGTATTTCTTTATAGCAATGTGAGAATGGCCTAATACAGCTTCCCTCAAAAAAAAGGAGGGGGGCGGGTAAAAAGACTGATGGGGAGGTTGAGTAGAGGAGAAAAGGACAGCGATGATGGAAGAGGGCCAAGGCAAAACTTTGTCAATTTTGTCATTTTCATTGATGCTGGATCTGTTCTCTCCATTTTTGGAAAACTAGTAAGAAGGGTCACTGATGGTGAAAAGTTTGGTCAAATCAGGAAACATGCACATGCCTACATCTCCATACCTCTCATCTACATTGTTACCAGATAACATTACGGACTCTTGTACTTTCCATTTTACTCCATCAATAAGCATTTAAAATTTAGATATATTATAGGGATGGATTCTTAGAAATACTTTTTGTAAGGGAATCTGTTCAGGATGTTCCAAAGCAGAATCTCTTGTTCCTCACTAAAATATCTTTGAAGAATTGTGTTCAAAATTCCAACAATTTTAAGTCCTAAGACTGACAGATAGCTATCAGGAAAATCTCAGAGGCTGATGGAGGGGAACTGGGGGAAAATGTATTGGTGAGCTTCTCATGCTTTGTCTCATGAAACAGAGTAGAATCTTTGACTAGAAAACTGGAAGCTTCTCCTCTGTGGTCGTCTTCCAGTTTGGGAATCCCGAGTCTCTATCAGTCAAGCAAACACTCCGAAGCATCCCGATCTCTCACCATCCCTGGCCTCATACGTCCAGAGTGTGACAGTAGCTTTGAGAAAACAAGTAGGGCGGGAGTCTGAGAAAATGATCATGTTTTTTCTTTCTTGAGGAAAAATCAAAGCAAAAACTAATTAAGGCAGTTTTGAAACCTGTGTGTGTTTTAGAAGTGTTTATTGTCATATGTTAAGACACATTATAAAACTATGAGTGTTGGAACATCGTGGCATTTTTGCAAAATTTAATATACGAGATGGTCCCAAACTAAACTGTTGTATGTATTAGAGCTTAATATCACATGAAGGCTACGTGACAAAACCAGAAAAAGAATGGGTATTTAAAATAAAATAAAATAAAATAACATTTGGAAGGAAAACTAATTTGAAGGGTAAAATCTTGAAATGGGACTTTACATTAAACCATACATCAAAAGTAAGTTCTAGATGGACTGAAGAATCAAATGTGAATATGAAGCCGTAAAAACTTAGAAAAATACATGTAATGTGACTTTGATTTTGGAACAGGCCAAGATTGTTAATTGTATAAACAAGGGAACAAACATAAGGAAAAAAATAGTATTGTGTCTGACTAAAGATTTAAAAATTTAGTATTTCAAAACATCAAATCAAATTAATTCAAATAACAAGCTGGCATAAAAAAAGGCAACAAACATATGACAGGCAAGAGATTAATGTCCACAGTAAGCAGTGAGCCTTTACGAATCAATAGAGAAGCTATTAACACCCAAATAGGAAAAGGGAAGAGGGCTGGAACAGGCAGCTGCCTCACAAGACATGGAGGAAGAAAAAAATACCTTACCGCTGTTTTTTAAATGGCAAAAAAAAAAAAAAAAAAAAAAAAAAAAAAGCCACAGTACCTTATCATTTTCATCAATAAAAGTGACACATTTAAGAAAGTTTGGCTGGGTGTGGTGGCTCACGCCTTAATCCCGGCACTTTGGGAGGCCGAGGCAGGCAGATCATGAGGTCAAGACATTGAGACCATCCTGGCCAACATGGTGAAACTCTGTCTCTACTAAAAATACAAAAATTAGCTTGGTGTGGTGGCACAAGCCTGTAGTCCCAGCTACTCAGGAGGTTGAGGCAGGAGAATCGCTTGAACCCAGGAGGTGGAGGGTGAGGTGAGTCAAGATCCCGCCACTGCACTCCAGCCTGGTGACAGAGTGAGACTCCGTCTCAAAAAAAAAGAAACCTTAGCGCTTAATGCCGGCAAGCGTAAGGTAAACAAGGACTGTCACATATCATAGGTGGTCATAACCTATGTTATTTAGTGTTATTTCTTTGCAAAAAATTTTGACAATGATGTTTTAATTGTGGAAGGAATTTAGTTTTTCAATACAAATTTCAACTTCCAAGCATTGAGGATAAGAAATTAGATAACTGTGGACCCATGTCTGTGTACCTGAATGGTCCTCATAGAATTGTTTAAAGTAGTTAAAGACTGGTGGGAAACAGAATAACCAAAACTAGGGGAAAGTTTCAATAAATTGAGAGTCCATGAGATGTTTTCTTATGTGGACATTAAATATCATGGTTTGGAAGAACTTTATGAAGAGAACATTCCCAGAAAATAAAGCGTAATTTAAAAAAGCAGAATACAATTTGAACATATAGTTTAATCTTACATACGAATATACATGAATGAGTATAGATATAGATGTGAATATATATTTAATTATACTCATATGGATAGAAAAAAAAAACAGAAGTAAAAACACCAATATGTAATCAGAAGCTATCTCTGAGTGGGAAATTACAAGCTCTTTTTATTTATTTATTTATTTTACTAACAATAGTGAGCATTACTTTTATAATCAGAATAAGTTAATTTGAAAATGAAATACTGGAGTCGGCATTTTGGAAAAGTTAGATAAAGTTGACGCTGTCATTTTGTATCCATTCATGAAATAGCTACTATTAGCATTTGGGCTAAGGAAGGCCAGAGGCATTTGGCGAACTGCTTCTGCTGGAAAGAAGGCTATAGGCATATATGTGTGTGTGTGTGTGTGTGTGTGTATATATATATATATATATTTTTTTTTTTTTTTTAAATGGATGGCATTGTCCATTGGATGGTACTTAACACCCAGTTAAGCTATTTGGGGTTTTCTTGTCCATTGATTTTAAAAAGAAGCACTACATTTATTTATTTATTTTATAATTTCAACTTTTGTTTTAGATTCACCGGGTACATGTGCAGGTTTGTTACCTGGGTATATTGTGTGATGCTGAGGTTTGAGTATGATTGGTCCTGTCACCTAGATAGCACAGTATCTAGTAGTTTTTCAACCCTTGTACCCCTCTTTCCCTCCCCACTCTCGTAGTCACCACTGTCTATTGTTGCCATCTTTATGTCCATGAGTATTCATTGTTTAGGTCCCACTTATAAGTGAGAACATGTGTTATTTGGTTTTCTGTTTGTGCATTAATTCACTTAAGATAATAGCCCCTAGCTGCATCCACGTTGCTGCAAAGCATGTGATTTTATATTTTTTGTGTGGCTGCATGGTATTCCATGATACATATGTACCACATTTTCTTAAATCCAGTCCACCACTGATGGGCACCTAGGTTGATTCCGTGCCTTTGCTATTGTGTGTGGTCCAGTTGAGCTATTTGAAAATGAGAACCAGAAGGAGGGTGAATAATTTTAAAAACAGGATAATTAAAATAAAAAGCAATGACAAAATGAGATTTGGCTTAAATGGAGTTGATAGGAGAGCTTAGGGAAAGGAGAGAAAGGGGCTTGATAACGTGGAACGTAGAAAGATTTGGCAAAACATCCACATGTACCCAGCTCAGTAATAAAACCAACATGGGAGCCCAGGCTACTCCAACTTGTAACGCCTTTTTTTTTTTTTTCTGAGACAGAGTCTCACTCTGTTGTCCAGGCTGGCGTACAATGGCACAATCTCAGCTCACTGCAACTTCCACTGCTTCCCAGGTTCAAGAGATTTTCCTGTGTCAGCCTACCAAGTAGCTGGAATTACAGGTGTGCACCACCATGCCCAGCTAATTTTTGTATTTTTAGTAGAGACGGGGTTTCACCATGTTGGCTAGGCTGGTCTCGAATTCCTGACCTCAAATGATCCACCTGCCTCAGCCTCCCAAAGTTCTGGGATTAGAGGCGTGCGCCACCACGCCCGGCCCCCCCCCCCCCCCTTTTTTTTTTTTTTTAAATACTACTACATTTCACTTACAGACAAGAATCTAAGACCAACTCAAAGTCTACAAAGTAAATAGCAGGGAAGTACCATTGCAAATATATTTGCCAATATTCATAAACCTTTGTGGGATTACTAAAACACTAGGAGAAATCTGCCATGTTTCCTTATATAGTATGTTTATTTTCATGTAACTTCCAACTTCTCAAAAAGGTAAAATGCAGCAAATAGAGGCATTTTCATATATAAAATCCAATTGCTTCTCTCCTAGAATCTTAGGCAGCTAATTGTGAGGTGCAAGAGGCAAGCACTGTAATTTTTTGAAATATTTGGGAGATTTGCAACACTGCAAATATGTGTCCGTGAATGGCAGTAATACGTTTGTCCTTGCTTCACAGCAATGCTAAAAACATCTAATTCTGCAAAAGCTACATGATGCCCAATGGGTATTTTTTGAAAAATCGGAAAATGGTACTTCATCAACACAAAGTTAAAAGTGAACTTCAAAAGACACAAGTTAGTGTAAACATGAGATGCTCTCTTATAACCACAGCTGAACATATATAAATATGGAAATGGGGTAGGTAAGAGCACAATCTGTATTCCCTCTGAACTGCTGTCCCAACCACATAAATTAATCAAATGGCATGTCAATGGAAGCTGGCTCAGAAAAGTCTGTGTTCCTCACATTTTCTTGAAGTTTAAATGTTTCTGAGATAATAAAAATCTGATATTGGAAGGAAAGGAGGGAGGAATCAAGAGGTTAATTGTCTGCAACCTTGGATGACTTTGGAGATGTGCTGAGTTTTACCCCTCTCTCATCTTAGCCCAATTACTCTTCCTGTCTGGGCTGAGAGGTCCTCAAAGCCCATTTCTGCTTAAGCTCCTTCTCCCCACTGCTCTGTGCTGCTTAAACACCATGTTAGAGGTTTACATAAAAATAGTCAGGTCTGGTATTTCACACCTCATTATACCACAGCAGCACTTGGTTATGCACTTACAGTATCAAGAATTGACTCCCTTAATGCCAGGGATCAGCTGCTGCAAAGTGATCTGCTGGATACCCTGTCTTGCCCAAACTACTGTTTAAAATCTGGTCACCAGCTACAAACTGTCAGCATCACTGCCCGCTGCTAATGGCAAAATGCTTTCTGACTGAGGATGTTTCCATCTTTCCACAAACAATGCACATCTCCACTTTCATTACTTCTACTTTCAAAAAATGGTCCTTAGAGCTAACTGCTCTTTTGCCTTGGATTTCCTGAGGCCCTCCAGCCTCTCTCACCACTGTTGTTTCCAGGCTACTCTTCTCTCTCCTGCGTCCTATAGAGCAATTGTGCTGAAGCCCTTCAGTTGTTCTTCTCTTTCCACCATTCCTCCAAGAAAAGGAGAATTAAGGTGACCTAGAGTCTCCATTTGCTAGTTCTGCCTTCTCTTCTGAATTCTAGGTCTCTAATTTCTATTTTGAGGTCAAACTGGCACCCATGTGTACTTTTAAGCCATCTTGGAAACTAGCCCTACCTTCATTGTTTTTTTTTTTTTTTTTTTTTTTTTTTTTGAGACAGAGTCTTGCTCTGTCACCCAGGCTGGAGTGCAGTGGCGCTATCTCGGCTCACTGCAAGCTCCACCTCCCGGGTTCACTCCATTCTCCTGCCTCAGCCTCCCAAGTAGCTGGGACTACAGGCACCTGCCACCATGCCTGGCTAATTTTTTGTATTTTTTTTTTTTTTTGGTAGAGATGGGGTTTCACTGTGTTGGCCAGGATCTACCTCCATCTTTTTAACTTATGCATATGTCACTGATATTTGCTTCTTATCCTTCCTCCCCTTCTTTGGTGAAATCACCAATTCCAGGTCTCATCACTCCTACCCTGTACCCCCTGCCCACTCCTCTCATTTGTGGCCATTACATCTTCCATAACAAACCGTCTTCCTCGGCACAGAACTTAGCACCCTGCTCTGCAGCCTGCTAGTCCCCTCCCTCAAATGCCCAGTGCCTTTCAGTAGATGCTAAAAGGTTTTGCATAATAAAAAGTGTGCTGTAGTCAAAAGCAAATTAGAAAGGAAGATTTAATCTCATAACTATCCTCTTGCTGCAACAAATCTTAGAATATCCGTCATCTATCATCTACTTCGCATTTTGAATCTTCAAGACAGGCAAGGGTGGGCATGGTTTTTGCCATCAGAATCCTTTTTGTATTGTGGAACATCTTGGCAGATCAGTTGTAGGGGTTTACTCTACTGAGATGTCCCCACTTGATGTTTGGAGGGACTTACTGGACTTGGCCATTTTCCCTTGAGCCTCTAGTCCTCCTTCTTTAGGGATTCCTAAATTCTTACAGGCCAACCCCGTAGCCTACATTTTACTTTTTTTCTTTTCCTGCTTCTACTTATCTCCCACATGCACTCTTTCTGTGATCAGAGCTTGGACTGGGCTGATGGCTCAGCGCTCAGGGCAGAGAGTGTGCTGACCAACTGCAAGGTTTTGCAGCCAGGCTGCCTGGATTCAGTCTCCAGTCCTGCTGTGGTTTTACCTGGGCATCCTGTGGCAAACAGTGAAACTCTCTGAGCATTAGTGTTTTTATCTGTAAGATAAGAATAATGTCCACTTTGTGAGGGCATGACGTTGGCTGGCATGCATATATATATATATACACACACACATACACACACACATATATACACACACATATATATACATATATATATAGTGCTTAGTGCACTGTATTTAATAAATAGCATTGTTTTTTTTTTTTTTTGGTAGTCTCTATTACTGGCAGGAGCTATTATTGTAAATATCATCGGTAAAATGATGATTTTGTTTTTTGGTTTTTTTTTTGAGACAGAGTCTCACTCTTGTCGCCCAGCCTACAGTGCAATGCGCAATCTCAGCTCACTGCAACCTCAACCTTCCAGGTTCGAGAGATTCTCCTGCCTCAGCCTCCGGAGTATCTGGGATTATAGGCGCCCCTCCGACCATGCCCGGTTAATTTCTGTATTTTTAGTAGAGACGGGGTTTCACCATGTTGGCCGGGCTGGTTTTGAACTCCTGAACTCAGGAAATCTGTGGGGCCCCTAGACATGTCTGAAACAGAGTTGAAGGAATCAAAATCACCTGCTTAGACACTCTAGTTTTTCAATAAATGATGCTTCCTTCAAGAGTCAGAGGGACTTGGGTTGTGACCTAACTCCACCATGTGTGGTGTGTGGTGTGTGGTGTGTGGCCTCAGACCAGACATTTAATCTCTCCAACTGTCAGTGTTCACACTGGAAAATGAAGTTAATAATGGCTACTTCTACAGGTTGGCAGAGGATTACCTATGATAAGCATCTAAAGCACTAACCACTAAAGCTGGCACTTAAGCAACCTATGCTGTAGTGTTTGGTTAAGCACATGGGCTTTGGAGTCAGGCTGCTGGGTTTTCATTTTTTTCCTGATCAGTTACTTGCTGGGTAAAATACAGATAACAACTATGTCTTTTTTACAGTGTTGGCGTGATTATTAAATTAGATAATGTTGGCAAAATGCTTAGTCTAACGTTAGGCACAAGGTAAGGTTTTATTTTCATAATTCATAAATTTGATGATTGCAGTGATGATGGTGATGTTGACAGTGATCACGTTTTATTGGTTAGGATGGGTTAGGCTGTGGTGCAGAAAGCAAACACTGAATAAAATAAAACAAAATCCCAGAGGCTTAACAAAACAAAGGTTTGTTTATCTCTTGCGCATGCTGTGAATTGAGAATGGTGGGTGGTGGCTTTATGCTATATGTCAGCTCCAGAACCCAATCTGAAGAAGCCTCCACTACTTTGCAGCTGGCACTGTATCAAACACATCCATGGCACCAAGGAAAGAAAGAGAGTGGAGATGACACACTTTGGCTAGCACCAGTCATATGGTTCCCTCTGACTGCAAAGGCAATAGAAAATAGAGTCGGAAATTTCTGTGTGACCAGGAGGAACGTGGCTGGACATGGGTGAGTGCCAGTGGCTCTACTACAATGCTGATGGCAAAGACAACAAAACAAGGTGATGAGCGTCCAGCCTGGAGCACTACAACAGGAGGTTAGCAGTGGGCGGTTCATAATTATAGCCATTGTTATTTTTATTTTATGTTAACTGGGGTGCAGGTTTTGACCTCAAGATGGACATCCCGGTGGAAGAGATGGACTCTGAACCAATGCAGAGAACCTGTGTAGGGAACAAAGAGGTTTTCCTAAATAGGGGAGTGTATTAGTCCATTTTTTGCGCTACTGATAAAAGACATACTTGAGACTGGGCAATTTACAAAAGTAAAGGTTTATTGGACTTATAGTTCCACATAACTGGGGAAGCCTCACAATCATGGTGGAAGGTGAATGGCATGTCTCACATGGTGGCAGATAAGAGAAGAGAGCTTGTGAGGGGAAATTCTGATTTTTATATAACCATCGAATCTTGTGTGACTTATTCACTATCACAAGAACAGCATGGGAAAGACCTGCCCCAATGATTCAAGCACCTCCCACCAGGTTCCTCCTACAACACAAGGGAACTGTGGGAGTTACAATTCAAGATGTGATTTAAGTGGGGACACAGCCAAACTATATCAATGAGTGTGCTGGACTTGGGAGCAGTCCAACCTAGCTCTACAAGTTGGGGATTTAGGCCTCTCCACAGTCCCCAATCCAGCTATAAAACCATTTCTCCAAGGGTGGCCTAGAGACTGCCGCTATGGAAATCACCTGGGGAGTTTGCCACAAGTATAGATTTTGGACTAATCTCAGACCTACTGAATCAGAATCTGTGTGTATGTGTGTCAGAGGGTGGTGGTAATGTGGTAGGGTCTTCTTTATGCATTTTGACAAGCTCATTCAGTAACTTTTTAGGCAACCTGAAATTTGAGGACCACTTAAGCAGATACTTCCTGCCCTGATTCCCTTCTGACTCTCAGACTCAGGGTGCTCTTTCAACACCTTGATTTGTTCAACCTTTAAAACGTGGTAGGGAAACTGAGGCTTAGCACTAGAGAAAGATTCAGTTTTCAGCTCTATCATTCACTTGCTATGCATTCTTGGGTAAACCACTCAACAACTCTGAACTTCAGTGTAAATATCTGTAAAATATCTACAATAAAATGATCTGGTATCTTGTTGGAAGGATTCAATGATACCATGTAATAAAGCATGATGATGCTTTCATCATCATGAAAGCATCTTTGTCATCGTGACAATGACAATGACAAGTTGCTAATGATGGTGATGATGATGACAATCGTGAAGAAAATTTTCTAGTCAGTGCCTGGTCCTCACGTATGTAAAAGATGGAATGTGTGAATGTTTCTTATTATCTGTAAAATGGATTCCGGTATTTGGTTACATGAAGGGTTAAGGAAGCATCAGGCATGTAAATGTCACATCTGAGAAGCAGTTCATATTTAACCTATTTTCCTTTAATTCTTTATAAAATGGACCTAACTCCCAAACAAAAGGACTAGCTGACTTTACTTACTTCTGAATTAGAACCAAGAAAGTAGTGAGAGAAATTGGCATTGATAGGCAAAAAATGGATTCTTAAGCGCAGAAGAGAGTTACATTAATAATGGTCATTTGTTCTCTGGATCGATTGCTACCTCATTTTGAGTTGCAATGTTCCAGAATAACTATGATGGGTTGTTTGACATAGCACCTCAGGCTTTTGAAATTCTTATCTTGGGCAGACTTTTAGAGTTGTTTTATGTTGTTGATTAAGGTAATTAGTTGGGAAGAGGTATATTAGGAGAGTGACAGAGATGGATGGGTAAGACAAGAATGTGGATGAGAAAGAGAACCATGGTGGATGACTCTTTAACGCTATAAATATGCAAACCCATGCAGAGTCAAGGCAGGGGAGGGAAATGCTGGTGGTTTGTCAAGACAAATGTTGGTGGTTGTGGATGAGTGGCAGACAATAAAAAAAGACACAATGCTTAATTTGCTTATTTAGTATTTGCGCTGTTTGAACTTTATCTGTTTCGATCTCAAAATAGTAGTAGGCATCTTTGATTACATTCTGACTCCTTAAAATGGACCCTCCCTATAATCAGTTAAAATACAATTAGAATTGCTCATTTAAAAGCAACAAAAATCTGACTGTTCAGAAAACGGATAGACCCTGATTTATTTATTTGATGCTTTCTTCAATATAGAAGCTCAATATTCAAATTCTGAATACTACATTGAACCTAGCCTCCCAAAGTGCTAGGATTACAGACATGATTCTCTGTCTTTGACTCAAATCCAGCACTTTATTGAGACACTAGTATATCTCCCTGGAAACTGGAGGTTTTAACTAATTGGTTCTGGAATGTATAGTGGTCCAACATAGCCTTAGAAAATCACGTGGAACAAATGACATCAAAAATTCAAAGCTTTCAGGAAGAGTTGCCAATCTCTTTCATGTATGATGTATAAGAACACCAAGAAAGCTGATGCTCAGTCTGGATGCAATAAGAAAGCCTCATTTTCATAGCAATGGCAGTGATCTCAAGATCTGTGACTATCTTGGGTTGCCCAATTTCTGCCCTAACAGGAAAGCTTCCAGCATTGTATCAAGTCCCAGTAACGGAAAAACGCGTACTGGAGGAATTAGACGTAAGATTCCAGACAAACATTTGTGTAGAAACTGTTTTTCTCACCTTATGTTTAAAAACATCTTCAACATCCTTTAAAAATGCAGGTTGCCATGGTTACAGTTGTTGTGCAGGCAGGAGGTTTCTGAGCATCTCTGAGCTCATCAGTTAATGCCAACAGATCAGAGATTTTTGAAAATTGATATTTATAAAATATCACCCCTCTTTTCTTTCCCTCTAGATCAGAAGTCATGTCACTGAAAGCAGCTGGAGAGGTTTGTAGGATTATTAGTGGTGGTTATCACTGTGGAACTGGCCTTTTGGAAGGTCACATAAGTGCCACACTGACCATATGCTAAATGTGCCCTTTGATCTACGTCCATACGTCATGGGTCAAATTCATTTCCTGACATTCACAAAAATGCAGAATTGCCATTCTGATAAAGCAAAGCTCTCACCCTTCATCTCCACTGCCATAGATCTGTCTCTATGACAACCACAGTCTTAATTGCTACCTGCTTGAAAACCATGTTAATCAAACTTATTTTTAAGACTTTTTTTTAGAGTAGTTTCAGGTTTCTAATAAAATTGAAAGTCAGATACAGAGATTTCTCATATACCTCCTGCCTCCACATGTAGCCTCTCTCATTGCCAACGTCCCCCACCAGAGTGGTACATTTATACAGTCATTGAACCTACATTGACACATCATTTTCACCCAAACATGTTTAAAATGTAGCTTTCCTACAGAATTCATAGTTTGAATCATGGCACATCTAAGATCATGTGCGAGGGTGCATTATGTAACAATTTTTTTCTTTTTCTTTTTCTTTTTTGAGACATCACCCAGGCTGCAATGCAGTGGTGCGATATTGGTTCACTGCAACCTCTGCCTCCTGGGTTCAAATGATTCTTGTGCCTCAGCCTCCTGAGTAGCTGGGATTACAGGTGCATGCCACCATGCCTGGCTAGTTTTTTGTATTTTTAGTAGATACGGGTTTTCACCATGTTGGCCAGGCTGGTCTTGAACTCCTGGCCTCAAGTGATCCACCAGCCTCAGTCTACCAAAGTGATAGGATTGCAGACATGACCCACCGTGCCCAGCTGCATTATATTAGAATTTAAAAACCAGTCCGGCTGGATGTGGTACAGTTTTATTGGCTTAACAGACTATGCTGTAAATGAACTGGTTAAACGGATGCCATGTATGTTCAAATGAGAAATTAAAGTTATATCCCTTTCAGTGACCACTGTGACTCAACAATGGAAATCTCTGTTTCTGATTTCTGCTAAGGCTCTTTTTTATGTGCCTGTGTTAACATCTGCTCAAAAATTCAGAGGAGAGGTTTAGGCATCAATGTTCACTTCTTGACCAGTTTAATTCACCAACAATCTAGTTATCTTTCTCATAGAGACTATAGCTCAGTGTTACAAAATAATAAACCCCACAAGACTGATCCCGTAATACCTATTAATTGTTTAGAAAATATTTTTGAAATATGGAAATGTGATTGACTAAAATAAAACTGTGGATTCAGCAACTTCACAAGAATGCAGGCTTTGTAATAATCTCTCTGGTCTTTCATTGGCTTTATTTTTAAAAGCTAGGAGTAAATTTAACTCAAGTAGAGTCACAGGAATTCACAGAGTTACTCAGAGATATAGAATCAGCAGACTGATGAATGGTCTTTTTTTTTTTTCCCCAGGGTATTTTTAAAAGCCAGATTATTTTCAATCCTCTACTTTGGGCAAATGGGAACTTTTGCCAAGACAGAAAAAAATAGATAAGCTACAAGACATGGAAGGGAAGACAAAGAATCAAAATTGAAACATGTGAAGTTCAAGGTGTCTGACTATGTAGGAATGGTGAGTGAAAATAAATTTGGAAACCAAATGACAGGCAAAGGATGAAATTCAGATTTGTGAATTATTAATATATATGTAGTAATGAAGGTCCTGAGAATAAACAGTGTTATATAGGAAAAGTGAGCAAAGTAAAGAAAGAAGACTGCTGAGAAGAAACCCCAAAAAAGCCCAGCATTCAACGACTCCAGGTCCCAAGGACCACCCTACTGCCCTTCCTGGCTACCGTGGGCCCAGTGCTGCTCCTGGGGCAAGAGCCAGAAGCCAGGCACACTGCTCAGTGACTCCAGCAAGCGTACGACCCAGCTGGGCACCTTCCTGGCCATGGAGCAGCTGCAGCAGCAGGCAGGGTCTGAGTGAACCGTGGATCTCTATGATGTGGCTCTACTGCAGTCCCAGGCCTGTGGCCTTATGACCCCAACGCTGGAGCAGTATATCTACCTCCACGACTTTCTGAACAGCGTGCCGGCAGAGGGGCTGCTCTGAGCCAGCACTGGTCACTGTTCAGTCAGACCAGGAGAGGTCTGTGCCGTGCTGGACAGGGACAGCCAGCTCTGGCAAGTCCACGTGGGCCTGGGCTCCCTGGAAGGGCAGCCTCCACTGGGACCTGTGCTGTGAAGGGGTAGAATTACCGAATAAAGACACGTGGTCAGGTGCAAAAAAGAAAAACAGGAAAAGAAATATGGACTCACTGCACAGCACAGTGCGGTGAGAAGAAACAACATTCAGAGAGGCAGCAGGGGTGGGGAGGGAGCAGGAAACAATCTTGTTGAAGCAGAAAGCAAAGAGTATGAAGAAAGAGAAACTTTTCTTTAAAAATAAGATGAGGCCGGGCGCAGTGGCTCAAGCCTGTAATCCCAGCACTTTGGGAGGCCGAGACGGGCGGATCATGAGGTCAGGAGATCGAGACCATCCTGGCTAATACGGTGAAACCCCGTCTCTACTAAAAAATACAAAAAACTAGCCGGGCGAAGTGGCGGGTGCCTGTAGTCCCAGCTACTCGGGAGGCTGAGGCAGGAGAATGGCGTGAACCCGAGAGGAGGAGCTTGCAGTGAGCTGAGATCCGGCCACTGCACTCCAGCCTGGGTGACAGAGCAAGACTCCGTCTCAAAAAAAAAATAAATAAATAAAAATAAGATGAGAGGTGAAGGCGAGGGATTGCCTCTGACCTTGTTTTCCCCGGGGGACTGGGAGTACCTGGATTTGGGAAGGGACTTTTCTTGATCTTATCCCCAGAATTTACCTAGCTCAGTGCCTGGGACAGGGAACCCACTTCCTAAAAGTTTGACCCAAAGAAAATGAAACAATAAAAGGTACATGATACCTGGAATGAGTCCATGGCATGCATTGGTTGTGGACTGCTGGTCATCCTTTCTAGAACAATCTGAGGAAGGTTCGAGGACACATTTCTTTTTCCTTTCTTTTTTTTTTTTTTTTTGAGATGGAGTCTCGCTCTGTCACCCAGGCTGGAGTGTAGTGGCGTGATCTTGACTGACTACAACATCTTCCTCCCAGGTTTAAGCTACTCTCCTGCCTCTGCCTCCTGAGTAGCTGAGACTACAGGCATGTACCACCATGCCCAGCTAATTTTTTTTTTTTTTGTATTTCTAGTAGAGACAGAGTTTCACTGTGTTAACCAGGATGGTCGCGATCTGCCTACCCTGGCCTCCTAAAGTGCTGAGATTACAGGTGTGAGCCATTGCGCCCGGCCGGATACATTTCTTTACTGCTTAGGCAACGTGGTATTTTCCTGCTACGTCCTTTTGCGTTTCCATAAAAAGAAAGCTCTAGTTCCCTTAAATGATGTGACACAGTTTTCACAATCAACTGCATTTAGACTTTAAAATGCAATTAAAATATAACTATAATGTAAATTGGGTTAGCCTGAAGATGTTTCCAAAATCTCTCTGCCTCATCCAATTGACCAAGATGAGAACTGATTCCAGATGACAGCATCTGTAATCTCTTAGAGCCACCCATTCCCTGCCCAAAGGGTAGGCACATGGTTTACTACCTGGCTCCTGTTCCTTGAAGGAGAACAACCAAATGATAGCAGGGGTTTTTTATCTGTAGTCATCTCACTGGTTGATTTGAATCCCAATACCGTTAATTAGATGGACTGTGTGGCAATTAGCTATTAAAAAGTAATTTAAATAAGAATCAAAATTAATCTAAAAAGTCAATTCTGTGACAATCGACGGAACCAGGATCAGATAATAAGAATCCTGACTGAGAACAGCATTTTGAAACTACAGTGGCCTGACGTCACTGGAGTTCTGGCATCTACTGCCCTTGATTTGGAAAACATGATAAGAAAAAGAAAAGGAGAATTCCATCTTATTAACTATGACACCCTTGTTCGAATTTTAGAAAATTGCTCCTTTGAAGAGCGCTGTGGGGAAAAAAAGCAGACCTTATTTTTGTCTTCAGTGTCAGAAGGAGTGCCTCTGCTGCCTTCTGGATCAGAGAGATGAGCCTATCTACCTGATGGCATGCCTCTGAATTAGTATAAATATATTATGGCCATAAAAACATCTGTGCTGAATGAATAAGGAATAAAGGAGCATAGGATTTATGGAAGGAGACTGGGGGAGGCTCCTTCAGCAAAAACGAATGCTGTCAAAGCCTCGTTTCATGTCATCAAGGCACAGAAGTCAAGCCCTGGCAGCAGGTGAGTAAAACTTGATGTAGTCCTATTAGGGGCTTGTTAGCTGCCCATGTTGCCTTTTATCTGGAGGCTTTGAAAACATAAACCTTTGTGCAACAACCACAACAAAATCAATTTTCTCCAACTTAAAAGAGCACCCTTCATCAGCTTGGACACACAGGCAATCACTCCCCTAAAGGAAATGCTTTGTACCTTAAGAGTACATGTCGCCTTTGTAGATGGGGTGTGTATCTTAGAGGGCCACGGATATGGCACAATGCTAGGATTAGACTCTTGAAAGGAAAATGCTTTGCTTGTACTAGTTAGAGATGCATGCATGATGGAACTATGGAGTGAATCATCATCAGACAGACTCCATTAATACCCAGGCTTTTAAAGAACCAGTGGCGCTTAACAAAGAGAGATGAAAAGACGTTGCCATGTTGATGTGAGCTGATGCATTATGGTGTGTACTGATTCAACTCAAGGAGTTTGGTTATTCTTTAATTTATAACCACGCTATGTTCAAAGCACAAACAGAGCCACTTTGTACTGAAGAAGCTTTAGTATTGGGGTTCCCCTAGCCTGGAGTGCTCACTGCTCCCAGCTAATTCCTTCCCAGCCTTCAGACCCACACCAGATGCTCTTCTTCATAGCTGTAGCCCCCAGTCTCAACCTTGGCTGCATGTGGACTCACCTGGGGAACTCTAAGCCATGCTGATGACCAGGTCCACCCCAGAGATTCCAGGGTCACTGGCAATGGGGGTGCATCTGGGGTGTGTCTTGCGCATTGTCGCTTTTGGAAGCTCACATGATTCTGAAATGCAGCCAAGGTTTGAGAACTGTTTGTGGCATTGTGTGTTTACCTGATGTACTGCCTAGACTTGACCACACTGTATTTATATCATCTGTGTGCATTTTAGTCTTCCTCACTCCTTTGAGGTCTCTTGATCCCTGTCCTCATCTCACCCCCATCCCTGCTTTCTATCTCTTCCATATCTAGCGTAGGACAGGGTACACAATAGGCCCCCAATGCATCCATTTTAAAGTTTTTAAGTTGTAAGGACTAGAGTTGCCTACCGTACAGATCTAACTTGTTTGACTTTAGCTATATGCACTGTTGAGGGAAAAGAGCAGGAGGAGAGCTGGAGGGAGAGTCACCCAGAGAGAGGACAACAGACCAAAAGATGGACCAAGAAAGGCAGAGATCCTTTATTTTCCCCATTGTCCTTTGCCCCTTTCAAATTAGACCTTGGCCTTCACTGCCCCAGAGAAACAAAAGACATTAATTCTTGGCCTTTCAACCTCCAAAGGCACAGGTCCAGACAATTTAAGGGCCATTTAACGGACTTTCAAGGATAATTTTGACACCATGCAATTTTTGCTTTACAATGCTGACTCTAGAACATGACTCTTCTACCTCCATCCAGGCCTGCACTTGAAATGTCTCTCCCCTCTGTCCTTTCCTTATATAATCTGTTGCTGTCCAGTATTTCTCAGGGAAGACCTACTTGTCTTTGCCAAATTTGGTTGCTTTCAAAGCTTGCTCCTTGAAATTAGCATTCTCTAACAGTAAATGAAATATATTTGACTGTTCCCACATAAGTGGTTTTTTCCTTCCAATATAACTTAATGTCTGAATATCTTATTTTCCAAATGAGAATTAAATAATGAAATAATTGACTTAGTTTTATTTTTCAGAGGAGATTTTTTTCCTAAACCATAAAATTTTAATTGGCCGACTTTATATCTGTACATGTAGTTCAAAATTTCAAGAATCGCTTTCAATATGAGAGCTTTAAAGATTTTTGCTATAGAAAAACCAATTGAAATAACATCATTTAACATTTACTTGCAGGCAGGTGTTACAGAAAATATAGAACACACCTGGGGCCAAAAATCTTCATCTTTTAAAGGCAAATGATACATAGTTTAATGTTAGTTCTTTGCTGGCAGGAACTGTATCTAATTAATTTTTTTTTTTCATCCTGGCATGGTACTTGAGAGTTGGTTAGTCAATGTTTTATCAGTCAGCTTAGGCTACATTCTGCTGCAGTAACACTATAGCCTTCTTATCTTAGTGAATAACACTAGCAAAAGATACATTTTTTTCTTTTTCTCAGATGGAGTCTTGCTCTGTCACCAGGTTGGAGTGCAGTGGTGGGATCTTGGCTCACTGCAACCTTCCCCTCCTGGATTCAAGCAATTCTCCTGCCTCAGCCTCTGGAGTAACTGGGACTACAGGTGTGTGTCACCAAACCCCGCTAATTTTTTTTTTTTTTTTGTATATTTAGTAGAGACAGGGTTTCACCATGTTGGCCTGGATGGTCTTGATCTCCTGACCTTGTGATCCCCCAGCCTCAGACTCCCAAAGTGCTGGGATTACAGGCGTGAGCCACTGCACTTGGCCAAAAGAAACATTTTTTTTTTTTTTTTTTTTTTTTTTTTTGAGATGGAGTCTCGCTCTGTCGCCCAGGCTGGAGTGCAATGGCGCAATCTTGGCCCACTGCAAGTTCTGTCTCCCAGGTTCACACCATTCTCCTGCCTCAGCCTCCCCAGCAGCTGGGACCACAGACACCTGCCACCACGCCTGGCTAATTTTTTTGTATTTTCAGTAGAGATGGGGTTTCACCATGTTAACCAGGATGGTCTTGATCTCCTGACCTCATGATCTGCCCTCCTCAGCCTCCCAAAGTGCTGGGATCACAAGTGTGAGCTACTGCCACCAGTCGGCAAGAAACATTTTTATCTCATGTGACAGGTTCATTACGGTTCAGTTTCAACTCTGTTTCAGGCTAAAGAAGCAGCTCTCCCTTAGGGTAAGCTGGTGTCATGGCAAACGACGAAGGTGGCGGAACCATAGCATGGTCTTTAAAGCTCCGATTTCTCAATGGAACATGTGACTATGACTCACACGCCACAGGCTGAAGCAAGTCACACGGTCAAGCCCGACATCAACAGGACAGGGCTCTCAGAAGAGCGGCCAGGCAGAAAGAAGGAATACGTATTTTTGAACGACACCATTGTTTACAGTCTTAGTTGAGTGAACAAGCTTCCTTTGTTGCACTGAACTTCATTCTTCCCTACTCTTGCCCATGTCTCACCCCTTGAATTGCTCTTAATTTCTAAATATAAAATAACTATAATGGCCATTGTATTAGTTTCCCAGGCCTACCACAAAAAACTAAAATGCCACAAAGTGAGTGGCTTAAACAGACACTTCTTGCCTCATGGTTTTGGAAGTCAGAAGTCTGAGATCAAGGTGATGGCAAGGTTGGTTCCTTCTGAGCCTCCGAGGGAGAATCTGTTGTATGTTGGTCTTATAGGACTGAAACCGCCTTTGCAAAATCATGACTGAGACAGTGAAAATGGTCCAACCTAAGTGACTCCATCTTGCCTCTAACCTGCAAACTGTCCCTGTTCATTCCCGGGCATAGGCTGAACTAACTTTGGGAGGAACTTAGTTTATAGTTTAAAACAAAGGCAATAACAACCTTTTCCCAAAACGAACCTCCTTCTTGCCTGGGGATTAGATTACTAACATTAGCCACTAGATTAGAAATTATGGTTTAGGAGTCATGTAGCTGGAGGCTGTAAGATACTAACGCTCCCTAAACTGCTCCTAAGATCAGTGTTTGAGGTGGTGTGCAGACCCTGCATTTGATGGATCAGTTGGCCCCACCCAGATAGAGACACTGGCCCATCTGATCTTATGACCCCCAACTCAGGAACTGATTCAGCTCAAGAACATGACACCCCATGATTTCATCTCCGACCCAACCAATCAGCACGCCCTGACTCACTGTCCCTCCCCTCCCGCCAAATTATCTTTAAAAACTCTGATCCTGGCAGGGCAAAGTGGCTCACGCCTGTAATCCCAGCACTTTGGGAGGCCGAGGTGGGCAGATCATGAGGTCAGGAGATTGAGACCATCTTGGCTAACACGGTGAAATCCCATCTCTACTAAAAAAATACAAAAAATTAGGCGGGCATGGTGGCGGGTGCCTGTAGGCCCAGCTACTTGGGAGGCTCAGGCAGGAGAATGGCGTGAACCCCGGAGGCAGAGCTTGCAGTGAGCCGAGATTGCACCACTGCACTCCAGCCTGGTGACAGAGCAAGACTCCATCTCAAAAACAAAACAAAACAAAACAAAAACAAAAACAAAAACTCTGATCCCGAATGCACAGGGGAGTTGATTTGAATAATAATAAAACTCCAGTCTCCTGCACAGCTGGCTCTGCATGCATTACTCTTTCCCTATCTCAATTCCCCTGTCTTGAGAAGCCGACTCTGTGTAGGCAGCCGTAAGGTGAACCCACTAAGCAGTTACAGCTTTTGGTGGTTACTGTCGATTCTTGGCATTCCATGCTTTGTAGATGCATCATCCCAATCTCTGCTTTCCTGCTCACGTAGTGTTCTCTCTCTGTGGGAGTGTGTGTGTCCACATTTTTTCTTTCTCTAAGGACACCAGTCATACTGGATTAGAGGCCCAATCTACATCATTCAGTATAACCCCATCTTAATTATATCTGCAACAACCCTGTTTCCAAGGAAAGCCATATTCTGAGGGACCAGAGATTAGGACTTCCACACATGGATTTTGGGGGACGCAATTCAAACCGGAACAACCACATATCGTGTTTGTCCAAAACAGTCCTGCTTTTGCCTATAGTCTTGGTGATATAATTGCTAAGGTTTCCTCTTTTACTGTGAGACCAGCCCCAGATTAGATGACCAATTAAATGGCTGCCTTAAAAATAAAACATGGCCATTATGAAGAAGTCAAATAAATATAGAAATACTTTAAGTAGAAAAAAAATGTAAAGGAATTACTTTTAAGTACCAGTCCATTTTAAATCCTACTGTCAACATTTTGGTGAATACACACGATTTTTAAATAAAACTAGAACAATGCTATAATATTGTTTTATAACCTATATTTTCCCTTAAAAATATATTTGTGCATTTTTCTATATGTTTAAAAAATTATTTGAGAACATGATTTTTAATGACTGCATAATAGTCTATCACATCCACCTTATTATTTAATTAATGACTCCCTTATTGTGATCATTTAGGTGGTTTTCAAGAGAGCACTAGTTCAGAGTCATTTTGGCATGTAAGACAGCAAACAGCAATTTTAGAAAGACATGGTGAGAATTTGCCAGTTTTGAGTACGTATTTCACAGCAATTTAATCACAAATGGTATTTCTCATGTACAGAGACTTAAAGCTCTTTTTTTTCCCTCTAATTTTCCTTAGGAAGGACAGGATTTTCAAAAGTCAAAGGTTATAGACTAAACCCTAAATCTTCTTCTTCTTCTTTTTTTTTTATTTTGCAAAAAGCTACTTAGTGATTTTCTTTCTTTCTTTCTTTCGTTTTTGACAAAGTTTTGCTCTTGTTGCCCAGGCTACAGTGCAATGACGCCATCTCGGCTCACTGCAACCTCACCTCCCAGGTTCAAGTGATTCTCCTGCCTTAGCCTCCCGAGTAGCTGGGATTACAGGCATGCACCACCATGCCCGGCTAAATTTGTACTTTTAGTACAGACAGTTTCACCATGTTGGTCAGGCTGGTTGTGAACTCCTGACCTCAGGTGAGCCGCTTGCCTCTGCCTCCGGACGTGCTGGGATTACAGGCATGAGCCACTGCGCCTGGCCTATCACTGCACCTGGCTTACTGACTTTATTTCTAATAGACTAAGTAGTTGGGCTTTTATTTTTTTTTTTAAAGCTATCCTTGAAAAATAAGTGACTGATTCTTTGCAACATATCAACACCTCTTAGCAAATAGTCTTTAGAACTTCTTGTCCAAATCCACCTCCTTTTAGGGGTTGGGTTATTCTGGGTTTGTTATTAACTGGGTTAGAATAACTAGTTTCCAGGTTTAGCCAATGATGGCTATCTTCCCACGGGTACACCTCACAGGGGCATATTCCCTGCTGGAGGGAGCAGTGACTGGCTGAGTTGGTTGCAAACGATGGGAAGAGGGGCACAGAGAGGACAGAAGCAGCAGCACAAAGATGTTGATTCATTAGGTGTGAGGTCCAGTCTAGAAATCTCCATTAAAGCATGCCAGCAAATTCTAATGCAGTTAGTCTCGCACACGTTTGTCATGAAGCATATTGTATCTCCACTGTACAATTATGTGTCTGTCTCTCTGATGGGCCTTCGAGTTTCCTACAGGGATATTCCGTGCCTTGCTCATCTTTCTAAGCATCTGGAATGAAGTAGTACCTGATTAGTATCTGGGCAAGGGCAACTAAGGGTAGTAAGGTTGAGTGGTATGGGAATAGGATTGATTTCACCTTATTTCAAGCAAAATATACACATGTACTATATGCTTGTCACCATGTTTGGCATAAAGATGAACAATACATGATCACAATGCATTGGGAATGTCAAAAAAAAAAAAGATGGGATATATAATCTTCAGGGACAGAGGCAGATAATAAAGACTGCTATACACATCTAAGTACTACAGTGACAGAATGTATGATATAATGGAAATGGTTAAGGGGAAGGGCCAGTCATGCAGGTTGTTCACTGCACAAAACACTTGGGAAGAGAAGGTTGAAATCCAGCCCAAGCTTTCCTCATCAAGCATCTGTCCTGTTTTGGAAATTTGTCTTACAGAAATGGGAACTTTTGTCTAATTGCTAAGAGTTGCTTACTATATAAGCATATAGTAAGTAAGATTTTTTAAAAAAGTAGAGTAAGTAAGATAAAAGAAGCTCTATAAGGACAGATATCTGAACAGGACTTGGAGACAGCTTCCCAGAGGAAGTAATTTCTAAGCTGAGACCTGGATCAACAAGACACAGGCAGGTGCAAATCAGTCATATGTATCAGTCAGTATTTGAGTGTGGAGTTGAAGGTGAAAATGATGTCAGTAGAGAAGCAAAGGGTCTTATGGGGAGCAGCATAAGAAAACACCAGAATTTGAGATGTGCAGAAGCATGTATTGAGGACAGAGATAATGATAGCAAGGGAGAGAAAAGTGGGTAGGCATAGGTAGATATAGACATAGATTAGGCATAGGCATAGACATGAGACAGAGAGAGAGAGAATTAGGGATGTAATTATTATTACTTTTCTTCTGTTTGCTTAAGTGACTTACAATTTTAGAAGATTGCTGTCATTGCTATATGGAGATTGGATTGGAGGGTGCAAGCATCAACATAAGGGGACTGATTTGAAAGTTACAAAGTCCAGCAAGAGAAGATGGTGGCTTGACTCAGGGTGAAGTAAACAGAGGTGAAGCTCACAAACCTCTCTTATCTCACCTTCATCTACAGAGGCAAAAAGCAATCTTACAGGTGAACGTGGAAGAGGTTTGGGAAAGGGAAGCAAACGCATCAAGTGGAGGGAGCAGTCTTTGAAATAAGAAGATACAATCTCACGTCGCTGCTTGTAATCAGTGGAGTGCTGCTAACTGTTTAATAGTCAATTCTCTGGGAAGAAGAACAAATGACCTGATTTGTTATATTTGTTTGTTTCTGTGGTGTATGTATTCCCATCATTGCATACTTCAAGCTACCAACAAGACATCGCTGAATACAGAGTTTGAAAGAGATATGTACCGCTGGTGCAAGGTGCCATGAGCCAGCCCCAGCAACCCACTGCTTCCAATGCTTTGATGTCTCTAGGATGTCATGAAGAGCTTTTGAGAAATTGCTATTGATGATAGGGCTTTTAGAAACCAGCGTATAACTTCCTTTCTTCATTATTCCCACTGTTTTGAATGTTTAGTGATATACACAAAAATATTATCATAATTTCAGTAGACAAAGAATACGATATGGGGGTATCCTACCTAACATGTACCTAGCACATAACAGGTTTCCATGAATTACCTGTGGAATTGAATTGAATTCTACCATATCCCCTCTCAGTTCCTGCCCATTTGAATCTCTAGTTTTCTCATGGTTTGGATCCTATCATGGACCCAATGAATAAATAATATTAAATACTTCAGTTTAAAGTTAATATCTCCTCATGAGATGTCATTGCCGTGTCTTTCTCATTATAAGCTTCCTTATGCTTCCTGATCAAATGAGTACAAATGTGTATTCTCTGCTTTGTTTAATGGAATAGCCTTAGAGCAGGGAGACAGTCTCACCACCTTGGTTTCCACCTCTGAGGTCATTAGCATGATTTATTATGAAGCTACAGGAAATTAGTTGCTGAATATTTCAATACAGAGAAGAAATAATGTAATTCCATCGTTACCATAGAACTACTGTATCTTGGAGTAACGTGTAGCCATAGTAACAAGATAACGACATATTTCTTAAATGTTTCACTATGATTCTACACTTCATGCACATTCAAGTACAGTCAATTCTTGTTATTTATAATTGAATTAATTTTCTGATACATTTGGGGTCTACTCTTAAACAGTGGTTTTCAATTACCTTAATTTAAGATGATGAGTGTAATAAGATTTTATTTAGGCTACTATTGTTAGAATGAGGATAGAATTCCTTTTTTTGTATAAAAAGGAGCTGAAAGGGGTCTTTAAAAATGAGTAAATATTTTTGAATGAGCTAAATAGTGTCTTTGAGGATAAATATTAGGAGTATAAGGATAAATCTGTCTCTGCATCTTCAAAAGTGCCATTCATACTTGCCCACTAAAACTCCTACGTACAAAGATATTAACTGTATTAGATATCATAATAATAACAATAACACCATACTGCAATAGTTAATATGGTGTGAGAGTTTACCATGTGCTGGAATACTCTTAAAGATTTCTTATTCAATCCTCTGGAAAAATCTTATGAGGCAGACACTATTATTACCTCCACTGTGCAGGTGCAGAAAACGAGACACAGGGGCATTACATACCTTGACCAAGGTCATCTGGCTGGTGAGTGGCAGGGCTGGGATTTGAACCCTTGCAGTCTGACTCCACAGACATGATTTTACCCACTTCTCCTACTGCCCTCTTAGTTCTCCCAGCAAATCACGGAGGGATAAGCTTACATGGTGCCATACATATTGTCTCAGCCCTTGTGCCTATCGTGGTCTCTCTGGCCCCTGAAACAGCAATGCCTCAGGCTGGGCACAGTGGCTCACAGCTGTAATCCCAGCACTTTGGAAGGCCAAGGCTGGCAGATCACTTGAGGTCAGGAGTTCAGGATCAGCCTGGCCAACATGGTGAAACCCAGTGTCTACTAAAAATACAAAAATTAGTTGGGCGTGGTGGCACATGCCTGTAATCCCAGCTACTCAGGAGGCTGAGACAGGAGAAGCAATCGCTTGAACGTGGAAGGCAGAAGTTGCATTAAGCCATCATTGTACCGCTGCACTCCAGCCTGGGCAACAGAGCGAGACTCCATCTCAAAAACAAAAACAGTAATGCCTCAATGAGCCACCACAGCCTGTTGGCTCCTGACCTTCATGCTAATTCCACTGAATTTGTAGTTACAGCTTCTGTTGGTGTCAGGGTGCTATGATCATAGCCAGAGACCAAGATGAATGAGGTGAGGTCTTTGCTCCCTGTGACCTCAGAGACCAGTAGGAAGAAGATATTCAGGTGGAGAAACAAAAGCCCTCTAGGGGAATGTGCAGCACCTAGGGGTGGAGTGTAAGAGGGTTGGGAATGCAAAGGAATGAGTTGTCCCTTTTCCATGAGGAAGTCAAGAAAAGCCCCCTCTGACTCTGGAATTGTCCCGAAGAAAAAGGACTTCAAGTAAGGCAAATGTTCATGATGGATGTCGGGAGAATCACAAATAACACAGGATGGCAGTGATAAGATAGTTGTGGAAGGAGGAGGTGGCAGGGGCTGTGGCTGCAGGATAAGGAGCTAGTTCAGAAATGACTTGAAGGTCACACAGAGAAGCTTGGAATTTAAGTCATAGGGAGCCCTGAGGAATGTTGAGATTTACTTTTTTTTAAAGTCACAGACAGGAGTTGCAAGGATGCAGGCAGGAAGTAGAGGCAAAGGGGCACAGTTAGAAGAGGACTGCAAGAATCTAAGCAAAGTCAGGCCTCACACAGACCTTCAGAGGAATGAGTGGAGGGAAACAGGTGGATGTGGAAAACAGAAGACGGAACAATCCAACTTTAACATGTGGTTGACTACAGTGGGTGATGTCTGACCATCACCCTCAGTTTCTGTAGCATCTGACCTCTCCACACATCTCAAAAATCATCTTACACTATGCTGTCTCTCCATCTTTGGAGTTCAGCCTCCATGGCCTTTTTTTTTTTTTTTTTTTTTTTTTTTTTTTTTTAGATAGAGTCTCACTCTGTTGCCTAGGCTGGAGTACAGTGATGTAATCTTATCTTTCTGTAGCCTCCACCTCTCGAATTCAAGCAATTATCCTGCCTTAGCCTACAGAGTAGCTGGGATTACAAGTGTGTGCCACTACACCAGGCCAATTTTTGTATTTTTAGTAGAGACAGGGTTTCACCATGTTGACCAGGCTAATGTCAAACTCCTGACCTCAAGTGATCTGTCTGCCTTGGCCTCCCAAAGTGCTGGAATTACAGGTGTGAGCCACCACACTTGGCCCCCTCCATGGCTTTTTTTAAAAGAATACTTAGAATATACCATTTTTTTGAAATATCTATGGCCTATTTTCTCCTTTGATAACCGAACTCCAATTGTGTTTAAACTATCAGTATTTCCAACTAAATCTTACTTTTCCAGCTCCTGCTGCAGTTAGGGATGCCTGTGGAATAGCATTCCAGTTAATGTGACATACACAGATACCTGCTCAAAGTTTCTGGAAAACGTTTTGCTTTCTTGAAATAGAACAAACCAAAATGGACATATATAGTTAGCTTAAAACTTTCCCCTTACTCCTACCCTAGCCTTAGATAGGATGGCCTGAGCTTCTGCAGCCAGCTTGCAACCATAAGGGAAGACCAAACAAATTGCAGAGATGCTGGTCCTGACATAGCTGCACTGGTAAACTTTTGCCTACTTTTAGGTTTCTTGCTATGTGAGATAGGCAAACCCCCACATGGCATAAGCCAAGGTGATGGAGTTATCTAGACACATATGTCTAGATAACTATGTCTAGATAGTAGTCTTCAACTACCAGGGCCTCCACAGTTGCTGTCCCTCCACCTGAAATGTCCTTCCTCCCTCCTTCCCTCCCTCCCTCCCTCCCTCCCTTCCTTCCTTCCTTCCTTCCTTCCTTCCTTCCTTCCTTCCTTCCTTCCTTCCTTCCTTCCTTCCTTCCTTCCTTCCTTCCTTCCTCTCCTTCCTTCCCTTCCTTCCTCTTTCTTTTCTGTTTTCTTTTCTTTCTCCTCTCTCTCTTTTCCTTCCTTCCTTCCTTCCTCTCTTTTTTTTCCTTTTTTCTTTTCTTTCTCCTCTCTCTCTTTTCCTTCCTTCCTTCCCTTCCTCTCTCTCTTTTCTTTTCTTTTCTTCCTCTTTTCTTTTCTTTCTCCTCTCTCTCTTTTCCTTCCTTCCTTCCTTCCTTCCTTCCTCTCTTTCTTTTCTGTTTTCTTTTCTTTTTTCTCTCTCTCTTTTCCTTCCTTCCTTCCTTCCTTCCTTCCTTCCTCTCTTTCTTTTCTGTTTTCTTTTCTTTTTTCTCTCTCTTTTCTTCCTTCCTTCCTTCCTTCCTTCCTTCCTTCCTTTTCTTTTTTTCCTTCTTTTCCTTCCTTCCTTCCTTCCTTCCTTCCTTCCTTCCTTCCTTCCTTCCCTTCCTTCCCTCCCTCCTTTCTTCCTTTCTCTCTCTCTCTCTCTCTTTCTTTTTGACATAGTCTTGTTCTGTTGCCAAGGCTGGAGTGCAGTAGCACAATCTTAGCTCACTGTAACCTCTGCCTCTCGGGTTCAAGCAATTCTCCTGCCTAAGCCTCCTGAGTAGCTGGAATTATAGGTGCCTGCCACCACGTCTGGCTAATCTTTTGTATTTTTAGTAGAGACAGGGTTTCACCATGTTGGCCAGGTTGGTTTCGAACTCCTGACTTCAGGTAATCTACCCACCTTGGCCTCCCAAAGTGCTGGGATTACAGGGGTGAGCCACAGCGTCCGGCCGGAACATCCTTTCATTAGTTACAAATCTAGCTTCTTTTCATCCTTAGAGTCACAGTTTAAATGTGACATCCTCAGAGAGATCTCTGATCATTCTACCTAAAGGTGGCACCTTCTGCAGTAGAAGGTGAAAGATTCCAATGAGGGCAGAACACGTGCTGGTCTGCTAGCCCCCCTGTTCCCAAGGTCTTACAATGACAACTACCAGTAAGTATTGATTGACTGAGAGACTGAATGAGGAAGAGAACAAAGCCCAGCATGAATCAGAGGTCTGGAATAATTCCTTCAATCTATAGTATGGTCTTCAGGAAAAAAACGAAATGAGTGCAAAGGCAGAATGTCAAAGCTGGATCCTGAATGATGGCGCGTTTGTTTCCATTTGCAGAACTGGGTTGACATGGTCCTTGGTGTCTGTTGAACAATTAAGCCACTGCAAAAATAATGACTGCATTGTCATCGCTAATAATGACAACAGTCCTCATGACATGCCAAGAACACTTCCGGCATGGTGACTTTGTTTAAAAGCCCCTGGTCTTCAAAATTGCATAAGCTCTCTGTGGTAATTATTTTCTCCCTTTCATTAAGCTTGGCAGAGTCATAACTGTTGGGTTTCAAACAACAAATATTGAACTAAGTGCTGCTGCTGCCCAAGCCTCGATGATCAGCAGCCAGCAGGGGAGTTGGTGTCACCCCTGCTCTGAGTCTGTAAGCAACCAAGGTGGCATTGCAGCTCGTGGCACTCTGACAAACAGCTCATCACTGTAATTAAAGCCGAACTAGATCTCCTCCGGCTTTAGGCTTCACATCCCTTCATGTAGACAAATAAATTGGAGGAGCAGCATATGGATGGAGACCAAAAATTGAATATAATGTCCCTGTACTTGTATCAGCAAGGGCAAGGGGCAACATAGCCACGGCGTCTCCATTTGCAACATGGGCCATCTGTATCGTAAGCCCTGGGATGCTAACAAGGGTGAAATCGTGTTCCATCTGCTGTTCTCTGGAGGGCTCTTTGGTCTCCATTGACCGACCCTGTGCAGCCCAGGGAAAGGAGGCTCTGTAGCTGCTGTTTGTTAGGAGAGAAGCCCATTTCCATGAACGCCTTGCAAAAGAGGAGACTGTTCTTGAAACAGACACCTGGGTGGATGAAGTTTTCTGCTCACAGAATCTGGGATCCCGAGCCCAGGTGATGAGCTCATTCTGACAGCTGGACTCTTACGTGATTTTTCAGAAAAATTTAGCCCTGAGCAGGGAAACAATAGACAAATAGCTGGTCTCAATATATCTTTTTACCTTTTTGCCTTTGGCAGGATCTGGGCATAGTATAATCATCATACCTCCAGGAATAACTATTTATTTAGTCAAAAAAATATAGTGCATCTATTGTTCCGGGTTCTGAATGTAAAGTTGTTAACATTACCTTGTCTTGTGGTGATTATGTCTGAATTTATTGCTGATCACGTGTGCCCATGTCCTCAACTAGAACATAGAAATTGGCAGACAGGTAGAATGGACTACTGCTTTTTCTTTATTTTTTAAAATATTCTGCTTGGGCAAAGCTAATTCAAGTTAGCATCCTTTATAAATATAGTAGCCTAATGGTTAGGTGGTGTTCACTTATATGTAACTTCAACTATTTGGAAGAGTGTCAACTGCAGGAACAAAAGGTGCCTTGACTATCCAAATTAAGTACAAGCCTATGTCACTTCCTCATGGGAGAAACCTTCAGAATCACTTACCACTTTTATAGGCTGATCTTGCCCAGGTAGGGAGAAAAAGAAGGAAGAGGCACATTGACCAAGCACTAGCTGTGGGTCAAGTATGACGAATCAGGCGATTTCACTGTATCCTTCCCCAAACGTGGAATGTGAGTGTTACTAGCCTTATCTCATATAAGAAGAAACAGGACCCATGGGTTTTCAGTGTGATCTATCTGAGGGTTAAACAGCTGGTAGCCAGCAGAGCAGCAACCACCCACATTCTGTCTCATCTCACTATTTTGATTCTAGACCACAGGACTGGGACATGCCTGTGTATGAGTTTCCCAGCCGACATCAACTTCAAAGCAGCAAATTCCAAGGATTAGTTTATCTTAATAGAGTCAGGCAGAGGAACGGCAAAAATGAGTGGCAGGTGAGAAAACCTGGAAATGAAGGAGGAGACGAGGGAAGTTTCAAAAGCGCTCAAGAGGATGCAGAGCAGAATGGATAGAAGAGCAGAATGAAACACCCAGCAGGGGCTCTTACAATCCCTACACTCATTCTTGTTCCCTGAGATTTTAACACAATTGTTTTGATAGTCATAATGATAAATGCCACTTCTCCATTAATAAATGAGTATGTTAACTTTGATTTACTTTAAGATAAGGAACTATTGTTCCTTATTCAAGGATTTGAATCCAAGTAATTCACATTGTCAAAATATTTTTAGTTCAGTTACCTGTAATATTTATCTATAAGAAACTATTTTCTCCATGAGGCTAAATACAGGGAACTCACTCCTCAACACAAAATGTGCTGTATGTAATATGTTACATAATGAGTTTTATATGTATACGACTACATACTCATATATTACATTTAAATTTCTGAGACTTCCCTAAATACTTTTTCTTATACCAAATTGATCATTTTATCCATTTAATGGTACTTGATATATTGGATCAAATATAGTCAATTTTATAATATGTAAAATAT
Organism: Macaca thibetana thibetana; assembly: GCF_024542745.1. Lineage (NCBI taxonomy): Eukaryota > Metazoa > Chordata > Mammalia > Primates > Cercopithecidae > Macaca > Macaca thibetana. The sequence continues at coordinate 26,149,662 of NC_065597.1, read as the reverse complement.
ATCCAAGCTTAAAATATATCCAAGTTTAAAATATATCCAAGGAAAAACTATTTTTTATTCACGATAAAATTAATACCATTCATTCTGCCATTCTGCATTTAAGATAGGGCTAAAGATGTGTCCAAGACATCCGGCCCTTAAACTTTGTTTTTTTGTTTTTGAGATGATGTTTCGCTCTTGTTGCCCAGGCTGGAGTGCAACGGCATGATCTTGGCTCACCGCAACCTCCGCCTCCCGGATTCAAGCAATTTTCCTGCCTCAGCCTTCCTGAGTAGTTAGGATTACAGACATGTGCCACCATGCCCAGCTAATTTTGTATTTTTAGTAGGGATGGGGTTTCTTTATGTTGGTCAGGCTGGTCTTGAACTCCCGACCTCAGGTGATCTGCCTGCCTCGGCCTCCCAAAGGGCTGGGATTATAGGCGTGAGTCACTGTGCCCGGCCCCTTAATTCTTTTATCGCCTTGTAGAGAGACCACTGCAGTTGACCTTTTTTGACTATTCATTCAGTCAAAAAATATTCATTGAGATCCTAGTCCACCAGATATACCCTAGATGCTGAAGACAAAAGGGTGAATAAGAAAACTGAAATTCTGCCATCTTGGGGTTTGCTGCATAAGAGGAGAGAAAGATACTGCATAATCAATTGAACAAATACTTATTTAATCACCGGTGTGGTCAGTGCTCTGGAGAAGGACTAGGTGGACGGCTACACATGAGGAAGGATTTGATCCAGTTTGGGGAATTGAGCAAAGCTTCCCCGAGGAGGCAATGTTCAAGCTCAGACCCAAGGGATGAGTAGGAGGCAGCTGGATGAAGAATGGCCCAGGTGGCCAGGCGTTGTGGCTCACACCTGTCATCTAAGCACTTTGGGAGGCCTAGGTGGGTGGATATCTGAGGTCAGGAGTTTGAGACCAGCCTGGTCAACATGGCGAAACCCCATCTCTACTAAAAGATACAAAACTTAGCCGGGTGTGGGGGCACACACCTGTAGTTCTAGCTACTCAGGAGGCTGAGACAGGAAAATGGCTGGAATCCAGAAGGCGGAGGCTGTGGTGAGCCGAGATTGCACCACTGCACTCTAGCTGGGTGATAGAATGAGACTCCATTAAAAAAAAAGAAAAAAAAAAAAAAAAGGAATGGTTCAGGCACAGGGACAACTTGATGTAGAAATCATGCTCACCAGATAGCCCATTTCGGTTGTATCAGTTCTCCCCAAAGGAAACAGTGGGTTATAGAGGTGGGACACTTGTACTGGTACATCCCCACTTTCTGGGGCTTTTCAGCCAGTGCTTTCCTGTTCAAAGGCTGGGTGGATCCCACAGTGTGCTCCGACACTGAAGGAAAGAGTGCATTAGGGAGTTGCTAGCTGAGCTCCTAAAGTCAAAGTACATATACACATGGAATACTATGCAGCTATAAAAAAGAATGAATTCATGTCCTTTGCAGGGACATGGATAAAGCTGGAAGCCATCATTCTCAGCAAACTAACACAGGAAAAGAAAACCAAATGCCGCATATTCTCACTTACAAGTGGGGGCTGAACAGTGAAAACACATGGACACAGGGAGGGGAACATCACACCCCAGGCCTGTCAGGGGTTGGGAGCAAAAGGAGAGAGAGCATTAGGACAAATATCTAATGCACACAGGGCTTAAAACCTAGATGATGTGTTGACAGGTGCAGCAAACCACCATGGTATATGTATACCTATGTAACAAACCTGCACGTTCTGCACATGTACCCCAGAACTTAAAGTAAAAACAAACAAACAAACAAAAAATCACCCTCTAAGAACACTGCTAACATAAATGAAAATATAAAGAATAAGATTAGTCTCAGTAGAAATGATCCTATAGAGATTGTGAACATGCTGACATCAATGACGTCGAGCTTATGCTGAGCCTCCTAAAAACCCTGGGACATCCCCAGTCTCAGGGCAGCCATTCCTAGGACAATGAAGGCTCAGAATACTGGGTGTAGGCAAAAGGGCACCAGAGTGAGGGGGCAGAGATTTATTAAGGACTGTTCCCATCTTTTGATCCCAGAAAAATCATTTTCCGTCTTATCCATAAAGTGAGGTATTTGGACCAGGCCACCTCCAGAGCCCCTCCAGCTTTAATATTCTCTGATCTCACTGAATCAGGAGAGGGAGAAGATATAAATGTTGATAAATATAAATACAACAAAAAAAGTATTCATAGCTTCAAGGTGGATTCCTCTGCAATAGGAAGGGAAATAGGAGATACTTCAGAGACTCCGGTTCATTGGGAACTTCAAATGAGAATGGATGTGAAAATTGTCTGTTTAGCAATTGTGCATCAATAGACCAAGATACCTGGTCATTTTTCATGTGGCAGACCTTCCTTTATCTGGGAAAAAATACATTGCTGGGTATTCTTGGTGCCTGAAACCTTGGGTCAGTCCATTCCCAGGAGGGAGAAACAAGGGTAAGAAACAAAAGTCATGAGGTGTTCTTCAATCATTCTATATCATGCCTCAAGATACATCAGATTGGCTGGGTGCAGTGGCTCACACCTATAATCCCAGCGCTTTGGGAGGCCCAGGTGGGTGTATCACCTGAGGTCAGGAGTTCGAGGCTAGCGTGGCCAACATAGCAAAACCCCTTCTCTACTAAAAGTACAAAAATTAGCCGGGCATGGTGGTGGGTGCCTGTAATTCCAGCTTCCCAGGAGGCTGAGACAGAAAAATTGCTTGAACTTGGGAGACGGAGGTTGCAGTGAGCTGAGATCACGCCGCTGCACTCCAGCCTGGGCAACAAGAGCACGACTCCATCTCAAAAAAAAAAGAAAAAAAAAAAGATACATCAGATTACAAAGTGAACAGACCTATCCATGGGTCCCTTCAGAGGCAGTAGGTCCTGTGTTAGAAGCCCTGAAACTCAATGTTGGCCATAGCAACAGTCTGCCATACCATGTGTTGATGGAGGACATGAACAAGGTTTCTGAGACATTGGCAAGTGGAAAATCAATGAGCACAAGATGGTCATGTGTAGGTATAGGTATGATTAGTGTAGAGCTCCTCAAAGTGTAGGCCACAGAGCTGGGCTTGTCAGCAGCAGCAGGAGGCTTGTTGGAATGTTAACTGTTAGATGCCACCCCAGACCTATGGGATCCAAATTTCTGGGGGTACAGCCTGATGCTGTGTCTTCATGAATGTATATGCACTTTCAAGATAGAGAGGCAAAACCCTGGGATGTCTACAGTGGTTATCTCCAGTGGTGGGACTCAGGGATATTTATTTATTTATAGATGGAGTTTTGCTCTTGTTGCCCAGGCTGGAATGCAATGGCACAATCTTGGCTCACCACAAACTCCACCTCGTGGGTTCAAGCAATTCTCCTGCCTCAGCCTCCCGAGTAGTTGACATTACAGGCATGCGCCACCACGCCTGGCTAATTTTGTATTTTTAGTAGAGACGGGATTTCTCCATGTTGGTCAGGGTGGTCTCGAACTCCCGACCTCAGGTGATCTGCCCAGTCAGCCTCCCAAAGTGTTGGGAATACAGGCATGAGCCACTGTGCCTGGCTGGATATTTTTATATTATTATTCTTAAATGTGTATTTTTCTCTGAAGTTTCTACAATAAACACATATTACTCTTATAATAAGAAAAAAAAGTTATTTACAAAAGGAAAAAAACCAGATGTATTCCATGGCATGTTAGGAATGATTTCCAGATGCAAATAACAAAATAAAAGCACCACTTGTGAGATGAATTTCAAGTTGTCAAATAAATGAACTAAAAATTGAGCAACACAGAGCCTGTGAATTGCGTAAACTAATGCATAGCCAACATCAGCATTCCAATAAGAAATTACTAAGAAGAAATGTATTTAAAATGAATTTGAGGCTAGAAGGCCAACAGTGAACACAGCTGTTATACATTTCTGAGCTGGTAGAAAAAAATAAAATAAAAAATTTCAAATCCACAGCAAGGAACAACTAAAATAAAATCCCTAGGCACGGATCAGTCAGGAAGACACCGGGAAGAGATGTCTGACACGCTGATGTTTCCTCAAGCCTGTCACTGGTGCAAAATGAATCCATCCCTCCAAGAATAGCCCTCCACCTAACATGTTCGCCCACCTCCATACAACATACAGCATGCAGGTGGATTCATTACCTCTGGGAAGAGTTCTCTTTTATTTCAAAGAGGAGCAGTACAGCAGCCTCAGCACAGAACAAACTATGGGGAGATGGATAAAACAGATCCTTCAGTTTTACAATCTACCTACCCACAAAGTAACACCTTCACGGGTGACTTTATTCAGCTTCCTATGGAGGCATAATGTCCCAGCTAAGAGGGAACCTTCTTCTACCTCCTCACTCGTCACTGTCCACTCGCTTGCCAGTGTTGCCTGGTATCCCCCACCATGGCCCTTAACTGTGCCCTCTCTCCAGTCCTTCTGCCTCTCCCCTGCCCGGGAGCCCTTCATCACCCACCTGGGTTTCTGTCACAGCCTCCCTCTTTGTCACCCTTGCTCCTGGTTTTCTCAGCCTTCAGGTGTTACCCAGTGCAACAGGACTAATCTTCCTGAAATGCAGATCTGATCATGTGATCCCCCAATGTATAACCCTTAGTCATCTGTAGAGAAAGGTCCAAATTCCCTACAGTAGTTTTTCCGATTTTTCCTTTTCCAGCCTTTGATGATTTCTCCAAATTTCTTTGTGACGATTTCCTCCTTGCATCACAGCCACGTTGAATTATTCTCAGCTCTCTGGACAGAGCATTGTTCCTCTTGCCCCTAGATACTGGATCATGCTCTTCTCACTGCCTGGAGAGCACTTTCTTCCCATGTCAGCTTCACGTTGCCTACTCTTAAGCATCCTTCAGGAGTCCTCTTTGGAATTACTTCTTCTGCCTTCTTGACTTTTCCAAGATCCCACAGCACCCCATCACAGTGCTTGTCTGCCTGTTTACAGGTCTGCCCCCTCTCCTAGGATGGGCATTCTTCTAGGGGGAATCCGTAAGCAGTAGCCAGTGCAGTGCTTGACACATAGTAGTTGCTCAGTAAATATTTCTGAATTAATGTGGCTCAATTTTCAGCCTAGGGAGGGTGTTTGCCTGCTCAAGAGGCATCAACTGAAGCTCCTTCTTCATCACTTGTTCCAAACCAACTGATGCAACAGAAGACAGCAACATCTTTAATGCAACACTCACCGATGGGAACGTTTAAACCTACAATCAAGCATTCTTCTGTCTCCTCCGTTACTGGTTGCAGAAGTGGGCCTAGCACAGGTACCCAGGAGGTACTGTTCCCAGCCACCCACACTCACATCACATCTTTCCCCCAGCAACCTATTTGGGAAGCAGAGCTAGCTCCAAGCTGGAAAAGAATGTAAAAGAGCTTCTTCATTCATTCCTTCCTCTCTTAAAACAAAACAAAACAAAAAACCCTTTATTGGCCTGTTTCCCATCTCCATCCAGTTCTACTTCAGTCCTCTTCAAAACTTGGACAAGTAATTGGACCGTGAAAAGGCCAGTCCATCTCCACTGTGCCCTAGGCTCCGCTCCTTCATGGCCCTTATCGACTGAGTCAGCTGCGGCCTCATCACTGAGAAAAACGGGCAGTGATATCTCTTAATTACACCAAAGTTGGCTTTTTCTGCTTTCACTTACATTCCTTGTGGCTCTCTTTGAACAGGGTTGTCAGCGGAGATACCAACAAAAAAATGTGTTGTCTGAAGTGAGCTGTTCTTGCCAGACAAAGAAAGCCATTTTTTGCTTGTCAACATGTGGTCTATTTGTTAAACGAAGACACGACCTCCGGCCTTAACTCAGCGCGCAAACACTCACATCAAATAAACGTTGCCGAGGTTAGCCTCATTTCTCCTCACTTCACAGAGAATTTTATCACTCCCTTCCTCATTTTCCAGGTGGAATTGGGACAATTGCTGCAGAATCTGCCAGCTTCAGGAGAGTGACTTGGATTTTTCCGTGCCAAGGAGAAGTGTGGTGGAGCTGAAAGGGCAAGCGTGCAAGCTCAGCTTTTACGTTGCACTTGCTGCGTGACCTTGAACAAGTTGCTTAATGCCTGCAACAGGCAGAGTTGTCAAAATATGACTCTCACTGCTCAACTGGGCAGGAGACCAGCTGCAACTCAGGGTGAACAGATGGGTGTGGAAGCCGCTTGTCCACAATGGAGGGCTTCACTCAAGTGTAGCTCCCCTGGGACCTGTGGGCCCCTTGACCCCTTCCAGTGTCACGGTCCCTGAGTCCCAAGGACAGTGCCGTGCTGAAGTCAACCCTACTCCTTCATGGAAGTTCATTGTTAAACATTCAGAGATTTTGTAAGTTGCTAGCCTGAAATTGGCCACTGTGGGAGAATTTATGCCAAAGTAGCTGCAAACACTCCAACTCAAGGCTTCCAGCCTCTCACAGCTAGTTTTCCAGCACACCCCTGCCCAAAGCACCTGACTTTGAACTCTGGAATTTCAGACAACTCCTACGAATCTGGGTACCTGCATTCAGACTGCTGGACATCCCGGGAGTTTGATCATCTGTCCACTAACAAGATTGTCCTGAAGCTGTCCAGCAGAGACGGAACAGCTATGGGAGCAGAGTTTCTCCCCGGCAGACCTCCCTGTGGGATGAGGGGGATGGCGAGCTATGCTTCTCATCCTTGGCTTACCCTGGCTTGTATGTTTCTCTTTCCTCCAGTGAAGTCTATTTCTTTTTTAAAAAAAATTTCTATAGATTGTTGGGGTACAGGTGGTGTTTGGTTACATGAGTAAGTTCTTTAATGGTGATCTGTGAGATTTTGGTGCATCCGTCACCCGAGCAGTATACACTGCACCCTGTTTGCAGTCTTTTATCCCTCTCCCCTCTCCCAACCTTTCCTCCCAGTCCCCAAAATCCAGTGTATCATTCCTATGCTTTTGCATCCTCATAGCTTAGCTCCCACATGTCAGTGGGGACATAAGATGTTTGGTTTTCCATTCCTGAGTTACTTCACTTAGAATAATAGTCTCCAGTCTCATCCAGGTTGCTGCAAATGTCATTCATTCCTTTTTACAGCTGAGTAGTATTCCATCACACACACACACACACACACACACACACATATGTGTGTGTGTGTGCATATATATATCACAGCTTCTTTATCCACTTGTGGATCGATGGGCATTTGGGTTGGTTACATGATTTTGCAATCGTAAATTGTGCTGCTATAAACATGCATGTGCAAGTATCTTTTTCTTTTCTTTTCCTCTGGGTAGATATCCAGTAGTGGGATTGCTGGATCAAATGGTAGTTCCAGTTTTAGTTCTTTCAGGAATCTCCACACTGTTTTCCACAGTGGCTTAACTCATGCCATGTGCTATTTTGAAATCCATCCAGATCCCTGGTGCAATTGTAGGTGGTGACACAGAAAGGCAATTCCATTTGTACCACAAATAGACTGTTTTGCAAGATGCTTCTGAGCCTTGGTCATGCTCAGTTCAGAGCCTCCACTGTACAATGGGGACATAATATTGATTTCTGAGGGTACATATGAGAGTCAAATGACCATTTGCGTGAGTGTGCTATGCAAACAGCAAAGACCCATGGAGACTTTAAACATTCACACACTCTGTGGTGGACAGATCACTGATGTGGCATTGAAGAGTCTTGGATATGGGTCTCAGCATTGCCATTCTTTAAGAGGGTTACCCTGGGCAAGCTACTTAATCTCTCTTAATTTTGACTTTCTCATCTCATAAATGAGTTGCCTACTTTATAGGGCTGTTGTAAAAACTAAGCAGAACAGTAGGGATAGCCATGTTTGGCTTAGATCCAGACATTCATTAGGTATTGAAGATTCTAGTCCAATTTGAAAATTCTTCAACAACCCTAAGTCTGGATGCTAATTCAAGCTGAAATGCCAGGTCCTTGAATGTTCACAAATAATTAAATATAAATTCAGTCTAAGGCCAAATGTTCATAATAACTATAAAGTTCTAGGAATCTTTAAAATGGAGAACCGAAAGGGTGATAAACTCAGGGTTAAAAATATTGCTTCCTCCTTGGGCTCAGATGCCTTTATTTGCGAGACATAGATCATGGAGGGAAGTTTTGCATATATATGTATTTGGCAAAGAGCCAAAACCACCCGATTATGTTTTATCATTAATTAAAATTTGCAGGAGGGCAACACTTCCAAATGGTGAACATAGCTTTTATTAGACTTAGCAAAAATAAGTTAGAAGTGACTGTGTTCAGTTGTGAATGAAGATAAAAGTTTTGAGTGTTTTAATTTAATTGGAATTAAAACACCAACATATACATAGGCAAATTCAGAAATACAGTCACGCAACTCTCTCTCTCTCTTCCCCCACTTCCCCCCATTGCCACATAAAATCCATCAACATCAAATCTATCAAAATCTGCTGGCTGGGCGCAGTGTCTCACGCCTGTAATCCCAGCACTTTGGGAGACCGAGGCAGGTGGATCACCTGAGGTCAGGAGTTCGAGAGCAGCCTGGCTAACATGGTGAAATCCCGTCTCTACTAAAAATACAAAACTTAACTGGGTGTGGTGGTGGGCACCTGTAATCCCAGCTACTCGGGAAGCTGAGGCAGAATTGCTTGAACCCGGGAGGTGGAGGTTGCAGTGAGTTGAAATCACGCCACTGCACTCCAGCCTGGGCAACAAGAGCAAAACTCCATCTCAAAAAAAAAAAAAAAAAAAAAAAAAAATCTACTAAGAATGCTTATATGACCTGACATAATAGTTGACTGCCAAGCAATTTATCTGGTGGCCTCATTACCATTTTAGAAAATTAAAATTTACTGGAAATATCCAGACTGATCATATAATGGTCTATTAATTCCATTCTAACAACAAACCAGGCTATGATCACTTTAATTAATCAGTAAGCAGTGAATGAGTGAAAGTCTATGTAATCAGCCATATATATGGCTAGAATTCAACTCAAAGAATATTTGAGTTGCTACTGTGTGTTAGACCCTGTCCTGGGCCACTACATTTGACGAATTACAGTTAGTGGGAAGGTAGGGAAGGACACTGTTTCTCAAAATGTGTTAAGTGCCATCAAAGAGGTATAAACAATGTATAAAAGAGATCAAGTAAAATTCCACGGGCCAGGCTCAGTGGGTCACACCTGTAATCCCAGCACTTTGGGAGGCCGAGGCAGGTGGATCACTCGAGGCCAGGAGTTTGAGACCAGCCTGACCAATACGGTGAACCCTCATCTCTACCAAAAGTACAAAAGTTAGCCAGGCATGGTGGTGCATACCCGTAATCCTAGCTATTTGGGAGGCTGAGGCATGAGAATCTCTTGAACCCAGGAGGCAGGGGTAGCAGTGAGCAGAGATCGTGCCACTGCATTCCAGTCTGGGTGATAGAGAAAGACTCTATCTCAAAAAAATAATCCCACAGAGCAGACTGTATCAGAAATGGGCCATATTTGGATTAGCACCATCTGATAAAAATACAATATGAGCCATATAAATAATTTTTTTCTGGCAGCCACGTTAAAAAAAAGTGAAAAGAAATACAAGGGATTTATTTCTAAATGAAATCAATACAAAGATTATTAAAGAGACATTTTCCATTGCTTTTGTGTTTGTATGATAAGTTTTTGAAATACATCTCAGTGTGGACGTTGCCTTTTCAGTAAAAAATATTTTATCTGTAAATAGATGAAAATGCATCATGAAAAAAATAGATTCACCTGCCAAATTGTCCCAATAATGGAATGAAGTGTTACTTTTTAAGCTTAAATTAAAATTAGTTAAAATTTTAAAACTGCATTGGCCATATGTGGTTAGTGGGTACCATACTGGACTGTGTAGAGGTAGAACCTCCTGCAATGATGTCAATGTTCCACTGGACGGTACCGCCTTAGAGTGTGAATGTGGGCTGCTCCTAAGGAATAAGGATAAAGAGGGTGTATCCCAGGAAGAAGTGACAGTTCAGGAAAAGGCTTACGTGTAGCTGTGGCTGCTGAATGTAGCAATAAACTGTGATGTTCATCTCAAGAAGAATTATTGAGCACTGAGCCTTTGGACATCTTAGATACTCTGTATTCCAGTTTTTCTCCTACACTCTAGCCCATGGTAAGTTTTAGTTATTGAATAAAACTGCTAGTTGCCTTAAAAGGGGGAAATTAAGTCCAGGTGCAATGGTTCATGCCTGTAATCCCAGCAACTTTGGGAGACCAAGGCAGGTGGAACACAAGTTCAAGAGACTGAGACGAGCCTGGCCAACATGGTGAAACCCCGTTTCTATTAAAAAAAATACAAAAATTAGCTGGGAGTGGTGGCGCACGCCTGTAGTACCAGCTACTAGGGAGGCTGAGGCAGGAGAATCACTTGAAACTGGGAAGCGGAGGTTGCAGTGAGCAGAGATCTCACCACTGCACCCCAGCCTGGTAACAGAGAGAGACTCTGTCTCAAAAAAAAAAAAAAAAAAAAAAAAAAAAAAACAAACAAACAAACAAACAAACAGTGGGGAGTGGAAATTAAGCACATGTAAATTTCTGAGAAGAGTGTAGATGTGGATAAAGGGTACAAAGAGAAGTTAGACATGGATAAAGGGTATAAAGCAATGGATTTTAAAAGACGTAGAGGGCTGACAGCAATTACTGGGTTACCCTGGACAACCCAGTGAGTGCCTGATCATAAACTAAATCAGGCAATAGCAAGTAACCCTGAGTCTGCATTTCAGGAGGAGGGTGATGGAGAGGTGCTGGGGCTTCAGTACCAGCTTTCTGGTCCAGCCTCTAAGGATATAGCTTTGGCCTTCGTGGGTCTTCAAAGTGAGGCAAATGACTATTAAATAGAATAAAACAAACTAAATTTCAAGACTCTCAGACTCCTTGGCACCTATTTGCATGGGTGGGCATAAATCTCAGGTCCAGAGTATCGGGATGCAGGGAGACCTCTAAGAATCTGATGCCCAGAACACTGAGGAATGTGGCAGAGCTGATGTAAATTACCCTCAGGTCTGACTTATGGTTCATGACACAATCAAAGCGGAGTCCTGGTTGAGTGGTTTTCATGATTTAGTCTAATGATCAATGTTGGTTCCCTTTACAAAGAGTACTTGGTCCAGTTACATATTTCTTCTATCCTGGGTTAAAGATGGCCTTCCAAATGCCCATTCTACCAATTTATAGGGTCTTTAAAAAAGGATTTTCTGTAAAAAAGTACTTTCATTGGTTTTGATGAAAAGGGTTTGTGATGAAAGCAGAATCCCTAATAAGCATTTCATAAATGACTTGTCTTTCAGACTCAATATAAAACAGAATAAAATACGTCTCCCAAAGACCTCCTTGCTGGCTTACAGATATAAAGTCCCTGCTCTCAATCAATTGGGGCCAAGAACTCAAAAATCTTTAAAGATGCAATCAATTATTTATCAGCGAAAGTTGGTAAAACTGAGAAATTATTTATGGCCGAAATTTTGAAAGAGTCATACTTTGAAGGGGGAGAGGGGAAAAAGCCACTTTGGGATCTGCATGTTCCTCTCCAGAGCACACACTCTCAGCTCCTCCCTGCTGTCTAGAGTTCAAAAATGGAAAGAAAATCACAGGTATGAGGAAGTATGTTCATGACTGGGTGTTTTACCCTGTCTTCCAAAACTGTGAGAGATATTCTAGGGCAGAATGTACCGTGGAAAACAGCCAGAAATTAGGAGGCAAACTGATTTTCCCAGGGCTGGCAGTGATCTATTAGGTTGTCTCCTGTGTGTGTTTGGGGAGGGTCATACACCCCCTCATACTCCCCACCTGCTATTTAAATGAGTAGCAGTGATTTGGAATCTCAGGGTTGTAATATGATTCCCTCGTATAATGGAAAAGCAGCTCCCAAATTCTAGTAGTTTAGCTACTTACCAACTAATTAATTACTTGGCAGATAGATAAATTATGTATCAGTCAAGGCTTTTTCTCATCCCTGGAGCTGCCTGCGTAACCCTGCTGTGGGTATTCAGTTCTATACAGCAGGATATCCAACTGTGAAAAACCCTCTACCAAGGGCTAACTCGCCACAGCACCTTGCTTTTAATGTCTTCATTCTTCAGGATATGAGTCTCCTTTCTTTAAAGGAATTCAGGTTGTAATAAAATATGACCAAAAAAAAAAAAAAAAACCAAGAACCAGTTACTTACTTGTCTCCATTCACCCTCTTGAAATGCAAGACAAATGATTTAAAAAGCGTTTTTATGCCAGCATGCTAACTCCTGTATCTTTTATGATAATTTTATACTTAGTTAAACTTAATTTTTCCTAACATTTTATTACGAAATTTCCAAATGCAGAGAAAACTTGAAAGAATTGTACAGCAAGCACCCATATGTTCACCAACTTATACTCTACCACTAACATTTTAATATACTTCCTTTATAATGTATCAGATATCGATCCATTGATCCAACCTTCTGTCTGTCTTATTTTTGAGTGCATTTCCAAGAATTGCACTTAATTTTAATGCTGTTTTGAAAGGAGAAGTTGTCAGTGAAGATATTTCATTCCATGGAAGAGCATTCTCAGAATGGGCTTAGTATTTTCTGAGTGTAGCGGTTAAGAGCACAGACTTTGAAATCTCAAAAAGCAGAAACAAAACTTGGCTCTGCTGTGAACTAGCTGTGTGGCTTTGGTCAGGTTACGTCACCCTTGAGTCTCATTACCTTCATTGGCACGCTAGAAAATGATCCTCATGTGGTTGTTATCATAAGAATTCAACATAATAGATGAAAAGTGCTTAGCACAGTGCTGGACAAATAATGACTATGTGCTGATATTGTCACCTCTTTCGTAATCCCACAAGATCAATGATTCTGTCTGTTTTCTCCTCCATTAAATTCCCAGCCCCTAGCAGTTCCTTATAAATAACAGATGCTGAATATATGCTTGTTGATATGAATTAGGTTGAATTTCAGAGATTTTCCCTCCTGGGATGCAGGAACTACTTTTTAATGGAGAGAGAGAGGCAAGTACAGGGGGTTTCAAAAGCCCAGGATGTGAGAAAGCTAGTGCAGGAAATGAGGTAAAAGCACAGGATGAAATGAAGTATGCAAAAAAAATAGATATATTAGCTTTGGTAAGGAAGCCGAAGCGATCAGTGCCCTGTCCACATCCCCTATGTGTCACCTCTTCAGTGCAGACCAGCAGACTGGAGACTGCTGTACAGTATCCTTTTTGTCTAAGGTTCTCCTCCAAACCTCAGCAGGCTGTCGAGTTACTGCACAGAGTGCAGGGCAGATCTGATATGCTAGAGAATTTACACCCTTGGAAGCAGTCCTCAACCAATTACTGCTGGGAGTAGAAATACCCCAGTTTGTGTCAAAGTATCCCAGTGCCATCCCCTGGGGGTGCTTTAATGCTGACAAAGTATTCCACACCATGTTTTAAAGTTAGCCCATGAGATTACAATCCAGTCACCCACAGGGGTAGCTGGCTTCATAAACAAGCTTCTCTCCCAGCTGCCTTCCCTTTTCTGTGTCTCTCCCTTATTTTATTATGAACATTTCCCCCACCTCTTAAATGAACTGCCTTCATTTGAATTCTTGTCTCAGAGTCCACTTCTAGGGGAAGCCAAAGTAAGACAAACGTCTTTATGCTTTTAAAGCTGCAGAACCTCTTCTTCAAATGGCATTCTATACCGAAGACTAATAAGTAATATTTACACAATTAGAGGTGTCCTGACTTAGAGATTTTTTGGGAGTGTGGTGGTGTTTGGAGGCCAGAGCTCGGCCTCTGTGGTCTTCTTTCCCTTCTCGCCACCTCCCCAGCACTCACTGAAGACACCTACGTCCTCTTCCACAGCTCTGCAGAGCACAGCTTGTCAGCTGTGGTGGAGATGATGAGGATAAGACAGGAGATATAAAGAGTAATATAAATAAATAGAAACAAGCAGGAACAAAAAGGAAAATATGTACCTTCGAAGGCATATAAAGCATGGACAAATAAATAGTGTTTGCAAAGCAGTGCAGTAATTCTACAAAAAACATCTAGAGGTTTCGAAGGCTCTTGCACATTGTCTAGTTAGTAGCCTACCACACTTAGAAAAGCAGTTGCTTGTAGAGAATCTAAGTCGAGATCAAGTATGGGCAACACATAAGGGGCTAAGAAGAGTTGAATCCTCAGTTTGGAAACCAAATTGCCTTTTGAAGCCGTAATAAAAAAAAAAAAAAAAAAATTGCGAAAGAATGTTCCCAATTAGCTACATGCTTATGAACCCATTGAATAGCTCAAGAAAAGAGGCTTGTGAGAAAACCCACCCAAATATACCCAGGAGGAAATTGTGTGTAATTGAAGGAAACTATAGGATGGCTACATAATGTATTGTCTAAATCTGGACATGACAGATTTGGATAACCAGTGTAAACTTGGATTTTCCAGGCAACTGAAATGTGATTGTCCTTACTATAACTAATTAATGGAATTGCAACTGAAGGTATTGTGTACTAGTGGTGGACAGGGGACAAAACCGTATTTCAGGTCAGCCCTCTGTAAACTTGAGTGTGCATCAGAATCACCTAGAAGCTGTGTAAAAACACTGATTCCTGGCTTTAACCCCAGAGTTTCTGGCTCACTGGTTTTGGGGTAGGACATGAAGATATGCATTTCTAGCAAGCTTCCAGGGGATACTTATGTAGCTGGTCCACAATCACTTTTGGAGGATTGCTTAAGACCAGCAGTCCTGCACCCTGGCTGCATATCTGAATCACCTGGGATATTTAACACATCCTCACATGGTTCTCACCCCCACCCTAGTGGAATCAATCTCTGAGGGTGGAGCCCTGACATATGCATTTTAAGTGTCTCTGCTGATTGTGATGCATGCTGAGAGTTGAGAAGCCCAGGATTATCTGAAAGAAAACCGAAACACTGGAATGCAACGTGAGTCTCAGAAACTGTTTGGGAAGAGCTTTGAAGAATTGGGACTCGGGTCCCTTGGCACCTGGCATCTTGGGCTCCTGGGAAACCTGTCTAGAAAAGGATCATCACAGTGGCTAGGGCTGCCCAAGGGAACAGGGCTATCCCTTTGGAGCAGCTCTGCTTCCCTTTATATCATATCCCAGACTCTTGAAAAGATTTTTGCTTAGAGAAAGGCATCTTTGGCACAGTGGGAGTTTAAAATGATAAATATAGTGGTTACCAGGATACTGGATTATCACTTCTTTCAATGTGCAATAAAGATCGATTTTTTTGTTTGTTTGTTTGACACAGAGTCTCACTCTGCCACCCAGGCTGTAGTACAGTGGTATGATCCCGGCTCACTGCAACCTCCACCTCTTGGGTTCAAGTGGTTCTCTTGTCTCAGCTTCCCAAGTAGCTGGGATTACAAGCGTGCCACTACGCTGGCTAATTTTTGTATTTTTAGTTGAGACGGGGTTTCGCCATGTTGGCCAGCATGGTCCTGAACTCCTGACCTTGGTTGATTCTCCTGCCTCAGCCTCCCAACATGCTGGGATTACGGGCGTGAACCATCGCGCCTGTCCAATACTAATTTTTAATAGTCCAAGTCACCTTTGTCCAGATCACCACCAAACTCCCCTCTTAGTGGGTCTCTTTGCTTCCACTCCTCTCTACCGCTCTGCTACCACTAATCATTCTCTACAAGGCAGCCAGGAGGATCTTTCAAAACACACAGTCTCCTGGAGAAATCTTCCAGTGGTCCCCTGCTGCATGCACGATGAAACCCCAACTCCTCATCCAAGGGCAGGCTGGCCTCTCTGACTTCACTCTCACCACTGCCGTCCTTGTTCACTCTCTTGCAGCCACCCAGGCATGTTGCAACTCTACTACATGCTATTCTGTCCCACCTTCAGGCCTTTGCATGTAAACTTACCTCTGCCAAAGATGCTGTTCACCCAGATATTCCTATGACTGTTCCTTTCTCATCCTTCCAGTTTCCCCTCAAACAATACCTTCAAAAAGCCATCACAGTCATCTGTGTAAAGATTCCCTCCTCCCTCTACTCCTTCATCCTGCCATTTGCTCTTTTTTCCTCATCTTCCTGTTCTGATTTTCACAGCATTTGTCATACTCTGCAATGTTCTTCTTTCTGTCTTCCCACTAGCATGTTAGCTCTATTATCTGCTTCTTCACACCCAGCCCCAAGTTTAGAGTCCAGCATACAACATGTACGGTGTACTTAATAAACTAGCAGTTCAAAAGCAAATGCCATTAAGATCATTCATTTAACTAACCACCATTTTTCAAATTCCAGATTCACCAATGTCTGATACAGTAAGTTCCTCTTCAAACGTTTAATTTCTGATTCCCTTCCTCTTTGTTCTCAAGATCAACTTCCTTGTCCCTTCTGCTAAGTTACCTGCTCTGTAAACAACTTCTCCTGATAGTCCCAATCTGTAACTCATATCTCTTCCTCATTTGGAAAGACTCCTCTTTACTCCTGGCTACCCATTCTGTAAACTGCCACTCCTGCCGAAACAGCTCTTCCCACTGAAACTACCCTTCCCGCCTTTGCTGTGCCCTGACATGCCCAAACATGCCTTGTACCACAACGGACAGCCTCTCCCTTCCTGCCTAATTAGCCATATTCAATTTTAAACAGTAACCAATCAGGTCAGTTTAGATTGTGCGGTCCAACTCCAGCCAATGGGGACAGGACACAGAAGCAGGGACTAACCGTGTTAGGGATAAACCCCCCTTCCCTCTTTTGTTCAGTGTGCTCTCTCAGTGACCAGAAGTGCGAGGAGCACCCCACTGTAGAAGTAAATTGTCTTGCTGAGAAAACTCTTTGCCTGAGTGCTGGTTCTTCTTTGCGACACTGAGCACTTGTTTCTAACAACCAAAAAGTACAAACTGCTCAAAATTTGATTCTCCATGTTGATTCTCTTAAAGAGCGTAGAATGTATTGATGAGGCAGTATCAGTATTTTGGCACATTTAATGGTGACTATTTCTTCCTGGAAAAGCTATTGTTCTGATTCATGGGACAGTGTTTTCCACATCTGGTTCTGGATCTGGTTAGGATGATTTTACTCCCTTGATCAGGTTTAGTTTTTGGAAAACTAACCCAGTGATATGCTTGGACCTAGATATTTGAAAAGGAGGATCTCAATGAAGGCCACATATCAACATACCGCCATCCTAGGGGGCCCTATCTGGGGATCACCTGAATATAATCTATAAAAACAATGAGCCTTATTTCTCAATCAATGACATCTTCCTACGTAATTTCAACATCATCTACCATGTTGATCTCCATAATATTCAAAACTGTTATTGGTTCTTTCAAATTTCCTCTTTTGTGTATGAATGATCTTCCAACATTCTTTTTATGACAAAACCATTTGGTCTCTTATCATAGAGGGATGAAGACTAATTCCAGCTTGTCACCAAGACAGTCACACTCAGTCTGCTTCCTGTGCGCTCATTTTTTCATAAAAAACACGTTTTTGTAATTTGTTTTTTGCGTGACTTACCTTGCCAACATCTCTTGGGAAAGGCTGTCTCTGATTCTCTGGAATTAAAATGGGAGATACCACAATGGACCTCTTTTGTCTTGGGACAGGAGAAGTTCTTGCAAATTTAAATATATCCTAAAAGGGAAAACAAAAGGATTGATTAAAATCTCCCATTGAAATGATATATCAGTCTGCTCTGAGATAGAGTTCCTTTGTTGGGAAAGCATACAGCTGTTTGGAAAGTGTTCATTGTATTCCATCAAACCCTATTAGCATTACCCAAGTACAATATTAGAATAATACTAAAGCTGACATTGTTATTCACTATAACTATCATGAAGCTGTTTGAACCCCCAACTTCCAAATCATTCTATTCACAATGACAGTCTTGATTTATGCATCCCTCACTGTTTGCATATTACTGTTCTTAATCTGCCAAGCTACTGGATTACTTGCCTGGTCAGGAATCTGGAGGACTTGCTTAGATATAAAATTTTATTTGATTTATATAGCCTATAAAGAATTGGTTTTATAACAAATCCTAAGTGAAAAGAACAAAGTTAGATGCATCATATTGCCTGACTTCAAATTATACTACAAGGCTATAGTAACCAAAACAGGATGGTACTGATATAAACCTAGATTAATGGAACAGAACAGAGAATCCAGAAATAAAGCCACATACCTACAACCAACTGATCTTCAACAAAGTCAGCAAAAATATATGATAGGGAAATGACACTCCATTCAATAAATGGTGTTGGGCTAAACACCCATATGGAAAATTGGATAATCATATTCCTAAGAGTGAAACTGGACCCATAGCTTTCACTATATACAAAAATTAACACAAGATGAATTAAAGACTTCAACATAAGATCTGAAACTATAAAAATCCTAGAAGAAACCATAGGAAAAACTCTTCTAGACATTGGCCTTGACAAAGAATTTATGGCCTAGTCCTCAAAAGCAAACATTACCAAAAAAAAAAAAAAAAAAAAAGGACAATTTGAACTTAATTAAACTAAAAAGCTTCTGCACAGCAAAAGAAGCAATCAACAGAGTAAGCAGATGACCTAGAGAATGGGAAAAATATTTGTAAAGTATGCATCCAACAAAGGACTATTATCCAGAATTTACAAGGAATTCAAACAGCAAAAATGACCCCATTTAAAAGTGGGCAGGCCAGGCGCAGTGGCTCACACCTGTAATCCCAGCACTTTGGGAGGTCAGGGCAGGCCGATCTCCTGAGGCGAGGAGTTTGAGACCAGCCTGGCCAACATGATGAAACTTGGTCTCAACTAAAAGTACAAAAATTAGCCAGGCATGGTGGCAGGCACTTGCAATCCCAGCTACTTGGGTGGCTGAGGCAGGAGAATTGCTTGAACCCAGGATGCGGACACTGCAGTGAGCCAAGATTATACCACTACACTCCAGCCTGGGCAACAGAACGAGACTCCAACTCAAAACAAACAAAAAAAAGTAGGGCAAACAACATTAACAGACATTCTTCAAAAGGACACATACGAGGGGCCAACAGACATATGAAAAATGCTCAATATCACTAATCTTCAGAGAAATGCAAATTAAAACCACAATGCGATATCATCTTACACCAGTCAGAATGGCTATGATTAAAAAGTCTTAAACAACAAATATTGGTGAGGCTGCAGAGAAAAGAGAATGCTTATATACTGTTGGTAGGAGTGTAAATTAGTACAAACTCTGAAAAATAGTATGATGACTTCTCAAAGAACTGAAAATAAAACTATCATTCAACCCAGCAATCCCACTACGGGGTATATACACAAAGGAAAAGGAATCATTATATCAAAACAATACCTGCACATGTGTGTTCATCATAGCACTATTCACAATAGCAAAGACATGGATTGAACCTAAGTGTCCATCAACAGAAGACTGGATAAAAAAAATGTGGGGCCAGGCGCAGTGGCTCATGCCTGTAATCCCAGCCCTTTGGGAGGCTGAGGTGGGCTGATAACCTGAGGTTGGGAGTTCGAGACCAGCCTGACCAACATGAAGAAACCCTATCTCTACTAAAAATACAAAATTAGCCAGGCGTGGTGGCACATGCTGGTAATCCCTGCAATCCCAGCTACTCAGGAGGCTGAGGCAGGAGAATCGCTTGAACCCAGGAGTCAGAGGTTGCAGTGAGCCGAGATTGCGCCATTGCACTCCAGCCTGGGCAATAAGAGCGAAACTCAGTCTCAAAAAAAGAAAATGTGGGATATATATATATGTGTGTGTATACGTATGTGTGTATATATATTCTTAAATAAATATATATAACATATATCCCACATTTATAGATATATAATATATATATCCCACATTTATATAAATATATATATTTATATAAATAAATATAGATATAAATGTGGGATAAATATTTATATATTATATATTTGTATATAATATATATAAATGCGCATATATGTATATATGTGTATATATTATGTATACATAAATATACACACACAAATAGATACATTTATATATAAATGTGGGATATATATATTATATATATTTATATAAGGATATATACACACATATACACATACACACACACACATATACACACACACACAAGCCATAGAATACTACTCAAACATAAAAAAAAGAATAAAATCATGTCTTTTGCAGCAACATGGATGAAGGAGGAAGACATTATCCAAAGCGAAGTAACTCAAACAGAAAAATGCCGCACATTCTCACTTTTGGGTGGGAGCTCAGCAATGGGTACTTGTGAACATGCACAGTGGAATAAGAGACACTGGGGTCTTCAGAAGGTGGGAGGGTGGGAGGAGGGCGAGAGCTGAAAACATCACCTGTTGGGTACAATGTTCGCTCTTTGGGTGATGGGTTCATTAAAAGGCCACCCTTCCCCACTACACAATGTGTGCATGGAAGAAACCTGCACTCGTACCCCTTGAATATTTTTTTAGATACTCTCCCAATAATAGGGAATTTTGCTCTAGGGTAATGGATAGGCATTTTCAAAATGATTATACTTTGTAAGAGTCTTCAAAAACATTTAGAAAATGAAAAATAAAAAGCAACTCTCTTCATGGGTCACTGCAAGGTCCTTACATTCACAAATGAATAGGGAAAAAGGGACAATCACAAAGTCCCAAACTATGTCAGGCATTATGGAGACTCGTATTCAATGTATTGTCAAAGAACACGTGCTATTATTATGATTAGTGGGGCAACTGTTGGAATGCACTCTCCAAGTAGCATGTCCCAAGTTCAATCATTGGAGTGACACTGTCAGGGTGTTTGCTCTATGTGTAACTCATCTTTTTCATTAAATGTGTTCAAAATGAAAACTTTGTATCATTTTAAATAAAACATTAGTATCACTTTACATAAAAAGAAGGAAAACATAAAAATAAACTTGCTGGAGACCTAATGACACTATCACATTTGAGCCCAAAACTGTTGCCTATGGAAAGTTCTTCATTTTACAGGTAAAAAGGGGCTAGAGCAGTGTTAAAGGGGTGTTAGCACCAAGCTGAGACTTCCTCCTTGATCTCATCAGATGACCGAAAGATAACTGAAAAAGAATATCATTCCCAATACGCAAACTGATCTTATTTAATGCCACATCCTAATTAAAATTCCCTTCTGCATCATCAGAAGTAAACATCTGAAACTTGACAACAGGTTCCTATCAAAATCATGTGATAAATGATAGTTTCATTCCATCTTTGCCCCCAAGACCCCACAAAAGAGTGCGTGTGTGTGTGTGTGTGTGTGTGTGATAGTTTTAAAGGGAAATTTATGTAATAAAATTCAAACAGGAAACAAGATAAGCTAAGGCTCTGAAAGCATCTATAAATAGCCATTCTCTTGATTTTGGTGGGAATATAAATTCATAGCACCCTTGTGAAAAGCAATCAGGCAATATTTATTTATTGAGAGTTTTATGAATGTACATATCCCTTCACTCTGTAATTTTACTCCTAGGAACGCATCCAAATGTTACATTCAAAAGAAGAATAAAACTGTATGAAGGAAGATGTTTAGTGAGACATGATTTATAACGGGCAAACATGAAAAACATCCTAAATGTTCCATAACAGGGACAAAGTTACATTTGGGTTTGTTAGTAGGAGACACTCTTAGGCCATGACCAATAATGCAATTGTGAAGACCATGTTCCAACCACTATTATCATCACTCCATTGCCCTCACCATCACTACCCTAAACTACTATAGTAATGATACAGTAAGCATATGCTGGCCAATGCACTGGGCACTTGGCATGAGTCCCCTCTAATATTTTCATCAGACCTGCCAAGTAAATCTTATCCCTCCTTAATCAATGAAGAAAGTTCAGAGAGGTTGCATACAAACTGCTCCAATTTACCTAGCTAGCACAGAGAATATTTAAGACAAACTATGTAGGAAAATATAGAATAACATATTGAATGCATTCTATTTTCTATATACTATACTCATCACAGAAGAATATTAAAATCTCAATGAAAGAGACTAAGTAAAAGACATTTTAGTCTCTAGGTAGTGAAAAAGACTCAATATGCAGGCAAAGAAAACTGGATTCTGTATAAGACAGTGAGAAGAAAAAGAAAGAATAATATAACAAACAAACAAAAAAGCCAACTACTCAAAACGAACCCAACCCTAAACAAAGAAACAGCATTGGCCGGGCGCGGTGGCTCACGCCTGTAATCCCAGCACTTTGGGAGGCCGAGGCGGGTGGATCACGAGGTCAGGAGTTCAGGACCAGCCTGACTGACAAGGTGAAAATCCATCTCTACTAAAAATACAAAAATTAGCCTGGTGTGGTGGCACGTGCTTGTAATCCCAGCTACTTGGGAGGCTGAGGCGGGAGAATCACTTGAACCTGGGAGATGGAAGTTGCAGTGAGCCGAGATCCTGCCACTGCACTCCAGCCTGGATGACAGAGCGAGACTCTGTCTCAAAAAAAAAAAAAAAAAAAAAAAAAAAGAAAATTACAGTGCATTGTATTTACACAAAACCGGTATTTAACATTGATGAAGATTCTGTTGGTTTATTAAGGGTGGCAAAAATAGGAAATATGTAAACTATGTAATATCTGAATGTCATTCATGATAAAATATATCTTGAGCCTCAGATGAGAGGACAGTCTAGGGAAACACTTTAAAAAGATGTAAAGTTTGTGCAGATGTAAAGGATTAGTGAATGGGCTTCATTCTAGAGCAAACGTAGCCTCAGCTCATGATGACAACTTATGTCTAAATGTGTCCAAAGTAATGACAAAGCATACTGTGTCATCAATAACGAACTTTGCATAGTGAGTCATGAAGTGCTTACTTGTGTTTTCATACCCACAAATGGGTGATATTTGTGTCCTCATGGGTGTCCAGAGTGGTCAGGTCCCTGAGTTCCCATCCTACCTCTGGTGTCCTCTCAGCTCACCAGCTAATCAAGTCCACAGCTGCCAGTCCATTTCCTTGATTCTTACAGCACATCCCAGAAGTATGGCAACCAGCACAATTGTGCTAATCCCTGGATCTAAAGTGACCAAGAAAAGAAGCAGGAGGCTCTGATTCTTGAAAAGCAGCACCTGGAAGGGACAGGGTGGGGTGCTGCTGGAGGAACTGATCGTAGAAAAGCCACCATGTGCATGTCAACTCTCTGGGCCCGCCGTGGTGAAGGAATGAAGATGCAGGAGAGCAGAGATGCCCGCAGGAGGTGTGAGAGGAGAGAATCGGCGGCTATGTCAGCCTCAGAGAGGAGGCCAAACACTGCTCCCCTCGAGGCAGGGCACAGAGGGGTTGAAGGAAATTTTCCCATCTGGAAAGGAAGATAATTTGCCTGTCCTCTAGGTTATCAGAATGAAATGAGAAACTGCATTTGAAAGTGCTGTGCACTCTCTAAAGAACCGCAGAAAAGCGAAGGATGAGTCTTATTAACACCAGGACGGAGGAAGTGAGAAAATGAGGGTGAGCCACTCAGCCCCTATGAGGAGTGAGTAATTCGGCTGTGGGTGGCCTAAGGCCAGATTTGAAACACAGACACATGTAGACACGCAGCCCCTTCCAGCTTTCCAGATTCATGAGATGCGTGCAGATGTCAAATGTTCTCTGTGACATCAAATGCACACACTTATACACATGTGGGTTTACACACACACCAGAATCCATTTGATAGACACACATAACACACACACTCGTGAACAGATGCACATGCAACAGACATGCACCAGCTGCCTAGACCCAAGGACATATGCCCCACACCTTCGCACTTCCAATGTGATGAACACAATCCCCTCAGTCACAGGAACAGACATAGGCACACAGAGGTGTGCAGAGGAGTATGAAGTTCTGGGGCCGCCGCCAACACCAGACCATGTGTGTCTTGTGGGACTTCCCCCACAGCAGTCTCTGGACAGCGATCCACAGCATCTTTAGCCTGGGTGATCCAAGGCCTGCGGCAGCCTCATCCAGCCTTGCTTCCGTCAAAGGGGCAGTGCTGTGTCTTCAGGGAGCCTCACACATGCTGGATTCTATTAGAAGAAGATTGTCATGCCTACGCAAAGATGTCTGGTTTCACGCAGCTAAGCAGGGTCTCATTTTCCTGTCTTAGGGCATTTGAGGTTAAAATCTCATTTGCTTTCCTCCCTGTTTCTCAATCTCAGGGGAAATTGAAAGTGCATTAAAAGCAAGTATGCTATCTGGAAGCACCACATCACTCAGCCCCAAAGTACATGTATCAGAAATAAAAGGGAGACCCCTGAAACAATGAGGGGCAGAGGAGGGGTTGAGGGTAGCAAGGGAGGGTGGAGGCCAAGGGAAACAGGAAGTTAGAAAGGAAAAAAGAACATGAGAAGCAGCGAGAGAGTAGATTCATATTAACTAAATCATTCATTCATTCTTTCATTCATTTCTTCAAAACATATCTATCAAGCCCTTTCTCCCTGCCAGGTATAATCCTAGGCATCTGGGATGGTGTGGTGCCTAAAAGAAGCAAAGCCCTTGCCCTCATGAAGCTTCTATTCTAGAGAGAAAGGGGGCAAACCACAGAAAGAGAAAGAGAAGAACACATGTGGCTCAAGAGAAAAGATCAGCAGGGAGGAGGGCTGGAAGTGCTCAGAGGGAGAGGGTGCTGATGTTTTAGATACGGAGGTGAGAAGGGGTCCACCGAGGAGATGACAGTGGAGAAGGAAGAATGGGCCAAGTGGGCAGGGGGAGGAGGTACTGTCAGCAGCAGGAGCCTACTGGGCATGGTGGAGCTGCAGCATGGCAGCTGCTGGCTTGGGCAAGGTGAGGGCTATGCACACAAGGAGACAGTCAGGGCCTGGTGAAGGGAAGTCAGACCCTGGAGAGGCACACAGGCCACGGAGAGGGCCCTGGCTTTTACTCCGCATGAGGAGTGAGCCATGGAAGGGTTTTGAGCTGAGGAGTCCAGTTGCAATAAAAAATATCATAGCTGCTTTGTGTGGAGAATAGACGTAAAGGGATAAACATAAATAAATTAGTTGGATTTCCTCCTTCTCCCAGGTCGGACCTAGGATAACAAGCTACATTCACTGTAACTCAGTGCTCATTGTCCTACAGTGATTTGCCTGTCCTCTAGGTTATCAGAATGAAATGAGAAACTGCATGTAAAAGTGGTCTGCACTCTCTAAAGAACTTACACTGTCCTACAGAGAACACTCAGGCTCCTCCTACAACGCAAATCTGAGCATTTGATTTGTGGAAAGGGAGAGTTGGAGTCAATTTCTCTGGCGGGAGCCCTTCTCCCTGCAATAGTTTAAAAGGACCATTGAGGTATAATTTATGCACCATGAAATTCACCCGTTTTAAGTGTGTAACACAATGATTATTACAAAATTTACAGAGTTGTGCAATCCCCACCACATCTAATGTTAGAGCATTCCCACCACCCTTAAATGAAACCTCATGCCCATTAGCAGTCATTCCCGCTTTATGACAGCCACTGGCAACCACAAATCTATTTTCTGGCTGTATGTGTTTGTCTTTTCTGGACATTTCACGAAAAGAACCCATGCAATATGTCCCCACAGTATTTCCATGAACTTCACCCTCTTTCATTGTTGATGTGAAGATTAAACAGGTAGGGCTGCAGCGCCATCCAGTGACTGGTCAGGGGTGTGTCAAGGCCAGCCTCCTGGCTTCCAGGTGGGACCATGCTCAGTGGCCACCCCAGCCCGCATCCCTGCCGCCCAGGAAGACTGAAGCCTCCAGGCACCTGCAGTCAGCAACTCCTCCATCAGCCTCCTTCCCTATCCCATCCCCCTGACCTCCCTCTCTGCTAGGTGTGGATAATGAGACCCCCTCCCCAGTTGCCTGGTCTGTTTCCCAGGGGGCCAACCTCTAACACCTGCCAAAGCATGGTGCTCAATGTCGAGACCCAATGGGAAGGGTGTCCCAAAAGTGAAGAACTGCTCACTTTCGTTATGTCTGCCAGACTGGCAATCTACAGCTGGGACTGCACTCCAAGTTTTGTCTGTCCCTGCCCCTTTCCGTCACACCTGGCAAAGGGCATAAAAGCCTTCCCTAACAGCCAGCTGGAGGAAGTGGTGAGATTTGAAAGGAATGATCCTACTTCCTGCACACCTGAACACAAGGCCGGATGCAGCTTGACTCGGGCTGGCCACTTGTTGGAGGATCTCCTATATATGCCGACATTCAAACAGGCAAAGAGTGTCCAGATAATTCGCCTGTCCTCAATCCCTCTTTCTGCCCTCCTGGACCCTGGCTTTGCATCATAGAATAAGTGATAGGGAAAAATAGTAAGAACCTATAAAGAAACCACAAGCCTCTACCATCTTTGTTCCCTCTCCTACCTCCATAAGTTCTGGACAAACTTGTTCGCTAAGAGGAGATATTTTAGCAAGACAAAGCATTGCAGAAGCTGAAATATGTCTTCCTGGCAGTCAGGGAGTTAAAGGAGAACAGTGAAAGGTGAGACTCATGCAGTCAGCCCAGCCCAATTATGCACAGTCTTGTAAGTCAAGGTGAGAAGACTGGATTAGCTTTCAAGGCAATAGGGAGCCTTTGTAGGCTTCATGCAAAGACATGATGCTTTGGATTTGAGTTCAAGGACCTGAGGGTTATTCCACTGAAGGGTTTGAAGCTTATATTCTAGACTCAAGATGACATAACCTGGTTCGTTCTAACCTTCATAACCCTAAGATTTGCCTGGGATGCTAGTCCTGGATTCACCAAGTCTGCCATAGAAAATACCGTCATTTATTGAGTATTTATTACATGCCAGGCACAGTACTAAATATATTATACTATTATCTCACTTAATACATTCAACAACTTGCTGGCAGAACCACCATGGCTGTTCTCCTGAGGTTAAAAGATGTAAGAGACTCATCTCAAGTCATTCATCGCTTTGGCCTCTGTAACTCCAGAACCATCTGCTCTAAAAACACTTTGCTATAAACCTCCCCAGGGTTGCTGCTGGAAACGACCTTTTCAAGGAGGTCCATGCTTGGCTGCAGAGGTCTTTTGACCCATTTACTCAGGTATAACTGGATAATCACATCTTTAACATTTTCCCAGAGAGAACAAATCTCCAGCCCCTGGCTAAAAGGAGCTACCTATACTGCAGGGGGACAGCTTAATTGTCTGCAAATTTTTGCAAATGAATGGAACTGCAGAAGCCAATCTCCAATTTATTCCATTCTTGCAGCTGATCTCATTGTGTAGAAAGTTGCTGGGAGGACAGTTCTGTGCTACTCAATTCACATTTTGTATGCAATCAAATACATGGTTCAGGCAGCTTTGCAGTACCTGGGGCGACATTTAAAGTTTGCTTCATTGCCTCCTGGGGCTGAAGTTTGCCTACTTAAGGAAGAAAAACCCAACAAATATCCAACTTTCGGCAGCAAATTTAAAAGGTTGGAGAGGCAAGATAGAAGCTTACTAAATTT
Source organism: Macaca thibetana thibetana (assembly GCF_024542745.1). Taxonomy (NCBI): domain Eukaryota; kingdom Metazoa; phylum Chordata; class Mammalia; order Primates; family Cercopithecidae; genus Macaca; species Macaca thibetana. The sequence goes on along the minus strand of NC_065597.1, from coordinate 26,122,320 downwards.
CCATCTATCTATTTTCCCAATATTCTAGAGGACAAATATCAGCAAAACGAAGTCACCCACTGCAGATTTACTGTATAGAATTATGCTGACAATAAAATGTGGTGACATAGAAATTATCTGTTGTTAGTTCTTCATATCGTCTTATGGCAGAGGGTGTTAGGGAACTCATTTTAAAGGGTCAGAGAAGACGATGGTTGGTGATTCATAGGATGGCATCAAGCCAATCTGTTGTTGTAAATTACACCACTCAATGCTTATCAATGGCCCCCATACAACCAAGAGCAATAGGTGCAAGCCATTGTTGCCTTGAGTCTTCATGCATGCATCCTTTTCAGTAGGGACAGCCAGCAATGTCAGAAACAGCATCTCCAGTAATGAAAGGCATACATCAGAGGTGTTGGGGATGGCCAATCTCAAAATTAAAATAAAAAATGCATAGAAGGTCCAATAACAAATCATCTGAATCACCATCTGGGAATCATTACATTACATTCCTAATGTAATGAATATCTCAGTCATTTCCATTGTTACATATGCTTCAGGTGGAAAAGAAATCGCTTTGCCCAAAGAAGTGAGTGGAGAAAAGTAGTAACAAGTTTCATCAGGGGAGTCTGAAATTGGAGTGTTAACTGCAGATGTTTTCTCTCCAGCAGCCAGCGAGATCTTTTGAAAACATTCTTCTCCCCCTCATTAAGCTTACAGGGTATATAGGCTTCCCCTTGGCAAAGGATGAAGCCTCCGGGTTTGCTAGGCCAGGAAGATCCAGCAGGCTTGGCTCCTGACAACGACTCCGACCTCAGGTGCTATCACTGTGCTCCTGGCTCTGCTTCTCAGCTGCACGCACCCTCTTCAGATCCTTCAATTGCAGGTGCTTGTCTGAGGGCTTCTCACCTTGTGACTTCCTTTCTTGTCCCTCCCCTCTTTTGCCTGGTTAACCCCCCACCCATCACTCTACTCTCCACTCAAGCACCACTTCTAGGCTTCCTCAGTCTCTTTTGCTATGAGGATTGGCTGCACTTTGCCTTTTTCCTCTAGAGCCCTGTGTCAGCTTCTGATCACACATTCATTCAGTGCCACTGTGTCATCAGTGCTAGTCTTCCATGCAAGGCTCCCAGCTCCATAAGGGCTGACCCTACATCTTCCTGGTCGCTGCTACGCCCCCTGGTGACTAGCACAAGACAGGCATAGAGCAGGTGTCTAACGAGCACTTAAAATATTACTAAAGAAATTATGAAATAAATATAGGGTTATTGTAAGAATTTGAGTAATCCAGGTAATGGAGTTAGCACAGTAGCTGGTGCAGAGTATTTGCTCCATGATTGTGTCTAATAAATAAGTGAGTAGGAGGTTGGTGATTCCACTTTGATTTCGTCTTTAATAGAGAAATCTCTCTAATACGAGTAAAACTGCCACTCTCAGTTGGATTCTTTTATCCTGGGGTGCTCAATGCTTTGTGAAGTAACCAAATTTAGAAAATTTTTTGAAAATTATCCCTTTTGTTAAACCAAAATCTACCGCAGGGGTGTTGGTTTTGTTTTCTGGAGTTGCACGGACATCCCCCCTTCTTCATACGATAGTGTCAGCTGTCTGAGGTCAATCTGGTGTTGGCTCACGCTCCCTGCTTTTGCGTTCCTTGTAAATTCTGCCCTCCAAACACCACCAGTTCCCAGAATTATCTCTACTAGATGGGGGTTCCACATGTTCTCCTCCTTTATAAGTGCTGTAATTTTTAAGTTGGTCTTAAAGTTCCTTCTCAAATACCCTGAAATTATCCTAATAGCCAAATATGTTCACTACAAAGTTGAGAAATATTTTTTAAAAAATAAAGTGCACAGTGCTCATGATGTTCTGGTAAATAGATATATTGATGCTAAAGAAAAAGGTACAGATATTTTACTGAAAAACAAAAATGTAACTATGTTTGATATTCTTTAAAGTGTTCATGCTTTTCGACTAAGTAATTTAACTTCTAGGAACACAGTGCAGAGAAATAATCAAAATATACACACGTCATACACTCAGACAGGCATTTGCTATAATATTATGAGGAAACTAACAAAAAGGAAGTAAGCACATTATACATCAAGGCGAAGAGACAAAGGGTTAATTACACTTCCTTTTTGGCTATTTCTTCTAACTCCTAACCCACAAACACCTAAAAACACATGAAGCCCTCCAAATAGAAAAATACCACATGTGTATACACACACCACATAGAAACACAAATATCTAATCACCAAGAACTTCCTCTCTCTTTTTCTCTCTGTCTTTCTGTGTCTCTGTTCCGTCTCCCTCTCAAATCCTGTTTGCATGCTTTAGGATAGGTGGAATCCACAGACAGGGGAAGCCTGGATCCCTGAATGTCTTCACCCAGTGCAGTTCCCTGCCAACGGGATTTGTTTGTTGTTAACTGCTTGTTTGCTAGAGTAATTAGCCTGCTCTAACTGATACATAGACCAAATACACAATGATTGCATGTGTGAATAAATGAAAGAAAAATTAATTAAATAAGACACCAAGGTATAGAAATCAAAAAGGAAACCCAGAGGGAGGAAAAATGAAAAAGTAAAGCAAAGCGGAGAGTTCTAAAATTACTGTTTCCAAAAATGGAACAAAGCCCTAGAACTCTGGAAACTTTTTTCTCCAAAGTTTTACTAAAATTAAGTGTGTATAAGAAAATTTGTGCACATATTGATATTTAAGGAATAAGAGTTATTCACTTCCTTGATATAGTGGCTTAGCTCTAAATATGCATTTAACATGCATGAGATCCAGGAAAATAGGACTGAATGCTTCATCAGGGAGAAGTTCATATAGTTTATTTCTCTTTCTCTTTAGGCTTTTGATATTCCATAAAATGATGAAACTATGAAATAGAGAGAAGGAGTTATTTTTATGAATTCTTGTTGAAGTCAAGTTATGATGATCTACTGATATGATCCTAGGTTTTTACGATGGCTACAGCAAGTGCTTCCCTGCGTCCCATCTCAACTCCATTCTCCAATCCACTGCCCGAGTGCTCTGACCAAACATAAATGTAAGTATGACACTCCCTTATGTTAAGTCATTCACATGCTCTAGTGGAGACTCTAACTGTCCTACTGCACCATGATCTGCTCTCCCGAACAGTCAGCAACTCTCTCCCATGTCATCTACACCACAACCTCACGATCGACTTGCAAATCCTCAAACACATCATGCTTTCACTCACGATCCTTCTTTGCTTCCTCCATTTGGCAAACACATCAACATTATTTATGCTTTAGTCTAAATGTCACCTCTCCCAGGAAGTCTTCCCTGACTCTCTACTTTAAGTGCAATCACCTTATTTTCTCTCTAGATTCTCACTGCACACTGGACGTTCTTCTATCACGGCACTATCCAATGATATTATATCAATAGAAGTTAGGGATTTTTTTACTCTGCTCCTCTCAAGATCATAAGCACATTGAAGGCAAATTTTATTCCATGTCATTTCTGTTTTTGCCATTAAAAGCAATGGCAAAATCCGCCATGACTTTTGCAACAACCTCATACGTACGTTTAGGAGTTAATTTATCCAGCCAACAGATATTTACTGACTATTTTCCACTGACCAGGCATTGTGGTGGTTGCTGAGTAACAAGAAAACAGGAAAAGTCCAAGTCTAACCCAAGGTCCCAGGGTTTTGGGGGTATGCCCCAGGTTCCGAAGGTTTTGGGGTATGCACTGTGAAGAAGTAGCCACTTGTAACTGTTTGCACCTTGGTTTTTGTTGTTTCAAAAATTTCAGAAAGAAGCCCAACCCTGTCAAAACAAAAGCTAGTTGGATCCAGAGATGTCTGAATTGGAGATGAACTTTGGTTATCTATCTATATTACCATACTACAAACCGCACCCCGGGAGGAGCTTATTCACCACTGCTTACACATGAGTGAGTAATGTAGAGACAGTAAGTATGTAGAAGTATGTAGCAGCATGATCGGTGAATGAGCTTGTGCTGCCTTTATTCCACCTCTACATACAGTGACTCAGCTCACCAGCCCAATAAAAGCCCCGTTTTCATTTGTGTTCTGGGAGGCACCGCTTCGGGAACTCTCTCCAGTGCTTTTCCTCATTGCAAGACATAAAATCCCTTGTTAAATCCTCCTTGGTCGTGGTTATTGGATTGTCACCTAGCAAGTGACCAAAACCAGCTGTTGTGTGGTTAACACAAGCTACCCTGTAGCTTTTCATTTTGAAAGACAGACACACCAATTAAACATCATAAGTGCCTCTTGAGTATTCTAAAGAAGCAACAGTTGATGGAATAATCAGAATGTGAGATGCGCAAGTTTTTGTATAGTACGGACCTAGGGTAAGCAACATGACTGGAAAGGAAGAGTGTTTAAAATTTGTTTACTTTTCATGTTAAAAAAAAAAAATCTAAGTCACCCCTGGAATAAATGACTGGTAAGCTAAGAACTGGCAGATATGCAGAATTTATTCAGGTAGAGGCAGTCAGGAAGGGGACAATGTTCCATGCTTGGGGAACGGCATGAGAAAAGGTTCAGAGGCAGAAGATGATCAAAGACCAGAAGAGCTGGAGCAGAGGGTAAGCCTCTAAGAAGCTCTGGAAGAGGATGGAGGGCAGGAGAAGCCAGACTTCATCCATCTACAAAAGATTATTTGAGGTCCTCAAGACCATAAGAAGCCACTGAATTTTTTTTGTTTGTTTCATTTTGTTGTTGTTGTTGTTGTTGTTTATAAAAGATGGAGTCTTGCTCTGTCGCCTAGGCTGGAGCGCCGTGGCACAATCTCGGCTCACTGCAAGCTCTGCCTCCCAGGTTCACGCCATTCTCCTGGCTCAGCCTCCTGAGTAGCTGGGACTACAGGTGCCCGCCACCTCGCCCGGCTAATTTTTTGTATTTTTAGTTGAGACGGGGTTTCACCATGTTAGCCAGGATGGTCTCGATCACCTGAGCCACCGAGCCCAGCCAACCATCGAATAGTTTTAAGCAAAGGCTTGGGATCTGTCCTCGCCTTTGACCTATCCCTGTTGGAGCTAAGGGACCACCCTGAAAACATATTTACTTAAACAGACTTTGTTTTCTGCTACTTGTTAGACTTAATCCAGCTCTGTATTTGAAAAGTTGAACCTAAAAATGAAACAGCAACAGAAAATAACCCCACATATTCTACCATTTGCTCTAAAATGTCAACTTCCCCACGTTTGAACCACTAGTTAAAAAATAAAACAAAAACATATGCTTCGGATGAAAATTTGCCAAACCACACTTCCAAGATGCAATCGCCTCTGAAATATTTCAAGAATCTAGCAGGAGCAATAACAACACAAATCAAGACTTGCTAGTTTCACTGCAGGTGAAAAATGTTTTAAACATGTTTAGATTCTTTAGTCGGAAGTCCATTCTACCACGTGTGATGGCGATGAGAATATAATGGATACAGTTTCCCTCTATCTGCTCTGGCACTGATAAAATATGCATGTTAAATAGCTACCTGTGACCACCTGGAGGCATCTTGCAGCACTCTACAGATGGGCTTGTTTTTCTAATACACATATGTACTCCTGCCTCCACAGCTGTGTTAATTTGAGCATGTATTCTAGACGTGAGCACACGTGATCCAGGTGCCATGCTTCCCTCATCTGCCTGAGATCATAAATGTCTGGCTGGCCTTTGAGACAGCCCCTGTTAGAAATCCCGCACTTGGAAAAACAATTCTTTTCAATTCAGTGGGTATTTATCAGGTGTTTGACATGTACCTTCTCCATGGCACTGTCACCATAAATGATACATGACTATCCACAGGCACCTAAAACTCAACAAGTCCTAAACTTAATTGAAAATGCTGCCCTTCCCACTGACCCCTTCCAAAGTCATGGGGTTCCCTGCCTCCCTTTTCTCAGCAGTTGAGGGGTTAGACACTAGCATCATATGAATGGCTTCTTTGGTTCCCACCATACTGTACCCACGAGAGGTTGCCAAGTCCCATAGATTCCACCTGGGAAAACTTCCCAGGAATCCATCCCTTCCCTCTCTATGACCACATTCCCTGCGATGATCCTCATCTTTTCCCTGCTTTACTGTAGGCCACCCGAGGGATCCTTGTGACTTCTGGTTTCCTTTTTGTATGTGAGCCCACTGGACAGTAGAATCACAACAACCAGGACCTCAATTCTCTTAGCCTGTGCTCCCCAGGAGCAGATGAGGATTTGACAGCAAGTACTTTATTAGTGGGTCATCTCAGGAAATGTGGCTAGGAGAATGAGGAAGTGAGGCAGGGAGGGGAAGGGAGCCGATAAGGGAAGCATTAACAAGTACATTCCCACTGGAGAATTCCAGGAAGCAGGGCAGAACCTGTGACTCGGAGGGGCAAGGGAGCTGGGGGATTTATATTCTAGTTCCCATCAGTCATTTACTGAGGACTCTCCTAGGGATGTGTACGCATTCTCTAGGCTTGTGATAAGGCAAAGAAATGCAGAGACTGGCCTGATGTGTTCTAACTATAAAGCCCAAGAGATACAGACAAGAGACAGCCAAAGGTCCCCAGCAAAACCCTGCCTTCGAGCCTGAAATAGCCTGAAGGCTGAAAAGCCGGACTGCTGGTCTTGGATGAAGCCCACCTTTTTGCGACCAACTCTTCCTAAATAATGTCCACCTGTGCACTGGGAGGATGGGGTGGAGCCTAAGGAAGTCTGCGCCCTTTGCAGTGGGGAGGAGCCTGGCCTCTCTTGTTTCTGTGGTAACCTGGGATTCAATCTGTGAGGCGGGAGACCTGCAAGCAGAACCCTCTCTCGCTTTGCTGAGAGTTATGTTTTCCTTTATGTCCAATAACTTCTGTTTCTCACCCTTGCATATGGCTGTGAGCCCAGTCTTTCCTGGTCGTTTGACAAGAACTGAGTTTAGGCTGAACTAAGGAGAAAGTTCTGCAACACAAAGATACACAGGTGGGGCATGGACAGAGTTGGCTATTCCACCTAATGGTCCTTCCTCTGTGGTCCTTTGCCTCCTCCATTGCCACAAGCACAGTGTATAGCGGAGGTGCATTGTGTGGCTACTTCACAACCATGGTCTTAACTACACACCCGGGGAATGAAGGAAGAGAAAGAGATAAAAAGAAAAAGAGGGGCTGGACGCAGTGGCTCACGCCTGTAATCCCAGCATTTTGGGAGGCCAAGGCAGGTGGATCACGAGGTCAGGGATTCAAGACCAGCCTGGTCAAGATGGTGAAACCCCGTCTCTAGTAAAAATACAAAAATTAGTTGGGTGTGGTGGTGCGTGCCCGTAATCCCAGCTCCTCGGGAGGCTGAGGCAGGGAATTGCTTGAACCTGGGAGGTGGATGTTGCAGTGAACTGAGATCGCAGCAATGCACTGCAGCCTGGGCAACAGCGAGAGACGCCATCTCAAAAAAAAAAAAAGAAAAAAAGAAAGAAAAAGAAGGACAAAAAGTCAAAGCAGAGAATGAATTACGTGATTGTAAAAATAAATAAATAAATAAATAAAAACCCCACCTAAAATTCCACCCAATAAGCAAATGCCCCAGAATCAATACACAGTGAGAAAGAGAATTCATCTGTCTCTTCACCTGCTTTCAGCTCCTCAGCCTCTCATACTGTGAATGCTCATTGCACTGAAGAGGACTCTAGTGTGTAAACACAGGAGTTTCCCTGTTTTTCAGATGAAAAGCTCCTAAATGCAAACTACTTCCTCTGGTGTCAAGTGGAGAAACAGAACTCGTCCTGTACTGGAAAGAAGGCTGGCTGCATTGGTCTACCTGGGACACAGTGCGTCAATCTCCAAGATGTTTTTTTTTTTCTCAAAAATTTAATTCATTTACTCAACAAGTATTTACTGAGCACCTGTTATGCACCAAAGTATACTAGCTGAGGAGAGAATCACCACCACCACCACAAACAACAACGAACTCTTTCTTTTTCAAGATTTCCCCATAGGGGTCCCTTTTCCTGGTTTCTCTGGCCAGAAAGTTGGAAATTCAATGGGAGTCTTAGTGACCTGCCTGGCCAGCTCCCTGCAGTATGACTAGAACCCAGTCCCAAGGCAAAGCCAAAGAAGAAAAAAAATAACCCAAGGTAGGAAACTCTCCTCAGTGAAACCATTTCTCCAAGTTGTGACTCCCTTAATCCACCTATCCAACTGGTTTGGTTTGCTCTTCACAGTTTTCAAATGTGTGTGTGTGACTGTCTGTGTGTGGGGTGTGTGCCTGCATGCACTTGAATGTGTGTCTGTGTGTGGGGTGTGTGCCTGCATGCACTTGAGTGTGTGTCTGTGTGTGGGGTGTGTGCCTGCATGCACTTGAATGTGTGTCTGTGTGTGGGGTGTGTGCCTGCATGCACTTGAGTGTGTGTGTCTGTGTGTGGGGTGTGTGCCTGCATGCACTTGAGTGTGTGTCTGTGGGGTGTGTGCATGCATGCACTTAAGTGTGTGTCTGTGTGTGGGGTGTGTGCCAGCATGCACTTGAGTGTGCGTTGCCCAGAGTTTTAACTTAGCATTTGCTAGGAGGGATGGCCTATATATTGGGCTCATACTACCACACCAGATTATACTTTTACTAAAAAAGTTCTTCTACATAGAATAGGTTCATCAGAGAAACTCCGAAAAATATATTAAAACACAGAAGAAAAGTAAATTTATTTACAATCCTGTATCAGACAAACAGAATAGCATTTTAGTTGACTTCCTTCCAGGTTGTAATACACTTTTTGCTTAAGTTGAAATGGAAGGCTGTGAGCAACTTTGTATTTTGGTTTTTTAAATGAATGATGCTTCCCAAGTTTTCTTTCCTCCCGTGTCACAGATTCTGTAAACACAATTTTAGTTGCTGCACAATACAGCCTGTGGATGTATCAACATGTATAAACCATTCCCTTGATATGCTTCTTTTTTCTTTTTCTTTTTTTTTTTTTTTGAGACGGAGTCTCACCTTGTCACCCAGGCTGGAGTGCAATAGCATGATCTTGGCCCACTGCAACCTCCGCATCCCAGATTCAGGCTATTCTCCTGCCTCAGCCTCCCAAGTAGCTGGGATTACAGGCACGTGCCACCATGCCCAGCTAATTTTTTTGTATCTTTAGTAGATACAGGGTTTCACCATGTTTGCCAGGCTGGTTTTGAACTCTTGACCTCATGATCCACCTACCTTGGCCTCCCAAAGTGCTGGGATTATAGGCGTGAACCACCGTGCCCAGCCTACTTGTATGTTAAGTGCTTCCAATTATTTCTTACTATAAATAAAAGACAAATAAAGTGGCATTGTGGGTAGAGTTTCATTTGCTTGCTTGTTTTTCTCTAATGAGAATTCCTTAGAATAGATTAGCAAAAGTGGTATTACTGGATGAAAGGCTATGAACATTTTAAAAATCCTGTAACATATTGACAAATCACCAATCACTAGAATAAAATCATCACTGGCAACAAATTTAACCTTTCAAAGGCAGGACACTGTTCCAACACATTTCTCTGATCACAACTTTTGTGGTTCCAACCACATCTGTGTTGCCTAAACATGCCACACTGTATCGTGACTTCATGCCTTCATTGTGTCATTTCTCTAACTGGGATACCATCTTTGCTGACTCACTCCTTTCTCCCTCCTGGTCTTCATTACCTGCCTGATAACACACAGATACACACAGACATACACACGCACAACAATGGGTGCCTGTTGTACGTTATGTGTGTCATTCTTCAGTACAGGTTAGATGGTGATTTGGGGGTAGTTTCTATCAACTTCTGGTTTCATCTGCCAGGTCCCATTACCATGCAAATGCAGGCTTTATTTTTTTAACTTTAACAAGTAGTGTTTATTTAATGCATGATATCTAATATCACATGGCAAGCTCTTTTTTCTTTTTCCCAAGGGAGTTTTTTGAGTTTCCCTCTCCTGAGGTGGCCCCAGAGAAGAGAAAATCCTTGGGGTTTTACCTAACACCTGAGGCATTTAATCACCGGACTGGAAGGGACACTGTTCTTCTCTCCCTGGCAGCCCAATTGCCACATTAACTGGCAGAAGGCAGTGCTGGCTGTTGATGTGGGTGGTGTAGCCACCCTGCACTGAGCTCCGACCTCACATGTGGTGGTTCCAGGGGAGATGGAGATGGTGGTGGATGTCACTGGGTTATTCCAGGACAGACTCAGAGAAAAACAGTGTTTGACTTTGTATCGAATGCAAAACCAGGGGTCTCTTTATTTTTTCAATCTTAGGAAGACTCAGCTTCTCAAGTAGAATCTTATGGTAATCCCAGGGAGAGCAGGCCCCAAACTGACTTTTCCAACAAGGGTGAAATCAATCCTCCCCTTAAAATAGCTAATGCATGCTGGGCTTAATACCCAGGTGATGGGTTGACTGGTGCAGCAAACCACCATGGCACATGTTTACCTATGTAGCAAACTTGCACATCCTGGGCGTGTAACCCAGAACTTAAAATTTAAAAAAAGGAATGCCGAGAGAGAGAGAAAAGAATGGCACGTTCCTTTCTCAGATAAAATGACAGAGGAAGAAGATGCAGAGCACTGTCCTTGTATTTGCGAAAAGGAAGCACTCATTGCCAGAACTCGATCGATTTGGTCCATTTTTCAGATCCTTATTTCTCCTGGTTTTATCTACATGGCTTATTTTTGGTCGTTAGCTTCTTAATGTTATGGCTGCAAAGTCTAAAATTAGAAAGCTGTCTCCCATACTAACCGCCAAAGTCAATCGCCCCCTTTGTTCAACCAATTCTTAATATCTCCTATGATTGAAATTCAACATTATTCTGCTTAAGGAATTATTCACAATATTTAATCTAAATTACACCATTTCCCCCCCTGTAAATTTCTTCTTTCATTGACGCCTCCCCCAAACCTCAAGTACTATTCTTCTTCCTTTTTTGCTAAAGACATTTTAATTAAAATACTAGGGTTACCTTAACCTACTTAAACGATCATCTCTCGTTTTTGTGGCTCTCTGTAGTGAAGTCCCGAATCAGCGAAGTGTCTTTCACTGGCCTCTCTCCTCTTTCTGCTCTGTGGTTTTTGCTTGATTACAGAGCCTCACGTTTTCGTTCAGCCCCAACCTCTGTTCCACACCACGCAGTTTACATTAATAAATTCTTCACAATAATGTACGCAATGTCTCACGTTTCCCCACGTCATTGATTACTGTGTTCTTTGAAGGTTCAAAGGTGTGTCAGATCCACCAGGAAAAAGAAGGAAAAGCTCCACATTTGATATTCTCCCACATCTAAGGTTTCCCTGGGCCCAGTAGTTTTGATGTTAGGAGGGTAAAACAACAACAGCTTTTAAAAAGAGAAGAGAGTGCTATAAATATTCAATGGTCATGTAATACTTATTCTTCTTTAAAAGATAGAAGGACCAGTCTCCTTTTTCAAAGTCAGCATTGGCAAACACAGCAACTGTTTGATAATGAAGCTCTGAAAAATCTATTATGGGACCAAGAGAAATTTGTCAGCATCCCAGCTATTCTGTGGACTATCCCCACAGGAAAGGAGTAATTTTTTATTTCATTTGTTCACAAATACTTCATAGTGAACTCTTTGACTGTTTTACAAGTAGAAAAATTTCTTTAAAAATCAATGTGTTCTAGAAAACAAGAGAGCACTTACTGTGAATTAGGCACTAGGTCTTGCAAACATTTTCCCCCTTTGATACACAATTTCTGTGATGTATCCCATACTACAGATGAGGAAAGTGAGGCACAGAAAGGTTGAACACTCTGCTCAAGGACATACATACCTCTGGTAAGTAAAGAAGCCAGCATTTGAACCCAGGCCATTCCACTCACAGTCTGGACCATCACCCACTCTACCTCTTATCTCCTGCATGTGCTGTCTTTCCACATTAAAAGTTTAATTAGCCAGGCACGGTGGCTCACACCTGTAATCCCAGCACTTTGGGAGGCCGAGGTGGGTGGATCACTTGAGGTCAGGAGTTCAAGACCAGTATGGCCAACATGGTGAAATCTCATCTCTACTAAAAACACAAAAATTAGCTGGTGTGGTGGCACATGCCTGTAGTCCCAGCTACTCAGGAGGCTGAGGCAGGAGAATCGCTTGAACCTGGGAGGTAGAGGGTGCAGTGAGCTGAGTTCACTCCACTGCACTTCATCTGGGGCAACAGAGTAAGACTCTGTCTCCAAAAAAAAAGGTTTAATGCCTATAATCCCAGTACTTTGGGAGGTTGAGGTGAGTGGATCACTTGAGGTCAGGAGTTCGAGACCAGCCTAGCCAACATGGTGGAACCCCATCTCTACTAAAGATACAAAAATTAGCTGGGTGTGGTGGCACGCTCCTGTAATCCCAGCTACTCGGGAGGCTGAGGCAGGAGAATTGCTTAAACTAGGGAGGCAAAGGCTACAGTGAGCTCAGATCCTGCCACTGCACTCCAGCTGGGGTGACAGAGCAGGACTCCATCTCAAAAAAGAAAAAAAAAAGTTTAATTAACAAATTTTATTCACTATCTCTTCCAGTTCAACCCCAAATTTATCCTTTTCTGGTTAATGAGCTCCTCCCGATCCACAATACATTCACAATATAAGTGTTTCTCACCCTCTTACACTTATCTAACTCCCACCACCTTGGTCCAAGCCAAAATCGTCTTTTCCTGGATCATAGCACAATCCTGCTAACTGCTCCACAGCTTCTGACTATGCCTCTACATCCTCTGCCTCACCAACCTCTCCCAGGGTGGCCAGAGTGGTCCTGTTAAAACATGAACTGGGCGATGTCCCTCCTCTGCTTCATAGCTTCCAGTGGGATCTCCTAGCACCCGGAGTGAAGCCAGTGTCCTTATTCTGGGTTACAGTGTGTCATGTGATCTCATGTCATCTGCACTCTGCCCCTGTTACTGCAAGCTCCCCTGACTCACTCCAGCTCAGTCCAGGCACACTGGCATCCTGGAGCACACCAGACCCATCCCCACCTCAGGGCCTGCAGACTTGCTGCTCTGCCTGCCTGGGTATGTCTCCCGCTAGATAGCCACATTGCTGTATTAATTTGCAATGGCTGCTATAACAAGTCCTAACAAACTTAGTGACTTAAAACAACACATTTATTTTCTCACATTTCTGGGGGTCAAATATCCCAAATAGATCTTCCTGTGCTAAAATCAAGGTGTTATCAGAACTGTGTTTCTTCTGGAAGCTGTACAAGAGAAGTTCTCCTTGCCTTCTCCAACTGTTAAAGGCTGCCTACATTCCTTGGCTCATGGACCCTTCCCCCATCTTAAAAGCCAGCAGTGTAGCATCTTCAAATCCCTTTCTGGCTCTGACACATTGCCTCCCTCTCATAAGGACTGTGCTGATAACATTGGACCCAAAACATAATCCAGGATAATAACCAAATCTCAAAATCCTTAACTTAATCACATTTGCAAAGTCTATTTTGCCATATAAAGTAACATATTCACAGGTTCCAAGGATTAGAATGTGAAAAACCTAGGGCCTTTGTTCGGTCTTCCATAGCAGTTCTTTCACTTTCCTCAGACCTTTCCTCACAAGTTACCTACTATATGAGCCCTGCCCTGGCCACTCTACCTACGATTTCCTTTTTTAAAATTGAGATGGAATCTCACTCTGTCTCCCAGACTGGAGTGCAGGGGCATGAGCTCAGCTTACTGCAACCTCTGCCTCCCAGGTTCAATTGGTTATCCTATCTCAGCCTCCCCAGCAGCTGCAATGACAGGCATGCACCACCACACCCAGCTAATTTTTGTATTTTTAGTAGAGATGGGGTTTGGCCATGTTGGCCAGTCTGGTCTCAAACTCCTGGCCTCATGTGATTCCATGTGCCTCGGCCTCCCAAAGTGCTGGGATTACAGGCATTAGCCGCCATACTCAGCCTCTACCCAGTATTTCTAAAACATCCTTAAAACTTCATTCCCCTTCCTGTGCTTTATTTTACTCTTTTTTTTCCTGCAACATAACAATCTAACATACTAAAAATATATATTACTATATATAATACACAGAGTATATAAGCATATATATGATGTTCTATATACACTACACATATATAAGCATGTATACAATATACTATATATAATACACATAAAGTACATATGTGTATATGTATACATAAGTATATATATGTATAGTATACAGTATATGTGCATGTATGTATATACACATACCTATATATACTCTTCCATTAAGAAAAGAAAAATGATACATAAATATATATTATAAATGTAAGCCCCGTAAATGCAGGAATTTCTGTCAGTTTTCCACAGCTGTACCCCCTGTGCCTAGACCAGTGCCTGGCATATAGTAGGTGCTCAATCAATATTTGACAAACAATTTTTGTCCTTTACCATGAACTGAAATATAAAGGATCTCAATCATATAGGAAATGAAAAATGAGAAAGAATTCAATCATCCGTGATTCACTGAGTACCTATTATGCGACTTTCACTAGTTAAATGATGTGTGAAATATAAAAATGCATCAGGGGAGGTGTCGAGGCTCCATTTATGGTGGTAAAGGTTGTATGCTGCACTAAAGTCCTTGCAGGAAGTGGTTGAGGGCTGAAATTTACCCGGTGTTCTGCAACCATATGCCCACGGGCACTGCAAGTGTATGCCCTAAGGGGATGGCTGTTTCTAACTTGCATGAAGGTACGGTCGAGTCTATCCTACCCTGGTGCCACTCAACTGGCTTGAGTTAGCCGGAAATTCTTATGCCAATGGATCATTAAAACTTTTTAGATACAGCAAGAGTAGGTTATTAAGGTGAGAAGAACTGAGACGAGATAGATAAAGGCAGTTTTAGACGTGGGAAATGGTGATGAGGACTACAGGACTATTGCCTTGCACCTAGGAGCACAAATAGGGTTCAGCTTCTGCCCGCTGTAGAAATAAGTCTTGGACTGTAAGCTGGAGAATCTTGGTTTCTGTCTTGTCTCTAAACCAATGCTGCATGAAATGAAAACCTTCACCTCTTTTCTGTGAGCATCAATTTCCTCTCTTCGGAAACAGGTGAGATAATCCTGCCCACACAGTGAAGTCTTCCTAGATCTCAATATTCAAAATATCGGATATCCCCAACACTTCCTATTTCCCTTCGGTGCTTTATTTGTATCTGTGTCCCTGTTTTCATCTATCATACCACAGATTTCACTGATTTCTATTTTTGTTTGTCTCCCCCGCCCCCATACATAAGATCCACGAGGCAGGGATTTAACTTTTATCTTTCTTATTTACCTTTCTAACCCTGGTAAACCAGAACAGTCCTTGGCACCTGCTGTGTGCTCAGACAACATCTGAATCGAATGAGTGATGAGTTAATCTAGTTGAAAAGTCTAAATGAGCCTGTGTGGAGCAATGAAACCCATCGAGATGCTAAATTGTGTTTACTGACTGTTAGCAGAAACAGAGATTGTGACTGCATGATCAGGGCAGTAGGCTGCATGCTAGCTTGGCTTTGTGGGACAGTGTGGATGCTTTGAATGAACCAAGTAGGAACTCCCAGACAGAAAAAAGCATAAAACAACAGTGATAACAGTATCACCTCCTCAGTCTCTCCCTGGGTCTGGTGCTATGCTAAGCACTTTTCAAATGAATTATCTCATCTAATACTCAAAACAGCATTTTGGTAATTACTGTTATTAGCTTCATGATGCAAATGAAGAAACTGAGACACAGGTAGGTTAAGTAATTGGCCAAGAATGGTTCAAAGTCAAAAGAAACACGGATTAAAACAGTGGAAACATGGGCTGTTATGTTAAGGATTAGAAGTAATATGATTAGGCCAGGCACGGTGGCTCACACCTATAATTTGGGAGGCTGAGTCAGGTGGATCACCTGAGGTTGGGAGTTCGAGACCAGCCTGGCCAACTTGGCAAAACCCTGTCTCTACCAAAAATACAAAAATTAGACAGGCATGGTGCCAGGTGCCTGTAATCCCAGCTACTCTGGAGCCTGAGGCAGGAGAATCACTTGAACCTGGGAGGCGGATGTTGCAATGAGCTGAGATCGCACCATTGCACTCCAGCCTGGGAGACAAGAGTGAAACTCCATCTTAAAAACAAACGTGTAGAATGAGGATTATAATACTACCTACATCATAGGATTGTTTTAAGTATAAAATGTGTATGTGTACGTTTACATAACAGTTAACATTTAAAGAGCACCTACTTTGTATAAATACACTTTGTATGAGATACTGTTCAAATGTATATTCTAATATATGTAACATATTATATATGTTAGAATAGGATCTTATATATCTTAGAAGTTAGATCTTATATATATGAACAGTATCTTTATATGTGTGTGTGGGTGTGTATGTGCATATATATGCATATGTGTATGTATATATACACACCCACACACATGGCTATATATAGCACTCTTCAAGTGTTAGCTATTATTTTTCTTTTAAAGTACATTCTGTCATGACATTTGTCCTGTACCTGAAGAGACTGTTATTATTGGCCTCAAATAAGAAATGGCTAGTTTAGATTAAGCTGTGTAGTCTCACAATTAACCTTTTTTCCCAGCACTCACATCTTATCTGTTTCAATGTTCCCTTGATTCTCCACTCGAAATGTTTCTTATCATAATCAAATGCTCAAAATCAGTAGTAAAAATAAATTCTTGAGAGCAGCTAGAGGGAAAAAGACACATGACACACAGAGGAAAAAGAGAAGGACGACAGCAGACGTCTTGTTAGCAACAATGCAAGTCAGAAGATAGTGGAGTAAACCGTTGAAATGCTCAAAGAAAAATAAAATGTGTCAACTCAGAATTCTGTATTCAGTGAAGATATCTCCCGTTATTGAAAGCAAAGGTAAGACTTTTTCAGATGCATATACAAAAGGCAAAAGAATTCATCACCAGCAAAACCTCACTGTAAGAAATATTCAATAGACCTTCATCCAAAAGAAAAATAATATTGAATGGAAATAAGAATTTACACAAAGGAACGAAGAGCAAAGAAAATGGTGGATATGTGAAAAAATATGCTTTTTTTTTCTATGTCTTAGAAGGAAAATTGATTGTTTAAAGTAAAAAATAGTAACAATGTAATGTGGAGTTTATAATGTATGATCAACTATGATATCAACTATGATATCAATGTATGATAACGTATGATAAAAACCAGAGGAGCGGTAGTGCAAAGGCTGGGAAAGGAGAAAATGAAGGTGTTTTATTGTAAGGTTCTTATACTATATGTGAAATGCTATAATATTATTTAAAGCAAACGGTGATAAGTTAAAGAGGTATACTACAAATTCTAAAGCAACCACTAAGATGACAAAGAATATTTCTTGAGGCTACAATTTTCTGTTTGGTCTCAAAGATTATTTCTTCCTGTTAAGAGCCAGACCCTTAAGACAGTGCTCTCTCTTATCTGGACCATCCCAATAGCATCCTAACTTGCCTTCTTTCCTGCCCTGAAGTCTCATTCTCCTTCATTCCATCCAGATACGCTTCTTGACTAGGCATTATAAAGCATTTTTCTTTTCAAAAGTTATCTTTAAGGTAGTACAGAGTAGGTCCTAGGTGGATATTTTTTGTAAGAAGAAATGAACAAATAAAATACTGTTTCTTCTTTGTAGAATGTGGTCTACTCCACCTTCTTAGCATGATATTAAAGGCTCTCTAAAATTGGAGCTGAGAAAACTTCTATAATTTCCTTTTTGTATTGGAATCATCTACTTTAGATCCAACGCAACTAGTTGCTCTTTACTAAACAAATTTTACATTTCCCTGCTTTTGTATATAGCATCTGTCTCACCTGGAATGCTCTTCCCACATAAACTCTAAAGATGTTGCCTCTTCACAGATGCCTTCCTTGGCCATCCCAGTCAGGCAAGTTGTGAAAGTTAGGAAGGAACTGTCACCCAGGCATCCATACTGATTACCGGGGTATTGGCTGCACCAGTGAGATCATCCTTACAGCCTTCCTTGGTAACTCTGCTGCAATTATGCATGGTTCAATATTTTATAGACTGTGATCATATACACACTGATTCTTTGACTTTACCGATTACAAAGTTTTATTTAAAAATAAAAATAGAAGACTTGTGTTATATTTGGCAGCAACCCCATAATCTTGAGCTCTCTTAGGTCTTTTTAAGGAATACAAAGAACAAAAGTTATGAGGCAAGATCAGCATTATAACAGATTAGAGACAATGTGAGATTATTTGGATTGCCAAGAATTCTTATCCCATGAACTTCATAATTTCTTAGGCATACGCAGAAATGTTTCATATCTGTTAGACTCAATGCTTCCTTTTAATAATAAAAACAAAGGCGACTGAGTCTCCCTCCTACATGGTGATGTCAAATTTTGTTGAGAAAAACTGAGTTTGAGTGAGGTTGAGCAACTTGTCCACAGTACACAGAGAAACGTGACAAGAGTGACTGGTATTGATTTGGTCTCTACCAATAATTCTCCAGAGGTACACTCAATCTTGACATGATTCAAAGGACAGGATAACGATATTTTTATTTTCAACAGTGCTCAGAAAAAAGTATTTTATGAGAATTAGTAAATACTGTAACATGACCCTGACTTTCAAAGGCACGGACAGTTTTTCCTTTAAACAAAAACTCAGATATTAAACTCCTGGTATAAAAAAATCATCATTTTCAAGTGCAAACTGAACAATAGCCTTCAATCTACTCTCGTGGTTGATCAGAAGTAAAAGTGAAAATATTGCACATAATTAGTACAGTATTGTTACATAGACTACCTTGTTAGTCCCCTCCCAGCACATAATTGCACTCAGTCCAACAGAGTTAAACCCCAATCCACTCACTTTGCATTGACACATGACTGGAAAGCACAGCTTCTCATATTAAGGATTTAAATTTGGGTTCAGCAGAGATATTCAGTCCTAAGAACTGAAATCATGAGTCGTGGTGGCAATAAAATACTCATGAAATGTAGTCATAGCCCAAGGATAATTTTTCTGTAATTGCACTTTCATTTTTGTGATCAATCCTTTAGCTATGGTACAGAGAGGATACCTTCCATCTTGTATTTCAGTAGCTATTGGATAACTTCCCCAGGAACAGGAGAATTAAGATATGCAGGTCCCAACTGCACATCCTTGACTGAGCCTTCTCTCTAGGATAATGTTTGATATATTCCTATTTGGTTTCTGGGCTGCTCTCAGGTAGAGCTGCAGACCAGTACTATAGCTCATGATGGTTGGTTGCTGAACTCCTGAGACCTGATGATTAACTTTTACGAGATTCACAAGGACGAAGTCCATACACAGCCTGGTATGCAATGTTAGCTGGTGCAGGCTCATGACCTTACAGAGTTGTACCTGTAACTCCACATATTTCCACCATTATTCACATACGGAGTTCTTCACCTGTTAAGTTCGGCACAAGGTAACTGCACACTTACCCACGGCATCACACCCTCTTCCTGGACCTTTCTCTCGTTGCTGCCTCCTAAAGACATGTTCAACCTTTACAAAATTGCTAAAAACTCTGCCTTCCAGTGAACTTGAACAGATCCCCTGAAACTGGCATTAATATTGCCTTTTTCTGTACTTACGAATATTGTTTTATGGGCTTCTCTCAGTGCATTTTATTCACTGCATGCCTCTATTGCCTTTAAGAAAAGACACATTCTAGAGTCTCTGTGGTTCATTCCACAGTGAGAATCACAGATTCTTAGGCAAAACATACAGCTCTTTAGAAACTTAGTGAACTTGACTTTTTACTACTATCCTCTGAATTCATGGTTCTGATTCAGTTAACCAGGTTTGTACCTGACATTTCAACTAACAAGTTAGTGCACCTGCATTGAGCATCTACCATATGCCAAGGATTTTGGCGAGGTGTTGTGTACCCAGATACATAACCTTGAAGAACTCACAGTGTATTGGGTTAGAAAAATCACAGAAAGATAACGTGATGATATATTTGCATTATAACATAGTTATTAATGCCTTTGAGAGGATACACCAGTGTCCAAAAGTGCGGTGAGGATAGGTATGAGGCATCTCAGGTGGGAGAAATACTTTATCACTAATGGTGTTTACGAATTGCCAGCAGAAGATGATGAAACTATATGGCATTTAGTTTTTTGTTGTTTCATTTATCTGTTTTTGTCTCTACCTGGAATAGATCATTACTATACCAGTACCATGTTGATATACCAGTGGACATAATTATCGAGGTGAAAGTTTTGGGAACAATGAGTGTTTTGGAGAAGGTATATATGATTTTTACTATTTCTTCCAACTCCATGATGTCATATTGGTAGCTTAGCATGAGCCACAGTGTCAGTATTTACACCACAGTAACTGGCAAACACCACAAATCAGGGTTATTTTATTTCTGTTCAGAAATCTTCTTATTGAGTTGACAAAAAAGTTAATTTTGTGGGGAAGAGTGAGAATTTTCCAAACAAAGAAAAGAAGAAGAAATGAACTGTAGACTGCAGATACTGCTCTGATGATTAATCCTACAATAGGACCTCAAGCTTATGGAACGTGTCCACAGGATGATGATCATCATCAAACCGGTTTTTAATAACTTACAGAGTTAATTGTGATTGAGATCTCACTTATCTTTAAAAGAAGGGATCTATATAGCCAATAATTTGGAAGCTATAACCATAAAGGAAAATATTTCATATGCCCACTCCTTGACAAGTCAGAAGGAAGTCACCAACTTTAAATTTAAACTCTACTTTAAAGGGAAGACAGTTGTCACTGGTTATGAAATGCTACTTCAATGAAAACACAGGACGGTGTGATTTGCTTCTCTGATCCCTTTATTTGGAACTGAAGTATTCATTCCTTCAGGTACTGGGATGTTGGCGGCTGACGGCTATAAACTAAGAGGCTTTGCCTTCTGCTGAAGAGAGCACCTCTCCCAAGATTATACCTCCTTCCTGAAAGCAGCCTACATTCAATGACTGGTCAATGTGGAGGCACAAGACCTCAGCTCCTTGTTCCGAGTAAGGACAACACAGAAGCATTCTCCTCATCTTAAAGCTCTCTGCAGGGTCAGTTGAGATCTCTGTTGTAAGCACACCACAGCCCAACTTCTCTCTCAATCCAACCTTGCATCTTTCAGGCCTGCAAATAATGTGTGTTACTCCTGAGAACGTTTCCCAAAGTTTCCCTCTTGTCAACCACCATGGGAGAGGCTTTCCCAGTAACCCCACTGCAATGATAAAGCGGGCAAAGCAGGAGTCACAGGTGCTCAGATGTCTTCACGTGCAGCACAGACCAGGCGTGTTGGCCATGCCTGGGAGCTTCTCCATTTTCTACTTTGCTTTGCAGTTAAGCTGAAGCCATGCAACTAGAATTTTGTAATTATTTGTTACAACAGTAAGGATTAATTGCTGACTAATATATCCTGAGTTTTTCATGGCCCCCGATCTTAAAAATGGGTCCACCTCTTTACCCAAATTTTGCCTATTCATAAAAGCTCGCCTCAAAGATCACCTTTTCTATGACACATTTCTGTAAGTCTCCTCTCCAGGCTATCACTTGCTTGCTTAACCTTTTCAGGTATTTCCTTTCTGCCTCTTTTATGGAGTTCCACTTCTTATCAATACTATTATAAGTGTTTTCTTTCTGGGAATTTACTTCACTTGTTGATTCTGGTATCCATTTATTTCCATATGTCTTATATATGCTTTCTGACTAGGAATTCTTTGAGGGAAAGAATTCCTTGAACAAAGGACTGAGAAGAAGGGAAGGGAGGTACAAGCTTCTAGCAAATGCAGCCATGACGGTGTGCATGGAAGAGACGATGTGCTTTGAACTGATTCCCATATTGTTGGAAAGAAATCAGCATATTAAAGTACTTATTGGTGGGCTGGGTGCAGTGGTCATGCCTGTAATCCCAGCACTTTGGGAGGCCGAGGCAGGTAGATCAATTGAGGTCAGGAGTTCGAGACCAGGCTGACCAACATGGTGAAACCCCGTCTCTACTAAAAATGCAAAAAATTAGCCAGGCATGTTGGTGGGTGCCTGTAATCCCAGCTACTCGGGAGGCTAAGGCAGGAGAATCGCTTGAACCCGGGAGGTGGAGGTTGCAGTGAGCCGAGACTGTGCCACTCACTATACTCCAGCCTGGCCAATAGAGCAAGACTTCATCTCAAAAAAAAAGAAAAAAAGAAAAGGAAAAAAAGTACTTAAAGTACTCACAGTGTGTCCACAGGACAAATCCAAATGCGTCCAACTGGAGAAATCCACGTGATAGAGTTAATTATTTTAATAATGTAAGAAGGGTTGGAGAAGACAGAAACTAAGTAGGGAATGAGGAGGAGACAGAACAAGAAGTTCGCTTTACCAGACATAGGCAAAGACTGACGGTTTCTTTTATAGATGGAGGTTGAGTGAGTCCAGAAATTGCTAATCAAATGAAATGAGCAATAATAATGAAGGGGAAAAAAAGGTATTTTATATCTCTATGCTCACATTTTCATTAGTAGATACTACCACAGTGCCTTCCTTACTAACTTGGGGACGGTTTTAGCTTCCACACAAAGCTTGAGCAAAAATACCATTACCTTTATTTTTATAAATGAAACAGTTCTGCAAAACTTTCAGATCTTCACCCACATAGTTACTGAGCAATGTTATACTTAAGAAAAATTAATGTACTAAATTTGGAGTCTCTTGGGAGATTCTAGATTTGCTGAGTGAATCTAGATGAGATTGGCTTCCTACTCTTTGGGGTAATAAAAGCTGTATTTGGGAAAAGCTGGATATACCTGAATTTCCAATAATCCAGAATAAACAGAGAAAACAGAATTGTACAATCAGTAAGAGGGATAGCAATTTTCCCTTTAAAGTGGCAAAGAAAGAAGTAGCAATAAAAGAAGAAAGAAAAAAAGTAACAAAGAAAGACAGATGAAGCTTGTTTAAAGTTTCTATTGATTTGCACTATTTTATTATATCAGCACGGTGCTCAAAAGGTACTAGGGCTGACAAGTTAAAGAACTCTAGTTAGAAAGTTCCAGATGAAGGTGAGGATGGCATTAGCATCTGCCTTGTTTTAATCATCTAAGACTTTGCGTCGTGAAAATACCTCCATCACTACAAGGGAGCCCAAATGATCTGTACTAACAATAGCCATCAATCAAATGCTGAGAAGACAAAGATTATACAAATCAACAGGGTGATAGTAGGAGGCATTTAAGGCAGACTGTGCTGGACTTGAATTAGAAAGGTTAGGTTGTAGTCCCTGCTCTCTACTGAAGTATTGTGTCACTTTGGATAAGCTCTTTGAAATTTTCTGAGTCTAAGATTTGCTTCTATAAAATGAGAATAAGAATGTCAATTTTGACAGTCCATAATCAGAAATGAACGCAGTGATATGAATTACTTATTATTTCACAGTTCTTTGACTTGGTAGGATAATGTCAAGTGAATTAGAACTTAGAGGATTTTTAAAATAAATGTTTAATGCCAGCATTGCCTGGTACACATGGAAAAAAATTTCTAGATTCTCTGAACTTACTAGAATTATTTGTGAAATTATATTTATAGGCACACAGGTGTGAAAGATACATTTATTCTTAAAATACTTATGAATCACTGTCTCAAACCCTTTGGAGTAAAGATTTCTTTTTCTAGCTCTTTTAAGAAATGAATCATGAAACAAACAGTTATTATACGCCCACCATGTGCCAGGCACTGCTATAGATGCTGGAGATATAGTATGTAGTGAACAAAACAGACAAAAAAAGCCTTCCCTTATGAAGTGAATACCCTAGCAGATATACGTTTCACAGTAACCTTATGTGATGAGTATGTTTATAAAATATACAATATATATACAACATATACATTGTAAGTTTACAAAAACAGAGAAACAGAAAATAATTTGTACAAGACCAGCCCATGACTTAGTGACTTGAGCTGACTTAGTCTCCAGCTGGAGCTCATTTCAGTACCCTTCCCCAGGAATTAAGGCAGTTGTAAGGAACTGAAATTAATGTCAGAATTACCTAGTTTCTCTGCAGATGTAACATGTATCTAGGGAGTCATCCTTTGCTATTTTCATAGAGAATGGCAACTCATAATGATTTGGTCATTGGGCTTCTCAAACTATATTGAATGGGAAAAATATTCCTCCTACGACTAACTGAGAATTTACCCTAGGAAATAATTCAACATAAAGTAGAGGGTTACCAAATGTTCATGGAATTTTTTTCTCTGAGAGCAGAAATGGAGAAAAGGGGAGTAGGGGGAAAAGCAAAGAGGAGGAGAAGGAGAAAAAAAAAAGGAAGGAAAGAAGGAAGAAAGAAGAAAAGAGAGAAAGGAAAAAGGAAAAAGGAGATCACTAAAATATTTCCCAAGGGAGAAATATTTTATAAACATTGTGGCTTGACAACTAGATGAAATATTGTGCAGTCTTTAATATTTACAAAGATCACGTAGCAACATAGAAAATAATTATATAATAAGTAGAAAGATTACAGTATGAACTTATACATATTATGTTTATATATATGCAATATACTTGAATGAGAAATAGAAAAGAACATTCACACAGTATTTTGCTGGGGGGGGTCACAAATGACTTTTTTTTTTTCAGAATGGTTTTAATGCTGTTACAGATTTTACAACACAACAGCTTAAAAAGCTTATGTCTCCAGATTTGTTTTTATTAGTCTGTATTGTAATGAATGCTGAAGTCTGGTCTAGAAACCAAATTTGCTTTGAAAATCAAGGGTCTAATTGTTGTTTTAAACTTTAATCACCAGCTTGTGCAGTCTGAGCAGACAGACCGGGAAGGCTTGGGATTCAGTCACAGGGATTATTAAGAGTGAAGAGCCCGTGCCAGGAATGTTGCTGCCATTTCTGACTTCTCCTTGAGGAGAGACAAGCAAATTGTTGTTTTTTTTTTTTTGAGATGGAGTTTCGCTTTGTTGCCCAGTCTGGAGTGCAATGATGCGACCTCGGCTCACTGCAACCCCTGCCTCCCGGGTTCAAGCGATTCTCCTGCCTTGGACTCCTGAGTGGCTGGGATTCCAGGGGACCACCACCATGCCCGACTAATTTTTGTAGTTTTAGTAGAGACGGGATCTCACCATCTTGGCCAGGCTGGTCTCAAACTCCTGACCTTGTGATCCACCCGCCTCGACCTCCCAAAGTGCTGGGATTACAGGCATGAGCCACCTCGCCTGGCCCACAAATGAATGTCTTAGCGTCTCTGCTAGGGGTCTGATTGGGATGGTCTGAACCAGGGAACATGCTGTGGACTGGGCTGGAGGCATAAAAGAGCCTGAAATTGAAGAAAAGTGGGAGCTAGTTGGAGAGAAGTGGAGAAGCTGGGACCTGGGGTAGGAGGAAGCTGTAGCCTTCTGTGGGTGAGGATGACGACCAGCCAAAGTCTCAAGTCTACGTGAGGTGATCACAGTTTTAGTCTATGGCCAAGCCCTGACTTTTAGGTTTGAGAACCCACTCACATTACATGCTTCTAGCCTCAAATGTGAGGGATCTTAGAGGCTCCTAGATTGTTCTCATTTCTTGCCATGCAAAGTATGGTTCTCAGAGCATCTCTTAGGAGCTAGTTTTAAATGCTGAGTCCTAGGCCCTATCCCAGAGACTTGAAATCAGAAACTACATTTTTACAAGATCCTCGGGTGATCTGTACGCACAGAAAATTTGAGATTCACTCATCTACATAAGTCCTGAAACCTTTGGACTCTATGTTTGCTTAGATCCCATTTCCTACTTGCAGCCCTTATAGCAAAGTCATGAGATAGAAGTCCATGGCAAATAAACATTCAGACTCGATTTCATTACATCCCTTGTCCATATCAGGTTCTAGAAACCAAGAGTGCCCCCTAAAGGCAATCTTCCACTAAACTGTGAACCCCATTCCCCACCTCCAGAGCAGGCACCAAGCCCTGGGGTTCACTGCTGAAACTGCAGGACTCCTATCTGGTCCCACTGGTGAGTCAAGTGACGGAGGGAATGAGTGTGATTCAGATCCCTGGTGCCTGCGAGGCAGGTGCATGAAAGCCCGGAATGCAGGTTCTCCGATGGCAGCAAGTCTTTCGTTCACTATTGTGCCCTAATGGATAGAATAGCACCTGCCTCACAATAGGTGCATGGTGAGTGATAAACAATATGGCCATGACATCAATTATACAATGCAAAATATCTTTATAAAGTAAAATTTATGAAGGACCAAAAGGCTATACTCTAATGATCATGTAGGGATGTGATGTTAGTGGGCTGGAATTCATCCTTGGTTCTGCCATTTACTACCTGTGAGCCTGATTGTATACATCCGTAAATATTACAGCAGACACCTCAAACTCTGCTGTAATATTTAACAAAATATACACTTATATCTAAATCCACAGACATGGAAAACAATTGATAAAACTCTGCTCCAGGAGTCTGTAAATTTTGTCTATAAAGAATCAGGTAGTAAATATTTTAGGCATTGTAAGCCATACTGCTTCTATTGCAACTACTCAATTCTGCCCTTTTACCAAAAAATCTATTGATAATATATGAATGAATGGCCATGCTTATGTTCCATTAAAGCTTTATTGATAAAAACAGGTAGTGGGCCTGTGGTTGTTTCTGAATAATCTCTGTTGTAAACTTCTAAATACATGTTAGTATTTATTAACGACCAGCTTCTAAATGGTGGCAAAAAAAATTGCCATAAAGCTCATTTATCTGCTTGAAGTATTTTCTACTCTACAAAATGTTAAAATATCAGATGAACATAAACAGAGAGCTTTAAACATGTTAAGCCATGTAAAAGATCCCATGTTTTTGGAAAAGTTCTGATTGTATGAAGAAGGTAAATACTTTATTCTCACAACAATCCTATGAAGGGTAATAATACTTTTACTTTATAGGACAGGGGTCCGGGCTCAGAGAAGGAACCAGCTTGCCCAAGGCTGTATCCGAAATGGCTTTTGGACCTAAGGACTACTGATCCTAGAGCAGCACGTATGTAACTAAAACTCTGGGCTTTGTGGTTCTGTGGTTCGGTGGGCAATTGTCACCTGGAAACACAAAAACGTTACAGGAAAATAAAGGGGATTGCAAATTGCGTCCAAAGAATGTCAACAACTTGCTTTTTGCTCCATTGTTATGGTGACAACCCTGACATTTAAAGTCATAGCTCTGTGAGTTATAAGCCTAATAAGGCACCAGAGAAGCACAAAACCCATGAAACTCAAACAGACACCCTCAGCATAAAGAAATAACATGTCAGAGTTGAATCTGCAATGTGTCAACACAAACTAAACATGCAGGAATTTCGAAGGCTCTTGTCATGAGCCAAAAGGTGAGCACACATCTGAATTAAGACAGTCAGAACAGCAGGTACTTTCTAAATATTCTAAATATTTCTAAATATTTGCCATTACTTTCAACAGCAAAACCGCAACTACTTTTTGCACCAATCTAATACTTGTACCATATCCAAATGTAGCAGCTGAGGGCTACACACTAATGGACGCAGTCCCAAGCATGACGCCTGTACCAGTTCAGTAAAGGTAATGGCCATACTATTTTCTTCTCTTGCTGCTCTTATTACTACCATTATGAAACCATCTTGCTAGACAACCCACAATGCATACATAAGACCCATTTGTAATTAGCACCCATTTTGTATTCAATAACAGACAGACTCGAGTGTTTGAAAATAAGCATACTTAGGTTTAAAAATTCAATGAAAGCATGAGAACATTAATAAATAACATGAACTTGTTAACACTGTGGTGCTAAGCATTTTTTTTTTTTTTCGAGATGGAAGGAGTCTTGCTTTGTTGCCCAAGCTGGAATGCAATGACATGGTCTCCAACCTCCACCTCCACCTCCAACCTCCACCTCCCAGGTTCAAGTGAGCCTCATGCATCAGCCTCCTGAGTAGCTGGGACTATAGGCATGTACTACCACACCCAGCTAAGTTTTGTATTTTTAATAGACACAGGGTTTCACCATGTTGGGTAGGCTGGTCTCGAACTCCTGACCTCACGATCTGCCCGCCTCGGCCTCTCAAAGTGCTGGGATTACAGGCCTGAGCCACCGTGCCCAGCCGGTGCTAAGCATTGTATACTTAAAATGAGTATAGGATGTTTTAATCCTATTATTTGAACCTTGCTAGCTTTTTGTATATATTTCAAAGCAATAAAATGAGTCAGACTTTTTTCAACATTTTTCATCCAATATTTCTCAAAGCAAACTTTATCAAGTCAAATTAAGTCATTGATCAGTTTCTTACATGGCATAAACAATTCTGAATTAAAAAAATCCATTTCACTTTGCTGGAATTATTTTCATCAGGATTAATTGTGCTGTGTGTACATTTTATGTCAACTATTTGGTTCATTGATTGTTTTTTTGCCAAGTCAAATTTTACCAACGGCAACTCCTGACTTGCAGATTTTCTTTGGTAGTCTTATTCCACCAAGGCCAGTTTTGCAGTTGTGTATTCTTTACAAGAAGTTTTTATATTTGCATTGATTTCTAGTCAATAATAAAACCTCTTCTATGTAGTTTTGGCCATTATAATTTTATTTTGTTCTCATTCTTTCTGCCAAGTCTAATTTTTCATAGGTTTTCTTTTGTGGTTTTTCATGATGCCAGCAATATTTGATCTTTTAGTCAATTTCCCATCTCCAACAAATTTTACTATGCCCAGTTTTTGCCATTGCCTGTTTTATTTTGTGTGCATTATTCTTAGCAGCAATATTATGAACTGAATTCAAGACTGGTGGTATGCACTTAGTTCTTGGAGCAAATACTATTGGCAGGGTAAAGACACAAAACTTAAATTCAAAGCATGGTGTAAATTTCAAGGTCAAAACAGCAATGTCAGAATATCTTGCTTTGAAAGTTCTAAGTTAAGCTGCTGGGCGCTCACGCCTGTAATTCCAGCACTTTGGGAGGCCGAGGAGGGCGGATCACGAGGTCAGGAGATCAAGACCATCCTGGCTAACACAGTGAAACCCCGTCTCTACTAAAAATACAAAAAAATTAACCGGGTGCCTGTGGTCCCAGCTGCTCGGGAGGCTGAGACAGGAGAATGGCGTGAACCCCGGAGTCGAGCTTGCAGTGAGCCAAGAGTGTGCCACTGCACACCAGCCTGGACAACAGAGCAAGACTCTGTCTCAAAAAAAAAAAAAAAAAAAAAAAGAAAAGAAAAAGAAAGTTATAAGTTAAGCTATACAAGACCTTGAGGAATGGGGAAATGGGGAATCCGATTTGGACTTAACAAAGATAGGGATTCAGCTTGGCTCAATCTTGATAAAGGATCTGGTACAGAAAGAGGTCCCCTGTGCTGCAATAAGCACTTTACAACCATCATCACCATCACCCCACTGAGTCTTAATTATAGCTCCAGGGGAAGGAATTATCCCATTTTACAGATTAGAAAACGAATTCTCAGCGTACCTTACCCAAGAACACCCAGCTTATAAATGGTAGATCTGGAATCGGAACACTACATTCCCTAGCTACTAACACTCTACATTGTCTAGGCTTAATATTTTTCTGAGTTAGCTTGGGGAAATGTCTTGACTTTTTGTAGTCTCAAGACTATGTCTGAGAAAACCTCTCTCTTATTTTTGCCTGAAACCTGCAGTGAACTTGAAAATGCCAGTGGCCTGGTATCTGAGTTTGGTATTTCATTAACCATTTTGCACTTAGGCCGCCATCTTTTCATCATGGGATACATGCAAAGGCCCTGGTGCCTTGTTAGTTTTCAATTGGAGCAGTTAGACACCTGCCTTAGCTGTAGAAGGCTGTGCTGATTTGAAACAAGTATGTTTAACTCTCTCAGAAAAGGATGTGAGCGGGCACTAACATTGCATTTCATGACGTCATTCAGAACACTTCTGAATTAATAGGTATTCTAAAGAATAAGTTAAGGGTTCTTCATTTACTCTGGCAAAATGCCAAATATAATGACTATTGCCCGTCAAGAGCCTCAGTGTGTCTTAGCATATTGAGAGCTCTGAGAAGTTCTGTCAGCAAGAAAATAACGTTTCCCAAATGTATGTATTTGACTATACCACCCATAGTGATGTGATTGTTCATCTCCCTAACACTTATTTCTCTACTTCTTCTTGCTATAGAACTTGCATTTTGTTTAAGGCACAAATAAAACAGCCAAACGCTTGCTGTGTCAGCCTCCTTTGCAGCTAAGCATAGCTGTGTCATAACACAGTCCTGGCCTATGAGAGACAAACAGTACACTTCTGGTGGTTTGTGATTAGACTTTCTTATTCCAAAGAGGACAAGATGGCTGGCTGGCTCACCCTTTGTGCATTCTCCCAGTCTTGCTGACATGATAGCTAGACACATATCAGCCATCTTGCAAACCATGAGGAGTGATTTGGGTGTCCCCACCCAAATCTCAACTTGAATTGTATCTCCCAGAATTCCCATGTGTTGTGGGAGGGACCTGGGGGAGGTAATTGAATCACGGGGACTGGTCTTTCCCATGCTATTCTCATGATAGTGAATAAGTCTCACAACATCTGATGGGTTTATCAGGGGTTTCTGCTTTTGCTTCTTTCTCATTTTCCTTTTGCCACCACCATGTAAGAAGTGCCTTTTGCCTCCTGTCATGATTCTGAGGCCTTCCCAGCCATGTGGAACTGTAAGTCCAATTAAACCTCTTTTTCTTCCTAGTCTCAGGTATGTCTTTATCAACAGCATAAAAACAGACTAATACAAGGGGAAAACTATGAGGATTAAAGCCAGACAATTAAGGATGCTGAGATGAAGTAGAGGAATAGCTTGAATTTCTCATAGCACTGTTGAACAGTTGAACCAAACCCAGTATCACCTACACTGAGACTTCTCATTAAGCAAGAAAAACACCTCTACTTACTTAAGCTATTTTATTCTTTTGAGATGAAGTTTTGCGCTTGTTGCGCAGGCTGGAGTGAAATGGCACGATCTCGGCTCACTGCAACCTCTGCCTCCTGGGTTCAAGTGATTCTACTGCCTCAGCCTCCTGAGTAGCTGGGATTACAGGTGCTGCCACCACACCTGGCTAGTTTTTATATTTTTAGTAGAGGCGGGGTTTCACCATGTTGGCCAGGCTGGTCTTGAACTCCTAACCTCAGGTGATCCACCCGCCTTGGCCTCCCAAAGTGTTGGGATTATAGGCATGAGCCACTGCACCTGGGTACTTAAGCTATTTTAAATCAGGTGTGTTACATATCTGCAGCCAAATGCATCTCTAACTGACATGCACTCCAACATTGAGTAAATAAGTATATTTTTTCCCCATAATCTTGAAAGTTCAAAGGACAACTGCTTTCTAGAGGCAGGTGATGGATTCTCCTCCACAAAGATACTCTGACAACAGGAGGTCACACAGTAATTCAGTTGCCCAGGGCACTTAAACCTCAAAAAGAAGGTGAATACTTCTGGATACACATGAAAGTAAAAAAGGACAGAAGAGACAAACAAAAACTCCTGACATTCCACGTCAAAACAAACTTTTCCCAGGTCATAGATCCTTCTCCCGACTCCCCCCTTGCTAAACTTGCCACAGTCACGCACATCTTCCTCAGGTAATAATGCAATCAATTGGCTCCAATCTTTTGTGTGCGTGATCATCAGTTCAAAGCCAAAGATAAGCAATTTATTGGGTGTGAAAAATGCTACCTATGGCGTCCAAATTGATTTCTGAAAATTGGTTTTTGCCACATTAGGATTTTAGGACAGCCTCTTCTGGCAGTTGGTGCGGCTACGAAGTGTAACAAAAATTATGATGGGTCCACAGCAGCTTTCTAAACTCATTGTAAATGTCTGGTCTCTAAAGAGCTGCAACTGGTAGAGGGTTATTAACGAGATAGTGAGAGTTACCTGGAGCTAACTTTCTTGATGATTTAATATTGACAACTCAACCTAATAAAAAGTAACTTGGGATAGGCAAATGAGTGGGATAATAGCTGGATGCCCTTCATTATATTCAGCTCCCTGACCAGATGATTAATATTAGGCATGTTAAACAACTAGTGAGCTGCTAAGATTAAGAAAGTTCTAAGCATTGAGGAGGTGGAAATCACATCCATTTATAGCTAGAGGCTCATATTGAAAAGACACTTCCAGCTATAGTTCTATCGAGTTTCTCTGCGAGTTGGCATCTTTTCCAATACAAATTCCATATTTCATGTTATTGGAAGGCAGCATAGAGTACTAGAGAAAACAACAGAATTTCAGCGGGGCTGATGTGTTTTGGGTTCTGTTACTCACTAGCTCTGTGATACTGGGCATGTCAGTAATCTCTCCAAATCTCAATTTCCATATGTATAACGTGGGGGCAAGGATTTTGTTCCTCCTCCAGCGAATGTGCAGGACTACAGATTGGAATTATGTTCACTTGTTTTGCCTTCTTTATAGCTCTCCTCTCCTTACTGTCTTCTCTTTCAAATTTCATCACAGCCTTGTTTATACTGTACGGTAGAGCGTTATGTAAATTGTCCTAATGCTTTACTGAAACAGGTGGACACATAGTGACTACACATAAAAACACCAGTTGGGCTTTTCTCCCAAGAGTATTTTGAGAATCAAGTAAGATGCTGTATTTAAAACTGTGCATCCTATACCAGCCCATGATTGGTATTACTTTTGTTATGGGAGAGTCTGAATTCTTATAAATGTCCAATTACTTTACATTTAGCAAAGATATTTAGAGAACATGAAAGAATATCAGCTTCTTTTGTGGCTCTGAATCATTCTGATTCATGATCAAGTTAAATTGCTCTCAAAGTTATCACTTATTTCCCTATTTAAAAAATTCTTACTAGAAAAGTCTCTTGAAAGGGAAGACACCATTTAAAACATACTCTCTGGGAATAGACATAAATCATTTTTCCCTTTGCATGGCTTGAAAAACAAATGTGTGAATTCACTGTTGCTGTTAAAACAGCAGTACCGAATGCTTTGCTAATTAACATTGACTCTGGTTGAGGGACTTTTTGTGATCTTTTCCACGTAGGCTGTTCTTATGCCAAATCTCGTGATTCTGTACTTACTTCTACAATCTAACCTGAGAACTGAAATTTCCTCTTTGAGGCTTTAGTCCATTGCTCCAGTTTAGTGGGATCTTTCTGGTGTTTTTATTTCTTTTTTGTTGTTGTTGAGACAGCCTTGCCTTGTTGTCCAGGCTGGAATGCAGTGGCATGATGATCTTGGCTCTTACTGCAACCTCTGCCTCCCGGGTTCAGTCGATTCTTCTACTCTCCTGCCTCAGCCTCCCAAATAGCTGGGATTACAGATGCCCACCACCACACCTGACTTTTTTTTTTAAGTCAATATAGGGTTTCACCATGTTTGCCAGGCTGGTCTCAAACTCCTGACCTCAAGTGATCCACCTGCCTCAGCCTTCTGAAGTACTGGGATTACAGGCAGGGAGATCTTTCTGAATCTGGAAAATGTTCATCTCCTGTACTGGTTTGTTTGAGAATTGACGTGGTAATGAGTTAAGACTTTTGGGGCTGTTGGGATGCAATGAATACATTTTGCATGTGAGAAAGACATAAATTTGTGGGGAGGGGGCAAAGTGGAATGTTATGAGCTGAACTTTTGTGTCCTCCTCCAAATTACTGTGTTGAAGCCTTAAACCCCAATGTGATAACATTTGGAGATTGGGCCATTAAGAGGTAATTAGGTGGCCGGGCGCGGTGGCTCACGCCTGCAATCCCAGCACTTTGGGAGGCCGAGGCGAGTGGATCACCTGAGGTTGGGAGCTCGAGACCAGCCTGACCAACATGAAGAAACCCCGTCTCTACTAAAAATACAAAAGTAGCTGTGCGTGGTGGCACATGCCTGTAATCCCAGCTACTCGGGAGGCTGAGGCAGGAGAATTGCTTGAACCTGGGAGGCGGAAGTTGCGGAGAGCCAAGATCGCGCCATTGCACTCCAGCCTGGGCAACAAGAGCAAAACTCTGTCTCAAAAAAAAAAAAAAAAAAAAAAAAAAAAAGACTCTATCTTGCCCGGAGTCCTTACTAATAAGTACTAAAAAATAATCCACTAATTTTCTGCCAAGATTCCCATTCTATTCACGTAATAATCTTCCTTGTGGGTTAGAATAAAGCTACCCCCATTGCCGCCTCTGTGTTCTGAGGGATATACTTGTTTCTGAACAAGATTATAAGACACAAGCAGACTTTTCTGATATAATAGCACAAGACTCTCAGCTAATACAGCAGCTATGGACACTGGGCAGCTTACTTAAACTATCTGAATCTTAGTGTCCTCATCTTTAAAATGGGGCTAATAACAGAGTATATTTCACAGATCTGTCCCAAGGACTGCATTAGATAGTCACAGTGCATGCAAAGTGTTCAGTGGAACATCTGGCTCCCAAGAAGGTCAGGCAGATGCATGAGGAGGAGGATAGAATGTAGTTGAAATCCCCATTCTTATTCATTTAATTGTTGAATAAATACTTGGCATAAGAGTGAGCATGAGGGCAACCAAATTTTCTCTTTATGCTTTTCGTACACAGGTGTCTAAATTTCCCTGGGTTTGGATTCCAAGTCTCAGCGAATTGGGACCAAACAGCTGGCTGTCATCACCAGTTTGGGAATCATGGCTGCCCTGAACCATTTCCAGGGTAGAGAAACTTGCAGAATGAGATGAAGGGCTCTTCCCCAGCATGGATGAACCGAGAGAGAAAGAACACTTTATCATCACAGCACTGTTACTTCCTTCTGCAAAAGGCAAAACCTCCTTGACCTTCACCCATGCCACAAGATTGCTGTGGGGATCCTAATACAATAAATTTGATGAAGCACTTCAACCTCCTTGAAAAGCGACGAGACAGATATGTCATTTTTATTAGTCCAAATATGAAAGTACTTTCCAAAAGCGTTCTAGCTTCTGAAATGTGCGACTCAACTTTATCCAGTTGACATTATCTATCAGCAGTAGGCTGAAATTAGAAATGAGCTTGTTTTTAATGACTTGTTTCCCCAGAGAAATTTATATAAGGTAGATATGTAACTTATTATTTTCAGACACCATGGATCATCCAAATAAATATTATGCAGTCATTAAAATCATGTTCTCCAAAACAACTTGACAGACATAAAAAATCCTCATGGTATATTTATTTATAAAAAGGAAGAAACACATTTGCATACATGCCATTTGTTCTCCAGTCTTTTATTTACATATTTACAAGTGACGGCAGCAAGGATAATGGTAATAACGAGAACTACAAAAGGAACCAGCTACCACCTAATTTGAGTTAATTACATGCCAGAGAGTGCTAGGTACTTTACACACATTGTTTCACTAAATTGCTACTTGCATTTGGTGGAAGTGTTATTTCCATTTAAGTCTCATTAAAGCACATATTTTCTGTTATTATAATTATCCCATTTTACAGATGAGCAAGCTTGAGCTCAGAGAAACTGTCCCTTGCTTCAGTTCCACATCCAGTAGGCATCACAGTGAGGTTGATTTTGTGTCAGAGGCAAAGTTATCATAGCAGAGAACAATACAAATAATATGAGTAACCGTCCATAGAAGGCAAGGTTAATAATGGATGGTGTGTTCATACAATGGAATATTCTAAAGCCATCCAAATTGGTAGTGCAGAAGACGCTACTTCTGGTATAGCTGAGTAGCCCCTGTTTGACCAATTCTTCTGTGGAAAACTGCTGTAAACTTTTGGCCACATATAATAAACAGCTACCTGGGGAATGTGGAGTGTGAACTCTAATGCATGAAAAAACTGGGCCAGGCACGACAGCTCACACCTGCAATCCCAGCACTTTGGGAGGCTGAGGTGGGCAGATCACTTGAGGTCAGGGGTTCAAGATCAGCCTGGCCAACATGGTGAAACCCTGTCTCTACTGAAAATACAAAAATTAGCTGGCTATGGTGGTGCACATGTGTAATCCCAGCTACTCGGGAGGCTGAGGCAGGAGAATTGCTGGAACCTGGGAGGCAGAGGGTGCAGTGACCCAAGATCTCACCATTGCACTCCAGCCTGGGCTGACAAAAGCGAGACTCTGTCTCAAAAAAAAAACAAAAACAAAAAAAAACCTGGAGGTGGGTGACCACTTGGAAGCATGACACTGGGTGAACTTCCCATTTTTCTGGTTTCAGCCTGATAAGAGGACCAACCAGTGCCAGGTGGGAAACTGACATTCCGACTGAAAATCCAAAGTCTTGATGGCTTACAGCAGGGGTCCCCAACTCCTGGGCTATGGACCGGTACTGATCTGTGGCCTGTTAGGAACCTGGCCGGACAGCAGGAGATGTGCCTCGGACAAGGGAGCATTACTGCCTGAGCTCCACCTCCTGCGAGATCAGCGGTGGCATCAGACTCTCATAGGAGTACAAACCCAATTGTGATCTGCGCACGCGAGGGATCTAGGTCGCACGTTCCTTATGGGAATATAACAAATGCCTGAGAATGGGAACTGGAACAGTTTCACCCCCAAACCATCATCCCTGTCCCCAGTATGTGGAAAAATTGCCTTCTGTGAAACCATCCCTGGTGCCAAAAAGGTTGGGGACTGCTGTTTTTCAGAACGGAGAACAGAGTTCATGACAACAGTAGCTGTTGGAAAGTAAAGGAGGAAAACCCAGAGAGGAGAGACTCAGTGATAGGAAGCCCCAACTTCTGTGTATGAATTCTGCTCAGAACTCTGCCGATGCCGACCCCCAAACTATGTGTGCGTGAGCAGTCTCCAGGTATCCCTATTGGAGCTGATTCTCATCTCAGGTCAGATGGAGGATGGAAGTTTTATTTTAGCCAAGCTGAAAACAAACAAAGCCAATAAACGAACAAAATGTTCCTTTGAGGAACAGAACAGAGCAGAATGGTCAATAAGCATACATATGGGTAGTTAGGGTAATGAAAACTAAACCCACAATGGGATGCCACTACATACTCATCAGAATCGCTAAAAGATCAGTAACAGCAAATGTTTATGAGGACGCAAAGCCGTCACTGCTCTCATGCGTTATTGGGAAGAGGATCAACCACTTCAGAAAAATAAGTGGACGCTTCTTATAACACTCAATATGAATCTACCCCACGACACACCCTTTTACTGCTAGGACTCTACCCAAGAGAAAGAAAACAGGTCTATACATAGAACTGGGCATGAACGTTTTTACAGCAATTTAATTAGCTATAATCAAAATCTAGAGCCAACTCAGACATCCATCAGTAGGAGAGTGGATAACAAATACGGTCTACACAAGTGACCAGGTGACAGAATATTACCTAGCAATGAAGAGAAATGAATGCTGATGTATGAGCATGAATGAATCTAAAAAATCTTATGCTGGCCAGGTGTGACGGCTCACACCTGTAATCCCAGCACTTTGGGAGGCCAAAGTGGGCGGATCACTTGAGGTCAGGAGCTTGAGACTAGCCTGGCCAACATAGAAAACCACGTATCTACTAAAAATACAATAAATTAGCCAGGCATGGTGGTCTGCACCCGTAATTCCAACTACTTGGAAGGCTGAGACACAGGAATTGCTTGAACTCAGGAAGCAGAGGTGGCAGTGAGCCGAGATGGCATCACTGTACTCCAGCCTGGGTGATGGAGTGAGACTGTCAAAAAAAAAAAAAAAAAAAAGAAAATCTTATGTTGAGTGAAAGGAATCACACACACAAAAAGTACCATATGATTTCGTTCATATAAAATTCTAGAACCAATGAAACTTGAAACAAGTCTATTATGGGAAAAATCAGAATATTGGTGGCCTCTAGGAAGGTCATGAAGGAACTTTCGGAGGTGATGGTGACAGTTTCTATCTTGATGGGGGTTTGGCTTGCACAGTTGTATTCAGTTGGCGCACAAGTAATTGCGGTTTTTGCCATTACTTTTAATGTCAAAAACCCCAATTACTTTTGCACCAATGTAATATATGTTTGTCAAAATGTAAACGTTACGCATAAGCTTTGTGGATTTCATAGTATGTAAATTTTCCTCAAAACAATAAAATAACCAAAAGCAAATATTGAATTCTAATTAACAATATGCATGCAGATATATTTAGGGAGTGGAGTGTTAAATATCTGTTGCTTACTTTGAAATGCATAAAAAGTAAGGTGGAATTATAGAGGGAGGGATTGGTGTGTGTCTGTGTGTGCGCGCGCGCGTGTGTGTGGTGTGTATATTTATAGATATAAAGCAAGTATACTAAAATGTCAAATGTAAACTGTAGAATCGAGGTTATGGGTACACGGTTGTTTAGTGTAAAATTCTTTCAACTTTATGTTTGAAAATGTTCATAACAAAATATTGGAAACATCATGGTTCAGAAACGATTTTATGAAATGTCAGGAC
Organism: Macaca thibetana thibetana; assembly: GCF_024542745.1. Taxonomy (NCBI): domain Eukaryota; kingdom Metazoa; phylum Chordata; class Mammalia; order Primates; family Cercopithecidae; genus Macaca; species Macaca thibetana. The sequence continues at coordinate 26,084,064 of NC_065597.1, read as the reverse complement.
AGGCTCCCCTAATGTTATGCATGGATCTTTGTCTAGCCAAGGAGACACCAGTCCTGCCAGTCTAAGCATCCCAACCCCCAACAATAAGCTCTGAAGGAATAAGACATGGCAATGGATTCTGATCCAGACACTTAGAATACTTAGAAATCAGGGTAAATGCTTTACTCATTTCCTAGTTTTATATGGAACATTTGGGAAATTTGGCTCTATCATTTTCTTTTTGGAATTTTATCAAACAATGTTCGAAAGCTCTTTGTGCCAGAGTGAGAAAGCCTGGTCATGCCATCATGTTGAGTCTGATGCCCATATGGGCCACTTGGTCTCATCATAGCTCATTTACTTTTTGTTTCCTTCCAGTTTTATGTTCATCAGGCAGGATGTCTGGAATCAGCAGAACTCAGGTTCTGGCTCTGCCATTTGTCAGCTTTCAGCCATTTTGCATACTTCCCTTAACACATTTAGACTATTTTCCCCTCTCGTTCCTGGTTTGGTTTTTGTCACAAAGCTGATCCTGCCGCTTAAAAGTATAATGCAGCTCTTCGTCTGCGTTTAGGGGATTTTTGCAGCCATTCTGCCCATGAATATGTGCAGTATCAAAGAGCTTTAACTGATTTGACTTCTAACACAAACTCTCCATTTGCAGAGCTAACTCATGAATCTGTAAGCTTCACCAGAAGCACAGGGAAATCTGATCACAAAGCAAAAGTCCAAGTATTCACAAGCAAGATTGATATGTCTCTACTGGAAAACCCAAACCATCTAAAACATAGCATTTCCCTACAATTACTTTGCAGGGACCTCCTTGCCTAACTCAGTACAGATACAGTATTAATGTTCACTTCACAAAGAACATCAAAGGTCATCTGCTGAGAGTGCAGCAAAGCAACAAGGTACACACTGGATGCAATGCTCAGCAACCATAACCCTGTTCCCTTTGCATCCACAACAATCTTATCAGACTCTGCCTAGGCCATTCTAGCTGAAGAACATTGTCCTTCACCCCAAGGTTAAGACAGGAAAATGACTGGGAAAGAAGAACCAAGCTCACATGCTGCATGTAACTAGCGCTAACAGGGAGAGCTCAGGTGGTAAACCTTGGTCATGCCATTGTCACAAGTCCATCTTCACTGGGCCACTTAGTCACTCTCTTTGTGGTCCCCTGAGACAAGAACAGGGTTGAAAGTCTTTTATTTGGGAGGTTATGCCAGGAGTCACAAGTGAGGGAGTGCGTAAGTAAGAGAGGGTGTCGACACAAGCCAATAAAGGGTGCATTCATGGAAAGACTTCCACTGTGGGCAACTGGAGCTCAATTCTACTGGGGACTCTCTAAGAGACAGTGAGAAACATCCCCCAGAATTGTCCATTAAGGGTCAAGGATGCTGGACCCAAGGATGTTTATCTACAGACCTTACCCCTCACTGGCTGAGGATTCCCTATGGCCATTACCAGCCCAGCAAGCCATAAGGTGAGGTGCAGTGGCTACCTTCAGACATGAGCCTCATTATAAGGGTTGGACACCAACAGGGTCTGCAGCAATCTCTTTTTTGCTCTTTGTCTAATTTACATCTTTCAGACAGTCCATGTGATGTCTGGAATCAGAAGACCTGAGGTAAAATACGGACTATTTATCAACAACTCACTTAAGCTCTGGCTTTAGCTTCCTCTTCTGCAAATGGAGCTGGTAATAATACCAGTGAGGACTATGTGAGACGATGGCTATGAAGGAAGGCTCCAAAGACTCCTGTTCATAGAAATCAGTCATTGCAAAAAATAACAGATGCTGGCAAGGATGTGGAGAACAGGAAATTCATACACTGTTGGTGGAAAAGTAAATTAGTATAGCCATCATGGAAAACAGTATGGATATTTCTAAAAAATAGAAATAAAAATAGAACTACCATATGATCCAGCAATCCCACTACTTGGTATTTATACAAAGGAAAGAAAATCAGTATATCAAAGGGATGCATACACCCTTATATTTATTGTAGCACTATCTATAATAGCAAAGATATGGAATCCACCTAACTGTCCATCAGTGGCTAAATGGATAATGGATTAAATTGTGGTATATTTGCACAATGAAATACTATTTGGCTATAAAAAAGAATGAAATCATATTATTGGCAGGAACCTTAATGGAACTGGAGATGGTTATGTCACGTGAAATATGCCAGACACCGAAAGACAAATATCACATGTGCTCATTCATAGAGGGGACTTAAAATGTGGAGATAAAGAGTGCAATGGTGGTTACCAGAGGCTGGGAAGGATGCGGGTGTGTGTGGGTCTGGGAGGGTAAGTGAAGAGAAATTGGTTACTAAGTACAAACAGACAGTAGAGGGAAGGAAGTTCTAATGTTATTGGTAGAATAGGGTGACTACAGCTAACAACAATGTATTGCACATCTCAAAATAGCTAGAGGGGAGGACTAGAAATGTTCTCAACACATAGAAATGATAAATGATCACGATGATGGACATACTAAATTCCCTGACTTGATCATTACACATTCTGTACATGTAACAAAATATTACATATATCCTAATATGTAAAAATATTATGTATCAATAAAAAACTTAAAAATAAAAACAAATCTGTCACTGGTAGAAAATTGCTATGCTATACTATATATTATATATATTATATATACATACTATGCTATAGTATAGTATGTATACCACATTATGTTATACTAAGTATATTATATTAAATATATGATCACATTTTAAAATCTTTGTGGAGAGCTATAATGTCAGGGTAACTGACTAAGTGGACCACATTTTCTCTGCTTCCTCAAGTTCAATATATTTTTTACAGGAATAAAATCTGCAATAGAGGATTCAGCTTCTTTAAATGCAGCTGTTGTATTCTCAGGAGAATTTCAGGGAGGGTTCACAGGGAGCAAAATGTGGGGAATTCTCATTGCCATGTGCGTGAATGCCTGCCTAACTTTTGTGATAGGTTATTGAACAGCAGCATCTAATTAAATACAGAAAAAGGTCAAGATTCCAATATTCTGTTTAATATAAAATGGAGGTAATATGGTGTGGTAATTAAGAAAGTTTCTCTCTCTCTCTCTCTCTCTCTCTCACACACACACACAAACACACACACACCCCAAAAGAGACAGCCCATTCCTTGGTGCTGAGTCACCCGGGTTCCACCTCGAGCTCTGTTTCTTACTAGCACAGTGATTTCGTGCCATCTCTGGAACCAGATGACCTGTACTCAAATTCAAGCTTCACAATCACTAATCACACAAGCCTGCCTGGATTATTTCATCTCTCTCAGGTTGCACTTCCTTACCTGTAAAATGGGGTTCACGGGGTTCAAGGTTGCCATGAGGAGTTGGTGAGCTGCCAGCACAGTGCTGGACTCAACACAAGCACTTAGTACATCTTCACATCGTTACCATTTGAACAGTGTTTCTTTAACATCCTACTAAATGAAACTACTCTCTGAAAGGCCACATCATCTTAAAATACCTGTATTTCATTCTAATGTATATTTAAAAGGAATTTTAGAGCCCAGAGAAATTTTAGAAATCCTCCAGGGCAGTCTTTCTACGACTTTCCTCCAGTGTAGGGGATCTTGCTAAAAATACAGATTCTGGTTCAGTAGATCTGGGGTAACGTCCAGGATTCTGCATTTCTTCTAGTGAGAGGTGTTCTGAGGGGAATTTTAGGGAGGTTCAATAGGGAGCAAAATGTGGGGAATTCTCATAACCACATTGATCCACACGCAGATCCAGCTTCAAGGTGATTAAACCCCTCATTTCCCCAATGGGACCCAGAAGATCTAAGTTGAGTTACCTAAGATCACACAGCTGGTAACAGAAGACTCATACCCAGAATCCAATTGTTCTGACTCCAAGTTTGTGATCCCATTGACAAAAAAGACACAAATATCTCTAGCTCTTGACAGAAAATTCTTCCCAGCTGGTTGCAGAGAGGACAGGCATTTCTAATGATTTTCCATAGTAAGAGGTACCCAACAGTGAGTTAGAATCCTCCAGGAAAAACTAAGTGTATTTACGGTCTGGAAGACAGGATCATACTGTAATGTACATGCCCAACATATGCATTATTTCTAGCATTATATATAAACACATCAGCAATCTAGCCATTGTCAACAGATTAACTAAATGATTACAAACTTTGAAGTACCTTTGGAACACCTTGGACATGTGAGTCTGGTTTTTTTAACTGCATATTTTACAAACTGAATACAGATCAAGTATTTCCAATGAAAGTTTAGTAACCAAATTGAGATCAGCTTTAAGGATAAAATACATGCACAGTTTCAAAAACTAAGTACAAAAAAGATGTAACAATAATTTTCAACTTGACTAAACATTGAAATAATCATATTTGCATGTACTGGGTTAGGTAAAATATACTATTAAATTAATTTTACATACTTATTTTTAGTTTTTAAAAGCTGATCCAGAAAATTTAGAATTGTATATGTGCTTTAAATTATATTTCTCCTGGACATTAGAGAGATGGATGATTAGATGACCACATAGATGAAGGATATCTAGAATCAACCCTGTGTATTTTACTTATAATCTATGCATAATATAAATGGGATATTTATAACTCACATACATATAAACTATTTCAAAACTCTGTCATGCCTACCTATTCTCTCAAATTGATTATGTATGCACCTATATATGACATGTATTTTTAAACGTTTGTTCAAATATTTAACAAGGTTAAATTTTCTCCCCATATTCTCCTATCAACTTACTTTTCTGTGTTTATGACTTGAAACGACTATTCAGTCCAACTTGCTTGTACCTGAAAACCAACTTCATGAATGATTAGTTTCCCAGTGGCATGGGGGAAGTGCCCACAGCTCCCTGAAGTGAACAAGCCTGCCTTACTCACTGACAGGTGTCTATTAATGGGTCAGTGAGGGCAGACATTGCTCTCCTCCTGCTCAGAGAGTAAATGGTCTGGCACTTTAACCAAGGCTTGGAGGAGCTCTCAGGGAAGAGCCACATGGTAGTCAGCAGCATAGGTTTACCACTGGGCTCTTAATAGGAAGGGGAGCATCTCTGGGCAAATTATTTAATCTCTTTGATTCCCAGTCTCCTTATCTGAGAAAGGGGGATCACAAAAGCCCACACCTTGCAGGGTTATGTGAGGATTAAATAATACGCTGCTGATGGAGGTTTTTGCTTATTGCCTGGCACAGATGAAGCATTCAGTCCATACTTGCTGTTGTGTAGAGGCTTCTAATGCTCATGTATAATCAGGTCTCTGGTTTTCTGAGCATGTTTAGAACTACACTTTCCTGATCCCTTTGCAACTAAATGAGGCTATACATTATTACAATCAATAAATCATAGTAAGAAGCATGGTGTGTCATGTCTAGGAGAGCCTTCAGTTGTGAATGCAGAATCTGGAATGTTCTTTTCTTTTGCCAGGGAGAACTCAGATGCATCATGTTAAGACGGTGCTATCATGACCTCATGTGGCATGACTGCGTGAAGCATAACTCCCCTCCTAACTTAAATTGGTTGTATATCATGAGCAATAAATAAACTCCTGTTGTTTAGGTCATTGATATTTGGGGGGCTGTTTATTACTGTAGCATAACCTAACCCTGCCTGTTTTATATACTATTGCTTAAGACAATTCCTTTGCTGAACTAGGTTTTTACATTTGAATTTCCAAGGCTTTCCCTTGGCTCCTGATTTACAACCCCTCACAGATAAATAGTTCAGTCATTCCCTTCAATGTAATTGAAGGTCAATCATCTTGGGCGTCTCAGCATTGACCAGTCACACTAGCGCTTTCCTTCCTGAGAAAAATCGGATTATATTAGTCATGTTTGCCTTTCTAAAACAACTTTTACTTCTAAAATAACTTTTATGACCAAGATACTTTTTTTAATACTGCACCAAAGCTATTAAAAAGAATGGAAACTACAGATCATAAAAACATCAACAGTAAAACACTCATTTCCGTGCAAGTTGTGAAATAAAATCAATGCATGTTAACTTATTCTTTAAGAAGAAAGGAAGATAAAGGGAAAGTTCCAATTTTTGTTATGATTTAATCCAAATTTATGAATTCATTGTTACTTATGGCCAGAAGGGACCTCAAAGGTCATCGTATCCAACACCCTTGAACTGCCAGTATCAAGTTGATAGTGGCTTGTGTCAAATATTTAGTTATGGGGAGGCCGGGCGTGGTGGCTCAAGTCTGTAATCCCAGCACTTTGGGAGGCCGAGACGGGCGGATCACAAGGTCAGGAGATTGAGACCATCCTGGCTAACACGGTGAAACCCCGTCTCTACTAAAAAACATACAAAAAAAAAAAAAACTAGCCGGGCGAGGTGGTGGGTGCCTGTAGTCCCAGCTACTCGGGAGGCTGAGGCAGGAGAATGGTGTAAACCCGGGAGGCGGAGCTTGCAGTGAGCTGGGATCCGGCCACTGCACTCTATCCAGCCTGGGTGACAGAGCGAGACTCCGTCTCAAAAAAAAAAAAAACAAAACAAAACAAAAACCAAATATTTAGTTATGGGGAAAGAGACCACATGTATTTCCAAGAGTGAGTTTTTAAAGGATAGTTAATGATTTTAAAGTTTTCTAGAAGCAAAGAAAGCTGAGATTTGTTGCTGCAAGAGCAGAATTTCTTAATAAGCATGCCAAGAAGCAAGAGGATTTCAGAACCGCTAGTGTGATATTTTAGGTGAAAACAATTTTTCTATCTAAAGAAGCATCAAGTGCCTTGAAAAAAAAAAGGGAAGTTGTCCTCAAAAATTTGGGAAATTTTTAAAGTGCCATTGGCCCAATTTTTCTTCATTTCCTTACTTTTATTTCTTTTTCTGGTATCCGTCATCTACACTGATTGCCGATTTCTGTCTGCATTTCTAGAGAGAACAAGCATCAACATTTAACTCAAACGTCTTGCTGTCCTCTAAAAGACAATTGCTTGCTGCCTGCCCTTGTGAGACACAGAGCCTACGGTGTTAAATGTAAGGTCACAGGAGATGTATAGACCAGGTCCTGTCCACTCTGAACAGGGTTAGTGCTGAATTGGGTGTCAGAGTGAGCCTTTGGGGAGAGCCGATCAGGGTGAGGAAGACCTCAGCCCAGGAACAGACAAGATGGTGAGGCTGGAGGAAGCAGTAATAGCCTTTCTGAGAGGCAGCACAGCATAGCAGATAAGATTCTAGCAACAAATTTCTTGAGTTTTGATCTTGGCTTTGCATGTTTTAGATAGGTGACTTTGGATGGTGACTTACCCTCTTCATGCCTCAGCTTTTCATCTTCAAAATAAGAATGATAATAACAGTTTCTACCTTCGAGGGACTGTTACATAGATGAAATGTTCACACAAAACAATGCCTGGTGTGTAGGAGGTGTTTCTATAGGTGATTCTTACAAAAGAAAATGGTGTTGCAAAAATGATATGATCATATTTACAAATTATTTTTATTAATCAGAAACCTGAAACTCATATTCAGTGCCACAGTTCCACTACAGAGCCCTGTGGATGAATATTGATTGGTGTTAGAACTCTGATAAATACGGGTGGCCTCATCTGAATGACATTGAGACTGCTGATTACTCCTTTATTGGAAAATGCACATTGACAAAAATAATTCAAGATGCGAACAAATAATTCAAGATGTGCAATTAAATGAAATAATTTAATTAGATGTTTTATGGGATAATTGAAGCACATGCCTTTGGGATTCTGAGAATCTGACTTAAATTGAAGCAGTTAATGCTTCTTGTTCTTGGATACCCAGACAACTGAACTGGGGGCATGGGAAATGGGTAACTTTTGCCCCAACAGCAAACCTTCTAAATCTTCATAGTGAAAACATTCTTAACCAGTGGGTGGCAATCATGTGTCATAATGCAAAGACCATATTTCCTTTTGGAAAGTTTAGACGTTGGCCAGAAATTGAACAACGGGGCGGGGAACGGTTAAGGCAGAAAAATTGGCAAGCAGGGTGCCCACAGCCCTTGCACTCTATGAACTTGCAGACTTAAAATACTGAAGCTGCAAAGATGTAAACCATTCCCAACCTTCTTATGCCAACTGCCTGCTGAATTCTTCTTGCGGAGCTATGGGGCATATTTTTTTAAATAATGGCATTAAAGATGAAGACCATGGAGGCCAGTCTGTTTGGTGATGGCAAAGGCTTATTGGGAAGTCAGGAGAATTGTCAGGTGGCTGGTTCAGAGGGTCAGACCATAGTGTTTAAAGAGGTTGGTTACAAAAAAAAGAGCAACGAGTGTGAGAATTGTACCACACGACAGCCTCACCTTCTTGGCTCGCTCAATGTTTGCCAAACCCTGAACGTCATCATGCAAGTGAGAGGTTAGCATATTTCTTATGTGACTAGTCTCCATAGTACAGAGTCTTGAGAAGTTCCACTTAATAGCCAAGTAATAGGGAGTCAGTCAGTTTTCCTCCAGAAGCCTCAGTAATTCTAGAGAGATCATAAAGTGGTGATGAAAGTCATATGGCAAACGCTTAGGGTTTTTTAGACACTAAGTGAGACAATGCCTATAAAATGATTAAACCGATGTCTGGCATGTAAGAACATGTATAGAAATATGATTATTATTTCATTGGAAGTTGGCATCTGCTGTGTACATTCAACCCATCAGATCTGACTGTGGCAATGCTCTCAGCTGTCCACTTCAGGTGGGGCTCGTGTTTTGCTAAGTCCTCACTGTATCTTTCACAAAACGGCAGTCATGTGGATCTAACAGAGGAGCTGGGAGGATTGACTGAGATGATGAACTGATCATGCTCTGGTAGCCTCAGAGTTTAGAATGACGGTGAAGGCTTCTTAAGCCCAGGCCAGGAATATTTTTCATAGGTCCTCCTTCAAACTTTTTGGCCAGAGCAGGTGGTGGAATGGAGGATGGTGGGGATGTGAGGCCTGAGACACACCAGTATCTAGAGGCCCGGGAGAAGAAGAGAGGAGCAGGTAAAGCAGGCTGATGGAGAAGGAGAGGAACCAAGAGAGATTACTACTCTGCTCTCTGTTTTTCCTTTTTCATTAAAATGCTTTTCTTCATCCTGTTCTGTTTCAGTATTTTTACTGTGCATTTGTCCCTAAAGTTAAATATTCAGTGAGGTTCTTCGATCATGAATCTTAGTTTGTGGAGGTTGTAAAACATTAATACTTCCAAACTGCAACAAAAAAATGATTGGCGTTTGTATGGTTGTTTGCTATCATTTCTCAAGCATGATCATGTCTCAAACACTATGTGGGTTCTTTTACTTGTTTGCTATCATTGAGTCCTTGACACAAACAACTATGGATGATTTCCATTTTATAGAGCTGGAAACTATGGCTCAAAGGGATACAGTGACTTCCCAAAGTTCTGCATGGTAGTAGACAAGTAAGCAGTAGGTATTCCTCAGTTCTAAGCCTGTGCCGTTAACCACTGTACTTTGCAGAGCCTCCACAATACTGATCAACATTGCTCAGGGATACAGTGAGTTGTCTTCTGCTGCTGAAAGATTTGGTAGGAGGAGAATGAAGGCTGCTCTTTGGAATGAGAGCAAAGAAAAATGTAGCCAAGACAAAATGGCTCCTAGGGAAGTGAAACTCTACTACCTAATTGACAGTATTAGCACATCTAAAGAATGAACCACATTTAAAAAGGTCAGTCATCCATGGTTTGGAAAATAAGACATCTCCTGGAGTCAACTTTGCAGTAGGAAAAACGCTGAAGCAAAGACTTCAGCATTTGGTGACAAAGACAGTCTGAACCTCTTGGTAAAGTTAGGCTTTCTTAGTCCAGTGCCTTCAAGCACTCACTCTAACCAACACTTCATGCTCACTAAGCAGCCTTCTGATTATGAATTGGTCTTCCATGAAGGGTACAGTAGAAGCAGAAAATGTGCTGACCATGTGGACTTTGAGCATCCCAGTCTCTGTGATAGTAATTTTTCTTTGTAAATTAATAGATTGACTTCACACCGGGAGAGAATTTGCTGATCGTTTGGACTTTGTGTATTTCAATGCATGTGATAGTCATTCTGCTCTTTAAATTAATAGATTGGCTTTACATAGAGAGAGAAAATGCTGACCATATGGACTTCAAGTTTCCTGGTCCTTGTCACATCATTTCTCTTTGCAAATTAAGAAATTGGCATTCAGGCTTTATAATCCCTTTCATAAGCATCAGTCAGCCTTAAGAGGCAGTTCTTCTCTTTGGATTGACGATTTCAAGAGGTCCTTGGTCAGAAGGCCTCCCAGCTCGGTTGGGCAACCAACTCATTGCCTTTTGTTTAGGACTCTTCCTGGGATTAGCACTGAAAGTCCCACATCTTGGGAAGCCCCTGTGTCTCACAAAAACAAGGGCAGCTCTCTCAGGACTATCCTGGTTTTAAAACTGAGTCTCATGTTTTAGGAAGCTCCTCTATCTCATGCAAATTGAGAAACTGATTCCCCTAGAGCTTAGTCACTTGTTGAGAAGAACTCAACATCACCATGTAGCTGAGAAAAAGCCAAAGTGGTTAAGGAATTATAGACAGGTGCCACATTCAAATTTCATACCTAGTTTTAGAAGAATCTTTAAGCTGTCACTATCTTATTACATCCTGATATCAAATCACAACATAATCCATGAATATTTCACTTTACAGCTCTTATGCTTAAGACATTTTACAGAAGGCAAGCTTTACAGTAACACATAGAAGTGAAGGTGGTTGTTTTATACCTGGACTGCATCCAAACTGCAGTTCTTCTGGGATGAAGTTACTTTTAAGTCCCAAAGCCATTTTCCAGTTATTACACAGTGGTGTGGCATGGTCTAGCAGAGGATTTGCAAGAGGAAGTTACCCCAGCTGTGTGTCCTGTGACACCCTTCCCTCCACTACCGAAAGAGAATAGGAAGAGGGTGCAGGAAACAGCAACACATCCAAAGAGTGAGCACCTAAAAGTAGTCTTGTTTTTTTTTTTTTTTTTTTTTTTTGAGATGCAGTCTCGATCTGTCACCTAGGTTGGAGTGCAGTGGCACGATCTCAGCTCTCTGCAACCTCTGAAACCCTGGGCTCAAGTGATTCTCTTGCCTTAGCCTCCCGAGTAGCTGGAATTACAGGCGTGCACCATCACACCTGGCTAATTTTTGTACTTTTAGTAGAGACCGGGTTTCGCCGCATCGGCCAGGCTGGTTTTGAACTCCTGATTTCAAGTGATCCGCCCACCTTGGCCTTCCAAAGTGTTGGGACTACAGGTGTGAGCCACCATGCCCAGCCTGGAAGTGGTCTTTATCTCTGTTTCTTTGAATTAGCAGCAGTTTTGTAGAAGTTTCTCCATCCCATCTTACCCATCTTTGCACCAGCATTCAACATAACTGATCAACTCACTTCTTATGACTTTTCCTATCTGTGCAATACTACACTGTCCTGGTTTTTCTTCTACCTTCAAGCTTTTTCTATATCCAACCATTAAATGCTGGGATTCCTCGGGGATAACTTCTAGAATCTCTTCTTTCTAAAGCTGTGCTGTCCAGTATACCACCAGGAGACAAAAGTGGTCAGTGGATAATAGAAGTATGGCTAAGGCACAGAAGACAAATACCACATGATCTCACTTGTATGGGCAATCTAATAAAGTTCAACTCCTAGAAGCCGTAGAATGGTGGTTACCTGGCGTTGGGGGTGCGGGGGACGGACTGGGGAGTTTTTTTTTTTTTTATCTAAGAGTACAAGGTTTCAGATAGACAAGAGAAAGAGGTTTTGAGGCTATTACACAGCATGATGACTACAGTCAATAATAATGTATTATATATTTCAAAATAACTAAGAGAGTCAATTTCAAATGTCTCAGCAAAAAAAAAAGGATAGGTAAGTGAGGTGATGGACATGTTAATTAGCTTGACTTAATTATACCATTTTATACATGTATCAAAACATCACATTGTACCTCATAAATGTATATAATTGTAATTTGCCAATCAAAAATAATAGTAAGAATAATTCTTTTAACTAAATACGTTTTCTCCATCAAAAAGAAATTGGCTAGTCTGAATTGGAAAGTGAGCTAACATACTGGATTTCTAAAACTTAGTATGGAAAAAGTAATCTAAAATATCTCATTGCTTTTTATGTTGTTTAAATGATGGAATGATCATTACATAATAATCAGGTTAAAGAAGATATTACTAATATTAATTTTCCTATTTCTTTTTACTTTTTAAATATGGCTAGCAGAACATTTAAATTTACATTTCTGGCTCGTATTACATTTCTATTGGATGATGTTGCTATAAAATCTGTTCGTAAATGACTTCAACAATACTCATATAACTTGTTTTTTTTTTTTTTTGAAACCGAGTCTCGCTCTGTCATCTAGGCTGGAGTGCAATGGCACCATCTCAGCTCACTGCAACCTCCACCTTCTGGGTTCAAGTTATTCTCCTGCCTCAGCCTCTCAGATAGCTGGGATCACAGTTGCACGCCACCACACCCAGCTAATTTTTGTATTTTTGGTACAGGTGGGGTTTCACCATGCGGGCCAGACTGGTCTTGAACTCCTGACCTCATGGTCTGCCCTCCTCGGCCTCCCAAAGTACTGGGATTACAGGCATGAGCCACGGCGCCTGGCCCTCATATAACTTTATATTGATAAATCCAGAGTGTATATTTCTAGCTCTGAAATGTGAGACTCATGCACTCATCTGACTTTTTCTGGCATCTCCGCTTGGACATCTTACAAATTTTTCATACTTAGCCTGCTTGAATCTTGATTCTGTCCCCTCCACTTGCCTCTCCCCAACTTGTCTCACTGTTCCTAGGACTCTCGCTGCAAAAATGTTACACGATTGCCTTTGAAGTTGTAGGAAAGGGTCACGACTGCCTCCAGAGACTGAAGAGGCAAGGAACAAATGCTCCTTGGAGCCTCCAGAAGGAAACAGTTCTGCTGACACCTTGATTTAAGCCTTGTGAAATGCATTTTGAACTTTCGGCCTCCAGAACTATACGAGAAAAAATTTGTGTTGTGTTAAGCCACAAAGTTTGTGCTATTTTTTTCATAGAGTAATTCATAGAAAACCAGGAGAGATAAACAACATCTCCCTAATCCAGACACCCTGAGACAACCATTCGCGAGTCTGGTCATGCCTAACTACAACTGTATCTTCAGCTAAACCATCTCTGCCCATCTCTATTGCTACAACCTTAGGCTGGGTTTATTGCAACAATGTCCTAACCATTCTGTCCTCGGGGTGGTTTGAAAATGGCTGCACATTTCTTGCCAATCTTCATGAAGAGTTGTAATCTATTTCCTTCCTCTTGATTTTGAGATAACCTTGGGCTGCTTTGACCAACAGAACACAGGGGAAGTGATGGTGTATAACTTCTGGGGCTGGGCCTCAAGAGAGCCATAGCTTCTGCCTTCACATGGTTGACCTGCTCCCTTTAAAAGCCAGCCAGCAGCCTGGGCATGATAGCTCATGCCTGTAATCCCAGCACTTTGGGAGGCTGAGGTGGGTGGATCACCTGAGTTCAAGAGTTCAAGGCCAGTGTGGCCAACATGGTGAAACCACGTCTCTACTAAAAATACAAAAATTAGCCAGGCGTGCTGGCACACACCTGTAGTCTCAGCTACTAGGGAGGCTGAGGCAGGAGAATCACCTGAACCTGGGAGGCAGAGGTTGCAGTGAGCCAAGATTGCACCCTGCACTCCAGCCTGGGTGACAGAGCAACACTCTGTGTCAAAAAAAAAGAAAAAAAAGCCAATCACCACATAAGACATCTGATTAGCTATGAGGGAAGACAAAAAAGCACATAGAAAGGGGCCATGCAAAGAATCACCAAGGTGCCAGGTGTATGAGTGAAGCTTTCTTGAATTTTCCAGCCTAGCTAAGTTACCAGATTAAAAAAGCTAAGTGAAAGACCAAGTTGACAACCAGCTGAACCCTGCTGGAATTCTTGACCCACAGAAACATGGCCTCATAGAATGATTATTTCAAGTCTCTAAGTTTGGAGTAGTTTGTTACACAGCAATAGCTAACTGAAACACCTCTCTACCTGCTTTTGCGACTGTTCTAATTCCCCTGTCACACAGCAGGCAGCAGGGTCATCTTGCAGTTATTCTGAGGGTCACTCCCTTGCTTCCTGTTGCATAGAGAGGAAAACTGAACTTCCATCCTCTGTCACTCTGGATCTCATGATCCCTGGGACCATAAGACATCACAAGAATCATTGACAATTTATGGTCTAACTGCTATTTGATTAGAAATTCACTCACCACACTGATACTTCTTAATGATGAACTATGTGTCAGGCACTAAGCTAAATGTAAAGAACATGGTAGGACACCAATAGGAACTGGAGATGAACAAAAAACAAGAAAAGAAACCACGCTTTTAAAAATGTGAAACTGTAACAATACTATGAATAGAAAATACACACAGGTGAGGTACTGTGATAGAAAACTGACAGGGCGTACCCAATTTAAGTAAGTTGATAAGGGAAGGCTTCTCTGAAGAGGTGATATTTAACCCGACACTTAAATGAAAAAGATCTTTGATATCATTATTCCTAGACCAGGCTCTGTCTTTCCAGATGCAAAGCTCAGAATCAGCGTCCAAGAGAGGCCACAGCACTCCATCTGGTTCTAAAGCCTCATCCATCCTGACAGCATCCATTTTGCTAAAATACTTCCCTCTTCATTTTCCCATTCTCCATGAATTGTCACCCTGCCCAGCTCACTATCTCAGTTTCCAGCTCCCAGTCACAGTTCTCACAGCCTTTCTAGAGGGTCTCTCCTTCAGGTAAGCATCTCCCGGACTATTGTGACATCTCAGGGCTGACATTAGCATGAGGCATTAATGCAGGCATTGGCCATGTGAAGTTGAATTATGTTTCAATTGTGCTGGGAGACTGAGACAGAGATTCTTCACAAGTGCCATATCTGGGGTGAGGCTTCTTTATTTTTGTTCTTTCTACTCATTTAATATATTTATCACTATATACTTTTTAGCTCACTGGAGTTCACTTAGCTGCAGTGCAAAGAGCAGCATGAGCCACTTTAGTGTCATAGTCATTTGGTGACAATTTTGCAGTGGGTGCCCTGAATCCTCTGGTGCTGGTCATTCAGGACATGGGAGAATATCTTCCCTAGTACACCATGGGTGAGCTGGAGGAATTTTTAGCTGGGAAAGGCATTGCTCACTCATTTTCTGTATCTGGACCTGCCAGTTACTCATCCTATTGTATTCCGGGGTTGGCACAGGGAGAAGGTCACCAGGAAACTATTTTGGAAAGAGGATTAGCATAAACCATGATGCTGGGAATTCACATGGTATAAGGGACACAAAAAATCCACCCATCCGGACAAAGCCCCTTTGCAGCCCTGATGTACAGCCTCAGTTGTCTACCATTAGAGTCACCTCTTGGGTTATCTCCAGGAGATGCTGATTTAAATATTCATGTGTGTGAACCGCACAATTAGAAATTGAAATTACACTAGATGAGGATCCTGGAAACCTGGGCCCTAGGTCCAATTCTCCTCTACCGTGCTGTGCAACTTTGGGAAAGACTGTTATCAGAGAGACTAAGACTAGATTTCTCCTTTGTCAAACGAAGAGCCCAATACCTTAGTCCCCCTATTTATTCCTATATTCACTCTGCCAAGGAACTTGTATTAAGCACCCACTATGTGCCAGGCAGGAGTGTAGGGGTGAGAGTTATTAGCCATTGAGGGGAGGAGCCTCCGTGACAGAGACATGCTCTCAGGTGAGAGAAAATGACCATTATCAAGTGGTACCAGTTGGAACAGGTTGTTTAAGGGGAAGTAAAGAGGCTATGTAGAGTCAGCCCATGCTTGGGTATCACAGTGGAGGGCAATGGGGTCCCAGATGAAAGTAAGGGTTCACAACAGGCTGTGAAAACAGTAGGTATAAAATAAGACAGTGACTACCTATTTTTAAAAAATGTAAACCTGTGCATCCTGATGCAGAGATCTGAAGTGTGTTTGCACAGGGAGGTTGCACTGGGGTTAGGAGTGCAGACTCTGGATTCGGATCTTAGCTCAACTCTTCCTGAGCGTTTCATTACTTACAAGTTATGAGGCAGTGGGCATGTTACATAACCTCTCTACACCTCGACTTCCTCTCTGGGCCTCTTTGTGAATTAGGCAATACGATGTGAATTAATGGAGGGAATGCCACAAGCACAAGTCCTGGTTTGGAGTAAGGGCTCCATAAACGTCAAGAAGCCCCTACGGTTCTCTTCCCTTTGATGCTTCCTGTTCTCGAAGAAGGCCTGCAATTCATAACCCAAGTAAAGTTTAGGTCCTGTACAAAATTGCTGGATTTTTAAGGATGGAGACCTAGGCATTTGTCAACATCCACAATTTTTCAGATGGACTGACTCTCTGCGTCTAATGACGAGTTTTCTTTAATTTGTTCCAAAGAAGTCGTGGCAAGAAAAGGCATCTGCTTTATACCCATCTTATATTAAGATATTGTTTATCAATCAAAGGGGCAGCGATAAAACAGAAAATCCACTTTTTGAGGAGTTGGGAATTTTTGAAGCCATAGTGCCTTTGGGTGTTGAAAGGCAAAAGTCAGCCAGGCATGGTGGCTCACGCTTGTAATCCCAGCACTTTGGGAGGCCGAGGCGGGTGGATCACGAGGTCAGGAGATCAAGACCATCCTGGCTAACATGGTTAAACCCCATCTCTACTAAAAATACAAAAAAATTAGCCAGGCGTGGTGGCAGGTGCCTGTGGTCCCGGCTACTTGGGAGACTGAGGCAGGAGAATGGCGTGAACCTGGGAGGCAGAGTTTGCAGTGAGCCGAGATTGCACCACTGCACTCCAGCCTGGGCAATAGAGTGAGACTCCTTCTAAAAAAAAAAAAAAAAAAAAAAAAAAGGCAAAGTCTTGGATTAAGAAAGTTGGTGATACAGGGAAGTTTGAGGGATGAACACCCTGTCTTTAAGTCACGGACCCAGAAAGTCAGCCTGCTAGCCTCAGCTGTCCCCTGACTGACTTGTCATGGAACAGCCTGGCTCAACCCAGATTGGTGGCCAAACAATCTTCTGCCCGCTCTGAATGACGGAATCTCTGAAGAGTTCAATCTCTCATAAGAAACCTAGGCCATGGCAGACACCCCAGCACCTGTGTTACATTCCCGCAGCCAACTCTGATTTCAGCAGCAGCTGTGCTGGACAGTTCTTTTTGAGCCCACACCTGGCTCTCCCAGATTTCAACCTAAGCTCAACTGACTGCAAATTGTCCTGCCCCAGATCTTCTCTGAGAGGTGTAGGAACTTGTTCTAAACAGAAGGCAGTTAACACCCGCTCTTCCTGCCCCCAGGCAATCTCAATCCACGGAGAGTAGGGAGCCTAGGAAAAAGGCTCCAGCCCCTCTGTTTTAGAAATGGGTGACTGAGAATTCTGAGGAGCATTTCATAGGGTTCTCAGAGGTTCTGGGAGAATTGAAGAAATGAAGCTCCAATGTACAGAAGCAATCTCAGTAATGCACTTTTTTGATTGGCCTCCTTCCTCTCCTCCCTGTCCCCATGAACTCACTTCTGCTTCCTGGGACCACCTCTTGGATCAAGTTCCTGCACCCAAGCACTTGTCCTGGGCTTTGCTTCGCAGGAAACTCCGACTAAGGCAGATGCAGTAAAACCGGGACACCCATCTTTGAATGAGAATGGATTAGATTTGCACATAACAAGAGGCTCCACCACGTAAGAAAATTCTTTAAAAAAAGCAAAGCAAAGCAAGAAAATATCCTTGCAAAGCCTTGTTAGAGTCCTGGAAGAGAGATAATCTCATCACCAGATAGTTTCTGTGAGGTCAGCGTGTGTCAGCAGTAATTCTTTTTCTCAGACTACACATTTGTTTTTAGGACCATCCCAGATGCTGACTTCAAAAGCTTTCTTGTTTGTAATGCACTATATAAGACCCTCCTTTTTTCTTTCCTACATGTCTAGTTCTATTTACACAGGAGACACACCAGAACATCATTGTGGAAACATTATTGTTCTCTTCCTGTGTGGTCAGAGGAGCTCAGGAGCAGAGATCGGCTCCTAAAGTCCAGCCCTCACTACCTTTGCCATCCCTCGGCAACAGGTTTGGAATTTGGACAAGAGCATTTGTTAGAATGAATGACATTCCTGTAATCAGTGAGGTCACAAGAACGCATTTGTTGGGAAAAGGGGAAATGAATTATTTGATATTCCCATGTTGAAACATAGAAACACCAAACCACCAGAGAAGAACAAATATTTTTCTTGAAGAATTGGCCAGCGGCACACGCGGAAAACCCACTTGAACGAAACGTGGAGGCACTGCTCCCTGGGCCTCTTTATTTGATGAGTGAAGCAAAATCCAGTTTTTCCACAGTAAAAAGCAAAGATGGTAAAGAGAAAAATCTTCACAGAGTTCTGCCATCTCCCCTCACAAAGGAGAGGGGCTAAAGTCACACCTCAAGCCCGACACAGCATGTAACTCACGAAGTTCAACAAACTAAATTTGTATTTAGAGCTAAAGAATGACATTTAATGGCTTATATTTTTAAGAATATATAAAGATTTCACAGTTTTAAAAGTAAATATTCTTACTTTTGAAAGTAAAGTTGCTGTGCGTCATGATAACCAAAGACATTTTGTTTTATTTTTTAAAAAATATCATTTGCAAGACATTTCCCCGACCCCATTTGAATGTCTCCAAAATTAGGGAGGAATCTTACAATCGATGTTAAGGAATTACTGTGAGCAGGTTTAAGCATCAGCATTTTTCTTTCTTAGTACCATATAAAGTACAAGTGTGCTGGAAGCACACTCTGGTCTTAACGTCAACCCTCACCCACTTCTGGAGTGGGAGGTGATCTTACCTTAGACGTTTAAAATTAGTATTATCAAATCTTAAGAATATTCAAGACAGCTCAGGTCAAAGGGAACGGCCAGGAAGAAAGGCTAGAAACTGGTTTATAGAGGGTTTTGTGTGTTATGCTAAGAATTTAGCCTGACAGCCTCAGTGGTGAGCCTTTTTTTTTTTAACAGCAGAAAGTGGCAGTAAAATATATTTGCTAACTCAATAAGGGTAAGTCATTCAATCACTACTTTCTTAAAGAAAACTTAGGTTTAACTTCCTAATTAAAGCATATGTATAATTCATATATTAAACTGCAAAAGTGTGAGTGTATAGTTAGATGAATTTTTTTTGAGTGAACACACCTATGTCACCACCATAAAGATGAAGACATACAACTCTGTCATCATCTCAGAAACCTCCCTCAGGCCCCCTCCAGTCATCACCTTTCCAAAGGTAACCACAAGTATTAGTCTGTTCTCAGGCTGCTAATAAAGACACACCTGAGACTGGGGCACGATGGCTCATGCATGTAATCCCAGCAATTGGGGAGGCCCAGGAGGGTAGATCATGAGGTCAGGAGATCAACACCATCCTGGCCAATATGGTGAAACCCCGTCTCTACTAAAAATACAAAAATTAGCTGGGTGTGGTGGCATGTGCCTGTAATCCCAGCTACCCAGGAGGCTGAGGCTGGGGAATTGCTTGAACCAGGGAGTCAGAGGTTGCAGTGAGCTGAGAATGCACCACTGCACCCCAGACTGGTGACAGAGTGAGACTCCATCTCAAAAAAAAAAAAAAAAAAAAAAAAAAGAAAGAGTAAAAGGGGTTTAATGGACTCACAGCTCCACATGACCAGGGAGGCCTCACAATCATGGAGGAGCAAAGGCACATCCTACATGGCAGCAGTCAAGAGAGCATGTGCAGGGGAACTGCCCTTTATAAAACCATCAGATCTCATGAGACTTATTTACTATCACAAGAAGAGCATGGGAAAAACCCACCCCCATGATTCATCCTGCCACTGGATCCCTCCCATGATGTGTGGGGATTGTGAGAGCTACAATTCAAGATGAGAGTTGGATGGTGATGCAGCCAAACCATATCACCACCATCCTGGCTCAATATAGATTAGTTCATCTCACCATCTACAGCAGAACTTCATTTCTGCCTGCTGTTAAACTTCATTTCCATGGGATATTCTCTTCCCTATGTGGCTTCTTTCATGCAGTGTTATGCCTATTAAGTTCGTCCATATTCTTGAGCATAATAACAGCTGCTTTCTTATTGCTACATATTACATGTCTCATGTATGTACCAAAATTTATCTATTTGTCCCCTGATGGACTTTTGAGTTCTTTTCAGTTTTTAGCTATAACAAAGTGTGTTATTCTGGACATTTTTGTAAGTGTCATTGGTGTACATGTGTATACATTTGGTTTAGGTATAGATCTGGAAGTAGAATTTCTAGGTGAAGAAAGCTCAGCTTTACAGTGTGTGAGAATTCTGATTGCCACACATCCTTGTCAACACTTGCTATTGTTACACTTATTTTTTATTTTATTTTATTTTATTTTTTTGAGACGGAGTCTCGCGCTGTCACCCAGGCTGGAGTGCAGTGGCCGGATCTCAGCTCACTGCAAGCTCCGCCTCCCGGGTTCACGCCATTCTCCTGCCTCCGCCTCCCGAGTAGCTGGGACTACAGGCGTCCGCCACCTCGGCCGGCTAGTTTTTTGTATTTTTTTAGTAGAGACGGGGTTTCACCGTGTTAACCAGGATGGTCTCGATCTCCTGACCTCGTGATCCGCCCGTCTCGGCCTCCCAAAGTGCTGGGATTACAGGCTTGAGCCATTACACTTATTTTTAAAATTCTAATTTTCACATGTGTGTATAATAGTATCTGAATAAATTCTGTGCAGTTTTCCTTTGCATTTCCTTGATGACTAGTGATGTTAAAAACGTTTTGGCCAGGCACAGTGGCTCACGCCTGTAATCTCAGCACTTTGGGAGGCCAAGGTGGGCGGATCACGAGGTCAGGAGATCGAGACCATCCTGGTTAACAGGGTGAAACCCTGTCTCTACTAAAAATACAAAAAAAAAAAAAAAAAAAAAAATTAGCTGGGTGTGGTCGCGCCTGTAGCCCCAGCTACTTGGGAGGTTGAGGCAGGAGAATGGCATGAACCCAGGAAGTGGAGCTTGCAGTGAGCCAAGATCGTGCCACTGCACTCCATCCAGCCTGGGTGACAGAGTGAGACTCCGTCTCAAAAACAAAAAAAAAACCTTGTAATATGTTTAGTGGTCATGTAGATATCCTCTGTTGCAAAAGGCCTGTTAAATATTTCCTCCATTGTTAATTGGGTTCTCTGCCCTTTTGTTATACTTTTGTAGGAGTTCTTAATGTGTCCTGGATAAATGTCCTATAATAGACCCATATATTACAAAGATTTTTTTTCCACTGTGTAGTCTGCCTTTTCACTTTCTCAATGATGTATTTTGATGAGCACAGGTTTTTACTTTTAGTGAAGTCCAATTTATCTATCTTCTCATATACATTCATTAGAAAGACTGGCTTCTAATTTTTCTTTCTTTCAATGTTTATGTCAGTTATTGTGAAGAAGATTATGCTGGCCTTAAGAGAGAATTTGGAAAGCGTTTCATTTTTTTTCTATTTAATGGAAGATTTTGCATAAGATTAGTGTATTTTCTTCTTTAAAAGTTTGGTGGAATTTACCATGAAGCCATCTGGACTTGGAATTATCTTGGGCTATAGTGTTTTCATTTAATAAATGTAGAACTATTCAGATTTTGTATTTTTTTTTTGTATACTTTGGTACACTGATTTTTTATTTATTTTATAGAATTTGCCAATTTTGTTTAATTTTCAAATTGATTTTAATAAATGTATTAACAATGCCTTTTTCTTTAATTCTTGAAAGATCTCTAGTGCTGTCTCCATTTGTTTAATTAGTAATAGTGCCTTTTCTTTTTATTTCTTAATTACCCTTACTAGGGACTATTGAGATCGAATTATAGATCTTTCAAAGAACAAACTTTATTGACATCCTCTTGCATAGCTACTTTCTATGTTATCAATTTTATTTTTGTTATTTCCTTCCCTCCATTTTATTAGCACTAAATTTGGTGTTCTCTGATTTATATATGCATTCAAGGTTGTAAATCTCTCCTCTACTTTATCTGTATTCTCAAGTTTTGTTACATTGTATTTCCATTACATTCTGTTCAACCTATTTTCTACTTCTTACTATTATTTCTTATTTTACCCATGGGATATTCCAACATATATTGCATAGTTTCTAAGTATGTGGGGATCCTTTAGTTCCTTTTGTTATTAATTTCTGTTTTAAATTTAAAATGGTCAGAACACACAATCTGTATGATTTCTATCTTTTGAAACTTGTTTGGATGTATTTTAGGACCAGCCTATGATATGTTGATAACTATTCCATGTGAACACTGCAGGATGCAAACTCTTGGTTTTTGTAAATTTTGTTAGAACCAAATTTTGTTTAGTAAAATCTATATTATAGATTTTAGTGAAATTTTTATTGTCCTTATTTATATTTAGACTAATTGTTATGTCAGCTGTGTAGAAGTGTGTTAAAGTTTTCAGCTATAATGATGGGTTTTTCTGTTTTGACTATTTCTATTATATATATGTTAGTTTTGCTTTATACACCAGTCACCCTCTTGTCTGAGGTTTTGCTTTCTGTAGTTTTAGTTACCTATAGTCAATTGCAGTCTGAAAATATTAAATGGAAATTTTCAGAAAGAAATAATTTGTAAGTTTTAAATTATGAGCCATTCTGAGTAGTGTGACTAAATATCCTGCTGTCCTGTTCTGGACATGAATCATGCCTTTCTCCAGTGTATCCACACTGTACATACTGTCCCATTAGTTACTTAGTAGCTGTGTCAGTTACCTGAACCGCCGAGATATCAGTGCTTGTGTGCAAGTAACCTTTATTTTACTTAATGGCCCCAAAGTTCAAGAGGAGTGATGCTGGCATATGATTGTAATTGTTCTATTTTACTATTAGTTATTGTTTTTAATCTCTGGTTGTGTCTAATTTATAAATTAAACTTTGCCATAGTTGCATACGTATAGGGAAAAGCATACTATAGTCATGCATCAGTTAACAGGGACATGTTCTGAGAAATGCATCGTTAGGTGATTCTGGCATTGTGTCAACATTACAGAGTGCACTTACACAAACCTAGATGGTATAGCTTACTACACACCTACGATATATGGTACAGCCTATTGTTCCTAGGCTATAAACCTGTATAGTATCTTACTGGGCTGAATACTGTATGCAGTTGTAACATAATGGTATTTGTATATTTAAACATATCTAAACACAAAAAGTACCGTAAAAATATGGTATTATAATCTTATGAGATCACCATCACATATGTGGTCCATCATTGACCAAAACGTTGTTATGTGGCATGTGACTGTATACTTACGCAGAGTTTGCTACTATCAGAGGTTTCAGGTATCCAACTGGGGTCTTGAAATGTGTTTCCCACAGATAAGGGGGGCTGCTGTATATGTTACTGGATGTAACCCAATTTAGAATTATTATATCTGCCTGTTGTACAGTTCTAAAAATATGATATAGCCTTCTTTATCTGCAGTAATACTTCTCTCCTTAAAGTCTATTTCCTCTGATAATAGCATAGCTATATCAACTTTCTCTTGGTTAATACTTACAGGATATATTTTCTCACTTTTTTTCTATCTTTCTGTACCCTTCCATTTAAGGTATATCTAATTTAAGAAATAGATATCTATTGTTTTAAAATTCAGCCAATCTGTTTTTAATTGGTGTGTTTATCAATTTATGTTCCTGGTTTCTCATGTGCTTCTCCTATATTTCACTTTACCTTGATAAATCATCTTACTGTGTATTGATCTTATCTGCATTATCCTAATATGAGTGTGTCTTCCGATACCCCAGGAGAGAGGCTGTCTAAAAATGAAGACATACAGAAAGCCAAAAAAGAAAGAAGGGAAGAAAGGATAATAGAGTCCTAGTGACACCTCCCGAGACCTAATATTAAGGTTATGATACCTTTTTAACTTCTATATTAAGTTACAGCTAAAGCCAGAACTGTCCCTCCCTAGGCATTTTAACAATGAACACCATATAAAGACATATTCTGTGGTCATTCTTGCTTTATTAGACGATATTATTTAATTCTTACTATGTTCCAGGCATCTTTCTAAGAGCCTCACATGAATTATCTCATTCAACTCTAATTTAACTCTAGGAGGTTTGTACTATTTTCATTCCATTTTACCCACAGAAAAAGTTAGGCCTTAAAAAAGAATGTGTTCCAAACCACAAGGCTTATGGTCTCACTGCATTGCCTCTTTCACTGTCTTCTTTCGTGGAAAGAATCACCAGAATATCTTTAGGCTTTGGCCCAGTCTATACAACCTATTTTAATTTCCCAATCACCACTTTATAAAATAGCTATCATTGCTGAAGATCTGTCTTTTCTATTTTGCTCTTTGAGGTTTAATTTCTTTCTTTTCTTTTTTTGAGACAGAGTCTTACTCTGTCACCCAGGCTGGAGTGCAGTGGCACGATCTTGGCTCACTGCAATCTCTGTCTCCTGCGTTCAAGCAATTCTGCCTCAGCCTCCCGAGTAGCTGGGATTAA
This sequence comes from Macaca thibetana thibetana, assembly GCF_024542745.1. Lineage (NCBI taxonomy): Eukaryota > Metazoa > Chordata > Mammalia > Primates > Cercopithecidae > Macaca > Macaca thibetana. The sequence goes on along the minus strand of NC_065597.1, from coordinate 26,059,543 downwards.
AGGCGTGCACCACCATGCCCGGCTAATTTTTGTATTTTTACTAGAGACAGGGTTTCGCCATGTTGGCCAGGCTGGTCTTGAACTCCTGACCTCAGGTCATCCGCCCGCCTCGGCCTCCCAAAGTGCTGGGATTACAGGCGTGAGCTACCGCAACAGCCAAGGTTTTATTTCTGAAAATTCCATTTTGGCTTTTCTAAATGTTCTTAAATGTTGTATAGGTTGTCATAACATTTTCTACAAAAACATGATTGCAGTTTTCTTCCATGTATGGTAGAATTCAGGGACAGATGAAAATATATGAACCTGAATTGTTAATCTTACATCTTATTTCTATAGGATGCTGTGCTTCTTCCTACCAAAGAAGTGTTGACAGTTTGAATTTATAACAATGCATTCAAAAACCCTGAAGTTTTATAACAGAAAATAATGTATCATTAGGCACTCTGAAAGGATAATGAAGCATTTACTACTTCTTGCTCATTTTGGTAAAGGTTTCTCGAAATAAACATTAAGTCGTATGGACTTGGCATGTGGATCATTCATGAAGTAAGCAGAGAATGCACAATAAAGTTAGCTGCTTGAATTATTTCTCTGTAAATTATTCATGCTTCTAATTTATCTAACCATTTTCCTTCTCTTACAATATCTGAATTATTCTCATTTCCACATGACATGAATGCATTAACATCAACAAGGACAAAGTTAACAACAACAACAAAAATTAAATGGTTGACCAAAGAAACCATAGTCCAAATAAATCAAGGAAAGAAAGATGTCTCAGAAAAGAGGACTGTGTCTCTTAGGGGTAACAGACTCCAAGTCTGTGGTCTGCTTCCTACAGGGATTTGAACACTTCATCCTTCATAAGACAATACATAATGTGATAGATAATACAAGTTATAAGTAGTTACAGGGATGGTAGCAGGAGGCTCAGATCCGGCTGCTGTGGTCCATAAGCAGAGGTTTACTTAAGAGATCTTGCTCTAAGCGGGAACTTAGCATGTTTGTGAAGACTCCTGAGTGTCTTAATGAAATCCAGATAACAGAGCCGCATACAAGCAATCATTGTAAATTATGCAGTTTGCAAATCTTGCAAGTATATGATGTTTCTGTAGCATTATTTTCACCATGATTAATTACAGGTCTCAAAGGAAGCAAAAATGAAAAGAAATTCCTAGTACCAGGTTTACCTATTGATATCTAGCATTTGTTTGGCTAAAAATATACATTGTTACATAATAAATCAAGAGTTGATGGTTTTACTGATGCCACAGCTCTTAATCTGATCCTCATTCCTGTAAACCTATTGCAATCCCCTTATGCCAGGCCTTACAGATAGGTGTGGAAGGGAACATATCATTTTTCAGTGAACATACAAGGTAAGCAGCTTACTTTGGTGGGAGAATCACATTAATAACAGGGAATTGTGAGGGTTGAAAGTGACAAAGCAGATTGGGGCTCATTTGATTGTTGCTCACTAAGCATGGGAAGACTGATAGTCTTTGAAGAGGGCATGATATGATCACAGTTATTCTTCAGGAAGTCAATTAGACAGTAACAGGCAGGCAGATTGGATCACAGGAAAATGGAGAAGGATAAACTTAAAAGAAAGTGGCCCTGTCTTGGCTGGATAAGAGGAAATGATGTTCAAACCAGTTGTGACCACTGCAATGAAGAGTTTGCAGGTAGAAACCACATGGGAGAGAGAGAAAGGATAAGAAGTACCACTGACCTCTCTGTTGATGAGGAACTAAAGACAAATCCAAGGTGGGTTCAGGTGCATGGGAAGACAAGTATGGCACTGCAAGAAACCATGTACTTAGGAAGATGAGGTAATGAAGTAATGAGGTAATGAGGTACGGGTGTTCAGACACACACAGTTAACCCTGGTATGGGTGTTCAGAAACACACAGTTAACCCTGAGAGGCAAGTGAAATGTACAGGTGGAGATGTGCTATAGACACGATGAACCTGAGGTCAGAAATTTAAGCTATAAATATGGAGACATGCTGAAGAAGAGATCTTTAAAGCTGCTAGGTTGGATGAAATTGTTGAGGATGGTAGAAAACAGCAAAGGAAAATCAAGACAGAAAATGGACACGCACTTCCAATGGCAGGAGGAATAATAAGAAGAACTACTGGAAGAAAATATATTGGTTTCTATACAGAGAGAGTGGGAGAACAAGGACAGTATGCTGTCTTAGACAGCAAAGGGAAGAGCATTTCAAGAACTGCCAAATGCTCTGCTGGGAATTAAAGTGGTTCAGCTGCTGTAGAAGACAGCTGTGGTTTCTCAATGAGTTGAACATAGAATTATCATTTGTGCCAGCAATTCCACTCCTAGGTATAAACCCAAAAGCAAGTTATAAGTAGAGTTATGGTAACAGTAGGCAGAAGGAGGCCTGGGTCTGGCTGTTGTGGTCAATAAGCAGGGTTTTTTTTTTTTTTTTTTTTTTAAGAGATCTTGCTCTATGTGGGAACCTAGCATGTTTGTAAAGAATCTCAAGAATCTTAATGAAATACAGATAACAGAGTCACCCACATTCAATCATCATAAATTATGTAATTTGTAAATCTTGCAAGTATACAATGTTTTGTAGCATTATTACTACCAACAATTATTATTTTTGTAGCATCATATTAATGAAATCCAGATAACAGAGCTGCCCAGACTCATTGTAAATTATGTAATTCACAAAACTTGTAAGTATGCAACGTTTTTGTAGCATTATTGTCACTCTATTTACAAATAAAAAACCAGTATTCAAATACATTTGCACACGGGTTGGTAGCAGTATTTTTCATAATAGTAAAAAAAGCTCAAATGGCCATCAACAGATGAATGGGTAAACAATTTGTGGTCCATCCATATAATGGAATATTGTTTATCCCTAAAAAGGAATGAAGTAGTGATACATGCTATAATGTGGATGAACCTTGAAACATTATGCAAAGAAAAGAGGTCAGTCAATCATGCCTGTAATCCCAGCACTCTGGGAGGCTGAGGCGGGTAGATCATGAAGTCAGGAGATCGAGGCCATCCTGGCTAACATGGTGAAACCCCATCTCTGCTAAAAAATACAAAAAATTAGCCGGGCATGGTGGCGGGCACCTGTAGTCCCAGCTACTTGGGAGGCTGAGGCAGGAGAATGATGTGAATCTGGGAGGCAGAGCTTGCAGTGGGCCGAGATCACGCCACTGCACTCCAGCCTGGGCGACAGAGTGAGACTCCATCTCAAAAAAAAAAAAAAAAAAGAGACCAGTCATAAATGCCCAAGTATTATGTGATTTCTTTTGTATTATGTATAAAAATAGGTGATACATAAAGCCCGGAACTGGGTGAAGGGAGAAAATGTTTAATAGGCATAGAGTTTCCTTTTGGGTTAACAGAAACATTTTGGAACTAGATAGAGGTAGTGGTTGCATAACATTAGGAAGGTATTAAGTATCACTTGGTTAATTTTATGTTACGTAAATTTTACTTTAATAAAATTAAAATTAAAAATTAATTGCTTCAGAGACTTTGAGCAGGCTCAGGACTAAGAAACAGTTGAAGGAAATCAGCTGTTCAGTTTCCATGACCTTCAAAAGAGAGAATTTTCAGCAAAATGTTGAGGATAGGAGCTCCATTTTGGAGTATTAAGGTGTGAGCATGCAAGGAAATAGAGATGTTGAGTGAAGATAGCTTTCAAGAAGACTGGGGAAGGAAGGCAGCAATTTGAAGGAGAAATAATTTGGTTTAGCATGGGAAGATCTGACCACGTTTGGAGGCTGGGGGAGGATTCAGAGAGGAGGGAAAATTTAAGATGTAAGAGTGTGAGGGGAAATGCTGAATGAAGAAAGAGGCAGAAAAGAGTGAGATCCAGGGTTCAAGCGAAGGGTTGTGTCATGAAAAGCAGGAAGAATTGGTCTTTCTCTGAAAGGAAGGGAAGGAGTTAGGGGTGCACAGAGATGGAAAAGGGAATTGAAACGGATGGTATGAACTTTTCTCAGCAGAGGAACGTGCAAGGCCAGCTGCAGAAAACTGTAGGCACTGGGGTAGGACTTACTGCTTTAGGTAAATGGAAAAGCCTTAGAGTGGTGCTCAAGGTGAAGAGCAATAAATTAAGGATGAATAATTACAGAATAGCAATAAGGGCAGGAACCTGCAGAGAGGGACTTGGCACAGGTCCAGGAGCATGAATACCTCATCAACCAAGTCATTTTCATATCACCCCCATCCTGTGTTTCAGAAATTCTTTTGCCCGTCTATTGGGCTTCATATATATACCTACTGAGTATTGCCTTATTAATTTCAGTCAATCCTTATAGATACTTGAGTTCTTGTTGAAACTCAAGGTTATTGTACAATTGGAATGCCAGAGCTGTGAAAGTTTCAAACTAACCAACTTGTCTTCGTATCTTCGTCTCCACCACTGGGATGAAAGCAATTAGATTCAATTAGATTTCTGCATGCAGAAAACCATTCTCCAGGACGACACAGAGTACATTTTAACCCTTTTGGATACAGCTATTCAACCAATCTGAATCTACTTTACTATAATAATATTCAGTTCATATTTTTCTATTTTGACAAAAAGGATAAGATATTTTGTTAAATGTTTTTTTGAAGAGTCTGAGTGCAAAAGTATGTCTTCAAAATATTCTAGATGTATGACCCTGTCCTGGTCACATATATTTAACCCTTCTTACTTTATTCACCTGTAAAATGAAGATAAAATAGGACCTACATTGTAGAGTTATTATAAAGATTATATGAGTTAATGTAAGAAATGCACTTAAAGTGGTGCTTTGCACAGCGTTTGAGCTAAATAAATTGACTACGATCTGCATTATTAACATCAATATTCATTCTGTCTCTGGCATTTGCTAAGTCATTAAGTAATTATTTATTCAGAGCCAGATATTGTAAGTGCTAGATTTACAGCAACGAGTAAGTCAGTCAAATCTCTAACTTTATGGAGCATATAATTTTATTTATGCAGAATTTGGGAAAATACAGGGAGCTTTTTATTCTGTTTGTATTTTAAAAATTCAGTTTTTAGGTCTTCTTTCTTATCCTCCCCTTCCATTCAGAGAAAATATTATGCAAAGACCTGAGGGAAAGAGGAAATTACAGATAACAAGGTAAATAAGACTGATGGTCATGCTCTTAGAGACTAGGCTTTGTTAACAAGGGCCAAATCGAATAAGGGACTTGGAATAAAAAAGCAGTCAAGTCTCAATTATCTGTGTTAACCAGGGCTTATGAGAATGGACAATGCAAGGACAGAAATAATGCATTTTGATTAGTTGACTTAAATTCACAGCAGAGGCTTTTACCAAAAAAAAAAAGAAAAGAAAAGAAAAGAAAAAAAAAGAATACACAGGCCTCCGGAGTAAGAGTGATCGGCAGAAGGTGGTCTTTGGAGAAAGTTGGTTATAGTTTTCAGACCATTCCTTGGGTCTCTCAGAGAACTACCACTGTTTAAAGCTTTATATCCTCAAAGGAAGGAAGTTGTAAAAAGTTGTTGTCAAAGGAAGCCTAATTTGCCTGACTTGATGAAGGGGTTGGTTGACAATGAGCATTCTCTGTCAAAGGATTTGCTGCAGAAAGACAGACAGTTGAGGAACCCATCTGATTTCCATAAACAGCTGGGAGGCAGAAGAAACAGTGCAGTCATCAGGGGAAGGGAAAGCTCTCTCTTGGATCTCAGGTCCAATCTTCTCTGATTGGCAGAAGAAAGAAAGAGCAGCAGAAAAGATTTCACAATCCTCTCTTCTGAATTGTATGTAACAAGGTTAGAGAAGAAGGGTGGGGGTTACCAGGGTCAGAGCAACAACCTCAGGGCAAATGAAGGCAGACTCACTATCTAGGAGGCATTCTGGAGCTGTTCCTTGGAAGTCTGAAGTTTTTTGAGCCCTTTTGTCTTTGAGTAGCCCTCAAATATCTGTAGTTATTTCTTCCCCTAGGGAAGCACCTGCTCTATTAAAGGCCTTTCCAGTGGGCTATTTCCTCCAGGCTTTGAAGACAAGGAATTGCTAAGAGCTCTAAGATGTGATCCTTGTTTGCATTTGAAATTTTCCTGCCTATGTTTTAATGTATTGATGTATAAAATTCTGAAAACATATGGGATATTATTTAAAAGTTTTCTTTTCTTTCTCTATCCTTTTTCTTAGAGAATTAACTTTCTTTGTGTGATAGAGAAAGAAAAGCAAATGTTTGCCAAATTGGTTTTCTGCTGAAAGAAAAACAGTTGTCTTATGTTTTGATGGCCACCTACATACAATATTTGTTTTTTGATTGTTGCTACTTCTTGCCTAATTGAGAAAGACAGACACAATTCAGCAAACAACAATATCTGCCCCTGCTATGGGCCCCAGTGAGATGAAGGCATTTCTCTTATTTTTTAAATGTGGCACTTCTAAGGAGTATGGGCCAGAGGAGAAGAGGTTTCTACTTATTTAATAGAAGCCATCGAAAAGAAGACAACATCAACTCTGATGAGATTAGGCCTTGGGACATGCTGAATGTGCTTCCTGTTTGTGTGATATCTTGAGACTAGACTTGGCTTTGCTTAAACAAGCAATTGAGCTGAGAATCAAACAGCATCAACAGTCTGGCCCAAGAGCAGATGCCACTCTGGCAACTATCACAAATCACTCCCAGGCCACAGGGTCCGAAAGGCCACAGGCATCTGCCCAACATGGGTAGACAGGAGGATCTATCTGGCTAGGGCCAAATAGGCTAATTTTTCTACACATACTTGCTTGAAAACTTTGGATGAGACTATGTAATTTGATCATCCCAAGTACTGGGTGGAAAAAGACTGAATGAATGGTACCTCTTCCCTTGTTTCTTTACTACCTAATTTTTGAGTGTTGAGAACAAAGAATCAAATAGAGAAAGTCAATGGTCTTTATCAAAGACTGTATTCTCTCATCATTGGAGATTTTTTCTTTCCTTTGGAAATGCAGACCTGTCTCTTTTTTTTTTTTTTTTTTTTTTTTTTTTTGAGAAGGAGTCTTGCTCTGTCGCCCAGACTACAGTGCAGTGGCGTGATCTTGGCTCACTGAGACCTCCGCCTTCTGGGTTCAAGTGATTCTCCTGCCTCAGCCTCCCCAGTAGCTGGGATTACCGGCACCTGCCACCACACCTGGATACTTTTTGTATTTTTAGTAGAGACGGGGTTTCACCATCTTGGCCAGTCTGGTCTTGAACTCCTGATCTCGTGATCCACTGGCCTTGGCCTCCCAAAGTCCTAGGATTACAGGTGTCAGCCACCACCCCCAGCCAACCCATCTCTTATAGAGAGACCTAGCAGACATTTACATTCGGAAATCTCACGGTGTTTCCGTGAGATTCTACTTCCAAAGGTTCTGTTCATGAGGAAAGTTTTATTAATGGGTCATAACGACACACGACTTGTCTACTTACCTAAAATTTCTCTAGGAGTTTTGCACAGTTTTGTATTAATTTTTATTTCTAACTACTTTGAGATTACTCTATGCCATTTAATCTCTAATAGGAGTCATGCCGACTGCAAAGCCTGCAGTGACCAAGTATCTCCTTGTGAATCGCTCTGGGAGTTGCAGATAAGAGAGGAATTGTAAAAAGAGGTTATCATCCCTATATTTACATTTAGAATTGACTAGTATTTGATTTATGGTAATAATAAAGAGATAGAAGGGTAGAAGCATATCAGAGAGCCTAGAAAATGTACATTTCATTACATTATCTTGTTCTATCCTAGAAACTAGGTGGAAATTTACCTCTGACAACACTATATTCCATCTACGTGAGAGCCCTGAGCAGCTTCTGGGGAGCTAACTATGGCTGCAGTAATGCACTTGGGAAAGCCTGTGGATGGCCACATTAGCTGCCACTCAACCAACTCCACGACCACGACCTAAGACCCACCTCTGAGTCTCACTTTCCTAACTCAGACAATGAAAATCACACCACCTGTATCCAGGCATTGTTGTGAGCTTACATTGGATAATACATATATAAACAAAGTTGTAAATTATAGTTTTAAAAATATAAACGCAAGACGTTTTCTCTAGCCTCTGGGACTATGAAAATGAATGAGATCAGGTCCCTGGCCTGGGAGAAATTTACATTTAGAAACCTCGTGCTGTTTCCACGAGGTTCTTTTTGTAAAGGTTCTATTCACAGGAAAAGGTTTTAAAATGTGTCATGACAATACAGGGCTTGCTCACGTTCATAAAATTTCTTTAGGAGTTTTGCTCAACTCTAGATTTATTTGTATTACTACTTTTTAATTTCCTATGCTATTTCAAGAAATTTACTGAAAAATAGAAAAGCACAGTAGTTCTGCCATATATGTCAGTATTATGAAAATAGAAATGACTCCACAAAATCAGAAGGCCCAGCTCAACTTCCAGTCCTGCCACTTACTGATGGATGATGGCGTTGGTTAAGTTACTTAACTTTTCTGAGCCCGAGCTACTTCTGCATCTGGAATATAGGAACAGGCTAGCTATAGGAGAAAAACAGATGGATGTGTGAGGGGCTCTAAGGCTAAAGGCCATGCTCTAACGTGTGGTAGGAGCTCAGTGAATGATCCTTTTCATCCTTTCAAAATATGCAATATTCCTGTAGAACTGCAGAACATCCTATCTAATTCGTAGCCACTTACTGCTTATGCTTATTAAGTACTTAAAAATTAAATACTCTAAATTGAGATGTGCATTAAGCATAAAATATATACTACATTTCAATGACTTAATAGGAAAAGAATGTAAAAAGATATTTTATGAATAATGTCCATATTGATTACTTTTTTTTTTTTTTTTTTTTTTTTTGAGATAGAGTCTCACTTGCTCCATTGCCCAGACTAGAATGCAATGGCATGATCTAGCAATTCCCCTGCCTCAGCCTCCTCAGTAGCTGGAATTACAGGCACACACCACCAGGCCCAGCTAATTTTTGTATTTTTAGTAGAGACATGGTTTCACTACACTGGCCAGGCTGGTCTCAAACTCCTGGACTCAAGCAATCTGCCTGCCTTGCCCGGGGATTACAGGCATGAGCATCGTGCCCGTCCTTGATTACTTGTTGAAATGATAATATACAGGAAATTAAAAAGCGGTTAGTAATAAAAATAAATCCAGAGCTGAGCAAAACTCCTAAAGAAATTTTAGGAAGGTGGGCAAGCCCTGTATTTTATATTATATATATATATATACACACACACACACACACACACACACACACACACACACACACGTACTCATATACAGAGTTATTATATATATTATTAAAGTTGATTTCACTGGTTTCTTTTTTAACATGACTATAAGAAAACTTACAATGACATATGTGACTTTCATTATATTTCTACTGGACCATGCTTCTGTATAAAATAAAATTTAGAGTTTTCAAAAGCCAAAAAGAAGTCTCTTTTAGTTATCTACACTTTCTATGGGATCAGGTTTTTCCCCCAAACATTTCAATTAAAATTCATCTCCAGAATATAGTATCCTTAGATTCTGATCCATAAAGCAATCTGGTATCTATTTACATTAATGAATTGAAGGATATCTTTTTATCTATATTGGAATAGTATCCTGGAGCTAAATGCCACATCAACATAACAATTTAGGTATGTGTCAAGATGTAACAGCCTATTATCGAATTCTAGGCCCAATTCTTGGATCTGTACAATAATTTTCAAGCTATGTATTTTCTCCAATTTAGGCGACAGTTAAATGGATACTAATTTTCCTTAATAGTACCTGGGGAGGGTTTTGCCATGGAGCATGGTACTTCACAGGTTTTTTGAAGTTATCACACTTGTTAAATCAGTGCATATTAAGTATCCATATCTTTAACTCATCATTTCTTTATGGTCACAGCAAATGTACAGGTTCATTCTCCACTGGGATTTGTTGTAAAACATATTTCATGTAAGCAGGATCGATATAATCACCAGCTCAACAGATTCCATATCACTCCCAATGTGAGGAGGTCTAGAGACAAGGTTATTAACTTACCATGAGGTTGTTGCTGTCATTTTCAGGAATGCTTTAGAGCAGCAGTCACCAGCCTTTTTTGGCACCAGAGACCTGTTTTGTGGAAGACAATTTTTCCATGGACTGAGGGTGTTGGTGGTGGCTGTTTTGGAATGATTCAAGTGCATTACATTTATCATGTACTTTACTTCTATTATTAGTTCATTGTAATATATAATGAAATAAGTATACAACTCAACATAATGTAGAATCCATGGGAGCCCTCAGCTTGTTTTCCTGCAACTACATAGTCCTGTCTGGGGGTGATGGGAGACAGTGACAGATCATCAGGCATTAGATTCTCATAAGGAGGGCACAACCTAGATGTCTTGCATGTACCATTTACAATAGGGTTCATGCTCCTATGAGAATCCAATGCTGCTACTGATCTGACAGCAGGCAGAGCTCAGGCGGTAATGTGGGGAATGGGGAGTGGCTGTAAATACAGATGAAGCTTTGCTTGCTCACCTGCCACTCACTTCTTGCAGTGCAGCCTGGATTCTAACAGACCACAGACTGGTACTCAGACAGGTGGGTGGGGGACACTCTTGTCTTAAAGAAATAAAGTAAAGTCACATGTCTACAGTGTGTCAGGTGTCTTGAAGGTTAGATGGAATCATGGCCAAAACAGAGGATTCAAACGGTTGGCTCAGAGTTGAAAAAAATTGCAGTTTATCTCAGTAACAAATGTGCAAAAGTATTTTTGTCTAGAATGTGTGAGATCAGGAAAGGGGGGAAAAATGTATAGAAGTGATAGCAACTTACTGGCTACTTCACTTAAGAATAATTGATCAATGATTGAGAATCATCTATTAACGAGGCATTGAGTTAGGCATGACACTTGTTTTATGTCATCTGTCTCATGATGGTACCTACACAAAGCCAGGGTATTATGTCCATTGTACAGATGAGAAAACTGAACCTCAGAGAAGTTAGGTAAATTTTCAGTGTCATCTGGCTGATAAATGTGTGGTTCGTTTCCGATTTTGGGTGATTTCAGGTGCCTCTTAGTATCATCCACAAAAATTTTTGCTAAATATCCCCATGAATGTATGTGTATAGCAACAGGGGGCAATTAGCTCCAGGTTTTCCTCAAAGTACTTACGAAATGGATCCTGAGATTCTGAGAACTAGTGGATTTAAAAGTTGTCACCTCCCAATGGAGCGAGTGACATATTAGCAGTGTCACTGGCTTTTGGGCAATTGATGATATATTTTACATTTTTATTAAAAAAATTAAAAACAAAAACAACTGTTTCTCCCAAGTGGCCCCTTCTACTGATTGCTCCTTTTGTTTTATTTTTTGGAACCATTTCCATCCTGATTCTTGAAACTGGATTAGGAGCCAAAATTATGTCTTTTAAATTGCATGTTTGCCATAATGATGAACAAGCATGACAAACGAGCCTTAAATTTAGCGTTTTCAGCTTCTGTCATAACTTTCCCTTTTTGTTTTATTTTTGAGAAATTCTTGTAATTACAAAAAAGGGAAAAATATTTTTTTGCATTTAATTGAAGCAACTTGATTAAGAGACCAGTTTCCCTTTATTGAGGCAACTTGTATTGACTTCTAGTTAAGACGTGTAAATTGTTCATAATCAACTTTTAAATACTGCCAGGTCTTTTGGAGTTTATTAAGTGGACCTGTAGAAATAATCTCTTCTCTAGGAAGTTTAGTCAGTGCTTCCCATAAAGTGAGCGGCCTCAGGAATAAGACTGGTGATGGTGTAACTTCGCCCATAATCCTGAATCCATACAGGTTGCAGAAATCATAGAATTTGGTCATGTTGGGCATGGATGGAGGAATGGGCCATCTCAGTTTGCCTCGTTCATTAGCTGAACATTTATTATAGGTCTGGCTTTGACAATGCAATCACTATGAGTAATTCCAGTTTCTTGTGGGACACTGACTGTCCTAAGTTCTTTGGATGCTGTGATAGTTAATATTGAGTGTCAACTTGATTGGATTGAAGGATGCAAAATATTGTTTCTGGGTGTTTCTGTGAGGGTGTTGCCAAAGGAGATTAACATTTGAGTCAGTGGACTGGGAAAGGCAGACTACTCTCAATCTGGGTGGGCATCAACTAATCAGCTGCCAGCATAAAACCAGGCATGGAAAGAACAGACTGGCTGAGTCTTCTGGCCTTCATCTTTGTCCCATGCTGGATGCTTCCTGGCCTCGAACATCAGACTCCAAGTTCTTTAGCTTTTGGACTGTTGGACTTACACCAGAGATTTGCCAGAAGCTCTGGGGCCTTCAGTCACAGACTGAAGGCTGCACTATCGCCTTCCCTACTTTTGAGGTTTTGTGACTCAGACTGGCTTCCTGGCTTCTCAGCTTGCAGATGACCTGCTATGGGACTTTACCTTGTGATTATGTGAGTCAATTCTCCTAATAAACTCCCCTTCATATATTCATCTATCATATTAGTTCTGTGTCTTTAGAGAACCTTGACTAATACACGTGTTAATTCATTGAATCCTCACAACATCCCCATGAGGGTCACACAATTACGAACCCCTTTTCCAGCTGAGAAACCTGGAGCAGAGGTAGTGAGTGTAGTGCTAGGATTCATGCCAAGGTGGTCTGGCCCCAGAGTGATCTTAGTCTGCTGCGTGGGAGCGAGGGCTGTGAGCTCAGGAGCTCAGCATCAAGACAGACACAAGCGGAAGAAAGCAGACTGTTTCATTTAGTACTATGAGTAGAGAGAGCCAGGCAGGGGTCTACAGGAGTCTAGAGAAAGAACACCTAACCAGCTAGGGGACATTCAGAGAGCTGTCCCCAAAGAAGGAAAATCTTGGCTGGTTCTGAAATATCAATGGCGCTGACCATAGGGTAGGTGGAACCACAGCAGAGGGAACAATGTTCAGACAGAGGAGTAGCCAGTGTGAAGGGATGGGAAAGCTTGGCCAATTCAAGAAACCACAAGTGATTTGGTGTTGCAGGAGGCAGAGTTCAATGTAGGGTGTGAGAGGGGTAACTTGCTCCACTCATATATTTATTCAAAAGGCATCTACTGAATACTATGTGCCAGGCACTAGGCGGGGTGCTGAGGACAGAGAGGTGAACACACAGGAAGGAAGGAGGGAAAGAAACAAGGAAGGGAGGAAAGAGACTTTGTTCCTATATTCATCTGAGGCAGACATTAAACACCTGAACAAGAAAATAAATACATAATTACAAATTGAAAGGAAGGCCACAAAGGAAAAGCACTGATGCCAAGAGTGAGACCAGTAGGGGAGATCTTTCCTTGGGATGGGGACAAGAGGTGGGGGTGACAGGCAGGGAAGGCTCTTGGAGAAGGTGACATTTCCACAGGTCAAGCCACTTAGAGATGAGCAGGAATGCGACTTGAAAGAAGGCTGCAGAGATCAGTCAGACTAAACCACAAAGGACGTTTTCAGACATGTGCTGTCTTTAGAATTCATCCCCAAGGCCAAGTGAGCTGATCAGGAAGTGAGGGCCTATTAAGCAGAGGAGTGAAGTGATCAGACTGCATTTGAGGAGTAACTCCAGACTGGGAGCGGGGAAGCTGGATCCAAGCCCATAGCCTGTGGCCCCTATAACTCTCCGTGGGAACCTGGGCCATGGGAGACTTTTGCTTTGTTCATAAGGACCTGGCTGCCTGGCCATAGGCATCTAAATTCTACCACTGCTGAGAGTGTGGGCTTCCATGTTTCAAGATGAAGACTGGAGGTACAGTCTTTTTAATTCCCAAACCCAACGTCAGAATAAATTCCTCCAAGCTCCTTGACGTCACTTCCCAACCTGACTTCATCAAGTTCTTTAACTGATGTCAGAATTACTTGCCATGATCTATAGTCAGGCAAGCTACAACTTCTTAACTCAGAAAGAAAGAGTAAGTACGGTGTTTTTCGTTTGTGAGTGTTTTTGTTGGCCAGGCCAGAAAATGAAGTCATTGAGTCCCATTTACATGGCAGATAAAGACATTTCTGCATGAGGAACGAAGCACAGAGCTTTTCTGTGTAAACTTTTGAAACTACATACAAGGTAAACACACATGTGTGCACACAAACGCGCGCGCGTGCACACACACACACACACACACACACACACACACACACACACACCCGTCATCCACTGTTTCTCCTTTCATCCTTGTCGGGCCATGAGAAATAGCAGATTTGGTGGGGAAAAGTCATGGTTCTGTCCAGACATAACTTGGTGTGTCAGGTTCATCCTGACCTTCCACAGACTGGAGAGCCCTCTTGTGCATGGAAGGTTAACCTCACTGTCTTCCATAACAATTTATCAGAGCCTGTCAAAAGACTTGGAATTAAACTGCTCTTCTGCCTACTCAGATCTAAGGTGGTCTTACATAACCCAAGCAGGTACTAGATTCTGGGAAGCCCATTAAAAATGCAGAAATAGCTTGTGAGTCTATAATTAAATCATTAACAATCAGACTTCACAGATTTGGGGTCATAAGTAGCAGGTAAAAATAAGAGAGGCCAGGCTTCTTTTACTAAAGAAGAGCCAGGCTCCAGTTACCACAGCTAAAATAGGCTTCACTCTGATTACATTTGCCTGAGAGAATCTTCCCTTCCAAAACACAGTGACATGAAATGAGCAAGTGTGAAATTGTCCCGTTTTTGGTTAGGCTGGCAGTCCCACCTACCTCTCTGAGTATGCCTTCTCTTTCTTTTCATTGGCTTTACTTTCTCCTCCTGTCCCCTATCTCTGGCTTCTGTCTCAGGGCCTCAGTGAATACACTTAGCCCTCGGTTCCTTATCCTTCCTCCAGAGGCTCCAAAATTATACCATTGATGGGAACTGTGTCCCTTGATGTCTGGTGCTATGCCCAGGAGAACAACTCTGTGACATAGACTATTCTTATCCCTATTTGATAGATGAGGATATTGGGATTCAGATAACTGAGTCACCTGCCCAAGTCACACAATGAGTAAGTGGCATAGCAGAAATCTGAACCCACTCACGTTCAACATAAGCCAAAACTCCTACCACTATGCTGTTCTTCCTTCCAGTTTGTACTCTAACAGCCAGTCCCGTATTACGCATTGACTCCTGGACATCTCTATAAGGATGTCCCTAGGAGCATCTAAATCAACACCCTCAAGGCTTTCCCTAACATTTCTTTCCTGACTTGTCCAATTCATCCCCATCCTCCAGGCTAGACAATCTGGAATCATCCAGATACTGGATCCTGGCTCTTTCTTCCTTTTTGGCAAATCTTGCGTCTGGTTTCCCTCCATTGCTCCCATGTTGCTCTAACTGATGCTCTCATCTCCTAGACCCATGGGCAATGGCAGCAGCCTCCCTTAGTGGCACAGCCTTCCAGCAGCAAAGTGGCAGGAAGGAGAATGGGTATCTAGGCAGAGGCCAGAATTTCAATCTCATTTCCGTCAGTTTCAAGTTAGGGTCTCTCGGCCAGGTTCTCATATCTGCAGGAAGAGGTAATCTCAGCAACCCCACAGGGAGGTTGTGAGAATTAGAAATAACTTATGCTAAACATAGACTGAGATACATGACCTTAAAAAAGCTTCATGATATCAGTTCTCAAAAAATAGTGGTAGCTGTTATTTTAACTAGTAGCTCTAGTCTCCCCCTACTCCAGTCAAGGCTCCTGGATGAACATCAGCAAGGATTATTTTTATCCTGCCTGTTTCTCTGCTTAAAAACCTACCATGGCTTCCTAGCTCCTGTCATATCAATCTAGAATCCCTCCTCCTGGTCTTCAGATGCTGTCTCCATCCTGTCTGCCCACCTGTTCCCAAGCTTTTATTTAGCATTCCCTTTCTGTTCCAGCTTCCTCTGACCCAGAAAAGTGGACCCTAGGATGCCGGACCATGGCTTGTGTGGGGAGCATGGGTGTGCAGGCTAATCCCTGAGGTAGAGCCAAGTCATCTCCGGGAACTGCAGAGCTCCTGGCTGAGAATGTGAAGATGAATTGCCCCCAGGCTGCACAACAGCATCACCAACCAAAGGGCTGGGAAGAAGCAGGATACAGGGTGCAAGGAAGAGGGATGCAGAGTGGGAGCCAGGCATCAAGAATCAGAATTTACAGGCAGCCACAGGAGTGTTCTATCAGATTCAGCCATGGGAAGAGGGAAAGTGGGAAGGGCATTGAGCTGGTCCTGACAATCTGACATTCTGGGTTGCAGATCTTGCTTGTCTCTGTTATAATTGCCTTTGTGGGAGTGAACATTGTGCAGGCTTACTCTGTTCCAGATGCGGAGCCAATAGAACCTATTGATAAAGCGGAGAGCTCCAGGTTGGGTACTGTGGTTCACACCTGTAATCCCAGCACTTTGGGAGGCTGAGGCGGGAGGATTGCTTAAGGTCAGGAGTTCAAGACCAGCCTGGCCAACATGGTGAAATCCCATCTCTACTAAAAATACAAAAAGTAGCCAGCTGTGGTGGTGGGTGCCTGTAATCTCAGTCACTCAGAAGGCTCAGGCAAGAGAATCACTTGAACCCAGGAGGTGGAGGTTGCAGGGAGCTGAGATTGTACCACTGCACTCCAGACTGTGAGATTGGACTGAGACCCTGACTCCAAAAGAAAAGAGGAGAGCTCCAGACACTGCTGAGGTCTGAGCCCCAGCTCTGCCACCTACTAGCTAAGTGGCCAGAGCAAGAAACAGCCCCATTGTGTCTCAGTCTCCTCACCCAGGAGATGCAAATGATAATAGCACCAGTAACAGCTTCCATTAGCATGTTGTGAGGATGAAAGACTTGGATAAACCCAGGGTTTAGCACATAGTAAGTATTATGTAAGCAACAGGTATTGGTCATGGCTGTAGCATCAGCTGAGTGCTATGTATTACTGCTACACATATTGTCTCATTTAATCCACATTAAGATCCAAACAAGTCTATTATCCCTATGTTACAGATGAAAAAATCAAAACTACATCGAGGCTCAGGAGGTAAAGCAATTGACTGAAGGTAACACAGCTACGAAGAGAAGCACTCTGTGGACAGTCCAACATTTCCCTTGTAGACCCTCCCAAATATGCACAATGACCCGTCCTTCAAAGTCCAGCTCATCGAGGAGTTGGAGGCATGGACTCAGAGGCCAGGCTGCCCGGGCTCAAGTCTCATTTCCATCCATCTTCTCATTCATTTTTAGACCTTGGAAATGTCACTTGCCTCTTTGTGCCTCAGTTCCTCCATCAGTAAAATCAGTAAAAAGTCACTATGAGGCAGAAGACAGTAGCATCTGCCTCCAATTGCTAAGGAGATTACATGAGTCAGTGCCTGTAGTCCATGGAGCAACACCTGGCACATGGTTGTGCTTTGAGGACCAGCCCAGCTGCCCTTGACCTCTCCCCTCTCCAAATGCACAGATCATCAATCATCGTTAGCTCCCCGCCTGCTACCCAAGCATCAATGCACACATTTATATTCCCTCCCCAGCAGGAGCTGAGCTGACTCAGGCACTCTCTGATTTTCCCCTCCAGCAGCTGGCCCACTTGGCTGCACACAGTAGGACCCGCAAACATCCCAACTGCATATCCATTGAGGTATGTGCTCTCTTCAGAGGGCTATCTATTTTGTTTTCCCTTCATTTTCTTTTTCTTTTTTTTCCTTTTTTGAGGCATTTTTAGGAAGGACACAGCTACACATCTTCACAAAGCCTTTTTTCAAATCTTATAAAATTACTGGAGGTGGGAGATGAACGCCCTATTCTGCTGAAGTCTGGCAAACTGAAGGACACGGCAGCCTCCGCCCGCTTTATAAGAAGCAGAAACAATCACAGCCAAGTTTTGTCGAAATTGCTTACAGATAGCGGCAAGCGAGAAACAGCCAGGGCTCAGGGGAGCTTTGTCTCTAGATGGTATCTCACGGGAACTCAGGGGACCAACAATGCGTGGCTGAGTTTTCATAACGAACCCAGCTCTCCCAGCCCCTCAAGGTGGAGTTGGCCCCGAGAACCTGCACAGAACCCCTTCTGCTCTCTGTCAAGCAAAATACTATGACAGCGTCTCTTTTCCAGATAAAAAGATGGGCCACCATTCATGATGAACAATCGCTATCTAAATGCATTCAAGCCCATGGGCAAATCCCCTAACCATACCATTTACGTGTTTCTATGGAACATTGTTTTTGCTGTACATCCTGGCAACTTTGTTGCTTTAGATATTTGCCACATAATTTATATCACAGATTAGTGAGATGCTGTGAAAAGGGTCATGGCTAAATAAGAGAAAAGCTTGCCTTAGTGGTGTCAATGGATTTCCACACTGGTATGAATTCACCAATATCCTGTTTGCTCTGAAACATGACTGACACGCTGTGCATTCGTTTTTAGGTTGCCATCTACCCTTAACTCACAGCTTCACAGATACTGAAGGGGAATTGTGAAGTTCATCCAGCCCAGGAATGGCAGATAGATTCCATCCTCAGAAACATCGCAAGATGATCAATTGATAGTAGGTTCCAGAAGCACTGCACTGAGAAGGACACTCAGGCTAAGCCAGGGGTTATTAGCAATATCTGCCATAAGCATGGTGACAGTAGAGTGGCACATGAGCCACTTATTTGCCACTGCAGGCTGTTTAACCTCTCTACCCTGTAGATAAAGAAGCTATATGATGCTCTCAAGATCACACAGACAGCACTGGTAGGAAGATAACTCTCACATTGCCAGTCGTACTGTCTCTGCTCCCAGCTGTGTGACCCACGCTCGCTCCACCACTGAACAAAATGAGTAGATCAAGCAGGGATATGGGTAATATGGCAGGTGGAGAAAAGGGATGTGAATTAGGGGCTGTGGAAAATTGAGGAAGACCAAGCTCGCAGATAGGAGAGAAGGCTAGGCATGCCAAGCAGGGGCATGCCATCGTTAAGTCATTGTTTGGCTGGAGTTCTGCTGTGTGTCTTGCCCTCCTTTTCTCATGAAGGTAGAGTCTCTGAGCTCCTGTTGAAGAAGGAGTGAGTCAGTGGTAGCAAAAAGTCTCTGAATGGCACAGTCGGGAAGCCTGAATGGCAGTTTGTGATACTCATAAAGTATGCATATGTGTGGGAGTGCAGGGATCAGCATGCATGTGCTTGTGGAAGGGAACAAGCACTGCTGCCTAGCAAAGGAGAAGCACCATATGCAATAACACACACATATAATACAGATATACCATGTGTGTATGTATATACATAGTATATGTGCATATACAGTATGTGTATGCCTGTATATACATATACACATATACACACATACATATACACAGTATATGTGCAGATACAGTATGTGTATGCCTGTATATACATATACACGTATACACATACATATACACAGTATATGTGCATATACAGTATGTGTATGCCTGTATATACATATACACATATACACACATACATATACACAGTATATGTGCAAATACAATATGTGTATGCCTGTACATATGTATACACATATACACACACATATATATACTGCAGTCACCAAAAGTCATTAGGAAACAAAAAACAGAAGGAGCAGGAGTAGGTTGGGCAGCTTAGCTTTGAGATATCTCTGACATATTAAATGTGGATGTATACATATGTGTATACATTATATGCACATATACCCTATGTATGTATACATATACACATAGGTATATGGTACATATACATGTATATCGTATACACATACATATACACCATATACACATACAGCACCACGTACATACATATGGTATATGTGCATGTAATGTATATGTGTACACTTATGTACACATACACATACACCCATATAGGTGTACAGCACAATATGCAGCACCACATATAATTCTAGTGGGCCACTGTTTCTTGCCTATCCACCATCCATTTCCTTTCCTCTGGAAACAGCTCTTTAATTTACTTTGAGGAACTACATTTCTTTCACTCTCAGTCCATGTGTTTTCAGGTGAATAGGGCTGACCCTGCCCTGGCTTCAGGAAAAGAAATGTGACCAAGACGTGGCCAACCAGAACATCACAACCCAATGGACACCATGTTTAGTTCAGGGGTAGGCACATGATCTAACGTACAAAATTCAATTTCAAGGTATTGTTAGCATTATCTTGAAGAGATGCTTTCTCAGGCGACTTCAGACCAGGAGAATGAGGGGAGTTCCTGAGACCTCCACCTTGGGAGGTAGGAAGACATGTGACTGTCTCAGTATATCTAATAAAAGGAAAATGGAGCCACAAGATACATAGTGATTAAAGCTGATTTGGACACCAGTACATAGCCATTCCTGAAGGCAGAAGTATCCCTTAAATAGTTCCATGAATTAATCCATGAACTATCCCTAAATTAGTTACACGACTCAATTAATTCCCACTGCCCCTCCCCCCTACATTTTTAGAGTTGGATTTCTGTCATTTGCAACAACAATAACAAAGAGAATCTTAGCTAACGTAATAAAATAAAGACTCACTTTCCACATAAGACAGACAGAACCTAATGTCCTCCTTGAACCCAAGTTATCTCAAACAGATGTGTTACCTGCAAGGAGCCCTGGATGTCTCTCCCCCCGACAATCACGAGTTCTGCCATATCTTCTGCATGGGGAGTCCGTGCATGGACGAACAGAGTCTTGCCCACTGCAGTTATATTTCTCAGGGCAACTAAGCCGCCATCGCTGTTCACCTTGAAGTATGGGCTTGAGACCTCATAGCGTAGCTTGTCATTTCCCTTACAGTCACTGAAGGTCACTGGGAAACAAAGAAAACAACAGAAGGATCATGAGTAGGTTGGGCAGCTTAGCTCTGAGATATTTCTGACCTGTTAAGTGTGAATTGCCACATAGTTCCCCACCCCAGAGCTCACAAACGCTACCCTTTATCCCACAGCAAGCCACTTGTACCCAAGTGACTTTGTGCTGATGGACTTCACTCAATCAAGACATGTCCTTGACGACCTCTCATGTTCCAGGCAGGTGCTAAGCTCTGAGAATGCACACTTGAGTGTGTTCTCAGTAGAGTGAAGAGTCAGATCTGGCAGAGTGACATTTGAGGGAAGTGATCTAATCTTGGCATGTGTGGGTGACTGAGCAGAACCACAGGGTGCTCAGGAGCATTGAAGAGAGCTGACAGAGACGATATTTGAGCTGGGTATTGAAGATAAGCAGGAGATGAGAAGGCTCTTAAGAATGTGGAAGACATTATAGGCTATTCAAAGGTACAGGGATGAGGGCTAAATAGCAAAACAGATTCAGGGAATGAGAATTAACGATATGCATATACATGTATACAGTATACACATATACATACACATGTATATGGTATATACATACATATACACCATATACACATACAGGACCATATACATACATATGGTATATGCATGTACTATATACATGTACACATACCCATACACCATATATGTATACAGCACAATATGCAGCACCATATACAATTCTAGTGGGCCACCTTTTCTTGTTTATCCATTATCCATTTCCTTTCTTCTGAAAACAGCTCCTTAATTTACTTTGAGTAACTACATTTCTTTCACGCTCAGTCCATATGGAATAGTCCATATGTTTTTAGGCGAATAGAGGAAAACTTAAAATGGGGCAGGGATGGTGGGAATCTAGAATGGTGGGGATCTAGAAGGGAAGGGTGGAAATGAGGCTGAAAATGTCTTTGGGAGACAAGTTGGGAAAAGTCAGTAAGTTAGGGCGCTTTCTGGTAGCCCTGGACGATTTGTGGTGTGGAGAGGGTCAAGATCAGGTGTGTGCTCTGCTTCCAGTGGAGAGCAGTGCTTCTCAAGGATTGGGGTGCATCAGAATCACACAGGGTGCTATTTTTTTTTTTTTTTTGGACAGAGTCTTGCTCTGTCATCCAGACTGGAGTGCAGTGGCATGATCTTGGCTGACTGCAGCCTCTGCCTCCAGGTTCCAGCGATTCTCCTGTCTCAGCCTCCTGGGTAGCTGGGATTATAGGTGCATGCCACCACGCCTGGCTAATTTTTGTATTTTTAGTAGAGATGGGGGTTTCACCATGTTGGCCAGGCTGGTCTCAAACTCCTGACCTCAGGCCTCCCAAAGAACTGAGATTACAGGCATGAGCCCCTGTGCCTGGCCCACAGGATGCTTTTTAAGAATCCGGAGGACCCAATACAAAGATTATAACTTGGTAGATCTGGGTTATACCAAGTGATTTAAAGAAGGGCAGGAAGAGAGGCCAAGAGAACCACTTTCAAGTTCAATGTTGTATCAAAGATGGCTGTCCAACATGAAGGCAGTGGTGCTGATATGGAGAGTGGACAGATGTGAGTAAAGTTCCTGCCGTGGAATGGCTTAGTCATGTGTGGGAAGGAATGGGGAAGATGGGCCCCCTGCATGAACCACATGGAGCACAGAGCATTGACACAAGCAGAGGCTGTGACGGCTGATCGTGCTCCCCTCAATGGTGATTCTGCATGTGGTACACAATTCTATTATTATGGGTATCACAACTCATTATCTGTACATGCATTTGCCTGTCTGCCTCGTGCTGTAAACTTTCAGGCCCCTTATGGGTGAGCAGAGAATTGTACTACGTGCTTTTTGCTCTCTGCTGAACAGGCTCATTTGTTTAGTAAACCTTTAATCGAAGCATAATGTAGACACAGAAAAGTGCATAAATCAGAATATACAACACAATGGATTTTTACAAAGTAAGCACACCCAACTGCCCAGCACCCAGACCATAACATGACACATTACCAGTCCCCTCCCTTTCTGAGTAAAATTCCTACCCTCTTCCCCAGAGGCTACATTATTCTAGCTTCTAATACCATAGATTTGTTTTACCTACATTTGCACGGCATCTAATGGGATCATACAGTATGCATTCTCTCCTGTTTGGCTTCTTCATTCAACATTACATTCCATGAGATTCATCATGTGACTGTGAGTCACTCTAGTTTATTCTAATCACTATAATAATATTCATTGATCACTGTATAGTATCCAGGTTACCATATTTATCTTAATCATCATATAGTATCCCATTATGTGGCTGTATTGAATCTCTTTATCTATTCTACTGTTGATTGGTATCGAGACTATTTCCAGTTTGGGGCTCCAAATATTCACGCTAGCAACTTTCTTGTATACATGTTTTGGTAACAACAGCTAGATAGGTTCTAGCACACTTAAAGTCAAATATCTGAAAATCTAAGCTCATCTGCATAGATCCTAGCACACTGTGAAAGCCATATAAATACCTGAAAATCTAAACTGGTATTTCTACTCTGGGAAGATAATACTTAGGGTGATAATAATCATATTAACTGATAATAATAGTGGATAATTCAGACTGAGTACTTTCCACATTCAAGGATCGGTGCTACACATTTTGCACACACCATCTTAGTTAATCTTTACAAGGACAACAAATGAAGTACTATTTTGATCCCCTTCTCCTACAGTTTCTAGATAAGGAAACTGAGGCTCATAGAGGGCAAAGTTGGTGCCCAATACACACAGGTTGTAAATGATCAGCCAGGATTTGAACCCTGGTCCACTTGTCTCTCACCACTGCACGTTTTCAATAAAGACAATACCCCATAGAGAATACAATCCTTCTGAAATCCTATCAGAACCTGACTACAGTAGTTCCCCCATCTCCAGGGCTTTGCTTTCGGCAATTCCAGATACCATGGTCAACCCAGGTCTGAAAATATTAAATGGGAAATTCCAGAAATATACAATTGATAAGTTTCAAATTGTGTGCCATTTTGATTATTGTTATAATTGTTCTATTATATCATTAGTTGTTGTTGTTAATATTTTACTGTTCCTAATTTGTAAATTAAACTTTAATATAGCTATGTATGTATAGGACAAATAGCATATATAGGGTTGGGTAGTATCCATGGACGAAGGTATCCACTGTGGGTCTTGGAACACATTCTCTGAGGACAAGCAGGGACTACTGTAGAGAGCTGTGATTGCCCTTCTCAGTCCTGTTTTCATGTTCCTGCTTGGTTCGGAAGAGCATTGCATGGTCCTGTGCCTCTTGGTCACTCTGCAAAGGTTCTAAGGCTTTCCGTGGCTAAGTCAGCTTTAGGGCCATCTTTGCACAGACACACAAGTGGACTCTGGGGAGCCTGCAGTTCTCAGACACTTGCTCACTTTCTCTAATCATGTTGGTAGCCAAGATTAATTGAACATGCTTAGTTTCAGTTTTTGGAAGTGAACTATGAAGGAGTGACACCAAGGCTGCTTTCATTGTTGTCATCAATTAGTACTCATCCACTGGAGGAAAATTACTCAAATGACAAGGCCTGATGGGAAATTACTGCTTCAACTGCCAGCATGCGGTTCTAGCCCTAACCCTTGAACAGAATCAAAGAAGACAGTCTCAGCTGGGGAGTGAACGGGGTAGAGGAAAAGGCATACGAAAGTCTGTGGGGGTTCTAGATTCACAGCTAAGTTCCTTCTTCCTACCCTTTCTTCCTTCCATAAATATTTACTGAGAACCTACATAATGCTAGATGCTGAGGTTATGATGTTGAACAAAGACAGGCACAGTCCCTAGTTTGAAGTCTAATGTGGAAGACAGACATTAATTTAATACTCTTATAAGTAATTGGGGACCTATTACTTAGGCAGAGAAAACCACAACATATGCAAAGGTCCTGTGGCTTCTACAGAACTGGAAGTAAGCCGGTACAATTGGCACAGACAGCAAGTGAGAATGCAAGGAAGTTAGAACGGAGATAAGCTGAGTCCAGGCAACGTGGGGTTCTAGGGGCCACAGAGCCCTGTTCCTTGGAGGAAGCCTTGGATTCTCCTGCTGCAACTATAACACTAGCTTTTCTCCAACTGAGTCTCATATAATTATGGATCTTCATTGCAAACAATACTTAGCACTCAAGGTCCTCCATGACTAGGCTGTCCATCAGCCTCTCCTCTGCCTTTGTCTTCACTGCGTACCTCACACTTCACCCACTCTTGTGTCTCACTCCTCTACCATCCCATCCTTTGTGTATAGTGCTCCCTCTCTGCAGAAGGCATTTCTCACCTTCTGCACCCTGTTAACTCGTGCTTATTCTTCAAAATTCAACTCAAGCAACTTCTTCAAACATTCTCTTTATGTTCCCAGAATTTCCTGCACACAGAACCTTTTATATCATGTTATATCAATGTGTCCATATTATGTATTTGTTTTTTGTACCAGAACCACGAGCAGAAATTGAGTCTTGTTCTTTCATTCATCTTTACATCTCCGACAATGAACAGAATGTTTTTCCATATGGGAGGCCATCAGTAATAATTCCACTTTGCTCAGTTACTCTCCAGAGCAAAATGATGCTTTAGTAATGGTAGAGGATTGGCGGGGGGGTCTCCCTTCTGTGCTGTGAGCAAGACGCTTCTGGCAAGCCTGTGAATTGGGATAAGAGGCCCCTAGTGACCTCTTGACTTCATTGAACCCAGCAATAGGGAGTGGAAGGAAATGAAGAACTCAGCCATGCTCTCCCCTTGGCCCCTAGACCCCACGGGCATCCATTTAGAATGGCCCTCAGCCGTTGTGCTTAGCTTTGACCTAGCTCATTGGTGAAGTCAGACATGGTGCCTTATCTGTCCCCATAATGCCAGTAAAACTTGCATAGCCCCAGAGAATGGTTGCAATCAGTGTGTGCATTTTGAATGAAGTGATGCTTGGACAGACAACAGTCATGGCATCTACTATTTATTGAGTGGTCCCTGAGAGCTAGGCTCTACACAAAGGACTGTACAAGCTATACTTCCTTTTAGCCTCATAGCAGTTCTACAGCAGGGTTGCTCAACTTTTGTTTTTTTCATTATCTACTCCTCTTAGGACTCTTCTAAGAATTTTTTTCTAATTGCCACTATTCCTGCTAAATTTTAATATCACAGATATACGTATATCTGTTTAGGTACTACAAGTATATCTGTACTTTACATTTGTAAGTGCAATTTTTGTACCTCCACCCTCGAACCTATTTCACCCCCTTGGGGAAAATATAGCCCCACTGAGAATGTACAGTCTATAATCTATAGGCATCATATTAAATTTTACAGGAGAAGAGGCTGAGTCTCAGAGAGATTGACTCACTTGTGGTTCCATATCCAGAAAGGTCTAGAGCAAGAACCTTCCCTGATCTGTTCAGTCTGCCTCTATAGCCCAAGCTCTGGGCACATCTGCTTGCTAGGAATAGATGGGCAAGAGGAGAAAGGACAGTTGCCCCAACATGGTCCCCTTGGGCATCTCACAAACCCCTTTGGGGTCATCAGAGGTACCAAGTGAGGTCACACTGAGAGAACAAATGCAGTTTCATGACCTGGCACATCATAGGCACTCAATACTTTCTAGTACCCTTCCCGACTTTCTAAATGAAATAGCTAACGGTTGCATAATTGGGTCTTTGTACATTTTTGATACCACTTACCAACTCAGGAGCTGGTGCTTTAGGCCATGGTTCTTTCTCAAGACTGGCCATCTATGAAATGCTGAAGGAACATTAAAAAGAATAGCAATACCTGCCCCCGCTTTCTCCCAAGATTATGATACAATTGTGCTGAGTTGGGGTCTGTGCGCATTAGTATCTCTTAAAAGCTCCCCTGATGAATCTAATTCAGACAGAGCCAGGAACCAGGACCTAACATAATAAATTGTTTGTCAAGGTGCCAGGTCTCCACATTTCCCAGTCATTCCTGGAAAAGAGTAGAAGTTGGGGACGTGGCATGCCAGCAATTGTTATTTCTGTGCTCCAAGAAAGGTAAGTTTTAAGGGTAGGTTTTTAAGCCCTTTTCTAATCCTGACTTATGTGTAGGAGCCCTGTGACTTTGGGCAAACCACCTGATACTGTTTGGCTGTGTCCTCACCCAAATCTCATCTTGAATTGTAGTTCCTGTAATCCCCATGCATCATGGGAGAAAGCCAATGGGAGGTAATTTAATCACGGGGGTGGTTACCTCCATGCTATTCTTGTGATAGTGAATTCTCACGAGATCTGATGGTTTTATAAAGGGCATTTTCCCACTTCATTCTGCACTTCTCCTTGCTGCTGCCATATGAAGAAGGATGTGTTTGCTTCCCCTTCTGCCAAGATTGTAAGTTTCCTGATGCCTCCCCAGCCATGCTGAAATGTGAGTCAATTATACCTCTTTTCTTTATAAATTACCCTGGCCCAAGTATGTCTTTATTAGCAGCATGAGAATGGCCTAATACCCCACCCAAATTCTTCACTCCTCAATGTCTTTATCTGTAGAGTGGGCATCCCCCTGAAAGGTACTATAATCCTTATGGCATGTGTAAACAAGATAATGCATGCCTACATGCAGGAAGCACTTAGGACAGAGCTTGGTGCTCCATGAATGAGAATGATCACCTTGATTACCATAATTCTGGGCACTAAGGAAGCTACCTTTTCCTTTTCCTACACAGCTTCCTTCTTCCAGCTGGTTTTCTACCTCCTCCTCTGTCATTCCTTCTAGCCAGGTACCTTGCCAGTCTCAGGCTGTTGTCATGGAAATGGTTGCTACAGGCATCACTGCTAGGGTTAAAGGGGTGGGGCTGATGGTTCTGATTCAGGCTTACCCATGGTTGAATCCCTTCACTTGTTTTGGTGAAGTCCTACGTACTTCATGTGAACAATTGTGAAGGAAAAATGATATTAAAGGAGTGAAATTACGGTGTCCTGCTCAAAACAGAATCAACAAAGTTGTGTTATATATTCTCCAAACAAATTGTTGGTGAAGACAACTTCATACAAATGTAAGGGATGAGTTTTCCTAAAGTAATGATACTATGCTGTGAGCTTTACACTCATGATTGCAATAAATCCTCATGTTGTCTTCTTCACATCATCAATTTGAGGTAGGAGCTTTTGTTGCTCTGTGGAAACTGAGACTTAGTGAGGTTGCATGACTTAACCGATGTTATGAAGAAATTATGTGAACTGAGGTGAAATCCAAACTCAGGAGTGTGGTTTCTGGTTCTAGAGCCCACACTCCTGAGTGCTATGCCAGTTCTTCTAGATGAATGTGTTCTTTCCTTTAGCCATTCAGCTTCCAGACTCACAATTTCACTGCCACCTCTCATAACACATCAATTATGTACTTAATATTTTTTTAACTGACTGACACTTGAAATTATAAAATTATTTGAAGGTAATCTTTATAATACATGTTGAGTATGCCAGGTATTTTTTCAAATAAATATTAAATCTAAAGAGCCAAATTCAAAAGAAGTAAGTTTGTCCTTGTATCTACTAAAACCTCCACAGTGACGTTTGTTGCACCCTCTAGAAATGCTGACCCCGGTACTGCATTCCTCTCCACCCAACCTCAGTTAAACAAATTCATGCTTGGATCCACCCTACTTAGCTTTATAATCCAGCAGGGCTCTGATATCCAAGTATCTGATAAGAAGTAATATGTTTAATATAAATAATGAAGTCTTGACAAAAACAGAAATCCTAGAAAGGGCAAAATCTAAATTGCTCCTGTTGCCATGGCTTTGGCAATATCTAAAGGACAGCTCTGATAAATAGGAAAACATTGACTCAAAAGAGAAACAAGCCACAACATTTTCTTTTATGTTTTCTTCTTTCTCCTGGAGAAAACAGACTCTACATTCTCACCAATTATAATCTTACCCTAAATTTACTATTAAAGGGTGCATCTGATGATGTCAGCCCTGCATCATTGTTTGATGTTATTGACTTTGTTGATGCCACCAAAGTGTCAGTGATTCTCAAACTTTTAAGTAGATATCAAGACCATATGTGTCTTGAGCACAGAGTTCAAAGACATATTTAAGGATAAAACTGAATAGTTTATGCCCATTTAAAAAATGCTTGTTTCTATAGAGACAACTTCCTAGGTGGCTCAGAATGTCACCATGTGGATAACTGAAAGATGTGACTAAACAATTAAACTTGTGAACAAATACTCAAAATCTCTATCTGAAGGGGGAAATGAACTATGTACACTTCTGAACCTATGAATGACTTCCCTACACAGTTTATCATGGATTTGAAATAACTTCTGGAAAGCAAAAAATATACACATATAAGATACCGTACATGGGGATTTATTGGAATAATGACATCATTCTTTGAGATAATCTTTGAACACCCTGGGAGAGGAGAGGGGGAAGTAAAAATGCCCCACCTGGGGAAAACTGTAAATTAGACAAAAGGCACCACTCAGAGTTTCAATTATGCTTTCAGCGCTTTTCCACTCAAAATGTCCCCTGGGCTTAATGCAAATGTCACAAAAAGACAAACTTCAGCTGGGAGACAAAACCACAATTGAAACGGGAAGTTTGACATGTGAATTAAGGGGCTTAATCTTCCCAACCTTGATTTTATGCTTTTCCATTTCTTTCTTTTGAAGGCGGTTCTTGGGGATGAAAACCCAAAAGGCATAGATTTCTTACCATCTAAAAATGGATAAGGGAGAAAATTAAGCTGTGTTATGATCCCAGAAAAAATGAAATGCAGATGGATTTAAACTTATCTGCCAAATATAGAACAGTCCTGCTCGTAGAGCTAGGTATGAACTAATCTATGAATTTTATGCTATTCTTTTAAGTGTGCTTGGGCCAATCTATGATTTATACACTCACATCTTATACGGGTAAATTGTCCTACAGTTTACATGCATTTGTAGAGGCTTTGCAAATTGGTCTGCACAGAAGTTGTGGGGCCCTTTCAGAGTTGATGGTCAGATTTCACTTGTACATGTGTGCAAGGATGCGTATGAATCAGAATTACAGGCTCTGAATCAGTCATCCTGGAAGTTGTAGCCCTCCCACAGACAGATATGCACAGATCCACTTCCAGGATCTTTATATGCACACACAGAAGAGAAGGACTTTCAGTGATATGCTAGTCATAGAAAAAGTCTCGAGTTGTAGCATTTGCTGATTTCTGTGGTTTAAATGCTCTACACATTGTTTATTTCAAGGTACCAATGTACCTTCAATTGGCTTGCAACTTTTCTAAAATTTTTACCAGCTCTCAGAAGTACCTATACTAGCTGTCTCCAGCACATGACAGAGACTAGGCACTGCTGCAGTGCAGCAGAATGTAGATTGTCTGTTCTGCCTGCGATGGAGAGTCCCAGCTATCCTGGTATTCCTTGCCTACTTAGAAAAACAGAATTCAATTCTTCCTCAGCATGAAGGGCCTGCATATTGGTTAATCTGCAAAGTCTTTGCTGGGGCATGGCAAACAACGTCTTTCTGACAACTAAAGTATCATTTAATTCAGAAACATGAGACAGACTCTTTCCAGGATACAGACCATCACTTAAATATTTTTCATATCCCTCAGTATGCCACTGGCATCCAGAGGCACCAGCTTCCTTTTAAAGTACTCACAGGGTTTAAGTCCAGAGACTCTTTGGACTGGCCCAAATGAAAGAAACAGGAAGCATTTCCTTTGATTTTCCTGAACACTCTCATTTCGCCAGCATTCTAATCACTCAAGCCTTCATTAACATACATTCAATTCCGCCCAGGGTCAGATTCATGAGTGAATCAGTAAGCACAGCCTACAGCCTTGATTCTTTTTACTCTTCTGGTTCCTGAACATGTGTATTGGGCTTCTGTGTTCCATGTTTGGCCTAGAGTCAGCACTGACATTGCAGAGCTTCTATGAGGTTCTGGGAGTGTTCTAACCACGACTATTAACCCAGGAGTGAATTTCGCCTCCAAAGGCTTTATAGAATTTGATAAGTGCAGAACAAACAAAAAACAGTCTTAATTCCATTCCATGCATCAGTTCCAACTTTGATAAAATGGAGTTTCAATTCTATCGTGTCAGCAGAAGATATCATAATGAATGATACAGTCAAACGATCTTCAGCAGAAACCTATTTTTGGCATGTAACCCTTAAGGGCTTCCTCTTGGAAAAAGACAGAGGCCACATCTGCTTTCAGGGGATTTTTCTCCACCTACCATTAAAAACTGAGCTGTTAGCTTTGAATCTAGTTTCTTTTTTTTTTTTTTTTTTGGTCAGTCTTACGTTTTCCTCTTGCCATGGATTCCTTAAAACGTGGCAGGTTGTTTCCTGATAGAATGCTATGCATAATCTATCCCATGGTGGTTGTAATCACTACGAATTTGTATTTCCAATTGGAATTACTTTAAATATAGCATAGTGCCTGACACAGTACATACTCAACCCTGTTTGTTGAATGAATAAATAGCAGAACTGCAACTTGGCAGCTAAGCAGATTTGAAACTCCCCAAACAAAACTAAGAATGATGGCACAAACTCAAGTGAAGATTTGGGTAAGTTGATTTGAAAATCACCCATTCAGCGAAACAAAAATCATGGATTCAGCAACTTTGAGAATCACCAAGTCTCGGATTTACAGAGATCCCTTCTTGGTATTTTATTTTCATGACTGTCACATGTCTCTGACAAGGCCCTTAGTTTTTAATGCTTATAGAAATTATGTGTATACGTCTCTCTCTTAATGTGCATCTCTAGGGTAAATTAATGTGAAGAGAGATTTACTCCACTCTAACTTTAAGGGTGTTTGGCTTTGCAGTTGGAGTTGTCTAGGGACATGTGGCAAAATGTCCTGGCTAAGCCTAAATTGGGATTCAGAGCCTGATTGTGTTCTGATGCCTTGAGAGTCTTGTGATGTCCCAGTTACCTCTCCATTGCAAGAGCAGGTACACCTGGGGAGGAAGGGGCACTCTGAAGAGGACTACTTCTGCATGAGCACCTAGAGAGAGAGGCAGAACCAGAAGAAAGAGAGGAACACAGTACTGGTTTCCTAGTCCAGCCCCATGGATCCACAGTTCAGAGAAAAGAAAGCTACACACACAACGCAAAGATTCACAAACCACAGACAACTTAGGTATTTTCAACCACTGTTATTTTGTTTCCTAAGAGCAAACTGTTATGCTGAGCAGCAGTGTGCCCCCTTTTTGAGTGGAGTACAGCTGGGCTTTGTTCTGGTAGAGAAAAGACTAGAGCAGTCATAGGGTCTGTTGTCACCTTAAGGGGTGCATGGCTTCGGGGATGCTGGAGATGGACTTTGCCCACAGAAGGCAGTGGGGAGGCCCTTCCTCCAAGAGTTTCCCTGGAATGTTAATCATTAAAGAGGCTAGAAGGAGAGGACATGGAAGAAGAATTTGTGAATTCATGTGAGAGATGCCCTGAGGTCTTCCAGAAATAACCAGAATAAAAGACCAGGAAGGAGAGTACGCTGAGGTCCTACAGCTATGCAGGTGTGGGGCTACAAGCCAGAACACTGCAAATATTCATATTTGCATGACCTCATATTTGTCCAAATACGGTCATATGCCACATGACCTCATATTTGTCTAAATATGGTCATATGCCACATAGCGATGTTTTGGTCAACAGAGGAACACATATATGATAGCAACCCCGTAAGATGATAACAGAGCTGAAAAAGTCCTATTGCCTAGTGACGTGGCTGTCATAATATTGGAGTATAGTGCATTACTCATGTGTTTGTAGTGATGCTGGTGTAAACAAACCTACTGCACTTCCAGTCATAAAAGTTAAGCGCATACAATTATGTACCATACATAATATTTGATAATGATAATAAACAACTATGCTACTGGTTTATATATTTACTGTACTTTTGTTTTTATTATTTCATTTTTTAAATTTATTTAAGTTTTTTTAGAGTGTACTTCTCCTTCTACCCATTAAGAAAACGTTTACTGGCCAGGCATTTGGCTCATGCCTGTAATCCCAGCACTTTGGGAGGCCCAGGTAGGCAGATCACTTGAGCCCAGGAGTTTGAGACCATACTGGGCAACACGGCAAGACCCCATATCTACAAAACACGCAAAAATTAGCTGGGTGGTGTGGCTGGTGCCTGTGGTCCCAGCTAACTGGGAGGCTGGGGCAGGAGGATCACTTGAGCCCAGGAGGCAGAGGTTGTAGTGAGCTGAGATCGTGCCACTGCATTCTATCCTGGGTGACAGAGGGAGACCCGGTCTCAAAAAAAAAAGAAAAAAAAGAAAAAAAAGTTAACTGTAAAACAGCCTCAGGCAGGTCCTTCAGGAGGTATCCAGAAGAAGGCATTGATATCACAGGAGATGACAGCTTCATGCATGTTATAACCCCTAAAGATCTTTCAGTGGGACAAAATATGGAGGTAGAAGACAGTGATATTCATGATCCTGATCCTGAGTAGGCCTAGGCAAATGTATGTGTTCGTGTCTTAGCTTTTAACAAAGAAGTTCAACCAGTGAAAAAGAGAAAACATTTAAAAATAGAAAAGCTTATAAAATAAGGATATAAAGAAAATATTTTCTATAGCTGTACAATGTTTGTGTTATAAGCTAAGCATTAACACAATAGTCAAAATGATAAAAAATTAAAAGTTTATAAAGTAAAAAAGTTACAGTAAGCTAAAGTTAATATATGATTGAAGAAAGAAACCTTTTTTATAAACTTAGTATAGCCTAAGTGTACAGTGTTTATGAAGTCTATAGTAGTGTACAGTAATGTCCTAGGCCTTTGTACTCACTCACCACTCTCTCACTGACCCACTCAGAGCATCTTCCAATCCTGCCATCTCCATTCGTAGTAAGTGCCCTATACAGGTGTGCCAATTTTATCTTTTATACTATACTTTTATTGTACCTTTTCTGTGTTTAGATATGTTTAGATACACAAACACTTGCCGTTGTGTTACAATTTCCTATAGCATTCAGTACAGCACCATGCTATACAGGTTAGTAGCCAAGGAGCCACAGGTTATAACACATCACCTAGGTGTGTAATAGGCTATACCTTCTAGGTTTGTGTAAGTCTACTCTGTGATGTTCAAACAATGATTAAATTACCCGATGGTGCATTCTCAGAGCATATCACTATGGTTAAACAATGCATGACCGTGCTGGAGGGGCCTAAAGCAATTCAGGTTACCATTTGGAAGGTCTAGTTACTTCTGGATGAAATAATGTGCTTGTCACTGGATACTTTCAAGTGGAACCTAGATGACTTCATCAGGAATATTGTGGAAGCAGTTCCAGCATTGAATGATGTCTCTTACAATTGGGAAATTCTGTTATTCTAAAGCTCAATATATTCATCCATTAACCCATTAAAAACATCATTTGTTCACTTACACTGTACAAGACAGTAGGCAGTAAGGGATAAACGTCAACTAAAGATGAATGTGGCATAGCATCTATCTTCATGAGACTTAGAGTCTAGAAGCTTAGACCCCATAATTATTGACAGGGCTGTCACGTTGAAGGGTCAGTGTTCCATTTCACTTCAATCCTCATAATCCGATATTTCAAGCATTTTACAGAAGGCAAAATGAGATAAGCTGGGAGACATAGAGTCACCCACAGTGCAAAGGTTTACTCATAGAACTGGGGTTTGAGCTCAGGTTCACCACACTCCAAAGGCCAGGCTTTTCACTGCCCCATCCTATTTCTTCTAATTACTGTGTTTTTAAAAAATCCAAAAATTACTGAGTGAAAAAGAAGATATTTTTTTCACATAAATTTTACCAAACTGTTTTTTGCTGGGCTCGTTTCCCAACCTACTTGATCCACAAAAATGGATAAATTGACCACTGCATATCAAAACTTTGCAAAACATTAAGCTTTGGTTTATGACCCAGCTGAGGTTGCTAGCAGGACATCATTTATGCGAGTTCTGCACTCGTCCAGCTGGTATAAATGGCTGTGACATCAAAGCGTGTTGGTTCATATGAACACGCCTTGGGGATTACATGAATTGTTTCCCTATATATTCAAGTCACTCTACAAAATGCTAATAATGCTAACAGTACAAAGCCCTAATAGCATTTCATGTTTGACATCTATCATATATAATACCTACCATTTATGAAGCATTTTCTATATGTCAGTCAGTGGACTAAATACCTGATAAACATTATTTCTTTCAATTATCCAACAGTATCATGAAGGTAGGGAAGAAAATCTGAAGCTCAGAGAGATTAAGAAAATTTCTTAAGGTCACATATCTGTAAGTAGGAAAGCTAGATTGCTTTTTACAACTAATCTAGAATCCAGTTCCAGGTCCTTGGGAAAGGGAGTAGATTCCTTCAAATGATGGGATCCAAAGTAAATGTTCGAAGTTATTCTACAGCCTAGCAGCACAGGACTTAACGGGGAGTCAAACAGTCTGTGTCTAGAGCTAAAAAGGTGTCAAATGGAATTGAGTAGAATCAGTCAGTATTCAATTGAAGTCGATTCAATTCAATTGACTTGAAGTCAGTAATTAAATCCATCAGCAGAAATTCAGAGAGCAGATTCCAGAAGACCCTGTGGGTCAAAGCTTAGGAAACACTCGAGCTCTGATGAGGGTCAAGGAAAATGAATGAATGGGGCCCAGGCAAATCCTTATGCACCCACCAAAGATAGTCGAGAACACCTAAATGTAGTCAAGAGCTGTTACTAGTATACTTTCTTTAATGGCTGGGGAAACATAAATTTGAAAGTTGCTATCATTGATCTGTCCATAACTTTTATCAAAGAACTCTTGAGATTTGAAGTTCCTGTGGATCAACACCTGCTATTCCACTACGAAGTCATCACACACCCCTAGATCGCATCAAATAAAATACCATGGAGGAGAAAAGAACAGCACAGAAGTTTGATCCATGGACTTCAGAATGTCAAATTTGGTTTTCATAAATGTCATAAATGATGGGTAGCTAGTATGTGGATGAGCATCTTTTGTACAAAAAAAATCCAGAAGCATTTTAAACACCCCATCCTTCACTCCTTGTGGATATCTAAAATGCTTCTAAGCAGAGATGGCCTTGTGCTACCTGGATTCCAGAACAGGGTCTAGAAATATTTCTAGATGGCAGGGTAGTGTTTAGGGGCTCAAGAACATCATCTAAGGCAACAATGGGTCTCCTTCCTAAAGTGAATGCACAAGGCTTTGACAAGGTTGGTGGCTTGATAATAACCAGCAGGGATGCCAATCAAACTGCAACAGACTGCAGAAGGCCAACTTCTACACCTTGAATATTTTCTCCTAACCTAATCTGCCCTTTGGCAATCTAGAAGATCCTTGAGGGCAAGAGCTTTCTACAGCTTTATCTCCATATCTCTGGCTAGGCTTGGGCTAGCCCTAGAACAGAGTTGGCAATAAAAAAATGTTAGCGGACTCTTTTTGGTTGTAACCAATTAATTCATTTACCTCCTCCCTAATTACAGTGTGTGAGATACTCATCAGCTGTGATTACAAATTGGTTCTGTCTAGTTGACAAGACTTTATCAGGAAATTAAAAGACAATGATTTGGCTTACAATACATGAAGCACAATTAATTCTTGTGTGCATATGTGGGTTTTCTGGTGTAAGCAAGAAAATAATCAGCCCTGTAGGTCATGCCTATTCATCCTCCAGTGGCCAAGTGATTTTTATTACATCCCTTATGCCATATGGCATCATCTCTAGCTCCAGTCTCACGGGAATGAAGGAGGATGCCTGCCAAGAGTATCTTGTCACTTGTTAAAGGTATCTCATTTTTCTGTGATTTCTCCACTCGGCAACAATAGCCCTCACATATTTCCTTAAGAAGTAAAAGCCAGTGCAGCAGAAGGCTTTTGTGCTGCTTTCCATCCTACTTGAATTATCATGGGAAGTGCACAAGCCAAATGTAAATCATAGCTTTCCATCAAAAGTGGCAACTTTTGCAATTGAAGAATTCTTACATGGGATCTCAAGTACATTACTGTGATTATAGACAGCCCCATGTGTTTGGAAATGTTCTTTTTGCACATACCCACGGCAAGTCTAAGGTTCCTGAGATTTATTGCTCGTGCTTTTTCTTTATATATATATATAAATACACATATATGCTGCAAGCTGAAGCATATGGTCCCCACAACTGTGATATTTACGATAATGAATCACAGATGTTT
This sequence comes from Macaca thibetana thibetana, assembly GCF_024542745.1. Lineage (NCBI taxonomy): Eukaryota > Metazoa > Chordata > Mammalia > Primates > Cercopithecidae > Macaca > Macaca thibetana. The sequence goes on along the minus strand of NC_065597.1, from coordinate 26,022,703 downwards.
AAATGGATGTAATCTGAAAACACTTAAATGCTAAGATGCTGGAATCTTCCTGCAAACATTACAAAGTGAGGACCTTTGGATTATGTTGATTTTCAGATACTATCACTAGGAATACTACTTTACATATGCTGGGAAGATATCAGGCAGAAAAGAATGACACTTTTTTTTTTCTCTTTTTAGCAATACAGTTTTCAAAATAACCAAGGAACTTCAAGAGTAGAGATTTGGTTATTCTGTTGATCAGTGAAATGCAGCGCCCTTTAGAATTAAGGATGAGATTTCTTAGTAGATAGTCTTTAAATAGGTACACATCCTTTAACTCATATTATTTAATAGTCATTTTAAAATACAAAAATAACTAAAAATGGAATCAACTGGAGTGAAATGGGAGATGCAGGCTGTTACCATCTCAACAAGCCCCAGCTTCCCCCATTAGCCACACATTTTGATTATTAAATTATTCTACCAAATTTGCAAACTATATTTATACTTAAACACTTCGGTAGGTAGGTTTTCTCTTAATAGCTATTAAATACTTTTACATCAGTTTATATAGATTGCTTTTTTATGACTGCATATTATCTCTTAGTATGGATCTGCTCTCATTAAAGCAGCTCCTTATTGCTGAACGCTGAGGTTTTCTCTGTTTCATTAATTACCAGCTGTGTAGTAGTAAATGTAAATACCTTTTTTAAAAAATGTTTTTTTAGACGGAGTCTCCCTCTGTTGCCCAAGCTGGAGTGCAGTGGTGCAATCTCGGCTCACTGCAACCTCTGCCTCCCGGATTCAAGTGATTTTCCTTCCTCAGCCTCCCAAGTAGCTGGAATTACAGGAATGGGCCACCACTTGGCTACTTTATTTTTAGTAGAGACAGGGTTTCACCATGTTGGCCAGGCTGGTCTTGAACTCCTGATCACAAGTGATCCATCTGTCTCGGCCTCCCAAAGTGCTGAGATTACAGGCATGAGCCAACATGCCTGGCCATAAATACCTTTATACCTGCCTTTTGTACATACATTTAAGTAGTTCAGAGCCATTCTGAAAGTGCTGATTCAAATGAAACGTCAGTTAAAATTTAGTTAGATGCTAACTAATTCAAGGTTTTTTTTGTTTGTTTGTTTGTTTGTTTTTAATCGATTTGGGCTCTGCTCTCAGAGTTGTCTCTTCACCCTAACGATTGATAATGTAATGTTTATTTTTGTTGGCCAATTTGATGGTTGGAAGAGAGTGTGGCATTAGTTTGAAGATTTTTCAATGAATGGGGAGGTTAGACATTGTTTTATAATATTGGCAATTTCTATTTCCTATGTGTGTGTGTGTGTGTATGTGAATCGCCTGATCCGTCAGAATACTCAGGAGTTCAAATTGTCATTGCTTGTTCTTTTTGCTTTTTTCCTTATCAGACTGTGAGCTTCTTGAAGGAAGAAAGTGTCTTGTTTGCCATTTTATCTCCAATACTTAGCAAAGGCCTATTACATGTGTTTTATTGAATGAAGACATGTTATATAGATGAGGCTGATGTTTCTTTCTGTTATCACACAGCTGCTTACCAGAGTCCCGATTTCCAAGAGGAAACTCAGGGCAAACCCTACTTCTATCTTTTGGATTCCTCCCTATATTGTGTCTCTCTTGCTAGAATAAAACCTCTATGCTTGCAGGGACCGGGCCATCCCAGCAACCTTTGCATCTCTCACACTAGCACAGAGCTTGACAAACAGTAGCCACTCAGCAGATACTTTCTAAATGAATCAGACTTTTATGATCTGTCAGATTGTGTCTATGTCAGGTATCACACTGACATCTAACTCTGAGGGACAGGCAAGTTATTGACTTTCTGCTTTTCTGTTCATCTGCTTTTCTTCAGTGAGAGGGACAGGAGAAGAGGATTTATTTGGAGTCTTCCTGAGGTTCTTAATCCCACTTTTGAGGATTGGGGTTTGAGGTGTGTACAGATCATGTGAAAGGAAAATGCGATTATGACATTAAAGCGTGGGCTTCGTGGCTTGCTTGGTTTGTTTATGGCAGCTGCGTAAAGAAGGCTGCACTGCTAACTTACTGGAGTGGGCCTAACTGAGATGCTGAATCCAGGAGCTGAACTCATATTCATACAGGATGACACAAAGTTGTGAAGTCAGGGCTCCAAACCAGGAGTCAGGAATCTACAACCTGCGTGTCAAATCTGGCCCACTACTGTTTTTGTAAATAAAGTTTTATTGGAATACAGCCACACTATTCACTTACATGTCTATGGCTGCTTTTGCACTGCAACGGCAGAGTTGGACAGTTGCAACAGAATATCTGGCTCATAAGCCTTAAATATTTACTTTCTAATCCTTTTCAAAATAAGTTTGTTGATCACTGCTGTAGGCCAAGGTCATATTTTTTCGCACATTTTGCAAGACATCTACTCTAAGCCATCTAAGTGCTCAGGCAAGTAAACTCATCCACAGTGTATTCAGCACCATCAGTTCCATGAGTAACTGCAGAGACAATCAGCGAAGTGGAGAAAATGATTCACAAACACCTGGATGTTATCTCTATGTATGTGTATTGTAATGCCTTTAATTTTTTTAAATACAATCTGCTGGGAGATATTTTCCATTTAAAATAAATTCTCAAGAGGCTTAATTTTTTAAATACAATTTAAAAATCCATTATCTGCAGTCTTTAAATACATGGACAAGCACTCAGAGAAAATAAATATACTCTCAAGTGCCAAATGGAATTGTATCTATATTTTTGGTATCAAAAGCAATAATTTAATTTAGAACCAAACAATTAGCTGGGAATCATGCTTAGATCAAGTTCGGGTGCAAAGCTGTTTGTCTTCAAGGTCTGTTTCCCACACTTAAAGTGATCTGTCATCTTTGAATGTGATGTGTCACATATATATATATATACACATTTTTTTTCCTTGTAGAGAATCTGTCATTATTTTCCCCCAAATGACTAAGATGTCTAATTTTTCTGCATTGTGTAAGTGAAACCCTTTGAAAATTTAGCCTCTTGAAAAATGAGATGGGAATTACATAGCCCAAAGGTGATAGGATTTTATAAAATAGCGATTTTATTTTATATTTTCCTTTGACCGGGGCTTAGTTCATTAGCAGAAAGCAAAGCACTATTTCTTTGAGCAAAGGGGAAAAAAAAGGAAAGAAACCAAACAACCCCCAAATTGTTTTAACATCTCTCCAAATTTAGATACTATATTTGGAAAATTGAAAAGAGATAGTCACTGTGTATTTTAAGTACTTAAAAATCCAATGAACTCAGAAAAAAATATTGCAATTAAACTATAACACATATTTCATCTGTAATTTTATAAGTTATTCTTGGATGGTTTTCTGAATTCCTAAAGTTTTTTAAGCCTGTATATCACCAGTGAGCTCCTCTTTCAACTTTCAAATGGTCCCGGGTAACAAAGACCTAGTCCTGGGCAGGGGAAAGGGCATAAAATTAAAATCTAGTGATCTGATCACAACAAGAGTGGGTGAGAAATAAAAGGAGAATGAGGCAGCATTGCTTACTCTTTCATTAATGACAACTTTGAAAACATTAATAATAGCTGTGATGAATGAAACAGTTGTTCAACCCCCAACTCTCCTCTAAGAAAGAAAGGTAGATCCAGCAGACAGCAAGACCCTTTGTTCTGCTGAGCACTTCCTGGGTTTTGGTGTAGAAGTTTGGGAGAGTAAAATAGTGATTGCTGAAGAGCATTGGATAATGAAAGCTGAATTGGGAGTAGAAGAAGAAGGGAAGAAAGGAAAGGGCTGGAAAGATGGTAGAAGATCACACATGTGTCCCCTGGCCCGAACCCTCAGTGGCATTCACCTTGCTCAGTGATACGTGTGTGTGCGCGCGCGCGCATGTTTCTTGCGCAACCTGGTACAGGAGCCACGTTTTACTGCCTGGTTGACTCAGACAGGGAAAGAGACAGCCTTTCAGGCACAGGACCCAGAAGCAAGATGGGTCATGACGGCACAGACCCCTGGGGATTGGCTTATGCGAGAGGAAGGGCTTTGGATTTGCACTACTTGTAGAAGTTGAGGGCTCACCTTCTTTCAGACTAATTCCCTGGGGGTTGAATGTGCTCATGAGCTCTGATTTATATTTAATATTTATTCAGCTGTTTCCATGAGCTGAGCAGTGTGCTAAGACCTTGCATGTATAACCTCATCATTTTATGAGCTTTTTACAACTCTGTGTGATATTACTATTATTTCTCCATTTAATAGAGGGAGAAACTGAGCCTACAGTGAAGCTGTGTGGTAGATGTAGAAAAACCTAGTCTCCAAAACAATCTGCTTGGCTTCGAAGCTCACACCCCTTACTACTTTGTTCTGCTGTCTTGAACTCAGTAAATTGAGCCCCAAAGACTGTGCTGTGTTCCATGTGCATAAAATAGAAGAAAGGTTCCACACCATCTTTAATAATCATGAGTCTGGCCAGTGAGCAAGCCATTTAAAATTAGGCGACAATGTTGCATGTTCTACACATTAGAAGTGTGAACTAAGTGCTCTGGAAAGAAAAGGAGGAGCCATCTGGTTTGAGCTTGAGCCACAAAATGCTAAGAAATTACATTTGAGTTTCACCTTAAAGAATGGGGAGAACCAAAGAGCTGTCTCCTACAACCGACTACATGTAAGCTCCACTACTGGTAAATGACATTAAATATGAACTAGTAGATGTCCCCGCAGGATGTGTCTAATCATAAGTTCACAAACCCACCACTGATTCCTCTTTTTAAAAAAATAAGTATTTCTTTTGATTGAGTAGGGCTCTGGGTAACAACCATTAGGGACTTCATCAGCCCTGTTTGTAGCAGATTCACCCACAAGGAGGTATTTCTGAAAATACTCTGAACAACTACAAAGTGCAACATAAATTTCAAAGTGGAAAGGAAAAAAAATAGGGCAGGAGAAATAAAATGTGCGTGTGTGAATGAGTGGGGTTCCTCTTGATTAAATTCTGAAAAGGAGATAAATTAGGAGAAAATGAGAGCACAACATTACCTATGATTTATACTCTTGAATTAAAACAAGCAAAGGGGCCAACAAACCCTACATTTCCATTTCTGACCGTCGTGTATCTTTGTAATTCAAGCTTTCTCTTACAGTTAATGCAGGTGGGAAGGGTATTGACTGATCATTGAAAATATTATTAACCTCTCTGACCTCCAATTTGTTCTTGCAAAAATGATGGGACTGGCGCGGACCAAGGATTCTCAAAGTGCGGTGCCAGGATTAGCAGCATGAGCAACCTTATGAGCTTGTTAGAAATGCAGGTTGTTGGCCCCCACCTGAGCCATTCTTTGTTTTTTGTTGTTGGTGGTGGTGTTTTTGTTTTTGTTTTTGAGACAGAGTTTTGCTCTTGTTGCTCAGACTGGAGTGCAATGGTGTGATCTCAGCTCACTGCAACCTCCGCCTGCTAGGTTCAAGCGATTCTCCTGCCTCAGCCTCCTGAGTAGCTGGGATTACAGGCATGTGCCACCACGCCCGGCTAATTTTTTGTATTTTTAGTAGAGACGGGGAATCAGAGTTCAGATTTGATTCTGGATAAAACTTGAAGAGTTATATAATCTTGGACAAGCTAATTGACATTTTGAACCATAGGTTCCTCATCTGTGAAATGGGTTTCATGTTAACATATATAATTCTTGGATTATAGTGAAGATTACACGAGACAGCATTCATAGATCACCTGTCATGGTGCCTAGCACAGAGTAAAGTGTCAATGAACATAACATTGCTACGATTAGAATTTTAAGTCATCAAGCTGGGCGCGGTGGCTCATGCCTGTAATCCCAGCAGTTTGGGAGGCCAAGGCAGGTGGAGAACCTGAGGATGAAAGTTCAAGAACAGCCTGACCAAATGAAGAAACCCAGTCTCTACTAAAAATACAAAAAATTAGCCAGGGTGGTGGTACATGCCTGTAATCCCAGCTACTCGGGAGGCTGAGGCAAGAGAATTGCTTGAACCCGGGAGGCAGAGGTTGTGTTGAGCCGAGATCGTGCCATTGCACTCCAGCCTGGGCAACAAGAGTGAAACTGTCTCAAAAAAAAAAAAAAAAAAAAAGAATTTAAATCATTCAAGACTGGGTATTTTGAAAAAAAATGAAATGTGCAAAATTTTCATGGCAAATTACATTGTTCCTTACTTTGGTGAATTTCAAGAAATGGAGTTATTCTATTCTAAACCATCCAAATATCTTACTCGGATGAAACCAGTTTCTGAAAATAAAATTGCCACGATTTTGCAAAGAACCAGTTTTTAAACATCAGTAAGGGCTCCTGGCTCCCTTCAAACTCTGTTGGAGTTACAGCTCACTTCATCATTATTTGCTTCTTTAGACACTACCAGAGGCAAATCAATGGTTACAAAAGTGAATAATCCTCATTGGGATATGGGCTGTCGACAAGGAGCAAATGGCACCACCAAGAATGGTGTTATCAAGGCTGCACTGAGCAGTCAAGCGCTTGGCTAGTCTTTTTTAAGTCACCCCATCGTCCTCAGGCTTAGCCTTTGATTTGTCCCTGAAAGGCAGGCTTTGGCATTTTTTATAGAGGAGCTATTCTGGGGGAAAGTAAGTTGTGTTAGTCAAAACTGTTCAGGAGACATACCTGAACTTTTTTTTCTGATGCCCCTGGGAGAAAGCCTCTCGGATCAAAATTGTTTTCCTCTCTGTATTAATGAAAGGTTGTATCATCCCTGGGGTCTAAAAGCATACACCCAACATGGCAATAAGCTCATGGTCATTTACTATTGTGTTAGGTCTTTTTTGTTTCTCTATTAGAGTGATGTGATTGAGACTTGCAAATGCCCCCACTGAGCTGCCAGTAGATGAAAATTACCAGAAAGTTTTGAGTTAAAGGAGAGCTGAGCCCAGTATTGTGCAACTGAAGCACAAGCTATCTTAAGCTACCGACCTTAAGGACACAAAATGTAATGCTGACTCTGAACTGAGTACATTTCAAAAAAAAGTTAAATTATATTGTCAATGACATATTAAGGACTTTTGCCCCCCCAAAAAAAACTGAACAAAACCAATCAACCAAAAAACCAAACACCAGTGCTAGGACAAGAATGTTCTAAATAATACAACAGAAGTCATACTTTAATCTTTTAATGTCTGCTATCTGATTTACCCATTTTCAGTGAAGAGGACTGTACAAGCTTACATAATTTCTGCCAGGCCTCTTAAATCCTCTGCCAGGAATTGTTTTTAATAACTGAGCTCACCATAAACATTTTCAAAGGAGCAAATCAAAACAAAACAAAGCAAAAGAAACAAAAGCCTAGCTCTCTTGTTGGAGTTAGAGAACCAATTAGGGTACTTCTGGTGAGAAGGCATGCATGAGCTGTGATGAGAATTTGATGCTGTTTCTGCAACAAGCTATAATGGTGAGACAACTCCTATTTACCTGGGAGGTAGAGAAGATGAACACACAAATAATTGGAGAATTTCCTTTGCCCCTCACAAATGGAAAACAATGTTCAAAGCTCTACACAGAAACTGGGCATCTGAAGGCCTGAGGTTATTGGTGGGAGTGGCCTAGCTCAGGGGTGGTGGCAGGGCACTGAGTCACGGGGGTACCATGCCTGCAGCTAAGCGTACCTTGGTACTTTAGTATGCCCACAGGTTACAGAATGTAGGGAAGTGGAAAGAGATGATAATGAAAAGGGAGAAAGAGTGAGGCGGGGCTGGGGCCTGGAGTTCCTATGCTTTGGTAGAAAAATTCCCTCTTTTGCAAACTTAATCTTTAAGTGGAGACAATGGAATAATCATCCAAAATCCAGCCGTGTCCAGCGGTGAAGGGTAGAGCCACTGGTTAGGGCCCTGGCAGAAACTCTGTCTTCTTGTAATAATGGAATCTCATCTCCTACCCTCTGGGTTTTATTCAGGTGCCTGGTTACTTAGCTAGAAACTACACTTCCCAGACTCTATTGCAGCTGGCCATGGCCATGTGACTCAGCTCTGCTCAATGGGGAATGAAAGGAAGTAGTAGGAGAAACTTCTGGTCAATGTCCTTTAAAAGGAAGATGCTCTTTTCCTCTTCCTCCCTGTCTCTTTCCTAAAGCCTAGCTATGGTGCAGGAGGTAGGAAAGAGGACACCACCCTGGGGATGACAAGTGCCATCTGTCCAATGCTACTTGGAGTCACAAAGCTGCTGTAACTTGCTGGAGATGTAATGTGAGATGATAATCCACAGCCTTTTCAAAACATGGGTCCTTGGCTAGGCAGCACAGTAGCTCACTCCTGTAATCCCAGCACTTTGGGAGGCTGAGGTGGGTGGATCACTTGAGGTCAGGAGTTTGAGGCCAGCCACACCAACACGGCGAAACTCTATCTCTACTAAACAGACAAAAAATTAGCTGGGTGTAGTGGCAGACACCTGTAGTCCTAGGTGCTTGGGAGGTTGAGGCACGAGAATTGCTCGAACCTGGGAGGCACAGGTTGCAGTGAGCCAAGATCACACCAGTGCACTCCAGCGTGGGTGACAGAATGAGACTCTGTCTTGAGAAAAAAACAAAACAAAACTTGGGTCCTTGCATAACATTCAAAAGAAGAGTTACTTTACTGCTCTGGACTGGTTTATGAGGAAGAAGTATAATTCTATTTTGTATAAGCTTCTGTTTTTGTAGCATTCTTTAGTACAGCTGTTAGCCAGTAACCTAACTGGTTTAGATGCCCAGTTCTGAGCTGGCATAGTGTTTTGAGAATTCAGAGTTCTTCCTTTTGAGCCCCCAGAGCCTTTTGCCGCGTTCTATGACCCTTTCTTCCTGCTTTCCTATCTTTATCCCTAACTCCTATAAGACTGGCTGTAAGGGAATGCAGATACTCAAGGGATGAGGAAGGGATTCAGCTGACCTGGGACTATAGGTTTCTGCTGGTAGACTCAGTGTTCTACAGTTGCATCCATTAACCCAAGAAAATTTCCTCATCACATCAGAATTCCCTCTCATTGACTGAGAACAATTCTTTCCAAAGAGCATTTATTATCTACTTTAGTCTGACACATTCAATTGTCTTGATTCTCCTACCTCTTCCTTTGTTAATACGATGAGGAGGTACAGTATTTACATGAAGCAAATTCACTTAGGATTTTCCCCAAAACAAACTAAAGGAGAATATAAAAGAAGTGACAGGCATCATAGATATGTAAGCTCTTGTTTATACAGAATTATTCAGGGGATGGAGCATGCTTGTTAAGCCCTATTCACATTTCTGTAACTGCTTCCATCAAACATTCTAAGGAACCTTTGAATGGAATAGTCACAGATGCCCAAGGGTAGTAGTAATCTTCTCTGTGATCTAATGCTATGTCAAGAGAGAGGTAAGGTTAGTTTTGGTTCCTCCACCTGTCTCTCCATTGCTGCTTTCTGTAACATTCCAGGACATGATATGCAGTGATCAACGTGAACTATTCAAGTCTGAGAGGTCTGCAATTGAGCTATACTTGCTTGCATAAGAAATAAAGCTCCTTCTTTGTTCTCTTTTCCTTGCTCAGTAGCTGCATCAATGATAAAATGTTACTAACCTGATTATATTTATTTATTCTCCCTATACAGCATTTTCCATATTGTCCCTATTTATGAGCCTGGATTTTTAAGATATAAAATTTAAAAACAAAAACCCACTTAAGCCAGTTAAAGAGAGAAATTATCAGTGCTATGCTACCTGGAGTCATAAAACTACTGAAACATTCTGAAGACACCATGAGAGACAGCAATCCACAGCCCTTGACCTTTTCCAAAGTACAGTCCTCTCACCGCCCAAGAGCAATTCTCAGCTCAAAATATATTTGCATTGGCCTCAGAGGCCAGCTGGGCTTATCAAGACTGTCATATGGGACTGAAAACACAGACAAATTACAAATGAGATAAATATTTACATAAGTCATTCCAGTGTTGGGGAAAGGACATTGGGGTTGGCATCAAATTTAGATTTCTATTCTAGTACTGCCATACATGAGTTGAGTCATGCTGGGCAAGTATTCAGTGTTTTCCTCTTCAAAGTGGAAATTTTATTACCTACCTCTCTAGGCTTTTGCAAGAATGTCGTAAAACAATATACTTGGTACATGCTCAACAGATAACTGTTAAGTCAATGGATAAATACAAGTAAAAGCCCTACATAATCTGGTCTTCTCACCCTTTGCTGACTTATATCTTCTCCAATACACTAGGCACACTCCAGTGTCACGGCCTTTGCAATTTCATTCCTTCTATCTAGACAGCTTTTCCTCCACATACCTACATGGCACATTCCCTCACCTCCTTCCAGTCTCTGAATGCCCCTTTTCAGTAGCATCTTTCCTGACGATCACTCCACTCACAATCAAACCTCTTCCCCACTTGTTCTGCTTCGTTATTCTGTTACATTGATCACAACCCAACATTGAATACATTTTATTTGTTTATTGCCTGTCTGCACCAAGCTAGAATGAACACATCCCAAAGGCAGGGGTTTTTGTCCGTCTAGGCTATTGTACTAATCTCCTGTGGCTGCTATAACAAACCGTGTAAGCTTTGTGGCTTAAAACAACAGAAATTTTTCTTTAGCAGTTCTGGAAGCTGCAAAATCAAGATGTTGACAGGACGACACTTCCTCCATAGGTTCTAGGGGAGATTCCATCCCTTGCCTTTTTCACCTTCCTGTGGCTCCAGGTGTTTCTTGGCTTTCGGCCACATCACTCCAAGAGTTGCTTCCGTATTCATATGGCCTTCTCCACCTTCTGCTGTGTTGTTCCTCTGTGTGTCTCTTATTAGGACACATGTCATTGGTTTTAGGGCTCACCCAGATAATCCAGACTCCTCTCATTATGAGATTCTTAACTACATCTTCAAAGATCCCTTTTTCCAAAGAAGGTCACAATCACAGGTTCCAGGGACGAGGATGTGGACGTATGTTTTTGGGGCCGACATTCAACCCATCATATCCACTGTTGTATCTTCAGTGCCTAGAAGACAGCATGGCACGTTGAGGTGCTCAGTTCACATTTGTGGAATAAATGAATGAGTCAAATACAAACTGTCCCCAGAATGTGGTTGGAACTTTTAAGATGAGCTACTTTTTTGTCTTCCCTTTTCTATCATATGATATTCCTGAGGTCTACAGCTCTCCTGAGACAAATTTACTGAAACAGTAATTGCACATTCTGCCCACTTGGAAGGGCTTCCCATAGCTCCCCCAGTCAAAAGTGATCTTCTCCATCATGTGTCTTGAGCCTGGATCCCACCACCTGGACAGAACTCATTGACATGCACAAAACATCCTTTACATCAAATGTCCTCTGGGTCAGAGCCAATCATCCGTAGGTGTAAATGGCCACACAGAACTCCTTCTGACAAGAGAAGCAAAATGTGAGATTCGCTTCTCAGAGTGGCACATCCATTAACATGGCTGCCAGATAATTCCTTAGAACTTTACTGATTTACATAAATACCTTCCAGTCAATTTCTCTTTTTTAAAATTAAAATGAAAGTGGCAGCTCCCTGGTTGAGGCCCTGGACATGGTCTGGCGGCTCCGTTTTCATGTGAGCAATGGCATTTTGAATACTGGCCCATTGGAGCAGGAAGAGATGAAAAAATATCCATTATCATTATTGGTCACTATTTGCTTGAACATGCTGAATAACCCTCACTTGAATGCACAATAAACTCATTTAAACAGGTTGGAGGAATTCACACCAATGCAACACTCTTGTGCTAAGTGGCTCCAACAGAAGGCTGGAAATGCATTCTCAATTGAAAGAATGACTTAAGAAGATGGAATTGCTAAGCAAACGTAAGTTACTTGCCCCCTCTGTGCAGATTTCTATGCTATGTGGTCACCACAGGGTTTTCTTAGAATAAATATAAAGTCATCTTTTTCTTCAAGGGACTTATGGTCTACTAGAAGATCATGACAATATTCTCACATAAACAGATTAAAAGTAGTTAAGTAGAGCAGTAAGAATTCACAAAGGAAGTTCTATGTGTTTTTCAGGAGAGAAGTGATACATCTGGATGGTAGTAAAATCAGTTGAGGTTTGAAAGGGGAAGCTGAGAGTGAAAAGTGCTGAGGAAAAAGAGAAAAGCAAATAGGCATAGAATTAGTCAGCTGTCCCTCAAGTAACGTTCTGTCCTTAAGAGATAAACTCGGGGTTGGGTAACATGGCTCACACCTGTAATCCCAGCACTTTGGGAGCCCAAGGCGAGTGGATCACCTGAGGTCAGGAGCAAGACCAGCCTGGCCAACATGGTGAAACCCTGTCTCTACTAAAAATACAAAAAATTAGCCAGGCGTGGTGGCGGGCGCCTCTAATCCCAGCTACTCGTGAGGCTGAGGCAAGACAATTGCTTGAACCTGGGGAGGTGGAGGTTGCAGCGAGCTGAGGTCATACCTTGGCACTACAGTCTGGGTAACAAGAGCAAAACTCTGTCTCAAAAAAAAAAAAAAAAAAAAGCTAAACTTATGGATGTTCCTAGGGACAAGGCATTTACATAGAATTGCCCAACAGATGTAAAAATGACTGACATGTACTGAGCACTTACCAGGTACCAAACGCTCTGCAACATCCTCCACCCTGGATAGACCAGGGTTTCTCAGTCACAACATTACTGACATTTTGGGCAGGATATTTTTTTGTTCCGTATGGATGTCTTAAGCATTGCAAGATGTTTAACAGCATCTCTGAATTCTACCCACAAGATGCCAGTAGCATCCCCCAGCTGTGACCACCAAAAATGTCATTAGACACTGCCAAATGCCCTCAGGGGGTGAAATTGTTCCTGGTTTAGAGCTACTGGTGCACACTCTTTTATCCCATCTGCTTCTTGAAGGACCGCAGAGGCAGTGTCATTAGCCTCATCTTATTGAGGAGGAGATAGATATATGGAAATGTTAAATATGTGCTGGACGACAGCTGCTGGAAAGGGGTCCTTGCCCTTTGGAATATATAGTGCAAATTGTGTTTTTAAACATGTCATTTGCTTTCATACTTATACAGTTTTTATTGTACAGAAGCATTAAAATTTTATGTAGCCAATGATATCAATTTTCAGCTTATTTTAACTTTTGGTGACATGCTTAAACTGTGCCTGACCATAGATTAGAAAATAATCACTTCTGATTGATTTTTTTTCCAGTGTTTTACGGTTTCCTTGAACATGTATCTTGGTACCATCAAGAATTTATTTTGATGTAAGGACATATCTGTATACATAAACATGTGCTATGTGGCTATGTGATATTTCTTCCCTGTTAACAGAATTGAACAGGTAAGAACAAGTGGTATTCTCTTAATCCTATTATTTGGAGTTTGTCATACAACATTTTGGTAAAATTTCTTCAAGTCACCTCCCTGTGGTTATGTGCAACAAGAGCTGAGCCATAGGAGCTTTGGGACTGACAAAGGAGGGGGCAAAAAAAACTTAAATGCTAGTAACATTAGAAAGTATCTACAATAAGGAAGTTGAAAGAGAAAAGGGGGCTAAATGGAAGTTACAAGATACACGGTTAGATAACAAGGCAAGTCAAAAGAATGTAACATAATGAAAAACAAGAAGAGGGATGCTTTCACCATAGTGATGCACTTCAAGTATCAAATGCGGGAAAGTTTCTGCTGATGGAACCTGGAAGAATATGCGTTTTGGTGTCTGAAGGGATGTTCTTGGGAGGATAGAGTGAGGAGTTAACTGTGAAACTTGATTAAGATAAATATTCATGTGCATAATGAAAATTATAGCGCAGAGAGTGAAAACTTCTTTATCAGGAAAAGTGTTGGTGAAAGTTAAAAATGAGAAGGGGCAGTGTCTGCAAAAAAAAAAAAAAAAAAAAAAAAAAAAAGGATCAACGGGGAAATTATGTGGCTGGGTTTCTTAAGTTAGGCTTAAGAGGTACATGAATGAGATTTAGGGGAGCCTGTGAAACCCCTAAGATTATATTGAAGTTTTGTTTATATTTATATGTTATTCCAAGTATATGGAACACATTAAATCCAATTATGAATAAGTGCTGATAACTACTTGTCAGAGCACAAGGCCAATGTCTGCTAATTCGTAGCAGAGGAGAATGACCCAAGAGAAGGATCTAGATTGGAAGGCTGAGAGTGGCATGAGATATTGGATGGAACAAGGTCCAAGCATAGGTAAGGACAGATGAAGTCAAGAGTATTTCCTGGACAGAAAAGTCTAGTCCTGAGATCTCATTTGTTTTATCATCATGCTTTATCATTACCAAGAGGACAGGTTATCCAGAAAAAAAGTTACATGTCACTCTACAAAAACAGGACAAAACAAAACAAAATAGAAAAGTACTTCACCAAAGTGATATTCCTGCTTATTTATGGAAGTTGGAAATGCTTTTTTGCTATGTTCTTGCTTTCTCTTTTGTCAAAATGTCCTCAGTTAATATATGCTGATTTTTAAAATTACATAAGACACAAGATGTTATTAAAATCAATGCATTAATGTGTCTTAGAAAATAGTTATTCTAGGGAAAATGATACAAGCAAAGTGAGTATCTTAGGAAGGTCTGTGTGGCGAAATATAAAAAGTTCCAGGCTCAGGAGACAAACGTGGATATCTTTGAAGCCATAGAAAGGACAGGATTATGTCAATCTAGAAAATTTGAGCTGTTCACCAACTCTGCCATGAATTGACCATGACTGTGAGTGCTCAACTCTGAGATTCTCTTTCTCTATTTGTGAAATACAACACTGATGTCTTCTATACAGAGTTTCTAAGTAGGTTAGATATATTATTTATACGAGTGCATACTTAATAAATGCACATTCTTAGAGTTCTACTAGTATCAGATTCACCTTAGCTGACACTGTTAGCCTGATAAGAACTGCAACTGGTAGTTAATCTCTTTGACTCACTACCATTTAAAAATAGCCCAGAAAATGATAGTGAATATTTAATGTTGTGACAGAAACTTACTTTAGAAGCTAGACAGACTGCTGAACTTCTACGTTAGATATATCTGAGCTCAAATCCCAGCTTTTCCACATATTAGCTATGTGACTGTGGAAAAATCTCTTGGGCCCAGTATTTTCATCTATAAAATGGGGATAAGAAAAACTTGGGCTCGGACTGGTTTTATCAAGTATAAAATAAGATTGCCATTAGCTGAGACATCTGGGTGGGATTAGGGGGAGGTGAACAGAATGTATTATGCATGTACAGGACCTTTATTTAAAATGTTGACATTTGTTTACCATGGATTTTTGCATTAATTTTTATTTTTATAAAATATTGAATTAAATATTATTTACTTTGATTACTGAGTTTTTTGGTATCCCTTTAAATTTTGACCCAAAGATAGTACCTCATTCACCTCACTCTAGTCCTAGCCCTGAAGCCAACAATTAGTGAAAATGTATTAGGGTCAATCACAATACTGAGCACTGTGATTTTACACATTTGCTTGTTAGTAAAATGTTTAGCATGATACCTAGCCCAGAGTAAGGCATTATCATCATTACCACCCATTACCATCATCATCACCATCACCCATCATCATCACCACCATCATCACCATCACTATCATCACCGTCATCACCACCATCAGCATCACCATCACCACCATCATCACCACCATCCTCATTACCATCACCACCATCACCATCACTATCATCATCATCACCACCATCGTCATTACCATCACCACCATTACCATCACTATCATCATCGTCACCACCATCCTCATTACCATCACCACCATCACCATCACTATCATCATCATCACCACTATCACCACCAACACCATCACCATTACCACCACCACCATCATCATCATCACCATCACTATCATCATCATCATCACTACCATTACCATCATCACCACTACCATTACCATCATCACCATTACCATCATGATCATCACCATCACTATCATAATTATCATTACCATAATAATCACCACCACCACCATCATCATTATCACCATCACTATCATCATCATCATCACTACCATTACCATCATCACCACTACCATTACCATCATCACCATCACCATCATCATCACCATCACTATCATAATTATCATTACCATAATAATCACCATCACTACCATCATCATTACCACTGTCATTACCATCACCACCATCACCATCACTACTATCATCATCACCACCATCACCACCATCAGCATCACCATCACTACCATCATCATCACCACCGTCATTACCATCACGACCTTCACCATCACTACTATCATCATCATCATCATCACCATCATCATTGCCATCACTACCATCATCATCACCATCACTATCATCTTCATCACCACCATCACCATCATCATTACCCCCACCATCATCATCATCACCATCACTATCGTAATTATTATTACCATAATAATCATCATCACCATTGCTACCATCATTGTCATCATCATTACTCTCATTGTGATTTTCTAAGATATCCTAAATAAATTTCCTAATATTTCCAAGTTGCAGTTGCCTCATTTTTATTACAAGGCTAATATTGCCCCCTTATAAGGTGTAAAACTTAAACAAGGTTGTTTTTGTTGTTGCTATCATTAATGTTTTTGCTGATTTCAATGTATGACCTGACTCCACAGCAAATCCAAAGAGTGCTTGTCAAGAAATCAGACATTTCTAATGAACATGGAGACTAGCCAGACAGAGAGATAAAGCAGGACCATGCTGGATCCTGGGCTGGCTTTTGCACAGCTGCCTAAAATCTTCACACAAAGAAGCATGTACTGTTCTCAGAGCTGACATTTCCATGGTCATAAAGCTCAGTGTTGTTCCAGTTCAGGAAGCTGATGAGTCATGGGGTAGAGGCCGTCGGAAGAGGAAGGAGGCTTACTCTTTTTTTTTTTTCCTTACCATTTTCATTACTTCTCAGCTGATTTTCAATATACAACAGGAAAGGAATATAATGACCTCCTACTCACTGTCCCACCCAGAAAACCTCAAATGACTAATTGCCTTTTTTCCTAAAATGGAAGAGTTATTTCATCTGCCTGAAGGTTTTACTTCCTTCTGCTATGCTTTTTCCCGGTAAGCCTTTTAATCTTGCAAAGCACAGCCATATAAACAAATAAGGGAGAAAACAGGAAGATGGAAACTTTCCAAGTTATCCCACTTTGAATCTCACTTGACAAACAGGGACGCATGGTTTTGATAAAGGGTGTGAGGATTGTGATTTGACCTTCCACTTGCCACTGTGTAAAATGTAAACACAACGTACTTTCTCACAATTAAAAGGTATCGATTCCCCAGCAGCCCGTGAGGGGGCTGAATAATCTTTTTCCTCAATGGATGCAGCATGATCCCTGTTATCAACTGGTTATATCCAATCAGAAGTAAACCACGCCAAGCTGGGTGGGGGAATGCAACGGCTTTGCGCTTTCAGAAGTTATATAAGTGGGGAGAAGTATCACATCTATTTTGAAAATAGTTGTTTGGTGTGTTTTTACGATACACCGTGGTGTTATAATAGGCGATATCAGATTCAGTAGTTTAAAGTAACAAGAACATTTTTCTCCCTTATTTAAGAGTCTAGGTTGGCAGTCCAGAATTGGAATGGTGGCTTGATGGTATTGGGGATGCATCCTGTTGCTATGCCATCTATTCCATGTTACCCTTTTCAGCTTAACTGAAGATTGATTCACCACCATGTCTGTGTTTCAGCTGAAGAAGAGAAAAATAGGAAGGGAAAATAGATTTCCTAAGTCTCAAAGGCATGGATTAATGTGCAAACATCACACCCACTAGTGTCTTACTGGCCGTCACCCTGTTCCGTGGCCACACCTAGATACAAGGTGGCTGGAGAAAGTAGTCTTTAGCTGAGTGACCATGTGCCCAGCAAAATTTGCTATTGCAAAATGGAGGATGGCTATAGTGGGATTCACTATGAGTTCTGGCCACAGTTGAGTTGAATAAATGTTTCCCCTAGAATGGAGACAGCATCCTAGTTGGGTTCCCTCCATCCCTGAGCCACTTGGGTTGTGATGATAATTGATAGTGGTGATTAAAATGACAGGAATAAAGATAGCAGCAGCTAACATTTACTCACTTCTTGCTTTATGCCTCTTTGTACTAAGTGCTTCGTAAACATTATGCATTCTATCTTCAGGATAATCCTACAGGATCAATAGTATAATTATCCCAATTTTACCCATGAAGAAATGGAACTGCATCAAGTTCAGAAACTTGCCCAAGGTCATGTAACTAGCATGTGGCCAAATGAAACCCATGTGTCTCTATGTCCAAAGTTATTCTCTTAACCACTTTACTCAGGTATTAACAGTAGTCTGAGATGCGTCAGTATTTCACAAAACAGAACTAAACTGACAAAGTTCCCCTTAACCAGATCATCTGAGCCAGCTAAGAAGTGTTTGGGGCTTGAATACTATCAATGAAGATATCAGTGTAGATTGGTTGTTTCATTCGTCAAAGACTAATAAGTTTTTCTTCCTTACAGAGAACTTGATTAATTTTTAAAAAGAGGGAAAATGAATGAATATTTATTAAGTGCAATTTGTTCAGTGTATCAGCTCTTTCTAAACATGGCTTCCAGAGTGAGAGAGAAATAACCAAAGGGACCATTAGTTGAGTAAAGTTTGGGAGATTAGGATGAAAGGCTACGCTCTCCATGGTGTCTTTACTGGTGCTGATAGAAGCCCTAGGCCAAGAGTAGAGCAGGGAAATCCCTGTCCCTTCCTAAAGGTGGGGGTCTCAGGCACCCCGCTGAGGCTTGATGATGCTGAATCAGTGAGCAACATGGAATCTGGGGCAGTCTAATGCAAGGGTCAAGGTGTACTAAGTGAGAGTACATGATGAGGAGGAGTTAGAGATGTGGGTCTCTAGCAATAAAGAGCTCCATCCAAGAACTGAACAGAAAAGCTAAGCCAGTGAGCATGATGCACAAAGGATGGGTTCTGAGGTGCAGCTGCTGTCGTCTTCATGCATCAGCACATTAAAATGTTTGGGAAGAGAAGGGGAATAGAACATCCCTCCCCTCCCCACAAACAGATGGGTAATTAGATCGAGGGTGGGAGCCAGATGCTGTACTTCCCCTGAGACCAGCACCAGAGGGAATGGGCTGGCTCTGCAGAAGACATTTCCGTTCCTGAAAAGGGATATAATGATGGGGAAAGAATCAGGACTTTAGGATCTTGCAGGGAGGGGTAACAACGGAGGGGGAGTGCGTCCTTCTTCCATGTTAATACTCTGCAGCCCCCTCTCTGTGCACTAAAGAACCAAGCGCCAGGTGAGCACTGTGCTTAAGAGATTCCACCTGACTATAACCCTGTCAAAATGACATTTCAGGAAAACCTGCTTGTTAGATCCTGCCAGAGCTATGTCTGCTGGTGTTTGTTTCAGTGGCCTGTTTTCTGTGTTTTTTGGTACAATGCTATAGACACTTCCCCAGAGGTATAAGAAGTGCTCAGCTAAGTCCCATCTGAGAAGCAGCATCCTCTGAACTATAAGACACAGTCTGATATAACATGTCTTTAATGCTGACTCAGCTGCAATTATTTGCTATTAATCCAAAATAGATTCTTACAGAAAACTTCTTCAAACATTGCCCAACACTACTTCACAATGATGATGAATTTGGGCTTGGCAAAGAGGCTGGTGAGGAAGTCTAAGATCAGTTCCTACAGTCCTCATGGGGTCAACTGACACACCTCTCTCACCCTGGACCATTCTTTGTTTTTTTCAACTGAGTCAAAAGCCAGTGATAACTCAAAACCTGCAACAACTTAAATCAGTAGTTTAATGAGCGTAAGTATTTGTAAGATGTAGAATATTCTCTGAAATCAAGAACAGCAGTATAGGTAGCACCAATGCTCTGTGGTGGGACAGCCCAAGACAACTGGAAAGGAGGGAACTTGGGCTACCTTTGGGAGATAAAACATGAAATTAACCCACAAAGAATAGTCAAAAACTGTTAACAGACGGAAGCAGATATCAAGAGCAGAAAGAGTACAGATAGTTATTAATATATTAACTGAATTAACCTACCTAAGATCCAATGTGGAATCAGAAGATAGGGCCCGGTAAGTCTCGAGTAAACAAACAAACAAAAAATAGTTGGCATGGCCCAATGGAAGCCCTGTTTAAGGAAGACTTTGCTTCAGCCAAGAGACTTAGAGTATCCTGAGGCAGATGGACACATGGGGTGGTCTCAGCTAAAGGTCATTAAACCTGCAAGCCTGAGTCCTTCTGTAGCCAAGGACATGCCTAATCAGCACCTTCATTTTTACCAATAATTTGATTATCTTCTCAGCATGAATTGATTTTCTGTTCCTCTGAACTTCTTCCCATTATTGCTTAATTTTTATGGGGTCAACTACTTATTATTGTCTTTATTTCAAAGTAGACTTTAATCTGCTTGATGCCAAGAACCATATAATAACTTTTTTTTTTATATAACCCTCTTTTCATGTAGTACTGAAATTAAGCATTTGCTTTAAAAAAATGTATTTATAGGCTAATTTTAAAACAGAACAATTTATTGATCATACAAACATTTAGTTAAAGCTTTTTGACCTTGGGGTATTGTTCCAGAACACTGCAGAATTCTAGAATGTTAGATTATCTCTAAAGTTCTGAATTATATCCCCACCCTGCCCCTTGACTGGTTGTTAACCAGTCTCTCTCCACATAGAGCACAAAGTCTCACTGACATGAAACTCTAACTTAAATATGTTTTTTATATATACATATATTTAACTTTGATTGTATATATCAAAATCCCCATTTGATGGAGTCTTGAAAATTGACTTTTAAAACATTTACAAACATCCTTGGTAATTCTGATGCCCAGGAAAGTTTGAGAACTGCTGGTTTCAGGCCAAGCTCTTCATTTCACAAATAAGAATATTGAAACAGATAAGGCCATGCTTGCCCAGCTAGCTCACAGCAGAGGCTGGGCTAGGACATACTTCGACACAGTACTGGTCTCATTCTGAAGTTTACCACTTCCTATTAAAGCATGAGGAAGTCATGTCCTTAATGAGGTTAATCAGTGCCGTTTCACTTCTATGAAATACTCTTCTACTTCCTCAATGCTCCTTTCAGTGGAACACAATCTGCTAGAAATGGTTGCCTCATCCCTTTCTGAAATTTTTGACATGATTGACCCTCCAGCTCATACACTACCTTCTTTTTGATTAATGGAAAAGGTTCTGGTAAATTTGTATATATCACTTGCATCCTAGATAATGATATAAAGTGGTTTTGTTAAATTGGCAGAACTAAAGTTTTAAATTTCTCCTTCCCTCTTCCTCAATCATGTTCAAGGCTAAGATCAGCTGTGCTCAAACTTCTATCATTCTCTCAGTTTATAGACACAATCGTTTTTATTGCCAAAATCAGCAGTCCTTTGAGTTTCACCGTGCCACGCGCAATGTTCACATCAGCAGTTGCTTGAGATTACCGTGCCCTCAGATCATGACTTGCCCTTTGATCACTTATTTGGCCACCCATATGTTGAGGGAAAGTTTTATAAATTATGTCCTGGAGGTTGCCGTGAGATGAGGGATTGCAGTAGTCTGGTTGTTTCATAAGAGCTAAATTGGACTTGGGCAGGAAAGAGATGAAAAGCCAGACTGAACAAGGGCCTTGCAGTTCATGGTATCTGAAGTGAAGGAGTTGAAATCTGCTTTAAAGATAAATCAACATAAGGCTGGCCAATTTATATCCAAATTCTACATCTTCCCCCTTACTAGAGGAATGTTAAGAGGAAGGCATATTAAAATATGTACTTTTAAACTATTTGATTTTTACCTTAAATTTGTCTTTCAGCAGTAAAAACCAAAATTATTGCAAATGTGACCCATGTAATACCTAACAAGGGTGTGTGATCAATTTTTCAGTTGAATGTGTCATTAATAATGAACTCTTGGTAGATGTGTTGCTATTAGTTTGAAATAGTTTTCCAGGTCATCTAAGTTGTCACTGTTGCTTCGGAGAAGGCCATTGTGCAAGGTGGTGTGATCAGATGTGCTTCTGGTCTTTATCAAATCAAGGATGGCAGGTGCACGGCAGAGATGCTACCACCACTTCCTCACGCCCTATCTCTGGTAGGCACCATTACTGCCCTCTTTTCCAATGAGACTAGTAGGGTTTCAAAATTGTTCTCAAACCAGAGCCATTGAATAGTGCCAGCACATGAAACTAAAGCCCTTTAATTCTTGAGTCAACACATGTATGAGCCTTGGTGCTGAAATCTGATAAGAAAGTCTTCATTTTAAAAAGATATGCCATGGGGCACAGTGGCTCACACCTGTAATCCCAGTACTTTGGAGGCCAAGATGGATCACTTAAGGCCAGGAGTTCAAGATCAGCCTAGGCAACAGAGCAAGACCCCATGTCCACAACAAATAAATAAATAGCTGGTCCTGGTGGCATGCACTTGTAATTCTAGCTACTCAGGAGGCTGAGGTGGGAGAATCACTTGAGCCCAGGAGTTCAAGGCAGCAGTGAGCCATGACTGTGCCACTGCACTCCAGCCTGGGTGATAAAGTGAGACTCTGTCCCAAAGAAAAACCCAAACCAAAAAACCCACACAAATGGCAAGAAAGATATGGAAACTTTTGGCTTCCTTGGCTAGACTGCCATCCAAGTGATGTGAAATCCTGAACGTAAGTCCACGAGGGACCCAGGTGAACCCACTTACAAGATGGGCTGTACCTAGAAAGATGGGACAGTTTGGTAGGCCAAGATGAGTGGGAACCACAGTAATGTATTCCTGCTTCCTCACTCCTGAGTCATTCCAAGGGAAATATAAAGATGATGTCATCCTCCTTGAAATGTAGTTTGGACGTTTTTTCTAGGATCCTTGTTTTTCTACAGAACAAGAGGCTATCCATTCCAAAGGTGAACTTTGAAAATGCTGAATTCTAGAATGATTGGCAGTTGGCTCTCTGACTTCTAGTCACTAGAGATTGGGGTTGGAACACAGATAAGGGTAAATTGTTTCAGGGGGAAGCGGGAGGTTGCAGAGAAAAAAAAAATCATGATGTGATCCAGTATATAGATATTTCACTGAAGGGCTGAAATAAGAGAATTGGCTGACAAGAAAAGACTCTGGGCTTCAAAAAACCCTGGAGACAAGAAATGGCTATTGAGGAGATCTGGTAAAAAAAAAAAAAAAAAAAAAAAAAGTGGGGGGACTTATGAGAAATTTGCTAAGCAGTTGTTGAACCGAGAGCCGGGGCTGGAGATAATTTCTATAATTAGATCCCAGGGATTTTAACAAGGGCAGCTTCATTAAGAAACAAAGGGATAAAACTAACATCTAAATGTAAATCACATTGCTTGGTTAAAGAGTCACTGGCCAGGATGGGGATGAAAACAAGTCACTTCTGGATTGGTGGGTTAATCTAGGAAAGCCAGCATTGAGAACACAAGCAGGCAATATCCTGCACCTTGAATACAGCATGACTGCTGAGATTTCTTCATCCTCTGCACTAATAGAGAAAATTAAAGTCTCTAATGCATCACTGGTCCACACAGCTTCATCTAGGCTCTGGGCCTAGAGAAAGCGCCAGAGAGAAACAAACAAACAAAAATTGACATGACTGGATTCCCAGCCTTCAGGCACCACTTTGCTGGTCACCCTTGCCATTGCCTCACCCAGAATAAGTTTATAGGATCCTGATATTCTTGGGACACGTGGCTTCTTCATCTCCCTATCCCTCTCCAACTCACACTGCCATGTCAAAGGCGGAACAGAACCTCCACAGTCAGTTAAGATTCAAAATCAGTGATTACTAACACGAAAGGTAATTTGAAGTGCAAACTATATGCTTGTCTAGGACACCCAGGAATGCAGACTTATACTTGTGAGTGATGCCAACATAAATATAGGCCCCAAAGACAGCCCCATTCCTTGGGGTCTTCTTCCTTTTTCAGCTACTCACAGCACCATGTTCCAGGTAGCACTGGATACCCATGCAGTCTTCATTCTCTCTCTCCCTCTCCCCTTTGTCTGCTTTGTACGTTTTTGAAAGTTGATTTTCTCTGTGTAAGTGCAGGCCTTACCCTATATTTCAATTTCAAATTAATTTAGTAGTTCACTCTTTCATTCTTTAATAAGTTAATTTATTTATCTAATGTCCATAGGGCTCACTTAGGTCTTTGGCACGGGAGATATAAAAAGAAATCAGACAATGGAGGCTTCAAGGAGCGCAGAGTCTCACATGGAACGTTCTGACCTGATGTCCTCTCTGTCTTTGGCTTTCATCAGCAGAATACCTCCTATCTTGTGAGACACAGCAGTCTACTGAGAGAGCATCCAGTCTCACTCCTGAATCTACCCTTCATTACTCGCTCTTTTCTTTCTTTTTTTTTTTTTTTTTTTAAGATGGAGTTTCACTCTGTCTCCCAGGCTGGAGTGCAGTTGTACAATCTTGGCGCACTGCAACCTCCGCCTCCCAGGTTCAAGCAATTCTCCTGTCTCGGCCCTCCTGGGATTACAGGCATCTACCAACATGCCTGGCTAATTTTTGTGTTTTTGTGGAGACAGGGTTTCACCATGTTGGTCAGGCAGGTCTCGAACTCCTGACCTCAGGTGATGTGCCCGTCTCAGCCTTCCAAAGTGCTGGGATTACAAGCATGAGCCACCATGCCTGGCTGATTACTTAGTCTCTTTATCGACATTTTCAGCTCTGCTAGAAGCTTCCACATTCTTCAAGCTCTACCTCTGTAACTCCAGCCTCCAATTTCTCTACTTCACACTAGGGGTCACCATACTTATCCTTCTATCTTTCATTGATTTGCCAAGAAAAAAACCAAAAAACATTCCCTCAACTCTCCTCACCTCAGATACCCCCAATGCATTTCATTCTTTAAAGGCATTTCTTTATATTAAAAAGAACACATGTGTGTGCATGCATACACATACACCACACACATATATGCTCATACATACACTACATGCATATATGCACACATACACCACATATGCATGTACACACATGCCCCTGGGTTATATTGCTTTGGTTTTGGCCTAGCTGCCTTTTATCCTCATCAGTCTTCAATGACTGAGGAAGGAGGGTTTTTGCTACAAGATGTAAAAACATAGCCGTACTTCAATTGGCAGTGGCAGTATCATGCTCTGGCTGGGAGTGCTCTGCTGGGAGGGTAGTGTTCCAGCCAGCTAGTGTAGGAAACAATGAGACAAGGCAGTGTTGACTCATCAGATCATGATGAACACTTCAAAGGGAGAAAGACCTCTCTGTGCTGGATCGAGGTTATCTTTCCAAATTCCAAGAGGCAGAATCACAAAGCAAGAGACGGGGCAAAAGCCAACACAAAACCCTTGAGTCTCTAAGCAATCGTAAAACCCACAGACCCCTGCTGAGGAATGCAGCCATAGGGAATTCCTTGCATGGTCCTTACAATCTTCACGATTGAACCAGTGACCAGCAACTTAAAAAGAAGCCTTTTAAAACTGGCTGATTCATGGCCTGGCGTGGTGGCTCATGCCTGTAATCCTACCACTTTGGGAGGCCGAGGCGGGCAGATTGCCTGAGGTCAGGAGTTTGAGACCAGCCTGGTCAACATAGTGAAACTCCGTCTCTACTAAAAATACAAAAATTAGCTGGGTGTGGTGGTAGGCACTGTAATACCAGCTACTGAGGAGGCTGAGGCAGGAGAATTGCTTAAACCTAGAAAGTGGAGGTTGCAGCGAGCCAAGATTGTGACACTGTACTCCAGCCTGGGAGACAGATCAAGTCTCCTTCTCAAAGTCTCAAAAACAAACAGACAAATAAAACAAAACAAAACAAAACACAAATTGGCTGATTCATGCCACCGAGGCAGCATGTCATACGATCTCTGCCCAGTAGACAGAAAGGTAGCTAATTAATGCAACAGAATCCTATCTTTTTGGGGAGTTGAAGGGATACAGCAGTAATTGGAAGAACCAAAGAAGACAGGGAAGTTGAATCATGAGTATATCGATGACCACAGAGGAGGGAGCAACGGAGGCTATTTCTGGGAAAATGGCAAGGTGACCAGTGCTACAGCTGCTCCTCACTAATTCAGTGTCCTCTCCATAAAGATTTCTTGAGTAGCCATTTTGTGTCAGGCACTTTCCTGCCTGAATGCTTTTTGTCCCTGAGGAGTGAATCCCCAAATTCTAATTCCATCAAGATAAGATGGAATAGATGGGATAAGTGTCTCCTTACATGTTCTCTGTCCCCTTTCCATAGACTTAACTCACCCAAACCAGGTGAGCCTGTTCTACATGACTTGAAAGTACCTAACTCATACAAATTTAAAAGCACTGGGAAATTTGGAGTTCCAGGTGTGATAGAATGAGATATGATCTTAATTCTTCGCCCATTTGCAGTATTTGTAAACATTCATCACCTTGCCATGGTCTTACAGTTGGGTTATCCTTGTAACTTAGTTTGACCAGCAGGTACTATTGGATGTAGTTCAAGCAAAGGCTTGAGATGTGTTTGTGTGGTTGGGCTTGCCTCTTTTATTTCTGCTATCCCTAGAAAAATAAGAGACACAGGGAGCAGACCTTAGCCCAACCCATAGTTTAGAGTTAAGCCCAGCAGAGGCCCAGCTTAGAGCAGCCACATTCCAGATAACACTCGGGTGTGTATGCCAGAAATAAATGCTTGTTGTGGTAAAGGACTGAAATTTTGCAGTGTTTTTGACCCAGAGGGCAATAAGAAATCTGAGAGAATCGGCAAGCTAGAGATTCTGAAAAAGGGCTTTTGTGACAATGACTTTTACATTCACAGTTTGCATGGTAGGTATTTGATAAGCATTTGAAACAGAGCAGCTTGGTTTTGATTGCATCAAATGTCAAAGGTTTGTCATTGGCCTCAACATAAGCCAGTTCTGGGGCTCACTCTGATTGCCAAGGCTCAGACGTACCAATATGAAAATTCACAGCATCCTAGGTCTAGTATTAGTCTCTACAGAGTGCCTGGCTGAACTTGCAGGCACAGATTGCATTTACACATTGTCTTACTTTGTCCCACAACATCTCTACAATAAGTGTAAGAGTATTACTGTATTACTGTATCCATTCTTACATTGCTATATAGAAGTATCTGAGACTGGGTAGTTTATAAAGAAGAGAGGTTTAATTGGCTCATGGTTCTACAGGCTTTACAGGAAGCATGATGCCAATGTCTGCTCTGCTTGTGGGGAGGCTTAGGGAAGCTTCTAGTCATGGCGGAAGGTGAAAGGGAAGCAGGCACATCACATGGCTAGAGCAGAAGCAAGACAGAGCAAAGTGGGAGGTGCTATGTGCTTTTAAATGACCAGATCTCATGAGAACTCACTCACTATCATGAGGACAGTACCAAGAAGATGGTAGTAATCCATTCAGGAGAAATCTGCCCCTATGATCCACTCAGCTCCCACCAGGCCCCACCTCCAATGCTGGGGATTGCAATTCAACATGAAATTTGGGTGGGGACAAATATCCAAACCATATCCATTACCAACATTTCAGAAAGAAGTAGGCCAAGGTTCAGAGAAGGTGAGGGTCCTGCCCAAGATCTCACATATGGAAAGTAGCAAAAGTGATCTTAAACCCAGATCTGACGATCTCTAAAACCATGCACTTATCTCTGTAGGCCTGAGTGAGAATTTATCTGTAAGAGAAAGGAGGAGGAAAGCCACAAATATGTCTAATGAATATAGTTGTCATCAAGCACCATTTATTACCTTCACTGAAACCATCAGATTCTACGTTCGATGGTACTTTATTTTCCTCCAAAAGTAACTACCACGTTTTACTTACTTCAAGATCTCTGAGCAGAGTTCTGCTTTCCCTACAGAATAGGATGAATCAGCCCTCTAATTTCTTTTTGCTATAATAGAGATGCCTTTCAACTCCCCCTCCTTTAGATTCAAAAGAAGTTCTCCTAAGGTCTCAGAGATACTGACACTACAGTTCCCTGGACACCTGTGCATCCTGAAGAAGTCAAAATACATTAGGATTAAAGAGTTCATATTTTATTTCTGAAAGGACTCCTTTTCAACACTTATGAGAAATACAGCAACTACTATTACTTACTGACCTTATTCAACAGGTCTTGAATTTGACGTTCCCAGTCTCAGTAAGTTAATGATCTGTGCATGCTGTCCTGCTCATCACTGAGACAGAGGCTGGGCACAAAAAGGAGAGGGCATGAAGACACAGGTGTTCTGGCTTTGCAAGCAGCTAAGTAGGAATATTGCAGATACTGGAGAGCTGTGACAATTGTGCTGTAAGTCCCTGGGTAAAAGCAGTGATTATAACATTAGCTAATAGTTACAGAGCCCATAGTGTGTTCCAAGCTCTGGGTAAAGTGTGTATAAAGCACACTATCCTGAAAAGTACATTTTGACTGAATTGCCTAGGTTTAAATATCAGCTCTATCCTGTTTAGTTGTGTAAGCCTTAGCAAGTTATGTAACCTCTTGATGCCTCCATCTTTTCATCTGTAAAGTGGGAATCATAGTTGAACCTACTTCTGACAGTTGTTACAAACAAATGAGTTAATAGATGAGCTGAAATAGTGACTGGCACGTAGCAAGTTGAAAATGAGTGTTAACTGTTATCGTTACCCCCACGTGATAATTTCAATAAATTTAGGAAAAAGGTGTCATTACCATCCTCATTTTACCGCTAAGAAATCTGAGGTTCTGAGAAGTTGAATATCTTATTCAAGATCACTCAGACGATAAGTAGCAGAGCCAGAATTTAAACTCAGTCCTGCCAGATTTGGAGGTACATTGTCTTAAACACATTAAAACAAGCAATTCAACTTCTGATAGCACAACACATTGCCAATGTGAAGACACAGGTGAATGATGTTTCAAATCTGGAGTGGTTCCGGGAATTTTGTTCAGCAAAGCAGTGTGGTTTTCAAATTACACTGGTTAATTCAATTGCAAGGGAAAGAAGGTTTTAGAGTTTAATCCAGGTTCCTTGCTCTTCCTTTCAAGCACTTCCCTTGAAATCCAAATTTAGAACATTTGGGGGGGTTTAATGGCCTCCCATGTGATTCAGGTGACCTGCCAGGTTTAGAAATCTGCTGGGACTTTTGAATTTATACAACTGTCTGAGATGGAAGGTCTTGTGGGCTGCCCAGTCCAGCTTCCCACCCATAGTAGGAAGTCCTTGTAGTCTAAGGAAGATCCTGCAAGACAACAGGGAAGCCTGGAGCCAAGATCAGCTATTGAACGAGTTCCAAGATTCCCAGAAACAGATCTGCCTTAGTATCCCGCCCTTGCTGAAGCCTTCAGTGAGGAAAGATAATAAAAAGCGTAGCCTCAGCCCAAATGCTGTCATGGACTTCAGAGTGCAGCATCTGGGGTCTGTGTCAGTCATGTTCCCTGTGGGGGAGGCTCTGGGAGGCATATTCTCAGGGTTGCCATGCTTAGCAAATGGAACAGCTGATTTAAAGGAGTATCCCTTTCACTCAAGTTCATGGGGGTGTCCATCAGAGCTGTTTTATTTACTTATTCTCGCTGAAAGTCAACAGAAAGACTCTTCATTCTTCAATAAATATTGGAAAATGGAGGGTATATTAGGGCCATTTGTAGAAGGAAGTTCATCAAGACAAGGAACAGAATTAGTTATAGGATTGTGATGAGTTTACTTGTATTTGTATGGAGTGCAGCCACAAGGAGACGGCCTGCAACTACTAGGTTGGTGCAAAAGTAATTGCAGTTTTTGCCATTACTTTCAATGGCAAATAGTTGGGAGGATAAGAATGGATTCCTTTGGCGGTATGAGACTGGCCTGAAAATCAGGAAAAATCTTCCGCATAGAATTGATAGTTGAAACCATGGAAATTCAGCTTTGAACATGGAGGAAGAGTCCCTAAGCCAAGGGATACAGGAAAAAGGCAAACAAGCAGATTCTCTGCTATGGCTCTGCTGACACTTTAGATTTTTTAGGACTTCTGAGCTCCAGAATTGTATGATAATAAATTTGTGGTATTTTAAGTCACTAAGTTTGGGGTAATTTTTTAATACAGCAACGGGAACCTAATACAGTTCTACAAGCAGAATATTGGAAAATGTCAACTTGTAGATATTATTGGCATAAATAATATTTTATCATTTATGAGATAAGAATTATTATTTATAAAATAAGGATAAATTCTTATTTTACAGAGCTTGTGTAATTGGTTTATATGAATTAATTCATTTACCTTCCTACAAAGCATTATTATCTCCATTTTATAGTTGGGTAAAGTGAGATTACTTTTTTCTAATAAATTGCCTAAGATCATACACTTATTAGCTAATAAGTGCTGAAGCTAGAAGTTAATCCAGGGAAATATGGCTTCATATACCATACCCTTAAACAGAATGCTATACTTCCTGTTCCAGAGTGGTCCAATGGCAAGGAACAGCATTCAGACAGCAAGGTAAGAGGTGGGACTGAATGTTTTGCCATCCGTGATACCTATTTCAAGGCTGGGGTAGGAAAGGAAGAAAGTCAACAGTGTTGGAAGCTAAAGAGATTGAGAAGCATACACTGTGAATGGTCATTAGGAAGCCATTAGTAGCTCTTGAAGGGCTTATCTTAATGGAGAAAATTGGGTAGAACATTCAAAAAGGAAGGCAACGTTGCAGCAAAGGCTGAATGTGAGCATCCCATGTGGAGAGATGCATAAAAAAATAAAAGCACTTGCAAGAAAGGTAGAAAATGGATTTTTTTTTTTATTTTATGGTGTTTTTCATGAATTTCTTTTTTGACCTAAAGAAGGAAGGGGAATACCTGAAGAAGATGGAGAAGAAAGAACCAAATGCCAGAGAAGGCTCCTTGCATGGACCATTGGGGGAAGACTGGCTTAGCAAGAAAAGACTCTTGCCCCCAGGAGGAGAGCAGAGGGGGGCAAAATTGCTGCGGTGGGTGGAGAATGATGAGACATTCACACACAGCTTACGTGATCTACCATATCACCCTCCAAGAAGTGGGGCAGGGAGAGGGCTTAAAGACTGGAGATTCAGGGTGAGACAGCAGGATTTGAAATTGGACTGCGGTGTGTGAGCTGGAGACCTGGGGATGGGTGAATTGAGCATTCTTGAGGGAATACATTTATCAGGACACAAACTTTATTCTCACAGGCTGATAATTAATTTAGTTTTGAGATATGCTGGTGAAAGGGAAAGTGGAATTTTATTATTTCCCTCCTTTTGAATCATTTTTAAATGACTAAGTGAAAGTTCACAACAGCTCAATGGAAAATATTCCCATAGAAATGGAGCCCTTTTGGAAACCACCTAGGATGGATATTTGTATGTATGCAGGCCAATCGCGGGAGGCCAGGGCTCCTGAGGCACCCGAGCTCCCTTTGTGCTGAAATGGCAAAATTTGGGGGTATGAGAAAAAAGCAGCAGCATATTTTGTCCTGGAGCACTAATTATGAAGCACCAGAAGGGTTTCAAGACACTCAATTAACAATGGGAGCAGTCAATAAGAACTTCCAGACATAGAGACTTTAATAAATCGTTGTTTCTTTTTGGCTCTCATGAATGCTCAGCCATGAAACAAGCAGATATTTTCTTGACTATGTTGAAAAATGAGGGCCAGAGAAGACAAGGAGGTTCTTGGGGACAAAGGTACCCCAAAAGGATACAGTTCACAGTTTGAGGGCTCTGACTCTGTATATGGTAGTTTGCTTGAACAAGTCAACAAAGTCTTTAAAGTCTGTTTCTTCCACTAGAGAACATGGAGACCATAACCTGTCTTCCTATATTCTTGGGAGGACTGAAAGAGATGTATGACTTAAGAGCTCCCCACAGTGTTACCATGAAATGAGCCCTCAAAAATCATATTTGCATTAGTTTTAAAGTACATTATTTGGTCCTCTAAGACTTAGTTGTGTTGTGTTTAATCATCTTCAATGCACCATCTTGTGTATAGCACTGGATAAATAAAAACCAGGCTGGATGGCTTCTGTTTACCCAGCTCCTCCCTTCACCACCTTTCTTTGGTCCCTGGAGATTGGTCTTTATGAACCCAGCCAAAGCACTCTGTGACCCTCTGGTTTTGACCAACAGACAAAACTCATTACAGAGTGAAGGCAGGGAAAAAAGGAATCAGGTGTTTATACTTGCTTCTTCCCTGGTGGGCCACTGAGGGCCAGCTGTATCTCTCAAAGGAAGGTCTCAGACATGTCAGGTGGCTTTCTGCACACATGCCTCACTGTCTCCAGTTCAGAAAGGGCTCTGTCCTCTCCTCTTAACCCTTCAGGCCAGGGCAGATAACTGTCTCTGCCATCACTAGCCCCTGGGGGCAGTGCCACCCCTTGTGGTTTCCCTATACTTCACCTATGCATTTATAAACTGTCCCTTTATAAAATATTCCATAAATGATTAAATTTGAGTATGACATCTATTTGCTGCTGCAAATATTACTTAAATACGACCCAAGGAAGTGGCCCCAAACAATGCTAGTATTCCAAGATTTCCTAAAATGGTCTCCAAAGTCCAGGTTTTTTTCTAATGACTGTGCCATGCTTCCCCCCTGCCAATTTCAGCCATGATCTGTTCTGATCTTATTGTTTTCCTCTTTCAAAAAACCAAGGCAGGAAAAGGCTCCCCACATACTCCTTGTTGGTCTGTGTATTAGTCTGTTCTCATCCTGGTAATAAAGATATACCTAAGACTGGGTAATTTATAAAAGAAAGAGGTTTAATTGACTCACATTTCCGCATGGCTTGGGAAGCCTCAGGAAACTATGATCATGGTGGAAGGGGAAGCAAACATATCCTTTTTCACATGGCAGCATCAAGGAGAAGTGCTGAGCAAAAGGGGGAAATGTCCCTTATAGAAACATCAGATCTCGTAAGAATTCACTATCATGAAAACAGCATGAGGGTAACCACCCCCATGATCCCATCACCTCCCACCAGGTCCCTCCCACCACATGTAGGGATTATAGGAACTATAATTTGAGATGAAATTTGGATGAGGACACAGCCAAATCATATTACTCTGTCCCTACTCTCCAAAATCCCATGTCCTCACATTTCAAAAGACAATTGTGCCCTATCAACAGTCCCCCAAAGTCATAACTCAGTCCAGCATTAACTGAAAACTCCAAGTCCATTGCCTCATCTGAGACAAGGCCTATAAGCCTGTAAAATCTAAAGCAAGTTAGGTACTTCCTAGATACAATGGGGGTACAGGCATTGGATAAATAAACCTGCTCCAAATGGGAGAAATTGGCCAAAACAAAGGGGCTACAGGCCCCATGCAAGTCTACAATGAAATAGGGCAGTCATTAAACCTTAAAATTCAAAAATAACCCCCTTTGACTTCATGTCTCACATCCAGGGCATGATGATGCAAGAGGTGGGCCCCCATGATCTTGGGCAGCTCAGCCCCCATGATCTTGGGCAGCTCTGCCCCTGTGACTTTGCAGGGTACAATCCCCCTCCTCGCTGCTTTCATGTCTGGCATTGAGTGTCTGTGGCTTTTCCAGGTGCATGGTGCAAGCTGTCAGTAGAGCTACAATTTTGGGGTCTGCAGGGTGGTGACCCTCTTCTCACAGCTCCACTAGGCAGTGTCCCAGTGGGGACTCTGTGTGGGGGCTCCAACCCCATATTTCCCTTCTGCACTGCCTTAGCAAAGGTTCTTCATGAGTGTTCCGTCCCTGCAGCAAACTTCTGCCTGGACATCACGTGTTTCCATACATCCTCTGAAATCTAGGCAGAGGTTCCCAAACCTCAATTCTTGACTTTGGTGTACCTATAGGCTCAACACTACATGGAAGCTGCCAAGACTTGGGGCTGGCATCCACCAAAACCACAACCTGAGCTATACCTTGGCCTCTTTTAGCTATGGCTGTAGTGGCTGGGACACAGGGCACTAAGTTCCCATGCTGCACAAAGCAGGGGAGCCTTAGGCCTGGCCCACAAAGCCGTTTTTTCCTCCTAGGCCTCCAGGCCTCTAATGGGAGGGGGGCTACCATGAAGAACCCTGACATGCCCTGGAGACATTTTCCCCATTGTCTTGGTGATTAATATTTTGCTCCTCATTACTTATGCACATTTCTACAACAGGCTTGAATTTCTCCCCATAAAATGGGCTTTTCTTTTCTATTGCATCATCAGGCTGAAAATTTTCTGAACTTTTATGTTCTGCTTCCCTTTTAAACCTAAGTTTCAATTCTAAACCGTGTTTTTATGAATACATAAAACTGAATACTTTTAACAGCACCCAAGTCACATCTTGAATACTTTTCTGCTTGGAGATTTCTTCTGCCAGATACCCTAAATCATCTCTCTCCAGTTCAAAGTTCCACAGATCTCTAGGGCAGGGGAAAATGCCACCAGACCCTTTGCTAAAGCCTAACAAGAGTCACCTTTGCTCTAGTTTCCAACAAGTTCCTCATCTTCATTTGAGACCACCTCAACCTGGGCTTCATTGTCCATATCACTATCAGCATTTTGGTCAAAGACATTCAACAAGTCTCTAGAAAGTTTCAAACTCCCACATCTTCCTGTCTTCTGAGCCCTCCAGGTCTCTAGGAAGTTGCAACATTCCCCACATTTTCCTGTCTTCTTATGAGCCCTCAAAACTGTTCCCACCTCTGCTTGTTACCCTGTTCCAAAGTCACTTCCACATTTTGGGGTATCCTTATAGCAGCACTCCACTCTGCCGGTACCAATTTACTGTATTAGTCCATTTTCATGCTACTAATAAAGACATACCTGAGATTGGGTGATTTATAAAGGAAAGAGGTTCAGCCGACTCACAGTTCTGCAGGTCTAGGAGATCTCAGGAAATTTACAATCATGGTGGATGGGGAAACAAACACGTCGTTCTTCACATGGTGGCAGCAAGGAGAAGTGCCAAGCAAAAGGGGGGAACCCCCTACATAAAACCATCACATCTTGCGAGAACTCACTCATAATGAAATTACCTCCCACTAGGTTTCTCCCATTACATGTGGGGATTATGGGAACTACAATTCAAGATGAGATTTGGGTGGGGACACAGCCAAATCATATCACTCTGCATCTGGGTGACTTAATGCTGATGATAAAATGACTACTAAGCTTCTGGTTAATACCCTGGCCCTCACTGTGCCTCCCAGGGCTGATGGTTGGCTGCCTTACTCATCCCAGTGTTGTCCAGCTCTGCAGCCCACAAAGGACATTGGGTCCATGCTGGAACTCTCTATTTAGCAATCTCAGAGAGAGCAGGGCCAAGGGCAACTCAAAATGGAGCTCAATTTTGGGAACTTAGGAACCAGATTGGTGTGGAAGCCTTTAGCATAAATTTTTAAAGTGTATTCCAGAGGTATATTTAGTCGTTATAAAAATTCTGTAAGAGGAAATATATAGCTTTTGTTTTCCTTTTCAACATTTGTTGGGGGTGATTAGACTGTCTATAATAGGCAGGACAAAGCCAGACTGATGGACCAAGAGTTCCAGGCTCTCTCCTCAGAACAAGCCAGGGTCTTTTGGCAATTGGAGATGATGTCATCATCCCCTTCTGCAATGCACCAAATGCAGCCCGGCCTGAGCAACAGAAATCCCAACTCCAAGTACCACCTGGCTAGCTAGCTGAGTTCCAAGCAGAATAATTTCTTCACAAATCAAACTCTTGCTTAGTCCTTTCTTTGTGCTCAGCACTGTGCTTGGTTTGGGGAATAAAAGAACCTCAACAGCCCTATTTGGGAGTTAGAACCCCTCAGTGCCAAACTCACCTACATTCTTCACCATTTGCATGTCTGCAAGCAAGTCTCAACCTCCCCCTGCCTCAGTTTCTACAGTTGTAAAATGGGTATCTGGGGTTGTCTTGAGGTGTATTTCATCTAATGCACATGGAGCACTTAGCACAGGGACAGAGTAAATGACCAACAATTATTATTTTAATCCATCATGAAGATAACTGGAAAAGTATCTAAGATGCATTTTTGCCTGGAGCTCCAGTACAGTGAAGAAAACAGACATAGGAATCTACTGTTACAGTTGAGTGAGATACATTCTCTAATAGAGGTAGGAAGAGGGAGGCATAGGACCCCAAGGAGGAAGAATCCGCCCCCACCTGGGCAAGTCAAAGTAGGCTTCAGAGGCCCAGGAAGTAGAACTGGTGTTTGTTAACTTCTTCAGAGCCCCAGCCCTTCAAAAGCCCAGGCCCCCTGGTGTACCTGCTCTGGAGTTCTGTCTAATGAAGACTCTTTGACTGTCTCCTGAGTCATCTCCTTTTTAACTCTCCATAAATCTTATCGTGAAAAATACTTTTCTTGTCTCCCTCGTCAATGCCTTTGCATTTCTCCTTTGCTTTGTTACTGGCCTTCCGACCAGGGGCTTTCATCTCTTCACAACACAGAATCCTTACTGTGCTGTTTTCTATCGTTTATGCAACCCCTGTTATTCTCTCCCTTCGTGCATTATTTAGTCCCGGAAAGTGCTGGGGGAGAGAGCTTGGAGGAGAGATGTCAGTAAAATAAGTTGTATTCAACTGCATTATGCTGTGAAAAGCCCTAAAAGGAAACCCCTGTTTTTCAGGGATGGGGGTATAGACAAGGGGAGTGGTTAAGGAGGGGAAGATTTCCTTGAAAATAATATATAAAGGCCTTTTCATG
The DNA here is from genome assembly GCF_024542745.1 of Macaca thibetana thibetana. Taxonomy (NCBI): domain Eukaryota; kingdom Metazoa; phylum Chordata; class Mammalia; order Primates; family Cercopithecidae; genus Macaca; species Macaca thibetana. The sequence goes on along the minus strand of NC_065597.1, from coordinate 25,986,152 downwards.
TAAATATGTGAAAACTGATTGTGGTACTTTATTCTTCAGATAGAAGAGCAAGGTCAGCAATGCATCCTGTATATTACAAGAAAAATATCAAATTTTCTGTCTTCTGAGTTGAGGAATGTAAGAAACTGTAATTATTATTATAATTATTATGCTGATAAGAATAGTATCATTATGATGATTATTTATTGGGTGCCAACTCTATACCATTCACTGTATTAAGGGCTTTACATGCATGATCTCACATAAGCCACATGGCAGTCCTATGAGTCAGGCAGTATTATTATCCCTGTCATAGGAAGGAGGACGCCGAGGATCAGAGAGGTTAAGAGCGTGCTTAGGGTCACACGGCAGCTGCAGAACTGTGACTGACACCCAGGCCTGACTACGACCATGACCCCACACTGCCTGCCACTGTCTGGGGCTCTCTCTTCCATGGAGCCCACACAGTCCTATGTCCTCATGAGGACCACTGGTTTTGTCTCCACTTACTCTCCATGCAGCCCCTTGGGAGCCTCATCTTGGGTTTCCTAATGATTTGCGCATCCTCTCCCGAAGACCAGACCATCCAACCACAGCAGCCAGGGCCCTAAGGCCACCCTGCATCTCACCTCAACCACCCTACCTGATTGGAAGGAATTCTGACTCTTTATTTAAGCCTTGTTTATGCTTTATACACATCGGACTAAAAGAAATCAGAAAGATTAGTTGGGCCAAGTGATGCCAGGCCTGTGGACGTGAGGACTTCATGGGCAGCTATCAGAAATGTGGGCCTGGACAGCTGTTCTGAGACTGACCCAGTGCCCATTACGTCATAGTCAGTCTGGGCGTAGTTTATGTGTGGTCTTCCTGTGGCTACTGTAACAAATCCCCAGGAACTTAATGGTTTAAAGCAACACAAATGTATTATTTTATAGTCCTGGAGGTCAAAAGTCTGACATAGAGACTCTTGGAGGCTCTAGGGACAAATCTGCTTCCCTTTTGTTTCACATGTTCTACATGCTGCCCACTTTCCTTGACTCCTGGTCCCTTCCTCTATCTTCAAAGACAGCAATAGAGCATCTTTTAGTCTCTCTCCAACTCTGGGTCTTCTGCCTCCTCTTTTTTCTTATAAGGAGCCTTGTGATTATACTGGGCCCACTTAGATAGTCCACGATAATCTCTCAATCTCAGAAATTTTAATCTAATTCCATCTGCAAAGTCCCTTTTGCCACCCAAGGTCACACATTTGCAGTTTCTGGGGATTAGAATGTGGATATCGTTGGGGTCATTATTCTGCCTGTCATATCTGAGATCCAGAAATTCCATTCCTAGGTATATATAAGCCAGGGAACCTCTCACACCCATTTGCAAGTGAATCGTAAAGGGTATTGCTGGAGTTATTCAGGGTGTTAGGAACCAGAGACAACATAGGCATTCTACGTGGAGATAATGGAAAAGTGAAGGATGTGGAAGATGCAAGGACACACAGTGAATGGAAGTAACAACCTAGAGGTTTACACCCTGACGTGAATGCATCTTAGAAAGAATGCTTAGGCCGGGCGTGGTGGCTCACACCTGTAATCCTAGCACTTTGTGAGGCTGAGGCGGGCGGATCACTTGAGGTCAGGAGTTCAAAACTAGCCTAGCCAAGTAGAGACTGGTAAAGACAGGTGAAACCCAGTCTCTACTAAAAATACAAAAACAAATAAAAAAGTTAGCTGGGCATGGTGGCAGGCACATGTAATCCCGGGGACTACTTGGGAGGCTGAGGCAGGAGAATCACTTGAATCCAGGAGGTGGAGGTTGCAGTGAGCTGAGATCACATTACTGCACTCCAGCCTGGGCAACAGAGGGTAACTCTGTTAAAAAAAAAAAAAAATTATTAGAGAGGGAAAGCAAAAAACAGAATAAGATGTGTGAGTATGTGACACAGGATCATTTACATCAATGAAACAGCTAAGTACAAAATTGCGACATGCACTTTGCATGAATACTGTATAAGCAAAAAGACATGTTTGGACACCTTGGTGATAGCTGCCTAGGAGACTAGAAAAGGAAATGTTATGGGATAGAAGAATAAAAAGGAATAAAAATAAGTCTTGTTCAAATATCATCCCTTCCGTGAAGCCATCCTTGACCCGCTGAAGCCTCCAGGTAGAGGGGCACGGTTCAGTGGGGACAGGTCTTTAACAGGATTCTTGCACACTGTCTTGTGTCGGTATGTTTGCATTTCTAGCTTTATGTGAGCTCCTTGAAAGCAGGGACAACATCTTGTTTTCCTTTGTATCTTTCAAGAGCAGCGCAATGCCTGCCTCACAGTAGGTGCCTAATATGTGTTTGGTTAACTTGAACAGTGAACAGTGGGGAAACAAGACATCTGGAGCGGGTGTCTCACATGAGCTGACACTTAGAAAAATTTCTAAGGACACCCAAATGGGCTTTAAAGCTATGTTTGGAACAGAAAGTTGAATCATAAAGCCTGATTCTTGCAGGTGAGCAAAGGAGAAGGATGGCAAAGAGGATGGATGCAGACCTTCTGAGCATCTGTTCTGCTTCTAACTTCTCCAGACAAAATGCCAAGAAAAATGAGCATCAGAATAAAAATGCAGAATGAACATTGGTAGAAGGGAAAAGAAACCCCAAGTTGGATAAAGAGATTGTAAGACAGCATTTAATTGTTCTAAATAAATCCAATCCAAAAGAGTGGCAGAAATGCTGAGACAGAGGATAGAAAGTATCTCCAAATATTTCAAAAGGTGGCAGTAAATTCTGAGATTCTGTAATGAGACTGACATTGTTCTGGGTCAAGACTCCAGAACAGATCATTAAAGCAATGGTTTTGAACGTTTAAAAGAAAAATAAAGTGGTGATTCTTTAGACGCCTACAAGGGTTCATTAAAATCACGTTGTGCCTGAGTGACCTGGTTTCCTTTATGGACCTTAAATGGTAAAAAGGTAGAGACCTGTAGTAGATATTTTATACAGATTTCAGCTAAGAGTTTGACAAGCTCTTTCTCAGTGGTTTTAAACACAAGGCTGATTCTTACTTTGACAACCAGTTCAGTTATCATGCCCAAATGGCTTGGATTCATGGAATGGTGCCAATCTACCACACATAATATTAAAAACAGCTACCGTGTATTAAATGCTTACCACGTGACAGGCACTATCCTTGGCAATTCACATGGAGTTATGCATTTTCAGTCCCAACTACTCTAGTATGGAAGGGCTGTTACTACTGCACTTTGCATGGGAGGGAAGTGAGGTACTCACAGGTGAAATAACTTCCCCAGGTCCCATGGCTAGCAACAACTGGTTCTGGAGACTCAGCTAACACAGCGTGTTATTCTGCTAGAGAACAGATGAGATACTGGGCTGTCTGACTTTCAAAATGGAACTCAGAAATACAAGAGCCTCTGCAGAAATGGAATGAACAAAAGGAAATATTTTCTCTTGTCTTACCTTTCAATCATTCTCTGCTTCTCACCTAAACACAGCTCTCACACCCAGACTCTCTACTGAAAGGTATGCTTGGTCTTTCCAGGCCATTTCTCTATAGCAGATCTCTGTCATAGGGTCCTTCTCAGGGACTGTTTTCCTCCATTCTATTGGTCTGTTTCCCACATGGTTTTAACCCCTGGTCCTGACCTGTGCCTAATCAGTGTCCCCAGATTTCAGTTTTGGGATTTAGCCTCACCCTACACTGCTTCACCTGGGTAGACTCTCTTCTGATAAAAATCCATCTGTGCATATCTGGCACATACGTGCCAGTTGCTGTGAAATACAAATAAGCTTATGGCAGGGCCCAGCAATAATGGGACTTCCTGGGATAGAGGGTTAGTGCCTCAAGTAGCTGAAGAGGCTCCCCACACAGCTCACCCTCCTCTGAGCAGAGTAATCACTGCAAACAGGGTTGTTGGCCATGCAGAATCCATCCCTGCAAGTCTGGGATTCAAAAGATACTTCCCTCCTCAAATAGGAGCAGGAAAAGGTAGCATTTAAGGGGCACAGGCACTTAAGGGGAAACAATCCAACTAACTTAAATGTTTGTGTTTTTTTTACATTTAATTCTTATCTAAACAGACTTATCTATTTGGTACCATACTATGACTAGAATGAAACCATTTGAATTCAAGGTTGAATTTGGGAAGAGTTTATATCAGAACTACATCCAGCTATCTTGTCATTTAATGCACACTAGTTGAATACCTGGTAGAAACAACAGGGTGAACTGGATTATGTCCAGAGTTTGGAGTCAGAGGTCTGGGTTAGATGCCTATTCTTCGATGCACTTAGTAGATGGCCTTAATATCTCCACCCTGCACTTCTTTTAAAAATACAGGTGATGATATACATGTCATAGGGTTGCTGGAAACCTTATGCTTTGCTGTCCTAGGAGCAGACCCTGCAACAAGGATTCAAGTGTGTGAGGTTTATGTGGAAGGTGATGGGAGCACTACATGAGAATAAGAAAATAGGAATGAGAGTGACAGTGAGACTAGGAAATGAGATAAGGTAGGGAAAGCGGCCAACAAAAGGGCTGTTATCAAGTCAACTGTCAATGTGGATAACTAAAACTGAATCCTGCTGGTGAATTATGGAAGCCAGTTTAAAACATAAGCCTTAGAGTTATCACATTCAAAGGGTGAGAGAGTTGGGGTATTTATACAACTGCTCCTGTTGGTCTTTGGTTGAGGCCTGGCTGTTCTCACAATGTGTTTGTTCTCCTACAAGTAAATTAGGCCAGTATGCCCTAGAATGCTAAAAAGAAGGGATATAGGCGGAGCATCTACAGTGTCTCCTAGGGATTTTGTAAGCTGGTCTATGTGAAAGCCTTTGAAAAATTTATTTATACATTCAACAAATATTTTAAACATGCCTACACTCTGAGTAAGTACTGAGGCACTGGGCATTGGAAGGTAAACAAATGCTCTTGCAATAATTTTACTAAAATTTCAAAGGTAAAGTAAGTCATTATAGTCATTATAGTTAATACCAAAGAATGCTCTAATAGGGAAATAATAGAGGGGACTTTGGTAAATACAGCACTGGAACTTAATCTATTATACAGATCAAGGAGCTCTACCTTACACTCAAACAAGAAAGGCTTAAGCTGAGTCCTTAAGAATATGCACCGTTCACAATAGCAAAGACTTGAAACCAACCAAAATGCCCATCAGTGATAGACTGGATAAAGAAAATGTGGCACACATATACCATGGAATACTATGCAGCCATAAAAAAGGATGAGTTCATGTCTTTTGCAGGATCATGGATGAAGCTGGAAACCATCATTCTCAGCAAACTAACACAAGAACAGAAAACCAAATACCACATGTTCTCACTCCTTAGTGGGGGTTGAACAGTGAGAACACATGGACACAGGAAGGGGAACATCACATACCGGGGTCTGTCAGTGGGTGGAGGTCTAGGGGAGGGATAGCGTTAGGAGAAATACCTAATGTAGATGACGGATTGATGGATGCAGCAAACCACCATAGCACATGTGTACCTATGTAACAAACCCGCATGTTCTGCATATGCACCCCAGAACTTAAAGTATAATAAAAAAAGAGAAATACTAACTGGAGTATTAAGAGAGGTGTAGAAATGGACTTTCTGACAAAATAGTGCCATATTAGGAAGAAGTTTCCAGGAGAGAAGAGTTTACCAGTCATCTTGTTTCTGGCTGTGGCAGTCCATTCCCTCACCTGGAAGGCTCTTAAAGAACTAAAGAAAAATTTAAAAATATTTTGTGCAGGGACTAGCCTGATGCTCCTCAACCAGGGGTAATTTTTTTTTTTTTTTTTTTTTTTTTTTGAGACGGAGTCTTGCTCTGCAGTCCAGCCTGGAGGTGCAGTGGCACGATCTCGGCTCACTGCAAGCTCTGCCTCCCAGGTTCACACCATTCTTCTGCCTCAGTCTCCCGAATAGCTGGGAATACAGGCATCTGCCACCATGCCTGGCTAATTTTTTGTATTTTTTTAGTAGAGACGGGGTTTCACCATGTTAGCCAGGATGGTCTTGATCTCCTGACCTCATGATCTGCCCACCTCGGCCTCCCAAAGTGCTAGGATTACAGGTGTGAGCCACTGCACCCGGCCAAGACATTTTGATTGTCATGACTGGAGTGGTACTAGTGGCATCCAGTGGGTAGAGGCCAGGGATGCTGCTAACATTCTATAAGGTACCCCCTCAGAACAAAAGACTACCTCATTCAAATTGTCAGTATTGCCCAGGTTGAGAAACTATGGGCTAGCCCCATTATCTTTACACTCTTCCAGAGAGAAGCTAGGAAGCTGCTTAAAAAAAGAAAGAATATGCAGAAAATAGCCAGAGAAAATGAGGGATTTCCTAAGGCAGGTATTCAGGTAATAAGAAGACCTTGAGGTGGGAGAGATCAGGGGTCAGCAAATGATAGCCCTAGGGTAAAATTCAGCCCTACGTCTATTTATATGAATAAAGTTCTGTTGAAACACAGCCACATTCATTCTTTTATGTATTGTGTATAGGGCCATTAGATATACAGTAGCAGAGTTTACTAGTTATAAGAGAAACTGTATCATCTACAAAGTCTACCTGGCCCTTTGCAGGAAAGTTTGCTGGCCTTTGGTTTACACAATGACCTAGATATAGATTCTAACACATTTTAAATAATCAAAAATGTTTATTATTTATTTTTTGTTTGAGACAGAGTCTTATTCTGTTGCCCAGGCTGGAGTGCAGTGGTGAGATCTTGGCTTACTGCAACTTCTGCCTCCAGGGTTCAAGTGATTCTTCTGTCTCAGCCTCCTGAGTAGCTGGGATTACCATGCCCAGCTAATTTTTGTATATTTTGTAGAGATTGGATTTTGCCATGTTGTCCAGGCTTGTCTTGAACTCTTGAGCTCAAGCAATCCTCCCCTCTCAGCCTCCCATAGTGCTGGGATTACAGGTGTGAACTGTAATCCTTATTATTACTTAACGTAGATATATGTAAGAACCCATTTGTGAAAGGCTCACGGCCTAGTGAAGGGAGCAGAGTGTCAAAAATAGTTATAACACCATATGACTGATGCTATAACAAAAGCCTATACTGGGGCTTCTAGAGCTGCCAAGAAGAGAATAATTCATGCTGCCTGCGTGGGGCAGGGAGGATGGCTTCACAGAAGGAGAGATGGGTCTGGAGTCTAAATCCATGTTTTCAGGATAATGGAGGGAATTACACTGGAGTGTGTTAAAAAGAAGAGAGAAATCAAAACGCATGAAGGGTTCAGGAAAGATTTCAGTTTACCTCCTTGTGCCTCCGAGCCACTGGCAGGGCCATGAATACGGCTTCTCAGGAGAATTGTCACTTAACCCCCTTCATCCCTACTACCAACTTTTAAAAAAATTCTTATTTCAAGAGTTAGTCAGCAAGAACAGACAGTAACTGGACCACTGGGTCTGAGGCCTTCTTGGAAAATTACACATTTTCTAGATAAAGGATGCAGTACATGAAGGTGGAGGGTGGCAGATTTTAAGTGAAGCAATAAAAGTTGATGTGCTAGGATACTTGAGTATAAAAACTGCACGTTAGGCCTCCCACTGGACAAATTGTAGACAATTGGAGCACAAGAATAAATAAGGGTAGCAACAGATTGTTACCCTACAGAATAAAAAAAGAATCCATAAAACCATAGTATAAAACTTTTAAAATTAGAAATAAATTAATAAGTTGGGGGGAGCTTTTCCTTAAAATAGAATGCCAACAAATAAATGTAGAAGGACCCATGCCATTAGAGAATCACCATTTGGTAACCATAATGGTAAAATTTTTTTTGTTGGGGTGGGGGGCAAAAATTATCAATGAAGCCTAGAATCAGTGGCTGAAAATATAAAAAGAAACAAAGTATTTGTGTAGTCTGGAAATACCTCCTTCCAAGACACTTGTTGGTTATAAAGGAGGAAAAATTAAATTCATATAGGAGAAACCTGGCAGACACCACCTTAAGTAAGTGATCCAAGTTAATGTCATCAGTAACAACACAAAAGCCTGCTACATGCTGCCTGATATGAAGCACTGAGAAGGACACAATACTGCCATGATGTTGCCACAAATGCAACAACTGCTGGGACCAACCGTGAGGGCAGGCTGGGGGGGTCTCTGTTCTCTGACGTGGCTTTCCAATGGCCTTGCCATCACTCCCGTAGGAGTGTGAGTTCAAGGACTTCAGAATTGTAAGGCAGGAAAATGCCGTTCCTGTTGGCTTCCCATGCCAAAGGGAAATGGGTACTTCATGCATTTCACTAACACATACCGAGTAATCATCTAGCTTTACGGACTGCTTCTGTGCACTGGGAATTGTACTAGGTGTTGAGGATTCAGGATGCAAATATGAAGCAGGTATGAACTCAGTCCTATGGAGCATACACCCTAATGGGGATGTCAGGTTTAAATAAATCATTACAGAATTTGTTATACAATTAAAGTTGTGATTAGAGCTACAAAGGGAGGGCAGACTATGAGAAAATGTTAGAGGAAATAGACTCACCTAAAATGTGGAGGTAGAGGGGAGTTTGTGAGGATGTGATGGGGTAAAGCCATGTGGGGGAGGGTGGCAGAGATTATTTAGGTGTTGAGAAAGGAAGTTCCTTGCTTGTACTTTCTTTCCAGCGGTGTCTTTAACCTGGATCGAATCTTGGGAGACACTGAACAAAATAACCAACCTATAATCTTAAACTATGTCATGGTCATGAAAGACAGAACAGAGCTGAAGAACTTTTCCAGATTAAAGGAATCTAAAGAGAAATGAGATCTGAGGCAATATTAAATCCTGGATTAGATCCTGGACAAAAATTTTTTTTTGCAATTAAAAAAATTAGTGTGGTAATTGGATAAATCCAAATAAAGCGTGTTGATTAGATAATTTTTAATAGTATTAATTTTCTGATTTGATCGCTGTTCTGTGATTCTATGAAAGAGAAAAAATATCCTTGTTTTCGGGAAATAACACACTGAAGATGAGGGGAAAAGGGGCATCGAGTCTGCAATTTTCTCTTAAATAGTTGGGGGAGGGAGGAATAATTAAGTAAACGTGATAATATGTTAACATTTGAAAATTTGTACTAAAAGTATAAAGGAATTACCTGCATTATTTTTGCAACTTTCCTGTAAGTCTGAATTCATTTCAAAATAAAAGGTTAAAAATAAAAACCCTGTATATTATAGAAGACAGATTTACAGAACAAAGGCTCTAGAATCAGACCAATCTGGATTGGAATGTTTGAGCCCAGACTGACTGGCAGTTGTGACCTTAAATATGTTATCTAGCCTCTCTGAGCCTCAGTTCTCTCATTAATAAAAGAGGAAAAATAGTATCTACTTCTCAGGTTTAGGTAAAGACAATGCAGTTACTATGAGTAAAATTTTACACAGTGCTGCACAATGCCTGAGACTGCCTGCCAAGGTACCTCTGAGGCTAGCCAAGATGCTTGGTAGACTTGTTGACTGATTGGTTGACAGGGATGTTTTCATGCCCTGAATAACTCAGGCTCTACATGTGCACTTTTCTCCACTGGGCAGCTACGCTACCAGATTCCAACTTTGTCTTTAAAATACTCCTCCATATGGGTGTGATGTATGCAAGGAAGACAATGTAAACCAGGGGGCTAATACTCTAAAATAGGTTTTAAAATAAAATAAAGTTTACTGGCCGGGAGAGTGACTCATGCCTGTAATCCCAGCACTTTGGGAGACCGAGGCGGGCAGATCACTTGAGGTCAGTAGTTCGAGACCAGCCTGACCAACAGGGTGAAACCCCGTTACTACTAAAAATTAAAAAAATAATATGGGGCATGGCAGGAGAAGCCCTTGAACCTGGAGGCAGAGGTTGCAGTGAGCCAAGATCACACCACTGTACTCCAACCTCGGTGGCAGACTGAGACTCCATCTCAAAAAAATAAATAAATAAATGAATAAATAAATAAACTTATCAGTATTCAATTACAAATGCTAAGTATGTTTGCAATGGAATATTTGAAAAATAAAATTAGAAGAAATGTACATTGATAGTTTCATCCAAAGATTAAGTCACACACACACAAAAATACTCCATAGAAAACTTAAATGAGAATAAAACCAAACTAAAAACTTAGCATCTTTGTCTTTTCCAAAGTGGCTACTTGCTCAGCTGTAGCTCAGAAGAGCATTCTCTTTGCTAGCTCAGTTCCCAGGCTTTGGAGAGATCATGTGGGGAGGGAAGAAACAAAGTATTAGTAAAAAGATGAGGAGTACTTTCTGGTGGGAAAAAGAGACAGGTGAGGGGTTTGGGCTGGAAGCAGAAGTGGAATGAGAGAAAATGCAGAGGGAATGTGAGAAAACACTATTCCAGGTTACAGAGTGGATCAGTTTTAACATTTTTGAAGAAAGGGGAGCTACTTTTTATTTACTTTGAAGTCTCAGACTGCTTTCTTTGACAGCACACAGTGACTGCTAAACTTACGTCACCTAGTGCTTCCACCATCCTTCTTCGCTCCCAGTGTGGGGTGATATTCTTGAAAGATAATCAAGAAGGACTTTTCACCCCTGCCAGCCATTCCCCTATATTCTCCACTAAGGCACTAAAAGTTAGTGCCACCATGTCCTAACCAGGACAGAAACAAGGAAGAACAAAACCCAGGATCAGTCATTTTGACAGGAATGGATTCAGTAAAATCTGGGTGGGAAATGATATTTTTCCTGTTGGATATATTTTATAACTGTAGGTTATATTTTACTTTTTAAAACGCACAACTTCTAAATTACGCTGGCTACACCTGACCTCTATTAACCCCTGGAAGCTTTACATATATTTTCTCAGTCCCTTTATGAAGAAGTGTTATAAGTTGGTGTCTGTCTTTTATTTCAAATAAGGAGAATGATGTTGATAAAGCTCACCCACTTAAATCCACATGGTGGATGGAAAAAAGCCACGGCCTTTATTAATAAAGAAAGCCTGTGTGGCCCTTATCCAATGTGGACAATTACCTCCTCTCTCTTTCTCTTTACTTCTCCCTGGAGGTTTAATGGGATAAGCCACTGTCTGCTTTCTAAGAGGGCTACCTGCTGTCACAGAATCCCCAATCATTATCACCGAAGTACATTGATGGTGTTTTGAGATGCCGTATACTTGATATTTTCCTTTTCAGTCTAGTAAGCCCTTTGGGATCTTTCAAGATAAAACCATTTCATAAATGTAGCTGTATTACAGAGTAAAATGCTTTATAGGGGACTTCAAGGAAATTACATTAGCCTATGCCTCTCTTTTATGGAGCTCCACCATTTAGATGGCTTTATTAATACAGAGCAGGCCTGCTATGGATTTATGAGATCTCAGTGATCTTCACTCCTTTTTCTCTTTGGCCCGTGTTCCTGTTCCAATGTTTGAGGGTCATATTGTACAAATCCAGAGTCATGGCATTGAGCACACAAAGCGACTCGGGGGGTCTCAAAAGCCCGCAGCTCCACCGGGCACTGGTGTTCCCTGTGTGAACAGCGGCGTGTGGGACTCCCACAAAGGAGCCGCTGATGTTGCATTGCTGAGTCCAACTGTGAGAGCAGGCTGGGGGTCTCTGTTCTCCGACCTGGCTTTCCAGTGCCCTTGCCATTGCTCCCGTAGGAGCATGAGGACAGGGCTTCAGAAGTCAGGCAGGAAAATGCTGTTCCTCTGGGCTTCCCACCTCAAGGGGAAATGGGTACCTCATGCATGTCACTAACACATACAGAGTAATCATCTAGCTTTACGGACTGCTTACTGTGCACTGGGAATCGTACCAGGTGTTCAGGATTTAGGGGGCAAATACAAAGCAGATATGAACTCTGTCCCCATGGAGCATGCTTCCTATTGGGGAAGTCAGGTTTAAATAAATCATTATAAAATTCGTTATATAATTACAGTTATATAAGGGGAAGACAGACTATGAGAAAATGTAAGAGGAAACAGACTCACCTAAAACGTGAAGTTAGAGGGGAGTGTGTGAGGATGTGATGGGGTGAAACCATAGGACACAGGGGACAGGGATCATGTAAGAGGTATTGAGAAAGGATATTCCTTGCTGGTACTTTCTTTCCAGTTATTTCTTTTATTTTCTTTTTTGTTTTCTTTTTCTTTTTTTTATTTTTTTGAGATGGAGTTTCACTCTTGTCACCCAGGCTGGAGTGCAAATGTGCAAGTTCTTGGCTCACCACAACCTCTGCCTCTCAGGTTCAAGCGACTCTCCTGTCTCAGCCTCCCGAGTAGCTGGGATTACAGGTGCCTGCCACCACATCTGGCAATTTTTTTTTGTATTTTTAGTAGAGATGGGGTTTCACCATGTTGGCCAGGCTGGTCTCGAACTCCTGACCTCAAGTGATCCACCCGCCTCAGCCTCCCAAAGTGCTGGGATTACAGGTGTGAGCTACCATACCCAGCCTATTTCTTTAACATTATACATGTTGGCTACAGGGATAAAGATCAGAAAGTTTTAGGTGTTACTAGAAAAACACACAAATGATCATTTGTTAATTACAAGTAACTTTTACAAAAGAAAGAAAAATAATTACACATTTTCCTAAATTATTATTTTGCTTATATATCATTTCCCTAATCTAATTTTTTAAAAGATACGTGCCTTGGGTTTTAGGTCATTAGTGACCATTAGTAAATGAAATTATTAAAAGTTTAAGTTTGTTTCTATTTCACATGTCTTGCATTTCACAGCGAATCAAGCTCAGTACTGTTACAAGATACTGACACCTTGAGATCTGAAAAACCAAAAAATATAATGAAACAACCAGTTTTCAGAAATGAAATGTGGACAGAAGAATCATCACTGGGTGTGTTGCTCAGGCTTCACGACTTCCTTGCCCTGGCCAGGGTTCAGAGTTTCACCTGCATCTTTGTCAGATTCTCTTCTAGATCTTCCTAACCCCAACTCCTGTCCGTCTTTGGCCTTATGAGTTGCATGCATCCTATCCCTTCTCATGGACCCAATCTCTCCTAATTTGCTTTGGTGAATTTTGCAACCAAAGGCACAGGCATCTGTATCAGTTACCTATTGCTGCCGTACCAAATTACTACAAACCTTGTGGCAAAAAAAAAATAGTGATTTATTCTCTCATACCTCTGGAGGCCAGAAGACCTAAATCAAGGTGTCAGCAGGACCAGGCTTTTTTGGAAGTCTCTAGAAAAGGATCCTTCGTTGCTTCATCCATCTCCTGGTGGATCTGGGAATCCTTGGCTTGGTGCCATATTGCTGTAATTTCTGCCTCTATGGTCATATCACCCTCTCCCCTGTGTATCTGTTTTCCTCCATGACTCTTACAAGGCCACTTGAAATTCAATTTAGGATACACTCAGATAATCCAGGATTATTTGATCTCAAGATCCTCAACTTAATTACCTCCGCAAAGACTGTTTCCAAATAAGCTCACATTCACTGGTCCCTGGGATTTGACATGGGTGTCTTCCAGCGGGCCACATGTCATAGCATCCATGTTATTTTACCATGGATTTACACCCAGGAAAGGGGTGTTTCCCAGGGCTTCCATTAAACCAGGGTTTCTCTACCTTGGCACTATTGATGGTTGGGGCCAGATAATTCTTTGTGGTGGAGGCTGTCTAGTGCATTGCAGGAGGCTGAAAAGCATCACTGACCTCTACCCACTAGATGCCAATGGCAGCCCCCCCATCCCAGCTGTGACAACCAAAAGTCTCTAGACTTTGACTTTTATCCTCTGCAGAGGCAAAATCACCCCCAGTTGAGAACCAAAGACAGGATCAATTAGCACAGTACCATAGACCAGTTTGTTCTCATTCCTGGCTGTATGTTGGAATAGCATGGGTAACTTTGAAAAATACTGAGAACAGAGTCCATCCTAGAGGATCTAATTTAGTTAGTCTGGGGTAAGGCCCAAGTATCGGTAGTGTTTGTTTTGTTTTGTTTTGTTTTTTTAAGTCCCCTGCTTATTCTTATGGACAAAAGACTGTGAATTGCTGATAAAGACAGCAGGGGCTTCATAACAGTTTGTTCAATCGCAGCAAGCTCATTTCAACTCTTTTGCAAATCATTGGGGGCCTTCATTTTATTATGTATTGAGAAGATTTACCCAGTGGAAAGAAGCCTAAAGAAAAGAAGAGGCCGGGCGCGGTGGCTCAAGCCTGTAATCCCAGCACTTTGGGAGGCCGAGACGGGCGGATCACGAGGTCAGGAGATCGAGACCATCCTGGCTAACACAATGGAACCCCGTCTCCACTAAAAATACAAAAAATTAGCCGGGCGTGGTGGCGGGCGCCTGTAGTCCCAGCTACTCGGGAGGCTGAGGCAGGAGAATGGCGGGAACCCGGGAGGCGGAGCTTGCAGTGAGCCGAGATCGCGCGGCTGCACTCCAGCCTGGGCGACAGAGCGAGACTCCGCCTCCAAAAAAAAAAAAAAAAAAAAAAAAAGAAAAGAAGAACATGTTACTTCCTTTGTCTTCTCCGCTTCCTCAGAACCATACGTTAGTGGCGTTTCCTTTTCCAAGGATGGCCTCTGAGGTGGGCACCTGGGAAAAAGAAGGGCAGCTGTAAGCCAAAGGCCTGGGTGTTAGGCCTGGCTACACCGTCTCCTCATTGACTTCTGGTGGGAAGTCCCATTTCATCTCTGGGCCTTGGTGTCCTTGTGGGGAAGGTGGAATGTGAGCTGGGATGAAGCCTGAGTTGGACTCAGCGGCTCTGTGCTGGCGACAGCTCAGGGGATGTGGGGAGGCAGTGGCAGTTGCAGAGTCATGTGGCTAGTGATAGATCCATAGAAATGGAGCATCTGCTTTGGCCTCAACTGTAGCTCACGGGATTCATTGCCAAGGCAGAATCCAATGTGGAACGTTCCAGCAATGAAAAAACTATCCATATTTTGTATTACCCTTTTAAACCCTCCAAATCACAATATAAAACAGAAATATGTGTACTAAAAACGATTTGTATGGAATTCTTCCTAGAATTAAAAATCACAATAGACTTGTTTATGTTAATAATGATTATTTTTTTAAAAGATTAAAGAAACATTACGACTTTGCTATGGACAAATGAAAGACAAAACCTTCTCTATGATGTGCTTATACAAAGAACTTCCCCAAAACATATCAGAAATGAGCCTCTGTGAGACTTGGGTGCGCATTGCTCTTTGTTTCTGCTTTGCACATTCTTGTGATTACTGTACCTGCTATATTGAAATGGAAACTCAAGGTGCCATTTTGTGAAACCCAGAAAGTGAAAAAAGATTGTTCTTGAGATTGAGTGGATAGCTTTTGCCTGTGATTATGCCATGCTTTGCACTGGGCATATTTATAGACACTGTCCTTTTTCACTTTCTCTCCAGCTTCCCACATCTCCCCTTGGCTCCAGACTCTTATTTCTAAACACCCACCCAAGGTTTCCACTGTAGAATTTAACAGGCACTCATCTCTTTCTCATGTCATCTCCCATACCTGTCCTCCCATTATCAAGACAAATAGGTACACCACGAACCACCATCCTCAAGCCCAAACCATAGAAATCCTCCTTGAATCCTTTCTCCCAATTTCCACAAACAATTCAGCAGCAACCGTCAATTATATCATCAATATATGTCCCTTATCCTACTGCTTCTCATCATCTCATCTCAACCATACCCACCCATGCTATGACTCTCTCTCTCATCTCTCACCTGAACCATGGCAGAGGCTCCCTTCTGATCTCCCTGCTCCTGAATTTGCCCTCCCTACTGGCATTCTTGATCCATCATCCAGAGAATGTTTTTGAAACATAAATAGGATTGCATCACCTTACTGCTCAAAACTCTTCAATAGAATCTAAAATGGTATAGCCACTCTGGAAAACAGTTTAGCAATGTTTTTTTTTTCTTAAGTCAAACAAAACATGCAGTTATATAACCCAGACATTGCACTTTTGGGCGAATTCATCTCAGAGAAAGAAAACTTCCATTAAAAGAAAAATCAGTACACAATTGTGCATAGCTGCCTTACTCATAAATGCTAAAACTGGAAGCGAACCAGATGTCTTTCAGCAACTAGATAGTTAAAAACAACAACAACCACCGTGTGGTACATCCATGCCATGCAATACTACTCAGAGATATAAAAGAACTTACAAACTTACATAGCAAATAGAACCTTTGCAGGTGGAATGTGGATTAATCAGCTGACCTTAACATAAGAAGAGGCGCCTAACTTACCCAGGTGAACACAATGCAATCACAAGGGTCCTGAAAAGTAGAAACACAGGTGGAAAAGAGTGCAAAGGAGATGTAACGACTCAGAAAATGGCTGGAGAGATGCAACTTTTGTGGCTTTGGAGATGAAGGAAGGGGCTGCGAGCCTCTAGAAACTGGGAGAGGGAAGAAAGTAGATTCTCCCTTGGGCCTCAGAAAGGAACCAAAGCCATCCAGACATACATGGGTTGCTTTAAGCCACAAAGTTTGTTGTAAATTGTTACAGAAGAAACAGAAAACTAATACAGGAGGCAAAACATCATTTCCCAGTGCCCCCCCCCTCAAAAATCACCATGCAAGTTTGAATGAAATGAATGTCCGTTAATTATATTGCCATCACCAATGCTTTCCTGTGTCTGTCATCTTTTTAAACAAAACATGACTTTGAAATGTAGAAAATAT
This sequence comes from Macaca thibetana thibetana, assembly GCF_024542745.1. Classification (NCBI taxonomy): domain Eukaryota; kingdom Metazoa; phylum Chordata; class Mammalia; order Primates; family Cercopithecidae; genus Macaca; species Macaca thibetana. The sequence continues at coordinate 25,969,547 of NC_065597.1, read as the reverse complement.
TTGGAAGGTAAACATGAATTGTAAAGTAGAGGCTTTCCAAATAACAGGGGAAATTTTCTTGTTGTGTATGTGCCATAACTGTGAAAGATAATTATTTATATCCAAAAGGGGGAATGTCAGGTATTGGTTACAGCTGTCAGATCATGAACACTGCTGGGGAAGCCTTGTTCCTCGCCAAAATACTGTCTGATGTAGACTTCAGCAACACTGCAGAACATTGTACATTTGATCTTCAGTCTTCTCTTTTTGCACCAGGAAAACCTTGGGGGTAGATTTCATTGGTTCATAACCACTTTAACATCTTCCCAGGCGGAAGGTTCCATTCATACCTCAGGCTGAGTACACCTAAGATGTGCTCGTTCACCCAGGTGAATGCACTTGAAGGCCTTCAGGCAGGGCATGCATTGCATTGTTGGCCCCAAGTTAACCATCTCTCCTTCCTGCTTTTCACCTGACTGCTACTGGTCCCTGAAGACAATGGAGCCTGTGACCTGTGGCTGGTGACTCCTGGGTCAAGTGACTCCTAAACGGATGTTTTGAACTTAGACTTCTCTACAGAGCTTCAGACCTGGCTATCTGATGCCTGTTTAATATCTCCATGTGTGAATCCCTTGACCACTCAACTTGACCACGCCTAACATTGTACTCATTGTCTTCCTCTCAAGCCCTCTCCTCCCCTACTGCGTTTTCCATCTTGGTGAACCATTCTATCAAATCATCAAATTGTTGAGGATAATTTGCTACATTTCTATCCAGTCCATCTCCCTGACACTGGATCATCACTAGGCCCTTTCCATTATGCCTTCTAAATTTTTCTTCACTGCAGCCTCTCCTTTCTATCCCTACTGCCTCTGCTGAAATTCATGCTTAAATGGGGGAATTTAAGTCAGCTCATATTTATCAAGCATGAACGATATATCAGATACTCTTTTAAGTACTTTTATGTGAAGCATCTCAGCTATTCCTCCCAGGAAAATTGTTAAGTAGGTATTCAAGTTATTGTCATTTTTAGAAGCAGAGGTTGGTGCTAAGAGAGGTCAAGAATCTTTTCCAAGATCTGACAGCCAGAAATGGGTAGAATTGGGATTTTAGGTTAGGTATGGCACACAGCAGATTCTGAGTACTTAGTTACTAATCTGTGAGTTTACTAAGAGAAAGACAGAGCTGTGGTCCCTCATCCACCTCTGCCACCTCTCAGACAAGTGTGAATATCTTAGGCCAGGTAGATTAAGAACAAAGTGAAGAGGAGTTTTCCACTGGACTCCTTTTGTCTTGCCTTATGAAGAAATAAACATTGACAAAATTATGAGTACACATTTTCCAGCTATCGTGTCTCCAAAAGAAGCAATAACTAGTCATACTGGAAACAGTTTAAGAAATATTAATTGTAGTAACTAATACTAGAGATCGTTTATTAAATGCTCATCATTGGCCAGGCATTTCCTAGGCAATTTCTAGATACTATCCCACTTAATGCATATAACATCCTTGTGGGAAAATAAAGCTCAGGAAACTTAGGGAATTTGTAAATATCACATTAATAAGTGATTACACATACAAACCTTTCTGAGTCCAAGCTGCTGTTCTTAATCACCAAAGTATACTGCCCTGCACATTTGTTCAGCACAGAGGGTGGATTCAGAAGATAGCAGGCGGGGCATGTACATGTTATGGGTACTCGGGAGGCCCATGACTTCTCTAAATTTTATTTGTAAAGAGGGCATGCTATTGCCAACATACTAGTGGCCTTTATCTATCTTGAATTTCCAATATCTGACATTGTTGACTTGAAAATTTGTTTAGTTAGCAAAAAGTGGTGTGATTCCAGTGACCCCAACCCTGCCAGGATTGCCATGTCTGGAAGGAAAATGTACTTATTTCTTCGGATTAGTTTTACGTAAAATAATTACCAGAAACTTTTGTTTGTCCCCCAAAGAAAGACCAATATCTCCCGATTTTCCTTGCAGCTAGATTTCATCATATGGTCAACAGTTGGCCAAGAAGATATGAGGAGAGGTGGTAGATGCAACTTTCCACTTGTGTATTTCAAGAGAAGGAATATGGTTCCCCTTTCCCCTTCCCCACTGACTGGGATAAGATGTGGATGTGGTGGTGAGTTGCCTGGGGCCATGAGGACACAGGCTATATTCCACAAATGCCACAAAATACGAGGGAAGCCAGGTTTTAAAGATTCAGCTTCCTATACATCTCTCAGACAGATTTATGTCTCTCCATCCCTGCCTCCACTTCGTCTCTAAGTGACACAGTGGGGCCACCACGTCAATCTAGAACTGCTCCTGCCTGAATCATCACTTGAGAGAGTAATATGCATCTATCTTATTGAAGCCACTGACATTTGAATCTTTACTATGGCATCCAAACCCATATCTTAACTAATAGAAATCCACTGAGACACAAGCTATTGAAAAAGTACTTTTTAAAGCTCATTCTATGCAAACTTTCCAGTGTGAAAGAACCTGCCACATTCTAGGGTTAGAAAGAGATTTGACTTGGCTCTGCTCAACATAAGCATCTGGTAAGGGATTGGGTAAAAATGAAATCAGAGAAGTCATCAGGGGTTGGGTCATGAAGGACAGGCTCTGCTGTGTTAAAGAAAATGGACTTAAACCTGGGGGTGATGACGATCCAAGAGGAGTTCCAAAGGGTGTAGAAGGATACACCTGAGCTTCAAAATAATCCTTCAGCTGCCATTTGGAGCAAGGCTCTGATGTGTTAAAGAAAATGGACTTAAACCTGGGGATATGGATGATCCATGAGGCGTTCCAAAGGGTGTGACAGGATACACCTGAGCTTGAAAATAATCCTTCATCTGCCATTTGGAACAAGGCTCTGATGTGTTAAAGAAAATGGACTTAAACCTGGGGATAAGGATGATACATCAGGAGTTCCAAAGGGTGGGGAAGGATACATCTGAGCTTGAAAATAATCCTTCAGCTGCCATTTGGAGCAGAAATGAGAGAGTAAAGACTAGAATTAGGAAGAAAAGGTTGCAAGCAAGAGATAATGGTGGTTTAGATCTAGGATGAATGAGGACAGAGAGAAGCAAATCTGTCAAGAGAGAAGTAGAAGGTTAAATGATGAAGACCTGCCTGACTGGTGGATAGGTAAGAGAAGCCTGCAGAAATACCAAGAATCATGCCCATGTTTGTGGTTTTGGCAACAGCACGGTGAGTAGCACCCTTGATTTGCTAAAATAAAAAGCATACAGTGGAAAAAATATTTGGGGGTGGGTTGAAGGTGGAGATTCATGGGGAGATAGAGTTTAACTTTGCACTTGTGTAGTTTGATGAGCTATGGGACATCCAAGAGGCAGTGTCTAGTACACAGAGTTAAAAAAAAGAATAAATCCAAGACTGAATGTCAGTGATGACACAGACTTTTGCATATTTCATAGTAGTATTTGATTATGCTAGGTGGAGGACACACCTAAGGCATTCTTTGTCTCTATATTTACACTGCAAGCCCCTCCCGGAGAAGATGTTTTCCACTTCTTCCTTGTGTGGCATTTGTGAGCAGAGCTTGCCTTAGATTCAGGGTGAATGATAGGAATGCAGTAGCTGCTTGTGATGGAGAGAATCCCAGCAATGACTAAATGCTGTGTCTTCTAGTGCAGTTTCCTTCAAAGTTTATTTTTCTCTAATGCAATTGTATCTGGTTTTTGTCCCCTGACTTTATTCATAGCACCTAACACAGTGACTGACTCACAGCAGGTGCCAAATAAAAACAAAAACGAATGCATGTTGAATGAACTGCCACCTGTATATGCTTTAAAATCTAGCTACTTAGAAACTGCAGGCCAAAAATGTTTTTGATGAAAGCATGCATCACTACACCCAGTAGGGTTAACCAGACAACCCATAATCATAAACTAAATGGATAATTATAAAGCAAAAGTATTAATCATTTATAAGTAAAAAGCAAGTACAGGCATTAAAATCCAGGATCTACTCGACTCTGATAATGTACCAATAACATCCTTCTTGAATGTTTTAGGAATCCTGGAAATCTATCTTTCCAAGCACCTGATGGTGATTTTTCTCCTTTGCCAAACAGTGTGAGGCAGGCATCTTGCTTAATTAAACAGCAAATTAAAATCATCAATAAACTCTAAGACTGCCTGGAAAAAGAATCTGGCAGTTCCTCAAAAGGTTAAAAATAGAGTTGCTGATAACCTAGGAATTCTACTCCTAGGTAGATGCACATCCACACCAAAGCTTATAGGCACATTTTCATAGCAACATTATTCAAAATCACCTAAAAGTGGAAACAACTAAAATGTCCGTCGAGCAATGAATGGATAAACAAATGTTATATATCCACGCAATGGAGTATTATTTGGCAGTGCAAAGACTGAAGTACTGATGCATGCAATGACAGGGATGAACCTTTAAAACACTATCCTAAGTGAAAGAAGGCAGGCACAAAAGGTCAGATATGATATTCAGTTTCTATAAAATGTTCATAAAAGGGAATGAGACAGAGAATGAGATTTTTTGGCCGCCAGGAGGTGAGTATGTAATGGTGGAAAATGAGGTATGACTCAGGGATCTCAGGGATAGTGTGTTTTTTTCCAGGAGATTAAAAAAAAAAATTCTAAAATTCATTGTGGCGATGGTTGCACAATTCTGTGAATAGACTGAAAACCATGGAGCTGTACACTTTAAAGGAGTGAATAGTATGGTATGTGAATTATATCTCAATAAAGCTGTTGTTTAAAAAAAAAAAACTCTAAGAACAAGGGCTCATTTGGTACATTAATGGACATTGGTAGCCTTCAGACATAGGCAGCAAAAAAATTCTTTGGAAGAGTACACCATCACAAGCGCCTGGTGACTCTGGATCAGTTATTTCAACTTGTGAAGTCCTGGCTTCCTCTCTTGTAGGACAGAACTGCAGCAGGTGCTGTTGGTGTGTATTCAAATCCTTGTGCGTCACCAGAGGCTTTCTGGAAGCCCCTGTATCTCAGTATCTGAGGGCTTTCTGTAGCCACTGGAACATACTTGGCTCCTTCCTTTCCACGTGGTGAACTGGAAGTTCCGGGAAGTTGACTTCCCTGAAAGCAGCTCTGAACTAATTACAAACAGGAGTCGGAGGAGCAATACCCAGCTTCCTCGCCGACTGTGTGTTACAACTCAGAGGTATGTTCTACCCTATCCCCGGGTATGTCAAGGAGGGTGGCATCCCAGGTGCCCACAGAGACAACCCGCCTTTCAATGCATCCTTGTGTTGGCTTCCTTGCTTTCCCCAGCTAACTTTCTTCATCCGTACCAGTGCTTCTTGGCATTACCTCCCAAATAAACTACCTGAGCACATAAATGTCTGAGTCTGCTTCTGAAGGAGACCAACCTGAAATAAGGGATAATCGGAGTGCCTTCCTCTTAGGTCTGTTGGAAGGAAGAAATAAAATACTACATGGAGAGCGTTTCAGCACTATGTCTGGCCACCTAATAAATGTTACCTATTATCATCATTATTATTATTATTGTTATTACTAAAAACAAATAATTCACTGGAATTGTTTATCAGATCTCGGCCCATCTGGAAGCCTGTCTTGGCTTTCCTACATATGTGAGACATGCCAAGCTGGTATTATGCTTATTATTTCACCACTGAGCACCCAGTTCATTATTTTCCATCCAATTGACTCCAGGTTTTCAAAGACTTTATCTAGCAAACTGCACAGATTAAGTAATAATTTATTTTCTCACCCATGTTTTATTAATCAAAGGCACATATAACTGCCAATCAGAGCTGCTGATCAGAATTAAATTACTAAGTTCACCATGCAGAGCTAATATCACTTCAGTCAAAAGCAAAACATCTTGATGTTTTTGTTTGTGAAGCTTTCTCACTTGTAAAAGTAAGATTAGATTAGATTTTCTGAAATATTTAAAATAGCTTGCAGACCTTCATTGCCACAATCAGGGTCTCCTAAGACCTAGAAACCCCATGTTGGCCATTGGTGATCTAATAAACCAAAATTCATTAAGAAGTATGTCTGCTTTTGCTATAAAAATTAGAGCAATAAAATCTTTATGGCCATATTTGCCAATAACCTTTCTGTATATGACGAGAAAATAAAGGATAAATGGATATTTAGTAATGTATTTTTTATCTTGACCTTTTCACAATGAAATATCCACAAATCTAAGAGAGGCTGGATTACACTAAGATGCTAGCCCACGCCAGGTTTCCTGCTATAATATCAAGAGATCATAGTCTATGAGGAAAAAGGAGAAAGAAATAAGCAGTTTGGAAGAGTACAGCAAAGGGGATATCTAATTCTCTATTGCTTAAAACAAATGGCACTTGCTGGCAGTATGTTCACAAGCAGATGTGCTGAGTGCATTTGCTTAGCCTTCTGAATTTACTCTCCCTTCTATACCCTGCTCTGTCCTTGGGCAGAGCACCTGGCAGCCTTGTCTTCTGGTTTCCAGCTGGCTTCAGTAAATTAGAAGCACTAGTGAGGAATCAGAGGTGGAGGGAGAACAAGACAGAGTGTCAGGTCTCCTGGTTTCCTTCCTAAGGCTTCATACAGATCAGCATCTTGTGGCACTAGAGAGTAGAGAACGGAGGACAGTGGATCTGGAGGGGCCAGTGGGCTACAGTTGGCCTACCAGGATTCCTAACATGTAAAATAAATACCAAAAAGTTCACAGGGTTTGTATGAGAATTGAATCATCTGATCCACAGAAAATTGACCACACTGCCTAGCATGTAATAAGTAAACAGATATTAGCTACTGTTATTATATTCAAGGATCTGAAGAAAAGTTATGGTTACTCTCTGCTTTGTGAATAGCAACAAGCCCTGTTTCTCCTATTGTGGGGATCTGAACTCATATTAGAGCCATCACTGCTCTAGGCAAGAGGATAACTTACCTGCCTGAACGATGACCAACACTCATTGAAAGCCTAGTATTAACCAGGGACTGTAGTAATTACTTTTCAAGTGTCGTCTCAGCTTTGCATAGTAGAAATACCATAGCCAATGAGGTTTATCAGAGGTGCAATGATTATTCATTGAAAACTCGGGCCAGCAGGAGTAAGAAAGCTGCCCACGCTCAGATGGTACATGATAGGTAGAAGTGGCATTTGAACTCAGGCCCATGAGCTTCTCAGGCAGCACCCACGTTCTACTGTTTACAAGAGACCAGTTCTTCAAAGTGAATCCTGAGCCACTTGATGGGCAAGGAATCAGGTTGTCTGAGTGTGGAAAAATGTCTATGCATTTATCATTGTCAAAACTCCTTTCGAGAAAATGTGCAGTAATTGTACATTTAATTCAGCCCCAGCACAACACAATGTTCCAGTGAAGTGTACAGCCAAGTGACATGTGTTGAGATGACGACCCTGTTGGGAGGGAGTCTTGTAAACCTCGCACTAAAGAAAAATGGCCAACAAACACATGCAGTGGTTTATGGGCCTCATCTCTTTGTGGCAGCTCTGTGGCTCCTGGGAAGGAAATGGAACACTTAGGAAGACGTACGGAGCCTCCTGGTTCCCATAGGTGTACGATACCTGAGCCAGTGCGTGAATTTATGTCCTTGAATATTCATCAAAATCCCCAGGGGGAGACAGTTATGGACATCAGAGCAAGCCTGGGTCCATGATGAGCAGACCTCTCTTTGGCATTCCCTGGTCCTCCCTGCACTTGAGTCAAGCCTGGAAGAGTTGTGGGGAGCACATGGCAGCCCTGCAGATGCTGGCAGTAAGGGAACTTCTGCTTGGGCATCTCAACAAAATAGGACTCATTGCCACGGACTGAGCTCATGCAGCGGTCTCGCATAAGAACCTAAATGTGGTTCTTTTACATGATGCTTGCCAGCGTACCCAACACCCTCAAGGTGAGCTGTGTCCTGGGCTTGGGAGGAGATGAAAAGTCCTTTCCTACTTCAGTCTTACCCATGCAAATAGCTGAATATCAGGACCCACTGCTTGTATCTATACCTCCAGCTCAGGATAGAACAACTTGTAGGAAGCAGATATCAGTTGATATTTGTTGGCCAGGCACAGTGGCTGACTTGTAATCCCAGCACTTTGGGAGGCTGAGGCGGGTGGATCACGAGGTCAGGAGATGGAGAGATCGAGACCATCTCGGCTAACACGGTGAAACCCCATCTCTACTAAAAATACAAAAAAATTAGCCGGGCGTGGTGGCGGGCGCCTGTAGTCCCAGCTACTCAGGAGGCTGAGGCAGGAGAATGGCATGAACCTGGGAGGCGGAGCTTGCAGTGAACTGAGATTGTGCCACTGTACTCCAGCCTGGGCGACAGAGCAAGACTCCATCTCGGAAAAAAAAAATTGGTATTTGTTTCTGAATCAATGAAAAGCCACTTCTTCTTTGAGAGCACAGGCAGTCTTTCCTCTCCAGAGGCTGGGATGGGGTGAGGGATGTGGGGGAAGGAGATACCCTCCTTGCCAGCTTACAGTCTCACAATGATTCCACTGACTTTTGTAGGGGACAAAATCCTCACACATGTACACAAGCACACACACAGTTGCACACCCCCCAAAACATGACCATTCTGACCTGTGCCGTCACTCCCTGGCCATTTAAGAGTGAGCCGAGGGAAGGTATCTGAGCTGAACTGGACCAATAAAATTATTCTTGAGGATGTGAAATTCAGGACACAGAAATATGGCGATGGGCAACATCTAAGCTGAAGCATATCAATTGGAGAGTTCCGGATTCACATATTGCAGTGCCCAGACAGGTCTGGTTTCCTTCTTTTTATGATCAGGTGCTCCTTTGTGTCCATGTGCATACAACTCTCTCACTGCTGTGGGTTTCACTGCCCGCCCCCTACCACCACCAACAAAAAAGATATGTGGGAGTTCTAACTCTCAGTGACTTTATTTGGAGATAGGGTCTTTACAGAGGTAATCAAGTTAAAATAGGGTCATGGGTAGACCTTAATCCAGTATCACTGGTATCCTGTATTAGTCCATTTTCACACTGCTGATAAAGACATATCTGAGACTGGGTAATTTAAAAGAAAAAGACACTTAATGGACTCACAGTTCCACGTGGCAGGAGAGGCCTCACAATCATGGTGGAAGGTGAAAGGCACATCTTACATTTGGCAGCAAGTGAAAAAGAATGAGAACCAAGCAAAAAGGGAGACCCTTTATAAAACCATCAGATCTCATGAGACTTACTACCACAAGAACAGTATGGGGGAAACCACCCCCATGATTCAATTATCTCCCACCAGTCCCTCCCATAACACATGGGACTTATGGGAGCTACAATTCAAGATGAGATTTGGGTGGAGACACAGCCAAACCATACCATGTCCTTACAAAAAAAATGGGAGATTTGGACTCAGAGGCAGACATAGACACGGGAGACTGGCATGTGAAGGGAAGGGAGAGACTGGGATGATGCAGCTACAAACTAAGGAATGCCAAAGGTTTCTAGCAAACCTGCAAAAGCTAAGAGAGGCATGAACAGATTCCCCTCACAGCCCTCAGAAGAAACCAGCCCTACCTACACCTTGACCTTAGACTTCCAGCCTCCAGAACAGATTGACAGGAAATTTCTTTTGTTTAAGCCAGCCAGTTTGTGGCACTTTGTTATAGGAGCCCTAGCGAACTAAGACACACCCCAACAATCTTCTTTCTTCCCGTTCCTTACCTGCTTGATACTAATCATAGTGAATTCCTTTTGCTTGCAACCAAGAGAAACCTAACAGATACCCCAAATAAACCACAGTGAACATAGATTCTGATTTCAAATGAAGCATCCAATTGGTCAGGATCCTGAACTCAGGATCCTGGCTTTTATCAACCACTATAAGATTCATTTTGAATTTGTAAAGCAAAGCAACTTATAATTAACACAAAGAGGCTGTAACAGAGAAACCAAGGAGATGCCCTTAGACCAAAGAGGCAGTAGCTAGAGAACGTTCTTTTCAGATAGAATGGGTTGAGAAAAACAATTTGCTGTAAAAAAAAAAAAAAAGTTTCATTTCTCTGACTGTTGCTAGCACAAACGGCGGAAAACAAAGAAGCTCTTAAAGACAAATAAGTTGGTTTTTGTCTCACCCTATATCATAGGAAAAATCATTATAAAAAACAAAAGCATGCATTGAAATATTGACCCTATTAAGAATTGTCAGGAGACCCCCATTTAGGAGTTGAATTGTGTCCCCTAAAAGAAACGTCCAACTCCTAACCCCTAGTGTCTGCAAAAGTGACTTTATTTGGCAATAGAATCTGTGCACATGTAATCAAGTTAAGATGAAGCCGTTAGATTGGACCTATTCCAGTATGAGTGGGGTCCATATAAGAAGAAAATGCAGTGTGAAGACAGAGACATGGGGAGAACACCATGTGAGGAACAAGGCAGAAACTGCAGTGATTTAGCTACAAACCAAGGAACACCTGGGGCTACCAGAACCTAAAAGAGGTGAGGCCGAATCCCCACCTAGACACTCTGAAGGTAGCATGGCCCTTGCCAGCACTTTGATTTCAGAGTCCTAGCTTCCAGAGCTGTGAGACAAGTACTTTCTGTTTTAAGTCACCCAGTTTGTGGTACTTTTTTATGTCAGTCCTAAGAAACTAATTCATCCCCTTACTCAAAATATCTCTTTGGGTTGTGAGGAGGTTTACGCAGGGTAATGCCAAAGATTTGAAAACTCTCTCACAACGCAGAGTTAAAAGATGTTTACAGTAACTGAATTTTCTATAGTAAGTTTGAAAGTGCTATTACCTACAAGACCTGGATAGGATACATATCATGAAAGTAAGTAAATGTTGTCCTTCCTTCTGGTCCTCATTAAAATGTGTTCAGTAAATTGATGTCAAAATAACTAATACTCTGCAATCATACTTGAACATGGGTTACATTCAAACCAGGAGGACTAGTTATATGGTACCTTTTGGTGTGTTTGTAATAAAGGTTCTGCTTTTGAGTGTTGTAAAGAAAGCAACTAAGAGAAAATATAAAAACAAGGCATTCTAAACAACATTTTGAAAGTGACTAGTAGCAGAGTTTGCATTAGGCTGTGTCCTGGAACAACTCTGTTCTTAGAATAAAAAGAAAAGATTGTCATTTTGGTTGGTTGAAGAAGTCTTCCTTCACTTTCCAGCAAAGATTCTTATGCCTTTGATCTTTTGATTGTTCCCAAATAATGATGTGTTTGTTCTAAAAATAATTCTTCTTCAAGGAAGAAACAGAAATGTATTTTTTGGGACTATGTTGAAGAGAGCAAACTGAACTCTAAAAGGGGGAAAAAGAGAAATCTATTGAAGGCATGCCATGTGTTAAATTTACTGCTGATGTTCCAAGAAAATCTTCCCCTAATATTTTTAGACTGAGATTAATGTATTTGCAGACAATTTTAGAATATAAAGAATCCTAAACTGAACATCTGCTTTATTGTCTTGGTCCTAGAGTCAACCTTGTGGCTTAAAAATTTAGAAAGCAGATTTGGGGGAGTAAATACATAATTTTGGCTTATCCAAAGAATTTACTCAGGTGCTTTGGGAATCAAAATGGTTTTTCCTTTCTTTGTTTTGATAGATTAATGTTAGAGTTACTGGCTTTATTAAGCATTGTATGACAATGTCTTTCAATGTCCATTAAAGAATGCTTAGTAGAGTAAATGTTAAATTACCATGTTACATCTCCATAAATACATGTGAAGTCCATATGAATGCCAAATGAATTAAATATGGTCATTTCTATTACAATAAATGCCAAGTGAATTCAGAGCGATGAGGCACTTAAAATGTCACACACTCCCAACTAGTTCCATCATGAATTCGTTACTCCCGGTGACACTCATTCTTGTCAGGGTTTCCACTGTAAATACTACTTTCAGCAGTTTATCATAAAATTCCACTTGAGGAATTGATTCTCATTGGAAATATGGAAGATAAACTCTAAGCCTTGAAAGTAACATCAAAATAACTCGACTGTAGTGGGATTCCCACCCCTGCTCCCAAACTTGCAAGCTTAATATTTGAATAAAATATCTAGTTATGGTTTTTGATATTTTATATCAAAGAAAATTTCAATGTGATAAGTTTCCTCCTAGAACAAAGAGTTCTTTTAAAATGTCTCTTTGTAAAATTTACTTAATTTTGTACCCTTCTTATTAATTGAGGCAGATGTGTCAAAATTACAGGCAATAAGCAAATGGGAAAACTGAAACATCATAGTAAGATAATTATTTTAGTCAACACAGAAGCATGGATAATATCTGATTTCATGATCTAATATTTCCATTTTTCCAGTATTATCCAAAAATGTCCACTTTGCAACTGTAATTTTTTTAATTCTGAAACTTTATACTCTTGACCATCACCTCCTGGGTACATACTGTTGGTCACTCTTCCGTAAGAAATAGGTAGATAGACGGAATAAACACAGAGAGAAAGCTGAAGAAATACAAATTGCCAATTGATCCATTTGACAGCCAAGCAGGTAGTAGGAATAACCACCTACTCTGGCTGAGGTGTGATCCATCCCTTAATAATTCATTCTCCCTTAATAACCCTCCTGACCAACTGCTGTGTTCAATTGAGAGATCAACAATCCCATAAAGGAGTCCACCAAAGCCCACTACAGACACATAGTATTGGTAAACACGTTGACTAGTAATCTGTTTTCCATCAGGTTAAGCAATGCCTCTGCAAGTCATACCAGAAGCTGGAGGATGTCATAAAACCAAATCCCATAAATGGGACTCCAAATTAGGGCCCATCCACAGTCTGTTAATCATGCTGGGCAAAGAGAGGTGAGGTTTGCCTTGTATTCTCAGTTCTCGTAACACAATTCTCCTGATCTCTAATGACAGTAATGGATTACATAATGGCTGAGTAATGAATTGGGTTATTTCCTAAGGCTGGAGATCAAGAGACATTAAATACTTAGTCTCAAGGGGACTCAGTTTATAAAGGGCTATTTGAGTGCATTCACTGCCGTGGAAGCAAGACCTGAATGAGATGCCAAGGACAACATTGCCTGGGCCCTCTTTCTCGACAGGTTGCAGAGTCAGCTGAAGGTGCTAACTGCAAAAGATGCAAGAAAATGTGAAGTTACCTCAATGATATGGCAGGCCGATCACTTGACAAAGAAAACTAACTCATTATTAAGGGCATTTTGTCTTGTTTCCATCTAGCACCAAGGCACTAGCTTGAGAGCCATCTGTGTAATTGATTGCAGCAGTCCAAATTCTATCTCAATTGATATAGCCTGAAGGGCAAGGCCAGGTTATATTTCTTTGTTCCCCACAGTGTCTTGGACATAATAAGTGCTCAATAAATATTTGATCGACTTGATAGGGGCTGGTGGTTTTATCCACAGATATTGCATCAGACATACATTGCCTGATAAAAGCCAACTCATCAGTCAGAGCCTCTTGTGGAAGGAAGAAAGGGCCTATTTCACCCAGAAAGGAATTTCAGGGTCTTATGCCAATAATCACACCTTTTGTCATGAATTCTTTTTCTATTTGAGTCGTATAAACTTTCACTATTGGATGCTTAGGTTTATATACGAAAAGAAAAAATCATTCACAGGGATTTCAGTCATTTTGCCAAAATTATACTTTCACAGTCTATCCTGCAAAGGGTACATTATGGGAACTGATCTAGTCAATACTATCATATCTGGCTCATGATGCTAAAGCAATATATAACACATAAATATGGAAAAAAGAAATTGTGCCTTTCTTTTCTATGCATGAGAAAAAAAGTTTGCAACAAAGACAATTAGAATGGAAGAACGGAAGCTCAGTAAGTGGGAGATGACAATAATTGTAAATACTAAACTCTCAAATCAAATATGTAATTAAATGTATATGATTCCAAAGTGCAATTAGTCATGCACCGTAAGATTTTTTGGACACATATTGATAGTGCTAAGGCAGAGTTGTCATATTAAAATGGGAATCAATTAGCTTGTTCTTAGTTAGCCATACAAATAAATTCAGCTTTTCCAAAGAGGTAATCAAGGATACTGGCTAGAGCATAGACTCTGAAGTTAAACAGAACTGAGTACGAATCCAAGCATCACCACATTATAGCTCAGCAACTTTGAGCATTTGTACCTAGAGACAATGCAGGGTCATAGCAAGAGGCTGGATCTATTGGGAAACCTGAATTCCAATCCCACCATTGTAACTCATCAACTCTGTGACCTTGAGCACATCACATGTTCTCTTTAAACTTCAATTTCACATCTTTACAATGAGGTTATTTCACTTCTTCTTGGGCATCTTCCTTGTTTTATTGTCGTTATCTATTCCAGGCCAGTGCACATATAGCATGGTTCACATTAGCCACATCACAGGACCCATCCCATCATAAAGAGAGCAAATTGCCAAGTAGGGCATGCCCTAGAATGCAGACCCATGAAGTACTTCTCTACCTAAATGACACATCCACTCAGAAAGCCAACTCTGACCCTCTTCCTTTAGGTTAAATCCTCTGGCGTGTGTTATAGTCTGTATTTCTATTATCAGAGCACTTATAACAGGATAGTTTTAAATGCCTACATAAAAAGGAAAATGATTAAAATTTACCACCTTCATACTGGCACAAGGTTAAATATAAAGACCAGGGAAAGAGAGTGCAAAATAGATCACACATATTGGTTATTTGATTTATGTCTGCAGTTCAGTGATGGAAAGGGTGATCTTCTCAATAAATTGTGCGGCAGCAACTGGAAAAATCATACATCTTGACCTCTACCTCACACCATACACGAAATTAGTTTAAGATGAAAATTAATCATGAAACCCACAAAGATCAAGCTTTTAGAAAACCTAGTGGAGAATGTCCATGACCTTGGGGTATGTAAATATTTCTTAAACAGGACACAAGAAGCAATAACCCTAATAGGAAAAATAAATAATTAGCCTTCATTAAAATATAGAACATCTGTTTATCAAATGATACCATTAAGAAAGTGAAAGACAAGACACAAAGGGAAGAGACTTGTAATTCATGCATCTGACAAAGACTTATATTCAGGATATATGAAGAACTCCTTGAATTACCACTGAGGGAAGTTTCTTTTAAATGGAAGAGAACTGTTACATTCTGGAGAACAACTTGCTGGGTATGCATATAAGTGTTTGAGATTGGAACTTAATGAGGGAGCAAGAATATAGAATACTCATACCATGTAACAGCCCCCACATACTGGGTAGAAAATCAAGAGAAGAGATGGGAACAGGGATGGAAAAAGAAAACTTGGAGATAGTTAGAGATAGAGAGCGAGGTACAAGCAACAAAAGAAAATAGGCCTGGTGCCTGGAGGACATTTAAGAATAGCCATGTTTAATATTCCACTGGCAGTTGATACAATCTCCAAATACAACTTTCTAGAATTTCAATAAAGTGTGCTGTCCACACAATGCTTTCGAAGAAAAGGGAAGGGCTATTTTTCTACACGTGGATTGTGCAATGTAAAGATGATGAAGCAAAACAACAAAACAAGCAGACGCTGATCTTAGAGCTAGGAGGGGGTCTTTGGTAGTGAGCACCCACCCCTGTGAAATTCCAGAAATGTCACAGATATCACTGAGCATTCTCAAGGCATGCAACAGAGTTTTGGTCCAATTCTATCTAGATTTCACTGAATGGGAGATCCCAGTTGGCATTCAGTTAACGTATTTTCATTGATCTCTCCCAACTAAAACATTAAATTCTTTGAAAGCAAACTATATATAGGAGCCCCAAAATATTCAATGGATCATGAATGAATAAACAAATGAATGTGGATGAATGGAATTTAGGCATTTTGTTCACTCTGGTCAGCTTTCAGAACTTCCTGATCACTTTTTTTTTTTCAATCTCTCATTTTACTGATGTCTTTTCATTTGACCATTTTCCTATCATTTGCCAGAAGTTCCCAGTCATATGCTTATTGTATTGTCCATCTACATAGCAACATTTCAGCCCAAATGTGCACCTTCTCTATTTGGGGATGAGTTACACTATAGCATACAGTGATTCAAACACATTTGCAAAATAATTACCCCTCTTTCATAACTGAGGCTTTTATCTGAATAAATGTTTCCCTAATAAAGCTTGCAGCTGGGTTGAGTTTGAGAAATACAACAATTAGGAGTCATGGGACAAGAGCTCAAAAAAGGGTTCCCTTTAAACACGAGCATTTGCTTCCTACATCTCTGATTAGTAGGAACAAGGCCTGTATGTGCCTGCCAACATAGCACTGATTGCTAATCAAGTGGCCATGGTATGTGTGAGCAAAAGAAAATTAGAAAACAAACGTAGACGCTGATTAGTTTTCTACAAACATCTTTAAAGATATATGAAGCAGGAACCAGCTAAGGTGAAGCAGGTAAGAAGAATTCAGTTCTTCTTGCTTTGCCAACTTTACCTGAACCAAATCTGGAAGTAAAAAAGAAACTATGGAACAAGGCATCAAACTGACTGCAAAACCCAGATGAATCTAGGGAGTAATTAGTAATGACAACAGCAACAACCACAATCAAAACTGCTAAGGTTTGTACTCAACCCTAGCAAAACAGTGATGTTCATTAGCTCATTCTGGTGTCATAATTACTCCCTGAGGTGACTGTTAATTTTTGCCGTCTCCATTTTACAGGTGGAAAAACTGAGATTCCGCAAGGGAATAATTTGCTCAAGGTAACGTATTCAAAAAGGAACCAGGATTTATAATGATGTCTTCCTCTCCATATTTCAGGCTTTGCATTTGACCTATTGATATGGTTTGGCTGTGTCCCCAACCCAAATCTCATCTTGAATTAATAATTCCCACACGCTGTGGGAGGGACCTGGTGGGAAATAATTGAATCATGGGGGCAGTTTCCCCATACTGTTCTCATGGTAGTGAATAAGTCTCACAAGATCTAATGGTTTTATAAGGGGAAACCCCTTTAATTTGGTTCTCATTCTCTCTTGTCTGCTGCCATGTGAGACATGACTTTGCTCCTCTTTTCCTTCCACCATGATTGTGAGGGCTATCCATTAAACCTCCTTTTCCTTATCAATTACCCAGTCTAGGGTATGTCTTTATCAGCAGTGTGAAAACGTGCTAATACACCTATAGTGGAAAGAAATATATTTGAACAAGCCAAGGGGTGATAAATATTATCGACAATATTATAAGCAGCATTAGAGAAATAGGTTTAAAAATACAGAGATTCAAGGATGTAGGGGTAACCTTTGCAGCTAATGGGAACCGGTGAGGTGAAAGGACTTCTTAAAAACATCCATTCTGGAGAAGACAGCAAACAACCACACTAATAGAAGATACCCACTGTTAACACTCAAGTTTTACATTTGCTTTAGTTGGAATATCAAACCCATACTTGAAAGAGTGTACTTGGGGATCTCACCTGAGTATTCACTTTAGTTACGTGCATAATTATTCATTGTTCTGTCAACAGGCCTCACTCCCTCCCTCCCTTCCTCCCTCCCTTCCTTCCTCTCCCTCCCTCCCTCCCTCCCTCTCTCCATCTCTCTTCCTTGCTCCCATTGATTGATTGAGCTAAGGTCTTGCTCTGTCACCCACGCTGGAGTGCAATGGTGCCATCTGAGCTCACTGCAACCTCTGCCTCCCAGGCTCAAGCATTCCTTCCATCTCAGCCTACTGAGTAGCTGGAACTATAGGTGCATGCCAGCACACCTGGCTAATTTTTGTATTTTTAGTAGAACAGGGTTTCACCATGTTGCCCAGGCTGGTCTCGAACTCCCGAGCTCAGGTGATCCACCTGCCTCAGCCCCTCTCAAACTTCTGGGATGGCAGGTGTGAGCCACTGCACCCAGTCTTGTGACCACTGCTTTCTGATGCTATTTTCCACACCAGAGGAGATGCTGTCAGTGTCTTGCCAAATTCCTCAGACTGCAACCCACTTCACTGTGCTCCAGGCAACCTCCCATTGCAGGATGTGCAGTTCTGTGCCTGAAGGCTTTTCTCAGAACCACAGAAGATGAATCTGCCTGTGTATGTGGCAGGTGTGATGCCCCTCCGGTGGGAAGTGTTCCCAAATCAACACCCTTTTTCTGGGAGTAGTCCTCAGCCAAGAGCACTGAAATAAATACTCCCAGCCCTCCTCAGGAGGGAGAACTCTGAACTGTGTCTTCTACATTATTTCCAGAGTTTTCTTACAGGATTAAACTTTAGTTGCCTACCATAGCTTAATACTGCACCCTACCTTGACTCTGCTTTCTGTTTCCTTGTCTTGTGTGCAGTACTGATGCTTCCTGCACCTTTTAAATAAACTACATACACTCACATCCTTGGCTCTTCTCGAGGACTGCAGTCAAGACACACGTAAACTCATGTCATTTCATGGGTCCCCACTGGACCAGTGTCTTAGACTTTGGACAACGGTGGCCTTTCAGAAGGCCCATGCTGACGCCAGGCAATGCCACGCTGAAGTTGAGATATCTTTTCAACACCACAGACTTTTTACACTTCAGACCCTCTGTCAAAAGCTCAATATTGAAATTACCTCATTATCTCCTCTAAGGCTGGCAGAGACCATTGATACTTGAGAGGGCTAATCTAAAAGAACCATTGATCATTTAATCTGCTCAGTTTACTGAGTTGTATTCCTGAATCAAGTCAAATCGCCAGGAAGCTTAGCACTCTGTACGAATGCATTCACCTTATCAGGATTCCTGTTCATGTCTTTACTGAGGTAAGATATACAACATAACCAGGCAAAGACTGTTTTTACACCTCTGGAAAAATAGCTGTTGAAAAAGCTATTCCCTGCGTAACTCAATGCCCTTTTCAGTAAAGGCTCTTAAGATACGTTCTTACCAGAAATAAATGCCAAGGGGAAAAAGTATTCTCTTTCTGTTTATTGGCGTGTTGTTGCTACTGCTGTTGCAGCTGCTTTTTCTTTTTCTTCTTCTTTTAATTAAACAATGAAAATTATTTAAGCTAACACAATTCCATTTTTACATGGTTAAGTAAAAACTCAAAGTAAATTAAGTGCTACATTTGAATAACTATATCCAATTACTGTCCTTTCATATTATATGTCTTTAAAAAGATTTTCACTATCATAAAATTGTACTTTAATAAGCTGTTTAGAAACATTTAAAAATAAATGTGATAGATATGATGAATAAACAACATTAAATCTACAAATCATCAGAATATAATCTTTGCTATAAAATAGGTTATATGTGGACAAACAGATGTTATTGATGCTTGACTCAAGATTACCTACATTTGGTTCATAGCAAAAATGAAGTTCCTGCAGTTCAGAGATAACACAGGAAGGATCAACAGGTAACCTTCTATTTGCAACAATATACCTGTTTGCAACTGACTTGCAATAATATACATGTTTATTCATTCAGTCAGTCACAAATTTTGTGTATCTGCTATGTGCTAAGTATGGCATTAAGGTTAGGAATAGATCTCTGAGAAAATATACGAATGCTGACTCTGTTCTCATGGAATTCGTGATTCAGTGAGATTATGTGTGTGTGTGTGTGTGTGTGTGTGTGTGCGTGCACACATATGCATGTGTATGTGTGTGTGAGAGACAGAGAGAGACAGAGGGAGAGAGAGACAGGAAAAATAGCCTCAATTAAAGACTGCCTCGCCCAACCTCCAGTGAAAAGTAAAATAGCAACAAACGGAACTAAGGAAACAGCTTCGGAAACCTGATTGTGAATGTTTATGTGTATTTGTGAGGCTAGCACATAGCATGAGTCATGGCTTGTACTATAGCTGCACCAGAAAAAAAGAAAAAGCAAAACAATGCAGCAGTAGCGTGACCATCCTATCAACAGGGAACAGGCGTTTGTGGGTTTAGTTTAATGCTAGTTACTATTTCTATTTTCTTAAAACAGAATGGAGAGCTCTGCAGTTGCCCTCTGTTTAATGATACATGAGGTCTTGACAAGAACCTAAACACCAGCCTGTGGCTTGTTTTGGTTGTGCTGATATTGTGCTGAGGTCGCAGCCCAGGATCACGACCCCAGAGGCTCTGATAAAGGAGTATCTCTGCTCTTGGCACCATCATACCATAGCCTTCAAAGGTGAGCTCTGGGAGGAGTCCATGAAGATCTACAGGCAAATGGTTGGGCCAAGTGTCACCCCCCACTCCTCACCTGTTCTTTCCCTAAAAACACATAAGACTCAGCAGTTGTGTGGGCGATGCACTCAAGTAGAGTTGATTCTACCTATTCTCACAGTGCTCATCCAACATATGTCTTGGTCATTGGCATCTGTAGGTAGGACAAACATTTCATTATGAACGTTATGGTCTAAAGTAGTATCACCACTCGGGGAACTAGTTAGAAATGCAAATTCTCAGGCCTCATCCCTGAACTTCTGAGTTAAAAATGCTGAAGGTGGGGGCCTACTATTTTAATAAACCCTGTAGATCAGCAGACTTCCAAACTTTTTAGCACCGAGGACCAGTTTTGTGGAAGCTAATTTTTTCATGGGATGGGGAAAGTTGATGGGGATGGATTCGGGTTGAAACTGATCTACCTCAGATCATTAGGCATTACATTCTCATAAGGAGCACACAATCTAGATCCCTGGCATGCACAATGCACAATAGGTTGCACGCTCCTATTGATACAGGAGTTAAGAAGAAATTACACAGGCAGATGGTAAGGGCATGCGAGTCCTTGGTAAGGCTTTTCTTTTTAATGAAAAGCAACCCCAAATCATTTTCTAACAAAGAAAATGTAAAATTGAGCCACAGACATAGACAAGCAAGCTGGAGGCTTGCACAGGTGAATACTGGCAGGAACGAAGGACTAGACATGTTCAAGATGGCAGCTCCATCTTCCTTTCTCTTCCAACCACATGTACAGTAAGAAGCAGACAAGATGGCGCCAATCAACTGGAAAGCCCATTTACATAAGATTAGGGTGGGGTGACCAGCCTTCCCCATGCCCTATGTAAACATCATACCTGATAGAATCAACGTGTGAGTGCTATGTACATCAGACACTGCCTCCTTAAACCTGACTATAAAATTCAACACATCTGCCACTTGCTGCCCTTTTTCTGCTCCAAGACCCCTTCCTCTACAGAGGAAGCTGTTTCTCTTTCCCTTCTCTTCTACATATTAAACCTCCACTCCTAAACTCCTCATGTGTGTCCATGTCCTAAATGTTCCTGGTACGCAACAATGAACCCCAGGGTATATACCCCCGACAACATAGCCACTTCTCTATAAGATTCTATTGACACTGCCAATCTGACAGGAGGTGGAGTTCAGTGGGTTATTGCTCACTCTCCTGCTGTGGTCCATGGTCCAGAGGTTGGGGATCCCTGCTATAAGTGATTCTGATACACACTCACATTTGAGAATCACTGGCTCAAGAACCAGTTTTCTGAATTGATTTCCAAGGTAGATCCTTTTTGCTTTTTTCTTTAAACGCCAATGCTAGGAAAACATGTTGGAAACCAGCTGCATCTCATTTATTCAAATAGCACACAGATCTTGAGACGAAAAAAGCTTCATGAAAACAGTTGTAACTATTTCACCATGTGATATGGTCTGGCTCTATATCCCCACCCAAATCTCATCTTGAACTGTAATCCAAATTGTAATCTCCACATGTTGGGGGAGGGACCTCATGGGAGGTGATTAGTTCATGGGAGCAGTCCCCTCATACTGTTCTCATGATAGTGAGTTCTCATGGGATCTAATGGCTTTTTAAGGAGCTTCTCTCCCTTCACTCTGTACTTCTCCATCTTGCTGCCATGTAAAGAAGAAAGTGTTTGCTTCCCCATCCACCATGATTGTAAGTTTCATGAGGCCTCCCCAGCCCTGCAAAACTGTGAGTCAATTTAACCACTTTACTTTATAAATTACCCAGTCTCAGGTATGTCTTTGTAGCAGTGTGAGAATGGACTAATACAGCAAATTGGTACCAAGAGAGTGGGGTGCTGCTATAAGGATATCCAAAAATGTGGAAGTGACTTTGGAACTGGGTAACAGGCAGAGGTTGGAACAGTTTGGAGGGCTCAGAAGAACACAGGAAATTGTGGTAAAGTTTGGAACTTCCTAGATACTTGTTGAATGACTTTGACCAAAATGCTGATAGTGATATGGACAATGAAGTCCAGGCTGAGGTGATCTCAGATGGAGATGAGGAACTTGTTAAGAACTGAAGCAAAGGTCACTCTTGCTATGCTTCAGCAAAGAGATTGGTGGCATTTTGCCCTTGCCCTAGAGATCTGTGGAACTTTGAACCTGAGAGAGATCATGTAGGGTGTCTGGTGGAAGAAATTTCTAAGCACCAAAGCTTTCAAGAGGAAGCAGAGCATATAAGTTTGGAAAATTTGCAGCCTGACAATGCAATAGAAAAGAAAAACCCATTTTCTGGGAAGAAACTCAAACCTGCTGCAGAAATTTACATAAGTAACAAGGAACTACATGTTAGTCACCAAGACAATGGGGAAAATGTCTGCAGGGCATGTCAGAGGTTTTCACGGTAACCCCTCCCATCACAGGCCCTGAGGCCTAGGTGGAAAAAATGGTTTTGTGGGCTGGAGCCAGGGTCCCCCACATGCTGTGTGCAGCCTAAGGACTTAGTGCCCAGCTACTCCAGCCATGGCTCCCAGTTACTCCAGCCATGGCTAAAAGGGGCCAAAGTACAGCTCAGACAGTGGCTTCAGAGGGTGCAAACCTCAAGCCTTGGCAGCTTCCATGTGGTGTTGAGCCTGCAGGTGCACAGAAATCAAGAATTGGAGTTTGGGAATATCTATCTACATTTCAGAAGATGTATGGAAATGTCTGGATGTCCAGGCAGAAGTTTGCTGCAGGGGCAGAGCCCTCACAGAGAACCTCTGTTAGGGCAGTGCAGAAGTGGAATGTGGGGTCAGAGCCACCACACACAGTCGCCACTGGGGCACTGCCTAGTTGAGCTGTAAGAAAAGGGCTGCTGTCCTCCAGACCTCTGAATGGTAGATCCACAGACAGCTTGCATGGAGCACCTGGAAAAGTCATAGACAATGCCAGCCCATGAAAGCAGCCAGAAGGAGGGCTGTACCCTGCAAAGTCACAGGGAAAATGTTGCCCAAGGCCATGGAAACCAACTTCTTGCATCAGCATGACCTGGATGTGAGATATAGAGTCAAAGGAGATTATTTTGCAGCTTTAAGAGTTAATTACTGCCTTGTTGGATTTCAGACTTGCCTGGGGCCTGTAGCCCCTACGTTTTGGCCAATTTTCCCATTTGGAATGAGCATATTTATGCAATGTCTGTATCTCCATTGTATCTAGGAAGTAACTAGCTTGCTTTTGATTTTACAGGCTCATAGGTGGAAGGGACTTGCCTTGGCTCAGATGAGACTATGGACTTGAACTTTCGGGATAATGCTGAAATGAGTTACGATTTTGAGAAACTGTTGGGAAGGCATAATTTTGTTTTGAAATGTAAGAAACATGAGATTTGTGAGGGGCAAGGGGCAGAATGATATGGTCTGGTTCTGTATCCCCACCCAAATCTCATCTTGAATTGTAATCTGAATTGTAATCCCCACATGTTGGGGGAGGGACCTCGTGGGAGATGATTAGATCATGAGGGCAGTCTCCCCATGCTGTTCTCATGATAGTGAGTGAGTTCTCCCAAGATCTGATAGTTTTATAAGGCACTTGTCTCCCCTTCACTCTGCACTTCTCTCTCCTGCTGCCATGTGAAGAAGGACATGTTTGCTTCCTCTTCTGCCATATTGTAACTTTCTGAGGCCTCCCCAGCCATGCAAAACCATGAGTCAATTAAAACCTCTTTCTTTATAAATGACCCAGTCTCAAGTATGTCTTCATGGCTGCGTGAGAATGGACTAATACAACATGTAACTGTTAATATCACTCCCCCACCCTAAATCATTTGAATCAGCCATCCTAAAGATTCACACAAACCCCTTACTCAAATATATGTCATAAAAATAGAAAAAAATACGAAATTGGTAAGACAACATACTGATATTATAATTAAATTAAAATGCTAACCCTTGCTTTCATTTATGCCTCTACTAAATCATGGCTTCCCACTAGCCAACTTCTCTACTTGTACTGTTTAGAGTCAAGTACAGAATCTTACATTTGTTCCTATTAGGTTAATTGTTCACACTCTAGGCCACCATTTCAGCATACCAAATTATTTTTATTTCTGAATTTGTTATGAAAAGTATCAGTCAGAATGCCATCAGTATATCAAATGTTTCAACTCATCATATTTTCATTGATACCAGTTATGAAACCTAAAGGTCTATGCTAAGGGATTAAATACTTCCTCAAGTAAATATTGTCCCATGAGAAAAAGCACATTTTTCAGTAAAGTTTATGTACCTGATCTTGAGTCTACCTCACTGGAATGGCTGGATCGTAGTTTCCACTCTGTCCATACTTTTTGTCTTGGGAAGCTCTGTGAATTCTTTAGCAATGACCCACCCTCTATTTTAATGGAAAAATTTGTAGAACATGTTAAGATTTTTCTCTAATAGGTCAGCTAGAAGCAGCCATAATCACATGACTCTTGAGAAATAATCTCCTTACCTCTTCAGCAGTTGTTGCCCGAAAGCTAAACATTACAAAAATGGGACTAGTGGGACTGAGTTAGGATATCAAAGCAAACAAACACAACAATAAGGTTCCCAGCTATATTTGAATATCAGATAAATAATTTTTTTTAGAATAAGTATGTACCAATGTTGGGCAGGACACACTTATACTAAAAATATACCAACAATCTTTAAAATTATTTGCCTACCTCTATATGACTCAAAAGCATATGCTTTTGACCACTAAAGTAGAATGACTTCTGTGAATGATTCCTTCAGCCAGTAAATCCACATCTGTCCTAAGCAAAGACGCCACCTTCTTCCCACTAACAGTGATTTCCCCCCCACAAGCTAGCGTAGAATTTACCAGAGGGCTTAACTGTGCCCCCCTTTTTATTCTGAAGATGCTTTCTGAATGTCTACTTAGGGTCAAGCTCTGTACTATACATGGAACTTGCAAGGTGATATGGTTTGGTCGTGTCCCCACCCAAATCTCATCTTGAATTGTAGCTGCCCTAATTCCCACATGTTGTAGGAGGGACCCTGTGGGAAATAATGAATCATGGGGGTGGTTTCCTCCATACTGTTCTCATGGTAGTTAATAAGTCTCATGAGATCTGATGTTTTTTATAAGGGGTTCCCCCTTTCATTTGGCTCTTATTTTCTCTCTTGTCTGCTGCCAAGTAAGACATGCCTTTTGCCTTCTGTCACGATTGTGAGGCCTCCCCAGCCGTATGGAACTGTGAGTCCATTAAACTTCTTTCTCTTTATAAATTACCTCATCTCAGGTATGTCTTTATCAGCAGTAAGAAAATGGAATAATACCTAAGACCATCTTAATTCCTAACTAACAACAACAAAAGCAGAAACAAAAACAAAAAACAATAATAACAACAACAACAAAAACAAAAGAGAGACCTCAAGGTATAATTCTAGATTCCTCATTGCATATAGAACTTCTAAACTTCATTTATGCCCAGATCATCAAGGGTCAGATGGCTGAAGCATTTTGCAAAGTAGGGTGTGAGTCCAAGTGTTTCTGGAACAGATGTGCATTTTTAGCATTGGAAAATAGAATTCCTCATATTTAGCAGTGATTCTAACCATTTTTTGTTTGTTTGTCATCAGACAGGCTTTCAAAAAATATTATTTTCTAGTGACCTCCAATTACATGATGAGAAAATTCTGTGCAGGGTAGTCAGATATATAAGGCTAGATAAGCCTTTTGACCAAAGAGAGATGGAAATCTAAGTATAAATTAGGTAGAAAGCAGGTTTCTTGGGCAGAGTCACACATGTAATTACCTAATCACAGCATCTCTATACAATTATTCCCCAAGGGATCTTTTGAAAGAAGATATGGTGCCTACTTTGTTTGGAATTAGCTTCAGTAGAGGGTTCAACCTCTTCAGTAATAGAAACAGAACTTTTCTGTCCTGTAAGTACCAGCAGAAGCTGCCCCTGTGGGGAAATGACAAAGCCGTAAGTCTAATATTAGAGTCTGTAGGTAAAAGCAAGTTTTAAAGCTCAGGATTTTAATCTAATTTGGGAAGAGAAGTGATTTACGTCTTCTCTGATAGGGCATTATTTCCTAAAAAGGAAATGGACAGAGGGGGCTATTTAATCCCCACTGCCCTTCTCACCTAGGGTGAACTGGAGTACTGATTTATCTGGGCATCACTAATGCTTTATAGCTTTAATTTTAACTGCTTAGTTTAATATAATTTATTTGAGGGTATAACTACTCAGAGTCCTAAGAGCATCTTAACATGTTTTCTTTTTAAGGATAATTACAAACCAAAACTGCAAAGAGAGCTGATGGGGAGCTCTTTTTGCAATTATGGCTCTGAAGAGGTTCCTAATTCTAAGAAATTATTTATAAAAAAGAAAATAAATGAGATATGTATCTATATTCAGCATCCCTATACAAACCATAAAGTTACTTCAAAGAAAAAGTTAAAACATTCCCATATAATCCATAGTTAAGACACCTGTGTTTAATATAACATATATAAAGTGCTTAGAAAAGTACCTGGTGTATCTTTGTTAAACGTTAGCTGTTGATCTATTACAGTATTCAAAAAGAGAGAGTCCCATACAGACACACAAGAGTACACTCTCTATACTTCTATTTACATAAAGAACAGGCCGGATGTAGTGGCTCATGCTTGTAATCCCAGCACTTTGGTAGGCACAGGTAGGTGGATCACTTAAGACCAGGAGTTCGAAACCAGCCTGGCCAACATGGCAAAATCCCATCTCTCCTAAAAATACAAAGGTTGTATTGGGAGGCAGAGGTTGCAGTGAGCTGAGATCGCACCACTACACTCCAGCCTGGGCAACAAAGTAAGACTCCATCTCCAAAAAAAAAAAAAAAAAAAGAGAGAGAGACAAATCCATTTTATTAGAACTCATGATAGTGATTTCCCTTGTGGAGTAGGACTGAGAGGGCACGGGGCTTCCAGCGACCGGTCATAACTCTGTTTCTCTGAGTGTTGGTTATGTGAATATGTTCGGTTTGTGAAAACTAATCAAGCTATAGTTTTGTTATGACTATACTTTTCTACAGGCATGTTTCTGGGTCCATTCAGGATGCTATAACAGGATATGATAGACGGGGTGGCTTTTTAACAACGGAAATTTATTTCTCATAGCTCTGGAGACTGGAAGTACAAGATGAATGTACCAGCAAGTTTGGTGTCTGGTGAGGGCTTCTTTTCAGGTTCATCAACAGCTGTCTTTTCATTGTGTCCCCACGTAGTAGAAAAGGGCCAGCAAGTTCACTGGGGTCTCTTTTATAAGGGCATTAATCTCATAATATCCTGAGAGGAAAGCCCTAATGATCTTACCACCTCATGTAAGCCCTGCCTGCAGACACCATCACATTGGAAGCTAGGTTTCAAAATATGAATTTTGGGGACCACAAACATTCCATCTATGGCATATGCTACACTTTAGTGAACAATTAAAAACAAACGGTATCAACCTGATTGGAATGATAGCATAAATATTTTTAAAAGGTGATCTAATCATTTAAAAAATACAAATAATGGTTCCAAAAACAGATCACGAAAGTCATCCCTACAACTACAAATCAGAAATCTCTTAGAAAGTGCCGGGCAAAAATTGAATATGATGTTATGCACATTGCTAATATTGAACCCAGGCTGAGACTGAAACATCTCTTCCCATTCCAATGTCAGAAAAATGGAGGCTTTAGCAATACACAGAAGAGTGGACATAAGAAGAAAAGAGGATAAGGGTTTTCAGTTCATCTCAGAAACACTGTTCATTCCAATCTCCAACCTTTCCAGTGGTTTCTCATTGAATATCAAATATAATAAAGTGTAAGCTCTTCTTACCTCTTCTCTTGCTTTAGTATTTAAGAACAATAAAGATGTTTATCCATTCAAATCTGTAAATTACTGAAACTTGGGGAGTTTTTAGAGAGTCTGTAAAACTCTCACCTTGGACAATTCTTATTTATTTATGTGGTAAGAAACATAATTCTCCAGATAAGGTCTTAAGAGAAACGCAAATGAAAACAACAGTAGAATATTCTATGTTGCCCAAAGGATTGGCAGATACTGAGTAAGGATGATAGTATCCAGGGTGTGTGGACATGAATAGAACACTTTGAAATACTCCTGGTGGAAATATAAATCTGTATGACAGTTGCAAAGGCAACTTAATAGTCTCTGTCAACATTTTAATTGGGCCTATCTTCAATTCAACAATATCATTTCTATAATTCAATGCCACATGCAATGGGTCCACATGAAGAAATATCATTTGTGCAATGCTTATAAGAAGTGAAAACCTAGAGGCAACCTGGATGCCCATCAATTACAGGACTGGTCAAATGAATTAGAAGACAGCAATGATGAGAAATAATATGCAGTCATCAAAAAGCCTTATGTGTATTATACACACACACACACACACACACACACACAGACGATTGCATACTTTATATATTACTGAATGGAGAAAATGACTAAATTGTACGAATGGTATGATCACAGTTCTGAAAAAAAAAATCTGCTACTCTCACTGAGAGGCATGTCACCGTCACTATCACATTGCGTGAAACGCATGAGAGATACACAGCAAAAACATAGCTACCAAATATAAATTATTATTAGAACCATACATCTCCCCAACTAGACCATGTCTTATAGCCCCAATATCTAATACAATGACTGCTATTTAAGAAGGGTTCAAGAATTGTTTATGAAGTATCAACCAATTCTCTCAATATTCAGTAACTCATTAGCACTGGTCACTCATTTAATCAATAAGTACATTGTTGATGATTGGCTGTGTGTTAGGCAGGGTGCCTGGGCTGAGGACTGAATGGTGAGTAACACAGGCATGGTTCCTTACCTATTATCACTCATGACCGAAGACACAACCACGCAATGACAATACAGTGTGATGAGGAATATGATGGGGAAACTTGGCGTTTTATGGGATCATTTATCAGGGAAGAGTTCTTGAGGAATAGTTTCTAGGCCGAAATGTAAAATGTAAGTTGGAGCTTCCCAGAGAAAGAGGAAGAAAATAGTTATAGGAAGAGAAAATGGCACATATGAAGATTGATCATCTGTTTTGGGTCATCTAAATACCCGCAGACTCTACTCACATATGGTATCCTTATGTTACTTCAACTACAGGGCATTATGAACATGGTAAAACTTGGGCTGAAAATAGCTCAAGTTATATTCTGTATGGGAGACTGAATTTTCCCAAAATAGCCATCATATTACATCTCTCATGCTCACGATGCAATGTAACGGTGACATGACTCTCCGTGAGTAGGAGTCTATTTTCTATCTCTTTGACCTCAGGGGAATCTAGGACTGCCTCAACTGCTATAAAATATGGTAAAGTCAAGCTTCAGTCATAAAACATCACGCATTTTTACCTTGTTCCCTTGGGATGCTCACTCGTGGCACCAGCAACCATCCTGTGAGGAAGCCCAAGCAGCCACATGGAGAGGCCATGTGTGGATACTGCAGTTAAGAGCCAGAATCAACCACCAGGCACATTAAGGAATGAATATAAAAGGAGCCCAACCTCCAGCTATTGAGTTTCCCCAGCCTTCAAGCTACCCTAGCTGACATTGTGAAAAACAGAGATGAATAGTCCCCACTGAACCCTCACTAATGACATATTTGTGAGAAAAACAAATGATTGTTGTTGCTTTAAGATGGTAAGTTTTTGATGGTTTCTTATGCAATTATAACTGGACACTGGAATAGAGCACATAGTAAAGTATGAATACAACATCTTCATCACTAATAGACCAATGACACCCCTTGATGAACATGGCTGAGATGAAAACTCGTTTGGCTGAAGTCCTCCTGTCCATGTCTCACACTGCTCAGAGGTTGGGTAAACTATGGTTACACAGATAGACAACACAGCAAGAATCACTGCCTGGCTTATCTGTCTTCTCCAAAGCTTTAAGGCTTCTGTGTTCAGAGGTTGTGAGCTTCTGTGCCTCCCTCTTCTAGGTATCTAGTGCAGACTTCTAGAGAAAGTCAAGCCTAAAATGCCATCAAGCCCACCAAGAATGACCTTTAGAGCAGAGGGAAGAAAGTGGGGACATCATTACTAAGAATGCAGAACTTAGCAATCTGGACAGGCTGAGAATTGTTCAGGGCAAGGTTTATAACGCAAATCAGTTTTCTAAGTCAGGATTTCTAAACTTTCAGGAAAACAGGCACAGGGGTGTGAAAAATGTTTTAAAACCTTTAAAAGCCTCATGCAAGATTCTGCAAACAATGGTCTTCTAGCCTTTTTTTTTGGAAATAAAGTTTTACTGGAACACAGTCATGCCCATTCATTTTAGGTATTGCCTAGGGTGCTTTTGCACACTAATGGCAAGATGTAGTAATTGCAACAAAGACCCTATGGCCTGTAAAGTCTAAAATGTTTACTATCTGGACCTTTACAGAAAAAGTTAGCAATCCCTGGCCTAGTGGAATGTATCCATTAATGCAAGATGAAGCTGCACAGACTAATTAAAATGTCTTTTGTATTTTTATTTTTTTTCTTACCACTGTCTGGAATTCCACCAACTCTCCTGCTGGTTATCCTGTGTTGATCAGAGGCTCTGGTTGGCAGCTCTGCTAGTCTTTGTTGAATATTTTAAAACGGGAAAACTCATTATTACCTAACAAAAGGAGTTTGTAGACAGAATGTTCCAACAGATGGATTCCATGGAGAAAACAAAAAAAAAAGTGAGGCAAGTCCTTGGTGGTAGCAGACCTGAAGCCACTGAATCAGGACACGGTATATTATTGAGGTAAAGGGCAGAGAGGGTGCCAGAGCTAGCAATGGGCTGGTCTTAGGTAGAGGTTATAAATTCACAGGCTGTGGGCCATTTCCGGCTGTCTGACACGTTTGTTTCCTTTAATACACAGCCAAAATCATGTCTACATGTTGGGAGGCAGTGCTCAGGTTGACCATGCCATACCCATTCCTAAAAACCTTCCCCTGACCTTCATCTGCCACAATGGCTGGGGACACGAATATTCACTTTCTCAACCTACTCTGCAGCTAGTGCATGACCCATTCTAGCCAAAAAGATTTAAGCAGAAGTCTGATAGGGGTTGCCAGGACAATGTTGATTGACATAAAGCTGGTGTAGCCCACTGTTCTTCCTTCCTTGCATACAAATGCCATGGTTGATTACCAGCTCATCCTGATCAGTGGGTGGGACTGGCAACACAGAGACTCCACACTCAACTGGCAATTATCTGCAGGAACAGTGTCGCAACTGTTCCCTTTTAAACACCGGTTGGGGTGCTCTGGGGGGGCCATCTCTCTGGGCCATTTCTCTAATTTTACGTCACCTCTTCCCTCTTTGATAAGGTGGCCAGGAGCTGATGGTATTACTGAGAGGACAGAGTGCCAGGGGCTCTGGTTGGCTCTGCCCTTCCCCTCAACTAGGGGAATTTTGTAGCACAGAGTCTGGCATTTCATGGCAAGGAAAGTTTGGATCTCTTAAGATGATTAATGGAGGAAAAATCAAGACTGAAAAATCCACCCACTTCAGTAATCAGAGTATTATTCGTACACAGTTCTAAAGCCTCATGGGAAGTTTTTAAGGAAAAAATAAACATCTTTTTTTTTTTCAGGCATGTATCAATGAGTGTCTCCAAAGTGCTTTAAAAACAAGAATTACCAGCTTTAACGAGGGGGTAATAACAGCACTAAGAACATCTGAGACAGTTTGTGCCTAATAAAATTCTAGATGTTAGCTGGTTCCATTACTCAAAGCTTTCACTTCACACAGGCATTATTTATTATATCATTCTGTATTCTGAGAAGTGCTGGCCATGGTGACTTAGAAGACGTGATGCTATTGCACTGGAAACCTCACATTCCAGATTGATAACGGTAACTCACTCACCTTCCTAGTGCTCCCCGGGTTTATCTTAAAAGCTCTAAAAGTAGGTGGATGGTGGCTTTTCGTAAGGTGCTAGAATAACCCCAAGACACAATTGACAACACAGGATAGGAAGTAATGGCTCCAAGTAACAAGTGGCAGTGCGGAAATAAAAGCCACAAATGCACCGCAGCTGAGAAAAAGCCAGAAAATTGCAACCACCACCTGAGTAAATAAATATTTGTTTCGATATTGTCCTCCTGAAATTATTGTATTACTAGATGGGTTTCATCCTAATTCTAAACTTCTTGCTTTGTTTTAACATTGTGTTGACTTTTATGAATTGGAGAGGGGGAGAAGTTGGGGGAAGGCTTTTATATTGTCTCTGCATGAACAAGGCTGCTCTTCTGCATTATCATAAAGCAACCACATAGAAATCAAGTCCTTTCATCATTATCTTCCGTTTTGCTAACCTCGAGCTTCTCAATTCACATTTACCACCTTCTTACAGAACAGCAATATATAACTAGTTTTTCTATGAAATAGGGAAAAGGAAATAGGGAAACTAGTTATATACTAGTTATTTAATTGATTAATCTACATCAACTTTGATTGAATATAAAAAACTGATTCATGACTTGTTTACCCATCAGTAGTTCTTAGAAGTTTTGAGAAGCCAGTTGCTACAAACATGCGTGCTTTGAATCCTAAGTAACAGAAGATATTGCCTTTGGGGCCCAGACTATATAATTCTGTGATCATTTGCAGACAGGAAGAGTTGGGAAACCAGGATCCCAATTCCCAACCTAGGAATTTTCTCCTTATCTTAAATTACAACCAATGTTCATTTCAAATGCAATTAATTCAGACTATTTTCTGTATCACAGAGCAGGAAACAATAAAGAAGGAAGCGAAGTATGAGGAAGGAAGGCACATATTTACTAAGCAGCTTCACTGCATGCACTGGCCGTGTTCTGGTTTCATATGATTTATCTCATTGAATTTTCATGGCTATCCTACTAAGTAGGTTTTTGGATCCAGGGAAACAGACTCAGGAAAGTAAAGTGGCTTACTTGAAGTTACAAGATAGTAAATGAAACTATGGTTTGTCTGATGCCCCACTAGATTCCATAGCCTCAGAGTACAAAAGTAGGACTCTGTGACCTCCCTAAGAGGTGGCCTTACACTGAAAACTTTTAGAGATGGCAAATTCACTCTTCACACTTCAGCTTAAAATATTCTTGTCTAGCTTTATTCCTTTCTAAAGGCTTAAGAACAATAACAGCAGTAAATACGCTCATGTACTGAACCCTTACTATCAACCAAATATAGTTCTGAGCATGCAACGCACACCAGTCCTTAAACTCACTTCATTCATAGAACAAATGTTCATCAAATTCCCACCTTGTGCCAGATATTGAGCAGTATGGAGACACCCATGCAACAGAAATTATTACAGGCATACTTCCTTTTATTGTGCTTCCCTTTATTACATTTCACAGATACTGCATTTTTTACAAATTGCAGCTTCGTGGCAACCTTGCGTTGAACAAGTATATTGGCTCCGTTTTTCCTAAAACATGTGCTCTCTTCGAGTCTCTATGTCAGCATTTTTTTACAGTAAAATATTCTTTAAGGTATATGCTTTTTAAAATACATAATGCTATTGCACACTTAAGAGACTACAGTATAAACACAACTCTTATATGCACTGGGATACAAAAATATGTGTGACTTGCTTTATTGCAATATTTCCTTTATTGCCATTGTCTGGAATCAAATCCTCAATATCAACAAGGTATGCCTGTATACCCTTTTTAAATTTAAGGAAACAGAAGCTCAAAAAGTAGTTAAACCCCAGGTTATACAGTGTGGCACAGACTAGCTAGTGACTCACCAAAGAGATTTTATGTTCCTCTCGGGCACATGATTAGACTAATTTTCTAGCCTCCCTTAAGTCTAGTCAATGGAATGTGCACAGAAGTAGAATTCTCACTTTCAGGCATGGGTCATAAAATCCTTCTCTGTGAGTCTTACTCTCCAGAGCAAGAAATAAGTATCAGCTTGTTAAGATCCTGAGTTCTGGAGGCATATCTGTTATAGCAGCATGCATTTCCTCAATTAATACATACAACAGGCAGAAGGGCAAGGCCAGAATTAGGGTCTAAATCTGATCAATTCTAGAGTCTGTGTTCTAGGATAGGGGGCAACGACACTCATGTTTGCTTCTTCGAAACCTCTATACACTGATCTGAGTTCTACTCCCTGGCATGTGAAAGAATCTGCTTATTTCTTCTTCTGTAATACAGGCCTTCAGGGACAGAATTATATTCTGTGTCTTTCCTTACCTTTCCTAGTTACTTATATGAAATAGTTGTCCAGTCATATTTAATTTGCCAATGGCTTCTTTGAAATATACAAAAAACGTACAAATGCATTAGAGGAAATCAATAAGACCAAAAATTTGCTCTTTGAAAATGTCAATGAGATTGACAAATCTTAGCTAAACTAACCAAGATAAAAAGAGAGAAGACACAGATCACCAAATTAATAAATAAAAAAGAGCACACTGCCACTGATCTTACAGAAATTTAAATGATTATAAAGAAATACTATGAATAATTTTATGCCAACAGTTAGACTATTTCTATGAAATAGAAAACATTTCTAGAATGATACAAGTTACCAAACTGGTTCAAGAAGAAATTAAAAATCTTAATAGCAGAAAACAGTTAAAAACAAATAATAATAAACTAAACAGTAATTTAGACTATCTCTGCAAAGAAAAGTTCAGAGCCAGATAGATTCACAGGTAAGTTTTATCAAGCATTTAAAAAGGAAATAATACCAGTATTCTACAAACTCTCCCAAAAAATATAGGAGGAGAGAACACTTCCCAACTCATTCTATGAGGCCACTATTATATTATTACCAAAGCCATTTAAAGATATTAAAATAAAAAAGACCAATATCTCTCATGAACATAGAAAGAAAATCCTCAACAAAATGTTTGCAAACTAAATTTAATAACATAGTTAGCAGGCTGATAATGGGTCCTAAAGATATCAGATCCTGACCCTTGCAATCTGTAAACACTACGTGATTTGGGAAAAAAAGGTCTGTACATATGTGATTGAATTAAATATTTTAAGATGGGGAGATGATCCTAGGTTATTCAGGTGGTCCCTAAATGCCATCACTGTTTTCTTATAAATGGAATCCAGAAGGAGATTCTATGAGAGATACAGAAGGCAATGTGACATCAGAGAAAAGGAATATTTGAAGATACTGGCCTTGCTGATCAAAGTGATGTGACTATAAGCCAAGGAATGCCAGCTGCCACCAGAAGCTGGAAGAAGCAAGAAATGAACTCTCCCCTAGAGCCTCTGGAGAGAGTGTAACTCTGCCGACGCTTAATTCAGCCCAGTGATACCAATTTTGGACTTCCGGGCTTCAGAACAGTGAGAAAATTAATTTCTTGTTTTAAGCCACCAAATTTATGGTAATCTGTTACAACAGCCACAGAAAACTAACACAACTTATCAAAAGGATTGTACACCTTGAGGAAAATAACCAACTAGGCTTTATTACAGGAATGCAAGGTTGGTTTAATATTCAAGAATCAATTAATGCAATAAGCTTAATTAATAGACTAGAGGACAAAAACAACAATCATCCTGAAATATGCAGAAAAAAAACTTTATAAAATCTAACACTTATTCATGATAAAAGATTTTTAACAAATTGAAATTGAATGGGGCTTACTCAATATGATAAACAGCACATCTGAAAAGCCTGCAGGTAGCATCATACTTAGTGGTATAAATGTTTAATAGATGAAATACTTTCCACTTAACATCACAAACGATGCAATGACGTCCCTTCTTACCACTTCTATCTGATTTTGTAAAGAAGGCTCTAACTAGTGAAATCAAGCTGAGAGAGGGGGAAAAAAGGGACTGTGTGAGAGACAATATAAGATTAAAAAATGGATCCTAATACTCCTGTTAGTCTCTGACCAGCACCGTCCAGTGGGGCCTGCAGTGGAGACTTAGCCTTGCCGGACAGCATTCTTTTCTTTTCCATAGGAAATTGCCTTGTTCCCACAGTCTGTTTACAGATGGGGTGACTCCATTCCTAGTTGTAGGAGGGGCATTTGACTTTGACCCAGGTCATGATCACCAGTGTATATTGTCTTTGTTGGTCACATCACTGATTCAGGGAGAAGCACAGGAACCATATTTATTTAAGTGAACTTCATCCTGTACTTTTGTTTGAACTGTGTTAGACTCTTTTCATTGGTGTTTCTCTGAAGGTTGGGTGTGAGCCTGGAGCTGCTGGCAACTATCTTTGCATTATGAGAAGAGAACTTACGGGAAACTGAAAACATGTGTGAGGTTTGGGAAGGTGTGAGGGATGGGGAATGGAGCCAACACAGACAAAAGCCAGGCAAAGAGATGAAGACGAAGTCCTGGTGGAGGGTGCCATCTGAGTTTATATGCCCAGTCAGGCCTGAAGCCAGCCCTATTCATGGACTTCTCGCATACATGAGACATGCAGTGTTCTTTTGCTTCAGCCACTTTGATTTAAGTTTCTGGCACTTGGAGTAGCAAAGGCCCTGACTAACACAAAGATCATGACCCCACCCGCCCACATTTTGATCTTGATATTACTCTTTCTATCAAATAAATCTCACGATTGCTCTCTTAAAATTCACAAAACTTGTTTCATAATTCCCCTCATTTGACTCTAAGTTTCAATAAGGCAAGGACTATCATTTCTGTTTGTTTTCCAGCATATTCCTAACGCCTAGCACACACTATAGATAGTCAATATTTGCTGAATAAACAGAGATGCATGGATTTAGAGTGGATGAATGATGATAAACAGATGGATCTGTTCAGAATTATACTGGGGCTTAAGTTCTGCTACCAGTTTCCAGAACTTATCTTCTCCGTTTCTCTTAAAATGTTGGCCACATGCACACATATATTCATTGCAGCACTATTCACAATAAACATGGAATCAAACTAAATACCCATCAATGGTGAGCTGGATAAAGAAAATATGGTACAAGTACACTGTGGAGTATTATGCAGCCATAGAAAAGAACATGATCATGTCCTTTTTAGGAACACAGATGGAGCTAGAGGCCATCATCCTTAGCAAGCTAACACAAGAACAGAAAACCAAATACAGCATGTTCTCACTTCTAAGTGAGAGCTAAACGATGAGAACACATGGACACAAAGGGGAAACAATAGACACTGGGGCCTATTTGAGGGTGGTGGGTGGGAGGAGAAAGAGGGTCAGAAAAAATAACTATTGGGTACTAGGCTTAGTATGAGGCTGATGACCTAATCTGTACAACAGACCCCTGTGACATAAGTTTACCTATATAACTAACCTGCAGATATTCTCCTGAATCTAAAACAAAAGTTTAAAAAGTAAAGATGCCATATGACAAAGATATAAAAAGACTAAAATATAACCTTTAAAAAACACATTTGGAATATATAGGCCAACAAAAAATTGATATTCTTGTCATATCAATTAGAATTAGCACTGTAAAAAAAAGCCAAACAGAAAAAATGTACTAAAAGACATTAATTGTATTTTACTAAAGAAATGTAAATGGGCAATAAATTTATGAAAAAAGTTAAACCTCATGAACAATGAAGCCACATTAATTTTTAAACATTCGGTTGATAAAAATGCATAGTTTTGTCAAACAGGTATAATAAATGGTCCTCTGATATACTCTGGGTGGCTTTATAATTTGGGTACAAACTCTGGAGAGGAGCAATTAGTCAATATGTATCAAAAGTTACAGTGTGGGCCAGGCGTGGTGGCTCACACCGTTAATACCGGCATTTTGTCAGGGGTCAAGGTGGGTGGATCACCTGAGGTCAGGAATTCAAGATCAGCCTGGCCAACGCGGTGAAACCTCGTCTCTACTAAAAATACAAAAATTAGCCAGGCATGGCGGTGGGCACCTGTAATCCCAGCTACTGGGGAGGCTGTGGCAGGAGGATCACTTGAATCTGGGAGGCAGAAGTTGCAGGGATTGGAGATAGTGCCATTGCACTCCAGCCTGGGTGACAGAGTGAGACTATGTCTCAAAAAAAAAAAAAAAAAAAAAAAGTTTAAGTATGCATACCTTTTGACCCAGACATTCTATTTCTAGGAACTTATTCCACAGAAATAAATAACCAGACAAAAACCATATTGGTCCTGCCCATCTGCTGTCTACTCACCTCTCTTCTTCATGATGTCTCAAAAAAGTCACAGAAACTGGTGCAGAGATCCTACTCACCATTTTCTCCGTGTCTTCTGTGAGAAATAATTCATCTAGTTTTTATAGTTGTGAACTCGCTTAAATCAATAGGATACACTTTTATAATCTTCTCAACTATCTTGAATTCCAATTTTCTCCTATTTATATTTGCCCAACCCTTTTACAGGGTGATGATTATTTTCTCTGATCATAGAAAGGAGGTAGCCTGCGCCTGTGTAGTTCTGCATTTACTCTGCCACCTTTTACTAGGGCACCAGCTGCCTCACAGCAGGTCTGTGCACAATTGCCAAAACAAACTTCTTTTTGTGATCTTTGGCTTACTTAACATTTGCAATTGTCAGGAAGCTTTAGGATCCTGTACAATCATGATGGGTCATGGATCCTGCTCCCCACATGTGTATCCATTTACTTTACATGCTTTTTTTTTTTTTTTTTTTTTTTTGAGACGGAGTCTCTCTGTTGCCCAGGCCGGAGTGCAGTGGTGAGATCCTGGCTCACTGCAACCTCTGCCTCCTGGGTTCAAGTGATTCTCCTGCTTCAGCCTCCCAAGTATCTGAGATAATAGGCACCAGCCACCACACCTGGCTAATCTTTTGTGTGTTTTTAGTAGAACTGAGGTTTCACCATGTTGGTCAAGCTGGTCTTGAACTCCTGACCTCAAATGATCTGCCTGCCTCAGCCTCCCAAAGTGTTGGGATTACAGGCTTGAGCCACAGTGCCTGGCCTATATGTTCTCTTTTAAACTGAGTTTATTAGAGAAGTTCACATTTTGTCATAATGTGCTTCTTTGAATGTATTATTTTTTCTCTCCCTTTCTCTGTGTGTCTCACTGACTCCCTCCCATTTCCTCTTCTTCTTGCCTCTCTTGCCTTTCTCAACTATCTTTCAGGTTTTTACAGTTAGATAGCCAGGACTTCCCTTTGAAGAGTCTTTCTTTCTTTCATTTCTGTCCTCTGTATTAATGTATTTAAAGTTTTAAGATATCTAAATTTTCCTCTGAACCTGAGTTGAAATGTTCTTTCCCCAAAACTAGGGCACCTTCCTGGCCTAACCCTGAGCGTTCCT
This sequence comes from Macaca thibetana thibetana, assembly GCF_024542745.1. NCBI lineage: Eukaryota > Metazoa > Chordata > Mammalia > Primates > Cercopithecidae > Macaca > Macaca thibetana. The sequence goes on along the minus strand of NC_065597.1, from coordinate 25,930,261 downwards.
CCACTGGACCCACCCACTGGAGACCAGCATGGTCAGGCCTTTGCACCACTGCCCCACCGGCTCCACAGGACCTGCTAGCCCCTTCTTTAGAGTTAATGCGGCCCTTTCTTCTCACTTATTTGTAAGCATCTTCCTTTCATTTACTTTCTCTGTTGAATGCAGCAACGTTCAGACTTCCTTCCTCACTGACCTGCTCCCCATAAGTTTTCCTGTCATAGTGGTTTAAAAGGCAAAGGCTATCCCCTTTTATTTGCCCCCTTATGTTTGTCGATGATCATTTTTATGGTGAGTGGTTGTGTGAGTGTGGATGCAGGAATATTCTAGGTCTGTTAAGGCTTTGGATATTTTCACATAATTTTATTTTGCTACATACTAATCAGAACTTTGGTCAATTTCATTTTATTTAAGGAACACCTAAATGTGTCACATAAAAAACGTAGAAATATAAATGCTATATATTCCACAACTATCTCCAAGTAGGGAATATTTTTTAGGTCTCCTGCTCTCTTTTTTTTTTTTTTTTTTTTTAAATTTATTTATTATTATTATACTTTAAGTTGTAGGGTACATGTGCATAACGTGCAGGTTTGTTACATATGTATACTTGTGCCTTGTTGGTGTGCTGCACCCATCAACTCGTCATTTACATCAGGTATAACTCCCAATGCAATCCCTCCCCCCTCCCCCCTTCCCATGATAGGCCCCGGTGTGTGATGTTCCCCTTCCTGAGTCCAAGTGATCTCATTGTTCAGTTCCCACCTATGAGTGAGAACATGCGGTGTTTGGTTTTCGGTTCTTGTGATAGTTTGCTAAGAATGATGGTTTCCAGCTGCATCCATGTCCCTACAAAGGACACAAACTCATCCTTTTTGATGGCTGCATAGTATTCCATGGTGTATATGTGCCACATTTTCTTAATCCCGTCTGTCACTGATGGACATTTGGGTTGATTCCAAGACTTTGCTATTGTGAATAGTGCCGCAATAAACATACGTGTGCATGTGTCTTTATAGCAGCATAATTTATAATCCTTTGGGTATATACCCAGTAATGGGATGGCTGGGTCATATGGTACATCTAGTTCTAGATCCTTGAGGAATCGCCATACTGTTTTCCATAATGGTTGAACTAGTTTACAATCCCACCAACAGTGTAAAAGTGTTCCTATTTCTCCACATCCTCTCCAGCACCTGTTGTTTCCTGACTTTTTAATGATCGCCATTCTAACTGGTGTGAGATGGCTAATATCCAGAACCTACAAAGAACTCAAACAAATTTACAAGAAAAAAACAAACAACCCCATCAAAAAGTGGGCAAAGGATATGAACAGACATTTCTCAAAAGAAGACATTCATACAGCCAACAGACACATGAAAAAAAGCTCATCATCACTGGCCATCAGAGAAATGCAAATCAAAACCACAATGAGATACCATCTCACACCAGTTAGGTCTCCTGCTCTCTTACTTCAAAATTAAAATTAAGATAAATGACAATTAAGTATTTTAACAAGCATAAAAAATTGTTTAAAATATTTTAACAAACATAAAAATTATTGATACATTCTCATAAACTTCCCAAATACGCTACTGGACTTTATGAGAATGTATCTATCATGGCACTTATCAGGGTCTTCCTTTTTATTTTTATTTCTTTATTTTATTTATTTATTCTTTTTTAGACGGAATCTCGTCCTGTTGCCCAGGCTGGAGTGCAGTGGCGCGATCTCAGCTCACTGCAACCTCCACCTCCCGGATTGAAACAATTCTCTTGCCTCACCCTCCCAAGTAGCTGGGATTACAGGCACCTGCCACCATGCCCAGCTAATTTTTGTATTTTTAGCAGAGACGGGGTTTCATGATGCTGGCCAAGTTGGTCTCAAGCTCCTGACCCTGTGATCCACCCGCCTCGGCCTCCCAAAGTGCTAGGATTACGGGCGTGAGCGATGGCGCCCCGCCAGGGTCTTCCTTTTATTTGAATCATTTATACATGAATCTCTTACCTGCTACACTGGGCCCTGGGAGCCTGTGAGTTAATCCATTTCTGCAGCCTGTATTGCATCTTATCCGTGGCAATCGATGTGTATGGAAAGTGACAAATAAATGCTTGCTTTATGGAACTGAACTTTGGACTCCAGGTAAAATCTAGGATAAAAAGGAATGTAGTCTGGAGGCATTTAAACAGCCTCCTCTTTATGGAAACATCTGATATGTTAAATATGAATTATTTTAAAGTATTAATTAAAACAGAGCCAGAAAGTCTCTGCTCAGACATGCTTTGAACACGTCCTTTAAAGCAGAAGCTGCCTTCTTTCATGTTCTGCTGTAATTCAGACATCTCTTGCCTGTAGTTAGCCAGGATTCCAGAGGCTGTGATACAGCAGTTCCCCTTCTGATGATCTACTATGCCAAAAAATGAAACACGCCTATTTTGTAGAGGGTGTATGTCAGAGGGCACCTTAAAGTCTCTGATATGAGATGAGTGAATCCAAGGGAAGACTCAACTTTACAAGGAGCTGTATTACCAGGACGTCTAGGAGAGACAATCATCAAAACTCACAGGACCCCTTTCACAAACGCCACCTGCAGCAGGCAGTAGATGAGACCGTAGCCCCGGGACACATCGTCCAGTTTGGGAGGATATTTTAAATGCTGTACACTCTCCCTCCTCCTGTCGACCTGACAATCTAAGATTTTTCACCAATGACGGCAGTTTCCCCCTGGGCCCCTGTATTTCAGCAGAGGCTAAAACGATCCCTGTATATCACTTTCATAAGTTTGTAAAGCACTCTGGCGTCTTTGGGCAGGAAGCTGCTAAAGAAAGATACCTTCGTTACAGTTTACAAAACCATTTCCAAAATGTGCTGCTTTGGCCCTTGGAGTCAAGTTCAAAAATAGAAGCCTATAAAATGTACCCAGAGAACCACTGTCACAAAAAGACATTCTCCCTGTAATTGGAGGGCATGCTTTAGCCTGTTACATTAGACTATTCTGATATTAAATCTATATCCTAAGACCGCCTTAATTGACCATAAAAAGGACAATTGAAAACACAGGATTTGATCATTGCACATACAATACTAGTGCTATAACCACCAAATTAGACCATTTTCCAGAGAGCATCCAGGCTTGAGTTCTGTTTAAGCTGTCTCAGGGTTACATTTCATCATCGAATTCCAAAAAGGCAACAGGATATTAAGTCGATTAGGATTCAGTGAAAGTTTAGACCATTGCACATCGTGCAAATTTAACACTAGCTTCGATTCACTGTCCCTGATAAGTGTGGAGGAGGGAGAGAAAGACATTGAACACATTTTCTGAGGATTAAAATCAGACTTCCTGATACTTATGGTGACACCTTTTGGTGTCACTGGATTTAATGATGTTATAAATAATGAGTTAAACAAATTTGGAGAGTCTGATTAATGAACTGCAGAGACGATTTTGTAGTAGAGAACACTGATGTCTAAATGGAGCGTGTAACTTCCACATTCTCCGCTCTCATGTGAGTTGCGGATGCCAGGATGGCCGTGTTCCATTTCACCTGCCCCGTGCCTTGAAATGACACGCACTTCTGCCTGCGCCAGTGCGGACCAAGTTTCAAGAAAGCAGGATTTGCCTTAAAAGATCATCATAACTTTAATTTCTTTTCTCTTTACCTTTTGAAAATATTTCCATTGATTGATAACGTCAGACTCTTTAGCTACTAGGAGTGTCTGGGTCCTTTTAGAGGGTTAGAAGATTGTCAGGAATCACGATTAAGACATTTGCAGTCAGTCAAGTTGAAAAAAAAAAAACTGGCCCATTCCACTATTTGCTAGTCATGCAACAATAGAAAATTTGCTTAAAATTGCTGAACCGTAGGCTCGTTTTTTCTCCCTGTAAAATGAGGACAGTAAGAGTGTCTCCTTGAAGGCATTTTTGTGAAGACTCTATGGGTTATGATAGTTTATATGACACGTAGTTAGGACTCAATGCTTCTTAAGCATTATTATTATTATTACTAACAGATGGGCCCTGGGAGGGGCCATGATGGCTTCATGGGGGTGGCATCAGTTGTACTAAGTAGAAGCCTCCTCTAGAATCTAGTGAAGGTTCTAGCAGGACATTGTCAGATCACTGGAAGAAAGGAGACAATGGCTAGAGTTCTGCCCTGGTTTCTGCATCTTCCTTCCTCAGAGCTCCATGCTCACCCTCATCCTGACCAAGTCATTGCTCTTACCACACAGCACGGCCTTTCTTCTCTAAATTCTCTTTTGCCAGATTTTAACAAGTGGCTTCTACATTCCCCAGTGCTGTCTACATCTCCTGCCTCTCAAAGAAATAACCCTAAGCGTTCACCACTCTGTTTCTCAGCAGTCTCCTTGAGGATTAAAATTCAGGTTCCCTGAGTGGTTATCTTCTTGCTACACAAACTTCACTAGCTAGGTGGCTTCCCCTCCCTGTCTCCATCCCCCACTCCTCTACCTGCACCTCCTTCATCTCCCAAATGACGAATTCCCTTGAACTGTTGTTCAGGCTCTGTGCATGGGGTACCCACACACAGACAAACCTCAGTGGTCCCTCCTCCCCATGCACTCCTTACTCTGTCACAGCAGCTCTCTTGTCAGCGACAGCATCTTGTGCCTGGTTGCCTACTCTGCAGGCCTCTGCGGTATAGCCACCTTAGGCTGTTTCCCCATACTGGCTCAAGTTTGACCCACCGACCCACAGTAACAGGCCATCATCTTGATGGGCTTTATTCCCAGAAAGTAAAATAGTTATGGCCTGATTTCCACATATTCCCTTTAATTACAGCCCTGGGTAAGGAGGAGGGGCAGGTATCACACCCAGAGCTGGGAAAGAAAAGACTCCAAGCACAGTGGGTCAAGGTAAAACGTGCAGCTTGAAGAACAGCACGTGCTCCTGTGGGAATGGACATCCCTGAATGTTCTGAATGAGCCGGCGGCTCACATTTCCCACAACGACGCAACATCGGTCTTTTCTCTCTCTCACTTTAGACCTGCTACCTGCCCTTTGGAAAAAATAGGTAAACTCCAATTCACTTTGTACCAAGAAACACTTTTTAGACCATTTTAAAGTCCGTTTTAAAATCTGAGCTCCATTTCTACTGAGTTTTTTAAAAAGTTACTTAAACCAACATTTACTCAGAGTCTCATACATTAACGCAAATAGTGAGATTCCCAATCCCATTTCCAATCTCATGTATTTTGAATTAGGACTAAATTCTGATTTTACCATGTAGAGACAATAAACGTTTAAAAAGACACGATTTTGAGACACCACTCTCTTTCAATGCAATAATAGAAAACACAAATAAGTTGTTTCTTCTTCCCTAGGGTCAATGGAGCAGACCCAACTAAGAGTATTTCAATCAAATTATTTTATGTACTTCCCCATCTGTCATAGTCATCACTCATTTACTTTAAGAAATGTTTTGACCTAGAAGAGGGTTTTACGGCAGCTGGGAAGACCTCAGTCATCTGGGGAAGGGCCAGCCTGTTTGCCTTCATTCCTACATTTATGTCATGATTGTCTGAATTCCACAGTCATGGAGTTATTGGTTATTGTAGAGACCCATAAAGGTTTAGAATGGAGCAGGACAGGATATTTAGCTGCCTCAGGTTTAATTTCTGGGAAGTATGACAGAGTCCATTAGTGCTCACTCCCTCTGCCATGATGAATTCACTAAATAGTTAAGAAAATAAGATGTGTGGAAAAGCAACATATTAGCATGCAGAAACAACATTTGAACATGTCTCAAAGGAGGGACACAGACAAGGAGAAGGAGGAGGAGTGGGCCGGAGATTAGGGGGAGAAGAGGATGAGGAAAAGCTGCTGTTGCCACAGGTTTCCATGGTGATGGCAGGACCGGGCGGCTGAGGAGAGGGCAGGGGCAGCTGTGGAATTAGAGCCGTGGGAGCTGGGGCTCTGAGGGCTGCACACTGAGGAGCTGGTTAGACCGTGGCTGAACCATGGGTCACAAGCACATGAGGTTCAGGAAGGGAGTCAGGAACTGCCAGGTGGCTCAACAAGGTGTGGGAAGTCCAGAGCACTGGGCACATCTAAGGCTCCAGGAAGCCAGTAGGAGCAGGTGCAGTCAGCTCAAAACAGCCAGTGATGGGGCTTTTGGGGAATCTGGTGGTAAAAGCCAGGATTCCAGGACAGGAGCCTGGGGCATAGGTATGAGGGAACCAGGCTCAGCAGACAATGGATGGCCGTTGAGTAAAGGGCCATAAGGGAAGGACCTTACCTCGGAACACCCATGTTTACCAGTGCCGTCTGCATCAGGGTGTCTGAGTGAGGCTCCTGAGTGGATCTTCAGAACCCCTTATTATCTGTTTTGGGTTAACTCTTTTAATGCTGACCATTATCCTGCAGGACAGGCTCTATTACTATCCCCGTTTTACAGATGGAGACACAGAGTTAGAGAAGAGGAAGGATTTAACCAGCACAGTACAGCAGGCAGGAGGCAACATCAAGATTCCATCTGTAGCCCCTGCAGAGTTCCCTTTAGGTCACTTTTTCCTAAAAGAAGCAAAGACAAGAGGCTTTGGATGTCACAGGGAGCCTTTGCAGTTTTGTGATGAGGGGAGAGGCATGATGAAAAGGAAGTGCTAAATCAAGTGGTTATACTCAGCTGAACTGATAAACTGTGATGTTGCCATAAACTCTGAATTTGACTCTTTTGCAGAAGTTTCTTTTTCACACAGACCACATTTTGCCTCATAGCCAGATGAGATGTGTGAATGAATGGAAGTTGCAAAGAATTTCAGCACTCAGGGAAACTATGGAATGCAGTGAGAGAAACCCTAAGCTCCAGTTTGGTTCTGACCTTCTTATGCTTCCCATCAGCATATGATCTAGGGACTCATCACCCTGGGAGCTACACCCCAGGTGGAATGGGGCTGCCTTACTCTGCAGCAGGGCTGAGCTCTGAGTCTACACCAACCTCAGCATCATTACCCTACTTCTAGGTTCTGGCGGAGGGCACGGCTCACCTCAAAGAAACCCCTGTCATGTTCTTTGCTCACTGGCCACACAGGTCAGAGCTGGATAAACTCATCCACTGACAAGCCTGTGGCACCGTTGGCCCTCTGGGTAGGAAAGAATACCCTCGGTGTGCTCTGAAAGGGAGAATAAGGCTTTGGAAATCCCATTCTCTAAATTTGCACCTCCCAAACCAAAAAGGTAATCCTTTTAAACAGTGTGAATCATATGAGAAATATGCAGAGAGAAATAACAATGTCACATGACCACCAATAAATGCCTCTAAACACCTGTGCAGCCTGTTTAGTGGTTTGAGACTAGGAGACTGGAAGCCTTCTTAAAGGACAGAATGAATTTTCCAGCAAGGATTAGCTTTGAGACTAGAGTTTAATGAAACAATCACTAACACTGGAGGCTTGGACAAAGGAATCGGTCGACTCCAGGGAGTTCCAGGTTTGTCTGGGGAAGATATTTATCTAATAAAACATGAATAAATAATACAAAAAATCAAAAGTCAAGAGATGCAGAGGTGCCTAGAGACAAAAGGTAGGCGCTGGAGGGATAAAAAGATGCTTTAAAAGGAATTTAATGTTTTAACTTTGCAATAGACATTCATTACTGGAGAAATGTCATCACAGGTGCAGAGAGAAGCATGTACAAGGCTTCTTATAGCTATGAGTATTGGCCAGAATAGGCTGGATTATGTAGCGATGACAAGTAATTGCAAAGTCTCCATGATGTCAAACAATAAGGGTTTAATTCTTGCCTGTGCCACATGCTGCATGCACGTCAGCAGCAGGATTCTGATGATCATAGACACCCAGGGACACAGATGACTAAGACATCAGCATTTCATAGGATGCATAAAGAGGGGTGGAGAATTGAACACCGGCAACTGTATACTTTGGCTGAGAAGGGACACATGCCACTACTTCCAAGTACCTTTCAGTGTTCAGATCCAGCGGCATGGCCACAGCTAACTTCAAGAAGGTGGGGAGGGGAGGTATTAATAAAACCTCTTGTAACCAGGAAGCAGAAAAGGACCAGATATTGGTGAACATAAGTAATGTCTACCACATGTGTATGGGCAAAAATTGGGAAGAAATGCCTGTTTTTTCATCTATACATGATATGTGATATGGTTTGGATGTGTCCCCACCCAGATCTCATCTTCAATAAGATGAGATCTTGAATAAGATGAGATCTCCCATAATTCTCACGTGTTATGGGAGGAACCCAGTGGGAGGTAATTGAATCATGGGGTCAGGTCTTTCTCATGCTGTTCTCTTCGTCTCATGAGATCTGATGGTTTTATCAATGGGAGTTCCCATGCACAAGCTCTCTTGCCTGCCACCACATAAGCTCCTCATTTGCCTTCCACCATGATTGTGAGGCCTCCCCAGCCATGTGGAACTGTTAGTCAATTAAAACTATTTTCTTTATAAATTACCCAGTTTCGGGTATGGCTTTATTAGAAGCATGAGAACAGACTAATACAACGTCCATACCAAAGAATAGTTAAAAACAACTTAAAATGTTAAAATGCAAATTTCAGAAAAATGCATATAGTAGTATTCCTGTTATATTTAACACACATATCTTATTTACCTCACATAATTACCTCTTATATTTAACACTTCTAGATCACAAAATTCCATGTGTCTATCTACACATGCACACATACACACGCATACAGTCAGCCCTCAGTTTCTGTGGGTTCCACATCTGTGAATTTGACCAATCGTGGATTGAAAATAATGTTTAAAACAATAAAAATAACAATGCAACTATAAAATATAATACAAATTTGAAAATAAGGTACAACTATTTACATAGCATTTATATTGTATTATGTAACATAAGTATTCTAGAGATGATTTAAAGTACAGTCATCCCTCTGTATATGGAGAACATTGGTTTCAGGACCTCCACATATATACCCTGACCCATGCATACTCAAACCCCACAGTCAGCTCTGTGGAACCCTTGTATATGAAAAAGTGACCCTCTGTATATGTAGGTTTTATATCTTCTGAATATCGTATTTTCAATTTGCCACTTTGCGAAAACACGTGGATACGTGGAGCCATTCAGTTCAAACCCATGTAGTTCAAGGGTCAACCGTACAGGGAGAATGTGCATAGGTTTTATGCAAACGTTACACTGTATTACAAAAGGCACTTGAGTATCTGCAAATTTTGGTATTCACAGAGGTTTCTGAATTTGGGTCCCCACAGATACTGAGGGGTGATTGTATGTACCTACATGTCAGGGAAAAGTCTGGAAGGTGATTCATTAAACTAATAATGTTGGTTGCCTCTAAGGGAAGAATACGTTTGGAAGGAGGAAAAGGGGATATCTGTTTTTCTGAACTATTTAAAATGAGAATGTACTCATATATAGACTCTGAATTTTTAAATAAGGTGTTTAAAAAATGCCTTCATCCGATGCCCATGCCTGCGGGGCGGGTGGCCCCTGTGTTAACCTGAAGTGCCATGTCCATTGCACAAAGGTAACTGAGACCACTTTTGACCTCCCAGTGTTCCATGAGCTGTACCCACCATGTGTTCATCAACCTTGTCAATGTGGGAGGAATTTTCATTACTAGCTGGTCCTACTTGGTCTTGCATCTGGTACTTTCCAGAACATTATGGAATTTTAATTCCAACAGAAGGTACCTCCTCCCTCAGGTTCTAGCTACCCGTCACCTTTTGTATTAATGGGATAATATCCTGTGGAATGTCAAGGTTCCAGATGTTTTCCTTTTCCTTTCTTATTTCAAAACATGTCTGTCTTCTGCCTAACCCTAGCTCCTTTCCTCAAGCTTCTTCTCTAGGTTAATGATAATGTGGTCCAATAAAATAATAAGCACAATAAATCCAACAGATATATTATTTACCCAAAATAACCTATTGTTTTAAATCAGGTAGAATATGCACCTTTCTTGAAAGGTCTTAGGGCAGAAGCACCAGTATATTTAAGACAGTAAGGAAGTGGAAAAAATTTTTTTGAAGAAGCTAATATTTTAAAGTAATTTGGAGGGCTCAGCCTGTGGTTTGCATTCAAAGACATACTATCTCTACTTTTGGGGGTAAATACTCAAAATATTAGTGAGAAATAGAATGGGAACAGAGCCCTCGCTCAAGTGGAGGCCCTGCACAGTGCTGGCTATGCAGGAATCATCTAGAGCAGTCCTTGGCAAGAGAGACTCCCTCCTCACACACTTGACTCAAAAGTGGCTACTCCAAGGACCTCTTCCTCCAGTTGGAAACAGAAAATGAATGTGAAGCAACACTGGTGTTGTCATGGCTTTGGCCTCACCATGAACTTTCTGTTATAGTTTACAAAAAAAGAAGAAAATAATTGCAGGCATGGACTGTTTTGCTTTTCTCTTCTCAAAGAAAAATACACAACTGGCCCTTGTTAGTAATGGAGAAATGAATGGACTGACAGTCTGGATATTTTACAGATGGGTCAAGGCTCAGATTCAAGTTACAGTGTGACTTGGGAGAATTCACTATATCTCCCTAAACAGTAGCTTTCAATTTATACAGTAAAGGGATTATGATTAAACAGGGGCTTGTGGAGCCCTTGGGGTGCTCTGGAAGTCTTCTGGAGCCTAGTGAGGGGCAAAGAGGAGGGGACAGCAGGGGGTCACTGTGGGCCACCCCATCCTCCTGCAAACATATCACCTAAGCTTTGGTTTCTGTTCTTTTCTTTCCTTTGCTGAGACTAAATTTCCATTTAAAGAAAGGGTTCCACTGAACTAGGCAATCATCAGATCCCACTTCTGTTCTGAAATTCTATATTCCAAAATAACTTACGAAGTAGACCTTGAATAAGAGGCCAGTTAAACTAGAGTAAGGGATCTTGGTAGGAAACTTTTAGCGACAGTTGCTGTGGGTTAAATTATGTCTCCCCAAAATTCATATTCATCCAGAACCTCAGAATGCAACCTTATTTGGAAATAAGGTCTTTGCAGATGTGACAAAGTTATGGTCATCTTAGATTAGGGTAGGCTCTAAACTCAAAGACTGGTGTCCTTACAAAAACACATGAGAACACACAGAGAGGCAGAAGAGGAGGTCAGGAGACAACGGAAGCAGAGGTTGGCAAGACGCACCTGCAAGGAATGCCAAGGACGGCTGGGAGCTGCCAGCATCTAGGAAGGGGTGAGGAAGGATCCTTCCCTGGAGCCTTCAGAGGGAGTACAGCCCTGCCCAAACCATGAATATGGAATTCTAACCACTAGAACTGTGAGAAAATACATTTCTGTTGTTTTAAGCCATTTGAGTTAGTGGTAATCTGTTACTCCAGCTCTCAGAAACTAATAGAAGAGCCTAATATGCACTAGACAATTTCAGGTGAGTCCCCTCATTAAAATCCTAGCAATGAGAAACCAGCCTTTGTCACAGCTCATTCTCCCCAGTCCATTAGCAAGGAAATATCCTTTTGTGGTTATTATTTTTTTAGGACATGGTAGTAAGAACTCTTACAGTACAAATGGGCTCATGATTGCTTCAAGGGGTTTCCTGCACAAATTGCCAGCGCTTTGATGTAGTAACAAAAGCTGAAAACTCACACCAGAGAAATGGGGACTAAGGGCCAATCATGTGTTAAATGTACCCTCACCATGGCCACCATGGAGATCTGCTAAGCTATAAGCTTAGTGGGGAGATTATTAATCTATCAACCTTCCAATAAAGGGCTCCTGAACATCTGAAAGCCTGAAATGAAATAATGAGACCTGCAGAAACTTCTCCATCTTCGTTAAGAAAAAACAGTGTCAGAGATTCTCTTTCCTTGCTTTTGTGGAGAAGATCTCCAGATAGTTGTATAGGTAGGTAGGTAGGTAGGTAGGTAGATACATATAGACAGATAGAAATATACATGTATACATTTATATACTTATATAAACATACATACACATATGTATTTTTTCAAAATCAGAGTATATCCTATTTAAATATTTTTCTGAAAGAAAAATTTCAACAGAGCCTGGGAAAAGAGAAAAAGGAGAGAAACTTTTGTCACACTGTACAATGCCGTAGCCAGTAGCCACGTGTGGTTATTAAGCATTTGAAATGTGGTTCATCCTAACTGAGACCTGCCACAAGTGCAAAATAAATACACACTGGATTATAATGACTTAGCACAAAAAGGTAAATATGTGAGTAATTTACTATATTGATTATACACTGAAATCACATTTTAGATATGGGTTAAAGTACATTATTAAAATTAATTTTACCTGGTTCTTTTTGCTTTTTTGATGCAGCTACTAGAAAATTTAAACTTACTTGTGTGACTTACATTATATTTGTATGAGACAGTGCTGGTTTAAGGAATATGTGGTTTCTGATACTTTCTATTTAGTCATCATTTTGAATATTTTTGTTTGGGAAATTATCATTTTTCTTAGGCTCTGTTTTTAACTTGCTGAAAAAATTATCTTACACACACACACACACGTGATTCATGTTATAATACCCAAGTCCTATTTTTCTTTTTATTATGGTAACTTCTTCCTCCTTAAAAACTAGCAGATATATAATTAGTTCATATACATTTTACTCATAAATATCTCATTATATTATAAATTGCTGCGTGACCTTGGCAAGTTGCTTAACCTCTTAACCTCAGTATTATCTCCCATAAAAGAAGTCTATCTAGACAGAGATGATCCATATAATCGTGATTCTCAAGCTCTTTCTCCCATCTAAACACACTGGATGGTTATAGAACTGCTGTCAGCAGCCTTGGCTCATTGTGAATGGCACTGCCTCTGCTTTCCCCCACTTCCCCTGGAGAATCATTGACGTGTCTTTCTCAGACTCAGCAAGATGCTTCTAGGGAAGAGTCCAATTGCAGCAGTTAGAGTCAGAGCCTCTAGAATGTTGAAGAAACCCAGGTTCATTTAGGGAGAAACTGCACTCCATGGGAGAAACCTAGGTTCATTTAGTTCAAATGCTGCACTCTATTCATGGGAAATGGTGGCCCACATGGAGTAATGGTCTGCTAGTCAAGTCACCCAGCTGACCAGAAGCATAAGGCTGGCTCTGGTAAATACTGACTACCAGTTAAACCCGCTTCATGTAAATTAAAAGTAATGGCAAAAACAGAAATTACTTTTGCACCCACCTAATAGTTTTCCCCCGTCTCAATTTGCCACAAAGGGTGAAAAGACAAAGGATTCAGAGCGAGGTGAACCAATGAGGGTGTCTTGGAGAAAACTCAATGTCTCCCAATTTAAGCTAAAAATCATCATATCAATCTCTCTTTAGAGAGAAAATGAGAGACTAAATAGAAAACTACTTGTGATGGATTTGGATGCCGAAACCTTCTGAAGGTTTTCCAAAAAACATTTCTGTTCTGTGCAGAACTGAGGCATTAATGTTAGATCAAGTCATGATTGACAAAAGTTTGTATTTATTACAAAAGATGCCAAGTTATATTTAGGTGTTTTTTTCTTCCTTAAATCTCACACTAATTGCTTGTCACCTTTCAAAATATCATAATTAGCACCATTTAATTTGTGTGCTTAAATATTTTAATAACAGATTATAATTTTAATAGAAAAAAAAGCAATTTGGAAGAGAATCACAAGATTCTATGACTTCCAAAAGAATAGGGAGAGAGAAAAAGAGAGACAGACAAAGAAGCAGATAGACAGACTGGGCTTTAGAATAGACAGAACTGGGGCCCCATTGTGATTGCCACTTCCTAGCTATAGGCACTTCAGCAATCTGCATCAGCTCTCTCAACCTCAGTGCTCTTATTTAGGAAACATGGACAATAAACTCTACCTTCTTTATTAAGATGCTCTAAGGGTTATTCCAGGCTTGTTACCACAAAGTCCCTAACACATGAGGGATAACATATATGTTCCCTTTTCCTATATACACAGCCCCCTAAGGAAAGGAAAGGAAAAAAAAAAAAAACTACCACCAACAACAAAAAAAACCCGTTGGAGTCTGATTCCACGTAGAAAGTTTCCAGGGCAATTGAACTGTGAGAAACATTTTCCAGTTAGCTCAGGGCTACAACACCAGAATAAAACAAAAAGTATCAAAAAGGATGAAAAAAGGGTTCAAGTCCCAAGGGTGAGAGAAAGATAACAGCAGGGTGGGTGGCCAGGAAGGGCCAGAATAAGGAAAAAACTAGGTGGGAAGAATGGCTGAGGATAAAAATTCAGAGACCATGAGCTAGGGCTCCCACTTTATATGTGAGCAAGTCCACTGTGGGTAGGCAAAGCAAACCAAAGCCCTTCACAGGGTCAAATACCAACCCAGCCTCCAAAGAGGACAGGTGGAGATGGATGGCATAAGCTCCCGGCTCTGAGAAACCCAGCATTCAATAGGTTTGCCATGCAAACTCAACCTAACCAAGGCGCTGAGCCAAATGTTTTTCACTGAGGCATTCATTACTGCTGCTCTTTTGGACACCATGTTTGAATTAGTGTTTCTGTGGGTTATCCTATGAATAAGTCAACAGGCAGAGGCTTGAGGTGGTTTCACTACTTACTGCTCACGTGCTTTAAAGTCTCTGAATCTTGCTCATCTTGTCTTTTTCCATTACCATCTTTATAGAGTTGTTGCAAGGATTCAAGAAAATAATGTAAGACTCAGACAGATTGCCTGAACTACAGAAAGGACTCAACAGTTGATAGCCATGAAGACAAAGATGATGATGTAGATTCCAACTCTTATAGCTTCTCCAAGACCCATCCAATTTGCCCAGACTTCGCCCTTTCCACACTGATGTGTATTTCCAACCTACTGTTGGTAGTTTATATTGGATGAACCTTCTTTCTACCAACCAGACCAAGGCAGACATCTTCTGGCTTTTAAAAGAACATCTGATGGAAAATACAGAAAACAAACATGGAAGGTTTCAATGGGGAAATCTACCATGAATGGCTCAACAGAAGAGACAGAAATGAATGAATGCCGATGTTGTATGGCATTTCACCAGCAGTAATGAATATGGCACTGATTCATATATAGGTACAGTTGTAGGGGGCCAAGCAAAGAAGCACGTGAGAAAAGAGAGGTGGGGAAGGTTAAGAAGCTAAACACATTCCAAGAGAAATGAGTAAATAACTCCCAAGGAAAGAAGGAAAATGAGAATTAATCAGGAGTGTGCTGAGCCGTGGCACTGCCAGGCACAATCACAGGACTTCTTAATTGCTTGTCAAAGACCAATGCATCCTGGCAAAATGATCCTCAACTAATGCTAGGGGTTTTTTTTTGTTGTTGTTGTTTTTTCCTCCTAACCTGGCTTCATTTATCATGATTAGAAAACGAGTCAAAATTGATTTCTGTTTATTTTATAAGGCAAATCTCCAGAGAACCTTTCTCCCCAGTAGTTATGATAATTTTTACCTTAGATGAGGAATACCCTAAGAACATAAAGAACTGCTTTATATTGCTTTAGGAGGTTAGGGCATATTTACGCATATCATGAAAAACGGCAGTCTCTTAAGCTTCTACAAATCACCTCACATCTATCAAAGTGAGCCTTTTAGTTCTTTCCTGCTTTAAAATGGGCAAACTGGCCGGGTGCAGTGGCTCACGTCTGTAATACCAGCACTTTGGGAGGCCAAGGCAGGTGGATCATGAGGTCAGGAGGTCGAGACCATCCTGGGTAACATGGTGAAACCCCATCTCTACTAAAAATACAAAAAATTAGCAGGGCACGGTGGCAGGCGCCTGTAGTCCCAGCTACTTGGGAGGCTGAGGCAGGAGAATGGTGTGAACTCAGTAGGCGGAGCTTGCAGTGAGCTGAGATCGTGCCATTGCACTCCAGCCTGGGTGATACAGCGAGACTCGTCTCCAAAAAAAAAAAAAAGGCAAATTAATGGTAGTTTGATATGGGCCAACAGCCCAAGCTTTGAAATGAGACACACTTGTGTTTGAGTCTTAACTCTGCCACATAAGTTATGTAACCTTGGACAAGCCACTAACAGAATGCTCAGCTTTATCTCAGAGAAACTGAGGTTGCTAATACCACCCAGATTTTCTGGGAATGATTAGGCATTGTTTGTGTGAAAAGTATCCGCACAGAGAATCTGCTCTACTGATGGAAGTTACGGAAATGGTGCCCTACAAGTTTGATGAAACCCTCACTGGACTTCAGGCACCATGAGGGCAAGACCTTTGTGTTTTGTTTTGAGTTACATGCAGGCAATTGGCACAGGGCCTGGTATACAGTTCATATCCATTTTATCTATGTAATACATTATACCTAGCACATGCCACAACTCTGTGTTTATCAGTTGTTAATCCATTTAATCCAATCAATATTTGTTGGCTGTCTTTTATTCCTTACTGAAAATATATTGAGCAATTATTATACCCCAAGCAATGTGCCTTTTTCGGGGTGCCCTCTAGAACCTAGAATGCAGAGGGTAGATTCATTCATTCTTTGATCTATCCACTCACACGCTTGTTCACTAAGTATTTCAGTTTTAGCTTTAGATGGCTATCTCAGCTCACTATCTTTGTCAGGTCTCCTAGATGAAAAACAAGGTCAGCTTGCCCTCACCCCTGCACCCTGACTATCCAAGAAACCCAATCATCATCATCATCATCATCACACACACACACACACACACACTCACACACACAGAGAGAGAGGAAAATACTCTCTATTCCACTAAGGTTTTGTTAATCAGGTAAATCGTATTTGAAGGTCTGCAAGGAGACTCCTAATTTGTGGGCCTCATATTGCCAGAAAATAAGCTGTGATGAGAACAACAAGACAATGTTAGCAGAAGGTCAAAAAACAACCTTTTTCTTCTGTACAGACATTTTTATTCCCCAAACAGATTCCAGGAGATCATGCTCTCTTTCTGGAAGTGTAATCAAGGCAAAAAAAAATCAATATACATTTTGGTCCAACCTTATGAGGGGCATTATTAACTTGATCTCCAAGAACCTAGAAACTTCCCTTGGCATTCTGGGCTCCTGGATTATTCACAGATGAATTTCCTTTATCCATGAAGGCCCCATTCCTGGGATTTAGTGCTTGGGACTTCCCTGCTCCTTTTGGTTTATGCTTAATCCCAACAATTAATTCTGAGCCTCCTGCCTGGGGAAGTTTTTGCCATAGAATTTCTTGGCATTTACCCAGCCAGAAAGGAAGTGATTGATTCTTCCTTCACTCTTCTGCACAAAAGCTAACAGCTGGGCAGAAATATCACCTGCCTTAGCACTGGCCTCTCCCAGGCTCTCCTCTTGACCTACACTCTTGATTTCATTCCTCCCGTCTCCTCGGGGACACTGGTTCATCAATTACTCTGTTTCTCTCTCCGATCTTCAATCACTTCCTCTCTGCTGGATACTTCACAGCAGCTTACAAACATGTTTAAGGCTTATTTATTCCGGGTAAATAACAAAATAAAAATCCTTCTCTCAATTCTACCCACCTCTGAAGTTATTTCCTATCTCTTGCTTTTTCGAGACAGCTGAGCTTTTTGATAGAATTCATTTACTTTCTGTCTTCTCTGTGTCATCATCCCTGTACTTCTTGAACCAGGCCAAACCGGCTTGTGGCCTTATCAAGTCACTGAAACTCTTGTGCCAAAGATCATTAATAACCAAGTAAAACTCAACTTCAGAGTTTATTTGGCTTGGCCTGTTTGTGATATTTCATTTACACTTGTGCTCATTCACTTATTCACATTCTCTAAGTGTCAAGCACTCAGCTAGACTTGGGCCGAGCATGGGCCTGTTGTCCTGGTTCTTTCTGTCCACCAGTAATAAAGATGTGATCTAAAAGGGCCCAGCAAGAATCACTCTTGGCAGAGGGAATGGCAGTTGCAAAGACACTGGGTGGGAAGGAACATGGCATATTTGGAAAAGTCAAAGTAGCGCCGTGTTTCTGGGACATAGAAAGCAAGAGAGAGAGCTGTCGAGATGGGGCAGGGGAGACATGGAGGAGCCAGACCTCATCACCCATACATGTAGATTTCCGGTGTCATTCTGAAAGCTATGGGGAAAACTGGCAATGGCCCTGCCCTCGTAATCACTTGCACACGCTCACCATCCTGAATGCCAGGTGCCAGGAAATCATGGGACTATTACGGACAAATAACAGCAAAGAGAAATTTGACTACTTCTTAATTCCCAGTATGCTGAAGACATAGCGATTCTCTTTCTTTTGTTTGGAGGAGGAGATTGCAGGTTCATGCCCTTGTTGACAAAGGAATGTGTCCACACTAAATGGGCCAATTGAGACAGACATGCAGAGGTGCTTCACTACATAACTATAAATCAGTGCAAAAATGCTTCAATAAACTATAAGGCCAAATCCATGCATACTCCAACACACACACACACACACGCATTCGGGCACCTACACGTGCCACCCACCTGCAGGCATTGCCTCATTTATTTCTGAGTTCCTAAATTAGGGCTTGGGCTAGATAATAAAATAGACAGGATATTTGTTATCATCAAATAAATATGAAACTGAGCTTTAGATAACATAAGGATTCTGAAAGTTAAGTGCCATTTTATGATACATTTCAATTTAGAAGTGCATTGCAGATAAAACATGGCTTTTGCGTAAACCATTGATGTATTGTATTGTTAAGATCAATGAATTATTAAAAGAATAATCTCTTAAACACCAAGAAATTGTCTTCTAGTGTACTCTAGGGACCATGGGTAGATGCATTACACATACTAATTTGACACTGCCCTGATGGTAATTTATATACACTCCAAAATATCCGCCTGACATCACAGACACTTGGTCTTCCTCCTACACACTCAGCTAATGGGAGACCCTGTGGACTGAGCTTGCAGTAAGGGAAGGGACAACTGTGCACTCTATTTCTCTAGACAACTGAAGTGGACACTGTGATGGACCCTTCAGATTGTCCTTCAAAAAGGACTTGTCATCCCAGTTGATGAATGTGATCTCAGGGGACAGTCTGAATGCTAGTCCTCTCCGGAATTACCTCAGCTGCAGAGAACTGCCTCATCCAAGGTTTTGGCCCCTCCAGGGCAGCCCATCTCTAAATACTGAGTGAAGTTAAGCATACTCTTTAATAAATAAGCACTTTAATAAATAAAAATGCTAAACTGCAGCTCAGACTCTGTTTCCCAGAAAACACAACCTGAGACAACTTCACTTAGAATTCCAGCCCCAAATAACTGGATGAAGCTTTTCTCTATACTACTCCACCCTTCTGTCATTCACTGGGAATACCATTCCCTGCTTCATCCATCAGGTAAAATCTAATGCCCTCATCAAGTTCCAGGTGAAATCTCCCACCTCTGTAAACATTCCCCACAGCCATTTGCTCCATGCTCTGGGACCTCAGAAACCTCTGGACTTTTAGACTGCTGTCTCTATCATCCATGAGACCAGTGCTATAATTCAAGAGAATTATAATAGGAGGCACGTGTTCTTTTTTTTTTTTTTTTGAGACGGAGTCTCGATCTGTTGCCCAAGCTGTAGTACAGTGGCATGATCTCAGCTCACTGCAACCTCTGCCTCCCAGGTTCAAGTAATTCTCCTGTCTCCACCTCCCGAGTAGCCGGAATTATAGGCATATGCCACCACGCCTGGCTAATTTTTGTATTTTTAGTAAAGACAGGGTTTCACGATATTGTCCAAGCTGGTCTCGAACTCCTGATCTCGGGTGATCCACCCACCTCAGCCTCCCAAAGTACTGGGATTGTAGGAATGAGCCACCATGCCCAGCCGTGTTCATTTTTAATTGTCTAATGTCACCTTAATAATTATAAAAAGAAATGGGTGGAATTAATTTTAACAATATGTTTTGTTTAATGTTATATGACCAAAAACTATCATTTTAATATGTAATCAATATAAAAACTATTCATGAGATTTAAAAAATTTTCTTTCTTTATTCACTCTTTGAGACCTGGTACATGTTTTATACTCACAACACATCTCAATTTAGACCAAACACATTTCAAGTGCTCAATAGCTCCACGTGGCTTTTACTATATTGGACGGTGCAGACAATAAGCATCAGAGGCCTAAAGATTAAGACTTAGTCCATGGACTGGCACGCAAAGGAGTTCGACAAATGTTTGTCGACGAGTGAATAATGAATAAATGGCCAATGAGAAATGAATGAATAAAGAAATAATCAAGTTACACTCATAAAGGTACATCTTAGTTACTTGGCCTAAGCCTAGGATTCATTGCTATTTCCCTGCCCCTTGCAATTTCAGGATTCTACTCAGCAGGACAGTGTATTTCTCCATGTCTTTATCCACCTTGCATTGGCAATGTACAGCATTAACAGCTAAGGGTATGGGCTTTAAGCATCAACTTTAGAAGACAGAGCTGAGTCAACTAGCAGCTGTTGAGCTTGGTTGGGTAAGTTGCTTAACCTATCTGGAGCCTTATTTTCCTTATCTATAAAATGGGGATGGATAATAGTAGCTCCCAGTGTTGCTGTACAACTAACTGAGACATTGCAGATAAAGGCTCAATGATAAAGTAGCAGAGAGAGCCAAAAGTGAGACGGAAAACCAGGAGGAAGAACCAGTTATAAACATAACATGAAGGAGTAATTCTTTCATTCATTCATTTATTCTTTATTCATTCATTGAACTAATATTTCTTATATATCTCTGTGGTGGCCATGGAAATGCACCTCACAGATCTCTCACTGAAGGTGATCAGCTACCCCAGCTGCTGTGTGCTGAAACCTGTGGCCACATTTCTTGCCAAGGTCATGCTTCCACATGCTGCTCCTGGCCAGTTACTTAGTTCAAAAGTTTTACTAAGGCAAACGCACTCCTGGGAATTTAAACTTTTTTGATGGGCAACCTTGGCTCAAGTACTCTCTGACAGCATTCCCAGAATTCTTTAGAATTGCACAGCAGTCTGGCCAGGCGCTGTGGCTCACGCCTGTAATCCCAGCACTTTGAGAGGCCGAGGCGGGTGGATCACGAGGTCAGGAGATCAAGACCATCCTGGCTAACATGGTGAAACCTCGTCTCTAATAAAAATACAAAAAAAAAAAAAAAAAATTAGCTGGGCGTGGTGGCAGGTGCCTGTAGTCCCAGGGAGGCTGAGGCAAGAGAATGGCATGAACCTGGGAGGCGGAGGGAGGTTGCAGTGAGCCGAGATCACGCCACTGCACTCCAGCCTGGGCGAAAGAGGGAGACTCCGTCTCAAAAAAAAAAAAGAATTGCACAGCAGTCTGAAATAATTCCACTCAACCTTTTTTTCTTTCTTCTCTCATTTACTGAAGGTCAGACCTGCATCTGGTCTGACAGCTCTTCCAGTCTCCCAGCTCCCACCTCATTTGATCTCCCAGGTACATCCCTTAATAATTTTTTCACACTTTAATCCTGTTGTGGAGCTGGGCACAGTGGCTCACACCTGTAATCCCATCTCTTTGGAAGGCCAAGGCAGGTGGATTGCTTGAGCCCAGGAGTTTGAGACCAGCCTGAACAACATGGTAAAACCCAATCTCTACCAAAAATATATACAAAAATTAGCCAGGCATAGTGGAGCACCCCTGCAGTCCCAGCTTCTCAGGAGAATGAGAGGTGGGAGGATTGCTTGAGTCCAGGAGGCCAAGGTTGCAGCGAGCTGTGATAGCGCCACTGCACTCCAGCCTGGGAGACAGAGCAAGACCCTGTCAAAAAAAACAAAAACAAAAACAAAACTCCTAATCCTACTTCTCAGAAGATTCAAATTATCTCAACCTGCAATATGCCTGGCAGTGTTGTAAGAAGTACAAGGAAAATAAGGCTAGTGCTCACCATGAAGCCTATACTTCTATGGGGAAACAGATAAGATATGAATGAACGAATGAGAGAATGTCAGGTTTGGACATATGATATAGACAACATAAAACAGGGCGATGCCTTATACTAGGCAGGGAAAGGTTCTTAAAGAGGTAATGTTTGAGCTGAGACCTGAATGACAGGAAGCACTACCCATGCAAAAATTTGCAGGAGGGATAATGCCTGTGAAGGCTTTGAGGCAGCCACAAGCTCAGTGTGTTCAAAGAGCAGAGGGGAGCCCAATCTTGCACTCCTTCGAGGCTCTCCCATGTGCACTGGCTTGACACACTACAAGTTTATACTGGAGGGGCCTTGGAATTTATGTGGACATGTTCAAGCTCCTAAGCACCTCCCTTACAGCTATTTCATTGGCTACACAAATGGTTAATCTAACAGTTTATAATGGACACAACCAAGCAGAAAACACCCCCTTTAAAAAAAAAAAAAAAAAGGTCGGAGAGAGCTGTCCCTTTGTCCCTTGCCTTGTATGCAATGTTTGTTTCATCGTCTTCCTCACATAATTCAGTGTTTCTATGATGGTGAATGCATGTCATTATACATTTATCCCAACCCATGGAGTGCATAATATTAAGAGTGAACCCTAATACAAAGCATGGAATCTTTGGGTGGTAATTGTGTGTCAATGTGCGTTCATCAATCGTAACAAATGCACCACTTGAGAAGAACCAGTGAGTGTGGGCCTTCACTCTTAAAGAGTGAATAAAAGACTAGCAGGAAGTTAGACCAAAGAAGTGGAAAAGGACCAGATGATGAGGGGATGGTGGTGAGTTTGGGTTTGAACCTAAATATGATGAAGGAGGGAGGGTAATAAGCCAGGGAAGGACACAATTGAGTGTATGTATGTGTATTTTCTTCTTAATATCCAAAAAAGGTAAATTTTTAGAGACAGAAAGTAGTATTGGTGGATGTCAAGGGCTGGAGGTAGACGAATGCAGAATGGCTGCTTAAAGGGTATGAGCTCTCCTTTTGGGGTGATGAAAATGTTTTGAACTAGGTAGAGGTGGTGGTTGCAGAATACTGTGAATATGCTAAATGCCACTGAATTGTTCACCTTAAAATGAGTGATTTTATGTCACATAAATTTCACCTTGACAGAAAGAAGGGAAACATCATGGCTGATACAATCCAACCTCCTTACCATGGCATAAAAGGCCCCACGAGATCATCCCCCTTCCCTACCTCTGTGTCCCCACCTTTCCCATCGCCCACCTTGTTCACGACTCCCCAGCCTGGCCTTCCTTCTTGGCATTTCTCAGATTCACCCAGGCCTTCACCACAGTCCTGCTCTCTGGTTAGAGCACACTCGCACATATTCACATCACTTGTCTCTCATTTTATTTCTATCTCCCTCAAATGCCCCACTGAGAAGACCTGCCATGGCCATGCTAGCTACAGCCTTCCCATTACTTCCTATCCCCTATATTTTATTTTATTTTTTCTTGGATGTTATCGCTACCTGAATTATATTATTGTTCTCTTTTTCTGAGACAGAGTTTTTGCTCTGTTGCCCAGGGTGGAGTGTGGTGGCACGATCTCAGCTCACTGCAACCTCTGCCTCCTGGGTTCAAGCAATTCTTCTGCCTCAGCCTTCCAAGTAGCTGGGATTACAGGTGCACACCACTATGCTTGGCTCAGTTTTGTATTTTTAGTAGAGATGAGGTTTCACTGTGTTGGCCAGGCTGGTCTCAAACTCTCAACTTCAGCTGATCCACCCGCCTTGGCCTCTCAAAGTGCTAGGATTACAGAAGTGAGCCACCACACTTGGCCTATTATTGTCAAGGCACTGTCTTGCCCAGTAAAATGTCAGCTGCCTTGGAGCCTGAATTTTGTTTTCTCCCAACAGGATTAAAGGATGGGAGAACAATCCTTGAATCCTGCCCTGGAGCTGGGCACAGGGGCTCACACCTGTAATCGCATCTCTTGGGAAGGCCAAAGCAGGTGGATTGCTTGAGCCCAGGAGTTTGAAACCAGCCTGGAGAACAAAACTGGTCTGTCCTATGCTCTCATCATCGAATGAAGGAATGGATGAATGGAGGCCTGCAGACAAAGGATTGTGCTACTTCCTAACACAGTGACTGGGATTCAGGACATACTCAGTAAACGTCTGTTACGGAAGTAAAAAAAATAAAGAAACAAAACAGGATAGTGGCTGGCTGCTCTCTCTGTGTAGACTGGATTAAAGTAAAGCAGGAAAACACATGGGAGGTTACTGAAGTGGTGGTATTGGGAGTGAGGATGGGGGATGATGTCACTTGGACCCGTGGAAGGAAGGAGGCTCATGCAGTCAGGAGCTTAGTGATAAGTCACATGGAAAGAAGGTAAGTGTCTCAGGATGCAGAGTGGGAAGAGTAGCTGAGGTCCAGAGGAGGTTCTACTGAGCTAGACGTAAGCGAGTTAATAGGTGGTGCGCTATGGCCCAATGATTATGATTAAAAGCTGCCTGCAGAACTTCCTCAAAGACACTCAGGGCCTGGCTTCATGAGCTTCTCGCTCAACGGGAGCAGGGAATAGCCCAGACCTGGCAAGCATGTCCAACCCATATTCTAAACTAAAGAGGTTCATTTTCCTGCATGCCAAACAGAAAGCCATTTCATCACTTTGGAAATGAGTGGTAGACTGTATTTCTCCAAGTATTACCCACAGGAAAAATTAACACTTTATAATAAATTGAGCACACGTGTACATTAACAATGATTAGAAACCTATTAGTTGGCCCAGTCCACATTCCTTCCTTGGTTTGCTTTGCACACTCAGGTCTTTTTGGAGTAAAAAATCAGCATGTTATTAATACTTCCCGCTATGGCTTAGGCCATATTAAAAGTGCCTGTATCTATTTTTGGATTTCTCCTATTTTAAGCCATGTCTATCAAAACTGCTGATGCCAACACATATGTGTATGTATTTGTGTGATTTTATAATGTATTAAAAACTGACTTTTCCTTTGAATATCGAATTGGCTCTAGTAATTTTGAGGTTTCACTGTTTGGGGTTTGCTTGTTTGTTTTCATTCTGTAGTGGCTAATTTTCACGGAAGTCAGGAATCATGGCTTCTCACATTAGAATTACAGGGACTTTGATGTCTGGCTTCATCTTTTTCCCTCATATTCAATAAGAGCATATTTCTTAGATAATGGTCAAACAAGTACACAGTAAAGTTATTGTTCACAAGTCACACATTTTTACAAACTTTGTCTTGGAGAGCCAAATGTCGAAATGTGTTTAGGAATTACTCTTTTAAATTCAATATCTATGAAAAATAATTATCATATTTGACACTACTGTAAAATGCCGACATTCTAAATAAAAACAACCAAAGGGTTACAAGTTCCAAATTTCTAGAACTGCCTGAATGCTTTTAGTAATTTGAAAAATTCAGTAAACATATTGTTACATGAAAAAAAAGGAAGATATACACTGAGCATTTCAATTAGTTGTTTCTCTAGTTATTTTTAATTAAATGCTAAATGACAG
The DNA here is from genome assembly GCF_024542745.1 of Macaca thibetana thibetana. NCBI lineage: Eukaryota > Metazoa > Chordata > Mammalia > Primates > Cercopithecidae > Macaca > Macaca thibetana. The sequence goes on along the minus strand of NC_065597.1, from coordinate 25,904,991 downwards.
AACAACTTGCAGTGGTTTCATTATACTTTTTAGACCCATCCCAAACTCCCTTCTGGTATGTGATAAAGTAATGAGACAATAATTTGTACATTGAAAAAACTGTTTTGCCCTTCCAAGTAGACATCTAGTGACATGACTCACTTATTCTACACAGACTGCCATTTACCAAAAATACTTTGGTCTCCTCCATGAGAACTGTTTTCAGAGCAGCACAATCTTTTGAGTAACACTTACAAAGGAAAATCTTTGTCCATGAAAAGTGGATTTGATTTTTGAAAACAGTCAAATGTCATCCAGAACCAATCTTGGTGAATAAGCGGGGAAGGACTAGAGTGTGTGAGCATGCAGGCACACATGCTGCATGGATGTGAACAAGAAATAATAATAACAACAGCAAATTCTTATTGTTTCCTATGTGCACCACCATCCTAAGTGTTATGTGTGTTAACTCATTTAATCCTCATGACAGCATTAGCAGGAAATAATACTATCATTTTCATTTCACATATGAGGAAACTGAACACCAAGAGGTTAGGTAATTTGCCGAAGGCTATGAGCTCATAAAGGGATGAGCTGAGGTTGGAAGGCAGGCAGTTGAGCTCTTAACCTCATGCAGCCCCAACTGGTCTAGATTTACAAACAAAGGATCAAAGGGATACTGAGCAACAGCAATTGTCTCAGAGCTATAATTTCCTCATATGTATTTAAGGGATACACAACTAGCAGTATCCAAGGTTATAGTGAAGCTTGAAGAAGCATTCACGCATACAAATGTCCACACTTTCCCTAGCCCATGATAAGGGCCTGGTATTTCAAAATCACTTCATTTTCAAGTGGGTCAATATGTTGCCTGGTCCTATGTAAACTCAAAGTGTGACCTGTACTTTAGGTCAGAACCACAACAGTAAGCATAACCTATGGTCTGCTCAATGCTGTGGTCACTGGCATTTACAGCCACAATACAGACAGCTCTCTGTCACACTGAGCACTCCTACTTCTACTGGGATGGTATTTTCTGATCCAAAAATAACAACATATGTCCGATAAGTGCATGAGCAGTTGGAGGGGTGATGGTGCAGCGTACTCAATATGTGGGATCTTCCAGACAACCCAAAATATATGCCCAGTGAAATTCAGTATTTTCAACAATGTGTTGAGTTTCTGCTTTGCTAAATGTAGGGAAATCCAAGAGGAATACAAACAGCCCTTGAGTCTTAACCTTGAAGAGATGCCCAACTCTAGAACAGAAATTTAAAAGCTTCTCAAATGTACTGCAGATAAAAAGAGGATGGGAAATGCTGGGTTCCATGAAATCTGTTCCTTTCTTAGAGGACACCTTCACTACCCAGGAAATTGAGAGTCCCCAAGGGAGAGATACAGAACATAGATTCTCCAAATAAGTTCCAGTCTGGAACTCGTTTTATTCAGAGCCTCCTGCAGAGATGAGGTTCAATACCATCACTGCTGCATAATGCTGATACAGAGGCTGGGGCAGTATGACGTGAGTTCTGAGATAATAAAAGAATTGAATAATACCATCGCTACCAACAACAAAGCCAAAAAAAAATACTCCTCTATGACTTAATGTCCTGGTCTTTCAACCTTTCTGGGCTTCAAGTGCCTACCCTCCAAGTGTATAAAAGAATGTCTGCTGGCCAGGCACAGTGGCTCACGCCCGTAATACCAGTACTTTGGGAGGCTGTGGGGGGGCAGATCACTTGAGGTCAGGAGTTCAAGACCAGCCTGGCCAACATGGTGAAACCCTGTCTCCACTAAAAATACAAAAATTAGCTGGGCGTGGCAGTGCATGCCTATAATCTCAGCTATTCGGGAGGCTGGGGCAGGAGAATTGCTTGAACTTGGGAGGTAGAGGTTGCAGTGAGCCAAGATCATGCCACTGCACTCTAGCCTAGGCTACAGAGCAAGACTTCGTCTTGAAAAAAAAAAAAAAGAATGTCTGTCATGCTCGATTTATAGTTTTCATGAAGACTAAATAGGATAACAAATGTAACAAATGTAAGAAGACCTTGAAAACTCCACTGTAAGACTGCCATTTAATTTACAATCTTGATGGAATAATTTAATCTGTTGATGACTCCATGGCTGACACCAGTGAGATTCTAGAAGAGCCTGCCTCAATTATTTATTCCAACTCTAGCAAAAGAACCATTTTTAAAGAGGGTTGGAAATGACCATTAAGTCTGGGGCCTTCCAAGAAGGCTGAGGCTGGAGATGGTAGTGAGTGATGAAACTCACATGCCTTACTGAAAGGGCTGGGTCTTTCCAGCCTATACAGAGTTCTACCCTAGACAACTGAAACTCTAGATGGCTATTGTTCAAGGTCTCCTGCCTGGAGCATTTCTTTTGGGACAGGCTCTCAGGTCATTAATTTTCCATGTTAAGTATGGTCCCTCCTTACAAGCCTACATCAAAATTCCAGGAACGGATCTCTAGCAACTGAAACTAGCATCAACTGATTGGTGTCTCTAGAATCATGAAGGCTATAAGACTTACTGGAAATGTAAGGAAGTGCTAGTGCTCTGCATTTTGAAGCCAGTTTTATTAGCTATAGCCTTGAAGCCATGGGGTCTCAAAGATTCAAAAACAAAGTACTGGGAGGCAGTATCCCAAAATGCATTTGTGTTTTAAATATATTACCTATGGAGGTCTGTGGCCCGTGCCAATTTCCAAAGGAGAATCTATACTCTCTTGAGCAAGCATCTCTTTTAATAATCTTCCCACTAGAAACTCCTAAATCAACCATGCCCTTTACACTTACGTATTTTAGTTGTATTCTTTCTTTTAATTAGAAAGAAATGGACTTTCAAATGGAACTATTTTTTATAAGATATACTCAATTTTTATTTCTACAACAGTATTAAAAACAATGTAGACAGAGCCAAGTCTGTCATGTGTAACCCCTAAGTCAGAACTCATCGCAGAAATATCTGTCAGGTGTTAATTCCAAAGATACAGATGCAACATTTGATCAACCAGCATGCTTGTATCCTGTGGATACTATAAACTACATACATGGAAAAATTGTCCTCTTCACTTTGGCTGTTAATAAGATCCTAAATTTATAGACCATCACTCATATCTGCACATGCCAGACACGGTGGGTGCCAAGCTTCCTCCAACTTCATCCAAGTTTGTTACTTGTATTTTTTCTTCCATCAACCTGAAAGTGAGTTGCCTTAAGTCATTTGTGAAGCAAGAAAAACCGATAGATTATAGATAGATGATAGATAGTTTGGTTAGTAGGCAGGTAGGTAGGTAGGTAGGTAGAGAGAGAGAGAGAGAGATAATAGAGAGACAGACAGGCACAATTTTCCTAAATCAAGACTGCTACAGTTAATTTCATGTACAAATCAATTAAAAATTATTTAGAACTGAAAAAATAGTGACATTTAAAATATTCAAGGGTTTTTTTTTTTTTAACAAAAGGAAAGAATACTTTCTGTGAGAATGATTTTCTGTGACTGAAAATAAGGTTAAGGAGAATAACCACTTGACGAGTGACTCTCATTCATCAGAGAAGGTTTCAGAGTAGCTTACCAACATGGTCAGCCACAATAATGATTATAGCCCAGGGAAGTAAATAAGGCAAACTGTTAGTTCAGGAAATTAAAGGCACAGGATCTTAAAACACCCCAAGCAATGAAACATTAACAAACTTGGGCAAATGGAAAGCTGTCCACCCCACTCCCCAGCTTGCTCAAGACAGACATTTTACAACCGGCCACAAGACAGAATATAGAAAAGAATTGCATCTAGAAGATAGAGGCAAATGGCAATGGTCTATTTACTTGCAAAGTTTACATTTCAAGGGGCTTAACTACACTTAGGGGCAGCTAAATGGATCAAGTTTCAGCGCTGCTGTCCAAGGCAATAAATAATCCCCATTCGGGAACAGAAGAAACTTGAGTTTCACATATGCCAAGCATCACAGAGCTTCAGTGCCGGGGGAGGTCTGCAAGGTCATTCTCCTCCAGGGTTTTCTGAACCCAACTTTAATGGCTGAGAACAGTTCCTGGAGCAGTGCTGCATGAGGAGGCTTTCTGTGCAGGCGACCAGGAGATGCTGTGGAGGAGCAGAAGTGGCTGCCAGAGGCAGCAGGGACAGAGAGCACTGGGACATTTGCCCTGTTCTTGCCATTCGGTTTCTAGTCCAGTCCCTTCATTTGACAGAGGAGGAATCTGAAGCCTCCAGGGAGGAAGAATTTGATCACAGTCACATGCATCCCACAGCCCTAGTCCAGCAGCTTCCCAATATTCCCTGCCACAGCCAGATCGAACCTTTTGCCTTTATTCTCCCAGATTTCATGAAGCTTATATGAAAATGGCAGCCTGCAATGAGGCAATGGGAGCACCTGTCTGATTTGCCTTTCTATGGCAAGGTCATAGAGGATACAAACGGGTAGTGCCTACACACTATGTCTGTTTTTTTTCCAAAAGGTTGTTAGGTGCTTTTTGGAACTTGGACCTCAGAAAAATAACGTCTTAGATGGCTAACCAAAAAGACAAAAACAAACAAAACCCACCAAGATTAGCAAGTAAAATACTTGACTTATAGCCCTTTGGTCAAAACCGTACTTTCCTGAAGTAACAATGTGTTTAAGGGAAACCGTCTGCTTAAGTTCAGAATCACAATCACCACCACTTTCCAGAATGGGCACCCACACTGTTTTCAACACGTTCTAAACTTTGGGATGCTAGGGAGGCTGGGTTCGCCTGATGGAAAAAAGACCCTTGAGACACTCTTCTCCGTTCTTTTTTTTTTTTTTCTTTAACTGAGATGGAGTCTGACTCTGTTACCCAGGCTAGAGTGCAGTCACATGATCTCAGATCACTGCAACCTCTCATCTGCAGGGTTCAAGCAATTCTCCTGCCTCAGACTCCCGAGTAGCTGGGACTACAGGCATGCACCACCACGCCCAGCTAATTTTTGTATTTTTAATAGAGACAGGGTTGGCCAGACTCATCTGGAACTCCTGAGCTCAGGTGATCCGCCCACCTTGGCCTACCAAAGTGCTGGGATTACAGGTGTGAGCCACCACCCCAGCCCTCCGTTCTTTTCATCCTCTCCCCACGTGTCACCTGCACAGATCCTTCCTGTCAGGCTGCATTCTTCTCTCTTGGACTCAGGGGAGGCAAGGCAGTCTTCCAAGGATTTTCTAACCTAATCGAACCCACAGGGGCATGCTGCTGTTTGAAGACACTTTCTCATGGACAGCAATGAGTTAAAATGCCTACTCCTCCCACACCATTTCTTTTCTCATTCTTTTCTCTCATTGAGACCAGGAGTCAGCAAACTCCTGGGCCAAATTAGACTCTTCTTATTTTTGTGTAGTAGTCACAACACAGGCCAGCTGGCCTGCAAAACTGAAAATATGTGTTATTTGGCCCTTTACAGAAAAAGTTTTCCGACCTCTGTCCTAGATCATCGGTGAAGATAAATCTTCAGTAGGTAGTTCGAAGGTAGTTTCCTCCCAATATTAAAGGGAAATCTTTAGGTAGTTTCTTTGCCACATTGAAAAGGAGGCTTCTGGGGTGAGAAACCTACACAGATATAGTTGTACAGAAACCTGTCTAATAAGCACAAGTTTAAAAATAAGGATAAAGAAAGAGGTGCACACATCAAGAAAAGACACAAAAGGCACACAGAATGGAGTAGTTATCTACTACAATTACCAACTATTTTTCTTCAATGAGCAGAGTCAGCATGACTTAGATGGACAAGAACAACATCACAGAGATGACATGAGACCCACTCAAAGGTAGGGAAGTAAGCAGTCTCTGGGTCACTTGGGAATGGACTCAAGCCCATCAGCAGTTGGTTAAATATGGTTTTGACTGGAGGGGCACAGTTAGTAAGCTCTAAGAAATCACAGAGGACACAGAAAAAGGCTTAGAACATTGCATGGAGCCCGTGTCCAATTTTCATAAATTGGAAAAGAGTAAATTCCAAAGCTTTCTCATTAGAAAGTAAAATTTTTAAGCCCTGGCAGAATCATTAAGAAGAAGCTCCCCATGTAAAATAAAATAAAATAAAAAAAAATGCACAAATATTCTAGGTTGATAATTTTAAGAAACAGAAATGAATATGGTCAAAACACATATGGCAAAGTTTAACTTTGCTGGTGATCAAATAAAAACAAGTTAATAAAATAGCAATAATATCCCATGTTTGTCTACCGAAATGGCAAACGTTTGCAGTGATAACACATACACTGGCAATAGTGCAGAAAACTTGGCCATCAAAACCATATGGAAATGCAAACGCCGGGCACTGTGGCAATATGATTCAGCTTTGCAATGTGTACACTCTGTAACCACCAATTTCACTTCTGGAAACCTAATCTAAGGAAATAATTGAATAAGGATATTCGTTGCAGCATTATTAACAACAACAGAAATTTGATATAGTCTAAATGAATAGCTATAACAGTTTGATTATAAATATTTGTACTACAGAATATTTTTCAGCTATTAAAGAAACCTTTAAAACGAGCTGATCAAACAGATGAATATCAGTAACATAAATGAAATAAACGTGTATATTTATGACTGCATTTATAATTATAATTTTAATAGACATTATATTATGTATCTTTTACATGTTTTCTCACTGGATCTTGACAACTCTGTTAAGTTAGCAAGAGGATAAGAGTGATAAAGATACCTAATATTTATTGAGAACTTCCTCTATGCCAGGCACCTTGCCAAGCATCTTATATGGATTATATCATTAAATCCTGACATAACCATATGAGGTAGGCACCATTATTGACCCCATTTTTTAAAGACAGAAAAGGCCATGGAAGCATAAAAACTTGCCCAAGGTTACATAGAAAGTGCATGATACATACAGACAGAATTTGAATGCACAAAGTGATTCACTGAAGATCTTGTGCTTGTAACCAATGCACTATATTTTAAAGGTACTATTATTTCTTCCTGGGATGAATGCATGGATAGATTACAGAATGTACAGATAGATAGAAGAAAAAGTACAAGCACAGATGGATAGAAGGAAGGCAGGCAGGATGAATGGATGGATGGATGGATGGATGGATGGATGGATGGGTGGGTGGATGGATGGATGGATGGATGGGTGGGTGGGTGGATGGATGGATGGATGGATGGATGGATGGATGGATGGATGGATGGATAGATGGATGGATAGATGGATGGATAGGTGGGTGGATGAATGGATGGATTAATGGATAGATGGGTGGGTGGATGAATGAATGAGTGGGTGGGTGGGTGGCAGGTGTACATAGATGGGTGGGTGGATGGAGGATAAAAGACTGAATGGATGAATGGATAGGTGGATATATGGATGAAGTTGTCATGAAAGAAAAAACATAAAACTGATTATTTTTTAGTGGATCTTTTGTGATTTTTTTTCTTCTTTTTGCTTTTTTAGGAGAATAACCAAATTTTTAAAAATGTTTTGCTTTTGTAACCAGACTATAGAAATATGTTTTACATTAAAATTAATTACAACGCAAAGCCATAAGAGTAGTGCTTCTAATACACTATTATGCATTATGCATCCATCTTTGTATCCATCTCTTGCAAAAGCGCGATTTGGTTCTAGGTAGAACAAGAGCAGAACAACATCCCCTTCTCTTGCTATATATAGTACCAGGAGAAAAATTCTAACACACAGCCAAAACACAAAGTAGCCTCCTGAATGTCACCCAAGTATCCGTGGGTAAGTCCACCCAATGAACAAGAAATGTGCAAATTGGGTTTTCTCCCCAAAAGAGAGAGCTTTAGACTAGAGCTGTAGCTGGGTAGAAAATAAAAATTTGATGAAACTTTGGATTTTCCCCACAGCTTTGTCTTTACGTTGTAAGTTGATGATTGGAGAAAAAAATAGTATGGCTGCTGAAGTTTTCAAAAAGGATTTTTATCCGAAAATTGGACAAGCCTGAACAACCTGAGAAAACAAAGTGGCCTAAGTCTTGTTGGCTGAGAAAAACTTGGAGATGCCTTTTAAGTCTGAGCTGTTTCCAGTTCAATTGCATAACAGATGAATTGGGTCAGTCAAGTTTAAATTTAACACGTTTATTTCAGCGATGACATTTCTGAGCAAATGTTCTATTAGTGTTAACTTTAGGTGAGTCAAACACCTACAGGGGACATAGGAAATAGATTCTCCCTGGCTTCTCTTGCTTTTCTCCTGTGTCCCCTGGCTTACCTTGGGCGACATGGTGCGCCTCCAAGGACTTGAAAATCACAGGCACTGGGTTGCTGCTGTTAACTAAGCATCTTGCTTTGTCTACTGCATCAGAAAATGGAGGGAGTCTCATTTTGTTACCTGTCAGCTCTCCTAGTTAGAAGAACTGAATCCCGAGCTCTCTTCTAACACCCCCTCCCCAGGTAGCCTCCTTTTCTCAATAGCATGCCTCTGCGGACGAAAAACTCATCTTATACCTGCAGATTTCCTTCCCCTGGGATCCCAGGTTTTTAAAAGTGGCCTCTACTTTAAAAGTCTGTCAGCTAGTAGAATACATCTGTATTATGTTGGAAAGAAAGAGGATAAGGAAAGAAACAGTGTGCATGCAGACATGCATTCAATCAACAATATTTGTAATTATTCACTTAATGAACATCTACATGGCACTTCACTATTGGTTTTACGTGTTGTAGTGATAATAATTCATTTCATACACCCAAAAAAACACCTATGACGTGGGTATGATAATCAAGCCCATTTTACAGAGGAGGAAGCTGAGGTACCAAGAGGTTAAATAACTTGCTCATGAACAAGCATTAAGTGGAAGAGCCAAGATTTGAATCCCAGCAGCTGGGCTTCAATGACTGAGCTCTTCGGCATTCTGTTGTGTTCATTAAGCCCTAAAGCTGTCCCAGGCACAGAGTGAGGACAGAAAGATACAGTGATGACCAAGATGGTCAACACAACGAAATGCCTCCCTATTGCTCTCTGGAGACAGCACAGCAAACATTAGAGGCTGCTCCACTCTGGGTATGAGCTCAATCCTCACAGCAGCTCTGTGAGCAAGGTGTGAATTTATGACTCCCTCCTACAGATGAGGACCTGAAACATCACATCCGAGAAGTGGTAGAAAGGTGCCCATTGTCTAGACTAACAGGCGACAAAGCATGGGTTTGCTATTTCAGTGTAATCCTCATACTACCTGAATCAGAATCAGCTGAGATATTCGATGGAAAACATGCAGATTCCTGTGTTGCAGCCTGATCATACTCATTCTGAACCATTAGGCAAAAGGCCTGGCAATCTGCATTTGCACAAGTTCCCCCAGGTGACTCTGATAGACACTCATGTGTGAGAGCTTTGCCTACACCAGCTGCTTCCTTTCTCCTGCTATTTAATACAACAGAATGATGGTAATTAACAACAGCTAATACAGAAAGCATTTCACATACAATATCATGGATCATGAGATGACACCGCCTGCTTTCATTTCTCATAGCTGCTTAGTAGGTCATATTTTCCACAACGAAACTGGCATGCACTTCAAGCCCTCTCATTTCTTATCTCTTCTCTTATGCTTTCTGAATTTAATGGTGTGAAACCCCATTGTCACAGCCTCAGGTGATGGCATTCTATAAAATCCTGTCTCTCCAACCCATAGAAGGTGATAATAAAACCCAGATAATTGAAATTAGTGAACTTTCTCACAGGACAAATCTCTTTAGACCTCTACACATTACAGGCATATTCTAGGATTTATTGAATCCTCCCTTTAAAGGGGTAGGCTTATACATGCTTCCTTCATTTAAACAGCTCCATTTTAAGAAAATCATAGTATCCTTTTTCTTCCCCTAATATCCCAAGAAGGAGAATAGACATGATCCACATGAGAGAGAATGAATAAAATACAAAATGGCTTGATAAAAATCTTACTAAGAGTATGAATAAATTTTTAAAATTAAATACCAGATTTTGTAAGCCTCTTAGGTTTGTTTTTTCTAAAAGGAAGGGAGAAAGGGAGAGAGAGAGGGGAAAAGGGAGAATGGAAAGAAGGAAGGGTGATAGGAAGGGAGGGAAGGAAGGAAAAAGACCAAAGAAAATAAAAACACCCTTAGCCCCTCTACATATTGTTTCCAGCATGGTTAAGAAATGAGGGAACACCTTCTGATCATCCAGCCCTACCCTGCAGCGGTGACCATGGTTCGCAGCTGGTTAGCTTGCCTACCAGTGGCCTGGTCTGCCTGATAAGCATGTGCATGCGTTTTTGTTCTTTTTTTTGAGACGGAGTCTTGCTCTGTTGCCCAGGCTGAAGTGCAGTGGCACCATCTCGGCTCACTTCAAGCTGCACCTCCCGGGCTCACACCATTCTCCTGGCTCAGCCTCCCCAGTAGCTGGGACTACAGGCGCCCGCCACCATGCCTGGCTAATTTTTTGTATTTTTAGTACAGATGGGGTTTCACCGTGTTAGCCAGGATGGTCTCGATCTCCTGACCTCGTGATCTGCCCGCCTCGGCCTCCCAAAGTGCTGGGATTACAGGCGTGAGCCACTGTGCCCAGCCTATGTGCATCGGTTTGCAGTGCTGGTGGTCATTGGCCGCAGGGTTGGTGACTAGAGCCGGACTGCCTGGATTTCAGTCCCAGTGACTTTAGGAAGTGAGTGACTCTTCATGCCTGGTCTCCAAAGGAAGATGACATTAGCACCCAGGCTGGAAGGATTCCTGGTATGGCAACTGGAAGGTACCTTGCCTAGTAACACTCTACTAGTAGAGATTAATGCTTATTATTATGTTAATATCTCTGTGACACTTGTGTACTTTACTTCACACTGTGGCAGTAACTCATAAAGAGAGAAGTATGAATTGAAGCATAATTTACATGCTCTAAAAATTCCTGGTATTTACTTTTTTAAAAAAGCTCTGATGTGAATCAGACTGAGCTGGGGACTCACTGGTACCTAAATTAATAAAAACATAGATGCATGAATAGATACACATAAATAATCATACATTAAAGTTAATAATGGGGAACTTGAAGGACAGAGTTCTTGAAATACAGGAATTAGACAGTATTGCAGGTTAAACAGCAGAGTAAGCACTGCCACAGAAGCTGGTGGTGGGTCCAGGGTGGTGCCGAGCTCAAAAAGGGGTGAGCTCCGGAAAGAGATCTGGGTGTGGGGGTCACCAACCAGGTGACGTGCCATCCTATCGCAGGGGGCACTCAGATATAGTCAGCCCCTCCTCCTCACCACTGTCAGGTAACCACACTATGAATGTGGGTGTCTGTCTCCAAGGGCAATAGTGACTATGGAAGCTGTCTCCATGGATACCAGATGGCTTTGTTTTCTAGACGACTGTAGTGAATTCTGTAATGTGCCTGTTGTATTCCTTTTCAGGACTGAAGGACTATGTTTCCCAGGTTCTGCAGAAAGCCTTCACCTATCAGTCTTCTATGAGTTACCTTGGCTAAAGACAGTCTTTTCCTCTAAGGTCACGACTCTTTCCCACAGACCACATCCAAAAAGATTGTCATGGAGTTATACAGGCTTGGATCCCTTGCCCCAACTCAGGACCACTGTGAAGAGCCATCCTGGCTTCAGAGTCCTTGGGAGATTGGCTGAGTCTTTGATAAGACTGTCAGACTCCAGCTTTCTTCCCCTCCCTCCCACAGCAGATGACCCCCAGAATACTCCCTAATAAACTTCCTTCACACCAATACTCATCTAAGGTCAGCTTTCTGGAGACTTCAACCCATGGCATCCAAATGGGAGCTTGGACCCCTATGCCAGACAGCCCAGAGACATGAACAGAAGCCTCCACAGACCCAAACACATGCATAAAGACTAGGATAAGCCCAGCCATTGATCACCCTTTGCTTTATGCCTTCTCCAGACATATTACACAAGAATAAAGAAAAAAACAAGATTCAAGCACTGAAAATGAATGTTATAAATAGTAATGCCATCCACACATTCCATTCGAAAGGGTCAAGATAAACCCAGAGGAAAATCTGAAGAGACACTAGACACCACAAAGTAATGCCTAAAGGCTTTAAAAAATGTTCTCACAAAGTTTATCCCATTGCGTTTTCAAAGCTGCAGGTCTTGGGCATTATTTAATCTGATGTACAGATGGTAACACTGAGGTTATGAGTGTGAATTCTCTCACTCAAAGTCAGGAGTTGTATCTAAATTTTCTTAAAGATATTCTTTGCCTTGGTATCGTAAAACTAGAGTTGACCTTAATGTCAATATTAGTCATGAAGGGCTGGCCAACTCATGAAATATACCACCATATTGATGTATAATAGAAAGGGTATTAATTTATAATTATAAGATGCTTTTCACTACAGCGAGCATAGCAGGCTTGCTAATCAGGCACTGTTGGCCATTGATTTGGGCTATTACAGTAGCAGCTGGCCTTCTTCAATCAACGAAGCAAGTGTTATCCATAACCAGGATGGACCTGGCAAAGGTCCAAAAACAAAGCAATTTGCTACTTTCCATTTCCCTAAATCCATCACCAAAATAACAGAGCAAATGCTCCCATTCAAATCACTTTTATATGTGCTCAGTATGAATTAGATGAAGGCCCTTGGCAGGTGAAACGTTCAATATCCACATTAGTACCACCGATACATGAAGCAATCAACCCGGCTGGGTACCATGTAAGTGTAATGAGAGACATTCTAATAAGAAACGAGAAACGTTCAGACTCCTCAGCCAGGTACCTTGCTGAAAGCTGGTTTACGGGGTTAATAATTTGTTCAGGTGGGAGGAGCATGAGGACGCTGCACTTGAGAAGCAAAGGCCTCTTGTTGCAAAGTGGAAAATATATAGAGTGATACAAAGAGGCTGAAATATACACTGATCAGTAGCTATGATCAGTATGTATCATTTGCTCACATGGCTCAAAGTGAGGTTTGAGATAATATAAATATACATACTGATTACATATATATTACATATAATCTATTAATCTTGGCTAAGATTATATTATAGACTATCTATAATCTATTATATATTCATATATAATCAAAATGGATCTGTATATTATACATGATTGTACATACTGATTATAATATAATATATAATATATTAAATATATTTTATCATATATTTATATTGTATCTAAATATATTATATATTTATATACTATATTATATATTTGTATTGTATCTAAATATAGTCTATATTTTATAAAGATATATTCATATAAAATATAATCTATATATTATATAAATTTATACTATATTATATATTTATATTCATATAAAATATATAAATTATATATTATATATTTATATTCATATATATTTATATGCAATTTTTATATTATATAAATAAATATATTGTATATTCATATATGATCAGTATGTCTCTATATATTACATATAATAATGCATACTGGGTTATATTATACATTATATAATTTATATTATATATTTGTATTATATATTCATATATCTATACATCAAATACATAATAGATATATTATGTATAAATATATATTACATATATAATATATAAAAATAGGCAATATGTTATATACTATGTTATAGAGTATATTTTAAATATTAATATAAATATAAAATACATTTAATAATTAAAATGTATATTTTATGTTTAATTTTTTTTTACATATATAGAAAAATATATATAATCAGTATGTATCAGTGCGTATCATTTGCTCACAAGGCTCAAAGTGAGGTTTGAGGGGCCATGGTCAGATGGCATCAATGGATAGAAATAAACACCATTTACTGAGCAGAGGCTGTGCCAGCCTCAGATTTTCCTACAGTGTTCCTTAAAAAAGAAACCTGAAGTGCACAGAAGCTAAGGAGCTTCCTCCAGGTTACACAGCTAGTAAGTACTAGAGCTGGCATCCAAATCCAAGCATTCAGGTGCCAGAGCTGGGCATCTGCCTGCCACCAATACTATGAGGACCACAGCTGTGATATCCACAAGCATGGCCCCAGCCCGCTAAGCTCCAGGCAAGTCTTGCTTATCCCACCGGAATATGGAGCTGGTGGGGGCTGACCAGGAGAAGTTGGAACACACTGGAAATATACGTCGTGGATGTAGTTGGTGTCATGGTCATGGGGTAGGAGGGGATGGCATCAGCAAACAGGGGGACTCAAAAAAATAGAAAGCCCTTGTCACCTCAGAAAAGGTGAGGATCTCATGCAACATTGAAAAGCCTGCCTGCTGTCTTTGAAAATGCTCAGTAAAATCAGTCCTGATCTACCTTTCAATGTCTCAGTGTTAGACATTCAGGTGACACGTAGAAAGGCACAATTGCTGATGACAGGCTCTTCATGTTTTGGAATGGAAAAGATGGCAGTATCTGAATTTTCGTTCTCAACAACCTCCTGGAGATTTGTAAGTTCCCTGCCAACCGCGTCTGTCTCCCCACCCCCTGCCATTAGACCAACAACCATGCCCCAGGCTCCACTCAAATCTACCTAGTCGCTGAGAAAATCCTAACCAGGACAGGAAAGCTACCAGATGTCCCAACCCACAGGAGGGGTTCTGGAATAAATCTCCCTGTTCTCAACACCTGTGTGTTTAGAGTGTGTTTAGCGAAGGAATTCTTTCCTTTTTGTATGCCTCAAGTAACAGAGACAACCTTACTGAAATGCATCTGTGTGACTTTCTCTTCAGATTTTCCCAGTTGACCTTTCCTCTTTTTTGCTAGAGGCATTTTGCTGCCTTAGAGATGATTAGGAGTGAAAGATTCAACATTTAGTCTAAAGACTTTAGTAAAACAAAAATCTTGAAAGCCAAGGTTTACTGAGAGAGCAAAGGGCTTTCTAATTTGCAAAAAATTTACTGTAAGCCTCGGGTAGCGATAACTGAGAATTTCAGGCAAGGGGCATTCCCACCCCCACCCCGACACCTTTTCGGTCTAGGTGACACAGACTGGGGAATGTTACTGGAGAGGAGAGGGGTGTGACATTTCCTTGGGGCTCAGAGAGTCTGGCTTCCAAGGCTGATTCCACAGCCATCATGATACGAGAAGACTTTTCAAAGCTGCACATACGTATTTTCAAACATTTTACTATATCTTACTTTCTATTAGCTTAGCAGAATGAGAATATATATATATATAGAGACAGAGTGTGTGTGTATGTGTGTATATATGTGTGTGTGTCTATGTGTATGTACATATTTCCACCTTCCTCTCTCCTCAAGAATCATGACAGGGTTTGAGTGATAGAGCTTCAGGTTTTCCCTGGCCCCCAGGTTACGCTGGAAATTAAAAAAAAAAAAATTAATAGAGGTGGCCGTGCGTAAAGCACGTAAGTTTAGGAGAGATTTGAGGAGCTCTTTCGACTGGAAAAGAGTTAGATTCTGGGGTATTTCTGCATGCTTTCTGGAATATTTACTGTGCATTTTCACATCATAAAGGCTGGAGAGGGCCTACAGTTTAAATTAAAAAACAAAACAGAATGTCCCAAACTTAACTTCAAAATATGTTTTCCCCGATTGCATTCCTATTACCACTCTGCACAATAGTGTTCCATAGACAGAAGTTTGGGAAATGCTAGTGTGGAACAAATGTGAACTACCATGTCCCGGGAATTCAGACCACCTATATCAACATGGCATAGTGCTTAAGACCAAGAACTGAGATCACCTGTGTCAACCTGACTTAATTGTTCACAGAAACCTTTGTCCAGGAATTGTAAGGCTCTAACCCAGGAACAATTTCACTGCTTTGTTCAGAAAATCTATGCATATCAATTTATCTCGGACAACAGTCTCCTTACCTAGATAAATAGCTCATTTATCAAACAATAACCTACTTGTCAGACTTATTTCAATATACTCATCTTGCTATGTCTAACAATCTTAAATCAGGATGTCATGAATTTACCCGATACCAATCATCTTCCTAACTTAAATTACATGAGCCTATACCTTCCCTACAAGCCCTATAAATATCTATTCTGACTTCCATCTTCTGGAATGTTGCTGAGATTCTGTTAAGGTAGTCTTCTCCTTTGTGGAAGTGAGTTCTAATAAATGTAGTCTTGTTTTAACACCAGTTATCTGGTGATACTTTGAGAAGGTGTATTTACTGTATAGTATATGAGCTGTTTGGGTGCATGCTTGAAATGTGGGAGCCTAAATGAAACTTGAGGTAGTTTCCAGGTACATTTTTTCTATCGTCAGAGCTCAGCACTGCTCAACTCCTCCCCTGGTTTGGGCTACTGCTCCAAACTCAGTAACTGTTTGCCTCTGTAACTGGATGCCTCTGATTTTTGTTTGTTTGAAGTCCCTAGTTTAGGGAATGGGCTTCCAAACATGACACCTGTCTCCCAGACCACAAAGTGGGCTCTTCACCCAATGCCAGGCCAATCAGCTTCTCTACCAGGAGTTTGAATGAAAACATCCCAAACTGGAAGGTATTTGGAGTTAAGTTATTCGTATCTTAACACTAAATGTGTGGTCCACAGACCAATGCCCAACCTCTTGTTAGGGGCCCATGACGAGTACAGAAATTGAAAGCAGTATGACATAGTAACATTATACCTGTTCAATGTATTTTTTTAAAAGCTTACTTTTTATGTCTTTGGATTTATTTAATTTTATAAAACTTGATTTTCATCATATTACTAAGAAAAAAATGTTCAAAAGTTGAAAATAAGACAAAAACGTGGGTTGCATGTTCTTTCAGTGTCATATACAGGCATTAACTTGTCAAGTCAAAGTTTATTTAATTATCTAGAAAAATGTATTGTTCACCTCATTGTTCACTACTCATTGATGGTTTCAGGCTTAATAACATGACGTGTTAATTCATAGATTTCTGTCTAGCAGAGATGCAAGTAATAATGGGTAGAAAAGATAACCACAGAGGTTGCAGTTTTTTGTCCTGTAGGACATCAGATGGTTTAGCTGTGTCCCCACCCAAATCTCATCTTGAATTGTAACTCCCACTATTCACATATCATGGGAGGAACCAGTGGGAGGCCATGGGAATTATAGGGGTGGGTCTTTCCTGCACTATTCTCATGATAGTGAATGAGTCCCATGAGAGCTGATGGTTGTAAAAAGAGGAGTTCCCCTGCACAAATTCTCTTTTTGCCACCATCCACATAAGATGTAACTTGCTCCTCCATGCCTTTCACCTTCCACCATGATTGTGAGGCCTCCCCAGCCATGCGGAACTGTAAGTCCAATAAACCTTTCTTTTGTAAATTGCCCAGTCTCAGGTATGTCTTTATCAGCAGTGTGAAAACAGACTAATAAAGGACATTAACCAGCTTCGTATGTAACTTAGCAAACTTATTCTAACACTCCTTTATTATTAGATTGCATGCAAATAGCAATCATAATTATCATTTTACTGGTCCCCTTTTGAATCGTTGAGATAGATAAAATCTTTGATGTGTTCACTTTAGATATGAATGTGAGTCATGTTTTAAACTTTTTGAAAACTATATTTGACATTTTTCCTTTTTTTAACAAAAGTATGTTAGTCTGTGACACATTAAAAGAAAACAAAATGAAACAAATATCGTCATTCACTGTAAAAGTTTGAAAAGCACTGTCCTAATTCTATGAGTTCCCATTGCTTATGCCTGTGGAACTTCTCTAGTTTCTGTCCTTTCTGAGACCTTGTCATTCAGGTCTTTGGATGAACCTGTGACTATGCAACTTCCTTCTATTTTAATTAAGTATCTTTCTTTAAAGTCTTTAGTTAGTCAGGATTTATCAGAATTCTAACTAAGTCATCATATTGTAATTATAGCCAACAAAACGCTTTTCAACAGATAACAATCCAACCTCTGCTTTGGTACAGAAGGGTATATACCTAACACTAAAATGTCCTGATCAAAACTGCACATGATGAAAACAAAGTCTGAGAGCATCCAAAAGCAAAGCAGGCAACTTTCATCATAAACAAAAACTTTGTGACACTTCCAGCTTTGGCCTCACTCATTCTAGAACTACCTTGGTCATGTCCCCAAAATGAACAAAACCTTGGAAGCATAATCAAAGCTGTCATGTGCAAGACTCCAGGCCTTTCTTTGGGAGCTGTAGCTTCTCTCTCCCTCTTGAATATGGTCAAAAGCCCGGTCCTAGCCCATGACCTCCATGTGATTACCTGGCCACACAACCCCATGAGGATCCATCTGGCAATCCCAGTTGCCCTCTAAGTTCAGTCCTCCCTATTCTTATTCTCTTTTCCCTCTTCAGTATCTAGAATTTGATGCTGAGTTCCTTCCTTAGCATAATTTATCTCCACTTACTCTCACTCTGTTTTCAATTCAACAGACTTTCTTCCATGGAAAAATGCAGTGCTAACCAAATTCCGGGGAGGTTTTGACTCATATTTTGAACTGTTTTTCAAACAGTACTTATTTCTTTTATGTTATTCAGAATCAATGTTTCCTCATTTGGAATCCCCCCTTCCTCTATGGAATTTAACGTATACATATGAAAATTAAAACCAGTTTTAGCTAAATATAGATCCTCTGGGAGGTCTTCAGAATCAGCTGACAGGCACAGTTAAGAGGAGCCTGGATCGCTGACAACCATTTTGGCTTCAAATGGAAAAGAAATAAGCTGGTGCAGCACTTGGCCACTTCTCAGGGGTGGCCTGCCAAGACATCATTTACCAAGGTGTTCACAAGTAGTAGAGGGGTTGAGGGGTAGGCTGAGCCACCACACTCTGCTGCCCCCAGAAGTGGCCGGGATGTAAAGAGCCCAACTTAACGTCTTAGCACGACTAAGGTCTGCAACTTTTCAAGGGAATGTTCTAAGGACTGCAATCTGCAGTTCTGAAATCCAAGAGACTCAGCACACCAAACATGTTTTTATAACTCATTTGGCAGCAAAACCCAACCTGAACTGACATGATGTTATTTGTGGTCCTTATTTATCCTACTGAGGGTAAACATTCGTATGTTTTACTACTGAAATGCAAATCTGTTTTATTACAGGGTGCTCCCCCAGACCCCGCTGGTAGAATTGTGTAATATACAATGCGAGCATCTTATTATCTTTCTAAATTCCAGAACACATCTGGACCTAAAATTGGGAGAACTAATTTCTCAAATATTTTTCATAGAGCATATTTTTAACATTTAGCTCAAAGAGACCAAGCATGAGTGAGAAGTGGTGGGGGGTGGGGCAAAGCATGTATCCCTAGAATATAAAAATGCTTAAAAGAGAGTCTCAGAGCAAGTAGGAAGAAAATATGCTCTCTTTCAGGGGAGCCAAGCTACAATGAAAACTTCATGGGTCATCTTTGGTGGGCATCCAGCACTACCCATTCAAACAGCATCATCTCACACAGATTTCCCACCCCAGCTTTATTCTTTTAAAGGATAAAACCAACCAACTTTTTAAAATAAAAATATTGCATGTAGCAGGCACTGCTCTCACCCCTTTGCGTGTGCTATCTTGTTTAATCCTTGAAATACTATCTCCATTTCACAGATGAGAAAAATTAGGAGCTGGAAGTTTGGGTAGCTTACAAACACCACCCATTATGAGTGACAGAGACAGGCAGCATTATAATCTAGGAGCCCACACTACTGTCTTGTAAAAATATCAGGGACACTCCAGTCTGTTATAAGAGGCAATGACTAGACCGCTTTACTGTGAAAGGAAACTCTAACACCAGCTACAGCATTCCATATGGAAAGATCAAAGATCTTGGAGTCAGAAGATTGTAGCACCACTGACACTTTTTAGTGAGATCTTGGACTCTTTAGTCAACCTTTATACCCCTATCTGTAGAAGAGAGTTTATAATCCTATTTACAAGACATCTGAGATGATTAAATGTATCAAATTATAGCTCTCCTCCTGGATCACAGTATCTCAAACCGAAGAACCCACTCTCATCTTAGGGCTTTGGCACGAGTTACTCCCTCTACCTAAGTGTTTATACCATTGATTTTTACTTCACTGGATTCTTCTTATAGTTCAGGACTTGGATTCTTAGAAAAATCTTCTTTGACTACCCATTCTTCAGCAGTCATGCTGAAATCTCTATCATATGACCTCGCCTTATTTCCTTCATGGTACTTCTCATCATCTTGTCATGTGCCGTTTTCCTGTGTTCTCAAGGGTTTATTATATCATATTTGCCTTTTTCTCTCTCCAGTATAATGAAAGCTCCAGAGCAGGAGGAACATTTTTTATCTGATTCAAAGCTTTATCTCTTATACTTAGCACAGGGTCTGGCACAAACTAGGTGACCATTCAGTGTTTCTTCTACAGTTGCCTTAATGAGTGGTAGGGATTCGATATACATCTTTTCCTTTTCTATTCCCTATTTCTGTCTCCAGAAGGAGAATGAATTTGGTCAAATGCAAAAGTCCTTGGAGACATTTTGACTGGCAAGCATTTGTACCTCTTGCCCTTTTGCTCTCAAGCCAAAAAAAAATTCCATGAAAATTAAGGTGAAAAGAACAAACAGAGGGCACCTCTATTACTAGAATATGTGTAGATTTGATCTGTAACAGAATAATAAGAACTTCTGCTTCTCAGGCTATTTAAAGCTATGCTTAATCTTTCCCAATTTATATTTTGATGCCTTATTTATTAAGCAGCCTAGTTTATGTAGTTCTAATACCTTAAATTAGGAGATGCTCCTGTAACATCTGTATGTTCCTGTATTCTTAATTCCTTAAAGAAAAACAGGAATGAAACAGATTTATACCAGCTCCAGAACCATGTGAGTGAAGACACTCAACAGGTTGAAGAGCGAGGCCATATGGCAGCACTTAGAATTTGATAGTCTTAATTAAGCAATCTGCTCACCAGCATCACCAGCAAGAAACCTGGCGTGATGGCTGTCCTTATCCCCTGCCACCTAAAAAACATTTCCATTTGTGTGTATGCTGGGTTCTAAGAATTCTCAGGCATGGAGCACAGTCTGCAGTCATAGGATGTTAGTACTCAACAGGACCTTAGCGATAGAGCACAGTACCCTTAGAATGCACTGTCTGGCTTTCGCCAGCCCAGCATCATTTCCTTCCTTCAGGGAATTGCATGTCCATTTCCCCAGGCCTGGCTAACAGAAGTGCAGAATTTTCTTGTATATAATAACTGGCTTAAGGATAAGCACATGACCCAAGTTGGCCCAAGGACGGTTAGCCATGAGATATTTGCTGGAACACTGGGAAAACAGATGCTCTGGCTTTTTTAGCTAGAAGAATAAAAGACTGGAATTGCTGGTGGCCATCTTGGAGGGAAACCCTCCGAGAGTGAAGATTGAGACCAATATTATAGAAAGCAAAGCTGGGGGATGAAGGGTGATATTGAGGATATCATTAGAGCATCTAGATCCAAGTGTTTCCAAAGCCAGCTCACACTGTGAAATTTTCAATCATGTGAGCTGATAATTTTATATGTTTTTGCTGAGGCTAGTTGGAGTTGTGTTACTGTTGATTACAATCAAAATAGCCCAACTCATATACTCTCATTATACAAATAAGGAAACAGAGGTCCAGGGAGGAAAACTGTCATGCAAGTCAATGTTAGAGCTGGGAATAGACTTCAGTGATTCTGCTTCTCTTTTGGAAAACCTCTTTTAGATGTCTGCTAGTGTCAACCCTTGGGTCTCCCTGGGGCTCTCCTTTCACTTATTTCATGTTCAACAGCTCCCGAATTACACTCCCATCTCCCCTGTTCATCTCTCCTCTGATATAAATACAAACTGTCTCTATCTCAGGACTTCTGAAATGGCTCCATGGCAGCCTGGGCCATGCCCACTCATCCTTTTCACCTTCCTCCTACTCTGAACTTCCAAGAAAGCCAGCCACACTGTCTGACCACATGGTACCCTTTTCGTACATTACCTGTATCAACAATTCAAAACACTGAAAACAGATTTCAAAGCCTTTGATCAACACCAGCCAGCCCATGTCCTGTCTGTCACCTCTTAGCACTGTCTTCTGCTTCCTTGATAGTGAATAGCAGGTATTGTCTACATTGTTATTGATATGATAGAAACAACATAGCATCAAAAACATCAAGATGGTTTTGTCTTCTATGGAACATCATTTGACTCCATGCACAGTCTTAGGAGTAATAGTGACTTCATGAAGGTGAATTTAGATGCCCATGTGGGACAGGCAGAATTAACTAGGAAGCCTACTGTGTATCAGAAAGATAAACATTGGAGGGCCATAGCAAGCTTTCAGCTACAATTATCCCTATGCTGTTTCCGACAGCTAATATTTCAGGTGCCATTATAGGTCAGCTACTATTCAAAACCCTTTATATAGATTAATATTTTAAAAAGTGATTTAAATCATTATGGGTACATAATAGTTGTATATTTTTACAGGGTAGCTATGATGTTTTGATACAGATATACAATGTGTAATAATCGAATCAGAGTAACTGTGTATTCACCACTTCAGACCTTTATCATTTCTTTGTGTTAGGGACATTCCAATTCCATCTTATTGGGTATTTAAAATATATAATAAATTATCAATTTTTATTATCCTGTTACGCTACACAATACTAGATGTTATTCATTCTAGCTGTATTTTTGTACCCATTAACCAACACCACTTTATCCTCCCTCCCCATACCCTTCCAGCCCCTTACAACCATCATTCCACTGTATTTCCATGAGTTCATTTTTTTCTTGGCTCTCACATATGAGTGAGGAGATTCAATATTTGTCTTTTTGTGCCTGACTTATTTCATTCATTATAATGTCCTCCAGTTCCGTCTTTTTTTTTTTTTTTTTTTTGCAAATTACAGTTCATTCTTTTTTTATGGCTACATAGTACTCTATTGTGTATATGTATCACATTTTCTTTATCCATTTGTCTGCCCATAGACCCTTAGGTTGCTTCCACATCTTGGCTATTGTGAATTGTGCTGCAATAAACATGGGAGTGCAGATAACTCTTTGATATACTGACTTCCTTTCTTTTAGATATATACCCAGCAGTAGGACTGTAGGGTCATATAATAGTTCTATTTTTAGTTTTTTGGGGCCCATCCATAGTGCTCTGCATAGTGGCTGAACTAATTTACATTCCCACCAACAGTGTATGAGGGTTTCCCTTTCTCCACACCCTCATCAGCACTCATTGTTGCCCGTCTTTTGGATAAAAGCCATTTTAACTGCAGTGAGAGAATATGTTTACATATATTTTATTTGCATTTCTCTGATGATTAGTGATGTTGGGCATTTTTTTTTCACATCCTGTTAGCCATTTGTCTTCCTTTGAGACATGTCAATTCATATCTTTTGCCCATTTTTAAAGAAATTTTTTTTCTATTGAGTTGTTTGACTTCCTCATATATTCTGGCTATTAATCCCTCATTAGACGGGTGGTTCTCAAATATTTTCTTCCATTCTGTGGGTTGTCTCTTCATTTTGATTGTTTGCTTTGCTGTGCAGGAACTTTTTAGCTTGGTATGATCCCATTTGCCCATTTTTGTTTTCATTTCCTGTAGTTTTCAGGTCTTAAGAAATCTTTGCCAAGACCAATGTCCTCGAGTATTTCCCCCAAAGTTTTCTTATAGTCGTTTCAGAGTTTCAATTCTTAGATTTAAGTCTTTAATTCATTTTGATTTGCTTTTTGTATATGGCAAGAGGTAGGGCTCTATTATCATTCTTCTGCATATAGATACCCAGTTTTCCCAGCAGCATTTATTGAAAAGACTGTTCTTTCCCCAAGGTATGTTCTCGGCACCTTTGTCAAACATGAGTTCACTGTAAATGTATAGATTTCTGGGTCTGCTATTTGGTTCCGTTAGTTGTGTGTCTGTTTTTATGCCAGTATCACACTGTTTTAGTTACTATAGCTTTGTAGTATAACTGGAAGTCAGATAACATGATACCTCTAATTTCGTTCTTTTTGCTCAAGGTGGCTTCTGCTGTTCTGGGTCTTTTGGGGCTCCATATAAATTTTAGAATTATTTTTTCTTTTTCTATAAAGAATTTCATTGGTATTTTAATAATGATAAAGTTACAGATCAAACTCCTTGTTCTACCCCTTCCCCACTTCTCACTACTATACTTGTGTTTAAAAAGAAAAAAAAAAAAAATTCCCCCTGAGCGCAGTGGCTCATGTCTAACCCAGCACTTTGGGAGATTGAGTTAGGAAGATCATTTGAGGCCAGGAGTTCAAGACCAGCCTGGCCAACATGGCAAAACTCTGCTCTATTAAAATTATAAAAATTAGCCAGGCGTGGTGGTACACTCCTGTAGTTCCAGCTACTCAGAAGGCTGAGGCATGAGAATAGCTTGAACCCAGGACGCAGAGGTTGCAGTGTGTTGAGATTGTGCCACTGCACTCCAGCCTGGGCAACAGGGAGAGACTCCATCTCAAATAACAACAATAATAATTATTATTATTATTATACAATATTATAGTTATCATGCATAGATTAATATTTAGTCGTCAAAATAAACTGTTGAGATTGCTGCCATTATAATATTAATTTTCCAGATGAGAAAATAAAACCATAGGGAGTTTTTCTGTTTTGTTTTTCCCAACTTGCCAAAGTTACTTAGTCAGTAAAGGATCACCCTTAGATTTGAACCCAGGCAGCCGACCTCTGGGGTCTATGCCCTGAAGACGCAACACTGCCCAGAAATGGGGCAATTTCTAAAGGTTAAATTCTAAATGTTAATAACAAATTCCTTTTATCAAACACCTCAAATTCACACACTGAGCGACCAAACAGGACATATCTATGAGGCAAATTTAGCCCAAGGGCTGACAGTGTGATACCTCTGGTCTATTTATTTCTTCCATTCTACTGTTAAGAAAACTTAGGCCAAGGGAACTCCACCTGTGTTCATGTTCCTCATCTAGGAAGGCCTTCTCACTCTGTTACTTCTTGTGTTTCCCATTGTTTAAAGAACAAGTTAGGACCCAAGTCCAATGGAAGGATCTCTAAACATTTTGTTATATCTGTCTTTGATGTGTACATATGTTCATTTCTTATCCTACAGCATTTTATTATAATATTTCACACTTGTTAGGTAGGTAGGATAATGCATTTATGAGGTTCCTAATCATTATTATTGACTTATTACTAGATTGATACAAATAAATTGGTAGGAGGGAAGGGAAAACCCGTAAAAGCATTACATTTCTATGGAGCTCTGTTTAAATATAGGAAAAACTCTTATTAATGTAAATAGGAGTCCACATTCTGACCTGATGTAACGTCAACTTCATAATGATAGAGTGAATTAGGCAATACCAGAATAATTTTCCTTGGCACATTACAACAGATTAAAACAAATATACTACTTGAAACCACAACCTTGTCCAGCTCTGTCCAAACTGCAGTGCAGGTGACATTATATAACCTCACTAATCAATTAATCAGTCTCCCAACCTGAAAGTAAATAGAAGCTTATATGAAGTATGAAAAGGATGTGTGAAGAATGACCAGAAAATGTAAACAGAATTATCGTTATTATTTTTAGAAATCACAAAAAATGAAAGCAAAACTAAAAGAACCTAGGAAGTTCTCAAGATAGAGAATGTAGACAGATAAAAGCCTAAGTCAGCTTGAACTCAGGAAATAGGCATTTCTCCACCTGTGAGGTTGGAAAGTTCATCCATTTATTACTATCCAAATGAAATCTTTTCAGCAGGGTCAAAAGAGCCTTTGTTTTGACATTTAATTCACTGACGATGTATTTCCTCCCTTAGGATGCAAAACACCTCTCACATGCTTTTTCATTAATTGCCTTCATTTTTCAAGTTCCTTGCTTGATTTATAGTCAATTAAAAGCACCCTCAAAAGCCATGACTCATGTGTGTTAAGTACAAATATGATTAATGCGATTCCACACACTCCATGGAGGACCTGGCTGCTAACCAAGGTCAGTGTCATGGTGGCATGACCAAGCAACGTCTTGGTGAAAGAAATTCACAGAGAGGGTGGAAAGCCAGGAGTGAAGGGTCAGGGACAATCTGGCCCTGGGTCCATCCAAAATAGAAAAAGCTAATTCTTCCATAATACAGAGAAAGGATGAGCTTGGCTATGAAAAGCAACAAATATGCAGCAGCAGCAGTTCTCTCTATCTCATCCAGGTTGATAAAAGTGATGGGAAAATAAAGTGGCAAATGTCCTTGATGTATCACCACCAACATCAAAAAAACTAAGAGACACCAGGCCAGAGAGCCTTGGATAAAAGCCAGGGCCCTAAAATCCTGGGTTCAAATTTCGACACCACCAATTATAAGCAGTATGATCTCAGGTTCATTGTTTCACCTAGCTTAGCCTTAAATGTCCTCACCCATAAAATGAGCAGATGAGAGTACCTTACCCCTAAGAGCTGTTGTGAGGTTCAGGGTGACCCTCAACACACTAGGGAGCACACAGTAAATGTCTGTTATCAGGGCCAGGGAGGCCATACTGGCCCACACTCACAGAAGCTTGCATGCCAACATATGTTCCTAATATGGTTAGGCTTTGTGGCCCTACCCAAATTTCACCTTGAATTGTCATCCCCATAATTCCCATAATACCCACATGTCAAGGGAGAGATCAGGGGGAGGTCATTGAATCATGGAGGTGCTTTTCTCCATGCCAGTCTCATGATAGTGAGTTCTCACGAGAACTGATGGTTTTATAAAGGGCTCTTCCCCCTTATCTCGGTACTTCTCCTTCCTGCTTCCTTGTGAAGAAGGTGCCTTGCTTTCTCTTTGCCTTCCATCATGACTGTAAGTTTTCTAAGGCCTCCCCAGCCATGCTGACCTGTGAGTAAATTGAACCTCTTCTTTTTACAAATTACCCAATCTCAGGCAGTTCTTTATAGCAGTATGAAAACAGACTAATCCGAAACCAGTCTGGCCAGCACGGTTAAACCCTCTCTGTACTAAAAATACAAAAATGTAGCCGGGCATGGTGGTGCATGCCTGTAGTTCCAACTACTCAGGAAGCTGAGGCAGGAGAATCACTTGAACCAAGGAGGCAGAGGTTGCAGTGAGCTGAGATTGAGCCACTGCACTCCAGCCTGGGCAAAAAAGTGAGACTCCATCTCAAAAAAAAAAAAAGAAAAAAAGAAAAAAGAAAAAAGAAAAAGAAAAAGAAAAAGAAAAAAAAAACAGAGTAATACAGTAAATTGGTACCAGTAGAGTGGGGTGCTGCTATAAGGATACCCAAAAATGAGGAAGCAACTTTGGAACTGGGTAACAGGCAGGGTTGGGAACAGTTTGGAGGACTCAGAGGAGGACAGGAAGATGTGGGAAAGTTTGGAACTTCCCAGAGACTTGTAAAATGGCTTTGACCAAAATGCTGATAGTAATATGGACAATGAAGTCCAGGCTGATGTGATATCAAATGGAGATGAGGAACTTGTTGGCAACTGGAATAAAGGTGATTCCTCCTGTACTTTAGCAAAGAGACTGGCAGCATCTTGCCCCTGTCCTAGAGATCTGCACAATTTTGAACTTGAGAGAGGTGATTTAGGGTATCTGGCAGAAGAAATTTCTAAGCAGAAAAGCGTTCAAGCATGACATGGGTGCTCTGAAAAGCATTCAGCTTAATGTATTCACAAAGAGATGATTTGAAATTAGAACTTATGTTTAAAAGGGAAGCACACATAAAAGTTTGGAAAATTTGCAGCCTGAAGATGGAAAAGAAAAGAAAAAAACATTTTCTGGGGACAAATTCAAGCCAGCTACAGAAATTTGCAGAAGTAACAAGGAGCCAAATGTTAATCACCAAGTCAATGGTGCAGCAGGGGTAGTGGGTAAGAGGGAGATGTGTCCAGGGCATATCAGAGGTCTTCAAGGCAGCCCCTCCCATCACAGGCCCTGAGGCCTAGGAAGAAAAAATGGTCTCATAGGCCAGGTCCAGGGCCTTGCTGCTTTGTGCCATCTCAGGACTTGGTGCCCTGCATTTCAGCCATGGCTAACAGGGGCCAAAATACAGTTCAGGCTATTGTTTCAGAGGGTGCAAGCCCCAAGCTTTGGCATATTACACGTGGTGTTGGCCCTGCAGGTGCACAGAAGTCAAGAATTGAGATGTGGGAACTTCCGCCTAGATTTCAGAGGCTGTATGGAAACATCTGGATGTCCAGGCAGAAGTTTGTTGCAGGGGCAGAACCCTCATGAAGAATTTCTGCTAAAGCAGTGCAGAAAGGAAATGTGGGGTTGAAACACCCACACAAAGTCCCCACTGGGGCACTGACTAGTGGAGCTGTGAGAGACAGCCACCATCCTCCAGACCCAAGAATGGTAGATCCACTGACAGCTTGCACTGTTCTCCTGGAAAACCTACAGACACTCAATGCCAGCCTGTGAAAGCAGCTGAGAGTGGAGCTGTACCCCACAAAGCCATGGAGAACCCAACTCTTACACCAGTGTGACCTGGATGTGAGACATGGAGTCAAAGAAGATCATTTCAAAGCTTTAAGATTTGTCTGCCCTGCTGGATTTTGGACTTGCATGGGGCCAGTAGACCCTTTGTTTTGGCCAATTTTTCCCACTTGGAGTGAGTGTATTTACCCAATGCCTGTACCTCCATTGTATCCAGGAAGCAGCTAACTTGCTTTTGATTTTACAGGCTTGTAGGTGGAAGGGACTTGCCTTGTCTCAGTTGAGACTTTGTACTTGGACTTTTGGGTTAATTCTGGAATGAATTAAGACTTTAAGGAACTGTTGAGAATGTGTGATTAGTTTTGAAATGTGAAGGGGACATGAGATTTGGGAGGAACCAGGGGCGGAATAACATGGTCTGGCTCTGTATCACAACCCAAACCAAATTTTGAATTGTGATCCCCATGATTCCCATAATCCTCACGTTTCAAGGGAGAGACCAGCTGGAGGTAACTGAATTATGGTGGCAGTTTTCTCTATGCTGTTCTCATTATCGTGAGTGAGTTCTCTTGAGAAGTGGTGGTTTTATAAGGGGCTCTTCCCCTTATCTCAGCACTTCTCTTTCCTGCCACCTTGTGAAGAAGGTGCCTTGCTTCCTCTTCACCTTCTACCATGATTGTAAGTTTCCTGAGGCCTTCCCTCAGCCATGCTGAATTGTCAATTAAAGAGTCAATTAAACCTCTTTCCTTTATAAATTACCCAATCTCAGGCAGTTGTTTATGGCAGTATGAAAATAGGCTAATACATTTCCTAACATGCATATGCTTGTCACATTATCTAGAAACACTCACTCTCTTTTGTCAACATGGACAGGAGTCCCTTCATGAAAATGTCGCCTAAGAACTACCCCTGCCTTTTCAGAAACATTAGCATATTAAAACTTCAGGAAAGTATCAGAAAAGTCAAGAGCAAAAAGGGTGACGTCAACCTAATCCCTTAGATCCATCGTTTCCACAAAAGTGAAGTAAATAAGAATATTCGGTGCATTTTTCACAAAGCAAAATTTACTCAAAGAACTGACTTTTCTTCTGTAACTAGTCTTTACTCCTTTTATGTTTGTTTTTGATGCCAAGTAACCTTTTAAAAGAAAAGCCTGGCAAAAGTAAATGGCGGTAGTGTTTTTCCCTCTCTTCATTTACTTACTTTTAAAAAATTCATACCCAGTCTTAGCAAATTTTTTAAAATACACTCTCATCAATCTAGGATTTAAAAAATACTGGTCCATGAAGTTCAAATCCCTAGAATCATTGCTTTAGTCGCTTCTTCATCTCTTTGTATTTTTAATGGCCAACATGATTTTTCTTCTTAAAGCCAATTTCAGATGGCCATTATAAGAAAAGTGGATCTAGCTGAGGTCTATGCATAAAAGTAATAATAATAATAGTAACAGCAATAATAATAATGGCAATAATAATAGCAGCTTCCATTTATTTGTGACTATGTTTTAGGCATGTTTTCCATCAGTAAATGCATTAGCTCTAGAAGCAGAGACTGCCATTATTCTTCTTACAGAGATGAGATAATTCAAACTTGGAGGATTTGAATAACTCACTCATGGTCACAGAGCTAATAGATGACTGTGTGCACATTTGAATTCTAGTCGATATGAGTTTAAAACTGTGTGATCTTAACCACAGTATTGTAAACATTTGGAGGAAACAACTGGAGTCCATCTTTACTAGAACCACAAGTAGGTGCGGTCTCTCCCCTAGTGTTTCTAAGACGGCACAAAGCGAGGGGCTTATAGTGTTTCTAAGAAGCTAATTCTGTTCAGTGGGAAGATTTCTCTACTAAGGAAAGCAGGACATAGTCGCAGGTGCACGACCTTGCTCTTCTGCTTAAACTGACTAACTTCATCTTATGTAGGCCCTGGTTACTCTGAGACAGCTGGCTCCTTTGTGGTCCATTTCTGTCTCTATTTATGTCTCTTTCTGATATAGGCAACATCATTTTGTTAGGATCTTTGTAGAGACTGTGATCCTGCACATCAATTCCCATGTGTTGTTCTTGTTTGCCAGACTCCTTTGCAATTAGGTTGGCAACATGAATAGACCTTATAACAGAATGTGAGCAGAAATGATACATGCGACTTTGGGGCTGAGGTAGTTAAACACATGTAGTGATCTCTTCATAGTCTTTCTTATTCCCCTGTCTGCCAGCTCAGTGACAAAAGCTGGAAGCTACAAGATGGCAGGACCAAGCTGGAAGTAGCCTCAGCCATCAGGTTCTTGCATGGAGGGCAACTACTGGGAGGAGAGTTACCCAGGAGACCAGCCCAACTGCATCTGCATGATCTAAGTGAGAAACAAACTTTCATTGTGTTAAGTCACTGGGGTTGTTTGACACCATGGCCTAGCCTAGCCTGCTCTGGTTAATGTAAGTTCTTTACTAAACATGTGATGCAAGTTGTATTGTAGGTAAACTTAGATGCTGCAATTTTTCTCTGTATCTATATGTCTGTGTTTGCATATGGGTGGCCTAAGAGGAGTGATCCATAAAGAATTAACAGAGTAAAAAAAAGTACAGTTCTAATGGTGGCTATGTGGCCAATGAGGGTCTCCTTTCTGGACACCAAAGACTGGACTCATCCCCTACTAATAGAGGCTGGAGGTCAAAGGTATGGTTTCTCCTAATGAGCTCAATGACCACACATTTTTATATTTGCTGAAAAAAATCTGTCTGAGCTGATGGTAGCAAAGCAGACTATTCTGTTTTATAATTTTGCAGAACATAGGATAGTCAGATTTTATCACCTGGTATCTTCCCATCCCAGCTGGGTGGCTGGTCAGTTGCCCAAGACAGCTATTCTTCTAACACTGGGGATCTTCTGTTCTGTGTGTCAGGATGGAACCCGGGTTGCTGTCCAATTCTGTAGCTCCCAGATCACACAATTGTCATGTTCGGGGAAAAGCAAGAGCTACCATGCTGGGCAATTTGAGGGAGTTGTGTGTGCCAGACCTCTAGAAAACCCCTCCCACAAACTTTTTACAGATTCCTTTCTGAATTCAAAAACCTTAAATGGATGCCTCCTTTCTGAGTTGTTGCCTTCTAAGCTGACTTCTCCTTTCTTTCTGTATTTCTCATTGAAAATGGGAAGGATCACGTTTTCCCAGATAAACTTTCAAGAATGAGATAAAGCCAAGAAAGTTTTACGCAAGTTTTCATGAGTTGGGGGCTTTGCATCATTCTCTGAAAGATGCAGTGAAGAGCCCCCCTGGTTATGTTAGAAGAAATAGCCAAATGCTATGTTTTGATCCCAGCAGCTTGTTGAAAAATGGCTTTTTTAAGACGAAAGCAAGTCTAGTTAGGGGAAAGGAGAGTAGAATAAAGAGTGATTCAGATGTGAAGGAAATAAAAGGCTTTAGAACAACTGAAAGATGTATCAGAGATAACAGTGAATAAAATATTAGGGAAATAAAAGGAGTGGAGGTGACCATTAGTAACAGTTAAAGTAGAAAAAGATAAGTCATTGAAAATTGAGGAGGAAGATGAAAAAGGATAAAAGGAAATATTACTGTCTGAACAAAGATAGCAGGAAGCCATCCACAGAATAAACACTCCCCATAACCTGCTAAAAGCTGAACACAGAATTGGATGAATACAAGTCTAAGGTAGGGGTAGATATACTATGTCTGTCAGGCAAAGCGACAGCACTTTCAGACAACTTTAAAGAAGAGTGAAGAGTGTAGACATCAATTGATTGGTTATGCTGTGTTTACCCCCTCTGCAACACAAAAGTTCACAATGATTGGTAACCAAAGCTCTTAAATATTGCAAAGATAAAGGAAAAATGTAAAGTGCAAATGTCATGAGTAGGGCACAAGATGATGTTACTAATCTAGTTTCCTTATTGTGTACAACACTGGCCTATATTTAGACGAGACTAAAATATCCCTAACCATTTCCTGGATCTTTGGTATACAATGATTCAGGAAATGGAATCTATGCATTTTAAATTTTCTGGTTCTACTTGGTTCTTTTCATTTTTCATTCAGATTTAGCCTTGTGCCAGTAGAGTCTTCAATTTGATAGCACACATCACTCATTGGTTTCTTGATTAATCACATTTTTCAGAGACAGAAGGTTTTTGTTTTGCACTATAAGACACACACGAAATAAACTGAGAATGAGAGAGACAGAGAGGAGAGCGAGACTGGCTGAAAATATTGGTCAGTTAGGTATAAAAGTTTATTCAATATTTGGGGCTTTTTACCTCTACTTGCAAGTGGAAGAAAGCAAAGCACTGTTACCACTTCTGGAAACCCAGATTTTCCTAAACTATTTTCAATAGGCATTCTCAAGTCTATGACAATTTTCTTCCTCATTTAGGCACAATTAACCTTATCTGCAGGCTCTATACTCATAATATGTTCATTGCTTCGAGATGAACTTGAAAGTACCTAACCATATCTGCTTTGTATTTGTTTTTTTACTCTAGTAATATACATGGACATACGGTTTCACTGAGAGGGGCTACTCAAATTTTGCTTACCCAACAACTCATACACAAGCATAAAAATTTAAGTGTTCTCAATTCTCGTGTCACTGACTTTTTTCTGAACGTGTTATCATTCATAATCAACCTAGTCCCATTTAGCATTTACTAGCTTACCCAGAACCAATAACCATAACCCACTTAATTACTTAGGGGATTAAAGCATGCGCGCACACACACACATACACACACACACACACACACACAACTGTGATACTGGAATGTACAGTATGGCCTACTTTAAATTAAAAAGATCCCCCATAGTATGATTGTTTCCAGCTTCTCAGCAGCAAATTAAAAGCTGTTTGGTATCCTGAAGATTACAGAAGCAATCACATTTATAGGTCTACTTTGCATACCAACTCTATTAATTTCCATACTCAGGGTGGCTTCGCATTTCCAAGCATGTTAACGTAGATGCCATTTGGGATAATCACTTAGAAAAAAAAAATAAAAGGAAGATACAGGAAGAGAGGAGAGGAGAGCCAAAAAAATGGTTCTCACAAATCAAGTTCTGTTGAAATATATTGATTCTGATAAATACAAAAATGAAAAGACAAATGAGGGTTCCTGATGGCCAGACCCAGAAGTCATACTCAGAGATCAAATTAGCAGGAAATCACATATTGGAATTCACTTATTGTGCCAGCCCTGCACCTTGTCATTACAGACTCTAATTATTGAAACGATTTCATTGGCGTCATTTCATCAGGAGGTGCACAGGCTTCACCTTGGACAGCTCCCTTGATGCTCAACAGCACGTCTTCATTAATGTGTTCCTTTAGACTCCTCCAGTGTGTCCCAGCCTCACAGAATAATCCAGTCCAGTGTGCCTTTGTTTTTTCTTTCCTTTAAACTTGTTAGCCACATACCATAGGACTGAAGGAACTTCGCTAGTGTCAAAGGCAAACCTGAGACCACAAGGGCCAATGTGGAATCACCTTCCTTGCAAAGACCTTGGAGCATCTGATCAGCTTATTTTATTTTATTTTATTTTTTTGAGACACAGTCTCGCTCTGTCACCCAGGTTGGAGTGCAATGGTGCGATCTCGGCTCATTGCAGCCTCCACCTCCTGGGTTCGAGCGATTCTCCTGCCTCAGCCTCCCGAGTAGCTGGGACTACAGGTGTGTGCCACCATGCCCAGCTAAGTTTTGTATTTTTAGTAGAGATGGGGTTTCACCAGGTTGCCCAGACTGGTCTTGAACTCCTGGCCTCAAGCCATCCATCCTCCTTGGCCTCCCAAAGTGGTGAGATGACAGGCGTGAGCCATCATGCCTGGCTGCATCTGATCAGTTTAGATCAAATGTTTCCATATTCTTCATTTCCAACTGTTAAGCAAGGTACTCAAGAGCCTACAATTAAATGGTTATTTGTCTACCATCAATTTTAAATTCCATTGTACTAACACTGTACTTGTTATGCATTTAGCAATGTACCCTAACACTTCTTAAAGATAAAACAATATAATATTGACATTAAAAATAGAAAGAGATCATAACCACAGATATAAGGGAGGCATATTGTAAATAAATCAATAGGAATTTGGGAGGATTTGAGTTTAATCCACAGAATAATCAGTAGAGGTTTTGAATCTTTCTAAAGACCATCTTGTTAGCCTTAAGAATAAGAGTTTTTGATTCCTATGTCTAAAAATTCCCGGAAGCCAATGTCATACTCTCACCATTATTTTGATCTAATGCCATGTATGAGAAACTACAGGTAGAACAGCAATCTGCAAGAAGGCAATGATTTTGCTCTTGGGGGTCTGCCCAGGGGAAATGAATTTCATTTCCTTTGCACAGTGTAGAACTCTCATTGGAGGCTGACAGCTCCCTTTTCTGAGAGCAGTCTGCAAATACCCACTGCTGATAAAATACTAAAAAGAGATGCATATCACTCTATTAACCTCTAAGTTGACCAGCCCCTAATTTAAGAATTTCCATCTTGGGTCAAGCAGTGACATATGAAAAATAATCAGAAAACATTTAGTTTAGGAAATACCCCATCCTGAGACACAGTCATAAACATTAGCAAATTCAA
Organism: Macaca thibetana thibetana; assembly: GCF_024542745.1. Taxonomy (NCBI): domain Eukaryota; kingdom Metazoa; phylum Chordata; class Mammalia; order Primates; family Cercopithecidae; genus Macaca; species Macaca thibetana. The sequence continues at coordinate 25,870,145 of NC_065597.1, read as the reverse complement.
ACAAGAGCAGAGTCTAAAAGCATCTTCGAGTGACATTGCTTACAGTTTAGAATTGACTGGTCCTCAATGAATTCAGCTGGCTGATTGATATGGAACACTTTCTGCTGAAATCCAGGAGTGCAGTCCAAATCTTCTGCAGATGTTAGCAGCAGCACCTGAGAAAACCGAAGCCATCAATATTTTAATAGCGGCTTATGTGTTTGCCCTGCTAACTTTCACCAAATCTGCAACTTTTAGAAATAAGCTGAGGTTTCCATTTCATTTCCCAAATGAAGAGGTAAGTTGATACTTTTCCAGTGGCTGCCAACAATTCTTTCTGGCACTGAGATCTGGAGAACACGCAAATGGAACAGCTGCTGCAGTTTCCATTAAGTTGCAGTTAAAGAAATAACTTCGTCAGATTTTTACACCTGCTAAGATTCTCACCATGGTTTCCATGTGTGAAATTTTATTACAGAAACTGTCAATTTTCCATGATGCCTAAGCTAAAACCAACTTCATTTTTATACAAGCAAAGAAGCATTGTCATCTATGAAGAGGAGGAAAGAGAAAATGTAACTATTCTGTTGGAATTTACCTCTAAAAGGAATCCAGGGCCTGTTAAGCCTTCACTGTGGCCCAATATTGGTGACCATGAGCCACTGGTGGCTACTCAGTACTTTAAAGGTCATAGGTCTGAAATTGACATGTTGTAAGTATAAGATACAAATTGGATTTTGATGCCTAAATAAGGAAAAGAATGTAAAATAGTCAATAATTTTATATTAATCACATATTGAAATGACAATATTTTACATATGAAGCTAAATATATGTTATTAAAATTAATGTCATCAGTTTCTTATTCCTTTTGTAAACTTGGCTACTATAAAACTTAAAATTTACAATTGCTTTCAAAGGCACAATTTTGTCTTTGCAGATGCTTGAGACACTTCATCCAATGGTCAAAAAATTAGGTTACATGATTTGGAACATAATGTATGGAATGTAAGTGACTCTCTCCTGGGCAAGGTGTAACTTAGTGAAATAAGAAATGGTCTTAAGGTTTAGTACGCAAAGGCTACAACCCCATAAAAACAGGGATTACCTCCCCACCACAACCAACCACCAGTTCTACTGAGCACCTACCACACATCCAGGGACAGAGAAGAGGCTCCATAACACTTAAATGAAAGCTACCATTTTTGAGCCCTTATTATTTGGTAATTACTGTGTTAAACTCACCATATACATCATCTAATTTAATCTCCACAGCAGGCCTATGAAATGTGTATTGTTATAAGGTATATTTTATAGAAGATGAATCCAAAATTCTAGAAAGGTTAATAAGCTTGCCTAAGATCATACGGTTAGAATGGGTGCAGCCAGCATCTGACTCTAGGCTCAAGTGTCCTGAAAGGCACTCTGTCAGAGCCCTACCCATTCCCCTCAGACCTTCTGTGTCAATGTGCAAGACTTTGCATTTTTTTTTTCTTCATCTGAGATATGTCTCTAAAGCTTGTGGAAGGGTATTTTATCTGTACATAGTGCCAGAAAAGAGTGTTTGAAAATTAACATCCTGGGAGTGGCCCTTAACCAATAACTGATGGGAAATGGTATGTAAATACCCCAACTCCCTTACCCCTCTGGTGGGACCACTTGGAGATACGCATTTTTGTCTCCCAGTTTCTACCTGGGGCTGAGCGCCAATGTCCACCAGAGTATCTGGTTTGATAACTCACATTCATTATCTGCCTTCTCTTCCTTGACTTATTTCCTCATTCCCTATTCGTACTTTTTCTATTTTTTTTTTTAACTTTTAAAACTTCTTTTTTTTTTTTTTTTGAGACCAAGTCTTGCCATGTTGCCCAGGCTGGAGTTCAATCATGGCTCACTGCAGCCTCAACGTCCTGGGCTCAAGCGACCCTCCCACCTCAGCCTCCCAAGTAGCTGAGACTACAGGCACTAGTCACCATGCCCAGCTAATTTTTCTATTTTTTTGTAGTGAGGAGGTTTTACTATGTGGCTGTTCTTGAACTTCTGAGCTCAAGTGATCCACCTACCTCAGCCTCCTAAAGTGTCAAGATTACAGGCGTGAGCCACTGCACCCAACTAGTATTTTTCTTAAACCAATTTCTGCCATCACTCAAATTACTTGCACTCAAATCCTCTACTATGTGTCTGTTTCTTAGAAAACAAAACTTCAATATCAGACCGCAAAATCGTAACCACTGCACACAGACAGTTGAAGAAAATTCATTATCATCCCCACCAGAGAACTCAAAGCAGTGTCAAAAGGTTGGAAGCTGTGGAACCAGGGCTTCTCTCTAAATATCAGCCCTCTGAAAGGCACTGAACCCCAAAGAAGGGAGCAAGAATCAATCTCAAGAGGTTCACCGTGTGGCTGACCTGAACACCATCAGAGAAATGGAAATCGGGAGTTATCACCCTGACCAACATCATCTCCCTCAAATCAAAGGGAAAAGAATGCTGTGGTCCAGCATCTGTGCGGTTCCGCTTGTGAGTCATGGATTCCCTTGTCTTGAGAGCAGGCTCTGGTTAGATCACTCTGAAAGCAATCATCATGCTGGCATCCCAAGTGGCACATACACAGAATGCAGACCCAGGAGTCAGAAAAATCTGCCGGCAATTTTGCAAGCAGAAAATCTATAACTGGCCAATATTAATTCAGTTAACTAGCAAATGGTCAAGGGTTGTCTCCAGACACCCAGTATCTACAATTATGTGTTAACCTTCTAATTGACTAATTCTGCTCTCAGCTCCCAGACCAGGAAACTGGATATCCCTTAGGAAGTAAGGAAGGTGAAATTTCTCCCAGAATCCTGAGCATAAAAAGCCAGGACTGAGAGAAAGCACAGTTAGTGATGAGAAACAGTACTCTGCGGGTGAGCTCTGTGTTCTCCATCTTTGTCTATCTGTGGCTCAGTCTCTGAGATTACTTGGCAGGGCTCATTCAGGATTCCTCTAGAGTTACAAAGAAAAACAAAAATGAACCTTTTTCCAGCTGCTGACTCTTAGCGAGTGGGGGAGCAGTAGGAGAACCCCCAAAAGCACAGTTTTATCTTTACAAATTCTTGGGACACTTCACCTACCAGGCAAAATTAAAGTTAAATGATTTGTAACATAAAGGTACACAGTACACTGCTGGGCCAGGGGTGACTTAGTGAGGTGAGAATTAGTCAAATAATTCATTCATTTACTCACTCCTCATGCATTATTCATTCACAAATACCTATTAGACTCCTGGGATTCAGTGAGGACTTTGCCACACATTGTCCAAAGCAATGAGAAAAGAGCTACATAGGATAAGAAGTCAATAATTGTTAAATATAATTATGGTCTCAAAAAGAAAAGAGGTATGAACAAATCATAATTTAAGTGATTCACTAAGATTAAAATTTAACTTGAAAGGAAAATATAGATCTCTTTAGGAGCATGTAGAAGTTGGGGTATTGGTAAGTCTAACCTCATCTAGGGCATCAAGGAAAGCAAAACCACAAAAGAGACATTTCCGCTGGGATCTCAAAGATGATTAAGAATTATCTGGGTAAAGGGAGAAGAATGCAGGCTCATCTTTTAAACCAACACACTCTTCGCTTACACGTGACTTATTTTGTGGCTCTTTGAGTTTCATGTAACGCATCACTGAAATTACAAAACTGCATTTAAATATGATTCCAGGCTAATTTAGGACTTCCCCAAAAGCTAAATATCTTACCAGTCAATAGTTGTAGAATGTTCTAGTTACTGCTATTGCCCTTTGATTTCTTAAGACAATTCAAAACAGTATCTATGCTTGAACTTTCCACCAATATCCACTCTTCAATTTCATTCACACTAAGTATGGTAATGGCATGTAAAGCAGTAAAGCAGTACCCCTCATTGCTGTAAGAATTAGTATTTGGACATTACTCCCAAAGCAGGCAAGCCCTTTCTCCAATATTATCATATGTCACATGTGTAAAGATACTACCTGGACATAGTTTTCCCCAAATCCTCTAAAAGTTTTCTAGAATATATGCTCTGAGCATCATTCCAAATTTATCTTTAATACCATGGCAATCATAGTCTTCCTCTATGACATTTTTGTCCATTTATGCATCAGTGAGTACCTAATAAATGAGAGGTAACCAAGACACCTTTGAAAGCACAGTAATAATCAAATTCTGTGATTTACAAAAGATTTCTATTATCTAAAAATTACCATCAGTCTGCTACAAAGATTCATTTTTCAGACAGACTATAAGCACAGGTCTAAGCCACATTGGTTCAGTGTGAATCTTATTTCCCAGTGGGCTATCCTTGGGCAAGTAGCCTTCTGTGTCTCAGTTTTCTAAGCTGAAAAGCAGGAGTAATGGTATCTTACAAGTTATGAGGATTAAGTGAGTTAATTATTGTAAAGAGCCTTAAGTAGTATCTGGTACATAGTACTTGCTCAATAAATGCTTGCTATTGTTATTTGTACGTATTATATTTAAATCCATATTCATGATTCACTGATATTCTCCAGGGTAGACATTGACAATATTACCAACATATTATTGCTTTTGTTGTTACTATAAAACTGTTCAGTGAATAGACTGTTCAGACTATGCACAGGGATATAGCAGGGACCTAAATCAGACAGTAGAAGATCAGGGGGCATTTGCATCTCGGGATCCGCTTCACAATGAGAACATCAGTGCCTGATGTTATTGAGTTGTGTTACCTTTGTAGGTCACCAAGCATCCTTTAAAGTAGCAGCTCAGAGATCTCTCTTCCATGCAAGAGCCACCACCCTAAATTTATGCACAGACAGCAAATTCTTAACTCACATTCTTCATACCTGGTTTTCTTTTTAGCTTCCATTTATTTGCTGCAGTACGGAACTTTCTTTCTTAAGAAGAAAGGGTTTTTGTTTATCCTGACAGGTACTGATTCAAGAATATAGCCAACTTTGGAGTTTGCTTCCAGAGAAAGGATTTTTTTCTTTTTCTCTCCCATACTGTGGGTTGCCAACTGGCAGTGTACGGGATGGATGTGGCCAGCAGATGTGGTTAGTTTAGCCAGAGAAGTCTGTCATCAAGTTAAATTGTCATGTTATGGAGAGTGCCCCTCTCCAAGCTTTCCTTCTCAGCAGCACTCACTGTTCTTGTTCCTGCTCACTCAATTCAGTTAAACACTTGCCTGGACGTCTAGGCATTTGAGTTGGCAACCTTTGCTTTAGATTTTGCAAATACCTCTTTGAGCTATAAGAACTGTCATTGAGATTAGTCTCTGGCTACTTGTCACAATAGGACCTGGCGCTGCTGCTCCATTACGATTTTAGCCATGGGACTAAGCACTGGCCAACAGTATAAGGGTGGAAGGATTCTCACGTCTTCTAGACATGGCCCTTGAATGTCCTGCATGATATCTTCTCTTCTCCTAGCCATGAAAATAGGAAGTAAGGACTCCCAAGGTGGCAGAGTCATCCAATAGAAAGAGCCCAGAATCAGTCACTGCACAGAAGACAGTTACTCAGGAGAACTGCCCCACAAGACACATCCACACAACCGTGTACAAAGTCACTGAGATTTGGCATTGTTTGTTACAGCAGCTGACTGTACACTAAACATCCATGGAACAAGGGCGGCAAAGTCTTTGATACCACTGACATCACAGATATGTCCCAGAGACCAGTGAGAAGCATCAAGATTGAAGAAAAACATGACACAACTATCTCCAAAGCAGCCACAAATAAAGAGAGAAACTTCCTGCCCCAAATAATTATCTTACCAGGTTGGGAACACTCTCAGGTTCCATCCCCTCTTAAACCAGCTCCAAAAAAGTATTTTCCAAACCAACACCCTAGTGTCTCTGGGATCCTTGTTATTTTCCTATCTCCAACTCTTTGCTTTTTTGTCATTAGTGTGGGTGGATAGTACTTTATCCCTGCCACAAAACACCTCTGGTTTACTCTTGTTAAAGTCAGTGTACTGAGATCAGTTTGGAGGGTCTTGGGTCTTAGATTTGTGGGGAAGAAAGGATCCTTGCAGGATGTAAAAATATCACAGCAATGTATTTTGACTGATTCTTTATCCTTCCAGGGAGCACAAGCTCAGAGTCCTGGAAGGTTTTATAAAGGCACACTGCCTACAGCATGGAGCAATGTGGCATTCCAGGACACGTGCATGCACACACATACACACACATACACACACGTGTACACACATGTGCATGTATTCACTGTGTGTATAAACTGATGTCATCCACGCTCCTGCTGAATCTGACCTCCTTAAAGTATTCCTGGTGTTTACAGCCCCAGGAACACAGAACACCGGACACCTTGTTGGTCATTAAGGTCACAGACACTTCCGAGTGATTTTGTAGTTCTTGGGGATGTAAAAGGGGAGACTGCTTTTAGTTTGGTCCGTCCTATTGTTGCTTTCTTTTCTTTCTTTTTTTTTTTTTTTTTTGGAGATGGAGTCACTCTGTTCCCCAGGCTGGAATGCAGTGGTGTGATCTCGGCTCACTGCAACCTCCGCCTCCCGGGTTCAAGCAATTCTCCTGCCTTAGCCTCCCAAATAGCTGGGATTACAGGCGTCCACCACTACCCCCAGCTAATTTTTTTGTATTTTTAGTAGAGATGGGGTTTCACCATGTTGGCCAGGCTGGTCTCGAACTCCTGACCTCGTGATCTGCACCACCCCCCCCCACTTGGCCTCCCAAAGTGCTGGGATTACAGGCATGAGTCACGGAGCCCGGCCTTATTGTTGCTTTCATACGAAACTTGGAACTAACATCCTAGACTTTATTTCTAAAAGATGCTACCCAACATACTCTCCTCAAACCATAAATAAGGAAGCTGCACGTACAGGCATCCCTCGGAGATACTGCAGGTTCGGTTCCAGACCATACCAATAAAACGAATATTACAATAAAGTGAGTCACGTGAACTTTTTGCCTCCCCAGTGCATATAAAAGTTATGTTTACATTATAATGTAGTCTGTTAAGTATGTAATAGCATTATTTCTAAAAACAAAGTACATACCTTAATTTAAAAATACTTTGTTACTAAAAAGTGATAATGATCCTCTGAACCTTCAACAAGTGGTTGTCTTTTTTCTGGTGAGGGTCTTCCTCCATTTTGATGGCTGCTGACTGATCAGGGTGGTGGTTGTGAAGGTTGGGGAGGCTATGGCAATTTCTTAAAATAAGAAAACAATGGGGTTTGCCAATCTATCAACTCTTCCTTTCATGAATGATTCCCCTATAGCATGTGATGCTATCTGGTAGCATCTAACCCGCAGAACTTTTTTCAAAATTGAAAGCAGTCCTCTCACTGCTTTATCAACTAAGTTTAGGTATGATTCTAAATCCTTTATTGTCTCTGCAACAATCTTCACAGCATCTTCACGAGGATTAGGTTCCATCTCAAGAAACCACTTTCTTTGCTCATCCATAAGAAGCAACTCCTCATCCATTCACATTTTATCATGAGCTTGCAGCAATTCAAACACATATTCAAGCTCTACTTCTAATTCTAGTTCTCTTGCTATTTTGACCACATCTGTACTTCCTTCCTCCACTGAAGTCTTGGACTTCTCAAAGTCATCCATGAGGACTGAAATCAACTTCTTCTAAACTCCTGTTATTTTTGACATTTTAACCTCCCCCCAGGAATCACAAATGTTCTTAGTGGTATCTAGAATGGTGAATACTTTTCAGCAAGTTTTCAACTCATTTTGTCCTGATCCATCAGAGGAAACACTATCTTGAGAAGTTGTAGCCTTACGAAATTTATTTCTTTAATAATAAGACTTGAAAGTCAGTATTTTTCTTGATTCATGGGCTGCAAAATGGAAATTATACTAACAAGTGTGAAAACAACATTTATCTCCTTATATATCTCCATTAAAACTTTTGGATGACCAGGTACATTGTCAATGAACAGTAAGATTTTGAAGGGAATATAGTTTTCTGAGCAGTAGTTCTCAACAGTGGGCTTAAAATATCGAATAAACCATGTTGTAAAGAGATGTACTGTCATCCACGCTTTGTTGTTCCTTTTGCAGAACACAGGCAGAGTAGATTCAGCTTAATGCTTAAGGGCCCTAAGATGTTTGCAATGGTGACTAAGCATTGGCTTCAACTTAAAGTCACCAGTTGCATTAGTCCCAAATAAAAGAGTTTGCTTGTCCTTTACTTCTTCTCTCTAGCTACGAAAGTCCTAGTTGGAATCTTCGTCCAGTATAAGAATGTTTCAACCACATAAAAAATTTATTATTTAATGTATCCACCTTCATCAATGATCTTAGCTAGATCTTCTGGGTGACTTGCTGCAGTTTCTATATCAGCACTTCCTGCTTCACCTCACACTTTTTATTTTGCTTATTTATTTACTTGAGACAGTCTCACTCTGTCACCAGGCTGGAGTGCAGTGGCATAATCTCAGCTCACTGAAACCTCCTACTCCCTGGTTCAAGCAATTCTTCTGCCTCAGCCTCCCACGTAGCTGGTATTACAGGTATGCGCCACCACACCCAGCTAATGTTTGTAGTTTTAGTAGAAACGGGGCTTCACCATGTTGGCCAGGATGGTGTTGCTCTCCTGACCTCATGATCCACCTGCTTCGGCCTCCCAAAGTGCTGGAATCACAGGCGTGAGCCACTGTACCCGGCTTTCACCTCACCCTTTTATGTTATAGAGATAGTTTCTTTCCTTAAACGTCACACACTAACCTCTAGCTTCCAACTTTTCTCCTGCAGCTTCCTCACCTCTCAACCTTCGGAGAACTGAAACGAGTTAAGGCCTTGCTCAGGATTAGGCTTTGGTTTAAGAGAATGTTGTGGCTGGTTTGATCATCTATTCAGACCACTAAAACTTTCTCCATGTCAGCAATAAGGCTGTCTTACTTTCTTATCATTCATGTGTTCAGTGGAATAGCACTTTTAATTTCCTTCAGGAACTTTCCCTTTGCATTCACAACTTTACTGTTTGGCACAAGAAACCTAGCTTTCAGCCTATCTCAGCTTTTGACGTGCCTTCCTCACCTAGCTTAATCATTTCTAGGTTTGATTTAAAGAGAGAGACATGCAACTCCTCCTTTCTCTTGAACACTTAGAGGCAAAGAAAGTGCTTTATTATAGGCTTATTCATTGGCCTAACTTCAATGTTGCTGTGTTTCAGGGAGTAGGAAGGTTGGAGGAGAAGGAGACAGATGGGTAAAGGATCAGTTGGTGAAACAGTCAGGACACACACTTATCAATTAAGTTTGGCATCTTATATGGGCACAGTTCATGTCCCCCCCCCCACCAAAAAAAATAACAATAGTAACATCAAAGGTCGCTAACCAGAGATCACCAAAACAGACAAAGTAATAATTTTAAAAACAGTAAAGAAACTAGGAGAATTACCAAAACATGAGACAGATACACAAAGTGATCACATTTTTCTGTTGGAAAAACAGCACTGATAAACTTGCTAAGTGTAGAATTGTCAAGGCGAAAGTTGATCCTATAAATTGGGTTATTCTTGTTATACCCAACTAAAACTAAGCCAAGAAGCCAGAGAAAAAAACACAAGGGACACGAAGCATTGCTCCAACAATGTAATTCTCTGCAAGCCTGACTGCTGTAACCTGAACCCAGTTTTATCAATAGCTTCAAGATAACTAGCTGCAACTCCAGGACTAATTTTCTCACTGATGTTATGCACCAGCTGAAGCTTGCCAGCTTCCCAGAGCCTTACTAGTGTCAATGAACTTTCTCAAAGAGCAATACCTAACATTTCTCATTGTTACAAAACCTCCAGCTTTCTCTTTGTTCTTTGAATACCAAAGACTGTCTAATCTGCATAAATGCCCCAAATTGCAAATCTTTCTTCCCAAATGAAATGCTAAATTTAGAGATTCATCTCTACATTTTTGACTTCAACACCACAAATCTTCAATTTGTAAAACATACAATATCTATGAAGTACAAAAAAAAAAAAAAAAAAGTGAAGCACAATAAAACAAGAAAACAAGGGAAAGCATGGCGCAAAAAGCCAAAACTAACCTAAGTCCAAACTCTGGCTGTGTGGTCATTTCTCTGGCTTTTGGCAAATTAATTCAGAGTGAATGGCCTTCACATGCTCTTTGCAAGAGAAACAGTCACTGGGAGGCTTTAATGAGATAATGCAAACAGAATAGACAATAGTCCCCTAAAGATATTCTCACTCTACTCTCCAGGACCTATGAGTGTGTTAGATTACATGGCAAAGGGTAATTAAGGTTGGCAATCAGCTAACATTAAAACAGCATGCTCCTCCTGGATTATGTAATTACATAAACCCAACGTAATCACAAGTATCTTTGAAAATGGAAGAAAGGATAAGAGAAAGAAATGTGATGATGAAGGCGAGGGCAGAGTGATGTGGTATGAGATGAACTCAACCTCACATTGCTGACTTTAAAGATGGAGGAAGGGGCCAGGAGCTAAGGAATGTGGGCGGCCTCTAGAAACTGGAGATGGCAGAAAGAGAATTCTCCCCAAGAGACTCCAGAAAGGAATGCATCACTGCCAACACCTCGATTTTAGTCCGGTGAAGCCCATTTTGAACTTCTGACATTCAAAACTGCACAATACTATGCTTCTTTTAAGTTGCTAAATTTGTGATCATTTTTTACAGCAGCCATTGGGAACTGATGCAGTCTATTGTAGCCTGTCCCCACAAGAGGCTCTCAGAAAATATAGGTTCCCTTTACTTGGTATTTTAACATGTAAATATAATTTGGGAAAACCAATGAAGAAGGCAAAATAGAGGAGTTACAAAGAAAGGAATAGCAGAGGGAATATGAAGGAGAGGTGGAGAAGGAAGGGAGAATAAGAGAAGGTCATGGCTTTGGAATGCTTTGACGAGGCTGTCAGAGTCAGGATGTGGCAATGACTGTCCGAAGTGCTCCTCTCCTCAGCATAAATAAGCATTACCATTCGCTTTTTTTTTTTTTTTTTTTTTTGCTGTTGTTTTAGTAATTGCCTCTTTCAAGTTATGGGACATTTTGATCTGCCATTATGACAGCATCATCGGGTTCATTTTAAAATTGATTCTCTTAGTGAAAATTTAACTTTTCTATTATCTGCCAGCTCTGGCCTAGATACTAGAGATGGAAAAATGAATAAAACCCTAAAAAAACTTACTATCTAGAAGGAAAGACAGACACATGGACATATAATAAACTACAACCTATGTTTCTATACATTGGGAACCAGTTAGAAAGTAGTTCAGAGTAAAGATTCCCAGACTAGACTAACTGGGTCCAAATCTCAATTTTTCCAGTTAGTTTCTACGTGACCCTGAGCAAGTTGCTTAACTTCTCTTTGCCTTAGTTTCCTCATTTGCAAAACACAACTAATAATTGTGTCTACTCCCATTGGTCGTAGGAGTCAATGAGTCAACACAAATCAAATGTTTCAGGGTGGAAACTGGTTCACAGTAGGTGTTATATGCTAGTTATTTATATTGATATCTGATATATATTTATTATATAAGTATACATTAATATTATAGTTCTATTAATATAGAAGGTATGTATAAAGTATTGTGGAAATAAAGAAGAAGGAACAAGAAGCACTTTGGATGAAAACAAGGACTGGGACCATGTCACAGACAAAGGACATATTAGAAAGATGATTGAAACTTTTCACGTGACAACCTCTAAGAACAAAGGTTCCATGCAGAAGTTTGATCAATACAAACACCATAGCATGCCAGTTCAAGAAACAGTGAGCCATTTTGCAGAAATAAATTCTGGTTTGTTTTCCAGATTATTTGAAGGTGTTTTGTCTCAAAATAGGGCTATGCATGCCCTCTTTCAGTTTGGATAAAACAGAGCCAAGAACAATTCACTCAATGAAATCACAATTTTTGTCTAAATGGAATTAACTCTTTACTATTAAAATTCCAGGATTAAGCCACTGGGCTCACTTGGAAAACTCAAAAGGAAAAATAGTTTTGTAAGAATTTAAGTTAGTGCACTGGGAATGCCTGGCTTGCTGGCTGGCCCTTAGGAGAAACCACAGGATGTGCCTGCTCAGGGTTGGTGGTATTTGCATCTACTTATGAATTTTTTGTAATTAAATTAGTGATGTCAAATGCCAAATAATACAAACTCCCCATAAGTCAAACAAAGGAGCCCCTATATGAGGTACTCTTGGGTGGGCCTTAGTAGCCCCAGGGAGTTCAACTGAGAAAATGGTGAATGCTTACCATGTGCCAGGCACTGGAAAACTTGTCTGGTCTACACCAAAAAACAATGAATCCACAGAGACAACAGATGGGACACTTAGTAAATGAATAGGTCTGGAATTTGAGGCTTCAGCCCAATAGAGGATGCCGCTGGTGGCTGTGGCCAATACCTCTGCCAACCTCTGATCTCAGTCGCTGCTGCAATGAGTTTCCAAAGAAGTCAGACTTGCCCCTTAGAGTGCCCTCAGTCTCTGCATTCTGCTTTGGTGCTTTCTGCTACACTGCAGGTGCTTGGCTAATGTGAGGAAAAGCAGAGATGGGAAAGGAGGGGGAGTTAATGCTCCTGCGGACAGCCCTCAGTGCATTGGAAATGACAGCTGGCTGAATGCTCCCACCTGCCTTCTTGCAGACAGACACATCTGAGAGTCATTCCCTGTGCCTCTCGAGGTCCCTGTGGACTGGCCCCTGGCTGTCTACAGCAGTGATCTCAAGGATTCCTTAATACATTGGTTCCCTCTCCTTTCCTGCCTTCTCATCCTTCCTTACCTGTGCTTCCTGGATCACCTCCATAAGAAAACTACCTACACCTGATTCTCATCTTAGGCTCTGATTTCAGGAAAACATGCCCCCATGTATCAATTTCATATTGCTGCATGTACAATTTCATATTGCTGCAAAGTACTACAATCTGAGGGGCTTAAAAATACTTTATTGACTGGGTGCAGTGGCTCATGCCTGTAATCCCAGCACTTTGGGAGGCTGAGGTGGGCGGATCACGAGGTCAGGAGATCGAGACCAGCCTGGCTAACACGGTGAAACCCTGTCTCTACTAAAAAAAAAAAAAAGAAAAAAAAAATTAGCAGGGTGTGGTGGCGGGTGCCTGTAGTCCCAGCTACTCAGGAGGCTGAGGCAAACTAATAGCGTGAACCCAGGAGGTGGAGCTTGCAGTGAGCCGAAACTGCGCCACTGCACTACAGCCTGGGCAACAGAGCAAGACTCCATCTCAAAAAAAGTACTTTATTACCTTATAGTTCCAAAGTCTGAAGCCACAGGGCTGAACTCCTTCAGGAGAATCTGTTTTCTCCAGCTAGGTCATCTACATCCTTTAGTTCACAGCCTCCTTCTTTCAAGCCAGCAGGATGGCCTCTTCTCATCTGTTTCTCTCTGGCTCTCTTCCTTCATCACATTGTCTTCTGTTTTCTAACTCTGGTTCCTCCTACTTCCCTTCTATAAGCTTGTGATTACATCATGCTCATCTGGATCATACAGGTAACCTTCACACATTCTGAAAATTAGGATGTGGACTTATTAGGGAACCATTACTCAGCCTAACACAGCCCATGAGAAGCTTCTAAGAGGGAAGAGAAAGTTCTGTAAATACAGCTGTAGTTCAAAATATCCACGAGGGAGTCATTCCATGATCACCCACATTCCTGGCAATATTTACCTGTGAAATCAGGAAAGCCTAAATGAAGACCTCACTGACGGTGAATAGTCACGTAGCCAGGCCTGGTGTTGTGTCAATTTCACAATTAGACTATGAACTTTTCTTGCCTAGAAATAATTATCAGATCCTACTCGGCCTTGCTGTGAAGTGGAACATTTTATTCCAACTGTGCAGCTCTCAACACTTTCTTCTCTGCCAGACATTAGACAAGACGTCAGATTTCTCATCACATGGGAAGGTTTTTATTAATTATCTTTCAGAAGCAAAGTCCTTTTTATAATTTACTTTTTCACACCAGAAAAGTTCTTCTATTGAACAAAAATGTCTATCTTGTTAAGCTGTTTTTTTTTGTTTTTTTGTTTTGTTTTTGTTTTTGTTTTCTGCTAAAGGTTCTCACTCTGAAAAGTTCTAGAAGGAAAGAAACAAATCAAGCACAAACTGGTGTGGAATGCAAGGAACTGATTGCGTTAAGCAGAATGCCACATATCTTCCCCTGGATCGGAGTATATGAATACACGTCTTTTCTTTAAAATCTAACTGCCTAATAGACAGTTAAGATATTTCCCCAAATGTTCATACAAACATTTGACCATTCTGAATTAAAAGGAATTTGAACACTTGCTCATTGGATGCCAATTGGTCGTATTCTGAAGGACTCATTCATTGATGCAAGCAGCATCTACTGAGTGCCTACTGTGTGTCAGTGCCAAGACAATATACATAAATTGGCATTATACACAAAAAGGCAAGGTGCCTATCTTCAGGAAACACAGAAGATCACAGGAAAGACTGACATGCTAATACCTTCTTTAAAAACACAATTTAAAAAGTTTAAGGATGGGCCGGGCGTGGTGGCTCACGCCTGTAATCCCAGCACTTTGGGAGGCCGAGGTGGATGGATCATGAGGTTAGGAGTTCGAGGCCAGCCAGGCCAAGATGGTGAAACCTCATCCCTACTAAAAATACAAAAATTAGCTGGGTGCGGTGGCTGATGTCTGCAAGTCCAGCTACGTGGGAGGCTGAGGCAGGAGAATCGCTTGAACCGGGGAGGCAGAGGTTGCAGTGAGCCAAGACTGTGCCACTGCACTCCAGCCTGGGTGAAAGAGCAAGACTCCATCTCAAAAAACAAAAAATTAAGGATGGAGTTGGTAATCCAATACAAGGATGCTCAACCCCCAGGCCACGGAGGGGTATGTCTGCAGCCTGTCAGGAACCTGGCCGCCCAGCAAGAGGTGAGTGGCGGGCCCACGAGTGAAGCTTCATCTGTATTTATAGCTGCTCCCCAGCCCTTGCATTACCACCTGAGCTCCACCTCTTGTTAGACCAGCAATAACATTAGAGTCTTACAGGAGCACGAACTGTATCGTGAACTGCAGATGTGAGGGATCCTTCAGAGAATCCAATGCCTGATGATCTGTCCCTGTCTCCCATCACCCCAGATGGGACTGTCTAGTTACAGGAAGACAAGCTCAGGGCTCCCACTGATTCTACACTATGGTGAGTTGTGTAACTATTTCATTATATATGATAAAGTAATAATAATAGAAATAAAGTATACAATAAACGTAATGAGCTTGAATCATCCCCAAATCCTCCCCTCCCCCATGTCCCTGGTACATGGGAAAATTGTCTTCCATGAAACCAGTCCTTAGTGCCAAAAAGGTTGGGGACTTCTGATCTCATAGAAACAGCAAAATAGAGATCAGAATCAACTGAGTCCTCATGGAGGGGTGAGTAAGGTCACTGGAGAAAGCACTGTTCTAGACAACTCCCATTTAGCTGATTTTGCCTGTATACTCTTATATTTTAAACAAATAAAGAGTGGTGCAGTGTGAAAAACTACAAATGAGGGTAGGCCTTGAACTCCCAAGGACTTGAAATTCAAGGACTACCACCATTTGTAGTCCTTGAACTGTCTCTTTGGTGCAGCTACTGGTTACTACTCAGAAGCACTCAGATCTCTCAAGACTGAACTACCCTGATGATTACAAAATTCCTTGTTGTCTTGATAACAACTTGTTAAAAGGCAAGAATTTTTCAGAAGATAGGAATTAAAAAGTAATTTAATATGCAAGTTTTCTTCTGCTTTATATTTCTAGAGTAGCATGCAAGATAATAATATAATGTCTAGGCCGGGTGCGGTGGCTCATGCCTGTAATTCCTGCACTTTAGGAGGCCAAGGCAAGTGGATCACCTGAGGTCAGGAAAATCGCTTACACTTGGAAGGCATAGGCTGCAGTGAGCTGAGACCACCCCACTGTACCCTGGCCAACATGATGAAACCCCATCTCTACTAAAAATACAAAAAATTAGCTGGGCATACTGGTGCGCACCTGTAATCCCAGCTACTCAGGAGGCTGAGGCAGGACAATTGCTTGAACCCGGGAGGTGGAGGTTGCAGTGAGTTGAAATCATGCCACTGCACTCCAACCTGGGCAACAAGAGCAAAACTCCATCTCAAAAAAAAAACATATATATGTGTGTGTGTATATATATATATGTATGTGCGTGTGTGTGTATGTACATATATGTGTATATACGTGTGTGTACCTATATGTATATATATGTGTGTGTGTGTACATATATATAATGTCTAAGTAGAATGCAAGGCAGGCTCAGATTTCAAGGGAGAAATACAGGGAGGGAGGGAATTCTTCTAGCAGTGAGGGGTACCCAAGGGCATCCTAGTGAGTGTTTAATGGCCAGCTCTCCAAGAAAGAGATGCCTTGATTTGTGACTTTTGACAATGTCCAGGGCATAAATGTTCCCATCCTGGCTAATTTCAAGCTACTAACGTGACATCACTGAATACGGAGTTGTGAAAAGCTGTGTACAGCTGTCTTTCATGGGTTAAGCAGCTCCAGCACAGAACTAGGTATTCCAGTTCCTATTTCTAGATCATTTGGATTAAGAACTTTTCTGGATTTTTGTAGCACCTTCGTGAACATAAACCATCGTACCACTGTACCACAAAATACAGCTTTGCTCTTTCCCAGAGTGACATTTTGTAACAAGGGAGAGGGTTACACTATGTATGAGTTAAAATAGCCTGGAAAACCCTTCCAGTAATGGAGCAAAATGGGCCACCACAATTTTGGTTTTATAGTAAGAGAAAATGCAATGAATCCTTAATCATGGCTGTGTGTTATTTAAATATTGCTTTTGATGTTTTATCCAGAGTCCTAGCTCAAATGATCAGAGATAATCCTGCCTCCTGACATAATTAGGGAGCTGCTGCTTTGCTAAGCTAGAGGATAATCAATTTGACCTTGAAAGTTTGTCTATAGTGCCATACTACTGTTCAGAACACAGACATGTCAGCCACACTAGTATCTCCCATGTTAAACACCAGCCACAGGCTGTGTTCCCAGGGCAAGCATGCACTAACAGAGAGGCTGCAAAAAATCATGGCCGGTAGGTCCCATATGGCCACTATATCTGCTAGACCGCCTTTAGCTTGTAGAGGCTGCCATTCAAATATCAAGGATTTTCACCGAGCATCTGGATTTGGGACAACACTGAGCTTGGAGTCAAACAGGGCAACACTGCGTGGATGATGAGAATGACCTCCTGATGGACAGGCCTCATTTCTAGATGCCCATAGGCCATGCATCCCATGTGTCCCCAGCAAGTACCATTTGCCTTCTGTCATCACAGTTGCACTGCTCTTTGCCTTATAGTCAACTAAAAGTGATTTTTGGTTTGTAATTGTGTCTTCATATAGACTTTTCTTATACCCAAGCCTCCTCACTCATTGACACTAACTTTCTGACCTTGCCAAGCACCTGATTTTCCACTCTTCATCTACTAACACTCACAGGAAAAGAATCTTCCTTGAATGGTTGCAAAGAAGTCATTTGTGTTACAATGAAACTGCTACCACCATTAAAATGTCTCCAATATCTCCTTAAAGCAGCTTCCATATTTACTGTCTTCTAGATCTTGAGAACCTGACTCAGCCTGCTCTATTATTCAAGTTTCATTCTTTTCTTTTCTTTTTTTTTGAGATGGAGTCTCACTCTGTCACCCAGGCTGCAGTGCAGTGGGGTGGTCTCAGCTCACTGCAACCTCCGCCTCCCGAGTTTAAGCAATTCTCCTGCCTCAGCCTCCCAAGTAGCTGGGGTTACAGGCACATGCCATCACACCTGGCTATTTCTTTCATGTTTTTAGTAGAGACGAGGTTTCACCATGTTGGTCAGGCTGGTGTCGAACTCCTGACCTCAAATGATCTGCCCACCTCAGCCTCCCAAAGTGCTGGGATTACAGGTGTGAGCCACCATGCCTGACCAAGTTATTTTTTTTTTTCTTTTCAATGTATCAGGCCCTCTCTCTTTAGCCCACTTGTTTGAAGACACAAACATTTTAGGGCGATAAAAGTGGCTTCATGTTGGTCTCCTCAGACTAAGGACATCGCCCCCCTCAGCTTCACCACAGTATCAAAACATCACCCCTTTTCTCTAACCTCCTAAGCCTGCTTGCCACTAAAAGCAAACAAAATCAGTATATCTGAATGCAGATTCAGTCATAAGCCCTCCTATTATCATTACAGTATTAACTTTCAGAGTGGGGAAGGTGGTCTCTTCTTCTCATCAAGCAAACCTTTGGCAGGTTTTGAACTAAAAAGAAAAAAATCATCTGAGCTGAAATAGTTTGAAGGAACATAACTTTTTCTTCTCATGTCTGTTTGAGTCCAGAAGTTCAATTACCTGAAATTTCATGAGTCAGTCCTTTGGATATTTTCACCCCAAGCTGGATTAATGTAATATTTCAAAGTGTCTGCTAATCCTACTGCTCTTTCAAAGTAAGTCTGATTTTTCTTATGGAAAAATAGTGTACCTCTCCTACACTAGAATTTGGAAGAGGAGGGATCATCTTCAAAAATTATGCAGTATAAAATATGATAACATGAAGAGCTTCTACAGTAGGCTGGGGGACTACACTAGAGTCTCCTTGGCTTGTCAAACATCAGCTACAGACTTTGCTCCAAGGGCAAAAAAGCTCTAGCAGAGAGGTGCACATGGTGATGGCTACAGACTCCATCTGGCCACTGTATTTATTCATTGGCCAGCAAAGCCGTTATCCAAGTTGGGGGTGCTGAGGGCCAGAATGAAGGTAGTTGGAGGAGGGACAACGGGGGAGGCAGGGCTGGGTTCGAGTAAGGGAGATTAATCATCCTGGTTTACTGGGACTGTCTAGCTTTCAGTTTTAGAGGTCCCATATCCCAGGAAACCCTGCATTGCCAGGTGTCTTAATCCCAGCAGGAAATTGATAGCACACTCAAATTGAGCTATATGAGAAGAGATAGATGCAGGAACCAGCAAAAGTACAGTCAGAGTCAAGGAGAAGGGGCCCACAGCATAAAGCAACATGCCAGTAAGAATGGAGCACCTTTCCCACATCTAAGCCTAGAGGGCCAGGGGAGGGAACAATTTCCAGACCCAACAGAAACAGCTACATGGAGGGGACTCCCTGAGAAGAACTGTAACCCCCAATGGAAGGACACAGCAGCCTGCAGAGATTTATTCTACTCTCTCCTTCTGAGCTCTTGTCCCAATCCTCCATTGGCTAAACCATTGATTGACAAATCACAGCCCTTGGGCCACATCTTAGCCTATTGTCAGTTTTTGTAAATAAAGTTTTATTGGAACATGACCATGCTCATTGGTTTACCTATTGTGTATGTCTGCTTTCATGCTACAATGGCAGAGTGGAGTAGCTGTCCAGAGACTGGAGGGCCTGCAAAGTCTGAAATATTTATTATCTGGCCCTTTGAGAAAAAGTTTGCAGACTTGTGGGCTGAACCCACTGGAAGCCAGAAGGCAGGGACCTTTATATAAGGCCAGAGCAAGGTGAAGTCAGCTAAAGAATGAGCAGCCTGGAGGGGCCAGTGAAGTGGTCAATCATACTTGTCACCTATGACATCAGTCACAGAATGAGAGAAGTACTGGGACAACCTAGGCCAAAAAGGTGAAAACTGAGGTCCCCACAATGACTCTGAGTGTAAACAAAACCATGAACTTCTTAAGCAGCCCTCTGTGAACCAGGTTTTTTGAATTAGGCTCATGCAGAGAAGGCACAATTGTGGAAAGATGAGATTTGAAAAACCCAGAAGCACTGAGCATCTTCATGATATTACTATTACTTTGGCGAATTTATCTGTAAGTTCAATATTTTCTAAAAACTTTTTTCAACAATCGAAGACAGCATTTTAAGTCAATAAACAGGAAGGATGTGGGGGCTTCATTTGCTCTTTGAGACACAGAACAATAAATATAGTAATTCCCAATATCCATGAGGCAAATATTGAACACCTACCACCTGTCCGTCCCTAGAGTGGACGCTAGTGGTAACACAGTAAATAGGACAGGCATGTTCTTCTGCCAGAAAAATATATCCTCCTTCTAATGGAGATACCCATGAACAAGAATAAAATAAGGACAAAGGATAACTTTAGAATGATAATTCCATTAGAGAAATTAGAACTCAGTGATGGGAACAGGCAAGCATCTGCAATGAAAAGGGTGAGGACTTGGTCATGGATAACTCAGGGGAAGAGCTTTCAAAGCAGAGGCAGCAGCTAGCACCAAGGTAAGGCTTTGGGGCCAGGATCTGCGGGGTGATGGGAGGAACATCAGGGTGGTTAACGGGTAGTACTGGGGATGAAGTCAGAGAGTTAAAAGGGGCCTTATGACCTCTAGTCCTGGGCAGGAAAGAGTTACAAAGCAGATTGCAGACGGCAATGTTGGAAAGGCCTACTTGAAAGGTTGGTCCTTGGCTGGCATCTGGGAACTTGGGTTTGGAGAGTATTCCCACCCCCATAACTGATAAGAGTGGCTCCAAGTGCCTAATGTTTGTATGAACTATTTGGTTTGTGCTGAACCCTTGCTTTTCTTCCGGGAACCAGGAATGTTGCTATGTATCAGGCAGAGGCTGCCTATGTGACCAGCTTGACCAGCTTCCAGTAAAAACACAGGGCACTGAGTCCCCAGTGAGCTTCCCTGGTAGAAACCATTTCACACACAGTGTCATCATATGTTGCTTGGGGGAGTTAAGCACATCCTGTGTGACTGCATTGGGAGAGGATTGTGGAAATCTTGTAACTGATTTCCTCCAGACTTCACTCTTAGGCCTTTGCCCTTTGCTGATTTCGCTCTGTATATTTTCACTGTAATAGATCTTAACCATGAGTCCTCCTAGAGGATCAAGGAACCTGGGGGTGGCCTTGGGGACCTCTAGGACCTCCTAGGACTAGGGGATCAAAGAACCTGGGGGTGGTCTTGGGGACCTCTGACATAAATGGTGGATCTGAATTTCATTCATTTGTTCTGTGCCAGAAATCAGGGAGGATCACTTTACATAGACTTTTCCCTGTAATCCTCACCACAAGCCTCTGAGGTAGGCAAGCTCTCCCCATCCTCACCACCACTATTTTACAGATAAAGTAATTAAGTTTAAGACAGTTTCAGCTTCTCACGGGAGGTCACCCCACTGAGCCTGAAGGAAAATCCACGTGGACTCACTCCCATTCCCACCATTCACCCTCCGGGCTCACCCACAGTGCCCAAACTGCCTGCAGAAAATACAGGGATGCTTTTGCATATTTGTTTGACTTCCACCTTGATGGGTTGCCCATTTTAAGACTTTAATCTATTTTATCATGAGATGCTCCAGCAAAGCTCATTGAAGCTCCACCTCTTAATCTTGACAGTGAATTTGAGCCTTTGTTATAAGAAAGACTATTAAGATTTGGCAATAAGATTCTTCAAGGGTGATAAATATCCCTTTAAAGGGATTGCATATTCACTGACTGAATAACTCTGTCCTAAAAATGAAAGTCACACTTGGAGAATGGAAAGGTGGGTTATGAAAATGCAGATTAGAATGACTACGGGCAGAACTGAATTCGGCTCGTCTTGTCATGAAGAAGTATGAGTTGGCGTAGGGCCTTTCTAAGCCTAGTCCAGGTGTACCACAGAATGCAGGAACTCGGCATCAGCAGGCTCATCATGGGCTGTGATGTCTGCTGTTTGAAGGCAGCAGTAAAAAATGCCAAGAAGCTGTCATTTCCATCACCCCAGAACTTATCTGTGCTCTTCTGAAGATGAAGACCTCTGTAGGCCTAACATCCTTTCTCATCAATATTCCTCAAAGTGGGATACATATGCCCACTTTGGCATATCATGTAATTTTACGCAGTATACTGAGATGAACGATGTTAATGTTAATAATTATGTCTTGGCAAGGCACAGTGGCTCACGCCTGTAATCCTAGCCCTTTGGGAGGCCAAGGCTGTTGAATCACCTGAGGTCAGAAGTTCAAGGCCAGCCTGGCCAACATGGCGAAACCCAGTCTCTACTAAAAATACAAAAAAAAAAAAAATAGCTGGGTGTGGTGGCGGGCACCTGTAATCCCAGCTACTTGGGAAGCTAAGGCAGGAGAATTGCTTGAACCCAGGAGGCAGAGGTTGCAGTGAGCCAAGATCGTGCCACTGCGCTCCAGCCTGGGCGACAAGAGTGAAATTCCATCTCAAAAAAAAAAAACAAAAACAAACAAAATGCAAAATGAAGCATCTTTCACATGCAAAGTTCATATTCACACTTAAAGCCCTGAAAAGCCACATGGGAAGAAAGCATTTCAAACCTTCTACCAGATACACATGACACATGCTGAGAGTGAATCATAGCGAATTCTGACGTGTGGGACCTGAAAGATGAGGCTTTGCTACATGAGGAGGCTCAAGAGCCTGGAGCTGTTTTCTCCTGGGGGTGTTGGTAGCAGAGACTTCCTGGTGTGATCAAGACATATATTCATTTTATTGTCATAGACTGATGGAGCTGATGAGATGCTGGCCAAGAATTAAATGTCCTTGGTTTGCTGGAGGCAAGCATGCATATGGATTGATCATCACAGCAGGGCAGTTCCGGCTTCCTCCTGTGCATGAGTTGAGACCTGCAAAACTAGGGAAACTTCTATCTGGAGAACAGGCGCGGGGAGGCCGCTGATCAGGCCTGAGGAGGACCAGAGCATTTCCTCATAAGCTGGGCGCACAGGACTGTATGCACCTCGTGTCCCTGGCGTGTTAAATAACCAGCAGTGGAATTGGAAATGATTGAGCAAGGGGTAAGGCCAGAAAGAGGAGCCTTTTATCAAATCAAGGGCTACAGCAAGTGAATTTACTTTCCCCAGGGAGCACATCCCAGGAAATTTACTGGGTGGGTACAATATTTGCAGCTTGGAATATGGTCCCTCCGGCTAAAATTGGGGTAGCTGTGAAGTTTCAATCCAGGTGCTATGTGACCTTAAAAAGGAAGAAGAGACCGAGATTTATACAGAGCCTTCCCTGTGAATGTCAGAAGGAGCATAAATTGGTTCCAGCCCTCTAGAGCTTCCACTGTCCAATGCGGTAGCCACCGGTCACATGTGCCTATCAAACCCCTGAAATGTGGTGAGTCCAAATTAAGAGGTGTTGTTAAGTGCAAAATGCACAGTGGATTTTAAAGACATGGTATGAAAAAAGAACATAAAGTATTTCATTCACAATTTCTCTATTAACTACAAGTTGCAGTGATACTACTTGAATATATTGGGCTAAAGAAAACACATTACAATTAATGTCACCTGTTTCTTTTTACTTCTTTTAGCATAGCTATCAGAAAATTTAAAATTATATATGTGGCTTTGATGACTCCAGAGCAGGCCTGAGCAAACTTTTTCTTAAAGAGCCAGCAGTAAATATGTTAGGTTTTGTGGGCCAAGAGGCAAAATTAAGGATTTTATGTAGCCATTATATAAGCATTTAAAAAGCAACTGCTTAAAAACATAAAAATCATTTTAGCTTGCTAGTTGTCCACACACAAGTGGCAGGCTAGATTTGGACCTCAGATCAGAGTTTGCAGACCTCTTTCCAGAGCATAATATTGTGCAAAATCTCCAATAAACATCCCCATGGACCCAGCAAGCTCACTTCTGTGGAGCCAAGTGTGTAAGCCGACAGATATTTATCAGGGGGACAAGGGGGCTGACCACTGTGAAGAAACAGGCTCAGACCCAAAGCTGGTCAGCTGCTAAGAGGGAAAGTATAACTCAACCCACAGTGGCCGTGGACTGTGAATGGCTGCAAAGCTTATGTTCTTAAGCTTCACCAATGGAAGGCACCTCTTTATTTTTTTTCTTTTCTTTTTTTTAGAGAGGGAATCTTTCTTACGGCTGTATGACTATGTCAGATAGACCTAATCGCCTTCTTGGCCCTGAGTAGATGCTCTTTGAACAGATAGATAAAGGAAAGAAATGCCTGCATGTTTGGGGGCCTCTTTGTTGTGGTTTTGAAATCGCTCTTGCATCTCTTTCAGTACAAATGACCAAGAATTGACTAGAGTTCAGCCATCTAATGCAGGCCCCTGCTTTTCATGCATAAGGCACTGACCTTTAAATTCATCTGAAAGATGCATCAGCCTATCTGGCGAGAAGAAATGGATCTCCTGGGGTCCAGTAGTTTGCCTTCAGTGCATCAAGAGTTAATCCTCCAATGCTGAGGGTTATTAATATAAAAAATACAAAGCAGGCATATCCTATCTTTTTGAAAGCAGATGAGCTGGCTAGTGCTGAATTGAGAAAATTATTATTTATTAAAAATGAGATAGTCATGGGCCAGTGACTAACGTGATTGGGTTCAGAGACAATTCCCCACCCACAATGTAAGTAATACATTTCTCGAGAAAGGTGTTTTGTTAAATACAAAATGCCAGTAGCATTATTATTCATCTGCTCTGAGCTCACATGTCGATCTTTTCACATTATAATCGCATCAACCGTGAAGAAACCCTCACTGTAGCCACACACCGTTTTGCCTCCCCAGTAGCTGCTATACTGTGGACTTGCACAGAGCCAGGACTTCCTTCAACCCTGGTTCTGGCTTAAGTGTCCCCTGAGAATTCCAGACAAGGATGCAGTAGATTGAAAACAGATTCCATGAAGTCCCTAGGTTGACATTAGGCTATTCCCTGGACAGATGGAAGAACAGAGCGGGAGGGAAGGGAATCATTTTCCATTTTCATTAACTGCACAAGGAACGCAAAGCCCTTGAATCGTTAAGGGAGGTTCAGAAGGGATGCATTCAGACCGTGCTCTCCAAACCCAGCATTTGACAACATAGTGAATTCATAGGGATCAGAATCACACAGCAAGAGGCTGTTGGGTTCCTGGGTTGGGTTTAGACTGTGAAGTCAAGCAAACCCGGCTTTGAATCCCCGTGCCACAATTTACTATCTATGCAACTTCCATGGAGGCACTTTCTTTTCCATAAGAGCGGAAGCTGGATGCCTCCATGAAAAGGGCAGTGAGAATTATTTTGCAGGGTCACTGGGGGGATTAAAGAAGAAGCACATTAATGTCCTTAGCGCACAGGAAGAAAGTGCTGCATAATTATTCATGGTATGAACACATTTGAAATCAGAAAACCCTGAATATCTGAAACATTTGTTTTTTAGAAGAATTAGACAGGGCTCTTGGGAGACAGGTCTGAGTCCACCGGTCTCTCACATTGACTCTTCTTCTGTCTGCCATCTGGGAATGTTACCATAACACACTGACTCATTTCAGGGTAAAAAGGTATAACTGTAAGATGGGAATTTTGTGGCATATTTTTTGCAGCTCACTCACATAACACACATTGCTAATCCATGGCTGCAGTTCTATGATGTAGGCTGGATCCAACATCAGAATCCTCCCAACACAGCCTCTTAAGCAACTGCTGCCAAATAATGGAAGCCGTTATCTGAATCAAAATCTGCCTATGTTCCTTGGTGCAGTTAAATTCAGATACTATTTGAGTGGTTGTCACCCAGTAGATGCTCAAGAAGGTCGTTATCTTTCTATCCATTTACATTTCAGAATATACAGTTATTTGTACCAGGCTGACTTATCCAGATGCAAAAGCTTACTGTAACATGGCAATGTTACTGAAACAATTTCATATTGTTGCTATATTTTGTTTTGTTTCATTTTGTGATGATAATAGTTGAAAAGAATGTTTAAGATTCTTTTTTTTTTTTTTTTTTTGCTGGGAATCTTGCACATGATTTATAAATCTAATTATAACTGTGGATACTGACAGCCTACAACTATGTTTAATAGACTGTATTTTCTTATTTGCATCCGAATTTTTGCAACCATGTTGGCAGAGCAACGATAAGGAGGATGAGAAGGAGGAAGGAGAGGAGGAGGAAGAAGAGATGAAAAGTCACACCTAAGTTATAAGTACCCACTTGCTCTAAAACACTGAAAACTATGAAAAAGCCAATGCATTATTTAGGGTTGAAAATTAAGCTTAGATATTGCAAAACTTATTTTCTAACTGGTTTCATGTTCATAATTAATGGTTAATATTCTGCCATTTATAAAGTATTAAAATAAACAGTGGTTTAATGAGATTTCACTAGGCCACTTGCAAGCACTCAATCAAATCTTACTTTCAATATGTGAAAAATGTCTCCTTGACTCTTAATGCATTTAGGGTCAACAGTAACATCTTCATACATAAAATATTCCATTCTGCTTTTAAAGAAGAGGTAATTATGAGATAAGGGTCACACAGAAGGTCGAGGTTTTGTGTAACTTCTATTCTAATTAATTTATCATATGTGGGACTTTGCTTTGGCTTCCAAGTGTTGATCTTTTATAGATACCACATTCCATGTGATAATGAGTTTTATTCCTTCAAAAGGTCATCCTTGATATAATTTCACCGTTAACAGAGTGAACCTGTGAGCTTGGGTTTACCTAGATGTGGTTACTTCCTGGAAAGTCGTTCCACAAAGTCTTGAGTCTGTTTTGCCCTTAGATGTCATTTAAAAACCAAAGAGGCCAAGTCATTTGAACAAAAGGTGAGAAATTCCATTAATCACTAGGAAGACTGACTTCACAATCCTGGCCCTATGGAACAATGTGGAGCAGCAGAAATATTTGTATCTGAGAATTTGTTTTCTTTCTTCCTCTTCTGTCTCATAAGTGAAATGACCTGGATGTTATTGTTATGTTGTTGGGTATTGATTTGGTGGTTGGTTCTCTTCGGTAGTGTGATCCACAGCTGGGGTCCTCACCTCAGCCCCTTTATTGTCAGGAAACCTTTGTGTTGTTGTTGGAGTTGTTTCCTTTGATGCTTCTCATTATTTGAAAGATTTTGGTCTTCCAAGCAAACTGCATTTATTAAGTAACAGTTATGTCATTTCGCAGGATCTCCCAACCCCCAGCACTTTAAAAAAAATCAAAGATATATAATTATCAAATAGAAGCTTCTTAATCAACCAAGCTGAATTGCTAGGATTCTGGCTGAAAGCAGAGAAACTTGATACCGACCTAGCCAAGGATAAATGTATGGTTTCAGTCAGAGTTTCTGAAATGTTAATGATTGGCAAATCACAATCACTGACTACAAAGAATCCCCTGGACTAACGCTTCTCAAATGCCAATGTGTATGCAAATCACCTGGAATCTTGTGAAAATGCAGATTCCTATTCAACAGGTCTGGGGCAGGGCCTAGGTGCTGCATTTCTGACAAGTGCTCAGGTGATGCTGAAGCTGATTGGTCCGTGGACCACACATTGGGAAGCAGGGCCCTAGAGAATAAGGGAGAGCAAGCAGGGAAGGGGGCCATAGCTTCAGCTCAGTTTCAGCTCTGTGGAAGATTTGCTAAGCACCCTCTGTATACCAGGCCCATTGTAACACAAGATACACTTTCATATAAAATATAGTAATATGACAGTTTTTCTTTCAATGACTTATTCTATATCTTGTCACATAAAAGTACTGTGCATTTCAGACAAGAGCTAGGCTATGCCCAGGTTGGGATTATTTTCATGGTCAGGGTAATATGTATGTAAGACTATTTTTACTGGCCTTCCTCTATGCATAGAACAAGGCATTGGTGTATTTAACACACATTTATGTGTCAATACAGGTATAAAGTGCTAAAAGAAACAGACACAGTCCATGCTGTCATGGCATGTCAAGCTGACAAGATATGGAGCAGGTAAGAACACAAATTAATGTCACTACATATAACATGAGTGTTAGGAAAGAAGAGAGCATATCCTTACATCTTCTAAGTGCTCCCACCCCTCACCATTTACAAGCAAACGACACTGTAGATCCTCTTTTTCCTTTCACTGTATCACTCCCCATTTGTTCAAGAAATGGTCATTGTTCCAGACACTATACCCATTTCATAATGCAACAACAACACTGCTCACTGCCCATGGGGACCTTGATGAGTCTCAGCAGAGAAAAGATGCTAATCTTTATAATCCCTACTCAAGGGTCAACACCAGGTATGTCATTTCAGAGCCTAGCACAGTACCTCTCATAGTACTGGCATTCAAACATGTATTTTTGAATGGATAAATGAATGGAGTTATCAATAAGTGCCAAGTGTCCTCCCTGTAGTGTGAATCAGAAAAGGTGCAGGATAATGGCTTTTATTATAAGTGTCACATGCAGACAGAATGGGCTATGGATCCCAGCCCTGCCACCATTCAGCTTTCAGAAACTTTGCTCCCTCATCTGGGGGAAAAAGAAAGTAGTAACAATAACATTTTTATTGTAGGACTGCTGTAGGATTAAATGAGATATATCTATGAAATGCTTACTCAAGGGCTTGGCAAAGGAAGGAAGTGCAGCAAATAATAATGTTGCTTACTGTAAACATCATCTTTATGATTACTTTCTTAACAATTGTTATGGAAGTACCATCTGATATGGTCCTCAAAGGAGATGAGGCATTTCAACACATGGAAATGATGAGAAAGCTTCAGCAGAGAAAACAAATCTTTAAGAATCAGATTATTGCTTACACATTCAATAAATATGCCACTGGTTATTTGTGCTTGCCAGGGAATTAGGTGAAGATTAATTAATATTTATAAAGTATTTTGATATCCATGTAATATCTAGTAAGCAATTAGTTCTGTAACGCAAAGCCAAATCCTTTTACATACCAAACAATGTAAAACAAACTGAATACAGCTGTGTAAGAAGGAACGGAATTTCATTAACTCATGTTGCAGGAAATATGTAGCTGGTTGGTTTCCCCCTCTTTCCCTTTCAGTAATCTTCTTGCTGATTTTCTGTATCTTCCGACTGCACTTTTCTACCCTACCCCTTGCAGCCCCAAATCAAATTATTTCCTCTTGGGTAGCCGTGAAAACCGAAATGGGATAAAAGTAAATGCAATACTGGCCCCTCCAGCCTGGAAGGTGTTTCAAGCCCAAGAGTATATAACAGTCAATGGCTTAACAGGGAAGCAGACAGGGCTCCCAAAGTGTGTATTTCCATATCTATCATCCTAGTCAGGCAGTGTGAAAGGTTATACGCTCCCTTAATGTGAGCCACACAGAGAAGAACCCCGGGGCGGTAGGAAAGGGGATAAAAAGAAAATTAAGTCAAAATAAAAGATGTGTTCCTCCTCGACTTGTGCCTCCTCAGTCGCTCCAGTCCACTCATGTATATATATTGCCAACCCAGAATGACTTGACTCTGATGAAGAAAAGGTTCTCCCACCCTCCTCTAATCCGTCTCCATGGACCACCCTTACTTCTGGATAACGTACTGCTTCATATCCATAAATTCTGTGTCTCCACCTTTTTTCTAAAGTCCATTGCTCTAGCCTAAGGTATCCAATCTTGTGCTCGCTGTGGAAGTCTCTAGTCTATGAAACTTTATCTAAAAGGTTAGCACAGTTGTCCCTTGGTATCTGCGAGGGACTGGTTCCGGGATTTTTCTCAAATACCAAAATATCCTATGTAAAATGGCATAGTATTCGCATATAACCCATACATATCCTCCTGTACACTTTAAATTATTTCTAGATTACTTATAATACCTAATACAATGTAAACGCTATGAAAATAGTGGTACTGTATTTTTTATTTGTATTTTTATTGTTGTATTATTTTATTTTTTCCTTTGAATGTGTATATATATATATACACACACACACATATTTTATTTTTCTTTTTTAGACAGACCCTCGTTCTGTTGCCCAGGCTGGAGTGCAGTGGTGTGATCTCACTGCAACCTCTGCCTTCCAGGTTCAAGCGATTCTCGTGCCTCAGCAGCCTGAGTAGCTGGGATTAGCCAGGATTACAGGTGCCCGCTACCACGCCCAGCTGAGTTTTCTATTTTTAGTGAGTTGGGGTTTCACCATGTTGGCCAGGCTGGTGTCAAACTCCTGGCCTCAAGTCATCTGTTTGCCTCGGCCTCCCAAAGTGCTGGGATTACAGACGTGAGCCACCACACCCAGCCCGAGGATATTTTTGATACATAGTTCATTGAATCTGCCGATGTGGAGCCTGTGGATAGGAGGGCTGACTATGTGTGAAACAGACGTAAAAGGAGTCTTCATGACAGAGGCAAGTGTTGAGGCCCAACCTTTTCTCTAATCCTTGCTCTGTCTTTCTAAACATAGCTCCATAAATGGTTTTGTGATGGTACTGAAAACCTTGATCTCATAGAAACTCATCTAATCAAATACAACAGAGGCTATCAGACTCAACCCATCCAGAAAGTGCTTCCTCTCTAACTTCTCATAATAGGATGACCATCTGCCTCTGTTTATCTAGAACTGAGAGGTTTCCTAGAGTGTGAGACTCTCTGTGTCAAAGGTGGGACAGAATTGGGCAAGCCAGGACAATTGGATACTCTACTCCTACTCTGCCTTGCAAAGTAGAGTATTCTAACTCCATCAGTGGGACAAATCAGTGAATGACCAGGCACTTCTGGCTCCGTGTCATACTCATACCACATCTGACCATCCTACTCCATAACTCTCACTACTATTTTCCCCTTATCATTATTGTTCTGCTCAAGTAACCCAACCACTATCAGGTCTATTTTCATCAAGTAAAAAAGGGCATTCACGCTGAGAATCTTTATGAAGCCATTTTAGGTCAGATTCTCCCTAGAGGTCCCATGTCCTTCCTCAGTTTACCTACAATAGTCACCGTTTCTTGAGGTCAAAGATGAAAGGGCTCAGATGTTGCCCAGTAGGAAGTTAGCCTAGCTTTGTCTACAGATTGATTCTAGTCTACAGTACACTTCTGAAAAGGGTGGGACCTGCTCTTCTATCCATCCTCACTTACAGAGCCCAAGATTCACATCATCACTGCATGATGAAATTCGTCACACAGCCTCTCCCCATCATTTGGTGAGGTTCTTTGTTCAGAACCTCTGGCTGCATCTCCCTCACTCTTTGAGTGGCAGACATTTGTTTGACCCCTTCATACTTTAAAGACTGCCGCTGTCTCCAGATCCAGTACCTAAAGCCCTCTTGTGGCCAAACAATACATTGTTATGAAAAATAGTAAAGATAAAGACATCCTATTAGAAGGGAGTTCACACGATGCTTATGCCACTATCTCTCTGCCTGGAAAATTGCAAACCTAGACTTCATCCATTTCTAAGAGTCCAACAACTACATTTGACTATATTAACAGTATTGTTTTTAAAAAGATAATTAGCACTAGCAGAACAAGGCTAAGGCTGTGTTGCCTGAGTAAGATATGGGCCAAATGTGTCCACTGATAGAAATAATCCCTATTTTATCATCAGGCAGAGGATAAGCAAAACATGCCAGGGGCTGGATGAATCCTTCCAAAGCCAGCCATGTGGCATTTTCCTGTAATTAGCTCAATTGTGCACTCTTAGTACCTTTCCCAAGTCCCCTGAGAGTCGACTGTAGTCTTTCTCAGCTTCTCCACTGCTGCAACTTGCAAACCTGCCTCACCCTTCCTGGGGTCAATGTCTGCTAATACCACATTTTAATCACATTTAGATATGTATGCTCAATATCTCTAAATTATCTGAGGAACCTGCCAAACTGTTTCACCAGCAAATCCACTAAGTTACTTACAAATCAAAAAAAAGCTTATGAAACAAATTACCACATTCAGTCATTTACAGGCACTCTTCATTGTACGAAGCAATTTAAAATTACTGGAGCACTTCGCCTTTTCCCCCTGTAAGTGCTTCAATCTGGAAGTGATTGGGACTCTATTCCTGAGATGAGCAAGGTAATTTAACATTTTGGAGGACTTTTTATACATATGCATATAATGGAAACACCTATTTTAATAATGATTAGAATTCTGATCATGTACAGAACTGCATGATTTAAAATTACCAACATGTTTCAATTTCATCAATGCTTCAAGTTTGGGATTGAATTCAATATTGTATGTAGGAAATAAAAAACACACAACCATTTCATGCCCTCATCCCTACTCATTATTAAAATTAGAATTTCAACTTGGACAATTTAAGCACCTGCCATATAGAAACCACTGCAATTCTCAAGCAGTCTAACTTCATGAGAAAGCAACCCTCTGATTTCAAGATTTCATTTGGCTATTGTGTGGCTGTTTATCGCAAAATACTTCAGAATCAGAGGCATCTCTCTCTTAGTAGACAATGCATATTAAACATATCTGTTGGGCTGGGCGCGGTGGTTCAAGCCTGTAATTCCCGTACTTTGGGAGACTGAGGCGGGCACATCATGAGGTTAGGAAATCAAGACCATTCTGGCCAACATGGTGAAACCATGACTCTACTAAAAAAACACAAAAACTTAGCTGGGCATGGTGGGGTACACCTGTAATCCCAGCTACTTGGAAGGCTGAGGCAGGGGAATCACTTGAACCCAGGAGGTGGAGGTTGCAGTGAGCCAAGATCACACCACTGCACTCCAGCCTGGTGACAGAGTGAGAGTCTATCTCAAAAAAAGAAAAACAAATTGTTAAGGCTGGGCACAGTGGCTCGCACCTGTAATTCCCGCACTTTTGGAGGCTGAGGCAGGTGAATCACCTGAGGTCAGGAAATTGAGACCATCCTGGTCAACACGGTGAAATACCATCTCTGATAATAATATAAAAAGTTAGCCGGGCATGGTGGTGCATGCTTGTAATCCAGTTATTTGGGAGGCTGAGGCAGGAGAACTACTTGAACCCAGGAGGTGGAGGTTGCAGTGAGCCAAGATCATGCCACTGCAGTCACTCCAGCCTAGGCAACAGAGGGAGATTCTGCTTCAAAAAAAAAAAAAAAAAAAAAAAAAAAATGGTTAAAATTGTTTAGATCTAAGGGGAAATAGGCCAAGAAGATTTCAATTCTCACTAGATAAAAACACTTTCAGCTAATGAGAAATTCTTGTTTCATTTTGTTTTTTGAAGCATCAAGAAAAAGAATGAGGTGCTTTGCTACTAGAAAGTGAGGCATTATTTAAAAGATGGCACAATACAAAGTAGACTCCTAGTATTTTCCTGGTGAATTCAGGTTGTGAAAACAAACAAAGTCAGGGAGGGTAGCTGAGGAGTGGGTGCACCTCACTACTTTGGAAGGACTAAGGTAAAACATGCCTGTGCCGTCTGACCATTTTCTTAAAATCATGGATAGAAAGCCCTTGGAAAAAGAAGAAAGTTCTTTGTCCCTGTTAATTTTTTTGGCTCAATTTTTAGTATTGGAGAGTTCAAGAAGACATCAAAGTGGAGAGAATCATATGATGAACTGCTCTGTATCCATCACTCAACCTCAACATTAAATTCATGGCTACCATTGGCTCACCTGAGCACCTATCCACTCACCCCTTCCACAGATTGTCTTAAAGAAAATTCTAGATATCATATGATTTCATCTATATTTAGAAGATATCTGTAAAAGATTGAAAGTTTTTTTTTTAACAGAAGCACCATGCGTAATCATAACTGAACAAAAAATAATGAGAATTTCTAAATGGCAGCAAACATCTAGTCTTTGTTCATATTATTCTAAAAAAATTTTTGCAGTCTATTTTTAAATCAGAATCCAAATTAGAACCAAAAATTATGATTGATACATCTCTTAAATGTTTTTTAATTCATACAGCTTCCTGTTCATATATAATTATTTTGTCTTTGCAACATTGTGTTGAATCATTTGAGTTGTTTCCACAGTGAAAGATTGCAGATTGCATCCCTGTGGTGTCATTTAACATGTTCACCTGTCCACTGTGTTTCCTATAAATAGATATATCCTGGCGACTGGATCAGAATCAGGTACAATATTTTTGACTCAAGACCAGGTGGTGTTGTGAACTTACTTCAGGAAATACAAATGTCAGGTGGTCCTTCTTTTTATTGATGGTTATTGCCTAGATACATTAATTTAGCAAGAATTACAAATTCATTATATTCTAATTCTGTGATTTCTTCATTGCTTACTACTTAGAAAGAGAAACTCTTTTCATCAACTAGTTAATTATCTCTACATGGAATTCTGAAAACAAAGGCAGGATAAGTGTTTAATTTTTTTTTCCTTTCAGTTTCTAAAATAATGAGATGGTCTCTATCATCTTTGTAAGGTAACTTATACATAATTTTGTTTTTCCCCTGTCATTACGAACTTATGTATTTAAACAGATTTAGTGCATTTCAATCCACTGAAATTACTTATTTTGTTCTGAGGCTCAAATTATCTCATCTTTGAGCTACTGATCCTGGCTTCTTTAAATGACATGACCCTAATGACATCTCATAGTCTCTCTGCTTCTTGGTATGACAAGATTTTACAGATTCTTCTTGTTTACCTCCTGCCTTAAATATAAACTCAATCATTTTCTCAAGAGAGCTTCGTTTCCTTTGCTGGAAAATGATTACTAGTGACCATAATCTATTTGCTAAGGAAGTTCATTGCTATTGGGTTGGTCACTGTTTTAGTGGAAAGAGAATACATGAATTTTTAAGATAAAATACATAATAAATTCATATATATAATCCCACTTCCAATTCTCTAGCATTTTAAATTAATCTGACTGGTCTTATATCTGTATCTTCTTCCTCCCATACTTCAATATTCTAGTTCTCCAAATTAACATATACATTTGTCTTTCAATACACACAATATGACTATTATACTGTATTTTACATATCAATAAATATTCCAACCCTACCTCCAAAAACAGTATTATTGAAAATACTTTAAGATTTCCCTTTGCAGTTGTTTTTGGTTTTGGGTTTTCAATTACCTTTAATAGATACAATCAAATAACTGTGTTTTAAAATAACTAGGGGTAGTTCCTCTCAAGTGGTTACGCCATCATCTTGAGTACACACTTAGGTTCAATTGTTTCTCTGACTTTTGAATTTTAGAATAGCCTTTTTATTTCATTTTGTTTTCAAATTTATGAAACAATATTTTTTTAAGAAAATATGATTTTTTTCCCCATCTCTTCAGCCTTATTTCATGCTTTTCACTTTACGTAACTGCGTCAGATTATATATTCCAATAATGGCCACAGCAATATTTTTTGCCATACCTCCTCTTCCAGACCTTATGATTTCCTCACTAGGAGGTAAAGTCTATCCTTGTCCTCTGCCCCTGCTGCCCCACACCCTTCTTGAACCTGGATGGGCCTTATAACTGCCAAGAAAAAAAGAAATGTGGCAAAGGTGACACCGTGTGGCTTCTGAGGCTAAGTTATAAAAGGCAGTACAGCTTATCCAGCCTCTCTCGGAATAGGCATCTTTGGAGCCTCAGGCCAACATGTAAAACGTACAGCTACCTATAAACCTCGGTGCTGGAGAGACCATAGAGAGAGGTCAAGGCATCCGTAGCAGTTCCAGCCTCAACCCTCAGAGGTTCGTCTCTCAGTTCCACACCCAGGTCTATGAGTAAGCACACTTCCAGATGACTCCAGCCTCAGCCACTGACTGCAAGCCCATGAGAAACCCTGAGAACCACCTAGTGGAGCCCAGACAATCCCTACACTGTGAGAGACAATAATAAAATGGTGTTGATATTTTAAGGCACAAATTTGCTTCAAAATAAGTAGATAGACTGAGCATGGTGTTTCACGCCTGTAATCCCAGAAATTTGGGAGGCCAAGGTGGGAGGATGGCTTGAGCCCAGAAGTTCAAGACTAACCTGGGTAACATAGGGAGACCCAATTTCTACAGAAAAATTAAAAATTAGCCAGGTGTGGTGGTGCACACCTGTGGTCTCAGCTACTCAGAAGGCTAAGGCAGGAGGATCGCTTGAGCAGAAGGTGAAGGCTATAGTGAGCTCTGATTACACCACTGCACACCAGCATGAGTGACAGAATGAGACCCTGTTTCTACAAAGAAAAAAAGATAACTGGAACAGTAATTATTTTTTTAAAAAAACGATTTAACCTAACTCTTATTTTTTAAAAAAAGTAAATTTGTATATAAATGTGTATCCCCCCAAAGATAGGCAGTAATATAACACACAATTTTCTCCATCTTACTTTTTCTGCCTTAAAAATATCTCTGAACATTGTCCCAAATAGTCTATAGCCATATTCCTCATTCCCTTTGAGAGCTGCACAGTACTCATTTGTGTAGACATTCCATAGTTTATCCAACCTGTGTTCTTTTGATAGACATTTGGAAGGATTCAAGTTTTGTTTTTTGTTTTTTTTTTAATATTGCATAGATTGCTGTATTACATAGCCTTGTGGCCCTGGGTAATCTTTAGATTACTGTTAATGTCGCTTGTTTCAATGGGGTGAAACAAATGTCTGTCAAGGTCAAATAAGTTAATTCACACCAAGTCCTTGGAGCAGGGCCTATCCTGTAGTAAGAACTCAATATCCATTAGCCATAGGAATTACTAAGGAAGACCCCTTTTCGTTCTGTGGGTAGGAACAAAGTCAGTGAGGAACATGGTTCCCTTTGCCACACATTCTTAAATCACTGGAGGTGCAATCCCCGGGATTAGGAAGCACAGATGGTCTGAGGGGAACATATATTTCTTCAAGCCCTTGTTCTTCCCTCCTCCTGAAACCATTTCCTTTCACCTGGCCCCTTGCCTTTCTAAATCCTGCACTTCACTTGAGGTTCAGAGCAAGTATTTATTTTTAGGGGAGCCCTTTGTGACCATCCCCAATCCTCAAACAGGATCATAAGTCCTTTTTTGTTTAAGGTCAGGGAATATTATTCTCCTTCTTTCAAGTCACTGATTCTTGTTTGTAGTTGAGACATCTATAAGTAGTGTTATTTGATAAAGTCTCTCTTCCCTTCTAGTCAGCAAGCTCTATGACTGTCTGTGCTCACTCGTAAGCCCAGCATCCAAGCCCAGGCTTGACTGGTCAAGGCTCTAACCCATCATGGAAAGAAGGAATGTGGATAGGGCAGATCTCTTGCATCTAGAGCCAGACTTGCAAGGCCCCACAGAGCTCACCCTAAGATTGAATTCACCGAGGGGCATGGGCCAACTTCAAGCCTGGGAAATTCAGTCATCTGCCTCGAATCGTCTCCTCATTAGTATAAATTTTAAAAATAGCCTTATGCCAATATTATAAAGGCAATTTCCTCTTGGAAAGAACACTTACTCATTTGCCTTAAACAGTCATTAATGTTCCAAATTTCCCCTCAGAATTTCATGTCAATGATCCTATAGGGAATTTAGAAGTAAAACCAGAAAAATAATGATGTGGGGAAAATGTCAGATGGGGACTGTGAATGCATTACAGACCTTCAGCTAATATTGTTGCTGCTAAAGTTCAAGGATTAAGTAGTCATCAGTTTGCAACCTTCCACAGGAGCCCATCCCTCTCTGACAGCAGCTGGTCTCCAGCTTTCCAATAATGATCATTTCCACGGTAACTGATGGCCTCATCTAATGAGGAGATCATTGTTAAAAGTCACCATGCTCACCCCTCATTGGTAGAGGCAGGTCCCACAGACTTACCGGGACAGACTCCACCAGAGAAAGGGCAGGCATATTCATATGAATAAAAATAATCTACCACATTTTTTGCAGTCAAACATTGGTGGTTATACTCCAATAAGAAAATAGAATATTTACATTCAGGGCCACATCTCATCTAGGAAATCCAGGGCATAAATGTGTAATCCTTGATATAGAAAGTCTTTTCCGACCAAAATCCTTAGGATGGTTATAGTGTGAGTCTCACATTTACATCAAGAATGTTTTGGGGTAGGAACCCTGTCAATGTCTTTCATTTCTATAGCCTTAGTGCCTATCACAGACCTGTCCTGTAGCAGATAATCAATAAAAATGTGTTCATTGAATAAATGAATGGTTTATTTCCATAGCCTGGGCTCGGAAAATAACTGCAGTGCAGTTCCAGAAGAGGGATGCCTGTGTTCAAATCCTCCCTCCATCATTAGCTAACTATAAAACCTTGGGGAGATTACTTAAATTCTCTGTGCCTCAGTTTCACTATCTGAATATAAATTAGTTCCTACCCCAAAGGGTTGTAAGGATTAAATGTGCTAACACCCATGAAGCATCTAGAACAGTGTCTGAGGCATTATCAGGGCACAACATACAAGCTCCTCCTGTTCTTTTATGAGTACCAGCACAAACGTGTACTGAGTACCCAATGTGTGCCAGTCACTGTGCTTGGTGCTTTCCATACACTATGGACTATTTCAGCTCCTTTGTGGTAATGCTGTCATTTTAAAGAGGAGCAGTATAAACAAATCAATGATATTTAATCATTACTGCTTCCCCACATTGCAGATATCCTTATCCCTGTTTTAAAGATGAAGGAACTGAGAGACGCTGGTGAGTGTTCACGTTAATGACATCTGCAGGGCACAGCCCAGATCACTCCTGGCTCATTTGATGGCTGTGTTCTCCTCTATTGCTGCCGCTGTTTCCTGGAACCACTTCTCAGATCAATTTTAACACTAGCAAGTTGCTCCACCTAGGACCCCAGCATCAATCTAGCCCTCATTCTGCTCTGCTTTTGCTATTCCCATTGCATGCATCACCTTCTAAAATACTATCTGACTTATTTATATATTAGTTTTCACTTCTGCTAGAGCGTCAGTTCCACAAGCATAGGGATCTTTGCCTTTTTTATTCATTAATGTATTCCAAGTGCCTAAAAACTGCCTAGAAATGCATAAGCATTCAATACATTTTGAAGAAGAAAGGAGAAAAGATGGCCTCACCTCCCTCCCCTTGAGTGCTCTTCAGTCCCTGCCCAGTGGCGTCTCCTCCTGGGTAACTCTGCCAACATTCATGCAGGTGTCTTAATTTCCTCTGTCTCTCAGGTTGCCCTCCCTGAAACACAGTGTGGCTAGAGGTAGGGAAAGGGAGAGGCAGCCCAGAAGTTAGGGAAGTCTCCTTCCCAGTAGGGCCAAGTCTGGGACAAAAGAGCTGGAGGAAGAGTGGGACAGGCAGCTTAGAAGTTTCCTGTATAATAAAAGAGGGAGGGCTTCATGACTCCACAGTCCATTCTTTTCTCACAGTAATTCCAACATTTGTTAATTTGGGAATCAGTATTTGATACTAGAATCTGTGTCACTATCCCTGGCTGGTGGCTGAAAAGGTTCAATACCTCCTTTATCTGGAAAGTTACTTGAAATATGCCTTCATGCTTAGCAGGCTAAAATATGTTATCCGATTAATTTAGATCAATTAATTGATTGTTTTTATAATTACGGGATTACTCATCTAGGAATCAGAAGATTACTTTGTGGTAATAAAAACACCCTAAACAATGAAATTTATCCAGTCTCTATGTGGAATGTGCATTTTTCTCTCTCTCATAAAACTCAATCTTGTGTTCTTTAGTATTGAATAAATAGAAGCAATCACACATGCCAGATGATTTTGCTGAAAGAATGTCCACACAATCTTCGACAGTACCTCCTGGCAAAGCTGCAGTTTATGATTACTGATCCTCAAAAAGCACTCAGAGGGGAGCAGGTTCTATCATTGAAAATGTTTTATAAAGGCATAACTCATTTTATCGTTAGCCATGTTTTCCTCCTTTTGCAAAGTTATGACACCACTAACAGCAGACTTGGTGTTTGTATGCAGACATATGAATATGCAAATGCAATACTAGAGAGAAAGGCATTTACAGATACTTGCCCTAGATGACTTGCATGCTGCTGAGAGATGCCCGTGGCCAGATGTGAGGCACCATCACTGCCTTTTTTTGTAAAATGCCCCATTTCTACAGCTATGAAGCCAAAAGTACAGTGGGCCTTTTGAGCATCTCTAAAAGGTAAACATTGGCTCTCTTATTGTAGTGACATCTATAACTTTAAATGAAATGTTCAATCTTTTTGCTCCCCTACCCCCTTCTAAAAAACTCCTACCCATCCTTCAAGAGATCCCTCTTGTATGTGCTCATATAACTTTTTCTTTTATGGAAATTGTCACTTTATGTTGTAATCATATTTTCTGTTTTCTGTGAGTAGCTCAGTGACCATACTTAGGGTTCCTTCACTTTTTTGTTGTTGTTTTGCTCTTGTTCTGTTAACATCTTTCAAGCATTGGAATAAAGTGGTCTTTTTTGTCTTTTAGTCCTTAGTTTGAATGTCAGCTTCATAACTTACTAGCTACGTGACCTTGGCCGGGAAACTTCAAGCTTTAGAGACTCAAATTCCTCATGTACGTAACAGAAACAATGGTAGCAAATGCAGAGCAGGGTTGTGGTCTACTTAAAAAGGGAGACTAGATGTATATCTCCTGGAGTAATTAGTGTTCCCAAAATACACACACACACACACAACCATACATGTATGAGTGAATACATTCATATATAAACATATTTGTGCATTGTGCATAAAGTCATGCATGTATACATGCAAATACATACATGTATATACATGCATTTATAATTATAGGTATGTGCATACATGCATAGATGCATGCATTTATACATAAACGTAGATGCATATGTATAGGTATATTCATACATGTGTGCACGCTTTTATATATAACTATATGTGGGTTTTCATTTGTTTTTTGAGATGGAGTCTCACTCTGTGGCCCAGGCTGAAGTGCAGTGGTGTGATTGTGGCTTATGGCAATCTCTGCCTCCTGAGTTCAAGTGATTCTCCCACCTCAGCCTCCCGAATAGCTGGGACCACAGGTGTGCACCACCATACCTGGCTAATTTTTTGTATTTTCAGTAGAAACAGGGTTTCATCATTTTGGCCAGGCTGGTCTTAAAATCTTGACCTCAGGTGATCTGCCCACCTCAGCGTCCCAAAGTGCTGGGGTTATAGGTGTGAGCCACTGCACCCAGCCTATATTTGTATGTATATACTAATGTATGTGTGTGTGCATTTAAGTGTAACTATATATTTCTGTGTGTATGTGAATATTTTGTCACTGTTATTTATCATCCCTTCTCCTTGGAGGTAACTGAAGCCTAGAGTGTATACTCCACCGGGCTATTGCACAGTCAGTGGATTCAGCAGAAAACATTCCTAAAGACAGTGAGCATGCTGAGCTAAGAAGAGCTGCTCATTAATGTACAGAGCCATACAGAGGGGTGGACCTCTGCGGCCACTGGATGCAGGGTTGGATAGAAGCTTATGAGAGAAAACCTTCTCCAAGTCCAGAGGCGTGGTTAGAAAAAAGGAGTGGGTACCTGCAGTGGAGGTGGTGAAGAGCGGGTGGAGAGAAATGAAAGGAGAGTCAAAACAAACTACAGAATGGGACTTCAGGGTTCTCTGTGTTGCAAAACTTAGCATCAATCTGACCAATGCGCTTGGTTGATTTCTAAAGACCTCACAACAGCATGGTGGCTTAGATATCTCCTTCTAAGAGATAGCTCCCTTTCCTAAGGGAGACCCTGTAAAAAGTCTCCCTTCTTCTCTCTCTTTTGGGCCATGTTTTCTGCCCACTCCTGAATGCCCTTAAAGTCTTGGTACCAAGCATCACATTATCCTTTCATTGTATCCTGTGCTGAGTTTGAGCTTCAGGAGTGCAGAGATGAGACAACGAGTCATTCCCTCCCAAGTTTCTAGCAGGTGGTAGTGATGATGGTGACGACGGTGATGATAAAACATCTAAACCCTTACAAATGAACTACAAGGAACAATACAATTTTTCACATCTTCGTTTTTGAACTTCATCTTCTATTATCTCCCCCTCACTCTATGATGACCTCCTTGGGCTTCCTCAGGCACACCAGGCACCCTCCATCCTCAGGATTTTTATAGGAACTATTACCTTGGCCTCGCACCTCTTTCATTCCTTTGCCTCTTTCAAGACTTAGCTCAAATGTTGATGCCTTAGTGAGGCCTTCTCCACCCAATCTATGGAAGTTACAACTATTCCTCCCCAACTGTATTCTCCTTGATTTCTCCATAGCCTTTGCCATCTTCACGTACAAAACCAGCACACATTTTACTTGTTTTCCTCTCTTTTCCCCTGGAATATAAGCTCCTTCACATTAGGAATTTTTGTCTGCTGTATCAGCAGTACCTGACACATACAGGGTACTCAATAAATATTTACTGAGTGAATTCAGATGGCAATAAATAATTGCTGCTACAAATAATAAGATAGTGGGAAGAAAAAGGATGTGCTTGTTTGGAATGCTGGAGTGGAGTTTGCTTCCAGGAGGGGCTCCTTGTGTGTAGGTAGGAGAGAGGCTGACCCTGGGGTACCCAGGGGAGCTGGCCTTTGGGCACCTTAGCTTGTGTGCAAGGCTGATCCTCCACACCCCCTTCTCTTCACCAGAATTGAGCCTGTTTCTGGCAACAATGTACCAGACTCAGGCTTCCCAGCAGTCTACCTACTGTCACATACTTTGTAATACATTTCTTTTTATTCTGAAACAAAACACAGTTATGTATTTTATCAGTCCTAAACACGTGTCTTGCATTCAGAAAGAACAGTATTTTCCTTTTCCCCAACAGTCATCTGTGGTGTTAAACTGCCTATAATTAAATTAAAAGCATCCGTGAACTATCTGGAATATAATGCATTGAACAAACCTCAAATTATTGTAATTAAAGCTGTTGAGACCTCACACTATAATGGGTGGACAACAAACAGTGGCCAGCAAAGTGATAGTCTACGATTAAGGGCACTGCTCTTCATGGTAGAGGATCAAAATAACAGAGCCCTGCGGAGATTGAAAAAGAAAAGAAACTACAAACGAAGCAGCATCCACCAGCATTTTGATATAGAATTTCAAGTCATCACTATTCCCATGGGAATCTCCTTTTGGGAGGAGTGGTCTCTAATGAAAGCAGCTTGTTTCTGAAAATAAAAATAATATCTCCTATGTAGGGGGTGTTTTCCATGTTCCAGGCATTCTTCTGAGCACCTGACACACACTACCAGCTCGTGGAATCCTCACAACCACCTCAGAATTGCAACACTACCAGTTTGTCTAATCCTCACAACCACCTCAGAATTGCGTACCATTACCATTTCCATAATGCAGGTGAGGAAACTGAGGCACAGAGTGAGAGACAAGTCGACTGTTTCTGTTCCTGTGACTAGTCATGGGTGGAGCTGTGATGTTGATGTCCACACTCTGCCCTCAGTTGGTGTCTCTGTCCCTTACTCTACTCTGCTTTCAAGACTTTACTGCATGACTGTTCTGACTCCCTATAGAGTTGTCTGCTAACCATGCAGTACCTTCTAAGTACCCCACTATGCATTCAGATGGGTCATGAAAGATGCTTTCAGCTGAGGCTACAGTATAATGGATAAGAAAAGAAATGAATGAGATATTTATTAAATAAGCTATCTGGGCCAATATTAATGATAGAAAAAACCCAAAGCGTTTTACCTACTGTCACACACCACTCAACAATTTTGACATGAAGTATGGGTGGATTTTCCCCCCACACATCAAGCCATTCTTCAGCAGACACCAGCAGGTAATCTTCTGATTCAATTCAATTCAATAATACCTACCTGGAGATAAAGTCAGATCCCACAGGTTGCCTAAGACTGTCCCCTACTTCAGAAGCCAGTCACAAGGCCCAGGTTGTGGCCTGTGCTTCTGCCTGACCCGCTATAAATTGGAGTTCCCACAATCCCCTCTTTGAGTTCCATTAATTTGCTACAGTGACTCACAGAAGTGCTCAGGAAAACACTTTACTTATATTTACCCACATATTATAAAGAATATTACAAAGAGTATAGATGAACAGTCACACCAAGAGATGCATAGGGCAAGGTATGTGGAAAGGTATGCAGGGCTTCCATGCCCTCTCTGGGCATACCACCCTCCAGGAACCTCCACGGGTTTAACAACCTGGGAGCCCTTTAACCCCTGTCCTTTGGGGTTTTCATGGAGGCTTTGTTACATAGATACAATTGAGAATATCACTGACCATTGGTGATCAACTCAATCTTCAGCCCCTCTTTCCTCCCTGGAGGTAGGGCGGGTGCTCAAAGTCCCAACCTTCTACAAACACATGGTTGATTCCCCTGGAAACCAGCACCCATCCTGGGGGTATCCAGGAGCCCACCACAAATCAACTCATTACAGCAAAAGATGCTCCTATCACCCAGGAAATACGAAGGGATTTAGGAGTTCTGTGTCAGATGTTCCTGTTACTCAGGAAATTACAAAGCCCTTAGATGCTGTGTGCCAGGAACTGGGGTCACAGACTAAATATTAGAACTGGGGGCAGAGACCAAATATATATTTATTATTATATCACAATATAATAATCACGGCCAGGCACTTTGGTATGTCCACTCTCAAACTATAAAACCCTCAGGGTCAAGACCATTTTGTGCAGTTAGACCCCACAGCCCAGCACAGCAGCCGGTATTTGAATAGGAACTCAAGTATGTGCTGAATAGATGGATCTCAACAATGGTTTTATGAGGTAGGTAAGATTATCCCTATTGCATGGATGATAAAATTGACTCAGAGAGGGCAAGAGACTTGGTCAAGGTCCCACAATCATCTGAGGAAGAGCTAACACTTGAAACCAGGACTGATTGAACTTCAAAATCTATGTTTTCTACACAATGGCACAATTAGTAAAGGTCATGTGGATGGAGGTGGCCTCAGGCAGTTGTAAACTCGAAAGTTTGGTTTTAGTTTCTTTCAGTGCTGAATCCTTAAAAGCCTGGGCCTCACAGGC
This sequence comes from Macaca thibetana thibetana, assembly GCF_024542745.1. Taxonomy (NCBI): domain Eukaryota; kingdom Metazoa; phylum Chordata; class Mammalia; order Primates; family Cercopithecidae; genus Macaca; species Macaca thibetana. Next base: position 25,825,628 of record NC_065597.1, on the reverse strand, counting down.
TCTAGAAGGCAATGGAGAGAGACATGCAAAGTCCAGCCCCAGCAGTCTGGGGTCTGGATGGCCACAGACACATAGTGAGTAGCCGCAAGGAGCCTCTGGGAAGACACTACCTTTCTGAAGCCTTTTATCTTAACCCCAGGTAGCTCATAGCACTGTCTACAGAAAAGCACTCTCTGTACTTAAAAGGAGCCAGCCAGCTAATACCACTTCTGAGCCCTTTGATGCACAGAAGAGTCTACATCAGTCAATAAGGTTTTAATATCTGCATCTTGAGAGGCATGCAACACTCAGCTGTTGGATGCAGGGGTTAAAAACAAGGTGTAGCAGCTGCAGAGATACTGCAGTTCTGAACCCAAGAGGAGCACAGGTGCAGCTCTGAAGCCCTAAACCCATCAGCATCACCCTTCCCCTTCCCCAAGGATGACACCCTTATGTTTTTATTGTCCAAAACCCTTAACTCATAGTTTTCCTGCCTGGATAATGTCTCTCCCAATTTCAATTTCACAATCTACTCCAAAAACATAAACTGAACACCTGAATTTCCAACTTACTTCAGCACACATTAAATCACTTTGTCTTCTGTAACCAGAAAGGACTCTTCTCTAAGATGGTGGGGGCGGGGTGGCAGGCAGGAAACAGCTACCTTTAAAAGTGTTGCATCATTGGCTTACTTTTTCATTGATTCAACTCCCATGTTTAAAAAGTTAACAGATTCCTCTTATGTTTTGAAGTCTATCCTTTCCCACCTTCTCAGAAGCTTTACGCCATCATCAATCCCTCCTGTCCTACCCTCTCTGTCTCAAATGAATCCTTATAAGAAAGTATCTCCCACAGGAAAGAAGGGAGGAAGGGAGGAAGAGAAGAAAGCAGGGAGGGAGGGAGGGAGGGAGAAAGGAAGGGAGGAAGGAAGGAAGGAACGAATGAATGAACGAATGAAGAAAAAAGGAAGGAAGGGAAGGGAAGGGGAGAAAAAAGAAAGAAAAAAAAACTTTGTTTTCTCTACATCCACCTCCAACTACTTCACTATCTGTCTCCTTTTTAGCAGCCAAACTTCTTAAAAGATGTGTCTATAACTGTTATCGCCATTTCTTCCCCTCCCATCTGGTTTCCTCCACCAACACAGCCTGCGTAAAATTAACACCCTCCGTGTCACTAGATGCAGTGAAGAATTTCCAGCCTTCTCTTTTGACTTTGAGTTTCACTCCTCTCCTCTCTTCTCACTGAAGCACCCTCTCTGCTTGTCTTCCCCACGCCTCCGCCACCTCACCTGACTTTTCTCCTATCTTTGTGGCTCCTCCCTCCAAAGTCTCGTTTTTAGGCTCCTCTACCTCTGCTGGCCACTGATTTTGGAACTCCTCAAGGCTTACTGCTGACCACTCTTCTCACTCATTTCTTTCTTTGGGGAAGTTCCAAATAGGATGCAAGTTTCAATTATTGCAAATATCCTAATGACTTCCTAGTACACCTCTATTGTCCCAGCCCCTCCTCTGGACCTGCAGATCCAGCAAGATAGACATGCAGCAACTGGGAAAGTAGTTACTCTCTATGCACAGGATCCGTCAAAGAGGGGCCATCTGCCAGTTTCTAAAGGCAGTCTGTTGGCACAATGATTGTTAGGAGATAAAGAAGAGGTGCTAGGGGAAGCAGTGTGAATACATTTAGACAAAGGGTGGCACAATTTTATGTAGTTTGCTCATCCACCAAAGAATAATGTCCCTTCCTAGCCTGGTCCCACCCCAAGGCTGAAGGTAGAACTTACTCATGTCTCTATTCCAAATGCATGTGTCCCAATATCTTTTTAATATTTCCGTGATACTCAAAAGGCACTTCAAACTCAACAGGCCCTGACCAAACTCATGGTCATCTTCCCTAAACCTGGGCCCTTCTGGCATTCTCATCCTCATTAAGTTGAGTGGTGTAAGCCATAACCCTGTAAGTCCCTCCTGACACTTCCTTCACCCCAATGTCTACACATACTTAATTCTCATCGTTTATCTACTAACCATTTCCAATTCCATATACATCCTTCCGTCTCCCCACTGGAATACAAGACACCATGACAACTCATTTGGAATACTGCTATCACCTCCTAATTGGTCTCCCTGGTCCCCCATTTTTCTCATTTTTCTGGACACTGTAGTTCGGAGGCTCTTTTGATGGAAAAATGCACCCTTATTTGCATTACCCTTTAACTGAAATTAAGCAGGTTCCTTATGAATGTAGATAACAAATTACAATAGTATTAGCAGAACCTGTGTTTGTCACCAGTTACAGGAAAAAAGTTATTATATCACATGTCAATTGTGGAAAATATCCTGAAATGAGATTTATACTCATCACTACTTCAAAATTATAATAGTTACTAAACCTGCCATCAAAGACTATTATTAAAGAAGTATATACCCAGTGCTATGATGGTCAATGTTTAACAGCTGACTTTTGAAGAGAAAAGTCCTGATATGTAATGTTTTCCATATTCTATGATATAAATTCTCTCACCATGGCTTCATTCAAGCTACCAATTTGGCATCACTGAATAAGGATTTGGAAAGAAATTCAAATAATCAGCTTTGACAAGCTGGTAGAGTGAGCCAGTCCCAGCGCACCTATGCCTATTAGCCTATCACAAATGCTTTATTACCACAATGATATACTATAAATAAGGTATAGTATAAGTAGCTTATATCATAATTTAAAATATTTTAGTCTATACACCTGAACAGTATCTGAGATGGACTGCCCAGGCTTCAGCAGATGGACAGAAGGGTCCAGGGCACATGAAACAGCTAAGAACCATTGCTGTTCTCCAACCAATAATTGCAAAGACCTCCATATCCTGATACCTCCCCCCATTTCCCCTGACACACAATCACCCTGAATCCTATTAATGGCTTCCCACTCTTCTTAGGATGAAAGCAAAATCCTTCCCATTACCTACAAGGCTCTGCATGGCCCAGCTTCTCTCATTTCCTCTCTCTCCCTTCATTTGCTCTTCACACCCAAAACCCCCAGCTGACTGAAGGACTGGGAGTACCCCCCAATCTCATGTACTTGAAAATCTTCTCTGCTAATCCCTTGACCAGCCATGGGGACTGAGAATCATGTCTCAGGGTTTCAGAGATGCTAACTAAGGCAGCAGACTGGAGTAAGCCAATTGCCCACATCCACGGCCATGCCACTTACACCACCACAGGAAAACACCCTTGTCATTTTCGGCAACTCTCATTCCAGGACAAAGTGGAACTTATTAATGGATCCCTCCACTTTGAGATCCTCTGAAAATGAGAATTATTGAGGACATGATTAAAGTCCCCAAGGATTAGAGGAAACTGTCCCGTGCTTTCCTGGTAGCTGTACCTCTCCCTCACTGACAGATCCTGTCATCTCCTCCTTCTGTTCGGCAGGCATTTGTTTCCTCCCCAACTCTAGCAAAGAAAAAGGACAGGTTCTGCCTAATGAGCTGCTGTCCTAGGCCCTCACACATTCTATCTCTGCTTATTGCAGGTTATTCTTTTGTTGAACTGAGTATGTTGTTGCGTACAGATTCAAAAGGTTGTCTCTGGATAATATTTCATTTAGAAAGTAGGCACCATGCCCTTGTCTTGAAGTAGAAAAGGTTTCTTCCTTCAATCAATGATGGAGGGTTGTCAGCAACTAAGTAATTCCTAATCACTGTTGGCAAACATGAGACCGTGCTAAGGCACCAGGCGATGGCAGGTTTCCTCCATGAGGGACATTGTCCTTAATAGATGGGCTTATGGAGAATGAACTGACATGTCTTAAAAGCAAGTCTATGTATCAGTTAATCAAAAACCTGTCCCTTTTTTTTTCTTAACAGGCACCTTATCTGTATCTTGAGAAGGTTGTAAATTGTGCTAATCCACTTCTTTTACTGCTGTCCAAAAAGAATTATTTTTGTTAATGGCATGGTAAATCAGGGGACTTGTTAGTGAAACGGCTCAGAAAATGGGTCTTGAAAATGAAAGCTATAATACTTGTCAGATTTCCAAATTCCCTCTTGGGAACAAAGATGGTAACCGTAACATATTTGCTAAATCCCATCAGTTTAATACATTTATGTTGCTTGAGATACGGAATGCTAAGGGAAGTGCGTACATAAATCAAGGGTAAAAACATAAAACCAAATCCAAAGATAGATATAATGGCTGTAAATTCAGCCCTGATTTCAGGGTTAGTATTCTGATAGATTTGAGCGTCATCACTTACATGCTTAAAGAAGCTGCTCAGCCATCTTTACACACCCTGAGCGAATTCTTAATGATAATGTGATCTTACCACTCCCTCCTCTCCAAGTCAAATGACCCTGCAGCATCCTCTTCAGGAAGAAACTCACCAACTTTCTGCACAGCACAGGGCAAAGCTAAACTACTCTTTTTCCATTTACAGTGATTTTCTTTTGGAAGTAAATAACTTGAGAGATGGTCAAATTTGCTTGGAATTGAAGAAATGAACATGAAAAAATAATGTAATAATAGCTTGGCAAATGTTTAAAATATGATGACCCCAAACATTGGTGACAGTATGAGGAAACAGATATTTTCATACAATGTTGGGGAGGAGTGCAATTTTACAGAGCCATTTTGGAATGATAATTTGGCAGGATCTTAGAAAAACACAGGTATATAGATACATACCCAGATATATAAACACATATGTACACATATGCACATATATGTATATGCATGTTCACAATCATATATATAACATGTGTATATACCCATACACATACACATATCTACAGATACACGCCTAATTTCTTGCACCTACCTAAAAAAAAAATACTCTTATGTGTAAACACGGGAGCAGGTATACGGATGCTCACTACAGGAACGCTTTTAATCATGAAAAACAAGAGTAAAAAGGTTAAATGAATTAATTTTTGGCAGACTCTCACCAGAAATATGATATAGCAGTTAAAATGAATAAAGTAGTTCCATGTTTACTAACAGGAAAATATGTCTAAAGTGCATTGTCGAGACAGATCTAAAAGACAGTAGAAGCTCTATCTGTGATTATTTAATTTTTATTTGTCCTCTGGCATAAATTCCTCTTTTCAAAAAAAAATCTCAGTTGCATTGCTCATTTACTGGATGAGCTTGGGAGGATTGCTTAACCCCTTTGTGCCTCAATTTTCTTACCCATTAAGTGGGTACAAACATCTTTATCTTGTATAAAATTGCCTAACCTGTCCCTGGTACACAGCAGGAGCTCATCAAACACTAGAAGTCTTTCCGTTGAAACCTTTCCAACATCATCTTATTAAATAAAAAAAAAACTATTTTTATACTTCAAGGGTAGAAAAAGAGCCTTCGTCTTGATGATTTCCTTGTATACCTAACACTTGCCTTTTCATTTGTGTTCACCAGCTCTCTTTACACCCCTCCTTCCTGTCGGTCCTTCTTATTTCATCTCTGACTTGCCTCCTATAAGGATTCAGCTCTGATAGCATTGTGGGAAGGCATAAGGCATTCAGCGACAATTTTTAACTAAGTGTCTCCACAAAATCAAATGATATTATATCTGTAATTCCCTAGAAAGTAGACAGAGAGATATCAAAGGCTGTTAGATCTTGCTTAACAGAAATAGAGGCTGGAGATCCTAGAAAATGAGCTCCATTATTTCAAAGAGAACAAAAGCAAATCATTTCATGCATGCAATGATTTAGCACTTCTAAAAAAAAAAAAAAATAGGAAAAGCAGAAAGAAGGGATTTTTAGAATTACCCCCTCTCATTTCATTTTGCAAACAAGGAGACATACGCAGACAGGTCAGGGGTGTTGCCCAGGTCACTGAGCTAGTTAGCTGGAGACCCAAATAAGACCCTGGGACTTTCAACTACACTCTCTCCTCCCTATTTTGCCCCTTGCCTAGAGCTCAGTAAGAGTTGCGCTGGAGAAATACTGTACTTGGGGAATATTCTGTCTCTACTTAATAAGTTGACCTTGGATAATAACCAATTCCCTTTGATCATTTTAAGGAAAAGAACACAGTTTGAAAATCACCCAAGATATTCTTGATAATTGTGTCTTAAGTTTGGAAGAGCCTACATAAAGTTTGTTAAAAATCCCCAATAATTATTTTTTTATGGATCTAATTGTAAATAACCTTTAGCAGTTTTCCTGCACATATAAAATGCTCCATTGTGGTGTCTGGAGGCTGGATTTGGTGATTAAATGCTCCTTTCGCCCTCTATAAGAAACAGAAAGCACATTTTCTCTTCTTCCAACTCATAAAGGCTTTAGCTTGAGGGTTATCCCTGAGCCCACAATGAGGCATTTTCAAGAGCGAGTGTAAATGGTTGCATCTTCCAGGTGTCCTTAGCATCAGAGATCAAGACATGGTGTCATTTTTACCCAGATGGTTTTGCTCTTCTTTCTTTTGAATAGTTCTCTCCCACTCACCCACTCCAACTGGGAACTGTGAACCTCTAACCCTTCCCCTTGACCTTGGAATCCTCTATTGTTCTAACCCTGCCATTCCCAGTTACCAGACCTCTTCCTATCACTTATGCTGCCCAAACTGCTAAAGAGGAGTATCTCATTTCTTCAATCAACAAATACCCTATTTTCTTTTGCCTGGAAAAACAACCATAAAATTTCAACTCCTTTTTGTCTTTTGGACAAAAAAATAAAATGTTGTTTGTTCATAGGGATTAAAACAAATAAAAGCAATTATAGCAGGTTACTTAACAATCTGGCCAATTGCTGCATTTTTATGTGACATTTGGAACACTGGTTGTGTGGATAAATCTGGCAATGTCTGTTGTCAGTAAAAGCAATTTAAGTTTTTTCTTAAGAAAAAAAAAAAAAAGGCATGGTCCCAATTGCAAAAGCTTAAACTTAGAAACTAGAAGTTACTTGTCATTTGGACTGAAAATCTTATCAGTCTTACTTTCTCAAAGATAGCTGCTTCCTTTGCTACCCATAGTTGTCTTGGATTTCACCCCAATGATGACTGCTATGCCCATATCTGATTACTCCTCGCTGGAATATGCTAGAGCATATTATTCTTTGCAAATTCCTCCTTTTACACGTATTTCTCAGTTATGTTTTGTCCTTCTTTATCGTGGAATGAAAGCCTTGTTTCTCTGTGGATCTGAAATTTCACTGCTGAAGAAACAGGACTGTTTTTCTCTCTTCATTGTTTCATGTGAGTTCAAATACAAACATGTAAACTCTCCAGCTCTCCCTGCCCTGCAGTGCTTGGAAATCACCTTTGCTTAACAACAACAACAACAATAAAAATTCCACCATTATTCAACTGGGGTTCCCATCAGGCAGTCTGAAAGTTTGGGCAGGAATTAAATAAGACCTTTCCTTAACTTTCACTCTACTCATTACTCCTTTTCTGATTAATTGCCTCAGGAGAGAGATAATGCTAAAAAAAAAAAAAAAAAAAAAAAAAAAAAGTCAAGAATAAAAAAAAATTAGCTTTAAAACTCCAAGTTTTTTTGCTAAGAACCCACATTCTTATATTTCAAATTCTAAATCTTAAAGGTGTCTGGTATATGTTTTGTATCTTCAATGGTAGACAGGGAAGAATGGATTGTGGTCCAGTATACTCAACCTATTATCTAGATAAAGACTCACTGGGCTGGAAGGAAGAGGAAACAAACAACAGACATGCAAAAAGGGACATGCTGATGGTTTATTACGAAGGGACAATGGCATGTCTTCTCTCTGAGTTGCATTTCCAAGCCCAGTTCAGCAAGGAAGCAACAGAAGAGTTCTTATATGCTTTGAGAAAAGACTAAAACAGTGGAGAGAGAGCTGGCAGACTCAATCACCCTTGAGCTTGGAAGGAAAAAATGAAGACCAGATGGGTTCACTAACATCTCAGTGGATGCCAGAGTGCCTCCCACCTGCCATGTGCCTTGTAAGCTCAATGACAATTAGACAGAAACCTAGGGGATTATGGAGGCAATGAATGGACTTTGCTAAAGTTTTCACCAACTGGTAGAAAGGGTGATCAAAACAGAAATGTGCGTACAATATTAAAAGACAGACAGTTGTCTTATTTGCACACTAGAGTTTGTAAACCAGAGATTAATACCTTCACACACATCCTTATTTCTCTGTCTGATAAGGTATAGCACACCCACAACAGGACTGGCGAAGCCATGTCTTTAAGATGGAACTTGGATGCTCCTAAGAATTCCTTCAGCATAAGCACCATTAGAAATCACCAGACTGTGAGAAGGATTCCAAATCAGACACCCACATCTAGTCTCCAAAGTACATTTTTACGAAGTCTTTTTGACTTTGACTCTGACTCACAGAATGACATTCCTGCTTGTCATACTCATATTTAGGCATCTCTCGTTGCAGTCCTCAACTATCTGTCATCGGCCCTGCTCCCAGCTCCCTATAGGCCCCCGAACTCATTTTGGTGTTCTACCCAAATACACCCTTCTGGCATTTTGCAAGATTTGGCCTCATACATCTGTTTCTTCATTGAAAGCTTGAACCAGCCATGCCACTCTGCATAGCTGAGATAAGATGAGGACTGGATTTGGACAGCTATAAAATTTCTAATCATCAAATGAGAAGAAAGGCCAAAAGTTCCACAAATTTAGAGTTACTTTGTTTTTTAGAGTCGCCAATCAGCTTTATCATCTAATCACTTCTCTCTTCTGCATATGGTTCTCCTTCCTTTTAGGTTGCAAGATCTTTCTCCCACCAACAGCTATCATAGCACGATCCTATTAGCGAGAAGGACACATGGATCTGGGGGCTGAGCATGAAGACAGAGGATCTCCTAGAAACACACACAGTGAAAGTCAAAAGCAAGTCCACACTCTCTTCTGCTGTTAACAAACTCAGGATACTTAATGATGCCTTGTGCCTTATCTTCACGCTTTCCCTTTATGCCTCTGGATAAGGAAAGATGGATACAAAGAGAATATCATCCTTGAACATCTGCTAAGTAGATAACTATGAATAATTCTGCTTAAAATAGGAATGAAAATATGAATTTAGATAAGGTGAAAAACAATATCTGAGAGAATTTGAACATTCTTTGATAACTTAGATTATTTTTCTAAATTTCTTAATATGTTTTACAATTTATATACAGCTCTTTTAACTCCTAAAACTATGCGAATGGGTCATCAATTCATAGTCTTTTCTTCTCTATTAGATAACTATTTGGGGAAAGTGTTCAGTCATGAACTTGCTACATACCAAGGGAAAAAGGGCAAGGAGATTCCTAACAATTATTGACTGCGGTGGTTCATATATATGGTGCCTCCTAATCCACAAACTGATATGATAAGGCATATATTAAATCCACTATTTTGCATATGGGGAAAATGAAGAAGATGTTCACACAAGAGAACTAGGATCCAAATCCATGATGACCTGAGGATACGAAAGCAAGTGCTTTTTCTTTTTCTTAATAGCTTTATTAAAGTATACTTAACATGCAATAAAAACTGCACATGTTTAGTGTATACAATTTGATATGTTTGATATATGCATATACCTGTGATACCATCACCACAATCAAGGTAGTAAATATATCCATCACCTCTAAAAAGCTTCATTGTATTTCTTTGTATTTCTGTGTGTGTGTGTGTGTGTGTGTGTGTGTGTGTGTGTATAGCAAGATCCCCTAACATGAGATCTAAACTCTAAACACATTTTTTTTTTGAGACGAAGTCTCACTCTGTCACCAGGCTGCAATGCAGTAGCGCGATCTTGGCTCACTGCAACCTCCGCCTCCCGGGTTCAAGCAATTCTCCTTCCTCAGCCTCCTGAGTAGCTGGGACTACAGGTGCCTGCCACCATGCCCAGCTAATTTTTGTATTTTTAGTAGAGACAAGGTATCACCATGTTGGCCAGGCTGGTCTCGATCTCTTGACCTCGTGATCTGCCCACCTTGGCCTCCCAAAGTGCTGGGATTACAGGCATGAGACACCATGCCTGGCCTCTGAAGACATTTTTAAGTGCACAATACAGTTTCATTAACTAAAAGTGCTAAGTTGTATAGAACATCTCTAGAACTTTTTCATCTCATATAACTGATGCTTTATACCCACTGAGCAATAATTTCCCCTTTCTCCTCCCCCAAATCACCATTATACTCTGCTTCTATTAGTCTGACTATTTTAGATACCTCATATAAGTGGAATCCTGCAGTTTCTGTCCTTCTGTGACTGTCTTATTTCACTTAGCATAATATCCTGCAGGTTCATCCATATCGTCACAAATGGTAGGATTTTCTTCTTTCGTATAACTGAATGATATCCCACGGCATGCATATACCACAGTTTCATTATTCTTCTTTTCATCCTATACCACACCTAAACGACCTACAGTGACTACAGGAACACTGGAGTTGTTCCCTAAACTTCCCATTCAGAAACAAACTATGAGGAATTCGCATTTTACCTATATGCTGGTATTACAAAAAAAAAAAAAAATGAGTCTGAGCTGCTCAGAGATTCTAAATAATCATTGTCATTTGAGCCTTGGGTGCTAAGAAAGTCAGTAACTTGGGAAGAAAATACTCTGCCCCTTCCTGAATTCTGAGATAAAGAAGGCCCAATAAATAAGAATGAACTTTCCAAAAATATATAATTGCCCCTCAAGAAGAATTATTTACAATTGAGATCATCTTAACTCTTTTACCTCTCCATGTCTTCATGGTGCTATTCAAGCACCATGGACCATATATCTTACAAAGACATGGTAGCTAAGCTGAGAGTAGCCTAGACCTATCCAGGGTCAGTGAGAAGAACTGGCCAATGAAATTAAAAGCAAATACTTCAGTCCAGTCTTTGCCTTTTTATAAACCTGGAAATGCCCCTGATGTCTAAACCCCATGGCCTGGCACTGGTTCTACTATAGAACAGCACACTGCAGGGAAGAAAACTGAACAGGGATGGATGAACCCATTCCAGGGATTCAAGCAGGTATTTTAGAGTTTCTGAAATGAGACAGGGTAGTGGACGGGATTTATTTCAAAGTAAAGAGGACGGCAAAGGTAAAGTGCAAGAGAGATGGTGGCAGAGAGTCCTTTGTGACTATTGGAAAAGCGCTGAAGTTTGCTCCTTGGTAACTTACAGTGGACTTTCCTGGCAGCTCGAAGAGTGAGGCAGAAATGTACCTAAACATTCTCATAAGGGTTGCTGTTCACTTTGCTCCAGTACGCTCAACTTTAAAGTTGTATTAATCCAGTCATTGTTCCTGTCTTTAGTGTACTCTTTCCTAACATGCACTTCTTACAAGATGCAGTTGGAGACAGAGGATGGAAAAAGGGGATAAAGCCCCAGAGTATGAATCCTGGGCTGTGGGCACACCTACTCACATAATGTACATGCTTCTAGGGGAGTCCCTTTTGCTGCTAAGTCTTAGCGACCTATCACTCCCTGACAGAGCACTACCAGAGAACAGGAGAACTTTTGAATCTCTCAACAGATCACTGAATGTCCTTTTTTAGAAAACTTTGAGACAGATATCCTTCTGTTTTGCCAGGCGAAGCAGAAAAGAGCATTCTGAGGATGCTGAGAAAGCCACCAGCTTCATCAGGGTCGACTCCCGGTTATCTGTGATGCTGGTTGTGGGAGACACTGTCATTGTCCCCGCTATATCCTGTGAGCACTCACTCACTATTCTCATGATCTTCATGTCTTCTTCTCAGAAACCCCTGGGATTCTGCTAAGGGCTTTCTGCGGCCACAAGAGCATGCTTGGCCTCCTCCCTTGGCAGGTGGAAAGTACCTGAATACTATGCCCCTTAGGAGTAGGCTCCATCCAGTGAAAGGGAGATGGTAGATAAATAACCCAGTGACCCGCCCCAGTGGGGCACAGCTCTGAGCCAGCCTATACGTGGTCTTCCAGAGGTCCTCAATGGAACCGAGCCCCACCCGCCCATGGAGGTGACATTATCATTCACACACACTATATTGCCTTCCATTTATTCACATCCCCACTCCTTACTGTAGTTTCCTGCATCACTTCACAAATAAATGGCACACACTTAAATCCTTTTGTCAGCATCTGTGTTTGGGAACAAAACCTAAGACACCAGGAGTTGGCATAAATGTGAACAACAAACTTTTAAAGCTACCCCCGACCCAATCTACACCTTTATAGATTCAACAGTTCAAGAAGATTGGTACAAGACTCTGGGTAAAAGTATTAATGTGGAATAATTTTGTATGTCATGTATGGGTAGATGAAGAGGCTGACCCGGTATTTCCAGGTTCCTGTCTGTGGTTAACCTTTGTATTTCTCTCAATTACTAATTTCAGAACTTTGTGCCTGACTCCTCTTCTTGCCTTGAATCAGCATCCGGTAGTAACCTTGCTGTTCTTGACCCTAGCTGCCCTTTGTGGCTTCGCATCTGTGAGCAAGGGCTAAATCTGATCATTTCTGGCTTGATGGAAAGTGTGGGGGTGGGGAGGGCCAGAGATGTTTCTGAATGATTTCACAAAGCTAGGTGGATCTAGAGATAGTGTGGATTCGACTGAGTATTTTTCCTTAAAGCATTTCAATCCATAGAAGCTGGAGGTCCCTTGAGGAGCATCAAGCCAGGTGGTTAGAGAGATCTTCAAAGGGGACAACGATTCATGGAATCACCAGCCAGGTTAACAGAAACAGGCTGATAGTATAATGGTAAATGGCTTGAGACAAATGACTCAGGAATAAATCTCATAGGTGTTGGTGGCCATCTTTCTAAGGCTCTGTAGGGTAGAGAGTGAGTCTGAGAGCTTAGGAAGCCAAGCAGGATTTGGACACTTTCTGTTTCTTAAGAACAAATCCAACATGTTCAAGAGTCTAAGCATCAAGAGCTCCTGAGAGTTCTTGAAAAATTTGAAAACACTGGTCTTAATCTTTGTTCAATAAGGGTCACAAACAAGTAACTTCATGCTGCTTTTGAGTTTCAAGAACTCCTATTCACTTTTTTCCTCCTTGTTTAGCGGGACAAAATGTACCAAATGGAGTCAAAAGGAGGAAAAAGGAAATAAGATGCTTGAAAATGCACAAGCTGAATTTAAATAATTGAATACTGACTACAAATGAGTAAAATAACCAAACTCAACATGACTCCAGGTTTCTCATCTGAGACTCCCAAATCCCAGAACAAATTTTAATTAGCACAGGATCAGTATTCCTTTGGGCTTTAGGTAAATCCTGTTCTTTTTCTTTTCTATAATGAGGTGTGCAGCAGTTGAATGGCATGACCAAGGACAAGCAGTATGCAAATGTATGTAAATATGCCCCAAATCATGTATAACTGGCCAGGACCCATTATTTAGAAGAATTATCTGAAAATTAATGGTTCTTAACTTTTATAGGTTATGAGCCCTTTTGTTAATGTGATGACACTTCTATGAAATGTGTCAACATCTGAAGCATTTTTCCACATATTGGGAGGTTAATGGGCCTTCTAAGACCCATTCCTTGATCTCTGTTCCATAGATCCCAAGTTAAGAACCCTGATTTATGATTTGGGTATCACTAGGGGGTCTCTTCCTTGAGGAGAAGTCCTTTTGGAAGTAAATAGCCACCTTTTGCTTCAGATTGGCTATGAAACCCATCGAACTGGGTCTTCATACAAGAAAAACACAATTTTAAAAGAGACCTAGCCCACTGAATGAGATCCAACTTCCTCATTCAATAATGAAGGGCTTTTGTCATAATCTCAAAGTTTTAACCCCAAGTAAACACAAGGATAAGTAACCTTTAAAAATTGCTTATTTACAAGATAGACCAATATGAAATAGTTAACAGCCAAGCAAAGGCTCTTCCTGTCTTTTAATAAACATGGCACCAACCACAACTACTAACAAAGATGTGATGTCATTTGAGTGTAGTAGTCCCTCAGTAAACATCTGTTTAGAAATAGATGCTCTTTGCTTGTACGGGCTTATCATGATAATGCGGTGGTTCCACTGTTCCCACTTAGGAGTCAATACATCGTCCAATTCTGACAACTAAAAGCCTGGTAGTGGGTTGCCATAAATCCAAAATCTGTAACATCAGTAGGTAGGCAGATACATACATCAGAAATAAAAAAATCTACACTTTGTGTAGATTTCCATTTAGAAAATCAAATTCAGTAGCCACATTGTTGGTATTTTTCCCAAAAGCACAAATACATTTTTTTTCTATTTGAAAATGTCTCTGTTAATTATAAAAACACAAAATCCCACACTGAATTAGACGCCAAATATGAGAAAACGTACTGAATCAACTATCTCCCAAAGTCACTGATGGAAATAAATGGGTCTAAATAGACTAATACTAAGTAAGAGTTTTCCATTTATTTCTCCTTGATTACAACGTGGAATTAGCAATGTTGCAAAAAAGACTAAACTGATGTGTTTATCCCGATGGTATCTCCTTAACGATGAGCTGCTTCTAGAAGCTAATGAGTTTTCATAGCAAACTGCTGAGTATGTCTAGATATTAGGGTTAAAAGCCCATCTTATGGTAAATTACTCTAGACTCTAATTTGGCAAGAGGAAGTGATTTGTAGTCCACGTGGGGATTTGGTGCCAAGCTCCTAATTTGGGCTGTATACAATATTTCAAGACCAACTTTCATTAGTATCAATTTACAAATGAATTATGTACAAGCAACCAAACTGTACAACAAAAAATAACATGTATTAGACTTTTCTTTGATCACTATCTAACTTCACCCCCTTATAAACATCATGGTGAACAGTTCAGTGCTTTTGAACATGCTGAAGGCATTTTGGGGGGATATATAATTGACTTCTCCAGGATCTTCATGTTTATCTATCATTCTCAGAGAGAAATTGCTGGGTTTGAATAGTCCTAAGAGGTACAAAATTTAGTGGTTAGACAAGGACTCTGGTGGTCGACTGCCCAGGCTGGACTCCTACCTCTACCAGGCCCTAAATAACTCTGCTTCCTTGGGCACCTTTCCGGGCCTCAGTTTCTTTATCTGCAAAGTGAGAATCAAACGTGTGCTCACCTCCAAGGGTTACTGTTATTATTAAATAAGATACCCATTCAAGCACTCAACACAGAACCCAGCACAAGCAAATATTCAAGATCCCTTGCTGGGATCTGGGGATCTTGCAATCATCTTAATGGAGGAAAGACACCAACCCCCAGTTCTAAATGGAGCATGTGTTTCCCAGTACAGCCCCACTCAGCTCCCCAAACCCAAACGGGCTAACCTATGGCACTTATTGATAGTAACCACGCAGCTCCTATAGACATTTGTGCTTGTAACCCCTATCCTAGAATGGGGAAGTGTCTTCTAAAAACAGCCCTGAGTAATTAAGACATTGCCCAGGCCACATTAAGACGGTTAACCTGTATTTATGGCTCACCCTACTATCATCCCTTCAGCCTCACATGCCGATTCTCTTAGAAATGATGGTTGGAGAGTAATAGCCAGAAGTATAATCACATCATCACATTTCAAGAAACCTGTACTGAAAGCAGAACTACAAATTTAAGAAACAGTCTAGGGGAAAAAAGAAAGCTTTCATCTGGTGCATGAATATTTTAGGTAGTGTGGAAAGAGCTCTGAAATCAGACAGACCTGAGTTCTAATATTAGCTTACTGGGTGTGTGGCTCCTACCAAAATGCTTAACTGCTTTGATGCTCTTGTTTTCTAGATTTGTAAACTGGGGAGGATGATATCCACTGAAAGGGGTCATTTTTCTGATTAAATGAGATGGTGTTTCAAGAGCAACCTGGTTTCCAATAGACAGCTAATAAATGCCAGCCTCTTTTCTTTCATATCTAGTTCAGACACTGCATCTGCAATTGACTTTACCTTTAGTTTAGTCATCAAAGTTTTGTCACCCCAGAGCAACCTGGGAGAGAAACTGTCTCATTACTTTGTGATGGCTCAATGACATCTTAAATCTGGATCCATCATGGTGGCAGGAGAGACCACTACACACATGAGCTTTGAAAGCACAAACCAGTAGTAAGGACATGCTGCAAAGGTCTTCTGAGAAGGCTGTGGTATCTTTTCATCTTATTAGGTACCAGATCTAAAGAAATCTCATTACAGGGGGAAGAGTATGTACACATACACACGTACACACACACACACATACATAAGGCCCTATAGTCATACATGGGCCCTTGTAAACCTTAGCATTGTTCACTGAATTCTAACCCAAATGTCAGACATATCTTGAGTATTGAATAAAATTAGTATGAGGCTGAATCTAAATGTTTTTTGTTGTTTTCTTAAACAGGTTAATGAGAATCATCATGTGTTTGCGTGGAGTGGAGGAAGTCTCTTTGTTTTCTAGTTAAGTAGCAGTCTTGACATGGTATGGTGACTAGATGTCATTTCTTGAGCTAACTCAGATAATTGATAGATCAGATAAGTGCCTGAAGTGATGTGATGAGAAGCTTCCTGGGGTCTTGAGGAAGGCAGTGATGAATTAGCAAAGTCTGCACTTGGAATGGGTAAGGGTCTGGCGGCAGCGGGAGTCCTTTGGTCCAGGGCTCTGCACTAATGATGCATGGTGGCAATGTTCCTTCTGCAGCTACCATGGTACTTGCTCTGCATTTATTCTTGACTGACCACTGTACTGTTGAACCACATACCATATGAGGCTCCAAGAGCTGGGTTCTAGGAAATCACACAGGTAACACACAGTGTACAGCAAACCTTATTCAGCAGCAACTGAAAAGTCGCCATTCCTCCCCACACTGAAAGAGTGACGTATAGGAAAAACTATTGAGCACTATTATAAAAACTAGAACCTCATTTCATCTGGACTTTGCTCAGCTTTGAGGTCAAATTTTAGAACAATGAGGAATAACTCATGACAAGTACACAGTCATGGAAGAATCGTATCCAATGTGTACTGTATCAGACTGGTTTGGCAGAAGAAAAAGTTGATAGGATCCTGCCTCCAATGGGCATTCAGTCTAGTTGTAAGGAGCAAACTTCCCCATGTAGTCTGAACTGGGCCAGTAGTCTCCGAGTACACACAGTTCCACAGGTGCAGCCATTGGAGAAACTGAAATACACTGTGGCCCTAAGTAAAGAGCTGCTGCTCCAGGCTCCCTGAATTCCCCTGTCCTAAAGCCTTCCTCTGGGATCTCCCACAACTTCCTTATAATTCACCAACTAAAGAGTTAGTATTTGTCACAGCAAAGAAGCTCCAAGAACTCTTCTTGGGTGGCCACTAGGGCCAGTGTCCATTCTGATTGAGCGAGGCATTAGACATATGGAATATCACTGTTGGAATCAAGTGTGGAACACCCATAAGCCAAAGTATCATGAATGGATCTGAAGGTCAAGGATATGAAATAAAAAGAGAACTCCTGGGAAGACTCAACAGAAAAACTGTGCCTTTTAGAATGTAAATTCCACAATGGTGGGAACCAGCCTGTCCTCCTTCACTGTTGAAATCACAGCTCCTAGAGTGCGTGGCTCAGAACGGGAATTCAGTGTCTGGTTGTTCCTTAAAATAACGAATAATCGGGGCTATTTAGGGAATGTATTCTGGGGAGATGTTGAAGGTGGTTCTAAATGGAAGAGAAGAGCAGAGATTGGAAAGATGATTCTAGGTAAGGTTTGGTATTTCCCATGTACCCCATACTCCCTCCATGCATCCATAGGGGTCAGTAGAGACTAGTAGCAAAGAACCAATTTCTGGCTAGAGTCCTGTCAAATTAAGTTCACCCAGCTTTGCTGTTTACTGGCTGTATTACCCAGCAGGCTGCCTAGAACCTTGGTTTTCTGCTTTAACATAGAGGCATTATCACTTGCTTCCCCAGGAGAGGCACAGGAACCTGACATGAACCAGTGAGTGCCAAGAGAGCAAGGGGCTCATCTGTTGGGTCCACTAGTTTGTATCCCAGGCCCAAAAGCATTCTTGAAAAAACATTAGGAGATCAATAAATATTGGTTGAATGAAAAGAAAGAAAGAAAAGAAAAAAGAATGAAGGGTGGCCTTTTTTCCATTGTGTTAAGTGAACAGAGACACAGTCTTTGTGGGTGCCCACAATGCCTATAAGAGATGGAGATGCAGGGATTGAGGGCATTTTTCCAGTCTGAGCCTGGCAGCTCATCAGGACCCAAGACAGAACCTAGTAAAGAAGGGTCACTGCACCACTACAGCCATTGTTTTCTTCCTGGTGGACGTCCAGAGCTCAGAAGGGACCTGGATTAGGAACTGGGTCAATAGGGTGGTTAAGGGTGGAGGGTCTACAGATAAACGCAGGTCTCTGTCCAACTACTTAACAACTGTAGGACCTTGGGTGAGGTGTGTAACCTTTTCCTTAAACCTTCATTTTGTCATCTGTAAAATGGGGATAATATAGTACATAATTCATAGGGCTGACTGAGCATTCAATAAAATAGTGTGGGACAGGTGGCCAGGGCATGGTAACAAGCCTTGAAAAATGTTAGTTGTCACTGTTAGGTAAGGATGACAATTTGAGGTTCCCCAACCTCTCCGGGCCCAGGTTGATGCAGTGGCTGACTGCCTTTTGAAGCTTCTCACCTTGCTGTGCCTCTCCTTTGTTTAGGTTGCTAAGATGCAGAATGTGGTCTCTATATTAACTCACAGAGGTGGTCCACTGAGGCTGGGTTTACTCAGCACCCTTGATTTCCAGTCCCCTGGGACAATTGTCCATGTCCATTGGAAAATTGTTCATTGCCAAAGGACACAGACAATTGTCCATGACTAGAATTCTCAGACCAGAGCTAAAACGTCCATACAAACACCTGGATTAGCCAACTGCAGAAAGATGGACTCCTTCCCGCCCTCTCTGGTGAAGTAATGTGTAAGCCAGTTGGAGATACGTATGGGAAGCAAACACCATGAATGAGACTGTGAGGCAAAGGAGGGAAGGCATTATTTCTTCAACTCTGAAGCCAGTGCCTGCTTCTCTTCAGAATCTCTGGGCACTGGGAGGATGCAGCAAAATGGTTTTCCTAGACCAACTCATAGCCATTTTTTAAGTCCTGAATCTTAGAAACAAATTGCTTTTGTGCCAGTGCGGGAGGTAAGAGGGGTTTATATGTTCCGTGAGAGAGGAATTCAGGCAGAAGAATCAGCCTCTAAGGAACCAAAGTAGGAAAAATTGGTTTAAATTATACTACAACTTCTGAGATAAAATATCATAACAGTTCAAAATGAAAACTATAGTTTTTGAAATATTAAGGCTGAAGGGGTATTATATTTATAGGGTGTTTGGCTAAGGCATGACAAAATAACTATTCATTTCAGTCAAAGAGAAATTAAGCTTCTGTTTGAGAAAATGAGATTGGATTCCATTGTCGTCAAATATTTTCTAAATTAACCAAATGTGCCGAGTACTACGTGGGTCAAACGTGAAACCATTAAACCACTCTTTTACGTTGTTTATCAGCTATTCCTAGCGGTCGGGCTCTGAAGGGAAATATTTGAAATGATTCTCTATTCCACCCCTAGATTTCCCTCTCAAGGGAGAAAACAAAGCAAAACAAAACAAGAGAAAGATTCCTTTCTGATGTTCAGATGATGTAAACCTGATTTAAAGTGTGCTTAAGACCAACAAAGATGATTATTTCTCAGAGCTGGCCAGTTTGTACAGAGGGTTTATACCAGGGGGTCTTCAAATTTTTGGCTTCCCTGGGCCACAGTGGAAGAAAAATGATCTTGGGCAACACATAAAATAACAAAATAACACTAACAATAGCTAATGAGCTAAAAAAAAAAAAAAAAAAAAGGAAAAAGAAATCACAAAAAAATTTCATGTTTTAAGAAAGTTTACGAATTTGTGTTGGGCCTCATTCAAAGCCGTCCTCCCTCGGCAACACGTGGCCCATGGGCCACAGACTGGACAAGTTTGGTTATACCCCAGTTCCCTTTCTGCTTTCCTCCAGCAGGGCTGCTCTTCTTACCTTCTAGCAGGTAATTGCATCCAGGCTATTTCTACCCAGTAAAGGCCTGGCCTTTCCTGATCCACCGTCTCACTTACCTAAAGCCACTCCTACTGCCCCAGCCTGTCCCATGTTTTTCTAACTGTGAGGGGAAGATTCTGAGAGTCCCATCTTCCTGCTTCAAGTGTTGCCCCTGAGATGCAGTCATCTCTAAGCCTTCTAATCTCTTTTCCTCTGAGGCCATTCACCTCATTCAGAGCTTGGGGAGCGCCCCGTTGATTGCAAGAATCTCGAGCAGCACAGTCATCTACACAACAGACAAGAGGAAGGAGGCTGCGGAGAATAAAATGAGTGATGCCAGGGTTTGCTCTGTTACTATATTGGGCATAAAAATACTTCCAGGGTTTTGACTTTTAAATGATGCGGCCCAGCAGGGGTTCACCAAGCACGGGGCAGACTGACACGGAAATAAGAATAATCATTCAGGAGAACGGTCTTTGAAACTTGAGGTACCGAACTCAACCGGATAATGAAACACTGCGAACTCCACAGGGTATTTTTTCACCTCTATAAAGAACATTCAATTAAATGCTTTTTCACTGGGACAGGAGGGGTGGAGTGATTTTTTTTCCCCTCCCTTTTCCACAGAAAGTATCTCCTTGGCTCCTGGCCCAAACTTTTTTTCCCCCCGCTGCTACTGCTTTTTATTGCCTTTTCTCCCCACCCCGCTCAGATCCACAATGTCTGCACACCTTGCCTTCTCACGGGTTGATGGAAATTCCCCATGCTGCCCTTGCAAATGCTCATTACCAATGGGCGACACAATGGCTTCACTGGGTGATGCATTGATGCCGCTTCCAGAGGCTTCTGGTGCCTCCATTTCATGGGCCACTTGCTTAGCTGCTCCTGAAATGCCTTAGCGCTATGAGGGCTGCATTTAACTTAGCCATCTGTGAATAACTCCATCAGGGGCAGACTCCAGCCCAAAGTCAAGTCTGCTTCTGCTTGCTGGCCAGAATGTCATCCTATCCCAGGCGAGCAAGCAAGAATGATTTCCTTGCATAAAAGTCCAATGCTGTCATCCCTCCAAGCCCACAGGTGCCTTTGGGAGAGTTCCAGACATTGTACGTGGACTTTCTTACAAATCAATTAGTGCTTGGCACTTTGCAGTCTGGAATGATGTCACACAGCCTGGGTGCAGTCAGGCACTGGGTGATGATTTCCAAATTAATGGTCATTCAACTAGCAGAGGTATACCTTTCTATTTTGGAGTGTGACAAGATAAGAGGAATACAAGAAATAGATAAAGGACTTCTGAGTACAGAGCCATGTATCGAATTCAGTTCAATTCACCCTGATTGAAGGTCCACCTGCCACCAGACTTTGTCCTCAGAGTTGGGGATGCAGTGGCATATGAGACTTGGCTTCTATCTAGGGGGCCTTATAGTCTAGAGGGGCAACTAAACCTGAGGTCAATGACTTGGAGAGAACTTATAAATGGTCTTCGGAGAGTCCAGAACCCCCAGAATTGTACTGAATTATGTAATGGGACTTGCACACATGCAGATACATATTTCTGGGTAATGAATTGATGTTTTTTTAATCAGATACTAAGAGGGATATATGACCCCCACACACACAAACACACAAATACCAACTAGTAGGTTAGTGTGTTTTTTTACCTTGTATTTCCCAAGCAAGCGAGAATGGGTGTTAAATGATTGAATGAGTAAGTGGTGACTCCCATACTGGGAAGGATAGACAGTTCAGCCCAGGTGACAGGAATCCTAGGATGCCAGGACAGGAAGGTTGTAGAATCATCTCTTATCTGGAATTGTGAGTCTATGAAGTCAAGGAACTGGGGATGGCTCAGAGTTGGATGGTTTATGTGAAGGAAGGTGCCATATTTTATGGGCTAGAAGCCAGTCACAGATCCTTCTCACACTCAAAAGGAGGGGACTGCAGTGGGTGCCAAAAACCATGAAAGCCTTTGTGTCCCCACCCAAATCTCATCTTGAATTGTAATCCCTACAATCCCCGTGAGTCAAGGGGGAGACCAGGTGGAGGTAACTGAATCATGGGGGCAGTTTTCCCCATGCTGTTCTCATGGTAGTGAGTGAGTTCTCACAAGATCTGATGGTTTTATAAGGGGCTCCTCCCTCTTCCCTCGGCACTCTCCTTCCTGCTGCCTGGTAAACAATCACGGCTGCTTTCTGCCATGATTGTAAGTTTCCTGAGGCCTTTCCAGCCATGATGAACTGTGAGTCAATTAAACCTCTTTCCTTTATAAATTGCCTAGCCTCCATTATTTCCTTATAGCAATATGAGAAGGGACTGATATACCACCCTACTATGGGAGGCCAGGGTATGCTTTGCTCTCACTTGACCAAATAATGTTTTTCTATGTCTATTAAAATGCCATGAAGCCCAATTTGAGAAATGTTTATCTAAACTATTCAATATAACTAGAAATTTTTCTTTTTTTCTTTTTTGAGACAGAGTCTCGCTCTGTCACCCAGACTGGAGTGCAATGGTGCGATCTTGGCTCACTGCAACCTCCACCTCCCAGGTTCAAGCAATTCTTATGCCTCAGCTCCTGAGTAGCTGGGATTACAGGTGCACACCACCACACCCAGCTAATTTTTGTATTTTTAGTAGAGACGGGGTTTCACCATGTTGGTCAGGCTGCTCTTGAACTCCTGACCTCATGATCTGCCCGCCTCGGCCTCCCGAAAGGCTGGGATTATAGGCATGAGATACCGCGCCCAGCTTATAATTAGAAATTTTATAAGGTACGTGGCGGGGGGGGGATTGTATGCATGTGTATGTAAAATAATTCTAAGCTCCACTGATCAGCACCCCTCTATAGCTCCAGAATGTCTAGATAAGAAGCAGTCCTTCATGTCATAGTGAGCAGAAGCTAAAGAAGAAATCTTCCCAATAGACAGAGATGGGGGTGGTCTGAGAAAGAAGATGTCAAGATTGGAGAACACCTACTAATTACCTCATTACCCTGATTCTTCCTCCCCAGGACCGTGCCCACAATGCCTGTCCAGTAAGGAGATGCTCTGTGGACAGGCTGGTCAGTCACAGAACCTGCCACTTGAACCTGAGACATGAAGGCTCTCTAAATCTGAACATAGGACCTAGGAACTCTTGGAACAAGAAGAAATTATTCAGACCTGTGGGCTTCACACATTTTAAAACTGGCAGCATAGTCCTGTTTATTAAATAAGCAATTGCTTGACACTCCCTTGATTGAAGCAAAACAAACAATAGGTTGCTCTTATAGAAACAGGTGTGTCCTGCCCAGTGGACCTCCCATTTGTTTCCATCCTTGTGCAGCCCAGAATGGCCTTTGAAAATATTTCTCTTGCTCAGCTCCCTCATTATAAAACTGGAAAACAACGGAATCCCTGAAAGGCAAAGTGTCCTCTCAAAGCCACACCACTAAGTCTAGACAGTTGTTCTTGTCATCTCCTTGACGTGATTCAGAGCGACCATCAAAGGTGAGCTGTTTCCCGACAGCACACATCAGCCTCTTTATACATCTCAGAAGGCTCTCCCTTCATGAGTTCACAATCACTGTTTTTAACTCCCAGCTTAAGGAATCAGACTGACTTAGTTCTTTGTGTAATTAACCTGAGGAACACCTGCTTTTTGTGACCTCTCTAATTTCTGGGATCAACCCAACCACACAGAGACTGGATGACCAACAATTGCCCTTCAACTTTTCTAGGGCACCTTAAGGCTAGGGTGGGGCGGGGGTGTGAAATTCCAAGACAAATGGAAAAAGGTGGAAGAGTGCCTTATCAGCCAGAAAATAACTCAAGCTCCTTATCTTTATGGATATAACAAGAAACAGTCAAAGCAACCTCCTTGGGAATCCAGAGGTGAGTCCAAAAAGGAAACATACAATTGACTAACAGCCTTGTAGGGGATTCGGCCTGGAAGCTCACCTCTACCTGTGCCCAAGCCCTGCTCAGGTTCTTTTAAATATCTTCCTACAAAAGTTGATACAAAGGCTTAATGAACCAAAAGGCATTAAGAGTCATGCATGTGAATTATGCCACCGATTCCTGCTTCTTTAATTGGATGCAAATAACATCACCTGGGCTCCACATCCCAGGATCTGTCCAGCTCTTTGTCATGCGGCACTCTAAGCACCTTGTTCCAAAGAGCCTGGCAGGAGAGGAAGACATTAACTGTGAGATCTGCTGGCTTCTGCCAAATTCACAAACGCTGGCTGTTAGGCCTATAGATAGAACGAGGGGTAATTTCATGCAAATGCTCTGTGCTATTCCCTGAGCTCCAAGATTAGAGTTGTCAGAAAATGTAAGTGTTCCTCCGGTTAATAACACAAAGAACTAATTCAGTCTGATTCCCTAAGCTGAGAGTTAAAGACCAGCAATGGTGAACTCATGGAGGGAGGGTCTTCTGAGTGATGCTGGAAAATGCACAGCATGTGCAGAGGCCATGATACCTGATGACAGTCATGTGGACCACATCAGGGAGGTCGTCCAGAAGGCCTGCATGGTTTTTGGGGCTCAGCCATCTCCTGGGCACCTGCTGGAGGTACAGGCAGATGTAACGGGCAGTAATGAGCTTATGTGGCTGCGAGGAGAACCATCCCAGGTCAAGCCAAGGCTGCAGGATTTGGGAACAAAATATAAAACGCATGTGCACAGGACCATCCTCGCTTTCTTTCTTTTCCTTTCTCTCTCAGAAGGAGACACTTTGGTTCCTAGATGTATTCCTACTAGTTTCTTGGACACACATTTCATGTTTATGTGGCAAATTATATTTGGTTATAGTCTCCAGAGAGCACTGACTTATTATTCCAACAGGGCACTTCTTGAAGATGATTTTAAATCTTATGAATGGTGTGTAGCCATGGACTGCTTCAGGATGGAAGGGAGGACACAGGTGACACCATCCTCCTACTTACTGTATCCTAGGTACAGCACAGGGGTTGTGAGTCAGCCTTTGGATTTTCAGATTCTAATTTTCAAACTATCCTGAAAGATGCATGATGGCTTTTGAGATAAAACACACACACCTCCTCCCTTCACCCACCTCCGTACAGTCAGTGGAATACACCTTAATTTGTAACTTTTCTAGAGAAAAAACAAACAAACAAAATTGTTATTAAAATCAAGAGCATGATTAACAAGCCTAATTTGGGATTGGGTCCAGCCTTTTCCCACTGGTTATGAGACCCTGTGAAAGCCCCTTCATCTCTCTGGGCAACCTATATCCCACCTGTCCACTTAGGATAATAATAATTCTACTTTGTAGGCTAATTCTGAAGATTAAGTGAGGTGATGCATATGTCTGGCATACAATAAATGCTCCATAAATTGTACGTACACTATTTTTCATGGATTTCTGAATAAAGACCCCCAATGCAGCTTTTTTTTTGCACAGAGTAAATACTCAGAATTTCTCTATTATTATCTGCTATCAGTCCACCCACATCAGCCTACCGTGATGGAAATTTCTTCCAAATAATGAAATGAGTCAAATGGGACAAGTTTTCTGTTTACCCCCCAGGACATATGTTCTGCTGTTTGAGATATTGTTTGTTTTGTTGGGGAAGGTTGTTTGTTTTTTGACAGTATAATACAAACCAGTAGATTGGCCATGCTCCGCTATATATATGGACACGGTGAAGAAGTCAAATCAATTATTTAAAAAGTTTAGAGCATCTGTTCCCAGAAGAATTCCACCTACAGATATTCACCTTGCCTAGCCTGAGACCAGCCCCAATGGAAAACAGTCTTTCATAGTAAGACCATGGATTCATTTTGTCTTATGAGATAAAAGAGTATTTTATAAGTGAAATATATTTTATTTTATGAGGCTATCCATTTCAAATAAGTAGAGCCAAGACTCACTGGAAATGTTGAATCCTCAGATGGTTCATACTCCTGTTAATTTAGAAGTGTTCAAAGCCATGCACAAGTAGAGGATGCTTCCTTGCTAAGCATTCATGACCCTTGTCCAATACCCTTAAAAACAATGGTTTTCTATGTGGCACATAGACACCACAGAATACTATGCAGCCATAAAAAAGGATGAGTTCATGTCCTTTGTAGAGACATGGATGAAGTTGGAAACCATCATTTTCAGCAAACTATTGCAAGGACAGAAAACCAAACACCGCATGTTCTCCCTCATAGGTGGGAATTGAACAACAAGAACACTTGGACACAGGGTGGGGAACATCACATACCGGGGCCTGTTGTGGGGTGGGGGGAGGGGGGAGGGATAACATTAGGAGATATACCTAATGTAAATGTCGAGTTAACGGGTGCAGCACACCAACATGACCCATGTATACATATGTAACAAACCTGCACGTTGTGCACATGTACCCTAGAACTTAAAGTATAATAATAAATACACACAAAAAAAAGAGGAGGAAGCAGAAGAAGGAGGAGGAGGAGGAGTAGGAGGAGGAGGAGGAGGAGGAGAAGAACCAAAAAGGCAAAGATGGGACTATGGAAAAAAAATTGTTTTCTGATTTGGAGTATCAAAGAATCATTGCAAGTAAGCCCTCTGGCATAGACATTTTTGGAAGTGGTTTTACATGTTTTCAGTGGGATAGTGTCCATTTTGTCCCATAAACTATCCTGAAATATCTATGATGGTTTTAAGATAAAAAAAAATCAAACCATAACTGTTAGATATGAGTTCTACATTTCTTTTCAAAGAATTAATATATCAGTATGTTCAATTCTTTGCCTTCTACTTCTAAACTTCCTCATAAAGCAACCTTTTTCCATTACCTACTCCACCCTAACTCATTCAGGTTACTTGCTACTTGCTCTGCCTTGACTCCTGCCAAAGCACTCACTCCATCATTCTCTTTAAATTAGCCAGTCAGAATTAGTTCAGCCTGTGCGGTCTAACCCTAGCCAATAGGGGAACGACACAGCAGCAGAGGCCACGTGCATCAGGAATAAGAACCCCTTCCCCTCTCTTGTCCAAGTGTGCGCTCACCATTGTTTCATCTGTAAGGGTACCCCCTTCTATATAGAAGCAACTTGCCTTGCTGAGAATTAAAAAGAAAATTTTATATTCCAGTGCTATTTCTTTTGTGGCACCGAAACTTTATATATAACAATAACCTACTCCCTCCAGCCCCTTCCATGCAGTTACTGGAATACACTTTGATTCCTAAGTTTTCTAAAAGAAAAGAAAGAAATTGTCCTCAATTAGGAATCCATGGGTGGTTTTACTGATTATCAAATCTCTAGAATAGAATGCAAGATTATAGACAGACAAATCTTGAGCCAGACGGTATATGTTATTAAAATCAAGAGCATGATTAATTAGTCATTTACTTGGAGTGATTTATCTTGTACCTCTCTCCACCGGCGTTAGAACTGCCTGCTGCGGACATCAGGTGTGCTGCTCTATTATGCATACTAATCAAAGTCCGCAGAAGTACACATTGAGGGTGAATTTGAGCTCCACTGAACATCCATTTTAAAGAGCTGCATTTTATTAAATAGGCCTGAAGTCAAGAAGGCCATAAAACTGCAGAGGAAAAGGATAAACCAGTCATGGCTTAGTTGTCTCTCTTTCAAATGAGCCAGTGCCAAGCTGGCATACGTAGGCAGCCTCTCCAACCCTTGTCTAAATAAGAGAGTCTCATGTCTTCCCCTTCCTATTTCAACAATCCATCTTACATCTCTCCATTTCAACTGCCAGCCCCGAACACAAGCCCCCATCCCTCCCCTGAAAGACTGCAATACCCTCCTCCTTCAGACTTCATTAAGCAGAGCAGATTTTTGACATGCATAGCTGATCATGCTACATTCTTTCTTACACCCATGAGCAGCTCCCCATTGCTGCTAAGGAACAGCCCTAACTCTCTGATGAGTCCAAGAAGACGACATCCGTCTTAGCCCGGAGCAGCTCTCCTGTCTCATTTCAGGTCTCTCTCTGGCCTCTTCAACGTGCATCAGCCTCACTGCCCTTTGGGGAGAGGGGCCCAAAATGTTTAAAATTCTTTTCTGCCTAAGGATTTTTCAGTTGCTGGTCCCTCTTCCTAAAATGCTACCCTGCTGTGCCTCTGCCTGGTTAAGTCTGTTTTGCTTTCTCATCGCCAGTTTGAATGTCACTTCTTCCCAGAAACCTCCTCTATTTCTCCTTCACCTCACCCTAGAGAGAGTTACCAGCTCTCATGGTGCCCTGAAGTTTTCCCCTACGACCCTTATCCAAAGTGTAATTAATTAATTTTATAAAGAGGTATTAATGCTGCTTCTTCCCTCGCTAGGTTCTAACCATGCGTGGACAAGGACCATGAGTATTCTGTGGACAGCTGTATCCTCAGCTCCTGGGACAATGTAGGGTACAGAGTAGGCCCTCAATAAATGACGAGAAATATAGGGCACATAGCAGGCCCTTAATAAGTGACGAGGATAAACCCTGAAAGCAGGCTGTGGGGGAGAGCATTCGCTGAATCTTCTTCCTGTGCACACACAGCTGGACCACTTTTCCTCATTGCCCTTGCTGGTAGGTGTGGTCATCTGACCAAGTGATAGGGACGACGTCTGCCATTTCCAGGCACAGTCCGTAAGAACCTCTCCCACATGCTGCGCTGTGATACTTCTGCATTCTGGCTGGTGAGGATGTCAATGTCTAAGTTCACTTTGAAGACCACATGTTGAAAATGGCAGGGTCACCCATCAGCCTGGGTTCTGAGCAACTTCATAGAAGAAACGCCCATACTGGAACTGCTGCCCTAGAGCTGTTGGGTAAGCAGGATATAAACATCTGTTCTGTTAAATCACTGAAATTTGGGGGTGGATTTTTTTACTGCAACTTGGCCCATCTGAACTAATACATTGGTATTCAAAACAAGCATTGGGCATGAGTGAAAAAGGATAATTGCCCATCCACACACACCTCCAGGAACATGTAGAGTCTACAGAGGTAGAAGAAAAAAACAAACTGAATTTCTAACAACATTAAGTATTGTGAAGACATTAGCCTCTTTTTTTCTTTTTCTATTTATCTCCATTTCTTTCTTTCCCTCCACTAACTCCATCTCCAAATCTCCAAAAATTATGCAGAGAGCCTGATTACCAGTATTCCCTTGTCAGAAGCCTGCTGCTGCCTCTGTTCTTTCTCTGTTCTTACATACTGCCCTAATAATTCTACATCAGATTCTAGGTGTGGAGAAGCCTTTGCCTAGGAAGGGAGGACTTCCCAAACCAATGCATATGTAGCCGAGATGTCCTCTCACTGAAATTAGAATCTCAATGAGCAAGCAATTCCATTTAGTTCACTGTGGAAGTTACTTTGGCCCCAAGACAGCTCAGGGAAGAAAAGAATCACTGGATACAGTTTTCAAAAGAGTAAAAATTTTTTCTCTACATCCTCAGGGCTACTGTCACTAATCTCAGGACTGGGACCCCACCTCCTGGGGCTCGCCTCTCTGTGTCCTTGCAGCCCAATGTCTTTAATTCAAGCTGAGTGGAAGGCAGGCTCACGCAGCTCCGCAAGCTTCTGCTGAACAAGTTAATCTAGCTGAGTTAATGATGATGCAGCCGCTTCCATCATTGCAGAAAGCCTGATCAGTTGGCTGGTTGGAGCTTTGTGGCCAGGGAGCCCTCCCCTCCCTGCTGGCCTCGCTTGGGCTGTGGAAACCTCTGCATTTATTAGGAGCACCTGCTCACGGAACTTTGAGGCCTTTGGCCCTAAAGGGGAGGACCTGAGCAGGTCTGGCTCTGAGTATGAATTGCCCATGCTTCTGGAGGCCCGTTTCTTCCACAGGAAATGTCCCTTGGTGCCAACCCTGCAATAACAGAATGGAACGTTTTCTCACATTGAGCCACACCTGTTGTCACAAGCATTTGCTTCCAATCTATTTAAACTCCATGGGGGGAAGGAGACGATGTGGGTCCCAGGCATTGTTTGGCAATGCTGGGTTCACAGCACCTGGGAAAGCTCCACAAAGTCTATGTTCTTGTTTGGGAAGTGGAGTTGCCCCTAGTAACAGCTGCTGCATTTCAATAGAGACCTGGAAGCCTCTGGGAAAGTCATAAAGACCTCGCCCAGGCCCCTGTGCAGAGCTTAGTGCCAGGAACTTGGAGCTGAAAGGCAGTCTGCTCCTGTCCGGATTCCTGCAGTTTCACCAGCAGCAGGAGTAAGGCAGACAGAAGGCCGGATTCCAGCATCTGCTTGGTCGTGGAGCTGCTTTTATTGTTGGCATTTGGGTCTTGGTAAAAGATGTCAAAATGGGTAGTTAAATGTCTGTGCCAATTAAATTCAAGTTTGCATTTTGATCTATCTCCTAAGGTGTATTTATCTACCTATTATGCAGCTGTTCATGCATCCATTTGTTTATTTTTTTATTTTTTTATAATTTTTTGTTTGAGATGGAGTCTCGCACTGTCACCAAGGCTGGAGAGAAGTGGTGCGATCCTGGGTCACCGCAACGTCCGCCTCCAGGGTTCAACCGACTCTCCTGCCTCAGCCTCCCCAGTAGCTACGATTACAGGCATGTGCCACCACGCCTGGCTATTTTTTGTATTTTTAGTAAAGACAGAGTTTCACCATGTTGGCCAGGCTGGTCTCGAACTCCTGCGCTCAGGATCCGCCCACCTTGGGCTCCCAAAGTGCTGGGATTACAGGCGTGAGCCACTGCGCCCAGCCCGTTTGTTTATTCTTTTCTCCTTACTTCCATTCAAAACTAGAGGCCCCCCCTGAATCCCAGTTCTTGTGATTGGTTTCTGAGGCCCTACTTCAGCTCCTGCCTGGTGCCCTAATAATACCCCATATGTTCTGCACCCTGGTAGAGGTCCCTTCTATATATACATATTTCTACCAAACAACAACTGGGCACTTCAGGAGGAACTTCAAGTCTGAATATTCATCCGCTGCTTAATTTCCTGCTGCTGTGTTCCCTCACCCTGGGCTGGTTACTTCCACATTTACCACATATGACATTTAGGTTCATATGTGTGTCTCCTTCTTTGAATCCTTCAGACACAGTAAACAATTCTTGCTTTAGAGTTCCCACAGCAACATGGCGCAGTTCTCTGTAGGTGCACTGAGCACACTGTTGTATAATTTTTGGTTTACATATCCTCCTGTACTAGATCCTAAGCTCTTTAAGGACAGAACTGTGACTTAATGTGTCTGTTTATTACCAATGCTTAGAGTTTTGCCAACTGATCTTTGTTTCAGGATGAGTGGTTATGTGGATGGATGTAAGGCTATATTGATGGATGAGAGGGGAGGTGAGTGGGTGGGTATGTGAAAGG
The DNA here is from genome assembly GCF_024542745.1 of Macaca thibetana thibetana. Lineage (NCBI taxonomy): Eukaryota > Metazoa > Chordata > Mammalia > Primates > Cercopithecidae > Macaca > Macaca thibetana. The sequence goes on along the minus strand of NC_065597.1, from coordinate 25,794,494 downwards.
TTGAATAGATAGATGGACTGATACGTAGATGAATAGGTGAATGGATGGGTAGATGGATAGATTGATAGGTGGATTGGTGAATAAGTGGGTAGGTGGGTGGATGGATGAATGATAGATAAATAGGTGGGTGGATGAATAGGTGAATAGATGGGTGAGTGGATGGATGGATGGGTAGATGGATGTGTAGGTGTGTGGGTAGCTAGACAAATGGATGGAGAATGACCTTAGCCATCAAGTTGCCAATGTACACAACATAAAAAGCTTATTTCCATTAAGATAGCATTCAACTACCAAGCCCTTGAATAAGTTCACAAAACCTCAACCACCAGCAAGCAGAGCAGTAGGCAGGACCCTTGTGGCCGGCATTTCCCTAAAGCTGGACGAATATAGAGAATGCTATCATTTCAAGCTATAGGCCAATTCGTATGTTTTCCTGTGGCAACCAAACAGCATTGCCCCGGCAATAATCACATCTTTATTTCACTGCCTTTTAAAAAAAATGCCTGCATATTAAAACTGCCACTTTTATTCTTCAGAAATGATACCTCAAATGAACCTAGAGGCAAACTTCAGAAGATACACTTAAAAAAAAAAATCAATGCCTAGGGAAATAAGGAAGTCAAGCCTAGATCCCACTGCCTTTCAGGCAACCTCACAGTCTCTACAGAAAGCAGGAGAAGAGGGCAGGTACCCCAAATCTGACCCTGTTTCAAAGTCACAGTGCTTTCCTCACTCCAGTCCATGGTTAGTCAGAAAATAAGAGAAAGTACACTACTCAGCTACTGCCAAATGTAGAATGAAACATAACCCTTGTTTTTGTGTATTGGGTTATTACAGTTTTTATTACAACTACTGTGTTATAGATGTCTTTTCTTCCTCCAAGATAACAATAGAACAATGAACCAGTGTGAAAGAAAAAAGCTGTCAGCATGGGTAAAGTCACTCTGGTTGTTGTATTTTATTTAAAAAATTAGCTAATCATGCCAATTGTAATTTTAGTAAGTTATTTCTAATGTAAGTTTATTAAACCATGAATCTTCCCTTGAGCTAAACTAATGACCACTATTAGGTATGCTACTCTATTTTAAACAATCAAAATATTAAATGGGATAAGATGAAAATTATAGATAGTGATAATTACAAAATGTCAGCATCACCTGGAATCCATTTACTAATATGTCAACTTGGGTGCAGAGGAGAAGAGTCAGTTGAAAATGTGTAGAAGGCACGTTGCATAGGCTGCTGTCATTTATCCTTTGGGGACTGTCACGACTGAATACTTATATCCCCTGGTCCCCTGCAGTCATTTCTATCCTGTTTCCTGCACCCTTTATCAGAGAGCAAGGGAGAAATTGGCAAGGAGAGAAAACTCTTTCACCTTCTTGAATCCCAGGTTCTTACTTGAATTTTTGTAGGGAGAGTGGAGACAGAGCTTTCAAGTAAACCAATTTTGTTGTAACCACTTGTGGGTCTACAATGTGGGGTTTTTTCTTAAATATATAGTCCTGACCTTTCCCCACCCCCATTCCCACAAGTGAAATGGGAGCAGGAGTCTCTGTAATGAGACTATTGCAGAAACCATTGCTTCATTTAAGTCACAGATTTCAGCTGTGCTTGTTTTGTTTAGCGAAATCACCTGTGTACCTGAAAGCATGGGCAAAATGGATTTGCTCTTGGCACAAAAGGGCAGAGACTGCATCCCCTAAAGTTTACCTGTCAAGGTAAGATGCAGTAACATGATACACATGTGCAGATGTATTTGACTTCTCCGGGGACTGATCAGTTCTCAGGGATTGTCAAAGTTACCTCTGTGACAAAACACTGTGAGAGCCATGACCTTCCACCTTTCCCTCTACTTCAATCATCTCCCTCAAATTCCAAAATCTTTCCACCACTATCTGCTACACAGATATGCAAAGGTATGTTCACACAGCGCACAGACACACTCAAGCTCTGCATTCCTCTGTTGAAACAACTCCAACAACCTGGTTCTGGTGGAACAGAGTGCCCAGACAAACTATCCAAGTAGAGCTGTCGGTTGCAGGTAAATTACTAGGTTTGTTTAAATCTTTGTTCTGGTTTTTCCTGGCATTCTCTCCTGGCCCCTCTCCTTTGCCTTCTCCAGCTCTGCCCCTTGAAGCCACTGACCATCCCTCATGGTTCACTCCCAGACCCTCTCTTTTGCACAACTGAGTTCAGATTTCTCTTGTCCCAAGGGAACAAGAATGTTTTCTACAGGACATCAGGGAATTGCTGTGTTAGGCCTGATTTAATGTTGACCCTTGGACCTGCACAGAAATTCTCAGAGCAGCCTCTGCTCTTTCTGTTTGGATAGTTCTGTGAAGCGGCAAAGTGCACTGGTAGAGACCACAAGAGTCTGAAGCTGGACTGCCTACTATCTGTGTGATCTTGGACATGTCCCTCAACTTCCCTGTATCTCAGTTTTCTCATCTAGAAAATGGGGAAAATAGTACTTATCTTCTAAGGAGTAAATCTATTAAGCACTTAGAAGGATGTCTGGCATACAGTAACTGCTACTTACATATTTATTACATTAAAAAAATAGTTTCCAGTGAACTCACTACTCAAGCTTCACCCTTCTCCCTCCCACTCTAACTTTACACTTCTAGGTTATCTTTTGTCTGTGCTATAAGTCCAACCATTTTCTTTGCTTTCTGGGATCTCAATTCTTCCATCTGAGATTGATTTAATATACACAGCAGGCTCCAGGGCTAATTTCTGATCATTTCCTTTCTTCAGACCAACACTTGTATTTAAAATTATCACAAATGAAAGCCCAAGGATACTTCAGTTCCTAAGACTCAGCTAATCTAAGCATTTTAAATCCAGCATGGAATTAAGGAAGGAGGTGGTAGTCTTTGCCATGTTTTGTCTGTAAATGATTAAATAGGGGTTCCTATTGTCTTGTGTGCTTTAAAGCTGTTGTTCACAATGAGGGCTCTAGATAGGTCTGAGTTCAAATCTACTAGTTTTAGGAAGAAAATGCATAGAATAACAATCAGTGAGGAAGGAGATGTCTCCCTGCCAGCCGTATCTAATAAATGCTGTGTAGTGAGAATAGATAAGGCTGATTTTTTTCTTTTTTTTTTGGATGCGATTCCAAAGGCCATTCCCATGGAGAAGCTACAACAAGGTCTTAGGCAAAGTTTGCATCATCAATGAGTTTAAAACCTTCCATTCCAGGGAGACTACTTCAAAGGTCAACACTTATTTGTATAGAAAGTACACGGCAGCAACGTGGAAATGCTCCCACCATCCAAAACTGTGTAATAAAATTAGATTCAACATCATGGGTCAAAGCAGGTGGACGCAAAGTTATTTGAAAGAGAGTGAATATTTCTAAACCAGCACAACTTGACTAATAACTTCAGTTTTTCAAACTGGAATGTCCTTATCACAGAAAGAGAGGTACCAGAGCATGCATGAATATTCAAGACAGAAGAGATTTTTCTGGAGAGACAATTCTACCCAGTAAAAGGAATTTGACACATCATTTTGCATTAAAATAATCACGGTTCTTGTAGTAGGCAGTGTCTGGCTCCCAGTGAACCCTGCCTCCTCATATGCATGTCTTTGTGTAATCCCCTCCTACTGAGTGTGGGGTGGACTTAATGACTCGCTTCTAAAGCATGGGAGGCAACAAAAGTGGCAGGGCATCTCTCCTATGACTGTTATCAAAAACTGTGGCTTCTGTTTTCTTGGCTCTCTGGCTCTTCTCACCTATTTTCTCTGAGGAAGCAAGTTGTCCTGTTGAGAGCTACCCTCTGGAGATGTCCATAAGGCAAGGATTTAAGGGGTTCTTCCATCCAATAGCCAGCAAGGAAGCAAAGCCCTCAGTCCAGCAACCTGAAAAAGCAGAATCCTGCCAACCATCCCATGAATGAGCTCAGGAGCCAACCCACACCCAGTCAAGCCTTAGCATGACTGCTGCCTCAGTTGACACCTGGATTTTAGCCTTGATTATGGCCCGAAGACCCAGCTAAGCTGCACCCATATTCTTGCTGCACAGAAATTGTGGAATAATAAATATGGTTTTAAGCTGCTAAATTTTGGGGTGATTTGTTATGTAACCATAGATTACTAATACTGATTTATTATAGACCACGGTACAGAACTGTCATGAAAGACAAAGCCTATTGCATCTACCTGAGGTTTCAGCTCAGGCGCACCCAGGGGCACAACTCTTGGAGGCACCATTCACAAAGAACACAATGTGGAGTTAAACAAAATTAAAGCCCTGTGACCATATTGATGCCAAATTCCAGGTCCCCAAGGGAACTGAGTTTGGTTTTCTACAGCATATTCACTATCTCACTCACATCCAGTCTCAACTTCTTGATCCTCAGTTCATTATCTATAAAGCAGCTATGAGAATCTTAACTTTAGGGCATGGTGGCTCATGCCTTTAATCCTAGCACTTCGGACAGTGGAGGCGAGAGGATTGCTTGAGGCCAGGAGTTGGAGACCATTCTGGGTAATACAGTGAAACCCTATCGCTACAAAAAAAAAAAAAATGTAAACTCAGCCAGATGTGGTAGCATATGTCTGCAGTCCTAGCTACCTGGGAGGTTGAGGCAGGAGGATCATTTGAATTCAGGAGTTTAAGGCTACAGCAAACTATGATTGCATCACGTCACTGCAGCCTAATGTTCTGGGAAACATAAATGAGACGTCTGTGAAAAGCACAGTATCTGGCACATAGCAGGGACTGACTGTGAGCTTAATGACTCTGAATGTCTGGCTTCCACCAGAATTTCCAGGGCTTTGGTTCTGTGCAAAATGCTGGGACACCTAGTTCTCTGTCTTCACCCCAGGTTGAAGTGGAACGTCCCCTCTCTTTCTGGTGGGATAAGAGAGGGATGAAGCCACCTCAAATCAGTTCTGCTTTTCCAAGCTTGTTCCCCCATTAAGTATTAGGTGTTTAATCTGGAAAGAAAACTGAATCCATAGTCAACCCTTGTAGGTGCAATGAAGACAGAAAACAAAACATGCATTTAACTTCCTCATTCAGTTGAAACCAGCACTTCCTAAAACAAATAGTGACAGCACTGAGATTCTTATTTGAAAAGAAGGTTCATATGTGCAGGTTGTCTGCACATTGTAATACTTGCCAGTATGTCCAGCTGCTCCCTTTGTGTCCCACTTACTACAGTCATAACTACAGATTCAGACTCCCACTAAGCATGGTTGATTATTAAAAATAATAAAGCACTCCAGCTAATTGACCACCAACTCTGCACCGGATATTTTTGCATGCAGGCCTTGATGTTCTCACAAAAGCGTATGGCATAGATAGTGCCTTTTCTTTTCTCTTGTTTTCTCTTCTTTTCTTTTCTCTCCCTTCCTCCCCTCCTCCTTTCCTCCCTCCCTCTCTCCCTCCCTCCCTCTCTCCCTCCCTCCCTCCCTCCCTTCCTTCCTTCCTCCCTCCCTCCCTTCATCCCTCCCTTCCTTCCTTCGACAGTCTCGCTCTGTCACCCAAGCTGGAGTGCAGTGGCACGATCATGGCTCACTGCAGCCTCTGCCCCCTGGGTTCAAGTGATTATCATGCCTCACCCACCCAAGTAGCTGGGATTATAGGCATGCACGACCACGCTCGCCTAATTTGTGTATTTTTAGATGATAGTGTGTTTTGCTGCGTTGGTCAGACTGGTCTTGAAATCCTGGCCTCAAGTGATCTGAGCTTTCCAAAGTGCTTGGATTCCAGGTGTGAGCCACTGCATGCAGCCTGACAGTGCTCTTTCATACTTCCATCCACTCACAAAAAAAGAGCCATCAGTATGCATCCTATGCAGAGTAGAGTTTAGGAACAGGACAAAGGATATTTCTCTCACCACGCACCCAGGCAAATTAATATTTTTGCGAGGGTGTACACTGGCCCTGTGCTCGGAGCTTTACCCAACTGATCTCAGGGAGGCTGTAATGCGTATTAGTTAAGATCATCAATTGAGAAGACAAAATGCCTGGGTTTCACTTTTTGCCCTACTACTTAGCAGTTACAGAAGCCCGGGTACATTACTTAACCTCTCTGAGGCTTAGTTTCCTCTGCTATAAAATGGGTGACAACAAAGTACCTTTCCCATAGCATTGACATAGAGATAAATGAGCCAACAGGTTTTAAACGCTTAGCTCATCTTTCCAAGACGTCAATAAATGTTAGTGATTTAACCCTTGATACAGCCTATGGAGTGAGTGTGATCCCACACCATTTTATGTATGAGAAAAGTAAAAGTGAGAGAAGGTAAATAACTTCCCCGAGCTCATACATACAGCTGGTAAGTAATGTAACTGGACTTAATATCCACACACGGCTATTCAAAGCCATCATTACTTTGCTATATTAGGAGGCTCCACTGACTTTCTTGTAGCTCATGATTACAGTGACCCCATTTTGACCATTTTCTGAGTGCCATATACTGTGCTAAGAGCTTTACATGAATTTATCTATTCACTCTATCACAACTATATGCAGTAGGTACAATCGTCATCCTCATTTCACATATAAGATAACCAAGGTGTAGACAGGTGCTCACAGTCCCAAGTCAGTGGTAGAGACATCTCCTGTTCACCATACCCTATTCTACTCTCCTTCCAGCATGTGGGAGGATTACAATCTCTAGGGCCATTAGGTAGAGTCCTGTAACCCAATCTTGGTCCTGGGCTGTAGGTGATCCATTTTATTTCCAAGTCAAAGCATTTAACCACCAAGATTCTCCAGCATTTCTATTCCTCAGCTGAATAGGAAGAGCTTGTTTGGTAACAGAGGAGCCATAGGAGGAGATAGCCCACCATGCTGCCCCACCAGGTGCAGGAACACACCCTGACCAGGTCGGGCTTCTCATGAAGGAGAACTAAACCCGCTTGCAGGCTCTGAGATCTGTGACCGTTCATGAATGCAGCAGAGCCTCACCTATCCTGGTGGATACAGTGAGCACACAGCATTTCCAGAATTCAAACCCTAGAAAATGAGTACCATAACTTTAATACAGGGTGATGGTAAGAATTAAGTTATGTCAGATACAATCTATATGAAAGGACATAGCACAGAGATGAGCACAAAGAAAATGTTCAATAAATGATTGTTGAATGAAAGAATTATTTTTCTGAGGGTCAGGATTGAAACCTCTTAAAGAATACATAATGGTAGACCCTGACACTAGGTAGTGCTTCCTCTGTGTCATGTATATTTCTATGGGCTTCATACACACGGACTCACTTATTTCTCACAATAACCTATGAGATAGCTACTGTAAAGATCCACAATTTACAGATGGGGAAACCAAGCCATGCAGAAACAACAACAACAACAACAACAACAAAAAACATTAAAAAATGAACAGAAGTCATATAGATGTAAGTAGAAGAGTTGGGTCTCCAATCCAGGCAGTATGACACCAGAGCCTATACTCTTTTTTTTTTTTTTAATCACTGCTTCAGTCAAGGGAAAAGAGCCTATCTTCTTAACCACTATGATGTAGCCTCTCTGTTGGCAATTAATTAGGCAAGCACATTTTTTTTTAAAGAGAACTCCAATGATGCGTAATTAGGTATAAAGAAGAACAATATTGGCCGGGCACAGTGGCTCACTCCTGTAGTCCCAGCACGTTGGGAGGCCAAGGCAGGTGGATCACGAGGTCAGGAGTTCGAGACCAGCCTGGCCAACACAGTGAAACCCCGTCTCTACTAAAAATACAAAAAATCAGTCAGGATTGGTGGTGGGTGCCTGTAATCCCAGCTACTTGGGAGGCTGAGGCAGGAGAATTGTCTGAACCTGGAAGGCAGAGGTTGCAGTGAGCTGAGATCGTGCCATTGCATTCCAGCCTGGGTGACAGTGTGAAACTCCATCTCAAAAAAAAAAAAAAAAAAGAAAGAAAAAAGAAAAAGAAAAACAATATTCACAGATGAATTAAGAAAAAGGAAAAAAAATGCAATATTGGGAACATAAGGAAAGATGTATTTTCAGTTTGCTTCAGGCCAGTTACTTCATAATGGTAAGTGAACACACATACATACAAATGTACATACATAGAGGAAAATATAAAATGAATTGGAGATTGGTGACACTTGAAAGGTACCTCTAGAATGTACTGTTATGGGATAAAACACATGATAAAAGCACCTGAAATACAAAGCTGAGACCTACCTAATGTTCAAAGGAAACTTTCAGACCTACCTCCACTATGTCCCAGGGACAAGTCTACCTATTATTTCCTCCTGCAGGGCTGTTTATGTCAGGGGATCCCTGGGGGCCCAGAAGGTAGAGCAGGGCAGGGATGGCAGCCTTCCACTTCCAGACCCTTCATATGTCCTTGCTGCTGGCCACTACATCAATCCAGGGATGGGCAAGCCAGAGAAAGGAAAGAAGAACTTTCACAAAGCAGTGGCTCTCATGGCAAAGGAAACCACAAAGAACAAGAGGCACATTTATCTCTCTTACCACAAAACAATTCACACTGCCTGACTGCTAATGATTCTGCTGGCTCAGCCCCATGTCCCAGGTTTGTTCTGCCTTTCTCAGCCTCTGTATCCTTTGTTTTGGGCCAGCCTGGAGCTGATTCTGAGAGATGACAAGAATGTATCCAGACCTCCATCCCTCGATGAGACTTGAGTTCTATCCTTTTAACACCGGGAGGCCCAGCTACTGATTCTGGACTCTCGTGCCCTCTCTACATGATTTTTTCCTGATAACCAGATGGTTAAGCCTATAACCACACAAAATTAGGGGACTACCAGGTCATCCTGATGGCCACGGAAGCAACGTATGCCCCCACAACCATGTGTACTCAGTCCATAAGAAGTGGGACCTATTCTGTCGTAGTTATTCAATATTTGCATTTGGAGTCAGATTGAATGGGTTCAGAGCTCAGCCCTCCCACTGTGATGTTAGACATATTACTTTCCTTCTCTAAATCTCCATTTTATCATCTGTAGAAGAAGGATAACAAAGATGATAATGATAATTAGTGAGGATGATGATGATGAAATCTACCTCCTAGGGCTCTTATGAAGATTAGCCAAAGTAAAGCATCTAGCTCAGTGCCTGGCAGGGCAAGTATTCAAGAGCTTAGTTAGCTATTATAATCTCAGTTATTTCTAGGTTTTTTTCCACCTAGCACTTCTCATACCCAGGCCACCTCAGGTTGAGAGACCTTGCTCTGAAATCCATTGGGTTCCCCTCACTCTTACCAGTTCCCTTTCTCTCACACACCTCTGCCTAGCCTGTGTGAGCAGGGGCAGGTTTCCGACCACATTGCAGCTGGTATAGATGAGTGCTGCATCAGATGCTGTACCTGCCCCATCCACATCCCCTAGGTTCTCTTTGCCATTTTAGTGCATGTGGACTCCCAGTGTGCTTCTATTCCCAAAGGCCAGCAGCTGCAGTAGTATGCTGGTAAATATTTACTAAACACGTCTGGGTGGAGGGAAGGGAGCCCTAATTTGTAATGTTGGCCAATTTCCATGGTGTAGATACTCTCACCATGGCTGATTTCAAGCTATCAATGTGGTCAACTAGATTGCAAAATTCCTAACAATTTAACATCCAGCTTTTCCAAGCCATCGCTAACCAACACGAGCACATCAAGGGCATCTGCGTCTTTTGCCAAAAGGCTGCATCTAAGCTAATAGATCTGCTTTGTCTGTACCCGAGAAGTACAGAAGTATCTGACAATTTGTGCCCCTGCCTGCCCACTATCCCAGCAGTCTTTAACCAAGGACTTGTGGGTCCAGAGGTGGAAATACTCAAGTTGCCTTGCCCCAAAGGGGACAGCACTGAAGTGCAAATCACATCATTCCCAGTCTCCATGGAAGATGAGGCCAAAGCTATCTCAATGGAACTTCACTTCAGATGACATCCTTGCTTAGTCTCCCTCTTGCCAAACTTAGTTCCCACTTCCCTATACATTTTTCCTAGCAACCTAATACCTCGCTTTCACCCAAATTCTCATCCCAGGGCCTTCTTCTGGGGAACCAAACTTAAGGCAGCACTTAAGGGTTTGCATTCTAAAGCTGGACAGGCCTGCACTCACATCCTGATTCTGACACAAGCTGGTGGACTGGGGAAAGTTACTGAAACGCTCTGAGCCTCCGTTTCTCCATGTCCTTTGCCCCACTGTCTCCACTTTCGGGGAGGAAGAGCCACTGAGTGCACAGGTGTGGTGAAGCAAGCTATAATGCTGATGGCACAATAGATTAATCGTCCTTTGTAAATGCTATCAAACAGCCTCTACCTAGACCCTTACAAACACCAGACATATTGGGTCCAATGGTACCAATTTAGTACATCCTTTCTAAGCAGAGAATCCCAAACTTGGAAAGTTTATGTACAAAGATAACCAGTTGAGCCCAGTGCTTTGTATATAATTGACATATAATACATTTTAATTAGTTGATAAGTCAAGGTATTATTTATCATTGTAAAAAACTGGAAAGCACCTTGATTTCAGTAAATAAACACAAAGGAAGAGCTAAATATTCTGGGGTTGACTTGTGTTAAAAAAGTTATCATTGTTAAAAATTATGTTTGTAAAAAATTATAAAATATAAAAGGGTTTATGAAGTATAGTCAAATTTTAATTTATGCTAAAGTCATAACTTAATTTTTTAAAAATATACACATAAAAAATTGGAAATATTGGGCCAGGAGTGGTGGCTCATACCTGTAATCCTAGCACTTTGGGAGGCTGAGGCGGGCGGATTGCCTGAGCTCAGTAGTTCAAGACCTGCCTCACAATGTGGTGAAACCCCAACTCTATTAAAATACAAAACATTAGCCGGGCATGGCAGCATGCACTTTTAGTCCCAGCTACTCAGGAGGCTGAGGCAGGAGAATTGCTTGAACTTGGGAGGTGGAGGTTTCAGTGAGTCGAGATTACCCCACTGCACTCCAGCTTGGGCAAGAGTGAGACTCTGTCTCCAAAAATAAAACCAGGAAACATAGAAAATAAATGTGCCACAATAATACTGAACTAAAATATGTATCTCTAAACAGAAGAATATTATGCAGTAATTGAAAATTGACTGCTTAAAAATCATGAAATGACATCTGTCTACGGATGTCAATATAACTCTAAGCATAATGATTGAATATGTAACTATATAGATTAAACTTATGATTTTTAAGCAGGATAGTGAATATATGATTTTTGATGAGTCAAACTATAAAAAAACTAAACCAACAACTTCAAAATGTATGCATAAAGGAAAAGACTAAATAACTAAACTGTTAAGAACAATTATAATTGGAATGCAAACTTTGAGCAATTTTCTTCCTTTTCCTTTTTTATGTTCCAAATTTTCTCTAATTAAGGAGAATTACTTTTATAATAAACAGAATTTTTGATTGATTAGTTGGGTAACAACAGGGCAATGTGCACAAACACACACACACACACAGATGAAATAATAAGGAAAGCAAGGAAGAACATTACCATTCGAACACTATTCTCTAATACTTTCCAAATTTGTTTTCTAATAAGGCCAAATCACAGCCATGTTCTGTGGCAGTTATCAGCCTGAGCTAACTAAATAATCTGACTCAAAAGAGAACTTCCCAAGCCATAGCCAGTTGTGCTTCAGCTGACATCCAGCTCTGGCAAAATTAGCTGGGGACAGCAGCTGGGTGGTACAGTACGCAATTCAAGAACAGGGAAATCTAGAACTCTGTGCTTATTGAAAATCCAATTCAGTTATCTTTGTCTGTGCCATGTGCACCATGCATTCATGGGTTCGTGAATCTCACCCTTAAAATCATATTTCCTCTCTGACTTATCCTGTCACATTTCATAGGTTTAAGTCCATAGTTTCCAATTGAATTTTGCTTTTCAGATGCAATGCATTCAGGTAAATGTGTTCTTGCTGATGCATTAGAAAAGCCAGGTCAATTGAAACACATTGATTCACCACCTGGTGGGTACATGTCTTTCTGTGAATAATTTGTCATTTACAAGCATAAAGGAAAATCTAGGGCATCATGGAATTGCTACTCTCCTCCTCCATCAATTCCTATCATAAGAAAAGCAACATTCATCCCGGGTAATATTCATTCACTTACACGTATGGTGGCATCAGGAGACATAAATGTCAATGGCCACTAATGTCCTCTTCAATGTTACCATTCTCCAGAATTGGAGGTTCAGCTTGGCCTCCATAAAGAGACAGGTATCAGCCTTTATTTCTTCTTCTTCCCTGATGCTGAGGGCATGATGCTTTTTTAATACCCCATTTTCTAACACAGGAGGATACAGTATATAAAACCTGCCATCTGGCTCTTTCTTTTTTTGATGAAGCCATTTACATTTTCTTAGTATAATTAGTATTGCACTGTGACTTGTCAATATTCTTCTGCCATGGCATCAAATAACAGTTTAAGTATACCTGCAACTTTGATGATTTATTTGTTGCAGCACGCTTTCAAGCACTAGTGAGGGATAATTACCAGGGAGATTATTACATGGTGTTGGGTTAATTAAATATGATAAAGCCATTTGCCTGTGACATGATGGGTCTGTTTCGATCTAAATGATATAAAATGGTTAGACTCATCGAAGGCAACATCATGACCTCACAGAAGATTATACCTAACCAAAATAGAATTCTGCTAATGATGTTTCAGAATTTGATGTTCTATCTCAATCTTGCTAGCTGTCTTTTTAATCAGAGAGATGCCATTACAATGATTATTCTTGAACATTTGTGCCCAGCCCTCATGAGAAAGCAAGAGACCTGCTAACTAACTTGAAATGTTTGCAAAATACAAAATATTAAAGGTGTGAAAGGGAGCCTGTGGACACAGGATTGCTTCTGATCTTCTTTGCTAGGCTGAATCAGAGGAAGTCTTAACTGAGGATGGTCTGCTGGGTTAGAAAGCAAAGAAACTATAAGAGGTCAGAGCCTGATGTTCGGTGACTACTCAACAATATCCCTCATCCAATGGAAATGTTGCTGAGCTGTAAACAGACCTAAGCACTAGGCTGGATGGTCCTGAAATCCAGCTCTCCTAACCTGCACCAAAGATTGTGAGATAGGAATGAAGATTTCTATTTTAATTCCAGAGCAGCAAGAACAGAGATCAAGACTATACCGTATTTTTGAAGATATGAAAAGCACCTTATAGCAGGATGCTACCATGCTGTGGTAGTAAAATGGCAATAAAATGAACACAGTCCTTATTGCCTAACCTCCATTTCCTTGGGAAGGCCAAGTTGACAGACACAAATTCTGCAAAGGCTGTAGTGGCTAAAATGATCAATTCAGTCCAAACTGCAATAAGCCCAGTCCCAAAATATCAATGAAACTAATTGCTAGAACGACTGGCCAGGTAAGAGGCATCATTTTCCGCTAGCAAGTATCTATCAGTGCCTTCTACAATTAGGCCACTGCAGGGAACAGAATAAACAAACACCTTACGAAACTTCAGTCCTGTCAATAGTAAGACATCAACTTGCAATTTTGTTGAGAAAATTCGGCATATGTTGCATGCCTGTGTAGCATGCCCCCTAGCCACAAGGAATGTCTCTCGTGACTTCATGTTTAGGCTTCTTCCACATGAGAGCAATCACTCTTGAGAGTTTCCTTCCCTTCTTCACCTCCTCCTTCTTGAACCTTTAGCCTCAACCTAAGGCACACCCATGACTCAGGGATGGTCCCCTTGGCTCTTTCCCCATCACTCCTCACTCTTTGTTTCTCTTTGGGGCCTTGCAATTGTCACTCTAGATCCACTCCTCTTGGCTCTTAGGGTGAAGAGTACCTTTAGTCTAGCCTCTCCCTGGAAAGCTAAGCAAGCACATGGACCCTCAGTGCCAGTCCTCCTGCCTTACTCTTCCTTAGTTTATGATCAGGAGCTGATCACTGATGACAACATCAACAGTTAATGGGATGGTAACCCAGTGTCCAAAGAAGAGAGAGCTCAGGAAGAAACCCAAGGCAGTCAATGCAGACTTTGGAAAAGTTTGGGATTGGAGCTGATCCCCAGAGGAAGGGCAGAATGTGAACAGACAGAAACCAGGGAGTGGCGGAAAGAAAGAATGAGCAAAGGCACTATGCTGGGGAAGTTAAAGGGGGCAAGGACCAGGAGCACACAGTGTGCTTGGCACAGGGAATTTAAATCTGGCATCAGGGTGAGTTAGACTTCTATAAACACAAAAATAGTTGTTTTTACCAATTCAGAAAGCACATTGGTGCAACAACATGGAAGGATCCTGAAAACATCATGTTGAGTGGGGGAAACCTTACATAAAAGAGCATGTGCTGCATGATTCTATTTATACCGAGTTCCAGAGCAGATTAAACTAATCCAAGATAGAAAACAATCAGAGGAATGGTTACTTCTGCTGTGGTAGGAGTCAGAATTGACTGGGAAGAGGCTTGAGGGAACTTTCTGGAGTAATTGTGCATTTTGGCAATGCTTTGGGTTACATAGATGTGTGTATTTGTTAAAACTCAGAATACACACTTAAGATTTATGCATTTCCCTGTGTGTAAATTTTACATCAAAAGAGAAACAATATGAAAGCAAATATTGAACTTTACTGAATAATATGAATGCTGAAGTATTTAGAGAGAAAGCATTTCTACAATTTATTTTGAAATGTGTCCAACCGAAAACATGAGGTAGATTAGTAGATGGATGGGAGATGCACAGAAGGAAAGATAGGTGGTAAAATGAGTGGATTAAATGGTGATGTTAGAATCTAGGTGGTGGGTACACAGGTGCTCACTGCAAAATTCAACTTTTCTGTACATTTAAAAATTTTTATAATAAAATATTATTTCTAAAAATGTATGTAGGGTACAAATAGATCTTCAATATAAGGTCAATATTATATGTTATAGTATATTTTACATTATATAGTCAAAGGACATCTCATATTTTGCACTGAGGAATGCTGAGAAGAAAGCAATTTGGAGGGAATTTAATCAGATATATGTATTGGAATAATGATAGACAGGAATATATTGGATGATGATATATAGTAAAGACAAAAACAATGAAGGCTACTATTATTATGATAGGGTGGCCACTGCCTCTGTGTGAAGCATTAGGCATTATCTCATTTAGTCCTTACAAGAGCCTCAGGAGAGAGATAATAAAGCTCAACAGATTAACTGTTTTGTTCCAAGCTAACCAGGCAGAAAGGTGTACTGGCAGAATCAGGGTTCAAACCCAGGTCCGACTGATCCAGAATCCATGTGGCATCTTTGCACTGTGTCACAATACTCTACAGTTATCCTCGGCAAGGTAGACTATTCCCCAGCCTCAGATCACTCCTCCATTTTCTTCAGTGTTCAGGCGAGAGTTTCAATCGTTCAGAAACAGTTTGGACCTGGTGTTAAATATATCAGCTTTGGATTTACGGGTTTTGCAAATTATTCTCAGCGCATCTTGACCTAAATTCTACACATTTTCCTTGACTTAAAAAAGAAGTTACGCTAGACATCTCACGTCGCATAAGACTTTTTAGCAGAAGCCTAAAGAAGACTCCAGCCTTATTTCAGAAGAGTGATTTTCATGGTGGGCTTTTAGAAACAGAAGTGAGCTGGTGAGGAAAATATTTTGGGGGCAGTCAGCTCTTGGGGCACCTCCACTCTTAAGCTTAGTACTAAGAAATCTCTCCAGAATATACAGAGTTGCTGTAGATTTCTCTACGAAGCTTGGACTTTGGGGTAGCACAGACGTGCATTCTGAACTCACATAACTATGAGAGACGATTTTATGAGAAGTGATTTAACTCCTGTGAGAGTCTGTCTTCTCATATAATGGGGATAATTCCATGTAATTCTCAAGCCATTACAAGAAGAAAACAATGTGCAAGAACTCATAGGGTCTGGTCCTGTGTAGACGCTCAATGCAATTTTATTTTCTTCCCACTGTCTTCCCCGGGCCACAGGAAGACATGACACTCAGAGAGTTAGACCGCGAAATACTCTTCAGAGGTGGTATGTTTAACACCGAAAATTAGCAATTATGCCTCCCTTAGAATGCTTTTCCATTGAGAAGCTCATAGTCTAAAAAATTATACACTTATGAAGGCAATTATTCTCTTTTATGCCACATGATTTTCTCATAATAAATACCCATTATACCCATTCACAATGTAGATTCCCCATTGATAGCAGCATCATCAGTGCAAGCCCTGGGAAGGCTTACGGGGTGGTCGGTGGGGAGCTGTCAGTGGGTTTTCATTGGAAACAATGCAGTCTATGATTTTGACAGTTAAAATAGAAGGAGTAGGGAATCAATTTCCATTTAAGACTTTTAGAGCTGGGCACTCAATGGAAACTTGTTGAATTGAGCTAAAGATGAGAGGGCTTTGCACCAGATGCATAATAGCAATATCTTTACAAGGAAACTCTTAATGTTCTAGAAGGGCTAATAGTCTTGGTAATTGGAGCTTCAAGAGGTATTTAGCTGACAGAATTCTGAAATTCACTGTGAATCAAATGACCCAAATACTCATCTCTTTAAAAAGTAAAAGAATAAACAATATTCAGTTTGTTCTGACACATCCATAAACCACATGCAGGTAAGGGGCTTCCACAAATAAATGAATGATTTAAGAATGAATGAAGGCAGGGCACTTTGGGAGGCCGAGGTGGGCAGATCACCTGAGGTCAGGAGTTCAAGACCAGCCTGGCCAACATGGTGAAACCCTGTTTCTACCAAAAATGTAAAAAATCAGCTGGGCATGGTGGCACACGTCTGTGGTCCCAGCTGCTCGGGAGGCTGAGACAGAAGAATTGCTTGAACCTGCGAGGCAGAGGTTGCAGTGAGCCAAGATCACAACATTGCACTCCAGCCTGGGTGACTCGGTCTCCAAAAAAAAAAAAAAAATGAATGAAATGAATGAAGATGAAGGGAGTCGGGAGTCTGCGAGTGTGGTTCCCCGTCACAAGATAAAGGGACACAAACCAGCAAACAAAATTACCTCCCGAATTTGTGTCTTTCATTCATTATTCGACACACAATTATTCATGTCCTTCATGTATTATTCAACACACATTTATTGAGCACCTACTATGTGCTAGGCATCATGCCTTCACTATGTTCTCAAAATACATCTGTAGAATATATGAAGACAAATTATACCTCATATTTTTATTTTATTTTTTTATTTTTTGAGAGGGAGTCTCACTCTGTCACCCAGGCTGGAGTGCAGCGGTGTGATCTCGGCTCACTGCAACCTCCACCTCCTGGGTTCACGCCATTCTCCTGCCTCAGCCTCCTGAGTAGCTGGGACTACAGGTGCCCGCCACCACGCCCAGCTAATTTTTTGTATTTTTAGTAGAGACGGGGTTTCACCGTGTTAGCCAGGATGGTCTCAATCTCCTGACCTTGTGATCCACCCACCTCGGCCTCCCAAAGTGCTGGGATTACAGGCGTGAGCCACCGCGCCTGGTCTATACCTCATATTTTAAAATCCCACTAAGGCTATATATTAGATCTCAAAATGCCTGCTCTGCTATCACATCTATCTGCTTCCCTCCCAACCCCAGGTTAAACCTCTTCCCTCTTCTGAACATAGATTTGAGACTTCCCTTTCCATTTATAGTTTTATTTCACTAAGAGCCGAAAGAATCCTCCTCAGAGGGTAGAGAAGGAGAAGAACCTAAATGGACTAATCGGAATCCTTTCTAGTAGGTAAGTGGCAAGACCATGGTCTTGGAAACCAAACAATCAGCTGCTGAATTCAGTGTCTAGATCCCCCAGTTCTGAGCTGCATGACAATGCAAAAGTTGCAGTCATGCTTAGCCTGTGTACTTGTCTGTAAATGAGGAATACATATTCTAACAACAGCAGCAATAATAATACAAATAACACCTACTTTGTAGCTTCTGGTGAGAATAACATGTGAAAAGGAACAAGCCAGGTCTATGGTCTGGGCAATAATAAAAGGTTGATACATTAGCACATCCTAAAACAAGCAGAGTTTGGAATGCGAGACACAACCAGTCCTTGTCACTCTACCCCTTTCCTTTTCAAATCCAGGGGTGGCCAGGCACAGTGGCTCACACCTGTAATCCCAGCACTTTGGGAGGCCAAGGCAGACAGACTGCTTGAGCCCGGGAGTTCAAGACCAGCTTGGACAACATGGCAAAACCCTACCTGCAAAAAATTAGCTGGGCGTGGTGGCGTGCACCTATAGTCCCAGCTACTAGGGAGGCTGAGTGGGGAGGATCACCTGAGCCTGGGCAGTGGAGGCTGCAGTGAACTGTGATTGCACCACCACACTCCAGCCTGGGTGATAGAGTGAGACCCTGTCTCAAAAAATACATAAGTAATAAAAATAAAAATAAAATCCAGAGGCTCATTATATATCTATTGAAAAGACAGACATCAACTCATGTATTCATTGTTATTGTTTTCAATAAAAATTATTATTAGTCAAATATATGCAGACACTGCATGTTTAACTAGATATTATGTTTTGACTGAAACTGTTGGCCAGTGGCTCTCATCTCCATGTGAACCTTTTTATTTTTTTCTTTCATTCAGCAAATAGTTGTTGAGTGTGTACTATGTCACAGGTGCTCTCCCAGGGTTAGGGATAAAACAGGGACCTAGACAAGCAGAGAGACTGTATTCATGGAGTGTGCATTCTGGAGGAAGAGGTGGAAAATAAGTGACTTTTAGATGATTTACTGTGTGAGGAAATAAGTACTATGAAGAAAAAGCAAAGCAAGATAAAGGGACAGAGAGTGACAGGAGACAGGAAGGATGCTGATTTATGTAGGGTGACCTATGTGAAAAGAGGATGTTTAAGTAAAGATTCTAATTGAAAGAAAGAGCAAGGCTTACAGACACCGGGTGGGGCACGTCAAGCAGCAAGAGCAGCACATACAAAGGTCCTGGGGTGCACGGAAGCCCGGTGTGTTCTGGGGCTGGTGCAGCCAGAGCTCCATATTCATGTGCTTACATAAAATCTATAAATGTCAAGGTACTGCTGGTTATTTTTTCACACAGTAGCACCAGGAATGTCCTGTTTTGTACTTGCAATCTTACTGCAGTTCATATACCTCCCAGAGAGCACAGGAGATAATTATCTTTCCTAAAAAACATCATTAATCCACTTTCATCACTCCACAATAATGGCTATTAATGAAGAGTGCCCACCCAAGCCACCCCTGGCATCCCCAAGCATGAGAACCTGCTGATTAGAAAGACATTTCTAAACGGATGCAAAGAAAGCAGAACGCTTCTCTTCCTCTTTCTCCAACACAGCAGGTCTTTGCTTTTGGCACCCAAGTTTTGCTCAAGGCATTCCAGGGAGCCCCTCCAGGAAGTCCAGCATGCCCACTGTTTGGCCAGGGGATTTTAATGAACAGACGTGGAAGCAGTGACACAGCCAGGAACATGACCTTCACCAAGCAGACCAAGATGGAGAGAACTGCAGATCAAAGAAGCAAAGCTGAGAGTCTGGCTTCTAATTAGCAGAAAGTTAAAGTCATTTTGAATCATTAGAATTACTGACTTAGGGGTTTATTAAATAACATCCTCTCACATATATTTTCTATTAATACTCTGTGGTAGCTCCCGTTAGCTTCAGTTCTTGAGAACTTTGTGCATTAAGAGATAATATTTTAGAAAATCACAGGTATATTTTGTGCCAAGAAGTACAAGTTTGAATAATTTTCTTTTTATGAATACTAGATAACAATTTAGAAGTAATCAATTCTAATGGCACAGAACTCTTAAAATCCTGAGCATCAGATCATCATGGGAACAGAAAGAGAACCTTAGTTATCATTACATTCAACCTCTTCATTTCATCTTGAAGAAGAGAGAGTAGCGGGGTGAAGTCCGACATGCAGGTCACTTGAGGGAAACGAAGGGGACTGCAGCCAGCAGTCCAAGGTACTCTCTCCTGCCCAGCTGCTTCCTTTCTAGCCTCTGATTTGTGGTTTCACTTTCCAGCTCCACTTGACACACTCTGTAAAAAATTCAGCAAGCCTTTCAAGTGCTTAAATTGCCATTTCTTTGTCTTTTAGCTTTTGTGCCTTTAATGCATATCTCACCTGTGAAAACTCAGTGTAAACAGAAACCATTTTTCTTATTATCTAAAGTTATTATATTTTGATATTTTTCCTACTAGGATGTGTGTGTGTGTGTGTGTGTGTGTGTAAAATCGTAAGTATAAGTCACGAGAAAAAAATTTTTAGACATCACTTCAAATTTCACAGCTTTGAATCATTCTCATTTTTACCCCTCAAAAATATGTCACATTCTCCTCATCACAATGCAACTTAGACGAATGGACTTAAACGAATGGAAGTTGTTGAGATATGAAACAAGTGTAAAATATTTTTTAGAACTTTATGTGACTTTTAATTGTATCTAAATCGCAATTCTACAAACTCCCATTTAATTGTTGCCTTCCCTTGGCCTTGTTCAGCATATTCGTGATGCAATGCCATGTGATGAAACCAACTGATCCCAAATAATTGATTGAGAAGTAGCCTTCTGAGGTGGAAAGAACATAAAAGCTAAGTTTAGATAGCACTGACTCTGAACATCAGAAGTTGGCTGGCTGCCCCAAACTCTTGTGACTAAATGTTCTCATCTGAGGAATGAAAAATAAGTAGTATTTATCCTATTGGTTGTGACATGATTTGGGTATTTGTCCCCTCCAAATCTCATGTGTTGAAATGTGCCGGGCGCAGCGGGTCATGCCTGTAATCCCAGCACTTTGGGAAGCTGAGGAGGGCGGATCACCTAAGGTCAGGAGTTCAAGACCAGCCTGGCCAATATGGTGAAACCTTGTCAAAAATACAAAAATTGGCCAGGTGTGGTGGCACATGCCTGTAATCCCAGCTACTTGGGAGGCTGAGGCAGGAGATTCACTTGAACCTGGAAGGCAGAGGCTGCAATGAGCTAAGATTGTGCCACTGCACTCCAGCCTGGGTGACAGAGTGAGACTCCAAAAAAAAATAAAAAAAGAAAGAAAGAAATAAGATCCCCAGTTCCCCAGTGTTGGAGGGAGAGGCTGGTGGGAGGTATTTGGCTTATGGGGGTGGATCCCTCCTGAATGGCTTCCTGCCCCTGCCCTCCCTGCGATCATGAGTGAGTTCTCTGTCTATTAGTTACTACAAGATCTGATTGTTGAAAAGGGCCTGGCACTTTCTCCTCTGTCTTGCTCTATCTCTCACTATGTGACATGCCTGCTCCCCCTTCACTTTATACCATGATTGTAAACTGCCTGAGGCCCTCACCAGAAACAGATGCCGGCACCGTGCTTCTTGTACAGCCTGCAGAACCGTGAGCCAAATAAACTTTGTTTCTGTAAAAATTACCCAACCTCGGGTATTCCTTTAGAGCAACACGAAATGGACAATTACAGGTTGCTATGAGAGTCATATGGAATTAACTTATGATTCCTCTTGTATGATTCCTAGTATGTAGTAGAGATACTCAATAAATACCGTATAACTGGTACATATTTGTAAATGGGGTCCAAACTATGAATCATTTAAAGTAAGGGGTTGTAATGCCATAATATTAATAAAAGTACAGAACTTTTCACTTGGTCTCTAGTCATAAAATCATAAGATAAACCATGGTGAATCTTACACTAGATGCCAATGACAGTGTATCAAGTGACCATGATGTGGCCACTTCCTAAGCCAAATGCCTCTTCCCACCTTCCAGCAAAAAGATAAGAATTCATCTCACCCCCTTTTTGACAACAGGCTAATTGTATTTTTGCGGGGGTGGTACTATGTTCCTTCTACCCCCTCAGTAAGTAGCTGCAAAGAGCCAGGTGCTTATGTTTAACTGGCACAGATGTGCCTATGTGTGGAACGGCCCTGAAATACGTGTTCTAGAAAATATTTGTGTTCCAGAAAAACTCTATGCTTAGGAAAATTGTGCAATAACATCATAAGGATTTTGGAAGAGACAAGATTAAAGTAGAACACTCCAGATCTGTGCAACTTTGTAATCACCTAATTATTGCAAATAATAATTATAATCAAAATTTTTTAAACTGGCATGTTTGAGAAGACATAAATTCTTAATAAATGAAAACTTACAGTAAATATGAGGCTTTCCCTTTAAAAAATGTGGATTGGTGCTTGGTAGAAGGGTTATAAGGAAAGGTTGAGTCTGTTGAATTATGGAAACAGGAGCAGTGCATCAGGATCGGGGAGAATTACTCAATAAGCACTTCTAAAAGAGAGGATTTGGCAAGTGAGTCAAGAGGCAGAACCTATTTGAATTGTATAGACCATTCTCTATTCTTCTGAGGCATGCTGCATTCAGTCATGTTAGTATATATTCCTTTAATTGCTGCTTCTTGATAAGGCAAAATATCAGTTTTCTATGGAATACTGCATATGGAACAAAGTCATTTTTATGTTATATTATACATATATTATATATTATATATGTATACACATATGTATATTATATTCATGTTATACATGTATATATTACTACATATTAATATATATTCCCCTATTTAACCAATTACCTATGAGTTTTTGCCTTATAGAAATATTCAGTATATTAGAAACAGACTTTATTTAGACGAAGACCATAATGCATTGGTCCCTATATTGATAGCTCCTGATCTTCCCTAAAATGGGTGTAGTATTTTATTGTCTTAGTTTGGATAATCCCAAAAGCAAAGCCTGAGGCAAGGATTTTGGAGCAGATAATATATTTGGGAAGCACAAGTGAGGAAGTGTGAAAAATGAGGCAGAAAAGAGTGATACACAAATAAAGTTTATATTAAAAATCAGGTTTCTGCTCACTCCCAATGGGGACGCTCTAAGGAGCCGTGCATAACCTGTCTCAGAATTGTCTCACAGGAAGCCGGGGCATTTATCCACTGACTCTCAACAGTTGGGAGAGACCCCAGGGAGCCAGCTTCCCCACATTTACAGGACTGACTTACTTGCTGCTTAATAAGTCTCCAGTGCTGAGAAAGCCCTTAGGCAGAGAAGAAGGATAGTGGCTGCAGACTGTCTACCTCGACTAGGTGAGCTAAGGTGGACCAAGGGACTAGCAGAAAGAGAATTGCGGTAGTTGTTATGTGTATTTAAGAAAAGACTGGTAGAGGCTTCAGAGATTTACATGAGACTAAATTAACTGGGAAAAACTGAAGTGTGCTAACTCAAACTATGGTTACGTACCAGGCTGCCATGCTTAAATTTCAATGATTAGTAAATGTTCATTGGGCTAATTATGGCCCCATCCTCTGATAAAATAGAAGCAGCCCAATGCCTGTTACACCCATAGCCCATTGAGAGGAAAGTGCCTACATTCACTACCCCTCCCGAGGAAGAGGCCCTTTGTGGTTCCTTAAGCATAGGTGGCCATGTTCTGTGCCAGGTGACCTCTCCTCTAGAGGCTGCTGATTGGTTCACTGGGACCATGTGACCTAAGAGCACCCATCTATAGGCTGTCTAATGCACATCTCTGCCCAATCAGCTTCTCCCTCAGAAACTTGAAGTGGTGGGAGTCAGAAGACTGCTCAGCTGGAAAGAGACACTAAAGGAAACGGGGAAACAAAGCAAACGGGGTATCAATAGTCTCCCGGGCCAAGGTGGTGACACAGAAACCCAATCACTAGAGCTGGCACTTTAACTTTCCCTCCAGTTCCTCAATCAACTTCCCATTTCCAGGAGACCTGGGTGTCCAGCTGTTGCAAGTTTTCTGAGATTCTCATCACCCTTACTTCTGAAATTCATGTTACTTCAACATAGCCTGTGTCCCTTTTTTTCTTATAGCTCAAAGAACCAAATTATAGTTAAAAAATACCAGGTGAGTATTGCCCATTCCTCAGTTTTGACCAGGTCTTTTCCCACTTGGTCCAAGGAAAATGTCCCTTGGAGACTACATATTCAATCCTGGGGGCTTGGCACTCACCGGTCATCAACAAAGATGAGATTATCTACAACTAATCTGAAAGGTAAAGGCATTACCTTTGCATTCACACACTTGCCAGAGAGATTTCTAGTCCCAAAATGGATTGATAGTGACATTTTTAGAAGCTATGGCGGCCGGGCGCAGTGGCTCACGCCTGTAATCCCAGCA
Organism: Macaca thibetana thibetana; assembly: GCF_024542745.1. Taxonomy (NCBI): domain Eukaryota; kingdom Metazoa; phylum Chordata; class Mammalia; order Primates; family Cercopithecidae; genus Macaca; species Macaca thibetana. The sequence goes on along the minus strand of NC_065597.1, from coordinate 25,770,442 downwards.
CTTTGGGAGGCCACGGCGGGCGGATCACGAGGTGAAGAGATCAAGACCATCCTGTCCAATGTGGCGAAACCCTGTTTCTACTGAAAATACAAAAATTAGGTGGGCTAGCTGGTCGTGGTGGCACACGCCTGTAGTCCCAGCTACTTGGGAAGCTGAGGCAGGAGAATCGCTTGAATCCGGGAGGCAGAGGTTGCAGTGAGCTGAGATCGAGCCACTACACTCCAGCCTGGAGACAGCAATACTCTGTCTCAAAAAACAAAACAAAACAAAACAAACAAAAAAAAAATCTGCGGCATTATTACCAAAGCTTGCATTTCCAAGCTGCAATAGTCAAACTGGCTTCTACCCGATCAGTTACCTAAAATTGAGCTTTAAACCAAAAGCTAAATTGTTCTGGAAGCCCTCTGGGCAGAGCAACTATCTCTTGCAATTAAATGTTGACATAATTCTTTCAGAGCCACAGCTTTGCTTTTGCTCCAAGGCTTCCTCCCAGGCATGTGAGAGCTGCCCTACCCCCAGGTAAAGCAATCTTTGAAAACCTGTAAGCTCAAGGCAAGGGTCTTTGGACTTGGGGGTTTTGGTGAGAAGTTCAAATACCAAGAAAATTGTTCAGATGCAAATGAAGATATTTGTGGTCACTCATTCAAGTATCTTCAAAGTGCCTACATCAAGCCAAACCTGAGCAAGGATCCAGGGGCATGGAAAGGTGGTGAAAAGTGGTCCTTGCCTTAGAGGAGTCTGCAGCAAGAGACAGACAGGAGAGTAGATACGATACAATACAGCATGGAGGTACTGTGACCACCGTAAGAACTAAGAGGTGTCTGGGAAGTGAGGACTGGAGGTGAGAGTGATGGAGGAGCATCAGTGTCCCCATGGATACTGAGAGGTGAGTAAGAGCTTGCCAGGCAAAGAAAGAGGAAAATGAAAGGTCAGTCATCAACAAAGATAATGTGCCAGCCACTGATACAGATGAGGATGTAACAAAGGACAAAAGAAGACCCAAATCCTGGCCCTCACAGAGCTTATGAGAATAAAATAACATAAATTAGTGAAAAGTGCTTTAATAATGACAAGGTGATAGTCATGCATTGGTGACAGTCTGTCTCTCTGATCATCAATTTTTAGTTCTAAGAGGAGCTCGCAAGAGCATAATCTTCCAAGAATGCTCTCAGGTACTGCTTGTATTCAGCTTGGTCCTCCTCATTCTGTTTCCTTCTCAGGGGGGAAGAAAAATACTAACGGGGAAGGAGAAATGCTAATAGTAGCTAATACTCTAATTCTCACTGACCCGTTACTCCCTGCTTGACACCATGCGAACACATAACAAGCATAGCCTCATTTAATATTCCCACTGTCCCATAATCTCCATTTTGCCCAACAGGAAACTGAGGCTGAAAGAGACTGAGAAACTTCAGCAAGGAACTGCTGTACTAACAGCTAGTCACCCTAGGTTGCCAGGCAGGTTAAAGGAGCGGCTTGCACATGAGAAGGATTTAACACAGCTCCTGGTTTGCAGTAAGTGATCCACAAATGGTGGCTGTTATTATTATTACTATTATGATCATGCCTATAGCAGTCCAGACTAATGACTCATAACTTCTTCCCCTATCAGAAGGATATCACTTTTCACTTGCTTTTCTTGGGAGCATGAGACCTTTCCCTCTTTCCCCGAATATTTTATTCCATATCTAATTTACAGACTGTACTTTTTTGCTTAGCCAAGAACCTGTTGGTTAGGTAACCCTAGCAACAAATAGAAATATGCAACTTTTTGCAAGCTACTTCCTCAAAAAATCTTTTCATGATAGAGTTTACACATGGAACATTTTAAATACTGAACACTAAAGTTGTGGATGCATAGTTAAACCTGAAAACACCACTTGCTTTACTACCTTCCCAGCCCCTACTCAAGTATTTCACTCCTCCTAGAATGCTCTGCAACTTCTTTTCTGCCTAAGGCAGAAGCAATCCAACTTGTAAAGTCTTCCTGGCCCCTCTCTGAGCTCCAAATATAATTTATATCACTCTCTTCATATTTTCTTGATTGTGTTCAACTTCCTACCACCATTTTGACATGCTGAATATTTAACAAGGCACATAACCAAAACAAATGCCTAAATCCCCAGTAAGGCCAAAGAATGCACATACCACCTAGTGGTCAATCCCACCACAATGGATTCTAGTTTAGTTCTTTTGGTTTGGTTCAGTTTTGCTCATAGAACTTGAAGTCAGTGATTTTATTAGTTTTAATTATCAGTAAACGTTACTTGAAAGAATAAATGAATGAATACACAAAGAATGGACTGAATAAATGAACAGATGATAGACCAGAATGAGAACATGGGAATAAGGAAATTGAAGAGAGAAAGCTACAATGTAAGTTTTAAAAGATTTCAGAGAATTGGGGATACTTCATCAGAAATAACCAATTTGACAACATATGGTTACAAGAAAAGCTATTATTTGAACAAGATTACCTCCTTAGAGACTTCAGCTTCATCCTCCTGTGCACTCCCTTTTCTAATCTTCCCAAACACAACTTGCTTAAGCAGTTTCCTTTGTTATTTCCTGGTTTTCTCTCAGTGCAATCACTGCCATATAACTAGAGGGTCAGAAAGGAAGACTCAGAAATGTTCGTTCCCCATGAGCCATCATTTGGGACAGAATGCACATCTCACTTAGGCCTTAAGGTGAGGCTCAAGCAGCAGAGAAAAGGGGAAAGATGGGTTAGGGCTGCAGGCACTGGCTAATTGTCTATACAGTCCCTAGATGACTGGCTGGATTTGGACAGAGAACACTGCATATATTTTATCAGGTCGACCCATGCCAGTGTGTGTACATGCTTGTGTATGCATAGGGATGTATGTGTATACACACATACACATACGCATACTTCTGATGAATTTGTTTCCCATGGTTATAGTAACGAGAACTTTGAAATGACAGCATTGGCTTGAGTTTCTCCTTAACAAACACGATTGCTCTCACAAAATGTCAGGTCAATTATAGAAACCCAATAATGAACCAAAAATACCTTCCTGTGCACTCTTGGCTCATGAAGTACCCACTGACTGTGACAAGCACTAGTTAAGGTTTGGATTTTTTTGTATTATTAATAAAAGGATGCAAATTAAATGAGTTGCCTTTTAGAGATCATTATCAAAAGTCTAGACAGCAAAGTTCTGTCAAGCTGTTTTGCATTTTGCCATATAATCATCACAACAAAAGGTAGAGCTGCTTAGAAATCCAAATAAATTAATAGATAAATAAAACTATAATGATATTGATCTAGTAGCCCTAAACAGACAATGCTCTACCGTCTTCCTTTGTGTAGAAGCTGTGTCTCTGATAATGCTTAGCAACAGGAAAAGCAAAATGAATGCTTGATGGCAGTTCTCAGGAATCCTAGACAATTCCTATAAACACTGACCCCTTTTCTAGAAAATAGGAAGCTGGTTAGAAAGGCAGGTTCCAACAACTCTCTTTAGGATAACTTGATTCTCCTCAAGTTCAGGCCCTAAAATGAATCCAAAACAATAATTTTCCCTGGTGGCATTCATTTGGTTATTCATTCAACAATCATGTATTCATTTCTTCAACAATGATTATTAATGCAGTTCCATTTCTATGTGGGAATGATCACCAAGGAGAAGCGTGGAATGTTAAAATTTATGTTTTAGGACCCCGGGGCGGAAATAGACATGAAAGGTTCTTGTCAGTGCTTAATGCAAATCAAATATGAGGCATTAGAGTTACCATACACTAAGTTTAATATTGAAGAGCTTCCTGCACCTGACCCTGTGCAATGAACTACACATGGCAACAGACCGTGTTGTCATCTCCAGCTGCTGCCCCTACACCTTTGTACTTTTCATTCCAGAAGCGTGAGCACTAACTGAAGAATCATGGAATGTTATACCTAGAGGGTTCCACAGTGAATCCATGAATTAGTGGATGACCACTTCAGAGAAGAAATAGTTCATGGAATTTTAACGTATGATAAGATAAAAGAGAGATGGCCCTTGCTGATAGGAGATGGGGTGCCCAGGACTGGACCAAGGCCTCTTCTCTCTTGATGTTTGCACAGCTTCTGAGGTGGACCCACAGAATCAAGGGCCCCATGGAATGTGGAGTAAAACCCATTCATCAAGGTCAAGGCTGTTTATGAGATGGCAAAACTCTGAGATGAGGGAGAATCAGTGACGTGCCCACAGTCAACAAGCTCATGAAGACCTACATTTTGGCACTAGAATCAAAGTCCATGCCTCTCATTACAGCCCACTTCCATTTGGCTATAAAGAATTTTTTTTATGGAGAATTGTTTTGGATGTCTTGAATTTAAGGTGATGGTGGGCCATGCATGGGACAATATCTAGGAAGTACGTCAATATATAGGTCTGTAGCTTAGCAGGGGAAATGTACCCATTTCTTAAATTTAGGAGTTGTCATTATAGAGAGGGTAAATGATGTGCAAAGACAGGGTAGAAAGCCCCCAGTTAGGGGTTAAGGAGAAAAGTCAGAGAAGAGATGTCTGAAGTGGTAGGAGGAAAATGAAGCCAAGGACAGATATGCATATTGTTTTTGAGATGAAGTGAGATATGGACTTCGAATTATGCCAAAATAATAAAGAGCGATTGAACTGAGATGCCATCCATGTAATTCTGCCAGTCACTTCCTTCTGTATCACAGCCTGTCTCCTGCTCTCTGCCTTCTTCCCAGAGAGGCTGCTTCCATGGATTCATGGGAGGAATAATGAGTAGGAGTTGACATGTGCTGTTTGTAAGAGGTCACTTTTGAAATTTCAGGATTTTTCTAAGCTACTTAAACACTGATGTCATTAAACATTACCCGCACTCGTGACTCAATAATCTTAAAAGCAAAGACAATGAATACTCAAAATGAATCACTTCTTAACTATTTTACATATGTATTTGACTGTTATCTACGTTTTAAGATTATTTGTCTATTATATCTGCATGGCAGAAGTACTACATAATGGGGTACAATAATGGGGTGTGGCTGTCCATCTCTCCCCAATGCCACATTCTATGATATGTCATTGGTAGCTTGAAATCAGTCATGGTGGAGGTATTTATATGATAAAAACAGGCAATGGCCACAAATCAGGGCTTGAACCACAGTGGAAAGAGATGACCCATCTGTCTGGGACCCAGTGGTCTGCCTTCTGGTTCTGGCCCTTTGGAAGGACTGGCTCAATTTCCTGCTCCTGCATCCTCCCAGTAATTCTCTGCTTTTAAGCTTGTTTGAGTAGGTGTTTGTTACTTGTACATGAATAGCCCACAACTGAGAATTGGACATTTTCAAAGTAAAGTCACATGTTTTAGAGTTAGGACTTGTGTCAGTTTAGACTTGCCTCAACCAATCAAGAAATGTACAGGCATCTGTTCAAAACAAGGCTCTGGACTAAGTAATTTAGGTAGTGAAGGATTGCAGAGGAGATTGTTCTAGACACACAGGGTGTGGTGGGTAGGAAAGGGGGCAGAGTCAGCATAAGGCAGTGCACTCAAGCTAAACCAGGGAAAGATTCCTTTCTGCACGCTGCTCTCTATCTGTCATTGGCGGGCTCTTTGAACAGAAGTTGACAGTCCGGAGAAATCCACTATTAGCTCCATTACATTTCCAGTTATTATTCTATTCATTGTTCTTGTACCTCAGGCCATCCTATTTACATAATGAGAAGAGGATTTGGTGGAAAGGAGGCACATGTATTGATTGTCCCAGGCCTGCCTTGTTAGCTTATGGTGTAAATAACACTTGTTTCCCATGCTGCTGCTTTGGGGGATATTCTGTTAATTTCAGCTATCATCTTGTTTCCCCCAAATTTGTCAGTTGATTTCTTAGAGGAATATTCAGATGGTTAGACATGGTCATTGTTTGTTGGTATTTAGCCTGTATGTTTCTGGAAGATAGATACAACCAATAAGCTCATCAGTTAAGTGTGGTGCTGGCCTACATCAGGCTGCTTTCTGTACATTCACACACGGGAATGTCTGAATGTACATACTGACCTGTAGGAGGATCCACATTTCTCATCTGCTCACCAACACTGTGTGCTGACAAACTAAAGGCTGTATGTAACCAGAGCCTGCAACATAATTTGCAGGGCTAGGTGCAAAACAAAAATGTGCGATCTCTTGTCTAAAAAGCAGACAAAACATTTTTTACCTTTTTTCCATGGTCTTTCTCTCATTCTGTCACGGTGTTTTTTATTTGCTATTTAATACTGTGCTGTCTCAGGCATGGGATATATGAAGGATAAGTCTGACCTTTCCAGGAACCTGGGGCTCTGTCCTATAATTCTGCATGTGGGTTACATGCACCTGACAAAAACCTCCCTGCCCCAGAGCTCTGGTCCATGCTAGTAGCAATGAGGTGCTCTAGTGGAAGGTCAGTGAGTGCCTTGTGTAGGGCAAGGTCAGGGAGCAGCTGGCTAAAGACCTCTCCCAGGGAAGTGAGGAGGCAGTAGGAGGTGGGGCTCTCTATGAAGTGGGGCTCTCTATGAAGTGAGGCTCCAAGCCCCAGCTCATGCTCCATTGTTCCTTTGGGCTTCATTTACAAAACACAAAGAAAAAACTATTAAAAATTTCAGGATAGTGATGACAGAGCATTAACTCACAAGCATGGGCCCCCCTATTAAGCACAGGGCACTACGCAATTGCACATGTTGCAAGCCCAAGAATCTGCCCTTGTCTGTCAACTTCCCTTTTTCTTGTCTATCATGCTGACATCATTTGGTACACATCTGGCTTTTCACATAAAAGCACATACTGAAGATTACATATTATTAAGTAGTGAACTGGAAAGATGCTCAGGAAGAGAAAAGAAAGATCAGGAAGGAGGAGGATGGTAGAAGCCCAGTTGAGTTGGCTGGGGAGAGGACCAGCACCATAATTTTTATAAATTGCTGATGACTAGCTTTCATTCCATCACTGTTGTGGTTTGAAGATTATGTGTCTAAATGAGGAATATTTGAAGACACTTGTTTTAAGTGACCAATCCTAGCAGTAAGAGTGCCTACTAAATATTTGTCGGAAGAAGGCACTCAACCATAACAGAAAATTGGAAATCAAAGTCTTTGTCTAAGCTTTTGGGAAAAAAATCAGCTTAAGCCAATCTCTTGCAATTTTCAATGTTAATAAGCTCCAGGTGGACTTAGAGAATTTCTCCTTACTGTTCTGTCCAACCCCGATCAGCTGGAAGCATTCTTTCAGATATTTTTCCCCTTTCATTATAAAAGAAAAGCTATTATTTAAGGTCTTCCTTTTCCACCTGAGACTTTAAGAGAATGGTGAACAAAAATGGGCTCAGCTTTCAGAAAAGTCCTTGGAACCTTCTTCAGTCTTATGTCAGATCATTAGTCTGGTACTGACATTCAGACTGGAATTGAATAGGCAAAGGGAAGAAGAATTGTTCTCTTCTGTGAGTTCAAGTGGAATAACCAACAAGCCCCCTAAAGAAGGGGAAAGTGGGTGATAAAGATAAGGAGTGAGGCTGGTAGAGGAACACACTTGGACTTAGTGCTCTGAGACTGACTTTCCAAAAACAGATTAAAGACCAGACATCCTTCCTGGATATTCAGGAAATTTCCACTCATTTAGTCAGGATGTGGCTTGTTTATTTACTCAGCAATAAAGACATTCTTATTTCTGGCCACAGATACCCCCACCATCTGCTTCCTAATTTCTGTTTACCACTGCCCTCTGAAGCATCGCTGCTTTGGAGTTAACCTCCATTCTCCCTGCTCAACTTCTGTCCTCCAGGAATGAAACGCAGATGTTTAGGAGAGTCTCTTTTTGGTGCAACCCTTCCATGGACTGTTGACTTTAAAGGGTTATGGGGGATTCTTAATCTGATCTTTGGCCCAACCCAGGGATACCCTCCCCATAATGCCTAAACAAAAATCGACTTGCCTTTAGTTCCATATTTCTAGAGACAGCAGCCTTCAACTTACACATTTTTTTCTTTCATTCAGTCATTGGCAAAAATAGTATCACTGACACCTTCAATAGGCATAAATGTATGTTAGGTGCTGGTGAACATAAAGGAAAGGAGGAAGAAAGGGAGAAAATGAGGGAGGCAAAGAAAGAAGTGAGGAAGGAAGGAAAGGAGGGAATAAAAAAATGACTTTGTCAAGGCATAGCCTAGTAGCCTCTACAAACATTTATAATATGTTAAGTTTAAGGAGGTTCAAGGAAAATATGTACATAATGCAATGGAAACTCAGAAGTAGGGACACCTATTTAAAACAATCGCAGGAACTTCCAGTTCCAGCTCTCTCACTCTGTGTGTGACTTTAAACAAATTAGAGCCTTACATTGAGTTTTTGTATCTGTAGCACACACAGGCTTGGTAATTCCTCAGAGCACTGTTATGAGGAATAGATGAGTTATCATATATGAAGTTCTCAGCTTAGGGGTATCTATCATCATTGTTGTCACCATCACTATGTCTGTTGTTGATGCACTGGTACAGCATTTCCACTTTCCAGTGTAATTTCATAGATATTTCTTGAATAACATGTATTCCTGCATCCACTTTAGCAACCTTCAATCTGTCCATCAGCAACCACCAGAATGATATGAACATGCCCTTTCTTACGGAATCCTGCCTTTGGCCCCCATTTCCCTTTGACTGGACATGAAACTCCTTATTTGGCCTCCAAGGACCTGCTTGTCTTACCTCCACCTATCTCAGGCTGCCCTCTGGGAGCTCTAACACAGCCGTCCTGGCTGCCTTGTCCACCTCCACAGGGAATCAGCACATGCAGTTCCCTTTGGCAGGAACATTTCCCCTGACCCTTAAGCTCCTCCTGACCCATCAGATCTCAGCTCAGTTATGACCTCTGGATGTGTCCCCTGACTTGTCAATTCTCTCTCCCAAGGGCTACCATGGCCCCCTCACATCATCACCTTCATCAAGGTGACAACTTTACATTTATGTGCGCAGTTGTTGCTTTAAAATCTATTTCACCGCCAACACCCCTAGACTCCAAGGCTCATGAGAATATAGATTTTGTCTTCCTTATTCAATCCTGGGTCCTGAGTTCCAGTGCCGGATGCATATGAGGTTCTCAACAAATATTTGTTATGGTTTTTTCACTTGACAGAGACAAGGGGGCAGATAGTATCATAACCATTTCATAAATGAGGAAATGGAGTCTCTCTGAAAACCTATGTGAGCAAGGTTTGAAAATGGCAGATTTAGAGCAGAGGTCTGGCTCCCCAGTCCACAAGGCTGAGATCCACATGCCTTCCCCACTGTTGCTGCCTCCCTTGTTCCTCCATTTCCTTGGTTGCTCCAGACCCTGCTCCCCAGAAGGACAAAGGACAAGCAAATACCTTTTTCCACATTCCAAACCTGGAGATAAGTGAAGGGAAGTAGGTTTTCCTGCCCCACTCCTGTCACTGTCAATCTTCATTCTTTCTCCATCAGGGTTACCTCTGTCTTCAAACTATTCCTCATAAATGGGCTATATAAGTGAAGCCTCATTGCATGTAATGCAAACAAACTCATTAAACAGATAATATATTGGTGTGCGTAATGGGGAAGCTCGAGGTATGGGCTTTAGATACAGCTGGATCCAGGGATTTGAATAAAACCATGAGGTCTGTCACTCTCCTCCCATATTCCTCCTTCTCTCTCTTTCTCTCTCCATTTCTTGGCTCTGTTGGGCTTTTTATCCAACTCATTGTGTCCATTTGAAAAAAAAAAAAAATGGACCCCACAGTTCCAGATTCACCTTGGCTTTGGAACTCATATTTCAGGGGAGTGAGAAGGCCAACACTCTGCAACATTCAAATTAATTTCCCCCAAAGAACTCTCATTTGCCTTATATTGGTCCTAAGTGTGTCTAGATCAATCGCTGAGTTCAGACGATTAGTGATCTGATTGGCCAGCTAGCTGCAGGTATCTGTTGGGATGACCAAGGCACATATTTGAAAGGTCAAGTGAAATTTCTTAAAACAGGCAGTGGCAGGAAGGAAAAGGTGCTGGGAAACAAAAACATAGCAGAAGACCAATCCACAGGTCTTCTACCATCCCGGCTCTTTGTAAGAGATCGTCCAGTACTCTTGGGCTTCTGACGTGTGTCCCAGTTCTCTAGGTAGATTCTGATCTGTGACAAGCACAGTGGGGCCAACCTGACTTACTACCATACAAAGTACCATTATTAACAGAGTTTAGAGTTTTCTCATTGATTTTTTATTAGCATCTGCAGCACATTGCTCACTCAAACTGAGGTCGCAATCCAAAAATTAAAACATAAAAACCACCACCACCACCACCAACAGAACAGATATCTATCCCACACAACCAAAGTTCAATTCAGAAAAGAATTTTCTTTCTGCTGATGCCACTGCCAAGAGATTATTCCCGTAGCCCATCTTGACTGTGAAATCACACACACAATTAAGGACTCAGGCAACCAGCTTGTCCTGGAAGTCGGAATAAAAGCTGATACCAAGCGAAACACACTCTGCATAGTAAATTAATTGCCATGTGCAATGAAGCCCTCTTCTGGATGAGAACATGAATTGGGTTGCAATAATGAGACTAATTTCCTGTGGGGTTTGTGGATCCAGCCTCTTTTCTTAGTTGTTGTACATCCCACTACAGAGACGTGGCCAGGGCTTTGGCAGAGTCCCCAGTTATGATGCTGAAATGCCAGGGAGTCATTTATTATAGTCCAGCTGCTCTGTCAAATAGGAGACTGGGGGCAAAGAGAACAAGCAAGAGGTTCTGGACCTATGGAAGGCATTTAACATGGATTTCTATGTATCTGGGAAATAAAGGAAAAGTAAAGTGGAATCTGCTTCCTCAAGTTGAGCCCAAACTTTTCCAGGTATCATCAACTATCTAAAATTGTGCCTTGGTTTTTAAAAAAGAAGGTTGCCTGGAAGTAAACAAATGTGTTTCTATTGTTAATTTTAGCCTTTTGTCACTTGTGGGAAAAATGCAAGTGAAAAGGCCAATTACAGTTTTGCCTCTGGAATACTAACACTATGCTATTCCTAAATCCCAAGAGTTGACATAATTCACAACATTCACGTTATGCAGACACTTAAAAAGTACACCTTTGAAAAGACTAATTTGTAAACGGATTCAAAGCCTGTAACATTTTTGTTTAAACAACTAATTCAACTCTCGTAAGCATTAAAGCAGTGGTTCTCAAACCCTAGCCATCAGAATTACTTGAAGCGCTTGTTAAACAGTAGTGCCATTCTCCAAAGTTTCTGATTCAGACCTGAGGGAGGACCCAATAATTTGCATTTCAAATAAGTACTCAGGTAACACAGATGCTGCTGGTTCAGGGACCACACTTTGAGAAGCACTGCACTAAAAAAGAAATACATATCTGCCAACACAATGAAAGAATCCAGACCTTTCATTTATAACTAAAAATTATATGAGAAGAAAGGAAAGCTACCTGAATAAACACACCTCAAACTTTAAAGTGCATACAGTGCTCTTGAGGGGCTTCTAAGTGTAGATTCCAATTCCATAGGCTTTGGATAGAGATTATGAATTTCTAACCAGATCCCAGGTGATGCTGATGCTACTGATCTAAGGACCACAGTTTTCTCTCCATCATAAAATAATTGACTTCTAAGGGCAGGGCAGTCATCCGTGGTACAACAACATTTCATTCTGATTAAACAGTCCCACTGGAAATAAAACTCCTTGCATGGAGAAAGCATATTTTCTACTTGTTTGTGTCAATCACATTGTCTTAGAAAATGCTTGCAGAGAAGAGGACCAAGACAATCTAAAATTCAATTCAACAACACATTCTGAGTTTCTACTATTTGCACAGCAATTTTCACTGTCAGGAATGTAAAAACAAAAGAAACAGGGCTGCTCTAATCACAACACCAGGTCCTTAATAATTGTTTTAATATTCCAGGGAGTTAAATTGTAAGCCATCACCACACAAAAAAATCTGTATCATACCAAAACAAAGCAAATGATAAAGAGTATTTCCAACTATGGTACGACTCTTGCAACTTCTGTATAAGCTGAAATTTTTTTAAGTAAAAATTTAAAAAAAACAGTTTGGGAATTTTTTCTAGGTCTTAGGAAAATGAAATTGTACATATATGTATGCTTAAGTAAACCACTTACTTGAGAAGAAAATAGGTGTATTAATTTCTTCTAGTATGCCTCTTGGCTTTTTAAATAAAAATGTATTATTTAATAGGACAACTTTACTAATAAATTACTACAATTAGTTATGAAGGCAAAAAGTCACATTTCTGTTAAAGTAACAACCTGATTTTTAAAAATGAAAAAAGTCTTAGATTAATTCTTCAGTTCCCATTTGTAGTGACTGTCCTGGAAAGAATACGAAATTCTGGAATCTATTTCCCTGCCAATAATGGGGACACCTTCTACTTTCAGTGATAAAAGCATCTCAGGTTTGCCTAAATTTTAAAGAAAATGTCAAAGTAGTATCATCTCTATTTGAGTGTGATTTAGAAATTATTTAAAATATGTATATATACACACACATCATACATACAGTATGTTTATATATAAACACACACATATATATACAGTGTGTTTATATATCAACACACACATGCCATGCATATAGTATACAGTACATAGTATGCATGATGTGTGTTTATATGTATATAAGCTGTATGTGTATATATATGTAGAGAGAGAGAGAGAGAGAAAGACATAAATATATAGTTTCCCTCTTATGCTGGCAATTATGTTTTTAAAAAGCCATGACTAATGATGAAAACAGTGTAATTAAACTTGTGAATGGATATATTTTGATGGTATTATCAAATATAACAATAGTTTTGAAAAGCAGTTGGCAATATATATGCATTAAGAACCACAAAACTATAGTGACTTGGTAATCTTAGTTCTAGAAAATTATTTTCTGGAAGTAAAATAACAGAGTACCAAGTCTGATGTTTGCAGTGTCAAACTGGAGGGGACTAAAAGAACAAGCTAAATATTCAGTGATGTGGAAATGGTTACTTAAATTATGGTTTATTAATTCAATGATGTACATGTCACTATGAAAAATCCTATTTATGAAAAGAGGTAATAACATAAGAAAACACTTATACTTAAGGGAGAAAAAGGTGATGGTGACCTATGATGCTGATGTATGATGGGACCACGTGAAAAATTCTAGAACAAATAAGTTATAGTTATATAAGAGCACTAGGATTATGGATGAGTCTTAGCTTCTATTTTCTTTTATTTTCTTTGAGATGGTCCTCGCTCTGTCACCCAGGCTAGAGTTCAGTGGCGTGATCTTGGCTCACTGCAACCTCCACCTCCCATGTTCAAGTGATTCTCCTGCCTCAGCCTCCTGAGTAGCTGGGGTTACAGGCACCTGCCACCACGCCCAGCTAATTTTTTGTATTTTTAGTAGGGACGGGGTTTCACCATATTTTCTTTTTCAGCTTTCTGTAATGTTGTTACTGCTGACTTTATGTCACTCTATTAATGGAGAAAAATCATGTTTAAAATGTCAAAATCAGTCCTGAGCTACATATTGTATCTTTAATAATACATTAAGTTGGGAAATGCTACTGGAGCTTAGATTTCTTCCCAAAATCCCATAAAGCAAAGGTGCTACCATTGGAATGGCATTGTCCCATGCCCACAACTCCAAGTCAGCCTGAGTCTGAGGGGGTAACCAAATTCAACAGTATTCCTTTGTTTCCCAGAGCCTTTAAACTGTTGCAGATTAACTTGTAGACTCTGAAGTCAGAGATTCTGAGTTTTAATCTGAACTCTTTTGCTGATTTGTCACTAGATTGCATTTCTGCCAAAGAGTGGCCCTCAAAATTCGCCGCTCTCTGTACTGGAAAAGAATTGACTCTGTCAGTGCTACCTATAAGACATACGGCTATTTCTGTGTCTTGTGAGAGGCAGCCCTGTATGGTGGCCAAAAGCTCTGGGGATTAGAGTGATACAACTGGGTATCACTGCCAAGCTGCCATTTTACAGGCTCTGCACCTTGTGCAAATGACCAAGGCTATTTGTGCCTCAGTTTCCTCATATGTAGCACAAGAAATATAAATTCACCGAGCCCTCGAAGTAAGTGGTGGAGCTTAAATGCGATAATGTGTACAGAAGTATTCACTGCAGTGCCAAGCATGTGCTAAGCACTCAAACATCACAGCTTAGCTGTGATTTTATCCAGGAGCTGTGGGGAGGGGAGATCTTTGTTCCAACCCTGTTATAGCTCCTTCTTGGAGTTTGAAGGGTAGGATACACAGAAACTGAGGGGAAAGGGACCTGATATTCTAGAAGCCAGCCCGGAGATTTATGCCTGAAAAGAGAGAAGTATGATGTATAGATACATTAACTGGACCAAGTGGATTCAGAAAATCCTCTCCCAGTTTTCAAAATATCCCTAGGAACCAAAGGAACAATCCCAGACTCAAGCTACTGCTACCCACAGATAGATGCACATTGTGGTTCATTATCTCTGGAGGGCAAGAAGTCCAACCTATGAAAAATGACTACAAAAGCAAGAAAATTAGAGGCCCAGACAGACACCATTTTTCAGTGTTTATTCTAATTACTCATGTAACAATCAGCCTCTTGCTTTGCTTTGGCCTTTGTTGCTCCAACCGGGTATTTGCTTTCTGGGTATATCCTGAAACCTGCTGGCAGAGGGTGCCATCCTATCTCTGTCAGTTGATCTAGGGGGTGGAAATGGGCCTGATCAAGTAAGGAGAGGTGAGTTAGATCCAAACTTTTTGGAGGTGAAGATTTCTTTAATCTCTCCATTGAGAAATAGCTGGACAAAACTTTGTGCTTTAAAGATGGGATTCCCTTGTCCATCTTGTTCACTGTTTTCTCTGAAGTCTAAAAGAGCACCTGGCCTATAGTAGCCTAATACATGCCAGATGAACAAATCAATTAATCACTATAACAACTTCAAAATTTCCAGTAAAAAATCAAGTTTAATTCCATACACCTGAATAGCTTGAAATTTTTCTGTCATGTTTATAAAATACAAAATATTTGTATTAAAAATACATTTATGGCATGATTTTTTAACGTAAAAGATGCAGAGAAGTATCTCTGGACAGGAATGTGAGAAAACATTAACAGTGGGGGCGGAGCAACACTTGACATGCTTTCCATATTCACACCCTTTATGCTGACCAAGGAAAAGAATGCTGAGTCTTGGGTCTGTATTTTAAATTGTATACATGAATGAAAGGTATGTTATTCTTTGTCTAGGTGAAAAATATATTTTAATGTCTTTTGCTGGAGCATTTGTTCCAACAGATTTCATATTATGCCTTCAAAATATGTATTAGTAGATGGGTGCAGTGGCTCATGCCTGTAATCTCAGCATTTTGGGAAGCTGAAGTGGGTGGATGGATCACTTGCGTCCAGGCATTTGAGATCATCCTGGGCAACATGGTGAGACCCTGTTGCTACAAAAAAAAAAAAAAAAAAAAAATGCAAAAATTAGCTGGGTGCCATGGCGTGTGCCTGTAGGCCCCACTACCCAAGAGGCTGAGGTGGGAGGATCGCCTGAGCCTGGGAAGTCTGAGGCTGCAGTGAGTTGAGATAGTGCCAATGCACTCCAACCTGGGCAGCAGAGCAAGACCCTGTCTCTAAAACAAAAACATTAGCGCTGGTCTAGAATTATTAAAACGTTCACTGTTGCTCAAAACTGGTTTTGCCCATAAGATAAAGACAAAAGTATTAGTTTTAAATTTTTAAAAATCATCTCCACAATAGAAATTGTACTGAGAAATAAAAGGTGATGTGGGCAATAGATACATGGGATTTATTGTATTATTCTGTTCACATTGTATAAATTCCAATATTTTATAATAAAAATTATTTTTAATGGTTACTTAATTTTTTTCTAAATACGTAATTGGTAATTTTATGCACTTAAAATTACATTAATGTCACTTATACTTTCCCTCAGCATGTGCTGGAATTAAACTAATCAATTTGTTTTTAATGGACTCATGGAGGAATTTTCAGTATATTTTTGAGATGTATCGGTTGCCACCAGCTTTACTCAGTACATGATGGATAGTTTCTATTTTAAAATATGGCATTTGTTGTGATATAATTTAAATTACTTTTCTGCTGGGAGCATGCGTTCTTCAGAGTTACAATGATGCAAAGGGAAATTATACATCATATTGCTACTTTATCTTCCTTTATAGTCCTCATTGCGTTACTTTCATTCAGGTACAATTACATTAGGGAAAACAGAATTTCATATTTAAATTAAGAACAATTCCATTTGGAAAATTCATGTCAGTTCTTAGTTAATTACAAAAGAGAAATGGAACCCAATCTGAAAACAAACAAGTCAAGGCTCAAAAGTAGCAGAACTCACATAAAGAGCTATACATAATCAGTAATTTAGAGCTCACACAAGTCCAGTTAACAGTACAAGTTACTTTATCATAATTATATCTTTAAAATACTTTTAGACCTTTTCATTTACTATAAATGCTATGTATGTTCATTGTGGAAAATTTGGAAACTAGAGAAAAGCAAAAAGAAAAAATAAAAATAAGATCATCCTGTGATTATGACATCCAAATGTAATCACTGTTAATATTTTGCTCTATTTCTTTCAAGTTCACTTTTTGGCTTACATGGGATATAACTAAAAATAGCCCTTATATTTTACAAGATTGTCATTTCTTGTGCTCTTAGTTTCTTATGTTGGAATATACCTGGTAAAACTTTCCCCATTTTATTAACTATGCCACTTAATAATGGCAGACTTTTTGACCCAATATTGTATCCACACCATGATTTATATAACCTGTCTGATATTGTAACAAATTTAGTGTTTCAAGTTTTTTCCTATTATAAATGATGCTATAATCAGTAACCCTATGTAATTTTTTTTCACATCTTTATTTCCACTTGATTAATTACTTAAAATCAAATTTCTGGGTCAACGCATATGAATATATTTAAGTATTTGAAAAAGAGAAATGATAAAAATCCCTAAAAGTTGTCGGTTAGACTCCTGTTGGCAATCCCAGATATACATATTTTTTTTCAATACTATGTCTTGTCTTTCTAAAAACATAATTCCCTATTTGAAAAATAAAAATTGATCTCCTATAATTTTGATTTGTTTATAGTTTCTTTAATTAATAGTGAGATTGACTATAACTGTCTGTGCCATGGCCATTTCTCCTTTTTCTTTCTTAAATGCTTATTTTTAAAATCTCCTTCTTTTCAATCCAACCACCTTATTTGAAGTCTACCATGTTACAGGCATGGAGATAAATGCTGAGGATGGAAAATGAATAAGACATGGACCCCCATCTTCAAGGATTTCACAGGCTAGCAGCAAAAGGCACATGAATGACTAATTCCAGTCTATTATTATAAGTGCTTTATAGACATATGTATAAAATGCTTGTAAACCACAGATAAGGAAGCAGAAAAGCCTGCAGGGGATTAGTGAAGGATGTGCAGATGTTGTAAAGTTTGAGCTGGGCTCTGACAAATAAACATAAATTCACCAGGCAGGTGGGAGGGTGAAAAGAGAGTGCCCCAGCAGAGGAAACAACATGTAGAAAGACAGAGAAGTAAATTCATGCAGAATGATGGAAGAGACAAACCATATATTGTGAAGGATATTATAAAGCTAGCAGAGGGTTTGAGCTGTATTAGTGGAAATAGGGATTCACTGACGGGCTTTTGAGCAGAGAACGAACAGGACAAGTTTTGAGCTGTGAAAGTGGAAGGAAAGGAAGATCTGTGGTCACTGCTGGTTTTGGGGGTGTGGGGAGAGTGAGAGTGAGAGACCTAGTATGTATACTAGGTCAAGGTTAACTATAAAATACTTTTAGCTTGGGTTATTCAATGTAGAGTAATATACTTACTTTTAAAAATACAGACATGAAACGGAGGTAGCCCCTTTTAAAGAGTTATTTCTTTTATATAAACCCTAAAACAAAGCAGCTGTGATCAAATGCATTATTTTTCCCAGTTTTTTACTACTCCCCATATGGAGCCCTTTGCTATGAGGCTTTGAAGTTCTTCCAAACAGAATGTTCCCCCACTGATGTTGGACTTGCTTTGCCCAGTGGGTAGAAGTGACTGAGCACCAGTTCCTACCAGGACTTCAAGAAGCATCATATGTCTATCTGCTAATCTGGAAACTTTCAGTCTCCACCAGGAAAATAATGTTTCTGAAGGAGCACGCTGTCCTCAGAAGAATGAGACATCCATGGAGGAGACCTGAATGAAACCCACAGTCCGGAGTCAAGCCCAGCTGAGCCCAGCCTAGATCAGCCAACCCCTCAGCCTATGGAGCAACGTGTAAGCCATGGAGTTTTAGCATGGCTTGTTATGCAGCATTATTATAGGAAAGGCTAACCGATACATTGGCACAGTCCATCCCCATCTAAATACGACCCATCTCTGTTTAAAGACACTTTTAAAGAAAGTGGGTTGGGCTAATACACTGTACATTATCTGGAAAGTGGGATAATACAATTTGAAGTTTGTAATGATTAAATGTAGCCCAGTTTCACCAAATGTAGAATGCCATCTCATCAACTGGAAATTGCTGATGAATTTCCATCCAGAATTAAAGTACTCAAGTCTCTTACATAAGAAATCAATCAACTATTGATTCTGTGGGGATGACATGCATTATAATAAAATGCTAAGTAGACAGATATGAGCTTAGCCCGTATTGTAAATAAGAATATTTACATCTTTGTTGCCTCCTTCTGGTCAGTCTTATGAGTAAGCTGTTGCGTGGCATGGAGGTTTTAAAATCAGGTTATAATAGGCTCCTGCATTCTGCTCATTAAGATAAAGAAAGGTTTACCAGAGAAATGGTCTATTAGGTGGTATTTTGCTTTCACTTGCAAATTAAGGGATAACTAGTTTTGAATATCTGGAGATGTAGAATCTATGTGTTTGACATAATTTCACAGGTAGCCAACACCAAGAGTTCAAGTATCTCTGCAGGGCAAAGAAGGGTCCTTTGAAAGTTAAAAGAGATTACATAATATTCCATTCTGAATATATACTATTCAGGTAAACATTACAGGTGGCATATATTTATCTCACCATTCAGAACCAAGAGTTTTTTTAACTTGTTAGTATTTGGAAAAGCTTGACAAAGTCTGAATGTCACCATATTTTCCTTTTTCTTTTGTAGAGACAGGCTGTTGTTTGAAATATAGTTGAACCAAGATTTAAACTATTTTAAATAATTAAAGGCAAATTCTTGTGCCTTCCTTTAATTTGAAATAGCACTTCCTCCCTTAACACTTTTTAAAAATAAATAAACAGAATCCTCCTCATTGCTTAAACAGGGAGAGTAAGTAGGCTTAAATGATTCTTACCTTTGTAAACTGTTACTTGGTCTTCTCTCACTCTTAAAATTTACCAAGACAACTAAAGCATATTTCATGAGGAAAACTTCAACAAGCCTGAGGTGGAATAAGACTCAGAGACTAAAAATGCTTCTAAATTTGAATTTAAATGGGAATTCTTGGTAGGAAACTTCTCCCTCACAGGTAGGATCTGGCTCTTTGGGGCAGGGACATCTAGACCCATCTTGGTAGAAGATGATTTATCTAAAAGTAGGTGGTCAGCTTGTCTATATCACACATAAGGACATATCATCTGAAAAGGATTTTTCCTCTAATTTATGTAATTACTAAAAAACATAATAGTTAAGTCACATCTGGTTAGGCCATTAACAAGTTATCTTAATTGTAAAGAATAAAATGTTATGCATTTCTAACTGAAGAATGAATGATGAGTGACTATGAGATCTCAATAGTAACAAGTGCACAGTTCCCAGGGGTGGGGAATAGCAAGGATTCATTTCCAAAAGGAAGAATAATAAACATATTTTGCTCACTGCTTCTTTGCATATTTAACTCATTTCTGCATTAACTTTGTCCACGAAAAGGTTTTGGAAAGTCTATGATGTGTGAGGCAAAGGGAACACAAAAATTAGAAAGACAGCCACTGGCCACCAGGGGTTGTAGATGCAGCAGAAAAAACAGTAAGACATGTTCATGAATAACATTAGTCAAAGAAATAGGTGAAATGTGTGAGATGAAAGGAACCACCAAGGTTATATGAAATTTTAGGGCATAGAGAGTTCATGCCTACAGAAAGAGATGGCATTTTCCTGAAATGCACTAGAGAATGGATAGGATTTAAATAAGGAGAAGGAGGAGAGAATTCCAGGAAAAGGAAATGGTAGATACTGGCATGGGGTGAGGAACCTGAAAGGTATATTTCTATTTTAGTAGGTAGTGCTGTTTAGTTACAGCATGGAGAAAAGTGTAAAAGTGCATTAAGAAAAGGTGGCGGAGGGTTAAATACTAGGCTAAGAAATTTGGAAACTAGCTTGTGAGCCACTAAACGTTTTAGGGCAGAAAGGTGATGTGCTAAAAGCACAGATTTGAAAGGTGAATGGGTAAGAATGAGAGAGATATCAGGTGAAGACTCCAACAAGAGGGTTATTTTTGTTTCGGATGGGCTTTCCACATCTTCACGTTCCTAGGGTTTGACAGGAACACAAAGTAAGGGCCTCTGTGCACGGTAAAGCCAGGTAAGAAGCCAAATTCTGTTTTAGAATAACATATTGGCCATGCAGTTCTATTTATTTTTACAGTGGAAGTGACTGATTTTTTTTATTGCTATTTCACTTTTCACCACAAAACACCCATCATATTTTTGCAAAAGACTCTTTGAGACCAGACTAACTCTTAGCCCATCTCAGAGGACAGACTGTCATGAAACCTAATGAACATGTGACAAGTGGCTAGTTTAGCAAAATGAGCAAGCTCTAGAGGTCTTCTGTACGACACAGCACCTGTAATTAGCAGTACAGTATTGTGCACTCAAACATTTTATTAAGAGGGTAGATTGCATGGTGGGTGTTCTTACCACAAACAAATGGACAAACAAAAACAGAAGGGGCATGAGGAAACTTTAAGAGGTGACAGATATTGGAGGACTTGATTATGAAGATGATGGTTTCACCAGTGCTTGTATATATCCAAACTCATCACATTGTATATATTAAATAGGAGCAATTTTTTGTATGTCAGTTATACCTGAGTAAAGCTGTTTAAACAAAAGAAATGCAGTGAAAGAACCTAGAGATTATGGAGGAAGAGAAAAAGGAGAAAGAAGTATGGGGAAGGTGTTGTCTGTAGAACTCAGGGCAGGTTCTGCAGGGCCAAATCTCTGTGTCTGGGGTCAACAATCAAGAATCAAACAGACCAGAATTGAAAAGTTACCCTCAAATTCCTGCCACACTACAAACCTTCTCTGCACTGAAATATGTTGCTTAAGTATGAAATGCAAGACTGTTGGGGCACACTGGTTAATACGGGGATCATTTTGAAACAAGTCATCAGACCACCCCTCTCTTCCACACTAAGGAGCAAGTTTCAAGGATTATATTTCTTTTGTTCAGTGGGAGGTAAAACAGATGCTGTGGCATCACACAATGGTGGGCGAAATGGAAATAACATGGAAAGGCAAAGGAGAGAAATATAGTGATTGATGAGTTGACAGGACATGACCTCTGGGTCAGTCCGAGGGCAGTAAAGAGAGAGGCATGGGAGAGGACTCCACCTTGACCCTCAGTTCTCCACCTGGATGACCAAGTGAATGGAAATAGCATTAAATAAAATTAGTCAGAATGAGTTTAACTCCTGATATGATGAGTTCACATGCCTTTGGGACATCCAGGTGCCCAGACACAAATGAAATTGTTCTAGAGGGTTCAGGGCTTAAGATAAAGATTCAGGCATTATCTCCTGAATGAAACTATGACCAGATAACTTGAAACTAATGCCAATGGAGAATGCACAGAAAGTCAGAGAATATTTTTAAGAATCACTTAGGTGTTGGGAAGAGGAAAAGGAATGCAGAGAGGCAGAAAAGGAATATTCAGAGGGGAGGAAGAAGCACAATTATGCTGCAACTGAGAAGCGAAAGGTGGAGGAACTGCCCAACTACGACACGATGAAGGGGTTGAGGAAGAAAACTAAGAGAGGCCATCTGACCAGGTGTGGGAACCCCATCAAGAGTCCTTCTCTTAAAGTGGTGGGAAAAGATAGCAAATCAAATTGCCGGAAGGAGTGAAAGGGTAAGAGAGTGAGTGCATCATAAGAAGATGGAGAGAGTGACTGTGTAGCCTGATTTTTCTAAACATTTGTTGGTGACAAATATGAGAAAAATTATCGTATTAACTATGGGAGACTTGAATAGATTTAAGCTAGAGGAGAGAGGAAAAAAATACCATCACAAAATGAACTTTAACAAATATTTAGTGGGTTCCTAATATGTACCAGGCATTGGAATGGGATGCTGCCCCGTGACTCTTATGTCTGTGCATGGCAATGCTCTGTTTATTTTTACCATTAGCTCACCGCAGCAAGAATTGCAACTTGTTCATCAACGCATCTAAGAAGGCCAGCATTGTGTCTGACACGTGACAGACCCCCTGCAAACTTGTCTAGAATCAATGAATGGCACTAAGAAGGCCAGCATTGTGTCTGACACGTGACAGACCCCCTGCAAACTTGTCTAGAATCAATGAATGGCACAGTCTCAACCTTTAAGAAGTTCTGTGTTTCTTTTTTCCTCCTTAACTCCCCTTTTTCTTTGGGGCCTTCCTTAATCTCCAAAGTTAAACATGTTTCAAGGATTATATAAATATATTTAGTTAGGCAACCACCCACCCAGGTGCCCATTACACCCTGGGTGTTCTTCCATCAAAGCAGTTTAAAGAGAGAAAAATCAACAAGTGGCTTCAAGATTTTGACCAGTCCCTAAGCAAAGGAGAAACATAGAAAGCAAAACCTCAGTGCAGCTTACTGACTAGTTTGGAAACTCAGGGGAATTAATTTCCTATGCACTTCAGGTTTTTCATGAATCGCTTTTATTGGTTCTCCTTTTACTCTTGCAGGTTTTCCCAGAGCTACACTGACTAGCTTGGCTGAATTCAAATGAGCAGAGAAACCTCTAAATCAGCCTAGTGAGTACAGCATCTGGTTTTTCTCATACTGTCAACCTCATGTAAATAGCCAAGCCACGCACATTGTAAGCAAAGCCTGTTAGACTCCATTGGCTGGCTTGGCACCCAAGTTAAAAAATGCAACTTGCTAAACAGTCTACCCAGCAAATAGCTTTCTTTGGCAGAACGGTGCTGTTCAACTTGGGAGAGAATTTGATAAAGTGCTTTACTGGATGGTAACATTGTGGTCTCGCTTTCCTCAGATCACAGCAGGACAATGAAGCTGGAATCCATTTAAACCTTCCATTTCACCCCACACAGCTCATAGACGCTGTGTCAAACCACATCACACTGCAATAAATGTGCTAAAATCTATACGCTTATTCACCTATTACACATAGTACTCTGTCAGATCGGAAACAAATTATGAAATACAGTTTCTTGATTTGCCCACTCATGTAGCTATAGTGGAATCTCAAATCCAAAGCGATACTTTACGCCATAAAGTTGCATAAATAACTGTATTGTTTCATGCCAAGTTTAGCAACACAATATTCTTGCTATGAATAGCACAGTCACTGCAGGGACAGACCCGGCCGTGTGACAAGGACTTATCTGCCCTGTCTGGTGTGACAGCTTCTACTCCTGTCACTGAAGCATTTGTGATTGGAACATTTGTGATTAAATAGCATTCCCTCTGTACACCCTGGAAAATGATGAGCACAGGTAAACGTAAGCTAACCAAAGATCGTCACGGACAATAATCAATGGGTGGGGAGACTTAATAACATAGACTGAGTCTTTGAAGACTTTCCCCTTGGCTTGTTTCCTTTTACTTTGCTCCTTTAAGGTGATCTTAGGCCATGGAGAATATATGAAAGCTTTACCTTCAAAAGATATTCAGAGTCTGCCAACTGCTCGTCACCTCCTGGTTCAAGCCACCTTCATCTCTCAGTTAGATTTCCAGAGTAGCCTCCTAATTAGTCTTGCTTTAACTGTTACTCCCTATATCCTCTATGTGCTGGACATTGTGATGTGCCCCCAAGATCCTACTTCAATGGAGGACCCATGGCACCAGCTGCTGGGAGTGCAGTCAGCAGGCAGCCCTCGGCTCTCAGCTTCTCAACAATCGCCCAGGCGATGCTCCTTCCTTGTTATTGTCATTGCCATTGAAAGACCTATATTCAATGACCGATCGACACCAGAGTATAAAGACCTGGCTGTCTTGGGCCAAACAAGGTCAATTCTGAAGCTCCTAGTAAGTGGCCAAGGTTGCCATTGGTCTGTATCATAACTGGACTTCTCCCTCTGCTCACTCCTGCTTCCTGTCCCTGCTTTTCACAGGTGTTGGCCCTGACTGCTAAATTCCATCTCAGAGTTGCTTCTTCAACCTGTGACAGTCGAAGTATCACAAGGAGCCAGAGTCCTCCTATTAACGCTCTGCAGAACCCTCCCTCATCTCCCTGCAGTGGCCCCCACGTTCCCAGACCCTGCCCTCCACTCACCCCTTTGCCCATTCTATTGCAGGAACACCTGCCCCCTCAAACACCTTAGGCACACTCCCATCCTGAGACTGCTATGTGCTGCCTGTCCCCTCTGCCTGGAAAATTTTTCTTCTAGATGTAAGTGGACACATTTATTTTTTCTACAAAAGGTAAAATAGTAAATATTTAAGTTTTTCTGCAAAATTGCAACTGCTTAACCCTGCCATTTGAACACAAAAGCAGACACAGATAGTGCATAAACTAATGGGCTTGGCTGAGTTCCAATGGAACTTTATTCATGAAAACAAGCATCGGGCCAAAGTTGGCCCATTGGCCATGTTGCTGACCCTGACCCCAGATGGTCATGTGGTTCCTGCACCTCCTTCAGGTCTCAACTCAAACACTTCCTTCCTTCTGAAATCCCAACTCCAACACTAGTTCTCTTTCCCACCTTATTTTCTCCACGGCCCTCATTGCTATCTGGTATACTGTTTTCCTTATAGTTTTGTCATCCTCTATCTTTCTCAACTAAGAAGTAAGTGCCATCAAGGCAGGGATTTTGCTTCCTTTGTGTTCCTAGAAAAGTCACTGGTACATGATAGGTGCTAAGAACTTATTTATTGAATGCAAGAATAAGTGAATACATATTCAGGTAACTGGGTATTTTCTCCAGTTTTTGTTTTGTGTTGTGTGTTTCTTTCCTCTTCATATCTTAATCAGTTCCTTTTGCCATTCATATCCCGGTAGAGTTTGGTGCTTTAAAGCATAAGCCCTTTAGTAAGACCTCCTTGAGTTTTAAACCCCAGCTCAGTCATCCGCTGGGTCTGTGACCTTGAGCATCTATAGAACCTCACTAAGTCTCAGTTTTCTCATTTGTAAGATGGAGATGCAATGTTGAGTGTCTCAAAGGATCATGATGATGAAAAACACTCAGCACAGAACCAGTCACCTATCACTTAATGAGGACTCTATACAGCCAAATCATTTACTCTTTCCCTTGGTTAGTGTTCTTCCCAGAGAAGATAATGATCATATTTACAAATTGGGTCATATGCCTTTAAACAAAAACTCACTTATACATGCAGTAGATCATTTGAGTTTTTTTTACATAGCAAAAATAGATTCTAATAAGGAAAACAGAACAATTATAATGACTATTTATGGACAACTCATTCTGTGTCGGCTGATGGGCTGATAACTTTACATGTTAGCCTCCACACAATCAATAATGCATTGAGGAGGACCAGTGAAATGATTTTCTCCATGTCCTCACTTGTCCGGATATGTAAAGCCAGCCAATGTGAGGATACATTGTTGAGATGCAAACATTGTCGAGGGCACCCAGTTGGATAGTAAACTTCTCTGCCTCATGCTTGAAGACTTTGTCACAATCGATAGGCACAATTACCCACACACTGCAGAGTATGCCTGTGGAATAAACCTGGTTACTACTGACATTTGCCTTACATTGAGAAAACAGAAAAAGAAATGGAGATATCTCTTCTGCCTGAGACAGCTTCAACTCCCTTTGTCTTAGGGACCCTAAACTTAAATTTAAATTCCAGATAGGAACTCCCTCTAGTTACCCCAGGAGACTTTTCCTCTATAATGGGTATCCAGACCCCTCACTCCTTCCCAGATGTCAGACACCAACTCTTGATGAAACCAGAAACCCAAAGTAAACAGATCTTCAGTGTTCCTGAAAACATGAGCTATTTATCATAGTAAATATGTATGAATAATAGTAAGGCTTTGGAAATCAGTGGTTCAATGACTGTGGTCACTAGTACACAGACTAGAAAATTAACTGCTGCTGGCTTTTATCTCCTGGCTTTTGGGATAGGCTGGTAGCAAGTGGCCACTTATTTCTTGAGCAAGAATAAGAGGGATACATCTCTTTTAAACAACCCTCATTCCATTCCATTCATCTTCCTGCTTTAAATCATTTACAACAGCTTCAGAAATAGATTTGTCCTGGCTGGTCTTTAAAGAGACAGTCAATAACAATATGAGAAATAATTACTATATCTGGAGAAAGTGGGCATCGATTTTTAGCAACTACTGGGGCCTCAAAACTGAATTCAAATATGTTGTATTTGAGTGATAGCCATTTATTACTTAACTAACTTGCTGAATTAGTACTTAAATTGGGCTGGATGGAGCTGACACTAAAACTCTTAAATACAGACTTAATTTTTTTAAATCACAATTCAGTTCAGCTACAAATATACTGAGTGCCTAATATTTTCAACAAACCATGTGAGGCTCCAAAGACACAATGATAAAGAAGATGGACTTATCTACCTGGGGAAACTTGCAGTCTTTTGGTAAAAAAAGAAGTAATAAGCCAGCACATAATTCATCATTTAACTATAATTAAGGCAAGTGTCACATGGAAAAATGTGTGTAAATGGAAGAACTCATTTAGTATTGAAGGGATCAAGGAAGTCTTTTTTGAAGAAGTCACATTTAAGCTACAGATCAAAGAATGAGGAGGAGTTAGTTAGGCAAAGGGAAGAAGAGACTGTTTCAGGTAGAGGAACCACTCAAAGGCCTGGAAACTAAAGAGAACCTGCCCCATTCAAACAGTGATGTTCTGGTAATGTTAATAATTGGCTCTACACAAAAACCACTATAGGCATATCTAGGCACATATATGTTGATTATGTATTTCATTGATATCAAAGATAAGATATAATTTAGAAACAATAAAACATACAATTTTTTATATTGTAAATTGTACGCATAGCCAATTGATTCTCACAGAATGCTTTTGTTGATTTTTTCCAAACTCTTAGACCTGTAGCCAACTTACAGTTAGAACTGATGAACAAGTGTGGCTCCCATATCAATGTTGATTGATATTTACATTTAAATTAACAAGCAAGACTGAAAATAAAACAATAACATAAGTCAGAATTTCACTTATTTGTCAATATCTTGAGCAGCTTCTTTGCCAAATGCCATAACAGTTTTCAAATGTTTAAAGAAACATTGGGTTAAAGAATATGTCCTGTGTTTTGGGGAGCAATATACAATGTAACAGCTACCAGAATCAACATATTTTTAAAATTTAATTTGCATTCTTAATGTTTTATCACTTTTGTAAGTCTAGACTAGAGGTCAGCAAACTATGAGCCTATTGTTTTGGTAAATGAAGTTTTATTGAAACATGGCCATACTCATATATATATATATATATATTCTATGACTGTTTTCCACTCTTCAGTTGCAGGGTTGAGTAATTCCAACAGAGGGTTCAGTGCCCACAAAGCCTAGGATACTCATCTAGCTTTTTACAGAAAAAAGTTTGCTGACTGCCATTTGAGATCAAAAACAAGAAATCTAGCCCTGAAGTGTTTGCCAGTTCCTGTGGTATGAACACTCCTGGGATGGCCAGTTTGAAGCTGCCAATGTGACTTCACTGAATGACGTGCTGGAAGCGATGAGCAGAAGCTCCCCATTATATAGATTTCACCATACATAAATAATAGACCTAAGAAAGCATAGAAAATAGTAAAATGTAGTAAAACAATCAGGAAATGGTCAGTTTTGTGCCCATATTGTCCTTGTTTTAATATGACTTAATTATAAGTTGATACAATTTAATTTTTAATGATAGCTGTATTTAACAGAACTTTTGAAAAATTCACGAAAATGTAACAAATCTGGGCTGGACTGAGCTGGCTGCAGCAATTATTACTTTAACCCAACTGAAAGACATCAGGTGTACCTCATTTGATTGTGCTTTACTTTATTTCATTTTGTAGATATTGCATATTTTACAAATTCAAGGTTTCTGGCATTGAGCAAGTATATTGGTGTCATTTTTCCAACAGAATGTGCTCACTTCTTGTCTCTGAGTCACACTTTAGTTGATCCTGCAATATTTCAAACTTTCAAATTATTAAGATATCTGTCACGGTGGTCTGTGATTGGTGATCTTCGATGTTACTAATGTAACTGTTTTGGGATGCCACAAACCATGCCCATACAAGAAGGCCAACTTAATAGGTAAATGTTGTATGTGTATGTCCTGACTGCTCCACCAACCAACCTTTCCTCCATCTCTCTCCCTTTCGTCAGGCCTTTCTATTCCCTGAGACACATAATATTGAAATTCCACCAATGAATAACCCTACAATGGCCTCTAAATGTTGAGGAAAAAGGAAGAGTTGCACAGCTCTCACTTTAAATTAAAAGCTAGAATGATTAAGCTTCTTAGTGAGGAAAGTATGTTGAAATCCAAGATGGGTCAAAAGCTAGGCCTCTTAGGCCAATCAACCAAGTTGTGAATGCAAAAGAAAGCCCTTGAATGAAATAAAAAGTGCTATTCCAGTGAAAACACGAATGATATAAAAGTAAAACAGTCCTATTGCTGATGGGGAGAAAGTCTGAGTGTTCTGAATAGGAGATCAAACCAGCCACAGCGTTCCCTTAAGCCAACACCTAATCCAGAGCCCTAACACTCTTCAATCCTCTGAAGGCTAGGAGAGGTAAGGAACTACAGAAGAAAGGTTTTAAGCTAGTAGAGTTTGGTTCGTGAGGTTTAAAGAAAGAAGCTTTCTTCGTAACATAAGAGTGCAAGATGAAGCAGCAAGAGTTGATGTAGAGACTTGAAACAAGTTTTCCAGAAGATCTAGCTAAGATCATTGATGAAAGTGGCTACACTAAACAACAGATTTTTCATGTAGATAAAACATCTTTATACTGGAAGAAGATGTCATCCAGGAACTGCCTAGATAGAGAGAAGTCAGTGCCTGGCTTCAAAGCTTCAAAGGACAGGCTGACTCTCTTGTTAGGGGCTAAACAGGCACTGACTTTTAGTTGAAGCCAATGCTCATGGCCCATTCTGAATATCCTAGGGCCCTCAAGAATGATGCTAAATTACTCTTGCAGTGCTGTCTGTTTAAAAAAGCCTGTCTAACAGCACATCTGTTTACAGCATGGTTTACTGAATATTTTAATCCCATTGTTGAGACCTGCTGCTCAGAAAAAAAATCCTTCCAAAATATCACTGCCTATTGACAATGCACCTGGTCACCCAAGAGCTCTAATAGAGATGTACAAGATTAGTTTTTTTCATGCCTGTTAATGTAACATCTATTGTGTAGCCCATGGATCTAGAAGTGACTTCAACTTTCAAGTCTTATCATTAAAGAAATAACATTTTGTAAGGCTACTGCTGCTAGAGATAGTGATTCCTCTAATGGATCGGGGCAAAGTGAACTGAAAACCTTCTGAAAAGGATTCACCATTCTAGAAGCCATTAAAAATATTCATGATTCATGGAAGGAGGTCAAAGTGTCAACATTAAAAGGAGTTTGGAAGAAGTTGATTCTAGCCTTCATAGATGACTTTCAGTGGTTTATGACTTCAGTAGAGGAAGTAACTGCAGATGTGGCGGAAACTGAAAGACAACTATAATTAGAAATAGAGCCTGAAGATGTGAATGAATTGCTGAAATCTCATGATAAAACTTGAACAGATGAGGAGTTGCTTCTTATAGATGAGCCAAGAAAGTGGTTTCTGGAGATGGAATCTATTCCTGGCGAAGATACTGTGAACATTGTTGAAATGACAACAAAAGATTTCAAATAGTACCTAAACCAGTTGATAAAGCAGTAGCAGGCCTTGAGGGGATTGACTCCAATTTTGAAAGAAGTTCTACTGTGGGTAAAATGCTATCAAACAGCATCTCATGCTACAGAGAAATCTTTTGTAAAAGAAAGAGTCAATTGATGCAGACAACTTCATTGTGGTCTTATTTTAAGAAACTGCTAAGTCACCTCAGCCTTCAGCAACCACCACTCTGATCAGCCGGAAGCCATCAACATCACATCAAGGCAAGACCCTCACTCAGGAAAAGAATTATGACTCCCTGAAGGCTCAAATGATCATTCATATTTTTTAGCAATAATGTATTTTTAAATTAAGGTATGCACACGTTTTAAACATAATACTATTTCAAACTGAATAGACTACAGTGTAACTGTAGTTTATTATTTATATGCACTGGGAAACAAAAAAAAATTGTGTGACTTGCTTTATTGTGATATTCGCTTTATTGCTGTGGTCAAGAACCAAACCTGCAGTACCTCTGAGGTGTACCTGTACTGTGTCACTGGGGAGGAAAAGTGGATGGATGGAACAAGCCCATAAAGGTAAACTGAACAAGGTCTTGTAAGCCAGG
Organism: Macaca thibetana thibetana; assembly: GCF_024542745.1. Classification (NCBI taxonomy): domain Eukaryota; kingdom Metazoa; phylum Chordata; class Mammalia; order Primates; family Cercopithecidae; genus Macaca; species Macaca thibetana. The sequence goes on along the minus strand of NC_065597.1, from coordinate 25,739,748 downwards.
TTGAGGAGATTAGTGTTTATTTTTACAAGAAATGGGTGACATTGAAGGATTGCATCTGGGAAGCAGTGTGATCTCTCCCAGTTCACATTATCAAATGTTTTTAATGCCAGAGAACATTTTTGGAGTGCTTTGTATATGTCAAGCACTATTCCAGGTGTTTCACAAATATTGATTCTCACAGCAGCCCTATAAATAAGGTATTCATATTACCCTCTCATTTTACAGAGGAAGCAGAGGTAATAAGTAATAGAGCAGCTTGCCCAAGGGTTTGAGTAATGAGTAGAGGAGCTGAGATGCGAAGGGAAGATTCTAACTTTTCTCTTATTCAGGGGAATTTGAACCTGCAGAGACAAAGGGCTGTGTCCAAAACATGCATAAGTAGTTTCTTGACACAGAATGGGCTGATCTGTTCAAATGCTGTAGACTTGAATGGCAAAGATGGGTGGAGGTCGTCTGGGGCAGGCATGGGGACCATTGCATGGTGAGCAGATTCCCGTAGGTTGGGGCTGCCTGTCTTTCAAGAGGAAGAACTTTGGAAACTGACCACATAGGAACGTGCAGAACTAAGCCAGCTACTGGTGATATGATTTCTTTTTTTTTGTCTTAGCAATGTAAGTACCTCCAGAATCTACTCTGACACTTTCTCCAGTCTTTTATCCTTTCATAAATGATATGAGCAAGGAGGGAAAGAATATACCATGTTCTAAATGTGATGGGCTCTTACTCTTACCCTTTAAATCTCAGGTAGCTTCCACAGAAGCCAAAGTTGATCCTTAACTCTAAGTGCAGCTAATGCATCTCAAAATCACAATAGACCTGAATATTCTCCTGGGTAGAGAGGGAATAAGGAGAAATGGCTACTGGTTAGAAGCTGTCATGGCTGCTAAGTGCATCACAGACATTTGTGATTTAAGTTGAAATTTTACCTTCCAGGGAAAATGAAAATCAGTCAGTCTTCTAATTTGGTGCATTAGAGAGGGGAAAAAATGCAATGGGAGAGGATAAAGTCACATCTTACAATTGTAACCTCCAGGGATTTACAGATACAACAGGGATGCCCCCAATGCAAACACCAGAGTGTGTCCACAAAGGAGAACAATGGAAGAAAATGCCAAAAAAAAAAAAAAAAAAAAAAAAAAAGCAGTAACCACTGCTCTATTGCTGTCATTTGATTTGCCATTCCCTCCCCATACCACCTGCGCATCTTGTAAACCACCCCCTCCCCACCACTGCCCTCATCCCCTTACAAATGACAGTTTCTAATAGGCACAGGCAATTTCTGATGGATGGGGAATCCTGGGTGCTTCATTAGAAGAAGAACAAAAGCAGTTTTGTAGTAATTTGGACTTGTTTGTCATCACAGACAGGTCCCTGCTGCTTTGTGTAAATAGGTAAGTCATGGTCTAACTCTGGCCTCAGACAGACAACAGCTTGTGCCTCAGTGTTTTCATTCGGGAAATGGGGATAATACTATTAATACTACTTTCCTCATGATGTAGTTGTAAGAATTCCATGAGACAGTAATTCAATGAAAATAATAAAAGCTAGTATTTCTCAAGGGGGTGCTATGCACCAGATACTGTTTCAAGCACTTAAACTCTGCTAACTCTTATACATTTTCTCTACCAACATATGAAGTCTCTGATTTCTATTTTGCAGATGAGGAGACTGAGGCACAGACTACTAATGGAATGTGCCCAAGGTGATAAAGTAAATAACGGAACAGGTGGTGCTTGAAATAAGCTGCAACAGATGCAGACTCTAATCCAGAGGTCAGCAAACAACAGCCCACCAGCAAGATCCCACCTACCACCTGTTTTTTTACAGCTCATGAGAAAAGAATGGTTTTTATCTTGTAAACAGTAGAAAATGTCAAAAAGAAAATAACAGTTTGCGGTCCATGAAAATTATATGAAATTCAAGTTGCAAAGTCCACAATAAAGTTTTGTCAAAACACAGTCACATCCTCACTTATATGTAGCTTCTTGCTGCTTTTATACTATATTGGCTGAATTGAGTAGCTGTGATGAAGATCTTATAGCTTGCAAAGGCTGAAATATTTACTTTACAGAAAAAGTTTGCCAACACCTGCTCCAAACCACTACAGGATACAGTCAACTAGTCTATTTGACCTCTTGCTGCTGTATAACCTACCATGTGCACATGCACACAGCACACACACACTTACATCTGTACATCTTTCCCATAAGTAAAACTAACATTTTCAAGTACACTGGAAATGTCCCATGATTAATGAAGTCCTGTACCAGTTCTCTAAGCAGCTGAGCTCCTCTTGCTATCAGGGACTGCTTGACTGGCACGGCCACCCTGTGTGCACCAAATGTTTCACACCTTCACCTGAGAGCTTTAATAATTCTCCTATCTTAGCCAAGAAAACTCTGCCACATAACCTCAGGCCTTATTAAGCCTTTGAACAGGAAGGTAACTAGAGAACTGCAATAATTATCTAGGTAATGAGTTAAAAATCACTCTTGCCGGAAATAACCTGGTAATGAGTAAGTCGTGCTATCATATTCAGTAAAAAAAGAACATATCTCTGAGAGCCAAAAGGAATGAGGATGGTGTCGAAATCAGTTTACAGATCAGCACCGGGGGCACTGCATATGACTTTCCAAAGAAAAAATAAAGGTAAAATGTGTAGAGAAAAGCCACTGGGTAAAGATGAAGGAACTTCTGAATTTCAAAATGAGAATATCTAGCATTCATTAAGAGGTCACCATGTGCCAGGAATGAGGCTAACAGCCTTATGTGGATCATTTTACCATTCCTTAAAACACCTAAATGTGGTGGTTACTATTCTCATTCCCATTTTTCAGATGAGAAAGCTGGGGCTCTGAGGAGTTGCATGACTTCCTCAAGGGTATGCTGCTGATAAGTGGTGGAGCTAGCTTGTAAGCCAGGCATTCCAGCTCCAGAGCCCACTATTCTCACTCACTATAGATAGAACAATAAGCCAAGACATCTTATATGCTCTGCCCAAGGCCACAAACCTGGTTTGGTGATAGAACAGGGACAATTCAGAACTTGAGAGACAACAACGAGTGTGGGGAAAGAGACTTATGTACATTATTTGCAATTAAGGAAACAGCAGAAACACTTATTCTTTTGATTCTAGTTCCAAATCATCATCATCATCGCCATTACCACGACCATCATCATCACCATCATGATGATCATCACCATCACCATGACCATCATCACCATGACCATCATCATCACCATGATCATCATCACCATCACCATGATAATCACCACGACCCTCATCATCACCATCACCATGATCATCATCACCATCACCATGATCATCATCACCATGACCATTATCATCACCATCACCATGATCATCATCATCACCATGACCATCATCATCACCATCACCATGATCATCATCACCATGACCATCATCATCACCATCACCATCATCATCACCATGACCATCATCATCACCATCATCACCATCACCATGACCATCATCATCATCATCATAATCATCATCACCATCACCATGATCATCATCCTCACCACGACCATCATCACCATCACCATGATCATCATCACCACCATGACCATCCCCATCACCATCAGCATAACCATCATCACCATTACCACCATCACGATGACCATCATCATCACCACAAAATAAGCTAATATTTATCAAGAACTTAGTATTGCTAAGCCCTATTTAAAACGTATTATCTCAGTTAATCGTTATGAGACCATCTTATTTAATCCTTAAATCCACCCTTTAAGTATCTAAATTATTCTGATTTTGTAGGTGGGAAAGCTGAATCAGAGAGATGGCTGAACCAGCCAAAGACATCCAACTGGAAGATTGAGGGTACAAGGTCAAACAGTCTGACCCTAGATTCAATCATCCCTGCTCTTGTCATTGGCTCCCCTGTTTGTGGATTTGGCCATCACCTTGGATCATCTAGGTGCCTTCCAGTCTCTCACAGGGCCCTGTGATTCTCCCAGCTACTTTGCACAACACCTTTCCAATTGCATTACTTGTTTACATGACAGTCTCTTTTGACTATCCATCTTCACACATGCGCACATATATACAGTACGAACTCCTCCAAGTCAGTTACTCTAGGTGGGGGTGCCTCCATCAGGCACAATATTTGAGGGCGTCCTGATAAATGTAGAATGAAGGAAAGCATGATGACTAAGAATCTAGGCTCTACCAAAACATATATGGGATCATACTGTGAAGAAATGTCTCAGGCCTCCGTTTATCATGTATTAAGTGATAATCATGGCACCTGCCATGTAGGATTGTCTTTGAATTAAAAAGGACTAGTCATATCCATAGCATGGCACCTGGCAAAGGAGCATTTGACGAAAGACAACTATTATTAATAAAACTACCTCTATAGAATAAATACATGGATGGATGTAACAGATGGATGGATGGATGGATGGATGGATGGATGGATGGACGAACGGATGGAAGGATGATTGGATTAATGAAATTCTAACTAATTAGAAGGACTTGTTTTGAGAACAAAAATGATAAATAAGAAAATGTACAGTTTTTATATATAACAAAAATGCTCTTTACCCTGCACAATTGTAGAATATTTCAAGCTTCACAAGGCCTAAAGGATCAGGCTGTGACCCACAAACAAGCCCCACTCCAAAGGCCCAGAGAGTACCAATGAAGTTGTTCATTTTCAAAACTCAGCCAAGCATTTGGCTCTGCTGGGCACTTACCAGAGTTATTTCAAGACTATTGCTCCCAACATCATCTGTTATTGCCTGCAAGAAGGGGAAGAGGGGGCGGGAATAGACAAAATAACAGGTAAGACTGAAAACTCCATCAAGACCAGAGCTGCACCTGCTTTGCTCAACACTGAGAACCTAGCACATGGCACAATTTCTTATATTTTTTAATTATGAATCCTCAAGGTAGGCTAAATTCTATATTCTAAAGCAAAAACAAAAATAAAGAACTCCAAAATTTCAACAAGTGAACACTGTGAAGATTTATCTTTCACTCCTGTCACAATCTGGTGTGGATTTTTGTATTTGCGCAGGGGTTTGGGTGGTTGACAACTCCTTGCTGTCATTTAGGAACCCAGACTCCTCCTTCCATTTTGTGGCTCCACTATCCCCCACCAGACTCTCTTCCTCCAGGTGGCAGACAGAGGAATAGGGCAAATTTGCATGGAGAACTTCAGAGGAAGTTTTGCAGAAGTAAGGTAGACCTTACATCATCCCACATCCCACAGACCAGAATCCAGCCACAGAGAACTTAAGGGAGGCTATGGAATATAACCTAGCTATGTGCCCAGGACAGGACAAAGAAGGAAGCGAGCTGGTGAATAACTAGCCAGTCCCCACAGAAAGGTTCAATAAATATGTGCTGAATGGAAAAGCAAATGCCCACAAGAAGCAAAGAAACACAGCCTTGAAAGCAAATGAAACACAGGGGTGAGGAGGAACAGAGTGCCACCTACATACACCGATCTAAGGAGATACATTACAATCATTCTGAGGCTGGAACTCAAGCCACCCAACGGCTCCCTTAATTTAACTTCTCATGTGGAACTCCTCCTTCCCCAGACTGTTCACCAGGTCCACCTGTTCTCCATTTTTATCTGTGCTGGTAACTTTAGTCCTGATTTCCAGATGCTGGACTAGACTGAAGGTCAACATTGGACACCTCAACCCTGTATTAGGGGACAAGAAAAACGCCCTGATTTAATATCCAGTTAAGGCACCAGAAATGATTTATTGACTCTTAAAAGAGAAATGTGAGAAAACATGTACCTTGACCCCAGGTGCCTATTGAGTAAAAGCAGTCAGAGCTTCCTGGTGCTGGACATGCCATCAAATCAGGGCACTCTTCACAGGTGGGCTCATGTGAAAGAAGCTTATATGTATGTATCTGCATCCCTGATACCCTGTGAGCATCTTGGGGGCAGGAACTGACTTATTCACTTCTGACCTTCCTGCAGGAGAACTGGGCAGAGTTTGCATGCAATAGCAGGTGCTTGTAGTAGGTACCTGTCCTTCTGTCGACCTGCCATCTCTCAGGTTCTCCATGCACCAGTGTCCTAGTGTATCTTTGGGAAATCACCTCACTCTGCATATTTGGTCCATGAAAATAAGGGTGACTCCACCCTCAGCTGCAGAGCTGATCATGTGGCCCTAGCCTAGCCCATTCCAGCAGTTCAGCTGGCACAGTACCTGTACCGTGTTCATGGGACCCCAACTAAGCAAATCATTGTCAGCTTTCTGCAAGGACTGTTAAAGAACAGCAGCTCTCTCTCTCTCTCTCTCTCTCTCTCTCTCTCTCTCTCTCTGCTGGGGTTGTGAAATTATAAGGCTACAGATCTGAGTCTGCCAGTAGCTGGTATCGCATGGGAAGAACTTGCCTGAGACTGAAGTCACCATAGAAAAAAACAGAGCCAAGAGATGGAGAGAGAAACCATTTAACAAGCTTCAAGCCCCTGTATTCACTTTTGCCTGAAACTCAATTCCCTGGACCTTTTCAGTTAAGTGAACTATACATTTCCCATTTGAGTTGGACATGAACCCCTTAAAATTGAGAGGATTCTGATGAAAATACATCTCCAAATGCCTATTGAATTAAATTGAAATAACATTTCAAAAAAAAATTATTCTATACTCTGTTGCGTTTCCATCCAAACCAAGAAGTCTTCCTTGAATCCCATCCCTGCCTCCCAATGGGCCCGGTGGCAGTGTGGTCTGTCTGACCATGGGTCAGTGAAAGAGGGTACGGACAAAGAATTCAAGCATGTGACACATCCCAAATACATTTCATGAAAGCATACCATGTCCTTCCATCCCCATTGCCACAGCATAGTGTAGCCTAACTGGCATTTCCCCTGGGCTGCACCTACAGCCTCCCGATGACTCTCTCCCCTGCCCTCTCTGCTCCGTCACAGTGACCAGACTGTCCCTAAAACTTAGCTCATTGGATGTACAGTGCTTGTAATTCCTAATGACTTTGATCATATTTAGAACAAAATCTGAACTCTCTACCAAGGACTACAAAGACCAGAATGACCTGGCACCAGTTCTCTCTGTCAAAGTACATTTCTTGCCATACTTTCCTTCATTCCCATGGCTCATCTTTTAATTCTTCAAACTTAGCAATCTCTTTGCTGACTGCTTTCTTTGACTTTGCTGTTACTTCTACTTGCAGTACCTTTCTTCCTGCCTACATGAACAAAGTCTTCCATTCCAGCCTCACTGGGTGACTGGCCAGTTCCATGACCTTCCATGTGCCCATACCTACCCTGCACCTTGTACCCCACCCCTCCTTAACTGCCTGAGGACCTCTGAACCTCCCTGTCCCTCACTCATCCTAAATATAACTTTCCCAACTGGTTTCTCTGGCCCCCAAGGCAGAATCAATGCTCCTTCATCTGTATTCCTTCGGCACATCATGTGTGTAAATATTAGCTCACGGCACATTGCAATATGATCTTTTGTTTATGTATCTGAACCCTTTACCAGATCATGGCTTATCAAGGGTGGGAGCAGTGTCTTATGCTTTTTGATAGAAACTGAGGTTTTAATATCATCAGCAACATTGTAGGTGCTCAATGAATGTTTGTTAAATAAAGGAGAGTAATGACCAGTCATTGAAGAAATTAACTGAGCACCCTTGGAGCAAATTGCTTGGCATCCCTGGTTATACTTTCATTATGTATAAAATGAATGTTTTGTGCCAGTAATTATCATGGTTTCATCCCATAATCATGTTGGGAGAGCTAAATCAGTTCAGGTTCTTGATCCCTTCTCCAGTAAACCTCACTCACTCATTTATTCAGTTAGTATTTATGGAGCATCTACTATTTACCAAGCTTTGTTTCAGGAACAGGAGACTCACTGGCGAATGAGCCAGGTGAGGGTCAGTGCTTGTAGCAATGCCAACTCACTGTGACTGACTCAAACAACCATGTACAAAGACCTGGCCATCGTGAACAATAAATACATCAAGACATCAAATCACGCTGTTTTGTTCAATGTTGTTTTATTATAATGTTGATGAGGAAAAAAAAAAAAAAACAGTAACTCTTGGCCTGGACCACCTCTGTGTGGAGTTTTCACATTCTCCCCAAGTTTGTGTAGGTTTTCCCTGGGTCGTCTGGCTTCCCCCAACATCCCAAAGTTGTGCACATGAAGTGAACTGTCGCATCTACATTGCCCCAGTCTGAATGAGTGTGAGCGTGGGTCTAAGTGTGCCCTGAGATGGAATGATGTCCTGTCCAGGGTCAGTTCCTATCCTGCGCTAGTAGACGCTTTGGCCACCCAAGACCCTAAACTATTATAGACTAAGCAATTTGGAAGATGAATTAATTAATACAAAGTATTATAAAACAAAAACTCACGAAGTACTGTGTATAATAATTATAAAAATGCACAACAATAAACAATGCAGTAAGAAAGCACTCAGTGAGCACGCTGTTAGTTGGAATTATCTGTTTTCAAACGCATGGTGGCAGGAGGTGCCCCTGATAATTTTCACTTTGCAAACCTTTATTCCTTGATTTAACCCACCATCACTATGACCACCGTCACTCACTGATTCACCAAAAACTGAGCAAACCATTATCTTGTTTTTATTCATCTTTCTTAAATGTATATATAGCTCATCTTTATTTCAATGTTTAATTTTAGAAGTGTTTTGGGTCTTTATTAAGAAGTTTGGTGATGTTTTTGTGACCAAGAATGTGTCGTAGGAACTTAACTCTCGTTTATACCATTTAGCCTATAGTAAAAATTGCTCTCATTATATTTCTTTTCCCTGAAAGTCACAGTTTTCAAGAACCTACCAATGAAGTTAAATGAGGACATAAGGTACAGTAAGACTTTTTTTTTTTTGGAGACAGAGTCTCCCTCTGTTGCCCAGGTTGGAGTGCAGTGGCACATGATCTCGGCTCACAGCAACCTCTGCCTCCCAGGTTTAAGTGATTCTCCTGTCTCAGCCTCCCGAGTTGCTGGGATTATAGGCACCCACCACCATGTCCAGATAATTTTTGTATTTTTAGTAGAGACAGGGTTTTGCCATCTTGGCCAAGCTGGTCTCAAACTCCTGATCTCAGGTGATCTGCCCACCTTGGCTTGTCAAAGTGCTGGGATTACAGATACAAGCCACTGCACCCAGCCTGACTTGTTTTAATCACATGCTTAAAACAGAGGGGGCAGGAACCCCAGCTCCACTTCCATCATTGCCTTCACACCTCATGTAACTTATGAAGTTGGCGTCATTACTTCCTTTTGCAGGTGGGAAAACTGAACCTCAGACTCAAAGCCATTGGACAGTCAATGGAAGGGCCTGGAACTGGGACTTGCACACAGGACCACCTGACTCTAAAGAAAATGTAGAGTTTTAACTTCCAAGCTTTAAGTCTTTAGTAACAGTGTATCTCCACACCACCTGTCCCACATAGACTCAGGCCAAAATTATATTACAGGCCAACGGCAGTGACTTCAGTGTCCTGCTCATGGAAACTGCTGAGAATGGGAGCCAGAGCTTGCATCTTTCCCCCATATCATGTTTCATCTTAAAAGAGCCCCAGCAGAAAAACAGCAACAACCTTTCCACAGGACTTCATAAACTACAAATAACTTTCACAAGGCATAGCTGATTTAATGCTCATAACCACCCAGTGAAAGAGATATTGACCTCAGTGTGAAGGATATTCAAAATATTTAACAACTGTCAAGGCACGGACACCAATCAACCAGAACAGATACTGACCACATGCACCCAACATGCACCAAATGGCTCTCAGGTCTGGTGAGATGCTGTTCCGCCTCAACTCCTTTCACTCTGGACACTTGATATGGTTTGGCTGTGTCCCCACCCAAATTTCATCTGGAATTGTAGCTCCCATAATTCCCACGTGTTGAGGGAGGGACCTGGTGGGAGATAATTGAATCATGGGGGTGGGTCTTTCCATGCTGTTCTCGTGATAGTGAGTAAGTCTCATGAGATCCGATGGTTTTATAAAGGGGAGTTTCCCTGCATGAGTTCTCTTCTCTTGTCTGCCACCATGTGAGATGCGACTTTCACCTTCCGCCATGATTGCAAGGCCTCCCCGGCACTGTGAGTCTGTTAAATCTCTTTCTTTTGTGAATTGCCCAGTCTTAGGTATATCTTTATCAGCAGCATGAAAATGGACTAATACAACACTAGACTGTGCCCCACCTACCTCAGGGCTTGGCACTTTCTGTTTCCTTCCTTAACACTTTCTCCTTCACCATCCCCACCCCAGTTGCTGGTTACTTCCTACTTCTACTTCAGGCGGCAGTTCAGAGGTCGCCTGCCCAGGGAAATCCCGCTGTCAGTGGTGAATCCCACCATCACTCACCTGTGCCCTACAGAGGCTCCTTACTGGGAATACCTGTGACTCCCCAGAAGCGGGACTCGACCAATAATAGATGGGAAGTTGGTAGATAAATACCCCAGGTCCCTCATTCCTCAGTGGTGATAACTATGAGATGTGGTTTTCATTTTCTCCCAGAGTCCCCAGTGTGATTTGGCTCCAGCTGCCCATAAGAACAAGCAATTGCTTGAAAGCAATCCCCGTCATTGGCTGCCCTTTCTTCCCTGTCTCACTTCCCTACTGCCTTACCACTTTCCTGAGATCACCTCTCAAATAAACACCTTGCACACAAATCATTGTTGCAGGGTCTGCTTCTGTGGGAATTCGACTAAAACAGCATCCCTGCTCACACAGAATGGGTCAGGTCTCATTGGGTGACATTCGCAGTAGTATCTTATTCTTTTCTTTTAGGAAACTCATCTTCGTTTGTGATGACACATGCATTTTGGGAATAAACTGGCTACTTCCCCCACTAACTGATGAACCCCTACTATAGTAGGCTAAACAATGACCCCCAAAGATACCAAATCCTAATCCCTAGAACTCATCAATATTAACTTATATGGCAAAGACATTGCAGATATGGCCAATTTAATGATTTGCAAATGAGATTATTTTGGATTATCTGAGTAGCCACTAAATATAACCCCAAATTCCTTCATAAGAGGGAGGCAGAGGAATATTGAACACAGAAGGTCATGGGACCATGGAGCCAGGGACTAGACTGAAGTACCTGTAAGCTAAGGAATGCTAGGAATCACCAGCATCTAGAAGAGTCCAGGAATGGAATCTCCTCTAGTCAACACCTTGCCTCTAGCCCATTGAAACATGTTGGCTTCCAGAATTTTAAGAGAGTAAGTGTGTGTGTGTGTGTGTGTGTGTGTGTGTGTGTGTGTGTGTGTGTGTGGCGTTTTTTTTTTTTTTTTTTTTTTTTTTTTTTGGCAGTCTCACTCTGTCACCCAGGCTGGAGCGCAGTGGTGCAATCTCAGCTCACTGCATCCTCTGCTCCCGGTTTCAAGTGATTCTCCTGCCTCAGCCTCTCAAGTAGCTGGGATGACAGCTGCACACCACCACACCTGACTAAATTTTTGTGTTTTCAGTAGAGATGGGATTACACCATACCCTTATTTTTTATGTGATTTAGCATCCTCTTATCCATCTCTGGGCCCAGGCTCAGGAGCCTTGTTGGGCCAGGGCTCAGGAGAACCAACCTGTACTCAATTCATGTCCTGTTGAATGGAAGGCAGACAATGGCAGTGTGGTTATGGGGTGCACCTGGGCAGACTTCTCCAGCAGCCAAGTGTGACTAACTTCAGCAAGGGGACACATCTGCAGCATCTGGCCAAGCTCAGCTCATTCCCCAAAAGGGGCACTCATTCCAGCATCTTCCTGCCTGGACGAAGGAATCTCTGAGTCTCCAATTATCCCTTCTAACTCCAGACTCTACACAGGGACTTGAAGAAGGAATGAGACCTAGAGGCGCATCTTACAAGGGACCCCTGTAAGGCTTCTGCTTGAGGCAAAGGACAAAGAAAATCTACAGTTATCATGTGCTTGGCTGGAAAGGATTTTTGGTGGGTGAAGTCTGGGCTTATTAAAACAGACCTGGCATATTCATAACTTGTATTACTCAGCAACCGTGAACCCCTCCAGAAACCTGTGCAGGCAACTAATGATTTTAAAACTATGAGTCACCCCCCTTCATACCCACTTTCCCTGCCAAACGGTTGAAACTCCATGCCAGCTGGGTGTCTGCTTATTTACATAATTAATCTAGTATGAAGTCTTTATATGTCCCTCCTCAGCCTTCTCTTTTCCAGGATAAATAACCCCGATTCCTCCATTCATAATCCCCAATTTTTACAACCTTTTAATAATTTTTTTGTGGCTCCCTTCTGGATTTTCTTTTGGCTCTATTTACGCCTTATCTAAATTTAACAGATGTGTTACAAAGGCAATTAGGAGAGATGAATCTGTCAGAACCTGGAGCCATCTCTCATTTGGATCCATGTTTGTCTCTTTCTCTGCAAAGGTGGCATAGAGAATTCCCACCACCTTTCCTATGGAAAACTGGGCTCGGAATGGGCTGCGAGTTTCTTTTCCCCATAGGAGGTCCTCCAAGGTCCTGAAAAGACAGTTTCCATAAAGGCAGGAAGCAGAGGACATGACTAAACCCAAGAGGGAAGTCTTTTCCAGGCTCCTCGGGGGATTGAGGAGGGCCAATGGCTCTCTGGCAGCTGTTGCAGTCTCCTGAGGCCAGGCCAGCCTGCCCTTCTGTGTCCTAGGGTCTTATCTGACCATCCCTGAAAGGTCATTTCCTTATCTGACTTTAGGCAGAGCCAAAGAACTGAGCCCCAGCAGACTGCAGGGAAGCTGACTCCTGAGTTTTCAACACCCAGAAGTGACACGTGGCTTAGCTTCCACCAAAGAGCCCATAAAAGGCATTTGGTAACACTGTGATGTGCTTAAAAAAGAAAGGGTGTTTCTGGAGTTGGATTGGGGATTTCCTACTCAGGTATGTTTTGCAAGGAGGGGAAATAAAAAAGGAAGGCAGGACTGAGGTGAGACTGTGGCTTGTAATTTTGCAAAGACGAAACCCTATCATCGCTGCTTTGTGCTGCGTGTCATTGTCACCTCTTTGTTCTGATCTTTCCTGCAATGGAGTGTCTCCCCTTCCACAGTGTGGCCTGCTATTTCCCAGGTACCCACTTGACAGGGCACAGACGGTGGGGATGTGTATTTGAGGCAGGATTAGTAAATACAGAATTTCCTGTTTGGCCACCCTGTCAACAATTTCAAGGTGAAAAGCCCACCAGTTCACCAGCTAATTTGGTGAGGGAGATTACTGTTGTGTGCAAAAATCAAATAAAATCCTTTGCAGCTTTTCTTAGGCAGCATCGCACGTAGCCCCGGTCTCAAGATCAATAAAGCAGAACTTACTCCTCATTACCTGTTAATAAGGTGCGAGCAGAAACCAGAGTATGGAGCGGGGCCTCTTTTGCCTCTCAACAAAAAGACGCCCTGACTTCACTCTAAGCAGTGCAGGATTGGTGCTGATGGTGGCTAAGTGACTTGGTAGCGGCCATAGTTGACTTTCAGCCTGTAAGTCATAGAATTAGACTGGCTTTCGCAGTGTGAAAAAGCTTCTCCTGATACTCAGGACATTTAGAAAAGCCATATCCTGGCTTAACGTGCTTCATGATGCTTGCTAACTGGGCATTAACTGAGTGAGTTAATAACAATTATTAACTCAGAATTGAACTTAGCTAGGGTCCTGTCTAAGTTCCCAGTGCTGCCCCCAGCCAGGCCTCTTAGGGACTTTGGATCTAGACATAGTGGAAAGAGTTTGGGACTTTGTATTAGTTTCCTACGGATGCTGGAACGAAATATCACACATTGGCTGGTGTAAAACAACAGAAATGTGATCACTCACAGTTCTGGAGGCAAAAAGTCTGAAATCAAAGTGTCAGAAAAGCCATGTCCTCTCTGAAGGCTCTAGAGGGCAATCTGCTTCATGCTGTTCTCTTAGCTCCTGGTCATTGCTGGCAGTTTTGGTGTTTCTTGACTTGTAGATGCGTCACCCCAGTTTTTGCCTCCATCATCATACAGAGTTCTTTGTGTGTCTTTGTGCCCCTTTTCTTTTCTTTTTCCTTTTTTTTAAGATGGAGTCTTGTTCTGTTGCCTAGGCTGGCGTGCAGTGGTGCGATCTCGGCTCACTGCAACCACTGCCTCCTGCCTCAGGCTCCTGAGTAGCTTAAACTAGAGGTGTGTGCCAACACACCCAGCTAATTTTTGTATTTTTAGTAGAGACAGGGCTTCCCTATGTTGGCCAGGCTGGTCTTGAACTCCTAACCTCAGGTGATCTGCCAGCCTCAGTCTCTCAAAGCGCTGAGATTACAGGCGTGAGACACCACACCCAACCCTCTTTTCTTCTTATAGAGACATCAGTAACAGTAGATTAGCTTCTTCCCGCAAAATGACTTCATTTTATTTTGGTTATCTGCAAAGACCCTATTGCCAAATAGTGTTACATTTACAGATCCTGGGGGTTTGGACTTCAACATATCTTTTGGGGGGACACAATTCAATCCTTAATAGACTTGGAAGCAGATATGTTGGTTCAGCCCTGGGGAAGAGGGCTTAAGTGGAGTCAGAGGCATCAAAGAGCAGAGAAGCTACCTTTATGGGTATATGAGTGTCCTGTGGCTGCTGGGAGAAATGACCACAAATGTAGTGGCTTAAAACAACACCCACTTGGCCGGGTGCAGTGGCTCACACCTGTAATCCCAGCACTTTGGGAGGCCAAGGCAGGTCAATCACCTGAGGTCAGGAGTTTGAGACCAGCCTGGCCAATATGCACTCCAGCCTAGGTGACAAGAGTGAAACTCGGTCTCAAAAAAGAATAATAATATTAAGGGAATGATTTGAATACTTACCCTGCCCAGGCCCTCAACTGAGCACTTCTAAGATATGATCTCACTGGATTCTCACAATAGCCCTGTGAAAGGGAAACTATTGTTTTCCTTTTTTTCACAGATACAGAAGCTCTAAAGAAGCTAAATAATTTGCCAAAGCTCATAGAATTAGTAAGAGACCTAGGTGAAAAGTGCACTAGGCTACCTAACATTTAAAGATCATACCACCTTTTTTTCTGGTGTGCATTTGCTTTTTCTGGCTTTTTAATGGAGTCTTAGAGCAAATAAGACAATATTCTATATATAAGACATCATAACAATCATGAATGCAACCATCTTTTTATATTTTATATTTCTGCAACCTCCAAGACCATACTCTTGACCATCCTGCCATTCTGACTCCCAGAAACATTGCACAGAGTGTTGTTGGCAGAAGAAGCACAGAGAAGGGACACCCAACCGTGCTGGGGGCAGGCAAGGAAAGGGTTTCAGGAGGAGGCATACCCCCAGCCCCTCGAGGACACAGAAGCTCTCTTGGTCTCATGATGACACTGGGACTCATACAGATACTTCAAATCAGGCTTGATGGATATCCTAGTTCTGGGGACAGTGGTTCTTAGATACCAATCTGTATAGAATTGCCTGCAAAGCATGTTCCAGTTGCAGATCCTTGGACCTCACACCCGGGAACCCTGCTTTGATAGGTCTTGGCCAGGCTGGAGAAACTGCATGTTTATTCAGCATCCCAAAGATTCTTATGTGGGTGGTACCGGGATCCCAAATTGAGAGGCAATGGCTTCGATCTTGCTATTCCCTCAGGTAACTTGTTTTTGTTGTTGTTGTTTTTTTGCCAAACATCCTTTGCCGTCCCTAAACATGCGCGTGCGCGCGCACACACACACACGCACACACCAGGGTTCTATTTACTCCATAAGCATTAACCAAGCACCCAGGGAGCAGGACATTGTGCTCGTGCCTGAGGGTCAATGGAGAGAAATTCCTTGATGAAATTCGGGGTCTAGCAGAGGAGATAGGACAAGTAAACACTGATCCACATGAAGCTGAAAGCAAGAGTGGCCCCCAGAGAGCAGAGAGTTAATAAGAGCCCCAAGGGAGTTAATAAGAGAAGCTGATGGTGGATAAAAGCTGGAACCCAAGAAGACTTCCTGCAGAACGGGCAAACTTGGAACCGGGAGGTAATCCCAGGAAAGGCTATGCAAACAGTCAAGAACGTAAGAAGAGTTCAGGGAGTCAGCCATCTCAGCTGGGGCTTCAGGGGGCCTGATGAGAACCAAAGGAGCAGGGGAATTAAACATTTATGCAGCCTGAAGTGTGGATCATGGAACTCTTTACTGCTGCATTTTGTAGGCAGCCATTTGAGAAAGGGACACAGAATAGATGTGATAGGTGGGGCACAGGGTAGTGAGTTTGAAAGCCACCATGATAGGCCTGGTAAGAGAAAAATGAAGTCATTTACATAGGTTATCGGGCAAGATTTATTACCATGGAGAAGAATAAGCAAGGTGCTGATATGATGCCTCCCTTTCATTTACATAGAGGCCGTATTAATGCTAGTTACAAATCACTGAAGTGAGTCCCAGAAGGGAGCATTTTTATACAAATCTTTGTTGAGGTTTGTGCTTAAAAGTAATATAATAAAATGTATTCTATAATTTAGACTTTCTCTAAATTACACTGGCCTTTAGCTAATTAGTAAAATAATTAATGAAGATTGACCATTTTGATAAAGGGAGGGTTACTATCTTCAACAACGTCATGCAAGATGATGGCGTAAGTCTGTAGAACATTCAATAAATGAAAGGCAATTGAATGATTTTTATGCTGGTAAGTTTTTTAAAAATATAGTAAGTTTGGATGAAATAATATGATAGTATCTGTCTCCCAAGAGAAGTCTGGAGTATAAAATGCAAGAAGGCCAGAGAGCAGAATGGTTAAGGCTGAGGCCTCTGGACTGATTTCAACTAGCCTCAAATCCAGCATAGACTGCCTAGTAGCTGTGTGATGTGGAGCAAGTGATTTAATTTCCCTGAGCCTCATTTTCTCCAACTGTTAAATGGGACTAATATGAGCGCCTAACTCAGAAGCACTGTTGTGAAGATTAAACAAGTCCTTGAGGCACTGACACCTGGTAGGAACTCATCGGCAGGTTGTCCTTATCACCACGGGGCATTTCCTGAGTGTCTGAACTTTAGAATGTGTTCCAGTGTTTCATCAGCAGCAAAACATAATAGGAATAGCCATAGCAGGCGACTATAGGCTGGATCCCAGTCCTGACTTTCCCATGGACAAGGTGGGGGAGCCCAGAAGAGCCCCTCAATGTCTCTGGGTCTCAGATTCTTTGTCTGTGCAATGAGAAGGTAGATCTATGTTGGAATTCTACAACTGATATTTTTAGAACCCTCTAATCTTTTTTCAAGTGGCATCTCCTCTTGAACCCTCATGCCTAAAACAGATGAAAGTGCTTACCCTGGATGAAGTATGCTTGAAGGGCCAGAGTCCAAGCTATTTACTTCACTCTGTTCCTCTTGCATCCTCCCCATTCCAGAATTCCAAGTGCCATCTCTCAATGCTAGACCTCTGGAGAAAACAGGTTTAAAACCACGGGATGACGGTCCTGCAGGATCACTGGAGGTTCTAAGACTCTATGCTTAAGAGAACAGTAGATGATGAGGGGCTCTTCACTGGTGAGATCAAACAAAATCTTTCATAAACACTGCTAGATCTCCTTGAAAACTGTGTCCCTCAGGGTCATTATTAGAACCTCCACACTGTGGTCACTGCCACGCGGCCCTTTCATGTTGGTTCCTATTTAGAAGACCTGAGAAAGACACAGAAACTGCTAGGAGGTGTTTAGACACAGTGCAGTCTGGGCACATGATTGGCCCAGACCTTCAGCTGCTAGACACTAACACTGGCACAAGAAGAGACGACTGGATGACTAGCTTCTTCCTGTACCTTGTTTATGCACTAGCTTTTTAAATTAATGTTGGGGTAAAAAAAAAAAATCAGGTGACAATTTATAAGACATGCCAAATGAAACTGTTCTTTCATATATGCTTACAATGGGCTGTTTGATTCTGAAATGTATGCACATTTATGTATAAAAGTATATATGTATGTAAAATATATATATATACTTATAGGTTATAATATATTTGTATATAAATATACTTTTATATATTTTATAAATATACAAATATATTTTTATAATATTTTATAAACATCCTATATATATAATACATTTATAAATATACAGACATACATATACTATATTTTAAAATCATATAAAATGATTATTACATTATATGTAAATATATTTGTATATTGTACATACTTTATATCTTTTATAAACATACAAATACATTTTATATATTTTATAAATATACAATATATTATATAAGACAAAATATATTTATATAAATTATTTTAAATTTTATATAAATATATTTATACATAAATTTATTTGTAAATATAATAAATATAAATATAAATTAATAAACTTAATTTACAAATTAAATTTTTATATAATATATTTTATATAAAAATGTATATAATATATTTTATATATTATATTTAAATATATATTTACATAGTGTGTGTATGTGTGTGTGTGTGTGTAGTATGTATACTTTCATTTAAGGCAATCTTTCTCAGCCTATCCTAACCTATGCTATCAAGCCCAGAAGATGGTCTGACTTTGAGACAATCCTTACGTAGGTTATCCAACCTCACATCCTCATCTAGAGCCCTTCTGGGGCTCCATTTCTTTCAAACCCATTTCTTCTTTGGACAGCTCTATCTGTTTCATCTTTCTTTGTTGATCTGAAATCTGTCTGTCTATGATATCTTCCCCATTAGTTCTACCTCTTCTCTCTCTGCCACAGGAAACAGGAAGGCCCACTCCATAGATGCTAAATGGAAGCTCCTGCATCCTCTTTACCATATCTTTTCTACTCCAGGTTAAACAAGCTACGCTCCTCCAACAACGCTCATATAAAGCCCTAATAATTATATTCATCCAACACTTGCTATGTGCCAGTCACTGGGCCAAAGACTTGACATGAATTATCTCATTTATTGTCCACAGTCTCACAAGGTACCTATTAGTGTTATCCACACTTTCAGATGAAGTAACAGAAACATCAAAGAGATTAAGTAACCAGCCTAGAGTTATACCCCTTGCAAGCAGGGAGCTAGAATTTAAAATTAGGCAGTCTAATTCCAGGCCCCTGATTGGAACCATTAAATTTGTCTGCTACACAGACTGCTTCGTATCTGTTGCTTTAAATAAGACATAGAATTGGATTTATTTTAAAGAATTTCTTAAAAATTGTTCCTGTGGCATGAAACAGAAAACAAACAAAAAAAAAAATTGCAAGTTCAGAATTTTTATCTATGTCTTGGTTCCTGGGATTAAAATAGCTTTTGATGATAATGTCCATGTAGAGTGGGAGCTGGCCAGCCTCGTTCTGCTGATTGGTTTTTGAGAACCACTAAGGGCATATTCAAAGACTCATCTTCATTCGTGGAAAACTGGATAGAATTGGAGCTTATATCCATTGTTATACTTATTGTGTCTGTTGCGGTGAAACAGGGGCTGACCAGTGATGTAATCGGCAGCTCCCTCTGATTCTTATCCTTGGGCCAGTCCCCAGTTCTCAACTGTGAAATATGAGAATCTCTAATCTACAAACTCATCACTCAGGACTCTTCCGGTTCTAAAGAACAGATTCAGATTCACAGTTGTCAAATTTATGAAAGACTGAGAAACAAATTATCAATTTATGAGAGAGCCCTGGCAGAATTTCTGATGCTGGTCAGCTATACAGAGTACTTTCTCATTTACTACTCTGATATTCACACTGTTTAAGTTGTGTTTGGGTCAGTTTGGGGAGGGGTGTCTCAGAAAACTGACCTCTTCTCCATCTGCCCCGCGTCATCTGATTGGATCAGGGCAGACAGCTGACTTGGGGTCCCCTCTTTTTAGAGTGGTCATGGTCAGTGTTTTAGACCCTGACTATCTTGAGCTGGGCGAATCAGATCTTCTCTTTAGATAAATTAGAATCAAGAGACAAGAAGATACCAGTTGGCTTTGGAAAACCCAAGGTCAAGAGAGTAGAGGATGCTATCTGGGGCCAGATCCAAGATAGGAGATCAGAGGAAGCTGCTGAAGAGACAGAAACAGTGGAGTCTTCATACAGAAAAAGAGAAAGTGTGAGAGATGGAGAGTGAGAGCTAGAGAAGTAGGGAGGAGAGCTCTCATCTGAACTCCCCAGGCTCCTGCACTCTGATGCCTGCTTGTTCAGTGGTTCTTGCACCCCCTTATGCCCTATTTATACTTTTATAGTAACTCCCTGTGGACCCACTAAAACCCATTCTCTTCTCCTTCTCTCCCACAGTAGAGGAATGCAAGCTGCCCCACAAAGTCAGCCAGCTAGATTTTCCAGCCTCACTCACAGCTGTATGTGGGTATATGACCAAGTTTGAGCAAATGGGATGCGAACAGTGTGATGTAAGCAACATCTGAGTCATCTCTAATGTAAAAGATACACGTGTGCCCCCATCCATGCACTGAAAAGCAGACATACAAATGAGCCAACTTCAACCATGCAGACAAGGACCATCCCCACGGTGACGTCTGAGCAACCATTGGAAGGAACAAGATGGAATGATTACACAGGGCAAAGCCAGCCTGCCAGTCGGTACCACTCACCAAGGCACCAAAACATGAGATAAAGGTTCATCTTATCAAGCCGTTGGATTTGGGAGTCTCTTTGTTATGGAAGCTTGGTCTTTCCCTAACCGACACGTATGTTCCTTTCTTTGGGTAAATTTTATTGTGTTCCTCTTCTCTGAAACCAAAAGAACCTTGAATACCACACAGATGGTAGCCCAAGAGGCTGCTTTGTGCTGAGATACACATCTTCATCTACAAATATTTAGTGAGCGCCTACTTTGTGCAAATTACGTGAAAACAGTGACATCAAGCTTAAGGAGGGCAATGGGTGTTACCAAAACCATGTTGGAGCTAATTCTGCAGAATCAGATGGGTGATCTGTCATCAGAATCCACACATCCCCTGCACCCCTGAGTGCTGTGGTCACTCTGTCATCTATCACAGACCCTGGCTTCTAGGAAGACTTCTTTCCATTTCTTTAAAATAAGGAAAAGTATTTTGCCTGTGACTAAGCCCAGTGCAAAGGCCATGCACCCCATCATCTCTCTGTGCCTTAAGGATATTCTTACTCCTTCTGTATGTCCTGGTGGCACCTTTATACCACTGCTCATTCTCATTGGCCAGTGCCTGTATTGCACCTGTTGTTAAATATGTGGAAGATCATGTCTATCCCTATCTATTCCCTACAAATGTTTATAACTCCCTTCTCTTTGAAATCTCCACAACAAAGTGAGTCAGCTGGCTTTGTATACATAGCCTCATTAGCAATGGCTTTTGTTCAGTTAATGGAGAAAAGAATCAAGCATGGAATTGGTGTTAATTAGTTAAGCTTGATACAACTAAATCAACTACTTGACGAAATTATCGCATTTCCGACTTTATGCTTTAGGAAGCAAAACAACTGCCTGTGACTAAAGCTATTTTCCCGCCAAACAGGGGATGGTCTACACCTTGTCCTCCAATCTGAGGCTTCTGGGATAGCCCCTGATTTCACTATCCTTTTCCTTTCCTTAACAGAGGACTCCCTAAATGTAGAACCGAAGGCAGACTAATTTTATAACTTTAGAAGAGAGGGCTAAACTAAAATATTCACAAAAACATTGGTTTGGAAAATGTGGCAGGCACATATACTTAATTCAATGAGAACGTTATCACATTAAAAATGACCTCTATACTTCTTTTTTATTTATTTATCTTTTTGAGACAGAGTCTCGCTCTGTCACCCAGGCTGGAGTTCAGCGGCGTGATCTCAGCTCACTGCAACCGCTGTCTCCCGGGTTCAAGCAATTCTCCTTTCTTAGCCTTCCAAGTAGCTGGGATTACAAGCACCCACCACCACACCTGGCTAATTTTTTTAAATTTTATTTTTAGTAGAGACAGGGTTTCACCATGTTGGTCAGGCTGGTCTCCAACTCCTGATCTCAGGTGATCCACCCACCTCCACTGACCTCTGTACCTCTGAACATTATGAAGAATTGTAAACTCCTACCAGCACTTTGCAAGATCTGGCCTTGCTTATCTCTCCATCTCCTTGGTTTTTCTCCTGGTCAACCACCTAGCAGCTCCAAGGCCTTCTACTCTGCCCTGGCATGAAAGGGCTGCTGAGTCTGTCTCATCCCTTATCCTTATGTGCAAATAATTCTCCCCAAAGTCGTTCCCTATCACTTGTCTCTATTTCTTCAAAACACTCACTGGAAATTTTTCTTATCTTATTAACTGTTTATCACCTGTGTTCCTCATCGTGTAACAGGAACCATATCCTCCCTGTTCACCAGTGCATTTCCAGTGCCTTGCATAGTGCCTGGTATATAATAGTGTTTGAATAAATGTTTGTGAAAGGAAAGAGGGAGGGAAAAAGGAAGAAGGGAGGCGGAAAGAAAGGGAAAGACAAGATAGGGAAGGAGAGAAGGGAGGAGTGAGGAAGACAGGAAGATGAAGAAGAAAGGGAGGAAGAGAGAGAATAAGGAAGAAGGGAAGAAGGGAGGGAAGAAAGAATAAAAACAGGGAGGGAGAGAGGACAGGAGGAGGAAGAGTGGATAACCTGGATATAAACTTAACACCTAGCCTGTATGTGAGGTTGCATCTCACGAAGGAAAACACCACTGATTCTATTAAATAATACGCCAGATGACTAAACTTGTTGAAAAAGCGTCTACACCTTCCTCATGCAGTCAGAATTCACTTGGCAGAGAATGCGTGATACCCTGCAGGATCATAAACAAAATGAGAAACACAATCAAGTCTATCTTCCCTCCAGAATTGTGTAAGGCTGACATAAGCACAGCCTCTTAATCCTCTTAAAGCATTATTGATTTTTTTAAGTCTCTAAAATTTGAAAACTTGAGGAGTAGTTTTGAATGAAATACTTGCAAGAAAGAAGCAGGCGTGTGTCATGAAATGTGTCCCCACCAAAAAAATAAGTAAGGAAAGGAATGGGAAATTTATTAATTTTTGAATTAGTCTTGGGATCACCAGCCCTGTGAAATTCCCACTGCGGAAATGAGCTTGGCTCTTCACAATCAAAAAGTAGCTGATGGGGACTGCGGCGGGAAGCCGAGCTAATTTCCAGGAACCTGCGTCGTCGTCGTGCACATGTACCACTAGAGGCAATTGTGTGGCTTGGCTAATGAGACATTGTATTAGCGTATTGAATTCTAATTGTTACATCTCTGAACATCCCTTGCTGGAACAAAGGAGAAGAAATCAGATCTTAAGTAAGAATATACTGGACATCTTACCTGTCCAATGGGGTCTCTTGAAGTGCAGTCGCACCTTGTCCTCCCTCTCATGTGCTATGCACCTGACAGCTCATCACGAGATAATAGTCCTGAAAGCAATCTATTTGCCTAGATCCTTCTGCCTTTGTGGTCAGCAAGACTGTTACTACCTCTGGCTTTATTTTTGATAAATTGCAGGTTTTGACGCAGGTATATGGTTGGCCTCACTGGTGTCCACAAGAATAAAAAGAAGAAACCATTTATTTTCCTATCCAGTGGCAATGCCCGGTCATTCACCTTCCTCATGAGGCAGCAGCAAGAGACTTTGTCTCCCAAGTCTGCCTTAGGTGTCTGTTAATATCCCGGGCTTGATTTAATTGTTAAAATTAACAAACACTGATTATGTTGCTTTTGTACGGTGTGGGTCAGGCTAATCACAGTTCATGCATTATCTTATTTATTTCATACAAATCCATGATGTAGATATTATTCTGGCCACTTAGCAGACCAGGAAACTCAGGCTTGGGGAGGTTAAGTATTCAATTGGTTTAGTGCAAAGCAGATTCTAATGAGCCAGGGCTGTTTGACTCCATATCCATAGCTCTTGATGGCTGAGCCCTGCTTCTTCCTCTGGGAAACCTTCCTGGATTCTCCAGGCTAGGACAAGGACCCCAGGTGTGCCTGCCTCTGTAGCACTTACCCTTAAGCACTTCTTCCCAGCACCCACCTTGGACAGCACCAAGCACAGGGCACTGTGGTTATTGATTTGCTTGTCTATCTCCCTTAGTTCTTGAGATGGGGGGGAGTAAAGAATGAGCCTCAGACATCTTTGCAGCCCCAAGACTTAGAGTCACCATCGGTGCATACTGAATGAATGAATAAATGAAGAGCATCCACCAAAAATGTTGAAGTAATGCTTACATAAAATTGAACAGCACTGTTAACAGGCAAGAGAGCCAGAGCAATCCTGGTGGACACAGCCTTAATGATTCATTCAGTAACATCTATAATTCAAACTCAAATTCAGCAAGACAGATGCCCAAATCAACGTGCTCAAAACATGCTAGAGGCAGTGTGCCCCTAGAGCCTACTGAAGGCTGAGGATTGCTTCCACAGGACTACAACCCCCCATGTCCACCCCCACCTCTTTATTTGTCTGTGGCTTGCAGTTTTAGAGTTTAGAAACATTCAAGCCACGCCACCTGCTTTTTTCAAAGGCTTTTTCAGCTGTGGCAGTGTGATGGGTTTTTTATTTGGTGCTGCTGCAAAGGAGGGGCTCGAGATGAAGGAGAAAGGAGAAAAACCGAAGCCTTGAAAATAGAAATTGGAAACAGATAAAAGGAAAGCTGAATGCAAAGGAGTCTATAACACGAATGCCACAGGGATTCCTGAAGCCCCCAAAGCTGGGCGGGATTACGTTCTGCGTGCAGGTGTCACTGACGGGGCTCTGAATGACCGGCTTCCTAAGGTAGTATATACACATTGTTGTACATGGGTGCCCTTATACAGGGGGGCAGAAAAGAGGGGGCATTAGCAGAGGGGGCAGCCAGAAGTCACAATCCATTGGCTGTGATTTCTGAAGAGCAAAAGGTCATTTTCTCGAAGTATACAAACCTGTTTCTACCATTCTCCCTTGTCTTAAGTAGCATATCCTTGGAATTAGTTTTTGAGTGTAAGCAGCTTATTTAGGAGGTGATTCCAGGAGGCAGTGATATGAAAAGAAAGCCAGTAAAGCATTATCAGTCCAGCTACCACTGTGGGCTACTGGAGCTCATTCCTCCTGGAGACTCTGAGCAATGGTGTCGAACACATCCCCAAAGGGGCAAGGGAGTGGGGAAATTTATCCTCCGTCTGTATTCATCCCCGGTTGAGGGCTGAGCCTATGGGTATGAGTTCCCCAGCACTTCTAGCCTGCCATGCTCCTTCAGCCAGAACAGGCACTCAGGCAGAACATCTCAGGGTTCACAGTGAGAAGCTGCCGGAAGGAATGCTGGGAGGCCGGAACATGAGTAGGGCACAGAGAGGCTGTGGGGCAACCCTGGGTATGTTACGTATACCTTATAACATTGTGTGTGTGTGTGTGTGGTATACATCCAGTGTGTGTAGTATATTATGTTTATGTGTGCATACATACATATATATGCATATATACACACATATGTGAGTATATAAGTGGTTTACATGAGTGGAAGAAAACAAAAAAAGTATAAGCAATGGTAACCTCTGCATGTTTGCAAGCATTCATGAACTGATGTCATAAGTGTTTGTGGAGCACTCACTGGCTGTGTGCTAGCCCCTGTTCCAGGAGTGGAGAGGTTACACCCTCACCAAGTTAAACAAGGTCCCTGCACACACAGAGCTTACTTCATAGCCAATCAATGAGGGGATACACTAGCATAAGTGCTATTTTTTAAAAAACTGAATACACAGGAAGATCTAGAGACAAAGGTGAAGCTCACACTGAGCTGTGCCTGATGAGATGCCAGGTAGCTGAACACCAGGGTCCACAGGATTCCAGGCCAAGGAAATCACACATGGAACGGTCATCAGTCAGGAAGAAGCTTTTGATCATCTTCACACTTTTATATTCACAAATTTTCTGCAATGCTTATGTATTGTCAAAATTGAGGGGGACAAGTACAATAAACCTATTTTTTAAATACAATTTGAGTGGGTGAAAGAATAATCCCAATGGAAGTTTTATTGATTCTTAGAAATCTGACCGATAAAACATTCCAAAATTGTTCATCTGATGGGAATCAGAAAACCTCCATTAACTTCTCTTAATGAATGGAAAGTCCAGAATCAATCAATAGGTATTTATGGTGCCTGCACTGTGTACAAGGTACTGCATGTGGGCCCTGGGGAGCACTGAGATGAACAAGACAGTGGCCTTGCTGTCACACTGTCAGTGTCTAGCAGGGGAGGTGGGATCATATGAAATCTATCCTATGATTAGATATTTCATGTATTTCAAGAACCATGATGGAAGTCTAGATCACGTGCTGTGAAAATAATTCACACAAGGGAGCAGGGGCAAGTTTAAGGAGGCTTTCTGGGGTGGAATCATTTGAACTGGGCTTACAGAGTGAACACGCCCGCAACAGCCACAGAGGGTGTTTCAGGCAGGGAACAGCGTGGATCTCGGCAGGCAGAACAAACTTGCAGCACACACAGAAAAGCAGCCATTTAGAGCAGGGGACTCTGGTTCTTCGCATTCAAGGACAGAAGACCGAGTGGGAAAGGTGGGTGGGATGGGGCGACAGAACACCTTGAGTGCCGTAAGCAAGGATTATTTGCTCTTTTGTAAGCCACTTATTCATGTCGCTGCTCCAAGAACAGTCCTCCAATTTCCTTGGGGAAACTGTACCCACCCACCCTGTATTCTAAGTTCATGTGGCTGGGTAGAGATGAAGGCCCAACTTCTCTGACTTCAGAAGAAAGGAGGTGACTAAGTCCTGGCTAGTCAGAGCATCCCGTGCCCTATCCCAACCATAGCAAATGGTTGAAGGATGGGCATGTGGGTAAGAACCAATGAAATTTAGTTCTAAGATTTGTAGGGAAAGTGTTGGGAAGAGAAAACACCTCTGCACTGGAACTGCTGAGAGGATGGACTGCGAGTCTGGGATTGCTGCTGGAAGCCACGTTATCACCACAATGAGACATGTGACCACAGAGCACAGCCAACAAAAAGGGAAGGACTGCTGACAGAAAAAGCAAATAGGACATATTCCTAACGACAACTTTAAGGTCTAGCTTTCATGAAAGCTAAATCAACTCCAGGTTTTCCAGTTGTGCAGCCTAATAAACCTCCTTTCTTTTCCCTAAAAGCTAGTTTGGAGTAGGTTTCTATCACTTGCAATTAGAAGACAGAATGACAACGCATGTAAAACACTCAGAGAAGAAGAAGCAGTCAGAAATGTTAAAAGTCTTAGTAATCAGGGTGGAAGTCAAAGCTGTAGAAAAAGTGTCAGTTGGATGGAAAAAGAGATCATGGCAAAAGGACCACATGGTCCATCTAAGAAAAATAGGACCCTGAACTAGGGCCATGCCCAAGATTGAAAGGAGATGTGGATTTGAGAAATATTTCAGAGGTAGCGTCAACAGGATTTAACAGCTAATATTAATAGAAGGTGAGGAAGAGAAAGAAATAAAAAAATTACTCAGAACTTTCTAACTTTGGACATTGAGGGGATGGTAATGTCATTAGCTGCAATGAGAGGGAAAAACAGGAAGAGGAACTGACTCATGGTGTAGATAACAAGTTTGCTTTTGGGCACATGGAACTGAGGCTATCCACAGGACAGGAGCTTGGAGATGCCCAGTGTGGGTGGGTTCCAGCACTTACAATGGTGCATGTAATGCTCAGTGAGATAAAAAGATCAACCACTGTAAAGAGAAGCAAATTACATGGCCTCTTCTTTGTGGATTTAGAGATCAGATTAGTGTTCGGAATGGTAATCATTTTGGATAACGGCTACAGAGTTTGATGTATTGGGAAGTCACACCAGAAAGCAATTAAAATGCATCCTGACAGTCACACAATCAGTGAAATCCTTCATGAGGGCAAAGAGGAGGGCAAGACTCAAAACAGGATGAGAAGCTGTGATCTTCTCACAGTTGCTTTCTCTGACTGCTTTTGAAATTCTAGGACAGGACTGAAAATCTCAGATTCTTAGAAGTGATTAAATTTAACCCAAATTCAGACTTCTTAATCCCTGGGGATGAATATTCACACACAGACATACACACGCATGCACACACACATGCACACTTACTAGCCCTAATTCTTGTATCTTCCTTAAAACACTGAGTTTGACTTTATTGTTTGAAAATACAAGCTAATGTCAACTTACATACATTATACACATACACAGTAACTCTTCACTGGTCAAAATTCTGTCAAAATTCTCCTCTGCATAGAATGTTGCTCATGTTTTACCCATGGTAGTGATTCTCAAAGTCTGTTCTTTAGGGTATTATCTCACGGGATGCCCTGTGAATCAAAGGGTTCCAAGGTCAAGTAGATTTGGAAACTGCTGCACATTCTAACCCCTTCTTGGAAATTTGGTTTGCACATTCACAGATTAAAGCCTCTGAGAAGTCCTGCAGGAAAAATTCATTTAAATTTCTTTAACCTAGATGACCCCCAGTATGTTCAGCCGTATTTGTCTTTGATGCTATAACCCTTCTCAGCATCCTCAGGAACTCATATCCATAAAATGTACTTTGTGTCACCCTAGTAAAGGCCAAACTTCTGTAACAGGCAAACTTCTAGAGTAAACCAATCTTAGCCAAGTTGGGATAAATCAACAAAGCTCTCTGGCAACTTGCAGGCAAATGCCCAGCCAACAAATTGGATGACTCATTTTATTTTCCTTTTCTGGAGAACTGCTGAAACATTGTATCAGTGTCACCCATGTGGACCTTCACAAGCTGTGTTATTTATTGTTTGTAAAAACTAGATGGGACATTCCTCTCTCAACAGCTAAATGACATTTGGCATAGACAAAAGAGATTATCTTAAAATCCTGTTACGTTTGTTCTGTGACACTGTTTGGATTGTGGGTGGGAGAAGGTAAAACAGTAAAAGCTATGTTTGTGGATTAAGTGTAAGGATGCAAAATGGTGTACTGATTACATTTTGGTTTAGAAAAATGTCATAATCACCATGAAGCCTTGTTTTATGCACATTCTCTTAAACACCGTTTCTGAAAGAACTAGTGGAGAGGAAATCTTGCTGGAAGGCAGAGTTATGACACGCATTAAGGGTGGCCATGTTAATGAAGTGGAGCAAGGGAAATGGGACCTGGGAATCGGCTGCCTCACCTTCTGTGCCCTTGAAATCAGCCTCCTCTCAGTCTGGGCTGGGTTGAAATTAACATAATGAGATGGCTTCTCTCCACTTGCAGAGTGTGTGTACTCAGGTGGATGGAGCCGAACGCACTCCTTACTACTGGTGGTCCTCCTGGAAGCTTAGTTCTCAGAGGCAGAGGACACGAGCAGCTGTCCTTGGCAGGGCAACCTCAGGTAATCGTCAGTGACCCTCCCTGGCCCTGCTACAGCCTGAATCCCAGTTTCATCACAAAAGTTCCCATCTCTCCCCATGTGAAAGGGGAGCTATTAGAAATATCTACCTTCAACAATCAGGCTTCTATGAAGATCAATTAAATGACAGGTGTCAAGATATCTTTTGCCAACAGAATATTGTATATTATTATTAGTATGAAGATGGTTTTTTCTTCTTAAACTAGGGGTGAACAAACTATGGCTCATGGGCCAAATGTGGTGTGTGGCCTATTTTTATACAGCCTAAAAGCTAGGAATATCTTTGTTTTTTTACATTTTTAAAGGATGGTTAAAAGAAAAAGGATAACAAGAAAGAAAAGGAAAAGAAGCAGCAAAAAAAGAATATAGAACACGGCCTGTACGTGGCCCCAAAGTCTAAAATATTTACTACCTGTCCTTTTACAGGCAATGTATGTGAACCCGTCTTAAACAGAGAAAAAACTAGCTATTTCTTTGCCTTCCTGTAATAGATTGTAAAAAATGTTCTGATTCTTCACGCCTCCTGTGCCATGGAGCTATTCAGTGCCCTCCCTCTTTGACACTGGGCTCAGCTATGGGAGGCTTGGCCAATAGATTGTTTGCTGAACAGGCTTGAAAATCACCTGTAGAACTGAGCTTGTCTCTCATGCCTCCTCCACTGCTCTGAAAACATGCCCAAGCTAGCCTGCTACAATATGGGAGAGTCATGGAGCAAAGCCCACCTCAGACATGTGAACAAGGTCAGCTAAGATCACACAGCCACCTAACTGATGGCTGAGCCCACATGCATGGGCAGTGAGCACTACTTACTAATATACTACCAAGCTTTGGTAGTTGTCTGTCACCCAGCAAAAACTACCTGATACATTCTCTTCCTTTTTCCCACCATCTACAGAGGGTACCCAGGAGATAGAGTTCTTTGCCTTGGTCTTCACTAAAAGTGAGCTATCCCAGTCAGCTTTCACTTTTGTTTCTGAATGCAAACATATCCCTGACATGCATAGACTCTTCCTACCTGGCAGAAAACACTAAAGAGACTAGAGACAGCACTGCCTTAGAATTCAAGAGCTCATTCTTACCAATGCTCCAATCTTCCAAACTTTGAACATGGTATGCCTAGGCCTACAGCAACAATTAGAACCTGCCTGTCCAACCTAAATTCCGTGAGTCTCCACTCATTCATTCATTCATTCATTCATCCATTCAACAAATATTTGTTTATAGCCCCATGTGCCAATCACTGTGCTGGAACATTAACATGCAGCTATATCCTCAAGGAGCTCATCTATAGGGTAGATTCCATCCTCCAGTCCTGGTTTCCTCCTCACCAGCTGTTGTCATGTTGTCATGTTGGGGCAACAATAAACAGTATAATTCCACAGCTTTATTATAGTCTATTATCAGCAGTGCAAATATAAATTCTATATATTCAAAACCATTTGCCTATGTTTTGAATGCATAGAAAAACTTACACACACACACGCACGCACACACAGAGATACACACAAAATGCCTTGGCCCGGCCAGTGGCTCACTCCTGTAATCCCAGCACTTTGGGAGGTTGAGGCAGGTGGATCATGAGGTCAGGAGTTTGAGACCAGCCTGGTCAACATGGTGAAATCACGTCTCTACTAAAAACACAAAAAATTAGCTGGGCGTAGTTGTGGGCACCTATAATCCCAGCTATGCGGGAGACTGAGGCAGGAGAATCGCTTGAACCCGGAAGCAGAGGTTGCAGTGAACCGAGATCACGCCACTGCACTCCAGCCCCAGCGACAGAGTGAGACTCTGTCTCAAAAAAAAAAAAAAAAAAAAAAAAAAAAAAGAAATGCCTTGGCCCCCTTAAAGTTGATTTAAGGATGTTGGAGGACAGTCTGGGGTGAGAGTGACAAAGCCTCATCATGTTCTCTCTCTTCAGATGAAAACCACCAGTACCTGAGAATATGGATCAACTGTGCTATTAACTTTACCCAAACCACCTTAAAACTGAATCATGAATATACAACTCTTTCTTTGATGACACAGTGTGGTGGTTTTGAAATATATACACAAATTATTTGATCCTTCTCCCTTCAAGACGTAGAGTTTAATTCCCTTCCCTCAGAGTGTGGACCTGGACTCAGTACACATTTCTAATAAATAGAGCATGGTAAAAGTAATAACATATGACATCCAAGATTGGGACATAACTGGTGTTCTGGTTCCTTCCTTGGTTTTCTCTCTCTGGGATAGTTCACACAGGAGAAAGCCAGTTGCCATTTTGTGTAAATACCCTAACAGTCCTATGGAGAGCCTATCGTGGTGAGGAACTGAGGCCTCTTACCACCAGCCATGTGAAGGTGCCATTTTGAAAGCAGATCTTCTAGCCCCAGTCAAGCCTGCAGATGACTCCTATTTCAACCAACATCTTGACAACAATATCATGAAAGACTCTAAACTACCACTACCTCACTGCAATGTTTCTTGTTTGTAATAATACTTGTTTGTAAGCCACTAAATTTGGGGAAATTTTTTAATGCAACAATAGATACTTAACATACATAGATAGAATCCCATTGAAACCACCATAGTTGACCTAATTGAGTTGAAGAAATCAGGGGACATAATTGAAATGGTAAGAGTCTTGAAGAGTCTGCTTTCCTGTTATAGCCTTCATTGTAACATGAGTTATGGGAGTTCTGATTTTGTTTCTATCACTTCAATCAATAACTTTTTTTTTTTACACATTTGCTGCCATCAAAACCAAAGGTGCAGAACTTAACTACAAAGCTGTCATTCATGTTGCATGTCAAAGACCTTGTGACTACTAAAATTTCTTGCACTTACAAAACAACGGTGTTCTCATTGACTTTTACTTTTGAATATAATTAATGTTTACTTTTTATTTAACTTGCATAGATTGTGTTTTTTCTAATTTTTGTTAGAAAGTAATGTTTCATTTATATCTAAAATATCTAGAGTGACACTTTTTAGTAAAGATGCATTTGAATAATATATGATGTGAATAAAATCAATTTCAAAAGCAACACAATAGAATTATGCAAAAGGAAATCTCTGTATGTTTATATCATCTTTTTTTTTTTTAATTAGAGAGCAAACTAAAGATTTCACTGGAGTCCCAGAATGGTCTGTGATCCCCAAAATATTAACACTCACAAATCTGGGGGCTTTCCCTGGTCAAGCACATCTAGTTTCCAGAAAGTAGATGTCACCTGAATTTCAGGCTTGGGGGGAAAAAGTAACTGTCAGAGAAACATTAGAAAGGCTTAGTGTTGTGGAAATAATTGATAAATGTGTATAGATAAGGAATATATTTGGCAGGCTAGTAGATTTGAGACATTTATCTGCAAGGCTGCTTTAAATGGGTTATGGTTGATTTAACTCTGCGTTTAATGTCACTCAATGTCTTGTACATAATCTGTTAAAAATTAAATGTGCTGTCTTATAAATCTAAAAGTTATTCAGCTCAATTCTACCAGGCTGCATGGCATAGCATCATTCCCCTGTGTTCAAATCTCCTGCTGTTCTAACACTATGGAGAATAAATTAATGACCTAACAATTATGCCTCTTGCAAGAATTCAGATGGGGGCTTTGACTGAAGGTCAGCACAGTAGCTTTCTGTCCCTGAAAAAACTGATATGAAGCTTGAGTGGACCCAGACAGAGAATACTTAACCCAACAATGCTGTGAGATTGTTCTTAACTCCAACTCCAAAGCTACTTTAGGAGCAGCACACACCAAAGCTAAGAGACAGACAAGAGGTGAAGTCCTTCCTGCTCACCACTGGAGCCACATGCTAACCCTGCCATGAATGGTAGATATAGGAACACATCGAAGGGAGAAAAATTGGTGGAAACTAGAGTTAAAGAGAATTTATTAAACCCCTTCTGGGCGACAAAGTCCTGAGTAAGAGACCCAGAATTAGAAGCAGACAAATTGGTCTTTGCTTTCAAATAATTTATATTACATCTGAGGATTCAGAAAGATCCAAACAACACACAGAGGGAGACTTTGAGATACTCTAAATACTGTACCTCCCCATTGACGCTTCATGGCCTCCTCATTGCCCCAGGCACAAAGTCTAGAGTGTGCAGCTAGGTTGACAAGGCCCCCAGCGTCTGGACTCTGCCCACCAGCTTCCCCCATCAGGATCCTTTCCGCTGAGCTGCTTCCAGTACCAAGAACATGCTACCCTTCCTCTAGCTGCCAGGACTTTGCCCACGCTGCTGCCTCCTCTGCCTTGGGATACTTAGCACCTCCACTGTCTCCTGTCTCCACCCTCCCCACACACAGGCACCATTATGTGTTTTCCTTCAAATCTTAGCTCCATGGTCATACAATCAGAGAATGCTTCTCTCCTTGACTCGTTAGTTCCATTTGTTATGCTCGGTAAGAATACCCAAGGTACATCCTTTATAGGCAGTCCTCCTTTCTAGAAGAGACCACAGCTGTATCCTCTTTACACATAGGAATAAAGTCATCCTCCTCTCTCCCACTTGTATCCCCAGGGTCTCAGGATTATTCCACTGTAAATCCTCAAAGAATATTTTTTGAATGAGTGATTGGGTGAATCATACTCCTGGTTCATTCATTCAGTAGGTCCTTATCTATATTTGGAATGTTGTCAGAAAAGGGAAATATTTTGGTAACGTGAAGCACGGCAGTGGGAAAATTCACAAAAAATGCTTAGTATTAAGAGAGGTTTCAGAAGATGATTGGGAATGGACCTAGGAGGAAGGGAGGGAGGGGAGACTCAGTTTAATAGTCGTAGCATAATCATAAGGTAAATAAAGTTGAGATAAAACAGCCTCCTTCTCACGCCTGCAAGCCATTGATTCAGCTAAAAAGGCAATTACCCAAGAA
Organism: Macaca thibetana thibetana; assembly: GCF_024542745.1. Classification (NCBI taxonomy): domain Eukaryota; kingdom Metazoa; phylum Chordata; class Mammalia; order Primates; family Cercopithecidae; genus Macaca; species Macaca thibetana. The sequence continues at coordinate 25,705,614 of NC_065597.1, read as the reverse complement.
GAATATGAATATTGTCTATCACATTGACACAGAAAAAAGTGCTGAATGTTGCAGTGATAGTGAGCAGTCCATAAAAAAGTTGGGGTGGTGAAATACCAAAGTCTGCCTGTCACATTTTATCATAAGTAGCTCAAATAACTCTGTTCAATCTCATGTACTTGGAGCCAAACATTACTTTTTATTGTAAGGCAGAAGGCTGAGCCATTTCCTATGGATACTTTTCTATAAAAGTATCCATAACTGGTAGTTGTCACATAAACTTTTCTGCATAAATAGCTCTATATGCTGGTGAGTAAATTAATTAGGGAGACAGAATTATTGAGTACCTACTAAGTGCCAGGCACTGAATTTTTTTTGATGATAGTGTTTAAGTATATGTTTTATTTTTATCCAGATATGGAAATTGAAATTCAGAGTTTGTTTTAATTACTTGCCCAGGGCCACATACGCAGCAAATAAATGACATCCTTTTAATCCAGGCCTTCACTGTACCTTGGTGTATCCCATGAAATCACAGATGAGAAGTTTGAACCAAGAATGTTATAAGGTTTTCTAGGAATGGCAGAATCCAAGAGTTCACTGGAATTTCAGTTGGGACTCATGACTCTGACGGCACCTTGGATCAATAATGTAAAATAAATGTCTTGTTCTACTCCTATCGTTCCATGAAATATGCCTCAAGTGGCAATAGCTCAAATAAATATCAGAATGAATGGGAGCACAGCTTTCTCCCATTCAGAAACCTCCTGAGAGGATGCCTTGAACAAGTGATGTGGCAGTGTGGTCCTTAGCAATCAGAGGAGAGAGAAGGTGCACAGCAGTGCTCATTAATGATTCATTGACAGCAACTTATCTTTTGGAAGTGGTCCTGCATTTTGGTATGTTTGCGTAATTGTCTACTTGGAGGTTCTTATAGAGGGTTTAATGTAGGAAAATGGGGGTCCTTTATGCAGCATACATTAATACAGCGGAGAGTGAGTACCTAAATGTTTAGAGCTCGAATGTTTAGACCTAAATGTTTAGGTCCCAAGCTTGGCAGTGGTCTTCCTGAGGATGCTGCTTTCAGCAAAGAGGTGCACTGAGATGTCCTGCACAACTATGTTATCATGTACAAGAATTCTGCTAGCAGGTCCTCTGATGATACCCAAGGCTAGACTTTCATGTATGTAATAGTTACCTTGCCACAAACTAAGAGGCTTAAAACAAAGACATACTTATTCAACCACGGGTTAATTGGGTCAGGAAACTGGGCATGCCTTAGCTATTTTCTCTGCTTCAAGGTGCTTCAAAAGGCTTCGAAGGATCATCCAGGTCTGGGGTCTCATCTCAAAGTCCATGGCATGATAATTAGCAGATTCAGTTCCTTTGAGGCTGTTGCACTGAGACTCCCAGTTCCTGGTGAGGTCTTGGTAGAAGGCCACCCCGAGCTCCTTGCTACATGGGCCTCCTCAACAATGACAACTTGCTTTATCAAAGCCACCAAGGGAGAGAATCTAACAAGGTGGAAGTCAAAATCTTTTGCAAAATGATCACAGAAGACACCTCCCTCAATGTTGAGGTACTCTATTGGCTAGAAGCCAGTTCCTCAAGGGAAGAGGATTACCTAAGGCTGTGAGGACCAGGAAGTGAGGATCACCAGGGTCACTTAGAAGCTGCCTACCCCATATGCTAAAAACCAATGCCTGTGCAGGTTCCCTCCAGCTGCTGAGAACCTAGGTCTTTCATGCACACAGCTCCACGGAAACTAGGAATAAAAATTCCATTCACAGAGGACCCATGTTCTCTCTCCTCTGATTGCTAAGGACCACACTGCCACATCACTTGTTCAAGGCATCCTCTCAGAAGGTTTCTGAATGGGAGAAAGCTGTGCTCCCATTCAAATCTCATCTTGAACTGTAGCTCCAGTAATTCTCACAGGTCATGGGAGGGAACCAGTGAGAGGCAAATGAATCATGGGGGTGGGTCTTTCCCATGTCATTCTCATGGTAGTGAATAAGTCTCATGAGGTCTAATGGTTTTATAAAGGAGAGTTCCTCTACACAAGCTCTCTTGCCTGCAGCCATGCAAGACATGACTTTGGTCCTTTTTCGCCTTCCACCATGATTGTGAAGCCTCCGCAGCCATATGGAACTGTGAGTCAATTAACCCTCTTTCCTTTATAAATTTCCCAGCCTCGGGTATGTCTTTATTAAGCAGGATGAGAACAGAGTAATATAATTTCTAATGACTTATTTCAAAGGCAGAGTGTGAACATTTGAGCCTAATAACATAGAAGTTACCATGCTGGGTAAACTATCCTAGCTTTTCTGCCTATTTCTTCCTGCAGCTTACACTCCTAAGCATTTGACTTCCCTTCAGCACCTCAGTATAACTCTGCTGTCCACAGTATAATTCAGGTACTTTTCTAATGAAGCCACAGATAATTCATTGTCCAGCCATATCCCTTAACAGGGATGGAACTATTTGCAGATTATGAAAAGCATAATTGAAGGGAAGACAGATGTGCTTTCCATCAGTGTTCCTTAACTTTTGGCATATATCAGAATCTCCTGAATGGCTTGTGAAAATACAGGTTGTTGGCAGCTTTTCTGATTCGTGAGGTCTGGGTGAAGACTGAGGGTTTGCATTTCCAGCAAGTTCTCAGGTGATGTTGCTGCTGCTAGTCCAGCATTATCTGATATCCCAATTTAAGAATCAGTGCCTCCTTGTTAGCCCATGTCAGAATATTGAGGGGAGACCATCTTTCCTGATTTCTCCCTTCAACTCTCCATCAGCCTCTTCTGAAGCCCAAGGAAAGGTTATCACAGTCAGCTTCTGGACTCACCATCCCCAATGGTAGAACAGGCTCATAATATATTTTCTTTGCTTGGTTTTCCCCAGAGTGGATCTATAAGAAGGACCTGGATACAGGTAGTTTATTTGGAAGACAATCCCGCCAAGTAGTAAGTGAGACAGAGAAGGAGAAAATGTCAGTAAAGGGTACATTAATGAGTAGGGCACTGCAGGGGTTACTTCTGAAAGATGGCAGAGGCCTCAGAATTGTCCCACCAAAGGGCAGGGAGGCTGGAACTCTCATTCCCCAACTTTCACCCCCATGGCTTGATTATTCCTGGGTATGGACTTTGTATCAAGTCCCACCTGCCACATGCTCAGGCTGTGCAAGCTGCTACTGGCTGAGAATTCCCCAAAGCAGGAAGATACTGGCAGCCATTGGTGTATAGGGAGACTGATTGCAGGTGGCCTCTGAGGTGTATAGTACCTGATGTGAGTAATTAACTAACCAACACTTTGGTTTTCCTTTTCTCACTTGTAGGTAACACCTCCACAAGGGTCTCTGAGGGTCCAGCCTTGTTCATTTGGCTGATTGTTATATCTCTGAGCCCAGTGCAGTGCCTAGTACAGCATAGACGCCCAATAAATATTTGCTAAGTGTGTAAATGAATCCAAAATCTAGGTCTTTCTCTGCATCTCCTTCACTGGCTCTATCCTCCTATTTCCTATGTGTCTTTATAGACATTGGCTGGCTTTCCTGTCAAGCTTTATCTTCCCAGCTAGAGGACTGTTTATCTGCCATATGCAACTACAGCATTCATCCTCATCCCTGGCTCTGCTTCTGGTCCATGATGGAACAGGTAGGTGCGGAGCTGACAGTCAGCTCAGCCAAGGCCAGGCTGCATCGGCCAACACCCGGGTGACTCCCAGAGGTGTGAGCAGGTTGTGCCAGGCCAGGTGTGCTGCATGTGCACACATGCATAGGGACACCTACCATGTTTCTTTTATTCATAAACAATGGTGGGCATTTTGGTTTCCAAGCACATTAGCTCTGGTTCATCACTGTGTGTACAACAGTCACCTATATGAAAGGCTTTGGGGGATCACATTTTTTCCTAAGTGTCTCTTTGCTCATTCTTACAGGGTGAACTCTTCTACCCACAAGGCTGTGCTGGGGTCCTGTGTATTTTCTATCCAGAAAAGTTTAGGCTAATCTACAAACTTGTGTGCTTCCTCTTCTAGATCATTAATAAATATGTAAAATAAGACCAGCCCTAGGATTATTCCACAGAGAACATGACTCTTGGATATTAATTATTTTGTTATTTTTGTGTCTAAGCCAAGTTCTTCATTCATAGCTAAACATTAAAATACAACTAAATATTTAAAAATAGCAAAGCTCTAGGGTTGACACATTTCCAAAGCTTTCTGGAAGTCTACACAGTATATGCCCACTGGTTGTCTCACCATTCCTCTTCATATTTATTTCCCCCCGACCCCACCCCAGCCACCCACCAGGTCATGAGAAGGTTTGTTGTTGTTGTTTTTCTTTTTTAATTTTTTTTTTGAGACGGAGTCTCACTCTGTCACCCAGGCTGGAGTGCAGTGGCATGATCTCGGCTCACTGCAAGCTCCACCTCCTGGGTTCACGCCATTCTCCTGCCTCAGCCTCTGGAGTAGCTGGGACTACAGGCACCCGCCACAGTGTCCAGCTAATTTTTTTTGTATTTTTAGTAGAGACGGGGCTTCACCGCGTTAGCTAGGATGGTCTCAATCTCCCGACCTCGTGATCCGCCCACCTCGGCCTGCCTGGCTAATTTTGTAATTTTTTTTAGTAGAGATGGCGTTTCACCATGTTGGTCAGGCTGGTGTCGGACTCCTGACCTCAAGTGATCCACCCACCTTGGCCTACAAAAGTGCTGGGATTATAGGCGTGAGCCACTGCCCCCAGCCATGAGAAGATCTTAATCGGGCACGACTTATTGGGACGGAAATGCATTACATCTTCTTCAGAAGCTATGTTTGCTCCAACCTGTGGTATCTGCCCTTTGAAGCAGACAGCCCAGTTTGTCTAGAATGTAAATGTGAGACCTGGCACTCTGAGGACGGGAGTCCCTTTACGATGCTTTAAAGAAATGGGAGGGGGCTATGCATATCTATGATCTTGATTTATGTTAAACATTAGGGAATCAAACACACTTGCCATTTGCAGCAACATCCCAGACAACAATCTTCAAGTGTAGAACAAATAGGGCAGTGACGGAAGTCATTCCTGTGATCCTCGAGCCTTCAGGCAAGGTGGCCTCAAAAATAAATCTAGATTGTGAGATTCAGTTTGGAAGAGACTTGAAAACCAACAAAACAACCAATGTTATGCAAAAGGAGGTTACTAAACTGACTATGATAATGATGGTCTTAATAATGGACCCAAATGATAACACTGGCTTTCTGTAAGAGTAGATGAATATAATTTACTAACAATTTATCTACAGAATATATTTTTAGTGGCAGTGATTCATACCTGCTGAGAAAGCCATTCCCACTGGAACCTGTATGGGCCCATCTCTAATTCAGATATTTTCTGCATCCTACCCAGTAGTATCAACTGCACAGTTTGACGGGCCGGTTTTATCTTGGGGAAAAAAAAAAAGTTTGGATGCCGGCAAGTTAGAAGAATAAACCTGAATAAGTATGTTAACCCTACTAGAAAAACACTCATTACTTTATACATGTTGTTGCGCTCAGCATGAAGAACACAGCTGGTATGAAAGACAGATGACCTAGTTCTTAAATGGAGGCATACCGTTCTGGCACGATCAAGTCCAGGTGCCCTGGTTCTCAATGGGGCCTGGATCTTTAATGTCTCAGCACTGGCAGTGACCAGGAAGCCTGGCCAAGCCCCCTCTCTGGCTCCTATTTGGCTCCTTTTCCAAGAAGCAAATGGACCACATGGTTATCCTGGTACCTTTTCTTTCCATTCTCAATCTGTCTGGTGACCAAATCACCAGCCCAGGCCTCTCCATTTTTCTTACCTTATTTTACTGCTTTATAAACAACAATAACAACAAATTACTTAATATTGAAAACATTGTTTAAATGAAGGTAGGAATAATTGAATGAATATTCACTTTATCATCCTCGGATCTTTATTTCTTCTTACAAATACTACCAGAACCATCCCAAAAGGGTTCAAAAGAAACATGTCATCAGATGAATGATGGTTTCACTATTACTCTGTAAACTATGTTGTCATAGTTGACGTTTTATTCAATAAATATTTCTGAGTCTCCATTGATGGAAAATGCAACCGGAGAACATGAATTCTGCTTTGTTAGACTTCAGAGTCTTGAATGGTAATGACCAGTGCTGAACTTGTGAGTGTCATTATTTGATTTAGTACATAAACATGCCTGTGATCATGGCTTCCTTTTTACAGCTGAGGAAGCTGAAGCTCAAAGAGGTTTAAAAGTGAGCCTAGGGCATATGGTTTGCCTTTCTTAGTACTTCTGTGTATTCAGGGGCTTGGATTTGTGGCTCAGAAACCATGTTCCCAGATAAACACGGAGCCCAGCAGGGCATTCGGGACACAGTCTGGAAGTAGCAGTTGCTGCCAAGCTATACCAGTGTTGGACAAGAAGATCACTTGGCTGGTTCACTTGAGGCAAGAGCCAAGCAACTACCCTGTGGTTACTTGCTTTAGAGATTCTAGGACAGAAACCCCAGTAACCCAGCTTCACACAAAGGTAAAATCACAAACACTGTTGTCATTTTTGCACTTGAACCATTGCTGCCACATAGATCTGTGATCACTGAGGGCCTCCATCTGTCACTGCAGTGTTTCAGTGTGGCAATGAACAGGAAAAGTTGTCCTACGAACCCAGTCCCAAGCATGTCTGAGTCCAAGGGGGTGCCTGCCAGGAAACTCCTTACTTAGCATATCCCTGACAGTTTGCCCTGGCTCTGCTCCTACTCTGAGGACAGTCAGTTTGAAAAGAGGCACTCACTGGGTCACCATGTTAGGATCTACCAATTTTGATAGAATGAGATCAGGATGGAAGGCAACCAGATTCCAAATGATCTCTTTATCCCACTGATATGGTTTGGCTCTGTGTCTCCAACCAAATTTCATCTTGAATTATAATAATTCCCACTTGTAGTGGGAGGAAGTGGATAGGAGGTAACTGAATCATGGGGGCAGGGTTTTCCCATGCTATTCTTGTGATAGTGAGTAAGTCTCACAAGATCTGATGGTTTTATAAATGAGAGTTCCCCTGTACATGCTCTCTCTTGCCTGTCACCATGCGAGATGTGACTTTACTCCTCCTTCACCTTCTGCCATGATTGTGAGGCCTCCCCAGCCATGTGGAACTGTGAGTCCATTAAACTGCTTGCCTTTATAAATTACACTGCCTCAGGTATGTCTTTATTAGCAGCTTGAGAACGGACTATCCCCACATAGACCAGTAAACTTGGCCCCCTGCTGATACCACTTACATCTTGTTATAAATTTGGAATAGTAACCCCACCACCACCCAGTATCCACAAGCTAAGATTTAGTTACTCCTTGTGCTAAACCCTGCCTCCTCCTTTACACTCCTTGCATCTCACTGTTCACAGGCACTGACCTTTCCCTGATACCAGCTTCAAAGCTACCATGAAAGAGGACTTGGCCTCTCCACCTAGGTAAACAGATGACCTGTACCCTTGAAATTCTAAATGTAATGCATAAGACTCGGTTCCGTTCCCCTCTCTCTCCATTTGTACAATGTCTGAGGCAGATTCCTATATCTACGAAGAGAGAGAAGCAGTGGATTTCCCATATACAATATCTTTACTGAATTAAGCAAGAGCTTACAAATGTTGAGCTCTCGTTTAGAGCATTTTGATGAAAAATAGAGAATTTTGTCTCTGTAAGAGAGATCCAAGGAAGAATTCTCCTGACGTAGCTTGAGTAAGAAGTCCTGTTCCCTGTGTTATTCCACATGGGGGGTGTGTTATGGTCATGGGTATTGATAATACCCAATATAATTACTCAAAATCAACCCTCATTTATGACGGCTCTTCTCGATCACTCTATTTCCCCTGTGCATCAAGCAACATTCTGGGTTGTCAACAGAAGGAAGAAAGGCCTGTGCTAAAATCTTTCATGCACGTTATCACAGGGAATCATAACAATAATCATTTGAGGAAAGGAATATTCTCATTTTTAGAGTTGAAAAGTTGAAGGCCAGAGTGGTTAAATACCGGACTCTGCTGCCATAGTCAGTGAATGACTGGCCTGGTTTTTCTCTGGCACATTCTCTGACCCACGCATCGCACTGTTGCCTCTGGGAAAAGCTGAGCCTGCATTCTTCAGTTCCTCTCCCATATAATCTCTGTCCACACCAGTAACCAATCACACAAGGGATGCTGGCACCCAAATGGACGCTAAGACCCTCTGTATTTATAAGTGTATCGATCCTAATTGGTGATTGTGTTCTATTCTCTCATAGTTCTCCGCAGAACCAGGAGGAGATGAGTTCACAGATCTACCCCTGCTAAGGTGACTTCATATTCTAGTTGGAACAGGAAAGTCCTGATTTACTTTCAAGGGTATCCTGCTTTGAATTAGAAATTGTATGGTCACTCTCTCCAGACCCCACAAACACAAAACACATGTTCTCTGCAAATGATAACCCTCTATGTTGATAATTAAGATGAGGATGCATTACCTGAATTTCTGAGAAGGGTGTGGAAGTGGCGCTAAGGGTCATTATCATTTCTACTTGCAGTTAGGAGAAAAAATTGCAATTCACTAGGGATGATGCAGAAAAGAAATATGCTACTCTTTCCTACCCTAATTCTCAGCTCTCTGTGCCTGCTCATCATGATTTAACCACTAGGGGCATCGTGATATGTGGGTGGCAGCCATTCCTGAAGGGAGCACCTGAAAACCACATATCAAAAAGAGGATTGTGTCTGCTAAAAACAAATGTTCTGTTTTAAGACCTCTGAGGTGGCATCTAGGCAGAGTGGAACATTCTAGACTTGGTTAAACCTCTTCCTGGTACACAGGGCTTAGGGCACACAGGAAGAGATAAAAGCCAACTGAAGCGAAAGCTGCCTGAGCCAGGTGGGGTTGAACACCTGCTGGCTCCCTCACAGACTGCAAAGTCTGCCTTGTGTACAAAGCACACACACAGAACACGTGCATGCACACACATCCACACATGTGCAAGTGCACACCCATACACAAGCACAAACACATCTTTCTTGACAGCTAAAAATTCTTTCTCCAGATGTCACTTAATCACATACACATGATCTCACTATCTTTGCTACAGGCTAAAGATTTATTCCCCCCAACATCCATAAGTTAAAATTCTAACCCCCAAGATGATAGTGTTAGGAGGCAGGGCTTTTGGGAGGTGATAAGGTCATGAGGATGAGCCATTATAAATGGGATTAGCACCCTAAGAAAGAGGCTCCGTCCAGATCCCTCACCCGTTCTGCCATGTGAGGACATGGCTAGATGGCAAGGAAGCAGGACCTCACCAGACACAAAATCTGCCGGCACCTTGATCTTGAACCTCCTAGCCTCCAGAACTGTTAAATAAGCATTCATTGTTTTTAAGCCACCCAGTCTGTGGTATTTTTTTTATATAGCAGCTCAAACAGATTAAGATAATCTCTCAACAACACTGAAGCATATTTTTCCCCTCATGGGATCATTTCTCCCAGAAAGGCCTTGCCTGGCAATGGCTGTGCACTGAGTTACCTGCAGGTTTACCGGCCAGACACACATGTTGCTCCATGGCAAACACTGTCTCAAGTTGTGCCCACCTTGGCTAAATTTCCCACCTCCAAGAATACTACATATTAAATAGTTGAATTTACTCATTTTCAAGCAACTACTTAAATGTGATTTGTTTTTCCCTCAAAGAACACCCAGGTTATTTGTCCTCTACCCTGATCCTTCTCAACTCTCAGGAGGCGGCTGTGGCCTTAAGAAAGCAGAACTGGATTCTGAGTGGGCTCATGCTATGCCTACAAGTCATGTTTGCAGAGGCTAATTCTCAAATGTCTGCTTTCTGTACCTGACCTGTTTATGCCAAAGCACTCAATCATTTGGGAAAAGGGTCAAAAGCAATTGTAAACAGTTCCCTGCTATGGAACCAGTAGAGACTCCAGGTAGGATCTAGTATCAATGTTTTTCAGAAATATTTTGGAAACAGTCCTCATACATTAAGGTAGCTCCCCAGATCCTGACTTCATGGTCTATTATGCTGAGATGGTGAGTCTGTGGTATGTATGACATAACTTCTTTACCCGTGTACATGGCAGACATCACTAATTGACTGCAGCATACTTTCCTGATGGGCTCCAGAATCTTGCTCACCGCAGAGACGTAGGCATCCTCTTCATGAGAGTTGACCCACATACTTGCTATCCCAGGTGTAGACACATGATATTATCTAAGGGACTGATGACCCAAAGACATTCATAGCTGGCACTCAAGGGATAAATCATGGGAACCCTTACGTCAGACACCATGGTTTACTCTCACAGTCACTGTTTTGTTCTGAATCCTAGATCTGAGCTCTAGGGATCTGCCTCTAATCCCTGAAATCCAGGGATGTCTTCAGGTATCAAAACCTGGGCCTTTTTGTCATCATTGGACCATTTTCCCCAAATAGGACTGAACCTCTAACTCCCTGTCTGGTTACTTTGATCACAGCTATTCATTAATTCTTCCTTGATCATTTGGTTTCCTCAATATAAAAAGTCCTTGGGAAGGGGTATACAGGAGAAAAGGCACTCCCCATCTAACTGCTTAGAGCAGATTTCATAAAAGGGGAGACTAGAAAAGTCAAAGGTTAATGTGTCATGGTTTTATTAGTTCTGTGAAAGGATAAGAAGCACACGATTTTTGCCAACATAGAAAACAAAACCATCTGGTACCATAACCTAATAATATGTAATATAATATCTACCATCACCAGAAAGCAAAAATAGTAAAAATATCCACATCAAGTCTCTGCCTTCTTGGCTTGAGTCTCAGTTTCTCCCTCATTCAGAAAGTATGGACTGAGGAGATGGTGTGGATAGCTTGGTGAATAAGACAGTCAGACATCCATTTCCTAATTAATTATCTCTACTAACTTGCTTGAATAATGGATGCATTCCTCAATCCATGAATGCTCACATGATTCCTTATTCTCCTGCCCCTTGAGAGCTGCTGGTCCTTCTGGTCCAACTGTATTTGTGTGCTTGACTCTTTGGTCTAGCTGTTTCTGGTGTGATATAATTAGGGACGAGAAAGCTCAATGGTCTGAATGCAGTCTCTCACCATAGGGCTGTCCTTCCCTATCACTAGGGTGACATTGCATCGGGCTATGGAAGATTCATGGCATGGCCACTTTGCAGCAGCAAGAGTGAGCCCAGCAAGTCAGATATACAAGGCAAGAACAGGCTAGCATCTGGAACCAAACAGCGGGGAGTTGGGGAATGACAAGCACACAAGCTAGAAAGATTAGACCAAAATACTAGGTTCCTGCAGGTCAAACCTGGACAGAAAGGGTCAAATAGGTAACCCAGGTGCAATAAACAAGACCCCAGGCTGAGACAGGGAAGGTTTAGTAAGACCACACCAGGGCGATATCTTCTTATCTACGACTTATTTTCCTGAAGAGCATTGTTTCACTGGATACTGATGACTGTTTCTGCTATTACAACTCCTAGTTTTAAGATGAGAACACTAAGCTCCATGGAAACTGAATAACTTGGCTAAGTTCTGAAAGCTGATAAGTCGGGGCTGGAACTTGAACCCAAGGTCTAATTCAGAGCTGCTTCCTGCAGACAGTGTGTTCCCAGTGCCCTGGCATTCTTAGGATCAGGCTGAACTGTGGGCAATGGCTGTGTGTCTTCCGCTCCCTTAATTCCTAAGTGTGGCTGGGTCATGGCTCAGGAGAAGCACCAGCCCTCAGGGTGGCACAGACTTCTGAAAATTACAAGAGCAGAGGGCTAGGCCTTCTTAGAAGATCCTTCCAATATTTTTCTCAGAAGCAAGCACATCTGTTTCCTAATTAATTATCTCCATTAGCCAAGCTCAATTACTTTGTGTCCACCTCCAAGAATACAACCTTGCTCCTTGGAGACTTCCTATTTGAATTTCCAAGGGGGCAAATATTGCCAGAAGCATGTTTTATGTAATTACATACTGTAGATATTTCACTCTCTCTTTACTTAATGATTATTAAATACAGAAATTAACTTTCGTACTTGGATATGGATCCCATCAGTTTAAGAGAAAGTAAATGTATACATGTAATGAAGTATTTCTCCCTGCAGAACTTGAGGGATGACATTTGTTGAAATGCTGACCAGAAGCCGGTGCGTGCCTCTAATAGGTGGCCTCTCCTCTGTTTCTCATCATGCCAGTGTCCAGTGTTTTTCAATGGAAACTTTCTATTCTATTCTGCATTAGAAGAACCAGAAGAGCTTGATAAATACAGATTCCAAGGCCCACACCTAGACAGATGGAATCAGCATGTCGACGGGTGGGGCCTGGGAATCTGCACTTCTAGCACTTTCCCTATGGGATTCTGTTTATGCTAATGTCCAGGAACCAATTATAGTTATTTGCCTGATGCATGAAGGCAGTCTTATCACTGGGAACAAGAGAGGCAAAATGAACACAAGCCCATCTCTTCTCATACATATTTTAATAATAAAAATGCAATACATGTTATCTATTGTTACTCCATAGTTATTTATAAATCCTGAGCCAAGGTTTTGAGAGCCCTGCCTGATTTGGAAGGTGAAGGAGAAACCAGGAGGGAAGAGGGGAAATGAGAGGAGAGGGGATGGCACAGTCAAGAGCACTGAGCCTGGGAACTGCTGCAGGCAACCAGAGCTCAACCGGTCTGGGGCCTCTGGGAGCCGGCAAGACACACGGAGCTCCAGACCCCACCTGGAGGGCAGGAAAGCTGGTGTTTACACATTGATGCCTGTCAGTCCTCACCTGAGTGCTGCTCCTGGGACCCGGTAATTCTCTGGCACTGCTGTGCACAGACACGGGCTTTGGTAGCTGGCAGCCGGAGAGAGCCCTCAGGCAGAGAAACATATGCAGGCGCTGGCTACTGGAAGTTGAGCTGGCAGAAAGGTGAGGGAGGACAACAGGGGCACCAGGAGCATCCGCTGCTGCTCCCTCCAGGTTAAGCAAGAAAGTGTCAGATGTGTTTTAGTGACTAGCTCAGAAAATGAGTAAGAGGCAAACAAACATTGTAAGAGAAAAATTATTTCTTATTTATGTATTTGCTTATTTAATTGTGATAAAACAAACATAACATAAAATTGGCCATTAATAACATCTGGAGCACTCTCTATGCTGTGCAACCATCACCATTATCTAGTTTCAGAACGTTTCCACCTCCCCAAATGGAAATCCTATACCCAGTAGCAGCCACTTCCCATTCCCTCCTCCCACACTCCCCTGGCAAGCACGAATCTACTTCCTGTGCCCATGGAATTGCCTATTCTGGACATTGCATCTAAATGGAACCATACGGTATGGGGTCATTGCCACCGGCATCAGGTTTTCAAGGTTAATCCACGTTGTTGCATGTACGAGCACTTCATTCCTTGTTCTGGCTGAATAATATTTTATCACGTGGATGTATTTTCCCTTTAATCTTTCGGACACCACAGAGTCTTCCCAAGAATATCTCTTTGCAGGTTGGTGACAGACGTGACAAGCCCCTTTGCCATGCCAGAACAGCCCTGCTCTCATCTGCATCCTCATTTGTGCTCTGAGACACTGGCCTTTGTAGGCAGTCCTGTCTTATTTTTGGGCTCCCTTCTCTTCTCACTTTCTTCTCTGACTTTCCACTAGGTTTGGCTCATGGGAGCTACTGAGCAAGTGAGTTTAAGGTGTCTTCTTCTCTCCAGCTCCCTCGCTGCATGGCCGTGACCCAGGTTAGGCAGTTCTCTCCACCAGCCTTCTGTCTCCAGGTTCCACTGGCCCCCTTCTCCTTGCCCTTTCAGGCCTAGAAGTATTAATAGTTTCCCGCTATTGACAGGCCTCAAGTACAGAAAGTTCCTTTGTTAGTTTTCCACCCAAATCTTCCAACATTTTTGTAAATAGTCTATTAAACGTCATTCAAATTATTCCAGCTTGCATGTGCCTTTCTGTCATGCATGCTGGGATGGGGAGTAATATAATGACCAGGGATAGAGTAACCCATCTATGTCTCACTCAGTCACTGAAGCATATTTTGTAGTATATATATTCATAACTTTGGAGCTCAGAAATAATCTGTCCTATCCACACTTCTGTGTTAGCCCCACTTCCCAGACCAGATCTCAACCAGAGAGCAATTGCGAGAAGAATCACACTTCCTGGATTCAAATCTTAGACCTGCGCCTCCTGGCACTGTGACAAGGGCCAAACTACTTAACCTCTACAAGTCTCAGTTTCATGATGTGTAGAATGTGAATGAGGATGCCTCGACTCTTGGTGTCTAACACACGATATGCAGAAAGTACTTAGAAGAGAGCCACGTGTAGGATGTATTCAGTAAATGCCAGCTATGACAGTAACCCCCATTAGACCAGGCCCCACATTCCCTTCTCTTGGTCTTTATCAGCTTCTCATGGCACTGTCCAGGAGTCCTTCCTGCAGGCCCAGATTCTTCCCAGATGCTGAGACAACAATGACCTGCGCTGGAATATTGGCACCAACTCTCCCTTCTCCAGTGGAGGGATGAGAGTATATGGGGACAAGGAAATTCCACATAGATCCTGGACCCTCCATTTCAAAGAAGACCCCCATGTTATGGTGATGGTCTTCCTTCTCCTCCTTCTTCACCACCATCAAGAAGATCATGATATACTGAAGGTTTACTCTGGGTTCATACACATGCTGTTTAATGATCCTGACAACCTTATGACAACCTTCTTTAAAAATGTGTTCCACATCTGTTTCAAATGTTTTAAAATCAGATCCAAATCCATTTTTGAAATCTGTTCAAGCACAGTATTATTATGTTCAATTACACAGGTAACAGATGAACACATTCTCATTGTAAATGATCCAAAATCTAAATAGTATGAGGTTGGCATTAACGTCCCTTTTTATCTGATGAGGAATACATAACCAAGGCTGATGAAATAATATCCTCAGATTCCACTAGGAAGCAAAAGATACAGATTCCAAAACCAGGGGAGTCTGATGCAGGAGCCTGAGTTCATATGTACTAGATTATGCTGACTTTGCCCAGAGGACTATCTTCTGCTTCAGTTTCCACCATTTGGCATCTTACCAGGCCTTAATTTTCTACCTGCTCTGCTAATGTTTAAGCCTTCCATGCTCACAAGCCATTTTAGTAGGAAGCAAATCTTTGTAAACGACTTTGAAAGTCCATAGCTAAACTAGATTATGTTGGACACTTCTTGCTTCCTGCTACCCAGCCATGGATATAACAACCAGGTTTCCAGGTATGTGATCAGACACCACCTGGCTTCAGTTATACTCCCTATTCCTGCATTCTATCTTGGAGCTTCTCAGACTCCTTAGAATGGAATGCCCAAAAGAACCTGCAGGATGACTCACGCTTGCACAGTTTGGGAAAGCAAAGGAGTGGGCATTCCTCAGGCAAGCTTTGATCCATGGATAATGGGAACCGTGTCCTAGAGACAGACATTTCTGAGGCACTTTCTATGGCTGTTATTAGGGGGTCTTGGGAGGAGTGTGCCTCAGCAGCCCACAGCAGTAATCAACTGGAGTCTGCTCCCTTGAGTGTGCTGTCTTCCTTACCTGTTGAACTGGCCCTATCCTTCTGTTCTATTTCCTGGAATCACACAGTCCCAGTTATTGGACTTTTCTTTCTAGGCTGAGGGCAGGGTATGTCAGGGATGATGAAAGAGTTGTTTTGTTTTATAAATACTTTGCTGTGAATAACAGGCTCTAAGACATAGACAACCTAAGAGAGAAACTTCTCACTCTTTTCAGGAACAGAGTGGCCCAGATCTTTAAGGAGATGACTGTACCCATTACTGTCTCCTTAAACTGTGCACTCTTCAAGGGCCAGCCATGCCACCTATTTTGCACAGAAGTAGGTATATATCCTTAGTCTCAAGGAAAGATTCAAATATTTCTCAGTAAATCAGAAGCAGAGAATCACCCTCCTTACCAGTCACTCAAGCTTCTGACAGGCCTCCTCATCCTGAGAAGGCTTTGTTTCATTCAAGAAAAGTTTTGAGTACTTAGGACTAGCTAGGATTATACACGTCTCCAGAGATAAGAAGGTAAACATAACCTATTTCTTGCCCTTAAGAAGTGAACATTCTAGATTGAAGACAGAGAAACAAACAGAACATTCTTATACCTTGCAAAAAGTACTTCCACTGGGGCAATCATGTAGTAAAAATTGAGCTTTCAGAGCCAAAAAAAAAGTATTTTCTGCATACCGTGCATTTGCATTTTAAACCAACATTAAGAAAAGCAATATTTAGATTTATCCTAGTTTATTTCTGGTCCTAGACCTATGAACTATCCTGAGATGAAAATATAAGTCATCCTCCCATCCACTGCACAGCATGTTTGGCCACAACATTCTTACAGGAAGAGAAAGTTTCCAATACGAGATACCTTGCAAGGGGACTTGGGGAGGCCAGTGTAAATGGTGAAGATGACAGAAGATGAGTATTTTTTATGCAAGCCTTCCGTGCAATGCTTCTTACTATTCTGACCACGACTCATTAAAATTATGCTAGATTTGCAACTATAGATTTTCTGGATCATATTTTCAGACACTTTTCCAACAGGGATCAAGCAGATATCAATCATTTAGAGATGGCAAATATGTAACAGCAAGGTCAGAAACCAAGTTCGCTTGGATTAGTTTGATTAGAAACTTAAAGAAAGGCTTAACCAGGACCCACTGAAACCAACAAGGCAGTTAAAATAGAAGAGGAAAAATTTTGGGGGGAGGGAAGGTAGATTTTAGAACTGAAAACATTTGTGTTCGTTTAGTGAGATGAGAGGAACCTTTAAAAAATGCCTCTCAGTACAATTGTAGACTTTATAGTGTATTGTGTTTTGTGAATCTGGAGACCCGGGTCAGAGTTCTGCCTTTGACACTTCTAAACCCTTAAGTTAGAATGAGCTCTGATTTCCTCTGTTGAAAGAACCTAATTCTATCTGCCTCATCTACGCATCATTAATTTAGTCATTATTTATTAATTACTTCAAAGGTGTTCAGCATTGTGCTCAGCAGTGGGGATTTCATAATGAGTTAAAAACCAAAAACACAAAAGCAAAAGAGTTCTTTCCCTTGTGTAGCTTTGAGTCTTAGTAGGGAGAATACACTAATCACATGTTCCCCCCAAAAAAATGGAAATTGTAATCATCTGGGGTAGGAAGAAGAGGAATGTAACAGAAGAGAGAATAAGAGGGGCATATGATCTAGACTGAGGGTTGACGTTTCCCAAAGAAGTGGCAATAGAGCTGAAATCCAAAGGATGAATGAGTTCGCATTACCTTTCTCTGTAGCGAGAGCAATATGCATAAAAACTGCATAGGCCGGGTGCAGTGGCTGACACCTATAATCCCACCACTTTGGGAGACCAACGCAGGTGGATCACGAGGTCAAGAGATGAAGACCATCCCGACCAACATGGTGAAACCCCATCTCTAGTAAAAATACAAAAATTAGCTGGGTGTAGTGGCAGGTGCCTGTAGTCCCAGCTACTTGGGAGGCTGAGGCAGGAGAATTGCTTGAACCTGGGAGGCGGTGGTTGCAGTGAGCGGAGATCGGGCCACTGCACTCCAGCCTGGGTGACACAGTGAGACTGTATCTCCAAATAAATAAATAAATAAATAAATCCCAAAACAAAACTGTGTAAATACCTTTGTGCACGAGAGTCTCTGCAAGTAAACAGCGACTGGGGTGGTTGGAGTTTAAAGTGCAGAGTGGCATGAGAGGAGACCGAAGGGGCTGGTCTCAGAAAGTGCATCTCATGCAAGGTCTTATAGCTCATGTCCAGGGTTTTGTTTTTTATTTCATAAAAAAAAGCCAATGGCAAGCCACTGAAGAATTTTGAGCAAACGAATGACGTTATCATATGCATCATATCGAAGCTTTCAAAGAATCATTCTGGTTGGGGAGAAGAGAGCAGATTGGAAGAAGGTAAGAGTGATTGTGGTGTGACCAGCTGGGAGAGCAGATTGATATTCAAGGCAAAAAAAAAAAAAATGATAGTGGCTCAGATTAGGATGCTGGCAATGGAGAGGGAAAGAAGTGGATGGATTCCTACTGAGATATTTAGGAGACAAAATCAATAGAATTTTAATTGACTATGAGAAAGGGGAAAAACTGGATGGAGAATGGTGCCACAGACTGAGGTAGGGAACAGTAGAAAGCCTTGAGGTTTGGGAGTGAAGATCACACATTGAATTGGAAAACGTGGAATCCAAGGTGCCTTTGAGACATGTAAGAAGAGTGTCAAGGAGACAGTGGGTATACAGCTCTGGAGCACCAAGATGACTAAACTGAAAGACTAAATATGTGAATTTTTGGTGGTCAGGTAGATAAAAAGTTGAATCCATGGACATGGATGAGATCGTTATGAAAATAAAATAAATTTTCACATGCAAAGCACCTAGAATGTTGCCAGGCACAGACTGGGTGCTTACTCAATCTTTTCTCCCTCGTTTCTTCCCTGTCCTTTGAACAATAAAACAGGGAAGTGAGTTTGAGCATAGCCTCCAGGGAGTCAGGTTCACAGGGAGGCAGAAAAGGGCCAGTCTGCTGCTTACAACTGCTCTGGTCTCCCAAGGATATGGTCTAGGTTCAGAACAGCGTAGCGCAGAAACAGCAATACCCATTTCTTTTGGCTTCTGAACTCCTTAAGTCTACTTTTTAAACAAGGTGTTTGAGTTACAGAGGTCACAGAGGCTGAACTGGATATACAGAAAAATTCCCTCTTCAGCTTGATCTCAGCAGGAAAGGCAGGAAGGGAACCCAGAAGGTTCTTTTGCTTTGCTTGCCAAACGCAGGAAGGTGAGTCCAACGGGTTTGGTGGCCTCTGCACCAAAAAATATTTTTGCATACATTTTCTGAAGTGCTTAGAAAAGCATCTGTAACCAAAGGAATTGTAATGAGGCAAATGTGACTTCATGCAGCTTTGAAACTCTGTTGGGCCAAGGAGTCAAATTATTTTCCTACCGGAGGAGAACACCTTCATTCCTTGGTAATGGCAAGTTTACTGGGTCCTGGAAAAGCTCTGTTTTTACTGTGTGACATCTCCAATTTCCTCCTTCCATCAGTTTGACACTCCATTGATAGACTAGAACATTTTCTTCAGTGCCCATTGGTATGTTTCAAGGATATAGCCATATAATATAGAGAAATAATAGATGGGCCAGATAAATTTATGAAAAAATAATCTCAGGTTCTATTTCACATTTAAACCAAGAAAGTGATGCCACAATGGTTAATGTCAGAGAAATCTTAGGATGAAATTATCTCCCTCTAATTCACTGTAGTGTGTCTTTTACACATTTTTTCAATACGGCGCCCTTATCCAATACTACTTTTAAGTTGCAAAATTGTTAAGACAGCTAAAATGATATCCATTCCCTAACTATGCCAAGAATGTTTGTATCCTTCCTTCCTATTACTATTAGAATAAAAATAAAGGAATCTAGGGGTATTCTAAATGCCATGCTTCAAAGCTTTGACATACTCTTTCTTCTGACACCTGATTGATGGATTATAGCTTTTTGATATCCATCAAATTAATAGATTATGACTTTTTGAATCCAGAGACAATGCAATTATTGCCACATTCTATCTATAAAGAGATAACTTATTCTTTGTCATCCATTTGTGTCTCAGAAGGCAGCCCCCGTACCGCCAACACATATCATAATTATAAATAATTTGGTTCCTCCTGTCTTTCTTTCTTTCCAGTGTGCCCCCATCTCAAACATCCACAAAGTAATTGACTTGGAAAAAATGTTAGCACAGGAGATGGCTGACACATCTCATATTTCTCAATAACGTTTTGCAAATTTAAATATCCACCATCTATGAAATCCCCAGTGAGATCTCTCTTCTGGTTTTATGTACCTGATCCAAGGACTTCTCAGGTGATGAATTAAGAATACAAGGATCAAGATATTTTCAACCCAGGCACTTGCCCCTGCTGCGGTTAACTGAGGATTTCAGTTTAACATCTTGGAGACGGAATGAAAAGAAAATTTCCCTGTCTGGAGAATTGCTAACACTTCTCACACCCCTTCATTTGCTTCAATGTCATGTTCATTTCAAATACCTCAAATCCAAGATGAAAACCAAGTGGTCCAATTACAATATTATTTGTAGGTGCAATCTCTAGTCTGACCTGAAGAAAGGGATCTTCATAAACACTATTTAGAAAGGGGTGAAATTGAAGCCATCAATCCTCCCAGGCCAGACGGTGACTTCCATAGGCCAACACAGGAAGAGCACCAGGCTGCCTTAAGGGGTGAAGATTTACTGAAGTGGGTGTGATTTTCTGCTAATTCCTCTCTCATTACAAGCGTCTGCTATCCAAATCAAGAATTTTAGGACTGTACCTTCAAACATATATTCTTAAATGGGAAGAAAAACACAAACAAGAGGACTAACATAATCAGCTCTGTTCCCCCTCCTCGAGCCCTAGAGTATATCCTTTGAAAGTTTGGAGGAGAAAGAACACTTTTGTTCCATAAGCTTAATTAACAAACTAAACCAACCCACAAACTAAAGATGCATGAAAGCGCACATTGCCGGACTTGGATAGAATTTTAAGTTTCTCAATTTGAGAGGACTTGGAGTTGCTGCCCATACGGTTGCCTGTGTTGCTAACACTTCCACACAGATGAGCTTGTATGCGTATGTCAAGAACCCATGCCCGTGACATCGTGGGGCAATCTTTCTGCATCCACTCTAATGTGAACACTCTGCCTCCTGCCCCCAACATATACATGTTTAACTAAGCTATACTCAATTTCTCAACATAGCTTTAGATACAATTTCTTTAGGGAGGCTCTCGCCATCTCAGAAATGAAAACCTTTTTGTTGTGCTGTTGCATTCTCCCTTTTATAACTTTTATGGCTCGTAGAATTATTTATCTCATACCTATCTAATACCTGTGAGGTTTTAAGCTCCACCAGGGCTGGGGCTATGTCCATCTTGTTCATCACTAAAAAGCAAAGTGCCACAGTCAGTGCTCAATAAACATTTTTTGTGCAAAAAAACGTTAATTCCCAAGGCTTTCTCCTTGGGAATACTTTTATTTCCTGCTGGTGAGTTTCTAGAGAGAACTAGTAATAGTATTAGTGTTGTCAATTCCTTGCCTGAGTGTGAAGCTCAATGAGTGTTTGCTGAATGAATGAATGAATGAATGAATGGTTGAATGAATGACAGAAGAAAGGGACACATGACTGTGAAGATAAACAATAGGAAGGGGAAATTAATCAAACACCTGCATTTACCAAATTCCTACCCAGGGCTTTGTGGAACACTGACAGGGGGCATAAGAAGTAAAACATGTTTCCTGGGACTGGGCACAGTGACTCATGCCTACAATCCCACCATTTTTGGAGGCCAATGTGAGAAGACTGCTTGAACCCAGGAGTTCGAGACCAGCCTGGGCAACACAGGGAGACCCCATCATCTCCACAGAAAAAAAAAAAAAAAGAAAACTTTATAAAAATTAGCCATACATGGTGGCACAATCCTGTGGTCCCAGCCGCTCAGGAGGCTGAGGCAGAAAGAGGATTTGAGCCCAGGAGGTCAAGGTTGCAGTGAGTCATGATCACATCACCGCACTCCATGATCACATCACTGTACACATAGTCTATGTCTACATATAGACACTGCATACCATATATATATATATATATGTGTGTGTGTGTGTGTATATATATATACAGTGTGTGTGTATATATATATATACACACAGTGTGTGTGTGTGTATATATATATATATACAGTGTGTGTGTATATATATACAGTGTGTGTGTATATATACATAAATATTTCCTTTCTTAAAGGGAAGAGAGCCCTACCTCCAAGAAAGTCACAAGGAATTCTATGGAGAATAGTAAATCAGTGAGGAGAATGGAATTAAGATTTACAAAGCAGATGGAGGAGGAAATAATGGGAGGTGGTGACTGATTACCTAGACAGAGGTGTGGGGAAGCAGTCGGGGATGGTATGGTGCGAAAGGATCAGAGATGAATGGAGGGAAGAGCCAAGAATGACACTGGACATTCTGAATCTGGGTGATTTCAAGAATATTAATATCAATGATAGAAATACAGTGATTAGGGAGGGACTAAGGCTGCCATTAGAGGGGTCACCATGGCCAAGATAGATGTACTGAGTTTAAGGTGGTAGTGCATATATGGGAGTTTAGGAACAAAATCAAAATAGAGAATTAGACGTCTGAGCCAGATGCACAGTAATTCTAGCTATTTATCAAGAAGTAATGACGAGGAAGACACTCCGCTAAATGGTGTGCACACATTATCTCACTTGACTCTTATAATAACCCCATGAGATAATTAGTGTTATTATTTCTATTTTATTCCTGTTTTACAGATGAAAAAACTGAGCCTTAAGAGGTATACCTTGCTCAAACTCACAGTTGGGAAGTTACTGAGTTAGAATTTGAACTCCAATCTGCCCAGCTTCAAAGCCTGCATTGTTAACTTCCATATTGAAAAGCCAGAGAGAGAGTGTAGAAGAGAAGCTAAGAGTGACCCCCTAGGGGCATTCTGGAAATGATGCCATTCTTTCCAAAGCAAGTGATAGTGTCAGTGCAAGAGGGGGAGGGCATAATTCATAAACAAAGACCTCCTTCTGTAGTGAGACACAGAGAAATGATGCTGGCAGGCAAGGGGCTCTTCTCAGGCGTGCAATTTTCTCTTTTCTTTATTCTTGGACATATCTGCCCCATGGTGTATCTCTTCTTTTATAAACCAATGGGTCACGAATAGAAAAAGAAGCCCAAAGAACACCCAGAAAGTAAAACACTAAAGTCTTTAGAATCCCAAATCTGGATCTGATAAATTGAGTTCTGGAAAAGCTTGGGCACGAAGTTAAAATTTCAGATGGATTCACAGACAACAGCATTTTCATCACTATCTGGGTAAAAGATTGGGGTGGCCTATGCTCTTTCAGTTACCACAAAGGATTAGTGAGAAAAACAAACCTACGTATCTGAAGACTATGTTAGTAAATTTGTTTTAAAAATTGATCTGCCTTGATATTGAATGTATAGGTATCATTGTTTTCTTAAACAATTGATTTTGAAAATGTGGTTAAAGATTTGAAAAGGCATGTTTATAAATGTGATTTTGCTTAAGGAATTACTCCCTTGAACATAAGGAAAAGAAGAAGTCTTGCTGATTGGCTTACATGACCAAGGTACTGTACTGCCACCTGGTAACGGTGTACATACGATAATATAGCAGGAAAACCAGTGTCTTACATCCCAAAGGAAGACCACACCAAAAAATAAAAAATTCTTCTGGCTTCCCTTTTGTTGCCTTCTTCATTTGTGACTTACACAATTGTGTTCTTTTTTCATTTACTTTATTTACAAGCAATTTATTGTAGTACTTAAAGAATGTTAGCTGTAGCATTGACAGACTTGGATTCAACTTTCAACGTAGTCAGTCCCTGGCTTGATGACTTTCCACTCGCCATCTAAATACCCACGAAAGGCTGGCATGGAGATTTACCGAGATCATGTATGAAAAGTGCTTGACGTAGTGTCTGACACAAACAATACATAATAATCATCATTGTGTTATTGATATTGTTACTATTACTATTACCCATGATAAGAAATACAGAGAAGCCTCGGTGATACCACACGTCCAGGAGGAGCAACAGTGACAGCCATGGGAAAAATGTTCTGTTTATATCTCAGGTACTAAACAGCTGTTACTACATATTAGGGCCAGATGTTCTGAAATGATATGCAACATTATACTCAATTCCAACTTTTACTGAATTGCTCGTTGATGAAAAATGACTACTAGAAGAGATGATTTATTAAAGGGAAATCCACGATGTGTCTTTAAGTTTCATACCCGACTACCCCAAATTACGTGCCAGTTTATATACTCTGAACATTGCAAATGCCTAGCCCATTCCGAGAAACTGTTGGAAGCTCATCCCCTGATTATAGCCCCATCTGTCCTTCTACCCAATAGTCTGAGTACGTCTACCCCACTGCCTTCAGGTAAAGCAAACCTGGGTAGCGCATGGCCACCCTACCCATAAACTCACACTTTCTTCTACATGTGAGCTTTTATTGATTCCAGAATTGCTGTAGCTTTTGATTTTGTTTCAAGTGATATTTTTTCTCATTTCACACCCATAGGTGCCTGAAAGAGAATTCAGTGGGGAAGGTGGAGAGAAGGAAGAGGAAAGAAATCGCTCTAATTTGTTCCCCCTTAAGAGCAGCCATTGTTCTAACTCACCTACAAAACCTTTGGGTTATTTCCTGATCCCTCTAGATGATGTTCAAACGTTCCGATTAGGGATTTGCAATTCAGCATGACATCAAATATTTCGGAGGCAGCTGGAAAATCTCTGCTTTACTGTATTAAAACTTCCCAGTAAATTCTCAGGCACTGGAGTGGGCCGTCCAACCCGAAGCCCCATATGCTCGGTGACTCAAGAAACCCAGGCAGAATCTCAAACTCTGAGACAAGCAGCAGTTACCCAACAGGGGCTGCTTTCCAATCCGTATCTGCTCCTTGAGGCAGGTCAAGAATAAAAACTGCATAATGGCTTCTCTTTATCTTTTAAAGGGAAAATGTACAAGCTGCAAGAAATCCTCTGTACTGGGAAAACAGACTACATCTCTGCCAGTGGGGCCAGGAGAAATATTTAGCACATAAGCTGCCTTATAGAGATCCATTTGTCAACTCTCCAAAGTGAGATGAGGACATTTGTCTTTGCAAGCCTACCAGCCCGGCTGGGGTATATCTCACTAGAGAGGGTGATAATTGGGGAGCAAATGGTTCAGTCCAATTATATATGCTTAATTGATCTACATTCTAGAGGGCATAGTTATATGGAAAAGGTTTGCCAACTAATCACAAGAGAAGAAACAGCATCTTAATTGGGATGGCTTTACATTGGGCCATATTACAATTAGTCACAATGTCTAATAAGTTATCTATAATGCTTTTAATGAGAAACATTTAAGTCCTTCTGGATTTTTTCCAGTGAAATTAATTCCAAGGACTGGAGACAGTATTACAAGTAATGTTATCAGAATTACAATTAAGTCCGTACTAGAATGTGTCACTTAAAATAAAAGGCTCAATGGGTAAGTCCTAAAAGACCCACTATTTTCTCTGTAGACTTTATCAGTGTGGCAGTAGATAAGATATATCGTACCTGCGTCCATTTTCTATAAGCTTGATAGGGTAATATGATCTCCTGGACATGAAATGCCAGGGCAGAGCCACATACCAGGCATCTAAAGGGCTTGTCATTGGATCTGGAACTTCATCGTATCTAACATGCTGACCCAATGTCCAATGATGCCCCAAAGGCTACCAGAGAGGAATGGTGTCCTCAAGAGGTTTCCGAAGATAGTGGGTCTCATGCCATGCACTTGGGCAGCATTGCTCAGACCTGAGCCTCAGGAAGTCCTAACAGCTAGTTTGTGGCTTCTCTGGTTTGAGGCTCATCCGTGGCTTGTGCATCCAGCTAATTTACTCCCCCGGATGTTGATGGCAATGAGAGCAAATATGAAAAGCAATCAGCAGTTCTGCACTGTACCAGGTGCACCTGGGCAGCCCCCTAGAATAATAGTCAGCCCTGTTGTCATCTTCACTTTCCACAGGGGTAAACTTGCATGCACAGAAATTATGGAACTTGCTAAAGTCCAGGAAGGTACAGGTCTGGCTCCAAAGCGAGGGCTCACAGCCCCTCTCTGACATCGTCACTCCTTGCTTTTCCCTGCTGTGTCCCAGGTACTCTGCTGGGCTGTGACACAACTTAGAGCATTCCAGGAGGCCCAAGTTGCTAAACACTCCTAGGACAGTAGTTCTCAAACTTGAGTGTACATCAGAATCACTCAGAACTCTTGCCAAAATACAGACTCCTAGACCTTACCCCAAGGAATGTTGAATCTGTAGATAAAAGACAGGGCCTCAAACACTTATCATTGTTCAAACCATCTCAGGTGATGCTGAAGTACATAGCACAGATCCCTTCTTAAGGAATAAACAAACAAACAAAACATTGCCATAATGGTTTTCCGTGAGCTGTAGCTTTGGGGTAATATTATAACTGTCTCCCCTTTACCAGTTCAGGCTCTGAATACCTTCCTATCTACTTCTCTTACCCCTCATGGAATGAAGTCGAGTCCTCTAGAACCAGTAACAGATTTGGCAATGTGTCCTAGGCACCCTTTAATTATCAGCGGGTCTGACACATCCCTGGGGTTGGCAGTTCTTGCCAACTCTGCCTTCCCAGCCTGGATGGCATTGCTCACCTCATGATCAGGGCTCATAGGACACAGGGAACAAGAGAAGTCTTAGGTGCCAGGGTTTGGTGGTGTAGTTGAACTGGAAAGCTACAAGCCCATGGTCTGTATGCTGCCTCTTACAAGTCTTTGTAAACTTACTGGTACCCCAGCCAGGTCTCCCTGGCAGGGTATAGCCATCCTGCATCATCTACTTGGTATTCATGACATCAGGCACACAGATAATCTCTAACGATTCAGAGCGCAGTCCTGGTAATGGTGTAGCAATAGATACAGTAACATTCAAGTACAGACGAAAACCTGTGTTAATATTAGGTCAGCAAGACAAATACAGGTGTTTCTAAAGAACTGTATTAGGCTTTAACTTATCTCATTTTGAGACAGCTTTGAAAGTGGAGCATGAGAAGATTGAAAAGGCTTCCTAACAGCACAGGCATGAATGTCTGACGTAGCAAGACAGAGGTACAGAAAAGCTCAGGACATAGAAAGCAAGCGTGAGCTGTGGGGGCTCAGAAGGGGAGGGAGGAGGGGCGGCTCTGTAGTGACTGCACTTTCAAGACTACAGCAAACATCATGGGGGCACTGCTTCACCTTCCTCACCTATGTCGCGTCTCAGTGCTGCCTGGGCTCTGTCCAACTTCAGATAGAGGCAACATGACATCAGACAACTCCTCTCCCAATGGAGAGCCTCTCAGCCCTTGCCAAGGGCCTCCTTCTTAACTCGATAGAGGAGCCCCACCACGTATGCACAATCCAGCGGTGCAAGAAAACGAACACCCCTTGGGGGAACATTTGGCCAATAGCAGATGGGAATGACTGGAGGAATTATTTCATCTCCCCACCCTACATCCTGGTGAGGCAGGCTTCTCAGGGACATGGTTCTACAGACCTCGCAATCAGTTGCACTCAGGGATGGCCAGCTGAGTGTGCACCTTCGCAAGCCTCCCCTCCTAACCGGCCTTAATCCCCTCTTCCTTCACTCTTGCTCTCTAGAATTGTCTCCCTAATACAATGGAAATGTATAAGCTCTCTGCTTTATGGGAAACCCAGCTAAGTTAGTGACTCAAGGCCAACCTCTTAACTTTCAATACCCTACTCCTGCATTCCTGCTCCAGTTGCTAGCAGGTGAGGCAATGTGAACATGTTGGCATCAGATAACTTCTAAAGACACAAGTCAAAGTATTCCCCTCCCAGAAAGAACAGCTGATTCCTTTGTCAGTTTGGAGAGAAACATTAGAAGGCTCCGAGTTGACTTGCAAGCAGTAGGGCAAAGTATGTTTAAGAACAGGGACTGGACCCATTCCTGAACTCATCTCAGGGGCAGAAACTACACAACGCATTTTACATCATTTCTCTGTTGTAATTGTCACCCATCTTGACAAGGGTGGTTCTGATTCTCCAAGATGTGGAATAGCATCATTTGGATGGTGGGAAGGCAGGCTGGCTCTGGGATTAAATGATCTACTTTTAAAGTCTGGATTCATCAGCTTCCATCTGTGTGACCTTGGGCACCCCATTTAACATTTCTAAAAATGGGTGTATTAACAGGACTACCTTCACATTGTGATATGCACAACAGATAAGAAAGATGATCTACATGCCTCAGTTACCATGGTTGTCGGATGGTTAACCTAGGACTAGGTTATAGTAAATGGCCAAAAAAATAGTAGTAGTTGTTGTTATGTGGGACACCCCAGATTCCAATGCAAGTGAGTCTCACTTCAAAGTGGGTGCTTTTCCCTTACAGCCCACTGCCTATTCCATACAGAGTGAGAGGTTAGCTCGAGGTACCCACCAAGTATTCAAGTATGGGTCTCCGTATGGAAGGAACAAGCACAGTGTATGGTCAGCCATCGATTGGAGAGGGAGGGCTGATGGTGGCCTCCTTGTCCACGATTCAGGTACCTTGCCTTTGAAAGTGGGATCGACTGCCTTACCAAAGCAGTGCTGTTACTTAATGTACACAAGATACTGCCTGCGACATAACTGGTACAACAAACACTAAGCCGTCCATTCCCCTAAGTTAGTGGTTGATTGCAGGAGCTTGGAAAGATGGATAAACACCTAAGGATAAACACATCTCAACTTCCCTGAACAGGTTCCCCAGCAGCTATGTTTTTTGGCATAAAAACAAAAACAAAACAAAACAAAACAAAAGATGTGAGATGGTTATAGGCAGAGAGGGATGCCATTAACTTAAGAATCACAGTCCACACCCTCTCATAAAGGTTCTGGGAGGATTTTACAAGATTGATACACAGTCCCTGACTTAGAATGACTAGACAACAGTTTTTCAACTTTACAATGGTACAAAAGAAATACTCATTCCATTGAAACCATTTTGCAGATTTTGAATTTTGATCTTTTCCTGGTCTAGCAATATGTGATACAATACTCTTACAGGAGACAGTCAATGCTTCATTAGAAAATGGGCTTTGTGTTCAATGATTTTGCTCTGCTGTAGGCTAACGCAAGTGCTCTAAGCACATACAAGGTAGGTTAGGCTAAACTATTGCTCTTCAGTAGGTCCAGTTTACAGCCTGTCAGTTCAGAAAGGAGCTGGCTACTGTCACATTGTCCTGTCTGGAGTTGGGCAGAGTCCAAGCAAAGTTGAGGCATGACATAGGTGAGGAAGGCGAAGCAGAGTACCTGTGATGTTTGCGGTAGACATGCAGCCGCCTTTTTGACAGAGGATGGTTTATTAGGATAAAACCCCATCATAAATCAAGCAGTGTCTGCATACAATTGATTCTCTTATTTATGGTACTTGTGTTCTATGAAGTCACCATGAATACTTAACAAATATTGAACCATTGCTCCTAGTAGAAATGCAGGGTTAGGCTCCTGTGAGCCTCTGGTCACAGTTCTGTCAACTAGTCAATATATAACCTTGTTTTATGTGTATCTCTGTTTAAAGATGCCTTATTTAAAAATTTATCATTGACTTATTAATATTGAACTCACAGCCAGCAGCACTGTAACTCATACTGGAACAAAGCTTATCTAACACAAGCATTTTCTCAGTCAGACACATCACAGCCTTCTTGCACCTAGAAACACTAGACAGCACTCAGCACTCCACTTGGGGGGTATTTTAACAGCAAAATTGCCAAGAAATAGCATAAAATTGTGGCAAATGTGGCATTAAATGATTCATGAGAAGGATACTTGTTTGTAGTATGAAAGCCAAAATAAGAAGGCAGTGTCACCTGGTTTGAATGCATCTGGAAGTATGTACATCACATGACTCAAATTTGTGACAGCTCTGTACAAGCCTGCAAGTGACCACAAAACTACCGTGAGCGCTGACTGGGGAGTTACAGATACATTTTACTGAGTAAAAATTCACAAAGACAGAATTCACGAATAATAAGAATCAATTACACACACATATATATGCATATATACACATATTGATACATACCCACAAATATATATGAATATATATGTACAAAATGCTTTTAACCAATATCTATACCAAATATACTCAAAATTTAAGTTATGTTGTTATTACCGTTTCATATCAAAAACTGCCACTGGGTAGAAGAAAACTCTCAGTTTTACATACCAAACGAGTAAAGTGAAATTGTAAGTATAGTTAATAAGCAAATATTAACGAGATTTTCTTCTCTTTGAAAATAAAATGGAAAACAAATCACATCAAGAGAATAAGGCTGTTTTAAGGAAACACACAGGAAAAACTTGGGTCCTTTCTCCCAGTCTTCAAATGTAAAGGCTCCCAACCTTCTCCCTCAGAAAGTCATGCTTCAAAGGCACACTGGTGTCTTCTTTTACCCACCTACCGCATTGACAGGACTCTGACTATGCTGGGCTCACTGGCTGGCAGCTTTTCCAAGCAACTGAGCCCCCACTGCTGTGTTCAGAGCTGTAGCCAAGCTGCACCCAACCCTCGCTCTCTCAGGCACCAGGCACTACGGTGAATTTACCAATCAGCTAGTGCAGGTCACTGTCAGGAGCCTGGAGAGACACAAGTGAAGCAGGATGCTTTTGTCTTCCAACGACCTTCCCACTCCATCCATCTGAGGAGGAGAGACACAGCCATGTGAAGAACAGGCAATGGCACGTTACTTTGCAGCACAATTTAGTGAAAAGTAAGACTAATTTCAACAAAAGCTAACATTTATTTAGCACATACTATGTGCCGAGCACTACCTGAACCCTTCAGTGTCCTTCTCTCATCAACTTTGATAAACCACCCTGTGAGGTAGGGACGAGTAACTAATATTTCCGCAGAATAAGACTGAATTTCAAAGTCACTGCCCCATGACCCACAGCTACAAAAGCAGAAGTGGATCTAGAAGAGTCCTGAGAGCCCTCGTGGCTCACTCCCCAGATGGAATGCCTGTGACGCTGGAGAATACTCCAGGGTAGGAGGAGGAGGGAGGGTAGAGAAGAGTTTCGGAAGAGGAAGAAGAAAGCCCACACTTTACTCACATGGTATGTAAGCTAGCAGAGAGGTAAGGCTCCTAGAATAGGATCGCAAAGGGGACCAGAAATCACCCCCAACCCCACCTTGGTTCTTACATGGGCTCTTTGGCTGGACCTAGAAACCAAATGGACACCAATCAGACAACCAGATCAACAGGAAAAAAAGTGTATGGATCTTAATAGTTTTCCAGGTACATGGGATCTTCACAAGAGAGTGATGTCTGAAGAAGTGGCCAAAGCAAGATGCTTTTACACTTTTTAGACAAAGAATGATAAATCTGACAAAGACAGGACAAATGGGCTCTGGCTAGGGGCTGTGACTTTCTAGGGGAGTCACTAAGAGACATAATACAGGGGACTGTGTAAAATGAGTGGAGGCGGCCGGGCACGGTGGCTCACGCCTGTAATCCCAGCACTTTCGGAGGCCGAGGTGGGTGGATCATCTGAGGTCGGGAGTTCAAGACCAGCCTGAACAACACGGAGAACCCCATCTCTACTAAAACTACAAAATTAGCTGGGCGTGGTAGCACATGCCTGTAATCCCAGCTACTTGAGAGGCTAAGGCAGGAGAATCGCTTGAACCCAGAAGGCGGAGGTTGCAGTGAGCCGAGATCGTGCCATTGCACTCCAGCCAGCGCAACAAGAGCAAAACTCCGTCTCAAAACAAACAAACAAACAACCTAGTGGAGGCTAAGGGCTACTTCAGTAAGGGTATTTATTCAAGTCCACTGCAGCCTGCAATCCTCAGTCTCTGGCGATTAGGGCTATTTTGTTGCCCTGGTAGGGGGAGGCTGCCCCTCCCAGAGAGGAATCTTTCTGGCCTGCTACATGTAGGAAGAGACAAGTCAGCTAGCCCTTTCTGAAACTGCAATTTAGCCAATGTTTTTAACTCAAAATCATCAATGTACCAATTTGTCATATGCGGGGAAGGCATGTCCTTTGCTCTTTTAGTGGGTAAGGGCACCAGACACACAGGCATGCCCACACAAGCACACACCTCTACCACCTCACACCAGCCTGCAAGACATCTTCTCATTGAGCTTCTAAATGGCAGAGAAACCCTCCCAGATAGACACATACTGGTGGTTAAGTCTCTCAGGTGCTATTTGACATTTAAGCCCAGTGATTTTCTGCCCCATTCTATAGCAGAGGCTGTTATCGACTTAAAGATTAGTAGTGAGAGGTCCTAAGAATGATTATAAAGTGCATTTGTCCTCCTACCAGAAGAGAATATTCAGGACAAGCAGGGTATGCCTGGACAAGACCTGATAGTGGTGGGGATGGATTTACTCCGAACCAGCCCCTTCCTTCTCCCAATAAGCCATCTGGTCAACCTCTCAGGTGGCACCATTAATCAGTCTCTGAAGAGGCAAGAGAAAACCCTCTGTTCATGTTTATCAATCATTTTCATCAGTTTTCATCATATAAATCTCTTTTTAATTACAACAGTAACACATGCTCATTGAAATATATTCAGACAGTACATATGTGAAGAAAATAAAAAGTAAATATCTACCCCTGCCTCCTCAAGGTAACTAATGCTGACGATTTGGTGTGCATCCTTTCTGTGTTTTTTGATTTCTTATCCAAAAAGTATGTGCCTGTGTATTGCATCTGTTTTTTAAGTAAAATTAATATCATAAGGTTTTGTAACTTGTTTACCTGGCAATACACAAGGGTGACCTTTCTGTGCCAGAATATCTGCATTTACTTCATTGACAATATGCAGATTACTCCATTCTATGGAAATACCACCATTTATTTGACCCAGTGGTGTCCAGCAAATCCCTCTGTGATGGCAGAGATGTCCTATATCTGCACATGAGAACCACTAGCCACATGTGACAACTGAGCCCTTAAAATTCCTCTCCTGTGATCAAGACACTGAATTTTCAATTTTCTTTAATTTGATTAAATGAAATTTAAACAATCACATGTAACTAGTGGCTACTATATTAGACAGTGCAGATTTAACAAGTCCCCTAATTACAGGACATACCTTAGTTGTTCCTAAATTGTTTCCATTAGAATACTCTGATGTGCATGTGCTAGCTCATTATTCCCTAACTGAGGTTTCCCCCAATACTCCGTGTTCTCTACGAAGTCAGGTTCCTACAATGTGCATTTATTTCTGATGGAATAAGAGACAGATGAGTTCATACATCTGTAAGCTAGCCTTAAGGCATGGAGCCTCCATATGCACCCAGCATCCATTCTCTTTGGAGTTGCACAGGCTCCCTGAAATAAACCAAGAGGCACGGATCTTCCAGAAGGTGTTAACGCTGATAGCCAGGCTTTCACCAAGGGAACACCTGTGCTGATTCCCCACTTGGGATGAGGGTCTGCTGGCTGCCTGGCATGAGAACGAGCTGCCAGCAACCTCTTTACTCAGCACTCACAACAATGTCTCATTCATAGTATGTGTATTAAAGCAGGACAAGCAATATTTTAGTCTATTTCTTAATGTCTCTCAATTACCCATTCCTATCTGCTCCAGCCCAACCCCAGGAAAAGCATAAATAGGGTTTGGCTGTACTTCACATAATTAATCTGTGATCAGAGCTAATTTGTTTCAATGGACAGAGCGTGTGTCCTCAGGACTATCTCATTATAACATGGTGAGGGGAGAACTTGACGCCAACCTCATGAGGTCAGCATAAACAACAAGCTGTTTGCTGAATCGGGATGAAAAGAGGCAAAGGAAGCGGACAGCTGTATCCCTCCAGCATGAAACATCACACCGGCCCCTGGGCCACCATCACTCACTCAGTAGCCCCTTTCCTTCATGGACACCTGACCCGCTTTGAAGTGACCACTGCCGTGTCCCTGGGAGGGGAGAAGATAGTGGGTGTTTGGTTTTTTATGACTTCTTCAATGAACTTAATAGATTTTTTTTAAAAAGAAACTTAATGAATGTTAAATTATAATCAGTTATATCCTTCAAAAGGCTCTTTACATCTTTGTTAACATCCACATATATTTTACTTTTATTGCCGGAACAAAATTGTAGCAGCGGCAACAGACGTCTAAATAAAACAACTGGGAAGAAAAAAAAAAAAATCACCCGCGATGCTGAAAGCCCTACAAATCAAGCTGTTTTCATTTTTCTGTGCTCCCTTTCTGTCTTTGTTCATGTATATACATAATTTATATGTGAAGCTGCTCTAGGGTCTTTGGTCCCAGGTATGCAGCAAAAGGGCTTAAATATATCTCAAACTTCTGGAAGATTCCCTCCTGGGCCCAAGGTTGCCATCTTTCTTTCACTTCACCCCTGGCCTCGGACTGTTTCTGTTTTGCCAGGTCTTGCTCTGAATTTAATCCCTGTGCCTCTGTTAGATGGTTTCAGGATTGACTGACTTTCGCCAGCTGGTGCTCCCCCTTGGGTTTCCCCCACGCCCCAGCAGGCAGAGGAACGCCCATAGTGGGTGGTTTCAGCAGGTGGCCGTTATGATTGGTGGTTTCTCTGTCATATTTAGTTGGTAAATATTTTAAACACCACCCTTGACTTAACTCACATTTAAGACCCAATTTCCATGCTCCCCACGTATGATCATTTTACTCGCATCTGCCTGACCCATATTTATCTTCAGGTTCCTAATCTTACACAAACCAAGATACCCAATTTGTTGAGATTCCCTGGTTCCCGTGATTTCTGGGTCACATTTTCCCTCCCTCTCTTTTCTCAGCAGCTTCCTCTGAAACCCAAAAACTAAGCCAAACCATAGAATAAATGCAGTATTACTTGCTGCTTTTTAAAATTTATGTCATTTTCCCAATGCTGCTGTTGTAAGCCTCCAAATTAGCTCATTTCCATTTTCCAGTGAGCAGATATTCCTCAACTTCTGAAGTATTCCCCTAAAGCAGGGGTTCTCAGTGGGGAGTCACTTTCCCCCCTTCCCCTCCAGGAGACACCTGACAATGTCTGGAGACATTTTTGGATTTCACAGTGGGGGTGGGGATGGGGCTTCTAATGGCATCTAGTGAGTAGAGGCCAGGGATGCTTCTCGACATCCTGCCATGCACAGGATAGCCTCACCACAATCTTCCTGCCCAAAGTGGCCACCAACCCATGGTGGAGAAACCCTTCCCTACTATTTAACATTCAGAATTTCCTAGGTGTTTGTCATGACATTTTCACAAGCCTTCAAGCCCATCTTACCCCCACTGTATTCCAGTACCTTGCACAGTACCAGGACTGTGGGCAGGTTCCTGTAGATGTGGTATTATATTTTGGGGGGGATTCTTTATGGGAAATTCCCAATAGGGTAGTTATGCTCATGCATATGGATTATACATGTTTGAGTATGTATTCTTTTCTGTTATTGATAGTTTTACATTGTTTCTTGTACCAATTTCCATTTGAGAATGGACTGCCTGCTGCCACTTTTAAGGACTGTGCCAAGGACATGCAGACAGTGTCTAGACTCAACCAGAGTCCTGTGCTTCTGTAGCCTTGCTCCTGCTATTCCCTTCTCAAAGGCAAGGCTGTCTTTCCAGGATTGTGATCTATACTTATTCATGTGTGTTTATGAGTTATGTATTTCTCTACCTTTGAGATAATTTCCACAATGCTGCTTGTGAGCATTCTAACCCTAGTGTTGAATGAAGAGAGAGAGGAATAGTGAGACTAGGGTCCAACAGAGAAGTTATGCTATCCAGATGCTAACTCAGGTGCTGCTAAATCTTTAAAGGAGTCAAATCAACTATTGGGAACCAGCAGCAACTGTGCACTGTTTTCTTCTGCCATTACTTTCTGTATAATGGGAAGCATATTTTCTGCCCCACATCCCTGGTGGCCTCCCTGCTCACAGCTTTTGTGAGCTAAGTCTGGGATGATGACCAGGAGGCATTAGAGTCAGCACAAGACATAGAGTCAGCTTTGGGAACTATGATCAGAACAGTCTGAGAAAATCCACCCCCTTGAGAACCTTCTTTAGGGCTATTTTATCTGAATATCGAGTGTCTAACCAAAGAAAAGTTACAGAATCTTCTACACATACACACAAAGAGGGAAAAATGTATGTTTTCTTCTATATGCTTTCTTTTTAATCTACTGACTTTGTACCAGGCACCGAGAATACAAAGAGAAACAAAACACACTGAGCACACATTCAAACGGAGAGAGGTCATGGCAAGCCATCATGGCAGCCCCCGTGTGCTGAGTGGGTGCTAAGTTCTTTAGGTGTAATTTAACCCACACAACCACCCTTGGAGATCAGTGCTATTTGACCTAATTTTACAGATGTGAAAACTGAGGCGCAGAGAGATTAAATAACTTGCGCAAGTTCATACACCTAATAAGTAATAGAGGTGCAATTTATACCCAGGCAGCCTGACTCCAGTCTTAACCACTGAGCTACTATCTCTCTTGAGATAGGTATGAAGAAAAGTAAGTGTATTAAAATGTAACCATTATGGTATTTATCACAGGTATGCAAGGCTTCTTGAACATTTAACAATCAGTTAATGTTACCCATCACATAAACGGGACAGAACAAAAATCACATGCACATATCAACAGATGCAGAAAAAGCACTTGGCAAAATCAATACTCATTCATAATAACTCTCAACAAACTAGTAATAGAGAGAAACTTCTTCAACTTAATAAAGAACAACTACAAAAAGCCTACAACTAACATCACATTTAATGGTAGGAAACTAACTTTCCTGGTAAGATCAGTAACAAAGCAAGGATGTGCCCTCTCACCATTGCTTTTCAACATCATCCTGGAAGTCCTAGCTAATGCAATAAGATAAGAAAAGAAAGTAAGAAACAAAACTTAGTTTGCAAATAAAATGATTATCTATGTAGCAAATCCAAAAAAAATTGACAAACTCCGAGAATAAGTAATTATGCCAAGATTACAAGTTACAAGGTTAATGTAAAAAAGCCAATCACTTTCCTATGTACCAGCAATGAATGAATGAAATTAGGAATTTAAAACACAATACCATTTACATTAGCCTCCCAAATTGGAATATTTACACATAAATCTAGCAAACTGTGTACATAAAAGAAATGTACAAAAAACAGCAGTCTCTCTTTCTCCAAGGTTTGCCTTCTATAGTTTTAGTCAACTGTGGTCAACCACAGTCTGAAAATACTAAATAGAAAAATTCCAAAAACAATTCATAAGTTTTAAATCACATGCTGTTCTGAGTTGCATGATGAAATCTTCTGTCATCCCACTCCATCCTGACGGGAATGTGAATTATGATTTTGTTCAGTGTATCCATCCTGTATATGTTACCCATCATCTATTAGTCACTCAGTAACCATCTTGGTTATCAGACAGACAGATTACAAGAAAGAGAAAGGTGAGGGTAGTACAACAGATTTTGAGAGAGACAGAGCCCACATGCTTGTAACTTTTACTACAGCATATTGTCACAATTGTTCTATTATTGTTGTTTTTAATCTCTTACTGTGCCTCATTCATAAATTAAACTTTATCCCAGGTATGTACAGGAGAAAAATATAATGTAGCTAGGGTTTGGTACTATCCATAGTTTCAGGCATCCATTGGGTGTCTGGGAACTTATTCCCCATGAAAAGTGGGGAAACTACCATATATATACAAGATCTATATAAGGAAACACAAATGTTCATAGCAGCTTTATTTGTAATTACCAAAACTTAGAAGCAACCAAGATATCCTTAAGTAGGTCAATGGATAAACTGTGGTACATCCAGACAATGAAATATTATTCAGTGCTTAAAAAAAGGAGCTATCAAACCATAAGAAAACATGAAGGAACCTTCAATGTATGTTACCAAGTGAAGGAAGCTAATTTGAAAAGGCTACATACTATATTATTCCAATCATATGACATTCTAGAAAAGGCAAAGCTATGGAAACAGGACAAAGATCAGTAGATAGCCAGGGGTTAGGGAGAAGGGAGTGGATAGGTAAATAGGCAGAGTAAGTATTTTTAGGGCAGTGCAACTATTCTGTGTGATATCTTAATGGTGGATACATGACTTTACACATTTGTCAGTTATCCACCATAGACTGTACAGCACCAAGAGTGAACCCTAATGTAAACTATGAACTTTGAGTGATAATGATGTGTCAACGTGGGGTCATTGACCGTAACAAATGTACCATTC
The DNA here is from genome assembly GCF_024542745.1 of Macaca thibetana thibetana. Classification (NCBI taxonomy): domain Eukaryota; kingdom Metazoa; phylum Chordata; class Mammalia; order Primates; family Cercopithecidae; genus Macaca; species Macaca thibetana. Next base: position 25,667,750 of record NC_065597.1, on the reverse strand, counting down.
TAGCATGGGATGTTGATAGTAGGGCAAGGCTGTGCATTTGCGGGGGTAGAAGGTACTTGGGAAACTTCTGTACCTTCCACCAAATTTTGCTGTGAACTTAAACCTACTCTAAAAAATAAGGTCTACTTACTTTTTTAAAAAAATGCAACCAGGTGCCAACTTGTCTTCCTCTCTAACACCTCGCCTCATCACCATTATCAACACACTCACACACACACCCCATTCAAATGCAACCAGGCGCACTCCAGCCTCTCTCTCCAGCCACACTGAGCCAGCTGCCATTCTCTCTCTACCCTGTGCCTTTGAACCACTGATTTCTCTGCTTGAAGCCCCCCACCCCCATACTGCCAGCTTTGGTTTGACTATCTCCAACGTGATTTTCAGTCCCAGCTCAGATGTCATCTTTTCACTGGTAACTCTGTCTGAACCAGATGCTGTTTCTCTGTACTCCCAAATCAAAATCAGAGTTCCTTTTGCTAGACCAGCATTTGCTGCTTTGTACGATAACTCTCAGCTTAAGTTTGTCTTTCACACTGTCCTGTGACATACCAGTGGTTCAAGGGTCTGTCTGCGTGGTCCCAAACCTCATACAGATTCTCGCACATAGCCGGTGCCCACTAAAGGTTAGCTGAAATTTCAAGCACTTGAGTAATGAGCTATGACCCAAAGGCATTGCTTCCTATCTGGGTGACCTTGCCTACTCTAAGCCTCAGTTTCCCCATTGTTAAAATGGAAAATAATGATAATAAGGGCAATGCTTATTTCATTTGGTGGTTGTGAGGACTGAGTTAATATAGATGTAAAATTAGCGTATGTAAACAAGAAAAAAATAGCCTGTGGAGGAGGTAAGCTTCTGTAGGCTTCTTCTGAATTGCTTTGGCTTCCTCTGCTGCACATAAAAACAAATGATGTCACTGCCTTGCCCTTCCCCACCCCCACCCGTGGTTTTCCATCACTCTCAGCATCACACGCACACCCTCCCTGCAGCCTAATCTGCCTCCCTGATCTCATCTCCTACTCTTGGTCCAGACACTGCGGTAGCCTCAGTTTCCTGCTTTAGGACTTTGCACTTGCTTTTTGCTCTTCCTGGCATACTCTTTCCTCTTGAGACCCACGTGGCCATCTCGTCTACTTCAGGCAGATCTCGGTTGAAATGTCTCCTCTCCAGGGCACCTCTCCTCACCCCCAAACCCTATCATAAGGAGCATCTTCGTCACACTCTACCCTTTTATGGTGCTTGATTGTCTGGCTGATTGATTGCAACACTTATTACGAATGAATTTTCTTTACTGTTTGCCTCTGCCACACTAAAACAAAAGCTCCATGAAGACAGGAGCCTGGTTGCACCCATTGCTGTTTTCCTGGTGCTTAGTGGGCATTCAGTAAATGTGTTGGGAAAATGAATGAATGTATGAACAGATGAATCCCCTGATACAATGGGAAAGGCAGGGAAATTATCTTGGGTTTCTTTTGTACCCCATCCTCCAGTTCTGGAAGCTCACCTGTACCCCAGAGCCAAGAGAATGACTAAGACCATGAGATCTGGGACCACCAGCTCCACAGTTTATTTGCTAAGGCTGTGGGCCTCACCTACTTTGCCTGTATAGTGGATTTAGTCACTCCATCTACCTCAGTACTGTTGGGAGGGGTGAATGAACTGATATGAGGAAAGCCTTTAGCACAAGACTAGGCACATACCTTTGTTAGCTGCTTCACGTGGTTAATACTATATCCTGAGAAGCTGCTCTCATCCTTTCTGCACCCACCTCTTCTGAATATGAAGAAAAGAAATCCTTATTTAAATCCGTGGTTCCTGCGATGGTACAGCATTTGTATCTTTGCCCACAGCCCCTTCCCCTAAGGATGTCTGCCCCCAAATAAAGGTTGTCAAACATTTTAAATGGTATTAAATTGTACAGAAAATGGGAATGCCCAAAGCAGAGAGCCAGTCAATCAGGATTATTTGAGAGTTTCAAAAAGACAGAAGGAAGCCATTATTAGGTTTAAGAATATTGCATTCCCTCTCCCACACAGCCTTTATCTAAATCTTCATTTAATTGGCAGCCTTCAGCTCTGTCAGAATTGCATTCTGAGAACCAGGAGAAGTTTTCAAACATTCACGCAATGTTATATGCTTGACTCAAAACAACTCAAGGGGAAAGAACCATCTCTTCTGCAAGAGATTTGGGGATGCCCTAAAGCTGATGCTATAAGAGTTGGGAAACTGACCTGGAATAAGAAACCAAGACCACCATGTAAGTGTCAGCCAAACATACTGTCCAGAGGTTTTAGCAGAGACACTTGGACCTGCTGTCTCCCCAGAATCTCTAGGCGACTCTCCGAAGGCAAGAATCGGTCCTTTCTCTATCTCTCAGGACCTCCCCCACTGGCTGGTGCAGTGTAGGCAAGAAATAGATGTTTTTGGAATGACTAATGAAAATTTTTGAGGCTTTATGTCATCAGGGGAATCCTCTCTTAGGCCCAAGTGTCTCTGTCTGAGTGATTCCAACCAGAAGCTGGGCTGGAAGAAACCTGATTTCTCCCTGTCCCTCCCCACAACCCCATACAGTTAATTAGCAAGTCTTATCTGCTGTGCTATATCTCATGATCTCTGTGGTATCTGTCCCCTCCTCTTCTCTCTCAGTGCCTTGAATGTGGTCTTCAGTCTTCTCCGGAACTATTGCAAAAGGCATCTGTCTCCCATCCTGCGCCCCCATGCAGGCACAAGCATGCTGATTGCTGGAAAACCCAGACTTGAGAGCGTCTGTCACTCTGATGCTGAAAAATCCCCCCTAGTTCCTGCGCCTCCAGGGTGAAATCCAAGTTTCTCAACATGACATGTATGACATCATGTTTCTTAACCAATCCACCCCCTCCCCGGCTGCTCCCTCCTACCCTGCAGCCCTGCACCCTGTAGCCCTTTGGCTCCAGCCCCATGAGCAATTCTCAGCTTCCTGCAAGCACGAACTGCCAGCTCCCTCCACTCTACGTCTTTTCTCCTGCTGCTGGGTTTGTGCAGGTACATCCAGTCCCATTTTACTCAGTGCCTAATTTCTGTTGGTCCTTCAGGGCCCAAGTCAAATATCTTCCCCAGAAAGCGTTCCTTGGTCCCCGTCTCTGTTCTCCTCCAAAGTTGGACTGGTCTCTCCTGTATGTTCCCAACACACCCGAGGCTGAGCATACTTTTATTTATTTTTTGTTTAAAATACACGAAGGCACTACAAAAAGGTGCAAAAGTCCAAGTATTCAGCTAATGTTTTCCATAGGATGCCACGTAACTGGCACTAAAATCAAGGAGAAACATTATCAGGTCCTCAGAAACCACCCACCCACCCCCTACCACCAACATGCCTTCTTCACAGACACTTGGAAAAACCGTTCAAAGGTATATTAACAAAATGGGTTTCCAAAGTGGTTGTACTCCCAAGCTCATTCACACTGAATGGACAATGTTTACTGCCTTGTCTATTTACCCTTCTGAATTAGAACATCCTGGGGTCAGGGACTACCTTTTGGCCACCTGTTTACCCCCAACTTCTACACAGTGCCAGCACATGAATGAAGGAATGAATGAATGAATGAATGAGCTAATGAAGGAGTGGGATGAAGAACATACACTGTCAGTTTGAGCAACCGTTTTGATTTTCTTCTGGTCTTTGTTAAATGTGCCTCTCTCATATGAAACCCACAGTTATGGAATGATTCTGGGATTCCCATCAGAACTCACAAAAGACCAGATGTCCACTAGAGATCGTCAGAGGAAAAATAAAAAGGCTTTAAAGGTCATTGGTTTTAAACAGAAAAAAAGAATTCTAGGTAAAGCAGGCCAGTTAAATTGGTTTGACAGCCAACCTCAGCAGCAGCAGCAGCAGCAGCAGCTTCTAGTGTCTTTCTAGATTGGTTCATTTTCCAGGATCTGTGATTTTTAAATGAGGAGAAGGATCAAAGGTCAACATCACTTCCTGGAGCAGAAGCTTAAGTATGGGCTGTAATCACATCACAGAGCAAACTTCAAACGCTGCTGGTGCAGTGACAGCAACCACCTGTCTATCTTCAAACCAGATGAATGGCTTTTCTGACGTGATGAATCAGGAAAGAAGATGTATAAAGAGCCATCGGTCCTTATTTAACCAAGCTCTTCTCATCTTGTCATGAACAAAAAGCACAAGGCGCCATCCTGGCCCAGGTGAGAAACAGAACCTACTGAGAACTGCCAAGGACCTGCTATTTTCCTGTAACCTTTCAGAGCCCAGGGTTTCCACCACGACAGGATAGGATGACAAACCAATAATGATTTTCTGAAGCACAAGAATCTCCAGGGAAATGGAGATCCAACTCTACAATCTGATGTCCTCTTTTCAGAACCTAAATCTTGCCTGGGATGCTAGTGATTTTCACATGTTCCAAGAACTTTGCTTTGATGGCTGTGATAGGCAGAGAAAGGCAGCAACAATAGGTTTGCCTGGCAAGTTGTTTCTTTCAAAATGAGAAGTGAAACTAGTAGGCTTAAAGAAGATGAAAAGCTCCAACTTGTTCTGATTGGATGGAACTGCCCCTTCCTGAATTCTCAGTCATGTCTGATCTTCCCTCCTGCTTTTCCCTGGACTGACCTAGCAGCCTATCCAACTTTTAATGTCAATAGCCCGTCCTAAATCCCAAGGTCCAAGACCATAATCACCCTCTTGTTGTCCCACTGGAAAAGTCACTTGTCATTGTTTCTCCTATTGAAGGCACTGCTGTAAGAAATGCTTATAGCAGGGAAAACCTGGAGGGTAGAATGAGAAGGTACAAGCCCCAGCTATACTTCCTACAACTGCCTGAATGGCTTTGTTCCAATGGCATATCTACCCTCTCTGAGCCTCAATCTCCCCATTGTAAAGTGGAAAAACACCAGCTCCCTAACAGGGTTATTACAAGTGTTGAGACAATGCACAGTAAGTGCTTTTCTAAGGACCTGGCCAGAGGAATTTAAGAAGATATACCACCCATATACTCTCTCAATAAAATCAAAGTAATATGGAGTTAGAAGACCTGGATTCAAATCCAGTTCTGGGTTCAAACCCTAGTTCTGCCAATTGTTTAACGAAGAAGACAAGTTCCTGAGATTCACTTTTCTTAACTGCACAATGTCTTTCCCAGGCTCCTGATGGTTGGGTGAAGATCAATGAAGAAGGTATATGTGTGTGTGCCCTATAGGCTGTAGACTTCTCAGCTATAAAATGAAGTTAATCATATTCAGAAGCTTGAATTAGACATCACATGTGAAAGTACTTAGCTGGGTGCCTGATATGTAGATAGTCCTCAATAAAAGTTATTTCTTAATTGTTAGAATGTCATTACATTAATAATTACTAGAGCACAAATAGTGATGGTTGTTCATAGTCTCGCCACCCACTAAAATTAGATAAATTTCTATTTCAGGAGGGACAATTTCAAACTGATAGTGTTTCTCTCACGGTTCTCCTGCCAGCAAAGGAAGGAGTCTAAAGAGGGTACCCTTTTCTCCCCCAAAAACCACGTGACAGGTAAAGATCAGCTGCCAGATAAGATGAACACGGAAAGAGAAAACTCATTCTAGCCCAGCAAATTTCAAACCTCAACTTCACGTGTCTCTCCTGTTTATTGTTCTAACTTTTCAACTTAAAATATTTACTGCCCTACCCCACCAGGCTTACAACCAAACTTAGAGAGTACCTCTGCTGCCAGGTTCACCAGATTGATTTTTACACTACGCAAAATCAATCCTGGATGTGCAGTTTCTCCAGTGGCTCAGCCTCAGAGAGAATGCTTCTTTGGCAGGTTTCATGATCACCAAGAGCAGGAGGGAGCAGGTTGAGCACAGATGCAGTTTTCTGGAAACCAAGGTTAGAGAGGTAGGGGGATGTGGGAGGAGAGCCAACCAAAGACCTCATCCCAACAGTGGAACATTTTGGGGTCCAGCAAATCCTGAGCCCAAATAGAATAGCACAGGGGTTGCACTCAGAAAGTCTAAGTGGTTGGGTTAATAAGGCTTTCAGGATTTCTCATGTCATGTCTGTGGTGTGCAGGCTTCTCCAAGCATCAATTATATGAGCATAAAACTCTCTGGAATAGAGAAAGGGCACTGAGTTCACCGAGCTTGCTGGGATCTGATGGATCTCATCTGCCTCCTCCAGGTCCTCCAAGTCCTCACTACCTTGCTCCTCAGCCACTCTCCAGTGCTTCCTAAACTCCTTCTAACTTTGCTTAATTGAACAGCCTCTGTTTATTAACTCTTTTGTCAAAAAGTAGAAAAAAAAATGCAACCTCACGTACCTCATTTATTACAATTGCTGAAGGTTAGTTTCCACTAACAAAGCCATGCATCCTATTTTACACAAAATTTATTTCTCCCTGAAAGATAGGAGAGCTAACTACTTGCTGGGGGAGCAATGCTGAGGCTCCGAGTGTACTTTCTCAGGGAACATTCTTTAAGTGACTAAGCCTCAGTTTCTTAACCTATAGCTTTGGGCTGTTGCCCAGGAAATGGTCTTTGTTGTGATGACCAAGGCAACAGGATCCCTACACAGTTTCAACTTACAGCACACCAGGCACTGTCTTAAGCATGTTACATGCTTCAATTACTCCTCTCAAGAACCCCAGGAGATAGGGCTTATTACTATTTTCCCATTCAACAGATGAGGGGTCAGAAGCAAAGAGAGTTATGGAGTTTGCTCAAGGTTACAGGGCAGCAGAGTTGAGACTCAAACCCAGGCAGTCTGGTGTCCTTGTTCTTAGCCAATAATTTCTTTCCTTGCCCTTCTTCCATGTCTTCTTACCCTCCTCTCCCCTCCCCATCCCTTTTCTCTCTTACATCCCCACTCCTTCCTATTGTTGGATCTCTTCCTTAGGTTCACATCTGGTTTTAAGCTCATATATGCCATGCTCTGACCAGCAATTTCATAGGTTCCCCAACATGTCCTAGCCCCTCAGTTCCCTACACTGCTTAAGCCCACTTCCCATTATTTAACTGGAAAGACCTTCTCAAAGAGGACCAGTGACTGGTCCTTCTTCTTGTTTAATTTAGTGCTTTCTCTGTTCCCTTCCTTCTTCACTGCCTAAGACTATCTGTCACCTTCTTCTTGAAATGCCCTATTTTCTACTGTAACATTACAATTCAGCAGATTTCTTCCCCCTCATGTAGTTATCAATGTATCCATCCATCATCCATCCATCCACCCACCCATCATCCATCCTTCTATCTAGCCAGTTCATTTAACAATAATCTGAGTTCAGACCCTCTGTGACCTTGGACAAGTGGCTTTATTTCCCTATTCTTCTATTATTTCATTTGTACAGTAGGAATATTAAAAGCATAGCATATAGGATTGCTGTTAGGTTTAAACAAGCAACAGATGTAAAGAAACCCAGCGCGTGCTCGCTCGCTCTCTATTTATATTAGTTCCATTGCTTATTTTCTTCCATTCAATACGCTTTAAAATGTTGGAATCATTTCTGGTGTTTTTCTCTTTCTTCCCCATCATCTCATTCATGATCAGGCCTCTAAAAGTGGCTCTTTCTTTTCCATACTCCCAATGACTCATACAAGCTTTCAGGCTGGACTTCTTGCCTTGGGTTTTTCCTGATTCAATCCATCTTCCACACTGCTCCCCAGATTAATGTTTCTGAAATACCATTTTCCATTATGTTATTCCCTTCTTTAAAACCTTCACTGGGTCTCCACCACCTATTTTTTAGAAGTTTTTTCTTCTTGGACTTTTTCAAGTTTCTTGTATTTTTCATTATAAATGTAATACAAGTATATCAATGGAGCTGCGTAAACCAGAGGGAAAAAACAACTCTGAATCCCACGGCATGAACAAAATTGCAGTTAGGATTTTGATAAATTCCTTTCAGATTGCACCCCTCTTTTTCTATATTTAGAGGCTTGTTTTGCTTTGTAGGAATCCTTCTGTACACACAATCTCCTGTTTAGTATTCATTTCTCATTCATATGATTTTTCCATGCCATTATCATCTTTATAACCATCCTCTTTAATGGTTATGTAATATTCTATTGAGCTGCCTAACCAGTTTTCATTTTCTGGAAATCTAGCCTATTTGCAGAGCATTTAGGAGAGTCAGGCGTGTGGCAACTACTTCGTAAGTGTTGGCTATTATTACTATTTCACATACAAGGCATAAAACATATACAGTATACATATATCATTTAATAAATGCATTTGTGTACATCTTTTCCTGTATTTACCTCTGTTTAACTTCTCAGACGTATATTACTGCCCCAAAGTGCATGACTATTTCTATGCCTTTGGATACTGTATCAGTCCATTTTCATACTGCTATGAAGAAATACCCAAGACTGGGTAACTTATAAAGAAAAAGGTTTAATGGACTCAACAGTTCCACTCGGCTGAGGAGACCTCACAATCACAGTGGAAGGTGAAGGAGGAACAAAGGCATGTCTTACATGGCAGCAGGCAAGAGAGTATGCAGGGGAACTACCCTTTATGAAACCATCAGATCTTGTGAGACTTACTCTCACGAGAACGGCACAGGGAAAACCCACCCCCAAGATTCAGTTATCTCCCACAGGGTCTTTTCCATGACACATGGGGACTACGGGAGCTATAATTCAAGATGAGATTTGGGCAGGGACAAAGACAAACCGCATCAGACACTAACCACAGTAGACACTGACAGCTCACCACCCAACCCCAAGATCCTGTCTCTTCTGGCTTTTCCATCACAGGGCTGGCTCAACTTCCAACTGCAAATACCTACACCTCTTTACTGACTACTTTCTCTGAGGCTGGAGTAGTCCAGTAGTCTCAAAATCAATGCCAGCTAGGGCAGCTTTGAATCAATGCCCACCAGATTTGTGGCATAAAGTCTGGAGCTCCCATGACCCTCAGGTGGGATGGCTCAGAAGCAGATATTCCACACTGACTCCCAAATGTTCCCAGGGGACTTAAGCTCCAGACACCCACAGCAGTACCTGGCTGAGTAACAGACCCTTCGTGTGTTTCCCTTTCCTTCCTTGCCTCACTTTACCACTCCTCTACACTTCCCCTTGGACCAGCTCCCAAGTGAATTTGTTGCCCTCAAATCCTCCTCACAGAACCTGCTTTTGAGGAAACTCAAACTGAGACTGTGACACTGACAGCCAAGTTGCTCACAACCACGATCTGTTAAGTCTTGTCTGTTCCTTTCCTTGTCTACATAAACACATCCAATGTCTATCTTCTGAGGCCATATTCTTTGCTGGATCAAGTGTTTACAAGGTTCTCTGGAATCCCCATCCCAGTCATATCAGCTAGGTTTCATTGCCTACATTTCATAGATCTGGTAACCGAGGCACGGGGGTTAAGCAGCTTGCCCATGGCCACACAGCCCTACAGTGACAGAGCTGGGCTTCAAACTGTAACCTTCCCTGGAGACCTGGGCTCTTGACTGTCATGGTGTACTGCAAGGCACTGCCCCACAGCAATAGTAAAATCCTTTGGCTAAAATAATACTGATGCTATTAATAACTGTCATCGTTGTAGCTCTGATTCAATTTCACATTGCCTTCACATTCATAGTCACCCATAAACAGCCTCCTCCTTACCCCCTGAACGTGCTTTGAGTATTTCTGCTTCAGATTTGGACTCATGCTTCCCTTGAGCTTAGAACATCATCCTTCCTGTCTCTGGCTTAATTGTAATCCTCCCTTTATCATCTTGATCATTGCTTTCTCCTTCCTTTGCCCATGCCTGCTACTGGCATACCTAACTCTTTCTCTGACTCAGTTTTCTCATCTGTAGATGGAGATGATGATAAGATGCACCTCACAGAGTTGAATGAAAGCATCTATCACAATCCACACTGCATGGAAGACAGGTAAGAAATGGCTTCTATCCATATTACAACCTTCGCCTCCTATGACCTCTCCTCCCATCACTTCCCATTTCTTTGCCCCACTTTTCACAGACCATGCAGCACCAGTAAATTAAAAGTCATGTACTTAGGCCGGGCACGGTGGCTCATGCCTGTAATCCTAGCACTTTGGGAGGTTGAGATGAGCAGATCACTTGAGGTCAGGAGTTCAAAATCAGCCTGGCCAACATGGTCAAACCCCATCTCTACTAAAAATAAAAAAAAATAGCGGGGTGTGGTGGCGGGCGCCTGTAATCCTGGCTTCTTGGGAGGCTGAGGCACGAGAATTGCTTGAACTCTGCAGGTGGAGGTTGCAGTGAGCCAAGATCGTGCCACCACTGCACTCCAGCCTGGGTGAAAGAGCAAGACTCTGTCTAAAAAAATATATATATATATAATATATATATATAAATATATTTTTATAATATATAATAAATTTTAAAAATATATATGTTTTTAAATATATATATTTAAAAAATTTTTTTTTATATATATATAAATGTGCTTAAAGCACCAGAAAAATTATTCAAAGCTTGCAAACAAGGCCCAAATAGTTGGTGGCACTTCCTTTGGTTATCAGTCAGGGACCACCTGAAGTTGTCTAGGAGTGTTCATCTTAGTTCATCTCATTGTTTGCTCTTGAAGATCCCAGACAACGTGAAGTCACCGCTTAAATGGTCAACTTTTGTCCAGTTGAGATGCAAATACTTTTTGTCTAGTAGAACAGAAACATTAACCAGTTTTTATCTAACTCAGCAATCTCATCTTCACACTTCTTTGCTAAATTCCTCACGAATACCTTAGCTTCTTAAACGCCCTTTGAAATAATCATGGCATCTTACTGATTTCTTCATAAATTAATGAGTTAAAGTGTATATTTACCCAAGAGTCTTGGTTTTACCTTTTGAAAAATTATGCATGAATACTGGCTTGCTGTATCTTTTCACAGACCCAGCTTCAGATTCTAGCCTCCTAGTAATAACGCATAAGGTAAGGATAAAAATCCCTGTGTGTGCTGGGTGAGTATGCAGCTATGCATTTGGATCAGGGTTTTTCACCTCAGCACTACTGTATTTGGGTCAGGATAACTTTTTGTGGTGGGAGCTGCACTGTTCATTGTAGGATGGTGAACAGCATCTCTGAGCTCTGCCCACTAGATGCCCACTCCTCTCCCCAGGTTGTGACAAACAAGCATGTCTGTAGATATTGCAAACTGTCCCCTGAGGGTTACAAACCCCCTTGCCCCAACAGTTGACAGCCAACAGTTTAGACTACACTTTATAAACAAGCAACATGGACAGATGTCAGAAGGATCAGCAAATATTCATAGTGACACTCAAAGAATTATTCTGGATGGAGTTGAAAACCCAATGGAATGTGCAAATACAGATTTCTGAGCCTGCCCCCAGAGATGCTCATTCTGTAGGTTCAGAGGGCAGGATTTGCAGTCCTAACAGGCTCCCAGTTGGTCCTGGAGCTGGGTGAAGGGTCCCATTGAAGCCCGTACTCTGAGATCTGGCATCCTAGCACCTTGTTTTCGGAAGTGTGTCCTGTGAATTAGTGCCCGAGACCCACTATGTACAAGAGTTTCCTTATCCTCAGGGGTTTGGGAAGAGCCCTCTGAAACTGAAACACACACTGCAATCTCAGAGACTTTCATTTGGGAAAAAACAAAACTCACTTCTCTCAGTTACTCCAGAGTTTTCCAAAATATTAGTTTATACAACTAATTTTTTTTTTTTATTTTTTATTTTTATTTTTTTTTGAGACGGAGTCTCGCTCTGTCGCCGGGGCTGGAGCGCAGTGGCCGGATCTCAGCTCACTGCAAGCTCCGCCTCCCGGGTTTACGCCATTCTCCTGCCTCAGCCTCCTGTGTAGCTGGGACTACAGGCGCCCGCCACCTCGCCCGGCTAGTTTTTTGTATTTTTTTAGTAGAGACGGGGTTTCACCGTGTTCGCCAGGATGGTCTCGATCTCCTGACCTCGTGATCCGCCCGTCTCGGCCTCCCAAAGTGCTGGGATTACAGGCTTGAGCCACCGCGCCCGGCCTATACAACTAATTTTTTGATTCAACTAATTTGTTTTCCCCAGAACCCATATTAACCTCCTATGGAACCAGTATCTCTTCAGGACACATTTTGCAAAATGCTGTGCTGAAAAACTGACCAGGGAGGACTGAATCAGACACTCTCGTGGCTTTGCGTTGATCTCCTGTTGCTACCTGGGAAGGCTTTAAGAATCAGAGGGAGCCCAGCAGACTTCTGTCACCCAGGAGCTGGCTACCTGGGAGCCCAGGTCTCAGCCAGAGCCAGTTCAAGTACTGACTTCTGCCCCAGCCCAAAGCTTGGTTGCTTCTACAGACTGGAGACCTATGAAGACACGTACAGCCCCTCAGCTTTGCCTCCATAAAGCATCCCCTTCCAGCACCACAAACCAGTTCTCTGGGGACCAGGTCTAGGCTGCTTTCCTTGGTTCACTGTGCACGGCTAATGGCTTTGTCACTCAGCGTTTTAAACATGACAAAGGATAGAAATCATCAACCCATAAGTGAGGGCAGAGAGTACATTCCATGATTAGGGGACCTGAGAATCAAAGGAACTCCATAGGGGGGTGATGGAGGGCACTGAGGGAGACACAGAAGGCAGGGGTGGGAGCAGTTCAGGGGGCCTTGATTTGCAGAGTGATGAGCACTGGATGTAAGAAGTGAGAGCTCCTTTCCCAGCCTTAGACCTTAGATTGACTTCTCATTACTAGGCTATTGAATTCTTCAGCTGCACCAGCCAAGGGATGCCAAACATTCATGTTAATTTGGGTAAATCCTAAATCCTTCCAGCAATCTGCTATCAACTTGAGTACAATGACAATTAGCATATCAATTAGATTTCTCTCCTCTCTCTCTCTCTGCCCCCACCCCACCTCCATGCCACTCCCATCCTAAACCACTTACTACTTTTAAAAGTCAGCCAAGCCTGTAATGTCAGCTACTCCTGGAGGATCACTTGAAGCCAGGAGTTCAAGACCAGCATGGGCAACATAGCAAGACCCTGTCTTTAAAAAAAAATTTCTTTTTTTAATTAACTGGGCCTGGTGGTCCATGCCTGTAGTCCCACTTAGCTATTTTGAGAACTGAGGCAAGGGTGTTGACTGAACTCAGGTGGTTAAGGCTGCAGTTAGCTATGGTTGCACCACTATACTCCAGCCTGGGCAAGAGAGAAACACACTGTCTCCAAAGAAAAGTCAATAACACTAACACATCTCCTTTTCTTCAGTCTCTGAGAGCTTTGCAGCCAGAACTCTACACCAGGGTGGGTTACTATGGGAATAATAACCAGTGAGACAAAAGATGGTTCTTAATTCACTTTACAAATCAGCAGAACAAAAGGGAAGAACCATTGCTTTATTTCCAATAGGCCAAGGTGACCTCCAACTCCAAATAACACAGGTTGCTTTTAATGAATGAAACACATGTAGGAACCAGTATAGCCAGAAAGAATTAGACTCAGACATCCTGGGTCTTAATCCTGGCACTACCACTTGGCAGTCCCAAGTTTCTCAACATCTTTCTGCCTCCGCTTTCTGATCTCAGTAGGCTGGACAATGGGGATCTTTTGAGGAGTCGCTGTGTTAATATAAGTAAAGCAAGTAGAATGTCACCAGCAGCAGGTGGTGAACAACTGTAAGACAGGTTGTGTGTGCTCATGAACAAACAGGAGCCCTGAGGATGACCTGCCCAAGGTTTGCTTGTTTTTCTGTTCAATACCAGTTTTACTGAGACATATTTAGCATACTATAAAGCTCACCCGGTTAAGATATATGATTCCCTGGTTTTAGGTATATTTACAGAGAGTTACGTAATCACCAACACTATCTAGCTCTAGAGCATGTTCATCTTCCCCAAAGCAATTCTATACCCATTAGTGGTGACTCCCCATTTCCTCCTGCCCCAGCCCTAGACAGCTTCTAATCTGCTTTGTGTCTCTATGGATTTGAGTTTTCTGGACAGTTTGTTCCATTTCATGGAATCATACAACATGTGGCCTTGTGTGTCTGGAACTGTCTTGAGTTTGAATCTCAGCCCTAGAGTCCTAAAGCTTTATTAGGTTCTTTCACTAAGTTGTCCTGAAGTTTCCCCATCTATGAAGTGGGATTAAAACTATAGTAGATATCCTACAGAGTCATTATGAGGATTAAATGTGCTGATTTATACATCTAAAGTACTCACACCAGGCCTGGTTCAAAATCAGCGCCACACTGATACCAGCTACTATTACTGCCACTGCTACTATTATTATTCCTCAGTTCCCCCGTCCCAAAGCATCTGACTGGTAGTGGGAATCCACAGATAAATGGAACAAACAGAGAGAAGAGGTCTTGCCTTACTTAATGCACAGTCTGATGGAGACCGTACGATTAGGAATCTGGCTTAAATGAATACAGTGAAGTCTCATCATATGCACATTTAACTAATGGAAAGCCAGCTCTTCCACCAAAAAGAGAGAGAAAAAGAACAATGTAAATACTGCAATTAAATGCTATAAAATTATATCTTGCATATATTCTTTATTATGCTGTGTACATTACTGCATGCATTATACATTGTTCCCTATTGATTACAATATGGGGATGCATACACTAAACCATGCCCACTGCACACTTTAATGGGTAACTTAAAAGATTTCAAGGTTAATGACAACTGTGTTTGCCTTAAACCCTGACCTTATAGTCTAACCTCTGAATTAAATACAACTCTATTGTGTGTCAACAACAATAGCAATTCAGAATGTTTCCAGACAAATTAAATCAGCCAACAAGCTGTCCACTGAGTTAGGTGTTAGGCTGCAATGGGTCCCGACTCATCAACACCCATTTGCCAAGCACCATTTTTTTTTTTTTTTTTTTGCCCTCCATGAGCTGTTAGCTTCATTTCAAAAATAAACCACATAGGGGTATCATAAGGAGTTGGTGAATGGAAGAACTGGGTTTGGGAAGTAGATGGAAATAATCTCTCACCCTCCAGCCAACAGGGAAGGCAAGTGCCATGACCTCTCCCTGTTGCTGTCGACACCCTTGCCTGCTTTCTCATTCTTCCTGGCACTCATCACCCTCCTGCAGACATCACATACCTAGCTGTTCATTTTTTTATTGTCTCTCCCCCAGCCATTACATAAGCTCACAAGGGCAGGGGCTTGGCCTGTCTTACTCATTTCTGTATTTCCAGTGCCTAGAAAAGTGTTGAGCAGTCAGTCAGTGCTGAGTAATATTTGTTGATAAATGACTTAATGCGTGAATGAGGGTAACTGTTTAGACAGCCTCCACTTTTCTCCCATCTCCTGTCCCTAAAACATCCATAGTTCATTCCTTTGACCTCAACTGGCTTATTTACTCAATGTTGAAAAGTATTGAGAATGTATCACATGTCAAAGATGAGGCCCTAAGGTAGCATTCTAGGGCTTTGGCATACTGGTACCATCTAGTGGGAAAGAGAATATCTGCAGGTGGGTGCTTAACCAAATTCAGAAGGTTTTAAAAACTACCGCTACCATAACTCTTTCTGTTACCCATTAGCTCTACTGAGGAAGTTTCCATTAATGCATAATGGTGGCAAGAGAAATCTCGTATATTCACGCCCTACCCAGGGCATATACGGACAGTCCAACAACTTGCCATACGTTTCCATTTTTCCTGCTATGATGCTTCCCAAGTCATGGCTGCTCCCCATGACAGCAAAGACTCAGCAGGGAAGCACAGATAAGTTAATGATGGCAGGGGTCACTCCTGCCCAGCAGAAGATAAGGGCAGGTGAATACACCCCCAGCCAACTATCCTGCAGAGGGGTCATTGTGAAATGAGCTTTACACAGTGCTTTTGTAGAGACCCAGCAGCAATGAGTCAGTTTCCCACGACTGTGACCAGCTCAATGACACATTCACTGTTGGCTTGCTGGCTTTCCTTCTTCTTGGTCTCACTCTCCCAACTCGCTCACTTATGGGCCTTGAGATCATTTCCCAACTTAGCCCCCTGAACCCAATTCTGTGTCTCTATTTCTTTAGAGGAATTCAATCCAAGAGAGTGTTTAACCCCGAGATACTTTTGGGTAGCAAAAGTGCCTTAAAAACTGTAGTCCAGATAATTATTACAAAGCTAAATTATTCCTATGTTAGAGCTAGTCTGAGAATTATGTTCCATAGTTGAATACCAACATCTTTACCTTGATACAAGTTAATGTGAATAATCTCATGATACGTGACCCTAAAGAAGTACTATGATTTTCATGGCAACTAAGGCCAAAGAGAATGCCTGGTCCCCTTTGCTGGCCTCTGCCCTATCCCTGTCTAAACAAGCTCGACCAGCTGGTAAGGGAGCTACTGGTTTAGATTAGTGGTTGGCAAACAGCAGCCTGAGGGCCAAATCTAGCTCTGCTTGTGTTTGTAAATAACATTTTATTGCCCTGCCCATTCGTTTACATATTGACTGTGGCTGCTTTAATGCTACACTGATAGAATTGAATAGTTGCAAGAGAAACCAGCTAGATATCTCATTACAGAAAAAGGATACCTACCCTGGTTTATATCATTGGTTGCCATGTTTATAAATTCCCAACAGTAAAATTTGAACACAAACAAAAAGTAGAGAGTTGACAAAAGTTGACCAACAACACTTTATCAGTAAGGACAAAAACGCCACCTAGGTATTACTAACTTCATTTCACAAATGGTAGCACATTTCATCTCTACACCATAGAAAGGCCATTCCATCAGAACAAAGAATCCTCTATCCCAAGAGAGGGTGGTGGACAAGCTCAGAACAACTCTGTCTATCACTCTATCCCATTTGAACATTTTTCTACAGCACTATCACTACGCAAAACTACCATATTTATTTATTTTTCTTGTTGATTGTCTTTCTCCGCTATGAGAACACAAACTCCAAGGAGGGAAGGCAATCTTGTCTTTCTTAACCACTGCTGCCTCCCCCAATGCTGAGAACTGTGCTTGAGATATTGTCTTCCCTCAGTAAATATTTGTTAAATGAATGAGTTAACCAAATACAGAATGCACAGATAGGCACGGCCACCGAGTGGCGGGACGGTGCACAGCGTGGTGAGGACCCTGTCAAAGGGGAGAGTGTCTGTCCACCAGAACGGGCTTGGAGGGCAAAGGCCATGCTCTTGCTGCTCTGTGGCCAGTATGGAAAACGGAGCTGGGTACATAATAAGCACTCAATACGTGTTTGCTGAATCAATGGCAACCCTCACTAAAGCACTTAAAAGGAAAAAACACTGGTCTGGTAAGACAAAAATAAACTTCAAGTTAGATTCAATCCAATTGCCACACCGTATAGATCCATGTGTCTCTACATAGCTACAGGCTGTATATTTCTTGTTTTCTTTTTGTTTGGGGAAAACATTACAAAAAGTAACTTGCAGAAAGCACTGACTTAGGCAACAGGGTTTCTTAGCACCCCTAGGGAAGAATGCCATCCAGCTGCAGGACACAGCAGCAGGCAGAATTTACCTGCATGGTTGAAGTTGCAGGTGAGCCATGCCCAGGCATCTGGGGGCCATTCTCACTGGGATGTTCTTGCTGGGGAAACCATGCAGTGCAGGTGGGTTTTTTGGCCCTGGTCAAAAGCAAGGACCCGGAGACAAAGAACACAAACGACCCTGGGCTAACCCAGTTCTGAAGGTTGCAATCAGGAGCCCAGACAGGAAGCCCAGGGCCCAGATCCACTGTGAGAGACCAGGAACTCAAATGAGAGGTCATCCCAGGCAGCTACCTTGACTTTAAGGGAGCTGGAGATCAAAATAGACAAAGGAAATAATTTTTATATAATGAGGGGAGTGGGAAAGGAAACTTTTATATACTAGTGCAACATAGAGGAAAATAAATATGTACAGGAATAAAGATGTATGGGTACAAACCATGGTCCCAGTTCTCAGTGACTGTGTGGCCTTGAGCAAATGACTCCACCACTCAGAACTTCTCATCATATATAAAATTGGAAATAAGAGTCGCCTCTAAAGGTTGCAGGAAGGATTCCAGATAACATGGGTAACTAGTGCATAGCAGCTACAGTAAATTGTGGTTACATGGAGGGACTTTAAAAAAGTACTCATGGCACTGGTGCACACATTTGTGCGCGCACACACACACACACACACACACATACTGCCCTAATAGAGCCTCCTGGGAACAGCTGATGGGCACATACATTAAGAAGATGAGATCCCAATTTTTTTAGCAAAGACTTGGAATCAACCCAAATGTCCATCAGTGACAGACTGGATTAAGAAAATGTGGCATATATACACCATGGAATACTATGCAGCCATAAAAAACGATGAGTTCATGTCCTTTGTAGGGACATGGATGCAGCTGGAAACCATCATTCTCAGGAAACTATTGCAAGAACAGAAAACCAAATACCGCATGTTCTCATTCATAGGTGGGAACTGAACAATGAGATCACTTGGACACAGGAAGGGGAACATCACACACCGGGTCCTATTGTGGGGAGGGGGGAGGGGGGAAGGATAGCATTAGGAGATATACCTAACGTAAATGACAAGTTAATGGGTGCAGCACACCGACATGGCACATGTATACATATGTAACAAACCTGTACATTGTGCACATGTACCCTAGAACTTAAAGTATAATAATAAAAAAAAAGGAAGATGAGATCCCACCAGATCAAATGATTTTATGAGGCATGAATCCCCAGGGGAACAATCTTGGGGGACCTACTAATATGGGAATTGGCAATCCTCCCTGGGGAGCAAACTTTTTTTTTTTTTTAATGTCCATGCATTATAAAATACACAGTCATTTCCCCCATTAAGTTAGTCACATCCTGAAAGCCAAGGCCCCATGACACCTTTAGACCATAAACTTCCTTGGGGAACAGGTTGCAAAGTAATACAACCAACATTTCTTAAGCATAGGATGGCATCATTAGCATACACTTATTTAATTCTCACAAAAATCCTGCAGGGCAAGCACAGATTTTCCTTTTTAGTTGTTTTAATACAGGGGAAAACAGACAAGGAGGGAAATGAAGTCACTTATCTGAGGCAACACAGTATGTAAATGGCTGGGTAGGGATTCAAGCTCACTTCCAAAGGGCTAGGTCTCCCTAATGCCCCTAAGCAGTCCAAGGCACCAGCAGCTCTGGGTCCAGGCAGCCCCTGGCTCTAACTCTGCTCCAGCGCATTTCCTGGTGAGGGCCCAGATTGCCGTGCTCACCTCTGGGTTCCCAGATTTGCAGCATTCTTCATACTTGGTAGGTATTCACATTTAAGGGAAGAAGGAAGAAAAAAAGACGGCAGAAAGAGGGAGGCAAGGCAGATGAAAGGAACCAAAGGAGGGCACAGCAGCCTCTCCTCCCTTTAGTCTATTTCAGCCTCTACTGTTTCCTATTGTAACGATTACCACATTTGTAATTATTTCAACTACTTACTTGTTTTTATCTGCTGCTCCCACAAGACTATAAGCTCCATGAGACACGGATTCAGTTCATCTTGTTTACCTCTGAATTCCCTAAATGCTCAATAAATACTTGCTAAGTGAAGACATGGGCCCCAGGTGGACTCGCCCACACACAGACCCAGGTGCAAATCCCAGCTCACCACTTGTTATTCTGTGATCTTGGGCCAGTTCCTTAAACTCACCAGTTTCTTTATCTGTTAAAAGGGCACAGTAACTATACAGACCTCACCTTCTGAGGATAAAGTACCTAGGAAAGTGCCTGGCATACAGCACTCACTAAGTATCTTTGTTGAGGAAAGCAGGAAGAAAAGAAGGGAAAGACAGCAGGAAAACAAGATAGACACGTTGAGAATCAATACTGCCACAGAACGCAATAATCTTTCTTACTGCAAAAATATGCAGAACTGCAAGGAGCAGAGGTACGCCCTCTTTCTCACACACCAAACTTCATTCAGTGGCTGAGTCAAACTCACTAAGTGTTTTTACAGGGCCCAGTTAGACAGCTGTAGAATCCTGGCCAAAGGACCTGTTTCCTTATAAGTGATAATGATTTAGATAACCTGCATGCATCTTTGCAGCAAATTAGACTTCCCTGCATTCTAACATCTTTTTACTCACTTGAACCTCCAAGAAACCTGGTCCATTTTACAGATGAAAACATTGAAGCTGCTTGCTGAAGATCACACCATGAGTGAGGGGGTGAGCTAGAAACAGGATCCAGGTCCATGGTGTGCTGGAGCCAGTTAGTATCAGGTTGCAAGAGCCCATTGTTAAATTTTTAGGAAACCCTCAGGTTAGTAGATTCAAATTGCCCATGATGGGAGTATTTACACCACAGAAATTGGCAAGAGCTACAAATTACTTGGTTGTATCTTGGTTTGGGTTTTGCTTTTTGGTTTGGGTATTTCTTTAGAGTGGCCCCATTGTTAAACATTTACCAATACACCACTGCCTGGCACCCAGTTGAATATTCTCCTACTACACCAAAAACATAAGTCACCAAGGCTACACCCAACATGCTGAAAGAGGCTCATTAGCATTCACAAAGTGATTGCTGAGGGTAGGAGATCATTATTTGCTTCATGTAAGAATTATTTCCATTGCTGCTGATGGAATGTTCAAGAAACGATTAAAGGGCTTGGCAATGTTTCTCTTAAATATCTTGTGCATGAAAAGTCTCAGAGATTGGTTAATTATAGGGGCTGCACCTCGGTCACTTTATTCAAGGGCATTTCCAGGCCCCCACAGTGGCCATCCCAGATGCAAGCATGGACTGGATCTGCTGGCAATACTGTAATGCAGGTCTTAGGTGCCTCTCCCAGGAACGTTCTGCAGCCTGGATTCCACTCCCATGTAGAGAAGCCCTCAGACCGACCCTGTTTACAATGTCTAACACGTGGTCTCCTTGTTTGACTCTTCCTGCCAATTGGAAGAGTCAGAACTCAAGCTGGCATCCTTAACCTCTCCCCGGCCCTGCCATCTCCATACCCAGCCACCATCAAGGCCTGTCAAGTTATCCGCCTATATGTCTCTTGGATTATCTGAATAGGATTTAGTCCATTCTCGCATTGCTATAAAGAACTGCCTGGGACTGGGTAATTTATAAAGACAAGAGGTTCAATTGGCTTGCAATGCTGCATGCTGTAGAGGAAGTATGGCTGTCAAGGCCTCAGGAAACTTACAACCATGTCAGAAGGGGAAGGAGAAGGAGGCACATCTTCACACAGCAAGCAAGAGAGAGAGGGGGCACAAAGGGGGAAGTGCTATACACTTTCAAACAACTAGGTCTTGTGAGAATTCACTCACTATCACGACAACAGCAAGGGGAAATCCGCCCTCATGATCACCTAATCACCTCCCACTGTGCTTCACCTCCCACATTAGGGATTACAATTTGACATGAGATTTGGCTGGGGACATAGACCCAAACCATATCAGTCTACTTCGCTCATCTGCCCCATCTCTGTACCATCATTCCTGAATCCAGCGTCCCATGATCTCAGCCCTAGACCAGACTTTCCTTTCCATTCTTACCCAGCTCCAACCCATTTGCTACTTATAGCCAGAATGCAAATCTGATCACGTCACTCTGTACCTTTCCCTCATTACCCTCAATGGCTGCCACTTGCTCTGAGAAAAACACCAATATCCTTGCAGTGGTTGACAAGGCCCCATCGACTCTGGCACCTCCCAGCCACACTTCACACCACTGCCTTGGCTGTGTGGTGTTTCCCCTAAATAGAGGCTTCACCCAGACTGTGTCTTCTTCCTGGAATGCCTTTCCCCACCCACGCCCTCTATTGTGTCTTTGTCTGGAAGCCCTACTGCTCCTCCAGATTTGGGCTCAAGCATCAGGTTGTCAAGGAAGTCGCCCAGATCCTTCATCTGCCTCTGATGTCTTTCTTGTATTCATTCATTCATTTGTTCATTCATGTTTGCTGAGTATCTACTATGTGCCAGGCACTGTTCTAAGCCCTGGGAGTATAGAAGTGAACAAATCAAGCCACAATGTGTGCCACAACGGAGCTTATAGTCTAGTGGGGGAGAAAGACAAAGAACACCTAGGCAAAATATTTAGGACGGCATGACCTCACACAGCTGGGCTTCCTTCCCTCATCGCGATTGTCTCCATCTTAAATTATTCATTAATTGCTATTGATCCTTCCTGCCAGGCTGTGAGCCCCGAGCAGAGACGCAGTCTGCCTTATTAGCAGCTGTATCCTGAACACACAAGTGGTGCTTGGAACATAGTAGGTCCTCCACAGAGATCATAGGTATTTACTGGAGCCATTTGGTCTCAGGTGAATCTCCCTGAACTCAAGTTGCTTGAGTGCTTGGGGCCTGGGAGGAAAAGTCCCTAATGGCTGAACTTCTCAGACCCCCTCTTATATGAGAAGACTCCCAGAAGCCTCTTTGGCTGTAACTTTAAGTTAGATAAAGAGTCAGGAAACTTTTTCTCTAAGGGACTAAATAGTAAATATTTTCAGCTTCGGGGGCCAGACAGTCTCAACTCTGTTGTTATAGCACAAAGGCAGCCATAAACAATTATATAAATGAATAGGTGTGGCTATCATCCAATAAAACTATTTATAAAACCAGGCTGCAGGCAGAAATTGGCTCACGGGCCATAATTTGCAACCCCTTAGTTAGATGGTCCCAAATGCCCAACGGCTGATGGCATTTGAGGAGGGATACTCCGCTCAGTCTGAGTCAGCCTCGGTTCTGCTGGCAGTGTCCAGCAACTTTCCACAGGGCCTACATCAATCAGTCCACAGGGAGACAGCCACAGAAGCTCAAGCTTCAGGTGTCTGCAGCCAGCACCTTCTTCCTGCAGCACACAACACAGGAATGCGGTTCCCTAACACCTTGGGGGAAAGAGACATTGGCCTGAAGACCCCGTAAGGCAAGGATGGCGGCTGCCACATTCCTTCCTTCCATTCCCCAGGCTCCTCCAGAGGCTGAGCTCATTTCCGGGCCCTGCCCAGGCATGTGGCAGGGCTGTTGATGGCTGAGCAGCTGCTGCCCTCCGCCCCAGCCCAGCCTGCGTTCAGCTAGGAGACACAGGGTCTTTGTGCCTCTGCAGCAGATCGGGTGACGCTCATTGGTGTCTTTGAAATGAGACATGACATGTCAAAACGTGCCTATTGCTAATGTTAATTTTCAAGAATTTGACTTCTGTTGGCAACTGGCAGAGGAAAAACAATCACTTTTTTTAATATGAGTATATGGAGTTATATTTACCCTGATCTTTGGGGTCTGTAGCTATGGAAAACAAGAATCATCTGAGGCTCACCTGCTGGTATGGGATGAGGCAGACAGATTAGTCTGGTATTTACAGAGCCAGAGAGCATTAATTGTAGCATTAACACTGTGTGTAGAACAGTTGTGGGTGTTAACTGTTAAAACAGATATAAAAACATCACACAAGCTCCAGGACGGTGCTAGGTGTGACAGTGTCCTATGCATAAGAGTACTCGGCCAGGCGCAGTGGCTCACGCCTGTTTATCCCAGCACTTGGGGAGGTGAGGCTGAACTCCACGAGATCAGGAGTTCAAGGCCAGCCTGGCCAAGATGGTGAAACCCCATCTCTACTAAAACTACAAAAATTAGCTGGGCCTGGTGGCGGTCAACTGTAATCCCAGCTCCTCGGGAGGCTGAGGCACAGAATTGCTTAAACCCTGGAGGTGGAGGTTGCAGTGAGCCGAGATCGCGCCACTGCACTCTGACTTGGGTGACAGAGTGAGTCTCTGTCTCAAAAAAAGTACTCTAGGTGACAAAGCTGCAGATGCAACTTTGTCCTGAAGTTACAGAGGTGCTGAATACTAGGACGGTGTTCCCAGAGGCCCTGGCAAGTCTAAGTACAGTAAGTTATTGTGATGTTCTGGTTATGTCTACACCGTGGGGGAGCAACACTCCTGGAATGACGATGTCCAGGTGTCACTGTTCTCCAAGGACAGCGATGCTCTTGGTACAACACTACATAGAGCAGGGGTCCCCAACCCCCAGGCCATTACCAGTCCATGGCCTGTTAGAAACCAGGCCACACAGCAGGAGGTGAGTGGCCCGTGAGCAAGCAAAAGCTTCATCTGTATTTATAATGTCTTCCCAGCACTCGCATTACCGCCTGAGCTCCGCCTCCTGTCAGATCAGCCGTGGCACTGGATTTTCATAGGAGTTAGAACCCTATGTGAACAGTGCATGGCTGGGATCTAGGTCACATTCTCCTTATGAGAATCTAATGCCTGATGATCGGTTACTGTCTCCCATCACCCCCAGATAGGACCATCTAGTGGCAGAAAAACAAGCTCAGGGCTCCCAGTGATTCTACATTATAGTGAGCTGTATAATTATTTCATTATATATTACAATGTAACAACATAGAAATTAAATGCATAATAAATGTAATGTGCTTGAATCATCCCAAAACCATCCCCTGACTTCCAGTCCGTGGAAAAACTATCTTCCACGAAACCAGTCCCTGGTGCCAAAATGGTTGGGGACTGCTGACAGAGAGGGTATGAGGGCCTCTATGTGATCCCAGGGTTTCAGAGTCCCTTGGCTGCCGATGCATGATGACATTTTGTACCAACACACTGGTGTGCCAGGGCTGGTACTGACTCAGAGCTGCAGTGTGTCACTTCTCTGCATAACTCTTACATCTGAAGCAATGATCTGGGTGCTGTGTCTCTCTGGGTGCCGTGTCTCTCTGGGTGCTGTGTCACTCTGGGTGCTGTGTCACTCTGGGTGCTGTGTGCTCAGGAAGGGGCAGTCTCCTTGGTCATGCTGTTCCAAAGCACACATCCACGGAATTCAATCACAGGGAATGAGAAAACGCCGCTCCCTGCCTTTTCAAATAGTCCATCACTGAGAAATTAACTGCATCAATTTGATCAAACCTCAACATTTGTGAAAGCAGAGGTTCCAAACTCAAAAAGCCCTAGAGGCAAGCAGGCAAAATTAGTGAGCACAGAAGGCTAGGTAGTAGAGAGTGGTGGGGATTGTGGCAAGCTACCAAGGCACGTCCTGCCTAAACAGGGCAGTAGCGACTCAGCCCTGTCAAGCATGGCCATGTGGAAGTGTGGACCTAGGGCTGCCTGACCTGACTTTTTCAGAAATACTAGAAACCTGGATTTCTTTTTTTATTAATGTACAATTTTCAAAACATTTGCGCCAAACAAAGTGCATCCACCGCCAAATTTAGTCTGTGGCTGCTACTTGGCAACCTCTGCCCAGAAGCCAGAGTTGCAGGGTTGGGAGAGATGAGTTTCATTACCACCAAGTAGATGTCTCGAGGTTCAACCTGCTAAGCCAGAGGGTGACCCATTTACCTCCACAGACCCTGGCTCAGTCGGCACTTCAAGTTAGAAATGTCCTTTCTTCTCCTCTCCTGCCTTCCCCGAAGCTGCCTCTCTCAGCAGAGAAAGATGACTTTCCGCCCTAACTCTAGAATAAGGCCACTGCTGAGTGCCTACTGCAGAAGCAAGAGATCCTACAGCCCAACCATTGTCTGTGCAGCCTGTTCATACCTGGGGAGCCAGGCCTGGGATCCCAGGTGGCTGCAGAAGAAGCAGGCTGTGGGGAATTATATTGGCAACATCCTTCAGGAGGGTCAGATTCTCATAGGTGCAGGGGCACCTGGTCGACAGCTAAATAGAAACAATGCCGAAACCACTGGTCACTTGGTTTGATTCTGTCCAGCTGATTATTGTAATTGGATGACAGGTGGATATTTCCCTCTCCTTTTCAATGGGTGTTGGAAAGTGAGTGGACCAAGCTCAGGAGGCATGCTTCTGGGTGGTTATGTAAGGGGGAAGGCTATCTCCTTCCACAGGCAGAACTGTTCCTGCCTTTTGGCTGCCTAAAGAATAAAATCAAGTCCAACCAAAGTCAAATGCCAGGAAATTTCAAACTTCCTCACATTCCATATTGCATTGTCTACAAAGGTCTTTGAAATTCTCCCTGCTCCAATACTCACAGGGGATACAGAGTTGAAGAATGAATTAGAACAGAACCAGCTACAATAGGGGAAAAGAAAGAAAGCAAAAAGAAAACTAGTGAGAAAGCAAGAAAGCAAGAAAGCAAAAGAAAGCAAGCAAGCAAGCAAGAAAGAGAGAGACAGAGAAAGCAAGAAAGCAAGAAGAAAGCTAGCAAGAAAGCGAAAGCAAGCAAGCAAGCGAGAGATACAGAAAGAAAGAAAGACAGTGAAAAATGGCAGGATTTCTCATTTGGGGATGCTTGTGGCAGATAATGTGTAATAAGGAGAATAGTTTTGTTTTGATGGAGTTGCTACGTTGAAGTTCTTTAAAATGAGCTGTAGATTCAGAATTTTGTAATGCTGTGGATGGAGCCCTCTTCTGGAGAAATTTTTCAACAGGTATTACAAGATCAAAATGCATAGAGATGTAAACACTCGCTCAGATGCGCACACAGAAACACTGTTGGCTACTTAGATGATATGATTGTCACTCAGGTGTAAATTAAATCCATAGTTTGTCCTTTTCCTTACCTTCCACTAAATATAAATTAACTAGACTCCCCGAGCAATTGTATTTTTGGAAGGAAATAAGGATGTTTTCAAGAACCTAGCTATACTTTACTCTAAACATTGAACTTCAGATTGAGGCTCAACTTACACATCCAAGTGCTGATACTTTTAGATATGTTGGTTTGTTGGGCAATTTCACTATAACACATAGAGGATACTTCTGGAAGGAAATAGATTTTACTTAATGGAAAACCCAAGGGCTAAAGATAGAAAAGGGGAGAAGGGAGGGAGGCAGAGTAGGAGCGATCAGCTAAGATGACTGTTGGGGCTTTTAGTATAGACTGTGGAATTACACAAGTTCCAGATTACATACTCAGCTTTGCAGTTTATTAAACCTGTTTTGGGACTTGCTAAAAAAAATATTCAGACAGGTGAACTCTATCACTGACTCCTTTTACTACATATTCCGTTTCCCTAGTGCTCTGGAAATCTTACAGGCTGTCATGTATCAACCCCAGGGGGGCAGGGGACAGCACTCTCTTCAACCCTGTGTCTTTTTCCTCATCCAAAAGGTTCTGCAAATCAACAGTGCTCTTAAAACATAACACACATTTGCAGGAGCACTACAAGACACTGATTCTCATTGAAAATCCTGAAAATCAAGATTCTGACCCCAAGAGAGAACTCCCCACTTTATAGCGAAATCTCAGAATTCCATGGAACATTTTTAGTCACTCCCAAGTGACTGTCCTCCAAGCCTGAACCACTCCCTAAATTCCTAATTCTTGGGGGATTACTCATTCATTGTTAGAACTCTTGGTTAGTTGTAAGTGCTACCCAAATAGGGAGGGGAATCACATTTACCACGGAATTTTTTGCTCATTTCTTTCTTGATTTGTTTCGTACTCATTACTTATCATAGGCAAATTCCAGAGGCCACTTCTGGGACAGACTTCCCCAAAACACCCCAGGGGATAGGAGAGGTGAGTGTTCAACGGTGCCAGCTTCCAGTCATTGATGCTTAGAATTCCTCACCTCCTACCAAAATGCCTAAAACAACAAGCAAGCCAGTAGGCTTACAGAGATTGATGGCTTCCAAAGCCAGACCCAATGCTTTACAACTGTGGTGGAAAAAAACATACAGGCTTGCCTGAACACCACCAGGGCCGAGTGACTAATTTGCTTTATTACATTGTTTTTTCCTTCTGTTTTCTCTCTGCCTCAGGAAAGTTTTGTTTTTACTTGTCGACTCAAAGCCTTCAAGACTTTCCCCACTTTTTTCTATGGCACACAGAGCTCTGCAGTGGAGCTTCTTGCCGGTTAACTGGATTGCATCAAAATGATTTTTCTGTGAGGTACTATTGCTACCGGGATATCCATTACTATCCTAATGTGGACATTTGCTCTGATATGCATAACAATTGAAAATAGAAATAAGCCTCTCAGGGCAATCATTTCAATTCACAGCTAAATCTCTGCTTCCTTCGTCTAAATAAATAGAGTGAGCCTTCAGAACCCACCTGTGCCAGCCTGGCCCTGGGTGAGGAGACCCACCAGTTCATTTGCAATAAGAACCATGCACAGAGCCCTTAGTGCATAAAAATCGATCTTGGGGCCCTGTCACGTGGTCTGTCTTGCTGTAAAGGCGGCATAACTTTGGGCAAGCCCTGGAATCTGAACTGAGGTTGAAACCTGCCAAGAAAAAAAGAGGACTGTGAAGTCCTGGACAACGCAATGGTAAGTGCTCTCAGACACCCACAGCTCCCAGAGTGGCATGCATTGCATAGGACATCCTGTTGAATGCAATCCTATCCACTCAGCAGTCCTAGGAAGGCAGCAGATTATTTTACAATGGAGAACTTGGAAGCTCAAAGAGGTTAAACAACTTGCCCAGGGTGGTACCACTAGCAGATGGCAGGAAGGATCTGTCTCAATCCTTTCTGTCTGAGGCATGCTCCAAACCGCCTTGCTAAACTGGGGTATATGTACACACATACAGCCTTAGGAATCTTTAGGTTACAGGACATCTGGAAAACTGGTTCACAGCCAGGCTTGGGATCCATGGCAAGACTCAAGATTGTAGAGACCCCAAGATAATCAACCAGCAAAGCCTGGTAGAAAAGGAGCTATAACTGGGCAGTCCTCAATGGGGACTGTATATCCAAGAAAGAAACAACCCAGGAGCATGGGAGCGGGCTCAGCAGCCAGGCACTTGAATCTCCCCTGGTACTATCACCCATCACTGCATTCTGAGACGTTAGCCCATTTCCAAAGTCTAACCCCAACATTGCTCTAGCAGTGTCTCCCCTTAGAAGGCTGCTCGTGTCTCCCCATCCCAGACAGTCCCTACCTGGGACCCCAACTCCCTTCCCCTCCCTCTCACCCGCAAACTCACACCTGAGGCTCTACCCCAGCCAGGAACTCAACACTTATTCCTAGCACCCTGAGGCACTCCCTGTATCTTTCCCTCCTCTCTGCCCGGCCCTGCCCTGCCCTGGCTCCTATCCACCCACTTGAAGGCTGCCAGCTCACTCCAAGTCCCAAAGCCTGCCAGAGAGGCGATGGGGGACTGGATCGGGTGCTCTCCGAAACCACAGGCCCCCGAGCAGCGCTGGGCGTGCCCCCCACAGCCGCCAGCACCCCAGGCCTGGCCTCGGAGCGCTGCTTTCCTGCACTCAAACTTCCCGAAATCTCTGAGATGCAGAGGTGATTGCAGGCTGACCGCGTCTCCCTCGCCCCCTCTCCTGGTTGGCGGGCCCTTCCCTCGCGCCGCAGCGCTCGGAGGGTTAACAGGCAGCTGCAGCCCGGGTGGGCAAGGCTTGAACTTTTCTCTGCGCTCCGCTCCCGCCCAGGGAAGGCAGCAGAGGCGGCAGCCCGGGATCAGGCCGGAGCTCCAGCTGGCTGGACAATAGGGGTGCGGGGGGCTGGGGCCTGCGCCCTGGCGGGGGACGCGCTCCGGCCCTTTCGGGCCCGGGTCTGTGAGCAAAAGGACCCCGATGCGGGTGCGGCCGGCGCCGGCGCCTTTGAGCGACAGCGGCAGCCGGGCTGCGGCTCTCTGCTGCCCCGAGGCGCCTTCCAGCGCGCAGCCGGGCTGTGCCAGGGGGCCCG
Source organism: Macaca thibetana thibetana (assembly GCF_024542745.1). NCBI lineage: Eukaryota > Metazoa > Chordata > Mammalia > Primates > Cercopithecidae > Macaca > Macaca thibetana. The sequence continues at coordinate 25,638,276 of NC_065597.1, read as the reverse complement.
GGCGCCCCGGGAAGTCGGTGGTGCCTGCTCGGCCTCTCCAGCCCCGCAGCCCGCAATCCGGACTCGAGCAGCGCTTCCGCCGCTGGGCGCTGGGCTGGGTTGGAAACCGCGGCTCGTTGGAGTCGCCTCCAACTGAGTCTTTCTCCAATGCACGGAGCCTCCGGAGGAGGGAACCAAAGTTACCCCACTTGATGTGGGCGAGAATGTCGCCCCTGCTAGCAAAAAAGGACCGGGAGCTCTCTCCTCCTCCCGTGAACAAACCTACACACACACACACACACACACACACACACACGCCAGAGTGGAAGCCTGTGTGTGAGGGGGTGCCTAGGATCTCTGGGCTCGGAATGACCTCCCTACCGAGCCCTGATCTGTCTTCGCCGCCGCGACCGGAGGCCCCGACCCCCCGAAAGCCCCCTCACCCTGCCCGTGCCGGGCGATCTGAATGCGGAAACGGGGCGCGGAGCGCGCCCGGCAGCTCCTCTTCCCTACCTGGGACAGGAGAACGCACAGAACGAGCGGAGTTCTCGGCTGCATTTTGTCCGACTAGAAGCGCCCGGCGGCGTTTTCATTCATGCACGCGGCTGCACTGAGCATATTTTCCGTGGGAGCCAGGCTTTGAGGAGAGGCTCTGCCTCGCCAGCCAGCCAACTTCCCAAATAGATCAGCAGCAGCATCACGAAAGCATTGGGTAGAGGCTGATGACCAGGACCAATGGCTTTACAAGACGGATTCCTTCATAACGCTCCCTCGTTTTGCATGGCAGATACGGGGTGAGCACCTCGCGAGGAGCGAGCCCCGCGGAGGTGGCAGCCCATTTGCTTCTTTGGACTGTTGGGGCTCAGCCTCACAAATCACGCTGGGCAATGCCAGCTGATTCCACTTTTCCAGAGAATGGAATTGCACGGGGGACTGGCGGCCACTTCCAGCCTAGTGCAAAAAGATTCTCTTTATTAAAATGTTAATAAGATCTACTCTATTTCCAATAAATCAAATAAAATGACCCCAGCAGTTCCAGCCCTTTCTATGCCTGGCAAGCCTTGGCAGTGGATTTTTTTTTTCTTTTTTCCTTTTTTACCCCCATTGTGGCCCAAGTCATGATGGTGTTTGGTGTTTTCCTGCCATCTCACAAATCACAAAGGGGACAGATCAATTGGAGTTTGCAGAAAAAATTCCATCAAGGGGCAATAGATTTTATTAACTGCTCAGGTGAGAGTCTGACTAGCCACCTACTCCACAAATGTGCATCTGGCACCAAAGCTGGGATCTGGATTGGAGAAAACTTCTTTTTTTATGTATGGATGTTACCTCTCAGAAGCTCTGAACTACCCCCAGGTACTCAGAACAGCCGTAGTCACTGCTTAAGGGATTTTATAAACGGGGTGCTTTGGGACTGAGGGTAAGAGGGACATCTAAGTCTGCCTTCCCTAGTAGAAATCTAAGAATATGCAGGGAAGACCTTAATTTATCATTTCCATGCAGCCTTCCTTTAAAAAGAATTTAAGGTGTTTTACATTAAAGGACATTTGTGCAATAGAATTTATGAACCAAAATAGAAAATCTGGGCCAGAAGGAAAAGTTCAGCAAACTGAAATGACAAGCCCAAATTCTAATGTATTTGCTCTGATTTGGACAAGAGCTTCCTGATAGCCAAAGCAATAAAAGAAACATCAGTTACACAGTTTTGTTGTAGAAACATGTAGGCAATGTCTTTCAGCATTATTTTCCATGGGCTAAATACAGGAATAAGTGCATTATGTAACATGTAACATAACAGGACACTGAGCAATGGACCATGCCAAGATCCAGTGGACGGGGATGTATTTCTAGCATCTGGCACAGGGCCTGGAACATGGAGATAGCAATTAGTGTGTGTTAAAGAAATAGATGGCTAGACTCAATCAAGATGCAGCAGAAGGTGGGGAGGGGCAAGGAGTCTGGAGCCACATCATCTAGGCACAGCCCCCAGATCTGCCACTTACTCATAAGTTACTCAAACTCTCTGCCTCCATTTGTTCACAGGTAAAATGAAAATACGATTATATTGAATTCATAAGGTTGTGGTGAGGATTAAGTGACAACATAACCACTGAGTAAATATAAAGCGATGTGCCTTTCCTTCATTGGCTACTGTTTGGTCAGAAGGTTATCTCCTGTGGTCCCAAGGTCATTGATAAAGATGCAGTGATGTCTGAAGCTTGGCTGCTGTAGCCAGCACTGGCCCAACAGATGGCAATGTTGGCAAAACAACCCCCAGATGAAACTGGGAAAGGTGAATCTTGCTGCTTCACCCACTCATTTCCCTGCCTAAATAGGGTCATCTGTCCCGGAGCCTCTGATCAATACAGTCTGACAGATGATGTCACAGATCATGACACTTTGGAATCCATGTGTGTGGATATCTATCCTCACGTCTCCCTCTGGTTTACCAGGGAACTTCGGAGTCAAACAGGCTTCAAATCAAGGCATCCGGAAATATCCAGACTTTTCTCCATTCCAAGGAGGGCATCATCTTGTCATTCAGGGCCAGTTAAACTGAGCCCATGGCTTAGCAATACAAAGATAGCGAAAGAGAGCAGAGGACAGCTTGGGAGGTGATAAACCATCATGAGGAACTAGACCACAGAAGACGAGGATCTAGCTAGGTTTCTATCTGCAGCAGCTCAGTTAAGGGAAGCAGTCCCTCAGAGGAGGGAGTGTCCAAGGCTGCCTTCTAAGGACAGTTCGGTGCTGTGGATTTTATAGTTCTGCTGGCCTTCTGTGGTCTCCCCATTCCCTTGTCCTTAGTGCTGATTACCAAATATTTCCAATGTTTCCCCTTTTGGGATCATGGTAGGATTGCATTTGCTGGCCCCCTTGTCCGGGGGTGGGGCAGTGTGTGTACATCTAGCCAATGACCCATGTGCAAAAGCACCATGTCCCTTCAAGCCTGGAGCATTTAATTGCCAGTGTCAGACAGATTGGTTTCCCTGGATGTGCTTTTTGCCCCAGTATTTCCCCAAGGGGGGAAAAAGTATTGGGTGAGACAGCTTGGTTTGGCCAAGGGCAATTCTCTGGTTTGTCCTCAAATTCATCAACTATATATAAAAGGAGGCCATTGGCAGTATGACCAGTAATGAGTTTGTGATGCCCAGGCCATGGAAGACCTCATGAGTCTGATGCTACCAATTAAGATGGATGTCATTTGGTGAAAATCCTGCTGATTCTATCCCCTGCAAAGTCCTGCTCAGGCATTTGCAAAGGTCCCAGGCTTTTGTCCTGGGCTGTTCTACTGGCAGGCAGAGTGGCTCCGGTAAACCTCACCTGATTCCAGGTGGGTGTGCCCAAAAGGCCAGTCTGCATTCCTTTCTTGCCTCAATCCCCACAGATTGGCTTTTCAGGAGTGAGAGGAGTTGACTTCTGGAGTCTCCTTAGGCATTGAGGCTCACTTCTGTAATCCCACAAGGTTCCAAACATGCCGAGCCTACTAAGGTGGAAAAAGATTTGTCAGAAAGATAAGACCTGAATTGAGATCTTCAGATTCCACCTACATGAGGCAAGTCACTTTTGTACCCTAAGACTCAGTTTGTTATCAATAAAATGGGAATAATAACATGATAACACTCCTAGGACTATTGTAAATATTGATGTTTCTCTTCCCCTCTATCATCTATTCCTCTCAACTTTCAGAGAATGTGCATTTCACCAAACAACCAGAGATCATACTTTGTCCAACAAAAACAGAAGAAAAATTATTTCATTCCAATGATAAAAGGCTTCTGAAGAAGAAATCCGTTCTTCTTTGTTTTGCTTTGCTTTTTATTTAGTTCCCTAATAGGGGTTTTTTGGCTGATGAATTGATTGATGTGGCAAATAAATACTAAAGCTGAACCCTACATATCCCCACTCTGCCGCCTACCCCGTATCATCCCCCGACTAAGCCCCAGCTGCTGTAGCATCTGTGGGCTCCTCGAGAAGCTGTGTCTGCCTTTAGACACATTTAAGGTTCACACCCCTTTTCCAGACGCATCAGCCTAGCTTGGCACTGAAGGAATAATCCAACAGCCAGCAGCTGCCTCCTGTGGGTGCCAAGGGTTGAGCTTGTTTCCTGTCCTTGGCTGATGTTGATGAAGGCATTCCACAGTGGGTGGATGTGGCTGTATGAATGTGTGCATGTTTCTGTGTGTATACGTACGAGCACATGGGTGTGTGTGTGCAGGGGGAGGGGGTGACTGGCTTGTAGTCCAGCAGAGATAATGTATTCGAATTCTGTTATGCTTTCAATGTGCTGCTATGATGAGGCATTTGTATAGAGCGGGGTTAATCCAGCCAGAAGCCCTTATGCAACAACGCAGCGATTAGGCGTGTCTGGGGACCTGGGTAACTGGGACCTACTCGCACAGCATGCAGGGAAGATCGTATCACATAGCACTACCACATACCTTCATGCTAATGCCTCACCCCTGCAATGGGAACGCCTGCTAAAAACACCCAAGATTAGGACAACGCACCACCCTACAAGTCTCCCTGGCTACCAAAGTGCTGACCAAAAGCAGCATTCCTGATCGCTCTTAAGCCACAAACACTGCTTCATGTTTCTTCCTGGCCCCTGCATTACTTGACCTTCTGCTACGCATTGTTGCGTGCATTATCATCTCAATCCTTCACTCCAGCCTGCATCTGTGCCCTTTGCCCCTTGGCCTTGGGTTTAGCCGTGCGACTTCTGTGACAAATTAAATGAAGCAGAAGGGATGAGGTGCCAGTTATAAGCTCAGGTCCCAAGAGACCCTCTGTGTTTTAGCTTGCTCTAGCAAAAGCTCCTACTGATGTCTTGAAAAGAGCATTTGTGGGCTATCCCACTGGTCCTAGGAGGAAAGATGAGCCCCTCATGGGCCCACAGATGCTTGAACAAGCCCACCAGAATCTGCCCAGCTCAGCTGATTGCCAGGTATGTGACCTGAAAACAAACAATTGCTTTACATTTTGAGGTGATTTGTTTTGTAGCAATAATTAATGAGTGATTACATCTGTTGGCTTGCTGTCTGTCTCTTCCTCTGGAATATAAGCTCATTTCTGTATTTTTACTGCTATATGCTCAGAACAAGGTCTGGAGCATGGCAGGTGCTTAGAAAACTTGGTCTGAGTGGGTAAATTAAGTGGCTTTTGCGTTGAAAAATGTGTGATGCTGAGAGGCCCATCACATGTAGCTCCCTATGATGCAAGGTCTTCTCGCAATAGTCCAGACCAGGACTAGACACAGTGAAGAACATGTGTGAGCCTGTGGGTGTCTGAAGATCTTTTGTGGAGGACACATAGGGTGTGATATCCTTCTGAATTTCCTCGATGTAGGCAGAGCCCACACATCTAAGAATAAGACAAAAAAATACTCCTTCATCTTTTTAGGTTCTGCCCTAATACAGTGTCCTCTGTGATATGTTTAATACAAGCATAACTTCCACACTAGCAATGGAGATGAAACCAGGGGTGACTTTTAGGCCATCTCAGTTAAATTGGCCCAATTGTCTTTAGTGCTTCAGTCCCTCATGAGAAGCAAAACTGGGCATTCAGACACTAATTTTTATTTTCTGAACAAGAAGCAGTTAAAACCCCCCTCTAGGTGTCTCCCTTACCCAAAATTAGTGGCTGGGGTTATTTTTACACAGAGAATCATCTCAGTGCCAATTCAGTATAGCAATGATGTTTACAGTGTGGCCCAAGACCGGCAGCATCAGCATCACCTGGAAACTTGTCAGCAATGAAAATTCACAGGTAGGTCAAGCCCCTAGTTCTACTGGTTTGGAAATTCTGGGGTGGAATCTAATATTCTGTGTTTAACAAGCCCTTGAAATGTATACTTTGAAAACCAATGCTCCAGAGAGTTCTCCACTACTCACTCACAAATATTTATTTATTCATTCAAAAAATATCCCTAAAGTCCCTATTGCATATTAGCCCCTAGGTTAAGCAACAGGGAAATAAATTATGAGGCATGGTGTGTATGCTTAAGAAAATATGACTAATTGGGAGAAATGCTGTTATAATGTGCTACAGGGGGTGCTGAAACATAGTCAAGGTAGCCAGAGCTATGGAGGATAATGTGTTTAAGAAAAGACGAGGGGGCCGGGCACACTGGCTCATGCCTGTAATCCCAACACGTTGGGAGGCTGAGGCAGGTGATCACTTGAGTCCAGAAGTTCAGGACCAGCCTGGGCAACATGGTAAAACCCCATCCTCACAAAAAATACAAAAATTAGCTGGGTGTGGTGGCACATGCCTGTGGTCTCAGCTACTCAGGAGGCCGAGGTGGGAGGATCGCTTGAGTCCAAGAGGCAGAGGTTGCAGTGAGCCAAGATTGTGCCACTCTACTCCAGCCTGGGTGACAGAGTGAGACCCTATCTGAAGGAAAAAGATAAAAATAAAAAAGAAGAGACAACGGATCCACTGCTGGTTTCCATTATGTGTCAAAAACCATCATGGGTCTCCACTTTGCAGATGCTGTATTTTTCATATCCATTGATGAGAAAAGAAATAACTGCAAAGGAAAGCTCATAATTCAACCCTTCCTTCTAGCAGAATTTGAAGTTTATTCTTTACAACCGCATATAGGTAAAGGTCCAAAACGACAGTGTCTGTGTTTGTGTCGGGGGTATCATTTATTCACTTGACAAGCAATGCTTACTGTGTGTTTAGATAAGATCTCTTACAATGGCTTCTCAGCCCTCCTGTCCCAATCTGCCCGTCTCTTCTCCCCAAGTCAGGAATCACTGAGCTAGAACAAAGGGAAAGTGAAGAAAAAAAGGCATTTGTGGAAGTGGCTGGTGACCAGAGGGATGGCAGAAGGCAAGGTTGGGCAGTTTAGGGGTTCAGATGAGAACCAGCTTAATCAACCTTAGGAGACTAAACTTTATCCTACTGGCAAGAGGGAATCATTTAAACTGCTTAAACAGTGGTTTAATGTCTAATTTACAGTTTAGGAAGATCATTCCAGCCACATTGGAAGATGGATTGAATTGAGGCCCAGAATTGAGGAAGAGAGACTTTTTAGCAGACTGTTGTACACAACATAGAGAAGACAACGAGAGCAAGAACTCTTTTTATCAGGTTCCTAACTACTGAGTGGTATACAAATATGACATGGACATCTCTCCTTCTGCCCCACACAGTGTCTGGCACAAAACATGAGCCTACGCAATAGTAGATGAATAAATGAATAGTAGATGAAACTTACTTATGAATGTGGTAGATTTGCTTTGAGCCCTAATTCTTCACCTCTACCTGGATCTAATTCTTGCTTCATCAAAGGTGTAGTGAACATACTGCATTTGACTTTGGGCTTGTCCATTTGGCTTGCACTGGTGAATCAAATGAGATGGAGATGGCAGTGTGCACTTCTAAGCATACATCTTAAGAGCCCTTTGTTCTCTTGTGCCACTGCCATTTCCACGAAAGGAACATTTCCTGGATGTCCAGCTGGTTCAAAAAAGATGAGAAACATGTGAAGCTGAGACACTCCATTCCATCTCACACCTGCAGTGAGATCTGACTGCCCCAGCCTAGGTCAGACCAGTCAAACCTCAGCCAATCCATTGGAATAAATCTTTACTCCCATATGACACAGAGATTGCTGTGATTGCTTTATCCAGAAATAGCTGACTTATATATAAATGAACCCCCTTCTTGGGATTATGTGTAGCTCAGGGAATGGGCAAAAAGCTGAATACTTACATCTAGCATAGATATTTACATGGGTACAGCCAACACTTAATGTCTATCACAAATTCAATTCCTTGATAATTCCTTGACTCACCAAATGGCCCTCTCCTTCTATCCATCTAATCCAAGCTGACTGTCCCCTTGCAAATCCCATTTCCTCTTCAATATTTACTGCAAAGCTACTGAATTTCTCTCTGGTTGTTTTTCTTATGCCAACATGATTGTAAGGCCATCACTTAACAATTACTTGGGAAAATTTATTTACAATGCAATGCAGATTGGTGAATGTTTGCATTGGATAAATTTATTTACAATGTAATCCAAATCTGCCAATGCCTCTAGTAGATAAAATTGTGCTGCTCCTATAAAAAGCAACCCATTCGGTTAATGGTTTCTATGGTCTTTTATGGATAGACCAAGGTCAGGACTACCATAATGAGTTGGGGAAAGTTAATCGGTGGAAGCAAGTTAAGCACAGAAAACTGTATTTTAATGATTCTGAATGTGTGACAGCTGTCAGAATTTAACCAAATGAGACCCAGAAAAGGCAAATAATTGAGCTAGAACAAAGGGAAAGTGAAGAAAATCTGAGGTTCTGTGGATTTTAAATGACAGGTGTGCAATTTCCATTAAGTCAGGGATGATGTCTGTCCCTCTCTCTCGGATGCTCATTGCCTGCACATTGCCTGGCACTGAGCAGACATTTAATAGACAGGAGTGGGATGCATCAGTAAGAGAGTGCAGGTGCATTGTGGAGTTCTTCCTTATTCCTGCAAGTCTGCTGTTTCTAATACTTACATTTGCTGCAGCAAAACAAAATATCCAACAGCACATCTCTTGTACCTCAGCATCCATCTCCCACAGGTTCTCAAAGTGCAGTCCTATTTGGCATCCCCATTCAGTCCCAAGACTCCAAGTGGACATAGAAATTGTCTACACTGGTCCTGTATCCAATGCATAAAAGTTGAAAGTGAGTATGTTGACTCACTAAATTCTCTCTTAGCGCATGATAGAAAAGGGAAGCTCACCACGGCCCACAAGGTCTTACAAAGCTCTCTCCTGTCTCCCTCTCCAAATTCATTCCATTTCCACTTCCCCCTTGCTCACTGCACTCTGCCCTTCTCTTGGCTATCAAATCTGTCAAGCTCTTCCCCACCCCTGCACACATTCTAGTCTCTCCATCTGGAATGTTCTTTTCCCCCACTTCTAGGTCATTTTCATCCTTCCAGAATTGGTTTTGATGTCACCTCTTCAGAAGAGGTGCTGTCCCTCTCCAGTCACCCTTCATTGGCTCATGTCCTGGTTGTTTCTTTCGTGTAACTTCCTATCATTTGTCACCATTTTATTTGTTGTTAGCTTTTTATGTTTGTTTCCCTCACTAGAATATGAGTTCCATGATGGCAACTAAATATCTCTTAATTTATGATTGGACTCCAGTACTTAGAACCACAACTGCTTCATGACAAGCACTTAATAATTTCTTTTTTTTTTTTTTTTCTTTGAGACAGAATTTCACTCTTGTTGCCTAGGCTGGAGTGCAATGGTGTGATCTCAGCTCACTGCAACCTCCACCTCCCAGGTACAAGCAATTCTCCCATCTCAGCCTCCCAAGTAGCTTGGATTACAGGCATGCGCCACCACGCCCAGCTAATTTTTTTGTATTCAGTAGAGACGGGGTTTCACTGTGTTAGTCAGGCTGGTCACGAATTCCTGACCTCAGGTGATCCATCTGCCTTAGCTTCCCAAAGTGCTGGGATTACAGGCGTGTGTCACCGCGCCCAGCCTACTCTATTTCTTAAGAAATAAATTAACAGATGATCTTACAGCCAATGAGAGTGGATGGGCCAGTGACTCTCTAAATGCATTAATCTCATCAGGAATACCAAATGGTCCAATGCTCGATGATGGCAGGACACTGCCAAGGAACCACTGTGCAAAAATATGGCCAGGAATAAGAATGCGTAGTTAGAAGGCTCATATTATATAAACCATAAGACCAAGGGCCCGGGGCCCTGCAGGCAAACCAAGCAGATTACAACCTATTCTCTTTGCCAAGAGCAATCTCCTGTGGGTCGTGGGGCATGCCCTGGGTGGACTGAGGACGCCGTTGTCCCAAGGTGAATCTGGAGAGACTGAGTTGAACCAGGGCACACCCGAGCAAGACATGGTAGAGTGTTTTCAACACTATTTTATCTTACTTGACAGGTCAGGAATTCATCTAAAGCCTTTTCAGAGTGCCAGGTTCTTGTTTGTGTAATGAATCTATTGATTCACTTTTTGTCCCCAGGAGACTGCAAAGATCAGAGAGTGTCAAGAGAGAAGACAAAGAATTCTCGTTGCTTGTCATGGAGCCTCTGGGTGAAGAGACAGGTCTCAGCATATTCCCAGAAGAAGCCCATGGCCCAGTTACTATTCTTTGGGGGGGTTAAATGGTTATTTATTCCAGGATTTACTTACTTTAGTATTCTCAGCTAATGTTGCCTTGGATGCCCATAAATTGTCCCTCTCTTAACAAAGAAAGTAGAGTACGACAACACATTCATTCATTCAGCAATTGTTTTTATAAGAAGCAAGATATTGTTAAAAAAAAAAAAAAAAAAAAAAAAGAAAAAAGAAAAGAAGTACATTTCTGGAATCAAGCTAAGTGATTGGTTTGTAGGTTGCCAGTCTCTCAAACTCCTCAGTCTGATTTCCATATTGTTGCCAGGGCAATTTTTAATTCAACCAATAAATATCAAGTGTCTACTATGATCCATGCATAATTTGACTCAGCAGTTAGTTACAGCAAGTTTGTCCCTGTTCTTTGTGGTAGCTACGTACAACCTTCAGTGGCCTCTCATTGCCCTTAGGTTAAAGTCCAAAGACCTAACTTGGCATTCAATGCCATGCATAAAGATCCTATATTGCTGTTTTTCCATGTTAATCTACTGCAACAAAGCTCAAGTACCAACCATAGAGAACATTCTCCCATTCATCCCACCTCATGTGAGGTAACTTCATTTTCCTTAGAACCTTTGCACCCGCTGCTTCCTTGGAATTATCTGTATCACCTTTCTCCTGTGCAGGCCTAGGTCCACTTCGTGGGCCACAGCTCATCCAGGAAATGCCACCTCCTCCAGGAAGTTGCCCCTGATTTACCCAGGCTGAGTTAAATGCACTTACAACATGTTATTGTCATTTACTGGAGTCCTCCATTGCACCATGAGCTGCCTGAGGTGAAGAACTAAGTCTGATTCTTATCTACATCCTCAGTAAGCTCAGTGGCAAGCACACACAGCACTTCAAAATAACACCTAAGCATTAATAAATGCATGCATGAAAAGCAATCACGAGATGTGTGACATTTATTAAGTGTGAGGCACTTTTCCAAGCACTTTACACTCACGCTTTTCTCATTGACTCATAACCAACCCCGCATGAAATATGATTATCTCCTTTCACCAATAACCATTGATAGGCAAACCTGCCCTAGGGTGAAGGAAACTGTCGTAGAGGAGCAAGCACTGACCTGGGAGTCAGAGCACCTGGATCCTGGACCTGGTTTCTGAGGCTTATTTTTGCTGCAGTGAAAACAGATCACTGTTCCTGAAGACTTGGTTTTTCTTTCTTGCTAATAAGTACAGCCTTTGGAATCCAACAGCCTAGGTTTAAATTCCACTCTGTCACTTACTAGAGCCAGACTCTGGTGAGTTACTTAACTCATCACTGTTGAGCACTTGCCATCTGCCACGTACTAGGCCACATGGTGGGAGTAACTACAGAAATCATAACTAATGTTAATTGAGAATTAATTGAGTTGATTATTTTATCTTAAAATGTACTATTATATTATTGTTATTATTTATGTAAAATATCATATTTTATTAATTATAATAATTATCATTATAATTAACTAATAGCTAACAGTCATTGGTAATGTGCCAGCCACTGTTTTAAGCACTTTTTACATGTCAGATTGTTTACTACTTATGAAAATCTTAAGAGGCCAGTTCTATCACCATTCTCACTTTAAAATGAATAAACTGAGGCATATTGCTAGTGGAAAAGGGGCTTGAATCCAGAGCTCCCAGCTCTAGAACACAAACTCTTGACCAGTATGCCATACTGCCTCTCTTTATCTTTCAATAGAAAGATGAACAGGCCATGTTTCTAGCTTAGTAGAACTGCTAACTCCTGAGTCTCAGATGCCCCTTCGGTAAAAAGGGCTGGTGACTATTTCTATAACATAGATTGTTATACAAATTACATGGCTTGTTCATGCAAAACACATATTAGCCTGTATTATGAGAGGGTTGAATTGGCTATTCTACAGATCCCTTCCAATCCTTATGTTTTATGGAATGTGCCAGAACTCAAGTACCTGTGTTACCCAGCAATGTAAGAAGTTCATATCTTAGGAGAAAAGAATGGTCACCAAGGATTTGGAATCAGCTTCTGGGTGGCAGAACTGGATACCTGCACAGTTTATGGGACTGTTCACTGGACCCAGTGTTTCTAAATATTTCAGACTCTGCCAATTCTGTGGATTCTAAGGCAGGGTGCATACAAACAGTGGTAAACGATCACAAGATAGTAAAATTCTAGCTGATTCCAGGGAGTCATGACCAGGAAGCTACAGGCCTAGAGCCTGGCCACATGGAATGGAAAATCCGGGTTATCTAGTCTTAGTGAGACCCTTCATCTCTCAATCATATCAATCATAGTCAGATTCTTCACCATGGTCAAAAAGGCTTGGTAGGCACTCAGGTGTCATGAAAGAGGGGGTATACCACACAAAGCAATGATGTCGCTAACAGGTAACATGACTGGGCACTTTCATTGCGCCGGGCGGGGGCCAGGTATCATGCTTTTTTTTTTTTTTTTTTTTTTTGAGACGGAGTCTCGCTCTGTCACCCAGGCTGGAGTGCAGCGGCGCGATCTCGGCTCACTGCAAGCTCCGCCTCCTGGGTTCACGCCATTCTCCTGCCTCAGCCTCCCGAGTAGCTGGGACTACAGGCGCCCACAACCGCGCCTGGCTAATTTTTTGTATTTTTAGTAGAGACGGGGTTTCACCGTGGTCTCGATCTCCTGACCTTGTGATCCGCCCGCCTCTGCCTCCCAAAGTGCTGGGATTACAGGCGTGAGGTATCATGCTTCTTTATCCTCAGAAAGCAGGTGCTACTCTCTCTCTCTCTCTCTCTCTCTCTCTCTATATATATATATATATATACACACACACACGCACACACACACACATATATATACATATACTTTTTTTTTTTTTTAGACAGAGTCTCGCTCTATTGCCCAAGCTGGAGTGCAGGGGTGCAATCTTGGCTCACTGCAGCCTCAACCTCTTGGGCTCAAACAATCCTCCCATTTCAACCTCCCAAGTACCTGGGATAATAAGTGCATGCTACCAGGCCCAGCTAATTTTTGTATTTTTTTGTAAAGACAGAGTCTCCTTATGTTACCCAGGTTGGTCCCTTGGGCTCAAGTGATCCTCCTGCCTCAACCTCCCAAAATGCTAGGATTACAAGAATGAGCCACCAAGCCCTGCCTACAATTAATATTATCATGCTACACTGCCACTCTGCCCACAATATCTGAAAGGTTGGGCAGGGAGCCCATTATCACACAGAGTTGATCAAGAACACAAAGTCCACAGAATAGTAATTCACATATTCTTTCACGTATTCATCTATTCCAACAAACCTTAAAAAATATCAGTTGGGTTTGAGCACTGTTCCAGGAAATAGAACAGGGAATACAGTAGTGAACAAAACAAACAAATATCCCCGACAGCAAGTGTTCTGGTGAAACATGGGCAGGAAAGGAGAAGAGAAGAACAATTATATTTCCACAATTGCTAACACTTACTCTGCGGCGGGTGTAATTCCAAGCATTATGTGTATATCAACTCATGGAATCCTTCTAGCCCCTCGACAAAGTCAGTTCTATTATTAGGCTCACTTTGTGTAGAGGAGACAATGAGGCACAGGGAGGTTTGATCCCTTGCCCAAGCTCATACAGCTAACAAGGGGCAGAATCAGGATTTGACCCCATGCAGTCTGGTTCCTGAGGTTACACCCTAGCCAACCAAGCTCCACAGAAGCCCAGGAACAGGATGGCTTAGCTGGCTTTTATTCAGGCCCCAGCGTCTCCTCTTCAATGGTGTTGGAAGCCCCTTCTCTTGTCTCTGCTCCCTTTTCCGTTTGCCTCCCTCTTTCTTCCTCCCAGCCTTCCTGCTTCATGCAGTTCCTCGAGGCCCATGTGTCCTGCCCTCCTCAGAGGCCATGCCCTGCAGAGCTGCCCTGCTGTTGGATCTTCACCTTCAGAGTGGGACACTGCATACCAACCAATGTCCTCTTGCTTCTACTGACCTCTAACCTGGGTTGGGGTGCTAGGCTGAAAGTCTCCTATCTATCAGGGCTGAGAATGAGGATGAATGAAGGGCATTTAGAGAGACAGAGAACCCCATCCCTCCACTGTCCCCATTGTTCAGATGACATAGCTAAGTGTAGGAAGAACTGAAGGAGCTGAGTTGGGATTTGAATTCAGGACTGTTTGGACCCAAAGCTCTTAACCACTAGACTTCACCGTTAATTTAAAAGAACAGCTCTGCGCCAGGCAGAAAATAGGTGCTAAGTATTGGCTTAAAGAATGAAAAGCTGGATAAATCAGTGAAGAACAGACCCACAGAAATGGGCAGGTGTACACAGGCATAAGAACTGAATAAAACACGAAAGGGGCATATAAATGGAAGCGTGTCAAGGACCAACACAATCTGGTAGATTCCCAGCTCTGGCAACACTCAGGACAAGATCCTTCGAAAGTCTGAAATATTGTCACCTTGCTTTTCAACTGCAGTTTTTAAAGGTTCTTTTGCCGGTTTCATTTTTCTTTTACAAACAAGGACAAGTTGCTTTAGAGGACATCATGTGGAAAGGCACCCGTTCAAGCTGGGACCATCCCCTGGGGAAGGAAGAGTGTGCCCTTAGGAGAAGTAGTAGAAATGAGGAGGTGGTGGGATAGGAGATTGGGTGGCTAATCCCTCACACCTTGACTTCACCAGCTTCTAATTGCCTAATAACAGGGCACATAATTGGCAGAAAAGATTGCCCTGCCCTTTACACATGTGTCTGCAATTACTTTTCAAACTGGGGTGATAAGTGGCATGATTGGTTTCCTCAAGCAGGCTTCTGTGCCTTGGAGACAGGGGGGCTTTCTTCTGAAGCTGTGGTTGGCGCTGTGTATCTCCCCATCACCAAGGAATAAATCCCTACCTCTTTGCTGTGGTCTGACCTCGTCTCCTACCTCTCTGCCTCGCACACTCTGCTTCACACCGGCCTCTGCACTGAGCCCATATCACTCCTGGCTTATTCTTGTCACCATCAGTCCTCCGTCTGCAACTCCCCATGTTTGCTTTAGGTCTTGGCCTCAGAGAAATGTTCCAGGAACATCCTTCTTTAAAATATCCCTCTCTGACCCCCAAACCAACAGTCACATCTCTCGTTCCTCTATGTCATTCTCTTTATATCACATATCGCAATACAATGCTCGGTCTTGCCTGTGTCTGTTTGTTTACTGTCTGTTTCCTAACTGGGATTGGAATTCTATGAAGGGACTTTCCCTGCTCATCACTGCATTCCCAGTGTCCAGAAGAGAGCCTGCAATGGTGTAAACACTCAACAAATACTAGTCAGTGAGTGGTTGCAAGCCCAATTATACTTGAACAGAGGGTAGATTCAACATTACAACTGTTCCACATGACACACAATGGGATGTGTGCTTTCTGAGTACAAGGAAAAGCACTGAGAATTGGCAGCTTGAATGCCAGAGGTGCCCAGCCCCAGGATTACATCCTGGTTCTGCTGTTTAGAAGCTCTGTGTCCCTGGACTACTCTTTTACCAACCGAAGCCTCAGTTTCATCATCAGTGAATTAGAGAGGGATATAGTAGCTCTCTCACTTGATTGTTGCCAGAATTCAGTGAGACAGTGCTTGAACAGTACATTATCTCCAGCTGGCATATACACGATCATAGCTACTCAGTAACAATAATAGATACTGGTGTTTCTGTTTGTATGATGAGTAGGGAAGGAGAAGGAACACATGTATTAGTTGAGAACCTGCTGCATGGCTGGTATCCTCCTAGGTATTCTTCCTCATAACAATATTTAAATAATTTTTTAAATTGTACATCTCTAAGTTATATAACTTGATGATTTGATGTATGCATTGTTAAATAATCATCATGATTATGACAATTAACATATCCATCAGCTCTCATAGTTACATTGTGTGTGTATGTGTGTGCTGAGAATAATAAATCTGAGCTCTCTGCTCTTAGATTTCAAGTATGAAACACTATTGTTAGCCACAGTCACCATGCTGTACATTAGATCTCCAAAACTTATTTATCCAGCATAGCTGAAACTCTGTGCGCCTTGAGCAACATTTCCCTGTATCCCTCTCCCTCCATCACCCCCTGGCAACCACGCTTCTATTCTCTGCTTCTGTGAGTTTGACTATTGTACATTCCACATAGAAGGAAGATCATACAGTATTTGCCTCTCTCTGTCTGGTTTATTTCACTGAGCACTTCTGGATATTTATCCAAAGAAATTAAATTCAGTATCTCAAAGACTTATCTGTTATTACGTTCATTGCACCATTATTCAGAATAGCCAAAGAATGGAAACAAATCTAAGTGCTTCATTAATGAATGAAATGATAAAGAAAATGTGTATATATATCCATGTATATATAGTATGTATATATGTACATATGCATAAGTGTATATGTGTACATATGCATATGTGTATATATGTATATGTGTGTATATATGCGTGTGTGTGTGTGTGTGTATTCCATACATGGGATGGAATATTATTCAGCCTGAAGAACAAAGGAAGTGCTGCCATTTGGAACAACAGGGACGGAGCTCACAGCACCCTTCTGAAATAGGCATGGCGATGCCTGGTTTCTAGATGAGGAGACAGAGGTACTGCATTGGCTTGCTCAGCATCATGCTGTCCATAAGCGGCAGATTCAGACCTCAGCGTCGGGGTGTCTGTTTTCTCATCAAACCAGGTGGCTTCTCTTGAAAATGAAAACAGATCACAGAAAACAAACAGTACATGAACACAAGCAGCCCTTGGGCATGAAAAACTTAGTTTGAGACTCAGAGTTTAAATCTTCCCAATTCTTTTTCCATGACAGCTCCAATGAAGAAGGATAACCCTCACCCTTGGGTCAAGTTGCCAGATAAAATACAAGATGCCCAGTTAAATTTGAATTTCAGATAAACAACAAAGAATTTCCTAGTATTAAATATGTCGCAACTATTAAATACTTAGAATAACTTTCTTTTTTGCCAAATCAGACAACCTTAAAGCTTTGGATTTCTTATAGCCCACCGATGTGTACGTGGTTATAAGCTGGCCAGTGCTCCCTACCAGCGTGGAGGTTTGTAGTTGACATTTTGGAGTGTCTGCCCAGTTCATGGACCTCCCATCCAACCCAGAGGGGAAGGCCCTGCCACCACTATATCCTAGCCTGTCTGCCTTAACTGCTCGTGGCCAATCCAGTTCTCTCTCTTGAGAATTTGAACCAAGAAATACGGAGAGTGGAAGATGGCAGTTAAGCCAAACTTCCGTGGCAAAATTCAATGAACTTCTCCTTTTCTTTCTCTCTTTCTTTCTTTCTCTTTCTTTCTTTCCTTCCTTCCTTCCTTCCTTTCTTCCTTCCTTTCTTTCTTTCTTTCTTTTTCTTTCTTTCTTTCTTTCCTTCTTTCTTTCTGTTTCTTTATTTCCTTTCCTTTCCTTTCTTTCCTCTTTTTTTTCTTTTTTTCTTTTTTCTTTTCTTTCTTTCTTCCTTTCTTTCTTCTTCCTTTCCTTCTTTTCCTTTCTTTCTTTCTTTCCTTCCTTCCTTCCTTCTTTCCCTCCTTCCTTCCCTCCTTCCTTCCTTCCTTCCATCCATCCTTTTCTTTCTTCCTTCTTTTGTTCTTTGGGGGGTTTTGTTTGCTTTTGTTTGCTGGTTTGTTTCAAGTGGGATTTTGGCTCTTGCAACCAAATCAGTCTTGTTTAGGCCATACCCATCATGTATTTATTTGATGTGCCCATGAGAATCATAAAAATGACCATATTTTTGAGTGCCTGGATGAAGACACTATTGCCTTTTCATAATTCTCTACTGTCATTTATTTCTTCAGTAGGTTGCATTTTATTTTCAATCAGAAAAAGAAAATACTATTAAGAGGCCCAGGTTACTGGAAAGGTAACCTGACTTAACATCTTGCAAATAATAGTACTTCTAAGTGTCATCAGCTCAGACGGGCACCTTTCTTTTTTGTTTTGTTTTGTTTTGTTTTGAGATGGAGTATCTCTTTGTCACCCCGGCTGGAGTGCAATGGCACAATCTCAGTTCACTGCAACCTCTACCCTCTGCCCCCAGGTTCAAGCGATTCTCCCACCTCAGCCTCCTGAATAGCTGGGATTATAAGCATGCGTCATCACACCTGGCTAATTTTTTTTTTTTCCACCATGTTGGCCAGGCTGGTCTTGAACTCCTGACCTCAAGTGATCTGCCTGCCTCAGCCTCCCAAAGTGCTGGGATTACTGGCATGAGCCACCATGCCCGGCCTAGCTGGGCACCTTTCATCCAGTCATCCCGTGTCGTCTGGATGACTCAGGCACATGTACAAGGACAGGGAAAAAGAAAAACAAACCTGCCTTCTCCCAGGAAAACTGGAAATCCCACACTAGACTGCCTGTGTACAGAGGGTATGGAGCCCTCATGATGAGGACCAGAATCCCTTGCGGCCTGATGTCTG
Organism: Macaca thibetana thibetana; assembly: GCF_024542745.1. Lineage (NCBI taxonomy): Eukaryota > Metazoa > Chordata > Mammalia > Primates > Cercopithecidae > Macaca > Macaca thibetana. The sequence goes on along the minus strand of NC_065597.1, from coordinate 25,619,769 downwards.
TGGCCTCATCTTGACTCAGTCAATAGATTTTTTATATATCCCAGGAGTAGGCAAGCACTACCAAAGCCCTGTTACTGCCCGAGTTTCCGAGAATAGGCCCAGAGAATCCCAGACTGGAGCAGGGAGCTGCTTATCCCAGTCACAGAGGCTTAACAGTCCCTCTAAAAATATCTGAGCAGCCATGTTTGCAGCAACTGTCAAGCATCCTCACTTGGCCCTGAGCCCCGGCCTGGCCACCCCGGCTCTGCCCTGCTCCTGATCCTTATGGTCTGGCTTTCATTTCTGGCCTCCTGCTGATGATAATCCATGGTCAGTTGAACTTCATCTCACGTATCCCAAAACTCAAAAATCTCAATTAATGAGAGAGTCAGACTATTTTCCTCTGCTGAAACCACATCATGACTGCTTTATAGATCTTCGGTGCTTTACTTCCTTGGACAAAGACGACAACCCATTTGGAGATCCTGCACGTTTTACCAAATAAATATTGCAGCTTCTTTCAAGGATATGTGTTCTGTATGCTTTTCTAAAAGCCTGATTGAAGTTTGCTAATTTATGGCAAGAACCACCTTCCTCTCCCCCACTGCATGTCACAAGGCTTCATCTTTTTCTTCTGAATGTCACAAGACCCCTTCATCCCCGACAACCACAGGCCATGCTCACTGGGACTTTCTGTTGCCTTCATGGATTCTTAAGCCTGTGACTTGATGTGTTAAGGGGTCCAATAGCTTCAGACCCCTGAGTGGTCAACACTTCCCTCCTTCCTGAGAAGCAGTTCTCATAAACTACAATGTTTTCTTAGGGGGGGAAAAAAAAAGAAGCCTTTTTTTTCCTGCAAAAACTTTTACTCCATGGATTAAAAGCAAAAACTGACTTCTCTAACTTGACCCTCAACTCTCCCTGGCACAGAGCTCATACCCACTATGTTAGTTATCTATGCTACCCCAACACTTGACAGCTTAAAACAACAATAAACATTTACTATCATTTAGAGTTTCAGTAGGTCAGGAATTCAGGAGTAGCTTAGCTGGACATTCCTGACTGGGGGATGTCTATCAGGGGCAAGGACTTGGCCAGGATGGCAGCCACTTGAATGTTTGTCTTGGGAGGATCTTTCAGAGTAGCTGCCCACAGCACTGGCAAATTGGTGCTGGCTGTCTACAGGAGGCCCCAGTTCTCCTTCACCTGGGGCTCTCCGGAAAGCTGCTTGAGGTTCCCCAGGTCATAGTCACTGGATGCCCTCAAAGTAGGAGACCCAAGAGGCCAAGGTGGAAGCTGCCATGCCTTTTATGAAAGCCTGAAAGATCAACAAACTGTAATCACGGCCATACTTGACAGGCTCTCTGAGTTACTTCAGGAGGAGACTACACAAGGGCATGAACACTAGGAGGCCAGGGACACTGGGGGCCGTCAGGGAGGCTGGTCCTCCCACACTAGCCCTCTGGCCCTTCCCCCATCTCTCTGTTTCTGGTCACCACTTCACCAATCCCCGCTTAAGTTCCTGGAAACCCATATAGGATTGTCCACCTGGTGGGAGCCTCATCATGCCTGTTTAAGCCATTGAAATTTTACATTATTAAAAAATATTTATTACAGAAAATTTCTTCCCTTATCTTAAATATAAAATGGAAAAATAGTGAGAGCCAAATTGGTACTAGCTCAAGAGAGAAAAGATGCATGGGTTGACTTTAAGCTATGCTAGCCCAACATAAAACACGCTGGCAAAAAGAAATGGCCAATGCAACGCTAGACGATATCAACAGGTGTAAAGTGTGGTTTTCAAAGAAAGTGATCATCTTAGTGACAACTGAAATAGTTAAGGAGACAGGAACCTTGAGCTTAAATCTTTTATCATATCAAGAGGGACTTGGACAACCCTAAGTTCAGAAGTAAGGAAGAAGGGGTGAAGTCCAAATTTAAAACATATGAAGGTCTGGGCACAGTGGCTCATGCCTGTAATCCCAGCACTTTGGGAGGCCAAGCTAGTGGATCACTTGAGCCCAGGAGTTTGAGACCAGCCTGGCCAACATGGCAAAACCTCGTCTCTACTAAAAACACAAAAAAATTAACTGGGTGTGGTAATCCCAGCTACTCAGGAGGCTGAGGCAGGAGAATCACTTGAACCCGGGAGGTGGAGGTGGAAGTGAGTCGAGATCATGCCACCGCACTCCAGCCTGGGCAACAACAGAGCAAGACACTGTCTCAAAATAAAATAAAAATCAAACAAAATAAAATACAACAAAACATATGAAGGATGCCTAGCATTTTACAGTTATCATGTCCAATGCACTGACCGTTTTTTAATCATTGCATCCTCCCTTCCCTTCTTACCCAGCTTTTATCCGACCTGAGATTCTTCTCCCCATAGCCTCTCCCCTGGCCTACAGAAGCTTCCTAGTTTCCCCTTCTTCTTTTTCTCAGCACCCCACAGTGGACCAGCAGACTCATGGGTCATGGCAATGACAATGCTGCACACAGGCACAGCACTTTACAGTCTACCAAGTGTTTGCACGTCTATTATCTCATCATCGTTGGTGTAAGGCAGCTTAGCCTTGTCCTCTGGAGCCCCACAGGACAGAACCGCAACCAATGGCAGGCACTTTCAGGAAGACAGCAGGAACCATGTATTTCTTTATCCAAGGAAGAATATCTTAACATATAGACACATGCAACCTTGTGAAGCAGGAAGAACAAGCTTCTCTACCCAGAAGAAAACTGAGGCCCAGAAAGCTTCAGTCACATGACCACTGCCTCACAGTACATTGATGGCAAAGGTCAAACCAGGAACCCAGGTCCCGGAACTGGAGTCTGGTGCTCTTCCCCCCAGCTCCATCACAAAGAAACTCTTTCATGGGGAGGCGGACTAGACAGGAGGACCACAGAGAAAGTGCTTTGCCTGTCGCGGTGCAGAAACTCAGGTGGTGGCACCCCTCACCTGCTCCCAAGAGCTGAAGGAGATAATGGTCCGCTCTTATCAGTCATCATTCATCTCCCTGTCCCCCTGTGATATTCATTATCGAAAACACAGGCACCAGGGAAGGGCAGGAGCTGGAATCAGAAGAATGCAGGGATGCCCTTTATAGCCGCTAGTGGCTTTCTTTTCCATTTATAATAAACTCTGTTAAAAGCCTGTGCGGGGAGTGTAAAAAAGTGGAGTGGAAGGAACAAAGGCAAACATCTATTTTATTTGTGTAAGAAAGGCTCATGGGAGAAGCTGGCTTTAGCAAAACAACGCGCCTCTTGTCCAAGATGTTACAGGAGCGAGAAAATTCAAAAGAGCTTATGGAAAAGACATGGGATTAGTTGGAACCTTGCTAAGTTTCGGGAGCAGAATATGACAGACTTGACCCAGGTGAGGGGCCTAGAAAGGTAGAAAGGGTTTCAGAACTGGGCAGATAGAAGCACGGCCACCTCACCCCCAGAGGCCTGGTCCAGGGGGAAGAGGGCTAAGGAGAGGTTGCCAGAGGAAGCAACTGCCTGAATATGGCCCTGAATTCATAATCCCCCAGTAAGGTGTGAAGTGGTTTTGTCCTTCCTGCCCCCACGACACGGAGCGGTAACTTCTCACATCTCAACACACAATTGCAGAATACTCACCAGGTCCAGCAGTAAAAAGGACTCTTCTATCAATACAGAGGAAGCAGGAGTAGGAAGATGGAGGAGTCCTCAGTCCCCAGGGCACCCCTAGAAGAGGACTCCTGATGCTAAGGTGGCTACTTTTGCTCATTCCACGCCCTCTCTTCATGTCTGCAAAGAAGACCCAGGTCTCAACAGAGTTTCAGTTAGGATGAGTAAGTCAGCGCTTCCCAAGGTGTAATGAAAAGCCTGGAAATCAGGGTGAAATGCAGGTTGTACTTTAGCAGGTCCAGAGTGGGGCCTGAGATTCTGAATTCCCAACAATCTCTTAGGTGAGGCTGATGTTGCTGGTCCATGGACCATACTTTGAGTAGTAAGGCAAACAGCTCCTGTTCTCTCTGCTGTAAAACAGATTTGATTAATAATGGCTAGTGCTTAATAACCATTAGTGATTAATATGGTTATAATACTGTTACCAGAAATGGGTCCCAATTTAGACCCCAAGAGAGAGTTCTTGAATCTCATGCAAGAAAGTTCGAGGTGAGTCCATAGAGCAAAGGGAAAGCAAGTTGATTAGGAAAGTTAAGGAATAAAAGAATGGCTACTCCATAGGCAGAGAAGCCCTGAGAGCTGCTGGTTGTCCATTTTTATGCTTTTTTCTTGATGATATGCTAAATAAAGGGTGGATTATTCATGCCTCCACATGTTAGACCATATACGGTAACACCCTGATGTTGCCATGGCATTCATAAACTGTCATGGTGCTGATGGGAGTGTAGCAGTGAGGACAACCAGAGGTCACTCTCATTGCCATCTTGGTTTTGGTGGGTTTTAGCCACTTCCTTTAATGCAGGCTGTTTATCAGCAAGGTCTCTATAACCTGTATCTTGTACCAACCTCCTATCTCATCCTGTGACTAAGAATGTCTTAACTTACTGGGAATGCAGCCCAGCAGGTATCAGCCTTATTTTACCTAGTCCCTATTCAAGATGGAGTTGCTGTGGTTCAAACACATCTGACAATACCATCCTCACTCTCTCATCACCAGAAGTAACTAAAACACTAGCTCCAAAACTGAGGGGAAACGTAAAGCACCCTACATAGGTAGTTAATATTCCTGGGGTCCTCAGTGCACTGCCCAAACACACTCGAATTCCAGAGAAATGCACTCTAGAGACACAATGGCGGGGGGAAATGGTGGGCCACCAGGACACCCAGATGATGTTTCTCTCCATACACTGGAGGGGCAGGTTTGGGAAAGAAATTCAATTCCACAATCCTGTGTCCAAATCCTTTTCTCCTTTTGCCTTTTACTATCATTGTAATAGAACCAAAATTAATCATCTTTAGGGATTCACCAACTTTCTCCTTCCCCAACTCAGAGCTTTCAGGAGCCATAGATGATTGAACACGGCTGCTAAGAGTGAGAGAAGGCTAGGAGGGGTGTGAGACCACAGGCCATGTGAGAGATTCAGACATCAGGAGAAAAGACCATCAAATTGACCATGGACCCTCAGAACAGATGCTACCCTTTAACACCATTTCAGAGCATGCTAGCAGCTTCTTACTGCAGAAAATTGCAATCGATATTTTGCCTGATGGCATTCTCTGGCACAGAGAGCTCATTCCTGGGGTGCACAGAGCAGGCCAGAGGAGCCAGAGACTTGATGTCCCCAAAAGTAGCCATCAAACATTAACTGAAACATATGGTGAAGGTAAAATCTAGTTTCCTTGCCCTGCAGGTGAGACCACCGGAGGTGCAGTACCTAGGTCTCCAGGAGCCCCCCAGTTGCCCATAGAACTAGCTGGTTTATTAACATGCCCTCGATAACTTCCTTACCTTCCCTGTCGTATTAATTTCCTGTGGCTGCTGTAACAAATCCTCATAAATGTGATGGCTTTAAGCAACAGAAATGTATTCCCTTGCAGTTCTGGTGGCCAGAAGTCTGAGATCAGGGTGTCAGCAGGGCTGTGCTCCCTCTGGAGGCTGGAGAGGAGAATCCTTCCAGCTCTGGCAGCTGTGGAGATTTCTTGATTTGCTTCTACACTACTGCAATCTCTGCCTCTCCCGTCACATGCCCTTCTTTTCTCCTGTGTCTCATCTCCCTTTTCCTCCTTCTTAGAAGGGTAAATGTGATTGTATTTAGGGCTCACCCAGATAATCTAGATCATCTCCCCAACCTAATAACCTAATGTTATTATATCTGCAAAGACTTCGCAATAAAACGTAACATTCACAGATTGCAGAGATTAGGACAGGGCTGTCTTTTGGTGCCATTTTTAGCCGGCCGCATCTGTATCACTCTCCTACTTCCCTACAGGAGCTTCCTGGGATTGTTTCCCAAACAAATTCTCTGCACTCGAATCCTAGTCTCAGGGTCAGCTTCTGGGGAAACTAAATCAAAACAACCCCCCTCAATTGCTTGAGAACATGAACAGAGACTGGAATTGCCACCTGTACTAGACTTTGAAAAATACACACTTGCCATGGGATTAGACCACATGGGCCAGGGCTTTCTCAGTGCCACACAATGAAAGAGAGACTCCTCACAGCAGAGGCGGGGTCTGCCGGCTCCTCTGCATGCTCTGGCCCTCCAACCTTCTCAGCATCCGAGTGGTCCTGAGGGTCTCCTCACTGTCTTGGTGTTCAATCTCCTCTCTTTGCCACTTCCTTCTCCAGCAACCCACTCTCCAGCCTTTCCCATCTTAGAGAGGAGGTGCCACCTGCAGATGGGAAGCAAAGGCAAACCAGGATTGATGTCCAAGGGGTCAACTGACAGCCCACTCACTGGGAAAAACACAGCAACCTTACTTTTTTGCCCTTTCCTTGCCCTTCTCTCACTGAGAGAAATAAGGGGGAGCAGCTCAAAGGATCACTCTGGCCTCTCCCTTCTGAAGCCTTAAAGTATGACCCCACAGGGGATATCAACAGGGTTCTCTATTATTTTCCTCCAGAGCCCTCACATTTTCTTGAAAACCACTGTGGACCAAACAAGGCTTGCTTAGGAGGTAACGGCCTGGAAGGGCATCATAAAAGCTGCCGTTTTGCAAAGCACTTTCTCTGCCTGTCACATCCCTGGGGAGTAGTTTTATTTCTAAAGGTCCCATTATACACATAAGGAAACTGAGTCGTGTAGAAATTAGGAAATGAATTCACAGTTGCAATTAATTAGGAAGTGAGGGAGCAAACATTCCAAGCAAGTGGTTGGGCTTCTGACCGCTGCTCCACACACTGCCCACATCGTAGGGTCAGCTCTAGGCTCAGGCCGTGGATGCTCAGGATTGCCCAGGGCTCCAAGCTCAGCTCCACACCCATACCAATCCCCACATAATCACCTCAAGTCACCTCCCAGTGCCCTACTGGTTCTCTGAGCTGCCTTTGACTGTTTCCTGGAAACTGACATCAAGGTTGACTGATAGAGACAAGAGCTCAGCCTTGGCCAGAAGGAAAAAGAGGAGGCCTGAGAGTAGCAAGGGAGTGTCTCTGGCTCTCTTGGCGGGAGTCTGCCAGCAGGCACCTTATTATGCTGTGAGAGTACACGCAAGCCCCCCTCTGGCCCATTCATCATTGTTCTGCAAAGTCCATTGCTTTGACGCAGTAGCCTTGATGGCGGTTTTTCCTGTAGCTCCCGGCTTCCACAATCTAGAAAGCAGGGCAATGGGTAATCAGTCTCACCCTCACTAGGCCAAATGGGAGAAATGCTCCTGCGGACATGACCTCCCAGTGTGGGTGAGCAAAAGGGCAGGCAGAGGTTTTTAAATGAAACGGCTGGCTTGTGGAAGCCTGTCTCCAAACAGAGGCAGCGTGAAGATGAATGGCGTGGCTGCCTGAAGCCCAGACAGTGTCCTTTTGCTCAGACTTTGTCAGAATCAGGGATGGGCTAGGGATAGGCTGTGCATGGAGAGCTCAGTCACTCTGGAAGGCAAGAGAGTAGGCACTGGTTTCCAGAGATGGCCATGAGAGGAAGTTCTTGTCCTTCTCTCACTGAGAGAAATAAGGGGGAGAAGCTCAAAGGATCACTCTGGCCTCTCCCTTCTGAAGCCTTGGAGAAAGTTCTGCCACAGGTAGGGCTAACCATCTGCTCAATAGGAACCCAGCACAGCCATTAGCACACAAACTCCAGAGTCCAGTAACCTGGGCTTCATTCCTGACTTCCCTATTTTTCTAGCTGTATGATCTTGGCCATATTACTTGTCTACTCTGAACCCAAATTTCCTAAACAGTGAAACAGACAAAATAAACATCACTGGATTTTTGAGGTTCACAAGGTATAACCCAGGTGCATAAAAATTTCCTAAACAGTGAAACAGACAAAATAAACATCACTGGATTTTTGAGGTTCACAAGGTATAACCCAGGTGCATAAACTGTGCAGGACATAATAAGTCTTTGATAACTGTTAACTGTCACCAGTCTTATCATGGACAGAACATAGGGCTCACTCATAAGGATACTCTGGTCAGCCTTCAAGATGGGAAAGACATATTTGGGTCCTCAAACGGTCACCATGTCCAAGCAAAGGCCTTGGAGGCATGGGGAGGTGAGAGTTTTATTATGAGACTAAAAGAATAATAAAATATTTTAATCAGCATAGCACTAACTGCTCGAACAAATAAACCCCCAAATTTCAGTGGTTTAACAAAATATAAGTTATTTTTTACTCGTGTAACTGACCAGGTGTTCCCAGTTGGCAGGCAGCTTGGCTCATCTTTAACCCACGGCCACAGCCTCACCCTGCTTGTGAGGACAACGAGCTGGTAGAAAGGGAGAGAGTGTTGAGGAGAGAGTATGGGAGGTTTGCATCAGCCAGGCCTGGGAATGGAGCGAATCCCATCAGCCCTCATTCCATTGGTCAGAACTCAGTCACATGACCTCATTGAACTACAGAGGAGGCTGGGAAATAGCTTAGGGAATATTTGGAGAAAAAGGAAGTGAGTTTGGTAGACACATTTGATAAGCAGAAATGAACAATTAGAGTATCACTTCTCAAGAGGCCAGGCCCTCTGCTGGAGCCTTGTCATCCATGTTAGGAAGGGATTTGGTGTGGAGAGGCACTACTGAGACTCCAAATCTTAAAATTTATCAGAGTCATGTGACCCCAAGTTGATCCTTTCTTTTTTTTGGCCCGCCTTTGATTCTGAGCCGATGCACATGGCAGGATAAATGTGGGACATGTTCTCTCCTGAAAGAGTAGCAATTACAGACATGACATCAAAGAGAAGTGAGAGAAGCCGACCTCTGTTTCTCTTGAGGATGAAAAAAAAAAGAGGGATCCAGTCCCCAAAACCAAGCTTTAAGAAACTAGTTGATACAAGAGTCCTTATTCTTTCATTTGAGTCCATGAATTGACACATGCCCAATCTTAGTTGGTTTTCCACCGCTATAAAATAACACCACAGACTGCATACTTTGTAAAGAATAGAAGTTTATTTGGCTCATGGTTCCAGGTGCTGGGAAGTTCAAGAGCATTGCACTGGTATCTGGTGAGGGTCATCTCATGGCAGAAGGGCCGAAGCAAGTATGCAAGACAAGATACAGGAGGACCTTATATCACTCCTGTGATAACTAAGCCACTCCAAGGTAACAGCATTAATCCATTCATGAGGGCAGAACCCTTAACAGCTAATCACCTCCTAAAGTCCCAACCTCTTAATACTGTTACAATGGTAATTAAGTTTCAAAGTCAATTTTGGAGGGGACATTCAAACCATCACATGTCCCCATTATTTTGGGCAAGTTGACCAAACCAGACTCACTCAGATTATACTGACACTGGACTCTCAGTTATCTTGGCAGCTAGGAAAATGTGAGTCAATCCTTGAACAACAGATTCTGTTTGCCACATTGTCACAGCTTGAAGCCAGAAGATGGTCATGATATGGTCTCCTAAGAACAAGGCTTGGGTTTTAATTAACAGTTCACTGATTTCTGAAAAGAGAAAAGATTCAAAACTGTGTCATGTAATCCAGTCACAAGCTATCATCCAATTATCTGCTGGTCATTCTAATCAACTTTCAACAGGTCACTATGTAGTCACTGACATCCAGGCATTCACTGGATGATAGGAGAGTCATTCTGGTTCTTTCTAGAGAATAGCTATATTTGATGACCAAGTACATGGAAATGCAACAGATAGCCTTGTGAATAACAATTTTATTGTTAATATAGTATGTTTTCTCTGAGTTTAAACTGTGAACTACTATATAGATATGGCATTGATCTCACTGTGTTTCCATTTTCACATCTAAAAAACAGAAATTTAGTGTTACTCCCCATATAAATTAGCTTGTTATTTAATAAATATTCACTCTCTTTCCCTAAACTTTATGGGAGCAGTGCACTTCCCTGTCACACAATATTAGACTTAACCATGTAACTTGCTTTGGCCATTGGAATGTGGATATAAGTGACAGTACACCACTTCTGATCCTAGGTCCTAAGAAACATTGTGTAATTCTATTCACCTCTCTAAGGGCTTCCAACCTCCACCATAAGAAGGCCTTCCCTCTGCCCTAGATAAATGCTACCCCTTCACCCTGGCCCCAATAATGAAAATGTGTAGAACAGAGCCACTGATCCAACCCCAGCTACCTCACAGACGTATAAGCAAAAAATACTTATTGTTATATTCTGCTGAGTTTGGGGATGGCTTGTTACACAGCATTATGGTGGAGAAGGCTAACTGATACATTCTCCATATGGCAAGAATATAGCAGCATGGTCATTTTGTAATAGAAGACAACTTACATAATCCAGCAATGGTCGTGAGTTTCTTAATAGCCCTAAGGTTGGACTGTGTTTTTGAACATGAGCTCTTCTCTTTTGTCAGATCAGTCCTGTGTGTCAGGTACCAAGGAACTTGTTTTCCTTCCAGCAGGCAGTTTTGCATATGGCTCTCTCTTCATTTGCTGGACAAGTGAAGTCAGAACTTAGAGCTAATTCTGTTCTTCATTTGGAAAGTTTATCATTTTATTGTACATCTCCAAGTCAGGTTGGCCACACAAATCCTGTTTTTGAGAGTGCAAATTTTCTCCTTTCCAAGGAAGGCAGAGATAACGACTCTAGCACAGATGGAGGAGATTTCTTCAGGGAAGGAAAGCAGCATTTAGGTTGGTTAATGCCCTCCCTCGTGAGCCATTGTATTCTTGTTTGGGGTTTCTGGGCCCTCAATTTGGATACAGCAAGGCTCTTCAATGGAGATTTATGGCATGGAAACAGTCAACAAGAGCACATGAATCAATCTGAGAAGCCATCTTGCTCTCCATATAGTACACTTCCTTCTGCTTCCCCCAAGTATTTACCCTTTTCTTGCAATCATTATTTATCTGATGAACCACATTAAAGCAGCTTCATGGGTATATTAGCCAAAGGGTATCATACTACACGTGTTAATATGATTGCTGCCTTGCTCAAATATGTGGTTTTATTTATGATCTATTTTACAAAGCATCATATATTTCTATTATGAATATGTGCTAGGGAATATCACCTTGGGTCCAGTCATATTCTACATTGCAGAGGGAAGTGGGTAACTCTGAAATCTCCTTAGTTGTTTATTCTTCACACCAATATTCTAGGATAACTCTTCTCTAGCCTGGGTTCCAGACAAGGAGTATTGTTAATGTTAGGAAGCTCTACACGGAATGCTGCCACTTCCCCTCTCCAACCTGTGCTCTCCCCAATCCACATACCTTTCCTAGGTAATTTCATCAATTTCCATGGCTTTAAGCATCATCTTTTTACTGAGAATGCTTATAGTTAGACCTCCAGCCAGAATACACCCCTGAGCTCCAAATTCACCAAAAACAACAGGATATTTGACACCTCCATTTTGATCACTTATAGACATTTCAAACATACTACATCCAAATGGAATTCTTAATCCACTCTCTCTACCCACATACAAACACCACATCTCCAAATGTGATTTTCTTCCAACTTCCCTACTTTCGGTAAACGACATTTTTATCCTTTCAGGCGATTAAGTCAAGAGTCTGGAGTTATCCATGCCCCTCTGTTTCTCTGAGCCCTGATAATTAATGTCTTACATACTGAATCCTACGGAGTCTATTTTCAAAACACATGTAGAGTTCATTCACTTTTCTCCACCATTACCACTCTAGCCGAGCACCATTAACTCTTCTCTAGGCTTTTACAAACTCTTCTACTTGGTCCTCCTCTTCTTGTTCTCCCCATAGTCACCCAGTTGTGTGTGGGTTTTTTTCGTTTTTGTTTTTGTTTTTCTGAGACAGTCTCACTCTGTCACCCAGGCTGGAGTGCAGTGGTGCAATCTCGACTCACTGCAAGCTCCACCTCCCAGTTCACACCATTCTCCTGCCTCAGCCTCCCGAGTAGCTGGGACTACAGGTGCCCACCACCACACCTGACTAATTTTTTTACATTTTTAATAGAGACAGGGTTTCACCGTGTTAGCCAGGATGGTCTCGATCTCCTGACCTCGTGATCCGCCCACCTCAGCCTCCCTAAGTGCTGGGATTATAGGCATGAGCCACTGCACCTGGCCGTGTGTGTTTTTTCTAATGTGAGTCAGTCCCCATTATAGTTATCTTCAAAACCTTCCAGTGACTTCCTGTTGTAAAAAAAAATCACATACTTAGTGGCTTAAATCAACAAAAGCTGATTATTTTACAGCTCTGGGGGTCAGAAGTTTGACCTGCATCTTGTGAGCTAAAACCAACGTATCAGGAAGACTGGCTTCTTCCTGGGAGCTCCAGTTGGGGGATCAATTCCTTTCCTTTCCCACCTTCTGGAGGCTGCCTGCATTCTTTGGCTCATGGCCCCATATCACTCCAACCTCTGCTTCTGTTGCCCTATCTTCTCCCTCACTCTGACTCTCCCACCTCTCCCTTATAAGGAAACTTCCCACGGCATAGGGATCACCCCATGCCTAAGGACATTTCAAGATCCTTAACTCAATCACATCTTCAAAGTCCCTTTTGCCACAGCATAGTATATTCACAGGTTTTGGGGATTAGGATATGGGGGCCTAATTGGGAACCATTATTCCATCTATCATGTTTCCTGTCTCACTTAGAACAAAATTAAGTTGTTTTCCTGGCCTATAAGACCCAACACTATCAGAGACCTTCTACCTCTCAAATTGCATGCCCTGTACTCTCTCCCTTATCCAGTCAAACCCCAACTGGTTTTCTCACCATGCCTCAAACATGGCAGTCCTGCTCTATCTGCTGTAGCTAGGAACTCTCCCAAAATACTCACACTTCCTCATGTAATCCAGGTCTCTGCCTAAACGCAACTTATGGAAAGGGCTTCCCTGACCAACAGTCTAATATAGAACCCCCAACCATACATGTACAAACACACACACACGCTCACATACATATACACACATACCCCACAAATACCCCGTATATGAACATATACACCACACACACATACCCCATCATTGTCCTTACCCAATCTTATGTTTTTTTCTTTGGAGCTTATATAGTATATATTTGTTTGATTCTTTATTTATTATTAAGTCCTCTGTTCTATATGTAAGCTCTGTGAGAGCAGGGACTTTGCTTTTGTTCACTGCTCTTCATACAGCACCTCAAGAGTGCCTGGTGCACAGGAAGCATTCAGTACGTATTTAGTGAAAGAAAATGAAATAATAATAGAATTAGATAGGTGCAGTGAGTTATATACAAGGGGTTTGGCTAACTATAATTGTTTAGAGTAAGATTTAATAGAGAAGGGAAAAGCTAGGCAAAATTTTGAGGGATGAATAGACATCCAGCAAGTGAACAGAAAACATATCAACCCTCCCAGGGTTGATACTCCCCCGGTGAAAGGAGAACATTGAATTTGTGGAGCAACAAGGCTGAAAACTCTTTTACCTCAAGGAAAATAACCAAAGGGCTTCTTCTCTTGGGCCACATCTCTTGCTCAGATGCTCACTGATTAATAATTGTTTTATTTTTTCAGTTCACCCAGGGCTGCTTGCCAGTGCCAACCAAGGCAGGCAAATGAACTCAAGTGTAATTGGGGAAAACTATCCATACTGAGTGAGGAGCCAGGGCCTTTCTGGTGGGAGATTTTGAACAATGGTAAAATGGAGTTTAGCTAGACTGCATCTTGGGAATGTGGAATCTGTCATTTTCCACTGAATCACGTATTGTTTCAGTCCCTGTGATGCGCCACGTATCCAGAGTGCAATTTTGGCCATTCCCCTGAGGTGCCTATGGTCCAGTGACCCTCTTCATGCTAGTTCTCTACCCAGGGTGAGGGTCACAGGAGTTAAGATCTCATTCCTCCCGAAAGGGAGGGGAAGCTCAGCCAGCTGGACTTCAGTTCGAAGTTAGACAAGGTAACTGAATACGGTAATGGGACAGTCTACAGAATGGGGGATTGCGTCTATATTGATTACATCGAAGATCCTAATTTTCCATGCCTCCCTGATTTTTTGGTAGTGTCCTCACACTGATTCTTGTGGCTTGCTTTGGCCAACTGGATCAGAGCTTTGATAAAGTGCCTGAGCAATCTGTTTCTCTCTTGGACCTGGTGCCACAGCCATGAGACCATGCCCAGGTTTGCTTATAGGAGGAGGTAAGAAATACATGAGGGAAAGCTACCGTGTCCCATTAAAGATCATCCATCCTTGAACAACTGTCCCCAAGTAGTTCTGCTAACTGACCACAGATATATTAATGCGCCCAGCCCAGATCATCTGAGCCTCAACCAGATCAGTGGAACTATCCAGATGTCAGTTACTCATGAGAAATGGTAAACAGTTGTTGCTTAAGCCACTAAATTTGGGGGTGGTTTGCTACACAGCAGTAGCCACCTGACACAGGGTAAAGAGAGATTGTCCTGGAAGGGGCCAACACGGAGAAGTATGGTTTGGTTAATTATAATTGTTTAGAGTAAGACTTAATAGAGAAGGGAAAAGCTAGGCACAATTGTGAGGGATAAATAGACATTAAGCAAGTGAACAAAACACTTATCAATCCTCCCCAGGGTTGATACTCCCTTGGTGAAAGAAGAACATTGAATTTGCAAACCAAGAAGGCTGAAAACCCTTTCACCTCAAGGAAAATAACCAAAGAGCTTCTGCTCTTGGCCCTTGTCTCTTGCTCAGATATGCTTGTTGGTTAATCAGTTTTTTTCAGTTCATCCAGGGCCGCTTGTCAGTGTCAACCAAGGCAAGCAAATGAACTCTGGTGCAAGTGGGGAACATTACACCAGAGTTCATTTGCTGCTGTGTCCCACGGCTAGGTTGCTGACTGCTGGCCCACTGGATAGAGTTACCTGGCCACAGGTTCACATCTAAAACCTTCAAAAGCCAGGATGTGCCGCTTGCCTGAGGGTGGTTGGCTTAGTCATTGTGGTGGTTCTGCCCCCACTGTTTGGACTGGTCAGTCATATTATTTTAGGCATCCAGAAAAACAAGTCTGAGCTGACGCTGACGGCCTGTGAGAGGCTCAGGAAAAGAGAAGAGAACAAAAAGAAGTTCTCTCTCTACCCATAAGGAAAGATGCTCCTTAGAAATCAAGGGCAGGGTGTGATGCTTAAGAAGTCATCCTCCCCTGCAGGCTCAGCAGCTTCCCAGACATGACCTTGAAGAAGCAACATCTACAGCAAAACAAGCACAATTTCAGCGACTCCCTCTGAAGTTTTACCAATGTTTGATGGACACAGATAGATATTCCTCAGACAGCAGAGATTTCTCTCTCAGATTCGCCCTCTCCTTGGAAGAAAATCAGCTGGACAGAATCTTTTTTTTTTCCCCAAATGTAAAACATTATTTCCCAACAAAAGAAGTGAGATGTTTTCTACAGCTGCTCCACATCCATTATGTGTTTGCAGAAGCATTGTTTGTAAGGTTTTTATGATGCAAAAAAATAATTAAGACAAGAGGCATTTCTTGTCTCTGAATCTTTTTTGTTTAAACATGTTTTGCAAATGGCCAATATCTCCTGTTACTTAGGTTAGCTTCCAGAAAATGTTAGCACTTGATTATAAAATCAGCAGCTAATGTGCTTAATGACTTTCCATTATACCCAACAATAGCTGCAGTGTGTTTTAAAAATGCATTTGCATTCATACTTCTTCGACCTATCCATCAGAACATTGAGACAACCATGCTCTAACCATTTACTAATAATTTCCCTGGTTAACCTGGGGGTCTTCCGTGTGGTGTACCCAGAGAGGGAAGAAAGTGCCTTCTGGAGGGAAGAGCAAAACTTGGCTCATGACCCAGCTTTGTCTTTCAAGAGCCCAGAGCCTATGTGTTTAATATTTAATAGGATGCTGGGCTCCCCACAAGCTAGTGAACCTCATGTCTCAATGGGGAAGATCATAGGGAAAAGGGCCAGGATTGGTGCTAAGGGGAGCCCAGCAAAGAGGAATGGAAGATCTGGATGTTGAGGGGTGCCTGGGGGCAGAAAACAGAGGAATGAACTGTGTCTCCCCAAAATTCACATGCTGATGTCCTCACCCCCAGTACTTCAGAGTTTGGCTGCATTTGGAAATAGGGCCTGGAGAGAGGTAATTAAGGAAAAACTAAGTCATATGGGAAAGTCCAAATTTAGTATGACTGCTGTCTCTCCTTATAAGAAGAGGAAATTTGGACACAGACATCTACAGGGGTAAGACCACATGAAGACACAGGAGGAGCAGTGGCCAGCTATCTGCAGGCCAAAGGGAGAGGCCTCAGAAGAAATCAACCCTACCAAAAACTCCTGGTCTCCAGAACTGTGAGAAAATAAGTTTATATTGTTTAAGCCATCCAGTACTTTGTTATGGTAGCCCCAGCAAACAAACATAGGCAGACTCTAAAAACATCCACATCACAGTCCAGACACAGAGTGGTTTCTGATGGTTTTCACTATACGTATTCACCAGTGTGGTTCCTTTATAAGCTTTGCTACCCATTTCCATAAAATAAGCTACATGCAATGGGGATTCGAGCTCTCCTTAGAACCACTAGCCCTATCCCACCCCTCACACCACAGTCCGCCCTGTCCTCCATGCCCCTGGCTCCTCCCAGGACTGGTCACTGATGTCCTCTCCTGCCTGGTCTTCCAGGCCTGTTGCTCTGTATTCAGCCAATTTGCTGCTGCACCTTTCCTCTCTTGTCATAATTCCATAATCACTTTTTTGGCTTTCCTTCCTCACACCATATGTCCTGTTTGTTCCAAACTTGGCCTTTCTCATTCCGGGGAAGGCCTCCCAATCAGCAATGCCACAGACATTTAAGCACAAGCCAAGTAAATTTTGTTCTAGCACAGTACTTCTCAAACTTTAATGTGCATGAGACACCTGGGGATCATGTTAATCTTGTTAAAATGCCAATTATGATTGGCCTGACTGCAGCCTGGGATTCTGCATTTCTAACAAAGTTGTAGGTGTCTCTGAGGCTGCAGGTATAAGGATCACCTTTGAATAGCTCTAGCCCATGGCTTCCCAACCTTAGCACTGCTGGCCTTTGGGGCCAGATAATTCCTTGTGGTAGGGGCTGTCCTGAGTATTATAGGATATTTAGCAGCATTCCTGCCCTCAACCCAGTGGATGCCAGTAGCACCTCCAGTTGTGACAACCAAAATGTCTCCAAGCAGGCATTATGCTATCTGACTTCAAACTATACTACAAGGCTACAGTAACCAAAACAGCATGGTACTGGTGCCAAAACAAAGATATAGACCAATGGAACAGAACAGAGCCCTCAGAAATAATACCACACATCTACAACCATCTGATCTTTGACAAATCTGACAAAAACAAGAAATGGGGAAAGGATTCCCTATTTAATAAATGGTGTTGGGAAAACTGGCTAGCCATAAGTAGAAAGCTGAAACTGGATCCCTTCCTTACACCTTACACAAAAATTAATTCAAGATGGATTAGAGACTTAAATGTTAGACCTAAAACCATAAAAACCCTAGAAGAAAACCTAGGCAATACCATTCAGGACATAGGCATGGGCAAGGACTTCATGTCTAAAACACCAAAAGCAATGCAACATAAGCCAAAATTGACAAATGGGATCTAATTAAATGAAAGAGCTTCTGCACAGCAAAAGAAACTGCCATCAGACTGAAAAGGCAACCTACAGAATGGGAAAAAAATTTTGCAATCTACTCATCTGATAAAGGGCTAATATCCAGAACCTACAAAGAACTCAAACAAATTTACAAGAAAAAAACAAACAACCCCATCAAAAAGTGGGCGAAGGATATGAACAGACACTTCTCAAAAGAAGACATTTATGCAGCCAACAGACACATGAAAAAATGCTCATCATCACTCGCCATCAGAGAAACGCAAATCAAAACCACAATGAGATACCATCTCATACCAGTTAGAATGGCGATCATTAAAAAGTCAGGAAACAACAGGTGCTGGAGAGGATATGGAGAAATAGGAACAGTTTTACACTGTTGGTGGGACTGCAAACTAGTTCAACCATTGTGGAAGACAGTGTGGCGATTCCTCAAGGATCTAGAACTAGAAATACCATTTGACCCAGCCATCCCATTACTGGGTATATATACCCAAAGGATTATAAATCATACTGCTATAAATACACACACACACACACGTATGTTTACTGCGGCACTATTCACAATAGCAAAGACTTGAAACCAACCCAAATGTCCATCAATGACAGACTGGATTAAGAAAATGTGGCACATATACACCATGCAATGCTATGCAGCCATAAAAAAGGATGAGTTCACGTCCTTTGTAGGGACATGGATGCAGCTGGAAACCATCATTCTTAGCAAACTATAGCAAGAACAGAAAACCAAACACCACATGTTCTCACTCACAGATGGGAATTGAACAATGAGAACACTTGGACACAGGAAGGGGAACATCACACACCAGGGCCTGTTGTGGGGTAGGGGGAGTGGGGAGGAAGAGCATTAGGAGATATACCTAATGTAAATGATGAGTTGATGGGTGCAGCACACCAACATGGCACATGTATACATATGTAACAAACCTGCATGTTGTGTACATGTACCCTAGAACATAAAGTATAATAAAAAAATACATATTTTTGTATCACTATAGTAAATCTTTGTCATTCATAATGAATCATAGAATAATTAATGACAAGATTTGCAAACTATTTCTCCAGTTCATTGAATTTGAAAATAGTCTTCCTACAAATCATTCTTTCTCATCGTTAGCTGTCATCTCATAGTGCCTAATTTCTTTCTGTTCTGAAGCTGGGAAAAGAGGAACAAAACTAAGAATTAATGGTAATAAAGCTTTAATGAATTTGGTTATGGAAAAAAAAATGCCTCCAAGCATTGCCAAATATCTCCAAGGAAGAGGTAAGGGGGAAATGGCTTCTCAAACCTCTATGCATAATTTCTAGTGTTACTTCCTGAAGTCTTCTGACCACAGTATCTATTGAAAAGGAAAAAAAGAAAAAAGAGAGCACCCATGATGTGCTGAGTAACTGAGGAGGTAGCTTGCTGTAGAAAATGACCACTTCAGGGACTTCAGTGCCCCAGACCCATGATGGCTACAAGGAGCAGCTACATGATTTGTGGGCCCCAGTGCAGAATGAAACTATGGGGCTTCTTATTCAGAAATTATTAAGAAATTCAGGAAAGGAACAGAAGAGCATTAAACCAAACACTGTGTGACTATATAGGTGACACATTCATAAAACTGGCCCTACTGGCCATCCTGAAGGCCAATGAAGGGATTCATACTCATCACCTCCACTGGTTGGGATGATCCGCCACAAAGCAATCTCCCAGGAGTGTTAAGATCACCAGTAGCCTGGTGCAAGTTTGATGAGCTGAACATGAGAAGAACAGCTGTTTTCAACTTGTTCTGTTTTGTTCAATTTGTGGTTCAATATATTTCCCACCAAGAAGGTGAAGGACTTGACTCCTTTTTAAACACTCCAATTGGTAACAAAGGACCAAAGAAGGCTATAAAGATGCTGAAGATGCTCACTCTTAGCAAAGTTATTTGGTGCAATGACAGAGGGGCCAGTGTGGGTGAACTGAGAATTGAATTCATTGACATATTGTGGTAAAAGTTTCCCAACTCAATTTCTCCTGAATAGGAGGAGACCTTCCATGTATTCTCATTGTTTAACTTCCACTTACATGTGAGAACATGCAGTATTTGCTTTCTGCACATATACCCGTGAGCCTTAAATTAAAGAAAAAAAAAGAAAAAGAAAAAGAAAAGGAGACTGTCGTGGAGAACTCAGGCTACTAGCATAAGTAGAAAGCCTTCATTATCTCTTCTCACTTTGCTTTAACCAAGATGTATGGAAATCAGAGCCAGGAATTAGACTAATGGGCAGCCAAACAAGGACACAGAAAAGCCAGGTGCAAATATTTTGTCCCATTCTACAGGTTGTCTGTTTAGTCTGTTGATAGATTCTTTTGCTGTGCAGAAGCTCTTTCATTTAATTAGATCCCATTGGTTGATTTTGGCATTTGTTGCAACTGCCTTTGGCATCTTCATCATGAAATCTTTGCTAGTTCCTGTGTCCAAAATGGTATTGCCTAGATTGTCTGCCAGGGTTTTTATAGTTTTGGGTTTTACATTTAAATCGTTAATATATTTTGAGTTGGTTTTTGTATACAGTGCAAGGAAGAAGTCTAGTTTCAGTCTTTTGCATATGGCTAGCCAGTTATCCCAGCACCACTTATTGAATAGGGAGTTCTTTCCCCGTTACTTGTTTTTGTCAACTTTGTGAAAGATCAGATGGTTGTAAGCGTGCAGCCTTGTTTCTGGGCTCTCTATTCTGTTCTGCTGGTCTATGTGTCTGTTTTGTACCAGTAACATGCTGTTTTGAAAACTATGCCTCTGAAAAAGGCCTAATATTCAGCATCTATAAGAAAGTTAAACTAATTTATAAGAAAAAAAGGGCTGGGGGGCCGGGCGCGGTGGCTCACGCCTGTAATCCCAGCACTTTGGGAGGCCGAGGCAGGTGGATCAAAAGGTCAGGAGATCAAGACCATCCCGGCTAACATGGTGAAACCCCATCTCAACTAAAAATACAAAAAATTAGCCTGGCGTGGTGGCCGGCGCCTATCGTCCCAGCTACGCGGGAGGCTGAGGCAGGAGAATGGCGTGAACTCGGGAGGCGGAGCTTACAGTGGGACGAGATCGCACCACTGCACTCCAGCCCGGGCGACTGAGCGAGACTCCATCTCAAACAAACAAACAAAAAGAAAGAAAGAACCCCATTAAAAAGCAGACAAATGACACAGGTACTTTTCAAAAGAAGACATACACGTGGCCAATAAGCATATGAAGAAAAGTTCAGTACCACTGATCATTAGAGAAGTGTAAATCCAACCCACAATGAGATATCATCTCACACCAGTTAGAATGGCTATTACTAAAAAGTGAAAAAATAACATGAGGCCAGGCACAGTGGCTCACACCTGTAATCCCAGCACTTTGGGAGGTTGAGGCAGGTGGATCACTTGAGATCAGGAGTTCAAGACCAGCCTGGCCAACATGGTGAAACCCTGTTTCTACTAAAAATGCAAAAATTAGCCGGTGTGGGGGCATGTGCCTGTAATCCCAGCTACTCGGGAGGCTGAGCCAGGAGAATCACTTGAACCTGGGAGGTGGAGGTTGCAGTGAGCCAAGATCGCACCAGTGCAATCCATCCTGGGCGAGACAGCAAAACTGTCTCTCGAATAAATACATAAATAACAAATGCTAGAGAGGTCATGGAGAAAAGGGAACACTTCCATACTGTTGGTGGGAATGTAAATTTGTTCAGTCATTGTGGAAAACGGTATGGCAATTCCTCAAAGAGCTGAAAGCAAAACTGACCTAGCAATCTCATTACTGGGTATATACCCAAAGGAATACAAATCATTCTGTCATAAAGACACATGCACATGTATGTTAGTTGCAGCAATATTCATAGTAGCAAAAACATGAAATCAACCTAAATGCCCATCAATGGTAGACTAGATAAAGAAAAGTGGTAAATACACCATGGAATATACATCATGGAATGGTGACATATGCACCATGGAACACTATGCAGCCATAAAAAGAACGAGATCATGTCCTTTGCAGGATGGATCTGGAGACCATTATCCTCAGCACACTAACACAGGAACAAAAATCCAAACACTGCATGCTCTCACTTATAAATGGGAGCCAAATGATAAAAACACATGGACACAAAGAGGGGAACAACACACACTGGGGCCTACTTGAGGTGGAAGATGGAAGGAGAAAGAGAAACAGAAAATACAACGAATGAGTAGTAGGCTTAGTACCTGGGTGACAAAATAATCTGTGCAAGAAACCCCTGTGACACTAGTTTACCTATGTAACAAACCTGCACATGTACTCCTGAACCAAAACAAATGTAAAAAAGAAAAAAGGAAAAACCAGATGCCCCTGAAGGAGCTGGTAAGCAGAAGAGAGCTGGGGACTCATCACTCACAAGGCGCCTGCTGCCTCCTGGCAGAAGCCAGAGCAAACCATCAGCAGCGGGATTCGTAAATAAGCTCCAATGAAGCCTGGATGAAAGAAAATTACAAGTGGGTTATGAACAGGGGGAAAAATAACTACAGCTCTAAATAGGGATAGGAAACAGCTGAATTTAGAGCAAAGGTAAGCAGCCTAATCTCGATAGTCTTGTCTTTCTAATTTGGACTAGAATGCCATTTTCTTTTTTCATTCTTATGGTAAACGTGTAAGTTTCCTTGGGCTGCTATAGCAGTAACCCAAACTGGGTGGCTTAAAACAATAGAGATTTATTCTCTTACAGTTCTGGAGCCCTGAAGTCTGAAACCAAGATGTCAGCAGGACCCTGTTTGCTCCAGAGGCTCTAAGGGGGAGCTGCCTCTTCCAGCTTCTGCTGGCTCCAAGCATTCCTTAGCTCATGGTAGCGTCACTCCAAGCTCAGCCTCCATCTGCACATGCCATTCTATTCTATATTTTCTATCTTTTATAAGGACATTTGTCACTGGGTTTAGGATCTACCTGAGTAATCTAGGGTAATCTCATTTTGAGATCTTTAATTTAACTGCATCTGCTAAAGCCTTGTTCTAAATAAGATAACGTTCACATGGTACAGATACTGATAAGCATCTATCTTCTGGGGGCCCACTATTTAACTCATTACAGTACACAAAAATTAATAGCCTGATGTTTTTGGAAAAATCCTTAATTTTAAAGAAAATACCTAGAAAGACAGATTATGTGCTATGTTGAGGACGACCCAATTCCCCCTGCTTACTTATTTCCATGAAGGAATTTCTATCCCATTCCCTGTAAGACAGCAGGACTAGGTGCTTCTGGTCCTCCGTGTACTCCCTTACTCACTCATTCTTATGGGAGGGTCACAGACTAATCTGTTTGTGAAAAGTAGGGAAGGTTCAACATCCCCTGGGTGAGCAGTCAGAGTAACACCATTCCTCCCCCAGATGATGGCTCCCTGGGTAGCTGGAGACCCTCTACTGGCTGGGAACTTGCTGGGACTGAATCCTGAAAACCTAGTTGCTGAAGATAGGTTCAATGTCTAGATTTAAGGGTTACCTGTAAAAACACTCACTTTGACCTCAGGCCTAAGCTGTGTTCTCCAGTACGGCTAATAGGAGACCCTAAATATGAAAGGATTGGACACTGGCCTTGCTCATTAATATAATACATCTGATGTTTCACTTGACAGTCGCCTGGTCCTTCAAGTCTATGTTCATCTGGATAAGAGTTTAGAGGGAGGAGCACAACCCCTAAATTTCCCAAAATGCCACTTTTCTTTTCTTTTCAGATGGAGTTTCACTTTGTGGCCCAGGCTAGTGCCATGGTACAATCACAGCTCATTGAAACCTCTGCCTTCCAGGTTCAAGTGATTCTTGGGCCTCAGCCTCCCAAGTGGCTGGGATTACAGGCATGTGACCCCATGCCCAGCTATTTTTTTGGTATTTTTAGTAGAGATGGTGTTTTGCCATGTTGGCCAGGCTGGTCTCAAGTTCCTGACCTCAAGTGATCTGCCTGCCTTGGCCTCCCAGAGTGCTGGGATCACAGGCATGAGCTACAGTGCCAGGTCCAAAATGTCATTTTCATATTTTCTCTGATTTATGCATCCTTAAGCATTGCTGTCATAGCCAAGGCAGGGCCACGACTGCTTACAGGCTCTTAGCCATGAAAACTGAAGTTGTATTATCTAGAAAAGACAGGCAACATTTATAGGTGTGGCCTTGCAAACTAAGACGTAGAAAGTGATAACACATACTACCGTAAAATTCAAAAGGTGAATTGCATAATAACAGTTCTGGACTTGACAGCAAAATGTCAACATAAAATCTTAAATATTTACTCAGCCATATGTTGACTGTAAAATATCAAGCATTCCCTAGAATGAAAGAATAAAGCATTACCCTCATAATACTGAAAAACAAGAAACCACCTAAATGTCTGTCAATAACAGATGGTTAAATGAATCCTGGCACCTCCATCCTCTGGGGTAGCATATAGCCACCAAGAAAAATAAGCCATGTTATATAAAAAGAGAAGTTGTAGAACAATATGTAGCATAAGACCCTATTTTTGGTAGAAAAAAGAAACCATATATTTCTATATGTTCCTATAAATGAAATGGTAGGCAAAAAGCTACAGATATTCACACTGAGCTGATAGCAGTGAGTACCTCTGGGAAGAGCAGACGGCTTGGTGGGAGCAGGGCACAAGTGAAAAGGGAGTTTCACATTTGGGGAATTACTTAGATGTTCAATGATTAGAATGTATTCTCTTCTTGAACAATTTAAATAACCACATCAATTAATTATTTTATTTCTTAAAAAGGGCAAGAGGCAGCAATAGATCTTTTCAGAGGCTGTATGAGTCAGGGTTCTCTAAAGGGACAGAACTAACAGGATAAATGTATATATAAAGGGGAGTTTATTAAGGTGTATTGGCTCACACAATCTCAAGGTGAGGTCCCACGATAGGCCGTCTGCAAACTGAGGAACGAGGAAGCCAGTCTGAGTCACAAAGCTGAAGAACTTGGAGTCCGATGTTTGAAGGCAGCAAGCATCCAGCACAAGAGAAAGATGTAGGTCAGAAGACTAAGCCAATCTAGTCTTTCCACATTCTTCTGCCTGCTTTTATTCCGGCCTCCCGGGCAGCTGATTAGATGGTGCCCACCCAGATTGAGGGTAGGTCTGCCTCTCCCAGCCCACTGACTCAAATGTTAATCTCCTTTGGCAACACCCTCACAGACACACCCAGAAACAAAACTTTGCATCCTTCAATCCAATCAAGTTGACACTCAATATTAGCCATCACAGAAGCTGTGTACAGGGATAGTTAGGTTTTATCTAAATAAGACACAGTGAAAAAATTTAATAACCCAAACTATATATCTATAATCGTGTGTGTGTGTATATATATATATATACACACACACACACGCACCTATATGCATAAGCAAATACATATATACATATATATGGAATTTTATATATATAGTAGGAATTTATTGACAACAATCTAATTTCAACTTACAGATTACATGGAGCAACTGATGATTCTTTTTCAGAACCTTTTTTTTCTCTTTCTTTTTCTTTTCTGCTTCCAAATAAGCCCAAGTTGCATTTAACAAAAGAGCAATTCCCCTACTCCCCCTCCATCCTGGCTCTCCAAGGTACGCCCCTGGATGCTGGTTGAAGTGAATCAGCTCTGTACCCTGGGAGGTCCCAGCAGCCAGACCTCCTTCATGCGATCGGTGTAGGTGGAGAAAGCTCTAGTCATGACTGTGGGATTGAAAGAGAAGGCCACATGACGTGGTAGAATCAGCAAGGATTTGGGAGCCAAATCGACCTAATTTAGGATTCTGGCTCTGCCAACTTGTAATTAAATGACCTGGCAGAGTAATTCAATCTCACCTATACAATGAGGGATAAAAATAAATACTTCAGAGGGTTAGCATGAAGATTCAAGGATATGTCATATAGTAAATATCCGGCTAGAGCTGGGCGTGGCAAGAAGTCGGACTGCAAACGTTGCCCCTTGCTATCCACCACCTTTGGAGGATGGGGAAGTCTGTCTTGGTCTTTCATGAGTGAGAGGGTCTGTGCTTTGGGTTAACAAAAGGTGGCATAGAGTAGTAGGGATGGTTTACTTACTAACTTGGTGCCCTTGTGTGTCTTGACCAGGGTTGGATATAAATTTTATTATTGGAAGTTTCCAAGACCCTGGTGGATACACACCACCTTCCTCACATCTTTCAAGGCTTTTGTGTGATTGAAAGTACCCCACAACCCACGTAAGCTTCTTTCTTCATTTAGTCTAATAACAGTATGCTTTCCTTCCTCTTATTTTTGGGGCAAGGCCAATTGCATGAAATCAGTTTCTAGAATTCCTTAAAGAAAAATACCTTCCATTCTAATTGGCATTTAACTAGTTTAAAATTATGATCCTTAGTAAGGCATTGTTGTCGTTCTTCTTGTTTTCTTTCCCACTCCTCACTGATACCTTCAGCCACTGGTCAAACCCTCCTTAGGATTTACAGTTTCTGAATGCTAGGGACACTGCTCAAAATTTCCTTGGGTGAATCAGACGCTAAAATTAGGGCAGTCACTCTTCCCTTATAAAACCCAGACTCTGTCCCACCCTCTCATCTCCGTAGTTTGCTCATTTGCTGCTAGTCCCTGCCAGCACCTCCTTTTGCCATCTGAAGCTTCCTACGTACCCAACAGACCACGATGAAGAGTCGTGAAGTGGAAGTAAATATTCAAGTGTCAGGCGGACTTTGCTACACTCATACCAGAAAAAATTAGAGGCAGAAAGGGCGGGTGAGTATTGGCTAGGCTTGCTGTGAGCATTAAATTACATAATGTACGTAAAGTGCCCAAGATAGCACCTGGCACATAGTGCTGGTGATGGCAATAACTTGTCTCCTCTTTCTCCTCCTCCCCACTTCTCTTCTTCCTTCCCCTCCTCCCCTTCTTTTTCTCCCTACTTCTTCTTCTTCTTTATCTCCTCCACTTTCTCCTCCTCATTATTATTTTTACATCAATAGCAGCCATCCTTACTTATGGAGCTCTTATTAAGCTTAGTGTTCACCTACAACATTGCATTTAATCCTCAAAATCACTTGGCAAGGCATACATTATTGAGTATCTCCAATTATGGCAAAGGCAATAATTAATAGCTAAGACATTGAACTGCTGAGTCCAAACACCCAAATTTGAATCATCACTTAGCACTTATTCATGTTGGGCTCTGAGCAAACAGTTTCTTCTCCAGAAGTTTTATCTGTAAAATGGTAAAATAAATACAGTAGTTCCCACCTTGGGCTGCCAAGAGGCTCACAGGGCAGGGCCTAGTGTCTGGCAAATAGTAGGGTTCTCCTTGACATTACTTTTTCTCCTTATCCCCTTCTACTGCTCCTAATTCTATAGACCAGCACTGCCTAATAGAATAATAAACATCTTGCAATTACGTGTGAGTTGCATATAGAACTTAAATTTTCTACTGGTCACATGAAAAGAAAGTAAAAACAAACAGAGGAGATTAACTTTAAAAATGAATTTTATCTAACCCAATATATCCAAAATATTATTACTTCAACATGTCAAGATGTAATCCATGCTGCAGGAAATTATTAGTGAAATAATTATTTCATTTCACTAATAATTGTGTAATTACACAAATAGTGAAATAATTATTTCATTTCACTAATAATTGTGCATCGTGTAAAGTATCTCTGTGCATTACCTGTGCAAAGTGCCTGTGTGCATTACCAACTTTTATTATTATTATTAATATAATAATATAAAAATGAATATTAGTTACATTCATTTTTTTTCATCCTAAGTGTTTGTAATCAAGTGGGGACTTCACATTTGCAGCACATCTCAGGACACGCCGGCCACACTGGCCTCATTTCAGCAGCTCCGTCGCCACACGTGGATAGTGGCCGGTTTAAAATTATGAGCCTTATTAGTAGGGCCCTATTGTCATTATTTTTGTTTTCTTTCCCACTCCTCACTGGTATCTTCGACCAGCCATACCTTCCTTAGTATTCATGGTTTCTGAATGCTGAAGAGACTGTGCACAATTTCCCCGCGTGAAACCGTCAGAAACTGGACAGTGCTGGACAAGACAGTAAGAGACGAAGAGGAAGGAGACAGATCATTATGTAATTAAGTGAACCCTCCCAGCTTACATGACTCACACATGGTTCTATCAGGAGTCAGATCATGTCTGTCTCATTCCAAAGCCTGCCACAGTTTCTTGATAGTCACACAGTCCATTAGACAGTGGCTCAAGGGCCTAATTTTATCTTTTCTAGGTCTCCATGTGGAATGATAATTATATTCAAAGGGGGGTAGGAGAGCCGCCCCTTTGAATCTGGCAGGCTGCACCCCATCTCTCCATCCAGCTGCTGTCATGCTGATGTACACAGGCCTTTCTGTATGGAAGCCACCTCTCTGGTGTGCCCTCTAAAGAAATAGAAGGTTAGAGATGCAGCTGAGCCCCACCTCCCTCACCCTTCTCTGCCAGAGCTCACCTCTTCCCAGAGGCTGATATGTCCTTTCCACTTAAGACGAGACTCATGTCAGCCTTGGCAAGTCTGAGATATCCTCAGCACACCTCAGGGTGTGCAATGACGAATCAGTGCTGGTCTCCGGGGACAGCGCGCCACTTGCTTACTCACCACAGTGAAGGACACAGAAGCCTCGGGAATCTCTTCAAATCACTTTGAAGTGCTTGGCTCAAGTTTATGCATCTCTATCCCACTGCACATGCTCCCTGATCCTTGAGCACTCTGAAAAGCGTGTTGGGCTGAGATGATCTTCAGAACAGGAGCCCTGAGGGGTCTGTCTTCACCCTCCTATCCCATTCACTCAGAGGAGGTCGCTGGGAGCCTTGGATTGTTCTGGCTTCTTATGGTCTACACCAGCGATTCCCAAGATCTGGTTCAAGATCAAATTTTTGTCCATCCTCAGCAAATGGACAACATTTCCAGTTATGCCATAGAGCTAAATTTATTCAGCATACAGGCTGATCTTTTTTTGGTGTTCCAGTCACACACTCTCGCTATTACATTGTAACTAATGTCAGTTAGGTAGGTGCCCGGATGGCACAGCCTGTGTCCCTTAAGTGAAAAAAATCTAATTATCTTCTTTCACATCAGAACTGAGGATCCCAGCATCCCAAAAGCATGTATCTCAAACACCTGAGCTAACCACTCATGTTAAAAAGAAATGACAAATCCACAACATTGTATGTAATTTTAGATTCTTCTATGAAATAGCGGTGAGAGTAGATGGTGGTGTGGTGTTTGTCTTTGAATGTCCTTAACTGGCATAAGTTGACAATTCTATTTAAGTTCTCCAGAGTTATATATGTGTAAGTGCCCACACACAATTGTATTTCATCCTTAAAACTTATCTGCAATATAGACATATAGAGACCTATAAAATCTCCATGTCTGGGAAATACTGATCGGATACTTGCATAATGGCATGAGACCTGGAAATTATCAAAGATGAACAAGTAATGTACAGGTGAACAACTTTTT
The DNA here is from genome assembly GCF_024542745.1 of Macaca thibetana thibetana. Lineage (NCBI taxonomy): Eukaryota > Metazoa > Chordata > Mammalia > Primates > Cercopithecidae > Macaca > Macaca thibetana. Next base: position 25,590,676 of record NC_065597.1, on the reverse strand, counting down.
GAGGGGCAGCAGGAAAGGAGAGTGACTCAGCTCTGCTCTTGGGACTCATTGCTTACTTCCTTTTCTGAAATGGATGAACCAGCTCCTTTCTACAAGGACACCATCACAAATAGCAGCTAACATTGGTTGTGCCAGACATCATGTAAAGTATCTGTGTGCATTACCTGTGCAAAGTGCCTGTGTGCATTATCAACTTTTATTATTATTATTTTTATTTAGAAACAGAGTCTCACTCTGTTGCCCAGGTTGGAGTGCAGTGGCAGGATCTTGGTTCAAACTGCAACCTCCACCTCCTGGGTCCAAGCGATTCTCCTATCTCAGCCTCCCAAGTAGCTGGGACTACTGGGACTATAGGGATGCACCATTATACCTGGCTAACGTTTGTATTTTTTAGCAGAGATGGGGTTTCGCTATGTTGGCTAGGCTGGTCTCGAACTCCTGACCTCAAGTGATCCACCTAACTTGGCCTCCCAAAGTGCTGGAATTACAGGCATGAGCCACAGCGCCTAGCCACAACTTGAATTCTTATAATAATTGTGTTGGATAGACTGAGTATTCCTGCTATGGCAATAAGAATATCAAGAGAAAGCAAGGGAAGGCAACTGATTCAAAGCTAGGATTCAAATCCAGGTTGTCTGATTCCAGAGCTCATGTTCATACCTACTGTGTTATAATTTATTTTGCAGCTATGTGGAAGTAAACGTAACATTATGGGTGTGAACAGTATGTACAGTATCATGGATTTGGCATTTCTTTTTAACTTGGATGGTTAGCTCAGGTGTTTGGTATATATGATTTCGGGATGCCAAGATCTCCAGTTCTGATGTGGTAAAAATTAATTAGATTTTTTACCAAGGAGACTCAGATTATACCATCCTAGGCACCCTCCTGACAGTGGTCACAATGGAAGCAAAGAGAGTGTGACTGGCTCAAGGCAAATCCATCCCAACCACTTGCCAGGATGCACAAAGCACATACTCCATTGCAGAAGACAAAGAATTATCTCACCATCTCCCCGAGTCTAGCCTGAACTCTGCAGGCATGGTGTACAAGGATTTTCTGGGTACTTATCATTTCATCACTAACTTCTCCATGTTGCAGTCTTGCTGGAGGAGTTATTATAATCACACTAAAAGTATGAGGTCTAAATGAGGTGGTTTGAAGTGGAGCCTCAATCTGTCAGAAGTCTTTACTCCTGCTTTCACTACTGTTTCTCCACACCCCTCTCTTCAAACTAGAATAGTAACCACCACAAAAATAGTGAGCAGATATAGAGTACCATGCTATGGAAGTTATGACTGCACTTGGCTGCAAAAAGGGGACTCAAGTGAACTCAACTAATCAACATGGCGAGCCACATGGCACATTGCTCCAACTTAGTTAATCACTCAGCCAGCTCCAGGCAGGACTTGAGTCCCTCATTGTAACATAAGAAAATAGACTTGGCTCCCGTTACCCTGGAAGCAATCTCAGCCTGCTGCGGATCAAAAGCAGAACCACCGCACATTCTCATCTGCACAACCTTTATGAGTATCTATCTATGGTTTGGTTCAGATCCAGGCACAAACTTGAATTAAAGGTTGAGATCGATGACTCAGAGCTTAGCTAGAAATGCAGGCGAGAAAATGGAGCTGTGAACTGGGTGGAGAATATGTCTGAGGGTGAGAGGGAGAGATGGAAGCACCAAAAGCTCAAACCCACATCCCAGCTCATCTGCCCCAGGAGATCCCATTAAGCTGCGGTGCTCTGGGCAGCAGAGGGCACTATGAACACACTCTGAAGTAATTGGCATACTTAAGGAAGAAAGACAGGTTTAGAATAAGCTTGCCTGTGGCATTTGGGTGGGGAAGGTCATAGGATTATCATTTTCACCTTCAGTCTGTCTTGTTCTCAAATTCATATATTAACAAGAATCTAAAAAAAGGCTACAGGGTGAAACTGACTCTTGTGTGGAACTTCAAGTTTTTAGGATCTAAAGAACACACACACACAAATCCACATTGAATAGATCGCTGCAGTCCGACTTCATGGGGCTAAATGCCTTGCGTGCATTATCTTATTTATCTACAACTCTATGTGAGTAGGAACTGTTATTATCTCCATTTTATACCCAAGAAAACTGATACCCAAAGAGGTCAAGTGACTTGCCCCAAGTTACCAACTCATAAGTGGCAGAACTGGAATCTAAGCCAACTTCAGATGCCAAAGTGCATGCTTGCAACCTCTGTGCTATACCTCCTCACAGACATCTTTTCCATAACGTGAGAAGAAAACATGAACTCCTTAACCACCAGCAGGAATGGAAGGTGAAGTGAATTCAGTGTTGTTACATCTGTGCTTCAGAAGTTAGGAAAGACAAGGATACTTAAACCCTGCTGTAATCTGCCTTCCTCCACTAGCCAGCTCCTCGCCTTGTTTTGACAAAAGTTGTGGGTTTAAAAGTAGATGGCTCTGTCAGAGGTTGAACAGCCTCCAGATTCTGAAAATCTGACTGTGATCCAAGAGTTGTAACCTTAATGCCAACCTAAAGGTGTGGAACCAATCAGGGTTTTGAGGTTACTAGTCACAGAAGCCAAGTCAGGTCATGCTTAGAAAATCAACGGGGTTTAGTTGGAGGAAACTGGGAACTCACTGAGCTAGAGGGGACTTGAGAGAAGTATGGAAACCAGGACCACGCCATCACCATAATGGCCAATCCCTTTGGACACAGCCTTTGTCCTGTGACGGGCCTAGCTTGGACCCTGTGCCCACTCCTGTAGTGGGTGGGAGGAAAGGGTGAACAGTCTGTACATTCTGCTGTCTACAAGGGCTTCATAAAATGGTAGAAATTTCCTGAAATAAATATAGGGGCTTTTTTCCAGAAAAGAAAAGGAAGAAGGCTAAATGTTAGACAAGAGAAATCAATTAAGTCCAAAGCAGATACCTTCAAGTGGCCCAATTTCTCTGGAAGCCATAAAGTTAGGAGTTATTCATCATTTGATCCATCTCTATCTTGAAAATCTAGCACAGAACATGGCACATAGTAAATGCTCAATAAATGATGAAAATACACATTAATCAACCAACAAACCAACAAACTCAATGACAAGCAAATGGCACCAACTAAAGAAACAGACTTCATAGGTGGTCGACTTCCTAGAGATATTACCAATGTGAACTTACAATCCTCCCACCTCTAAAATAGTCTATTGTGGAACTCCTACTACACCTAATTTCTGGACCTTACTGAAGCACTGCTCTGGCTAATATCACTAATCACGTTCCCAATAAGCATTTAGATGAAGATACAGAGGCCACTCATCCTGGTACTCTCAGTGTTCAAAGTACATTGCAATTCTCTAGTTCAGTTCCTTTCCTAGGGATGACAAATACATGGTGTGTGTGCCCCCATCCTCCCCACTCTCCATATCCAGGACAGACCTTGTTAATGGATCATGACATTCCCATTATTGAGCCCAAACAACCAGGAACAATCCATCAGGCTGGGCCCACAAGGTAAAACCCACTTATTATGCCTGACTCAAGACATTTGGAATCACTACTTCAGCACATGCCAAATGATGACCCAGCTCATGCCTGACCACCTTTGTAGATGGGAAATATGATCTCATGGAGACTACATATTCCATTTTAAGAACTCTGTCAGAGTTTTTTCCTTTAGGGACACTTCTGGGTGAACATAGAGACAACACACCTGGGCCTGCTGTGACTGCCTCTTCCCAAATTTTTATGAAATAATCCTGAAGATACAAACAACAGACTGCAGCTGGCCCTTGCAGAAAAAAAAAAATGACAAAAATCCTGGGAAAATTTATACTAACTGAAAGCGATGGATGGAAAGGCACAATTTTTGAAATACACACCATATGTACTACCCTTTCATTCATAACAGCATAAATGGCCCCCAACACACACAAAAGTAGGGAATACACCAGCCCCTTACTCCATTAAATTTTACTTCATGCCCTTATTCCTACACTTCTCAAGAAAGAAATGGAAGCCAACCTCCAGGAACACCCTTCTGAGATACCCAGAACTAGGGTCAGGTTTCTCCTTCCCCATCAATTGCTCTTCTTTGTCTCCATTCATTTTAAGAAAACAACATTGGCATGTGCTGTGATGATAATTAGGTTTGATTTTGAGATACTTCACTACCTAAGGAAAAGTCCTTTTGGTAGCAATGCGGTGTCTCACACACACATTGTACAATAGAAAACTGCAAAAAAGGTCTGAGAAACCACACTGAAGGAAGAAGCTTCCTCCTCACTGCAGTAGCGCTGTAGTAGAGCTACCTGCCTGCTGAGCATGAAAAGTGAGTTTGTGTGTGGATACATATGAGTATGGACACATCACTAAGATCTCATTGGAGACGAAGAAGTCAACACCTGTAGGGTGTTCTTCCCAGTCCTTGAGAAGATATCCCTTACCCTCTAAGAAAAGGCCAGTACAATCACACCAATACAATACCCGGAGCAAAGAGGTCACTCACAAAATAACATGTTGAGCAAATGAACAAGAGAATGACCAAATGAATGAATGACAAAATGAACACACTTAAACGGATAACGGGCATAGGGACAAAGAAAAACACGTCTTTGAAAACTGTATTCTTTGAGAAATGAGCAGAGCATGGGTTTTGCAGAGCCAGGTCAGGGAGCTGCAGCGAAGGACAGGTGGAAAGGATGAGAAAGATACAATGCTAAGTTCACTACTGAAGCTCAATGGGAATCCAGATATTCAATAGCATAACTAAGGTCCTCCTTGGAGGCAGGGAAGAGCAGAGGGGAAAATGTGAAAATTCAGTCAGTATGTGTCTGCGAGAACAGAGTAACTCCTAGAGGGACGAAGAAGCTGGACCTGTTCCTGGGGGTGCCCTGCCTCCCATCACTCAGACGTCTATCTGCAAATGTCACTTCCTTGGAAATGCCTTCCCTAACTATCTGAAATAAAGCCTCTCTTCTGCTCCTTGTTTACTTAATCTGCTGTTCTTTGCTTCACATTTATTTGTACATATTTGTTGTCTGTCTCCCTGACTGGAAGTTCCACAGGGGCAAGGTCCTTATCTGCCCATGGGTGAATTAGCACCTAGATTGCTGGGCATGTAGGAAGCACTTAATGAGTATTTGTTACATGGATGCATGAAAGAAAAATTTATTAGAACCAAATATGGTTTACTCTTTCAGAGCAAGGGTGGATTAACAATAGGAAATCAACGATACAATGCAACATGTCAGTAGATAAACTTGTAATCATCTTGCAGTCTTGTAATCTTGTCAAAGGGCAAATAGGACTATACTACTTTCTTATACAAATCGCATCAATGCTTCCCATTGCTTCTGGAATAAAGATCCAAATCATAGCATAGCCTACATGGCCCCCCGTGGTCTGGCCCCTGCCTCCCCTGAACCTTATGTCCCAAGATGTGTTCTCCTTCAACAGGAGCCTTCCTTTCTACACTCAATGTGTCTCATTCTCTCTCACCTCATATTTAGAAGTGTAGTCCTTGTGCCTTGGAAACTCCTCCTCTTCTGTCAACTCACCTCTATTCTACCTGGGTCTCAGCTGAATCTTCAATTGGCAAGGAAAGTTTCCCTGGTATCCCTGAATAGAAAAAAAGTTCTCCTACTAAAGGTTCTTTGAACACCATGGACCTCTCTGTCCTGGCATATATCACATTTTTAATTTTATATTTATTTGGGTGGTTATTTGATCAATGTGTCTCTCCTCCTCTAGTCTGTAGGCTCTCAAAGGGTAATGGCCAATCTTTTGATGTTTGGTACTACAGACTATCTTGGACCATAGGAGATGTTAAATATTTTCTGAAAGAAGAAAAACTGCTCCAGCTTTCTTGGCTTCTCCTAAAATAACAAGACTTAAAGTCTCACCCATGTATGGTTTGCTAAGGCAAAGAGGTGAGGACATTCATATTTCATGATACAGCCCTATTACAGGATTGAACAACAGTGACATTACTATCCTCCAATGTGGTGTCATTAGACTACATTGTCTCCAATTTTATTCTTATGTACTTACATTCCTAGACTCCAGGGTAAAATGTTATGCTTATACCTACTAAACTTGCTCTTCTTAATCTAAGTGCAATATTTTATCCTTTTTATGGTCCTTCTGAATCTGGTTTTGTCAAGTTACATGTTTCCTATCATTCTTAGGTTTATGTTACCCACAATTAGTTTCTTCTAAAGTATTGATGAGTGTTGTAGAAATACAGTGATGAGTATGAGGATTTCTATCATTTCCTGAGTTCTTACTTAAAAGCACTGGATCTATGCAGTTCATTCACACGTTGACTCCTGTCACCTTCATAACAACACTGTGAGATGGACGTTCCATCTCAATCTCTAGAGATAGTAAATCTGCGGATCTGCTCATCAGTTAACTTCTCCAAGATCTCATAGCTCATAAGTGGAAGGAAAAGGATTTAAACTCAGATGTTTATGCCCCCTTAGCCTCTTTACATTCCTCTAGTGGTCTTCAAATTTTTGTCACCCATGAAGTCCATTGTTTCAGCTAAATCTTGCATAAAAGCATGCAAACCAGCTAAAATAAGAATGGATCTCTTCCTAACACTCCTTCAAAATCACTAAAGCACATCAGGCTGATTTTCACCAAAGAAAGCCTTAAGCCAGAAGCCTGGATAAACTCCTTAAAAGCCTCTATTAGAGTCATAATACAGTAGTCACTTGCTCTAGAACATTCTAGAATGTTCTGAAACATTTTAGAATGTTCTAGAAAAGTCCATACTTATGGAAATGTTCCATATTGCACTAGCCAATATGATAGTCACTAGGCACGTGGGCTGTTGAACAATATAAATGTGACTAGTGTAATTGAGAAACTAAAAATTTAATTTACATGTACATTTAAGATGAAATAGCCAGACGTGTCTATTATTATACTGAACAATGCATTTCTACAAATTATTAGTTGACTGTATTATACCAGCCTCTGTCCCATACTTCCTTATTATCTCCAGAACACAATCAATCAGGAACAAAAACATAATCTCAAGCTTCTAGAAATCTGGCCCAGAGTACTCACCAAAGCACTGAATATTCCTTTGCAGTCCGATGGGGAACATGTGACTAGATGTGGCCAAAGAACTCTGAGTGGAAGTGACATGTGGCTTTCTCAGGCTGAGGCAATGAAGACTTAGTGTGCCTTAACACTCTTCTCTTCCCTTGGAGACCATGTGTTCCAGACAACATAACTAGAAAGATGTGAGAAGGCACTTCACATGGGAGATAAGCCTTGTTTTACTTAATCCACTGAGACGTCAAAGTTAATTGCTACAGCAGCAGCCTGTTGTATAGGCTAACACATGGCAACAAAGAGAACAGTTTGGATTCCTGGCAAAATAAGAGCAAGAAAGCAGCAGCAGAAGCAGAATTCAGAGGAGTGAGAAACCAAAGGCACCAGAGCAAGGTGAGTCATAAATAAATTCCACTAACAGTATACTTATTTTTTTGCCTTACCCTGGTGGAGAAAAGACACATTTTTACAATAAGCATCCTCCAGGTTCATGGTGGCAGGTGGTTAGGAATGGCAATCTCTGTTCTGTTATCATACAGCTTGCTTGTAAAGAAAAGTTGTCCACACTAAGCACCATTTTGCTTCTTTCCTTGGGAAATAGCCTTAATCCAATTATATTACATAAGTGGAGATTATAAAACCTGCATTAGCAATGATTCTTCTGGCAGCCCTGTGTCCTGGGATCTGTCACTTAGAAATTGTTTAATGGGACATATGTGGACCTCTGGTATTGGGGCAATGTGGGAAATAGACATTTATGGCCACAGTTTGTCAGACAGGACTCTTTTTTTTGCTAGAGGCAGTTTCTGATGGTGATGATGATTCTAAGCCCCATCAGTTCTCTCTTCCCCAGCCTGAAAAGTCAGTGCCCAGTTTGACACCATTAGTTAAGATCCACTGAAATTTTTGCTAAAAATGTGCATTCATTCAATACATATTTACAGAATGTCTTTTCTCCCAGATTTGCATGGCATTCAAGGATTTCTCTGTGGGAACTTCTTAGGTCAGAACATAATCTGTATGTCCACTGTTATCTCCCAGACCCTCAATAGTGCAGGAAATCATGAATTGTAATTCTCAATGTCACAGCTTTGTGAGAGTTGCAGAGCCTTCAGGACAGCGTACTACCATGTAGTGTTGGGAGCCAGCTCTGGGCCGTGTAGCCCAGCTGTGACTTCTGGCTGTGCAACCTGCCAGTGCTGTGACTGTGGGTGAGTGAGTTAATTTCTCTGTGGCTCAGGGTAGTGAATACTGAAGGTGCTGCCGAAACCTCCTTGAATAATCCCCTTAATCTGTTGGGTGTGTCCATGTGCTTACTTCAGACTGCTTCCACCTCATGCTCTTCTGAAGATCACCCATGAACTTCCGGAGCCACTCTGCTCAGACAACCAGAGTTTGGGAGTGCATGACCCCAGCGGCATCTGTGGTCAATGACTCGTGCGGGAATATCAATGTCCAGCAGCCTCAGCTACAGACAGGATAAAGTCTGCTGTGCAATTTACCTCCAGAGCTCCTGCACAGGTTCAGGCTAAGGCTGGGTCTTCACTCAAAATCTCATCCAGTTGTCCTGCCCTATTCTGTTTCTTTCACTCCCATACCAATTTCCTCGGGAAATACTTTCTCTTTTTTTTTCTTTCATGATAATAAAGTTTTCATTTTAGACTAGTTTTACATACAGAAAAATTTGCAAAGATACTACAAGATTTCCCATATATTCCATATCCAGTTTCCTCTATTATTAACATATTTCATTAATAGGATATATTTGTCACAATAACGGACTCAATATTGATAGATAATTATTAAGTAAAGGCCATACTTTATTCTGATATCCTTAATTTTCACCTAATATTCATTTTTTTGCTCCAAGATTCCATCCAGGATCCCACATGACATTTAGTTATCAAGTCTCCCTAGGCTCCTCTTCACTATGATATTTTCCCAGGTTTTCTTTGTTGGGGATAACCAGTTTTGAGGTGTACTGGTCCATTATCTGGTAGAATGCTCCTCAATTGAGATTTGTCTAATATGCTTCTTATGATTAAACTAAAGGTGTGGAATTGGGAAAAGAAGACCACAGAAATAAAGTGTCATTTTCATTACAATATATAAAGACTATACACTCTCTAAAGTTACTCTCCTCCCCACTCTCCATACTGTACTATTCGTAAAGACGTCACTACTTGTAGCCCACACCTAAGGAGTAGGGAATTATAATCCACTTCCTTGCAAGTGAAATATCTATATACATTATTTGGAATTCTTCTGCATGGGAGATTTGTCTCCTATTTATTAATTTGTTTGATCATTTGTTTGTGTCAATATAAACTCATACATATTTACTTTATACTTCAGGCTATACTACAATGTACACCAGTTTTTGCACAAATTGTTCCAGCTTGGGCCATTGAGAACTCTTTCAGTTGGATCCTGTGCCCCTCAACATACCACCATCATTATGCAGTTTTAAAATTTTTATGTCCGTCACTTTCTTATTTTTTGGCACAAGATGCTGTGAAGCTCATTTGTGTAACGCTAGCCAAGTCCTAGAATCAGCAGTTTCTTCAAGGAGCCCTAGCTACTTTTATATGAAAATGGCATGAGAAGCCAAGATCTGGGTGTTAGATGGCTACTGGGGTGTCATTACCCCTCAACTGACAGATCAATATTGACAGGCTATGTTGGATTAGACAAACCTCACCTGAGAAGCATTCTACCAGATAATGAACCAGTACACCTCAAAACTGATCATCCAAAACATATTTTTAAACAATATATATCAGTATGTATATGCATACATATATGTACATACATGCATACATGTGTACACACATGCATACATATGTATGCATGCATGTGTACATATATGTATATACACTAATCTCTATATATACATATCTATCTATATATTAAGTGAAACATGTTCATCCTGTCTCTGACTCTAATTCACTATTTAATAAATCATTCTAGCCATCTTTCCTTGCTCGTCTATAACCTCCAGCAACAACAGTGAGAAATGATGGCTTCTACCATCTGTCACCCATTTACATTTCCACTATCTATGAATAGAGATTTCAGAGTTGTTAACCCATACTCCTATGGGAAACAATTTTATCAACTAGAGTACAGTGCTTATAAACTTAACCTTACAGACTCCACTCATTTCAAAGTTACCTAGATCAGCAACTTTTTTTCTCACTCCCTTCAGTAAAGTTGGTTTATACATTTGTAATGCAGTTAGATTCTTTTGTTACATTCTACATTTCATCTTGGGATCTTACAACTTCCTAAATGATATTTCCATTTGCACACACCAAAGTTCATTATTTATACTATAAACTTATGAATTGTAATGAATGCATAGTGTCATATACCCACCATTAATATACCACATAGAATAGATTCACTACTGTAAAAAACCTTTCAAACTTGACTTACACAACTCTTTCTCCTTCCCTCAAACCCCTGGCAATTGTTGATTTCTTTTTCAGTATTGTATTTTTTATTCTAGGTCTTTTGCCTTTCCTAATAAACTTTAGAATTCTTTGTCAATGTCTACAAAATATCTTGCTTGAATTTGATTGAGATTGCATTGAATATACAGGCTATGTTGGGAATAATTGACATCTTAAAAATAGTCTTCAATCCACGAATGCATAATATGTCTCAATCTATTTAGATCTTCTTTGATTTCTTTAATCGGTGTTTTACGGGTTTCCACATATAGAGCTTGTGCTTATTTTATTTGCATTTAAACACTTCATTAGAAAATTTTTAATGCTATTGTAAATGAACCTTGCTATAGTCACTGATTAGTCTCATGACTGATTTTTCTTTCTCATGGATTCTTTGGGATTTTCAGATTACCAGATCATCTGTGAATAAAGAACCTTATTTTTCCCTTTCAACATGTATATCTTTTATTTCATTTTCTTATCTTATTGCAGTAGCTATAACTTTCAGTACAATGCTGAATTAGAGTGATAAAAAATGGCATTCTTGCCTTACTCTTTTGAAGGACACTGTACAATTTCTTACCATTAAGTATGATATCAACTGTAAATAATTTGTATATATGCTTTATTAGTTGAACAAGTTACCCACTATTCCAGTTTTCTTAATTTTTTGTTATAAATGGGTGTGGAATTTTGTCAATGCTTTTTGTGCATCAGTTGATATTATATAATTTTGCTTCTTTAGCTGATTGATATAATGGATTACAATGATTTTTGAATGTTGAACCAACCTTGCATACTTACAATAAATTCTACTTGGTTGCGGCATAATTTTTTATAGATTTTTAGATTTTATTGCTAATATTCTGTTGAGAGTTTTTGTTCATGAGAGATATTGGGTCTGCAGTTTTCTTGTAATGTCTTTATCTTGTTTTGGTATTAAGGTAGTGCTATTCTCATAGAATGTGTTAGAGAGGATTTCATTTACACCTGCTTGAATTTTCTGTAAGAAGTTCTAAAGTACTGGTAACATTTTTTTTTAAATAAACCACATAAATCTAGTCTCAGGATCTGTCTCTGAGACCAACAACCCAAGATGTTATTGCCTCATCTGTAAAATGATAATTATAATGGTTTCTTCCTCATAGGGTTGTTATGAGATCATACAAGTTAATATAGCAGATGCTCTAAGCACCCCACCCAGGCCCCTTTACTAGTCAAGTAAAGTTGCTATGAACTCTGGCTGCTAACAGCTCACAGCTGCTTTCCATTTCCATCATATGCCCTAGGAGGACAAGAACTGTTTCATCCAAAGGAAACGCCATTCACCAGGGGCAGCCCACAGTTTATGACTGGCAATCCCCTTGCTTCAAGTAGGAGAGACAATCTCATGGGGCAAATTAAGGCAGGAATACTCCCATGGAACAGGCCAAGACTAGACTTTACCTGCGATTACATCTTTACTCAGCATTTCCCTTCCCTAACCTCATCCCCCTTTTCCTTCAGTTTTTTCTTAAGGGCATTCTCTCAGTAAATTGCATATACTTGAATCCCCGATCAGACTTGACCTCTGGGAAACCAAAACTAGGGCAGTTAGCAAACAAGAGCGGTCCTGGGAAAAATAAATGAGAGTCTAATGTTGAGTCATTGCCAGCTGATGGAAAACAAGTATTCACATGATTAGAACGATATGGAATACTGATCACCCCTGATGAGTGGGGAAAATGCAATTGCAGACTTTCACATGTGATGAGTTGAAACAGGCTACCACCAAGCATGATAGCTCATGCCTATAATCCCAGCACCTTGGCAGGCCGGGGCAGGCAGATCACTTAAGGTCAGGAGTTCGAGACCAGTCTAGAAAACATTTAGTATCTCTACTAAAAATACAAAAATTAGCCAGGCATGGTGATGAGCACCTGTAATCCTAGCTATTGAGGAGGCTGAGGCACAAGAATCACTTGAGCCCTGGATGCGGAGGTTGCAGTGAGCCGAGATCATGCCGCTGCACTCCAACCTGGGCAACAGAACAAGACTCCATCTCAAAAACAAAATGAAAACAAAAACAAGCAAACAAACAAAAAAAGAAACAGGCTACCAGTGGTAGGGAATGTACTATGTCATGCAATATCACTGGTGTTTGAGAGGTGAGGGGAGGGAGAAGATAGTATGCACAAGAACAGTAGAATTGAGCGGTTGTTGCTAAAAACAACATTTATTGATGCTTTGATGAGAGAAAATGACAGACAGAAAATGAATTTTCAAATCCCAGGAAAAAGCCTGGAATTTAACAGTGGGAATTCTTCAGATTCTCATCCAGATTTTCCTATGATGCTCTAGGAAGCCATGCCACCTAAGCGGGTTTCCCCAAATGACCCCGTGGCCTGTATATGTGTGACATCAAAATTTCTAGCTGCTAAAGCAAACATATTAAAAAAGAAAATCAGTCAAGTCAGTCAATCAGCCTTATGGACCTAAACAAAGAGGATACTGAAGAATCTTTGACTTTACGGCATGTGGGTTTTGTCAAAGAGATAGTTCCACTGTCAACGGGGCTTACAGCTTTTCCCAATTCAATTAATTGGAACCTCACAGAAAAGCAAGTGCTGTAAAATAAAAGACTCAAACATCTGGGACCCCATGCACAATCCAGTGGAAATCACTAATATGATGCAGTCACAGCTTGTGGATAGGAATTTTAAGAGCCGTTATTTCTAAGAATTCCTGCTCAGAGACAATGTGGCTTCTTTTTATAGCTAGTGTGCAAGGCAGGTTTAGGTGGTCGTTCTTCTTAGAATGCAATTCAGTGAGGCATCCCCAGTGCATTCCTTTGACAGAAATATATTTATCAAGTACCTCTTCTGGGCCAGACACTGTGTTCAGGTACAGTGGTGAACAGAGTAGACACTGGTAAACGTCTCCTCACAGAGCCTAGATTCTAGCTTCATTTCAAACAACTCACAGCCCAGCAAGAGAGCATCATAGAGAAAAAGTTGCTCCCGACCAGACATGTGACATTAAGTCAAAGGACACAGTCAGCCCGAGGTACCCTCACCTTCTTTGCTCCCTCTAGGTTCTCCATTAGCCACCCAGCTAGAAGCAGGAGGCCCAGGAGCCCCAGTGATGCAGTCTGTAGCCTCCAAGGCACTGAGCAGCAAGAAGGGAGCAGAGTGAATCTCCAGGGCAATGAAAGATAACAGCACACAGCCATGACACAGTGATGATGAATAACTATTATCTCAGCAAACTACTCTCCTCTGGCCATACAGGCTCCAGGATACTCTTATGGTGTCACTTGTATATAATTTTTCTCTCACTTAATTCTAAACCAAATAATCTGCTCTAATTGATAGGATTAATTTTTGTCTTCCCATATATATAATTTCTTGGAGGATAATGCTCATTCCCCTTCTCCTTTTATGTGACCTAGTTCTTTGGAGAAAATTAGTCCCTTTGAGAACTCTTGAATTCCTAAAAGGTCCTATTTAGCCTTTTGGTATAAAAATATTGTTAGAGATAAAATCTGTAAAATCCCAATTTGACTGCCAATTTGTGTTTGGAGCCACTTTCATGTGAGAGCTCATGAGACTGTTGAAGAAAAGACAATCTAACAATGGTAAATATATGCCTAAAGAGTAATGATGCATGATAAGAATTTCTATTATTAAGTGCTCACTGGGTATCCTCTAAAAGAGGAGCTTTATCGCATAGGACAACCTTGACAGCAACACGTTCTAACAGTGAGGAGATGCTGTGGTAATATGACGTCAATGATATTAACAACAATAACATAGGAGTGTATTTTTCAAGGGCTTATACAAAGTGCCTGACACCATACTCAGCCCTTTATACATATTACTTTACTTAATATTCTATTGATAGCATTAATATTTATTTTATATACATCCCATTCAATACTCAAATTGCTTTGTTATAGGGTTTGTATTTTGTACAATTTATTGGACTCAATATTTACTTGATATTACTTCAACATTTTTATTCACATAATTTTATGCATTTTTATGCCTTTTATCTCATTTAATACTAAAATTGTTATTCTAGGATTTTTATACATATTATTTTATAATTTTTATTGCATGTACTACTCAAATTGCTATTATCATTCCAGCTTTACAACCTAGGGAGTATGAGCGATCACTCAGAATCGTGAAGCTGATGAGCAGTAGAGCTGAGCTGAAACAGTCTGTCTCTCTCTCTCCAACACAAATAAAGTGCCTCCCTCGAACTGGAATAGCTGACGTGCAGAAATCCTCACTACATGCCAAGGCCAAGTACTGTGATAACTGTCCTTGTATGCACTTTTTGCATTTGATCTTCACTACAGCCCTATGAGGTGGGTTCTATTTTCAATCTCTATTTTGGGGATCTCAAAAATGGCACCCAGACAACTTATGGTAATTAAGGGAGACGTCTACTATCCAGACATCTGCTAGAAATCTAACTCAGCTAAAAATAGAGGGTCTGCAGAGTTGCTACGTTGGAGACTGTTTCAACCTCTCAGCGCCGATGAACCAATAAGGTGACCTGTGACTGAGGACTTAGCATGGGTTTGAAAAGAAAGGCATTAGTAGTAACAGAGGGGCAGTAGGCCACAAAAAGGTAACTCTACTTTCCTGAGATTTTTGATAATAAGGGAAGGAAAAAAAGCAGCACTGGAAAGCAACAACAACAACAACAACAACTACTTTCCTAAGAAATTAGATTCTTTTAAAAATGTGGTATCAGAGTCCCATGGTTGTAAGTGACAGAAAGTGACTCTGGCATCTTGAGCAAACAACAACTACAAAGAAGATAAAAGTATAGCTGTCTACTTTACAGAAAGAAAGTGTGGGCATGATGTTTGGTAGGCTAAACTCTTACATGACTTAGAAGGGCTGGAAGATTCTGAAGGAGGATTGCAGAGATGAAATCACAAACTACTCCAATGAAAAAGAAAAGAATTGAAGCCAGAAGAGCAGCACCATGGCCCTCAGAAGGCATCAGGTCTGAAAAGGTGCAGTAACAAAGACAGAGCATGTGATCAGAGACAAAGATGGGACATCCATGTTGACCTGTAGGAATGGCTTGAGGCAAGGCAAGCCCAGAATGAATGTAGGCAACAGCCAAGGGAAATAAAACAGGAATTCACGGCAGATTTCTTGGAGAGGACTGAGCAGAGAACTAACATTTGTTGACCTTGGTTATTGTGACTTTGAGTTCTGGGATCTGACAGAGCTGAGTTGGAATCCTGGTTGTGCCACAACCAAAGCTAGTGACACTGGAAGGCTCTTCTCTCAGATGGCTATGGGGCTGACTTCCTTGTTTCTTTCAAGTCTTCATTGATATCATCACCTTCTCAATGAGGCCTACCCTGACCACTTCTTCCCTCCCCCGACCTATCTCCAGCACTTTCAGTCTCCCTTTCTCTGTTCCACTTCCATTTTTCCATAGCAGTAATTATCTTCTAATATATTAAATACATCTGTTATCATTATATGTGTTGTTTATTGTTTGCCCCGACTATCCACATATATGAGGGTAGGGACATTTGTTGGTTTTGTTCAAAGATGTATCCCAAGTGCTAGAATAGTACTTGGGATACAGTGCCTGGCTCATAGAAAACTACTTTCTCAGATTTCTCCGTCTTTGAATTGACTGTTTTCTTGCTACTGAGTTGAATTTCTTATATATTTTGCATATTAACCTTTTATTAGATGCATGATTTCCAAGTAATTTCTCCCATTCCATAGGCTGTCTCTTCACTCTGTTGACTTTTTCTTGGTTGTGCAGAAGTTTCTAGTTTGATATAATCCCCTTTGTCTCTTTTTGCTTTTGCTGCCTGTGTTTTGTGGGGGTTAGATCAAAAAGAATTATTGCCCAAACTAACATCATGGAACTTTTTCTGCATGTTTTCTTCCAGTAGTTTTACTAGAGATGGGGTTTTTTAGTAGAGATGGCGTTTCACCATCTTGGCCAGGCTGCTCTTGAACTCCTGACCTCGTGATCCACCCACCTCAGACTCCCAAAGTGCTGGGATTACAGGCGTGAGCCACCGTGCCCAGCCAAGATTAACTTTTTAATGTACTTTGAGATGATTTTTTATAAGGGTCCAATTTTTTTCTTTTTGATATCCAGTTTTCTTTTTCTTTTCTTTTCTTTTCTTTTTTTCTTTGAGACCCAGGCTAGAGTGCAATGGCACAATCTCGGCTCACTGCAACCTTTGCCTCCTGGATTCAAGTAATTCTCCTGCCTCAGCCTCCCGAGTAGCTGGGATTACAGGCATGTGCCACCATGCCTAGCTAATTTTGTATTCTCAGTAGAGATGGGGTTTTTCCAACATGCTAGGGTTACAGGCATAAGCCACTGCACCCAGCCGGATATCCACTTTTTCTAACAACTTTTATTGAAGAGACTGTCTTTTCCCTAGTATGTGTTCTTGGCATCTTTGTCAAAAAATCAATTGACCATTAATGTGTGGATTTATTTCTGGACTCTGTATTCTGTTCCATTGGTCTATGTGTATGTTTTCATGCCAGTACCATGCTGTTTTCATTACTATAGCTTTGTAGTATATTTTAAGGTCAGGTAATGTGATGCTTCAAAATTCATTTGGCTATTCAGGATCTTTTGTGATTCCATATAAATTTTAGAATTTTTTTTCTACTTCTGTGAAAAGGGCCATTGAAATTTTAATAGAGATTGTACTGAATCAGGAGATCAGTTTAGGTAGTATGGACATTTAATAATATAAATTAGTTCAATCTGTGAACACAAGATATCTTTCCATTTGTTTGTGCCTAGTTAAATTTCTTGCATTGGTGTTTTATAGTTTTCAATGTAAAGATCTTTTACCTCCTTAGTTAAATTTATCGCTAAGTATTTTATCTTTTGTATCTATTGTAAGTGAGAGTGTTTTCTTGCTTTCTTTTTTAGACAGCTCATTGTTACTGTATAAAAATAGTACTGATTTTTTTGTTGATATTGTATCTTGCAACTTTGCTGAATTTTTATATTACCTCCAACAGTGTTTTTTTGTGGAGTCTTTAGGAGTCTTCTATATATAAGATAATGTCATCTCTAAACATAAATAATTTAAGTTCTTTCTTTCTTTCTGATTTAGCTGCTTTTTATTTCTATTTCTTGCCTAATTACTCTGGCTAGGACTTCCACTACTATGTTGCACAGACATTTCTCAAAAGAAGACATAAAATGACCAACAGATGTATGAAAAAAAGTTCAACATCACTAATTATCATGGAAATGCAAAGTAAAACCACAATGAGATATCACCACACCTTTAGATTGGTTACTACCAAAAACATGAAAGGTAAGTGTTGGCAAGAGTATGGAAAAAAGTGAAACTCTGTTGAGGGGAATATAAATAAAGCCATTTATAGAACACAGTATGGGATTTTCTAAAAAAAAAAAAATAGAACTACCATATGATCCAGCAATCCACTACTGGGTATACGTCAAAAGTAAATAAAACCAGAATGTCAAAGATCTATCTGCATTCCCATGTTCACTGCAGCATTGTTCACAACAGCCAAGCTATGAAACCAATCTACATGTCTATCAATGGATAAGTGGATAAAGGCAATGTGGTATATATACACAGTGGAATACTATTCAGCCTTAAAAAAGAAGGAAACCCTGCCATTTGTAACAACATGGATGGACTTGCAGGACATTATGCTAAGTGAATTAAGCCAGCTACAAAAAAACAGAGGCTACATGATCTCACTTGTATGTGGAATCTAAAAAAAAGCTGAACTAATAGAAGCAGAGAACAGAAGAGTAGCTACCAGGGGCTGGGGGTGATGGGGGAATGGACTAGGGAGATATCGGTAAAAAGATACAAAATTTCAGTTAGAAAAGAGGAATACATTCAAGAATTCAAGAGATCTATCGTGTAACAACGCAATGTATGTTTAAAAATCAGCAAATAGATTTTAAGTATTCTCACCAAAATAAATAATTATGTGGGGTAATTCATATGTTAATTCACTTGATTTAGCTATTCAACAATGTATCCATATTTCAAAACATTATGTTGTATGCCATGAATATATACAATTTTTTTGTGTGAATTAAAAAAATAAATAATAAAAAACAAAATAAATACTTGCTTAAGGGACAAATGAAGTTCCTTAATATTTCTGTATGTTGCCTATAACTTGAGGATAATTTTCACTATGCTTTATGAGAATTTAGTGAGATAATGAATGTTAAAATTCCTTGGCACAGTGTCTACAAAAAGCATTCACTAAATGTTGGTAATTACAGTTATTTTTACATCCACTAATTATCTCATTTGATCCTCATATTAACTCTGAGAACTAATATCTTATAGATGACAAAACTGTGATCCAGGAAGATAAAGCCAACTGTTAGCTTAATCTAGCACCAAAGGGTCTCCATTTGTGGGAATGGGATAGAGAAGAATGCTAGAGAAGTGAAAAAGAGGTTCACTCTTCATTATTTCCAACCCTTTTCCAGAGGAGAATGGTTAGGCCAAGGCTCACTGTCACAGGGATAGAATTCCCAAAACAATGATCAGATATATGTTCAGTGAACATTTTGTTTCCTAATGTATTGATCACTAGAAATCATGCTGGGTTCACTAGGAGGCATTTGTACTACAAAATTGCATTTGCTTCCTTGATAATATCACTTCAGTGAGAGAAGTAAGAGCATAATGTACCTTGATTTCAACAGGGCACATAACAAGGCTCAGTAGAGACTTTATGCACAAGATGGTGGCATGTAGTTCACGTGTTACATTGATCATCTAAATCAAGGATTGATATGGTTTGGGTCTGTGTCCCCACCCAAATCTCATGTCGAATTGTAATCCTCAGTGTTGGAGGTAATTGGATCCTGGGGACAGACATCCCCCTCGCTGTTCTTGTGATAGTGAATTCTCACGAGATCTGGTTGTCTGAAAGTGTTATAGCACCTCCCTCTTCACTCTCTCTCCTCCTTTGCCATGGGAAGACAGGCCTGCTTCCCCTTTGCCTTCTGCCATGATTGTACGTTTCCTGAGGCCTCCTCAGTCATGCTTCCTGTATAGCCTGTAGAACTGTGAGTCAATTAAACCTCTTTTCTTCCTAAATTACCCAGTCTCAGGTAGTTCTTTATAGCAGTGTGAGAACAGACTAATACAAGGATCAGTAAAATTTTTCTGTAAAAGACCAGATAGTAAATATTTTAAACTTTGCAGGCCATATGGTCTCTGTCACAACTATGACTCGATTCTGCCATTATAGAATTTCACACTATGGGGTGTGAAAGCAGCCACAGACAGTATGTACCAAATAAATGTGGCTGTGTTCCAATAAAACTTTATTTACAAAAACAAGCTGCAGGCCTGATTTGACCCACGGGCCATGGTTTTCCAATTCCTGGCCTGCATGGTTGATTGTACCTGTAAAGTAAACCATGGACTGAACCGGCAAAAATCTCCATTACAGGGATATGAGGGAAGGTTGGCTACATTTATGAGTGATACAAAGCTAGGAGAAATATCCAATGTGATGGATGACAAAGTCAAGTTTTAAAATCATGCTGAGGAGCCAAAACTATTAGTCTAAATTAACTTATATGGTTATTTGATTAACAAAACATCATCACAACCCAGTTAAGCCACATTCTACCAACAAAGTAAAGGGTAAGTTAGATGTAGCAATAATTGCTCAAAAACAACCTGGCATTGGCAATATGCTTCACTAATTATCCATTCGCTAATTCATTCATTCATTCACTCACTCATTTAGTTTGCAACACTAAGCCTTGTTTACTATAACCTCTGCATAGTGCTGGAGTGGTTTTGATGATAAATAAAACAGCCTTAGTCCTTAAGGACACATAATACAGTCTATTGAACAGGACTGGTGACTTTCATTTCATTCATTTATTCTTTTTTTTTTTTTTTAAGCAACTCAATATTGCAGCCAACAATGTGGCAGGTCCAGAATGTGGTGTCGAAATGACAAAGGCAAATAAGACTTGATCTTTACTTTTCAGGAACTCAGGAAATAATCTTGGAAACACAGACGCCTATGTAAACTGATAAATTACAATGCAGCGTGGTGTAAGCTGCTTCAGAAATACGAATCAAATATTGTGAGAACAGAGAGGATGAAACAGCTAACTCACTCTGGAGGAGTCCACGAAACCCTAATATTTGGGCTGTTTTTAGGAAGTGGATTAGGAGTTTGACTATCAGACGTTAAAGTATTATCCAGTGTGTGACAAATGTTTGTGCCTGGTGACAAACAACTATGAATTCCTGTGCTTTGCTTAGCGTTCCAGTTAATAAAATCATCTATTAGATCATAGGCAATTTTTTAAAGAGAATATTTTCTTGATAATTTCAATGTTGCTTACAAATTTGACTATCAACCCTTAAATATTAATTATGCTGCAGACACAAATGTAATCTCTTAGTTGGGGTTTCTCCAGAAGCATTCTCTGATAGGAGTTTGAGAATATACAATATATTTGGAAGCTGTAGGGCCATCGGCAATGGAATGGGCAAATCAATTTGGGGAAACAGAGTCAGCCCCTATGGGATATATTATCAAGCCAGTAGGTGACTAACCATCCTGTGAGGAATGGATGGAAAGCCATGCCTCAGAATTATCCTGGCCAAGGGGCAAGGGAGGTGGGGTTTCTATACCCCTACACCTGTTAGTCATTAGGTAGGGCTGTTATCCCCGATTGGTATTGAGGGCAGTCAATTCCAGGGCACTTCCAACCCACCCTGTGCACATATGTGGGTGTGTCCTGGAAGCCTGTGGGTGGCCCATGGACAAAGATGCAGTTCAGCCTCAGGGATTCAACTGGAATGCACAAAAATAGGGATGTGAAGGCCCAATGCTAGAACATCAGCACCAGCTGAAGTTGCTATGCACACTACATCTGAGTCTTTCGAAAATTTTAGACACCTTCAGGAACAGACAAAACATATAAATAATGCTTGCAAATGTACTAAAACACACTAAAACCAATTCTAAAATAGCATTTCATTCATTGCTTCATTATATGTATACTTGAACTTTCAGTTATCTAGAGTTATTGCAATGCAGTTTGTATTACTTCCTGGAGTTTTCATTATAATATTTTGACAGTTTCCTTTTTTTTTTTTTTTTGAGATGGAGTCTCATTTTGTCGCCCAGGCTGGAGTGCAGTGGCGGGATCTCGGCTCACTGCAAGCTCTGCCTCTCGGGTTCACGCCATTCTCCTGCCTCAGCCTCCGAGTAGCTGGGACTACAGGCACGCACCACCACACCCAGCTAATTTTTTTGTATTTTTAGTAGAGACGGGGTTTCACCGTGTTAGCCAGGATGGTCTCGATCTCCTGACCTCGTGGTCTGCCTGCCTCAGCCTCCCAGAGTGCTGGGATTACAGGCGTGAGCCACTGCGCCCAGCAACAGTTTCCTTGATTGCATGTATCATAAGCATACCCAAAGTATAAGAATAACTTCTCAGACCAGCTGAGGTTAAAAATCCCCTAAGGTAATGCAAGCCTGGCCATGAGGCTGACCAAAGCCCATTCGATACACCCTTATGATACAACTTCCTAGGTACAACTTTTCACATAGGTTTTCTTTTTGGCAACTTTGGGATCTCGCCACAAATTGTGTGCTTTGAATGTCTTGTTGGGCTGGTATTACACCTCTTTGCCTCTTATGCTGTCATTTAAATTTATTGCTCTGTTATGCTAGCATTATTAAAAATCCACAAATTTCTACTCTTATTATAATCTGTACAGCTTTCCAGAGGTTTCATCTCCTAGGAGATGAGCAACTGGGTCTGTGTACTTAGCATGAGTCTCAAGGACTTTTGGCTAATTAATCATTTTGGAACATCTCCTTCTACTTGGTCATTTACACATGACCATCAGTGCTGACCTGTCCTGCCTGAACTTTCAACATAATCTGCTTTGCTATTTTTGGAGTTGACTTATGCACATTTGTCTAGCTTATTCTTTCTTAATTACTCTGACAAAAGCAAGTATATATTTCTATGACATATTTAAGTGCTTTATTGAATAAAATAATTTTATTTTTGTTTTATTTTATATTTTTAAATATAAAAATATTTTTTATTTTGCCCTAGTTTTATAATAAAAGGACAGGCTCTGGAGCCAACAACGTAGGTTCAAATTTAGGGTCCCCCCACTTACCAGCTGTATGGACTTGGAAAAGTCACTTAATCTCTACGAAATTCTATCACCTCATTTGTAAAATTGGATTATGAGAGCCTACTGGGGATTTTTGTTTTGTATTACTTGAGTTATTTGATGTAAGGCACTTAGCATGGCACCTGGTGATATGGGTTGGCTTTGTGTCTCCACCCAGATCTCATGTTCATTTGCAGAGGAGAGGCCTGGTGGCAGGTCATTGGTTCAGGGAGGCAGATTGCCCCCTTGCCGTTCTTCTGATAGTGAGTTCTCATGACATCTGATTGTTTAAACGTGTGTAGCACCTTCACCTTCACTCTCTCTCTCTCCTGCTCAACCATGTGA
This sequence comes from Macaca thibetana thibetana, assembly GCF_024542745.1. NCBI lineage: Eukaryota > Metazoa > Chordata > Mammalia > Primates > Cercopithecidae > Macaca > Macaca thibetana. Next base: position 25,567,639 of record NC_065597.1, on the reverse strand, counting down.
AGACATGCCTGCTTCCCAATTTGCCTTCCACCATATTTGGAAGTTTCCTGAGGCCTCCCCAGCCTTGCTACCTATACGGCCTGCAGTACTGTGAGCAAATTAAACCTCTTTTCTTTATAAATTACTGTATTAGTCTGTTCTCATGTTGCTAATAAAGACACACTTGAGACGAGGTAATTTATAAAGGAAAGAGGTTTAATTTGCTCACAGTACTGCAGGCTGTATAGGTAGCATGGCTGGGGAGGCCTCAGGAAACTTACAATCGTGGCAGAAGAGGAAGCAAACAGGTCCTTTTCCATAAAGCGACAGGAGAGAGAAGGAGGAGAATCAAATGAAGAGGGAAGTCCTTTATAAAAGCATCAGATCTCATGAGAACTTACTATCACAAGAATAGCATATGAGAAACTGCCCCCATGATTGAATTATATGCCCACCGGATCTCTCCCATGACATGTAGGGATTATGGGAATTACAACTCAAGATGAGATTTGGGTGGGGACACAGCCAAACCATATCATTATGCCCATGGATCCTCCCAAATATGATGTCCTCACATTTCAAAACACAATCATGACTTTCCAACAGTCCCCCAAATTCTTAACTCATCCCATCCTTAACTCAGAAGTCTAAATCCAAAGTCTCATCTGGGACAAGGCAAGTCTCTTCTGCAAATCAAAAGCAAGTTAGTTACTTACGAGATACAGTGGAGGTACAGACATTGGGTAATACACACAAATGGGAGAAATTGGCCAAAACATAGGGGCTACAGACCCCATGCAAGTCTAAAATCCAATACGGGAGTCATTAAACCTTAAAGTTCCAAAATGATCTCCTTTGACTCCATGTCTCACTACAGGTCACACTGATGCAAGAGGTAGGCTCCCATGGCCTTGGGCAGTTCTTCCCCTGAGGCTTTGCAGGGCATAAACCCCCTCTTGGCTGCTGTCACAGCGGGTATTGAGTGTCTGCAGCTTTGCCAAGTGCACAGTGCAAGCTGTTGGTGGATCTACCATTCTGGGGCCTGGAGGACAGGCTCCACTGTCCTCACTCACAGCTCCACTAGGCAGTGCGCCAGTAGGAACTCTGTGTGGGGGTCCCAACCCTATACCTCCCTTCCACACTGCCCTAGCAGAGGTTCTCCATGATGGCTCTGCCTCTGCAGGAGACTTCTGCCTGTACATCCAGGTATTGCCATACATCTTCTGAAATCTAGGTGGAGGTTCCCAAACTTCAGTTCTTGACTTCTGTGCACCGACAGGCCCAACACCACGTGTAAGCCACCAAGGCTTGGGGCTTGCACCTTCTGAAGCAATGGCCTGACATGTCCATTGCCCCTTTCAGGCACAGCGGGAGCTAACACAGCTGGGACTCAGGGTACCATGTCGCAAGGCTGCATAGAGCAGGGGGGCCCTGGGCCTGGCCCACAAAACCATTTTTCCCTCCTAGGCCTGTGGGCCTGTGATGGGAGGGACTGCTGTGAGAGTCTGTGACATACCCTGGGGTCATTTTCCCTACCATTTCGGCTATTAATATTCAGTTCCTTGTTATTTGTGCAAATTTCTGCAGCAAGCTTGAATTTCTCCCCAGAAAATGGGGTTTTCTTTTCTATTGCATCTTCAGTCTGCAAATTTTCCAAAGTTTTATGATCTGCTTCCTCTTGGATGGTTTGCTGCTTAGAAATTTCTTCCACCAGATACCCTAAATCATCTCTCTCAAGTTCAAAGTTCCACAGATCTCTAGGGAAGGGGCAGAATGCTGCCAGTCTCTTTGCATAACAAGAGTGACCTGTACTCCAGTTCCCAAAAATTCCTCATCTTTATCCACCTCAGCCTGGACTTTGTTGTCCATATCACTGTCAGCATTTTGGTCAAAGCTATTCAACAAGTCCCTAGGAAGTTTCAAACTTTTCCACATATTCCTGTCTTCTGAGCCCTCCAAGACTCTAGGAGGTTCCAAAATTTCCCACATTTTCCTGTCATCTTCTGAGCCCTCCAAATGGTTCCAACCTCTGCCTGTTACCCAGTTCTAAAGCCACTTCCACATTTTCGGGTATCTTTATAGCAGTGCCCCATTCTCTGCAGTACCAATTTACCATATTAGTCCACTCTCACATTGCTAATAAAGCCATGCCCAAGACTAAGTAATTTATTTAAAAATAATAATAATAAAAAGAGGTTTAATTGACTCACAGTTCCACAGGGCTGGGAAGACCTCAGGAAACTTACACTCATGGCAGAAGGGGAAGCAAACACATCCTTTGAAAGTAGAAGGAGAGAGAAGAATGAGAATTGAGCAAGGGGGGAAGCCCCTTAAAAAACTATCAGATCTGGTGAGAACTCACTCACTATCATGAGAATAGCATGGGAGAAACTGCCCCCATGATTCAATTACACTCCCACTGGGTCCCTCCCATGACACGTGGGGATTATGGAAACTGCAATTCAAGATTAGATTTCAGTGGGGGCACCGCAAACCAAATCAATTGCCAGTTTCAGGTGGTTATTTATAGCAATGTGAGAATGAACTAATACAGATAATTGGTACTGGAAGGTGGAGCATTGCTATAAAGATACCTGAAAATGTGGAAACAGCTTTAGAACTGGGTAATGAGCAGAGGTTGAAACAATTTGGAGGGCTCAGAAGAAAACAGGAAAAAGAGAGAATGTTCAGAACTTCCTGGAGACTTTTAAATTGTTGTAACCAAAATGCTGATGGTGATGTGGACAATGAAGTCCAGGCTGAGGTTGTCTCAGATAGAGATGAGAAACTTATTGGGAACTGGAGTAAAGGTCATTTTTGTTACGCATTAGCAATGAATTGGAGGCATTGTGTCCCTGCCCTAGAGACGTGTGGAACTTTGAACTTGAAAGAGGTGATTTAGGGTATCTGGCAGAAGAAATTTCTAAGTAGCAAAATTGTTCAATATACGGTCTGGCTGCTTCTAACAATGTATAGTCATATACTTGAGCAAAGATATGACCTGAAACTGGAAATTATATTTAAAAGGGAAGTAGAGCATAAAAGTTTAGAAAATTTTCATCCTGGCCATGTGGTAGAAAAGAAAAACCCATTTTCGGGGGAGGAATTCAAGCTAGCTGCAAAAATTTGTGTAAGTAAAGAGGAGCCAAATGTTAAGAGCCAAGACAACAGGGAAAATGCCTCAAAGACATTTCAGAGACCGTCACACCAGCCCCTCTCATCACAGGCCTGGAGGCCTAGGAAGAGAGAATGGCTTACTGGGCCAGACTCAGAGATCTGCTGCCCTCCACAACCTCAGAACACTGCTCTCTGTGTTGCAGCCACTCCAGCTCCAGCTGTAGCTAAAAGGGCCCCAAATACGTCTCAGGCCACTGCTCCAGAGGGTACAGGCCATAAGGTTTGGTGGCTTCCATTTGGTATGAAGCCTGTGGGTGCACAGGGGGCAACATTTAAGGCTTAGGAGCCTCTACCTAGATTTCAGAGGATGTAGAGAAACACCTGGATGTCCAGGGAGAAGTATGCTGCAGGAGACATGGAGATCCTCTACTAGAGCAATGTGGAGAGGAAATGTGGGGTTGGAACCCCCACACAGTTCCCACTGGGGCGCTCTCTAATGGAGCTTTGAGAAGAGAGCCACCATCCTCCAGACCCTAGAATGGTAGATCCACTGACAGCTTGCACTATGTGCTTGGAAAAGCCACAGGCACTCAACACCAGCTATGAAGGCAGCCACAGAAGCTATAACCTGCAAAGTCACAGCAGCGGAGCTGCCCAAGGCCTTGGGAGCCTACCCTTTGTGCCAGTGTGACCTGGATGTGAGACATGGAGTCAAAGGAGATTATTCTGGAGTTTTAAGATTTAATGACCACCCTGCTGGGTGTCTGACTTGCATGGGGCCTGTAGCCCCTTTGTTTCATTTGATTTCTCTTTTTTGGAAAGGAAATCTTTACCCAATGCCTGTACCCTCATTGTATCTCGGAATTAACTAACTTGTTTTTTATTTTACAGGCTCATAGGTAGAAGGGACTCACTTTGTCTCAGATGAGACTTTGGACTTGGACTTTTGAGTTAATGCTGAAGTGAGTTAAGATTGGGGACTATTGAGAAGGGAGAATTGTATTTTGCAATGTGAGAAGGACATGAGACTTGGGAGGGGCCAGGGGTAGAAAGATACGATTTGGATTTGTGTCCTTGCCCAAATCTCATGTTGAGTTGTATTCTCCAATATTAGAGGAGGAGTGTGGTGGGAGGAGATTAGATCACGGGAGCAGATTTTCCCCTTGCTGTTTCATGACAGTGAGTTCTGATGAGATCTGGTTGTTTAAAAGTGTATAGCACCTCCCCATTCACTCTCTCTCTCTCCTGCTCCACCATGTGAAGATATGCCCTGCTTCCCCTTTTGCCTTCTGTCATGACTAAAAGTTTCCTGAGCCCTCCCCAACCATGCAACCTATACAGCCTGTAGAACACTGAGCCAATTAAACATTTTTTCTTTACAAATTCCCAGTTTCAGGAAGTTCTTTATAGCAATGTGAGAATGGACTAATATATTTGACATGTAGCAAGCCCTAGATAAGCATTTGCCATTATTGTTTTTCCCAACTCTCCCATATTTATTAAAATCAACTGCAGCATAAAATACATCCTATGATCTTTGTCTTTTGGTATAAAAACTACCTTACACACTTTATAATAATTTTTCTCTACTCAGTAGCATTATTAACTCACAATCTTTCATGGATCCAATCTTTCCCAATTAATTATAATTATTACTAGTATTTTCCTATTATTGATGCTCAAATTGCTACCCCTTAGCTGGTGGGAGTTCCCTTAAACTGGATTCTTTGTCCATATAGGACATTCCTGGTGAGTTTGAAGCAACCTTTCTTTCTGGCAGCAAGAGGGCATTCCAAACCCATTCTGTCTTTTTTCCATTCCTAAATACATGGAATAAACAAACATCCTTGTTTTTTTTAATGTAGTGTTAACAAATGGAATGTAGGTACTGGGGTTGATAAAGGTGCTGGGTAATGCGTGCCAGTTGCTGCTACTGATGAGCCATTTTTAGCCATGATAGAGCTATGTTATTTTAAAATCACGAGTTTGCACTTATCTTTCTTAATACAACAAACTAGTTTGTGATATCCCACTTTTCAGCCAGTGTGGGATTTTTTGATTACTACGGTTTTATCGTAATAGTACAAAGAAGGGTAAAAATGAGAGGACACGGAAGGCAAAGAGAACAGAATGTATAAAGGCAGAATAGCAAAGTTGCAGTCTTCCATGCAGTGACTCAGGGATCCAAACTTATCTATATATATGTATACACACACACACACACACATAAATACACACATATATATGTGTGTATATATATGTATGTGTGTGTGTATGTGTGTGTGTGTATATATATCTTTTTTTTTTTTTTTTTTTTTTTTTTGAGAGACAGTCTCGCTCTGTAGCCCAGGCTGGAGTGCAGTGGTGCGACCTCGGCTCACTACAACCCCTGCCTCCTGGGTTCAAGTGATTCTCTGCCTTAGGCTCCTGAGTAGCTGGCAAACTTCTATTTAGCGGCCCTACCATCCACTGGAGCTGGGTGCTCTTCTCTAGATCCCCTGCATTTGACTAGCAGTTGAAGGAAGAGAGAGGGTGGAGGATCATGCATGGAAGGTTTTAATGGGGTAGCTGTGGTTGTAATGTTCATCATGTACACCTATTCTATTAGACTGCCCTGAACATGAGCCCAACTAAATGAAAATTAAGCTGGAAAATGTAATCTAGCTAGGTGTCCAGGAAGAAAAGCAGCATGAGTAGTCTCTACTGTATAGAACTGTGCCTGATTTTATTCCCCACATTTTTAGAGCCTCTTCAGCTCAACATCAGAAAGATTTAGGCCCTCAGTAAATACTTCTTGAACTGGCAAGGCGCGGTGGCTCACGCCTGTAATCCCAGCACTTTGGGAGGCCGAGGCGGGTGGATTACGAGGTCAGGAGATCGAAACCATCCTGGCTAACATGGTGAAACCCCGTCTCTACTAAAAAATACAAAAAATTAGCCAGGCGTGGCAGTGGGCGCCTGTAGTCCCAGCTACTTGGGAGGCTGAGGCAGGAGAATGGTGTGAACCCGGGAGGCAGAGCTTGCAGTGAGCCAAGATGGTGCCACTGCACTCCAGCCTTTGTGACGGAGCGAGACTCCATCTCAAAAACAACAACAAAAAAAACTTACTGAACTATTGAATAGTACATGACACAAGGCTGAAAAAGTAGCTTGGGACCAGGTTGCCTGGGGTCTTGAATATCACACTGCCTAAGGTGGCCTTTCTTACAGAGGCAGAGAGTCTTCCTATCAATAGTGCGCTGAGGCTTCCAGCAAAAACAAATGCAATTCAATACGGATAAGAGAGGACAGACATGAACCAAGGAAGTAGTTGTCTTACCACCCACCGTATTTCACTCATTTCTGGATATCATCTTATTGAAAAAACTTCAATGAAGTAGGAAGCATTTGAAGGTCAACTGAAATGATAGAAGTTGCAAACTATTGCCTCTGAATATAACTGGAAAAAAATAATATGCTGTTCAAGCAAGAGAAGGGGAGACTCAGTGGGAGGGTGTGCAGGTGGCTGGGGTATGGAGACCAGAAGTCTCAAACCACCTGAAAATCTCTGGGAAGTCCCATGCCAATCCCAGAGAGACTTGTGAGGTAGAAGCCTTGAAAGTAATGTGGCTAGAATTATAGAGCATTTGCAGTTTTGTTACTGGCTTATTTCACTTCGCATCACTCCCTCAAGTTTCATTCATGTAGTATGTGACAGGATTTCCTTCCTTTCTATGGTTCAATAATATTCCCTTGTATGTATATGCCACATTTTGTTTATTCACCTGTTGATAGGTATTTGAGTGGCTGCTACCTCTTGAAATATACTTACTATAATACTACTTTAAAGGGTTGAGATAGAAAAGGAAGGAAGGGAGGGAGGGAGGTAGGGAGGGAGGAAGGGAAGGAGGAAGGGAGGGAGGGAGGGAAAAGAAAGGAAGGACAAACAGATGGAAGGACGAAAGGAAATTAAAAGAGTAAAAGGTAAAAAGGTGATGTTCTAGAGAGCAACTAACAATCTACCCCAATGGTGAAACCCTGAGATGTAGTGTCCCCCTAGACCCGCAAGGAATAGAGATCTGATCCACCCAGGCTTCACCTTCTTGCTCCTCCCTTAGAGGCAATAATGGTTTTGAAAGGCTGCTTCCAAGATGCCCAAAGTCCTATGTTTCTGATGGCCTCCTTCTGCTGAGAGGTCTGCAACATGGGCTATTGTGCACCCTGGATTCAGAACGTGAGTGAGTACCCTAAAATGCTGACATGCCAACTCCCGCAGAATTTCCAAGAGCTGCATTCCATTTCCAAATCCCCATTCTTTTCCTCTGGGATTATTTCCAATCTGTGAATATGGAATGCAGCTTGTGATTATAAGTTCTGGTGTTGAGATCAAACAGACCTAGGTTTGCAAACTGGCTTCTGCCTTCACAATCTGTGTGTGTTTGAGGAAGTTAATTGATTTGCTTGAGCCTCAGTTTCCTTGGCAATGAAATGAGAATAATAAAAGTTCTCTCTTGGTTCTTTCCTCCAGATCTGCTCTCTACACATCAACATCCTGCTCTCTGCCAGGGAGACCAACCTGTATGAACCATACCAGTGGTTCTCATTCAGGACGGTTCCCCCCATACCTCCCTAGGGACAGTTGGAAATATCTAGAGATGTTTTTGCAGATCACAAAATGAAAAAAAAAAAAATGTACTCTGCAAAGTCACTGGAGTGGAGCTGCCCAAGGCTTTGGGAGCCTACCCCTTGCATCCGTGTGGCCTGGATGTGAGACATGAAGTCAAAGGTTATTGGCATCTGATGGGTAGGGGCTACAGATGCTGTTAAACATGCTATAATGCATAGGATATTTCTCTACAACAAAGAATTATTCAATCTTAAATGTCAATAGTTCAGAGGTTGATAAACCTTGGATTACCTCAGCAGGCTCTCTTGCCCTCTGGATTCTGGTTGACTTCAGCCAGTGGAGAGGCCTAGCAGGAATCAGCAGAGGAAGGAGAGGAAGGTTAAGCTACTGATTCCCACTGCTCCCACTCCAAAGGGTTACCTTGAGCTGGCTGTGTACCTCCATCAAAGGCCCTTGCTCTACCCAAGGCAGGCTTTTCTCCTTCTGGGTTCTGGCAACTGCTACCTATCCTCATCTTTTTGGCTTAGGGCAGGTAACATCTCTGTTGCTACCTTTGTAAAGAAGGTAAAAAGTGAAAACGTGATGTTCTGGACAGCAACTGACAGTCCACCCCAATGCTGAAACCCCGAGATGCAGTGACCACCTGGACCCACAATGAATAGAGATCTGATCCACCTGGGCTCCGTCCTTCTTGCCCTCCCTTAGCGGCAATAATGGATTTGAAAGGCTGCTTCCAAGATGCCCTAAGTCCTATGTGTCTGATGGCCTCCTTCCGGAAGGTCTGCAACATGGGCTACTGTGCACCCTGGATTCAGAATGTGAGTAAGTGCCCTAAAATGCTGACATGCCAACTCCCACAGAATTTCCAAGAGCTCCATTTCCAAATCCCCATTCTTTTCCTTTGTAAAGAAGGTAGCAACAGAGCTGTTACCACCCCTAAGCCAACCATTTTTTAAAAACATAGTACCCTTTCAAATTAACCCTCCTCTAATTATCATAATTTTATTGTATCATCTGTTTCCATGTAGGATTCTGAGTGGTATCAGGACCAACCTCATACAGCTGTTACGAGCTTTCAATGAGATAATAGATAGAAACGTTTGGCACAGAGAGAGGCCTGTTGTAAATGCCCAGTAAATCACAGTCTTCTCACAGGTCCACTTTGGGCATTGCTGTTACTCTGGGTGCTCTTGACAGATGATCCTCCCTTCACATGAGCCACCTGAAAATTTCTTTTTTAATTTGCAGCATACTTAAATCTTAGGAGTAGATCATTTTTTTTTTCCACAGCCGTGCTCCAGTGTCCAGAGAGAGCCTTTCTGCCATAGAGCTCAAATATGGCATTAAAATATGTTGTGAGTTGGAAAGCCTCTGCAGAAATTCCAGGCCTATATCTGCTCTCAGACTGCAAGACATTATTTGTGTTCCTGTCACATAAATTTGGGAGCCCTGTCCATGCTGGCCTTTTTCTCTCCAGGTTTCCTGACTCGATAGTAAAAATGGATGAGTCCAATTTTTATTCTTAGTGCCAGGAGGAAAATGGTAGGGTTATAGCCCACTGCAGATATAGTTGGACAAGATTCAAACTAGGCAAGGGAAATTGCCATGCTTCTACCCAAGAGAGCATGGGGCCTCGGGCTGCTTCACCATGGGTGAAATGCAAGACCGGAGTCTGGGCATAGAGCCTGTTTGAGGAAATGGAGGGGCCTATGGGGCAATTCATTCCTTCATCCCAATAATATATATTGATATTCTGAAGCTTTGGCATTTAAGCTTCTTCCACACTCTTACCTCCAGGATAGAGAACAGTAATAATTATGGATACTCTTCACATACCCATTCACAGTCTTGTTTAGAACTTGCAAAAGCTCTACAAAGTAGGTGTTCCTATTGACCCATTTTAAGATGAGAAAACTGAGAGCTGGGGAGGGTAAATCATGTACTCTAGTTTAGTGGTGAATTTCATATGCAGACAGTTGGACTCTAAGGTCAGACAGACCAGTATGAACATAAAAAAGTTATTTTGCCTTGCTGACTTTCTGTCTTCTATGACACAGAGATCGTGGTACCCACCTGACTGTCCCGTCTATAGCCAATACTACAGACTGGCAGCTAGCACTATTATTAACGAGTAAGGAACTTCCAGTCTGTCATCCCTGAGTTCCAATCCTGCTCCGCTTCTAAACAGCTATGCCCCTAGGGTAAATCATTTAACCTACCTGGGCTCATTTTTCTTATGTGCAAAACGTCCGCCTTACATGGTTACCATGAGGAGTCAAAAATCAATGCAAAGCTCTCCAAAGTGGAGCACACACACTCCAAGGTGGGGCTCAGGACGATCCACTGGGGTACAGACAGAATTAGAATTTCTACTTATAATTGATTTAATTTGTCTTCAAAAAAAATAAGCTTTTCTCATATTTAATGTATATCCGGACACTTGCCACCCACTTTTTTTTTTTTTTTTTTTTTTTTTTTGAGACAGGGTCTCACTCTGTTACCCAGGCTTGAGTGCAGTGGTGTAATCATGGCTTACTGCAGCCTCCATCTCCCTGGCTCAAGTGATCCTCCTACCCCAGTCCCCCAAGTAGCTGGAGCTACAGGCATGTATCACCACGCCTAGTTAAATTTTGTATTTTTTATAGAGACAGGGTTTTGCCATGTTGCCCAGGCTGGTCTCAAACTCCTGAACTCACACGGGATCTGCCCACCTCAGCCTCCCAAATTGCTGGGATTCCAGGCATAAGCCACCGCACCCAGGCTTGTATTTGATCTGTATGTCAACTCTTTTCTTTATTTTGCAATGCAAAGTAGCTGGTGACACCCCCTCATTCATTCACTTGCTTTTAGCGAATTGCCTTGTGTGGCAATTTATATGTGCCTGGGTAAATTTATGGGTTATAATACCAAGTTTTGTGACATAAAAAACATCCCTGCTAAGAATCTATTTATTAAAATACTAATGGGTAAATGCAAGTGAGCTGCTGGAAAATGATAAAACTCACCCTTCTTCCACTTCGGTTAGGGTTCTTCACGGGCCACCTTAAAAGGCAAAATAAATGATGATATAAACAGTGCTGACAAAACACTGCCCACCACCCGTTCAAAGCAAACTGTCATAAAATGGTTTGGATATGGATTTATACCCATTCTTATTAATCACAAATTTTTCCCTCTGTCTGACTTGTACCTGGAGTTACCATCTAATGATAGTCCATGACCACCACAATTAGCAACACATCAAATATTAATTATTGTAACTTAATTTCCTCCTTTTAGAATTGCTTAAAACTTGCATATGTTTCATAAGGTACTCAAAACACACCCTTTGACATTGTGTAAGTGGCTAATCAAATGTAATTATATCAGTGGCATGTGCTTCAAATCACTTTTGTGGATGGGGGGAACAATTTTAAAAGTGTGGGGACACCTAAGCTTATGTATATAATAAGGTAATTAACTCGAAATCTGCCATGCTGTAGATTCTCAATAAAAAGCAACTGTTATTAACAATTTCCTATTTATTGAGCATTTACTGCATACAATTTTTTTACAAATCTTAAAAACACTTTTATTATGAAAACTTTCAAACACCCAAAACATAGAATCACTTAATGACCCCCGTGTACCCCAAACCCAGCTTCAACAATCAACGTCATTTTGCCAAACCTGTTTTATCTCTTCCCCCATTTATTTCTCCAAATTATTTTAAAGTAAATCCTGTATCATTTCCCCTGTAAACAGCTCTGTATAGATCTCTAACTGATAAAGACTTTTGTTTAACCACCTTGCCATTTTCGCACTAAAATTATCTTAGTATTACATTATGCACTACAACATACACACACTAATTCTCTTAATGTCATCTACTGTGCAATTATTATTATTATCTTTTGAAAATGCAAGCAGGATCAGACTCCTCCTGGGGTACCCCATCTTCTCTCTTTCACAACCATACCCATTCTCTACACAGAGGCAAAGTCTAACACCACCGGCTCCTGCTGTCCCCACCCCAATCCCCTGCTTTTCCCTTCACACTGTGGGCCCATTCCTTCTGGAGTCCCTGAAATACCCTCCTCAGTCCCTCCCTGCTCAGCACGCTGCCCGGCTGGCTCCTTTCCCTGTTCTCCCCAGAGCCAGCTCCTTCTCAACCTTCAGGCCTCAGCTCTAAGGTCACCTTGGCAGAGGGGCCTTTCTCAACCGTCCATGCAGGACCCTAGTTGCCATTTTTGCTCCTTCACTGTGATGAGTGCTCATATGTCTCTGAGCACTCATCACAAAGCTGAGGTTTGTAACTTGCTTCTTGCCTGTCCCCATCATTGACCAGGAAGAGCTGGGTCTGTTCTATTCACTAGCCTTGTCCTGGGGTTGAGCTGAAGGCTTGGGAGACAGTAGCAACCAACACATATCGTTGAACAGAAATGAACAATGAAACCATGATCTTACCCCCTGCTTCCTGTTCATTCCCATCTTATCTTCCAGCATCTGTTCTTGCTTCTCCTCCAACCTGTACGGTCTTCTACCTTCTTCTCTATGGACCACCTGTCCTTCACCACATCCTCTCCATCCCCCTGAATCTGTCCTCGCTTCCCTCACCAAGTTCATCGTATCGCTCATGCATCTCTCACCCTCACTATACACTGTGCTCCTTGAAAACCCATGTTTCCGTCCTACTCATCTTTGTAGTCCTGCACAGTGCCTGGAGCACAAGCCTGGGATCTCCATCAAGTTTTTAGGACCAAAAAAAGGAACCATCTGGGCGGGAAGGCAGAGTTAAGCCCAAAGGGTCAGGGAATGCAGAATAAATAATATAGCAGGGCTCAAGGACAGGGCCCAAGGACATAATGGAATGTCATACCAGGAAGGTTTGGATCAGTTGTTGAGATCTAAACGCTGAACAAGTGAGAAGGTCCCAGGCTTCCATTTAAGGACATGCCAGATGTGATCTCGGGGAGATGGAACCCTTTAAACAAACCTAGAATAATCAGAATATAAGCTCCGCTAGGAAGAAGCTCCCCTAGGGGAGGAATTTTTATCTGTACCGTTCACTGCTGTATCTACTATGCTTGGTACATAGTAGGTGCTCAGTGAAGATTTCTTGAATGAATAAATGAATAAATAAACTCAGGGCTGGATGAAGACAAGGCAGAGGTACAAACTGGAGATAAGCAGAGGCAGGATAATACCTATTTCCTCAGCAGCCCTGGGAAGCACCTAAGAAACAAGACACAAACCTGCCAACCCTATGATGGTCAATACCAAACCTATTTCATTTAAATTTGTATTTCCAATATTCAACTGACTCTGGCTCCTAACAGTGCTCAATTTGTTGTGGAATACATGGCTGCTTTTGCAAGATGAATGCCAGCATTATTTAGCTTCAGATGAATTAGGGTTTTCAAAGCTCTTCATGTCTTTAGTGAAAATTCTATATTAGTTCAATTTCTAAGTTTTTGTTAGCTCTGTTTTTAAGCATTGGATCAATTCCAACTTATCAATCAAGGTCAGAGCTGTCATTAGAGCATCTGCTTTGCTAACATGAGTATGTTTATATTTTATTGAGTTTTCTATTTTTACAAGCCTGACATACTAGTACATGCCAGGCCATCTCCAGATTAAGACACTATAAATGGAACAGCAGCATCTTATGAGCTATTAATAGATTGTCAATGAGGAAAGGAGAGAGGTTCTGAAGATACATAGCTTTGGCAAATTTTACATTAAATACAGAATTATTCAATGCAGGATTGTTCAGAGCCTTTATTACATTAATGTGAAATTATGATTCCACTAAGAAAGGGTGCCAGAAGATGTAGTTCTCAAAGTTATTTATTGGTGGAACCCTATTTTAGGTGTTTTTCATGGGACAGCATTTAGCAATTCTGAGGTTATTGTTCCCAGAGCCCAGCTTAGAAAACGCTGTTTTCCACAATACCAAACCATGAGGCTTTTTGCAGTTTCCAAACCACTTAGTTTGCTTAAATAACTGTTCTACCATAATTAAGGGAGGTGTGCACTTATTCACACTTCTCATCCACTCCTCTTGAGAACAGAAGAACAAGAATCCAGAGAGACTGGGCTTTGATATGAGCTTGACTTAATACAAATTACAGCTCTGCCACTTACCAATTGTATAACATCCTACAAATTAATTACTTCTTAGCTTTAGTTTTCTCATCCATAAAAATAAGAACAATGACAGCACAGTAGACAGATGCCATAGACATCATGGTCAGTGATATGCTTGACAGGGTATGGCAAGGCCTGGTACAGAGTAGGCAATATTTCATTCATCAAATATCAGGCACAGTGGAAACTCTGGATGTAGCTATAAACAAAACAGACTGAAGTCCCCCGCCCTTGGGAGATTCTAGCCCAGCAGCGATAGAAAGGTAGACAGAAGTGGACAGGACTCCCCAGATAGTCCCCAAAGTGCAGCCAGGGTGGACACCAGAACTCTAGGGCTACATGAGAAGTCTCTGGCCAAGTTCCTGGTGAAAGGAAAATTGTGAATTGTCCTGTTGCCAAGATCCACCTGAATGCTGCCTGTGCACAGTCACTGTAGCCTAATTCATAGCAGAGGATGCCTTGATCCCTCCTGCTCCCCAGTATGACGGGGGCTCAGAACAGCAGAACACCTGTGTAGCCTCACACTACAGTGTCTGGACACACATGCCAGCCAGCCCCACAGTGAGGACCAAAGACACAAAAGGAGATCATTTCAGGTGAAACTCATCAACTGTAATGAAATCTCCATGTTTGCTGCCAGAGACTGATCCCACAGACACTTGCAGGTGATAAAGCCAGGCCAGGAGGCTGGAGCCCCATTTATTATAAAGCGGCTCCTGCAACTTTTTGAAACGGCAACCCACACCTCGATGAGCAGATGCTCTGTACTGTTTTGTACTTGTCTCCCAATGATGGAGCCAAATGATCCACTGAGCTGCCTGCATCTTCTCCATCAGCTGCCTGCCTGGAAGATGGAGAAGTTGGTCTCTAACTGCACTTTATTTTTCTCCTTCTGCTTGCCTTCCTCCCATGGCAGCTTTCGTACAGGCACTGGGCATTTAATTGTACATGCCACTATTCATCGTGTCCAGAGCTCAAGCAGGGGCTGCTGGCCCTAGCTGCTTCACACTGCAGGCTGAGCGCGCTCTGATTCCTGTCCCATCTGCTTCATGAATCATAGTTCATGTTCTCATAATGATCTCATGTTTTGGGCTCAAGAGGGAGATCCTAGGAAGCTCAAGAAGAAGGTGAAGTATTTAGTTTGCACCAAATGAGGAACAGAACTGTGCATACTTCCTTTGTATATCAATTAGCAGCATATGGTGAGAGCCAAACACACTAATAAAGTTATAAAGAAATATAGGGGTAAGGGAGACAGATGCTTTCTCATAGGTGCTGGCAAGAACGCATGCTGTTAACGTTGCCATTTCCCAAACAGATTGTCTGAACACCTGCGGACGTTCAAGGGCCTTCCTACTCTCAAGTACTCTCCTTGGTGTCTCTTTCAACAAGATGGTCGTAATTCAGGGAGAGGTATGGTGTTTAGGGTGGAGAGACTATGTGACAAGTTTCATCTCACACCTGAGGCCGGCTGGATTGCTGTGTTGAGAAGGATTCTGAGGCTGCACTTGGGCTCAGTGGGAACAAAGGCAAAAATCAGTTATTGTGTTTGTCATAGTGGGACATGGAGCAGGAAAACGCACATGCACCCATTGGACCTGTCGGCGAATGGAAAGAGTCCTCACTGACAAATCGAACATCCTGCAGTCCTGAGGAAGTCATTCCCTTTCCTCAGCCTTGGTTTCCTGATCTGTAAAATCAAGATGGAGATAATATTTCCATTATGGTGTCATGGTAAAGATCAAACCAATGAAGTGTGTAATAAGGCTTTGAGAGCTAGAAGGCATTATGCAAATAGGAGGTAATATACTTGTAAAAATATCTATGTATGCACCTGAGTGTACGTGTGTTTGCTTTTCTAATGCTCTAGAGAGACGTTCTGAACCTTGGCACTTTGATATTTTGTATTGGATCATTCTTTGTTAGGAGGGGCTGGCTTCTGCCTTGGCCTCCACCCACTCCATGCTGGTAGCACCGCACCCCTCAACAGTTATGACCATCAAACATGTCTCCCAGACATTGATTGCCAAATGTCTGCTCAGGGAAAGTTGCTCCCAGTTGAGAGCCACTGGCCTAGCGCAGTAGTTTCTCCTCTGGCTGCACATTAGACTGACCTTGGGGGGCTTTTATAACTATGTCCATGGCAGGCTTAAGCTCCAAACAGGAAGTTTGTATTTAATTGGTCAGGGATGGGTGGGGCATCAACAGTTATCCCAAGGTGATTCCAATACACATTGCAGAATTGAGAGCCTTTCACAAAAGGAAGGAGGGAATCCTTTCTAAGAGAACATAAGTTCTCCTCTCTGGAAAGTTACAACCCCATGGGTTCCCCAGCTGTGCCTAAGACATGAAGCCACATGCTCTTTTAGGGAAAGGCCAGGGGTCCTTCTCGTGGGGAGAAATCAAGGAGAAGGTTCCCCATGCCCCAACCCAATATGCAATGTCCTTCCTCTATTTAACCACAAGAATTTTATTTTTTTAATGAGTTTATGAACGATGTATCCTTTCACAGATGACTGAGAGAATGTGATGAAGAAGATAATGAAACAGGATGGATATCCACGCACATCCATCTTGAAGCAACTTTTCAAAGACAGTGGAAGCCCTAACATCCCCTTGATGAAACGATGCTACACAGAAACATAGCAAGTAACATATGACTGGGTACAAATGGTAAAATTAAAGGCAAACATTGTTGATGAGCTCACCAGAGCTTGAAGTATTGAAGCACAATATTAGCCTTGGTGGAAAATAACTTCATTGAAATATGTCCTTCCTGCCACACAGCTTTCCTAAGACTCTGAAAGCATTCTGTCTCTTTCAGCCTCTTGCTCTCTGTCACCAGGCATTTTCAATAGAATGAACAGAGAAGACAGTTTGGGAATGAAAGTAAAGGATAATTGAAGTCTTGCCTTGATCTATTGTTACAACCGAATAAGCAGAAAGACAAATAAGCAGAGAGACAAATACGCAGTCCCTGCTTAGACCCTCATGGAAGCCCTTCAGCTCCTGGGGCCAGCGGAACAGGCAGTCCATCAGCATATACTTACAGGACACCCAACATAAATAAGTCACTGCGCTATGCTCTCCAGGGGATACAAAGATGGATAAGATGCAGATCCTGCCTTCTAGCTGTTTGTAGTCTAGTTAGGGACCTATAAAAACATAATCAATAATACTGCATGGCCTGAGCTTAAGTCCAAACAAATGACATCAAAGAGAGACACCAAGCTGGCGGTTTCACAGGAAACCAAGCAAACATTGGACATAGAGACCCATCAATGCAGTCAGTCCCCCGGCATTGTTTCTTATGAACTGATGTGCACACATCTGTTAGTCTCCTGAATGAAGGAGGAAAGCACCCAGTCAAGAGTCATGTGACACAGAAAAGCTGGAATGACGCCTGTATCCTGCTTGGACACAGCAATCAGCTGTGTCACGGTATAAGAGATGGGGGGTGGAGTAGGCACAGGCAGAAGCAAAGAGGGTAAGGCAGAGGGTCAGAGGCAAGTGTCACCTCCCCTCTCTGAGTGGTGAACAATGGCTAGACCAGCAGGGACTTATGGAGGGTGCAGAGAAGGGGAAGCTCTTGCCCTCTGCCATGGAGCAGAAGCAGCCTTTGGGGCAGACCTTGGTTTTTCAGCAGAGAAAAACAGGATCTCAGTATGTGGCAAGGATATGACCAGGGTGCTCTCAGGAAAGCAGCATGAGACTGTACATGTGTGGCCCCTGTGTGTCACCCTTTGGGGATTGCTGGACACATTTGGCTTATCTTTTAGGGATCTTTCAGCAGATATCTTTATTCTGAGCTTGGGAGCTGGGGTAATGCTCTATGATACTAGTGGATGGGTAAAAGGAAGATAAGCAGAAAACACACAGGAGGAAAGCCTGCTTTGAATATGTTTGCCTGTAAAACTATGTGTGAGGCGAGCAGTACTGTAAATAATCAGCACTACACCGGTTGAGACCAACATGTCACTAGGATCAAGCCCCTGAAATCTCTCTTGGCCAAGGATGTTGTGCTTGAATCATGACCTCTAGCCCTGGGGGTGTCAAGGAGCCTGATCTGGTGTCTCGTGTCACCAGTGAGTCTTTGCTTGGGCCACTTGAGACTTCAGGGGGGACTTCCAGATTGTTGCTATGAGGTTACCACCTAGTCCAAGCCCCTTTCTCCACTTGGGGCTACCACCTAGTCCAGGCCCCTTTCTCCATTACCTCTTAACTGGTCTCCTTGCCCCGAAAGCATATGCTTCATACAAGAAGCAGAGGAAGCCTTTTGCAGCTCCAATTAGACCTCAGCACTGCCCTGCTCAAAAAACTTCCAGTGGCTTCCCTTCTTACTTATGGTGAAATTCACATTTCTTTCCACACACATTTGGCCCCACAGTGTCTACCCTGCTTCCTTCCCAAACTTTTCCAAACTCTGTTTTGCTCATTTCATTCCAGTGCCAATGGCTCTGGACATCTAACCCATTTTCTTTTTTCTTTTTTTCTTGAGACGGAGTTTTGCTCTGTCGCCCAGGCTGGAGGGTAGTGGCGTGATCTCTGCTCACTGCAAGCTCCGCCTCCTGGGTTCACGCCATTCTCCTGCCTCAGCCTCCCGAGTAGCTGGGACTACAGGCACCTGCCACCACACCCGGCTAATTTTTTGTATTTTTAGTAGAGACGGGGTTTCACCGTGTTAGCCAGGATGGTCTTGATCTCCTGACCTCGTGATCTGCCTGCCTCGGCCTCCCAAAGTGCTGGGATCACAGGCATGAGCCACCGCACCCAGCCCCTCTAACCAATTTTCTACCCAAGAGTCTTTACACTTGCTGCCAACATATTATTCCCCACATACCTCATAACTTTTCCATCTCCTCATTCAGGTCTCCACTCAAATATTATGTCTCCAGACAGCCCCTCCCTGACCGTGTTCCCTAAAGAAGCCCCATCTCTTTCTAGCTCCTTATCCTAATTAATATTTCTTCATAGCACTTACCTCCCAAAATCACATTATAAATTTACTTAAGTGTTTATTGTTTCTATCTCATATTAGGATATAAACTCCAAGAGGACAATCTACGCCTGACCCTAGAACAGTGCCTGCCACATACTAAGTGCACAATAAATACAAATTCAATGAAAGATTGAACAACCTCTTCCAAAACTATCAGACAAATTGCTGAGAGTTCTCACCCCTTTTTTGAAGGAAGCCACTAACATGCACTGAGCTCCGTGGTTACAAAAGCTCCCCAGGACTTTTGGCCCTAATTGAACAGTCCTGTTTGTTCCCCAACCATCCTGGCATGCATCAGCATTGGTGGTTGATTCACTATTTTTGTTTATTTGCTTTTGCTTCTCTCTGCCCAGGGGAGTATCATCCCCACAAAACAAGAATCCTGCCTGGTTTGTTAATTGCTATAACCTCAGTACCCACAAGGAATAGATGCTCAGTAATATTTGCTGGACATAAATCCAGCTAAGCCAAGATTCCATCGGTTGGTTAGTATTTTGCACCCAAGGGCCAGATCTTACATTTACTATTACTAAATAGTATTGTGTTAGATTCAACTCATCATTCCTGTCCACTCCAATCTTTGAGATCCTGCTTCTGTCATTCAGCATATCACCATCCCTGGCTGTCTATGGAAACTTCATAAAGCTGCCGCCACATCATTTCCAAGTCAGTGACAACAGTACAGACAAGTGCTCTCTGTTCCTGCAGACAACGCTCTTCCTGCCTCCTTTGTCTCATTGCTGATCAAGTTGTAAAACTCAGGGTTTAGCCCTGGCCCCTCCTCTACATACTGCCCTTTTGCCACCCCACTCTCCAAAAGGAGGCACAAAATACGCTATGGGCTTGGGAGCGGGATAGACCAAAGTTTGAATCTCCCATTCTTCATTTATTTGCTTTGTAAATGCTGTTAATTCCCTTTGCTTCTTGCATTTCAGTTTCCTTCATCTGATACATAGAGATAAATTTACTACCTCTAGAAGTATTGTGTGGACTCAACACAGTGACAGAAAGTACCCAATACCATGCCAGGCACTTGAGAAATGTGTGATCTATGGGCGTTTAAAACAAAACAACTCTGGCAGGTCAAATTTGGAAACAAGAGAGGAGAGTGAAACCCAGATATTTCACTAAGTCTTTTTCAAGACAAAGTGGGTGCAGGAGGAAGCCCAATACCTCTGCAAAATAGTCTCCACACTCAAAGGTCATGTAGACAGTTGTGGCCACTGGTTTCATGTTCCCATTAAAGTCCCCATGCATCCCTGTACTTAAAGAAGGGTTGCAGGGCTTGTACATGGAGGATGAAAAAAGGGGTGAAGTGCATGGGAACACAGGGATACCGGTGGACTGTCGGGGGGCCAACTGGCAGGCCCATGGCTCCTCACTCCGCCCCACCATCCTTACAGCACCTATTCAGCATGCTCACCCAGCTGGCATTTTTGCATGTACCTAAGACTTATTTAAATAGTGGGGCAAATGGTTAAGATGGGGAAATAATAACAAAAAGCTCTGGGAAAGGTATGCAAATAGAAAACTCCACAAATGTGGAGGAGGCTGCAAGAACAAAGAGAATCAAAAACATTATCAACATACCCCAGGTGTGTGCTCACTGGGAGCCTGAGTGGGTGCCAGGAGGGGAGGAGGGGCAGCCCCTGCCTGCTCAGGGTCTTATACCTGATTTTATTTATAAGCCTGCTGTCTCTGTCGAGCTCCAAAGAAGCCTGGCAGATGGAGCTCAGCCATATTTGGGAGTGGAGGAAAGTGTAAATTAGGTGTTTCCCATAACGTCTCTTCTCAATACACTTCCGGTAATATGTTCACCTGATAAGGCAGCCCCAGAGATGCGTTAAAAATGATGTCCAATGTCACTGCCCCTCGGCTCAAAGCTCTCAGTGGCTTTCACCTTCCTCAGAATAAAGGCTACCCTCCTTTCCCTCCAGCTAAGACTGGCCCTCCGACTTCAGCCCCTCCCTCCTTTCTGGCTCCATCTAGCCTATTCTGTCTTTGCAGATCCACAAACCCACCCCCAGGGCTCTCATCTCAGCTCTTTGCTCATTTCTCTCTCTCCTCTTTCAGTCTCAAATGTCTTGGTCTCTTAGAGCCTTTCTCCGTTCATGCAGACTAACTGCAAACCCTCCATCCTCCTGACTCTCCCTTTCTTGGGTTTGTCTTTGTTGGCACTGACCACCATCTAACATAACTTATATTCTGCTTCTTACTTTTACAATCTCTTTCTCCTAACTAGAACGTAAGCGCAATGAGGACAGGGCATTTTGTCTGTATCTCCACTGGCATCTCCCTAGCATTGCCAACTTTACCTGGCACATGGTGGGGACTTAATAAACAAAGATTTGTTGAATGAATGTCCTTTTGTGGAGTAAAGCTACACACGTTTCTTCCTTTTTTTCTTTTTTCTATCTCGTCACCCGGTAAGCTGACTAAAGGAACTAATTCCTGATGAAAAGCACGTGCTCCGCACCTGGCACAGGATACATACTTAATTATTGGCTGCCATTATGACTGGGCAAGTTTAACCTCTGTAAAGTGAGCATTGGTGGCACTGCTATCCTCATTATGGTGCTCAAAGAGAAACAGAATGAAGATAGTGGCAGACAGCAAGGCCCAGTTTGGTGCTACTGGCACAAGAAGGAACTGGGAGCAGGGCTGAACCAGTGAGTGGGACCCTCAGAGGTCAGGTAGAAAAAGCTGAGAAGACAGAGGGTAGAAATTATAACAGGAGTGACTTCCTCTAGCCTGTGGTCCTTCAAACTACAGGAATAGCCATGCCAGCAGCTGCGTGCATCTTGGTTACAGCTAACTATGGATGGCGATCCCTTCCCACCCCGTTCCTGTTCCCCAAGGAAAACCATTTTCTCATCACCCAAGTAAGCAAGGCCCAGAGCCGAGTCTGATTCCTACAGGGGCTCCCACTCTGGCCAGGCTGCATGGATTGGCACATCCAATGTGTTGGGCCACATTTCCCACAGGGCAGCCAGTTGCATGCTATAGAACTGAGGGCAATAAAGGTGGTAAGTGCACACCAGCCCCTTAACAACACCACTGTTATACACAGAACATCGGATGGGCCTCAGGGGCTCTGCATGGACTGGCCCCTGGCTCTGTTCCTCCCCTCCCTTCTCAGGGCTACAGTCACACTGGCACCTCCAGTTCTTTGAGGGCCTTTTGTCTGGACACTCTTTCCCCTCTCCGGCATGTGTTCATCTCCCGTTCCTCTTTTACGTCACATGTCCAATGCCCCCTCCTGACAGAGGCTGTTTCTCACTTCCCAGGGCTGTCTCCCACTTGTATAACCTTCCCTTTGTTGCATCACATAGGCATATGGTAGGGTGTGTGTGTGTGTGTGTGTGTGTGTGTGTGTGTGTGTGTGTGTGTGTGTGTGTGATTATAAATTAGTTAATGAGAATCTCACTCACTGGAACCCATCTTCCCGGAAACAAGTCTAAATCCTCTCAGTATCATTATCCTCAATTTATCATCTCTTCTCACTCTGTTTTCAGGCTCTCCATCAAGACAACAGTGGGTCCCAGCAGTTACACCTACAACCAGACATTTGCAGTCCTGATTTTTAGCCTGGCTTGAGTACCCACTATCTCTTTCAGAGCTTACCTCAAAAGCTAGTTGCGATACCTGCTGACCATCCCATCTGCAAAGCATTCCCCTTCCCATCATTAGCTGTAGGCTTCATAATCCTGCTAATCCTCGAAAGCTGGTCCTTAGACTAGGAAGAGTAGTATCACCTGAGAACTTGTTAGAACTGCAAAACCTTAGCTTAACCCCAAACTGAGTAAGCCAGAATTTGTGTTTTAACAGCATTCCCCAGACTATCAGCATGCATATGAAAGCTTAGAAACCATTAGAACACTTCTCACAGCGTATAGTTATTTAATTTATTTAATAGTCACCTATCTCACTTTCGACCAAAAGGGACGTTCTGTGAAGGCAGGGAATTTGTCCTGTTTATCATTGTATTTCCACTGCGTGGCACAGTAACTGACACATAGTAGGCACCAAATAAATATGAATGATTTAACAAGTAAAAGAAAGAATGACTGAATAAATTTCCAGTTTCTTCAAACTCCCATGATTTATGATCAGTGGTCATCTCTTTCCAGTTCATTTTCCTTCTCCCTGTAGGCTAAGTTGAGCTCACCTGCCTTCATCAGGCATTTATACAACATCTCCTATGCAGGATGTCCTGTGTGTTGTTCCTGGGAATTGTGAAATGCAGTTCCTGCTCCACAAAGATCTCTCAGTTTAAAAGCTTCACTCAAAAGAAACAACTCCTTTCTTTTCTCTGACTACATCTTTGGTTTCTAACCTCCCATCTCCTGAAGTCTAAACAGTAGGTGTATTTTTCAGTCCTCACTTGCCAAAGAATGGTCCACACTGTTTCTCCCCATAGAGTCTTTTTTCCAATTAGATAAGTGGGTCTTTTTTTCAAACCTGTCACTCTTTATGTTTTTTCATTGCTAATGAGCTCTTATCCAGTTTCTGAAGATGCCGCAAGCTGTCCTGCCTCCATCAGAAAACATCAGAACCACTGATGTTTTCAGAACCACATCAGAACCACTTCCTCACATATGCAATGAGCCATCTTGAGTCCCATGAACTTCCAGCCATCACAGCCCAAGGGTCCTCATTTGCTCATTTTGCATGGCAGATTCCCTAGCCTTCAGACCCTAGAGAGCTGTGTTTATGTCTAGCTTTAACCCTAGCTTCCTTGCTTTTTCTTAATTAATAGTTCCCCTAGCCCCTTTTTGCCTGATAGGCTCTTCTCCTTCCCTCTAAGGGGACTCCTCTTTATCCTTGGAGATACAATTTATGGTATAAGAAACTTTATTCCCACAATTTTTTACATCAACAATAAACGAGAAAAACTATGATCACATTAGCACAGGCTGAAAGGGCATTTGATAAACTTTTACGGCAATATGTACTTAAGTAAAAAACACAAAAAAAGTAGGAATCAAAAGGAAATGTTTACATACGATAAATATTTTTTAACAAAAAGTAACAACAAATATTAAAATAAGAATAACTTTTCATTAAAATCAGAAACTAGAAGGCAATGCCTACTATCACTAACATATTAGCATGATCTAAATGGTTCCAGCCAATGTAATAAGATAAGAAAAAATAAATAAGGAGCCCAAAACTGGAAAAGAGGAGATAAAATTCTACTTCTTTGGCTGATGATTTGATTGCATATACAGAATGCCCATACAAGCTAAGTTTTAAAATCCTATAATTAGTGAGAGTATTTGATAAGGCTCAAGGATACAAGAAGAATCTAAGAGGAAAATAGATTCTCTAACTAGCAATAAGTACCTAAAAATGGAAATAACTTTAAAATTTACAATAGTGAAAAAATGATAAAAAGGTAAATTTATGTATTTATTTATTATTGAGATGGAGTCTCACTTTGTCACCCAGGCTGGAGTACAGTGGCATGATCTCAGCTCACTGCAACCTCTTCCACCTGGGTTCAAGTGATTCTCCTGCCTCAGCCTCCTGAGTAGCTGGGATTACAGGCACCTGCCACCACAGCTGGCTAATTTTTGTAGTTTTAGCAGAGATGGGGTTCCACCATCTTGGCCAGGCTGGTCTTGAACTCCTGACCTCGTGATCCACCCACCTCAGCCTCCCAAAGTCCTGGGATTAAAGGCATGAGCCGCTGTGCCTGGCCAAAAAGGTAAAATTTAACAAGAAAGCCATAGAACCTATATGAATAAAACTATAAAAGCTTATTGGAGGACATAAAACAGATTTTGAACAAATGGAAAGAAAAATTAGGTTCTTCATTAGGGAAATGTAGTATCATAAAAGTGTCAAAATTATACATATAAATATATAAAATTTAATGATACTCCTATTAAAACATGAATAGCATTTTTCTATGCTTTGAAGGTAAAATTAACTTCAGTTCACATAGATTTAAAAATTGCTCAAGAATACTAAAATTTGCATACACATATATAAAAGTTAAGATGAAGGATTTGCCTTACCAGATGCCAAAACTCACTATGAAACCTCTCTAAACAAATCAATATAATAATAGCATAAGAATAGAAAAATTAATCAGTGGAAAAGAAGATCCAGAAATAGATCCTAATTAATATAAGATTTCTAAATATGGCAGAAGAGATATCTTCATTCAATAAGGAAAAAGTAGCTTATTTAGTAAATAACCATGTGCAATGGCTCTTGGATTAAAAGAATAAGGAGCTGGACTATCTTATACCACATTAAAAAAAAATTCACATGGATTAAACAAAGTTCTCTCTATAAAATGTTACACAAAAAATTGCAAAAAAATTATATTTACTTCTACTCTAGGGGTGGAAGGCCTTCATACCCAAGAGGGGGATCACTAAATTTTAAAGAGGAAACACAAGGCACATGTCCATGTAAACATCAACCACAAACTATGTATTATGTAACTAGAAGCCATAACTATATAAACATAGCTGAAGGTAACATTTTCCAAGTGAACAGAGAAACCAAAGACTTGGGAAACATTTGCAATGCAGGTGACAGTCCATAGGTTAATATCTATGCTATACAAAGAGATCTTACAAATTGACAAAGAGAAACAATCCCACAGAAACATAAACAAAGAATATGAATATGTAATTCACAGAATAGCAAACCCAACTCCCAATAAAGATATGAAAATATATTCAGACTTGTTGGTAGTCAGAGAAATGCGAAGTAACACGTCATTATTTTACAATCATGTCCCAGGCAAAAATTAAAAAGAGAGTTAAGACCTATTGCTGGTGGGGATGATGGGAAAGTTCTCTTATCACTAGCAGAAATATGAAGCATTTCTGGAAACAGATGGACATATGTATTAAAGCCAAAAATACACATGCCCTTCAAACTAGAAACAGCATTCTTGCAGTTTTGCTCTACAAAAATATTCAGAGATGTTTATTATAGCCTTCTTCAATGAGGAAAAAATATGGAAAATAGTAAATGTCCATTAGTAGGGGCATATTCATTAAGTTATAGTACATTCACACTAAGAAACATTATATTATATGATGCAGCCAAATAAATAAATAAGAATTAGAACAGTTGTTGAGATTAGAACTATTGTAAAGTTCCAGATGCAAAGATGTACACATATTATAATACTACGTTTTAACAAAACATTTTTTAAAAATCCTATGTGTGTTTGTATGTTTGTGTGTGTGTGCATAAATAAAAATAGTTATGTAAGAATGGAGAACAGAATGGAAAATATGCAACCATAGCATGGGTTTATGGTGCGTTGAGAGGGTCAGTTAAAATGGAGTTGCGGCACTCATTAAGGCAGAGTTGAGCAGAGAGATGGCAGAGCAAAGCAAGCCCCAAAGAGAAAAAGACTATACTAACAAAAACATCAACAACCAATGGGTATGATATGACTCCATTTCTGTAAAAGTGTTTGTGTATGTGTACTGGAAAACAAAGAGACAGCACTTGATCTAATTTACTTCTTACAGTTTCATCCCTGCCTCACAGGGTAACACATATGTTATGATATTATTCAGTCAACCTAGACACCAATTGACCCCTCTGTACTCTTGTGTATGGTGTGCAAGTGCCTGCATTCACTTGTTGGTATAAAGAGAAGGGTGTGGAAATCTGTATAAACCTCAAGTGGGATGAGACAGGAGGATACAGGAAAGGGCATATTGATTGCGGGAGATGATTATCCTTTATGAATACATCTAGTGGGTGAGCCCCTACTGACTCATAAGAGTCCATTGTTAAAGATTCAGGAATTTTGCAAGACAGCTGTTAAACCTAGCTAGCCATTATAGGCTGGGCTCGATGGCTCACACCTGTAACCCCAGCACCTTGGGAGGCTGAGGCAGGTGGATCACCTGAGGTCAGGAGTTCGAGACTAACCTGACCAACATCATGAAACTCCATCTCTACTAAACATACAAAAAAAAATAGCCAGGTGTGGTGGTGTGCACCTGTAATCCCAGCTACTTGGGAGACTGAGGCAAGAGAATCACTTGAACCTGAGAGGTGAAGGTTGCGGTGAGCTAAGATCACACCACTGCACTCCAGCTTGGGCAAGAAGAGCCAAATTCCGTCTCAAAAAACAAAACAAAAACCTAGCCATTTTAAAAAATTAAGTTATATAAAGTTATAATAAATTATATTAAAAACATGAGTAATAGGTAATACTTATTACTTTAATACTTCTTCATTATTATACTATTTTTACTATTATCTGTGCTCTTGAGAATACTATATAAAGGAGTGGGACTGCACATCTTTTTCCAGCTCCATGTTCAGTAATGTCACACTGGTAGTTTGAAACCAGCCTTGGTGGGAGTATTTACACCACAGAAATTGGCAAGGACTACAAGCCAGGGCTTGGCTTATTGTTTGGATCACTGCCTAGAGTTAAGAAGGTGATGGAGAAGATGTTCCTGATGCAGATTAGACTTAAAAATGGGTGTGTCTGTAGCTGTTACATTGTGAATAGCATAAAATGTTGAGAAAGTATTTTTCAGGTTATTAAAATTTATTACCCAATTCAGCAAAGCTGTGCCTAATGTCACCTATGAATGAGTAATGTTCTGACATGTTTTCATTGTTTCACTTTTGTCTTACATAACATTTTAGCATTATCTTATATCTTTGTTAACCTAAATGAAAATATCAACCAGCATTCATGTGTAACATATACTTGCTTGTTAATTGCAACTATCATTTGGCTATGGATGCAAGAGTTTGGTAAAAATCAGCAAAAGCATTCTGTGAGAATTCAACTGTCTATATACATGGGATTTATAGTAAAGAATATTCAGATTTTTATTTATAAAGCGCATGCTATATACATCCCCACTTATAATAAGCTAATGGATGTAAATACCTATTTTTCCCAGAGAACTGGTTGTCAGAAATTTCCCAGCTCACCACTGCTTGTATCACTTATCATTATAAGCATGTGCATTTAAAAAATATATAAACAAAAGGAAAATCTTAAATAATTAAATGGCACCTCCGCTGAGAAGCTTTTCCTGGTTCCCTCAGTTCTCTCTGCTTGGTACTCCTGCAGCATCTTTATGTAGCTCTTTGTCTGTTTTATTTGCCCTTGCAGTAGGGACTGTGTCCAGTCTTTTCTCTCACAGGGCCACCTCATGCAGAATAGCTGCCCGGCACATGAATCCATCAATCAACTGGGTAATCAGAATGAGGAAGGTGCATATGACAGAAGTCCAGAGACCAGATTCGAATAGGGAAATGAGGGCCAGCTTCCCTCCAAATGCTTGCATAGGACCTGAGGGGATCGGCAGCAACTGAACTTTCAACTAGAATTCTGTAGCTGAGCTTGAATCCTTTATAGATTCATTTCATCAGCAGAATTTTCAGCTCTTGCATTGTGAATATGCACAAGGATGTGTAAACTGTCTTTGTTTCTTTTACCTGCCTTCTTTTTATCATTCTCATTTTCAGGGTGTAAAAGTACTCCATAAATGAAGATACAATCTCATATTCTTGACAGCAAAAGGTCCTGGCCCCTAGTAGGATTTATCTTATCTCTAGTTGATGAGTAGACTGAAAAAACTCAGTGGGAAGGTACATCTTGACCTCTGAGGGTCTGTGTGCTGCAGCCGATATAGGTAACCATGATAGGGAGTAGAGATAGGCTGAGAATTACATTTTTACAGAGAAAAAATAAACATCTTTATTTTTTCAAATGAAAGCATTCCTCTCAGTGTGGGGTGTAGTATTGCGCAGGTGCTTTGAGCCTGGAGTTTTCAGAAGGATCTGCCCTCAAACGTTAGCCCTGCTGTCGATTAGCTGCTGGCCTTGGGCAGCGTAGTTGACCTTGAGGGACCTCAGCTTCTTCATCTATATAACTGGGATTGCAATCGCATTGTGCCTTTCACTTGTTGTGAAGGCTAACCACAGGCTGTGAAATGAAAGCATATGTACACACAAAGACGTGTACACGGGTCTTTGCAACAGCTCTATGTGTAATAGTCAAATGCTGAAAACAATCCAGCTGTCTACCAACCTGTGAATGGATGGACAAATTGTGGTACATTCATATAATGGAATACTACTCAGCAACAAAGAGGAATCAACTGTTGATAGGCATCATCACATGACAAATTTCAACATAATTATGTTGGGTAAAAGCAGCCAAACCACAATTTTATTTTTATAACATTCCGGAAAATGTAACTATAGTGACAAAAAGCAGATTGGTGGTTACCTGGGGATAGAACTGGGGGTTAGAGGAGACAGGAAGAAAGAAGGGAGTAGAAAGAGGTATAAAGAAACTTTTCAGGGTGATACATATGTTCATTATCTTGATTGTGATCATGGTTTTGTGGGTGATTTGTATGTCAATGCATTAAATCGCACACTCTAAATATGTACAGTTTATTAAATAGCAATTATACTACAATAAAGCAGTTAAAAAGTTTACAGAATAGGCTGGGCACTGTGGCTCACGACTGTAATCCCAGTACTTTGGGAGGCCGAGGCAGGCGGATGATGAGGTCAGGAGATTGAGACCATCCTGGCCAACATAGTGAAACCCCATCTCTACTAAAAATAGAAAAATTAGCTGGGCATGGTGGCGCATGCCTGTAATCCCAGCTACTTGGGAGGCTGAGGCAGGAAAATCGCTTGACCAGGGAGGCGGAGGTTGCAGTGAGCCGAGATCGTGTCACTGCACTCCAGCCTGGCAACAGAGCGAGACTCCGTCAAAAAAAAAAAAAAAAAAAAAAAAAAAAAAGTTTACAGAGTAATAGATGTTACAGTTGCTGGTATATAGTAAAAGATCAACAAATGGTGGCTGTTAGGATGAAGATAAGGATGAAAAATCTGACTATGATGATAATGACGATATTCCTGCTGTTGTCACTCTTGGGAGAGAATACTGCTTCTTGACCACACTCTTTTTCTCTTCCTCCATTGATCACTTTGACCATCTAAGGCCCATTGTCATTCTTATCTCCTCAGTGCTCTACTAGGCATTCCCTTTTCTGACAGCCAATACCCTCTCTGGCTCAAGACACTTCATTGTACACCATTCGAAAGCCTTGACCAAGGGTTCAGGCAGACATGGGCTGACATTTGCTTTATTACTTGCTAACTTGGACAAGCCTCAGTGTTCTAGTCTGTGAACTGGGGATGGGAATAGCAGACACATTGCTGGCATACTTAGAGGTAAGGAGTGCAGGGAAAGCCCCGAGACTCAGAGTCAGCATTCAATGGGTAGCACCTCAGTGACTTCTATTCCATCTCCTGTTGATTGGGTTATTCGGGGGCTGCTAAGTAGCATCTTCTTCTCCTCCTGAATTCTGAACAAATTGAAACATAGATGAGGGAGAGGCAGATGGAAGCCAGCACATCACTCTCCTTCCCAAACAAGCGTAAACTGGAGGGTGTCGTTGACGTGAAAGCAAAGCCAATTTTTAGTGCTAAACCTATAAATTTGACATATTTATCCATGTACTAATGGCAACACTGAACTTGGGCACCCAGCCTCCCAACGTGAGGGCACAGGATGTTCCAGCCTGGAAAAGAGTAGAGGAATTATGCCTTTTGTGGCTCATGCACTCCCAAGAGAAAAAAAGGAAGTTTCTGAATGAAGAATGTCACGTTTATGACTCCTAATTCCTTTTTTTTTTTTTAAGATGGAGTCTTGCTCTGTTGCCCAGGCTGGAGTGCAGTGGCGTGATCTCCGCTCACTGCAACCTCCACCTCCCAGGTTCAAGTGATTCTCCTGCCTCAGCCTCCTGAGTAGCTGGGATTACAGGCACGTGCCACCATGCCCAGTTAATTTTTATATTTTTAGTAGAGACAGGGTTTCACCATGTTGGTCAGCCTGATCTCACTCCTGATTTCGTGATCCTCCTGCCTCGGACTCCCAAAGTTTTGGGATTACAGGTGTGTGCCACTGCACTCTACCGACTCCTAAATTTGTATAGTGCAAAAATCTATCCTCCCTCATCCTTCAATGGTAGAGCGCAAGTAGAGGGGCAGAAAGAGTCCAGGGGTGTGAAACTAATGGAGCTCCCTCCATGAAGTGAAACATCAGGAGTGAGGAGTCAACATTCGCCCTCTAAAATGCTATTTTCATTTGTGATTTTGTTAAGCAGAAGTACCACTTTCCTAACTATATCATAAGTTAGATGACTGAGCACACAGGCAAACTAAGTAAAGTACTGAAATCAGCATTTCAGGAGTCAGCACAGGGAGAAGAACCTCCTCAGGGCAGCAGCCCTCTCTAAAGCATTCCTGTCTGATGGCCAAAGTCACGGAGCTCACCGCATCTTACACCAATTCACTACCCAGGTTACAACCACTGTCCCAACAGATCATGTGATTTTATCTATAATTTCTGAATCAGTACTAAGCAAGAGTGTGCCATCTTCTATATGGAATATAGAAGTTATCTATATCACCCTAAAGTCTTCTGGGTTGTAGGTTACACATATTCCATTTTTAAATTTTTTTCTCACATATTATGGTTTCCAAAACTCCTTATCACCTAATTCTCCTTCAGTGGAAATTCCCCTCCAACCTGTCAATGTCGATTTCCCTCCAAACTGTCAATAACCTTACAATTGTATCACTGGAAAACAAAAGCTACAGGTGCTATTAATCAATCAATCAATCTAAAAATAATTTAGATTTTTTTTTTTTTTAGCCACCAAAAAAAAAAAAAAATTGCAAAAACCTCAATTACTTTTGTACTAACATACCACTGAAATCAGGTGCCCCAAATGGTGCTGTCGCAGGACAGAATAGCATGCATCCTTGCAAAGGAATGGAGGCTTACCTACTTGTGTGTTCTGGGCAGCATCCTCACTCTGTTGACTCCTATCGAACTTGTGATTTAAAAAAAAAAAAAAAAAAAGGCCTAAGGTATTTAATCACATCAATTACTGGCAAGCCAGGGTTTCCAAATCTTGAATTTGCACTTCTGATCTTTTGAGTTGGAATTCCAGAATTCTATTTCACCCTATTACAATTCATCTCTTCAAGAGGTACCCAACGTGAGGTGATTAGGAGCACAAGTAGTCATCAGGCAGATCTGGGATAAGCTTTGGATATGATTCCATGAGCTTCTGTTTTCTCAACTGTAAAATGATAACAATAACAACACCCATGTCATGAAATCATGGTGAGAATAAAAACGAGACTATACATGTAAATGGCTCAGAACAATGGCCAACACAAAGAAGGAAATAAATATTAGTTCACATTATTATTATGTTGAATACATAAATATTATCATGAGAGGACATAAGTAAGAAGACACTTGATGGAATCATGATTTGAGAGGTATTTATTTTAATCACTTTAGAAGTGACTTTAGAGCTGTGTGTATGAAACAAATGATACTCTGAATTTTTAGATAGTTTAACTGCATTTTAGAGGGTATTATATTCTCCAGTGTACTTGAGAGTTGACTAATTTGCAGATGTCACAGTGAGACAAATGTCACCTTTCCAGTGTCAAGGGTCAACCATTTAAAACCAACTACATTCAAATTAGTTCAACCATGGTAGAAGAGAGTGTGGCGATTCCTCAAAGATTTAGAACCAGAAATAACATTTGACCCAGCAATCCTATTACTGGGTGTATACCCAAAGGAATATAAATCATTCTGTTATAAAGATATATGCATATGTATGTGTATTGCAGCACTATTCACAATAGGAAACACATGGAATCAACCCACATGCCCATCAATAATAGATTGCATTAAAATAATGTGCTACATAAACACCATGGAATACTATGCAGCCATAAAAAGGAGATCATGTCCTTGGCAGGACATGGATGAAGTTGGAAGCCGTTATCCTCAGCAAACTAATGCAGAAACAGAAAACCAAACACCACATGTTCTCACTTGTAAGTGGGAGCTGAACAATGAGAACACGTGAACACAGGGAAAGGAACATCACTCACTGATGCTTGTTGGGGGAGAGCTGGGGGGTGTGAGGGAGAGCATTAGGGAAAAGAGCTAATGCATGCTGGGCTTAATACCTACGTGATGGGTTGACAGGTGCAGCAAACCACCATGGCACACATTTACCTATGAAATAAATCTGCACATTCTGCACATCTACCTCAGAACTTAAAAAAATAAAAAATAAATAAATAAAAAAATAAAACCAACCTACATTCTTTAGGAGCCCCTACCATTTTTCATGATGCCTCACAATCATAGTCAGCAGTTCCATGGTCAGGTCGTTCAATGGCCTGGGTTTGAATTCCCATGGGACTGCAGATTTGGACTCTGTAAAGAACTAGCTATCATTTCCCCATCTACTTGGCCCGAAGTTATCTTTTATCCATAGTTGTAGTACTCTCTTTTCTGGTGTGAAGGCACTCTTCCAAGCTAGAGAAAATAGAACTCAAATAACAGCTGGGTGACGGAGCCTTCCCCAAGTTACACAACTCTCTCTTCCCTCTTCATCTTTCTCTCAACATTGCTATAAAGACCTTTCTTATTTATATTTAACTTTATTGTCATGGCCCAGCATCTTCTGGAGTATAGCCTTGGTAATAGCACAAATTCTAATTAACGAATGTGTAATTAATTACAATTAGTTACACCTCTTAATACCCACACTCTTGGCCATGTAACTTTACAGGGCCCTCTCAATCTGGGCAGAGGATTCTGTCTGACCTCTTAACTCTGAGCTCAGCCATGTGATGTGCTTTGGCTAAAGGAATAATGCAAGTTCTTTTACCTGCAAGTACCACATGCACATTTCCCAGCTATCCTCTAGGAGGATGAAAGGCATCCTAAAAAACTTCGTCAACCTGGTCAAGACTATCCTAGATCAATGAACAGCCATTCAACCCCCAGACAGGTGAACAAACCCAGCCAAGATCAGCAGAACTGATTAACCAACCTGCAGCCAACCCCAGTATATGGAACACTCAAAATCAGCTAAGTCCAGCCAAGATCAGCTAATCCCTGCAGATTTCTAGGCTAAACAAATGTTAACGCCCTATGCTAATGATGCTTTATGGTTGGTTGTTAGTCAGCTTTATTGTAGCAATAGGTAACTAATACAGCCTCCCCAGCACGAGCCTACAATAATTGTATTTAGAAGATTTGCGAGTGAAATAGGTAGGGAACCTTATTCCATTCTTATCAACTACTCCTCACTTAAGCTTTAGGGAGTAAAGAAAGCTTAGTGAGGCCAGGCGTGCTGGCTTATGCCTGTAATCCCAGCACTTTGGGAGGCCAAGGTGGGTAGATCACAAGGTCAGGAGTTCGAGACAAGCCTGCCCAAAATGGTGAAATCCCATCTCTACTAAAAATACAAAAATTAGCCAAGCGTGGTGGCGGGCACCTGTAGTCCCAGCTACTCAGGAGGCTGAGGCAGGACAATCTCTTGAACCTGGGAGGTGGAGGTTACAGTGAGCCAGGAACGTGCCATTGCACTGCAGCCTGGGTGACAGAGTGAGACTCCGTCTCAAAAAAATAATAATAAAATAAAAATAAAGAAAGCTTAATGAGGGACACTCTTGGTCCTTCTGAATGATTAACATGGTTAAAAGTCCCATAAACTCAGTCCACAAGGAGTAGAATCTTGATTTCACTGAACATGAAAAATTATCCAATTTAACAAATAGACACCATCACTGGCAACACAGACAACACTCCATTTGACACCAATACACTCAAACTAGATGGCTTGTCTATTATCTGTCACCCAGAACAATTTTACCATTGTAAGCCTGCTTTTGAAATATGAAATCTTGGTAGAGTTACAACTTTCTTTGCAGCTTGGATTCTTTTTTTCTTCTGCAGAGAGCTATTTTAAATACCCCCAAACTTGTGTGGGAGTGCCAATCGGCCACATTTAATTGGCCAGATTGTTAGCCTCGGCGATGCAGCACTCTTCAGAAAATTAAACATAGACAAGATTGTTACTTTGCTCTGTTATTGTGGCTACAGAATGGCAAACCAATCTGTTGAAACTGAAAAATCCAGCCGCTCAATTATCTGTCGGGCTTACACAGCTAAATGCCCCCAAAGTGGATTATTTTTACTTAGCTGAGGCACATTTTGAGTGAATATGTTGCCTTCTCGACACTGTGCATGGTCAAGGCTCAAGGTCTTCCTAACAGCCTGCAAACTGCTTAGGAAAAGGCTGGTCTTAGAAATACAGACTCTTATTCATTAATTTACTTATTTGTTCACTTAACTTGTAAGCATTGACACATACCTACTCTCTGCCAGAAACTGTGTTGGGTGCTGGGAATAAGAAAAAGTTAAATAACCATTAGCCAAATAAACAACCAGTCAGAGGGTAAGGCAGGAATAGAATTTAGGTTTCTGACTCTAAAGCAATGGTTCCTAACCAGGGAGACATTTGCCAATATCTAGAGATATTTCCCTTTCCCTTCAGGAGACATTTGCCAATATCTAGAGATATTTTTGATAATCATGACTGAGGTGGGGCAGGTGTTATTTGAATCTAGCAGATAGAATCCAGGCATGCTGCTAGGCATCCTACAATACACACGACAGTCCTCACAACAAAAGATTACCCAGCCCAAAATATAAACAATGTGAAGGTTGGAAATCCCTGCTCTCAAGCTATGCACTGAAGTAATTTCTCGAACAGCAAAGTCTCTATCTAATCCGACACAGTATCTTCTGCCCCAGCACAGGGCCAAGCACAAGCACGTACTCCAGGAATGCCGGATGGATGGTTGGATGAATGGGTGGATATGGATGGATGGATGGATGGATGGATGGATGGATGGATGGATGTGATGGATGGGATAGATGGATGAATGGATATAAGGATGGATGGATGGATGGATGGATGGATGTGACAGATGGATGGGATAGATGGATGAATGGATATAAGGATGGATGGATGGATGGATGGATGGATGGATGGATGGATGGATGGATGGATAAATGGATCTCACACTCAAAGATACCATCAATAGATGTATACAATGGGTATTGGGTAAGTTGTTTAGGCCATCAGAAGTTAAACAGATGTTCCAATTTTCCACTAGAGTTTGAGTAGCTTCAAGAAGGGAAACATTCTGGTAATTTTGACATGAATTTCACGGGACTATGACTTGTGATGAATTTGGTGCTCCAGAAAACCTCACAGCTCTGACCTTCCTTAACCATTTACCTCATTCCCCATTAAACTCAGATAAGATATCTTGGGTTGTTTCTGCAAACCTTCCTGGCCTGAAATAAAGATAATCTGTCTTTTATTTCTTAACCACTGGAAATGAGGGTAAATTCCTCACAACCAACATTCTGTAGATTTATTTGGCCAATTCTTCTACTTTGGGTCTGAACTCATCCCTAGTAATGTACAATCTGTTTTAGATGTTGATTTTTAATGGTGTGATTTTGGCTTGTCCTTCAAACAACTTGAGTAGAAACACTGATTTAATTTTATCCCTTTCATCAATGCCAGGGAACAGAATAAATTACTCAAGAATATGTTCTTTTGCCTTTGCTTCCCCCCACCATAAGAAATTATGAAGATATTAATAAATGTTCCAAGGTTGATCTTCTCTCTTATGGAGTGGCTGTGCACCCCTGTTATGAATAGGTATGGGGTTGGTGCTATGGAAGAAGGCACTCCAAGGCCAATAGGAACCTATCCCTGCCCTTTGAAAAGTCACAGTAAACAGGGCAGCTGTGAAAAGATGCTGGCAGCTCTATCTGGTGTCCAGGATAAAAAGTCAGGTAGAATCCTGAAAATTACTGACATGTATATGGCTCCTATTAGATCACACAATCCTTGGAACAGAGACCAATCCTTCAATGAATATGCTTCTTCTATCCACCTTAAGTTTGATTCCTCATTAGAAATCAACCATGGAGAATTATATATTGGAGCAAGTGTTTGGAAAGTTTTTCCTCTTAAAGATTCAAATGAAATGTATGAGTTTTGGTAACACAGGTCTGGCCAGTCAGGTTTAGCAACTAATTGCTTGCCTGGCCCCCTGAGACTATGTGCTGTACTTAAATAGCACAGTGTTTGGAAACTAACCAAACAACTGTCATCACAACTGCTCTAGTGAGCCAGATAGACTTGGCCAAAGTTAAAAGAGGTGGGGGGGAGGGGAAAAGATTCCTTTGTTTTTTCAGCAAACACCTACCATGCCAGGCAAAATGCCAAGTACAAAAGACACCAACCACCAGATGGATAGATTCACTGCCTTCAAGTTGCTTCCAGTCCACTGTGGGAGATGGGTAGAGGTTTGTTTTGGTTTCGAGTCAGCCTTTCTTTAATTCTTTAAAACCCAAAGAGAGATTCAGACCTATTGGATGATATCTTTCTTTTTGGTTGCTATTACATTTCCTATCCTCTCCTCCAAATTTCTGGTATTATCCTTGAAAAGGCACAAAGAAGTCTTGAGGTAGACCAATGGCAATGTTGGCTCATGGGTCACTGTCAGTCAAGGTCAGGATCCTCTAAGATTCTTATTCTTTTTTCTTGTGCTCAGGGCCTCATGTTACGAAATGGCTGCAGGAGCTCCAGGCATCATGTCTACAGAATACAGGAAGAAAGTGGGGAGGGAAACGCTGATGATCTATTCTGACTGAGTCTGACCCTTTCAATAAAGAATAAAAAAGCTTTCTGGAAAGCCCTGGCCACAGGTTTTGGCTTATACCAAGTTGTCCGGGACTCTGACACATGGCTACCTCTATCCTGAAGGTGGCATAAAGGAAAGAATTGTGGAGGAGGGTCAATCTAGCCAAGACAAACAGTCTATAAAGCAGTCCATTTGGAAAATGTCACTGAAGAAACATATTTATAAAGAAGTCTTACAAGATTTCTCCTACACTGACCAACTAAATTTAGGTGCTACAAATACACAAGAAGTTCTTGAAGTTGGGAGTTTGGGAAACTACAAACAGGTTAAATTGCCATCAATACTTTGTATTTTACCATCAAAATTAATCATTTCACCAGTTCTATGGAATAAATTTAATTGTTAGCCCCATTTCACAAAGAAACTGAGGTGCAGAGTTGGTCAAATAACTAGTCCGAGGTCATATAGCTAGGAGGGGCAAAGTCTTCTTTTTCCTGGACTCGGCACTTGAGCATGGATATGTGCATTATTACTCACTGAAGCATGAAATGTGTGCACACATACCAAGCACTGATGTCAAGAAAGCTGTGATTAAAAGGTAGAAGTTTAGCTAATGGACGTGTTTCCAGAGCAAGTAAGCTTTGAACCAAAAATTCCGGGGCAGCTGAAAGGCTGATTCATTCATTCCCTCATTCAAGAATGAGCACCTACTTGATTCTATCCCTGGGTTGAAGATACAGATGAGAAAGACAGGACTCCTTTTTGCATGTGGATCATTGTCCAGACATGTCAATGAACAAGTGGTCATGCAGAGGGTGATGTGCTGCAAGAGAAGGACATGCAAGGCATCCTATGAACCCACGGAGGTTTCCTTTACCCTGTTGCTTCAGAAAGTGAAGCCTGGGGCAAAGATCAAAGAGAATCAGATTGTTTAGAATGTGCCACCCCAGGTGGTCAGGTTGAAAAAGAAAGGGGGAAGTGAGGCAAACACAAATGAAAGCAATACAGTACAATGCAATGCAGTCCTGCACTGTCCAGAGCTTCACAGTGAGGCTCAGAGAGCCATCACAAGCTGTGGTCAGCTGAACGATGGTCCTGCAGAGATGTCCACATCCTAATCCCCAGAACCTGTGAAAATGTTACCTTATGTGGCAAAAGGGATTTGCGCCTGTGATTAAGGCTTTTGCAGTGGGAAGACTTGTGCCATAGATTAGCCAGGTGGGCCCAGTGGAGGCTCAAGGCCCCTTGAAAAAGAGAGGGAGGAAGGTCAGAGTCAGAGGAGATGTGATGGCAAAAGCAAGAGTTTGGAGTGATGCAAGAAAGGGGCCATAAGCCAAGGAATGCAGATGGCTTCTAGAAGCTAGAAAAGGCAAAGAAATGGATTCTTAAGCCTCCAAAAGGAATGCAGCCCTGCCAACTCATTTTATACTTCTGACTTCCA
This sequence comes from Macaca thibetana thibetana, assembly GCF_024542745.1. Lineage (NCBI taxonomy): Eukaryota > Metazoa > Chordata > Mammalia > Primates > Cercopithecidae > Macaca > Macaca thibetana. Next base: position 25,528,768 of record NC_065597.1, on the reverse strand, counting down.
TTTTATACTTTCTTATATATTCTATACAAGAATAAATTTGTATTGCTTTAAGCCACTAAGTTTGTGGTAATTTATTATTGCCACAAAAGGAGCCTAATAGAACATCTCTTAGCAGGCATGTTTGCTGGGAATCCAACACTTCTCTGGAAGGAGGTTATAAAGGGAGTTCACGGTGAGGGGAAAGAAGCAGGAATTTCTACGTCTCCAATTGCCTCCAAATGTCTCCCATTCCCCGTCTCTCAAAGGGAGCTAACTCCTCACCCTTCCAGTTTTCACCCGCCAGCCCCTTGGCAGCCCCTCGGGAATCCATATCCCAGGACCCACAGTGTGCTTCTCCTGCTCATCTAGACATGGAAGAACAAGAAGTGTGGGTGAGGTGTGACCACGGGGGAGAAAACAAAGGAGAGGTAGTCAAAAAAGAATCTGAGAGGGATCAAGGTTATACCCAATACCGAGGGCGACCACCTGCTTGGGAAGAAAATCATCCAAACGCTTACCAGCCCCTTCTACAGACCCAGTGTAATCTCCAGGGACCAAGTCTCATCTTTGCATCCCTAGCATCCAATTTTCAGTTCTCTGGGTAACTGCATCCTATTGTCTTAGGAAACCACCCTTCCAAACCCCATCTATGTCCTGAAATGGTCTGACTCCACTCCCTCTACCACCATTTATTTCGGAAGGAGGCATGGCCTGAACCTGGTCAATCAGAGCCAGAATTTCCTCACCATCCAACTGGCTCAGGGACGGGCACAGCTCCAAGCCTGGCCAACCAGTAGATTTCATCTCCCTGGCCACAGCCAGTTGGTTTAGGGCAGATCATATTACCCAGTCACTTCATGGGTCTCAGTTCTGAAACACATTAGAACTATTGGGAATACATCATCTCTTTTTATCCCACTAGTTCTGGGATTGAGAGCATGGGAGCCTGAAATTTTCCAGGGCCCAGGGGAAAGGGCTTTCCTGGGCATGAAGCCAGCATGAAGAAGCCATCAGCTCGCTTTCTGGATCCAGCCGTACTTGAATATGAATGAACTTTACATTTATGTGATACATTTCCTTTTTGAACTTCAGTCAGACTGAAGGGTGTTTCTCTTTTGAAAGATCCCTAGCACTTCCTCGGGGACACATTTTCACTTGTTGCCAATAGGAAACCCCCTTGTTGTAGAGTTAGAGGCTTCTAGATGCAGGGGGAGTTAAGAAAGCCAGAGGCAGGTGAGAGAGAGGCAATAGTCCAGTTTCCTAAAGATTTCAGGTCCTAATGGAATACCCCAGCTGTTCCATGAAACAGTGTCCACTGTGCCCAGACCTTTCCGTAAAGGTACTAAATGCCCCCCACCCATGACTCTTGACATGGTCACCTCAACAGGCATCCTTGGGAAGTTGTTCTTTCCTCAGCCACACCCCATTCCTCAGAGCAGGAAAGCAGCATAAAATCTATTTCCTGGGGCGTAAACAACTCAACTGCAGATTGGAGGGATGTCTGACCTGTTTGCGCTGCCCAGCCCCAGGTGCAGTGATTCTAGTGATTAGACGTGGCCGATTTCAGCCTCCGTGAAATGGAAAATTGCTGCCAATTGTGAAGGATAGATCTGGCCCAGGCTGACTCCAACCTGCACATGGTCCCAAGCATGAAAGCATCTTTCCATTCTGTAGCCCTTGTCCCGAAACCAGGACACACACCTCTCAGGAATGAAGAAAAGGCCATTTCCAAGGCAGTAATTGCATAATAGACGGAATGTAACAAAAGGGAGACCCCTGAGCTCCATTACTTTGAAGGGTCTGTCAGTGTTTTCATTACAGTCCATTTTCTGCTGTGATTTATCTTCAGCTGTGAAGCAGGGTTGACAGCTGGGGCACAGCACCCACAGGCCCAGTCCAGGAGAACCATGCAGGGTTTCATTTAGTTGAAATTGTTCAGCTAGCTCCAGGTTGAGGACTTGCAAACTGTGAATTAAGTCCAAGTTTTGGGTCCCCTGGCATTTTTGTGGCAGTTCTTGTTCCAAGCACCCCTGGTAGCTCACTGGCAAAGTGTGCTTTTCTGACAGGCTGAACTCTCTGAGGCCAGGAACAAAAGCAGGAGAGTCATTTTTCATACCCTTCAAAGGGCTATTTTTGGGGGGCAGAGGGGAGAATTTGCAGTTGAGATCCATGAATATAGTTTATGCTTCTTTTCAAGTTAAAAAAAAGTGTCATGTAAACTCAGATAAACCTTTAAAAGGTCCCTCCTGTCTTCTCTCTGTCTACATGATCCTCATATGACCCCTGTTTCCAGCCTCAGGTACAGGCTCTGGGTCCTCCTGGGGAAGGCAGGGCATGATCTGCAATGCCCTTAGACCCAACACAGCTCATCTCTCTCCTTGGGAGTGGAGAGTCCAAGTCAACATCTTGACACAGTAAAGTCCTAGAAATTAAACTTAGAAGGAATCCCGAAGAACAGCTCCCAGGTTGGCTGATGTCCAGTCTGGAACCTGGTATTTAACATCTGGATTCCAGCTCAGACATTAGGATCCAGCCTAGAACTCAGCAGTCTATCTCTGGATTTAGAATAGGCAGGAGGAAGGTAGAAGATCATCCTGAAAAGGTTCCTTCCTCAGTGTTTCTCTCCCTTGCCCTCTTGGGCACTAATAGCAGAACCTATGAGCTTTCTCCTTAGATTATCTTCTGTAAATCATAACACATGTCCACAAGCCCTGGGAGTTCTCACATCACTATCTTCACCTTCACCAACATCCCTACCATCAACATCCATCAGTGTCAATTCCACCACCATCAATCTCATCAGCAACATTTATCAACAACTCATCTCAAGGCAAGTCCCAAACCATGTGCTTTCCAGGTGGTTGTCAGTTGATCCTCATTACAAGCTTCTGTGCAGGCGTGGTTTTCATGCCCATTTTGCAGGAGAGGAGATTAAGGCTTAAAGAGACAAGCAAACATGCCCAAGGTTACCATGTTGGGAAGCCAGGACAGACTGGCCCAATACTCATGTTCCGAATCACTGTGGAATGCCACCTATCAGCTCTACAATGTCACAGCATGGGTTCCCATGGAAGCCAACACAGATATGGTGTTTGTGGGTTGGCATGTCTATTAGAGGGTGCCCTCAGGATCAATATCTGTGGAAGGGTGGAAAGACGTGGGCCGAAGAAGAAGTTGGGCTTGGAAAAATACCCAATAACTGCCCCAGCTCACTCCACAGGGTGTTATGGAGCCAGAATGGTCTGCCTTTTTGATCATCCTGCCTTGGGCTAGAATGGCTTGGCCTGTAAATCCATCTCCCACGGCTGCTATAACAAATTATCACAAACCCAGTGACTTAAAACAACATGAATTTATTCTCGTGCAGCTCTGTAGGCCAGAAATACAAAATAGTGCTCACTGGGCTAAAATCAAGGTGTCTGCAGGGCTGCACTCCCCTCTAGGAGGCTCTGGGGAGATTCATCCTTTCCAGCTTCTAGAGTTCACCTACATTTCCTACCCTCCGTCTTCAGGGCACATCACTACAGCCTCCACTAGCATTACCATGTCTCCTTTTCTGTCTCTGCCTCTCCTGCTTCCTTCTTACAAGGACCCTTGTGGTTACCTTGGGCCCACAAAGATAATCCAGGATAATCTTCTCATCCCAAAGTCCTTAACTTCATTGCATCTGCAAAGAACTTTTTGCCATGTAAAGTAACATATTCACAGGTTCTAGGGATCAGGGTGTGGTTATCTTGGGGACACCATGGCTCAGCCCTTCGCATGCCCCTCTCAATCACTCTTTGTCTGAGGGTCCTCCTGCTGAGGCAATCCCCAAAGGAGGCCGAACACCTGAAGGCTCTTTTGACCACACAGCTGGGGCCACCAATCCTTCCCTAAGCGGGCATTGGTGAGCATCTCCATGTCCATCACATGCCCTCAGAAAATTCAGGTTTAATACACAGACTATCCCTCCCTTTGTCACAAAGACCTACATTTGCCCAGCTTTGAATCCCAGCTCTACATGCCATCTCAGACACCATTACTGGGGTCTGCTTTAATCTTCCTCTCCTGTGAATCATAATACTTTGATGTTATATTTATAACCAACTGTTTAAAGTACTTCTTGAGTGTCTGACCACAGCTCAATTGTCCATTACTGCAATAATCATCTATCTCTTTGTATTCAGAAAGCAGCACAGTCTAGGAAATGCAAAGTCTGCTTTTGGCATTGAGCAGTTGTGTTTTGGGGGGCGTTTCTCCCCCTGCTGTAAATGTGTTACACTGAAGCATATTTCTATCCATCTGCAGCCATGCCATATTGCAGGTAACTGTGAACAAAACAAGCAATAATACTGCAAAGGGGCTGCTGCCTTTCCATATACATCGACTCTCAGTTACCTGTGTTAATGGCCTAGGCCCTTCTTCTTAGATTCCTTCCTTGCCAAGCAGTCCCTGTGACCAGGAGACACACAGGAAAGTCAAGAAGGGAAACAAGAAAAGGCTGAGAGATGGTGCTTTTAAAAAATAAAATCAGGCCTAGGAGAGGCAAAGTCATGAACTCAGAGCCTCTCCTCTGATTCTGCCTTCTGGATGATCCCCTTTCTAGGAGGTTCATCTTGCAGAATGAACGAGGAACACCTCTCCATGTATTAGAATGGAGGCTTATTACATTTCTGCCTGTCTCTCAAGCCTTTCACTGGGGAAGTGCTAACTGACCAGTCTACGTGGTCCTAGTGGGGCTGCCAGTAGAGAGATCCCTATCTCTCACACTTGGAGGGGTACTGACTGCCAGAGATCTGGGATTCTGGAAGCGGTCATTAGAGCCATCCAAGCAATCCATCAATCTATTTTTCTCTCTCCCTATCTCTTTCTATTTCTTTTGTTCACTTTCTGTCTCTTTCTCTCCCCATGACTCTATAAGTTTCTAGGCTGCTAGGATGTCTTCTGGAGAGAACTGGAGACCTGGAGTCTTCGTTGAACCCCTAGATTCACTCATGGCTAAAGGCAGCACTACATCTTTCTCAGTTATATGATCCAACATATGCTCCTTTAAGCATAAGTTATTTTTAATGGGTTCTACCATGTGATAGCAAAAGTATCCTTTACCTTCTTTGTGTCTCTCTCTAGTAGATGTTTCAGGAGCCTCAAGCTCAACATACTCCAAAATCAATTCAGCATCTTGCTGTCCCTATGCCCATGTCTCCTAACTTTGCTGTCTTTTGCCAAGATACCTTTATTTTCCACATTCCAAGCCCCCAGGCCCTGCACATTCTGCAAATCTTTCTTTCCTCCAAGTCACCCACCCATCTCGTTGCCTTCCCCTTGTTTCTGTCTAGAGAACTGTGCCCAGGGTAAGAGAGTAGTTTCCTGCATCCACCCTTGCTCCCCAATACTCCTTCCCAAATGCTGGTTTCACCAGGCCTATCTCTGTGCAAAGATCCCAATGGTCCCATGGAGTACAAGATGGGCCCCAAATGTCCTCGCTTGAATTCCAGAGTCAGGGAGTAGCACACACAATCTTGGATTTTACTGCCAGAGCAAGACTCAAATCTTAACTCTGTTGCTCCTTGGCACTGTGATTTGAACAAGTTACTAAACCTCTCTGAGCACAGTGTGTTCATTTTTAGAATGGAGAGAATAGCATCCACCTTGTAAGGTTAGGGTGACAATGAAATGAGTTACATACGTTATACGCTCAGCACAGAGATGGAAGCAGCTGCAGCAACCAACGATTAGTTTAACAAGTATTTATGGAGCACCTACTAAATATCTATTTAGGTACTGTTCTGATGTCTCAACACACACACACACACACACACACATACACACACATGGAAGGAGAGTTTTGGTTCCAGCTCCCACTTAATCAGTGCCTTCATTCATTAATTCAGCAAACTTGTGCATGTGTGTCCTGCACGCCAGTGCACTGCTGAACATTGATAATATTTTAGTGAACAAGACGTGGCCCATGACTTTCAGGAACTCCCAGTAGGGGAGACAGACAACAGACAACAGACAACAGACGTGTAAATGAACCATGTCAGATACTATCAGACTTCAGATTTGTCATAGCCCCTAACAGGAGCTTCTACAAACCTTTATTTCTAAAATTCTGTAATTCTCTAAAAAGTAATTTTTCTTTTCCAGAAATAGAGACAAGAAGCCCTGTGGAATAAGCCAAGAAGGCTAACCAATGCCTCCCTCCATTACCCAAGTCTCAAATTAGACAATACTCTCTGTCTTGGGGAGATTCTTAAACCAATATCCAGGGGTTGATACTGGGGAGAACTCGGGGGAGATTCTTTTTTTTTTTTTTAAATTTATTTATTATTATTATACTTTAAGTTGTAGGGTACATGTGCATAACGTGCAGGTTTGTTACATATGTATACTTGTGCCATGTTGGTGTGCTGCACCCATCAACTCGTCATTTACATCAGGTATAACTCCCAATGCAATCCCTCCCCCCTCCCCCCTTCCCATGATAGGCCCCGGTGTGTGATGTTCCCCTTCCTGAGTCCAAGTGATCTCATTGTTCAGTTCCCACCTATGAGTGAGAACATGCGGTGTTTGGTTTTCTGTTCTTGCGATAGTTTGCTAAGAATGATGGTTTCCAGCTGCATCCATGTCCCTACAAAGGACACAAACTCATCCTTTTTGATGGCTGCATAGTATTCCATGGTGTATATGTGCCACATTTTCTTAATCCAATCTGTCACTGATGGACATTTGGGTTGATTCCAAGTCTTTGCTATTGTGAATAGTGCTGCAATAAACATACGTGTGCATGTGTCTTTATAGCAGCATAATTTATAATCCTTTGGGTATATACCCAGTAATGGGATGGCTGGGTCATATGGTACATCTAGTTCTAGATCCTTGAGAAATCGCCATACTGTTTTCCATAATGGTTGAACTAGTTTACAATCCCACCAACAGTGTAAAAGTGTTCCTATTTCTCCACATCCTCTCCAGCACCTGTTGTTTCCTGACTTTTTAATGATCGCCATTCTAACTGGTGTGAGATGGTATCTCATTGTGGTTTTGATTTGCATTTCTCTGATGGCCAGTGATGATGAGCATTTTTTCATGTGTCTGTTGGCTGTATGAGTGTCTTCTTTTGAGAAATGTCTGTTCATATCCTTTGCCCACTTTTTGATGGGGGTTGTTTGTTTTTTTCTTGTAAATTTGTTTGAGTTCTTTGTAGGTTCTGGATATTAGCCCTTTGTCAGATGAGTAGATTGCAAAAATTTTCTCCCATTCTGTAGGTTGCCTGTTCACTCTGATGGTAGTTTCTTTTGCTGTGCAGAAGCTCTTTAGTTTAATGAGATCCCATTTGTCAATTTTGGCTTTTGCTGCCATTGCTTTTGGTGTTTTAGACATGAAGTCTTTGCCCATGCCTATGTCCTGAATGGTACTACCTAGGTTTTCCTCTAGGATTTTTATGGTATTAGGTCTAACATTTAAGTCTCTAATCCATCTTGAATTAATTTTCGTATAAGGAGTAAGGAAAGGATCCAGTTTCAGCTTTCTACTTATGGCTAGCCAATTTTCCCAGCACCATTTATTAAATAGGGAATCCTTTCCCCATTTCTTGTTTCTCTCAGGTTTGTCAAAGATCAGATGGCTGTAGATGTGTGGTATTATTTCTGAGGACTCTGTTCTGTTCCATTGGTCTATATCTCTGTTTTGGTACCAGTACCATGCTGATTTGGTTACTGTAGCCTTGTAGTATAGTTTGAAGTCAGTTAGTGTGATGCCTCCAGCTTTGTTCTTTTGACTTAGGATTGTCTTGGAGATGCGGGCTCTTTTTTGGTTCCATATGAACTTTAAAGCAGTTTTTTCCAATTCTGTGAAGAAACTCATTGGTAGCTTGATGGGGATGGCATTGAATCTATAAATTACCTTGGGCAGTATGGCCATTTTCACGATATTGATTCTTCCTATCCATGAGCATGGTATGTTCTTCCATTTGTTTGTGTCCTCTTTTATTTCACTGAGCAGTGGTTTGTAGTTCTCCTTGAAGAGGTCCTTTACATCCCTTGTAAGTTGGATTCCTAGGTATTTTATTCTCTTTGAAGCAATTGTGAATGGAAGTTCACTCCTGATTTGGCTCTCTGTTTGTCTGTTACTGGTGTATAAGAATGCTTGTGATTTTTGCACATTAATTTTGTATCCTGAGACTTTGCTGAAGTTGCTTATCAGCTTAAGGAGATTTTGGGCTGAGACAATGGGGTTTTCTAAATATACAATCATGTCATCTGCAAACAGGGACAATTTGACTTCTTGGGGGAGATTCTTAAACCAATATCCAGGGGTTGATACACGGCAGTGACACCCCAGAGGGAGAACTGGAGTCTATAGGATGACTTTCAGGAGAACAACTTGTCCTTACAGTCCTCGTGATACCCCTTCATCAGAATCTTTTCCTTCAAGGGACTCAGGCTTTAGTGGTGCTCCCCAGAGAGGTGTGGTCAAAACAGTGGCAAGACACACCCTTCCCGGGCATCTCCAGGATGGCCCCCTGCTCCTGCCCAGTTTGGGCTGGCGAGTTTATGGGAAGGTGCCTGGAGAGGACACTCTGGGAACTGGGGCTCTGGGAAAGAGAAAGTGGAAAAATAAGGCAACTTCTGGATGCATGGGCAGCAGGGCAGGTGACGATAGAGCAGGGCTTCTCAACTTTGGCTGTGCTGATATTTGGGGCAGGGCCACTCCTTGCTGTGAGGACGGCAGCTGTTGAGCAGCATCCCTGATCTCCAGCCATGAGGTGCCAGTAGCACTTCTCCCAAGTTGCACCAGCCAAACATGTGTCTAATTATTGCCTCTGGTTGGCAAAGTTATCTCCAGTTGAAAATCAGTGTTCTGGTGCCAATGCTTCCTGGAGGGGAAGGAGTACCCTCAAGTACAGAAAAAGCCCAATACAGATATTTGAGAGAGAGAAAGATAAAGAAAGTTCTGATAGTACAACCAGCAATATGAGAAGAATAAAGGCAGGTGCACACCTTGGCCCTAGAGTCAACTGACTGTGGAAAGCTGGGCTCCACTGAATGAATGACCAGGCCTTTGTCAGTGACTCAGTGTGGCTCTATAGAGAGGAATAAATCTCACACACATCTGGTCTTGAAACACCACCCAACACATCTGATTCCAAAAGAGCCATGTGGCGTTGAGTCAGTCACTTGACCTTTCTGACATATGAGGAAGTTGCACTCGTCCAGGAATGGAAAATAGTTGTTCTGTGATTATTCCCCTCCCAACTCCCATGCCTGTGGCAGACATCACTAGTCAGTCACTGCACACTTTACTCTTGAGCCTGAGTGAAGCCTCTGAATCCTCCTTCACACAGTGCTTCCAGGAGCTGCTGCAGCCCTACTAGTTGGCTGTTGCTGTCAAATTATGTCAGCGTTGTTTACTATCCGTAGAGCAGTCAGCAATTTTCAAACTGTAGTCTCAGGGCTCCTCAAGAGCCTCCCCAGAACCACTTTAGGGAGATGGGAACAGGGGAGGAAAGTCTATGTTCTCAAAGTCCACTTCACCCAGAGCTCTTACCTGCTTTCCACAATGGACTTATCAAATTTCATGTGAACCAAGTAATCCCTCAGCTAACATATCAAAATATATATTCGTTTGCTAAGGCTGCCCTAAAAGTACCGCAAAATGAGTGGCTTAAACAACAAAGATGTATTGTCTCATATCTCTGGAGTTTTGTTGATCTGAGATCACAGTATTAGTAGCATTGGTTCCTTCTGAGAGCTGTGAGGATGACTCAGTTCCATGCCCCTCTCCCAACCTCTGGTGCTTTGTTGACCAGAGGTTGGGAGAGAAGGTTGGGAGTTTCTTTGATTTGAAGAAACCTCACCCTGATCTCTTATTTCATCTTCATTTGATGTTTCCCCATGTTCATGTCTCTGTATCCGAATTTCCTCTTGTCATAAGAACACCAGTCATTTGGATTAGGCCCCACTAATGATCTCGCGTTAACTTGATTAGCTCTGTAAAGACCTTATGTCTAAATCAGGTCATACTCTGAGGAACTGGATGTCAACACATAAATTTGGTTGTGGGGGACACAATCTAATTCATAACATGCTGCCCTTTAACCCTCCAAAACTCATGTCCTTCTCGTGTGCAAAATATGTTCACCTCATCCCCGCATCCCTAAATTTCCTAACCCATTTCAGCTTCAACTCTAAATCCAAAATCGCATCTAAAATCATCTAAATCATGTTTGAGTGATACTTGGGCTATGAATCATCCTGGAGCAAACTTTCTCTCCATCTGTGAACCTGTGAAATCAGACAAAAAGCTATCTGCTCTCAAAACCTACTGGTGGGATAGGGAGAGGACATAAACAGTGTCCAAGGCAAAGGTCAAGTTTTCACCCTGGAGTCTGACCATCCCGGAATCTGCATGTCTCAGGGCCTTCCTGTGAGTGGTTTTCTAATGGAAAACTACATCCCTATTTGGTGCACCATGAAACACGACTCTCCCAGGAATCACCAGTTTATGGGTCTGTTTCTCCCAAGCCAGATCAGAGGTCAAAGCTTCCGATGGCAGTAGAAATCTTGAGAATCAAGCACGTGGCTTATGATGAGGCATGGAATGTGGTCCTCGAAACCCTGGTAACTGACTTCTCACACCTTCTTTGCTTTTAGTTTTGCGTCTATTAAAAGGCAGCAAAAGAGATAAATTCCTACTGTTTTTTTTACTTCTGGCTATATGAGGATCAAATATATGATGCAATATTCCCATCGTATATGAATTCATGTGGAGATGTCCCTGTGTGTTATACCTCAGTGCTGGACTCCCCATGGATTTGATGTCCCAGTATTCATTGTTTCAGAGTGCTGTAAGGACAAAAGTCCTTGAAGATCAATGACTTGCAACGATCAGAGATCTCAAGAGTCTTTTACTCCAGTTGGATAACGCACTTAGGATTTTAATCAAGCTTAACGTGTGGATTTTATACATTATTCAAGACCTCCTCGAGCCCCACATAGATCCTCTTGTTGACAAACACCCTGTTAGAAGTGTGGGTTGTCTCAGCACAGCGCCGGGACCCTGTTGGTATGCATGGCAGCAGCTCCCAGAAGGGCTGAAGTCAACACTTATCTGTGCTGGAACCAGATCTTTAGAAATTGGACATTTTCTGTTTTAAAGAAAACTCCCCAAGTTGCTCCCTGTGCTTTGGCATTAATATCAGCTTCGAAGTAAATATTGACTTTTATGATGCTCGAGAAGGACATATATGAGGAAGTAGCTCTGGGCAGTTTGAGGAAGTGCCCCAAAGGCGCCCAGTGCTCCCATCATTCTGTGGGACAGGAGCCCAGTGAAATGGGGACTGAGTCAGAAGTACCAATTTCTGCCTGAGACAATGGTATCCTAATGAGCTTTAATGGGCACCTGGTTCTCAGGCCCCAGGGTGCATTTAGCATCAGAGGTGGGCAGGAGAACACAGGCTATGCTGTCTATCTACCAGGACCTACTCCACAAAGCACAGAGGGTGTAGGATTAGGACTTCAAGCTCTGACAGACCCCAGGAGGTTCAAATTTCACCCACCAGTATTAGTACTGTCATTGGAAAATCACTTAATTTCCCTCATTTCCTTCATATGTAACATGGGAAAAGGAGCTGCATCTACATCCTAGCTTAGCTTGGGAATCAAGTGTGACTGTGTACAAGGCAGTTTTCACTGTGCATGTTGCATGGGCCATGTTCAACCAAGACGGGTATTCCAGGGTCCACAAATCTCAGGATGAACCTTTGTTCATGTCTCCACTTGGGAGCAATAGTAACAGCAATTTCAATAGTTATTATCATAACAACTTCTAGCAAGAGCAAAAAATGCAATTCTTAAAAATAATGCTAATCTTTTTTTATTTTTTTTGAAATGGAGTGTTGATCTGTCAACCAGGCTGGAGTGCAATGGCATGATCTTGGGTCACTGAAACCTCCGCCTCCTAGGTTCACGCAATTCTCCTGCCTCAGCCTCCCAAGTAGCTGGGACTACAGGCGCACACCACCACACCGGGCTAATTTTTGTATTTTTAGTAGAGATGAGGTTTCACCACGTTGGCTGGGCTGGTCTCGAACTCCCGACCTCAAGTAATCCATCTACCTTGGGCTCCCAAGGTACTGGGAATACAGCTATGACCCACCATGCCTGGCCAAAGTAATGCTAATTTTTTTTTTCTTTTTTTGTTGAGACGGAGTGTTGCTCTATCACCCAGGCTAGAGTGCAGTGGTGTGATCTCAGCTCACTGCAAGCTCTGCCTCTCAAGTTCATGCCATTCTCCTGCCTCAGCCTCCCCAGTAGCTGGGACTACAGGCACCCACCACCACATCTGGTTAATTTTTTGTATTTTTAGTAGAGATGGGGTTTCACCGTGTTAGCCTGGATGGCCTTGATCTCCTGACCTAGTGATCTGCCCGCCTTGGCCTCCCAAAGTGCTGGGATTACAGGCGTGAGCTACCACACCTGGCAAATAATGCTAATCTTAATGGTAACCATAATTACGATGAAACAGCCAACATGTATTGATCCAGGCCCTGTACTAAGCACTTTACAATCCTTCCCTCATTTAATGCTCACAACAACTATGACATGGGTACTGTATTTGCATCTTACAGATGGAGAAATGGAGGCCCAGAGAGGTAGAATAACATGCACAAAGTCACAAAGCATCAGATCTGGATTTGAATACAGGCCTGTCTGGTACCAGAGTTCATGAATCATATTATACAGGAGACAGGTAGCACATTATTTAACATCTCTGCATCTCAGTTTTACCTGACTGTGATAATTCGTGATTCAGAGGGGCTTGTAAGAATTGAACTGGGCGTCACATTTAAGGAAGATGCTTGGGGCACACAGAGCTCTGGCTAGGAAGTTGAGTATCTATTACTGAATGTACCACAACCTGCCCTCCATGGACTCACTGAGGATACTGTTACCCTGCAGCTGAGAAACTCACAGTATCTATTACAAGTCCACTGTGCAGAGAGGAAGAAGCAATGCTAGGAAAGCCACATCCTAGACACACAGGTAGGCCTCGGTCCACAGAAAACAGTTTTCTTACTAATCTGGTACAGTGTGGTCAGTAGAACGGGTCCCCAAAGATATCCATGTGATGTCCCTGTAATGACATATCACATGGCAAAGAGCACTTTGCAGATGTGATTAATTTAAGGACCTTAAGATGGGGAGTGTATTAGTCAGGGTTCTCTAGGGGGACAGAACTAATCAGGATAGATACATGTATATAAATGGGAGTTTCTTAAGGAGTATTAACTCACTTGATCACAAGGTCCCACGATAGGCCATCTGCAAGCTGAGGAGCAAGGAAGCCAGTCTGAGTCCCAAAGCTGAAGAACTTGAAGTCCAATGTCTGAGGGCAGGAAGCATCTAGCACGAGAGGAAGATGTAGGCTGGGAGGCTAAGCCAGTCTAGTCTTTTCACATTCTTCTGCTTGCTTTTTATTCTGGCTGTGCTGGCAGCTGATTAGATTGTGCCCACCCAGATTAAGGGTGGCTCTGCCTTTCCCAACTCACTGACTCAAATGTTAATCTCCTTTAGCAACACGCTCACAGACACACCCAGGATCAATACATTGCATCTTTCCACCCAATCAAGCTGACAGTCAATATTAACCATCACAGGGAGATTCTCCTGGATTATCTGGCTGAACCCAATGTAAGCACAGGGAGCTTGTAAGGGGCAGGAAGATTAGAGAGGAAAGGAGATGTGACGGCAGAAGCAGAAGTCAGAGAGAGGGAGATTTAAAGATGCTCCATGGTCAGCTTTGAAGATAGAGAAAGGGGCTGTGATGGTTAACACTGAGTGTCAACTTAATTGGATTGAAGGATGCAAAGTCTTGTTCCTGGGCATGTCTGTGACAGTGTTGCCAAAGGAGATTAACATTCGAGTCAGTGGACTGGGAGAGGCAGACCCGCCCTCAATCTGGGTGGGCACCATCAAATCAGCTGCCAGCACAGCTAGAATAAAGCAGGCAGAAGAAGGTGGGAAGAGAAGTCTTGCTGAGTCTTCTGGCCTTCATCTTTTTCCTGTGCTGGATGCTTCACGCCCTCTAACATCAGACTCAAAGTTCTTCAGTTTTTGGACTCTTGGACTTACACCAGTGGTTTGCCAGGTGCTCTCAGGCCTTTGGCCAGAGACCAAAGGCTGCACTCTGCGTTTCCCTACTTTTGAGGTTTGGGGACTCAAACTGATCCACCACTGGCTTCCCTGCTCCTCGACTTGCAGACGGTCTATCATGGGACACCTTGTGATCGTGTGACTCAACTCTCCTTAATCAACTCCTTTCATACATACATATATCCTATTAGTTCTGTCCCTCTAGAGAACCCTATATAGGGGTCATGAACCAAAAGATGCAAGTGGTTTTTAGAAGCTAGTAAAGACAAGAAAATGCATTTCCCCGTGGAACTTCCAGAAGGAACATAGCCCAGCAACCCATTTCTTACTTCTGACTGCCAGAACTGTAAAAGAATCAAGGTATGTTGTTCTAAGTCACTAGATTTGTGGTAATTTCTTACAGCAGTCATAGAAAACTAATTCACACTGTGTTCCCCACAGAGCTAAATGGACTTCAAACCAACCTCCAACCTCTCTCCCAATAGGGAGAGAGAAAGACAAATTCCCTTCTACGTTGTACCATTGTGAGACATCATGGTACAGCTGGGCTTTAAAACAGATTCTGTTTTGTTCAAAGCTTGTTGTTAAATATTCAGAAGGAAAAGAGACATGGCCTCATTCAGAAAAGAATGTCAGCATTTTGCATTTTCAGAAAGCCAGACTGTAAAACAGGATGATATGAAATATCTTTGTAAAATTTGAAGTGAGAGACACATGTAGTAGATTATTATTATCAATATGAATTTTAAAATCCCAGAAATGAGTTTCCAAAGTAGCACTCTGCAGGCTGTTCCACCACCCACCCGTCTTTGGGAGCAGAAAGAGCAAGGAGAAACTGGCAGCCGGGGCACGGCGAGAACTCAGCCTTGCCCGGGACTGGGAATAGCCAGAATTGTCTGGAAACCGGTCACATCGGATGATGAAGCGTGAATCACTGAACAAATGTGCAACAGAAAAAAAACACAAAATAAGCCTAGAGACAGAATGCTAATAGTCAGGCAAATAAGGGGAGGCAGGTATTTGAATATTCATGAGCCTCTAATCAGAAGCTTTGGATGAATACGGAAATGGTCCCATTGGTGATAACATGCTCTGCGGGAAGGAGAATCCTGCCTGAGAAAGGGCAAAGAAGTGTAAACCCAGCCTCTCCCACAGTCGAGGACTCCTGGGACCCCAACCTGGGACTTCATAGGCTGGTCCCACAATCTGATTTTTCTCTTCATCCCTCGCTCACACTACACTGCATTTGGGCTTTTCTTGCCGTAGAAAGTTTCTAAATTCAGGGCTAGAAAGGGGTAGATGGGGAGAATACTCACATGCCCAGAACATCTTCATGTACCAGACCTGAGCCACATTCTCTCATCTCACCTTCACAGCTACCCTTTCATGGGGATGTAACAATCCCATTTTACAGGAGAGGAAACTGGGGCTTTAAGAAACTACTGCCTGCCAATTTCAGAAAGCTAGCAATTAGCAGAGCTTAGATGTACACCAAAGCCTACGTTCTTTCCTCTCCATCATATCAGGTCACCAGGATTCCCTCTAGACCAGTGTCCTCATGAAATGCACATAAGCATTTGACTCTGTTCAGGCTAAAACACAGGATTTGGGGACAGGAGTGGTGGAAGTCTGGGTGCAGTGTCTACAGTCACAGAGGTAAGGAAGTGACTCGGAGAGGAACTAGGGTGAAGAATCCCCTATGCAGTGGGGCTGAGAAATATCTAGCTGCCTGGGTACCAAGCAATCCCACGGGAAGGTTCATCGGAATCCAATGATATGCTCAGAGTGGTGAGGACAGGGACCTCAGGCAATGCAGGAAGGACCAGAAGTCAGTCTCCCCTGCCCCATCTCTTCCCCTTCTCTGTAACTCCTTGGATAAATGGTGCAGGCCATAGAGACCACCTTCAGGAGGGTGGGAGACCCAGGGAAAGCCCTTCTACGATTGCCTGAGCACATGAGCAGATTCCGAGGAACCTTCTCATGGGATTGCCACATAACCAGCTAGCTGGGTATTTCTCATCTCCACTGCAGAGGGGAGTCTTCTCTCTTGTTCCTCTCTAAGCCACTTCCCTGCCTCTGTCTTGCCATGGTTGAATCCTGATGCCCACAGCTGAGCCATGAGCCCCTGTGAGAAGAGGATAAGCAGGAGGAATCCAGCAGGGTTCCAGGTAATAGGCTGGGGTTTCGAGGTAGGAACCTGTTCCTGGTGGGGAAGAACTAAGCTACTTAGCTGGGAACGTGATCTGAAACTAGGAGGGAGACTAAAACAGATGCTGAAACCCAGGGCTACTATGACCTGGTACTTACTATGCAACTGCCTGGCAGGCTTTGCACAGATTATCACATTTATTTCTCATTATCTATCTCTGAGGTGGATGATATTATCTCTGTATTCATTTTCTAATGTGATCTCAATTATTACAAACTTAGTGGCTTAAAACAACATTAATTTATTATCTCACAGTTTCCATGGGTCAAGACTGGGGTGCACTTTAGCTGGGTTTTCTGCTCAGGGTTTCACAAAGCTAAAAACAAGATGTGAGCTGGGCTGTGTTCTCATCTGGTGGCTTGACTGGGACAGACTGCTTCCAAGCTACCCGAGTTATATGCTGAGTTCACTTCTCTGTGGCCGTAAGACTGGGGTCCCTGTGGTCTTGATGGCTATTGGCTGTGGACCACTCTTGGCAAGCAGATGTCACTCTCAGGTCCTTGCTACGTGGTTCCTCCCATCAGCCCTCTCATAGTTCCAGGCTCTCCACTTTCAGGAAGGGGTTGGTCCCATTTAAGGCCTCACTTGGTTAAGTCAGGACCACCCAGTTAGTCACCTTGGTTAATTCAAAGTCCTATCCTATCACATTCATTGGTTCTGCCCTTATTCAAGGGCAGGGGATTATACAAGGTGTGCACACCAGGGAGTGGTCATCTTGGGTCCAGCTTTGAGTTATGCCTGCCAGTATTCTAAGAACAGTAACCGATAATATTAACAGCCACATCTTCTGTGTGCTAGGCATTATTCAGGTGGCTTAATATGCAACTGGAAAATTGTCACATTGACTGTAAAAAGTACTCCTTCCTAAAATGATGATACAGAGGTCAAGGAGCTAATAGCTTGGCAAAGGACACATGGGCCCGGCAAGGAGAAGTCATATTTGAACCCAAGTCTATGCCATGCAAAGCCCACCCTGCCCTTTATTTCCGCTGTGGTAAAGCTTATTATCCATGTACCTGCCTGAAGATCTTCCTCTCTCCAAATAGCTGGGTCCCAGAGGACCCCAGAGGGAGCCCTTCTGACTTCCTGTAAGCCTTGGATGGATATCCCAGAATTGAGACAGAAGGGCCACTTGAAGGGACTGAGAAGTGTCCACTATATAGGGCCACACAGATATCACAGGGATTCTGGAAACAGCATCACAGCCACAGCAGCCTACCTACCAGATCCCAGTGAGGGAGAACAAGGCAACTGGGGTCCCAAGCCATTTCCACTGGGACCAGAGTGCTCCTATAGGTCTGGGGAGTCTCAGAAACCTCCAGGGTATGCAGACTTGCATCGGGAAGCATCTCTCAGACCGTCAGGGGCACAGCTGATGTGGGCACCTACCCACAGCTCCATGGAGCCCACACTGCACTTCCCAGGCCTCCAGACGTCCCCCACCACAGAGCCGGAAGCAGATGGTCCGGAGTCACTCCAGTGGAAATTAATGGAGTCAGACTATGCACACACTTCTTTTCAACCATAGAGAAATATTTTCCATGAGTCAAACACCAGATGTGTTTTGTTTATGGGGCAATTTAGCACTTGCGAGGGTAAGACACTGAAATTGGAGAAGAGTCGAGCTTGCGTTTCAGGCAGAGCCCAAGCACATTCCAGCCGCCTGCAGTAAAACTATGGGGTATCATTTCTGAGAAGGAGCCTGGTCCTTGAACTCAACGCTTCAATACCTCCCAGGGAGAAAACACATTGCTTCCGCAAGTGACTCGATGTCCTTTCCTAGAGGTTCAGTTTGTGACTGTGCTGGTTGAATTGGCAGGGGCCCTGGAGATGGGGAGGGATGAAGGAGGAGGGACGCTAACACTAAAACAGTGGAAAGGTTCTTTGGGTTCAAGAACAGCCAGAAATGAACTAAACTGGCCAGCACAAAATTCTCTAAACCAGTGATTCTTGACGTGTGGCTCCCAGGCCAACATTAGCACCCAAACAGATTTTGTAAGAAATGCAGATTCCCAGGCACTGCCCCAGACCCATTAAATCCAATCTCCAGTGGTGGGACCCAGTGATCTGTGTTTAACACATCTCCAGGGGAGTCTGATGTTCCATAGAATTTGGGAGCCACCTCTCCAAACAAACCCCAGAGGTATACTTTACACATAGCTCTTGTACAGCTTTATGTAAGTTAGTTAACCGCCCCGTAATTTGGTGTCCTCATCTATAAAATGGATTAATGGTAAGACTCACCCTCTTCTTAATTTATTGTGAGGATAAAATGAGGGAATTCAGCTAAAATGTTTAGAACTGCAACTTGCATGGTATACAGCATCAACAAACTTTTGTTGTCATCATCTTTATTATCTGCATTTATACTTCCCATCAGCTGTGACACTAGCTGGCAACACTCATATGCACTGTACTCTGTGTACTTGTTATTTGCCAGGCACTGTTCATGTGACTTCATAGGGCAAATGGATAATGTTGTGATTGTAAAAAGTCCATTTTTTCAGTATTCATTACCTCCATTCATTCATTCATTTATCCATTCATTCCTCACTGTTTGAGGCATGGATAACAAAGCAGACATATCAGAGCCTTCATTCAAATCCCCACTGTGATGTGCATAACCCAAATCCACCAAAGTCTCATCACCTCTGGTTTCTCCTGAGCACCCTCAGGACCCCACACAGCTCCTGTACCTGCCAGGGCCCCAACCAGCTCCCCACAACAGTTGCCACTCTCCACTCAGAGCCTGCCTTTGCCTCCTGCCTCTTCTGAGTCCTTTCTTCACCCCCAATCCGTCCACAACGCTCACCCTCATAAGAACACAGGTACTTGTTTCCTGGCCAGCAAGGCCCACTCCCTTCTGTGGTTAAGTGCTGCTTCCCTTGGCCCTGAGTTCCTTCTTGACAGGGGTCTCAAAGCAGTGCTGCCTGACCTTGGGGCAGTGGCAGGATGGCTCTTTTCATTTTCTAAACAGTAGTTTTAGGCATGTTCATGCCACTAGGGTGTGGAGCAGGGTAGATTCAATATGTTAGTAGGTAGTCAGGGTATAAAGACATTGTATTAACAATTCAAAGGGCAAGCTATGCATGCAAGTGGGAAAATTTTAGAGCTTCCAGGCTCTCATTCACTCTCAAGGGTGACATGATTTTAAGGCCTAACATCCTAAATGTCCAAACACCTACACAGACTCTTATTTACAGACTCTTATTTACACAGACTCTTATTTATCCATTTGTTCAGCTAGTTTGCATATCTTTCTGCCTGTAACTGGAGGATCACAGGTATGTAAGACAGGCCATTTGGAATCCGCGAAATGAAGTGTCAGTGTTGTCTCCAGACACCCACTAAGTCAGATAGTGTAGAACAGGGGTTTGAGAACTGCAGCCCATGGGCCAAATACAGCCCAATGCCTGTCTGTACAGAGTTTTACTGGAACATAGCCATGACCATTTATTTATTGATCGTCTCTGGTTACTTTTGCACTACAGGGGCAGAGTTGCGTCATTTTGAGAAAGACCATCTGGCACACAAAGCTCAGAATATTTACTATCTGGCCCTTTAAGAAACAAGTTTGCCAAGTCCTGGTCCAAAAAGTAGACCTTACATAGCCTGGCTTAGATGAAATCTAGTTGGGCATTGTGGCTTACGCCTGTAATCCCAGCACTTTGGGAGGCCGAGGTGGGAGTTCAGGAGTTCAAGACCAGCCTGGCCAACATGGTGAAACCCTGTCTCTACTAAAAATACAAAAATTAGCCAGGCGTGATGGCACGTGCCTGTAATCTCAGCTACTTGGGAGCATGAGTCAGGAGAATTGCTTGAACCCAGGAGGCGGAGGTTGCAGTGAGCTGAGATCACACCATTGCACCCCAGCCTGGGCAAGAAGAGTGAAACTCTGTCTCAAAAACAAAAAGAAATCCAGCTTAGCCTTTCCACCGGTCTGGTCGATTAGTTAAGTTATGGAACGAAAATACCCTCTTTAGTCTATCTGGGCTGAGACTCAGCACAGGCGTTTAACTAATTGTATACACATAATTGTACCAATACTGTAACAATTTAAAAATTAGCTAATGAGTATGCTGCTTACTGAAAGCCCAACACAGCCTCACTCAATGTCAAAGAAATGCAAATTAAAATTAAAATGAGATTCTATTTTTCACTTGTTTGGTTGATAGACAGCAACAAGTTTGTTAATGTATAGGAGGTGAATGCCAGGAAGTAGAGATGAAGAATTCACGCTTAGCAATGGCAGTAAAATTGGTGCAGCCTCTGTGGCACATACTTTGCTAATATCTTCCAGAGCTGTAAATGCACCTACCTTCTGACATAGGGATCCACTTCCAGGAATTTATCCTACAGATGTGTTTTCAAACGTGTTCAATGTCATCTAAATATATTCATTGTGGAATTGTTTATAGTAGCAAAAACTTGGGTGAGGGTGGAAGTTATCTAACAATAAAGAATATATAAATAATTTCTGCTATGTGCATACAATGAAATACTATACAGTCATAAAAAATAATAAACTAGACCTAATCCACCTCTTGAGGTGAATAAAAAATATGCTAGCTTGAATGGAAGATGTATAGAATATTCTCTAAGATAAGTCATTAAACAGAACAGAAAGGCATGATGTATGTGTGTGTGTACATAGTCAATGCCCATTGGTATAAATGATGGACACACACACACGTGCAAATACTTGAAAATGGGTAGAAAATTTGGATATTCTACAAACAGGAAACTCACAACTATGCGAGTCCCTGGAACAGGCACCTGAGGGTCTGAACTAGATAGGACACTACCTTTTGACTTTATACTCTCTTATTCTGCTTGATTTTTTAAACAATGTGCAGATTTTGTCAGTTTAATTAATTAAAAAATAAGAAATTAAAAATTTCTTAATCTTAAAGAAGAACACGTGGCTCTAGGTCTGACAACAGGACACCCCAAAACCGGAGTCCTTGTGTGTGTAGGGGTGGGGAGGTCTAATGCCATTGCTGTTAGCCTGAATCACCTTCCCCAAGACCCCAAGAAAATAGTGACCCTAGCCAGGAGCAGGCCAGCTGCAAACTCTCAGGCCACTCCCTAACTTACAAACTCTCAAGCCACTGTTTACGAGAAGCCAGTGTTATTAAAAGAAAAGAAAAATCAATAAACCATCATGGTGAGAGCATTGGAGTCGGCCTAGGAGGCTCTGGATTCTGGTGACGCCTCCAGCAGCTGTGAGATCACCATAGGAGTCATATCAAAGCCCCCACATCGTGTTCCTCACTAGTGAAAGCAGGGATCACACTGCCCCAATCACAATGGGCTGGGGATGGGCTCACATTTATCCAGCACGGATCCTGTGCAGACTCTGTGCCAAGCACATTACAGGTCACAGGTTCCACTGCATTTAGTCCTTACGGCAGCTGAACTGCTATTCTCATCTTTCTGATGGAGAAATTGAGGCTCAGGGAGCCATAAATCAATCATCCAAGGTCACAGGGTTACTAAGTAGCCATCAGGGCACAAATCCAGGTCTGTCTGTTTCAGCCTGCAACAACTATTATATCCTGCCTTTAAATTAAATGAGATAGAATGAGCTCATCCACCTAAAATGTCCTCTTAAATAGTAATTACTCAACACATGTCATTCATTTCAATGTTACACAGACTCCCAGGGTGCCAGGATAAAGGTGGCCAATGGTCAGGACCCACCAGGCCCAGCTTCCACATAGCCCCGTGCACTTCCCCCGCTGGTATGGCTGGCTACAGCAGCCTAAGTTGCCTGCTCTTGGCCCACCAGGCCCTTCAGCCAAGTACAGCATGCCCAGCGGAGGACCCTGGGCACGGCACAGCGCCCTTGTGCCCCTTCTTGGCCTGACCATTATTCTAGCTCTTCTTCCAGCAAGCAGAAGCCTCAGCTTTAACACCCACGCCAATTGTTCTTCCATCCATTCTGTGTACAGATCTGCAGTCCCTCTCCATCTATATCTATCTCTGTGTGTGGGCGTCTCTTTCTCTGTATCTCTCAGTCTCTCTCTTTCTGCCTCCTCGTGCTGTTTGTCTGTGCTGTCTCTATCCCCCGTGCCTCTGTTTCCAATCCTGTCTCTCTTTCTTATTCCCACACACGCACACCTGTGTATGCATATTCACATGCACACAGACACACACACACACACACACACACCAGAATCAGAAGAGAGATTTCAGTCACCTTGGTGAACCATTTCTGGCTTCCCTCCCTTCAATCTGGGAGCTCAGGCCTGCTCTGGCCGACGAGATAGACCCCAGCCCAGGATGCATTCAGAAAGAACCAGATCAAAGTGAAGGATTAGACAGGGGGTGAATGTGCAGAACTAAGAGATCACATTTCCCCAGAGAGAAAGAAAAGGAAGGAGACAGACAGGGAGGAAAAGGGCTTACAGCTCAACTTTTCCTTTTAGTCTCATGTGATTCTCCCAACATCTTTTGCCATCAATCCCCTTTACTCAAGTTAGGTCAAAGGGTTTTTTTTTTGTCTTGACTATGGAACTAATTTAAAAAATTAAAGACTCTCAGCCTCATTAGTTGTTCACAAGACACTTTTGCGGAATGACTGGGATACCCACAATGTTACTGGGTTATTGCTAAAAAGCAACTGTGCTTAAAAACATAGCTCATAGTATTCTAAAACATAATATAAAATGTATGCACAGTTTATTTTTTAAACACGGCAATGTGTATATGTATATATATGAGTGTGTGTGTGTGTATATATATATATATAGTATTTAGTGTACCTAAGGATACATAGGAACTAAGGCAGTCATTTCAGTTTCTCAGTTTAAAACCAATGCACCAGGTCCTCTCTTGAGCTCTTCTCAGTGGGTGCAGCCCTGTGAGGGCACACAGAATGGCTCACTGCTGATCCTAGAAGGAGATTCACACACTCACAAAATACACATATACAAAGTACACAGACACACACATTATACCTATGCACACACACAGTTCCACAGAGAGAGTACATATATACACACACAGAGTACGCACAAAGTAAACATACACGAAGTATGTATGGTCATTCCTCAATATCTGGGTGGGATTGGTTCTGGGACCTCCTGCAGATACCAAAATTCACAGATGCTCAAGTCTCTGATATAAAATGATGTAGGATTTGCATATCACCTATAGACATCCTCCCATATACTTTCAATCATCTCTAGATTGCTTGTAATGCGTAATACAATGTAAATGCTATGGAAATAGTTGTTACACTGTATTCTTTAGGGAATAATGACAAGAATAAAGGTCTGTACACGTTCAGAACAGGTGTAATTATTTTTTCTGTATATTTTCAACCTGCAGTTGGTTGAATTCATGAATGCAGAAACCACAGATGCCAAGGGCCAACTACATGTGCGGACAAATTACACACATGCACACAAACACACACAAAGTACCCACATACCACACACATGAATCCATATGCAGAGAGATTATTAAAAAGTCCCCAGGTACCATTCAAGGTGTGTTCACACCTGCCATAGTAGCAACAATTTCATGAGTGCTTACCAATTTTCCTAGCACCCCTAGGAGGCATGGTCTCACCAACATTCCCTTTTTTTTTTTTTTTTTTGAGATGGAGTCTTGCTCTGTCACCTAGGTTGGAGTGCAGTGGCGTGATCTCAGCTCACTGCAAACTCTGCCTCCCAGGTTCCAGCAATTCTCTGCCTCAGTCTTCCTAGTAGCTGGGATTACAGGTGCCTGCCACCACACCTGGCTAATTTTTTTGTATTTTTAGTAGAGACGGAGTTTCACCATCTTGGCCAGGCTGGTCCTGAACTCCTCACCTCGTGATCCACCTGCCTTGGCCTCCCAAAGTGCTGGGATTACCGGCATAAGCCACCATGCCTGGCGAACATTTACTTTTTTAAAGGGAAGTACCTTACCTGTCACAGACAAGCCATCTTATATATGCGTGTCTGCCTGTGACAAGATCTCAGCACATTGTACATCTCAGGGTATAGAACAGTGCTCTCTACACTCTAGACTGCTGACACCATTCCAGATTTATTGCATTTATTTAAAAACAACAAACATTCTCAATTATTTCTACACTGTTTGGGGCCATAATTTACTCAGAGGTATGAGCTTTCAAGTTTCTCAGGGATTGCTTCAAAATGTCAGATCTAAAAGATGACTCCCACGTTAGTGAATATGAAATACCCATTTGTATTTTTCATTTTTATTTTGATTTAATTTTCAGACAATTCAACTTTCTCCCCATGCCTGAGTGCCTAAATTCATTTCACTTGTCAAAAGAGACAAATTTTCATAATTACAAAATAAAACATGGTGGCCCTTCTTTGGTGACCGCATATTTCACGTCAATTTTTTTTTTCTAAATGAAAATGCCTTTCCTAGTCTAGTTGACTTACTTCTGACATATTTTTATTCTGTCTCTGCTTAGAACAGACAAGGGTATAGGCTAAACATTCACTCATGTTTTGTTGTTAATGAACATCTGTAAAAAGGCAAATGAAATTTCCCAACCCAGTCTGTGATGCTCACACCTTCTTTTCTATAATTTGCACTAAAAAAGTCAATGTTCTGAGATTATGAGCTGTAACATGAAATATGCCCTGTTCCCTAATGGTTCTCTCCGCCCTGACCAAAGAGCCTTAAGTCCTCCTGCTGAGCTCTGTCGAGGTGTTCATTTCAGAGAGGTCAGAAACATTCAGGGTTTTCTTACTGTCGCTGCTAGGCACATGCACAGGATATAGTGTGTGTGTGTGTGTGTGTGTGTGTGTGTGTGTGTGTGTGTGTGTGTGTGTGTTTGGGGTGGGGAGGGCAAGATTCTTAATAAAATATCACTTTTTCATTTATAAAAATAACGTATGTTCTGCATATGAAAGTTTTGAAAAAAAATTATCACATGAACAGTAAAAACCAGAGAAAGACAGCCTATAGCCCCACCATCTAAAGCAAAACACAGCCAACATGTTGAAGTGAATTCAGATTGTTGTTTCAAAATTAAAATTTGCTTTTGACTCAGTTGGGCTCCGGAATACTTAAAATGAATGCTTTATCATTAGATGAAAATGAAGATGGAAAGAAAACATTTTCTTTTTTGAGCCTGTTCACTGGCACTGCAAATTTCTAACTCACAGGTTGTTGAGATGCCCAGTTTAGTCACCAGCCCCACACCCCTACTCCCTTCCCCCGAAACCTGGACACAGACCACTTCCTAAGGAAGGTGATGGAATCTAAAACTCAGTAGCCAGTAAAGGCTGACAAGGGCAGAACATGAGGAGAAACTATGGAATGAGGAGAATATGCAGGGCAAGGTGGGACATTGGAGGGTGAGCACTTTCAGGAGCAGACTTAAAGAGATAGAAATATTCTTGATGCACCTGCACACACACACGTTTATACAGACACCCCCTTTGTCTTAGATCAGGGCCCCTGAGAAACAGACTCTGAGCTGCAGATGAGCATCTGGGAAGCTTCTTAGCTAGTGTTTGTGGGATTGCCACCCGTGGAGGAAAGGCATGAATGCAGGATCAGGCACGAGGGAAGCTGAGTCAAGAGGGTCTCAACAAAGCCTCAGTGGACCCCACAGGGAGCTGTGAACCCAGGATGACTCTTCGTCATTGTCCCAAGACAGTGTGAGAGGCCTGACCTTTCTAGCTTGAACATCAACCAGTTATTGGATGTGAACTGTCCTGGGTGACATGGTGCTCTTCAGCCCAGGCAACTCCTGAAGCAGGCTGATGTCCAGGGCTGGTGTCAGCCATTCTTCCAGCATGCTGCAGCACCTGCTACACTAGTAGCTCACTGGGGCAATGTCCCCTTCCCTGAATGAAAAGACACACAGGTCATCAGACCTTCAAGATACTGCTGCCAGATCATGCCCAGAGCTCAGAGGCAGAAATCAGCAAGAGGCCATAATGACAGAGAAACTCAAAGGCTTGTACTCACAAGCTGCCAACTCAGCCCAAAAACAAGGGGGGAAAAAAGGAAAAAAAGACACAGGCCACATTGTGCAATGCTGAATATTCGAATCAACATAGTAGTTACGTAGAACAGGAAGCAGCCTTGTCTTGGGATACCCTAAATTTAAATTAATCCAGAACTTCAATGTTCACTGCCACTACAGCTATACTGACAAATCTGTGGCTGGTAAAACTCAGTATTTCTCAAAAACAATGACTGAAAGAGCAGACCTCTCAATCCCGTCACTGACCAGACTCTCAGTGTCCCCAGCAGGGTTCTCAGCTGACTGTGCCGCACTGTTTATCAGGTTTCGGGACATTAGGCCAAGGAAGAATTACTAGTAGGCACCACATGCTGCCAGGTATCACATGGAACTCTTCTCTCCTACTCTGGCACTTGACTGCCTTCTTGCCTGATGAGATATGCACTATCATTCCCACTTTACAAACGAGAAAACAGAGGCCCAAAGTCTTGTCCAAGATCACCTAGAGTAAGTAGCACCAGAATTTGCACCCTATCCAGGACCCAGATAGCATGATCATCAGTGAGGCCATGCTTACACCCCCATTGACAACAGTGTTGCTTCTCTGCTGTCTGAGCTGTGGCCTTATTTTATTATAGTCATTATCGTCTATTATAGAGGGCATGACTTTCCCTGCGAGCAGGGAATTGTAAGTCTGTGGTTCCCTAGCAGGGACGGTCGCTCAGCGTCTAAAGAATGACAATGTACAGCAAGACACGACATCTCACTTCAGTTTTGGAAGAATGGTTTCCTGCATCATTTGTCTGGTAACCTAACTATAAGGAAAGAATAGTTACCTTAAAACCCTTCTCTTTTGCCTTTTACACGCTGAATGTGTCCCTATAAACCTGAATAATGGGTCGTTTGACAGAGTACTACAGCAAAGATAAGGGGAAAGAAATAAAACCCCACAAGAATTCCCTGTCAACCTAAATACCATTCCTCTTACGAGGCCAGACCCAGACTATAGCTGGGTGTGACACTGTCGATATTTTAATACGAGGAAAACATGTTGTAAGTACTGATTCTTCATTAAGTTAATTCACCAGACTGAGCCTCAGTTTTCCCATCTGTAAAATACGAGGCTTGGGCTAGGTCATCTTTAAGATTCCCTCCAATTCTGGAATTATACGACCAGGGTCCACAGACCCCTATCTTATTCCATTTGCCTTGGAAAAAAGTGGAAAAGATATAAAGCTACCACCACCATCATAATAACATCGCTACCCAAAACAACAACAATGCTCAGCTTCCCTGCGGTGTTTGGTGTCCCATAATAGAACACATTTAGAAAAATGCTTATGTCAGAAGTTTTTTTAAAAAATGTTCTTGTTTCACTATGGATGCAGTAATAGAAACATTAGCAGACAAAGACCCAAAGCAAGCTTCAATACCCCCCAAAGCTCACTGCAATGTTTAGACTATAAATTGAAATTAGAATTACAAAAATGACACTCTGGAAATTATTTTTAAAACTAAAGACAACTGAAAAAATAGAAATGGCATGCAACTCAGCGGTTCTGCGGGCACCCCCCAAGTTAGAATGTCTCAATTATGGCAACATCGTCGTTACCCTCTCAACTAAAATTGCATGTGAGAGTGGTATGATTTACATTTGTAGTTTATAAAATAAATTAGGCATAAAAGAATCTCATAATCTCAAATACATTTAGCTTACCAGATTTCATGAAGGTAAATGGATGTAGCATGTGATTCTTGAAGCAGCAAACAATGATATTAATGATTCATTAATATGTTCATTAGCAGAACTTTGATAAATGCATAGATATTCTCTGCCAGACAATTCTCAGGCAATGAATTAGCAAAACTCTCCAAGACAGGCCCTTCCCAAAATTACAGGTCCTTTGAAAGGAGTGCTAAGGAGAAGACTGACAGCTAAGTTGCTAGGGTTTCTGACCTGCTGTTTTTCAGTATTATGCACACTGGCTGAGTCACGAAGTCAAGTGCATTGCATTTAAAGCCATGCACAACAGGTATGCTTGAACCAGTGCTTTGCCTTGACCCAGCCACTACCATCTCTTGGATAATGGATTAACTTAGCCATTGGATAATTATCCACTGCCTGAATTTCTGCAGTGGCTCCCTACTGCTCCCTCTGCTGCCCTCCTTACTCTTCCTCCACCCTTTCTCCATACAGCAGTCAGAAGGATGCCTTAAACATGTGCCTTCATGCAGCTTTCTTAGCTTAACTCCACTCACACAGGCAACACCCTCAAGGTCTACAAGATGGGGCCCCATCTCATCTTTCTTACTTCATCTCCTATAGCCTTATCCCATCACTCATTTTGCTTCAGCTACATGGGCCCCTTTGCTGTTCCTGGAACTTTCCAGAAAAGCTCCTCCTTCAAGGCTTTTGCGGTTTCAGTTCTCTCTGCTCTTTCTTCATACATCCGCGCAGCAACCTCCCTCATTTCTTTGAAGCTTTGACTACTAGGTCACCTGTCCTGACCACTGTCCTTAATAACATTACCTGCCACCCTCCCCCTGGCACTCTCACACCCTATTCTCCTAGATGACTCTTTTGTCTAATAAAATGTAAAGCTTCACATACTATTTACTTATTTGTATGTTTGTTACTTAATATCTGTAATCCCCAGGAGGGCAGAAATCCTTGTTTTGTCATACTGTATCCCCAGGCCCTAGAACAGCATCTGGAGAGAGTAGACACAGCATAAATATGGAAGAGAAAAAAGGACGGAACAAAACGAAGAGAAGGGAAGGGGAAGAAGGGAAAGTAAGGGGAAGAAGGAAGGAAGAAAAGGGGGAAGGGGAATAATAACAAAAAATATATATTTTTTGTTACATTAGGATGACAGAATTATGCTTTTCTCTATAATATTTTATACTATTATTAAATCATATTGCAATTTAATTTCAAAACATCTATATAGCAAATTATTGGCATTTTTAGGTGGTATGTCTTGAATTTTTTTTTTTTTTGAGGTGGGGAGGAAAGAAAGTCTTGCTCTGTCACCCAGGCTACAGTGTAGTGGCTCAGCTCACTGCAACCTCCGCCTCCTGTGTTCAAGTGATTCTCCTGCCTCATCCACCCAAGTAGCTGGGACAACAAGCACATGCCACCATGTCCCAATGATTTTTGTATTTTTAGTGGAGTCAGGGTTTAGCCATGTTGGCCAGTCTAGTCTCAAACTCTGGACCTCAGATTCTGGCCTCCCAAAGTGCTGGGATTACAGGCGTGAGCCACTATACCCAGCCTTGAAAATATTTTTTGTGTTCAAATTGGGGACTCAATGTCAGTGTGTCATTGAGAATTGTAAACAAACACATTAAGTACAGTATACCCTTGCAACACACAGTTTTATAAAAATGTAAGTCAAGAAATCCTACAGTGTTCAATTCCAGATTGATAATAAACACAGAGAGAGGGGTTATGGATGACCATGTATGGGCTCTGGTATATTTCCTCCCTTCTCTTTTTACTCCTCATTCTTGTTGTCCAATCAACTTGGAACTGTGGATGAGGACACTGCTGAGCCAGTGAATAGATATGTTAGAAAGTGCTCTGGCTGGCCAGCCTTCCCTCCATGTTCTATGACTTCAAGTCCAACACTTGGCCCATCTTCCTAACCCCGTTTTGCAGGCCTGTTACTTATGAACTGTTTTCCTTCTTTCCTTTCCTTTCATTTTCTTTTCCTTTTCCTTTATCTCTTTCTCTCTCTCTCTCTTTCTCTCTTTCTTTCTTTTGACAGAGTCTTGCTCTATCACGAGGCTGGAGTGCTGTGGCACGATCTCGGCTCACAGCAACCTCTGCCTCCTGGGTTCAAGCCATTCTCCTGCCTCAGCCTCCTGAGTAGCTGGGATTACAGGCATGCATCACCATGCCCAGCTAATTTTTGTATTTTTATTAGAGATGGGGTTTCACCATGTTGGCCAGGATGGTCTCGATCTCTTGACC
This sequence comes from Macaca thibetana thibetana, assembly GCF_024542745.1. Lineage (NCBI taxonomy): Eukaryota > Metazoa > Chordata > Mammalia > Primates > Cercopithecidae > Macaca > Macaca thibetana. Next base: position 25,498,517 of record NC_065597.1, on the reverse strand, counting down.
TCATGATCCGCCCGCCTCAGCCTCCCCAAGTGCTGGGATTACAGGTATGAGCCACCACGTCCAGCCTATGAACTGTTTCTTATACTTTCCCCAGTATTTTTGGACTTTATAAGTCTAGATTCCAAGGTCTAGCATTATAGTCAGTTTATACAAATTCAAATATATGCACCCGACCAAAGAGGAAGGAGAGAAGAGGGGTTGGAGGGTTGCAGGAATGGGGGAAAGGAAGTCTTGGGGGAGACAGAGACCCTGGATGAACACCAGTGGGGGATGGCTCACTGGGATTGGCTCACTGGGAAATGTCATGTAGGTTTCCAATGTGCTCAAAGGAGGTGACATATACAGAACTCTGTGAACAGTTCAAAGGATTGTCAAGGGTCATTTGGACTCCATGTGATATCTATTTTGTGCTCTGATTTTAGACCCTAAGGCTGGGGTTTGATTTGGCCCCACTGTCTGTTTCATTTCCCAATGCCATCTAGCCCTGGATGTATTTCAGTGTTTTCACCAAACCTACTGGCTCATATCAGTGCCCCACATCCAGTCATTGTTACTAAGGGCCCAGCCCACTCTACACACACACACACACACACACACTTGCTCACCACCAGTCTGAAATGGGTGAGGAATTCTAGGTGGTGAGGAAGAAAGAGTAGACATTGGAAGGTACCAGCTGGGCAACAACTGGCCAGGAAATCCTTAGTATACTTACAATAAAAGTACATAAAATAGAAGAACTTATTGAAGCAACACATCAAAGAAGTACCTGCTCAGTACCAAAGTTCATGAATGTGTAGAACTAGTAAGTGAAGGATAAATAAATGAATAATCAATGAATAATAAACAGGGTATGCCTTTTAAAAACTGAGCTCTATAGCTTTCAAACCTGTTCTGGTTCATTCAAATGAGTTCCAGAACCTCCAGCCAATTATAGTGACTTTGGAGATGCAACAGCATCCACCAGATTCCTTGGCAAAGCTAAGTCAGTTTCCATGTCCTGGCCACAACAACATCCAGGAAGAATGGCCTTTTTCATTTATCTGTTTATTTATTTATGCATTCTATTCAGGATGCAATTACAATTTAAACTCCAGCTCATTTTGATGAGCTGATTTATTCAACAAATATCGACAGAGCAACAATTTTGTGTCAAGAACTTGTGCCAGAACTTCTGTTCTGTGCAAAAATCCCAGGCAATTTCTTCCACAGAACCCAAAAGCATGGTGATGGCACATCAGGACGTGTGAGAGTAAATCCAAACTCCACTGCACACTCTTGAATTTCCACACTCTGTCCTCTTTTTCCATTAAAAAAAAAAAAAAAATGGAAATCTCTTCTTCAGAACAGAAGCACCAAGAGGTGACTACCCACATGCATAAATCCTCTTGCTTCTCTGTTTCTCCCTTTCCTGTCACGCATTTTTGCTTCCATTGTAAGAATTCAAATTAAAAATTTAAGGTCAAAGTGAAATCTGACAGAGAGACATAAAAATTCTTAACTAGTTGTGTGGAAATAGTGCCTATGAAATACCCAAGGGACATGTTGCATAGTTTTAAGTTGCTATTAGGACCTCTGAATTCAAATGTGAGAGCTTACATGCAGAAGATGAGATAAAATATATCATATAAAATAAGAAAGGTGGGGTTTTTTGCAAAGATGAAAGATGCTTCCCTCCTCCAATGAGTTAGGAATGACTCATCTACTCTTGGGAAAATCTGAAGTGCCAGCAATTTGATTACTTTTTCTGCTGCAAACATATCAAAGAAGTTAAGTCCAAGAGATAAACAATAAAGGACCCTGTGAAATTCAAATAATTTCATTTGTTTCTTTCCAAAGTGATATTGCCTTGAAAATAATTTTTAATGTGAAACATTAACTCTCTTTTATATTGGAAATAGTAGGTGTGGCCACTGAGTCCACTAATTTTTGTCAACTACAAATTGTGTTTTCTCATTTATGGGATTCCCCATAAATATTAGTCCAATTCAGTCATTTTATAAATGAAAGTCACAGGATGAATTGCACATTTTCTTATATCTTACGGATAAGACACCATTCTGACTTCATTTCTGTTTCTTTTTCTCTCCAGAACCTCTAACTATTTTGATAACTCACAAAGCTAAAAAATGTTCAATGTTTAGGAAAAACACCAGAGAACTTTTTGAAATTCATGGTACCCCAAAGGCTAACAGCAAGAATATACTTTCTGGTACATAAGAAAGAAAAATGTATTTGGTATGACTGGCTGTTAATATGTCATCAAGATAAATCATAAGTCTTATTCTTGGGAATCTTAATAAAAGCAGTCACTTGAGACATGGCAAGTACAAAAATAATCACCAGGAGGCTCTACCTTTGACTAGAACCTGGGGAAATTTTGAAAGTGTTCATTCATAGAGACACTTAAAAAGACATTGCCCAAATTTATCATTGTCATAAATTCTTGGTGACTAAAAAGTTTCCTTAGAGTAATTTACAATGCCTATCATAAAATACTTCATCAAAAGGAAATGCTTAGATTTAATACAAAACCGTAAACTCCCAAGGACTCCAGGACAATGGTCTCAGCCAGTCTCCCAAGAAGATGGAGTGATCTATGGCTCCTGTGTGCATCAGGACTTGGTCTCACCCTTGTCTAACGCTCCTGCCTTCTGAGTTGTCACACAACTAGGGAGTGTTTGTTTCTTTCTGGGACTCCAGAAAGAAATGTGCTTTGAAACCACCCTCTGGTCCTTCATTGTCTTATCTGAGGGGAGCAAGGGCAGGAAGAATGCTGTCTCCTGGACACCCTAACTAGGTGATGGAAAGAAGTAACCATGATCAGTAAAGCAAATACCCTGCGTCCACATTCTAGCCTTGCGGGTGGAAGGAAGCTACTCCTTTCTAAATGTTTCTGGGTGCCTCAGTCAATCAAGGTAATTGGTTTCACTTTGTCTTCAGGCCAGGAAAGCTGTTAGCTAATAGGCCCTTCACAAGATAAGTCTATACACTAAAGAACAGAACCACCAGCTTTCCATCTTTCTACTATTCTTCCCTACAAGCTCCTAAGGCAATTAATCCAACCTCTGGCACCAACCCTGATGAACCAGTGTGCTTCAGCTCCGCATTCCCACTGCTATCCACTCCTCCTTCCAGGTGCTCTTGCTTTTAATTTATTTTGCTAAAGTAAAACTCATTGTCTTCCTCCATAATTTTTCTCTTCAGTAAAGGCTTCACCATTTACTTGGATTCAAAACCTCTCTCTACCTGACCATCCAAGTTGTACACATCGACTTCTTAAACACCCTCACACTCTTCCCGTGTGCAGTCCCACTTCCAATGGGCTGGGCCAGCCAGACATCTCACTTTACTATGGAGAGTCTTTCATCTACTTTTGGTCTCTACCTGGAAAAAAAAAATTCTACACAACATTACCAAATAAATCTGCCAAAAGCACAGCTCTGCTGATGTCACTCAGACACTCAGAACTTAATAGTTTCAGATCTTCTACCAAAAGTAGTTCACACTTTTTATCCAGCTTTGGCCTTCATTGTGGTAACTAGCTATGCAGCCTCACTTCCCACTATTTCAAGCTACACATGGGTGCATGAAATGTCCCGACATTACACCTCACAATCACTCCTGTTGCCATTGTTCCTGCTCCTTCTTTGGCCTGGAAGGACCTGTCTCCACTGCTACCAGTTAAAATTTCACCCATCCTTGAGGCAGAGGTTGCAGTGAGCCAATATTGTGCCACTGCACTCCAGCCTGTGCAAGGAGAGGGAAACTCTGTCTCAAAAACAAAAAAAAAGAAAAATTTCACCCAAACTTCCAGGTCAAACTAAAGTACCACATTCTCCACCAAGAACTCCTTCCCCTACTCTTGCCATCAGAAAAGCTGTTTTGTTTTTCTATGGAACCTTGATCATATGCAACTGATTACATTTTGCTATGCTCTACTATTTTTGTACATATATTTTATCTCCCATGTTAGGCTGTGAGTTATTGAAGGCAGGGATTCACCTTTTCCCTGATTTAGGTTTGTTTGTATTATTCAATTAAATTTTTTTTGTTGTTGGATGACTAGATGGACGAATGAATGGATAGGTGGGTGGGTGGATGGATGGATGGATGGATGGATGGATGGATGGAGGATGGATGAGTATATGGATGGATGAGTGGCTGGATGGACAGATGGGTGGGTGGGTAGGTGGATGGGTGGATGGATGAATGCATGAATGGATGGATGGATGAATAAATGGAATTCATGATGTCCATACATAGAGTTGATACACAAAACCATGAAGCACAAGGTCTCTATGATGAGGCCTTCAGCTGTAGGTAAATAGTACTTCCTGTTTTTTCATCATACCCATAAGTTCTAGATAATCCCTATCTAAGTCATATTGTTGACAGTTAAAGGAAATGCCAAAAGAGCAGCAGGACCAAGAATAAAGTGATTGAATGGAACATGATGAAATATGACTATTTCCCATAAAAATCTGAAGACTTTGCAATCTTAGAGGAGGGTATTAAACAAGGAAAACCTGAACTCTGGTAGATGGCAGGAGTCAGCCAAGTGAAGATGGGACTGAAGAGATTTTCAGGAAGAAGAAACAGCCTACACATATGCTCAGAGGTTTTCAGCATGGGATATGCAAGAAAATGCTAATAAATGGTAGGAGCTTATTGTTCAAGGAATTAGGTGATGAGAAGCATATTAGTCAGAATTCCCTGGAGGGACAGAACTAACAGGATATATATATATACCATTTTATATATATCCTGCTCTCTCTACATATTATATACTATATATAATATATAGTATATATCCTATATATAACATCCTAATATATATCCTATATATTATAATATATAATTATATATTATATCCTATATCCTATATCATATATGTATATATTCTATTTCTTATATATGTAAGTATATATTCTATATCCTATATCATATACAGGATATATATATGATATAGGATATAGGATATAATAGCATATATATGTAGGATATACACATATACATAGGAATATATGTTATTATATAGGATATATAGGATATATATCATATATAGTAGTATATATACTATTATGTATAGTATATGAGCTATATTACATTATTATATATTATATATTTTTATATATATATTATTAAAGAGCATTAACTCATATGAGCATAAGGTCCCACAATAGGCCATCAGCAAGCTGAGGAGCAAGGAAGCCAATCCGAGTCCCAAAGCTGAAGAACCTGGAGTCCAATGTTCAAGGTCAGAAAGCATTCAGCATGGGAGAAAGATGTGGGCTGGGAGGCTAAGCCAGTCTAGTCTCTTCACACTCTTCCGCCTGCTTTGTATTTTGGCTGTGCTGGCAGTTGATTAGATGGGGCCCACCCAGATTAAGGATAGGTCTGCCTTTCCCAGTCCACTGACTCAAATATTAATCTTCTTTGGCAACACTTTCACAGACACACCCAGGATCAATACTTTGCATCCTTCCATCCATCCAAATTGACAGTATTAACCATCACAAGAAGTAAGGCTAAAGTTGTGGAGAGGGTCATTAAATATTGACAACTTTCCAGAAACTACTCCCTTGAACAGTTTCACACTTCTTGCCTTAGCCTAGGTTGTTTCCCTCAAAGATGAGTTGTTTGGTAGAGTCAGGGAGCTCTGTAACCAGGAGGGCCATAATCAATGAGCACTGGTCATAAGCAGTGAGAACAAAACTGAACCAAGGGTTCAAAAGGAGCTCCCTGGGGGCACAGAAAATTGATGTCAACATTAGAATGGTTGTAGGATTTTACTAGGGCATCACAACTAGAGGCAGGTTGGGGAAAACAGTACCAAAAGAAAGTTGGTAAAAAAAAATACATTCTCTGCCGGGTGCGGTGGCTCACGCCTGTAATCCCAGCACTGTGGGAGGCTGAGGCAGGTGGATTACGAGGTCAGGAGTTCAAAACCAGCCTGGCCAAAATGGTGAAACCCTGTCTCTGCTAAAGATACAAAAAAAAAAAAAAAGGAAAAAAAAATTTGCCCGGCGTGGTGGCACACGCCTGTAATCCCAGCTACTCGGGAGGCTAATGCAGGAGAATCATTTGAACCCAGGTGGCAGAGTTTGTGGTGAGCCAAGATCACACCACTGCACTCCAGTCTCGGCAACAGAGACTTTGTCTCAGAAAAAAAAAAAAAAAAAAAAAAAAAAAAAAAAGAAAGAAAGAAAGAAAGAAAGAAAGAAAGAAAGAAAGAAAGAAAGAAAGAAAGAAAGAAAGAAAGAAAGAAAGAAAGAAAAGGAAAGAAATACATTCTCAGAAGTTGCTAAAAGCAGTCAGAATCACTAATTACAGTCTGAGCTTCACTTTTCTCACAGGAAAAGTGGAAATATCCTGCACATGTACTCCTGAACTTAAAAGTTGAAGGAAAAAAATAGTGGAAATAGCAATAATGACAATGACACAATAGACACTGCTTGGGTGCCTATTGTCAGGCACAGAGCTAAGCACATGGTAAGGAAATTTTTCCCCACAACAACTGTAACTGGGAGGCGTTATTATCCATGTTTAATAAATGAGGAAACTGAAGCGTATATGGATTAAGAAAATTTCCCCAGCCCCTATACGTAGTGATGGCTGAGCTATTTCAAACCCAAGCAGAGGCAGGCTTCAGGGCTCCACTGCCTTTATTCCCCTGTTCTCTGGGCTCATCACGGCTTGACTCCAAAGTTTATACAAGGCTGGTCTGGGTCATCGCAAGAATTGAAAAATCAGGCTCATTGGGAAAAGAGAAATTAAAAGGCTATTCCTGCCCAGGCCCTAATTACATGCAATCAGGAGGCCAGCAAGTTATCCACAGCCCCAGAGTGCCTCCTAAGGTTAACAATCAGGAGGGACAGAGCCATAAATAAGTCCTTGCAGTGACTACAGTCATTACCCTGTCCTTTAATAAAAATAAGAAATCAATGAATTACAGCAAGGCAGCAGCACACTTCTCTATAACCCAGCAGCCCAGAGAGCCTAGGGAGAACCTTCGGGGGCTGCAGTTCCCAAGGAAAGGACCCAGCAGCGTTGAAAGAGGAGGGTAGGAGAGGCTGAGGGTCAGACAGCCAGGCCTCTTGAAAGAAAAAGTACTGATGGGGTTCTTCAAGGGAGTGGCAAATGTGGCACGGTATAAGGGCCTCAAAGCATTGCACAGAAGGAATGAAGAACGTGGATGAAACAACAGCAATCTCTGCACAGCAACGATGACCACACAAACTGCAGACAGCTCAGAACCAGAGCTGTAGCCCATCCGAGCACACTCACAGTCCCTCTGCACTGTGATGGGCAGAGACCAGCTGCCCAGGTCTCTCTGCAAGGCAGGATTTGTTGTCCCAGCTGCGATGAAAGCTGTCAGCCCTGAGCCCTTAGCTGTCAGCCCTTTCAGGATTCTCCTCACTCGAGGTCACCTGCTTCCCTGGGCGATCCCCACCAACAATAGATGGAGGCAGAGGGATAAAGGCCAAGCCATTTTGTCCCAAAGAAAGACAAGACTGATGGGACATACAGGCTCCAGAGCTCCTGCATCACAGCTGGCCTTGCCCTCTGCCCATCCTTCTTCCTCCCTCTCCCTTCCATGAGTGTCCATCCAAAACATCCTTGCCAATCAGCATGCTGCGTGTCAACTCTGTCTCAGGCTGCTTCCAAAGGAGGATGGCCTGCCACAGGTGCCTGGCCTGTGTTTTAGCCCTATCCCTGGGTCCCTCCCATTTTCATCTCTTAATTATAAACCCTACACATCCCTGTGTATTAAGCCAGATTAGGGGATCTTCTGTGATTAAAAAAAAAAAAAAAAAAAAGACTAAAGGGAGGATGAGGAAAACAAAGAGAGAGCCTAAACAACCCACTTATAAAAAGGGCTGAAAGGAAAGAGGGGATGAAAAAGAAAAAGTCCTATATAGACTGAAAGTTGGGGGGAGTTTTCCAAGCTTGATGGATGCCAGTATCTGGGCAAAAGAGGATTGTATTGGTGATAAAACAGGTTTTGAGAGGAGTCACTAAAATTATGAATCATATCCCCACTGGCATTTTTCAGGAGACACAAGTAAATATTGGAATCACTTTTTAATTACTCCTGAGTACTGGACTGTGCATTTAATATTCCACTCCACATATTAATAGAATTTGAGACCCTGACTTTATTGAGTGTATTAGTAAGGGTAATTAACACTAGCTGCTTTGACAAACAACCCCAATTCTCAGAAGCTTAATATAATGAAGGTCCGTTTCTCACTCACATCGTGGTCAATGGGAGCTTGGACAGCCTCTTTTGGCAACTCTTCTCCAAGTAGCCCATCTAGTGATGTCGCCATTTTAAACATGTCTCTGAGATTGTCACCCAATCGCTGGGTCTCTCTGCTACTCAAATAGCTTCTCATTTACCTTCACATCCCCCTTCCCTCCCCACTAATTTCTGATCAACCTTTCCCCACCTTGTTTTCTGCTCTGCTAGGCTGATCTGTATGGATTACAGATCAAAGGGACACCTTGCCATATGGTAAACATTCTGGTTTCCACTGAGTTTGGCCACTGGGATGCACACAGGAGATCAGGGGAGGAGGAAGGAGAGGAAGGTGGATTTCTCCAGGCTCCCCACTGTTGGGTCACCCTGTCAAAGCTGGGTCACTTGACTGAAGGTCACAGCTTCTCTCCAGGTGGTTCTCTCTCCACATGCCCCACCCCTCCACAGCCTTTAACCAAGTCTTTTACTTGCCCCTTCAAGCCTCAAATTAGTAACAGCCCTGTTCTTTTGTAATATCCTTTGTGGTCTCCCGACACCCTTTAACTAAACTTCCTTGGGTGATACTAATTCGAATATGTCATTTTTTTACTGACAACTCTTGACAAGAAGCTGGGAATTACAGTAGTCTGTGTGCCCCGGAAAGAAGAATACGAACTGGAATCTGGCATACAGCATTTTCTCCATCACCTCCTTCACAGGTTTTTGTGTTTTGTTTTGTTTTCTTCCGGGAAGCAAACACTTTACATTTAGGGATAGTGTCCGTGGTCTTTTGCCCAAGTTTTACACTGTAATTATACATGATATTTGCCTGCCCTTTTATTTATTTTCATTCATTTTTTTTTTTTAATTTTCCTTGAGACTTCTCTTTGACCCTTAATTACTTAAAACTGTTGTTAATTTCTGTGTGTTTGGAGATTTTCCTGTTATCTTTCTACATTGATTTCTAGTTTGACTCCATAGAGTCAGAGGATGCCATCTGTATGAGTTCAGTTTTTATAAATATGTTGAGGTTTTTTTGTTTTTTTCTTTTAATGGCCCAGGTTATGGACTCTCTTGGTAAATGTTCCTTGGGTACTTTAAAAGAATTTGGACTCTGCTGTTGTTGGGTGGAGTGTTCTATAAAAGCCATTTGGACCCTGTTGATTGATGATTCTTCTATGTTCTAGCTGATGTTTTAACTGTTCTATCAATGTTAAAGAGAAGGATTTTGAAGTCTCCGAGTGTAATCGTGGGTTTGTCTGTTTCCCTGCTCAGCTCTATCAGTTTTTGTTTGGAATCTTTTGCAGCTCTGTTGTGAGGTACATACACATTTAGGATTGTCTTATCTTCCTGGTGAACTGGCCCTTTTATTATTATATAATATTTCTCTCTGTCCCTGGTAATTTTGTTTTGAAGTCTATTTTATCTGATTTTAATATAGCCACTCCTGCTCCACTTTCTTTTGATTAATGACATATCATTTTCCATCCTTTTACTTTCAATTTACTTATACTATTCCACTGGAAATAAGGTCTTACCTACAGCATGTAGTTGTATTATGTTTTTTAACTGCTGTCAATCTTTGTATTTTAACTGGTACATGTAGGCCATTTAAATTACACAAATAATAAATGTTTGAGATGATGGATATGATAATTTAATACATATACTGTACAGTATATGTATTAAAATATCACTATATACCCCATGAATATACAAAATTATTACCTGTCAATTAAAAATAAATAAAGAAATAACATGTAACAATAAAAAAAATTGCTTTTTTTGTTTTTTGTTTGTTCTGTTTTTGAAAAAAAAGAAGTTAATATTTTTTATTTCTATTTTCTCTTTCCTTCATGTGGGTTATCTGAACATTTTTAAATCCACTTTGATTTATCTGTAGTGTTTTTCTGTGATTTTTTTGTATAGGTTTTTTAGTGGTTGCTCTAAGTACTGCATTATACAGTGGGCCTTTCACATTTATGGATTTGAATCTGTAGATTCAACCAAACTGGATAAAAAAATATTTGGAAAAAAATATTGTGCCTGTAGTAAACATGTACAGACTTTTTTTTCTTATCATGATTCCCTAAATAATACAATGTAACAACTATTTACATAGCATTTACATTTTATTAGGTATTATAAGTAATCTGGGGGCAATTTAAAAATATAGCAGAAGATGAGCATAGGTTATATGCCAATACCACATAATTTTATAGCAGGGACTTCAGCATCAAGATTTCTGGTATCCACAGGGGGTCCTTGAACCAAGTCCCCACAGATACTGAGGAACAACTGTACACACATAATTTATCACAGTCTTCTAGTATTGTATGTATCAATTCAAGTGACATGTGAAAACCTTACCTCCCCTTCCCAAGTCCAAGTGATCTCATTGTTCAGGTCCCACCTATGAGTGAGAACATGTGGTGTTTGGTTTTCTGTTCTTGTGATAGTTTGCTAAGAATGATGGTTTCCAGCTGCATCCATGTCCCTACAAAGGACACAAACTCATCCTTTTTGATGGCTGCATAGTATTCCATGGTGTATATGTGCCACATTTTCTTAATCCAGTCTATCATGGGGAGGAGGGAGGGGGGAGGGATTGCATTGGGAGTTATACCTGATGTAAATGACGAGTTGATGGGTGCTGACAAGTTGATGGGTGCAGCACACCAACATGGCACAAGTATACATATGTAACAAACCTGCACGTTATGCACATGTACCCTAGAACTTAAAGTATAATAAAAAAAAAAAGAAAACCTTACCTCCCTTTAAGTCCCTTTACCCTCCCCAACATATGATATTACATATTACTTCTATATACTTTGAAAAGCACAATAGGCAGTGTTATAATTTTTGCTTCAACCATCAGACATAATCTAGAAAACTGAACAGGAGCCAGGCACGGTGGCTCAAGCCTGTAATCCCAGTGCTTTGAGAAGCCGAGGCTGGCGGATCACTTGACATCAGGAGTTCAAGACCAGCCTGGCCAACATGGTAAAACTCCATGTCTACTAAAAATACAAAAATTAGCTAGGCGTAGTGGCAGGTGTCTGTACTCTTAGCTACTTGGGAGGCTGAGGCATGAGAATTGCTTGAACAAGGAGGTGGAGGTTTCAGTGAGCTGAGATCATGCCACTCCACTCTTGCCTGAGTAACAAGAGCAAGAGTCAGTCTCAAAAAAAAAAAAGAAAGAAAGAAAGAAAAAAAAATCAACAGGAAAAGGAAAGTCCATTGTACTCACTCACAATTCTACTCTTTCCATTTATCTTTCTTCCTAACTGAAGTTCCATGATTCCTTCTTTTATCATTTCTTCTCTGTTTGGGGAATTTCTTTCAACCATTCTTTTAGGGTAGGTGTGCTAATGACAAAGTCTGTTAGAATGTCTTGATTTCTCCTTCAATCCTGAAAGATATTTGCACTGGATGTAAATTTCTGGATTGACAGCTCTGTTCTTTAACCATTTGAAAAATATTGTGCATTTCTTTTTGGCCTCCATGGTTCCTGAAAAGAAATCTGCTGCCATCCAAATTGTTTTTCCCCTGCAGGTAAGATATGATTTCTCTCTGGCTCTATTCAAGAAGGCTTCACTCTGTTTTCAGAAGTTTGGCCATGACGTGTCTTGGCAGGGTTTTCCTTGGGATTCTATTTCTTGGGGTTTGCTCATTTCTGGAATCTGAGGTTTATGTCTTTTGCAAAATTTGAGAAATTTTCAGCTTTTATTTCTTCAAATATTTTTTCAGTGTCACTCTTTTCCTCTAGTCCTGCTGTGACTTTAACGTGCTCTTCGTTGTAATCCCACAAGTTTCTGAGACTGCGTTCATTTTGCTTTAGTCTATTTACACTGTTTTCCAATTAACTAATTTTTATTGTTCCATCTTTCACTTCACTAATTCTTCCCTCCATTCCCTCCATTCTGCTGTTGAGCTCACCCACTGAGGTTTTCTTTTAATTTCAGGTTGTGTATAAACTGGAAATTTACTTTCGAATGTTCCATTTGGTTCTTCTTTATAACTTCTATTGTCTTTCCCCTGAGACATTTCATTTCTTTTGCTGAGACTTTGTATTTTTTTGTTTGTTTCAAAAATGTTCATAATTGTCCACTGAAGCATTTTCATAGTGGCTGCCTTAAGATTCTCGTCAGATAATCCCACCGTATGTGTCACCCAGGTGTTGGCATCTGTCAATTTTCTTTTCCCATTCAAGTCAGGATGTTCCTCGTTCCTGATATGATGGGTGATTTTCAATTGTATATGGAAAATGTTTCTATTGTATCACAAGACTCTGGTTCTTATTTAAATCTTCTGTTTTAACAGGCACCACACCATTCTGACACCACTCCACCTTGCTACTGCCAAGTAGGGGTGAAAGCCTGAGTTCCCCACTCTGCCTTCATTTGAGAGGGAAGGGGAACCTCATTACAACTGCAGGGTGGAACTTCACATCCTCCCCAATGCCTCCATGGATATCACACTGGCTGGTGGGGGTGGGGCTCCTCACTTCCTTATTTTACCACTATGGTAACATGCCACGCACATTCAAAGCATGCAAAACATTTTAAAAGAATGAAATTATTTTAAGTCATTTAAAACAAAATTCTAAGTATCATCTGTGCACCACACTGGAAAACACTGCTCGGACTCCATCCAAAGGGCAGAGAGAGAAGGGTTTCCCTCCTGCTACAAGTCTTTGAGTTCTGCTGTGTTCCCCAACACCCCTGGGGGTCCTGTCTCCATGCTGTTTAGACATGTATCCTTCTGTGTGGCTCCTGAGCAAATCATGGAAAGAAGCTGCTGGTGTGACCTTCAGCCCTGCAGGGGACCTAAGGAGGGATGGATGACTTGATCCTATTCAGGTTTAATGCACTCCCAAGGAGACCAGTCAGTTCTGTTGATAAATAAGATCCTGAAATGGACACAGATCACTTACAGAAGCCTTTTATGTGGTGACTCTTTCTATGTAGTGCCCCATATGTAGCTATAGCTTTTAACACTCAAAAATATCATAAAATTCATTATCAAGCTTGGATCTTGCTGAGTCTCTGGCTTCTACCAGCTCACTTTGTGCCTCAAGAGTGATGCTGGTGACAGCTGCAACATTTTGCATCTTTAAGTGGCTTTAGGTGAAGGCAAGGGAGGCTGCTACCTACGGAGCTGGACTTCAAGCCATATTGGAAGACTTTGTGGCCTAAAACTATTCCTCCAACTCTACTTCAGAGGCCTGAAAGACTTGCCTTTTCCCCCCTACTTCCCTTACATATTCACTGATGCATAAACACTTAACCTACATGTCTATATTGGGCAATTATTTATTGAGCTGTTACTCCATATGCGGCAACATGCTCAGCATGGCTTTGAGAGAGATCACCAAATCAGACATAATCCTGTTAGGTATAGGGAGAGAGGGATTCTTCTGCTGAAGCTCAATTGCTTTAACTTTGTGGAAGGTGAATGCACAGTCCATATACTCCCTGCTCCTCACCCTCAGCAGACAGCACTAATCAATCATGACATGCGGCACGGCACCAGTGAACGTGGATTTGGCTTCAGACTCCTTCTCAACACCCTTTCCCTGTAATAAGTACCAATCAATCACAGTTGGCCCACAAGATGGGAGGTGTTTGTCATCTCCAGATTAAAGCTTTGTTCTCTCCTCCAGCTCTGTTCTCATTTAGATCCTTTGGATGGTTCATGGAGCATAAAGAGCCCCATGTTCCTGAGATTTGATGCTTATTTTCTAGACATGCTCTCATTGGTGGAAGCCATGTGCAGTTGATTAGGCTTTGTGTGAATTCTCCTCATAAACTGGTATTTTGTAAATCATGGAGCCAGAACATCTGTAAGGCAATGTTGTCCCTTCTTCCTCCAAGATATTATCATGAAGTAAACTACAAACTTGAGAACAACTCTGACATTTTAATGAATGGTTTTCTTCATGAAAACAAAACAAACAAACCAAACACTGTCTAAATGCACAGTTGCAGGCTCTCTTGGGAAAGCCTTACTTTGTCCCAGGCTCCAAGATCTTATGGATGACTCAGCAAGTCAAAGATGAGCAATCAGGCATCTCACACGTGTGCTTTACCTCCACCCTGGGTGGGCTTGATGTATCTGAGGGATGGGCTGTACAATGGGGCTAAACTTCCTCATGACAGTTCCAGCCATATCTGCTCCAGAGAAAGCCCATCTTTGGGGTCTGCCAATGTGAGATAGAACTACAGGGAAGACAAATTTGGACTCCTGCAAAAGCATGAAATCCTTTTCTCTAGTTCTCACTAGGAACACAGTTGGCTCTCGTTACCCGCTGTAGCTATGGTCTATGGCATCACCACTACACTGAATTAGGGAATACTGAGCCATTGCTCCTGGAAAAAATAGAGGGTTTCCTGTAAACCTCTGCTCACAGCTCTTTTGTCAACCCACCAATTTATAGCCTTGTTTTGTGTCTGCTGTTGTTCAGAGATACCTTATTTAGTATATATTTTGGACTCATTAACATTGAACTCACAGCCTCCAGTGCTCTAACTCATGCCTGAACAAAGCTTATCTAACATGTATTTTCTCCATAGGGCACATCACAGCCTTCTGTGCTTAGGAACACTACATAGCGCTTTAGCACTACACATGGGGTTGATTTTAAATCACCAACTAAAGCCACAAAAATGTGAAAAACACGGGAGGAAATAGATGGCAAAAAGGAAACTTGTTTGCAGGTTTGAGAGCTGAAACAAGAAGGTAGAGCATGGCCCTGTGCAACCTCAGCTGGGAACACGTGTGTCAGAGGACTCAAATTTGTCATGGCTTTGCGCATGTCCACCAATGGCCATGAGATGCCACAAGTATTGCTTTTGAGATTACAAACAAATTATAGCATGGAGGCAAATTTGCAAATTTGGAATCTGTAAAAAAAAAATGAAGATTTAACTTATACCTAATCTAATTATTTATATTTAAGTTACGTATATGCTTCAGTTTAAGATACGTATTGTCTCACACTAGGTCAAGAGAATCTCCAGAGATTTTTATTTAAGGAAATTATTTTCAAATGTTTGTTGCAAATACAGAAGAAATATAATAGAATATTCCCACTTTAAGCTGTTGTGGATTTTTGTGTCTCCATAAACCACCCACTCCCTGTTTCCAATGTATTGCTAGGTTTAAAGTGATTTTGTAGCAAATGCCTACTTAGGAGCTCTTTGTAGATGGTTTAAACATTACTTTTCCTTTCTTTCTTCCTTTTTTTTTTTTTTAAAAGCCAGCATTTAAGCATTTATATGGCACCCATCACCATTAATTTGTTTACTTTCAACAGTTTTTGCTAGTTCAAATTAGTTAAGCTGAGTCCAGCATGAGGCGAGAGAACTTCTCCCCACCAGACTATCTAAAATAAACGTCTGGTTCCCCCAAGTATCCCACAGACCCCCCTCCAACATCAGTCTCTGTTTTCTTCCATCTAAATTCCCTCTACCCCTGAACTCTATGGGGTCCATGCCCCCTTACTCTTCCCACCTCTGCCCCAGTGCTAGGCACAGAGTGAAGCCTCAGTGATCTAGGTTTTAGCAGCCTCTGAGAGAGGCTTTGTCCTATCTCACTCCTTTCTCTGGAGGGGAATTCTAGAGCTCCCTCATTAGAAGGACCCATTTGAAAAGAGAATGATGTCAGATGACGGAGCAGTACCACGGAGCAGCAGGGAGGGATCCCTTTATCTATGAACTTCTCAGGCCCCTATGACAGCAGAAAGGATCCTTCTATATAGTACTCCGGGGAATGTCTCAGGATGGAGGCAAATGAGAATTCTTCCAAGGATAAATGTGTTATAAGTCCATGAGACTGTAATAGCATTCACTTAAGCTAGTAGGAAGAGGGGCTACAACTGTCTTAGTAGCTGCAATAGTCCTGGCCAGAACGGTTTCTTCTTCATCTGTGGAGTATGTTGAACCAAGCAAAGTCAGAGCCTGGAAAATGAATTAATGTCATTCCAGGGCTTCCCCTGATTAACTCTTCAGGAAAGTCTCCCAACTTGGAGGTTTCATGTCAGCTGAAAATCCTACAAGTAACAGCCTAAGAATAACCTTCCCCCGGAAGGTGAGAATGGATGTCTCTCATGGGAAACCTGTCTAGTTTCGCTCTGTGGCACCTCAAGATCCATTCCCCAGATGATCCATTCCCTGTGGGACTGGTAGGAGGAATTTCATAAAAAGAAAACACAAAAGGAATTGTTAGACTGAAATACTCTGTGCCAGAAACCATGCTAGGCACATAGTAGACACCAGATTAATGAGTCGTTAATGGAACTGAAAATATGTATCAAGGGAAAACAACAACAACAACAACAAAAGAGAAGCAGCCCCAGCAGTTTGCTACAGATAGATTCACACAACAGGCCAAGGGCTGGTGGGATCAAAACAAACAGTACCAGCACTTTAAACAATTTGGGCAGGTATGCATGGGCAGATATTTGGGAAAAAAACCCACATATAGGATTATCTTCCTTTTGCTTCAGCCTCCATCCTCATCTACCTCCACTCACACACACTAGACTTGTACAAAATATTGGTGTGGTCTGAGATGAAACACTAGCGTGGAAAGGGAGGGAGACTTTTGTATTAAGTGCTCCCTGAAAATGCACTGTGGGGTTTTCTTCCCGGTATTGGAAACCTTTTACGCCCAGCTTTTCCTCATTTTCCATATTGACCTCATCTGGTTAGCTGTTTCTTCTTCTAGCTTTGTGTAATTCTCTTTGCCAGCTGCACAAAACAGACTTTTTCCAAAGTTTAATGAATGAGTTCACCTGGATCAGCTGTTGTGTGTTTTATTTAATTTCTCATTAAATCTTTTGGTAACGAAATTCCCAATGTATTGTTTTGAAAATCAGAGGAAGCCTAGTAAGTCTCAAAAGTCCCTTTATGCAAAAGATTTTCCCAGCAAATGTGCTTAACAAATGCCCATTAGTTAGATGCTCTATTCCAGATTCTGCTTCCGTTTGTCATTTTATTTTTACCATATCGTCTGGCATGCAAAGTGGGTAGTACTACAGTATTTGTAATATGTTAAGTACTAAATGTGCAGTAAGTGTCCATACTATGGAGTTGTTGCTCTTACAGATCACATATGAAATGGCTAAAAGTTAGCAGTTAGGAATTATGACAGAATGACCCTGAAAATATAAACCATGTAAATTATAACACATGAGCTGTCAAACAGTGTGAGATGTGTGTTTACTCCTACCGGCTGTGCAGAGCAATGGATTTATTTACAATGGTATGTAGTCTACTCACATTTTATTATCTAACAATTTTCCACAAAAATAGCAATTAGTGTTTAAACACTGCCAGGCTATTTTCTAGTGGGTTTGTAAATTTTTTTTTTGAGATAGTATTTTGTTTTTATGTTTGGTTGCAGTTCTCTTTTTTTACTTCTATTTTAAGTATTAATGTACATAAAGTAGATCTGTGCATGAAGCTGGAGTATTTAAAGCCTTGCCTTTCTGGAAAAAGGAAGTAAGAACTAAGTTTGTACATGACAACTGGCATGCATAAGAGGAGAAATTTGAAGAAAGATACTTAAAGAGTGATATGGCCAGGTTTTGTGTCTCCACCTGAATCTCACCTGGAATTGTAATTCCCATAATCCCCACATACAAAGGAGAGACTGGGTGGAAGGTGATTGGGTCATGAGGGTGGTTACCCCCACGCTGTTCTCACAATAGTTTAATTGACTCATGATAGTGAGTGAGTTCTCATGAGATCTGTTGGTTTCATAAGGGGCTTTTCCCCCTTTGCTCAGCACTTCTCCCTCCTGCCGCCTTGTGAAAAAGGTGTTTGCTTCCCCATCCCCTTCGGCCATGATTGTAAGTTTCCTGAGGCCTCTCCAGCCATGCTGAACTGTAATGTCAATTAAACCTCTTTCCTTTATAAATTACCCAGCCTTGGGCAATTCTTTACAGCCGTATGAAAACAGACTAATACAAAGAGGAAGTCAGAGGACAATTGTCACGTTATGAGATTTTTTTTTCCCTATTGGGTACATAATTTTGAATAAGAAAATTATTTCTCTCTAAACTAAGAGTAGGCAAAATACTAATAAGTTTAGCTTTGTGTTGTATGCGTCTTTAATCAGGGAAGATATGAAATATAAAAGAGAAAAAAGCTTTCATGATGAGTTTTATAAATAGATTTCTTACAAGATAACTTTTTCTCTAGCTATGAGCTTACCACTTCAAATGGATGTGATTTGAATACATTTTGTATGGTGAAGAAACAATGAAAATGATTTTTTTAAAAGTTTGAAGTCAAGCAGTCCAGATTTGATAGGTAACTCCATGGTCATCAGGGACCCGGCTTCCTCGTATCTTGATGCTCCATCAACCTACAGCTTCACTTCATGGTTTAATTGAAGTGGCTATATTGTCTGAGGTACATACCCTGGGGTTTGTTGTCTCACACCAGGAAAATTTAGAACACAGACACACATGAGGAGTTTAGGAATGGAGGTTTAATAGGCAGAAGAGAATAGAAAGAGAAACAATTCTCTCTATGGAGAGAGAGGAGTCTCCAAGCAGAAAGGACTGGTGGGTGGCAGATGTGCCAGATTTTATAGTCAGGTTTGAGGAGGCGGTATCTGATTTACATAGGGTTCACAGATTGGTTCGATCAGGTATGACGTTTACATAGCACTTGAGGAAGGTTGGCTGCCCCGCCCTAAACATATTATGCAAATGAACTCTCCCCTTGACCAATGCCATCTTGTCTGTTCCTTACTGTACATGTGAATGATAAAGAGAAGGGAAGATGGGGCTGCCATTTTGAACATGACTGGTACGACTGCCGGCACCTATGTCTGCAGCTCTATTCTACAGGCTGCTCTTTGCTAGAAAGGAAGATTATTTGGGGCTGCTTTTCATTAAAAAGAAAACCTTACTGAGGATTCTCAGACCCTCACTATCTGCCTAAGTAATTTCTTCTTAACTCCTATATCATAATGATGGGTGCTCAAGTTTTAGCCATCATTTCCACAACCCAAGCAATGGAAAAGACAAAAGGGTCTTCTTCCACTGGAGTCATTTCCCATCAGGTGGACTTCTCAAGTGCTCCAGACTAAAATTTACAACCTGAACTTCATCACCTGGTCCCATTTAGCTGCAAGAGAAGCTAAGAAATGTGGTCTCTCAGAAAGCTAAGCATGTTGCTGCTCTGAGAAAATTCATGGCTCAGTTATTAGAGTAGGAGGAAGGGTAAATGTAGGGAAATAGGTAGAACTTTCTGCTAGAAGGGTGGAAAAATGAGACAGAACCTCCCTGTCCTCATGGGGCTCACAGGGGAGACGGAAGTTAATGGAAGAATCACATCCATACAAGTAAAATCACCACTAGGGTAAGTGGGATGAGAGCCTGTTGTAAACAGATTTGGGAACTGACCAGAGATCTAACTGCAGAGGGGGAGAAGGAGGGAGGAGGGAGAAGGAAGCGCTTCCCAAGAGCAGAGAAAGGTAGGACTCAGACCAGACTAGTAGGGAAGTACCTGACCCTCATGCCCTGAAGGTGAAAGGTACTGATGCTCCTTGTAGCTCCATCTAGGAGTCTTGGGGAATGTTTACTAGAGTGGGGACAGGGATTCCTCATAGCTGGTTTCCACTTTGGAAACATTCTGGCTGTTGATGGGATGTGGACAGGGAGCTTTCAGGTAGGGATAATTGCAGAATTTCATGCAAGAGTGTGGTTGTTCAGATGAGAGTAGTGAAGGCAAAAATGAAGGAAAGTGGGTGGCTTCCAAAAAGAGCCAGCCTGCCCTAAAACACTCAGGGCACATAGCAAGCACTTTCTCTTGAGAAAATCATACCGTGGGATGCTTTCTTCAACCCAGGAAACAATCATTTTCTGATTTCCAGTTCCACCTACTTACTCCTAGGTGGCCAGGTACATTTCTGAAGAAATCAGGTGGCGTTTAGAGACATTGGCTCCCTGCAGTCCACAGCATCATTTAATAATGGGTCTAAGGGTGGTGTTGGGAAGGAAACCAGCCTGGGTCTACCTGAGGCTTGTGACTATTCTTTTTCAGGCCCCCAGCTGAGTTTTCTGATGTGAAAGGGAAGCTCAGGCTGCTGAGCATGCAGAGGCTGGCAGGGGTCTGTGACTAAGGTGTCTGCAGCCGATGGGAGGTAAAGGGGTGGTGGGGACTTAAACAAAGTGATGCTCACTGTTTTACCTGCAGCTGGCACCTGACCCAAAACAGGCCCTTGATATATTTAATATTTACTATAATTATGGGTTAATGCGCTGGTTGTTCTATCAGTGAACTGGAGCAGTGTTAGGGAAGAAAGAAAGGGAGATAAGAAGCCCCTTCCTGGCAGAGGGAAATGCTAGTCCCTAAGGCCTAATGCCCAGAGTTTCAGGATAGTGGCTGCATTATCAGCTACCACTAAGTTTGTTTTCTCCTAATTAATAAACAGTGATACCTGCTAGGGTTCTAAGTTGCAAGCAACAGAAAACAGATTTTGCTATGTTAAGCAGAGACAACATTTAAAGGAGGAATTCGGGTTCACAAGATGGATGAGAAGATGGAGAACCCAACTCGGAAAATGGTCAAGAACCAAGAGAGTCTCAAAGGACCAAAAAGCAGCATCTTCGACACACAGGCCCGACCAAGATGCCACTACTTTGCTACCGGGTTCTGCTGCAGCTGGCACCAGTGAATCCTCACCATCACTTTTTGCAGGCCTCATTCAATCCTGACTGACCAAGCCTAGGGCAGATGTCCATGCTCTGCTTCCAGAGAATCTCCCTGCTATAGCTTCTATATTAGACGGCAAGGTACCAAGTGCCACCAATATTCAAAACCTAGAGGAGGAATTGGGTGCTGGATGGACAGGAAAGTCGAAGCACACACCACGCATGACATCCTCATGCCCTTGCAGGCACTGTGGCGCACAAGGGTGCGATTATGTTAGTATTCGCTCATTTAAAATAAGGGTATTGTCTTGTGATTTTTGCCTTTACAATCTTCTTGCCCCACACCCATCACATATGCAAACTGCACAACCCAAGTAAAGAGTAGTTGAATGAATAAAATTGCTTTCATCTGTCATCATTCAAATGTGTTTATGGAAAAATTTTTTAAAAGTTTAGATTGCTTTGTGACTCCATTATCTTCCCATTTCCTTCTCCCATTCACCTTCCAGGTTTTGTTTCTCAAGGTTTATTCCAGTTCTAAGCTCTTTCCCTCAGCATCCCATCAGCCTCCACGCAGGGGCTGGGGTGAAGTTCACAGCACTAAAGGACTGTGCCTTGGGCCCTTCCCTCTGCTTTCTTCCCAATTCCAGGATGCAACAGAGCCACCCAGTAATTTGTCCTCTTTGTGTATGATGCCTGAATAACATGCCTTTTGAATGGTTCTGATTAAAGGATGAAGGAATTGCATTCTACAATTTGCAAATTCATAATATTCTCAAAGAAATAAACCTTGTGAAGTTAAAGTCCCATTAAAATATATACCCTGAAAGACCTACAAGTTACAAGGCTGATTTTGACAGACAGCTTCTACTGCCTTTGGCATTTCAGTAATGACCCTGGAACTGCCACTGACCTGCCTACATGCTTGGTAAAGTGACAGTCTGTTCAGTTTCTTCCCCTATTAAAATGTACTGGGTGCAGGTGGGAAGGAAGAAAGGGAGGGAAGTAAGGAGAGTGAGGAAGGAAAAAGGAAAGTTAGGTGCCATACAGAAAATACCTCCCAAAGATGTTCACATATGAATCCTAAGAACCTGTGAATATATTATGTTATATGGCAGAGGAGAATGCAGGCTGCAAATGGAATTAGGGTTGCTAATCAGCAGAACTTAAACTAAGAGATTATCTTGGGTTGTCTGTGTGAGTCTAACGTAAAAGTGGAAGGGAACGCACGTCAGAGGATATGTGACTACAAAAGCAGGATCTATGAGACACAGCACTGCTGGCTTTCAAGGTGGAGGAAGGGGCCACAAGCCAAGGAATCTGAGTAGCTTCTTGAAGGTGAAGAAGGAAAGGTAACAGACTCTCCCCTAGAACCTCCAGAAGGAACAAAGCCCTGCCAACGCCTTGATTTTAGTCCAGTGAGACTCATTTTGGATTTCTGACCTAGATACCTGTAAGGTAATACATTTAGGTTGTTTTAAGCCACCAACAGCCTGTGGTAATTTGTTACCACAGCCACAGGAAACTAATACACAAGCCATAGAGAAGAAGGAAGGCAGCATTTCTTGGTAACATCTGTGGGCCAGGCACTGAGCTAGAAGAACTCATGTGAGAGCTTTACTGGGCTTTTGTGGAGCATTAGGGACATTTGAAGCATATTCTCTCCTAAACAACTGAGATCACTTGGACTTCAAGAAAGGAATGGTCATCTTTATGCAGAAATGCAAAGCCAAAGGTTAGGGTGGGTATTCAGATGGTAAAAGGAGATCAGGGACAGAAAGCAAAATATCCTACTTGTGAGGCAGGAGCCAAGATAGAGTGTCACTGGAAACAGTAAATATGGAAAACCACCCCCTTCATCTAATCCACACGGGACTTGAGCATTTACTACTATGAGCTGGGCACTGGGCAAGATGTAGAGAGATGGGGTGACAGACAAAGGAGGCCTGGGCGCTGTCCACATGAAAATTCAAATTTCAAGAGATGCTCAAATTCCAATCGGGTCCCAATGAGATATCGCTCCACAGCCACTGAGATGGTAAGGATGTGGAACAAACGGACCCCTCACATTGCTGATGGGATTGTCAAATGGTTCAGCCACTTTAGAAAATAGTCTGGCAGCTCCTTAAAAAGTTAAACATAGAGTTACCCTATGACCCAGCAACTCCACTAGTAGGTCCATACCCAAGAGAAATGAAAACACAGCCACACAAAAATATGTACACAAATGTTCATAGCAGCACCATTTATAACAGTTAAAAAGTAACAACAACCTAATTGTCCATCAACAAATGAATAGATAGATAAAATCTGGTATATCCTGCATGTTCTCACTCATACATGGGAACTATGATGAGAACGCATGGATACAAAGAAGAGACCAACAGGCACTGCGACCTACTTGGGGGTGGGAAAAGGGAGAGGATCAGAAAAAATAACTATTGGGTACTGGGCTTAGTACCTGAATGATAAAATAATCTGTACAGCAAACCCCAGTGACATGAGTTTACCTATATAACAAACTTGTACGTGTACCCTGGAACCTAAAATAATGGATTTTTTTAAAAATCTGGTACATTTATAAAATGGAATATTATTCAGCTGCAAAAAAGAATAAAGTGCTGTTACATGCTACAACATGGATGAGCCATGTTGTAGAAAAGCATTACACTAAATGAAAGAAGCCAGTAGCAAAAGGCCACATATTATATGATCCTATTTCTTGACATATCCAGAAAATGCAAATCTATAGAGACAGAAAGCAGATTAGTTATTCCCCAGGGCTGGGGGAAAAGGATGAGGGTATTATGGGGTGGTAGTTAATGGTAAGAGATTTCTCTTGAGGGTTATGAAAAGATTCTAAATTGATTGTAGGGATGGTTACACAATTCTGTGTACACGCTAAACAGACTACTGAGTTATGCTCTTTAAATGCTGAAATTGTATGGTCTGCGATTTTATTTCATACCTCCAAAGAAACATAGAACATAGGGTAAATATAGGCCAAACAAGTTACAAAACGAAAACCTAAGCAGGGCCAGCATAAAACACCAGAGCTAGAATCAAGGTCAAGCAGAGGCAAGCAGAGGCTGCTGTTGGATGCCAGGAAGGTTTGCCTGGGTGACTCTTGCTACGGAGAATTGCTGACTTGAAGATTCTCATTAAGGCTGAGAGCCGAACCCCAAAGAGTAGACTTTCTTCTCCTTAACTAGAGGCATGTGACAAAGCTGAGGTCAGTGGCTCAGAGACCCTCAGTTGTATGGTCCCCTTTGCAATCCCAGGCTTCTGTTAGTGCTGAGACCACAGCAGGTCAGTTCCCGCATGGTGAGAAATGGCTCTAAGTGGGACTGTGCAGACGCATTTTGTTGCATGGTTGCCTTAAACCTCATCTCGAATAACCTTCTCAGTCTTTCCCGTCTTTCAGTTATTCAGAAATCAGAGCTATGGAGGCTTTGTTGAAATGGGGTTAGGCTCACAGAGCTAGCAGAAAAAGGCAGTCTAGTGGCCCTTTTCTGGCTACTTTGGAATTTCCAATGCTTGAGAACCACACAAAAAAAGAGAAATCAAGGAGGAGTGGGAGAGGAGAAGGAGAAACAGAAGGAGAGAAGCAGGGGAAGGGGAAGCGAGGGAGAAGGGGGAAAGAAGGAGAAACAGAAAGGGAAGGGGAGGAGGAGGGGCGCTTGTCCCCTTGTCTTTGTATTTGCACCACATCTGAGGGGTTGTTTTATCACCGAGGCTGCATGGAACTGGAAGGCCCTGGAAGACAGGCAATGCCCACATGCTCACTGCTCAGAGGTTAAGAGGCTGTCCAAGGTCACCTTAGGCTGCCGAGCATAACGGGAGAGCAGCTCTTTCCCAAGTGCTCTCACCCGCCACTTCGACAGCTGCATGGGAATGATCTTGAAGCAATCACAGTCCTGTTTGTCTCCTGACAGCCAGTGCCCTTTTGGACTTCACACCCATGAGTGGCAGTGTCATGCTACATTACTTCCAAATGTCATCAGCCACTCCACTTGCCTCTAATTGTATGTGCACGTATGTGTGTGTGTGCGCGTGCACGCACGCACATGCATACAAGCACACGTAGTGTCATTGTGTCACTGACATCACAGAGGGGGCCTTCAACGCAGCAGACCACACACAGTGCTCTTCTTTGGGAGTTTAACCAGCTTATACGGAAGCAAATATTTGAAGTTTACCAAACATAAACCAAGTAAAACCTAAGTCAATCAAAAGTGACTAAACACTGCTTTAGTCCAAATACATGTTTCTAAAAGGTCACAGCTGGTGTAATTATCCATGCTAGACTTCGCATGCATTCAGCTGTGTGCTTAAGACTGCCAAGAACTGGAATACATTTAGAATCCTTAAATAAGAGTCACCTTGTTTCAGAAAATGCTTGGTTAACTCAGGCTTGGGTGGGGGGTAGGGGTATTGGGGGAAGCCGATTAGAGTTTAATGACACTTCGAGAGAATGTATAGGGAAATTTCTTTGGAAAAGAAATAGAAATACATGTCAG
Organism: Macaca thibetana thibetana; assembly: GCF_024542745.1. NCBI lineage: Eukaryota > Metazoa > Chordata > Mammalia > Primates > Cercopithecidae > Macaca > Macaca thibetana. Next base: position 25,473,079 of record NC_065597.1, on the reverse strand, counting down.
AGCCAATTTCTCATAATATGTGGGTTGAAGCCCTTTTCCTTCAAAGAAAATAAGTCCTGACAAATACAACCACAAAAGAACATAGTGACAAAATGAGCAGCCCAGAAGTCAGGTAAAAGGAAGAAAAAACAAATAACTAAATGCAGGCTGTAACTCGGCCCTCAGAAGCCTGAGACACCTGGGTGTACAAGGGGACTGAGGGGCAATTAGCAAGCAGTTTTTCCCAGTCCCCCGTGCTTCGGCATTTCAATAGGCAGAGCCCCAACCCAAAGTGTCCATCTCAGTAGCATGTGCTGTGTGCAGCGGCAGGTGCAAAACCATGTGACATCTGGAAATGCTGTGCAGGAGTCCTGGGAAGCACCACAGACCATGATGAGCCAAAGGAGAGCAAGAGGCTCCTCACTCTCCAGCCTTGCCTGTGCCTGGGCAGCTCCTCTCCTATCCTTTCCAATATCCACCTACGATTCTGCTTCCACCCAGTGTGAACCCAGAAAATCTGAGACAGGTCTCAGTGAATTTAGAAAGTTTATTTTGCCAAGGTTTAGGACGTGCCTGTGACACAGCCTCAAGAAGTCCTGAGGACGTGCCCAAGGTGGTCGGGCACAGCTTGGTTTTATACATTTTAGGGAGACATGAGACATCAATCAATATATGAAAGAAGTACATTAGTTCAGTCCAGAAAGGCAGAGACAACTCAAAGCAAGCCCCCTATTTCCCCCACGCTGCGGGCTTCCAGGTCACAGGTAGGTGAGAGACAAATGGTTGCACTGAGTTTCTGATAAGTCTTTCCAAAGGAAGCAATCAGAATATGCATCTATCGCTGTAAGCAGAGGGAGGACTTTGGATAGGATAGGAGACTGATTTGCCCTGAGCAGTTCCCAACTTGAAGGGACCCAGGATATTTTCCTTTCACACCAGTGTTGTGAAAACCCTTAGCTTTTTATAAAGTCTGAGGCTCATGCCTGCATTCATGCTTAGATAAGTGTTTACACTCTGGCTCTTTCTGGAGAAGTGGAGGCCAGGCTAAGAGAACCAGGGCTAGGCTTAAGAGGATAGCAGCCTACTCATTAAACTGCAGGACATGGAACTTAGAAAAGTCTGAGAAACAGCAAGGGAGAGAGAACTAGAAGGAATTTGGGGTGCAAGTACCCTGAGGGTAGGGATTTTTGTCTCTAATTCACTCACTACTACACTGTCAGGGTCTAAGAGAGCACCTGGCATATAGTAGATGCTCAATAAATGTTTGTTAGTAAATGAATGAATAAATGAATGAGTGAAGCATCTGGAGATCAAGGGAGATGGCAATGATGAGGCCATGGTCAGTAGCCTCAGAGTTAAGTGGAGCCAGCCAGCAAGGGGGAATGGGTCAGAGCTTGGAGAGACCACCCAAAGCCCTCGAACAGAGACTTGTGGATGGGGGCTGCCACATTCTGTAGGATACTCAGCTTTGTCTGTGGGTGAGAGTGAAACCACCTTTGCAAAAATTATAACCGAGGAAATTATGACAGTGAAAGACATTAGACCTAACCAACTCCATCTTGCTTCTAACCTTTAAGCTGTCCTTGTTCATTCCTGGGTGTAGGGTAAACTAACTTTGGGAGGAAATTTAGTTCATGGTTTGACTCTGAAACAAAATTGATAATGGCCTCTCCTGAAAAGACCCCTTTCTTCCCTGGGGACCAGTCTGCTTTTACAGGACTAACAAATTAGCTATAAGATGAGAACTTTCAGTTTAGGGGTCACTCAGCCTCTGGCTCCAAAAGTCTGAACCTCCCCAAATTGCTCTTCGGGATCACATCACTATTGTAAAACCTAAGATCAGTACTTAAGATATTTTGCAGACCCTGCACTGAATGGATCAGTTGACATCAGCCAGATCCGTAGTATTCTGGCTCAACCGTTCTGCCATCCCAGGCAGGAACAGAAGACAGCAAGAAAAACTCACTTCGATCCCCTATGATGCCATCTCCAACCTGACCAATCAGCACTCCCCACTTTCCAAGACCCTACCCACCAAATGGTCTTTAAAAATGCTGATCCCGAAATGCTCAGGGAGACTAATTTGAGTAATAATGAAACTCTGGTCTCCTGTACAGTCGACTCTGCATGAATTACCCTTTCTCCGCTGCAATCTTGTTGTCTTGATAAATCGGCTCTGTCTAGGAAGCCGGCAAAGAGAACCCACTGGGTGGTTACAAGAAGGGAGCTGTTGAAGGCATCGATCTTCCCACTGAAGTCCTTCTTGCCTTTCTCCATAGCCAAAATGGCCAAGCTCATACAGAAAATGGTAACTTCTACTATTAAAGAACCCAAAGATGATCCCCAAAACCTTCCCCAGCAAAAATTCAACTGACATCAGGAGAATTGGCACCTGTATAAGTGGAAGTGGGGTCATGGGTAGGCTACAGATAGAACTTTGACTGAATCTGAATGTTTTTACCTTTTAAAAAGAAAAGAAAAGAATGAACTAAAATCTGGACACAGCGTGCTTCGGTAGTGAGGAGTATAGATTCCCCAAAGCCAGACTTCCTGGGCTCACATCTGGGCTCCTGCTTGCTAGCTGCCAGGCCTTGGGCAAGCAACTTTAAGTATCTCTGAGCCTATAAAATAGGGATAATAAGAGCAACTCTCTCATGCAGTTATGTGAGAGGTAAATAAATTATACTATGTAAATCACTTACATAAGCAATAGCTATTATTATGGATATATGGCAAACTGCTAACATTTGTTAAATATGAGGGTTGGGGCCCAGCACAGTGACTCACTACCATAATCCCAGCATTTTGGGAGGCTGAGGCAGGTGAATAGTTTGAGCCCAAGAGTTGGAGACCAGCCTGGGCAACATAGTGGCCCCCCATCTCTACAAAAATAAAAAATAAAAAAAATTAGCCAGGCGTGGTGGCACACACCTGTAGTCCCAGCTACTTGGGAGGCTGAGGTGGGAGGATCACTTGACCCCAGGAGGTCGAGGTTGCAGTGACCTGAGATCACACCACTGCATTCCAGCCTGGATGACAGAGTTAGACCCCTGTTAAAAAAAAAAAAAAAAAAAAAAAAAAAAAAAGGAGGGATGGCACAGCAGTATTTAGTTTATAATGATTTTTTATGTTTGAAATAACTGAAGTTAAAGAGAAAACATTTTCCCCCATCAAAGGCATATTTTTATTGTTATGTTCCCAACTCACAAGGAAATTTATAAGCTCTCCAAAGAAACAGAGGACAGGGTAACTACAGGCCAGTGATTCCCAAAGTATGGTCCTGGGTTCAGCAGCATCAGCATCACCTGGGAATTTGTTAGGAATTTGAATTCTCAGGCCTTACCCCAAGGAGCTCCTGGGCTGAGGCCCGGCAGTCTTGTGCTTTAACAAGCACTCCAGGGAACTCTGATACACTAATACAGCCCAGCACCCAAATGAAGAACCATGTGGCTTGAGGTCCCAAAGTAATTCTATATCCCTATCCCTGAATGCCTCTGATACTGGTACTGCCATGGCTGGGGCATCTTTATTGGCATTGCTGGAGAATCCACTCTTCCTAATAACCCTATAACGCCACACATGACTGACTACATTCGTAGGCATAGCTGGGATAATTAGTTTAGCAGAATGTCCAGAAACTACAATCTCACTCTTCCTGACTCATATGGTTTGGCTCTATGTCCCCACCCAAATCTCATCTTGATGGTAGCTCCCATAATTCCCATGTGTCATGGGAGGGCTAAGTGGGAGGTACTTGAATCATGGGGTGAGTCTTTCCTGTGCTGTAATCTTGATAGTGAATAAGTCTTATGAGATCTGATGGTTTCATAAAGGGGAGATCTCCTGCACACACTATCTTGCCTGCTGCCATGCAAGCTGTGACTTTGCTCCTCCTTTGCCTTCCACCATGATTTTGAGGCCTCCCCAGCCATGTGGAACTGTGAGTCCATTAAACCTCATCTTTTCATTTTTTTTTGACAGAGTCTCACTCTGTTGCCAGGTTGGAGTGCAGTGGTTCGGTCTCCGCTCACTGAAACCTCCACCTCCGGGATTCAAGTGATTCTGCTGACTCAGCCTCCCAAGCAGCTGGGATTACAGGCACATACCACCACACTCAGCTAATTTTTGTATTTTTAGTAGAGATGGGGTTTCACCACATTGGCCAGGATGGTCTCAATCTCTTTTTTTTTTTTTTTTTTTTTTTTTTTTTGAGATGGAGTCTTGCTCTGTTGCCCAGGCTGGAGTGCAGTGGTGTGATCTTGGCTCACTGCAAGCTCCGCCTCCCAGGTTCATGCCATTCTCCTGACTTAGCCTCCTGAGTAGCTGGGACTACAGGCGCCTGCCACCACACCTGGCTCATTTTTTTTTTTTTTTTTTTTTTTAATTTTTAGTAGAGACGGGGTTTCACCTTGCTAGCCAGGATGGTCTCGATCTCCTGACCTCGTGATCCGCCCGCCTCGGCTTCTCAAAGTGCTGGGATTACAGGCGTGAGCCACCGCGCCTGGCCGGTCTCAATCTCTTGACCTCGTGATCCACCTGCCTCAGCCTCCCAAAGTGCTGGGATTACAGGTGTGAGACACCGCAGCCAGCCTGGGTATGTGTTTATTAGCAGTGTGAGAACAGACTAATACACTGACTCTAGCTGATGGGGTAGACTGGGCTTGACTAAGGTGGCAGGGATGGTTCTTGTGAATTTCTTTTAGTAGGACAGTATTTGACCATAACTCCAGAATGCTTCATTGCTCACGCACAGTGATCTTAATCTCTCAGATTCTCTCATTGCCTCCATTCTCCAACCAAGGCATGCTACACAGATGCCTGTAATAACCCTTGAGCCTGAGAAGTAGCCTGGGGCGGAAACATCTGTCTTATCCTTGCTCAGACCCCAGCATTCTTAGGCAGGGAAATTCCAGTGGTGATTGTTTAAAAATGTGAGACAACTATCAAAATGCTATAAAAGCATCTTTGTAGATAGTAACATAGATAAAATAAAAAGTATGGAATGTGTTCTACAATCGTATATACCTTGTAAATTTATCATCAGTCTAGACGTTAAAACAAAGACAAATTGTGAGCATTTTCTCCAGGGAAAAGCTGCATAGGGTTAGATGTAGAAGAAAATGATGGTTTGAGATGATTTAGTCACTTTATCAGTGAATATGGGAGTGATACCTAATAAATATTTGCTGAATGAATCAATAAAATGGGTCATTTGTAGTACACACCCATTTCTCGTCACACACACACATTAACAACACTCTGTCAATCTGTCTACTGCTGGGCATTAGGCCATGTCCTTTCCTGTGAAGGTGGACATTTTTAGATATTCACAGGCCGCTATTAAAATTTTCCAAAGAAGAGTACAAAAAAGTATGCAAAGATAGAAGAGCCAACCTCCAGAAAAGTAGAGAGGGAGGAGTATAAAAATAAAGTGGTGCTCAATGAGCAATGATGAAACTCGACTTCCTTCTAATAAAATTAATGATAATGAACTCCTGATCTACAGAGCTGACTGCTTGTGTGCAATGAAAGGACTTGAGGGGTGGGAATCTCAAATGTCAGCAAAGTTAACTACAAAGAAGGACCTTAAGTGGATCAATCAGGGTTGAACTACTAGATAGAAGGATTAAGTGGCTAATAAAAGGGATGTTCTACTGACCTCTAACACAGGAGGGAGGAGATAATGAGATAAGTAAAGCTGGTGAGGATAATAAGACTGTAATTATGGCCAAGTTCAAACTACCGAGTGAGTGTACATTAGAAAACCATTCAGATAACATGGAGAGAGAGGAAATCTTGGCCCCCGGAAGCTAATGCTGCCTCCAGTGCTTGAGATGCTCCCGGCTGCATCTCTCTCTGACCAAGGTGAAAATAAAACCATCACAATTAATGGATGTTTCAAATCCATTAAATTGGTGGTGTGGCTCAATGTGCAGAAAAGAGAAGGCCAAAAGAAGTAAAGCCTCATTATCAGGAGAAACCAGTCATGCTCAGAAGTCAAGCCATAGTCATCATTTTAAACCGTCACTGCCATGGCCACTGCCCGTGGGCTTTTATGGAGTTTCTGCTATGTTTAGAGTGGTGATGTAGGCATTGTACATTCTGGGATGCTTGAGAAACACACACATACACTTTCACTCACTCACTCACACAGGGTGAGTTCCCCAGGCTGGAATAAAAAACTTGGCAAATGTACAGGTTTATTCTTTCTGAATGTGAGAATTTAGAGTCTGAGGATAAAGCAACAAACACAAATGCATTAAAGGAAGAGCATTTGGTTGGGGACGAGCGCACAGTCTCCCTCTGCATCTGGAGCGCTGGGTTTTCTGTGGAATGTTTTATATAATTGTTTGCTTAATCTCTCGGGTGAAATAAACGTATGGCAGCTTTACTACACTATTGATTCAAATGATTACTGTAATGACAGAGCTATCCAGGGAGTTGTCACTGGGCTTTGCGAGACGTCCTGACGGCTGTCATGTGCATTATTAAGGAGCACTCTGAAAAGAAAACTGTTCCCTGCATGTCCTGAGCCAGAATCACTGACAGCCCTGCTGGGTCTGGTGCTCAGGGCCCTGGACTTGGGCCTGGGCTGTCATAAACCAAAAGGGAAGTATTCGGTGGGTCTGCAACTGTGAGGTCAGTGTATTCAGTGGACCGACCCTAGTAAACTCAGGTTCCTTGTTTCAGGATCTGTGGTCCTAAAGACATGACTGGACATTCACAGACGGGCAGGAACAGTTTATAGGACAAGGTCCTTGCAGGAAACAGACACGCTCCCTTAGATCCTGAAAAGAATTGGAGGAAGGGCCTGTTTACAGGTGAGGGCAGGGTTAAGGGAACTAACAAGGGATAATGAGGCACCCAGGGAGCAGCCTTGCAGGAACCACAGGAAGCCTTTTTGTCTCTAGGACAGAAAGGGCATGGGGAGCAAACCATGCTGTAAGAGCCTGCTGGCACTGGCACATAAGGGCACATGCAAAGAAGTGCATCACTCTCCCCTCCTGCCTGGCCCATGCCGGTGCCTCTCCCAGGACTGAATCCCAACAGAGGCCAGAGGCATCCAAGGGCTCAGCTTCTTGGGACATGGAGGGCACAGTAGATGAGGGCAAAAAACAGATCTGGGCGTGAAGAGAACCAGCCCCCACACAACTCGAGGGCTCAGCATGCAAAAGAAGAGGTGAGGGCAGGCCAGAACGGCTGGTAGGCAATACAAAGCTACAAGGTGCAGCCACAGCATTGTACAGACATCCCACCAATGCCCTGATAGCAGCATGAGGGACAATGAAGAAGACACTTCCCATTGCAGAAGGGAGGACTGGCCGCCAACCTGGGATTTACAGTCATGCAGACCTGGGATCAAGTCCTGGCTCAGCCTCATACTGGCTGTCTCCCCTTGAGTGAACTACTAACCTCCCCAAGGCTCAGTTTGCACTCCCGGAAAAGTAGCATCATATAGGATTATGTGAAATTCGATAATGCTTGTAAAGAACTCAGCCCATTTCTTGGTTTATAGGAAATGCTCCAAGATGGCAGTTATTTATATAAATTAAGAAATCAGAATTCCACTGAAGCTGTTTAAGCAGAAAGGGAAGTGTATCATAAGGTTAAGTGATATCTGGTAGGACTCAGAGGCAGGGCATGCACCATCTGCAGAAAGAAGCCATTGGCAGGACTTGAGTGTCCATTCTCTGTTGCATGGTTCTGCTTCTTTTTTTTTTTTTTTTTTTTTTTTTTTGAGACGGAGTCTTGCTCTGTCACCCAGGCTGGAGTGCAGTGGTGCGATCTTGGCTCACGGCAACCTCCACCTCCTGGGTTCAAGCAATTATCCTGCCTCAGCTTCCCAAGTAGCTGTGATTACAGGTGCCTGCCACCGTGCCTGGCTAATTTTGTATTTTTAGTAGAGATGGGGTTTCATCATGCTGGCCAGGCTGGTCTCAAATTCCTGACCTCATGATCTGCCTGCCTCGGCCTCCCAAAGTACTGGGATTACAGGTGTGAGCCACTGCGTCCAGCAAAGGTTCTGCTTCTTTCTGTACATTTTCATACTTCTCTGGGCACTGGCTTTCTCTGACTATCCACACAGTGGACTGTGACCACCTCATATGGCTTCTGAATACTGTATAACCATAATAATTCCCAGTCACCCAGGATCGCTCCCTGGCTGATCCTCAGGCCTAGCTCTGAATTCCTGAGAGAGAGACTTCATAGAACTATTTCAGGGCAGGAGTCCCCCACCGGTCCCGTCTCCCTTCGTGTGCTGACCCGGCCACTGGCCCCTGCAGATCCACTCTGCATCCCTTGCCACCTAATCCCTGCCCTGTTCCTCGCCTTTGGCTTCTGCTTTGGGTCTGCAGTGGAGAGCCCAGGGAGGGTACTAAAGGAGAGGAAGAGGATGAGGTCAGGGCTCTCTCCCCAACAGAGTCCACTGATGATGCTCTGCCCCAATGTCAAGCTTCATTCGAGTAGACCCTGTCTGCAAGACTCTCAGGTTTCAATAAACTGCTTACCCCTGAGGATAGCCCTGCTGTTGCAGACCCTCAGTCACCCAACTATCCCTTGTGGTTTCCCTACACCCTGCCCACACACGTGTAAATTGCCCCTTTGTTAAACCTTCCTCCATTGATTTAAATGTGCCCATTCATTTCCTGCTGGGACCAAGAACAACCCACTTGGCCAAGGAATGGAGTTAAAGACTCTAAAAAACAGGAGGCTCCTGGGCTGTCTACCTGGTGGGTACTCCTATGGAGGTAGGGAAGTGATTCGAGGGTGGGAGGCTCAACGTGTTTTCTGTGTTGTTATTGTGTTGCGGTAGTTTTATTATTAATAGGATTATAAACATCATGCATTGTTAGAACTTCTACCCCTCTCAACAACTGGATGTTAGACTGGAGTCAGCCTCCATGCCCCACACAAATCAAATGCAAATAGGCCTCCAAGAATATAGCCATGAATATCACAGTGGCTTTACCCTGCGCTTCTCCCCTTCAGCTCCTTATAGGAGCCTCAACAGTCCTTAATCTGGATTCTTTGCCTTTGAGAAAAATATTCTGAAAAATCTCAGTAATCCCCAGTTTCTTGGGCCAAGTGGTAACACTAATAAACTCTGGGGGACCCAGAACTAACTTAGCAGCTCAGAGAACATGGGAGGTTTAGGTACAAGGAGATGTCTCTAACTACTGGCAAGGAAGAGCATGCAGCTCTCTCCCCAGATAAACAGGACTTTCAGGATCACTGTCGACCCATGTGAAAGCATCGCAAATTGTGTAACTGGAGCTGCCCAAACCTTAAATCCTAGTCTCTGTCATTCCAGCCGGTCACAAACCCTCTCTACTCTCCTTTCCACCTAGAAAATATACTCTCTTGTCAGTGATTAAATAAACCCACTAACCTGCTTCCAAGATTAAGTAGAGGTTATTCCTATTTAACTGTTCACAATGCACCAGAAATTGCTGAGGGCATTGGGTGCAAAATGCAATCCTGGCTCCCTGTTTTCTCCTCCTGCTCTAAGATAACACGCCTGCTATAAAGAAATAGCGTGACCCCCCAGTGCTGGGGTTAAACATGCACATTCTTGATGACAAAGTATGTCCTTTCACATAGCCAAGGTCATTTTTGTAAAATTAAAACCAAACGTCAAGTGGAATTATTTTTCCTGACCAGGAATAGGCTTATTGGATGAAAATGAAAAGTGGAGAAAGTAAGGATTAATTTACCAAGCCAGTCATTTTCCTTTATTTTCTTTTCTACCTCGGTTAAATATTTGTGATTCTGGCATGAGGGCCCCCTCTCCAAGCTCAGTGTTTTCCTACGCTTGATCCTGCATCAGAGTTACAGACATGACCTGTTGCCATGGAAACAATGGTGAGATCTCTCATGGTGCCCAGCACAGGAGACTTTCTGTTGACTTTAGGGGAATTAGATCTGGCTGAAAAATCTAATTCTGTCACTTACTATCTGTGTGACCTTGGGCACATTAGTGTACCTCTCTGAGTCTTAGTTTCCTCATCTGAAAATTGGAATTAGTAATAACAGCTCTAAGAGTTTTATAAGAATAAACGGGATCATGTGGGTAAAGTAATTGCTGCATTTTCTGGCACCATATGTGTTCAGTAAATGTTAGGTGCTTCTGTTGTTATTAGATATTGGGAAGTTAGAACATGTATTCTATTCAGTCATTTGTTCATTTATAATCTCATTTATTCATTTCATACATAATTATTAAACCCCACTATGTTGCAGACACCACTCAAGATGCTGAAGATAAAAAAGTGAGAAAAATGGACAAAGTTCTGCCTTCATGAAGTTCACATTCTAGTGAGGAAAACAGATAATTAACAATAAACTATATGTATATGAAATATATAATCTTATTGTGATAAATGCTGTAAAAAAACTTAGAATGGGAGAAGGGTAAGAGGGGAAAGGGGCCAGTCTGCAGGGGCAGGGGAAGCTATTGCAGACAGCATCCTCTCCAAGGAGGAGACATTTGAGGAGAGACAAGAAAGGCATAGGGGGATAAGCCTTCTCAAGCATGGGGAAGAGCATTGCAGCAGGAGGGAACAGCAAGGGCAAGGGCAGGTGACGAGTGGAATGGCAAGGCGACTGGTGGGGCTGGAGCAAAGAGAGGGAGGGGGAGCATTGTGGAGCCTTAATGCAAGGTCACAAGGACACTTGCCAGGGCCTGACCTCTGCACATGATCTAAATGAGGTAGTCAGAGCTGCGACAGGAAACAATAGAGCAGGGTGGTGGACACAGAAAGCCCGGGACCCCCACCGCCTGTAAGAGAACCTCAGCTCTGCCCTTACCAGCTGTAGGACGGGGGCCTTGTTACTGGCATGGTACCTCAACCAGCAGCAGTGACATCCCCTGGCAGTTTATTAGAAATGCAGAATCTCAATTCAGCCCTGCCAGGTCAGAATCTGCATTTCCACCAGGTCCCCAGGGGATTTACAAACTCCTTAATATTTGAGAAGCACTGGCCTAGCGCTTGGTATTTAACCTCGCTAGGTCTCTGAGGCCCCATCTGCAAAATGGGTACAGCAGTCTCCCTTTATTTGTGGTTTCACTTTCTGCAGTTTCAGTTACATGAAGTCAATCACAGTGCAAAATTATTAAACAGAAAATCCCAGAAACAAGTAATTTGTAAGTTTTAAGTTACACACCATTCTGAAAAACATGATGAAATCTCCTGCCATCCCACTCCATCCACCCAGTGTGTGAATCTCCCCTGTGTCCAGCATAGCCGCACTGTCCATGTTGCTGGCCATTAGTCACTTAGTAGTCACGTTGATTATGAAATGGACAGATTACAAGTAGAAGCGTGAATACGGTAAAACAGATGTTGAGAGAGAGAGACCACGTTCACAAAACTTTCATTACAGTATATTGTTATAATTATTCCATTTGAGTATGGGTTGTTGTTAATCTCTTACTGTGCCTAATTTGTAAATTAAACTTTATTATAGGTATGTATATATAGAAAGAAATATGTATGTATAGGGTTCAGTTCTATCCTTGGCTTCAGGCATCCACTAAGGGTCTTAGAATGAACCTCCCCTGGATAACAGCTGGCTACTGTATAACAACAGTAGCTCTCTCATAAGGTTATTGTGATTTTTAAATAAGCTTGTGGTCATAAAACACTCAGCCTTGTGCTTGGCACATTGTAATGGCCCAAAGGATCTTAGTTTTTGCATTGAATCTCTGGTGGGATTAAACCTGGGGGCTGTCACTGTTTTGACTTCCTCAAGACCCACTTGAAACTTGCAACAGAGGAACAGTGCTTGTTGCTGCTTCACCTGCTCTTGAGGCTGATGGCTCCAGAAGGACCTGTCCCCCTTGGCTATAAACCACAGGAGCCCTATCGTCAGTAGTACCCGTAGTGGTGAACATGGTTTATGGGATCTGCCCTCCCTCTTTGTCCACTATCTCCTGTGGTTCACAGCCCTCACTAATTATTTTCCTCCGTGGAAGCTAACTGGCTAGGGAGAGGCTCAAACCTGGAATCCTGGCCTTGATACCACCATGTTTCCAAATGCGGAGAGGATTTCTCTAGCCAAGATGGCAGCTGTCAAATCCGCCTCGTTCCCAGCGGCATAACTATAAATCTCCAAACCACAATTATGTAGAAAAATGAAATCTGTTAATTAAATATGAGCTTGTAACTTTCAATCAAACCCCACTGGCACATATCACAGAGTGGTTTAGCAGTTGGCTCTGAAGACAGACTCTGGTTTTGAACTCCAGCTCAACCATGTAGCTTACTTGCTGCGGTTTCTTAACTTCTATAGTTTAATTTCCTTATCTGAAACTGGGCGAGGGGGATGATAAGAATACCTACTTCATAGATAATACACATAATAAACTTTTAAAAATCCTGAAAGACACTAAACATTCTAAAGATGTTAGTAGTCACGATTCTTATTTCTCTTTCTAGTTGTGCTGCATGCGGATTCCAAGAGGAAACATTCTCAGAAAAATGGAACCCATTCTTCAGGTAAGGGAATGTGGAGAGTGATATTCTCCTGTTAGTATGGACAAGAGATGACAAAATTGAACTAGGGTGATCACAATGAGAATAAAGAGAAGCAAACACATTCAGGAGGTATTTCTGGGTCCGTAGGACTTCATGACCTCTTGAGCACAGTGGCGAAGGAAAGACAGATTTAAGGTTTCTAGTCTACATTCATATATGGACAGTGATGACTATATCCCACGGGGAAATAGAGAAAGGTTCATCAAAAAAAAAGGACGAGTCCAAAGGCAGTCTACAAACTTCAGGGGAGTACATGTTCTGGACAATCAATGTGTACTTGTTCAAAATGCAAGGTTCAATAAATGTAAGAAAATGTGCCAAGTTAATTAGTCATCAGGGAAATGCAAACTAAAAGCACAATGACATACTAGAATGGCTAAAGAACCAATGATAGCAAGGATTGATGAAGATGTGAAGGAACTGAAACTCTCATTCACTGCAGGTGGGAGTATAAATTAACATACTGCTTCGGAAAAATGTTTGGTAGTATTTATCAAGGCTAAAATACGTTAGCAATTCCACTCCTGGTTATATGAATAGTCCACAAAAATACATGTATGAAAATGTTCAGTTATTCACAAAAACTGGTAACAAGCTAAATAATGTCTTAAATGTAGAATGAATAAATTGCAATGTCCTCATACTATTATCTGAAATTGTCACCTAATAAGTGCACAGCAATGGAAAATAATAAACCACTGCATATCATAGACAAAATATTGACTTTAAATGTTTAGATAGACACACAAGAAAAGTTCTGAATGATGATGTTTACATGAAGTACAAGAACAGGCAAAACTAATAAGAAAAAAAAATGTCATTATATAACATTTCTGTCTGTATACTGAACCTGTATGCATTTTACTTTGTGAAGGTTATAGCTGAATATAAAAGTAAACTTTAAAAAAGAACACAGGGCTAAAATCTTGGAGCAGTTCTTGGAACTGGAAGCCACACACATAAGAAGAGCTGGAAATTCTGGTATGCACTAGAACTGCAAGGCTGGAGTGGCAATTAAGTATTCAAAATGAGTTACTGGCTCTAACAGAACTATCAAACACTGCTTAAGGTCATTCTTGGAATTCATAGTGGTTTTGGTGTTTGTCAATTCTGGTCCCAGTGGAATCTGTAATAAGCCTCCAGAAGGAGCTGAACCGTACAAAGAGAAGGGTGTGTCTCATAAATTATCCTCAGGAACTCCAGGGAGCCTGGAAGGGCTGTGTGTATATCACAGGGCTGCCACAAGAGGGCACTGCCTCCGCCAGGAGGCGGTGGCTCAAGTGGCTCTCAAGGGATGCCCTTATCACTACCCACCTCAACCGGGACCCAGGAGTTCGGAGCTCTTCCCAGCAAGAGCAACAGATGGTACATCCACCCGAGGTGGGACTGTGATGTGGATTCTTCTGCCGGGGAGGCTTCAATTAAACTGCTTCCTTCTCTGGGTCTCACCTTCTTCAGGTGCAAAAAAAAAAAAGAGAAAGAAACAGCCACTAGTGGTTTCTTCTAGTTCTACAAATTCCAACAGTTTAGATACTGTAGCTCAAGTATCCCCTCTATTGCTGTCTGTTTATTCATGAGGTATCTATTGAACACCTACTATGTGTATTGGGGACATAACAGTGAAGAAGACAGAAATAGCTGCTGTCCATATAGAACTTTAAATAAGGGAGAAAGACAGGAAGCAGGATGTGTTCAGATTATAGTTATGACAAGTTATGAGGAAAATGACAAGGATAATGTGGAGGGCAATGATTTTAGACAAGGCGGTCAGGGACTGCCTCTCTAAGGAGCTTATGTTAAAATTGAGGCTTAAATAATAGGAAGAAAGTGGCCATCCAAATAGCTGCGGGACGAGCCTAGCACAGAGGAGAGTAAGTGTCAGGTCCAGGGTGGGGAGCACACTCGCTCTCTGCCACCCAGCACAAGTCACTTATAGGGCTGGGGCTTAGAAGCACCTAGTCCGCCTCTGCACTTTTTACTTAATATCACCTTTTACTTAAATTAATGCCCTCTGGTTTTCCACCTCCTCTCAGCAAGGAGAGGAAACAGCAATTTTCCACCAGCAAACATCAGTATTCAGGGATTAAACTACCCATGAGTTAGAACTCAATACGGGAGCAGGGAAACCTATTGGATTTAGAATGCATTTGCTCAGAAAGGGAGCGTATACACCTAGAGATGGTTCCAAGGGGACATAAATGACAAAATCACAATTATGTGTTAGGTTCCCCGATGAAATTACGTGTACAGAAGCAGGAAGGAATCTTGGCCCCGGTGTGCTCCTGTCTTCCCCATGTCCCCTGAGTATCCTGGGCTTATCCAGCCTTTTAGTAATTATCACATGGGATTGCCATTCTCTCCTCTAGGGCAGAGCTGTTCAACAGCAGAGACCATGTGGAGCTTGCCTTGCTGACTGCAGCTTCTAGTTCATTAGCTGCTGCTTTGCACACACTTGGTAAGTGATGGTGAAATGCATGCGTGCACACATGTGTGAAACGTGCCTCCCTCAAGCCTTGTTGTGATGTGGCAGGCACATTACCCTTACCCATCTGATGAAAAGAAAAGGAAAAACAAAAACTGGGAAATCAATTACAGGCAGCGGTTATGGGGAGAATTCAAGGTCTTGCTGCGATCTGACGGAGAAAGACAGGTGTGAAAGGGACAGGAAAATAAAAAGGAAGGATCCCTTGGTTGTTGGATGGGAGAAACAAGAGGACCATGAGAATGATTCCTTTGGATACATGTGACCTGATGACACCTCCAGACCCTGAGCTCCTTCCCTGGGTGGGCCTGGCTGTTTGCCGAGAACGGACTCTGCAGAGCAGTCTTTGCACCCCAGCCGAACTCAGTCTGCTCCGTGAGTCTCTGTGTACCACTGGAAATCCCGACGGAGAGTCCCAGCCTTTGGAGCTCCCTCACTGAGGCTGAGACTGAGCAGTACTCACTTTCTAGGCCACCACCCTTCACCCTTGACATTCATCTTCAAAAGTGAGCAAAGAGGCAGATGATATGGTGGCACTGTGGCAGGTACACCCTACGTGTGGCAGGTATCCATTGCTTTTGCCTGCCCAGCTGGACTTTCCTTTGCAAAGCACCCCTCTACCTTAAGAGTCACTGAGGTTCAGGTGCGGCTGATCTCCCTCCTATCTTGAGACACAGTCAGTGACGAGACCTGGCCAATCAGAATCATGGTGACCATTGAGGGTACAAGCCAGGCCCATGCAGGTCAGCCCTGGGACATTTGCAGACATTACTAGGAAAGGGGTGTGGTCTGCTCTACTGGGATTGCTACAGTGGTGAGGCAAAAGCCTGCGGCTACTGTTGTCAGCTTGGCCACAACCCAAGGAAAGCCCATCAGTGAATACAGCAAAAGAAAGCATAGTTAAGTTATGAGGAGGGACAGCATCAAGCCCCCCCGCCCCCATTAGAGTCCTTAGACCCAGTCAAGCCTGAAGCCATTGCTGTCCTAGGCTTTTCAGGTACAGGAGTTGTATTAGTTCCCTTTTGCTGCTGTAATAAATTACCACAATAATGATAAGAATAGCTTAAAACAACACAAACATATTCTCTTACAGTTCTGGAGGTCAGAAGTCCAAAATCAAGATGTTGGCAGGGCTGTGTTCCTTCTGAAGGCTCTAGGGCAAAAGCTGTTGCTTTGCTTTTTCCAGCTTCTAGAGGCCACCTACATTCTTTGGCTCAGGGCCCTTCCTAACATTGTTCCAACCTCTTGCTTCCATCCTCCTGTCTCCTACTTCTGTAACCAAACCTCTCTCTTTCCTTTATAGGGATCCTTTTGATTATGTTGGGACCACCCAGATATTCCAGGATCATCTCTGCCATTTCAGGATCTTTGACTTAATCACATCTACAAAGCCCCTTTTGCCATATAAGGCAACATATTCATGGGTTTCAGGTATTAGGATGTGGATATTCATGGGTTCTGGGGATCAGGATGTGGATATGCATGGGTTCTGGGGATTAGGATGTGGACATTCATGGGTTCTGGGGATTAGGATGTGGATATTCATGGGTTCTGAGGATCAAGATGTGAACATTTTGGGGTGCCTTTATTCAGCTGACTACAGGAGTCCATGTCCTCTTTTTTTTTTTTTTAGAGCCACTTTAGGCTGGGAATCTGTCACTTACAATACAATCCATAATACGTATTCCTAAATCCACACCATCATCTTGCCTCTGAAGAACAGACAAACCCTAGTATTCAGTTCATCCAATCAGTTATAATTTCCTTGTATCACACTTCAGTGTTTTTAATTTTGGCCAGCAGTACAGAATAGAGGTTAGGAACACACAGTTTGGATTCAGAAAGCTTCGGTCTACATCCTGACCTTTCCACTTATGAGTTAAGCCTTTTAAGCTACAATCCTCCTGATCCATCAAATGGAGATAACGAAAGCACCTGCCTCAGCTAGTGATTGTAAGAATTAAATGAGATAATGAATGCACTGTGCTCACACTAGAAGGTCAATGCTCGATAAATAATGCTCTTTCCACTAAGATTGCAGACATGACTCCTTCCATCTGGTATTACACTGATTTCTTTTATACAATGTGTCTCAATTAATTGCTTCATTTTTATTTAGCTCCTTTAGAAGTGGCTCCAGACTCAGTGGCACCTTGTTGGATCTTCACACCAACACCTTCATTTTAAAGGTGTTGTTGCCAAGCGCTTTCATAGAACAGACAGCAGAGACAAATCTTTGCAAGTTGGCCATGACTTCCTTCCTTTATTCTCTCTCTTTATTGCTGACATCGCTCTACCTCCAGCGCAACCCTACCCCATCTGTGAGGTCAGTATCTTTCAGACACTCTAAGCAAAGACTTTTATTCATCCCTGTGTAATTTTCTTCTTTCCCCAGCTTATCTAATAACCGTGACTTTCTTTTCATGTTCTTATACAAAGTGCGGTTGCTCCTCCCCTCTGTCAAATTCCACTTGCCACTTAATGCTCCAGTTGAACTCTGCAGAAATGATTTTGGCCTGGCACTCCCTGGGCATTGCTTTTGTGTGCAGGTGCCACTCTGGATGGAGTCAGGGGATGTGTTTAGAACTTGGCAGTCCTACCTCAACAACGTAACAGGAAACAACAGGCAGTGGCTGCACGGAATGGTTCAAGTTTGGTGGCCAGCAAGGGGCAATCATCTGTGACATGTAACAAGTCATGCTGTGTGGTTCACGGAGGCTGATGTTTCAGCGGATTTTATATCCCAGATGCAGGCTAACTGGAGGAAAAGGATAGGAACTTCCTAGAGACAGGTAAATTGATGCCAAGCTTCTACCTGGATACCTGCATACCTGCCCATCCCAGCATCAAATCCACCCACTCCCCCCTCTCCTCCCAGTGAGGAATTTATTTAACAGTTATCTCTACACATGTAAGGCTAATTTTTAAAAAAATTGTTCATACAATTGATTAAAATATACATGTGGAAGACATTTTTATTTCCACTCTCCCAGCTAGCATATATACCCCATATTGCTGAAGTAGAGAACAGGTATCGTGTCATCCCAGGGAAGGCATCAGACCTCTTCACAGCTTCCAGATGACCTAAACCACTGCAGTAACTCCTTCCTGCTTTTCCATCAATTGGCCTAGGAGTGGGCACGCAACCAAACTCTGTCCGCTGAGACACGGGGAGAAGCCTGCTGGGAAGCTTCCTCATGATAACAAAACAATAGAGCCTCAGAAAGAAAGGCTTCTTGTTTCCCTGCCTTTCTGCTTGGAATGCAGGACTGGATGCTTGAAGCTGTGACAACCATTTATCTCCATGAAGTAAAGGCCAAAAAATAATCTTAGAGATGGTGAATTCCCCTCCTACTTCCTTGAACTGTGAAACCAACTTCTTGTTATGTTATATATGTAAATACCTTTATTATTTAACCCACTATTACTTGGGTATTTTGTTACTGGCAGCTGCATGCATTCTAAATGATACACTACCTCTTTGTTTTCTAAAGAGATGATTAAACAAAATGTAACCCTCTCTATGCCTGCCTTAAAAACTGTGTGTATAAACATGGTGGCAACATCAGGCTTCTTACTGGGCAACTTCTTTAATGAAGTCAAGTGTTAAGAAGTCCCCACATGGTAGTTACAATCTTTGGATGTTCAGTTCTCCCATTAAGCTGATTGAGCAAGGCCTTTACCCCCCTCCAGCAGTCTATGAAGTGCATTGCTGGGTTCTCATCACCCAAAAATTACAGTATGTGATGGTTCTCACTACCCAAATATTGTAGTACTTGTCTATCTCAGTCCATTTTCCCCATCTTGGCCACATAGCAAGATGTCTTGACCATAGCTTGCTAGGTAGAAATATACAGAAGGCAAGAAGAAAATCCTAGAATTCCCAGCTGTGTATTATGAGAAAAACCCAGCATGGAGCTGATTCCAAGAGGGTGTAAGAGGAATAGAATCAGGAACCACAATGCCTATGGACATTGGTAATTAAATACGGCAGCTTGATGACATAGACTCCAGTTTAGACTTTACCTAATCGGTGATGTTTTTACTGTGGCCTTGCATCTGATAAGGAAATTAGAAATCTGAACATAAAGTTGTCAAGGGACAAATTAAAAATATTACACTGGGTCATTGGTTAGTCTTCAGTAGGCCTAAGGCCTAAACATTTCACAGCTTCTCTAGCTACAAAAGGCAAATCTACAGAAAGTGTGACATGCCTGATGATACCTAAGACTGAAAGAGCTAAAATTCTTAAATTAACGTCAGCTCACCAGCAAGGAAGTCTTATGAGAGTACAGCTAAAAATCAGATGTTCCATACAAAGGAAACTTCTGGAAACATGGCCATAGGCTCCCCAATGCAAGTGCAGGTCAACCACGAAGAAACTAGTAGTCTGTGTGTCAAAAGTCCTCATGAAGTGGAATTCATTCCTCTGATGGTTTTACTAGCCCCAGGGGCTGAGCTCTCAACCTTAGAGGCTCTGAAAGCTGACTCCTCCAGCACACAAGATCTACTCCTTTTCTTAGACATGGAATCACATTACTCAACCTCACGAGACTTGTTACAGAACTTCAATATCAATTCTATTAACATAAAATGATAAATGACTGGCATAGAAACTTTTAGAAGCTCTCCCAATTAGTTGACTCTCTTCCCACACCGTGACTTATAAGGAGGGCCAAACCTATTTTACCTGAAAGTTTAGTGGAATTATAAGGCATTGGACTTGTAGGCGCATCACATAAGATAACCTAAGGCAGCCAACACACTCTGAAGATGGCTTCACCAAGGGACTAAAGCCAACTGATCTTACTGCCTTCAACCAGCTCCAGGAGGGATGCCCTCGCCAATGGGTCTGGAATCCTCCAAGTTGGTTGGCAATGCCCCTTTCTCCTGGACAGAGTCTGGATGGATATTGCCAAAAATTGCCTCCAAGATTCTCCTTTCACTTTGCTTTCATGAACAGATTAAAATTCCTTTGACCAACAGGTTTTTCATTAGATATGCTTATTCATTTGACCTCAGATGGCTGAGGTGATTTGCAGCCTGGGAGCTATCTCTTCTCTTACAGTTGTTAAGATCCATTATATGTTAATTTTAAAACTTAAATCTCAGAGTATAATCCTATCATCACTGGAGTCTTGGTGAATATCACACAAGAGCCACCCAGTAGTTTCTATAAACTCTGTATTGGACCATGAGTCCCACATCAGATCAGCAACATATGGGCAGCACGGATCCATTCCTACCTGTTCATTTCAATCATTCATTCCTTCCTTCATTTGTTTATTCAATAGATATATTCATTGGTCAGCTCCTACATGCAGGCATTGTTCTAAGTACTAGGCATACAGCAGGAAACCAAACAAACAAACAAAACCTGTCCTCATGGAGCTCACATTATCTCAGGAGGAGATAGACAACACTCAAATACTTGTCATATGTCAGATGGCAAGGAATTATATGAGAAAAAGCAGGGAAGGTAGACAGAGATTTCTAGGCATAAGTATGGCATGGAGTATACAATCATTAAAATGTGGCACAGGAAGTCCTCATTAAGAAGAGGTAGGGAGGTGTGCAAGTCATGAGGTTATCTAAGGAAAGAACGTTCCAGGCAAAGGCAGCAGTAAGTGTAGCTGGAGCAGGGTGGACCTGGGGAGAGAAGCAGGAGTTGAGGTCAGGGAGTTCATGGTAAGCTGAATCAAACATGGCCTATGCCTGTATCTATACAATACCTGATACCTGGGTGAAAGTAAAAACATACCATTGATGGAATGTTCTTGTCCCTCTGGTGCATGTAAACAGAAAGGTAAGCCATGGTTTAGCAGAAGATATTACCAATACCATATACCTATATATAGTATTGGTAAGAACTTGTATTCAGAATATATTAAAAGCTCTAGAAATTCAATAAGAAAATGGCAGGCAGCCTAATAAAGAAATGGCAATAGACTTGAACAAACACTTTATAAAAAAGCATATCCAAACAGCCCCCACAATCCTGAAAGGTGCTCAATCTCACTGACATCAAGGAAACGCAAATTACACCTACAATAAGATATCAATTCACACTGACCAGAATGACTGAAATTAACAAGTTTGACAATACAAAGAGTGGAGGCTATCGAGAAATAGAAAAGTCACCCCGAAAACAGGAAGCTAGGCCATAGTATTCTCCCATTGAACATACTTCCTGTTACACCAGATAATAAGACCCCTCCATAATCACATCTCAATACAAAATTAAGAACACTGTTCAGGCTACAAACCCAACCAAACCCAACCCTATATCTCAGTGGTTATGGGTTGAATACTACCCCTTCAAGAAATAAGTCGATGTCTTAATCACCAGTGCCTGTTCATACGCCCTTATTTGAAAATAGGGTGTTTATGTAAACACAATCAAGAGGAGGTCATTAGTGTGGGCCCTAATCCAGTATGGTTATTGTCCTTATAAAAAATTGACTAGAAATACAGACAAGAGAGCACATCATAGGACAATAGGGGAAGAGATTGGAGCGATGCATCTACAAGCCAGGGAGAGCCAAGGATTGCCAGCCATCACCAGAAGCTAGGAGAAAGGCATGGAATAAATTCTCCTTCAGTGCTTCCAAAATGAAACTAGCCCTGCCAACACCTTAATTTCAGACTTTTAGTCTACAGAATTGTGAGAAAATAAACTAAATTTCTGTTGTTTTAAGCCACCCAGTTTGCAGTACTTTGCTATAGCAGCCACAGGAAATTAATACATTGGCTTATGTGAGTCAATGCTACTTCTCTTCAAATTCCAGTTTAGCCTCATTCCATTCTTTCTGCTTTCTGGATAAAAATGATTAAGCCATCCAGTCACAGAATTAACCTGGCTTCCTGACAGTATCCAATTAAGAGCAAAGCCCAGTTTCCTTGAACCCTCCCAAAACCACCTAACAGAAGCCCAAATCTCCTAATTCTTCCCAACACCCTTTTCTTGAGACGTCTCACCATCCCCTTCGTGTGTGCTCTCCCTTGTCGAAATGAATTAATGAACCTAATTTTGTTCATTTTCCACTACAAGTGTATTCCTAGTGGTCTTCCACTGTGCAGCACTGACAACATGAATTGGCATAACTACTTCAAAAACCATTTGGCAATATCTACCAACATTGAAAATGTGCATGGCCAGTGAACCAAAAATTCTACTCCTAGGCATAAGCTCAAAAAATGCATGCCTATGTGTCCCAATAAACATGTATAAAAGTGTTCCTTTTTCTTTAAATTTTTTATTTCCATAGGTTTTTGGGGAACAGGTGGTATTTGGTTACATGAGTAAGTTCTTCTGTGGTGATTTGTGAGATTTTGGTGCACCCATCACCTGAGTAGGACACACTGAACCCACTTTTTGTCTTTTATCCCTCACCCACTTCCCACCCTTTCCCTCTGGGTCCCCAAAGTCCATTGTATCATACTTATGCCTCTGCATCCTCATAGATTAGCCCCTACTTAGAAGTGAGAACATAACGATGTTTGGTTTTCCATTTCTGAGTTAACTCCACTTAGAACAATAGTCTCCAATCCCATCCAGGTGCTGCAAATGCCATTAATTCATTCCTTTTTAAGACCATGTTTTATATATATACACACCATATATATATACACACACCACATACATATATATATGTATATGTATACATATATATGTGGTGTGTGTATATATATGGTGTATGGTATATATATGTGGTGTGTGTATATATATATGGTATATATGTGTGTATATATATATGGTGTGTCTATATATATTTATATATATAGACACACACACACCACAGTTTCTGTATACACTCACTGATATTCGGGCTAGATCCACATTTTTGCAGTCGTAAATTGTGCTGCTATAAACATGTGTGTGCAAGTATCTTTTTCTTATAATGACTTCTTTTCCTCTGGATAGATACCCAGTAGTGGGATTCCAGGATCAAATGGTAGTCCTACTTTTAGTTTTTTAAGGAATCTCCACACTGTTTTCCACAGTGGTTGTACTAGTTTACATTCCTACCAGCAGTATAGAAGTGTTCCCTTTTCACTGCATCCACACCATCTATTATTTTTTGATTTTCTGATAATGGCTATTCTTGCAGGAATAAGGTGGTATCACATTGTGGTTTTTAACCTGCATGTCCCTGATCATTAGTGATGATGAACATTTTTTCATATGTTCGTTGGTCATTTGTATATCTTCTTTTAAGAGTTGTCTATTTAGGTCATTAGCTCACTTTTTGAGAGGATTGTTTAGCAAGAAACAAAAATGTTCATAGTGGCATATTCAAGTAGAATAAAAGCCCTTTAAACAACCCAAACGTCCATCAATAATAGAATGAATGAGCAAATTGTGGTGTATCATTAACTAGAATTCTATACAGCTATAAAAAGGAATGAATTACTGCTATAATAAATTACATAAGTAAGTTTCAAAAAATGATGTTGCCTTTTTAAAAAGCTTGACACGAAAGAATATATACTCTATGGGTCCATTTATATTAGGTCCAAAAACAAGTAAAATTGACGAATGAAGTAGAAGTCAAAATTGTAGTGAACTAGGGGAAACAAAAGTCGGGGCTACTGGAAAGCTACTAATGGTTTATTTCTTGATCTGAGTGGTCATTACATGGGTGCATTTAATATGTGATAATTTATTCAAGCTGTACACTTAGAAATTATGCAATTGTCAGGATATATATTCACTTCAATTTATAACATTAGCTTTAAAATTACTTATCCTTTGTTATTATTTATAATGAGATAAACTGAATTATTTTATAATATATTCACTTAACAGAATTTATTGAGCACCTACTATGTAAAAGGTACCATAAAACAAAAAATAAAAGAGCTAATGTGCAGTATATCATATTTTACATTTAATTCCATAACCATATGAGAAAGGTACTATTTTTATTACGCCCATTTTTCAGAGAAGGAAACTGGAGGAGAAAAAAAAACAGATTAAGGACTTGCCTGAGGTCACACAATAGGAGGCAGGGCTGAGGCTTATAACCAGACTCCCTTCACAGAGCTTTCCTGTACAGTCAAATGGAAGGGAGCATATAAAGATAAACACACAGCAGATGAAACAGAGAAGGAAAAAAGGACAAGGAGGAAATGATAGAAATTCTCAGAGGCAGCCTCAGCATCCTGTGAGTTAATGTATATTGCATGTGAAAGAAAATATTAAAATGATATATTTGATTTCCCAAAAAGATAGGCTGAAACACACTGCATTGATAACTAATAAATTGCAATATGTTTCATAAAAAGTTGATGTGGTTGTATGTCATATATTCTCATTTAGAAATTTATGGCTAAATCATTTGACAGTTTAAAACTGCATGGATAGATCACAATTCTGTTAAAGTTGCAAAAAAGTATCTATTTAAAAAATTAATTTTCTTTGGATAATCTTTTCCTTTCTGGCTGGTGTGGG
Source organism: Macaca thibetana thibetana (assembly GCF_024542745.1). Taxonomy (NCBI): domain Eukaryota; kingdom Metazoa; phylum Chordata; class Mammalia; order Primates; family Cercopithecidae; genus Macaca; species Macaca thibetana. The sequence continues at coordinate 25,448,625 of NC_065597.1, read as the reverse complement.
GTGGGGTGTGGAGGGTAATCTACCTTCCTGGATTTTGTTTTAGCCACAGCACTTGTCCACTTAGAGATCTCCCCTGTCTGTACTCCTCCATCTCCCTTACACATGTATTGGAGTCCAGGAGGCCTTGAATCACATTACAGCCCCACTCCAGCTATGTGGCAAGCTAGGCAGGAAATTAAGGGGGAAAATCACCATGGAACTATACTTCAGTAGTCAAGAGCTGAAGCTCAAGAGACCATGAGTCTGGTTATAAACCTCTGCTTTGCCACCGATTGTGTGACCTCAGGCAAGTCCTTAATCTGTTTTGTCTCCAGTTTCCTTCTCTGAAAATGGCCGTAATGAAAATAACACAGTTCTCATAGGGTTATGGAGTTAAATGTAGAAAAAGAAATGAAACGTGTAGCACAGTACTCAACACATTGTAGGGTCTTTCCCTTTCCCATGTTACCCTCTGCTGTCTGAGATTATACTCCCTTCTCTCATTTCTAAGCCTCTATTCATGGCATCTAGAGGCAAGCAAATTCTTTTGCCCAACATTGCAATGGAAACATCACCCCTGTTAGGCAGGCATCATTCAGTTGCAGATAACAGAATCCTAAGTCAAAATGGTTTGAGCAGAAAGGATATTTAGTGACTCTTGTTACTGTAAAGCCCAAAAGGAAAGGCCAGGATCAAGGGACTCCACAATGTCATCAGAATACTACCTCTCTGTTTCTGCATGCTTCTGTCTCTCTGTAACTGTGTGTGTGTCTATCAGCGTCATTTCTTGGACATACTCTCCATGTTATGTCAAGGATGGCCATTACCAACTCTATCCGTACCAGTGTGCCAATACTGAAGAAAAGACAATGACTCTTTTCTAATAGTTTCCATCACTTTCAGGAGTGACTCCCACTGAACCACTTGGGTCACATGCCTATGCATGAACTTATCACCGTGACAAAGAGGATGGACTTGTCCTTGGAGCCGAGGTGGTGGATTCAACCCTACCCATAACATGCATAAAGATTACAGCAGAAGTGGTCCCCACAAAGGAAACTAAAATTACTATACCATCTCCACCAGGTAACTTCCTAAGAAACAACACCATTCTCCAGTTCATTCCCCAAAGCCATTCCTGTCATGGAAAGGTTTCAAGGAAGAGTTTATGCTGATCAGGTGGAATCACAGAGTGTACGATGACAGAACTGGGAAGTCATTATGCACAGCTCTTCATTTTACAGATGAGAAAACTGAGCCTCAGAGAGGAGACGGGGCTCACCTGAGACCACCTAGTTGATTAGTGACAGAGGTGGCAGAAAAACAAAATGTGGGGTACCTGGTCCAGGGTGTTGTTGGCTCAGTTTTAATTTTTCCCATGTTCAAGTGTATGTGGCTAATATTTGTCTGTGTCATCTCTTTTAGAAGAGTATTCCTTTTTTTTCTTCTCTTTTCAAGGCAACATCTTGTTTGGTTGCCCAGGCTGGAGTGAAGGGGCACGATCGTGGTTCACTGCAGCCTTGACCTCCCGGGCACAAGCAATCCTCCCAGCTCAGCTTCCTGAGTAGCTGGTACTACAGGCATGTGCCACCACATCTGACTAATTATTTTATTTTTTATTTTGTAGAGATGAAGTCTCCCTTATGTTGCCCAAGCTGGTCTCAAACTCCTGGGCTCAAGTGATCCTCCTGCCTCAGTCTCCCAAAGCTTTAGGATTATAGGCATGAGCCACTGCTCCTATTCTAGAAGACTATATCTTGATACAAACAGAAACTACAGGTGATGCTCAACAGCCACATACGGCTGAATATTCCTTGCATAGCTGCCACCAGGGATGAAGAACATCCCCTAGAATCCTAATACATACACCCTACTACCCCATGTAAAGGACTCATTTTATCCACCAAGGATTAGGACAAGGGAGAGAGGAGACTTCAGTGAAGTCAGTCAGTTACTATTATTTCCTAAAAGAAGAGCAAAATGATCTGCCTTTGGGAACATCATGAGGATAGCAATGGTGGCAGTCCAGGGGAATCTCTGAACTTCTCGTTCTCTACCCTATCTGACCAATGGCATCATGAAGGACCCTAAAATAGAAAGGGATGTCAATTTCATATTCAGCTAGGCTTAGGATGGGATGGACTTCAGGAAACCTGCAAGTTAGAGTTCATTCACATTTAACTTATATGATTTCCACTATACATACTCAACAGAGGGAGAAAGAAAAAAAAAATAAGCAGCGTGGATGATTCTGCAGTTTTTCACCAAATGAAGGCCTGCTCCAGATTGGCTGTGAGAGGAGAGGTATAAATCTGCAAGCAACACCTTCATTGGGAGACCAACCCAAGACAACACAAGTGAATTTAATGCTGGGAGGAGAACTGCCTGGGTTTGACACAGCAAAAAATATGATGGCTAGTCTCCAAAGGAATTTGCAGGCAATTCTGCATACATAAGCTATTAGATTGGTGCAAAAGTAATTGCTGTTTTGCCTGTACTTTTAATGGCAAAAACTGCAATTGCTTTTGCACCAACCTAATATTCACTCTAAGTGCTAACTTTGGAAGCTCCAAGTAAGATGTACGAAAAAAGCAGCACAGACAAAATGTTACAAGCAGAACTATTAGCTAACACTAACCATAACTAACACTTGTATAGCATTGTTCTGAGCAGTTTTCACACTATTAACTTACTTAATCTTCAAAACAACCCTAAGAAGTCAGATTGCAGATGCTTTCACGAGCCTCAGTTTTTAGATGTCCAATGTCACACAGTTAACAAGTAGTAGAAACTGCAGTATTCAGATATAAATGTGTGTGCTTTTTTCCCCTTACTTCAAGATAGGTTTCCCTTGCCCAGCTCAGAAAAGAAAACATGTCTTTGTGTGTTGTTGCCTCAGGTGTGTTTCTGTGACCCAGAGCCAAAAGCAAACTTGCCAGGCAGAGGAGATAAAGTCCTTCCTAGCTATTTGTTTCTCAAAAGCCTTGCCTCTCTGAAGGATGTTACGGTGGATTATATTGCACAGGGAGAAGTGAAAGTTCTTTGGATTTTTACAAGCAATTTAAACTAACAGGATGCTATGGACTAAATGTTTTTGTATCCCCAAAATTCACGTATTGAAATCCTAACCTACAACATGATGGTATTAGAAAGTGGAGCCTCAGAGGTAATTAGGTCAGGAAATGGAATCCTTATGAATGGAATCAGTGCCCTTATTAAAAGACATGAGATCGCGCCACTGCACTCCAGCCTGGGTGACAGAGCGAGGCTCCATCTCAAAAAAAAAAAAAAAAAAAAAGACATGAGAGAGCTTGCTTTTCCCCTCTCTGCTCTCCACCATGTGGGAATATGAAAAGACGAGAAGACCACAATCTGCAAACCAGACAGAGGGTCCTTGCGAGATACCTAATTTGCCGAGACCTTGATCTTATACTTCCCAGTGTAAACCAAAAATAAAACTCCCAGGCCCCCATTCTACCCCCAACAACCATCTGAACAAACCCTCTCCTCAGCCAGGGCTTCCTAAAATTTAACCTGAAAGACGTTCAGGCTATGATGGGAAGTGGGGGTTGGACAGTCCTCATTATACTCCACCAGCATTAACATCAATACAAACCTAAAGCCTGATAAGAAACATTTGCACTCTATCCTCTCTGAAGACTGCTACTTGGAGGCTTCCTCTGCATAAAACTTAGATCTCCACAACCCCTTCTCAAAATCCAGACATTCCTCCCACCCTGAGTTATCCTGCCCTTCCAGATTGAACCAGAATTACAATGGTTCAGTCTGGAAGGGCAGGATAACTCAGGGTGGGAGGAATAATCAGTACATCGTACATGTATTGATTGATGTATTATGTCTCTCTAAAAGGTATAAAAGCAAACTGTACACTAGCCGCCTTGGGCACATATCATCAGGACCTCCTGAGGCTGTGTCACCAGCATGTCCTTAACCTTGGCAAAATAAACTTTCTAAATTGACTGAGACTTGTCTCAGAAATTCAGGGTGCACACCAGACTCCAGAACTATTACAAATAACTGTCTGTTGTTTAAGCCACCGTATCTATGGGGTTCTGTTATAGCAGCCTGAACTTACTAAGACAGGGAAGGGAGATATTTATCCAACAAGACAACAAGGGTGAAGTCCTCTGGGGTTCCCACAAACAAAGGCTGGTCTATGCCTGGTTGTCACCGGTTGGGATGGGAGTTAAACAGCCATTGATTTATCCCTGAGAGCCACAGCACCACACTCAAATTTGGCACGGAATCCTCCAGGTTTTGCCTTCACGGGAACAGCAAGGTTGGAACAATAAGTCTATAATTGGTAACCTGTCCAGGCCAGAGCCAAGTCAAGCCTTCTCTGAAAATGCTATGTGCAAAGACATCATGAGCCTTTGCCTGATGCTGTGGGGCTGGATTGGTAGTGGAAGAAGCCCAGGTAAAGACAGATATTGAATTTTCTGCTATTTCATATTAAACTTGATTTAAAGAAGGAAAAGAATGTGGCATTTCTTGCCCTGTGGTCTTGCAGAATAAAATGCAACCCTGCTACACAGATAAGAGCAAATTCCTGAGAGGGGAGAGGAGAGTTGACCTTGGTAAGAAAGCAGGGGAATGAAGGTCCTGGGGAGGTGAAAGAGGTGATGAAACAAATTAGGCCTCCACACAGATAACATTCCTGAACAAGGCAAGATAAGGGAACAAAGGGATATCCTTGGCTGACTACAGATAGGAGAACAAAGAAGAGACCACTGTGGGTGGCCTCCAGAGAGGGTGATGGGCAGTGGGGGATGAGGGGGTGCTGCATGACAGTCGGGGAGGGAGGGGGAAACTTAGAGGAAAAGAGCTTAAGTCTGCATAATCAGCTGAATAATGAGTGTGCTGTTTTAAACCAGGCTGCTTCCTGTGGCTTTTCCCCTTAACACTGGTACACTGATAGAAAAGACGGGACTGAATTAAAGTGGGGAGTGTGGATTCCTGAACCCATTCAACACCACGGTAGCCTCATCACTCTGCGGATGACTCTAGGGGGCAAGATCATGTGTGACATATACTTGGCATCGTAATGTGCATGGCACATGCCGGGTTGGAGGGTGAGTGAGGCAGAGCTGCCTGGCAGGGAAGCCACTGGGGGCTCGGTCGAAACGCTAGAAGCACAGACGCAGGACCCAGTGGACACAGCACATCCCACTGTGGTTTCATCAGTGTTCCTCAGAGGGGACCAGTTTGGAGATCAGAGAAGAATGGGGAGACTCCACACTGAGTCTAGTCCTAAAGTTCACTGGCAGGAGAAACAGGCAAACCACAGGGGAAGGAAGAGAGAAGGTAACAAAGACCAGAACGTTCATGAAATTGGTGGAGAAGCAGACAGGAAGGGAGCTGGCCCTCGAAGACCCCCCTAATGCCCAGAGCAGGTACAGGATCTACTACAAACTGCCTGTTGTGGATAATATCACTGAATGCTAACCTTTCCCAGCTGCGTATTGTTGGAGACTGAGGGTGGTGCTGGTGGTTGTAGGGGTAGTGAGTGGTGCCAATAATCCTGGGCTCAGAATCCGTGTTCTTGAATTCAAATCCCTGCTCTACCACCCACAACCTGCCTGTGAAATACTAGATAAGTGAGTTAACTACTGCCTACCTCACTTATCTCATCTGTGAATGAAACGAATACTGCCTGCTTCATAAAGTTACTATAAACACTGATTAATTCAGGTAATGCTCTTCATATACAGGATAAGGATACATCCCAGTTTGTCTAGGAAAGTTCGGTTTATGCCTGTTACATGGTATAATTATTAGTGGAGCTTTCTCCTTTTACTCTCATAAGTGTCTTCATTTGGCCTCTGGTGCTGGCCAAGGTGGAGTTTAGCATGAAATAGAATTAGCATTTCCCTCCTGAAACAAATGTTTTTAAAGAAACAAAATATATATAATGACTCGCAAGCTATTGGACACCAGAAAAGATAAGACAGTAGTCCCTAAGAGATGGGAAACAAAAAGAGGTGATTCTACTAACTGCCATATCTTACCATGTAGAGAAAGCAGATGTCTAAGTCATGGTGTAAAGAAAAGAAAGAAGAGAAAAGGAGGTCTGGCATGGCAGCTCACACCTGTAATCCTAGCACTTTGGGAGGCCAAGGCAGGTGGATCACCTGAGGTCATGAGTTCAAGAACAGCCTGGCCAACATGGTGAAACATTGTCTCTATTAAAATTACAAAAATTCACCGGGCGTGGTGGTGGGTGCTTGTAATCCCAGCTACTCGGGAGACTGAGGCAGGAGAATTGCTTGAATCTGGGAAGCAGAGGTTGCAGTGAGCCGAGACTGTGCCATTGCACTTCAGCCTGGGCAACAAGAGTAAAACTCCGTATCAAAAAAAAAAAAAAAAAAAAATGAGAGAAGGAGATGGAAGTCTAGGAAAGCCAAGGTAGCTACAATTTTCAGGGCCAAGTTCCAGAGAAACGGATGCACAGAAAGAGAACTCAGGAGACCTGCAGGGGGTCCAACTAAAGTACTGATCAGTGCGTGCCTGTGAAGAAACTTACCCAAGCACAAGGAAGCAGCCACCCCAAAGGATCAGATGAATACCGTCCTCTAATAGCGGATTTTCCCTACAGCTAGAATGGAAAACTTCTCAGTTGATGGGAGTATTAAAAAGAGTCTTGCTTCAGTAACGACGAAGAATTAACCCTAGATTAAATGCTGCTTTGGTCTCACCTAACAAAATATAAAAGCAAGACCCACACAGATTAAACTGTTTCCTAGTAATTTAACTGTGTTCCAGAAAAGCTGTCAAGAATATTTATAGAAATACCCAAAACAACCAACCTAGAATTATTTAATGATTTTTAAATGTCTTTTTAAAACAAAGGCAAAATTAAGATGTTTACAAAACACAAAATCTGAAAGAACTATCACCAACAAAACTGATATACAAAAAATATTAAGATTCTTAGAGCAGAAGAAAAATTATTCCAGATATAGACTTAGATTGAGAAAAAGGAATGAAGCATCAGAAACTGGAACTGCCTGGGTAAATACAATAATTTTTTTCTCATTATTTTCTTATTAAATATTTATAAAAGATATCAACTGCTATATGTGTGTGTGTGTGTGTGTGTGTGTGTGTGTGTGTAAAATTATGAACTTAATTATAAACCCTAAAGTTGCAACTAAAATAACTCAACAAAGAGTTACAGCTAATAAACCAACTAAAGAGAAAAAAATGAAATTATAAAAAATACTCCAAAAAAAAAAAGGCAGAAAAAGAGGAAAGGGAATAAAAAAGAACAGATGAGACAATAAAAAATATGATGTAGATTTAAGCCCAAACATGTCAATAATTACATTAAATGTAAACAGCCCAAATTCCTCAATTAAAAATCCCAAATTATCAGATTAGATAAAAAAGTAATACCTAGTTGTATGCTGCCTATAAGAAATTCATTTTAAATACAAAGACACAGATTAAAAATAAAAGGGTGAAAAGATATATAACATGTTAATACTAACCAAAATAAAGTTTAAGATGCTATATTAGTATCAGATGAAGTTATATTTCAGGAAATAAAATTACCCAAGTTAAAGATAATTATTTCATAATGATAGAGAGGTCAAGTCACCAAAAGTACAAAACAATTCTAAATATTTATGCACCTAAACACAAAGTTACAAAATATATAAATTGGAAACTTATAGAATTGTAGAGAAATAGAAAAATTGGCATTTTTGTCAAATTTTAACTTTCTTCTCTCGATAATTGATAGACTGTCTAGATAGAAAATTAGTAAGAACACAGAAGACATATACAATGCTATCAACCAACTTAACCTATTTGACCTTTCTAGAACACTTGTCGACAACAGAAAATACATTCTATTCAAGTGCACATGGAACATTTACCAAGATAAAGCATGTTATAAGCCATAAAACAAGCATCAATAAATGTATAAGGATTCAAGTCTTACAAAGTATGTTCTCTGACCACAGTAGGATTAAATTACAAATCAATAATAGAAAGCCATCTAGAAAATCCTTCAAATACTTGAAATGTGCATAGCACACTTCCAAAGAATTCATGAATCAAATGAGAAATTAAAAAGTCTTTTAAACTGAATAAAAATGAAAACGCAATACATCATCGAAATTTGTTTAACGCAGCTGGGCAAGGTGGTTCACGCCTGTAATCCCAGCACTTTGGGAGGCTGAGTCGGGGGGATCACTTGAGGTCAGGAGATGGAAACTAGCCTGGCTAACATAGTGAAACCCTGTTTCTACTAAAAATACAAAAATTATCCGTGCATGGTGGCATGCCCCTATAATCCCAGTTACTCAGGAGGCTGAGGCAGGAGAATCACCTGAACCCAGGAGGTGGAGGTTGCAGTGAGCCAAGACTGTGCCACTGCATTCTAGCCTGGGCAACAGAGGGAGAATCCATCTCAAAAAAAAAAAAAAAAAATTGTTGAATGCGGCTAAAGCAGTGCTTGTAGAAAAATTAAAAATGTATAGTAATAAAATGCTTATATAAAAAATAGAAAGTTTTCAAATCAATTACCTCAGCTTCCGCCATAAGAAATTAGAAAAAGAAGAGCAAATGAAACGTAAAGTAAGCAGAAGAGAAGAAATAATAAACATCAGCATTTTAATTATTAATAAATCCATTTATAATTACTAATTGAATAAATTATAAAATAGAAAACAACAGAGAAAAACAATAAAACCAAAACCAGTTTCTTGTGATGATTAATAACATTGATAAGCTTGTAGCCATTGATCAGGACAAAAAAAGGAAAAAGAAAACACAAATTTCCAATATTAGGAATAAGATAAGTCATATTACAGAAGATCTAAATATAATCAAAGGATAGTAAAGAAATATTATGAACAATTCTATGCCAATAAATTTGCTAACAGTTGAAAAAGCAAATGACTTAAGTGACACAAAATATCAAAGTTTACACAAGAAGAGCTAGATTACCCAAATAACCCTAAATAAATTAAATAAATTTCTTGTTAAAACTACCACAAAGAAAACTCCGAGTTCAGATAACTTCTCTGAAAGATCCCACCAAATATTGAAGGCAATAATAGTATAAATTCTAGACAAACTCTTCCAGAGAACTGAAGAGAAGAAAATATTTTCAACTCATTCTATGAGGCCCATTACTCTGATGAGATTGAAATAGAGAGAAAACAGATTACCAAAAAGAAAACCCCAAAACAAAAACCTATAGGCAATATCCCAAAGCATAACAAAATGTGAGCAAATCGAATCCAACAATGTGTAAGTACCTCATGACTGGATAAGGCTTATCCCAGGAAAAAGAAAAGTTTAGTTTAATATTCAAAAATTAGTTAAAGGTATTCATGATATTAATAGATCTTGAAAGAAAAATTACAAAAGCATTCAACAAAATCCAACATTCATTTCTAATTTAAAACAAAAAATAAAAACCTCTCAGTAAACTAAGAATAAAAGAGAACTCTTCAGCCAGATAAAGGACACCTATAAAATTACATAGCTTACATCATTCTTTTTTTTTTTTTTTTTTTGTAAATTATTTTATTTCTTCCTTGATGATTTAGAGGGACTATCTTCAAACCAGTACAAATATTTCATACATAATACCTGGCCATTTTCTAACCAATTGAGTAATTTGTTGCACAATAAGCTACTTCACGTCTTTCAGCAAGAAATACATTACATTTGAATAGTAAAGACATTACATAATGAATTAGGACACAATTAAAATTTGCTTTAAATATTGCTTTGGGGGAGAGGATACCACACTTGTACTCAATGAAGAGAAATGTTTTCACAGTCCAGAGGTCTTTTATTTTTTTTTAACACCTAATATGCCATGAATTCACAGGGAATAGGTTCCAGCAGCTCAAGCTCCTTCCCACTGACTCCCACAAAGTGTGCTTTTCTGGGTGGAGCAGGCTGAAGCTTCAGTTGAACCCAGGTACCTTTCTTTTTGGCTTCTTTCTTTTTCTGATCATTTTCCTTCACACGTTTCAGGAAGCTATCTTAGCTCTTATAGAGTGCTTAATGTGCTCAATGCACACCTTAATTCTCTTGGCAAGAATCTTGCCCTTACCTTGTTTGTTCACAACAATGCCAACAGCATGCTGGGGAGCACTGTACACTTTCCCAGTCTAGCCATGGTAACACTTGTGGGGCATTCCATTCCTTTGATGTCTACAATATCACCTTTCTTACAGATTTGCATGTACGTGGCCAAAGGAACAACCCCATGTTTTCTAAAAGGCCAGAAAACATGTATCGGGTGCCTCTCCTCTTTCCCTTTGTATTTGTCATTTTGGCAAATTACTGAAAGATGGCAGTTCCAGCCAAAAGCTCTTACATCATTCCTAATGGTAAAAGACTAAATATTATTTTACCCCTACATCAGGAATAAGACAAGAATGCTCATTCGCACCAATTCTATTAAACACTGTCAAAGAGGTTCCAGCCAGTGAAATAAGGCAAAAATAAAATCTCTCCAGATTGAAGTAGAGCTATCATTATTCACCATTACCATCATCGTCTATGTGGAAAAAGAAGCCCAATGTAATTGACAAATCAATATCTACCTCCACACATAAAAATTAACACAAAGTGGAACATTTGTGAAAAACCTAAAATCTTAAAACTTTGAGAGAAAAAACAAGGAAGAAAACCTGTGAGTATAGGGTAGGCAAGTATTTCTCAGATAAAACATAAAAACCATGCACTGTAAAAATTAAAAATTAATCAACTGAATTTTATAAAACTTTAAATTTTCAGTCTTCAAAGACACTGAACAGCATGAAAAGACAAGCCACAGACTGGGAGAAAATATTTGCCATCACATATCTGATAAAGGACTTATATCAAAAACATCTAAAGAGCTCTGAAAACTCAGTAAGAAACAGCCCACTTAAAAAAAAGATGAGCAAAAATTTTGAACAGAAATTTCACTAAAGAAGATATATTGATGGCAAATAAAGACTTGAAAATATATTCAACATCATTAATCATTAAGGAAATGCAAAATTAAAGCCATGATATCATACTACATGTAATTATTAATATTTAAAATTATAAAGGCTCACCACACAAAGTGCCAATGAAGATGTGGAGGAATTAATATGCTTTTATATACCATTTATGGGAATATTAAATGGTACAATCCCTTTGGAAAAATAAGGCAGTTTCTTAAAAATTAAAGCTACACCAACAATATGATCTAGTTATTCTACTCCTAGGTATTTACCAAGAGAAATGAAAGCATACTTCACACAAAGACTTGTACATTAATGTTCGTAGCAGCTTTGTTGGTAATATTTAAAAATTGAAACCAACTCAAATGCCCATGAACAGGTGAATGGATGAATTAACGGTGGCATATCCATACTATGGAATACTACTCAGCAATATAAAGGATTGAACTACTGATACACACAACATGGAGTGAATAAAGTCTGACCCCCAAAAAAAGAAAGAAAGAAAGACAATTCCAGAAAATGCAAACTAACCCATAGTGATAGAAAGCAGGTCAAACATGGTGGCTCACATCGGTAATCCCAGCACTTTGGGAGGCCCAGCCGGGCGGATCACCTGAGATCAGGAGTTCGACACCAGCCTGGACAACATGGCAAAACCCCTTCTCTACTAAAAATACAAAAATCAGCCGGCGTGGTGGCATGTGCTTGTAATCCTGGCTACTTGGGAGGCTCATGCAGGAGAATCGCTTGAACCCAGGAAGCAGCCAAGATCGCAGGAGCAAAATTCTGTCAGCGGAGGGGAGGGGAGGGGAGGGGAGGGGAGGGGAGGGGAGGGGAGAGGCAGATCAGTGGTTACCCAGAAATAGGAGTAGGTGATAGGGAAGGATGATAAACAGGCATAAGGAAACTTTCAGGGGTGATAGAAATATCCACTATCTTGATCATGGTGAGGACTTCATGTGAATATACAAATCAAAATTTATTAAAATATATGCTTTAAACATTTATAGTTTATTATCTGTCAACTTCCCCAATAAAGTTGTTTTTAAAAAGGTATCCATGTTTGGATGATAGATTATATGACCTTCCTGCTAAAAAAGGGCCTGGTATTTATGAATGCTCAATTAGTGTTGGATATTAGCATTAGTGTTAGCGTTAAAATATTGGTATTAATATTATCCTACCAGCCACAGTCATACAGGCCCAGGAATGAAGACAGGTCTGATCTGCAGATAGGCCTGGTAGATCTGAGTAAGGGACTGGGAAGGCAATACAGGGCAATATTGAGTTTGCAGGGTGGGTGGAGCTGGGTTAAAATTCGTTTTAACCCAGCAGTTTACAAGCAGTGTGATCTCAGGCAAGTGCCTTAACTTCTTTGAGTTCTCAGATTCCTGCTCTATAAACAGTGGTAATATACTAAACTAGCCTCATAGGCTGGCTGGGAGGATCAAATGAGATGATCCGGGAAAAAGTAGAGACTCAAATTCTCTGTACAGAAACCACACAGCAGCTTTTTCAAAAGAAAGAGGAAAAAAAAATCAGCAAAGCCCCGGCAAGCAGCGGCTGCTGAGCACAGATGCTTAGTGACTGGTGGAGACGTGAATCACTGAGGCGGCGTATGCTGCAGTATAACCCTCAAGCACCAGGCTCTCTGCTAAACTCAGAGATGATTAACGGGCTTGGTTCCCTTTCCAGAATGAAATCATAACAAAAAAAAAAAAAAAGTGTGAAGACTTAAAAAAAAAATCTAGCTAAATGTGTTACACTTCCTAAGTGAGTTGCTAGTGGAACTATGCGACTGGCCACGGCATGTACTTAGCAGAACCTTCACAAATGTTTAGAAACAAGACTATCCTTCCAACGGATGAGGATGTCCTGCCCTTGTAGAGGGGCGCTTCTTGGGGACAAAGATGCTATGGGGACAGTAAGTTATCTGGTCACAAGCAAAGGAGAGGCAAATGAAAAACCAGGCAAACATCTCTGCAGAAAACAGCAGAGGCAAGGAAGGCTGAGCTGACCTTCTGAGTCTATGTTCCTTACCAAGTCTTTTTCTTAAGGTCATCCTGCCTGTGGAGTCCAGGCAAAATATACTTTTTTGAAAAGCTTAAAACATAATTCTCATATAAATAGTGAGGACATGCTGAAATTTTACTAACTTATTAATGAGAGAGCCAGCAGGATGCCAAAGCTGGACAATGGTTGTTAAGTTAGATTTTAAAATGGCAAATATTCTATAAAGCAATAATGGAATAATCATCAGGGTTATTTTATTTTATTTTTTTTTACTTTATTTTAGAATCAGGGGTACATGTGCATGTTTGTTACATGCCTATATTGCGTACAGGTGGGGATTAGGCTTCTAATGGCATCTACTACTCAAATAGTGAACATTGTACCCGATAGGTAATTTTTCAAACTGCATCCCAGTTCCACCCTCCCCACTTCTGGAGTCTCCAGTGTCTATTATTTCCATCTTTATGTCCACGTGTACTCATTGTTCAGATGCCACTCTCAAGTGAGAACATTCATTATTTGCCTTTCTGTTTCTAAGGTTGTTCACTTAGGATAGTGGCCTCCAAATCCATCCATGTAGTTGCAAAGGACATGATTTCCTTCTTTTTTTATGGCTGCTTACTAAGCCCATAGTGTATATATACAATTTTCTTTATACAGTCAATTGTTGATGGACACTTAGGTTGGTTCCATGACTTTGCTATTGTTTTATTGTAATTCTGTGAAAAATGACATTGATAGTTTGATATGAACTGCATTGAATCTACAGGTTGTTTTGGAAAGTATGGTCACCTTAACAATATTGATTCTTCTAATCCATGAACATGGGGCATTTTTTCCATTTGTTTGTGTCATCTATAATTTCTTTTATCAGTGTTTTATAGTTCTCCTTGTAGAGATCTTTCACCTCCTTGGTTAAATGTCTTCCTGGGTATTTTTGTGTGTGTGTGTGTGGCTATTGTAAATGGGATTGAGTTCTTGATTCTGTCCTCAGCTTGAATGTTACTGGTGTACAGAAATGCTACTGATTTTTATACATTAGTTTTGTATCCTAAGACTTTACTGAAGTCATTTATCAAGTCTAGAAATCTTTTGAAGGAGTCAGGGTATTCTAGGTATACAATCACATCATCATTAAACAGTGATAATTTGACTTCTCTTCCAATTTGAATACCTTTAGTTCTTTCTTTTGTCTGATTGCTCTGGCTAGGACTTCTATTACTATGCTGAATTGGAGTGGTGATAATGGACATCTTTTTCTTGTTCTAGTTCTTAGGGGGAATGTTTTCAAATTTTCCCATTAAGTATAATGTTGGCTGTGGGTGTGTCATATATGACTCTTATTATTTTGAGGCATTTTTTGATGCCTATTTTGTTGAAGGTTTCCATCATCAAAGGATGTTGGATTTTATCAAATGCCTTTTCTGCATCTGCTGAGATGATCATATGGTTTTGTTTTTAGTTCTGTTTATATGGTGAATTGCATTTATTGATTTGTGAATGTTGAACCATCCTTGAATTCCTGGGATAAAAGCCACTTGAGCATGATGAATTATCTTTTTGATGTGCTGTTGAATTCAGTTTGCTAATATTTTCTTGAGGATTTTTGCATCTATGTTCTTCAGGGATATTGACCTATGGTTTTATTTTTGTTGTTGTTGTTTCCTTGCCTGATTTTGATGTCAGGGTGACACTGGGTTCATAGAAGGTGTTAGGGAGGAATCCATCCTCCTGAATTTTTTTGAATAATTTCAGTAAGATTGGTACCAACACTTCTTTGTATATCAGGTAAAATTTGGCTGTGAATCCATCTAGTCCTGGTCTTTTTTATTAGGAGACTTCTTTAATGTTAATGTAATTTTATTACTCATTATTGGTCTGCTTAGTATTTCAATTTCTTCCATCTTGGGGGGTTGTATGTTTCCAGGAATTTACCCATTTCCTCTATGTTTTCCAGTTACTATGCACCGAGGTATTCATAGCAGTCTCTGATGCTCTTTTATATTTCTGTGGTATCAGTTGTAATGCCACCTTTATCATCTTGGATTGTACTTACTTGAATCTTCTCTCTTTTTTTTCTTGGTTAGTCTAGCTGGCAGTCTGTGAATTTTATTTATCCTTTCAAAAAACCCACTTTTTGTTTTGTTGATCCGCTGGACCTTTTGTTGTTGTTGTTCTTCATCTTATTTAGTTCTGCTCTGATCTTTGTTATTTCTTTTCTTCTGCTGGCTTTGAGTTGGATTGTTCTTTTTTTTCCAGTTCCTTGAGGTTTGACATTAGGTTATTCATTTGAGATCTTTCTTTTTTATGTAGGCACTTAATGCTATAAACTTTCCTCTTAGCACTGCTTTTGCTTTATCCCAGAGGTTTTGGTTTGTTGCATCTCTATTTTGATCCATTTCTTTTTTTTTTTAATTTCTGTCTTAATCTTATTGCTTACCCAAATGTCATTCTAGAACAAGTTGTTTCATTTCCATGTACTTGTGTAGTTTTGAGAATACCTCCTGGTATTGATTTCTAATTTTATTCCACTGTGTTCAGAAAAGATACTTGACAGAATTTCGATTTTTAAAAAATTTACTAAGACTTGCTTTATGGCCAAGTATATGGTTCACTTTAGAGAATGTTCAATGCAGAGATGAGAAGAATGTATATTCTGCAGTTGTTGACTAGAATGTTCTGTAAATGTTTATTAGGTCCATTTGGTCTCTAATCCAGTTTAAGTCCAGAGTTTCTTTGTTGATTTTCTGCCTCAATGATCTGTCAAGTGATGTCAGTAGGGTGCTGAAGTCTCCCACGATTATAGTATTGCTTTCAATGTTTTCTTAGGTCCACTATTTGCTTTTTAAATCCATGCGCTCTGGTGTTGGGTGCATATATACTTAGGACAGTGTTGAATCTTCTTGTTGTATTGTATGTTTCATCACCATAAAATGCCCTCCTTTCTCCTTTTTTACTGTCATTAGTTTAAATCTGCTTTATTTGATATAACGATGGCTAGTCCTGCTTGCTTTTGTTTTCCATTCACATTATATATATTTTTCGACCCATTTAATTTGAGTCTGTACCTGTCTTTATCCAGTAAGTGGGTCTCTATCAGGCAGCAGAACCATTATGGTTGTTTTCCTATTGCATATAAATCCCTTGCATCTCTTCAAAACAAAACTAATTTATACCTTGTCAGTTAATAACAATAAATAGTAAGTAAAACAAAATTACATTTCCCTAATACAAGAGTCAGAAAACTATGGCATGTGGGCCAAATCTGGTCTGCCTCATATTTTCATGGAGTTTTATTGAACTATAGCCACATTCACTCATTTATGTATTGTCTGTGGCTGCTTTTGCCTTACAATAGCAGAGTGAGTAGTTGTGACAGGGACTATATGGCCAGCTAAGTCTAAAATATTTATTACCTTGCCTTTTACATATAAAGTTTTCCAGCCCTGCCCCAAAAGAGTCAAATCTTAGGCAGGCTTGTTAGTGAGTACTTTAGCATGACATTGAACGGATATGCAGGGATCCTTTGCCATTACTTCCAAACTTCAGATATAAACACACAAGCATACACACATGCACACACATAAACACACCTTTAGGGCTTTAGGGTAAGTACAACTTCCACCTCTGTAACTGTGGCTGAAGAGATCCATGGCTTTCCTTGGGAAAGGGTTGTATAGACTGCTACCAATACTAATGCAGAAATAACAGGAGGAAAAGATGCTAAGCAAAAACGTAAAATGTCCCAACGACTCTACTTTGCTCACAGCTTCATCCTTTTGGTTCACTTTTTAATTTAGCCAGATTCTGCCTCCAGCACTAAGGACTGAATTTGATCCTGTCTCTGACTGGTATGGCAGCTGTTTCCTGTAAGACCCCCAAGGACACTTGGAGGCTCTGATGAATGCAAGGGGAGAATTACAAGGATGTCCATCATAAAATTCTTTAATAGCAACAAAGTAGAAATTATCTGAATTTTCAATGATAGGACATGCTTAAATAAAAAGGGCTTAAATGAAGCCACCCAATGAATACTGTAAAGTCATTAGAAATGGTAATATGGCTGCATATTCATTGATAAGGAAAGACATCTATTCATTATACATTGTTGAAAGAACAAAGCTCATCCCAAACAGCATGTAAAGTATGGTTGTTTTAAGATCTAAGATGGTGTAGGAAACACCATCTTGATAATAGTTACTATCACCAGATAGTGATTTTTAAATGTTCTTTGTGATCATCCGGTTTTATTTATCCTAATTTTGTGGGTATGAGTGACTTGTGTGATAAATGAACATTAAGGAGTATTAAAGCCTTTCCTCACAGGGAGCTGTATTTGGTGTTCAAAGGGTAGCATGATTTTCTCTCTCTCTTCATATATATATATAATTTTTAATAAGAAGGATATAGTATCAATACTTCCCCCCAAAGGATCTAGTTCATTCATATCATTATAAACCTTTTTTTTTTTTTTTTTTTTTTTGAGTCGGAGTCTCGCTCTGTCGCCCAGGCTGGAGTGCAGTGGCGCGATCTCGGCTCACTGCAAGCTCCGCCTGCCAGGTTCACACCACTCTCCTGCCTCAGCCTCCCAAGTAGCTGGGACTACAGGCGCCCGCCATCACACCGGGCTAACTTTTTGTATTTTTAGTAAAGACAGGGTTTCACCATGTTAGCCACGATGGTCTTGAGCTCCTGACCTCGTGATCCACCCGCCTCGGCCTCCCAAAGTGCTGGGATTACAGGCATGAGCCACCGTGCCCGGCCTCATGTCATTAGAAACCACTTTATATTAAGGGGAACTACTTTCCCAAATAGGACAGGTCATGATAAAGGAGCTAAAGAGAAAATAAGAAAAAGAACAAGGATATGTGTACATATGATGGTACATACTGACGAGTGAAATTAGCTCTTTCTCAGAACAATGTTGATTTAAGATTCCAATCATTTGACACAAGCATAAAATAGAACTTCACATGACAGTATGTAGGCTAACCCATAGAAACTTCTACCTAAGGAATATGCCATATATAATAGTGACTTTGCAGGGTCAACAAATATTTAGAATGCAATAACATTCTTCCTTCTTTTCTTCTTTCTATCCTTATTTTCTTATTTGCTATCCTTGGCCTATTCTGAGAATTCTGTGTGCTGCAATATGCCAGGCATTGTAAGGGCAGAAAGATCATGGACATCAGTCCAACACCCCTATTCCCGTCTGTTTCAACCTATTGGTCACTTACAATCTGTTCTTCAGGTCAAGTTATTTTATCTAACACCTATTTTGAACACCTATTTTGTTAAGAATTTTGCTTTTACAAAACAACCAATGTAAGATGACATGATGACCACAAATTATATGTATAATACATCTATTCAATTGAATCATAAATTTTAAATATAATAAGTTAGTGACTAGTTTGTAGTGAATGGTGCTTAAAAATAGGGAAAAATGATTTTTTTTTTCCTTTTTTACTCTGGAAAAAAGAATAAGTATAGAAGTAACAAGTGTTCATTTCTGTTCTTATTTCTTCTCAGGTTAAAGAGTACATGCAATAAAGAAGAAAGGATTACCAAAAAGGAGAAGGGTGGAAGAAGCCTTATAAATTTTATTAAGATGTGAACACTGAAACTTTTCTCATTTTTCATAGAAAAATAAATACTAGATGGGATAGATAGAACGAAATGGGCTTGAGTTAAAGAAAAGTTCACAGAGAAGAATTTTACTAGATTCTGATATCTTAGGTCAGTTTGTAGGAAGGCATACCTAAATTAAGAGGTTGGAGTATTTAAGCAGACAAAAGGTAAAAGAGCTAAGCACATGTACAATTAAAGTTTAGACAACTAATATTTTTAAATGCTAGTTGATTTATGTTTCTATGTTAAATCATTTAATAGGAACCTTGACAGGCAATTGGGAACGTACCTTAAAGAATCATTCCACAGTGCAAATTTGTGACCAAAGAGGCCCTTTTTCAGCCTGACATTAGTTTTTCAAAGAATTAATTGCAAATTTTAAGAATTATGAGATATCTGAAGTTATTTGTATTAGGAAATGAACAGAAAAATGTAATTATTTTTCCCCTCAAATAATATTTGAGGCCTGAAAAGAAGCTATGAACTATGTCATATTTCTTGTATCTTTCTGACAGTTTGTAATTACTTTTAATGCTGCTGTTCTCTACATTATTAATGCTAATCTGTCATGACAGGGGCTGAAGAGAACCAGTGATTATATGCCTTTTCACCAGCAAGGCTGGTTTTAAATAAATGTCTTAATCACAGGAAAATAGAAAAGAAGTTACTTTAAAGGAAATAGACCTTAACCTTCTTCCGGGTTTCTGCCATCTCTTAAAATAAATGTACGTCGACAACAGTTGAGGCAGGGTGACAATCTATGCAATGATTTCTGCAAGTGACATCGTGTGATGACACTCAGTGATTCACAGACTCACAGAGTTGTAAGGTGTCTTAAAAGCTCATCGACTGCAACTTGCCTGCCAATGTCTGAATCATCTCTATTAATCATGGCCAATGGCTACTTCTTCTCTGTTAGAGATGCTCAGAATGACAAGGAACTCATTTCCTCTAACAGCACTGCTTTCTTCCTTATTTTGAATCAAGGCCTTACTTTCTGCAAATTTACTTATTGGTCTCGGCTCTGTCTTTTAGTAGCACATCAGACAGGCAGGTCCTCTCACCCAACACATGTTTGACAACCGTTGCTATAACTGATACTCTCTCTTGGTCTTCCCAATTGCAGGCTAAGCATATTGACTTCTTTTTATAAGTCCCATGATACTAGAAGTCCTGTCTTTTATTCACCTCTTTGTCTCTAGTGTCTAGCACAACATAGATACTCAATAAATAATAGTTAGAAGAACAAATGTAAATTCTCATTATCTCTAGTTTTCCACATTTTTGTTTTCATTTCCAGTGACAAATAAACTTGACCACCCTTTTCCAATCTTTGGCCATTCCTACTCAAACCCTTCTGTTAGGAGATGATCTCACCCAAATTAACCAAAGAATGGGAGACACATTCCTCAATTCCCCTCTCTTCTGCATTGACACCTATTCTTTCTTACTTTTTTACTTTTCAGTTATATCTCTTCTAGTCTGTCTTGGATCTCTCCACAGGCACTCCTTCAGTTTATCAATATGCTTGAGCTGCCTTCCGTAACCAAATTTTCCCTCCATCTTGCCTTACCCTCAAAAGCTGCTACCTTTTCATCACTGCCAACATCTGCAATCATGTTCTACAGATGTATTTTATGTCTCCTTTATAAAATTATCAATATTTCATTGCTAACATGAAAGCACAGGCAAGAAATGGAAAATACCACCCAAAGATTTTAGATTCTGTGTGTGCTGAAAATGATTAGTGAGCGTGGACTACTAATAATGAGGTGTCAATCAATTGAATTTAGACACACACGGAAGGGCAGAATCAAATTATGTTTTCTAATAAGCAAATGTTAACACTCTGAAAAAACATTTGTTGTTCAACATAAACTCATATTTATGCAGACATTGGAAAAAACCCTTAATTTTCCATGAATGTATTTTTATAAAAACACAGGCAGAATTTCTGACGGTCTAAATTCTTTTTGTAAACTAATTTAGAGGTATTTTTTTCCTATTTTAAAATTTGCTGTCAAAATTAAATAATACCAGATTCATATCTAACTTTAATTTTCAGCTTAGATCAATAAACTCAGAAATCAAACTTCTAAGCTGGGTGCTGTGGCTCACATTTGCAATCCCAGCCCTTTGGGATGTCGAGGCAGGTGGATCACTTGAATCCAGGAAAGCAAGACCAGCCTGGGCAACATAGCAAAACCCCATCTCTACTAAAAATACAAAAATTAGCCAGGCATGGTGGCACATGCCAGCTACTTGACAGGCTGAGGTGGGAGGATTACTTGAGCCTAGGAAGTGGAGTTTGCAGTGAGCCAAGATTGTGCCACAGGACTCCAGCCTGGGTGACAGAGCAAGATCCTGTCTGGGGAAAAAAAAAAAGGAAATCAAACTTCTAAAATACATTGTTCGGTTTGCTTGTAATTAGCTCCTCCTAACATCTCTTTATGTTTTATATTGTTTTGAGGTTCATCATTTCTTCACAGTCAATACAACAAGATCATGATGGGTGCTTCTTTAGAATGAGAAGTTGTATCAAGGAATTGGAACCATGCAGAACATTTGACAATGATGAAGCTATAAGGCTTTTACTAAGCACCGGGCTAATCACTCGATGCACATTATTTCCTCAAGTGTTGTAAGGTGTGATGTTGCCTCCACTTCACAAATCAGGAAATAAGATTCACAGAGTAACACGCCTACAGTTACACAATGAATAAGGAGCAAAGTTGTGATTCAAACACCAACTCTGAAACTAATGCTTTTCACCACAGCACCATTCCTCTCCCTTGTGTGTTATTTAAACTCATTCCCTTGGATTAAGAATCCGGATGTAAAGGTACAGAAAGGTGAGTGGTTTATGTAAGCTCACATACACTGTAAATAGTAAGAAACCGGATCACCCAACGGGCCACACAGCATCTAAAGGGAAAAGATGCTTATCAGCCATCCTATCTCTTTTGCCAGGGTCCATTGTCACCTGGAAACCACTGGAGCTCTGACTGGGGAGCTGTGGTAAAGTAGAAAATGATCAGAAACTACACTTAAAGGATAAGAAAGAGAAGGCGTCAGGAGCTCGAGTCCCAGAACTTTATTTGCCCAGCTCCTTCAGCTCTGCTCCTTACAATATGATCCTACCTTTAGGAAGCAGAGAAGAACTAAACCAAAAAAATCGTTTAAATGCTTCATATTTTTTTCTACGGGTATAGCTTTAATAGCAGCCTCTGTTCTTGGGGGACACAGCAGTAGCAGACAGAGCACAAGAAGAGAGGAGTTATCCAGGTAACTCCTAACCTGACAAATACTAAATCCGTTTCCTTCCTAAAGCAAAAGTTTACATTAAATTCAAATAAAAATCTAAACAGCCTATACCACTGCCAAAGCCATAGAGAACTTATGCTGAGTTATATAATCAGGAGACATTTTTGCAGAACCCATTTGCATTTGAAAGTACCAACACATCCTAAATGTGCAGCATATGTACAGATCTGTGCAGTAGCAATTAGGAACAGAAATAACCAGTGCAACTGAATTAGAGTTGATGAGGTTTCAGTGTTCAAGGCAGCCACTTCCTATACATGACTAATCCCTGCTCATACTTGGGGTCTCAGATTAGCTGTTGCTTTTTCCACAAAGTTTCTGTAGATTCCCAAAGATAGGCTGTATGCCCATCTAATGCATTTCATCTTGCATTTCTCCTTCCTCGCAGCATTTGTCACCTGCTGTCAGTATGATCAGTTTGCTTCTCAATCTAACTATACTGTAGGAGTTGGGACCTGTATGTCTTGTTCATTATTGTATCATTAATATGTCTCACAATACCTGGCACTAAATAGTTGCACAAATGGTTTTGAGTGCATTAAGAATAAACAGTAATGGAATGCAAGACAATTGCTTACAAAAGCTAAAAAAGCTACCTGTTATATCAGCTCCAATTGCAGAAAGTCGAAAGACTAGGGTGTGATATGGTAAACAGTGGACATATAACTGAGTTAGAAATATGGAACCGTGAAAAAGGAAAACCAACAGGCCAGACCACGATGATACCATCACACTCATTTCTGGATAAGAACTCTACTCAAACACTGTTACTGGAGGCATTAGTAACTGCATAACAACTTTGATCTGGTATTAACTTATCATTGCTATCCATCCATTATCCATCTGTCCACGTATCTACCTAAATGCCTACTTACCTATCTGTTATCTAACTAGCTATCCATCCATTCATCAATTTATTATTGATTGTCTGCCTGTATTTCCAGCCATCAATCCACATGTGGTGGGCAAAATTCTAAAGATGATCTCTAATTTGCAGATGTAATTAAGGTTACTAATCAGCTGCCCTTAAAATAGGGAGATTATTCTGGATTATCTGGGAGGACCCAGTATAATTGCATGAGTCCTGATAAGAAGAAAAGAGGATTCAGGAGAGACGCAGCAAAAGGCAAAGGTGGCAAGATGGAAGTTCAGGGCAGCATCTCATCAAAAGCAAGAGGAAGGATACAGCCCCAAGAAGCAAGGAGTGGTCTCAGCTGACAGCCAGCAAGGAAATGGGAACCTCAGTCTTACCATCCAAAAGGAACTGAATTTGGCCAACAGCCTGAACGAGCTTAGAAGGGGATTTATCCCCAGAGCCTCAAGGAAAGGACACAACCTAGCTGACTCCTTGATTTTGGCTTATGAAACCCAGAGCAGAGAAACCAATCTAGCTGACTGGATTTCTCACTGGATTTCATAAGATAAAAACTTGCACTGGTTTAAGTCACTAAGTTTGTAGTAACTTGTTATGTCAACAATAGAAAACTAACACACCATCCATCAATCCATTACCTATCTGTCTACCTGCTACCTAACTATCCATTACCTATTTATC
Source organism: Macaca thibetana thibetana (assembly GCF_024542745.1). Lineage (NCBI taxonomy): Eukaryota > Metazoa > Chordata > Mammalia > Primates > Cercopithecidae > Macaca > Macaca thibetana. The sequence goes on along the minus strand of NC_065597.1, from coordinate 25,425,132 downwards.
TAGTATCTATACATATTTAACCTATCTATTGTCTATCTAAATACTATCTATCTATCATCTATGTTTGTTGCCTGAACTGGCTCAGTTTACTTAACAGCCTCTTCTCCCTGTCCTTCCGCCTTGCCCCTAAACACACATGCTTTCCTTCTGGGACAGACCAACAGTAACCAGAAAGCCTGGATGGCTACTCCTTCTGTTGTGGGACCATTTGCAACCTGTAGTTTCCCTGGCATCACAGTTGTCCCATAGCCTCACATCTAATTCTACCCTATGCTACTGCCTTCACTCTAATAGCCTGCTGGGCACTGGGTCCTGACTCTACTACTGGATGCTCAGTTGCAGCCAGGAGGTAAGTGCCCACTACCCCATCCTTAATCAACTCAGGCTCATTCACCTGAATCAGTTACCGATGCTCCAAGACCATGGCTGTCTGGAAAGAACCCTAGCAAATCATCAGGACATAGTTTATTCACTTCTATGAATGGGATCACTTCTGTTCTAATGGATTTTTCTTTTCTCTTTATAAGATCTGATTTCAAACAACTCTTTCAACTATAATTAAAAGATACCCAGAACAGGAAACTATCACTTATATTCACCTTTCTGTAACTAAAAACCTTTATTTCTTAGAGAACAGTGCCAGCAAAGGGCCAAGGGGTCTATTGGGATATATTATCTCTCACAGCAACACTTGGGCCATATTTCTTTATAAAAGATACTGTGCTGCCATTCTAAAATGATATATCAGACCTGAAATGGGCACATAAGTCCAACTTCATAAAATAGAGTTATTTTAAACTATTCATGTTCTTGGAAATAAAGGTCTTATAGCATATTACTTGCCATGATATAGGTATGAGGATTTTATATAAATATATAAACATACATACATGTGTTTATTAAAATATATGTGTGTTGAGTTCTTACTTTATGCCAGGCATCAGATATGTGCACTTTTACCTACATTTTCTCCTATAATCCTAACGACTCACTAAAATATGTCCTGCTATTATCCGCATGCTATGGATGAGAAGTTAAAAAATTTGTCCAAGGTCACAAAGCTAGAACATAACAAAATTGGGATATAAACCGAGGAGTCCAAACCCAAGGTTCATTCTCTCAATTACAGTCATGTCACTTAACAATGGGATACATTCTGAGAAATGCATCACTAGGCAATTCCCTGTTGTGTAAACAGCATACAGTGAACTTACACAAATCTAGATGGTGAAGCCCACTACACACCTGGGATATATGGTACAGCCTATTACTTCTAGGTTACAAACCTGTACAGCATGTTACTGTACTGGATGCTACAGGCAACTGCCACACAGTGGTAAATATTTGTGTATCTAAACACAGAAAAGGTAAAGTAAAAATACAATATAAGAGAAAAAAAGTGGTACACCTGTGTAAGGTCCTTAACATGCATGGAGCTTGCAGGACTGGAAGTTGCTCTGGGTGAGTCAGTGAGTGAGTGTTGAGTGAAGGTAAAGGCCTAGGACATTACTGTACACAACTGTAGACTTTACAAACATGCTACCCTTTGGCTAGACATTTATTATTTTAATTATCTTTCTGCAATAATAAATCAACTTTACCTTATCGTAACCTTTTTACTTTATAAGCTTTTTAATTTTAATTTTTTGACTCCTTCATAACATTTAGCTTGAAACAAACACACTGTACAACTATACCAACATATCCTTTCTTCATATACTTATTCTATACGCTTTTTTCTATTTTTATTTATTTATTTATTTTTACTTTTTAAACTTTTTTTGCTAAAGCACAAACATTAGCCTAAGCCTGCACAGAGCCTGGATCATCCATATCACTGTCTTCCACCTCCATCTCTTGAAAGGTGTTCAGGGGCAATAACAGGCGTGGAGCTGGCTTCCCCTGTGATAGGAACGCCCTCTTCCAGAAAACCTCCTGAAGATCCTGCCTGAGGCTGCTTTGCAGTTAACTTTTTTTTATAAGTAGAAAGAATAAAATAAGGCTAGAGTATAGAAAATACATAAACCAAATGACATATGTATTATCATTATCAAATAATACACACTGTACATAAGGGTATGTGCTACACTTTTATATGACTGGCAGCACAGTAAGTTTGCTTACACCAGCACAAACACATGAGTTAGATTTTGTGCTACAACATTGCAACGACTATGACATCACTAGGTGTCAGGAATTCTTCAGTCCCATTATAATCTTATGGGACCACGACACATGTGGTCCATTGTCGACTGAAACGTCACTATGCAGCGCATGACTGTACTACGCTATGTTTTGCTCATATCACAGTGAGAATCCAGGTGTGATGACAGAAGCACCGTTGATCTTGGGATGAATCACATGAAATCCCCGGCTCCTGTTTGTGAACTGAGGGATACAGACCATATGCTATCTTATGCTCTGTCTGGCTCTTAACAATCTGCAGTTTCCTGAGTCCCTCTCTGACCACAGTATAGGAGGTGCCTGGTTAGCGCATATTATCACTGCCCTTTCTCTTTTCTGCGCTAACCTCCTGATGTCATGCACATTGTTGTCCTTCTCTTTTTCTAAAGATCATTTAACCCTCCATTTAGTCACCCTTGATAATGTTCTTCTTTCCAGAGGTGTAGTGAGAGAAGCAGCTTTCAAGGTGATTTCCCTGCACGGAGGTTATGCCCAGATCTGGAAAGCACCCAGGCAGCATTCTGTTTCTGGATGAGGTAGTGCAATGCCAATAGCAGAAAGAATCTAGTCCAGTGAGAGACAATCATGTTGACCAGTTCTTTACCAAAGAAGAACCTAACTGAAAATAGCAAACTGTGGCTGACAATTCTTGCTTCCAGCAACACCTCAGGAGCTATTCACCTCAACTCCTCAACAGCTGGGGGAGTAGTATGATGTCAGGACAGGAAATGCATTTCTTTTTTTTTTTTTTTTTTTTTTTTTTTTTGAGACGGAGTCTTGCTGTGTCACCCAGGCTGGAGTGCAATGGCCAGATCTCGGCTCACTGCAAGCTCCGCCTCCCGGGTTCACGCCATTCTCCTGCCTCAGCCTCCCGAGTAGCTGGGACTACAGGCACCCGCCACCTCGCCCGGCTAGTTTTTTTTTGTATTTTTTATTAGAGACGGGGTTTCACCGTGTTAGCCAGGATGGTCTCGATCTCCTGACCTCGTGATCCGCCCGTCTCGGCCTCCCAAAGTGCTGGGATTACAGGCTTGAGCCACCGCGCCCGGCCAGGAAATGCATTTCATCTGAATCACTAACTCTAGTCAGTTATGAGTGGATTCCTGGAGTTCTGGGGTGAAATGCATTGGAAGATGGGCCTCAACTCAGCAGGAAAGACCACTGATCAATTAATGATATCTGCAAGGGACAGAGGGTTAGAAAAGAGGCACCAGGCTCAATGTCTATTCACAGATCCCGGCAAAATCAGTGATAGCACAGGCTTTGCAATTAAATCAGCCTAGGTTCAAGTCTCACCTCCCTCACCTACTAACTGTATAACACTGAGCAAATTTCTTAAACTTTCTGTCAGCTAAAATGGAAGAGTCATGAGAATAAAGACCCACTAAGTCATTAGCATTTATCATAAGGTTCCCCAGATTAAAAGCATTGCAAAGAACACTGATACATATAGCAGGGTGGAAATTATTTTCTTCTCCTCCCCACCCTTGGGATTGCGGCAGAAGTCACAAACTGTCAGTCATAAGCCCAGTCTCACCTTGAGACTTTTTCTATGTGGTCCATGTTGTAAGTTTGCAGTGAGTGTCTAAATAATTTTTCAATTAGGCTGGGCGCGGTGGCTCACGCCTGTGATCCCAGCACTTTGGGAGGCTGAGGCGGGCAGATCACGAGCTCAGGAGATTGAGACCATCCTGGCCAACACGGTGAAACCCCACCTGTACTAAAAATACAAAAAATTAGCTGGGCATGGTGGTGGGCGCCTGTAGTCCCAGGTACTCAGTAGGCTGAGGCAGGAGAATGGCATGAACCCGGGAGGCAGAGATTGCAGTAAGCCGAAATCATGCCACTGCACCCTAGCCTGGGTGACAGAGTGAGACTCCATCTCAAATAAATACATACATAAATACATAAATAAATAAAATAATAATAATTTTGGAATTAGTTACCAGCTTATTTCAGATTTTAACTAAGATATCTTATTTCTTTTAAAAGCTTGGTCCGACAACATTGACCCCATCCCCACATGCCAACACTCCATTGAAGCTGACTAGTAACTGCTTTCTTTAAATAGTTTCTGAGCCCTTTTTTCCCCTTTTTCATCGTGACATATGTCATATATTCAGAAGAATGCATTAAATACATGCACAGTTTTAGGAGTAATTATAAAGCCAACATGTATGTGACCAAATTCCAGGTCAAGGGATGGAATATGGCTCACACCCCTGGAAGACCCATATGTCCCTCAAATCACAGTCTCTATCAGCCTCTGGGGATCGCCACTGTCCTTACCCACATGAGAATCATTTTCTTGCTTCTCATTATATTTTTACGATGTAAGTATGTACCCCTAAACTAGATAGTTTTGCCTATTTGGAGAGCAGTATGTAAATGAAATCTCATTTAACATCTTTTGGGTCTAACTACTTTTGCTCTACATCATGGTTTACAGATTCACCCAGCTTGATGGATTTTATCGATTTTCATTGCTACATGGGTCATGCACTCTCTAGGCTCACTCTGTGTCATCCTTCCACCTGGCCTTATTATAGACATTTGGATTTGTGCTTTTATATCAGGACATCTAGCTTCCCTGATGCAGAGAAATCATTACAATTATAAGCATGTTCTGTCCTCTGACCACTCTTGCCAAGGTTCCCATCTTGTTCCACAGCCCCACTGTGAGCCCAGTTTGCTGATATTCCCCCCCAAGGCTTAACCCTAAGGATTCTCAGTGTGTACAATTTCTCCCCCATGTTCTTTCTCCATTCTCAGGGATCTTCTGAGCTCTTCCATGAAGTGACCCAGTAGCCAAGGCTAACCACCCTGCATTTTATTGGTCCCTTTTTCTCAACAGGGAATTAAGGGATTCTGTGAAGCCAGAATCTAGTAGCACATCAGGCAGCTCACAGCAGCTCCAGCCATGGCTGTTTGTCATTATCATGGCTTTATGAGCCTTTGTCCAGCTCTCAGTCTGTGCCGACAGCTCCTCTGCCAACCCAATTTGAATTAATTTGTCAAGCAAAATTTTGTGAGATAATACATCAGCTGCATTACTGAAATAAGATCTATGACTTCTACTGTGATCCTTTCATCTTCTAATTTAGCCATTCTATCAATAAAAGCAATCAAGTTTTCTTGGCAAATTTTTCTTTATAAATCAGCTTTATGGGTCATGGATCTGCATTCTTCTTGATGTTTATGGATTTTCATTCCTAATATCTGTTCCATTGCTTTACTACAAGAGAAGTGAGTCATCTAAGACAATGAGAGTTGGGGTGCTTTCCAATATGCTTCTGGCTATAAAAGTCAGTCTCAGAGTTTCAAGTATGCTGAATGGGCTATTATACTAACCCTCTATAGTGGGCAGAGAACCAAGTCCCAACCTCTCAGGCTGGCATACAAGGACCCTGACCACTTCAATGCAACCATCTACCTCCAACACCCAGTCTCATCCCTGTCATGCATAAATGCCATGAAAAGGCTCAGGTATCATGTTAATCCTCTTTTCTTTGTCTGTGATGTCCCTTGTGTTAGTTAGGACTCTTTAGGTTGTGAGTGACAGAAAGTCAAGCTAACGACTTCAGGTACCATTTGATCAAGGCCCCAGCAAAAAGGGCTTGCTTTCTTTCTCCTTTTCTCTCTCTTTTCATTCTGCCTTTTCTAGTTCTAAAAGAATCTCAATGGATGACCTCATTGGATGGCTTTCCTAAATGTTCCGCTCCTTGTATGTTACAGAAATATACATCTATAGCAGAAGTTCTCAAGCAGGGGTGATTTTGCACCCATAAGACATTTGGCAATGTCTAAAACATTTTTGGTTGTCACAACTCAGGGGACATGCTACTGGCATCTAGTGGGTGGTGGCCAGGCATGCTGTCAACATCCTACCAAGCACAGGATAGCCCCCACTGCAAAGAATTATGTGGCCCCCATTGTTGATGGTGCTGAGGTGAGAAACCCTGGTCTGCCCCTTGCTCTGTGAATATGCAGTGAACACATTTCTCTCCTCCATTAGATGTAACAAAATGGTAGGTCTGCTATCCAGGCCCTAACTGGCTCAGTCCCACTTGGCTTGGATACACACCTAGTCTATACAGGGACGCTGCACACAACTGTGCATAAAGGTGCCTGACTGATGGGCAAGTGGGACTGACCCCAGGTCTGGTGGCCCACTGACCAGGCGGTGAGCAGTGATTGCGGAACTGTATGTGACAGAAAGGAAAAGACATATTTCCCCAATTTTCATTATTCCCAGGGGTGGCAGAATAGAAAGCCAGGCTCTTTCTTGCATCTCTGGCTAGGATTATATTTTCACTATTAAAATGTCTAGATCATTCGTGTTATTCTGTGAGACTTTTTAAGAAGGATATAATGAACCACCTGTTGTATTAGGAAGCTGACTTGGGTTTTTTTCACCACCTGGGAGATGGGACATGTGGCTTGCAGATAACTAGCTTCTAACTATCACTCCTTTGTCCCCCTCCTTCTGAAAACCCTCATCAGAAGCTCATGGTCATCTAAGAAGGACCTCACACTCACTGTTACAGGGTCAGGATCTTTACCAACACCGTGGCGGTAGGCAGAATTCTAAGATATCCCCTGAGTCCCCTGCCCCATGGGGAATATGCTCTATAGAATCCCTGGGACTGGGAACATGATTGTCGCTCCCATGACTATATTGTGTTATACGGACAAAGAGATTTTTGCAGATGTCATTATGTCCCAAATCAGTTAACCTTAAGATATTTTCTGGGTGGGCCTGACCTAATCACACGAGCCCTTTAAATCTGGGCCTAGAGGTCAGCAACAGAGGATGTCCGCATTTCAAAGCACAAGGCTCTCACCCACGATTGCTGGCTTGAAGATGGAGGGGCCTGTGTGGCAAGGAATATAAGTAGCCTATAGGAGCTAAGAGCAGGTTCCTGGATGACAGCCAGCAAGGAAATGGGAGCCTCAGGCACGAGGAAGTGAGTTCTGCCAAGAATAAGGGTAAGACCGGAAGCAGATTTGTCCCCAGAGTCTCCAGGAAGAAACTCAGTTCAGCCAACACCTTGATTTCACCTTGTGATCCCTAAGCAGAGAACTAGCCATGCTATACTGGACCTCTGAGCCACAAAACTATGAGCTACTAAACGAGTGTTGGTTTAAGACGCTAGATTTGTGGTCACTTATTACACAGCCATAGAAGACTAATACATCTATCAAACAGGACTCTAGTTGCAGCTAATAACTCAGGCCCTTTGCTAACCCCAAAACATTCAGTCTCCTCTTATTCCTACTTTCTTCCCACACCACTATAGGTGTGAATGATTTACCTGGGACTTTGCAAACTCATTGCACCTAAATAATTTTTTTCAGCATAAGACCAAAGGAATTTACATTTCACAGAGTTAAACTGTAGTTTCCTTTAACACTGCATTAATACTCAGGGTTGACCCTGACCTCAGTCACCCAGTAATGCTTATTTTAAAAGCTTAAAGCAAACCATTTCTGAAACAAGATGCAAATATAATATCAAGAAAAAAGCAGTCACCCTAATGCTGAGTTTTACCCGGGTGCAGCAGGATTTCATGGCCATCCCTTTTGATTATTTAATATTCACTTCATCTCCACCGGAGGCTGTGAGGCTGAATAGAGATGATGTCTCGGGATTGTTAAACATAACTCCGGAATGCGTGCCTGAAACACATTCTGGTTGCTAGAAGATGTAAGATAGAAGAGGCAGAGTGCTCTATGCTGATGTAACTGTTCCTACTGAATCTCTGAGCTTAGCCACAGTAAGAATTGTAAAGTATTTAGGGCCAAATGTTCATCTACTTGCAATTTAAGGAATATTTAAAAAGCTATCCACCAAGTCCCACTATAATTTGAAAGAGATATTGAAAAGTAGTATTGGGACTTGGGAGATGTTTTGATCATGAATTAAAATTTCATAACATTACGACGGCATTTTTGATGGTACTTTTGTCTGCCTGTGAACCATTTCCCTTGAGTTCAGCTATGCCATTTGCATTTTCAATATTCAGTTGTTTCTAACTCATGCCCAGACTTTCTGACCACGTTTATATTAGAATCGAAAGAAATGTACTGGCAGTTCCCAATTATTTGCTACAAATGCTCCCACTCTAAGTTGTTCTTAAGCTGATTATTACCAAAAAAATGTCCTTTTTCTTTTGGAAACAATTTTGTAAAGGGGTAAAGGGTTCTTGACCAATGATAAGCATTAGAAAAGTTATAGTTATAATGAATATGTTGTAAAAGAAAAGATTGATCATAAACTCTTCTGGATGATTAAAAATTTAGAGAAAATATACTTGTTTATAAAATGAACATAAGCATAGTATATATACAGGCTATTATGGCATTAAATATAAACCAATACATTGACCTTTATTTAACAATTGGGCTTGTTACTTAAGATATAGAAAAGATTTTAAGGAAGGCTGGGAAAGGAGTTCAGGAATTACTGACTAAATGCTGATTTCCTTCCCCCATTTGCAAGTTTCTTAGAGCAAGAGATAGTGTTCAGAATCACATTGATTGTTCAAAACTATCCTTAACTTCAGAATGATTCTGTCAACAGTACACTGAATCAGCTAATGCATGTATGTGTCCATGTATGCATGTGAGCATGTGTGCATATGTATGTGCATGTGTGACATGTGTGTGCACATGGCTGTGTGTGCATCAGTGCCCATGTGTACATTGTGCATGTATGTGTGTGTATGTCTACGTGCATGTGTGTGCATGTAGATATGTGTGCATCCATGCACATGTGTGCACTATGCATGCATGTATGTGTGTACATGTGTATGTGTATGGATATGTACATAGGAGAATCAGAAGTCTGTTTCCTCCTCTTCTGATTTCCCAGCCTTCTCCCCAGCACCCACCATACCCCACCCACCTGCCTCCTCACTCCTCTCCGTTTTGAGGTCCCTCTAAGGCAAGTCCTCATGGAGAAACACGAAGAGGTGAAGAGGAGAGGAAGGCAAAATGATACCTTGAGTTGGGAATAGCACGTGGAGTGAAGGATGAAAGAAAAGGGGGGTGATATTGACTGACTATGTAGATGTAACTATGTTTTGCATTTTGAAAATACTACAGTATTTTCTTTACCTCCTGCTTCCTCTCTGCTAAAGATGGACCCAATAAATAGATCAATGTGGTAGGATATGCAGTAACCACACTGGATAAAATTGAATACGCAGAATAATAGAATTCTGAATATGGAAAGTGGGACTGATCCCTGTCCATACTACATTTTCAGCAGTCTTAGAGACTTTAACTTGGAGTTGTACCCATGTCAGTGAGCAGTGGGGTGGGATGGAACGTGATAGCTACTATGGTTAGTTTGTTTTTCCTGCCCTTAGTATTCCACTCTTTTACCCTTCTTCAGTCACAGGAGTGGACATCTGACCTGAGCTTACCTATTAGAGTACCCTGTTTTTCTGAATACAGTGACTGAGCTGAAGTGGGTATGTGATTCAAGAAGGACCAGTCCAGTTTCCTCACTAGAATTGATATACAGATGACGGGAGAGAGAAATTTCCTTTATGTTGGTATGAATAACCTGGAGCTGGCAAGAGCCACTGTTCTCGGCCACATGGAAATAACTCTCCTGATAATTGTGAAGAACTAGAAACAAGCAGACAAAACAGAAAGGGAATGGATACATGGGCAAATGGGTGGACTGATGGATGGATTCATGGATGAATGGATGCATGGATAGATGGACCCTTCCTTGTCGTCCCCACATTTAAAAAGGAGACAGAGGTGCCAATAACTGCATCCCAAAGCATAAAACTGTCACCCCCCAATCTAATATTCCACTAGGATCATGGGCCTTAATCAGATTCATCAGCTACTTTGGTTTGGTTTTCCAATACTAGCAACTTTAACTCTCAAAGTCCCAGGGAGATTTTAGTGATCTCCCTACCTTGAGCAAGAAAAGGTTTGGAGTCATAGGCACTGTGTTCCAACAGCCTTCAAACCCAGGGCCATCATGTTGCACTTCCAGCATGTGAATGGGGCCTCACTACATATGTCTAAGAGGTAAATGGGTTCACTAGTGTTGGGCAAAGTGGTGGACAGGCCCACCCTCTGACCCATTCCCTGGAGCAATTCTTTCATCCCTTGATCTAAGTCTCTTCCCAAGTAGATCCTTAGCCTCTCATCAAACAGACTTTAGAGTGGTCTTTCCCCACCAGTACTTAGAACAACCAAATTTTAGAATAGAGTCCCATCAATCCTTTTCAAGTGGTCACTTTGGACTAAACATTTTAGACTAAACATTTAGACTAAAGTGACCACTTGAGACCCCCAGGCTGGGGTCCTAGCAATCTGTTCACATCTCATTTTCTACCACCTGCCCCTCTGGTCTCTCCTGCCAGAATTTGGCAGATGATGTACTTGCTGGGCCAATCACTGGGCCATGGAGGGATTCCATGGGGACCTCAACCCCTCAGTATTTATGCAGGGACTTCTGAGCTCAAACAAGACCAAGCTCACACTAAGTGTAAGGAACAATTTAAAATCACCTTCCCAGAACATCTCCACCAATCATAATGTGTAGAACTCCTTTGGATCCTGGTTCAAACAAACCATTATTTTTAAAAAATATATGTTTCAGTCAAGGAACTAAACAGTGACTGGATATTTGAGGATGGCAAGTGGATACTGTCATTTTTTACATACTATAATGGTATTGTGACTATTTTTAAGAGTTTTTCTCTTTTAGAGATACATACTGAAATATATGTAAATGATATGATAGCTGGGATGTGCCTCAAAATAAACCAGTATGGGTGAAAGAGGTGGAGAGAAGTGGGTGGAATAGAGACAAAACACATCCACTGACAGTTGTTGAAGGTGGGTGACAGTTACATAGGGCTTCGGCGCACTGCTCTGTCCATTTCTGTATATGCTTGAAATTTTTCATAATAAAAAGTTAAAAAATAATTTCAGGCATCTCAGGCATCTCATTTGAAATTCTGGAGTCTCCTTATTGCAAGCAAGTAGATATATCTACATTAGCATTTCCCAGTTGCAGAAAACTTAATTGCACGATGGAAAGTGTTTTAAAATGTCTAGTTCCACCAAAAATATACAAGAAAATCAAGCTCTGTACACAATGCCAAGCAAGCTAAAGAAAGTGATGTTCCATCAAACCACAGAGATCCAGAAAGTGTCCATTTATGTGGAAACTAAACAAAGTTTCAGTAACATTACTGCCCAAGCCAAAACACCAGTTTTCCACCTTCTGGAATCAAAGAAGAGGGTGCAGTTTCTAATCAGAGGCAGATACTCAGCCCCCTTGAATGCACTCAGTAACAACAAGGACCTTAGTAATGAGGCAGTTTCTTCTCAAGCAGTCACTTAGACTAGATCTCCATAATGTGGGCTTTCAGTACCATCCACCACTTCACATCAATCATATTAGAAAAAAGAATTCATGGATTCTTCCAGATAGTGTTCAGAGATAGGAGGAAGTGCTTGTTTCAGATCTGTTCAGTTATGGGTCTTTATAAGAAGCAGATCCACGTGAATGGAGGACTCAGGGTATCTGACATATATCTGACTCTCCCTCAATTATTTCTAACAAATTACTGTGAATGCATCATTGCTGTCCTCTCAGAAAAGGGGGTCTCTGATTGGTTTTACATGTGGGCATTAAAAGAAATATTTGAAACGTGTGTGTTGAGTAAATCCCCTGTCAGCTGGGCATCGCATTTATTGACTGTGAGGAAGATGTCATCAGTGTGGCAGCACTATCATGTGGATATGGCTGGACACAGAACCTCTCAGAAATGTTTAGCTTTAGTCTCCACTTCTGTCCAGCAGGACTCAGTAAGGGAGGCAGATTGGTATAATAAGCCGAGCTCAGCCTGGGAGCTTGGACCTGGCTCTGAAAAAAAGACACACCACCCGAATATCTCCAGGTGTTCTCCGAGCTCTTCCCCAGCCTCACCTGCTTTGCCTGGTTAGGTTTCTGCCTTTACTACCTTACTCAAACTCTCTAACAGTGGGTCTCCACCTGAAGCATGCATCAGAATCAGTTGAGGGCTCTTACAACTCAGATTGCCAGCTCTACTCCTCAGAGCCTCTGATTCAGTAGAATCTGCATTTCTAATGAACTCCCAGGGGATGTTGATGCTGCTGGTCCAAGGGCTACCTTTTGAAAACCTGTTCTTGAGCTCTTCTTGAGCCTACAGCCTTTTCCTGAATGTCAACCTCCTTGGTTGGTTCTCTTCCTCCTTAGCTTTGACATTGATCTTAACCCTAGAAAGATCATGACCCTGATTCAGAGTCATTATCAAGATCATTAGCCTGACTCAGCTTCAAGACCCCCGCTGGCTCACTTTGAGACCTCTACTTAGGTACCACATTAGCATGGTCACCAACCTTGAAAAAGATAAAATTTTCCATACTTTCTAGGACATTTTGATCTGAGTTGTTTGTACAATCTCAGTGCCTATCCTAGGGTGGCACTAAATTCTCTTAGTTCCTGTCCCACTCACCACCAGTGTTCTTCCTACCCTGTAGCCCCAATGCTGAGGTCCCAACTCTACACAACCAAGCTGACAGGATAGTGTTCCAACTCTCTGCATCCCTCTCCAATTCTCAAACCCAGATCTCAGCCTGCCAACCTGGCTCTAGTGCCTGTGCTGCTGATTCATCTTGTATTTTATTATTATTATTAACAATGATAATTATTATTTACTCTTCCAGGACAGAGAAGGCCTCAATTCAAGCCTAGCTGTATAAATGACTATCTGGAAGGAATTTGGCCAAATGCCTTTACTCCTCTGAGTCTCAACACTCAAAGAAATAACCTGTAGATGCAGATTTTCCCTGCAGATATTCTGATTCCACAGGACTAAGAGGGGACTGAGGTTTTGACATTTTCTCAAAGCTTTCCTGTTGATTACAATGCATAGCCAGGGCTGAGAGCCCCTGGTCCAGGCCTCATTTCATAAATACAGAGACCACAACTGTGAGAACAGTGACATGCAGGAACTTCACTGAAATCTGGTGCTGGGATTCTGGCCTCTCAGTCCCTAGTTGAGAGATCCACATGGAGATGGACATAGATGCCACCAGCCCATTCCTAGTCAGAGCTGAACCAGAGTAGTCATTATCCAGCAGGGCTGGGCCACAGAATCACCTGTGGAGCTTGTTAAATGGAGATTTGGAGCCTCACCCCAGACTCCTGCTACACGGAGGTCTCCAAGGGCATTAAGAAGGGGAGGGTGACTGGAGCTCTTCTACTGACAAGAGTGCGCTTTTGGCATCCTCCAATGAGCATCCTCCAGGCTGCAGCACATTCCCGTTGTGAGCTGGGTCACTATCCTGGCTCTGACTTTACCCTCTGTTCTCTGGATGTGATGCTCTGATTAAATCTCACATCTGATTCTGACTTGGGCTCCAGTTTTCACATTCTTCTTGGCGTCCTGGCTTAGGATCTTCATCTTCTCACTCTTTCTTACCAGCTTCCCCAAATGTGGGGTTGGTGCCTCCCTTACAGAAGACTGGATTCTATCATTGCTGGGCAAACCTTCAGAGGGTTCCCCTCCCCACACGAAAACAAACCAACTTCTCTGCTCAGAGGCTTTCAACTGAACTCATTATACATGCTATTAGCCATAAAAGCTTCAGAGGCTATTAGAGAGAAACAAAAGTTCCCCCAGTGGCTTCCATAGATGAACTGAAATGTTTATCATTGTCCTCGAACAACAGTAAGTCACAGGGACACACAATTTGGCCCCTGGCCCCTGATCCCTCACTGCTTTATTTATGTCATTTATTGGGAGCTTTTTAAAGAATTGTTCTTCCCAAACAGACTAATGCACTGATGGAAGCACATTGTCCACTTTGAAAAATCAGAATCACATCATTGTCCAGTAAATATGTTCTTGTTCTTTCATGGAGGCTAAACGTTGCGCTCCATTGAGAGAGAAAATGGTGTGTGTGTGTGTGTGTGTGTGTGTGTGTGTATCAAAATCCTCCCATGCTTGGGGAGGGTCAGCTAGGGTTCTGCTATCTTTCAGTAAAATGTGGCAATTTATTTGCGGAAATCCCATTATAGCTAATAGGAGTTAAAAACCATTTAAAAAGATAAGGATGTCTAGCCATTTCAAGATTATTTTGTGAAATGCACCCTGCTAAAAAAGGCATGAATTTTGCAAAGAACATCACAAATCTACTCATACCAATTCAACTCACATAAAACAATTAAAACTAAATAAATCTGATACCAATGCTAAATGCTTTTTAAAATCTCTCTTTATATACATCAAGCTTAGAAAAATCTCACCACTAGGAAAACATACACTGCACACTTAGACATCAATGGTTATTCTCAGGCATCCTCTTTAAGAAAAATAATTGGACAAAATTTTAAACTTATATCAACTAAGATAGTACTATAATTTATAGAAATAGAAACTTCAAACATAAAGTACTTTCAAACTGGAGTAAATCATATCCTTGGACCCGTCCTGCTCAACATGTTAGTAGCATCTTAGCAAAGACAAGGAAAGAATGCTTTTCCAATTTATGAGGGAAACGAAACTGAATAAAATAAGCGATCCAATAGACAATAAAATAAAGATGATTCACATTGATTTTGACAGCCCTGAAGAAATGGTACCCTTTACTAAAGTAATTCTATTCTACCTATGGAAATTGATTCTAGGCAAATAATCTTAACAATGTTGGGGGAGGAAACAGAAAAAAGAAAACTGCAGCATAAAGATGTTCAATACAGTCTTATTTAGAATAGTGGGAGCAATCATGGCATGCAAATATTGGAAGAAGGCTGCAATAAATTCTAACACATTAATGTCATGAAATATAAGGCTGTGATATTTATGAAAAGTTATATAACAAAAAATGCTTGTTTTATGACTAAGATTAAAAAAATCAGGATCTAAAATGATAGGATCAAAAGTTTTTGTTTTTTGTTTTTTGTTTTAAGACAGGGTCTCGTTGTGTCACCCAGGCTGGAGTGCAGTGGCACTATGTTGGCTGCCTGCAGCCTCCGTGTGCTCAAGCAATCCTCCCACCTCAGTCTCCTCAGTAGCCAGGACCACAGGCATGCACCACCACACGCAGCTATTTCTATGTATATTTAATAGAGATGGGGTCTCGCCATATTGCCCAGGCTAAAAGTTTTTTAATATCTAAGACACTTAGGGAAAAAGTAGCTAGAAAAAATATACCAACATGGTAGCACTTTATTCATTCTTCATTCAACACAATCATTTTCTCTTTCCACCATCTAACTTGTATTAATGTTGCTTGGGCCAGCACCTCAGGGGTGATTTATATTTTCTTTTACTTTCTACTTGTCTGTGATTTATAGTTTCTTTGAATACATATGCACGAGGCTGCAATTTCCTCCAGAGGACCCATTTATAATAGGATCCTCCCACTGAGCTTACAAACTAACACAGGCTCTCCTCTTCCTTTGAAAATACACGCCTCGCCCCTGTTGTCAGCTCCCCAGTTCCCTCAGGCTTCCTGCTCTCTTTGCTTTCCCGTGATGAGAGATGTTTATATTTACCAACTGACTGCAGTCCTGACGAGTCCCACAGTGGAGGCCCACCAACGGCTGCAGAACCATCTGAGCTAGTTCTGCTCTCCCTTTGATTTCCAACCCCACCCCCTCTACCAACACACACAAAAAACAGAAGTCTCCCCAAAACCAACCATCCAATCACAGGTACACAGTCTCTCAGTACCACCCTTGAAAACATCTGTAAATCATGTGGGTTAACATACGGAACAAAGAAGGACGCTAATCACACAGCTTCAGAAATGCTCAACACACTCCAGGTCACCTAGGCTGGGGCTCTATGGGTTACAAGAAACTGAAACATTTTCAACTTAGGCTCCAGGGCATTGGCACACACTGCTCCCACTTCACAGAATATTCTCCTCCCATATGTCCACCTGGCTCACCTCTCCAACCATACTATTTAAAACCTTTGACCATGCCCCAGGACCCCATCCCCCTCCCTGTAATTATTTCCTTCATTGCACTTATCCTTTTCTTACACGTCATATATTAATATTTTACTGATCTTGTTTACTATTATATTTCTCATGGCCTCCCCCAACACTCAGTACCTCCTGGAATACAAAGTTTCAGGGGGACAGAAGTATTTTAATCTTTATTTTCTGAGGCTGTAATCCCATCCCCTAGAATACCATCTTGCACACTATGGGCACTTGTAATATTTGTAGAATGAATAATGAAAGAATGATGCAATCTCAAGGAAAACAGTAAGTCACAGTAATCATTTGTTCGGCACTTACCATTTGCAGAGAACATTTCACATAGAGTATTTCATTCTCTCCTCTCCAGAACCCTATGAGATGAGTAATATTATATTCACTTTACAGGTGGATAAATTGAGGAGCAGGGAGATGAAATGGCTTTCCCAAGATCATTCAGGTAGTGTATTAATTTGCTCGAGCTGCCATCACAAAGACTAAGTGGCTTAAACAACGAAACTTTATTTTCTTGCAATTCTGGAGTCTGAAAGTCCAAGGTCAATGTGTCACAGGGTTGGTTTCTTCTTGTGGCTTGCAGATGGCTGTCTTCTCTTTGGTCTTCACACAGCCTTCCCTCTGTATGTGTCTGTGTTCTAATCTCTTCTCATAAAGACACCACTTACAAGGGGTTAGGGCCCACTCTATGACCGTATTTTACCTTAATCACCTTTTAAAAGGCTTATTTCCAAATGCAGTCACATCCTGAGGTACTAAGGGTTACGATTTGATCATATGAATTGTGGGGAGATACAGTTCAGCCCATAACAGGTAGCAAGCAGGTGGTAGTGCTAAAATTTGAATGTGAGTTTCCTCACTGCCACCCATACCCTTCTTGCTCCACTGTGCTCCAGTTATCCTAAGATAGGCCCTGACCTGCAGACCTGACAACCACCCCCTTAAGTGGACAATCCACACTGCCCTGTTTCCTTCCGAAGAAGAGGCCCTCTTCCCCTCCTCCATAAACACATCGTGCCTAAGCCAGACTATTGCAGGATCTGGCCAGCAGCCCACAATGCAACGGGGCTCTCTCTCTCTTTCCAGGTGGATCGACAGGTCGAGAAATAATAGACACACACAAGATAGTGAAAGCTGGGTCCAGGGCGGTCACTGCCTTCTGGTCCTGTGGAGCCAACAATGCACTGGATATGCCAGCATTTATTATTACATTTAGTGAGGGCGGGGGTAGGTTAGTGAGAGATTTAGGGTCATTTGATTATGAGGTGAGATGGTCACATGGGGATGAAGTAATTCTTTAACATAACATCTATATGCAGAAATACAGTATACAGAGATAAAAATTGACAATATAGTGAGTGCGACAGTAATTTCTAACAGAGCCTTAAAACAGGAACACAGTCTTTCCATACCTATGGTTAGCAAGATATTAATCAGCAGTAACAGCAAAAGCTGGTTACAAACAATTCATAGAAACAGGAAGTGAAGTTAGACAACCAGTTAGACCAGAAATTCTCAGAAAGGAGTATGCCTTAACCCTAAAGAGGCCTAAAGAGCCACGGCAAGATGAGGGCGTTTATAGCCCTATCTCATCCATATGGACAGGTGCCCCCCATTCATCCGTTTATAGGCTGTCCATGAGGGTCGCATTCCATTCCCAGAGCTATGAACATCTGCTTTTCTGGGATAGGAATCTTGGTGATGTGAAACCTCCCTGACTACGTGTCCATTCATAGGCTCTGTGAAGGGGTGAAGCACATCACACGCTATTGGCTCATTCTGGCAGTCCAACCCGGCATTGTCTTTATACAATCCTGCATGCAATTTTGTATTTACAATAATCAGGAGCATTTCATCTTCTATTCCATAGCAATAGTTTCAGGGGGTCTCCCTACACCAGACAGCACAATTTCCACATCCTGAGAATATGGGTGACCCATTTTCTCCTCCAGACTTGAATCTTATTAAACCAATTCCTCCAGTGCTTAGGATTCCATTGTGAGTCACATGGGGACCATCTTCTGAGCTGTGTCATCTGCACAGAGCATCCCTCTCTCAAACAGCTCCCGAGGTAGCAAATAGGCACTGCAGAGGTCCACAGCCCAGATGATCCCCAGGGGAGCCCACAACGCTGCTCTGGAAGGGTGGGTGAGAATTTACCCAGAGTTAGGGCCTGAGATGACCAACGCTCCACTTGCCACCAGGCTGCTCTGTCACCCCAACTCCCCGAGGTCATTACGCCTCCTCTCCCAAATCTAAAATAAGTAAATGCACTTTTGTACTTCCTCTTTAGGTGTACTTATTCATCGCCCCACAGTGGTGCATCTGTCCTGAGCATTAGACTGTTTTCCCCCTGAATCAGACACTAACATCCCAGGCTCAGGCCAGGCCTAAGCAATGACACTTTGCTGTTCATTGCTGCTCAGCTCAGCTCAGCTCCCAAGTTGCTATTAAAAGAACACAATAACTGGACCATAAAGCAGCCTCTTCCCACCATCTAAATTTACAATCAAATCAGACTGACCAGACAAATTGATCAACTGATTAGGAATTGATCATTAAGAAAACTTTAAAGAAAAAACGATGTGGTTGGCACAGCCCAGCTTTGGGGCATGCTTCTGATGGGAACATACATAAAGAGAAGAAAAACCCCACTCATTTTGTAAACATTGAGCCCCTCCCCAGTCTCAGGCACTGACTGAGCCCTGGAATTACCACAACAAACAAGATGTGGTCAAAGCCCTCAAAAAATCCACCATGTTGTAGAGAACCCTATCAAGGCTCAGGGTGGTGAGAAACAGAAGGCTCACCTATGGTCCACAGTGCCAAAGGAGACCTGGAGAGAATAACACCTCACCCTGGAGGAGTCAGATAACTGAGCTTGAAGAGGATGGTGTCAGGTGGAGAGGATACTGGGACAGAGATCAGCAATCACAGCCACTAGGCTGAGCTGTCTCCTGTGACTTTGTCTTACAAACCCTCCACTGGCCCCCACATGATTGGAATACAGCCTCCAGCACAAGGTCTGTGCCTTGGGATCTGCTCCAGATAGTCCTGGGCAGCAAGCCTACACTTCCATCTTCCCCAAAACACCCATCACACACACACACATTCACACACTCTCACACTCTCATACATTCAAACACACATGCGAACATTCACACATTCACACACATGCACTAACACATACATTCACAGACTCATATTCAAACACATTCACTAAACACTCATATATTCACACACACTCACATACTCACATTCACACACATGCCCTAACACATTCATACTCACATTCACATGCTCACTTTCACACACAGGCAAAACCACAATCACATGCCCTCACACTCATGCACACATTGTTACATTCATACATTTCACATGCCTGCTTACACTCACACACTCATACACATTCATGAGTGTGCACACATGTGTTTTCATTTTTCCTTTTAACCTCACACTTAATTTCAAATTAAAGTGGACCTCAAAGATAATAAGGATACTGAAACAAAAGAGGTTCAATATAAGGGCTCATTTCTCCCAAGACATCTTTCTCATAGCAAATCTGAATTTTGCTAGGACTCTTTCTATGCCAGCTTTAGCCTGTTGTCAACACAGATATCAGAGGGATTCTGTGAAGACGTGAGTCACACTGCTATAGTTTGGATGTTTGTCTCCCTAAATCTCACATTGAAATTTGATTCCAATGTTGGAGGTGGGGTCCTAGTGGGAGGTGTTTTGGTCATAGGGAAGAATCCCTCATGGATAGATTAATGCCATCCTTAGGTGAGGCAGAAGGTATATCAGTCCTCTCTAGACCTGGTTGTTTAAAAGATCCTGGCATCTGCCCCACTCTCTCTTGCTTCCTTTCTCACCATAGGATCCCTGCAAACGTTGGCTCCTCTGTACCTCCACCATCAGTGGAAGTGCCCCAAGGCCCTCTTCAGAAGCAGATGCTGGCACCGTGCCTCCTGTCTAGCCTGCAGAATGATGAACCAAATAAACCTCTTTTTAAAATAAATTACCCAGCCTCGGGTATTCCTTTATAGCAGCATAAGTGGACTAAGACACAGATCATGGCTTTTTCTGGTTCCAAACCCTCCAATGGTTTCCCATCTTCCCCAGGGCAAAATGGCCCACAAGGTCCTTCAGACCTGCGCTGTTACCTTGCTGGCCTCTTCTCCCACTCTGCTCCCCAGAGCTTCAGCACCCTGGCCTTCTTTCTCAAAGCCTCCAGGCCTGCTCTCACCTGAGGGTGGCTGTCATTCTGGCCACTCCACTTGCTGTCCCCAAGGCCAGAAATTATCCTCCCCCAGATATCTGCAGGGCTGGCTGCCTTCACTCAAATATCTTTCTAGTGAGGCCTTCTCTGGTCACCCTGTTGAATATTGTGCCACTGTCTCTTCCACAGGCTTCTATCTCCTAGTTCTGTTCTGCTTTTGTTCATATTTCTTATGCCATGTAATATGAAGTAGACTTTTCTTTCTTACTTTTTGTTCTTCCATTAACTCAGGGAAAGGCAAGTTCCCAGAGGACAGGGACTGCTGTCAATTTGGGCCACAGGCATTTTCCCAGCATTTAGGATAGAAATGGACAGAAGACAGCTCCACATGCAAATCACCAGCGAGAGGTGGATTCATTTGCCCTGAGGCCCTTGGGATGAGATGCAGAACAGGGAGGTCCTCTTTACACCTTGAGGTTCCAGACAAGTACCCTGGGGGCTATGAGAGCAAGGGATGAAAGGTGGCTGTGTGCAGAGCTTCTTCATCCAGAGCAGCAACTTTTGCATTCATTTTTATGTCTTTGAACATGCACATAATATTGCATCTAATGTAATGAAATATTTTGACTGTTTTAGACAAAAGTTTAGAGACTGCCTTGGAAAGGTTATGAAGACAAAAAGAAATGGACTGAAACCTAACTCTACTGCTTATAATGGTGAGATATGGGCCAAGTCACATATGTTCTCTAAGCTTCAGGTTCTGTATTTTAAACACATAATGATGATGCCTACTTTCAGCGGTGGTATTAACACTATTAAGGTTGGGCGTGGTGGCTCACTCCTCTAATTCCAGCACTTTGGGAGGCTGAGGCAGGCTCATTGCTTAAGCCCAGGAGCTTGAGACGAACAGCCTGGGCAACATGGCAAGACCCGTCTCTACAAACAATTTAAAAATTAGCCAGGCATGGTGGCGTGCACCTGTAGTCCCAACTACTCAGGAGGCTGAGGTAGGAGGATTGTTTAAGCCCAGGAGGCAGAGGTTGAAGTAAGCTGGGAGTGAGCTGGAATTGTACTACTGTACTCCAGCCTGGGCAACAGAGCAAGACTCTGTTTCAAAAGAATAGAAAATACCGTTTAACAACTTCGTAAGTTACAGGCACCAATGAGAACACATGATGTCAACACTAAAGCAGACAGAGGATGACTATCCTGGCATAAGCAGAGGGTCATTAAACTGTGGGTGCCCATGTCAATCTCACAGCCTCCCAACAACCTGGGAGCCTTTGAATCCTCTAGCAGACATGGAAGTGTGGGAGGAGGACAAGGCTAATTTGGGGTGAGTAATAAGAACCCAAGCCTTTTTGTAGCCACCTGTGAAGGGCAGACACAGAATGCCCCAGGAATGAAAATCCAAAACAAAACATCCAGCCCACCTTCTTCTCTTAAGCCCTTGCCAAAGATTAAACAGCATACCCCAAAGCCACAGACAAGTCATAATATGCCCATATTTTATCTGGGTCGTATTGTGTGCAGCATAATTAATGTTTAAAAAGCATTTCTGCAATAAAATGTCTCCATGATAACCGGCATGTGTCATGAGGATGCTGTGGCTCTGTTTAATTTGATTGCAGAAAAGATTTCTAGTTAGTGGAGCATTGCCGCCAATGGCCCCTTACTGGACACAGCTAAACACAGCCAAGTGATTGCATTTCCAATCAGAGGCAGAACCTAGGACCGACAAGTCCCCCGTGAGTGCGTTTCCTGGCCGCAAAAGCCCTTTGTTCACAGTCTGGTTCTGCAAGTGTGCTTTTTCCCAATGTCTCACAATCACTGGGCTGCTTACCAGCATCTCCAAGGAGGGCCTTTGCATGAATGTTATAAAGCAATTCTCTCCTGAGATTGCCTGACGCAGACCTCTGTCGAGTCATTCTCTCAATTTGGTGAGCTGATGAAAAGCATCAATTATCTCAAAGCACTAAAGTTTGACATTTTTTTCACGAAATGAATATTTTAGTCCTCACATAACAATAGAGGCAAAATGAGTTGGGATGAGTGAAAAATGGATAGAATTAATTTCTTCTTGGCAAAACAGATTTTCCTTTGCCCATTCCTTTCACCTCTTCACTGCTACTTCCCTTGGAGTCTTAAGTGGAGAGAGGGGGAATCTTGTCTCACTTATAATTGGCAGGTGCATAGCTGGGACTGACAGAAATGGGAATGATTTCTAGACCTAGAAGACATGATCTACTAAGTCTAAATAAAATATTTCCCTTGTCTCTGGCTTGGCTATGAAAAAAGACCAAATGTCCAGTCCTATATTATAGATTTAACCGCAGTGCCCCTGTGCATAGTTTTCTACCTAATTCATAACTAATAAAAACATAACATTCTACTACTAAAAATAAATCAGAAGTTGCATATTATTTTCTATACATATATATGTGTATGTGTATATATATATATATAAAAGTTGGATATACATATATAAGTTGGATCAAGTTCTTGATGGTCCCTGTAATAATATCATTTATATTTGCATTCTAACTTGTTTTCTAAACATGCAATGTTGCTCTGTGGTTAAGAACTTGGGCTCAGGAGTTAAAATGCCTATGTTTGACTCCACTCTGCCATTTGTTCTATGTCCCTACCCCTGACTCTGCAATTACTTGTGCATCAACCTAATAGTAATAAAAATTGTATTTCTGGTGTGAAGTATTATACATCAAGGATGTATAATACTTAACAGTTTGTAAGACACTCTAACTATGTATTATATCAAAGAAACTATCCATCTCTTTTGTGGAGAAGGATGAGATATTCTACCATGTCTCAGGCTTTTACAATGGCAATTTCCCCACTCTGAATATTCTACTTCCTTTCATTGTCCTTCAGACTTCAGCTAAGATAACATCTCATCCAGAAGAAACTGTCCTTAACCCAGAGGTTAACTTGGAGCCATGAACCTCCATGAAGCCCTGTCTTGTCTGCTGTAGCATTCATTCAAACTTCACTGTCATTGTTTGCACATCTAACCTCCCTGCAAGACAGAAGTGCAGTGAAGGCAGACAGTACATGTATCTCACTCACCATTATATGCCCAGAGCTTAACACAACTACTAAACCTAAAAGGCATGTACTATTTCTTTAATGCATGCACTATTCAATTAGTAAATTAGTTTAAAGATGTAGAAATTGAGACCTAGTTCCTACAGACATATTTATCGTTCCTTTAATATCTCTGTGCTCCCCAACCTTTCCCAGCCTCCTTGCATTAGGCAAGGCCATGTAATGAGTTCTGGCCAATGGGCGGTGAGCAAAAGAAATTAGTCCCTTTAAGGTCAAAGCTTAACAGAGTGGATGAGGTTGCTCTTTCCTCTTTCTTCCCCTGGTGATTGGAGAAGGCACTTGTTGAGAAGATGAAGCTCCAAGGTGGAATAACTGTATCCCTGACTCATAACTTGGAATCAAACTGACTTAAAGAGGCCTTGGACTGAAGAGGACTTTGTGGGACTGATTGTAAACCCATGGAGAGTTGAGGGGCCTGTTTGTTACTACAGCATAACTTAGTCTGGCCTGACTAATTCACAAGATTTCCAGGATTACACAGCATGCACACTAGATCCAAACTCAGACCTCTTGAATTTTAAAAGCTTAAAATTAAACAAATAACAAGGACTTGCCTTTAATTTCTTATAGCCTAATTTCTTTTTATCATTATTATATCCAGAATGTCAAAAAATAAGTATCTCATAAACCACCTACACCAAAATTTCCTAGGAAAATGATCAGCCATTTGCCATCAATTTATGAACATTTTCTGTATGTGTAATGCGGATGCCTCTCGACCCGTACATTCACTCTACTTATCGAAAGAAAGGGCTGTGTGGTAGAAGGAGTATCCCTGTTTGTGAATGAGGCCACCTGTTCCTCTATTCTGATTTGACAGGTTTGAGTCTCTTCCCTGTGAGTAGGCGGACAGTTGTAGTTGATTTGCTAGATAGTTCCCTCAGATGTGATTACAGCACAATTACATTGATAATCAGCTCAGTGTGTGGTCAAAATGTTTCCTAACAAAAAAAAAAAAAAGTATTTCAGTACATGGAAATAAGAGTCTCTAGGGAGTAGGTAATTTATAGCTAATGTCTCCTTACATCATATGTGATTGCAAAGAAAGGTTCTTTCTGTGGAATTAGGCTACTGAAACAGAGACAGACCAACTGGGTGAGGGCAAAGAGGCTTAAGTTTTGAGCCAAGGCAAGTGTGTAGTAATTGCCTTCCTATCCTGTTTCAAAAAAGGGTAATGCAAACCACGCATGCTTCTCTGTAAACTGTCTTCCCTTTCTCTCCAACTCTGTGGTGCTAGCCCTAATTATTTAGAAAAAGCATGCCAGCGTTTAATGAGAACTTACTCCTTGTGGTTACTTTTTAAAATTCTAACTTAAACCATCAGCCCTTTGAAATAGCTATTTTCCCTGCTCGGCACTCAGAATCTGGGTGGTCTTGGGCAAGTCACTGAAAAGCTCTCAATCTCTATCTTATCACCTGGTCAAATAAAGGACCTACCCACGGATCCTGCAAGGCTGGAAAACAGTCAAGTATAAGGGGATATCTTTGGTTGCCTGGGAAACAGAGTCCAAGATGGAGAACTGCATGCAGGAAGCCCCTGTAAGGAAGTGGGAAAAGCTAGGTTGGATAGAAGGAACTTAAACTATGTTAAACTGTGATGCAGTTGCCAAATGACCTCAGCCAATCCACGGGAGCTCTACAGTTGGGGGCCTTTGAGTGTCCCAGATTGAGACAATGGGGCTGGCTTTGGTGTACCACCCGCACATTACAACCCATAACCCATTAAATGTTGGCTGGTCACAGAGAGGGGGAATAATCTCAGGTAAGGTAATACCTACAACCAGGACAATGCCCAGGGAAGAACTCAGCTGTGAGCCAGCAGCAGGTAACACACAGGGCAGCCAGGGAATAAATGCTTCAATGTTTGCTAGAGAAAGAAATGGATGGTGTACTGCAGCATTCGCTCATTCTGTGAGGGCAAGAGCCATGCCCTACAGTCCAGCAATGGGAAAAGGAAAAAAGAGTAAACAAATAATCCATTATTTGCAGTGCAGTGGTGCCATTACGAAGCACACTTGCATCCACTTCGCATGAGGGGACACATTTCTGGAATGGGAATGGTAAATACATCATCACCATATTGGATCCTTATACCATAGTTCATTTGGATTTGTGCAAGCTGTCTTCAAATTTGCTATGTCACTCATCCATAATTTGGGCTAGTGATTGATCTCAAGCTATTGTTAAGACAATCCTCCCAAGCTGTTACAGCGACGTCATAATGTCAGAGCCCTTCCCACTTTCCCACACCACCTGCTGTTCTTTGGCTCTGTTTTCTCCACCAGGAACCCCAGCCACGGACAAAAGAGCATGCGAGCCTCCCGCGTGACTCTCCTCCTTGCATTCCTAGGTGATGACGCTGGATGCAGGTCCAGCATTGCCACCTGAGCAGGTACAAATGTGCTCATTATTCCACCCTTTTTACTCAGTTACTGAACTCAAAGCTGCTATACAGGACACAAAGTACACTTGGCAGGAAGCAAAGCTCTTGCAGAGGAAATAATGTATAATGCCAAGCACACTTCTTTCAGGATTATGATGTAGATGCCCACCGGTGGAGAACATTCCCAAGGTGTACACTGATGTTCACTGGTCAAGGGTGTGCAGGACAGTCTGTCCAGCCTCAAGCTCTCGCTGAACTCTGGCCAAGAGACATTAGCATGCAGGACATAAAGGAGATGAAAGAGGACAAGGTGGAGGAGGAGGGGAAAATACACGCACACACACACACATACACAGAGAATGGTGTAATGAATTCTTCATATTCAAATATTTTGTAATTTATATATGATTTTAGAATACATTTCAGAGAAAAATAGCATTTAACAGTACTCCACAAGGGTGGTATTGAACACAGCGTGTTTGCATAGGATGTATAGAAACTTAGACGTGAGGGAACAAGGAAGATTTCTTAATGGAGTTGAAATTTGAGACATGAGTGGGATTTAGCAAGGTTGAGGGTTGGGGAGGGACACATTTCAGGCAAAAGCAGCAACATACGCCAAGCCTGAGAGATGAGACAGCATTTGGCGTATTTGAAGAAAGCAGCCCATGTGTCTTCAGAGGCTGAGAAGTGAAGTGAGGAGAAGAGAGATGAGGACAGACAAGAAGGTCAGAAGTGTCCCCCTGAGTACAAAGGGAAGCTACAGAGGGATGACCTAGGGGGATGGGAAGCAAGAGTGTGATTTTAGAAAGGGGATTCAAAATGCCACCAGGTTCTCACTAGGACCATCGCCCTCAGAGCACAGCCTTTCTCTAAGTTGAGGAAGTTTCCTTACCAACCCTAGAACCTGTGATCATCAGAATAGCAATTCCCTCTATTTTACAGCCCTTTATGGTTTCTCTGTCTCTCAATCTCGCTCTCTCAACACACAGGCACACACACAGGCACACACACACACATACATAATGTTATATACATCATATACATTCCCGTACATTTCAGCTACACCATCACAAAAATCTTGCTAAGTGTACAGGGCAAAATACAGATGAGGAATATTTACATTTTGCAGATGGGCCAACAGAAGCTTAGGGAGATGATCTAAACTGACTGCCCTTACACAGCCAGCAGGTGATTGGAGCCAGAACACAGGCCCAGGTTTTTGCCTTCTCACTCTAGGCTCTTCCCACAGCAATTTCCAATGAGGAAAGTAATCTTTCCTCGAATACAAATGTGCTCATTGTTCCACCCTTTTTACTGTCACTAAAAAGCAATTTTCTGGAGCCTGTTGAGCTGATTATAAACACAGATGAGAAGAAGTAAATATTATACAAGGAATCTCTTGACTAACAACAGAACAAGAGGCTAACGTGTGAACCACTAATAAGTCCCAATCATTTGTTCAACAAAAATCTATTAAATGCTTATCATGGGCTAATTACACTGAATATAGAGAGGTGAGGCAGACACTACCTTGGCCCTTGAAGTACTACTCAGAGCATGGCCAAGAACACCCATGTCTACCCTGACCAGCTGGAATGTGTCTTCATTTAAGAGATATGATGATTGAATTATTGACCCCAAGTCTTTGCTACCCTGGAGGAATATCATTCACCACAATCTTACCATCACCTCATGGTAGGACAAGAATACTTCCCCTTCACTAGACTTTGTGGGGGGTCATGTGACTTATTTTGGTCAATGGGATGTTAACAGACATAATGCAATCAGATGTTTGAAACATATTTGAGCAGCTATACTTGTGTCTTGTACTCCTGCCCTTCAACAAGAGAAGAACTTGCCCTGCATAGTCATTGTCCAAGGAGGATGAGAAACATTTATAAGAAACTTAACCTAATCCACAGCCTGGAACCTAACTAACCCAGACTAGAGCAACTGAGCCCAACCTTACCCATCAATATATAAGCCAAAAATAAATGTCTATTGCTGTGTATACCACTGAGATATGCAGTCATTTGTCCTGCTGCATTGTTGTGATGACGGCTATCTGATACAAAAGGAATACATTCACAGTACTATTCCTTTGAAGCAAGTAGGAACCGGCTGCTGCTATACAAGATCAAAATTAGACAAATATCAACTCCTTGTTTAAAATACTTCAGTTTCCCCTTAAATCGGGAACAAGGCAAAGATGTCCACTCTTACCATTCCTGTTAAACATCATACTAGAAGTCCTAGCCAGTATGATAAGGCAAAAATTAAAAATAAAAGGCGTACAGATGGGAAAAAAAAGACTGTCATTTATAGATGTTATGACTGTATAGAAAATCCTAAAGATTCTACAAAAATCCTACTAGAATGAATAGATAAATTCAGCACAGTCACAGGACACAAAGCCAATAAGCAAAAGTCAATTATACTAGCACTGAACATTATAAATTGAATTACTTTTGTTAATGCACCATTTACAATAGCATCCCAAGACATAAAATACTTAGGGATAAATCTAATTCATTAAGTATAAGATTTGTATCCTGAACTATAAAACATTAATGAGATAAATAAAAAAGACCAAGAAAATGGAAAGATAAACCACATTTAAGCATCAGAAGATTCAACATTTTAATTCTCCCCAAATTGATCAATAGATTCAATGTCATCCCAATCAAAATTCTACAAGATTTTTTGTTAAAACTGACAAGCTGTTTCTAAAAGTTATATGAAAAAGAAAAGAACCTAGAATGGATAGAACAATTTTGAAAAAAAAAAAAAAGTTGAAAAACTTGCAGTACCTGATTTTCAGATTTACAATAAAATTAGAGTAATTAAGAAATTATGACAGAGATCAACCAACTTTATCTATAAGAGACTAGATAGAGATATTGTAGGCTTTGTTGGCCATACGATCTCTGTCACAACAACTGCAGTACGAAAGTAGCCATAGATGATAGGTAAATAAATGGCATGACTGTGTTTCAGTCAAAGGTCTTTTTTTTTTTTTTTTTTGAGATGGAGTCTCGCTCAGTTGCCCAGGCTGGAGTGCAATGGCATGATCTCGGCTCACTGCAAGCTCTGCCTCCCGGTTCACGCCATTCTCCTGCCCCAGCCTCCCGAGTAGCTGGGACTACAGGCGCCCACCGCCACGCCCAACTAATTTTTTGCATTTTTAATAGAGACGGGGTTTCACCGTGTTAGCCAGGATGGTCTCGATCTCCTGACCTCGTGATCCACCCGTCTTGGCCTCCCAAAGTGCTGGGATTACAGGCATGAGCCACCGTGCCTGGCTCAAAGGTTTTTTTTAAATAACAGGTGGAAGAACGGATGTAGCCAACAGTTTGCCAACCTGTACAGTATGGTATTGGTACAAATACAGACATATAGATTAATGAAATATACTAGGATTCCCAAAAATAAACCCAAACATATGTGGTCCAATGACTTTTTTAAAAAATAAAGGTGAAGTAGTGAGAATTTGACCCATACCACATTTCAGAGTTATATCATAGATGTAAATGTAAATGGATTATAGACCCCAATATTAAATCAAAAACTATAAAAACTTCTAAGAGGGAACCTTTACAACCTTGGGTTAGGCAAAGATTTCTTATGTAAAATGCAAAAATCATGAAATATAAAAGAAAACAAATTAACAAGTTGGACTTTATAAAATTTAAAACTTACGCTCTTTGAAAGACACTATTAAGAAAACAAGAAGACAAGCCAGAGACTGAGAAAATATTTGCAAAACATATAACTGATTAAGAATCTGTAGTCAGAATATATAAAGAATACTCAAAACTCAGTAAGAATAAAACAAACAACCCAATTTTAAAAAAACTGATTAAAACATATAAACAGACACTTTACCAAAGAGGAGCTATGAAGGCAAATAAACACGTGGAAAGATGATCAACATCATTAGTAACTGGGAAATTCCAAATTCAAACCACAATAAATGACTACTTTTAAGAAACTGACAATGCAAAATACTGGAAGGGCGTAAAACAACCAGATCTCTCACACATTACTGGTGGGAATGCAAAGTAGTACAGCCAACTTAGAAGACAGTTGACATTTTGTTAAAAATTAAGCATGCCCTTACTATATGACATAACAACTCCACTTTTGGTATTTACACAAGAGAAATAAAAACATATGTCTGTACAGATACCTGTATGAGAAAGTTTTATGTTCGATTATAACCTCCAAAAACTGGAAATAACTCAAATGTCCATCAACTGTTGAATGATAAACAAACTGTGGCACACCCCTTTAAGATTACTCACAAATAAAAAGGAATAAACCTCTGACACGTGCAATAACATGGACTGACTGCAAAAACATTATCCCAAGCAAAAGATACCAGACACAAAGGGCTATGTCTGTATGATTTCATGTACGTGACACTCAGAAAACAGCAAGTTCCATGGAGGAAAACAGATCAGCAGTTGCCAGGGGCTTGGAGTAGAAGAAGGGCTGGTCTACAAAAAGGGCACAAAAGAACATTTTGGGGTAGCAAAAATATTCTATGTCTTGGCTGGTACTTACGTATGTGTATATGTTGCCAAAACTGATAGAATCTAAAAACGTGAATTTGACTGTATGTACACTGTAACATAATTGTACCAAAAAAAAAAAAAAACCTTGAGTGGTTCCCCAATTCTCTCAAGATTAAGATAAAAACACACATCTTTAACATACCCTAGTTGTGCTGTCAACACTGTCTTCCACTACATCAATTACCTCAGGATTCTTTAGATGAAGACTCCTACCCCAGATCATCTGAATCAGAACCTCTGGAAGCAGTTCCAGGAATCTTCACTTTCAAGCAGGATCCCCAGGCTACTCTGATACTCATTATAGTTGGAAGATCCCTGAGGAGGAATTTCTGTCTCACTCTGAGGCCCTACCTACCCTTCTCATCTCCGAGCCTTCCCCACCCCTTACTGTCTGCACTCAAGCTACATTGGCTTACAACCACCACCACCACCCCAGGGCTATTGTTCAGCACCCCTAAATCCCAGGCACAAATGTCACCTCCTAGGGACACCTTCTAGGATATGCCCCAGGTGGGCCAGACTCACCTGAATTCACTCTCCCTGCAGCCTGCATATCTCTGTCCCTGCACTTCTCACTGGGGTAAATATTGGACTGGTGAAAAGTTGTTTCCTGCTCATCTCTCCAGGGAATGTGTACTCTGTCAGGGCAGGGCTCTTGCCTGTCACCTGTCTTCATTGCCTAGTAATGTGCCTGACCTATATAGTATTAACACAACAGCAAATACACAAACTGTACTTACAAGTGCCAGAATGATTTTCAGCTACTATATGGTAATATTAATCAATATAATCCTCACACCAACCATATGAGATGGATGCTTTTGTTATCTCCCTTTTATGAACAATGAAACTGAGGCACGGAAAGGTTAAATAACTTATTGGAGGCCCCATAGCTGCTAAGTGGCAAACCAGAATGCAAATTCAGGAGATACGGCCCATCATACTGAGAACCACTATGTTTCGAGTTTTATATCTGCTGAATAAAGAAGCAAATAAAGAGGAAGAATCAAGTTGATTAACCAAAAACCCTGTTAGTAATGCTCTGACACCAGAGCATAGCTCCACTGGTTCCCAATCCCAGTCATGAACAATACCATCTCAGACACTCCAACATCTACATACACAGGTCACCTCTTCAGAGGGAGCAGAGAAGAGAAACCTGCACTAACATTTCTCAAACATAAACTTAGAGGTTTCCTCTCCAAAAATCTTCTGTCACTGGGATGGAGAACAGCAAAGAGAAGGACTTGCTGGCAACCAGCAGATTTGCCGACAACAAATAACTTCTGCTACTGGATCACGTGTTTGCTCGAAGAAGAAGAAGATAATCGAGTTCGTTTATCAGACATTTGAAATAGCAGGGAGGCTTTCCCTAGACAGATAGGCAAGGCAAAAACAAACCAATTTCTGCTTCCTTTCTCAACACTTGAATTTCTCTAGCTGAATCAGTTGGCGCACTCTTAAGGAGGCTTTGGGGCATCAGAAGAGGTAACAACAATTGCCACTATAGTGATTGGTACCCTGTGAGACCACAGACCTGCAGAGAGGGGAAAATTAGGTCCAGCTGAAGACATCTGGCACCAGACAAACAGGTGGAGGGTCCATAGAAGTGGAGGACTACCCAACATCTCAGTGGGTGGTCTTCTATAGTGATGTGCCATCTCTCCTCTGCATGTTGCCCTTGAGCCCAGAGGCGTCTGCGGCCTTAAAAGACTGATGCCAAACCCAGGCCCCGCTGGGTTCCTCCAAGACCACAGCCCTATAAAATAGCACTTCTCCATCTTTCCAGTGCGCAGCAACCATGGGGAAAAGGGGATGCACACTCTGCTTCCTGGAGGGGTGCCTAAGATTCTGCATTTCCAACCAGTTCCCAGCTACTGCTGATCCTGCTGATCTGGGGGTCACCCTTTGATTATGAGGCTGCAGAGGTTCACTGACTATAAAGGAGAGTCAGCCCCATCGAGAAAATCTGAAGGGGTGAAAAAAAAAATCATTTTTTTTTTTTTTTTAGACAACTAAGGATACAAAATCAAAACCAAAAACACAGCAGACCCTTTTCCTCTTGCTTTCCAGACACATGAATTTCTCTAACTGGGCAATCTGTCAACCAGCGCTTACTAGAGCAATGGGAGACCATGGTTTAAAATCAATCAGCTGCTATGATCATAATGACTCAGTGTGATGCGTGCAGAAAAAATACAGCTGACAGGAACTGGGATACAGTCAAGTAACAGGAGAACTTATCTGCAGTGCAGCTTACATCTCAGCTCTGAATCTTTGCAGAGAATTGCTCATCCCAATGGGCCTCTTCTGTGGTCCTCAGGATAAAGACTGATAAGACAGCCAGTGATACAGGCAGAAATTTTTTAAATTTTGATACAGCTTGTAAAAAAGCATTTGGAAAAAGTTTGGATAGAGGGATTAAAAGCTCTCTGGAGATTTAATTAAACCACACATGAGGTGGAGAAAAAGAGGGAGCAGAGAAGGGAATATGTGAACTTCTTCTGTGTTTCTTGCAATTGATTTCACAGGCACCACCTTCTAGGGCACTGAAAATATCTCTGAAGGTGGACCCTGTTGTTATTTTATTCCCCAAATTAAGAAACTGCCTTGGAGAAGTTTGGTGACTGCTCATTGTTACTGTAATCAACAGCCACACAACTCCTTCTCTACCACACTAACAAAAGAAACCAACAAGCAAACCGGAGTCAGTAAGTGACAGCAAGCGCATCTACAAAGCACTGTGTGTCTTTTCAAGGACCTTCTCACATGCTCTCTTGCTTAAGATACAAGAATATAAATCAGAAGTTCATTTTTCAAAACATCATCCTTCCTGGACACACAGCCAGTGAAGGCAGATGCATGGCACAGGCCCCAGTGGCAACATCTGAAGGTAAAAAGTAGAAAGAGATGTGGCATCATCACATCCCGAGAGGGCACGGATATCAATAACAATCAACGTTCGCATTGTTGGAGCGAACAGTGACTGAATGCTTAAGAATTTCAGCATTCTTGTTTTTCTTTTATTTTAGGTTCAGGGGTACATATGCAGGTTTGTTATACAGGTAAACTCATGTCATGGGGGTTTGTTGTACAGATTACTTCATCACCCAGGTAGTAAACATAGTATTTGATAGGTATTCCTCCTGAATGTCTCCCTCCTCCTGCCTTCCATCCTCAAGTAGGCCCCAGTGTTTGTCGTTCCCCTCTTTGTGGCCATGTGTTCTTATCATTCAGCTCCCACATGTCAGTGAGAACATGCAGTATTTGAGTTTCCATTCCTGTGTGAGTTTGCTAAGGAAAATGGCCTCCAGCTTCAGCCATGTTGCTGCAAAGCGCATGATCTCGGCCTTTTTATGGTTACATAGTATTTCACAGTGTATGGGTATCAAATTTTCTTTACGCATTCTACCATTGGGGATTTAGGCTGACTCTGTATCTTTGCTATTGTGAATAGTGCTGTGATGAACATACGTGTGCATGTATCTTTATGCCAGCATTCTTAACAGTGACTTTGTGTCATGAACTGTGCCAAGGGCTTAACAAGCAACATCTTACTTAAATCCTCAAAACAATCCCATGGAGGAAGATGTGACCATGAATCTCATTCTCTGGATGAGGAACTGAGGCTCAGTTAAGTGTCTAGGGTCACATGGTTAGAACAAGTCAAAGATAGAGTTTGAACCCAGGTCTCCGGACATCAAAGCTGGTGTTCTTATCCACTGCATTCACTCACCGTGGATGAAACAGAATCATTGGCCCAAGTCTGAGACACTTTGTTCTTTGGCACCTGACCCAGCACTGCATGGATGCTCAAAGGTGGTTCCTTGGTGAGGAGGTTCATGTACAAGATCAGTGGGTGCTGAGGAGCAACTGCGGGAAAGGAACCAAACTCTGTCGCAGAGAGTCGAGAGAGCAGGTCAGATGGAACAGATGATTCTGAGGAGAGAGGAGATCTGTGAGCAGAGAGGCCCGTCCGAGACCTTTACAACTTAAGCACCAGATGAATTAGCTGAGCCACCTCCCCAGTTTTTGTTACACCTTCTAGTTGCTTAAGGTATCCAGTAGCTTCTCATGCATTCATTCAACAGTGATGTTTTCCCCTACGTATTGGGCACTGTATTAAATCCTGGGAATAGAGCAGGAGAAAAGACCAAATCCCTGTTTCATGAAATTTCCATGTGGCATGGGAGATGACAGACATTGAGAATTAGGATGTAAGACAACGTCAGGTAGTGTAAGGGCCATGAAGATAAAATAACACAAGGTGAGAAACAGAGTGAGATGGGAGTGAGAGTATTTGTTTTCAACTTAAGTATAACAAACACATACAGAAGTGCACAAGACAAAATTTAAGCTTTCTGAATGTTAACACATTGAACACAAAAAATGTTACAAGCACCTGGATCAAGAAATAGAAGATAACATTTCAGAAGCCACACATGCCCCCTTCTAGCCACAACCCTCAAAGGCATGGAAAGTTCTCATGGAGAAAGTAACATTAGAACACAGACCCAAAAAGAGGAAAAGAACAGTGAGCCATGTGGGTATTGAGAGAAACAGAGTATTCCAGGCAGAGAGAACAACAAGTACAGAGGAGAAGTGAATGGAAGGCAGTTAAGGAATAGCAAGAAAGCAACTGTGGCTTTCTTGGATGCATAAATAAATGGATGGAAGGATGGAAGGAAAGGAAGATGGAGGGATGAGTGGAGGGATGAAGAGGCTTTTGGAAGGAAGAAGGGGAGGAAGGGAATACAGATGGAGGGACCAATGAACAGAGAGGTAAGAGATAATATCAGAAGAAAGGTAAGGAACAGATGAAATCAAGCTTCGAAATAAAGAGCTAGTATTTTATTCTAATAGCATTAGCAATGAGTGGTTCTTAGCTAGCAATGGTGTGATCTCGTTTGCATTTTCAGAACTCAAGTGGAGGACAGACTTAAGGGGTAGGGCAGGAATACCTCTTTACCCCTGGGGTGAAAAAATTATATACACTCCCCAAAAACTTTTTATGAAGCATGTCAGATAGAAGACTCCAGAGCTGCTCTGATTTGAAACTTGCCAGAAAGGCACTGCAGCCTTGGAGAGTCTCATAGGCAGCCCAAGGGCCTGGTCAATGCTAAGTTTCCCAAGTGGTCAAGCTGGAGGTGAACTGCAGCACACCAGCATGCTCTCAGGCAAAATTCTGCAGACTCAAGAGTTCTGCTTTCATTGCCTCCAGCCTCTTCTTCTGGGTCATTTCTCCACTCTGCACTCTAGACACTCAGCAGTCCTCTGCTCTCTAGCCCTCAACTTGACCCAGAAACACACGAATCTGATGTGGCAATTTGCCTGTAGCCTGAAACTCTTCACATCAGTGTTTGGACAATCTCAGTCTCTGCAGTTTAAACCTCATCTCCTTTAATGTGCAACGAAATGTCTGTCTCCAGTTGGAAATTCCAGGCCATCAGAAATAGGAAATGGAGAAATCTGCAGATAGAGAAAGGCCTGACCATTCTTTTTGCCTCTAAACTGATAATTTATCCCCAACTGGTCTGGATGTTAAGTGACCTGGCGAAGAGATGTCTTCTGCAAGAGCTTCCATCTGATGAGTTCCCACTCTTCCTCCCCTAATCTAGTCTCCTCTCCACTAGCCTTGGTCCCAGGACACCTCTCCCCCGACCAAAACCCACATCACCAGCTGCCTCCCGCAGGCAGCCTCCCCTGCTTCACCTGGCACCCAAGGCAGGTGAGGGGCAGAAAGAAGATATTCAAGGACTCTAGAAGTAGGGAACAAAAGAGGGTTTCTGGCAAAATGGGCACCAAAAGCAGCACTCTGACCCTCAACCAAGAGCCACCAGCAGGGAGAGGGACAGGGCAAGGGAGCCGAAGCATGCAATTAGAACGCAGGTCTGTGTTTCAGAGCATGGGAGGCAAATTTAATGCTCATTAGAGAGACAGAAGAAGCAACAAGGTGCGAGTGGAAAACCTTGGGTCATCTGCATAATCAATGCTAATCACAATCTTTTGTGGGAATTGTTTCCCATTTTATTCCTAATTACCACTCACTACAACAATGATAAAGCATATCACTAAATATAATCTCAAATTAACTTTGTGGTAAGTTCCATTTGATTATAACAGGCCAAGGAGTGATTACAAGGTACGGAGTGGTCCCAGAATTAACTCCTCCAATGCATGCCCTTTACTGGTGGCCCAGCTCAGAGGGACCAGCTCTGAGCATTCACTTCTGCATGTTGTGATTGTGTGCCCTGGATTTCCTCTATCCCATACATAACGGGAAGGTGTGTGTGCCCTGGATTTCCTCTATCCCATACATAACGGGAAGGTGTGTGTGCCCTGGATTTCCTCTATCCCATGCATAACGGGAAGGTCTGTGTGCCCTGGATTTCCTCTAATCCATACATATAACGGGAAGGTGTGTGTGCCCTGGATTTCCTCTATCCCATACATAACGGGAAGATCTGTGTGCCCTGGATTTCCTCTATCCCATGCATAACGGGAAGATCTGTGTGCCCTGGATTTCCTCTATCCCATACATAACGGGAAGGTGTGTGTGCCCTGGATTTCCTCTATCCCATACATAACGGGAAGGTGTGTGTGCCCTGGATTTCCTCTATCCCATACATAACGGGAAGGTGTGTGTGCCCTGGATTTCCTCTATCCCATACATAACGGGAAGATCTGTGTGCCCTGGATTTCCTCTATCCCATGCATAACGGGAAGGTCTGTGTGCCCTGGATTTCCTCTATCCCATACATATAACAGGAAGGTGTGTGTGCCCTGGATTTCCTCTATCCCATGCATAACGGGAAGATCTGTGTGCCCTGGATTTCCTCTATCCCATGCATAACGGGAAGGTGTGTGTGCCCTGGATTTCCTCTATCCCATGCATAACGGGAAGGTCTGTGTGCCCTGGATTTCCTCTATCCCATACATAACGGAAAGGTGTGTGTGCTCTGGATTTCCTCTATCCCACACATAATGGGAAGGTTCCCATTTCAGAATACCCTATCCCCGTTGGCCTTGGAGTCATTAAAATATTGGCCAAACCGCAATTCCTACTTTTGGTTCAGAAGTATGACTGACCAAATTGGGCAATATGGGCTGACAGTCAAACATTAACAAGTCTGAGAAATGGCAACTCAGGGTGGCCCAGCTATCGTTGGAATCCTTGTCTTCCTTCAGCCAGGCTCAGAATAGGTTCCTGTCACTGCATAAGAAGCAGATGCATTTATGCTTTCCTGGGTCAGTGATGAGGTGTTGACTCTTCCCTGCAATTGGCACTTAGAGACCTGCACAGTCCATGTCAGCAAAATCCAAGAATATGAAGTCCCTTCTCCCCAGTAAGGCATGCACATATTAACTGGAGGCCAAAGCATGGGATTACGGGTCCTAGTAAGGGGAAGTTTGTTTTGATAGCACCATCACCTGGACTCTTGCTGGATATCCAGAGGGAGACGCCTTGCTGTCAAGGCACTAGCTAAAAGAATCGCAGTCTGACCTCATTCAGCCTGGGGCGTTTTCTGGACAGGAGAGATTGCCTCACCAGAAATCATCCCTCGTGCAAGTTGAATCTGGTCTGTGGGTACTACTCAATACGAAAAGCCACAGTCATGTATGTGGGCCCCACGTGGGCCTCAGTAACTCTCAGCAGCTGCCAACAGCTGGAGCCAGCTCCTCCTGCGCTTCCCCCACCATGGTTCACTAGCCCATCATGAAGTGTTTTAATGCTGGGAAGACTCAGTTGATTTATAGCGGATAAAGC
Source organism: Macaca thibetana thibetana (assembly GCF_024542745.1). NCBI lineage: Eukaryota > Metazoa > Chordata > Mammalia > Primates > Cercopithecidae > Macaca > Macaca thibetana. Next base: position 25,386,856 of record NC_065597.1, on the reverse strand, counting down.
TAGAGAGGAAACATTGTTTATAACCTCCAGGGATAGATATAATATGATTATATCATGCTATAATGACTATCATTTATTAAGGGCCTATTTAGAGCTGTAATGGGTGTGGGGGGTGGTGCATTTGGCCTAGACACCATCTCTTCAAGAGCTGTGGAGTCAGAATTTGAGGTCACCCATGAATGAGGTTATTTATATATTCTAGTATGTTTTTTAAAAAGCATTCATCTGTCCAAAATAAACACTTAAAATATAACAATTTTTGCAACAATTTGAGGATGTTTTTATTTTTTAAGCATACCTGGAGGCTCAAAAATGTGAATTAGCTTGGGCCTCTGGAACGCTGAGTTCCTGTGCCTATCACGTATTAAATGCACTACTCACTGAATGCACTGCTCGGCATTTTAGGTGTATTATTTCTAATTCTCAAACAAAATTGCAAGGTGAGTATTATCATTTCCATTCTACAGCTAATATTTATAAGTAGGTATAATTATTTCTATTATACAGATGATGTTGAGGGGTGAATATTACCATTTATATTAAACAAATGAGATTATGAGGTAGGTAAGATTATTTCTATTATGTAGATAAGGTTGGAAGGTGGATATTATTTTTATACAGATGAGGAAACAGAAACCTAAAAAGTCACAGAATCTTGCCTAAGAGCATACAGTTTGGACAGGTGAAGCCACCAGAACTACAGACAGCCCAGAGTGGGGTGTGCTGGCTCAGTTGCCAGAAAGCTGTTTGTACAGGTGGCGGTCATGGAGCCCTGAAGAAAAAAGACGTCCTCCTCTAAGAAGGAAAACACCTCCAAACTGCTATAGACGCTTCACAGGAGCCGGCCTGTGTCTTTTCGCACGTGCTCCCATGAGTCGGCACTGCACGGGGACTTCTCTGCTGCCTCCATCACCCCCAGCACCTGTCACAGAGGAGTTCCACTAATGGATGGGACGGTCCCTGGGCTTTCAAAGCAATTTTGAAAAATGAGTCTGAAATGGTGCATGTCAACGTTGCAGACAGTGATGCTTCAATGACAAGCATCCATAATAACGTGACAGCACAGCTGCTAGGCTAAGCCAGAGGAGCTCAGAAACCTCTCTCTCATTTCTGGGAATCCTCTGTGCCTGAGCATTTCCTGCAGATTGTGGTCAAGGCCCTGGTCCCAGAGTTCCATGAACCAGCACCTCACCGTATTAGACAGAGGCAGCCCCCGCTTCAAAACTACAGCAGGACAGTGACTGCTTTTCCACGCTGCATGCCACAGGAAGTGACACATTCCTAAAAAGGGTACAGGTCCAAGTCTCCAGTCACAGTGATGAAGTAGGCCTTGCATGCTTGCAGGGCCTCGACTCTGACGTTTGTCATCTGCCACACGGGTTATCTCACTCCATCTATGTTGGGCCCCCAGGGAGTGAAGGAGCCACAGGTAGAGATCCAGATTTGCCTTTTGCATGTTGTTTAATTTCAGGTTGGCCCAGAATTACAAAGGTGAGGAACCAAGAGTACCTTTGTTTTTGTTTGTTGTTTGTTTGTTTTAACCCTTTTACATACATCCTGTTCCTCAGCTTGCAGCAGCCTCTCTCACAATGCTCTTGGCAGGGGTTTTCTGAGGAACCCAAGTTTACCCAGAGATGCCCCAGAGCCACCTCAGAAAGAGGAGAAAAGAAGGTCAAGCAGCCAGTTTTCCAAGGTGAGCAAAACACATTCAATCTGAGCACAGTCACTTTGATGTGTATTTTGCACTGGGTTTTTGCATAAGATATTCTCCGCAGAAAGCGTTTCGTTGCTGTCAAAAAATAATAAAGAAGAAAACGGAAGAATAAAGGAAACCCACTTACAGGCCATTCAGATCTGTCCCATTTAAAGAGCTCCTTCCCGGGAGACAGACCTCTTCTCCCTCGGGAGAAATGTAAACTGGCTTCCTAATTGGGCAGCAAGACTTTAATTTGAAATAATCTCCTCCTAAGAATCAAGGGGTTTTGTTCTCTCCCATCTGACCATCCTCAGTAGGACAGAGATCAAGGAGCATAGACTCAGGTGCCTGCAGGAGCCTGACAGGAAATGCTCAGACAGAAGAGGCCTGTGAGGTCTCTGATGAACTGAGAATTGCGTTTTACATTGATCTCCAACCCCCTCGGGGGTTGCCTTTAGGAAAGGAGGGCCAGTGATGCCAGAGCTTCTCATTTTGCAAGAGAAGTTGGAACTCCAACATTGTAAGTGACTTTTCCAAGGTTTAAGTCGTGACAACTCTTCCAAAGAAAAAAAATCAAAACACTCTGTGGGCCAAACTACACATAGCTGTGGCCCTGTGCTGCCAAGGAACTGGAACAGACAGACTGGGAAGTTTTGGGGGCGGCTGGAGAGAAGACAATATTCCCTCGCCCTCCCCATTGTTATTTAGAAACAGCAGGGTTGTATTCAAAGATGTTGACACCTGGGAAAACACACTCGATAAGAGATCAACAAACTTTTCCTGTAAAGGTCCAGGTAGTAAGTATTTCAGGTCCTGTGGGTCATACTGTCTCCGCCACAACTACCGAACTCTGCCTGACCACCAAGCAAGCCTCCCCTGGCTCCCGCCTTTCCACCTGCCTTACCCTCTGTTTCATGCCCAGCCCTCCCTCCACACCACCCCACCCTGCACCTGCTCAATCTCTTCTCTTCTTTTGTCTCTCAATGTAAATGTCTCTTCTTCAGGGAGACTTTCCTCAACCTCTCCCTCTTCTGGACCAGATCAGAACCGTGGTTATTGCTGATCTCTCATAGCTACTCCCTGTGCTCTTCTTCCCCAGTGATGAACACACTTTGTTTTTATATCTTTTAGAATTTTTTTTTTTTAATGACTCTGTTCCAGTCTACTCTGTAGGCGCCAAGAGAGCAAAGGCTGTAGTTTCTGCTTTCCGCTGTGAATACTCAATTCTTAACATGGCACCTGGCCCATGGGAACTACACAGGTATGTATGGGCCTGGATAAATTAACTCACAGCACCAGGTACCACTGATCACTATCTGAAGCATTTGTCAGAAACACAGGAGTTCCCCTGCCACCTTCACCTTGGACTCCCTTGTGGATTCTTGCCCCATGTCCTTGCCTGGTTGAATCTGGTGTTGCTCCTTGGTTGTTCTCATACCTGATCCCAGACCTTCTCTAACTTTCCACCCCTAAGCTTTGAGTAAAGTCACTTCCCTTCTCTTTTCCATCCACACCTGACCCGACACTGGTTAATGGCTCCACCGCACTCTCCCCGACACCATGCAGGTCCTCCTTCCCTAGCGATGTTGAATCCCACACACCCCCTCTAAAACCCAGCACCATGCCCTGAGACTTCAACTTCAACATCCACAGCAACCCTATGACTAAAGGAAGAATTGTCCATTTTACAGATGAGAAAATACGAGTTTCCAGAGGTAGGGCAGATTCAGTGTTTAAACTTAAGGCTCTGTGAGTTCAATGCCAATTCCTTGTTTTCTGGGCTCAACGTCAGGGAAGAAGAGCAAGAAATAATTTCTGACATCAAAGGAGCTTAAAAACCCAACATCAGTGATCTACAAGTTTCATAGTTGTGGTGTGCTATGCTTGTATATTTAATATCATCATCCCTTCATCTTAGCCCATCTTATTAACCTTTGTGCATGCTATGACATATAGTTAACAAACAATTGTGGTTCAGGTGAGCCTGAGCAAAGACAACCTGGTACCTCCGTCGTCATAACAACAGAAGTAGTAGTGATAGCAAGCATAGTAGCTAACATTTATCTAGAGCTTTCTATGAGCCAAAGGGCATTCTAATCTCTTTACTTATGGTGGTGGGTTGAATAGTGTCCCCTAACTATTCATGTCCACCCAGAAACTCAGAATATGAGCTTATTCAGAAACAGAGTCTTTGTGGATTTGGTTAAGTTAAAGATATTGAGATGAAATCATAGAGGATTTTAGGATGACCCCTAAATTCAAAGACTGGCATTGCTATAAGAAGAAGAGAAGATACAGACAGCCAGGTAAGAAGACCGTGTGAAGATGGAGACAGAGATGGGAGTGATGCTGCCTCAAGCCAAGGAATGCCAAGGCTTGCTGGGAGCCACCAGAAGCTGGAAGAAGCAAAGAGAGATCCTCCCCTAGAGCCTCTGGAGGGAGCACTGCCCTGCCCACACCTTACGTTCAGACTTTTGGTCTCTAGAACTGTGAGAAAATAAATTTCTGATTTTTTTTTTTTTTTTTTTAGATGGAGTCTCGCTCTGTCACCCAGGCTGCAGTGCAATGGCGTGATCTCAGCTCACTGCAACCTCTGTCACCCAGGTTCAAGCAATTCTCCTGCCTCAGCCTCATGAGTAGCTGGGATTACAGGTGCCCACCACCATGCCCGGCTAATTTTTGTATTTTCAGTACAGACGGGGTTTCACCATGTTGGTCAGGCTGATCTCAAACTCCTGACCTTGTGATCTGCCTGCCTCAGCCTCCCAAAGTGTTGGTATTACAGGTGTGAGCCACTGCACCTGGCCAAATTTCTGTTGTTTTAAGCCACACAATTTGTGGTGATTTGCACCCTTAGAAAATGAATACATTTGCTCTGTGTCATTTACTTGTCACAATAACTGTTTGAGGGAGGTATCATTTTCCCTATTTTACAAGTGAGGACATTGAGATTCAGTGTGGTTATGTGATTTGCATGAGCCCCTAACTAATGAATTATTGAGCTGGCTTTGAATCCAGGTGGTCACTCTCCAAACCCCTGTGGCTACAGGTGGCCACCGACAAGATTTTCCAGGCCTCCCCAGATTATAACAGAGTCCCACACCCATTCAGTCTCACTGCCAGTCTCTGTACTGTTTTTTCCTGGTGACTAACACAATTTACAAGGGAGAACTTTCTCTTCGGCAAAATCCTACCTTTGGGCTCTTCTCCCATGCTGGGTTTTCCAGCATATGCTGTGGAGATTTGCCATGTGGTGCTGTGATCTGGCTTGACTTTACTCCTTTGCTCTCCAAATAGAAGACTTCAATAACTCACTGGCAGCCTGTCTACCCTCAACTGGAATTTAAAGCACAGATGTCGATCATCATCAAGCCTCTCCTCCTCCTGCTACCTTTCCTCCTCCTCACACCACAAAAAGCCCTTCTCGTCAGGTGGAGGGGAGGACCACAGAACAGCAGGATCGTGGAAAAATGGAAAAATCCTCGGCACATGCCACTTATGGTTTCAGCTCAGAGCATCAGCCGCCCAAAACAGGCCTTCCTCCAGCTTCCAACCCAGGGGTCAGGAGGGGCAAGTGAACATGGTAATTTTTCTAAGTGTCTTATTAAATCTTTGTCAAGTGGCTGAACATCTGCTCTCTTTTCTGCTTGTGTTTGGAGGAGCAGATCTAGCCCAGAATCACAGGGCTTCAAGGGACCTCAGTTCATGTATAATCATACCAGAGCTTTCTCTCAGGCCCTTGCCAAAGCAATTAGCAATCCTGCTTTTAACCAATTAGGCCCATCTTTTCAGCTCCTTCTCCCTCCCTGCTGCCTGGCCTCCGAGGAGGCTATTTCAAAAGGCACAATTTGAACCAATTACACTTGTCTTGTTATTATAATCATTAATCATCATCACTGTAATGACAACTAATAGACTACCACAAATCCCTTTCTAGAACATGATGGGGACCTACATAAATAAAGAACAAATATTTTGTAGAATGCTTCCAGGTTTTTCCTAGCCCTTTCACATTCATGATCATGTAGGGTCTTCAATACTGTAAGGTGGGTTATCAATGTGCACATAAAAAGCAGCCTTATGCCAGTTCTCAAGTCACTTAATCAGGCCACAGCCAATAAATAAGTCATAAAAATCACTGGTTAGAAACAAAAGAGAGGCCTACAGTGTGGGGTGATAGAAAAGAGAAAAAGGCAATCTTCGGAGGCCTTATATGCACATGATGATTTTCTATATTCTAAGCCCAGGTTTCTTATCCTGTCCCACAGAATTGTTGTCAAGATGCAACAACACGGCACTTAGAAAGCACGTAACACAATGCTTGTCAAATTATGGCCACGATAATGATAAGTAATAATTGTTTTTTCCAGGTAAATAATATTTTAATGCAATGATTTTAAAACATAAGAATGGAAAAACATCCATGATGAACAAGATATCAAAATGTTAAATAAAGACAGGTCCCCATCTGGCACATGCATGACTCGTCTCACTCCCCTCACCCTCATCCTAGCCCTGGTTAGATCACCCTAGTGGTCAGTCGATGGCTTGCGGTGTGATGGGGAGAGTGTCATGATAGGGAAAGGCCTGAGTTTGAGTTCTGCTGATGCTATTAACTTGCTGCAGGTCCTCAAGCCATTTACCCTCGGTGAGCCTACCCAAGTAGACAAGAGGCCCTATTTCTCTTATGGGATTCTTGTAGGTAATAATATGAGCAAAAACATACAACTCTTGTTTTTGGAAACCTCGGGTCTCATTCAGCTGTGTGTATGTGTTTAATGGACATAGGGCTCCCAATTCACCCTCCAGAGGTAACCCTTTAAGCTTTTTCAGAAGCCAGACAATGTTCTCAACCTTTCAGTCTATCTGTCCCCACTCTTCCCCTTCCACAACAGAGGAAGGACCTGCCCTTTGTCAGAGTTTAGCTCCCATGCACCTGCCAAGGTTTGCCATAGGCCAGATCTTCACTGTGCTCCCTTATTTTTAGCCAATAGAGAGGGGATGGAGGAAGGGTTGAATGTCTTCTTTGAGGACATTGCTTTTGAGTAAGAACAATTGTTGAGCTTGTGCAATGTGTCAAGCCTTTTGCTCTACCCACTACATGTTTTGTCCCATTTAATCTTTACAGGAACCCTACAGATAGATGCCATCATTCTATTGTTTTACAGTTGAAGTAAATAATGCAAGACGAGTCAAGCGCCCTGCCCAAAACCATGTAGCTAATGAGCACAAGGTAAGCCCAAGCAATCTGGTTCCCAAATGATATCCAAAGCATTCAATACATGATGTCTTTAGAGACAAGAATAAAATATATTATCTGGGAAAGGCAGAGGTAGTGCCGAAGATAAGAGCTCAAGCAGAATGTGCTTATTGGACACTGGGGAGAAAGGAAAGAAAAAATTTTAATGTTCATGGTGTGTTTTGGTCACCATGTGATGTGGCTTCCTATACTGCCTCTTTTAATTCTCACAACAGCCCTTCAAGGTGGTATTTTCATCTCCATCCTTGAGATCAGGAAGCTGAGAATAGAGCAAAGCTAACCCAACAGGGTAGAGCTAGGTCTCAAGCCCCGTTCACTTTTGCCCATAGCCCTTGATCTTCCCCTAATGTTTCCCAGGCTATATAGCACTGTCTGACCTCCTTCTCGGCACCGCGCCTGAGTCCTGTGGCTGACTGACTGGTCTCTACTACAAAGTCGTGTTTTCCACCAAACTTCCAGCTACATAATAATTAGTGTATTGACATAAAAACCCTAGAAGAAAACCTAGGCAATACCTTTCAGGACACAGGTGTGGGCAAAGACTTTATCGCTAAAACACCGAAATCAATTGCAACAAAAGCCAAAATTGATAGATAGGATCTAATTAAACTAAAGAGCTTCTGCACAGTGAAAGAAACTATCATCAGAGTGAACAGACAACCTACAGAAGGGGAGAAAATGTGTGCAATCTATCCATCTGACAAAATGCTAATATCCACAATCTACAAGGAACTTAAACAAATTCACAAGAAAAAAACAAACAATCTCATCAAAACGTGGGCAAAGGATACGAAAAGACACTTCTCAAAAGAAGACATTTATGCGGCCAACAAATATATGTAAAAAAGCTCATCATCACTGGTCATTAGAGAAATGCAAATCAAAACCACAATGAGATACCACCTTACGCCACTTAGAATGGTGATCATTAAAAAGTCTGGAAACAATAGATGCAGGCGAAGATGTGGAGAAATAGGAACACTTTTACACTGTTAGTGGGAGTGTAAATTAGTTCAACCATTGTAAAAGACAGTGTGGTGATTCCTCAAGATCTAGAACCAGAAATACCATTTGACCCAGCAATCCCATTACTGGGTATATACAAAAAGGATTATAAATCGTTCTACTATAAAGATACATGCACACATATGTTTATTGCAGCACTATTTACAATAGCAAAGACTTGGAACCAACCCAAATGCCCATCAATGATAGACTGGATAAAGAAAATGCGGCACATCTACACTATGGAACACTATGCAGCCATAAAAGAAGAATGAGTTCACATCCTTTGCAGGGACATAGATGAAGTTGGAAACCATTATCCTCAGCAAACTAACACAGGAACAGAAAACCAAACACCGTATGTTCTCACTCATAAGTGGGAGTTGAACAATAAGAACACATGGACACAGGGAGGGGAATGTTACACACCGGGACTTGTCAGGGAGTGGGGGGAAAGGGGAGGGAGAGCATTAGGACAAATACCTAATGCATGCAGGGCTTAAAACCTAGGTGACGGGTTGATAGGTGCAGTAAACCACCATGGCACATGTATACTTACATAACAAACTGTATGCTCAGCACATGTATCCCAGAATGTAAAGTCAAGTTAAAAATAATAATAATAATTTGTGTGTTGCTTTTCTCTGGTTTTCATAGAATGGTCTTCCATCTTGAAGAGCAGCCAAGTAACAGGACTGGCCTCAGGTTACTATCTGCCTGTCCAGCGTAAAGCACTCAACACTGCACACACACCAGAAGCAACAGCAAACTTGATCACTCCCTTCCCTCCTAATCCATATTCAGTCCCTTCCATAGTATCCCCAGTTCTGCCTTTATGCCTTTAACCTACTCTCTTTTATTATGTATTTCACATGTTTTCCAGCTGCCATCCACCCAATTCACTTAAAGAGGAAAATGTAACAGAGGAGTTTAGAATTGGAAACTTTGGAGAAACCAACACTAATTCAAAGCCTGGCTCAGCCCTGTACCTCTCTGGGCCCCAGTTTTCTCACCTATAAAATGGAGGTAATATTACCCACATGACAGAATAACTGAGAAGATAAAATGAGATAATGCTTGAAAAGAGCTTAGCAGGCCAGGTGTGGTGGGTCACGCCTGTAATCTCATCACTTTGGGAGGCAGAGGTGGGAGGATCACTTGAGGTCAGGAGTTCAAGACCAGCCTGGCCAACATGGTGAAATCTCGTCTCTACTAAAAATACAAAAATTAGCCGAGTGTGGTGATGCACACCTGTAATCCCCGCTACTCGTGAGGCTGAGACAGGAGAGTTGCTTGAACCCAGGAGGGGGAGGTTACAGTGAGCCAAGATCACGCCACTGTACTCCAGCCTAGGTGACAAAACAAGGCTTTGTCTCAAAAAAAAAAAAAAAGAAAGAAAAGAAAAGAGCTTACTTAACACAATATATGACAGAGAATAAGCACTTGGTAATAAAAACTAGTCTTAGATAATATGTCCATCTTAGCAAGTCCAGCCCCTGGAATTTTTCTTATATTATCTAGGAGTTCAGCGATAAAATTTTCTCTTCCCATCTCACAATAGAGTATCTGGCCCATGCCCTCTCTCTTCCATGAGGCTGGCCCGGCCGTGATTAACCCCTCCCCAATCTGATCCTGTACACGTAAGCCTAATTTTTTTATCTGCTGCATAGATGTGAATTGCACACCCTCAGAGAATGAGGTCTGTGCAGGAGTGATGGCTTTATCTGATTGGAGCCAGCCTTGTTGGGAACCAGATATTCAGAGCCTGATGCTTTGGGGAAGAGTACTGCTATGCACAGAATACTCTCATAAACAAAGTTGTAAAAGCACCAGCCATAGGGCAATTCAAGCACCAGCCACAGGGCAATTCTCAAAGGCCCAGAGCTTAAGTCTGGGAGAGTCTTCTGGATTCATTCTGATACCATTCACATATGCCAATAAGTATGTAGCTGAGCTCAGTGACGTATGCCTGTAATCCCAGCACTTTGGGAAACCGAGATGGGAAGATTGCTTGCATCCGGGAGTCCAAGACCAGCCTGGGCAACATAGTGAGACCCTGTCTCTACAAAAAATAAAAAAATGAGCCAGTACATGATGGTAGTCCCAGCTATTCAGGAGGCTGAGGTAGAAGGATTGCTTGAGCTCAGGAGGCTGAGTATGCAGCGAGCCATGGTAGCTCCACTGCACTCAGCTGGGGCAACAGAGTGAGCTTCTGTCTCAAAAATAAAAGTATGTCACCGGTAGAGGTTTTTAGAGAAAATTCCCATGATGAAAAAGGACACAGAATTGAGTTACTCTAAGAAATGTGCCCAGTGTAACTCTCCCTGCTCAAGAGCCTCCCGTGGTTCCCAGCTGCCCATTGCAGTGCTCCACAAACATTTTGGTCTCCACACTCTTTTGCAATCTGAAAAAATATTGAGCTCCCCACCCCAACATAGCTATTGTTTATACAGGTTATACCTACCAATATCTGCCACTAGAACTAAGAAAGGTAAAAATACGTATTTATTTTAAAAGAACAATCATAAACTGTAAGTGGCTCTTTACCCACGCGTGATTTTGTTACACCATGCACTGGTCATTCAAAAGCTATTGGCTCAATGAGTTATGCAGCTGTTCCAAATGTTCCATTATATAACACTAAATATTTTAACATCAGGCAGTTTTTTGTGAGTACATTGTAGGAAAAGAGTCAATGATTTGCAGTGCGGTTGAGTACCATTGCTTTGATTTGTGCAAAAGTGACAGCCATTTAATCACTACTGCTTTTACACCACCAATACAAGTATCCACATAGATGAAGAGACAAATAATGAATTTATATTATCGTGAAAAAAGTTTTGACTTAATAGGCCCATTCTGAAAGGGTCTAAGGAACTGCCCCCCTCCCCCGCCATACCCCCACCCCAGGGTTCTGCAGACCAGTTATAGTACTTCTGAAATCAATTCAATAGTTAAGAATTTTGGCTTTGGTTTCAGGCACAGAGTAACATGAATCAAAATTCTTCCACATGCTAACTGAATAACCTTGGATAAGTTGCCTGACCATTTTGAGCCTCAGTTTCCTCTTCCTCCGTAAAATAAGAATAAAGATAGTACCTATCTCATAGGACTGTGATGAGGATCACATAAAATATTCTACATAAAGAGCTATATAGTACCTGACACAGAGTAGAGTACCCAATAAATGATATATACATTTTAATTAAACAAATTCTTATAGGTGCTAATGTGAGACAAAATGTGTAAAATAAGGGGAGAAAGGCAGATCATTTAACTTTGTATATTGAATATGTAAGAACACACTATCTCCCTCATTTAGTTTCAGGATCCTGAAGGAAAGAAATGGGCTAAGCACCTTGCTAAATTTACATGCTTTATCAGGTGGAAATGTATCTTATTTATCCCAAAGAGACTATCAGTGTTCATATGTAACTAATGCTCATTATCAAATAAAAAGTAAGTAGCAACAAAAAGCAGTTGTTTAGCTCAAACATGCATTTTCATTTGGACATTAATCTTTTTCAGGTTTTCCATTTATTGTTACGTTAGCCATTCATCTGTTACACCTAACTGACACTAATATTGCCTTCACATGCTGAGGGGAAGACTTTAAATTTAAATACAGTACTCAAACTTCCTAGAAGTCTCCTTTGCTATAAAAAAGAATATGCTTTATTCTTTAGAAGTCAGCTCAAAGTTAAGAGAAAACCTTTCCTTAAAAAACCAGCAGCAACTTCTTCCAGCAAAGACAGTTATGTACATCTCTGCACAGCTGCAAAGTGAGCTAATAGTGTATCAGGTTCAATATAAGAAAGGGAGAATTATGAGCCTGCCTGGATGATGAAATACAGAAATGTTGCTTTTCAATGCCTCTACAGGGGTACCTGTTAGCTGCTTCCTCCTAATCCAGACTCCTAACCTTTGTACACTTAACCTGCTGCTTACCCTCCCCAAGGCGCTGTGGCTCTTTGTGGTCCTGTCTGTGGCTCTGGATCTCCCTCTTGCTGAGTTGGCTGCAAGCTGCTTTATTTGCCTCTTCAATCATCCAGCATCCCCCCTAACTAAGGAAAACCGGTACCCCTCAGATGAGTTGTGAGAGAGTCAGCACCAAGGGCAAAAGAAGAAAACTGGAGTTACTTTTGGAAAATGATTCAGCCTTAACCTGACCTAGACAGAGATGCCCCACATGGGACCATCACTACGAAAGGAACACAACTCCATCGCTCTCATAAACAAAGCTGTAAAAGTGAAATGTTTGGGCAGGGACAAATCCACGACTTTATCTCATTCCACCACTCACAGGCAGGCTTCTCCAACTGGCAAAATACTCCTGGCTTCCCCAGCTCCAGGGTGCTCAGAATCCCCTGGAAAGCTTGCTAAAATGCAGATTCCCTGGCCCTGCACCTCGGGTGATGCCAATGCAGACCTGTCAGGACCCCCTTAAGATGTCTTTTCTACCAGCCTGGATTTCCCATCTAAACCAGTTAGAGGATTTCTAACCACCTTGATTTCCTTCCATTGCCACTATTTATGTCTTCTTTCATTTAAAAAACACTTATCGATCATATATGGCAAACATATATATAATATAATATATGACATATAATAAACTACTTTCATCAAGCTTAAATTCTAATTAAATGAATCACACAAATAAATAACTTATGTGGTATATTCAAATGCTCAGAGCAGCTTTGTTCATAATACCTAAACAATGGAAACAATCCAAATGTCTGTCAACACAAGAGAGATAAACTGTGGTCTATCCACACAATGGAATAGTATTCCACCATAACAAGAAACCAAGTGCTGATATACGGCACAACATGAATAAACCTTGAAAAAATTATGCTGAGTGAAAAAAGCCAGTCACAAAAAGACCACATATTATATGATTCCATTTATAAATAATGTACAGAAGAGGAAAATCTATAGATACAGACAGTTAACCAGCAATTCCCAGGGCTGGGGAGTTGGGGCAGATGAGAAGTGCCTGCAAGTAGGCATGAGAAATCTCTTTGAGTGCTAGAAGTAGATTGTGGTGACATCTTTAGATTGATGTGTTACCAGCAAATATAGGTTGTGCTCCATATCTCTTTGTGTTGGGCCTCAGGAGTAGACGAGGCCATGGCACAGGGCTCAAAATGACCATAGGAAAAAGCTGAAGTTAAGGATGGTGTGCGAAGGAGGCGGGTGGGCACAGAAGGCCACATGCTGACACCTTCATCAGCCCACATTTCACAGAGGAAAGAACAGGGAACTATCAGAAACAAAACAGAACAGCCAAATGGCCATAACATCAAGTCCCTAAATCATCCAAAGTGAGTCCTCATCTGGGACAGTATAATGACATAAGAATTAAGAGTCATAGGTAGCTAACATTTAACAGATCCATCCTATGTGCTAAGCCCTGTCTTAAGCTTTTTGTATGCATAAACTCATTTAATCATCACAGCCACTCTGTGACATAGGTATGAATGCAAGAGGTTTCTATAATATACAAGTCAGGGTCCTGGCAGAACACAGATGGCCCATTCAAATAAGGCCAGTGATAAAAGCTTAATAAAGGACAGTTTACAAAGATATAGGCAGTGCCCCAGGAACTAACAGGTGCTGGTGCAGTACTTCACGGCTAGCAACAGCAGGAAGTTATCACTCTTTTGGGTCTGAAAGAGCTTGCAAGTAGACAGATGGGGACCAACACCTGAACAGAGAAACATACCAAAGAAAAGGGATGAAACCAACTCACGGTGACCCGGAAGAAAGGAAACAGGAAACAAATACCTTGACCTAACTCTCTTCCCTTTCTCCAGTTTTCTTCTGACAACTCCCATTGACAAACCCATCTGGACACCACAGGACAAGGAAGCCCATTGCCACAGCCTGTATAAGTCAGCCTCCTACATACAAAGACACATGGAGAAGGATGGAGAATGAATCTGGAGGAATAAACAGAAAACATCCAGTGTCATGTCAGTATCATTCAGTCTTGACAGATAGGGAAACCAAGGTCTGAAAGAGTTAAGGGGTGTGCCCAAGGGCACACTTCTAGAAGGTCAGAGCTGGACTAGGAATCCAGACATTCTAGTGGGTCTTAACCAACCCCTAAGCTACAAGTCTTTCCCTGAACCCCAATTAGGGTGGAAAATGATCAGGACTCCCCAGGTTCCCAAGATTAGAGGAAACAATTGGGTCCCAGCACAAAGTGATCATCCATAACCAAGACCAGGTCACATGGCCGTGTACTCCCCACACCTTACAACTTCTGGATTTTTCAGTTATGTTGTACCCAGGCCCCATTTCCCATAGGATAAAAGCAACCCAGGTCAACTCTGTCCAGGTCACAGAATGTGGCTGAAACACAAATCATCAGGCGTGAGGTTTTTGGTGGGAAATATTTTAGACTCTTCTGGGTGAGTGCTGTTTCTCTGCCACCTGCAGGCCTGCCACGTCTGGGAACAGTTGGGGAAGCAAAACTCATGCCATTCCTGCTTGTCCTTCAGCCTTAGAGAAAGCACTGCTTGGGGAGATGCTTCAATTTGTATGCTAAAAATCTCTCCAACCCTTAAAGGAAAAACAAAGTGTCTCTCCCTGCTCTGAATTGCAGCAATTTGCAGGACTGGTACTCGATAAAATAAGCTATGAGGTCTGCGAGTCCCCAAACGGACTTGGTTGTGAGGGGTCTCCTTCATGTGACCTCTTACATCATACCCACTCGGTCTGTGGGGTCCCAGAGCCATCCTAAGACGACCTGGTCCTGGAGACAGATGCCACCCAGGAGTCCCAGTGGGTGAGCTCCACCCCTTGCAGCCCAGGTGGCCCCTCAGGAGAAGCAGGTGAGGTGGGCGTTGGGCATTTTGCGCATTGACTGAGTTGACAGCTGAGTGATGAGGTTGATATGGAAGGACAAGCCTGTCTGCCACCCTGTTTGGTATCAGACAGTTCCTGCAGAGCACTGCAGCCACAGTGAGCACATCAATTCCAACACAGGCAGCCTTACGAAGGTAGATGCCAGGCCTGCAATTGGCCAGTGTACTAGAGGCCAGCCCACCTATTTCATCCTTGACTTCTAGCTTTATTGTTTTGTGATGGGGAGAAAGGGGTTTCACTCCCTGTGTCCATTTCATCTGCCTTTGCTGTCATGCACTGTGACAGTCTCTGCTCGCAGCAGGTTGCAGAACTGAGCCAGTTTTATGATTGCTCTCTCCCTTTTTCCCCAGTCTGTGGATCTTTCCATCCCAGATAAATCAATGTTACTATTTCTCCTTTCTCCTCCCATTCTCGGCAGGCTATTTATTTCAGATAACGAGCCAGGCAAACTTTCCTGCAGGGCCGGTGTAGGGCCCAGGCTGGGATGGACACAAGGCTACATGGTTCAAACCAGAGGGTTTCTGAGATGCTGTACAAACTTCCCTCTGTCTGGGACAATCATGGCCATTTCCCTTCCACGTGATGGATGAGGAGGAGTGTGGGACAGGGCAGGCGAGGGTGGAGAGAGCAGGTGCAAAACCATGCTTCATCCTAAGTCACCCTAAGTGGACTCAAGTCAGCTCATGGAGTGCACTGTCTTTATGTCAGGAGAGCTTAAACTACCATTTCCACTTCAGACATCAAAAGAAGGACTCTGGAAGCTATTTAGCTGAATGGTTTTCAGAGGAGAGACTTGTTTTTTTTTTTTTTAATAAACACTTATGCAGAATCCCAATATATAAAACAGATAAAGCATCATACTGACTGTTGTTGGAGAGAAGGGCTCAGGACCCTCCCCACTCTTTCTCTCCCCATCAACCCAACAGGCTACCCAAGTGTCTTTGTGAAAACCCAGAGTGCTGCCAGGTGTGGTTTGGAAACAATGAGCCAACCCTTTCACAGGGCTGAAGTCTCCTTCTTAGCATTTCTGGCATGTTCCCAGCTCCAGTCATTTGTGGCTATCCCTCCAACACACACCCACGAATCTGTCCCTGCCTGGCACTGCTGCCCTCCTTGTAGTGCCTGATGCCAAGCCAGCTGGAGGCCTCTGCTCTACCCTCAGACCCTCCACCAGGTGCCTCATCAGAAGGACTGGCCTGCTCTGTGACTATGCCCTCAACCCTGTGTTCCCAGGCTCCTTGCCTGGTCTCTTGATGCCCAGGAAAGCCACCTTGACCTGCACATGGACAGGTTTTTCCCCAGGTTGGGTAATTTCCCTATCTGCCTACTTGGCATTGTAGCATGATGGTTAAGAGCTACGAGCTTCCGAGTCACACTACCCAGATTCAAATCCTGACTCTGCCCTTTTCTGGCTACTCACTTTGGGGACCTTTGGCAAGTTATTTAACAGCTCCACGAATCAGTATCCTCATGTGCAGAGTAAGGATAGCAATCCTTCCAACTTTAGAGTTGGGAGACCCTGTACATGGTCAACGTCCAGCGATGCTACTCTGTCACACTCATGCTGCCTCTTGAGTCTATGACCCCAGACCTGGCACTCACAGCCCAGCTGGAGCTGGGACACCAGTCAGTTCTTCCGCCCTGCTCCAGCCTGCGCATTTCAAACCACACTGCCACCTGCTGGTAGCCTACACATGCTCCAGGGGCACCAAGTCAAGACAAAACTTTAACTCATGTTTATTTTCTAAAAATCCATTCAACAAATATTTATTGAGCACCCATGTAATGCCACGAACTGTGCTATATATTAGGGATTCGATAGAGACTAAAGGAGAAAAGATGTTATCCTACAAAGCTTACATTTCAGTGACTCTTTTTTCATGATTTTTCCCTAAAGGAGCTGGAGGCAAGAGTTGATCCCAAGAGCTGAGAAAATACTCAAGAAAAAATGCTTAGCCGCCCAACCCTGTGTTGCACAGGTGCTTAGTGAGAGCCCCAAGGGTAAGACTCAAATAGAATCATCACCATAAATTGTGGCCAATGTTTCCTTTTTCTCTTGGGCAGAGAGCCTTCCATTAGGCACAGAGCAGTCAGGGTTGGCCCAGGACTGAGTTCTGGCCCATGGAGTATGACCAGAAGTGACATGAGCTGCTTCCAGGCCTGGCACATAGAAACTTCCTGCATGGCTGCTCCATGCTTTTTGCCCTTTCGGCAGTGTTGAACGAAGAGTGCCCCCATGGTAACTTGAGAATCACCAAGGTAGGAAAGATAGCAGAACCACAGACAGAAGGAGCCGGAGCCCTAGAATCACCACTTGGAAGAAAGTTGTTCAACCAGGAAAACTTGCATTGGAGCTTGACATGAATGAGAAATAAACTTTTATATTTGGAGGTTATGTTTTACGATGGCTTATGTGGTGTAAATGTATAGAAGTGGTAAAGGACCATGGAAAGAAACAGGAAGAAAATGAGAAAATGGGATGCACGATGAACAAGACAAGAATCCAGGCATCTTCTGTTGCTCTTGTAACTTTCTGTTCTCTATTGTTAAGAAGTAAAGTGGTTTATTTTCCCTCTGAGTTCAGTAATAAAACATGTGCCACAAAAGGGGAGTATATGCCTGTGCCCACTGTTTCAGAAAAAGAAAAACATAACTTTAGTTTGACATGATTTCTTTCACAGGAGGGGGAAAGAAAGAAAGAAAAGTACAAAGGAAATTCTCAGGCTGGTTGGAGAATCTACAGACATAGTCTCGAGCACAGAGAAAACACTCAAGGAACTTGGAAGAAATATGAAGTTTCAAAGACTGACTGCAGTCTTTGTCAAAGTATCTCAGACCCAGGGAGAGGTCGGATGAAACCATCTAAATCACAGATGGGTTAACAGAAGACAAAAGCTGTATCTTCTCAGTATGTGATCCGGGTTTAAGGAAGAACCTAAGCTAGCAAAACAAGTATGACAAAATGAGAGATATCAGAAGGGATTCTCCTCCAAAATAACATTAAAACTGTTCTCAAGAGGAGTTCCTCAGACCCTTAACATCAGAGTCACTGGGAATGCTGGTTGAAATGAAGTCTGTTTATTCTTATTAGTCAAAAAATAGAAAATACCTAAATGTCCATCAACAGGTGAATGGATAAACAACATATGGCGTATCCATACAAAAGAGTATCATTCAGCAATTAGAAAAAAAAGATGACCAACTGATACACACAACACACATGAATCTCAAAAGCATTATGGTGAGCCAAAGAAACCAGACGTAAAAGTACATACTGTATGTTTCCGGTCATGTGAAACTCTAGAAAAGACAACTTTAATCTACAGTGACAGAAAACACATCAGTATTTGCCTGGGCAATGACAGTGGTGTGGAGAGTGAATGGGAAGTGGCATAAGAATGTGGGAACGTGTTCCAACTTGACTGTAGTGGTGGCAACATGGCTTTATAAATTTGCCAAAACTCATGAAAACGTACACTTAAAATGGGTGTATTTTACTGGATGTGAAGTATACCTCTACAATGCTGATTAAACATTAAATCTTACAAACTGTAGACCTATTAAAAGCAACAATACTCCAGTAGCAATGAGCACACCTAGCACCCAGATGACGATTTCTAATACCAGGATGATTTCCAGTACAAGGATTCTAGAATGGGAGCAGGAAGTATACAAAATGAGCCTAAGCTCCCTGTAGTGCCAGAAAGTAAGGAAGTACTAAGAAAAAATAAATAAAGTGAATGATATGGTTTGGCTGTGCCCCCACCCACGTTTCATCTTCAATTGTAGTTCCCATAATCCCCATGTGTCCTGGTAGGGACCTGGTAGGGGGTAATTTAATCATGGGGCAGTTACCCTCATGCTGTTCTCATGATAGTGAGGGAGTTCTCACGAGATCTGATGGTTTTTATAAGAGACTTTCCCCCCTTTTGCTTAGCACTTCTCCTTGCTGCTGCCATGTGAAGAAGGATGAGTTTGCTTCCCCTTCCACCAAAATTGTAAGTTTCCTGAGTCCTCCCCAGCCAAGCTGAACTGCGAGTCAGTTAAACATCTTCTTTTATAAATTACCCAGTCTCAAGTATATTTTTATTAGCAGCATGAGAACAGACTAATACAACAATCCCACAGTAACAGAGTTATGTTAAAGAGATACAGAGTCAACTGAAAGTGCTCCCAATGGCCAAAGTCAAAACAATTTCAGCAACAAAATAGTATTGGTATCACCTAAAGGTTAAACATAAATAAAAAGTTAAAAATTAATTAAAAATAAATAATATAACAGCCATGTGTCCATATCAATATAAATAAATGATTAAACAAATAAATAAACAGAGGAGAATAGACAAACTTTTGATACAGAAGAATTCCAAATAATTTACATAGCTACTCCACCCTTCAGGAAGTAGAGCGTAACTCCCATTCTTTCAGTGTGGGCTACAGATAGTGAATTTCTTTCAAAGAGTGAGAAAAGAAGAACAAAAGAATAACTGCAGTGAAGAAACTTGATGAACATTACCTCAGCCAGGTGATCAAAGTCAACATCAACAGTGACATATCATGTTGACAGTATGTGCCCTTGATATGATGTGATGAGAACGGCATTTACTTCTGTGGTTTTCCCTACAAAAGTCCATAGCCCCAGTTTAATCATGAGAAAAACATCAGACACATTTCCATTGTGAGACATTCTTCAAAATAACTCCTCAAAACTCCTCAAAATGGGGAAGGTCATCAAGATCAAGGCAAGTCTGAGAAAGAGTCACAGCCAAGGAGATGTCACAACTACATGTCATGCGGTGTCCTGGACAGGATCCTGGTACAGAAAAAGGATGTTAGGTAAAAACTAAGGCAATTTGAATAAAGCATGGACTTTAGTTAATAATCATGTATTGATATTTGTTTGTTCATTGTGACAAATGTACCACAGTACAGTAACAACTTAAGTTAGTAACTGGGGAAACTGCATGTGAGGCATATGGAAACTGTACTATTTCACAATTTTTCTGTAAATCTAAAATTGTTCTAAAATTTAAAGTTTATTTTTAAAAATCAGAGGCCCATTCATTCAGCCTCTCTGGTCCACGGTGCCCTGTAATATGTATTCAACACAGCCCTGTGTAATCTGTATCCAAGAAGCCCTAGAGCAGTGGTTCTCAACCTTGACTGCTTATCCCAATCACTTGAAGTTGCCACCACCGCCAGAACCCTTGTGATTCAATAGGCGTGAAGGGAGGTCAGAAACAGGTCTTCTTAAATGGTCTCCTGGTGATTCTATCATGCAGGGTTGACAGCCACTGCTTTAGGGACATTCTGGATTTCTTCATTCTTTTTTGCTTCTACATCCAATATTTTATTTCCCCTCCCTCTCCCTTAAAACACATTTAAGCGTATCACTTGCTTGCTTGGGAAAAGAAAACAAAACAAAACAAATAAAAAACACCATGGGCCCAGAGAATGCAGGAACCACTCCAGGAGGCATATTACAGTCCTGGGTCACCAGTGCCCAGTCACCTCCCAACTCTAGCTTGGCCCACTCCCCTGCAGCACCACAGGTACCCAGCCCTAGAAGCCTCTGATTTCATTGCACCTTTACAGCACTACAGCTCATGTGCATGCCTCCTCTTTCCCAGACAGACTCTCCCACTGCTACAGTAGGTAGTTAGTCAGACATGAGCAGGGTAGGAAAGTTCCCTACCACCACCACCCCCACCAGGAATGTCACACCACCATTAGGTGATGATCAGGTGGTTGTTAAATTGTCTCTAAAACAAAAATTTGTTGCCACCAGCACCAGGGTAAGGCAGTCTCCCAACAGATAGAAAACCCTTAAAACTGGTGATTAGCAGCTTTCTGATAAGATCTCAGGAACTGAGTGAGTATGCTCAAGCATGTGCACTAAGAGGCAAAATGGCAGAGTTTAACTGGCATATGACCTTCCTCTAGGAACACTCAATAAGGGGAAAATGCCGCAAGTGAGCAGGTGCACTTCAGGAAACACACTGTGCTTGAGGCCCCTCCCAAGCGCTAGCAGGCCACTGTGCATGCAGAGAGCCCACCGAGGGAAAACACAGGGGAGAAGGGATGTGACCCCCCACCAGAAGCATGCCAATGTATAAAACCCCAAGTCAAAGGTCAAATTACGCACTTGAATCTCTCAAGTTGCCCACTTTACGCTCTTCTAAGTGTACTTCCTTTTGTTCCTGCTCTAAAACTTTATTGATTGATTGATTGATTGATTGATTGATTGTTTGAGATGGAGTTCTGCTCTTGTTGCCCAGGCTGGAGTGCAGTGGCACGATCTCAGCTCACTGCAACCTCCACCTCCTGGGTTCAAGCAATTCTCCTGCCTCAGACTCCCGAAAAGCTGGGATTATAGGCACAAGCCACCACACAAGGCTGTTTGTATTTATAGCAGAGATGAGGTTTATGTTGACCAGGGTGGTCTCCAACTCGTGAACTCGGGTGATTTGCCTGCCTCGGCCTCCCAAAGTGTTGGGATTACTGGCATGAGCCACCGCACCTGGCCTATGCTTTCAAACTTTTTGATAAACTTTTACTCCTGCTCTAAACCTTGCCTCTGTTTCTTTCTTTCTGAAGAGTCTAGAATTGAGGTTGCTGCAGACCCATAGGAATTTGCCACTGCTAACATACTTTGGTGCTGTGTGACTCAAATACATTCCCTAGTGGTACTCTTCTGCCTGGCAAGCTCTCCCTCATCCTTCAAAACCTAGATCAAATGTCTCTTCCTTTCTGAAGCTTGCCCAGATGTCCCCCTAGAATGTAGTCAGTTTCCTCTTCTGTCTTCTGGCCACATTTTTCTGACCTGTGTCTCATCACCCACCACAGTGGACTGCAATCTTGGTTTGAATGTCTCTCCCCATCACTGGAAGGTGAGCACCTTGAAGATAAGAATATGCCACTGTTTGTCATTCACACCCCGCTGTCCTCCCAGCACCTATCACAGTGCTGAGCACAGAGTAGCTCCTCAGTATTCATTCAAGTGCGTAACTGAGTAAATGCATTAATGAACAAACTCATTCTGGAGGCCTCAACCTCGTGTGAGTAGAAATAAAATCTGCCAGCTAAGAAAAGATCTCTCTGTATCAGATGGCCCATCTATTTCTGTTCATTTGCTCCGCAAGTGACATTCAGAACGTTTTCTTAATGTGTTTGTTAAGAATTATATACGCCAGCTTGATGAACAGGTTCTGGTATACATAAGCCAGTCAGGATGTCAGCAATGCTGCTGGTGAACATGGAAAGTAAGCCGACATCTCGGACTCACAGACCAGCCTAGAAGCAGCAAGCACCTTGCAAGGTAGACAGCAGGCAGAGATGGGGCCAGGACACGAGGCTAAAGCCCCAGGACATTTCACAATCCTGCCCTCAGCTCATCCCCATGACCCTCTGTAAAGCAAGCAGGGCTGTCATTTTAAATCTCTTTTTTTTATTGGAGGAAACTGAGGCTCAGAAAAGTTGGGGTGGAAGTCAGCATTAGGAGCAAAGCCCGAAGCAGCCACCACAAAGGAGAAATTGACGTGAAGTCCCTTCTTTTTGTAAAATCTGCGTGGGAATCATCAACTCAGTTCCATATAGCCCTGTGTCTGATTTTAAGAAGAAGCAAGTAAATACCCCAGGGTCCCTCAGTGGAGGAGCAAGAACTGGAATCTGACCTTCCTATCACAGTGGGAAGATTCTGTGTGGTATAAAGAAGAGGTTCTAGGAACACAAACCATTGAGGATCTGATAAGAGTTTTGGGCTCTCTAAACAGGACAAAATCCAGTGCTCATGGTCTGCATAAAAAGCCAGAGGCTAAAAGGCCCTGAAATGTGCAGGGATTATTCAGGCGTCCATAGGTCCTGTGCATGAACCCCTGGACTAGATGTTCTCGCAGTCCCTCCAAATCTTGCCATTCCCTAGTTTATCTTTTTTTATAAAAGATAAAAAGGATTTTTAAAAGGATTTTTGCTTAGTAAAGACTGCAAACATAATAACTACTCACTAAATTAAAACTACTAAATATAATGGTGTGATGATAAACGTGAAGTAGTCTCCTACAATTGCAGGGGAAAGAAATTCAACTCAAATTGGCTTAAACAAAATAGATATTACTGGGAGTATCAAGCTCCAGGCACAGCTAGATCCAGGTGTTTAGATGGGATTCATCTAGAATCTAGATCTTCACTTCTTGGTTAATCTTTCTTGGATCTTGGTTCTAGTCTCAGCCAGGCTCTCTCCTTGGTGGGGCAAGATGGCCAGCAGTTGTTCCAAATGTACATCCTATCCTTTCAGTAATCCCCAAAGAGCAGTGTCCTTATTTTCTGTAAGTTACAGCAAAACCTGTAGATGGTTCCATTTGGATCACCTCAAGTCACTTGCCAATGCTTGTTGAAATCTCTAAGTTTGAGTGATAGCATACCCCAAAGGGTCTGGCTTCAGTCTCAGCTCCACAATGAAATCTAGAGATGGAGGACAACCACCAAACCACACACATTGAGAGTAGGGAAGAGGTGAATCTGCAGGAAAAAACAATGTGCTATTGTTGGGTGGGGGCAGGGAATGGGAGGATGATTCTATATGGGCAGAATGAATCGATGGCTACTACCGTAATCATAAACACCCATGTGAACTGAGTTATTGCTCTCTGGAGTAGACTCAGCATGATGGTCTCTGTTCAGCACTGGTCTTGATGACTTCTTAGGTAGGACATGTTGGTGCAAGAAAAAATGGGATGGAGGACTTCAAAGGCATAGGAAGCCCATTGACTCTTTCACCACAATAGCAGCCCTGCTTACTCATGGTGACTCCCACCTCCTTTTGAGAGAGCAGCCCCAGTAACAGAAAGCCTCCCATCTCCCACAGTCCTGCTTCCTCTGGTCAACCGCTACTGTTAAAGTGAGAACAGAAAATCTCCTATCACCTTGACAGGCCTCCTACTCAAGTGTATTTTTATTATTTTACCTAACCCTGAAGGCTATCTTTATCTTTCTCTCCTACTGAGTGATTTGGTGACTGTCTGCTTTAATCATTACAGAAATTCAGAAATTTGCTAGGGGCAAACATCACAATTCTTACAAAACAGTGATACCTGCAGTGCTTTTTCTACTCAGGACTCCAGCCCTGAAAGGGAGTCTGAGCACCAGTGATAGACTGTCATTCTCTGGGCCTTGGGAATGGGGACATGTCTCTCTACCCCCTTGTCCTCAGTCAGCAGCTGGCTCAGGGACATCGTGGGTCTAGATTAGATGAAGCAAAGTGGTTTCAACTCTGTTTCCTCTTTGTAGCCTACTCTGGGCCACAGCCAGCTCAGGACGCTCCCTCTGTTTACTGCTACTCAAACAGCCACCCTGGAAACCCAAGAAGGAATGACCTACCCACAGACTTGAAGATACAGTTATTTAGTTTTGTCTGAGGAGAACTCAGTTTTGTTTTTTTTGTTTGTTTGTTTTGTTGCTGTCGTTTTTGAGATGGAGTCTTGCCCTGTCACCCAGGCTGGAGTGCAATGGCACAATCTCAGCTCACTGCAAACTCCGCCTCCTGGGTTCAGGCAATTCTCCTGCCTCAGCCTCCTGAGTAGCTGGGATTACAGGTGCCCTCCACCACGCCCAGCTAATTTTTGTATTTTTAGTAGAGATGGGGTTTCATCATGTTGGCCAGGCTGGTCTGAAACTTCTGACCTCATGATCTGCCTATCTCGGCCTCCCAAAGTGCTGGGATTACAGGCGTGAGCCACCGTGCCCAGCTGAGCTCAGTTCTTTTAAGGAGGGAGAGGGACCTCAGTTTTGGATGGCAGGGGAAAATGTTTAATGCAATGGGAGTAAAAAGGTAGGAAAATGGGCCAGGTGGGGTGGCTCACACCTGTAATCCTAATACCTTGGGAGGCCGAGGCAGGCAGATTGCCCTGAGCTGAGGAGTTCGAGGCCAGCCTGGGCAACATGGCAAAACTCCATTTCTACTAAAAATACACACACAACACACACACACACATACACACACACACACACACACACACACACACACAAACCAGGCATGGTGGCATGTACCTGTAGTCTCGGCTACTCAGGAGGCTGAGGCATAAGAACTCCTTGAGCCTGGGAGGCAGGAGTTGCAGTGAGCCAAGATAGCACCACTGCACTCCAGCCAGGGTGACATAATAAGACTGTCTCAAAAAAAAAAAAAAGTTAGGAAAATGAAGAGTTGCCATCTAGATGACCAAATTCTGTTTCTTCTTTTGTAGCAGTCTCAAGGAGAGTCCACTGGTGATCTCCCCAACACTACAGTCTGCTTGTTCCCCTGCTCAAAAGTCATCTCTTGCTCCCTATTGCTGTCGATATAAAATAAATCTGCTGGATGTGCCCTGCAGGCTCTGTGTGATCTGGCCCCTGCTTACATCGCCAGTCTACACTCTCTTTGCTTTATCCCTCCACTTTGTTCCAACATGTTCCTGTTCTCTTACCAGAAAACTTACAGGATTATTCTTTTAAAGGAATTTCTCTACTTGGCTATTATTAGTTTCCAAGCCACTCTAGCCAATGACAACAAATTTGGTGGCTCGTGTGTTTACGTATTTTCTTACAGTTCTGGAAGATCTGGTTTCACTAGGCTGAAACGAAGGTGTTGGCAGGGCTCTGCTCCCGCCAGAAGCTCAAAGAATCTTTCTTCCTTCCTCCCTTCCTCCCTTTCTCTCTTTCTCTCCTTCTTTTCCTTTTTTGCCTTTTCCAAATTTTAGAGGAGCATCCTTTGCATTCCTTGGCTCCTGGTCCCTTCCTCCATCTTCAAAGTAGCCAAGCCTTTTGCTTCAGTGGTCACATTGCCTTCTTGTATCTCAAATCTCCCTTCTTCTTCTTATAAGGACACTTGTGATTGCATGTAGATTCACCAAGATAATCCAGGATAACCTCCCCATCTCAAGATCCTTATTTAATCACAACTGTAAGCCCTTCTTGCCATATATAGTAACATTTACAGGTTCTGAGGGGTTGGGACCTGGGTATCTTTTGTGGAGCCCATCATCAACCTACCACAGCCACTTCCTATACATCTGTCAGGGATCACCCAGATGTCATTTGCTCCAGGAGGTCCTCACTGTCCCACTTCTCTTCTCAGCCAAAGGTTATGTATCTCTTGCCATCCCCTGCTTCCCTCCACATTGCACACAGTATAGTATGTAACACCTGTGACTGGCCTGTCCCTCTGACTAAACCCATCCCCAGATGGCAAGAGACAGGTCCAATGCATGGAAATGTACGTCACTTATGAAAGATATGAAAGAAGTGTGAAGAATGAAGCTACAGAACAATAGGTACAATATGAGCACTGTTTAAAGAGCACTTGTGTCTAGAAAGATACGACCTGACTTTGACCTGTGATTACATCTGGAGAGAGGCATAGGCTTGATGAGGCAAGAATGGCATGCGACTTCTTTTCCATTCTGATGTTACTTTTTAACATGAGACTGTGTTCATGAATTTCTTATATATAAAAATATTTTAGAAGTTGAATAGTGGCATATTTGAGATTCTGTAATGTTTCCCCCATTTTCTATTTGAACAAACAGTTGTTTTGTATGTGTTTGCCGTGTCCAACAGGGCCGAGCTTGAGATCTTTCCAAGAAGACCACTTAGTCTTAAAGCCTAAGACTTTCTGAGACTTCTGCCAAAAGCCAAAATTGGTATCCCAAGGTGCCAAGTTCTGACAGTCACTTTCTTTTAAAAGGATCCATGTGGGGTAGAACATGCTGATAAAACCCAGTCTCTAGTTAGTGGGGACTGCATGGAGCTAACAACTGTTAGGGCTTGAGGATGCCACACAGAGCTGGGGATGACTGCCCATCCACCCCTCCCAGAGGAGTGAAGGAGATCCATGGCCATCACTTTCTATGGTAAATGTTACTGACCAGCCAGCAATCAGCAGATGTCACCAGGCTTGAGTCAAGCCAATTGCTCTGATTAAAACATCACTGACTGCAGAAACACTGACTCAACTCAGGCAACATTTGCCTTTAACACATGGTCCAAAAGAAGCAAGGGGATGCCCAGAGAAAGCCATTTGCTTTCCGAGCACTTTCTACACACAAATGCTCAGAAAATCCTGTGAGCAGTCCTGGGAGACAAAGCTGAAAAGATACAGGGTAATGATGACACTACCAACAAGAAATTTCTAATAAATATGTTAAGGACAAGAAAAAGGCATGGAGAAAACAATTGTCATGCATACAACAAAGGTTGATTATCCAAATGCACATTTAAAAATCTCCCTCAAATGAGTAAGAAAAAGGCAAGCAATACAATAGAAAAGTGAGCAAAGGATAAGAACAAGTAATTCACAGAAAAGAACATTCAATCAAACAGCCTGCAAATACATGAAAAAATGCCCCAAATCACCGTAAGATTAGGAAAACGTTGATGTTATTCTTGCATTCTATTTATAGGAGCAGAAATTGTTAAGCTAGTTTTGTGAAAAAATTTGGGCATACATAAGAAACTTTAAATTATAAAACTTTAAATTATATACCATTCCACTTTGCTCCGATCAACTCTAGGGAAAAATACATATACCTATGAAAAATAGTGCAAAACACATTTTCATCGCAACATTGTTACTGTGAAAATCTAGAAATAACCTAATGATCCAATTACAGATAAATTGCTAAGCAAATTATAAAACATCCATACTAGGAGATAACAATAAAACAGCGATACATCATTATATAGTAACATCAAAAGATCGCTAAGATATTCTATAAGCTTTAAAAAGGGTATTGAGGAATTACATTTATAAATTATTTCTAAATACTTATATTTAAGTACACAGACAATAATCAGGAAAAATATAATTCAAACTGCTAATAGTAATAACAACATTTGTTCTCTTCAAATTGTTTTCCCCAATATAATTGGTACAAATGTGGTTTAACAGAGCACATGGAAAAAGAAATTAGAAATATTTGTTGATCATAAAAGCTTAAGTTCAATATGTAATTATCACAAAAGCTAAAATAATATAAGTTATATTAACAAAATAGGTCCTTAGAATTTTTAAATGATAGTGGCTGGT
Source organism: Macaca thibetana thibetana (assembly GCF_024542745.1). Classification (NCBI taxonomy): domain Eukaryota; kingdom Metazoa; phylum Chordata; class Mammalia; order Primates; family Cercopithecidae; genus Macaca; species Macaca thibetana. The sequence continues at coordinate 25,358,965 of NC_065597.1, read as the reverse complement.
GACCTTTGAGAATATCGCAATTTGCAAATTCCATCCCTCTTCATTCTACATCACTTCTCTTACTGCATTTGTGCAGTTTACTTATTCTACTTTTCTATAAATTACTGAAAAAACAATGATAGATCCCAGTATGATTCTGAATTTTTCTATATATCACTTTAGTTACGTAAATTTTTGCTTTATGTAGTTTGCAGTTCTTTTACTAGGTGCCTACAAATATGGGAACTGTGGTATCTTCCTGACAAACTGACTAATATGAAATACACTTCTTTATTTCTGTTAATTCTTCTCGGTTTTGATGTCTATTTTGTCTGCTATTTATATAAAACCACATCAGCTTTCTTAAGCTCTCAACTGGTATATCTTTGATATGGTCTGGCTATGTCCCCACCCAAATTTCGTCTTGAATTGTAATCTGAATTGTAGTCCCTACGTGTTGGGGGAGGGGCCTTGTTGGAGGCGATTGGATACGGGTGGTTTCCCCCATGCTGTTCTCCTGATAGTGAGTGAGTTCTTAAGAGATCTGATGGTTTTATAAAGGGCTCTTTCCCCTTCGCTCTGCACTTCTCTCCCCTTCCACCTTGTGAAGAAGGACATGCTTGCTTCCCCTTCTACCATGATTGTAAGTTTCCTGAGGCTTCCTCAGTCATACAGAACTGTGAGTTAATTAAACTTCTTTCCTTTATAAATTACCCAGTCTCAGGTATTTCTTTTTTTTTTTTTTTTTTTTTTTTGAGATGGAGTCTCGCTCTGTCATCCAGGCTGAAGTGCAGTGGTGCAATCTCGGCTCACTGCAAGCTCCATCTCCCGGGTTCACACCATTCTCCTGCCTCAGCTTCCTGAGTAGCTGGGACTACAGGCGCCCACCACCAACCTGGCTAATTTTTTTTGTATTTTTAGTAGAGACAGGGTTTCACTGTGTTAGCCAGGATGGTCTCGATCTCCTGACCTCATGATCCGCCTGCCTTGGCCTCCCAAAATGCTGGCATTACAGGCGTGAGCCACCGCGCCCGGCCAGGTATTTCTTTATAGCAGTGTGAAAATAGACAAATACAATCCTCTTCCATCCTTTTGCCTTCAATCTATATCTTTAAACTGTTTCTCTCATGAATGGCATACAGTTAGTCTCACATTTTTATCCAATCTGACAAATGAAATATTTTATTTATATTTCATGCAGCTTTTGGCAAATTATGTTTAAGTTCACCATTTGGGTATTTGTCTTCCATTAATTTCATTTACTTCACTTATTCCAGCTGTTCCCTTGTTCCTTTTTTCCTCCATTATTTTGAAAAAAAATGGGTATTTTTTAATATTCCAATTTCCCTCCTTTATTTGACTTTTTAGTTATATCATTTTGTGCTATAAGTTTAGTAATCCTCTAGAGCAGTGCTGTCTAATAAAATTACAATGTGAGCCATATATATATATATATACAGAATACCTAAACTTCCTAGCAAAATTTTAAAAACAGATATTAATTTAACAATGTATTTCATTTAACCCAATATACCCCAAATATTATCATTTCAATATGTAACAAATATAAAAGTATTAACGAGGTATTTTATCTTGTAAAAGTACATTTATATTAAGTCTTTGAAATTAGATATAAATTTTATACCTACAGCATATCACAACAATTAAAGTGAAAGATAGTCCTACCAGAGCAACAACCTTGTGTTTCATAAGAGGATAGTTACACTGTTTCAGTTTTTAATGTAAATTTAAATTAATTAAAATTATAAATATAGTTTCTCAGTTTCACCAGACACATTTCAAGTGCTCAATTGCCACAGATGGCCAGTAGATACTCTATGAAGCAGTACAACTCCAATATGCAAGGTTAACTTATCACAGTCTAACTTAAAATAATACTACGGCATTTCACAATGGGGCACTCTTACAATAGCATAATTCCATTTATCCCTTTTCATCCTTTGTGCTATTTTCGCATATCTTTTGTTTCCACTTACATTAGAGACTCTACATAATTATTGTTTTTGCATTAAACATCCAGTAGTCTTTTATAGTTTAACTGTATATTGATTATGCATTAAAAATAATTTATAAAATTAGATTTTTGGTTTGCCTAGTTACCCTTTCTCAGGGTCTTCAGTTTTTATTGTAGACCTGGGTTCCCTTCTGTTATCATTTCCCCTTAGCTTGAAGAACATCTTTCAGCACTTCCTGTAGTGCAAATATGCTGGCAAAACATTCTTTCAACTTTTCCTCATTTAAAAATGTCTTTAATTTGACTTCATTATTAAGTACATTAATGCTGGATGTAGAATTCTATATTGAGATATTTTTGGTTTTCTTTCAATTCTTTAAAAAGTAAAAAAAAAAAAAAAATCAATGGAGACCAAGGATATTCCATTGTCTTTGGTCTCCATTGTATCCAAAGAGAAGTCAGCTTCCATTCTTACATTGTTCTCCTGTGATTCCAATATGCATCGATTTCTCCTCTGACTGATTTGAACATTTTCTCCTCAGCTTTTCTTTTTGTCAGCTTGACTATAAGGTAGTTTTGTTTTAGGTTTCATTTTTTCCTTTTATTCTACTTGGGGCTCTCTGAGCTGTTCTTATAGCAATGGGTTACTATTTTTGATCCAATTTTGAGAATTTCAGTCCATATTTTTTCACATATTTATCTGTCATTCTCTCCTTTCCAACAGACACTCAAAAAAAAGTTTGTTTCACTATTTAACACTGCCTTTGAAGTTCTGTTAAACTGTCATTTTTCTTTTTTTCTCTTGTTGCTTCAGTTTGAAGCTCTATAGACTTGTCTTTGAGTTTTAGTGCTGCTAGCCCTCTTAGGCCAAACAGTTAGCCAAGCTGTCAATGCAAACGAGTAGTTCTTGAAGGATATTAAAAGTGCTGCTCCAGTGAACACACAAATGATAAGAAAGCTAAACAGATTTATTGCTGATATACAGAAAGTTGTAGTAGTCTGGATACAAGATCCAGGTAGCTAAAACATTCTCTTAAGCCAAAATCTTATCGAAAGCAAGGCCTTAACTCTTCAATTCTATGAAGGCTGAGAGAGGTGAGGAATCTGCAGAAGAAACGTTTAAAGCTAGCAGAGGTTGGTTCGTGAGGATTAAGGAAACACGCTCAGCCTCCCTAACATAAAAGTGCAAGGTAAAGCAGCAAGTGCTAACGTAAAGGCTGCAACAAGTCATCCAGAAGATCTAAGATCACTGATGAAAGTGGCACTAAACAACAGATTTTCCATGCAGATGAAAGAGCTATCTATTAGAAGAAGCTGCCATCTAGGACTTTCATAGCTAAGGAGAAGTCAATGCCTGGCTGCAAACCTTCAAAGAACAGGCTGACTCTCTTGTTAGAGACTAATGCAGCTGGTGACTTTAAGTTGAAGTCAACCATGGATCATTCTGAAAATCCTAGGGCCCTTAAGAATTATGCTAACTCTATTCTGTCTGTGCTCTATAAATGGAATAACAAAGCCTGAAAGACAGCACATCTGTTTATATCATAGTTTACTAAGTATTTTAAGCCCACTGTTAAGGCCTACTGCTTGGAAAAATGGATTCCCTGCAAAATATTACCACTCATTTACAATGCATCTAGTTACCCAACAGCTCTGATGAGGATGTACATGGAGATTAATATTGTCCTCATGTCTTCTAACGTAACATCTATTCTACAGCCATCAAGGAGTAATACTTCAAGTCTTATTATTTAAGAAATATATTGTAGAATGCTATAGCTGTCATAGATAGTGACTCCTCTGACAGATCTGAACAAAGTAAACTGAAAATCTTCTGGAATGGATTCACCATTCTAGATGCCATTAAGAACATCTGTTGTTCATGGGAGGAGGTCAAAATAACAATATTAACAAGAGTTTGAAAGAAGTTGATTCTGGTGCGGTGGCTCATGCCTATAATCCCAACACTTTGGGAGGCCGAGGCAGGCAGATCACTTGAAGTCAGGAGTTCAAGACCAGCCTGGCCAACCTGGTAAAACCCTGTCTCTACTAAAAATACAAAAATTAGCTGAGTGTGGTGGCATGTGCCTGTAGTCCCAGCTACTCAGGAGGCTGAAACAGGAGGATCACCTGAATCCGGGAGGCAGAGGTTGCAGTTAGCGGAGGTCAGGCCACTGCACTTCAGCCTGGGTCACAGAGCAAGAACCCGTCTCAAAAAAAAAAAAAAAAAAGAAAGAAAGAAAAGAAAGGGAAGGGAAGGGAAGGGAAAGAAAGGGAAGAGAAAACAAAAGAAAGGAAAAGAAAAGAAAAGAAGAAGTTGATTCCAACCCTCATAGATGATGTTGAAAGGTTTAAGACTTCAGTGGAGGAAAGAACTGCAGATGTGGTAGAAATAGTAAGAGAATTAGAAGTGGAGCCTGGGCCAGGCATGGTGGCTTATGCCTGTAATCCCAGCACTTTGGGAGGCTGAGGCGGGTGGATCACCTGAGGTTGGGAGTTCAAGACCAACCTGGTCAACATGGTGAAACCCCATCTCCACTAAAAATACAAAAAAAAAATTAGCTGGACATGGTGGCAGGCACCTGTAATCCCAGTAACTTGGGAGGCTGAGGTGGGGGAATCACTTGAACCTGGGAGACAGAGGTTGCAGTGAGCCTAGATTGTGCCAGTGCCCTCCAGCCTGGGGAACAGGAACAAAACTCTGTCTCAAAAAAAAAAAAAAAAGTGGAGCCTGAATACATGACTGAATTACTGTAATCTCATGATAAAACTTAACAGATGAGGAATTGCTTTCTTTGAATGAGCAAAGACTGGTTTCTTGAGATGGAGTCTGATCCTGGTAAAGATACTGTGAATACTGTCAAGATGATGACAAAGGATTTAGAATATTATATAAACTTAGCTGTTAAAGCAGTGGCAGGGTTTGAGATTCACTCTAATTTTGAAAGACATTCTACTGTAGGTAATATGCTATCAAACAGCATTGCATGCTGCTGTGAATGGAAGAGTCAATTCATATGTCAAACTTCATCATGTTACTTTGAGAAATTTCCACAGCTACCTTAGCCTTCAGTAACTCCCACCCCGATCAGTAAGCAACCATCAATGTTGAGGCATAATCTTCATCAGCAAAGCTATTACAGCGCACTGAAGGTTCAGATGATTATTAGAATGTTTAATAATAAAGTATTTTAAATTAAGTTATATATATTTTTAGACACAATGCTATTGTACACTTAATAAACTACAATTTAATGCAAACATAATGTTTATCTGCACTGGGAAACCAAAAATATTTGTGTGACTCGTTTTGCCATTTGCTTTATCGTAGTGGTCTGGAACTGAACTCACAATGCCTCCAAGGTATACCTGTACTTCATGCTACACACTATATCTAGTGGCAGCTCCTCCCTCTGAAGTTGTCCTTTTAGATTTCTTTATGTCCATAGCTCTTTGAGGGCTTTTTTTTAAAGTATGATTTTGTTGTTATTGTTCGCCCAGTGATTTGTGGTTGTGTTTTTGGGGATAAAGGTCTTTCATATCTCCCTATATCCTAGCCAGAAGTGGAACACCTCATTTAGGTTTTGTTGCATAATTAACATTCCCAAAACCTAAGGCCTAAAACAACAATTGTTTGTTTAGCTCATATTTCTGTGGGTTGACAATTTGGCCCGGTTTAAACTGGGTGGTTCTTCTGGTCTCAGATGGAGTTCCTCACGCATCTGTGGCTAATGACTAGTCAGCTTAGAGGATCTGCTGTGGAGTGTTGGCTGGCTATCAAATGGCACAATGGGGCAACTGGGTAGCCTGTATCTCATCCTCCAGCAGGCAAGCTTGAATTCGTTCCCACACCAACTAGGCAGCACAGCTACCTAGAGCATGAAGATTTCTTGAAGCTTATGCTCAAAACTGGCACATCATCACATATGTCACATTCTATTAGGCACAAGCCCAGCCTAGATTCAAGAGATAGGTACAAAGCTTTACCTCTTGATGGAAGGAGCTTCAAAGTCACATGAGCACGGGCATGCATTATGGAAGAGTTGAGAATTGTAGCTATTTTTGCAATCTACCAAATAGTGTAACAGTTTGTTCTTTTTGAAATTTTTTTAAATTTTCAATGCAGTACTCAAATTATCTTCTCCTAAAGAAAACAAAATCTATGCTTTTTATGTTTATCAGGGGAGAAAAAAGAATCATGGACTATAATCATCCAAAACTGAAAATGTCCATTCCATGAATGGCAACAACATAGGGTGATCATATCATGGCGTCATGAAGGTAAAGGTAGATTTTGTTCCACTCTAACCCAATGGGACTGTACTTGGAGCACTGTTTTGGCTGGGGGAGGGGAATCATAACAATAGCATTGTCAACCTGGGACATTTGGGGAAGAAAGAAATCAGTTCAGACCAGGACTCCATTTCACATTATAAGAGAGATGGTTGAAGGAATCAGCACTGTTTATCTTAGAAAAGAGAATGCATTAAAGACAAACTAGCCAGCTTCAAATATCTGTAGATCTGTTTGGTTTGATCCTTTCTTTCAAACCCAGAATGAGGGATTACTTTATCTAAATAATTTCTTATTGTGATATAGTTCATATGTCATAAAATTCACCATTTAAAGTGTTCAATTCAGTGGTTTTTATTATATTCACAAAGGTGTACAACAATCACAATTATCTAATTCTAGAATATTTTCATCACCCCAAAAAGAAATCTCATACCCATTATCAGTAACTCTCTATTCCTTCCTCTTTCTAGTGTCCCTGGAAACCACTGATCAACTTTCTGTTTCTATAAATTTGCCTATCCTGGACATTTCATATCAATGGAATCATATAAGAGGGGGTCTTTTGGGACTGGATGAAGAAAAGGTTTCTTTGTTTAGCATAATGTTTTTAAGATTCATTCATGTGGTAGTACGCATCAGTACTTCATTCCTTTTTCTGACTAAATATTCCATTGTATGGACAGATTTTTTTTAATCCATTTATCAATTGATAGACATTTGGGTTGTTTCTACATTTTGGCGATCATGAATAATGTTGCTATTAACATTTATATGTAAGTTTTTGTGCAAACCTAAGTTTTTAAATTTCTTGGGTATATCCTTAGGAATGGGGCTGTTGGGTCATTTCAGTTCACTCTTGAAGGCAAAGCCAGTGTTAAGAGAAAAGAATTTTCCACCAAAGGAAACTATGTTCACAATGAAATGAGCTTCGGTGAGAGTTAGTAAACGCCTGTTCCTGGCGTGGTAGATGGAGAAGCTGGATGTGATTCTCGGCAGGATATGGGATGTTAGACTAGCAAGAGGCAGGAGTATAGTTTAGGAGCAAATATTCTGGAGCTAAACTGCTTTAGTTCAAATTTCACTTGTGCTACTTGCCAGCTGTGTGACCTTGGGCAAAACACTTAATTTGGTTTAGCTTCTGAATTTCCTCATCTTTAAAATAAAAGCACCTACCTCCCTAGTATTAAATTACATAATATATGTAAAGCTCCTGGCACAGAATAAACACTCAAGCAACAGAAGCTACAATTATTACCATCATCATCATGAGACCTGAGGCTTAGAAATTCTCTTTTAAATACAAATTGGAGACCCCCTTATCATTTTACACTTCTACTCATTCACAGTCTTTCCATTTATCAGTTTCTCAATTATTTCCTTTCCAAATGTAGTTTTACCAAACATAAATAGATTAAAAGTCACCTGGAAGCAAACCCAAACCCTACACCATTCTATTGACAGTTGGTCTGATTTCAGATTCAAAGAAGTGAATTCAAAGGTGAGCTTGAGCCAAGGTCTAAGTCCTTGATGGGAATCCAGTCCCCCTAAGGTCAGTGGGGTAGTTGCTAGGCCAGATGACCTTACAATTGTCCCTTCCAACTCTCCAAAGACGTCTGTGGTCTAGAAGCACAACCTACAACCATGGATCTTTGGGACAGCTTCTTGGGAAGTATTTTCCAGGGAACATCTTGATCAATTTCTCCATAAGTTACCTACACTGTCCAAGAAAGTTAGCACAGGCCTACAAGACAGGACTAAAGGAATCTTGACCATGCAGAAGCAGAAAGATTTGTAAAACAAGCATCTCAGGCCTGAATGCTCACGGGAACACAGCCTTTCAAACAAAAACAGGAAACAAGAGTTTAGAGGAAGGGATTAGATTCCTGTGGGTTTGGTTTCTCTCGTAAGCTATACTCCAAGCCCTCACTACTCAAAGTGCAGTACATGGTCCATAGACCAGCAGCAGGGCATCACCTGGAAGCTTGTTAGAAATGTGGTCTCAGGCCCCTCCCCAGAACTTCTGCATTGGACTCTGCATTTTACCAAGATCTCCAAGTGATTGGTGTGCACAGTGAAGTTTGAGAAACATTGCTCCAAGCTACTGGAGCAGCACGTTTGCTTCCTAAGAATTATTACACAATGTTCTTCATTTGTACAGCATTTTGCAAGTTACAGAGAATTAAACCACAAGACCCCTGGGAGGAGGAATGGGCTCTTTTCATTTCTGTATAGTAGGGCCAGTGGCAGTATCCAATACCAAATTGGCTCTCCAATGCTGGATGAATCTGGAATAAGTTCTGACATGGCCCAACCTAAGGAGGTGACTTGGGAAGTAAAGGGAAAGGTTAACGTTTGTTGTATACCTACTGTGTACCAGACACTATTATTATAGAAGTAAGACATTTTAGTCACATTTATAATTGAGGGAATTCAGTTCAGAGAGGTCAACTAGTCTGCCCAAGGTCAAAGAACTCATAAGCAAAAAAGCCAGGATCAAACCCAAGGTGACACAGTTAATAGAACATGGCATAGCAAAGAACTCAAAACCCATGTCCACCTAACTCCAGAACTCTGTCCATGACTGAGTATACCACCAAAGGAATCATTCATCAAACGGATTGACATAATTGACACAATGATGTGATTGACACACACCAACATTTCTTTATTTAACAAAACAAACGTGTGTGTGTGTGTGTGTGTGTGTGTGTGTGTGTGGTTGTGTGGGGAGAGAGAGAGAGAGAGAGAGAGAGAGAAAGGGAAAAGTGGGAGAAGCAGGAAAAAGAGAATGAACTCACTATTTACCAGGCACCAATCCTGAACATTTTACATGGGTTAATTAGCTCACATTGCTTAACATTCTCATGCGGAAGTTCTATTATATCTGCTTTACGAGTGGGAAAACTATAGCAAAGAGAGATTAGTACCTGTCCAAGATGACCCAGCTGATAACTGACAAAGCTCGGATTCCAGCACCAGCCCTTGAGCTCACGTCGTCAACTGCTGTGATGTGCTGCTACTGGCATGAAGAGAAAACCTGACTGCTGGGCAATTTGCCTACCTATTAAACCTCTACTTCCCCCACAGGCGCCCTACCCATCACGGCAGGTGTGAAATCACCTGTGGCCAGAAGAGAGTTCCTACATCAAGACATCACTGAAGCAACTTGAGTTCCAATCAAGAAGTTCCACAGTATCCTGAGATGGAAAGTCACAAGAATAAGGCAAGTATTCTCCTTTAGCAAGAAGCCGAGGGGTGTTCTTTCTACCCTGGGTGCATCAGCTGCCCTTGTTCTTGGCTGGTATTCCTACTTCAACCAGCTCCTCCTCTCTGCCCTTTTTGCTATTAGTTCACCTCTGCAGACTTCACATGTCTTCAATCAACAGCTATGAGCTCATTCTGCCTACCAGGAGGCAGCTGCTCTCGGCCTGCACTTTGCCTCCAGTCACTGTCTGGAAGGTCCTGCTTCCCAGAGAGAAGTAATAATGCTCAGCCTCTTCTTTCCTGATGCACTGGGGCTGCAACTGCTCATTCCTGTCCCCCTTTAACCCGGTAGAATGCATCATCCTTTGCTTTGGCCTCCAGTTGGTCATGCAAATGAACCAGGGTCCTCACTCCAGTAGGCAATGGGCTTCAGAATCGACTCAGAAAAGCATTTGCTCTTGGGCATTACCTAATCCAATTTGCCTCCACCTGTTGCAGATGTACTCTGACACTCTCCTCTTAAATGAACCACATGGCATCTTTGAAGAAAACATTTGAATTTGCCTGCATTCAGCATCACTAGGTTATTTCTAAGCATGTCAAAACCTATGCTTGCATTTGAAACATTTTCCTTTTATATGACTGAGTTGGTTCAGACTCCAACCCCACTTGATCGCTAGAGAGAGTAATGCTAAGAGGCTTTAAAGTTTCTACTTTACATGGATGTTTTTCAAAATTTAGCATATGTAAGATTTGCATCAGGAACACAACAAAAATAAGTTTGCTATGTCAGTTTCCAGTTTCTTTCTCTCAGGTCAGATGTCAGCAGATCTGGGGTGGGACAACTGAGGAATCTTCATTCTCAAAGAGAAGCCTTCATGGTGCCACTCCTCTCCACTTCCCATGCCCTGTCTATGTAGGTGGCTCAGTGCTTTGAGAAATACTGCAACAGGGTAGGGGAGTCTATGAATAGAATTTAGGATTCTATAAACGTGGATGGGAAAAAATTTTGCAGTCTTATTTTCAATATCTTCTAATTGAAATTTAGCATTTCCCTTAATAATAAATATAGGTGACAAACCACAGTTGTACTAACAGTGCCTGTGACTTCGTCACCAATGCAACTCATACTTTTCTATCACACAAGTTTTGCAGGTATCTCAAAATATCTTTTACATTCACCAGTTCTTCAAAATTGTAGTTGTTATGAGACTTGCTGTTATATCTCAACAATATGTTAATTTAAAAACACATTACAAATTTTGTTTAATATTCTAATAATTGTAATTTAATAGAATTGGCTGCCTTTGTAATCCAACATTATTTTTATTTAAAAGCATGATGCTGAGAAGATGTCGCTGGCCTTCACCAGACTGCTGAAGAGGCTCTCTGCATTTGAAAAAAAGAAATGTTTAGGAACCTCTGTTCTCAGACATCCCCTTTGCTACCCCTAACTCCTTGCTGATTCCAGGGGAATTTCAATGACAATGGTTGCCCTACTCAAGGGAAGCCAATGGATAGGTCTGGTTGAGCCAATCAGATGCTCCTTCTTGACGTAGGAGCTAGCATGCAGTCAGTAGGTAGGGGGCTCTGGGGCTAAGAGGTCTTTAGAATCAAGACACAGTGGATCCCACTGCAAACCACAGTCCCATACCAGACAATGGTACAAGGGACAGACTGAAGAGATTGAGAGAGCTGGCCTGTGGCTAGAATACAGCAGAGATAGGAAGCAGAATTCAACTCCACCAGCTAGAACCTATGATCTCAGAGGGGCTGAGAGAGAAAGAGCATTCCAGTTGCCCCAAGGCTCAGCTACACTCCCTGCCCTGGACCTGAAGAAACTTCACTTCTCTTTGTATTAATCCATCTCCTTTCCCTTTTCTAGTTGGAGTTTCTGCTTCTCCTAGACAAGGCCTTGACCACAGGGGTGGCCCTTATTAGTTGTTTCAGTATCTTTCCATGTTTGCTTATATCATCACTTAGCTGCAGAGTAGAAAAGGGTGGATTTTTAAGTCAGACTTCCTGAGCTTATCCTCTGCCACATCCTGCTTGCAAGAAGGTAGGCAAGTTGCTTGGCCTTTCTGTACTTTACTGTCTCATCAGAAAAATGAGGACAATAGGAGTAGCTACTTTGAATTCCTGGCCTCAAGCAGTTCTCCCACCTTGGCCTCCCAAAGTGCTGAGATTACAGGCATGAGCCACTATTCCCGGCCAGTAACAGTAGCTACCTAAGATGAGCATCAAATGAATTGATGTATATAACATATGTCTGGGACAGAGTGCTCAGTAATTGTAGGCAATCATAATGCTTTTTGTCCCCAAGTCACAGGCCTTAGACTCTCGTCATCTGTACCTGCTTACCCTTCTTTTCAGCACAGTCGCAATCAGAGCTAACCATGATGGACAGGCCAAGCTAGGGGCTGGGCATCTCCACAGATTGGCATTCTTTATTGGCAACCTGAGAGTTATTCTTTGTAAAAAGCTTTCTAGTAAGATTGTGAAGATTTTCTCTTGGAGTTCTGCTCAATTATTAGAATAGATTCACTTATTTGTGAGATAATTTGTTTCTCTTGTGCTGAGATTTCTCTCCTTGTTTGGGACAAAATACAGTTCACATCACATCTCTATTCTTTCCTGGGCAAACAGTTCACACTGCTAGCAATGTTAGGAAACTTTAACATACACGGTGTGCTGGACACAGGCACAGAGTTGCACACACTCCTGGTGGAAGGCAAGGGGCAGAATTACTAAGGCATCCCTGAACTGAACACAGTAGCTCTGAGAAAGGATGGCCACCTCTTCAAGCTACCAATCTGCCTGTGTCCATCTTTTCTGTGATGTGACCCTAGATGTTTGTTTCCTCTCCTATTAATACCATCTAGCACCAGGCTCTGAACACAAACACAGTGCAGCCACTACTGCTTCCTGGATGCACGTCTACCTTCAGGGCTGTCAAAGATGTGGATGCTCAGAGAACTCATTCCAAGGGTCCAATTTCAGCTTTCAAATCTATCTGACTTAACCTCTGTCCTTCTATCATTGATGTACTCATCAGGGAAGTCACCTAGGGTCAATGTAGCATGCTAGAAAAGCTTGCCTGATTTTTTTCCCCTCACCATCAGGCAGTTTCCTTGCTGCCTTAGGGTTTAGATTTTTTTTAAAATGATTGATGGAAAAATGAAAACTAAAGTTCAATTAGACAAAGCCCCTCCATCCAAAGAAGATGAATAATATAATCAACCAAGACAAATGCCAGTCTAATTTTTAAAGTTGCCTGCAGACAAAGATTGTGAAATCCCCTTATCCCTTATTGTATCTTTTAATCAGGCTAACATTGGAAAACTTATTGAAATGATAACAGTAATAATACTAATAATCATGAACATGTGATAAATGATAGCTACTTGCCAAATACTTTTCTAAGTATGTTCCACATGCTCATTTAATTTTCACAAAAATGAAATAGGCACTATCGTTATCTCAGTTTACAAATCGAGTCAGAGAGGCTAAGTGACTTGCCCAGGGTTACCCTGCTAGACATTACCCTGCTACTGCTAGGACTTCTGCTAGAACTGAGCCCATTTTCTCAAGCATTCTGTGGAGCAGCTGAACAAAACCACTTAAAACTGCCCTGCCTGCTGTCCCAAAGATGACAGCAAAGCACCTCTTCACCCCTTTGCCTGCTTTCTCCTGCAGGCAGCATTGATGTGGATTGTTCAGGCTCTCTTCCAATCCTGCCACTGAATTCCTGTGCAACATGACCATGTCTTTTCTAGGACTAAGCTTCCTGGTCCATAAAATAAAGGTGTTGGACGAGGTGATTGCTAATATTCTTCCCTAGTTGTGATGGTTGATACTGAGTGTCAACTTGATTGGATTGAAGGATGCAAAGGATTGTTCCTGGGTGTGTCTGTGAGGGTTTGCCAAAGGAGATTAACATTTGAGTCAGCGAATTGGGAGAGGCAGCCCCACCCTCAATCTGGGTGGGTACCATGTAATCAACTGCCAGCACAGCGATAACAAAGCAAGCAGAAGAGTATGGAAGGAATTGACTTGCTGAGTTTTCCTGCCTTCATCTTTCTCCCATGCCAGATGCTTCCTGCACTTCAACATCAGTCTCTAAGTTCTTCAGCTTGTGGACTCTTGGACTTATACCAGTAGTTTGTCAGGGGCTCTCAGGCCTTTGGCCACAGACTAAAGGCTGCACTGTGGGCTTCCCTATTTTTGAGGTTTTTGGACTCAGGCAGATCCACCGCTAGCTTCCCTGCTCCTCAACTTGCAGATGGCCTATTGTGAACTTTACCTTGTGATCATGTGAGTCAATTCTCCTTAATAACTCCCTTTATTGTATACATACATCCTATTAGCTCTGTCAGTGTAGAGAACCCTGACTAAAACACTGGTCTATTCTTGAGTTTTCAGAGAAAGAAAAGAACTCTCACCAAAGCATAACTGATGACAATTGGATGATAACCATTCGTGACAGGGAGGGTTCAAATAACCGTGACTTCATCATTGTTTGGGGCTAGCTGACAACCAGAACAGTGAGTTTCCCAGCTCTGGAGGCAGCCATCATAAGAGCAAGTGGGTAGTGAAGCTCTCATGCTGGGCTGGTTCTCTGATCACTGCCTCCCTGGCTGTCTCCAAGAGAACAGAAAGGGTGGTCCCATAGACCACTACAACATCACCTGGGGGACTTAGTGACATGTCCAGAACCCACTCTCAACCAACTGCATCAGGATCCCGAGAGGTGGTGCCAGGAATCTGTATGTTCAACAATATCCTGGGTGATTTGAAAAACACTGGAAGCCATGACATCAGGGGCTCTCAGTTTAGAACAGGTGACTAATCTCTTATTCTTACTTGAGATTCAGATTACTTTTTACATTCTGTAAAATTTGGATATTTTTTATTCATTCAGCTACCAGATTTTATTGTGAAGAATCAAGAGTAAATTGAGGGTATGCCCAGGTTTCTAAACTTGGAAATTTTGCCCATACACATTCCTGTATGTCTTGAATATTCCACCTTCTTCAATGGATACTGCTTTCATCTTGAAAGTGAAAATGGAAGCATCTCTCAGCTCCTTTTTGGCTCTCAGTAAGGGTATTTTCTGATGGGATGCTTTGCTACAAACAAACACCTTCTTACCTAGTGAACTGTCACCATCAGAACTGCCCTGTCCTAGAGGGCCATGGACTGAGCTTTGTGTCACAAGAGAAGACAATAGAACTCCTTGGATCATGTGTTAGACTGAAGGACAGCAAAACAATGTCCTGCCATCTGGCCTTGACCTTGTCTTTCAGGATAAAAACCTTCAGACATGTGTCTGAGCCAAGCTGTATATCAGCTTAAGATCTCCATATCCCTATTAACCACAGACATGACAATAACTTGGGCTAATAACATGTGTAGAAGTGAAGTATGCCACTTCCAAAAGAAAGATGTTAGAGATGACATGTTTCTTCCCTGCAATGGCAATAGATAATGCTCTAGACAGTGAGCCCCATCAGCATGGGTGTTAGAGACAGGAAATATAGAACACAGCACTCCTCCCACCCACTGTGGATATGTAGCAAGTGCAAGAAATCACCCTTCATTGCATTAAGTCCATGAGATCCCGGAACTATTTGTTACTGCGCAGAATGTAATCTATCTGACTGATATACAACATGACTCTTAGAACAGTGGTTTTCAACCCTGGCTGCACAATCGAATCACCTGGGGAGCTCTAAAATAAGTGTTTGGACCCAATCCCAGGTCAATTAAGACATAACCACTCTCTTAGTTAGTGAGATAATCTTTCCATAGATACATAGATTGAAGTACATTGGCAATTTTTCAGGCTGGGGTTTGTGGGGAGGAAAAAACAGCAATGAATTGCTGAACTTATACAATCATATAATGCCTTTAATGACAATTTTTTAAAAAATACAACGGCTTAGGGGTATCTTTAAGTACCAAATACTGTATTTATTAGCTAATAACAAGCAGCATTTGAAGTATCTATATTGGTTGTGATTATTCTGAGAAATGTGACAGTTTTCCTGATCTATCACCAGATATGCCTATCCCAGCCAGTTTAATTAACTTTTCTCATGTGGTTCACTGAATTTAGAAATGCAAAATTATCTGACTATGTCCAGAGATTTGTCAAACATAACCTGAAAAAAAAAAAAACTACTCTTCATTTACTGTAAGGAGAGAAAGGAAGGAAGAAGGAGAAATTCAGACACAGCATAAATGAATTATTGCAACCCCATTTTCTTAGAACCATCCTTTGTTTTGAAAACAAAGAGAAATTAGCTGGACATGTGACAAATAGACAAAAACTCCAAATAATGAAAACTTGCTCTGAAAAAAAAAACAAAAATGCCCATTATTAGTATGCCTGGGGAGATCACATCTACGAAGCAGCTGGGCTCGGCTGGTCTCCAAAGATAAGCGGGAGGAGGCAAGAAAAGGCTGTTAGAGAGATGGTGCTGCTGATACCCGGAAGAAAGCCACCCTCTTGATAATTGGCTAAGATTTTAAAATTAAAATACTGCTCATTTGGCTGACCCAGAATTGCAGAATTACAAGTGCAGGGAAATTTTCCTTTAGTGGGAATGAAGTCTCTGGGCAGAAAAGATGGGCTCCAGATGCCTCTTTTGAAGTTGAGCAAAAACTATTGCTGAGCTGTTCTGAAAGTATCTTCCACCTCTGGACCAACAACCTCACACTGATGGCACCAACACTGGAGGCAGCATTTTCAGTTGGCATTTTCATCTGTGCATTTTCAGTTTGCTGCTGAATACTGCCTGAACTCAACTAAGAAGAAGCCAGAGACCTGTGGCCCCTTCTCAAGGAGCTGCACAAGACACTGACAGAAATCAAACCGACAAAGATCCCATTCATAAGTGACTTCTTAATTTTCTGTAACATATTTGCCTGTGAAATGTGTAAACATGGTTTCTGAAAACTAGGATCACAAGCAGTCCTTGGGAAGTGGAACAATTGAGGAAGACAAAACCTTAGAGCTTTGAAAAAAAAAAGTGCGTGTTTCTGTGTGTGTGTGTGTGTGTGTGTGTGTGTGTGTGTGTGTGTGTGTGGTGTGTTTTAAAGGAAGAAATTTTTTCTGCTAACCTTCCACTCTAACATGCCCCCCACCCTCCTGACGGCAGACGTTAATCAATTGTGTCTGTCATACCCACTGAGCCCAGATGTGGCCAGAATCCTCAACATCTCTTTCCAGGTAGTCACCACCAATCAATGCAAGTTAGCATGCATGATGAGCACTACGCTCTCCATCTCTGAATAATTTGAGATTAGACAGAACTTCTAATCCAAGCATTTACCAAGAGTTCTATGAGGTGAACCCTGCTGGCCACCCACCCAACACCCATTTACCCTTCCTCTAAAAGCCCCAGTTGTGCTCAAGTAGCTACTTCCTCCTTTACTCAACCATGTGCCTCAAAGGAGGTAAACCCCCAGTTCTTTTCCCAGGAGGTAAGTTATGTCTGGTCCTAGCCAATCACAGTGATCCATTTCCTCTGCCAGTGACAAGTTAGGCTTGTGACACTATGCTGGGCAACGAGACTCAAAGGGAGGACTTGGGGAAGTCTCTGGGAAAGGTTTTCTTTTCCCAAGGAAGGAGGAGAAACAAAAGGAGGGAGGAGAAGGGAAGATGAGAAGAAAGTAGGGACTCTTCTTATAGACATCCATATTTGGATGTGGTACCCAGACCATCTTCCTACCAAGGGAAAAGCAAGGCTGAAAGATAAGCCATTATGCAAAGGTTGTCAGAGAAAAAGAATAGAAAAAAAAAAATACCTGGGTTTTTCACCTACTTCAGGGCTTCTAATTATGGGAGATAAGGAATCCTCTCTAATGTTTAAACAAACTGAAGTAGGGCTTACCACTGAAAATATTCCCCATTAATACATAGGAGTGGCTCTGTGCAGCTGAGCAGAGGAGAATGCCAGAGAGGAGACAAACAGCGACAAACAGTGTTTCCGATGTCAGCAAGCAAGGGGCCTCTCACGTCCTCAGTTTGAATTCTGGATCAAACCAGGCCAGATATTTAGGAAAATCCCAACTAAGAACAGAGCCAGAACCATAGCCCAGGAGGTTGAAGACAGGTCCCTAGGTTCCGTAAGTGGAGAGGAAGAGAAAGGGACCAGTATCCCACAAGCAATCGTGTACACCAAGTTCTCTTTTCACTTAATGTTTCTTACAACCTTATGAGGTAGGCTGATCATCCTGATCTTAGAGATGTACAGAGGAAGTACAGAGAGAGGTTACCAGGGGATCAACAGCAGAACTGAGGTTTTGTCCTGGGTCTGACTTGGAAGTTTAAGCTCCTTCTACTATATCATGAAACCATCATTGAGTTTCACCTGGCTCTAAAACTCCAAACTTGAGCTTCTTCAATATCCCAACCAGCTATAGGATTGGCCTGGTTTAGGACTGAGGCTGCTGGTGAGGGCTTTGGCTTCCTGGGGAGGAAGAAGAATTTGGGACCAGAAGCCAGACCCATCACATCATGGTGAGTGTAGGGCCCAGATCCCCTTGTGGGCTCTGTCACCAGAAGCAAGAAACACTGGCCCCTCAGACTGCTGTTTGTAGTGACACATGAAGGAGCAGCCTGGGATGGCCCCTGCCCACAATCTGCATGTCAGTTTTCAATGTGGAGTAGCCACCAACCCAGACACCACATGGCCATGAGTTTCCTGAGAAGAGGACCAATGTTCAACAGAGGAAGAGAAGTTAACACATAGGTCTGGAGTCAGAAAGTTGGATATTCGTTACGTATTAGTTTCCTGTTTTTGCTGTGAAAGGAAAATAAATCTCGGGGCCCCCAAATCACTAAGCCAAAGGGAGAAGTCAAGCTGGAAACTGTGTCAGGAAGACCTGCCTCCCATTCTATTCCTAAATAAGATAGCTACAAAGATAAAAAAGCTACAAGGAAATTCCTTCTGGACAAAGGACGGATGGAACTCAAAGTCATCCTTCTACTCACATGAGACAAATGTGTATCTGATTGCTTCCTTTGACCTATTGTTTCACTAAGCCAGACTAAGGCATAAGTGACTATTCCTATAAATTATATACTCAGTGAAAGGCCAATTAGAAACTCAAAAGACTGCAACCATTTGTCTCTTACCTACCTATAACCTGGAAGCCCCCACCCCACGTCGAGTTGTACCAGCTTTCCAGACAGAACCAATGTACATCTTACACATACTGATTGATGTCTCAGGTCTCCCTAAAATGTGTAAAACCAATCTGTGCCCAAACCAGCTTGGGAACATGTTATCTGGAGCTCCTGAGGCCACGTCACAGGTGTGTCCTTAACCTTGGCAAAATAAACTTTCTAAATTGACTGAGACCTGTCTCAGATATTTTGGATTCATACTGCTCTGATAAATTACCACAAACTTAGTGACTTCTAGGAATACAAAGTTATTCTCTTACAGTCTGGAGGTCAGGAGTCCAAAATAGGTTTCACTGGGCCGAAACCAAGGTGTTGTCAGGGCTGCAAACTCTCAGGAAGCTCTTAAAGAAGAATACATTTCCTTGCCTGTTTGGCTTCCAGAGCTGCATTCCTTGTACCCCTTGGCTGATAGCCTCTTCCTCCATTCTCAAAGCTGCAGAGTGGCAGCTTCAAATCCCCTTCTGCTTCCACTGCCACCACATCACTTTTCTCTCCCTTATAGTCCAATCTCCATTTTCTAAAGACACTGGTGGTTACATTTAGGGCCTTATCCATATAACTTAGGATTATCTCTCCATCTCAAAGTCCTCAATCACATCTACTAAGTCCCCTTGCCATTCCTGTAATGGTTCAATGCATTTGTCTTGCCCATTGTCCATACAGAACTGATTTATCATAATGGGGGTACTGTAATAGAGGAGTTTTGCACACATAGAGCCAGTTAAATGGGAGACTGGAGTTTTATTATTACTCAAATCAGCCTCCCCTGAAATTCACAGGCTAGAGTTTTTCAAAGAGAGTTTGTGGGGAGGGGGTGGCTATGGAAAGGGTGTTGCTGATTGGTTGAGGATACAATCACAGGGGTATGGAAAATGGTCCTTATGCATGCTGAGTCACTTCTGAGTGGAGCCACAGGACTGTTAGTGGGTCTTGGTGGAACCATCAGTGATCAGAAATGCAAAAAAACAACCCTGAGAAGACATCTCAAAAGGCGGATCTTAGGTTCTACAGTAGTGATGTTATCTGCAAGAATAATCAGGAAACTTGCAAATCTTGTGACCTCTGGAATAACGGCTGGTAATGGTTTATGTCTACATCTTAGCAGAATGCAGGTTCCTCATATGCTCCTAATCTAACAGTCCTTCATTAGCTTGGCAGGTCCAGGTGAGGCCATCCAGTTGTCAGAAATGGAAAAACCCAAAAAGACATTTCAAAAGGCCAGTCTCAGGTTCTACAATAGTGATGTTATCTTCAAGAGTAATTGGGGAAGTTGCAAATCATATGACCTCTGGAATAATGGCCAGTAATTATTCAAGCCCCACTTATCCTAACTTGGTGGGCTTTCATTAGTTTTGTAAGATGAGTCTAGTTTTGGAGAAGGGCTATTATTTAAACTATAAATTAAGTTTCTCCCAAAGTTAGCTTGGCACACGCTCAGGAATGAGCAAAGACAGCCAACCTGTGTGGCTAGAGGCAAAATGGAATCAGCCATGTCAGATTTCTCTCAATGTCATAATTTGCTCAGTTATAATTTCTGCAAAGGTGATTTCAATATCCTACCATCTAGCTTTCTGAAGGCACTTTAAAAAATGATCCTGCTATGCATAATAAGCCTAGCACATAGTTGGAACCAGTGAATAACAAGGATGAAGATGTGAATGAGAATAGCAGAAACAATAACAAAATCTACCGAGTACTCGCTACATGGCAGACACAGTTCTAAGTTCTCTACATGGATTTCTCATTTAATCTTCATGGTTCTCACAAACAGAAATAAGTACTGTTGCCAACCCAATCTGCAGATGAAGAAGCAGACAAAGAAAGTTAAGCAATTTTCCAGAGGTCACACAGCCAGAAAGTGTTTCTATTGGTTTCCTGGTATGCAAATTACCACAAACTAAGTGTCTTAGAACGATAGAAATGTTTTCTCTCACAGTTCTGGAGGCCAAACATCCAAAACTCAAGGTATTAGCAGGGCTGTGCTCCTTCTGACGGCTCCAGGAGAGGATTCTGCCTTGCTTCTTCCAACTTCTGGCATTGCCAGCAATTCGTGGCATTCCCTGGCTTATAAATACATCATTCCAGTTTCTGCCTCCATCATCTCATGGAGTGACATCTCATGGGATAGAGGAAGCACTTCTTCATTCTCCCAGATTCAGGAGTAGCCAGTATACAGGAATGGTCATAGACAGTCCCAGATCAAATGATCCTGGGAACCGCCCCTACCCCCAACCCCCAGCACCCAGTACAGACAAGCCCATGTTTCATTCAAAACTGATTTGACTTCAAACTAAAGCTGAGTCCCATTATCATTACTTAATGTCAGTGTAACAGCAGTGTGATACCCGGGCTTTCACACAATATATCATCCCTGCAGACTTGGATGCTAGCAGGACACAGCAGAAATACAGCTTCCCAACTTCCCAATGTGCTCACGGCCATCAATATTGATAGTATGTCATCAATCAAATCCGGCAGGCTTTTACATGCTCTCATTTTTAACCGCACCTCACCATGCATTATGATGGAATATTTAAAACCATGTACACATTTTATCAAGGCTTCGTGACCACTAAATGCTCTCTTGTTTGTAGCTCCAAATATTATTCATTACGTCTAGATAGGTGGTGTGCAAAAGTAAAGAAACCATGCAGGAACGGAGTGTGATTAAGAATGGGGAGGGAGTAAAACACCATCAAAGTCTGCTGTCTGATCCAGGCGTACATTCCAGACCAAGAATGTCAAGCACAAACTCATGCTCCCTCCCACCTGCTTCCTTCTGAGCCACCGGAGTCAAGATGTGTGGCTCAAATACTAGCCCTCATGTGAGCTTGGGCAGGCTGCCTTACCTCCAGCACCCTTGCTTGCTGTCCTTATCTGCAAAAAAGAGATAATTCTACCCTTGAAAGTTTTCAAGGACTTCAATAAAGGCTTGCACATCTCTGAGTTTTTGCTCAAGAATGACCTTTCCTGTGAAGCCTTCTCTAGCTATCCCATTGTAAAGATTTATTTGCCACATTCCCCCAGTACTAGTCATGGACTATCCTCCTTAGCATCCTCCATCCTTCATAGCACTCCCAACCTGCTCAGAATCTCTGATTCACTTAATGTTTTATTTATTATCTGTTTCCCTACACCAGAATGTAAGTTCAACAAAGGCAGGATGTGCCTGTTTCTTTCACTGATTTACCTCTGCACTAGGCCATTCTTGCAGTGCTACAAAGGAACACCTGAGACTGGGTGATTTATAAGGAAAAGAAATTAATTGGCTCATGGTTCTGCAGGCTGTACAAGCTTGGCACCAGCATCTGCTCAGCTTCTGCCCAGCATCTGCCCAGCTTTCTGGAAAGGCCTCAGGGAGCTTTTACTCATGCTGGAAGGTGAACTGGGGGCAGGCGCATCACACAGTGGGAGCAAGGGCAAGGTCTGGGAGGGAGGTGCCACACACCTTTAAACAAACAGATCTTGCAAGAACTCTCTTACTATTGTTAGGACAGCACCAAGAGGATGGCACTAAACCATTCGTGGCAAATCAATCCACCCTCATGATCCAATTGCCTCCCACCAGACCCCACCTCCAACACTGGGGATGACATATCAACATGAGATTTGGAGGAACAAATATCCAAACAATATCAACCCCCAAAGCCCAGAACAGCAGGAGGCACACAGTAGCTCTACCAATAACTGACTGTTGAGTAAATAAACAATGTACCTACCAGCCCTAATGGTCATTTCATGCTTGCTGGATAACAGACAAACTGAGAAAGTCACAAATAGCAGCACATGTATATTTAGCACCTACTCTGTGAGAGCCTCTGCGGTGAGCCCTGTGTGCATTACCCCCAGCAAGCCTGAGAGGCAGGTGACAGTCTCCCACTTTATAAACAAGGACTCCTGGTTGTTCCTATTCTGAACCTGGTGCATAGTCACAGTGTGACCTTGAGCAGGTCACTGACTCAGAGCCCTGCCCTCTCCTCTACAGCCGTTTTCTGTGCATTCCCACAGGACTCGGTCCTTGTCCCTTTGTCACAGGGACCACACTCTATCATAAATTCTCTCTCCTGAATCACTTGAGCTCAATGCAGGGAGAGACCATGACTTACCCTTCTCTGAGTCTCCATCACCTGGTAGTTGCCCTGTAAATCTGAGGTGAATACATTAATACAAGTAAAATGAAGAATTCAAACTAGAATCAGGGATAGCAAGTAGTGATGTGTGCATTCTCATTCCTCCTCCCTCGGCCCTGCTCACAGACTCTCTGACAAAGCAAATGAACCCTTTCTTTCTAAGCATGGACTCAGCCTCATACTCCTTCTTTACGTACCACGTTGAGCAGCTATTCCCAATCCACAGGAGTTGGCACAGGAAACTTATCAATCATCTCTGACATGACAATGGTTGCTGCATCACCCAACCCACTTCCTCTTCTTCACGGGCTGGCAGTCTACATCTGCCGCCCTTCCTTGCAGTGGCTATGCCAATGCAACAGAGTTCGAGCCAACAGGATGTGTGTGCAAGTGATGAGCAGCTCATCCACCCCTCCTATGAGGCATCTTCTGTGCTCCTTTCTCCCCTTTGTGGATTGATGAAGACAAACATCATGATCTTAAAGCCTTCATGTTGAAGACAGTGGAGCAACAGGGTATAAGAAGCCTGGAGCCCCAAATCACTGCTTGGAGGAAAGCCATCTGCCATCCAGGAAGTTGCATTTACAAAAATAAGAATTGAACACTACTACACATTTGGCAACCTACAGTTTGAGGTTGTGTGTTACAGAAGCCAGCTTTACCCTAACTAATACACCTAGGTTACTTTTTTTTTCAAAATCTCTTTTCCAGGTCCAGATTCCTATAATTCAAAAACTTTTCATTTGTTATATAGTGGCCGAAGTTACTTTCTAATAGCTCAACGAGGCATGTGCACTTCTGTTTTTATTTATATTATCGTATAGGGTACTGTGTACTCAGCAAATGCAACCTGTAACTCTAGGAAATACTTAAAGGATTGCAAGATAGAATTTCTATCTTCAAACCACAGGTCATCCCCTTGGGAAAATGAAACATATCCATGTAAAATGTTTGACTATCCCAAAGCACTATCTGAAGAAATGTAGCAACAAATGACATGATCAACGGAAGTAATACAACACCTGTACGTTATTACCCATGTACCTTGGGCAAGTTACTCACCCCTACCCATCACCAACACCCCAGAACTTAATTTCTTCCTTGAACAACACAGCACAACAATTGCACCCACCTCACTGGGTTGGGGAGACTTTAAGTAAATACAGATGATGTGCACATAGCAGCAACTGGCCCAAAGTAAGTTTTCAATAAATGTTTGCTACCATTTTGACAGGAGAGATAGCTAGCTATGGAAGTGAATGGCAGAAGGTATGTGGTGATGAGGCTAAGAGACGATGTGGTAAGGGAAGTAAGTAGGATCAGGAATGCATATGTTATGTTCATGAAGCAGTGAGGAAATCAGTCTGGATATGTGACAGAGATTTCAAATAAGAGATCACTCTTACCAGGACTAGACTCTGCAGGTCCCTAAATTCTAGAATAAGACATCAGTACCTTAACCACTCTTTTGGAAAAGTGCATAATAAAGGAAGGAGGATAGATACATGGATAAGTAGATGGAGGGATCAAAGGAAGAGAGAGAAAGGCAGCAAGAGAAAAAGAAAGATTGGTCAATTGGGATTTGACAGTGCAGGCACAGTGGAAAGAATTCACGCTTCAGAAGGAGAAAGACCTGGATGGAGGGTTTGACTCTGCTTCCTATTGTTGTATGATTTGGAATTAATTGCCTTCTTTCTGTAGCTGCAGCTTCCTACTTTAAAGTGGGGGTCACAGTCCCCATATCACATAGCCACATGGTGAGAAATAAATGAGGTAAACGATGGGAAGCCCGGCACAGTGTCTGGCCATGGGGTAAGTTCAGTCATGCGACACTATGAAAGCCCGGCAGTGGAGATCCAGTTGCACTCAGCAAATATTTGCCTCTCTCTCCTCATGCTATTTAGTTAGTGAAAGCCACAGTTGCCTCTACAATAGCACTGAAAGCTTGGTTCCCAGACGGGCTCTGGCTCGGACTCAAGCTGGCAGTCAATGGAAGCAGGAACAAAAGCCCAGAAAATGCCACCATTGCACAAAGTCCTGGGCAATGTTGCCAGCCTCCATGCATCTCTATTAGGGAGGAGGCTTGGGACGCAGGCTAGGGTCTTAACAGCCTCCCCTCATTCTGCTGAAGAGAAATGTGCCCTGGTCTGAGAAAGTTTCTCTCCAATACATGTTCCTCTACCTGGCTCTCTCTACCTGCCATCTTCCATCAAATAAGAGTGACCTCATCTTCACGATTTCTCAATCACACTGAAATTTCTGCTCTGGATTTTCTGCACTTAAAGGGGTGGGGAGTGAATAACCTGTCTAGTAGAGTTAGGGGTAACCATCACAGAAATATATCATCAAAAACTCTGGTGGGCCATTCATGGTGTTCTCATCAAACAATTGACTCAGTTGATTTAAAAAAAAAAGTCCTCTTTTCAGAAAGCAAGAGTGAGTTTTCCAGCCATGAGGCACCCACTGCTGCCCTACAAAGGAAGAGGTTGTGAGAGAGAGAACTGTTTTGGCCACTTTCCCTCAAACATAGCAGAAAATGTGTCCTGCTGAGGGCATCAGACCCAGCCTGTAGTTCTGCAATGGTAACTCTCACAGCGGGTGGCCAGAGGCCAGCGCTGGTAGCTTCTTGATGGTTTGTCTGTATCCCTGAAATGCCAGGAGTGTTGGTGGGAGGAAAAAGGACAGAAGTGGGAGAAGAGCAAAATGTTCTTTAAAAGCATTAAAAAAAAAAAAAAAAAAAAAAAAAAAGGACCCCAAGTGGGAAAGCAAACAGGGAAGCAGAGGCACTGTTAGCCACAGAAGTGAGGCTGGAAATGGGAAAACTGTCACAGCCTAACAGTGCCAGGACTCTGGAGGTGACACTTTGAGAACTTGTGGCTTCTGCTCAACAACTATCTTTGCGGGGCCACCCACATAACTTGCAGGACCCAGTGGAAACGAAATGAAACATAGGGCCCCTTATTTGAAAAGCAGAAAAACATGCCGTTAATGATACTGAAATGTACAGCTTTTCCTTTCTTCCACAATCTTTCTCTCAACTTGTCACGATGCTGTTTATTTGCTATTTAACACCATTCTAAGTGAAAAATTTAAAAATTAACATTTTAACTTGTTAACATGAATTTTACCATCATCTTTGAATTGTGCAGTGTCAGTTTTAAATGCAAATATAGGAGAATTTAACTAATGTGCAGAATCACAGAAGTGACACAATTTGGAAAAAAAGAAATTATACAATTTGTATTCCATAGCTCACGCATGCATATGTATTATATTCTTACCAGAACAGCGAAATTGCTGCACCAAACTGATTCAACTGCTTTATTTCACTTCTTATATTCTAAGAACACATTCTACCAACACTATCCACCTTCACCTTACTATAAGTAGGGAAGGACTGAAAGGAAAAGAAACTCTCTGTTGCCCAATCTGTCCCATTCCTTCTATGTCCTCGTTTTCAGCATAAGTGGTCGCCTAATGCAGGGAAGTAACATGAGTAAGAAAGAATCTGACAGGGTTCCTTGGTCATTTGTGCTTCTTAGCATGCCACTGTCTTCCTTCGGTGTTCAAAGCAAGTCCCGGTTTGAATGGAAAGCATTAATCCTAGGGTAGTCAGCACCTTTGGTTACTGAGTCCTAGACATAACACACTTACTCTGTACTTGCTTTGAGTCTCACTAAACTCCCATGCATTATGGGCCCACTGGAATTGTGTGCTCAGGGGGCATTGAAAAATGCTATATGCAAACAGGGTGGCAAGGATTGGAGGACACACATATTGTGTGTCTTCTGCTCATGTGCACACTCCATGGTCTCATCAAACTTCGTTTACAACACATAAAATCAGAGACAAAATTTTCAAGAATTCCAAAACAGTGACAACAGAGCATTAACACAAGTGTGGAGCCCTTCTGGGTGCAGAACCCTATGTGACTGCCTGTCTCCAAGTTCATGAGCTTCCTCAAGAAGCCCCAATCAATCCAGCAAATGCTGGGGTCCTCCCGAGTGACTAGAATCTGTGCCTCACATGTTCTAGGGCCTTCTTTCTTGACTCAGGGTCTCTGTTCACTGTAGTGAGTTGAATAGCATCACCCAAAACTATATGTCCAAGTCCTAATTCCCAGCAACTGTGAATGTGATCTCACTTGGAAATAGGGTTTTTGCAGATTCATTAAGGAGCTCCAAATGAGATCATCTTGTGTTTGGGGAGAACCTAAATACAATAACTCTTATCATTATAAAAGAAATGAGAGGGAGATTTGAGGCACACAAACACAGAGGAGAGACACAAGAAAAGAAACCACGTAAAGGAAGAGGCAGACATTGCAGTGATGCAACTACAAGCTAAGGAACATTAAGATCCACCAGAAGGTAGAATAGGCAAAGGATATTCTTCCTAAAACTCTTAGGAGGAAGCATGGTACCGCTGACACCCTTATTTCAGACTTTTGCCCTCTAAAACTGTGAAAAAATAAGTTTCTGTTGTTTCAAGCCACTAAATTTGTGGCAATTTGTCTTGGCATCCCTTGGAAACAAACACACTTCTATCACAGCTTCCTTCCCCATTCCACATAACCCCCTCACATCCAACATGCTATTGTATTGAAAGCTTTTAGCACAGTACATGGCACATTTTTTTTTTCTTAAGTCAATGATAACTTATATATAGCTCTAAAAGCACAAGGACCTTTTCTTTTTTTTTTTTTTTTTTTTTGAGACAGAGTCTCGCTCTGTCGCCCAGGCTGGAGTGCAGTGGCCGGGTCTCAGCTCACTGCAAGCTCCGCCTCCCGGGTTCACGCCATTCTCCTGCCTCAGCCTCCGGAGTAGCTGGGACTACAGGCGCCCGCCACCTCGCCCGGCTAGTTTTTTGTATTTTTAGTAGAGACGGGGTTTCACCATGTTAGCCAGGATGGTCTCGACCTCCTGACCTTGTGATCCGCCCGTCTCGGCCTCCCAAAGTGCTGGGATTACAGGCTTGAGCCACCGCGCCCGGCCACAAGGACCTTTTCTATCATGACTTCTCTTCATCCTCAATGCTTAGCACATTGAAGGGGCTCAAAATGTAGTTTTCAAGTCAGCAAATGAATTAATGATGTTTCCTTTAAGATGGAATGTAAGTTTGACCTTCACCCAACAAATTCTCCCAGTATGCTACGAGATAATTCAACATATTTATATAGATCATCAATAGGGCTGTTGGGATTTGTTCACTCATCTATTCAATAGCTATCCAATAGCCTCCTATAATCCTGGCCCTATTCAAGGTGCTACAGCTGCTGTGGCAAACAGGAGTGGTAAAGCCTCTGCTCTGGTAGAGTTTATATTCGAGAGATGGAGACAGATATACAAAGAAACAAACAAGACTGTAGTAAGATTTCAAGTCGTGATGACTACTGTATGATTTTTTGAAAGCACTGATATAAGCACAATGGTAGGAAGGCAGGAACTATTTGGGATAGTGGTCAGGAAAAGGGTCTCTAAGGAGATGACACTTTAGTTGAATGAAGTGTGTGTAGACATGAGGGAGAAAATACCTCAGACAGAGAGTACAGCAAGTGAAAAGGTCTGCAACTTGGCAAACTGGAAGATGGACAAGAATTCTATGTAATTACACATAGACCCTGAAGGGAAACTGAGCAAATGGGGTAAAAAAAAAAAAAGTAGGAACCAGGTCATGTAGGTTTCATAGCAATGCTAAGAGTTTATTTTTTTCTGAGAAAAGCCATTGAAGGATTTTAAGCAGGGGATGACTTCATCTGATCTAAGTCTCTCTGGCAGTTGCATATAGAACAAACTGAAGGAGTAAGGAGAGAGAATAGAATGAGAGATCTCTTGAGCTTTTATAGCCATCCAGTCAAGAGGGTATGATAGCACGGACAAGGTCTTTGTTGAATGAATTTTAAAAGGAGAAGCTCTGCACACATGTATTTTCTATAAAAATAGATTTTTTATAACTTAACTTTGTTAAGTTGTGCTAATTTAACCTACCAAGGCTACATTAGTGATGGGTGTTCCGTGAATACTTGTAGATGGATAGCACAATCCCGATGCCCAGCTCATTGACAGTCAGGCTGACTTAAGACTTGCCAAAAGCTGATCCTTCCAGTTGCATCAAATACCACAAAAAGGTGAAACACAGCATCATTCAATGTTGGCTTCATCTGTCTCTTGATATACAATAAGGTAAAAATGGCACCAAACTGGGAATAGAGACACATCCCTGTAGTCTCAGCTACTTGGGATGCTAAGGCAGGGGATCATTTGAGCCTAGGAATTCAAGGCTGTAGTGAGCTGTGACTGCACCTGTGAATAGCTACTGCACTCCAGTCTGGTCAACATAGTGAGATCTCATATGAAAAAAAAAAAAAAAATGGACACTTTTACTTCTAGGAGTATCTGGCCTATTATTCACCCAGTAGCCAATTCAAGTTATTTTGGCCCAGATACTGCCAACCACAAATGGCAGAAAGGACAGGTACCATAAAAGCTCCTTGAATATAATATGCTGAAGATATTAGATACTCATTTCTTGGTTGTGATCCCACCTGTTGGGGGATAGTCAGGAATAGGGTGATGGTTTCACAGTATGTTACTCATGAGATATGTGACCTGCCACATGTGTCCTCTGTAACTGGCTCAGAGTTTAATGATTGAATAAACATGTTGTACTGGGCTTGAGATTCATAAAGCTTAGAAGGCAGGCTTTAATACTCCTACAAATTTCCTGTATAGTAGATTAAAACAACACTCACACAAGCCTCTTTCTGAAAGGTTATGGTAAGACCATGAGGTGATGCTTCCCTCTCTAATGTTTTCTAAATCTTTCCCAGAGTTTATACCTCAATATTCAGGCAAGTTAGGGACCCACCTTGGACTAAGTGATACTTTACCCTTATACCTTGCTAAATGACATGGTCATTCTGCAAAAACAGGTCAACAGGATACAATTTAACATCCCACAGAAGGAATCCAGGTTTTAGAGTAATACATGATCCAACACCCTGGCTAATACATAATAACAACTTACTGAATAAATGAACGAATGAGTGCTATTAGTTCACCGCCTCTGAGACCAAAAGTGTAACCTGAGGTTCTCTCAACTGCTTATATTTCCAGCATCTGAGCACCTGCATTATCAATAGATGATTGAAAAATGATGAGGTTATGGAATTAGCTGAGTTCATTCATGACCCAGATTTCCATATAACCTCAAGAAATCAAATGAATCTGAATACAAACGTTTGTGGAAATTACAGACATATATAATAATATATTTGCATTCCCTGCTTCTGGGCCAATTGACCGTTTATAGAGTATGATCCCATCACCTTTAGCCACAGCTAAAGAGGCTGGAGATTCTACCTGATCCAAGAATAGTCCTTCATAGATTGAATTGAGCCAGTGTGTTCCTCCACTGGGAATCTCATTAAAGAGGCACAGAGTCTGTTATTAGTTGGCAGAAGATACTTGTGGACATAATGTAGAGAAAGGACTGCAAAACTATAGCCCATGGGCCAGATCTATCCTACTGCCTATATTAATAAAATGTTACTGGAACAGCATCATGCCCGTTTGTTTACATATGATCTCTGCATTTATGCTACAATGGCAGAGCTAGATCATTTCAACACAGATTTTCTGTTCTGTGAAGTAAAAAATATTTACTATCTGGCTCTTTACAAAAAGTTTGCTGACCCTTTGTCTTAGTCAGTTTTATGCATCTGTAACAGAATATCACAGACTGGGTACTTTATAATAAACATAAATTTATGGATGCATGCACTTGCTCTCCCCAAGGGACCAAGGACAAGCCTGCTAGGTACTACAACCTATGGGAACCCCACCCATACAAATGGCAGAGCATACACTTCTCCAAGGACAGAGGACAAGTTTACCCAATGCCTAGCAAAGCTGTGCCACTAACTCCATAAATGCCCACAGTCTAAATCGCTGAGGAACTTAAATATGTCACTGATTTGATTAAAGTCAAAGAAATCACATGAAGACTACACTCCTGTGTCCATCCAGAACAAAAGGTGAAGCATCCTACCCATTTGACACTATAGGCCACATCTACCTATGACAAATACTCCATAAATTTGGAAGAGATAACTGCTCTACCAGATATACAAATATCAAAATAGGGACACAAGAAACATTTAAAATCAAGGACATATGACAGCTCCAAAGGAACACAATAATTCTCCAATAACAGATCCCAAAGAAAAGAAAATCTATAGAATTCCTGAAAAAGAATTCAAGATAATTGCCTACAGGAAATGCAGTGAGGTACAACAGAATATAGATAGACAATTCAATGAAATTAGGAAAAAAATTCATGATCTGAATGAGAACTTCAAAAAAGATGGTATCAAAAGAAAAAGACAAACATAAACCTTGAAACTGAATAACTTAATGATGAAATAAAATACGCAATTGAAAGCATCAACAATATACTAGATTGAGCAAAGGAAAGACTTCCTAGAAGACAAATCTTTTGAATTAACCTAGGAAGGACAAAAGAACAAAAAATAATGAAGAAAGCCTATAGGACCTATAGGACACCAAGAAGCAAACAAATATTTGTATTGTGGGAATTCTAGAAGGAGAAGAAACAAGATAAGGTATAAGAACCCTATTTAGGTTGGTGCAATGGCTCACACCTATAACCCCAGAAATTTGGGAGGGCAAGATGGGAGGATTACTTGAGCTCAGGAGTTCAAGGCCAGCCTGGGCAACATAGTGAGACCTCATCTCTACAAAAACTTAGCCAGGTATGGTGGTATGAACTGGTAGTCTTAGCTACTCAGGAGAATAAGGTGGGAGGACTGCTTGAGCCCAGAAGGTCAAGACTGCAGTGAACCACAACTGCACCACCACACTCCAGCCCAGGCAACAGAATAAGACACTGTCTTATTTGAGACATTGTCTCAAAAACAATAAAAATAAAATCCCTATTTAGTTAAATAATAGCTGAAATTTCCCCAAATCTTGGGAGAAATGTAAAATCCAGAATCAAGAGGCCTAATGACTCCTAAATAGATCTGATCCCAAAAAATCCTCTCCAGGACATGTTATAGACAAACTTTCAAAAGTCAAAGATGAAGAGATAATTCTAAAAGTAGAAAGAGAAAAGCATCAAGTCACATATAAGCAAAGTCCCCATTCAACTAACAGCAGATTTATCAGCAGAAATCTTATAGGCCAGAAGAGAATAGAATGATATATCCAAAATGCTAAAAGGAAAAAAAAAAAAAAAAAAACTATTATATAAGAATACTATACCCAGCAAAACTAGCCATCAGAAATGAAAGAGAAATAATGACTTTCCCAAATGAGCAAAAACAGAGGGAATTTATTACCACTAGACCAACCTTATAAGAATATATATACTGGCTAAATGGAGGGAAAAAATCCAACAATATGCTGCCTACAAGAAACTCACTTCACCTGTAAAGACACACAGAATGAAAGCAAAGGGATGGAAAAAGATTTAACACAAATGGAAACCAAAACCCAGAAGGAGCAACTACACTTATGTCAGATAAAATGGACTTTAAGTAAAAAAACTCTACAAAGAGACAAAGAAAGTTGTTATATATTGATATAGGGATCAGTTCAGCAAGAGGATATTGTAAACATACAGGCACTCAATCCAGAGCACATGCATATATAAAGCAAATATTATTAGATGTAAAGGGAGAGACCACAGTGGAATAAAAATAGAAATTAGTAACAAGAGGAACTTTGGAAATTGTACACATACATCAAATAAATAACATGCTCTTAAATGACCGATGGGTCAATAAAAATTTTTTTTTTTTTTTTTTTTTTTTTTTTTTTTTTTTTTTTGAGACGGAGTCTCGCTGTGTCTCCCAGGCTGGAGTGCAGTGGCGTGATCTCGGCTCACTGCAAGCTCCGCCTCCCGGGTTCACGCCATTCTCCCGCCTCAGCCTCCCAAGTAGCTGAGACTACAGGCGCCCGCCACCACGCCCGGCTAGTTTTTTGTATTTTTAGTAGAGACGGGGTTTCACCATGTTAGCCAGGATAGTCTCGATCTCCTGACCTCGTGATCCACCCGCCTCAGCCTCCCAAAGTGCTGGGATTACAGGCTTGAGCCACCGCGCCCGGCCAAAAAATTTTTAAATGTCTTGAAACAAATGAAAATAGAGACACAACATAACAAAACTTATGAGATAAAGCAAAAACGGTACTAAGGGAGTAGTTTGTAGCAATAAATGCCTATATCAATACAGTAGAAAGATTTCAAATAAATAACATGAATCATTTCAAATGATTCATCTCAAGGAACTGGAAAAGCAAGAAAAGCCAAACCCAAATTGGTAGGAGGAAATAAATAATAAAGATCAGAGCAGAAGTAAGTGAAATTGAGACTAAAAGATGCAAAAGACCAACAAAATGAAACTTCTTTTATCTGAAAAAACAAAAATCAACAAGCCATTTGCTAGACTAAGAAAAAAGAGAGACATGACCCAAATAAAGAAAATCAGAAATGAAAACTAAGCCATTAAAAATAGTGTCACAGAAATACAAAGGATCATTAGAGACTATTGTGAACAACTATAAAGGCCAACAAATTGGAAAACTTAGAGAAACTGGATATATTCCTGGACACATAAAATCTACTAATATTAAACCAGAAAGAAATATAAAACCTGGACACAGCAATAACAAGTAATGAGATTGAATTAGTAATAAAGTCTCCCAACAAAGAAAAGCCCAGAACTAATGAGCTTTACTGCTGAATTCTACCAAACATTTAGAGAACTGACACCAATTCTCAAACTATTCCAGGAAATTAAAGGGGAGGGAATTCTTCCATACTCATTCTATGAGGCTGTCATTACCCTGATGTCAAAACCAGACAAGGATACAACAAAAAGAAAACTACAGGCCAATAGCCTTATAAATATAAATGCAAAAATCCTCAACAAATACTAGCAAACCAAATCCAACAGCACATCAAAAAGCTTACACACCATGATCAAGTGGGATTTATCCCAGGGATGCAAGAATGATTTAACATATACAAATCAGTAAATATAAATCATCACACCAACAGAACGAAGAACAAAACCATATGATCATCTCGATAGATGCAGAAAAGCATTGTTAAAACTCAGCATCCTTTCATAATTAAAAAAATCACCATCTCAACAAATTCGGTTTAAAAGGAATGCACCTCAACACAATAAAGAGCATCTAAGACAAACCCAGAGCCAACATCATAATGAATGGGGAAAAGTTTTCAACTTTTCCCCGAAGAACCAGAACAAGACAAAGATGCCTATTTCATCACTGTTATTCAACATATTACTGGAAGTCTTAGCCTGAGAAATTAGGCAAGAGAAAGAAATAAAGGGCATACAAATTGAAAAGGAAGAAGTCAAATTGTCTGTTTGCAGACAAAATTATTTTATATATAGAAAACCCTAAAGACTCCACCAAAAAATCTTAGAACTGATCAATAAATTCAGTAGAGTTACAGGATACAAAATTAACATATAAAAATCAGTCACATTTCTATACACCAATAATTAGTTAATAAAGAAATCAAGAAAACAATCCATTTACAATAGCTACCAAAAATGGCATATATGCACAATAACCAAGGAGATGAAAGATTCTACAATAAAAACTATAATTAACAACGATGAAAGAAATTGAAGAGGATATAAAAATGGAAAGATATCTCATGTTCATAGATTGGAAGAAATAATATGAAAATGACCATGCTATCCAAAGTGATCTACTGATTCAGTGCAATCCCCATCAAATAAACAATGTCACTCTTCACGGAAATAGAATAATCCTAAAATTTGTATGAAACCACAAAAGACCCCAAATAGCCAAAGCGACCCCGAGCAAAAAGAACATAGCTGGAGGCATAATACTACTATGGATCTAAATAGACCAGTGGAACAGAATAGAGAGCCCAGAAATAAATCCATTTATTTACAGCCAACTGATTTTTGACAAAAGCATCAAGAACACACGTTGAGGAAAAGACTGTCTCTTTAATGAACGTGCTGGGAAAACCGGATATCCATATACAGAAGAGTAAAACCAGACCCCTATCTCTCACCATATACAAAAATCAACACAAATGGATTAAAGATTCAAATGTACTACCTGAAACTATGAAACTACTAGAAGAAAACATAGAATAAATGCCTCAGAACATTAATCTGCATGAAGATTTTATAGATAAGACCTCAAAAGCTGAGGCAACAAAAGCAAAAATAGGTAAGTGGGATTATATCAAACTAAAAAGCTTCTGCACAGCAAAGGAAACAATCAACAGAGCAAAGAGACAACCGGAAGCAGAGGAAAAAATATTTGCAAGCTGATTATTCAACAAGGGATTAATATCCAGATTATACAAGGTACTAAAGTAACTCAACAGCAAATAATAATAACAACCAGATTTTTAAAGGGGCTATTGATGCAGATAGATATTCCTCAAAAAATACATACAAATAGCCAATAGTATACTGAAAAATGCTAACATCATTAATCATCAGGAAAATGCAAATCAAAGCTACAACGAAATATCATCTGACTCCAGTTAGAACGGCTCTGTTATCAAAAATGGAAAAAAATAAATTCTGACAAGGATATAGAGAAAAGGAAACTCTTATACACTGTTGGTGGAAATGTAATTTATTATAGTCATTATGGAAAATAGTATGGCATTTCCTCAAAAACTTAAAAATAGAACTACCATATGACCCAGTGATTCCAATACTGGGTATACAATCAAAGGAAAGAAAATCTGTATGTTGAAGAAATGTCTGCACTCGCATGTGTATTGCAGCACTCTTCACAATACCCAAAATATAGAGCCAACCTAAGTGTCCATTAACAGATGAACCGATAAAGAAAATATGGCATATATACACAATAGCTCAATATAAATCCATCCCCATACACTGGAAAGTTAAAAGACTTTCAATGATGTTAAAGAGTTCTTTCAGGTCATATCTTGTTCCCTGAGCTAGCATACCAACCCACCCTCCACCCCTCAAGGACCAACATATTGACTTTGTAACCTATGTGCAACAAGCAGTTTTCAGAGGTGTCCCTGGAGTGAAGATTACAGAAAGACCTTTGTGTTTATCTATGAGTAATTTGAGCCCTATAAGCACCTCAGTCAGGACATTACAGAGGTGGAAGAGAGCATGGGTGGGCCCTCCAAAGATGCTGGCTGCTTCATAGTAAAGAAAACCAAAATGTTTCTCCCAAAAAGGTTGAGGATTATTATGTTAAAGACACTCAAAATGCAGGGGAACACATTGCCTCAGCTTTTATTTGCCTGATGACAGGACAGAAATCCTTTCTTACTGGAGACAGCACTTGCTTACTGGCCTACGGAAGGCACCAGCAATTACCAGAGGAATCTGGGAGGCACCAGCAATTACCAGAGGAATCTGGGAACAGATTTTACTACCTTTCCACATTTTCCCTGCCTTCTACAAGACTGGAACTGCTCCTCCTTTGTCTTGTCATTATGCTAAGATTTATTGCCCTTTGTTAAAATCCTATTTAAGCAAGGACCCTAAGCTACTGCCTTGATAAAGATACTTTTGAACTGAGGCCTCTCTCACATGATGGGTATAGCATACATCCATAAACTTCTGCTGGTATTTATCTTATTAATCTGACTTCTGTTTTCAGGAAAGTGTCTCAACTAAAGAATTTATCAGGGTTAAAAATATATATATTTTTTCTCCCCTTTGGTAGAAACTGTTCCCTTTGTCCATGACTACAGGGGGAGCAACAAGCTAAGCAACTGTTCTTTCTTCAATGCCTCATAGGAAAGACTTCAAGAAGTCAGTTTCATAAGCACTCAATCAACACCTATTGGGTACCAACTGTGTACCAACCACTGTACTTAGGGGGTCCTAAAGATCATCCTCAGGTTTAATGATTCACTAGAAGTACTCACAAAACTCAGAACAGTCATTGTACTCACAGTTAGGGTTTATTGCAGCAAAAGGATACAGATTAAAATCAGCAAAGGAGAGAGTCACACGGGAAAGGGTCCAGGAGAGATGAGGCATGACACTTCCAGGTGTCCTCTTCCAGAGGAGTTGTGCAGACAGTGTCTACATCTCCCAGAAATGATGTATGATAATACACACCTGAGTATTTGCCAAGCAGGAAAGCTCACCCAAGTCTTGGTGTTTTTTATGGGAGGTCAGTCATGTAGATAGGGTGGACATGCTGTGTAGCTGACCACAGTCTCCAGCCTCTGCAGAGGTCAAGCTGACACCTTGTAACCCAAGATCTCTGCCATAAATCACATTGTCATCATAAGCTAACTGGCATGGCCCAAGGCCCCAGGTAAACAAAGATATGATATCAGGAAGGATATCCCAAGAGCTTACTGGTTACTTCCCAGGAACTGGGCAAGGACTAAATCTTCCTTTGAGCAAAGTTAATCCTTTACTACACAACCCGAGTGAGAAAGAAGCCAGAGGAGAAGAAATGTGGACATGCTCTGAGACAACTCATCCTCTGGTTGGAAAAACAGCATCATGAAGGTCATCAGTAAGCAGATCTCTGCTTACATCAAGCAAAAAGAACTTTGCTGAAGCCTGCAACTCTCCAGGACTCCAGCGTTCAAGGCATAGCACCAAAACCCTGGCCCTGCTAATAGCCCAACACCTCCCACTTTGACCTGTCTTCCTTATTCTGTTACAGTCATTCATTCATCAAGAACTTTCTAGCACCTACTATGTGCCAGGCTATACTCCAGGCACTGGGGATGCAGGAGTGAATACAACAGGCAAGTTCCTCATAGCCGCTTAGCTTGCATTCCAGGGGGACTTGGCAGAACAGACAAAAACCGAGTAAACAGAAAGCAAGATCACTGCCAATACTGATTAACCCATTAAAATAGCTTCAAGTGAGAGAAACTGGTACAAAAGTAATGCTTTGAAAAGGTAAAATGTAGCTGGGAGGACTGAATTATCAGAAGAGATGAGTCCTCCTATCAGAGAGAACAAACAGCAAGAGCCTATGCCTGGGACAGAATGAGACTATGCACTGATGAGAACACAGCAGGCTCGGGGCACCGAGAAGGTTCTAGAGTGGATTCAACAACTATGATCAAGTCTTCATGTCAGCTCTTGCCACTAACAAAGAAGCCTATTGGGGGTCAGTGTCAAGAAGACAAAAATTGTCTTTAAAATAGAGGTTGGCTTTAGGGAGATGGGGAAGGATGAATTCGTGAAAACTAGGGTTTTCAAAAAAATATTCCACATTTTAGGGAGTGGGTTTTTTGAACTGAGATAAAAGTCATAGAACATAAAATTAACCATTGTAAGGTGAAAAACTCAGTGGTGATTAGTACATTCACAATTTTGTGCAACTACCACCACTATCTAGCTCCAAAACATTTTTATCACTCCAAAAGAAAACTCCATACAAGTTGTTGCGTGATGAATGAGTGGCTTGAGCTGGGCCTGGCTAGGCAGGAAAGGTAGAAGAAGCAAGTTTTAAGCAACTGTTGGGCATAGACAGGCAAGAAGGTGGACAGAGCCATCATGCAGCAGCCTGGGGTCTGCAGTTGGGCCTATCAAGAACATGTGTGGTTCCTTTGGCCCTTACCCAGCCTATTCTGCCTTAATATCAGAGAATGCGCCTGGGGAAGAATCAGCAGATTATTTCCTGCCCCAGGAAAAGTATATATGTGTATTGGGAGGTAGGGATTGACACAGGGTGGAAAGGTAAACATTTTTGAAAAGAGACTGTCCAGGAAGAGCACCTAACCCAATTAGGAGGGGAAGACCTGAAAAGATGCCTTCCTGGGGAAAATGCTATCTGAGTAGAGACCTGAAGACAAGTACCAAGTATCAAGTTCACCAAACGGGGGTGAGAATTTGAGCCATTAAGAGCATACTAGAGGTCGGGCGCGGTGGCTCACGCCTGTAATCCAGCACTTAGGGAGGCTAAGGTAGGCAGATCACCTGAGGTCAGAAGTTCGAGACCAGTCGGGCCAACATGATGAAACCCTGTTTCTACTAAAAATACAAAAATTAGCCTGGTGTGGTGGTGCACGCTTGCAATCCCAACTACGCTTGCAATCCCAGCTACTTGGGAGACTGAGGCAGAGGGATTGCTTGAACCCAGTAGGCGGAGGTTGCAGTGAGTCAAGATGGCACCACTGAGCTCCAGCTTGAGTGACAGACTGAGACTCTGTCTGGGAAAAAAAAAAAAAAAAAAAAAAGAGCATGCTAGAGGCAAGAGACTATGGTCCCTGAATAACCAACTGTATCAGTGCTATCTAGAATATTGCTAGAAATGTAAATTCTTGGGCCCTGCCCAGACCAGCTGAATAAGCAGCTCTGGGGATAGGGTCCAGCAGTCTCTGTTTTAACACACCCTGAAGAGGATTTGACACAAGCTATAGTTTGGGAACCACTGCTTAAGATTATTGTAAATACTTCATAGTCAGATTCAAAGCCTTTCCAGGCTGCCCTTGAACCTACCTTTCTAACTCTTCCCTCTATCCAGAATGCCCTGCTGCTTGTCTTCTTGCTTACGCTTCAAGACGAAGTTTTATTATTTTTCATTTATAATTTTTTTCCAGACCTCACTCTGTGCCAGTATTGTTTTAAGCACTATACATATATTAATTGAGTTAATTCTTACAATTACCCTAGGAGATAAGTGCTGTCATTATTCTAATTTCCCAAATGGGCAAATCAAGGCTCAGAGAGGTAAGGTAGTTTTCTCAGGGTCATATAGCAAGTGGCAGAGCCAGAGTTTAAACCTAGACTAACCAGATTCCCAACCACCATGCTACACTGCTATAAAGTTCGATCTTGGGTTGTTCTGACTCCTTCCCACTCTCTCTAATCACCATATATGCAAACACACACTGTAGTACTTATCGTTTGGTACTGAAATTACATACCCATCTGTCTCCACATTAAACTGTAAGCTCTGATGGTAAAGGCTATGATGTTCATCTCTGCATCTACCTGGCACAGGTAGGTGCTCTGAAACATTGAAAAGGGGTAGATTAGTTTGGTGTACCTATGAGCAACCCTACTGCACACCTGCTGACCAACTCATAAGGTTTACTTTATAATCTGTCACTTAGTTGGAAAAATGCTCAATTTCAGGAGACCACAGGAAAAAGAGAATCACTATATCTGGGAAGTGCCCAACTTCCTGTGACTCAGTGCCATCTCTAGGGAAACCTTCCCAGTCCCTTGGAGATACTTACTCTGAATAAATGGAGACTTGACATTTGAGTGTGAAGGCCAGGACTGTACAGAATAGGCTGTGATGACTGCAAAGTGCTGCAAACACAGCTGCTGTCTCAGAAAACAAGTCAATAGGCTTCCCATTTTAAGAGATGACAGCTCTTCATCAACTATTTTGACTTGGTGTCCTAGCCAGGAGAATGAGCTGAGAAAGATGTTGTAAGCCCATTCTGCCTGTGGCCTTCAGGGATGTCCTGACTCAAGGGTACAGGAGGACATCCAGGTCACTATGGGCCCTGGGAAGTCATCCTGCCAGAGAGAAATGTGCCTTTAAATACACTTGTGGGCTACATGGAGTTCTTTTTAAGGTGCTAGAAGTAAAACTGCACAAAATCATGATCAAAGGGACTGGAACCACAACTCCTACTCCCAGTGGTACTCAAGTGGAGTCACAGATTGCTTTACGTTTCTATTTCTGTTACTCTAGTTTTCTAATGTAAGCTCCCTGAAGTCAGACATCTTCCATGCTCACCACCATATTCCCAGAGGACTATGGTAGGCACTAAAATATTTGTCAGCCAGGTGCAGTGACTCACACCTGTAATCCCAGAACTTTGGGAGGCTGAGGTGGGCGGATCACCTGAGGCCAGGAGTTTGAGACCAGCCTGGACAACATGGCAAAACCCCATATCTACAAAAAATACAAAAATTAGCTGGGCGTGATGGCACACACCTGTAATTCCAGCTACTCGGGAGGCTAAGGTAGGAGAATCGCTTGAATCCAGGAAGTGGAGGTTGCAGTGAGCCGAGTTCATACCACTGCACTCCAGCCTGGTGACAGAGTGAGACTTTGTCTCAAAAAATAAATAAATAGATGAATAAATAATAAATAAATAAAGTTGTTGATGATCTGCTATGTGATGCCAAAATGACTGGATGAATTGCTGCAAATTCAAAAGAGTATCAGCTAGCAATTGCTATGTAACCAATCAGTAGTTCATCATGCTACTCAGAACACTCTCAAACCTAGTGGCCTAAATCCATAAGCATTTATCATTGTTCATGGTCTCTAGGTCAGCTGAGTGGTCCAATGAACTGATCCAGGCTTGACTGAGCTCAGCAGGGCTGGTTCATGTGTTTGGCAGGTTGGCTGGTGGCTGACTGGTCTAGCATGGCCTCATTCACATAGCAGGTGGTTGGCTAGCTTATCACTGGGATTTCAGGGGTAGCTGAGTCCCAGGTCTTTTATCATCCATCTACTCAGCCTGACTCTGTTCACATGGCAGTGGCAAGTCTCCAAAAGTACAAGACCTATGCTCAGAACTGACACACCGTCATTTCCATCACATCACAGCAATCACAGTCCAGCCCAGATTTCCAGATTTCCCAGGGATGGGAAAACAGACTCTGTATCTAATTGGTGAGGGGGAATTGCAGTCACAACACAAGGAACTGCCAAGTGTACTGTAGCCATTTTTGCAGTCTACCTCACAGGTTTATTTTTAAATCGGTAGCTAAAAATATAGGTTATGTGGCACATAGGCATTGCTGGAGGTCCCTTGAGAGATACTTCATGAAGATGGGTTTCTAGCTCTCAGAGTTAAAGTAAGACTTAAATTGTCATCATACTGGCTATCAGGTTCTAAGAACATCAGTAGTAGGAGTTCAGTTATTTGATTCCTCCTAATGGTGGAAGAGAGTAAAAATAACTAGAATTATGATTATAATTTTTAATAATAGTAAAAGAAGAGGAAAGTAATATTCATCATACAGTACCAACTACATGCCAACCATGGCACAAGGCTTTATGTAAACATTGGTCCTAATCCTCACAAATCCCAAATAGGTCTTTTTCAATCATTTCCCTGATTGGAGATAAGCTATGAAAAGGTATCTAACTTGCCCAAGCAGAGGTGGCAGAATGCAAGCTCAGGTCTGCTGATTTCCAAGTGAGGGCTTTGTCCATGATGCCAAACTCACATCTGAACATTCCAGGAAGAGAACACAAAGTGGAGAAGTAATTAACTTTCCATGGTTTGACCCCCTGATACTTAAGAACACTCTCACCCCTGCCTCGTTAGGCCTCTTTCTTGTCTCTGCTGGAAATGCTTTCTGTTCAATGCAGGGTTAGAGTTTTAGTAGCCATGAGGGCAGCTGTGTTATTGAGGCTTCTATTGTGTGATTACTTAGGGAAACGGTAGAGCTTAATTTTATTAATTCATATTGATTTATATAGCTTGGCTCATTCCACAAAGGATTTGAGGAAACTTACAATAAAAACAATACAGTTTTGTACAATCCCGGAAATCAAATGCTGGTAGAAATGCATTCCCAGAACCACTTTTTCCATGGCATCTTTTACTGTTCTGTGTGGACCTAATAAGAAATCATCATCATAGAATCTCAGCCCTGAGAAAGGCTATAGTGGGTCTCCAGTTGTGTTAGTCTGTTCTCACACTGCTATAAAGAATTACCTGAGACTAGGTAATTTATGAAGACAAGAGGTTTAATTGACTCACAGTTCTGCAGGCTTAACAGGAAGCATGACTGGGAGGCCTCAGGAAACTTACAATCATGGCGGAAGGGGAACGGGGAACAACCACGTCTTACCGTAGTGGAGCAGAAGAGAGAGAGGGAGCAAAGGGGGAAGTGCCATACACTTTCAAACAATCAGATTTTGTAAGAACTCACTCACTATCACGAGACAGCAAGAGGGAAGCCACCCCTGTGGTTCAATCATGTCCCACCAGGAACCTCCTCTGACGTGTGGGGATTACAATTCAGGATGAGATTTGGGTGGGGACACAGAGCCAAACCATATCACCAACTAAAGAACCTAAAAATTACATGGGAAGGTGCTTTAAATGAAGATGACTTTGCTACACACCCAGACTCTGATTCAGGTGGTCTGCGTGAGATCTTAAAACACGTTTAAAATAATTTTTAAATTCCCTCCAGCAATTCTGTCACAAATAGCACACAGATTGTACATTGAGGAAACCTGGTAAAATCCAAACCACATAACAATAAAGGCATCATCTTGCCAGCATTCACTTTAAATTAAGATACTGACTTAGAGTCTACTGTGTATTAGTACAGTAAGCCCAGTGCTTAGCACCAGAGAGGGAAGATAAATAAGAGGAGAACCACTGCCCTTCAAAAACTAAGTCTAATCATGGTAACAATGAATTACACAATCAGTGGTGACACAACATATTTAGTACCACAAACCTAGAAGTATAAACCCTTTGAGGAATGTGGGTAAACTTCATCTGTGAGGTGCTTCATGGGAACGTATGGTTCAGAGCATGGGCTCTGCAGGTGAACGGTATCCTAGCTTTGAGTTTGCTAACTGTATGCCCTTGCACACGGGACTTACCTTCTCTGGAACTTGGCTTTGTCATTTATAAAATGGTGATAAGGGTAGTACCTACCTAATTAGGTTGTAAGGATTCAATGAGTGAATAAATTGGTTGCCAGGTATGGCTCAGAGTTTTAATCTGTGTGTTATCTATGTGTTTTTCTACCCTGGGCACTTCAAAAGTTGTTTTGTTATTGTTGCTGGTGTTGGTAATGGTGGTGGCCGTGGTGGGGGTAGTGGTGATGGTGTTGAAGGTGGTTGTGGTAGATGTGGTGGTAGTGGTGGTGGAGGTGGTGGTGGTGAAGATGGTGTTGAAGGTCATGGTGGTGAAGGTGGTATTGGTGGTAGTGGTGATGGTGTTGAAGGTGGCAGTGTTGGAGATGGTGCTGAAGGTGGCAGTGGTGGAGATGGTGCTGAATACTGTGGTGGTGGTGCTGGCACTGGCAATGGAGACAGAGTGAAAATGAGGTGGTGGGTGATGTTTAATCTTTTCCTAGTCTATTTTGAGAAAAAAGACTAAAAGAAACTGCAACCCAAAGGCAAGCAAATAGAGATCCTGATGCCTGGCTGCCAAGTAAATTATTCTTTTCACAATCCCCAAATCACACAAAAGACTATGATTTAGGCTGAGGCAGAGAAGACACAATGAGTTCCACTTTGGCTAATACGTTTGAAATAAACAGAATTTCCAGCTGAAAGGGTGGTTCTGTAGCTATGGAGAAAGATGAAAGTAGGAAATAAGGATTTAAGAATCAGTCACACATACTGAGAAGGCACAAGGGAAGCCCAGGAAAAATGTGTAGAGAACAAAGAAGAGAGAGAAGATAATACAGTAGTCCCCAATTGTCTGTGGGGGATACATTTCAAAACCCCCAGTGGATGCCTGAAACCATGGATAGTATTGAGCACTATATACACCATGTTTTTTCACATATGTGTGTGTGTATGTGTGTGTGTATATATATATATATATATGATAAAGTTTAATTTAT
Source organism: Macaca thibetana thibetana (assembly GCF_024542745.1). Classification (NCBI taxonomy): domain Eukaryota; kingdom Metazoa; phylum Chordata; class Mammalia; order Primates; family Cercopithecidae; genus Macaca; species Macaca thibetana. Next base: position 25,314,593 of record NC_065597.1, on the reverse strand, counting down.
AAATTAGTCACAGAAAGCAATTAACAAGAATAATAAAATAGAAAACTTTTAACAGTATACTGTAATAAAAGTTATGTGAATGTACTTTCTCTTTTTCTGTCTCCCAAAATATCTTACTGTACTGTACTCATCTTTCTTCTTGTGATGATGCAAGGTGACACAGTTCCTATGTGATGAGATGAAGTGAAATGAATGGGATAGGCATTGTGACTTAGCATTAGGCTATTGTTGACCTTCTAACAATATGCGAGAAGGAGGATCACCTGCTTTGGGTGATCCTGGATCACACAGCCATGACAATGTGGAGGGTGGGATATCAGAAGCAGTCAGTCAATGGCTAATAAGTGGATAGTGCATAGAGCACAGATACACTATACAAAGGGATGATTCACATCCTGGTTGGGATTAAGCAGGATGGCTTGAGATTTCATCATACTACTCAGAACAAATGCAATTTTAAACTTATGAATTGTTTATTTCTGAAAATTTCCATTTAATATTTTTAGCCTTGCCTGTTTTGAAGGAATGATGCCTCCTAAGTCACATTTTTTCTAATCTTTCCAGTTTGAAAAACAGTTTCCTTTCCAGAAATAGTGGGAACATACTGTCCTGGGTCAGAATATTGAGTTTACTAGACACCCATTTCATTGGCTATTTATTCGTGGAAAGCTGTATCTTTATACCTAGAACAGTTCTTCCACATGCACCTGCTTCACCTCCACATCTGCCCTATAGGATATGACCACCACTCATACAGGCCCACCTACTTCTACTCCATACAACTTCACACACTCAAATCCACCCCAGTCAAGACTGCTCTTGGTCACTGAAGATACTGGTTTGGGATTCTCAGGACTGACTGGAGAAGGAGACACCCTTGGCTTCCTTCTTCTTCTTCACTGGTTATTCATGAGAATTGTTTGGCCAAAAAGCAGTATTAAAACCTATTTAATAGTCCCAACATCTAAATATGATTAGATGGGCTACCTGAAGAACTTGGGAGGTCTCTAGAATTGATTCATTTATTTTATTATTTTTTGACCTCCTATTAGGTGCTTGTCACCACTGGCATTAAAATGTTGAGTAAAATTATATATAACCATGGCCCTCATGAAGCTTAAAGTCCAACCAGGAAGAAAGATACTAATCCAATTCTCACACAATTAAGGGTAAAACTCAGGCTTTTAAGTGTTGGGCTCTTAGGTTGGTGCAAAAGTAATCACTTTTTTTTGCCATTAAAAGTAATGGCAAAGAAGGCTGAATAGGAACAGCTCTGGTCTACAGCTCCCAGTGAGATCAATGCAGGAAGCAGGTGATTTTTGCATTTCCAACTGAGGTACCTGGCTTATCTCATTGGGACTGGTTAGACAGCAGATGCAGCCTACTGAGGGTGAGCTGAAGCACGGTGGGGCATCACCTCACCCAGGAAGTGCAAGAGATTGGGGAACTCCCTCCCCTACCCAAGGGAAGCCATGAGGGACTGCCATAAGGAATGGTGCATTCAGACGCACATACTACACTTTTCCCATGGTCTTTGCAACCCGCAGACCAGGAGATTCCCTTGGGTGCCTACACCACCAGGGCCCTGGGTTTCAAGCACAAAAGTGGGCAGCCATTTGGGCAGACACCAAGTTAGCTGCAGGAGTCTTTTTTTTTTTTTTTTTTTTTTTTTTTTTTTTTTTTTAGCCCAGTGGCACCTGGAACAGAAGCAAGACAGAATTGTTCATTCCCATGGAAAGGGGGCTGAAGCCAGGGAGCCAAGTGGTCTAGCTCAGTGGATCCCAGCCCCATGGAGCCCAGCAAGCTAAGATCCACTGGCTTAAAATTCTCGCTGCCAGCACAGTAGTATGAAGTCGACCCGGGATGCTCGAGCTTGGTGGAGGGAGGGGCATCCACCATTACTGAGGCGTGAGTAGGCAGTTTTCCCCTCACAGTGTAAATGAAGCTGCTGGGAAGTTCAAACTGGGTGGGGCCCACCACAGCACGACAAAGCCTCTGTAGCCAGACTGCCTCTCTAGATTCCTCCTCTCTGGGCAGGGCATCTCTGAAAGAAAGGCAGCAGTCTCAGTCAGGGGCTTACAGAACCTGAGAGAAGTTGTGGCTATGCGCATAGCTTCAGCAGACTTAAACATTCCTGCCTGCCAGCTCTGAAGAGAGCAGCAGATCTCCCAGCACAGTGCTCGAGCTCTGCTGAGGGACAGAATGCCTCCTCAAGTGGGTCCCTGACCCCTGTGCCTCCTGACCAGGAGACAGCTCCCAGCAGGAATCAACAGACACCTCATACAGGAGAGCTCCAGCTGGCATCTGGCAGGTGCCCCTCTGGGACAAAGCTTCCAGAGGAAGGAACAGGCAGCAATCTTTGCTGTTCTACAAGCTCCACTGGTAGTACCCAGGCAAACAGCATCTGGGGTGGACCTCCACCAAACTCCGGGAGACATGCAGCAGAGGGGCCTGTTAGAAGGAAAACAACAAACAGAAAGGAACAGCATCAACATCAACAAAAAGGACGTCCACACAAAAACCCCATTTGAAGGTCACCAACATCAAAGACCAAAGGTAGATTAATCCATGAAGATAAGGAAAAAACAGCACAAAAAGGCTGCAAATTCCAAAAACCAGAATGCTTCTTCTCCTCCAAAGGATCACAACTCCTCACCAGCAGGGGAACAAAACTGGATGAAAAATGAGTTTGACGAATTGACAGACATTGGCCTCAGAAGATGGGTAAAACAAACTCCTCCAAGCTAAAGGATTATGTTCTAACCCAATGAAAGGAAGCTAAGAACCTTGAAAAAAGGTTAGAAGAATTGCTAATTAGAATAACCAGTTTAGAGAGGAACACAAATGACCTGATGGAGCTGAAAAACACAGCCCGAGAACTTCATGAAGCACACGCTATATCAATAGCTGAATCAATCAAGCAGAAGAAAGGATATCAGAGATTGAAGATCAACTTAATGAAATAAAGCATGAAGACAAGATTAGAGAAAAATGAATGAAAAGGAATGAACAAAGCCTCCAAGAAATATAGGACTATGTGAAAAGACCAAACCTACATTTGATTGGTGTAGCTGAAAGTGACAGGGAGAATGGAACGAAGTTGGAAAACACTCTTCAGGATATTATCCAAAAGAACTTCCCCAATCTAGCAAGACAGGCCAACATTCAAATTCAGGATATACAGAGAACACCAAAAAGATACTCCTTGAGAAGAGCAACCCCAAGACACATAATTGTCAGACTCAACAAGGTTGAAATAAAGGAAAAAATGTTAAGGGCAGCCAGAGAGAAAGGTCAGGTTACACATAAAGGGAAGCCCCTCAGACTAACAGCAGATCTGTCAGCAGAAACCCTCCAAGCCAGAAGAGAGTGTGGGCCAGTATTCAACACTCTTAAAGAAAATAATCTTCAACCCAGAATTTCATAGCCAGCCAAACTAAGCTTCATAAGCAAATGAGAAATAAAATCCATTACAGACAAGCAAATGAGAGATTGTGTCACCACCAGGCCTGCCTTACAAGAGCTCCTGAAGGAAGCACTAAACATGGAAAGGAAAAACCGGTACCAGCCACTGCAAAAACACAACAAATTGTAAAGACCATTGACACTATGAAGAAACTGCATCAACTAATGGGAAAAATAACTAGCTAGCATCATAATGACAGGAAAAAATTCACACATAACAATATTAACCTTGGGATTATTAACCTAAACCTAACCCTAATCCTAATGGGATAAATGTCCCAATTAAAAGGCACAGACTGGCAAATTGGATAAAGAATCAAGACCCATCAGTGTGTTGTATTCAGGAGACCCATCTCATGTGCAAAGACACACAAAGGCTCAAAATAAAGGGATGGAGGAGTATTTATGAAGCAAATGGAAAGCAAAAAAAAAAGAAGGGATTGCAATCCTAGTCTCTGATAAAACAGACTTTAAACCAGCAAAGATCAAAAGAGACAAAGAAGGGCATTACACAATGGTAAAGGGATCAATGCAACAAGAAGAGCTAACTATCCTAAATATATATGTACCCAATACAGCAGCATCCAGATTCATAAAGCAAGTTCTTAGAGACCTACAAAGAGACTTAGACTCCCATACAATCATAGTGAGAGACTTTAGCACCCCAATGTCAACATTAGACAGATCAATGAGACAGAAAATTAACAAAAATAATCAGGACTTAAACTCAGCTCTGGGCCAAGTAGACCTAATAGACATCTACAGAACTCTCCACCCCAAATCAGCAGAATATACATTCTTCTCAGCACCACATCACACTTATTCTAAAATTGACCATATAATTGAAAGTAAAACACTCCTCAGCAAATGCAAAAGAACGGAAATCATAACAAACAGTCTCTCAGACCACAGTGCAATCAAATTACACCTCAGGATTAAGAAACTCACTCAAAACCACACAACTCCACGGAAACTGAACAACCTGCTCCTGAATGACTACTGGGTAAAAATGAAATTAAGGCAGAAATAAAGAAGTTCTTTCAAACCAATGAGAACAAAAACACAATGTACCAGAATCTCTGGGAAACAGCTAAAGCAGTGTTTAGAGGGAAATTTATAGCACTAAATGTACACAGGAGAAAGTGGGAAAGATCTAAAATCAACACACTAACATCACAATTAAAAGATCTGGAGAAGCAAGAGCGAGCAAATTCAAAAACTAGCAGAAGACAAGAGATAACTAAGATCAGAGCACAACTGAAGGAGATAGAGACATGAAAAACCCTTCAAAAAGTCAATGAATCCAGAAACTGGTTTTTTGAAAAGATTAGCAAAATACATAGACCACTAGCAACACTAATGAAGAAAAGAGAGAAGAATCAAATACACAATAAAAAATGACAAAGGAGAGATCACAGCTGATCCCACAGAAATAAAAACTACCATCAGAGAATACTAGAAACAACTCTATGCAAATAAACTAAGAAATCTAGAAGAAATGGAAAAATTCCTGGACACATACACCCTCCCAAGACTAAACCAGGAAGAAGTTGAATCCATGAATAAACCAATAACAAGTTCTGAAATTGAGATAGTAATTAATAGTCTACCAACCAAAAAAAAGCCCAGGACCAGATGGATTCACAGCTGAATTCTTCCAGAGGTACAAAAAGGAGCTGGTACATTCCTTCTGAAATTATTTCAAACAATAGAAAAACAGGGACTCCTCCCTAACTCATTTTATGAGGCCAGTATCATCCTGATAACAAAGCCTGGGAGAGACACAATAAAAAAAGAAAATTTCAGGCCAATATCCTTGATGAACATCAATGTGAAAATCCTCAATAAAATACTGGCAAACCAAATCCAGTAGAACATCAAAAAGCTTATCCACCACAATCAACTCAGCTTCATCCCTGGGATGCAAGGCTGGCTCAACATATACAAATCAATAAACGTAATCCATCACATAAACAGAACCAATGACAAAAACCACATGACTATCTCAATAGATGCAGAAAAGGCCTTCAATAAAATTCAACACCCCTTCATGCTAAATACGCTTGATAAACTAGGTATTTATGGAACATATCTCAAAATAATAAGAGCTATTTATGACAAAACACCAGCCAATATCATACTGAATGGGCAAAAGCTGGAAGCACTCCCTTTAAAAACCAGCACAAGACAAGGATGCCCTCTCTCACCACTCCTATTCAACCTAAACCTAACATAGTATTGGAAGTTCTGGCCAGGGCAATCAGGCAAGAGAAAGAAATAAAGCGTATTCAAATAGGAAGAGAGGAAGTAAAATTGTCTCTGTTTGCAGATGCCCTGATTGTATATTTAGAAAACCCCATCATCTCAGCTCAAAATCTCCTTAAGCTGATAAGCAACTTCACCAAAGTCTCAGGATACAAAATCAATGTGCAAAAATCACAAGCATTCCTATACACCAATAATAGACAGAGAGCCAAATCATGAGTGAACTCTCATTCACAATTTCTACAAAGAGAATAAAATACCTAGGAATCCAACTTACAAGGGATGTGAAGGACCTCTTTAAAGAGAACTACAAACCACTGCTCAAGGAAATAAAAGAGGACACAAACAAATGGAAAAACATTCCATGCTCATGGATAGGAAGAATCAGTATCATGAAAATGGCCATACTGTCCAAAGTAATTGATAGATTTAATGCTATCCCCATCAAGCTACCATTGACTTTCTTCACAGAATTAGAAAAAAACCACTTTAAATTTTATATGGAACTAAAAAAGAGCCTGTAAAACCAAGACAATTCTAAGCAAAAAGAACAAAGCTGGAGGCATCATGCTACCTGACTTCAACCTATACTACAAGGCTATAGTAACCAAAACAACATAGTACTGGTACCAAAACAGATATATAGACCAAATGGAATAGAACAGAGGTCTCAGAAATAACACCACACATCTACAACCATCTGATCTTTGACAAACCTGACAAAAACAAGCAATGGGGAGAGGATTCCCTACTTAATAAATGGTGTTGGGAAAACTGGCCAGCCATATGCAGAAAACCGAAACTGGATCCCTTCCTTACACCTTATACAAAAATTAATTCAAAGTGGATTAAAGACTTAAACATAAGACCTAAAACCATAAAAACCCTAGAAGAAAACCTAGGCAATACCATTCAAGACAAAGGCATGGGCAAAGACTTCATAACCAAAACACCAAAAGCAATGGCAACAAAAGCCAAAATTGATAAATGGGATCTAATTAAACTAAGGAACTTCTGCACAGCAAAAGAAACTATCATCAGAGTGAACAGGCAACCTACAGAATGGGAGAAAAATTTTGCAATCTATCCATCTGACAAAGCGCTAAATTTACAAGAAAAAAATAAACCACCCCATCAAAAGGTGGACGAAGGATATGAACAGACACTTCTCAAAAGAAAACATTCATATGGCCAACAAACATATGAAAAAAGGCTCATCATCACTGGTCATTAGAGAAATGTAAATCAAAACCACAATGAGATACCATCTCACGCCAGTTAGAATGGCGATCATTAAAAAGTCTGGAAACAACAGATGCTGGAGAGGATGTGGAGAAATAGGAACGCTTTTACACTGCTGGTGGGAACATAAATTAGTTCAACCATTGTGGAAGACAGTGTGGCAATTCCTTAAGGATCTAGAACTAGAAATACCATTTGACTCAGCAATCCTATTACTGGGTATATACCCAAATGATTATAAATCATTCTACTATAAAGACACATGCACACGTATGTTTATTGCAGCACAATTTACAATAGCAAAGACTTGGAACCAACCCAAATGCCCATCAATGATAGACTGGATAAAGAATATGTGGCACATGTACACCATGGAATCCTATTCAGCCACAAAATAATGATGAGTTCATGTCCTTTGCAAGGACATGGATGAAGCTGGAAACCATAATTCTCACCAAACTAACATAGGAACAGAAAACCAACCACCACATGTTTTCACTCACAAGTGGGATTGAACAGTGAGAACACATGGACACAGGGAGGGGAACATCACACACCAGGGCCTGTCATGGGGTGGGGGGCTAGGGGAGGGATAGCATTAGGAGAAATACCTAATGTAGATGATGGGTTGATGGGTGCAACAAACCACCATGGCACGTGTGTACCTATGTAACAAACCTGCACATTCTGCACACGTATCCCAGAACTTGAAGTGTAATAATAATAATAGAGTAATGGCAAAAAGTATGATTACTTTTGCACCAACCTAACACCATGAGGGAAGGCAGGCTGATTCTTCAATGGTATTAAGTAGGAATATTCTGACCTTGTAGGGGTTATCAGGGAAGACTTCCTTCAGGAAGGGACTATGGAGCTGAGATCCAAAGAATGCATAGGAATTAACAAGGTCAGGGGTTCTCACCCCTGGAGGTAAATTAGAATCACCTGCATAGCTCTTAAAATACTGATTCCCAGGCCTCTCATCAGACCAAAGAAATTAAAATCTACTGTGGCAGGACCAAGCATTCATATTTTCAGGATCCCTTCCCCTGTACTCTAGTTGATTATCATGTGCAGCCAAGCTTGGGAGCCACTGAACTAGGAAGAAGAGACTGGGGACATAAGGAAGGGCATGTGCAAAGTCCCATGAAGGAGAAAGACATAGCCATTGGTGGAGCCTAAAGAAGGCAGGTGTGGCTTGAACACAAGAGGAAGCCTGATCAGGGATGAGGCAGGGAGGAGGGTGGGGGCTAGGAAGGACCACACACACCGCTCAAAATTTTGTTGTTTTTTTTTTTTTTTTTCATTTTAACATCAATGAGAATCAAGTGGAGATTTTTTTAATTTTTATTTTTATTACCATTTCTTGGACACAATCAGCTTTGCATTCTGAGAAGATTCTGACTCCCTGATGAAGAACAGATTGGAGGTAGCAGGAGGGACTAGACTTGGCCTGTGTGTGCCAGTGGGGAGGGGAGGAGGCACTTGCTTAACCTGCAGGCTGCAAACTGAAGGACAAGCAGTGACTGCTGTCCCCGGGTGGGGGGAGAGGACAGGGTGAGGTCTGTCAATCAAGTGGTCTCTGCAAGAGCACCAGCCTTGCCAAGCAGGCAGACCATTTTGGCAGCCTCAGTGAGCACTAATCAACAAGTTTGGCCCAAGCCCCTCTCCTCAGGAGGACCAGGCACAGTGGCTTCGACAACCTCACTTGGCACGAGGCTGGGTGAGGCTGCCGTGATACAGGCAGACTGCCGGAAGCCATATGCACTGCTTAATTCCTCCACAAACCCACTGCTTGCAGCCACACAGACATATGCAGCCTTAATATGGTTACAGCATCTTAAACTCCCAAGGAAAGGGGGAGAAGTGATGTTCCCGCCCAAGCACGGTGGTGGAGAGGAAAATTGTCAGAAGTGATTCTTGGCTGAGATTGGCAACATACACTGTCACTTGAACCTATCAATAGACCAGGCTGATGATGTTTTTCACTTAACACCTAGCAACAAGGCTGTCAGAAACTGGCAGGAGATCCTTGCACGCCCTGCCAAGAAAGAGGAACATGAAAAATCTGTCGAAATCCATGCTTGCTAATAAATATACCCCTGGAATTCTTTTTTAAAGAACCCATCGTTTCAGATGTCTAGGCAATATTTGCCAGGGATTCAAAAAGCCCGATGGAGCCAGGAGGTTTTTCTCCAGCTCTAGTTTTCACATGACTTTGGATTGTAGGCTGAACAGGCGAGGCAGGGACTTAGTAAAGGAGGGGCCCCAAAGATACTAATCTTTGTAAATTCTAGTGTGGGGTCAAAGTGTGAGGCAAAGAGAACAGACACATGACACTGCCCCTAGGCTCCAGTGACATGCTGTATGTAGACCAATTGAGCCAGGATCCTCCTGGTACCTGTATCAGAAGAGGACATAGGGTGCCCGTTGGAGGATCCAGAGGGAAGATGCTACAACCACAAGCGAACCCTGTCTGGCTGCTGTGCAGTTGTTTGTGCTCTTCATGAATATTCCCAGTAGGAATGCACTCCTTCTGCATCCCCACAAGCTAGGTGAGGTCATGTGACCTGCTTTGGCCCATGGAGCGATACACATCACACTTCAGCACAGAAGCCTTAAGAGCCAATGCACCATGTGTCACTTGCACTTTCCTCCTGCCCCGATGACTGGCAGTAGCTAGGTCACAGAGCGAGGACAACGTGCACAACACCCCAACTGACCTGCAACAGATGTGGAGCTTATGTGGGAAATACAGTTAGTTGTTTTAAATCATGGAGATGATGGGGATTGCCACAGTACAACCCAGCCCATGTGCTGTTAGAGCCATTGTGAGCAATTTCTTCTCCCTCTCATCCTCCGCCCTATCATGCACAGGCTGTCTTGCATAGTGGTTACAGTCCAGCAAGTCTGGGTTCTATTCTACCAGTGATGATCTTGGGTGAGATTCTTAAATTCTCCAAGTCTCCATTTTTTTCACCTCTAAATTGTAAAAAATAATACTATCCTCTCTTTAAGGGTTTTGCATTAATTATATAAAATAAAATTTAGAAATTCTTAACCTTTACTGCACTCTATGCAGAAAAGAGTTAACATAGCAGGCCTGACGTTACAATTCTTAGAAAGGCCTGCGTACAAGGTTGGCCCTTAGCTAGTGCCTGGGAACTTGGATTTCAGGAGAGTCCCCACTATTCCCTAACTTATTAAGGGGGCTACTGTAACTAAACTGTTTGTGCAAACAATATCATTTATACTGCACTTCCATTCCCCCTGGGAGTCTGGAATTCTGGTACGTTATTAACAGAAGGTGCCTACATCATCAGCCCACAACAAAAAACCCAGGGCATGGAGTCTCCAGTGAGCATCTCTGGTTGGCAACATTTCACACGTTTTCACAACTCATTGCTGCAGTAATTAAGCATGGCCTGTGTGATGCCTCTGGGAAACCTGTGCCTGGCTTCCTCCAGGCTTCACCTATGCACCTGTGCCCTTTGCTGATTTCATTTTGTATCTTGTCACTGGACTGTACCTTAGACATGAGTCTGACTATATCCTGAGTACTGAAAGTCCTCTGCAGGCATCACCAGACCTGGGGGTTAATTAATTTAATAATAAGTTACATTAAAAAGCTAATTTAATATATTACACTAACACTAACAATCTTTATACTTATTGTTAATGTATATTAAATTAATTAATATATTAAATTTACTTATTAATATGAGTTAACTATTTTATATAGTTAAACATATATTAAAATATATAAATATATAAATTATATATTATATATTATATGTTATATAATATATAATGTATTATATGACATATATTATGCTATATATTAATTATAATAATATAATTATATATAAATAATATAATATATAATATAATATTAATATAATATATTATATATCATATATTGTCATATATATTATATTATTTTTATTAATATATTATATATAATAATTTATTGTATTATATTATTTATATATTAGATATTAATATATTATATAAAATTTGCATTATATTGTTATATTATATATGATACATAATATATTATATATTAAATTTATATTATGAATTATGTATAATATATTATCATAAATTTATATTCTAATAATATAATATATTAAATTTAATATATTAACTTATCTATATAAGTTACCATATATAGTTAAATATATAATATTATAGTGTACATATATTAAACTTAATACAAGTTAGTAAGTATAAAGATTGTTAGTATTAATTTATAACTTTAATATTTTAAAATTATAAAGTATATGCCAATTTCATATATTAAAAGTATTAAACATTAAAGTTATAAGTATATATTTATATTATAACTTTAATACTTTAAAGTTATAATATATTGATATATTTCAATGTATACCTATTAAATAACTTTAATGCATGCTTATCAAAATATACTTATTCATATACTTCAATGTATACTTTAAAGTATATATACTTACTTTTATTAAGTATATTAAGTATATATAAGTATATACATTATATACTTTAATGTATACTTACAACTCTTGTTATAAGTTAACAATAAGTAAAAAGATTGTTAGCATTAAAAGTAAAAGAAAGAAAGACACACCAAAAGAAATGAAAATACCTAATTCACAGGTAAACACAAAAGAAAACACCTGGAGACCAACTGATGTCCCCAAGGTACTTACTCAACTACCAGCTGCCCAAAATGGTGAGTTATTAGCCTAAGATTCTGGAATTACCCTCCCTAAAAGGACAAGAACTGGCCACGGGGAATGTGTCTGTCCCTGCTACACACAAATGGCCATTCCTAAGGTCACTCAGTAAAAACAGCAATCCTAGGAGCCACAAGAGCTAACATTTATTGAGCTCTCTTCTCTACCTTTGATATACATTATCTCATTTAAGCCTCAAACATTGATCTGGAGTAAGCACAGTCATTATCCCTGTATATAGATGAGAAAACAAGCACATAGAGGTGCAGCCATGTGCTCACCAGACAGTGTCACAGGTAAGGGTATGGACTTGGAATCCAGATTGCCTGGGTTCTCATCTCAGCACTTTGGCTGCCATAACGAATTGCCACAAATTGGGAGGCTTAAAATGACAGAAATTAATTCTTTCACAATTCTAGAGGCCAGAAGTCTGAAATCAAGGTGTCAGCAGGACCAGCCTCCCTCAGTGGGCTCCAGAGGAGGATTCTTTCTGGCCTCTTCCACTTTCTGATGGCTCCAGGCATCCCTTGGCTTGTGGCTACAGAGATGGGATGCCGTACCCATCTCTGCCTCTGGCTTCACATGGCCTTCTCTTCGCTGTCTCTCCTCTTTTGTCTCTTATAAGGACACTTGTCATTGGATTTAGGGTCCGCCTATTTTAGGATGATCTCATCTCAAGATCCTGAATTACATCTGCAAAGACTCTTTTCCAAATAAGGCCACATTCTAGATTCCAGAGATGAAGACAAAGAGCTTTCAGGGACTGCCATCTAGCTCACTACAAACATCACTACTTAGTTCCATGCCACCTCAGACCAGTTCCTTAACCATCTGACATGTCACAGGATTTCTCTGAGGCTAAGCAAGGCACGTGGTCTGCTGCATAGTCAGAGCCCAACAGCACACAGCTGTTATGCGGAGTGACTAAGATTTGAACTCAGGCACACACAACAACTATTCAGTCGTACTTCCATCTGAGAACAGCTCAGGAGGGAGCCTCCCTTTTGGGCGGGTGTCTGAAGAAATCTTTGTAGACCCAACAACCACCAACTCATCGTCCTGCAGTCATTCTGACCAGAACCCTTCTAAGTACTCTTTTTGTACAGAGCTTGCAACAGGCGAAACTTCCCCACCAGGCTCCCTCCTGAGGCCCTCAAAGAATAATTCTGGAGAATCTGGGCTCCTCTGTTTCACCATCTCAAAAACCCTGACAGTGATTACTGCTGCCACACTAGAGGGCTTTGAGGGTTATCGAGTTAATGACTATAAAGTCTATGGAGCTCTTCAGAGGAAAGAAGCCATAAAAATCAGATAAATAAAACAGTCAATCAGCACGTGTTTATTGTGTCCACGGGGTGCACAGCACTATACTGAGAAATAAAGATTAAAGGGGAGAAAAGCAAAGGAAAAGAAGGAGGTAAGTCAATTTAACCAAAGTCTTTCCAGGCCAGAGTACAAGGCCAGCCATAAACTAAAAAGCTAGCGCTCCCCAAAGCTTAAAAAATTAAGTGGATGCCTACGTATCAGTAAGAAAATGATAAAGAACTCAACTGGGGGAAAAAGTGGGCAAAGGATTCAAGTAGGCAGTTCACAGAAAAATAAATACAATGAGCCAATAAGCAATGACGAGACATTTAACAGTCCCCATAATTAATCAAATAATAATGATTTGCCATCTTTTATTTTTCATGTAGGCACTTTTTTAGTTTTCTAATAGACAGGGCATGAAGAATGTGAAGAAAAAGGCACTCTTCACCCACTTTTGGGGACACTGTGGATTGGGGTAACCTCTTTGGAGAGCAAAGGGGCAAGAGCTATCACAATTAAAAATATATATACCCTTTGACCCAGCAATCCCACAGTTGAAATTTTACCCTATGAATAAACTCACAAGAAAACACACCTGGCTAGGCTGGGCACAGTGGCTCATGCTTGGAATCCCAGCACTTTCAAAGGCCAAAGCAGCCAGATCACTTGAGGCCGGGAGTTTGAGACCAGCCTGGGCAAAATGGTGAAAGCCTGTCTCTATTAAATAATGTAATAATGTGGAAAACAGTGTAAAGATTCTTTGAAGAACTAAAAGTAAGTCTACCATTTGACCCAGCAATCCCACAACTAGGTATCTACCTAGAGGAAAAAAGGTCATTATATGAAAAAGATACTTGCATACTCATGTTTATAGCGGCACAATTTGCAATTGCAAAAATAAGGAACCAGCCCAAATGTCCATCAATTAATGAGTGGATAAAGAAGATGTGGTGTCTGTGTGTATATATATATATACACACACACACACATGAATACTACTCAGCCTTAAAAAGGAACAAAATAATGGCATTCACAGCAACCTGGATGGAATTGGAGACCATTATTCTAAGTGAAGTAACTCAGGAATGGAAAACCAAACATTGTATGTTCTCACTAATAAGTGGGAACTAAGCTATGAGGATGCAAAGGCATAAGAATAATACAGTGGACTTTGGGGACTCAGGGGAAAGGGTGGGAGGAGGGGTAATAGACTACACATCAGGTACAGTATACGATGGTTGGGTGATAGGTACATTAAAATCTCAGAAATCACCACTAAAGCACTTATTCATGTAACCAAACAACTGCTGTTCCACAAAAACCTAATGAAATAAAAAATAAATTAAAAATATATATATAATAAAGGAATAATGCATATCCTTATATAGCCAGGTATTTTTAAAACTTGGCTATATAAGGATATGCATTATTCCATTACTGCTCTTAATAACAGAAAATTGGGAACAAGTTGATGTCTAAAAGTAGCACAGTGGTTAAATTATGGGTAATGTATATGGTAAATATTAGGCAGATATAAATGAAGTAACTAGCTGGCTAGCAAGAGTGTGTGCCAAACTATCATATTAAGAAAAAAAAAGCTACAGCAGAACAATATGTGCTATAAGCGTAGCTGGGTCTGCACCTCCAGCCCTGCTGCTGCCAAGGCCTGCCTCACCACAAAGCCATCAGGGTTAGGGCTGGAGTCTGGAGCAATGGGAAGATTTCTTTCTTCTGTGAAGCCAAATGCCACCCAGATTCTTCACCACAGTAAAGAAGAACATAGCAAATCAATTAAGACCTTGAACTTGGAGTCAGAAGACCAGGTTCAAATCCCAATTCTGGTGCCACTTACCAGGTATGACACAGGACAGGTCACTTCACCTCTCTGTTTCTTTGTTTTCCTAAAATAGCAATAACATCAGTACTTACTTCACAGAGTCATTCTGAGGAACAAATGTGTTACTATCTGAGGAGAGCTTTTAAACAGCTTGGCAGATAGTCACTCCCTCTGCAAGTGCTGTTAGGCAAATAAATTGGACTCAAACACTAAGCACCCCATCTTCTGAATCCCAGTGTGACCCCCTCTGTTAATGTGGCCCCAAACACTCAAGGGGTGAAGAAGGGAAAGGAAAGGTGCCTTGTATGTATTCAATAGGCCACTCTACAGGATGAAGTCATCTTGAAAAGGATAATTAGGCCTCCACTTGGTTTTCATTTTATTTCGTTTTCATGCCTGCAGTTGACACACAGGGAGATTGTTACTTCCACAGCCGCCAACAGCAAAGCTGCCCAATTTCTCCTGTTTCTATAGTGAACTCCTGAAAGAGAGAAGTCTGCTGGTGTAAACTGCTTTGATGGGAGGAAGCATCTAAAATGCATTTTAATTTCCATTTGTGTGAAGCTTTTGTATCAAATTACAGATCTGGGGCACAATGCAGTTCAGTGAAGAATCCCATTTTCCATCAGTTTAGATGCATTTGTCGTACCGTCAAGGGGTAAAATAATTAAGGCTGAAATCCTATCTCCATTGGCGACTGTCTGCTGGTGTCCCTTTCCTATGTTGATTGAGTCAGATGCCAGAGCAACGATTAGTATTCAGAGAAAAGCTCTGCCCCCTTCGAGGCCCCAAACCAGGCAAAGTGGCAAGTCCAAGGGGCTTCTCACTCAAATCCAGTAATGTCAGTGGTATGTCACTAACAGCAAGATCACCAGTCAACTAGGGCCAGCCAAGGTTGCTTGAATAAACTAAAACAGAAGCTGGGAGAATTCAGTAAAGCAGCTAAATTCTGCAAAACTACCAAGTGACTGTTTACCAGGCTGCTGAATGCACCTAGTTTATTTTATACAAGTCAGACTAAGTTGGCTTTTGGAGGCCAAAGCAACTAGGCTAGAAAAGCCACCATTCCTTAAATAGTTCTTATTTCTCTGGCTGGGTATATCACGGTGGGCTCATTGGAGGTGTACAAGTTCTGCCCCGTACAAGGGTGCTGAAATAGATTCCCCTTTAATGGGACTGTGCATCCATACTCCAGCTGCTGTAAGTATCGCCTGCTCACAGCTCACAGGTGCCTCTTCTCTGGAGAACTACCCTCTTCTGACAAGAGCTCAGTAACCTAAGAGGGTACATGCTACTCCCAACTCTCCCCACACCAACCTAGGGACAGCCAATGCCTGCCTGAAACTGCAATCATGGGAAGTCTCTGGCCTCCAAAAAGAACCGCTCTGCAGTGTGACTTACGTCAAGAATACCACCCTCTATGATTCAGGCCAAGGCTATATTTTAACTGGGACCACAGCCTTACTTAGCTCTTCCCTTTCATCCTCTCTTCCTTAAACCCTCTCGGTGGATTCTCCTGAAAGTATTCCCTCAATAAGTCTTTTGTACTCAAATCTCTGTCTCAGGCTCTGCTTCTAAGAAACACAACTGTGTTTGTTCCCTATCACTGCTGAAACAAATGACCACAAATTTAGTGGCTTAAACCATGCATCTCATAGTTTTAGAGGTCAGGAGTCTGAGGTCTCACTTGGTAAATCAAGTTCTGCATTCCTTCTGGAAACTCTGCAGGGAAATTCATTCCTTGCCTTCTGCAACTCTAGAAGCTGCCTATATTCCTTGGCTTATGACCTTGCATCATTCTGACCTCTGCTTCTACCACCACACAGCCTTCTCTGACTCTAACCTTCCTCCAGTGACCAGAACTGCTCCCTTGGCTGCCCAGGACCAGTCAAAAATCACCTGTTTGTGATTACATTAGACTCATCTGGATCATCCAGGACAACCTCCCCATCTCAAGATTCATAACATTCACAAAGTCCCCTTTGCCATGTAAGGTAACACACTTACTGGTTCCAGGGATTTGGATATGGATGACTTTGGGACCATTATTCTGCCCCCCACACTTACGTAAGAGAGTGGTCCTAAGAACCAGACTCAAAGGAAGGACTCTGGAGTTGGATCCCTGATTAGCTGCCTGGCAACGTGGAGTTCATCACTAGTGGAAGATGGAGCATCATCATCTGTGGGCACAGCATGATTGCTAAGACTTTCATCTGTGGGGAACCAGGACCAGAAAGGGGCAGAAGGGGATATACTGGCTTATGCAGTGTCTCTGGTGTTGGAGAGGAGTGAGAGATACAGTAATTCTAAGGACCATGAAATTGGGTGGCTGTCACTGAATACCATGAATGCCTCCAAGAGAAAAAATGAGAGCCTCAGGGCAGTCACTCAGTAATTTAGAGCAAACAGTGTCAGAGAGCATCCCTGACAGTATTTAAAGAAATGCTGATCTTCTCCAGCATAAAGACAGAGCTGAAGAACAGACACAGAACGTAATCGTAAGAGCAGCTGAACTTAGATTCTTAGCCTAGGCACATCTCTTCCACCAAAATCAAAGTCCTTATGGGAAGAAATGGGACTCTGAGACCTGGGGTGGAGATACCTGAAAACATGCACTTGAGCTCCTTCAACCCTATGATCCCCCTGAACCCTCTAGGCCTGCAGAAGTCTCCTCCTCCTTCTCATTGAACGACAGAGTCACTTCCCTTGAAGAATCAGCAAAGCCTCTAATGAGATAGGTACCCAACAAAACAATGCCCCCACATCCTCCGCTGGGTACCAGACCAACACCAAGAATTGAATCTCAGCCTGACATGACTGGGCAACTGTTGAACCTTCCAGGGAGAGAATGTTTCTATACCACAGGGGCTCCAACAGGGGCTAACATGAATGGGCTCACATGGCTAACATGGGCCAACATGTTAGCCTGTCCATGTCAACTAGCTACCATGGATAAGCAAGAACCAGGAGAGTGTGGGAGTAACTCCAAGGGTGCTGGGCCCACATATGCAGAATATAAAGCATTTGGGATTAAAAAAAAGAGTTTATTTGATAGATAACCATCAAATATAGGCTTTAACACCTGGAAAATCTCTGAGGAATGAATCTTCCATGCAGCAGGGATGGCTCTTGGGAGCTGGGGTTTAAGCCCCTCAAGATGGAAGGCAAAGGAGAAGGGGGATGTGGGTAATAATTTAATTAAAGTCAACTGTTACAGTGCCTTTGAGGTTTGGAAGTCACTGCAAAGGTATCTGGAAAAAGAAATCTGAGCTGACATTCTAGGAAGCTCCAGTTCTTTGTGGGATCTGAGGGAAAGAAAACTCCCCTTGCTGGAAAATTGTATTGCTGCCTCCTTTTACCAGGAGTGATCAATGTGACACCTCCTGAGAAAAAAAAGCAACCCGCAGACCTGAGGAACGCTGCTCTTAGAAAGCTCTGTCTGCAAGGTCGGACATTGGCTGACACCTGGATATTTGGATTTGGAGAGGGTTCCCTCCATTCTCAGAACTGGGAAGTGGGCTCACTGCACCTACAAGGTTGATGCAAACAATATTGTTCATGCTAAACCCCTGCTGTCCTTATGGAGGTCGGGAATTTTGGTACATGCCAGGAAAAGGGTGCCTACATGACCAGCCTCCAATGGAAAAACTCAGGGTCCTGAGTCTCTAGTGAGTTGTCCTGCTTGGCAACATTGCATACAGGTTATCACAATATGTTGCTGGAGGAATTACACTTGTCCTGCGTGACTCCATGGGGAAAGGATAGTGGGAAACATGCGCCTGGTTTCCTCAGACTTCACCCCTGGCCTTTTCCCTTTGCTGATTTTGCTGTGTATCATTTCACTCTAATAAATCACAGCTTTCAATATGACTATATACTGAATCCCTGAGTTCTTCTGGAAATTCATCAAACCTGGGAGTGGTCCTGAGGACCTCCATCATATACTACGACAACCCGATAAACGCAGTTCTCTTCATACGTATTTTTATAAACATTCCTGAGGGCAATAAGCTTAGTGGATCATGAAGAAAATACACTCTTCCCTTAAGCATTCAAAAGTGAAGTTGTTCCTTTTCCTTCTATCCTAAGGGATTTTGCTTCCCTTTGTACCCACTGTTGATGTGTTCCATCTTCTTTAATGCATAAGGACTTTGGTTTCATACTTAGAGGTTTGTGTTCTCGCCTTACAAAAGATAATTTTTTAGAATTTCTTGGAGAGGCTCCTTTCCAACCCCAAAAGCATAGATACAGAATTTTTATCCCACTGCCCCAGAGATATCTAAAATGTTCAAAATGTTAATGTTTATTCCCCCAACCACATTTTCTAAACTACCCCTTGCACTGATAAATGAAACCAAAGCCCTGTTGGACAGACTTCATGTTCTGGCAGTGAAGGAATGGGAGAGAAGACTCAGGTAAAGACTGGGAGCCTAGAAGAGCATTTCTATCAGAACAAGGAATAGATAAGGTTTTCTGAGCATCCCAGTTGATCTTAAAGAAACACTAAGAGGCCTGGTGAGGTGGCTCATGCCCGTAATCCCCACACTTTGGGAGGCTGAGGCAGACAGATGGCTTGAGTTCAGGAGTTCAAGAACAGCCTGGGCAACTGTGTTAGTCAGGATTCTCCAGAGGGACAGAACTAATGGGATCTATGTATATTTGAAAGGGAGTTTATTAGAGAGAATTGGCTCACATGATCACAAGGCGAAGTCCCACAATAGGCCATCTGCAAGCTAGGGAAAAAAGAAGCCAGTAGGGGCTCAGCCCAAAAGCCTCAAAATCAGGGAAGCTGACAGTACAACCTTCAATCTGTGATCAAAGGCCCAAGCACCCCAACAAACCACTGGTGTAAGTCCAAGAGTCCAAAGGCTGAAGAACCTGGACTCTGGTGTCCAAGGGCAGAAGGAACAGTAGGAAGCATTCAGCATGGAAGAAAGGTGAAAGCCAGAAGCTTCAGCAAGCCAGCTTATCCCACCTTCCTCTGCCTGATTCATTCCAGCCCTGCTGGCAGCTGATTAGATTGTTTCCACTCACATTGAGGGTGGGTTTTCCTCTCAAATCAGTCCACTGATATGAATGTCAGTCTCCTCTGGCAACACCCTCATAAACATACCCAGAAACAATAATTTGCCAGCTATCTGGGCATCCTTCAATCCAATCAAGTTAACACCTAATATTAACCATCACAGCAACATACTGAGACCTTGTCTTTACAAAGACAAAAAAATAAGCCAGCAGGGGTGGTGCATGTCTGTAGTCCCAGCTATGCGGGAGGCTGAGGTAGAAGGATTGCCTGACCCTGGGAGGATGAGGCTGAAGTGAGCTGAGCTGAGATTGCACCACTGCACTGCAGCCTGGGCAACAGAGTGAGACCCCGTCTCAAAAAAAGAAAAAAAAAAAAAAAAAAAAAAAAAAAAGGCTAAGCATTACCATAGTTGACCAGGTCTTAAAGAAAGACTAAGAATTATCACAGTGTAAAACCTGGCAAAGAGGACCATTTGGATGAAAAGGGACAGGAGTGAAAAATGGCTGAGGTCATTCCAAGAACATGCAAGGAGCTCAAAGTCTGGAGTGAAGGGGTGGGGAGATGGCCTAGTCAGGTGCACAGGGAAGCTGCCCTCCCTCAAAGTTTACAAGGAAAAGGGAAAGGTTACTCCAGGGGGAGGGGCATCTATGAAAGCAAGCTCTGTGTGCAGTGTGAAACCCATGAATCATCTCACTAACTGATTCTCAAGTTGCTATATTATTTTTCTGGTTGGAATGTTATTTTTCTCTCCTCTATTCCCAGTGCACCATCCTAGACAACTTCTCTTCCAGTTGCCTTGGGTCCCATTCCCTGACCAGGCTCCTCAGCATTCATTTCCCCTGTTGTCTGGTCCAGTCTTGTTAGGCATAAGATGATGGTACCACAGTCTGATGCTTAGTCGACCCATGTTCTGTCCCAGCCCTGGGATTCTTGCCCCACTGTGCCATCTCATAGATATCTGCATGGGGACAGAGGAGCTGGGTGGCTGACTAGTCAGGGTCATGGTAGGAAACAGATGGCATTTTGAAGGGGTGAAAGTTTAAAAGCACTCTTTAGAAAAGTGTGGGCAAAGTGAGGAAAACGAACAGGGGATGAAGCTCCCTGGGGCTAGCAATGGTGGGAAGCTGAGACCACCCCCAAGACTGAAGGGACAGGAGGGAGGTACCAGAACTCAACAAGACCTATAGCTCTGGGAGCGGGCCACCTTACAGCAGCAAGGGCCCACAGCAGAGAACTGTAACAGTGCCAACTTGTGTCCCATCAGGAGGTGAAGCAGGAATTCAAAGAGGCTTTCCTCCACTTCCTTCCCTCCAATCTCCTGCTGTTGCTGCCGTTGGCCAAACCCAGTGAGAAATCAGAGGCAAGGAAACTCACCAACAGTTCTAGGGGTTCACATGAAGGATCCCGGATTAACAGTTAAGTACAAGTCAAGACATATAAACAGAAATATAAATCAAAGTATATCCCAATCACTTTTGTTTCTATGAAATAGAAAACAGATGCCAAGAAAATTTTAAAAGTTAAGATGCAACTTTACACTTTAATAGCACATACCTTGGTAGGCAGCCAGTAATTAATATGCTCAGGTGTCTGAAGTAGCCCTCTCCCACTAGTAGGTAGATAAAAGATGCCACATTAGAACAGGATGGGAGTGTTTGGGGATATAACTAGACCCTTCAGTACTTCTCTGGGGTAGCAAATAAAACAGATTTTGCTGCCTGTCATCCCCCACAGCAGTGTTCGCACTTTCTAGCAATCTTATCTCTTGTATTATCAATTTCACTTTTATGCAGTTACCAGGACTCAGTTCTGATGAATCCAGCAGACACCCTCCTTCCTGCCTTATTCCTCCGTCACCTTGGGGTCTTGTTTCAAAAAGGGCTTTCTGATCGATTTCATGTTTTCACAGTCAACAGGCATTAATCCTAATGAACACCACTTATTATGGGCTCTCCCTCACAAGTGGTAGCAAATTCCTGCACTAAATGGAGGCGCAAATGTTTTTGTCGCTTCCTGCGCATATATGCCACTTTAGAGTTTCTCTAAAATTGAAATCACCAGTCCTCCAGGGTAAAGAGTTTAGAGGCAGTACAGGCTGAAGGGGTGGCCGCAAGAGCAGGGAAAGGAGGGGAGGCTGGGAGAGTGAGTGTCCCAATTTCTTCCAGGTGGCAGTGATTCCTGCCTGCACAGGTGAGCAGAAAAGCACCCATAGAGAGTGATATGGTTTGACAGTGTGCTCACCCAAAGTTCATCTTGAATTGCAGCTCCCGTAACTCCCATGTGTCACGGGAGGTAATTGAATCA
Organism: Macaca thibetana thibetana; assembly: GCF_024542745.1. NCBI lineage: Eukaryota > Metazoa > Chordata > Mammalia > Primates > Cercopithecidae > Macaca > Macaca thibetana. The sequence goes on along the minus strand of NC_065597.1, from coordinate 25,292,431 downwards.
TAAGGGTGGGTCTTTCCCATGCTGTTCTCGTGGTAGTAGGTTTCACGAGATTTGATGGTTTTATAAATGGGAGTTCCCCTGCACAAGCTCTCTTTTGCCTGCTGCCATGTAAGACATTCCTTTGCTCTTCCTTCATCTTCTGCCATGATTGTGAGGCCTCCCCAGCCACGTGGAACTGTGACCCCATTAAATCTCTTTTTCTTTATAAATTACCCAGTCTTGGATATGTCTTTATTAGCAGTGTGAGAATGGACTAATACACAGACTTTTTCGCTTTTCTTTCATGGCAAAACTCCCACTCAGTTTAACAGATAATTGCCATTGTGTAACATTTCTCCAATTAATATTTTTCTTTTCATTAATAGTTATTTGAGCAAGGAAACTCATTTCTTGCCACATTAGTAGGTGCCATCCTCCTTGAGTGTCATAGAAAGCCAGGGTAGTATACTGGTTAAGAGTTGAGGTTCTACAATCAGTCAGTCCTGGGATTAAATCTCAACTCTACCATCTACTGGCTACACAACCTTAAGAAGGCCACTTAACTACCTTAGGAAGACCACTTCACTTTCTGGGTCTGTTTTCTTACCTGTACATTCTTATCTGTAACAGGTAATTATAGTCCTTTCTCACTGAATTTTTAAAGAGGATTAGAGAAGAGAACACAGAGAAGGCTCAGCATAGCCTCAGAATAACTAAATATAAAATTACCATATGAGCCAGCAATTCTACTTCTCAGTATGTATCCAAAATAACTGAAAACAACGATTCAGGCACTTGTACATGAATGTTCACAGCAACACTATTCACAGTAATCCAAAGGGGAAAACAGTCCAAATGCCCGTCAACCAATGAATGGATAAATAAACTGTAGCCTATCATACACCGGAATATTACTCAGCCATAAAAAGGAGTGGGGGGTGACTGCTCCATGGACATAGGGTTTCCTTTTGGGGTAATAAAAACATCTTGAAGCTAGATAGGTGTGATTGTTGTGCAACGCTGTGAAGGTACTACATGCCACTAAATTTCACAGTTTACAATGATTAATTTTATGTTGTATGAATTTCATCTCAATTTTTTAAAAAGTTCAGCATAGTGTGAGGAACATACAAAGTGTGCAGTAAACGGTAGCCATTATGACATCCCCACTGAAGCTTAAATCTCCCTCTGGGTTACATTCAAAGACTCCTTGTCAGCTACAGGCTTCTGCAGCACAGCTTCAGGTGGGTCAAATGTAGCCAAAACTCTTCAGCTGGGCAACCAAGCCCCTCGATAGCCAGTTCCCAGATCACATCACTAACTTTACCTCTCAATATCTCCCTCTACCAGTGATTTTCCCCATTTGTGGAGGTGGGGGGTGTCATTAATTCTTTTAAGAATCTGCTGGAAGCACTGAATCCTGTCTTCGGAGGGAAAATGCAAACAAAATTTCCACTCGGCTTTTCAGGTCTCAAGACCATTCATGAGCAGTAGGAATGCTCCTAGTCTTTGTGAATTCAGGGTTACAGAAATGCACATACTCTCTACAACAATCTCTTCGGTGACTGAACCTCCACTAACATACTACCTCTGACCTTCCTTCATTCTTCCCCTGCCCTCACCCAGCAATGTCTGCCCATCCGTTAAGGCCCAGCTAATACGCAACATATCTACTGTGACTACCCCAGCCTTCAAGGTCCTTCCCTTTCTCAGAATTCTTCTAGAAATCCATATGATATCACCTACTTGGTATATTACCACACACTGCTTTGTATTGCAGGATTTCTCTTCTTTTTTTCATAGGTTTACTTTTATCTCTAACTGTATTGTAAACCGGAGGGTGCAAATTCACATGTCTCCAGAACCCAAGTAGTTAGGGATTATGATAGACTGGAGAGAATCTCCCTCTTCTAAAAAGCCTGGTTTCTCTGGGTCTGTAGTTTGTCATGAAAAGTCAGGATATTTATGTGAAATCTTTTAGTTTTCAAATGCTAGTAACTACCCCCTAGAAGCACATATTAGGTGGACACATTTTGTGGAATGCATGACTGGTTTTGGTCAGACAAAAGGCACGGTCAAAGTAATAACTTCTGCAGGCCCTGATTTACTAGAATACAGCATGGGTGAATTCTCGGGTGCCTGGAGGGCTTTGACCTAACATTCTAGGACAACCAACCACCTGTTAGCCAAAGTGACCAGAGTCTGGTTTTTCTTTAAAAGGCCTAATACTTTGCTTTAAGCTCCCTCCCAGGAAGGAGATTGCAGATTGTGTCCTGATTGAAGATTGAAAAACCGCACTTAGGTTGGAGGTAGTTATAACTTGGATCATTTCACAATTATTTGTGCAGTAATTTCATGACACATATTGGAATGGGCACAAGAGATGCAATAAGGAACAAGACAGACTGTACCTGTGCTCAGGAGTCCAAAAATGTAATGCAAGAGTTACTGATGAGGAAGAATAAGAACAGGGCATACATGAAAGAAAAAATACAAACAGCCAACAAATAAACACAAAGATGTTCATCATCACCAGCACTCAGGGACATACCAATTAAAAAGCACTTCACATGGGCAAAAATTAAGAAGTGTGCTAATGTTGATGTGGGAAAATGGCTTCTCTCTGAACTACAAGTGGGATCATAATTTGGCTCAGGCCCTTTCAAGGGCAATTTGCTGGTACCATTAATGTTTAAATGTGCATCCCCTGTGACTCAGTGATTCCACTTCTTTGTAGCCACTTTGGAGAAAACACTCATAGTACAAAAAAGACATACTCAAGTATATCCATTGGAACATTGTTTGCAAAGGCAAAAAAAAAAAAATTCTATATCAATAGGGAACTGTTGGAGCAAGCTGTCCTATGTGGTTGTATAATGAAATTCTATGCAGTACATAAACCAGTAAGGTTGGTTTGTACCAATATGGAAAGTCTCCAAGACACAGTGCTGAAGGAAATGCATACACAATAAATATGACTACTCATTTTGTATGATACAATTCTATGGGTTAAAAACACACAGATGTTTCCAGTTTAAAAGGATCTAGACCAAACTCAAAAGAGTGGCAGCTTCTTATATGGAAGAATTCTCTAGAGATTGCTGGTGATGATCAAGGTAACTGGAGACTTATTAGGAATCTTTGAAAAAACATGCTCATGCCTTACCTGTGTGGTTGAGAAAATTTAAAACACTTAGATGATTTCATGGATCTGTTTTCATCAAGGACATCTGTGATGTACACTTTCTCACAAGTCGGAAAATCTCACAGTTCTCACTCCAGCATTATTTGCCCATTTTTGTTGTTGTTGTTGATTATATCATAGTGACTCTCTAACAACTGACTACACTATAACCTTGAACTGTCCCTAAGTTTCAAAACTGGTGTTTCAGGCCCATTTTTATTTCCATTTATAAAGCTATCTTCCTTTCAAAACAAAAACTGCTCAGACATGTGTTTTGGGGTGGCTGGGCCCAGCCAGGATCAGCTAGAAGCCTGAAATCACTCTCCAATGCCAAGCTGGCTGCTGGGTTCCTCCAAGAACCTGCTGTGAGGGGAAGTAATACAAATCTTTGTGGCTAAATGAACCTGGCACCAAAGCCTGGTCCCACCTGCCCTGGTGTAAGACACACAGGACATCTATCATTCTTATTTGGCCGTTCAGTGTTGGAGGACCCCCTAACACATCAGGAAGTGAAAATCCTTCCAGTCTCTCTTGCAGTGAGGGTCCAGCACATGGCCGAGACCCTTCCCATCACCCACTTGTCATGAAGCAATGGGAGCAGGTAAGCCAAAGCAGTAGCACTTGCAGCAGCCATTCTGGCAAAGGTGGCAGCCTCAGCTTCACCATCTTCCCAAGGCTTCTGTGACCCAGGTTTGCTCTGTCTTGTTTGCTGTGAGCAGGACACACCTTGGGGTCTATAACTGGGACATCAGCGGTAGGGTCTTTGGTGGTGGTGTTCTTGGCTGTATGGCTTCTAGACCTATAGTTCCAGCCTTCCTGGAGATCCTTCAAACTTCCCAACACCATTTTGACAAATTGATTTTCTGCTTGGTCAGGGTTGGTTTCTAGTAGTTGCCTCTGAGAACCTGACTGACCTGGTAATCTTGGGAAGGTTACCTAATTTCTTCTGTTTCTTCATCTATGAAAATGAGAATAATAATATCTATTTCACAGGCTTGCAAGGAGATAAAATATATGCCATGTTTTTAAAATATACATATTGCATATATGAAATATATTTTTAAATGCACATACATAGTAATATATTGACTGAATATGTTTTATGCACTTACATGAATTTATGAATATTATATATCTACATATAACATCTACATTAGGTAAAATAAATTAAAATGTCAAACCCTATAGTTTTCTCCCCAGGGTTGAGGGCAGTGGGGTGTGATGGGTTCTTAGGATTTATAGTAGATTGTTGTTTACTTCCACTCCTAACATTTCATAGACAAATGGAAAGGTAAATGATGTAAAGCTTTTCAAGGAAGTAGGAAAAAAAATAAATAAAAAGACGGTATTTGTGGACCTAAGCTTGAGTACAAATAACCGCTCCAAACCGCCTGTGGCTCACTTATTTTGTGTGTAATCTGTGGTGACCTTTCGCTGAAGGCCAATTTTCTAATATCAAATAAATTCTGACCATAGTCCAGCTGGCTTGATACCATTCACAGAACTTACCTCTTCTAATATCAGTCACAATAAACATAATTAGGGCTGAAAATCTTCTGGAAAACAACTCTTGAGCCCCAGAGTGAAGTCCACAGCCAAAGAGGTGACATCAAGATTAACGACTTAGTTGGGCGCCCATGCCAGCATTCCCTTGTCAGCCCAGGTAATCAAGAGGCAGAAGATGTGATAGTTTGGAAGGGCCTCGGGGATCCCAGTGTGCAAATTAGTCTGAGCATCAGATTCTCTAGAACCAGGAATTTATCCTCACCCTCTGTTCACAGGGAGTATGTAATCCTCAGGACAGGTCCTCCGGTTGCTTGATCAGCACAGAGGAAGAGAGGCTAGAGGTTCCCATTTCTCAGATCCATGGGAGCCTCAGAAATGAGCAGCCTCAATCAACAGAGACAGAAATAGAGGTAAGCTGAAAATGAGTGTGCCTTTTCCTAACTCTCTCTGGACCATCTGCAGGACAGATACAGAAACTCCCTCACAAATTGCCAGGGCACAGTCACTGTGTTCCTCATTAAGCCTTTTCACCTGAGGACTCCCAGCTTCCCCAGGATATTCCTTCATACATCCAAGCAATAGGAAAAGAGAAACAGAAAGCACATAACCCCAAACTCCAATGGGGAGAAAAGGCAGCAGCATATCTCAGCCTGAAACCAAAGCAGTCCTCTGCTTTGGTCTTAAAATAATGATTGATCAAAAGGGATCACAGCCACCTCTCCTCCCTTAATTCAGGAGCTGGTTAATGTACTGGGAGATGAAGGGGCCCCACAGCCATCTTTCTTCTCCCTCTTCCTCCCCATACTCTATCCATTTCTTCAGGAAAAAGGGAGTGTATAAATATCTATTATTTGCCTCTCTAGTGTACTTTCCCAAATTATTTGCTTATAAAACCCCTTTTCTTCTCTGTGGGAAATTCATTCCATGTGGTTTACATGGGGCTAAACTTGCTATTCACAGAGAGCCCAGTACACACACACACAAACACACACATACACACACACACTGCCACCATAGTAGTGAACACCAATACCCAGAAGTGGCCAGTCCAAGAGTGACCATATGACCTACGACCTAAGTCAGTCCCATCAGAGCTTCCTCTGATAGACAAACACCAGAAGGTCTCTCTCTTCCTTTAAGTCTATGAGTCACAAGGATAATATCATCTTGAGTTGCTTCTGGTCATTTCCTGCAAAAATATGGGGGAAGCTGTCTGCAGTAGGAGAGAATGGCACTACCATCCAAAGAAATACAAAAGGATAAACAGGAATAGACACAGAGCACAGATGCTATCAAAAGAGTCATTAAAAGAATGCTGTTTAATAAAAGAAGAAACTCAAAACAAACCCACTCACGTGTAATAAGAAGTTTGAGGTTAGAAATGGTGAAAGAGGCCGGGCACAGTGGCTCAAGCCTGTAATCCCAGCACTTTGGGAGGCCGAGACGGGCGGATCACGAGGTCGGGAGATCGAGACCATCCTGGCTAACACGGTGAAACCCCGTCTCTACTAAAAAAATACAAAAAACTAGCCGGGCGAGGTGGCGGGCACCTGTAGTCCCAGCTACTCGGGAGGCTGAGGCAGGAGAATGGCGTGAACCCAGGAGGCGGAGCTTGCAGTGAGCTGAGATCCGGCCACTGCACTCCAGCCTGGGCGACAGAGCGAGACTCCGTCTCAAAATAAAAAAAAAAAAAAAAAGAAATGGTGAAAGAGTGAAAGGCAAGTTGACCCCACAGGCTATAAATAAAGCTGTGGGTCATACTGTGATCTTGGCATTTATATAGCACCTGCTGAGTGCCCAGCTCTAAACCAGGGGCTTTCTGAAATGCTTCGTGTAGCAACTGAGAGGGAGGAATTCCTTGGAACTTACACTAATTTATTTAACAAGGAAAGAGCCTGGCGAAGACTTCGAAACAGAGAGGTACTTAATAAATGTTTTATTGAATAGTGTGATTTGATAAATTCAGGAGACGGGGGACTATATTCTCCCTTGATCTTAATAGCATACTTCTATTCATTCAGCTTATGCATATGGCTTCTTATCCACTAATTGAGTGTGTGCTGTTAAACTGGGGTTCTGCTATCCCATACCCCTGCAAATTACTCTTCAATGTCCAGTCTCTGCCATAAGTTTATTCCTATTAAAGTTCATCTTTTAGTCCCAGCCCATCATCTTGGTCTGTCAACATGATACGGAATCCTGACTCCATCATCCAACATGTAAGTTTCTTCCTTTCACCTTTGAATCATTTAAAAATTTAACAGGCTTAACTAATACATCTGTATTGGAACTATTGGTAAATACAGGCAAGATAAGGAGAAGAGGGTTCCACAAGATACAGGTAGAGAAAACTCCCTTCCTTCCTCCATCCAGAAAAAGAAAATGACATTAGTAGAAGATTTTCATATATAGTTAAACATCCAGTTATAAATCAACCTGCTAACTAATTGGACCCACGTTTCCACCTGCCAACTATGGGGGTTTTATGAAAGATGCTATCAGATACCCCGCTGGATGTCATGCATATCCTGCCTCCAGGCTGTTACAACAGTACAAGAATCGGATCACATAAGAATTAAATTTGGTTTGACATGACCAGTTCTTGGTGAACCCATTCTGGCTCCCAGTGATCCCAGCTCCCATTTCCACTGCCTCACAAACCATCTGTTTGATAATTGAGTCTGGGACTACACAGTTCACTAGTGTTAAATTCACTGGCCGATAACTTCCAAAACAACCTTCCTTCTCTTTGGGAAAGTTCAAAATCTATCTATTATCAGTCTTCAGTCACCTCTTCTTTTTCTATTCAACAAATAAATATTTAAAGAATGCCTAACCATGTGGCTCTGTGTTAGGCATTTGGCAAATAGAGAGGAGTAAGCAGACAGGGTTGCTATTCTTAGAGAATTCCAATGACCATTGCCGACAATTGCATTTCAATCAAGCAAGCATAACATGAGAATCTCCCATGAGATTCTCCCATAACATGGGAGAATCAAGCAAACACGACATGGGAGAATCTCCTGCTGTGCTTCACCAGGTCTATCTCTGGGGGAAATAGATCTGAGTTAGTGACTTTGGCTGCATCTTGCTGGCATTCTTCCTATGACTCTCTCCACCTCTGCAACTCCACTCAGATATACCAAGGAATTCCTCTCTGCTCTGGCAGTTCTAAGAAAAATAATGAGACAAATGGCCGGCAGTTGCTGAGTTGTAATGTTTATTGGGACAAGTCTCAGAGGGTTTTTGCTCTCTACTTTAGAAAACTGTTTGCTACAGCCAGCCACAGATATAACTGAGCAGTACATGGGAAGAAGGATGTGCCCAGCATAAATCAGTAACATACCAGAAATTCAGGCATTAGCCAAAACTTCAAATTCAAGCCCAGCAAATTGCCTCACCAAACTAGAAAAGCCTCAAGTGCAGAGACATGACTACTGTCACAATCCCAAAGCAATGCTTGGAACATAGCAGGTACTTATGGAAGGTCAACTACGTTCATGACCCCTTTGTGCCTTTGGCTCCATGTGACTTTCAGTTCCTCTTATTACAGAGGAGGAGCCTACCTCCCTACCTCTTGAGTCTGTGCTGAACTTGTGACTTGCTTTGGCCAATAGAATTCTGTGGAAGTGCTATGTGCTGGATATGAATACCAGCTTCACAGTCTTGTTCTTTTCGCTTATGCTCCTGCACCTCTGCCTCTGCTATGAGAATATGCCCGGACTAGCAAGCTAGGATGAGAAACCAATCATCCTCTTCTAGGATGAGAACAGCCTTGTTGTCTTGGTTTCCCCTTGCCTAAGCCAGACTGCAAATGAATGATGCCCACTCGACCCTTGACCTGTGAGTGAGTGTAGCCAAGATCAGCAGAGCCACTGGCCTGCCCACACTTGACTCAGGACACACAACAACAGAAGCTTATTTGTGCTTGTTTGTTACACAGCATTGTTTTTGGTAAGGACCATTCCATTGGTGGTATTAACAGTTCTCAAATATAAGAAGGACAAAGAGAAGAGGGAGGAAAGGGGACATTTCAAGGCTGAGCTTATTATAAATTTGCCACATATGTGATATCTACTCTTCATATTTGACATATTCTTCCTGTGCCAAACGAATAGATTTGGAAAAGGAAAAAAAAAAATCTGCCTTCCTGATTGTCATAAATTTCTTGAGGAGGAACGGATATGAGACAGAAGGGAAGGAGAAGGTTCAAAAGTAGCCTCTCTGTATCCCGTATAGCAACCAGCACTATAGATTTTACACTTAAAAGTTCCAACAGACCCACAAGATAAATTTCATCTAATTCTGGAGACTCGAGCTCATTTCTATGAATCGCTGATGGCCTCCTGCCTTCACACCTATGCTGGACCCAGATTCCCTCCCCTTTTCTCTATTTTTCCCACAGGAAGATAATCCTGATAGAAAAAATCAGAATTTAAACAGCAATCGAGGCCAGGCATGGTGGCTCATGCCTGTAATCCCAGCACTTTGGGAGGCTAAAGCGGGTGGATCACTTCAGGTCTGAGTTCAAGACCAGCCTGGCCAACATGGTGAAACCCCATCTCTACTAAAAATACAAAAATTAGCCGGGCATGTTGGTGGGCTCAGCTACTCGGGAGGCTGAGGCAGCCGAATCGCTTAAGCCCGGGAGGTGGAGGCTACAGTGAGCCGAGATTGCACCACTGCACTCCAGCCTGAGTGACAGTGAGACTCTGGCAAAAAACAAAAACAAACCAACAACAACAAAAAAAAAACAATAACAACAAAAAACCCCACAATCGAGGAGTTCTGCTTTCTCTCTCGTGTGTTAAAACTTCGTGCAAGCAGTCCTCTCTTTGTTCATCTACTTTTTTCCCCAAATGCAAGTGCAGAGCCCCTTTTAGTTGTCTTCAGTATGTTTCTCAAAGTACTGACTTTTCTGGGTTTTGGATGGTGTGACATGGTGAAGAGCACAGCCTCTAGAGTCAGACTGACATGTGTTTGGCTCCCAACAGTTCCCAGCTCTGCCACATAGGAATTGCATGATCTTGAGTAAGTTTTCTAGCCTCTCAGGACTTAATTTTTCTTTGTAGGAATGGGAGACATTGTCATACCGTGTCACAGGGTTGTTGTGAATATTAAACAAGAAAATGGAAGCAAACTGTTCAGCACTATCCTGACACATAGTAGGCATCCAATACCCAGCAGCCAGCATGATTCTTTAAGCTGGGGCCCATTCTTTTGAGTTGGAGGATAAGTGGGAATTTTTTTTAATCCTTTGTCATTTCATTCTGCTGCTTATAGGGCCTTTTGGTATCATGGCTTTTCAGAGAGCTCTACAAGCAAATATGAGATGACCTGTCAACATTCTCCCTTTTGGTCTTTATTAGAATCACTCTATAAGACATTGATCAAGACTGCACTTTGCAACTCTGGACAGTAGGAAGCTACACCAACATTAACCTAGCCTTAGAATTATGAATGTTGAGGAAGGATTCTGAAATCACCATTGCCAATGCCTGCCCGCTTCCCAGCCTGGACTCTTTCCTTCTTCCAAGGTCCGGGTATCATCAAGAGGCATCTCCAGTCTTGGTCCCAGGTCCAACTCCTGCCAGAACACTCCAGTTTCTCCAGGATGGGTCTCCTAGGAATGAGAAGAGTGCCACAAAGACCCACTACCTTCACTGCCTACTCTGCCACCTAAGCTGGCCAGCTGGTGGCCTTCCACTCACCCTATGGTCTATTCCTGGGGCTGCCACCGACTTACAGGAACCTTCACTTCTTTCAGGAACACCCAGGGGGTCTGCTCAGGCTCTGCCAGTCACTGTACTCACTTGTCTGCTTTCCTTCTGGCCCACTCTCCCTCAAAGCACCAGCCTCTCACTCCAGGATATGGACTTCATTGTAGGGTTACCGCTTGTGATAGTTTTATGTGTTAACTTGGTCAGGCTATAGGACCCAGTTATTCAGTTGAACACTAGTCCAGATGTTGATGGGAAGGTATTATGAAGACATGGTTAAAGTCTGCAACCAGTAGACTTCAAGTAAAAGAGATTATTCTTGATAACCTTGGTGAGCTTCATCCAATTGGTTGAAAGGCCTTAAGAGCAAAATTGAGGTTTCCAAGAGGAAAAAGAAATCCCATCTGTGGACTGCAAAATCATCTTATGCCAGAGTACTCAACCAGATGGCCTGCCCTATGGATTTTAGACTTACCAGCTCCCACAACATGAACGTGTGTGCGTGTGTGTGTGTGTGTGTGTGTGTTAATCCACTACTGGTTCTCTTCTCTGTTAGCACCTCTCCTGCCCAGGAACCCCTGCCACTACCAATGCCCACACAGCCAGCAGACCAAACCCAAAATAGCCAAAATCTGATCTCACTGCTCCTACAAATCACAGCAAAACCACCCAGCTCCTAGTCACGAGGTCAATTTACCAGACTGACTGTCCTGTTCACATTTAACAATATCAAAAGCCAATAACATTTTCCTGAGCCGCTCCTGTGGCCCGAGATGATGCTAAGAACTATGCATGATTTCATTTAATCTTCCTGCCATCCTATATGGTAGGAATTACTATTATTCCTATTTATCCAAAGAAAGAATCAAGACTCAGCACCATCATGGAGGCTACTTAAGGTCTCCTGGCTATTAAACGGTGGAGCTGGTATTCACACCTGCTCCAGCGACTTCCCAGTCCCAGTTTCTGGGGTATCTGGTTTAAGCTGTTTTCTTGATTCCAGTTTTACCCTAAATCCATGTTCTACATAGTAGTAATAGTGAAGCTGAATGTTGACCTCCTAAGAGACATGTCCACCTGAAACTTGTGAATGTGAGCGTGTTTTGAAAAAATATCTTGGCAGACATAATTAAGAACCTTGAGATAATATCCTTAATTAGAGTGGGCCCTAAATCTGGTCATAAGCGTGCTCACAAGAGAAGGGGCAAGACACAAAGAGGAAAAGCCCATGTGAAGACGAAGGCAGAGACTGGAGTGGTGCAACTACAAGCCAGGAGATGCCAAGAATTTCCAGCAACTGCCAGAAATGAGAAGAAAGGCATAAAACACCTTCTCCCTCCGAGCCTCCAGAAGGAACCAACCCTGCTGACCTTTTCATTTTAGACTTCTGACCTCCAGAACTGTAAAAAAAAATTGCTATTGTTTCAGCCACCTAGTCAATGTGTGGATTAAGGGACTTTTTGTTCCTGCAAACCCGGGAAACTAATACAGTGGTCAAAGTGATGCTTTAAACATGTAAATCAGATCATGTCATTTTCCTATGGAAAACCCTCCAGTGACATCCTACTACACTCGAGTAGAATTCAGACTCTTTACTCAGGCCTGCCAGGCCCTATAGAGTCCGGTCTTGCCTTGCCCACTTACTCGTGACATCCTCCATCCTCAAGCCCCTGATCGGTTCACCCTAGCCACACCAGTGATCTTTCTGTTCCCAAATGCACCAAACCCATGCCTGCCTCAGGATCTTCAGACTAACTGCTCCTTCTGCCTGGAAATGTTTCCCCCAGATATTCTCAGGGCTGGCTCCTATTCACCTTCAGGACTCCAACGTCCCCTTCTCAGAAAGGCCTCCTCTGACCACAAATTCTAAAATAGCCCTTCCCCAAGCACACCCTATCCCACTGCCCTGTCCTGTATTTCTTCACAGCGCTTATACTTGTTTACCTGAGTAGTTTATGAGTATTATCTGTTTGCCATGAGAGCAGACTTTTGTCTGCTTGTTCACTGATCAATCTCCAGCACCAAAAACAATGCTGGGCACTTTGTAAGTACCTAATAAGTGTTTGTTTAATGAACAAAGATATTTTGTTCAACTCATCTAACCCTGGGGCCCAAGACAGCCACCAGATCCAGATAGAGAAAGGATTCAAGATTCTTCAATCTCCCATCTAGTCCTAAACCTCTGTTCTAGTGAAACCTGGGACTGAGCCCAAAGTTCCATCTGTCTTTGCAGCAAAGTGGACCCCCAAATCACCAGTCAACATCCCCTTCCCACTTCTGCACCAATCACAAAAACAGTCAGTCCATCCCAGAAACAGACAGGTTCACTTCTCTCAGCATCCAAATGCTGTCTACATCTGTCCTCGTCCCCTCTACTGCCCTCCAGCCCTTCCCACCCCTGCCATGCCCCTGCTCTCCTGGTCCATATATTATCCCCTGACTGGTGCTCACAATTGAGCTCAGGACACATGTTCCTCTTTTTTTTTTTTTTTTTTTGAGACAGAGTCTCTCTCTGTGGCCAGGCTGGAGTACAATCGCATGATCTCAGCTCACTGCAACCTCTGTCTCCCAGGCTCAAGTAATTCTCCTACCTCAGCCTCCCAAGTAGCTGGGATTACTACACCAGCTACCGGCGTGTGCCACCATGCCTGGATAATTTTTGTATTTTTAGTAGAGACTGGGTTTCACCATGTTGTCCAGGCTGGTCTCGAACTCCTGACCTCACGTAATCCACCCACCTCAGTCTCCCAAAGTGCTGTGATTGCAGGCGTGAGCCACCATGCCCAGCCGACATTTCTTGAGCCAGCAGGCATCTGTCACTTTACTTCCTCCTAGAGTCACACAGCAGCTCTCCATCTATCCTATTGGCAGGACTCTCAAGAATCTAAGAATGCTCTCTCCAGCTCACGGCTGCCAAGAAACTCCAGCAGCATGGGGAGCTGCAACCTCCTAGGCCCAATTATCCTGTGAACTCCAAACTCCCCACCAAGGGCTAGATCAGAGACTGCAGGAAGTCAAGGAGACCAGCTAAAGGCAGAGGACTTCCCTGAAAAAAGTTCTTGACAGGAAGCCTGCAGCACATCAATGCCAAGACATGGCCATCATCCTCTTCTCCAAGGAGCAGGTGTGCCAATGGCTCCACAGCTGTGTGCCACGCATGGCAGATGGAGTGGACAACCAGCGCCAGTTCTGGCCATAATCTAAACCCACAGGCCCAAGCCCCATCCTATTTAAGCTTGTTTCCCCATCCTTGAGTCCCAGAATTCTGTACCTGCCTTCTTTGAACTGAAACCCCCAACACCCAGGCATCCAAGATGGCCTCCAGCCCCCCTGGGACCAATGGGCTCAATGTCCAGGCTCACAGACCCCCTAGAGCCGGCACATGACACTCAACAGGGAGCTTTTAAACATATTTAGACCAGCTCCCCGCTCCCTGCCAACAACAAAGATTCTGAGCCAGTGGGACCAGCAGGCATTTTTTAAAAACTCTTTTTATGTTTTTATTGGGTTTTCATTTCTGTTTTTTTTTTTTTACCTGCGGCCACTGCCTTCGAGTGTAATTTAAACTTCACATACAAACTCCAACTCTTTGAACTTGAGGAGCTTTCTAGTTCTGCAAACCTTTCCCACACAGTTCCAGGGGCCCTCGTTGACCACCAAAGGTGAGCCTGGGAAGTGGGGAGCAAACTCATAGACACACCTCTAGAGCAAGTCTGACTCAAGAGCTCCCTTGCCCTTGCTTTTCAGGAGCTCAGAAATAAGATGGAGTTTTCTCCCTTGTCCCCAAGAAGCCCATTCAGCTACCCTGATTTGGCCAGTTTCACCTGATGCTGAGTGGACACAGCTCTTCTGGTTTTAGCAAAGTTTTAAAACCATTCACCACCCAGGTTTGCTGAAGCTAGCTTCGGGTTCATCTTTGGCGGTGAGTGATGCGTTTCAGTTGGGTATCCTCCCTCCGCAGGTTTTTCCCTTCCCCTGTCCACAAAGCTGGGCAGACACATCAGGCCCCATCCAGAATCTGACAGAATTCTCAGTCCAAAGAAGCTCAGGCAAGATCCCCAGCAGAGCTTACTGCCACCTACATGAAGGACTGTCCCCAGATGCCCTGATGGAGAATCCAAGACCCAGAGCAGATATGGAGAGTTGGAGAACACGTTAGAGAACACTCTCAGAGCTCCCTGCAGCCCTCTGAGGACACCCAGGACCCCTGAGGCCCTGTGTGGCCCCTTACAGGCCAGAGCTGCCTGAAGCCTCTAGGACAAAGGCCCCCAACCTACCTAATCCTAAGAATCACCTGGGGCGCTTGCTAAAAACCACAACGGAATCCAAATCTCTGGAGAAAAATGGACATCTTTATAAACCTCTGGATGATTCTCAGGCAATGTGGGGAAGCAGGGGGGTTAAGTCTTGGCCCAAGGCTGTTCCCCAATTCAAGATCCCACCCAGTCTCCTGAGCTTCCTAAGTGGTAGTGACTGCCCAGAACTAGGTATTATGTTTTGCTGAGCTCAGGCAAGCCAGTCTCCTGGAGGCCTAAATCACTAAGGTAACAGTTCCCAGAGTTTTAAAATGATTTAAAGACCATCCACATTAGAAACAACGACAGAAAGTGAATGAGGGGTATAGGGCCTGTTATGCAATTCAGATTCCCAGGCCATGAGCCAAAGAACCTGAAACAGAATCCCTGAGAGCAGGGCCCAGGAATCTGCTTTCTGAGGAAGCTTCTCCCCCAGGGACACCTTTGTGCCCACTGACATTTGTCAACTCCTGGCTGGTGTCTGATGGAGGGGCCATCAAGACCAGTTTTGGGGACCCAAGACACTTAGACACTCCACTGAAGACTGGGGCCTGTGTCCAGAAGATTCTCCATATTAAGCCCACTTGCAGAGACCGTCATTTCTGATCCTTTTTTCCAAGTCAGAACTTAAGACAAAAGCTCTTTCTCCAAAGCCTGCTGGGGAAACCTCAGAGCAGGCTAGCAGACCATTGCCTGCATGTGTGACCTTCTTAGGGAAGCCAGTCCTTCCCTGGTGTGAAGCTCAGGGCCACAATGAAGATGATGCATTTTCAGGAGGGGGCCCCTCTTCCACTCAGAGATGGTTCTATAACTCTTCTTATCCTACTAGACCTCTTCTTCCTCTTCTGTGAAATGGACTAAGTTGAATCCTAACAACCTCTACCCATTTCTCCTAGAGGATATCACTGATGAAAATGACTACCGAATGCCACCTCTTTTTATCCTGGACAAAGGCTATGGGTTCCAACAGGTCCCCCTATCCCTTCCTTACCACAATGCAGACAATATTCTCTCTCTACAGGGTGTATCTGAGCACGTCACTTCCCTGCCTAGAATGCATCAATAATTTATTCATTGTTCTTAGGATACAATTCAAAACACTTCGCCCATAGGCGCTACGGCCATGGTGCCCCCATTAATCTCCCCGGCTTATCTTCCACCCGGTGTCTTTCTCCCACTTCTCAAAAGAGCTGGTCTCTTCCTCTCCTTGGGAACTTTGCACATTCTGTTCCCTTCCTGAAATGCCCTTTCCCTGGTAACTTCTAACTCAACCTCGGAGCTCACCTTTCCTGACCACTTTCCCTCCCCATGCTTAGCTCAGGCCTCATTAGCCCCCCTCATTGGTCCCTTGTTAGCATTTATCAAACGTGTAGTGAACTCATTATCTGCATAATTACATGTTCATTATCTGTCTCCCCAACAGGCTGTGATGCCACAAGGATGACCATGTCTATCCTGCTTAATATTATATTTCCATGGGGCCTGGTACATAGTAAGTATTCAGTAAGTATTTGTTGAACAAGTGAGCAAACAAGAAAAGCAATTAATTAATCAAAAGTTTTAATAACACTGTTTTCCACATCCAGTACTTTCAAGAACCAGTGGGTGCCTAAACCCTAGACCGATGTATATTGATGAATACTGATTTAAGCAAACTTCTTCATCTGCCTTTGAATAGTCCGCAAGTTCAAAAGGGCAACATTTGCCAAATGTATGTGATTTTTTTGCATGACAAAGGGATTCTTCACTTTACACACACACACAAAAATCCCCTGAAAGACATCTTTAAATAGTGTGTTCCCTCCGGTGCCCATAAGCTGTATTAAGAGCTCATTAATTATCTGCTAGGGAGGCTAGAACTAAGAGGCAAGTCGTAAGAACGGTTGCCAAGGGAAGAAATGATGATAAATCAGCACTTAAAGGAAAGTGTAAATCATGGTGGAAGTGGGGCCCAATTTACAGAAGTGCGATTTGTACACAGCTTATCAGGAACTTTCTTATTACGAAGCGCACTTGGAGGGGATAGAAACACTGTTGCCTTGGAACAAGATTTCTTCCTTTAAAAGGCATCTTTTCCACTCAGTCTCTGCACAGCTTTCAAAGGCATCTTTGAGTTACTGGCTTGGGACTGGAGTGTGTTCCTACTCCTGCCTCTGCTACCCCATCAAACTCTCTGGATCACTCAGGTACCCTTCCCAGGCATGAGTGTAAGATTTTCTAAAGGTCCAGTCCACCTTATGCCAGGGTGGCTGGTAACTTGGGATTGAAGAGGGCACTCCCCAGGCATGTTGTTGGGAATGTAGCGGGTGCTCCATCAGGAAAGAAGAGCATTTACTGAGTGGTTGGTGGGTGTTAGCACTTGAGTTCATGCTTCAAAATATCCCTTGTCAAAAACTGGAAATAAGCAAAAAGAACTGAAAGGATAATGATAATGTTTGGCTGTGTCCCCATCCAAATCTCATCTTGAATTGTGGCTCCCATAATTCCCATGTGCTGTCAGCAGAAAATTGAATCATGGGGGCAGTTTCATCCATACTGTTCTCATGGTAGTGAATAAGTCTCACAAGATCTGATGGTTTTATGAGGGGAAACCCCTTTAACTTGGTTGTCATTTTCTCTCTTGCCACCACCATATAAGAAGTGCCTTTCACCTTCCACCATGATTGTGAGGGCCTCTCTAGCCATGTGGAACTGTGAGTCAACTAAACCTCTTTTTTTAATAAATTACTCAGTTTCGGGTATGTCTTTATCAGAGCGTGAACACGAACTAATATAGAGAACAAGCAGAGGCTATTGATTCAGAGCTTGCAATAGCAACGGAATCAGCCACCATCACTTGCATTTGGCAGACTCCAAGGCAGGCAAAGGAGAGGGAAAGCTTCATGTTTGGAAAAGGGAAGCCTTCAAGTGTGCCCTGTATGGAGGCTGTTGACACAGGGAAGGATAGGTGAGCTAGATAGGTGGAAGAGGGGCATCCTATGCAGTTGTCTAGAGGGGCAAGTTTGACTTTCTTTGGTTTGTCTTAAGTTGGAAACAAGGACCAACTTGGGAAAACTGGCAATAATTGATCAAATCCTGGGTGTTTGGGGCCAATTGCTGCAGAGGTTTTGGGTCAGAGTTCTACTTCTCCGTAAGTCTGGCCATCGTCATTGTCTGCTTATATATTTGGCCTCTTGTTAGAATGGCACTACCTTTTTAAATTCCATGATAACACCAGGGCTTTCCGCAAGAGCATTTGTTCTTTCATGGGCAAACCTATGTTTCTGTCTTTGGGACATTTCCAGATGCCTTTAGGAGTCAGCAGGCTCTGCCTCTTCTTCCCATTTGCTCCTCCTTTCTCCATGCTGGGGTCTGTGCTCACCAGGGTTGCTCTATAACAAAATAATCCCTCGCTCTCTTTCATTCTGCCCTCCTGCTCTGTTTTCTTATGGCCCTTGGCTCTTTCTTCTGATGTGTAAGGCCTATTGTTCTTGGGTATGAATGTGTTCATCTCTTCCTCTCAACTCGGACTCTGCCAGAGCCTTGAAGGTGGGGCCATGTCTGAGTTATGTTTATGGCCTCAGACCCAAAACAGTCCTGGCCCACAGAAAGTGTGTGACAAATGCCACATGAATAATTGAATGAATGCATTGCTTTCGCTGCCAGCCCTCATGATAATGAAAGGAAAAGAAGAGAAAATAATGAACACAACAAAGATGGGGCAATAACAAAACCTCAAGAATTCTTAAGAAGATTCTGCTGTAGTGTCCCTGGTCTTCATGAAACCATAAATGAGCCCAAGATTGGGTCTTCACTCTCCTTGTCACTTTTCTGCCTTCCATTATTAAATGGTTCCAGATAAGGCTTCTCTTCTCCCCTTCATACTTTTCCCAGGTTTGGGGATCTTAAAGTTTTCTTGAATCCCCATATATGCCTATTGAAATACAGGAGACGTGGCAGAATGTCAAAATGCATCAATAATGAGTTCAAAGTAGGAGAGAAAGACTATTTTGAATGACCATGCCAGAGTTGGCAATGGATAAGTTCCTAGGAGAGAAATTACTTGGCCATCCTAGCCCAAGGAAAATGCATTGCTCCCTATATGATGTAAAATGACAACTCAAATGGCAATTCAAATATAATCACTGTGTGATGCAAGAGGTAGTGCGTATGTTGAGGTATGGCTACCTCAAGGCTTTTGTTCGGGATGCTGTGAAAAACTGCCAAGCAAAATTCTATTTAACCATGTCACAGAGCCCATGTCTTTATAGTTGAGATTATCTAATTAAATCAGGTAAGAGTCCCCATCTTCCACTTCAGCCAAATAATTAAAGGAAAATCAAAGCTTTGAGCCTGAAAAATTGTCAGCACTCCAATGCTTAGCCATTTGCAAATACAGCAACAGCCAACACTTCTCCCATAACAAAATAGAGATAGATGCCATTTTCCCCATTTCCGTAACCCAGTCTGTTAACTGCAGTTTTGCATGTTGACAGTGCAATGATAATCACGACCCTGAGGCCCTACAGGATTGAGAAATGCCTTCTGAAGCATCAAACAGAGATTAAATTGTCTTGCCTGTAGTTACAGCGTTAATTTAAATTAGAATTCTTTGAAAACTGGTATTGGATTACCACTACTCAAAAGACATGAAATTTTATCTAAGGGTGACCCAGTATGAACCAGAATGTATGATTAACATGAACATTCTTCTTTTTTTTTTTTTTAAAGTCTTTCAAGATGCACAAGACTTTTTTAAAAAACAATTTATTGAATATAAAAACCACCATTTGGCTGGGTGTGGTGGCTCATGCCTGTAATTCCATCACTTTGGGAGGCTGAGGCAGGAGGATTGCTTGAGCCCAGGAGTTTGAAACCAACCTGGACAACATAGCAAGACCTCATTTTTAGTAAAAATGTAAAAAAAAATAGCCAGATGTGATGGGCATGTGCCTGTAGTCCCAGCTACTCCAGAGACTGAAATGGGAGAATCACCTGAGCCCAGGAAGTCGTGGTTGCAGTAAGCTGTGATCACACCACTGCACTCCAGCCTGGGTAACAGGAGTGAGACCCTGTCTCAAAAAATAAACAAATAACAACAACAACAACAACAAAATCCACCATTTACTTTGGAATGGAACATGACAGTTTTCAAGTGTTTCCATGTATTTCTTGTCTGATTCCAGTAACTCTTCAGAAATGTAGATGAGTAAAATGTTGAGGATAATGTCAGTGTCCCACCCAATTCCTTTTTTACTTTTACACTCAGACTTTGGTGTGCTTTCATTTCCAAATTGCAGCTCTATTTTGGAGAACTTCCCTTGGGCTATTAGAGAACACTTTGCCCAACTGGGTATAGCACTAGAAGTTTCTGGGAATTTACATTCCCTCATCCTGCCCTCAGTCCTAGTCAGTGACTGAAATGCAGGAGCATGAAAGGTTGGCCAGATATGGGTGGCTTATGCCTGTAATCCCAGCATTTTGGTAGGCAGAGGCCAGAGAATCACTTGAGGATAGGAGTTCAAAACTAGCCTTGGCAACATAACAAGACCCCATCTCTACAAAAAAAAAAAATTTTTTAATAGCCAGTGTCGTGGCACACACCTGTAGTCCTAGCTACTCAAGAGGCTGAGGCAGGAGAATCCTTTGAGTCCAGGAGTTTGAGGCTGCAGTGAACTGTGATCATGTCACTGCACTCCAGCCTGGACAACAGAGCAAGACGTTATCTCTGAAAAAAAAAGAGGAAGAGGAAGAAGAAGCAGAAGCAGAATAAGAAGAAAACAACTCTGGAGCTGCCTTCAGAGTTCCCCTGTGGGATCAGGCTGGAGGGCTGGAGCTGGCTCCTGCAGGACTTTTCCTGAGATCACACCCTTGCTCTGCTTCCTCCCCTCTCCTTAGTACCTCCACTTTCTTAATAAGTCACCCAAAACTGAAGCCACAGGTAATAGCTACTCCTGGAGAGTATGACTTAAGACTCAGGGGTAATTAATTATCAACCTTTTACAAATGGAAAAATGGACTCAAAGTAAGTTAAGTGACTTGTCCAAGATCATATAAGCTGAGTCTAGAGCCCAAGTCTTTCCATTAATCAGCCAATCAATCAATATTTATTGAGCATCTATCACTATACTCAGAATAGGAAATAATAGAGAGCTAAACACACTACAGTCCCTAACACCATTCAAATGCACAGGCTGGTGAGAAGAACAGCAAGACTCACCACAATGATTTTAGCTGGCAGTACTTTCCAATTGAAAGGAACTTGGAACAAAAGGGTATTAATTACGTCTTTTCAGGTTGATTTTGTCATGACTCCACTTGAAGTCAGTCAAAAGAGTGAGCATTTTTACTGAACACAACTCAAGGTGTCTCAAGTCTAATCAATTGCTTTCCTGCCCATCAGGGCACTACATTCAAGCAACTGATGGGGGGAGAAATAGAGAGGGGTCTGGGTAGGATGGGGACTTAATGGGATCCATGATGGAGAAATAGAAAGGAAGAAAATGGCTGGGTCCAGGAAGAATCCGACACTAAAGAGGCAGTGTTTCTGCACGTGGTTACCATGCCTTCGAACACACCCCAGGGCCGTGGCCCTCAACCTCTCAGATGCCAGCTTCCTGGGGAAGGGCTGAGCCCACCCTCTGTAAACCAAAAATAAAATTCTAAGCTCCCCTCAACCATCTGAATTGATTCCCTCTTCTTGGCCAGGGCACTCCAAAGTTAACCTGAAAAACTGGTCCAGACAATGACAGGAAGTGGGGGTAGTGGGGATGGGACAGGCCTCATGATGCCCTCCTCCCTTTTGGAATTCAGGAAAAGCCAACCAGTATTTAACATCAACATAGACCTTAAGTCTGATAAGAAACATTTACAATCTGTTCTCTCTGAAGCCTGCTACCTGGAGGCTTCATGTGCATGAGAAAACTTTGGTCTCCACAACCTCTTATGTAACCCAGACATTCCTTTTCTATTGATAATAACTCTTCCAACCAATTGCCAATCCAGAAATTTTAAAATCTACCTATCACCTGGAACCCTCCCCACCAACCCCGCTTCAAGGTGTCCCACCCTTCTAGACTGAACCAATGTATATCTTAAATGTATTTGATTGATGTCTCACATCTCTGTAAAATGTATAAAACCAAGCTGTGTCCTGACCACCTTGGCCACATGTCAGCAGGACCTCCTGAGGCTGTGTCACAGATGTGTCCTTAATCTTGGCAAAATAAACATTCTGAATTGATTGAGACCTGTCTCAGATACTTCAGGGTTCGCACCTCCTTAGGTCACCCACAACAAAGCCCAGCAGCATCTCAGGGGCATCACTAGACCTGGTGGCCTAGTGATCTGAATCTGCATTTCTGAGCCTGGCTCAATTTGTCTGAGACTGACAGAGATGAAGTTATTCATCTAAGTTCACACAACCCAGTAAGAAGAAAAGCCAAGATCTGAACCCAGGAATGCCTAACTCCCAAGCCCATGCTTGAATACCAAGAAAGAAAAGGAAAGAACGGTATTCTCATGAGTTCTCAGTTTTTCTCAGCAGAATAAACCACACTGCTAAGTTAGGCTGAGCAAATGCCTAAGCATAAAAGGAAATGAAATTCTCAATGAAAAACAAAAAAGCAGAATTAAGTTATCTCACAAAGAAATAGCCTGGAAAGAAAGAGGAAAGCCTCTAAATGAGATGGAATATAAAACAATGTTAATGTTCTAAAACTCAAAAGATGTGTCAGCTAGGAAGGAAAAGCTAAAGACAGAAGATGCTGGAGGTCATTTGTGTGTGTTTACCTTTATCTTCATAGTAACTTCACTGCAATCCCTCTGTATCACTTGCTACAAGAAAAGAAACAGCAGATATTAAAAAGGCAAGAAAAAGGTTTAGTATTTTCCTAGTATGCACCCAAACATGATATGGATCAGGCCTTTCCTAAAAACTAGAGAAGCAAAATAAGATAAATAGGGTTTTTTGTTTGTTTGTTTGTTTGTTTTACCTATATACAAACAAAAGGAAATAGAAGGATGCTAGAATTCGCAAAGCCAATCTAACCTGATATAGCAGAAAAATTCTTTGGTTACACTAACTTGAGGTTAAACCTTAGAAGAACACACGGTAAAGGGAGTAGGCAGTCCTAAAAGTAGCTGGAAAATGATAACATAAGTGACGCTGAAAGCTAAGGAATACTTCTTTCTGTGGGAGATCATGCTTAGGATCTAACTGTTTTTCAAGCACAGAAGAGGCACTCTTTATTGGGAGGGCACCTTGTGGGGAATCACAAGGATTCCCTTCTTCTACCTCCCAACCCCCTGGAAGTCTCTGCCCTCAGATTCAGGCAGAGGAATCCGAAATGCTTACTTGGCTTCCCTCTTGGGACTTGAAGCCTCATTAAAAATGCAAAGAGAGCCTGGGAGGAAAGTAAAGCACCATTAATTTGAAGTAGGACCATTGAAATCTTCCCTGTGCACACGTGTCCTTGCCAGTGCGACCTTGGCCATTTCCTGGCCTGAAAAAAAAAATGTGGCGATAGTCAAACTCTCTTTTCCAGGGTTTGTTGTGAGAGCTCCAAGAACATGTGGAAACACATGGCACATGGTAGATACTCAGTAGCACGAAGCTCTCCCTCCTGAAATAGAAAAGTGCCAGACACAGGGGAACAAGTTTAAGGGGGATAAGGGAGCAGAGGAGGGGAAAGGGATGACTAGGGCTCCAGCTGCTCCTGCCTAAAAGGGAACTACCAGTGAGCGTCCTAAGTCAACTGCATTCCATGGCTGGAAGGTGGGGCCTGGAAAAAAATGGGGAGCACAGAAGAGAAGTATCTTGATACCTCAACCCAATATAGTCATGACTAAAAGGGAGACACTTTTCCCAGGGAATGTGTAGATGAGGTCAAGCTCCCTTGAGAAACTGTGAATTAACCATAATCTTCAGAGCCCAGAGCCTGAAGAGATGCTGGTGGCACCCAGAATTAGGAACTGAAGCTCTCCTACCCTCATTGTCAGTAGATCTTTTACCTCTGTCAAATCAGAATCCTCTGGAGGGCTTGTTAAAGGACAGATTGCTAAACCCCAACCCAGCCTTTCTGATTCAGTAGATCTGGGGTACAGGCCAAGAATGTGCATTTCTGACAAGTTCCCATATGATACTAGTTCTGCTGGTCCAGGGACCATACTTTTAAGAACCAGTGTTTTATACTTTTATTTAATAACCTTACGAGAGATCCTCAGCCTAAAGCTAACAGTGACTTTGAACAACTCCTCCTATTGGCACCCCTGCACTTGAGTTGAGGCATTGTGCTAGCTGACCCCTGAGAGCCCTGCCAGCTCTGGTGTTCTGCAATTTTGCAAGTGTCTAACCAGTTCAGTGCATTTACTGCTTAGCTCTGGGCTCAGAATGGGGAGAGAGCAGGAGTGCAAGTGTGACTGAGTGACAAGGAGAATCTCCAAAAGACAGAAAGAGCAAATACTGCATTTTTTTCCCACTTCCCTAATTTTGCTCCATACTCTAAAGTACTCTCCTGACCTCAACTAAGCTTGCCCTGGGATCCTGAGGTTGGCAGATATTTAAAATAAAGAATGAGCTGTTTGGCCAGGTAGTTTTCCTAAACGTCCTCCCCACCAAGGATTCTCAGCCCCTATGGCTGTGCTTCGGTGACTCAACAATGACATCTGGTGGCCATGAAGGTGCATTCTAAGCCCTGATAACACCTACTCGTGCTTCTGAAGACTACAGCACATACAGGGGATGCCTAAATTGCCATAAATAAGCCCATTTATCAATCACATATAACATACCCCTACTATCTGTGAGCAAATTGTTCTCTTGGTTGAATGCCAGAAACATTAAAGTCTCTGACTTCTATTTTAAATCTCTATTCATTGACCCATTTGAAAGGATGCAATCCTTAGGAGGCTGACAACCCACTGTGGTTGATGCATCTTAACTAATATTCACATTTAAACTGTTTGGTTAAAGGAATGCAACAAAGCATTTGGCAGTGGAAAAAAATACAGCCTAACGTTGCATCCAACAATTTGATCTAAGCAAATAAATAAGTTATTTTCATTTCCAGTTTAACATAACAAGAATATTTTTACATGATAATTTGCTTTCAAAAATTCTAGCTGTGAAGTTCAATAACAGCACATGAAGCTTCCTGTCATTTCATATTTATGCTCCAATCCCAGTTTTGGCAGTTCCCATGGGCTCTAGACTGCTTGGCTAGAGACATTTTAGGCCATGTTTTCATAACAACAGGTAGAAAACGCAGCCCTAGAGCCAGGAAAAAATAAAGAACCTTTAATAGGGTTTTAGACATGGGACTTGCTCACCTTTTCCTCCTCCTTGCTACCAGGCAAGTTTACAACTCAAAGAAATGGTCAAGCTTTCCCTTCTAGTCTCCTAAATATACGGTACCAGGTGCCTGTTCCAAGCTCACAGTGTCAGAAAAGTCCCTTCTCTCCCTGGATTGACTAACAGCAAGAGCAGCCAGCTGGTACTGATCAAGAATTGACTCCATGCTGGGGGCTGTGCCCAAAACATCATATGCAGCTGGTCAGATCTCCAGGGAATCACCAGGAAGGCAGAACTGTATGTATCCCATTTCACAGATGAGGCGATGGGGCCTAGCTGGTGAGGACCTTTGCACAAGGTCTCACAAATAGCATGGGTTCTGAACCCAGACATCTAATTCCAGACTAGGATCATGCCTGGCTGGGTGTGTCAGGGTGAATCTGACCCATCCTCATCTAGTCAAATCCTTCAAACAGCAGCTTCAACCTTTTCTCCTCCTGCCCTACATTTCCCACCACTGTCACACTCACCAACCCAATCCCTTCCAATGGCACCAGTGCCTCTTGCCAGTGAAATCTCACCCTGCTTATCACTACCCCCTCCCACCGTCCACCCTTGCATTAAGGGGGTGACATGAACATAAGCATCTTAAAGGCAAGACTCATATCTAATTTGTGTCTGTATTAATCCCACATGCTGGCACAGGACATTATAAGCAGTCAGCGACCAGTACATGTTTGCAGGATGAGCAGATGAATAAATGGACCTGGAGAAATGCACTTCCACACTGTAAGAGATCCCTGGGGGCAGGAAGGGAACTAATCCCATTGGAGGGCATGGACAGTGATGATGCTAACCCCCAAAGAGTGGATAGGGGGGTGGGAGCACAGGGAGGACATCTAAGGAATTCACTCAGAAGGAATCTCTAATACCCAGGATGTCACCAACAACCAGAGTGATCCCACCACTGAACAAGACACCTTCAAGGCAGAGTCAGGCGCTGCAGCATGGAGCCAAAACAGAGGCCTCTGCAACCCTTCCCCTTTTAGCCTCTCTGGTGGGGCATTTAGGGAACACACAGAACCCCCCTCTCTTCTCTAGCACAGAATTACCACCGCCCCTTTCTAGACTGTGAGCTCTTCAAAGGCACAGGCTGTTTGGTTCTCTGCTAAATCCTGGATATCCTTGACACCTAGAGGAGGTTCAGTAGGTATTCTTAAAGCATTCAAGCCTTAATTTCAGCAGCCACTACAAAGCAGTGGTAAGGGAAAAATCTGTGTCATATCCAGAGCAACACCTAGAGTTCCTCAGTCTTTTACTGAAAGAGTGATGTATGTGTGTTCATATTTTGTAGATGCTAATTGTTGACAACATGATTTGGTAGCTTAAAAAATTGAAACTGACACCAGCAACCTGTTCAATCCATTTACAATCTTTCATCATCAATGCAAGGGACTTTGTCAACTGAGCGGGCCAGCTTCCCTTGTGAGGCCAGCATCTTGTTTCCTATTAGTGATGAGTATTACAAGTAAATAGATTGGCTTAGCATGTTAAATTGCATCCAACAGCCCAGCAAAAATCACAAGCTCATGTAAGAAAATAGAATCTGTGAAGTAAGGAGAGGGAGGATTCAAACCAATGCACATTTACTGATAAAAGTTTTGCTAACTAGCTTTGCCACCACCGGACTTGCTGCACCCCACCCTCCACAAATTGTCCAAAGTGATCTTTCTAAATGCCAATTGGCTCATATTGCCTCCCTGTTTAAAATTCTTTAGTAGTTTTTCCAATCTCTTTATCGTGTCATCCCAGACCCTCTGGAACGTAGGCCTTGCGTACCTCCCTAGCTCAAAACATCTCCCTTTACTCACTCCACGTTGTGCTACACACACTCCCCCTGTACTCCAGAAGTCTCATGGTATGCATGAATGGCTGCAGAGTCTCTTTCAACAGGACCTTTGCACAGGCTCACCCCTCCTTTAGGAATAATTTCCTTTACCCTTTCACCTAGCTAATTGCTTCAGGATTTAGACAAACTGTTTATCGTATCCAAGAGACTTTCCTAATGTAATGGGGTTAAATGGTGGTCCCTAAAAAG
Source organism: Macaca thibetana thibetana (assembly GCF_024542745.1). Taxonomy (NCBI): domain Eukaryota; kingdom Metazoa; phylum Chordata; class Mammalia; order Primates; family Cercopithecidae; genus Macaca; species Macaca thibetana. The sequence continues at coordinate 25,265,379 of NC_065597.1, read as the reverse complement.
GTATGTCTACATCCTAACACCCCAGAACCTATGAATGTGATAAAAAAAGGGGGGGTCTGTAGGGCCAGGTGCAATGGCTCACACCTGTAATGCCAGCACTTTGGGAGGCTGAGGTGGGTGGATCACTTGAACCCAGGAGTTCAAGACCAGCCTGGGCAACATGGTTGTATTAGTCCATTTTCATGCTGCTGATAAAGACATACCTGAGACTAGGTAATTTATAAAGAAAAAGAGGTTTAATGGACTTACAGTTCCATGTGGCTGGAGAGGCCTCACAATCATGGTAGAAGGTGAAACGCATGTCTCACATGGTGGCAGACAAGAGAGAAGTGAGAACCAAGCAAAAGGGGTTTCCCCATGTAAAACCACCGATTCTCATGAGATTTATTCACTACCACGAGAACAGTATGGGGGAATGACCCTCATGATTAAATAGTCTCCCACCAGTCCTTCCCACAACATGTGGTAATTATGGGAGGTATAATTCAAGATGAGATTTGGGTGGGAACACAGGCAAACCACATCAATGGTGAAATTCCAGCTCCACAAAAATATAAAAAAGTTAGCCAGGCATGGTGGCACATGTGTATAGTCTCAGCTACTCCAGAGGCTAAGGTAAGAGGATTGCTTGAGCCTGGGTGGCAGAGGTTGCGGTGAGCTGAGATCACACCACTGCACTCCAGCCTGGGTGACAGAGTGAGACCCTGCCAAAGAAGGAAGGGAGGAAGGGAGGAAAGGAGGAAAGGAGGGAGGGAGGCTTGCAAATTTAGTTAAATTAAAGATCTTGAGATACGATCATCCTAATCAGAGTGGGCCCTGAATTCAATGGTAAGTGCCCTTGTAAGAGACACACAGAGGAGGGTCACAGGGAGAAGGAGGAAAGGAGCCATGAGACTAAAGCGATGCAGTCACAAGTCAAGGAATGATGCCAGGAACCACCAGAAGCTGGAAGGGAAAAGGAAGGGTCTTCCCCCAGAGCCTTTGGAGGAAGCATGGACCCACTGACAGCTTGATTTCAGACTTCTGGCCTCTAGAACTGTAAGAGAATCAATTTCTGTTGTTTTAAGCCACCAAGTGTGTGGGAATTTGTTACTACAGTTCTGGGAGACTAATACACTCGACCTTACCTTCAGAAGCTCCCTGTTCTGTGCTACCCCAACCTTGTCTCTGTCTTTTTTGTATGGTTTTGTGATTGCTATTTGATTTTGTTGCCTTCCACACCAGACCCTGTGCCTAGAAGGTGAAGATTTTATCTTCTGTGTTTTCTGCCAGGTTCCAGCACTTCCTTGAATGGTTCGCAAGGCTGTCAGCAGGTAAAGAGCAAAAATGACCAAGAGTCTAACATGATCTTTAAAATCCCCAAATCTGCCACAAATGTCTTCTGAGAACAAGCCTATAAGTTCCCCCTCGTGTCCCCTTGCTCAAAGCTTCTCTTGGTCCTCAGTTAATTCCTGCATTTCTTTGCCAACAATGCTATCACTGCCCACTTAGCCAGCCAGATGAATCATGTATCTCCCTCTTTTGTCAAAGGGTGACAAGCTCTTAAAATTATTCATAAATAATTTCCATGGGTTTTAAGCCTCCATTCACTGTTTCAGGCTTGAGTGCATCCATTGCCTGTGAATCCAACTTCATTGAGTAGAAAGGTAGACTCACTGTGGCATTAAAATTGTCTTTCTCTTTTTTAATTGCACATTACTAAAAATGGACATACACCACAACCCTACCTAAAGTGTTAGGTGAAAAAATGGAAGAATGATAAATGTGTATTCATCCCAAGGCTCTTGACAAGCTCCCTGAAGAAAACAAGCTCCCTAAATAAGGTTTAGTCCTTGGCTGCAAAGGGGTTTATAATCTAGGTTAGTCTAATAATAATAACTGCTAACATTTGCTGCCTTGCCACCAAATCTGTTTCGGTTTTGGTTTTTGATAAAGCACAATTACTTCCAAACGTACCACTAAAAATTTTTTTTTAAAGATTTCCCTTTCCTTTGTTTTTAAAATAAATATATATATCAACAATAAGCCAGAAGGTCTATTACCTGTTTACAAATGAGCTGGAAAGTAGAGGTAATGATAAGTCAAGCAATGCGGCACTGCTGGTGGGAATGCAAAATAGGATAGCCGCTGTGGCAAACCATCCAGCAGTTCCTCAAAATGTTGAACAGAAAGTTACCATATGATCCAGCAATTCCACTCCTAGGTATGTAACCAAAGAAATTAGAAACAGGTATTCAAATATTCATAGCAGCATTATTTGTTACATCCAAAAGGTCCACCAACAACGCAATTGTCCATCCACCGATAAATGGATAAACAAAATGTGGTCCATCCATACAATGGACTACTGCCTAGCCACGAAAAGGAATAGAGCACTGACACATGGGAGCAGCATGGATGACACTCGAAAACACCATGTGGGTAAAAGAAGCCAGTCACAACGCCCACATACTGTATGATTCCATTTAGATGAAATGTCCAGTCTAGGCAAATTCAAAGAGACTGATTAACAGTTGCCAGGGGTTACGGGAAATGAGGGTAGAGAGGTTAAGGGGCAATGGAGTTTCTCAGTCAGCTCAGGCTGCTATCACAGAAACACCATAGACTGAGTGGTCGAAATGGCAAACATTCATTTATCACAGTTACAGAGGCTGGAAGTCAGAGATCAGGGTGCCTAAGTGCCTGGTTTCTTGGTGAGGGCCTCTGCTTGGTTATATTCTCACATGGCTCTCCTGGGTGCATGCATGCAGAGAAAGAGCAGGGTGTAGTCCTTCTTTTGTTTTCTTTTTTTTTTTTTTTTTTTTTTTTTTTTTTTTGAGACGGAGTCTCGCTGTGTCTCCCAGGCCGGAGTGCAGTGGTGCAATCTCGATCTTGGCTCACTGCAACCTCTGCCTCCCAGTTCAAGCGATTCTCCTGCCTCAGCCTCCTGAGTAGCTGGTTCTACAGGCGCCCACCAGCACACCCGGCTAATTTTTTGTATTTTTAGTAGAGACGGGGTTTCACTGTGTTAGCCAGGATGGTCTCAATCTCCTGACCTCCTCATCTGCCCGCCTCGGCCTCCCAAAGTGCTGGGATTACAGGCATGAGCCACCTCCCCCGGCCTCTTCTTTTCTTACAAGAACATTAATCCCATCCTGGGGGCTCCACCCTCATGACCTCATCCAAGCAGAATTAGCACCCAAAGGCCCCACCTCCTAATACTATCCCATTGAGGGCAAGGGTTTCAACATATACATTTGTGGGGGGGGATATTAACATGCAGTCCATAACATGAAGTGACTGCTCATGGGTATGAGGCCTCTTTATGTGGTGTCAAAAACGTTTTGAAATTGATTGTAGTGATAAATGCATAGCCCTGAGAATATACTGAAAGTCGTTGAATTGTGCAATTTAAATGAGCGAATTGTATATTGGGTGACTTATATGTAAAAAATAAATAAATAAATAAATAAATAAAAACCCTGTTACCAATAAAAAAGAAGGAGGAATATGAAAAGAAACAATGAAAGAAGGGATTACAACCTCAAAAAGATCAGGAATGAATATATCCTAGAGAAAGTACTGTCCTGTGAAAGATTCAAAGCCAATATCAACACCACAAAGCAATTATAGGGAAAAGCTTTGTGTCAAATCCAGGACAACTACAGACTCCCCTTTTCTTGAAAAGGTAATAATGCTTATTAGGTGACAGTACTGTTCTCAATGATCCAGAACATTCAGAACATTTAAAATGAGATAATATCATATAAATCACTAAAGTCTCAAAGACCCTGTGCAGTAATTTAATTTCTAGTTTATAGATGAGAAAACTGAAGTACAGAGAAGTGAAGTTGCTTGTCCACAATCACTACCTACAAGCAGAGTAACTCCAAAGCCCAGTGCTCAGCTGGGTAGACAAGATGTACCCATATGAAAACACGAGGAGTATAATATGTGGATCAAGAGAATGGCAGGGACAGTCAATGTCCTCACAGCTCCCTGAAGGAAAAGTGCTTCTGCAGAGAGGGCCTTGAAAAACTTAGTGCAAAGGGAATTTCCAGACACTTGGTGATATGGTTTGACTGTGTCCTCACCCAAATCTTACCTTGAATTGCAATTCCCATAATCCCCACATGTCGTGTGAGGGACCCAGTAGGAGGTAATTGAATCATGGGAGTGGTTACCCCCACACTGCTGTTCTTGTGATAGTGAGTGAGTCCTCATTAGATCTGATGGTTTTATAAGGGTGTTTCCCCACTCCTAATTCTGTACTTCTCCTTGCTGCCACAATGTGAAGAAGGACATGTTTGCTTCCCCTTCTCCTATGATTGTAAGTTTCCTGAGGCCTCCCCAGTCATGCTGAACTGTGCATCAATTAAACCTCTTTCCTTTACAAATTACCCAGGCTTAAGTATGTCTTTATTAGCAATGTGAGATCAGACTAATACACTTGGACAATTGGAAAGGGAAACTGAGTTTCTATATCTCTGGGCGTTGGACAAATAGCATCAGGAAAAGTGAAGTTCATTCAGACTGCGAGTAGACCCTCAAGGGAGATGCTGCAAGTGGAAATCAAGTACTTTGCCAATTGCACAAGCTGATGAATCTGGCTCCTAGTGTGCCAAGAAGCATTCAGGCAGAAAGCTCCATATTTATTTTCAGGCCCAGAACAAATTTGATTGGGCAGCAATAACTGCCTTAAATATAGTCTCTTTCCACTGGACACAACTGAAATGTCTAGATCATAGTTTCCCAACTAGTGTTCCATGGAATACTAGTTCTGCTTGTTGCCAAGAGGAGGTTGGGTTGAGAGAAAAGTGTTGCATGTTTAAACAAACTTTATAAATGCCTGATAAAACTGGATTAAGATTTCTCTACTTAACTAAAATGCACTGAGAATCTTCAAGAGGCCACAATAGATGGCAATATTCACCTACAGGATCAGAAACCACATTCTCATAACAGAGAATTTGGCCTCACTGAACTCGTTTTACTTTCTACAAATGTGTATTTTCTCCTTTTTGGGACTTTGCCTACTTTTTCCTTCCCTCCTTATTACCTGCCAAACGCTTTGTCTCATTTCTTCCAGAAGTCTTCCCTGACCTCCACAAACGGACTTAGGATCTCTTGCTTTACATTCCCTAGACATTCCCCACTCTACCATCATAGCATTCAACACATTGTATTTATTACCACTCATTTGATTTTCTGCTCCTATTGCTAATCCACGAGCTCGGTAATTAAGGGGTCACATCTGCCTCATGTATCATGGTATCCCCAGGGTCTAGGACTCTGCTTGGCCCACAGTGGTTGTTCAATAAAGTTATGGTTAAATGAATGAATGAGTTGCAATCTACCTCCTTATAAACTCCTTTGCCCTCTGGAGACCCACAAGAGCTCTGTCTTTACGAGCAATGCCAATCACTGCTTGGGGAGTCCTGGCCACAGACTCCCCAAGTCCATTTCTAAGGGGGTCTACTCACCCACAGTCCTGCTCCCTGTGGGGCTATATTCATAAAACAAGGTGTTGCCCCATCCCTAGCCACCTATGGGCTACAGAACCTGACCCAAAGGTGGTCGACCTAGAGGCAGTGCAAAGATGAACTAGACCCTTCAGATTTTTTTCCCTGTTTCAGGAGTTGAAAATAAGACACACAGACGGAAGTTGCCAGTTGATGGTGGATAGTACACAAAGAACATTTCTTCAAAATGTTCTTCGAAATCTATATCTGTACTGTTCAATAAAGTAATCATTAACTATTTAAATATAAATTTAAATTAATTAAAACTAAAAATTCAGAGTCACACTAGCCACATTTCAAGTGTTCAACAGTCATGTGAGGCTAATGGCTACTATATTAAACAATGCATGTGAAGAACATTTCCATCGTTGTAAAAAATTCTATTGGACAACACTATCCTGCGTCTTTACAGTACAGCTTATTTACCTTGACCAATGTAAGTACAGTGTAAGAGTCTCTGCTCCTTACAGAGACTCCAAAAAAGTCTCCAAAGGAATCCAACCAGAACACCATTGCACGATGTAGCCCATCATTCATTTAACATAAAAGTTGTATTGATGTACAAAGTGATAGTAACATGTGATCTTCTGAGTGCTAGGGATGCATTAGTGAGCTCCTACCACTGAATGAAATTGGGCAGGGTGGCCCTGGTTGGAGCCTTGGGAAGCTGAGAAAATGATGGGGTTTGCACACTTCTTGCTGCTAATTGGGCTTTCAGCTATGAATGCTGGTGATCCTGGAATCCTGCTTCTAAGCCCCCCACATCCATTTGAAGCCTCTTGCCTCCTGATCTGCCTTGAACCTCCTTCTGCCTCTCCTGTGGCTGACCTAGCTCCTGCTTTGCTCCTTCCAAGCCCCCAGTCCTTTAGCTCTGCTCCCCTGACCCTCCTGGGACAGACCCTACCTCAGTAAACCCCTTTGGTCCTTAAAGGTGCCCTAGGAGGTTTTAGAGCTTCCTTCCCCATCCATGGAGCACATTCCTTTACCTTTAAAAGCAAAATTAAGTCAAGGTGATGATCAGCCCTAAGTTATGGGGGACACCAACAACAGGTTAAGCCCCGACTAGACACTTGATTTTTTCCAATCCCCACTGCCGTCTTATAAGAATGTCACCCTCAGGTGAGGAAACAAATTCAGAGAGATCAAATAAGTAGTCCCAGATATACAGCAAGAAAGTGACTGGGTTGGGATTTAAATAAAGGTCTTTTACTCAAAGACCAACATTCCTTCTGTTGTACCTTAACTTCAATTCTCTCCTGGGATTTTTGTAACTCAGGGCTCCACTGGCCTCAAAGATTCCTCACACTTAAAAATGTCTCCTTACTCTTGCCCTCTCTCAAACATACAGTCCTTTCTTTCACAAGAAGAATCCAATGACAGATAATAGTTTAAAGCCTGATTCCACTCAAAGAGATTCATATTTCAACTAAGCAAGGAGTAGGCAAGCCATGGCTTATGGGTCAAATCTCGCCCACCACCTGTTTTTGCATGACCCACAAACTAAGACTGCTTTTTTACATTTTTTAAAGGTTGGAAACATTAAAGAAAAAATAATATTTTGTGACATGTGAAAATTATATAAAATTCAAATTTCAGTGTCCATACATAAAGCTGTACGTGTCCATACATAAAGCTGTAGTGGGACATGGTCATGCCCATTCATTTACATGTCTACAGCTGCTTCTGTCCCACAAAGCAGAGTTGAGTAATTTCAAAAGAGATTGTGTGACCTGCGAAGCCTAAAATATTTATTATCAAGACCTTGATAGAAAATGTTTGCAGACCCCTGAATTATGCTAAGGGTGTTATGTTCTGACAGTGAAATCTCAGGCATTGATCACGATGGAAACAGAATATGTAAGACTGACATCACACGGTAATCTGGGAGTTGATGGTGTAATTCTCCCAGTCCCTGGGTTGGTGACATAGTAAAGAAGGGCCCCATGGAGTGCTTCTAGTAATATTGATTGGGTAGGTCTAAGGGAGGTATTCTGACATCCTCGATAATAAGAACTACTTAATCTGATCATACCAGACACAACCTCAAACCTAAGCAACACTTCAAAGGAAATCATACTGGGAAGACGCCTGGATGAAGTATTAATATTAGTAACCAAGGAGAGTGATCGAGTCAATTAGGCCAATTAACATGCAACAGTTCTGAGGTCTCACCAACATGGTATCATCTGCTTATGCACACATCATTTTTATCAGCCTCATAACTCTTTCATCTAGGAAGTGCTATTGGTCTTCTAAGCCCATGACCACTGCAAAGAGAACAGTTATACTCTGACCCAAAAAAAGATATGATTTTTCTCATTCTACCTTAACTTCTTTCCAACAAGGATAAAACAGAGAAGCAAGCATCCCTCTGCCATCCTTTTCACCCTGGCTGTCACTCCATTCTCATCAGCAAATATCAAGAGAAGTGATCAGGGCCCCCACTATGACTCATTACTCAGATGTGAAAGCGGCTGTCTTCTTCCTTCAGTTCCCTGAAATATGAGAGATAATAGAAGTGGGGTTTTTTTGTTGTTGTTTCTTCTTTTTTTTTTTTTTTTTTTTTTTTTTTTGGCTCAGAGCTAAATTTAATGCTTAAGTACCACAACTATCCTTAGCCTAGATTGTAACGTCCTGGAATTAGGATTGTAATGTCCTAGAATTAGGATTGTAATGTCCTAGAGTGATATCCTAATCATGTCCTAATTCTGGGACACTACAATATTCCTAACTCCAAAATACTACTCTCAATGTTTTGTTCTTACTTCAATAACTCTTTTAATATGTAACTTTCAGTGTCATACACCTTAAATGATTTTTTGAGGTAACAAGCGCATAAGGAATAAAAAGATTATATGTGTATACACAAAAGAATATTTGTGTATACAATATATAATGGTATGTAATAAACAATATTATAGTTAATACAAAGTAACCATTTACTGTACACTTGCATGAGCCAGCCTCTCTACTAGATATTTCACATACCTCAGCTAATTCTTTCACAAACCTGTTTCTTATTGTCAGTAGATGAGGATGATTCATTATGAGGGCCTAATTGCAGGTCTGAGTCAGAATTTCTAAGGTCAAGCCAGGACTTTGGGCAGAAATCGGTTGCAGACTCCAGCAAGAGACACTAAGTCTAGGAGGACTTGTCAATTCACCAGATGCTCAGAACATGTACAGATGTCAGAGAAGGGTGAGAGCTGGGGAGCAAGCTGGAGTTACTATCACATGGCCAAAGAGCATGGACAAGGAAAAGAGTTCCTTTTCACAGCAAAGATTTACAGAACATCTCCCAACTCAAGGAGTTTAGGGTTAGACAGAGAATATTACAGCTCTCCACTACATAAAGTACAATGGAATGCTATAGGCAAACTGCTTTGGGAATTCAATCTCCCTTCAGCTCTGGGGGAAATAATAGATGGGGAATCAAAGAATTCAACAGCCACTGATTTAAGTGTCCAATATGCAATAGGTCCTCTGGTCAATGGGATATAAAGATGAGTGAGACACTGTCACACCACTGCTCACCATCTAACAAAGATAGAATACGTACAAGGGAAGACTTCCTAGAGAAAATATTATCAAAAGTGAGTCTTATATACACATGTGCATGGTAGCATTATTTGCAATAGCCAAAAGGTGAAAGCAAACCAAATATCCATCAGCAGATGCATGGATAAACAAAATGTGGTATATCCATACAATGGGATATTATTCAGCCATAAAAAGGAATAAACTTCTGATACATACCACAACATTTCTAAACCCTGAGGACATTAAACCAACTAAAATAAGCCAGTCACACACACAAAAGAAAGACAAACACTGTGATTCTACTTACATGAGGCACCTAGAATAGTCAAATTCATAGAGACTGAAAGTAGAATGGTAGTTTCCAGGGGCTGGGGATAAGGGGGATGGGGAGTTCATGTTCACTGGGCATAGAGTTTCAGTTTTGCAAGACGAAAGGAATTCCACAGATGGATGGTAGCACAAGAATGTAAATGCACTTAATGCTGCTAAACTGTACACTTAAAACTAGTTAAAATGCTAAATTTTATGTTATGTGTATCTTACCACAATTTAGTCAATTTTTTTAAAAGTGAGCTTTAGTGATCAAGTCACTTTTGGACTTTTCAAACACAGAATCAAGGAGACGTAAATAAAAGTCAGAATTAAGAATGATCACAAGCCTAAGGAAACAGTCAAGACGGAAGGATCTGAGGGTAGCCGGGGATTACCGAGAGCACTGCAACCTCGATGCCTGTGACAGCTCCTTAGCTCAAGTTGTGAATTTTATGTGAAATCTATTTAGGAAGAAATAGTCCCAGGCTAGGCCTTGCTGAAAAAAATGAAGAGGATATCAGTTTAGATGCAGGGAAGCAACAATATCTAGGCCACCTTTTATAAGGTAGTCACCTGGGAATCGTGGGGGTTTGCTCAACTCACCCTTTGTCTCTTTGTACCAATGACTTTAAGATCGGCAATTTCAGGCCACTCCCAACAAGGCACCATATCATTTCACAGAAGTGTGGAGAAAGCATGAGGAGAAAGGAGAAAAGTTCCCCTCTCTTCGTTCATGATTCATGGAAAGGTCCCAAAAAGCTATCTAAGTTATTAGGATACATTCTGCAGAGTTTTGTGGCCTATAAGGCCTGTTTGGGCTTCAGTGAAATCAGAACCTGAGACAAGGACTTTAGCGCATGTGCTTCACTTGGAGGTGATCATAGATTATTAAAGAAAGGAAGTGAGGAACTAGGGAAAGTAAGACAGGGAAGAGTGGAAGACCAAGTCAGGATGTACACCTGGGATTGGAGCTGTTGGCCAAAGGGGCTCAATTTCTGAACTGGGAACTCCAGAGGTGAGTACAGAATGCCTCCCAAACTACCCATCTGAAAGACAAAGGGCTGGAGCCTTCTTCCACAAACTCCCATCCTCTGTTGGTTAGGCATTGACCTCAGGGGTATTCACTCCCTGACATTTCCAGGAGGCCTTTGCATGACCCAAGCAGACCCTGGCAGCTCAGATAGACTCTGAGGGCAGAAAGCAGAAAGGAACTCCACACTTCTGTGCTTCTTATAGGATGCCACCAAATGAATCTGAGCTGTCATAGAAGTGTCTCCCACAGCCATGGCTAAAATCAGAAGTAGGCATGAGATATGGGGCACCAAAAGTGTCTCTACGTGGACCTGTATTGTCTTAGGATAATTTGAGGAAGACTGAGATAGTTCCACTGTATGGTGACTTGTGACATTTTATTATTCCCATAAAGCAACAAACCTGGAGAAGGGACAAGGCTTTTTAACAGGCACTGTAAGCCTATCTCAAAAATATATATTATTGACATCCTAAGAACTTGCAAGTCCCAAAAAACTTCTTCCACAAGGACAGTATTACACAACTGTCTCAAATGCAGCTACTTCCAGCAAAGTAACACGACTCCTCATAGTAAGACAAAGTCATGGAGAATGTTGTCAGATGTCACAAGGTGACAGCCATGAGAATGCCCCTCCTAGCCCTCTACCTAAAGGAATCACATTTGACCAACAGCTCCAGAGGCTGTGAGCTCAAATCCATGGATACATTTGTGCCAAGGCCATACTTCCGTGGGTTGCTCCCTGTTGATTACTGGGTGCAGCAGGGATTCTAAGGCAGGTCCTGTCCTGGGAGATGCAGAACTCCTCTGATGAGGAGTGAGACTCACGACCTTCCCTATGGCCTTGCAGAACCTTCAGTAGACTACCCCATCCTTAGACTCTACCCGGCCTGCCATCCTCTTCTTCACTTTGAGGGCAGACACACACGGCCATCTGGTAGCTCTCCTAGTGTTTCCTGACTCCTACTCCATTTTCTCTCACAGACTTTTCCCCTAATGAAATTCTTGCATATTTAATCCAGTCTTATTTGCTTCTCAGAGGAGCTGGACTAACATGAGCTGCACTGAAAAGTCCATGTGCCTATTTTCTCTGTGAAATCTGTGCTCATGGCCTCCCTCTTCCCATAAACACCTGAGAATATTTTTCTCATTATTTTCATACTTGGCCTCACCCCTATGTTCAGGTGAGTATCAATTTATACAGATTTTACATACAATAGAGGAAATATATGTTTACTATTCCACAATAAGAAAGAGCTGATTACCTCCAGCAAGTATTCTAATAATTTAATAGATGAGAAAATATTGGGAGGAGAGGGATACTATAATATTGTTTGATCATGTGGTAATTACATCTTCAGATCTGCAATGCTTTTGGAGGGACCCAGAAAAATTCCCTTAAACTATACAAACAAATTTGTTGTGCCAGGCACCAAGGTACGCTGCCCAGATCTCAAGTGAGTCTGCCAAGAGGAGTGCAGGCAGCTGGCACCTCTAGCTGCAGAGCCTTAGGGGTGTACCCCAGTGGTCAAGCCAAGGCCAAGGTCTCCCTGGGCAGCTCCCAGCCAATGACTGGACATGACAGGGGTACTAGGGTCAGACATTTTCTGTCTGACATATGCTGCTCTAATGGGTGATCTCTACTTTGGAGCTACACATTAGTACAGTGAGGCCTTCTCAGATTTACTCTACAGGCTGAGGCTCTTTTTAAAACCTCTTCCCTTCCCCTCTCTACAGCTGTCAGATCTTCACTGTGATCTGAAGGCCTTCAGAGGATGAAACTGAGCCCCAGAGACAGAGCATACCTGCCCAATCTTTCTCAACAAGTCCATGTTCGAGCTAGAAACAGAACACACGTATCTTCAAGCTCCAAAGTACAGTGTTCCACCCACAGCTTGCTGCCTCTGCACCCCAGTGAGCTGGCTGGTGGCTGATGTGATCACCACAGTCAAACATCTTATACACTTAGACTCAGCAGTTGTCTCACTAGGTGCTCAGATGGCCAGTTACATGTCTTCACATCTCCATTTGCTGTACTATAAAATTTAGAAGACACTTGCCTCACATCAGCTCCCAGGGTAAGGAGGAATAAAATACTTTTTGTAGCTGGAAGAAAAGCCATAAATAACACAGAATTGTGCAGTCAGCTTTCACTTATCAGGGCAAATGGATGGGTGCACTGGTGCAGATACACGGCCTGGGGCTTCTGTGAATGCCAGAGCAGCATACACACAAGAGACCAGACAGACAAGCAGCTGGGGAACTAGGAAGGAGCCCCAGATAAGCCTGGGAAGAGTGGCCCTGCTGAGCCGGCCAATCGGAGCCCGCTGTCTTAATATGTGCTCTTCTGAATGGAAAAACAGCATATGTAAGCAGTGCACAAATATATGGCTTTTAAGTATATGAAGAGAGAGAGATTCAAGCTCTCTCAGTATGGCAGAAACACAAAATTAAACTTCATAATAAGATAACATTATAAATTCAAATTAGTAGAGATCGACATGCAATATTGGTGAGGGTGTATAGAAACAATGTATTCATGCAAATGTAAATTGTGCACGTTTCTCCAGAGGAAAATTTGGCAATTTCTACTAAAATATAAAGTGTTTATACACTTGGACCCAACCATCCCACTACTAAGACTTCATGCTATAGATCAATTTGCACAGATACACAGATGCACAGGGTGACCATCGCCACAGAATTTGAAATAGCCAATCACTGGAAACAGACTCAAAGTCTACCGTGAGAAGAAAGTTTAAATAAATTGCAGTGAATATGCAATAATGATATGCAATGGAATGTGCTAATATGGAATAACAAGCCAACAATAAATAGAAAGATGCAGGATGGGTTGCTACTTAAAAAAACATGCATATGCTTATATATGCAGAGAATATGTTTGGAAGAAAACAAAAAAACTGATGGAAAGTAGCTACTGTTCTGAGAAGGGACTGATAGTGGGAAGGAGACAGTTTTCACTGTATAACCTTTATACTGTATTTTTACCATTTCTTTGCCTTATTTGAAAAATAAAAAACTTGTTAAAAATGTATGTTTTCTCCCTATAACACTGCTCATGGCAGCAGAAGTAAAAACAACATCAATAATAACAACCACCAACCCGCATTTAGCACTTTATATGCCATTCAACATTTCCCACCTATTTCTCTGATGTGAGCAGACAGAAATGATTTCTACCTATTTCTCAAATAAAAAAGCTAGAGCCAAAGAGAGTGCTTGAAGTGCCCAAGGTCACTGGAGAGGTCATCTGGAAGGGACCACTCTTTAATTTTGCCATCGCTCATACCCACATCTTCAAGGAAAGAAGGGATGAAGAAGTATGCTAATTTCCATGCTCTAAATTCTGGGAGCTTTTCTTTCCACATCTTCTCTCTGCCTCACAAAGAAGAAAATCGTTGTCTCTAATTAAAAAAGCAACAAGGCAACACTGAAGTTTTAAATAAAGGGACAAAATAAATGTTTGGCAAACGCAGAAAAAGAGTCACAGAGGACTTTCAGGCTAGAGAAGGTGGCCTGGGATGGAAGAATGAGCCCAGATCCTATGGGGACAATCCTTCATTCTTCATTCTCTGCTGAAGTCTTTGAACTCATTCCTTTCTCTCTACCCAAAAGAGCCAGTAAGGATTCCCTGGGAAATCAGAAGAGAGATTCCAGGTGCTGTTTTTCCACCAGGGATGGAATGTGGAGGAAAATAATGGAGAGGGTTATCAAAGTGGTTAAAACAGAAGGACCTCTGCCCTGCGGGGCCTTAAAGCAATGCTGTGGCTGAGCTCCTGAGATGAGATAACCTTGGCTTGACAGCTTCTGGCTGTCGAATGGGCAAATCACTGCGTGCATTCAGCTTCTTTCCTTGAAAAGATTGAGATATTGAATCTTGTCTCAGCATCCGTAACACATCAACAATGCACGATCCTTAGGGGAATGTCCACGATTTAACAATTTATTGTTGAGTAAGAAGGAAATTATAAGAGTATGTAACAAGACACACATTCACACACATGCATGCATATTCATTATGTATATATAGGATACGTGTTATCAGTGGTGTTCTCAGAGTATTCAAATTGATTTTTACAATGATTTGTTTTTTTAGTATTTCCAAATTTTCCAGTTTTCTGTAATATGCTATATTATTTTTACATTCAGAAAATATATATATTTATATATAATATGTATTATAAAAAGATATTCATATATTATATATTATAAAAAGATATATACGTGTGTGTGTATATATACACACACACATAAACACACACACACACACACACACATATATTTTTTTGAGACAGAGTCTTACTCTGTCACCCAGCCTGGGCTCACTGCAACCTTCACCCCTGGATTCAAGCAATTCTCATGCTTCAGCCTCCCAAGTAGCTGGAATTACAGGAACCTGCCACCGCACCTGGCTAATTTTTGTATTTTTCGTTGAGATGTGATTTCACCATGCTGGCTGGGCTTGTCTCGAACTCCTGACCTCAAGTGATCTTTCTGCCTTGGCCTCCCAAAGTGCTGGGATTACAGGTGTGAGCCACCGTGACCGGCCAGAAAAAATAATTTTTTTTTAAATAAAGACCATAAATACAATGAGGGAAGTTTAAGAGATAACTCTTAACTAACTCCATTGCAGTTAGGGTATGAGAATGCTATATACTTGAGGTCAGGGGTCGAGAGTTACAACTACCGTGACCAGCATTTCTACCCCCTTGGTTCTCCAGGATTAGGGCCTGTTAACTGGTGTCTAACATTTGGGACTGCCATTTCCATTAAACAGGGTAACCTGATGGTAATCCAGATTTCTTTTCACCTAGATTATGTTGCTGACAGCCTTCTCCTAGTTGACCTGTACAGTGTTAAAATGATTAAATGGGAAGCTGTAAGACTGAAGCAGCTCCAGTACATTGGGTTTCTACACAAGCAAACCAAAACCTAACTCAGTATAAATGGTCATATTTTAGGCCAATCAAAAACTGCTATCTCCTAACTAGGGACTTTCCTCTGGAACGATCCAAATAGAGCTACTGCTCCACTTTAACGAACCTTTTTGTTTGTTTTTGTTTCCTATCAAAGCCTTACCTTTGTGCCCCTCCAGTGAATCCCCAAACCAGTTGGAGGTTGGAGCTGCCTGACTCATGAATCACTATTGATTTTAAAGTTTATCTTTTGTTTTTCTTTGAGACAGAATCTCACTCTATCTCGCTCTGTTGCCCAGGCTGGAGTGCAGTGGCACAATCACGGCTCACTGCAGCCTGGATCACCCCAAGTGATACTCCCACCTCCGCCCAGGTAGCTGGGACTATAGGCATGTGCTACTATGCCTAGCTAATTTTTTGTAGAGACAGATTTTTTACCATGTTGCCCAGGCTGGTCTTGGGCTCCTGGCCTCAAGCAATCTACCTGCCTCAGCCTCTTAAAGTGGTTAGATGACAAGCATAAGTCACCATGCCTGACCTTTAAGTTTATCTTTTAACAAAAGTAATTATCAACATGTTGTATTAGTCTGTTCTCACACCGCTATAAAGAACTGCCTGAGACCAGGTAATTTATAAAGGAAAGATGTTTAATTGACTCACAGTTCTGTGTGACTGGGGAGGCCTCAGGAAACTTACAATCATGGTGGAAGGTAAAGAGGAAGCAAGGAGAGAGAAGAACAAAGGAGGAACTTCCAAACACTCATAAAACCATAGTATCTCATGAGAACTCCCTCGCTATCATGGGAACATCATGGAGAAGACCACCCCCCAGAGTGGAGAAGTTTGGTAGGAACTTCTCTACTCTGGTCCCTTGCTACTGACAAGTACTGCCTCCTTGACCAAACTTTAGCCAGGCTCCTCACAGAACCCTTTTCTTGACTGAGCCTTGTCCTTGGCCTTTGGACCCAGTTTTAGCAAGAACCCTGCTTAGCCATTTAGCAATAATTCTCCACCCTTCACATCTAATCCAGTTCCTCTTCCCTCACCCTGGATACCTAACCAAGATCTTCTTAATACTTTTCTATCCTCTCACTCACCCTGCCTGTTGGCTATGAGTCCCCAGCTGTCCCTTTTGTATTTGAAGTTGAGTTCACTCTGTCTCCCCAATTGCAATAGTCTTGAATAAAGTCTTCCTTGACATTTTTCACAAGTGTTTGGTGCAATTTCTCTTTAACACTGCTCAAAATATGGGCCATGTTCCAGCAGCGTCAGCATCACTTAGACACTCATTGGAAATGCAGCACCTTAGAGCCCACCCCAGAACTGCTGAATCAGAATCTCCACTTTAACAAGATTCCCAGGCAATTTTTGTGGATATTAAAGTTTAAGAAGCACTGCTTTTGTCAACATGGCCTCAGCTCCTTCAATATGTGTGGAGCCCTAATTGTAGACCTTCAGGACAGCCCCCATAGGACCAGCCATTCATGACCAGCTGAGCAGACTCATTGACTTGTGCCCTGTCTCATTTTAACTCTCATCCTTTCAACCTCTTTACTCACCCTCTCCTGGATTCCATTTTCCATGTGCTCTGCCTCAAGCATGAGATGTCAATCATTCCACTCTCTCCAGTTGCATAGGTCTGAGATAGAAGGAAATCCTTTAACACCTAAGGGTGGTGGAGGGGAGCAGGGTAAGAAGCCCTCACTAAGGTCTGGCCCTAGAATGGGGTTTAAAAAGGCAATCGGACTTTTAACACACCCAAGATTAACCTTTTGTTTGTATATATCCTCAGCCAATGTCTTTTCCCCTGCTCTGCCCTAAGCATAACAAAGATCTCCTTCTATTATATTCTGGGGAGCGAGAATAGGAACAGGAGTGGTGAAACTTTTTTGGCCAGATATGTGACATGGATAATCATTTGATCCAATGAAGCCATGTGTCTAGTGCCAACATGCCAAGAGAGTCTGGATTAGGGTCCCCAGGATATATTTACACTATTATAAAAAGTTATTTGTTGTTGATCTGAAATTAAAATTTAGTTGGTGTCCTGTATTTTATCTAGCAACTCTAGCCTGGCTCTATCAGGAATATTTTCAATGCTCATGAGTGGGATTTCAATGTCACAAGAAGATAAGATCACAGGACAAGACCCCCTATTATTCTCTCCTAATTGGAATACAAATTGTTATTGGCAGATTTACCCCTTCTACCACTCTTCCCATCTCTTACGTGGATGGGGCTTATCATGGAAAAGGGAGAGGGAAGTCTAAATTCGGAAAGTATTGGGAAATACTATAGCAAGAAAAAAGGTGTTTTAATTTGTACATAGCTCTTTCAAAACACCCTCCCTTATAGCAATTCTGAGATATCTCATTGTCTGTTCAGGAAATATCATGACATCACTAATATATTCTTAGATTTGGCAAAAGAGACACTTTCCTGATGTTTCCTTCTAGTGTTTCTCTTTGGACTCCAAGGAGGTCATGGATACACCCCAGTGATAAAATTATGATCCATCCCCCTTCTCTACTCTGTACCCCATGACCTTGCCTGGTTAAAAAAAAAAAAAAAGTATCTCTCCTCCAAACTGAGTCATTTTCTTCTACCTCTCTCAGAGCTCTGTTCCTATGCAGTTTTATGCTATAGTTATGTATGACTTAGGAATTTCTATGGTTTAGACTGGGAGCTCCCTGAGGACAGGGATGTAGCCCCCCCCCAATTCCTGGCCCAGGTCCTGCCAATGGATAGGCCTCCACAAAAGTTTTTTGAATGAGTCCTGTATGCCTTTCTCATAAAGCTAAAAATGAGACCCCAGCTGGACTTTCACTTGACTCTACTAGACTGTCATCGTAACAGAAAATGAAATGACATCAGTTTTGTCCAGAATCCCTGCCAGGGCTTATGGTTACAAAAACTACTGGCAACACTCTTTACAGTGCACTCTCAAAGGACTTTCTTTGGCCTCTGAATGCACTGGAGCTTTTGAAATGAATGCAAGCCCTTCCATGCCTGCTGGGCTCCCTTTTAGAATCCACTGTAACCATTAATAAGAAAAAAAGATTCTTATACGCTACTACTTTAGACACTTTCTTATTCAGAACTAGGAATGGCCCCAGGAGGTGAGGCCTCCAACCTCTCAGGCAGGAGAGAAATAATAACCTTTTCATACTCCTTGTCCAGACTTGTGGAAGCCCAGGGTGGGAGTATGACAAATCGTAACCAGCTGTGAGATTCCAGGCCAGCTCAGAATGAGAAACCTATTGCACAGGGGGCTTTAATAGGTAAAAGCCCAAGTGTACAAAAGATACCAAGCTCCATGGAGATTTCAGGTCCAGCTGAGGCCCCATATCTCAATGAGAGTCTCCAATGGTCCTTAAAGGTATTCCCACAGTTTATCTAGACCTCATGCTGCCCAAATCACATAATCCTTCATGCCTAAGGGATTGTTTTCTCCTCTTTCTGAGAAAAAGGCACAAGCTAAGAGATTCTGAGGAGAGAAAGCTGCAACCTGCAAGGTTCACCAACCTCACTCTCTACTCCCAGTGTCTCTCTTGCCATTGAAAGTAATGGCAAGAACCACAATTACTTTTGCACCAACCTAATATTTATACTTGTTATCGCAGCAGGAAAATACAGCATCCTTTCAGTAATGGACATCGGCTGATTTGCCTGCCCCACATCCACCACTTGTCATTCTGGGGCTGTCAGTCATAGCCCCCCAAGCCACTCCCCTTGGTGATGGCAACGGTCCCAGATCAGGCCAATCATAATCCACCATGCCCCTGGCAACAGTGGCTAGTCTGAGAAGAGAGCATGTTACTCAAGGTGGGCTGCCCAGAGCTCTTCCCTGGAACTAATGCACAGACATCACATGAAAGCAGGCACTCTCCTTCCGCAAGGGGTCACTGAGCTAGGAGGATGGGAATCTGGGGCTGAAAGCAAGGACCTGTCTGCAGAGAGAAGCCAAACAAAGAAAAAAGAAGAGAGATGAGAAATGGGAAGACATACATACATCTCACTGCTAAGGTTCTGTATCCTTTAGTTCTTCCCTTGATCTTGGAAGCTACTCCACTGTCCATTTCCTCTTTTGCTTAAACTGGTTGACATTGTGTTTTTATAGCTCAGAACAAAAGGAGTCATGACTTAATATTCTCCCTGATGTTCTTTCTAACTTGGATAGACCCTTGAAGAAATACAACCCCTCTTAATCATTTCAAGGTAAAAGAGAAGTCAAAAAAAAGAAGAATGTATAAAACTACAGACTCTTACATAATCGCTGTAGGGTATGGCTATGTCTAGCTGAGGGAATCTGTCCTGAATAATAAAATAAGTAATAACCCAACAACAGGCACAACTAATATTTTGAGGCACTGCTGGCCATGCCCATGGAGAACTTGCCCCTATCCCCCTGGTCAAACTGGATGATGAGAAGTGGACAAAACTTTGATTAAATTGAGTCATAGAAAGAGCTGATCCAAAACATCACACAGAACTGAAGTACGAGGCTGCCATCTTGGGGTGTTGCAAGGGACCAAATGAAAGTAAAGTTGTCTGAGAACTACAAGGAGAGAAGAAAAAAACAGGCACTTCCTTCTTCTTAGCAACTCTCCCTATGGAAACACTTCATTTGTTTACTGATCTAGTGTAGCTGAACGAAGAAACTACTATTTTAACAGTTGGCACCTACGTATTTATTTTATTTGTTTTGTTTTGGTTTTTTTTTTTTTTTTTTTTTTTTTTTTTTTATTAAGAAACGAATTTGCTAGATTGCTTTGAGTGAAGAAGGTGAGATCCCAAACCTGCCTTGTAAGGAAAAAAAGAAATAAAGAGAACAGTAAACTTAGCTGTAAAAGAAGTGATTCAGAATATTGGAGGTTGGCAAGGGATGTGAGATGGGACCATACTCTTGGCAGGAAGCAGGAGCCTGCAGATTGGGGTGCTGATGAGAAGTTCTTTGTGGTGGAATGGTCAAGGAAGTTTTAAGAACAGAGCATCAAATATATACTTTTAAGATTTTTGTACTTAAGACTCATAAACATCTTTTATATCTTCCATCTTCAATAAAGTCTGACAATACACGTGCATGGGCAACAAAGAAGGAAACAGGATGAGTACCCTGTCTGGTCTGCATGAATGTGAGCAAAGAATACAGTGGTGGGAGATGAGATGGGAATGGGCTCATCAGCAAGAGAAACCTGGTCCTAGAAATAAGATCACCACCACCCCCAATCAGTTTTTCACATTTTAGGAAGAACATTGATTTTTTCACAAAATGTGGGTTAGAAGTCATTTTAAACTTTAGGTTTAAAGACAATTCATTGTAAACTTTAGGTTTCCAAAGTCCTTTGCCCATGCCTCTGATGTGAATACTAGACTGTATTTTCACATACTTTGTGGACTCACAAACTTGAGCTCTTTGAGGACAGGGGCATGTCTTACCCATACTAGTGCCTAGAACAATGTCTGGCCTGCATTTTTAAAATTAATTATAAACTTTATATTTTAGAATGACTAAAGATTTACAGAAAAAAATTGCAAAGACAATATAGAAAGTTCCCTTAAACCTCACACCAGGTATCCCCTATTATAAACATTTTCCATTAGCATTGTACATTTGACATAATTAATGAACCAATATTTAAGCATTATTATGAACTAAAGTCCACACTTTATTCAGACTACCTTAGTTTTCATTCAATGTTCTTTCACTATTTCAGGATCCCACCCAGACATGTCTCTCCATGCTCCTCTTCGCTATGACAGTTTCACAGAATTTTCTTGTTTTTTAATACTCAGACAGTTTTTAAGTTGTGGTCAAGTATTTTGTACAATGTGAAACAATTGGAACTTGTCTGATCTTTTTCTCATGATTAAAGCAAGGTTGCAGAGAGGAAGACCATACAGGTAAAGTGACATTCTCATCACATCATATCAAAGGTGCATGCCATCAACATGACTTATCGCTGTTCATTTTGACCTTAATCTTCCAACAGAGGATGTGTTTGCCAGGTTTGTCAATGCAATGATACACTCCCCTTCCTCTCCTTTCCAGACTTCACTCTTTTGAAGAAGTCACAATGCACAGCCCACACTAAAGAAATGGGAGCCATGCCCCAACTCCTTGGAGCAAAGAGTATCCACATAAATTATTTGCATTTCTTCTGCATAGGATATTTATGTATCCCCCTATTAATTTATTTAATCATTTATTTACATCAGTATGAACACATGGATATTGATTTTATACCTTCGGTTATAATCCAATACTACTCTGTTTTATAGATCATATTGTTCCCAGTTGGCCACTGGGAGCTCTTGCAGTTGCCTTCTTTGTCTCTTTGACATATCCAGTTGCTGTGGAGTTTTTTGTTTTGTTTTGCTTTGTTTTGAAGGGGAGAGTTTTGGGGCAGGGATTGTTTTTATGGGATTTTTATTTATTTCAATCGGTTTTTGGGGAACAAGTGATGTTTGGTTACATGGATAAGTTATTTAGTGATGATTTCCAATTTTCTGAAAAGGGGCTTGTATCCAAAATATACAGAGAATTCTTAGAACTCAGCAGTAAGAGAACAAAAAACCCAATTTAAAAATGGGCAAAAGATCTGAATGATCACCTCACTAAAGAAGATATTTCCAAGATTTTGGTGCACCCATCACCGGAGCAGTGTATGCTGTACCCAATGTGCAGTCTTTTATCCATCACCTACTCCCACCCAAAACTTCTGTACAGTAAAAGAAATAAAAAGCAGAGTAAACAGAAAACCCACAGACTGGGAGAATATATTCTCAAACTATGTATCTGAAAAAGGACTAATATCCAGAATCTACAAGGAACTCAAACAAATCAGCAAGAAAATTATAAATAATCCTATCAAAAAGTGGGCTAAGGACATGAATAGATAATTCTCAAAACAAGATACATAAATGGCCAATAAACATATAAAAAAATGCCCAACATCACTAATTATCATGGAAATGCAAATCAAAACCACAATGCAATACCACTTTACTCCTGCAAGAATGGTCATAATTTTAAAATCAAAAAATAATAGATATTGGTGCGGATGTGATGAAAGGGAACACTTTTATAATGCTAGTGAGAATGTAAACTAGTACAATCATTATGGAAATTCCTTAAAAAACTAAATGTGGGTTTTTTGTTTTTGTTTTTGCTTTTTTTAAGGAACTTTCTGGCACACAAGATGCTCCAGGCTTATATTTCCTGCCCCAAGTCTTTAAATCCAGGAAGACCTAGTTTCCTGGCACCCATAATTTGGGTACCCATGAGATACAATTTTATCAACTGAAATACAATAATTCGTTTGCCTTTAGTTTTACAAATTCCACTCATTTCCAAAGTTACTTAGGTCAGTACCTGTTCCCCAACCCCTTTCAGGGAAATTGTTTCACACACTGTGATACAGTTAGACTGTTTTGTCACAGTCTACATTCCAATCTGAATTTCCTTGACTTCCTAAATGCTTTTTAAATTGTGTAAAGTTCCCTGTTTGTGTGTTAAAGGTCAATGGGTTTTGATAGATACATAATCTTATTTGTCACAATTATAGTATTATACAGAATAATATCACTGCCCTAAAAAAAACCCTATGCTTCACCTATTCAACCCTCCCTTCCCCTCATCCAAGTCCCTGGCAATCATTTATTTTTGCATCATCTTTATAGTTTTGCCTTTTCCAAAATGTTATATCATTGAAATCAAACAATATGTAGCCTTTTTAGGCTGGCTTTCTCCACTTAGCAGTATGCATTTAAGTTTCATCTCTCTGCATCATATGCCATAGAATGAGAGGACTACAGTTAACCCATTCATCTACTGAAGCATATCTTGGTTGCTTCCAGTTATTGGTGGTTATAAATAAAGCTGCTATAAACATTTCTAGGCAGGCTTTCGTGTAAATGTAAGTTTTCAGATCAGTTGGAGAAATAACTAGGAGTGTACTGCTAGATTGTGTGGTAAGACTGTGTTTAGCTTTATAAGAAACTGCCAAATTGTCTTCCAAAGCCACGGTACCATTTTACATTTCCACCAGAAATGAATGAGCATTCTTTTTGCTCGACATCCTTGACAGCAATTGGTACTATCGGGTGGTTTTCTTTGTTTAATTTTAGTCATTCTAGGAGGTATAGCGATATCTCATTATTTTAATTTTCAGTTCCCTAATGACAAATGATGGCTTGCATTCATTCATAGGCCTATTTACCATCTATATATCTTATTTGATGAGGTGATCGTTCAGGTCTTTTGTCCATTTTTAAATTGAGTTTTTTTGTTCTCTTATTGCTAAGTTCTAAGAATTCTCTGTACTTTTGGGATACAAGCCCTTTTTCAGACATATGTTTTATACATATTTTCTCCCAATCTGTGGTTTGTCTTTTCATTCTCTTAACAGTGGCTCTTAAAAGTCGCTTTTTCAGACTTTGTTCATTTAATAAGGTCTAACTTGTCAATTTTTTCTTTCATAAATCATGTTTTTGGTATTGTATCTAAAAACCCATTGCTAAATAAAAGGTCACCTAGATTTTCTCCTATTTTATCTTCTAGAAGCTTTACAAGTTTGTGGTTTATATTTAGGTCTATGATTCACTTTGAGTTAATTTTTGTGAAAAGTGGAAGGTCTGTGTCTAGGTTGGGTTTCTTTGTTTCGGTTTGGTTTTGGTTTGCATATGGACATCCAGGAGTTTCAGCACCATTTGTTAAAAAGACTATCCTTTTTCTGTCAAATTGCCTTTATTCTTTTGTCAAAAATTGTTAGGCTATATTTGTGTGGGTCTATTTCTGGACTCTCTATTCTGTCTCATTGATCTGTTTGTCTATTCCTCCACCAACATTGACATCCTAATAATATTGAGTCTTTCAATCCATGAACATGGAATATCTATTCATTTAGTTTGATCTTTTATTTCTTATATCAGAGTTTTAAAGTTTTCCACATATAGATTCTTTTCTTATTGCACTACAAAAGACTTCCAGTACAGTCAATGTTGATTACGTGTGGTGAGAAAAAAAAAAATCCTTGCTTTGTTCCCAAACTTAGAGAGAAAACACCCAGTTCTCATTATTAAATATAATGTTAGTGGTGGGTTTTTAAGATGTTCTTTATCAAGCTGAAGACATTTTCCTCTATTCTCAGTTTACTAAGAACTTTTGTCATACAGACATATGTCTCCACCAGATCTCTCATCAAGGAAGGACTTGTTGCCCCAGTTATCAGTTCTATCAGGGTTGCCTCAGCCACAGAGCTACCTTTCCCAAGGGCATATTCTTCCTGGGGCAACTCACATTCAGTGATTGATAGAGGGGTGTTGTAAAAGCCCAACCATTTTAGTACAATCAGAGTCAACTACGATGAAGAACATACGCTCAGAGCTCCCCCTGGAGTCAGCCAAAGCTTTGCCAGGCATACATCACAGTTCAACTTTTCCCTCTACCCAACCAGGCTTCTTTCTCCTCCATTCAACAGGTGCTGATGTCTGATAAACATCCTGTGCACCAAACTCTACCTCAGTGCTGACTTCCAAACACCCAAGCTCTTCCTATAGAGAAAACTTATTTTCCATGCCACCTCACAAATGACAGGGTGGCTTTTTTTTTCCTACCAGACCATCAGCTACACACACACACACACACACACACACACACACACACACACAGGAGTAGAGGGAGAAAAAAACATTTCCCTCATCATTTGGTTATCACTTAAGACTGCTAAATTTTTATGCTTGGCTGTAGGGTCTGTATCCATTTGCCGTTGTCACTTAATACAGATTCTCTTAATGCTCCTTGTCCACATTGCAGAGTAATGCAGACACATTAGGAGAGATGCTTGGACTCTGAAATGGCCTGGCTCCTACCCCTAGACAAAGAAATTCAAATAGGCAGAGGTCACAACCAGAAAGCCTCTTCCAAAAGCAGCGCTGCTGCAAAAACCACCAGACACAAAGCCAAAGAGCTCATCAGAAGGGTCAAAAAGACGAAACACAAGTCAGACTCAGTCAGAGGATTGTCACTAAGGGTTTTAGTTCAGGATCAGATGAAACAGAGTGCTACCACCTAGTACACTATATCACATATGAGAGTATATGCTAATTTTTGTGGGGATTTTTTGAGAACTCTTCTATATTCTGGCACAGAAGATGCTCCAGGCTTATCTGGTATTAGCTCAATTTTATTGAACAAATTCAATAAATATTTGCTGAGTACATTAATGAGCACATTCAGAATTAGAAGTTCTGGATCCTGACCCTAGTTTTTGTACACATAGTATACAATTGAGAGTCAACTATAAAACTACATACATATAGACTGTTTCATTTCCATGCATTCAACTTACAAACATTTCATCAGCTCTTTCATATTTGTAGATTTTTGACTATTTCACAATAGCATTGTTAGCCAACTAATATTTCCATTTTAGTAGTATCTCCATATTTGAAGGTAAACCAATGTTTGTGCAATTATACGACTATTTTTTTGCATTTATTCTTATTAGTTTACAAATATGAGTGGAGAAGGGAAAATGAAAGTGTTGATTCCTGGCATAAGCATAGGTCTCATTAACTCACACAATAGAGACAAAGATAGAAATCAATAGGCCTGTGGAAAGTGATAAGTCATTAGCCTCAATCAGATGCTCATTGACTTCAAGCTGATCAACATTGTGCTCTATTATGAAAGGAAATAATAAAATGAAAGAACTTGTATGGAATGTATAAATCATCGAGAAAGATGCCTAAAAGGTAAGGTGTAATTAGGGACGTTAGAATGTTTTTCAGCTCTCTAGTAACAGAACCCACATGTAATCTTGTTGAAGTTTCATAGCTGACTTTTGCACAAGTTTTTGAAAGAACATTGTGTACAAAATCAGGGGGATGGCTCGACTGATGCACAGCCTTCCACTCTTACATAGTTGTATATCACCCAGTAGAAAATAAAATCTGTGACTGCAATACTGGTTTTTAGTCTGTCATATTTATATAAACCTTGCTATTTTGTCAGTACAAATGCATTGGCAATTTTGTTGGCCTAATACCAATCAGTACAAATAGATAGATGTGGGTATAGGTATAGGTGTACTTACGGGTATGGGTGTGGATACCAATGTACATGCCTAGGCATTTTAGCATACTCCCATTTCTGGAATGTGGCCCATAGTGTTGCTTTTTTCTTTTAAGAGGAAAATATGGAAGGGACAATGGGGTAGAGAAGAAAGAAAGGGGGAAGTGAGACTTATAGGCCCAATTCCCAGCCCATCCCCTGAGGTTGACCACCTCCCTTTCTTCAGAACTAGATCAATCACCTTACTCTACTCCTCTTTCATTTCCAGGGCATCATTTCTATTATTAAGGCCTGAATCCAGCTACCTTATGATCATTTATTTTAAACAGGACTCTGGTTCACAACCACTCTACAGGATAGATTCAAACCTTAAGACGAAGGAAACTCAGCCTTTGAAGTGGAACAATATCTGAGGACAAGGGGTGGAGGAGGCCTCTTATTATGTCTTTTAAATAAAATATTACAAATATTATAGCCATTTCAATACTTTCATAAATAAATACAAAAATATTGTCATTGTGCACCAATTTTGCTGATGGCATGAAAGCATTTCAAAGAATACACAGTAGGTATTTTTTCACTTGCAAATTTAATATGCATGATTTTGACAATTTGTGAGAGATCCTGGAGGAGCATGACATGTAGCAATTTGTAATTTTGCTAAGGCACTAATTTGAATCACCTCCACTGTGAACTAGTGTGTGGGGAATTAGTCATTTAGGTGGTCAATGAGCCAATACCTGCATCTTGATGCTAGTTTGTTCACTGTTGATGAATCTGGGGGATTCTGGAAAGTTTCAAGAAAAATATACTACATAGTTCAATACAGTTAGCTGTTAGAATTGTATATGTAAAAATGCAGATAGAGCTCATTGGGGATGACCCTGCCTGACCACTGGAGCCAAATGCAGGTGTCAGGAGTGGTTAAAACCAGATAACCCACCTCTGTTTGACATTCTCTCTGGGCATTGGGGTAATAATTGGCATAATAATCTAGCACTCACTTGTTTGCATCATATAAACATTGAGGTGTTATTAAAAATATTCTGTCCATCAGTGTTGAGTACTGGTATGCTTCCTCACCTGTGGTAGATACCGTTCAGTGCCTGCCAATGCCCATCCTCCACCTCTTTCTTACTCACAGCCCCTTACTGTTGTCTATGACAGTAGTAGATCCAGTCCCTACCTTATCTACTCCCCTAATGTCTAGGGGTGGCCCTATGAATCCAGTTCTGGCTAAAGAGATGTAAGAGGAAGCCATCTGGGAAACTGCCAGAAAAACTTTGCTTTCCTATAAAAGTGACAGATGTGGCCTGAACTATTGCCCCTGACTTTCTGCCTTGAAGTCGGCCATGAGGATTAAAGCTATGGCAGCCTTCTTGCAACAACGAGGCCATAAGCAACAGAGAATGGCTGGGTTCCGGCCTTAATGGAAGGGATGGTGGCCTGGAGGTAAAAGCAATAAGCAGAGAAATAATGGCAGCAACAACGTGTTCCTGACATTTTAGAGCCACTGAACAAACACTTCCTGTGTTCTCTGTGTAAGCAAAACAAAGCCCTGTTCTCTGTCAGCCTTCATAAGTCAGTAGATCTGTTTTCTTAAAACCAAACACAAATACATCACTCATAAAAACACATCATTTGAAAAGATAATACCAATACCTCAAGACTCCAGTCCCACATTCTATGATTGTAAAAGGCTAAGAGGGTCTTAGAGTGGAAATCTTGATCCCTCAGACCTACTCACTTTACTTTGCTAGACAGAGCATAGAGCTTCCATAGGAATCTTCTCTCTGATTTCCCCCATATTTCTTTCAGTGAGCGTTCATGCCTCGGGAGAAAATGAACTTTAATCTACGGTGTGTCATGATATCGCTTTCTATCTGCCTCATGTTTGGTGTCACCTCTCAGTTATCAATGAACTATTTCAGGAAAGAGGAAAATCCTAGGGAAGGAATGGCAAAAGTTGATAGTGCTTTTGTTTTTCTTTTTCTTTTTCTTTTCTTTTTTTTTTTTTTTTTTCTGAACCAAATTAGAAAGACTGTCAAGAGCCCTGGACAGCCTGAAGACTTCAGAAAGGGAACTAAACTCCAGGAGGGCCTCTCCAATATTCCTGTGACAAGCCTACACATGTGATGTGAAATATGCAGCTAAGCAAATTTTTTTCCAGGAACTCCACCAACCAGGAAGATATAAAGAGCATGCTTCCATTTAAAGGGCAATAAACTTCAACTTAATTAAACTAACTTTTTGGAAGCAGCTACTAAAGGCCAGGTTGTATGAGAGGAGCCAGGGACATAAAAAGGGACAAGGGTCATAGCCACAAGGAGATCACACTGTATGATGAGACGTATGCTCCTTTGACTGATTGGCTGAGAATTCTCCATTTTCATTTTTATCCAGATAGGAATGTAATAACTTCATCTTCCCTGGTATTCTAGGGTTTCTCCATCTGTATTACTAAGCCAGATGCTGTTTACTGTACCTCATGCTGGGGGTTGGGGGGTAGATAAGCTCATTAACTTACCATTCATCCTCAGCCTATGCCATTCTGCAGGCAGGATGCCCAGCCTGGATGTCAACTTTTTACAAATAACTATTGAAACTGTCAGTTATCTTCATGAACATTGCTGCAGTGAAAGAACAGCATAATTGGGGTGGGGGGTGGTAAAATGTTAGTGAGCTCATTTTTTTCACCAGCAAGAGTAACAAAACATCTTTCTGGGGATAATGTATTTACTCTTATTATTTGGTACATAGCACATAAATTACAAATAATACAAGAGTGAAAAATATCCAATTCCTTAGTTTTTAGGAGAGGTAGAACATACAATCTCTCAAGTTTCAAAAAATACAAAGATCATGGGACCCTATTTCTTTCCTATTTTTTTCTTTTTTTTTTTTTTTTAGTCTGATTTTAAACAGAAAAATCCTGACGCTTATTTTTCTTCTTGGATATTTGTATGCTTAAATACAAGGCAACAGGACTATCAGAAAACCCCGGTGATTAACCCTCAAGGAAAAGATATAAATTTGAATGATCTATGACATTGTCCTCTAGGACACTGGATGGTTCATTATTAAGTCAACCAAAATGTAATTTCCAGTATCCTTTCCATCCCTCCTAGTCTATAAATCCACGACTCCAGCAATTTGCCTACTCCTGCCCATCCCGTAAAACTCAGCTCAGTTGCCAAAACCCTAGTGAAGGCTCCCTCTCTCCTGTGAGCAGTGTTAACGTTTCTTTTCTCCTAGTCTCCATTTATCTTCTGCTTTCTCTCATCTGGCCTTTCTCAAGCCATATTCTAATTGCTGTTAACCCTTACGTCTTTTGCCTTAGTGAGGTCCTAAGAGATGGGAGCCAAGTTCATTCACCCTGAATCCCAGGGCCTTGTACAGTTCTTGGTATACAGAATATCCTCAATAAGTGTTTGCTGAAGGGGAAAAGGAAAGAATTAACGTGGGAAGGGTGGAGCATCTTGGCGATTGTTTCCTTCTCCAAGAATTAGAGCTCCATGGTGCAGCAAGGGAAAAGGCCTCTGCCTCCCAGCAGAGGGAAGCAGAGAGCTGAGGAGCAGAAACTCCCTACAGGATAATAAAACTCCCAGGAAGAGGCTTTCCCCAGAACTATGGGTGGGAAAGGCCAAGTACCACCAAGAGAGGCAGCTGATTGGATTAGATGGTAATTGAGATAGTTGAGAGGTGTTTGCAATTAATTTAAAAGAGGAGCCATGTACTTTGGTTAGACTGGCAGAATGTGGCCAGGTGTGGCTTGTCTGGGGCTCAGAGGGACAAGGGAGAGGCTAATCCAATCCAATATGATGTAATCAACTGCCTCTCATGAACAAGGTCCCAGTGTGAGCCAAAGTTCAATTAGCAGGGTAAAAAACAAACGCAAACCCACACATGCACATACCCACAGAACTTTAGGGTGGAGAGGACAAACCCAGTGACACTAAAAATCAGGGACACATCATTCATTGTCAGATGTCACGGGGTGCTCAGGTAGGACATCAAACCTGGAAGGAGTGTATAAGGACACTAAGAAACAAAGTTAGTCCAATATAATTGGGTGAATTGTGTTTTGTGGAACGGGGCCTCGTCTGAAAGTCCACAGCCCTGGTCCCAGCAGGGAATGGGCTACAACTGATCTCAACGTCTTGGTATTCATGAGGAAGAGGAAGAATAGAGAGCAAACCTAAATATCAACACAGAATGGGTCACTAATTGGTAGCCAGAATTTTAAAAAGACCTAAATACTAGATAGCCTATGAGGCAGGAGTTGAGCAGGAAGACAAACCCTGAACAAAAGCCAGTGACAAAGAGAAGGTTCTGCTGGTCAGATCAGAAATACCAAGGGCACAGGACCTGAGAGAAGGAGTCCGGAAACAGTTGTGTTTTGAAATCGCAACGCCAGCCGGGCGCAGTGGCTCACGTCTGTAATCCCAGCACTTTGGGAGGCCAAGGCGGGCGGATCACGAGCTCAGGAGATCGAGACCATCCTGGCTAAAATGATGAAACCCCACCTCTACTAAAAATACAAAAAATTAGCCAGGTGTGGTGGTGGGTGCCTGTAGTACCAGGTACTCCGGAGGCTGAGGCAGGAGAATGGTGTGTACCCGGGAGGCAAAGCTTGCAGTGAGCCGAGATTGCGCCACTGCACTCCAGCCTGGGTGACAGAGCAAGACTCCGTCTCAAAAAAAAAAAAAAAAAAAAGAAATCACAAGGCCTCTCCCTTGTCCCGCCTGAGGCCCAGACAAGCCACACCTGGCCAGATTCTGCCAGTTGACGCTAAACTACATGGCTACCTTTTTCAATTAATTGCAAACACCTCTCAACTGTCTCAACCACCACCTAATCCAATCAACTGCCACTCATGAGCAAGGTCCCAGTGCGAGCCAAAGTTCAATTAGCCAGGGTAAAAAACAAACCCAAACCCACACGTGCACACCCTCACAGAGCTTTAGTATTGGGTTGCATTTTATAATTCTAAAGCCCTGGATTTTATTGCTGACAGTACGGTCTGTGGAGCAGAAACAACATCGTTACCGAGGAGGTTGCTGAAATGCAAAATCTCAGTCCCCACCCCAGACCTACTGAATCACACGTATTCTGCATTTTAGCAAAATCTCCAGATGCTGTGTGTGCCCATTAAATTGGAGAAGCACTATTCACCACCACCTGATCCCTGCCTGCATCTCTGACTGGAACGGGGGGCATTTTCCATCCTGACAACAATGTTCCAGCCATACCAACCTTCTTTCTGTCCCTCAAATATGCCATACTCAGGGCAGGCACAGTGGCTCACTCCTGTAATCCCAGCACTTTGGGAGCCCGAGGCGGGTGGATGATTTGAGGCCAGAAGTTCAAGACCAGCATGGCTAACACAGTGAAACCCCATCTCTACTAAAAAAAATACAATAATTAGCCAGGTATGGTGGTGCACACCTGTAGTTCCAGCTATTTGGGAGGCTAAGGCAGGAGAATTGCTTGAACCCAGGAGGCAGAGGTTGCAGTGAGCCAAGATGGCACCACTGCCCTCCAGCCTGGGCAACAGAGCAAAACCTTGTCTTAAAAAAAAGAAATCATGCTCATTCCCAACTTAGGATCTCTGTCCTCTCTGTTCCCTCTATCCAGAACAATGGATGGGTTTTCTTGACATTCAAATCTTTATTTTCAGATCAGCTCTGCACAGAGGCCTTCTCTCCATATCCAACACAAATGAAATGCTTGAGCACTCACCTACATTCTGCAATTTGACTTCCATGCACAGGGCGTGGTTGTTTGCCTTGAACATTCGTCAGAATCACCCAGAGAACTGTTACAACACAGATTCCTGCGTCCACCCCCAGAGTTTCTGATTCAGCAAGTCTAGGGCAGAATCTGAGAATTTGCATTTCTAACAAGTTCCCAGGTGATACTGATGCTGTTAATCTGGGATCACCCTTTGAGAATCATTGGCACTGTCTCAATGCCTGATGATATTTTCCTCATCACTCTTTTCTGTAGTATCATCCACACTCCACTGGAGTGTCCGTTCTATGAGAGTAGGGAGTTTGTATGTTTTGTTCACCCTGTATCTCTAGTGCATGATACACAGTAGGTGCTCTGAAGAATGAAGTAATTAGTAGCTAATCCTTTTCATTATAGATTTTGGATCATCTGCATTTGGTTTAATCTAATTTTGCAAGAACTTTGCATTCCATCTTGTGCATATATGTAACAGCCGTGAGAGACTGTTCATTAGACACAATTTAACTTACAAAAATGTAAGCCTCACACAGAGTTGACATCTGTTACTGACAGTATATTTTAGGTTGTGAACTTCACTAGTTGGCCTTCTACTTGAGGATAGAGATTCCATCCAATACCATGTTTAGAAAATAGCCTCTTCTTTTTAACAACATGAACTCAGTGGCATTCTCTTTAAATTGAGGGCAACATCCTCTTACACACAACACTGAAAGAGGAAAAGTAAACAGTTCGATATATTCATACAGTCATTCTTTCATACTCTGCAGAGTAACATTTCTCATACATCAGAATTAAATACATCATCATAAGGTTTAACTGATCACTATGAATACATCTCAGTAACAACCAGGTTCCTGTATTGCTAATAAGATTATACTTCACCTATCGATCCATTTGAGCTTACCTCTAAGGAGCCTTAACAAGTCACATGTTCCTGAAATTACTGAAGAAACCAGTTCACTGTGCAGTGCCTCAGTCAGCCCTCCATTTGCAGATTTTGGAATAGCCACATGTCTGAGTCCACAGATAACTGTGTTTATCTGCTTCTCCTGCTACCTAAACCCTGTCGTAACCATTACTACCTCTACCTCCTCCCCTTCCTAGGTAGTTCCCCCTGGTGGGCCTCCTGCCCACACCTGGCTCTCTGACCCCACCAGACTCTGAATCTCCTCTTCCCTGCGAGACAGATTTGTTTTCATCTCTTTAATGCTGAGATAGAAACCGTCCCTGCATAACAAGGGGCCAGAATCAAAGTCCAGGCTTACAACCAACAAATCTAGTACTAAATTCACTCTAAAGTTGGCCACTGAGAGAAGCACCTGGGGAGGAAGGATGGGGCATAGCCTTGCTAATTAAGCCAGATTCAAGGTGTCTGGAGTCTTGTGTAAGATGTTGTAGCTAAATGTCAAAGTCAAGGAGTCAGCTGGTAGAATGACAAACACTTCCTATCAGAATGCTGACAGGCAAAGGCAGCAGTGGCTGGGGAGATGCCAGCTCTCTGTGGCTCATCTGTATCACATCCATCCTTCCTGAACACTTGTGACCAGTGACCACATTGAAGAAAGCAGATGGGCTTCCTCCGGCTACACTTGTAAGAGATCCTTAAAAATACTGACACAGATGACAGTGAGGGTCTCAAAGGAGCTCCCAACACAAACCAAGGGCTGAGACCTGAATCAAACACAATATCAATTCAATAAAGCCTATTTGAAGGCTTTGAAGATCCAGTTTTGCTGTGTACCTACATATCACAAAACATTGGCTCAATTCTGAACTGAAAGGCTTTACAATCAATGTTATTTTAAAATACACTGTTTCCGTTTTCAACATAGAATAAAATATTTTGGTGCAGGAACCTACAAATGGCCATTAATTCTGGCTTTTGGCCCATAATTCCTTTCCTGTGTGGGACCCATTTGCTCATCTAAGAGAAGCATTTGACTATTTATCTTTGTCATTTTTTTTTACAATGATAGCAATCCTATGACGTAGAGCAGATTTCAATTATTTGTTCCCCCATTTTATGGTGAAAACCTCAGATTCGGAAAGATCAAGTGACTTGCATAGATTCCAGCTATGAAGTGGTACAGCCAGGACCCCATTTATCAAGCAGTCCAGCTATTGGCCATCCGCAACATCTCAGACTGGTCTCTCCCGTTGGTTTCTTCAATCAGGCAGTGCTCTCTGACATCTTTATTCCTGGCCAGTGAGCCTGAGGTTGCTGCTTTCACACACAACTCACTGTCAGTGGCTACGACTCTTTTTGTTTACTTTCAGCTGCCAGAAAAGATTCCTCTTCCAACCTCAATGGTGTTGGTAACTTCAGCTTCCACTAAAAATATTTTTTCTACTGAAAAAGCTGTGGTGGTTTGTGTAGGGGAAACAAAACCTTAGATCCTCATTGAATATCCTCTTTGCTGTATGTTCACTCATTTGTGATGAGATGAACTTTCTTTTTCTTCTCCCTAGCCCCATCCACCTTATCCTCCTTCTAGGGTATGGCACATACAAAGCTTGGGATCAGAAAGAGAATTTAGTAATAAAACTCAGTGTGGAAGAAAAAGAGACTGAGACTCTATTAGCATCATAACAAACAGAAACTCAGCCATGGGATCAATGTCGGCAATATAAAAGGTCTAGTTGTCTGGATCTAAACCCACCACAACCACCACTCATTCTAGAGTGGAGCTAAATGAAACTGGATGGTTGAGAAGCTGCTGCAGAGGCCAAGAAGAATAAACAGGTCTGAAGCTAAAGACAAAAAAGGGCTACTCCAAAACCTTATTCTACCTATGGGCTCAGTTCAACTTGAGAATAAAGGATCATTTAGGGTATTCTCTTGAACTGCATGTGCTTGATTCTCAAATGCTAATTGCTTAATAATGGACTGGATCACCATCGTCTCCTATAAACAGGGTCGTAGATTGGGTCATGCTACAAGTATTGGCTTATCATCAACCAAGAACCAGGCAGTGACATGAATAATACTATATGGCATTTCCTTAAGAAACTCATAGCCCCAGGGACTTTTTGAAGATAATGACTGTGATGGTTAAATTTATGTGTCAACATGACTGAGCTAATCCATGCCCAGATAGTTAGTAAAATATTATTCCCGGGTGTGTCTAGGAGAGATTAGCATTTGAATCAGTAGACGCAACAAAGAAGATCAATCCTCATCAATGTGGGAAGATACTATCC
Organism: Macaca thibetana thibetana; assembly: GCF_024542745.1. Classification (NCBI taxonomy): domain Eukaryota; kingdom Metazoa; phylum Chordata; class Mammalia; order Primates; family Cercopithecidae; genus Macaca; species Macaca thibetana. The sequence continues at coordinate 25,230,027 of NC_065597.1, read as the reverse complement.
AATCCATTGAGGTCATGAATGAACAAAATGGTGGCGGAAGGGTGAATTCTCTTTCTCTTTTTCTGAACTGGAACATCCATCTTCTCCTGGCATCTGACAATGGAGCTCCTGGTTCTTGGGCCTTCAAACTCCAGGACTTATGTCAGCACCAACCACCCACTTCCCCACCCTCCAGGTTCTCAGGCCTTTAGACTCGAACTGAATTACCCCACCAGCTACAAATGGCATATCAAGGGTCTTCTCCTGCCTCATCAAGTGAGCCACTTCCCATAATAAATCACTTCTCATATCTCTCTTTACATATTCTATTGGTTTTATTTCTCTGGAGAACTCTAACTAATACAATGACCATGGACATTTAAACTTTTAAATGAGCTTATTATTATTCTCTCATAAAATTTTCAATGAAGATATTAAGACTTCATCAAGACAATGGATACAGATGTCTGCTGCAGTCAAACCATAAATGAAAAGCAAAAATGAAACTTAGAGCAAAACCTTTGAGAACAATGACCTCTGTCCCCCGAGCACTGAATAACTAATATATACCATATCCAATTTTTCATATGCCCAATTTCTCATTTTATAATAATATGAATACCTACAAGTAAGTACTATTACTATTATGCCTATTTCACAGAAAAAACTGAACATCATAAAACTTAATAAACTTGAGCTCACACTTTGCTTTTGTTTTTTCCTGAACTACCAGTACCAGGCTAACACAACTCAACAGGGGCCTGCCCTCTCTGGATAGAACAGCAGCAAATGCTAAGATATATTAAAGCCTATGTTTTCATTAGCTTGAGGATTCTTCTGATGTTCTGGCTTGGCATGTGGTTACTGAATCTGGTTACTGACTGTTTGGTAGTAGGCCATTTTGGTTGCCAATTCAAATTTATTCACACTGAAGTTTTTATTTTAAAACAACAAAATCACAAATAAGGCACTAAAAATACACAACCAAAATTTGCTAATTTAATGTCACAACCAAATTCAGGTATTCCTTGAGGAAAAACTGTCTATTGAGAACAGGATGTGTAAAGACTCTATCAAATGCTACATTTTCTAATACTGCTTTAAATTTCTTTGTGTTCAAGTAAATAAAGATCATTCTAACAAAAAATGATATTTTTTTTTTTTTTTGAGACGGAGTCTCGCTGTGTCTCCCAGGCTGGAGCGCAGTGGCGTGATCTCGGCTCACTGCAAGCTCCGCCTCCCGGGTTCACGCCATTCTCCGGCCTCAGCCTCCCAAGTAGCTGAGACTACAGGCGCCTGCCACCATGCCCGGCTAGTTTTTTGTATTTTTAGTAGAGACGGGGTTTCACCATGTTAGCCAGGATAGTCTCGATCTCCTGACCTCGTGATCCACCTGCCTCGGCCTCCCAAAGTTTTTTTTTCTTTTTAAGAAACTTAATTGTTTTTATTCCTCATAATGATTCTTATGGACATATCTTACTAATTGTTCAATAGTGTTTCCTATCAGAGCTACTTGGGATATATTCCTTGAATGATTATGATTTGAAGCACTACAGAAAATTCATAAGAGTTTCTCTTCTGCAAAACATGTTTTCTAAAAACATAATGAAACACTGCTAAAAATCCTATAACCATGTATACAAAAAAGATAGGAGGGAAAATAAGAATAGTAGATGTGAAAAAGTGGGATAAATCCCCATCTTTCACCATATACAAAAGACAACTCCAAATGGATTATGGACTTAAAGGTAAGACCTGATACTATGAAACTACCAAAGGAAAAAAAACATTGATCTGGGCAAAGATTTTTGGGGGGTTAGACTTCAAAAGTATCGGTAACAAAAGCAAAAACAGACAAATGTGATTGTATCAAGCCAAAAAGCTTCTGCACAGCAAAGAGAACAATTAACAAAGTGAAAAGACCACCAACAGCATGGGAGAAAATATTTGCAAACTATCCATCTGTCTTAGTTTGTGTTGCTTTAAAGGAATACCTGAGACTAGGTAACTTACAAAGAAAAGAGGTTTATTTAGCTCACTGTTCTGCAGGCTGTACAAGAAGCCTGGCACCAGCTTCTGCTTCTGGTGAGGGCTTCAGGCTGCTTCCACTCATGGTGGAAGGTGAAGGGGAGCAGGTGTGTACAGAGACCACATAGTGTGGGGGCAGGGAAGAGAGAGAGGTGAAAGGTACCACTAGACTCTTTAAACAATCAGCTCTTGGGAACTAATAGAGGGAGAACTCACTCATTACCACAAGGATGGCACCAAGTCATTCATGAGGGATCTGTCCCCATGACCCAAACACCTCCCATTAGGCCCCACCTCCATCATTGGGGATCAAATATCAATAGAAGGTTTGGATCATCAAATATCCTAACTATAGCAGTGTCCAACAAGGAGTTAACAACCAGAATATATAAAGAACTCAAACAACTCAAGAACAAAAAAACAAACAACAAATAATCTGATTTTAAAACGGACAGAGCCAGGCACAGAGGCACATGCCTATAGTCCCAGCTACTCAGGTGGCTGAGGCAAGAGGATTGAGCCCAGGAGTTTGAGGCTGGCCTGGGCAACACCCCAGCTGACCCCATTCCTAGAAAGACCCCATTCCTAATTTTGTTTATTGGGCAAAAGACCTGAAGAGCCAGTTCTCAAAAGAAAACATACAAATGACCAAGAGTTATATATTAAAAAAAAAAAAAAAAAAACTCAACATCACTAATCTTCAGGGAAATGCAAATCAAAACCACAATGAGATATCATCTCGCTCCAGGTAGATTGATTATTATCAAGAAGATACAAAATAACAAATCCCGGCGGGCACAGTGGCTCATGCCTGTAATCCCAGCACTCTGGGAGGCCAAGGAGGGCCAATCACTTGAGGTCAGGAGTTCCAGACCAGCCTGCCCAATATGGCGAAACCCTATCTCTACTAAAAATACAAAAATTAGCTGGGTGTGATGGCGCACACCTGTAATCCCAGATACTCAGGAGGCTGAGGCATGAGAATCACTTGAACCTGGGAGGCAGAGGTTGTAGTGAGCCAAGACCATGCCATTGCACTCCAGCCTGGGCAACAGAATGAGACTCAAAAATAAAATAATAAAATCTCAAAAATAAAATAAAATAAAATAAAACAAAACAAAATAAAATAAAATAAGTAAAATAAAATAAAACAAATCCTGGAAAGAATGCAGAGAAAGGGGAATTCTTGTATACTGTTGGTAGGAATGCAAAGTCATACAGCCATACGAAAAATATTATGGAGATCCTCAAAAAACTAAAAATAGAACTGCCATGTGATCCAAAAATACCACTGCTGGGTATACATCCAAAAGAAAGGAAATCAGTATATTGAAGATATACTGCACTCCTATGTTTATTAGAGCACTACTCACAATTGTCAAGATATGGACTCAACCTAAGTGTGCATCAATGGATAAAGAATATGTAGTATGTATACCCAATGGAATATTATTCAGCAGTAAAAAGAGTGAAACCTTGTCATTTGCAGAAACATGGATGGAACTGGAGGTCATTATGTTAAGTGAAATAAGCCAGGCACACAAAAACAAACATCACATGTTCTCATGCCTATGTGGGAGCTAAAAACAAAAATAGATCTCATGGTGGTAGAGAGTAGAATAGTGCTTACCAGAGGCTGGGGAGAGAACGAGGAAAAGGGGAAAAGAGAAGTTGGTTAATGGGTACAAAAATACAGTTACATAGAATAAGTTTTAGTATTTGATAGTTCAGTAGGGAAATTATAGTTAACAATAATTTATTGTAGATTTAAAAATAGCTAGAGGAGAAAGAATTGTAATGTTCCCAACATAGGGAAAAGATAAATGTTTGAGGTGATGGGTAACCCAATTGCCATGATTTGATCATTACACATTGTATACAGGTATCAAAACATCATGTGTACGCCCCCCAACTGTGAACTATGATATATCAATTTTTTTTAAGTTATGAAACATTTTTAAAGGGAGGTATAGAATAAAAGGGAGAATGAGGAAGAGAAGACTGAAGTAATCAGATGAGAGAAAAGAAAGGGGAAAAGGAAAGAAAAGAAAGGAAAGACGGAAAAAAAGAAGGTTCTCGCTTTGGCTTTTGGTGTAATCCTGCCCTTTGCCATGCTCATGTCACACATTCACACCACACACTCACACACACATCATATACACACCACACACACTACACCGCACACTCACACACCACACACACCATACCACACACACATCATACACACACCACACCACATCACACACACACACCACACCACACACACACACCACACATGCCACACCACACACTCACACACCACACACACACCACACACATACCATACACACACACCACACAACACGCACATCATACACGCATGCCACATACCACACACACAACACACACACCACGCACACCACACACACATCATATACACACTGCACACACACCACACATACCACACACACCACACAAACACACATCATACACACACACCACACACTCACACACCACACCACACACAATCACATACCCACACACAAACACTACGAACCATAGCACACACCACAAATCACACACACACTACACCATACACACAGCACACACACCACACCACACACCCCACTCACCACATCACACATACCACACACACACACATCACACACACAAACCACACTCATACATCTCACACACCACACACTACTTCTTTACAGTTGTCTCAGCCCCACACATCTGGCACAAGTTGTAGAAGTTGGCAACATTTTGATGATCCAAGACACTCCTTTCAAGAACACAAATGAAGGCCATAAACACATCAATTATTTTCAATTGTTTTAAAATTAAAATTTAAAAGATTCTCAGAATGAAACCATTTACCATCAAAAGTTTTATGAAAGATGAATACTTAAGTTGCTTTCTATATTTGGTAATCTGTTGTACTTCTTTCTGAGTTTTTCTTAACAAAGAAAATATACTTATTGTGTGGATGGATGGACAAATGGATGGTACACAGTTAGAATAGAAATTATAAATCGTTAAACAGCATAACCCCAGCTAGAATTTGCTTTCCATCCCCCCTCCTGTATACCACCACCCTCTGGCCCCTTGGGAATGTGGCTTAGACATAAGAATTTTATCGTTGGGGAACATGTTGGTGGTTGACAAAGAAAACAGCATAAAATATTTTAAATTGGGACTGTCACATACACACATCTGTACACATCTGAATGTGTGCATACACACACCAGTCCCAGGTACATGGAAACCATAGCCATAACCCTCTCATCTACCAATATATAAAAGGAAATTCCGAGATTTGGATTATAGCTTCCACCCTCTCAGTGGAGCCTTATTATATTACTGGATGAGCTGTCAAACAGTCTGATAACGCTGTTTAAAATTCACAATTGGGCATATGTTTCCATTTAATCTGAGAAACAGCAAGGCCCACTCTAGCGGGTGATACGCTGTTTATCTGCTGCTTCCGCCGCGATTGTCAATGTTTCTGAAATGCCAGTGCTATCGGCAAAGCACTCTGATTAGGACGTCAGTCTGCCTTTGAGCAAAGGCTGCCAACAGCCAGCCTGTGCAGCGAAACAGAAGGGCCCTCAGCTCTGGCGCAGGGTTGGGAAGCTGGTTAGAAAGTACCCCCCCAAAAGGGAAGAAATTGCTGCAGAGATCTGTGCTTCCAAAAGGTAGCTTGACCCATCTGGAAATGTGAGCCAGTATCGAGAGATGCCTTTTGTCAGGAGACATATTCAGGCGACCTCACTCTAAATCCCCGTTTTTCATTGTAAATACATATTGTTCTATATTCTTAACAATAAAAGGACAGTAACAGAGAAAATTGTTATTCCTTTTCTTATTTAAATATGATTAAATAGCATATAGATATATTCATGTTGTAAAAGATTCAAACATCCAAAATCACACAATATAAAACATGAGTAGGCCCTTTCCCTGTTCCTTGGTGGGTACCCTCCATTGCTGCATGGATTTACACATGGATCTTTACATATATGAACACACTTTTTTAAAAAAAACACAAAAGGAATCTGGCTCTCCCATCAGTTTTGTGACTTGCTTTCTCCACTTTACAGCGACACATCTCAGAGGTCATCCCACATCTGAACACACAGCTCTACCTCATTCTTTATAATGACTACATAGCATTGCACAGAAAAGGTATATGATAATGTATTCACTACACGCTCAATTATTGATGTGCATGCTGCCTCCAGTTTTTTGCTTTTATAACTAATGCTAACATGAACTTCCTTGTACGTAGATTTTTATAAAACATGTGCTTGAGGGTTTTTGGTTTAAAAGTCTCCTAGAAATGGATTGTTAAGTCAAAAAGTATGTGAACCTTAAAATCTGATTTATATTAACCAAGTGCCTTCCCAACAGGCTTGAACAAGTCATGCTTCCACCAACAACATATGAGAATGTGTATTTTACTGCACTGTTGTAAATATCTGGTATTATCAAGCTTTTTGATTTTTGACATTCTAAGGAATGATTATCTTATTTTTTATGTTACTAATTACAACTTCAGATGAGCTTATCTCCTTTAATATTTTGGACATTGTTTTTCCTTCCTTTGCAAATTACCCAATATTTCTTTTTCCGCACATTTTTATTTAGGTGTTTGCCATTTATAGCAACTAATTCATAGAAGTTTCATATTGGGTATTAATACGTTTTCTGTTACATATGTTGAAAATATTTATCCCAGTCTCTCCACTTAGAATGACCTTAATTTCAGCACAAACTTTGTTAATTGGTCTTCGATGTGCTTAATTTTTTTTTTTTACTTTAGGTCATCAAAATAACTTTGTCTTTTGGTTATGTAACATGTTAACATTAGGAGAACCTGGGAGAAGGGTACACAAGAACTCTCTGCACTATCTTTGCAACTTTAATGTAAATCAAAACTTATTCCAAAACAAAAATGATATACACATGTAAATATATGTGTGTGTTTATGTCTGCATTTGCTAAGCTGTCATTCCACAATTGCATTTTATGCCACTACTAGCTTTTCATCACTTTGTATGGAATACATATTTGTATGACAGTAACAGTGATTAAATAACTAAGTGGACCTTGTAGTAAATGAGTTATTTCTTTGCTGCCATTATGTCTAATTCTCCATAGGTTATTCCATCTGAAGGCTTTTTAGAATCATAAGTAGCTAAGATCATTTTTCACCTCATCATCCCATTTTCCACAATGAGAAAATACTTCTAAATGTGAAGATTACTCTTTCCAAAGATCCCTAGCAAGCGCTCCTATAGGCATTAGTGAAATTTATTAACTGCACGTTTTTGAAGCCGCAGCAGCAGTAGAAAGAAAATACTAAAGGACACCCATACAGTCCTACTGGTGACTCCCCAGTATTAGGCTCCTTCCAGACTATACATGAGCCTGTCAAGATGATCTTACTGAACTGACCAACCTGCTACTCTTTATTCCCAAGATATTAATGGGCTTTGGATTCACACCCAAGGTTTTTGGGAAGAGAGAAAATCTTGATCTAGTGTAAAATTTCCCGGGGAATGTCAGTGGATCTAACCAGACTCAGTCTTATTGCATAGCTCTAATAACTTTTCCATGTGCGTTCTAGTTTACGAAGGCTTCCACACTCATTACCCCCATTTAATTCACTACAACCTGAATCGCAATCGTCTGCATTCTTCAGATGGGGGAAATGAGGTCCAGTGACAATCAGTGTGATTTACCCAAGGTCACCAATACAGTGAACTTCAGAGCCCACGCCCAATTCTTCTAAATTCAGATGCCAGCAGGAGAGAAGTTCAAGGAACAGCTTAGCAGAACAGACTCCAATCTCTGCTTGACCACTGACAATTTTGCAACTTTGTAAAGTCACCATTCAAAATGTGTTGGACCAGATAATCACCGAGACTCCACACTACGTTAATACTCCAAATATAATTCCTAATCTATGTCTGTCAACCCTGGTCCTTGTCCTGGCTCTTTGACAGTGTTTCCAAAGTTTGGTAGTTTTTATAGGTTTCTGCCTGATTTTCTCCTAGTGTCCAACAGGACCAAAAAGTTCCATTCAGTGGCCTAAACTCGGGAGGCGGAGCTTGCAGTGAGCTGAGATCCGGCCACTGCACCCCAGCCTGGGCGACAGAGCGAGACTCTGTCTCAAAAAAAAAAAAAAAAAAAAAAAAAGTTCCATTCAGGTCAAAGTTCCAGTCTCACCTAAGAGTTCCTGAATCTTCATAGGAGGAAGTAGAGAAGCAGAGCATTTTCTCTGCTTGGGAATCCCAGAGCTCTGTGGTTAAAAGGTAAAACCACATTCATCATCCCTCACTGTATAAGTTGTATTTGAAATAGATTAGAAGTTGTTTCAATAATAATCTTTATATTACTGATTTCATAAACTCCAAGTTTCCAAGAAAATATTTGCAGGGTGGGAAGTTCTTGACCTCTTTTCAAAAATAAGCTCAAGAAAGTCACACTTTTAGGTCAGATGATACAGGAAGGGAACCTAAGTACATCCACTTGTGTTGAAAAATAAAAGCTCAAGTCAAGAGAGATGTCTATCCTTGGCCTATTTGAACATGACAAATTTATTTTTTATAGAGTTAAAAATGTATTTTTCTTGAATTGTTTCCACTATCTCTAACCAATAATTTATGGAATTTCTTCCATAAAGATTTCTTCCATGGAGATACTATGTCACCTTAGATACAAACTCATGAAAAATTTAGGTAGTAGACAAAAAACAGTTGCAATGTTCTCTCTCTCTCTCTCTCTCTCTCTCTCTCTCCTCTCTCTCCCTCTCTCTGTCTCTCAGAGCTGAAGAGAACTTTTAGTAGCAAGTTTTGAATGCAATATAAAAAAGAAACAAATTGCTTTGTAGTACTTATTTTCTATATCTGTTTGTTTTGTTGCTTTTTTTCCGTTGAACTGAAGAGGCAAGCAGAAATCCAAATGTGCTCAGGATTCTGAGTTGATTTTGGATACCACTCCCGGCACTACAATTAGCAATGGATAATTCTTTAATTGTATCCATAAGAAGAAATGTAATCCAGAACTTGAGGGGAAAATATTTTGAATAATCACTTGCTATGGTACGGTACAATATGGCATGGCATGGTATGGTATGGTATGGTATGGTATGGTATGGTATGGTATAATCACTCCAAGCAAAACTGAATTCAGAGAGGTTCGTCTCTTCCTAAAAGAGGTGAGAGTGTCCCGTGTCCGTAGGGATGAAACATTGATATTATTGTGGCTTAATAATGCTAGGTCTGGAAAGTCAATAGGCTTATAAATGGATATAAAGCTTGCATTTATAAGACACAGATTCCAGGCCTGGGTACAACTTTACTTTCTGTATTGTCTTAGGAAAGTAATTCAGGCTGGGCGTGGTAGCTCACATCTGTAATCCTAGCACTTTGGGAGGCCGAGGTGGGCAGGTCACTTGAGGCCAGGAGTTCGAGGCCAGCCTGGCCAACAAAATGACACCCCATCTCCATTAAAAATACAACAACAACAACAACAACAAAAACTAGCTGGGCGTGGTGATGCATGCCTGTAATCCCAGATACTCAGAAGGCTGACGGAGGAGAATCACTTGAACCCGGGAGGCAGAGGGTGCAGGGAGCCAAGATCAAGATCATGCCACTGCACTCCAGCCTGGGCAACAAAGTGAGATTCTGTCTCCAAAAAAAAAAAGGAAATAAAGAAAGAAAGGAATTTTAAGAAAGGAATTCAACCTCTCTGAGCCTCATTTTCTTCATCCATCAAAGAAAGCAAATGAACACATCCTAATGAATTAATAGGCATTGAACATCAATAGCTGATAACATCACACACAAAGAAATATCTACATCATGAATTATCAAAAAATGAACCTGATTCTGATAAAGTCTCAAGATCTAACTACCAATTTACAGGAAACAGAGGGGACAGAGAACCATATTAAACCATACCACAGGGACACAGTCAGTAAAATTCAGACTGTGGTAAAATTTAAGATAGAAAATGCTGGTATCTCCAACAACAATACAGAAAAAAGAGGGTAGGGGACAAAAAGAGAGAAAAAGAGGAAGAAACTGTCGATCGAAAGAGACTTAAGGGACATATCAACCGTTAGGTTGTATAAATCTAATTTGGATCTTATCTCAGACAAACAATGGTGGAAAAAACAATTGCAGAGCCTCTATTTTCCACTTAGGGATATAAATACTTGGACAGAGCCTTGCCCTCTCCCTTAGAACAGCAACAAAACAACAAGGCAAGACAATTGCAAATTCATTACTTTTTTCAAACCCATTGGCGAACTGAGGTCTCAAGGCAATCAGTTGGTCCATAATAAAAGGACAGACAGATACCTTCAAGGAGAGAGGAGATGTAACTACTAGCTTACCTGGGGTAGATGGAACTGGATGGACACTGGGGAAAAGCAGTCAGCTAGAATAGTCAACATAATACTAACAAATCAAATCTGGTGCTATATAAAAAGAATCATATATCACTGTATTAGTCCCTTCTCACGCTGCTAATGAAGACATACTCAAGCCTGGGTAATTTATAAAGGAAAGAAGTTTAATTGACTCACAGCTCTGCATGGATGAGGAGGCCTCAAGAAACTTACAATCATAGCAGAAGTGGAAGCAATCATGTCCTTCTTCACATGGTGGCAGCAAGGAGAAGTGCAGAGTGAAAGAAGGGGGAAAGCCCCTCAAAAAACCATCAGATCTCATGAGAATTCATTCACTGTCACAAGAACAGCGGTTTGGGGGTAACAACCCCCATGATTTAATTACCTCCCACCGGGTCCCTCCAAATGACGCATGGGGATTATGGGAAATACAATTCAAGATGAGATTTGGTTAGAGACACAGCCAAACCATACAAACCATATCAATCACAATCAAGTGGGATTTATCCCAGGGATGCTGATTCAGCATTTGAAAGTTAATCAATATAATTCACAACGTGAACATAAAAAAAAGAAGAAATATCATATGTAATGGTGAAAGACTAAATGCTATCCTATTAAGCTCAAGCCAAGGATGTCCTCTCTTATCAGTCCAGCTCAACATCATACTGGATGTACCATACTGGATGCATCCCAGTCAATGTAATAAACTGAAAAAAAGGAAATAAGAGCCTCACAGATTATTATTATATTATATGTATTAATAGAGAACTCCCCTATTTCCACCTATGTGAAGGATACACATGAATTCTTTGTACTATTTTTACAACTTTTCTAAAAGTCTAAATTTATTCCAAAATAAAACGTTTTGTTTTAAATTAACAAAATAGAGGTAATGATAACATCTTGAGTCCCTGGCCTCCCCTATTACCACCTAGCTTCTGTCTATCCCAGAAGCTAACCTACTCCATGAGTCTATCATTTGTTAGACCATCTTGGCCACTGTTTAGTTTCCTGTTGCTGCTGTACTATGTTACTACAAACTTAGTGGCTTAAAACTACGTAAGTGTATTGTCTTGTGATTCTGAAGGTAAGAAGTCCAAAATGGGTCTTACTGGGCTAAAATCCAGGTGTCAGCAGAGCCGAGCCTCCCTTTCTGGGGGCACTAGGGGAGAACCTGCCTCCTTGCCTTTTCCATCTTCTAGGGGCTGCCTGCATTCTTTGGCTCATGGCCCTTTCCTCCATCTTCCAAGCCAGCAGTGTAGCATCTTCAAATCTTTCTCTGACTCTGACTTTCTCTTCTGCCTCCCTATTCTACTTTAAAAAGCACTTATGATTAACTTAGCCCCACAAGGAAAATCCCCATCTAATTAGGGTCAGCTGACAGGCAACCTTAATTCCATCTGCAACCTAATTCTTCTCTGTCATATAGCCTAACACACTCACAGCTTCCCAGGATTAGGATGTGGACAACTTTGGGAACCATTATTCTGCCTATCACAGCTACCCTTTGCCAGGAATGCCTGGAATGTGTGCATCTATCCAAGCTCTCTGTCAAATCAGGTCCCTAAGTCATAAATTCCAGAAACTTGTCCCTAGCTGGTTGGAAATGTTATTTCATTTCCTCAGATTACCTCAGATGTGATTTCCTCAACTCACCCATTCCCAATAAGCTTATTGACTTTATTTATTCCTGTTTTTGTTTGTTTGCTTGTTTACTGTATAACCTTTTTATCTTTGACTGCTATTACCACTGTCTGTCTAAGCCTATAAATTCGAAAGCTGATACAGACAAGTAAAATAAATGTTGCTGATAAGAAAACTCCTCTTAATGTTTATCTTAAAATATCTTTGTTGAAATGTAATCATATTTCTTCTTGTCTTCCTTTTGGCAGTAACAGAAAATAACTAGTCAATATTCACCGTATAGAAACCTTTTAAATTTACTCTATCTTTCTAATGCCAAAAATGCCCATCAATATTTTAGCCAACCAGCCAATCCAAGATAAACACAAATCTAGGATAAAACAGTAACTTCAAGATGGCTTTTTCTGTTTGTTTGTTTTTGTTTTGAGACAGAGTCTGACATGATCTCAGCTCACTGCAACCTCCGCCTCCCAGGTTCAAGTGATTCCCCTGCCTCAGCCTCCAGGTAGCTGGGATTACAGATGCCCACCACCATGCCCGGCTAATTTTTGTACTGTTAGTAGAGACGTGGTTTTGCCATGTTGGCCAGGCTGGTCTTGAACTCCTGACCTCAGGTGATCCACCCACCTTGGCCTCCCAAAGTGCTGGGATTACAGGCATGAGCCACCGTGCCCGGTCTCAAGATGACTTTTGAAATGATGGAGTGACATAGTCAAGCCCTAAGATAAACAGCCATCCACAAAGGTGACCTATGTGATAATTCCAACTTTTCCCCCTTAGCCAACATTCATCCTGCCCTGTTTCCTAAAGTTCTCATAGATCTGACTCAAATCCTTCATGAGTCTCCTATATAAGTTCAGCTTGGGTCTGCAGCTTTTTCTTCTCCAACTGACAAAATTTCAGTCATCTTTCAAGACTTCCCACACGATGCTTTTCTCTCCCCCAGGAACAATTAGTCAGCCTCTTCTCTGTGCTCCTGTGGGATGCTCTGGGAGTTCATACCTCTAACACAACCTTAACTTATGATGTTATAATTGTTTATATTACTGTTTTTTTATTTCAAGTCTGGTTATTAGTCTATAAATTCCAAGAAGGCAGCTACTGTGTCTGTTAAATGAGTCCTCCTGGATTTCTTCCTACCTCTCTGGCTACCTGAAAATTCAAGTAATGGAGAATTCAATCTCAATTCAATATTGGAATTCCTCAACACTTTTTCCTTGGTTCTTTCATCTTCTCAGTGTATATTCCTCTCCCTAGTTGATTTCCTTCATTCCATTGGTTTCAACTACTACCTTTATGCAAATCACACCCAAAGTGTATTTCCAGCCCGGAACCCACCAGTGAGATTAAACCCAAGTGTCCATGATCTTTTGAATATCTTAAAGGTACCTCAAATACATCATGTTCAAAACACAACTAAGGAACTTTCTTGCTAGTAATGAGAACTTGGGGTTACCGTCCGATAGGGTTTAGATCTGTGTCCCTGCCTAAATCCCATGTCAAGTTGTAATCCCCAATGTGGCAGGTGGGGCCAGGTGGGAGGTGATTGGATCATGGGGACAGATTTCTGTACTGGTGCTGTTTTCTTGATAGTAAATGAGTTATCACAAGACCTGGTTTTTTTTTTTTTTTTTTTTTTTTTTTTTTTTTTTTTTTTTTTGAGACGGAGTCTTGCTCTGCCGCCCAGGCTGGAGTGCAGTGGCCGGATCTCAGCTCACTGCAAGCTCCGCCTCCTGGGTTCACGCCATTCTCCTGCCTCAGCCTCCTGAGTAGCTGGGACTACAGGCGCCCGCCACCGCGCCCGGCTAGTTTTTTGTATTTTTTAGTAGAGACGGGGTTTCACCGTGTTAGCCAGGATGGTCTCGATCTCCTGACCTCGTGATCCGCCCATCTCGGCCTCCCAAAGTGCTGGGATTACAGGCTTGAGCCACCGCGCCCGGCCGACCTGGTTGTTTAAAAGGGGGTGGAACCTCCCCTCACCTCTTGCTCCCGCTCTGGCTGTATAAGACGTCCCTATTTCCCCTTCACCTTGCACCATGATTGTAAATTTCCTGAGGCCTCCCCAGAAGCAGAAAGTGTTCGCTTCCTGTACAGCCTGCAGAACCATGGGCCAATTAAACCTATTTTCTTTAGAAATTACCCAGTCTTAGGAATTTCTTCATAGCCATGTGAGAAAAGACTAATACACCTTCCCAGCATCAATTTCCCTGTTTCTTACAGCAGCAGTATCCTAATTTCCTTTAAGGACTTTATTCCTCCAACTCTTGGCCAAGCCGGTCCCTATGAGGTTCCTCCACTCTCATCTACTACTCTGGCCAGGGTGACTCTTGGACTGTAAGTATATAATCCAATCAAACCAAGCAAGTCACAGTGATGCCTTAGCTGGGGCTCCTAGAAAGAGAAGACTTTGCCCTTTCTCTGTACTTGGTGGACTGAGTAGAGTATATGATCATCTTGTTTCCATAAGTGGCCAAAAGTACCCAAGGGAAGCAGAGCCAAGAGACTGATCCTTGTCATATTGTTCGACCTCACGCCATACCTAATGCCAATATAACCTTTTTTCCAGTTTAGTCAACTAATTTCCTTTCTGTGCAAGCTAATTCATGTTAGGTTTTCTATCACTTGGATCATAAAGAACTTTAACTGATACCCTCTGCTCTATACCTGATCTTCCAGAGTCTCCAATTCAGTAAACTATGTCATCATCCATCCTCCTAAGGATAGCAGACACTTAGGAGTCATTTCAAATTCCTCCATCTCCCTTGCCTTCCATATCCAATCAGTCACCAGGTCCTGTCAATTAGATGCCCTAAATATGCTCAGATCTGTCTATTTCTTTCCACCTTTATTGTCCCCACTCTATCCCAACTACCTTAATGTTTGCCTGGACTAGTAAAGCCCAGTAATTACTCTACACTCACCTACTCTTGTTTTCCTCCAATTAATTCTCCACACTACAACCAAAATGATCTGTTCGAAGCACTAAAGTATTAACTTCGGGCCGGGCATTGTGGCTCATGCCTGTAATCCCAGTACTTCGGGAAGCCAAAGTGAGCAGATCCCCTAAGGTCAAAAGTTCGAGACCAGCCTGGCCAACACAGCAAAACCCTGTCTCTACTAAAAATACCAAGGAAAAACTAGCTGGGTGTGGAGGCACACATCTGTAGTCTCAGCTACTCTGGAGGCTGAGGCATGAGAATGGCTTGAACCAAGGAGGTAGAGGTTGCAGGGAGCAGAGATCATGCCACTGCACTCCAGCGTGAGTGACAGAGTGAGACTCTGTCAAGAAAGAAAGAAAGAAAGAAAGAAAGAAAGAAAGAAAGAAAGAAAGAAAGAAAGAAAGAAAGAAAGAAAGAAAGAAAAAAGAAAGAAAGAAGAAAGAAAGAGAAAAGAAAGAAAGAGAGAAGGAGGAAGAAAGGAAGGAGGGAGGGAAGGAGGGAGGGAGGGAGGGACGGTGGGAAGGAAGGAAGAGAGAGAGAAAGAAAGAGAGAGGAAGGGAGGAAGGAAGGAAGGAAGGAAGTTCACCTGTGGAAATATGCAATCATTTTCCATTGCTTTTAAGACAAAGACAAAACTCTTTAACATTGTATCTCTGTCTGGCTTCCCCCAAAACAGCAGGTCACAAAAGTGTGCCTGCATAGTTTAATTTGGGACATGACTCCAGGGAGCAGGAGTTCATGGATCAGGGAAAGTCGGTAAAACAGAGAAGGAGGGAATGAATGAATGAGTAAGTTGATCACTGCTGTGAGGAACTATGACCAATTCTGTGAGGAATTTCTGAGGGACCATGGGGAATGTGTCTCCGAAACGTCCACCAGAGACAATGAAATGCCTTTCATCCACCAATGGCTGAGAGTTGCTCCATGGGCACCAACTCCCTGGTATGTGTGGGTTGCCCACATATGGCTGCCAGGTCTGCAAAGGCCTAGGCCTCGAACCAGAGAAGCTCCAGGCACACCTAGGATGAGGTCAGCACAGAGCTGATGGGAGCTGGTGAGGCACTGTTCACTGTAGCCTTGGCTGGAGGGGGGGGGGGGGGGGGGGGGGGGGGGGGGGGGGGGGGGGGGGGGGGGGGGTGGGGGGGGGGGGGGGGGGGGGGGGGGGGGGGGGGGGGGGGGGGGGGGGGGGGGGGGGGGGGGGGGGGGGGGGGGATTAGAGTGGGAGCGACGTGGTGTAGCACAGGTGCCTGATGTCGTGCATGGTCTGGCCTCTGCCCAGTTCTCCAGCTTCCTCTCACCCTCTAACTTCATTCAAACCATGCTAGTCTTATAGCTCCTGGACTCCACACATTCTCACCCACCACCAGGTCTTTGAAGGTGTTTCCTCTGTCTGGAACACTTTTTCCTTCCCTCTTCTTCTGGTTCCCCCTGCTTATTCATCAGAACTCAGCTTGAGCAACATTTCCTCTGGGAAGCCTTCCCTAATCGTGTCAAATCCACCCACCAGGGGTACTCACAGCTCATATGCTTCTCCTGTGAGATGCATATGAAGGCTGCAATTGCCCACTTGTTGATCAGGTGAGGGCATCCAACTTCTACTGGACTGTGTGCAACATGAGGAAAATCACAGCATCCCCAGCATTAACATGGTATATCAAAGTTTAAAGAATAAACAGATTTATCTTTTTACTCCTGTTAGTGTCTGGAACATCTAGGTGTGCAAATATTTTTAACATAATTAATCAATTAATAAGTGAAGCTAATACTTTAAGAAGCAGATATGTTACTTTCTGAAGAACTGTATTTAATTTTCACTGAATTTCATTCCATTTCTTAAAATTGTTACAATGAAGCTCTTCTCTTGGAAGCCCTAGGACAGACACTGTATCAATTTCCCCTTTTTAAATGTATAATAACTATAAACAGCAACTGTAGTCCCCAAGAAAGAATAGTTGAGATAAAGAAAAAAAGAGAAATCATCAATGCAGCTAAGAAAGTTTCATTGTGAGTTAAGACAGGGGTGCTATCTAAAGCAAATTAATATAGGTTATTGACCACAGAAGAATAAAATTTATTGATATGTGAAAACAAACTCCCCAGAAGCACTCTGAACTCTCCCTGTTAGCCAACACCATCAATTATTATTATTAAGTGGCTGCTCAGCTGCTGTGCGGTGGAAGAGGCAGGGAGGTTTGGTAGCTAGGCAACAGGCTGGAAACTCAAAGGGTAGGAGCTGTGATTCTGGCTCCTCCATAAAAGTGATAAGTGGCCTTGAGTAAACGCCCCCTGTCTTGTTTTCTTCATCTGAAAAATAGCATCACCAGTCTGGCTTTCTGCACTGAGGGAAGAAAAACAGAGAATTCCACCCTGCAATTACAGAAAAGTGAGCTTATGGGGGCTGGGAAATAAAGAACACGTAAGGGAATCAACTTTTCACTCAGATCACCACTTTGTTACTAAAGGTTTGAGCTTGAGTCTTCTGTGCCTCAGTTTATCCATCTGGAATGATTCACAGATAATGGTCATGTCCTGGCTTAAAATACAAGGTAAATGTATGACTTTATTTCTGTAGGATCTAGGAGAAAACTTGGGTAGAAAAACTTTTCCCCCAAAGTGCCCTTGGAATTTCTCAAATACCCCTAGCCCACCTGCTTTGTCCAAGCTCCAACAATACCTTGTTTGTATCCCTATTAAAAGTCTGTATTGTCTTGTGGCTTATTTGTTTAGACATCTGACTCACTTGTGAGCTCCAAAAGAGCCAGGCCATGCGTCCATGTCTGAAGCTTTAGCATCAGTTTCTTATCTAGAGTGAGTGCTCAATAAATCTTCACTGGAAGAATAAATAAAACAATGAATGAATGAATGAACAGGAAAGAATGAACCAACTGACCTCCTTGCACATCAACAGCCCTCTCCTCACTTCCTCATGCTGTTCCCACCTTCCTCGAATGATGACACTGTGCTGACTTTGAAGAAAAGAAATAATGACGAACAAGGGCGTCTGGAAAGCCAGGAATGGGGGTGGCGTTTCCAGGTGTGGGTGATGGGAAGAGTAGTGAGAAGACAGGAAGCAAAAGCAGAGGTGTGGTGTTTCTTGCAGAGACCACAGAAATCCCACTGAGAGAACAGAAGAACTGGCATGGAGAATAGAAGTGCAGCAGGCAACAGGAGAGAACTGTGAGAGCCTGAGTGGAGTACGGCAGGACCCCGGAGCCTGTAGATGCACTTGGGTCAGGGTGATGGGGGTGGCGGTACTCAACTGAGGACAGAAGAATTCAATTCATCTTTTGTTTCCTCTCCTGTTGGTTTTTTACACATAACGTGAAAAAACCTACTTTGGGGAAAAAATAAGCTAGTGGACGCAAATGTTTACAACAGCAGTATTCACAACAGCCAAAAGGCAGAAACAGTACAAATGTCCATCAATGAATGAACGGATAAACAAAATATGGTCTATCTATACAATGGGATATTGTGCAGCCGTAAAAAAGGATAAAATACCGATACATGCTATAACACAGATGAACTACAAAAACATCATGCTGCATGAAAGAATCAAGTCACTAAGGGTTATATATTGCACAATTCCATTTACATGAAACCTCCAGAATATGTAAGTTCATGGACACAGAAAGCAGGCCAATGGGTTTCCAGGGGTTTGAAGGACAGGGAGTAGGAGTATGATGGAGCTTAATGGGTATGAGTTTTCCTTTCTGGGTGATGAAAATGTCTCGGAACTAGATAGAGATGGTAGTTATACAATATCATGAATGCACTTAATGCCACTGAATTGTACACTTTAAAGTGGTTAACAGTTAATTTTATGTTATGTGAATTTTACCTCAATTAAGAAAAATAAGCTGGGCCAGGTGCAGTGGCTCACACCTGCAATCCCAGCACTTTGGGAGGCCAAGGTGATCAAATCACTTGATGCCAGGAGTTCAAGAACAGCCTGGCCAACATGGTGAAACCTTATCTCTCCAAAAATAAACAAAAATGAGCCAGGTGTAGTGGAGCATGCCTGTAATCCCAGCTACTCGGGAGGCTGAGGCAGGAGAATCGCTTGAACCTTGGAAAGTGTAAGTCGCAGTGAGCCAAGATTATGCCACTGCACTCCAGCCTGGGTGATGGAACAAGACTCTGTATTAAAGAAAGAAAAGGAAGCTGGTAGAAAATACCTCCACCTTGGATTAACCCATTGTTAGAGGCTTCCTCCACTTTATGGAGAGAGACACTACAGTTAAAGCAGAACCAGGGCCTCTCCCAGCTTATAGCCAAAATGCCACTGACAGTCCCTGCCTGGCTCTGTCGTAGGAAAGTTATCCCTTGTGGCTCCTAGATCTGCCTTAGCTTTCTCCCTCCCTCCCAAAGAATATAAACTCGTGGGGGTCAGGGACTGGGTCTATCCTGCTCAACTGCCATTTCCCAGCACCTAGCATGGTGTCTGACGTGGTGTATGACTACTGTGCCCTCTGATCCGTTCTCCACACTGTAATAGGCGATCTGTTCAAAGTGAGAATTTTCATGGGTCCCCTTCCTTCCATTTTCAACCCTAATGGCTTCACTTGCTCTAGAATGAAGACCAATGTTTTGCCCTGAACCATAAGCTAAGCATGATCTGGCTCCTGCCCAGCTCACCTTGAATCTGCCCACCTCTATGACCCAGGCCTGTGACCTACTTTCAGTGAAGGTCACCACACTTTCTCCTGTGATGCGGACTTTCCATGTGCTACCCTCTGTCTCCACTTCAGCCTAATTAACTCTTACTCATCCTTCATTTCTGTGCCAAAGACTGTCCCCTCCACCTGCCAGCATCCACTCTCAACTTCCTTTTAAATAGAACTCCTATGCAACTAGCTAGCACCACTAACAACATCTTCTGGCCTACTTTATAGCTAGGTGTGGTCATGTGACTAAATGCTGGCCAAGCAACAATGATGTGTACAGCTGCCAAGTCACCTGTTGAAAGCCATTTCTTTCTCCCCTCCTTCTGGCTCAAAATGGTATCCACAGAGATAGGACTGGAAGCCAGAAGTTGAAGATAGCAGAGCTGCCCACCAACCTTGAACTGCTCACCTCTGTCATACAAAAGAGAAAGAAACTTACATCTTAGTGAAGCCATGACAATGTAGCATCTTTGTGAGAGCAGTTTAGCTTGCATCATAACTAATCTATATCTTACCTCAAATGAATCATACCAAAGCCTTTCCCTGCCCAGGGTAATCAGTCTGGTTAGTCTGACTCTTCCTATTATGTGTTCTCAAGTCACCATAGACCTCTTATTTCTATCACTGTGTGTGGGGGGTGCGGGCAGTGGGCAGTGGGGGGTGGCAGGGAGAAAGAGAGACAGAGACAGAGAAATTGTTTAACTCCTGCCCCTCTCCTCTAGATTATAAATCCCCCAAAGACAGAGGTCACATCTACCTATTTGACCATGCAAATCCCAGCACACAAGTCCCAGGCCCTGTGTCTGGAACACAGTAGGTGTTCCATTATGCTTAATTCACTAATTATTTAAATAAGACCATCTCTGTAAATAAGAACAAGATGATATACATTCTTAAGTAAAGCATAACTAGTGCTGAAAGGAAAAAATTCCACTGAATAACTTTGGAGAAAGTGGCCTTCCTTCATCTGTGCTCTTGGGTGAAGACAAGTCCTTACTAGGTCATAAATACCCATGAAATGAGATTGCACTTTGACTGATTCCCATTTATTATTTTTACCATTATTTAGAACCATTCCAAATAATACAGTTAGAGCCCAGCAGCATTCTTCCCTTCAAATATAACTGTCATTCCTGTAGAGTAAGTTTCAGAAATGTTTATATATTATCAAAATTAAGTTTCAAAATGAGCTACAGTATCTGGGAAAGGGGGATAATATTTCACAGAAACTAATTGGAAACTTGTTTTGAAATAAAGTAGTTATTATTTCCATCATGGAGAGATGAAAGCAGAGAGATTTCCTTTTATCTCACCCAGGCTAGTATCTTACATTATTTATTCAAATTAATTAAAACCTGGACAAATCCTACTGCGGCATTGCATATCAGTTAGAGATTATTCTTCTGGAAATGTACTTTTTTTTTCACAGATTTCATTATGCAGTTACAAATGACTATTATTAAAATGTAACATATAAAACTAAATTGTCTTTCCTTTTTCTGGCCACATGCAAGATTCACTTTCCTATGAAGTATGATTCTTTTCTTCTGAACTTGGCAGCATGTGGTCTACTGGCCATGGCCCAAGCATCCAGAGAATCGCACAAAACCTGCTCCACTGTCCTGCTGAACTCCCTGCCAATAGGCTTGCTGGGTTCTCCACCAAAGTCCTGGGGACCCCCTCAGTGCCGTTGTATTGCCCCACCCCTTGCATCCCAAGGAACAAATATCAAGAAATGTTCTCCACCTGGTGACCTTGTCAAGACTCAAATTTTTTTCTACAGACTCAAACTCATGCAAAGTCACTACCTGTAAAAAGTGCCTGGAGTGTGGTGTTAACCTACTTTCAGATTTCTGAATCCTTAACTCTGAAGCTCTTTCTCGCCTATCCCCCAGGCCTTCCCATATCCTACTCACTTGGCCTGGAATGTTCTTCCTTGTTCCTTGATTGCCTAACTCCAACTTGTCCTTCAGGTCTCAACTTAGACATAACTTCCTCCAGAAAGACTCCCCTAACCTCACTCCCATCTACTGGGTCAGGTATGGCCTATGTGTTGCTATGACACCCTGTACCACTTAGCACTTGCAACTTTTTATTTATTTATTTATTATTATTATTATTAATCTTAGAGATGGTCTCTCACTCTGTTGCCCAGACTGGAATTCAGTGATGTAATCATAGCTCACAGCAGCCTCAAATCCCTGGGCTTAAGCAATCTTCTGGCTTCAGCCTCCCAGGTGGCTGGGACTACAGGCCCTTGCTACCATACCCAGTTAAGTTTTTATTTTATGTATTTATTTTTTGTACAGACAATGTCTTGCTATGTTGCCTAGACTGGTCTCAAATTCCTGGCCTCAGGTGATCTTCCTGCCTCGACCTCCTAAGGCACTGAGATTACAAGCATGAGCCACTGCACCTGGCCTACAATTTTGTAATTTGCCCTTCCTCCTTCTGAATTGTAAGCCCCAGGAGGGCGGGAGTTAGGTTGTCTTGCCCACCCCCCCCCCACCTCCATCCTATCTTCAATACCCAGCACAGTGATGGGCACATAGCAATTAACCAATATATGTTTCATTCATTTTTAATTTAGGTTCAACTCTGATATCTGGCCCCTGGAAAAACCAATCCCTAATCTGCATCCCAAAGAATACTATCTTCAGGCTTTCCTGGCATTAACTTGGTGGCTCACCACCAGAGCTCTCTCTGGTGCTTCATCTTGACAACTAATGTCTTCTCTGCTCATTTCCTTCTACCCTTGGAAGGTCATGCCTAGTGCATCCAGGGTCTTCTCTTCTGGTCAATTTGTTTGAATTATGCTCATTAACTAGTTATTAAATCTGGCCCTATTTTTTGGGTTCTTTGCATCGCCATCCCATCTCCTGTACATCCAGGCCACCTTTTATCTTTCCACCATCCTGTCTACTCTAGTTCTCTCTGGCTCAACAAGGATTTAAGCTTGGTTTGCACTCATTAAGAGGAGACAAAGGATGTCTGTAGCTACTGGATAGTTGTTGAACAGACAAAACTTTAACAAATTTCCTACCTTCCTTTCTTTGCATCTCTATGACCTCTGCTCTTGATCCTGCTCAAACTTTCTCTTTTCCCCAAGACAATGAGATTCCTCCATCTTCCAACTAAAAAAAAGCCTCACACTCCGTCCCCAGAAAGAAAGTCACTTTCCAATCAGCTCTGTTTATTTTTGGCCTCTGCCTACATGTTGCCAACAACTCCTTTTTCATCACAACTTCCTAGATTTATGTTTTGTTTGTTTGTCTGTCTGTTTGCTTAACCATGATGAAAGGTGGAAAAAAGGGCAGGTTTTCCCAGAGGGAAGTCAATCAGATCATTTTCTCACAGGTTGCCTAAAGACTGTCAGATCAATTAAACAATTCATCTCTCAGATGTATTCAGCTGAAGAATTTGTCCCTGGGTATTTGTACTAGAACATATTAAAACCAAGTCAAAACATCATATTATTTAACAGGAAATTCTTCTGACATATATGGTAAAAAGGAATTGAAAGCACTGTTTCCAAATCAACCCCCAAGACATAAATTTGGCCAAAAGTTAGTCCAGCATATTGCAATGAACTCCTCTCATGATTTTACACTTTGCTTTACATTCTTTCCAATAGAACTCTACGTGTTTTGGGTAAACACACCAAGAGCCAACATGAAACAGAAGTTGGGATCATTATGGTTAACCTGAGCATGTTGGAAACCAAGGATCGGCTGAATGTTATTATACATGACCCATAAATTGGAGTGAATGGTAGAACTAGAACAAGCATGAACTATGCATTGCAAAATAGGCAGCAAAGTCTGGACAAAGAACAGACACCAACAATTTCCAAATAACCAGTAGCTAACTAATGGTTAGTATCTATGATACTAAAAGTCCATATTTTCCACTCCAGAGCACGGCCTCAGTGATATTCGATTTTGATTGACTCATAGGGATAAATTGTTCAACTGATCCAGACTGTCTTGGTTCACATCTTGGTTACATGTAAAGAAAGGAGCTAATGACTATTGCTTACCTTCACTCTTCTTTTTGGCATCATTTGAGGTATGAGGAGATCAATAAATAATAGCTCTCTCTTCCCTTCTCAAGTTAAGAACCTATCGAGAAATAAGACACAAAAAACAGACACATAGAGATCAAAATGTCAGCTTTATTATTATAACTGATAAGACTAAGAGAATTTCGCTGGAGAATTGAGAACAAATGGACTTGCTAATACTCCTTAATTAGTCAGATTTACCCACCAGTCCAAGGCATCCCTGCAATACTGTAGGACCCTCCCTACACAGGCTGTAGCTGCTTCTGTAAGTTTCTAACATATGTCAGTGTCCTGGAAATAGGAGAGCTCCAAGAAAGAGAGAAATTTCTGAGTTAAGTAGATTTACTTCCTTCTTCAATCAAAGAAGGCCAGGAGGGCCGGGCACGGTGACTCACGCCTGTAATCCCAACACTTTGGGAAGCCAAGGTGGGCAGATCACCTGAGGTCAGCAGTTCAAGACAAGCCTGGCCAACATGGCGAAACCCTGTCTCTACTAAAAATACAAAATTAGCCAGGCATGGTGGCCCGTGCCTGTAGTCCCAGCTGGTGTGTGCCTGTAGACCCAGCTACTGGAGAAGCAGAGGCAGCAGAATGGCTTGAACCCAGGAGGCAGAGGTTGCATTGAGCTGAGATTGCGCCACTGCACTCCAGCCCGGGCGACAGAGCAAAACTCTGTCTCAAACAAACAAACAAACAACACCAAAAAAAAAAACAACAAACAAACAAAAAAAAAAAAACAAAGAAGGCCAGGAATGTGACAATGGCTGTTAAAACAAAGGCAATTCATTATGAAAACATAAGTACACAGGCACTCCATACAGTAACCAATTAAATTCTATCAAATGTCCCACCAACAGCTTTCATATGGTCCAAAGATCGATAAGCTGAGAATTCCCTTAGTGATTCCAAGTTTACCTTTTAATACACATATGAAACAATATTTTAGGATTCCCATGAGGTTTTATAGATTTGTTTGGTCTTGTGTGGGATAAAGATAAGTTTTTCCTGCAGCATTTGAACTAAGCCAGAACGCTTGAAAGTGGGTACATTGCTTATTTGGGTTCTTTGATTAAGAAGACAATTCTTTCATCTATGCCTTCCAGAGCCCCTTCAGACAAGCTCAGAACTATCTATGGCTTCTACTAGTTAGAGCAAGAATATTATAAAGTCTCTGCTCCGTTTCAAACCAGACTTGGCTGAGAGCCTTTGTAAAATGCATCCATTCACTTTGCTCCTGCCATGAGTACATTAAATGTAATTTCATATTTATTTGATGATTTATGCTCTTTGAGAGCCTCACATCATCATCATTTATTTCAGTGCTCACTGTTTGGGCCTAAATACACAGAGATAGAATATACAAAGAATTGGATTAAGTGTGTCCTAACGGTAAGACAAACTGTGGCTGACCAGGAAGATCTCTGAAACACAAATATGAAAGATGATGGAAATACATTTAAAAATGATGATGGTGGTGGTGAGTAGCACTTACTATGTGCCAGACACTCTTCTAAGCCCTTTATGTACATTCAATCATTTACTCTTAAATCTTTTTTTTTTTTTTGGGAGTCAGAGTCTCCTTCTGTCACCCAGGCTGGAGTGCAGTGGCACGATCACAGCTCACTGCAACCTCTGCCTCCCAGGTTCAAGCGATTCTCATGTCTCAGCCTCCCGAGTAGCTGGGACTACAGGCATGCACCACTAAACCTGGCTAATTTTTGTATTTTTACTAGACACTGCATTTCGCCATGTTGGCCAGGCTGGCCTCCAACTACTGACCTCAGGTGATCCACCTGCCTCAGCCTCCCAGAGTGCTGGGATTATAGGTGTGAGCAATTGCACCTGGCCTTAAGTCCTTAAGGTCTTATTACCTCCATTTTATAGATAAGGCCAACTCAGGTTCATAGAAGTGAACTAAGTTGCCCATGGTCTCACTGCTATAGGAAGTGAAACCACCAGGATTTGACCCTGGGTGGTGTGATTCTAGAGCCTTCACGTGAAACCACACACTGAAGCAAGGGAATGCATAGGAGTACTGAACTGAATGAACAAGATGAGAGAATTCATCCCTCAATAAGCTGAAGTGAAATATGCTTAAGCCTTCATCCACAAACATACGCATGCACACACACACATCCCTCTTATCAGCTACAATCAAAGTAAAAAGATAAACCTAAAAAACAGACTCACTGCTTGCGGCAGATGATATAACATTAACAAATAACAAAGCGAAAGTCATATATCTCCACTCCTGTTGTAGTTCCATCTCCTTTATCAGGGATAATAATCTTTAAACTCAGGACAGTTGAATAAATGTAGTTTAGAAGGAACTGAAGTATGAGATAGGTAAGGTGATAGCAGGAGACCATCTTGTTGTTTTAAATGAGTTTATGTCTCCAGGCCTAAACAAATTACATCCTGGAGTATGAAGAGATTTTGCAGATGAAATCTAAGAGTCACTGTCAGTAATCTTTACAGGATCATAGAGAATTGAAAAGGTGCTGGGGCAAGGTACTAGAGACATGTACTAGAGACATGTAGAGCTAGGAAATTAGTATTCTAATTTTTCAAAATGAGGCGGAGGAAAGTGTATTCTGTGTCCTACAGATCTGCAAGCTTGATTTTGAAACAGGGTATGACTAGATGGTGTGTCAGCCCTTAAAAAGGAAGTGGTGATCACTAGAAACCAGGATGGATTCACCAAAGAGAAATAACAGATTCTACATGCCTTCTTGTGTGTGTAGCTTTAAGGACTGGTGAGAGTGAGGATGTCATGTGTACAATAAGGGTTGGGAGAGCAACCTCGATGGGGGTCCTATCACCCCGTAAGCCACAAGGGTTGATTCATTTGATCTGGCTGGGTGATGGATCCCCTTCTTTGCTTTATGTTCCATAAAGTTGCACACTTGCTCAAGGAGAAATACCAGAGAGAGAAAGGCCTTCATATGGGCAAGGGAATACAAATCCTGCGCCTCCCCAGAATCCCCAGACAAGCTCAGATCCATGTGTGGTTTAGACTAGTTAGGGTAAGCATATTTACAAAGTCTCTTATTATTCTTGGAGATCTGATGGATAAGACAGTGCTTTTAAGAGAACAAATACCTGATTGACCATTCATACCAAAAAAGCTTACATTTATGAATCAATGTCCTTCTTCTTAGAACACTTTTCCTTCAGAGTTGCACAGCTCATGGCCTCTTTCCATTAGGAGTCCACCCGAGTTTCACCTCCATAAAGAGGTCTTTAACCATATGATATAAGATAGCATTTGCCCTCTAAATACACTGAATACCTTGTTTTCTTTTTATGTATAGTTCATGTCATTATCTGACATCATATTATATATTCTAGCTCTTGTCACTATTTGACATTGTATTATATACAATATTATATACATTATGTATGTATGTACACATACACAAAATTGGTCTCTCTCCTCCTCTTGTAGAGCCAACAAATTCTATGTGAATTATGTCCCTACATTATGCAGTAGCTCTGGCCTTTTGAATGTCAACTCCATGAGGCCAGGGACTTTGCTGTCATTTTTACCACTGAGTTCCTAGTCACTAGAAGAGTACTAAAACATAGATGTGTTCAATACACATTTATTGCCCAATAACATTTGTCAATTAGTGAATGTCAATCTGGAGAATGGTCTCTAGTGGCTATAGTGTTCAGTCCTTGGCCTTACCCAAAATATTAACTCTGACAGAAAAGAAGAAAGATAACAAGAAAATTGATTCTGATTCCCAGTCAAGAAAACATTTATCTTTATTATTTATTACTGTCATCACCATTACCTACTATGTGATAGGCACTGTATTCTGCTCTTACACTATTAGAGATGCTCATAACAAAACTAAGAGGTAGAAATTATCATCTTCTCTTTGAGATGAGCAAAACTGGGCTCAGGGAGTTTAAATAACTGGCTAACATCAGACAGCAGTTACATGATGAAACTGGGATTAAAATCCGAGATCTGTCTCACTAAAAAGTGTGTCCCTTTTCACAAGATGATGATAACACTTATAAAAGCATGGGAAACCTACTTTAATTTGCAGCTGACTGGAAAAACTGGTACGTTAGATGAAAAAAATCAAGATTTAATGAGAGTTTGAGATTTGAATGGCAGGTCAGAATTCAAATATATATATATTAGGTATGAAGATGAAGTTCCATATACCAATTCTAAGCATCATATGCGCGAATTGGGAGGAAGGGGGAAGAAGAGGGTGAGGATAGTCATTTACTTGAAATAGACCAAGAGGCATCAACTGACCACAGGCTTAGTCTAAACCAGAAGTAATAAGTGGCTGTAAAATGAATTAAAACAATCTTAAACTGTATTATCAGGAATTTTTTTAAGGGAAAGGGGTTCCAGTTTTATTCTGCAAAAGCTAGACCAGGAAAATGAAAGTTAAAGTAGAGTGTTAAGACCCCTGGAATGGTGAAAATCTCATTATGAATGAAATGATTAAAGGGCTTGGTAAACCTTGGCCTGGGAGAGAGAAGACTCAGAGATATGAAGATATCTATCTTCCTATCTGAAAAACTGTCAAAAAAAAAAAAAAAAAAGGAAACCTTCTCTGTTGTTCCTGATGAGTGAGACTATAGGAAAGAGGTTTGATTAAAAATACAAAGCTTACTAACAACTAGATGCCTTCCCTGCTATGAGCGAGTTTCCAATCTATTAGGGGAGATATTCAAGCAGAGGCTGTGTCACCACCTGGCCTGGAAACTCTAGTATCTACCCAAAGGGGTAGAAGATTAGGTTGATTTTAGGGTTTGTTTGTTTTTTTTCAGTTCTATCTCCTTCTACATGTGGTGACCTTATTTTCTGAACCCCAATCCAAGACCTATGATACCATAAAAGACTTTTGTGTTGCTTCCAGATTTGAAAGACAGTCTAGCAGGTACAACCACCAAAATATTGTCATTTCTAGGAGATATCAGTGATGAAATAATGGGAAAAATATATGAAATTGGAACTTTCCTGGAAAAAGGAAGAAGTTAAATCACTCTACGGCAGGCATCTACTTCTCTTTGAATACTCATGTTCCAACCAAGAAGGCAGAAACTCTGGGTAAAAGTTCTTTTTTTTTTTTTTTTTCCTTGCACAGCAAGTTTTCTGGAACTAAGACCTCTTCCTCCAAAGGCTGAGTGCCAAAATATAATTACAAATATAATTATAATCTAGTTCATTTGCATTAAGAAAGTCAAGAAGTCATTGGAAAAGCTTCTTGGAGCATCATCAAGATTTCCAGGCCCTACCACAAGAGCCATGCCAGACCTTCCTTCATGACATTGCTTCCACCTTTGTGCACATGGCAGATGTTCTAGTCTACAGCTCATCAAGATGCCAAACTATCCTTGTTCCTCCACCCTGGACCAGACCCGACCAACTCCTCATTTTAGGTTCTTGTACTAAGAGGTGAGGGGCCAAAGATTCCCCCTTGGCCAAATCTGGACTCTACCAGTAAGGAACTATTCGGACTGATGAGGATATTGTAATTCTGGATATCATGCATTGGACTGGTATCAGCTGTTCCCTACTAGACACAATGTTCTTTTCAATAAACTACTTTATTTCACACTGACAGTCATTTTTCACCCTGCAGAATTTCAAAGCCAAGAATCCTGTATTACAATGTAAACAAACAAAATTAGACTCAAAATTGCCTTTTCTGATTTTGATATATTAATCAACTCTTCAGGAAAGCTTCTAAACATTTTCAATTACATCAAAACAGGCTGGCAACATTTTCCAACTTCAAAAAAAAATCAGGCTTAGTTAAAGGTTTGTTTTCTATTCCATTGGTACTCTATATTACATATTCGCAACTGTTTCTGTTTTAGTACAGATTGATTAATAGCATCAGTTCTAAAATCCCAGCATGTTCACACACAAGCAAAAAAGTATTTCCATCTGTAATCTTCATTAACCAAGGGAAATCTATCAATTTTGGCGTGCTTGCCGCTTCTTTCAGCTGTAGTCTTGAGTCCTTGCAAATGTCTGAGGCTATGAGCCTCACAGTTGCCATTAAATGCTAATTGTAGGGCAGGTGTGCACTCTAGAAATGGAGGCCAAAAAGAATGGATCAAATGAGACAAAGAGAAAGAGAAGTCTTGACACCCAAAAGACGCAGTCCCCTCTATGCTTTACACCTTACTTGACTGGGCAGGACAACTGGCATTTGAACTAACAACGAAAATATGCTGAAGAACAAAACAAGAAGCAGGTATGATTCATAAGGGATGTGAAAAAAGAAAGTGTATACTGGACATTTATGTGCTTAATAGATTAGATGACGACAGCAGCTAAAGTGCTTCAATTACTTCTATTGTTACCTTCTTCAAGAAGTGGAAATCGTAGGAATAATGCTACCAAGACAACTGAAATGTTTTCACATCCTTCCCTAAATGTATTCCTTAAGAAAAAAAGCTTACGACTGCTCCTGCTGCTACTTGCTAAAGTTTTTCATAACCTTTAAAGAACTGTCTTATCTACTAGTTAAAACCAGCTAGTTATCAGGATTTACTGAATCCCCGCAGTTTGCGGCATGTGTTGAGTGCAAGAATACAAAAAGAATTAGAATACAAATCTGTTTCCTCAAAAGGGGCTACAATCTGTAGTAGAAACTGGATTTGGAAAAATGCTTGCAAAACATGTAAAAATACTCAAGCCTGAAAAATAATGTGATCTATTATATAATTAGATGGGGTTGTATGTGCCACTACATTGGGAATTTCACCTCCTTTATTAAAATGAAATGCAGAATTTTCAGCACTTGAAGGAGTTTCTCCAAGAGGATACAGGGGCTGGCCACTTTAGCACAGCTCCACTCTGGAATTTCTCTCTCTCTCTTTCTCTCTCTTTCACTCTTAGACACACACACACACACACACACACACACACACACTTTTCTTGCCACTCCTTAATATAAATGAGATAGACTAAAATTTTCAAAATTATTTTATTATTTCGCTTTGTGCCAGATGCGTAAAAGCAGTCAAGCTTATAGAGTCCAGCACAATAGCTACATAAACCCCCTGACTCCCAAGATTCTTATACAATAAGAATATTCCCATTCTTATTCCCCCAAAGGAGTTAGTGATTTAAGACTAATCTGAGACTGCTGGCACTAGGGCCTGTTCTACGATATTCCAGAATTAGGAATATACCTCTCATCTTCAACAGAAACTGTACTTCAATTCTTAATGTCATGATGGGGAAGAAATTTCAGGTTGTCAGAAGATAGAGACTCACAAAAGGACCTCACATGTTTCTTATTTCCTGTCAAATGCAATGCAAAACAAACTCTCAGTATTATTCTACTGCTTCCAGTATTTTTGCCTAAAGATGGGAATTTCTAATCATGTAAACCCGATATTGCTCAGTTAGGGAGTGAAGCGGAGATTGGAAAAAAGTTTCATTCCTACTGTTAGTTTCTATGAGGACTGAGTTAGGAGGATTTTCCCAACATGTAAGCCAAGAGTCCCGAGAAAGTTTTACATTTCTATCAGCAGAAATTGAAAACCCACAGTGACACTGACACCTAGTCACACCTTTGTTCTGCCTTATATTGGACAAGAAGGAATGAGTTTCTCACCAATCTCACTCCAGACATACCTACTAAAAAGTGCTAGCAGGCAGAGGCATTCTAAACAGGCTTTAAGCATAAGCAGATACATCTTAAGCTTTATTAGACATTTCCTATTTTCTTCATCAGTGTAGATATACAGCAGGCTGTCTATCAGAAAAAGGCTTAGGAGTTTGGTTCTTTGATTAAGAAAAATAATCATGGTGTATTAGTCTATTTATTACCAAGAGAAGAAGAATTTGCTATGTAGCAAAGCCAAGGATTGAGGCCCCAACTGGAGACCTTCCTAAGGGTTTCTCTTAACAAGCCCCATCTGTTCAGTTCACTTCCAATTTGCTTGGCCTAAAGTGCTGATAGAAGGACTGACAGAAGTACCTGACTTCACAGTGCCACCTTTAAATGAAACCCCATTCCCTACATTCATGGTTTGGTCCTTAGTCAGTTGGAAGATAAATCTCTTGATGAAATCACATTTAAAGAAGAGTTACTCACATAGTAAAAGGAGATACTATTCTGTCAGTAACTGTATTAGTCCTTTCTCATATTGCTGTTATGAAATATCTGAAACTAAATAATTTACAAAGAAAAGAAGTTTCGTTGGCTCACACTTAAACAGGCTATACAAGAAGCACGGCTGGGAAGGCCTCAGGAAACTTACAATCATGGCAAAGATGAAGGGGAAGCAAATACATCTTACGTGGCTGGAGCAGAAGGAAGAAAGAGAGGAGCGAGGTGCTACACACTTTTAAATGATCAAATCTCATGATAACTCACTCACTATCATGAGAACAACACCAAAGGGGAAATCTGCCCCACAATCCAATCACCTCCCACCAGGCCCCACTTCCAACACTGGGAATTACAATTTGACATAAGATTTGGGCAGGGACACAGACCCAAACCATATCAGTAACTACACATAGAACGGACATGTAAAAGAATGATAGCCAAAATGCAGTGACTTATTCAGGAATGAAAGGGAGGATGATTTTCTAAAGGTGGTAAGACCTTCCTACAGACTTCATCATTATCAAATTGCCCTTATTTTTAAAAGGCTCCCATAAACTGTAACTCTGGTGATTTACATGAATCAATTAACATCTATGTGTAGTAATCATCCAGCAGAAAAATACGTTAGGTATATGTCAATTTTTTTTTTTTGTTTCATTTAACACAACACCAATCTCAATTCACATATGTTAACTCTTCTTTTTTTTTTTTTTTTTTTTTTTTTTTTTTTACCTGAGATGGAGTCCCCCCTCTGTCGCCCAGGCTGGAGTGCAGTGGCGCAAACTCCACTCACTGCAAGCTCCGCCTCCCAGGTTCACGCCATTCTCCTGCCTCAGCCTCCCGAGTAGCTGGGACTACAGGTGCCCGCCACCACGCCTGGCTAATTTTTTGAATTTTTAGTAGAGACGGGGTTTCATCATGTTAGCCAGGATGGTCTCAATCTCCTGACCTCGTGATCCGCCCGCCTCGGCCTCCCAAAGTGCTGGGATTACAGGCATGAGCTGCCGAATCCAGCCCTGTTCACTCTTCTTAATCCACAGTTGCTATTGCATGATTCTGTGCTCATCAACTTAAAAAAAAGAAACAATTTAATTTTAAGAAATCTAAATTAAGCATTTATGTTAGAAAACCAGTATGTCAGCTTAAAGGAGATGGTTGTGCTAATGTAACAAAAGGTTTACCTCATTCCTTCTGCTCACTGAGGTAACCCCCATTCAAGTTGATATCCTTAAGTGAGCTGTGCTAAAAAATGATTGTATCCAAGGAGCTTAGTAGGGGCAAAGGAAACTGCAACACAAAGGGAATCTTATAAGATTAACTTTATTATTTAATAGTTATAAGATTGTACCTAAAATGCTAACTCAAGAATAAAGAAATGTCACCAGTTAACATAAGTTTAAATACTTACAAATATTGAAATAGTGGGAATTGTCAAGTGCAAACACAAGAGACAAGGGCGATGCTATGCCTGATCCTATGAGCAATTTTCAGACATTAGCTCATTCTGACAACTATGATCAAAGAACACAAAGAAACCAGAATTATAATGAAGTGATTTTACTTGGTTTTGGTTAGTGTGTTTTCTGTTGGAAATAAAAGAAGGCAAACCAGAATTGGCTTAAATAATGACTTTTATCATATCACAAAGCAGGAAGTCCAGAGCTAGAGTGACTCCATGGTGAGTTCACTTGGTAACTCACCGATGTCAAAAGGAAACTTCTTTACAACTTTCTACTCTTCCAACCTAAGCATGTTGGCTTGCCCTCTGAGCCTGGTTCTCTTCAAGATCCTTAAGGTGGCTTCTGCAGTTCCAGGTATTATATAAGGGTGGCAATCATCAGAGGCAGAAACGTTTGCTTCTAAGTGTAAATTTTACACAGAAGCACCCTACACCTAAGCCAAAGACTCTCCCTCAATACTTATTGGACAAATTTATATCACAACCCCAAGTCTAAATCAATCACTAGAAGGGTAATAATTAGAATTAGAATGTCTGATTTAGACTATTCAAGATTCACCTCCTCTCAAGGCTGATGGAAATCCCCTAAAACACATGACTGCCCAATATTTGAGAAAATTTAGAGTTCTACCAGTAACAAATAAGGCTGGTGAGAATGACAATGGGGTAGGCAGCCTGAAGTATCAACCACATATAACTAACAGAAATAGAATAGAGCTTAACTCACTATGCTATGGCTCAATTCATAGAGTTGACACAGTTTAACAGGTGAACAGTATCATATATCTAAGATTAGCCATTGTTGTTATAGCAATATATCTTCACAGAGAGCTGGAAAGACATGAATCTCTCTTTAAAAGGCAGTAAGTGATTATAATTGAAGCACAAATCATTGCTAAATCCATATCATCTACATGGACCCACAATAGATGTTTCCTCTTTTATTGAAAAATCAAGGGTTCCTTTTACTGGAAATTTGAGTTCCAGTGAGTTTCCAGTAACAGTTTCACATTACAGACATGCATTTGTAATAAGTTTAAATTGGTTAATTGGGCTCAATTTATCTAATGAGCTACTAAAGTGGTCAATTGTTATGCAAATTAGGGAACATGGCTGTATTAAAAAGTAATGTATTGTATAACATATTACCTGAATATATTCAGATATACATTGTTTCATTTTTCATTTCATTCTAAATTTTCATTTATCACATCACCATCTCCCACATAGAAAAAATGGCTACAATGATACTTGTTAACTGTGTGCACTGTTCTAAAATATTTACTCAATTCTCATGAGAAATAATACTATTGAAATATTTTACTCTGTTTAAGGGACGTCGGGAAACACAATGTGGTGCAATAAAGCAATCAACTGAGAGGCAGGAAACAGAATTCTAAGTCTGATAGCATTTATTGAGCACTCACTGTGTACCAGGTGCTGTGCCAAGTGTCTAACCTGGACTTGTTTCTTTAATTCTCCTGATAACTCTGTCAACCAGGTACTATGATTATCCCATTTTCACACTGAAGCACAAAACTGGTGCACAGAGTCACTTGTGCAGGCTTACACAGTTAGTAAGTGGTAGGGGCAAGCTTCAAACCCAACCACATGACTTCAGAGCCAAAGCACTTAATCGTGGTGCAATACCACCTCTCTAGTTCTGGAATTGGCACTAGCTGCTTAAACTGGTGGGGGGTGGGGGGCTGGTTACAGTTTTCTAATGAATTAAGAATTTGAGATATTGAAGAACATTTCCAGCCCTAATACTAAAAATGTCATGAAAGCCATGACCTTACAGACATTCTCTTCAGCCATATGGTTTATATTAAGATTATATTTATCACACAACTGAACACCCATCTCTGGACTTTCTAAGTAACAACAACTGCAAGGTAATTCGGAAGAAGGAAGAACTAAAAAGCCAACCATGACATATAAGTCACAGAAAAATTACATCCCCTTGGAGGAATAATGTTACAGTTTATGAGACCTAAATTCATAAGGTATCCCAGACACTCGCGTGAGACCTACCTAGAAAGTAGGCTACAGAACTGAATTTCCTACACTACGGCTCCTGAATTAACCAAATATTTTTCAAAGTACACTACAATGTTTCATGACAATTAACAATGGAAAATTCTTGCCTCTCAGAGCAAAAATTCTTTTTTTTTTTTTTTTTTTTTTTTTTTTTTTTGAGACAGAGTCTCGCTCTGTCACCCAGGCTGGAGTGCAGTGGCCGGATCTCAGCTCACTGCAAGCTCCGCCTCCCGGGTTCATGCCATTCTCCTGCCTCAGCCTCCTGAGTAGCTGGGACTACAGGCGCCCGCCACCCCGCCCAGCTAGTTTTTTGTATTTTTTTAGTAGAGACGGGGTTTCACCGCGTTAGCCAGGATGGTTTCGATCTCCTGACCTCATGATCCGCCCGTCTCGGCCTCCCAAAGTGCTGGGATTACAGGCTTGAGCCACCGCGCCCGGCCTCAGAGCAAAAATTCTTTCATCTCTCTGAGTCTCCTAAAGAGTTAGAATTAAGGTATTTTTAAAAATCTCACCAAACATAATAATAAGTATTCATAGGATTTCTCAAAATATCCTCTTTGGATATACCCAAACAGAGGCATAGAGATTGATACATTTGCAGAAGAATATTAATTTTTTTTCTCCCAACACTGTGAACTAACTACTCACTAGAAGGGACTACCATTCAGCTTATCTGAAGAGTTAAAGTTGTAATCTAAATGACTAAAGTCTCTAATCATATGTTAAGGATACAAGCAGGATTGCGCAGCATCTTCCTGCAGTCTGTGAAGAAGTTCATCCTTGGTGTACTTTCTCACTATGTGTAAAGAAGGTCATTGAGTGGTCTAAGTTCTGGAAATTGTCCTAGTCAGAGGTGTTTTCTCAACCCAGCCCCTGTGGCCCCTGGTGGAATGGCCATGGCACAGAAGTGCAAAGGATAGAAACATTTTCTTCTGAAACAATCACTGGAATATAAAAATCAGCAAACTTTTTGTTAAGGATCAACTTTCTTTTGGGTGTACAGTAATATCTCAATTATCTCCAATAGATAAGGGAAATAGTAGTGTGACTGTACAAATAAGTCATGTCTCATAGTATGTGTGTGTATGTGGGCATATCATTTTATGGATTTTGTTTTGCAATCCCATTCTTCTTTTATTACATAATAAAGTTAATTTGTTATTCCTGAACAAAAGATGACCAAAAGGTTCCAAAGCATTGTGGATGCTAAGGGCAACTTGTGCTACAGTATGCAAGGACTAATCCATAACAACTTGCTTAAAAAGATAGTAGCAGCTTGTTTACATCTGTAATGTGAAATGTATTCCAAATAAAAGTGCTGTGCACTTCTATTCCCACATCCTTGCTATATCTTTGTCCTAGGTTTATGGAATACATAAATTAAAAAGAACTTTATGACATTTTCCACCAAGGAAAAACTTCAGGCAGCTGAAGAACAATACAAAAAGCCATTGATGACAAGAACCATCTGCTTGTCATGTAAATGTTTCCTAAATCAGAAAAGGCATGAAGTTCCTTTTGTTTTGTTTCTCCCTTTCACCTTTGAGGCCAATCAGATTCCATGGACAAGGGATAAAATGAGAGGAATTACTACTCTGTCTTGTCTGAGCCATTGAGTTTGTAATAAAATAAGGATAATATGTCAATTCAGCAACAAAAGAGGCAAACAAGTAGGAACCGAAATAACAAAATTCATTTGGTAATATTGAGACTTCAGAACCAAGGGAAGTAGAATGATCAATGAAGTGAGTGGAGCAATGGCAACAGAGTCCCACCAGCTCAGGACCAAGCCTGCGTCAGACTCTTCCAAACCTCTGGCAAGTAATTTCACTGCTCTAGATCATGTTTCTTTTCTTTTCTTTTTTTGTTTTAGATACAGGGTCTTATTCTGTCACCTCAGGATGTAGTGCAGTGACTCAATCATAGCTCACTGCAGCCTCAAACTCCTGGGCTCAAATAATCCTC
Source organism: Macaca thibetana thibetana (assembly GCF_024542745.1). Classification (NCBI taxonomy): domain Eukaryota; kingdom Metazoa; phylum Chordata; class Mammalia; order Primates; family Cercopithecidae; genus Macaca; species Macaca thibetana. The sequence continues at coordinate 25,192,725 of NC_065597.1, read as the reverse complement.
CCACTTCAACCTCCAAGCAGCTGGGACTACAGGCATGCACCACCACACCAGCTATTTTTTATATATTTATCTTTTGTAGTGATGAGTTCTCACTGTGTTTCCAGGGCTGGCCTTGAATTCCCGGCCTCAAGCAATCCTCCCATCTTAGCCTTCCAAGCCAAGCACTGGGATTTCAGTAGATCATGTTTCTTAATCTGTGAAATGGGAATAATACCAATACCTACTTCAAAGGATTGTGGTGAGAAATAAATCATCAGCTTGAAAGCACTTATCCCAGTGCCTGGCACATGGCCAGTAATCTATACATGCCAGCTGCTACTCCTATTAACCCAGGAGTAAGATCATCCAACTGAGGGACAGTATTTGGATAGCACACCCTGCCCTGAGAATGTCTCTCATTTCATATTTTAACAAAATATATGCAAGTTCTTCCTTTCATAAACTCTCCTTTGAAAATTTAATCTGCAAAGTAATATACATTTTCAGCCAGGCACAGTGGCTCCTGCCCGTAATCCCGGAGGCTGAGGTCAGCGGATCACTTGAGGCCAGGACTTCGAGACCAGCCTGGCCAACATGGCAAAACCCCATCTCTACTAAAAATATGCCAGGTATGATGGTGCGGGCCTATAATCCCAGCTACTTAGAGGCTGAGGCACAAGAATTGCTTGAACCTGGGAGGCAGAGGTTGCAGTGAGTGAAATACAATAACCAGCTTTTGTGGTTTCATTATTGCATTTGAATTTTTATAGCTGTGAGCCAAGATTGCGCCATTGCACTCCAGCCTGGGCAACAGGGTGAGACTCTGTCTCAAAAAAAAAAAAAAAAAAAAAGTAATACATATTTCAAAAAAGATTTTGTTAATGTAGGTTTTATAGTGAGAGTCTCTTCCCCACTCACAATATCAATTGTAATCATGACTTTAAATACCACTGTTCTGGATTTGGGATATATGCTTCCAACCTTTCACATGTTTAAACAAACATAGATATCATTTTTATAATTTTTTTTTTTTTTTTTTTTTTTTTTTTTTGAGATGGAGTCTCACTCTGTCGCCCAGGCTGGAGTGCAGTGGCGCCATCTCCACTCACTGCAAACTCCACCTCCCGGGTTCACACCATTCTCCTGCCTCAGCCTCCCAAGTAGCTGGGACTACAGGCACCCACCGCCACGCCTGGCTAATTTTTTGTATTTTTAGTAGAGACGGGGTTTCACCATGTTAGCCAGGATGGTCTCAATCTCCTGACCTTGTGATCTGCCCGCCTCTGCCTCCCAAAGTGCTATGTTTACAGGCGTGAGCCACCACACCTGGCCTCATTTTTATAATTTTTTAAATAGAAATTAAACCATGTTATAGAAGTTATTGTTACTTCCTCTTTCACTTATGTACCCTGCATATCTTTCATAATATGTTAATAGGTGCAGATTTGTGCTGTTAACATAAATCTAATATTAAATTGTAAATGATAAGGAGATAAATGATAAATCATGAAAATAAAAAGATCATTAAAAAGTGTTCTTTCATTGTTGCTTAGCTTTTAAGTGTGATGATGGCATTGGGATTAAGTTTTGTTTCAAGTCCTTACCTTTTAGAGATATCTACTGGAATTTTTACAGAAAAATTACATAATGCCTAGGATTAGCTTCAAACTGAAAGAGGGATGGAAAGAGGAAAACTGGGAAACATAAATAAAACAAGATTGGTCATAAATTGATAATTAAGCTAGCTGATGACCATGTAGGGATGAAAGTATTCTCCTCTTTGTACTTTTGAATATTTTTGAAATTTTTTATAGCAAAAAATTTTAACATTTTCCCTCCTTAAAACTGATCTAATAAATGCCAAATAGCCATATCTTTAAATCACAGCAATTAATTCCTCCTGACTGGTTAGATAATAACTTAATCAACAAGACTAATCATTCCTAACACACATCCCCTAAGCAGCACAAACCAAATAGAACTTAGCTTTCTTATATTTTGAATGATGCTATAAAAATTCAAATGCAGTAACGAAACCACAGAAGCTGGTTATTGTATGTCACCAATGTTAAGGGAGCTATTTATCGACAAGTGCAAATTATAAACTATTATAATTATTATTTTTTTAGAGTTAATGAAGTGTTTTCCTTTTGCTCTTACATTGAAATTATTGCAGCTGGATGAAAAAACAAAAACAGTTGTTTAAACTAGCTACACTCAAGAAATCAAAAAGATCATGCGGAGTGTTCTATTCACCCAGCTAGGAGGACACATACAACCTGGAGTGTGCTCACCAAAATGTTGCCATGCTGAAGCTAAAAGAAGTTCTTTATTATGCCGCTGGAGCGGAATAATATTTTGAGTTTCGTGTTTTACTCTATGCACACCTCAACACTTCCAGGAAGGTGGCCAGGCCCTTAGTATGTCTTGTCTCTGGGGCAGGAGAGGAGGTTTATAGGACATAGAGGGGGAACTGCCTGAATCCTATAGTTCCTCTTGGCTTTTGTAAAAGTCTACACACACTAAAGAGGTATGTCCCTGAAGCCCAGAGGCAGACAGAAGAGACAGTACTTTCTAGGGCAGCAAAAGGGAAGAATTCGTTTTTTCAATATTGGGAAGAGGTCAGAGTTCAGAAGATCCTGTGAGACAAAGAATCTTACAAGGCAAAGAGTGTCTGTATTGTGCACCCAGCGATTTTGGATGCTAGACTTCCAGTTCTCTCAAAGATTTCTGACACTGAACGTGGACTGGAAGCAAGGGAGAAGCAGAATCTAAAAAGATCAAGATGAATGGAAAATGGATATCTCTGCATTATCAGTGAGATAATGACATGATAATGCATGATCAATGACAAGGAGATCATCACCTATGATTCGGCATCATTTAAGATCCTGAACTCTTGGACTATTGTTTGGGGCAGGACATCACTAATAAATATTTCAACTTAATTTCTGCCAGCCCATAAGTATAATGAGATGTTAGATTTAAGTTTAAGTGGATTTAAAGAAAATAAAAATGTCCAATAGCACAGCTCTTAGTTTGTGGTAGTTACTTCATACAGGCTACTCCATTAAAAATCCACCATGCCAATAAAAGAGACTATAGAAGCAACCTACCTCCATTCTGGAATAACCATCCTTTACATCTGCACAGCTTTGTATTGGTAAGGTGTTTTCACACATGTTGTCTCCTCTGATCCTCACAGAGTTCCGAGGGTTCAGCGGCTCTTGAGCTGTTGAGAGTAGATGGGCAGGAGTGAAATGGCTCAGTGGAAGACAGGACTTTCTCAACTGGTCACTAGTCATTTCTCTTGCTTGCTCGCTCTCTCACTCGCATTCTTGCTAGAAACAAGAGGAACCATTTATTCAACATTTCATTTTAAAACATCTGTGCAAAATTATCACTTGTAAGATGGATTTTATGGAGGCTATTGTCAAGGATGAATTCACTTCCTCAGGGGTCGCAATTTAGGCTGCCATCCAATGGTGGTAGTTAAGTCTTGGCCAAATGTTACTCAGCAGAGAAATATTAATATAACAAAACAATTGTTTGCAGGTGTATTTACAAAGGAAAAACAATTATAGCACTTTGCAATGCCTTCTTACTATAAGAAACAGGTATCTTTCTTAAAACAATTCAACAGAGAAAAAAAAAAAGTTCATTTAAAGAGCATTCTTTTAGTGCAAATTTTTGAAGCCAGAAGATTTAATGGAAGTTGCCTCTAAGGAATGGGAGTTGGGGAAATGAAGTAGGTGAGACTTTCATTTTTCTAATTTGTACGTTTCTTTTTGTATATATATATCACAGTTTGGAAACTAATCTTTTTTAATCAAATGAATCTAATATCTAATTGGATCTTCTCCTCTTTATCACATCATTGCTAACAAAATATCTGCAAACATAAGCATTCTTTAATAACTTACAGGGCTTTAAAAAGAGAACTTTGATTCCCAACTATTCACTTCTGTCACTAAAACCCCTGCCCTTGTTTGTCCATGCTCTTTAGGCCAGGAATTTCTAACTACGGTAAGAACACCAGTGGGATAAAGGAGTCTTCAAAATCAGCATCAGGATTAAGAATTCACTTTCCATCAGCCTACGCCATCTGGTGAGTACACAAGGTTTAAGGCACCTGCCTTTGATTTTTCAGGCATAGTCTCAGCATACAAGTAGTAATCTAGGAGAGCAGTTTTTTGTTTTTATTTTAAAGTTTTAACAGGAAAAAAATTCTCCGAAAGACAAAATGCATTTTTATGTCTGCAAAACTTACTACAGGCTTTCATGGCTAGAAATCCTAGAACCAAGAATCAAATTCAAGTCTTTCTATTTCTAAAGATCATGTTCTTTCCACTCCACTGTGCAACTTCCCGTAGAGATGATATTTTCATAAACTTAGTTTTCTTTAAAACAGGAAATTGGATTTGCAGAGTTTCTTTCAGCCCCTGCTGCTGTGTGAAACAGAGAAGATATCTCACTGTTATGGTCAGCAGTGCCTGGGTACCACCGGAAATGTGCCGGGATGATTTGTGTCTAGGTATATGTGATGGCATCCATCTCCAAAAGCTGTGAGCACCTGCATAGCTTGAATTCAGCTTATGTGGAGCTTTCCAGCAGCCACAGAACAAACACACCTTCCCAGCACAACTAATATAAGAAGAATTTAAAAAAAAAAAAAAAACTTACTACAAATAATATAATAACAAAACTTAAAGACATGTAACTGTCCTTATAGAAAAATACTGGCTTTCTGTTTTTTAATGGTGGGAGGCATATTCTTAGAGCAGTAGAGGGATATAGGAAGGTGAGAGCCAGAGCCCTTGACTCGGTCCACAGGCTCAGCAGCCTTCTTTTTGGCTGGCATCGGCTTCATAACCTGCTCTCTCCTTTTCTAGGAGTAAGGATCCCTTGCAGGTAAAGAGAAGACTGTTTGGCCTCTCCAGTCCTGTGATTTAAGACCTTTCTTTTGTTCCCTCTCACTAGTAAACGCAACAATTACCCCTTTCCTTGGGAAAGTAACAACTCTACGTCTCCTGTGGCCTGGTTTCCAGTTTCTAACATGTTCCCCTTACACTTCATTTTCACGTGTTTCCTCTTTCTGAGAACCTCCTCCATCCCTTCCAAATGTCTTCCAGGTTTAGACCTTGTGGCTTCATTTGCATGAATTATGTTTTTTAAATTGTTTCTCTTCATAATCCCCATAGCAACTGGCTTCTTTAGAAATTTTCTCACGGTCCAAAGATATCATATCTTTTAACTGAAAATAACATTTTGACTAGAATTAGTAGAGGAAAATAAGCTGTTTTATTACCCTGTCCTTGAATTTTCATTTCTTTAATTTTCTTTTGTAAAATTAAAAATTTTAAAAAAAAAGCCTGTCAACTCAGCTGGATGGAATTTGTTGGGTATTGTGGGGCTTATAAGTTATTAAAGGATGTATATAAATTTTTAAATGCTGTCTCACCCATTTTACAGAGCAGGCAGCTTTTCACTTATTCATTCAATAAGTGTTTTTTTAGTATCTTAAGAACTGTGTTTAAAGCTGTGAAACATTTAAGGTGAGTATAAAACCCAGAATTGTCCTCCTGCACCTGAAATCGTTTTTAGATAACAATAAAACGTAGTGTGTAATTAAACACTGAAACTATAAAACAGCCCTATCATCATTTTCAGTTGATGTAAGAAGAAGGTGAAATTTGAATTGGGCCCTGAGGAGTAGGATTTGAAAAGCTGAAAGAACACCAAAAACATTATTCTAGGCATCATTCCAGAAGAGAAGGCAGTGTGAAATTTATATGAAAGATAAATATGGAATGTTTGGAGGGACAGTGAGTAGATCAACTTGGCTAGAGGAGAGTACATTGAGACATATAAGACGGATAAAAAGCTAGAAGATAAGGCTAGAAGGCAGGTGTAGAAGGTCTTACCCATCAAATCTCAACCTGGGTTTGGATTTTATCTCAAAGGTGATAGGATTAACTAGATAAAACGGAAGATTAATCTACAGGAAATTACGAAGTATAATCTAAAAGAATCTCACTCATAGGTGGGAACTGAACAATGAGATCACTCGGACTCAGGAAGGGGAACATCACACACCGGGGCCTATCATGGGGAGGGGGGAGGGGGGAGGGATTGCATTGGGAGTTATACCTGATGTAAATGACGAGTTGATGGGTGCAGCACAGCAACATGGCACAAGTATACATATGTAACAAACCTGCACGTTATGCACATGTACCCTACAACTTAAAGTATAATAATAATAAATAAATTAAAAAATAATAATAATAAAAAAAAATAAATAAATAAAAAATAAAAAAAATAAAAAAAAAAAAGAATCTTTAAAATGGCTTGAGGGTCAGGCTTTCTCCCTGTCTTCTGTTTTGTTTCTCCTTCCTCCATTTCCCTACTCCACTTTCAACCAGTGATCTTGAGAATCACACAATTCTATTGTGCAATTTTTAAATGGTGTCATTCTCCTGCTTAAAACAGTTCAATAGCCTTGCAGAGACTTTCAGATAAAATCCTACCAATTTAACACATGGCCTTTAAGATCTGGCCCTAACTTGCCTCTCCAGACTTGTCACCTATACAACAGGCATCACTTTAACCCTTTTCTGTTGGACTGAAATACCCTTCACTCCTCCATGCCCCTTTCCATTTTTTTGTCTGACAAACGTGTAACTCATCTTGAGGTTTTGGCTTAGATGTCACTTTCCCAAGGATGGATCTCAGAGCACTTTAAATCTAGATTATGCTGCCTGCCACATATTCCATCTCTATGACAGTACTTAGGATCCCTGTGATTGCCTTGGGCATATCCATAGAGGTGGGGTGGTTTCCCCAGTACCTAACAAAGCACCAGAAACATAAGAGATGCCTTAAAATTTTTGTTAAATTAAATAATAGAAAATGAAGAAGGCAGAAAAAATAGGAGTCTATGGCAATCAGACAGTCATAAAATATTAAGATTTAGGCATAAATTCTGGGATAGGCTTGCAGCAATGGAAAAGAAGGGATGGATTGAGGCACAGTAAAAAAAAGAAAGCTAGGTGGAATGCTAACAAACCTCATTTCTGACTGAGCTGACATAATTTGGTATACATAATTAAAAGGTCCATCCAACCCTATAGTTTCCAAACTCTGGCTGATCATCAGAATCATCCAGAGAATCAGGAATGTTTTTTGGTTTTGATGTGTTTTGATTTTTCATGATCATTCTCATAACAACTTACTGATGTTTAGGAGTTACCTAGATGTCATATAAGGCCATTTCTAGCACTCATGTTCTCATTGAACCAAGACATCTCTGAAAAGGTAATAAGCAACTGAATGTAAGAGCAGAAGGAATGCCTTATACTACTACATTTTTAGGCTGGTTAACCTGGAGTCACAATTTGCATGTAACAGGCAGCCAAAAGAAAAAAGAAAAAAAAAAATATATATATATATATATATATAATTGATAAATAAATCAGGGAAGGAGAAAGAGGGAGCACATTTTCTGAGATGGATTTGATGTTGGACAAGAGTTTCCCAACTGACACTCTACCATTTTTGTGTCCTTCCAGCTGTCTCAACAGAACTCTCATCCTGCTTTAAGTCCTTGGCATTACTGTTTTGGCTACTATAGTGACTATCTCTGAGGAACAGCACCCAATTTCTCTTTAAAGAATTAGCCTCCCCCATTGTGTATAGTCTTCTTGAAATTGTAAATTGTCATATGTGACTAGTGAGCACTTGAAATCTGGCGAGTGCAACTGAAGAACTGAGTATTTTAGTTAAATTAAATTTTATTTAATAATTATTATAATTTTTTTGAGACAGAGTCTTGCTCTATAGCATAGGCTGGAGTGTCGTGGTGCAATCCTGGCTCACTGCAACCTCTGCCTCCCAGCTTCAAGAAAGAAGGTCCTGCCCTCCCTTAGCTGAGATATAACAAAAACTCTCTCCTTGATTTTAAAAACTTGAGTCAAGTGTCCAAAGACCAGAGAAATCAATTGGTGCTCACCATTCTTGCTGTGTCATTAAGTTCCTTGGAATGCCCTGGTTTCTGTTCTTTTAACTTAGCCTTGTTATCAAGCCTTCTCATCATCTATGAACTACCCAGTATCCTTCCAAATCACCATTTTGTTTAACAAGTCATTTCAATATCTGGTACCTACAAACAAACAAATGAACAAAAACTAATACTTAATATACCACCTTCATTGTCTCATTGTATAAAACAGTTCCTTCCTGTGCTCACCCCAGATTCTTCTCTAGTTTCTGCACTAGGAAAGTATGCATAGCCATTGCAGTATTTAAAAAAAAAAGAAACAAAAAGAAAAAAATGCAAGCCACACATGTAATTTTATATTTTCTAGCAGCCACATGTTAAAAAGTACACAGAAACGGATGAAATTAGTTTTAAGGCTATATTTTATTTAAACAAATATATCTTTATTATTATTTAACATATAATATGAAAAAATATTGAGTTTTTTTTTTTAGGGTAAGTCTTTTGAAGTGTGGTATGTATTTTACACTTACAGCACATCTCACTGCAGATGCTAAATTTTGAAAGGTTCAAGTGACATATGTTCCTTCCGAAACAATATAGCCACATAGACAGAAAAATAACTCACACTGTTACTTTTAACATTTAAATTGCTGGGCATGGTGGCTCATGCCTATAATCTCAGCATGTTGGGAGCCCAAGGCAGGCAGATTGCTTGAGGCCAGGTGTTCAAGACCAGCCTGGCCAACACAGCGAAACTCCGTCTCTGCTAAAAATTCAAAAATTAGCCAGGTGTGGTTGTGGGCGCCTGTAATCCCAGCTACTCAGTAGGCTGAGGCATGAGAATTGCTTGAACCCAGGAGGCAGAGGTTGCAGTGAGCCAAGATCGTACCACTACACTCCAGCCTAAGCAACAGAGCAAGACTCTGTCTCAAAAAAATAATAATATTAAATAAAAATTTAATTTAACTAAAATATTCAGTTCCTCAGTTGCACTAGCCACATTTCAAGTGCTCACTAGTCACATACGACAAGCATCTATGTACTAGGCACCACACCCTTAGATCTGCTACAGGAGTGAACAGTCACAGGGAAACTTTTCTTGATGGATCCAGTAGTTGGCAGGAATTGGAGGCTTTCATCCTTCCAAAAAATTCCATTATGACAGGACTCAAAACTGTGTGAAGACCTATTTGAAATATTTCTTCCCCAAAAATGATGTTTCTTTGCCTGGGTAACTACAACAGGTTAACACACTATTGATTGTGAGATCTATCCTCTGTGCTCTGCAATTCAGGTACATAGAAAGATCAAGGAATTATCTTGTCAGGTAGTTTTCAAAATTAAAAATACATAATTACTCTTAAATCACTTATCATTTATAACATGTTGAGGGGTGGGAAGAGACTTGGAGGATTCATTTTAATTATAAGGATTTTCACTATCAAATAGAAAATAGAATTTTGAGTGGCAGGTTGAAGATGTTGAACTTTATCTCTCAGACAATAACAGATATTGTAAATTTTAGAGTGAAAGAATAACATAATAATGTCAATGTTTCAGGAAAACAAATCAGAATCCAGACTGGTACAACAGGAGTCCATAGAGAAGGTGTGGCGCTTCTAGCATCCTTAGATGATAGATATGTGCTCTTATTTCTGCCGGGAATGCTGTTTTCCTCTTCTGAAGCTGATAAGACATGTGTTCATCCTAGTTCGGTTGCCCCTTAGTTTTCCAAGTGCAGATGGCAGACTGAGTCACTTCTCCCTTCACCTCTACTCTCACAGCAGTTCTTTGAAAATCCTGCACAAAAGTCAAATTTATAGAGACAAAAAGTAGTCGCGAGGGGCTGAGGAATTATTGTTTAATGGGAACAGAGTTTTCGTTTTGCAATATGAAGAGTCCTATGGATGGATGGTCGTAAAAGCAGCACAACAGTGTGAATGATTGGTGGGCCTTTCCCCTGATTAGCTCCTCTCCACGTTTAGGAGCGTCCTCTTTTCCAGGCCAGAATGGTTTAGGGTACCCTTGCTGTACCCTTTCATGACCCTCATACTTTCCTTACCGGGCTCTCATCACAACTGTCATCTACAGCTAATTCTGTGGTGTATTAGTCTGCCAGGGTTACTGTAAGAAAACACTACGGATTGGGTGCCTTATACAGACTGGGTGTGATTTTCTCACAGCGCTGGAGACTAGAAGTCTAAGATCAAGGTGTTGGCAGGTTTGGTTTCTCCTGAGGCATTTTTTTTTTAATTTATTTATTTATTGGCTTTCAGATAGTCTTTCCTTTATGCAAACACAATCTTGGTGTCTGTGTCCAAATTTCCTCTTCTTATGAAGACATCAGTCAGACTGGATTAGGGCTCACCCTAAGGGTCTTGTTTTTGGTTTTTGTTTTGTTTTGTTTTTGAGACGGAGTCTCGCTCTGTCGCCCAGGCTGGAGTGCAGTGGCGCGATCTCCGCTCACTGCAAGCTCCCCCGCCTCCCGGGTTATCGCCATTCTCCTGCCTCAGCCACCCTAGAAGCTGGGACTACAGGCGCCCGCCATCACACCTGGCTAATTTTTTTGTATTTTCAGTAGAGACGGGGTTTCACCGTGTTCGCCAGGATGGTCTCGATCTCCTGACCTAGTGATCGTCCGCCTCGGCCTCCCAAAGTGCTGGGATTACAGGCGTGAGCCACCGCACCCAGCCAGGGTCTTGTTTTAATCACCTCTTTAAAGGTTCTGTCTCCAAATACACTCACATTCTGAGGCACTGGGAGTTGGAACTTCAACATATGAATTTTGGGGGATGCAATGAGGCTTGTGATTAACCTCTACTGTTTCCACTTGTTAAACTTTATAACACCAGGGACTTTGTCTTGTTCATATTTCAGGACCTTTACCGTTGCTGCTGTCTTCGGAGCACACTACCTCCAACTCTTCATACAACAGGTTTTTCTCAACTTTCAAGCCTTAGCACCACCATCTGACAAGGGCCATTCCAGACCACCTTGTCTAAAGTAACCCTAAACGTTACTCTAGGGGTCACAACACTGTTTCCTCTATTTCACGGCAGTCACCACTTACTTATGTCCAGAATATCAGCTTCAGGAAAGATGAGGATAGGTGTTTTTACACGCTATTATACCCCGGCATCTCACACACAGTCACAAGTGAATAAGATTCTGTAGCCACTTAGTACATTACAATGATTTTATTTACTCCTGGGAAAGCCTCAAGGGCTTTTAACATCCAAATCGGTGTTTGAATTTCAGCTCTAACATGGATTAGCTGTGTGAATTCCACCAAGTCCCTTACCCGCTCTGTGTCTCAGAATCCCTAACAACACGATGACAATACCTTCTTTCCGGTTCTTATGGAGATTAAGCGAACTAATTACCCATAAGGTGACCAGGTCAAGAATCTGACGTAGAATCTATGCTATCAGCTGAAATGCTATTAGCTTGAGGGTGTTCCAAAGCGTCGGACCTGGGAATGATTTTTGAAAACGTGTTTAGTTGGTACCCAGAGCATTAAACACCAGGGTATGAATGCCACTCTATTTTCAGTGGTTTTTAAAATTCTTTTTTGTTTTGTTTTTGAAACAAAGGCTTGCTCTATAGCCCAAGGTGGTGTCCAGTGGTGGGATCTCAGCTCACTGCAGCCTTGACCTCCCGGGTTCCAGTGATTCTCCAGCCTCAGCCTCCCAAGTAATGGAGACCACAGGTCCGTGGCACCACACCCACCTATTTTTTTTTTTTTTTTTGGTAGAGATAGGGTCTCACTATGTTGCCCAGGCTGGTCTTTTCAATTCTTTAGATCAAAACCAAGCCTTCTTCTCATTCAGGTGTCTTTGGCACCCATCCCTGCCTCCATCCCTTGCAGTTTCTTCAGATTCTTCTGTTTAGCAGGGATCACTCGGCCAGACACGCACCGGCAGCAGCCCGGGGATGAAGCCAGCCCGCCTGGGGTGGCCCCCGCCACGCTCCCCGGGACTCAGGGCTGCTGTAAGGAAAGCAGCAACTCGTAGGGTCCTGGTGAAGAGCAAACGACCTGGCCCCTGCACAGGGACCCAGAACACAGGAAGCCCGCCATCCACGTTAGGAAAACAATACACGTGGGTAACCAGACCCAGGCGGGTGGCACGCGTGACGCAAACCTGTGAGGCTGGCGAGGACTACTGAGTCTGAAGGGAGTCTCTGAGGAAGGGAGTCCCTGAGCGAGGATGGGTCCCCGAGGGGGCCAGGCCGACGTCCCGGGAAGGCGGCCCCCGGCTCGGGGAAGCCAGGCTCTGGATCCTCCTCTGACTTTGGCCTTTTTGGGATCTGCCGCGCTCATCCCCGCGCCACCGCGCCGCGCGCTTACCCCAGCCTCTCAGTCACCAGAGCGCCCGCTGACTGGCCGCGCCGCCGCGCGACACGCAGCGGCGGGGCCGCGGGGCGGAGCGGGGCGGCGCGCTTTACGAGAGCGACGCAGCTGCGCACGCGGCTCCGCGCATGTGCAGTGAGGCTCGCGGCCGGAGTGCGGCGCTGGGCGGAAGCCACCATGGCGGCCGAACGGAAGACAAAGTTGTCCAAGAATCTGCTGCGCATGAAGGTGCGGGGACACTGAGAGAGCCATGCCGGGCGGTAGGGGCACCCGATCGTTCCGACCTGGCCAGGGCCGAGGCGGCGGGCGAACGAGGGACACCAGAGGGGCCTCAGAGGGCTTCGAGCTCTCGTGCTCATTCATTCACTTAGCGCCTGCTCTGCACTGTTTACTGGGAACCGGGTTACGAATTAGGCCGACTCTCAGGAGGCCCACGGGTGGATGGGAGCTCGCATACACAGGAGCAAGCAGTCAGGGTACAGCTTACCAAGTGCAGTGAGGGTAGAAGCGCCGGAGCCCTGGGAACTCACCCAGCTTCTCGCGGGGTAGTGGTCCCTTTAGGTTCCTGGGAGGGTGGGAGGCACAGCGTCCTAAACTAGGAGAAACCTGAGTTCAGAAGTCCACGAGGCAAGAAAGAAAAAGAAAACCATGGAGATTTCCAAGAATGAGAGGTAATTCAGTGTGTCTGGAAGGCAAGTACTAAGAAATGGGGTTGCAGAGTAGGCAGTGGTCACAACGTGCAGGAAATTTGAGGCCAGATTAAGGATATTTTCCTTTATTTTGTGAGCAATGGAAAGCTATTGACACGGGGAACAGTATAAAAAAATAGCAACTATTTATAGTACTAGACAATGTTTTAAGGGGTTTGCGTATATTAACCTGTGCAATTCACATAATGACACTTTGAGGTGACTACAGGCAATAACTCTCTTTTTACAGTTAAGGCAACTGAAACAGAAATAAGTAACTTACTCAAAGTCGCACAGCTAATAAGTAGTGTAGACAGGACGGGAACTCAGGCAGTCTTGCTCCAGAACCCTGGCTCTGTGTTACTTACTCTGTGATGCCTGTCACTGAGCACTACTTATAGAGGGTAGCAAACTGTTACATGTCATGTTTAAAGAGGTCGAATTTCCAAAAGAAGGAAGGAAGCGTTCATAATGTTTTGAAAGATTGGAGAGAGAGGCCATTCGCAGTGGTTCATGCCTGTAATCCCAGCACTTTGAGAGGCTGAGGTAGACAAATCGCTTAAGCCCAGGTGTTTTAAGACCAGCCTGGGCAACATGGTGAAACCTCATCTCTACAAAAGATACAAAATATTCGTTGGGCCTTGTGGCACGCACCTGTAGTCCCAGCTATTTGGGAGGCTGAAGTGGGAGGATCACTTGAGCCTGGGAGATCGAGGCTGCAGAGAGCTGAGATGGTGCCACTGCACTCCAGCCTGGGTGACAGAGGGAGACCCTGTCTCAAAAAAAAAAGAGAGTAAACATTACATGGGCAAGATTTGAATGGAGTTGAGCTAGGATGGAATTAGGAATGAATGGGTGAATGAGGATGCAGGACAAATTACATCTAACTTAGAGTTTGTCAAGCACTTTCATGCATATTAGGAAAATTTGAATCTTTACTGAACAGAGTTTGCTTTTGATTTTATGATTTGTAATAACATTAATTTCAGAGAAGTGGAGTGAACTGGCCAAGCAGATATTGAAAAGATTTTAGCAGTTGTTTTAGCTCTTGGAATAAGCCAGATGATGTACTGGGTGACTCAGGCTCAAACTAAATATCTTAGTTGCAACTAAGAAGGAAGAAATTAACTTAAAACAAGTGTCCACTCCCACCAAATGGGGAGACGCAACTGGACATTGGAAGCAAAGGAGAAGGAAAAAGATCACCCAGATTCTGTATTTGGTTTAGCAGTTTTGGTCATTGATGAGAAAAAACTTACTGGCAAGATAGCAGGAGACACTATCTATACTGATAGAAAAGAGTATACTGTGAGAAGGCATGGAACGGCTGCACTTAGGGTGCCTTAACCAGAGCTAAGTCCTATATAACATGGGTCCCCAACCACTAGGCCACGGAGCAGCACCAGTCCATGACCTGTTAGGAACGGGCTGCTCGACAGGAGGCGAGCAGCAGGCAGCAAGCGAGTGAAGCTTCATCTATATTTACAGCTGCTCCCCATAGCTTGCATTACCACCTGAGCTCCGCCTCCTGCCAGATCAGTGGCAGAATCCTAGATTCTCCTAGGATCAAAAACCCTACCGTGAACTGCACCTATGAAGGATCTACCTTGAGCTCTACTTATGAGAATCTAATACCTGATGATCTGTCGTTGTCTCCCATCACACACAGATGAGACTGTCTAGTTTCAGGAAAACAAGCTCAGGGCTTCCACTGATTCTACATTATGGTGAGTTGTATAATTATTTCGTTACATATTATAATAATAGAAACAAAGTGCACAATAAATGTAATGCACTTGAATCATCCCTAAACCATCTACCCCTCCCCTCTCCACCACCCATGGAAAAATTGTCTTCCAGGAAACCCATCCCTGGGGACCACTTTTTAGGGCAAGTATGAGAGGGTTGAGGATTTAATCCTGACTCACTTGAAGGCCTCTGACTTGGTCAGCCATTGCAGGATGATCCCGATGGGAAGCAGAAAAAGAAAGATGTGGATGGAAGGTCTTCCAGTATGGAATGGTTGTAGAAAGGGTGCTTATTTGTGATTTTAGTACTGTTAGACTTTTAGAACAGGGCTTGGCAAACTTTCTGTAAAAGACCATATAATAAATATTTTGGGCTTATGAGCCAGACAGTCTCTGTTACAACTACTCAGCTCTGCCAGTGTTGTTTGGGACAGGATGACCATGGCTGTATCAACAACGGACATCTAGCCTGAGGACCATATTGTGCTGTTGCCTGCTGTGAGTCCTCACTGGTTTTGGAGTGTGTTCTGAAATGCCCTAGAGTAGGAGAATCGAACTTCTACCTAAGTCTGGAGGTGCTTGATTCATATTCACAGGGAGTTCTATCCTTTCTGTGTGTACAGAACATATGTATATGGCTATTTTGTATACCAAAGGAATAGGTACATGACTAAATAGGAGAAATAAGGGCAGTTGGGTGGTATTGATGAGTTTTACCACGAGGCATATTAGTGATGAAATGAGGTATATGCACTTAAAAAAAACCATCCCAGAAAGAGAGTCTGGAAAAATAAGACAAGTCTAGGTTCATTTACATTCAGAGAACCTTCATTGAGTGAGCTCTTGTGTACCAAGGGTGCCGCCTAAGTACCAATGATACAAGATGAACAAGAGTCATGGTCTATTCAGAATCATAGTCTTGGGAGACACCAAAGCAGCATGATGGTGAACAATAATCCAGTGTTTATCAGGCTGTCTTGGGAAGGTGCTTCTTTATAGGAGCAGGCCTGGGAAGAGCCAAGCCAAATGCCAGCCAGGGAAGTCTTACCAAAGGACACATGCTGTGGGCCTAAAAGAGTAAATATTTTGCCAGACAGAAAATGGAAACATGTTGTTAAGTCGCAAAGGCAAAAGGACCGGGAAGTATAGTGTGCACGTTCCAGAAACTACAGTTCTTTCCTGGGATGAGGATATAGGCACAGGTAAAATGGATGAGGACTGCAAAACACTAGTCTGCAAACTTGTTTTCTTTTACTTTTTATTTAAAATAGTGATAGATTCACAGGAAGTTGCAAAACGTATACAGGGATATCCCGTGCATCCTTCATGCCACCTCCCCCAGCGGCAACATTTTATAACACTAGAATACAATGAAGAGCCAGGACATTGACAGCGAGCTTACTCAGATTTCACCATTTTACATGCGCTCACTTTGCGTGGACAGTTGCTGGGTCATATGGTAAGTGTATGTTTAGTTTGCTAAGAAACTGCCACGCTGTTTTCCACAGTGGCTGTACCATTTACTTTCCTACCAACAATGTTTGAGTGCAGTTTCTTCACACTATCATCAGTGCTTGATGTTATCACAGTCATGTGGTACTTAACAACAGGGATACATTCTGAAACATGCATTGTTAGGTGATTACATCATTGTGAGAGCATCATAGAGTTCACCTACACAAACCTGGATGGGGTAGCCTACCACACACCTAGGCTGTATGGTACAGCCTGATGTTCGTAGGCTACAAACCTGTACGGCATGCTACTGTACTAAATACTGTAGGCAGTTGTAACAGTGGTATCTGTGTATCTAAACATATCTAGATATACAAAAGTTACAGTAAAAGTGCAGTATTGTAATCTTATGGGACCACCATCATATATGGGTTCCATCATTGACCAAACATCATTTTGCAGCACATGACTATTTTATTCATGAACATTCTTAAGGTTTTTTTCATTTAACTTAGTAGTCATTGTTAAAGCCCTTATGCCTAAAGAGGCTTATGTTTGGAAGAGCTGGAATAGAAGGAGAAGAAATATGGGACCTGGGCCGGGCGCAGTGGCTCACGCCTGTAATCCCAGCACTTTGGGAGGCCGAGGCAGGTGGATCACAAGGTCAGGAGTTCGAGACCAGCCCGGCCAATATGGTGAAACCCCCGTCTCTACTAAAAATATAAAAATTAGCTGGGCATTGTGGCAGGCACGTAATCCCCGCTACTCGGGAGCTGAGGCAGGAGAATCACTTGAACCTAGGAGGTGGAGGTTGCAGTGAGCCGAGATCATGCCACTACACTCCAGCCTGGGCGACAGAGCAAGACTCTGTCTCGAAAAAAAAGAAATATGGGAACTGAATAAGGGAAAGAAATGGGGATACATAGAAACCAGTGGAACCTGAAACCTAACTGCTAGGAGGCTCCTGGGTATTTTCATATTTTATTTTCTTCAGTGTTGATATTTTATCATTTTGCTGTGTTTAGCCTCTTAAGTTTGTTCACTTATTCCCTGAAGAAATACAGGTATTCATGCTAATGAGAGACTGGCAGCAGCACTGTTATTTACTGCCATATTTTGAGTCAAGTTTCTGCAGATTTGATAATAAGAACAGCTGAAGAGTTTAGCAGCATTTCAGAGGAAAAATAAAAATGAAGAGCAGACTTATAGACGTACCTTTGCTTCTGTCTACATTTATCGGGCTCTTACTGTGCTTCAGTCATCATATTGGGATAGATGAAGGAGATGACCCTGACACCCAGTCCTTAAGGTCTCCAGAAGAGATAGATGCTCAAAAGTTAAGATGTGGTGAGTCTATTGGAGGAGCCTTGGAAGCATTTAGGAGAGAGACACTAATTTTACTGGCACTCACAGAAGTGTGGTAGCTTTACCTATGTCAGACGGGCGAGGAGTTGGCCAGGTGAAAGAGGATAAGAAGAGCATTTCAACCCCAGATCAGCAGGTGCCAAAGCCAGTGGGCTCTGTGGGTGAGCGCAAGACCTTCGAATGTGATGTCTTAGCCCTTAAGTTTTTTGGAGGAAACATACATTGTGCATTTTCTCATGCCCTGACACAATCCCTCATCATTTAGTGTAAAGTTAGAAGGGTAGAGCTAAACCATTTGATCACTTGCCCCAACCCTCAATCTTGAGATGGGTTCCATAGATAAATGAGGGAGAGCACATAGAAGAAAATTATTTGGGGTTTCCTCATTTCTAAAATGGGAAAAGTTTCTGACATTGATTTTGTTTGTTTTCACAGTTTATGCAAAGGGGACTGGACTCGGAAACCAAGAAACAACTAGAAGAAGAAGAAAAGAAAATCATTAGTGAAGAACACTGGTACTTGGATTTGCCAGAGCTTAAAGAAAAAGAGTAGGTTTATTCAAATTTATACTGACAATGGTTGGGGCATTCAGAAGGAAACTCCTGGTAAATTTAACTCATCATTCCCGTGACATAAAGCCCATGAAATAGTTTCTGTTCAGTTTATTGAGTTAGCAGCACAACTAAAAAATATTAAACATATAAAAGTTGTACATGGATTTATACATTTTTACTACTCCCCCTCCCAGCCACTGTTTATCACATTGTCCTTTTTTATGTTGAATAAAGGAACCTAGCCCACGTCTCTGATAGTAACAGCAGACCTTTTAGGGAAGCTATAATGTTCTCTCTATCACCTTAAGTTCTAAAGATTAGGTGTGTACTTCAGACCTCTCCAGTTTTGTTTCAATTACAGAGTTCATTAGGTTGAGCATTTTAAGGCAGGTCAGGAGTTTTTGTTTCTTTTTTTAAAATTGTTATTACTTGTAATACCATCCATTTTAACTAACATTTACTGAATCTATAGTGTGTACCAGGAACTGGGCTAAACACTTTACATCCTTAGTTATTGAATCTTCATAGCAAACTTAGGAGCTGCCTCCTATCATTCTGTCCCCTTTGGAGTTGAGGAACTGAGCTTAAGGGAGGGTAACTTGCCCAGGTTCACCCAGCTAGTCACTGCTGAAGCTGGGGTAGACGGTTTCTGGCCCCAAGCTTGGCTGGTGCCTGATCAACAATTTTGAGTGAAGGAGTGATGGATTTATTTCATCCATTAATTTAGCTGAATCCTTCTGGAAGCTATTTTTCATTTTTCCCGGATACTTTCCTTACCATTAGTAAGCTCTGTGTTGTGGTAGTTTTACTTAAACTTTGTTCAAATGACTGAAGATGCTGCTCACTATCTTGAGGCACATTTATGTCTTTCCATCCTGTACCTGATGTTTGGGCTTTGATTTGGAGTGTTATATTCCCTTGTTCATATGGCTGAGCTCTGGACCTTGTTTGAAGGTTAGATACCCTTCTCTAAAGGTAGAAAGTATGTCCCACCAGGAGGGATGGGGGGAAGGTACTTTTTTTCTCTACTTCTTGGAGGAAGCATGATGTTAGTGAGGAGGGAGAAGATAATGCCAGACGCAGGGTCACGGGGAGGAAGGGACCTTTGCTGCTGAGGAGCTATCATTTAATTTTATGTGTTAACTCAACTTGCCAAAGTGTTCCTTCCAGTTGTTTATTGAAAGAGCAGGACTGTTTCTGTCTTGTTTCCAGATTTTTCCCCCAAATACAGCATATTGTTCCCAGAAAATGACCTTTACATTTCTTCCTGGGACGGTAAATAATAATTGTTTGCCATTACTCAGCATCCTGTTTATGTATAGGTGTGTATATCAGCTCAGGATGTTGGCAGAAAAAGATGACACTCTCAGACTGAGGAGAGACTATCAAGGTGTGGGTGGGGCAGAGGGGAGCCCCTCGGGACAGTGCAGTACCTCCTAGCATGTGTAGTGGGAATGATTACCACCTGAGCTTGCAGAGTCAAGGGGTGGGTGGGGAATGGCTGCTACTGAATCTGGAGATAAGCTGTGTAGAGAGAGCACCTTACAGGAGCTGCTACCTCTATTCAAGGGTACAGCCAGCCCAAGGTCATCCTAGCAAGGGAGCCAGGTACCTGGCAGCAAAGGAGCCCTTCCGTGCATTACATTCAAGTCAGCCTCCCAGGCCAGAGAACAGGGCTGAAGATGGGAAGTAAGTCTGGAGGGGTAAATGGATGACATATCCTTGGTATATGTGTTGTATTGTAGTTGTTGTTGTTTTTAACACTCTAAATAGGGAGATCATGGAAGGGATTGGTTGATTAAGCACATGGGCTCTGAAGTCAGGCAGACCTGGGTTTGATGCCCAGCTCCGCCACTTGTTTACTTATCACCTTGGGTGAGTTACTTAACCTGTTTTGTGTCATTTGTATATTGGGTATGATGATAGATAGTACCTGTCCAGTGCATTCCGAGAAATAGATGAGGTAATATATGTAAAACAGTCACTATAGCGCCAGGCGTAAAGCACAGTGATTGTCACCGTTGTGTGCTTTTCCTTATACCTCAGTATATGAAGTACGCCCATTCCTTTCTACTGTCTTATGTTTGTGCATCCTTTTTTGCTAGTGTTAATCTGAACTATTCTGTGAAGTTGGAGATTGCATGTGTCTATGCTCTGAAAGTCTCAAGTTTCCCGTTTTTAATGTCAGCCGTATCAGTTTGTAATTCAGTAAAGATAATTAGGACTATTCAGTGTTAACACTGCCTCACAGAGGACACCTTTAACCGGTGGCTAGACTGTGTAGGGGAATGATGATCTAGCTGCCGTGCCTCAACTTGGAACAACTGAAGGACTTTCCTGACTCCAGAGCTCTCCTATGTGGCTGAGGCCTTAGTGTAGCCACATTGCACATCATCTTCTCCCTCTGCCCAGTCCTCCTGTCTGTTTTCCTAGAAGGGCATCTGCTGAACAACACTACCTGCTAAGTTTTCTGCATATAACTCTGTCTCAGAGTCTGTTTCCAGGGAACCCGATATAGTGTGAATTCCTAGGAGTGAAATTTACCAGATCAAAGATTTTGCTATGTATTGCCATATTGTTTTTCCCCCAAGGATATGGTCCAGTAAGAGTGTGCAGGTATAGGCAGTTTTATTACCCCTTTGCCGTAGCAAGTTGTTTAAGAAGTATTTTTGACTATTGTGCGTCTTATGCTTGTATTTTGTGGTGTATTTGAATTCAGAAGCTATAGGGACCTGAAACTAACAAGTTAGCCTGCCACACTTCCACTGATGCTGGTGGAAGATAGGAGCCTTCTAGGTCTGAGATGTAGGGGAGGGACAATATCCTTTCCTTCCAACCATTTGAAATTCATTAGTTGGGGTCCCTGTAACAAAAGACAGATTAACAAGAGAAAGGTGTACACTTTTATTTCACAAAAGTTTTAGGTGACACAGGAGCCCTCATAAGAAAATGAAGACTGAAGAATTGATTGAACCTGAGTGTTTTTATGTTAGGTTTGATGAAGAGTAGAAAGTTGTGAAGAAATATGATAAGACCAAGGGGTATGAGCGAAGAGTAATAAACCAGGAGAAACTTAGCAAGTCTTTTGTTCACATTCCCCTCTGTGTCTCTTCTTCTGAGATAAGGATGTTGCTTTCCTCTGAGTGTAGGGAGGGCACCTCTCATGTGAGTTTTATGACCTGCTTCAGGGGACAGTCAGAAAATCCTACCTGCACGTCATTTTTCAGATTCCTTCAACATAAAATTTTCAGTATGCCAAGATGCCATATTTTGGGGGTAGTGTATCCTGAACACCATCAGAGACAAAGGACTTACTGCACAGCAAGCAGCCCAAGCATCAAGTTTGCATCATTTCTCTTTTGTCCCCAAGTCCTATGAGGGATGGCATTAAGTGGCCCAGGTGGATGCTGTGAACCCAGTGGATTTGCATCATAGCTGAGATCTCCTGATCCTAGAAAACTGGAACTCTGGGTAATGGACCACAAGCAGACTTGCCTTCAGCCCCAAGAGAGGTATCGGCATTATGCTGGACAGTGAGCAAATCTGCCCTTTGCTTTAGAGGAAGACTGTTTTTCAAGGCTGCTTGCTATGCAGATATCCTTGCAAAGATAGCCCAGAACAAACAGGCAGTTAGTGCCTCACTCAAAAAATGTGCAGGAATGTGAGACCCACTGAGAGGGAGGGTTTTCTAACTGGAGTTTTGCCATGCTATTTGTGGCTTTAGGCAAGTGCAGCTTTTTCTAAGCAGTAGTTTCTCATCTGCGAAATTTATGAAATAGATCATTTTGTGTGTTTTAGCCCTAAAATTATAGAACCTCATTAATGAAAATTGGATAATTAAAATATAAAAACGGTTACGTTTTGAAGTATTTCACTTGCTTGCCAACTCTATAATTAATTTTTCTAATTCTTAAAACCATGCATGTAGATACAAAACACCTGTGCTCCTTTGTATATTAAAGTTACGGTGTCAGTGCAGAGCCGTGGGAAAGACCTCTGAGGGGCCAGCAGTCCTGCTCTGAATCCAGTCCTGGCCTCTGGAGGTTGCCTTTCTCTGGGTCCCTCATTTATCTTAAGTGAAAGCTTTGATGTGTGGTGTTTTCCCTAGAGAGGTGATTTACTTTGGAATTGAGGAGGTCTCATCAGCTGCTCACTCTATAAGGAATAAGATTGGGCAATTGAGAAGGTATCCCAAGTTCGTAGAAAAAGCTGAACAGCAAGTTCTGTGCCCAAATTTAGATTCCCTCTGGGAGAGGCATTTCTGAAGTAAGTGAGGTGCTGGCTAGACTAGAGGGCCAGTGAGAGAGGAACCAAAATCACAGTGGTTCTCAAAGTTTTGGAACTCAGAAGCTATTTGCATTTATAAAAATTATTTAGAACTCCTAGGCCGGGCACGGTGGCTCACACCTGTAATCCCAGCACTTTGGGAGGCCGAGGCAGGCAGAACACGAAGTCAGGAGATTGAGACCTGGCTAACATGGTGAAACCCCGTCTCTACTAAAAATACAAAAAAAAAATT
This sequence comes from Macaca thibetana thibetana, assembly GCF_024542745.1. Lineage (NCBI taxonomy): Eukaryota > Metazoa > Chordata > Mammalia > Primates > Cercopithecidae > Macaca > Macaca thibetana. Next base: position 25,170,063 of record NC_065597.1, on the reverse strand, counting down.
AGCCAGGCTTGATGGCACGTGCCTGTAGTCCCAGCTTCTCAGGAGGCTGAGGCAGGAGAATCCCTTGCATCCGGGAGGCAGAGGTTGCAGTGAGCCGAGATCGCGCCACTGCACTCCAGCCTGGGCAACAGAACGAGATTCCATCTCAAAAAAAGTTACTTAGAACTCCTAGAGAGTGTTTTGTGTGGTTTATATTTGTCAATATTTACTATATAAGAAATTTTTTAAATTATTTAAATATTCATTTAGAAAACAAACTCATTACCTAACACATTTTTAATGAAAAATAACTTTTTTAAGACAAAATATTTAACGAGAAGAGTGGCACTGTTTTCTGTTTTTGCAAATCTCTTTAACATTCTGGCATATTAGAAGACAGCTGGACTCTGAACGCCTGCAGTCAGCCTGTTAAAGCATGTTGTTTTGGTTGAAGTATATAAAGAAAAGCCACCCTCACACAGGTGATACGGTTGAAGAGAGAGGAGTAGTTCAATGGCCTTTTCATATGATTTTTTGGTACAACTCCAAAACTCAATCAGTAGTAGTTTCTTCAGAGTAAATTGCAATGTGGAATCTGAAAACACCAGTGAACTTTTCATGTCTTGGTCTGTCTTGTATTCTAAATCTTTTACCCATATATGATTTCTTAACATCATGCATCTGTCATTTGGAAAATGCGTTGTATAGATTTTCCCAATGTTAACTCATCTGGTTATACAATATCAAAAATCACATTCATTAGTATCACTGTCGATTTCATCAGAAAAGTCTTTTAAGTGTTGGGAAGCTATCAAGCCCAAGATGACAGATAAAAGCTATTCGGAATTCTAACTTTTGCTTGAAAGCTTGAATTTTGTTATTGGCAATAAATAGTGTCAGTTGTTCCCCTTGAAGTGTCAGGTTCACTTTATTTTCAAGAAAATGTCTGCCAAAGAACCCAAACCCACAAAACCATAGTTACAGTGTCACAGTGAAAAAAGGTGTCTAATTCATCTCTCAGTTCAGTCACACAAGTGCTGTTAGATTATTTGACTATGAAGAAGTATCTTATATATATAGTTTCAATTTTGTATGCCAAATATTTTTTAAAGTAATTGAGGGCTAAGATTAATAAAAATAAATTTGTGCTGTATCATCAAGAACATCCTAATGTGAAACTGGCATTTTTCTTTGAACTGTGAGGACCTACCTGTGAAGAATGTAACTACCAGGATAGTCTGGTATCACTGCTGCTTTCACTCATGCTAAGATTTCATTTCACCCAGAGTTGCTTTTGCACAGTCTGCAAATGTCAACACAGTAAAAGACGACATCTTAGTGTTATCATGCAAGTAATTCTGACGTCCTGCTACTCTGCATTCTCTCCATTCCGGCTGCAGGGGCTTTATGTTTCTCAGGCCGGTTAGATTCCCTTCTCAGGGCCCCCACTTATGATGGGGCCCTCAGATGTTCTTCACCTGGGCATCCTCGTATCTTGCTTCCTCACTGCCTCCTGGTCCTTGCTCAGATGTCACCCCACCCAAGAGGCCTACCCAGACCACTCTTTTCAAAGACAGCGCCTCTCCTCTAGTCTGCCCTCACTATCTCCCCTTAAACTGCTGTGTGCGGCTGTGGGGGTGGGGGTAGTTGTTGCATTCAGTGGAATGTACTTAAGTCTACAGCTGTATGTGTTTTGATAGTACATGCGTCTTTGTAAACCATACTACTATCAAGGAAACATTGCCATCACCACATGAAGATCTTCATCCCTCTTTGTAATCAGTCTCACCCCTGCTCTGACGCAAGCACTGTTCTGATTTCTTAAACCATAGATTAATTTTGTCTGTTCTTGAGCTTCATAAAAAAGGAATCATGCAGTATGTGCTTAACTGTGTCAGTGAAGTGTTTTGGATGTTCATCCTTGTTTTGGAACATCAGTAATTTGTTTCTGTTGCTAAGTGGTATTTCATTTTACAGATACACCACGGTATATCTATTCATTGTTTTATTGACTGTCATTAATAGAGAAGGGTTACAACACTTTCACTAAGGAAGTATGACAGTTCAACATTTGGAGTTAGATATCTTTTTAATTTTATTCTAGTGGCATCTCATTGTGGTTTTTAGTTAGCATTTTCCTGATGACTAATAATGTTAAAGAACTCATGGTTGGATTGTTTGCAGTTTTCTGGGGTTTTTTTCTTTTTTTTTTTTTTTTTTTTTTTTTTTTTTGAGATAGAGTCTTGCTACAGTGCACTGGCACAACCTCAGCTCACTGCAACCTGCCTCCCGGGTTCAAGCGGTTCTCCTGCCTCAGCCTCCCGAGTAGCTGGGATTACAGGCACGCACCACCATGCCCAGCTAATTTTATTTTTAATAGAGACCATGTTGGCCAGGCTGGTCTTGAACTCCTGATTTCAGGTTCAGGCCACCCAAAGTGCTGGGATTACAGGTATGAGCCACCACACCCAGCCTGGTTTTTTACACTTATGTATAAAGCTGGTATGAACACTCATATTCTAGGTTTTTTTGGTTATGTTTTCATTTCTTTTGTAACTGTCGAATTGTACTTTAACAGAAATTTTGCGACCAGTTTCCAAAGTGTTCTATGATTTTACACTTTCACTAAGGAAGTATGAGAGTTTGGAGTTATATATCTTTTTACTTTTAACTATTTTAGTGGCATCTTATTATGGTTTTAATTTGCATTTTCCTGATGACTGACAATGTTAAAGAACTTCTTTTTGGGCCATTTCCATATGTGAAGTGCCTTTTCAAATATTTTGGCCATAAAATTGAGAAAGTTTTGTTGTTGTTTTGTTTTTTAAAATATTTTATATCACATATTTGTTCATCCCACTATCCATCCATCAGTTTATTGTATTTTTGATGCAGTAAGAGTAAGTTGCAGACATCAGTACATTTGTTTCCGAAATATTACAACATGCACATCATTAACTCAAGCTCAGTGTTTCTAGGGTTTTTTTTGAGACAAAACGTACATACATCTGTGCATGTAGGAGTTATTTTTGTTCTGAATACAAGTTCTTTGCCACCTATATATATATAGTGAATATTTTCTTCTAGCCTGTTAATGTTGTCTTTTGATGAGTTTTTATTAATTTTGTTTTATTAATGTTTTTCTTTTATGGTTTATTCCTTATGAGTCTTGTCTAATGAATCCTTGGCTATGCCAAGGTGGTAAGATATTTTCTGTTTTCTTCTAGAAATTTTGTAGTTTTAGTGCTGACATTTTTATCCATGGTTTGCCTCTAACTTTTTTTGTACAGCATGAGGTAGAAATCAAAGGACATGTTTTTCATAAGATAACCTGTGGTCTTTTTTTTTTTTTTTTTTTTTTTTTTGAGACAGAGTCTCACTCTGTCACCCAGGCTGGAGTGCAGTGGCACAATCTTGGCTCACCACAACCTCCGCCTCCTGGGTTCAGGCGATTCTCCTGCCCCAGCCTCCTGAGTAGCTGGGATTACAGGCGCCTCCCACCACACCTGGCTAATTTTTGTATTTTTATTAAAGACAGGGTTTCTCTGCGTTGGCCAGGCTGGTCTTGAACTCCTGACCTCAAGTGATCTGCCCACCTTGGCCTCCCAAAGTGCTGGGATTACGGGCATGAGCCACCGTGCCTATTAACATTTATTGAAAAAATTTTCTTTACTTATTGCATTTTTATCTCTAAGTACTTCATATATTTATTTATCATAAATAGAGTTTTTTCAAACTTGTTTGTTGTGTGTATGTATGGGGTGGAGGGGTGTGTAGAAATTGAAGTTTGTACATTGACGTATTCTGAAATGCTAAATTCACTCATTGACAAGTAGTTTTTTGTGGATTCCCATGCATAATTATGTCATCTGCAAAAAAAGAGAGTATACGTTTTATCTCCTCTTGTTGATTTATTTCATGGCTAAGGACCCAGTACAGTACTGAATAGAAACGGCAAGAGTAGTCCTTGAATTGTTTCTGATCATAGTTGGGAAGGCCTTTACTTTTTCTCTATTACACATGAAGTGCTGTTTTCGTGAATGCCCCTTATCAGTGCTCAGAGATACTCCTTTATTTTCCTAGTTTGCTGAGGGTTTTCATCATAAATGATGTTGAATTTTGTCAAATAATTTTTTATGAGAGGATCATGATTTTTATTTTGTTAATGTGTTGAAAACTATATCAACTTTTGAATATCAGAACAGCCTTATATTTCTGACATACAGTCTACTTGGTCTTCGTATGTAACATTTAAAATTTTTAAATTCAATTTGCTGACATTTTATTGATGATTTTCACATCTATATTTATATAAGATATTAGACTGTAGAGTTCTTGTAATGTCTTTGGTTTTGGCCATAAAATGAGTTGGAAAGTTGGAAAGAGGAGGTAGTCCTCTTCTCAGTTCTTGGTTTGTGTAAAATTGAAATTATTTCTTCCTTAAATGCTTGGTGAAATTCACCAGTGAAGCCATCCGGATCTGAAGCTTTCTCTATGAAAAGATTTTTAGTAATGAATTCCATTTATTTAATAGATACAGGACTAATCCAATTTTTCACTTCAGTTTTTTTTCAGTAATATATTTTTAAAAATTTTTCCCTTATTTACATAAATTCTAACTGATTTTTTTGCAGTCTCTATTTCTTAATTCAGGCTTTCTGTTTGTTTCTTCATTGCATTCATGTTTTCATTTAAATCCTTGAAAAAATTTACAATAACTGTTTTAAAGTCCGTTTCTACTGATTTCATATTTCTTCAATTGTTTTTCTTCTTTCTATGAGAGGGTTACATTTTCTTGCTTCCTTGCATGTCTAGGAATTTTTTATTGTGTGCTGTACATTTATATGCATTACATTGCTGACTACCTGGATTCTGTTATTTTTCTTAATAGAGTGTTGAATTTTGTTTCATTAGGCAGTTAACTTACATGCCAGTCAGCTTGTTTTTGTTAGGATGTGTTTTGTAGCTTTTACCCTAGAGCTAAATTGTCTCTACTCCTAAGCTGTGGCCTTTCTACTAAATATCACAGAGTGTTTAGCTTGTTCTCTCCTCTCTGGCCAGGCAGAACTCAGACATTTCCTTGCTCTGTGCAAGCTCTGTTATTTCTTCAACATACAATTGGCAGGGTAACTTTTTTTGCCCCCAGGTATGGTAGGCTGGAAAATGGTCCCCCGAATAATATCTAGGTTTTCATCTCTGGAACCTGTGAATGTTACCTTATATGGCAAAATTTACCTTGCTAGTATATGAGTAAATTATGGATCTTTAGATGAGAGATTATCCTGGATTATCTGGGTGGGCCATAAATATAATCACCTTTCCTTATAAGGAGGAGGTGAGGGAGATTTGACACACAGAAGGCCTTGTAACCGTGGAAGCTTCTGGAGGGATCCCAGGCCTACCAACACCTGAATTTTGTATAGAACTGTAGGAGCATAAATTTCTGTTGCTCTAAGCCACCAATTTTGTTAGCTTAAGTTTGTTACAGCAGCCACAGGAAGCTAATGCAGCAAGTATTCTCCCAGAAATCATCTCTCCAGCAGTTATTTTTCCCCCAAGTCTGAAGACTCATCCTGCACATGTGCAGCTTAATGGTCAGCCAGAGATTCAAGGGAACCTAATATGCAGGTCCTGAATTCCATGCTGTAGCTCCCTTTCTGTGGTATCCTCACCCAGATATTCCAGCCACCGCCATAACCCCAAACTTCAGTTTGTGTCTTTATTTTTTTCAACTAAAGCCCCAGTGAAACAGTTTGTCTCTTAAGCTCAGCAAGACAGGGCTTTGTGTGAGTTCCCACTCCCTGCTCCACAATCTGGAAATTGCCTCCAGGCAGAAAGCTCCGCATTCATGGGGCTCACTTCATTTGATTTTCTTCACCCAGGCATCACAGTTTTATGCTTGGACTTGTTGATTATCTAAACATAGTCATTTTATATTTTGTCCTGTTTTATATAGTTATGATGCGGGAAAGGTAGTTCCATACCAATTACTCCCCTACAGCTCGGGATGGAATAACCTGCTTTATTTTCATCCATTTTGTGATATAAATGTTTCATTCATTATTTGGCCCCTCTTTCTATAGACTGTAACCTCCATGAGAGCAGAGGCTTTTTTTTTTTTTTTTTTTGGAGACATGTGTCTCACACTGTCCCCCAGGCTGGGGTGCAGTGGCACAGTCTCGGCTCACTGCAACCTCCACTTCCGGGATGCAAGCAGTTCTCCTGCCTCAGTCACCTGAGTAACTGGGACTCCAGCCATCCGCCACTATGCGCAGCTGAGGCTCTTTTATTGGTGGCTGTTTCTGCAGTTTGATTTAATACACACAGTTTGGTTTAATAAGTGTTTGTTGGATGAGGGAATCTTCATGAGAATCAGAGCCTACTCCAGCAAACAAGCCTTAAAAGCCGCATGTTTGCTTTCCTGCCATGCTTTAGGGTTTATGGCCAGGCTAGAGATAGATATGTCACCTTGGATTTAGGGTTATGAAGTGCTGACTCAGCAGAGAAATTCTGCAGGAGACAGTAATGTCCTGGTCCAGGGAAACGCAGCCTGCCCCAATGCCGTCAGTGGTGTCGTGCTCAGCCCTGTCAGCAGCAGCAACAGTTTTCCTAGGGTCATTCTTTAGCATGATTTTGGTTTCGGTGCAACCACCTAGCGACCATTATTTCTGTCCGTCTTCCAGTTCTGCCCCTCCAGCCTTCCCGGTGATTCTGAGATGCCCAGTACAGCTGGCCCTTTGTATCGCAGATTTTGGTATCCACAAGGGGGACTGGAACCAGTCCCCCTTGGAAACGAAGAGCCTACAGTGTGTGTTCTTACAGTAAATTCCTCCTCTGCTGAAGTCATCCAGGGTCAGCCTTTGGTGTTTATAGCTAAGAGCTCTGACTGATAACACTGTTAAAGCTGCCCAAGCCTCTGATTTCCCACTACTTATCCTGGATTTGTAATAAGAATTTGGTGGGGGCCAAAATCTCAGAAGTCACCACTAAAGAACTTACCCGTGTAATCAAAAAACCACCTGTTCCCCAAAAACTATTGAAAGTTTTTGAAAAAAAATCTGTGTATAAGTGTACCACACAGCTCAGACCTGTGTTCAAGAATCAACGTAAATGCAAGTATAAAAAAGACTGGAAGGAAATACTCAAATATACTAACAGTCCTTTTTAACCTCTTGGTAAGGAATTTCCAGGCAGTTTATAAACTCATACTTTATTCTGCTTTCCAAATTATGTTCCTTAAAATGTGCTACTTTGATAATTAGAAAATGGAATTTTTGAAATCCCTGAGAAGAAAATACAAAGTATGCCAGAAACTTTAGTAAAATGATTTGGAGTAGTGTGTCACTGTATACTGTATGTGTATTTTTACATACATATTATTTCCTTTCTGAAAAAGAATTGAAAAAAATTTTTGGTGAGGGGATGTAAACACAAAAGAAACTTTGCTTCAACTTTGGCAAATTCAAGTTTATTGTAGATACTTTAGATCTTTATATTATGTAGGTATTTATGCAAATTAAATGTGGTGTTTAAGAGAGGTTGTGCCTCCAGCCTGCTGCCCTTGTCTCCTAATGCCTTTGCTGACCAAATTAATCAGATTTTATTTTTAACCCTAAATTAGAAATCTTACTATATTTTTACTTCATTCTACTGAGAACCATAGGTTGATTTTTTTCATTCACAGTTTTGGCTTTTGTTTGTTGTGCTTTATATACGGAGAAATGCTATTTCTATGTTCCCATTTAGGAGTTTCATAATAGAAGAGCAGAGTTTCTTACTATGTGAAGATCTTCTCTATGGAAGAATGTCATTCAGAGGATTTAATCCTGAGGTTGAGGTATTAAATATAATTGCTTCAAATTTAAAATTTTTCCAATTGAATTTTTTTCTGCTAATAATTGGGCTTAGATATTTCTCTACCAAGTACCATTTCTACTCATTATATAGAAAATAACAAGTCTTGAAATATCACCATAGCTATTTAAAGAATTGCAGGCATTGTAGTCTAGTTTTGTGGTAGAGGTGAGTAGATAATTTCATATAGGGGTATACAGCCCTTGACAGTGCCACTGTAAATATTAGAATTTCAAGTTGAGTCGTTTACAGGAACGTCAAGATTTTATTCATATGATGCTATTATGAAAAGTTATTTTCTGGCACCTATAAATGTATTTTTTCTAATGGAAAAATGTTACTTTAGAATTGTATAGTTTGACTTTTTAATGGACAGTTTTAATCCAAGCTTGTAAGTAGATTTTTAAATGAATCCTTTGGACAGTTTGTTTGAAAAACGAATATTTGCCTTATAACTGAGCTATTCATTTGAATTTCTGCTCCAGGATAGAGAAGCAGACCTTTATTTAACAAATATTCATTAGAACTCTGGCTCATATGTTAAAAGCCATCCTGTCAGGTACTTGATGAACCAAATGGACACTTGAGATATAAATCTTTAGTTTTGTAAATATTACACGAAGTCAGGGTTTCTCGCCCTTAGCAGTGTTGACATTTGGGGCCAGATAATTCTTTGTGGTGGTGGCTTTCTTAAGAGGATGATGAACCACATCCCTGTCCTCTGTTCTGTACCAACTAAATATCAGCACACACACACCCCACCCTCCAACCCAGTTGTGACAACCAAAAATGTTTCCAGGCATTGCCACAGGTTCCCTGGTGGGAAGAATCGTCCCCAGTTAAGAACCACTTCTGCAGGAGCCACAGTTAACTAAGCCAGTTGCCACAGTTTATTGAAAGACTCTAGATTAGTTTTCCTTTTCTGCTTTTTTGGCAGAGTGGAAGGAGGCATGTGTGATAATTAAGGTGTTATATTAGAAGTGTTTGTTTTTCATATCTACTGGTCTCACTTTGACCTGCTTTAATTAAGCTTCAGATTGAGAAGGAGAGGGGCTGCAGAGTGGGGTAAAAAGGGAAGAAAAAGGCAGGGATTATGAAGATGTGGTGTTCAAAGAGCACGGTTTGGATAGGCGAGCATTCCACAGTACGTCTGCTGCGCTGGGACAGGAGAGGTGCCACTGCCCGCAGAAATTGATGGGGGGCAGGGATGGGTGTTAGCAAATGGCCGTAATTACTGGATTCTGTAACACCGAATACACTCCCCCTAGGAAAAGGTTTTGAACTATTGTCACTTTTTTAAGCCTTAGAAAAACTAGTTGAGACTGATTTCTCATCTTGTGTTCCTTCTCCTCTTGCTATAAAGAAGAGATTACACATAAAAAAAAAAAAAAAAAGGAAAGGTCAGGATAATTATCACAAAGGTTTATGTGAAAGAGTTGAAGGAGAGACCTGTGGTGCATGGATATTACCTGGGATGCATTATCCACCCTAAAGTTTAGGAGGGTGGGGCTGAGGTGCAGATTCCCTCCGTCATACAGGGCCAGCCTTCCACTTCTGCCGCCGCCTCCACGCACCACCACCACCACCACCAAGAGATGCATTTAAAATTATTGACTACTAGTGCTTCTTCCATTTGGCTTAAAGATGGAGTGGGGGAAGTTCAGAGAAAATCTGAAAGTTTATTATTTCTTCCCCCACTCACTGGAATGTGTCAGCAGTATGCCTGCTTTAAATATCAGTAACTAGTACTAAGATTTATGATCTTAAATACACTTTTAATTCACACTAAATATAATCCAGTGGGGCTTTGCCTATTTTTTTGACTCAGAGCTGACTTCTGTTAGACCATTGTGATATCAAGTATTACAGAGAGTCCCTTATCAATTTTAACTAGTTCTCTAGATTATTTGACTTCAGTTTCTCTGCCTTCAAAGAAGTTTGACATCAGTTCCTTTCACAAGTGTTTTCTAGCCTGAAGGTCAGCACTGGTGTATTTTTCAGAAATTGATGCTTCAGATGAATGCTAAGCACAAAGCAGAAGAAGTCGAAGATGAAACAGTGGAGCTTGATGTGTCAGATGAAGAGATGGCTAGAAGGTAACCGTCCTGCGCAGCAGCTTTCTAATCTGGACCAAGCATTCATTGGCTCTCCCAGGAATGCTTCTCTTACCCCACAGTCCACGGCAGCTTTCAAGGGAGTCCCCCTAGTAGGAAGATGACTGTGATCAGCCTTCTCTTAATGGCCTGCAGGGGCCGCAGACCTGTCTCAGGCTGCCAGTTGAGAGCCCATTTCCAGAGCTGCTGGAAATGTGTATTTTTAAATGTACATCTCAATTTATTTAGGGTAATGCAAACACCAAAATGGCAAGGAATTTAATCACTCTTGGAGAAGTTCATACATTGTTAAATCAGATGGTTTCTTTTAATCATAGTTTTCTTTTTCTTAATCTTTTTTATTGCATATTTGGTCTGATATTCTTGACAAGGTTTGATTCCTACCTTTTTATTTGAAATTAAACGTGCTGTCTATCCTCTTGACAGATATGAGACCTTGGTGGGGACAATTGGGAAAAAGTTTGCCAGAAAGAGAGACCATGCCAATTACGAAGAAGATGAAAATGGAGACATAAAACCGATTAAAGCAAAGAAGATGTTCTTAAAGCCCCAGGATTAAGATGGATGCCTTAAGCAATGGACCACGGGTGCTTGATGGAAGTCAGCAGCGCATCTGGAGCTCATCCCGATAGCGTCTCTATAGTTATTAATACTGTAACGTTTACTTTGTAAAGAGATGTATCATTTTGGAACCATGCTGTTTAAAAAAACAGATGTGTGATGGATGTTGTACATCCTTTGCTTCATGGTATTCATTCATAAATTTTTAGCCCCTGATCTACAAATGTATATGTTTTTACAGGGCTGCTTCCTAAAGTTTTTTTGACCTCGGGTTTATCGTAATATAGTTCTCCAGTCACTGACCTTGAATTGACTCATATAAATTACTGCCAATGTTTAAATTGCCCTTATGTTTATATTTAAATTATTATGTCAAGCCAATTCATACATACAGTTTGGAATCAAATATTCTAAGAATTTATTAAATAAATTTATCAAGAATAAATATGCCTCTCCAGGCTTAAGTGTTTACGTGCTCCCAGGTCATTGTCAGTTTATGGTATTGTGTTATTTAAAGCATTGAATTAATAGAAAAAAAATTGCTCTGTAATAAAAACCTGCTTTCACATACTTTTTATATTTTCTTGTACTTTCAAATAACAATTTTAGTCTAATTCAGTAATATAACTGTTTTCCAAATAGTAACTTTAACAAACAGCCATTGGTCACAATATAGTGATGTATGCGGTTGAACCATAAGAAATTGCCTTTTACAGGTCAAAAACAACCATTAGTTTCTTACGGTAAAGCCCAATAGAATTTACCACTGACCAATGGCACCATCTCCTAGTCTGAACTCTATTCTAAATGCTAAGTATAGAAAGAAGCACATAGAATTAAGTGTGTGTATGTGTGTCTGTCTGTCTGGAGATAAGTACCTAGGACTTCTGAGAACTACTGGTTTAATTTTGCTCCCAGGAAATGAATGAGGTACATGTCTCCTCTCTCCTCAAATCTCTGTAAGGTTTTATTGCTCTGTGACCTCGGTTCTCTGGTGAGTTACGAGAAAAGATAGGAATTTGAAGTTAATCTGGCTTTTTTTTTTTTTTCATTGTGAATATGAGAATGATGCACCTCCCAACTCTGGGAGGTAACAAGAAGTTCTTCTCCGTGCCTTACTACCACCACAATCCATGGACTTACTACATGTCTTATGTACCTGTCTGCACAGTACAACTTCTAACTGACAAACTCATTTCACCATAAAAGAAGTCGGGTAATGGGGGCTTATGCCTCGAATGCACTGGTCTTAGCATATCCCCCATCACCCAGGAACAGGGGGCATAATAGGACGATGGAATGGGCTGCTGAAGACTCAGTTATGGCACTGGGTAGAATACAACCCCATCTGACAAATGTAACATATGCTTTGAGTGACCACTCCATGGGACTGTTCTTTGTCAGAATGCACAGTCTGGAATCAAGCAGAGGTAGATGGAGTGGTCCCACTCATGGGTGATTTGTTTCCTGCTTCTAGCAACTCCTCGGAGACATCACCAGCACCAACCACCCTGTACTCATTCAGACATCTGTCCAGCGCCTTGGCCACAGGGCTTCCCCACCCAACCCAGAGACACTGATATTAACAGGATAACAACTTACTGTCAGAGGCCTGAGTTTTGGCTCTTTGGGGCCCCTCCAAAGTTTCAAAAATTGAACAGTTTCCCTCTCTTCTCTAGGAGTGGCAGCTTCCTGCATGATATCACAGTGTTTTCCTTTTGCCTCATTTAGTTCTTCCATACCCACTTAACAATTCATAATATTCAATTTTCTTTGTTAAAATAAGGGTGACTTTTAATCTCCTGACTTGATTTTAACTGTTACCGACATCCTAAAGCAATAATATCTGAAATCATGGGTTTGCTAAGCTTAAAATGCTTATTTTTCTAATCTGCATTCAAGTATATAATGATTAAAGTTGAAATGTTTATCTGTCTACAACTTCCTGGAAGTTATCTCATGAATCCAGGAATTAGTATGCACTTTTTAAAAAACACTGCCTCGATATTTTAATGCCCTTTGACTCGGTTGGCAAGTCATCCCGTTCATCCCCTTAGTTGCCAAGTTACTGTCCTCTAGGGTAGGGCCCATATCTTATTTCATTTGTCCTGTGCCTAGCAAGGAATATGGCCTATATTGAAGCTTTCAGTAAACATTTCTCCTGTAAGTGAATGAATGGCAGAATGATTTAGAAACCAACTGGCTCACAAAGACTATTTAAACCATAGTACTGAACAAAGACCAAAGGAGAAAAGCAAAGGCTATCGATTCTGAGCTTGCTATAGCAAAGGAGTCAGCCACCATCACTAGCATTTGCGCAGACTCAAAGGCAGGCAGAGGAATGCAAAAGATTTAAGAGCCGCGGAAGAGAAGGCTCAGGTGTGCTCTGATTGCACGGTTGGCATGAAGACGCTAGAGATGAGGTATCTACGTGCAGGGCACCCTGTGTGATAGGTAAGAGGTACATGTTTGACTTTCTCTAGTTAGTCCTAAGTTGAAAGCAAGGGCAAAATTAGGGAAGCTGTCAGTTAATTAAGTCCTGGCCATGTGGGGCCAATTGTTACAGAAATTATTTACCTTCCAGGGTAGCAATCCGGCTTCCCGCAAGTGTGGTTTGTATAGCAATCTGGCTTCCTGCAAGTGTGGTTTATGTAGCAGGCTGGATTCCTGGGTTGCTTACTGTAAATAGGAGTTGGTTTCTTGGGTAGGTTGCTTCAGGTTATGGGTCAACATTCTATTTTTATATATGGTCCGGTCATTGTATATTCAGTTTCTCAGTCCTCAGGTTTATTTCTAATCATAATATGCAATGTTTGATCGTGTCTATGAAAATATGCACCCAACTTAATAGGAAAACGCCACCAATGGGATCAGGAATGTTTGTGGCTCTAGCCATGAGCAGAAGTGCCTATTCTGGAGGCAAGCACTGCAGCAGTTAGCACCACAGAGACAAAGCCCACAAATCAAGGGAACTTTCACTATCCCAGATCTTGGGGGGAAAAACTGAATACCACATGGATATAAAATCCAGTTTAACAGATAACCATTGTTTCACGCCGATATACTTATGCAGTCACTGACATTCCCATTGGTTGATGAACTTAATCTAAGTGGGCTGTTGGGGGAAAGAGATGATGTAGCTATAATGGTAGTTTCAAGAAAATCCCTAGAGAACTCTCGCTTTTTAATATGTCTTTTATAAAGGTATCAGTTTCCTCCCCTTGCCTGCTGAGACACATTTTCCCAGTCTTGGCCTCAGAGAATACACAGATGCCTTATCATCTGAGTCCAGGGTGTCTTGGCAGCCTCTTAAAGAGAGACGGGAGTCTGACCTCCCTATAGAAATATCCTTGCATAGGCCGGGTGCGGTGGCTCAAGCCTGTAATCCCTGCACTTTGGGAGGCCGAGACGGGCGGATCACGAGGTCAGGAGATCGAGACCATCCTGGGTAACACAGTGAAACCCCGTCTCTAATAAAAATACAAAAACTTAGCCGGGCGAGGTGGCAGGCGCCTGTAGTCCCAGCTACTCGGGAGGCTGAGGCAGGAGAATGGCGTGAACCCAGGAGGCGGAGCTTGCAGTGAGCTGAGATCCGGCCACTGCACTCCAGCCTGGGTGACAGAGCAAGACTCCGTCTCAAAAAAAAAAAAAAAAGAAAAAGAAATATCCTTGCATAAGCAGTTTATTAAAATTATTTGATGATTCTGTAAGTTCCTGTAGAGCTATAAGCTCTACTACACCAGGTTTACATTTTAATTTTAATCGTTATGAAAGCCAGAATCTTACCTTGTTCAGTTCTGTTTGGAAAAAAAAAATCATTTGCACAGAGAGGTCACTGCTTTTCAAACCAACAGCTCAATATTATATACCAGAGTTTCCTTCCAATATATTTTGCTTGTTTTTTGGGGTGGCTGTGTGTTTTCATTTTCCCCAGGGAAAAGATGCGCTGGGTTTCAGGATACTCATGATGTAAGAGTTCCTGGACTCATTCATGAAAGTTGCACTGATCTCTCTAAGATATGTTTGATCTGGATGGTATCTCTTGCTAATATCTCTTTCATCAGCATTGTGTGGATGGAAGAAAACTGCCTGCACATGAGAGCAGGGGTGACCCTACAGAATTGCAAAATTGTGGCAGGATCTAACAGGACCATTGAGGTCATGGAGATGACAATCTGCCAAATATTAGCAGACTGCATGTTACTGTGACATCCCTCCCTCCTCTCCTGATCATGGCAGGTTCTCACCTCCACCACTCTTCTGTGACCGCTGCTCTGATCCCTGTACCTGATGGATAGTTCATCATGTATAACACCTGTGTCAAACAAACACTCTCCCTGAACCGAATCCTTCCTGCTTTCACCTCAGAGTCTCATTTAACCTCACGGGGATGGCCACAAGTCAAACATAGAGAATGACGCAGGAACAGGTCTGCAGTTCAAACCCTAGAGCAGTTTGTAGAGTCCATGAGAACAGAAAACGAGTTATGTCAGGAGGGTGAGGCACAAAGCCACACTTGACTATCTGAGCTCCTATCAAGCATTCAGTCAACAAGTTAGCAGATAATGACGGGAACAGGACATTACCTGCAGGAAAATAAAGCAAGGTGGAAGCAGCTGCTCCGATGGATGCTCCCCAAAAGAGTAACCATTGTGATGGCCATGCGGTAGAGACCTGTCTTTAAATGCCAAGAACATTTGGGACATCATTCACTGTAATGATGATAATAATAACAACTCAGTAATACATATTGAGTTTTGACACCGGGCCAGGCACTGAATTATGGGTGAGGGATGTAAAATATTACCTTCATTTTACCCGTGAAGAAACAGAGGCACAGAGACATTTGGTACACCCAATGTCACACAGCTTTTAAGTGATAGAATCAGGATTTGAACCCAGATCGGCTGACTACAAAGCTTGTGCTCTCTCTGTCATGCTGTTCCCGGACCAAACCAAGGGTCGGGCTACTTATTCTCGCAGCCCTATAACGACATGCAGATGAACTGGGAGAGAATCGAGTTTTTATTTCTGTAACCAGTTACAGGGAGAAGGCCTGGAAATTATCCCCAGACCAACTCAAAACTACAAAGTTTTCCAGAGCTTATATACCTTCTAAGCTATATGTCTACATGTAAGTGTTCATTCATCTGAAGATGTAAGTAACTTCTTTTAATCTATAACAAAGATCTGAGTCCTAAAGCTTTTCCTCTGGAACCTCAGTAAATTTACTTAATCCACATGGGTCCAGGTGCTGGGGTGAATACCCTTGTCTTGTCTCCTGCTAAATCATGGAGGTTTGGGGAGTTTCTTTAGTCCCCAATAAAGCTTGTTTGTGGAGGCCTGGAGAGTTTCTTTGGACCCCCCAATAAAACTTACTTACACCTAAACGGGTCCCGTTAAGAATTCCTTCATTATCCTGTCATGCTTCCAGGCCCAGGAAAGGCCCAGGCAAACCTCTTGATGGGCTTTTGTGACAGTCTAGCCTTTGCAGAAGGGCACGGGCTCTCTCAGCTTTTAATATTTAATGGAACCACTCGGTCAGTGCTGAAACCGTTGTTATGGAGGCCTGCGTTAGTAAGACCTGGCCTGCCACAATGTGGTGAAGAAAGCAAAAGAAAACAGGTATAAAACCTGGCCCCATAAAACTGTTTTTTTGTTTGTTTGTTTGTTTGTTTGTTTTCTCCAAACAGAATCATTCAGAATCCTATTGTTCTGGCAGGTATTTTTTAATATTTCCTTCTTATAAATTTCCTTTTTATAGATGATATGCATTAAATTGACATGAACAATCAATCTTAGACACAAGAGATTGTTTTTATAAATAGGATCTCCTCAATATTAGTGATCCCATATTAACAAAGATTGCACACATGAACCAACGGTAACCAAAAATAATTTGAAAAGTAATTATTTAGTGAGAGCTCACTTGGAATATAACTGTATGTCATCATGTATTTATTTAAGTCATATTCTATGAAATATTCTATTTGAAAGCAAGGACACCCTTTGGTTCCAACCCCAAGTTACTCATGCAGTACTTTGTAAAAAGGAGGTGTTGGCTGGGCACGGCTCCTGTAATCCCAACACTTTGGGAGGCCAAGGTGGGCAGATCACTTGAGGTCAGGAGTTCAAGATCAGCCTGGCCAACATGGCGAAACCCTGTCTCTACTAAAAATACAAAAGTTAGCCAAAGCAAGATTCCATCACACACACACACACACACACAAAGTATGTGTTTGATAGATAATAGTGAATTGAATGAAAATATCTTTCTATTTACCCAACCTCACATAAATGTTTTCAGTGAGTCTCTTCTGTGAATTCATTTAACAAATATTGGACCCCTCAGAGGTTTTTCATGTTTCACTGTTTTCCAAGGTAATCCTTTCTGACAGCATATATTCACAAACTCAACCTCTTCAGTTGTTCAAGGCTCAGGAGTAATGCAGTAGAATTTCAGTATTTCCCCCAGAGACCAGCTTTATGAAATTCGTAGTTTGGTACATACTGCTCCCCTCTGGTTGAATCCTGGCACCAGACTCGATTGTGTTCTGTCACGCAGAAGGTGCGAGGCAGTTGAGGTAGTTTCTTCCCAGAAATTAACTCTAGAGTTCGTTTTATCTGGTAAGGTCTAGCTAGGGAGATTTCCAGGCAGAATGTTAAACATGACAGATAGCTTTCTCTGGCTTCCTATGGTAAAATACAAGATAGAAAGGAACTATTTCATTTTTCAGCAGAATTTCAAGAAATGTTGAGGCCCCAAGGTAGTCTTTCTATACTAGCAATCAGAAAGTTTTCAAAGTCAGAAAATTCAAAGATCGAATCCAGCATATTGTCAGCAAAATTTGGTCTAAGGATAAATATTGAGGTAAATCCTCAAATGAAGATGCAACTGTTAAATCATTTTTTGAGATGTCAGAGAGATTTAAGAATGTGCTTCCTAGACCCTTCTTGCTATGTAAAATAGATTTCATGAATCCTAAGGGCATTGTCATTAATTTGGGGGATAGTTTGTTATGCAGCGATACACAACTAAAACACCAACTTCTCAATGTTTGCCAATCTTATGTGTACAACGTGTAGCATCTCAGTGTTACTTCATTTGCATTTATCTGACACTAATACGCTTGAGACGCTTTACATTAATCCCTATGAATTCCCCCCACACCCAGCATTGAATGACAAAGTTTGAAGGGGAAAAAAAGTCTCTCTGAATTAGCCAGGATAATTCAGAGAAATAATAATAAATCAACAACAGGAGATAAACTATAGTGCAGATACTGCTGGAGAGAAATTTCAAGGGAAGAAAATAATTCCAGAATGTTAGGTTGCCCGCCTGGCACTGGTGCACCTTATAGAAGATAGTGGCAACATTGTACCTGCTTTCAAGAGAACACTTGTTCAACGGATTATGGCCTCTATGCCCTTGATTCTAGGAAAATTGGTCTCTGGATTGTTTGAAAGTACAGCTCAAAATGGCCAAATGCACAAGTCTGAGGTTGCTTCTCTCACCACCAGCAAAAGTGGCAGCAGTACCTGAGAGGCTCCAACAGAAATCTAACAGGAAACCACAGGATCTTAAGTTTCACTGGTGAAAGGAAGTGAGGTTGAAATCTAGCCTCATGATGAGAGAGGGGTATTAAGGCTGGGGATGGCAGAGGGCTTAAAACACCTGGGCAACATGGTGAAACCCCATCTCTACAAAAAATACCAAAAAGTTAGCTAGGCATGGTGGTGCGCACCTGTAGTCCCAGCTACCCAGGAGGCTGAGGTGAGCCTGGGGAGGTCGAGGCTACAGTGAGCCGTGATTGAGCCACTGCACTCCAACCTGGGCAAGAGTAAGACCCTGTCTCAAAACAAAAAAAAAAAAACCAAACCAAACAAAACATAACATAACAAACAAACAAATAAAAAACATCCTCCAGCACTCATGGATTAACAGCTAATCATTTTTAAATCTGAAATTGGATATTTCCAATATTTATGCCTTGGAGCAGTAGAGCTACACTAAGAAATGCCTGTGCTGACTTCGCTTCACAGATAAAGAGATTACAAAGAAAAAACAGAAAGCCACTACATATATACCAATAATTTCAAATGTGGGAGGAAGTAATAATTATGAAACTAGTAAGAGCTCTCTCTCAAATATGAATTATGCATATTGGAAACTCATTGGTTTTAATACATAAAGTGCTAGAATTAGTAGTCTTATTCCAAAAATTCTAATTCATGTAAAATTAATTCTTAGAATAAAAATTCAAATACAAACTAACTCATTTTCCATTTCCTTGATGAAGAGTATTTTTATTCTTAAAAAGAAAAAAGAGAAGAAGAGAAGGAAAAGGAAGAGACAAGGAAGGATGGAAAGTTTTTTCTTCATTGAAAAGGAGCCAAGGAAGAGATGGGCTTCAAGTTGAAGATTTTAACAGTAACACTTTTAAAATATCGGAAACCGGGCGCGGTGGCTCACGCCTGTAATCCCAGCACTTTGGGAGGCCAAGGCAGGTGGATTGCCTGAGGTTGGGAGTTTGAGACCAGCCTGACCAACATGGAGAAACCCCATCTCTACTAAAAATACAAAATTAGCCAGGCGTGGTGGTGCATGCCTGTAATCCCAGCTACTTAGGAGGCTGAGGCAGGAGAATCGCTTGAACCTGGGAGGCAGAGGTTGTGGGGAACTGAGGTTGCACCATTGCACTATAGCCTGGGCAACAAGAGCGAAACTCCATCTCAAAAAAGAAATAAAAATAAATAATAAATAATAAAATAAAAATATCAGGACCAAATCTTTACCTTATAGGTCTCTTTTATGTTAAAGCTCTGTCAACTGGCAAAACAAATTAATGTTGTTTTTGTCAGCGTTTAAGTATTTATTTGCAAGCAATAAGATGCACCCATTTTAAGTCCAAGGTTTAATGAGTGTTGACAAATGCATTCACCTGTGTAGCTATTCCCATAATCAAGATATAGAATGTTCCCATAATCCCTGGATTTCTCTCTTGCCTTTCTGTTGCCAATTCCAGACCCTCTATCCTAGGCACCCACTGATCTGTT
Organism: Macaca thibetana thibetana; assembly: GCF_024542745.1. NCBI lineage: Eukaryota > Metazoa > Chordata > Mammalia > Primates > Cercopithecidae > Macaca > Macaca thibetana. Next base: position 25,150,498 of record NC_065597.1, on the reverse strand, counting down.
TCTATCATATTATATTAGCTTTGCCTATTCTAAAATTTCACATAAATGAAATCTTAGAGTATGTTGTTTTTCTAACTGGCTTCTTTTACTCAGCCTGATGTTTTCCTATTTATCCATGTTGTTGCATGTTTCCGGAGTTTTACTCCTTTTATTGCTGATTAGTATTCTGTACCACCACTGTACAAAATGTATTTTGTCCATTTATCAGTTGATGGTCATTTGGTTGTTTCCAGTTTCCCTCTATTAAAAATAAAATGGTATAGACATCTGTATATAAGTGCTTATGAAAACCTATTTTCATTTATCTTGGATTAGTATCTAGAAATGCAATTGTTGGATCTTACGATGTGTACTTATTTGTATAAGAAACAAACTTTTCCAAAGCGAGTATGCCCTCCTAGACTCCCATCCTCAACATATGAGAGTTCTGCTTGCTCCTCATCCTCGTCAGCATTTGGTGTTGTCAGTTATATTTGATACTAGCTATTGCAGTTTTACTTCATAGTGGTTTAATTTGCATTTCCCTTTTGAACAGTACTGTTGAATGAACATCTTATCCTACACTTGTTGGCTATTCTGTATCTTCTATTGTAAAGGGTCCGTTCAAATATTTGCCAATTTAAAAAAATCCAATTGTGTGCCTTCTTGTTAATTTTCAAGTATTATTTAAATATTTTGGATAGTTAAGTTTTGTCAGACATGTATTTCCAAAAATTTTTTCCCTAGATCATAGCTTGCCTTTTCATAATCTCAATGTTATCTCTCCAAAGGCAGAAAGTTTTAATTTGATGAAGCCTGATTTGTCAGGATTTTTTATGATGTATATTTTGTTTCTTAACTTTGCCCACCTCAAGGTTATGACAGTTTTCTTCTAAAAAGTGTACAGGTTTAACTTTTACGTTTATGTCTGTAATTTATTTAGAGTTTATTTATGTTTATGGTATAAGTAAAGGGCTGAGATTCCTGGTTTGGTTTGGTTTGGTTTTCATACAAATGTTCCGTTGCTGTAGTGCTACTGGTTAAAACACCATACTTTTCCCTACTGATTATCCTTGGTACTGATTATACTGCTGTGGATTTATTTCTGGACACTCTATTCTGCTCCATTTATCCGTATGTCCATTCTTACACTAATATTTATCTATCTTGATGACTGCACCTTTATATTAAGTCTTGAACTACAGTAGTGTATTTATCCAACTTTGTCCTTTCCTTTCAAATTTGTTTTGAGTGCTCTAGGTAATTTACAATTTCATATATGTGTGTGTATACATATATGTATACATATATATACGTGTATACATATATACACAGAGTGATAACTTCTCATTATCACAAGGATAGCACCAAGCTATTCTTGACAGAATCCACCTCCATGACCCAAACACCCCCCACCAGGCCCAATCTCAAACATTGGAAATTACATGTCAACATGAGATTTGGAGGGACAAACATCCAAACTGTGTCAGTCGCTGGGATCTAGAAAAGCGTTAATCAATGGAGTATGGCTTTTTCCCCTTGATTCAGGGAAATTGACACCTAGATTTTTAGAAATTACCAAATTTACAAGGTTGCTTCTATCTAATGTGACACTGGCACCTGAGAATCTTTGGCACTGAAATCAGAAGTATTGTTGGTTAGAAGTGAGGGTGAAATCTTCTGCTATGGTGGTGGAGGCCACAGGGATCAATAACAAGAATGGTACCAGTCTGGGATTGGATAGGCAATTGCTGGGCAGATGTCCTCACAGAAGTATTTTTGTGTAAGGTTGTGATGGCCTCTGTGCAAGGTCGTGGTTTTTGCAGAGTGTTTGTGATAGTTTTGTTTTGTTTTGTTTTGTTTTAATCAGGCAAGAGTGTTTGTGACAGTTTTTTCAGGGCATTTAGTCAATAAAAACCCTCCCTTCTTGACCTTTCCTAGTTCTGTCAGGATTTTCTTTTTTTTATTTTTTGAGACAGAGTCTTGCCCTGTTGCGCAGACTGGAGTGTAGTGGCACGATCTCGGCTCACTGCAACCTCCGTCTCCTGGGTTCAAGCAATTCTCCTGCCTCAGCCTCCAGAGCAGCTGGGATTACAGGTGCACGCCACCAGGCCCGGCTAATTTTTGTATTTTTAGTAGAGAGGGGGTTTCACCATATTGGTCAGGCTGGGCTCGAACTCCTGACCTCCTGATCTGCCTGCCTTGGCCTCCCAAAGTGCTGGGAATACAGCGTGAGCCACCACGCCTGGCAGGATTTTCTTAAGTAACTCCAATGATTCTGACAACTTTCACATTCCCCCCTTTTTATCAAGATACTTCTTTAAAAGCATCACTGATCAATCATGTGTAGTTAGATTTTGATTGTCTCTTGGTGCTGGGATGGACCTCTCCTGGGTTGTTGGTATGGTTCCACATTGGAAGGAGTGATTGGCAGTTAGGGGTCAGTGTCAAAACCCTTTAGCCACATTTGAGCAACAGGAAAGGTTTGAAGGAAGTGATTCTCAGACTAAGTCCATCTGGAGCCCACTATTAAGTTTAATTTTCTCTGTACCATAGTCTTTTGCTATCACCTCAAAGTGCTGGGCCAGCAGTATTTTTTTAAGGAGGTGTACTTCTGCAAAAGTTTAACACATGACAAATGCAAAGTTTAAAAAGAGAAAATGCAAAATTAATAGTAACATGAACATGTTAGAGTGCAGTGGCACGATCACAGCTCACTGCAGCCTCCACCTTTCCGGGCTCACCTCAGCCTCCCAAGTAGTTGGGACTACAGGTGAACACCACCACACTCAGTTAACTTTTTTGTATTTTTTGTAGAGACAGGGTTTCACCATGTTGTTCAGGCTAGAGAAGGGTGTCTTTAAGCGCTCTGCCATCCCCAGCCTTAATACCCCAGCTTTCTCTGCCTCATCATGAGGCTAGAAGATTTCAACCTCACTTTCTTTCACCAGTAAGACTTAAGATCCAGTGGTTTCCTGTTAGATTCCTGCTGGATGCTCTCAGGTACTGCTGCCACTTTTGCTGGTGGTGACAGAAGTAATCTCAGACTTGTGCGTTTGGCCATTCTGAGCTGTACTTTCAAAAAATCCAGAGGCCAAGTTTTCTAGAATTAAGAGGATAGAGGCCATAATCCGTTAAACAAGTCTTCTCGTGAAAGCAAGTACAATGTTGCCACTATCTTCTATAAGGTGCACCAGTGCCAGCAGGCAACCTAACATTCTGGGATTATTTTCTTCCCTTGAAATTTCTTTCCAGCAGTATCTGCACTATAGTTTATCCCCTGTTGCTGATTTCCTATTATTTCCCTGAATTATCCTGGCTAATTCGGAGAAACATTCCCCTCCAAACTTTGTCATTCAATTATGGGAGGTGGGGGGAATTCACAGGGATTCATGTAAAGCTTCTCAAATTCATTAGTAGTCAGATAAAAGGAATGAAGGAACATTGAGATCCTATACCTTGTACACATAAAATTGGCAAACATTTAGAAATTGATATTTTAGTTACGTATTGCTGCATAACAAACTATCCCCCAAATTAATGACAATATCAGATATTCACCTAAGTAAATACTTTAAAATTAAATATATGGGTATTTTATCAATAACTCAGAAGACTTATTCAACCAACAATATTAAATTAGCCATATGTATAAGTTACACAAATAAATACCCTTCTATCTTTCAGAGGGGCTTATAGTTTTATTTTATTTTATTTTTATTATTTTATTTTATTTTTCGAGATGGAGTCTCTCTCTGTCACCCAGGCTGGAATGCAGTGACTTGACCTTGGCTCACTGCAGCCTCTGCCTCCTGGGTTTAAGTGATTCTCCTGCCTCAGCCTCCTGAATAACTGGGATTACAGGCATACACTACCACACCCGGCTAATTTTTGTATTTTTAGGAGGGACGGGGTTTCACCATGTTGGCCAGGCTGGTTTCAAACTCCTGACCTCAGGTGATCTGCCCACCTTGGCCTCCCAAAGTGCTGGGATTACAGGCATGAGCCACTGCATCCAGCCAGGGGCTTATAGTTTTATAACCTTAAGACAGCTAGCAGAGACAAATATAAAACTATCTGACCAGTAAATCCAGGCAAAAATGTATGTGGACAATTTTAAAGACATTTCTATTTTTTTAATCAATAATTTAAAAACCAGCTTATTCGTTAAAGATTTACTTCAGCCACATGAACTGAAAGCTATTTGGGTTAATTACTATATATTTTTAAAATTTTTAGGAAGGCTCATTTATTTGAACCTATCTGAATAGAATTCCTTAAGGGATTTCTGGCCAACTACACCAAATTTTACGATGTACACACACATACAGCATAATAAATGTACATATGCATAAACACACCTAAGTGTATGTAGGTACACACACACACAAGGATCTTAGAGCTCTTTAATTTTAGAATTTTAGTCATGAAATAGTAATATAAACTCTCTAGTTTGTAAAAGATAATTGAATCAAAATTTATTTCTGACAAAATGGGACAAGCTCATATGGCCAAATTTTAATTGCCCTGATAGGTAATCTAATGAAGGCTGTGAACCAAATTTTTGATTAAAGCAGCTTCCATAGCAGTTTGACCTCTTAAAAAGACATTTTTTTACCCTTTTATTCCTTCTCAGTTTCAAATGAGTTTATAGTTAAATTATTAATGTTTGTATTAATATTTTAACTAGGACTGCCTGAATTCTATAAAAAATAAAATTTCCCTGTGGCCTTGAATTTTTAGTAACAAATCTATCTTGTTAGCTCCTCTGGTTTTTTTGATCAGTCAGTGCAGGTGGGGATGCAATTAAGCAGCAGGATTTTTTGCTTTTTCTGGCTCCTGTACAGCACACAAAGTCACTTTTATATCAAACAGCAGTACCATGTATTATTACTCTGAGCTCAAGATTTTGACCAGTCTGATCTGAGAGCCTTTTATGAGCATTTATCCGGTTCTTTTTCTCTTAGACTATCAATCCTTCAATTAACAGTTCCATCACCCTAAGCAATTGTTAGTGAGGCAAACCCACATTTACATTTCCAAAAGGTATCTAGATTGTTGGTTGCCATGGAGCTGTCAGAATTTGCAAAGACATTAATTTGGAATCCCTTTAAGACTTTTTAACAAAAATCATGGCTGAAGTGAAATAAGCACTGAGTTTTATCTCAACACCAGCAGAAAAGTCAACAGTTTCAAAGTAGGAATGGGGAAAAAAAGAAAGAACTTGGGAGGCTGAGGCAAGTCGATGGTTTGAGCTCAGGAGTTCGAGACAAGACAGGGAATATGGTGAAATCCCATCTCCACAAAAAAATACGAAAATTAGCCAGGCATGGCTGCACACACCTGCAGTCCCATCTACTGAGGAGACTGAGGTGGGAGGATTGCCTGAGCCTGGGAGGTCAAGGCTGCAGTGATGTATGTTCATCACACCACTGTACTCCAATCTGGGTGACAAAGTGAGACCTTGTCTCAAAAAAACAAAAACAAACAAACAAAAACTTAGAAGGTTCTACATGTTACATGTGTAGTCAGTTTCTTTTTCCTCAGAGTTTTTGATTTGTGTGTGAGGGGGGTTACATAACAGGCATATATATTTATAGGCTACATAAGATATTTTGATACAGACATACAATGCATGGTAATCACACAGGGTAGATAGAGTATCCAACACCTCAAATATTTATCCTTTCTTTGTGTTACAAACAATCCAATTATATTCTTTTAGTTATTTTTAAATGTACAATAAATTATTCTTGACTATAGATTGTCCTGTTCTTTTCTTGACTATAGATATTCTTGACTACAGATTGCCCCGTTCATTGCCCTGAGTCTTTTGTGGTTCCATATACATTTTAGGATTTTTTTTTTTCTGTTTCTGTGAAGAATGTCATTGCCCTGTTGTACCATCAAATACTAGATCTCATTCATTCAAACCGAATTCTTGCAGGCATTGACTATCCCCCTCCCACCACCACATTACACTTACCAGACTCTGATAACCATCATTGTACTCTCTATCTCCATGAGTTCGATTGTTTTAATTTGCTTAGCAGCCACAAATAAGTGAGAACATGTGAAGTCTGCCTTTCTGTGCCTGGCTTATTTCACCTAACATAATGACCTTCCAATTCCATCCATGTTGTTGCAAATGACAGAATCTGATTCTTTTCTATGGCTGAATATTACTGCATTGTGTACATGTATCGTATTTTCTTTACCCATTTTCCTGTTGATGGACACTTAGGTTGCTTCCGAATCTTAGCTATTCTGACTAGTGCTTTAATAGATATGGGAGTGCAGATATCTCTTTGATATACTGATTTCATTTCTTTTGCATATATACCTGGAAGTGGGATTGGTGAATCATATAGTAGCTCTATTTTTAGGTTTTTTTTGAGGAATCTCCAAACTGTTCTCCATAGCAGTTGTATTAATTTACATTCCCACCAACAGTGTATGATGGTTCCCTTTTCTCCGTATCCTTACCAACATTTGTTATTGCCTGTCTTTTGGATAAAAATAATTTTAACTGGGATGAAATGATACCTCAATGTAGTTTTTATTTGCATTTCTCTGATGATCAATGAGGTTGAGTGCCTTTTATATGCCTGGTTGCCATTTCTATAACTTCTTTTGAGAAATTTCTATTCAGATATTTTCCCCATTTTTAATCAAATTATCAGATTTTTTTCTATTGATTTGTTTGAGCTCCTTATAAATTCTGGTTATTAATTCCTTGTCAAATGCATAGTTTGCAAATTTTTTTTCATTCTGTGGGTTGTCTTTTCACTTGTTGATTGTATTCTTTGCTATGCAGAAGCTTTTTGAATTAATGTGATTTGTCCATTTTTCTTTGATTTCCTGTGCTTATGGCATATTGCTCAAGAAATCTTTGCACAGTCCAATGTCTTGAAGGGTTTTTGTAAAGTTTTCTTGTAGTAGTTTTATAGTTTGAAGTCATGGTTTTAAGTCTTTAATCCATTTTTATTTTATTTTTGTATATGTGGGAGACAGGAGTCTAGCTTCATTCTTCTGCATATAGATATCCAGCTTTCCTGGCACCATTTATTGAAGAGATTGTTTTCTCCCCAATGTATATTCTTGGCATCTTTGTCAAAAATGAGCTCACTGTAAATGTACAGATTTATTTCTGGTTTCTCTAACCTGTTCCACTGGTCTATGTGTCTGTTTTTGTGCCAGTACCATGTTGTTTTGGTTACCGTAGCTCTGTAGTATAATTTGAAGTGAGATAATATGATTACTCCAGTTTGGTTCTTTTTGCTCAGGATAACTTTGGCTATTCTGAGTCTTTTGTAGTTCCATATACATTTTAGGATTTTTTTCTGTTTCTGTGAAGAATGTCACTGGTATTTTGATAGAGATTGCATTGAATCTGTGGATTGCTCTGAGTAGTATTGACTTTTTAACAATATTTATTCTTGCACTCCATTAACATGGAATAACTTTCTTTTTTTATCCTCTTCAATTTCTTTCATCAATGTTTTATAATTTTAATTGTAGATATTTTTCACTTCTTTAAGTTTTTTCCTATTTAGTTTTATTTGTAGCTATTGTAAATTAGATTACTTTCTTGATTTGCTTTTCAGATTATTTGCTCTTCACATATAGAAATACTACTAATTTTTTATGTGAATTTTGCAACCTGTACTTCTACTGAATTTATCACATCCAATAGATTTTTTGTGAAATATTTAGGTTTTTCCAAACACAAGATCATATCATCTGTAAACCAGAATATTTTTTTCCAATTTGGATCCCCTTTATTTCTTTCTCCTGTCTGATTGCTGCAGCTGAAACTTCCAGTATTATGTTGAACAACAGTGATGAAAGTGGGCATCCTTGCCTTGTTCCAGATCCTAGAGGAAAAGCTTTCAGTTTTTCCCCATGCAGTAAGATACTAGTTGTGGGTCTGTGGTATATGGTTTTTATTGAGCTGAGGTATGTTTCTTCTGTACCCAGTTTTTTTTAGGGTTTTTATCAGAAAGGATGTTGAATTTTATCAAGTACTTTTTCAGTATGAATTGTAATAGTCATATGGATTTTGTCCTTCATTCTGTTGATATAATGTATCATATTGATTGATTTGCATATGTTGAACAATCCTTGCTTCCCTAGGATAAATCCCACTTGGTCATGATGAATGATCTTTTTAATGTGTTGTCCAATTTGGTTTGCTAATAGTTAGTTTAGAATTTTTGCATCAATATTCATCAGGAATATATTAGCCTGTAGTTTCTTTCTTGCTTGCTTGCTTTCTTTCTTGCTTGCTTTCTTTCTTTCTTTCTTTCCTTCTTTCTTTCTTTCCTTCTTTCTTTCTTTCCTTTCTTTCCTTCTTTCTTTTTTTCCTGATATGTCTTTGTCTGGTTTTGGTATTACAGTAATACTGGACTCACGGAACGAGTTTGGAAGCATTCCCTGCTCCTCTATTTTTCACAATAATTTGCGTAGGATTGGTAATCGTTCTTCTTTACATATTTGGTAAAATTCAGCAGTGAAGCCATCAGTTTCTGGGCTTTTTTTGCTGAGAGGCTTTGTATTACATCTTCAATCCCATTACTTGTTATTGGTTTGTTCAGATTAAGGATTTCTTCGTGGTTCAATCTCAGTAGGTCGTGTGTGTCTAGGAATTTTTCCATCTTTTCTAGGTTTTCTAATTTATTGACATACAATTGCTCACAGTAGCCTTTAATGTTGCTTTGAATTTCTGTGGTATCAGTTATAACATCTCCATTTTCATCTCTGATTTTATTTATTTGGGTCTTCTCTCTTTTTCCTTAGGTAATCTGGATAAAGTTTCATCTATTTTGTTTATCTTTTCCAAAAACCAACTTTTTGTTTCATTGATCTTTTGTAGTTTTTTTTTTTCCTGTTTCAATTTTGTTTATTTCTACTCTGATCTTATTCTTCTACCAATTTTGGGTTTAATTTGCTCTTGCTTTTCTAATTCTTTAAGAGGTGGTTTATTTGAAGTTTTTCTACTTTTTTGATGTAGGCATTTATCAAAAGAAGCTATCACCTTCCCACTTAGTACTGCTTTCACTGTATCTGATAGGTTTTGGCATGTTGTGTTTCTGTTTTAATTTGTTTCACCTTAGGCCTCTTACTAGCAATGACACTCAACCTTAAAACCGATAACCTTAAACTAAAGTACCCATTACAGACATTCAACTTCTCCAATATACTAGGTTTTTATTCAATCACAATTCAATTCACCATACAATTCACCTACTCAAGCCTATTCACAAGCCAAAATATGACCTCACTTCTAGACCTAATTTGACTAGAAAAGTCTATACCAAAGACCCTTTCACAAACCCAAGTTTCAGCCTCCATTACTGTATCTACTCAAAAAGGCCTAATTAAACTCTTTCTCTCTTTTTTATCCCATCCCTTTTAACCTACTCTTAATTAATCTGTTACCCCAAGTAATTTCAATTGCAACATAAACACTAACAAATATTGATCAACCAGCAACTTCCACCAATCAACATCCATAACTGTACAAGGCAGCCACACCCACAGAATCCTCATGCAACAACCCCGCTCCCTCACCCTCAAAAATCATTCAACTCTCTATACTATTGAAATCTATCATAATTACCACCCCATCGTACTCAACTATTCACCAAACCAATACCAACTCTATTAATAACACTAATAATAAAATCCCTCAAATGTCAATATTTAACTCTCATGTTTCAGGTTATTCCTCAATAGCCATCATCACAGTATAACCAAAAACAACCATCATACTGCCCAAATAAATAATAATAAAAAAAAAAACTATTAACCCCACGAAAGCTCTGCCAAAATTCAACACACTACCACAACCCACAGCACCACTAATAATTAACCCTAGACCTCCATAAATAGGAGAAGGTTTTAAAGAAACACCTACAAACCCTGTAACCAAAACAACACTCAATAAAATCATGCATATGCCATTATTCCTACATGGACTATAACCATGACTAATGATATGAATAATCATCATTGTACTTCAACTACAAGAACACTAATGACCAATACCAGCAAAACACACCCGCTAACAAAAATTGTTAATTTCTCATTTATTGATCTTCCCACACCATCTAATATTTCTACATGATGAAACTTTGGCTCACTTCTTGGTGCCTGCCTAATTCTCCAGATCATCACAGGATTATTTTTGGCCATGCATTATACATCAGACACCTCAACTGCCTTCTCTTCAGTTGCCCATATCAGGCGAGATGTAAACTACGGCTGAATGGTCCGCTATTTTCATGCTAACGGCGCTTCGATATTTTTATCTGCCTCTTCTTAACACATTGGCCGAAGCTTAAACTACGGATCGTTTATATTCCTAGAAACCTGAAATATTGGCATTATCCTCCTATTCACAACTAGAGCAACAGCATATATGGGTTATGTGCTCCCATGAGGCCAAATATTATTCTGAGGCACTGCAGTAATTACAAATCTACCATCAGCCGTCCCATATATTGGAACTGACCTTATACAATGAATCTGAGGTGGATTCTCAGTTGATGAAGCCACGCTTACACGATTTTTTGCCTTCCATTTCATCTTACCCTTCATCATTACAGCTCTAGCAACTATTCGCCTTTTATTTTTATGTAAAACAGGATCTAATAATCCTTCAGGGGTATCATCAGACCCTGACAAAATCACTTTCCATCCCTACTATACAACCAAAAATATTCTAGGTTTCATTTTTCTCCTCCTCCTTCTAATAACTCTAGTACTATTTTTGCCTGACCTTCTGAGCGACCAGATATTTACACTTTAGCCAACCCCCTCAACACCCCACCCCACATTAAGCCAGAGTGATACTTTGTGTTTGCATATGCAATCTTATGATCCATCCCTAGCAAACTAGGAGATGCACTGGCCCTTGTATTGTCCATTCTCATTCTAGCAGTTATTCCCATACTTCACATGTCTAAACAACCAAGCATAATATTCCGGCCAGTAAGTCAATGCCAATTCTGAATGTTACTGGGTGACCTGTTTACACTCACATGAATCGGAGGGCAGCCAGTCAAATACCCTTTTATTGCCATTGGAAACACAGCATCTGTTATGTACTTCTCAACCATCCTCACCTTCATACCACTAATTGAAAATAAACTACTTAAATGAAAATGCCCTTGTAGTATAATTCAATACTCTGGTCTTGTAAACCAGAAGTGGAGCATTCCCTCCCCAGGACAACTCAGGGAAAAAGCATTCCCGCTTCACTGTCCACACCCAAAGCTGAAATTCTAATTAAACTATTCCCTGAATTTTCTCAGCACACACTTCAACTACCATACCAGTGCTAATTAACTAGCACTAATACATTAGTGCTTTTACGTACTTCGTGCATTACTGTTAGTCCCCATGGATAATATATAGTACTGTAATGGCTTATTCATACATAGTACATTCATATATGAGAGTATATTATAATCTAGTGCACATACATACAAGCACATATTAACAATCCCTTAGCCAATTATTGCACATCTACTGTTTTGAACCATACAACAAAACCTCACCCATATGAATACTGACCCATACTAAAAATCCTTAATATTACATAGTACATACATTCGTTCATCGGACATAGCACAACTCAGTCAAGAAATCCCATACCAACATGGATATCCCTTACCAAATTTTGGTCTCTTAATCTACCAACCTCTGAGAAATCATCATCCCGCTCAGGAGTACTACCCTCCTCGCTCCAGGCCCGTAACACTTGGGGGTGACTATCCTGAAACTATACCTGGTATCTGGTTCTTACTTCAGAGCCATAACATTAAGATTGCCCACATGTTCCCCTTAAATAAGACAGCTTGATGGACTAGTGACTACCACCCTCTTAACCAGTCACAGGAGCACTGTCATGTATTTGGTATTTTTAACTTTGGGGGATGCTATCACTCACCATCGCGGAAGGCCTGGTCCCCTCCAAATCCACTGTAGACGAACTTGGATTTGATTCCTGCCGAATCATTGTAGAAGCTGTTCCCCTAGTCCTGGGTAGGTCCAGAAATTCTTTGCAAGAGTCAGGGCCTGGAGTCAAGAACCTTAGCAATCTACCTGGTGCTCTATTCTAGTGTAACTGAGCTGTCACCCAAGCTTCAAGACAAAGCCCTTCCCACTCTTCCCTCCCCTTTCCTTAAGCAGAGGGAGTGCCTCCCCATTGCCACCACTACCCCAGGCCTGCAGCAAGTACTTACTGGCTATGGCTGATGTTCACTCAAGGCCCAAGCACTCTTCAGGAACATAAAAGAATCAAAAGTAAATTTGCCAGAGAAGACATGCCTTGCAGACAGACATAAATTCTATAGAAACCAGAGTACTCAAACCAGAAAGACACTTATCTTTATGCCAGAAAAGACAAAAAGTCTTTTATTTTCCCAGGAGTGTTGTGAGGTCCTTTATTAAGGCAACCTTATAACCAAAGCAAATCCAAAATGAAGCCAAATACCCCTACCAAAAAGAGGGTGGCTTGGCATGAAAGAAAACTCACCAGGGCAGAAAAGGCAAACCATGGAAGTGGAGCTCCAAGGACTCAAGTGACTACTGAACACTAACTGCACGAATTGCCAGTTCCTCCTGATAGTGATATTTCTTCAGGTCCGCCTTCCAACACCATTTATGTCAAACTAAAGCACTAACAGAGAGAGCCTCTCTAAAATAAAATTATATTTATTTGGAAACAGGGCATTGCAATGGGAATATGTATGCCATAGTAAACTATTAAGTTGGTGCAAAACTAATTAAAAGTAGTGGCAAAAACCACGAATACTTTTGCACCAATGTGCACTAATATGTGCATATTCAGGGAGGAAAAGGAAGACAGACGTTTTTAAAGGAAAAATCAAGAGGATTACGTAATTCTTTTGAGATAATTATCTTTGGCTAAAAGGATCAATAATGAGGGTAGTGCCAGTTCAGGACTGGACAGGCAGTTGCTGGGCAGATGTCCTCACAGCAGGTTTTGTTTGTTTGTTTTGATTTTTTGTTTGTTGTTGTTGTTGTAAGGTTGCAATGGCCTTTGTGCAAGATTGTGGCTTTTGCAATGTTTTGTGATTGTTTTTATTAGGCATTTATCCATGAGAACCTCCCTTCATGGCCTTTTAAGACTCCATTTGTCAGTTTTTTTGTTTTTTAACACAAATGACTTTATGTTTATCAATTTATTTTGTTTTGTTTTATTTTTCGAGACAGAGTCTTGCTCTGTTGCCCAGGCTTGAGTTCAGTGTTGCCATCTCGGCTCACTGCAACCTCCACCTCCCCAGTTCAAGTGATTCTCCTGCCTTAGCCTCCAGAGTAGCTAGGATTATAGGCACGTGCCACCACGCCCAGATAAGTTTTGTATTTTTAGTAGAGATAGGGTTTCGCCATATTGACCAGGCTGGTATGGAACTCCTGAGCTCAAGCGATCCTCCCACCTCACCCTCCCAAAGTGCTAGGATTCCAGGCGTTAGCGTCAGCACCTGGCCACGTGACTTTATTTTTATATTGACAACTTTAACAGTACAATCTTTATTGTAAAATTCTAATTTATCTATCTTCAATTACTCTTAAAGAATCCATTGTTGCCTCGTTTACTCTTTCTTTTCTTGCTGAAGACCAAACAGAAAAATAAAGAAATGAATGGAAAGGGAAGAAGACAAGAAGAAAGAAAAGAAGAAAGGGAGGGGGAGAGAGGTAATAACAGAAATAAACAGAAAGAAAGAAAGAGGGAAAGAGCCATCAGAAGGAACAAAGAGGTTCTCATCCCTATCATACCCTCTCTAAATACCTCATAGGTGGTTAGAGACTTAACTTTTTCTGGGAATAACCCTCAAGCAATTACCAACCCAACTGATATCAAAACATCCCATCAGATGGAGAAATTCAGAGATGTGTGTTTGACACCATTTCGTAGGATTTTCCTAGCGATTAAGCTGCAGTTGCCCTCAATGCCAGCCTGCTTGATAAGGCAGCTTATAAGACTGCTTTCTCTTCTCTTTACTCCCCTCCAAACTTTTCCTTCACCTCCAAATGAACTGCTGGCACATGAATCCTCATCTCAAGGTCTGCTTCTGGGGGATCTCAAATCAAGACAGCAACTCTGCACCAGACGTTTGAATAATAGCTATTGGTAATGTACGAATGACAGACAGATTAATAGATAGGTAAAAGCTTGGACAGATGGATGAAATAAATGGATGGATAGATACACACATCCATTGTGATGGGGTGTGTGTATAGATGGGGATGGATGATTAATATATGAAATCATGAAGAGAATCATTGGAAAGGAGAAATATTACAGACATTTTTATCTGGAAGTTCATATTAATTAAATTCAAGTTTTCTTACTGAATGCATTAAAATTGCTTTGCATTTTTTTTAAATTATCATTGAAAATTTTAACCCTATACAATAGTAGAAAAACTACTAGTATCATAAATTTCCATATATCCATCTTCTAGGTTTCAAAAATTATCTACTCATAGTCATCTTGTTACATTTCTACCTCCACCCACATATCCCACTCTATATTATTTTAAATAAAATCCCAGATGTCATACAGTTTTATCTGAAAATATTTTACTACATATGTATAAAAGATAAGGACCCTTAAATAATAATCACAGTATTATTATCACATCTAAAGTAATTAACAATTTCTTAATATCATAAAATATCCAATAAGGATTCAATTTTCAAATTGTCTAATTTATTTATCTAATTTTTTTTACAGTTTTTAAAAGTCATGATCCAAACAAGGTCTCTACATTGTGGCTGGTTGATGTTTCTTTTAATTCTCTTTTAATCTGTGTATCTCTGCTCCATCTCTCTTTTTTTTCTTCTCATGCATTTCTTGAATAATTACTTGATACATTTTAATTTAACAAAAACTTGGCCAAATCGAATGCAAATTACATTTTTGCTTCCTATGAGTCATGCAATTTATAACTCAGGGTGAAGCCAGTGCTTTGACTTTATTTCTTACTGTCTGAAGACTAATAGTGGAAACTGTTATTTATATTGTGAAAAGCATTCTTGAAACGTAAGTGCTTGGAGGCTGTGGAAACAGACATATGTATATGAAAGTAAAATTAGGAATTCTCAGAAGCTGGATAATTAAAGAGAATGAGAAAGCCAGCAGTAAACGCCAAATTACTGTGCTTTATAAATCTGGAAATTGATCATGCCATTTCCCTGCTTAAAATATTTCTGTGCATTTCCATTACACAGAGAAGACACTCCAAACTCCTTATCCCGACCCTGTGTGATCCTGGCCTGTCTCCCCAACTACAAGCTCTCCCTCTCCCTCACTACACTACAATCACATGGCCTTCTCTCTAAACCTTTGGTCACATTATGCACTTGTTGTATTCTCAGTCTGGATAGCATTGTTTCTAATTCTAAAAATGCCTGCTCACAATGGAGAACTAAGAAAGTGCTGAGTACTTCTCAAGTTTAAAAACATATAGCCAAATCTGAAAGCAACAGACAAGCGGCCATGGGGGATTTTAGCCATAGTAGTAAGCAGAAATAAAAATCTTGTGGCCCATGTGGGTATCTAGACAAGCAAATTCTTTAGGAACTGGACCTTGAACCCATGCTTTGAAATGGAATGACCCTTGGTGATCGTTCATTTGGATATAGAATTCTGGGTTGAAATTTGTTTTCACAAACACATAGACCAAGACCTATGACTCCTCACAGACCTTTTCTGTAAGCAGTATTAAAGAATGAGCTTAGGAAAACAAAGACAGTTGTGTCGTGCAAGAAGCATTAGTGAGGACAGAAATCAGCAAATATTAGTTGGAAAATCTAAATATACAACTATTGTAAATTGTATAATTATTTGGTTTTAAAAATAATACCAGACAAAAATAACATGGAAGACAGGAGGGGAGCATTTTAAGGAGTTAAACTGTGCTTATGTCCTCGATTTATTTAAAAGGAGACCTAAAATACAAGTTTATGTAGATACGATTTTTAAAAATATAACATTTAAGTGTACATGTTAAAGTTCTGAGTAAGCACTAAAGGAACTGAAATAGATTATGGTTAAGTTAAAAATAGAAGGTCAAAGAAAACTTAATTCATCCAATACAAGACAGAAAAAGAGGAAAAATAAACAACAGCATATAGCATGGCATAGAATAGACAAATAAATGAATGGAATATAAGAAGTACAGAAATAACCCACATCTATATGGTCAGTAATATATTTTTTAAAGGCATCACAGCAATTTGGTGGCTAAGTCTTTTTAACAAATGGGGCAGGAACAACTGAATATCCTTATTTTTAAAAAAAAGTGAACCTTGATCCCCCTATTCTCTCTTGTGTGGGCCACGCAGGTGTAAGAATTTCTCAAAACTCATGGAGCCATATGCTTAAGATGTGTGTGTGTGTGTATTGTATCTAAAATATTACTTAATTTTAAAAATCTTTATTAGAAATGATTACATCTGATTCCTTTTCAACCTTTGTTCTCAGCCTAGATGTCACTTCCTCAAAGAGGTCCTCCATAACCATTCATTGTAGGTTAAATTTAATCCTCAGTTCTTTACCTGCTCCCCTGCCTCCACACCCTTTCTATGGGTGGAACTTACTTTCCCATCTCTGGATTGGGGATTGGCCATGTGACATGCTTTGGCTAATGGAATCTAGGTGGAAGTGACAGTATGTAGGTTCTGACTTTAAGTCTTAGGAGGCATCACGTGTTTTCACTTCCTTTTGTGCTTACGCTCTTCCCATGAGAAGAGCCTCTGCTGGGTAGCCACTATGCCTTCTGCCTACTCCCTGGAAGGAATCCAAGTTGAGGGAAGCCGTCCTAAACCAACTGAGCCCAATCCACAGCTTAAAGCAGAACTGCCAGGCTGCACGCATCCTCAACAACAGACCCCCGGTTGATGTGAGAATAAATGGTTGTTGTTGAAGCTATTAAATTTTGGAATGGTTTGTTACACAGCATTTTGAAGGTCGTAGCTACTCAACACTCTACTCTACACAAGTAAGCCTTCTTTGATTCTCTCTCATGTTTCCTGGTTTATTTCTTTGCCAGCAATTATTGAAATGGGTATATACTTATTAGTGTATTTGTTTGCTGTTTCATTGATTATTTCCCCACTAGCTTGTGGACTCAAAAAGGGCAGAGACCTAATAATTTTTATTCATTGTTTTATCATTCATGTAGAGCCTAGGTCCTGGCATATAGTAGTTTCTCAGTGAACATTTATTAAGCTGAATTGAACACTGCTCTTTCTAGGCTGGTGGAGGGAATGCCATCAAAGGAAGTCTGTTTTAGAGGGGGAGACCTGATCCTGTTTCGAGGTTGAGAGACAGAATCCTATGATAAGGGAAAGACTGAAAAGTTAGTGAGAGCTAAAGATAGAGATAGAGATGGAGATAGAGATGAAAACAGAGATACAGAGCTAGAAAGAGATAGACATAGATAGGGAGAGAGATACAGTCATGTACAGCATAATAATATTTTTGGTGAATAATGAACCACATATATGAGAGTGGTCCCATAAGATCATAATGGAGCTGAAAAATTCCTACTGCCTAATGATGTCATAGCTGTCATAAAGTCATAGCATATTACCTTTTCTATGTTTAGATGCACAAATACTGACCATTGTATTACAATCACCCACAGTATTCAGTATAGTAACATGCTGTACAGGTTTGTAGCCAGCGGCAATCAACTATAACACACAGCCTAGGGATGTAGTTGGCTGTCTCACCGAGGCTTTGGTAAGTGCACTCTGTAATGTTTGCACAACAAAATTCCCTAATGATGCATTTTTCAGAACATATCCCTGTCATTAAGGGACACAAGACTGTATGTCAATAGCTGGCTGAATATTATCTCAGTGTCAGGAATTTCCTCTCCTTTTTCTGGGTGTTCCATGGCACTGTGTTCCTTCCTACAGCTTCAATATTCAAAGCTGTCAGGGTTAAGCCTAACTCCCTAACATGGGTTTCAAGCCTTTCATGGTATGACCCTTGCCAATCTCACAGCTACATTCCAAGTTCCGCCGAGCAATGTGTGGCTTACAACACACCAAAGTTTGTATCTGAGGCTTTGCACAAATGCTGTCCCCTCTGCTTCCCTCTTCACTTGCCCAGTAGCTTTCTTGCAGCTGGCACCTGTTCTTGCTTCAAGTGTCCCTCTATACATCACCTGCAGGAAGCCATCTCTGACTCACTGGTTGGATTAGATGGCCTATCACTCGCCACACCTTGGCACTGATTGCATTCTTAATAATAACTGCCATGTACACGAGGCAGGCTCTAACAATTTTATATGCACGCACTCATTTCAGATTTATAACAGCTCTCACTATAAGGCAGGTATATTATTGTTCAATTCTTCAGATAAGAACAATGAAGCACAGAGGGAAAGAGTAACTTGTCTGAGATCCCACAGCCAGCAAGCGGTACAACCGAGATTTAAAGCTTGTCTCTGAGGCAGTCTGGATTCAGAGCGTGGGCTTTTCACTGCTACACTTAACTGCCATACTACGTTGTAGATGGTCTAGTACATTACTGTTCACTAGACATATACTGTGAGCCACGTATGTCATTTTAAATTTTCTAGTAGCCACAGATTTAAAAAGTAAAAAGGAACAAGTGGAATTAATTTTGATAATATATTTTGTTTAGCCCAATATATCCAAAATGCTAGCATTTCAATGTGCATGTGACGATAATTGGCGTGACTATCGTTATACTGAATTTTCAGTAAAAAAGTTATTGAGCATTTTACATTCTTCTTTATTTTTGTACTAAGGCAACCAAATCTAGGGTATGTTTTACACTTTACAGCATATCTCATTCGGCACCAGCCACATTTGAAGTGCCTCACAGCTACACGCAGCTGAGTGTTACTTTATAATCCCTGAGAGTACTCTATAATCCCTGATTATAATGCTACAATCCCTGAAAGTAAGGGCTGCATCTAGCTAATTGTTGTAACCATGCCCCCCACCTTCCCAGCATAGTAACCAGCACATAGTGGGTTCTTTAAAATTTCAAAACAAATAAGTCGTTGTATGAAAAAGACACTTGCACACGCATGTTTATAGTAGCACAAATTCACAATTACAAAAATATGGAACCAGCCCAAAAGAAAATGTGATGTATGTGTGTGTGTGTATATATATATATATAGTGTGTATATATGTACATATGTGTATATATATGCACATTATGTGAT
The DNA here is from genome assembly GCF_024542745.1 of Macaca thibetana thibetana. Classification (NCBI taxonomy): domain Eukaryota; kingdom Metazoa; phylum Chordata; class Mammalia; order Primates; family Cercopithecidae; genus Macaca; species Macaca thibetana. The sequence goes on along the minus strand of NC_065597.1, from coordinate 25,131,269 downwards.
ATATACACACTATATATACACACACACACACACACACACATATATATACACCCACACCATAGAATACTACTCAGCCATAAAAAGAAACAAAGCAATGGCATTCACAGCAACCTGGATGGAGCTGGAGACCATTATTCTAAGTGAAGTAACTCAGGAATGGAAAACCAAACATCATTATGTTCTCACTTACAAGTGGGAGCTAAGCTTTGAGGACACAAAGGCATAAGAATGATACACCCATTACCCAATGTGTAATATTTTATTCCTCACCCTCCTCCCATCTTTCCCCCGACTTCGGGGACTCAAGGGGGAAGGTGGGAGAGGGGTTAGAAAGAGAATATTACACGTTGGGTAATGGGTGCACCACAATCTCAGAAATCACCACTGGAGAACTTATCCGTATAACCAAACACCACCTGTTCCCCAAAAACTATTAAAATGAAAAATAAAATAAAATTTCAAATCAACTTATTGGTCACGTGGGCCTCCCCATTGGCAGATGCTTGGACTACTAACTAATTTCCACACCTTCAACTCTACAATACCATCAAGTCTTCACTTTCCTTTATTTCATTCTCATTCAGGCCCAGTAAACTTAGCCTGGGGCCACATGTAGGATGACCTCCCAAACTAACTGGGTCTTGGGAAACATGGGAGGGCTTACAGAAATAGCCCTTGATTCCATAAACCTAGGTACTATCTCCAAGGAGGTTACTGTCATAATGTCAAGAAGCTATGGGATGATGTGGTCACTCACTTGGCAAACTGTCCATTCAGAAATTTCATTCTCTAAGCCATAGGAATGTCAACCCACTAAAGAATCTGCAGGCGTGGTAGACTGATTGCATTAGTGGCCCCAGTTATTCATCTTGCCCTGCATACATGCCCTTTGCCATGTAACTTTGCAGCTCCTGTCACTGAAGAGGCAGAGTGTCTCTTGACTTGATTTGGACAATAGAATATGATCATAGCGGGGTGCCAGCTCTATGCCTAGACCCCAAGGGGCTTTGCATGCATCCCACTTGTTCTCCCTCATGCCTCTGCCATTGCTATGACATAATGGCCAGGCTGGACCTCTGGAGAATAAGAGCTATGAGAAGCAGAACTGAGTCATCCCAGTTGTTCCTGCTGGGGCCAAGCTGCCTCAGCCAACAACCTGTCTATCCCAGATATGCAAGTGAGCCCAGTCAAGATCAACAGAGCCCCCTGGCCACCTAACCCCACAGACCTGTGAGGAGACAAGGCTTATTGTCGTGTGTTTGTTAGGAAGTAATAGTGTGTCAGTTGACAACCTAGTCAGCAGCAAAAGAAAATAACATTAATTAAGTGCCTGTTATGTACTAGGCACTCTGAATGGGTGCTTTCAATATATTTTCTCACTCAGTCCTCTGTCTTTTGTAGATGAAGAGGTTTTGCAAACATTATTTGCCCCCAACCCACAGTTAGTTAATAAGTAGCCTAATACATAGTGATCTGAATCTAAATCTATCATCAAAGTCCAGACTTGTTTCTCTATTTAGGAAGATCTGCTGAGCACTGATCAGAAGTGCTCTCTTAAGATGAAGTTGTTTGGTGTTTGAGGAAGTGTCCCCATACAAATGCACATGGACCCAGATCCTGTGGGTGTGACCTTATTTGGAAACAGGGTTTTTGCCAATATAATTAAGTTAAAACGAGTGCATACTGGAGTAGGGTGGGTAGTGATCCAGTGACTGGACTCAGAAAGGGGAAATCTGGACATGAAGACACACAGACACAGAGGGAAGGATAGGATGTGAAAGCAGAGGTAGAGGCCTGGTGCAGAGGCTCACTCCTGTGATCCCGGGACTTTGGGAGGCTGACGCCAGTGGATCACTTGAGGCCAGGAGTTGAAGACCAGCCTGGCCAACATGACAAAACTCCATCTCTACTAAAAGTACAAAAATTAGCTGGGCGTCGTGGCACATGCTTGTAACCCCAGCTACTCGGGAGTCTGAGGCAGAGAATCACTTGAACCCGGGAGGCGGAGGCTGCAGTGGGCTGAGATTGTGCCACTGCACTCCAGCCTGGGAGACAGAGTGAGACTCCATCAGAAAGAAAGAAGAGAGAAAAAAGAAAGAGAGAGAGGAAGGAAGGAAGAAAGGAAGGAAGAAGGGAGGGAGGGAGGGAGGGAGGAAGGAAGGAAGGAAAGGAAGGAAGGAAGGAAGGAAGGAAGGAAGGAAGGAAGGAAGGAAGGAAGGAAGGAAGGAAGGAAGGAAGGAAGGAAGGAAGGAAGGAAGGAAGGAAGGAAAGGAGGAAGGAAGGAAGGAAGGAAGGAAGGAAGGAAGGAAGGAAGGAAGGAAGGAGGAAGGAAGGAAGGAAGGAAGGAAGGAAGGAAGGAAGGAAGGAAGGAAGGAAGGAAGGAAGGAAGGAAGGGCAGGTGGAGATTGGAGTGAAGCCACCACAAGTCCGGGAACGTCAAGGGTGGCTGGCGTCCACTGCAGCTGGATGGCAAGGAAGGATCCCGCCGTAGAGACTTTAGATGACATGGCTCTGCAGACACCTTGATTTCAGATTTCTAACCTCCAGAAATAAATTTCTGTTGTTTTAAACCACCAAGTTTGTGGTGCTTTATTACAGCAGCCCCAGGACATTAACAGAGTGTTTTCAAAACTGGTAGCTTTAACACTTCTTTTGTTTTTGCGTTTCTTTTTCTGACAGTTACCAATAGGAAGACATATAAACCGTTGCAAAGAAGCAGAATAACAGAGTTGCTAAGAGCATAGTTCAGGCTCCAGAGATCTCTTAGGCTCAAATTTCAACTTCCGCTAATTATGTGATCTAAGGCAAGATACACAATCTCTTTGTGCCTCGATTTTCCTCTCCATAAAACAGGACTGATGCAACAAATTGGATGCATCTCCAAGGAATCATGCTGAGTGAAAAATGCCAGTCCCATAAGCTCACATGCTCAATCGATTCCGTTAAAATCATGTTCCAGAATTGACACAATTCGAAAACTGGAGGACAGATTGGTGGTTGCCAGGGCTAGGGACACAGAAATGTGGTTGATGTGACTGTAAAAGGGCACGGTGAGGGATCCCTGTGGTGATGGAAAGGTTCTGCACCTTGAATATCAGTGGCAATTTCCTGGATGTGAGACTGTGCTAGAGTTTTGCAAGATACATCAGGGGAAACTGCATCATGGGCTCAAGGGATCTCTCTGTATTACATTTCATAACTGCATGCGATCTGCACTGATTTCAAAATAAATACTTTAACTTTTAGAAATGGAGCTAATAAGAGTATCCACTTTATAATTTGTGTTAGTTTGTATCCCGATGAGTGAATGAGTGAATACATGAAAAACAGATTGGACAGGGCCCAGCAGAAGTGCTCATGAGTCTTTATCATGATCAGTTATTGCTCAGTACTACATCCTGTTTCAGAACCGTTTTCAGTCTCGCATCTTGAAAGGTACCTGTGCATGTGACACCTGGGCTCAGTCTCTACTTTCTCATTGCCATGAGGCAATCTGAGTAGATGGCCATTCATACAGGTGAGTCAGACGTTATGACAATTGTCTACAGTGCACAGAGCCTTTCCAGTATCACTTCATCCATGCAACTCTGGAAAGAAGGCGCTTTCACATAGTGAGGGATCCAGCAGCCGTGCGTGGATGCTTTCAGCAACCAGTCCGGGGCATGTCAGCATGGGTCTGAGCACACTTGGTTCTCTTGGTGTGAGATGCAGTCCTTTACTCTCAGGGATTATGGCATTATAATCAGGGATTATAGAGTACTCTCAGGGATTATAAAGTAACCATCAGCTGCATGTAGCCATGAGGCACTTCAAATGTGGCTGGTGCTGAATGACATATGCTGTAAAGTGTATAAAATATACCCTAGATTTGGTTGACTTAGTACAAAAATAAAGAAGAATGTAAAATGGTCAATAACTTTTTGGAAGACACTGCCTACCTCCCAGAGCAGCCCATGGGACTACTGAGCACAGAGCTTTGCAGGCAGCACATGGCTGCGCCCTGTAAATGGTATTAGGAGTAGTTAAGGCAATCTTCCAAAGATGGAAACACAGTTGTAGTTTGAGGCGTTCCTTTTCTGTATTCACACAACCATGTACACCCTTCTCTCTTCCCTTCCCCATTCCCAACCCCAGTGTCTGAGAAGTCTTTATAATTTAGGAGTACCCACGTTACTGGCTGGCCAAACCCGAGGGGGTTGGTGTTATCTGAACTCAGCACTTGTTTATAATAGAGAACTAAGTCAAAATCTCCATTGGAGACAGAGACCTTATAATATTACTATCATGTCAGCACAGAGACCTGGAAGTTTTAAATTCCACGAAATTCTATGCTCAATGATTCCCTCCTTTATAAACTTTTTATTGAAGCACAAATCATAGTGTAAGCCTCAATGAATTTTCACAAAGCGAGGGCGCTTGTGTAACCAATGTCTGTACTTAAAACAAAAACAGAACATAGCCAGCCTTCCTGAGGCCCCCTCATGTCTGCTTCTAGTGAAGAGTCCCCTCCACCCAAAGTAACTACCATCCTGACATGTATTTATTTATTTATTTATTTATTTATTTATTTATTTAAGATGGAGTCTTGCTCTGTCGCCCAGGCTGGAGTTCAGTGGCACAGTCTCGGCTCACTGCAACATCCACCTCCTGAGTTCAAGCAATTCTCCTGCCTCAGCCTCCCATGTAGCTGGGATTACAGGCGCCTGCCACCACACCCAGCTAATTTTAGTATTTTTAGTAGAGACGGGGTTTCGCCATGTTCGTCAGACTGGCCTCAAACTCCTGGCCTCAAGTGATCCATCCACCTCGGCCTCCCAAAGTGGTGGGATTACAGATATGAACTTGAATTAGGTTTTTCTTTTTTTGAAATGTATATAAATGCTTGGGGTTGAAGCAGAATCCCTTCTTTTATATAACAGTATGGGCCAAGTGAGCAGAGGGGACCACTAGGATTTGGTTTGGCCTTTGTGTCCCAGATCAGATCAGAGAAGGCCGAGCAGCCAGGAGTCACAGGGCAGAAACACTGGAGCTCCTGCTCCAGTAGGTGGGATGTATCACATATGAAATAGTGAAGTTATGAAATGCTTCATCCCTTAGCGTCTATTTTGGCTGGTATGAGTCTAGCTACACCAACTTTTTAAAAAATTAGTTTTAGCATGGTATATCTTTTTAAAAATCTTTTTACCTTCAGTCTTGGGATGTTTCTCTTGTGAACACTCACTTGTTTTCACTGTCGTGGTGGACATTAACCCTCAGGAGTTTGAGGAAAGTGTATTACTGTTCACTACAAAGTGAGTTTGGGGAAGGAAAGTGGTGTTGTCTCTGTTCTGAACCCACTCTGACCTTCTTCAGCTTCTCACCCAGTGCTGCTGCTTTATGATTTACCAAAGTGGGGCTGTCTCCCATCTCTCACCAAGCCAGGAATCTCACTCTCAATTACAATGAAGCAGAAGTCACAGGACACAATGATATAGAGATAGGTCAGGATGTTGCACTCTCCTTTTACTTCACAGCAATTATGGTGCCAGGTGTTACTGGCTCTGCCTCCTTGCACTTTTCTTGTGCGTTTCTTCAACCACCCATTCACAGCTGTCCTGAGAGGGAGAATGTTCTGTCCCTTTTATCATTTCATTCAGGATAGGAAGAAAAGATTCATGATGACACTGAATTAGTGTGCTTTTACTTTATTTGAAACACTAATGAGGCATCTTTTCTCCAATTTTTCAAAAACATATAAATGCTGACAGTAATTTTCAAACAGGAAAATTTGACAATTTCAGCATTGCATTATTATAAGAAATAACACCTCAACAAAAGGCATTTACACACCTCTTACGTCTTCTACCTTCCTGCAGATGAACATGCCTTTATTGGAAGGGGCACACAGACTTTGGAAATTTAAGAAATTTCCTGACTTAGGAAATTTGTTACACATAGCACCAGGAGGTGTCATGATCCTTCTCAGGAGGAAAGACTTTCTGACACTTCCCAATAGATTTCAGTAAAGCTTGGCACATAGTAGTTGCCAAGGGATGCCTTGGAATGAATGGAGGATTATTTCCTCGCCTCCTGAGTCCTAATCTCCCCATTTTTCTTGAATAACAGTCCCATTTACTGGGTGAACGGACCATACATCTCTACAAGGTCACTAGCAGCACCCAATGTAACTAAGAATAAATCTGGCATCTCCTGATATGGTTTGTCTGTGTCCCCACCCAAATCTCATCTTGAATTTTAGCTCCCATAATTCCCACATGTTGTGGGAAGGACCCAGTGGGGCATAATTGAGTCATAGTGGTAGTTTCCCTCATACTGTTCTCATGGTAGTGAATAAGCTTCATGAGATCTGATGGTTTTATCAGGGGTTTCCCTTTTTGCTTGGATTTCATTCTCTCTTCTTGCCTGTCGCCATGTAAGACGTCCCTTTGCTCTTCCTTCATCTTCTGCCATGATTGTGAGGCCTCCCCAGCCATGTGGAACTGTGAGTTCATTAACCCTTTTTACTTTATAAATTACTCAGTCTCGGGTATGTTTTTATTAACACCATGACTAATACAGCTTCCAAGCTCCTCACCCATTTAACATCAACCCTTACACCTTAATTAAAATAACCCATCAGCATGTGAGATAAAAGGCTCTGAAATCATGCAGTTTATATATGAAATCCTGACTTAGAAAGAGAAGGTGAACTTCCATCTAGGATAGGAAAGAGAGAGCTTCCTTTGACCTTTCGCCGCTCTTCAATGAGAACTGATGCTTCTCTTGGTCTTTCCTGATGGCTAAGTTGGAGCTCTGACCGAGTCATCGGAAATAGCCTCAGCCAGCCATGGAAGAAGCTGTCTGGAACATCTAAACCAACGCCCTGTTGTCATCAAGAGTTGGATGGCAAATCAGTTTCCTTTCTCACACAAATTGTCATCAACTGGGGGTGGCTGTGTGCTGCACAATGCTGAAAGAGAGTCTGAGGCCATATCTAGCCTTAGTGGAAAAGAGTTTCCTGGTCGCTTAGCAATCTCTGCCCTGGTAATTGTTACAAAAAAATCAACCAAAATTTGGAACCAAGACAAAAAATACGTGTGTAGTGTTTTTAGTATCATGTAAACAATGCCAGAACATTGTCTAAAAGCCCACGTAAGGACAACCTGACTTTTTGAGGAACTGTGACTTTGTTTGCTGTACAACTTGTATATTGTCCCAGTTCAGTAAAGGTAGATATTAAATTGGAGAAAACGAATAGAGTGCCAATTACTTTTCAATGTTTTTTAATTTTTATTTTTAAGTTCCAGGATACATGTGCAGGATGTGCAGGTTTGTTACATAGGTAAACATGTGCCATGGTGGTTTGCTGCACCTATCAACCCATCACCTAGGTATTAAGCCCAGCATGCATTAACTCTTTTTCCTATTCCTCTCCCTCCCCCAACCCTGCCTCCCGACAGGCCCCAGTGTGTGTTGTTACCTCCCTGTGTCCATGTGTTCTCATTGTTCAGCTCCCATTCATAAGTGAAAACATGTAGTGTTTGGTTATCTGTTCCTTTTAGTTTGCTGAGGGTAATGGAGTGCCTGTTACTTTTATACCATAGAGATGCAAATAATTTCTGACCGGCATAGAGCCTAACCCCAGATGATGAGTACATTGCTCCATGGAACCTTAATCTGTTATGTAGTTTTATATGTAATTTAGCAATCTAATTCTACCACCATTTTTTAAAGGACACTCTATGTTGTATACCAGCTTCTTATCTCCCCTCATATCCTCTCTGAGATTATTTATCTCATTAGTGAGTTAAATAAAACTTTGATGTATGCTCATTGTATATTTGTATGAGATTTTAACGTTTTCTGAAAATTATTTCTTGACCCTGTGGAAAGAGGAGGGAGGTAGCATGAAAATCATGAGTTTTCCCTTCCTGGCCTGGGGTCTGGTGGAGGAGAGGGGTCTGAGGATGTGGCCAACACAGGCTTGCACTGTGTACCCCATCCCAGGCCCTCCATGCCAGGGAGCCAACCCTGTAGAATGAAATGCACATGCATGATCAGTGCCTGCTTGGACCACCCAGTTGTGTACCAATCAGAAAGATCATGTTGCCTTTCAAAATCATTTAATGACCTGATGAAACCCTACCACCATTGTATAAGGAAATGATGTATTGCTTCAAGCCAGCTCAAAGAAGTAAGCTTAAATAAAGCTTTACATAGTCCAAAGCCTTCTCCGCGTTGCAGCATCTTTCCTAATGCTTTGCGCTCATGTTTTAGTTTTTCTCCTATCATTACTATAGCACCCTATAATTAGCTATGTGAATAACAACTTATTGTGTGCCTTCTAGAGCCAAGTAAGTTCTAAGTACTTAATACAGGTTAACTTATTTAATATTGTAACGGCTCCATTAGACAGCTACTATTAATCATCATCCTCTTGGCCGGGTGAGGTGGCTCATACCTGTAAACCCAGCACTTTGGGAGGCCAAGGTGGGCAGATCCCTTGAGGTCAGGAGTTCGAGACCACCCTGGCCAACACGGTGAAACTCCATCTCTATTAAAAATACCAAAATTAGCCAGGAGTGGTGGCAGGCACCTGTAATCCCAGCTACTCAGGAGGCTGAGGTGGGAGAATCGCTTGAACCTGGGAGGAGAAGACTGCAGTGAGCCGAGATCATGCCACTGCACTGCAGCCTGGGTGACAGAGCAAGACTCCATCTCAAAAAAAAGAAAAAAATTGTCATCATCATCATTTTCCTCTCCACTTTACAAATGACAGTTCTAAGGCACTAGGAAAAAATCAAGTAAGATCCCCAAGATCTCATAGCTCGTCAGTGGCAGAACTGTGACTTGAACCCAGGAAGCTGACTTCAAAAAGAAATTAACCACTGCATAATTGCTACTTTTTAAAAATTGGAATTGAACAAGTTCAGATTAAAAATTTTGCTCAACTCCACTATATCCTAGGTGTCTGACTTTGGACAAGTTAACGTTCTAAGTCTGTTGTGTTATCTAAAAATTGTGATGAGAATAGCACCTACTTCATGGACTCGTTGTAAGGATTGGATTGGTATATCCAAGTACAAGTTGCCCCCATTATTCACAGTTTCACTTTCTGTGGTTTCAGGTACCTGAGGACTACCAGGGTCTGAAAATATTAATGGAACATTCCAGAAGTAAACAATTTATAAGTTTTAAATTTCACTCTGTTCTGAGGAGCGTAATAAAATCTCACTCCATCCTGCTCCCTTCCACCCTGCCCTGCATAGGGGGGATTCATCCCTCTGTCTAGTGCTTTCACCCTGCTGACGCTCCCCACCCATTAGTCACTTAGGAGGCATCTCAGTGATCAGATCAACACTTGCTGTATTGCAGAGCTTGTGTTCAAACAACCCTTATTTTATTAATAATGGCCCCAACATGCAAGAGTAGTGCTGCTGGCAATTCGGACATGCCACAGAGAAGCTGTAAAGTGCTTCCTTCATGTAAAAAAAAAAAAAAAGTGAAAGTTCTCAACTTAATAAGGAAAGAAAAAAATGGTACACCGAGGTTGCTAAAAGCTACAGTAAGAACAAATCTTCTGTTTGTGAAATGGTGAAGAAGGCAAAAGAAACTCATGCTAGTTTTGCTGTTGCACCTCAAACTTGAAAAAGTATATATAGGTCTGTACTACCCCTGTTTCAGGCATTCACTGGGGGTCTTGGAACATATCCCCTGTGGATAAGGGGGTATGACTGTGAAATTGCTCAACAGAGTCCCTGGCATGTAGAAAGTCATCAATGATGATTGTTACCTTAAAAAACAAAAACAAAACAAAAAAAAAAACAGGCAGTAGGAATTTTTTTCAGGAGGAATAGGAGGTGTAAGCCCATAATTTGTTCATATTAGGTTTTTGAAAAAGTAATTGTGGTTTTTGCCATTTAAAAAAAAAAATGTCATGGCTAAAACCACAATCACTTTTGCACCAACCTAATAAAAGATTCTCCTGTGACCTAGTGGGAGGGAGAAGCATTAGCCAATCAACAGTGAGAGGCCCCATTTGGAGTAGGCTGTTCCTGAAGTCCTGGGTACAGATTCAGAGTCATGTTGACCTTCTCACTATCTGGCCTCAAGCTAGAAAGGACACTCCAAAGTGACCTCTTGGCCTCGTCTTCATTCAGATACAAGGAAGAAAAGTGTGACTATTACTACTACATTCATGGAGCCCTTATTAAATGCCAGGCACTAGCTGAACCCTTTGCATTATCATCATAGTTAATCCTCACAAGCATTTTGTGAGACAATCATTACCACTGCCCCTGTGTTCGGAGTAAAAAGCAAAAAAGAAACCTTAAGATGCAGAGAAGTTGAGCAGCTTTCTTAAGGTCACCCAGCTGTTGAACAGCAAGCCCAAGATTTGAACCCAAGTCTTTGTGTCTTATTCAGTTTGCGCTTCTGTAATAAATTACCATAGACCGAGTGGTTTGAATGACAAACATTTATTTCTTACAGTTCTGGAGCTTGGAAGTCTGAGATCAAGGTGCTGGCAGACCCGGAGTGTGTTGAGCGCCCACTTCTTGGTTTGCAGACGGCCGTCTTCTTGTCGTGTCCTGACACGGTGAAGGGAGAAAAGCAAGCTCTCCCTTGTCTCCTCTTGTGACAGCATTAACCTCATCACAAGGACTGCATCCTCACAACCTAATCACCTCCCAAAGGCCCCAAATCACCTCCCAAAGGCCCCACCTCCAAATATCATCCCATTGAGGCTGAGATTTTGACACATGGATTTAGGGGGTGCACATTCAGACCATAACACCAGGTGACTCCAAAATGCCCATGACAAACTGCCTTGTTGATCTGCCACCAAGTATGTGACATTTGGAGCAATATTAACCAGGATTCAAACCACAAAAACAAAACCAAAATGCATCTGCTATGCTGGCAGCTTGGGGAAGAGTGAGCAGTTCTTTGACCTGAAAATAAGGAGAGCCACCTTGTGTTCCCACAAGTTGTTTGCACATCGCCCTATCCCACTTCATCCCAGCAGGTAGGGCAGAGTCCTAGCCAGAGAGAGGGGAGGGACAGGAACCTAGAACGATGCACAAGGGGAAGTGCACATCCCATCGTTCTCACATGTAAGGCCTTTTAGAGAGTGAGTTCTTCTTGGAGTCATTCATCCTGAGGACACATGAAGATGTGGGCCTGAGTGTTAGCCATAAGCCTTTGAAAACACTGTGGTGATGACGATGATGGTAATGATGATGCTGGTATGAATTAGAATGTTGTGCTTGCAAGTAACGTAAACCGAATTCTGACCGTCTTTTACCAAAAGGAGAGTATTTTTGAATTCACACAATCAAAATATGATTCACACAATCAAGGCAAGCTTGGAGGACTCGGCTTAAAATGTTGGATTGGGGGCAGACAAATGTCTATAAAGGACCAAGAAATGTGAGACACACCTTCCATTTGTGGGAGACTGTCAGCCTCACCCTTCATGTTGACATTCCATTCCCTAAGAGCGTCATATGTTTGTTCTTACATCCAAGTCCTGGAGCTAAAATGCTGGCAGAGGCAGGATGTAGGCCTTGTGCCTTCTATGGTTGGAAGAAAATCCGCTGCTTCCCATCAAGATCTCACATCTGGGCAGTGACCCCCAAGTAGGAAACTAAGTGGATGCTGCACAGCCACACCCCCTCCAAAATATCCAGCATTACAATAGCAGTGGCAGGTACTGGCCTAGCTGTCATATAATTTTCAGACCTATTTTGCAACTCATCTTCGATATTCAACATGGAAGTGTGTGCTTTTTGTTCGTCAATGAATATTTCTTGCCTGAGCGTTTAAGCCTTACCAAAAAACCCTACCCAGACCAAAGAACAACATGTTTCTATTTAGAACCTTCTCTATGTGGAATTAGTTCGCCTCTGACTGTCAGGAGAGAGAGCGCAGGGCAATGCCAAAGAGAGGCATGATGTGTCCAGCAATGAGTCATTACCTGTAATCAAAATAGGAGAAAGAACAGAAAATACAGCTAAACAAAAATCTCTCTATAATAAAATTCTCTGGGAAATTACCTGGTGGGAGAACATCTTCACACAGATGGAATTACCTGAGAGGAACAAATAATTTACAACAAATGCTTTGAGTTTACTTGTTGATCTTCCTGATTCCCATGGTAGGTTGGGAGTCTCACTTTAGTCATCTCTATAGTTTGCAATATGGTAAATAAGTTTTACTGTCTTACTGTGCTAGACACAATGTACATTATACTGTTATCCTAGTTAAGCGTAACTCCAGTAATCTAGGGTTGCCAGTGGTCAGCTAAAATCTTTGATTTCCACGTCGAGGCTCAGTAAGGATTTTGTTTTATCTTGTTCCAGAGGGACTGTGCTCATAGACTTTAAGGATGAGATTCCAAAATAAATTTTAACAGAAAAGTTGCTTTTCTGTGGGAGAGGGCCACTAAATGGTAATATCACCCACCCTAAGCACTTTCTCTCTTTTCATGTTTACTCTCATCACTTTCTTTCTCCCCTAGGACATTGAAACATTGCCCATTTTCTCTGTTAAGCATTCTTTTATTCCCCATTCTTCACTAAATCTATTTCGAGAGTGTATATTTGTCAGAAATTAATTTTGTTGCCAAAAAATAGAAGTTCATCTTGAAATAGTTCAAAGAAAATGTATTGGTTCACACAATTTGCAAATCAATCCAAAGGGTAGGTCTGCAGGTATGACTACATCAAGGCGCTCAAACTATGTCATTAGACCTGAGTTTTTCTTCATGGTTCTGCTCCATTTTCCTCTATCCTGTCTTCATTCTCTAACAGACTCTCTCCTCGGTGGGCTCTAGAAGCTTCTGTTGTTACCATAGAAAGTACAGTTCAGCAGCTGTTCATTTCTCCCAGTGCCCATTAATAATCTTCCCACCAAAAATCTTTGTTTGGCCCTTCCCAGGTCATGTGCCCACCATGAACTAATCACTGGAGCCAAGGATAGAGGTTGGTAGGTCAACCTGGGTTACACCCTGTGGTAGTGGGGATGGGGATCCCTTGAATGACAGTGTCACCGAGATCCCAAAAAGAAAGAAGGCAGGGCAGGCAAGAGAGTAAGCAAATTTACCCTACAAACCTATTGAGGTCTCCCTATCTTGAGCCTTCACATCTGTCCCCAATTTCTCTCTTCCTTTTGTTTCTATTTCTTGATGTGGAATTCTGAGCTGGGTATTGTACTGGGACTCAGAAACACCCATCTAGTTCTGCCATGTCCACCAATGATCTTGGAGGCCTCAGAGGGAGATATGGGCCTACAAGACCAATCAGTAGAGAAACAGTTTATTTTGAGCCCCACCACAGCGGGTGTGTTCAGGAGTCCTAAACCCCTGCATGGAGCATTGTATGTAGGTTGGACTAGAGACTTTTACTGGGCAGGAGTTACAACCACCCCATCAGAGCCTTTTGCATGGAATTTCTCTTTCTCTGAATTACACCATCCAGACATCCAGAATGGCATTCCAGAACATGGTCTTTATCACTAGTATAATGAAACTGATGAAATTTAATGTTCTATTCCAATAATATAATAGAATTTGTTTGTAGGCCTTTTATCGACTCCCTGTGTAATAAAAGAAATCATATTTTCACTGGATGCTTTTCCTGACTTATCCTGGGTCTGCTGTGAGGATGGTCCATTTTCCTGCTGGCAGCACTGGGAAAACAGAGAAAGGGAAGAGAAAAAGAGGGTGGGTGGGTTTTGCAGGTGATGCTGTATAGCCAGGTAGTAAAGGCACTTTGTATCCTACCCTTGAGCAAGACAGCAGGACTAGGAAAGGGGAAATTCTTTCAGCCAGGAGTCCTGTTGTTGAACCACTGTTTCATCATGCCTTCCCCCAGGAATACAGTGAATTGTGGATGTGTGGAGGGCTTCACTCTGCCCTTGGCTCTTACTGGTTTCTTACAGTAAATCAGGGACATCAATTACTGTGTAGACATGGTCAACGCATCAAGGTATTTTGTATGTAACACTTGTCTCTTTTGTTTTCTGAGAAACTGTATGTATTGCTCTAAAGTGAAATATATTTGAACCTTTATTAGTGCATTCAGGCAACCTTGTCTCTTCTGCTTTAAAACAGATACATTTGAAACTAAATTCAAGATTCTCTTCCCTCCTCCTTCTGTTTTCCTTGCTCTTTTCCTCAGGATCTAGATCTGTAGGGACTGGTGTATTCTTCTGGCATTGGGGAAAGAGCATTTGTCTTATCTTCCAGTTGGGATTTCTCATCGTCACTTTGGCCCAGGCTCAAGGCTGCCCACACCCAGTGGCCTCCGCTACAGTGTTTCCCGACCCACATGCCAGCACCCTGATTCTTCCAAGCTCTGCTCCCTACTCTCCTGAGGAGCTCCAGTTGGCTTTTCCCAGATCTCCTCACTCCCACTCAAAGCCAAAGGAGTCATGATGGAGGCTAAGGTCTGAATGTTTGTGTCCCAACAACCGGCACTATTCACAATAGCAAAGACTTGGAACCAACCCAAATGTCCATCAATGATAGACTGGATTAAGAAAATGTGGCACATATACACCATGGAATACTATGCAGCCATTAAAAAGGATGAGTTCATGTCCTTTGTAGGGACGTGGATAAAGCTGGAAACCATCATTCTCAGCAAACTATCACAAGAACAGAAAACCAAACACCGCATGTTCTCACTCACAGGTGGGAATTTAACAACGAGAACACTTGGACACAGGAAGGGGAACATCACACACCAGGGCCTGTCATGGGGTCGGGGGAGGGGGAAGGGATAGCATTAGGAGATATACCTAATGTAAATGACGAGTTAATGGGTGCAGCACACCAACATGGCACATGTAGACGTATGTAACAAACCTGCACGTTGTGCACATGTACCCTAGAAGTTAAAGTGTAATAAATAAATAAATAAATAAATACTAATCCCCTTAAGAGGTGGGCCCTTTGGGAGGTTCTGCCTTCATGAATGGGATTAGTGCCCTTATCAAAGAGATCCCAGAGAGATCCTTCACCTGTTTCACCATCTGAGGATACAAGAAGATGAAAGTCTATGAACCAGGAAGCAGGCCCTTACCAGACACCAAATCTGCCAGCATCTTGATCTTGGACTCCCTGAGAACGGTGAGAAATAACTCTCTGTTGTGTAGAAGCTGTCCTGTCTGTGGTATTTTTTTACAGCAGCCCAAATGGACTCTGACAGTGGGGGTGGCATGAGAGGTTGTCAATCTTTCTCTGGCTAAATAGAACATCTTGTGGTTTATTTTGCTCCCAGGTAACCCCAAAATCATGTGGAAGCCCTTCTTCAGGGAACCCAATATGAGCTTCTCTGATCTGGGATTCTCAGACCCATGGGGGTGTCTATTCAGCACCTTCTCCTGATGGCTCACAGAGTTTTCAACCCTTGGGAAGCTGCAGAAGAGAATAGATCCCACGCTGTCATCTCAGCTCTCTTGATGTCTCTCACTGTCTTCAAAGAGTCTTCCCCACTTCTTCTGTAGCCTGAGCACATACCCCGCAGCCTGCTCACTCCACGACTTGGAGGAGTGGTTCTCAAATGGGGGTGTGCATCACCTGGAGAGCTCCTTGCAACACAGGTTGCTGGCTCCAACCCTGTTTCTGATTCAGTAGCTGTGGTCAGTAGGACAATGGTCTTTGATATGATTGGGGCCTGTGTCCCCACCCAAATTTTATGTCAAATTGTAATCTCCAATGTTGGAGGTGCGGCCTGGGGGAAGGTGATTGGATTATGGGGGTGGATGTCCCCTTTGGTGCTGTTCTAGTGATAGTGAGAGAGTTATTGTGAAATCTGGTTGTTTAAAAGTGTGTAGTACCTCCCCGCCACTCTCTCTTCCTCCTGCTCTGGCCATGTGAAGATGTGCCTGCTTCTCCTTCACCTTCTGCCATAATTGTATGTTTCCTGAGGCCTTCCTATCCATGCTTCCTGTACAGCCTGTGGAACTGTGAGCCAATGAAACCTCTTTTCTTTATAACTTACCTGGTCTCAGGTATTTCTTTATAGCAGTGCAAAAATGGACTAATACAGTTCTTAACAATGATAATGTTGCACGAATCCTCAAAGCCTGTGAATACGTTATCTTACGTGGCAAAAAGGACTTTGCAGTTGTGATTAAATTGAAGATCTTGACTTTGGGAGATTCCGCTGGACTATCTGGGTAGGCCCAATATAATCAGGAGGGCCTTATGAGCAGAAGGCAGGAGAGTCTATCAGAAAAGATGTGACAATGGAAGAAGAGATTGGAGTGGTGCTGCCGTAAGCAAAGGAATGCAGGCCTTTGGATGCTGGAAAAGGCAACAGATGGAGTCTTTCCTGGAGTCTCCAGAATGAACACAGGTCTGCTGAACACTTGATTTTAACCACTGCATATTGCTACTTTTAAAAAATTGAAGATGAACAAGTTCAGATGAAAAATTTTGCTCAACTCCACTATGTCCTAGGTGTGTGACTTTGGACAAGTTAACTTTCTAAGTCTGTTGTGTTATCTAAAAATTGTGATGAGAATAGCACCTACTTCATGGAGGGAATAGGGCTAGTAGGGTGTTAGTTGCTAAGGCTAGTAACAGGTTAATTATTATTTTTCGAATGTTATCGAAACTAGTTGATTGGAAGTCAACTGTACTGATTATACTAAAAGAATAGGATCCTCATCAGTAGATAGAAATATATAGAAACAATCAGACTACATCTACAAAGTGTCAATATCAGGCAGCGGCTTCAAAGCCGAAATGGTGGTTGGATGTAAAGTGATGTAATAATTGGCGGATAAGGCAGATAATGAGGAATGTTGATCTGATAATGACGTGGAGTCCGTGGAAGCCTGTGGCAATAAAAAATGTTGAACCGTAGACACCATCAGAAATAGTAAAATATGTAAGACCCATTTCAGAATTCTGAGCTCCAAAACTGTAAGGTCATGCCTTTATGCTGTATTAAGCTGCTACATACGTGGTAATTTGTTATAGCAGCCATAGGAATATAATATAGAATTGGGGTGGCTCCTGAGAATCTGCATTTCTAATAGTCTCAGGTGATGCTAATGATTCAGGTCCAGGGATCACTCTTTGAGGACTGTTGGCTTTCAGGGAAGCACGCCATCCCCAGTGCTCTTCCAAACTTTGGACTATAAGCTAAACAAATCACTTGTTCTCTCAACAGTGCTAGAAGCATGCAAATAGAAGTGTTGGCTTCAACAACACTTATCCCCAGAAAGTGCCTATTAGGGAAATCAACATTTAGACGGATTTTTTTTTCTTTCCATTCTGCTCTGAAAGAATGGTGGAGAGCCACTAGGCTGTCACTATGACTAGCCATTAAAAACATATCGTGTAAGTATTTTATAAGTATTTATCTTGCTATATGGCTATTTATTATTTTCTCTGAGAGAAAATTGCAGAGCAGTGTCATGGTATATACTCTCATGAAATCGCCAAGGAAAACAGAAAAAGAGTCTCCACATTCTAGAAAGGAAATGGAACAGAGAGGTTTGCAATGAGCAAGGTATTCTGGTTCCCTTTATGCACCCTCTGCCCACCAGCTCCTCCCCTTTTGCCACACCCAACTGACTTTGGCCATACCTCTATAATTATCTGACATTGCTCCCTTCCACTAAGCTCTTCCAGGTAATGGTATTGACTTGTCCATCCCAGTATGCTCAGATGGGGGTAACAGAGTAACAGTGATGGTTACTATGGGCCCTAAACCAGTCAGCCACATTCCCTAGATCTGCCAAGAGGTCTCCTGGGTTCTGTTTGAGATGGGAGACCTTATCCTATTGTCTCCAGAGCTCCTCGTAGAGGAAAAAAAAAGGAAGGAAGAGAACGAAGCCCTGATGATTTACCGTGAATCCAATACCTTGGGTGTATTAGTTACAGAATATCAATGCTGAGGAAGTGAGGATAAGTGAGGAAGACTTGGAGGATCCATTAGACTGTTGCCCTTGCCATTTCTGCCTCCTCCTTCCCTTCCCTCTCTCTTTCTCCTCATCTCTCTCTTTCTCTTCTTCTTCTCTTGGCAGGCAGTGGAGTTCAACCCAGGATTTGAATTCTGGCCCTGCCTTTTGCTAGCATGTGACAAGAAATCTCTCCGATTATATTAAGTAGGGGCAAAGATACCCACCTCAATTCTCTGATGTGAACTAGATGAAAGAATATCTGCAATGTATCTGGTGCATAGTAGGAGCTCTTTTTTTTTTTTTTTTTTTTTTTTTGAGACGGAGTCTCGCTCTGTAGCCCAGGCTGGAGGTAGGAGCTCTATTAACATTCTCCATGAGGCTGTTGCTACTCTGCAGCCTTCTCATTACAAAGTACTATTCAATCAATGAATTTCACAGAGAATGAAGAGTAGGAAACAACTTTAATGAGAAACCCAGTTTCCTTTTCATTTCAAGACTATGACATTCCCACTTCTTTGAAGTCTTCCATTGCCTAGGTGGCCTTCCTCTTATAGTTAGGCATGCTTAGAGCTCTGGGCATGGGCTCGTCTTTGCCAAAATTTCTTTCAGCAAAGTAATTATATATGCCAATAGGCAAATAGAAAGCAAGACAGAGCCACAAGTAAGCGGCTTTCCCTGGCGTGTAATAGGCAAAGGGGCTCTTTGCCAAGATAGCATGCTGGATGTCCCGCAGCACCGGAGAGAAGTCTGTGCTGGCCCCAGAGTTGATGAATAGGAGGAAATTCTTCTGCGATAAGATGTAGTCCTGGCCGTAGTCTTCCTGAACCTCAGCGGGTAGGTGGTCCAGAATGTCCTTCTCCAGCTTTTCCCACTTGTCACTCGTGCCTGCGATACCTGGGGCGAAAGGAAAGGAAGAGTCAGATCCTGGGAAAGCCAAAGAAGTCAGGGAGCAGGCGCTCGTCTCTGTTGGGAAGGATGGGCCTTTGCAAATGCCATTTATTTATTTATTTATTTTTGTGAGACAGAGTCTTGCTGTATCACTTAGGCTGGAGTGCAGTGGTGTGATCTCAACCCACTGCAACCTCTGCCTCCAGAGTTGAAGCTATTCTTCTGCCTCAGCCTCCCGAGTAGCTGGGATTACAGGCATCCACCACCATGCCCAGCTAATTTTTGCATTTTTAGTAGAGATGGGGTTTCGCCATGTTGGCCAGGCTAGTCTTGAACTCCTGACCTCAAGTGATCTGCCCACCTCGGTCTCTCAAAGTGCCGGAATTTCAAGTGTGAGCCACCATGCCTGGCCTGCAAATGCCTTTTAAAATGTGTGCTTTATAATGGCATTTATTATCACTTCTAAACCTACATACAGAAAAGTGCACACATGATTGGATTTTTTCCAAACTGGTAGCCCATGTGACCAGCAAACAGATCAAGAACAAAACAGGGCTGGGCACAGTGACTCATATCTGTAATCTCAGCACTTTGGGAAGCCCAGGAAGGGGAATCACTTGAGCCTAGTAGTTCAAGATCAGCCTGGGCAACAGCGAGATCCCATCTCTAATACATATATATATATACACACACACACACACACACACACACGTATACATAGACATGGACACATACACAGAAATTTAGCTGGGCACAATGGTGCTCACCTGTAGTCCCAGCTATTCGAGAGACTGAGGCAGGAGGACCCTTGAGCCTACAAGTTGGAGGATGCAGTGAGCCATTATATGACTGCACCACTGCACTCCAGCCTGGGCAACAGAGCTACACTCCAATTTTAAGAAAAGAAAAAGGGGGAAAAAAAAAACAGAACAGGACCAGCCTTGAAAGTCTCTCCTCTCAGCCCACTTCTCAGTAACCATTTTCCTGATTAACAGGATAGATTCATTTTGGCTGGTTTTGAACATTATATAAATTGAATCATATGAATAGTACTCATTGTTTAGCATCAGCTTCTTTATTCAACATTATGTTATGTGTGTTGATTCTCCTTTCAGCATAGTATTCCATTGCATCAAAATGCCACGAATTATTTAGCCGCTATACTGTGATGGACGCTGTGCTTGTTTTCAACTGGGCCTTTACAAATGCTGCTGCCACAAACACTCATGTCTTTTGGTGACTATTACATGTATAATATATCATGTAATGTCTATAATATAATATATACTGTATATAATATAGTATATATACACTCATATAAACATATACACATATAATTTTTTTAATATAGAAGTAATGTCTACCTTCATATTTAAAATTAAATGCAGGATTTTAGGCTGGGCACGGTGGCTCATGCCTGCAATCCCAGCACTTTGGGAGGCGCAGGTAGGTGGATCACCTGAGGTCAGGAGTTCAAGACCAGCCTAGCCAACACGGTGAAACCCTGTCTCTACTAAAAAATACAAAAATTAGCTGGGTATGGTGGTGGGTACCTGGAATCCCAGCTACTTGGGAGGCTGAAGCAGGGAGAATTGCTTGAATCCAGGAGGCAGAGGTTACAGTGAGCTAAGATCACACCACTGCACTCCAGCCTGGGTGACAGAATGAGACTCCGTCTCTAAATAAATAAATAAATAAATAAAATATGGGATTTTAAAAATTTAATCTATTTAATAGATATGCTTTTCATTGATGTTTTTAAAAATATATGAAATGTAATTTTAATATAATTTACACATATATTTTAATTTTAATATACAAATTACATACAATTAAGTATAAATATATATTTTAAATAAAGGCAATACCTGCTTATTATATAAAATTAAATAATTTATTTACTTAAAATGTAGCAGCTCTGCCTCCTCATTATATAAAGTGAATAATAAGGAGATGTGCGTATTTTAAAAATTAATCTCCTCTATGATAACTAACACTTTTGTGTGCCCTTCTACATTCCTTCCTTGTCCATACAAACACACATACACATAGAAGAATTTGATTTATTTTTTTAAACCAAGAAATAACAATAACAAAAAGGGTCATACTATAGTATTTATATTTTCCATGAATTTGTTTTGACTTAGTAATAAATCACAGACCTCCCTTCTCATCAATGTCTATAGATTAAACCAGAGCAAGAGAATTTCCCATTGAACAGCTTTTAGCCAACCACATCTCTATCCAACGACCTTCCAGTTGTTGCTATAGGTTTCAGCATTGCAAGCGCTGCCGCAGTAAATAGACTTTCACAACCTATTCGTTTGTACGTTGGCTTTACTTCTATAGGCAAGAATCCTCAAAGTACAGCCTGGTCAAAGGCACATTCATTTTGAATTTTAATAGCTACTGCCAGATTACTTTCCAAAAAGGTTGCAGTCTCCCTCGCTCGCTCCTGCAAAGTGCTTGGTTGCTCAGATAGCTGTAGGGATGAGCCCTTGCTAGCTTGGTTGACTCCTGGATGTCAGGACTGCGGAGAAGGAGGGGTGCTTACTTGGAAATGTGGGCCAGTAAAATCCAATTATACTCATGGAAATGCAAACGAAGTTTCAATTGCTCCTTTCTTTTCAGGAAGGCACACACTGTGCTTAAAGAAATGATTATCCTGACAATTACTCTGGAGGCTTTTAGGTCCTGAAAAATATGTTTTCGTGAGCTAGTATTCCTCCTGCTACCTCTCCCTGTCCCTGTCTTCATAGGCTGGGGATTCCTTTTGCTTTCCGCCTCCTCCTTCTTTAAACACCTCATGGACTTTCTGGCCACTCTTGTGGGTACCCTATCCAGAGTCCCCAAAGCTCTCTTTGTGAGTGACAAAGCCATCAGTCTTTTGCCATCAGTCCATCATCATCTCCCACTTTTGACACACTCGCCCTACCCATCCATCCCATGCTACTTTGGTGCTACACACAATGAAGTTACTGATATGACCTGTATCAAAATCCCATCTCTGCCTCCCATCAGCTCTATGGCTTTGGAACTTCCTTAACTTCTCTGAGTCTCCATTTTCTCACTGCAGGATGGGGATATTATGACGCCTATTTCATAGGTGAGGATTAAGGGAGATAATGCACATAAAGCACTTAAAATCTGCTAATCTAGCATGCAGTATGATTTAGCTATCTTATTTCAGGGCACAAAAAAAATCTGGAATGTCTCTTAGAATGTCTTCAGAAGCTCCTTGTCTGTGTCCCTAAAGATTCCTTTTCTTGCCCCCACCTTCAAATAAGTATAAGTATGAAGTGTCATTCTCCAAACATGAGTTCTCTGCCTTCTGCTCTTGGGCTTCTTGCCTTCAGAGAGCTCATCAAATAGCTTTAAACTGGGGGCAGCCTGATATAAAAGGAAGAACCCAGGCACTGCATCTCGGGATCTGATCTCAAATTTCCCACCATCACGATGTACGTGGGGTACCAGATCCCCACCCTAGGGCATGTTATCACCCCAGCTCAGCACCATCACCAGGAGAATAATGTCAACGAAACCTGCTCCTCAAAGTTGTGATGATTGGAGTTACATAGAAAGGGTGGAGGTATAAATTGGAGCAATATTTTAGAAAGCAGGTTGGTATGATTCAGTAAAGCTGAAGCCAGGAAAACTATGATCTAGTCATTCTTTCAGAGGCATTTGAACAAGAGTAACTCCATCTTGAATAGGGGCTGGGTAAGATGAGAATGAGACCCGCTGGGCTGCATTCCCTGGAGGTTAGGCATTCTTAATCACAGGATTCGATAGGAGGTTGGCAGGATTGGTATCACAAGATACAAGTCATAATAACCCTGCTGATAAAACAGGATGTGGTAAAGCAGCCAACCAAAACCCACCAAAATCAAGATGGTGACAAAAGTGACCTCTGGTCATCCTCACTGCTCATTATATGCTACTTATAATGCATTACCATGCTAAAAGACACTCCCACCAGCACCATGACAGTTTATAAATGCCATGGCAATGTCCAGAAGTTGCTCTGCATGGTCTAAAAGGGGGAGGAACCCACAGTTCCTGGTCATCCCTCCCACTTTCCCAGAAAACACATGAATAATTCACCCCTTGTCTAGAATATAATCAAGAAATAACTATAAGTATACTCAGTTAAGCAGTCAATGCTGCTGCTATACCTAAGAAATAGGCATTCTTTTATTCCTTTACTTTCTTGATAAACTTGCTTTCACTTTACTCTATGAACTCACCCCAAATTCTTTCTCATGCAAGATCCAAAAACCCTCTCTTGGGATCTGGATCAGGAACCCTTTCCGGTAACAACTTCACTCTGGAGCATGTGTCATAGGAAAATTCAAGCACACAAAAAAACAAAGTACATGTACCAGAAAGTTCATAGCTGCATTGGTTCATACTTGTTCAAACTAGAAGGGACACAAACATGCCATCAACAGTAGAAAATCGTGGCATATTCACAGAATACTACACAGCAATGAAATGAGTGGACTACAGCTACACACAGTGGAGATAAATTTCAAATGAGAATGTTTAGTGAAGAAAGCCAGACACAAAAGGATACATACATATTGATTCCATTCAAAGCGCAAAAGCAGTTAAAGTCAAATGCTATTGATTGGGATGGATATAACTCTACAAAGAAAAGCAAATCAATGATCATTACAAAAAGTAAGAGGCGATTACCTATTGGGTAGTTGGAGAGGGCTGTGATGGTAGAGGATCATGTAGGGGCTTCTGGGTGTTGGTAATGTTTTATTTTTTTTTATCTGGGTGTTAAGTACAAGAGTGTTTATAATAATTTGTTGAACCATGTGCGTATAATGCTTTTTTCTGTTTATGTATTTCTTGATTTTAAAAAATAAGATCAACATCAGTAAAGAATGTATGGTAAGTGGGTATCCCAGTGCCTGGTAAGAACAGCTCTCCAGAACTATTATACATAGCAATTATATTAAATCTCCAAAATCATAACTTAACTGCAGGATTGCTCTCTCGTCTAAATGGAATTTTACATCTGTGTGTTGGAATTCTCTTTGGGCTGGGTCACCAAACCCTCAATCCTCCTGCCAGATTCAAAATCAAATTCACCATTTCCCTCTTCCACCAGCTGTCAACCAGCTTTCCTCTCTCTGTAACCCAGTCTCTCAGTTCAACCAGCACATTTGGCTTCACCTCTGACCCATATCTCTTCTCTATCACCTCTCCTCAATTCTCCTCCCCACCCAGGGAGTCCCCAAGTGGGAAACTCCTCTCAAGACTTCATCTTCTCTGCATTTTTATCGCTCCAGCCCTGCCTCTCATCCTGGTGACCCATTTCCCTTTCTCTGGGTCTCTGTCCCTGTCTCTGAGTCTTGTAGCCCCTCTACAACCTTAGGAGGTTCTCAGCTACCAAGTGTTTCAAGCCAAAATTTCAATGTTTCTGTGTAGATTTTATCTTTTGGATTTGAGATAACATTCAAACCTTTAGGGTTTGTTCTTTAGTGCATTTAGCAATACCTTCTAGTCTGTGGTCTTTTATTAGACATACTTTTTATATCTTCACTTGAATCATCAATGAAATGTTTGATGGCCCGTAACTAAAGACTGAGCCTTGGGGTAAGCTGCCTCTGCCCAGAGTTCAGATATGCAGGGAGGGGAGTGGAGAGAATGACCATCTCTGCTTGGAGTGGAGGGGAGGTGGATCATATTCTTTAGAGGGAAGGAGAAAAATATTGTTTCTGAAATATAAAGAAGCTGGGGAAGGAAACCTTCTTGGCCAATGGAAACAAAAGACTAATAAATGTTACTCCGGGTATCTGCTCAAACTTTTAGATGAAAATAAGCGCTCAAGCTAAATAAAGAAATCTGGTATGAAATTAATGGATTATATATTGTTAAACAGGTTTAGATGGGGCAATGAAAATAATCAAAATTGGTGAGAGTCAGTTAGGGACCATTTTTGAGCTGCATTCCCAAAGACCAAATACAACTCTACCATTGAGGGAGGGAGTGTGTGTCCTAGAAAGGACCTGATCAGAGCAGGCACCAGGGGACCAGGGTTCTAACCCAGTGCGGCCTCTGCTTGCTGATGACTTATGAGCCAAAGCATTTACTTTGTGAAAGGAAGCAGGGGTGAAGCCATACATGGAGAGCCTGACACTTAGAAGAGGCCCACCCATCCCAAGTCCTGCTGGACCCTGAGAGCTGGAGAACTCTGTATGCATGACAACCCCATCCCAACCCCTTGCACTAAGAGACTTAACCAAACTCCAGCATGGTTTCTAACAGTGTAAGGCCCTGTCCCTTGGATGACAGCAGCCCCTCACTAAAATGCCTGCCTAAGAAGGCTCAGTCTTGCCAGAAAATTTTACTATTTGTTCTAGCCAACACATCCCTGAGAGGTCCCTGACTTCCCTTTCCTGAAATACTTACTAAAAAAAGAACTTTAAATTGTAAATATATAGCTCTTGCAATGCAGAAGCATTTCTCTCCAGGATCTGAGAGCCATTCCTTTGGAATTGAATCATGCAGAAGGATCAGACCTCTGTTTCTCAGTCTCTGTGGGAAGACAGAATCTGGACTTCTTTTATTGCCAAGCTGGCCCCTCTGCATGGACACTGAGGGACCCTTGTACTTTTTCACTAATCTGACTTACTGAGCCCCACTTTCCCCTCTCCCTCATTCTCCTTTTAAAATGTTTAAAACACCTTCGCACAAATCAAAATGGAGCTTAGCTCTTTCCCCTACAGTCAGCAGTTACTGAATCAAACCTGTTTTCACCACTTTAACTGATGTCTGGCTGTGCTCATCTTTGACAACACTGAGGTGTTCAATGTGTGCTCTGTCAGACCAAGAGGACCTTCAGGGTTCCTTCCAGGATGAACATCACAGGTTCTTGGGCTCAGAAACCTACTTGTTCGGAAGCCTCCAGGTTGGATGGAAACAACTTTAATTCCCCACTTGGAAAGCTCGATTCTCATAACTGATGAGAACATGGTCACAGCCGCCTTTGATGAGCCGTAAGATGCCAGCTTTGCCATTGGGGCCCCTCCTATGGGAATAATGGGAGAAAAAGAAGTAAAGTTAGATATGTTCATTTGTTCATCCAATAAATATTTAATCGGCATCTACTGTATGCCAGGAACTGGTATCAGTGACTTGGGCAGACAAAGGCAGACAAGGGCCCTAAGCTCAGGTGAGCAGTGTTCTTGCTCATTCCCACAGAGTAGCTTCATTTGCTTCTGCCCTCCTTGGCTCCCCTATTGCAGCTGGTACAATGACAAACCAAGTTGAAGGCTCAATCTTGCCCAACTCCTAAGCAAAATGTAATTTAGGGCTGGCTGCAGTGGCTCATGCCTGTAATCCCAGCAGTGTGGGAAGCCGAGGTGGGTGGATTCCCTGAGGTCAGGAGTTCGAGACCAACCCGGCCAACATGGTGGAGCTCCGTCTCTACTAAAAACACAAAAATTTGCCGGGCGTGGTGATGCATACCTGTAATCCCAGCTACTCATGAGACTGAGACATAAGAATCACTTGGATCCCAGGGGGCAGAGGTTACAGTGAGCTGGGATCACGCTACTGCACTCCAGTCTGGTGACAGAATGAAACTCCGTCTCAAAAAAAAAAAAAAAAAAAAAGGAATTTAGGTAAGATGAAGAGCATCTACTGACCAGGCCCTGATCTTCTAGCCTGACCCTGAGGTTCCTGGTAAACGTATCTTTTTCAGGGGAGGAGGGTCCGCTATTCAACCCACTACAACACCTATAATTGAACCGATTGGGCTCAATACTTGTTGCAATGAGGAATAATGTACATCATGGGGAATGGTGGGGCATCTCTGTAAGAGGGTGTGGGAAAGGACTTATTCGAGGGCTAGAGCAGATGCTCTGTATCCCACCTAAATCATATTTAGCTCAGAAGCTGGTGAAATTGAGCCTTAAACTGAGTTTGTCACTGGACCAGCTGTAAGGAAGTAATGGAAGGCAAGATCAAAGGAAGCCAGTAAAGGGAGTGATCTACTTGGAATAAGAGTCTCTGCAGATGTCATTGAGGCAAGGATCTCTACAAAAGACCATCCTGGATTACGATGAGCCCTAAATCTCATTAATGATGCATGTCCTTATCAGAGACAGAAAAAGAGAAGACACAAAGGATAAGGCCATGTGAAGATGGAAGCAGAGATTGGGCTTATGTCGCACAAGCCAAGGCACACCTAGGGCCACCAGTAGCTGAAATAGGCAAGGGTAGATTCTTTCCCAGACTCTCAAGAAGGAGCACAGCCCTGCTAATACTTGGTTTAGACATCTGGCCTCCAGAACTACGAAAGAATAAACTTCTGATGTTTTAAGCCGCTCCATTTGTGATGATTTGTGACAGCAGCCCTAGACTATGAATTGAGGTGCATTCCTGGTGGTCTTCAGCAGGAAGACACTGAGGTTATGAAGGAGCAAAGACAGTGAGAGCTCACAGTGCCTCATGAAGTCTCATAGGAAGACTAGACCCATAACAACAGGGCTCCCAGTCTTGGCAAAGATTTCCCAAGTCAAAGAAGCATCCACTGGGTGAATGGACAAGCAAACTGTGGTCCAGCCATATAATGGAACACCACTTAGCCATCAAAGGGAATGAGCTTGATACATGTAACAACATGGATGTCTCAAAACAATTATGGGCAGTCAGAGAGCCAAACAAAAAGGGTGTGTACTCTTTGATATAATCCCCTTCATGTAAAGTTCTAGGAAATGCAAATTAACCTCTAGTAAAACAGATCTAGTAAAAAAAGTGGTGACCTGAAAGGTGGGGGTGCTATGAACGTTGTGCCACCCCCATCAAAACTCATAGTTTGAAGCCCAAACTCCTAGTGTGATGGTATTTGGAGATGGGGCCTTTGGAAGGTAATTAAGTCCTGAGGGTGGAGCCCTCGTGATGAGAGGGATTAGTGCCCTTTTAAAAAGAGACACTATTGAGCTCATTTATTCTCTCTCTCAGACAGTTGGTGAGCTAGTAATTTGTTGTCTCTCAGACAATTGGCGAGCTAGTAAATTCCTCTTCCATTTTTGGTTTAAGCTAAGTTGGAGTTTGGCCCTGTCACTTAAAACAAAAGGTCCCAAGGCTTAACTGATACAATTTTAACACAATGTCTGGCATCAAGCAGGGTCTCATTAAACTGGTTAATCTTGCCGCAGATGGCCAGCGGATTTTTATGTAAGCGATTTATAGCTTCATGAAATCTTAGTGTTTGAAATCCAACTCCTTTCTATTACTAGTAAGAGAGGCCAAAGAAGTTAAAGCAACTTGTTCAAAGTCACAGTGTGGGCTGTGTGGCAACCCCAGTTTATGGGGTTAGCCAGAGTTCTCACTTCTCCATGACCTTCACAGATGATGAAGGTTGGCCAGATAGAAGGCAAACAGGTGAGCAGAGGAGCCAACACTGACTGCATTCAAATCCTAGCTCGACCATTGATTAGCCACCTGTTATCAGGAGAGTCGCTTTATATTTGGCCTCTGCCTTTTTATTTGCAAATTAAGAATAGTGATAGTACAAGCATCATAGGATCGTTGTGAAAGTTAAATTAATAATATATTAGAATAGTGCCTGGCACAAAGTAAGCTCCATATAAGGGCTTCCTAGTATTAGTGCTACTCAGGCTTTTCAAAATAATATCTTAATAGCCCAAAAGGCTCCATATGTTCATGGTTTCTTAGAGTAATAAGTGCACCTGCTTCAGAATCTCCAGCAGCTGTTGTTTATTATGTAGATTACTAAGAGCCACCCTGGACCCACTGAATCAGAATCTGCACTTAATATCTAGTCAAGTAATCTTTTGAATATTAAATCGTGAACTATTACCTTAGGGTTTTGTCACATATTTGTGCACATGAGCTTTCGTGATAATGCACTGCCTTATAGATAAGTGCTGTGGTTTGAATGTGTCCCTCCAAAAGCGTACATTGAAACTTAATCCCCAATGCAACACCTCCCCAGTGTTAGGAGGTGGGGTGTACCAAAAGGTGATTAGGCCTTGAGGATGGGGTGAATGGATTAATGCCATTATCTTGAGAGTGGGTTCATCACAAAAAGGGGAGTTTGGCCCCCTTGCACTCTCTTTCTCTTTCTCATTCTCTCTTGCCCTTTCACCTTCTGCTGTGGAACAACATAGCAAAAGACCCTCACGAGATGCCACCCCTTTGATCTTGGACTTCCCAGCCTCTAGAACCAAGAGCCAATCAATTTCTGTTCATTATAAATTACCCAGTCTGCGGCATCCTGTTATAGCAACACAAAACAGACTAAGACAACGAGTATGACATACGACGTTTGTTGAGAGTACATCATATACCACATTAACAATCTAAACAAAAAGCGCACTTTGAATCAAACATTTAAGACTCATTTATCTTTTGCATTATTTTGAATGCACAAAAACTGCCAATGTTAGACCACGTCTTACCTATGAAATGGCAGTATTATATGGTTCAACCTCATAGATCCAATCTTGCTGTTAATGCTTAAGATGACGTAAGATGAGATAAATATAGGTGTCCAAGATTGCTGATTAAGAGCCACTGTGTCTCAAGGCTTTCTGACCTTACATACCCCTTCATTGTCTGTCCAGTTAGAGACTTTAATTTTTTAATTTAACTTTTAATTTTATCAAGATAAAAACACTTAATATGAGTTCTACCTTCATAACAATTTTTTTAAGTGTGCAATACAGCATTGTTAACTATTGGCACCATGTTGTATAGCAGATCTATGTAACTTATTCCTCTTGCATTACTCAGACACTTTAAATAACCTAATATTGGGTAACTTAAGAGAACACCCC
Source organism: Macaca thibetana thibetana (assembly GCF_024542745.1). Lineage (NCBI taxonomy): Eukaryota > Metazoa > Chordata > Mammalia > Primates > Cercopithecidae > Macaca > Macaca thibetana. The sequence goes on along the minus strand of NC_065597.1, from coordinate 25,101,657 downwards.
TTGTTATGGACTTAATGTTTGTGTTTCCAAAAAATTCCTATCTCAAAGCCCTAATCCTCAGGATAGCTGTATTTGGAAATGAGGACTCTAAAAAAATAAAGTTAAATGAGATCAGAAAGATGAGGCCTCTGATCCAACAGAATTAGTATCCTTATAAGAAGAGACACCAGACACTTCACACTCTCTCCTTGAACATGCACCAAGGAAGGGCTATGTGAGGACGCAGCAAGAAGGTAGCTGTCTGTAAACCAGGAAGAGAGCCCTCACCAGAAAACCAACCATGCTGGCATTTTGATCTGGGACTTCTAAACTGCATAACTGTGAGAAAATAAATTTATGTTGTTTAGGCCACACGATTCATGGTATTTTATTGTGGCAGTCTGAGCAGACTAACATACGTAGTCAACAACAGGACCTGTCTTAACCAATAAGGTACAGAACTATGGACTCTTTCCACTCTTCCTAGACCTAGACTGCACACTTTCTATCCTTACTTAGCATAGGCACGAAAATCATCCCCCCTCTTCTAAGTCATATTCCCCCACATGCCTCTGTCAACTATTCAGTCAATTTCTTCCCTGGGCTGTGTTCCCTTATCTGGCAAGGGAATAAATTCAGCATTCATTTTGTTGATTATTCTGGTGGTCATTTTCTTTCCTTTACATTGTGGTATATTGTTGACAGCGGGCTAAAAATAAGGGATTTGAAGTTACCGTTCTGAAGCTTACAAAAGAATTGTGGAGACCCTGTCTCTCCCCGCCATATGTGTACTTAGCATCATGTTTTCAAGGTTCATTCATGTTGTAGCATGTATCGGTACTTCACTCTTTGTAAAGCTGAAAACTATTCCTTTTATGGATATGCCACATTTTATTTATAAAGTGACCCATTTATATATATTTGAGTTGTTTATACCTTTGGCTATTATGAATAATGTTGCTATGCCCATCTAAGTACAAGTTTTTGTTTGAACACCTGTTTTCTATCTCTTACATATACACCTAGGAGTAGAATTGCTAGGTCACACGGTAATTCTAAGTTTAACTTATTGAGGAACTGCCAAATGTTTTCCACATCTGCTGAACCATTTTATATTTCTACCAGTAGTATAAGAGGGTTCCAATTTCTCCACATTCTCACCAACATGTGTTTTTTTCTGTGTTTTATTATTATTATAGCCATCTTAGGGTGTATGTTGTATTATGGTGGTTTTTCATTACGGCCATCTTAGGAGGTATGTTATCTTATTGAGGTTTGATTTCCAGCCATTGTGTATTTAGAAGGCCTCTGGTGATTCTGATGCAGCTAAAGCTTGAAAATGTGGTCCGGGGATTAGTACCACCAACATCACTCAGGAACTAGTCATAGATTTGCAGAATGTTAGGCCCCACCCAGACCAATCCAGTCAGATTCTGCCTTTTAGCAAGATCTCCAAGTGATGCCCACATATGTCAGTGTTGAGAAGCAATGGAGTAAGAGATAGCCCTAAATTGCCAACACTTCCTAATTACCATTTAAACAGACCAGAGTTAGGGTTTGTATTTTATGCCCCTGCTTATCTTACATGTTCTTGCTTAACAGCCTGGAAAAGTAGAAAGCACATAGTACTTGGAGTAAAACAGACCCTGGTTCAAATCCTGAGTTTATCACTTACCAGCTCTACAAACTTGGGTTACAGAGTGCTTGATCTAGAAAATTAATTAATATCTGCATTCTGTGGATGTTAGAATGGACATCTTGGACACCTATATTTATCTCATCTTATGTCATCTTAAACATTAATGGCAAGATTGGATCTTTGAGGTTGAACCATACAATACTGCCATTTCATAGGTAAAACATGGTCTAATATTGGCAGTTCTTGCAGTGTTCAATTTACATGTAGGCATGTAAATCTCTCACACAACCCAGCACGAGAAAGTTCACTCAGTCTTGCTCTACCCACCTTCCCCCTTGTCCAACAAGCGCCCTGCAGAGTATCAGGGAAGAAAATCTCAGCCTTGGCTTCCTGTTTTGCCACTGAGCAACTGAGGGACTGGCTGAATGACTTGCCAAATGATTCTTTTAAGGCAGCTGGCTCAGCAAGGAAAAGTCCAGGAATGATCCCACAGTCTGGACTGAGACAGAACTCAAGGCTGAAACTGTGAACTCTACTAGATCCTTTAATTTGTAGACTTGTAAGAATCTCTAAGATTGCTTGCTTTGGTGTAAAGTAATTTTGATGTATTTTAAACAGCTTGGGCTGGGCTCAGTAGCTCATGCCTATGATCCCAACACATTGGGAGGCCAAGACAAGAGGACTGTTTGAAGCCAGGAGTTCAAAACCATCCTAGGCAACACAGTGAGACCCCATGGCAAAATAAATAAGCAGATGTGATGGCATATGCCTGTATTCCCAGCTACTCAGAAAAGTGAAGTGGGATTATTGCTTGAGCCCAAGAGTTCAAGGTTATATAAGCTACAATCGTGCCACTGCACTCCAACCTGGGCAACAGAGGGAGATCTGTTTTAGGGGGCTTTATTTTCAACTCTTCTTATTCAAGCATAGCATCAGGGCCTGAAAAAGGTTTTGGGCCTCAAACAGAACAATTTTCCAACTGTCCTTTGTACCATTAGAGTTGTTTCCCACTTCCTCTAATCCTAGCCTAGGTTAAAAAAATAAAAATACGAAAACTAAAAACAACAACAACAAAAAAACAGCTTGATGTGGCAGACAACTGTGATTACTATCTCTCAGTAGAGAGGTCCCTTTGACTCGGGGACTTCCTATATACCAGTGACTGTGCTAAGCACTCAGAACCCGCGGTGCATTTAAATCTGCAGCCAAGATCAGAGGTTTTCAACTGGGGGTGATTTTGCACCCCAGTGATCATGGGAAATATCTGAAGATGTGTCACAACTAGGGGTGGGTGCTACTACTGTCTAATGGGTCAGGGACACATATGCTGTTAACACTCCATAATGCACAGGACAGTCCCCCTACAGAAAGAATTCTCTCCACCAAAATGCCAGTAGTGCCAAGGTTGAGAAATATTGCCCTGGACTCAGGTGCTACATGACCATCATTTGAAGATAGAGACAGACAAGTAAGGTGACCTGACCCAGGTCACCCAGCTAGTAACCGAAGAGCAAGATTTAAGCCAAAATGACACAAAACCTCTGAGGCCTGGGTCATTTTAGAAGGGCTTGTTTTCAAGCATAGCATGCAATTGCACACGAGTGTTTACGTGAACATTTCTGAAGAGGAAAACTGGCGCTTTTAGGCCTCTCAAACAAAAGTTTTTCCAACTGCCCTTTGTACCGTCAGAGTTGCCTCCCATGCCTCTGATCCTTGGTTAAATATTTATCCAACTGCCTTGCTGGGATCTGTGTTAAAGAGCTATGCTATTTGTGTGGGAGGGATAATCAACATGTTATTACAATGGGGACAAGTCTCCTGTAGTAGACATGGTCAAATCTGGAAGGAGTGACCTGTTGGGGTCACCTCCTCAGGAGCTAGTAAGTGATGGGGCAGAGGATGAAGGGTCATTCAGTGTCACAGTCAGAGGCAGTTATACCAGCAGCTGGCAGATTAAGAAGCTACAAGCACACAGACTGTCAGCTGCTGCCCCAGATCCTCGTGGTTGATGGTTTTGGGGTTGCCAATGCTACTGGGCCATTCACTGCATGCCAAGCTCAAGGCTGATGCTTAAACATGCGTTATTTCATCTCATCTCTCCATGGTCCCCAGAAGAAGCAATTACTATTATCCTCATCTTAAAATGAGGAGGCTGCAACTCAGAGGTTCAGAACTGTTCCCAAGGTCATGCAGTTGTCATTGGTAAAGACAGGATTAAAACCCGGGCAGTCTGTCTTCATTCTGCTTGCCTGGCATCCTAGAAGATTCTTACCTGTATTCCTACATGATGTATCTTACTCTTTCCCTTTCGTGTTCCTTTCTTTAGGGATGGAATATGTAGGAGGGAAGGACATCGGAGGGAAGGACGTGGTTGACTCTAGATTGCATTTCTTAGAGAAGAACTTAAAGAAGTAATGTTTTTCCCCATCCCACTCCTGGAACTTCCCACCTGTAGGAGTGTATTGAGAAGACATGGGTTATGTTGACTTTATTTCCACACAAGAATGGGAGTTAGACTGGAACAAGCATCTAACAGTGGAGCTAGTAGAAAGCAAAAAATGGTCAATAAGGTACCACTGGGAAGAGCATCTGAGACCCTTTGGCCTTGTGTTTGACGCGGTGGTAACATATGGTTACACTGAGTCACCAGGGAAGGAGGTGGCTTAGTGAGTCAGAATATGAAACTCAAGTTCAAGTTCAAGTTCTAGCTTACAGACCAGTCACTGAATCCTTCTGACTTTGGTTTTTATAACTGCAAAATGAGGATAGCAACATTACAGAGGTTATTGGGGTCATATACCTGAGAGCATTCAACAAATGCCTGAAATGTAGTGGATCCTTCATAATAACTCTTAATATTTACTAGATATCTACTATATGCCAAGCACTGTTCTGAGTGTTTTAACATCAGCTCTAAATGTATTTAATGGTCACAACTGTCACAGGAGGTAGATTCTAGTATTATCCTCAGGAACCTCATTTTAAAAAATGAAAACACTAAAGTGTAGAGAGTTTAAGTGACTTTCCCAAGGACACAGAAAGTGATAGAAATAATAGCTAGCCCTTACATAAAATTCACAGTGTCCACACAAAAACTTGCACAAAAAAATATTCAGAGAAGCATTATTCATAATAGCCCAAAATTGGAAAGAACTTAAATGTCCATCAACTGATGAATGGATTTTTAAAATGTGGTTATACTCATATGCATATTCAAAAAGCCGCAAAGAACCCTATTGAGGAGAACGTTTTGGGAGTTTCAACTTTCAGACAAACATCCTTTTAAGCAATGTGTATGTTCCAACTCTGGCTGCCTCTGCCCAAATGAGAGGCACATGGAACTTCTCACTGAGGTTGGACAACCAGGTAGAAGGTCAGGAGAGGGCGTGGAAATTCTGCCTGATAGAGACAGCAAGGAGGGTAAGAAGTGGCCAGTGGGCACAGGGAACTGAGCAGTCTTTAACAGAAAACAAAGGAGCCAAACTTTAATGGGTTAATGAGGTTGTTGAGAAGTAGAGGCTGCAAGTCACCTAGCTTTTGAAGGAGCTCAGGGGAAAAGGGTAAAAGAAGCTCTCACTGTTCAGCTCCCACTTACAAGTGAGGACATGCGGTATTTGGTTTTCTGTTCCTGTGTTAGGTTGCTAAGGATAATGGATTCCAGCTCCATCCATGTCCCTGCAAAGGACATGATCTCATTCCTTTTTATGCCTGCATAATATTCCATGCTGTGTATGTACCACATTTTCTTTAATCTATCATCGATGGGCATTTGGGTTGATTCCATGTCTTTGCTATTGTGAATAGGGCTGCAATGGAAAATACATGTACCTCAGAATTTAAAATTAAACTTAAAATTAAAAAATAAACACGTGCGGGGCAGTGTCCATTAATAAAAATAATAATAACTCATAGGCTTCAGGGAAGACATACTACACATGAGCATCTATGCTAAGAACTTTATGAGGATTATTTTATTTAAGCCTCAGAACGCCCCTATGTGGTCTTATTTCCTCCGCTTATTCATCCGCTCTTATTGCCTTTATGGGGACAAAAGTGGAGCTTAGAGAGGCTATAGGACCTCGGGTTTTCCAGGAGTGTCACCCAACCAGGAAGTGAAGAGGAGAGCCCCGCCCTCCTGACTCCCAGCCCAGCTCAAGGAGAAAAGGACTGAGAGTCTGGGGAGGAATCATTCTTAGAGCGTAGCCTGGGGTAGAATGAAAGGCCCAGGGAGAGAGAAGGAGTTAGTCAGGAGGAGGAAGGAGGAAAGGCTGAAGAGGAGAATGAGTGACAACAGAAGGAGCGAGGAGAAGTTAGGGAAGTTCATGCGGGACAGCTTCAGTTTGTTTGTGAGAGTTCCAGAGAGGAGGGGAATAGAGCAGAGAAATAAACAGCAAACACGATTTGCAATAATTTTTTCTTCTATTCTGCACACCTCTTGCCTTCCAAGGAGGGCAGATACAATGGAAGTGTTTAGTTTATTGAGCAGCTAAGAGTAGGTGGATGTGATATGAACGTATGGTTATGGGGGAAGGAAGGAGAGGGAAAGATAAGGAAAGAAACTGGGGAGATTTGGGAAGGACTGGGAGGGGGAAGTAACCAGGGTGAGGTGGCTAGCAACTGAACACCTTCGGAAGGAGGAAAAAAAAAAATCTAAAGGGAATTTGCATTAAATGATGCTTTGCGGTATATGGAATCTCCAGTAAAATCTGCATTTTCTGGAGTTGGCTCTGCCTTTTTGGAACGTGATAAAGTGTTAAGCGTTCCTTCAACATGGTGTAAAGAATGAGGAGAAAGTGTTCATGGAGACCTGAATTACATAAGATTGGGAGGAATGAAGTTTAAATTTGAGGAAAAAAAAGAAAAATGTTTGGAATCAGTAATTAGGTGCATGTGATTTGTTGTAAATCAGAGCTCGTTGAAAGTCAAACCAGACACATTATTTTCCCACAGCTGCTATAACAAATTACTACAAACCTAGCAGTTTAAACATTACAGATTTATTATCTTATGATAAAATCAAGGAGTCAGCAGGGTCATGCTCCTTCTGGAGGCTCTAGGGGAGAACTAGTTCCCTTAACTTTTCCAGCTTCTAGAAGCCACCTGCATTCCTTGGTTTCTGGCCCCTTCCTCCATCTTCAAAGCCAGCTGGGTACCATCTTCCAGTTTCTCTCTGACTCTGACCCTCATGCCTCTTTCTTATAAGGACCCTTGTGATTGCATCAGATCCATCCAGAATATCCAGGATAACCTCCTCATCTCAAGATCCTTCACTCAATCACGCATGCACAGTCCCATTTGCCATGTGAGGTAACAGGCTCACAGGTTGCAGACACTGAGACGTGTATGTCTCTGAGGACCCATTATTCTGCCTCCCAGACCAGCTGCCTACTCACAGCAGCCTGAGATAGTTTCTTCACAGTTATTTATTCTGCAGCAATGAATAACTGGAACAGAGTCATCAATTCCAGCTCAGTTTTTCCTGGCTGGTGCAAAGTTCCATGATAAATCTGTGCCACCAAAATTCTTGTCATTCAGAAGGTGACAGAGGTGCCAGACTCAAGACAATCTGGTGGGTCAGGGCAACCACGTGCTTCTTCTGGAACCCTTATTAGTGACTGACTGCCTCTCTGCCTCCATGCACCTTGCTTCAAAGTGAAAATAACAGCAATGAACTCCCAAATAAGCACGTTTTCCAAAACTGCTATTACATTAATTTTGCCAAAGATATATCAACAAGTCAGCATCACATTAGATGTTAATTTCTGTGGATTTGTTGGTTATATATTGCCTTTTACACATACTTTGACTTTTCTAATCCTTGCGTTACATTCTGGTTTTTTCTTTTCCAGTTCAAAATCTTTTCTATTGTTTCACAAAACTCTCCAGTAAGTGCTAGACAGTCCCTTACTGTGTTCTCTGCTGAATTCCCCTGTTCCTTATCAATTACGGTGTTATGGACTGAATTGTTTGCCCCACCACACAGAAGAGTTTATATGTTGCAGTCCTAACCTCCAGTGTCTTGGAACATGACTGTATTAGAAGATAGAACCTTTAAAAAGATGATTATAGTTAAATGGGATCATAGGAGTGGGCCCTAATTCAGTATGACTGCCATTCTTATAAGAAGAGGAAGAGACACCAGGGATGCATCAGACAGAGAGATGACCATGTGAGGACACAGCAAAAAGGTGGTCATCTGAAAGCCGAGAAGAGAGAGCTCAGGAGAAACCAACCCTGCCGACAACTTGGTCTTGGACTTCCAGCCTCCAGAACTGTGAGGAAAAAAAATTTGTTTTTTTAAGACACCCTGTCTGTCGTATTTTCTTATGGTAGCCCTAGCAAACTAACACAGAGGAAAACTGATCGTTTCTGAGCTTTGTTTCCTTAATTTTTAATATTTTGTGGGTACATAGTCAGTGTGTATATTTATGGGCTACATGAGATGTTTTGATGCAAGCATGCAATGCATAACAATCACATCAGGGCAAATGGGGTCTCCATCACCTTAAGCATTTATCCTTTGTGTTACACACAATCTAGTTATACTCTTTTAGTTATTTTTAAATGTACATTAAATTATTATTGACTATTGTCACTCTGTTGTGCTATCAGATACTAGATCTTACTCATTCTTTCTAACTATTTTTTGTACCCATTAACCATTCCTACTGCTCCCTCCTTAGTTCTCTCCACTACTCTTCCCAGCCTCTGGTAACCATCATTCTACTCTATCTCCATGAGTTCAATTTAGCTCCCACAAATAAGTGAGAACATGTGAAGTTTGTCTTTATGCTCATTATGTTATTTCACTTAATATAATGACTTCCAGTTCCATCCACGTTATTGCAAATGACAATATCTCATTCTTTTATATGGCTGAATAGGACTCCATTGTGTGTATATGTACCACATTTTCTTTATCCACTCATCTGTTGATAGACACTTAGGTTACTTTCAAATGTTGGCTACAGTGAACAGTGCTGCAACACACATAGGAGTGCAGATATCTTTTTGATATATTGATTTCCTTTCTTGTGGGTACATACCTAGCAGTGGAATTGCTGGATAACATGGCAGCTCTATTTTTAGAGCTGTTCTCCATAGCAGTTGTACTAATTTACACCCCTACCAACAGTGTACAAGGGTTCTCTTTCTCCACATCCTTACCAGCATTTGCTATTGCCTCACTTTTGGATGAAAGCCATTTTTCCTGGGGTGAGATCATATCTCATTGTAGTTTTGACTTGCATTTCTCTGATGATCAATGATATTGAGCACCTTTTCATATGCTCGTTTGCTATTTGTATGTCTTGTCTTCTTTTGAGAAATGCCTGTTCAGATCTTTTGTACATTTTAAGTGAGATTATTTGATTTTTTCCTGTAGAGTTGTTTGAGCTCCTTATATTTTCTGGTTATTAAGTCCTTGTCAAATGGGTAGTTTGCAATATTTTCTCCAATTCTGTGGGTTGTCTCTTCACTTTGTTGATTGTATCCTTTGCTGTGCAGAAGCTTTTTAACTTGATGTGATCTCATTTGCCTGTGCTTGTTGGGTGTTACTCAAGAAACTTTGCCAATTCCAATGTCCTGGAGAGTTTCCCTAATGTTTTCTTATAGTACAGTAGTTTCATAGTTTGAGGTCTTAGATTTAAGTATCGAATCCATTTTGATTTAATTTTTTTATATGGTGAGAGACAGGGATCTAGTTTCATTCTTTTGCATATGGATATCCAGTTTCCTTCGTTCCTTTCTTTCTTTCTTTTTCTTTCTTTCTTTCTTTCTTTCTTTCTTTTTTCTCTTTCTTTTATTTATTTATTTATTTTGACAGGGTCTCACTCTGTCACCCAGGCTGGAGTGCAATGGAGTGACCACAGCTCACTGCAGCCTCTACCTCCCTGAGCTCAAGTGATCCACCTACCTCAGCCTCCCAAGTAGCTGGGACTATAGGCACATGCCACCATGCCTGGCTAATTTTTTGTAGAGACAGGGTTTTGCCATGTTGCCCAGGCTGGTTTTGAACTTCTGGGCTCAAGCAATCCACCTGGCCTCCCTATGTGCTGGGAATACAGGCATGAGCCACAGCACCTGGTCAAGTTTTCTCAGCGCCATTTATTGAATAGACTGTCGTTTCCCCAGTGTATGTTATTGCATTTGTTGAAAATGAGTTCACCATAGATGTGTAGATTTACTTCTGGGTTCTCTATACTGTTCTGTTGGTCTGTATGTCTGTTTTTATGCCAGTACCATGCTGTTTTGGTTACTGCAGCTCTGTAGTATAATTTGAAGTCAGCTAATGTGATTCCTGCAGTTTTGTTCTTTCTGCTCAGGATATCTTTGGCTCTTCTGAGTCTTTTGTGGTTCCATAAAAATTTTGGGATTGCTTTTTCTATTTCTGTGAAGATTGTCATTGGTATTTGGATAAGGATTGCATTGAATCTATAGATTTCTTTGAATAGTATGGACATTTTAAAAATATTGATTTTTCCAACTTATGGACATGGAATATCTTTCAATTTTTTGTGTCCTCTTAAATTTCTCTCATCAGTATTAGATAATTTTCATTGTAGAGATCTTTCACTTCTCTGGTTAGGTTAATTCCCGGGTATTTCATTTTATTTGTAGCTATTGTAAATGGAACTACTTTCTTGACTTTTCTTTCTGATTGTTTGCTATTGGCATACTCACGCCTGTAATCCCAGCACTTTGGGAGGCAGAGGCAGGCAGATCACAAAGTCAAGAGATTGAGACCATCCTGGCCAACATTATGAAACCCTGTCTCTACTAAAAATACAAAAAAAAAAAAAAAATAGCTAGGCATGGTGGCGCACACCTGTAGTCCCAGCTACTCAGGAGGCTGAGGCAGGAGAATCACCTGAACCCAGGAGGTGGAGGCTGCAGTGAGCCGAGATCACTTCACTGTACTCCAGCTTGGCAACAGAGCGAGACTCTGCCTTAAAAAAAAAAAAAAAAAAAAAAAAGTATGCCACTGATTTTTGTAGTTGATTTTGTATGCTGCAACTTTACTGAATTTGTTTATCAGTTTTAATTGTTTTTGGTGGAGTCTTTAGTTTTTTCCAAATATAAGATCATATCATCTGCAAACAAGGATAATTCAACTTATTCCTTTCCAACTTGGATGCTTTTTATTTCTTTCTTTTGTCTGCTTGCACTAGCCAGGACTTCCAGTATTATGTAGAATAACAGTGGTGAAAGTGGGCATCCTTGTCATGTTCTGGATCTTAGAGGAAAGGATTTCAGTTTGTTCCCATTCAGTACGACACTAGCTATAGGTCTATTGTATATGGCTTTTGTTAGGTTGAGGTGTGTTCCTTCTATACACAGTTTTTTTTAAATTGAGGGTTTTTATCATGCAGGAATGTTGAATTTTATCAGATGCTTTTCTTAGCATCAACTGAAATTATCATATGGTTTTGTCCTTCATTCTGTTGAGATTATGTATCACTCTGATTGATTTGTGTAAATGTTGAACCATCTCTGCATCCCTAGGATAAATCCCACTTAGTCACAATGAATGATCTTTTTAATGTGCTGTTGAATTCAGTTTGCTAGTATTTTGTTAAGGATTTTTACATCAATGTTCATGAGGTATCTTGGCCTGTAGTTTTTTTTGTTGTTGTTGTTGTTGTTGTTTTTCTTAACATGTATTTTCTGGTTTTGCTATCAGAACAATATAGGTCTCGTAGGATGAGTTTGGAAGTATTCCCTCCACCACTATTTTTCAGAATACTTGAGTAGAATTGATATTAGTTCTTCTTTAAAAGTTTTGTAAAATTCAGCAGTGAAGCCATGAGGTCCCAGCCTTTTCTTTGCTTGCAGACTTTTTACTACAGCTTTGAACTCATTACTTGTTATTTGTCCGTTCAGGTTTTGGATTCCTTCATGGTTCAATCTTGGTAGGCTCTCTGTAAGAATTTATCCATCTCTTCTAGGTTCTCCAATTTATTGGCATATAGTTAGTTACTCATAGTAGCCTCTAATGGTCCTTCAAGTTTCTGTGGTATTGGTTGTAATGTCTCCTTTGTCATCTCTGATTTTATTGGGTCTTCTCTCTTTTGTTCTTACTCTCATTAAACGTTTGTCAATTTTGTTTATCTTTTCCAGAAACCAACTTTTCATTTTGTTGATCTTTTGTATTGTTTTCATTTCAATTTTATGTATTTGTTCTCTGATATTTATGATTTCTTTTCTTCTACTAATTTTGAGGTTGGTTTGCTCTTGCTTTTCTAGTTTTTTGAGATGCATCACTAGGTTGTTTACTTGAAGCGTTTCTACTTTTTTAATGTAGGCACTTATAGCTACCAGCTTCCCTCTTAGTACTACTTTCATCACATCCCATGGGTTTTGGGATGTTTGATTTCCATTATCATTTATTTTGAGAAATTTTTAAATTTTCTTCTTAATTTTTTCATTGACCTACTGGTCACTCAGAAACATATTGTTTAATTTCCGTGTGCTTGTATAGTTTCCAAAATTCCTCTTATTTTTTATTTCTAGTTTTGGTCCATTGTGGTCAGAGAAGATGCTTGATATTATTTCATTTTTTAAAATGTTTTAAGACTTATTTTGTGGCCTAACATATGGTCTATCCTTGAGAACGATCCATGAGCTCAGGAGAAGAATGCGTATTCTGCAGCCTTTGGATAAAATGTTCTGTAAATAACAATTAGGTCTATTTGGTCTATAGTGCAGATTAAGTTTGATGTTTCTTTGTTAATTTTCTGCCTGGGTGATCTATCCAAAGCTGAAAGTGGAGTATTGAAGTCTCCAGCTATTAATGTATTGAGGTCTATCTCTCTGTTTAGCTCTAATAATATTTCCTTTATACATCTGGGTGCTCTGGTGTTGGGTGCATGTATATTTACAATGGTTATATCCCCATGCTGAATGAACACCTTTATGACTATATAATGACCTTCTTTGTCTCTTTTTATGGTTTTGGTCTTGAAATCTATTTTTCCTGATATAAGTATGGCTACTCCTGATCTTTTTGGTTTCCATTTGCATGAAATATCTTTTTCCTCTCTGGACAGTGCTTTGTTTCTGTCTTTACACAAACTCCCGGCCCTGTTGAGTACATACGCCTCCCATCTCTTCTGATTTCTTGCTACTGTTTTAACAGCTTTATAAAGTACATTGGGTGGTTTCTGAGTCCTACAAATAAACTCATTTCTAGAGTGTCTCTGGGACATGAAGTTTCAAAGCTGGTTGTGGTGAAGGAAAACTTCATACATCTTGGTGAGTGGGTGGGAGAAAGAAGAGAGAGGCACGGGGAAAAACAAATCCAAGATGACTCAAAGCTCTGAAACTCAAAAGACTAGGACAGAAAGAAGTCAGGGTCCAGTTTCAATGTTCTGCCTATGGCTAGCCAGTTACCCCAGCATCATTTATTGAATAGGGAATCCTTACCCCCATTGCTTGTTTTTGTCAGGTTTGTTGAAGGTCAGATAGTCGTAGGTGTATTGCTTTATTTCTGGGTACTCTATTCTGTTCCATTGATCTTTGTATCTGCTTTTGTACCAGGACCATGCTGTTTTGCTTACAGGTAGCCCTGTAGCATAGTTTGAAGTCAGGTAGTGTGATGCCTGCAGCTTTGTTCTTTTTAATTAGTGGTGCCTTGGCTATTCATGCTCTTTTTTGGTTCCATATGAATTTTTAAATCTTTTTTTCTCGTTCTGTGAAGAACCTCAATGGTAGTTTAATAGGAATAGCATTGAATCTATAAATTGCTTTGGGCAGAGTGGCCATTTTAACTATATTGATTCTTATCCATGAACATGAGATGTTTTTCCATTTGTTTGTGTCATCTCCAACTTCTTTGAGCAGCGTTTTGTAGTTTTCCTTGTAGAGATCTTTCACCTCCCTAGTTAGCTGTATTTCTAGGCATTCTGGAGGGCTGACAGCAAGTTTTGTTTCAGATAGGTTAACTTGGTGATGATCTTAAGAAAATAGATGGACATAGCTGGGTGTAATGAATTTGCACAACCAGAGGGTGAGAATAAGAGTGAGATACATTATTTATTTTGGCATTCAGGGTTTCCCTTCAATAAAAATACATAACAACAGAGTAAGGAGTTCTGGCTTGGAAAGACCTTTAGAGGCCAAGTCAAAGATATGCGGAAGTGTATGCTCTGTATTATAAGTTATTTTTTGAGAGAGGGTCTCACTCTGTCACCCAGGCATGAACAGTGGCATGAACACAGCTCACTGTAGCCTCAACCTCCCAGGCTCAACTGATTCATCTCAGCCTTCTGAGTAGCTAAGACTACAGGCACATGCCACCATGCCTGGCTTTTTTTGTTTGTTTGTTTGTTTTTGTACAGATGAGATCTCACTATGTTGCCCAGGCTGGTATCAAACTCCTGGGCTCAACTAATCCTCCTGCCTTGGCCTTCCAAAGTGCTGGAGTTATATCCTTGAGCCACCACACCTAGCCTTGTATTTTAAGCTCTTTGCTTACCCATTCATTAATCCATTTTCCATTTTTCACTTGTTCACACACTTGCCTTTCTTCATTGATTAACTGAGTTGCTGCTGCATGCCAGACACGGGGCCTACAGCACATACTCCACATTTTGGCAATAACTAAAGTGATCTCATATGCATGAAGGTGTTGCTCAAAGTTGAGAACAGAGAAAAAAAGAGAAACCTCCTTGTCAACGTGCCAAGGAGGAGGCAGTACTCTGTTATTTCAGTAAATATTTATTATATAAGTGAGGCATAGAGTCTGTGAGACTTTCCCAGAAGTACTAGACTGTTCCAGGGAAACGAGAAAGGTGAGGCTTCCACACAGGCCAAAATTGTAAAGGCTTTCAGAACAAAGATTAGGAAAATATTGCTGTGTGTTTTCTCAGGATTCATTTGCTTCGGCAAGGTAGCAGGAAATTGGAAATACTTTAGGGTTCTCACACAGCTAAAATATAATACTCATGGCTCCTAACCATCCTGGAGAAACCTTTGTCTCCTCCAACTCTCTCTCTCTCTCTCTCTCTCTCTCTCTCCCCCTCTCTCTCTCCCTACCTTCTTCTTTGCTTATGCCTCAGGCCAACCAACACTGTAGTCAAAGACAATAGCAGTTAGTTTTAAGAAAATTGCTGAGTTAAAGCCAGGAAATAGAATGTGATGGACAACAATATTTGTCTAGGAAATACGAAGAACCCCCTCCCCCACCAAATCATTCTAGAACTGATATTCACATTACCAAAAAAAAAAAAAGCGCAAAACACAAAAATCAAGCAAACAAACAAAAACAGCCTAGTCGTATCCTTTATTTTAAGAAATTTTACTGAGAATTAATTGATCCAACAGTGAAGAGTGTTACTCCTCTACTTGAAGGCAGGGTCCTAGAGTCCAGAGCCCATCCCTTTGGCTTCCCTCTCACCTCTGCAGTGACCCAGTGACCCAAAAGTCAGGTCAATGGATCTTCCCCAGACTGAATAAAAACCCGAGGAACCCCAGTTTGAAAATGTCCGTTCCAGCAAAGAGGGTGCACTATGACACACATGGGCATCGTTTACGAAAAGGCAAGACTGTTCAGTCCTTGACTCAAGTTGTGTACTATTTGTTCTTGGAAACAGAGAGACAAACCATCCAGTGTCATCACATCCTGACCCAGCTGGGTTGAGGCTGCTCAACACTGGGGATAATCTTCAGGTTAACAATAGCAGGCAGCTTGTGTTTGACGGCATGAACAGAGGGAAAGTATGGCCTACTCAGCTTACAGGGAACTGAACACAGTGTGTTAAATTGACGAAGTGTTGAAAACAGATTGCCTGAAATGCTGACATTATTTGTAATGTGAGATTTCCTGTGCAAATCTAGCAACCTTGTGTGTTGGCAGTCACATTATGAAGATATATATGAACCCTAAATCCCCAGTAATAAATGGATGAGTTAGAAGGCAGATGAGAGTTTGTACCTGAAAGAATTTGGAAGAGGAGAAAGGTTTTATTGTGTGAAAGTCAACAGGGGATAAACAATTTGACTAATCCTGACCCAGCCCTGCCTTTGCATGCCCTGCTTTTTTATTCAGCCCACAAAGAATGCCATGAGCCATGTCTTGTGATGGGCACCCCATGACCACGTGTGAAAATGCTGACTCACCTCCCATGCTGCTGACATTCACCAGCCTTCCTTTGGATTTCCTAAGAAGAGGCAAAAATGTCTTTGTGACCTCCACAGTTCCAAAGAAGTTCACGGCCATGCATTGTTTGTAGTCAGTCATAGGAAGAAGCTCCCCATCAGATGGAAAGCCAAGCACCCCAGCATTGTTGACCACAGCCCACAGTCCTGGAGACAGAAAACCATAATGAGTGAGTGTCTGGAAGAGTAAGTGAATAACACAACCTGTGACACCTGGAAGACCATGCAAGAGGTGTTACATGTGAGCCAGGTTTCCCGTGGGATTAGAGTCTGCCACTGGACAAAGGCAAGAGTCTTAGGGAAAAGGAGTGGGAGTGGGAGGGGAATTCCTGTACCAGGAAGCCAGATGTGCAGAGGTGTAAAGTAGAACATTCTGTTCCAGAAACTCTTCAGAATTTACTAAGCGAACCAGCAGGTATTGCAGATTAAGGGTTTGGCAGGAGCCATTATCCTGAAAGGACCTCTAATCCTTGTTAAGGTGTTTAGATAGGGAACCACTGATAGGGAACCAACAAACCACTGATAAAACAAATTCCCCACCACAGGCATGCCACGTGGGAAGACCCCTGTGCATGGAGGCTCTGTATGTCTAAAGGATTTTAGGAGATGGATGGCATTGTAAAATGCGAATGCTGTGAAGATTAGTCTCTGGAAAGTAATGGGGAAGGAAAGATGGGTTGCCATTGGGATAGCCAATTGGGATATCCAAGGAGGCCATTGGGATAGCCCAGGTGGAAGAAGGTGAGGGTCCAGTGCATGCAGTGCTAAGTCATAGCGCTATGCAATGGTAGGAAGGAGCTGGAAGGTAACTACCCAGGAGGTAGACTTGACAGGACTAGGGTCAGTAGGATACAGGCATTGAGGATAAGCTGAGGGTCTCAGTGACCCACAGGTTTCCGGCTTGAATGACTGGTTAGGTGGTAGTGCCAGTGTCGGAGCTGTGGGATGCAGGAGAGCAAAACGATTTGCAGAATGGCAGCAGGGAATAAAAAAACAATGAGCAGTTTTTGACATGTTGAAGTTGAAGCCTCTGGAGTATAAGGGAAGATGTCTGGTAGATAACTTTGTATACGTGGAGAAGAAGGGTTAGGTTGGTAATATATTAGTATATTTGGGAGTTATTGGTATAAACCAGTGTTTTTTGGCCCTGCTCTAACATAAGCATCACATTGGGAGCTTTAAAAACTAATGATACCTGGGATTCCATCCTAGGGACAGATTTAATTGGGTTTGGGGGATCTGTTCAGTCACACAGGGCCTGGTGCTTCAGAAGGGTCCTGTATGTGGTTTCAGTCTCTGCTGTCACCATCTTACATTCCTAATAATTTTCCAAACTCAAACTAGGGGCCCTATATTTTCATATTGCTTTGGGTCTGCCAAGTTACATAGCCCATCCTGAACCCCAGCATGGGTAATTTT
Source organism: Macaca thibetana thibetana (assembly GCF_024542745.1). Lineage (NCBI taxonomy): Eukaryota > Metazoa > Chordata > Mammalia > Primates > Cercopithecidae > Macaca > Macaca thibetana. The sequence continues at coordinate 25,084,463 of NC_065597.1, read as the reverse complement.
CAAATGATTCTAATGTGCAGCTGGATTGAGAACTCTCGGTATAGGGAGCAAATGGTATGGCCCCAGACACATGGATTGGGAAGTCTGGGGATGCAACCCTCAGTAGCATTTGTATTTGTGGGGAGACAGAGGCAAAGTTTCATCCAGGAGAAGTGGAAAGAAAGATTGGAGAACTAGGAGAGCAATGGGGGCTGGGGACCCCAAAACCATGGAGGACAGTATAAACAACATGCTTAAATACTGCAGGGAAGTTAAAACCTGGGTCTTCCAGCAATCCCATTACTGGGTATACATCCAAAGGAATATAAACCATTCTATTATAAAGATGATTCACACGTAGGTTCGTTGCAGCCCTATTCACAATAGCGAAGACATGGAATCAACCCAAACGCCCATCAATGATAGACTGGATAAAGAAGATGTGGTACATATACACCATGGAATACTATGCAGCCATTAAAAAGAATGAGATCATATCCTTTGCAGGGACATGGATGGAGCTGAAAGCCATTATCCTCAGCAAACTAAAGCAGGAACAGAAAATCAAACACCGCATGTTCTCACTTGTAAGTGGGGGCTGAACAATGAGAACACATGGACGCATGGTGGGGAACAACCCACACTGGGGCCTGTTGTAGGGAGGGGAGGTAGAGCTTCAGGAATAATAGCTAATGAATCCTGGGCTCAATACCTACAGGGTGGGTGGATCTGTGCAGCAAACCACCATGGCACATGTTTACCTATGTAACAAACCAGCACATCCTGCACGTGTAACCCAGAATTTAAAATAAAAGTTGAAAAAAAAAAAAAAACCAACTAGGTCTTCAGGCTAATACTGATTAGCTTTGCCAGATTAGTTAGGGAGGCAGAGTGAGAACCAACATCAAATTGAAGGTGAGGAAGAGAATCAGAGAGCTACAGGGTTCCATGGAGCTTGGCCATGAAGGAAAGAGAAGAGGAGGGGTAATGGGTAAAGGAGGACAGTAACCATGAAGGTATTTTTCTTCTAAGCTGGGGACTCTAATGCATGTTGCTATTGTGGACAGGAAAGCAATGAGCTGGGGCTGGTGGAGTTGTTCATGGAAGAGTGACTGAGAAGTTGGTGAGAATGAGATAGAGGTTTCTGTAAGTTCTGTGTGGATGGGCCCATGTCTGAGTTACTCCGAAGGTCTTCATGTTGATAGAGGCCCTCATGCATGGTAGGGGTTCAGCACAGGTGTGTTCCAGTGCAAGCAGTGGCCAGAGTGGAGTAGGGGGTATGATCAACCCAAGCTGGAACAAGAACTGGGTGTTCAGGAGGAGGGTAAAGGCACTGAGGGTGCTGGCGGCAGTACCTCTGTCCTGCAGCATTGCTGCAACCTTGCTGTAAGCATCTTTTATCTGCACTGGCTTCGTGACGTCCATTTGGAGCACCGAGAGGCGCGGGGAGCAGGTTCTTCGCAATTCCTCAGCTCCTGGGCCATTTTCATTCAAAACTCCGGCGAATACCGTGAAGCCCAGCTCATCCAGATACTTGCACAAAGCGTGACCAAGCCCGCAATCACCACCTGTATAGGGTCAGGGGAGTAGGGAGTGAGTTCAAACCACAGTGACAAGAGAAAATATTTAACAAGGAAAACATATTACGTTGTTTAGGATTCTCCATGCTCTCTGAAGAGAGGGATTCCTGAGGAAGTTTCTTTATGTGCTAAGTGGGGAGGTGGGAGGAGAAGCCAAGCCACACAGATACATTTCTCCATATAAAGAAAGGGACATAATGTAGAACTGAGGGGTGGTGGGTGGGCATAGGTGGAAAGAGAAAGGTTTTGGGGGAAGGGTAGTCCAGGGAGTGGCTGCTGGCCAAAGAAATTGGGAAGGAAAACCAAGACATGTAATGGAAGTAGTTTTAGTAATCTACAATGTGTAGTGTTTGATGTAACCTCACTCACTCTGTAAAACTTTCAGTCAAACATTCATTACAAACTCATACTTTGGACTTGGTTTTGCCTTATGGAGACACAGGGCAATAACAGAGGCTGCCCACAGGGGCAAGTTCATTCTGGATTATAAAAGTTAAAAGTTCATGGCCACCTGTGTTTCTCACCCTCCTGGGCCTTTTTTCCTGTCTATGACTGACCCTGAGCTATGGAATAGACATCAAGCCTAGAAATAAAGTTACAACAGAAACCAAATAGAAAGCCCTAATTGCATTGCTCTGTGAAAATGGAGAGTAATGTAATACACAAAGTATGACTTAAGCTTCTCAGAATTTGAGATAGGAGTGTACCCACCCAGCCAAGAGGGTATTAGGGACCCCGGAAAGAGTGTTTTATACCCACAAGTGCAAAATGTAGATGTCTGAAATTCCCAAGTTGAAGATAACGTGAACATTAAATCACCCTTTGAGCTACATACACCATGATAAACAAATAACAGTTAATGTCTTTCTCCTTTTAATGAGAAAGTATTTCATATTGCCTGTGTCATGTGATCTTCCTTGGACTCCTGTAGGGATCTCTTTTGTCAGTAGCCAGACATCCCCGCCAAGAATTGGGAAATAAGGAAAATTAGAGTACATGCAGAGAATCAACTCAAAGATCAGTATGTGAGTGGGCAGAAAAGAGATCTTGCTTCCAAGCTAACAACAGGGGCCTGAAATCTACTGTCCGCAAAGAGAGGACAGGTGTTCACATACACTGTTGATAAACATGTGCAGGACTAAAATCAGCCAATGTGAATTCGCCTATCTTTTGACCCCAAAAGTCTCAGTATTCATCCTAGAGAAATACTTGCAGGTACATAAATGATGTTCTTTATAGCACGGTGTAAGAGCAAAAGAAGGAATTAAATGTCCATGAATAGGAGAATGGTTACATAAATTATGGTACATAAAATGGAATACGACAAAGCAGTTTTAAAGATGGAATAGAACTATCCAAAATGACATGGATATTGCTCCAAGATGCTTTGTTAAGTGAAATAAAATAACTTGTGGTATAATAATAATTAATAAAATCCAATTTAATGCAAAAAAGGAGGAGAGTTGATTCTATACATACCAAGGTGTGGAAATGTAAAAGCAAACAAACAAAAAAGAATTTGGAAGGAGAGATCCCTAAGTTCCCCTTAGGAAGAGAGGCAGAATGGTGGGGGACCTTATCTTGTAATGTTTACCATTTTTGCTACAAGAAAGTACTTTTTTCTTTTTTTAAAGGCTATGCTAATTAGAATGGAGATTGGCCAGCCCTCTAAGTGTAGAAAAGGGTGGAAAAGAGAGAGAAAGTCTAGCATGGTTGGCATCTGCAAACACTGCCAGAGGGAGAATGATAGTCATGACAAAAGGTGTGTGTGCTCCTGTCCTTCTGACACCATTAAGAGATGAATGCCTCTGGTTGCCATCACTGATTGCGTTTAACGTTTGCTCCATCTCCTTCCTTATGTCTCCATGTGTGTCGGTGCTCAGTAAATAGCCCTTGAGTGTAAGTGGTTTCCTCCCTGGGGCTGGCCAGAAGAGGAGATGGTACCAACTGAGACAGATGCAAGTGTCTGGACCATGTGATAGACACCTGCCTTAATGTAAATTAATGTATTAGAATTCTGGTACGAATACATAATAATATGTGTGTATAACCATTTTGTGAGCCCAGTTCCTGAAGAAATGGACCTGTTGCTGGACAAATCCAACTTCTGGATCCACAGCGCTGAGGCCAGAAGCTGAGCACTGGCAAGTTCACCAGTCAGCAGACCAATGCTGTGTGGGTCTCCCTGGAATCCCCTAAATACCACTGGTGGTCAAGTCTATCCTATAAAATTATTCCCAAAATGTCTACAGTAGAAATTATCCTTCCTATCTTACAGATGAGGGAACTGAAAACAAGAGATGCCAAGATCACACAGATGGTAGGGATCAACCTGGACTCTTTATTGGATCCTAAATCCAAGTTCACCAGTCACTGTCATACTGGACCAGCCACCTTCTCCTTCATCTGTGTGAGCAGAGAAGGGAGGTTTGGGCAAGCTAATCCCAGGATGATCCTCTTGTGGTCTGTAAGAAAGGATATGAATTAACCTGAAAATAACTAACTTTGAACCAGGTTGAAGTGAAAAGTACCTAGAGCCTGGTTATACACACCCTGCTGGGTGAGGCCAAGAGTTTCATGGACAGCCTCTCCCATTTTGTGATGTACCATACCTTATGCTTCTGCCTTATTATTGGCACAGCTAGATATATGGGAGGCATGGATTTTAAAGCACCCAGTTCCCCTTAGAGGCTTGTGTGATATCAGGATGCCCAGCATATTCCTTCTGCACAGAGAAGAAAACTGCTCTGCAGTGCAGACATGAAGACCATGACCTTGACTCTACAGGGCATATAAACACCCCACCAGGGTGTCTGCTGCTGTCTAGAGACCTAAGACAGGAGGAAAAGGGTCATCCACCCAATTAGAGCTGCTGACCATGAAGGCATGCAAACTGTCACCTGTATCCAAACCTGAAGTCCATCATCTGCTCCCCAAATCCACATGAGAATCATGAACTTTGCACTTTCCAGTCCTTCCTTTGACCTTGCATCCCACAAACACTTTGATGTGTTCAACACTGTATGCCTCCACACATGATGCTGAGAGCTTCCCCTTCCCCACAGGGGGTCCGTCCATAAGGTTGTAATTGTCCTGTGTAACTCCACCACTTGTCTGAGGCTGACTGGACCAGAGTCAACCAGCTTTTCTCTTTCAGAAATGTGGGGTTGTGGCTGCAAGATCCAAAGCAGTGTCCAATACTGTCTGACCCAGAAGGACATTAAACTCAATAGCAAATGGGGGTCTGGGGGTCTATCTTCCTTCATGCACATGGAGATATGGGCTAAGTCCTCTTGAAGAGTAACAAGAGGCAAAGCTACAAATAAGAGCAGAGTCTGAGGTCGGATGTTGTCCACAGACATAGATGAGCATCTTCTTGGCTCATGATAACTTTTCAGTCTCTGGTAAACCTCAAGTGACCTCTTCCCCATGTGTGCCTTAAGAAATTCCACATCCTCATAATAATCCCTCTTCTTTCTCAAGTTAGTTTCAGTATCTTTCCTAAACTCCATCTTTTTCTCTTACTGCAGACACTAAAACTAGTTATCTCTGCTTTGGAAAACAGTCCTCAAAAGGTTAAATGTAATGTTACCAGATGACCTAGCAATTCTGCTCCTAGGTGTGTACCCAAGAGAAATGAAAATATATGTTTCTGCAAAAACCTGTACACGAATGTTCATAGAAGCATTATTCATAATAACAGAAAAAAGGAAACTAAGCAAACATCCATCAACTAATGAATGGATAAAAAATATGGTATATCCAACAGTGGGATATTATTAAGCCATAGAAAGGAATGAAGTTTCTAGGCTTGCTACAGTACGAACATTGAAAACATTATACTGAGTGTAACAAGCCAGTGCGGTAGGTAAAGGGATGAGAGCAAGGAGGAGACATTGTGATCTGACTCCTTTTCCTCTGAGCAGAGGATAATTTGTCACATTTTGGAAGGCAGTGCCTTTGAGCAGCTTCATGAGCCTAGGATCTGACTCTCTTAGGAAAGTTCCTTGGAAGAGCCTACAGGTGATGACAGTGTTGAACTTTAGACAAGCCCTGTAATCCTGGAAAACTGCAAAGGTTAACAAATGTCCCCACCCTTTTGTGTTCTGGGAAGCAGCTCACTGCAAATAACTCCCTTCCCCATATGACTTAGATGAGACTCACAGATGCTCCCACTTCTTTACCTATGACAAGGCCAGACCCAGAGCCTCCAAACTCCCTTTCTTTGTTTTTGTGGTTAGTTGAACTGCCTGTTTCCACTGGTCGGTCAGAACAAAGTGTTTGTTAACCTAACTTTGGTGTAGTTTCTCTCCTTTCCCCAGGTCCTGGGCCACCCTCAGCCTGAGCCAGCAGACAAGTCCTCTTTACAGACCTTCCTGATCAGCCCTCAACGTCTGTCTGATTGTGTCACTCTGATCATCCCAGCCCCCAACACCCACTTCTTTCTAGCCTTGTTTATGCCTCTTTAGCAACACAAAACATTTACTGCCTCATCTTGAGACACTTGGAGATTATGTGGTTAGAACATTCCCTCTACTGCAATAATCCTTTTGAGTAAAATCTTTCCTAACTAAATCTGAGTTTGCTTTTATTTGGCAGTGAATTAATGAAGCCAGAGATCACAGGAGACCATCTGCTTGTGTTTACCTATGAGGCAGTGTGGCATAGGGGCATGGGTACGAATCTAGTCCTGCTATTCCTGCCTGTCTAACCCTAGAGAACCTTTCTAATTGCTCTGTGCCTCCGCTTCCTTATCTGTAAAATGGGCTTAATAATGGTACCCATGTCAGTTAATATTTGTGAAGTGCCTAATAGAGCCTATTCCAAATAATTACTACATCGGTCTTTTTAAAAAACAATACTGTGTCTTTATTTTAATTTTCAGGTGTTTCCACTCACATTATTGGTAAGCGTAGAGTTTGCCTCTACTGACTGTCAGCTGAACATCTTGGTTAAGACTCAGACTGCCTGATTCTCCTCTTCCACTTTCCTATGTGACTTTCCCAATATGGGCCTCGGGAAAGTCACACATAATCATGTGGAACCTCCACTTCCTCACGTGGAATGTAGGGTCATCATAATACCCCCTCCTAGGCTGGCATGGGAAGTCAGCAAGACAGGATTTCGCACTGGCCCAGCGTGTTGTGAATGGCTGTCATTAGTATCATGGCTCTAACCATGGCGTCATTTCTGACTTATGATGTTAGAGATCAGGCTGTGCTAGCCCCTGGTGTCTATGAAGTCTTGAGGCAGTTCAGGGGTCAGAGGGCCTTGAAAAATCTGTGGCTGAGGAATCGCTCCTTGAGGAGAGGGAAAAACAATTGTGTACTCCGGAAACCCGGCGACAAAGCCAGGGCTTTCGTGAGAAGGTGGAAGGGTTTCATAAGAGTTACCCAACAGTGGTGTTTGACAATACGCACACCGAGTATGGATTGCCTGTTTACCAAGTTCCAGCTAGTTCACATGCATTTACTCATTGAATCCTCTCAATCATCGTGGGAAGTAAGTAATGTTACCATCACCCATTTACAGAGGAGGAAACTGAGACATGGAAGGATTAAGTCATTCAGCTAAGACATAGCAAAGGTAGTTTGGAGCCAGGCACAGACTGGGATATAAACAATTCGGGTATAAAATATTCAAATCCTCCAAAGCACAAGGCCTAGCCCATAGTGGATGTTCAATAAAAAAGCACATGTTGGATGAATAAGCATTGAAGAGGGCACTAGAATATGAGTGCCTTACAAACCAAGAGAGGGTCCTTTGTCGCTAGAGCTGAGGACACCTGACTCATAGTAAGTGCTCAACGGGGTAGAGAAAATGCTGAGGTTGGTGTTAAACTATGTCATTTGGGATCATTCCATCTCTAGCAGCCTGGAAACCCATCAACCTGGAACAGGCAATGAGTACTAGAGACCCATTTGTACAAGATTGGAGTGAATTTGAAATAGCAGTTAATTCTAAAAATAGTAATAAAGTCTCAGTTTATGTGCAAATTGGAAATAATGTGAATCACCTTGAATTTTAGAGCGTTAGGAATTGTATATTGTAGTTGCAAAGTGTGTTTATGCTACTGCCACATGGGGGCACTATATTAGCTGGTGAACGGAAACACCCCATCATTTGTTGGTTCAAGTCTTAAACTGGGCAAATTGTGAATAACGCGTGTTTGGGAGTTCCTCAGGCCAGGCCCCTTGAATGAAATGCATCCACCCTGTAAATACAGGACTGAGTGATGGGATGCATGTGCTCTGGAACACAAGCACTGTCCTTTGGAAGCTACAGTTAGAGAGAAGGAAGAGGGGGAAGAATTTACAAACCTGTAAATGGTTTTTAGTCATTAATGAAACATCATACAAGAAATAAAACCTCACAGTCAATACTGAGATCAATAAAAGAAGACCTTCTCCATAATCTCACCAATACTGCATAACTCTCATAATGTTCATATTCTTTTTCTTCTAGTCTCCTTTCCTACATATCGTTCTTTAACAGTTATAGCACACATACAATTCGACAGCTGATTTTTAAATTACTATTATATAGACCAGTTTTACATATTTCTACATAGTCTTCAAAACCATAATTTTTCATTACTGTAGATAAAATTGTCCTTATTAAAATGCAGCCAAGAAAAATGATGAGAACCTGGATTCTGGAGCTGGGAGACCTGGGTTCAAATCCCAGCTCTGTCACTTAACAGCTGTGTGACTTTGGTTGTCACTTAACTTCTCTGTGCCCCAGTTTCCCCATCTTTAAAATGCAGTGACACTAGGACCTGGCTCACAGAGCTGTCAGGAGAATTAAATAATTTTATATATTAAAGGAATTGGAACAAGGTCTGGCACAAAGCCACTACTCTCCAAGTGTTTATTAAATAAATGGTAACTTTTTTTTTTTTTTTTTTTGAAACAGAGTCTCACTCTGTCGCCCAGGCTTGAGTGCAGTGGCACAATCTTGGCTCACTGCAACCTCCACCTCCCATGTTCAAGCAATTATCTTCTTCAGCCTCCCGAGTAGCTGAGATTACAGGAGCCCACCACCACGCCCAGCTAATTTTTGTATTTTTAGTAGAGACGGGGTTTCACCATCTTGGCCAGGCTGGTCTTGAACCCCTGACCTCGTGATCCACCCGCCTTGGTCTCCCAAAGTGCTGGGATTACAGGCATGAGCCACCGTGCCCGGCCCATAAATGGTAACTTTTTTAAAAACCCACACTACACTACTCCTTTCACTGGCTTCTTCTAGTTTCTGGAACCAAAAGGGTTTTCAGTCCAGTTCTCCTCTCAGAAGGTCATCACCGCTATTCTAGCCACAGTGAAGAATCAGCCAAAGATCACAGCTCTGCTTTCTGAGTCCTTACCCCTAAAGCTCCTCCGAGCACCCCCTTTGCCAGTGATATCTTCAACCACCAGCAGCTTAAGGCGGAGATGCTAACGGGGTTGGTATCTTCAGAGGCACCAAGACCCTTTCTCATAGTGGAAGCCCACTTCTAATAGTAGAATGGACAAACACAAATTGAAGATCTACTAGATATCAGTAAAAGGATGTGATCTGAACAGGCATTTCATTTGTCCCATACAATTAATTTTGTAAAAATTTGAACAAAGACTCAAAATCGAGAGATTGTACCTGAAAACCCAGAGCAATGATTTCTCTTGATTAACCAGATGAGCCAGCATTCCCACAAGGGACCCATCAGCTGAGACTGAGGACCTCCAGGGCTCCCCCTCTGATGGGGTATGCACTCCAAGGAACAAGGTTCACTCATCAAGAGCTCACACACACATTCCCATCACCAGCTTCCCTCAGTAATGTGGCCTGCCCTGAGCCTACCATCACCAGCTTCCCTCAGTAATGCAGCCTGCCCTGAGCCCATAGCCTTTTGAGCTGGAGACCCCTGACATACAGTTTCCCACTTACGAAGGTCATCTGAATCAAAGCTGTTTATCTGGTTGAAAGCCTGTGGGAAACTAGTGGGAAATGGACTTTCCCCACCCTTTCGTTTAAGACTTAGGCAATCCATCAGATTGCCACCCTCATGTTGACATTGCCTGTTCCCCATAAAATAGATTAAGGTATAATAAAATGTTAGATAAATACAACAAAACTCCAGCATACTTAGGATTGCCCTGAGGTCAAAATAAAGCTCAACTCTTAATCCAGGAAGAGCAACTGCTTGACATCCCACCTCCTTTGCCCTCAGCATTCTTAAACGATAACAGTCGTCGGGTGAGGAGGCCTTGGGAAATAGCTAGATTTTTCATGTCAATTTTTTTAATGGAAACAAATGCTTTTTTCTTGGAACACAACCTTGATGAAGAATTCTCCCATATTCTTGTCATTCCTGTGTTAAGATGAGCAACTGAAATGCCCGGGAAATTAAATACTCGCCCAAAGTTACACAACGGGAATGTGGTAGAGTCGGCCCTGAAACCCAGGTTTGCTCTTTGCAAAGCACATTCCTTTACTGTCCCGGTACCACTTTTAACTTCTGACACTTCTTCCTACCTGTCTTCACCTCCATTCTTTTGCTCACTTATTCATTCAGGGAGATCACCGTGTTAGGTCCTAACAACCCCCACCCATAAAAGACAAATACTCCCTGGCTTCACGAAGCGTACTGCTTAGGAAAGAGGTTTTCACGCCTGAGTCCCAATACAGTCTAAAAAAAAGTCAACGCCCAGGTCCCATCCCCACAGAGTCTCATTTAATTGGCCTGGATGGGATCAGTACCCACTGGCAACAGTTTCTGAGATCTCTCCAGGAGATTCCAAAGTTCAGCCAGGATTGAGAGCCACCAATGCAGGGCAGTGATTTTCAATCACGGACAATTTTGTCCCTTGGGGAATATCTGGCAATGTCTGGAAACATTTTTGGTTGTCACAACACAGAGTACTATTGAGGCCAGAGATGCTTCTCAACATCTGCCAGCCAACATCCAGCCTCAAATGTCAACAGTGCCAAGACTGAGAAATCCTGGTCTAGAGAGAAAATGCACATTGGATAAATAATTACAATATTGGTGAACGTTATTAATAGGAAAGACTTAGGAATATAAGTCATAGTCTACTTTGACAGAGAACTCCAGGTTCCTCCTTAAGGGAACCCTCATCAGAAAAAAAATATGGGCAGGAAAGAGAAGAAACTAGGTGATCACCCTCAGGGTATGGACTCTCTTGGGCTGTCTGGTTCACTGTTCTAGACCCCACACCTACTGAGCGACTGTAGTAAATATTTACTGAAAGACAGAATGAGCAACTGAGTAAATGAAGAAGTATCACAGTCTGGGCACCACCCATCACCTTCTCACAGTTTCATGTGCTTGCCCTGTACTCACTCCCTGGACCCACTCATCACCCTCCCTGAGCTCTGCCATCTGTCCACAGTGCCTAAAAATCAGATTCTTTCTTTTAAATTACCTTCATTTTTTAATAGGAATATAACTTGTGAAAAGTTTCTCAAATTCTGTATTCACAAAGGAAACTGAACTATACAGATGACTAATTCAGCATTCAGCTAAGACCTGGTCACCATGAAAATTCGCATTACCCTTAGGGCACAGGTGAACCAACACAAAGCTGATGTGGGAATGGGTGGGGTAGGCGGGCCCTAATGACTTTTGCCCATGAAAGGGGACTACAAAAGTTTGAGAGCCTTATGTTTATATATGCTATCTTGCTTTATGCTTGCAACCTAAGGTAAGGTGCTCATTTTTTAAAAAAACAGATTTTATTTTTTAGAGCAAATTTAGATTTACAAAAAAATCAGAAAGCTAGTACTGAGAGTTCCCAAATACTTCGCGTACAGTTTCCCTGTTATTAACATCTTATGGCTGGATATGGTAGCTCACACCTGTAATTCCAGAACTTTGGGAGGCTGAGGCAGGAGAATCGCTTGAGCCCAAGAGTTTGAGACCAACCTGGGTAACAAACGGAGGCCCTGCCTCTACAAATAATTTAAAAATTAGCCAAGTGTGCTGGCACACGCCCCTGGCCCCAGCTACTCAGGAGGCTGAGGTGGGAGAATCACCTGAGCCCAGGAGGTTGAGGCTGCAGTGAGCATGATCACACTGCTGCACTCCAGCCTGAGTGACAGAGCAAGACCCTGTCTCAAAAAAAAAAAAGTTAACAACAATAGCAAAAATCTTACATTAATATGATGTAGTTACACCTTCTACAATTAATGACCCAATATTGATACATTATTATTAACTAAATTCTATGCTTTATTCAGATTGCATTACTTTTACCTAATGTCCTTTTTCTGCTGTAGGATCCTGTTCAGGACATTGTTACATTTAGTCATCCTGTTTGCTTAGACTCCTCTGGGCTATGACAGGTTCTCAGACCTGACATAGTTGACATAGTTGATGGTTTGAAGGAGTGCTCATCAGATATTTTGTAGAATGACTCTCTATCTGAATTTGTCTGATGCTTTTCTCCTGATTAGACTGGGAGTATAGGTTTGGGGGAAGAAGATCACAGAGGTAAAATGCCATTTCACATCACATCACATCACATCACATCACATCAAGGGTACATAGCACCCATGTGACGTAAGACCGCTGCTGATGTTGACCTGGAAGATGTTGACCTGGATGAAGTAGAGTTCATCAGTTTTCTCCACTGCACAGTTGCTTTTTCCCCTTCCCAAGCTGTACACTTTGAAACGAAGCTGTTGTGCACAGACCACACTTAAAAACTGGCGAGTTAGTCTGAGCGCGGTGGCTCACGCCTGTAATCCCAACATTTTGCAAGGCCAAGGCGGGTGGATCATGACGTCAGGAGATCGAGACCATCCTGGCCAACGTGGTGAAACCCCGTCTCTACTAAAAATACAAAAATTAGCCGGGCATGGTGGCAGGCGCCTATAGTCCCAGCTACTCAGGAGGCTGAGGCAGGAGAATCACTTGAACCAGAGAGGTGGAGCTTGCAGTGAGCTGAGATCACACCACTGCACTCCAGCCTGGTGACAGAGCGAGACACCATCTCAAAAAAAAAAAAGAAAGAAAGAGAGAAAAGAAAAGAAAAAGAAAAAGTGGGGAGTCATGCTCCTTCTTTAGGGTGGAATAGCTCCATAAATTAATTGGAATTCTGCAGAGAAGATTTATCTCTTCTCCCTCACTTATTAATTTGTTCAATTACTTATTTATATCAGTTTGGACTCATGAACATTGATTTTATACTTTGGGTTATAGCTTACTACTTTATTTATTGTGTTGCTCTAATTCTTCCAGCTTTGGCTATTTAGAGCTTCCAGTTGGCTCCCATAAAAAAAGTGTACATTTTTTCCCATTTTACAGAGGAGGAAACCAAGCCTCAGAAAGAATATAAAAAGTTTCCAGCCTCACCCAAGTGAAAAAGCAGAGGTGCAATTTGAACCCTACGTCCATAAGATTCTAAGGCACCTGTTTGGTTGGTTGGTTGTTTTTGTTTGTTTATATTTCCTGTCTAACACATTCTCTCTGAATATAGTCAACTTCCATGAATCAATGACTGGTGTATATTTCACCTATCATTGTGAATAAGCAATAGCATTTTTGAGGTTACCAATCTGCTATGTATTATACATTATAGAGAAACTTAATCAGCACCCAGGTTAAGAAATGGAACATCACCAGTTCACCAGCAATCTCCCTTATATCTCCTTTCAGTTGTCCCCACCCCTCATAGGTTACCACAATCCTGACTTATAACAGCATAGATCTGTTTTACCTGATTTTTGTTTTAAATAAATGGAATTAGGTGTCAGTCCTCTTTGTGGCTGGCTTCTTTTGTTCATTCTCCTATGTTTTCCTGTGGTTTGGTTAATAGAAGTTTTTTTGTAAATGTTCCAACCATATATTTCACAAGAATGGCTACAAGTAAAGTAACACTTGTAAAAACACGTTAAGCAACTACATAAAAAGTAAATTTACTTAAGATTAGCATGACACAAAAAAGAGAAAACGAAGCAGAGATACAACTAAATTGCCCCACTATCGCAGGGTCCTTTTTATAATTGTCTAAGGTTTTATCTAAGTAGGGCAGCCTTACTAATGTTCCTTTTTTTCATGGGAAAGATGCTTCCTGACTGACAGGATGTCATTCTTGCCAACACATGACCAAAAACTCACTCAGCTGCTTCTAAAATGTAATGGTACAAGATGCAACTTGCCAAACTTGAATAAAATCCAAGGTGTCTGTGATTTACAGTTTTCTATCTTCTGTTTCATTACTAATTACCACCATTGACCTAGTTCTTTACAACAGAGATGTCCCCGGGCAAGCTTACCCTTCTCATGCCACCGTGGACACTGTTCAATCAAATCACCTCTCCCTTGGAATCTACTCACCCCAATACTCCTCACCAACCACAGAGGAAACCAATTTGCCACCCTCACTCACACCAGAGCACTGTGTTATTTTCTAGTTGGATCCACGTTTTCATTGCATGGTTTTCCAGTTGAATCCAGGCTTTTCATTTCTGCTCCATTCTTACCACATCTCTCCCCAACTCACGAACTTGCTCTGACACCCACTTGCCTGATAGGTAATGGATACAGTATACTGTCTGGATATTAATAACTCCTGCATTTGCCCACTCCAGGGAAGTTTTGTACATTTCCCAACCTTAGGACCTACCTTCTATTCTAGTTGGGCTGATTTCTTCATCATCTCACATATGTCCTGCTTACTCCATCCTGTGTTCCCGCCTATTCATTATCTCATTCTTTCAATAGCTCTTTGTTAAGCATGTGTCATGTACTCTTCTACATCATGGGGACACGGCAACATGTAAAACCATCCAAGTCCTCATCCCACGGAGCTTAGCTTGTAGGGGGTGATGGGAGACATTCAATAAGCAAACGTATTGATGTCAGGTGGGAATGGATGTTTGCAACAGAATAGTGACTGGGTGCCAGGATGCCATGTTCAGGGACAGCAACTCTGAGTGGGGAGCAGCTGAATAGCTATCCCAGGGAAGGGTGCACCAGGTACAGTGCAGAGCAGGTGCAAAGGCTCTCAGACAGGAACATAATTCTCAGTCGAAGAGCAGAGAGGCCATTCTAACCATAGGAAAATAAGCATAGAAGAGAATAAAAGGAGCTAAATTATAGCAGCAGTTCAAGGCCAGTCCATGTGGCCTTCAAGTCAGTGATTTTCAGTCCCCCTCAACCCCCCACCAGGGAATATTTGACAATGTCTGGAGACGTTTTTGGTTGTAAAAACGGGGATGGGCTACTGATATCTGGTGAGGCCAGGGAGCTGCTAAATACCCCAAAATGCATAGAACAGACCCCACCACAAAGAACCATCTGGCCGCAAATGTGGAGAGAGCCGAGGTTGAGAGACTCTGCTTTCAGCCATGGGGAGGACCGTGAGTTTCATTGTAAAGTGTGATGAGAGATATCATCAGAAAGTTTTGAACCAAGGTGTGACTTGAGTTGACTTAGGTTTAAAAAAAAAAAAAAGAAATATTTCTATTGGACAGCACCCTTCCTTTTCTGCTAAAGACACTAGTGGGGAAAGAGGAAAAAAAATGACACCCCAAAGAGATGAAGTGGGAGTGGGGACAGAAAGTAACATTTCTGGAGGTTGGAAAATTAAGTTGGTAGAAATGGCTAAGTGGTATGTTAAGAATAGGGCAGGGCTGGGCACGGTGGCTCATGCCTGTAATCTCAGCATTTTGGGAGACTGAGGCAGGCGGATAACTTGAGGTCAGGAGTTCGAGGCCAGTCTGGGCAACATGGTGAAACCCCATTTCTGCTAAAAATGCAAAAATTAGCCAGCTGTGGTGGCACACGCCCGTAGTCCCAGCTACTTTGGAGGCTGAAGCAGGAGAATCGCTTGGGAGGCGGAGGTTGCAGTGAGCCAAGATCGCACCACTGTACTCCAGCCCGGGCGACGGAGTGAGACTCTGTCTCAAAAAATAAATAAATAAATAAATAAATAAATAAATAAATAAATAAATAAAAGAATAGGGCAGTCTGTTAATGGCTATGAGGATTTGGGGAGGGTGATAAAAGTGTGGAATAAGTGGTGATGGTTGCATAACCTTGTAAATACAGTGAAAACCACTGAAATGTATACCTTAAAGAGTAAATTTTATGGTATGTCAATTATATCTCAATAAAAAGTTATATTAGGCCAGGCACAGTGGCTCATGTCTGTAATCCCAGCACTTTGAGGGGCCGAGGCTGGAGGATCATTTGAGGCCAGGAGTTTGAGTCCAGCCTGGGCAATACGGTGAAACCCCGTGTCTACTTAAAACACAAAAATTAGCTGGGCATGCTGGTGCACATCTGTAATCCCAGCTACTCAGGAGGCTGAGACATGAAAATCACTTGAACCCAGGAGTCGGAGGTTGCAGTGAGCCAAGATCACACCAATACACTCCAGCCTGGCTGACAGAGCGAGACTCTGTCTCAAAAAAAAAAAAAAAAAAGTTAGATTTAAAAAAGAATGGAGCAGTCTAATATTTACAATGTCTGTGATGACAGAGGAGCCCTGAATTTTCTGGAAGGCATATTACTTTCATCTGATCTATGTGCGTGGCTTTTCTTTCTTTTTTTTTTTTTTTCAATAGGTGGGTTAAGGTAAGTGATTAAGGAGAAAGGGCTCATGAAATGTTTGGGCTGATAGCAGAGTAAAGAATGAGAGATGAGAGTTCATCTTCACTAGAAATCACAGCTAGAGGTGACTTGGAGAAAGACAAGCTTGGGAACTTGTAAACATGCAGCGGAAGGCATGGATAGACCTCCCTTAGGTCATCATGTAAGGACTCACGCATATGATCTCTTTTTTGTTTGTTTTGTTTTGTTTTGTTTTCACACGGAGTCTAACTCTGTCACCCAGGCTGGAGTGCAGTGGCCAGATCTCAGCTCACTGCAAGCTCCGCCTCCTGGGTTCACGCTATTCTCCTGCCTCAGCCTCCCAAGTAGCTGGGACTACAGGCGCCCGCCACAATGCCTGGCTAATTTTTTGTGTTTTTAGCAGAGACTGGGTTTCACTGAAGCACATGATCTCTTGACTTCATGAGCATGGTGACCTTAACTGATATCTGAATCACTTTGATTATCAGGAACAACTGCTTATTAAATAAAAATGATAATGAACTTCTATCTATGGTCATGCATTCTATGTTAGAACTTCTTTACATAATACAAGGGGAAGATGCTCTACTAGCCCAGTACCATCCATGTTCAGTGTTGTGTGAGCTCCCCAGTAGCAATACAAGATGAAACTTTGTTTCCACGGGCAGCAGCCCACAAAGTCTTCTCTGTGCACAGTCTCAGAGTTGATAGAACATCTTTAGAGGTCAACCACAACCAAAGAGTCTAATCAGTTCACTCAGCTTCCCTCTGCCCCCCATACTGGACTGGGTGCTACAGGTACAATGGTGACCAAGATGGACAGAGTTCTTGGCCTTAAGGTCTTACAGACTAGTGGAGAACTCAGAGTCCATGGCTAGCGCTGTGAACTTTCCCCAGTCCTGCTAAACTTATCATTGGTTATGTTGGTGTTTTTTATCTTAGTTTTCAATCCCCGCTACTTAAATAAATAAATAAATATAAAAACTTGGGAGAATGAAAAATGGAGATATTTCAATTTTGTCTTTTCATCTCTGTAGACTGCAGGGGTGTATCAAGTGTAGTTTACTTGGGATGTGCGCCTCTTCCAAACCAAATCTTCTCTACCTGTAAGACTTTTGGTTTGACTTTTTCTCCTGCAGTCCAGGTGACTCTGATCACTAATTCCCTGATGTACATGGGCTCCTTCTGTTGACCTCTGCATTTGCCAAGAAGCCGAAGCCTGTGCTAGCAGAAAAAAAGACTTCTTCTTAGCAACTTTTAGCTAATAAGTGCTATAGTTGGAATGTGTTCCCCAAATTTCGTATGTAGTAAACTTAATCCTCAAATTCATATGTTGATAGCATTGAGAGGTGGAGCCTTTGGGAGGTAGTTAGGACTAGACAAGGTCATCAATGGGGCCCCCGAGAGGGGACTGGTGGCTTTATAAGAAGAGGAAGAGAGACCTAAGCTGGCATGCTCTTGCTTTCTTGCCATACGATGCCCTCTACCATGTTATGATGAGAAAAGGAGGTCCTCACCCAATGCCAGTGCCTTGCTCTTGGGTTTTTCAGCCTCCAGAACTGTGAGTGAATAAATGCCTGTTGTTTTAAGGCAACTAGTTTGTTATACTTTTTTACAGCAGCTCCAGGAGACCAACAAAGTGAACTACCCGTCTCCTACCACATGTGATCTTCAGTAGACTTCCTAACCCTGCCCAAGCTAAGAGAAAGGATGCTTTTTCCCTGGATTGTGAGTTTTGAGCATAAAAAAATAGAGAGATGGGCAAGAGCTAGATTCAAGGCCTAGCTTTGTCAGTTACTCTCCTAGTGGGACTAGGAAAAGCTAGTCCAAGGGAAATGCATGCCCAGGGTCTAGCCTTCTGTAGATAGTTTCTGAGCAGGTAGAAGACCTCAACGGATGCTCCCCCGCTATGAGCAAACTAGAACTCACTGACAATTCCATTCACAAGAACCTCTCACTAGAACCGTTTGGATACAGGACAGTTCCCTTGCTCTGACCAAGGAGGAACAGCTGCCCACACTCAGTTCCCTGGGTCTAAGAGACAGTCAGACAATATCTTTGTTAAATTCATTATTTGCAAAGGCCTGGGGCAGAACACCAAAACAGAAAAAGAGGTAAGAGGATCCAGGCGTAGCTTCTCAATTTTTGGCAAACCAGAATGCCCACCCAAATAACAGAGAGGGGCACAGCCTTCCCAGTCCCACAGCCCACCAAGGAGGGACCTGGGATTGCTCATTTTTCCAGGAACCAACCCCCTATAATAGTCTCCGCAAGCTACCTACAAGACTGTCATCAAATCTCGGATACAACTTGATCCCTGGTTATATACCACGCAGACGTTATTTCTTGAGCACCTATGATGTGGTTGGCTCTGCATAAGGCACCGAGGGCACAGTGTGATCCTATCCTTGGTGATGGTGAGCCCTTGATAGAGACCTGCACCAGGTGCCAAGGGCACATGAAGAAGCATCCAAAGTCCATGGGGCCTGGGAGAGAGCAGGGAAGATTACACAGCTAAGCAAACTCTCAAAACTAGTATCCCCATTTTACAGATTAGTAATCTGAGGCTCTGAGATGTTAATTATCTGTCCCAGGTGACACACCAAGCAGCTGGAAGAGCTGAGAAGCTGCAACTAACTGATTCCAAAGTCCATGCTCTTTTTTTTTTTTTTTTTAAGTTCCGGGATACATGTGCCGAACATACAGGTTTGTTACATAGGTATACATGTGCCATGGTAGTTTGCTGCACCTATCAACATGTCACCCTGGTGTTAAACCCTGCCTGCATTAGCTATTTGTCCTGAGGCTTTCCCTCCCTCACTCCCACTCCAACAGGCCCCAACGTGTGTCATTCCCCTCTCTGTGTCCATATGTTCTCATAGTTAAGTTCTCACTTATGTGTGAGAACATGCGGTGTTTGGTTTTCGGTTCCTGTGTTAGTTTGCTGAGGATGATGGCTTCCGGCTTGGCTTCATCCATGTCCCTGCAAAGGACATTATCTCATTCCTTTTTAGTCCATGCTCTTTTTGCGCTGCTAGATAATCTCTCTCACCCTGGGGGGAAGGCACTTGCCTGCCTAGCAGTCACAGTCTTCGTTGGCTTATGCATTCATTCATGCATGCACACATTTCTTCAGTACATGTTTCTTAAGCATCCACTGCATACTAGGAGCTGTATGAAATGCTGTTATTACAGAACTGAATGAAATAATCAAGATAGTCTAGTGGGACTATGACACAGATATTTACTTGATAAATACTCAATTTCAAGGTGAGAAAAGTACTATGAAGGTAACAAATAGGTTATGAAGATTGAGAAATACACCTGGAGACTTAAAGCCTGGAGAACAGAGAATACCTGTTCAAGAAGTTAATATTTAAGCTAGTAGTTATCAACTGGCAGGGATTTTGTCCTCATGGGGCATTTGGCATTGTCTAGAGACATTTCTTCTTATCACAACTGGGGAGCAGATTACTGTGTCATCCAGTGAGTAGAGACTAAACATCCTATAATGTACAGAAAAGCCCCAACAACAAAGAAATTTTCCAGCCCCAAACGTCAATAGTGCCAAGACTTAAAAACAATAAAAACAGAAACCATGACTACCGGCAGTTAATTGTCATGTCTTCGACTAAGACATGAAGGTGAAGAAGTAAGCCAGCCTGTAAAGCAAGGAGGAAAAAACATTCCAGGTGAAAAGAAGAGTACATGGAAAGGCTTAAGAGCTTGGTGCTTCCAGCTAACCTGCAGGGGAGAGAGGTGTGGGATCTGGGGGCTCAAATTCCACAGGGCCCTCTAGTCTTGGGCAAAAGCTTGGGTTAGAATTCTCTATAGCAGAACGCCTTTGATGGGTGTTAAGCCAGAAAAAGACCTTCAGGCTACTCTGCAGAGAACAGGTTAAAGAGACAAAAGAGGAATCCCAGAAGTGAGCAAGTAGCCCTAAAAGAAATGACGGTAGCTTTGACTGCATCAGAAGCAGAGGAGGTGACGAGCCATGGACATATCTAGGTGCACTTTGAAAGTAATAGCCTCAGCACAGAGAACAAATTGTATATGGGTGGGCAGTGGAGGAGATGGGCAGACAAATGAGAATGGAGGGGAGCTCGTGGGATTCTGGTCTCTACAGAGTGCTGGGTAGTGCAGCTCACCAAGATGGGGAACACTGAGCAAGGGCCAGAAGAGAAGGGTCCCAAATCAAGAACTCAGTTTCAAGCATGTAAAGCCTGAGACACCCAGTGGAACTGGGTATATAAGGGTTGGAGAGGGAAACTGTTTATACGAGATTTTGAGCTGTGGTCCATTGGTAAAGTAGGGCTGGCTGTCCACTAACTTCACCTGGGATGGAGGCTCTCTAAAGAAACACCAATGCCCAGGCACATGCCTTAGATCAGATGAACTTGAGCTCTGGGAGTGGGTGCCCAAACATCATTATTTTTTAAAAGCCCCAAGGTGATTCTAACACACAGTGATGGTTGACATCCACTAGATTCGAGAAGCTGTCCCAAGGTGGAGACCTTCTCTGTACGCATGCAGCCCCACTGCGGGACTGAGAAGCCTCACCTTTGTGCCTTACCAAAGGAACTGTCTCTAGTTTGTGTCTATTGAAAAATTCCATCTCTGCTGCATCAGCGGTTGGCTGAAGTCTATCTGTCAAAACAATGAACTGCTTGTAGTCTCCGGCATTCTTGTGTTACCTGCAGTTCCAGACCTTTTGTTCGAAGACTCTCTTGTTTATGGCAATGTCAATCTCCTGGTAAGGCCCCAGGGCTGTTTCCTCTCTTTCATTCTTTGGGGGACAGAATGTTTGCAATCTCTTTGGTGAACTTTCTTTCCAAAATGCTCACAGCATCTTCTGACACTGTGTACTCAAAGCAGGAGATATATTCAGACCTGGCCTATTCTTCAAGGTCCAGTTAAATCTCCATTTCCCTTTAATATTATGGGGCACCCATCATGTGACTTGCTTTGTACCTGGCATTTGGGGACACCATGATCCACATGAATGGCATGACCCCTGATCTAGGACAAAGTGTCTCAACCTGAGAGCTATTGACATTTGAGGTCAGGTAATTTCTTTGTGGTAGGGGCTGTGCTTTGCATTATAGAATGTTTAGTGGCATCCTGGCTTCAACACTCAATACCTGTAGCATGTTGTCGTTCCCCCCTACCCTATAGATTTTGACAACCAAAAATATCTCCAGAATTGCCAAATATTCCCCTAGGTAGCCAAATTGCTCCCAGTCAAGAACAACTGCTTGAGAGGGAAGAGTATATTAAATAAATAGTCACAGAGAATGCTGATAAAGAATATGAAAGGGTCATAAACAGGAGAGATGTAATTGAACAGAGAGATATAAGCTCAACCTGGGACTACCTGTTCTAGCCCAGAAAGTAGCCAGGATTATTTTCATCATAATGCATTCTCTTATTACTTTATTGTCCTTTGTCTTCTTTGATTTCCTACAACAGCATTCACTGTTGTGTACTATGCAGCCAGGCACAGCAGTAAGCATTTGGCATGCTCATTTCATTTTATTCTCATAGCTATTTTACTGACTACAAGCAGTTCATTGTCATGTCTTATACAACTACCGTATAACCAATATTGGCACCACAAACAATTGAAGATTTCCTATATAAGCAAATTGCCTTTCTAACCAATAGCATGGCATATTAGTCTTGCAAACTAGAACAAAAGCTCAGACATCTATAGTGTCCACTTTTCCTTATCTCTTAAACAACAGCCTCCTAGTTCATCAGTACTATTAATGTCTCTTTTTCAAGTCCTTCCTTCTGGATCTCCAAATCACTCCCCAAATTTCTCTCTTCCACCAAATTTTTTCTTTTGATCTTCATGTTCCCTGGAGCTAATTCCCCATCTGCTCTTTCCCTTTTCCACCAAAATTCTCAAATTTTCAGAGTTGCCCACTAACATCATCTCCTTGCTGCCTTTGCACTGGGACTCCTTCCTGTACCCTTTCCTGAAAGAATCTCTCTAATCGGTATCCCCAAGGCAGTGAAATGCAGAGCTATCATCTCATCTCATTCACTCGCTCCTCCATATTGGATGTTGTTCGTATTTTCCTTGGAACCCTACACCACCTAGGTCTCCCTCCCACCTCCTATCCTATAGATATGAGTGGACCCAACCGCCCAGTGCCCTGTCCTAATCTCTGTCTATGCACTTCTCTCAGATATCTTTTTAGCTTTCAGAGCTTCATTTGTCCTACATATGTGGAAGATTAACCTAATTTTATCTTCCATCTTGGGCTGTTTCTTGGATTTTAGCCTCATTTCTCCAATTTAATTTGGACACCACCACCTGAATACAACCTTGCCATTTCAAATTCAACATGTCTCAAATGAAAGATACTACGTTTTTCACAAAGTCAGCTCCTTTTCCTCAGTCTTGCAAGACCTACAGTTTCTCTTCATTGTAAAATCACCCTCAGACCCTCAGAATCATACTCTATGTTTCTTTGTCTATGCGTTCATTCCTTGAGCCTGTTGTGGGTGCCGTGTTTTTCACTGGGGCCATCATGCCTCCCTACATGGAGCTCATAGTCCATCTGGAAATACAGGCAGTCAAAAGAGCAATCAGAAGACAGCCATGATAGGGAGAGTCCAATGTGTAATGGGTCTCTCCTTTTCTTCTCTGCCTAGGTCCAATGAGACAGCAAGTTCTATAGGGCTTTCTTCATAAAGTCCCTCCAGTTGGCTGCTTGCTCTTCCAACTCGTGGCCTCTACCCCAGCCTGCTACATGCTCTTGCTTCTTCTCACTTCTGCCCACTTCTCTGAACTCTCACACCTTACACTGTCTTTTAATGTCCTGGCTTTTTGCCTACCTACTCCTCTATACTACAAGTTGATTCATTGTCATGAATGCATGTTATTTGCCACTGTATTCCCAGTACCAGGCACAGAGGTGCTCAATAAATGTTGGTGAAATAATGAATGAATGGATTCTAATCCCCTTTCCACACTACTAATCAGAGTTCTTTTTTAAAACCCTCCTACGCCATTGTCTTCTTCTCTAGCTCTTCCCTAAACTTCATGCTTTAACAGCATACCAGGTAGGTTCTGAAGTAGTAATCTAGAGGTGGCCAGATAACAACCCCCAGGCACGACTGGGAATATTTGGAAAACAGTGACGAGCTTCATGAGCAGAAGGCACTCATGATTGCTCACTGGAAAAGTACCACCCCTGCTAATGGAGGGAGATCTGGAAGTTCCTGGCTGTTCAGTCTTCAGTGTTCTCTGGTGCTATGGGGTAAGGAGCTCTCTTTCTTAAGGAAGGAAAGTGAGCTTTGCCGTAAGATTCTGTGCCTGAACGTGGAAGGTGCTTCGGTCAACCAAGCAGGTCTGAAAAAGTTGGCGGCCATCGCCCCTTTCCCTCAACGGGGCACATTCGCCATCTGCCTGTCTGCACTACGTGTATTATCTCCTTGAGCTAAAAGACCTGCATTTGAATTCCAGCACTGCCAATTACTTATTTGTCACGTGGCCTTAATTATATAAACTTGAAAACCCCAATTTTGTCATCGTTGAGCTGGGTTAATAATGAAAACCATTTCATCAATATCTGGACCATGATCACTCTAGAATATGGGTATTGGGTATATTTTGTATATTTGCTCCTCTTGTGTACACTTAAAGATTTACATACTTTTTTTTTTTTTTTTTTTTTTTGCCATCTTGGCTCACCGCAACATCTGACTCCCATGTTCAAGCGATCCTTCTGTCTCAGCCTCCCAAGTAGCTGGGATTACAGATGCCCACCACCATACCTGGCTAATTTTTGTATTTTTGGTAGATATGGGGTATCACCATGTTGCTCAGGCTGGTGTTGAACTCCTGGACTTAAGTGATCCGCCCGCGTTGGCCTCCCAAAGTGCTTGGATTGCAGGTGTGAGCCACCATGCCTGGCCCATAATAATTTTTAAATTTCTTATATAAGATATATCCTGGCTGGGCACGGTGGCTCACGCCTGTAATCCCAGCACTTTGGGAGGCCGAGACGGGCGGATCACAAGGTCAGGAGATCGAGACCATCCTGATTAACACGGTGAAACCCCGTCTCTACTAAAAAATACAAAAAACTAGCCAGGCGAGGTGGCGGGTGCCTGTAGTCCCAGCTACTCGGGAGGCTGAGGCAGGAGAATGGCGTAAACCCAGGAGGCAGAGCTTGCAGTGAGCTGAGATTCGGCCACTGAACTCCAGCCTGGGCAACAGAGCGAGACTCCGTCTCAAAAAATAAAAAATTAAAATAAAAAAATTTAAAAAAAAACCAGATATCCTATAAGGTGTTTGTGAGAATTAAATGAAATTAGGCATAGAAAGTGCTCCTTACAATGCCTGACACATAGGAAGCCTCTGACACAAGGTGGCTCTCAATAGCACAGTCACACCACTATCCTAGCCATGAGGGTCTTGCGGCACTGAGATCATCTTATACATTCATTGGTTTGTTTGCATTATGTCTTCCTCCACTAGAATTAAGCTTCATAAGGGCAAGGCCTTATTCTGTTTTTGTTTCACACTGTATCTCGAGTGTGCATAGTAGGCAATTGGTACTGAAAACATTAGCCGTTAAAACAAGCAGTTTCAGCCCCAGACATAGCTCACATCACTCACTCATCCTGCTTCCAGTCAGCACCCTTCGCTCCCCACCTAAGAGGTAATGCCCTGTCTCATAGAGACTTGAGGACTCAGGAGGAAATGCAACAGGTGAACAGTTTGCCTAGAGCAAAGGTCTTCACAATCCAGCACCTCCCAAAGACTCTCTGTAACAGAAGAACCAAAAAGACAGTTCAGGGTAAATTATCAGGAGAAAAAACTCAAGAGGCTAGAGTGGTCCCAGCAGAAGCTTTCAGCGAGGTCAGAGCTTAAAAGGGCAAGAACCAAAGGTAGACAGCACAGAGCCGAAAGTCTCCACACTAGAGAAGCATTTGTCAGTGAAAAAACTGGATTAAGCTGAGACCTGCAAAACAAGTCTGCTACAAAAAGAGGGCTTGCCAGCCAAGGAACAGTCAGAATGCAAAGAACAAAGGAGCAGGGCACCATTGTATGAGGCAGATGAGGCACATTAATGAATGGCCCAGAAGACAGAACTCTCATCGCCTATTTTCCTTTCATCTCCTTTGCCAAGGGGATTACAGGACTAGAAAAGATAGGAAATAGGTAAAAATCATTATATTTTATGAGGCAGCTACTATGTATCAGGCAGCAACATATATTCACAATCTTGCTTAATACTTAGAAGAGATATCAATCTTGATTCCACTTTATATGTGAGAAAAATTAACCTCAGAGAGGTGAAGCAGCTTGCTCATGAGTGCAGAGCTAGTGAGTAGCCTAATACCTTCATTTAGATACTGTGTATCTTAAGAGGGAAGCTTAAGATGGATGGGGGGCTCCCTGGGGGTAAACAGCCCAGTGCTGACCCCATTTAAGTTCACAGTCAAACCTCCCTGAACCATTTTCATACCAGCTGCAGTTTAGACACAGCATCTGCTATTTAGAGAGCTGGTTTTCTTTTGTTTTTTTTCTCTTTTCTTTCTTTTTTTTTTTTTTTTTTTTTACAGAGTCTCACTCTGTCACCCAGGCTGGAGTGCGGTGGTGCGATCTCACCTCACTGCAACCTCCGCCTCCCATGTTCAAGCGACTCTCCTGCCTCAGCCTCCTGAGTGGAGTAGCTGGGATGACAGGTGCGCACCACCACAGCCTGCTAATTTTTGTATTTTTAGTAGAGATGGGGTTTCGCCCTGTTGGACAAGCTGGTCTCGAACTCCTGACCTCAGGTGATCTGCCTGCCTTGGCCTCCCAAACTGCTGAGACTACAGGTGTGAGCAACCATGCCCGGCCAGAAGAGTTGGTTTTCTGAACCTAGTGTGACAGGGGAACACTTCTTCCCCACTTCCTATGCTCTTTGAAATATGGAGGGATATCTTTCAGTGTGACATTCCTGGCCACTCTGGCTCCCCTACCCTCCTTCCCCCAAGGGAGGTAGAGCAAAGTATCTGATTGGTGAGTTTGGCGGAAAGAACTGGACATGAACATTTTACCTGGTGCAAAGGTCTTTTCTCTCTCTAGCAGGGGAACCAAATGACAATTCAGAGAAAATGATCAGGACTGAGAAGGAGAGGAGAAAACGCAAGAGGCCAGACCATCCTGTGGACACTGTCATCTCTTCCTTCCAACCTCCCAGCCTATAAAACACCTGTGCTAAGCTCAGCTGCCCAGTCCAGGCCCCATCTGTGGGTGAGGCCTGAGACTTTTCCACCTTGCCTTGGCTGAGCACCGTTATTACCACATGCCAGACCTGTGCTCCAATATGCATCTATCAGGAATAAAGCTGATGTCTTAAGCTCCCTGTATTGTTTCTCCATTGGTTCAGAATTCGGGGGGAAATGGGGTTTAGGGACTGACCCCACCAAACAAAGCAACAGCATCTGGTGAAGAACCCTACATTTGTTCTGATTTAATTTCACCTCATTTAGCTCCAGTTGGGTTTGCATTGCTCATACCAAGATGCTATGTGATATTAACTCTGAGTCAACAGCTCGGAGGAATGTCAATAAAGAAACTGGAAATGGTTCAGAGGAGGCTAAAGAGAATGATGAACATTCTGGAAACTAGGCCATGGGAAGAATGGTAAAAAGAATGAGAAGATTTAGTTCAAAGAAGACTTGGCTCTGATATGATGCAGTCCACATGTTTCAAGGGCAATCATGCAAAATAAAACTTTAATTAGGTTATGTGACTTCCAAGAGCAGAGTTAACTTCAAGGGAAGAATATTTTGCTCATTATAGGGAAGATATTTACAACTATTAGCATTGTATAAAAATGAAATAATTTCCACCAATAGAGGATCAAACCCCTGTCACTGGGATTATTCAAAACCCCAATGGATGAAATGGGATGATCCTGAACAGGGTGTTCCGGTGTTGGGAAATGGTTGGGTCTGAAATAAAGTTTATCTATATGATTTTTATAAACCCTAAAGTGGCTGAATGAACTGTCTTGGCTCCTCACCCCTTTTGCCCCAATATCACAAGTGACCTAAAACAAGGAGGGCAGGCCAGGGGAGATCCCTTGCATGTGGCCAGATCCTGGCTGGGAAGCCCCAGTCCCCACACAGCACTTGCTAATGGGAGGGAACATGGAAGGCTCAGAGCTCTACATGCTCCACTAGGGAAAAGCTTGGCCCAAGAGGAACTTCTTTTTCCCTTCATCCTTCCTTGAAGGAGTCTGTGATAGCCCAAGTAAGAAGACAGAGGCCCTGATAGCAACTAACCTGCAAAAATGATGTCAAGAGATGCAACTCCATAAGCAAGAGAAAAGTTTCTTCTCTGCCTGCTTCTCTCTGCAGGAACCAAAGCAGAAGTTGAAAGCTAACATGTGGCCACAAGAATATGTTGTTTGATCTATGGGATTGTTTAAAATATAAGAAAGAGGCCAGATGCAGTAGCTTACACCCGTAATCCCAGCACTTTGGGAGGCCGAGGCAGGTGGACTAGCTGAGATCAGGAGTTCGATACCAGCCTGACCAACATGGTGAAAGCCTGTCTCTACTAAAAATACAAAGTTAGCTAGGCATCGTGGCGGGTGTCTGTAAACCCAGCTACCTGGGGGGCTGAGGCAGGAGAATTGCTTGAACCCAGGAGGAGGAGGTTGCAGTGAGCCGAGATCGTGCCATTGCACTCCAGCCTGGGTAACAAGACCAAAACTCCTTCTCAAAAAATAATAAATAAAATAAAATAAAATATAAGAAAGAAGTCATTGCCAACTTGTTTTAAATGGGAGATTTCACACACAAAGATCCACAATTTTCATTTTGCCCTGAAATACCACAAAAGTGGCAAAGTGGCAATAATTGACTGGAAGTAGGAAGCAGCTGCCTTCTCTAGTCAGGGGGTATGTGCTCCAGTTTGTATGGGACTTACCACCCTCCACCAAGTTCTAGACACTGAGGCCAAGTGCAATAGTTCCGGCTCACACATGTAATCCCAGCACTTTGGGAGGCCGAGGCGGGAAGATCACCTGACGTCAGGGGTTCAAGCCCAGCCTGGTCAATATGGTGAAACTCCATCTCTACTAAAAAATACAAAAATTAGCTGGGTATGGTGGCGGGCCCCTGTAATCCCAGCTACTCGGGAGGCTGAGGCAAGGAGAATTGCTTGAACCTGAGAGGCAGAGATTGCAGTGAACCAAGATTGCACTACTGCACTCCAGCCTGGGCAACAGAGCGAGACTCTGTGCAAAAAAAAATTTTTTAAAAAGAAAAGAAAGGGGAAAGGTTCAGGACAGGAGATACTACATTTGTTTTAAAACATGCCAAATTTAAAGTTTCAGGCTAAATTTCTGGAAATATGAGTCAGGAGCTCATCAGAATGTCAGGTATACAAAACCACGATTTACCAATCCTCTCACAGAGGAGACAATTGATACCACAGGAGCAGGTATGACTTTGCTACTGGGTAGGGAATGCAGCCAAATAAGAAGGTGAAGTAAAGACAGAGTCAGAGGTTACCTTGGAGGAAGGGTAGGAAGAAGAACCTGGAAGAGTCAAAGGACAAAGAAATGCGGGAGAAGCATGGAAATGCAGTTCTTGCAAGGCTAGCGAGGCCAAGAAAAGAAGGAAAATATGGTCAGCGGTGCTGGAGCAGAAGTCAAGCTCTGATGATTAGAGGACACCAGTGACCCTCAGAGAGCAGTTTCAGCAGTCTAGGGGGAGCCAGTGCATGTTGTATTTGTACCACTTCCTGGGTAAGCAGGAGCACGCTTAGAACCAAATCAGCACAAAGCCTTGTCCAGGGCAAGCCAACAATTAAGTCACCATGGAACAATGGAGCTTCCAACGGCTCAGCCTTGTCACTCTGCCCTTTTTATGCAAATGACCCCAGCAAAAAGAAGAGCAAAGGTAAGTACTTCAGTAAGTGGGCAGATTGGGACAATCTTATTGTGTCCAACTAACGACCATGAAAAGGAGAGGACATTTCACCCACATGGCTGGTTCACTCACGGTGCATTCGCTCATTAACGCTGTGTTAGGCCTAATGTGCTCAGAGACTGAGAAGAGGCACATGGTCATGAAAAGAGACCTGGTTCCTGCTTCAAGCAGCTTGCAGTATAGTTGGGATGGATTTCCATGCCATCCGAATACTCCCCAATCAAAACACTCCATCTATAATGCCTGATACAATCATTGTTCAAACTTTCACAAAATCACCTGGGTTAACCACACCTTTTTATGCTTCCCTGTAGTAGGAGAAGGTAAAACTTAAACCTCATGATAAGTGGGGACATTTGTTCATGTAAAAAGCATCTGGTAGACTGGATTACAGACTCACTGACGACCATCCTTTCAACATCCACCATCACTTTATTGCTCATGCTTTGCCAGCATCTATCTACAAATCTAACCAAGTTCTATTTCATTATTTCCAACTTCCAGTGATATTTCACTTGAACTACGCTTCACTGCTCTCAGACTCAGTTCTGAAGTCAAGCTTAGCACACGGCATTTCTCAAGTCATCACCCTCTGCAAACATCCCTAGCCCTGTCTGTGGTAACCTTATTTCATCATCTTTCATAAGTATCTTCTACACCCAATCAATTGCCAAGCTCTGTGTTAGGCAGAGTCATGGGCACATAATAGACGTTCAATATTTACTTTTTGGTTAAGTGGACACATTTTATATTCTGGGTAACCTTTGTAGGCTAATACCAACTATGGATCTAACACTTCTAATGACAGTGGTTAAGAGGATGGCTTTTGGTAAGCGTTGGATCTGATCTGGGTTTAGTCCAATCTCTGCTACTTAGTAGCTCAGTGACTTTGGACATATTCCCTTGTTTACAAATGTAAATTATTAGGGTTGTGAGAATCAAATATAAAATGCATGTAAAGCTCAGAGCACAGAGATCTTATTTCTCTTAGTCTCTTAGTACAATGTCAATGTTTATCCATCTAAATAATCTAACGTGCAATCCAAAGGAGTCCAAACCCCAAGATGATACCAATGGTATTCAACTTGAGAACCTTAGTTGGATTATTCAATAATTGCAAGAAGGGATCTTCACTGACCTGAGACCCTTTCTTATGAGCATAAAATATTTTCACTGAAAACAGATCTTACTTCTCCTCCTGGATCCATTCTCCAATATATCCAGTTTTGAAATTTTCAATCAAAAATTATCTAATGCAGGCCGGGCGCGGTGGCTCAAGCCTGTAATCCCAGCACTTTGGGAGGCCGAGATGGGCGGATCACGAGGTCAGGAGATCGAGACCATCCTGGCTAACACGGTGAAACCCCGTCTCTACTAAAAAAAAGTTCAAAAAAACTCGCTGGGCGAGGTGGCGGGTGCCTGTAGTCCCAGCTACTCGGGAGGCTGAGGCAGGAGAATGGCGTGAACCCGGGAGGCGGAGCTTGCAGTGAGCCGAGATTGCGCCACCGCACTCCAGCCTGGGCGACAGAGTGAGACTCCGTCTCAAAAAAAATAAATAAATAAAATTAAAAAAAATTATCTAATGAAGCAAGCTTTATTGAGTGCTAGCTATATTCATTGTAGCTACTTAACCAGTTAGGCTGGAATACCTTCCCACTTTCCCTGGGGAAAACTACTTTTAGATTCTTAACAAGGTCCCTCTTTCTTTGTCAAGCTTTCACCAGCCCCACACACAAGACCTGTGTCTGCCTGGGATCCACTTTGGGAATGAACTTGGAGGTTTCTTATATGCCCTATCACACAGCCACAGTTGGGTGTGGCCATGTCTTTCCCAATGGTCCATGAAGCCCTGAGGTGTCTGCCCTGTACCCAGTAGATGGTGAATCAATACTCAATATTTGAGATGTTTGAGAAAGACTGGAGGGGGCAGGATTAAAAGCCAGAGGATAGAAAATTAAAGTTACCTGTGCATCTCCTGCCAAGCTTAGTGGGTAGGCTGAGAAGGACAGTGCATAACCTCAGAGGAGGGGGAAGGAACTCCAGTGAATGTGTGTCCAAGATGAAAGAAAAGTAGGAATTTCGATACCATCACTTGAGAGTAATTGCATGGTCTTAAAATTTCCTTCCCCCTTTGCTTCTGGAAAATGCATGGCACATACTGGGCTCTCAGTGAATATTTATTGAATGAATACGTGAATGCTTCTGTTTGTCAACCTTTTCTTTTGTTCTTTTTGTTCCTTCGTGTTCTTCCTAACTACTCAAGCTTTCCCCCTCACCACCCCAATACAGTCATTCTTCCTCTCCTTCTCTCTCTCTCTCTCTCTCTTTCTCTCTCTCTCTCTCTCTCATTTGCTAACTCCACCTATAGTAGTATAAGTTATGTAGGGGTGTGTGTGTGTGTGTGTGTGTGTGTGTGTATTATTTTCCATTTACAGAAGAGAAAACAGAAGTCCCAAAGTCCAAAACTGAGCACCAAAGTTTACACAGCTGTCCACACAGCTAGTAATAAAGATGCAGCAAATAAAGTCCTATTCCCCCAGAACCCTCCCACTTTTATGTGCATCAATCCAGGGTGCACTTTGACTCCCAGCAACCAGCACCTGTGACTCTTTCCCCAAAGGGCCAGAACCCACCTTGCCAGCCAGTGTCCACATGGTGCCAGAAGTGCACGGAATTAAATCTCCCCTCCTCCCCACATCCAAGGGGGAAGAGGGGTGACTGCCCTTAACTAATGATTGACAGCTGTGAAGGCATAAAGACGACAGCTCTCCAGTCCCCAGTTGGCACAGCTCTGATGTGTGATCCACACTACCGCACGTCCGCCCAGGGTGATTAAGCCCAAGTGATCTTCAGAGGACTTCTCAATGTCACACCCTTGCCTGGCTTCTTCCTTTTCCCTGCCCATCTTCTCTGGAAACCCTCCCAATAAATCTTTCGCACAAATCCTCACAGAAAGCACTGCTTCTGGGGACATAGCCTAAGGCAAGGTAGATGCAAGATTCAAACCCAAGCCTGTCTGTCTTCAGAGTTTTCTCCCACTATGTTGTGGTTGAGATGTTGTTACAATCATGCCAGTCTATTCTTTGCTCATTTTACAGTTACACATTGAAAATGCATCATACAACCCCGTCTCTACTGAAAATACAAAAATTAGCCAGTGTGATAGCACATGCCTGTAATCCCAGCTACTTGGGAGGCTGAAGCAGAAGAATCACTTGAACCCGGGAGGCAGAGGTTGCAGTGAGCTGAGACCATGCCACTGCACTCCAGCCTAGGCAACAGAGTGAGACCCGTCTCAAAAAATAAAATAAAATAAAATAAAATAAAATAAAATAAAATAAAATGCATCACACACACATTTTAAAAATTTGAATGGCCGCTGTGGCTTCAGGCAGCTTGAAGACAAATATGTATTCAAACACCCTATGCTTGCTTACTTTTTCTTACTATATTTATATTGTCTCTAAGGCAACAAACTTTTGAACATATTAGCAAAATGAAATCAAGGGCTTAAAGGTGAGAAAAAAAGGTTACTTTTTTGACTTGTCTTTGTAATTGCCTCTCGCCTGGATCCATAATTAAATACAAACTAAAAGGAGCTTTAGCTGTTTAGTGCTCTCTTTTAAGTATTTTTATTATATGAGTAATGTAATCACATTAGAGAAATTTGAAATCCAGGGGAGAAAAAAAAAAACATGCAAATACTCTAATCCAACCATTAACCAACTATTTCCTTTATAAACTATTTCCTTTCATTTACACACTCTTTCCAGTACACTAATCCAACCGTATACAAACTATTTTCTTCCAGCTGTTATCACAGCTTTTCTCCCAGCCCAGGGATCTATGCATTTGACGTGGTCTCAGACTTGTTCCAAAGCTGGGGTTTTCTGTGAGTTTTCCTTTGGCCCAGGCAGTTTTCCATTTAACACAGTTCTTGGGGCTGTCATATTAAATGGTCGCACATTGTCATACCCAGAGGATGTACCATATATTATCACCCTTTGGTTGCTTTTGATATTGAATATTAATCTTATTAAACAATAAGATTGTGTTGAATGTGCCATTTTGGTTTTGCTTCTACTCTTTTGTTTTCATATTTCAGATTATGTCTTTAAAATAAATGTCCAAGACTTGGATTATCAGATAAAGGAACAATATGTATGGCTTTTGATGTACACTGCCACATTTTTTGCCGGTCCTGCCCCACCAAAACGCATACTAATCTATGTTATCATAAGCCAATGTGAAACAAAGGTCATTCCAAACTCAGCATGGCTTCTCATTCTTTAAAGAGTTCTGGTCTAACAAAATGAATTCATTTTAAATTTCTCGATTTCATACAAAGGTTTTGAAACCTTGTCTAGAATTATATGAGCATATAGCATTCCTCATTAAAATGACAGAGAATTTGAAAATAACAAAGAACGTGAAAGTCACATTTCAGTCATCCTTAAATATATGTAGTACTCATCTTAATCCTAAACTTTCATAATTGCTGTAAGCATTTCATGTAGGGATTAGTCCTTAAGCTTGAGTTGCCTAATTAATTCAATCATCCTTACTCAACACTAAACACGGCACCTTCAGTGGCTGATGTGGGCTCACTGAGTTGGGTGCCTGTTTTGTGAGCGTTAATTCATGCCTGCATCTTGAAATGCAGAAGATAAAGAATGTTGACAAAATAAACAAGCAAGAAGGAATTCCCATTTTTCTCAGCTACCCTGTGGTTTGCCTGAGTTCATCCTAAGCTTTCCTAATAGAACAGGACACGGAATAGGAAGATTGAGACTCTCTTACAAATGTCACCGATAAGCCATTTGAGAATTCTAGTGAAAATGTGGAAAACCCAGCCAGACTCCCAGATACCTGATTCCAGGTGAGGTCAGACGTTCTTGCAGATAAATATCCCATTGACTGAATTTTCTCCCCTTAAACTTTCAAAAATTAATTTAAATAAGCTTGTTTTCTGTGACACATCAAACCCCCAACAAGCACCACTTGAATTTTGTTTAAAGAAAGCGTTTTTCTTTAACACAATAACAAAATCTGTTTCTCTGTAAATTGCCAAGCCCCAGATTTTCTCTCAACCACATCCCCAGCCCTTTCTTGCCTTCACCGTGAGGCCCATGGTCAGAGGGGTGATGATCTCCCACAAACGATTCCACAGCTGATTTTTTTTTAATTTGGCAGGGCTTTCTGGGTTAGGATAACGTTGGGTAATCCTAATTACAGCCATATCCAAGCTTAAACTCCATAACCAAACAAACCAGTTTTACAACTCAAAGAAATTTAATTTGGCCTCACACTTGCGGTGGGGAAACTCACACACACACACTCACACACACACAAAGAAGGGAAAAACTGGCAGCTCAGCTAACAGGCAACCGAATTTGGACACACTGCCAGCTTGGTCCAATTAAGAAACATTAGAGGTCTAATGAGGAACAGTTCAGACAGGACGCAAGGTTCTTGACAGCAGCCAAGCAAACTGCAAAGTCTCCAGCCCAGGTGAGTGAATCCCTTCAACCTTTCAAAACAGCAAGGGGCCAGTAGAACTTGGCTTGTAAGCTTTCTTGCATACCTAGGGAAGAAGGGTCCAGGTGGAGAACCTGGCCAAACAATGATCTCAGAACAAAAGTCCATTTAAGCCTAAAAAACAATCTATGGGACATTCCTGGGTACAACAGAACACATGAAATATTGCCATTTTGCCTATTAATATTTATTCCTGGGAAATTAACAAACTCATTGTCTGGGTGCATTTCATCCTCTCCTTCCCTCCTGCTACCAGCCCCTTCAAATGCACCTCCTGGAAAAAACTGAACCAAAGCAATGTCATGAAAAATACTTGGGCGAGGGCTTTCATTTACTCCATGCCAAGTATTTTATTTTTAAGCCAGATTTGACAAAGTCCTGCTAAGGCAAAGCAAGTTTCAGATCGTGCCCTCCGTGAAAATTGCAGCGCCGTTCTGCTTACCTGTCACCAGGACTGCCTTCTGATCCACAGGTAACAACTCTTGGCCAGATAAGTAAGTATACATGAGGAAACATGACAGAGAGAAGAGGATCAAGCCCCAAAACGGGGACAGGATGAGTAGGCAGACTGCACAGAGG
Organism: Macaca thibetana thibetana; assembly: GCF_024542745.1. Lineage (NCBI taxonomy): Eukaryota > Metazoa > Chordata > Mammalia > Primates > Cercopithecidae > Macaca > Macaca thibetana. The sequence goes on along the minus strand of NC_065597.1, from coordinate 25,049,255 downwards.
CCTGCCAGGCAGACCATCCAGTTCCACAGCTGCCCCGAGCTCTTCTTGTATTTGCAAAATACTGTCCCGCACAGTACTGTGGGGACAGCCAGACAGATCCATGTCGTGTCTGAGAAGAAAGTGCTCATTCTCAGTGACTCGCTGCACCTTCAAGTGCTCAGGGCCAGTGAGTCTAGTGGGCAAAGGCTGACTGGAGGCAGCCTGAGTTATGTGAACAGAGAGTCAAGAAGGGAGGGGAGAAAGCAGCCCCAGCCCCTTTCGACTGAGCAGAGATTAAGCATAATCATATTCCCAGTGGGTAATTTAAACCAGTGTGCACTTCAACATAAATACCAAGGCACTTCCTATTTGACCACTCTCCCCCTCCCTGCCCCCTGCATACACAACACATGCACATACTCACCCACAAACACACACCTTCTATTTTTTTAATGACAGTCCACCTCTGGAGAGATGACTAATGGGATAATAATTGACAGAATTCGAACTGCACAGAGAATAACAGGAAAATCCTCTAGCTCCCGGGAAAATACTGTCTTCTTCAAGAGCCTGCAGTGTGTCTGGGTGCTGAGTCCTTTTTCTGACTCAGGAGTGAGAGAGAGAGAGAGAGAGAGAGAGAGAGAGAGAGAGAGTGTGTGTGTGTGTGTGTGTGTGTGTGCATGCATATAAATTCAGGCAATCAATGAAGTTTGGAAAATAGATTCTGGAAGGGAAGGCACCTCTGATCTGGTCCATAGCTTCAGGACTCCTACAAATCCCAACTGAGGCAGGCTGAAGGGTTGGATGGAGAGGGATATGAAAGTAGAGGAAGATATTCCTTGGCAGAGGAAAGTGCTTTGGTCTTTCCTGAGGGGAAACATGCCAGGGAGAGATAATAATGACAATTAAATAATAGCGGCTAACATCTATTGGTACTTTTTTGTGACAGAGGCTGTGCATAGCTGCTTATTTGTTCATTTGCTTTATTGCAAGCCTATTCTATGCCAGCCTCCATTCACTGGCACTCGGCTCATTCTCCTTGAATACAATATCCTTATGAAGCTGGTTCTAGTATTATAGTAATTTTACAGGTGAGGAAACCAGGGCACAGAGAGGATAAGAGACTTAGTCAAGATCTCACAGCAGTGCAGTCTTGCAGCCTGATCTCAGAGCTTTTTGCTCCTAAGCATTCTATTCCACTGCCTGTTTTAGGCAAAAAATAATAATAAAAAAAAATAAAAATTAATACATTATGTGCTAGATCTTTCCTATTTTCACCCCATTTCAACCTTGTAAAACACTTAGAGGTGGATATTATTATTATGGCCAATTTACAGAAAGAAAAACTGAGGCTGGGAAAAAAATAAATCCCTTACTCACAATTGGCTTGAAAGCCAGCACTGTGCCGCTACAGCACCACCTAACAGTGCTGAGCCAGAGAGGGGCCACTGCACCTGGGCTCACGGTGTGCCCCACGTGGGCCACATGCCCGGCTGTAGGGAGGCGAGGTTCTGATCAAGGCTGGGCTTTGGCGAAGCTAGAGAGAACCTTTCTCTATTTGAGGTCGGTTTCCCTGTATTCAAATCTAATCTGAGCTCCACCACTGATTAATTACATAGTCTTGGGTGGGTCACTTTACCTCTCTAGACCTTCATCCCTTCAGCTATAAAATCATATCATATCCTGCCTGGAACAGTAGAAGGAACCTCATAAATGCTAGTGATTCGTGTTTTTTAAACAGGAGGAGAATGAAGAATAAGAGGAAGTCGTGTAAAACAAAGCGTCCAATGGAACATAGACTTGTCCCAAAACACGTGCTGGAGTTAAATGAGGGGCAGGAGGAGGAGGGGAGAGGATGCCTTTTGTGGATGATGCTGGGGAGGCAGGACTTGGGAAGGAAGGGACCCAGCAGTACACCCCCTGTAAAGGGAGGCAAGCAGAGCCCACCTGGGCTCAGAGCCAACTCAAGACCCAAGGGAGAAGGGGTGGGAAGCAGTGTCTTGTGAACCATTACTGTGCTGTGGGACTGTGGGGTTGGACAACAAGGCAATTATGAGGGTCTACGTGCAGTGATGGCAACTCTTGTCTGCCCTCCCAGCCACATGGACATTTGAGTCAAGGAGATGTTACCAGCTGCAGGCTGGGAAGCTTAGGGGCAGGGATCTGGAGTTGTCTTTGGCTAGCCCTGAACTCTCCCTCACTCCACAGACCCCAATTCCTTCCTGGGTGTCCTCTGAGCCACGGGGAACCTCTCACAATCCTTGTGGCCTCACCAGCCCAGAGCATCCTGGCAGTTAGCTCCGGTCGAAAAACAGTTTCCAGGTGAGGAGACAGGACTAGTTATGGCTCTTTGCTGAGAGTCTTGGCATTTGGTCAGTGGCTCCCCACATTTGGGCTGGGTTTCCTGCCAAGTGCATGTCCACGTGAGAGGAGGTGACTTTTCTCCTGGAGGCAGCCCCTGTGACTTCCCAGACCTGCTCTGTCCTGGGGCTTCCAAGGAGAGGGCAAAATCTGTGAGCAAAAGCCACCCTCAGGCCACACAGAAGTCCCAGGAAGGATACTCCATGAGCCCTGATGGTGAAGGGGATGAACAGTATTAAGAACATGAGCTTTCAGGTCTCACAGACTTTTAAATTGAGTTCGAATCCTGACTTAGCTGTGAGTCACTGGGCAAGTTACCTGCCCTTCCTAAGCCTCAGTTTTCTCTTCTGTAAAATGAGGGTAGGAGGAGTCCTGCTTCCAAGGGCTGTTTTGAAAAGTGAATGACATCATTCTTGCATTGTCCCTGGCACTGACATGTACTCATGAATGGTAGGCACTTTTCTCATTTTTGGGGGTACCAACTGCGTCTTAGTCTTTTTCCTCTGGGCAGAGAGAAAGAGGTTCTTGCCAGCTACCTCCTCATTCATTTATTTCTTCTTTCAGTTCAGCACCCAGGTGTTTCCCTTGTCATCCTTCAGATATCTGTTTAAACGTCACCTCCTGTCACCCAATCTGAGTATCTCCTATCAGCACGCCTTATTCATTGCCTTTGTTGCACTTAGCTCAAGACACAATTATATATTTACTTTGATTATTTTAACACCATTTTCTGTCTCCCATACTAGACCATAAACTTCATGAGGGCAGGAACCTTATCTGTTTATTGTTTTACCTTTACTGTTCACCAAATGCCCAGTCCAGTGTCTGACACATCATGTATACATAATTAATGTTTGTTGGATGAATATAGGAAGGAGCACATTTCTATTGAGAGCCTTCTACGTGGCCAGTTCTGCACTAGCCATGAAGGAATTCAGCAGTGAATAATATAGACCCGGTTCCTGGCCTTGCAGAGTTGAGGACCCAGTGCTTCCAGGAGGCCTGCTGCAGGAGCAGGGACTAGTGGAGGGGGGGTGTGCATGGTGGTGGAAAGGAAGGCTATTTACCAGTTGGGGAATATATGGAATTGTAGAATCCCCAGGTGAGAACTAGCCCAACCCTTTCTGAGCCCTGAACGTCCTCATCCTGACGTCAGGGTCAGTCCATCTGAGAGCTACCACTGAATGAAGATTTCCCCCAATCTATTGAGCTAAATCGTGTTTCTTGTTTGTCCCCACCATTTTGTCCTGAAGCTATTCTCGAGGCCATCATGGCTTGGCCAGTGTCCCTTTTCTGGTAAGCTTGCTCTCAGCCTTCCAGGGAGAAGGAGCCAATTGGACCAACTCATTCTTGCTAATGATGCCGGTGGGTCAATGTGCCATTTCCTCCTGCCAGCAGAGGGGCCTTTTGGAAAATGCCTTCTGAAAACAAAACATCTTACCCAAAAGAAAGGATTGCCTTCCCACCAAAAAGAAAAAAAAAAAATGCTGGGCAAAGCAATGCTGGGAAAAAAATGCTGAGAATCCTCCAATGTATACTTTCTTAGAATTGGTGGATCATGAGTTTAGAAGAGAACTTGAGGAAGGAACTGCCCATCTGAATGGGGATTCTCTCTGTAACATCCCCACCAAGTGGTCATCTTGTCTATTGCCAAAACATCTCTGAGAACAGGCGCTTCACTGCCTCTGAAAGCTGATTTTCCCATTCAAGACGACGGCTCAGGACAGTAGAACCTTCTCCTCTAGGCCAAATTCATCTTGACATTTGTCTTCCCTCTCCACATGGAGTCGGAGGATGTCTTGTTCTATTTCTTTCAAATATTTGAAAGATATTTCAGAGCTCAAACATTTTTAAAATCACGTTGTTACAATAACTGAAGAACATGTTGCTATGATGAGGGTAACATAATGATGGCATGATTTGCCAAGCAAAGAATGACTGTGTGTTGACGTCATAGTGACCCAAAGTTCAGGATATGGACAGGGTGGTACAAGCCATAACAGATCGTCTCAGGGACATCACAGAGATCTTGTTGGTAATACGGGGTTTTTGTTTGGTTGTTTGTTTCTTGCTTTTTGAGCATTAGGGTAATAACTAATGTTTTAAGTGTTTGTGATTGTACAAATATCATGTATTACATATTTGTCTATTTCATACAGTGGGGAGGGGTGAGGAGACTAGGAGAAGATTGCCAGTAGTTGGGGCTGGACCATGCCTTTTTTCTGTCTTTGAAATAATACGTGGTAAAGATGTCTAAACTCCTCAATTATAAATTCCAAGTAAGTCAGATCCCATTTTTTATAGGGTTTCAGGGATCTGCAGCCACTTCTCAGAATAGCATCCAATTTCTTACATCTCCCCTGAAAGATTAGGCCCGGGACTGGGCACAACAATTTCAGTACAGTGCAAAGAACATAGACTAGAATACGATTATCACCTCCCCTATCCTTGAAGCTATATTTTCGCTTATGTGTCCAAAGACTTATTTGCTCTTTTAACAAAAGTGCCCTATTCTTGACTATCACGGTGTTTGTTATCAAGCAAAATTCCAGTTTTTATAGTTTCTGTGTCACTTTTAACTTTTTTGGTAAAATATCGTACTCATGTGGAGAAATTATCCAAAATATAAATAAACATCCATTCATCCATAGTGATATAAGTTATCAGTTAAGTGAATGAGAGGAGACAAATCTCACATGCTGAAGAATTATAGATAATGGACATAAATACTCCTTGCCTCAAGGACTTGGAGTGTAAGTCTCCATTAAGTGTGAGCTACACAGGGTAACTTTCTTCCAGAGTGCAGTATGAAAACAGAGAAACAGAGCAACTTTACCATGAAGAAACCCGACAAACACTACCTCAGCCAGGTAGTGAAGGTCAGCACCAACAATGGCAAGTCATGTTGATAGTATGATGTGATTTAAAAAAAAAAAAAAAAAAGCAACTTTATCATTGCAGAACATTCTACAAAATACCCAACAAGTATTGGGTCAAGGTCATCAAAAAACAAGGACATTCTGAGAAACAGTCTCAGCCAAAAGGAGCCCAAGGAGATGTGACGACTAAATGTAATGTGGAAACCTGAGACAGAAAAGAGACATCAGGTAAAAACCAAGGAAATCTGAATACAGTATAGACTTTAGTTAATAATAATATATCAGCATTGGTTCATGAATTGTGACAAATGTGAGGTCAGATGGAAATTAGCATCAGAACTTGGTATGTAACCAGGGCTTTTGCAGAGTGGTGTGTGTGTGTGTGTGTGTGTGTGTGTGTGTGTGTATCTGTCTGGGGGCATGTATATGTGTGTATACCTGCATGTGTGTGCTTGTGTACAGGTGTATAGGTGTGTAGGTGTACCTGAATGTGTCTGCGTGTGTGTAAGTGTATGTATGTGTATACATATGTAGGTATGTGGATATTCGTGTGTGTGTGTACATGCGTACACATATGTTTATGTACTCATGTGTGTAGAGGTGTGTGTCTGTGTCTGTGGGTGTATGTGCGGCATATGGGGAGGATGTAGGGAGTGTGTGGGGGTGTCTCCATTCATATGTGTGTATATGTGTGTGTGCACATGCATGTGTAGATATGTATAAGGGTATTGTACATGTGCACACATGCATAGGTGTGTGGATGTGCATGTACACAGGCATATCTATATATTCGTGTGTGTCTTTGAGTGAATATTTGTGTATGTATGTGCATGTGTGTATGTATATGTAGATGTGTCTATCTCTGTATCTGCATCAGTATATGTATATATGTGCATATGTATACATATACAGATGTGTATATCTCTGTGTGTAGGTGTATGTGTGTATGTGTATATACATGTAGATGTGTACATGTATCTCTCTGTATCTGTGTGTAGGTATATGTGTGTATGTGCATGTGTGTGTGTATATATATATAGAGAGAGAGATGGGTACATCTCTGTATCTGTGTGTAGGTAATGTGTGTATGTGCATGTGTGTATATATATAGATGTGTACATCTCTGTATCTGTGTGTAGGTATATGTGTGTATGTGCATGTGTATATACATAGATGTGAATGTATATATATATATCAGTATCTATGTGTAGGTATACATGTGTGCATGCATGTGTGTACATACATAAACGTGTATCTCTCTGTATCTGTCTGTAGGTATGTGTGTGCATGTGTGTATATATTTAGCTGTGTACATGTATCTCTTTGTATCTGTGGGTAGGTATATGTGTGTATGTGCATGTGTGTATATACGTCGATGTGTATGTGTATCTCTATCTGTGTGTAGGTAGGTATGTATGTGCTTGTGTGTATATATGTAGAGGTATACATGTATCTCTGTATCTGTGTAGGTACATGTGTGTGTTTGCATATGTGTATATATGTAGACGTATATGTGTATCTCTCTGTATCTGTGTGTAGGTGTCTGTGTGTGTACGTGTGTATGTGTTTGGATGTGTTTCTGCACATGCACTGCCAGTGAGTCAACCAGTCAGTCCACTTCCAACAAGGAGGCCTGCTCACAGCTGCTGGACCAGAGGAAGGCTGTTGAAGGTGGGTGTGGGTTCCTTCCTTGCTCCATTACAGCTCTCAAGCCCAGCTGCTAAGCATCTCCTTGGGCTCTGCAGTCTGTAAACTGGGGATAACATTAATAGTGTCTCCCTCATTGTGTTCTTAGGAAAGTTATGTGAGATAAATGCTGGTTAAATGTCAAGTACAATGTCTGGTCCAGAGTTCTCATTCAATAACACTTGACTTCAGGAACCTCCTCCTGACCGATGGGTCAGAAATTACCCTGACTTTCGTGTTCTTTACTTATCCTGTGACTTTCTATTTGTGGAGACCACTCCCAAGCCAACTTTGCCTTTGTCTGCCACTTATGACTATAAATCCAAGAATGAAGCAATAAGGGTAGGGAGAGGCAATCCACTGAAATTAAACAATAATAGATTACCTGATGATTAGCTTTAGTCCACTCCCTGATTCATCAATTATTTGCTAAATGTTTATTCCAGACCAATAATTAGAGATACAGACCCCTCCTTGCCCTTGGGGCTTGGGTGTGCGTGAGGAGTAAGGCACGCTCCTGCATGCCTTGCGTTCCATACACAGTGAATCAGCGAATTCTGTTAGGAAAAGACAGATTGAAAGATCCCTGAGCTCTGTTTCGATTTTTTCTCTTGGATAATTACAAGGATTCTCTGTCTATACAACTGTAATTCTCCTAAATACATTAAGAGATCAACATGTATAAAAATGTTTCTCCCCATGTGTCCCAGTATTTCTCTCTCTCTCTCTCTCTCTGTTTTTTTCTCTCTCGCTCACTCTTTCTCTCTCTCTCTCCCCCCTCTTCTTATTCTCCCTCTTAAATTTCTTGAATTTTACATCCACCATCTCCCGTTCCTTTCCTCACTCTTGGAAAGGAACAGAGTGTGAGAATTCTACCCTGAACAGGGGGAAGTGATAGAATGGATGCCCCTCTATCACTAGGCTGAATGTTTTTTCAGCCCCTTCCAACAGCAGAGAGGAGGCCTTGCATCCCCTTCCACGTTGGTCAGCCAAGCCAGAGCAACCCTCTGTCAGGGCAGTGATTCCAGCGTGACTTCCTGAAGTGCTTCTTAGATGGTGTCTGGAGAGAGTGCCCACTTTCCCTGGTCCATGGCGAGATGCTGACCACCAGCAAGGACAACATATTGAATTTCCATAAGATCTGATTCACCTCATTGAAGGGACTGTCTTCAGAGATGATAGCTTTCCTCCTCTTTCAAGCATTAAAATAGCTTTTTGTATATGAGACCACTGTGGTAGATGATCACACTTAGTGGTTGTTGCTGTTTGATATCCTTACTTGGCAAAAGTAAAAGTTGGCAAGCCTACATGACTTCCACAATTTTGGTGAGAAATCTTAACCAGCATTCAAAGTTCAAAGATATGGGAGCCCCACTGATGTACAACATGGTGGCTTTGAGTTAGACTGACCTGGGTTAGAATTCCAACTCTGCTACTTAATTGACAATGAGACCTGCTCTCTCTGCTCTGAGCCTGCTCACCTGCTCACCAGTACTGCAGATAATAATACCTAACTTCTATTGGTTATAAGGACAGTCTATGTAGATGGTCTGGCATGTCACAGTTTTCCATGGCAGCCATTATCACAAGAGTCTTCTTGGTCCCAACAAAAATTCCTGCAGTCTAATTCTTTCCGGCTTCTGTCCTTTCTTCTTGGGTCCTACAACCTGATAAATAGAAGCTGAAAGCAACTAATATACAACTTTGGCATGAATAGTCATGGCCAAGTTTCACAGAAGGAAACACACTTGTGTCTGTATCTCCAGTCTCCAGAAGGGACATTAAACCTAGGTTGAGACTATTAGAAAGAAGATACTTAAATATTTGGGAGCAGAGCTGAATAACAAAAGTAAATTACATCATAAGCCAGATGTTCCAGGAACTTCATTTCTTTCTTTTTTTTTTTTTTTTTTTTTTTTGCCTGAAGGAAAAGTTTTAATTCATAAAGGAAACGATGAGCAGAAATTGCTATCACAAAATAGTAATTCATGGTTCATGGTTATTTAAAATGAGCCCATTTGAAAATAATCAAAGATGTTCACAATGATTTATAAAGAGAGTTGTTCATTTCAGTGTTATTTATCATATGCAAAATGTAGAAACATCCTAAATGGCTTACCATAAAGTATTTGTTATATAAATTACGGTACTTTAGTTTGATGGACTGCTATGCAGCCATTAAAAATTGTGTTGTTGAGAAATATTTAATGATTTGAGAAAAAGATTGCAATATTTTCTAAGCAAGGAGAGCAGATTACAAAGTAGAATGTATAGTATGATCATATTTTATGCCATTATAACACTGATATCAGCTGAACGCTTCTAAACTTTAGGATCCAGATAAGATTGGCTCAAATGCCCAATTCTATGGTCTTGGGAAGCCTTGCCAAGAGTTCTTCAGTTTCTCAGGGAACTACTTTCTTACAGGTCCTTCTGCCTCTTGTCAGCCACTGCTTCGCTATGTCATTCTGACTTCAGGGTGAAACTCAACCTCTCTTATCTGCTTGCAAAACAAAATTTATAGCAGTAAAGCTATTTTTGGTGGCATTGATGTTGGGGTAATAAAGATGGATGGGATAGAGGTATTCATACTCTGTGGTGGTATGAGTAGTAGTCCCTCAAAAGATATGTCCATGTTCTAACTCCAGGAACCTGTGAATATGATCCTTGGAGAAAGAGGGTCTTTATAGATGTAACAAAGTAAAGGATGTGGAGATGAGATCGTCTTGGATTAGCATAGGCTCTAAATCCAGTGACACATATCTTTATAAGAGAAGAGAAGACGACAGAGGTAGACACAGGACAAAGGCCACGTGAAGACAGGGCAGAGATTACAGCCACAGTGCCACAGCCAGGTGATGCCTGGAGCCACCAGAAGCTGAAAGAGACAGTGAGTAGCCTCCCTTGGAGCCTCTAGAGGAACTATGGCCCTACCAACACATAGGTTTTAGAAGTCTGTCCTCCAGAACTGTGAGCAAATAGATTTAGATTTCTTTTATTTAAGCCAGGGTTCCCCAACCTCTGGGCCATAGACTGGTACCAGTCCGTGGCCTGTTACGAACCAATCTGCGCAGCAGGAGGTGAGCAGTGGGCAAGCTAGTGAAGCTACATCTGTATACACAGCCTCTCTCCATTGTTCACATTACCTCTTGAGCTCTGCATCCTGTCAGATCAGTAGTGGCATTAGATTCTTATAGAAGCACAAACCCTACTGTGAGCTGCACATGTGAGGGATCTAGGTTGTGTGCTCCTTATGAGAATCTAACACCTGGTGATCTGTCACTGTCTCCCATCACCCCCAGATGGGACTGTCTAGTTGTAGGAAAACAAGCTCAGGGCTCCCACTGACTCTACATTACGGTGAGTTGTATAATTATTTCATTATATGTGACAATGTAATAGTAATACAAATAAAGTGCACAATAAATGTAATGTACTTGAATCATCCTAAAACCATCCCCCGCTACCCCCACAAAGACCTGTGGAAAAGTGTCTTCCATGAAACCAGTTGCTGGTACCAATAAAAGTTGTGGGCTGCTGATTCAAGCCACCAAGGTCATGGTCATCCTTTAAGGCAGACCTAGGAAACTACCACAATCACCAAAGGAAATACAACAGTGATGATAACTCTACTTACTAAAGGATGCTTTGTCTCCTCTCACCACCACCAGGGAGTTTCACTCACCTCCTAGACACTTTCTTGAGCTTCTCTTAATTTTCTCACTCTCTCTTTAACCTCCTCCTCTTCCTCCCACCCATATTGTTCCACAGACTCAACTTCTCCCTGTTTCCTACAGGGTTGTCATCTTACTTGTGATCTCACAGCCCACTCTAACTCCTACTTCCAAAGTTACATGTGCTAAATTTACTTTATTCATAGCCTTCCCTGTCTCAGTGAGGGCAACTTCGTCCTTTCAGCAGCACAGCATGCAAGCACTGGACTCCCCTTGACTCTGTTCTTGGAATCAATCCACATCCAATGCACCAAGAAACCTTGCTGGCTCTACCTTCACAATGTATCCACTACCTGACCACTTCTGACTCCCTCCACTGCTGCTAACCTAGTCCTAGGCGTCATCACCCGCTGCCAGCATTGCAGCTGCTTCCAGTAGATCCCTCTGGTTCCACGCTTGTCTCCCAACAGTCCGTTTTCAACCCAGCACCAGAAAAAAATTCCTTTCATAACTTTAGTCCGATCTTATCACTCATCTACTGAAAACCTGGCAAAGTCTCCCTTCTCACCTAGAGAAAAGCCAAAATCCTTAAATGGCTACAAGGATGATCTGGCCCTTGTAGCTCTTAGACCACAGCTGACTTCTACCCCCTCATTCACTCCATTCTAGTCCCAAGGACCTACTTACTTAAAGCCAAAATCCTTAAATGGCTACAAGGATGATCTGGCCCTTGTAGTTCTTAGACCATAGCTGACTTCTACCCCCTCATTCACTCCATTCTAGTCCCAAGGACCTACTTACTTCTTATCAAACACATGGGACACCCTCCTTGATCTAGCAGTTTCCTCTGCCTAGAATGTTCTTGTCCAGTTGCCTAATTCCCTCGACTCCTGTGATTCCTTTCTCATATGTCTCTGGCTCAATGCAACTGGCCACCTCAACATGCTCTGAATTTTCCCGTGGAAATGATCTAAATAATAAAACCATGGCAATGACAACAAACAACAAACTTCCTGCTCTATCTGTCTGCTGACAATGGACTGAATGTTTGTGTCACCTCAACCCCCAAGTTCATATGCTGAAATCCTAACCCCCAATGTGATGGTATTTGGAGGTAGAGCCTTTGGGAGGTAATTAGACTATGGCAGTAGAGCCCTCAGGAATGGGATTAGTGCCCTTACAACCTGGAGAGTTCTCTTGCCCTCTTTTGGCCGTGGGAGGATAAAGGAAGCCAGCAACCCGCAGAGCCAGCAGTTCTGCACCCTCACCAGAACCCAATCATGCTGGCACCCTGATCTCAGACTTGCCTCCTCCAGAACTGTGAAAAAAAATTATGTTGTTGATAAGCCTCCTGTTGCTGATAAGCCACCTCTGGTACTTTGGAATAGCAGCCCAAACTGAACAAAACACTGTCTATCTGTCAAAAACAAAATAAAACAAAATGATTGTCGTGAGTACACTGTTAACGTGTTTATTTGAACTGAAATATGAAGTCAATTATTTTTTCTAACAGCTGATCATTAAATATAATGTGGCCATAAAACTCAAAAATAATTTAAATACTTTGATTTAGCTGTTTGACTTGACAGCGTGAAATGGCTTTGCCAATTACATGATGAGCATATTCCAGAAGTTGAATGAGTTAAATCTTCAGTTATAAAGTTGTCCTAAAATATATTTAACAAACAAAAGATAAAAGCATTTTATCAAAAATATTTCATTCACAATATTGTATTATATTGAGATTAACATTAACGCTGTTGTGATTTACCCAACTCTGAGTATACTTAGGTAATGTAATGCCTCGGAGAAAAAAAAACAACTAGTATAATTAGTACTCATTTGATAAGGGTTTAAACACATTTTGGTTTAATTTCTGGACACTAAAGATTGAATAATAAATTATTTTGCCAGTAATCTTGTTTTCAATTCTCAGCTTCCAGCAAAAGTGAAGAAGAACCTAACCTAGTTGTCAGTTGATCTTAAAATGTAATTTGGGGTATATAATTCAAAAGGAGGTTTAAAAATTGAGTGTCCCATCTATTCCTAACTTGCTGAGAATTTTATCATAACAGGATGTTGAATTTTGTCAAAAGTTTGTTCTTCATCTATGGATATGATCATATGATTAAGCTTATTTAATATGCTAATATTGAGAATTATATTGATGGATTTTTAAATTGAGTAAACTTGCTCTTCAAATCTAGTTCCATCCCCATCTACTCACTTCTGTGAATGAAAATTCTCAGTGATACACATATAAAAATTTTTTAAATAGCAATATAATTCATGCTGAAACCTGTATTTTTCTATTAATAAGTAGCATTCATATTAAGATACCTGAAAAATTGGAAAAAAGCCACATCCATCGAATTAATACTTTATTTTTTATATTTAATAATTTAAAAATTTTATAGTAATATTTTGTTATCTATGACTAATAATTAAAATGTTAACTCAATCCAGAAGGTGGCTGATACAGAAGTCTATGGTAACTATGTTACCATATATATGTAATATATATATATATGTTTAGCTTTTATCTTCATATGCATATTCATATATATTTATTCCATATACGTTTATATTTATATATATGAATGTACATTCATTACAGAGAAATGGGAGGAGAAATCAATAAGAAACATTTAAGTATAAAATATATTATAGTGAATAAAATTCTGTGAAGGAAGTAAAATAGAACTGCAGATACAAGAAGAAAAAAATACGTAAAATTTCCAACTGCTAACAAGAGAACATGTTTATGTGTTTTGAAAATGTTGTAACATGTTGGAAGTATTGAACTGCCAAGATATTTTGATTGCTCTGGATATATTTAAAAGAATGATATCATAGTTTAACTCAAAATGTCAATATAATAAATGTTAGGTATCTACTATTTACAACCATTTAGACATAAGACAAAAATTTTAGGTATCCACTTTAAAATGTGCTAGGAATAGAATAATTTTTTTAAAAAAATCCTTTAGGGGCAATAAGCAAAAATGTCTGAAGACCTCTGATTTCAAATACCTTATGGCAAGACATCCCCTTTATTAGTGAGAAATTCAATACAATTCTTTTTTAAGTAAGCAGCTAGAGTTTTCCTGGCCAACAGTGGGCTGGCCCAGCATTCAAGTTCCCTTCCAGGGAGATTACAGGGAATATCAAACTTACCCCATGTGCCAACTAAATGTGGTAATGGCCATGTCAGCTGGGTTCTCCCAATTTCCTTCTGGATTAGGTCCCTATTTACCTGCCGCATCTCCTCTGTTGCTCCAAGTCACACTCCTCTGTGCCCCAACTTCATAGAAACACTCATGGGTCCCCGACACCCCAGCTCCATCGTGCTTCATGGCCCACTGCTCCCTCTACCTTTCCTGTCTTCTACTACTGCCCCTTGTCCTCCAAGACTCAACTCAGGTACCACCTCCAAAAGCAAGACTTCTATGATCCCTCCACAGTCTCCAGGTTGGGATAGGGGTCCTGTTTTAGTTCCCATAGTCCCCTGGGTTCTCTCCATCATGGCACACTAAACTTATGGGACTGCAATTCCAAAAATGTAATGGGAAAGCAGCTCACCCGGGGTGTCTGTTAGGAATGCTCATTCCTGGCCTCACTGCAGGAAAGTCTATTTGAACATTTGGGGAGTGGAGTCCAGGAAGCTGCACATTTAACACACATCCCAGGTGATCTGTTGCAAATGGTGTAACGAACACATTTTGAGAAATTCTGTTATCGTGCAATTGCTCACTTACTTGACTGACCCACACTAGCCTCTGAACTTTCTCAAGGCAGAGAATGTTTTATTCACCATCATCTCTGCCTATAGTAGCTAGAACACTGCCTGGCATGTAAACGGCACTCCATAAATATTTGTTGAATGCAGGAACAGGTGCATTAATTCATTAGCCAATACTCCCATTTTCACTATCTCCTATATCAAGTCTTGCGTTAACCTGTGTCAGCTAAGTCATCACATTCCTTGGTTGGAGTTGATCTTTATACCCATTCGGTGAGGTTACTTGGGTTTTCTCATATTAATCAGAAGTTACATTTATCTCTGATAATATAAAATATTAATAATTCTAACTTCATCAGCAATTATTTTTAGTTGGCACACACTTTCAAGGTTCAGAGTCTTGGTGTGCCATAAAGAGTTTAGAGTTCTTGCCCTAAATAGCCCGCTGCAGCTTATAAACTCCACTTATCTGCCATAGTTTATGTGGCCACCTCCCTCAGTCCAAGAATAAGAGCAATGCAACCCCTTTTACCTTATTGTGGCACGGGGAGGCACAGTCTATAATCCCAGTTATACAATAAACTGACCGACATTTGTATGGAATCAAAAGAATATTTAACGAGTCTATGTCGGGTGCCATGCACTAAGCCTTAGCATCCACAGAAGCCATTCTGGAACAACTTCCCTCCCCTCCTCAGCTCGTTCCTCCCCTGTATCTCCCCTGGCTGCGGCATCCTGGTTGTCGTCAACCATTCCACAGTGATAGGCAGGAAACCTTTCTGCTGGTATTTTTTTTCCCTCTCTCTCTCCTTCCACATCCCCAAGGCCCTGTGGTCCACGCTGTGCTTGGTCCCCATGTCCTCCCCTGCATTGCCCCATTTCTTGTCCTGCTCTCTTACCCAAGGCTTGCTCTTAGCATCATCTCATCCCACAGGCCTTTGGGGAGTAGTGCAGGGAAGAGGTGGTTCTGGACCCTGGGAAAAGATAGAGGGAGTGAGAAGGCAGCACTGAGGTCTGTCCTCAGCATGATTCCCTGAGAGATTCTCAAACCGTGTAGACTGTCCAGATTAACATGCTGACCCTCTGGGGTGTCACTCTAGTCAGGAGGCCATCAGGAAAATGGAAGGGGCAGAAGGAATGGAAAGAGGGAGCGGGTCCAAGAGATTTTGCAAAGGGAAATTAAACTCACCTGGGAATGAAGGGAAAGAGAGGGCATGTCAAAATGGTACCACAATTGCCAAGTGTTCCCAGAGATAAGGAATTCACTTTTGGACATTAGGACAAGATAAATTAAAAACATTCCAGTGTCAAGTTCACATTTATTGCAGAGTCGTCAGCCCAAGATTCAGAGTTGAAACCAAGAGAATTGAAGTGAAATGATGTAGCTGTTAAAAGAAAGGCTGAAGGCTGAATCTTGGGTTTTACCCAGTTGTGAGCTAGGAAGAAAACACAAAGGGGTCAATAAAAAGTAAACAGAGAAGGAGGGAGAGGAGAATGAAGTAGGAGTGAGAGGAGGAGACGGCCAGCCGAGAGTAAGTGAGAGAGTGTTAGTTAAAGGAGAAAGAATCCCAGCACTTGGGGAGGCCAAGGCGGGCAGATCACTTGAGGTCAGGAGTTTGAGACCACCCTGGCCAACATGGTGAAACCCTGTCTCTACTAAAAATGCAAACAATTAGCCAGAGGTAGTGGTGTGCACCTGTAGTCCCAGCTACTCTGGAAGCTGAGGAAGGAGAATTGCTTGAACCTGGGAGGTGGAGGCTGCAGTGAGCTGAGATCGTGCCTCTGCACTCCAGCCTGGGTGATAGAGTGAGACTCCATCTCAAGAACAAAATAAAATAACTAAAGGGGAAAGAGTCTACAGGAAAAGGGGAGAAGAAATACTGTCAGCGACAGAAAAATTCAAACACATGACAGACAGCAAAGGTGTTTTGCAAAAAGGAAATTCTAAAGAAATGGTAAATTTTAATTCATCTTACATAACTGAATCCCTAATGAAACACTGGTGCTAGAATTGCATTTAGTATCAGATAATGAACCCATAGCATCCACAGTACTGCTTTTAGTTTTGTAGGTGCATCTGAATAACATATAAGTTGCTTTCCAAGAAACACCACCTGAATGTTCCTTACAAACAAGGACAAGAAATAAAGGGAACCTCATCTCCATACCACGCACTGCCTATTAATATTATGTTGCACTACCATGGTCTCTGGGGGAGCAAAAACATTTGGGTGTGCTGTGGGTTAGGTAAACACCCACTAAATATTGATGCACACAAAATTAGAAGGACTAAAATAATTCTGGCATAAAATTACCCTAGCAGTCAGGGGAGAGACAAAATGAAGTAATTTGATCGTGAAAATTAATACAAGTCGACTCTCAGTTTTCAATGCAGCTAACTGAAAACCACTTATTATTCAAACCTCATTTTCCCTCCTGGTTTGTACTCTTTTTTGCATTGCCCTGAGAGAAATGAAGGCAAGAGGAGGGTCCCAGGGGCAAAGCTGTCATATTGAGATAATGAAACAAGAGTCTAATGTTTATTTTTCTAATGCAGTGGCTCCTCATCTTTTAGTCACATTGATGTTGCCCCCTATGACACACATCCATGGCCATGTCCAAGGGGATAGGCCATCCTCTCCCATTCAAACAGCATTGAAATTAGAATGAGACTGACGTTATTGTAGGTGTAATCTTTTTTGTGATAGCTTTATTAATATCTAATTCACATATCATACAATTTACCAATTTAAAGTGTACAAATCAGGCCAGGTGCAGTGGTTCACGCCTGTAATCCCAGCACTTTGGGAGGCCAAGTCAGGCGGGTCACCTAAGGTTAGGAGGTCGCAACAAGCCTGACCAACATGGTGAAACCTTGTCTCTACTAAAAATACAAAAATTAGCCAGGCATGGTGGGGGGTGCCTGTAATCCCAGCTACTTGGGAGGCTGAAGCAGGAGAATCGCTTGAGCCTGGAAGCGAAGGTTGCAGTGAGCTGAGATGGTGCCACTGCACTCCAGCCTGGGTGACAAGAGCGAGACTATATCTCAAAAAAAAAAAAAAAAAAAGAAAGAGTGTACAAATCGGTGGTTTTTTGGCCTTGTGCAACCATCATTGTTTCACCTTAAAAAGTAACCCATTAGCAGTCACTCGCCATTTCACCCCAAAACCCCTAGTTTTCAGCAGCCACCAGCTTTCTATCTCTGTGGGTTAGCCTATTCTGGACATTGCCTACAAGTAAAATCACACAATATGTGGCCTTTTATGAGTTGTTTCTGCAACTGGCTAAGGAAAACATGAGCGAAATGTTTTCATGGTTCATCCATGTTGTAGCATGCATCAGGATTTCTTGCCTTTTCTGGCTGAATCATATTCTATTGCATGAACATGTCACATTTTATTTATCCATTCAACAGTTAATGGATATTTGGGTTGTTTCC
Organism: Macaca thibetana thibetana; assembly: GCF_024542745.1. Taxonomy (NCBI): domain Eukaryota; kingdom Metazoa; phylum Chordata; class Mammalia; order Primates; family Cercopithecidae; genus Macaca; species Macaca thibetana. The sequence goes on along the minus strand of NC_065597.1, from coordinate 25,031,495 downwards.
ATTTTGGGGCTATTATGAATAATGTTGCTTTGAACATTCCTGTACAAGTTTTGCACATGTAATCTTGAATGTGAGCTATAACAAGAGCACCTAACATTGTCCAATAAGTGTCTGTAGGGAATATAGGCACCGTCTCATTTCATCAGCTCAGCACTACAACATGCAGAGCCAGGATTCAAATCTCCATCACTCTGACTCTAAAGTCTTTGCTTCTAGTCTCCTTGTTTTATTTCTTCTAAATCTAAAGATCAGAAAAGGGAAGTTATTCATTATTTCAAGTGAATTATTATCCTATAAGTAAGACATTAGTTATGACATTAGTTATTCCCGTGGTGCCCCACTTCCTTTCCCCTACACTTATCTGTGCATGCCTGCTGGACTTCCAAATGTTAGAACCTGCATGGTTTTACGTTGCTTTGTTATGGAGAAACTGGAAGTGATGGGGAAGAAATCCACCCCATGCATACTTTCAACCAATAAGCAATGAATGTTAGTGAATAAATAGTGAACAACCTCAGCCAGCAGGTAGAATAACACTGAGAAAGGTGTTTACTGCATTTCAGAGTTTCTCCAGAAGGGTTCAGTTTATGAAAGGATTTTTTTTTTTTTTTTTTTTTTTTTGGAAGGAGGGTCTCGCTGTGTCACGCAGGCTGGGGTGCAGTGCAGTGGTGTGATCTCAGCTCACTGCAACCTCCACCTCCTGGGTTCAAGCAATTATCTGTGTCAGACTCCCGAGTAGCTGGGATTACAGGTGCCTGCTGCCACGCCCAGCTAATTTTCGTATTTTTAGTAGAGATGGGATTTCACCATCTTGGCCAGGCTGGTCTTGAACTCCTGACCTCCTGATCCACCCGCCTCGGCCTCCCAAAGTGCTAGGATTACAGGCGTGAGCCACTGCGCCGGGCCAGTTTATGGAAGGATTAAGCCCCCAGCAGTATTAAGCTTGGTTGTCCTCAGTGATACCTGATTTCCTTCCCTTCCCTGTCTCACATCTCCACCCCCCTACTGGTAGTTTCTGGGATGACCTCCAAAATAAACTACTTGCCCTTGAATCCTTATCTAAAGGTCTGTTTCTGGGAGAACTGAAACTAAGACATGGTGGTTATTTCTCGCAGTTGAATCACACCAGAATTCCTTGCAGAGACTATTCTGAGACACATCACTCCCTCCTAGGAGGAGGTCCCACATCCAAGAAGGAAGTATTAATGGGTTTGCGCATCATTTTCTGAAGGGGGTTTAAAAGAAGCAGGTTGGGAGCAGATGTCTCTTGGAGGATCCGGTCATTATGGAATAAGTATCTTTTATATTCAGTTTGCTGAAGACCAATAGGCTATAGGCAATACGGTGGATGATAAACATAACCACTGCAGTTGTAGTACCTAGGACTGTCTTAACTCTCACTGCATTGTCCCAGCACTTAACATGATGCTTGATACAAAGCAGGTGCCCAATACATGCTGACTATCATTTAATAAAGTTATTCTTTACAGACCAGTGAGAAGAATACATCTGAGTCTTCCATCTTTGAATACATCATTCTTTCCTGGCACATGTTGTTCTACTGTCTTGTATGAGGATAAAAGCTAGACTGCTATAAAAAATAAAAACCCTCAAAACACAGTGGCTTAATACAGAAACCAACACCTGTAATAAAATTGTGAAGAACTAAACACAGACACATACACATACAAGTGAGTACAAGTAAAACGAAATCTGAGTAAGATCTATCAACTGTATCAATGTTGATATCTTGGTTGTGATATTATACTACAGTTTCACAAAATGTTATCATTGGGGGAAACTGAGCAAAGAGTATGCAGGAGCTCTCTTACAATGGCATGTGAATCTACAATGATCTCAACAAAACTTTTTATTAAAAATGTATAGTGTCATAAATAACAGTATAGGTAATCTAGAATGGTGAGCCTAGTGAGACAGTTGTACTCCACAAGGTCATTCAAAGTCCCAGGTTCCTTGTATCTTGTTCCAATATCTCATAGGGGTACTATCTTCACCTACAGGGCTGGAGCTGAGGCAAAGCTCAGTGTCAGTCCATAGGAGGGGAGAAAAGAGAGAAATGAATTTCCTTTTAGGCATGTGATGCAGAAATGGCACCTATCACTTCCACTCACATTATATTGGCAAAAACTTAGCCACATGGGCACGTCTAGCTGCAAGGGAAGCTGGTAAGTGGAGCTTTTATTCTGGATGGTCATGTGCAAGTACAACACTATTATTATGGAAGAAGGGAAAGACATTTTGAGTAAGAACTGGCAATCTTCCACAAAGCACAAACTGATTTTGTTAATTGGCATAGTGAGATATTATTTGGTGTGTGCCAAAAATCCCTTCTTTGGGGAAAACCACATCTGACATGTTCTATACTAACCTTTCTCTATCCAGAGCCTAGAGATAAGGAGAGAGGACTCTATGATGTCTGAGGCTCGACAGCTAGATCCACCTTTTGAGCTTCCAGTTACAGGAGCCAAGCATCCCTACTTTTGATTTATCTACATTGGGATGGATTTCTATGATTTGCAACCCAAAGAGACCTGATGAACATAGTTGGTATCCTGACTCCTCAATTTCCGAAAACACTGAGACATGAAAGCGGCAAATATAAGCTTTACTGTCTCAAAGGGTCCTTTGTGTCCTTCTAGGAGAGCCCCAAATGCTTGAGCACTGAACACAGAGCCCTTGGCCAGGACACTCACAATAACATGTAGGTTTAGTCAGCACTATTTAAACACTTAGTTTAATCAGTACTGAGTGAAGCAAGGGTAATAATAATGAGTTATTTCAGAAGTTTTTAACAGGAAAAAAGAAAAACCATTGACCCAAATAGTATGCTTGATAATTCTTAATAAGTGCTATAAATGCTTCTAAAAGAATATTAAGTTGCTTAATTGCTGAATAAATGAAAATATAAACATTATGCTACTTGGAGAGTTCTTTAATATGTAATGGGGAAAACCATTTTATGAAATGTACTGCATGTGATAAATGCTTGTTTTCTTTTCTAAAATCAATTATTGAAACCATTAACCACTGTTTAAATATAGCTTAATTTTTTTCTGTTTATTCCCCTTTATATATTTTTTATTGGTGAAAGAAAATAGGTTTATCTAGGAGAGAGAGCTGCATAGTGAAAGAGATGGAATGTGAAGGATATGGAAGTCAGAAGCCTTGGCTTTTAATCACAGCTCCGTCATTTACTAGTTCTGTGACCTTGGGTAAGTAACTTAAACTCACCTGATTTCCAGGTGCAGTGTGGAACTATTACAAGGGCTCTCTTACCCACCTCAGAGAATTGTAGTGGTACTACCACTAAGTCATAGCACTTTTAGGGCAGTGCTCATCAGCCTTTACTATACATAGGAATTACCTAGGGATTTTGCTAAATGCAGATTTGTATTTATTAAGCTTAGAATGGGATCCAAAACCCAACATTTCTAATAAGCTCTCATGTGATGTTGATGTTACTGGTCCATACTTTTGGATAGCAAGGTTCTCATGTGACTGCCTTAGAGATGATTTCTGATCCAAGCTGGGCCAAAAGAAGGTCTCGTTTGCTAGCCTGAGATTTGAACAGGGACAACCAGAAATGCGACATATAGTCACTTGCTCATTCATTCACAAATAAAAAAACTTCTGTCTCTATGCCAAACACTATAGTAGGCAGTGGAGAGACACCAATCAATCAAGTAGGTCTCTGCATTCACGGAGCTTTCATTATAGTAATATGCAAGATAATTTCAGATAAGCTAAGGGCTGTGAAGAGATTGAAGAATTTCAAAGGGATGCAGGAGCCTTGAAGTGAAAAGTGTTGGGGAAAGCCAAGCTCTTACTTTCCCTTCTGTAGTGACCTTGGCAGGTAAGAGTTGAACATGATGGCCTAGCAAATGGGGGAAGCCTGGATCCCTGAGTGGTTATGTGGAGCACAGCACTCTTCCCGTCCCTGCAGACTGCATTGGACGGTGATCAGAGTGAGAAATAAAATACTTCACACCTGTGAGGAATTGTGACGGCAAACTGATCTTTCTGAGATGCATCCACTGCCTGGATATATTACTGGGGGAAGACAATACTAAACAAACACTCATATACAAACTCACATTGAAGTTAATTTCTTTCTCCAGTCGTTTCTATCTTAGATCTCTTGGTCAGACCTTTATAAAATCGACTCACTAAATTATGATGGAAGCTAAGGAAGCAATTACAGAGTTTGTAATTTTCCTTTAAAACACGCCTGCTTATATTTTAGAAGAGTCCTTGGTGGCACAAGAATATTAACATTTAAATTCACCATTTCTCATGTTTATCCACACACTCTAAATCTGGGTATCCTTCAGAGGATCCTGTAATCCCCCAAAGGAAATCTGTCTTCTTTACTGCATCCTCAGTGGGTCTTTTCTTCCTTGGCTGCTGGTCTCAAGAGCATATAGCTGGTCTCTCAGCCCCCTGAATATTCTTCCTCTTCTCCTCTAATTTTTATGTATCCTAAGCAGCCACTGCAAAGCTGTTCCTTAAGACTGCTTAGTACAAGAAGTCTCTTATGACTTATGCCTGGGTAACAGGTGAGGACAAGACAGGCAGGAAGAGTCAGAACATCCTATGAGAGAGGCCAGTGCCAGGGACTGGCACTTCTTGCTTTCTTCACAGGGCCTTCATTAATTTTTCTATCCTAGGACCTGAGTTTGTCCTTATAACTGTGTGTGCTTAGTGAAAACTGAGTGGTAAATCATTCAATTGATATGAACCTCTTTGAGTCTGCATTTGGGACAAGTTCTATCGGTAAAAGCAGCATATGAAGTCAAAACCTCCATCCTCCAAGACACCAAAATGAAATCCTCCCCAGCCAGGGGTCCATTCCAGGACGCATTTCCATACACGTGTACAGTCTGCAACTATCCACAGAACCACATTCATGATAAGGAGACAAAAGATGGGCCTCAAAAGGAGACTTTTGAGTGAGGATACCAACTTTCTGCGTTCCTTGGTTCATTCAGCAACAAAGATTAGTCTTGGCATTACTGCCTGCTTGGCGACCAGAACAAAGAGAAATAAGGAAAATTAGGGACACAGGAAAACATATGGGCACACATAGATGTGGAAACTCAGAGATAAAAGAGACTTAAAGAGATACATGGAGAGTGAATATTCTGTCGCCTTTTAGAGCCTTATCCATCATCCATCCACCCAAGCAATGCTGACCTGAGCGCCTATTTATCAGGCACTGTGCTAGGCCTTGGTAATAAATAAAGATGGAGGTAAAAGTCTAAAAGCAGACATTGGAGGTGGGAAGAGCAGTTGACGTGGCCCTAACAGGTTCCCACCACGGCGGAACGCACAGACAGGGCAGGTGGGGGAAGATGTGGCCCTAAAAGGGTTCCCGCTACGGCGGAACGCACAGCCAGGGAACGTGGGGGAATTCAAGGGGCGAACTTCCTGGCGCCCCAACGTTGGTAAAGGTGAAGGAGACACCTGCGCATCATAGAGACGCCGAGACCTCCAGGCTTCCTAGAGAGGCCCGGAAGTGGCTCCAGGAGGCCGGTCCGACGACTCCGGCTCCCGAGCGGGGACGGTGGGCAGCTAGGGAGGGCTGGGCCTCCCCGCCTGCCATAGTCTGCCTGCCGCGCCCTTGTTCCTGCAGCTGTGAGTGGGCCTGGGCTGGGGTTGGGGGCCGCCGCCCTTCTGCGGGGACCTTGGGCCGCCTTGGCCTGGAACGCAACAGGTGGCGTTCCCGGGGGTGGGGGACGGTGATGAATGACTGAGCAGGGTGGCGGGAAGGAGCATCCCCTTTCAGGTGTCTTCCTGATCCCAGGGGGCCGGGCGCAGCTTGGCTTTCTAGAATGTCGCCAAGGTCTCAAACACTGGCTCTCTTCATTTTTTGTTTTTAAGGACAGCAGGCCCCAATCTCCGAACTTTCCACAGGTGTTTGGCTATACTTGATTCCTATTGATTTTCTGCACACTTTGGGGGAACGATTTCCTCCTCATTATGACGTGGTTCTGGTTTCCCACTTAAAATGGCAGTGACAGGTTCCCATTTAAACTGCATGTGTTTGTTGGGAAAAGGTAAGTAGGTTTAAACAAAACCTTATAGGCTAGTCATAGTACCAGATGAACCAGACATGACAGAAATTGTGGAGGTGGAGTGAACCCTGAAAATCTGAGACAGGTCTCAGTTAATTTAGAAAGTTTATTTTGCCAACATTGAAGACATGTACCCATGACACAGCCTCAGGCGGTCTTGACCACATATACTCAAGGTGGTCAGAGCACATTTTCGTTTCATACATTTTAGGGAGACATGAGACAACAACAGATGTAAGATGAACATTTTTTCAGTCTGGAAAGGCGGGACAACTGGAAGCAGGGAGGGGGCTTCTAGGTCGTAGGTAGGTAAGAGACAAATAGTGACATTCTTTTGAGTTTGATTGGCCTCTCCAAAGGAAGCAATCAGATATGCCTTTATTTCGGTGAGCAGAAATATATGAATAGAATGGGAGGCAGGTTTGCCCTAAGCAGTTCACAGCTTGACTTTTCCCTTTACCTTAGTGATCTTGGAGCCCCAAGATTTATTTTCCTTTCACAGTGGTAGGATAATGACCTAAGTGAATCTGCATTGTCCCAGCGTTAGTGTGCGGCATTACACGTGGTAGTTAAGAGTTATACAGACCCGGCTTCAAGCCCTAAATCCTGCCCAGCCACTTATGACCTGCATAATTTGTGGGCAAGGTTCCTAACCTCTGATCTGTTTTCCTCATTTCTGAAAGCTGATAAGACTAGTAACTACCTCAGAAGATTGTCCTGAGGCTTAAATGCTAAACCTTTAAACTACCTGTATTAATCCATTCTCATGTTGCTAATAAAGACATACCTAAGACTAGGTAATTTATAAAGGAAAGAGGTTTAATGGACTCACAGTTCTCCATGGCTGGGGAAGCCTCATAATCATGGCAGAAGGCAAAGGAGGAGTAAAGTCACGTCTTATGTCTTGCATGGTGGCAGGCAAGAGAGCTTGTGCAGGGGAACTCCCCTTTATAAAACCATCAGCTCTTGTGAAACTTATTCACTGTTGTGAGAACAGCATGGGAAAAACCCACCCCCGTGATTCAATTACTTCCCACTGGGTCCCTCCCAGGACATGTGGGAATTATGGGATCTAAAATTCAAGGTGAGATTTGGGTGGAGACATAGCCAAACCATATCCTTCTGCCCCTGGCCCCTCCCAAATCTCATGTCCTCACGTTTCAAAACCAATCATGCCTTCCCAACAGTCCCCCAAAGTCTTAACTCATTTCGGCATTAACTTAAAAGTCCACACTCCAAAGTCTCATCTGAGACAAGGCAGGCACCTTCCACCTATGAGCCCGTAAAACCAAAAGCAAGTTAATTACTTCCTAGATACAATGGGGGTACAGGTATTGGGTAAATACACTCATTCCAAAAGGGAGAAATTGGCCAAAACGAAGGGGCTACAGGCCCCATGCAAGTCTAAAATTCAGCAGGGCAGTCAAATCTTGAAGCTCTAAAATGATCCCCTTTGACTCCATGTCCCATATCCAGGTCACACTGATGCAAGAGGTGGGTTCCCCTAGTCTTGGGCAGCTCCACCCCTGTGGTTTTGCAGGGTACAGCCCCACTTTTGGCTACTTTCAGGGCTGGCATTGAGTGTCTGCTGCTTTTCTAGGTGCACGGTGCAAGCTGTTGGTGGATCTACCATTCTGGGGTCTGGAGGATGGTAGCTGTCTTCTCACAGCTCCACTAGGCAGTGTCCCAGTGGGGACTCTGTGGGGTGGTTCCAACCCCACATTTCCCTTCCACGCTGCCCTAGTAGTGGTTCTCCATGAGGGCCCCACCCCTGTAGCCAACTTCTGCGTGAACATTCAGGAGTTTCCATACATCCTCTGAAATCTAGGCAGAGGTTTCCAAACCTCAATTCTTGACTTCTGTACATCCACAGGCTTAACACCGCATGGAAGTTGCCAAGGCTTGGGGCTTGCACCCTCTGATGCCACAACCTGAGCTGTACCTTGGCCCATTTTAGCCACAGCTGGAGCTGCTGGGATACAGAACACCAAGTTCCTAGGCTGCACAGAGCAGGGGGGCCCTGGACCCAGCCCAGGAAACCATTTTTGCCTCCTAGGCTTCTGGGCCTGTGATGGGAGGGGCTGCCATGAAGGTCTCTGACATGACCTGGAGACATTTTCCCCATTGTCTTGATGATTAGCATTTGGCTCCTTGTTACTTATGCAAATTTCTGCAGCCAGCATGAATTTCTCCCCAGAAAATGGGTTTTTCTTTTCCATTGCATCATTAGGCAGCAAATTTTCCAAACTTATACTCTGCTTCCTCTTGAATGCTTTGCAGCTTAGAAATTTCTTACCCCAGATACCCTAAATCATCCCTCTGAAGTTCTAAGTTACACAGTTCTCTATGGCAAGGACAAAATGCCATCAGTCTCTTTGCTGAAACATAACAAGAGTCACTTTTGCTCCAGTTCCCAAAAAGTTCCTCATCTCCATCTGAGACCACCTCAGCCTGGACTTTATTGTCTATATCGCTGTCAGCATTTTGGTCACAGCCATTCAAGTCTCTAGGAAGTTCCCAACTTCCCCACATCTTCCTGTCTTCTTCTGGGCCCTCAAAACTGTTGCAACCTTTGCCTGTAAACCAGTTCCAAAGTCACTTCCACATTTTTGGATACCCTTACAGTAGCACTCCATACCCGGTACCAATTTACTGTGTTAGTCCATTCTCATGCTGCTAATAAAGACATTCCCAAGACTGGGTAATTTATAATGGAAAGAGGTTTAATGGACTCACAGTTCCACATGGCTGGGGAGGCCTCATAATCATGGCAGAAGGTAAAGGAAGAGCAAAGTCACGTCTTATATGGCGGCTGGCCAGAGAGCTTGTGTAGGGGAATTTTCCTTTATAAAACCATCAGATGTTGTGGGACTTACTCACTATCACGAGAATAGCATGGGAAAGACCCACCCCCATGATTCAATTACCTACTACTGGGTCCCTCCCAGGACATGTGGGACTTACGGGAGATACAATTCAAGAGGAGACTTGGGTAGAGACACAGCCAAACTGTATCACTCCCTAACCCATCATAAATAATAAGTGTAGCCATGGTTGTTGCTGTTTTTATTTTGGGGAGGAGGAAACATGATCAGAGAGGTTCAGTGAATTGCCCAGGGTCACACAGGGAATTGGTGGAACAGCCAAGTCTGATTCTCAGATTTCCAAACTGAGAGTCTCTGGGAACTGCAGGGGCCGCAATGAGGTTGCAGAATGTGTTAACAGTGAAAGCCCTCACAGGACTCAGGTCAGTACCCAGCACTTCAGGCAGGGGCTCTGCACAGCCTCAAGTGCTGCTGCGTTAAGGTGAACTGTAGAGTCAGATGCACCTGGGTTATTGGTACGGCTCCCTGCTCTACCATTTGCTAGCTGTAGCACTTGGAGTTAGGCACTTTGTGTCTCTGAGCTTCAGTTTTCTCATCTGTAAAATGGAATTAACAAATTAGTACTCATCTCAGAGGTATGTGAAATAATTCCTGGACAGAGTATTGTAGAATGCCTGGCACAGAGTAAGTGCTTAATAAGTGGCAGTTGCCCAGCACTTTGGGAGGCCGAGACGGGCGGATCGCGAGGTCAGGAGATCGAGACCATCCTGGCTAACACGGTGAAACCCCGTCTCTACTGAAAAATACGAAAAACTAGCCGGGCAAGGTGGCGGGCGCCTGTAGTCCCAGCTACTCGGGAGGCTGAGGCAGGAGAATGGCGTGAACCCGGGAGGCGGAGCTTGCAGTGAGCTGAGATCCAGTCACTGCACTCCAGCCTGGGCGGCAGAGCGAGACTCCATCTCAAAAAAAAAAAAAAAAGTGGCAGTTGATATTACTTCAATTACTTGATATTACTTCAATGTATAGATGTGGCAAACTGCTAACTTAGTGAAGAGGAAAATACAAGTGTAGTACTCCTTGCAGATAGGACAGAAAGAGGCATTTGAAGAGCTTGCAAAATGTTCACCCCATTTAGATTTACTGGGTCTACAATCTGCTAGATATTCCTTGTCCCTACAGATATTGCCGGTCTGTGCTCACATGGCATTTATACGATAGCTTGGGAAACAGATGGGAAATACCAATTATAAAATTTTTTCATTTATTTTGTCATCAGCATTGTGGAGAATTGCAAGGCTCTTGTGCCATAGATATCTAGGTAGAAGTTTAGCTAGCCGAACAAGATTTGAAACACCTCAGATGATGACCCTGAATTACAGACAGCTGTCCTGCTACCTACTTATGTTCAAAACCCTGCATAAATACCCATATCTATTACCAGTATACTGGTTTTTACTTAACCCTATACCCTTAATTTTCTTCCCAGGTGTTTTGGCCTTTTGGAATTTTTTTTTTTTTTTTTTTTGGATGGCATCTCGCTGTGTCATCCAGACTGGTGTGTAGTGGTGCAATCTCCGCTCACTGCAACCTCCATCCCCCATGTTCAAGCGATTCTCCTGTCTCAGCTTTCCAAGTAGCTGAGATTACAGGTGTGCATCACCACGCCCGGCTACTTTTTTCTGTTTTTAGTAGAGACAGGGGTTTCACCATGTTGGCCCAGCTGGTCTCTAACTCCTGACCTCCAGTGATCCACCTGCCTCAGCCTTCCAAAGTGCTGGAATTATAAGCATGAGCCACTGCACCCAGCCCCTTTTGAATTTTATATGTCACATCTCTTTTATCTATATCAGAATTCTTCTCCTTATCACCCCTAACTGCATATTTATTTTTATTGTTTTGACTTCCTTATATTAAACACAAGTAGATAATTTTCAGATCATGCATGGAATTTGAACAGCACCATTTCATAAGCCCTCTGGCATCAATATATTTGCCAGATCTTGATATAATAACAATACAGTTACCTTTTACCTCTGGTCAGCACTTGTACAGTGATTTAAAGCACCTAATCATGGGGTTATACTACTTGGAGATATTTTTTATATCTCTTAAAGTAAATATCGTAAGTTTTTATTTTTATGGGAACCGTCTTAAATTCTCTCTGTTCCATAGTTTCTATTGGTGAAATGCTAATGACACCCATATTTCTATGTTGCATAATAATACCAGAGGGCTAGTAACACAATCATCTTGAACTCATAGGGATGAAGGAACTGCGTGGGTAGTTGAAGGTTCTCATTTCTGATCTTTAGCATTTAATTAGGTCTTTTAAAATGTAAAGTACTCCCAGTCATCTTTTACTAGTTTTTTCTCATAACTTCCCTTGAGATGTCAACATTATTCCCCTCGCTTTACCTTAGTATTCTCAAGAGGTCAGGTGGATTTTAAATTTTATTTTTTTCCTGTTTGTAATTAAGCTTTTTTTTTTTTTTTTTTTTTTTTTTTTTTTTTTTTTTTCCCCCTTGATCATGTGCTTAACTTTAACCTGTATCCACCAAAATGACTGCTCAGGTCAGATGTAGCCCTCCCCACCAGGGGGGAGCAATTACTGAACAAAGCCACAGTTTGGAAGAACCTTCAAGCACTTGCCATTATAAAGGCAGGTCTGAGTGCCCAGCCCTAGAAGGAATCAGACAGAAACTAATTAATAAAACAGGAGCCACAGAGTAGATGAAAATCAGGCAGCTGGCTGAAGAACAACTGTATATTCTCTTCTCCCTTCTGGCTTAGCATTCATGAGAATTTTGGGTGGGGGCAGGTCTGCAAAATGCATTTGCTAAGATTTTTCCGTGCTTATCAATGTTGAGGATCAGGAAGGGAGGAGGCGGCTCCCAGCAGTGCAGCAGATGGCTACCATCCTGTGAAGGCTTTACTGGCCTGGTGGATAAGCTTTTTCCTTGCTGTTTATTTTGTTAAGTTATTTATTTTTCCTTACCTTTCTCTTCTGACCCCCCGATCAGATCAGTTATACAAGTTTTTGCCTCAGATCATTCTGAAACTAGTTGGAAGGTAATGGAGTAGCATCACTAGGCCTGGCAAGTTTCTGAAGCATTAATAATCCGAAGTTATATGTTCCTTACTTGATTAATGTGCACATGAACCATGATTGACCTGTGGTCTTGTGACTGGACTGGAATGTGTAATTTTAAAACCAAAGACTAATTAAAGATAGGTATTTCCGTTGGAATTTTTTAATTGGACTTTTGAAGTCCTTGTCCATTTTCAGAATTCCTTATGGTGGAATTCTTACAGAGATATTAAGAAGATCTTAAATCGTTATCTGGCATCCTGTTTGTCAAAACTTTCAGCCAGACAAGAACATTTCCAAAGCCTACTGTTTCAGTTAATGACATCGCCTTCCTCAGAACATCATCTGGGTGCAACATGCTGCCACCTCCTGCAGTTGTTCGCTAGCCCTCACCCTGATTTCACCTGAGCACACTGGCCTTTTGTCCTCACTGGTAACCCTCTAGCCTAGAGCCACATCTCCCTTCCCTGGACCCTGGCCCATTTCCTCCTCCAGGGGAAGCCTCCTCTTTCACAAGTACTGAGGTGGCCCCAACAGTTCCTTTCTGTAAACCTAAAAAGGCTTCTGTTGTCTGCAGAATGGAATTCAACTAGCCAGGCATCATGGTGCACGCCTGTAGTCCCAGCTACTCAGGATGCTGAGGTAGGAGGATCTCTCGAGGTCGGGAAATCAAGGTTGCAGTGAGCCGTGGTCACACCTCTACACTCTAGCCTGGGCAACAGAGTGAGACCTTGTCTCGAAAAAAAAAAATGGGATTCAAACTTTATGGAAGGGGACAGAAGCCTTTCTCCAGGTTCACCCCAGGCTGTCTTTTCACCCCCAAGCACCAGCTCTGTGCTTCTCTTTGCACACCAGCCATGGCGGACTCCCCATGTTAGCTGCCCAGCACAGCCTTCTCTGCCTCTGATCCATTGATTTGTGGTTCACCCTCACCAGTGATAACCCTCCTCTCAGCCTACCTAGATCCTCCCATGGGCCCTGTAGCACTAAAGCTCACTCTCCCATGAACTCTTCCTGATCTGCCCTGTCAGAATCAGTCTCCCTACCCCTCACCTTGGTGTTCCCACTGCACTTTGTTTATACCAACATTAAAAGAGTAACTTTATTTTCATCTTTTTTTTGCCTTTTCCTTTTGATATCTGTGGAAGCCTCTTTCTCATTTGTAAGCTCTGGAAAGCAGGACCTCTGTCTCATTTGGGTTTGTATCTTTCATTCCATAACCAGCACTTTTTAGGAGATATGTTATTGTTAAAATGGCAGCATTAATGTCATGCAGAACAGTGACTCTTAAACACTGCAGAGCCCTGGGTAAAGTAATTTGTGCCCATCACAATTTTACTAAATTGGATATATTTTAGGGTGTTCAGAATAATCCATAGATTCAACAAAATATTTATTGAGCATCTACTATGTTCTGGATTCTAGTAGGGACACCCCAGAAGACAGAGGGCCTCAGTTCTCATAGAACTTTACATTCTCTGGGAAGGAGATCAATAATAAAAAGTAAATAGTTTTAGATAGACAGTAAAATGTTCCATGAAGAAAACAAAGCAATGTTTAGGGTACAAGCAGCTCTGTTAGATAGGGTGATCAGAGAAGCCTCTCTGAGGACTTGTGAGCAGACCTAAATATTGAGAAAGATGCTGCTAGAAAAGGACCTAGTGCACGACGTGTCACACTGAAGTGAGAACAGGAGGCACTAATGAGGTCAGCGTCTTCAAGGAAAGGAAAGAAAGTCTGTGCAGTTGGAGCATAGAATGCCAGTGGCAGAAGAGTGGGAGACTGCGACCAGGTCATGGAGGTGAACGTGGGAAGTCTGTACTGAAATATCAGTAACTGATGTCTACCATGTTGTGAAACTGTTTGTCATGAAGGGTTGTGAGTACACTAAAGAATAGAATTGACTGCATTTGGTTTTATGACCACTTTCAATCCAAATGGGAGTGTTCTGCACTCAGAAAACAATAGAATCATAAGGTCACTGTTAGATACATTGAGGGAGTGCTGGCACGTTCATTCTTCATGAATTTTCTTGAAAGCACAACCGTGGCAGTTGCATAATGGAACCTTGGGAACTCATCAGTCATCCTCTGCCCCATTTTGCTCAGTTTCCCTAGTATTTCTCACTCTTCTCCATACCGTCAAGCCACTGAGACAGACACTTGCTGAACCTCGTCTTCACTTGTCACACTGACCAATTCTGCATGAGTGCTCTGATTCGTTTCATTGGCAGTCTCATGCACTCACACAGGTGTCCAGAAGAACTTACAAAACTCTTTGTAACCCTGTGCTTTTTGAGAGATCTAATCATGGTATGTGGAAATGTGATACGCTAGTTGAATCTCTAAACTCTGGAGTGTGAAGAAAAGTCTACTCAAGAAATGACATCTGTGGAGTGCCCATACGGCACCAGGTGTTTTATTGGACATTTTTTGCACATTATCCCATGCAGTCTTCATGCAGGCTCACTATCAGCTCCACTGTTAGATGAAGCAGCAGGCTCAGAGTCTTTAACACATGTGGTAAACACACAGTCCAAAATCCCACAACTGGTAAGTGGACACCAAAGTCCATTCTCTTTCCATTTAAGACTGTGTTTTAGTGGTTAAGAGTACGGGCTCCTGGGGCCACACTGCCATCGGGTGTGAATCCAGGTAAGTTTGGGCAAGTTTATTTCCTGTCTCTGTGCTTTATTTTTCTCAGCTGAAAAACAGGATCTAATAGTACTTTCCTGGTAAGATTATTAAAAGGATTAATTGGCTAACATACACGTAAAGCAGTTAGCATGCTGCCTGGCCCTAATAGTAAGCACTAGGTATGGGTTTGTCTTTATTATTTCCACTGTACTGTGCTGCCTTTTTAAAAACCTTAGCATTCCTGTAACATAGCACAACACACAGCCAGACAGAAGAGAAAAGTGAAGTCTAGAGAAGTGTCTTGACCAAGATCACGTAACCACTTAAGGGCTGAGGCAAGACGCCTTCACTGTGTATTCCTGTCCCCCATATTTTTTTCTTTCTTTATGCATGTACACTGACTCCACACTCATAGCCTCTCTGCCATACAAGCTCTTCATCCTGCCTAGCCCCAGCCTCTGCTGCTCCCGCTCCCCTCCCATCTCCACACTCTTCCATGTTGAAGTCTACTTACATGGTGCAGTGACTGCAGTTGTGGGTGCCTGGCTGGGAAAGAGAAATGGTAGGGCTCTTGATTGCTTGCAGTCTTCATGCCTAACCACAGCTCTGAGCGTCTGTGTTGACTTGAGCGCACGTGTTGGGGTGTGTGTGTGTGTGTGCATGCGCCCAGTGCCTTTGAGGACCTGTGTGCTTCCTGTTCCATTTCTCTCCCTATTTTTTCTTTTTTTTTTTTTTTTTTTTTTTTTTTTTTTTGAGACGGAGTCTCGCTCTGTCGCCCAGGCTAGAGTGCAGTGGCATGTTCTTGGCTCACTGCCAGCTCCGCCTCCCAGGTTCATGCCATTCTCCTGCCTCAGCCTCCCGAGTAGCTGGGACTACAGGTGCCCACCACCACGCCCGGCTTATTTTTTGTATTTTTAGTAGACACGGGGTTTCACCGTGTTAGCCAGGATGGTCTCTATCTCCTGACCTCATGATCTGCCCGTCACAGCCTCCCAAAGTGCTGGGATTACAGGCGTGAGCCACCGTACCCGGCCTCTCTCCCTCTTACATGGAAGGAGCTGGGTATCTTAGTTTTTGCTTATTTTGTTTTGTTTTTGGGAGAAGGGTCATTGGAGCCTTGAAAGAAATATGGGGAGGGGAGGGCCACAGAAGAAGAGGGAAAGAGAAGTGGGACCCCTCAAAGGCACTGAGCTCTTGTACTTTAAGTACCTACAAGATTTGCAGTGGGGGAGGTAGGGCATCGTTTGCTACATAAAGGAGTTTTTCCCCATATATATATTTTTTAAGTATAGGGCTAATAAAGCAGTATTAAGCCATGCTGCAGTGTGCAATTTTACAGAAAACATTTTGGGAGATTCCTTTAGAGTGCTCTCTAATTTTCTGATGCATGGGGGGGTGGGGGGGAAATGCCTCTTCCTACCAAATTTGAATCAATTCTTTTCAAAAAGGCTCTAATCATTTTCAAGAATTAACAATAATGCCTTACATTTGAAACGTTTTTTGTTTCTCAAAGCACTGCCAATTACATTATCTTATTTAACCTCCCCATTAACCTTTTCAGGTGGGCAGAGCAGATATTACTGTCCCCATATTACATCAGGAGAAATTTGAAGCCCAGGAACTGAAGGGAAAGTAGCTAAATGACACAGCTATGACTAGACCCAGGCCTTAACTTTTCATTCTACTACAGCATATTGACTTTTTGGTTTTGTTAGCTCAAAATTAGGGGGAATGATACTTGCATTTGGATCAGTAACAGTGATGCATACTTCTTACAGGTCCAGTTATCTTTTGACTGCCACATATGGACCCCAAAAGATCTCAAAAGGAAACTGTCCTCATTACAGGAGGAGGTGGCTATTTTGGTTTTCGGTAAGTGTGTCTATAAAATATACATGTGGAATTATTTTACTAGTAGTTGCCAGAAGCTTTCAACTCTGACAACAGAGTAGACTTTTACTTGTTTGTATAATGTCAAACTAGAAATGAACTGTGTTGCCCACTGCTCAGATACTGCAGTTGAGAACTACAGGTATATTTCACTTTAAGAAAAATTCTTTATAAAGCTGTGAAATTGGGAGGGATGACTATTCACATCACCAAAAACAATTTTAAATCATAGCTGTTCTTTCACAGTTATGTTATTATTCTCAAATATTCCAAAGAATAGATAGTGGGCCCTAGAACCAAAGGGAAAAAATGCCACCATTCTTTGAAGATAAAGCCTCTCTCTTTGTAATTTAAGTAGATGAGAGGATTCTCACTTTTGAAAATTTGAAGAAGTGAACCTTGCACCAAGGAACACGCATAGTGAGGGACTCAGGATGACCAAGGAAGACTTGAATCAGCCCCACCTTGATTGGTAAATTACTTTATACACTTCCCCTACGCACAGCTTAAGAGCGACTTGATGCAACATTTACCGTTTCTCATTTCAGCCTGGGCTGTGCTCTGAACCAAAAGGGAGTCCACGTGATTCTGTTTGACATCAGCAGCCCTGCTGAAACCATTCCAGAAGGAATCAAGTTTATACAAGGAGACATCTGCCACCTGTCTGACATAGAGAAAGCCTTCCAGGATGCAGACATCACTTGTGTGTTCCATATTGCCTCTTATGGTATGTCAGGGCGGGAGCAACTCAATCGAAACCTGATCGAAGAAGTCAACATCGGGGGCACAGACAACATCCTCCAGGCTTGCCAAAGAAGAAGGGTGCCCAGGTTAGTTTACACCAGCACTTTCAATGTCATCTTTGGAGGTCAAGTTATCAGAAATGGGGATGAATCTCTGCCCTACCTGCCTCTTCACCTCCACCCTGATCACTACTCTCGGACAAAGTCTATTGCAGAGAAGAAGGTGCTGGAGGCGAATGGTACACCCCTGGACAGAGGCGACGGCGTCTTAAGAACCTGCGCTCTGAGGCCAGCTGGCATCTATGGGCCTGGAGAACAAAGACACCTTCCCAGAATAGTCAGCTACATTGAGAAGGGTCTGTTCAAGTTTGTCTACGGGGACCCCAGGAGCCTGGTTGAGTTTGTCCACGTGGATAACTTGGTGCAGGCTCACATTCTGGCCTCAGAAGCCCTGAGAGCTGACAAGGGACATATTGCCTCTGGGCAGCCCTACTTCATCTCAGATGGCAGACCCGTGAACAACTTTGAGTTCTTCCGGCCTCTGGTTGAGGGCCTGGGCTACACGTTCCCATCTACCCGCCTGCCATTGACCTTGGTCTACTGCTTTGCTTTTCTAACAGAGATGGTTCACTTCATTTTGGGTCGACTCTACAACTTCCAGCCCTTCCTCACTCGCACTGAAGTTTACAAAACTGGTGTCACACATTATTTTAGCTTAGAGAAAGCCAAGAAAGAGCTAGGTTATAAGGCTCAGCCATTTGACCTCCAGGAAGCAGTGGAATGGTTTAAAGCCCATGGTCATGGCAGAAGTTCTGGAAGTCGTGACTCAGAGTGTTTTATTTGGGATGGGCTATTGGTCTTCCTCCTGATTATAGCAGTTCTCATCTGGCTGCCTTCTTCTGTGATTCTGTCACTGTGAAGGAGAGGCCAGAAATAAGGTGATCACAGTTGGCTGAGATGGTTCTCAAGAAACATGGGTTTTAAAATGTGTACAGTGGTATCTGTTGCCAAACATTGGCTCTTCAAATTGCTGCTTACGAATAGGTTCTTGGATTGAATCTTTATTTCTTACTTCCTTGCACTAAGCCAGATGGGAATGAAAAGAAAGAAGCAGAGATTAGTTTGAAATTTCATTTCTTATGTCCTTCTGTTTTAGATGGGTACAATAGAAGTCAGTTTGGAGCCATAGAAGTAGGCTTAGTTGGGTTGGAGATGTCTGTCTTGAATTTCTTAGAAGGCAAGATATACTTATTTCCGTTTTATGCACTCTGCATCTACCTAAAACCTCTGATTGATGTGGGAATGACAAAACACTATCAGGCTTGAAAGCATGTGAAAAACGCCAAATTGGCCCAGATCCCCAACAGAGCAATCCTCGAGGGGATGGTAGCTATTGCTGGAGAGGCATTAGCTATTCACAGTGTCCATTTTAGGTGTTAACTTTCACCCTTTGTGATATCGGGGCACTATGCCTATGTGAACACATGGTAATGTTTGATGTTTAGGCCTTTATCCTACCTCATAGGATTCTTTTGAGGATTAAATTAAAGCATACAAAGTGCTCCTTAACACACATAGCCATTCTTTTTATCAGAATTTTCATGGTACATTCCTTATGAGGGCTTTCTTCCTCAGTGTTCTCTTTAGAGGGCTGTTGCTACTGGACTTTCTGGAATGTCTGGGTGTGCCCTCAGAGCCTGCAACAAGTGTATTTGGATATACTCTAAAGTTTTGGCCTCCAAGAAGGCGAAAAGGAAGCAACTAAAAATCTGATGATTAAGGGAGTCAATCAAGCTAATGCCATTTTTAGTTTAAAAAATGAAGCATAGCTCTAAACTCATAGACTGGTTTTCTTACTGGGAAGAAGTTTGGCTCTCTGAAGACAGCTTCCAGTGAGGAATGTTGAACAGTGGCAGCACTGTCTGGCCACCCACGAACTGTTACCAATGATCCAGTTACACTGTTGCATAGGAATCCAAGTGGAAAGAAGACAGAGTCCATGTCTGTCCATGGCTCCAGCTACAGAAAGGATAACATGAGAACATTACAGGGGTGACACATTACTGTGGAAAGTTCTGCTAGAGTTACTCTGAGAGTATCTACAAATAGATGAGAAATCCCTGTTGAATGCTGCCTGGATGTTGTCAGAAAAGCTCTGAACTTGATGTCAGAACACCGACACCATGAATATCATGTGTGGCCTTAACCAAGGAACAGAAGCCCTTTAGAACTTAGCTTCCTCACTTGGGACCTGGGACTGACTGCATTTGCCCTTTCTATAAACCCACCCACCTCATAGGGTTCATTGGGAGCATAAAGCAAGATGTGGTGAAAGTACTTTTAATATAAATTGCAACATCAATATGAGGTGATGGTAGTGGTTGTTTTTAGGAAAATGTGTTTGGAGTCTTTTCTATCATAAAGAAGCTTTTGCATTAGCCTGAGGTTAACGCATATGAGCACCTGCCGTGTATTGTTCCAGAACTGCTTGAATATCCTCATCAAGTGACAAGTGGTTTCCCCAGAGCAGGTCATCCAAGACAGCAGGGTGGAAGCTGCATTGTCCTTTATGACTTGGCCTCAAATGTCACAGTGTCATTCCACAGTATATTGGTTATGCAAGTCAATCCTATCCGGTAGGGGAAGGAAATACACAAAGGTATTTCCGTATTATACCAGAAGATGGAGATGGTCAAAGGCAATCTTGGAGGCTGGGCTCTTGGCCTCATATGAGTCATCCTTCCTTTTCCATGAAAGGTTGCCCACATTTCCAGCTACATAGCTTTCTCTGCCTGCTTCCTGCCAGAAGGATTTTAGGGGCCAAACAGCTGTGTTAACATTTTGCACTATATTCCTTTCCATTCAAGCTGGCAGTGGTGCTAGGAACATTATTTTGAATGTGTCACCTGAGTTTTATTGCAGTTCACTCACAAAAGCCACACCCACAAATCTCTGAGGTAAGTCCTCCACCGTGAGCTTCTGCTCAGACTGCCAAGGGACAATACGCTGTGCTTCTTAGAAGCCTTATTGTCTGAACAGCTCTCTGGGGTGCCACATCAGGCCTTCCTGAGATCTTAAAAAGATATTATACTCAAGCCACAGCCGTGCATTGTCATTTCCACAATCTCATGTATTTACACAGGTTAGCCATATTCAGTGTGGGAGGAGACTACACAAGGACATGAATACCAGGAGGTGGTGTCATTGGAGGCCAACGTGGAATCTGGCTGCCACTTTCCTGCTTCCGTATCTCCCCAATTCTGTTACTGTCTCCCACTGCAGCTTGAAATGGTAGATTTTCTCAGTGCTCATTCCTCAGCCCTGTTCTAATACCATACTTTCTCCCTAGGTGAGCTCACCTAAGCCCATGGCCTCCATTTCCATCTCTAACCCAAATATGTACTACTAGAGGCACAGTTTCAGACCATTCTTGGGCTCCAGACTCATATCTAGTACTTCTGCAACTCCACGTGGATGTCCCACATGCACCTGTCAGCCAGTGTAGCCAAAGTAGAATTCATAATCCTCTCCCACCCCAAATTCTTATAGGGCTCCCTTCCTTAGTAAATATCTCCACTACTCACGGAATTTCCCATCCCAGAGATCTGGGATCATCCCTGACCCCTGCCTCTCCTAAACTTGACATACCTAACCCATGTTTAAACCACTTGATTTTTACTTGTAATCATGCCCTAAAACGGCCCAAGGTATAGGTGTACCTTCCCTCCCATAGATTCAATAGTAGCCCATTTGCTCTTCCACCCATATCCACACCCACCTTCAGTCCATTCTCCACATGTCTAGCCGAGAAAGCCTATAAAGGTGCGAATCTTTTGTCACTTCTCTGCTGAAAACTCTGGTTAGGTTGAGAATCTTTAACATGACCAAGAGGCCTTGTCTGAACTGGCCCCTTGCCTATCTCTCTACCTTCATCTCATATTATTCTGCATTCTCTGCCCCAATTACACTGACCTTTTGTAGGTTCCTGGGCTCCAAGCTTCTCAGGATCCCTGCTCCTCCTTTTGGCCTGAATGATGTTTATTTCGTGTCTCTTGTTAAGTCTTCTAGAGGCCTTCCCTGATCCCAGCAATTTAGGATTGGTCCTCCTGCTACAAATGATGCTACAAGCTCTGATAGCTTCCTGCCTTTCTTTTACAGCATTGCTCATAACTGTAAACATTTGTACAATTATTTGATTAATGCCTGTTAGCTCTATGAGGGTGAGAACGTTGTCTTGCTTACTGCTCTACTAATGCCTGGCACAGTGCAGGAGTTCAATGAGTATTTGTCCAATGAATGCTGTTTTCCCATCTGCTATGGATGAACACTCTTTTCTAGCACACAGATAACTCACTGTTTCTAATCTTTTGGAGAGTGGGGAAAATAGCCAACCTACACTAGAATTGTGGTAACTAAGTCAAGATTAGATGAGGTCTAGTAAGTAAGGGAAGTCATTGCCTATATGATCTGGTGGAGTATTAATGCTATAAGATGGTCAGGGAATGGGGGAGGAATGTGGGCCAAGTGATTTGTGCTCCCTCCACATCTCAGCTGAAAACTCACCACTTTAAAAGACTTAGTCTGTTTCCTGAAAGGGAGCTCCCCTTCCCTTCTATGGTCAGGAGACGCAGCAGTTAAGAAATTTCATTAGTTCTAGGGTTCCCAGCTGCCCTCACCTTGCCTCAACCTTAGATTGAATCACTCTGCCCTGCCTAACACAATAAAAGTATGCTCATACTTGCGTACCTGGGGATGCTCGCAGAGGCCTGGGCAGAAGCCACCCGGCACTGCTACCTCACCCGTGGCTTCTGAGGAGTGTGTGGGAGGTTATCCATATGGTTGATGGAGGGTCACAATGGAGGAAGGATGTGTGAGCAACAAGGAGCCCTGTATTGGAACCTAAAGGTAATGCCCAAACTGCTCCCACCTGCAAAAAGAAAAGAGGGGTCTGGAAAGCCTGTTGGAAATACTTGTTGGATGTCCTCAGTGCTGTTTCCGGTGACAGGGGCAGAAAGTGCCACATTATGAGCAGTAACAGTTAGTGGAGGGTCAAACAGCTCATTCTGGCACCAAGTTACCTATGCTGTGGTGTTTCTCAAGCCTAGGGAATAGGCCTAGGGATTCTTTTCAAGAAAATGTTTTATTTTCCTCAACCACCTAGCATGGTGTATAAAAGAGGCAAGTGTTGCTTTGTCGTAGATTGTTGGGGCTGCTTCTACCTTGTATTGCTCTCCAAATCTCCGGTTCACGCAGCCTTACAAAGACAGGGTAGAAGTTGCCTGCAGAATGCCATGCCCCAGCTCTGACCCAATTAGACATCATTATAGGGACACTGGTGCCCCTGCTGGCTGGCCTTGGAAGCCAGCACCAGCAATGTTATTAAAATTTTCCCCAGCATCTCTTGCTTTAGAGATGGCACGCCAGGTTGTGTGCTGTTCACCAGCATCTCTCACTTTAGAGAATGATACCCCATGCTCCTTTTTGATGACAAAAAGTCCCTCCCAGCCCTTTCATGGGGCTGACCTCCATATGCAGGCCTGACCACTCACAAGAGTTTCAGCCTTCCGGCCGCAGTCATTGGGCCACGATGGGCCAGTCAGCGTCGTCTTTTCAGCCTTTCTCCCAGAGCAGGTTAAGAGAAACCCTTTCCGCTAGAATTGCTTCAGAGGACAGGTGCTTGGTGCTGCTCCTCTTCAGGGTCCTCCTACCTGAAGGAGAGGACCGAGCGCTGATAATATTTGGGCTGCTGGGTCCAGCTGTGTGTTAAAAAGAGCAAAGAAATGGAGAGGGACGAGGTCCTGGTGACTCCCCAGGTTTTGTAACGCTGCCTGCTGGACGCTCATCTTTCCACGTCATCCTCTCACGTGAGTCTCAGTTCACTTTCTTTTCTGCTTAAGGCCCTTTAAGTTCGATTTTTCTCCAGGAATCACAGCATGTCCTGGTGTGCCATGTCCACAGGCCACTCCTGGGTACAGGTGATCCTACCCTGTGGTTTCCCAAGGCAGCCTCTCCACTCACCTCTGTGCCCTCTTTCTTTCAAAGAAGGGGGGTCGTCTTCTGGTCCCTGGGTAATTTAACATTTGCCGGAGTTTTTCTTACAAAATGAGATTGATTTCCTTTTCTAGAATCATGTTTATTTGAATTATGTTTACTCAAATCACGTATATTTGGACCCAACATACCTTTAAGTAATGTAGTTCAAACTCTTGTTTTATATGAAAATTGTTTGATGAAGTGATTTGCTCCCCAGAACATAAACGCCCCATAAGAGGAGGAACCATGTCTGTTTTTTCTACTTCTATACCCTTCGTTTGCCCAGTAAATGCTTGTTGACTGCATTCAAATGCTTGTTGAATGCACTTATCAGCCAGGTGGTCTCTTATCTGAGAATTCAGCTGATTCCCCAGTTGTTGCTTCCTTTACACCTGAGACTCCCAGCCTGAGCCAAGAAGAACATTCAAGGCCTAAATTAAAAATGCAGACTCCAGAAGGGTGACATCATGTAAAATGGCCCTTTCACTGTAACAACCGGAAAAGCAGGGGGACAGGAGAATGATCGGAACCAATGATTTCAGGAACTCCTTACGTCTATTTTACCTCGATACACGTACACAGACTCCAAACTCTTCGCTGGTGCTTCTGATTGAGAAAGTCTGTGTTGGCTGGTAATCTGCCCTCTAGATGTTTCTTATCTTTCAACAAGGAGGTGAACACTGCTGCCAGATACTAAACACTGGCTCCCTTGCAAGATGCTGAGAGGCTCCTGACCTCTGCTTGGCTCTTCGCTTGGCAGTGCTTTGCTATAGCAGGTGCTCAGCACATCATTGCTGAATGAATGAAGGGGGAGATGGGACTCGCCAAAGGGCCTTGGATTCAAGTGACCCCCCGCCTACTCCTTTATGCAGGGCCCAGTTCGTTGTTGACACTGACAAGCACTGCCACATCCCAGCGCTGACTTTTCCAGCCAAACTAGAGTCTCTTTTTCTTGAGCCAAAGGGATTCTTTGGCAACGCATCTTGTTGTGCCTGGTTACCTGATCTTTTAGTACAAAACAGCCTTTTGCTATTGAAAATCAAACCAGAAATAGAGTCAGCCAGTCCATGGTATCTCTAAGCTGTGCAAATTCATACCATGTCACCCTTCTGTACGTTAGAGCCTGGGCACACCAGGAACTCATTGAACTCAAGTTGAGTTCATAATTGCTTGAGTTCAATGAACTCAAGTAATTATGACCGAGGCCAAATCTAGTTCACTACAAAGAAATTGCATGTAGCAAAGTGATCCAGGCAAGTGTCTTTCAACCAACAGGGGATTTATCGGCAGTAATTCACAATGTTTATTTTTAACAGCTGGTTAAAGCATGCAAGTAATTAAAAACTTCTTCATTACTAATATGTGGGATTTTAATCCTGGCAAATATTCTACATATCTTTTTCTCTAGCTCCCAGTGGAGCCGTGTTTCAGATCTAAGAGTAAAATATTGTCTTACCCATATATATATTTTTAAGATTTTGTTATGAGAATGAGTCGTCTTTTGCTCCTAACAGTCAGTAGGAGTTAGTGTCCTGAATAGCTAATAATGAGTCTGAAATGTTGCCCAGGTTTTAAGGGGAATTATTTGCACATTGCTGGGCAATTACAGCACCCCAACTCCACTGATTTATAGTCCTGTGCCTTTCATAGGGGATTTAGCTTCTGGGAATGTTCAACATGAAGCTAATGATCAATATTAACCTGTCACCCTAGTTAACTAAATTACTCAAAGATGAACATTCTTAATAGTTACTTGCTACTGTTTGTTGAGAGTTTACTCTGTGTAAGACGTTTTGTTTTGTTTTGTTTTGTTTTGTTTTGTTTGAGACAGAGTTTTGATCTTGTTGCCCAGTCTGGAGTGCAGTGGCGTGATCTCAGCTCACTGCAACCTCCGCCTCCTGGGTTCCAGCAATTCTCCTGCCTCAACCTCCTGAGTCACTAGGATTACAGGCGCCCACCACCACGACCGGCTAAGTTTTGTTTAACATGACGGGGTTTTGCCATGTTGGCCAGGCCGGTCTCAAACTCCTGACTTCAGGTGATCCACCCGAGACTTTCTATATTTCTTAGGCTTATTTAGCTTTCTCAATGTCTTTAGGAAACAGATCCATTTATTATCTCTAGTTTACCTGGGAGGAAACTGAGGCTTAGGGAGATGCAGTACCTTGCCCAAGGGTACCCAGAGTCACCAGCTAGGAAGTGGCACAGCTTAAATTTGAGCCAGGTTTTCTTGAACCCAAGACCCAATTTTTTTTTTCTTTTTGAGAGAGTCTCCTCTGTCACCCAGGCTAGAGTACACTGGCACAGTCATGGCTCACTGTTGCCTTGAACTCCTGGGTTCAAATGATTGTCCTACCTCAGCCTCCCAAGTAACTGGGACTACAGGTGCATGCCACCACATCCAGCTTTTATTTTTTGTAGAGACGGTGTTTCACTATGTTACCTAGGCTGGTCTTGAATTCCTTGCCTCAAGCAATCCTCTTGCCTTGGCCTCCCAAAGTGCTGGGATTACAGGTGTGAGCCACCATGCCTGGCCCAAACTCTTACCTTGTTTGAGGTGGTTTTATCATGTTAGCATAACATCATTCAAGGCTAAGTGTTACTCGAACTGCATTTGCAATTAATGTGAACTATTTTATTTGTTACAAAAATAAATGAGCAACTGTAAATAGTGACTTCTGCTACACAAACTAAGTTACAGAAACAAGCAAGCCATTATTTTACCACAGTGAGTATGTATTATGTAGAGCTGGGGTGTGTGTGTGGTGGGGGGTGATGTTAATCTACTGGAATTCCACGTATTTTGTGAGGAGCATGGATGTTAGAGCCATGCTTAATAGCCCGGAGGACATCCTCTAGAAAGACTTAACTTGTTTTTATACCTAATCAACTACTGATATTGGTCACATTGCACATGTCCTAGTCTCTCCTCTAAATCAGTATCTTGAGAGCAGAGCCCGAGTATTACTCACTGCTGATGGCTCTTAGCATCCCCTGCAGTCTTACACTATTCTGGGCATGGAGCACAGACCTAATAAAAAATCTTTCGAAGTAATGAAAATGCAAAGTCCAGCTTGTAGAGGTGCCCTTAGATGTTTAAATTCTCCCAAAGAACGGTGAACTTTTTTCAAAGCACTTCACAGTGGAAGTTACTCTGAGCACAGCAAATACCTTTAGTTTGGGCCCGTGTGGAAAAGAAACGTTTGGTAGTGTGTGATTATAGCCCTTCAGTGCTCAAGGGACTCATGCATTTGCTTGCGCTTCCTTAGGCCTGTCCTGGAGCCATCTCTTATTTGCAATGTGACTTTGAGCAAATGCCTCTTATCTATAAAGTGGAGATAAGCCATTCCCCGCTTATCTCTTGGGGGAACTTGTATGGATTTAATGGCACAGAGGCCTTTTGTAACCTACACAAGAACTATACACATGGATCCTTAATAGTGTTTTTGCTGGGAAAGATGGAAGGGTTTGGAGGGGAAGCTGGTGTCTACAGGAAGAGATGCAAGAAATGCTAGTGGAGTTTGAGACATTCAGATGGAATGTTCAGTAAGTAATTAGCAACATAAGACTGTAGTTTGAAAAGAACAACTGGATTTGCAGATGGAGATGGTTCAGTGAAAATGTTTCATTGATTTCCTGCCATATAACAGGTGCTAGTTTATTTACTATGGCTTTTTTGTTTGTTTGTTTGTTTGTTTTTGAGACATGGTCTCACTCTGTTGCCCAAGCTGAAGTGCAGCACTGTGGACACAACTCACTGCAGCCTTCACCTCCTGGGCTCAGGTGATCCTCCTGAGTAGCTAGAACCACAGGTACACCACCACGCCTAGCTAATTTTTCTATATTTTTTGTAGAGACAGGGTCTCGCCATTTTGCCCAGGCTGGTCTCAAACTCCTAGGCTCAAGCGATCCTCTTTCCTCAGTCTCCCAACGTGGTGGGATTACAGAAATGAGCCATGGTGCCTAGCCTGCCATGCTTTTTTGGTTTGTTGTTTCTTGGGTTTTTTGTTTTTGTTTGTTTTTTTGGTGGTGGTGGTGGTGGTGTTTTGTTTTTTTTGAGACGGAGTTTTGCTTTTGTGGCCCAGGCTGGAGTGCAATGGTGTGATCTTGGCTCACTGCACCCTCTGCCTCCCAGGTTCAAGTGATTCTCCTGCCTCAGCCTCCCGAGTAGCTGGGATTACAGGTGCCCACCACCAAGCCCAGCTAATTTTTGTATTTTTAGTACAGATGGGGTTTCACCGTGTCGGCCAGGATGGGCTCGAACTCCTGACCTCAGGTGATCTGCCCACCTTGGCCTCCCAAAGTGCTGGGATTACATGCGTGATACCATGCTTTTAAATTCCTCAATTCAATTGTGTTTTGAGCTCTAAACTGAAAATGAGTTCTTCATTTTTTGAGATTGCAGAGTCAATTACACCGTGTTAGAGAACAAGTAGGAATCCATGCCCCTCTGCTCTAAATGTTGATGTCTATAAACACCCACAGAGGTATGTATTAGTTTTAGATCATGTGGGGCTAGAAAGCCAACCCAAAATGGTCAAGCTCTTATTTCCACACATTTAGAGTACTTCTTTTTAACTTAGATTAAAAAGTAACTATACAAATAATGCATGGATATATTTTTCTTGTATAATGTTAAAATATTACAGATGAGGCCAAAGACCCCTTTTACTAATGTCACCGAAATTTCACATATATATATATATATATATATATATATATATATATATATATATATATATTTGTATAGAAAACAGGACTGTGGTGTTCATGTCTTTCCCCATACTACTGTCCCCCACCTCACAGTTCCTTCTGCTACTACGGTTTCTCACTGAATAGTACAGCATGGTGATCTGCTAATAATAGTATGTATTCCTTATTTGCTGACATAGGAGGTCACTGGATATATAAAGATGATAACCATATATCCTAGTTTGCCTAAGACAGTTCGGGTTTCATGCCTGTAGTCCTGCCTTAATTTTTAATAGTGCTTCCTTTCACTCTCAGATATGTCCCATTTTGTATAAAAAATTGTATGATCACCCTATGTATAAGATACATAGTTATATGAAGAATTAAGCATTTTTCATAACCCATGTGTTAGAAGTTATTGTGAGCTGATTTTGAGGGAAAAAAATCTCATTTTGTACTACGATAGAATATAGTAGAAAATCCTAAATGCTGGGTAGGTAGCAGTATCTACCAACATTGAAATATTAATACTAAATTACCCAAAGAAAATCTTATGTATAGTTTTTCAGTGCTGCTTTTGTGTATCCCTCAGCAAAATAAATTTACTGGTGGAAGAGTAGATGATCTGACGCGCGGTCGTATAAAAGCAAACATTAGTGCCATAGTTCACTGAACACTGGTAACTAGTAAAGACAAAGTAATATATATCTGAAGAAATTCCTCTACAGTACATGCAAAATAAAGCTAATATCAGTAGCAAACTATAATAAATTTGAATAAATTCCTCTGCAAGTAGCCATTGAACATGTAAAAGAATAAATATTTAGTCAATATTGGTACAAATTATGCAGCATAATACACTAGAAAGAATTCCAATATCAACCTTGCAAAGGCAGCGAAATTAACTGTATCACAGAACACTACAATATTCAAGAAGCAGAAAGGAAAACACTTCGGTGAATTCAAATGGAACTTGATTTTCCAGTAAATATAGCAACATCAGTCCAAAAGCATTTGTAAAATGCATCATAAATGTTTTACTTTTCATTTTCTCCAAACCTAAAAAGCCATCTAAAATGCCTGAGTATAGGTAATTCTCCTTATAATTGGCCATCATTGTGTTAGTGGTAGAGTCAATA
Organism: Macaca thibetana thibetana; assembly: GCF_024542745.1. NCBI lineage: Eukaryota > Metazoa > Chordata > Mammalia > Primates > Cercopithecidae > Macaca > Macaca thibetana. The sequence goes on along the minus strand of NC_065597.1, from coordinate 25,002,354 downwards.
ACAGCCTCAAACAAGGTCCTTCAATTGTCCTTCACAATATTGTGGTTATTACTTCAGTAATTTGACTGCCTCAAATCTGGGAAACAAATAACATGGCTCTGTCTGGGCCAGCCCTGTTAAGAACAGAGATTAGGAAGAGGTGGCACTGCCAGCTCCCACCCCTACCTCAGGCTGCCCAAGAAACCTGTTCCCCAGCTGTTGGAAGAGTCCTGTGTGCCACATCAGAACTTTCCTCACTTCCGCTGTTCACCTACCTCTGATTATGCTTCACGTACCTCCCCCCACTTCCCTACCTATCTCCCAGGCATGGGCATGACTCATCTACCAGCAAAGGTGAAATCTGAGTTGGTAGATCTAACGCCTGGACTGCCTTTCCATTCCCCACCCTGGGCACACATTCAGGGCACAACTTGGTGCCAAGGAAGGAGGCTCAGTATGTGAGATGGGTGGCGCCTGGCCTAGAGCTTGCCTTTGTAAGAACACTAGAGGATTGCTACTTTCTGATACAACGATGGCATAGAATATGTCTTATTTATGGCCATCAAATAAGGTAGATATACCTAGTTCGTCTTAACAGCTGAACAGCGTTCCATAGTGTAAATATGCCATGGTAGATTAAGGCATTTCCTTATTGGTGTTTATTGCATTTGTTTCTAGCTTGCCACTTTATGAGACAGCACAGGCATGGATGCTCTTATATATATCTCCTTACATCCACATGGAAATGAACTGCTGTGATAGACATCCAGAAGTGGAATTGGAATTGCAATAGGGACTACTGTATCAGACATGCATTCAGCTGCTCATTTAAAAATTATCTAACAGTGCCTTGAACAGTGGTTTGTTGTTTTCATGTAACAAGGGGTCCAGAAGTAGGCATCTGTGGAATGATGCAGCTCAGTGGTAACATCAGGGACTGGCCCCATCTTTCGGCTCTGTTAGATCTTCATTCCAATGATTCTCACCTCGTGATTCTGAGAAGGTGGCTGCAACCTCAGGCATTATTACAGGCAAGAAGAAAAGGGAAGATAAACCAGGCCAAAGGGAAATGCCAGCTGGGTCTATTTCTTTTAAAAAGCCTTCTTGAAAGCCCACTCCAATTTCTTCTACTGGAAATTAGGGAGGAAGATGGGATTATAGGTGGGGCTTGGATCAGCCATACTGTTCATCTGCTTCCAAAGTGGCTGTACATATTTACCCTCCCACCAGAGTTCCTTGTTCTTCCATACCATTTCTAGAACTACCTTACATTTCCATTTTTGCCAAGCTCGTGAGCTTTTTAATATCTCATTTTTTTAAAACCTACCCTTTGTAATTACTACTCAAGAGAGCATCTTGCCAGGTATTTGTTAGACCTTGAGTTTCCTCTTATGTGAATTTCATAGTCATATTTTCCCCTACTTCTGTATTGGGTTGCTCATCATCTTTGCATGGATTTGTAGGATGTAAAAGATGTAACATCTTTTATCATATAAATCATGGATAGTTTCTCTCTCAAACGGTTGCCTTTTAACTTAGTTTCAAATGTCTTTTTAATTAAATAGTACTTTTAATTTTGTTGCTAAATTATGTTTATGAAGGTCTTTCCCATTCTGAAGAAATATTGTATGTTTTCTTTTCATAGTTTTAAAGTTTTATTTTTTACTGTTTACTTTTATCTGGTATTTAGTTTTGTGCATGAGGTGAAGATCTAACCTGGTATTTTCTAAGTGAACGGTCAATTGTCTCAACATAATATTATTAATAATTATCTTTCTACTAAATTCAAATTCTCCCTATTCCCTCTTCAAGTTTATCTTTTACTGTGAAGGTAACACAACTTCAGTTATTAAGGATTTGTAAGATCTTTTATATTTGCTAAGACATATCCCCCACTCAATTTCATTTCATAATTGCAGGCTATTTATATACATTTTCTGTGTGACTTTTAGAATCAGGTTTTACAGTTTTATGAAAATCTTGAGGATATTTTTTCAACTGGGTTTGCTTTAATATTAGTTAAATTTGGAGACAATTGACATGTACAGTTTTGAGGTGTTGCCTTCATAAACATGTCATACCTCTCCATTTAGTTTTGTGTCCATTTATGAATCTCCATTTATGAATCTTCTGCAAATGATCTTTTTTTATTTATTATTTTTTTTTTTGAGACAGAGTATCAGAGTATCACTCTGTCGCCCAGGCTGAAGTGCAGTGGCGCGATCTTAGCTCACTGCAACCTCCGCCTCCTGGGTTCAAGCGATTCTCCTGCCTCAGCCTCCCAAGTAGCTGGGACTACTACAGGCATATGCCACCATGACCAGCTAATTTTTGTATTTTTAGTAGAGACAGCATTTCTCCATTTTGGCCAGGCTGGTCTCGTACTCCTGACCTCAAGTGATCCACCCCCCTTGGCCTCCCAAAGTGCTGGGATTACAGGTGGGAGCCACCACACCCAGCCAAGATTCTTAGTTTTCTATGTTAAGGTCTTGAATATCTTTTGTTAAGTTTATTCTAGGTAATTTAAGGTTATTATTTCTACTGTTGTGAATATCTTTTTATTAGAATTATTCTAATGAGTTGCTGATGGTAAATGGGAGCATATTTGAATTTTATACATTGATTTTTATATCTAACTTGCCTTACCGTATTGTTACTGGTTCTGCAAGTTAGCTAATTTTTCTTGAGGTTTCTAGGTAGATGGTTATAGACATTCATAAATAATGACAATTTTTCTCCTTTCCAGTTTTTATCTTAGTTCTTTTCTTGCTTATTACTTTGGCCAGGGTATCCTGTATAATATTAAATAATAGCAGTATAGTGGGCAACCTTTGTTTATTCTGAATGATGGAATTGTTTCCCTGTTTATCAAGCGTTAAGTTCTGTGTAGATAGGTTTCTGATAGGTCCCTTCATCAGGTTGAGGCAGTATTCTTTACTTAGTTTGCTAAAATAAATTTGTTTTTTTTTTTAATAATTTCAACTTTTATTTTAGATTCAGGGGTGCATTTACAGATTTGTTACATGAGCATATTGAATGATATTGAGGTTTGGATTATGAATGATCCTGTCATCCAGATAGCACAGGCCAGGTGTGGTGGCTCATGCCTATAATCCCAACACTTCAGGAAGCCGAGGCGGGTGGATCACTTGAGTTCAGGAGTTTGAGACCAGCCTGGCCAACATGGCAAAACCCCATCTCTACTAAAAATACAAAAATTAGCCCAGTGTGGTGGCACACATCTGTAATCCCAGCTACTCAGGAGGCTGAGGCATGAGAATCACTTAAGCCTAGGAGGCAGAGGTTGGTTGCAGTGAGCCAAGATCATGCCACTGCACTCCAGCCTGGGTGACGGAGTGCGACTCTCTCTCAAAAAACCAGACAGCAACAACAACAAAAAACAGATAGTGAGCACAGTACTCAACAGTTAATTTTCCAACCCTTGCCCTCCTCTTACCCTCCCCACCTCTATTAGTCCCCAGGGTCTATTCTTGCCATCTTTATGTCCATGGGTATTCACTTATAACTCCCGCCTATAAGTGAGAATGTGTGGTATTTGGTTTTCCGTTGCTGCATTAATTTGCTTATGATTGTGGCCTAAGTTGCATCCATGTTTCTTCAAGGAATGTGACTTTGTTCTTTTTATAGCTGTGTAGTATTCCATGTTGTATATGTGCCACATTTTTTATCCAGTCCACCATCGATGTGCATCTAGGTTGATTGCATGTCTTTGCTCTTGTGAATGGTGCTACAGTGAACGTACAAGTGTGTGTGTCTTTATGGCAGAATGACTTATATTCCTTTGGGTACATATGCAGTCATGGGATTGCGGTCAACTTGTAGTACTCTTAAGTTCTTTGAGAAATCTCCAAACTGCTTTCCACAGTGACTGAACTAGAAGCATTCCCTTTTATCTGCAGCCTCGCTAGCATCTGTTTTTTTGGGACTTTTTAATAATAGACATTCTGACTGGCGTGAGATGGTATCTCATTATGATTTTGGTTTGCATTTCTCTGATGAGTGATCAGCATTTTTTCATGTTTGTTAGCCACTCATATGTTTTCTTTTGAGAAATGTTTGGTTCATGTCCTTTGCCCACTTTTTAATGGGGTTGTATTTTGCTCATCGAACTGTTTAAGTTTCTTGTAAATATTAGACCTTTGTTGGATGCATAGTTTGTGAATATTTTCTCCCACTCTGTAGATTGGTCTGTAATTGCATTTGAGGACTTAGATATAAATCTTTCCCCATGTTGATGTCCAGAATGGTGTTTCCTAGGTTTTCTTCCAAGACTCTTGTAGTTTGAGGTCTTACATTTAAGAAAGTCTTTAATCCATCTCAAATTAATTTTTTTATATGGTGAAAGGTAGGGGGGTCCAGTTCCCTTCTTCTGCATATGGCTATCCAGGTATCCTAGCATCATTTATTGCATCTTTCCTTATTGCTTTTGTCAACATTGTTGAAGATCAGATGGCTGTAGGTGCAAGGCTTTATTTCTGGGTTCTTTATTCTATTCAGTTGGTTTCTGTGCCTTTTTTTGTACCAGTACCATGCTCTTTTGGTTACTGTAGTCTTACAGTTTGAAGTTGAGTAACAGGGTGCCTCTAGCTTTGTTCTTTTTGCTTAAGATTGCTTTGGCTATTCAGGCTCTCTTTGGGTTCCATATGAATTTTAGAATAGTGTTTTTCTAATTCTGTGAAAAGGGATGTTAATAGTTTGATAGGAATACCAACAAATCTGCAGACTGCTTTGGGAAGTGTGGCAATTGTAATGATACTGATTCTTCCAACCTTTGAGCATGGAATGTTTGTCCATTTGTTTGTTTCATCTGTGATTTCTTTCAGCAGTGTTTTGTAGCACTCTTTGTAGAGATGTTTCAAGTTATTGGTTAGATGTATTCCTAGGTATTTTATTTTGTGTGTGTGGCTATTGTAAATGGGATTGCATTCTTGATTTGGCTCTCAGCTTGAACATTATTGGTGTATAGAAATGCTTCTGATTGTTGTACATTGATTTTGTATCCTGAAACTTTGCTGAAGTTGTTTATCCATTCCAGAAGCCTTTTTGGTGGAGTCTTTAGGGTTTTCTAGGTATAGAATCATATCATTCAGAAAGAGAGATAGTTTGACTTTACTCTTCTCCTATTGGGATTGCTTTTTTTTTTTTTTTTTTTTTTTAATCGTGCCTGATTGCACTGACAGACTTCCAATACTGTGTTGAATAGGAGTGGTGAAAGCTGGCATCCTTATGTTGTTCTAGTTCTCAAGGTGAATGCTTCCAGCGTCCACCCATTCAGTATGATGTTAAAGCTGTGGGCTTGCCACCAATGGCTCTTATTATTTTCAGGTATGTTCCTTCTATGCCTAGTTTCTTGAGAATTTCAACATGAAGGGATGTTGGATTTTACCAAAGGCTTTTTCTGCATCTATTGGGATGATCATAGGATTTTTGTTTTTAGTTCTGTTTATGTGATGAATCACATTTATTGATTTGCATATGTCAAGCTAACCTTGCAGCCCAGGAATAAAGCCTACTTGCTTGTGGTGGATTAACTTTTGATGTGCTGGTGGATTCAGTTTGTTAGTATTTCATTGAGGATTTTTGCATCTGTATTCATTAGGGATATTGGCCTGTAGGTTTTTTTCATTGTGTCTTTGCCAGGTTTCAGTATCAGGGTGCTATCTGGCATCATACAATGAGTTAGGAAGGAGTCCCTCCTCCTCAGTTTCTTTGGAATAATCTCAGTAAAATTAGTACCAGTTCTTCTTTATATGTCTGGTAGAATTCGGCTGTGAATCCATTTGGTCCATTGTTCTTTTTGGCTGATAGGATTTTTATTATTGATTCAATTTCAGAAATCAATATTGGTCTGTTCAGAGTTTCAATGTCTTTCTGATTTTATCTTGGGAGTTTATGTATTTCCAGAAATGTATCCATTTCCTCTGGATTTTCTGGTTTGTGTGCATAGAGGTGTTCATAGTAGTCTCTGAGTATCTTTTGTACTTCTGTGGGATTGGTTGTAATGTCACCTTTGTCATTTCTGCTTGTGTTTAGTTTGATCTTCTCTCATTTTATGTTAATCTAGGTATCGGTCTATCAATCATGTTTATCCTTTCAAAGAACCCACTTTTCAGGCCGGGTGCGGTAGCTCACACCTGTAATCCCAACACTTTGGGAGGCCAAGGCGGGTGGATCATGAGGTCAGGAGTTCAAGACCAGCCTGGTCAACATAGTGAAACCCCATCTCTACTAAAAATACAAAAATTAGCCAGGTGTGGTGGCACACGCCTGTAGTCCCAGCTACTCAGGAGGCTGAGGCAGGAGAATTGCTGGAACCCAGGAGGTGGAGGTTGCAGTGAGCCAAGACCATGCCGTTGTACTCCAGCCTGGGTGACAGAGTGAGACTCCATCTCAAAAAAAAAAAGAGAACGCACTTTTGGTTTCATTGATTCTTTGTGTGAATTTTTGGGTCTCACTCAGTTCTGCTCTGATTATGGTTTTCTTGTGCTGTATTTGGAGTTAGTTTGCTCTGGTTTTTCTAGTTCCTCAAGACGGGATGTTAGATTAAAAATCTCCTTGAGATCTTTCTTACTTTTTGAGGTAGGCATTTAGAGCAATAGACTTTCCTCTTGACACTGCTTTTGCTACAGCTCAGAAATTTTATGTTGTGTCTCTGTTTTTATTTCAAATAATTTTTTGATTTCTGCCTTAATTTTGTTTATTCAAAGTAATTTGGGAGCAAATTGTTTAATTTCCATGTGGTTGTGTGGTTTAGGGATATCTTCTTGGTATTGATTAATAATTTTATTCCACTCCTGTTCTGAAAGTATGGCTGGTATTATTTCAATTTTTTTAAATTTATTGAGACTCATTTTAAGGCTGAGCATGTGGTTGATCTTGGAACATGCTCCATGTACAGATGAAAAATATGTATATTCTGTGGTTAACAGGTGGAGAGTTCTGTAAATGTCTGAGATTGAGTTGGTCCCGTGTCAAATTTGAGTCCAGAATTTATTTTCTGCCTTTATGATATGTCTAAGACTGTTAGTGGAGTATTGAAGCCTCCCAGTATTATCATGTGGCTAAGTCTTTTCTTAGGTCTATAGTAGGTTTTTTGTTTATCTGTTTGTTTTTTTAATAAATCTGGGTGCTCCAATGTTGGTTACATATATATTTAGGACAGGTAAGTCTTCTTGTTACATTGAACCCTTTATCATGTAATCCCTTTTTGTCCTTTTGTTGTTGCTGTTATAATGTGTGTTTTATCTAAGAATAATGACCCCCTGCTCTTTGTTGTTTTCCTTTTACATGACAGATCTTTCTCCAGCTCTTTACTTTGAGCCTCTGGTGTCATTACGTGTGAGATGGGTCTCTTAAAGACAATGGATGTATGGGTCTTGTTTTTTAATGCAATTTACAAGTCTGTGCCTATAAAGTGGGGCATTTAGACCACTTACCTTCAAGATTAATATTGAAATGTAAAGGTTTTGATCCTATCATGAGGTTTTTAGCTGGTTGTTTTGTAGTTTTTACTTGTGTGCTTGCTTTATAGGGTCTGTGGGCTATGTACTTACGTGTGTTTCTCGGGTAGGAGGTATCTTTCTTTTGTTCTATGTTTAAAACACCCTTAAGTTTCTGTTGTAAGGCTGATCTAGTGGTAACAAATTCCCTTACTGCTTGCTTGTCTGGAAAAGATTTTATTTCTCCTTTATTTATGAAGCTTAGATTGGTGCAATATGAAAATCTTGGTTGGAATTTTTTAATAATGCTGAAAATGGGCCCCCAGTCTCTCCTGGCTTGTAAGGTTTCTGCTGGAAATCTGCTGTTAGCCTGATGGGGTTCCCTTTGTATGTGATCTGACATTTTTTTCTAGTGGCCTTTAAGATTTTTTTTCTCTAGCATTGCCATTAAACAATCTGGTGACTGTATGGCTTTGTGATGTTTGTCTTGTATAGTATCTCACAGGTATTCTCTGGATTTTTGAAATCTGGATGTCTATTACTTTAGCAAGTTTATGGAAATTTACTTGAATTATTCCCTTAAATATATTTTCCAAGTTGCTTACTTTTTCTCCTTTTATCTCAGGAATACCAGTAATCCATAGGTTTGGTCACTTTACATAATCCTATATTTCTCAAAGACTTTTTGTTCATTTGTTAAAATTGTTTTTTATTTTTGTCTTACTGGATTAGTTTGAAAGACCAGTCTTCAAGTTCTGAAATTCTTTCTTCCATATGGTCCAGTTTATTGATAAACTTTTCAATTGTATTTTGAAATTTCTTAAGTGAGTTTTTCAATTCCAGAGTTCTGATTGTTTTTTTTTTTGTTTTTTTTTTTTTTTGAGACGGTGTCTCGCTCTGTCGCCCAGGCTGGAGTGCAGTGGCAATCTCGGCTCACTGCAAGCTCTGCCCCCTGGGTTCATGCCATTCTCCTGCCTCGGCCTCTAGAGTAGCTGGGACTACAGGTGCCCACCACCACGCCCAGCTAATTTTTTGGTATTTTAAGCAGAGACAGGGTTAGCCAGGATGGTCTCGATCTCCTGACCTCGTGATCCACCCACCTCGGCCTCCCAAAGCTGGGATTATAGGCATGAGCCACTGCACCTGGCCTGACTTCTTTTTAAGATATTTATCTCTTCCTTCATTTCCTGGATTGATTTAGAAATTTCTTTGTGTTGATTTTCAGTCTTGCCATGGCTCTTGTTGAACTTCCTTGTAATTCATGCATTGAATTCTTTCTCTGTCATTTCTGCATTTCCACTTTGGTTAGGAACCATTACTGGAGAGCTAGTGTGATGTCACTACATTCAGATTTTTCATGGTGCCAGAATTCTCGTGCTAGTTCCTTCTCATCTGAAGATGCTGACTCTTCTAATTCTTGTAATTATTTTCATGTGGGTAGGATGTTTTTTCTTTTTCTTTCTCTGTATTATTATTGGGTTTTTCTTCTTTCCCTTTCGCTTCCCCACCCCCACCCTTCCCCCCCGCCACCCCCAGGAGGTGGGACTGTAGAGAATGTCAGTAGGGTCTTTTGGCTTTGCTTCTATAACCCCATGCACTACTTTTGGCAGGTTTTATATTGGGCTGTATGGTTCGACTTACAAACCAGTACTTATGGGTAAGGGGCAGCTACAGCCAACATGCTGGGTATATACTTGCTCTTTGTTTACTACTAGAAGCTCTCTGTTGCCTCAGGAAATGGGCTGATGCATGGAGTACACAGTCCTCTGAGTTCCCTGCTTAGCCCAAGAAAGAGGGGGGCACAATGGGCAGGACCAGACCAGGTAGGCCTACCTACAGGTCCCCCAGTGGCAGGCACAAGCCCCAGTGCTGAGGGACAATCCAGTGGGCGGCCACCAAATGCCCAGAGGTGGGCCTAGGCATGGAGCTGGAAAACCTCCTCAGCCCCAGGTTATCTGCACAGATCAGGTACAGCCTAAATTCCTCATTCAGGAGAGTGGGTGCTTCAGCTGCCTAGAGATATGCCTGGGCATGGGACAGAGAAGTCCTCGCTCTACCATCGTCTCCACACAGGAAGGGTGGGCTGGCTCAGACTACTCATTCAGGCAAGGAGGTGCTCTGAATGCCTGGACATCTGCCTGGGCATGGAGCAGAGAGGGCCCTGCTTCACCACAATGTCTGCAAAGGAAGAGTGGGGCAACTCCGGCTGCTGATCCAGGTCAGTGGAGATCTGCCTGGGTGTCAAGCAGAGAAGGTCCTGGGGCACTACAATCTTTTTATGAACTAGACATCATCACAGGGGTTGTTTGCCTGTGTTCTTCTACCCAGGAGCTGAGGTTTCTTTACAATTCTAGTGGATTCCAATTTTCCTTCTTGAATTAAAGCTCAGAGAGTTTATACACTACCTCGATATTTCCAAGTGGCTGAGGCATGCTAAAAGCCTCTAATCTACCACCTTGGGAAAGACAACTTCACTAATTCACTAAAAGTTTTTATGTCGCATATGTGTTTCATTTTATCAATTTCCTTATGGAAAAGCATAATCTATTAATGTAGAGAACTGCACTGATAGGTTTTCCAATTATTAAACCATTACTGGATTCCTGAGATTAACTCTACGTTATGAACAAGTGAACATTGGTTTACTAATTTTTTTCAGGATTTCTACTCTGTTCAATAATGAGATTGGCATTGTCCTCCCTCCCTTTCTCTCTGTTCCTTTCACTCTTCCTGATTTTCCCTCTCTTCCTTTATTCTCCTCTACCCTCTTAAAATGAGTTTAGGAGGTTCCTTTTTTTGGTCTGTCACCTGATAATTTTTATCCAATAAAAATATATTCTGTGGACAGGAACAGTGGCTCATGTCTGTAATCCCAGCACTTTGGGAGGCCGAGGCAGGAGGTATCTTGAGGCCACGTTTGAAAACAGCCTGGGCAATATAGCAAGTCCCCATCTCTACAAAAAGTAAAAAATAAATTATCCAGGCATGTGGGTGCATGCCTTTAGTCCCAAGTATTTAGGTGGCTGAGGTGGGAGGATCATTCGAGCCTAGGCGTTCAAAGTTACAGTGAGTTGTGACCCTACCACTGCACCCCAGCCAGGGTGACATGAGCAAGACCCTGACTCAAGCTTTCAAATGTGTGTGTATGTGTGTGTGTGTGTGTGTGTGTGCATTCTCTTTTGGGATTAGAAAGCCCAGACACAGGTCATTGAAATTATCCAGCCAGAGGAGCAAAAACAGGAAAAAGAAGAGAAGTAGGGGAAGGGGGAAGAAGGGAGAGATAACAGGAGGAGGAAGGAGAGGAAGAGGAAGATGAGGGAAGTAGAAGGAAGGAAGAACAGGAGGAAGGAAAACGAAGAGAAAAAAGTCTCACAGACTTATAGGACACCATAAGCAGACCAAAATGCTCCTTAATGTTAGTTCCGAAAGTAGAAGAGATAAAGAGGCCGAAAGCTTCTTTAAATAAATAGTGGCCAAAAACTTGCCAAATCTCTGAGAGAAAACGGACCCAAAGGGAATAAACTCAAATAAGTCCATACTGAGACATACATTGTCAAAAGTCAGAATTTTGAGAGCAACAAAAGTGACTAATTACATACAAGGGAACCCCCATAAGAATCAGTGAATTTCTCAGCAGAAACGTTGCAGGCCAGAAAAGAATGGGACAGTATATTGGGAGTGCTGAAAGGAGGGGGAAAAAAGGCGTTCAAGAATACTATATCTGGCAAACTGTCCTTTAAAAGCAAAGGAGAAATAAAGACTTTTTCAGATAAAATTTGAAGAAGTTCATCACCACTAGGCCTGAATAACAACAAATACTAAAGGCCTTGAAGTTTAAGCATACTCTAAGCAGCCATACAAAAGCATATGAAAGCATAAAGTTTGCTGTTATAGGTAAGTATATAGAAAAACACAGAATACTATACTGTTAATGTATACATCACTTTTCATTCTGGTACAGATGTTGAAAGCCAAAAGTATTTAAAAACTGAAAATATGTAATGGATACACAATATAAAAAGATACAATTTATGACATCAATGACAATTGGGGGAAAGAGTAAAAGTGTAGAGTTTTTCAATATGATTAAAGTTGTTATCAGCTTAAAACAGTTTGTTATAACTATAAAATGTTTCATGTAAGCCCTGTGTTAGCTATAAAAATTACAAAAAATCAAAGGAAGACAGCAAAAGAAAAAGAGGGACAAAAGAGCTATAAGACAGAAAATTATTAACAAAATGGGAGTAGTTAGTCCTTTGCTATCAATAATTAAATGTAAATGTATTAAACTGCCCAGTCAAAACACACAAAGTAGCTGAAGGATAACAAGATTCAACTAGATACTGTATATAAGAGACTGACTTTAAGTTTAATGACACACATACACTGCAAGTGATAGGATGGAGAAAGATACGCTAAGCAACTAAAAGAGAGGTGACCAAACTTAAACAAAATAGACTTTAAGTCAAAAGCTGCTACAAGAGACAAGGACAGATAATGATTAATGGGTCAGTTCACCAAGAAGATATAATATTTATAAATATGTATCTACCAAACATCAGAGCACTTAAATATATGAAACAAACATCGGCAGAACTGAAGGGAAAAACAGCATCACAATAATAGTAGGAGATTTCACTAATGAATAGAACATGTAGACACAAGATCAATAAGGAAACAGAGGACTTGAACAATACTATAAATCAAATGTACCTAATAGACATATACAGAACATTCCACCCAATAGTAGCAGAATACACATTTTCTCAAGTGCACACAGAAATATTCCCCAGGATAGATCACAAAACAAGTCTTAACAAACTTAAGAAGATTGAATTCTCAAATTTATTTCCAGCTACAATGAAATGAAACTAAAAATCAGTAGGAGAAGGAAAATTAGAAAACTCATAAATATGTGGAAATTAAACAACACCTATTCTGGAACAACCAATGGGTCAAAGAAGATATAAAAAGGTAAATTATAAAATAGACAAAACAAAAACATAACTCATGGTATGGAGAAAAAAGCAGTAGGAAGAGGGAAATTATGGTGATAAATTCCTGCATTCAAAAAGAGGAGCTCAAATAACCTAACTTCTATACCTCAAGGAATGAGAAACAGACTAAGCCCAAATTTGGCAGAAGAAATGAAATAATAAAAATTAAAATAGAAGTTATCAAAGTAGAAATAGAAAATTAAGACTGAATCATAAAGAAATAGAACATCTGAACAGACTTTTAGCTAGTAAGGAGATTCAATCAGTAATCAAAAACATCTCAAAAAAAGGCCCAGGATCAGAAGATTTTGCTGATGAATTCTATTAAACATTTAAAGAACAATTAAGACCAATGCTTCTCAACTTTTAAAAAGTAGAAGAGGAAGGAATACTTCCAAAGTCATTTTATGAGGCCAGCATTACCCCATTGCCAAAGCCATAAACAGACATTACAAGAAAAAAATAATGCAAACCAATATCCCAGATATAGATGAAAAATTCTTAACAAAATACAAGCAAACCACATCAATAGCACGTTAAAAGGATCATACACCATGATGACCAAGTGGGATTTAGTCACTTTGTATTCTAAGTAACCAAAGAGTATCCCTGGGATATAAGAATGATTACAAATATGCAAATCAAAAATGTGATATACCACATGAACAGAACAGAGGATAAAAATCACATGATCATATCAATAGAAACAAATTGCATTTGGCAAAATTCAACACCCTTTTGTGATTAAAAAGCTTAGCAAACTAGGTGTATTATTCCATTTTGCATTGCTATAAAGAAATACTTGAAATTGGATAATTTATTTTGGCTCACAGTTCTGTAGACTGTGAAGCATGGTGCCAGCATATGCTTCTGGTAAGGCCTCAGGAAGCTTTTAGTCATGGTGGAAGAGAAGGGGAGCTAGTGTGTCATGTGGGAAGGGAGGTAACAAGAGAAATGCCAGGGTCTTCTCAACAACCAGCTTTAAATGAACTAAGAGTGAGAACTCACTCGTTACTGTAGGGAGGGCACCAAGCCATTCATGAGGGATCTGCCCCCATAACCCAAACATCTCCCACTAGGCCCTACCTCCAACATTGGGAATCACATTTCAATATGAGATCTGGAAGGGATGAATATCCAAATCATATCACTAGGAATACAAGGAAATTACATCAACATAATAAAGGCCATATATGATAACAGGACAGCTAACATTCAAAGGTAAAAAACAAACTTTTAGTCTAAGATCAGGAAAGAGGCAAGGATACTCACTCTCACCACCTCTATTCAGCATAATACTAGTGAAAGTTCTGGCCAGAGCAAGTAGACAAGAAAAAGAAAGAAAAGGCATGCAATCTTGAAAGGAGGAAGAAAAATTATCTATGTTCACAGATAACATGATTTTAGGTGTAGAAAATCCTAAAGATTCCACCAAAGGGGGGAAAAAACTGTTAGAACTAATAAATCTAGTAATGTTCCAGGATTCAAAATCAACATACAAAAATTTCAAAAAGAAAACAATTAGCAATAAATTTAACCAAGGAAATGAAAAACTTGTACACTGAAAACTATGAAACATTGCTGAAAAAAATTTAAAACACAAATAATGGAAAGACATCCCATGTTCATGAACTGGAAAACTTAATATTATTAAAATGTCCATATTACCCAAAGTGATCTACAGATTCAATGTCATTCCTACCAAAATCCTAATGGCATTTTTTACAGAAATAGAAAACACAATCCTAAAATTCATATGGAACCACAAATGATCCCAAATAGCGAAAACAATCTTGAAAAAGAACAAAGCTTGAGGTTTCATCCTTCCTACTTTCAAAACACACTTCAAAACTACAGTAATAAAACATTATGGTACTGGCAAAAGACAGACATATAGATTAATGGAACAGAATAGAAAGCCCAGAAATAAACCCATGCACCTAAGATCAACCAATCTTTGACAAAGCTTCCAAGAGTATGCAGTGGGGAAAGAATAGTCTCTTCAAAATATGGTGTTGGGAAAACTGAAAATCCACATGTAAAACAATGAAATTGGTCTCTTATATGTGAAAATCAATTTAGAATGGATTAAAGACTTAAATGTAAGACTTAAAGCCATAAAACTGCTAGAAGAAAACAGAAGAAAAGCTTCATGTCATGGGTCTTAGCAATGATTTCTTGGATATGACCTCAAAAGCTTGGGCAACAAAACAAAGGTAAGTAGAACCATATCAAACTAAAAAGCTTCTGCACACAGCAAAGGAAATATTCAACAGAGTAAAAAGGCAACCTCTGGACTGAGAGAAAATATTTGAAAACTACATCTGATAAGGAGTTAATATCAAAAACAAGGAATTCCTATAACTTAATAGCAAAAAAACCCACAGTTTTTTAAATGGGCAAATGACTTAAACAGACATTTTTCCAAAGAAGACATACAAATGGTCAACAGGTATATGAAAAGATGTTCAACATCACTAATCTTCAAGAAAATGCAAACCGGCCAGGCATGGTGGTTCACGCCTGTAATCCCAACACTTTGGGAGGCCAAGGCAGGCAGATCATTTGAGGTCAGTAGTTTGAGACCAGCCTGGCAAACATGGTGAAACTCCATCTCTACTAAAAATACAAACAAATGAGCTGGGCATGGTGGTATGCACCTGTAATCCCAGCTGCTTGGGAGGCTGAGGCAGGAAAATCTCTTGAATCTAGGAGGCAGAGGTTGCAGTGAGCCAAGATCTCGGCACTGTACTTCAGCCTGAGCAAGAGTAAGATTCTGTCTCAATAAAATAAAATTTAATTTTAAAAAAAGGTAAAAGCCACAGTGAAATATCACCTCACACCCTTTTAGGATGGACATTATTAGAAAAAATATGTATAATAACTGTTGATGAAGGTGTGGAGAAATTGGAAACCTTCTGCACTGTTGTTGGCGGAAATGTAAAATGATGCAGCCATTATGGAAAGCAGTGTGGAGGTTCCTCAAAAATTAAAACAGAAGTACTATATGTTCTAGGAATCCCACTTCTGCATATTTAGCTAAGATAATGAAAATCAGGATCTAGAGGAGAGATTTGCACTCTCCAGTTCATCATAGCATCATTCACAATAGTCAGTTGTGTACATGGACAGATGAATGGATAAAGAACATGGGGTATAGGCATACGATGGAATATTAGTCAGAAAATAGAAGGAAATCCTGTCAGATGCTACAACTTGCATCTTGAAGGACATTGTGCTAAGTGAAATACGCCAATCATAGAAGGACAAATACCACAATTCTACTTACGTATAAAGCATCTAAAGCTTTCAAACTCATCTAGACATAAAGTAGAATGGTGGTTACCAGGAGCTGGGGGAAATGGGAAATTGCTGTTCAGTGGCTATAATGCTTCACTCGTGCAGGATGAAAAAGTTCTAGAGACCTGTACAACTTTGTACCTGTAGTTAACACTGTAGTGTACACTTAAAAAACAGGGTAAATCTTGTGTCATGTTTTGGGTTTGTTTTTCTTTTGGCAATATAATAATAATAATAAAAACACTTTTTCTGGAATGTTTGGTAGAAGTTGCCCATAAAATCATCTGAAATTGATGCCATGGGGCGGGAGGTGCATGTCTTTGTTTTTTCTATTTCTTGGATGATAATTGGATTAGTCATATTTTTAGTGATTCTTAAACATTTGGTCATTTTTATTTTAATATAATATTAGTTATTTTGTCTAGGCTTCCAAAAGTCTTACTGTAAAACCATTTTTACTCCTGGTAGTGTTGATCTGTGCTGCTTTTTTTCCCTTTGACTTTTAAAAGAATGATTTTATCAATTTTAGTTTTGTTTTTGGGTTTTCTTGTTTTTTTTTCATTTTTAGAGATTTTTCCCTACCTTCTAAGTTAAAGCGTAGGTCATTTATTTTCACTTTTTCTCAATTTACAATCAATGCATTTAAAATTCTAGTATATTTTTCTGGGCAGTTTTGTCCCTTTCCTGAGATACATTTGTCCCTTCCCTAACATATTCCCTAAAAATAGTTTAGAAATAGCTTTTAAACTTTGCCATCATAGGACTTTTGGGGGCCATCTTTTTGTTTGTGATTTTCATGTGGCACTGAATTTAATCTTGTATTAGAGCTATTAAAATTGTTTCCCCCTCTGTGGTTTGTTGTACAGTCAATATTTGTAAATGTTCTGTGCTTGAAGAAAATTTGTATTTTCTGGATCCAGAGTTTACTCTGTTTGCAGAAGCCTAACGTGCCTTTGATCGTGCTGGTGATTTGTGTTTTTCAGATTTTCCTTGTCCTTGTTTTGTGCCTTCTTAATCTGTGCTGTTCTGAGAAAACACTCTGATCCCTGTCTATAATTGTGAACTTGTTGATTTTTGTTCTCCCAATCTGCTCTGTGCTTCTCAAAGCTACGTTGTGAGACACACAAAAGCTTGGGTCCTTCACAATTGGCTGGTGCAGTATTATTGTTACAACCGTAAAACACTGCCCTTCTTAGCGATATCTACCTTGATTTTGTAACTTGTCTGATATTAGCAATGCTGCAGCAGCTTTATTTTTATTAGAATTTGCCTGATACGTTTTTTATATAACTTTATTTTTTGTTCCTTTTTTTTAAAAAATAAAAATGAATAAAGGAAAGAAGAATATAACAGCCACTTTTCACTACCCAGAATAATTGGCTAACATTTTGTGCTGTTTTAGTCTTTCTTCCCACTCCCTCGCCCCTGCCATCTTCCCCACCACCTTCTTCCCCAGCTCTGTCACCCCTCTCCCCACTGCCCCACCTTTCCCCTCTCATTTCCCTTCTCCCCTCTCTCTCCTTTTCTTTCTTTTTTTTTTTTTTGTGCAGTGATACAATCTCGGCTCACTGCAACCTACACCTCCTGGGTCCAAGCGATTCTCCTGCCTCAGCATCGGGAGTAGCTGGGATTACAGGCGCGCGCCACCACATGCCTGGCTCATTTTTGTATTTTTAGTAGAGATGGGGTTTCACCATGTGGGCCAGGCTGGTCTCGAACTCCTGACCTCAAGTAATTCACCCACCTCGGCCTCCCAAAGTGCTGGAATTACAGGCATGAGCCACCGCACCCAACCTCATTTTCATTATTTTTTATTCTTCTGTCTAGCTATTCATCTATGGACCAGAAAGCTTGAGTATGCCTGTATCCCTTTTTTGGTACAGCAGCCTGCATTTACATTTGTGTCAGGCAGAGCAACACTTCCCAATCTTTAGAAAAGAAAGAAAACCCATCATCAAGCTAAAACTACCTCTCCCTGCCTCGGTCACATTGCCTTTGCCTTCCCCACTATGTGACTCAATCCTTCTCTTGACATTAAGAGGTTTCTTTTAGTCAATTTTTATACCTGTATTATGTACTTAGCTGTGTGGATGTTGGAAGCAGTTTTATGTGCAGTTTTTAAATGTGTGTAAATGGCATCACTGGGTAGCACTGTTCTGTATTTTCCCTTTTCTCACACAATATTGTGTAAATGTATCCATGTTAAATATATGGGCTGTGTTCCACTCCACTTTACTTTCTTATACTATTCCGTCTTACAAATATCCTGCATTTTATCTATATGTCTCTCTACTAATTTATATCATTTCACTCTTCTCTTCGCTGTGTGTGTGTGTGTCTGGCTTCTTTCACTCAACTTGTATTTGTGTGATCCAACTGCGCAGTTACTGTAGTTACAGCTCAGTCATTTGTCGTTGCTGTATGGTGCTCCACTATAGAAATGCACATTTGTATGTGTGTATCAACTCTTCTGTAGATGGACATTTAAGGCTCTTTTCAGTTTTTGCCTATTGCGAATAACAGTACTATGAACACTCATATATATGTCTTTTGGTGTGCATATATATGCTTCAGTATTAGGTATATAGGAGTGGAATTGATGGGTTGCAGGGTATGTATATGTTTAATTTCAGCAGAGAGTGTCATACATTTTTTACAATGTAGTTTTGTACTATTTTACACAAGTGTGCCAGGTGCTCTACGTTCTTGCCAGGACATTAGGTTTTTAATTTTTTCCACTCTGGTAAGTGTAATGGTATCTCATAGTTCTAATTTTCATTTTTCCCATATGAATAATGAGTGAACTTTTTCATACACATATCAGCCCTTTGGATATACTCTTGTGAGGTGCTTATTCATGAAATATCCCCCTTTTTCTCAAATGGATTGTCTTATTCTTACTGACTTGGAAGGATGGAGTTATTTTTTGGCTGAGGTCTTTCGTCAGATAAATTATTGCAAATATCTCCCTCTATTCTGTGGCCTTTTCTCTTTGTCTTCTTATTGTATCTTTTGATAAAGACCAGTTTTGAATTTTAGGGGAGTCAAATTTAGCAGTCTTCCTTCAGGGATACTGCTTTTGCAGTTTTGTTTAAGTAACCTTTCCCTACTCATATGTTGTGAAGACCTTCTAGAAATAGTTTTATCTTGCACATTTTGATCTATAACTGACTTGATTTTTGCGTGTGGAGTGAGATAGGAATCAGATTTCACATCCATTAGCGACATTGAAATAAATTTAATAGATATAAAACTGGTAAAACCAGTGGTCAGTATCCACAAGGCAGTGATTAATTGAATCTCCACAGGACACAATTTGCATTTCTATGGACAAGAATAATTTGCATTATTCAGACAATAAAACATGGAGAAACCATATAAAATCAGATAATCTGGACAGCTGATAACCTATACTCTCTCTATATATATTGTTCTTTGAATTCTCCTTTAAACAAGCTAGAACATCTTATTGGTTCCCTTGTTAGTAAGATTTCTGATATATGTTCATTTTATATCTTTATGAGAGTTATGGTTGTATCCATTTAAAAAGTGGTCATTTGGCAGTTCTAATTTCATCTTTGCTTTTTAATATTCCTTGCTCACCCTTCTAATGCAGAGGTTCGTCATAGGCTATTCTTAAATCTTGGGATCAGGGTCACTAATCCAACCATTGGGGGCTGGGGGCTGGGGGTCAGAGGTATGAGATACAACATGGCTTCCTGTGAACCAGGGATTGTTGGCAAGAAATGCACTGATTGACAGTTCTAGGGAGCCCATCACTCAGCTGAGAAACACAGGGACTTATTATAAGGTCTTGCTCCTTCCAACACTAAACATGCTTTCAAAACTGATAAATTGAAGAGCACTCAAGTATTAATCTTACAAACTTGAGTTTCAACATAGAGTGAGTTTTTGCTGAAGGTAAGATAAACCTGTAACCTACAGAAATGTGGGCTAAATAGGACAGTAAAACACATTTCAAAAAATAACTGTAACTCTACCTATCTCATGACTAAATTATTTTTTGTGTGTATTTTATTTGGGAATATAAAAGGTGAATAGCAGTTTTTTTAAAAAGTTATGGGCAGATTGCTATATTCATTCAGATGAAACTTTTATTTTTCAAAATGTGATACAGCTGTTTAATTTTGACATTAATAATAGCCAACATCTGTGTGACTCATTCACTTAATTCTCTATGTACACAAAGCACATACTGTTTATATAAAAAATAAATTATGCTTTAATAATGAAACAAAATTTACAAATGCAGCTTCTTAAGGCCTAATGAAAAATAAGAAATGTGGAAATTTCTGAGAGGCATGATCACTGTGGAATCTGGCTATTCAGAAAGAAAATATTTTGAAAATTAAAAACCAGGGACAAACTATTGAGTATTTTTAAATGCCAATTTTTTAATTCTGTGTAATTCCAAATCTAATTATTAACTTTTTGTTGGTTAGAAGATAGCTTTTACGGTTGGGTTCAAAAAGCTAAATGTCACATAGGTTGAAGGTTAAGTTATTTTCCTTTTAAAGTTGAAAGGGCTGAGGCCCTTTTTAGCCATCCTTTTTGCTTCCAAATACAATTCATCACTTAGTGGCCCTAGATCAGCAATCTTAACATTTTATGCTCAGATACCTCTTAAGTGAATTTTAAAAATCTGTGTATCTTCTTGCACATTGCTATACTGATATCTAAAATTTCTCATCATGAATAGTTGCAAAGTGCTGGCATACCATAGACACTACATGTTTAAATAAAATGGTTGTATTCCTTTTTAAATTTAGCCCAGGAGGTTCTAAATATAAGTTATTTGATAGGTACGATGATCTTTTTAAAAATTTTATGAACAGGGCCATTTTTTTTATGATCAGTCTTACCTGAAGCAAGGCAATTTTTAGTAGCAGGGAATGCCCCACTTTTCCTTTTACTCCTTGAATTTGTATTTTCATACCACTTCTCCCTCAACATTTTAGCCTAATACATTTTTTATTTTTATGTTGTTTAATTCTATCTCTGTACCAAAAGTATGATATAGTATCCTATAATCCTAATGCCGTAAGCCTTTAAAAATGTTCTTCTGGATTGAGCTCAATCAATAAACACATAGCACAAATTTCACCAAATTATTAAACATAGTAAAACTTCATTGGAAATGTATCACTTAACGAGATAAAGAAGGCTCTTCTCCACAATTATTTCATCTATGTGGATTGATAACATCTTAAGATTGAGCCAAAGTTCATCATCGATTCTGTTTTCCCTTTTCAATTTCATTTATGGAGGTGTTGATCCTGTTCACATAGATACATCAGCGATAGCAGAATCACTGAATTCTTCCAACCCCTTTTTTAGTTACATGCTAAGAGACACAGAAATCTGCAGGCTGTTCCTTCCAGTTTGTTGAAAGCAGAGAATTTGGAACCACCAGAAAAAATTTGGAAAATCCATTTGCAAAAGGATTTGTGCCCTGTTAAGTCTTTCACTTTCCAAATATCCACATTTTGAATTTTATACCTTGGGTCATGCTCTACAATAAGACTAGAGGTGGAGAAAGCCATATTTTCTTTTGTAAGGTGAGAAAAGGGCATTTTCTCAGGCAAGTGAGTCTTAGAGAAGAATACAACAGGAAGATGAGGCTCTGAACACTGCTCCCCTGAGAGTCCTGGAGTCTGTGTATTCCTTGGAAAGCTCTGGTATACTCCCAGGGGTAAGGGTAGCTCAATCTAAAGACCACTGGCCGTGGCAACTTAAGTTTAGATTTTAACTAGGTCACAAAGCATACGAAGTATTAGACCATGTTGCCCGGCTGCCTTACTTAATAGAGCAGCAGGGCTTCAAATGTGTTCCACTAGAGATAAGTCCCACGAGACACTTCTGGCAAAAGGATTCTGAGATCAAATGTGGAAAACAAGACCCTCTACACCTTTCACTCCTGCACATCTAGTCTCACAGTAGAAAAACTGTTTAGCTTTTATAACCTAAGTTTCCCAAACTCACAAGGCCTAACCAGCCTCCCCACTTTATTTTTCCATGTAATCACCAATATTCTAAATAACACACTTAGGAAAATGGGGAACAAAAACAATGTAACACATATGCAGTGGTCGTTTCGACCTATCAGTGCTGCTTCCATCTTTCAGAACGTGCCTGTTCCGAGTCTTCTTGGCCTGGATTGCCTGTGCTTTAACAGTCATGTAGGAAGCATATCTCAGCTAGATACTGAGGTTATGTAGCATCAAATAGACTCTGGAAACAGCCACGATACCATGTGTGCCTTTCCTGAGAGAATCAGTCCCTAACACCACCAAGAACCAGATCAGCGTGTTACTCTGTCAAGGACAGGAGGAAGGAACCAAAGCAAGTACTTTTAATGGTGGATTCCAGTTGTAGCACCAGGAGGAGGAGACAGTTTTAGGCAGAGGGTTCTTCCCAGCACCATTTATGTCATAATCCCCTGAGAGCTCTTTGGCCATGCATGGGTTTTACACAGCAGCAGCTAGAGAGGTTTAGCTTCTGCTTCCTATGCTGCCATATGTCAATTTCTTTGATAAGGTATGAAAAATCCATTTTGGGCAGAAAGGGGATGCAGGCCTTAGCACTGTAGCTTTAGAGTAGAATGAAGTGGGGAGCTGAAAGGAGGTAATGACAGCAACACCTGAGCTCTACTGTGTAGAAGTCATGACAGAGCTGAGAGGGGTTGGGGGAGATGCCAGGAGCAATAAATAGGTTCTGGTAGCTACCTGGCCAAAGATTAATGGGGCCCTGGCTACGGAGTGCCTGTAGCACTCATCCTAGTGCCTTTTTCACCCAGCCTTTCTTGAAAGTTGCTTTGAACATCTGCCACTAAGAGGAATGTTCTTTCTTCAGCTGTTGACTGCCAAATAAAATAGCAACTCCCAGTTGGAGGAGCAACTGGAGTAATAGCACCCCATAACAGCCCTTCCTTGGCCAGACTGCTGTTCCCTGTATTCCTGGCTTCAGGCAAGGTAAATACCTTTCTTTTAGGAGCTCGTGGATGGAGATGATTGATGAGACCCATAGCTTTTTATTTTTTTAACATCGCACCCCCAAATCTTGGCACTGTATTTGGCATGTGGAGGTGATCAGTAAGTTTTTATAGAGTGATGGGACCAGAAGGGTCTTCTGGTCTGAGCCTGATTTGTTCTGCCCTGCTCTTCGGCAGTACATGCATGCTAAGCCCAGCATTTCAGATAACAAGAGGAGGGCCAGATGGGTTTTCTAGGGGCCAGTTTCATCCACATCAAGCATCAGGCTTACTGCTGGTTTGTTCTTCCCCACCACAGCCATTGCTTTTCACAGTTATACCCGTTTTCCCATCAGTCGTAAATTCACTCATTGAGAAGTTTTGACTCTACCAACCAACTCCCTTCCCAACCCAGCACTCTCCTCTCCTTTAAAAAGCCATATTACATCACTGGTATCTGTTAATATCTTAAGATGCAGAGGTGTAAAGCCCTCACCAGCCGCACATATTATCATGAACTAGGTAGGTTTGCCCCAAGGGAGACGGCTGCATTTGAAATTTTCTGTAACACCCTAATGCTTAGCCCATTAAAGCTCAGCTTGCTGCTCCAGAAAACTGG
The DNA here is from genome assembly GCF_024542745.1 of Macaca thibetana thibetana. Classification (NCBI taxonomy): domain Eukaryota; kingdom Metazoa; phylum Chordata; class Mammalia; order Primates; family Cercopithecidae; genus Macaca; species Macaca thibetana. The sequence goes on along the minus strand of NC_065597.1, from coordinate 24,979,008 downwards.
GTAACCCAGAGACATTTCGCCATTAACCTAACTTTTGTCTCTGCCTCTTTCAAGCAGCAATTGACCTCTTGCCTGTGGAGAGCTGTGGACCGAGGGCCTTTCCAGCAGCCTCCCAGCCAGTTCAGTAGGGCCATGGGGGATTAGTGGGGCCAGAGCCTACCAGCAGCTGGCAGAGCCAGGGGCAAGTGAGAACCTGCCCCTGCAGCAGAGCTCTGGTCTCTCTGGTGGGCTTTTTAAAACAAAGAGGCCCCAGGATTCCCACCTCCATCCCAGTAACTCTGGTCACAAAACAAGCCCTCACCATTCATTAGAAATTGTCTTGATGAAGAGATCCCATCACTCAGCCATTTTCTTGTGGACTGCAGCAGGCAGCCAGTGGTAGTAAAGTACATTGAACTGAGCAGGCTGCCTTTGGGTAGGGCTTCTCTTTGGGCCCTTATGGAATCATTTGCCTTTTAGTTAAAATCCTTTTCAGAATCTAATGAATAGTTTCTTACATTTCCAGCTCATCTTCTATGGACGTCAATTACCTGGATCATTAGAGGTAGAATCTTCTTGGCCAGAAAAGAAATCCTGTTCACTGTGTACAGGTTGTGCAACAGAAGGCTTAAGTGATCAAGGTTTTCATTGCTTTTATTCAATGAGGTTTGGAACATGAGAGGCCAAAAATGAGGAGCACATTTTGGGGAATCCTCTATAAAGAATATAAGTTAAGGAAGTTGTCCAAGATGAAAATAGTGGCAGGAAGTTACCCCAGCTCATGCCAGTTGGGTCTTCAGAAATGTCACCTTGATGGCAGGCTTGAAGAAAAGATGTCACAGATTAGCGTCTTCCTGGAGTGTGAAGAGGGCACATTCTCTTACATGCAAACACACATGTGCACACACACAGTACCCTTACACACATAATCCAGCTTCTATGAGTAAAACTTGCTGTTGCTGACTCTCTTCTCTCTTAACCTGAAATAAAACAGATTTCACCGTCAGCACTGGGGCATGAGAAATGGGCTGTGTGCTGAACTCTGTAACATTTCTCTGTCCATACATTTGCCAGTCATTCATAGCTGGATGGTGTAGGGCTGAGTGTCAGAGAGGCAAGCTCCAAGTTCCTGGTAAGACACTGAGACTCAGAAAGGTTAAATCTCCTCAATGGTAAAATAGAGTAAGAGCTACTCTGCAGGCTGACATTAGGACTTTTGTCTGGATGATTCTTAGTACTTTTAGACACATTATGAAATACTTGGCAACCCTGGCCGCCGCGTATCCCATTACATGCCTGTAGCACAACCAGAAGCATCCCTGTTGGGGGATCTTGACGCAATCTAGAGCCACTGGACTAGCCCGTTCTTGAGAACACAATAAGGACTCCTTAAAAGTCGGTGGTCACCATTTATTTTCACTATTAAATTGAAATGTCCTTCTAGAGGAAATAGTTCTACTTAGGGGAAGTGGCAAGCGCCTAAGGTATTACTTTAAGTTAATTTCTAGAACAAAGAGCACTAGAGTCAAGGGTGCCAAAGCTTTTTTTTTTTTTTTTTGAGATGGAGTCTCCCTCTGTTGCCCAGGCTAGAGTGCAATGGCGCGATCTTGGCTCACTGCAGCCTCTGCCTCCCAAGTTCCGAGTCTCCTGCCTCAGCCTCCAGAGTAGCCGGGATTACAGGCACCTGCCACCACGCCTGGCTAATTTTTGTATTTTCAGTGGAGACTGCGTTTCTCCATGTTGAGCATGCTGGTCTTGAACTCCTGACCTCAGGTGATCCGACCACCTCAGCCTCCCAAAGTGCTGGGATTACAGGCATGAGCCACCATGCCTGGCCCATAAGCCACCATGCCCGGCCAAGGATTTCTGAAGAAAGCAACTCAGAGGGCTTTCCAGAAGCCTGGCCCCTGGTGCCCAATATCACTGTGCCTAGAGACCTCCCAAAAGTTTGCAGGTGGAGGGGCTGACCTACCTCTTGTTGCATTTCTCCTGGTACAGCTGGAGCTGGTTCTCATTAACATTGAACTCTTTAACCAGGGCATCCCGGTTGGCATTGCGCAAGTTCTGGTGTGTGTCATACAGAAAGAGTTGGTTGTTCAGTTCTTCTTGCCGCCTCCTTAGCTGGCGACAGGAGGAGTAAAGTTCCTCTTCGCTCTCCTGCAGGATGCGGGGGAGAGAACAACCATGTGGTGACTATACCTTCCAAACCAAAATGTGAACGCGGCATCTCACAAGCACACCTGAAGGGAACATGGGGCAGAAGTTTTGCAACTTGGATTAGCCCAGAAGAGACAGGGCCTATTTTTACCAAACATAAAACACAATTATTTATTGTGTGGGAAGCAAGCCGTCTAAAAAGTGCTTGGTCTTTACACTGTCGCTTTATTGCAAAACATTGAAATAATTACTACACTGCCCGTAGATCCTATTTCCTAATCTATTCCAGTTTTCCCTTGGTCTACATGTCACCTTCTGGTCTTTAACTGCAAAAGCATCTAAGCAGCTGCATGCTTAAAGTGGAACCCAGCAGAGGAGAAAAAACAGCATGACATGAGAGCAACAAGGCAGGCAAGAGGCAGATAATTTAAAATCTTTTAAGGGTCTTAAAAGGCAAGGTAACAAGCTGCAACATGGATCAACCTTGAAAACATTATTCTAAGTGAAAGAGCCCAACTCTAAAAGATCACATATTGCGCGATGCCATTTATATGAAGTGTCCAGAACTAGCAAAATCTTAGAGACAAAGTAGATTAAAGGTTACCAGGGTCTGAGGGATGGAGTGAGTGGCAGCAGCTAATGAACATGAGATTTCCTTTTTGGGTGCTGGAAATGTTCTAAAATTGATTGTGGCCATGACTGTACAACACGTAATAGGCTATAAACCATTGAATTGTACACTTTAAATGAGTGATGATATGATATGTGGTTATATGAATTATCTCTCAAAGCTGTTACCCAAAAAAGCCAAGGTATTGTAAATTACACCTTGCAGAGATGGGCATGTGCCTCACCTGTAGCCAGTAATGATTTCTACTTCCCCCACCAGTACCACCTCCAGGCACATGACCCAATCAAGGCCAACTAGACGCATCTGTGGGAGTTTCATTGGTGTTCTGGGTAGAGTGTCTTTTCTTGGATCAGGTGAAAGAGTGAGTGTGGTCCTGTCATGGCCACACTGCTATTGTGTCAAGAAGTTGGGAATGTGCCAAAAAAAGAGGAAAACAGCCACTGCGTGAGCACAGAGATTCAGCCATGACTGAAACAAGACCTACTCCTAAACTTTTCAGTTGCAAGAGCCAAAATAGTACATTATACTAGGGGAGACAAAAAGATAAAACCCACTCAGGGTAGGGAGTTTGGGTTTCAGTGCAGAGGGAGGATGAGGATGTTGTACCTCATCTGTTTCAGAGGGTCACTGACTACTGTGTGAAGCTTGGCTTTGCCAGAGGTCAAGTCAATTGGCCTTTCCTGATGGAGTTCAAGTGAAAGACTCCTGTGCTACAAAAACATGTGTCAAGGTGCACAAACAAGATCCTTTGTCATTTACTTTTAGAAAAACATGGACTCGAACCATACTCTGCAAGGTTTTATTCTTACTTTAATGACCTAACAGTCCCCAGGGTAACAGCTGGAACTGTGACTTTGGAGAAGGGGGAGACAAAATGGTTATTCCAGCTGTTTGCAAAGGTTGAAGAGTAAGCAAAGGTAAAATGGGCTGTCCTTGGTGATTAAGTGAATGTCAAGTGAGGCACTGGGAAGAGTCAGTAATGACTTCACTTAAATGTATTCCCTTCCTAAAGGGAATACATAGCTTTCCTCCCTATGAAGAATAAAGCATATTAAAAAGTCAAACAATAGATGCTGGTGAGGCTGTGGAAAAATAGGAAACTTACACTGTTGGTGGGAATGAAAATTAGTTCCACCATTGTGGAAGACAGTATGGTGGTTCCTCAAGGATCTAGAACAAGAAATACCATTTGACCCAGCAATCCCATTACTGGGTATGTACCCAAAGGAATATAAATCATTCTACTATAAAGACCCATGCACATGTACGTTTACTGCAGCACTGTGTACAACAGCAAAGACATGGAACCAACCCAAATGCCCATCAATGACAGACTAGATAAAGAAAATGTGGTACATATACAGCATGGAACACTATGCAGCCATAAAAAGGAATGAGATAATGTCCTTTGCAGGGACATGGATGACGCTGGAAGCCATCATCCTCAGCAAACTAACACAGGAACAGAAAACAAAATACCACATGTTCTCACTCATAAGTGGGAGTTGAACAATGAGGACACAGGGAGGGGAATAACACACACCAGGGTTAGTCGGGGGATGGGGGGAGGGAGAGCATTAGGACAAACAGCTAATGCATGTGAGACTTAAAACCTAGATGACAGGTTGATGAGTGCAGCAAACCACCATGGCACATGTAACAAACCTACACGTTCTGCACTTGTATCCTGGAACTTAAAGTAAAAATTTAAAGAATAAAGTTCAAGGAAAAGTTAAAAAAAAAAAAAAAAAGAATAAAGTCGCCGGGCGCAGTGCCTCAGGTCTGTAATCCCAGCACTTTGGGAGGCTGAGGTGGGGGGAATGCTTGACCAGGAGTTCAAGACCAGCCTGGGCAACATAGTGGGACCCTGTTTCTATAAAAAATGTGAAAATTAGCCGGGCATGGTGGCATACCCTGTACTCCCAGCTATTCAGGAGGCTGAGGGGGTAAGATCACATGAGCCCAGGAGGTTAAGTCTGCAGTAAGCCACGATCATGCCACTGTACTCCAGCCTGGGTAAGACAATGAGACCCTGTCTCAAAAAATAAAGCAAAACGAAAACCCCATTTAAGTCTTAATTATATACCATGAAAGGTCTCTCTTTCCTCTTGTCTGCACCTAGAAGAAAATGGCTTCTATTGTTTTATTCTACATAATGAGTATTTGTTATTCAGGTGCAAGTTCAAAATTCACTTTTTCTATGAATGCTTCTGTAACTGCAGCCCTTTATCACCTTTTCTGAGTCCCAAAATATTTACAGCTATATTACATACTGTAGTCCTGGGTACACTATATATATATGAGATAGAATGCACATTCAGAAAAGAACATAAAAGATAGAAACCATTTACTGAATAACTCTACAGCAAGTGAACCAGTCTTCTTGACTTGAGGAACCACCATTCTAGTCAAGAGAAAGCATTTTGTAATACTTATTTCCTGGATTTCTTTTGAGTCTGAGTTTTCACTTAAAAATTTAGTTTATTTTATTAGAAAATAAAGGAAGCCTTTGGTAGTAAGTTTTACCTGGCCTGAGACAAAATCTTTATGGCATTCTCTGCCTTTATTTATTTTTTTTTCCTGTTTGTTGGGTGGGGGGAAAATACACAAAAGTAAAGTTTTTCCCCCACCAATACTTTTTAAATTGTTTTATGTTGGAAGTTTAAGCTTACAAAAAAGTACAGTAATAGTACAATGTTCTACATACCCCAACCACCTAGACTCCACAGTGTTAACATCTCGCACAACCACAGTACAAGTATCAAAACTAAGAAATTAATATCGGTGCAATACTAAAACTACAGATCTTATTCATATTTCATTGGGTTTTCTACCAATGTCCTTTTCCTGTTCCCACATCAAATCTGGGATCCCACACAACCTTTAGTCATTGTGCTACCTTAGTCTCCTACAATCGGTATGGTTTCCTCATTCCTCCTTCAGGACACTTTGGAAGAGTACTAGTCAGTTATTTTGCATGAATGTCTAGCAACTTTCATTTGTCTGGTGTCTTCTTCTATTTTGTTTGAGGTGACGCAGTTTTGGCAAGAAGGTCACAGAAGCAATGTACCCTTCTCAGCGTCTCACATCAGGAAGGACGTGATTTCAACATGCCTTATTCCAGGTGGTTGGTAACACTGATCATCTGATTAAAATGGTGCCTGCAGGGTCTATCCGCTGTAAAGCTGCTATTTTCTTCTAATTGATACATTTCTTGGAGGAAGACACTTTTGGGACAATGGAAATACATTTCTCTTCCAACTTTCATTTAGCATTCATCAGTAGGTCTTACTGCAGCAGTTAGTGCTATGCTGTTTCGATAGTGATTTTCTAGTTTCTTCATTCCTTCTACATTTATTAATCAGAATTCGTTTGTGGGGAGGACTGACTCTTCTCTCTCATGTATTCATTCATTCACAGACACGTAGCTATTTCATTCCGTGTGCTAGAATCCAATATTATTTTGCTATGCAAATTGTTCCAGCTGTGGCCATTGGGAGCTCTCCCTGGTTGGTTCTTAGGCCCCTTTGATGCCACCATTTTTTCAGCACTTCTTTATTTACTGAAATGTTAAGATGCTCCAGGTTCTTTTTATATTTTATTTATCTCAAGTCTGGAAATCAACCACTTGTCTAAGGAGCCCTGATTTCTTTTTATTGGAATATGATATTTGGCAATATCTGGAATTCAGAAACCAATGACTGGGGTGTCATTAATTCTAGGCACTCATCAGAGTGAGCTAGGATATGTATGTATTTGTAGTAACATGTAAACATACACATTTATTCATCTACCTATGTGTGAATCTATATATAAGTATATATGTAACTTAAGTGAGTTTATACTGATATCTCCAATTCCAATCAAACATTAATTTTGGAAGAGTTGGTATAAATTTCTACTTGTTCACATGGTGTTTTTTAATAAGATTTTATGTTTTTCCTTATATAAGTTGTATACCTTTATTTAAATTACTCCTAAATGTGTTAATGGTTTTTGTCAGTAACACAAATGGGATTTCCCATTTGTCCCTTCCTCCTACACCACATTTGTTTGTTACTTTCAGAACAGAGAGAAGTGGTTACATTCAATAAATACAAGACAAAGTCTCTCTTTAAAATTGAAGTCTTCCTGTTTTGTAAACTATACAATCAGAATTTGTATAGTTTAAATTTGTATAGAATAGAGATCACCTGACCTTTTTTCTACAATTATACTGATTATTTCATTTGGCTGATTACATTTATGGATCTACTAGTTTATGCTTTTTTCATATTTAATTTGTTGCTAACTGTGCCACTGTTAAACCATCCTTGCATTCCCGGAATAAATGCTTAGTTGTAATATATTGCTCTTCTAGTAAACAGCTGGACATTTGCTATTTTTTTTTAAGTTTAACATCTATATTCACACATGACATTGATCTATGGCTGAATGAGGTTAGAGGAAAGCTAGGAGTACTATCTCTCCAGTTTTGATATGAACATTATATAGCTTCAAGACAGAGGAAGGATTTCCATTGTTTTTACTTCGGTGGAGTAAAATTGGAATTACATTATTTAAATGAAGATAAAACTAAGCTATAAAACCATCTAGATCCTAAACCTGTTTTATCTAATAGGTATTTTAACTTTTCTACTGCTTTTCAGAATAATTTAAGGCAATCATCCATTTGCTCTACTTTATTATTTGGGGTTCAGTCTCCTTTCCAGTGTTTACTATTACATGTTTTTCCTTTTTGTTCTTTTATTAAGTAGGCAAAGAGTTTAACTGGTCTTTTGGGGGCTAGACACAGTGGCTGACACGTGTAATTCCAGCATTTGGGGAGGCTAAGGCAGGAGGATCTGAGAGCAGCCTAGGCAGCAAAGCAGGGCCGTGTCTCCATATACACACAAAAAATTTTTAATTAGCCAGGCATGGTGGCATATGCCTGTAGTCCCAGCTACTCAGGAAGATCACTTGAGCCCAGGAGGCCAAGGCTGTAGTGAGCCATGATCACACCACTGTACTCCAGCCTGGGTGACAAGAAAAAAACACTGTCTCAAAACAAAATTTGGCCTTTTTGATAAACAAGAGTGTTTTATTCTTTATCTTTTTTTGATTTGTGTTTTATTCAGTTGGCTTCTATCTCTATTTTATTCCTTTGTTCTATTTTATTGGTGTTTTAAAAGTTCTTAAGATGAATACTTAGTAGTCTTCAGTCTTTGTGAAGTTTTAAGGCGAGCACTTTCCTCTTCTAAATGTAACTATGGCATAAATGTTTTACTTTTAGGTAATTTACTTGTTTTAATATATTTAGAAAATTATTATATTCAAATCATGAATAATTTTACCATCTTTTTATATCTTTCGAATCTTGTCAAGTTATAGCCAATGACCTATGAAATTATGATTTTTAAAAAATGTGTTAAGGTTTTCTAAGAAAGGATGCAATCAAATTTATAAAGTTTGAGAAATAGAAGAAAATAGTGTATATTAGCCATTTGTAGGACACAAAGTTGTATATTTCTTAAGGCAAATTATTTTGATATTATATCTTCGCTGATCTCCTATATACTAGACTCTCCAAATTCTGAAAGATTTTTTCTTTATACAGTTGTCTTTGTATTTGTAGGAACTTTTGTTTTATATACTTAGGTACTATGCTGTTTGCTAATGACTTTTATATCCCTTTAGAAAACAAGCATTTTATCATTACATACTGTTCATCTTAATACACTGTAGTACTTCTGATCCTAAATTCTAGTTTGATGTTAACTTTTCCTTCCCAATTTTCCCAGTAACTCTTCCATCCATTCCTATTTGTTTTATTTACCTTGCCTTTAGGCCTGTTCTTATAAACATTGCAGTTAGATTTATTTTCTAATAGGAGGATTCAGCCTATTCACCAAATTAAATTAAGTTCTTATCCATTTCACTTCAATTACTATACATTTTACTTTGCTTTAATTTCTTCTGATTCTTTACCTTATTTTTACTCTGTCAAGTTTATGTTGATCTCCTTTTTTCCTCCTCTGCTTTTCAATTCTGCCAGCGGTTACCCTCAGTTTAACAATGCTAACTAAAATCACAGTTTCCTTTAACATCAAATGTAGCATTAACTCTCCCTCTGCAGTATAGTTTATTTACTGTCTGATTCCCCAGTCATCAAAGTTGAAATACCCTTTAGGATACCTTTAATTTAACCTGTCCATGCCTGTGTTTTGTTGATACTTGATTATTTTTCAGCTTTTGATTAGCATTTTTTATTATGGTATATTTCTTCCAATTCAAAAATTCTTGTTTAATATTTACCATGACAAAATTTTAATCACGCTGTCATCCTCCTGTAAGATGTAATTGTACTGCAAAATTAATTATCCACTCTTCACCTCTCTTCACCTCCCCACCTAAAAGTTTCTCTTCTGACTAAAATATCATTGATTCAGGGCTGCCTCAAGATTTCCCTTGAGTAGGATACCTGATATATCTAAAATATTGCATATTTTGAAATTCCTTGACATGTGGGGGACTGGACACTGAATTATTCTGTCTTCCTAGTCCACATTCTACCCATTTGGGGAGTCTTTTAGTTTTCAGCGCTAAAGAGGACAAGTCAGATATTAGACTTATTCAGTTCCTTTATACACAACTAGTGTGTTGCAAGTCCAGGTTTTTTAATTTATCCTTGGAATTTAACATTTTTACTAAAATATTACTAAGGGTATGGATGTGTTTTCTATTCATCCCACCTGCAACCAAGTGGGCCCTCACAAACAGCAGATCAGAGAAACACTTCCTCTATTCGCTGTTTCATTAATAGCTTTGCACCATCTGTTTCACTTTGTCCTTTGGGACATGCTTTCATATTAGGTCCTTGGCATCTGTCCTCCCAGCCCACCTTTTCCTTTCTTTCCATCTCATGGTGGGGTTGCCCTAGATTGTGAGACATTTCCTTCACATTATCTTTGGGGTCACTAATGCAGATCGCTTTACATACCGAATGTTTTAATTCAACAAATCAGGTCTTGTCTTTGAATTCCAGAAAGCTTTTTCCAGTGCTCTACTTGGATGTCTTTGAAAGATCCTATGAGTTATGTGTTACAATTCTCATCATCTGAGGCTTCCATTGGCTCAGTTTCAACTGCCAGCCACCTGTTCCAGGTGTGTACCTTTGTCTTCCTCTTTTTCCACTGCATGCTCATGGTTTTGTCTGTTCAGTAGTCATGTCAAACTGTTGGGTCATAGAGGGTAAACACAGCAGTTTTTGCTCTTTGGAGCCAGCACTGGGCAAACTGACCAGCTTTAGCTGATGAGGCATAAGGAAGGCCTTTGTGTCCCCCAAGTTCTCCCCAAGTGTGAGGAAATCTTTCCCAACCTCAAAAACCAGGACCAGCTCAGTGCTAGAGTGCAGCTCCCAGTCCTGTACCTCCAGGATTCTAAAGTGTGCACTCTTCTACAAAGGGATTCACGCATCTGATCTAGGATAAGCCTTAATCTAGTTGACAGCATCCTGGGTTTTCTTTCACTCTAAGGAAGGGCCTCTGTACCCCTTGCACTTTAGCTGCTACCCAGCACAAAACAGAACCCAGTTCACCCAGGATTAGTACTAAACAGGTCCTGGGGCAGCCAGTTTTCTCAAATGTGCCCTCCAGAAATGGCCAGTTTGCCCAGGGAAGATAATGGATATTTAAGCTTTCCTATTTTCCCCAGTCCCATTCTTCGGGATCTCACCATGTTAAATCATTCCAGTGAAGGCCTATTCCAGTTAATGGCAAGATTGGATGTAATACATCAACTTAAGAGAAACTATTTACTTTCAGAGAACAATTTGACATGCAGGTAAAAATACATGGTCCTTTTTTCTTTGATTTATTATTCCATTGCTAAATATCTAGCCTTGGGAAATAATTTTTAATCAGAAAATGTTACATGAAGACCTATATTATTTATAAAGTAAAAAACTGCCAATGACTTAACTCTCCATTAGTAGGAGAATAAGTGAATTAGGGACCCACACGTAATGAAACAGGCATCAATGGCTTTGAAAATCATTTAAAGTCGTTGGCGAAGTAGGAAAGGGCACCTGTATGAATCCGACTATGGAAATATCATATACAAAAAATCATCAGGCAATGGAAATCTACCAAGATGGTAACGGTGGTTAGATACAGGCTGTTTGTGAGGACTCTTTTCAACTCCCCCACCTTTCTTTCCTTACATCTTCAAATACAGTAGGTAATAAAATGGTGCTGAAAATACTCTTTATAAACTAAACATACTGCTAACAAAGTAAAGGCCTGCGACTTGATAAAGTAATTGTGACATGTAAATGGCTTCTTCAGAAGGTGTTTAAAGTGCTTATTGACAGTTTTCTGGGGCTGTAAAATCTATCTCAGCAAATGTTTTATGAGCAAACTCCATTTTAGCCCTTACTGGATCAATCATTTGCTCAGAAAACGCTGTCTTGAGGCTGTTTACCAGAGTTTTTCCCTGGCTTCCAGAGGATATGGTAATAAATAATAGGTATGACCGTGGGCATTAAGGAGAAAGCCCAGGTCTACCGAATGCAATTCAGCTCGGCTTCCAAGAGCGACTTCTCATCCCAGTGTGGACAGAAATGCCAAGCTGCACCTGTGAGTGGCACAAAACCAGGTGACAGATGTGGAATTAAATGAAATCTCAAGAGCTAGCAGCTGAACTAAAGAAAACTTTCAGAAAGAAGATTTGCGAGCATTGACTTTCCATTTAGAACCCCATACAACGCCCCCTACTCCCTACAGTGGCAGCCCCAGCATTAAGCTTCCCTCATCAAGGAAGTCAAATCTGCATCAACACAATTTTCTTTTAAATATACTAATTTTCTCTGCTGCTGGTGATACCTAATCACTTAAATTATTTATGATGCTTCCGGTTGTTTACAGCAGCCTTGCAGAGCAGCAGGCCTAGGCAAATGCTGCCCTACCATCATCTAAAACCATTTCTATCACTTGACTTTTCTGTGAAGTGTCTGCAGAGGGGTTTTATGTATAGAGAGAGCAGCACCGGTTCGCTTTCCCCGGGCAACAGATGCGCAAATCCCAGATCCTTTGGTGAGCTGGGAAGGGATAAGCTTAACTAAGCAAAGGGTCTTCGTGCTCACTAGTTTAAGGCTTCTGCTAAAGCCCAGGTTTTACAGTTTTACCATTCAGCTAAATTAATTGATCCCACTAATTCTATATCTGAGTACTGATCCTCAGGAAAGAATTCTGGCATAAAGGAGGAAAAGGGTACTCACCTAAAGCTGTGCATGATCGCCTTGTTTGTAAATGGATTCCATCTAAATGCTCGGCTTGGGGTGTGATTAATTTATGGTCATTCTACTTGATGGAAGACTCACACAGTCATTTAAATGCTGGTGAAGTTTATTTTAGGCCATTGAAAAGTGAGACTGTCTCAGGCTCTTTGGTCCCTAACAGCTGTGCTTTTTAAGTCCCTCTCAGCAGTTTTTCCTGCTCTTTCTTCCCTTATTTTTTTTTTCCTTAGAGACAGGGTCTCACTCTGTCACCCGGGCTGGAGTGCAGTGGCACAGTCTCAGCTCAGTGCAACCTCCGCCACCCAGGCTTGAGCTATCCTCCCGTCTCAGCCTCCCAAAGTGCTGGGATTACAGACGTGAGCCACTGTGCCTGGGTCTTCCCTTACTGCATCTTCTTTCATCTCAGTGCTCCTAAAAATGCCCTGGGAGTGGAAAACTACCAAAGTTGCAAAAGCTGCACATAGGGAAATGGCTATGCAGAAAAGCCTAATATTCCCTCCTCTGAGTCAAGTTCATGAATTTTTATTGCATGGACTGTTATGGCTGTTCAAAGGTCTGAATATCCCTGTTTAGTTTTTACAGCCAAATTACAGACCCTGATTTCTCTATCTGGAAAACAACCAAAATGAGAAAACAAGATGGGTATTGGGGGGCACTAACCAAGCCCACATCAACCCACTGGGATTTAGAACTACAGTTTTTTAGGTCAGCCAAAGAGAATCTGACCACAGAACTCACTCAGCCCATGTCAAGCTTTAGCCCATGTCGAGCTTTGCGGTTCTGCAGTAGGGGGAATGAAAAGATCCTGGGAGATGGTACTGCCTACGGGTCAGGCACTGCAAAAACATAGGCCTGATAGGTGGGTCTGAGCCTATGAGAGAGGCCATCATCGAGTCTCTGGAGCCCCAGAATCACAGTAAGTAAATACCCAGTCATCTACCCAAACCCAAGCCCTGACTCCACACAGCAGGGAGCTCCACTCTTAACCCTTCATCCTGAGCAAACTTGCCACATTTTTAAATACAGCTAAAGACCAAGCCTATCCAAACTGATTAATCAAAGGAGAGACTCAGTATCTTCAAGGCCTGGGAAAATCAAAAGAACCAGGAAGGAAGTCTCCTTCAGTCTTCTCTAGAGAGAAGTTGGGGTTCATGCATTTTTGTCCCCAGGACAGGCCAAGACAGGCCCTCACTGGAGGCTATCAGACTTTTTGACAGGATTCCTAAAGACCCACTGGCACCAAAAAAGCATCCAGAAAGGATGAGTCTATCTAGGAAGGCATCATCTGGCCCAGCTCTTGCTGAAATGAAACTATGAGGAACTTACAAGTACCGGCACCCTTTCCTTCACTGCCTACGCAGAATCACACAGCATTCTCCAAGAAAGGAGGATGCTGGGAGGGAAAACCCAGGAAACTCTGGGGAATTAGCAAAAAGGAATTCTTGTATGATGTCTCATGCTTGGGCTAGATAATTCTCAATGGGCTTAAGTCCATCAGCCAATGGTATTCATAGGCCATTTTATCCCCACCAGCAGGCATGGCTCAGGGAACCCTCACTGGCGTATCTCCACTCACCAGGACTGGCCGCATCTCACAGAAAACCAGGAGGGAAGCCAGCTCTATGTCCTCGCTGTACCCGTTCTTCAGAGGAACAGACCTGAATCCTGAAGCAGAACAAGGAGGAAGATGCAAAGGCAGGTAATTAATGTCAGACCTTAGATTTTTTTGGAGGATACCCAGGGATCACAGGCCTAGTTCAAAGAGAAGAGAAGTCAGTGCCCCCTGCTGGGGGCTGACTTTGTGGAAGCCGGAGGTCCTATCCTGATGGTTAGGGACACAGGCCAACAGCCATGACTGACTGGTCCATACAGGGAAGCAAGGTTAAAAATATCTACCATCTAGAAATAAAAATGATTCACTCAGAAGAAATTAAAACCCACAGAACATTCCACATTGAGTGTAGTGATTGCAGCTGTGGTTCAATTCCTTAAATACTCCTGAGACTAAAAGAGTAGTGAATCCTCATCCATTTCCTCCACTTAGAGCCTTACAAAGCACAGGACCAGGGAGTGTGTTTTATCTTTAAAGATTTCCAATGGGAGGAAATCTTTCTGTCCCTTAGTAGTTCATAGCAGTATTGATCTTCCTCCTCCAAAAGCCATTCCCTGTTTACAAGTAGGACCTGTGTTTGACAGTCATTTAAATGTTTCTTTTTATTTAGGGCTGAAGGGTGGGGGCGAGTTGGAGCTGAATCTTCCCCACCCCCATTCAGTAATGTTTAAGGCAACACATCTCAAAGGTTGGTTGCTGGCTTCTTTTAATTTACTATAAATGAACACAGGGCTAAAACAGAACTGTCACTCCCACCCAATCCTCCTCTCTGTCCTAAAAGCAACCATTGTTAACAGTATCTTTCCCAAGACTGCCTATGCATATGTTTGAGTTGCTTTTAAATCACAAATGATAGTGCCTTACCAGTTAGCATTGTATCTTAGAGATCGTTTCTGTGGTCCTAGTTTGTCTTGAAAGCATTTATATCATATCTACTGATTCTCCAAGACAAGCAATGCCCAAAATAGGACCCTCCCACTGTTTCCTCTGTGCCTTCCACCATTCAGATTTTGGGCTTATTTCTCTCGGAACATTTTATACCCTCAGTTGATTTATCACCTTCAAACAATATCCATTGAATCTCACTTTCCACTGCTTATGAAGAGGAAAGTCGCATACTTACACAAACCTGTACCTTTTCTCCTTTTCTTTCCCCAGCTTCTCCTTTTACACCCCTAAGATGTATGATTTCTATATGGACATGGTGTATAATATTTGCATTCCATTTTGTAACCATAATTCTCCCACAAAGGGAGGCTTATGTTTTTCTGGCATTTTAATATAAAATTCTTAAACATACAGCAACACTAAGAAAATATTACAAAGAACACTTGTATACCCACCACCTAGATTGTATGAAACTTTCACTGTACGGTTGTCCCTTGATATCTATGGGGGACTCATTCAGGACTTCCCCAGATACCAAAATCCTTGGATGCTCAAGTCCCTGATATGAAATGACAGAGTTGGCCAAGTATGGTGGCTCATGCCTATAATCCTGGCGACTGGGGAGGGCAAGGCAGGAGGATCACTTGAAACCAGGAGTTCAAGACTAGCCTAGGCAACATAGCAAGACCCCATCTCTACAAAAAATAAAATAAAAAATTTAGCTGGGCACAGTGATGCACACCTGTAGTCCCAGCTACTAGGGAGACTAAGGCAGGAGGATTGCTTGAACCCAGGAGTCTGAAGCTGCCATGAGCTATGATCACACCACTGAATTTCAGCCTCAGTGACAGAGGAAGACCCTATCTCTAAATAATTAAATGATGTATTATTTGCATATAACCTATGCACATCCTCCCATATACTTTAAATTATCTCTAGATTACTTGAATACCCAAGACAATACAAATACTGTGTAATTGTTATACTGTATTAAGGAATAAGAAAAAAGTCTGTATATGTTCAATACATAACGTTTTCAAAAATATTTTCAATCCAAGCTTGGTTGGTTGAGTCCACAGATCCAGAGGGCTGACTGTGCTTGTTTTGTCATGGATTTATCCGCCCATCAATCCATCTAATTTATGTATACAATTCAAAGTATGACAAAGACATCACTATACTTTCCCCAGCATGCATCTCACCACCCAGGGCTCAGTATTGGTTTACAGTGTTCGTCTTTTTATACATAAGGAAATGTACAAATTTATTTTTAATGGCTCGATGCTCATCATCTTACTGAACTCTGTGGATGCCTTCGTTGGCTAAATGTGTCCTCTTTTGTTCTCTTCAAAATGAGCCCACGGGACACAGAATTCCTGAGCTGTGCATGTTTGAGAGCATCCATCCTTTGATTTTATAGTTGAATGCCAGTTTGAGTGGGTATAAAACATTCAGGTTTTATACCCACTCTTTTCCTGGTAGGGTTTTGGGGACACTGCTCTCATTGAATATACTGCTGTGAAGTCTTCTGACCTATTTTTGCCCTACGGCTACAATGTGATCTTTGTTGCTAGTTCGTTTTTTGCCTTGATAAAGCCTCACAGAATTCTTGCAGTCTAGCCCAGTGATAGGCCAACATTAATGCAAATATGAATCACCTGTGAATCTTGTTAAACTGCAGACTCTGACTTGGGAAGTCTGGGGTGAAGCCTGAGATTCTGCACCTCTAATGAGCTTATCTGTGGACAGTGGGGAAGAATTAAGTCTATGTTACGGTTTGGCTCTGTGTCCCCACCCAAATCTCATGTTGAATTGTGATCCCCAGTGTTGGAGCTGGGGCCTGGTGGGAGGTGACTGGATCATGGGGGTGGACTTCCCACTTGCTGATCTCATGATAGTGAGTTCTCACGAGATGGGGTTGTTTAAAAGTGTGTAGTACCTCCCCCTTCACTCGCTCTCTTTTCCTCCTGCTGACGATGTAAATATGTGCTGGTTTCTTCTCGTAGCAGGATTGCAAATTTCCTGAGGCCTCCCCAGAAACAAAAGCCTGTACAGCCTGCAGAACTGTGAGTCAATCAAACCTCTTTTCTTCATAAATTACCCAGTCTCAAGTATGTCTTTATAGCCGTGTGAGAACGGACTAATACAGTCTAGCTGCTGATTGACTGTTAGAATGAACTGGAATGACTGCTCTATGGTGTTCCGGGAGGCTATCAGGTAGCCTGTGCACTCCAGTAGCATGGTTCCAGGCCAGACAGTACTATCTGACACTAGGCGTGTGCCTCTTAAATCGGAGACATGAGCTCTGCCCCCATGACCAGCTATCTCCAGCTCTGCGTACCTTCTCTCACTGCCCAAGTCCCATTTTTATGCACTGGGCAGCCCTCCTTGTATACTAGAGTCTGCTCAAAGGTGTTTCCCAATCTCACCCAAAACAGAATTATTTTTCTTCTTGTTTCTAGTCATTTCACAGGGGAAAGGGAAATATAGACACCTTTTAAAGTAAGATCAATGCTTCGGGCTTTGAGGGCCCAGTGAGAGGGCAGCCTGCAGAGGAGCACGGGGAACAGAGAACACGGGGAACAGAGAACACGGGGTTTGAAATTAGACATTCCTGGGTTTGAATCTCAGCTCTGGTCCTACAGGTGTGTGACCTTGAGCAAGTTAAGTCATAGTTTCTAGGCCTCGAAGTGCTCAGAATTTTAAAACCAAAGATAAAACCCCTTTCACAGGATTACTGTGAGGATTAAGAGAGAAAGAGTTTAAGGTACCGAACACAATAAAGGCTGCTTCTTTCCTTCCTGCGCTCCAGCTGGTTTAAAAGCTTAAGTGCATCTCTAATGACAATGGGCGAAGTTTATTTTTTGAGTTTGGAAGCCCCTCAATGCCTTCTGTTCACTCTATTTCATTCCTCCCATGAATATGGATGTGCCAGGCACTGCTAGGAGCTAGAAAGGAGCGAGGAAAGGTCCCTGCTGAGAGTATCTCACAGTCGGGGGAGGACGAGGTCACATTTTTAATCTCCCTTGAGGTTTTGACCTTTGTTTTTTCTAAATCTCCAAGCTAAGTCATTGTATTCTGCAGATGAATTGACACACTTTGATGCCCAGTAAGGTAAGGAGGTTTTATCATCAACTCTGACATCTCTGCAAGGCACTGGGAGGGGTTATGAAGCTCATGGCCTTCATCCTTCAACAGGATGTCAGGGTAACCAGGGGGTTTCAGCACAGCTGCCCCTCTCTGCTGGATGAGTCCAGTAGAGGAACTGGCAGGCAGTTACCGTAAAAAGAAGTCTGTTACAGCATCAAGGCTAGGAAGGTAAAGATGTACCAAAAGCTACACTTCCTGCACCAGAAGAATTGGTTTCATTCCTAAGCCTTATTAGACTAATCTAAAAGAAGCAAATTAAGGAATCACAGTCTCAGTGTGCTGGGTTTAAAGTAGTTCATAGGCCACGCACAGTGGCTCACGCCGTAATCTCATCACTTTTTTTCTGACCAACATGGCAAAACTCCACCTCTACTAAAACTACAAAAATTAGCCAGATGTGGTAGTGTGCACCTGGAGTCCCAGCTACTCAGGAGGCTGAGGCAGAGGTTACAGTGAGCCGAGATCACGCACTGCACTGCACTCCAGCCTGAGCGACAGAGCAAGACTCTATCTTAAAAAAAAAAAAAAAAAAAAAAAAAGATAGTTTACAGTGTGGGTGAGTTAACCCAGAAGGGTTGCCAAATATCAGGCCTCTTACAGATGAATATTCATTATTATTGCTAGAGTAGCAATGTTCATGAAAATGAACATTTCTAGAGTGCTAAAAAAAAAAAAAAAAATCAAAGTTTAAACATTTTCCCAAAGTCTTAACTTGCTAAGGAATTCATTTCCTCAATGGTAAGATAGGCAGCCTTGACATAATTTGGTTTTCTCAAAGTGCCATCCAAGGACCATCTGGGGAGCTGCCTAAAGATGCACGCTCCTTGGCCCCATCCTGGGCAGACTCAGCACCCTGTGGTGGGTCCAGGAACCTGCATTTTCTTTTGAGTCTTGCTCTGTCACCTAGGCTGGAGTGCAGTGGTGCAACCTCAGCCTCCCAAGTAGCTGGGATTACACGTGTGAGCCACCGTGCCCGGCCAGCACCTGGATTTTCTAGCATGCCTGCTGCTCAGAAAGTGGGCTCCTGCCCAGTAGCAGAAATGGTCAGGTTTATGATATTATACTAAGAAAGGTGGAGGTTGAGGGAATGTCTGAAAACAAAAAGGATCCAATTCAGCTCTTCGTTGAGCCCTAGGTTTCCAAACAACATCAAAAGACTATATTTTTATATAAGTAACTAAAAATGACAGTCATCTTTCTCTTGAAAAATGATCCTCAGAAAACAAGGGAACAGTGACCTCTTGAGGAATCCGGAAGGATCTATGATCTCATGCACCATGCATCAGAAATACTAAAGGAAGAGGAAGAAGGAAATTCAACAGCCAGCAAGGGCCTGTTTGACAAACATTATACCTAAAATCCAGTGGGAAAGGAAATACATAGAAGCTAAGGAGAGCCGGTTTTTTTGTTTTTGTAAACGACTGGCTCTGGAAGCAGCAGAGTCCCAAATCCCCTCACCTGCAGGTGTCCGTCTCAGCTGTGCAGGAGGGGCTCAGGCATCTGGGATTCAACAGTGTTCTTAAGCGCTGGTCCTATGACCCAGCTTGGCTTGGTTGCAGAAAAATACGAAATGACCCTCCTCATACCATGAACGGGTTTTCTGTTTTCTTCAGCAGGGAAGAAAACCAACAATTCAAAGAAGTAAATTAACCCGCCCAATTTTATACCAAGGGAAGGTGAATTCTGAAGGATCTGGGGGAGTTGGACTCTTGGGATTGTAACTCCCCGCCAAGATGCCAAAGGTCTCTCCCTTGCCACCCTCTCACACTGCCAGCCAGAGAGCAGGAGGGAGATCAACCCAGACTTAGCCCTGGCTAGGGAGAAGCAAACCGTGTATAATATTTCAAAATGAAATCAAACTGCAGTGCCAGGTCGACGATCCACTAACAATCCAATTTTGCATGTAGACATCCCACTTCGAGGGGCATAGCCTCCCCTGTCACCCGCTTCCCCCCACCTGTGTGCTACACGACAGGCTGTACGTGCACCAGCTCTCCAAGCCACCCAATCGGTTTTACAGTGATTCCATCCAAACCAGGAAAAATGATTTTTCATTCTTTCTGAAGCCAGCAGCCAAACCAAAGTACAATGCCAGCCCAAACTGAACATCTTAATTAAAATGCCTCTTACCTGATTTGATTGCTTTAATGGGGTAAGTGGCATGAGCAAGAAAGTTGGGATCACTGAACATATCTTCTTCGTAAACCACAAAGCGCAGAAATGCCAGGTTTGGGTCATAAATTTCAAATGTCACCTTCTCCTGTGTTGGAGCCCAGATAGGGCTGAGGCCATTATCATCTGGAAGGAGATCAAAGCTCATTAGAGGCCGCATTGGAGCTGCCCCCTTCTGGTAAGACAATCTCTGCATCCTTCAGCTATGAATCCCCTTAGCAACCATGTAAATAAATATGCATCTATGCCAAGATCTAAGAAAATCTGAGTAATTTTCTTCACTCCCTCACCCCACCTTGAGCAATCCTGGAAGCTGCTGTTGCAGGCTGGTCCCTTGGTGAGCAAAGCAGGAGACCACCTCCCATCTCCCCTCCCCAGGATGGGGGAGAAGGGAAGAGGGGAGGTGTTTGCAGAGCAGGAAGGTGGAATTTGGAAAAGATGAAAGAGGAGAAGAGAGCCTGTGAGCCACATCCACCAGCAGGGGATTCTACAGCTGGCAGGTGAGAGCCCAGCCTCACAGAGCAAGCAAGGAGCAATCCTGCAACTCTCCATAAATGTCAGTTTACTCAGTCAGCATCTGAGTTGTTCATTGGGCTACTTTTTACGAGGAGCAAGGATCCTGTGCCTTAGAAGGCCCACCATTCACGGTTCCCTCCTGGTTTTCCTGGAAGAGCAAGCATTCCTCCTGCCCTCTAGGGGCTAAGCTCCCCCAGGTTAGGCTGATCCTCTGGGTCAGGTCAGCCATGTAGGTTCACCCCCTCTCTCCATGTCTCTGCCTCTTGGCCTTTGACTCAGTAGATCAATCCGATTGGGCTGTTGCACAAAGAGGACCAACCGAGTGTCAGGGCCTCACCTAGGATTCCAGACTTGAGTTACAGGCAGGCAAACAGCACTGGGGAAGGTCTAAGGATTTAATAAAGTGGCCCTTTGTATCCCCTCCTCAAGCTGAGCCACGTGGGCAAGAGGGAGGAAAGAAAACCTTGGACAACTGAAGTGCATTGCAAAATACCCCAGGAAGAGCACTCCCACAAAGGAGTCACTGGCCGGACGTTTCAAAGCAGAGGGGCCAAGGCGACTTACTCACAACCGTCGTCTTGAACTTGTTGTTGTCATAGTCGGCTCCACAGATCTCCACCTCTACAAAGGGACAGGCAATACTTCGTCCAAGTTTGGGGAGATGGCGAGCACCGAGAACCTGGGACACCAAAGGGAAGCATTGGAACCCTCCTGGGGTCCTGAACAGACAGCTAGCATGGATTGCGACTGGGTTCTAGAGTGACACTGGATGAGTTCAATGCCAGCCCTAATTTTCCCAAATTCATTGGAGAAGCCAGAGCAACCTTCTGCGGTGGATGAAGGTGGACTGTGGTATATCCCACAGTTCCTCAGCATCAGCCTGAGTCTCAGTCCCATACGCCACCTGACTCAACAGGTAAAACTCACCTGAGCTCATGAATGCACATCCATGCCCAAGCAGGTGCCTCTGATCAAGGCAGAGCTTAATCACTGGATCTCCCTGCCCCCAGGAAAGGCTGAGGGACAACGTGGCACTCTTTTTGTAACTGCAGTTTACTTAAAGGCCTCTGTTTACATATGCTTCTTCCCCCCACTGCCCTTAATTTCATGAGAAATGCAATTCATTTCTCTACTTTTCAAAAATTCTTACAAAGTAACAACACTTTCTCTGAAAGTCAGATGAATTTTAACAAGCCCTGGAACTGGACAAAGTAAGGGAAAAAATGTCTCCATTAAGACCAAATGCCTGTTTCCCATGTTTTCTTTCTTTCCAGCCAGAGGCTGACCTCACCGGGACCCCAGAAAGACAGGGTCGTACCTCACCCCCACAGACAACAAGGGGACGTGGGTTTGAGGTTTCCCCTCCCTTTCCTCTTCTCCCAGACGACCGTGGAGTGTACTGCAAGAAAAGATCCTCAAACACTGCCTGAATGTGGATAGTTTAGTTTAAACAAGACAACAAGCATTCCTAGCCATGGGTTCCCCGCTCTCAAGGCAACGTCGGCGCAGCCCCCAGGGAGGGCAGCGGGCTCCCCTGGCAGGGAGGGAGGGCTGGCTTTACCTTGACCGTCAGCGTCATCAGGATCTTCCTCTGGGACTCGGGTGGCATTGGGTCATATTTCTCTGCCCTCATGCTCTCAGGCTGCAGAACGTAGCCCGTGCGCCCATTGAGAGAAAACAACGCGTGATTCATCTGCATGAACTTATCTGGGAAGGAAAGTGAAGGCCTGCTGTAAGTCAGGCATGAGCGTGCTGGCCTCCTAGGCCACAAGTTCCTAGGTGCGGAATGAATGACACCTTTTCCCAAAATTAATGTGAGGCAGCTGTTCAAATAAGTATCTCACTCGAAGAAAATATAGGGTTTTCTAGACAACAAAATCCCATACTGGGGAACATCTTTCCAAGTATGTCACAAACTCCCGAATCATAAAAGAAAAGATTCAGGCCGGGCGTGGTGGCTCACGCCTGTAATCCCAGCACTTTGGAAGGCCGAGGTGGGCGGATCACAAGGTCAGGAGATCGAGACCATGGTGAAACCCCGTCTCTACTAAAAATAGAAAAAATTAGCCGGGCGCAGGGGCGGGCGCCTGTAGTCCCAGCTACTCGGGAGGCTGAGGCAGGAGAATGGCGTGAACCCGGGAGGCGGAGCTTGCAGTGAGCCGAGATCGCGCCACTGCACTCCAGCCTGGGCGACAGAGCGAGACTCCGTCTCAAAAAAAAAAAAAAAAAGAAAAGATTCAAACTTGCTAAAAGTATCTATGTAGAAACAAATTGCATAGGCTATTTTAATTCAAATGACAAATATATGAATATAAATTTTTAACCTCTTAGTTCTGATACATCTATGCTATAAATACCTACTGCATAGATACATCAGGTAAGAAGCACAAATAGTTTGCAGAAAAGAAAATGTCATTGCTCCTTAAATAAGAGAAAAACTGGTTAATGTCACTTACAAGAAGCAGCTCTAATGGACTACAGTATATCAGTTTTCACCTCTCAGTTGTGCAAATGGCAAAAAGTTCAACAAAACTCAGTGAAGTTATACAAAAAGAGTGTACTCCAACCTCCACCTATTTGCATCTCCGCCCACAATCTCTCTGGAGGGCAGTTTGGCAGCGTGGCTTAGCTCAGGCACACCTGCAGGCGCATCTTCAGTGGTTTTCTTCAGGGCAAAGTTGATCAAAATGCAAGTGCTGCTTAACCCTCCCTGCGCTTCTGAGAATTCTGTCCCACAGACACATTCCTACGTCTGCGGAATGGCGCTCACGTCAGGGTACAGAAGGCAGTGCTGTTTGTGACGCAAGTAATGGGGAATACCTACACGTGCCTACACGGGGACTTGTTAAATAAATGATTGTTCCATTCAATGGAATCCAAGGTGGCTACAAAAAGAATGTAAAGGAGGCTACTGATGAACAGATCCCCCGAAAGAGGTTTTAAATAACAACAACAAAAGCACAAAGCCCCATGATTTATGCGACCACTTTATGTCCAGAAGCTTCTGTATGTTGGTTATGCCACCATATGAACGTCTCTGGAAGAAAGTCTGAGCAGAATGCCCTCCCAGAGCAACAGGCCAGGAGAAGAGGGCTCCAAAGATGCTTGAATTACGTGAGCTAATGCATTTTCTTTTTCTCTTAAGCCAGACTAACTCAGCCTCTGTTACTTGCAATCATGAAGCCTGCCTGAGCCAGGCACCCTTCAGTCCTCTCATCCCTCCATTCAGCTGCTGGACCTCATACTAACCAGCACTCTGCTGAACTGTGCAGTCCCTCAGACAAACCACTCACTCCTAGACACCACATGGCATCTCTGACCCAAGCTGACTTGGCCTGGAGTGATTGCCACCACCACCTTGCAGGGACTGGACTACCTTTAGTCTGCCTTTACCTGCTGTCTGGAAATTGAGTGCCACCATCTGAGAACCGCACAGCCAGAGGCGGAAGGGGTCGTAGTTTGAAGAGTCAACTCTTTGTCCCTTTGGGTAGATGCGGGTCAGGCCCTTTTGATTGTACCTCAGGAGGTCGACGGGCTTCTGTCTGGTGATGCTGTCAGCCTTCGTCTCCACAAAGGAGCGGATTTCTCGGAAGTCAGGATTTTCTGCACACAGAGAGAAAGGTCATCACTACTTCTGTGTCTCATCTCTGCATTTTCTTAATGTTTGGTGCAATGACTGGATGCTCAGATTATAAAAGGAAACCAGGAATCTCCCTCTTTGACATTCAGGGGGTTCTGATGATATTGTGCCAATTGGTGTCACTATGGACTTTTGCCCTCTGGGGGGTTCCAGGTATTAAAAAGGGACCTAGTTTTCCCACCGCCTTTTAGTCTAGAATTATTGTAATTTACTTTTTTTTAACTACCAACATTCTTGAACAAGAAAACACAAAAGCAGTAGTTATAGAAGAGGGAATATGGGGATGGTTTTAGGTAAGAGAAAATCTTGGGAGAGGAAGATCCAGAGAGATCACAGACACAAGATGAACAAACTGAGAATCACCTGCCACTGCCCACAGGTAGAGCTGTGATGTGGGTGCCTGTGCGGGACAGAGGACAGGGAAGGGGACAGGCCTCATCTTGGCTCCCGCCATCCAGCTGTGGTGGGATAGCCAGGCAGTTAACACGCTGAGCCTGCTGAGTCCTGAGCTTTGACATCTGTCCCTGAACAGAGGTTCCTAGGGACTGGCCTCCCAGTAAGTTAACTCAGGGGTCTAGTATTGTCTGGCTGGTCTTCTGTTCTAAGATGAAACATAAGGAAGCACCCCAAAGAAAAAAATATGTACAGCATCATCAAAAACTTGCTACCTGGAGAACATGGTAGAAGGCCCCCTTTTTTTTTTTTAAAACTGTATCTGTGGTGGGCTGAGTAATGGCCCCTGAAGATGTCCAGGCCTTAATCTCTGAAGCCTGTGCATGTGTCGCTTTATATGGCAGAATAGACTTTGCAGGTGTGATTAAGGAGCTTGAAAATGGGAGGCTTATCCTGGAATATCCAGGTAGACCTAATGCACCACAAGGGTCCTTGTAACAGGGAAGCAGAAGAGGAGAAGCCCATGTGACCACAAGCCAAGGAATGCCAGCAGCCCCCAGAAACTGGAAGAAGGAATTGCTTTCCCCTCTGGAGGGAACACAGCCCTGCTGACACCCTGATGTTGACCCCGATACCGATTTCAGACTCTGGCCTCCAGAAATGTGCAAGAATAAGTGTTGTTTTCAGCCACCAAGTTTGTGGTAATGGCAATAAGAACTAATCTACCCACTAAGTGGGTGATATGGTTTGGCTGTGTCCCCACCCAAATCTCACCTTGAATTGTAGCTCCCATAATTCCCACGTGTTATGGGAGGGACCTGGTAGGAGGTAATTGAATCACGGGGGCTTCCCCTATACTGTTCATGTGGTAGTAAGTCTCATGAGATGTGATGGTTTTCTACGGGGTCTCCCCTTTGGTTGGTTCTCATTCTCTCTCATCTGCTGCCAGGTAAGATGTGCCTTTCACCTTCTGCCGTAATGGTGAGGCCTCTCCAGCCACGTGGAACTGTGAGTCCATTAAACCTCTTTTTCCTTATAAATTACTCAGTCCCAGGTATGTCTTTATCGGCAGCATGAAAATGGACTAATACAGTGGGTTTTCCTACTGAGACACCAAAAGAGCTTCTTCCACCGGCTCCCTCACCTGGAGGACAAACCCAAGCTGAGGCCATCTACTGGGAGCAGTTAAGAACAGGAGCATGCACCCACTCTGCCCTCTCTGAAAACGTCAAACTCGAAACGAAGGAAGTTTTCACTGCAGTTATAGGGCAGATTCTTAGGAAAGATGTTACCTAAGTTGTCCTTGGTTTTGCTGGTCGGTTTGCAGTAGACAACCAGGTCAGAGAGCTCGATGGCGATGGACTGGTTCTTCTCCCAGTACTTCATGTTGTTCTCCTGTTTGGAGTTCACCGTCTTTAGTGCCCGCCCCTGAGAAATCCCATCTTCCCAGGTCGCCCTGTGTTTTTTCTCCTGCATCCCCACTTTGCTTTCTCGCATGCTCGGATCTTTCATGTGGTTGAATGTTTTCCTTTCCTGAAGACAACCCCGCCCCTCTCATTTCTTCCTCTGTCAAAATTCTTGACAAAGCTATTTCCATGAGGATTTGGTGTCCAGCTCAGTCCTGGCCATAGCCCTCAAATATAGCTGAGGTCAGGATGGCAGGGGAAGGGGGCTCTTCTCTGTCACCACCCCTGTCCTTAACTCTGCCTCCTGTCCCCGCCCCTAAAGCCACACTGTTAGAGTGTCTCAAATTCTAGTTCTTCAAATCCTCGTGGGCTCTGTGGACCCCAGCATCTTTGTCATAACTCTTTATCCCCTGCACCCTCAAAACCTGCACACCTGCTCCCCAACTCTGCCCATCAGGGCTCTGTCCAAGGGGACCACTACCCAGTGGCCAGAATATGTGCCGTGGACTCGGGAGGTGCCTCCCTTCAGAGGACCTACCGCCAAATCTAACTCCTTGCATGTAAGGATGAGCTTCTCACTTCACCCTAAAGCAGGCAACCCTGTTGGGCCTCCCCAAATTCTACCAGACTTTTATTGGCCAAGGGGGAACCTTGAGAGAATATTTAAATAACGGTCACTATTTGGGGGGTGCTTAGCTCTAGGCGTCACAGGCTAAGCACTGGATGGATACTACCTAAGTCAATCCACACCCTAACAGGGAGAATTATCTCCGTTTAACGGAAGTTGAGTAGCTTATCTCAGCCTTCACAGCGAGCCAGTGTCGAGACCAGATGCTGCCAAAGCCCTGTTAACACGGGGTGGGCTCCTGCCCCACCCACCACATGTTCCAGCTCTGCTTTGTCCCTCACACCCTGTCAGCTGCCAGGTTCTGGAGACAATCTCACTAAAATGCCTCCTGCATCCAGACCCAGAGTTCCTATCCCGGCTCCCACTGAACCACAGCAATGCCCTCCTGACTCCTCGTCCTGCTGCCCATATACCCCCGCCCCACTGGTCCATCAAATCCCTCCTTCTAGACCCAGCCCAAATCATTCCTTCTCTGGGAAGCTGATGTGGTTAGGCTTTGTGTCCCCATTCAAATCTCTCGTCTTGAATTGTAATCCTCAGGTGTTGAGGGAAAGACCTGGTGGGAGGTGACTGGATCATGGGCTCGGTTTCCCCCATGATGTTCTCATGATAACAGCGAGTTCACCGAGATCTCATGGTTTTATAAGGCAGTTTTCCCTGCTCTTGCTTACCTAGTCTAGGGTAATATCTTTACAGCAGTGTGAAAACAAACTAATCCGTGTATTAGCTCCAGCCAGGACTGGGAAAGGATATTGCCCTCCTGGAACCTTCCAAATCACTCAGTGCCTCAGCTGGTGTGCTCTGCTTCTCACCGTCCCTTGCCTGACTGTCCTACATTAATGCCATTCGGTGCCAATGCGCAGACCTTACTTCCCCACTGAGATATGCCCCTTGATGGCAGGGCTGTGCACAGAGCAAGTGTTCAGGTGATGGTGGTCACTAGGTGAGAGAGGCAACATGACCCAGTTGTTAAGACAGTGGGAACTGGAATGTGAGTTTGAAACCTGGCCCAGCTGTTCTCAGACTGTGCCGGCTGGGCAAGGCATACAGTCTCCTCGTGCCTCAGTTTTCTCAGCTGTAAAATGAGGCTGATATGAATCCTTACCTCACAGGGCTATTGCAAAAATTAAACAAAGAGGCCTTAGCACTCTATGGGCACATGGTAGCTACTCATACTGCCCCAGGAGACACCTCCCCTAGGCAAAGAACCAGAAAGTCATGTTTTGTAAACAAGCAGGTAAAGGCACCCAATTTCTTCTGTAAGAACGCCTTCACGCATGAGTGCTGACAATTCCCAGGGCCAAAGTGGACCTTGGCAGTGACCAGCAAACGAGCCTTTTACGTGAGTTCCTGCTGTGACCACATCATCAGGACAGCTTCGAGTGTGACTCTAAGCCCCTGATGCTGGCTCTAGCTTGTCCACATACCCCCAGCTTCTGTCAGCCCTTTCCATCCTTCCTGAATGTCCTTGGGGACACAGCAAGCTCTAGGGGTCAGGCTGGAAGGGCTGTGGTGGGGGGAAGTGCATGAACTAACAGGTAAAGAAGGTGTCAGCCAAGCAATCAATACTAAAGTGCTGTCACAGAAACCAAAGCCATGTTTCTTTTCCAAACCTCAGGCGTTTTCTCCTGGTCCTTGAATCAACTTGACTTTATACTCTTAGTGCACAGTTTTCACCACGGGGTTGTCGGCAGACAGGAAACCCCAGAAATAACACAGCTCACTCCAGTGACAACAGAATTGCTTAAAATGAGGGAGTGGGCCTGCCTGTCGAATTCTGGAATGTTGGCCTCACACAAAACACAGCGCTATGACAAGGTATGGGGCTTCACTTTTTCTTTTTCCTCCCAACCTCAGCAGAAGACAATATCAGTTCAATAAGAAACGCCAGCTGCTGCTTCAAAATTGCATGACAAGGCCGGGCACAGTGGCTCGTAATCGCAGCATTTTGGGAGGCTGAGGCGGGCAGATCACTTCAGGTCAGGAGTTCAAGACCAGCCTGCCCAACATGGTGAAACCCCATCTCTACTAAAAAATACAAAAATCGGCTGGGAATTGTGGCAGGCATCTGTAATCCTAGCTAGTTGGTTGGCTGAGGCAGGAGAATCACTTGAACCCAAGAGGTGGAGGCTGCAGTGAACCGAGACCCCACTGCTGCACTCCAGCCTGGGCAACAGAGTGAAACTCTGTCTCAAAAAAACAAAAAACAAAAAAACTGCATGACAATTACTCTCTGGGCCTGCAGCTGTCATCTCAGAACGGGAAATCACAATACAGTTGGTGAGGCTCTGGAAACCCACTAACTAGAAGGATTTTGTGACTGCCCTCCGCCATCAATGAGGTGGCCACAGACTGTGTAACAATGAGGGCACTTAGGGACAGGCAGAGGTCCTGGCAGCGAGCAGAGAGTTTATCCGCCGCTGGTTGCCCGAGAGTGGAATGGGGCCTTCTTCCTTTGCCCCCCAACACCAGCTCCCCAAAAGGGCTAGCTGTGCTCAGTGCGGGAACTCCGTCAACTCTGCTGTCCCGTTTTTTTTTTTTTTTACCCCTCAGATGTAATAATAGGACTTTAAAAATCATTCTCATGAAATCTCAGCAAATATGAAAACCAGTTAGGAAGGAATGTAGACCAAAGGCCGCCAACAGCAGCCTTGAACAGCTCAGCTTCATTTCAGAAACCCTCATGCACAGGAGAGGAGGTGCGAGGCAGGGGAGACAGAGCCTTCTAGGGAAGAAACACTTTTCCCCATTAAGCAAAGCAGAGAGAGCCGGAATACGCCATTTGGAGATTTTTCAAATAAACCTCAGGGTTGTGGCGCCCCCCTGTGCCTCAGAGCTGTACTGCAGCATCAGAGGCACTCGAGGGCCTAGAAGAGATGGCTTCACTGGGAAAGCCAGACGGACAGCACAGCTGGCCACAAGCTCATGGTTCCTCCCCCATGGCTGGTGGTGTGAAAAGCCATGGGAAGAATTAGGAGCCCTAGGGAAGGCCCCCAGGAGATCCTAGGTCAGAGAAAGACGATGTCCCACCAGTGAGGGTACCCATGGACCGGCCCCCTCTGCAAAGTCTCCTAAAGAGGACACAAGGATCCTGTCGTGACCAGGGACTGGCCAAGATGTGAGGCCCTCCCAGGGGGAAAAAAAATGACCTGGCCACTGGTAGATGACTAAGTATCTTGGAGGAGAGACTCACTGACGCTAGCCAGAAGTCAGAAGGCACGAGAGGCCCCACAGGAAGGCTTTAATCAGCCCTTGGGGTCAAGATCTACCTTAGAAGCAAATGGGTCCATAGGAAACCCTACAATTTCTTTCCAGTTCTGCAGCCACAAGGACAGCCCTTACTCCATCATCAAACACAGGGTGGCACTTGCCCATGTCGCTCTGGTATAATGACAAGGCAGTGATTAAGTACTTTTGAGTTATGAATGTGGTTCCTCATTTTGCAGACAAGGAAACGGAGGCCCAGAGAAGTGTGGTTGCTTGCCCAGGGTCCAGCCCTGCCAGGATGCAAACTCCAGTATGCCCAACTCCTAGACCTCCTGTTCTTATCCAGAAGCTCACACCGTCCCAAAACACTTCCAGCCAGAGACTAGTACTTCAAGTAGGACAGCCCTGAAAAGGTCATTCCCATCTAGAAGGGAAGTTCCTCCACCGGAAAGAACCACGTCTCGCTGATTTGCTGTGTTCTCAGAGCCCATTCCAGGTCCAGGCAGGTGAGCTCAGTGAGCATTTTCTGTGGGGAGGATCCAGACTGCTTTATATGATACTTAGAAACTATTCAAAACGAGGAAGGCAGTAACTTCCTTGGTAAGATATGTGGGGCCGCACAGACCTCATCACTGAGCATTGCTGCACGCACTCAGCCTTCTGAAGGTTCGAACCAGACGACCAGACCCACCTTCCCAGGGCAGCTCCACTATCCCTGCCTCTCCCTAACAAGAGGTGCTCCTATTGTCTGAACCCACCTGGTCTCCTCCGCCAATTCTGAATAGCACCTGGATCTGCTCATCCTGCTGCCTGGACCCACCCACAGCCTCAGCTGAGCACCAGAGCCCTGAGAATGCAGGCCCACCTGCACCCGGTGAACAGGTGCCTACCTTGGTGTCAATCTTCCAGGTGATCTCTCGGATGCTCTGAAACCACTCGAAGAGCTCCTCCACCCTGTCTGTGGCAAACTCCACCGGAGGATCGCCCTGCTTCTTGGGCTCCAGGATAAAGACAAAGGGCTTCTGGTTTTTTCCCTGTGGGGCTTTCACTTGGGGGAGACAATAGGAAATGTCCCGATCAGCCTATTAGAGGGCCACAAAGACCAGACTGCACCCTGCCTGAGCCGTTTCTCTCATGGACCAACCGCCACTGCTATCATTACGATTAGCATTGATGGGGACGTCTACTTTCCATCGGGGTAGGTACACGTCACACACATCACTGCTCAAAGGATGTGGGGGATTCAGTAGTGTCCTCCAAAAAGATGTGTCGGGTCACCAGTACCTGTGAATGGGACCTTATAGGGTCGTTGCAGATGTACTTAGGTTAAGGATCTCAAAATGAGATCATCTTGGATTTAGGGCAATTCCAACACCCAACAAGTACGAGTATCCTTGTAAGAGAAAGGAGAGGGACACTTAAGATGCAGGGGAAAAAAAAAAATTAAAATGCATGAGAGAACCTGAAAAAAAATACCCTCTTGTCTACTTTATAGACACATGTTCATCTTGATCAAAAGAAACACTGAAAATCTTTTTGATTGACCAATTAGAAAATGCTTTTTGCACTCATCATAAATATTTTTTACAAATTACTAAAGCAATACACGTTCACTTTAAAAAGATTTAAAATATAACTAAGCAACTTGGCATTTTTACAAAATGTTTACCTACAACACATAAAATTTTATGAACTGATTGTTTCACTTAGGATATTGTGCATAATTTTCTGTGTTATGTATAATATTTTATATATAAAAAATAAATAATTTAAATGGCTTTTTCTTTTTTTGACAGGGTCGCACTCTGTCACCCAGGCTGAAGCACAGTGGTGCGATCTTGGCTCACTGCAGCCTCCACCTTCTAAGATCATGCAATCCTCCCACCTCAGCCTCCCAAGTAGCTGGGACCACAGGTGCACACCACCAAGCCTGGCTAATTTTTGTATTTTTTGTAGAGAGGGGTTTCACCTTGTTGCCCAGGGCTGGTCTCGAACTCCTGAACTCAAGCAATCCACTCGCCTTGGCCTCCCAAAGTGCTGGGATTACAGGAATGAGCCACCACACCCAGCTAAATGGCTTTACAAACAGATGCAGACACAAGGGAGAAAGCCAAGTGCAGGCAAATGTGGAGACTGAAGAATGCAGCCGCAAGCCAAAAACACCAAGGAGTCACCAGAAGCTAGGAGAGAAATGTGGCATGGCTTCTCTAGACACAGAGAAAGCATCTTACAGAGAAGAAAAGATTATGACAGGGAAACTTATCTACCAAATAGTATCAATAGCTAAGATTCCTGAGCTCTTATATTCCAGACAATATTCTAAGCATATTACACGTA
This sequence comes from Macaca thibetana thibetana, assembly GCF_024542745.1. Classification (NCBI taxonomy): domain Eukaryota; kingdom Metazoa; phylum Chordata; class Mammalia; order Primates; family Cercopithecidae; genus Macaca; species Macaca thibetana. Next base: position 24,947,018 of record NC_065597.1, on the reverse strand, counting down.
CTGCATCTTTTTTTTTTTTTTTTTTTTTTTTTTGTAAGATTTTGAGGTCTTGCTACATTACCCAGGCTGGTCTCAAACTCTTGAGGGCTCAAGGGATCCACCCGCCTCAGCCTCCTGAGTAGCTGGGACTACAGGCACCCTGCTTTTGCTAGGCCCATTTTACAGGAGGCAAAACTGAGGCTGATGAAGAGAAAGTAACATGTGGAAGGTCACACAGCTAGTAGTAGTAAAATTGAGGCTCAGTTCAAACCTGACTCCAAGATTGCTACTCAGAACCACTGAGCCATGTGCCTCTGCTCTGCAAATACAGGGATGGGGGAAGATGATGCAGAGAGCACCAGAAGTGGACGCAGGGGTCCCGCACCCCCCGGGCCCATAGGACCTCAGCACATGTGGTGGTCACTTAGGACCTTGATTTTCTCATCTGATAATGGGAGCAAAGACTCCCTCTCCGACCTATCCTGCTGGATCGTTGTAAAGGAAAAGCAGCAGGTAACAAATGTGGAACGTAGGCTGGGCAGGGTGGCTTATGCCTGCAATCCCAGCACTTGGGGAGGCCAAGGCAGGCAAATCACTTGAGGTCAGGAGTTAAGGCCGACATGGCAAAACCCCATCTCTACTAAAAATACAAAAATTAGCCAGGCGCAGTGGCACACACCCATAATCCCGGCTACTCAGGAGGCTGAGGCAGGAGAATTACGTGAATCCAGGAGGCAGAGGCTGCATGAGCCAAGATCACACTACTGCACTCCAGCCTAGGTGACAGAGACTCTATCGCAAAAAATAATAATAATAATTAATTAACGTGTAAAGCAGAGCACTGGTAATAGAAACACGAAGTTCCTGGGGCTGCTGTCACCTGAGTCCCAGGGAACCATGCCCATGCCTTCCCAGGGAGGGTCATGGGCTGCCCAGAACAAGGAGGCCTGCTACAGAGTCCCTTCACATGGGAGCTGCACCACACGCACTTCAAAGCAGGCAGGCTCAAGAGCCAGGAAGCCCAGCACACATGAGACCCCGGCCACCACTGGACAAGCCTGGCCTCAGGGCCACGCCTTCACGTCCCCTTGCAGCACAGTCAACATGGGCAGGCTGGGTTTCCTGGGCCCCATCAGAGCAACCAGGAAGCAGAGGTTCAAAGAGGAGAAGTGACAGGCCTGTGGTCTCATAGCAACAGAGAGGCAGAGCTGGGCTTAGAACCCGAGACTCCCAACTCCATGCCGCGTTTCGGCCAGGCTGACAGCTCAGCTTTCCTTCGAAACGCATGGGAAACACAGGCGGATCCTGAGATAGTGAGAGTGATGTTGGTAATAACGTCCGCTAACCACCATCTAGCACTTATGTACCAGACCCTGTTTTAGCATTTACAGTTTTAGCAGACATTAATAGCAGACACAGCATCATACTCACTGACCAGCCTGACCTAAATACTCAGCTACAGCCAGGGAAGGAGCTGGCATTCAAGACAAGACCCTGTGTCAGCCACATCCCGGTGTAGGGCGGGGCTGAGGTCAACCCATGGGGGATAGGGGTGGGAATCCAAGCTAAGATGATGTGTGCACGTACCGACGTTATAGGTATTGAGGTCCAATATTCCTCTGCAAAGACACCCTAAGGGATTGTCTTCAATAATCTATGAAGAAACAAGACGTAACTCACGTTAGTTGTAACGGGAATAATAAAAAGACAACCGGTTTCCAAAGCACACCGTTTAGCAGAGACACTGCCTGTGGAACTGTTTAAAATGCATTTTCATTACCAGATACGTCTACGGAGAGAGAGCTAAATAATGAAGCATGGAGCTGATAGGGACCTGGCGCGGAGAGGGTGCCAGGAGGTTAGGAGTTTCATTTTCCAATCCGTAAAAACGTGCCTTGTGAATTCTAGAACAGGTTTCACAATGCTTCCTCAGATCTGGTTTCAAAACACATCCTAGACCATTTATCTGACCTTATTACAAAATGAGACTCTTTTGCCTACTAAAGCCCAGCTCAAGAACCTTCTGTGGCTCCCCATGTCCTGTGGAAGCAACGCCCATGCTCTGTGATCTGGCTTTTAAGACTTTCAGAGCCCCCATCACCCTTTCCAGCTCTGCCTCCCATTGCACACTCGAAACATCCCAGGGTCTGGCTGAGACGAAGAATATCTTGGGCTTAGGAGAGGTGGCAGAACCAGGCATCCACTCATTGCCTGCACCACCCCAACCCCCAGCCCCTGCACCAGACAAATATTGATGCTCAGGTAAGGGCAGCGCAGTATACAGTCGCAGCAAGGGCTTCACGTCTCTGCCTCAGCCCAAGCACACAGAACACAACCACATTCCCACTGCCACACCTTTGCTTAGACTGTACCTCCCACTTGGAACTCCCTTCTGCCAGTCTCTTGCTGTTGAACTCTAACTTGACTTTTAAGGCTCAAATACTCCTTCCTCCAGGAAGCCTTCCAAGATTGCCCTACCTCCCTTAGAAAATAAACACCTGGGGCTCTAACGGGATCTTAAAGTCCTCATTACAAAGAAGTCATCCTTGCTGCAGCACCGGCATGCTGCATGTGGCTGCTCTCTAAACAAGAGGCGGCAAGGGAACCACCACCAGGTTTACAAAGTCACCAGGAAGGCCTCATCTCACCTTCTGGTTAGACCCGCTTGCTTACTCAACCCGAGCACGTTCTCAATGTCTGGCTGCCCAACATACATGTGTTTCATTTGCAAGTTGCTTAAGCAAAGGACAAATTCCCCATTTGGCCACTTTCACTCCAGTGGGAATTCTCCTGCATATTCAAACCCTTCCAAGCCCAGCACAACCTGATTAAATCACGGCCGGTTTGTCACAGCAACTCACCCGCAACAACTCAATCTCAATTTCCCTATCACTCTGCCTTTCCTGATCCAGAGCTCCACAGAGACCACAAGCAGCACATGGAAAAATTCAACCACCGAGATGGCACAGATCCCTGAAAAACTGGACCCGCAGATCCCTTCTTCCTGCAACAGCATCAAAGAGGGAGACTCACCTGCTTTTCCAGCTCCTCGACATCTGCCGTTGAGATGTCCTCGACGTAGTTGGATGGGAAGTACTGCTGGATCCTGGTTCCATAGTCTCCTTTCCACCTGGATAAGAAGAGAGAACATGGGGGGCTGTCAGCAGGTGGCATGCATTCCCCACTACTGCTTATTAGCCCCCAACCGCTGGCTTGATTCTGATGGTGACAGGCAGCAAGTGGCCAGGTGACCAGTGTCACTATCTGTGACAACGGAGCATTTCAAAGGCAACTTCTTTTTTTTTAATTACCAATGAGTTATTGGGGTCTGATTTCCCTCCTCATCACATGATCTTAATGTTTGATCAAAGATACCCCAAGTCAGAAGTTTCAGTGCTTTAAGTGGAAGTCAGAGACCATACAAGACAAAAGTTCACCCCCATTTCAGAGAGGTTGTGAATTTAGAGAGAAGGTGGTTCTGGAGGCAGACAGGCTGGAATGAAATTCCAGCTCTCCCACTGACTGTGGAGGCTTTCTGTGCCTCCGACTATCCATCTGCAAAATGGGCAAATGCGAGTGCTTCCCTCAGAGCGTTTTATTGGGACTCTAAATTAACAAAAGCTGAGTGCTTGGGACAGCGCCTGCCTAGTGCACAGTAAATACTCAATAGTGTTAGCTCTTATTATTATTCAGCTAAAACACTGTTCTCTATCTTTATAATGACACTAACAACACGGGACATAATCCATCTATGAATGTTCCTGGACCCCACCAGACGGAGAGCACCTGTAAGATTGATTCCTCCCGGCAAGTCCATGCCCAGACACGCAAACCCCCTCCCTTCAACCTGTCCATCTCTTGAGCCACTTTCTGTAGCCAGGGACTCTCCAAAATGCACCTCTGACCACGCCACATGATGGCTCCCCAGGTCCTCTGGAATCCAGCCCAGACTCTTCAACATGGCAACCACAGCACAGCATAGTGTGACCCCCGGACTCCCAGACGTCACCTCCTAACTCTCCATGACATTTGCTCCAGATGACTCATCGTCCCCATCATGCCCCTGCCACGCTGCCTGGCTTCCATGCCTTGGCCCATGCCCTTGGTACCCAGTTTCCCCCCACTAATTTAAGACTCAGGTTGGGCATTTCCTCTCCCAGGGAGTCTTCCCTGACTGCCCCCTAGGCTGAGCACTCTTCCTCTGTGGTCCCCTGGCATCCTGTCCCCACAGTCATCCGAGCAGCCACACCTTATACTTAACGTATAATTACCTGTTATTATCTTCCCCACTATATGAGATCTTTCTGGATCTTTGTTTGTTTGTTTTGTTTTGTTTTTGAGACAGAGTCTCACTCTTACCACCCAGGCTGGTGTGCATGGCATGATCTCGGCTCACTGCAACCTTCGCCTCCCGGGTTCAAGCCTCAGCCTCCCAAGTAGCTGGGATGACAGGCACGCGCCACCACGTCTGGCTAATTTTTGTATTTTTAGAAGAGACAGGGTTTCACCATGTTGGCCAAGCTGGTCTCAAACTCCTGACCTCAAGTGATCCGCCCGCCTTGGCCTCCCAAAGTGCTGGGATTACAGGCATGAGCCACTGTACCCGGCTGACCTTTCTGGATCTTAATCAAGTCTGTGCTCCATCGTGGTGGGAAGAAATTAACAATTTTTTGGTCTGAATAAGCAGAGTGAGGACTGATGCTACCAATTCACCTAGCAGAGACACAGGACCACGGGTTATAAGCACTTTTCACGCCCTCTGCACCATTTCTCCAGACCCACTTCTGGCAAGGGCTGGCTGTATTTACAGCGATCATATATACCATCTATCCAGGACTGAGCACTTTACGTTCCCTTCACTCAAGGAGCATCTTGGTTCAGACAACAACTGTTTGGTCCCCTAGCTACAGGGGAACCAGTTTGGGAGTATGCAAAAAAGGCCGTTTCACACAGGCAGCCCCCTGTACCACTACTGCCATCAGAGACAGAAATGACCACAGCCGCTGGGCGGTTTGCCCACACTCCCTTGCCAAACAAACTTCTGCCAGTCTCTTAAGACGAGACTTCAAAATTCAGAGAACTGCCTATCAGAGTCATAGAAAGGCATGAAGCCGTCTCACACAGAATGGAAAACTGTGATTTGGAGTAGTCAGCTGGGCTCCACCCACAACTCCAAAAATGACAGTCACCCACCCAGTGAGCACCAGGATGTTGACCAAGGCAGGGACAGGAGCACAATGAGGGAAAGCCAGTGTGCCTGGAAGAGACCTCAACTCTGTGCCACTTTGAGTGGAGGGACTTGGGCAAAGCCAAGCCTCTGAACTGGGATAAGCAGATGGACAACACTGTGGGGGCCTCCAAGGGGAAGCAGCAGGGGCTGCAGTAGCGACTGCGATGTCAGCAAGGCCAAACAGGGCAGGTCTACGCCCCTACTCCAGCTCAACAGATAACTTGGCTGCATCTTTGGTTCTGGGGAATCTAGGTATGAATTGGTTTGCAAATTTTAAGAAAAAGTTTGACAATCCCTGGATTAAGGCACCTTGCAAGAGGACAGGGAAGGACTTAGCAGATGAATGGGGTTAAGAGTGTAGGCTCTGGGGGGGGTTCAAATTTCAGCCTGCTATGTGGCCCTAGGAAAGTGACTACTTCTCAAGGCTTCAAGTTTCCTCATCTGTAAAATGCAGGTAACAACAGAACCAACCTTTTACAGTCATCATGTGGATTAACTGAGTTATTTCAAATGATGTGAGTTATTTCAAATGTGCTTAAAACAGTGCTTGACACACATAGAAGCACTCCATGCATGCTGCTATTCAGATTTCTAAGCCAGGTCTAGTTATCTTGTGGGAGGCAGAAATGCCAGTCTCTGAGGTACTTAAACCAGTGCTCACCGGTTTAATATGAGCGAGTTCTTACTGCTCTCAGACAGAAGTCACCCCACAAAACCACTTGCCCAGAAACCTATCGGTGGGCAGCAAATTTTTCTTCCAAGGTTAGAAAGCGAAGTGGTACTAAACCCTAGCATACCCAGGTACCTTTGCCCTAAAGACGTATTGTCTTCAATTCAGGATGTGGCCATTGCATACAGCACAGGACTATGGAATAGCATAAGAATTTGAATTGGAAATAACACACAGTCTTGTGTACTGTAAAGCGCCTGCACTATTTAGTATTTAGTATTTATTTTTGTGACTTGGAAAGTCTCATTCGCCGCATTTTTAAAGTGGGGATCATCATAGTCCTGATCACAGGGAGTAATGAAGATTTGGTTGAAGATTTGGTTAGACAATGCATGAAACCAATTAGCAGACTGCTTGCCACTTAGTAACACTTCAATAAATGGTAGCTGCTGTTGTAATTATAATAATATACAATATATGATATGATATGTTGATAACTGTTAATACTGTTGTTTGTCCATTTTCTCAAATGGAGCATGCACCAAGCCACCTTCCTAAAAAGGGACTTAACACAAGAGGTCAAAGCCAGCCCAGGATGACAGACAAAGGGGGTCAGACTTGGCCAGCACCTGAGTCTCATCACCAAGAAAGGACAAGTCAAGCCCCCGTGCCAAGCAGCCCAGCCTCTATTCAGCCTTACCAGCCCCCGGGCTCCTTGGAGACATTGTGGATGAGGGCACCACGGCAGAAGCTCAGCTCATCGCTTCGCTTGGCTTTGTAGTCATACAGAGCTTTCACGGTTCTCTGAGGCTTTCAGGGAAAACAAGAAGGAAAAGGTCAGGCCAGGGACAGGAGGGGAGGGAGGCGGCTGCGTTCCCAGGCACCATTTAGTTCTTCTCACTGAGGAGCAGGTGGCTTCAGGCCAAGGTTACAAAGTCACCTGCTGGAGAGGGACTGGCATTGCGAAGAATCCAAGACCCTAAAAAGTCACTAAGGAGTGAAGGAGAACTGACCTAGTCAGAACCAAGGGTACCTGGGTTGAGGTTAAGGGTTAGGGGTTAGGAGTTAGGGTTTAGCTGGGGTTAGGGTTAGAGTTCAGGCTTAGAGTTGGGGTTAGAGGTTAGGGTTTAAGGTTAGGCTTAGGGTTAGGGTGGGAGTGACCCTCTATTGTAGTGACACCATATTGCTCAATTTCCTCAACAAAGAAAGGATATGCCTTTTAGATTAAGCCAAGACTGTCATCACAGTGCCTGTGCTCAGCAAGCCTCCCAGAAGTTTAAGGGCAACCCCATTCTTCCTGCCTGTCCTGAGGGCCTCACTGCTCTTTTCCTGTAGGTCAACAATCCCCTATCTACACTCCTGCCGGACCTTGACATTTTGTAAGAGTCACTGAGCTTCTCCTCCATGAAATTCATCAAAAAGTGGTCTCTGTTCACAGATCTAAGATAGAACTTCCGTGGTATAGAAATTTTCTGCAATGAATTTGTTTTCATGCCTTTTGCCTGGTGGGCATAAATGAACACCCAGATGGCAAGCAAATATTAGTGGGAAAAGCTGTGAAATTGTCAAATCTATTTAAATCAGTGGCTTCCTTCTCCTCGCACCCGAAGGAAATGGGAATTTCACAGGGAACCCAATAAAACTTTTCCTCAGAACACAGGCTATGGAGTCAGATATGTAGGTTCAAATCATTGCTCTGCCTTTGAATAATAATATAAGTTTGAGTCTCTCTGATCCTCAGTTCCCCCATCTGTGAAATGGGAATTAAATTTTTATCTATTTCACAGGGTTGTTACGACTATTACATACGATCATATGTATAATGATAAAACTGACAACAGCTTGCAATTCTTAAGTGCTAACTCTAGTATAGTGAAAGCATTGTTCCAAGCCTTAAGGTATCTCCTTTAATCCTTACAACAGCCATAACAGGTAGGTAGTTATATGATTATGCCCATTTTACAGATGAGAATACTGAGATGCAGAGAGAGACAGTAACTTGCCCCACATCAACCAGCTGTTTTAAGTGGCTCAGCCCAGAACTGGATCCATCAATGTGAGTGAGTGCCATAGTTCATGATGTTTCATAAGAAGCAGTGTGGGTTCTAGAAGCCCTGCCACGGGGATCTGCAGCTGGAGGCCAGAGGCTAGGCAGAGCCCTCGCCTTTCTCTCCCCTCCCTGCACACAGAGCAGCCTCTACCTGCGTATCCTGCTTCAAGGATGGATATGAGGACCGGAGCCGGTCTCCAGGGCCACAGGAAGGAACACTCATTGGTTAGAGAGGTGACTGTTCTCATCACCAAAACATCCTTCACTTCTAACAAAAGTTTTTGCTACTAAGGTCTCTTAATGCATTTCACACACAGCTCAGTTTGCCCACAACTTTTCAAGATTTCATTTCTTTCTGAAACAGATCTGCATTGGCCAAGGATTATAAATTTTTAAAAAAGAAAGTCATCGCTAGATTTCAACAGAGCCCACAAGCAGGGGCCCTTCCTAAGCGAGCATTGTACACTGATCGTGTGCCACATGACCCCCAAACAGAAAATTCGCAGTTTTGAGCCGGCAGTTCTTCCTGTGCCGGCTCAAACTAAATTTCAGATGAAACCATGGCAAGGAGGAGCCAAGGGCTAAAAGTAAAATCCATCCCTACACCTGCATGAAATTACACAACAGTGTCAGGGTGGGAACATGAGATAGCAGTTGCACTGCAAGAAGGTCAGCGAACCAAATGGAATTTATAAACACTGCGGACTCCGTCAGCGAGCAAAAAACATTTGAAAGACTTTTAATTAGAAGCATTTGGCCCAAAGGTGGTTCGTCAAACCTCAGAATTTTATCAAAACACTGTTGCATTTGGATGGAATTCTATTAACATTTTCCCTGACACTAGACTTCATATTGTCAATCATCCTTTCTTCTCAAAAAAAAGAGAAAAAATTATTTTAGCCAGGTTTTCCAAAGTCTTCCCTTGCCCGTTATAACTGCCAGGGGAAGAAGATGGAATCCACATCAGCCTCGTGACTCAGAAATCGTGTGAATTGGAGGTTCGGCACTTACCATGGACGGATTGATTTCACTGGGATCCACATACATTCTGCTGACGTCGTAGAGGGAGTTTATATCTCTTTCCTGGAAAAAAAGAAAGAAAGAAATAGAATAATCCATGCTCCTCGAATAGCCCTTACATATAACAAGTGTTCTAGGCTTCCTTATGGTTAGCTATCCTTTGATAGAGGAGTTGAAACCTCACAGAATTTTCTTATGGCCCATGAGTAGACACAGCAAGAAGCTATAAAGAAGGTCCCCAGACTTGGAAACTAACCCAAAATCAGAAAGGCCCTGCCCTGGCCTGCAGCATGCCAGGCATTGTGTTCCTTTGTAAAAGCACAAATCCTAAGATCCAGTGGTGTGCTGGAGCGACCTCCTGGCTCACAAAAGCCCACTGCATACATCACTTCGTGACTCCACATTCCAGGTTCAACCACAGCACATCAACAACTTGAAACTGACCACTGACCACCATGGAAGTATTTACACCATGGAAATTGGCAAATGCTACAAACCAGTCCCTTCCCCTGCCCCGCTCAGAGCTGTTTGAACATTTACTAGCACACCACTGCCAAGATCCACCCCCACCACCTCTCTGTTCCTCTCTAACTCTCCTTTCTGTTCCCCATGTCACTTTAGGGCTTGTGGTGTGGCCCCTCCTCTGCCTAGAGCCACCCCTTCATTCACTTCTCCCAAGAGCTCATTCACTGCTGTCTTCCATGTTTCAGCCCACATTTCTTCCCTTTTAAGGTGGCCTTCCCTGATCTCCACTCCCACAGCCTAAGGTAGTGTCCACCCCTTTTCACACCATCCTGTTTATTATATTTCATGCTACCTGAAAACATCTTAATTGTGTATATTGTCTGTCTCTCCTCTCCAGAACCTAAATTTCCCAAAGCAGATTTTGTTCCACAGTACTCCCAGTATCTAGAACAGTTCTTGGCACATGGTCAGAATGCCATACATCTCTTTTCAATAAATTAATGATCTATGTGGTAGGAATGGAGACACAGTAATCACATCAGGTCTCTCCTGAACCCAGAACTCTCCAGTGACTCAGAGAAAAAGCCAGGGCCTTACAATGGCCTATGCGCCCCTGCATGATAAGTCACCTGTGAACCCCCGTCCTTACTTAGCTCTACCCCGACTTGGGCTCACTTCATTCCAGCCATGCTGACTTCCTCTTAGTGCCTCCTGGCAGGCTTCTACCTCAGGACCTTTGCACATGCTGTCCTCGCTTCCTCCAGAAGATACCCACATGGCTCAATCCTTTTCAGTGAGATCTTCCTATACCACCCTCTGAAAACTGTGGCCCCTTCTCCATCACTCTGTATCCCTTTATCCACCAGCCCAGTGTTTTTCTCCTTAGTGCTCATCACCACCTGGAACATGCTATGGATATTTTAAATATCATTTGTTGCATCTCCCCAACACTACACTATAAGCAGCACAACACTACACTAGAAGCAGGACAACACTACACTAGAAGCAGGACAACACTACACTAGAAGCAGCACAACACTACACTAGAAGCAGCACAACACTACACTAGAAGCAGGACAACACTACACTAGAAGCAGGACAACACTACACTAGAAGCAGCACAACACTACACTAGAAGCAGCACAACACTACACTAGAAGCAGCACAAGGGCAGGGTCTTTGTCTATTGTGTTCAATTTGTATCCCCAGGACCTACAGCAGTATCAGACACCTGGTGAATACTCAGAGGTTTGCTGAATTCGTGAACAGATGAGGTACAACCTCAGACAAGAAATCGCACCAAATCATAAGGCAGTCCACCACCTACCATGTTGTAGCGCTCCAGGAGCTCGGGGGTCACGGGGTAGCGCAGTCTCATCTTTCGGTAGAGTGAATGCTTCTCGTAGTAACTGACGAGCTCCACCAGGCTCTCAAAATAGGCGGAGGTCCCCAGCACAAAGTGCCGGCCATCCCGGTTGATTCGACAATGCTTCACCTTGCCCCTAGCCCTGGAGGGGGAAGAACACAGGGTTGACATGCCAAGATCCTGGTGGCCAACCAATTTTTATACAAACCTCACTGATTAGATACAACCTAGTTATCCAGCCTTAGAGAAGTGGGTAAATAAACAGGGTATAGTCCTCCTATGGAATACAAGACAATTAGAAAACAATGGTGTGGGTATTTTCAAAACAGATCTAGAAGAATCTGTGTCTCAGAAGAAATATTGCCGAGTGACTCAACAGCTCCTCTTACCTCCCCTCCTCCCCAACTACAGGACTTGACTTTAGGAGCATCCTAGGGAACTAGGTCAAGAGTAGGCCATGTCTGGCCCACCACCTGCTTTTATAAATAAAGCTTTATTGAAACACAGCCACAGTTCATTTGTTTATACATCGTCTGGGGCTGTTTTCACACTGTAACAGCAGAGTTGCGTAGCTGCAACAGAGACCATATGGCCTGCAAAAACTAAAATATTCACTCTGTGGTCCTTCACAGAAAATGTTTGCAATCCCTCCCATCAAAATTATTAAATCTTGTCTTCAGTGACTCAACTAGTAAAAACAGTGACTTTTTTTTCAAAAAAGAAGTAAGTCTTTCATTCCTTCATCTGTTTGAAACATGAAGCAGAAAAAAATCCAAACAGAAGAGCCTGCTTGGTTTTATTAGCTTTTATCAAGACAGAAACATCTGGAAACATATTTTTGACCCTAAGTTTACAGCGAAGAGGGTCTTTTCTAAAACATCTACCCCAAATAGCCAAAGCAATTTTGAGCAAAAAATAACAAAGCTGGACATGTAACACTATCTTACTTCAAAATATACTACAAAGCTACAGTAATAAAAATAGCATGACAGGCCGGGTGTGGTGTTTCACACCTGTAATCCCAGCACTTTGGGAGGCCAATGTGGGCGGATCACGAGGTCAGGAGATCGAGACCATCCTGGCTAAAATGGTGAAACCCCCTCTCTACTAAAAATACAAAAAAATTAACCGGGTGTGGTGGCGGGCGCCTGTAGTCCCAGCTACTTGGGAGGCTGAGGCAGGAGAATGGCATGAATCTGGGAGGCGGAGCTTGCAGTGAGCCGAGATCCCACCACTACACTCCAGCCTGGGTGATAGAGCGAGACTCCGTCTCAAAAAAAAAAAAAAAATAGCATGACAGTGGCATAAAAACAGACACACAGACCAGTGGAACAGAACAGAGAACCGAAAACCAAGAAATAAATCCATGCATTTACAGTCAACTGATCTTCAATAAAGATGTCTAGAACCCACCAGGGGGAAAGGACAGTCTGTTAAATAAGTAGGGTTGGGAAACCTAGATTTAAAAAATTTAAAAGAATTTCAAAAGAAATTCCTATATAGGAATAACAAAGATTTCAAAAGAAGAAAATTAGACCTTTATCTCACACCATAAACAAAAAAAACAGCTCAAAATGGATTACAGACTTAAACATAAGACCTGAAACTGTAAAACTACTAGAAAAAAACAGAGAAGAAAACCTCCATAACATTGATCTGGGCAATCATTTTTCAGATATGACCCCAAAAGCACAGGCAACAAAAATTGAAAGTGGACAAATGGGATTATATCAAACTAAGAGGCTTCTGCATAGCCAAGGAAAGAATCAACAGAGTAAAGAAACAACCTACAGAATGGAAAAAACATCTGCAAACTGAACATCTGGTAAGCAGTCAATATCGAAAATATATAAGGAAGTCAAACAGCTCAACAGTAAGAAAATAAATGACCCAATTTAAAAATGGACAAAGGCCAGGCGTGGTAGCTCACACACACCTGTAATTCCAGCACTTTGGGAGGCCAAGGCAGGCAGATCACTTGAGGTCAGGAGTTCGAGACCAGCCTGACCAACATGATGAAACCCTGTCTTTACTAAAAATACAAAAATTAGCTGGGCATCGTGGCAGGTGCCTGTAATCCCAGCCACTCTGGAGGCTGAGGCATGAGAATCACTTGAACCCAGGAGGCGGCGGTTGCACTGAGCTGAGATCATGCCACTGTACTCCAGCCTGGATGACAGAGTGAGACTCTGTCTCAAAAGAAAGGACCAAAGGATCTGAATAGGTATTTCTCAAAAGAAGATACATAAATGGCCAACGGTTACATAAAAAACATTCAACATCACTAATCAGAGAAATGCAAATTAAAACCACAATGAGATGTCACCTCACACCTGTCAGCATGGCTGTTAGCTAAAGGAGAAGTGCTGGTGGGGATGTGGAGAAAAAGGGACACCGCACCTGGTGGGTGGGACTGTAAATTAGCATAGCCACTATGGAAAACAGTACAGAGGTTCCTCAAAAAATTAAAAATGGAACACCGTGGGATCCAGCAATCCCACTTCTGGGTATACATCGGATGGAAAGGAAATCAGAAAAGAGAAAGCTGCACTCCCATGTTCATAGCACCATTCACCATAGCCAAGGTGCAGAATCAGCCTGCCCATCAACAGATAAATGGATAAAGAAAATGTGGTACATTTACATAATGGAATACCATTCAGCTTCAAAAAAGAAGGAAAGCCTGTCATTTGCAACAACATGGATGAACCTGGAGGACACTGTGCTGTGTGAAATAAGCCAGGCACAGAAAAACAAATACCACATGATCTCATATGTGAAACCTAAAAAGATTTAAACTCACGGAAGTGGAGAGTAGAATGGTGGTTACCAGGGTCTGGGGCAGGGGGAGGTAGGGAGTGTTGGGGTTATGTTGGTCAAAGGGTACGAAATTTCAGTTAGACAAGAGGAGTAAGTTCAAGAGATCTATGGGACAGCATAGGAACTATAGTCAATAACAAAGTCCGGGCCGGGCATGGTGGCTCCCACCTGTAATCCCAGCACTTTGGGAGGCCAAGAAGGGTGGACGACCTGAGGGCAGGAGTTCAATACCAGCCTGGCCAACATGGTGAAACCCCGTCTTTACTAAAAACACAAAAATTAGCCAGGCATGGTGGTGCATGCCTGTAATCCCAGCTACTCAGGAGCCTGAGGCAGGAGAATCGCTTGAACCCAGGAGGCAGGGGTTGCAGTGAGCCAAGATCATGCCGCTGCACTCCAGACTGGGTGACAGAGCAAGACTCCATCTCAAAAACAAACAAAAAAAAAGTCCTGTATTCTTGAAAATTGCTGAGGGTAGACTTTAAGTCTCATCACACACTAAAGAAATGGTTAATTATGTGTGATAGTGCATATGTTATTATCTCAATTTAGCCATTTCACCACGTATACATATTTCAAAACACTATGTTGTACATGATACATATATGCAGCTTTTATTTGCCAATTAAATAAATTAGGAAAAGCATCTAGGTGCATGGTTTCTATGGGCATACTACTCATTTAACAATTTTGCATAGCAGGGAAAAAATCAAGACAAGACATTTTTTGCACTATAGAGAGACTTTTTATTGTTTTCAAATATTTATTTCTTTTTTAAAAAGGATTTCCAGTGTTTTGAAAAATACATATATATTCCTTTAAGCCATTTCTTCAAAAAGGCCTGTGAAAACAAAACGCTAGAAGACTTCTGATTCAGGGGTTTATTTGCAGTGATATTTTATTAAATATTTATTCCTTCTAAAAACCAGAGGAAAGAAAAGAAACACTGCTGAGTAGAAAAGCTGCAGAATGATCCCATTTGTATTTTTCAAAAATAGAACAAAAATACCCACACACAAAATGGCACCATATATTTTCCATAGGCACAGACATGCATAAACACGTATTTATTTTTTAAATGTCTGAATGGACACACCAACTAGCAAACTGTGCTTTCTACCAGGATATCTCTACTGAGATTAGAAGGACCACAGGGGGCTTTAGCCTTCAGGGTAATGTCTTAATTTTTTATAGAGAGAATATATTCCTGCAATATTCATGTAATTAAAAATTAACTTTACAACTTTTTATAAGAGCTTCTCAGGGCAGGGGGGCTCTGGGGTACCGAGGTAGAGAGCCGAGGTCAGGTTCCGGCTCCTTCCACAGGGAACCCCTAAGCCTCAGTTTCCCGATCCACAGCATCAGGGATCCACAACCCCTGTCTCATGGGAGCATTAGGATCGTCGTCTATTAGGTGATTCGGGGTAAGCCCTCGGCACTGTGTCTGGCACTCAGGCAGGACTCAGTTAAGTGAATGGTTTGGAAAACGTAACTGAAATCAACCCACAACTAACTTCCCTGGGAGAAAAAGAGAATCAAAAGGGGAGATGGGAACAGGGCTGGAATACGAGTTGCATCTCCCAACCTCCTGGAGCATGGATGCCACAGCCACGGCCTGAGGTCTCAGCTTCACTGAGAAACCCCTCATCCTGCCCAAGAGATGCCTTCCACCAATCACAACCAGGCAACAACTCAGCACTTCCTTTGAGGATTTGAAAGCAGGTGTTTCTCCTCTCCTGGGGAAATCTATCCAGAAGTTTAGTACACATCCCCAGAGCCCAGAACAGTGCCTGGCACAGGAGAGGTACTTTACAAATATGCAGAGGGCAAGGAGGAGAAGTTCCTCCAGACCTGTGTTCCCCCACTGCCTGGTCCAAATTCCCCATCCGTTCCCCTGGAGGGCCCCTACTCACCCTCCACCACCCTGCCTGACCAATCCCTCCGTAGCACTCACCACAAAATATTACACTGATTTCCTTATGTGCTCAAACGTCCTCAGTGCTTCTCAGTGAAGGACAGTGACACTTCACCCCAAACCCTGACCACAGAGGGTTTGAAAAAGTGTATGTCCCGGGGCAGGGATGAGGGTGGTATTTTTTATTGTTACAATGACTTAGGGTCCCAGATAGACATGCAGTGGGTGGAAACCAGGGAATTTCAACATCCCAGCACAACAGGATCAGTCCTCACACCCCTCCTCTTTGAGAAACACTGTGGGGACACAGCTTCCATGACAGTGGGCGGTGGGGGAGGTGGGGAGCTGCCATCCTTGCTGATTGATTCATTGAGCCAGCATTCACCAGCCACCAACTACATCCCAGCCAATGTTACATAAGCAGGAACAGATCAAAAACAAATACTTGGAGTGAGGCAATGTCTCATCCCTGCCAGACCATTAGCCTGAGAGAGCAACGGCTGGGCTGTTTTTATCACTCCTGCGTTTCTGGAGCCCAGCACAGGGCCCGGCACACGGTAGGTGTTCACCGAACATCTATTAACTCCTAAAAAGTAAAAACTTCCATTCTCAAGACACCTCCAATCTCACGGGGAAGACAGGCTCACGAACTGAATGGGTCATGTATGTAAACCAGGCAATCAACCTGAGGACCCACCCAACCTCTTCATCCACGTGGTCCCATTGAAGTGACCCCAGCCCCATCCCCAGACGGCCCGTCAGAATCATGCCACCTGGCTCAGGGAAGGGGCCATCCTTTCTGCCAGACACTGTCCTGGCAGCCCAAGGTACCGCCACCTGAGACAGAAGCCGATGGAGAGTAATGCCAGCATGCACACACAGGTGGCATCCCGACCATCGTCAGGCGAGGCCCCGACCCGGGTGTGTCAGAGCTGTCTCACCCCTTGAGTACCTCAGTTTCAGCCGGTTGAGTTTAGTTGCCATCACTTGCACAGTATGACAGCACAGTGGGAGTGCCAACGCCCCACCTGGGGCCTGGCGCACAGCAGGCCTTCAATCCATGCACAGCGGACTGAACACACCTCCTCCCTATCCTGGCTGAGGAGGCACCACCAAGAGGTTTGGGGGAAAGAGCAAAGGGCAGAAGCACCAATGCTGAGAAGCCCAGGTCGCCCTCTTGGGAACGCAGAGTACAGAAGAGCCATGCTGGCGGGAGGCTGCCCTCTGGCTGGAGCCAGCACACAGTAGGTCCTCAGTAAACTGCAGTGATAATGACCGTCACCACGGTGCCCAGGGAGGTGGCTCAGGCACAGTGGTGCAGGCAAGGAGGAAGGGAAATCCAAACGCCCAGGGGGCAGCCTGGCAGGGTCGCCAGGGGACGGGACCAGGGCACAGGGAATGGGGAGAGGAGTGGGCAGGGGCAAACCACACACCCCACAGCAGCCGCCATGTAGCCAGAACCACTGCGCCCATGTGAAACACAGGCCCACAGTGTTCACTGCCTCCCATTTTTCACAAGAAGCAATCTCTGGGTTTTTCAGTGAAATTTCTCAGTTTTTCCCACCAGTGTACAAAGGACGCTCGCAGGCCTGATTTGGCCCCCAAGCCTCTGGCTGGAGACTCTGGAGTGAAGAGCTTAGACTGAAGACGAATAGGCCTGCATCTGAACCTCAGTTGACTATGAGGCTGTGTGACTCCAGGCAGGTCACTTAACCTCTCTGGGCCTGTTTCCTCCCTTGTAATAACTAGACCTCCCTCTCACAGGCTGTAGCAAAGGTTTCAATCAGATGAGGCCTCAAAGGCAGCCCAGTGTCTAGAACACAGTTAGGAACTCAACATATGGCAGACGGTTACCACCATAAGAATATGCAGGGAAACCCTGGTGCTGGGGAGACGGAGGGACAGTGTGCTACACGGAGTCTGAGTCATTCCTCCACTCCTTGTCATTAGTGAAAGTGGGGGAATCTGGTGTTTTGGGGTAAAATTAGAGAACCACAGGCCTAGAGGTGGTTGGGCAGCAGCTGCAGATGGGAGGAAACAGATCTATATCATAGGCCTAGGTTGTCTGGGTTCGAATCCCACCTCCACCACTTACTGGCTGCCTGCTTCAGCAAGTTACTTAATCTTGCTGTGCCTCAGTTTCCTCCTCTGAGAAATACAGATCATGGTCATGTTACTGGAAGCCAAAGTGAGTTACTACAGGGCATCCTGCCTGGAGAACGCAGACTGTGCCTGGCACACTGGAGCACACATTCTCGCAGCGGCTTTTGCTGTGATTGTTGTTGTTGTCGCTGATGCTCGGGGTGGGGTGGGGGGATTCATGGGGGGACACTGCAGGTGAGCCCACACCTGAAATTCCCCTTTGTCTCTCCGCACCTGCCCTTGCCAAGCCCCTCTGGAGGGCGTGTGCCTCCCACCCTTGCACCCACCTGAAGGTGATGGCGTAGGAGTCGCTTCCCTCTCGCTTCCGGATCAGGAAGGCTCCGTCCCGGGGGATCCTCATCAGCATGTCCTCTGCCTCTCCGCGGCTCAGGCTCTCATAGTACCACCTGCAGCACAGGGCCAGGGAAAACAACCAGGTGAGTGGCCTCCAGGCCGTCAGTGGGCCACCCGCAGAGGGCAAGAAAACGGTGCCAGTGACACCTGGAACCTGGCCCTGGAAATGACCATGGAAATCACACAGTGGGCTTCCCCAGCCAAAAACACCTCAGAAAATAGCAATTTGTACAAAGAACAGTGGGAGACCCTGTGGATCTGTTTCAAGCCCAAAATAATACACTGGGCCAGGCACAGTGGTTCACACCTGAAATCCCAGCACTTTGGGAGGCTGAGGCAGGAGAATCACTTGGGGTCAGGAGTTTGAGACCAGCCTGGCCAATACAATGAGACCCCATCTCTATAAAAAAATAAAACAGACTGGGCACAGTGGCTTATGCCTGTAATCCCAGCACTTTGGGAGGCCAAGGCAGGCGGATCGCTTGAAGCCAGGAGTTTGAGACCAGCCTGACCAACATGGTGAAACCCCATCTCTACTAAAAATACAAAAATTGGGCCAGGCGCAGTGGCTCACGCCTGTAATCCCAGCACTTTGGGAGGCCAAGGCAGGTGGATCATGAGGTCAGGAGACTGAGATCATCCTGGTTAACAAGGTGAAACCCCGTCTCAACTAAAAATACAAAAAAGTAGCCAGGCATGGTGGCGTGCACCTGTAGTCCCAGCTACTCGGGAGGCTGACGCAGGAGAATCACTTGAACCCAGGAGGCGGAGGTTGCAGTGAGCCGAGATCATGCCACTGCACTCCAGCCTGGGTGGCAGAACGAGACTGTCTCAAAAAAAAAAAAATATATTAGCCAGGCCCAGTGGCATGAGCCTATTGTCCCATCTACTCAGGAGGCTGAGGCACAAGAATCTCTTGAACCTGGGAGGCAGAGGTTGCAGTGAGCTGAGATCGTGCCGTTGCACTCCAGCCTGGGAGACAGAGCAAGACCCGGTCTCAACATAAATTAATTAATTAGTTGGGCACAGTGGCACACACCTGTAGTCCCAAATAGAAGGCTGAGGTGGGAGGATCACTTGAGCCCAGGAGCTCGAGGCTGCTGTGAGCCCTGATTGTTCCGCTGCACTCCAGCCTGGGCAACAGAGCAACACCCAGTCTCAAAAAACTGATTTCTCTTCATCCACCCAAGCAGCCCAAAGCTGAAAAGCCAGGTGTCTAAGGAGGCACAGTTATTACCACGTGTCTCCGAAAACTGAAGATAGCACAGCAGGAGTTTCACAGGATTTTGGGTAGTTTTCGGGTTATTTCTTAAGATAAGAAATAGCAAGTTTTAAGAGGCAATCCATAGGAAAATTTGGCAGAAAAAGTGGGGGGAAAAAAAAAAGTTGCTATAAGTAATACGGCCTCCTCGGAAATGTACATGTTAGCAGCTTTCTGCCTAAAAATGTTTTCTTTATTCCCGGGATTTGTTGACCCTTCGCAAGGCCTACCTTGATACTCATTTCACTAGAAAAAAAATCAAAGGGAGACTTTTACCATCATTGTTTTCTTGTTCATTTTCAGAACAAACAGTAAGGAGCTCTGAAAGGTAGGAGGATATCCTGAGCCAGAATGACCCTCTGAAAATCAAAGCCCAAATCGTCGGGGCTATGAAGACAAAGTAGAAGAAAGGGAAAGGAGAAAAGAGAGGGGAGGAAACAAAGAAAAGAGAAAAGGACACAGCTCATGGTGCCAGGAATTTGGAAACCCGCCACCTCGGCAATTTTGAGACCCCGATGGGCCCGGGCGAGGGTGTCCTGGGGTCTGGCCTGGCTGAACCACTAGGCCAGCTTCTCTGCCTGGAGAAGCTAACCCGACCACCGCCTGCCTCCTGCTCCACTCTCAGACACGTACGGCTTGGACTCGTGGGGGTTGGGGTTGGGCACAGGGTCCGTGAGCCGCAGCTCGAACTCGGCGCAGCGCAGGTGCGTCTCGCGGTAGTGCTGGATGAGGGCGTAGATGCTGCTGAAGGTGAGGTTGTCAGTCAGGTAGTACTTTAGGGTTCCACCTTCCATGGTGGAACGGATCCGGCAGTGCTGCACCCGGCCTGACCGCCTGTGGGGAGAGGACACCATCAGGGCTGGGAGAACACAGGCCAGGCCACTGTGGCAGCCAGGGCCTCCAAGGCGGGGACATCACATATGGCCACACAACCTTCCCTCTGCTCCTAGAACAGACACAGGAGGCTGGGTGCAGTGGCTCACACTTGTAATCACAACACTTTGGGAGGCCGAGGCGCATGGATCGCCTGAGGTCAGGAGTTCGAGACCAGCCTGGCCAACACATTGAAATCTCTACTCTACTAAAAATACAAAAATTAGCTCGGCATGGTGGTGCATGCCTGTGATCCCAAGTACTTGGGAGGCTGAGGCAGGAGAATCACTTGTACCCAGGAGGTGGAGGTTGCAGTGAGCCGAGATTGCGCCACTGCACCCCAGCCTGGGTGACGGAAAGAGATTCCATCTCAAAAAAAAAACAAAAAAACAAAAAAACGGATGCAGGGCCTTAGCATAGGCTAGACCCTCAGCCTGGATTCTAGAACAGTCTACCTACTTTCCACACCCCACCCCACCCCTATCCCCCTCTTATCTATATAACTGCTTCTCTAGAGCCAGGATGCCTGGATTCAAATCCCAGCCCTGCCACATATGAGCTAAGTGTCTTGGAGTAGGTCACCCGTCCTGAACCATGGTGTATTACTACCCTAGCGGTCTGACAGGGATGATAACGGTGTCCACCTCCAAGAGGCATCCTGAAGAGCAAACGAGACCACACACACGAGGTGTCTGGAATACTGCCCGGCACATGGTAAGCATCATTTAGGTGTCCAGTATTGTTTGCATGTTATTAGTATTCTAATTTTCAGCCAGGTGCAATGGCTTACAGCTGTAATCCTAGTGCTTTAGGAGGCCGAGGCCAGAGGATTGCTTAAGCTGAGTTCAAAACCAGCCTGGGCAATGTAGTGAGACTCCAGCTCTACAAAAAGTTTAAAAATTACCCAGGTGTCGTGGCATGTGCCCGTAGTCCCAGCTACTTAAATGGCTGAGATAGGATTGCTTGAGCCAGGAGTTCGAGGCTGCAGTGAACCGAGATCGAACCATTGTACTACAGCCTAGGCGACAGAGCAAGACCCTATCACAATTTTTTTTAAGTGACAGATTTATAATTTCCCTCTTTCAGGTCTCATCTTCTTTCAGGAAGGTTGTCCAGACCATTCCCCACATCGTGGCATCAGCGCCTTCTCTCACAGACTTTCATAAATCCCAACTCACATTAAACCCCCCCAATAAAGGGAGCGACGTCCCTTTATCTTGCCTTGTTTCACTGCGCTCATCACAACTATACTTGCATATCATCTGAGTGACTACTTTTTCATTGCCCATCTCCTTCGAAAGACGCTAATGTCCAGGAGGACAAAGACATTGTCTGGCGTAAGTACCGTGCCTAGCACAGAGCATGCCCTCAAGAAGTATCTTTTAATGCACTGAGACATGGATAAGTGAGTGGATGAATGAATGCACAAGCTCATCACAGCCTATGACGGCTTCAAAAGGACAGCTATAGCGTCCCCCTTTTACGGCGGAGACGGAGATGCTAGAAGGCTGTCTGAATCATCCAGAGCTGCAGGACCCACTCCAGGGCCAGGACGGGGGGAAGTGAGTGAGGCCACATCATCTAAGTGTAGGGTCAGATCTTGTCTTTGTCTAAAATGTTCGTATTTTGTTCATCACAGACTTTTTTGCATTACTTTTGATTTTTTAAAAGACTGCCCTGAAATTTCATTAATCTGGATTAGTGTGCCCAGGTGAGTCACACCCACCTCACTCTTGTCCCAGCCTAGAAGAGCGTGACAAATGAAACCTGGGATTCAGGTCCCAGCCTGCCCAATTCCTGCCTGAGCTAGAACCACTTGCCACCCTGCCTCATCCGGCCGGCGTGGAGGAGAAGGCTGGTGCTCCCTGGGTCGGGGGCATTACCAGAAGGACAGGGTGTAGTCATTGGGGAAGGTCTCGCTCTCCCGAACCAGGAAGGTGCCGTCCTTGCCCCCCGTCTCCATGCAGTATTCCTGCAGCAACTTCTCGGCACTCGTCCTCTTCTCCACCTTCTTGTGGAACCATTTCTCCCCAAAATGTAGCTCTGTAGGGGGTATATCCTGGGCCGCAAAGAGAGGAGGGGTTTCTGAAAGCCTTGGACCAAACCCCAGCATCGCTAGACAGGTCCTTCTGCCTCACCCTGACCCAGGGCACCAGATAGCATAGAGAGGCCAGTCTCAGCTGCTCCCCACCCGAAGGGGTCTGGCAAAACAGTACCCACTACCCTCCTCCGCCTGCCTCCCACTCCTGAGAGCCCTCATTTATGGTGGCCTCCTGGCATCCTGAGACATGGAGTGAGGGGTTCCTAGCATAGCCCTCCATTCTGTTCTATGGGAAGTCTGAGAGCCATGATGCCCTAGGGGCTGCAGAAGTAAACAGCGGGAAAGATGACCACAGCTGGAGGAGAGGGCAACAGGAAAGCCTGGGACCAAGCCAGGGCACCGGCCTCCATCTAAGGCCAATCAGGCCCTTTAGAGAGCAGGAAAGCATCTTGAACCTCACTGGTTAAAGCACCTGCAGCAGCCAGCCAATCAGAGACAAGCCAACCAGGCCATGGTACCCAGAGTAGCAGCAGCTTCTTCAGCTGAGCATCCTCTTGCCAGCTGAAGCCAGAGAAGCCACATGGGAAGGAGGTCCCGAGGGCTGGCTGGTCCTTGGGGGCCCCTGGGGACCTCCTCCCTATGTGGCTAGGGTGCCCCCTACCTGGGGCACTTCCTCCTCCGTAGTCTGTTCAATGTCATCACTGAAGGACAGCTTGGCGTCAGCAATGGCGCAGTAGTGCCGAGTCCATTTCTAGAAAGTGAAACGGGTATTAGTGCCCCCCAAGGCCTCTACCTCATCGACTCTGGAGCCCAGGAGCCCTGCAGGGCGTCACCCCAGCATCTACTGTGGATTTGCTTTTCCCAGTTTCATAGACATTTATGGTGACTTCTCTGAATTCAATTCTCTTCAAGGCATTTATTTTTTAAAACACTGATGCGTTTTGAGCTTCTTTTAGTATTTGAGCTTCTTTTTGGACTTTTTAAATCCATGTGTCTAAGGTAGGTACAACTCCTCATCATTTTCTTTTCTATTTCATCTACCTTTTGAGACTATCAGGATTTTCTGTCCAGTTTGTCTAGAGATCTTACCTTCAATATTCACTTGTCGCTTAATGACTTTTTTTTTTTAAACTGGTGAAATTTAGTCTCTGGTTTCACTGTAAAGTACCAGTGTTAAGTTCTTAGTTTTGGTCACTGTTTTATTGTCATGCATGATGTTAATGTGAGAGGAGGCTGGGTGCAGGGTATGCAGAAACTTTCTTTTCTTTAAATAACGTTTTTATTTTTATTTTTTTATTATACTTTAAGTTCTAGGATACATGTGCACAATGTGCAGGTTTGTTACACACATATACATGTGCCACGTAGGTGTGCTGCCCCCTTTTTTTTTTTTTTTTTTTTTTGAGACAGAGTCTCCGTCTATCACCCAGGCTGGAGTGCAGTGGCTCAATCTCAGCTCACTGAAACCTCCGCCTCCCAGGTTCAAGTAATTCTCCTGCCTCAGCCTCCCGAATAGCTGGGACTATAGGCATGTGCCACCATGCCCAGCTTATTTTTGTATTTTTAGTAGAGACGGGGTTTCACCATGTTGGCCAGCATAGTCTCGATCTCCTGACCTCGTGATCTGCCCGCCTCAGCCTCCCAAGGTGCTAGGATTATAGGCATGAGCCACCGTGCCTGGCCCAACTTAATTCTTTACTTAAATATTGCCATTTTTGGCTGGTCACAGTGGCCCACGCCGGTAATCCTAGCACTTCAGGAAGCCGAGGTGGGCAGATCACTTGAGATCAGGAGTTCAAGACCAGCCTGGCCAACATAGTGAAACACCATCTCTACTAAGACTACAAAAATTAGGGCATGGTGGTGCGCGCCTGTCGTCCCAGCTACTCAGGAAGCTAAGGCACGAGAATCACTTCAACCGGGAGGTGGAGTCTGTGGTGAGCTGAGATGGTACCACTGCACTCCAGCCTGGGCAATGGAGCAAGACTATCTAAAATAAATAAATAATAAATATTGCCGTTGTTATGTTTATATCTAGGATATAAGAAGACATGTAAAAACATACTCAAAAATGGATATACACATTAGGTAAAGGGATAGAAGCAGCATTAGAGCCCAAAAAATAAGGCTTCTGGTGGAACAACTCTGGATTGGAGGACACGAGGGAGTCAGGGCAATCTAAGTGCACGCGGCAACAGGTACTGGATCTCGAAACAGGAAAACAGCCTGAATGGACACAGTGGTAACACTGAAATACAGTCTATAAACTAATTATTAGTATTGTACCAATGTTAATTTCCTGATTACACTAATTATACTGTGGTTATGTAGGATGTTATTAATAACATTTGGAGAAGCTTGGTAAAGGTAGATGGGAATATCCCATACCATTTGTATGTGTATGTAAATATATTATATTGAATCTAAAATTATTTCAAAGTAAAACATTAAAAATGCAAAAGGAAAATAAAGTTGGCCAGGCTTAGCGGCTCATGCCTATAATCTCAGCACTTTGAGAGGCCAAGATGGGAGGATTGCTTGAGCCCAGGAGTTTGAAATCAGCCACGGCAACGTGACTAAATCCTGTCTCTGCAAAAATACAAAAAATTAGCCAGGCATGGTGCTGCGCACATGCAGTCCCAGAGACTCAGGGAGGTCGAGGTGGAAGGATCACTGGAGCCTGGGAGGTCAAGGCTGCAGTGAGCCACGATCACACCACTGCACTCCAGCCTGGGTGACAGAGTGAGACCCTGTCTCACAAAATAGATAGTTTAAGTAGGAAGGTAAATTCGCATGGCAAAAACTCACTTGACTAAAAATGGAAAAGACAGGCATATTCTCAGAGCTCCCTGCAAGGCTCCAAGAAGCAGCTGCGAGGGGGGTGGCCATAGTGGCTATGGGAAGGGACCAAGGCCCACCTGGTCGATGGAATCCCACATGTACAGCTCTCCCTGTTGCTTGTGCTCATCCTTCTTGTCCTCCACGTTGACATCCACGTCGCCTCGGGGACCCAGCTTCTTATGCTGAGGGGAAAACATACACATAGACTGTCTCCATGGAGACCCAAGTTTAGGTCTTCGAGCCAGCAGCCTTCATCTGCCTCTTCCCACCCAGGGCCTTTGCACTGCCTGTTCTTGCTGCCTGGCTTCCCTCTTAGTCTGTTCAGCTCTCCAAGTTACCCTGAACGAGGAGGAGGAACTTTCCTTATAGCTTCATCTAAATATAGCCTATACTGGCCGGGCACAGTGACTCACGCCTATAAGCCCAACACTTTGGGAGATTGAAGCAGACAGATCACTTGAGCTCAGGAGTTCTAGATCAGCCTGGCCAACATGGCGAAAACCTGTATCTACAAAAATATAAAAATTAGCCAGACGTGGTGGCACGCACCTGTAATCCCAGCTACTCGGGAGGCTGAGACAGTAAGATTGCTTGAACCTGGGAGGTGGAGGTTGCAGTGAGCTGGGACTGCACCACTGCACTCCAGTCTGGGCAACAGAGTGAGACTCTGTCCCAAAAATAAATAAATAAATAAAAATAGCCCACAGTCCCCTTCCCATCCTGCCACTCTCTAGCCCCAGGCCTGCTTTATTTGTCTCACATTTCTAGCCCTACACACACCATGTGATTGTCTTCTGTCTTCACGGCTAGAACATAAGCCCAATAAGGGCAGGGATGTTGTTTTGCTTCCTGTTGAGTCTCTTGTGCTAGAAGAGCACTTAGCAGACAGTAAGTGCTCTGTTGATACTCGGTGAATACGCAACACCCCCTGTGCCCAGCCTTCTCCAGCACACAGAGGGAAAGGCAGGCTGCAGCCCAGAGGGAACAGGCTGGGCAGGATGGCAGGAGACCCGCTGGGGATTAGACTAAGGCGACCTGGGTGCAAACAGCACTAAAGCTATTCGACCAGCTGTGTGACCCCGGGCAAGTGCCTACACTTCTCTGAGCCCCAGACTTCTCATCTACAAGATTAAGACAGTGATGACACCTGGCCTCCCACTCAGGCAAGCATCTGTAAGTTGAGGGTCATGTAACCTGGTGAAGGAGCTCAGGATGGGGAGTCAGATCCAGATTTGAATTCAGGGCCTATTACCTTCCTGGCCATGTGACCTTGACTGAGTCATCATCAGAGTCTCAGTAATCTGTCTCGTAAAATGGGGATGTGGCAACCCCTGTGGGATCCCGTAAGTCAAAGAACGTGAAAGTTAAGTGCCAACAGTGAAGCAGGACCTCAGTGTCCCGTTGTGAATGGCAGCATGATACATGATACAGGCTTGGGAAAGCAGGCTTTGAGGGCAGACCACCTTGACCTTGAATAATTTCTTCAGCAAATACTAAATGTGTGCCCCTGGCTGAGCTATTTAACCTCTGAATCTCAATGTCCACATCTGTAAAGTGGGCAAGGGCGGAGGTTATTCGTCTTGCAGTGTCGTGACGAGACTGAGGAAGAAGATACGTATGACCATGCCTAGCCCAGTGCATGGTACAAGGTGACTGGCCAATGCCATTTCCACCTCATTTCTTGAAATAGAAAGAAGTGAGCCACAGCATATCAGGTGTGGGGCAGAGGGTGCTCTTAAAGGGACCTTCAGTACTTTGCATCCTAGAACAAGAGCTGAAAAATCCCTGGGAACACGCAGCAAGCCATCCTAATGGAAACAGAAGGAATGAGCTGGGAGCAGGGAAGAGCAAATGCAACCAGGCTTCCCTGAAGAGTCACCAACCAGGTGCCTGAGAAGCCATGGACCCCAGCTCCCTCCACCCCTTATCCTGCCAGGAAGCATCCCTTGGCATCTCCGAAACAACTGCCTGGGCGCAAACAGTGCGGGAGCTATTTTGTTAACTTGTGACCCTGGGCAGGTGGCTGCACTTCTCCAGGCCTCACACTTCTCATCTGCAAGGCTAAGACAATGACAGCTGATCTCCTGCTTAAGTAAACATCTGTACCTTGAGGGTCATAGTCTTGGCCAAACACTCCCTGTGCACTGACGCTCTTACCCATGGGGGCACCAACATCCCCTCCTCTGGTTCGGCTTAGCCAAAGCTCCTTGCACTGCCTGGTGTTTCTCTGTTGATGGGTTTGTCTCCCTACCAAACCATGACTTCTTGGAACATAAGGATTGTGCCCAATGTATCTTGGTGACCCAGTGACAACTGAGGGTATATGCCACATGTTGACACCATCCACACCCTTGTGTGTGCTATTCCCTCAACCTGGTAGGACATCCCCCTTCTCTGCTTACTGCTATGGTCTGAATGTCTGTGTCCTCCCAAAATGTGTATGTTGAAACCTAATCCCCAATGTAATGGTATTTGGAGACGGTGGTTTTGGAAGACGGTGGCTGTGTCCCCACCCAAATCTCATCTTGAATTGTAGCTCCCATAATTCCTACATGTCATGTGAGGAACCCAGTGGGAGATAACTGAATCATGGGGGTGTGTCTTTCAGGTGGTATTCTTGTGATAGTGAACACATCTCATGAGATCTGGTTTTATAAATGGGAGTTTCCCTGCACAAGCTCTCTTGCCTGCCACAATGTAAGATGTGACTTTGCTCCTCCTTCATCTTCTGATATGATTGTGAGGCCTCCCCAGCCATGTGGAACCATGAGTCCATTAAACGTCTTTCCTTTATAAATTACCCAGCCTTGGGTATGCCCTGGGTATGTCTTTATGAGCAATGTGAGAATGGGTTAACACAGAAGGTGATTAGGTCATGAGAGTAGAGTCCTCATGAATAGGAATGAGAGCAGAGCTCTTATGAATGGGAATGAGGGTAGAGCTCTCATGAATGGGAATGAGGGTAGAGCTCTCATGAATGGGAATGAGGGTAGAGCTCTCATGAATTGGAACGGTGCCCTTATAAAAGAGGCCAAAGATATCTCCAAGTCCCAGATGGTTATTTATTAATAAAGAAATATTTAAAAATAAAAGAGGCCCCACAGAGCTGCCTCACCCCTTTCACCATGTGAGGACACAACTAGAAGTTGACAGCCTACAACTTGGAAGAGGACTCTCATACCAGCACCCTGACCTTGAACTTCCAGCCTCCAGAACCGTGATAAATCAGTTCCTGTTGTTTATAAGCCACCCAGTTTATGGTATTTTGTGACAGCTGCATGAACACACTGAAATACCTAGGAAACAGCTGTTTGTCCTTCCCCATGAGCTTGTGGGAATGTCAACAAAATTCACATTCGCTCCTTCCATGAAAGGCTGCCCGCTAGGGACTTCAGATTCCACCGCCCTTGCAGGTAACACGACTGAGTTCTCATGCACAGAACACAAAAGGACAGGACAGCTGACTTGCTTACCAGAAACCATTTGCCCTGGACACCCTTGGACTTCCCGTGCTCTGAGCTGGAACTCGGATGTGCCTGAGACCCAGCGTCTACCACACAAACAAGGACAAAGCAAAGTCCCTTCACCATTTTTGTGTAATGAGCTCCTTCAAAATCTGGAGAAGGCTACAGACCCCTTTCTCAGAATAATAATGCATAAAATTACAAAGGAAACTCGATTATATCAAAACATGATTAAGACATTAAATAGGCCGGGCGCGGTGGCTCACGCCTGTAATCCCAGCACTTTGGGAGGCTGAGACGGGCAGATCACGAAGTCAGGAGATCGAGACCATCCTGGCCAACACGGTGAAACCCCGTCTCTACTAAAAATACAAAAAACAATTAGCCAGGCGTAGTGGCAGTGCCTGTTGTCCTAGCTACTCTGGGAGGCTGAGGCAGGAGAATGGCATGAACCCGGGAGGCAGCGCTTGCAGTGAGCCGAGATCGCACCACTGCACTCCAGCCTGGGGGACAGAGTGAGACTCCATCTCCAAAAAAAAAAAGGATATTAAATAAATATTTGCAATACACTAATAGATGTATTTCTTTATTATCATCTTAAATAAGATCTAGAGGCAGATCTAATAACCTCCGTAATTCCAAAGTGATGACGAGCACATTATTTTGAAATATTTGCAGTAACTGTAAATGTGATATGAAAATACTCATGACTTCCACTGGTGACAGAGCCCCCAAGTGGCTTGCTGCCAACGTTCATAATGGAAGGAAGTATTAAGTTTTATGTACAGCTTAAACAAATAAAGATGTAATTTTTTTTCTGTTGAAGTTCACATGCCCCTCTGATTCTAACCGTGGATTCTTTGGGGGTCTGTAAAACCCCAGTTGAAAACTGCTGCCCTGAGAGATGGTAGAGCAGAATGAGGGTTCCCAGGTCCCTGAGTCACCTTGTGGGTTAGAGCTCAAAACTCACAGAACATTCTTCCTCGCGTGGGGAAGAAATAAACTCTTCTGTGCTTTAAGCCACTGCATATCTAGTCTCTTTATCCTAATAATTCAAAAATCCAAATGTTACCGTGGCATCCCTAGGCACATATAATCACTCATCTCCCCTGTAGCACTAGGAATAACAGCTCTATTGCTGCACTTAGCGTTTTCTAGCCACTGCCCGCCTCCCACACAACCGGAAGCTCCAATCACAGGAACAGCACCCAGGTCGCTGGACACCTCCAGCACCTCAAATAAGGCTGACTCCGAGAGAGGGTGGGGAAGGTTCACCAATGAACGAAGAAACCATAACAAGTTAGCCTTTAATGTAGCACCAACTACAGGACAGGCGCAGTTCCACGCACTGTGCACGCCTTCCCTCATATGATACTCCCAGCAAGTTGGCCAGGTGGGTTCTAATATTATCTACCCCTGAGAATGGTGAGAACAGAGGCTCCCAAAGGTCAACGGCTTTGCCTGGAGTCACAGTGTTAGTAAGGAGAGCAGGTTTGGGCCTGTAGAGTAGGACCTGGAGCAGGCCCAGTAGGACACAGAACTTGGTGAATGGGACCCCGAGCCAGGGAACCGAGCCACTGGGCTCCCTGGACAGCTGACAGCAGCACCCGGGGTGCCTACCTTGATGATGATCTTCTCCCGCAGCTGGCTGGGCGAGGGCAGCTGGTCAGCGCTGGCCTCCGTGGGCTTCATCAGCAGCAGGTCACCAAACACTTCCTTGAAGGTCTTGGCCATGTGACGCTGCTGCTCCACGCTGCAGTGCTCCTCGATGGACAGGATCACTGGGAAGCTGCAGGCGGAAGAGGGTGGGCAGCTCGGCAGGGGGAGCAGGCACCTCTGCATCTGCCCCACAGAGGGGCCAGGGCAGCTTGGCCCTGGGGCAACAGAAACCGGGTGCTGCTTGGGGCACAGCCCCCACATCTGCCCTCTCAGAAGGAGAGGGGACCTTATCCTGGGTGTGAGGGCACAAGCCTTGGGACTCAGAACAGCTGCAGTCTGATCCAGGAGCTTCCCCATACCCCAGAATGCACCTTTTCTCTATTCTTTTTTTCCATCCATTCAAGTCTTTAAACTTACAGAAAAAAAGTCTCTAATTTTTTTTAAATTTCAAACTTACAGAAAAGATCAAAGACAGTGCAATAAGCACCCATGTAAGCTTCACCTAGGGTCACCAACGTTGACACTGTCCCACGTGCGCATCTACCTACTTTAGTATATTTATTTTCCTTTATTTATAAGGTGTATTGGTTTCATATATTCTCATTCATATATACACACAGGTAATTCACATATGTATGCATGCATACATTTATTATTTGTATGTGTATATATGTATATTTATATAAGGTGTCTGCATTTATAGATCATTTGTGTGTACTAGAGTTGATTTTTCTCATCTATTGAGGTTATGGTCCATAAAGTCACCACCAACACTGATTGGCAAATACCTGAGCCATTGCTCCTAAGGGGAAATACAGGGTCAGGGCCTTTTGAGCCTGTGGTCACAACATTTACCTCAATGGATCAAAATCTGACCTTGTTTTATGTGTGTTTCTATTTAAAGACATCTGATTTGGTATATATTGTTGACTGACATAGGGCTCACAGCCAGCATCACTGCAATTTGTGCCTGAACGAAGCGTATCTGACACAGGTATTTTCTCCATTGGGCACATCACAGCCTTCGTCATGCTCAGGAACACCAGGCAGCCCTCAGCACTGTGCTTCGGACCATCTGAACAGCAAAATTACCAAGAAAAAGCTCAAAAACAGGAAAAATGTGGCACTCAACAGACGGTGAGAAGGACACTTGCTGAAGCTTTCATGCTGTAGACCAGGAAGGTGAGCGCTGCTTTGCTTAACCTCAGCTGAACACGTGTGCATCACATGAGTCTCATTTCCCACACTTTGTGCGTGTCTTAAAATGACCTCAGAGTGCTTTGAGATTTGATTTCGGGTTACAAGTCAATTTTAGCAAGTAGGTCAATTCAGTTACAGAATTCACCAATAAGGATCACCTATCTCCGTCTATATACATTCACATACTAGTACATGCATATACATACATACATACATATATACGCATATATATATGTGTGTGTGTGTACATATACAACACACGCACACTCCTCCTGAGGGAGCAGAAAACTCATTTAGTTATTTATTTTTACATTTTTGGAGATGGAGTTTCACTCATTGCCCAGGCTGAAGTGCAATGGCACGACTTCAGCTCATTGCAACCTCTGCCTCCCAAGTTCAAGCAATTCTCCTGCCTCAGCCTCCTGACTAGCTGAGATTACAGGTGCCTGCCAGCATGCCCAGCTAATTTTTTGTATTTTTAGTAGAGACAGGGTTTCACCATGTTGGCCAGGCTGGTCTCAAACTCCTGACTTCAGCTGATCTACCCACCTCGACCTCCGAAAGTGCTGGGATTATAGGTGTGAGCCACTGTGCCCAGCCTATATTTACATTTCATTTATACATGTATTTACGTTTCCTCCTGAAGCATCTGAAATGAGACGCGGACATCCTCCCCAGGTATCTCTTAAGAACAAGAACATACCCTGACTTCACCACACCATGTCACCCCAGGAAATTATCTTTAAACAATGATTAGACATATTCATCATTAGACATACTCAAATTTCCCCAGTTATCCAAGAAACATAGTGTATAGATGGGGTTTTTCCCACCGAGAATCCATTTGAGGCTTGTGCATGGCATTTACTATGAAACAAAATTATTATTATTATTATTTTTTTTTTGGAGACAGAGTCTTGCTCTGTCGCCCAGGCTGGAGTGCAGTGGCGCGATCTCAGCTCACTGCAAGCTCCGCCTCCTGGGTTCACGCCATTCTCCTGTCTCAGCCTCCCGAGTAGCTGGGAGTACAGGCACCCGCCACCATGCCCGACTAATTTTTTGTATTTTTAGTAGAGACACGGTTTCACCGTGTTAGCCAGGATGGTCTCGATCTCCTGACCTTGTGATCCACCCACCTCGGCCTCCCAAACTGCTGGGATTACAGGCATGAGCCACCACGCCCGGCCGAAAACAAAATTATTCTAAAGGCAGCTATGTCACTTCCATAAACAGGAAACCACATCACTCGATAGAAATGAAGGTAAAAGTGAAAATAAACTGACGATGATAAAAATAAAATCCTTAACCATGTTCCAGCTCAAGTAAATCATAGCCTCATCACTCCTGGAAAGCGTGGACCCAGCTCATTCCCCGATCCTGATCCACACACCCTTACTAGAACACAACAGCTAAAAAGCTTTTAGAACAAAGGCTAGTGAGTTGGTATCAAAACTTAACTGGCAGCAAAATGTGAACCATTCGAATGAATGCTGCTTGCAATCATTTTTTTAAATCCCTCTTAATACCAATAAGGATGCCTTTTGCTGCAAAAACATTAATGCATTCATGTGTAATTACAGAGTTCTAGCCCTATAGGTGTTAGATGATTCCAGGCCTATTTTAACCAGAAAAAACTTCCTCTAGCCACGAATGAGATAATGTTCAGTGAGTGACTATCAACTCACAACCATAAGTACCTATGTCCTGGAAAGGAAAGCAAACTCTCCAAGCAGTGTAAGCAGCCCCTCCACAGTGTCTGTTAACACAGGCTCCTTCCATCTGCCTGGCGGAGGTTGGCACTAAGAAGAGCCAGGGCCCTATGGGGGAGAACACTGCGATGGAGACATCATATGCTTTCATTGAGAGGTTTTCGCCAAGTGGGAAAAGACGTCCATAATTTCATTGTCTCAGAGCAACGCCTCCACCCAGCTCGAGGGACATCTGCGGTAAATGCAATAAAAATAACCACTCGGGCTGGGTGCAGTGGCTCATGCCCATAATCCCAGCTCTTCGGGAGGCTGAGGCGGGAGGATCACCTGAGGTCATGAGTTCAAGACCAGCCTGGCCAACATAGTGAAACTCTGTCTCTACAAAAATACAAAAATTAGTCAGGCATGATGACAGGTGCCTGTAATCCCAGCTACTCGGGAGGCTGAGACAGGGGAATTACTTGAACTCGGGAGGTGGAGGTTGCAGTGAGCCAAGATACTGCCATTGTACTCTAGCCTGGGTGACAGAGCGAGACTACATCTCAGAAAAGAAAAAAGAAAAGAGAAGAGAAGAGAAGAAAAAAGGAAGGAAGGAAGGAATGGAAAGGGAAGGAAGGAAGGAAAGAAAGAAGGAAAGAAGAAGGAAAGAAAGAAGGAAAGAAGGAGGAAAGAAAGAAGGAAAGAAAGAAAATCAATCTTATTGACTGAACACTAAACTCTATGCCTGCATTTAGCACTTGCTGTAATGGCATCTCATTTAATCCTCACAACTGCCCTGTGAGTTGCACACAATTTTCACCTCTGTTTTTTAATGTGGGAATTGAAGCATAGAATGGTAAGTGCTTTGCCCAAGCTAGTACTTCACAGCTGGATTCAAACTTGGCAAAAAGGATTCAGAACCCATACTCGTAAGTGCTATTCTACCCCAGAAGGGATAAAAAGACAACTACCATTCCACTGAGCCTACAGACGGCTTCTTGCCAGCTCTCAGAAAGAATAAGGAACCCAGACCAGGAGTCAGTATATGACGGCCTCCGCCCCAAATCTGGCCTGCCATCTATTTCTGTAATTTGTAATTCAAGTTTCAACCGGAACACAGCCAAGCCCATCTGTTTACCTCCTGTCCACGGCTGTTTTGCACTTCAGCAACAGGGCTGAATAGTTGCAACAGAGACTACAGGACCCACAAAGCCTGAAATTTTTTTTTTTTTTTTTTTTTTTTTTTTTTAAGATGGAGTCTTGTTCTGCCACCCAGGCTGGAGTGCAGTGGCGTGATCTCAGCTCACTGCAAGTTCTGCCTCCCAGGTTCACGCCATTCTCCTGCCTCAGCCTCCCGAGTAGCAGGGACTACAGGTGCCCGCCACCATGCCCAGCTAGTTTTTTTTTGTATTTTTCAGTAGAGACGGGGTTTCACCGTGTTAGCCAGGATGGTCTCGATCTCCTGACCTCGTGATCCACCCGTCCTGGCCTCCCAAAGTGCTGGGATTACAGGCGTGAGCCACCGTGCCCGGCTAGCCTGAAATATTTCCATCTGGCCCTTTACAGAACAATTCTGTTGACCTCCAGCCCAAATCAAGATCTTCTAGTGGGACAGAAAAGGATTAGACCTGAGGTTAGAAACCCCTGAAACAAACCTAAATGTTCTCATCCACTTAACCTCTCCTTGCCTGAATTTATACTCATCTGTTAAATGGGGATGACCATACCAACTTTGCGGCAAAGAATCAAGATGATCACATGTACAAAGGACCTAGCACAGAGCCTGGCCCCAGGCGGCTATTCAAGAAATACACTACCACCACTACTGGCTGCTTGGATTCTGCCTGTAGAAACAGGTTTGGTGGGGGTGACAACTAGGCAGAAAAGAGGGAATTAGGACAGAAGGGGAATTTTAACTTTCCTTGCCTTTTTTTTTTTTTCTTTGAGACAGGGTCTCGCTCCGTTGCCTAGGCTGGAGTGCAGTGGCGCAATCTCAGCTCACTGTAACCTCTGCCTCCCAGGTTCAAGCAATCCTCCCATCTCAGCTTCCCTAGTAGCTGGGACCACAGGTGCATGCCACTGCACCCAGCTGATTTTTTTTTTTTTTTTTTGTATATTTGATAGAGACGGGGTTTCACCATGTTGCCCAGGCTCTTCTCCAACTCCTGACCTCAGGTGATCACACCTCAGACTCCCAAAGTGCCAGGATTACAGGCGTGAGCCACTGCGCCCAGCCTTTCCTTCTCTTTCAAGGGTTCTGAAAGTGGGGGCCAGAGAGAATGAGGAGGCGGGGTGGGCACGAAGCAGCCACAGGGTTTCCCAGCCAGAGCCTCCTCAGGGCTCTAGACTCCAGGAGTAACCTGCACTCTCGGCCTGCAGGGGGTGCTAACACTCGGGTGAGAACTTGATGGCACTGGCTTTGGCCAAGATGGGGCCCAGACCTTCCTACATTTGGAGGGAGGCGTCTATGTGTGTTTGCCTGTCTGTGCATCTGCCCATCCAATCCTAGCTGCCTTCCTCTTTAAGTCACACCACCCAAAAATCAGCCAACTGACCTTGAGGTAACAAAGGCGTGCTCTTTGATGGCCTGTACGACGTCGTCAAACTTGATCTTGGTGGTCCGCGTCCAGCCGTGGTAGATGATCGGCTTCCCATCGGGCCCGTCCCAGCAGTCCACTACAGGGAGAAACGTGGCAGGCTCAACAACACGTGTGTTCACCAACAGCCCCAAGGTCAGCCCCCAGCCCACACACCAGTTCAGTTACTAGACAAGGACGCCCACACTCCCTCCATTCGGCTGCCAACAGGAGGACACGGGTTTCCCTGTGTAAGCAGGGTTCCCTGTGCGCTTACATAATGCAAGTGCAGCTGTCCAAGACAAGCTAGTTTCGATGCTGTTTTTTTATTTTTATTTTTTGGAAGATGAAGTCTCACTCTGTTGCCCAGGCTGGAGTGCAGTGGCGCAATCTCACCCCACTGCAATCTCCGCCTCCCGGGTTCAAGCAATTCCCCTGTGTCAGTCTCCCGAGTAGCTGGGACTATAGACGCGTACCACCACGCCCAGTTAATTTTTTTTTTAATTTTTTTATTATTATACTTTAAGTTGTAGGGTACATGTGCAAAACGTGCAGGTTTGTTACATATGTATACTTGTGCCATGTTGGTGTGCTGCACCCATCAACTCGTCATTTACATCAGTTATAACTCCCAATGCAATCCCTCCCCTCTCCCCCCTCCCCATGATAGGCCCCGGTGTGTGATGTTCCCCTTCCTGAGTCCAAGTGATCTCATTGTTCAGTTCCCACCTATGAGTGAGAACATGCAGTGTTTGGTTTTCTGTTCTTGTGATAGTTTGCTGAGAATGATGGTTTCCAGCTGCATCCATGTCCCTACAAAGGACACAAACTCATCCTTTTTTATGGCTGCATAGTATTCCATGGTGTATATGTGCCACATTTTCTTAATCCAATCTGTCACTGATGGACATTTGGGTTGATTCCAAGTCTTTGCTATTGTGAATAGTGCTGCAATAAACATACGTGTGCATGTGTCTTTATAGCAGCATAATTTATAATCCTTTGGGTATATACCCAGTAATGGGATGGCTGGGTCATATGGTACATCTAGTTCTAGATCCTTGAGGAATCACCATACTGTCTTCCATAATGGTTGAACTAGTTTACAATCCCACCAACAGTGTAAAAGTGTTCCTATTTCTCCACATCCTCTCCAGCACCTGTTGTTTCCTGACTTTTTAATGATTGCCATTCTAACTGGTGTGAGATGGTATCTCATTGTGGTTTTGATTTGCATTTCTCTGATGGCCAGTGATGATGAGCATTTTTTCATGTGTCTGTTGGCTGTATGAATGTCTTCTTTTGAGAAATGTCTGTTCATATCCTTTGCCCACTTTTTGATGGGGTTGTTTTTTTCTTGTAAATTTGTTTGAGTTCTTTGTAGGTTCTGGATATTAGCCCTTTGTCAGATGAGTAGATTGCAAAAATTTTCTCCCATTCTGTAGGTTACCTGTTCACTCTGATGGTAGTTTCTTTTGCTGTGCAGAAGCTCTTTAGTTTAATGAGATCCCATTTGTCAATTTGGGCTTTTGCTGCCGTTGCTTTTGGTGTTTTAGACATGAAGTCTTTGCCCATGCCTATGTCCTGAATGGTACTACCTAGGTTTTCCTCTAGGATTTTTATGGTATTAGGTCTAACATTTAAGTCTCTAATCCATCTTGAATTAATTTTCGTATAAGGAGTAAGGAAAGGATCCAGTTTCAGCTTTCTACTTATGGCTAGCCAATTTTCCCAGCACCATTTATTAAATAGGGAATCCTTTCCCCATTTCTTGTTTCTCTCAGGTTTGTCAAAGATCAGATGGCTGTAGATGTGTGGTATTATTTCTGAGGACTCTGTTCTGTTCCATTGGTCTATATCTCTGTTTTGGTACCAGTACCATGCTGTTTTGGTTACTGTAGCCTTGTAGTATAGTTTGAAGTCAGGTAGTGTGATGCCTCCAGCTTTGTTCTTTTGACTTAGGATTGTCTTGGAGACGCGGGCTCTTTTTTGGTTCCATATGAACTTTAAAGCAGTTTTTTCCAATTCTGTGAAGAAACTCATTGGTAGCTTGATGGGGATGGCATTGAATCTATAAATTACCTTGGGCAGTATGGCCATTTTCACGATATTGATTCTTCCTATCCATGAGCATGGTATGTTCTTCCATTTGTTTGTGTCCTCTTTTATTTCACTGAGCAGTGGTTTGTAGTTCTCCTTAAAGAGGTCCTTTACATCCCTTGTAAGTTAGATTCCTAGGTATTTTATTCTCTTTGAAGCAATTGTGAATGGAAGTTCATTCCTGATTTGGCTCTCTGTTTGTCTGTTACTGGTGTATAAGAATGCTTGTGATTTTTGCACATTAATTTTGTATCCTGAGACTTTGCTGAAGTTGCTTATCAGCTTAAGGAGATTTTGGGCCGAGACAATGGGGTTTTCTAAATATACAATCATGTCATCTGCAAACAGGGACAATTTGACTTCTTCTTTTCCTAACTGAATACCCTTGATTTCTTTCTCTTGCCTAATTGCCCTAGCCAGAACTTCCAACACTATGTTGAATAGGAGTGGTGAGAGAGGGCATCCCTGTCTTGTGCCAGTTTTCAAAGGGAATTTTTCCAGTTTTTGCCCATTCAGTATGATATTGGCTGTGGGTTTGTCATAAATAGCTCTTATTATTTTGAGATACGTTCCATCAATACTGAATTTATTGAGCGTTTTTAGCATGAAGGGCTGTTGAATTTTGTCAAAAGCCTTTTCTGCATCTATTGAGATAATCATGTGGTTCTTGTCTTTAGT
Source organism: Macaca thibetana thibetana (assembly GCF_024542745.1). Taxonomy (NCBI): domain Eukaryota; kingdom Metazoa; phylum Chordata; class Mammalia; order Primates; family Cercopithecidae; genus Macaca; species Macaca thibetana. The sequence goes on along the minus strand of NC_065597.1, from coordinate 24,908,626 downwards.
TCTGTTTATATGCTGGATTATGTTTATTGATTTGCGAATGTTGAACCAGCCTTGCATCCCAGGGATGAAGCCCACTTGATCATGGTGGATAAGCTTTTTGATGTGTTGCTGAATCCGGTTTGCCAGTATTTTATTGAGGATTTTTGCATCGATGTTCATCAGGGATATTGGTCTAAAATTTTCTTTTTTTGTTGTGTCTCTGCCAGGCTTTGGTATCAGGATGATGTTGGCCTCATAAAATGAGTTAGGAAGGACTCCCTCTTTTTCTATTGATTGGAATAGTTTCAGAAGGAATGGTACCAACTCCTCCTTGTACCTCTGGTAGAATTCAGCTGTGAATCCATCTGGTCCTGGACTTTTTTTGGTTGGTAGGCTATTAATTATTGCCTCAATTTCAGGGCCTGCTATTGGTCTATTCAGGGATTCAACTTCTTCCTGGTTTAGTCTTGGAAGAGTGTAAGTGTCCAGGAAATTATCCATTTCTTCAAGATTTTCCAGTTTATTTGCGTAGAGGTGTTTATAGTATTCTCTGATGGTAGTTTGTATTTCTGTGGGGTCGGTGGTGATATCCCCTTTATCATTTTTAATTGCGTCGATTTGATTCTTCTCTCTTTTCTTCTTTATTAGTCTTGCTAGTGGTCTGTCAATTTTGTTGATCTTTTCAAAAAACCAACTCCTGGATTCATTGATTTTTTGGAGGGTTTTTTGTGTCTCTATCTCCTTCAGTTCTGCTCTGATCTTAGTTATTTGTTGCCTTCTGCTAGCTTTCGAATGTGTTTGCTCTTGCTTCTCTAGTTCTTTTAATTGCGATGTTAGAGTGTCAATTTTAGATCTTTCCTGCTTTCTCTTGTGGGCATTTAGTGCTATAAATTTCCCTCTACACACTGCTTTAAATGTGTCCCAGAGATTCTGGTATGTTGTATCTTTGTTCTCATTGGTTTCAAAGAACATCTTTTATTTCTGCCTTCATTTCGTTATGTACCCAGTAGTCATTCAGGAGCAGGTTGTTCAGTTTCCATGTAGTTGAGCGGTTTTGATTGAGTTTCGTAGTCCTGAGTTCTAGTTTGATTGCACTGTGGTCTGAGAGACAGTTTGTTATAATTTCTGTTCTTGTACATTTGCTGAGGAGTGCTTTACTTCCAATTACGTGGTCAATTTTGGAGTAAGTACGATGTGGTGCTGAGAAGAATGTATATTCTGTTGATTTGGGGTGGAGAGTTCTATAGATGTCTATTAGGTCTGCTTGCTGCAGAGATGAGTTCAATTCCTGGATATCCTTGTTAACTTTCTGTCTCGTTGATCTGTCTAATGTTGACAGTGGAGTGTTGAAGTCTCCCATTATTATTGTATGGGAGTCTAAGTCTCTTTGTAAGTCTCTAAGGACTTGCTTTATGAATCTGGGTGCTCCTGTATTGGGTGCATATATATTTAGGATAGTTAGCTCTTCCTGTTGAATTGATCCCTTTACCATTATGTAATGGCCTTCTTTGTCTCTTTTGATCTTTGATGGTTTAAAGTCTGTTTTATCAGAGACTAGTATTGCAACCCCCGCTTTTTTTTGTTCTCCATTTGCTTGGTAAATCTTCCTCCATCCCTTTAATTTGAGCCTATGTATGTCTCTGCGTGTGAGATGGGTCTCCTGAATACAGCAGACTGATGGGTCTTGACTCTTTATCCAGTTTGCCAGTCTGTGTCTTTTAATTGGAGCATTTAGTCCATTTACATTTAAGGTTAAGATTGTTATGTGTGAACTTGATCCTGCCATTATGATATTAACTGGTTATTTTGCTCGTTAGTTGATGCAGTTTCTTCCTAGTCTCGATGGTCTTTACATTTTGGCATGTTTTTGCAATGGCTGGTACCGGTTGTTCCTTTCCATGTTTAGTGCTTCCTTCAGGGTCTCTTGTAAGGCAGGCCTAGTGGTGACAAAATCTCTAAGCATTTGCTTATCTGTAAAGGATTTTATTTCTCCTTCACTTATGAAACTTAGTTTGGCTGGATATGAAATTCTGGGTTTAAAAATCTTTTCTTTAAGAATGTTGAATATTGGCCCCCACTCTCTTCTGGCTTGTAGAGTTTCTGCCGAGAGATCTGCTGTTAGTCTGATGGGCTTCCCTTTGTGGGTAACCCGACCTTTCTCTCTGGCTGCCCTTAAGATTTTTTCCTTCATTTCAACTTTGGTGAATCTGGCAATTATGTGTCTTGGAGTTGCTCTTCTCGAGGAGTATCTTTGTGGCGTTCTCTGTATTTCCTGGATTTGAATGTTGGCCTGCCCTACTAGGTTGGGGAAGTTCTCCTGGATGATATCCTGAAGAGTGTTTTCCAACTTGGTTCCATTTTCCCCCTCACTTTCAGGCACCCCAATCAGATGTAGATTTGGTCTTTTTACATAATCCCATACTTCTTGCAGGCTTTGTTCATTTCTTTTTCTTCTTTTTTCTTTTGGTTTCTCTTCTCGCTTCATTTCATTCATTTGATCCTCAATCGCTGATACTCTTTCTTCCAGTTGATTGAGTCGGTTACTGAAGCTTGTGCATTTGTCACGTATTTCTCGTGTCATGGTTTTCATCTCTTTCATTTCGTTTAGGACCTTCTCTGCATTAATTACTCTAGCCATCAATTCTTCCACTTTTTTTTCAAGATTTTTAGTTTCTTTGCGCTGGGTACGTAATTCCTCCTTTAGCTCTGAGAAATTTGATGGACTGAAGCCTTCTTCTCTCATCTCGTCAAAGTCATTCTCCGTCCAGCTTTGATCCGTTGCTGGCAATGAGCTGCGCTCCTTTGCCGGGGGAGATGCGCTCTTATTTTTTGAATTTCCAGCTTTTCTGCCCTGCTTTTTCCCCATCTTTGTGGTTTTATCTGCCTCTCGTCTTTGATGATGGTGATGTACTGATGGGGTTTTGGTGTAGGTGTCCTTCCTGTTTGATAGTTTTCCTTCTAACAGTCAGGACCCTCAGCTGTAGGTCTGTTGGAGATTGCTTGAGGTCCACTCCAGACCCTGTTTGCCTGGGTATCAGCAGCAGAGGCTGCAGAAGATAGAATATTTCTGAACAGCAAGTGTACCTGTCTGATTCTTGCTTTGGAAGCTTCCTCTCAGGGGTGTACTCCACTCTGTGAGGTGTGGGGTGTCAGACTGCCCCTAGTGGGGGATGTCTCCCAGTTAGGCTACTCAGGGGTCAGGGACCCACTTGAGCAGGGAGTCTGTCCCTTCTCAGATCTCAACCTCCGTGTTGGGAGATCCACTGCTCTCTTCAAAGCTGTCAGAGTCGTTTGCGTCTGCAGAGGTTTCTGCTACGTTTGTTATTGTTTACTGTGCCCTGTCCCCAGAGGTGGAGTCTACAGAGACAGGCAGGTTTCCTTGAGCTGCTGTGAGCTCCACCCAGTTCGAGCTTCCCAGCAGCTTTGTTTACCTACTTAAGCCTCGGCAATGGCGGGCGCCCCTCCCCCAGCCTCGCTGCTGCCTTGCCGGTAGATCACAGACTGCTGTGCTAGCAATGAGGGAGGCTCCGTGGGTGTGGGACCCTCCTGGACAGGTGTGGGATATGATCTCCTGGTGTGCCTGTTTGCTTAAAGCGCAGTATTGGGGTGGGAGTTACCCGATTTTCCAGGTGTTGTGTGTCTCAGTTCCCCTGGCTAGGAAAAGGGATTCCCTTCCCCCTTGTGCTTCCCAGGTGAGGCAATGCCTCGCCCTGCTTCAGCTCTAGCTGGTCGGGCTGCAGCAGCTGACCAGCACCGATCGTCCGGCACTCCCCAGTGAGATGAACCCAGTACCTCAGTTGAAAATGCAGAAATCACCGGTCTTCTGTGTCGCTCGCGCTGGGAGTTGGAGACTGGAGCTGTTCCTATTCGGCCATCTTGCTCCGCCCCCAATTTTTTGTGTTTTAGTAAAGACAGGTTTGCACCATGTTGGCCAGGGTGGTCTCGATATCCTGTCCTCATGATCCGCCCGCCTCAGCCTCCCGAAGTGCTGGGATTAAAGGCATGAGCCACTGCGCCCGGCCTCAATGCTTCTTTTTAAAGAAGATTTTACCACGTGTTTTATTTTGACTTTGCCTGTTGAAAACCTTGACTGCCTTTTTTGCCCGTGGAAATGATACAGAGCAATGAGAAATTTATTTGTAAAGGTTCACAGTAAAATTTTCAGACAGAAATGGGTCATGTGGAAGGTGAACATCCCCAATCTTTTGGACCCCCTGAGGGCACAGGAGCTGACTGCTTAAAGTTTTTCTTCTAAACATTTGTTTTTTCCTGAGGGAGGAGAAAAATCATAAATGGGAGGAAAGTCTATAGAATAACTGCTACAAAACATTGCTTCCATGATGAGTGGTTTTTGTAACACTGGAGCCTAAGTCAGTGGTTGTTGCCTTTTTTTTTTTTGAGACAAAGTCTCCCTCTGTTGCCCAGGCTGGAGTGCAGTGGCACGATCTCAGCTTACTGCAACCTCTGCTTCCCAGGCTCAAGCGATTCTTGTGCCTCGGCCTCCCAAGTAGCTGGGATGACAGATGTGCACCATCACACCTGGCAATTTTCATATTTTTAGTAGAGACAGCGTTTCGCCATGTTGGCCAGACTGGTCTCAAACTGATCTCAAGTGATCTCCTGATCTCAAGTGACCCGCCCACCTCGATCTCTCACAGTGCTGGGATTACAGGCATGAGACACCATGCCCAGCTGGCTGTTGCCTTTTCTCAGCCAAATGCACCCATGAGCCTTTAGTGAGAGAGAGGCTGGAAGGAAAAGAGCCAGAGAGGCTATGAGAAGGAAGGAGGGAAGTAAGGCCTCTGCCATCTGCCCAGCCACAGATGCCAGCTGACCCTTCTCTTCTTTTCTGTTTAGACACAGAGTCTCACTCTGTTGCCCAGGCTAGAGTGCAGTGGCACAATCACAGCTCACCACTGCCTCAACCTCCTGGGCTCAAGCGATCCTCCCACCTCAGCCTCTCAAGTTGTTGGGACCACAGGTGCATGCCACCACACACAGCTAATTTTTTTACTTTTTGTAATGACGGAATCTCACCATGTCGCCCAGGCTGGTCTCAAACTCTCGGCCTCATGCAGTCCCCTCCCACTTCAGCCTCCCAAAGTGCTGGGATTACAGGCAGGAGCCACCATATCCGGCCCTGATCGTTCTTTTCACATTTGCTCACAGAACTCCCAATCCAGGTGATATGGGGTACCTGTGCACACCTAGGACCCAGCTGCCAAAACACCGTGGGTGTCTGTCTGCCTTTTTCTAATACCAGCCCAGGGGGAAGCTGAGGAGATACAGATGACAGGGACTCTGTCTCAAAAAAAAAAAAAAAAGAAAGAAAAATCACACTCTAACCCCATAAATATGCACAGTTATTATGTGTCCATTAAAACTTTTTTAAAATTTGAAAGAAAACGTAGAGCAACCACATGGTTATCCTCAATGTGCTGTGAGCGTGACCTCGGCCAAGAAGGAGCTACTCACGTTCAATGCAGCGACAGCCCATGCGCAGGCAGCGGATGTAAGCTTCTGGGGATGACTCGCTCCGCAGCTGGTCACCTGTGAGGTACCTGCAGGAGAGAAGGCAGGTGGCCGTGAGGGGGTGGCAGCCACAGGGGTTGGGGGGCAAGCCTGCACCTCAGAGTGTTGCGGGGGAACTTCTCAGCCTGAGTTCCCAAAGCTCTGAATTCTTCCATCTGGAAAGACTCAAAGCTAAGGGCTAGGACAGAAATACACAATTCCACGGTCACACTGGGCATGAGCTTTGAACTCAGGTCACAACCACAGGAGGTGACTGCTGACCACCTGGGCAATGCAAGCATGGAGAGGACGTGTTCTTTTGAGGAGAAGTTGGTCAAAGCGCATCAGAAGCAAAAAAAGCTGCAGAAGATGAATTAACAAAGCCCCGTGGCCAACCTCTGGGTCCTCGGTCTAAACAGAGATGGGCGCTTCTTTTGATATCAGGGCCCAAGGCCAGGCACAGAACAGGCATTCAACAACTGTTGGTGGAATCGACTATGCTAGGAGCGACACCCACCAAAACTGCCATAAGAATGACTCCTTAACGCACTTTCTTCCTCACCATGATTCACCTCAACTTTTTTTTTTTTTTTTTTTTTTTGAGACGGAGTCTCGCTCTGTCGTCCAGGCTGGAGTGCAGTGGCCAGATCTCAGCTCACTGCAAGGTCCGCCTCCCGGGTTTACGCCATTCTCCTGCCTCAGCCTCCCGAGTAGCTGGGACTACAGGTGCCCGCCACCATGCCCAGCTAGTTTTTTGTATTTTTTAGTAGAGACGGGGTTTCACCGTGTTAGCCAGGATGGTCTCGATTTCCTGACCTCGTGATCCACCCATCTCAGCCTCCCAAAGTGCTGGGATTACAGGCTTGAGCCACAGCACCCGGCCCACCTCAACTTTTTTTAAAGTTTGTGTTCCGAGGCCAGGCACAGAGGCTCACACCTGTAGTCCCAGCAGTTTGGGAGGCTGAGGCGGGCAGATCATGAGGTCAGGTGTTCGAGACCAACCTGGCCAACATAGTGAAATTCTGTCTCTACTAAAAATACAAAAAAAAAAAAAATAGCTGGGCATGGTGGCATGTGCCTGTAGTCCCAGCTACTCGGGAGGCTAAGGCAGGAGAATCTCTTGAACCAAAGAGGCAGAGGTTGTGACGAGCCGAGATTGCACCACTGCACTCCAGCCTGGGCAACAGAGCAAGACCCCGTCTGAAAAAAAAAAAAGTTTATTCCTCACACTGGGGCCTGTCAGAGGGTGGTAGGAGGAAGAGGATCAGGAAAAATAACTAATGGGTAGTAGGCTTAATGCCTGGGTGACAAAATAATCTGCACAGTAAACCCCCATGACACAGGTTGACCTGTGTAACAAACCTGCACACGTACCTCTGAACTGAAAATAAAAGGTTTTTTTTAAGTTTGTATTTCTTAACTGTCTTCTAGGTTTTCTAGAATTCACCGTGCGGAAACACAAACTCTTAAAATGATGGGCATGGTGGGGAACAGAGAACTGTGAAATCAGTTTTCCCCTGAAAGAGATTTTTACCTTCCCAAATGCCTGGAGCATAACACCATTAAAAGCCTTTTCCCAGATGACCCCCTGGAATGTCACTTAGGAAAGTCCCCACCCATAGCTCCGGGAGCCATGACCCAAGGACTTCACCCCTCACCCAATAAGAAACACTAAATACTGGAACATCAGTGCAACATCCGTTATCCTCCTTCTGTTGCAATCAGAGTAACCATCCCAAGAGGCCCCTGTGAGCATCTTGTTTTCTGGTTAAAAGTCGTCAGGGTCTTCCCGACAGCTCTCATGGTGACCTACAAGATCCCACTCCAGCAGGACCTGCCTTCCTCCCCTCCTGACACCGCTCTCCTGGATTCTGCACTCCAGCCTTAGCAGACTCTTTTCAGTTGCTCCTGCCCCAGGGCCTTGGCACATGCTGTTCCTCTGTCTGAAACACTTCTCCTCGCCTTACCACCCGCTCCCCACAGCAGCAAGTCCTCTTCTAGGGTTAACTTTCAGTGGAGGCCTTCCTCCCAGCACATGAGGACGTGGCTGCCACCTGTTCACAGCCACATCCCCAGCTCCCAGCAGGCAGGGGCACACAGTCCCTATGAATCAATTCAATGAGTCACCGAGTTGCTTTGGTGTGGCTACTCAGCGATGCCCAAATCACGAAAAACTAAGTTTACTACATTACTTTAGTTACTAAGTTACTTTAAGTTACTTTTGTTTTTACTAGCTTTTTAGGGCCACAGAAAACAGATTATTATTACAATGCCAACTGAGAAAGGGAGGCGTGTTCCCTGCCCCTTCCAGAAGCTTCTCTGTATTCTAGTCCAAGGAATGCGACGCTACACCCTCCACCTGCTTCTCAACACGGCTCACCAGAGCAGCATATTGGACCCCTGCCTCTACCCTCACATGCTCTGTGCTGCCCAACCCATCACAGGTTCATCTGAAACTCACGTGTTATGGGACGAGGAGATCCAGTAATGAGACAGGGGGTTGTTCATGTCCTGCATGTCCACCGCGTCATACTTCTCATCCCAGATGCTGTTTTCTCGTGAAAACAGGTACGTGAGGAACTAAAAGAGTCAAACACGAAGACTGAATCATCACGTTGATGGGAGGGATGGTGTCTGCCTGTTTCTGTTCTGTGTCTACCCAGGGGAAGAACAGCTCTGATGCGTGAAACCAACAGACGGTCTCCAGACCTCAGTTATCCACATTTTCAATACTGAAGGTTCAGACTGCAATGGGCTGCAGTGACATATTTGTTCCACAGACCTAGACAACATTTTCCTTTGTAATGCTTATCCTAAAATATTTCCTACTGCAAGGGTTTATGCTTACCATATATACATTGTTGTTGCCTTTTGTTTGTTTTTTCAGACAGAGTCTTGCTCTGTTGCCAAGGCTGCAGTGCAGTGGCACAATCTCAGCTCACTGCAACCTCCACTTCCTGGGTTCAAGCGATTCTCCTGCCTCAGCCTCCCAAGTAGCTGGGATAACAGGCATGCACCACCACACCAGGCTAATTTTTGTATTTTTAGTAGAGACAGAATTTTACCATGTTGGCCAGGCTGGTCTCAAACTCCTAACCTCAAGCGATCCACCCGCCTCAGCCTCCCAAAGTGCTGGAATTACAGGTGTGAGTCACTGCACTCGGCCTCATATGTACGTTTTAAAGCATAACAGTAGCATGAAAAGTTGTGAACCCACTACCCAACTGAAGAAACAAGAGTGTTATCCATATCAGAATGTTGAAAGGGCAGCAAATTTCAAGTTACAATTCCTGGCCCCTTTTAAAAAAAAAAAAAAAAATGCTTTAGCGACCTTGGCCTACTTTCTGCTGCCTGCGAACGACCTCATATGGGGCAGGCGCTCCCCAGTTCCAACTCCCCTCCTTCCCTATGCAAGGTCAAAGGCAACCATTCTGACCTGCAAGCACCCAGACACCTTCGCATTTTGTTTCTGTGCTTGCAATGGTTCAACTCTCCCTGGTGGCAGATGCCCTCTAGTGGCAAAATCAGTAATCCCACCCAGGCAACACGGTCAATAGAGAAGAGTAAGAAAAGGCTATAAAACTGCTTTAGCAAAAATCAGAACAACGAGAAAATTATGACAACGAAACAGACCTGATCTAACCAACCTCTATCTTGCCTTTAACCTCCAAACTGCCCTTAATTATTCCCGGGCTTGGGCCAAAGTAATTTTGGAAAACATTTAGTTTATAGTTTAAGTAACAGCCCTTCCCCAAAACTAAACTGCCTTTGTAAAGCTAAACAAAGACCAGGTTAGGAGGATGAGAGGGGCCTGAATTCCGCTAAGGTGGAGACTAATTGGTTACCAGCCATTTTTCTGGAGGTTATAAGATTCGCAACTTCCCCAGGTACTCCTCAGATAACATCACTCTTGTTTAACCTAAGATTGGCCTTTTGAGATGTCTTTTTGGGCATTTGCATGGCTCTACCTGGACCGCCCACTGGTCCTGTGGCCCCACCTAGAAGCACTCTATTTTCCACACCCATAGGATTGCATCTCCAACCAATCAGCAGCACCCCTTCCCTGGCCCTCCAAACGATCTTTAAAAAACCCTAGCCTCGGCCAGGTGTGGTGGCTCACATCTATAAGCCCAGCACTTTCGGAGGCTGAGGCAGGCTGATCACAAGGTCAGGAGTTGGAAACCAGCCTGGCCAACATAATGAAACTCTATCTCTACTAAAAATACCAAAAAATTAGCCAGGCATGGTGGAGGGCGCCTGGAATCCCAGCTACTAGGGAGGCTGAGGCACAAGAATCACTTGAACCTGGGAGGCGGAGGTTGCAGTGAGCTGAGATCGCACCACTGCACTCCAGGCTGGGTGGCAGACTGAGACACCATCTTAGAAACAAAAACACAAGCAAACAAACAAAGATATAAAAAACAAAACTCGAGCCTCTGAAAGGGAGGATGATTTGAGTAATAATAAAACTTGAGTCTCCCATTCATCCGGCTCTACGTGAGTTCAACTCTTTCCCAGTTTCACTTCCCCTGCCTTGATCAATTGGCTGTGTCTAGGCAGCAGGCAAAATGAACCCACTGGACAGTTAACAGTTAAAGTAATCTGGAACCTGGGAGGAAAAAAAAAAAGAAAAACACTCACAAATAACCAGTCAGTCGAGGGGACATCAAACAGCAAAGCTCTCCAAGGAAAGAGAACAGAAAATAAACCTCGGAAAGCACAGACGTCAATCAAAAAGTCACCCCCACGCGACAACAAGCCCAGCTACTCACCTCATCCACAAACAAGAAAGGCTCAGCAGTTTCGCGCATGGTGTCATCGATGAACTTTGTCATCCGCTCACGGACTTTGCTCAGATCCTGAGCCCAATGCTCCTTAAAATGAGAAACAGAACAAGAGATCACCAGAATGAGTACTGATAAAATTCTTCGTTTCCCAGGATCCAGACAGTCGCGATCAAAGACTGGCACATCAACCAATTCCGAAATCACATGTTGCAATCGAGCACCACATGTTGAGGCCTCATTCTGCACATGGCCCTCTGCCAGGGGTCAGCAAAGACTCTCTGCAAAGAGCCAGAGAGTAAATATTTTGGGCTCTGTGAGCCATATGGTGTCTGTCGCAACCTCTCAACTCCGCTGCTGTGGTGCAAAAGCAGCCACAGATAATCCGCGGGCAAATGGGCATGGCTGTATTCCAACAAAATTTTGTTTATAAAAACAAGGTCAGCTGTATTTGGCCCATAGGTTATGGTTTGCCAGCTTCTGCCCTATGACAGCTCTTTACGTTAGTATGAAGCAGCCTGGGGGCATGGCAGTTACATCAGCCTTCCAGGTCACTTACCTGGGTTGGCCTCTCATTCTACCTAGGTGACCTTGGGCAAGTTACATACCGTCTCTGTGCCTCCGCATCCACGAAGCAGGAGTAAGAGTATCTACCACACAGTTTGTGTAAAGCACTGTATGAAATGGATACTGTATGAAGCATTGTATGAAATCTTATTAGGTTATGTGCCTAACGCAGCACCTGGTGCATAGAAAGTGCTCAGACCCACTTTGGGAGGCCGAGGCGGGTGGATTGCCTGAGCTCAGGAGTTCAAGACCAGCCTGGCCAACATAGTGAAACCCCATCTCTAATAAAATACAAAAAAAAATTTTTTTTTAATCAGCTGGGCGTGGTGGCGGGCGCTGTAATCCCAGCTACTCAGGAGGCTGAGGCAGGAGAATTGCTTGAACCGGAGAGGCAGAGGCTGCAGTGAGCCAAGGTTGTACCACTGCACACCAGCCTGGGCAACAGAGTGAAACTCTGTCTCAAAAAAAAGAAAGTGCTCTGACCATGGCAGCTTGTGCAAACAAGCATCTATCTTTCTCCTATGGTCATCCCACTTAGTCCACATAACTCCGCAAAGTCATTTACTGCCATTGTCATTTTAGAGACAAGGAAAGAGGCCCAGGAACAATACCTCATGATCCTAAGCCCACACAGCTTGTAAATTGCAGAGTCTCAGCTCCAAATAGCTAAACTGACATGGAATGTAATCATATGCCCTCTTTCCAAGAGAATAGGCAAACAGGGCTGCTAAAACACTGATAACGTCTGAAATATACATGACCAGTTCCAAAGCAGCTGCTGCACAGTCCTAGACATTCTAGAAATCCTTTTTTAAAAGAATGTATAATATGAAGTAATATTGCTTTCCTCTCCATGCCCTGAAATGCCAAATATTCATAGGAAAAGAGCATGAAATATGTCATGTAAATTCAACATTGATCAATGCTTTCTTCACTTCAAATATTCTAAAACCTTTATCTTTATGACTAACAGGAGCAAATATGCTACCAGATGTGTGTGTGGTTCGATGGGAAGGGCTGGATGAGGATGTCTGAAAGAATGAAAAATAGAAGAACAGACGCAAATGAGGTGGTGACCAGGAGGCTTGTGACATGCATGGGTGTAAGACAAAAATGAACAGCTGTTGACTCTTGCAAATTTACCTGGATCAGGAGCCCAAAACAGCCAGGAAGCTGGGAAACTGCGAGCTCTTTTGAATACAGGAGTGTCAGAATCTTTGAATACTACAACATGAAACCCAAATTGTGGGATATTTTATTAAAATACTTTGCCTGACCAAGATGTCCCAAAGAGGCTGGAGGTATCCTCCTCCCTGCCCCCTACAAAGTTTTTACATTTATCAAAATGCATGGGTACTTAGCTAATACAACCTGGCACTGGACCGACTGCAAAGAAAGAAATCTTCTGCCTAAAGGAGATTGAAATATCAATATTCTAGGGGTTGTAAAATGCATCTACTTGGTGTGGGGTATTGCACTAGACACCTATAATAGTGAAAATGGCAAAGAATAATGATGAAAATAAAAATAAATGATGATGGCCGTCAACACTGGGCACTAACTCTACACCAGGCCCCACATAGTGGCTCATCGTGAACTTACCACCACCCCAGGAGGCACAGGTTATTCTCCATGTCATATAAATGGGGAAACAGAGGCCTGCTTCACATGGGCCAAAATGTATACAACCTATACAACTAGGCTTCTAGTCGTTAACTTAGTGTTCCCAGACATGAGCCTCAGACTAAACCCAGAAACACTGATTCTGGAAACATACGTTTAACTCCCTTGCTATCCCATCACCCGTCCATCCCAGAGCTGCACTATGGCGTGCTGAGCCAATCTTCTAAAGACATTTCAAGTTTTCATTTCTATTAAAAATGCTGCCATTATTTCCTTAGGATAAGTGTGCGGGAGGGCAACAATTTACTCAAGATATAGAATCTAGTTTTAAAGCTTTCTTTTCATTGCATACAGCCAAAGTGTTTTCTAGAAAAGTCATACTAATTTGCACACAAAGTGCTGCAGTGATTATTCCATACAAGCATCTGTGTGACCAACAATCACCACATGGATGCTCATGGCTGGTCGGGTCCTAACTCCGCAGATGCAAAGAGAGCGAGCTCCTACTTTCTCCTGGCCGCAAATCCCTGATCTCTAAGGGCAGCCCAGTAAAGGGCCCCATTTGGGGAAAGCATGTAATAAAGTCAACCACCACTAGGTGGGGCTAAATCTATATGCCCAAGTCTCCCCACCAGTTGGTAAATTCTAGGAGGCGAGGCTACTTGTCCCCAAGAATTTAACCAATTTAACTTTAATCGTTTCCTACTAAACTGAATAATTTAGTGGAAGGAAAATCATGACAGGAAAAAAGTGCTTGAATTTCTCTGCTTCACTCTAGCACCAGCACACACCTAACATGTGACTGTGCCCAATAAAATTAATGTATTACCTTCATTTTACCTCCTCCCTCAGACTTAGTCTCAGGTTGGGCAAATAAGCCTTCTTTTGATCACTGTCATTCAACCCCGGCACTGGGAAGGCATGATGCCTACAACATGCGTCAACATTCTCATTCACCATTTATCAGTCTACTAGGGTAGCTATGACCCTTCCCTGAGCCCTCAGTGTGGCTGGCCTTGTGCAAAACACATCTTCCCTACTCTTAAGTGTCTCTTCCATCAGTGAAAGCCAAACACAGGCTGGGTATTGGATGCCATTTAAAAATTACTGCTAATTGCACAAGCTGTAATAGGAGTGTTATGGCTATATTTTTTTAAAAAAACAAAAAGTCAGCCGGGCGCGGTGGCTCATGCCTATAATCCCAGCACTTTGGGAGGCTGAGGTGGGTGGATCACAAGGTCAGGAGATCGTGACCATCCTGGCCAACACGGTGAAACCCCGTCTCTACTAACAATACAAAAAATTAGCCAGGCATGGTGGCGGGTGCCTGTAGTCCCAGCTACTCGGGAGGCTGAGGCAGGAGAATGCCGTGAACCCGGGAGGCAGAGCTTGCAGTAAGCCGAGATTGCACCACTGCACTCCAGCCTGGGCGACAGAGCAAGACTCTGTCTCAAAAAAGAAAAGAAAAAAGGAAAAAAAAGTCCTATCCATGAGAGAAACATATGGAAGTATTTACAAACAAAATGACGCAAAGTCTGGGGGTTGCTTTAGAATTCTTCAGAAAAGAAATGAAGAAAGGGGAAGGGTAGGGAGACACGTGTGTGGACTTAGAAATGGATGAAATAAAACTGGCAAAGTGGGCCGGGCACAGTGCCTCATGTGTGTAATCCCAGCAATTTGGGGACTGAGACAGGTGAGTCACTTGAGTCCAGGAGTTGGAGACCAGCCTGAGCGACATGGCGAAACCGTTTCTACTAAAGATACAAAAATTGGTCGGGGCTGGGCCTGGTGGCTCACACCTGTAATCCCAGCACTTTGGGAGGCCAAGGCAGGTGGATCACCTGAGGCCAGGAGTTCAATACCAGGCTGACCATCATTGTGAAAACCCGACTCTATTAAAAATACAAAAATACAGGTGTGTGGCAGACCTGTAATCCCAGCTACTTGGGAAGTTGAGGAAGGAGAATCCTTTGAACATGGGAGGCGGAGGTTGCAGTGGGCCAAGATCAAGCCATTGTACTCCAGCCTAGGTGACAGAGCAAGATTCTATCTCAAAAAAAAAATTGTCGGGCATGGTGACACATACCTGTAGTCCCAGCTATTCAGTAGGCTGAGGCAGGAGGATCGCTTAAGCCCAGGAGGTTGAGGCTGCAGTGAGCTGTTATTATGTCACTGCACTCCAGCCCGGGCAACAGGGTGAGTGGGACCTTGTCTCAAACGAAAAGAAAAATTGGCTAAATGCTCATAATTTTTAATCTGAGTGATGATACATGGTGGTTCATTAAACCATCTGTCTGCTTTTGTGTATATTTGAAATGTTCTGCAAGACAAGAGGTTTTTTAAGTAAATGAACTTAATTTTGCTTCAACCCTAAAACTGCTCTAAAATATAGTCTATTTTTTAAAAACTGAATTAAAAGAAAAAAGTAAATGGAACTCCAATGATACAAACAAAATTTTTAGATTTATATGTGAATAGGCATGCATACATGTACACACACACACAGATCCATATAATCGTCTCTGATCCCCACAATTCTCAGAGGTAGATGCTCTCAATCCCACTTAAAGAAGAGGAAACTGGGGCACAGAAAGGGTAAACCACCTGTCCATGGCTGTGCAGCTGGTAAGAAGATTTCAAGTTGAGCTCACTCTCACAGTTTCTTGTCCTCAGCACTATAGGCACTTGGGGCTGAATATCTCTTTGGTTTGTTTTGTTTTGTTTTGTTTTTGGTGGGGGGGTGGTTTTGTTTTTTGAGACAGAGTCTTGCTCTGTTGCCCAGGCTGCAGTGCAGTGGCGCAATCTCGGCTGACTGCAACTTCTGCCTCCCAGGTTCAAGTGATTCTCCTGCCTCAGCCTCCCAAGTAGCTGAGATTACAGGCACCCACCACAATGCCCAGCTAATTTTTGTATTTTTAGTAGAGATGGGGTTTCGCCATGTTGGCCAGGTAGGTCTCGAACTCCTGGCATCAAGTAATCTGCCCGCCTCGGCCTCCCAAAGTGCTGGGATTATAGGCATGAGCCACCCTACCAGGCCCTAAATATTTCTTTGTTGTGGGGAGGAGGGGGACTGCCCTGGGCAATGTGGGGTATTTAGCAGCATCCCTGGCCTTGACCTGCTAGATGCCAGCAGCAGCCTCCAGCTGTGACACCCACCCATGTCTCTGGACACTGCCCAGTGTCCTCTGGGGGCATCGTCACAGCAGTGGAAGACCAATGCACAACACAAACCCCCCTTGAGTCTATAGCTGGGCTCAAGGCCCACAGGCAAACCCTGTCCAGGGAGACCGTCCCAGGCATCATCTGTTTAAGGACAGCTGGGCTAGTTTATCTCCCAGGAGACCTGGCAGGCTTGATAAATCTGGTCCCATCCTCCCATCAATCAAGGAAGGCTTCCCAGGCAGTGACACCTGATATGATGACAGAAAAGCTGACGCCAGCCAGGTGAGGGCAGCTCCTTCCTCAGGCCCTCACCTCTCCTGCCCTGCCCTGGAATCTTCTCACTCTTCCCATCCTCAATGTGTGTCTTGAAAAAAGGCCCGACATGAGGCTCTTCTCATCCAGAGTCTCAGTGGCATCAGACAACAATCTGAAGTATCTGGCATCTGGGAGACTGCAGTCATTCCATGAAGACAGGTGGCCAGGTGAGCACAGGTGGCCAGGTGAGCACAAGTGGCAGAAGCGTGAGACCAGTCCCCGGCAGCATCCTGCCAGCTCCCCCAGTCACCCAAACACCTTGTGCTTTCTCACCTGCTGTTCATGTACGAGAAACCTCTGGAAGTCATGCAGGTAAACAGCGGAGGCATCCGGCCTGTCTGTGTTCCTGTCCTCGGGGAAAAGGGGTGCGGTTAGAGACAGGCACATTCAACACAGGAGTCGAGAGGAGACGCCAGCCAATGGGGCAGCCTGTCACCTAGAGCGCCCCACTGAGTCTGACGCTGTGTTAGGTACCAGGCTGACCAACAGGAAGACACAGGTGAATGACACAATGTCCCTCACCTACAGGGATTCAGAGGGGCCCTGACATCGGAATCTCAAGGGGCAGGCCCTGGCGTCTGCATCTAGCCGCTCCAAAATAGCTCTGGTGCCCTCCAGTCTGAGGAGCAGTTCACAGTGTGGCCACGGGGAAGACAAGCGAACCAGGCATTTGGGATACGGTGTAGCAAGAGATGAGGGTGGGAGGGGAGAGGCAGAGTGGGAACCGCTGAGAGGGCCCCAAACCCAGACCTGGAGGGCCAGAGGGGCTTTCCTGAGGAAAAGGCACCTACGTGAGTTCCAGAGAATGAGGTGGGGTGAGCCAGAAGGAGGTGGGGTGAGCCAGAAGGAGGTGCAGAGTGCCATGCAAGGAAACCATAGATGCAGCGGCCTCGAGGAAAAGAGAAGGGAGGGGAAAAGAGGAAGAGGGCTAGGAGAGAGGGAACGCAGGCTGGAGGGAGGGATTGCAGAGTGAAAGATGTGGGGAACACAGGGACATGAGCGTGCCTACCCAATGCCCAGACAGGGCTGGACACGCTACCCACCCTTATAGGGAGAGCTGGTGTTGGAGAAAGGAAAGGAGCCAGACCCAAGCGCCTCCTCAGAAGCCATGATCCAGAGTTCCCTGGGTCATTGAGGCCTCTGGAGTGGGGACCAGATGAGGCCCCCCAGACTCCAGGCTATCCGGGCACAATTAACTGGAGTGTGGAAAACACATCCCTGGACCAAGCAGAGGTCGGGTATCAGGGAGGGAACACTACACTCCGAATAAAGGCAGGACTCCCGCCTTGGCCAGCAGGTCACCAGAAAAACAAGGCCTTATTGGGTCAGCATGAGCCACATCCAGGTTGGATGAGGAGTACATTCTGCCACTTGAGGCCTTCCAGGGAAATGGGTACGTTTCCCTGAGCCCTTGCAGGACCCTGGGGAAAAGAGGTCTATTTCACATAGTTTAAGTCATCAAACGTTCCCTGCACTTTCTCCCTTTACTAAACACTCAGGGTCCAGGAGTCTGCTGTCTTTAATTATGAGTACATTTCTAACCTTTCCTTGGCAGCCTCACGGTCTAACACTAAGCTTTTCATTAAAATACTATGTGGAAATTATGGCTGGGCACAGTGGCACATTCCTGTAATCCCAGCACTCTGGGAGGCCGAGGCAGGTGGATCACCTGAGGTCAGGAGTTCAAGACCAGCCTGGCCAACATGGTGAAACCCCGTCTCTAATAAAAATACAAAAAAAAAAAAAAAATAGCTGGACATGGTGGATGCCTGTAATCCCAGCTACTCGGAGGATGAGGCAGGAGAATCACTTGAACTTGGGAAATGGAGGTTGGAGTGAGCCGAGATTGCGCCAATGCACTCCAGCCTAGGCAACAGAGGGAGGCTCCATCTCGAATATAAATATATATATTTTTATATATATTCATATATGTAAATATATATGAATATAAATAATATATAAATTATATATATTGGATTCATTTTATTTATACTTTGGAGTCTTAGAGTTTCTGATTTCAGAAGTGACAGAGGGAAAAGTTGCTCACCAATGAGGACTGGATCAATGTACCCCAGACCATTAATTCCAGGGCCAACACTTCTCCCAGTCAGATAGGCTGGGGAAACACAAAACATCTCAGAAATTCCCCACTTGGGTAATCATGAAGCACGGTAAATGTCCTGATAAGTCCTGCAACACTGACTTTTTAGTAATAATATTACTATTTATGAGCCCCTCATGGGTGCCAAACACCATGTGAAGCAGTTTATACACTTGAACTCATTTTAATTCCGTTAAACCTGTTTAACAAGGAATTTTTCACTTATTTGATCGTTAACATTCGTTTTTGTAATTTAAAAAAAAAAAAACTATTAACCTGTCACATCGCATGAGGCACATTCTGGGAAAGAAGGCCCTGAGGCACACAGGCCTTTCTACAGAACCTTCTAGACCATCCTCCCAGCGCTCCACACCCTCCTGTTGCTACTGCTCATGTCTATCCACACCACAAGCGTGGGATGGCCAATTCCCCAGCAGGGTACCCCTGTCCCTCTGGAGGTCAGCGCCTGCACACACAGGCATCCTCTCCTGGAGGCCAGCTGGGCACCAGGCACTGAGGTCCGGCACAGCCGCCCCAAACAACACGCAAGGGCTGCCTCACCCCAGGATGAACACGGACGAATCCTTTTTGAATTCATCGAGAATCTGAAATGGAAAGCACACACAAAGAACCTTAGACAAGTCACTTAACGCAAAAACGGAAAGATTTTTTTTGTTGTTAAAAAAGCATCATTTTGTCAGATGCAACAAGATCATTAAAAATATCATTTTAATTGGTGTTAGTTGTAAATATTCAAATATAACAGAAACTTAAGAAGCAAAAGGTAGAAGCCCCCCTCATCCCCTCCACAGTCTTATTCCCAAGAAGCAATCACCCTTAAGAATTTCATAGGTTTCCTTCTAGAATTTGTTTTAGGGATATTCATTTAATTGTATCATATTATGTTATATCATTTACATACATCTCACAATTTTTTGCTGTGTTTCAAGCTTTACATATTACTCTTCAACCTCAAATAACCCTGTTTCCTTTCTTTGAAAAACCATTGTATTCCATAATACGCATGTCACTCAATTTTTGTTACATCTAGTATTATTTTTTAAGTGTCCCTGTGTGCACATTTCCGTATCTTTGCCCACGTGTGCCAGTTTTTCCACAGAGTAGAGTCCTAGAAGGAAAAGCACCTAGACACAGCACGTTGTAGGCACACTGGCTTTGATCAATTCTGCCAAGGTGCTCTCAAAACAGTTGAGATGGGCGCCTCCACTGGGGTACACATTCCTTTTCCACACCCTCACTGCCAGGTTTCTTTAGAGATGGGGTCTCACTGTTACCCAGGCTGGAGTGCAGTGGCACAATCGTAGTTCACTGCAGCCTCACTCTCCCAGGCTCACATGATCTTCCTGTATCAGCTTCCTGAGGAGCTGGGACTACAGGCGCGCGCCACCATGCCCAGCCAATTTTTTTTCTTTTTGTAGAGATGGGGGTCTTACTATGTTGCCCAGACTGGCCTTGAACTCCTGGCCTCAAGAGATCCTCCCTCCTGAGCCTCCTGAGTAGCTAGGATTACAGGCAACTTTCCAATCTTTAATATTTCAAAGATGCACTTCTAATCTTCGAAGGCAAGAGGACGAAAGAAATATTGAACTGCTTCAGCTCTTCTCTTCACAGCCCACTGCCAGGCCAACTGTTGCACGATGAAAAGGCTCCTCCACCAAGGGGGGTGCCATGGAGCACCCCTCCCTCCAGCTTCTACTTGCACCAGCCCATTTTCTGTGCACTGTACACGGGCACCCTGCACAGCCACATCTTGTCCATTGCTGCCCAGGTAGCCTTGCTTCAACAGTCTTCAATGACACTGCGACTGGATAAGCACTTCAATAACCCCCGCAGAAATGGAAATGTATCCACTAGCACATGATCAATGCTAATGACATAAAACACCTCCTGCCCCAGATGATCCAGGGTCCTCTTGCTGAACTCCTTGCAGCCCAGGACATCATGCGGAACACCAGCGTTCTAGAAAGGGAATCGCAGGCCTCTGGGAAGCATCAGAGAGTCCACAGCAGTTTGTGCGGGTGTGTGTTTCTTCAGGAAACGTAATCAGCATCTCAAAGGAGTAGGTCCCACCAAAATGTTAAGAACCACAAACTTAGCCTTTTTACACAAACTGAGAAGCACTTCCTTTTGTTTATGTGTAATTTACAGCATAGGTATTTCTTTTTAAAAAGGGGTGGTGGTGCAGATTTTAGACAGGGCATGCTGCTATTTGAACTCATTTACTGCTTAGGTCGCCAGATCAGCCTGGTGCTGAAGGCATCGGGGGTTAGAACTCTTCCAAGCCCAAAGCCCCACACGGAGTGTATTGACATCTGGAGGGAGCCCAGCGTGTGGCCCCCCTCACTGACCACCACATGCAGTTCTTCAGCCCTGTCATTCCTTTACATTCCTTTCAACGAAGCACAGAAACAGCCCGCACTGCATTCCCCGACTCAGGGAGCTCAGACAATGGCAGAGGCACCACCACAGCACAGATGCTTCCCAGAATCAGGAAAGACCTCACTTCTCCTCCGCCAGACCCTGCAGCTCCCTGCCTGGACACTCTGCTTGTTAAAGCAATGTGTTTGCAGGAATCGGCGGCCCCTGGGATGTAGAGCAGGACAGGGAATGAAAAAGAACAACTGAAAGCCAAGAGCCGCAAACACTGCAAGAGAACAAACAGCGAGGCAACAGAAGGAAGACGGTGTGGCATCCCAAAGGCGAGTTACAACATCAAGGAGCGAGTGACCAGCTTTGACACGCGCTGCTGAGTGGACAAGATAAAGACCACGGGGCAGACTTCTGAATTCACAACACAGGGAGGCGATGGGTGACGGGCCAAGATGAAGTGATCTAGGAGGCAGGGACGGAAACAAGATGGGAATAGACTCCAGAGACAGCCGGAAGAAGGGAAGCATAGACAGCCTTGGAGTGGGTTACTTTAAAGGGGGCAGAGAAATGGGGCTGTAGTTGGGGGTATGGGGCAGAGGTGGTCAAGGAAGATGTTCTAAAGATAGAAGTTATAGTTAGTATTATACGTAGGATGGTGTCCCTGGGAATACGTGTCCAAGTCCTAACACCCAGTACCCATGAGCATGACCTTCTTTGCAATTAGGGTCTTTGCAAGGTGCAATCAAGTTAAGATGAGGCCATGCTGGGCTAGGGTGGCTACGTGACTGCTACCTCGCTACCTCCTGTGACTGGCTTCTTACAAGAAAGAGATTTGGAGACAGAGAAACGCACAGAGAAAAGAAGGCCATGTGATGATGGAGGCAGAGACTGGCACAATGCCATCCACAAGCCAAGGAGCGATGGCGTCTACACGCCGAGGAACACTTGCAGGATTGCTGGCAGGCCACCAGCAGCCGGGAGGCGCCCACACCCCGAGGAGCGCCTGAAGCACCGCTGGCAGCCACCAGAAGCCACAAAAGAGGCCTGGAAGACATCCTTCCCTGGAGCCTTCCGGGGTGGTGTGGCCCTGCCAACACCTTGATTCTGGACTTTTAACCTCCAGTACAGTGAGGGAATAAACTTCTGTTGTTTTTAAGCCACAAGTTGCAGTACTTGCTACAGTGGCCCCAGGAAATTAACATGGGCTCCATGCGCTGGGGCAAGATGGTCACAGTCTCAGTCGCTCCTCCCGCCGATCCCATCAGGCAGTAAAATAAGCCGTTTCAGAAACAAGAAATAAGCCCAGGGAGGCAAGGACTTTTCTCCTAACAAGTCCAGGAGCCAGAATTTCAACCCAGGCCCATCTTGGTAAATCTCCAGCATCCCACACTACACGTGCAAATGTACACACAATAAATGAGATTTCAGCAATCAGAGAATATTCTAGATGCTATGGATGCACCGTGGAGATAGCAGTTAATTTATGTTTGGCATTACCATGGAGGGTTATGTGGTCAGATTCTACATAACCAAGGGACAGGGGTTGGACTGGGCCTTGTGTCACTGTGGACAACATCCCGGAACCTTCCCACCCCAGCAAAGGCCCAGTGAGGTCAGGAGAAACATCTATATCATTAACCATTGTGCCCTCTTGGGTCACACACACATTTACTGGATGAGTGACTAAGAGATCAACAAATTTTCTCTGACAGCTAAAAGACTACAGGGAAACGTCATCTTTGAGTCAGGCCCCAGGAGAAGTTACTAGCTGGACAAGAGAAGGGGCCATGCTAGGGGGAGGGGGTCACAGAAGCAGGGGCCGGGGCACTAAGAAAGGCAGGGAGAGGAATGGAGTTTTCCCACACGGCTGTAGGCACACACCCTTTCAAAACTGAAGCTGGTCTTACACACTCAGTGGTACTTAGGCTGTAGGAACCATTTGGTTCTGGAAGGCCAACAGTAAAATCTCATTAATAGAAAAGCTAGCTCAGGCACAGTGGCTCATGTCTGTAATCCCAGCACTTCGGGAGGCCAGGGCAGGTAGATCACTTGAGCCCAGGAGTTCAAGACTAGCCTGGTTAACATAGTGAAACTGTCTCTACAAAAAATATGAAAATTAGCCTGCATGGTGGCACCCACCTTTGGTCCCAGGTAGTCTGGAGGCTGAGGTGGGAGGGTCATCTGAGCCAGGGAGTTCGAGGCTACAGTGAGCCATGAATGTGCCACTGCACTCCTGTCTAGGTGACAAAGTGAGACCCTGTCTCAAAAACAAAGGAAAGAAAGAAAGAAAGAAAGAAAGAAAGAAAGAAAGAAAGAAAGAAAGAAAGAAAGAAAGAAAGAAAGAAAGAAAGAAAGAAAGAAAGAAAGAAAGAAAGAGAGAGAGAGAGAGAGAAAGAAAGAGAGAGAAAGAGAGAGAGAAAGAGAGAAAGTGAGAGAGAGAGAGAGAGAAAGAGAAAGAGAGAGAGAAAGAGAGAAAGATAAAGAGAGAGAAAGAGAGAGAGAGAGAAAGAGAGAGAGAGGGAAGGAGGGAAAGAGGGAAACAGGGAAACAGGGAAAGAGGGAAAGAGGGAAAGAGCGAAAGAGGGAAAGAGGGAAAGAGCGAAAGAGGGAAAGAGCGAAAGAGGGAAACAGTGAAAGAGGGAAAGAGGGAAAGAGCGAAAGAGCGAAAGAGGGAAAGAGGGAGAAGACGTAACCAGTTATTCTATCTGCTAACTTCTCCACTGTGGACTCTCCTCTTGCCAGCATCTGACAATGAGAATAAACTGCAAGATCTCCGAGCTCCTACACAAACATCGTCACAGAATGCTCATCACTTGCTCCCCCCATGCCCACACCGTGTAAAATCCAGCAGAACAGTCCTTCAGTGTCTTACTGGATCATAGGGACAGCCACTGATAAGTCGGCAGGCTTCTCAATTTCCTTTTTTATTATTGGCAAGTGCTTTCTATTTTTACTTAAGAATGCTGTAACCACGGGGACTTCACAGGTTTGATCCGGACATAGCAGGGTAGCAGTCACGTAGCCAGGTACTAAATTACATCATTGGCAGAGGACGTGATATGCCGTGTGAGGTCTGCTACAAAATGTGAGAAAAGGGCTTGGGTGAGGGCATCATCAAAGTGATAATGGCTGAAGTTCGCTGATGATACATCTGCTGACTTAGCATCTGTTACGCTATTCTCTCTACGTGTACATGCTTTACACTTTCTTTAATACAAAGGATTCAAAAATTAAGAAGTATTCTGTGGCTATGCATCGAAGTTGGGCAGAAAATCAAATCCTAGCTCTGCAGCTTACTAGTTAGTGGCCTGACCTTCAGCAAAGTAACCTCTCTGGACCTCACTTTCTTAATCCCTAAAATGGCAATAACAACAGCAGCTCTACCACAGGGCTCTAGGGGGGAATCAAATGTATACAAAACACAGAACAGGCCGGGCATGATGGCTCACACCTGTAATCCCAGCACTTTGGGAGGCCGAGGCAGGTGGATCACTTGAGGTCAGGAGCTCGAGACCAGCATGGCCAACATGGTGAAACTCCATTTCTACTAAAAATACAAAAATTAGCCAGGCGTGGGGGTGCGTGCCTATAATCCCAGCTACTCGGGAGGCTGAGGCAGGGAGAATCGCTTGAACCCGGGAGGCAGAGGTTGCAGTGAATGAAGATCTTGCCACTGCACTCCAGTCTAGGCGACAGAGCAAGACTCTGTCTCAAAAAAAAAAAAAAAAGAAGAAGAAGAAGAAAAGAAAAAAAAAAAAAAAAAAAACCACCACATAGGACAGTGCCTAGCATATAGCCCACCTGAGAAAATGTTGGCTATCATCTTTGTGAATGATACTGTTATCACAGCCTAGTTAGAGGTATATCCCCTTGCCAGGGAGACACAAACATGAGATTACATTTCTTATCCTCCTGCTGCTGCCAAACTTTTGGAAACTTTGAGGCTCGAGAGCTGCAACGTAGGCAGGTGGTTACACACAAAGAGGAACTGGCAAGCTCACAATGGAAACCATTTGGCTACTGATAAGCATGAACCCACTCCCTGAATTTAGGTCTGGGGATTATGAGTCACCATAAACAGCTCTGTCTCCTGCAGGAGCCTGAGAAATCCAGCGAGGCCCTCCTCCCCGCCAAATCACAAAACAGGTACTTTTCTCTGCCCTGTGCTTCCAGCCAGGAGCAGGACGTAAACAACAGGTTAGGGGATGGGCATTTACCTACACAACAGCAGTGAGGCTCTTAGAGCTGGCCGGAAACCATCTATATAAGCTTGGAACTTTGTTATTCAAATCTGTCTTTACCTTAAATTTTAAAAATGCAGTGACCAAACTGGAGAGTTATACCCTCAAACAGTGGAGATGAGGGTTACCAAAGCAAAACTCCTTTAGGGTCAGGTAAGCACCATAAATGAACAGATAGAGCTGTACAGGCCTGGGTCAATACAGAGAACGTGGACCATTCCATGGGGTGATGTGACCCTATTTATAGCCAGATCTCGACTTTTTTCCCAAGGGAAGGCAAAAATCTAGATTTTAATATATAATATAATCTCTCCAGTTTTAAATGTAGGTAATTAATTTTTTAACATATTTAAACCATTAGATCAAGTACAACAGGTGCAGGCTCAATGTGGCATTCCGGCCACCAGGGGTCAACCTTTGGTATCTGCAGATTCCCATACAGATTCCCACACAAAGTTCACACATGGGGCAATCTAGGGTACCCCAGCGGGTTCCGAGATTCTGTAAAACTGACTCAAATTTCTTTTTCTCCCTCATAAACACAAACACCCAGACTAGCCTTAATAAGAGCCATAATTAAAAGTACAGGTTGAAATACCTCTTAGGTAGAATTTTACCACAGTGGAAACCATCAATGAATGGGTTAATCTGCTGGCAGGTGAAATAGTTTTTGTGCAAATCTTTTTTTAATTTTTAATATTATTTAATAATATAGACGGGGTCTCACTATGTTGCCCAAGCTAGTCTCAAACTCCTGAGCTCAAAGGATCCTCCTGCCTTGGCCTCCCAAAGTGGTGGGATTACAGGCGTGAGCTACTGCTCCCAGCCATGTACAAATCTTATTTTCAAACTCTGCCTGACACCTGTCTGGTAACACAGCATCTTGAAATGTCAAGGTAAACTATTATTTAAAAAAAAAAACTGTTATTTGCAACTACTTATCTTGAGTAAATCGAGTTTTTCTCAATCCTGGTCAATTGCATAAGATGACAATCGTCACCATTCCGAATTTCATACACACACTTTCATCATTGTTCTATGACATGTTCTATGTTCAATGACACATATCATTGTTCTCAAGGACTAGTTTTAAAGTTACAGGTTTTAATCTTAAAAAGTATTCTGGTAAGCTTTTATGAATCATGGTTTTTGTTGTGGTTGTTACAGTTTCTTGTTTAAAGGAGAGGGGATTATAGACTTTTAAAAGTTCTATAACCATTGATCTCATTTAGTACCTTCATTTTATAGAAAAGGCTAAGTGAGAGGACAGAGATGGCTCCCCCAACATCACTTGGTCAGTTAGAGGTCAAGTTGGTCTAGAATCCAGTTCTCCCAACTCCCAAGCCTGTAATCTTTCTATTTCATTTGGCAAACCAATAACTAATTATTATATATGTGAAAAAATGAACACATTGCAATTCAATGATCCACCCTATGAAATACATTTTTCCCCAATCTGGGCAGATAGGAAATGGCCCTCCCATTTCTCTACCTCAAATACATCCAAAGTCCCATGGCCAGTGGTCACCCATCACGTGGCCTCACTGCGTGGCCAGCCCACAACCCTGCATGCAGAAAGCAATTAATGACTGTCTTCTAGGAACATTCACGTTCATCACTTAAAAATGCTTCTATTCACAGCTCCCAATTTCCCATTGCACAGAGCAGAAGACTGAGGCTAGGAGCAGTCAGTGGCTCATCCAAGATTGTGTAGCTAACTGGAGAAACCACAGCCACCTGACTCCAAGTTCCGGGTACTCCTCACACCCTCACAGCTTTCCCTGGGAATTCTTTTGCAGTCTGCAAAGCCCTTTCCTGACAGCAACAGCAGCAGCCCCTACTTGTTGAATGTGTGCCACCTACCAGGTACTGTGCTAGGTGCATCACATAGAATAGTTTCAGTTTTAAAACTTTATGCTCTATGGAACTTTTTGTTGCAAAGGTAACATGTTACTTGGAACATATCAGAGAAAATGAGCTGTGCAAAGAAAAGATAACTATCCTTCCTGCTCATCTTCCCAACCCCTTCCAAAACACACACAAAATCAACATTAAATGTGAGGTGCTTTCTTCCATACTTTCCCCTGCTCATGAAAAGGATCAAAAGGAGGATTACTGCATTCTCTGTTTTTGTGTTTGAGATGGAATCTCGCTCTGTTGCCCAGGCTGGAGTGCAGTGGCACAATCTTGGCTCACTGCAACCTCCACCTCCCAGGTTCAAGTGATTCTCCTGCCTCAGCCTCCCGAGTAGCTGGGATTACAGGTGCACACCACCGTGCCTGGCTAATTTTTTTATTTTTAGTAGTGATGGGGTTTTGCCATGTTGACCAGGCTGGTCTCAAACTCCTGACCTCAAATGATCCACCCACCTCGGCTCCCAAAGTGCTGGGATTACAGGCATGAACCACTGCACCTGGCCTGTATTCTATGATTTTTAACAAAATAGCAGACCTAACTCCTTATGTAAATCTGCTGCTGGCTTTCCTCACAAAATGTCACAAATATCATCTCAGATCAACAGAAAGAGAACTGACGCATCCTTCTTAATCAGCTGCATAATGTCACACAGTACGAACAGACCGTAATTTACCCATCAATCCGTAATTTACCCATCAATCCCTCCACTGAGAGACATTCAGATGGCGCCCTGGTACTTTGCCAGCATAATTAACACTGCAATAAACAATCCGATAATGTATTATCAGGCCCTGATGTTTTCCCTTTCATAAAATAGAGTCTTCAAGATGCCACTGTCAGGTCAAAACGTACACACGTCTTAATTTTTAAATAGTCTATTATTTTAACCAAAAAAATGTCCTCATAAAAAAATATGAATAAAAGTATAAAAAGGGCTGGGCATAGTGGCTCACACCTGTAATCCCAGCATTTTAGCAGACGGAGGAGGGTGGATCACGTGAGGTTAGAAGTTCGAGACCTGCCCAGCCAATATGGCAAAACCCCATCTCTACTAAAAATGCAAAATTAGCTGGGCGTGGTGGCACAAGTCTGTAATCCCAGCTATTTGGGAGGCTAAGGCACAAGAATCCCTTGAACCCGTGAGGCAAGGATTGCAGTGAACCAAGATCACACCACTGCACTCTAGGCTGGGCAACAGAGTGACACTCTCTCTCAAACAAGCAAACAAACGTGTAAAAAGAAGAAACACATATATAATTCCTCAATCTGGAGATGGTTATTAATAATAACAGCCATTTGCTAAATTTCCTTTCAGAATGAAATAATGCAGTAGAGTGAGTTGCACTTTTTTAACAGACTCAGATCAAATTCCAGTCAAACTTACGGCCATTCACATTTCCACCAGGAAGGTATATGAACACTTTTCTCTACATTTTCCCCACAGCTCTGTCATGGTTAAAGAATTTTGCCAATCTAATGGATGAAAATGGTATGCTTTCATCATTCTCATTTATATTTCCTTGACTAAAATGGAGATTCAACACTTCTTGTGGTTTCTTAGGAACATGCCAGACTTGGAAATACGTGCAAAACAGAAACATCATTTGATCACTTGCTCAAGAATCATCTTACCGATTTTTGCTGCTCGAACATAAGTTTTTTATAGAAGAGATGGAACTGTTCAAAGCTGAGCTCATCTCTGTGTGCTCCTATTTCCTGTAAATATGAAAAAAGTGACCACATGATTTTTGATGTCCACCGTAAGAATGGCTCCATGCTATTTCTAGAATAATTTTTATTTCAGAAATTGCATGCAATTTTATTGGCATGCTGAAGAGAGAGCTATGACCACATTGTGTCATGGCTTTTGAAAGGAAAAAGTCATGCTATTTAACATGGCTTTTCTAAAACATTGGCTAAAATCAAACTCACATTCCTCTGAATCAAAACCCTCCACACGTTCCCTAATCCCCCTGGTCTGGGAAAACATACTCACAGGGACACCTACCAAGTAAGACCCTCCTTTGAGCCCCAAAACGGAAGAGTCTCAGCCAGGTTTGCAAGAGACATGATGCGTAACTCCTCCATTTTTGGGCAGAAAACACTCTCTTTGGACTTCCACCTTCAGACATATTTGTAGAGTACGTACATATAGGGCATTTTGTAAAGCACTGGGAGTCAAAGCTCAGCTCCAATTAATTGCTTTACGGCTTTGGGCAATTTCCTTGACCTTTTCAAACCCTCAGTTTTCTTTATCTGTAAAATGGGAGAACCACCACTATGCTCCTAGGGCTTCCCTGAAAGTGAACAAGATACCCGCAAAACACCTGGTTCCGTAAATACTTGATAAAGAATGAAATGCTGATTGTGTAGCAATCAATGGTAAATGCTTCTCCCATCCCTCTCCTCTTCTGACCTACTCTTTTCTCTTTTTCTATTCTTGGATTAATGTGGATTATTGCGGGCAAGTCAAAGGATGCTTGATAAGCAATAAAATAGGATAATTCTTCCAGGAGTTCATTAGCACAAAAATGAAATGAGCTTTTTCCACTGAGGAACACTGTAATGGAGCCAATATTGACAATGGGCACTGGGGTCCTCCAACTGGGGCTATTGGGATGAAGCGTTGCTCATTTCCTAAGAAGAATGAGTACTACCCTGTAGCCAAAAATCAGTGCCCATCATCTCCATCCTTGCCTCACCTCTTCTACTATATTCCATCACTCATGGAGTGGCTTTACTGCCCAGTCCCACCAACAACTTGATTACACAACAAAATTAATTAAATGATATACAGAAGGATGGATGGTTGGAGAAACAGAAGAATAAAGAGCCAACTCTGACAGCTACACTACCAGGACTTGCATACAAACTGCCACGGTCCTGGTACCCTACACAAGGAATTTTTCGTAATATTTTCCAAAAGACATACACGCATTCATTTCACTAGGGAAAAAATGGGCTGCAGTATGGTCAGGGAAACAGGGAAAGCTGGACTAATGAAAAACAGGTCTGAGGGTAGATGTTCCAAGCCCAACAGCTCAGTAAACATGGTCTTTATTGATCACATCCTCTGCGAGGATGGAGACTATGGTCCTCAGATATGTCTATGATCCCTCTGTCTGAACTTAAGATGTACTCTGGAGGCAAAGGACTTTCTTGGGCACTATTCCACGGAACTCAAAGGCAAGTCACGGCTTCATGAGAGAGGTTAAGTCACTCTGCATTCGCACAATTCCCAGGCTGAGCCATGAAACTTACCACAAACTTATCTTTAAGGAACTTGGCACTGCTCACTTTAAAGTTGATCAGGGGCAAGATGGTCTTCAACTCTCGGAGACTGATGCTGCAAAAAAGGGAGACTCAGCTCTGTCACCTTGAGGGTTTTCAACAGCACAGGATTTAGCGGCTCCCATCAGTTCCCACCTCGGGCAGCCCTCTATAAGACAGCCTGGTCAACAGTTGTTTATGGAGCACTAACTAGGAACAAGACACTGGGTCAAGGTACGGGCGACACTTCAATGAGCAAAGCTCAAGGGCACCCTTCAGGAATGTCCATAGATACGGGTCACACAGGAGACCCACAGTGTAGGGTGATGCCCCAATGAGGAGGCACCTACACTGGAGATCCCCAGTACAGGGTGATGTCCCAATGAGGAGGGCTGGTCCCCACCCTTCGAGAATGGCCATGGAGGAAGGTCCTGCAGGAGATTCAGTGTGGGCAGAAAATGGTGTCAGATGACCAGATAATCTCAATACAAAATGCCACAGAAATCCCAAAGGCCCAATGTAGGTGTTGACATGATGTGATTTCTGCCCAGGACTCTGAATGTCAAAGTGAAGAAATTCAGTGAAGCTTGGGTAAACAGCAGGAGTAACTATGACATGCTTCACGCAGCCAAACACTTTGTCACCTAATTAGTGACACACATGAAGGGATGAACAAGACTCCTACTGACTCCACCTGCCACCCAGAGGAACCACAACCACAGAACGGGCTTGGCAGAATCAGCCGGGAAAGACCCAGCTGAGCTTGACTCTAGTCTGGCACTGTGAAGAGACAAGAGGGATGTAGAGTAAGTGGGGACACCCTGCACCCCCAAAATTAAGTTAAAAAATAAAAGTTTCTTTTAATGCCACTGGGGTTCAGAGCAAGGCAAAGTCACTAAGGGCCAGAGAGGGGAACTGGGAAGGAACAAGGCCTACGTGAGCACCTACTGTATGCCAGGCTGCTCTGGGGTCATCCAGGTGTTACGGTTGCCTAATTGCTCACCAGATTCTACCTTCTGCAAAGTACACATGATTGACCCCCAGGGCTCAGAACAGCCAAGGGCGGGATGTCACAACGGTACACAACTCAGGGCTTGGAGCTAGATGGCAGGCAGCAGAGCCTGGAACTGAATCAAATTCCAGTGCTCGGTCACAGGAATCTGCATGAGTGTTTCTTTGAAGCCACATAGTGAGGTTCAGCTTAAGAGGGAAGAAAGGGCCGGGCGCGGTGGTTCACGCCTGTAATCCCAGCACTTTGGGAGGCCAAGGTAGGCGGATCACGAGGTCAGGGGATCGAGACTATCCCGGCTAACACGGTGAAACCCCGTCTCTACTAAAAATACAAAAAAAATTAGCCAGGCGTGGTGGTGGGCGACTGTAGTCCCAGCTACTCAGGAGGCTGAGGCAGGAGAATGGTGTGAATCTGGGAGGCGGAGCTTGCAGTGAGCCGAGACCATGCCGCTGCACTCCAGCCTGGGTGACAGAGCGAGACTCTGTCTCAAAAAAAGCAAAAATGGAGGGAAGCAACGGAGAACACAACCCAGGCAAAAGGAGCAGCAGCAGTAGTAAGAATGGTAACAAAAGCTGAAACTTCAAAAGTGCTAATCAGGTGTCAGGTGTTGTTCTAGGTGGTGCCCTATAGGCATATTCACCTGTTAGATGCTTGAATAACTTACAAGGCAGGTACTATGATCATCTCCATCTTCCAGGTGAGGAAACTGAGGCACCGATCAGTTTGGTGCACACCTGACTGCCTCCCAGCGAGTAGCTCACACAACAAGGAGAGGTTAAATTAGTGGGGTGAGTGGGTCAAGAACATGAGATCCAGACCCTTCTGGCTGGAGCCGAGTGTCCAGCAGAGCTAAGACAGGGTGGTCAAGAGAGGAAGCTTGCCCCAGCTTGTAGGAGAAAAGAGCCCTGTTTCCCTGCACCATCCTCCCAGCTTCTGCTGTGGCATGCGGAAGGAAGTAGCACGTCACTGCCCAACCGCTGCCCTGGAGAAGGTCCAGTGTGACTCTGGCCATCCTGTGTCCCCACCTCCAGCATTTTCCTCTGGTTCTAACGGCCTAACAGCAGAGACTTCAGCTGACAAGATGCTCCCCACCCACGTTCAAACCGTAGGGACACCACCCACGGCTTTCAGACAGACCTCGAGGGCAGAAAAAGTCCCTGTTGGGCCAGCTGGGGCTGGCTGGGCAGAGCAGCCAGCAGGCTAGGGAATTTGCCCCAGGGGCTTGCAAGAACCTTTCTGCCTCAGCCCTGGGGGTGGTCCTAGGAACAGCTGGGCCAGGGCAGGATGAAGGTAGAGGAGCAGCGGGAACAGGCGCTGCCAGAGCAGCAGTGAGAGGGGTAGTGGGGAGAGGAGCCAGACCATGCTGGTGCCCCAGTGGAGCTCATCCTGGGAGCAAGGGGGAGGTCAGGGTCCCCCAGGAGCCCAGGCAGCAGCAGGGCAAAGGAACCATCCCATGTTCAGAAAGAGAGAGACTGAGGGGCCTGAGGGGCCAGAGCAGCTGCTCAAGAACCAGTGGAAAAACCCAGGAACCAGGGACATGAGCATTCAAGCACCTGGGACATGGGAGCCCACCTGGTCCAAAGGCCTCCCCTTACAGTGTAAACACTGGAGGCTGAGAGCTTCTTTGGGCTCCCAGTGCCGGGACAGCCTCACCTGATTTCCCCCTAGGCGAGCCCCTGCCTCACTCCCACCTCTGGGTGTGTGTATCCTGCTGCATGGCCCGACTGGAACCAGCACAGGCAGGCTGAGCCCCAGCGCTGCAGGGGAGGAAGCCAGTGGCTCAGCTTCAGCCCTCTCTGCAACCTGTCATCCCCTAGAGTGCCTCGCCCAGGTCAAAGCCCCTTGCAAGGCAGCCAGCTCTGACCTGGTCCACGCATGGGAACGAAGGCCTGGCCCTCTAGTCTCAATTCAGGACAGC
Organism: Macaca thibetana thibetana; assembly: GCF_024542745.1. Taxonomy (NCBI): domain Eukaryota; kingdom Metazoa; phylum Chordata; class Mammalia; order Primates; family Cercopithecidae; genus Macaca; species Macaca thibetana. The sequence goes on along the minus strand of NC_065597.1, from coordinate 24,875,835 downwards.
TTCACAGGCCATGCTCAGAGCTCCCCATCAGGTCTGCCCGGGCCATGACTGTGACTCCCCGGCTGCCTGTTCCAGCGGCCTTCCCTTCCCCATGCTTTCCACAACCCCCCATGTACTCCCCAGTAAGCCTTCTGCACACAAACCTACATCTCAGATTGTGTTTCCTGGGGGCTCAGCCTAGAGCTGTGGGTTAGGAACCAAGGGAATCCCTTTGGGGAAGGACGGCAACTATTCCCTGAATGAGTCACCAACAGCCCCTCCCTCTCCCATGGCAGACAGCACTAAACAATCACAGTGTCCTCCCTGCTCAGCCCGGGAGGCTCCCACGGTTCTTCAACTCTGCACCCAGGCAGCCATCACCAAACAATTAAAGATGGCAGCCCCATGACACTTACCAGTCACGCTGAAGCTGGGCCAGCACCTCCACTGCCCCCAGCTCTTTTGCAGCAACAACAGCAATAAAGAAACGTTCGTTAAGCGCTTACCACGAGCCAGGCACGGTCCACGCACCCTTCACATATTAACTCCGGAACCCTCACATCTGCCCTGGGAGGTGGGAACTATTACTTTTATCTTTTACACATGAGGAAAATGAGGCCCAGAGAAATTAAATCATTTACCCCAATTCACACAACCAGTTACTGTGAGATCTGAGATTCAAACCTCACCGCTGTCTGACAACTTTCGACAATGATGGAGACATCTGTGCTGTCTGAGGTACTAGCCGCCAGCCACACGGGGCTGCTGAGCCCCTGAAATGTAGCTAGTTCCACTGAGGAGCTAAGTATTCTTATTTGGTTTTGTTTTGTTGAAATGGCCACCTGTGGTGAAGGGCGCCCCACCAGACCTCGCAGCCCCAGAGTTCTGCTTCTGTAAGTAGCTCCCAGACCAGCAGCATCTACATCACCTGGGGATTGGTTGAAATGCAAATTCTTGAGCCCTGCCCACCACCGACTCAATCAGCCACTGTGAGGTGGAGCCCAGCAGCCCCCACGTTCACAAGTCCTCCAGGGGATTCCGATGCCTGCTGAAATTTGAAAATTGCTCTCTAGTCAGCCCTAATCTTCAACCCCAGCTTCACAGTAGAATCTTATTTTTTAAAAATTCCAATGCCAGAGGCCATGCCCAGGACAGTAAAATCTGAATCTCTACTGGTGCGGCTCTGCTAAAGCTCCCCAGGGGACTCTAATATTCTGGAACCTCGAATAGGAAGCCTATTTGCATTCACGTTGAAGGAGATAAATGGACCTACCCACCTGCCTTCCACCTGCAACCCCCTCGCCCTGTGCCACCTCCTCCTCTGTCCCTGCCAGGGCTAAAGAACAAAGGGAAGTGCACATCCTGCTTATGCAAATCCAATGTTATAAGGCACGGGGGCAAGGGCAGAGGAGGGAAAGGAGGTAAGTGTTGGTGAGGATATGAAGAAAATAGAAACCTGTGCATTGCCATGGGAAGGTGTAGCTGCAACAGAAAACAGTATAGCAGTTCCGCAAAAATAGACAGAATTACCATTTGATCCAGCAATTCAGCTTCTGGATATATACACAAAAGAATCTGAAGCAGAGACTCAAACAGATTTGTACACCCATGTTCATAGCAGCACTATTCACAATTGCCAAAAGGTGGAAGCAATTCAAGTATCCATCGATGGACAAGTAAACAAAATGTGGTCTGTCTGTACAATGGAACATTATTCAGCCTTAAAAAGGAAGAAGATTCTAACACATGCTACAACACAGATGAAACTTGGAGACATTACACCAAGTGCAATAAGCCAGATACAAAAGGACGAATATTGTATTAGTCCACTTATACGAGGTACCTGGAGCAATCCAGTCCAGAGAGACACAGAGTAGAGTGGTGGTTTCCAGGGGCTAAAGAGAGAAGCAATGGGGAGTTACCACTTAATGGCTGCAGAGTCTCAGTTTGAGACGATGAAAAAGTTCTGGAGATGGATGGTGGTGATGGGAGCATGACAACATGATACACTTCATTCCACAGAACTACCTATCTAAGAACGGTTAAAATGATCAGTGTTGTTCTATGATTTATTGTTGTTACCACACTAAAACAAATTTTAACATTTGTTTTTAGTTTTTTTTAATTATAAGGTGATTGGTCAGGGTGGGGAAGGAAAGATTTCTCTATTTCCCCCAGCTCTCAACAGCACAATTCTTTTTGTTTTTGTTGTTTTGGTTTTGGTTTTGGTTTTGGTTTTAATGGGATCTCACCCTGTTGCCCAGGCTGGAACTCAGTGGCACAATCACGGCTCACTGAAGCCTGGACCTCCCTGGGCTCAGATGATCCTCCCACCTCAGTCTCTCAAGGAGCAGGACTACAAATGTGCACCACTACACCCAGCTAACTTTTTTGTACTTTTCGTACAGATGGGGTTTCGCCATGTTGCCCGGACTGGTCTCCAACTCCTGAGCTCAAGCGATCCACCTGCCTTGGCCTCCCAAAGTGCTAGGATTACAGGTGTCAGTCAACATGCTCAGCCAATAGCACATTTTTAAAAAAAAGAAAAGAAAGAAAGAAAGAAAAGCGGCCAGGCGCGGTGGCTCATGCCTGTAATCCCAGCACTTTGGGAGGCCAAGGTGGGCAGATCACGAGGTCAGGAGATTGAGACTATCCTGGCTAACATGGCGAAACCTCGTCTCTACTAAAAATACAAATAATTAGCCAGGCATAGTGGCAGGTGCCTGTAGCCCCAGCTACTCAGGAGGCTGAGGCAGGAGAATGGCATGAACCTGGGAGGCAGAGCTTGCAGTGAGCTGAGATGGCACAACTGCACTCCAGCCTGGGCAGCTGAGCGAGACTTGGTCTCAAAAAAAAAAAGGGGAAAGCAACACCAGTGGGGATAGTAAGTCTGCAAACCCTGGTGCCACCCCTGACAACCTGGGCTACTTTAGTTAAGTCACTTAACCTCTCTGGGCCTCAGTGTCCTCACATAGAAAATGGGTCTGAGAGCACCTAGCTCACCCATCAGCCAAGAGGGTATCCGGGTATCCTAAGGATGTAAAGTGCTTATTACAGCCATGACTGCAAAGCAGGCTATAAACAAATGCCCGCTGCTACCATTTGCCTCTAGAAAAGTCTAAAAATGAAACAGGGTGCTTGGGCCAAGCAAAACACCTAAGACATGTCCATTGCCCAGGCTGGGCCAACCCTGAGCCTGCCCCCTCTCGCCTTCAGCCTTTCCTCTGCATCTGTGGCTCCTTTGTTTTCTTTCAGGAAACATGATTAGTCTCGTGGGTGACAGGAAAGGGAGGGAAATTGGCAGAACAGAAGTTGGTTGCTCTTTCATTGGCACCTTGGTCAAAGTTTCTTTTGCAAGGCTCCTTCCAGGCTTCCCAGAACCACGGGTAAGGTGGGATTTTCCACATGTTGACAGAGAGCAGGGCTCCGCCCACTGGGAGGGAGGTTGGAGGAGAGGAAGCCAGTGAGCACGCAGGGATGAACTCAGTCCAGAAACAGAAAAGGTTCTCTCCGCAGAGGGTCCTGGACCAGCCGATGGGAAGATGGATCTTTATGCAGGACTTGCCAGAATCCCTCCTGAACAAGAGGGAGGTATCCATTTCTTGACTTCACAGATGAAGAGAAGACTTCAGAGTCAGACTGGCCACCCCATACCAGTACCGTGTGCAGAGAGGCACTGAAGGTGGCTCCCTCCCTCAGCCCTGTGCCAGTCTCAGCTATGATTCACCATAAGCCACAGAGAAAGAAAATGCAGAGAAGGCATCACCTCCGAGGCTGAAAGAGACCAGTGTCTACCAAATCTTCCAACACAAGGACCTCATTTAATCCACCTCAGTAACATTAGAGGGTGGCCCAGCATGGGGGAGCAGGCAGGGCATGTTGGATGAGAAGAAGAGGAGGGAGAACAGAAAAACATGGAGTGAGCTAATGGCTGACCTAACTTTACTAGACTTTTAGCCACTTCCTGGTTAAGAGTTCCAAATCCTCCCACTGGGCATGAGAAGAGACCAGGGAAGCTCACCCAAACCCTGAAGCCAACAAGTAACAGAGGATATTGACCAGACAGGAAGTCACCTTCAAGATGGAAAGATTTTCAGGAACAAAATAGGAGAGCTGATAGAGTTTAGTTATTGGATATTAACTAGGATAATGACATATCTAGATAGGATAATGACATATCCACATAGGATAATGACAGAAATAAACCAAGAATCAACGAAAGGAATATTTTACCAAAAAAAATAAGGCGTCTCATGTGAGGCTAACATGAGATAAGGACTGAAGTGCTCAATGCAATTCCTGGCATGCCAAATACACAGGTGTTAAATAAATCGTAGGGGTTTTTTTGTTTTTGTTTTGGGTTTTTTTGTTTGTTTGTTGTCGTTGTTGTATTTTGTTTGTTTGTTTCTTTGGTTTGGTTTTTGAGACGGAATCTTGCTCTGTCACCCAGGCTGGAGTGCAATGGCACGATCTCAGCTCACTGCAACCTCCACCTCCCGGGTTCAAGCGATTCTCCTGCCTCAGCCTCCTGAGTAGTTCGGACTACAGGTGCACGCCGCCACGCCTGGCTAATTTTTTGCATTTTAGAAGAGACAGGGTTTTACCATGTTGCCCAAGCCGGTCTCAAACTCCTGAGCTCAGGCAATCTGCCTGCCTCTGCCTCCCAAAGTGCTGGGAATATAGGCGTACTCTACCATGCCCAGCCAAATGGTAGTTTTTATCATTACATTATTAAGAGCTGAATCATACCTCAGAAAAAAATAATGAATTAAAAATGCTCAACCTCACCCATAAAGAAAGCAAGTTTAAGCAAAAACACTTGGTTGCCTCGGTTGCAGATGAACAAAGATCAAAGTCTAATGGCACAATAAATCATCAGGAAATGGACGCCTTCTTGCCCCACTGGTAGAAATATTATATAAATTGCTACTTCTAGCTATCAAACGATTAGACCAGCAAACACTGAGCTGCTGATATTCATTTCTGAGAATTTATCCTACTCACAGCCACCTCAAATGAGTTTACAGAAAGATAGACCCAAAGGTTTCCATAGCAGCATTATTCACAATAATAATCAAGGATTGGGAGCAGGTCTCTGTGCATCAAGAAGGAAATGATTTCTGAAATGACAATGCATTAATCTAAGGAAAAACCAAAATGACGTTTACTTTTTAAAAAAAAAAGTCTGGGTAAGACCTCACCTCTGCAAAAAGTAATAATAATAATAAATAAGCCAGGCATGGTGACACACACCTGTAGTTCCCAGCTACTCAGGAGGCTGAGGCAGGAGGATCATTTGAGCCTAGGAGTTTATGGCTGCAGCGAGCTATGATTGTGCCACTGCACTCCAGTCTGGGGAACAGAGAGAGACCCTGCCTCTAAAAAATAATAATAATAGTCTGGCATAGAGCGTTGTGCAGGACTGATAGGGAGCTTCTCCAAGAGGTACTTTTAAGTGAAAAAGTCAAGTAAACTGAATACACATTATCACATCACCCAACACATCTCTACCAGCCCTTAGAACCACCTGGTGCCCGAGCACAGTGGCTCATGCCTGTAATCCCAGCACTATGGGAGGCCAAGGTGGGTGGATCACAAGGTCAGAAGTTCGAGACCATCCTGCCAAACATGGTGAAACCCTGTCTCTACTAAAAATACAAAAAAATTAGCCAGGTGTGGTGGTGGGCGCCTGTAGTCCCAACTACTTAGGAGGCTGAGGCAAGAGAATGGCATGAACCCAGGAGGTGGAGCTTGCAGTGAGCTGAGATGGCGCCACTGCACTCCAGCCTGGGCGACAGAGCAAGACTCCATCTCAAAAAAATAAATGAATAAAATAAAGAACCACTTGGTTTACTTCTTCACAGTCAGTCTCTCTCCTGTCACAAAGTATGGGCTGGTGCCATCATGATTGTGTTTACTGCTGTATTCCCAGGATATTAAAGGTGCTCAAATATTTGTGATGAGGTCCGAATGCCCCATGGCAGAGATCATCTCTAAGGCTGGACTCGAATTTTCTGCTGGAATAGAGGCTCCCTCCAGGAGGAAGATTTTGTCATCATCAACCCCAGGACCCAACATGGCATCTGCAGATCACATTGGACGCAGTGAGGACCTTGCCCACCACAAGTCATGCTCCCACCCTCTTGGAAGGTTTAAAGAAAGAATGAAGATGGAAATCCAAAGTGATCAGAAGAAAACTGAATGACTCTTACCTGTTTCTTCTGGTTTGATCCACAGAATATATCTGCTTTCTCAGCCAACTGGAAAGAAATTTGAGACAAAAGAAAGACAGACAGAGAAAATTTAAAAATAGCGTTCTAAGTCTAAGTGAGTCCTACAGGATGTGCACAAAAGGAACTGGAACCAAAAGGAGGGGTTTTCCAACTTTCTAACAAGGGCAGCTTGGGAAGAAGTTTTCTCCTAGTATCTAAGCCAAGATCTCAACTCAAAAAGGCCAGGTTTCCTTACACTGACAACTCCTTCTAATGATAGTCATTAAACCTCAAAAACCTAGAAAGAAAAATAGTACAAAGTAGAGGAATTTGATTTAGTGGAAGGAAAATAACTCACACCCCAATGCCCATCCAGACTCCCATGACACTGAAAAGACAGTCTTGAGGTCTTCATAAACCCAGGAGGGAGTGATAGGTGGAAAATTCCAGACCTTGTATCTATCCTTTGATCAGTCCACTTAATCTCTTATTAAATCCTTTAAGAAGGAAGCCCTATTTTCCCCAACGCATACCCCAGGAATGTTTCTATCTCCAGTCCCATGCACCACTCACCCCAGTAGGCCAAGGCTGAAAACTAGCACAGGGAAATGCTCTTATTTGAAACATTGTAGGGCTCACACCGCTACTAGGCACTCATTGCATACAAGACACTCAATGAGCCTCAAAAAACCAATGTCCCCCTTTTTTGTTTTCCTGTAGCCCATGTTGGCAAAGGCAGCAGAATAAAGGAATCAGTGGCTATGTAAATAAACAGGCAAAAGCCAGCTACCTCTCGATAATGGTGGGTGTGGACGCATTCATCGCTTCTTGGTGTAAGATTTTCAAGCCGGAGAGCCAATTAAGTGCATCTTCTTTAGAGTCAGCTGGAGTGGAGAAAGGGAACAGAAATGCTGTGTTAATTCCTGGGAAGACATCTGCTGACAAAGCCCGGCCCCATACAGATCACGAAGATGGGGGAAGCCTATGCTGGTTTCCAGTTTTGCAGGAGGCAAAGAAAGCATCTCTTTCACACTCTCATAGCTCTAGGACCTGCTTTTTGTCTGAGACGGGGCCACATATTCATGATGAGCTTTGTACCACAGGGGTGACAAGTGGGTTATTTCCTGTGCCAAATGGAATTAGCACATATATAATATATATGTGCTAGACACTGTTCTAAGTGTTTTTCTTATATTGATCCCACAAGGGAAGTACTATTATATTCCCATTTAACACATGGAGAAACCATGTGTGTCCAAGGCCACACAGCTCCTAGCAGCCATTACAGACTGAATATTTGCATTCCTTCAGAATTCATATGTTGAATCTCTAACCCCTGAGGTAGGGCCTTTGTGAGGTATTTAGGTTTAGATGAAGTAACGAGGGTGGGGCCTCCATGAGGGAATTAGTGCCCTTTTAGAGACAAGAAAGAGAGACCAGAGCTCCCTTCCTATCCAAGCACACCCTGAGGAAAAGCCATGTGAACACAGCAAGAAGGCGGCTGTCTGCAAGTCAGGAAGAGAGCCCTCACCAGAACTCAACCATGCAACATCTTGATCTTGGACTTCCCAGCCCCCAGAACTGTGAGAAAATAAATGTCTGTTGTTTAAGCCCCTCAGTCTACGGCATTTTGTTATAGTAGCCAGACTATGCTGAGACAATGGAAGACATAGGATTTTAAACAAGAACCCATTATCTTACCCTGGCAGCACACTGACTCCAGGAATGAAAAAGCGAAGGAATTCAAACCCAGGTGTCCAACTCCAGAGCAGAGTTCCTCAACCCCAGCTGCTCAGGAGAATCACTTGAGGGCTTTTCAAAACCCCAATACTTAGGTCCCACCCTAAAGTAATTAAACCAGAAGAGAGGGATGAGGGAGACATCAACAGGTGGAAGCACCCACATGGTGCCAAAGTGTGTCAAAGGTTATCAGCTTCCTCTGCTGCTATAACAAATGACCACAAACTTAGTGGCTTAAAGTAATACAGATTTATTTTCAGACCGTGAGAGAGGCCAAAATTCTAAAATAGACTGGTTGCATACAATCCTTCTGGATTCCTTCTAAAAGCTCTTGGGAAGAATCCATTTCCTCACCTTTCCCAGCTTCCAGAGGATGCCTGCATTCCTTAGCTCATGGCCTCTCATCTTCTGACCTTTGTTTCCATCCTCACATCTCCTTCTCTGGGAATGACCTTCCCATGTATCTCTTATAAGAAGCCTTGTGATTCCACTGGACACCCGGATAGCCCAGGATATTTCCCATCTCAAAATCCTCAATTTAACTACACCCGCAAAGTCTCCTTTTCCATAGAGGATAATATATTCACAGGTTCCCGGGATTAAGACATGGACATCGTGGGAGGGCAGTATTCAGCTTCCCATGGCTTAGGAATTTAGCTTTTTGTTTTATTAAAGAGTGTTAGCTTTTAACCCTATGCTAACTAATAAGATGCAAGATCTGGAATAATCTGCACCACAACCCTAAGCAGCTGTCAGTATTTCCCTGCTTCTAATGAAGATGGCACAGAGGGATGGCAAGTAGAGCTTGCTAATAGCCAGGAGAGGATGGCTTGCTAATACCCATGGTTGCTATTACCCTTGCTAATAAGCAGCATTGAGGAGTGGTTAAGAGCTTGGCATCTGGCAAAAGGAAGATCATAGCTTAAGTCCCATTGCACCACTTCAGGGCTGTGTGACATTCAGTGAGTTACTTAACCCTACTCTGTGCCTCATCTCACCTGGAAAATGAAGCTGACAGTGCAAACACCTCACGGAACTATGAAGCCTCTCCTTAAGCACCAGGTACTTCGCCAGTGCGTACACCCCGGGCGGAGATTGCTGCTCTCATCTTTCCACACAGATGCAGAGGAAACTGAGGCTCTGAAGGGGCTGAGTTTGTCTCAGAGCAGTAAGTGAGAGGGTGGAATGGGAATCAAAATCTTGACCATCACTGTGCTAACCTTGAATTTAGGGTTCCAGAAGAGGCTCCCAGAGTGGGATATCAAAGTTCACATCCTAGCCTCCAAGGGCTGGGCTCTTGTGGTCTCCTTACCACGTTAAGAACAGGGGGTCAGGGCTCAGCCTGTAGGTGGGGCTAAGGAGACAGAGGTGTGAAGCTTCATGGCCACGGGACTTGCCCTCCTGCCCCACCTCTACCAACCCCCTCCATATCATCAATCAGATATTCGCTCCTCATTTCCTACATCCAGCGTGCTATTTCCCTCCTCCAAGCCCTGGCATACACCACAGCCTTTCCCTGGAGCGCCCTCCCTCTTTCCTCCAAATTCCTACTGAAGCCTCAAAACCCAATGTAAAAGTCACCTTCTTTGCCCAACTTCTCTGAAACTAAGCATTCACAGCACGCTGCATCATGCTTGCACTAGGTCTTATCCTAGTGCACCCATCTGTCTCCCTAAGTAGACTGAGAGCTTCTTAAAGGCAGCACCAGGTGCCATTCATCTTCCTAGATCACTGGTGTGTACACAACCTAACACAGAGTATAGGCTCAAAAGATATGTAGTAAAAGAATGAATGAGAAATTCATAAGTTATTTGACCCTAAAGTAAATGTCCCTATATTGCTCAACTTTCAGAGCTGCCTCCACTTTGGTCTATTTTAATCGTATTGATTTTCTCTCTGAGTCATGAATGTATACATACTTCTAAGTCAATAAATTCTAGGACTGAACTTGAAAGTAACTACAAGCTTCTGCCACTGAGTAAAATGAGGAAACTGCATGTGCGTGTGCAATAGAAGATCTCAGGACAGTTCCTTCACATCAGTCAGATTTGCTGAGCCACATCTGCTGGAGGAAAACAGGTTACATTTTTCTTTTCTTTTCTTTTTTTCTTTTTTTTTTTTTTTTTTTTTTTTGAGACAAGAGTCTTGCTCTGTTGCCCAGACTGGAGTGCAGTGGTGCAATCTTGGCTCACCGGTTCAAGCAACTCTTGTGTCTCAGTCTCCCAAATAGCTGGGACTACATGTGCACACCACCACACCCAGCTAGTTCTTGTATTTTTAGTAGAGACGGGGTTTCACCATGTTGGCCATGCTGGTGTGAAACTCCTGACCTCGAGTGATCTGCCTACCTCGGCCTCCCCAAGTGCTGGGACCACAGGGATGAGCCCAGCCTACATTTTTCATCCAACAGAGCCTGGCCTTCAGTGTTAAAACTATCTAATCATCATTTATTCAGCTCTCAGCATGAGCCAGAGAGACACTTAACATACCCCTCACAATACCCCGATGAGATAGGCATTACTATTCTCCCCATTTCACAGCTGAGCAAACTGCAGCTCAGAGAGGTGAAGTCACTCATCTAAAGACACACAGCTAGAAAGGGGCAGGGCTGGGATTCGAAACCATGACCCCAAATACACATCAGCCAGCAGGCAGGGGTGAGCCAGGAAGAGACTAAGGCACAGGGAAGGAGAAAGGCACAGAAACATGCACCTACCTGCCAAGCTGAGTGTGCTGAGGACGAACTGAGTGCCATACAGGATGGTGAAGCAGCAATCTTCTTTCTGGCGAACCGCTTTTGCACGTTCGAAATCTTTGGAGTTCTTCCCTGGGCGGATTTCTTTTATTTCCATGATATCCACTACAATGAAATTAACATGAGCCAATGAGAAGCTGGAGTTCACTCCACCTGAGGACACAGTCACACACCTGCAGCCCAGGCACAGCCTGGCTCCTTCCTTCCCCAACAGGATCCCGCAAAGCTACCTGTGCATCCGGATTCAGTGCCCCCTCCTTCTGGAAATGAACAAAGGGCCAAGAGCCTACCTGGGCATTTGCTGCCACCCCACAAACCCCTGGAGTATGAAGAGTTTGGGGTTTCCGCTCACCCTGTTTCTCAGACAGACACGTTTTAAACTAGGACAATTAATTTTTGTAATGCAACTCAGATTTGAGAAAATAGGCACAGACTATTCTACCAAAACAAACAATGGACCAAACTGATGCTCACTAGAGATCACTCTAGGCAGCCTAAAAGTTCCAACCGTCCGGTTGACCTTGACCTTGACCATCTTTTCCCTTGAGTCCCAAAAGCTACAAATGCTCTGTGGCTCAACTGAAAGGGGAAAAGAAAATGAAGGCACTGAATAACTGCTTCAAATTAAAAATAATAATAAGAGGCCAACCTCAGCATTGGGGATGGTCACAGTGGTTCTGGATATCACAGGGCCTACGGGAAGAGAGTGGTAAACTATTACTCTGGTAACAGTCTAGAGTAATGGAGTGTTACTAATGGGCCACAGCCTCCGGTATTTATGCCTTATATAGCCAGCTGCCCTTCAATCCAGGTTGTCTCTGTGACCTGTTTTAACCAATAAAATGTAGTATAAATCAGGGACCCCAACCCCCACGCCATGGAATGGTACCGGAAAGTGAGCACTGAGCTCCGCCTCCTGTCAGATCAGCAGCGGCATCAGATTCTCATAGCAGCGCAAACCCTATGGTGAACTGCATTAGATTCTCATAGGAGCACAAACCCTATGGTGAACTGCATTAGATTCTCACAGGGGCACAAACCCTATGGTGAACTGCATTAGGTTCTCACAGGGGCGTAAACCCTATGGTGAACTGCACATGCGAGGGATCCAGGTTGTGTGGTCCTTATTGGAATCTAATGCCTGATAATCTGAAGAAGAACAGTTTTATCCTGAAGCAATCCCCCCAATGCCCCCACCATCTATGGAAAAACTGTCTTCTAGGAAACTGGTCACTGGTACCGAAAAGGTTGGGAGCACTGGCACGCTGGCATAAATGATGCTGTGCCAGTTCAGGGCCTAACCCTTTTTTTTTTTTTTTTTTTTTTTTTTTCTGAGATGGGGTCTCACTCTGTCACCCAGGCTGCAGTGCAGTGGTGTGATCTCAGCTCACTGCAACCTCTGCCTCCTGGGTTCAAGCAATTCTCCTGCCTCAGCCTCCGGAGTAGCTGGGACTACAAGCATGCGCCACCATGCCGGGCTTAATTTTTGTATTTTTAGTAGAGATGGGGTTTCATCATATTGGCCAGGCTGGTCTTGAATTTCTAACCTCAAGTGATCTGCCCGCCTCAGCCTCCCAAAGTGCTAGGATTACAGGCGTAAGCCAGAGGGCCCAGCCTGAAGCCTAATCCTTAAGAAGGCCTGGTACCTTCCATTTTGAGCTCTGGGGAAAGCCAGCCTCTGTGTAAGAAATCAGACTACCTGGAGACCACCATGCAGTAAGAAGCCCAAGTCAGCCCTATGGAGAGGCCATGGAAGCAGAACCAATGCCCTGAGCCAACAGCCCAGCTGAGCCCCCAGCCAACAGCCACAGAGCACTGCACCATCTTAGAAGTGGATCCTCTGGGCCGGACGCGGTGGCTTACGCCTGTAATCCCAGCACTTTGGGAGGCCGAGACGGGCGGATCATGAGGTCAGGAGATCTAGACCATCCTGGCTAACAAGGTGAAACCCCGTCTCTAGTAAAAATACGAACAAAAAAAAAAAAATTAGCCGGGCGTAGTGACGGGCACCTGTAGTCCCAGCTACTCAGGAGCCTGAGGCAGGAGAATGGCGTGAACCTAGGAAGCAGAGCTCGCAGTGAGCTGAGATCGCACCACTGCACTCCAGCCTGGGCGACTGAGCGAGATTCCGTCCCAAAAAAAAAAAAAAAAAAGTGGATCCTCTGGTCCCAGTGAGCTGCCCCAGCTGACAACATGTGGAACAGAGACAAGCTCTCCCAGTCCCCACCCATGCCCAGATTGTAGAAATATGTGCAATAAATAAAATGATTGTTGTCTTAAGCCACTAAACACTGGGATAGTTGGTTGTATAGCAATAGATAACAGAAACAAATAAGAAATTCTTCCTCTCTGCAACCTCTGCTGCCATGAGACTCCACCTACTCCTAGTCAAAACCTACTGGGCCAGGATGGCAACGTGACTGACTCAAAGGTGACTCCCCCTTCTCCCTATAAGATGACCAGTGAACTCTGGACTGGCACAGAGACACGAGCTCAACAAGCTCAACCAGTCCCTTCTTTCCCCTTCTTCTGAAAAACAACAACAACAAAAATCTTTTCATGGGATGAACCCATTCCTTGTGCTTTATTTAGAGCTGATTCACCTCACCACCTTCAACCATAAGCTGAAGGGGACAGCAGGGGCCTGGGAATGACCCAAGTGCCCTGGCTCAGTGACTGGTTCGGGGACAGACACATGGCCCAGCTGCACCATCAGCATCCTCCTGGGATTCATGTGGCCAGAACTACCGGTAAAACCTCCCCTCCACTGCTGCTCCCAGGCTGGTAAAACATGAACCTGGGAGTGGCAGGGATCACCTTGTCTACCATGGAACAAAGTATTATCAAACCCTGGTGTACCTTTGAACTCCAGCACTCCTGGAGATGAGAGTGAGAAAGGAGATCTCAGCTTTGCAGCAAGAAGAGGTGGCTCTGGCCTGGAATTAAGGAAGAGGACAGAACGAAGTCCACAGAGGTGAGCAAAGGCATCTCAGAGTCATAGTGAAACAGCAGGAAAGATTGGTGGCCATTCACAGGCAACAATGGGAGCTGGGGGAGGAGAGCAGACAATTAAGTTAGAGGAGAGGGGATGGGATGCACTCAAAGCTTTCTGAGTTCTTACCATGGGTCTAGCTCAGTTAGAAACAGCTCAATGGGCAAGAGCCATGTGAAAACAAGCCGGGCACGGTGGCCCACGCCTGTAATCCCAGCACTTTGGGAGGCCGAGGAAGGCAGGTCACTTGAGGTCAGGAATTCAACACCAGCCTGGCCAACATGGTGAAACCCTGTCTCTACTAAGAATACAAAAATTAGCTGGGCTTGGTGGCACATGCCAGTTGTCCCAGCTACTTGGGAGGATGAGGCAGAAGAATCTCTTGAACTCAGGAGACGGAGGTTGCAGTGAGCCGAAATCACCCCACTGCACTCCAGCCTGGGTGACAGGGTGAGACTTCGTCTCAACAACAACAACAAGGCCATGTGAAAAGACTAAAACAACAGCATGTCATCTGCATTCTGTGCATGTATGGTGGTAGATATACCCACCTACACGTGACAAGATTTCACAGAACTACACATCAAAACAAATGCAAAATAACAAGAAAACTGAGTGTACTTAAAAAATGGTGAAAGCCAATTAAGATCTGCAGTTTCATTAATAGCACTGTACCAGCATCCACATCCAGGTTTTCATAACTATGCTTATGAAAGATGTTATCACTGGAGCAGCTAAATGAAAGGTTCACAGAAACTGTACTATTTTTGCCACGTCCTCATGAGTCTACAATTATTTCAAAATAAAAAGTTGCTAAAAGCACTTCTCAATTATGGGTGGCCCTATTATTAGGGGGGTGGTATCTCTAAACCTTGTTGGGTAGAGTATTTGGGATGAAGGTGAGAGAGAGTAGAGATAGGACTCATCCCCCGTCACACCCCACTGAGAACCTCTACTACAAGCTGGCTGTGGGGACCATAACTAGTGGGGACCCCATCCAAACCTTGCACTATAAATCTTGTTCAATGGGCCATGCCCACTGATTGCAGACGCTGAGGAAACTAAAATAAGCAGCTCCCATCTTAAATATTACTCAAGGGAGTTAACCCTATTGCCCGCATGTGCATGAGACCTGAAGAATGACCAGTCCTCCACTTTAGCTGCATTCTAATACTAAAAATCATGCCCAAGGTTGGGGATTTAACACATTAATGAGATATGCAAACATGAAGAGGCTCTCTATCCTGTTATACTGTGCAGGTGTCAGATGTTCCCCAACTCTATGTGCTTCAATATCACTCCCTGCCCATTTGAGCCCCTTTAAAATTACTCTCCTGACTGTCTTCAGGGAGCCAGGTAGAGAATTATCTCTCTTGTGCTACTTCTCTTATGCCTGGGCATAAGCGCCAATAAAGTCTTGTCTGGGAAAACTCTTTTGGCCTCATGTCAATTTCTATCACACTGAGAGCCCAAGAACACATGGTCAGTAAAAGATGGACATGTCGCCACTCTTCACCCAAACCAGAAATCGGAGTCTTCCTTATCTCTTCTCTTTATCTTCACTCCTCAAAAACAAACAAACAAAAAGATCCTTTTCATGCATTGAAATTTATTTTTTTTTATTTGTTTCATTCATTTGGGGGAAGCTTGAGTACTTAAAGTATAGACTTCACGGTGTTGCACCCCAAAATACTTGATGTATCTCAGAAAAATGAGCACGTTTTCTTATAGAATCATAAAACCTTTATTGCATCTAACAAAACTGATGATAATTACTTAACATAACCTAACACCTCGTCTGTATTTAAATTTCCCCAGTTTTCTCCAAATCTTTTTCCAGTAGACTTAAATACAAATAAAATGCATACATCTTATATGGTTATGTCATTACATCTTCAATCCTAAGGAGTCTCCTTGTTTACTTTTGTTTTCTCTTGTGCCTTTGACTTTTTAAAGAAACCAGGCACTGGAATTCATTTTTAGAGGAAATCAACATGGCTGATTTAACTGCTTTAGCAATTATCTAAAAACTTGAAAGGTATTAAGGTTTGTTTTCCAAAAGTTATTCACCCACCCAGTTGACTGCCAGTGCAAGTGTAGTGACTTTAAGCAAACATTCTTTTCTCTGCCTGTCTAGACTAACAATTCTCTTTCCAGATAAAATGTCTTCAGGAGGGAATTTATTTTTCTTTTCTTTTTTTTTTTTTTTTTTTTTTTTTTTTTGAGACAGTTTCCGTGCTTGTTGCCCAGGCTAGAGTGCAGTGGCACAATCTCGGCTCACTGCAACCTCTACCTCCTGGGTTTAAGTGATTCTCCTGCCTCAGCCTCCCAAGTAGCTGGGATTACAGGCGCCTGCCACCACACCTGGATAGCGTGTGTGTGTGTGTGTGTGTGTGTATTTTTAGTAGAGACAGGGTTTAACCATATAGGTCAGGCTTGTCTCGAACTCCTGACCTCAGGTGATCCACCTGCCTCGGCCTCCCAAAGTACAGAGATTATACACGTGAGCCACCACGCCCAGCCAAGAGAGAATCTTTGCACTGGCCTATGGTGAGCATCTGTCCTTACAGCAAAATTATACATAACTAAAGAAAAACTTTTGGCCGGGCGCCGTGGCTCACGCCTGTTATCCCAGTACTTTGGGAGGCCAAGGAGGGTAGATCACAAGGTCAGGAGATAGAGACCATCCTGGCGAACATGGTGAAACCCTGTCTCTACTAAAAATACAAAAAGATTAGCCAAGTGTGGTGGCAAGCGCCTGTAGTCCCAGCTACTCAGGAGGCTGAGGCAGGAGAATGGCGTGAACCTGGGAGGCGGAGCTTGCGGTGAGCTGAGATCCGGCCACTGCACTCCAGCCTGGGCGACAGAGCGAGAATCCGTCTCAAAAAAAAAAAAAAAAGAAAAGAAAAGAAAAACTTTTTAGACAATGTAACATTGTCTTCCAGCAATAGCCACATTTTAACAATTCTACTTCTGAAATTGCTCTGGAATCAGTCAACGTCTATCCATTTCCATGGTCAACACCACAATCCAAGCCACCATTATCTCTTGTCTATGGAGGCTACTTCCTGACTTATCTTCTCATAGCAGTACATTATCCCCACAGTCATCGTATGAAATACAAACAGGCTCATGCAACTCCTTGGGATCAAGCCTTCCCGTGGCGTCCCACTGCTGTTAGGACTAAGAACCACAGCCCCGTGATGACGCCTCCAACCCCACATGGCCTAACCATCTGCCTCCTGGCCCTTGCTCCCCATGCACCGCACAGGCCCCTCCGAGCATCTCTCATAGGTCACACTCATTCCTACCACAGGACGTTGGCATCACTGAAAATGTTCTTAGTCTGGTTAGCGCCAAGCTCTCCCTTCCACCCTCAGCTCAATCAAATCAAACTCAGAAAACCTCCCAATGCCTGCTATGAGCTATACCAAGCACCTCTCTTCCACAGCACTGAACAGAAGCAAATATTTATTAGAGGGAATCTGCAGATCCACAGCCCTCCTTTCCTAGACTGTAAGCTCCACATATGCAGGAATTGTGCACCCTTCCTCACCACTGCGCTCCACCCATCAGACTGGCTGGTACATAGCAGGGCCCAATAAGTAGTTCTTAGAAAGAGAAGAGGGACAGAGAGAGATGGGGACATCAAGAGGGATCAAACTACTGGTGATTGGGCAGAGCAGGGGACAGAGAGGAAGAAGGACAGAGGAGGAGATGAGGGAGACCGAGAGGGATAGAGAGACCAGGTACAGAAAACGACAGGCTACCCAGACAAGGAGGGAGAGAAATGTAAACGCACATGTACAAAAGCAGAGAGACAGAGAATGGTAAGAAAGAAAGAATCAAATGCTAACAGCCATTCTAATGATACAAGCAGCCCTGCACATCCGCACACCCTCTTCCACTTCAGCCCAAACAAGCACCCTTTGGAAGCCAGCCCTGCCCCAGGAAAGAGCGGCAGGCATCTGCCTTCATCAACCGGGACTTTATCATCCTGAACACCCCTCTCTTGCTTCTTCCCAAGACAAGCACTGGCTTATTCATCATACTTCTGAAAAGATTATCCTTTCTCCATTGAGTAGCCTTTGCCCCTCTGTCAAAGATCAGTTGATGATATTTGTCTGGGTCTATTTCTGGGCTCTCTATCCTGTTCTACTGATCTGTCTATTCTTCTGCCAACATCACCGGTACTGATTACTGGAACGTTAGAGTAAGTCTTGAAGTCAGTCCTCTGATTCTGTTCTACAATACTGTGTTTGCTACTCTATGTCTTCCACCTTTCCATATAAACTTTGGAATCACTTTGTCAACACCCGCAGATTAACTTGCTGGGATTTTGTAATATTGTGACTCTTAATAAGACATACAGTCACCCCTCAGTGACTGTTGGGGATTGGTTCCAGGACCTTCCACAGATACCAAAATCCAAATAGATGCTCAAGCCTCTGATATAAAATGGCAGAGTGTTTGCATATAGCCTATGCACATCCCCCCATAAACCTCAAATCCCTAGGTTACTTTTAATACCTAATATAATATAAATGCTATGTAAATAATTATACTGTATTGCTTAGGGAATAATGACAACAAAACAGTTTGTCCATGTTCAGTAAGATGCAATTTTTTCAAATATTTTCAATCGACCATAGCTTAAGTCCACAGATGCAGAATCCACAAATACGGAGGACTGACTGTATACATTTGGTCTCCAACCCCATTTCCTGGCACACGACTCCTAACACCCTTGGAATCTCCAGTGACAACTATCTTCTTGTATGGCTGTGGGCTCCTAGACACCTCAGGATGAAGGTTGGCTGCCAGGGGAACCAACCATATGATTAGAGGGTTGGAAATTTCAGCCCTACCCCCAACATCTAGGAAGGAGAGAGGGGCTAAAGGTTGAGTTGGTTACCAATGGCCAATGATTTAATCAATCATACCTTTGTAATAAAGCTCTCATAAAAACCCAAGATGACAGGGTTTAGAGAGCTTCTTGGTTGCTAAACACATGGAAGTTTCTGGCGGATGGCACGCCCAGAGAGAACATGGGAACCCTATACCCCCTCCCACATACCTTGCCCTATGCATCTCTTCTATCAGGCTGATCATCTTTTGTAATATCATTTTAATAAATTGGTATACATGTTTTCCTTAGTTCTGTGAGTCACTCTAGCAAATAAATCAAACCCAAGGAGTACGTTATTGGAACCCCAATTTATAGCCAGTCAGTCAAAAGCATAGGCCACAACTTGGGCTTGTGACTGGCATCTGAAGTGGGAGACAGTCTTGAGGGACTGAGCTCTCAACCTGTGGAATCTGATTCTAGCTCCAGGTAGACAGTATCAGAATTGAATTGAACTAGAGGACACCAAACCGGTGTCTAACAGAGAACTGTTTGCTTGACTTGTGGGGGAAAAACCATACATATCTCATGTCAAAAAGTGTTGAGTACAGAGAAAAGAGGGAAGAGAGAGAGAGAGAAAAAACATACCTTGGTTTTTCCTTTCTCTGAGGTGAAGTGTTTTGTGCTGTATTGAATGTGAATGGAAAAAAACTTTTCTTGTATCTCTATTAGATTTTGGTTGGGATTGTGTTGAATCTATAGATCAAGCCAGGAAGAACTGATATCCTGAAAATAATGAGTCTTCCTGTTCATGAACATGAACTATCGACTCATGATCCTTTTAAGCATTAGCCATAAGCCAGACGTTCTGCTGGATGTACTTGATCCTGGCCCTCAAAGGTCTTGAAGATACAGTAGCCTCACCCTTGAGGATAAAAGTAAATGCTATATAGCAAAACTCTTACAGAACACCTACTCTGTGTTAGGCAGAGAGCTAATGTTTTGCATGTTATCACAGGTTGGTTCCCTGGAAGTTGAGCCTGAATCAGGGATTCTTGCGTGAGTGAGGTGGGGGAGGAGGATAAAGCTAAAAAAGGCTGTGGTCCCACTTAGGGATGGGCTTCACCCTGATTGTACAGGGAGTGGCAGGGGGCTGTCTGGAGCATGAATCACATCAGAGAAGTGGGTCCTCCTGAAAGAAGGGAGACCAGTCATTCTTGTCCTCCCTGCCAGTCAGTCATTGGCTTGGCTTACAGCCACTACAACATTCTAGGTGATGCAGCTTTCTTCTAGTGAGAGCGGTGCCCTAAAGAAGGGGCACCTGTGAGACACAACACCCAACACTCCTAGCAGCTGGGAAATGGAGCACAAGCCTGGTAATGGGAGCTGAGTAGGGCACAACAGTATCCTCTGTATTAACTCATCATTCCTCACAAGAACACTATGAGGCAGGTACCATGACTGCACCGATTTTATAAATGAGGAAACTGAGACATGGAGAAGTGAAGTACCTTGGCCAGGGTCACCAAACACAAGTGGGAGAGCCAGCATTTGAACCTTGACTCATAGCCAAGCAAGTGACTCTAAGAACCCACATAAGAATATGCAGCTCTCACCATGGTTTTCTATCTGGCAATCAGCAAAGTCTAAGGGGGTCGGTAGGCATTTTTGCTGACATCCCCCATCCCTTGATCTTACATCAGGCAGGGGCGTCTTGGTGAATGATGATCCCACTACCCACAGGGGTGCAGACCTGCAAGGAGAGGGGTCAGGCCCCCTGCACTCAACCCAGTACATCCAAGCCACCTTTCTGACCCGAGGCTGGGAACAAGACTCTAGTGCGGGGGCTGCAAATTCATGTTCCCAGGAGCTACCCAAGTCATGAGGAGCAGTGTGGCTACTGATGAGGTGGACAGACTCTGGAACCAGCTCACCTGGGCCTGGAGTCACAGCTCCCCAACTTACAGCAGATGGCTTTGGACACTAACTCCAAGTCTCTGTGCCTCTGCTTCTTCATGTGAACAACAGGAATTTACCACACAGTGCTCTTGTGGGGATTAAATGTGTGTCTGTAAATATGTGTGTCTGTACATATGTGTTTGTCAATTAAAAAGTACCTGGCAAAATAGAGATGTAGGGGAAAAAAACAAAGATGTAGAAACTTCTCTGTACTTGTTAGCAACTGAATCAAGCTGAACACATATAAGGCATAAGAAATAACATGGGACAGGGAACAGTGGCTCATGCCTATAATCCCAGTACTTTGGGAGGGTGAGGCAGGAGGATCATTTGAAACCAGAGAGTTCAAGACCAACCTGGGCAACAAAGCAATACCCCATCTCTACAAAAATAATACAAAAAATAAACCCAGTAAGCCAAGTGTGCTGGTGTATACCGGTAGTCTCAGCTACTCAAGAGGTTGAGGCAGGAGGATTGCTTGAGCCCAGGAGTTTGAGGCTGCAATGAGCTGTAATCACAACACTGCACACCAGCCTGACAAGAGAGCAAGACCCTGTCTCAGAAAAAAAAAGGAAAGAAAACACGGTGTCTCAATTTATTTCCTTATGTACTGACTGGCAAAAACTCCTTGATGACCTATGTAAATAGGAGACTAGATGTATACGTGTGTGTACACACATACAGGCCCAAGTGTACATGTACATTTTATATATATCCATATGTATATATGCATTATGTCCATCACTATGCAAATTCTCACTATCTGAATGTCTACTATAACTTATTAACTTTTTTTTTTTTTTTATCGGAAATGCACCACCCAGATCACAGACCTGCTGTACAAGGTTCACGAGCAGGTGCCAATGAAAACAGTGAAGGCGTGGGCCAGACACAGTGGTTCACGCCTGTAATCCCACTACTTTGGGAGGCCCAGGCAGGCAGATCATTTGAGGTCAGGAGTTTGAGGCCAGCCTGGCCAACATGGCAAAACTCTGTCTCTACTAAAAATACAAAAAGTAGCCAGGCGTGGGGGCATGTGCCTGTAATCCCAGCTACTAGGGAGGCTGAGGCAGGAGAATCACTTGAACCCGTTGGCGGGTGGTGGGGCGGAGGTTGCAGTGAACCAAGATCACACCACTGGCAACAAGAGTGAAACTCCGTCAGAAAGAAGAAAGAAAAGAAACAAAAGAAAAGAAAGGTAAAGAAAAAGAAAGGGAAGGGAAGGGAAGGGGGAGGGGGAAGGGAAGGGGAAGGGAGGGACGCGTGTCTGTCTGCAATGGAAGAGAAGCAGTCTGATGCACAATGAATGGCACATCAAACCTGGCATCCTGCCCATTCTATTGAGTTCTTCTTTCATCCTAGCATTTGCTTCTGACAAGCAAACTACCAACCAGGGTCCAATGTAAATGAATCTTTAGTATTTTTAACAGATCATTTCATTGTTTTTTCCATTACAGTACAAGGTAGTTGGGGGATAGAAGAATATCATAATTCAGAACCATTACTGTATAGTATCCTATGTACTTTTTGCAAACATGCTTAGTAAAGAGTTCATCAAAGCACCCAAAAATTGGGCATTTGTTACTGCAGACGCTTTGTATTCATGCCAAAAATATTGATGGGCTGATTTTAGGTACTTAAGGTTGTTAAGTGATACTAAGGAAATTGGCTGGGTGTTTCAATCAGTCGGTAATGCATCAGCACTTGTCTCTGTGTAATATGATGTAATATATCGCAATCCAAAAATGTTCCTCTCCAGTGTGTTTGCAGGAATGTACTGGATTCAGCTAAGAAGGAATGTGCCTATTTGTAGGTGTGCATGTGTGTGTGTAAAGGTGTGAGAAAGAGTACCAAAAGATTTCCACCAACTTGCTGACAAACAGGCACTACTAGTGAGAAGGAGATGGGCAAATGATGGTCAAGGAGGGCTTTATCTGCACTGGTTCAAATTTTTGCCAAGGGCACACAGTGACTAAAACAACACTTTATTCTCAAAGTAGGCTGTGGTCAGCAGACCTCAGGCCATGCACTCTTGCATAGTGGGGCTCAGTGGCTGAGTTTCCTGCTTGAAGAAAGTGAGATAACCCAGCCACAGAAATGAGGCTTCATCTTTGCACAACCCCACCCCCTTCCCAGCATCACCTCGGGTCTTCCCAGGTGCACCCCACCCCCACCGCCCATCCCTTCACCCCCACCCCCTATAAACCACCTCCCACACACCAAGTCCCCTGGAGTTAGCCTCAAAGGCTGGCACCCCACTCCAGCCATCCTCCCCTTGGACCTCCCTGCCCACCCATCATCTTCTGGCACACCTTTGGGAATTTTTGGACCCTCCAGACATCTCATAGCTTCCTCTCATTCCCCACTTTACATCACCAACCCCTAGCACAAGTGCTGGCCAGGCCATGACCCTGTTCTTCAAGTTCCCATTTCCTTCCTCCTCCCACTACTTAACAAAAATTTCTCTCTGGAAGCTCAAGACATAGTCAAGCAAACAGACAGAAGGCTTGGGCACCTTCCCACACATAACCCACCCTCTTTTCCGACTTTCAGTCATTCAGTCAACCAGGCAGTCACAGAACCCCACTCTGAGCGTTAGGGATGCCACGCTGCAGAGACAGACACAGTCCTGCCCTCAGACAGCTCCAAGTCTGGGAGGGAGGACAGGCCCTGTCCAGGCTGGCATGAGATACGTGCAAATCCACATCTCCATCCATATCAGGAGTGCAACAGAGTCCACACTGGGGCTTCTCCCCAGCAAGGGGAAGAAAGGCTTCTCTGAGTACATGCATCCTGGCTGAGTTCTCCAGACTGCAGCTCACCTGGGAAGAAGAGAAAGCCTCCCTTTGTAGGGAGTTCTGGAGTTCAAAGACCTTGGTTCAAATCCTGGCTGTGCGCCCCAGGGGTGAACAGGAACCTGGGCACGTCGTGTCCTTTCTCTTTGCTCTTTCCTCCTCTGTACAAGCAGTGATGCCTATCACTGAGTTGTCGTGCAAACCAAGTGAAATAACATGAAATAAAAACCACCTGGTCCCAGAAGGGCTCCACCGAGGTGAGTTTAGCTACTAGGATGAATGGTTTTCTTTTTTTTTTTTTTTTAGACGGAGTCTCTCTCTCCCAGGCTGGAGTGCAGTGGCGCGATTTCGGCTCACTGCAAGCTCTGTCTCCCCTCCTGCCTCAGTCTCCCGAGTAGCTGGGACTACAGGCGCCTGCCACCACGCCCGGCTAATTTTTTTGTATTTTTAGTAGAGACGGGGTTTCACCGTGTTAGCCAGGATGGTCTCGATCTCCTGACCTGGCGATCCGCCCACCTCGGCCTCCCAAAGTGCTGGGGTTGGAGCCACCGCGCCCGGCCAGATGAATGTTTTTCTGTACCACCTTGCAACACCACCTTCCCAGCTGCTGGTGGTTTCACTTTAAGTAAAACGCCCCAGCATTGCTTATTGACCTCAGCCAAGGACGCTGCTTTAAGAAAAACCAAAGGTGTTAGGTTATTTCACACACGTAGCAGCGTCTGACATGGCAGCTGGGGGAATAGGTGAGATGCACAGCAGAACACGTAATGACAAAAGGGGCTTCTGAGGCACACACGGTAGGGCAGAAAGAGCCCAGTTCTAGAACGATCTAGCAGGCATGAGTTAAATCCAGCTCTTCCTCTTCCGGCTGTATGAAGAAGCCTCTATTCTGGTTTACTGTCTATTTTCTCATCTATAAAATGGAAAAAGAATATACACCCCATAGAGATATATCTGAAAAAAACTTTGCAAAAGGTAAAGTTTACAGCCAGGCGCAGTGGTTCATGCCTGTAATCCCAGCACCTTGGGAGGCCAAGGTGGGCAGATCACTTGAGGTCAGGAGTTTGAAACCAGCCTGGCCAACATGGTGAAACCCTGTCTCTACTAAAAATACAAAAATTAGCTGGGTGTGATAGTGAGTGCCTGGATGCCTGCAATCCCAGCTACTCAGGACGCTGAGGCAGGAGAATGGCTTGAGCCCAGGAGATGGAGGTTGCAGTGAGCCAAGATTGTGCCACTGCACTCCAGCCTAGGTGACAGAGTGAGACGCCATCTCAATAAACAAACAAACAAACTTACTTTACTTTTCGGCCTGCAGATAGAACATGGGTCTGCCCTTATCTTCTTTGTTAAAAAGATAATAAACAACAGAGTTGTTGAGGCTGCACTGATAGCAAAGGGGAGAACTAGTATCCTGCTTCCATGTGAAGAGATTCTTCCCAGATCATTACACTCAAATAATTCGGTCTGTGATTCTAATGCTTCATATTAACGCAGAGCTACTCAATGGATAAGAGTTTTAAGTGATGCTGAAGAAACTGACTGGTGCTTCTCTCCCCTCTGGGACTCTCCCTCCCCAAAGGAGGAAGGGACCAATCTCTGGAAAAAGGAACTAAGGATTCGCAGCTCAGCAGTTTCGTTTTGTTCTAGTCGGATCCACTCCCAAGGGACCACGTGCCCTGCCCTGTTCCCTGCCACTCAGAAGGGAGCTGCCTCTAAGACAGGGGTCCCCAACCCCCAGGCCATAAACTGGTACCTGTCTGTGGCCTGTTAGGAATTTGGCCGCACAGCAGGAGGTGAGCAGGTCTACAAATATTACCGCCTGAGCTCTGCCTCCTGTCAGATCATCAGTGGCATTAGATTCTCATAGAAGCACAAACCTTATTGTGAATTGCGCATGTGAGGGACCTAGGTTGCATACTCCTTATAAGAATCCAATGCCTGATGATCTGTCACTGTCTCCCATCACCCCCAGATGGAACTGTCTAGTTGCAGGAAAACAAGCTCAGGGCTCCCAGTGATTCTATATTATGGTGAGTTGTAAAATTATTTCATTATATATTATAATGTAGTCATACTATAAATGAAGTACACAATAAACGTAATGCCCTTGAATCATCCTGACACTATCCCTCCAAGCCAACCTGGCCCAAGGAAAAGTTATCTTCCACAAAACCAGTCTCTGGTGCCAAAAAAGTTGGGGACTGCTGCTCTGAGACATCTATGGGCATCCACCCAGGCCATGACAGGGTGGGAAGGTCAGGGGCCAGGTGTCAGGGCTCAATTCTAAGCGTGCTCTCCAGGCAGCCATCTCATCACCCTTCGTTGATTGCCGATGTTTCATTTCTCAATCGTTTCCAAACTCAGGAGACCATGAGAAAATGAGGAGCTTTATGTGCTCACCACTAACACCCCTAACATGGCCCATCAAATAATTCTTTATGTTTTTTGGAGACAAGGTCTTGCTCTGTCACCCAGGCTGGAGTGCAGTGGCACAATCACAGCTCACTGCATCCTTGAACTCTTATGCTCAAGGGATCCTCCTGCCTCAGCCTCCCAAAGCCAGGTGACCGAGACTACAGGCATGCACCACCACACCTGGTTAACTATTTTTAGTAGAGACACGGTCCTACTATGTTGCCTAGGCTGGTCTCAAATCCCTGGCCTCAAGTGATCCTCCCATTCTGGTTTCCCAAAGTGTTGGGATTACAGGCATGAGCCACCATGCCCAGCCTAAATGTTCATTATTTTAGTGTCATTTAAACTTGGTGTTTTCACCCTTCTGCTGGAAACTAAATTTAAATGGTGCTCACCCTTTGTTATGTGTTAACTGTAGCACATTTTAAAACATACTGAAAAAATATATACCTGGCACCTCTAAACTATGAAATCAAGTTTCTTTTCTATATAAAATTAAGTTTAAAAATAGTGAATCAATATTAAAATAAGTATTAGACATAAAACAGTACTGGTGGTGTGCAAATATAACAAAAATTATTAAGGCAATAAAGGAAGGGCTCATTACTTTATATACAGCCTATTAATATTTTAATAGGCTAATTCTGCTTCTCTTTAAGCCAGTACTGTATATCAAAATTACACAGAAAACTCTCATTATACCAAGACTATAGAGAGATTTTTTTTCCCCACACATGGATTGACCAGTTTTGGGGGGTGGTTTGGAGCCATATGACACTATTTCTCAAACTGCAAACATTTGTTTATCAACCTTATAAGGTTTGTTGTATCTGCCTACTGCTGATACTATTTATCTGAAGTTTCCTTTAAATCAACTCACTGTTTTCACCTGAATTGATGTATGTTAAGAATGATTTTATGTTTTTGGCAAAAAGAAAACCAGTAACACTCACCATATACAACAGGAACTGCAAAATAAAAAAAAAAAAAATCAGTGGAAACAGGACAATATTATTAAATTCTACCTAGAAACAGTTGTCTGCTAGAAGCAAAAACCCCGGCTTGGTTCTGTGAGTCATAAAGGGAAAGAAGAAGCCTTTAAGACAGGCACAAAGCCAATTAGCCATGCAAAACTCACTGATGGAGACAAGAGTCAGAGTGGTGTCACCTAAGGAGAGGACTGGGTCACCGGCACCCGAGGAATGGCCACAGAGGTGGACCCACGCTTAAAGCCTTGAGCCTTACATGCACCATGTGTGCATTTTACCACATCTATGTTATTTATATATCTTTTTATTTTACTTTAAGTTCTGGGATACATGTGCAGAACGTGCAGGTTTGTTACATATATATGTGCCATGGTGGTTTGCTGCACCTATCAACCTGTCATCTAGGTTTTAAGCATTATGTATTTGTCCTAATGCTCTCCCTCCCCTTGCCCCCGCCTGCCGACAGGCCCCAGTGTGTGATGTTCCCCTCCCTGTGTCCATGCGTTCTCATTGTTCAACTCCCACTTATGAGTGAGAACATGTGGTGTTTGGTTTTCTGTTCCTGTGTTAGTTTGCTGAGAATGATGGTTTCCAGCTTCATCCATGTCCCTGCAAAGGACATGAATTCATTCCTTTTTATGTCTGCAAATTATATTTTAATAAAGACATTTCATATCTTTCAGGCCGGCAACAACGGCTCACGCCTGTAATCCCAGCACTTTGGGAGGCCAAGGCAGGCAGACCACAAGAGGCCAGGGGTTCAAGACCTGCCTGGGAAACATGGTGAAACCCCATTGCTACTAAAAATATAAACATCAACCAGGCATGGTGGCGGGCGCCTGCAGTCCCAGCTGCTTGTGAAGCTGGGAGGTTGAGGCAGGAGAATCACTTGAACCCAGGAGGTGCAGGTTGCAGTGAGCCAAGATCAAGCCAGTGCACTCTAGCCTGAGAGACAGAGCCAGACTCTGCCTCAAAAAAAAAAAAAAATTCGTATCTTTCAAAGAGAGACATGTTAAAATTTTGGAAATGAAGTTGGTGTAACTATTAAGGAGTGACTAAGAAATCCTTACATTGCTTCCATCTGTTGACTATGATGGTAAATATAGGATGCTATGCATGCGATAAAATTGTACATAACTAAATACACACGAGTACAAGGAAAATGGGGGAAAACTGAGTAAGACTGGTGGTGGGTTCTATCAATGTTGTCAATATTAATATCCTGGTTGTGATACTGTACTATAGTTTTGCAAGACATTACCACTGGGGATAACTGGGTAACGTCCACATGAGATCTCTCTGTATTATTTCTTACAACTTTATGTGAATCTTCAATTATCTCAACAAAAATTCCAATGGAAAAAAATGCATAGTATCAAGGAGGAAAAAAAAAAAAAAAGACATGTTGGTACCGAACAGATGTTCTTGTCATAATCAGGAAGACGGAAAGGGAACTGAGAAGGAAACCACGCTCCCAACCTTGGTTCAGGCTCCCTGGGCACCGCCTGGTGTTCATGCTTTGCTGTGGCACCCACAACACGGGGGTCCCTGCAGAGAGCATCCCTTACCCCTCCCAGTGGATTCTACCAGCCATCTCTGGGCTCCGCCTTCTGCCAGGACCCGTCCTATTTCCCGCCCAGCTAGAAATAGACGTTCATGTAGCCTCCTGATAAGCTGGGCACTGAAACCCAGAGGAAGTGGCCTGCAGGGTGCCCACTCGTTTGGAAAAGGCAAAGGTCACAGAGCTATAGAAGCCAGCTGGGACCACAATTCCTAGGAATGTCAGCAAGGAGTTGAGACAGTCTGAGCACTGGCAGAAGAGTAAATACAGACTTCTCTTTCAACAACAGCCTTCATTTGATCACACGCTTTTCTGAGTTCCATCCAAAGCACCACTGCACGTATATGTATTCTCGTTCTTTGAGTTTGCTAGTTTGTCTTTTTTTGTTTTTGTTTGCTTTTTACAGCAAAAGAGGTTCTGAGAATACAGACAACTACCTTAACGTTGCCTGCCTGGAGTAAATTCTGGAGTTCTAACTGATGTTGAGTCTTTCTATGGAGAACGCTGGTCCTCAACTTCCTATTTAGGACCTTTTGGCTTCAGAGAAAACCAAAGAGGATAAAAGGGAAGGGAAACCACATATATAGAAACACCAAGTACATGCCGGTGTGCACGGCAGGGGTCCTGACACCTGTGCACTCACGTGCAGCTCAGATGATTGTCTTCCTTCCACAGGTGGGAAAGCTGAAGCAGAGAGAGTCACTGATTCATCCAAGGCCACAATGGTTGAGCCAGAACTTGAACCTGAGTGGCTGGGCTCCAAAGTTTGCACTCTTTTTTGAGACAGAGTCTTGCTCTGTTGCCAAGGCTGGAGTGCACTGGCATGATCTCAGCTCACTGCACCTCAGCCTCCTGAGTTCAAGCGATTCTCCTGCCTCAGCTTCCCAAGTAGCTGGGACCAAAGATGTGTGCCACCATGCCCGACTAATTTTTGAATTTTTGCTGGAGATGGGCTTTCACCATGTTAGCGAGGCTGGTCTCAAACTCCTCACCTCAGCTGATCCACCCACCTCAGCCTCCCAAAGTGCTGGGATGACAGGCTTGAGTCACCTTGCCCGGCCCAAAGCTTGCACCCTTAACCACTACCCAGGGAGGGAGGAAATGAGAAGCCAAGATCCAAAGTGCTCTCCCCCGCAGACAGCAAGAACCTCTTGGCTCCAGTAGTGGGAATACAAGCCCATGACTGACACGTGGACCAGTACGGGTCACCGGGAGATCCACGATCCGGTCCCGCTGCCATTACCTTACTGTGTGACCTTGGGAGAGTCATTTTTACCTCCCTGGGCCTCAGTTTCCCCATCTGAGAAATGCAGGGATTGGGTCAGCTGTGTCATGTGGGAAGTCCCTAGGGTATGAAAACACTAGCTGACATCAATTCAGGATGAAAATGGCTCTGGTCTTGTCCTTGGTGGCCCTGGAAAGAAAGTATAAATGGGTAATGTTGAGGGTTGAACTGCATCCCCCAAAAAGATATATAGAAGTCCAGTCCCTGGTATCTGTGAATGTGGCCTTCTTTGGAAATAGGGTCTTTGCAGATGTAGTCAAGATGAGCTCATGTGGATTAGGGTGGGTCCTAACCCAAGACTAGGGTCCTTATAAGAGGGAAATTTGGATAGAGACACACACAGAGGCAGAGATGGGAGTGCCATATCCACCAGCCAAGGGACACCCAGGGTCACCAGCAGCTAGCAGAGGGCAGGAAGAGGCGAGGAAGGATCCTCCCCTAGAGCCTCCAGCAGGAGCACGGCCCTATCAACACCTTGATTTCAGACTCCTAAGCTCCAGACTACAAGGGAGTACATTTCTGTTTTAAGTCCCTCAGTTTGTGGCACTTGCGTTATGGCAGCCACTGGACACTAATATAGGTAATAACGTGGTTTTCTTATCTTCAATTATTATTATTATTATTATTGTATTTGAGACAGAGTCTTGCTCTATCACTCAGGCTAGAGTGCAGTGGCACAATCTCGGCTCACTGCAACCTCCGCCTCCCAGGTTCAAGCGATTCTCATACCTCAGCCTCCTGAGCAGGGTCACCACACCTGGCTAATTTTTGTATTTTTAGTAGAGATGGGGTTTCGCCATGTTGGCCAGGCTGGTTTCAAACTCCTGACCTCAGGTGATCCGCCCGCTTCGGCCTCCCAAAGTGCTGGGATTACAGGCGTGAGCCACCGCACCCAGCCATCTTCATTATCATTATAACAGCTACTTACTAAGTGTCCGCTGTGCGTAAGGCACTGTATTAACTGCTTCACTTAAATTATCCCATTTCGTGCCAGCCACCCTATGACAGAGGAGTCGTTATGATACCCATTTTGCGGACATAAAATTCTAAGGCTCAAAGCAGACAAGGAGCTTGTTCAAGGTCACTCAGTGAACCAATAGCAGAGCTGACACCAAACCAAGTAAGTGGCACCTGGAAGGCCACTTCCTCCTCTTTGGGCACCTCTACCTCCTCCCACTGAGAAAAACAGTGTTCATAACACCAGGAGGTGGGCAATAGGCCTTTCTCCTGCCCACGGGGTCTGTTCTCCAGAGAGCAGATTACAGCAAGGACTTCGCACTTCGCAGTAGTACCCAGTTCCACAATGGACCAAGGCTGCCTCCCCATCCACCCAGGACGAATCCAGAGTTAGCCATAAAAGACCAAAGGAACAAACAAAAACTCCTCAGCTCATGGCCAAGAAGCTCTGGGGACTGGCAGGAGGTTTTGTTAAAGGAGACTGTCCCTCTCCTGGGAGCCCTTGGAAAGGGGAGCCATGCCTTGGTCCAATGGGCTCTCATCCCTGCCCTGCTCAGATCTCACCCTGGCCCAGGTGGGTCCTACCAGAATCTTCCTCTCAGGAACATCTCTCAAGGAGCCCCAGCTCTGAAACCCCTAAC
Source organism: Macaca thibetana thibetana (assembly GCF_024542745.1). Classification (NCBI taxonomy): domain Eukaryota; kingdom Metazoa; phylum Chordata; class Mammalia; order Primates; family Cercopithecidae; genus Macaca; species Macaca thibetana. Next base: position 24,844,706 of record NC_065597.1, on the reverse strand, counting down.
AGCAGCAGCAGCAGCAACTCTGCGGATCCAGGGTCTATCAACCAAGTGACAAGTGCTCTCTGTCCATCATCTCAGCGGTCTCTCCCACAACCCTAAGTAACCACCATTATCATACCTCCATTTTGCAGAAGGGGAAACTGAGGCTCAGGCAGGCTGTGTAAGCTGGGGTCTGAGTCCTCCCCGTCTAGCTGCAGACCCAGAGTTCTCCAACACCACCCGCACTGGCTCCTGGGCTAAGACTCTCACACAGACTGCCCTCGCAATTCTGCCAGCAGCCAGCAGAACACCGAGCCCTGCCAAGGTCAAGTTCAGGGCAGAAACACCTACTCGGACAAAGAACAAATCAGGTCCCCTTACGGACCATTTAATAGGTGTCAGAGCTGACCTCAGCATCTCTTTAATAATCCTCCTGCCAATCTTGGGAAGAAAGCCCCATTTTCCAGAGACAGCCCAGGAAGATGAAGTCACCCATTCAAGGCCACCTGGCTGGGTTTTGATGCCAAAGACACCAGGGTAATCTGTGGGGGTGGCCCGCAGTGGGAGGCCTGGAGACAAGTTAATCCAGTTACCTCCTGTCCCCATTCCCCCGTTCCAGCAGCTGCTCCCTGAATGACCTCTCAGAAAACCTTGGGGTGAACCAGTTAGCTTCTGGCTAAAGATGACTCCTTCCTTTGAAGTCAGGTAAGCCTCTACAGACAGAGAGATGCCAGAAGCCTTCAGCACTCCCATCACCAAAGGCAACTGTTAGGTAAGACACACAGGAGCCCGGGCGCCATGGCGCATGCTTGTAACCCCAGCACTTTGGGAGGCCAAGACAGGAGGATCGCTCGAGCCCAGGAGTTCCGAGACCAGCCTAGGCAACACCTCACCTTAGCTGTAAGTCCTCAACTCTACCAAAAAAAAAGTAAAAATTAGTCAGGACTGGTGGTGCATGCCTGTGGTCCCAGCTACTCAGGAGAATGAGATGGGAACATTTATTGAGCCTAGGAGGTGGAAGGTACAGTGAGCTGTGATCACACCACTGCACTCCAGCCTGGGCAACAAAGTGAAATCCTGACTCAAAAAAAAAAAAAAAAAAAATTAATTTTTAAATTTAAAAAAAAACCCAGGCAGGAGTATCCTTTACCTTGTCTGTGATTAACAGGAGAGGCCAGGGGTTTCCCGGTGCCTCCTGCTCAGCCACAGGGAACGGCCACCCAGGCCAGAATGCTGGCTCAGGACCCTTGTACTGACCGGAGCCACAGTCCAGGAAAAAGGACCTTGGAGGTGTGGACAGATTGCAAAAGAAGGCCCCAGTCCTCCAGAAGCTTCTCCAGAGCCCGGTGACTCTAGTGCACAACCAGGCTGTGGTCCCCGCAGCTCTCTCGGCCTGGAAAGCTGGCCACAGAAAGGTAAAGCCCTCCTTCTTTAAAGGGGTGATTTTCGTTCTGGGGTTGCTGAACCCCAAACATGGTATCCTCATGCTGTGGGCTCTTCTCACAGACCAGAGTCAGGGAAGGAATGGGTTCTGCGAGATGGGTGCCAGCAGGAAAGCACCCTCACCTTGGCTGTAAGTCCCCACGCGACACCCCCTCTCTGAGAGGCTGCCTTCCGCTTCTGGACTTCCCCTTTCCAGGTCCTCATCACATCTCACAAGCGTGACTCGTCTCCCTGAGTTACTGTTATGGCCCCAGCAGCAAGCTGGGCACACAGGAGGCCTTCAAGTAGTGGCTGACCACTGGTTGCCTGGGCCTCACACGCTGACACCTTCCTATCTGGGCACTTACCCTGCTCTTCTATGGCTCATGGGTCACCCACAGGGTCTCCCACCAGCTCCAAGGATGGCGGGCCTCTGCCTCATTCTCTAGCTTTGCAAGAATGGGGTCTGATCCTCAGGCAGTCAACTGGATATCAGACCACTCACAGAAGCCTAATCAAAATGGTAGATTCTGGCTGGGCACAATGGCTCATGCCTATAATCCCAGCACTAAGGGAGGCTGAGGCAGGAGAATGGCTTGAGCTCAGGAGTTTGAGACCAGCCTGGGCAACATGGCAAAATCCCATCTCCACAAAAAGTACACACACACACACACACATACAAATGAGCTGGGTATGGTAGTGCACATCAGTAGTCCCAGCTACGTGGGAGGCTGAGGTGGAAGCATAGCTTGAAGCCAGGAGACAGAGGTTGCAGTGAGCTGTGATTGTGCCACTGCACTCCCACCTGGGTGACAGAGTGAGACCGTGTCTCAAAAAAAGGCAGGGTGGGGACAGATTCTGCTCAAAAAGGAAAGGAAGAGCATGCATTAGGGAGTATTCACTTATCCTCTTTTGCTTAATCTGAGGATTATTCCTAAATTGTGGCTGCCATGTGTAGCAGAGGCCAGCAGAGAGGCTCTGATGGTGCCCGCCACCTCCGACCACCGCCACTGTAACGACGACGGTGAATATCCCCCAAAGCATTCACCATGAGTCAGGCACTGAGCAAAGGCTTTATGTGCATTTCTTCATTTGAGCTTCACAGAATTGCCACAATATCACTATTCCCCCCATTTATCAAAGGAGAAGACTGAGGCCGGAGGATGACAAAGCCCACTGCTGGTAACTGGGTCCGAGTACCCAGGCTCAATGGTGGCGCATGACTGGTTCCAGCAAGACGGCAGCCTGCAGAAGTCAGTCCCTTCCGCTAGGGCGAGAAGAGTCACCCCTGCCCCCGCTTTGCCTGTGCAAATGAGTCTTCATTTGTGGTTAGCAAGCCAGCCCTTCATTTCCCCACCAGGCTCAGAGTTTTGCAAACCAAAGTTGGGGGATGGCTAGCATGGCCTCCCGGCAGTTCCTGTTGCAGACAGCTAGAAGGTAAGAGCCTTCCTTCCCTTTCAGAGAAGGCGGGATTGGGGCAAGAGGGGTGAGCCTCCTGGGGTCCCCATTACCCTCTAGCCCAGGCACTTCTGGCCTAAGTTCCCCCTTACACAAGGATCTGAGTCCCACTCAGGAGGTACAAATGCTTGTCAGACTCCACAGCTTGGGGCTGAGATCTACCTGCCTCCCTCTTTCCCAGCACTGGCCAGAGACCCAGCCAGGGGTCCCAACTGGAGTGTGGGGTTGGATGAGGTTCAAATACCAACCCCATCTTGTCCCTAACTGTAAAATTGAGACAAATAGACAGGGCCAGTTTCGTGGCACTGACACAAAGATTTAAGGAGACCAAGTTCATGGCCAAGTGCTTAGTAAAGTGCCTGGCACATAGCCTGTGTTTAAATGTTTGCCACTGTTATCCACAGATTCTCATGATGATGGTCACGTCCATTCATTCAGCCATTCAGTCAACAACGAGCAGTTGAAAGCCAATGTGCCAGGCACTGTTCTGGCAGCTGGGGATACAGCTATGAATAAAATAGACCAAATTCCTGGCATCGAAGAATTGCATTCTAATAGGGGGAGAAAGAGACAAATCAATATTTATTACATTTGGCAATCAGAAGTGCTACAAAAACTAAACCAAAGCAGAGCAAAGCATGGTGGGTGACCAGGAGGGAGGGGCTCTCATAGAAGGTGTTATCACGGAGGCCTCCCCAGAGTGGTGACATCTAGGCTGGTATCTGAGATAGACTATTCCAGGCAGAGCACGTAGTAAATGCAAAGACCCCAAGATGGAAATGTGTCTGGTATGTTCTAGAAAGAGCAATGTCGTCACCAGCTGGGACATACTACATGTGCTCTCTGAAACCCTCATGGCCCCTAGTACCTGTCCGTCTCCCCTCTCCTTCCTGGACATCCTAGTCACGCCATCTCTGCACCTGCATGTAACCTCAGTCAGCCAGGAGCCTGATGGCCCCTCACCCTTCCCATCCCCTCCACTATCACACACTGTGTTCCTCAGTCTCCTCTGGGGTCCTCTGGAGTCAGCTGCAGCCCTTGGCAGCTGATTTTGCCATTTCATTCATATATATAAATATATAAAAAATATGTGTGTGTGTATATATATATACACACTCACATATATATACACATACACATACACACACACATATATACACATATATACACACACACATATATACACACACATATACACACATATATACACACATATATACGCACATATATACACACATATAAGCACATACACACATATATACACACATATGTACACACATATACATACACACATATATACACACATACACATATATACACACATATATACACACACACATATACACACACATATATATACACACATACACACACACACATATATATACACACACACACACATATATATACACACACACACACACATATATATACACACACACCCCACACTTTTTTTGTTTTGTTTTTTAAGACAGAGTCTTACCAGGCACGGGGGCTTATGCCTGTAATCCCAGCACTTTGGGAGGCTGAGGCAGGTGGATCATTTGAGGTCAGGAGTTCCAAGACCAGCCTGGCCAACATGGTGAAATCCCGTCTCTACTAAAAATACAAAAATTAGCTGGCGGTGGTGGCATGCGCCTATAATCCCAGCTACTTGGAAGGCTGAGGCATGAGAAATGCTTGAACCCAAGAAGTGGAGGTTTCAGTGAGCCAAAAGTAGCATCACTAAACTCCAGTCTGGGTGACAGAGCGAGACTGTCTCAATAAAAAGAAGAAGAAAAAGACAAGACACTGCTGGAGTGAGTGGCATGATCACAGTTCACTACAGCCTCAGCCTCCTGGGCTGAGGTGATCTTCCCACCTCAGACTCCTAAGTAGCTGGGACTACAGGCACGTGCCACCACGCCTGGCTAGTTTTTGTACCTTTTGTAGGGACAGGGTTTCATCATGTTATCCAGGCTATTCTCAAATCCCTGGGCTCAAGTGATCCCCCTGTCTCGGCCTCCCAAAGTGCTGAGACTATAGGCATGAACCACTGCACCCGGCCACCATTATACATTTAATCTCCCCACTCCCTGAAGGCAAGACAGCATTGCTCATTCATGGGTCCACAACAGGAAAGTGCCTGGCACCTAGCGAGGATGCCACCAAGAGGTAAAACAAGCCCCCTAGAGAGCGATTTGGCACTCACTCCTGAGGCTGGTAATACACACGCCGCCCCGCCCCAACTCAGAGGTTCCTTCCCCACCCATGGCTACCTCAGCACCCTCTATAACTTCAAAGGAGAAAGGGACTCAGAACAAATGCCCAACATGAGAGTGGACAAATTGGCTCTTGTCACCAATGGATTGCTCTACAGCAATTTGAAAGAAAGAAACACCTCTACATATCGATGGAAATAAACAAAAACTATGTGCAATGTGGTGTCCTGGATGAATCCTGGAACAGAAGGAGAACATACGAGGAGAAACTGTTAAAGTCCAAATAAATTCTGGAACTTAGATAGTGATGTGGTAATGTTAATTTCTCACTTTTGGCAAAGACATCATGGCAATATAAAATAGAGAAATGGGCCAGGTGTGGTGGCTCACACCTGTAATCCCAGCACTTTGGGAGGCCAAGGCGGGCAGATCACTTGAGGTTAGGAGTTTGAGACTAGCCTGGTCAACATGGTGAAACTGGCCATGTGCAGTGGCTCACTCCTGTAATTCCAGCACTTTGGGAGGCCAAGTCGGGCAGATCACCTGAGGTCAGGAGTTCGAGGCCAGCCTTACCAACAGGGTGAAATCCTGTCTCTACTAAAAATACAAAAATTAGCCAGGCATGTTGGCGTGTGCCTGTAATCCCAGCTACTCAGGACGCTGAGGCGGGAGAATTGCTTGAACCCAGGAGGCAGAGGTTGCAGTGAGCTGAGATTGTACCACTGCACTCCAGCCTGGGCGACAGAGCCAGACTCCGTCAGAAAGAAAGAAGGGAGGGAGGGAGGGAGGAAGGAAGGGAGGGAGGGAGGGAGGGAGGGAGGGAGGGAGGGAGGAAGGAAAGAAAGAAAGAAAAAACAACTACTAACTACCCCATTAATGAATGAAAATCACAGATACAAAAAAGACAGGGCAGAGGGAGCAGTCCTCGTCATCATTAAAAGCCAGGTCCTATGCTTTTCTGGCTATTGCAGAGACTAGCAATGTTTAAGAGGATTGCGCACACAGGGAATTCATTCCATGATCTCCTGTAAAATCAGAATGCAGTTGGTAAGATACAGCCTCTTTAGGGGATAATAGGACACAACCTACTGAAACATAAAATGTGCGTGCCTAGGAATTCCACTTCTAGGAACCCATCCTACAGATATAACAGTACACCCGCACAAAGATGCAAATATGAGCTGGGCACCATGGCTCATGCCTGTAATCCTAACACTTTGGGAAGCTGAGGCAGGAGCATTGCTGGAGCCCAGGAGTTCAAGAAGACTAGCCTGGCCAACACTGTGAGACCCCTTGTCTACAAAAAAATACAAAAATTAGCCAGGCATGTGGCATGTACCTGTAGTCACAGCTACTAATCTGGATGCTGAAGTGGGAGGACCACTTGATCCCAGAAGTTCAAGGCTGCAGTGAGCTATGACTGCACCACTGTACACAAGCCTGGGCACAAGAGTAAGACTCTGTCTCAAAAAAAAAAAAAAAAAAAGCAAATACAAGGAGATTTCCATTCTGGGTGATTGGAAATCACCTCCTGTCCACCAGTAAGGAACTGGTGAAATAAACACAGCCACACTCTGAAACACTGACAGCCATTAAACAAAGGGTGGAACGAGGCTGGGGTATGGGGTACAGCTCACAATGGTAATCTCAGCAGTGCTTTGGAAGGCCAAGGCGGGAGGAATACATGAGCCCAGGAGTTCGAGACCAGCGTGAGCAACATAGTGAGACTTCGTCTTAACATAAAATTTAAAAAATTAGCTGGGTGTAGAAGTGCGTACCTGTGGTCCCACCTACTTGGGAGGCTAAGGTGGAAAGATCGCTTAAGCCCAGGCGGTTGAGGCTACAGTGAGCCAAATTGTGCCACTGCTTTCCAGCCTGGGCAACAGAGTGAGACCCTGTCACTAGGAAAAAAAAAAAACAAGAGGTGGAACAATCCACGTGTACTGACGAGAAAGATGTCCAGAAAAATCGCAAAACAAAAGCCAGGCTGCCGAGCGGTATGCATCATACATTCCTATTTTTGTTTAAAAAGCTGCACATAAGCATATATGTATGTATGTATGTGTTTATACCTACGAAAGATGTAAACACACACACGCTGAACACTTAACACTGTTTACCTCCAGGATTTGGGAGAGGAAGGAGAATTTTCTTTTTAAATTCTTATTCATTTGAGTTGATTATAATAGGCAGGTATTTTCAAAATAATGGATCAAGAATAAGGCCCCTTGTCTCAATATCTGCATTGGCTAAAGAAACGAAAACCTGAAAACACAGGAGTAGCCGTGTGTATAGAAGAGTAGCTGAATAAAAGGTGGTTCAGCCACACCACAGGCTATCATGCAACCAGCAAAAAAGTAGGTCAGAGTCTCCGTATCAGCTGAATTGAAGAAATCTCCTGAGCCACTGTTGAATGACAAAGGCGAGTGTGGTACACATGGTTGGTAAAACAACAAAGAAGCACGGAAAGCCAGTGGAGAAGACAGGAGGGTGCCCCAGAGGGCATGCACCACGCTTCTGGGAGCTGGCAACATTCTAGGTCTGGGTTTGAATGATGGTTTTATGGTGGTTTCATCTTTTAATTATTCATAATTCTGAAAAACGTGTTGCTTCAAAAAAAACGTAAAGGCTGAAAAGCACAAGAAAAGGTGAATGGAGCACAGGCTGTCAGATGATCACGTGTCCACAGCTCACTGACCTCATTCCCAGCGGCTCTTTCTCCCGGCCCTTTATTTTCAGACAAACCTACAGCACACACTCTGTGACCACAGGGCCTTGGCACTGACCAGGGCTCATAACCTGCACTCTGGAGGCACCTGTTCTTCCCTATACACCCACTGCCTGGGTGAGCCCAGACCTAAGCCAGGTCTGAACAAAACCAACACAAACAAGAAACCAAAAAAGCAGGCCAAACAGCAGGACACGTGCAATGTCACCGGGGGAAGAGGTATCTAGTGATGAGCCCCAGGGCTCTGGCCTTTCTCAGTTCCCTTATTATTTATTTATTTGTTTATTTATTTATTTATTTATTTGAGATGGAGTCTCGCTCTGTCGCCCAGGCTGGAGTGTAGTGGCGCAATATTGGCTCACTGCAAGCTCCGCCTCCCAGGTTCACGCCATTCTCCTGCCTCAGCCTCCCAAGTAGCTGAGACTACAGGCACCCACCACCACGCCCAGCTAATTTTTTGTACTTTTAATAGAGACGGGGTTTCACTGTGTTAACCAGGATGGTCTCAATCTCCTGAACTCGCAATCTGCCCGCCTCGGCCTTCAGAAAAGAGAAAGGAATGCAAGTTAAGGGGAAAGAAATTCACATTTATTGAAACCTTCTATGTACCAGACTTCATCAGGCACTCCAGAAGATGCCGCATCATTCAATCATCACATTAGCTTCGGAAGGCTGAGGCTGTGACGGCTGGCTTCTATATGAGGAAACTGAGTCTCAGACTTACGCTTTTATAACAGACTTATGCTTAAGTCTCAGTCTTATGCTTTTATAACTTGCTTAAGGTTGTACAAGCAGGTTTTCTCAGACCGTCTGCTGACCCCTAAGGACTCGCTGATCAAAATTGCAGCTCATAAAAGCAAAGGAAGAGGCACCACACCACAGCAGAGAATAAAAAATGACACTTCTCAGCCAGGCACAATGGTTCATGCCTGTAATCCTAGCACCTTGGGAGGCCAAGACTGACAGATCACAAGGTCAGGAGATCGAGACCATCCTGGCTAACACGGTGAAACTCCGTCTCTACTAAAAATACAAAAAAAAAAGTTAGCCGGCCGTGGTGGCAGGTGCCTGTAGTCCCAGCTATTTGAGAGGCTGAGGCAGGAGAATGGACTCCGTCTCAAAAAGTATATATATATGACGTTTCTCAATAGTGTGAAACAGACTTCACAAGCTGTCAGCCTGGGAACTGTATCAGGGTGCAGGCATGTTTTGTTAGGTCACGATCATTGTGCTTATTTGTGTGTTTCCATGAGTCAACTTTTTTTCTTTTTGGAGACGGAGTTTCGCTCTTGTTGCACAGGCTGGAGTGCAATGGCATGATCTCGGCTCATTGCAAGCTCGGCCTCCCAGGTTCAAACGATTCTCCTTCCTCGGACTCTCAAATAGCTGGGATTACAGGTATCCACCACCATACCTGGCTAATTTTGTATTTTTAGTAGAGACAGGGTTTCGCCATGTTGGTCAGGTTGGGCTCGAACTCCTAGCCTCAGGTGATTCACCTGCCTTGGCCTCCCAAAGTGCTGGGATTACAGGCATGAGCCACCGCGCCTGGCCGAGTCAATGCTTTTTTTAAGTGAGGAGATTTCACAGTAACAACCTATATTTCCAGCTGCAGATCTGTGGACCCTGAGTCTGCAGCGTGAGGTAGGATCTGCCCACGTCATAGGAGGCACGCATGCACCAGCTCCCCGCTAACCACAGTTCCCACCACCCTTAGATACTTCCCAGTGTGCAGCCTGTGTTTATTGTCATTTGTCCCCTAGATGCAACCTGCTTTTTTTGTTTGTTTGTTTTTTGAGATGGACTCTTGCTCTGTCGCCCAGGCTGGACTGCAGTGGCACGATCTCAGCTCACTGAAAGCTCCACCTTCCGGGTTCACGCCATTCTCCTGCCTCAGCCTCCCGAGCAGCTGGGACCACAGGCGCCCACCACTGCGCCTGGTTAATTTTTTGAAGTTTTTAGTAGAGACAGGGTTTCACCGTGTTAGCCAGGATGGTCTCAATCTCTTGACCTTGTGATCCACCCACCTCGGCCTCCCAAAGTGCTGGGATTACAGGCGTGAGCCACCGCGCCCGGCCTGCTTCTCTTATTTAGGTCACCTGTCCAGCTTCCTTCAGGTATTTGTGTTTCTGATCCCTCATCTGAAACAGAGGAAGTAGGATTTTAAAGAAATAAATGCAGGCCGGGTACAGTGACTCATGCCTGTAATCCCAGCACTTTGGGAGGCTGAGGTGGGCAGATCACCTGAGGTCAGGGGCTCGAGACCAGCCTGGGCAACATGGTGAAACCCCATCTCTATTAAAAATACAAAAAGTAGCTGGGTGTGGTGGTGCACCCCTGTAGTCCCAGCTACTCAGGAGGCTGAGGCACGAGAATCACTTGAACCCAAGAGGCAGAGGCTGCAATTTTAGCCTTGTCATCTTGTCTCTGTCTCCCTAAGGCATGAAGCCCTGAAGGACAAGACCTTGCTGTGGTCAATCCGGTGACAAGCAGTCTCCAGCATGTGTAGTGGATCAGTAAATATGTACCGAACAGGTCAAGGAAGGGGATCTCAGGAGATAGTTACGCAGGAGTATATTTCCTATTAGGTGAGTATAAAAGTTATCGCAATTTTTGCCATTAAAGGCAAGTTACAATTAAACTGCAATTACATTTGCACCAACCTAATATTGTTGCTCTAAAAGATTAGAGCATCTCGGGCTGGGCGCAGTGACTTACACCTATAATCCCAGCACTTTGGGAGACCGAGGCGGGTAGATCACCTCAAGTCAGGAGTTGGAGACCAGCCTAGCCAACATGGTGAAACCCCATTTCTACTAAAAATACAAAAAATTAGCCAGGTGTGGTGGCACACGCCTGTAGTCCCAGCTACTCGGGAAGCTGAGGCAGGAGAATGGCTTGAACCCAGGAGGCAGAGGTTGCAGTGAGCCAAAATCGTACCGTTGTACTCCAGCCTGCATGACACAGCGAGACTCTGTCTCAAAAAAAAAGAAAGAAAGAAAGAAAGAAGATTAGAGTTTCTCCTCAGATCTAATCTAAAACATTAGGGCAGTAAGAGGAAATAAACACACTCCCAAGTAAGCATGACTGAGGCCAGGATGGCCCCATAAACCTAGTGGCTTACAACAGCACAAATTTACCATCTTGCAATTATGCAGGTCTGATTTCCAAAACGGGTCTTGCTGGGCTAAGACCAAGGAACCAGCAGGGTTGTGTCCTTCTGGAGGCTCCAAGGGGTCTCGCTGGGCTAAGACCAAGGAATCAGCAGGGCTGAGTTCCTTCTGGAGGCTCCAAGGGAGAATCGACCCATTGCCTTTCTCAGCTCTAGAGGCCACCTGCATTTCTTGGCTTGTGGCCCCTTCCTCCACCTTCAAAGCCAGAATCCTGCAATTTCTCCCTGACTCTGACCTCCTACCTCCCTCTTTTAAAGATCCTTGTAATTACATTGGGCCTACCTGGGTCATGCAGGAGAATCTCCCCATCTCAAGATCTTTCCCTTAATCACACGTGCAAAATCCCCTTGGCCACATAATGTAACATATCCACAGGTTCCAAGGATTAGGACATGAACACCTTTGGGGATCTATGCAGGGAGTCACCATGCAATGAAAGGTGATGTCATGGGAAGGACAAAAAGGCCAGAGGTCACATGGCAGCTATGAGACGATCCTAGCCATCCTGGCCTCAGTGTTGCTCTTTAATTATGACTGCTGAATCTGAACGCCCAGTCCCTCCCACACCCCGTTATCTCACCAGTGTGGCACATGAGGAACACGGTGAGAAGGCGTGAGAGAGATCCAAACATGATTCCAACAAAAAGTCCCAGCCAGACCTGGCTCCACAAAAGCTAGAGGTGCTTTGTAACCGTCACAACCCCAGAGGCTGTTTGCTGGCAAATCATAAGTAAATAGTTGGCTGGGGCCATGTGCAGTGGCTCACGCTTGTAATCCCAGCACTTTGAGAGGCTGAGGTGAGTGGATTACTAAAGATCAGGAGTTCAAGACCAGCCTGGCCAACGTGGTGAAACCCTGTCTCTACTAAAAATACAAAAACTAGCTGGGTGTGGTGGCACATGCCTGTAATCCCAGCTACTTGGGAGGCTGAGGCAGGAGAATCACTGGAACCCAAGAGGTAGAGGTTGCGGTGAGCTGAGATCATGCCACTGCACTCCAGCCTGGGTGACAAGAGTGAAAGTCTATGAAAGAAAGAAAGAGAGAAAGAGAGAAGGAAGGAAGGAAAGGAAGGAAAGGAAGGAAAGGGAGGAGAGGAAGGAGGGAAGGAGAGAAGAAAAGAAGGAAAAAAAAGAAAAGAAAAGAAGGAAAAAAAAGGAAAAGAAAACAAAAGAAAAAATAGTTGGCTGGGTGCAGTGGTTCATGCCTGTAATCCCAGCACTTTGCGACACCGAGATGGGGGTACTGCTTTAGGCCAGGAATTCAAGGTCAGCCTGGGCAACGTAGAAAGACCCTGTCTCTATAAGGGGAAAAAACATGTAGCTGGGCATGGTGGTGCACATCTGTAGTCTCAGCTACTTGAGAGACTGAGGTGGGAAGATCGCTTGAGCCCAGGAGTTTGAGGCTACAGTGAGCTATGATCTCACTACTGCACTCCAGCCTGGGCAACAGAGCCAGATCCTGCCTCTTAAAAGTAAATAAACAAGAAGACAGTCATCTTAAAGCCTTCAACACAAATCCAAGCTAGACAGGGAGGGGTTCACTTCAGAGATCAGACAGTGCAGCCCTGCCCCCACTGAATCTTCACCTGGACTCTCATGGGGTAAGGGGTGGGGAGCAGCATTTCAGGGACTGGCCAGACAGGAAGCCTGGTCTCTGCGAGCAAGCAGCTCACTTCTGTGTTTCTGTCGAGAGAGGAAGCCTCTCTGCTGCAGCTCCCACGGCCACAGGGGCTCAGTCTCGAGGTAAAGCCCCGGCGAAGCCAGACCTCCCCTAGGCTGGACTGAAAACAATCCATCCACGTCAGAAAGGCAGAAACATAAAAATGACCATAAGGTGCCATCATCCAAGAGGCCACCTTCCTGTGAAACCACAGCAACACAGGCCCCGGCTGCTGCACCAATTACCACAAACTCAGTGGCTTAAAGCAACACACATTTACCACTGTTCAGCTCCTAGGGCAAAACCAGTCTCACGGGGCTAAAACCAAGGTGTCGGCAGCACTGGTTCTTTCTGGAGGCTCCGAGGGAAAACCTGCTTCCTGGCCATTTTCACCTTGTAGTGACCGTCTGCAACCGTGGGCGTGCGGCCTCTTCCTCTGCCTTCAAAGCACATCACTCCAACCTCTGGTGCCACCATTCTGCCATTGTCTTCTACTCACTCTCATCTCCCGCCTTTTTCTTTTCTTTTCTTTTTTTGAGATGGAATCTCAAAAAAAGAGCCCAGGCTGCAGTGCAGTGGCACAAACTTAGCTCACTGCATCCTTTGCCTCCCAAGTTCAAGTGATTCTCCTGCCTCAGCCTCCTAAGTAGCTGGGACTACAGGTGCACACCATCACGCCCAGCTAATTTTTGTACTTTTAGTGGAGACGGGGTTTCGCCATGTTGACCAGGCTGGTCTCGAACTGCTGACCTCAGGTGATCCACCCGTCTCGGCCTCCCAAAGTGCCGGGATTACAGGCCTGAGCCACTGCCCCTGGCCCTGCCTTTTTCTTAAAAGGACCCTGTGATTACACTGGATCCACCCGTCTCGGCCTCCCAAAGTGCCGGGATTACAGGCCTGAGCCACTGCCCCTGGCCCTGCCTTTTTCTTAAAAGGACACTGTGATTACAGTGGATCCACCTGGGTAACCCAGACTAATTTCCCATCTCAACCTTCTTCACTTAATTTCATCTGCAAGGTCCTCTTTACCAAGTAACATGACATATCCACAGTTTCCGGGGAGCAGGACATGGACATCTCTTGGGGGGCCATCATTCAAGCCTACCACCTATGCCTACCCTTCCACACCCTGTCCACTGATCTGCAGAGGACGAGAGTATTATTTCAAAGACAGTTTTGGAACATTTTCCCAAGAAAGCCAAATTTCAACCCCCCACACCCCACCACACTTGACAAAGCTAAGAGAAACCGAAAACAAGCTCTAGGACAAGCACAGAGGGGAAAAATGAAAAAGGAAGAAAAAAAGACCCTCCCTATTTACAGCATCTCTGCAGCGTAAGGGTGCTTTGCATACACATTGGAGATTCTAGTGTCATCTTCGCTAGTTAACACAGGAAAACAGAAGGTTCAGAGAAGTTAAGGAATTTGCCCAAAATCACACAGCCTGCAAATGGTGGATCTGGGATGGAACCCCAGGCCTGTCTGGCTCTCTCTTTGTGCCGCTCTGAATAAAAACATCTTGGATCTTTCTGAGTTTATTTTGAGAGGGGAGGGGTCCCCAAAAGTTTTTTGCAGTAAAACCTTTTCTTTTGGGTAGGAAATTATGCAAAGCATTTGCCACTGCCCCCACTTGCTTGGCGAGTTAGCAGAGAAAGATCTATTTTGGGGCTCTGTGCTCCACTGATCTGTTCACCACCCGCTGCTTATACATTTTTTTTCTACAGAGGCCACTTCCTGAGGCTTAAATGGGCTGGTCAGCTCAGCAAGACCCAAGCCAGACTCAGAGCAGGACACAAGGCAACAAGTAGGGCCAGCACTGAGCAGCCAGGAGCCCCCAGGATCCACCTCAAAAGGAAAACCACCCATCTTAGAACAGTCAATGGCTGCCTGTCAGCCGACCACCAAGACACACCGTATTCAAGCCCTCGAGGAAGGCAACAGCCACCAAGGCTGCCCAACTACACATGTACATTTGTATTATTTCATTCATTCATTCATTCATTCATATTATTCAAGAGCCCCAAACTGGAAATACCTCCAGTATTCACCACTATGCCTTGGGGTGGTTTGTTCCACACCAAGAGACAACAATCCATTATTATTACCATGATATTTAGCATCTGCTATGTGCCAAGCATTATTGTAATCACTGACATGTTAACTCAATCCTCATAACAATCTGATAAAGCATGTAATGTGGCCAGGCGCGGTGGTTCACGCCTGTAATCCCAGCACTTTGGGAGGCCGAGGCAGGTGGATCATTTGATGTCAGGAGTTCTAGACTAGCCTAGCCAACATGATGAGACCCCATCTCTTCTAAAAATACAAAACTTAGCCAGGCATGATGGTGTGCACCTGTAATCCCAGCTACTCAGGAGGCTGAGGTGGGAGGACTGCTTGAACCCGGGAGGCGGAGGGTGCAGTGGGCCAAGATTGTGCCACTGCACTCCAACCTGGGTAATAGAGCGAGACTCTGTCTCAAATAAAAAAGGTGGGTAATGTTTCCCCATTATATAGAGGGTAAAACTGATGTGCCCAAGATCTCCCATCAGGAGAATGGGGGAGTAGGCGGTGGTATATTCAGTCACTGGAATGCTGCCCAGCAATAGAAAAGAAACTACTGACACCAGCAACAACATGGGTGAATCTTCAGAACGTTCCACAAAAGAAGTTGAATGCAAAACACAGTCTACCGTATCATTTCATGTTTATGAAATTCTAAAACCAAGGAAGAAGGCTGGATGACTGAAAGTAGGCTGGGGTGGCCTGGGGCAGGGTGTGTGCACGCTGGGGAGGGTGGGGGGCTGCTGACTGCAGAGGGAAGTGAGGGAACCCTCTCTCCTGCGATGGAAAGTGTTCTTTGTCTCAATTAGGGGTGGTGGTTACACATGTCTACACGTGTCAAAATGCATCAAACTATGTACTTAAAATGAGTGCCTTTTATTGTATATAAATTAAATATGAAATAAGGTTCATTTTAAAACATTCTTAAAATATGAAGCACATCTTCCATCACCTAGAAGATCATAATCCTTAAAGATGAAATAGGACATCTTCAGAGAAAAGCAGCCAGATGCTAGTTTGGGTCCATTGCTCCCTGGAAGGTAAGCAATGGGAGATATTTTTCTTTTGTGTTTGTCCATCTTTTCCAAAGGTTCTAGAATGAATCTGCATTTCTCTGATAATGGAAAATAAGACCTACTAAATGTAATTTTTAAAACTGAGCTAAGGCTGGGCACAGTGGCTCATGCCTGTAATCCCAGCACTTTGGGAGGCTGAGGCAGGTGAATCACAAGGTCAGTATTTCAAGACCAGCCCGGCCAACATGGTGAAATCCCATCTCTACTAAAAATAGAAAAATTAGCCAGACGTGGTGGCAGGCGCCTGTAATCTCGGCTACTCAGGAGGCTGAAGCAGGAGAATCGCTTGAAACCGGAAGGTGGAGGTTGCAGTGAGCCAAGATCATGCCATTGTACTCCAGCCTGGGCGAAAGAGCGAAACTTCATCTCAAAAAAAAAAAAAAAAAAAAAAAAAAAAAAAAAAACTGAGCTGGGATAGAGTCCAACCTTCCAGAGATGGCCGGGAAGATCTCACACCCCAGGGCAGTGAGCAGTCAGGAGGTCTGCCTGGCTAAGCCTCAGGCTTCCTGGGTGCCCCAAACCGAATCCTTGACTTCTCCAAGCCTGGCTACACAAGGGAATTCGCAGGAGCTCCCCTGCCTCATAGGGTTGGTACCAGATGAAGCCTCAGTAACGAGCTCTGAAAATGGATATGAGGCAGTGTTTTCACTCCACACCTGGGAATACAACACCCCTAGGATGTTCCGACTCTGCCCAGACATCCACCCACCACATCCATCTCCAGAAGCAGCCTGGCACCCAACAGGGTCTTTGTCTTCCATGCCCAAGCCCCACCAACCCCCACTAAACCCCAGAGTCAGGCCAACCAGAATGTGGATCTGAACTCCCATGCCCCGCTGTGTAGACTTGAGCAAGTCACTGGACCTCTCTGAGCCTCAGCTTCCTCTGCAAATTGAAGGAGTTACACCTGCCTCATGGGAGGCCTGGAAGGATGAAATAAGATGACAGCGCTGGAAATACCCTAAGTTCTCACTAAAAAGCTGTATTTATTTTTGTGATTCAAAGAGCCCCACCCCACTAAAAAAAAAAAAAAAAAAAAAAAAATCCATGAGCCCACACTAGCTTATGGAAGACGAAGCAAATCTCCCTATTCATATTCTATCTAAATACCAACTCTCATAAGGCTGCCCTCCACATTCCTCCCTTATGCTAGAGTGACAGGCTCAGCAGCCCTCAGTTTCCATGGAAACTCATGACAAGGGGCATCATCATTTAAGTTATTTCAGCCATTTCCTGCTGCCCACAGTGCCAATGAGGCGTGCCGCAGTGGAGAAAAGGTGTGCCCAGCTAGTTGGCTCTGTCCTGGCTATTGTTCAGGCCATTGAAGCCTCCAGAAGCACAGTCCCCACCAGGCAGATAATTCCCGAAGCTCAGGCCTTCAGAGCTCCATTTCTGTGCAGCCGATGAGTATCCCCAAGACATAAGCAGAAGAAGAATGGCATTCACCCATGCAGACAGCATCTATGGTGTACCTGGTATGTGCCAGTCGTCATGCACGACACAGGAACAATGAATGGAACCAACAGCCCCCTTTCAAAGAGCTGACAGTCTGAGAAAGACAAACATTAAATGCCCACATAAATATAAATAACCACCATATGACGATACTCCCAAAGAGACAATGGAATGACAGACTAATGGGATGTCCTCCAGAGGGGCAGAAAGTGAGGAGCTGACTGAGCCACAGACTTGATCAGGCAGAAAGGACCTCATCAGTGAGGAAACTGAGGCACAGAGGGCCAAAGCAATCCTAACAGGAGTAAGAGCTTAACACACTAGCTCGCTGAATATTCACAAAAGCCCTGTGAAATAGGTGTTGTAATTCTCACTTCACAGATCGGGGGACACAGGCCCACAGAGAGGAAGTGACTGGGCCCAGGCCACATGATAGGAAGGAACAGAGAGTAGACGACAACCAGGTCTCTCTAATCTTGCCCCTTCCCTCCCAGAATCAGACTTCTCCTTTGGGTTTTGCTCTCAACTCCAAGTGTTCACTTAATCCCCTTCTCCCCCAAACAATAAGGGACAGGAGATACATGTTCATAAGCACAGGGAGCTTGTCTCACTTTTGCCTACCCTGGCCTGGCCTGACATGTAATAAGTTATCAATAAATGTGTTAAGTGAAAGAATCACAACCGAGTGCAGGGGCTTATGCCTGTAATCCCAGCACTTTGGGAGGCCAAGTGCATGACGGTCGTTTGAGTCTGGGAGTTTGACACCAGCCTGGGCAACATAGTGAGACCCCACCTCTACTTGAAATTTTAAAAATAAATAGATAAAATAAAAATCACAAGGTACCCTCTGATGTTCTGCATACATCTTTTGTCATCTTCTGGAAGGGCAGGTACAGATTGAGGGCTCTTGTTTTACCAGTTGTGTTTACTGAAGCTGTAGCAACACTAAACACAGCTGACAAAAGGCATTTAAAACCACTCTAGTGCCTTGTGCAGCTCCCCTCATGACGATGCACTCCAATGTGGACAACAAAAGCGAAACTCCTTCTCAAAAATAATACTAATAATATCAACATCTAAAACAGCTTTTTGTTTTTAGTGGAAGATTGGTGTTTCACACGCACTCATTCATTTTATCTTCATAACTGCCTCACGGCACAGGTACTAATATTATTACCATTTTGGCTGGGCACGGTGACTCAAGCCTGTAATCCCAGCACTTTGGGAGGCCGAGACAGGCGGATCACAAGGTCAGGAGATCGAGACCATCCTGGCTAACAGGGTGAAACCCCGTCTCTACTAAAAAAATACACAAAACTAGCCGGGTGAGGTGGCGGGCGCCTGTAGTCCCAGCTACTTCGGAGGCTGAGGCAGGAGAATGGCGTAAACCTGGGAGGCGGAGCTTGCAGTGAGCCGAGATCTGGACACTGCACTCCAGCCTGAGCGACAGAGCGAGACTCCGTCTCCAAAAATATATATATTATATATATATTATTCCCATTTTATACACAGGAAATGGACGCATAGTTCTCCACCTGGAGAACTCTTCCCATCGGTTCTTGGCCTAAATATAAGCTCCTCAGAGAGGCCTTTCCTGACCACCCATCACGTGGGCTCTTCCTGTCCCTTGTGCTGACTTTGCTTGTAATGACAGGGCTTTGTCTTCACCTCCCTGTTTACCATCTGTCTCTTCCCGCCAGCCCTCAAAACTCACAAGAAGGACACCAGCATCTAATGCATCCAGTGCTTGTCGCCTTCTGGGCAATAAATGGGTAGTTGCGCAATGGCACAGGAAAAAAAGCGCAGCTCAGAGAAGACCCTAGCCCAGCTAGAAAGAGGCAGAATCACGATGTGGCCCCAGGTGCCACATTAGTGCTTTCCCACTAATGATAACAGCGCAACCTCACTTTCAGTTCTTGCTTCTGGACATGAGCATCTAGGGGGTAAGTCATAATTTCTGGCTGGGCACAGTGACCCATGCCTGTAATCCCAGCACTTTGGGAGACTCAAATGGGAGGATTGCTTTAGCCCAGGAGTTCAAGACCAGCCTGGACAACATAGTGAGATCCCACCTCTACTAAAAAATAAATTAAAATTAGCTGGGCACAGTGGTGCATCCCTGTAGTCCCAGCTACTCATGAGGCTGAGGGAGGAGGATCATTTGAGCCCAGGAGGTCAAGGCGGCAGATGAGCTATGATTGCACCACGGCACTCCAACCAGGGCAACAGAGTAAGACCCTGTCTCAAAAAACAAAAAAAAAGTATAATGAGGGACAAGGTCTTCTTCTTAGACTTGCCAGGTCACCCTTTTCATGGCCCCAAAACAGGCTATGCCAGATAGTTCAGTATCTGAAGGCTAATTTGTTTTGTTTGTTTTTTGAGACAGGGCCTTACTTTGTTGCCCAGGCTGGAGTGTAGTGGCATCAATGCAACTTCGATCTCTCAGGTTCAAGAGATTCTCCAACCTCTGCCTCCCAAGTAGCTGGGATTACAGGCATACATTGCCATGCCCAGCTAATTTTTATATTTTTAGTAGAGGCAGAGTTTCACCATATTGGCCAGGCTGGTCTTGAACTCCTGACCTCAAGTGATTCTCCTGCCTCATCCTCCCAAAGTGCTGGGATTACCGGCATGAGCCATCATGCCTGTCCACGAAGGTTTGTGGTTTTTTTTTTTTTTTTTTTTTTTTCAGATGGAGTCTCGCTCTGTCACCCAGGCTGGAGTGCACTGGTGCGATCTCGGCTCACCGCAACCTAAGCCTCCCAGATTCACATCATTCTTCTGCCTCAGCCTCCCAAGTAGCTGGGACTACAAGTGCCTGCCACCACGCCCGGCTAATTTTTTGTAACTTTAGTAGAGATGCGGTTTCACTGTGTTAGCCAGCCAGGATGGTGTTAATTTCCTGACCTAGTGATCTGCCTGCCTCACCCTCTCAAAGTGTTGGGATTACAGGCATGAGCCACCATGCCTGACATTTTTTTTTCTTTTCTCTTTTTTTTTTTTTTTTTTTTTTTTTTTTTTTTTGTTTTTGAGACCAAGTCTTGCTCTGTCACCCAGGCTGAAGGCTGAAGTACAGTGGAACAATCTCGGCTTACTGCAACCTCCATCTCCCAGGTTCAAGCAATTCTCTTGCCTTAGTCTCCTGAGTAGCCGGGATTCCAGGCGCACTTCACCACGCCCAGCTAATTTTTGTATTTTTAGTAAAAATGGGGTTTCACCAAGTTGGCCAGACTGGTCTCGAACTCCTGACCTTAGGTGATCCACTCACCTTGGCCTCCCAAAGTGCTGAGATTACAGGCGTGAGCCACCGTGTCTGGTCATTTAAGAGTGCTAAGTTATAGTGCACTTAAGACCTACAAAGATTTCCACCAAGAAGACTGTAAGAATCGAAGGAGCCACCTGCATGGGAACTGGAAAAACATCAGGCTGGATTTTCCCACGCTCAGACTCCCAGCAGCTGGAGAGGGACTTGTGTTCTGAGTGGCTTTTGAGCCCCCTTGGCCTCTGAAAGGGCCAGAAGAACTTCAGAACAACCGGCTGAGTAGTCAACAAAGCCCAGGCAAAGCAGGCGGAAGAAGAAAACAGCCCCCAACCATGGCAGTGTTAAAGATGCAAATTAGGAAGCTTCCAGGGGGTGGTCTCTCATCCCCTGCAGTTTCCCACTGGAAAGACAGGGTCCCTGGGATACACTCTAGGACTGTATCTTCACCTCTGGGAATCAGAGGCTCAGCTACGCAGAAGGATCTCACTGTGTTCTGTGGCTGCCAACCTGCTGAGGCTGAGACCCCTTGGTGAGGACTGGGAGACCGATGCCCTAGCCTGGGCCCACCAGGGAGAGCTGAGAACCCCCTCCCTTCACAGCCCAGTAAGGCCCCATATGCAATAAAACAACCTCCCTTCGCATAACCACCCACTGCATGAACAGGCGTTTCGGAGCGTCATATCACAGGTGCTTCATTTTAAGCCTGAATTCCCCAATTATCATTCCTTCCATAACTCAGGGAAAAAAGGAAACGCTTAAAAATTAACTTCAGCAACTCTGGTTTTGCCTTGGAAGATTTTTCAGGCTGGAACAGCCACTGGAACAAGCAGTCCTGATAATAATAAAAGTAACTTCTTATCGTCACCATCTCCAGCAGCTGACGTTTAGTCAGCACGAACTCTAGACAAACCCTGTGCTACAAACCTAATGTGTATTGGCTCATTTAATCTTTATCCCAACTCTATGCGGAGAGTATTGTCATAATCCCCACTGTAGAGACAAAGAAACTGAAACTGAGGTTCAGAGAGGTTAACTCCCTGTGGTCACACAGCAAGGGAACAGTGAGACAGGACAAAAGCCTGGGGTCCTTGCTTTCCATTCTCCCTGTGCTTCATGTCCCCCTGGGCGTCTTTTTTTTTTTTTTCTTTTGAGACAGAGTCTCATACTGTTGCCCAGGCTGGAGTGCAGTGGCATGATCTTGGTTCACTGCAACCTCCACCTCCCAGGTTCAAGTGATTCTCCTGCCTCAGCCTCCCGAGTAGCTGGGATTACAGGCACATGTCACCATGCCTGGCTAATTTTTGTATTGTTTTAGTAGAGACAGGATTTCACCATGTTGGCCAGGCTGGTCTCGAACTCCTGACCTCAAGTAATCTCCCCACCTCTATCTCCCAAAAGTGCTAGGATTACAGACATGAGCCACTGCACTCAGTTTCCCTGGATGTCTTTCAATCCAATCCCCGCTACACCCTACCTTGCAGGTCTTCCACTCCTGAACACTCTAACCCCAGACTATATCTGTGCCCCTGTCTCAGCTCCTGACGCACTGCTAAAACAGGCAGGCCCCCTCAGAAGACCTTATCATCTATTGAGGAGAACAGTGAAATAACCAGAAAACAAGCAAAAAGACAGCCTATCCTTTGGACCTGGTACCATTCCCCTCTGCTGTATCTTTTTTTTTGAGACGGAGTCTTGCTCTGTCGCCCAGGTTGGAGTGCAGTGGCGCGATCTCGGCTCACTGCAAGCTCCGCCTCCCGGGTTCACGCCATTCTCCTGCCTCAGCCTCCCGAGTAGCTGGGACTACAGGCGCCCACAACCGCGCCCGGCTAATTTTTTGTATTTTTAGTAGAGACGGGGTTTCACTGTGGTCTCGATCTCCTGACCTTGTGATCCGCCCGCCTCGGCCTCCCAAAGTGCTGGGATTACAGGCGTGAGCCACCGCGCCCGGCCATCCCTCCACTGTATCTTAAGACATTTGTATCCTAGCCCCAAAGTTTGGCACAAACACACAGACCTCAGCCTGGGTTCCCAGCCCCTCATCCTTTCTCCTTAGGGAGGGCAGCCTCTTAATATTCACGTACCAGGCGTGTGTTGAGTGTGTTATCACTCAACACACCCAAGGTCAAGGCCCGGAGAGATGCCCCTGGATACCATGGTCTCCATCTCTGGTGGATTCAAGATAGCCACAAACTTCTTCCCATCAACAGGTAGAATCTATTTCCCTTCCTTGAGTCAGGGTTGGCCTTGTGACTTGCTTTTAACACAGCAAAAGTTTCAGGCTTCTGCTTTCTGTCCCTTGGAAGCCATCGCAGAGAAGACCAGCTACTGTGAGACCACCATGCTGTGAGGAAGCCCAAACTAGCCACGGAACAGGGAGAGACACTGCACAAAGGAGCACCGGTGGCCCAAACAGCTGCCTGGGAACTTTCAGCCCGGCCATCAGCTGAATATATTCAGGTAAGGGACTCCAGGCAACACCAAGGGAGACAGAACAGCAAACCCACTGACTGAGCTCTGTCCAAATTGCTGATCCACAGAATTGTTGTTTTAAGCTCCTGTGTTTTTATACTGTTATAGAAAAATCCCCTTAAGCTAATAAGCAATTTCAGCAGTCTCAGGATACAAAATCAATGCGTAAAAATCACAACCATTTCTGTACACTAATGACAGACAGCCAAATCATGAGTGAACTCCCATTCACAATTGCTATTAAGAGAATAAAATACCTAGGAATACAACTTACAAGAGATGTGAAGGACCTCTTCAAGAAGAACTACAAACAACTGCTCAAGGAAATAAGAAAGGACACAAATAAATGAAAAAAGATTTCATGCTCATGGATAGGAAGCATCAAATTCGTGAAAATGGCCATACTGCCCAAAGTAATTTATAGATTCAATGCTATTCCCACCAAGCTATCATTGACTTTCTTCACAGAATTAGAAAAAACTACTTTAAATTTCATATAGAACCAAAAAAGAGCCCACAAAACCAAGACAACCCTAAGCAGAAAGAACAAGCTTCAGGCATCATGCTACCTGACTTCCAACTACACTACAAGGCTAGAGTAACCAAAACAGCATGGTACTGGTACCAAAACAGATATATAGACCAATAGAACACAGGCCTTAGAAATAACACCACACATCTACCACCATCTGATCTTTGACAAACTTGACAAAAACAAGCAACGGGGAAAGGATTCCCTATTTAATAAATGGTGTTGGGAAAACTGGCTAGCCATATGCAAAAAACTGAAACTAGACCCCTTCCTTACGCCTTATACAAAAATTAACTCAAGATGGATTAAAGACTTAAACATAAGACCTAAAACCATACAAAACCCTAGAAAAAAACCTAGGCAATACCATTCAGGACATAGGCATGGGCAAAGACTTCATGACTAAAACACCAAAAGCAAAGGCAACAAAAGCCAAAATTGATAACTGGGATCTAATTAAGCTAAAGAGCTTCTGCACAGCAAAAGAAAGTATCATCAGAGTGAACAGGCAACCTACAGAATGGAAGAAAAATTTTGCAATCTATCCATCTGACAAAGGACTAATATCCAGAACTACAAAGAACTTAAACAAATTTACAAGAAAAAAACAACCCCATCAAAAAGTGGGCAAAGGATATGAACAGACACTTCTCAAAAGAAGACATTTATGCAGCCAAAAAACATATGAAAAAAGCTCGTCATCACTGATCATTAGAGAAATGCAAATCAAAACTACAATGAGATACCATCTCATGCCAGTTAGAATGGTGATCATTAAAAAGTCAGGAAACCAAAATTGCTGGAGAGGATGCGGAGAAACAGGAACCCTTTTACACTGTTGGTAGGAGTATAAATTAGTTCAACCATTGTGGGAGACAGCGTGGCGATTCCTCGAGGATCTAGCACCAGAAATACCATTTGACCCAGCAATCCTATTACTAGGCATAAACCCAAAGGATTATAAATCATTCTACTATAAAGACACATGCACACATATGTTTATTGCGGCACTGTTCACAATAGCAAAGGCATGGAACCAACCCACATGCCCAACGATGATAGACTGGATAAAGAAAATGTGGCACATATACACCATGGAATACTACGCAGCCATAAAAAAGGGTGAGTTCATGTCCTTTGCAGGGACACGGATGAAGCTGGAAACCATCATTCTTAGCAAACTAACACAAGAACAGGAAACCAAACACCTCATTTTCTTACTCTTCAGTGGGAGCTGAACAATGAGAACACATGGACACAAGGAGGGGAACATCACACACCACCAGGGCCTGTCAAGGGTTGCGGGGCAAGGGGAGGGATAGCATTAGGAGAAATACCTAAAAAAAGAAAAAAGAAAACAGAAACATCATCCTAAAACCAGTTCCCAGGCCTAGGGAGAGCATCATCTTCTCAGGTGACTAACACCGGGGACGGCCTTCCCTTTTGAGTCCTGAACCCTGATATGCAAAACTATCCCCTATCAATGATACTGCCAACAAAAGTGCTCATAATTGAGCACTATGCCAAAAGTTTCACATACCCGATCTCTAGTCTTTACATCCACCCACAAGAAAGGCACCACCGGTGTGCCCATTTGACAGATGTAGACACTGAGGCCCAAGGAGGGAGTCACACAGACAGAATGGGAGACTCAAGAGGCAAGCCCAGGCTTGTTCAACCCCAACACTGCTGTCATACGTGGTGCCACATGACCTCCCCCAGCACACTGACCACCTCAGGGTCGTTCCAGGAAGCGCACACTCATGTCCCTCTGGGACACAGCTTAGATGTGGCCTTGGACCACAAAGCACAGCCACTGGGGCCAGAAAGGCCACTGTTAGATCAGTTTTGCTGCTGTTCCCTGGGCTCGTGTCAGGTGCATAACCTCCCTTGGTCCCTCTTAGAGAGGGAAGCAAAAGTTACCTTCATTTTCATTATAAATATAGTCATGTACAAAATTATTTGATCAATGTTTTGCTTGCCTCTCCCACTAAACAATAAGGTCAATGAAATTAAAGGCCCTGTCTCCTTCTATCAGAACTCAATACAGTGCTTTGCCCTCAGCAAATAATCCATAAATAGTTACTGAACAAATCAATAACAGGAAGAATGAATGAAAGAGAAATAAATGCACTTTGCTCGGGGCCATTTTAAAGAGCAACATCACCAGCAAAAAAAAAAAAAAAAAATTGCAGAAAATAGGCACTAAGTGGACCACAGAAAGGACACCTGTTTGCAAAAAGAAAGCTAAAACAGGAAGGCAGTGTCATTTGTTTGACCTCAGCAGGGCATGTGTGAATGGGTGACCCAAATTTTTCACCAGTCTGCATCACCGTGAATGACCACAGAAGGGCCAGAAGTACTGGTCTGGGGGTTGCAAGTAAGTTGGAGCAGAAAGGCAAATTCACAAATACTGACGCTGCAAATAACGAAGACCAAGCATACACGCTGAGAGAAAAACGGTCTCTTATGAGGCTGCTCACGGCCACGTTACCTGTTCTGTAGACTAGAGTCATCTGGGATAGGAGAGAAGCATGGGCTGGGCACGGTGACTCACACCTGTAAACCCAGCACTTTGGGAGGCTGAGGCAGGCGGATCACGAGGTCAAGAGATAGAAACCATCCTGGCCAACATGGTGAAACCCCATCTCTACTAAAATACAAAATTAGCTGGGCGTGGTGGTGTGTGCCTGCAGTCCCAGCTATTCAGGAGGCTGAGGCAGGAGAATCATTTGAACCTGGGAGGCGGAGGTTGCAGTGAGCTGAGACTGCACCACTGCACTCCAGCCTGGTGACAGAACTAGGCTCCGTCTCAAAAAAAAAAAAAAGGGAGAGAACCATGGTGAAGGACAAAAACTGGCAGAAATATGAACAGAGCATGGGAAAAGCATTGCTTCTTGGATGCTGTGAGCTACACAGTATGCATCTCAGCCACAGGAGCCAGTAAATTCTCTTTTTTTTTGCTTGAGCTGGTTTCTGACCCCGCCCCCAAGCCAAAAAAATCCTGAATGCTCAGGGCAGCGATAACTGGGGCATCAGACACTCTCTCTAGAATCAGAACAGAAGTGACAAGACTGGCCAATCACAGGTAAGAGGAGAAAGACACATGTGTAGGCACACACACAGGCTCACATACCACAGGGAACAGAGAAAACAGCAAGTCCCAGGGCGGCCCAAGTCTGGTCCATGTGATTCCTCACAAAGGGTTTAAGTGGGTCTCTGTCTTCATCTGGGTTCCCCCAGAAACAGACTCTGAGGCAAGAATGTACATGCAAGGAGTTTATTTGGGGGGGTATCCCAGGAATCACTGGAAGGGGAATGGGGTGGTGGACAGGGAAGGAAGCACAGGCAATAAAGGATGTGTCATCAAGCTTATTACACCTGTGAGCAAATAGAGCCAAAGTCCATTGGGAAAGCCTGGGAGCCAGTGCAGAACAAGCCAGGAGTGTCCTGACTGAAAGCGAGGGTGCTGGGGTATTGATCTGCCAATTCCCCACACAGCCATGCCACCTCTGGAGGCACTAACACCCCAGCACTCCCAGTCTATCCTGCACCACAGGCTAGCGAAGCACAGTCACAGGTGTTTCCAGCAAGTGGCTTGTGGTGTGCAGAGGTGTGTGCTGAGGGGATGAGGTCAGGCACCAAGAGTGTCTGCAACAGTTTCAGTTCCTTGCCACAAAACCAACCAGTCCAAGTCACCAGTGGGCTCAGAGTGGGGCCTGGTTCAGCACAGGTTCCCCCTCCCCCATGAGCTACTCACAACACACCTCCACGCTCGTTCCTTACCCCTAGAATAGGAGTATTATATTTTAGAGGAAAATGCCTGGTAGACACCACCAACCTTACAGGCAGCAACCTTCATCAGGCAGGTCCAATAGGCCATGAACTACACCGAGCTCATGTCTCCCCTGATCTCATGGAAGCCTCCCCAGCATGCTCTGATAAGCCCCATTTTGCAGAGGGGGAAACAGAGGCCAGGCCCACAGAGGCTACGGAGTTTGCTCAAGATTGCACAGTGGTGGCCGGGCACGGTAGCTCACACCTGTAATCCCAGCACTTTGGGAGACTGAGGCAGGTGGATCACAAGGTCACGAGATCGAGACCATCCTGGCTAACACAGTGAAACCCTATCTCTACTAAAAATACAAAAAATTAGCCGGGCAAGGTGGTGGGCACCTGTAGTCCTAGCTACTCAGGAGGCTGAGGCAGGAGAATGGCTTAAATCCAGGAGGCGGAGGTTGAAGCGAGCCGAGATCACGTCACTGCACTCCAGCCTGGGCGACAGAGGGGGACTCAATCTCAAAAAACTATAAAATAAAATAAAAAGATCGCACAGTGATAAGTGGCAGAGCTGAGACTCAAACTCAGTGCTGTGGGCTTGGGCCCACACAGCCTCTCCAGTGCAATCTCCCAGGACCCTCCTCCCTCTCTCTCTAAAAGGGTCCCCTGGGCATTCGGACCTCAGGACACTGGGGATTCACTTCTTTGGAAGTTAAGGGGAGGGGTTTGCCTCCAAAACAGCCAACAGGCCTTGGCAAATGCAAAATAGTGCAGCCTTTTTGGAA
The DNA here is from genome assembly GCF_024542745.1 of Macaca thibetana thibetana. Lineage (NCBI taxonomy): Eukaryota > Metazoa > Chordata > Mammalia > Primates > Cercopithecidae > Macaca > Macaca thibetana. Next base: position 24,816,666 of record NC_065597.1, on the reverse strand, counting down.
AATAGGCTGGTGGTGCCTCAAAAGGTTAAATGTAGTCACAAATGCTTAAATGAATGGTTACTGTATGGCTTAGCAATTCCACTCCTAGGTGTACACCCAGGAGAAAGGAAAACACATCTACACAAAATCCTGCACATGAATGTTCACAGCAGCACTACTAATAATAGCCAAAAGGTAAAAACAACCTAATATTGTTTGCATATCTGTCCCCACACTAGTTTCATGCTGAATTGTAATCCTCAGTATTGGAGGTGGGGTCTGGTGGAAGATGACTAAATCATGGGGATGAATTTCTCATTAACGGTTTTGCACCATCTCTTGGTGCTGCCCTTGCAGTACTCAGTGAGTTCTTGAGAGATCTGGCTGTTGAAAAGTATGTGGCACCTCCTTCCCTCTCTGTCTTGCTCCTGCTTTCACCATGTCACATGCCAGCCCCGCTTTCACCTTCCACCATGATTGTAAGCTTCCTGGGGCCTCTCCAGCCATGCTGAACTGTGAGTCAATTAAACCTCTTCTCTTTTTAAATTACACAGTCTCAGGTAGCTCTTTATAGCAGTGAGAACAGACTAATACAGTGACCCTGGGCTGTGCCTCAATGTTCTCATCTGTAAAATGGAAATAATGGGTATTGAACATATACACTTGTGGAATTAAGTAAGCAATAATACAGGGAAAGCTCTTAGAGTGGTACCAGATACATAAACGTATACTACATAAATGTCAGCTCTCATGGTTGTGTTGGTTGGTGACAGTGATGACAATGATGATGATGTGGGAGCTTGATGGGCTTCCTGCCTTGTATGAAGCTGAAAAAATGCCGCTTCGGCCTGAAACCAGCTCTTCCTTTGCAACTTAGACCTCAGATCCAAAAGGCAGAGCCCAGGTTCTGAGCAGCCCATTCTCCTCAGTGCTCTCCTCCTAGATACGCACACTGCCCCCATCCCTCAAGCCTGCAGAGGGGTTACCAGGGCACCCTGCCCTTCTTGGGCCCCAGAGCTGCCCTCCCTCTCCTGATGTAGGAGGAGGACAAGGCCGGGACAAGACATGGGCAGCTGTCCCTGTGAAATCACCAAAGGAATCACCACGTTCAACAAGATAGGCCTCTGCTGTGAGGTCCCCACTGACCACCTGGAGAAGGAAATGCATTGAACAGACTTGAAACATGACCTAGGAAGCCTTGGCGAGAAGGTAGAATGGACGACTCAGGAGAAGGCCAACCAGAGCAGCCAGAGGGGCCACATCAGTCATCCATCATTCACTGCAAACTCTCCCATGGCCCCTGGCTCCCTGGAGGAAAAGCTGGAGTGCTATGGAGGCCTCCACAGCCCTGGGTCATGTGACCCCTGCTTCCTCCCCATAACTCTGCCCCCATCACCCTGCTTGGCCTCCTGGCTATCCCCAGAACATGCCCCAAATAGAACAAACAATAGAACAAATCAAATAGAACAAACCAAATAGAACAAACAATAACCGAAAAGGGAAAACTACCTAAATGCTGCAAAACAATAGCAGCAACAACAATAACAAAAAAAACACTACTCACATGGCTGGTATTGGTGGTTCACACTGTATTTCCATCACATAGCAGTGGTCCAGAAGCAGCCAGCTTTGGCTACTGCAGGATGGAGACGTGGATGGCAAAGCATTGTGAGTGGGGTGGGGGAAGGGGGTGTGAGGCATCTGTTCAGATCTTTGCCCACTTTTTAATTGGTTTGTTTTCTCATTGTTGAGTTTTTGTTTTTGTTTATGTTTTGAGACGGAGTCTTGCTCTGCTGCCCAGGCTGGAGTGCAGTGGCGTAATCTCGACTCACTGCAAGCTCCGCCTCCTGGGTTCACACCATTTTCCTGCCTCATCCTCCCGAATAACTGGGACTACAGGCACCCACCACCATGCCCAGCTAATTTTTTTGTATTTTCAGTAGAGACAGGGTTTCACTGTGTTAGCCAGGATGGTCTCGATCTCCTGGCCTTGTGATCTGCCCACCTCGGCCTCCCAAAGTGCTGGGATTACAGGTGTGAGCCACCACGCCTGGCCTTTTATTGCTGAGTTTTAAGAGTTGTCTATTTTGGATACAGGTCCTTTATCAGTTCTTGTTTCATAAATATTTTCCGCTGTCTGTGGCTTGTCTTGTTAACCTCTTAACCTAAAGGTTTTTTGGCACATGGTGACTGCGAAAAAGTATCTGATGTTGTTCCTCTAAAAACTTTGGCAACCTTGGGAAATCACTGACGCTCGCTGTACTTAGGAGTAAAAGAGGCAAAACTCACAGGCAGATTGTAATGACTAGACACTACACATAAATACCCATACACATGATCACATGGATACATGTGCGCTTGTAGTACCCAGCACAATGCTGATGCATGGCAGATGCTCAATACTGCTCCCAAACTTTCAAGAACACTCTCTCAACCTGGTGTCAGCAGCACTTCCCAGTGACATTTCTCCAGGTTCCTCTTAGGAGGTAACTGATGGCCAAACAGGAAGCAGAGGAGCTCAAAGTGCACAGTTAGGAATAGGCATTTCCAGGGCTCTGTGAAAAGAGTCACCAAATATAGACCCCCTGGGCTGAGGCATTCAACCTTGAAATGATGAAAAGTCTGTGCTATGCTTCACCGCAACATTTGGACAAACATCTACTGAGGAAACTAAGACAGGTTACCAGCTTCAAAAAATGGTCCTTAGTGCCACAAAAAAAGCAGAAGTGATGGTTAAAATGTATGATTCTTGACTCAGGCCAACAAGCACATCCTTGCCAATCAGTGTCTGTGCCCATGTGCTTCAAGCTAACATATCCAGAGTTTCCTCACTCATTTACGCCATAGTCAGCACCAACCCCATGCCAGATGGCAATGCTGGGGCCCAGAAAAGTTGAAAATAGAACACTGTCTACAAAAAGCAAATGTTTAGAAGGAAATTATTACATCAACTAAAAATCACTCAATGAATGCTATGTAAGATAAAGCAATGAGCCATCAGGGAAATACAAATCAGAACCACAATGAGATACCACTTCACCTCCACTAGGATGGTGATAACCAAAAAGACAGATACTAACATGTGTTGGGGAGGACATGGGGAAGTTAGAGCCCTCATCCATTGCTGGTGGTAAAGTAAATGGTGCAAATGCTTTGGCAAACAGCCTTGGCAATTCCTTAAGTGATTAAACAGTTACAGATAACCTAGAATTCCATTCTTAGGCACAGAGCCAAGAGAAATGGAAACATGTATTCACACAAAAACTTGTACATGAATGTCCACCGCACCATTATTCACAATAACCAAAAAGAGTCCAGGCATGGTGGCTCATGCCTGTAATCCCAGCACTTTGGGAGGCCAGGAGTTCGAGACCAGCTTCGCCAACATAGTGAAACCCTCTCTCTCTTAAAAATACAAAACTTATCCAGGTATGGTGGTACATGCCTGTAATCCCAGCCACTCGGGAGGCTGAGGCACGAGAATCACTTGAATCCAGGAGGTAGAGGATGCAGTGAGCCAAAAATCGTACCACTGCACTCCGGCCTGAGTGACACAGTGAGAAGGAAGGGAGGGAGGGAGGGAGGGAGGGAGGGAGGGAGACAAACAGTAACCAAACTGTCGGAAGGAAGGAAGGGAGGAAGGGATGGAGGGAAGGAGGAAGGCACAGAGGGAGGGAGGGAGGAAGGGATGGAGGGAGGGAGGAAGGCACGGAGGGAGGGAGGGAGGGAAGGAGGGAACGAACAAACAATAACCAAAAAGAGAAAACTACCTAAATGTCTCTCAAGTGATGAATGGATAAACAAAACGTGGTCTATCCATGCAACGGAATATTACTCAGTGATAAAAAGGAATGAACTGTTGATATATGCTACAATGTGAATGAACCTCACGTTAGGCTAAAGCAGTGAGATGCAAAAAGCCATGTATTATGAGATTTCATTTACATGAAATGTCCAGAATAGGCAAATCTGTAAAGGCAAAAAGTAGATTTGTCATTGCCAGGAATGGGGGGAAGTAGAGGTGACTTCTGATCTATAGGATTTGGGCGAAATAATGAAACATTCTAAAATTGATTATGATAATGTTGGTACAACTCTGAATGTACTAAAAACCACTTAACAGTATACATTAAGGGGTGCATTATATGGTATATGATGTTTATATCTGAATAAAAGTATTAATTTTTTTTGCACTTTGGGAGGCCAAGGTGGATCACCTGAGGTCAGGGGTTCAAGACCAGCCTGACCAACATGATGAAACCCCGTCCCTACTAAAAATACACAATTAGCTGGGCATGGTGGCACATGCCTGTAATACCTGCTACTCAGGAGGCTGAGGCACGAGAATCGCTTGAACCTGGGAGGCGGAGGTTATAGTCAGCTGAGATCACGCCACTGAACCCTAGCCCTGGCGACAAGAGTGAAACTCCACTCAGAAAAGAAGGGAAGACGAGGGAAAGGAAGGGAAGGGAAGGGAAGGGGAGGAGAAAGGAGGGGAGACGAGGGGAGGGGGAGCAAGGGGGGAGGGGGAGGAAGGGGAATGGGAAGAGAGGACGGAAAGAGAGGGAAGGGGAGGGGAGGGGAATGAAGGGAACAAATCTATAGGTTCCTCATGAAGAGAAGGTGGCAGCTCAAGGTACTAGTTATACATGCAATATCACATAACTAGTAAGCACCTACTGGGAACACTTGGTAGCAGAAGCTGGAAGTACACACAGGAGTAAGACTGCACCCACCTGAAGGAGCCAGCTTCTAGTCTTTTCATTCCAGACAGAAAGTTGGTGGGCAACCCTGCACAGCCATAGATTTTTAGAAGCCAATTCAAAACGAAATGTCAGCCCCGCGTGATGGCTGACGCCTGTAATCCCAGCACTTTGGGAGGCTGAGGCAGGCGGATCACTTGTGGTCAGGAGTTCGAGACCAGCCTGACCAACAGGGTGAAATCCCTTCTCTACTAAAAATACAAAAATTAGCCAGGCGTTGTGGTGTGCATCTGTAATCCCAGCTACTGGGAAGCTGAAGCAGGACAATCGCTTGAACCCTGGAGGTGGACGTTGCAGTGAGCTGAGATTGTGCCACTGCACTCTAGCCTGGGCAACAAAGCAAGACTCCATCTCAAAATAAAATAAAATAAAATAAAAAAACAACTACATAATATCAAAAAAATAGGAGACTGGTTTTTAAAAAATAAGGTAGAATTGAGAGGTGACAATATAGAGCAGCCCTCACTCTCAGCGCCTCCTCAGCCTCGGCGTCCACTCTGGTGGCACTTGAGGAGCCCTTCAGCCTGCCAGGGCACTGTGGGAGCCCCTCTCTGGGCTGGCCGAGGTCGGAGCCGCCTCCCTCTGCTTGCGGGGAGGTGTGCAGGGAGAGGCGCAGGCGAGAACCAGGGCTACGCACTGCGCTCGCGGGCCAGCGCAAGTTCCAGGTGGGTGTGGGCTCCACGGGCCCTGCACTTGGAGCGCCGGCTGCACCACAGGCCCTGGGTAGTGAGGGGCTTAGCACCTGGGCCAGCAGCTGCAGAGGGTGTGCCAGGTCCCCAGCAGTGCCGGCCTGCCAGATGCTCAAATTCTCACCCGGCTTCAGCTGCCTCCCCACAGGGCAGGACTCAGGACCTGCAGCCCACCATGTCCAAGCCCCCAAGCTCTGCCGTAGGCTCCTGCGGGGCCCAAGCCTCCCAGAGGGGCACCGCCCCCTGCTCTATGGCACTGGGTCCCATCCACTGCCCAAGGGCTGAGGAGTGCAGGCGCGATTCAGCACTGGCATGCAGCTCCAGCTGCAGCCCCTGTGCGGAAGCCACCAGATAAAGCCAGCTGGGCTCCCGATTCCAGTGGGGACTTGGACAACTTTGATGTCTAGCTAGAGGATTGTAAATGTACCAATCAGCACTGTGTCTAGCTCTGGGATTGTAAACACACCAATCAGCACCCTATCAAAATGGTCCAATCAGCTCTCTGTAAAATGGACCAATCAGCAGGACGTGGGTGGGGTCAGATAAGGGAATGAAAAGCAGTCTGCAGGAGCCAGTCAGGGACAACCCATTCTGGTTCCCCTCCAGGCTGTGGAAGCTTTATTCTTTCACTTTACAATAAATCTTGCTGCTGCTCACTCTTTGGGTCCACGCTGCCTTTGAGAACTGTAACAGTCACTGCGAGGGTCTGCGGCTTCATTCTTGAAGTCAGGGAGACCAAGAACCCACCAATTCCGGACACAGAATCCTACAGTAATTTCAAACAGCGAAGACATGTTTGTTGCAATGGGCATTATCATAATTGGAAACAACCTAAATGTCCAGCATTACAGGACAGATCAATCCATCATGGTGTGCTGTTGAGTGAAATTGCTCATGGATGTTAAAATAAACCTACAACAATATGGAAAATCCTCACGATGTCAAGCAAAAAAATGCAAGTTGCTTGAGGGATACACACCATGCAGTGTCTTCTATGTAAAGACCTGCAAAACATATTATATGTTAATCATAGATGAAAATTTTAGAAATGGGAATTATAATTATTAAATCATGATACTGATTTCTCTAGGGAGGGAAGGGTACTTATGAAAACTTAACTATATCTGTATTTTATTTAATACAGATTTTTTATTAAAAACCAAAAAGATCCAAAGCAAATATCACAACTTGTCTAGGTTGGTTGGCGGGGTGGTATTCATTCTCTATTGCTACTCTAACAGATTCCCACATGCATAGTAACTTCACTCAAACTGACTATCTTGCAGCTCTGGAGGTCAGCAATCCAAAAGTCGTGAGTCTCATGGGGCTAAAATCGAGACGTCACTGGGACAAGCTCTCTCTGGACCCTCTAGGGGAGAATGAGTTCCTTTGCCTTTTCCAGCTTGCACAAGCCACCTGCATTCCTTGATTCATGGCCCCTTCCTCCATCTTCAGAGCCAGCTGGTACATCTTCCAGTCTCACTCTGACTCTGACTCTCCTGCCTCCCTCCTGCAAGGACCTTTGTGATTTCAGATCCATCCAGATAATCCAGGATCATCTCCCCATCTCAAGATCTGTTCAATCTGCAAGGAGCCTTTTGCCGTATAGAGCAATATATTCACAGGCTCCAGGGATTAAGGCAAGGGCATTTTGGGGGCAGGGAGCCTTTATTCTGCCTATCATAAAGGGTTGGAAATAATAATAGCAATAGTATCACAATAGCAAAGATAGGGAATCAACCCAAATGCCCATCAACAATAGACTGGATAAAGAAAATATGGTACATATACACCATGGAATACTATGCAGCCATTAAAAGGAGCAAGATCGTGTCCTTTGTAAGGACACAGATGAAGCTGGAAGCCATCATCCTCAGCAAACTAACACAGGAAAAGAAAACCAAACACTACATGTTCTCAACCGTAAGTGGGAACTGATCAAGGAGAACACATGGACAAAGGGATCTGTCCGGGGGACAGGGGATGGATGAAAGGATGGAGGAGAGATCAGGATAAATAGCTAATGCATGTGGGACTTAATATCTAGGTGATGGGTTGATAGGTGCAGCAAGCCACCATGGCACACATTTACCTATGTATCCTGCACATTCTGCACATGTATCCCAGAACTTACAATAAAAGCAAATTTAAAAAATAATAATAGCAATAGTAGCTCTTATTGAGTGCTTGGTAATTTGCCAAGTACTATGATACACAAAGTATGATACATAATTAACTCCCCTAGTCCTCATGAGAGTCCAATGTAATAGGTACCACTATTATCCTATTTTACAGATGAGTGCAATGAAAAGCTAAGTAACTTGTCCATGGCCACAAATCTGATAAGTGACATAGCCAAGATTTGAACCCAGGCAGTCAGATCCTAGATCCTTTGCTCTTGAGTATGTGGGGTTTGTCATATTATTTTCTAAACCAACATCAACATTTAAAATAGTTAATAAAAGGCTGGGCTCAGTGGCTCGCACCTATAATCTCAGCACTTTGGGAGGCCAAGGCGGGAGGATCTCTTGAGGCCAGGAGTTCAAGGCTACAGTGTGACCTATGGTCACACCACTGCACTCCAGCCTGGGCGACAGAGCAAGACCCTGCCTCAAAAAATTAATTCATTAACTAAAATAAAATAGTTAATTATAATACTAAGATGGTCACATGTAGCACAAAATGAAAAAGGCAGATTACTAAAGTACATTACGAAAGGGTTACATGTTGTGAAAATGTCTTGTGAATATGTTTTGTGGGGAAAAAAGATCTGGACACCAGGTGTTAACACACATCTGTCTGGGTGGTGGGGCGCAGTGGCTCACACCTATAATCCCAACACTTTGGGAGGCCCATGTGGGCAGATCTCTTGAGGTCAGAAGTTCAAGACCAGCCTGGCCAACATGGTGGAACCCCATCTCTACTAAAAATACAAAAATTAGCCAGGCGAGGTGGAGGGTACCTGTAATCCCAGCTACTCGAGAGCCTGAGGCTAAAGGGTTTTCTCACCCAGAAGTAGGTTAAAATGTGTCTACTAATGAATGCATATTACTTCTATAATGAGGGGGAAAAAGCAGTTGTTTTAATTAGGAGAAATATGCAAGGCCGGAGGGAAGCAGCCCAGAGCTGTCTAAACAGGAAACTGGTGTAACGTTCACTCTCCACCACCCTGGGCTTGGGCCCTTCTTGCCTCCCCAGGGACACGGGCCCTCCTTCAGCCATGCCACTGGCTGGTGTGGGGGCTTTTCCCACTGGCAGAGGCTGGTGGCAGGCCAGGGACAGCCTGGAGTGGCTGGAAGTCCTGAGGAGGGAGACACCTGGCCGATGAAATCCAGCCCAAGCAGGAGCAGAGAAGATGCAGTGGGATCCCTGAAGTCCGAGGCCAGGGGGACAGCCCCTCCTCCACCTCTTCTGAGCTCTGTGGGGGTCTCCTCTTCCTGCTGCACATGCTCTCACCATGCTCTGCCTAATTTTGCTAGTTTCCATTCTACAAATTAGTAAGTTCCCATTTCTTTCTTTCTCAGAACAGAATCCTTCTTCACACACACAGATACTTCACCTCCCAAAACTCACGCCTACCCCTGGCCACCAGCACAACTTGTGTAGATGAAAGCAGCACCTTATAGCTTCTTCCCAACGACGCTGTGACAGTGGAGAGGCCCCCAGGCTGTGAAGTGGCATCACCACTGATTCTAGTTCCAGAACTTCACCATCACCCTGTCGACATTCCTTCTCCAAGCCCAGGCCTCCCCAGCCTCCCAGAAGAGCTGGGCTGCTTTTCTATCCAGGCTCAGATCCAAGGGCCCTTAACCCCAGAGGACCCCTAGCTGTGTGCTACAGAAGAGCAGGAGGAGGACACCCCCTACACATGCGAGCTATGTCTCGGCCTATCCCATGTACCCCACGCAAACACAAATGCAGGCACCTGCTGCCTGAGAAGACATACAGCAGCATGGGTGGGAGGCACCCTGTGTTAAGTACATACTGGACATGTGACGATCACTTACAAATTTAATCCCACCAGTGATCTGATGGGGTGAGCTCCACTATTACCCCATCTTATCGATAAAAAAACTGAGACTAAGGCTGGGCGCAGTGGCTCACACCTGTAATCCCAACACTTTGGGAGGCCAATGTGGGCGGATCACTTGAGGTCAGAAGTTCAAGACCAGCCTGGCCAACATGGTGGAACCCCATCTCTACTAAAAATACAAAAATTAGCCAGGCAAGATAGAGGGTACCTATAATCCCAGCTACTCAGGAGACTGAGGCAGGATAATTGCTTGAACCCGGGAGGCGGAGGTTGCAGCGAACTGAAATTGTGCCACTGCACTCCAGCCTGGGGACAGAGTGAAACTCCATCTCAAAAAAAAAAAAAAAAAAAAGACAAAAGACATAAGAAAACTGAAACTCAAAGAGGCCAAATAGATTGCCTAAGGTCACACAGTCACTAAGTGCCAGGACCAAGAGTGGAGCCAAGGTGTATGGTTAAAGAGGAAGCTGTCACAGAGATGCCCTATCTCAACCCCAGATACTGCCATGGTTAGGGAGAAATGGGAAGTCCGAGGCTGAAAGCGGCAGCCAGGGCCTTTCCCTGATTCATCTGTTGACCAGGTATCTGAGGAGCACGAGCCACGGGCCAGATACGGGCCAGGTGCTGGGAAGTCCCCCCGATGAGCAGAATGGACAGGGTCCCTGGCCTCCCAGCACGCATAGTCTGTGGGTCAGGACTGCCGAAGACCTGGCCCCAAGATCACGCCTTGCATGAAAGCAGGAAAAGTCAACCCCAGGATTTCTGATTTCAACTCTAAACTGCCCAGCACCTAAGTCTCTTCCAAGACAAATCACGACACATCATTTTGCGAGCCTGCTATGCAAAAACCTGTGTTTATATGTAAGACGGACTGGGGGCAGGTGGAGATAATTTTTTTTTCAAAAATGATTCAGCAAGGGACATCTTTAACTAGATCCCTCCCCCAACTCAGCACAAACCCTAAGACATTGGACCTGCACTGACTTTCAGGAACTCCAAATATACCTGCATTCCCAGAACTTGGTGCTATTTCTAAGGACAAATGCTGCCTCCCTCATTTACCCACTATACTGTATTCCCTCTTACACTCTCAGGGCCCAGGCCAGAACGAACACGGCTAGAAAATAACATGATGCGTGGAAGAAAGCAAGGGCTCTCAAATTCCATGATGACAAACCACAACCCATCCACAGTATCAGTGACCAAATGGGTAGGTCAATCCCTGTACTCACCCCATTGCCCTTAGGCCCCTGTTACATGAGAGTGCATTTGTGTATTAGGCCTGCCCCTCATGAAATACCAAAAACTGGGTGACTTAAACAACAGACATTTGTCTCACAGTTCTGGAGACCAGAAGTCCAAAATCAAAGTGTCGGCGAGGCTGGTTCCTCCCGAGGGAGAACCCCCGGTGTTCCTTAGCTTGCAGATGCATGACTCAGATTTCTGTGTCTGTCTACGCATGGCCTTCTCTCCCTGTGTCTGTCTCTCCTCTTCTCATAAGGAAACCAGTCATTCTGGATTAGGGCCCACTGTATTCCATTATAACTTCAACTCAACTAATTACATCTGCAAAGACCCTCTTTCCAAATAAGATCACATTCTGAGAATGGGGATTAGGACCTTGACATATGAAACCAGTAAGGACAATTCAATCGTAACAGGCACCTACCACAGCCCACAGCCCAGAAGGAGCCAGACGATGTCTTCTTACAGGAGACCACATCCAATCCATCCCCATGCCCAGGAAAGGCTGGCCATGCCAGGGGATACTGGTCTCCAAAGCAGCCCACTCATGTGCGCTGGCTTCAAAAGGCAAGGCCCATAGGAGACCTCTCTCTCTGGAGTCCATCCTTGGGAGGTTGCAAAACCAAAGCTGTCACTGATGGGGCAGCAACAGAAAACCAGGGTTTGGAGACAGGCTGTGCTGAGGAGGGGAGGGCCACAGCTGTGAGAGACACCCAAGAGGGCAGATGAGGCTGTCTAAGAGACATTGCCATCAGCAGCTCTTGTTACAGACGGGAAAGTCCTCGGTGCCAATGGCTCACCACTTCCCTTTCCATGCAGCCCAGCAATGAGACTGTTCATTCTCCTGGATTCCTACAAGACCCCCAAACCCTTACAATCATCCTACTTATCAGCCTTCACTGGGGTACCTACAGCTGCCTCTGTACCCTCCAAACTTAGGGGTTGCATAACAGCCTGGAAGGATGCCCCCCAACTTAAGTCCTGTTCTTCTAGCATGTGGCTAGGGCACGTTTCCCAGCATCCTTTGCACTTGGTCACATGCCAGATTCTGTTCATTAGAAGGTGGGAGGGGGTCAGGCACAGTGGCTCATGCCTGTGATCCCAGCACTTTGGGAGGCCAAAGCAGGAGGATCACTTGATCCCAGGAGCTCAAGGCTGCAGTGAGCTGTGATCACACCACTGTACTCTAGACTGGGCAATATGCAAGACCCTGTCTCTTGGGGGAAAAAAATAAAGCAGGTGGGAGGAAAGAGATACATCCACTTCAGGTATGGCCCATAGAAACCTCCACCCCCCTGAGCCATCCGCCACTCTTCCTCTTCCTCCATGCAGTGGTCAGGTAAAGGATTCTGTGGTAGCCTCCAACACCTTTGGAGATGATAGCACAGAGTCCCATTGTGGTCAGACAGCAGAGTCCCACCCCCCAATCCCACTGGATCATGACTTGAGTGAGAGATAAACTTATAGGAAGAAATAACTTGTTACTGCAGTTAGGCTACCTTCACTAATAGGAAAGCTTTGTTGCTATGCCCTATGCCAGAATGCTCTCCCCACAGAGCTTCCCATGGCTCCCTCCTTCTCGTGCTTCAAGTCTCAGCTCAAATGTCACCTCTACAGAGAGGCCACCCTAAGGCCTTCCCCAGCTAAGCTAGTGTTCCTGGCTAATGACTCTTTATTACAGTACCCGGTTTCTTTCCTTCCTAGCATCCATCACGATCCAACATGATTAAATGTGTTACTTTGGCTTTTTCTGCTTTCCCTACAAGATTGTAAGATCCTCTAGAGATCTTCAGGGTCCTGTTCACTACTTTATCCCCAGTGACAAGCACATTGCCCAACACACATCAGGTCCTCTTTGAGTATTTGCTAAATCAACAAAAGAACAAATTCTAAGAATATTCTAAGGTTGTCATCCAGGATAGAAGACGACTCTTGAATAACAAGACAAGCAATTCCTCAACTATCCAGCATAAGAGTAGGGCTATAGCATCATCAAGAATAAAAATGTCAACTCTACTTTTCACACTGGCAGGCTCCAATGTGGAGGACACATGCCCCAGGGGGAGTAGGACAATCCATTGGGTGTAGGAAGGAAAATCCTCACATAAATGGAAGATGTAGTACTTATCCCATCCTTTCTACAATGCCATCTGCCTTTACACTGGATGATGATGATGATGATGATGATGACGACAACAATGACAGCAAGAGCAAAAAATACTTAAGCACATCCTCTGTGCCAGACACTATTGAAGCATTTTACATATATCACGTCATTCACTTCTCACAAGTCTTATGAGGTGTGTTCTTCAATTATTCTCATTGTATAGATGAGGAAATGGAGGCCCAAAGAGGTGACATGAGAGACCCAAGGTCACACCCCTACCAAGTGGCAGGGCCAGGATCTGATAGCCCTTCTTTATACCATCACCGCATACCAATAACTGAAAGGCAAATAAGTTTATGGACACTTCAGGCATTGGTTGTGTCTTATTTCTGATGAGATGCTTCATTGCAGGAGCTTGGGGACCACCCTCAGACAATGGATTTCTTCTTAGGAGATGCCAGCAAGAAAATATTATTACTTATTTATTAGTAGTAGTAGTAGTATTTTCACATTTATTTCAAAAACATTTTGATAAAATAACAGCTTTCAAAAATATTCATTTTTTCCATGAAAAGAAGTCCAAGAGTGGATTTCAGGATGAGCCAAAATACAGTAAACTCTGGCTTCGGCACCCTTGTCCACAACAGCACTTTTCCAGGCTGTGTTTGTGGTCTTTTCCCAGTATCCGCCGTCTCCCCACTAATCCGGCACCTCTAGGATGAGCACCGGGTCTCCTTTCTCTTGGTACTTCCAACACCTGGCAGAGCAAGTCCTCTGCACACATAAGGAATTCATGTGTTTGCATCCTGCCGTCATGAAGAAAGTCTAAACGAAGCTGCCTGGTCTCAGGCAGGGTGTTCATGACACACAGAACTGATACATCTTTGAGATAATTTAGGAGAAGAAACCACCACAGAGCAGGAAGAAGACTTGAGACTGAGAGTAGGAAAAACAAGTTCAAATTCTAGCTCTGCCCTTTCCTAAACTTGGACATGTCACCTCATCTCTCCAAGACTCAATCTCTTCATGAATAAAGCAGGGATAGCTCCCCCTTCACTGGACCACTGCGGGGATTAAGGAGTTATCTCTGATGTGCTTTCACAGAGAATAGGACACAGTGAGCATTCATGAGAAGAGGCTGTCATCAATGGTATCACTATTACCATTATGAAGTGGGAAGCCCAAGAACCTAATACCAAGGAAACAGACAGCTCCCACGTTTGAGAATCCCTCACTCATGGGCAGCCACAACTTGCCAAAAATAAGCAGACAGAGAAAATATGCCTAAGCAAAAGTGAAAGCGTCAGGATAAAAAGCCTATTCAGTTAAGATGGACGCAGTCCAGGCCCTCAAAGGGGCCCATCACCACAGCTGACCCTAAAATGCCAGACCCACAAACAGGTGGCACCACATTGGCTCCTGAAACAAAATCCAGGCCTCCCAAATGGACAAGATGCAAAAGGACACCTAAGGCTCAACTCAGAAAGGCCCCAGAGCAGACCCCTTTCCACCCGGAGACTGCTCAACTGGGTCCCTCAGAAAGGAAGGAAAACTAACATGCCCAACAGTGCCACAAGCTCCCTCCCTACATTCAGAGACAACCAGCTCCTTAACTCTATGCAGAAGGCTGGGGATGGAAGGAATCCCAGCACCATCTTATCCAACACCCCTGCAAAGCAACAGGGAACCCGGAAGCCAGGAAGGGAGGTGGTGTGCTTCAGACTCAAGTCTTCTCTACCAGAGGTCAGGCCTTGGGGGTCCTCACCAGGGGGACTTTTTTTCTTTCTGGTCTTATTGTATTAAGTTTCTATTATACAATATTTCCCACATCTTAAAAAGTACATACAATAAAATCCATTTAATTCTCACCCAGTAAAACAGAAACTACTATCTCACTTGACAGATATGGAAACTGAGGCACAGAAATATAACAAAAGAATTAGCATCCAGTCACACTTCTAGTAAGTGGCTGATATGGTCTGGCTGTGTCCCCACCCAAATCTCATCTTGAATTGTCGTTTCCATAATCCTCATGTGTCGTGGGAGGTAATTGAATCATGGGGCCGGTTACCTCCATGCTGTTCTCGTGATAGTGAGTAAATTCTCGTGAGAGCTGATAGTTTTACAAGGGGCTTCCCCCTTCACTCAGATCTCCTTCTCCTTGCTGCCACCATGTAAAGAAGGCTTCTCCTTCCACCATGATTGTAAGTTTCCTGAGACCTCCCCAGGTATATTGTGATATTGTGGGTCAATTAAACCTCTTTCCTTTATAAATTACTCAGTCTTGGGTATGTCTTTTTGTTTGTTTGTTTGTTTGTTTGTTTGTTTTTGAGACAGACCCTTGCTCTATCAGCCAGACAGGAATGCAGTCGTGTGATCTCCGCTCACTGCAGCCTCCGCCTCCCAGATTCAAGCAATTCTCTGCCTCAGCCTCCCAAGTAGCTGCGACTACAGGCGTGTGCCACTACACCCAGCCCCTACACCTGACCCCTGGTGATCCACTCGCCTTGGCCTTCTAAAGTCCTGGGATTACAGGTGTGAGCCACTGCACCCAGGCTGGAATATGTCTTTATTAGCAGCATAAGAATGGACTAATACAGTGGCAGAGCAGGGATTTGCATCACAAATCAGGATTGAGAGTCGACATGTTCATATGGGAGCTAGGCTGCTGGTGGCCACCATCAGTTCCTGCCTATCGTCAATGTGCATGCCATTCCTTCTCTAAGAGAGAAATTTCCTTTCCTTGAAGCTGAGCTGGGCTTACTGATCTGAGTCGGTGCAAGTGATGTCCTGGGATTTATGAGGCTGTCATAAGAAGCCTATAGCTTCTGCCTGGGACTCTTCTGCTTGAGACCACCACATGGTAGATGTTTGGTGAACAGTCCCAGCTGAGGCTGGGTGTGGTGGTTCATGCCTGTAATCCCAGCACTTTGGGAAGCCAGGGTGGGCAGATAGCATGAGGTCAGGAGTTCAAGATCAGCCTGGCCAACGTGATGAAACCCCATCTCTACTAAAAATACAAAAAGTAGCTGTATATGATGGTACACACCTGTAATCCCAGCTATTCAGGGGGCTGAGGTGGGAGAATAGCTTGAACCCAGGAGGCAGAGGTTGCAGCGAGCCAAGGCTGCACCACTGCACTCCAGCCTGGGTGACAGAGATTCCATCTCAAAAACAAACAAACAAAAAATAGTCTCAACTAAGCCCAGTCTTCCAGCCATCACCACTAAGGTACCAGATGTGTGAGTGAAGATTCCAGAACCTTTGAGGCCAGGTGACACCAAATGACCTCAGTCCAGGCTACAAAGAGCAGAAGAATCACCCAGCTTAGCCCTGCCCAGATCTATGACCCACAAATCTACTTGTTTATATTACATGACACCCATTAATCTCACAGGATCAGGGCAGCCATCCCTGCTAACTACCTAGCAAATCTCTCTCAATTCCACCCAAGCAGCTCCTCCACAATGAGCCCTTCCCATTCCTCACCATCTCTCCCACACCCAAATGGACAAAAGCCTTTCCTCCTCATACCATACCCAATGAAAACTCCCGCTATGGCACTAAGCACGCAATCCTGCAAGGGTGAGTTTGAGTCTGTCTCCCCCTCTGGCAGGCTGGGACTCCATCCTTCCTCCTCCCTCTCTCTGCAGAGTTTAGCACTCAATATGATGGCAAACATGGGCTGAACAAATGAGAAAGTTCCATCAAAACAGGGTTCATTGGGCCGGGCGCGGTGGCTCACGCCTGTAATCCCAGCACTTTGGGAGGCCGAGGCGGGCGGATCACAAGGTCAGGAGATCGAGACCACGGTGAAACCCCGTCTCTACTAAAAATACAAAAAATTAGCCGGGCGCGGTTGTGGGCGCCTGTAGTCCCAGCTACTCGGGAGGCTGAGGCAGGAGAATGGCGTGAACCCGGGAGGCGGAGCTTGCAGTGAGCCGAGATCGCGCCACTGCACTCCAGCCTGGGCTGGGCGACAGAGCGAGACTCCGTCTCAAAAAAAAAAAAAAAAAAAAAAAAAAAAAAAAACAGGGTTCACAGCAAAACCCTATTTTACCCAGTGACATTTTATTGCTGTGAGCAAAGCAAACACATGACTCTAGAGCAGTTTCTCAACCCCTGCACCACTGACATGTTTGCTGGATCACTCTCTGTAGTGGGGACTGTCCTGTGCACTGTAGAACGTTTAGCAGCCTCTCTGGCCTCTACACACTGGATGCCAGTAGCACCCTGTATCCCAGGTGAGAAAATCAAACACGTCTCCAGACATTGCCAAATGCTCCGTACCCTGGAGTAGGGAGGAGGAGGCAAAAATCACCCTGGTTGACAACCACGCACTGCTTTAGACAGTAGGACCCAGTGTTTTACCCGGGGCTGCACAGGGATTGTAACACCTGTCCAAAAGTCACACACCACTTGCCAACTATTCCAAAACCATGTACCGGTGCTCCTCTCATATGCACCCGCCCCTGAAGACCCCACGGTAACCAGCAAGTTCCTAACCAGAACCCCGTGAATGAATTGCCAGAGCTGGGAGTTCTTCTTGAGATGAAATGTCACCCTTCTCAGCAGGAGACTGAGCAGTGATACTGACAGTCCCCACCCAGGGCCTGAAGGCTCTCTCAAGGTGTGAGGGGGAAGGATCATTTATAAGCTCTTCACACATAATTGGCTTTCCCTGTCACTTCACCAACAATGTCATCTCAAACAGGACCTCCACAGTGTGTTCAAAGATACAAATCCAACCACGTCGTCCCTCTTCTGAAAACCTGAGAATGGACCCTACTCCCCTGCAGTCCAAACCCCTAAGCAAGACTTTAATTCCCTACACAGGCTGGACTCTACTAGTTAGCAACAACAGCAAAAATCACGACAGTGGTGGTTCCCAACAACTGAGTGCCTGTCACATGCTATGAATTCAGCTGAGCCTCTCTGATGCATCTTCTCATTTGCTTCTTCCCAACCATGACCCTGTGGGGTAGACACCAGTGTTATTTCCATTCCACAGATAAGGGAATTAAAGTTCAGAGAGTGGAGGTAACTTGCCCAAGATCACACAGCAAAGTTCATCCAATGGCACTGGAAGTCAAGCCCCGTACTGCTCATACCTGATAAAGCAATATAGGCTCCATGAAGATTTGAATCCAATTTAATAACTGCTATATCTCTAGTGCCTAGGGCAGTACCTACAGCAGGCATTCAAACGGCAGAGGGGAGGCAAAGGAGAGGAGCAAAAGTGGGAAGGGAAGGCGAAAGAAAGAGAAAGTGGGAGGGAGAAAAGGAGGGAGAAGAGGGAGAAGGGGAAAGAAGGGCAGTTTCTCTCCAGTGGCATATGTGTGAAACCTGCCTAGTTACCAGACCATCTGGGGGATTTATTATAATACAACGCCCCTGCCAAAGTGGTGAAATATCATCATTCTTGGTCACTCCAGGGAGAAAGAAGAAGGAAACAAAGAGGCTGAACAGATAAATAAAAGAATGAATTGAGGCCAGACATGGTAGTTCCTGTCTGTAATCCCAGCACGTTGGGAGACCAAGGTGGGAGGATTGCTTGAGGCCAGGAGTTTGAGACCAGCCTGGGCAACATAGCAAGACCCTATCTACACAAAAGTTAAAATACCAGCCAGGCATGGCGATGCTCACCTGTAGTCTCAGCTACATGGGAGACTCAGCTGCATGGCTCAAGCAGGAGGATCACTTGAGCCCAGGAGTTCACAACTATAGTGAACCATGATCAGGCCATTGCACCCTAACCTGGGCAACAGAGCAAGACCCTGTCTCTAAAACAGAGAGCGAGAGTAAGAGAGCGCACCCACATAAGCAAGTGAAGTGATATTACTTAGCAGAAGGGGAACATGACAGGGCATAGATTTCAAGCCAAAATCCTATCTCATGCCCATCAGAATGAGCTTCAGAAGAAGGTTCCAATATGCTCTACTTTCTTTTATATATATATTTATTTTATTTTACTTTAAGTTCCGGGATACGTGTGCAGAACGTTCAGGTTGGTTGCCTAGGTGTATACACATGCCATGGTAATACCTTATACTTTCAAGATCCTCCCTGGGTATTTCTGATGGGCAGCTAGGCTTGGGATGGGCAGGTTGAGAAGAGAAAGGAACAACCTGCAGTCTACTCTCAACGTGGCCCACCTGTATTTACCATCAGTGCCAACCCTCTCACCACTTGTGGGGGAAGGGAGGGTGGCCACCCAAGCTGCAACAGGTTTCTGGGCCACCTGGGGGTGAAGCCGACCAATGCAAACAGTGGAGAGGGAAGATGGCTACCTCCACACGGGCAGTTTCAAATCAGGGCTCTGGCTCTGTGCCACAAGAGACCCACTTTGTTCCGAAACCAGGAGAAGCCTTTCAGAAAGCAATTTGATCACACTCATGATAGGATACATCAAATTAAGGATGACACCAAGCTACCAAAATCTACCTGTGGATAGCCAAGTTTAGCAGCCAGGCAGCATAGATGAGGGTGCAGGCAACAGGTACTTTTACACCTTGTAGCTGAAACATACAGTGGGGCAACCTCTTTTGCAGGGTGCTGCCAAACTTCCCTTTAAAGTTAAAATATGCCATAGCCTTCAGCTCAGAAATAAACCTCCAGGAAGCTGTCCTTTGGATATACCCATACATACACATGAAGAATGATGCAAGGATCACCCTTCTCTATCACTGGAGGGAATACAAATGGTGCAGCCACTTGGGAAAACAGTCTGACCGTTCCTAAAATGATGAAACTGAGTTAGCATAAGACCCAGCAATTCCACTCCTAGGTATATACCCAAAAGAAATAAAAACAGACACCCACACAAAAACTTGTAGAGAAACATTCTTAGCAGCACTATTTACATTAGCCAAAGGGCGGCAACAACCCAAGTGTTCGTCAACAGATGATTGACTACATAAATTGTGGAACAGCCATACAATGTATCATGATTCTGCCATAAAAAGGGAAATTTCTGATCCACGCAACAAAGAGGATGAACTTTGAAAAATGCTGAGTCAAAGAGGCCAGTCACAAAAGCCCACATATATATGATCCATTTCTATGAAATGTCCAGAACAGGGAGGTTTATAGAAACAGAATTAAATTTAACAGTTGCTTACGTCTGGTAGGGGGATGAGGGGATGGGGCGATGGTGAAAGGTATGGGGTTTCATTTTGAGGTGATATAAATGTTCTACATTTGATGATAGTGGTGCTTGCACATATATATAAATATACTAAAACCACCACATTATACATGCTGCATACAATGGGTGAAGTCTACGTATATTATGTGAATTATGTCTTAATAAAACTATTATTAAAAAAAAAAAAAAAACAGTACAAGGCTGGATGAGGTGGCTCATGCCTATAATCCCAATGCTTTGGGAGACCAAGGAGGGAGGATCACTTGAGCACAGGAATTCGAGACCAGCCTAGACATAGCGAGATCCCATCTCTACAAAAAAATAAAATAAAATTCAATTAAAATAAATTACCCAGGCATGGTGGTGCATTCCCATGGTCCTAGCTACTTGGGAGACTGAGGCAGGAAGGTCACTTGAGCCCAGAGGGTAGAGGCTGCAGTGAGCCATGATCATGCCATTGCACTCCATCCTGGGTAACAGAAAGAGATCCTGTCTCAAAAAAATTAAATCTGTTTAAAAAAAGAGTACAACGATAGTCACTTCGACTAATAAGAAAAGCCTGGAAATAGCACAAAATGCTCCTCTCTGGAGTTAAACTGTTACATTGAGGCCTGTGCCATTACATGTCATGTGTTAAAGAAAGAATGAGATCAATGTGTGCTGATAAGAAACCACCGCCAACATCATTATTAATTAACAAAAAGAAGTCAAGGTGCAGAAGTGTACAGGAGTTCCCATTTTTTTAACCCACACATTAGGCAAGCATAGGCTATTTCTGGAAGATAAAAGTAATTTGTAACGAGCTTGCCTCAGTAGCATGGATTAGGGGCTGGGGAGGAGAAACATTTGAGTTGACTCCTTAACCCCCAGGAATATATATTTCAATTAAAAACTAGTTAATTTAAAAACACAAATTAGAGCAAATCTTTGCAACTGAAAATTGCTTAAGTGCCTTTATTAGTTAAAAACAGTCTTAGAAACTTTAGGATCTGAACCAACAGACCAATCTAAAGGAGGTGGGGGAGGAAGGACACCTCGGACACCGCTACCAGGACCAGAACTGCATTTGAAAGCTACAAAACACTCAGCCGGGCGCGGTGGCTCAAGCCTGTAATCCCAGCACTTTGGGAGGCTGAGACGGGCGGATCACAAGGTCAGGAGATCGAGACCATCCTGGCTAACACGGTGAAACCCCGTCTCTACTAAAAAAATACAAAAAACTAGCCGGGCGAGGTGGCGGGCGCCTGTGGTCCCAGCTACTCCGGAGGCTGAGGCAGGAGAATGGCGTAAACCCGGGAGGTGGAGCTTGCAGTGAGCTGAGATCCGGCCACTGCACTCCAGCCTGGGCGACAGAGCCAGACTCAGTCTCAAAAAAAAAAAAAAAAAAAAAAAAAGAAAGCTACAAAACATTCAACAACTCACTCTCCCTGCTTGGAGACTAAAGCGAAGGCCCCTCACTGCTGTGGTGTGCAGTAAAACACGGTAGCATTTGGTGACCACACTATGAGTTTCTGCAAGCTTGGGCTAGTTAGCCCTTAAGAGGACAGACGACTAGACCAGCTGTGGGAAGCAGACGAGCCCTGATGCTGTCAGATAGGGGACAGACCCACCAGGCAAGGAGGGCTGCCCGAATGCCGTTTCCAAGTTGGCTGACCCCGGCTTCTGTTATTTCACCAGAGCTGTCCTGGCTGAACTTCCTCCACCTGCTGTAAACCTCATCAGAGACCCACACAAACTGGCAATGCTTTCATTTTCAGAAGAATAAAAGAACACATCAAACCAACAACAATCACAGTAATGACAAGATAGGAAAATGGACAGGTGCTCAGGCCAGGGCCCCAGAGGACAGGCCACACTGCCCCGCTGCCCCACCCAGTGAGTACTCACAGAAGCCCTCGATCTTGTCAGCGGTCTTGCTCCAGGCCACCTGCCGCGTCTCCATGATCACCTGGACGGTCCTCCGCTCAGGGGTGGACTTGCGGAAGCTGAACACAGTCATCACTGTCCCCAGCTCCAGGGCTCTCTTGATCTGGCTCTTCTCATATTCCGCAAGGGAATCCACATTGACCATGGTGGACATTGTGGGCCACTCCAGGGAGGAAGGAAGGAATCAGGAGAAATCAGGAGGCTGAAAGGGCAGAATTAAAGAGTGAACTGACTTTAGTATTGAAGGGGATTTAGGTAACAGGGCATGAACTTCAGGAACCAAAATCCTGTCTCATGTCAATCAGGATGAGTTTTAGGAGAAGGTTCTAGTGGCAAGGCATTGCTGGCCACTCAGAGAGCTTAGGCAGGACACAAAGGTTTAAATGGAAACTGAAGTGTGAGAAGAGCCCCTGGCCTCAAGGACCCAACCGTTACCTGGGCTTTGAATAACCAAATCACCCTGGCCTGGCAGTGACCTCCTCGCTCCCCAACCACTCTTATCCTACAGAATATTTGAATAGCCAAAACAACCCAGCCTGGCTCCCATCTCTCACCCCTGATCTCCAATATCCTTCTCTATCCTGTCTAGAGATTGCTAACCATCTCTTTACTTCCTAAGCAAAACTAAGAACACACAAAAAAATGAAATAAACAAAAAACAAACCAAGCCTTCAGAAGCGTCCATGGAGACCTTGGCAAATGGTTCCTCTGCATAGAAATGAGGATAAAAGGCAGGAAATGTCAGCTCTTGGAAGCTTCAAGTTCAAACCCCAGAGAAGGCTCCTGCTGACTGTGTGGCTCTCGGTAGACTGCTTGACCTCTCTGTGCCTGTTTCAGCCTTTTTAAAATGGGAGTGTTCAGAAATGCCCCAGCAAAGCACCTGGGGTGATGCCCAGCACCTAGAAGGTGTCCTTGATTGCTGTTTATGCTCGCGGGCGGTGTCAGAGAGGTGCTTGGGCCCAAAATCTTGGCGGAATCCTTTCGTGGACTCTCTCACGACCACTTCCAACGCATCTCACCCTTTCACCGGCTCCTCCTAGGATCTCATACTTGAACTATTCTAATCCTGGTCTCCCCACTTCTTCCCTGACCTGCTAGGGTTAATTCTCAAACCCAGAGCCAGAAAGATCCTTTTAGAACATGAATCAAATCATGTCACTCCTCTGCTCAAAATCCGTAGTCATTCCCTGAGCCCTCACTCTGTACCATCCCCTTATTCTGCCTCCCTAATCCCCAGAAACACATTGCCTGCCCCCAAAATAGGACTTAGAGTGACGGAGCTCCCCAGGCCCTGGAGCTGAGCCACCAGGGACCCCCTTGCCAGCTAGGCCGCAGCCACTACAAGAAGTTACTTAGATCCTCTGGGCTCATTTCCAATCCCATAAAAGAAGGTAACAGTATCCACCATCTAAATGTGTTTGTAAGGCTTAAACAAGATAATGTATCTCAGGCCCTTATAACAATGATACAAAGTCAGCACTCCTTAGATTAAGCTATTGTTAAAATTACCATTATTTGTTCTGTTTCTTATCTCCTTCTTTCCCTCCAAGTCCCTGTAGATGCCTGGAGTTGTTACTCTGTAGCTCTCAAGGTTACAGAGGATAGACCTTTCCAGGATCTAAAGAGGAAGGAGTTCTGAGAAGCTGGTGTTCAGCCAGGGCTGTCTACGATTCCCGCCCAGCTCAGCCTCCTGCCAAGCTGCTCTAAATCTGTGCCTCGCTTCCCTCATCTGTAAAATGGAGGTTAAATGTCCACAAGGGGCGACTGGGAGGACGAAAAACTACAAGGTATGCACAGCCTGCAGCATTTAGCAGGGTCTCAGTTAACATTAATCAGGCACTGGGGAAGGCATTAATCAAATGTCAACTCTATGCCAGGCACTGAGCTGGGGACTAGGATGCAAATGAGGGGAATGGGGAGGGGCTCAGGATTTGCCCTTTGCCCCCACCTCCCTCTACTGCACACCCATACCAAAGGCACCTCCTCGGCCAACCACACTAGCAACAGGAGATAATTACACCTGCCCTGTGCCCATGTGGAAACAGACTAATTAACTGAGAATTCTAATGTAGTCACAAGTGCAGCAGCAGAAGCATGCATGGGGAGGCGGCAGGCAGAGAGCATCACGAAGGGCCCCTAAATTTAATCTGGAGTGGGGCTAGGCACTTAAAGGACTCAGAAAAAGTTTTCAGGGGAAAAAAGCAGGCATCTGAATTCAATCTTCCAAAAAAGACGAAGCAGGAGGAACCGGCTTGAAGTTTAAGCAAAGACCGCGAGGCAGAACAGAGTATGCTAAAAACCCTGCTGAGAGTTAATGTGCATCTTACCTTATCAGGAGAAACCTAAAATAACCTCCTGATCATTACCCAGGACAAAGGGATGAACAAGGTGCCCCCATGGCCTACTTTATCCCTGTTAAGCAGCCGTTTATTGGGCACCTCCCTGGGCGCCAAGCACCTGTCATGTCTGGTTCATCTCATTTATCTCAATGGGAAATAGTGCAGGGGAAAACTGAAATCCCAAGAGGTCACATTACTTGATCAAAGTCATGTAGACCAGTGGCAGCACAAAGATCAAAACCCTCACCTGAGTCCCAAGCCCCCAGTCCAGAACCCTGTGGCAGAATTTGGCCAGATATTAACTGATTTGCCAATACTTGCCCCTCTCAAAAGAGGTTAAGGGACTTATCCAAGGTCACACAGATAGACAGTGGCTGAAACTGGAATTGACCCAGGTGCCAACCACAAAGCTCTTCACTATGTTGACTGTCCCCAGCCACGCATCCTGGAGTTCCACACTCCCAGGTCTCTAGGTCATCATCCACTGGAATATAAGTAGGAAACACAAGCCCCATTATAACACCTTCAATTAGACAGAAACCAGGACAAGGGACCAGGCTCCTCAGTTCTTTCCAGCCGTGCATCTGGGAAGGACTTGGACTTAACCTTCCCCAGGGTTCCAGTTACTTCCAGCTTGGAAGCCCAGTGGATCAGCTCAGCCATAAACACCAGCTCTTCCATGCTGCCTCTCACCAATTTTTTTTTAATACCTGCTCACAGGTTGCCCTAAAAGAGCAGGGGTGGAATTTACACTCTTACTTACAGTGGCTGACACCGTTCCTTTGAAAACACTGTATCCCCTCTGTTGCTGCAGGGTGGTGTCAGGTGCAGTAGTAATGTCCCTTCAACTATTGGAGGGCCCTTACCACTCAAGTATTTGCCTGTGCCCCATTTTAACAGAATTGTTTTATGGGATTTTGGATGAAATCCTGTACTGGCTTACCATGCAGAGAGCACTGAAGAGACAAAAACTCCTTTGATTTCTGGTTTGGGGTTCTTGTAACTCATGAAATGCCCTTCTAAAGAAGCTTATGAGATACAAGAACATGAATGAGCTCATGAGATACAATTGGAAACAGATCTTCATGCCCAAAAGATTCTTGGAGTCCACCATTCAAATCCTGCCAGCACCCAGCTCAGGCCTCCGGCGTGCCATGCTTTAGCAACTATGGCAGGGAGGTCTCCAAGGCCTTGACCCCAGGGGAGTGCACCAGCCATCACAGCAACTTCCATTTTGCTTCTGCTTTTTTGTTGTTGTTTTTTCAAAAAAAAAAAAAAAAAAAGGCTTGAAATCCCTTTTTTGTTCCTGTTTCCCATTCTTAATGGGAAATTCTATAAAATCACTTATTTTGTAAATACAAACATGGCTGAGTTTGAATAACTGATTTCTGCCATTTTTACATTTCATGTCTTTCTAAAGGACATTTTCTTGTATCTCAAAAGCTCATTCATGTTCTTGTATTTCATAAACTTATTTAGAAGGGCATAAAATGAGATATAAGGACCCCAAACCAGAAATCAAAGGAGTTTTTGTCTCTTCAGTGCTCTCTGCATGGTAAGCCAGTACAGCATTTCATCCAAAATCCCACAAAACAATTCTGCTAAAATGGGGCACAGGCAAATACTTGTGTGGTAAGGGCCCTCCAACAGTTCAAGGGACATTCCCACTGCACCTGACACCCATCCTGTGGCATCAGAGGGGATACACTATTCTCAAAGGAATGGTGTCAGCCACCGGAGGTGAGAGTGTAAATTCAACCCCTGCTCTTTTAGGGCAACCTGTGAGCAGCTATTAAAAAGCAAAACAAGCATATGCTTCAATCCTGCAATTGTACATGTACAGAAAGACATGCATAAAGATGCAATATGTATGACAGAAAATCATGGAAGCAATATTTGCAATAGAAATACAAAAAAAAAAAAAAACAGAAAACAATTGCTCATCAATGTGGGGGGCCTCCTGGATAAACCATGGTGCACATGCATTGAAGAATGTTCAGTTGCTATCAGAAAGAATGAGGATGATGGATAAGCAATTGGATCTGGAAAGATTTGTGAGGTCAATGAAAAAAATAGTTGCAAACAATAGTTGCAAGTGTATGAGTATAGTACAATTCCATTTTTATAAAGGCAATCTGCTGGTAAATCCAGGAGAGTGGTTAGTATTTATTGGAGTCTGGGTGAGGGTAGAGGATACGACTTGGACTTTACATGTAAAGTGATGATGTAACGGGAAAACTTTTCTCTTTGTGTTCTTGCTCTTTTATAAATTAATAAGCGTTTGTTTGTTGTTTGTTTGTTTTGAGACGGAGTCTCCCTCTTGTCACCCAGGCTGCAGTGCAGTGGCACGATCTGGGTTCACTGCAATCTCTATCTCCTGGGTTCAAGTGATTCTCCTGCCTCAGCCTCCTGAGTAGCTGGGATTACAGGCTCAACCCACCACGCCCAGGTAATTTTTTTTTTTTTTTTGAGACGGAGTCTCGCTCTGTCGCCCAGGCTGGAGTGCAGTGGCGCAATCTCGGCTCACTGCAAGCTCCGCCTCCCGGGTTCACGCCATTCTCCGGCCTCAGCTTCCCCAGTAGCTGGGACTACAGGCGCCCGCCACTGTGCCCGGCTAATTTTTTTCTATTTTTAGTAGAGACGGGGTTTCACCATGGTCTCGATCTGCTGACCTTGTGATCCGCCCGCCTCGGCCTTCCAAAGTGCTGGGATTACAGGCGTGAGCCACCGCGGCCCAGGTAATTTTTATAGTTTTAGTAGAGATGGGGTTTCACCATGTTGGCCAGGCTGGTCTGGAACGCCTGACCTCAAGAGATCCGCCCGCCTCGGCCTCCCAAAGTGCTGGGATTACAGGCGTGAGCCACCGCGCCCAACCAAGAAGTGTTTTCACAAGTTTTTTCACCAGCAGTTTTTCACTGACTCTACCGAATGAGTGCAAAACAGCTACTCATGGGGTCTCTGCTTTTCCTCTTCCAGAGGAACTGCCCATACTCCAGTCGCTGGTGGGGGGTGGCAGCTGCATCATTAGGTGACTTAAACATCAGTGAGGCTCACAATGAGGATTGGCCCTGAGTTGGCATACACGTGAGTGCACACACACCGTTGCAAGAGAAACTGCTTGAGGCTGGCATAGACTTCAAAATTCTCTAACACTTCCCCACAGAACTGTAGCTAAGGACGAGGGCCCATGCCCCCACAGAATGCCCTTGAACCAGAGAGTCAGGAACTGCCCGAGGACTCTCCATGGATACGCCCCGATTCTCAGCGAACCTCGTGGAACAGCAATAATCTCGACACAGCCCTGGAAAACAGGCTTGGGTGGCTCCAGTATCCAGAAGGCGAAACAGACTCAAAAAAGTTCTTCAATTTGCCCAGGGTCACACTGATGGAACTGAAATTCAAATTAAGTTCTGATGGACAAGGCCACCTGTTACCCTCGAGCATGTCACCCCTTTAAACACCACCCCCCCTCCCATAGTTTCTCACCTTAGTTCAAGATTTGGGTACCAAGAGAGCCCCGCCCCACCCTCCTGCTGGAATCCAGGAGCTCGCTGTCCAAACGGGACACATCTTTAACTTGAACTCTTGCTGTGCAGGTAATGCCCTCATTAGGATTCCAAAGTATAACCAGGAACACGCACAGACACACGCATAATTACGCAGAGAGTTGTGGAGCGGGCATCGCGAGTGTCCTGCAAGCTCTCCAAAACTATCGGGGAAGGACTGCGCCTCCCGCGGTATCGCCCCCACCCGCCACCCGCAACCACCGAAGTGAGACGGGGAAGTGTGGCTCCGAGCGTCCGAGAGCTCTGGGCACAGGGGCGGTCAAGAGAGACGGCGCCACCCCACGTAGAGCCGCTCGGAAAGAGGAGTTTTGAACGCCAGCCCCCGCACGACCTCTGACCTTCCTCCGGGTCCCCATTCAAAGTTGGGGCCGCCCCACCGCACAGACCGGAGAGGTGGCGCTGGCCCCGGGTGAGGAAGTGCCGGCGGCTGAGCCAGGATCCCTGCCGTCACCAAACGGACCCGGGCACGGTGGGCCGGGGTCCCGGAGGGTGCGCCCCGTCCCTGCCCGCTCCGGCTGAGCCAGGGCGCAGACCCCCTCGGATACAGCGCCCTGGGCGCCGGTCCCCGCCGGGCGCAGGTCCCTGGGCGCCCTGCTTGCCTCGCTCGCGGCCGAGCAGCTCACCTGGCCGTGCCGCCCGGGCGCAGCTGCCCGCCTGCCCCGGGTTTGGGCTCCGAGGTCCCGCGCGCAGCCGCCCGCGTCCGGACTCGGGTTACTCCCCGCGGCTCACGCCCTCCGCCACCGGCGCTCGCTACTTCTGCTTCGGCCGCGGCCCCGCGCCACGTGATCCTCGGGGGCCGCCCCCCCGCTCCGCCCCGCCCCGCCCCTGGCGCGCCCAGTCTGATCTGCCTCTCGGAGCGCACCCCGAGCGCCGCGTCCCGGCGCCCTCCCCGCCGTGGGGCGGCCCAGGCCTGGAGCCCCGCCTCTGCGTGCCAAGGAAGAAACTGAGGCAGCCCGAGGGGAGGCTACCTGCCCGAGGCCACTTGGCCAGGTGCAAAGGGAGTGCACCAATATCGCAGCATTCCTGGAGCGCCGGCCGCAGTCCAGGTGTTTGCTGTATACTTAACACACTCCCGGTCGGGCGCCCGGGCTCACGCCTGTCATCTCAGCACTTTGGGAAGCCTAGACGGGAGGATCGCTTGAGCTGGAGAGTTCAATGCAGCAATGAGCTAGGACGGGTGTGGCCAAGGGACACTCCGTCTCAAAAATAAATAAATAAATAAATAAATAATAAAAATAAATATACTCCTCACAATCACCCGCCAGGAATTGCCAATTCATGGCCCTAATTTGAAGCCCTCGTTGAGGATGCGCTGGAGTCAGAGTACACTTTACCTTAGGCAGACCACTTAAATACCAACAGCCTCGGTTTCCCCAGCTGAAAAACGTGATCAACACAGTGCCAGCCCCAGAGAGTCAGGAGCAAAGAACCCCAGACAACTGATGTCCCGTTTTCCTGATCTCATGAGAAGAAGCTAATATGTTCTTTAAGAAACTTATTTTTTTCATTCGTATGTTGCATGAAGCTATCTGATTCAAACCCTTCCTATGCTCTTTAATGGAGGTATCTTCGTTGTGACTAGACCCAGCTTCAGAGGCACCTAGTCAGCTGTTAGGCACTTGAATTTCACTTCTAAGTTGCTTGAGTTATACTGTTTTTTCAAAGAGGCAGGGTCTCTGTCACCCAGTCTGGAGTGCAGGGGTGCCATCATAGCTCACTGCATCCTTGAACTCCAGAGCTCAAGCGATCCTCCTACTTCCACCTCCTGAAGAGATAGGACTACAGATGCACATCACACTTGGCTAATTTTCTCTTTTTTAGACAGGAGGTTTCACTATGTTGCCCAGGCTGGTCTTGAACTCCTGACCTCAAGCAATCCTCCTGCCTCTACCTCCCAAAGCACTGGGATCACAGGCTTGTGCCACTGCACCTGGTGTGTTATAGGTTTGTTTTGTTTTGTTTTTTTTGAGATGAAGCCCCGCTCTGTTGCCCAGGCTGGAGTGCAGTGGCACGATCTCGGCTCACTGCAACCTCCACCTCCCAGGTTCAAGCGAGTCTCCTGCCTCAGCCTCCTGAGTAGGTGGGATTATAGGTGCATGCCATCATGCTCAGCTAATTTTTTGTATTTTTAGTAGAGATGGGGTTTCACCATGTTGGCCAGACTGGTCTCAAACTCCTGACCTCAAGTGATCCACCCACCTTGGCCTCCCAAAGTGCTGGGATTACAGGCATGAGCCACTGCGCCCAGCCTGTTATAGAATTTTTGAATTGAGGAATATCACTGTCAATGTTGTATCCCAAGCCACAGGATTCGTTTGCTGACTTCTCAAGATCTGTGGATTCATTTCTTTCAGCACTGCCAACCAGGGTGTGCACCCATGCTCATCAACACAGATCACTTAACACATCAACTTTTAAAAGAGATCTTGGAAGTACTCATGACATCAGTCACTTGAAGTCATGGGGGCCAATTCCCCAGGAAAAAATGGCTACATCTAGGGACAATTTCTTTGCCTCAATTTTTTTTTTTTTCAAAACTTCAGCTTGTATTTATTTCAACCAATCTTTTTCACACTTTTGTTTTAGTATGTGTTAAATAATGTACATAATATATTTGAACAGTCATATATATGTATAATTTATTACAAAGTCTACATGGATAGGGGAGTGGGTTAAATCTCTTGCTGACAAAACGAGAATGTGGGGAGACCACTCTAGGGAACCGTGGCTCCTAAAAGCCTATCTTGACAGATGCCAATTCTGGCTGGATTTTTCTCTCATCTGTGGGAACCAAGCAAAAAAATAAGAACATGAAGAACAGGTTTCTGTTTAATCTATGTCTGTGAGCCTATAGCATTTTTGAGTTAAAATGTCCATTGTGTGTGAGATAATGGTCATAGTAGATGGCAGTTTGCTCTCTTTTCTTTCAGGTTTTTAATTCCCTTTCTTCCTTGCCTCATTTTTTGCTAACCAACTCCCAGCCCAATCCCGCTCCACCAGGTGAACAACTGAAGGAATCAGTGGATTGAAAGAGAGTACTGGGGGCCCTCATCTCTTTCTCAAACTCTAACTTGGTTGTTCAAAATAAAAATAATCTGCTGGGTGCAGTGGCTCATGCCTGTAATCCCAGCACTTTGGAAGGCCAAGGCAGGCAGCTCACCTGAGATCAGGAGTCCACGATGAGCCTGGCCAATATGGTAAAACCCCCTCTCTACTAAAACCACAAAAATTAACCAGGCATGTTGGCACACACCTGTAGTCTCAGCTACTTGGGAGGCTGAGGCAGGAGAATCGTTTGAACCCAGGAGGCAGAGGTTGCAGTGAGTCAAGGTGGCACCACTGCACTCTAGCCTGGGTGATAGAGCAAGACTCCATCTCAAAAATAACAATCATCATCATCCTCAAGGTGGCAGCCGCTGCTCTGGGAAGACTCCAGTGTAAAATGACACTTCTTTTCCAAAGGATAATAGGGAGGGAAGGAATCATTCTGTGAATTTATTCTTTTTCAAGGAATAAAATAGGTAGGGAAAGAAACCACTCTGGGCCGGGCACAGTGGCTCACGCCTGTAATCCCAGCACTTTGGGAGGCCGAGGCAGGTGAATCACGAGGTCAGAAGATGAAGACCATCCTGGCTAACACAGCGAAAACCCGTCTCTATTAAAAATACAAAAAAATTAGCTAGGTGTGGTGGTGGGCGCCTGTAGTGCCAGCTACTCGGGAGGCTGAGGCAGGAGAATGGTGTAAATCCAGGAGGTGGAGATTGCAGTGAGCCGAGATCGTGCCACTGTACTCTAGTCTGGGCGACAGAGAGAGACTCCGTCTCAAAAAAAAAAAAAAAGAGAAAGAAACACTCTGTGGGTTCAGACACATGCGGTAGAAAGACCCTGTCACAGGTTAGCTGTCAGAGGGCTGGAGGGGGTTAAGTCAGTGGGTGGTGGGGGCAAGACTTGAACCTCAGCCTGTCTGGTGCCAAAGCCCATGGGCATGGTGACCTGCCACCCATCCCCAGATTAATAAGAGACATTCAGGCAGGGAGATGTGTGTTTGTAGCCACTCTACATAGATTCACAAATGGGTCAGCAAGTGACCTCAAAGGCTAGGGGGAATCTTTCTTTTCCTTTTCCTATGAAAGAAAGAAGGAGGGGGGTGGGTGGGTTAGAAAGAAAAACCTGAAAGAAAATTACATTTTAAGCTCCATCATCTTGACTCTTTGTATTCTGTGTTGCTCACCAGTCGTTGAGCATGCAAATGCTTTTCCCTATTACCCTCTTCTCTTTGTTGGCGGCCATGGTGCATTGGACCGTTAGCCTCTCTGGGTATCAGTTACCTCATTATTATACCTATGGGTATCAGAAATGTACCTACATCTGAGGGGGATTGTAAGATGAGGGAGGTAAAGCACTCATCCCCATGGGGCAAAACCAGGGCTGGCTCTTTTAGGAATTGTTACTGGGAAGAAGACCTACTGTGAAAGCATGAAATTGGGAAGCAGGGAATCTGGGCTCCAGTCCCAGGTCTGCGCCTTCCTTAGTTGTATGACTGTGGGTTGCTCAGCCACCCGCTTTGGACCTAATTTCCCCATCATAAGACCCACCTTTGGCATATCCAGAATCAGCAAATCTATAGAGATAGAATGTAGATCAGTGGTTGCCAAGGACCAGGAAAGCAGAGAGTGGGCCTATCAGAAGGTAACAGATAAGGGGTACAGGGCTGCTCTTTGGGATGATAAGAAGGTTCTAAAATTGATTGTGACAATGGCTGCTCAGCCCTGTGAATGTGCTGAAGTCTCTGTACTGTACACTTTACATGGATGAGTCGCATGGGATGTGAATTATATCTCAATAAAGGTGTTTTGAAAAATATCTGTGATCTGGGCACATTGGCTCATACCTGTAATCTCAGCTATTTGGGAGGCTAAGGAGGGTGGACCACTTAAGCCCAGGAGTTCAAGACTAGCCTGGGCACCATGATGAGACCGCCATCTCTACAAAAATCTTTAACAATTAGCCAGGCATGGTGGCGTGTGCCTGAGTCCCAGCTACTCAGGAAGCTGAGGCTGGAGGATCACTTGAGCCCAGGAGGCAGAGGGTGCAGGCAGTGAGCCGAGATCATGTGCCACGGCACTCCAGCCTGAGCAACAGAGTAAGACCCTGACCAAAAACAAAAACAAACAAACAAAAAAACTCTTAGAGGGTTATTTCAAACCTAGACCTCCTCTCTCCTCCTCCACCAACACCTCCAAAGGCAGTGACCAGGCTGAGGTCCATCGCCCTGCCCCAGGGAACCTCGCCAACCCTACCCCTCTACCCCCACAACCAAAATGACCAGAAACCGCCCCGGAGCCCTTGAGCCCAGTTTCCTTTCCCAACATTGTTCAGAGAATCACACATCCCTGGGGACGAGCCGAGTCCCAGCTGCTGGCTGGCAGGCCTCTGTGACAGGAAGTACCACCCAGAACGGGCTTTCAATGGGGTTAGGCTTCACTGCTTCCGGGGGCAGGGGGAAGGCAGGCCCCTCTGCTATTTAAACTGTGGCCAGCTTGGTAGAGCCTCTGGTTTAATGTTAATGGTTTCGCTTTTTTTTTTTTTTTTTTTTTTTTTTTAATCGCCCAGGCTGGAGTGCAGCAGTTGGAGCTCAGTTCACTGCAACCTCTGCCTCCTGGGCTCAAGTGATTCTCGTGCCTTAGCATCCTGAGTAGTTGGGACTACAGGTGTGCACCATCATGCCTGGCTTTTTTTTTTTTTTTTTTTTTTTTTTGTATTTTTAGTAGAGATAGGGTTTTGCCATGTTGACCAGGCTGGTCTTGAACTCCTGACCTCAGGTGATCCACCCACCTCGGCCTCCCAATGTGCTGTGATTACAGGCGTGAGCCACCGTGCCTGGCCCCTTTCATTCATTCAACAAACACTGAGCCCTTATTTAATACCAGGCCTCGTGTCTTCCTGTCAAAGGCTGATGTAACAAATTATCATCAACTGGGTGACTTACAAAAAAAAATGGAAATATATCATCTCACAGTTCTGGAGGCCAGAAGTCTGAACGCAAGGTGCCAGCAGCAGCACTGGTTCCCTCCTTAAGCCCTAGGTGAGAATCCGCCCCATGCCTTTCTCCCCGGGTCTGTGGTTGGTGGTGATCCTGTGCTCCTTGCCTTGGAGCTGCATCACTCTAGCTCTGCCTCTGTCTTCTCATGGCCCTCTGCTCTCTGTCTCAAACAGCCCTCTCCTTTCTCTGGTAAGAACACCAGTCCTCCCATTTAGTGTCCACCCTGAATCCAGGATGATCTCATCTTGAGATCCCTAACTTCATTACCTCTATCAAGGCCCTATTTCCAGCCTTGCACCAGTGGCTCACACCTATAATCCCAGCACTGTGGGAGGCCAAGGCAGGTGGATCGTTTAAGGTCGGGAGTTTAAGACCACGCTGGCCAACATGGTGAAACCCCATCTTTACTAAAAATACAAAAAGTAGCCAGACGTAGTGGCACAGCCTGTAGTCCCAGCTACTTGGGAGGCTGAGGCAGGAGAATCATTTGAGCCTGGGAGGCAGAGGTTGCAGTGAGTAGACATCCTGCCCCTGCACTCCAGCCTGGGCAACAGAGACTCTCCATCTCAAAAAACAAACAGGCAAACAAACCTTATTTCCAAGTAAGATTACATTCACAGGTACATGGTTTAGGACTTAGTTTTATTTGTTGTTGTTGTTTGGGGGGCGGGGGGTCACAATTCAACCCACTATACCCTATATTAGGAAAATAGACCTATTTACCTGTCAACGCGGAGACAGCAGGAAGAGGCACTTACTCTCACAGAACGGCAAGAGCGGAATTAGAGGGACGAATCAGGCAAGGGCTAATCCTCTGCCTCACGGAGCTGGGAAGACTTCTCAGAGGAGGTAACCTCAGAACTGGGTCCTGAGGGATGAGCAAGAGTTCTCCAACAGCACCAGGGAGAGAGAAGCTCTGTCTAAAACAAGGCTGTGTTTCACAAAATTCATCAGTGCTTTTTGAAGTCAGAATAGTCCTGGCTACTTGGGAGGCTGAGATGGGAGGATCACTTGAACACAGGCGTTTAAGGCTGCAGGGAGCTACGACAACACCACCAAACTCCAGCCCGAGCAACAGAGAGTTTGTCTCACACACAAAAAGAAGGCAGAAGAGTGAGTCTCACTGCCTCGGAGGCAGCAGAAGGAAGGACCTTAAGGGCTGTGATGTTCTAGGTTTTGATCTTGTGGTCACATGGGTTAGTCACTTTATGAAAATGTACTGAGCTCTGTATTTCTGATCCGGGCCTTGTGTGTGTGTGTGTGTGTGTGTGTGTGTGTGAGATGGAGTCTCGCTCTGTCGCCCAGGCTGGAGTGCAGTGGCACAATCTCGGCTCACTGCAACCTCCGCCTCCTGGGTTCACACCATTCTCCTGCCTCAGCCTCCCGAGTAGCTGGGACCACAGGCACCCGCCACCATGCCCAGCTAATTTTTTGTATTTTTAGTAGAGACAGGGTTTCACCGTGTTAGCCAGGATGGTTTCAATCTCCTGACCTCGTGATCCACCCGCCTCGGCCTCCCAAAGTGCTGGGATTACAGGCATAAGCCACCATGCCCAGCCTGATCTGGGCCATTTGATGCATGTTATACCGCAACAAAAAGTTAGTATTATTATTTTGAGACAGGGTCTCACTCTGTAGCCCAAGTAGGAGGGCAGCGGCGCAATCGCAGCTCACTGCAACCTTTGCCCCCTCCCTGGGCTCATGCAATCCTCCCACCTCAGCCTCCCAAGTAGTTGGGACTACAGGCACACATCACCATGCCTGGCTAGATTTTTGTATGTTTTTGCAGAGACAAGTTTTCATCGTGTTACCCAGGCTGGTCCCGAACTCCTGAGCTCAAACGATTCATCCACCTCAGCCTCCCAAAGGGCTGGGATTACAGGCATGCACTACCACGCCAGGCCAAAAAATTAATATTTTTTAAAGGCTGTTCAATATGTTAACATGTCTCTGATTTTTTCCTCCTATCAGTGTTTTCTCAATATTCTTTACTATGCATGTCTTAGTTGTCATAGAAAACTAAAACTGTTTCAAAAACAAGGCCGCTGGAAGTCAGGAGAAAACTAAAACTTTCAAAAACAAGGCCGCTGGAAGTCACCCTTGGGAAGGGGGTGATGAGCAGCACGCCCAGGCAAGTCCTCAGGGTGCTGGTTTCTCGGCTGGGGTGTGGGTTATGTGGGCGTGGGTGTGTTCGGTGTGTGAAGATCCAGCGAACTGCACACTTCTCTGCATTGTTATGCATCAATAAAAATTAAAATACAAGGCAGTTAGCGAAGGGGGTGGAGAGAAAGCATTTGGAATCTTTTTGGCTTACCAAAATCTACAACATTTATTGAGTATCTACCTTCCATCAGGGCCCTTCATGCAGTGAATGTATTTCATCCTCACAATGAGATTGGGAAGCTGCTTTACTTTCAAGATAGTTTTACAGATAAGAAAACTGAGGCTCTGAGGCATTAAGTGACCGGCGGGAGTGAACCACCAGTGGTGACAGAACTAGAATCTGAAGCTCCATGCCTTTTTCAAGACCCAGGGTTACTTACACTTCTACAGAGGACTCTCAGCTCTCCTGGGGGGCCTTAAGAAAGTCTGAGATGCACCCAGAGTTATTGGCCCTACTGAATCAGAACCTGGGGGCAGGGCCTGGGGATCTCCTTTTAACTGCCCCCCACCGCTATCATTCTCTTGCACCCTCTAGTATGGGCACCAGTGCCTTTCATTGAAACAACAAGGAAGAAACCCATGCAAGCCTGTTCAGAGGTAGAAGCAGTCTTCGCACTTTGGGCAGATATAGGAAGATATTAGCCTTAATGGTAAGGGGGTTTTACCTGCAGCAACCATTTCAGAAAGACCACCTCATTACTCATAATGAGTTCCTTTGTGGGGGAGCGGAGAAACTCACATGGCATCTGGAATAAACTTACCTTAAGCGCTATGTCAATAGATCCCTCATGCATGTAGTCAAGAAATTCATTCATTCAGTGAATGGACTCATTCAGTCAGCCCACAGCATTTCTTGAGCACCTACCACATGTCAGTCACTACTACAGGCTGAGGATAGGAGATGAAAGATTTATTCTGTGTCAGGATTTACAGGCTGCTGGGGAAGACCAACTGGTTAAAAAAAAATACACACCTATTAAAATGGTTAAAATAAAAACAACTGATGATAGGCTGGTGCAGTGGCTCATGGCTGTAATCCCAGCACTCTGGGAGGCCGAGGCGGGTAAATCACCTGAGGTCAGGAGTTTGAGACCAGGAGTTGAGGCCAACATGGTGAAACCCCGTCTCTACTAAAAATACAAAACATTTCCCAGGTGTGGTGGGGGATACCTGTAATCCCAGCTACTCAGAAGGATGAGGAAGCAGAATCACTTGAACCCAGGAGGCAGAAGTTGCAGTGAGCTGAGATCGTGCCATTGCACTCCAGCCTGGGCGACAGAGCAAAACTCTGTCTCGGAAAAAAAAAAAAAAAAAAAAAAAAAAAAAAAAAAAAAAAAACCTGACCATAACACCGAGTGCTGGTGAGGATGTGGAGCAACTGGTGGAAATGCAAAACAGTGCAGCCTCATTGGAAAACAGCTGGGCAGTTTCTTTAACAAGTTAAACACTCACTTACCATATGACCCAGCAAACTCACCTGTATTTACCTAAGAGATATGAAAACATATGTCCACAGAAAAACACTAATGTTTATAGTAGTTTCGTTCATAACCACTGTAAACTGGAACCAACCCAAATGTCTTTCATTTGTGACTGGATAAACATTCATACAGTGAAGTAGCTCTCGGCTATAAAAAGTAATTATTGATACACACAAAACCAAGGCTGAATCTCAAACACATGACTGTAAGCCGAGTGAAAGACGCCAGCATTAGGCCGGGCATGGTGGCTTACGCCTGTAATCCTAGCATTTTGGGAGGCTGAGGTGGGTGGATCACCTGAGGTCAGAAGTTCAAGACCAGCCTGGTCAACATGGTGAAACCCCATCTCTACTAAATATACAAAAATCAGCTGGGCATGGTGGTGGGCGCCTGTAATCCCAGCTCCTCAGGAGGCTGAGGAAGGAGAATCACTTGAACCCGGGAGGGAGAGGTTGCAGTGAGCCGAGATTGTGCCATTGTGCTCCAGCCTGTGCAACAAGAACGAAACTTTGTCCCCCCGCAACCCCTTAAAAAAGACACCAGCATTAAAGGTTATAAACAGCATGATTTTACATATGACATTCTGGAAGAGGCAATGTTATACAGACAGAAAGCAAAACCATGGTTGCTAGGGGCTGGAGTGGGAAGAGTTGTTGGATACAAAAGAGCATAAGGGAATTCGGAAAGAGTGAGGAAATTGTTTTATATTTTGATTGTGTTGGAGATTACAACTTTATACATTTGTCAAAACTCATAGAACTAAAAAAAAAAAAAAAAAACCTCAGAACTGTATATCAAAACAGGTGAATTTTACTGAAGGCAAATAATATTTTTTAAAGAAAAAAACAAGATTTGATTACAATACAAGTGATAATCCCAAAGAGAAGGAGAAGAAATGATAAGTGCCGGTTGGGAAGGCTTCCTGGAGGTGATGGTCCTTAAACTGAGCCTAGTAAAAGGACAAGAGTTTATCAGTTGAGGCCAGGCCCAGTGGTTCACGCCTGTAATTCCAGCACTTTGGTAGGCCAAGGTGGGGGATCACTTGAGGTCAGGAGTTCGAGAACAGCCTGGCCAATATGGTGAAACCCCGTCTCTACTAAAAATACAAAACTTAGCTGTGCATGTTGGCACGCACCTGTAATCCCAGCTACTGGGGAGGCTGAGGCACGAGAATCTCTTGAACCCAGGAGGCAGAGGTTGCAGTGAGCCAAGATCACGCCACTGCACTCCAGCCTGAGTGATAGATCGAGACTCAGTCTCAAAAATAAATAAATAAATAAATAATAAAAAATAAAAAAAAAAAAACAAGAGTTTATCAGTTGAATGAGGTGGAGAAGAGCAGGAATCCAGGCAATGGGAACAGCATGAATGACATCCACTCAGAGGCAGGACTCAGCTGTGCATGAGTGACTAGCAAGGAAAGCAGGGCTCACCCAGAGTCCCTTGAGACTTGATAAGGCATTTGGACTTTCTTCTGGGGATAAGGGGGAGCTACTGAAAGCCTTAGAGCAGAAGAATGACCTGGACAGACTTCTGGTTTGGGAAAGTTCTTCTGTGGGCTGTAGGGAGGTGGGAGAAGGGAACCAGGCTGGAAGCAGGTTGACGTCAAGACCAATTCAAGTCATTCTTCCCTGTGATCATACATTCTTGGATGAGACATTTGTCACTCTATGAACAATAACTGAACACTTGCTGTGTTCCAGGAAATGTTCTAGAAGCTGAGGGTACAAGAATGGACAAGGAGGAAAAAAAAAAAGACAAAATACCAATGGCTCTTCTATTGTACTGGGGAAGACAGACCATAGACAAGGAAACACATAAACAAGATCATTTCCAGTGGGGTGAGCACGTTAGCAGAGCAGATGAACATAACTGGGGAGGAAGGGCTGGGTTTGCGTGTGGTGGTCACAAAGGTTCCTTGGAGGAGGGTGACCTGAGGAGGAGGAGATGGAGGAGAGGCTGGCTAAGTGAGGGCCTGGAAAATGAACTTCTCAGGCAGTGGGCTCAGCAAGTACAGAGGCCTGATTGCTTTTGAGGGTTACAGAATGGTGCAGAGCTTGAGGGCAGGGTCTGAGGCACAGCCAGGGACCCCCCTGTGTCTCCAGCCCTGCAGAGGAGAAACAGACTGGTTTCCCCTAGGAGTGGCTATGTTTCCCTCCTCTGCCTCCCCCATGTTTTGGTGAATAACAGTTTATGACCCCACTTGGAGAGAAAGGCAGCTTTCCTCTTAGCTCTAAAGGTCACAGCTGTTGCCATCATAAACAGTGCCCATGTTGACAAAATCACACCAGCTCCGGGAGACAGGACACAAAGATGGGAGACAGGAGACAGAAGAGGTAGGACACACCTGGGAAGGCTAAGCCTCATTTACAAAATTAAAAAATAAAAAGCAAAAAAATACCCAACTAAGCAAACACACATCAGTGTCTTGTGACTCATAGCAAATGCCTGCATCTGTCACCTGGGTCCCCCGTCAACAGAGTAAGCACCCTGTGGGGGCCCCCAGGACCCTTTCCTAGTAGGTAACCCATCTTGTCTACACAGCAGCTGTCCACAGGAGACTTTCCTTCATAGACTGAGCTTTTGCATCGGGTCTGAAGTTAGCTGTCAACCAGCCATCCAGACCGCCACTCAGAAGGGGCCAAAACGTCATTGAAAACATGCGTCAGTTTCCCAGGGCTGCTATAACAAACACCATAACTCCCCATTGTGGCCGCTAAAAGTCTGAGACCCTGGGGTCAGCAGGGTTGGTTTCTTGTTTATTTATTTATTGAGACAGACTCTCACTCTGTCACCCAGGCTGGAGGGCACTAGCACCATCTCGGCTCACTGCAACCTCTGCTTCTCGGGTCCAAGCGATTCTCCTGCCTCAGCCTCCCGGGTTTGGGATTACAGGTGCCCATCACCACACTCAGCTAATTTTTGTATTTTATGTAGAGACAGGGTTTCACCATGTTGCCCAGGCTGGTCTCGAACTCCTGACCTCAAGTGATCTGCCCTCCTTGGCCTCCCAAAGTGCTGGAATTACACGCATGAGCCACCACACCCGACCAGCATGGTTGGTTTCTTCTGGAGGCTCTGCGGGAGATGGTCCCATGCCTCTCTCCCAGCTTTGGGTGGTTGCGAATCCTTTGTGTACTCTGGTTTGTAGATACCTCTCTCCAGCCTCTGCCTCAAGTGTCACATGGTGCTCTCCCTGTGTCCCCGTGTTGTCTTCATATCATCTTCCCTCTATGTATGTCTCTGTGTCCAAATGTCCCTCTTCTTATGACACACTAGTCACTGATTTATTTTTTATTTATTTTTTGGGGGGGGACAGGGTCTCGTCTCACTCTGTCACCCAGGCTGGAGTGCAGTA
The DNA here is from genome assembly GCF_024542745.1 of Macaca thibetana thibetana. Lineage (NCBI taxonomy): Eukaryota > Metazoa > Chordata > Mammalia > Primates > Cercopithecidae > Macaca > Macaca thibetana. Next base: position 24,775,827 of record NC_065597.1, on the reverse strand, counting down.
GGGTGATCACGGTTCACTGCAGCCTTCACCTCTAGGCTCAACCGATCCTACCACCTCAGCCTCCCGAGTAGCTGGGACCACAGGTGCACACCGGCTAATTTTTTATAGAGACAGGGTCTCATCATGTTGTCCAGGCTGATCTTGAACTCCTGAGCTCAAGTGATGTGCCCACTTCGGCCTCCCAAAGTACTGGGATTACAGGATTGAGCCATCACGCCCAGCCTCATCAATTTAGGATGCACCCTAATGCAATATGACCGCATCTTAACTTGATTACATCTGCAAAGACCCTCTTTCCAAATATGGCCGTGTTCTGAGGTTCCAGGTGGACATAAATTTGGGGGACACTGTTCAACCTCATCCACAAGGTAATAAACAAGATGGAGAAAATTAGGCTTGCCAAAGGCCTCTGACACAGCTGGGATGGCCAGTGTTCAGCCTGTGGCTGAAAGACAACTGCATGGGCTGGAGGGTGAGACCTGCACGGGGCATGCTTGGCCAGCGATCGGTGTGGCAAAAGTGTCTTTGAGGAGAGTGAGTCTATTCAGACACCAGCTGTGAACAATTGCACTTTCCAAAGACACATCCCCTGATTCTTCCTCCATCCCACATGCCCTTCCACAGTGCAACATTGACATTCATCCATGGAGAGATGGGGTCTGGATTTTCTTCCTTTGAACCTGCCAGATCTTTGTAACTTCTTGCTTTTCATTATGTATTTATTTATTTTGAGACAGGATCTCACTCTGTCCCCCAGACTGAAGTACACGTGGCTCAATCACAACTCACTCCAGCCTCGACCTCCTGGGCTCCAGCAGTCCTCCCAATCAACCTCCCGAGTAGCTAGGGATACAGGCTCACACCATCACACCTAGCTAATTTTTTAATTTTTTTGTAGAAATGGGGTCTCATCATGTTGCCCAGACTGGTCTCGAACTCCTGGGCTTAAGCAATCCTCCTGCCTCAGCCTCCCAAAGTGCTGGGATTACAGGCTTGAACCACTGCAACCACCCTCAGAACTACGTAACTTGTTTTTTTTTTTTTTAAGACAGAGTCTCTCTCTGTCACCAGGCTGGAGTGCAATGGCACAATCTCGGCTCACGGAAACCTCCACCTCCTGGGTTCAAGCAATTCTCGTGCCTCAGCCTCCCAAGTAGCTGAGATTACAAGTGCCTGCCACCACACCCAGCTAATTTTTGCATTTTTAGTAGAGACAGGGTTTCGCCCTGTTGGCCAGGCTGGTCTTGAACTCCAGACCTCAGGTGATCCGCCCACCTCGGCCTCCCAAAGTGCTGGGATTACAGGCGTGAGCCACAACACCCCGCCCCCTTTGTAACGTTTTATAGCTGCCTCAACAGAATGTAGCAGAAGGGACAATGTGTGACAGCTTTTGCCTAGCTTGAGGCATACACCTTAGGAGCCCCAAGATGGCGTTAGAAGACAAGCCGCCCCGACCTCACCATGCTGGAGAGGTGCCCAGGGAGCCCCACCAGTAAAGCTCACCTCTGCTCAAGTCATCCCAGCCCACGCACAGGTTGTGAGAGTGAGGACACCTTGGAGATGGCCCCAGCCCAGGTCGGCACCCACCTGCAGGTGGATGAGAGACCCTGCAGAGAGCTGGAACTTCCCAGCCATTCCCAAATGCCCGACCCACAGAAACCAGGAGAAAATCTGAGTTATTGTTGCTTTAGGCCACTACATTTTGGAGTCATCTGTTATGCAGCAAATGATGGCTGATACAGGGAGATTATTTTGCTGAGTGGAGCTTGCAAATCTGGGCTATAGCAAAATCATCTGGGGCAGTGGAGGAAAGGCTGGGTTCTCCCATCCGGAACTTTCCTTCTTTGCCTTCTATAAGGCCTATTTTTCAGTCTCCTCTAAATCAAATCTGAATATGCAAGTATTTTTATCTTTTGTATTTTTTTTGTTGTTGATTTAATTTTTTTAAGAGACAGGGTCTCACTCTGTTGCCCAGGCTAGAGTACAGTGGCATGATCATAGCTCACTGCAGCTTCGAACTCCTGGGCTTAAGGGATCCTCCTGCCTCAGCCTCCTCAGTAGCTGGGACTACAGGCATGTGCCACCATTCCCGCTAATTAAAAATTTGTTTGTAGAGATGAGGTTTCACTATGTTGCCAAGGCTGATCTTAAACTCCTGGCCTCAAATGATCGTCCTGCCTTAGCCACCCAAAACCTTCAGATTAGCAAGTATTTTTAATGCCCATTTGAAGGGGCTCTGCCTGATCAGCCAGGCTTGGGGGTTTGGGGGGAAATCGCAGTGGGGCATTCTTTTGCCCAGGCTGTTCCCATTGTCAGGAAGTCCCTGGCCTGCCTTTTCACTCTCCCCTCAACCTAATGATTCTGTTTCATCCTATAGGACTCTGTTCCTTATGTTAAAGGAAAAAAAAGACAATTTTATATACTTTTTTTTTTTTTAAATGGAGTCTCACTCTAATGCCCAGGCTGGCGTGCAGTGGCACAATCTCGGTTCACTGTAACCTCCACCTACCAGGATCAAGCGATTCTCATGCCTTAGCCTCCCCAATAGCTGGGACTACAGGAGCATGCCATCACAACAGGCTAGTTTTTGTGTTTGTAGTAGAGACAGGATTTTCCCATGTTTGTCAGGCTGGTCTTGAACTCCTGACCTCAGGTGATCTGCCCATCTTGGCCTTTCAAAGTGCTGGTATTACAGGCGCGACTCACCATGCCCAGACCATTTTGTTTAACAGCTGACAACTTCTTTTTAAAAACATAATAGCAACGTATGTATGCATTTGCCATTACTTTGAAATGCATTAAAATTAACATGTATTAATAATTGGAAAGAGGCATAGACAGATGTGATAAAACAGAGTAAATGTTCAGGGACCACACGCGGTGGCTCATGCCTGTAATCCCAGCACTTTGGGAGGACAAGGTGCACAGATCAGCTGAGGTCAGGAGTTCGATACCAGCCTAGCCAACATATAGTGAAACTCCATCTCTACTAAAAAATACAAAAAGTAGCTGGGCATGGTGGTGCATGCCTGTAGTCCCAACTACTTGGGAAGCTGAGGCAGGAGAATTGCTTGAACCCAGGAGGCAGAGGTTACAGTGAGCCAAGATCACACCACTGCACTCCAGCCTAGGTGACAGAACAAGACTCCATCTCTCAAAAAAAAAAAAAAAAGAAAAAGAAAAAGAAAAGAAAAGAAAGAGTAAATGTTCAGGGTGAAATCTTAGGTAGTGGCTAGATGGATGCTTGCTATACAACCCTTTTTACTTTTCTGTATGTTTTAAAATTTTTGTAATAAAAGATTGGAAAAATGAAAAGAGCAAACAACTACATAGCAAATACAATGAGCTAGATACAGTTCTAAGCCTTACATCTGTTAACTCATCCCAACCTCAACCCAACCCATGAGGGATGTTCTATTGTGATCCCCATTTTACAAACGAGGAAACTGGGGCGTAATGAAGTTCAAGCCGTGCTCAAGTTCGAAAGGTTAGCTGAGGGATACAGATGTGACTCTAACCCAGGCAGTCAGCTCCCAGGCTGCCCAAGCTTAACCATTACAACATGTCACCTCTCACCCATGTACTGCTGTTATAATCAGAAGCATTATACTTTCATAATTACAATACACTTACATTTAAGTATTATCATTATTATTATTATTTTAAAGACAGGGTCTGGCCCTGTTGCCCAGGCTGGAGTGTCGTGGCTTGATCATAGCTCACTGCATCCTTGAACTCCTGGGTTTAAGAGATCCTCCTGCTTCAGCCTTCTGAGTAGCTAGGACTACAGGTATGCACAACCACACCCAGCTAACTTTAAAAATGTTTTTGTAGCTGGGTGCAAGTGGCTCATGCCTGTAAGGCCAGCACTTTGGGAGGCTAAGGTAGGAGGATCACTTGAGCCCAGGAGTTTGAGACCAGCCTGGGCAACATAGTGAAACCTTGTTACTATAAAAAAAATACAAAAATTAGCCAGGTGTGGTGGTGTGCACCTGTAGTCCCAGCTACTGAGGAGCAGGAGAATCACATGACCCCAGGAGGTCGATGTTGCCATGAGCTGAGATCACGCCACTGCACTCTAGCCTGAGTGACACAGTGAAACCCTGTCTCAAACAAACAAACAAAAATTTTAAGCCAGGTGTCTCACTATATTGCACAGGCTGGCCTTGAGCTCCTAGCCAGAGGTGAGCCTCCTGCCTTAGCCTCCCAAAGTGTGGGGATTATAGGTACATGCCACCATGCTCAGCTAATTTTTTTTTTTTGGGGGGGGGTAGAGACGGGGTCTCCCTATGTTGCCCAGGCTGGTCTTGAACTCCTGGCCTCAAGTGATCCTCCCACCTTGACCTCCCAAAGTGTTGGGATTATAGGCATTTGCCATTGTGCCCAGCCCATTTAAGTATTATCTACTGGGCTCTGCCATTCTTTTTGGGTGCCCATCAAAATTTGCCCTCCTATGTTTGACTGCCTCTCCATATGAAGCCACACCTTGCCAAAGAAAAAGCCAGATCTTGTTTTCCCAGACTCCCTTGCAGCTTGGGTAGGGACAGTCAGCTCTGCCCCAGAGTCAGACACACCAGCATCAGGCTTGTGTTCAAAAGCCACCAACAAGAGAAGCAGGTGTCAGAGGGTACATACCTGGCAAAGGTAGAGGCAGAAACACCTGGTATCTGGAGGCAGAGAACCAGAGGGTGCCACACCCTGAGCCCAGCAGAACCAGCCATGCTCTGTGCCCAGTCCTGGCAGTGGGCACTGCTCTACTGTAGCAATCCCACCTGTGGTTGTGCTTTGTTTCTGGCTCTGTAGACTCCAGACCTGGATCTCTGCCCTCCTCCAGATTCTCCAAGCCACCTAATATCCTTTAATAAATTCCTTGTTCTTCCTAACACTAGAATGAATTCCTGCTATGCCTCCCACAACTGACAGATACATTGTATTCTTAACTATAGAAAGAAAACTCTGCATAGCTACAAGACTGGAAAGGAGCTACTGACAAGCTCAGTGGAATGGGTAACATACAATTTAAGGGAAATTTGACAAGTATATGTCCATATGTACAAGCTACAAGCTATCCTTGGAAGATCGTCTAGAAAGTGGCAACAGTAGCAGTCCCCAGGAGGAGTTTGAGTGACAGGGGCTGCAGGCACTGGGGCTTTCAAGACAGATCAGACTTGAAAGAAACTTTGGAGGAAGCAGGATATGGTGGCAGAGGCACTGAGAAAGCCAGGCTTTGCAGTGGACCTATTCAGATTGAAAATGCAGCTTTCCTGCTTGGGAGACTCACTGAATCTCTGATTTTAGACTTTTAGAATTCTGCAGCAGTGCACATATTACCTATAAAAAAATAAATAACAATTAAGTTTATTTAAAAGGCAAATAAAAAAGATTAAATATTAATCATAGTGGTCTCTGGGCGGTTCTTTTTCCATCTCTTTGTACATTTTTGCCTTTTTCAAATATCTTAGCATGAGGATGTATGCTTTAAAAATCAAAAATAAAACAAAACAATGAGAAGGAACTGGAGCTACAGAATGGGAAAGAATATTTGCAAATCATGTATCTGATAAAGGACTTGTATCTAGAATCTATAAAGAACTCTTACAACTCAATAATGAAAAGACAACCCAATTAACAATGGGTAAAGAATCCAAATGGATATTTCTTCAAAGAAAATATACAAATGGCTGATAATAACATGTAAAGATGCTATCTGGGAAATGTAAATTAAAACCATAATGAGGTATCACTCCACACCTGCTAGAATGGCTAAATTTTAAAAGATGGACAATAGCTGGGTGTGGTCGTTCATGCTTGTAATTCCAGCACTTTGGAAGACCGAGGCAGGTGTATCACCTGAGGTCAGGAGTTAGAGACCAGCCTGGCCAACATGGTGAAACCCCATCTCTACTAAAAATATAAAAATTAGCTGGGCATGGTGTTGTGCACCTGTAATCACAGCTACTCAGGAGGCTGAGGCAGGAGAATCACTTGAACCTGGGAGGCAAAGGTTGCAGTGAGCCGAGATCGTGTCACTGCACTCCAGCCTGGGTGACAGAGACAGACTCTGTCTCAGGAAAGAAAAAAAAAAAGAGAGAGAGAGATGGGCAATAACAAGTGTTGGTGAGGATATGGAGAAACTGGAACCCTCCTACACTGCTGGTGGGAGTACTAAATGTTGCAGCTGCTGTGGAAAATAGTTTGGCAGTTCCTCAAAAGGTTAAACGCAGAGCTACTGTATGACTCAGCAAGGCAACTCCTAGGTAAATGCCAAAAAGAAATGAAAACTCATCCACACAACGCTTACACATAAATGTTAACAGCAGCATTATTTATAGTAGCTAAAAGAGGAGACATCCCAAATGTCCGTCAACTGATGAATGAATGAACCAAATGTGATCTGTCTATAAAATGGAATATCACTCAGCAATAAAAAGAAACAATTTACTGATCCATGCTACAAAATGAATAAACATTGAAAATGCAATGGTAAGTGAGCCTGGGTGCAATGGTTCACACCTCTAATCCCAGCACTTTGGGAGGCCCAGGCAGGCAGATCGCTTGAGCCCAGGAGTTTGCAATCAGCCCGAGTCACACGGCGAAACCTCATCTCTAGCCAGGCCTGGTGGCGTGCGCCTGTGGCCCCAGTTACTCAGGAGGCTGAGGTGGGAGGATCTCTTGAGCCCAGGAGGTGGAAGCTGCAGAGAGCTGAGATCACACTGCTGCACTCCAGCCTGGGTGACAGATGGAGACAGTGTCTCAAAAAACAAAACAAAACAACAACAATAACAACAACACATGATGCTCAGTGAAAGAAGCCGGACACAAAAGGCCACATAGTATATGATTCTACTTACATGAAACCTCCGGAACAGGCAAATCCACAGAGGCAGAAAGTAGATGAGTAATTGAAGGGAGTGGGAGAAGGCGGTACAGGGAGTGACTGCCTAATGGGTATTGCGTTTCTGTTTGGGGTGATGAAAATGTTCAAAAATTGATTGTGGTGATGATGTCACTGCTCTGTGAATACACTAAAAGCCATCGAATCATGCTTTAAATGGGTGAACTGTATGATTATATGAATTATATCGCAATAAAGCTCTTTTCTAAATGTAAAAAATAGAAAGTGCTGGCTGGGCGCAGTGGCTCACACCTGTAATCCCAGCACTTTGGGAGGCTGAGGCAGACAGATCACGAGGTCAGGAGATAGAGACCATTCTGGTTAACATGATGAAACCCCGTCTCTACTAAAAAAAAAAAAAAAAAATTAGCCAGGCGAGGTGGCGGGCGCCTGTAGTCCCAGCTACTCGGGAGGCTGAGGCAGGAGAATGGCGTGAACCCGGGAGGCAGAGCTTGCAGTGAGCTGAGATTGCACCACTGCACTCCAGCCTGGGAGACAGAGGGAGACTCCATCTCCAAAAAAAAAAAAAAAAAAAAAAAAAAAAAAAAGTGCTGAAGGAAAGTATGAAACAACAGCTTTTTTTCTTTTTTTTTTTTTTTTTTTTTTTTTTTTTGAGACAGAGTCTCGCTCTGTCACCCAGGCTGGAGTGCAGTGGCGCTATCTCGGTTCTTCTGCAACTTCTGCCTACTGGGTTCAAGCAATTCTCCTGCCTCAGCCTCCCAAGTAGCTGGGATTACAACCACCTGCCACCACACCTGGCTAATGTTCACATTTTTAGTAGAGACAGGGTTTCACCATCTTGGCCAGGCTGGTCACTAAACAGCATTTTTTCTATGAGGCTGTTTTCACTCTTTTGTTTTTTTGTTTGTTTGGGCGTTTTGTGTGTTTTGTTTCCAGGGCCTAGCAGAAGACTGGAGCCCAGAAAATGAGTGGGTGGATGGATGAATGGATGAATGATTGGATAATGAGATGACTGAACGATTGGATGGGTGGATGAGTGGGTAGATGGAATTTCCAATGTGGTCCCTCCTGGAGCTTCCTTTTTCCTTTAACTCACCCAAAAGTAACAGAGATGCAACTACTCCAAAATGATTCTCCTTTTAAAACTCTCCATTCCAGCAGCGTCTGAGCTCAGGCAAAAAACCACTCACCAAGATACAGAGTCACTACACTTCCTGCCACATTTCCTCTCCTTTGCCCAAAGTAGCTACAAGTGGGAACCACTGGAATCCCATACACAATTTCTAAAAGCGGGTGCAGAGGCGCAGTGTGTGTGTTCCAGGCCTGAGCCCCAGGCTGTGGGGTTCTCAAGACAGATCAGACTCGGAACAAACTGCTGAGGAAGCAGGATAAGGCGGCGAGCTCACTGAAGAGCCAGGCTTTGCAGTAGACACATCTAGGTTCAAACGCGGCTTTGCTGCTTGGGCAACTCACTGTCTCTCTGGGCTTTCAGCTCCTTATCTGTAAAACAGTGCCAGTAACACCCTCCTCATGAAGTCCATGCCTCTTCAACACCAGTATTAATGAGGTGTTCACTCGGGACCTGGTACCTAGCACTTAGCTTCCTTCTTTCCCGGACCACCTCTGTGCCTGGCCTCCCCTGGCCTGACACACTGTATGGTGTGGTCACCTTCATAAGCTCTGGTTTCAGATGACCTGGATTGAATACAGGCTTGGCTCCTCCACTGTGTGACCTTGGGCAAGATACTTAACCTCTCTGTGCCTCAGTTTCCTCATCTGTAAAATGGGGTTAATAATAATAGCTGCCGTATAAGACATAAGTTTGTTCTGAGGATTAAAGGAGATAAATCTTACAGATCGCTGAGGTCAGTGACTAGCATATACTTTGCACTCTGTGAATACTGACAATAATAGTCCGGCATAGCAGCATACTCCTACAAGAAGCCCTATCTGAAAGATGGTAGGGGGCAGTGGACACTTGGCCGTTGGCCCTGCAGGGGAAATGTGGCCCATCCATTGGGCCTCCCCGACGGTTCCTGGGCTTAGCAACCCTATTTGATCCTGTGGAATAACGACAGTTCTACTACCCTGCTTTATGGCCATCCTATCTGTGGTTTTGAACAGGAAGCCGTCTTTCCTCCCAGACACTCTGGTGCCTTTCCTGGTCTCCATGGAAACAGGCCAGGCTTGGTGCTGCTGACTGACCTGGAGTCAGGGTTTGGTGGAGGACAGGTTGGAGGCCATGTGCTTACCTGGGGGCACCAGGGAAAGGACCATCTTCCAGATGGACTTCATGGAATGTTCTTTTCCTGATGCCCGGAGCTTGAGTGAGGGGTATCCTCAGAACTCCTGCAGAGGTAGTTTCAGAAGCTGATGTTAAAGGAACAGGCTGAGGCTGGGTGCAGTGGCTCACGCCTGTAGTCCCAGCACTTTGGGAGGCCGAGGCAGGTGGATCACTTGAGGTCAGGAGTTTGAGACCAGCCTGGCCAACATGGTGAAACCCCATCTCTACTAAAAATAAAAAAAATAGCTGCATGTGGCGGCGAGCACTTATAATCCCAAGCACCAGCTATTCGGGAGGCTGAGGCAGGAGAATCATTTGAACCCAGGAGGCAGAGGTTACATTGAGTCAAGATCAGACCACTCCACTCCAGCTTGGGCGACAGAGCGAAACCCTGTCTCTAAAACGAAAAAAAAGAAGCTGATGTTAAAGAAACAGGCTGAGGCCAGGTTTGGTGGCTCATGCCTGTAATCCCAGTGCTTTGGTAGGCTGAGGCAAGCAGATCACTTGAACTCAGAAGTTCGAGACCAGCCTGGGCAACATAGTGACACTTCATCTCTACCACAAAATAGTAATAATAATACAAAAATTAGCCAGGCATGGTGGTGCATGCCTGTAGTTCCAGCTACTTGGGAGACTGAGGTGGGAGGATCACTTGAGCCCAGGAGGTCGAGGCTGCAGTGAGTCATGATCACACCACCGTACTTCAGCCTGGGTGACAGAGTGAGGCCTTGTCTCAAAATATATATATAAATAAAAATAAAAAATAAAGGAACAAGCTTGGGGTGGTTTCCCATGGTCAGCCGCCTCTCAGCTCAGCTGGGCAGCTCTTCCCCGCTTGCTAAGACTGAACCCATCTTTTATCTCATCTGATGCCTGCCACAATAGCAGAGGAAGTGGGGATTTCCAGACCCATTTGACAGATCAGGCAATGGGGGCTCAGAGAGGGTAAGCAATTTGCCTAAGGACACACAGCTGGTTCTTCCTCTGCCAATGTTCCCTCACTTTGCACCATTCCCTTTTTGATGACCTTTGTGGGAGTCACTGCTTCTGATCCAGAATCAGATTATTATTTAAAATAAAAGATAATAATGGTAACTAAAGTTTGAATACCTACAATGTAGCAGGCATTTCCTACACATTATTCCATTTAATCTTCAGAGCATATTTTATTAAATATCCCAGAGCAGGTATTGGTGTCCCTTTTGGGGATCCCTCCCACACATACTTCAGACAGGCCTTTGACATTGCTAGGGAGACACGTGAGGTTCCCACTAGTGAGCTCTGCCATGGGGCCTCACAGTCACTCATTCACTAAAGCAGGTATTGAGCACCTACACCTTACCAGGTCCTTGACAAACTGTGAAGTGAGGTGCACTGCTTTATGAATTTCCAAATGGATCACCACCCAGCTTGATATGAGGTAAAGGCAAAAGGGAAAGGAAAGGAGATGGGAAAGGAGGGGAATGAGGTGAGGAGGGGTGGGAATGAGGTAAGGAGGGGAGGGAATGAGGTGGGGAGGGGTGGGAATGAGATGGGGAGGGGTGGGAATGAGGTGGGGAAGGAAGGGAATGAGGTGGGGAAGGGAGAGAAGGAGGCGGGGAGGGGAGGGAAGGAGGCGGGGGGGAGGGGAGGGAAGGAGGCGGGGAGGGGAGGGAAGGAGGCGGGGGGGGGGGAGGGAAGGAGGAGGGGGAGGGGAGGGAAGGAGGCGGGGGAGGGGTGGGAAGGAGGCAGGGAGGGAAGGGAAGAAGGCAGGGAGGGGAGGGAAAGGGGCGGGGAGGGGAGGGAAGGAAGTGGGGAGTAGGTGGGGAGGGAAAGGAAGGAGGTGGGGAGGGGAGGCAAGGAGGCGGGGAGGGGAGGGAAAGAGGTGGGGAGGGGAGGGAAGGAGGTGGGAGTAGGTGGGGAGGGAAGGGAAGGAGGTGGGGAGGGGTGGGAAGGAGGTGGGGAGGGGTGGGAAGGAGGGGGGAAGGAGGTGGGAGGGGAAGGGAAGGAAGTGGGGAGGAGTGGGGAGGGGTGGAAAGGAGGTGGGGAGGGGAGGGAAGGATGCCACAGCCAATAAATGCAGAGGCCACAGCCATGACTGTGGGATGGGGAAAAGATGAAGGGAGTTCGGCCGTTTTATCTCCAGGAGAAGGGGCTGGAGGGCTTGGAGAGGGCCTGGGGAGTGGGAGGTGGCTGTGGAAGTGAGACTCCCCCAGCCCTGGACCAACAGCCACGGCTCCATGGTGGAGCCAGACGGTCCCACCTTGGGTGGAGGCTGAGCGCGTGTGAGGCACTGCCCTGTGTCTTCCTTTGCCTGGCCTGGCCGCCATCACAGGCCCCCTCCTGGGGAGAAGATTCTAGGAGGAGGGTCCAGGCCAGGCCTGAAAGGACTTCACTCCTTGGTAACTATCCCTCAGGGTTGACCCAGTGACACAGGTTCTAGGGACCTACTTCTAGGTTTGCCGCCTCCATCTCCATCTCCACCTCCACTTCCACCTGAGTTCCCGCATCCCCTCCCAAAAGCCAGCACTGCTGGGTGCAGTGGCTCACGCCTGTAATCCCAGCACTTTGGGAGGCCAAGGCAGGCAGATCACTTGAGATCAGGAGTTCGAGACCAGCCTGGCCAACATGGTGAAACACATCTCCACTGAAAATACAAAAATTAGCCGGGCGTGGAATGTGCGCCTGTAATCCCAGCTACTAACGAGGTTGAGACAGAAGAATTGCTTGAACCTGAGAGATGGAGGCTGCAGTGAGCCAAGATACCATTACTGCATTCCTGCTTGGGCAGCAGAGTGAGCCTCTATCTCAAAAAAAAAAAAAAAAGAAAGAAAAATTAAATTAAATTAAATGGTTAAAACAGTAAATTTTATGTTATATATATTTAACCAGAATACAAAAAACAAACAAACAAACAAAAGCCTGCCAGAACTTTAGCACAATGCTGAACTCGGCATAACCCACCAATGGCCAATGTGAATGTTTTACCAAATTGGCTCAATGGGGCTGTGAGTGGCAAAACTAAAGCTGGTGCTGTGTGGACCTGAGCTTGGCCGCACCTGCCACAGGTGGGAAGCGAGGCTGAGGTGGCAAGGAGAGGCAGGGCCGCGGGGGTGTGGAATGGTGCGAGGCTGGGAGCAGAGCTGAGCGGCCACTGGCTGTCCTCAGCAGAAGCTGGTGGGGCACCCTGAACAGCTCAGACCGAGCCACAGGCACTGGCTAATAGTAGCTCATACCATTATTGAGCACTTGCTGTGTACCAGGAATTTCTACAGACCTTCGAAGTACCATGGTTGATCTCCACTACACAGATGAGGAAACTGAGGCCCAAAGGAGAAAAGCAGCCTGCCCAAAGCCCCCAGTTGACAGGAGGCAGTGTGAGGCCTGGAGCCACGTCTTTCATAGCTGTCCTCTCCCTGCGGGCAGCTCTGCCTCCAGCAGCCATTCACTGGGGAGGTGCCTGGTGCTAAGCCGGAGCTTCCAGCACTGGCCCTCACTTCCCTGGGCATCCTGAGGGCTCTGGCTGTGCAAGCAGTGGGCCTCGGTCTACAGGTACGTCCTTCATGGAAGTTGCTGGAAGCAGATGTAGGCCAGGCCAAGACTCAGGGTCAGTGATTCTGTTCCGTCTGGGGACGGGGAGCTAAGGGGATCACCACTCCCAGCCCCTCCTCTGGGGGCTCACAGAGACCTCTGGGGAAGAGGTGATGGAAGTTAAAGTGGACTCTTGCTCTCCTGCCCACAGCCCAGGGGCTGAGCCACTCCAGGAGGGTTTCGGAGGCCTGCCCCGCCCCCAGCTGCTATTAGTGCTGCCATGGCCAGCCACCACCGCCTCAGGAAAAAGAGGAAGTGGTCAGAAGCCAGCAAGAGAGAGCCTTAAAAGAGGACATGTCCCAACCCTCACAATCCCCTCCCCGTCAGGCGAAGTGGAGGAGCTGGCCGGGCGCTTCTCGGAGCTGGCCGGGAGCTTCTTGGAACCTTCCACCCAGGGAAGCTGGAACCTGCTTTCACCCCACAATGATGTTCTAAAAACACCCTAGAATTCTGAGGGCCTCCAGGCTTCCAGCATCAGGGAACTCTGAGAGGCAGAGGTGGGGAACAGTGGAAGCTCCCAGCTCAGCACCCAGCACTCAGCAGGCTCATAGTTCATGCGTGATACAGGGGGCCTACGTTACAGTGAAGAGTTGTAGGTTCAAATCCTAGCTTTTATATATATATTATATACATATATTATATATTTTTTATATTTATTTTTTGAGGTAGACTCTTGCTTTGCTGCCCAGGCTGGAGTGCAGTGGCATAGTCTCGGCTCACTGCAACCTCCACCTCCCAGGCTCAGGCAAATCTCCCACCTCAGCCTCCCGAGGAGCTAAGATTACAGACACCTGCCATCACATCCAGCTGATGTTTATATTTTTAGGAGAGACAAAATTTCACCATGTTGGCCAGGCTGGTCTTGAACTCCTGACCTCAGGTGATGCACCCACCGTGACCTCCCAAAGTGCCGGGATTACAGGTGTGAGCCACTGCACCCGGCCTCTTTTACATATTTATAGGGTAAAAAGTGACATTATGATCTATAAGTACAATGTGGAATAATTAAACCAAGCTAGTGAACATATCCATCACCTCCAACACTTAACTTTTTTGTGATGAGAATGAATTTACTCTCTTAGCAATTTTGAAATGTACCATACTCTATTATTAATGACATTTACCATGCCATACAATAGGTCTCAAAAAAAACCTGTATTCCTCCTGAGATTTTGTACCCTTTGACCACCATCTCCTCATTTCCCCTCCTCCAGCCTCTGTAACTGTCATTCTACTCTCTGCTTCTATGAGTTTGACTGTTTTAGATTCCACATATAAGTGAGAACATGTGATATTTGTCTTTCTGGGCCTGGCTTATTTCACTTAGCATAATGTTCTCCACCTTTGTCCATGTTGTCACAAATGACAGAATTTCCTTGGCCATCAATCTCCAGTTCCAGGCTGGACGCAGTGGCTCACTCCTGTAATCCCAGCACTATGGAAGGCTGAGGCAGGTGGATCACCTGAGGTCAGGAGTCTGAGACCAGCCTGGCCAACATAGTGAAACCCCATCTCTACTAAAAGTACAAAAATTAGCTGGGCAGGGTGGAATGCACCTGTAATCCCAGCTACTGAGGAGGCTGAGGCAGAAGAATCACTTGAACCCTGGAGGCGGAGGTTGTAGTGAGCCGAGATTGCACTACTGTACTCCAGTCTGGACAACAAGAGTGAAACTCTGTCTCAAAAAAAATAAATAAAATAAATAAATAAATAAATAGGCCAGGCGCGGTGGCTCACGCCTGTAATCCCAGCACTTTGGGAGGCCAAGATGGGTGGATCACGAGGTCAGGAGATCGAGACCATCGTGGCTAACACGGTGAAACCCCAGTCTCTACTAAAAATACAAAAAATTAGCCGGTCGCAGTGGCGGGCACCTGCAGTCCCAGCTACACGGGAGGCTGAGGCAGGAGAATGGCGTGAACCTGGGAGGTGGAGCTTGCAGTGAGTCGAGATCGCACCACTGCACTCCAGCCTGGGTGACAGAGGGAGACTCCGTCTCAAAAAAATAAAATAAAATAAATAAATAAATAAATAAAAAGGCTCGGCACGGTGGCTCATGCCTGTAATCCCAGCACTTTGGGAGGCCGAGGCAGGTGGATCATGAGATCAGGAGATCAAGACCATCCTGGCTAACACCGTGAAACCCCATCTCTACTAAAAATACAAAAAAAATTAGCCAGGTATGGTGGCGGGCACCTGTAGTCCCAGCTACTCGGGAGGCTGAGGCAGGAGAATGGCCTGAATCCAGAAGGCGGAGCTTGCAGTGAGCCGATCACGCCACTGCACTCCAGCCTGGGCAACAGAGGGAGACCCCATCTCAAAATAAATAAATAAATAAATAAATAAATACTCTCCAGTCCCAATTCTGCTTTTTAAATGCTGAATAGTAGTCCATTGTAAACATGTGGCACATTTCTTCATGCATTGATCTGTTGATGGACACTTAGGTTGATTCCATAATTCGGCTATCGTGAATGATGCTGCAATGAACCTGACAGTGCACACATCTTTCAACAAACTGATGTCAAAACTTTTGGGTAAATATCCAGAAGTGGGATTGCTACACTGGACCTTTTTTTTTTTTTTTCCTGAGACATCACCCAGGTTGGAGTGCAGTGGTGTGATCTCAGCTCACTGCAATCTTTCCCTCCCAGGTTCAAGGGATTCTTCTGCCTCAGCCTCCTGAGTAGCTAGGATTATGGGTGCCCGTCACCATGTCCAGCTAATTTTTTTGTTGTTGTTGTATTTTTAGTAGAGATGGAATTTCACTATGTTGGCCAAGCTGGTCTCGAACTCCTGGCCTGAGGTGATCGGCCCGCCTCGTCCTCCGAAAGTGCTGGGATTACAGGCATGAGCCAGCATACCCAGCCGAACTGCTGGATGTTACACATTGTTTTCTATGTTTACTAAAACATATATATCTCTATGTGTTTATAACTTTTTTTTTCACAATGGGATCATATTATTCTACTGCTGTTTTGACTTAACAGTATATTGTAGATCTCTTTCTAGGTCAGCATATCCAGCCAAGTTTCTTTTTCTCAGCCATGGCACTTTGCATTCCATTGTGCAGATGGATTACAGTTAAGTGAAGCAGCTGTCCATTGATGGACATCTCAGCTCTTTCTAGGTTTGTGTCTTTGCTTCATAAGCAATGAATCTTTGGACATGTATCCTTGAACACTGGAGTATATCCACAGGGAAACAAAAATCATTTGCCATGTAAATGCTGGACACATATCAAAACAATTTTGATAGAAACCCCAAATTGTCCTCCAAATACTTCATTGCTTGAATTGGTAACACTCATCTCTTTCTTTATTTAATGAAGGCCAGGCACAGTGGCTCATGGCTGTCATCCCAGCACTTTGGGAGGCCAAGGTGGGTGGATGACTTGAGGTCAGGAGTTCGAGACCAGCCTGGCCAACATGGTAAAACCTCATCTCTACTAAAAATACACAGATTAGCTGGGTGTGATGGTAGGCGCTGGGATTACAGAATCCCAGCGACTCGCAAGGCTGAGGCAGGAGAATCACTTGAACCCAGGAGGTGGAGGTTGCAGTGAGCCAAGATCATACCACTGCACTCCAGCCTGGATGACAGAATGAATGAGACTCCATCACAAAAAAATAAAAAATAAAAAATAATTTATTTAATGAAAAAGGCTAGTTTGTTTAAAGCATATAATTTGACAAAAATCAATCAAGCGATTTTTAAAAGTCTGTCTCTTCAGGGATTATAGAGATGTTAAAAAGCAACCCAGATGGGTTTAGAGAACAGGATCTTTGGCTGAGTTAGCTCCTAGCCTCCCAAATAATCCACCCAACCAGTTGTGCGAGAACATGTAAATCAAACCCCTGGTTTGGCTGCCCGGCATCCTAGACTGCTGTTTCCTGCCTGAGGGGCCCCTTGTGAAAGTTGCAGTGGAAAGCAGCTTCAGTGAGCATCACAGCCTGGAAGTAATCCAAACCCTCATCTTCAACCCTGAGCTGTCTCCTGCCACCCCCGACAGTGCCTGGAGAGGTCCCCTGCAGGAGGGAAGGAGCCAGATTCAGTCATAGTCAAGACTCCGTTTCAATCCCAGCTCTGCCAGTATCTCACCAAGCCTCTCTGAGCCTCAATTTTCCTAATCCGTCAAATGTGCCAGATAAAACCTAACTGGTTCACAGGGTTGCAATGAGGATAAGATGTGGAAACAGATATGAAAGATATCACTGGCTTTCCTTCCTTCTGTTTTGGGTTTACCGTCAAGTGTACAAATGAGGAATAGGAGATCCGAGTCTGGGGTTTTCTGACCACAAGTGCTTTCCCAGAAACAGTCTTCTTTGAAGTTATTTTTTTTTTTAATTTGAATAGTTTATACAGGCACATCGTAGGCCATTCAAAAGGACTAAAAGAGTAAGTGCGAGAAGTCCCCTGTTTACCCCTATTGTCCCCTTCCCCAATCCAGTTCTCCTCCCCGAGGCATCCTTAGTCACCTCTTTCTTGTGTCTCCTTTCAGACTCAGTCTTTGACATTTCCACAAAAATGCGGCATTCTGCATACCCTGCTCTGCACCTTGCTTTCTTTATTTTATTTTTTTTATTTTTTAAGTTTGAGACAAAGTCTCACTCTGTTGCCCAGGCTAGAGTACAGTGGCACCATCTTGGCTTACTGCAACTTCCACCTTCCAGGTTCAAGCAATTCTCGTGCCTCAGCCTCCTGAGTAGCTGGAATTATAGGCATGTGCCACCATGCCCAGCTAAATTTTGTATTTTTAGTAGAGATGGGGTTTCACCATGTTGGCCAGGCTGTCTCAAACTACTGGCCTCAGCCGGGTGCAGTGGCTCAGGCCTGTAATCCCAGTACTTTGGGAGGCTGAGGTGGGCAGATCACCTGAGGTCAGGAGTTCGAGACCAGCCTGGCCAATATGGTGACCCTGTCACCTTTTGCATTTTTAATAAAGATGGGGTTTCAACATGTTGGCCAGGCTGGTCTCAAACACCTAACATCAAGTGATCTGCCCGCCTCGGCCTCCCAAAGTGCTGGGATTACAGGCGTGAGCCACCGTACCCAGCCCCATTAATATTCTTAACTTTTGTCATTTTGAAAATGTTTGAGTGTGTCTGCAGGAGAAATTCCTAGAGGTGGAATCACTGAAGCTGCACATATATGCCTTTGTAATTTTGAAAGCCATTGCCAAATTGCTCTTTATAGAGGATAAACCCATTAATACTATCAATAGTACTGTTTGAGGATGCTTGACCCAGAAGCTTGTCATACATTTTTAACTTTCATCTAACTGTGTCCTGGCTAGCAAGGCGGTTGGTGTACGTTTGCTGAATCCCTGTAAGTGACCAGATTTCCTTACCTTTTTGCCTATGAATTTTGGCTGGAATCTCAATGAAATTGTAACTCCCAAAATATGACAAAGTCCCCTGTGCTCTCCTGGAGCAGAATTCATACTCCTGGTTACAAAGCACATCTGTTTGCTTTGTAGGCTCTGCTCACTCCAAGAGAAGAGGGCAATGAAGGTGTGTCAGGCACTGTATCAATTACCTGATCAATGTTTTCAAGCCTGAGAAGTGGGAATTATTAATATGCCCACTTTACAGATGCTTGGGAGGTTAAACTGCATGTTTACTCAAGTTCGAGTGAGAAATAATCAATTCAGACACGAATGGCATCACAGAAGTGTGTGTTGCTCTTATTCTCTGCCTCCTTGGGTGTTGGGGATGGAGAGTGACAAAACCAAATCCACTTAAATTCAAAATCCAAAAGTTGTTCATCCCCTGCCGGTGCTGGGGTGAGAGCCCCTCGGTTCCCACCTCCTGGCTTTTGGACTACGTGAAAACGATCCTTCCCAGAAGGTACCACTGTTGGGGCTCACCCCGCCCCGGCGGCCGTTTGGACTACATTTCCCAGAATGCAGTGCGTTCACTGCTGCGGGCATGCTTCCGTTTCCGCCCCAGATGTTTTCTGGGAGTTGTGGTGTCCACCTGTGCTAGGGGTGAAAACGCAAGCACTCAGGGCACCCTGCTGGTGGTGGCGACGGCCCCCTACGTGGCACAACTAGATGAAGTTATAAACCGGGAAGCACTGTGGAGGCTGAAAGCGTTTCTACCTTACTTTATGCAGGAGGCCGACCCTGTTTGTGGCCACAGCACCCTGAGCAGCCATGGGCTGGTCCTGTCTGACTTTGGGGTTAATAGAAGTTCCATTCGACTTTGGCATCGTCTTGCCTGCTGAGTTTTCTAGGGGCCATGAAATTCCTTCCCTGGTTCTGTGACATCATGTTGTCTCCAGAGGTGCATCTTTGTTTTTCCTCCTTCAGACATTTAGTCCCTTCTAATAAAGAAAAAGGAAGGATGCACCTTTGAATGGGCTAGTCTCGAGACAGAGAGTCAGGTCGTTCGTTATATGACAGCCAGGAAGTTCAGGAATAAAGTCTGGCTGCTGAACTCAGCCTCTGAATGGAAAACTGAAAGCAGAGGTTCCCAAGTGGGACTCTGTTTAAGCATGCATGCCCATGCCCCTCCAGATCTGCTGAATCAGCCTGGGACAAGCTCCCCACTGAACCTAATGTCAGCCAAGGTCACAACCTGAGATTTACAGGAAAAATGCGAAACACCAGCATTCTAGACTTAACCTACTTTTTCTTATAGAAGCTACCAGACTGCCCACCTTGAGAACAGTAAATGTGCATAATTTATCTCTGTATCCCCAGGAGCCAACCACATGCAGCCCACAATAGGAAGCAGACTTGGGGTTGACATCCAGCTGGTAATTACCATATGGCCTGCAGTCTGTGGCCAGTGGCCATTAGTTAGTTAGGGTCCATGTCATCTTGGTTGTTAAATATGTTGAAAGCAACCCTGAGTTATAGTCGTTGTTTGGATGCAACTGAGCAAAATTCAACTTGGGAGAGGCAGAGGATGGTCAAACATGAAGATTTTAGGTGACAACTTTAAAGGATATTGCAACTTATAGAAAAGAGAGGTTTCTGTGGCCACACGTCGTCCAAGAAGGCTTCTGGCAACTCTCCTTACCTCTCATGGGTCAGCACTAGGTCACATGCCCTTCCCAGCCAATCAGTGGGAGGGGGACTAGCAATGCCATCGCTGGCTTAGACCAATCAAGATTGAATCTTGGGCGGCTGGGTTACCCAACACAACCTTTTCTAGTTCAGCCCTGCAGTGACCTGGATGCAAAACCCAGCCCTGTTGCTGGAGGTCATTTACAACCAGCACTTAATCATCTTATATTCTTTGCTGAATGTTTATGGAATCGACAGGAAAAAGGTTCCACTGCATAACAGTCTTTTTAAAGTCCAGGTTGGGGTTAAGATGAGACACTTTGGCTCCAGAAAAACCAACCCTTCTTCCTTTCTCCTTCCTTCCTGTAGCATCCAGCCTGTTGGCCCCCTTTTTCACCACTCCAGATACTCTCAACAATTCCAATTCCTGGACTGGGAACAGTAGCTCACGCCTGTAATCCCAGCACTTCGGGAGGCTGAGGCGGAAGAATCGTTTGAGCCCAGGAGTTCAACATCAGCCTGGGCAACATAGTGAGACCTTGTCTATACAAAAAAATTTTTTAATTAGTTGGGTATGGTGACCCACGTCTGTAGACCCAGCTACTCAAGAGGCTGACGTGGGAGATCACTTGAGCCCAGGAGGTCAAGTCTGCAGACAGCCATGGTCTGGAAGACAGAGCAAAACTGTCTTAAAAAAAACAAACTTGCCTCCTCATCATCCCCACCAGCTTCACCATCATGACTGCTGTTTATGGAGTGCCAAAAGATTTCGAATTTTTTTGGTTACAAGTGAGAAGAAAAGTCACCTCAATCTGTTTTAATCAAAAAGGGAAGTTGGCTGGGCGCGGTGGCTCACACCTGTAATCCCAGCACTTTGGGAGGCCGAGGCGGGTGGATCACGAGGTCAGGAGTTTAAGACCATCCTGGCCAACATAGTGAAACCATGTCTCTACTTAAAAATACAAAAATTTAGCTGGGCACAGTGGCAGGCGCCTGTAATCCCAGCTACTTGGGAGGCTGAGGCAGGAGAATTGCTTGAACCCACGAGGCGGAGGTTACAGTGAGCTGAGATCACACCACTGCACTCCAGCCTGGGTAACAGTGCAAGACTCTGTCTTAAAAAGAAAAAAAGGGAAGTTATCCCCTCATGTAACTGAAAACCCAGGGCTACAGCCACAGCTGGATCAAGGGGCTCCAACGACATCATTTCATCTTGCCACTCTCCCTCCCTTGGGGTGGGCCTCAGCTCCAGGCAGGCTGTCTCCCACAGGAGCCCTGCATAACTGCAGCTTTCCTTTCTCCCAGCTTCACATCCACAAGAGAGAGGATCTGCTAACCCACCAGTTCCAATAAAAGCCCTGAGCCCGGCTCTCCCCAGCTCAGGGTGGATGAGGTGCCCATTCCTGAGCCCAGCCTCACCCCATTCACTCCACTCTGGCCCGTCTGGCCTCCAGCTCCAGGAACGTCCTTCACTCCCTCCAGCCTCCTGGCTTTTGACCACGCAGGTCGCTCTGCCTGGGCTCTTTGCCTGGGTGACCAGTGTTCCAGCAAGTCTGTGCCAGTTAGGGTCCAGTCAAGAGACAGAGCACACTGGTTCTTTTATTTTGTTTTTGTTTTTGAGATAGAGTCTCTCTCTGTCACCCAGATTGGAGTGCAGTGGTGCAACTATAGCTCACTGCAGCCTCAACCTCGTGTTCATGTGATCCTCCCACCTCAGCCTCCCAAGTAGCTGTGACTACAGGTGTGTGCCACCATGCCCATCTATCTTTTTCTTCCTTTCCTTTCCTTCCTTCCTTCTTTCCTTGCCTTTTCTTTCTTTTCTTTTCTATTTTTAGTAGAGACAGGGTCTCGCTATGTTGCCCAGGCTTGTCTCAAACTCCTGGGCTAAAGTGATCCCCCCACTTCAGCATCCCAAAGTGCTGGGACTACAGGAATGAGCCACCGAACCCAGCTAGACTGGTTCTTTTGCCAGATAAAATATAATAGGTGAACTGTGAAGCAGGTGTTGAAAACCAAAAAGATGAAATGAGACACTAAGGTATTGCAAGTTGATAATGACACAGAGCAGGCCCCCTTCACACGTCTGGAAGAACAAGAGGAGCGGGACCAATGATAATAACTTCAAAGCTGGGAGGAGGAGGGGACTGTGAAGCTGGGTCCCAGAACCTGAGGACATCTGGCCAGATGGGAAGTGAGGCTCCCCAGCCCTGGTTCACTCCCCTCTTGTAGCACCTGGCCCTTTCCTTCATAACACCCTCCATGGGGTAACAAATGATTATATATGCTATCATCTGTCTTGAAGTCTCCCCACCAGCTCCCTGAAAGCAGTGGGATGCCTGTGGTCACTCCTGTCCACCCCAGTTCCTGGCACATACTAAGTGCTCCTCAAACCATTGTTGATGGAATCATTTCTCAGGGGTAGTGCATGGGACATTCCTGCCCTGGCTGGACTAAGACTGTGCCACGTTATCTAAACCCTCCTTCACCCTGCATGGGGGCTGGGGATCCAGGGAGAAAGGCTGGGCCCCAGGAGTAGGACAGAAGATGACAGTCACTCTTGGAGTCATACATGTGCAGGGTCATCACCTGTGAAGCAGCACCATCCTCAACTCTGCACCTGGAGCCCCTCATTGGTCTCATCCCAGTCAGGCTCTTCCTTGAGCACTGCCCGGCACCTAGCAGGTTGAATGCATGAATGAGACCTAACCCCTATTTTCCAGGGGTACCATGTACTTGGAGTAATGGATTTTCTAGGTCATCTTTTGACTGAGAGGTACTCTGCTACCTTTTCAATTTTAGCCACCGCCCCCCAGCCCCGTCCCCACAATGGTAACTTTTGTGTGCCTTCTACCACAATTAAAATCTGAGTTTAAATGTTGAGCACACGGAGGAAGCGAGTAGAATTTTGAGTATTGGAGGCAGGGAAGGGTAGGAGGGAGGAGAGGACAGGGGGAAGTTGGTGAATGGACACAAATTTCAGCTAGGTAGGAGGAACGCGCTCTGGCGTTCTGCAGCACTGTGAGTGAATATGGTTAACTGTGGTTTATTGTATATTTTCAGAGAGCTAGAAGAGATTTTGAATGTTCACAACACAAAGAAATGACAAACATTTGAAGTGATGGATATGCTAATGACTGATTTGATCATTATACTTTTTTTTTTTTTTTTTTTTTGAGACAGAGTCTCTCTTCACCCAGGCTAGAGTGAAGTGGCACGATCTCAGCTCACTGCAACCTCTGCCTCCCGGGTTCAAGCAATTCTCCGGCCTCAACCTCCCAAGGAGCTGGGATTACAGGCACGCACCACCACACCAAGTTCATTTTTGTATTTTTAGTAGAGACGGGGTTTCACCATGTTGGCCAGGCTGTTCTTGAACTCCTGGCCTCAAGTGATCTGCCCACCTTGGCCTCCCAAAGTGCTGGGATCACAGGTGTGAGCCACCACATCCAGCCTGATCATTACACATTTTATATGTGTATCAAAATATCACTCTGTAGCCCATAAATATGTACAAATTGGGGGAAATCCAAAGGGTAAAATATTTTTATGGAAAAAAATCTCCCCCCTGCAAGTAATAAGCCATATGATACAATGGATGCTTTGGAACCAGACTGGGTTCAAATAGAAGCGATTCTACTTCCTGGCTGTGTGAGCCTGAACAAGTCACTTTACCTCTCTGAGCTGTAGTTTCCTCATCTGTAAAATACAAGTAAAATAACCTCAAAGCCCCAACACAATACCTGACACACAGTAGGTACTTAATACGTTTGTTTGTTTCCTCTTGTTGTAAATGAGCTCTAATCACATCAGACCTGGAGGACCCACCTCCCTAAGAGTGGGCCAGTGTCCCAGTGTGAGGCTGGGCCTGGACGTCGGGCAGCAGGTGGACCAAAACAAAGGCCAAGAGCCCTGGTCCATGGAGGAAGGGGGCTGCCTTGGGGGAACCTCTCTTGCTCTATGGGGCACAAAGGGCACATGGATTGAAACTCTATTCAAACTTGCTTAAGCAAACTGGGAGATTCGGTCTCACATCTGTGGGAATTTCAGGGAGGATTCTGGCTGGCAGGCAAGGTGGATCCAGGGACTCAAGAGAACCTTCAACGGGTTGGTCTCATTCTTTTCAAGTCCTATGTGCCAGGGATGCTGACCACAGCCCCAGGCCTCTGCACCCACAGTGGGAAGAGGAAGCTGTTTTTTTGTTTTGGTTTGGTTTCAGTTTTTTTTTGTTGTTGTTGGGTTTTTTTTTTTTGAGATGGAGTCTGGCTCTGTTGCCTAAGCTGGAGTGCAGTGCCACTATCTCAACTCACTGCAATCTATGTCTCCCAAGTTCTCCTGCCTCAGCCTCCTGGGTAGCTGGGATTACAGGTGCACGCCACCATGCTCGGCTAATTTTTTACATTTTTATTAGAGATGAGGTTTCACCATGTTGGCCAGGCTGGTCTCGAACTCCTGACCTCAGGCCATCCGCCCACCTGGGACTCCCACAGTGCCGGGATTACAGGTGTGAGCCACCGCGCTCGGCCAGGGAAAAGGAAACTTGACTCCCAGAGCCTCTGCACACCAACCCCAGGGATGTGCTCATTTGCTGGGGGGTCACATGCCCACCCTTGACCCTGTGACTGGTCCATGCACTGGGATGCAGTGATTGACTGTGCCTGTGTCACAGAGCTGCTCCACTGAACCAGCTTCCTAAGGAAGACGGTAAATGTCACTAGAAGAAAAGTGAAACTTACTACCTGCGTACCTGCCACACACTGGTTTTCTTCTTTTGTTTTCTTTTTTGGAAATGGAGTTTTGCTGTGTTACCCAGGCTGGAATACAGTGGTGCGATCTCAGCTCACTGCAACCTCCACCTCCCAGGCACAAATGATTCTCCTGCCTTAGGCTCCCGAGTAACTGGGATTACAGGCATGGGCCACCACACCCAACTAATTTTTGTATTTTTAGTAGAGACGGGGTTTCACCATCTTGGCCAGGCTGGTCTCGAATTCCTGACCTCCAGTGATCCACCTGCCTTGGCCTCCCAAAGTGCTGGGATTACAGGCATGTGCCACTGCACCCGGCTCTACACACTGTTCTGAGCACTTATTAATTCATTTCATTCTTTTAACAACGGTATGGAGTAGGGGTCATTTCATCATGCCCATTTCATGGATTAAGAGTTGGAGGCACAGGATGTTTAAGTACTTTGCTCAAGGTCACAGTTGGTGAGAGGCTGGGAGCCAGGATTCAGTCCCAGGCCGTCTGGCTCCAAGTTCACGTGCTTAACCACCACGCCACTTTGCCTCTCCTCATTCCACAGAAGCAAGAGTCTGTCCTTTTAGGGTCAGCCACAGGAGAAGGGGTCCCAGCCATTCCCTGGAGGAGTACAGGGGAGCAGCTGGACCTCAGGTGACCCAGCCTTAGCACAAAGCCTGTCTTCAGTGCCCTCTGTCTGGAAAATGCTGGGGGCTCCCAGAGAATGTACCAGAAATAGAGGCCACTTCCCAGGCTCCACTCGAGGGGAAAAAGCTCTAGCCTGAAGACTCAGATACTGACCAACTTTGCCACTGCCACAAGCACAAGTTGGCTGTGTGACTGTAGACCTGTCACTGTCATTCTCTGGGCCTATTTCTTCCTCTTGCACATAAGCAGATTGAGGTTTAATCCCCTGGGTTCTCGCTGGGGAGAAGCTAGGGGCGAACTAATACCCCAGCCTGTGGTCGACCACCAAGTTCTCTGGCCTCAACAGCCCCAGGTGCTGGAAGAACAAAAACTCCCCCTGCCCCCACCCAGACACTGAGTACCAATGACTCCTGGGCCCCTAGAGGGAGAAGGCCCAACGGCGGCCCCAGCTTCCTCCTGCACAGCACTCTCTAGTTCACGCTCATCACTCCTGGGCCTGCCCTTCCCACTCCCTCTAGGCGGCACCCCTCCCCCTGCCAGGCTGGGGCAAGTTCCGCCCCTGCCACAACTTCCCCATCTGCCGTCTTAGCCCCCAGCCTGTTGTGAGTTCTTAAAACAGGTACCAAAAACTCACAAGGGCACTAGCCAGTGCCAGCTGGAGTGATTTTGTCCCTCAGGTAGGGTTTCCAGATTTAGGAAATAAAAATGCAGCCTTTGAACATAATTATACAAAAACATTATGTGTCTATCTGAAATTCAAATTTTCAAAGTTAAATTCAAATTTAACTATTTTATTTGGCAATCCTGCACTCAGGGGACACTGCCCGTATCTGGAGACAGTTTTTGATGATCCCAGCTCAGGGGTGCCACTGGCATGTAGGAGGTCAAGGCCAGGGATCCTGTTGAATACCCTACAGTGCACGGGACAGCCCTCACCACAGTGATCCGGCCCCTAATGGCAATCGTGCTGAGGGTACGAAACCTCCCCATGATGGCCTTCCCAGCCCTAACACACATGCTCGCCTGCCATCTTGGGAACTTATCAGAGGAAACCGTGGTGATCCTTACGTGAAAGTCAGGGAAACTGAGACACGGGCAAACTGTCTTATTCAAGGTCACACAGTGCCGTCTTTCCTTCTCTAATAAACTCATTGGTTCTTCTACAACACGGAGTCACGCAAGGCCAGCCAGGAAATGCAGGTGGGCAGAGGGGTCAGATAAGAGCTTTTCAGGGTTCCCAGACCCCCGGTACTGGGGTCCTTTGGGGCTGGGTAAGCCAGCCCTGGAGAGGAAGAGGAACCATGCTGACAGGCGTCACTGCCAGGCTGTTGTCAATCGTGCCACCAGGAGGCAGCAGAGACTGGGAAATAATTCTGCACACCTTGCCCTGCCCGGCACTGCAAGGAACTCATCAATTCCTGGCCAGCCCCACCCCTCCCCCGGCCCAGAATCTGATGCCGCTGCTCTAGGACGGGCGCCAGGCATCCGCATTTTTTAAAACTGCTCTCAGGTGATTCTGTTGTGCAGCGAAGATTGTGAAATTCTGGTCTTAGGCCTTGGTTTTCTTTCTTTCTTTTCTTTTTTCTTTTTTTTTTGGAAACAGAGTCTCGCTCTGTCGCCCAGGCTGGAGTGCAGTGACGCGATCTGGGCTCACTGCAACCTCTCCCTCCTGGGTTCAAGCGATTCTTGTGTCTCAGCCTCCTGTGTAGCTGGGATTACAGGTGCCCACTACTACACCTGGCTAATTTTTTGTATTTTTTTAGTAGAGACGGGATTTCACCATGTTGGCCAAGCTTGTCTCGGAGCTCCTGACCTCAAGTGATCCACCCACCTTGGCCTTCCGAAGTGCTGGGATTACAGGCGTGAGCCACGGTGCCATCCAGTCCTTGGTTTTCATCCCTGATTGCACAGCAGCATCACCATGAAACTTTAAAAACTACCACTGGTTTTTTAAAGTCTATCCACGGGTGCGTGGATAAACAAATGTGGTCTAGACAGACAACAGAATATTAGTCGACTGTAAAAGAAATAAAACTCTGACACGTGGCCAGGCACGGTGGCTCACGCCTGTAATCCCAGCACTTTGGGAAGCCAAGGCAGGCAGATCACCTGAAGTCAGGAGTTCGAGACCAGCCTGGCCAACATGGTGAAACCCCATCTCTAGTAAAAACACAAAACTTAGCTGGGCATCATGATGTGCACCTGTAGTTCCAGCTACTCAGGAGGCTGAGGCAGGAGAATCACTTGAACCTGGGAGGCGGAGGTTGTAGTGAGCTGAGGTCACGTCACTGCACTCCCCTGGGTAACAGAGCAAGACTCCATCTCAAACAAACAAACAACAACAACAACAACAACAAAACGAACACGTGGTACAATATGGATGAATCTCAAAGATATTGTGCTAAGTGAAGGAAACCAGACACAGAAGGACAAATACTGTAGTCTCTGCAAACAGGAGGCTCATAGCGCAGTCAGATTCGATTCATAGAGGCGGAAAGCAGGACGGTGGCTGCCAGGGGCTGCGGGAGGAGGCAGAAATGGGGAGTTTGTGCTTAATGGGCACAGAGTTTCCCTTTGGGAAGATTAAAGTGTTCTGAGGAGGATGGTTGCATGGCAGTGTGAAGGTACAGAATGCCACTGAATGGGACACTCAAAAATTGTTAAAATGGGCCAGGCATGGTGGCTCATGCCTGTGATCCCAGCACTTTGGGAGGCTGAGGAGGTTGGACCACCTGAGCTCAGGAGTTCCAGACGAGCCTGCGCAACATGGTGAAACCCCATCTCTACCAAAAATACAAAAAATTAGTCGGGCATGGTGGCGGGCGCCTGTGATCCCAGCTACTCAGGTGGCTGAAGTGGGAGGATCGCTTACGCCTGGGACGCGAAGGTTGCAGTGAGCTGAGATTGCACCACTGCACTCTAACCTGGGTGACAGAGTAAGACCCTGTCTCGAAAATAAATAAATAAATAGTTAAAATGATACATTTTATATTATATTTTCATTATAATAAAAAAAGCAGGAACATATATGCTGGGTTTCACAATTAAAGCTTAAGATCATTCCACTAAACAAAAGCACAGATGCCAATGTCCAAGTCTCTCCCCAGACTAATAAGAAAGTCGGGGCTGATTCTCAAAACTGATATTTTCTTAGTGTCCTGGAGGAATTTAACATGCAGTCACCGTTGAGAATCTCTGCTGTAAAATCATTCTAAGATTTCAGCACTCTGTAAGAATTATTGCTGCTCTAGCCATTTATCTCTTGTGATGGTATTAAACTGTGCCCACAGATTCTTTTATACTCCTCCTTCAAAAGGTAGAAACTAGTCGGGCATACTGGCTCATGGCTATAATCCCAACACTTTGGGAGGTTGAGTCGGAAGGATCCCTTGAGCTCAAGAGTTCGAGACTTCTCTCTCTCTGCTAACAATACCAAAAAATTAGCAGGGCATGGTGATATGTTCCTGTAGTCCCAGCTTCTTGGGAGGCTGAGGCAGGAGGATTGCTTAAGTCCAGGAGGTCAAGGCTGCAGTGAAGTATGACTGCACCACTGCACTTCAGCCTGGGCAACAGAGTGAGACCCTGTCTTAAAAAAACAAAAAGAGGTGGAAATTACACCCTTTCCCCTTGAGTGTGGGTTGAACTTTGTGACTTGCTTCTAACAGGAAAAAAAAAAAAGGAAAAAGCAGAAGTAATGGTGTAAGACCCAGAGACAAGGTCATCAGAGGTACTTTGGCTTCCATCTTGGTCTTTCTCTTTCTCACTTGAATCATTGACCATGAATACAGGCAGCTGCCATGTCAGGAGGGCACTCACATAGCCTATGGAGAGGCCAATGTAATGAGAAACGAAGGCCTCCTGTTAATAGCTGTGCAAGGGATCCATCATGTAAGTGGATCCTCCAGCGCCAGGCAAGCTGTCGTATGAAACTGCAACCCTAGCCACCATCCTGACTGCAGCCACGTGAGAGGCCCTGAGCCAGAACTACCCAGCTAGGCACTCCCAAATTCCTGACCCACAGACATGGTGAGATAATAAATGTTTTCTGTTTTAAGCCACAAATTTTGAAATGATTTCTTACACAGCAATAAACAACTA
Source organism: Macaca thibetana thibetana (assembly GCF_024542745.1). NCBI lineage: Eukaryota > Metazoa > Chordata > Mammalia > Primates > Cercopithecidae > Macaca > Macaca thibetana. Next base: position 24,746,619 of record NC_065597.1, on the reverse strand, counting down.
ATATACATCCATCCGTGAATTACTCAACGATCCACACATCCATCTATACACCCAACCATTTATTCACCCATCCACTCACCCACCAATCTATTCATCCATCATCCATCTGTCTATCCATTGATCCAGCTACTCATTCATTTACCCACCCATCCACCCACCCATTCATCATCTACTCAGTACAGAACCCAGGGCCTAGCCCACAGTAGATTCATGTAAATATTTGTCAAATGAATGAACCAAACATTTTGTAAATGTCTGCTCTCCATTTCTTGCCAAGACAGGCCAAGGGAGGCTCAAATGTGGCCTCTGGACCACTGTGAGATGAAACCAGTGTCTGGTTCTGCCAGAGCAGCTCTGGCCTCTGGACGCTATTGGCCACCTCCTAGGCCCATTTGGCATCATCCCCTTCTGCTAAGAACCACCCACTCTTCTCTCACCCACCCACACGCAAGCTGCATGGGCCTGCCTGGTAGGAAAAACCTGGCTCTGTCCCTCCCTCTCCCCCACCCCACCCCACATGCACCCGCTGGGGCTGGTCATCCTGGAAGGCTGGGAACAGAGAACCTGCTTGCCCTTCCAAGACAGTTTGTGACAAGAAGATTTGGGTTCTTTGAGGTTCAATAACTTGGCCAACTGGGGCAGCCATAGGGAGGTTTTTGGCAAAGACCTGGCTGCCTCTTCCCAGAGAATGTCATGCAGGCCTGGGCCCTGCCCGACCCATCCCAAATACCCACTTCCAGCCTATTCCCTTCTCTTCCCTCATTGTTCACCTTACAGGCTCGGGCCTCAGTTTTCTCATCTATAAAATGAGAATGACGAGAATAGTTTGGAGATGAGATGACACGTGCACAGGGGAACCTTCCGCAAAGGACCCGGTGAGCAGCAAGTTCTGCAGTGCATGTGGGGCTACTGTGGACTGAGTGGATGGACAGTGAGACCAATGACACCCAGAGGCCCATGAGAAGCCACTGATCTGGCCCTCCCCTCTCCTCCCCTGTGCCCACTCTGCCCTGGCTTCATCCCCTCCTCCTGCTCTTCACACTCTGTGCCCACTCCCACCTCTGGGCTTCTGCACTGGCTGTTCCCTTTGCCTGGAACATTCTTTCCCCAAATACCGACTCAGTTCCCTTCTCCCTTCCCTCAGGTTTTTGTTCAAATATCACCTTCTCAGTGAACCCCACTTGGATACCCCTTCTCCATTCTCGCTAGTCCCCTTTCTGGATTAATTTTTCTCTACTGTATTTATCCTTTTAAAGTACTACATCTTTTTTTCCACCTTTCTTTCTTTCTTTTTTTTTTTTTTTTTTTTTTTTTGAGATGGAGTCTCACTCTGTCACCTAGACTTGTGTGCAGTGGCACCATCTCAGCTCACTGCAAACTCTGCCTCCCGGGTTCAACTGATTCTTGTGCCTCAGCCTCCCAAGTAGCTGGGTCTCACCACACCAGGCTAATTTCTGTATTTTTAGTAGAGAGGGGGTTTCACCATGTTGGCCAGGCAGATCTCCAACTCCTGACCTCAAGTGATCCACCTGCCTCGGCCTCCCAAAGTGCTGGGATTACAGGCATAAGCCACCACACCTGACCCACTACATCTTTTCATTGTTGATTTTCTTATTGCCTGACTCCTCCCAGAGCATAAACTCCATAAGGGTGGGAGTTTTGGTCTTGCTTATTCATAGCTAGATCCTCAGCATCCACCAGAGTGACCGGCACATAGTAGGTGTACAGTCAACATTGATGAATGGAGGGGGGATGGATAGTGAATGTATGTATGAATAGATGAATGAATGGGTGGATGGATAGACAGATGGGTGGGTGGGTGAATGGATAGATCAGTGGGTGGGTGGGTGGATGGATAGGTGGATAGACGGATGGGTGGGTGGATGATGGTGAATGGATGGATAGATGGATGGGTAGAGAGATGGATGGATGGATGAGTGGGTGGGTAGATGGAAGGGTGGATGGACAGAGGATGGACAGATGGATGGATGGATGGATGGATGGATGGATGGATGGAGAATAGATGGACAAAGGGTGGGTGGATGGGTCAGTGGGTGGATGGATGGTCAAAATAAGAGGAGACTGAGTGAGCCTTCTCCAGCAGTCTTGAAATCACCATCTAGATATGAGTTCCCCACATTCTAGAGAAAGGTAGAAAGCCAAGGGCCGACCCCCAGGGCCTATTAAAAAGTAGTGCAAAATATTCCACTCTCTCCGGATGTCATCCCATCTCCAAAAGAAGACTGGAGGTCCATGAGCAGGGAGAGAAAAATAAGGAAATACCCTTCCCAGGTTCCAGGTTCACTCCTGTCCTCCAGCCACCCCCAGCCCAAGGCAGGTGATGCTTGATCTTCATGCTGCCTGCCTGGACTAGAGGAGAAAGAGTTGCCAAGAGGTGCCTGGGTGGGGAGAGGTGACCACAGCAATGTCCTCCAGTCTACAAGTCAGGGCAGTGTGAGTTTCTGGGAGTCACGTGGACACTAGGAGGCAGTAGGCCTGAAACAGCTTCCTGTTATCCCACCCAGAAAGGAAAAAGAGACCCAGCAGGGGGCAGCAGGAGGTGGGAGGTGGTCCACAGGGGGAAGGGGCTGGGGGGAACATGGTTTGGGGACCATCACCTCCACCCCTGCCTCATGGGGTCTCTCCCAGAGCTGGCACCTGGGCCACCATTTGAACATCCCCACTGTCAGCCAGAGAAGCAGCAATGGCCTACGGAGGACAAGGGCAACACCAGCAAAATGAGGCAGGTACTCAGAAAAGGGAGGGGCTGAAGGAAACATGAACATAGTTTTGAGGCCAAAATCTTAACTAGTGTAGACTGACCTTTTGCTACAAAGGTATTTTAAGAAACTGGAAAAGCCCAGGCATGACGGCTCACACCTGTAATCCCAGGGCTTTGAGAAGCCAAGGTGGGAGGATCACTGAAGGCCAGGAGTTTGAAAACAACCTGGGCAACATAGTGAGACCCCCTCTCTATAAAAAATTTAAAAATAAGTCAGGCGTGGTAGCACTGGCCTGTAGTCCCAGCTACTCAGGAGGCTGAGGTGGGAGGATCACTTGAGTCCAGGAGGTTGAGAGTGTGGTGAGCTATGAGGGTGCCAGTGTACCTCAGCCGGGGTGACAGAGTGAGACCCTATCTCCAAAAAAAAAAAAACACATCTATAAAAAAAAAACAAACTGGAAAGATCTGACAGAGCAGCGCGTAGCACTAAGAACACCGTTTCACATATGTGCTTCAGGGAACACATGTGTGAACACAATAAATAAACCAGCAGCTTCCACAATGTCCCTTGTAGGTCCTGGGGCCACAGGGAGGATTCCGTGACCTCATAAAGCATTCAGGACACCGCTTGGCACAAGGAGGGACTGGGTCAATGTTCCTTAGCGAATAGGCACTGGAAACAAAACAGGGGGAGTGGAGGGAGGTCAGTAAGAGGCTGCTGGTTCCCTCTTCGTGTGCTCCTGTGGCAGGCCAGGTCTCACTAACACAGGCCTCATAACAATGGTTTCTGCACTGACTGAGTGGTTCGGTGAAATATTAAAAGCTGAAAGAGCCAGTACCCTTCTACAAAGACTGGAATATCACAAAAGCCCACCAAGAGTTTTGCCTGGGCCTTTCCTGGGCCTTGAAGCATGACAGGAAAACGAAGGAATTCTTAATGGGACCCATTTAGGATTAAACAAATTTTATTGGGGGTCTGAAATAACTCCCCAGACCTCCACAGACAAGTTTACTGGGGGTCTGAAGGAACTCCCCACACCTCCATGATTTAGTAGGAGACAAGATAAGGGTAATCACCCCAGCACCTGGACCCATTTAGATGAACTAAATTTACTGAGGCTCCAGAGGAAGAGCTTCAGGACTCAGACCTTAGCTACAGAAGTTAATCACTTATGTCTTTAGACGAATGCACACTTAGACGTAGACATGTAGCTTAGAAGGTATATAAGCTCTGGAAAACTTTGTAATTTTGAGTTGGTCTGGGGATAATCTCCAGGCCTTCTCCCTGTACCCGGTTACAGAAACCAACTCCTTCCTTTCCCCGTTCATCTGCATCTGGTTATTGGGCCGGAGAATAAGCAGCCCCACCCTCAGTTTGGTCCGGAAACACTCCTGTTAAAGGGAGGAGCATAGGAGCATACCAGAACACTCTTCTGCCAAGACAACTTCCAGACTGGGGACTAAGTCTCTGGACCCCAGGGTGGGGAAGCCTGGGCCCCCATCTCAGGGGGTTCCTCATCGGCTACCCCAGGAGCTAGTGCAAGGCCGAAGCCACGTCTGGGCGACACGGGGCGGGGCGGGCTGGGTGCAGCAGGGAGCCCTCCCATTCTGGGCATCCTGCCTCTGCCAGGGCTGTGCTCCTAGGTGAAGCCACCGCCTGCGCCTGCACCGCCTGCAGGACCCAGGTCTGTGCCTTCTGCTTCCCTCAGCCTCGCAGAGCCTCCCCGCCCCGGGCTCCCGCAGCTGCAACGCTGGGCAGGGAAGCCGGATCTCCATGACAACGTTGACGTCATCGGCCCCGGGCTGGGAACTGCCTCCCGCCCCCAGCAGCGGCCAGGCCCAGCCCCAGCCCGGATCTGCAGCAGCTGGGACCCCCAGGGGGGTTGGCGCCGCCGACCCTGTCCTCTGACCTTCCCGTCCCGGCCACCAGGGGCAGACAGGCGTGAACAGGCCAGCCGGGCTCTCACCTGCCTGCCAACTTCCCGAGATCCCGCTTCTTCCCGCCCTTCCCTTTTGTCCTCAAATTGCTCTCAGCTGGTTGCAAGCTCAACAGACCTTGCTTCCTGTTTCATTAACTGGAAGCCCCCTCCCGGGAGAATGTGCATTTTAATAGAATGTGGGGAGTGATGAGCTCGCTGCTCCCTCGACGGCTTCACCTCTGCCTCCCTTTACTCCACAATAAAGAACAACTCCCAGATTATCATATAGCCCCTCCCCCATCCCGGGCGTCTACCCGGTAACAGCTTCCCACTGCCCTAGTGCTGCGACTTCAGAGACCTCGGCTCTCCGCAGCGACCCAGGCCCCCGTACCTCCTCCTGCTCCTCCTCCTCCTCCTCCCTTCCAGCATCTGTTCCGCCGCCGAATTGCCAGGCTCTGCCTCGGGGCCTCCGCACATGCTCTTCCCTCTGCCTGCAAGGCGGTTCCCTCCTCCGCCTCCCCTCGGGCTGGAGACTCCAGCTTCTCTCCAGGTCTAGGCTCGCAGGTGAGCTCAGTGCTGCCCCCTCTTGAAGGCGCTCACAGCAGCCTGCACTTCCTCTCGGCCCTCCGTGGCTGTCCCGAGGGTGAGGACAGTTAACAATGAAGTACTGTGTGTTTCCAAACAGCTACAGGAGGCGTCTGAATGTTCTCACCACAAAGCAGTGATCAAGGTTTGGGGTGATGGATTTGCTCGTTAACCTGATTTGATCATTACACAATGTGTACATGTGTGGAAACCTCGCGTTACACCCATAAATAGGTACCATTGCCAAGTGTATCTGAGACATCCCAAAGTATCTGAGACAGGGCTCGGTCAATCGAGAGAGTTTATTTTGCAAGGTTTAAGGACGTGCCTGTGACACAGCCTCAGGAGATCCTGATATGTGTCGAAGGTGGTCAAGGTACAGCTTCTTTTTATGCATTTTAGAGAGGCATAATACATCAATATGTGCAAGATGGACATTGGTTCCATCTGGAAGGCTGGGGCAACCCAAAGGGAGCAGGGGCTTCCAGGTTGTAAGTAGATGTAAATTTTTTCTGTTTGCCAATTGGTTGAAAAAGTTATTATCTGTAGTAAGAAATGTCTGAGTCATGGCCAGGTGCCATGATATCAGCACTTTGGGAGGCCAAGGTGAGTGGATCACTTGGGGTCAGGAGTTTGAGACCAGCCTGGCCAACATGGTGAAACCCTGTCTCTACTAAAAATACAAAAATTAGCCGGGTGTGATGGCACATGCCTGTAATCGCAGCTACTTGGCAGGTTGAGGCGGGCTGAACCTGGGAGGTGGAGGTTCCAGTGAGCCAAGATCACGCCACTGCAGTCCAGCCTGGACAACACAGTGAGACCCTGTCAAGAAAAGAAAGAAAAAAGAAACAAACAGAGAGAGAAAGGGAGAGAGAGAGAAAGGAAGGAAGGAAGAGAGGAAGGGAAGGAGGGAGGGAGGAAGGAAAAAAAGAGCCAGGTGTGGTGGTTCATGCTTGTAATCCCAGCACTTTGGGAGGCCGAGGCGGGTGGATCACGAGGTCAGGAGATCAAGACCATCCTGGCTAACATTGTGAAACCCCGTCTCTACTAAAAATACAAAAAAATTAGCTGTGCATGGTGGCAGCTCCTGTAGTCCCAGCTACTCAGGAGGCTGAGGCAGGAGAATGGCGTGAACCCAGGAGGCGGAGCTTGCAGTGAGCCAAGATTGCGCTACTGAACTCCACCTCCAGCCTGGGAGACAGAGAGAGACTCCGTCTCTAAAAAAAAAAAGAAAGAAAAAAGAAAGGAAGGGAGGAATAAAGAAAGAAAGAAAATGTCTGAGTTGCAATATGGGTTGTGCAGACCAAGGTTTTCTCATGCAGATGGTGCCTCCACGTAGCAGGCTTCAGAGAGAATAGGTTGTAAATGTTTCTTATCAGACTTAAGGTCTGTGTTAAAGCTGGAGGGTATAATGAGAAATGTCCAACCCCCTCTTCCAGGACGGCCTGAACTAGATTTTCAGGTTAATTCTAGAATGTCCTTGGCTGAGAGGAGGGGTCCATTCAGAAGGTTGCAGGGCCTTACAATTTTATTTTTGGTTTACAGTGTCTGTTAAAAACAAAATAAAATGCAAAACAAAAAGGAAACTGATTTGTATGATCATTTGTTTAGCAGTTGCCTCCACCCCCAGACTGTATGTGGCCTGAGGGTGAGGATGGCATTAGTTCTATTCATTCCTGAGTCCCTAGCATGCAGGTCACACAGTGAGTGCTCAACACATATTTTTAGACAGCCTTATTGAGGTATAATTCATACACCATTCAGTTCACCCTTAGAAAGTGTACAGTGCAGTGGTATTTAGTGTATTCAGAACTGTGCAGACCTCATTATGTTGGATTTTAGAATGTTTTCATTACCCAAAAATGATACCCTGTACCTGTGGGCAGTCACCCTTCTATCCCCCATCTCCCTCAGCCCTAAGCAAGCACTAACCTACTTTCTGCTTCTACAGACACTCTGGATGTTCGTATAAATGGAATCACACAGTATGTGCACTTTTGTGACTGACTTCTTCCACTTAGCACAGACTTTTAAATTTCTATTTGATACATTGTGCTCAATGAATAAATGAATGGGTGACTGGATGAATGAAAGGCTGTGAGAAGCAAAGGCAGGGCCCTCTCCTAATGGGATGATGGGCAGTGGAAAGGAGGGCTCTGGGTACACTTTGGGATCCACGTCTAATAAGGATGCAGCTCTGACTGAGTCTACAACTGCCTGCCCCAGGCACATCTCTGAGGGTCTGCAGCCCAAGATCAAAATACCAGTCTTGTGGCCCAACCCCTGAGTTTAGATGTAGGTCAGAGGCTGGGCGTGGTGGCTTACACCTGTAATCCCAGCACTTTGGGAGGCCGAGGCGGGTGGATCACGAGGTCAGGAGATCGAGACCATCCTGGCTAACACGGTGAAACTCCGCCTCTACTAAAAATACAAAAAATTAGCCGGCCGCGGTTGTGGGCGCCTGTAGTCCCAGCTACTCGGGAGGCTGAGGCAGGAGAATGGCGTGAACCTGGGAGGTGGAGCTTGCGGTGAGCCGAGATCGTGCGACTGCACTCCAGTCTGGGAGACACAGCGAGACTCCATCTCAAAAAAAAAAAAAAAAAAGATGTAGGTCAGAAGACCTACCCACCGCCCCTCGTTCCACGAGAAGAACTGCTTTCTGTTCTTCACACTGGCATTTTTCATTCATTCATTCATTTATTCCACAGGGTCATGGTTATGATCTACAAGTCCTTTGTAAATGAATATACTCTTTTTTAAAAAAATCAATTGCAAGAGACAGATGGTGGTTCTCAATTGAGACTTTGGGTTAGACCTGGGAATCTTACCTCTGCAAGTCCATTCTGTCAGAACTCATTCCAGGAGGTCATGCCTGAGACCGTTAGTGCTTGGTCTTAGTGTAGTGCTTGGTCTTAGTGTTTGATGGGACAGTGCTCCCAAGGGGCTTGGAAGGCCTCTCTGTGAACATGGATGCTAAGTAGAAATGATTTTACCAACATGTAAATGCTGTCTCAATTCCTGCCTCTCAGTGCCCCAATTCCTTTTGTTTGGTTTTTGTTTTATTTTGTTTTGTTTTGTTTTGTTTTTGAGATGAAGTCTTGCTCTGTCACCTAGGTTGGAGTCCAGTGGCATGATCTTGGCTCACTGCAACCTCTGCCTCCCAGGTTGAAGCATTCTCCTGCCTCAGCCTCTCAAGTAGCTGGGAGTACAGGCATCTGCCACCACGCCCGGCTAATTTTTCTACTTTTAGTAGAGATGGGGTTTCGCCATGTTGGCCAGCCTGATCTCAAGATCCTGACCTCAAGTGATCCACCTGCCTCAGCCTCCCAAAGTGTTGGGATCACAAGCATAAGCCACTGCACCTGATCAGTGCTGCACTCCTTATTATATGGCCACTGCCTTGGCTACTGGTTTATAGAAATTCTAGAACTGCATTGTCTATACAGCAGCCACCAGCTATACATGGCTGCTACAGAGCACTTGAAATGTAGCTGGTGTGAACTGAGATATGCTCTAAATGTGAAACACACACTAGATTTTGAAGACTTAGTATGGGGGAAAAATATGTAAACTATCTCATTAGTCATTTTTTATATTGACTACACATTGAAATAATATTTTGGATATGTGAGGTTAAATAATATATATTGTCACAGCATTTTGGGAGGCCAAGGCAGGTGGATCACCTGAGGTCAGGAGTTGGAGACCAGCCTGGCCAACGTGGTGAAACCCGGTCTCTACTAAAAATACAAACAAATTAGTCAGGCGTGGTGGCAGGTGCCTATAATCCCAGCTACTCGGGAGGCTGAGGCAGGAGAATCGCTTGAACCCGGGGGGCGGATGTTGCAGTGAGCCAAGAACACGCCATTGTACTCCAGCCTGGGCGACAAGAACGACACTCCTTTAAAAAAAAAAAGAAAAAAGAAAGAAAAGAAAAGAAAAGGAAGAAAGGAAAAAAAGAAAGAAAAGAAAAGAAGAGAAAAATATATTGTCAAAATTAATTTCACCTGTTTCTTCCTCCTTTTTAAAATGTGGCTACCATAACATTTAATTTTATCTACATGGCTTGTCTTATTTCTTTTAAACAGGGTACAGGTATGGTCTGAAGCATCCCATATCTGTGATGGATGCATCTCCAGGGCTGTGAAATGCATTACTGCTGTTCACAAAACAGCCCACAGGGAATCATAGTCTCCCACCTGCCCTGCCCAGCGGTAGCCAGCAAATGGGTAGGGAGAGCCCCAGAGAGGAGCTGCTTCCAGGGTAATCCTGGTCCCAGGAAGTAGTGGGATTGCAGAGCCTCCTTCCCAGTGGATCTGAAAGCCCTGTCTCCTCCCTGGCAAATCAAAGAGGAGGAACATGCCTGGTGTTCTGGGGGGAAACGGTGCATTGCTCTTGCCGGCATAGTTACAGAACAAACGGCCTAGAGATCTGTCACCAGGAGCGAGGAGGAGTCTCTTCCATCCTGTCCTCATCCTTCCGGTTCTGCAGAGATGACCCAAAATGCTCCAGAGAAGGTTTCACTACAGTGATGAGTGGATCCGGCACGTGGATTTCTTTGCTGACAGGCATCTCCCTGACAGAGGGAAGCTAGTCCAGGCTTTTTGTACATGCAACCTATGCAGTCACACAGAACTGAGCTTAAAAGGGTCCTGTGCTTGGTTTAATGCTCTGCTAATGTTTTCTTAAAATTCTTAATCATTTTTGGAACAGGGAGCTTGCATTGTCATTTTTCACTGGGCTCTGCAATTGACGTCACCAGCTCTGAGCCCAGGGCTGCTCCAAATTGAAAGCGCACAAGAAATACCTGAAGATCTTGTTAATACACAGATTCTGACTCAGGAGGTCTGGGGTGAGCCCTGAAGCTCTACATTTCTCATGAGCTCTCCAGGAATGCTGATGCCGCCGGCCCACGGCCAGACATTGAGCAGCAAGGCTTCTAGACCAGTGGTCTCAGCCCTGGCTGCACACGAGACTCAGTTAACAAGCTTTTCCACATCACACATCCAGGCCGCACCCCAGAGTCAGTAGGTTTTAAAGCTCCTCAGGTGATTCCAATGTGTAGCCAAGGCTTCTAAGGCAGCGCTTCTCAAATTCTGTGTGCACACAAATCAGCTGCAGACCTTGTTAACAATGTAGATTGGGCAGGGCACAGTGGCTCATGCCTGCATTCCAAGCACTTTGGGAGACCGAAGTGGGCAGATCACCTGAGGCCAGGAGTTTGAGACCAGCCTGGTTAACATGGCAAAACCCTGTCTCTACTAAAAATACAAACAATTAGCCAGGTGTGGTGGCAGGCACCTGTAATCCCAGCTGCTCAAGAAGCTGACGCAGGAAAATTGCTTGAACCTGAGAAGCGCAGGCATAGACTGCAGTGAGCCGAGATCACGCCATTGCACTCCAGCCTGTGCACCAAGAGTGAAACTCCATCTCAAAGAAAAAAACAAAAAGCCAAAAAAACCAATGTAGTTTCAGGCCTGGTGTGGTGGCTCACACCTGTAACCCCAGTACTTCAGGAGTCTGAGGTGGGAGGGTCGCTGGGGCCCATGAGCCCAGGAGTTCAAGGCTGCAATGAGCTATGATCACTGAATTGCACTCCAGCCTGGATGACAGAATGAGACCCTATCTCTAAAATAAACCAGGCTGGGCACAGTGGCTCACACCGGTAATCCCAGCACTTTGGGAAGCCAAGGTAGGCAGATCACTTGAGACCAGGAGTTCAAGACCCACCTGGCCAAAACGGTGAAACCTTGTCTCTACTAAAAATACAAAAAATAGCTGAATATGGTGGTGGGTGCCTGTGGTCCCAGCTACTTGGGAGGCTGAGGCAGGAGAATTCGCTTGAACGTGGGAAGTGGATGCTGCAGTGAGACAATATTGTGCTACTGCACTCCAGCCTGGGTGAGAGAATGAGACTCCATCTTAAAAATAAAATAAAATAATTAAAATGCAGATTCTGATTCGTCATATCCAGGTGGATCCTGAGACTGCATTTCTAGCTAACTCTCCTGCCATACGAAGGCTGTGCATACCTGGATCACAGGTGGAGAAACAAAGCTCTAGACTCAGTCAATTGTCTATTTCTGGTTAGTGCGGACAGAAAGGAAAGGCAGCACTAGGGTTTTCAGGGCCTCGTCTGTATGTGGATGGAGTACACTGAAAAAATAAAGTCAAATATCCCACCGTGTGTACATGTGCAGGTTGTGAACTGCACAAGTATGCCACATCTATGGGAATCCGTCCCTACCATAGGTTTGTATATTTATGATGACAATTTTCCAGCAGATGGCAGTAGAGTGTTTTAAGGAAGGGACACAATGTTCATCAAGAGGCTTCATAAGGATGGGCAAGTGTTGCTTTGATAGAAGTCAGGGTGCCACCACTCCCTCTCCTGAGTCCAGACACAACAGAGAGGAGGAACAGCCACCTTTTCATTGAAAGAAAAAATCTCGCTGGGCACAGTGGATCACACCTGTAATCCCAGTACTTTGCAAGGCTGAGGCAGGAGAATTACTTGAATCCAGGAGTTCGAGACCAGCCTGGGCAATGAAGGGAGGCCCTCGTCTCTTAAAAACAAAAAATTTAAAATTTAAAAATTAGCAAGGCATGGTGGTGTGCACCTGGAGTCTCACCTGCTCAGGAGGCTGAGGCAGGAGTATCTCTTGAGCTTAGGAGTTGGAGGCTGCAGTGAGCTAAGAGGTACGATCGAACCACTGCACTGCACCCTGAGTAACAGAGTGAGACCCTATCTCAAAACAAACAAACAAAAAAAACCAATCTTTTTTGATGTTGCTTTTTTTATTGAGATGAAATACATAAAACATAAACCATTTAAAATTTTTTATTTCAGTGATGTTTAGAATATTCACAATGTGTGCGACCACCACCTCTAGTTACAAAACATCTTCCTCATCCCAAAAGAAAACCCCACAGCCACTAAGCAGTCACTGCCTATTCTTCCTTCCCTCCCATCCCTGGCAAACACCAGTCTGCTCTCTGTCCCCATAGATTTGCCAGTTTGGGATGTTCCAAATACAGAATCCTACAATATGTGGTCTTTTGTGTCTGGATAATTTCACCTAGCATGAGGTTTTTGAAGTTCATCTGAATCATAGAATGTATCAGCATTTCATTCCTTTTTATGACCAAATAGAATTCCATTATCTATGTGTACCACATTTATATATTTATTTATTTGTGATGGACAAAATTTCTCTTTTAATTTTTTTTTTTTTGGACAGAGTTTTGCTCTTGTTGCCCAGGCTGGAGTGCAATGGTGCGATCTTGGCTCACTGCAACCTCACCTCACGGATTCAAGTGATTGTCCTGCCTCAGCCTCCCAAGTAATTGGGATTACAGGCATGCACCACCACACCTGGCTAATTTTGTATTTTTAGTAGAGACGGGGTTTCTCCATGTTGGTCAGGCTGGTCTGCAACTCCTGACCTCAGGTAATCCAACTGCCCTGGCCTCCCAAAGTGCTGGGATTACAGGTGTGAGCTACCGTGCCTGGCTCCTCTTTTACAATTTTATTTATTTTTTCCTCTGCTTTTAAAGGCAACGTAAATGGACAAAATTTTCAGTGTTTCCACTTGATGCCACTTTTTAAAAGTTGATGTGCAACATATATGGTAACTTACACAAATCTTAAGTGTAGAGCTCTGTGAATGTGTAAACATCTGTGTAACCACAGATCAAGATGTGGAAGGTTCTTGCTCCCCTTGTATTTGTCCATTTTCACACTGCTATAAAGATACTACCTGAGATTGGCTAATTTATAAACAAAGGAGGTTTAATTGACTCACAGTTCTGCATGGCTGGGGAGGCCTCAGGAAACTTACAATCATGGCGGAAGGAGAAGCAAACACGTCCTTCTTCACAAGGCAGCAGGAGAGAGAAGAATAAATGAGACCGGAACTTCCAAACCCTTATAAAACCATCAATCTTGTGAGAACTCACTCACTGTCATGAGAACAGCATCGGCAAAACTGTTCCCATGATCCAATCACCTCCACCAGGTTTCTCCCTCAACACCTGGGGATTACAATTCAAGATGCGATTTGGGTGGGGACACAGAGCCTAATGGTATCACCCTTCCCAGTCAATAACAACCCCCCTTACAGAGATAACCAATATTGTGACTTCTATCATCATAGATGATTTGTGCCTATTCATGAATTTCTACAAATTGAATCATACAGCAAATCCTTTGTTTCTGGCTCCTGCCACACAACATAATACTTACCCAATTATTTCGTGTCATTGTGCATATCAGTCGTCAATTCTTTTTCTCCTGTTTTGTAGAATTCCATCTTATGAATACGTCACCGTTTATCTTTCCATTCTCCCGTTAATGGAGACATTTGTATTGCTCCACTGTTTGGCTCTCCCACACTTGGTTTATTCATTCTTCTGACAGTGGACATTTGGGTTGCTTCCACTTTTTGGCTATTATAACTAATGCCACTATAAACATTCTTATTTGTGTCTTCTGGTGGATGGATGAGCTCAGTGCTCTTGAGCTCTTCTCCTGCACATGCAGGAGTGGAGTTGCAGGGTCCTAGGGTAGGCATATGTTTAGCTTTAGTAGGTAGGCTCTCCAAAGTGGTTGAACCCATCTATCCTCCCATTAGTGATGCATGAGAGTTTCTTTCAGCAACCACCTCCATCTCTGAAAACAATGCAAATTGGTTCTCAGGCTCCCAATGGCAGAGCCCTACCAGGTTGGCCAGGAGGCCCCTCTGTCACTGATGGTCCAGGAAGGTATACCTGGTGGCTGTGCAGTTTTCCTGGTAGAGTCTTCCTGGCCTGCCTCAGGAAGGGCTGCCCCTTCAACCTATTCCTCTGTCCTCTAACATGGTTAGTCATTGTCTTAGTCTGGGCTTTCCTAGGAGCAGACACTGAGATAAAGATTTTCATTTGAGAGTTGGTCCCAGGAAATACCAATGGGACAATGAGAAAATGAAGTGGAGAAGGGAAGGAAATCCTAACAAGCCTGTGAGCACTGAGGGCAGCTGGAGATCAATCCCAGGGAGGGACCCTGGGAGCCAGAGGAGAACATGGGCCTCAGAACTCTACACTCCCCATGAGGAGTGACGGAACTAGGGTGTTGATACACTACTTCCCATATGTCATTGGTTGAGGGCTGCTGCCTGGGCAGAGGTGTTAATTCTAGGCCCTTGCAGCCTGCCTTAGGAAATCAGCCAAGGAAACTGAAAGTCAACCTTGACTCCGTGTGCACCCTCCCTCTATACCAGCCACCATGTGTTGCCATTTTAAGCCTGAGCTTCCCTTGAATCTGTGTGTTTCTTCACAGGGTGCAAGCCCCAGACCCGTACCCATCCATTTACCAACAGCGGAGGGATCTTCCCACAGTGCCTGGGTTATAACCTTGGCTCTCTCCCCTGCTTACCATGGACCTTGACCAAGAGATCCAGACTTTCCTGGCCTCAACTTCCCCGTCAATAAGGGGTCATGTTAGCATCTGCCTTGTAGGCTTGCTTCAGTGTAGTCCTATAAAATCCTTCCTCCTGTGCCTGGTACACAGAGGGTGCTATGTAAGTGTTTTGTTTTAAAAATGAGTAAAACAATTGCAACCTTTTTTTTTAAAAATTGCGCATACCTCTCAGGACAAATCCCAGACTCCTAAATATGATTCATTAGTCTTTGGCTGGTCTCACCTCCACCTTCCCCTAACAGTGTGCTGCATGATGGCCCCAGGACATACATCCACCTGGAACCCGCGAATGTGACCTTATTTGGAAAAACAGTCTTTGGGGCCCGGTGTGGTGGCTCACACCTATAATCTCAACACTTTGGGAGGCTGAGGTGGGAGGATCTCTTGAGCCCAGGAGTTCAAGACCAGACTGGGCAACATAGTGAGACTCCATCTCTACAAAACATTTTTAAAAATTAGCTGGACATGGTAGTGCACGTCTGTAGTCCCAGCTACTACGAGATTGAGGCAGGAAGATTACTTGAGTATGGGAGTTTGAGGCTGCAGTGAGCCACGATTGTGCCACTGGGTGACAGAGCCAGACCCAGAAAGAAAGAGAGAGGGGAGGGGAGATGAGGAGAGAGAGAGGAGGGGAGGGGAGGGGAAGAGACTGGACTGCAAAGATTGCAGTTGTGATTAAGGATCTCAAGACGAAGTCATCCCGGATCATCCAGGAGAGCCCTAGGTTGCTTCCACGTTTTGGATATGAAGTCCAGCGGCATGTGTCCTTATAAGAAGGGAGAGGACAGACAGGTGATGAGGCCATGTGAAGATGGAGGTGGAGGCTAGTGCTGCAGCCACAAGCTAAGGAGCACCAGGAGCCATTGGAAGCTGCAGGGGTAGGGCATGGGTCCTCCCCGGTGCCTTCAGAGGAAGCACAGCTCTGCCTACAACTTGATTTTAGGCTTCTCCAAACTGCTAGATAACAACTTTCTATTGTTTTAAGCCATTCAGTTCTTGGTAAGTTGCTACAACTGATATACTCTGTAACCAAGCACTTAGTAACAAAGTACCCAAAAGGAGGCCACTTAAAATAAGAGATTCATCTTCATCTTCTCACAGTCTGGCAGCTAGAAATCCCAGTCTTGGTGTCTTTCTGAGGGCTGTGAAGGGGAAGCTGCCACATCCCCCCTCCTGGCTTCTGGTGTTCACTGGCCGTCTTTGGCTTGCGACTGTACCACCCTAGTCTCTGCCTTCATCCTCACGTGGCCTCTCCCTGTCTCTGTCCCTTCACTCTGACATCCCTCTATGTATATCTCTGTGTCCAAACTTTCTCCTTCCAGCTGGGCATGATGGCTTATGCCTGTAATCCCAGCACTTTGGAAGGCTGAGGCAGGTGAATCACTTAAGGCCAGGAGTTCGAGACTGCCTGGCCAACATGGTGAAACCCCGTCTCTACTAAAAATACAAAAAAAATTAGCCGGATGTGATGGTACATGCATGTAATCGCAGCTACTTGGGAGACTGAAGCAGGAGAATCACTTGAACCTGGGAGGTGGAGGTTGCAGTGAGCTGAGATCACACCACTGCACTCCAGCCTGGGCGACAGAGCAAGACTCCAAAAAAAAAAAAAAAAAAAAAAAAAAATTCTCCTTCTCAAATCGGTACCAGTCATATTAAACTTGTGCTCACCCTAATGATCTCACTTTAACTTGATCACCTCCGTAAAGACCCTATTCCCAAATAAAGTCACATTCTGAGGAACTGCAGCTTAGGACTTCGACATATCTTTTTTGGGGGCTACAATTCAACCCTGACAATAGCACCCCCCTCAAGCCCATCGCACTTCCCACTGGCTGTTCCCAGCCTATATCCAGCTCTGGTCTGTGGCCAAATCTTTGCACACTCCCTTTTCCTCTCTGGTGACTCAGCAAACATTTCATTCTTCATTCTGTACAGTATCACCTCCTCCAGGAAGTCTCCCGTGATGCCCATAGGCCTGGGTTCACTGCCCACCATCTGTGCCTGCCATAGTGTCCTGTCATGGCATTTGTCATGCAGTATGTGACTGACTCCTTGTCAGCATGCTTGGGTGCTGAGCCTCCGGAGGACAAGGGCCATGTCTCTTGCTGCTGTTTCTTCTTTCTCTAAACCACTTTATTGCAGTCTAATCAACATACAAGAAGCCATACATATTTAACTCATACAACTCAATGAGTATGAAGGTGAGTATACAGCTGTGAAACCATATTGAAACCGCCTTTGCAAAATTATAACAGGATAAATTATGGCAGTGAAAGAAATCAGACCTAACCGACTCCATCTTGCTTCTAACCTTTACACTGTTCTTGTTCATTCCTAGGTGTAGGCCGAACTAACTTTGGGAAGGAATTCAGTTCATACTTTTACTCTGAAACAAAATTGATAACAGCCCTTTTCCAGAAAGACCCTCTTCTTGCCTGGGGACCAGACTGCCTTTGCAGTACTAACAAATTAGCTACAAGATTAGAAATTACAGTTTAGGGCCGGGAGCAGTGGCTTACGCCTGTAATCCCAGCAGTTTGGGAGGCCGAGGTGGGTGGATCACCTGAGGTCAGGAGTTCGAGATAAGCCTGGGTAACTCGGTGAAACCCCATCTCTTCTAAAAATACAAAATTAGCCGGGCGTGGTGGCACATGCCTGTAATCCCAACTTCTCGGGAGGCTAAGGCAGGAGAATCGCTTGAACCTGGGAGGCGGAGGATGCGGTGAGCTGAGATCGCGCCACTGCATTCTAGCCTGGGCAACAAGAGTAAATCTCTGTCTCACCAAAAAAAAAAAAAAAAAAAAAAAAATTTAGGGGGTCATGCAGTTTAGGGGTCATGAAGCCTCTGGCTCCAAGAGTATGAACCTTCCCCAGATTGCTCCTGGGGATAACATCACTATTGTAAAACCTAAGATTAGTGCTTGAGATATTTTGTAGACCCTGCGCTCATGGATCAGCTGACACCACCCAGACAAGTCATCTGGCTCAACCAGTTCTGCCATCCCACCCAGGGACAGAAAACAGCAAGAAAACTTCACTTCAACCCCCTGTGATTCCATCTCCAAAGCCACCAATCAGCACTCCCCACTTCCCAAGCCCCTACCCGCCAAATTATCTTTAAGAACTTAGGCCGGGCGCGGTGGCTCAAGCCTGTAATCCCAGCACTTTGGGAGGCCGAGACGGGCGGATCATGAGGTCAGGAGATGGAGACCATCCTGGCTAATACGGTGAAACCCCGTCTCTACTAAAAGATACAAAAAACTAGCCGGGCGAGGTGGCGGGTGCCTGTAGTCCCAGCTACTCAGGAGGCTGAGGCAGGAGAATGGCGTGAACCCGGGAGGAGGAGCTTGCAGTGAGCTGAGATCCGGCCACTGCACTCCAGCCTGGGTGACAGAGCAAGACTCCGTCTCAAAAAAAAAAAAAAAAAGAACTCTGATTCCCGAATACTCAAGGAGACTGATTTGAGTAATAATAAAACTCTGGTCTCCCGCACAGCTGGCTCTGCGTAAATTACTCTTTCCCCACTGCAATTCCCCTGTCTTGATAAATTGGCCCTGTCTAGGCAGTGGGCATGGTGAACCCGCTGGGTGGTTACATACAAGAAGCCTAGTTGTATACAACTACTCATCTAGTTGTATTTAACGCATACAACTAGATGAGTATGGGGACGAGTATACAGCCACGAAACCATACTGAAACCGCCTCTGCAAAATTGTAACAGAGTAAATTATGGCAGTGAAAGAAATCAGACCTAACCGACTCCATCTTGCTTGTAACCTTTAAGCCGTCCTTGTTCATTCCTGGGCGTAGGCCGAACTAACTTGGGGAAGGAACTCAGTTCATGGTTTGACTCTGAAACAAAATTGTTAACAGCCCTTTCCCAGAAAGACCCCCTTCTTGCCTGAGGACCAGACTGCCTTTGCAGGACTAACAAATTAGCTACAAGATTAGAAATTACAGTTTAGGGGTCATGCAGCCTCTGGCTCCAAGAGTCTGAACCTCCCCCAGATTGCTCCTGGGGATAACATCGCAGTCTGTGCCCTAAACCTTTCCATCTCCTTCAAAAGTTTCCTCCCACCCTAGTTATTTGTCACTATGATTGTGTGTGATAATAACATCTCCATGCTTAGCAAATCTTAAGTATATACTATAATATCGTTCACCGTATGGTACATCTCAAGGGCTTTTCCATCTTGCATACCTGAAACTTTGTTCCCTTTGACGAATATCTCCCCACTTCGTCCTCCCCTCAGCCCTTGGCAACCACCATTCCACTTTCCGTTTCTATGAGTTTGGTTATTTTAGATTCCTCATTTAAGTGGTATCGTGCAGTATCTGTCCTCCTGTGCCTGGTTTTTTTCACTTAGCACACCATGCCTTCCAGGTTCCTCCACATTGTTGCAAATAGCAGGATTTCCTTCTTTGTAAAGCCGTAAAGGAACACCACTTTGGAATGGTGTTGCATTGTGTATATATCACATTTTCTTTATCCATTCATCTGCTGATGGACAATTGGGCTGATTCTGTGTCTTGACTGTCATGGATAGTACTGCAGTGAACATGACAGTGCAGGTCTCTTCTCTAGATCCTGGTTTTAATTCCTTTGGGTATGTCCCCAGAAGTGTGATTGCTGGATCATACATGGTAGTTCTGTTTTTCGTGTTTTAAGGAAGCTCCATACTGTTTTCCATAGTAGCTATCCACCAATTTACATTCTCAGGGACAAGGTCCCAGGGGCCCCCTTTTGTCTGCACCCTCGCACCCCTCGCACCCTCGCACCCTC
The DNA here is from genome assembly GCF_024542745.1 of Macaca thibetana thibetana. Classification (NCBI taxonomy): domain Eukaryota; kingdom Metazoa; phylum Chordata; class Mammalia; order Primates; family Cercopithecidae; genus Macaca; species Macaca thibetana. The sequence goes on along the minus strand of NC_065597.1, from coordinate 24,727,150 downwards.
GCCATTTGTTATCTTTTGTTTTTGATAATAGCCACACCTAACAGGTGTCAGGTGGTATCTCACTGTGGTTTTCATTTGCATTTCCTTGATGATAAGTGCCTTTTTTCTTTCTTTCTTTCTTTTTTTTTTTTTTTTTTTTTTGAGATGGAGTCTCACTCTGTCACACAGGCTGGAGTGCAGTGACGTGATCTCAGCTCACTGCAACCTCTGCCTCCCAAGTTCAAGCAATTCCCCTGCCTCAGCTCCCGAGGAGCTGGGATTACAGGCGTTCACCACCATGCTGGGCTAATTTTTTGTATTTCTAGTAGAGATGGGGTTTCACCATGTTGGCCAGGCTGGTCTTGAACTCCTGACCTTGTGATTTGCCTGCCTCAGCCTCCCAAAGTGTTGGAATTACAGGCATGAGCCACCGTGCCCGGCCCCTTTGCTCATTTTTATTTCTATCAAACAAATTCTGACAGACCTTTGCCCATTGATTGATTGATTGATTGATTGAGATAGAGTCTCGCTCTGTCACCCAAGCTGGAGTGCAGTGGTGCGATCTTGGCTCACTGTAAGCTCTGCCCCCCGGGTTCACACCATTCTCCTGCCTCAGCCTACCGAGTAGCTGGGACTACAGGCACCCGCCACCACGCCTGGCTAATTTTTTGTATTTTTAGTAGAGACAGGGTTTCACCGTGTTAGCCAGGGTGGTCTTGATCTCCTGACCTCGTGATCCGTCCACCTCAGCCTTCCAAAGTGATAGAATTACAGGCGTGAGCCACCGTGCCCGGCCCCTTTGCCCGTTTTTTAATTGGGTTATTTGGTTTTTTTGTTATTGAGCTGTAGGTCTTTTGCTTCTTCTCACATGTTTTCTAGCACTCCCCCTGGACCTGTTGGAAGTGGGCCCTCAGTAATGAATTGCTGGATGCATGAGTGGATGAACGAGGCCAAGCCCTTTTCCAAGATTCTCTGACCTCTTTTTTCTTAGTGTGCTCTTGGGGAGCTTCTAGCAAAGTCTAGCTACCTTTAGAGCAGCCTGTCAGTCACAAATGACAGCTCAGCTTACCAGGTTCTCATGTTGCACAGCGGTGGGGAGCGCCATTCACACTGCAGCATAAGTGACCGGAAAACAGCACATTCTAAGGCAGGCGCTGTAAGTGTTGCAGCCTGGAGATGTGCATTGCCGGGCAGCCCCAGAGCTGAGTTTGTAAGAATCCAATTGTTGCTCTCTTGGGTGAGCTTCACACTGCTCCCAATGACAGGGTCTGTCTTAAATTTCCTGAATTAATACTCCTGTCCCAGGCATGGGGTTAGATTTCTGTTGGACTCTCACTGGGCCCATCTGGGGCTGGCACCAACCGTTGCTGGTTTTGCTTGGAGGTGGGGGACGGTCATTGAGGTAGGTCCTCGCAGAGGACCCCTCAGAGAGAAGAGAATTATGGAGAAAAGGAAGGAAGTGCTAGCTATGAAGGGTGGGTGGGGCTCCAGGCTAGGTAATTAACAAGGGATGCAGAGGCACCCAGGCACCCAGGAACCAGTAACCGAGGGGAGCTCTTACTACTCCTGGGTTGAAGGGCGAGGGGAGTACACGGTGTAACTCAGTGCAGCTGGGAGGAGGCACAGGCCAGGTGTGAGCATCGCAGAGGTGCAGGCAGGGTTAGGGACGCTGAGGCACCCAGGAACCAGCAAGGGGCAGTTCCCAGGCTAAGGCTGAAGGGGTGAAACAGGGAGCTGCATTAGTTCGAGAGCTGGAATCCTGGTGGGCAACCCACGGAGGGAGGCAACTCCTGCCAACAACAGGCACAGCGGCTGGGATGCCAGGGAAGACACCCCCTACTTCTTCCAGCAGGGAGCCTGCATTCTCTCCCTTTTTTTTTTTTGAGACTTTGAGACGGAGTCTCGCTCTGTCGCCCAGGCTGGAGTGCAGTGGCCGGATCTCAGCTCACTGCAAGCTCCGCCTCCCGGGTTCACGCCATTCTCCTGCCTCAGCCTCCAAGTAGCTGGGACTACAGGCGCGCACCACCACGCCCGGCTAATTTTTTGTATTTTTAGTAGAGACGGGGTTTCACCGTGTTAGCCAGGATGGTCTTGATCTCCTGACCTCATGATCCGTCCGCCTCGGCCTCCCAAAGTGCTGGGATTACCAGCTGAGCCTGCATTCTCTAGCCTCACCCAGTGGGCAGAGGAGCTCAGCTGCTGCCAGGCAGAGCAGGGAGGAGGGCTGAGTGTGGCCCCCGGCTGCACCTTTCCCCAACCCTTAGAGCAATGAACATTTAGAGCAATGAACGCCAGGCCCTACGCCAGTAGAGAGGGCAAGATGGAGCAGGCTGAAGTGTCTGGCTCACGCATGCACATGTCTATACCAGTAGCTGGTCATCTGGTCCGAGGATGGGATCTCAGGGAGCCAAGGGCTTTTTGGACTGTTCATTTGATGTCCTTGGTGAGGCCTGCCTATCACCCCCGCAGTCAAGAGCCCTCCTGTCGTTTTCCATAGTGCCTGTGTTCCCTGGGTGACCCGAGGAAGGCACTGCTGAGTGACGGACACTCTCACCCTTTTTTTTTCTTTTGAGACGGAGTCTCACTCTGTCGCCCAGGCTGGAGTGCAATGGCGAGATCTCGGCTCACTGCAACATCCACCTCCCAGGTTCAAGTGATTCTCATGCCTCAGCCTCAGGAATAGCTGGGATTACAGGTGTGGGTCACTATGCCTGGCTAATTTTTGTGTTTTTAGGAGAGATGGGGTTTCACTATATTGGCCAGGCTGGTCTCGAACTCCTGACCTCAGGTGATCCACCCGCCTCGGCCTCCCAAAGTGCTGGGATTATAGGTATGAGCCACTGCGCCCGGCCTTCTCACCTTTCTTAAAAAGACTTGGCAGAGGCCTCTAGAAGGAGGCCACCAGGGCACAGAGAGAGGTGTGGACAGGCGGGGCAGGTAGCAGAGGGAGCTGGATGGTGTGGGAAGGACAGGGTGGAGGCTGGCAGAGGCAGCTCCAGCCAGAGTCTCTGGAGAGATGGTTTCGGGCCAGGCCCACAGTGGAGAGGCAGAGGGCTGGATCATGGACATCCTGGATTTCTGTCAGCATGTGGGGACAGGACATGCCTGGGCTGAGGACAAGGACACCCCTGCTGAGCTGGGGGACCCTGGAGGGTGACAGGTTTAGGAAGAGGGGTGAAAACAAAGCATTTTTTCTTTCTTTTTTTGTTTTTGAGACGGGAGTCTTGCTCTGTCGCCAGACTGGAGTGTAGTGGCGCAATCTCGGCTCACTGTTATCTCCGCCTCCCTGTTTTAAGCGATTCTCCTGCCTCAGCCTCCCGAATAGCTGGGACTACAGGCACGCGCCACCGCGTCCCGCTAATTTTTGTATTTTTAGTAGAGACAGGGTTTCACCATGTTGGCCAGGATGGTCTTGATTTCTTGACCTTGTGATCCGCCCGCCTCGGCCTCCCAGAGTATTGGGAGTACAGGCGTGAACCGCCGCACCCGGCCAAGATAAAACATTTCTTTTCGGACTTGTCAAGATTGCCTCTGGAGACATCTAGGGGGAGTAGGCAGCTGAAGTGTGGGCCTAGGAACCTGGCACTGACCAGCAGCACAGCATCACCTGGAAGCTCGTCAGGAATGCAGATTCCCAGGCCCCACCTAGAGCTGTGGCATCAGTATCTGCATTTCCACAAGACCCCCCAGGTGGATGGAGGGCACATTCTGTGGAGTAGCTCTGGGCTAGAGCTTTTGTAAGGCCCTGCTGAACAGCAGCATTGACCTTGGTCTATGACGTGGAGTCTCAGCTGGGGAGCGAACTGTTCTCCATGGGACATGTGGCAACATCTGGAGACACTCTGGTTGTCATAAATGGGGAAGGGGTGCTACTGTTGGATAGAAGCCAAGGATGCTGTTCAATGTCTGGCAACAAACACAACAGCTCCCTGCAACAAAGATGGCTCTGGCCCCAGTAGCCAACAGCAGCCAGGGTGCTGAGCCCTGGTCCTCAGGAAGTGCGTGCAGATGAAAGTGAGGGCGTCTCAGTACTGTCGGAGCCTCGGACTTCCCACCTGGGCTTCACCCCCTCCTTGGACCTTCTCCCCCTGGGCGCCGAGACACCACACACAAAGGCCAGACGTTGATGAGTCACTTACAGTTTATTTTTGCCTGAAAGTATTTCACATCTCTTTGTACACAGCTACGTGACAGTAGTATTAACCATCAGGAAAAGCAACAGTGCGAGGGGAAAGGTGGCATGTCTTGTTTCTTCTTTTTTTTTTTTCTTTTTATTTTTTATTTTTTTCTTCTGCTTCTTCCTGCACCAGAGTGCTGTGAAGTATGGGACTGGAGGGGCGCGGGGAGAAAAAAAAGAAAACCAAACAACTAAAAACAACAACAAAAAACAAAACACAAAACGGAACACACTCACACACACACGAAATAAAACCTGGCACGGAAAATGAATTAAGACTGGAACCCAATTTCTTTTTTTTTCCTTTTTTAAAAAAATGAGGGCATCGTAGGGGGGTAATAAAGTCTACCTAGCAAAGTATAAAACGACAAAAGCATGGTTTCCATTGAATAAGATTAAATATATATAAAACAAGTACACTGACTGTGGGGTAGGTTTGGAGGTGCCGGAGGAGGGAAGTATTTGTGCTAAACCAACAGAAAAAAGGGCTGGGGGGAGAGGGGGACCCCAAATAAACCATCAACGGGCTGTTCTGTACAGTGAGGGCTTGTTAAGAAAAAGCCGACTGTTTATAAAAGAAACGGAGGTTGGTTTGTCTTCGGAACAGGTGGGGACAGAAGGAGCGTCCTCATTGCAGTGGTCACATGTGGAAGGTGGGTGGGGAGGGCAGTCGGGCTGGCGGAGGCAACGTATCTCTTTTCCCAAGAGACCATGCAGAGAGGCGGGCATGCATGGGGCCACGTGAAGCACACGATGGCAGGGGGAGCCCATGGGTGACAGAGTCTCCGTTGGGGACAGGGGACAGCAAAGGCTGACAGGGACAGGAGCTCCCTGGGGGTGGGGAACAGCTCTTTCACCGGGGTGGACTGGAGAGGGCGGATGAGCAGCCTCCCGTTCAAGTCTAAAAGGTGCCGAAAGAGCTTGGGCCTTAGAGGAGCAAGAGGATCTCGATCCTTCCTCCTCCTCCAGCCTGAGCCCCACCTTGCGAGGGAGCTGGAGACATTTGGAAATCAGAAACGCACAGTGGTGGGTGGGGGAGGTGGGCAGACAGACAGACAGAAGAGAGAGCATTAGCATAGAGAATCCATCACGAAAAAACAATTAATTGTTCCAAGGAGGTTTTTTCTCTTTTTGTTGTCTGTTTGTTTCCTTTAAAAAAATAACAATACTACTACCACTAACCCGACAGCTGACTGGTTTCTACAGTACTACACGCCGGGGCGGGGCGGGGCGGGGCGGGGCGGGGGGGCGGGGGGACGGTCGAAGACTTCATAAATAAGAGGCGGGTCCCAGACCCGCAATTTGTCAACATGTCTTAAATAGGTGCATTATTTAAATCTTATGTACAACAAGAATCACTTTGCATAGCAATGGTGAGGACACAGGACGGGTGCAGTGATGTGACTGGGTCTTCTTGTCCCAAGGGCGGGGGGCGAGTTCGCAGCTCAGCTCGGAGCCTCTAGGAAGAAAGCATCCTTCGTCCGGCCCGCAACGGTGGCATCAGAGTTGACTTTTCCCACACGACGGCATCAAACACAAAGGCAAAGAAAATCCACAAAGGGTCCCCCACCCCCCAGCCCACCCCCAACCCCCTCCCCGACCCGCTGATGCTCCTCTTGTTGCTACAAAGTCCACTTTAGATCAGGTCAAAGGTTCCAATTACGAAGCTAAAAGAATTCGGTGGGGGCTGGGCGTGCTTGTGGACCCCCTCCCCCCCCCCCCCCCCCTCCGCCCCCAGAAAGACTCCCCATCTATCTCACAGCCAGGGCACCAGGGTAGGACCCCAGGACCGGCTGCTCTGCGGCTTAGTCAAGAGTTGTTTTGTCGCGGTTGCAAATGTCTTCCTGCTCGAGCTGGGAGCTTCACCAGGCTTCAGTGTAGCGGACGTCCACTTCCTTCAAATTGGGAAGCTTGGCCTGGGGGTAGCAATAAGGGTCCTTGTCACGTGCAGGCCATTCCCTTGCAGAAGCTGACAGTGCCTGACTCCACCCACACTGCCGGCTGGGGGTCCCTGCCACCCTCTCCCCACCTTGGTGCTGTGGGCTCCCTGGGCTCTTGGAGGGTTGGGTGGCCTTAGGCAGACAACAGAACAGGTGGGATGTGCCCTGGCCCCAGAGAAACCAGGCAGTGGGGCTCCCATGCCCCCACCTCAGAGAGGCTTCGGTCTTTGTCTTTGCAAGTGGAAGCACTGGGGTTTGAACCCAGGCCCTGCCACTTGCTGCTGCATGACCGTGGGCAGATAACCCAGCCTCTTGGAGCCTCAGTTTCTTCCTGTGTGGGCCAATCTGATTCTAGTCCCTGGCTCAAAGGATAGGGCTAGGGGTTAAATAGCAAATGCAGAAAGCCCAGGGCACCGTTATAAGCCCTATGAAGGGAAACTGTTCTTATTTTTACGGTTAGTGATATTCTCATCGTTATCAGAAAATGGACGGGGTGAGTGATGCGGATCCCAGTAAGTCCCAGGTACCCGGGGTTTGGCTTAGATTCTTCCCACTTGGGGCTTCCCCTTCGCTGGATGCGTTGCTAGACTCTACGATTCCACCTGCTGCGTCTCTCCATCGTTTTCTGCTTTCTGTTTCTGCTACTCAGACTTCCACTCTTCTTCTATAAACAGTTGGCTTTTTTTCTTAACAAGCCTCCACTCTACAGAGAGGTAGCTGCCTCCTAACTGGCCTCACGCCTTTACTTCCTCCCTCCCAACTTTCCTGTACACTGGCCAGCATACTTTTTGGATGCATGTACACATATGTATGCATGAACATGCACACATGTACACACACGCACATGCAATTCCTCACTGCTGCTCTCCTGTGCTCAACAACCCTCAGTGGCTCCCCACTGCCCAGGCAGAGGTCACAGGTGGGGACCTGCAGCCACCTGCAGTGCTATAAAGCGTACTAAGCCAGCCCTTCAAAATTAGGAGACTTCGCAGAAGAATCTAGGTTTCAAGGTTCTCTTGAAAAATGGGAAGGTCTGGCCAGACTGGGCAGTGAACAGTGGGGCGTGGCCTGCCTGGCACTGAGTGTAGGCTCCTCCTCCAAAGGATAAGCAGCTGCTGTTTGCTCGAGTCCCCTCCACAGGGAGGCTGGTCACAGGCTGGCAGCATCAAGTTGGCACCATGTCTCTCTCAAATGCGTGAAAATGAAAAAATCGACTGAAAGTGATTTTTCTTCCCGAGTGGCCTTTCCTGCACTCCCCATGTCCTCTTTTCAGCTTGTTCTCAGTAGCGTCTGACTTTCAGCACTCTGAACTCAAGATAATCCAGGCAGCATTTCTCAAACATGAGTGTGCACAGGGATCCCCCAGGGTGGGGTTACCTGGGGTGGCCTGGATCCTGCATTTCTGTTGGCCCCCAAGTGGTGCCAAGGGCACTGGTCTGCAGATGCCACCCTGAGTGCTGAGGTCTAAACGCTGGGGTGAGTGATCTGCTGGCTGTGCCCCTGCCACCTGCTGCGTCCCATACATCCTCTCTTGGACCTCACTCTCTGCTGACTGTCCCTCCTGGCCCCACCAGGCCCTGTGCCCACCTTGGTTTGCTGAGCTTGCCTGTGCCTGCCAGGAAGGACTATCCCCCGGGCAGGGACTGTGGCAGCCACACCTTGGTGTCCCTGACCCTGACATGGGCCTGGTACACAGCAGAGGCTCCAGAAGCATCTGGAGGATGCCCCAGTGAGCACGCCCTGGCGGCAGGAGGCCTGGTTGTAGGAGATGGGCCCCAGCCAAGGGCTGCCGGGGGATTCCCTCTAAGTGGCTTCCAGGGCACGGAGGTGCCAGCATGGCTCATGGGCGCCATCTGTGCCTTCTCACCTTTGAGCCCAGCCCTTCTCTCCCAGGATGCTGGCCCTCTGCCGGTCCCGCCTGCTCCTTCTGGGGCAGCTGGTACAGCCCCAGGAGGATGGGGTGACAGGATGACAGGAGGCGACTGAAGGCCTGGCTCCTCCAACCTTCCCAAGACGTGCAAGTGCATTTCTTAAAACGCCCCTGTCTTCTACCCTCTGATCCTTTTTCTTTCCCTGATTTCACTTGCTGGCCTAGTGCTGGTGCAGTGCAGCCCTCAGTGGTGTGAGGCACCCACCCTGCTCAGCCCTCCCTGCTTCTACTCCTGCTCCCTCTCAAAATATTTATTTCCTAACACCCAGAGCACGCTTTGAAAAGCGTGACTCACTGCTCTGCTGTGACCTGTGAGGGCATTTTCATCCGGCCCCAGCCCATTCCCTCTCTCAGTTCCTGGCTACATTTGCTACAAAGCCAGGCCTTGCCAATCTCTTCTGTCTCAGGACCTTGACACTTGCTCTTCTTCTCGCCCTTTGTATTTCTGGCTTCTTACCTTTTGGGTCTCAGCTCCTGTGGCCTCTTCATCAAAGGGACCATCCCTGATCACCCCAGGCCACACAGGCCCTCCTATTTCCAATGACTTCCCTGCTGCTTCCTCTTTGTTACTCCTTTTGACCTGCCTTTATTTATGTATTGATCTGCGGTGTCATCGTCTTTTACTGGAGAATGAGCTCTGGGCAGCAGATGCACCAGCATCCAGATGCCGGCTGGAGAAAGGAGGGGAGGAGAGAGGGGAGGAAGGATGGAATTACCTTCAGATCTTCGTAGGTGTCAGCTGAGAGCTTGGTGCTGTTCATGTTTAAACTGCAGAGACTCTTCATGGCTGTACAACAGACAGATACAGTTGTTAGGAGAGTGAGGCCCCAAAGGTATGCCGGTATGGCATGGCCAAGCTGGAGGAGCTGAACGTAGGTGCCAGGCCCCCTGTTAGGAGATGGGGCTGGGGAGGAAGGTTTCGCAGGCACAGCCAGGATAGGTGGCCTACTAGACCCTGAAAGTCTGTTTCAGGCATGTGCTGGTCTGAACAGAGCCTTCGTTCTCTTCCCATCCGCTGAGTCTCCCTTCCCTTCTGGTCCCTCTGTCGTGTCCCCCCACTGCCTGGACCTGATGTCCCCAGAGCTTGCCTGCCACACCCCAGACCAGGCCCAAGATCTCCCCGCTAAGGGAACCCCGGATGCTCCCCGCCATCGTCACTGACTCGGGTGCTGCTTCTTGAAAGCAAGCCTCAACCTCTGCTTTGTGTAGGAGTCACAAGGAGAGCAGACCCCTCCACCCACTCCCAGAGATGCTGAGCAGGGCTGCAGCGGGGACCAGGAATCCGCACTGTTCATGAGGACCGCGCCCCCCGGGGAATGCCAGTGGAAGCAGTCCATGTGCATTTGCAGCCAAACTGGCTGAGCGCTGCCTCTCTGCTTCCATTGACCCAGTCACCTGCCCCCACCTCCTCCCAAGCCATCCAGAATTTGCCAATGACCCCGTAGGAGTCATGGCCCCGCCCAGGGTGCCTCCCCCTTGGCCAACTCCCACAAATCTGTCTTCACACCCAGACTCAACAGCACCTCCCCCGGAAGCCTTCTCTGACTCTTCCCACTGAGCCACGGGTCTTCTCGTTTAAAGCAGTGGGCCTGGAATAGGGAAAGCCGGTCAAATACAGAAGCCGGGGCTCAACGTCCCTCAGGGTAGTTCAGTCAGTTGGGGTTGGGACACAGGAATTGGCCTTTCTAGGTTCCTTGAGAATTCTGTGGCTCCTTCTATTATGACAGGGCTTCTCAAATGTCAACGGGCCCGGGAGTCTCCCAGACATCTGCTTACCGTGCGCTGTCTGAGTCAGGAGGTCCGAAGTGGGCTTGGGAATGGACATTTCTGACCAGCCCCCAGAAGACGCTGCCGCCACTGGTCGGGGGACCACAGTGGCAACATACTACAGCCCCATCCTTGAACTTCACCCCTCAGTGGACTGCGAGTGTCAGGAGGGCATGGGCTGGCCTTATTCATTTTTTCTATTGCCTCTAGAACATAAGCTCCCTGAGGTCAGGGATATTTTTCTCTGTGTTGTTCCTGGCCCTTGGAATGGTGCCTGGTCCACAGCAGGTGTGCAGTGAACACATGTTCGTGAATGAATAAATTTCTCTGTGCACGGTGCAAAGTCAGCTCTTGGCCAGTTTGGTTGAAGCAAAGAAGGAACGAATAAAGCAGCCCCTCACCCCCCAGTTGCCCCCGAGGCACTCACAGCTCAGGGCCAGCAGGCCAGCGTCTGTGACCGGGGTCTCGCACAGGTTCAGCACCTGGAGCATGGTGAGGTGTTCCGACAGGAGCCGCAGGCCGGCGTCTCCAAACTGTAGGGCACAAAAACTCTCAGCCCTCTCCTGGCCACCTCTGGGGAAGTGACTCGGAGGCTGGGGCAGAGGTGGAGGAAAGGGATGGGGACAGAGCCTTGCTCTGAGGCCCATGGCCCACCAAGCCCTGGGGTCTGGGCTGCGCTCGCTTCTCCTAAACAATTCCACGCCTCTCTGACCCGGGTTAGAATCCAGCTTCTGCTGTTGGGAGTGGAACCAGGCCAGGGCCCCTAGGAGTCAGTTTTGCCTCCACGAAGGAGGGCTTCGAACTTGTCCTTTCCTAGCTTCGAGATGCTGCCTAGGCGGCTTTCTCCTGCTGGGTGGACAGTGGAAGGATAGGGCTGGGCCAGGGGCAGGCTGCAGGGACTGTCCCCAGTTTCTCTTCTGGAAAACGAGGGTGAGGGCAGAACCTGCACTTCACAGGCGTGCAGTGAAGGCCCCTTCATCTGCTCTGTGCAGAGTACTGAGCGGTGCAGCTGACACTGAGCTGCGACTCAGCAGCCACTGGTGTTACTATAACAAAAAGACCCAGAAACCTCCCGCGCAGCCCCGGGCAGGCCAGTGAAGCCCGGCTCACGTCTCAGCTCCACCTCTCAGAACCTCAGGACTCGGAACTGGGCACAGTATTTCCAACTGGGAAATGGGCCTCAGGGCTTCACGAGGTCCTCAACCTCCTCTAGCCTCAGGGATGGGGTGCTGAGCTTGAGGAAGGGGTCATGTGGTAAGCGATGCCTGGGGTGTAGGCAGGGAGGCGGGTGAGGGGGCAGGGAGGAGGGTGAACGAGTTAGGAAGGAGGGTGGGGGGCAGGGAGGAGGGTGAGGGGGGCAGGGAGAAAGGCAAGGGGGGGTAGGGAGGAGGGCGAGGGGGCAGGGAGGAGGGCGAGGGGGCAGGGAGGAGGGTGAGGGGGGCAGGGAGAAAGGCGAGGGGGCAGGGAGGAGGGCGAGGGGGCAGGGGGAGGAGGGTGAGGGGGGCAGGGAGAAAGGCGAGGGGGCAGGGAGGAGGGCGGGGGGGGGGAGGGAGGAGGGCGGTGGGGCAGGGAGGAAGGCGGGGGTGCAGGGAGGAGGGTGGGGGGCAGGGAGGAGGGTGGTGGGCAGGGAGGAGGGTGAGGGGGCAGGAAGGATAATGATGGGGGCAGGGAGGAGGGTGAGGGGACAGGGAGGAGGGGGGAGGAGGGGGCAGGGAGGAGGGGAGGGGGCAGGGAGGAGGAGGGTGAGGGGGCAGGGAGGAGGGTGAGGGGGCAGGGAGGAGAGTGATGGGGCAGGGAGGAAGGTGAGGGGGCAGGGAGGAAGGTGAGGGGGGGCAGGGAGGAAGGTGAGGGGGCAGGGAGGGAGGGTGAGGGGAGCGGGAAGGAAGGTGAGGGGAGCAGGAAGGAGGGTGGGGAGTAGGGAGGAAGGTGAAGGGGCAGGGAGGAGGGTGAGGGGGCAGGGAGGAGGGAGAAGGGGCAGGGAGGAGGGTGGGGGCAGGGAGGAGCGTGGAAGGCAGGGAGGAGGGTGAGGGGGCAGGGAAGAGGATGAGGGGGCAGGGAAGAGGATGAGGGGGCAAGGAGGAGGGTGAGGGGAAAGGAAGATGGTACAGGAGAACAGGGAGGAGGGTGTAGAGGTGGAGGAGGTGTGGAGGGCCTGGAGCAGGGTGGGAGGATGTACCTGAGTGGACCACAGGTTCAGCTGCTTGAGCGAAGGCAGTTTGATGAGGTGCTCGGCGCAGGCACTGGTTACATTGGTGAAGGCCAAACTGAGGTTCTCCAGGTTTCCGAAGGAGCCAGAGCTCAGCAAACGAGCCAAGTCAGCGTCCTGCAAGCAGATGCGGGAGAGGCCTGAGGGACCTGCTGGGATCTCCTGAGACCCTGGGCCCTCCTATCCCCTATCCTCCTCCTCTCCCTCGCCCTACAGGGAGCTGTTCCTGGGGGGCGGCAAATCCCAGGAGCCGAGGTTGGGGCATGGCTTGGTGGGATGGGCCAAGGGGGTGGTCAGAGAGGGAGGGGCTGCCGCACATCCCATGGATGACAGCTGCCAGGCGGAGGAGAAAGCCTCCAGTGCTGTGACTCACACCCTGAGTCACCAGCGGGGTGTTCCGAGGCCACGATCCTCCCACAGGCGTCTGTGCGTGTGTGTCTTTGTGTGTGTGCCTGTATGTGTGGATATCTGTGTGTGTCCGCATGTGTGTCTGTATATGTGTGTGTCTGTACCTGTGTGTGTCTGTGCATGCCTGTGTGTGTGGGTGTGTCCGTGTGTCTGTGTGTGTGTCTGTCTGTGTGCATCAGGGTATGTGGCTGGCTGTCTCACTCCCAGGCAGCAGCTCATGCAAACACCGAGGCCACACTCAACTCTAATGCCTGAAGACATCAGCGCATGCCTAAGCACTGGACTCGGAGGTTCCTGAGACTCCCCTCCATCCTTGAGTGTTAGTGGCCATGTGGCTGCCCGGAATGAAGGCTGATTTCCAGCCTCCCTTGCCACTAAGTGTGGCCCCACACACTAAATCCAGAAAACGGATGTAAGTAGACATGTCAAGTAGAACTTCCAAGAAGTTTCTTAAGAGGAAGGGGTATGTCCTCCTTCCTGCTGGCTGGAATGGAAACAAGATGGCTGGAGCCTGAGCAGCCCTTTTGGTCCAGGAAGTAGCAGCCATGTATCAAATACAATGCGGGCATCAGAATAGAAGGAAATAAGATCCTTAAAGACCTTGCAAAATGCGAATGGTAAGATACACAAGCCTCCAAGGGTTGCTGTGAGGATAAAATGAACTAATAGAATAGCATCTGGCACACAAATGCTCAAGGTATATCTGCTATTATTCCCAGTATTATTAATAACTGGATATCAACACCATTATCACCAACGATCTATATCACATTTTAACTTTGTTTTTGGTTTTCGTATCTCTTCCTCTAAGCTACCTCCTGGAAGAGCTGGCGTGTTAAGTACTAGGGGGTCCTTGTGCCTCGCCCTCCATCACCTCCCATCTCAGCTGCAGACACCACCTGCCACTCCCCAACAGAGAGGACCAACCCACTCTCTCCATCCAGCCCCAAAGAGAACCAAACCAACTCACTGTCGACTTGGAGGGCAGTGTTAGCCTGGTGGGCCCGCCTTTCCTTTGCTGCAACAGAAACCAGGCTGGTTACAACCATTCTTTTCCCCAGGTTTCCATCCTGGACTTCCACCCCTGTTAACAGCACTCATGGAGCCATCATTATTTTCTCGGTTGTACAAGGCAACATGGTGGTCTTGGTCTCAGGGGCAAAGCCAGAGATGGGGTTTGAGCACCGGTGGTTTATTAGAAGGTGACCCCAAGAAACACCAGTAGAAGAGTGGGGAAGTGACACTGTGGCTGCCCATAATGGAAGGGGTGTTATCAATCCAGCTATCACTGGATAGATGGGTACTGCCACCACATCCCACCAGGGTACTCTAAGAAATGGTGGAGAAGCCATGTCTCAAACGTATCTCACGGAATGGGTGAAACATATCTCACTGAAGGGAGCTGGGGTATTTATACACACTCTCCCAAGAGGCACTGGTTGACGGCTGCTCCAGCAGATTAGAAGGCATCGATTTCCTGCCCCTTCGGTCCTTCTGTGCACACATGTGAGTATACGCACGCGGACATACGAAGTCCTTCAGCAAAGAGGTGTGGGTGCTGGCATTTGGAAGTTGGGCCCCCATGCACTTAAGTGGAAGGGTCTAAGGGACATGGAGGAGGGAGGGTGGGCACTGTCCTGGCCAGGCTCCAATGAGCTACGTGACTCTGGGCGTTGCTTTGCCTCTCTAGGCCTCTCTTTGATTACCTGAAAAGTGGCAGGTGGTAATACCAATTTCTTGGGTTTGGAGAAGAATTCAATGAGACTGAGGTCCACTCAGGTCCAAGTACTAGCTCCCCTGGAACCCGCCCTGGCCTGCTGGGCAGGGGAGTGGTCCGGAGCAGCCGGGGACTCACCAGCTCCTTCAACTCCCGCTGCCGGTCGCACAGCTGCTCATACATGCGCTTCCCCACGTCTGTGCTCTCCAGGGTTGAGATGATCTGCAGTTGGGTGTCGTTGTTGTCAATGATGTTGTATTCCAGCATCAAGCACAGGATCTGCCCAGAACCACAGTGGTGCATTATGGACCCGGCCTGCCACCCCAGCTAAGCACACTCTGTGCATCCCAAGGGTCTTGTTTTGAAAACCAGCAACCCCACTCTCCCCTCTCCGAAGCCCTGGCTGTGTGAGGTTGGGCAAATCACCTGCCCAACTTCCTGCCTGTGCAATGGTAGCACCAGTGCCCACGCACTGAGGTTCTCCGGGTTCAAACGTCAAAGGACATGGGAGTCTCCCAGGCGTCTGCTTACCGTGTTGTGTCTGGACACGCGGCAGGCCCCTGAGGATGTCTGCAGGCCCCTAAGCACTGGTGGAAAGCCACACCTCTCTCTCCCCCCAGTTTCTTCCCCAGTGGCTGTCACAAAGCAGGTGTTCAAGCTCATAGAACGGCTCGCAGCCCTGGGCCCATCTACCACACACAGCTCCAGAGACGGCCTCGTGACTGTACATGTGGCTCACCTGCCTGGGAGTCAACATGCCTGACAGCCCTGCCTCTGACATTCCCTTTCCAATGACTTATTTTTATTTATTTGTTTATTTTTGAGATGAGGTCTTACTATGTCGCCCAGGCTAGTTTCGCCCCCCTGGGCTCAAGCGATCCCCCTACCTCAGCCTCCTGAGTTGCTAGAACTACAGGTGCATGCCATGGTGCTCAATTCTCCTAGCACTTCTCACTCGCCAAGGAACGGTCACTCAGCCCAAGCTTTTCACAGCACCTCTTGTCTGTCTCCTGTCTCCCTGCTCAACCCTCCCCCATGGCCTCCGAATCCCTGTCACAGGACAGCCTAGACTAAATCCAAACTCCTTCCCAGCACCTCTGGGTACCCAGAAGGCTCTTCATGCACATCCACCCACATCCCAGACCTCTTGCCCCTTGGTTCCCTGTGTTCCAGCCACCCTGGCCCTCCCTGGTGCAGGACCTCAGCCCGGGCTGTCCCCACAGCCTGCTCAGCTCCCACCTTCCCGCTGCCTCTTCCCCAGGGCTCACATCTCCCCCAACTCTCATTTCCATGGGAGCTCCCATGGCTTTGCCCCGCCTGCCAACTCTTCGATGCTCTTCCCACTGAGGGTGAAGTCTAGCTCCCACGCCTTTGACTGAGGGCCGGCCACAGTGACTCAATGCCAGCAGTAGGATGTGGCAGAAGTGATGCCGCCTGCCTTCCAAGGGAGGCTAAGTTAAAAAGTGATAAGGCTTCTGCCTTGGTTCCCTTGGGACAGTCGCTCTGGGAGTCCCAGGCTTCTGGGGACTTTGGAGCATGCAGGGAGAGAGAGGAGCAGCAGCAGGTGAGGGGTGGCCTGCAGGGCTGGGTGTGTGTGTTCTAGGCAGGTGGGCAGACTACCCGGACGCCATGAGGTGGAGAGTGTGGCTGAGAAGCCCCACCCCGCAAAACCCTCAGTGTCTGAGGCCTCTCAGGCCAATGCAAGAAGCCTTGGGGCTCATCCAACCTGGCCCCATCCGACTAATGAGGCCCCAAGTGAGAAGTGCGTAGCTGTGCCCAGGCACCCCAATGCCCATGTGCGAAATAAATGAGCGATCTTGTTTTAAAGCCCTCACTTAGGGGTGGTTTGTTACACAGCAATAGATGAGCAGAACAGAAGCAACCCCAACCCCACCGATCCATGGATCAGCTGGATCACACCAGAAACAAATATACTGTGTGATGAAGGCTCGAGGCTCCCGCTAAGCTCAGGGCGGCCGGGACTGCATGCCTCGCCCACTGCCCCCCGTGCCTCGCCCACTGCCCCCCGTGCCTGCAGCAGCTCCTGGCTCCCAGCAGATGCTCTATCAGCAAGGACAAGGGACGGGGAGCCAGCCATCCCGCTAGAGACCCCGACCAGCTCCTTACCTCCACCATGGTCTGGTTCCCCCTCAGTGCCAGGAGCATGCAGGGACCCAGCTTGTTTTCCGCCAGGGAGAGCAGGAATTTTTTGGTCTTGTAACAGGAGCCCATGAGGATGTGCACCTGTGAGGCAAGAAGGCCCAGGTGAAGGGACAGAGACACCCAGTGCCAGCCTCCAGCATGCCGGCAGGAAGTGAGCCCAAGAGTCACTGAACAGACCTGCCTACACGCTGTCCGAATGGCCAGTGTTCTAGGATCACCAGGCCCCCGGGGGAGGCAAGAGATCCTTCCCCCGCACACGGTCTAACCCAGATGAACCCTGAGGACGCTACGCTGAGTGGAATAAGCCAGTCGCGAAAGTCACGTTCACGATACCTCTTTTCATTCTGTCTTTTGCCTTTTACGGTTTTTAGTAGGACCTGATTTAACTGCAAGCCCCATCTCAGCAAGGGTATCTTTTGTATAAATTTATAATACTAAACGCAGTAAAAGCTGACTAGAGTGCAATTTAAAGTCTATTGATTGAAACAAATGTAGCCCTTGCTATTTTTATTTTTTCCTCGCTCTATTGTCCAGGCTGGAATGCAGTGGTGCAATCTTGGCTCACTGCAACCTCTGCTTCTTGAGTTCAAGCAATCCTCCCACCACAGCCTCCCTAGTAGCTAGGGTTACAGGCATGCACCACCATGCCTGGCTAATTTATTTGTATTTGTAGTAGAGATGGGGTTCACCATGTTGGCCAGGCTGGTCTTGAATTCCTGATTTCAAGTGATCCGCCCGCCTTTGCTTCCCAAAGTGCTGGGATTATAGGCGTGAGCCACTGTGCCCGGCCCTTGTGTTTTTTAAGTATGTGTAACAGAGTCTCTAAATATGTAATCTCCTGCCATTATAAAAGTTCTGATGTTTTAAACACTGATTACGTTGAAGTTTTAAGCAGAAGGATGACTCCGACTCCACTTACATGAGGTGCCTGGATAGGGAAATTCGGAGACAGAAAGGAAAAGTGGCTGCCAGGGACCGAGGATGAGAGGAAGGGGGAGTGAGTGTGTAACGGATGCTGAGTTTCAGTTTCGGAAGATAAGAACGTTCTGGAGATGAACGGTGGTGATGGTTGCGTAACAACGGGAATGTCTTTAATGTCACCGAACAGTGTGCTTACAGATGCTAACTTTTACATTACGTGTATTTTACTGCCAAAACCAAAAAGGCCCCCTTCCCTGCTCCCCTTGGGAGTCTGCTGACAGTCGATCCTTTGAATTCCTGGCACTGCTGGAACCGGGCAGAAACTTCTAGGCAGGCTTTGCAAGGGGGGTGTACATCTCGGGGTAGGGGACGTGATGAAGCCCAGACACCTCTGCCAAGCCCGCTGTGAGCTCGGAACGGTGTTTTGGGAGACTGCCTGCCCCAGGAATCCAAGAATTGGCACATCCTGCTCCCTCCCGGGTTATATGTTGGGCGGTCTTTTTTTCTGATGCATGGGTGATGGGGGCCCAAGGGGAGGGGTCCCCGGCCACCAGGGCTTGGGGGAGGCCTGGACATCCCACTGGCTTTCCTCCAACTTCACACAATGGCAAATGCCCTTGGCGGTGGAGAAAGCAGCCTCATCGAGGGGCCGGCTTCCAAGCCATGCGTCTCCATGGCAACAACACACTTCCATCCAGCGGCTGCCTGCTTCCTTCCTTGTGTGTATTTTTTCCGCTCCATCATGAACAGCTCTGGCATACCAATGCAACCTCTCGGGCTGGGAAGCCGCCAGCTCCCTGAGCCTTCTTGCACCGAATCCCCACACTGTAGGGTGGTGGTGGGGCTGCGGAGCGTTGCTATGGTGAAGCTGTGACATCAGCGGAGAACCCGAGAGGTGACCGAGAGCACAAGAGAGGTGGTGCAGGCTGGCAGTGGTAGTCACATTCCTAGATGCACAGGGCCCTGAGAGGCCTGGGGTGGCAGGCAAGGAGTGGAGAGGGAGCGCATGAGGCAAAGGGCCTAAAAATAAGCCCCTTTCAAGAAGCTTCCAGGGGTAGCGCCTCAATTTGTCATCACTGCACAAACATCTTTGCTAAGTTCAGTACGGAGAGCCAAACCAGCCACCCAGCAGAGACGAGAATCACCACTGGCGTCATTTCTGAGCAGCAACTGTGCCGGCCCACTGGGCGCCCTGCATCTCCTGTTGCATGCAATCGCTATGGTAACCGCGAGGGGTCAATGCGATGCTCCTGGACGAGCGGCTGAAGCTGGCAGAGGCAAATTACCAGCCCAAGTGTGGGAGCACCAGTGACCAGTAAATGGAGCTGGTTTTCTCAGCAAGTGGAGTCAGTGAGGTTGCTGGCCACTAGGGTGCAGCATCTGCCCTGGGGGAGGAAGAGTCTGGCCCTTTACTCCTGAAAGCATGTGGACCTGGCCAAGGAAGGGCTTGGAAACAGAAGGCCTGTGTGACCCCAGGCACGCCACCGAACCTCTCTGGGCCTCTGTTTCAACAGAGATGTAATTCAGCAACAAGGATGCTGTACCGATTAAAAAGGATAGTGCACATGAAGTGATGGATACAATGCCGGGCACAAAGAAAGTCATCACGGATTCAGCTGTTGGTTTGGTGACCTCAGACCGCACATGATGGTGGGGACAATCACCCTGACTGGGACACCTCCTTGTAAGGATTAAACAAGCTGGTGGACCTGCAGTGCTTTCCAGAATCCCTGGTCCCACTGGGCACTCAATCCCTTGTAGGAACATAACCATGACAATGAACTGTGTGACCTTAGGCAGTAACGCCCCAGGCTTTAGCTGCCTTGGGTATAAAATGGGGCAACGACATGTGTCCTCTTCTCACTGAGCTGTGAGAGACGGAGTGCAACTGGGATGCCAAGTGCTTGGCTTGGAGCCTCAGATAAGAAATGAGTAAGTGACGGTCACAGCCACCACCACCACCTTCATGACCAGCACTGTGTAAGCCTGGAAACTCCAGGGCTGGGTCCAGGTGATGGGCGCAGCTGTTTTACTAGTCAGGCATGGCAAGCCCAGGGCCCCCTGGAAGTCGCCCCACTGGGGTCTCACTGCATACCATGCTGGCGAACAGCTCCCCGTCATCGTCACAGGCCACTCCTCCGGGGCTGTAGAGCTGGAACCAGCCATCTTTGCCGGCCCGCACACTCAGCAGGCATGAGTGGACCTGCCAGACAGGGGAAGACACAAGTGTGAGCTGCACGCAGCCCTGGTGACGAGGGCGACCGCGATCTGCACACACGAATGGGAAAGGCTCGGGCAAGTCCCGCAGTCAAGAAACCCGCTTGTTTCCTCCAGCAACCCCCAGCCTTCCACCAAATGCCATGAAAGGTCTTTTGGGGAACACCGTGGCCCCACACCCTGGGGGATTCTGGCTACTGGCTGGCAGTTGCACAGGAGGGAGGGCAGGCCCTGGCTTGACAGGCTGATCTGAATGAAGCGGGCCTGCGGCTGCACCAGGCAGAGATGTCCAGAGCAACCGCCCACAGTCAGCCCCCTTTCCCCTTCTCCTGCGCCTTTTCCCTTCTGCTATGCCTTCCTCTGGACGGGGCCATCTCCTGGGTCTCCGTCCTCTGTCCGGTTCTCTGTCCCCCTCTCTCTGTGTTTCTAACTCCTCTCCCGTGCTCTCTGCCCTCTCGCTAGAAACCTCTCCCTGCTATCTGTCTGAGGTTCTGCTGCCCCCAGCACCGACTCTCCCTCTTGGGTGTCTGCCTTCTTCCCTTTCTGGACTTGTGTGGGCACCATCCTCCCCTCCAGGTATCTGCCCTGCTAAGCTCTCTCTCTCTCCCCTCTTCTTGGGGACTCTGCCACCCTCTCTCGTTAGGTCTCATCCCCACTTCCTTCCCCGAGTCTTTGTCCCTCTCCACTGAAGGATCTCTGTCCATGGCTGGGGGTGGTTTCAGTGCCCAAAGCAGAGCTCTCACATTCCTTCCCAGAGCTGTGTGTCTGTGTGGATGGGCCTGCTTGTGCATGTGAGCACACATGTGTGAGCGTATAAGAGGAATTCCACATCCACTCTGGCCCCTGCTGTGATTACACAGAGAGAGAGGGAAGGAGGGAGAGGAGGAAAAGCGGCGAGAGTGAGGGAGAGAGAGCATGAGAGCGAGAGTGCGCACAAAACACAAAGGACTTTTCCCCACCTCCTCCCGTCCTCGGAAGAAAGCTGAGAGAAGTTCCTCATTATTTCCTTTAGGAAAGGACAATTTTGCTGCCAAGAATCAGTTACCCACAGATACTAAACTGATCACAACCCACACACGAGCACACAGAAAACAAAGGCAGTGGCTTTTATTTTTCCCTCTGAGCTGTAAGAATATCAAGGGTTTACTTACTGACTTCAAAGCGATAAGGACTTAGGAGTATAAGATGCTATTCAACACACACAGCAAATAATTTTAAAGGAAACAACTTTGGCTTCATTTAGGAAGGTGTGAAGGTAGGAGGGAAGGCAGAAAGAAGAGTGAGGAGGAAAAGGGAGACAGAATCAGCAGAGAAAAGAAAGAGGCAAACAGGAGAACAAGGGCCTGGGTGTGGGACTTTGGCCAGGGGAGCTGGCTCCTTCCAGACCTGCAGGTCACTTGGGGCCTCATGCACGCTACCCGAGTTTGAAAATTACCCTCCCAGCAGCTGGCCCTGCCTCTCTACTCCGAGAAGCAGCTGGTACCACTTTTGTTCTCCAAACGTCAAAGTCTGGGTTTGAATAAAGGCTCAGTTCCCAGGAGAATTCTGAGATGCTGTCTTCACAGGTGGCAAGGAATGACTTAAGTTTTAGAAGAAGAATGGAGACACTCACTGGTCCCTGACATTTAAAAGCACCATATCCACCATTTCTCCTTTTTCCCTCCACGCCTGAGGATCCCTTGGGGAAATGGATGTTTAGAATTGGGGTGTTTTGGAACTAGATTCTTCAAGACCCCTCCAGAACTAGGTTTTTCAGTGTGGCCTGGAGACCAGTCCCTCAGAACCACTTGGGATGCTTGTTCAAAATGCGTCAAAATGCATATGCTTGGCTCCACCCAGGCCCCATGAGCTGGAACCAGGAAGGAATGTAGGGGCGGGCGGGGGGGTCTGCCTTTTGAACAAGCTACTCAGGTAATATAGTTTGAGAACAGTTATCTAGAACTTCTGGAATTACAGCCTGATAAACTGCGGGTTCTGAGTCAGAGAGACCCACCATGGTTGGACACGACAAGACCTTGGGGTCTATGTGTCCTCAGATTCCTCTCAAACACCATTTTCCACCCTCCAGACTAAGGTCCAGTTTGATCCATTTAGCTAAGTCCAATCAGTTCACTACCACCTTCTCCAGGAAGCCTCCTGGGGAGGGCTCCACGGAGAATAACGCCCTCTGTCCTCTGCCTGTCCTTCCCCCCCCCGTTCTGCTGGGAGCACGAGTCTAGGTCTGTCCTCAACTGGGAGTCAGGTCCCTACCACACCAGAACTCATGCACACAGAAGCAGGCTGTGAGCATCTCAGGGCACAGCACACAGCGCAGTGAGCTGGTTATCAGCACCAGGCTCCAATCCTGCCTCAGTCGTGAACAAGCCGTGCAACACTGGCAATACTATAGAAGACACTCATAGGGACGCTGTGAGGATGAGAAAAGGAACGTATCTGACCCGGGGTATAGCACCTCATAAAGGACAGCTGCTGCTGCTGCTACTACTATCAGGTGATGCAGGCCCAGGGCTACGGGCTGGCTTCCTTGCCCATCTAGGTCCCTGCCCATGTGCACAGGCTTGGGGGCAGAAGGCAGAAGGCTGCCCTCTCCCCGGAAGGCCAGCTTTGGTGAGGGACACAGCAGCCCTTCAGGGAAGCCCTTGGCCACCACGACCAGGAAATAAAAACCCAGCTCTGATCCCAGCTCCGATTCCTTGCTCTTCCCAATGATTCACATAATAGCAGAAACAGACAGGACCAAAATGCTGCCTCAGAGCTGGCTGGGAGCTGCCATGCCAGCCCAACCCGAAATCAAGGCCTCGGCTGTGGGGAGAAACCACCAGCCAGTGGAAAACCACCCCTGGTGAGCCGGCGTTTACAGTAGAACACTGACATCACAGGCTGGGCTCTGCACCAGGCGGGGCTGTGTTTCCGCACAGGCAATGGGTCTCTGAAAGTTGTTCCGAATGCCTGTCGCTGACAAGGAGGCCCCACCAGAGCTTCGGAAGGCCTCTGAGGGGCCCTCGTGCATCCTGCTGTCCCGAGACAGTGGGCCTGAGACGCAGAAAGAAAGGCCTCACCTCTTGCCGGGGGTCTTCGGCGAACCTCTGAATCACGTATTTCAGTTCCCTGGAACAGACGAGGCGGCCAGAGTTACTGCCGGGGTCTGGGACTGAGTGGGAGGTGTGGGAAGGGGAGGGGATGGTGTCAAGCAGGAATGGGCCAGGGAGCTGGGCAAGCTGCTGGATCCAAGCCGGTGGATCAGGGATGCCAAGAGAAGCCACCACTGCCTCCCAGAATGCACGTGCCACGGAGGGAAGACCTCAGGACGGAGGCCGTGCGTGCCAGAATGGAATGAGGGCGGTGCCCAGAAACTCACTTGGTGAACTTCTCGTGTGCGAGAGCTCTGTAATAAAAACAGGGGAAAACACGGCAGTTAGCAGAAGCGTCGGAAACAGCACAATGTTCCCAAGATTAACCTCTGGGGACGTCTAGACTTTACGTCTGATTCAAAGAATGAAGAGGAATTTGAGTGAAATGCCAATATTTTGTCCCCACTCAAAGCTCCAAAACAAAGGCCTTCTTTGAGGAGGTGACAGATCATAGCAGCGGGAACAGACTGGGCCCCCCATTCCCAAAACTTCCCTAGGCCCACACCTGTGAACAAGAGGGGCTAAGCTGCTGCCTGAGCACGTGTGGGTGCACGTGGGCTCCAGGGACCCAGGTGTGTTCATTAATTGTTCCACAATTAAGGCAGGTGGCACTCATTACTGCACACATCAGTGGCCATCAGGGACCATTCTTCTAAGCCAGCTGCCACAGCCAAGAGCGCCCAGGCCTATGGGGACAGGGGCTGGGGCCAAAGACGTCACGACTCTGCCGAGACTGAGTGCCTCTTAGGAGTTGGATTTCTCTGGTCTCAAGTCCTGGGACCCTCGGGGACTGGCCAAGCCAGCAAATGGGGCAATTACCGCGTGTAATGTGCCCTTACAGAGGCAGCGTTTCATAAACACGCTCACTAATCAGCTCCTTGGAGAACCCCAGCCGCCTCCCGAGGCTGGCTCCCTCCAACCTCTCGAAAGAGACCTGGAGGCATTTCAGGGCCTGGTTATTCTGACAAAGCCTTCTCTTCAGGCCATTATCCACCAGAAAGCGTTCTCTCTGGTTTCCAGTGATCACTTCAATACGGTGCTAGGGGCCGGCAAGGGAGAGGCAGAGGGTCTGTCTCTGGCCAGGTTTGCTGCGGAGCCTGAGCTGAGCATTGTAACGGGCGTAGTTAGAGTGCTTCCAGCATCTCAGTGCGGCACAGCGAGCAACTCCACGTGCATTATCTTTTGATTCTTACTATCGCCCTTGGAAGAGGAGCGGCAGGTATTACGGTTCCCATCTGGTGCATAATAAAAAATGCTAACTGCGCGGCCTGCCAGGCGCCGTGGGGAGGGCTCTGTTTGCATTCTTAGCTCATGAATCCTTGTGACAATGCAGTCAGACAGCTCCTACAACGTCCCTGTTCTCCTGAGGTCTCCATTTTTCTGAGGAGGGGAGGTGTGCCTCCCCAGGGGTCCCACAGCTGACAACATGGCTGAGCTAGGACCGACGTCTCCAGGGTCTTCCCACTGTGACTCGGCTTCCCCATAACATGACTGGTCCCCCACTAAGGCCTTGGTGGACAACTGAGGTTTGCCTCACGGGTGGGAGGGCTCCGGGGATGCGCATGGGACTTACTCTTTGGGGAATGGAATGGGTTGAAGCAAACTGGCCAGAGACGGTCTCCAGTCATCATAGTCCGACCTAGAACGAGAGAGGGTGACAGTCAGCTTTGGTTGGGACAAGGAGAGGTTTACGGCACTGTCCCAGGTGGGCCAAAAGATGGGATGGGAGCCTGGCAGGAAGTCAGTGGCACCGACTCCTCCACCTACTCCCACCTCCAGGATGAGCAAGTCAATGTTCTCAGCGTGGCCACGAGGACTCACAACCAGGCCTGTGCAGAGACTTCCTCATGGCACCCGAGGGCGTGAGCTGTCTATTCCTCAGACTTCACAGTGGCCCCTGAACCAAGGCTACATGATCATTGTTCATTCCCTCTTTGGGCCCATTAGGGGGTGTTTTGGGCTGAACTTTGCCCCCTACTCATATACTGAAGGTCTGTCCCCCAGTACTTCAGAATGCGACTGTACTGGGAGATACAGCCTTTAAAGAGGTGATGAGGTTACAATGAGGCTGAAGACAGATGTCCTTAGAAGAGGAAACACGGACACGCAGAGCAGAGACCAGCCAGGACTCAGTGAGGAGACCACTGTCTGCAAGCCAGGAGAGAGGCCTGCAGAGAAACCAGCCCTGCCTACACCTTGATTTCAGGGTTGTGCCTTCCCGAACTGAGAGAAACACGTTTGTTGTGTAAGCCACGAGGTCGATGGTACTTTATAGCAGTCCTAGCAAACTAACGTAGAGGGCTTAGGCTGGGACCCTGGGGCCATTCTCACCTTTCAGTGATCAGAATTGACTGGAAATTCTATACACGGATTCATAAAAAATAAACACTCCATGTTGTGTGTTTGTAATTTGGATCAAACCTCCTGATTGGATTCCTTTTTTTTCTTTTTAAAAATTTATTATTATTATTATTATTTTTTTTGATATGGAGTCTCGCTCTGTCGCCCAGGCTGGAGTGCAGTGGCCAGATCTCAGCTCACTGCAAGCTCCGCCTCCCGGGTCTACGCCATTCTCCTGCCTCAGCCTCCCGAGTAGCTGGGACTACAGGCGCTCGCCACCTCGCCTGGCTAGTTTTTTGTATTTTTTTGGTAGAGACGGGGTTTCACCCTGTTAGCCAGGCTGGTCTTGATCTCCTGACCTCGTGATCCGCCCGTCTCGGCCTCCCAAAGTGCTGGGATTACAGGCGTGAGCCACTGTGCCCGGTCTAAAAATTTATTATTATTATTATTATTTGAGACAGTCTTACTCTGTTGCCCAGGCTGGAGTGCAATGGCATGATCTCAGCTCACTACAACCTCCACCTCCTGGGTTCAAGTGATTCTCGTGCCTCAGCCTTCCGAGCAGCTGGGATTATAGGCATGCGCCACTATGCCAAGCTAATTTTTTGTATTTCTAGTAGGGATGGGGTTTTGCCATGTTGGCCATGCTGGTCTTGAACTCCTGGCCTCAGGTGATTCGCCCGCCTCAGCCTCCCAAAGTGCTGGGATCAGCCGGGTGTGGTGCCTCATGTCTGTAATCCCAGCTGCTCAGGAGGCTGAGGCAGGAGAACTGCTTGAACCTAAGAGGCGGAGGTTGCAGTGAGCTGAGATCACCCCACTACACTCTAGCCTGGGCAACAGAGCGAGACTCCGTCTCAAAAAAGTAAATAACCCAAAAAAGTAAATAACACCTGCTGGGATTACAGGTGTGAGCCACCACACCTGGCCTTGGTGCATACTTTTATTTTTGCTTTCAGACAACAGCTTTTCTTCTTTTCCAAGAGTTGATGCTAAATACCTAGGAATCCAACTTATAAGGGGTATGAAGGATCTCTTCAAGAAGTACAAACCACTGCTGAACGAAATAAAAGAGGACACAAGCAAATAGAAGAACATTCCATGCTCATGGATAGGAAGAATCAATATTGTGAAAATGGCCATACTGCCCAAGGTAATTTATAGATTCAATGCCATCCCTATCAAGTTACCAATGAGTTTCTTCACAGAATTGGAAAAAACTACCTTAAAGTTCACATGGAATCAAAAAAGAGCCCACATTGCCAAGATAATCCTAAGCCAAAAAAACAAAGCTGGAGGCATCACGCTACCTGACTTCAAACTGTACTACAAGGCTACAGTAACCAAAACAGCATGGTACTGGTACCAAAACAGAGATATAGACCAATAGAACAGAACAGAGCCCTCCGAAATAATATCACACATTTACAACTATCTGATCTTTGACAAACCAGACAAAAACAAAAAATGGGGAAAGGATTCCCCATTTAATAAATGGTGCTGGGAAAACTGGCTAGCCATGTGTGGAAAGCTGAAACTGGATCCCTTCCTTACACCTTATACAAAAATTAATTCAAGATAGATTAAAAACTTAAATGTTAGACCTAAAACCATAAAAGCCCTAGAAGAAAATGCAGGCAATACTATTCAGGACATAGGCATGGGCAAGGACTTCATGACTAAAACACCAAAAGCAATGGCAATAAAAGCCAAAATTGATAAATGGGATCTAATTAAACTAAAGAGCTTCTGCACAGCAAAAGAAACTACCATCAGAGTGAACAGGCCATCTACAGAATGGGAGAAAATTTTTACAATCTACCCATCTGACAAAGTGCTAATATTCAGAATCTACAAGGAACTTCAACAAATTTACAAGAAAAAATCAAACCACCCCATCAAAAAGTGGGCAAAGGGTATGAACAGACACTTCTCAAAAGAAGACATTTATGCAGCCAACGGACACATGAAAAAATGCTCATCATCACTGGCCATCAGAGAAATGCAAATCAAAACCACAATGAGATACCATCTCACACCAGTTAGAATGGTGATCATTAAAGAGTCAGGAAACAACAGGTGCTGGAGAGGATGTGGAGAAATAGGAACACTTTTACACCGTTGGTGGGACTGTAAACTAGTTCAACCATTGTGAAAGACAGTGTAGCAATTCCTCAAGGATCTAGAACTAGAAATACCGTTTGACCCAGCCATCCCATTGCTGGATATATACCCAAAGGATTATAAATAATGCTGCTATAAAGATACATGCACATGAATGTTTATTGCAGCACTACTCACAATAGCAAAGACTTGGAACCAACCCAAATCTCCATCAATGATAGACTGCATTAAGAAAATGTGGCACATCTACACCAAAGAATACTATGCAGCCATAAAAAGGATGAGTTCATGTCCTTTGTAGGGACATGGATGAAGCTGGAAACCATTGTTCTGAGCAAACTATTGCAAGGACAGAAAACCAAACACCGCATGTTCTCTCATAGGTGGGAATTGAACAATGAGAACACTTGGACACAGGGTGGGGAACCTCACATACCGGCACCTGTCATGGGGTGGGAGGAGGGGGAGGGATAGCATTAGGAGATATACCTAATGTAAATGATGAGTTAATGGGTGCAGCACAACAACATGGCACATGTACCCTAGAACTTAAAGTATCAAAAAAAAAAAAAAAGAGTTGATGCTAATGATGGTAAAAACGATGACAATAATAACAGCAGCTCTGATGTCATGGAGACTTTCTACATACACTTCATTATGCTAAGGGCTTTACCTTAGTTCATTTACTCTTTATAAGAGCACAATAAAGTCAATGTGACTAACCCCACTTAACAGATGAGGAACTTGAGGCTCAGAGGTTCAAGGTCACATGGCCGTGGCAAAAGAGAAGTCAAATACAAGCTTCTGTGATGGCAGAGCCTTGGCTCTCACCAGCCCTGAAAGACCACAGCTGGGATCTTAGCAAAAGCTAGCGCCTGCTTGGGTAAGGAAGGAGGGCTAAACCTCAGTTAGAGCAGGTGCGGGAAGCACCACGCTGTTCACCTGACTTCACTTAATCCTTTCACGAGACAGCCTTCTTCCTGTATGAACAGCCAGCGGGAGAGGTCAGTTATCCACTCCGAGTCATCTACACAGCTAGGAAGGGGTAAGGCTGGACTCAGAACCTGGTATTTGAGGCTCTACCACACCACGGTGTGTGGTGAAGCCAGGCACCAGGGTGTCACTCTCGTCCGACCCTGGGAAGACCACTGTCCCACAACAGAACAGTATTAGCACTGCTGATAAGGTAGATGCAATTCGCACCATGCTGCCTGTACACTGGGGCTTGAACCAAGGGCACTTCCTGTGTTCGCTCATGGGATCTGCCCAGAGGACCCTGTGTGGTGAGTCCAAATGACGGACAAGGAGCAATATGGAAATTCACTGACTGTGACCACAGGGCTGTGACACAGCCAGGCCACAGCAGGGAAGTAATAGCTTCGGGAGTTTCCTGAGGCCCAACAGGCTGCTTCCCAACCAGCTACCAGCACAGCTTCATAAACAGGGAGTTTTTTGGCCAACTCTTGCCCCAAAAGCTAGGAGCGTCCAGAGAACTCTCCGGCGTCTCAGTCTGAGTACAGATGGGCTTGTATCACACAGCAGAGCACTCACACACGGCCCCCAGAGACTGCAGTCATGACAACCCCTATTTTACAGACGACAAAAATGAAGCTCAGAGCTGTTTGTGATTTCCCACAAGTCACCAGCAAGTGGCTGAGATCTGACCTCAGGTGCTTCTAAGACCACGATCCGTCCTCTCTGCTCCAGCACCTGCACTGTGTTTATAACCAGTTCCCCCACCTGGGTTCCGGATCTCTCTAGCTGTAGCGACTCTGCTGGAAAACAAACCCAGAGGTAGTCAGTTCTCGCCTAAGCCAGGCCTGGGCACCTCTGAGGGCCCAGAGCTTAAAACCCTGACACATAAAGTGAGGGGTGGCCGCTGGAGCAGTCCCCACCTGAATCACAGAGCTGTCCCTGGGTGCTCCCAAGCCTCTGACCATCTTGCCTCCGACCACCCCAGGGAGGGGGCCAGGTCTCATCTCTGAATCCCCCATGTGGGGCCCCGGGCCAGGTGGATGGCTGGTGCTTGGGAGGGAACTGCTGAACCCAAGACCCAGTGCACACTGGGACTGGGCCAGTGACGGAGCCTGGGGCCTGTGATTGGCTTCTGAACAGAAGGGATATTGAGTCTCCATCTGGGGGACTAGCATGTGCCACTAGGTGCCAAGATCGAGTGGGATGCCGATTAAGATCCTGGCTTGGACTGGGGCAGGAGGTGGGATCTGAACCCTTGTCCAGTGGCCCATGTTGGGGAGGTGCTGCAGAGAGATGCTCCACTGATACCTGGGCACCACCCACAGGAGAGGCCAGCGGGTGCTCAGACCTGGGCTGGGCAGAGGGGTGGTCCCGGGACCCCTAGCCACATACAACTCACCACAGAAGCACTGTGTATCAGTTTGTGTGCTGTGTGTATAACTGTGCCCTACATAGAAACATCTCTAAAAAGAAAGAAAAAGTTAAAAAAAAAAAAGTAAGCCAGCAAGGACAAATGTTCACTCCCATCGACAATGAGCGGTTTAGATAACCCCTGAGCGAGGGCGTTTCCTGCCCCACCTTCCTCCAAATAAACCCACGATAGCGTGCGTGGCAGCCTTCAAACCCCGATCACACCCTGGAAGCTTCTGAGGAAAAGCTCTGATGCCAGGCGCAGAGAAAAGAATGACCAGGAAAGCCTGTTGCCTGAGATAAGTCCTGACTGTGATGCCAGCAGCCGCTCACTCACTGCTTACCCAACTTGCTCCCTTAATCCCCAGAGTGGTACCTGAGGGCAGAGGGTGCTGGTGAGGAAGCTGAACTCTGCGCCTGGGAGGCAGGACGAGGACTGAGAGCAGGTCCACTGGACTGCCATGCTCAAGGGCGGAAGGCCCAGGTGCCATGCGGCCTGGGGGTCTCAGAGCTGCCTGAGGCCTGTCAGACGCATGTCAGGATGCGGAGACCCCTTTACGTCCCCGTATTCACACGCTCCCTTCCGAGGGGTCACCTGTCGTTGCAGCTAGCTTGTGTTCCCTCCAGAAGAATCACTTTCCTCCTTTCCTCCCACCTGTCCCTGACTCATGGTTTCCAGAAAATGGAAATTCAGTTGACAGCAAACCTCGTGTGCAGCGCCTGCCACATGCCATGTGCTCTCCAAGGGCTCCCCATGCGTCAGCCCGTGCAGCAATCCCAGCAACTCGGCTGGGCGGGTGCTTTTGGCACCCCCATTTTATAGGCAGGAAAACGGAAACACAGTGAGGGACTGCCCCGGCCCCAGGCCACACAGCTGGTGAGAGCTGGGGTCTGAACCTGGGAGCCTGGCCGTAGCGTCTGTGTTCTACCATCTCAATAACAACGTCTCACAAGGAGGGTGGCCCGGCTCACACCTGAGGAGGACGACGATTTCCCCATATCACAAGGGCACTGGTGGGCACATGGTGGCTTGTGCCTATAATCCCAGCACTTCAGGAGGCTGAGGTGGGAGGATCGCTTGAGGCCAGGAGTTCAAGACTAGCTTGGGCAACATAAAGAGATCCCATCTCTAAAAAGAAAGAAAAAGTTAAAAAAAAAAAAAAGTAAGCCAGGCAGGTGGTGTGCACCTGTAGTCCCAGCTACTTGGGAGTCTGAGGTGGGAGAATTCCTTGAGCCCAGGTGTTCGAGGCTGCAGTGACCTGTAACTGTGGCACTGTACTCCAGCCTCGGTGACAGAGTATCTTAAAAAACGAAAGGGAGGGGAGCACTTAGGTTTTTTTTTTAACTATTTTTTTTTTTTTTGAGACAGAGTCTCGCTCTGTCGCCCAGGCTGGAGTGCAGTGGCGTGATCTCGGCTCAATGCAAGCTCCGCCTCCTGATTTCACGCCATTCTCCTGCCTCAGCCTCCTGAGTAGCTGGGACTACAGGCGCCCGTCACCACGCCCAGCTAATTTTTTGTATTTTTAGTACAGGCGGGGTTTCACTGTGTTAGTCATGATGGTCTCAATTTCCTGACCTCATGATCCTCCCGCCTCGGCCTCCCAAAGTGCTGGAATTACAGGCGTGAGCCACCGTGCCCGGCCATTTGTTTACTTTTAAAATAAAGCATATTCTAGGCAGAAATGTCACGAAATACAGAACTCTAAGGAGATTTGAAGTCACCCACAATCAGAGGAGTCAGGGTCCCCATGGGGAGCTATGGGCCCCAGCAACAGGCCCATGGTCACTTGTCACTCCTGAGCCTGTTCTGTGAACCGTGAGCGTGGTCTGCACTCCCAGGTGCTCAGCTCAGTGGGAGGCTTTGGCCTGTCTGAGGCGGGGTCTGGACAGAAGCCTCCTCCTCTGGGTCTCCCAGCCTGGGGCTCCACTTCCTGGCAGCTCCCACAAGTCCAAGAGGGGTGCAGGGGAAGGAGGGAGAGGGCAAGTGGACTTCCTTGCCTTGGCCCAGACCAGCTTGGAAGCCTGTGACCCCAGTCTGACCAGGTTGGTGGATGAATGGGAGGCGCTGGACACAGGTTGTCGTGGAGGTGAGGCTGGGTGTCCCCACACTGGCAGGCCCATGAGGAAGGAATGAGGAGCCCTCCTGTGCATGGGCCTCTCTGTGACAGGCCTCGGCACAGGCCCCAGTGGCTAGCAGAGTCCCTGCCTTGGGACTGCCCTGGCTCTGGGTGGGCCTGTTATCCTAGGATGGGATGCCTCTGGCCACTGGGGCAGTCTCCCACTTGGCCAAGCCAGGCCTGGGATGGGAGGGCAGGCAGCAGGCAGGGTGTGAGGGACCTGACTGCCCACCCAGGAAGGAGGAAAGAGGGCTGCGCCCTGCCCAGTTCAGGGAGGGAGGGGGTGGGCAGGCAGGCAGGTGCCTGACGCATCCTGCTACCCCAACATGCCTCAGGCATAAGGCACCTGCACATTTAACCCTCCCATGAATGGGGCCTTAGAACCCCCATTTCACAGATGAGAAACGGAGGCCCAGAGAGGTTCAGATACTTGTCAAAGGTCACAGAGCTAATGGGGGACACGTTGGGCCCAAACAAGGCTTTGTGAGTGCAAAGCTCGGGTCTCCCCCCTCACGCAGCTCCGTTGGGATTTTAACCCAGTTCAGAAGATGCCACCTCACCTAGAGCCTGTGCTGCCCTGTGGACAGGACGCTTCCTGCCGGCCTCGCTGCTCTTCCTGACTCACACAATCTCCCACAAGGTGTGGGCAGAATGTGGTGGCCTCAGGGTGGCCTGATGCTTGGGAAGGCCTGGGGCATGACAAGGCTCATGCGGGAGCACATTCAGACCACTTTGCTCCCACTATGAGACATCTAGAAATATCTGCTCCCTTTAAAGACAAACCAACTGGTCCAGGGATTTGATCCCAGACTGAAAAACAGCGGCTGTTACCCCTGAGGCTGGGATACCTCAGGAAAACTCCCTCCCTCTCCACCTGTGCGGTCATCCCATCCGGGACCTTCCCAGGCCCCACAGCAGATCTGCTAGCCTTAAATGCTCCAGGGACCTTTGAGTTTCTACAGAGTTACCATGTGCTCCAGGAATGAGCAGTTTTAAGTTTCCAAACAAGATGGGCATGGTGGCTCATGCCTGTAATCCTAGCACTTTGGGAGGCCGAGGTGGGCAGATCACTTGAGGTCAAGAGTTCAAGACCAGCCTGGCCAATGTGGCGAAATCCTGTCTCTACTAAAAAACACAAAAATTAGCGGGGCTAGGTGGTAGACGCCTGTAATCCCAGCTACTGGGGAGGTTGAGGCAGGAGAATGGCTTGAACCTGCGAGGCAGAGGTTGCAGTGAGCTGAGATCGCACCACTGCACTGCAGCCTGGGCGACAGAGCGAGACTCCATCGCAAAAAAAAAGAAAAAGAAAAAGAAAAAGTAAGTACATATAAGAAAGAACTACCTAGAAGAATCACAGACTTTTTAAAAATTACAAAACAGGCTGGGCACAGTGGCTCACACCTGTAATCTTTGGGAGGCTGAAGTGGGCAGATTACTTGAGGTCAGGAGTTCGACACCAGCCTGGCCAACATGGCAAAACCCCGTCTCTACTAAAAATACAAAAATTAGCTGGGCTTGGTGGCAGGCACCTGTGATTCTAGCTACTGGGGAGGCTGAGGCAGGAGAATGGCTTGAACCTTGGAGGAAGAAATTGCAGTGAGCGGAACTACTGCAGATAAGTCCCCTGGCCCTGTCTCCCGGTCATTAGGACAACCCCAAATTCATCTGCATTTCCCTGAAGTTCCCCAAGGGAGGGGCCTCTTCCAGCTGAGCTGCAGCCCATCAAGGGCTCTTTTAAAATCTAACGTTTGCGAAGAGTCCCCAGCAGTAGATGGGAGCCGATCAGGGCCGATCAGAAGCGCGTCCTACCCCTGTGGCCCCAGTGTGCTGCAGTTCCACACTCTGCCCATCTGAGCTCTACAGCAGCCCCGCTGAGCCCTTGATGTCACTGCTCTTAGCACTTGGCAATACTTAGGTTCAGAGGGACTGAGTACAGGGACCAGTATGGTATTTAGCGTAAAGTCTGGCCTGGCGTAGGTATGCAACAAAAGCTGGATGAAAGAATGAATAAATAGGTGGATAAATGAAGGTGTGAATCACACACAGGTGCCCAGCAGGAAAAGAGCTGGACTCTAAATGACTACAAATCCCAAAGCTCTTCTTCGCCTCCCGAATCTGCATTCTTTTCATCACCCCACCCCGCCTGCACCTCACGCGGTGATTTTTTTTCCACATCAGCCTCGATCTGCATTTGCAATAGTTTTCCTTTTCAAGGATCTCCAGGAAATTTTTGCAACTTAGGTTACTTTTCAAAAGTGTCAAATTCTAATGATGCAGGGACCTTCCTATGGGAACACGCGGCAACTGATCAGTCCTCCGAGAAGACACGCATTTTACAGACACGAAACCTGAAGCCCAGAGGAGCCAAGAACACTGGCCACAGTTCCACAGCAGCTCAGGCCTGCGGCTGCATTTCCTCAACGCTGAGATGCAAGTTTCCTGCAATCCAGGTGTGCGATGAATGCCATGTGGCTTTTATCCCTCAAAGCACTGTTAGGGAATCAATGACGCATCTCGCTCTCAATAGTATGGTCAAGTGGCGGGAACACAGCTGCATCATAAATGGTGGCTACTCCCGTGGGCCAGGTGTTCACCTCGCAGAGGTGTCTGCTCTGTGCCAGGCACTCAGGGCTGACCCCTCCCATCTCTTTCCCAATGCCAGATGCAGCCATACTTGTGCCACCTCCCAGCCTGGGACCAGAGGCTAGAAAAGATGACCAACCTTCCAAGGTCACAACTAGTATGTGGCACAGGTGGGACTGGAACCTAGCACGGTCTGACTCTGAGTCTGTGCCTTTCCTGATGTATCTCACTTTGGAGCCCTTTGAGCAGCTGGGGGTGTTTGGGTCCAACCAGTTTGAGGCCTCCAATGAGCCAGCAACTGAAGCAGCCTGCTGGGTGTGGGGAGGGAAGTTGTTGGGAAAACACAGTTATCAGGCCCAAATTGTGTTGCGCTCCCCCAAGGTGGAAGAGGCTGCTGGAAGCATAATCCCATTTTGTGGAGGTTTTGGGGCTGGGCGTGAGCTGCTCCTCTGCCTAGCCCCATCGAGAACCCCTCCTGGCTTGCCCTGACTGTCCTGGGCCCTTGGCGATGGCCCCGACCCCCACCTGTGCCCTGGCAGCTGGGTGATGTGGGGCAGGCAGGGGGTCTGCACGCAGATGGGGGAGAACAGAGTCCTCATTCATGAGCATGTTTATGAAGAAGGAAATAACGTGTGCCAACTGCGTTATGAAACTCAAACCTTTAGTGCTTAATGAGAAATAGGAGTCAGGCCCAAAACAGCAGAAGGCCCAGAGGTTCATGGTGTTTGTAAAAACCAGCTGGAATTGGGGAGCTGGAGTGGACAGCAGGGCCAGTCTCTGGCCTGGAGGCTTCTATCTCCATCAGAGCAAGGAGACCCCTCCAAAAATCCGGGGAGATGCCCTAACCTGGCTGCCGCTGGGAGAGCTGGCACTTTTCTTTGTCTTGAAGACACTCAGGTCTGTGATGTGTTCTTGGAGACACTCTCTTAGTGGGATCTGGAATTCCACTTGGCTGGGGGTGGAGGTCACTGAATGCAGTTATGCCCTCACCCGACCTCTGCTGCTGGGACCATGAGGCAGGGCTGGTCCTGAACCCCTGGGCACACCCCACCCTTTCCTCTCCGGGGCCAAAGTCAGGGCAGAGGAGGCTATGCGGGGACGCTGCCTCCACGATCTCCTTCAAACCAGCAAACGCCATATGACTGTGTGTGCCCATGTGTTCACCTTCGCAGACACCACAGGCCTTGCCAGTAGAGCACAGGGGGCACCCCAAGGTGCCTCCTAGCCATTTCTCCAGCTCACCAGGCCCTCAGAAGCTGCCCTCTGTCCCTCCAAACCCTGAGCAGACTCCAGGAGCAACACACACACGACAGAATGAACAAACGCTGCCCAGCCGCGTGACGACACAGGGCCTCAGGGAAACCCCGCCCACCCACACAGACAACAGCCCAGGCACCGGGCTGCCAAGTGGTCTCCCTGCAGGCTGAGGGCCCCGGGAACCCTGGTTCTAGACAGGCATCATGCACTGGATAAATGTGACAACACAGCTGGACCCCCAACCCCTCCGAAAAGTCCAGCAACCACAAGCAGCTGCATCTGAAGGCGCCCATCTCTGGATTCAAAGCTCCTGAGAGTGGCGCAGAGCCTGTTCCGAAGGAAGGAGTTTGTGGAGCGAGCGAGCGGGAGGTGTCTGCTGAGTGTCTGCAGACCTGAGCTTGTCTATGGAACCACATGGCTCTGTGGGGGGCAGAAGGGAACAGTCAATGAGGTCCCTCAAACTGGGGCTCCGGGAACCAGGTGCTCACGGGTTGGAGATGTGTCAGGAGGAACGTGTGGATGGCAAGGCTGGAGAGACCCTTAGGGGTCACGGATTAAGAACTGTACTCCCCTCTACCTTAGTCACACAACTGAGGTTCAGGGAGCGGGAGGGACAGGCACAGAAGGAGCCAGCTCAGAAGCCACACCACCCAGGGCAGCCCCGGGTCCACGGGTCTCCTACACCCACACACAGGCACACGCAACACCAATGCGCGCACACAGACACCCAGGCACACGGCACAAATACGCGGAGCCACATACCCAAGACAGACTCACACACTCCTGCCCATGACCCCTCACTCACTCAGACACACACATATGCACAGATGCTCACACCCCAAAGACACACGGCATACATGGCTCACACAATACAAACACACATGGGCTCATGCACATACCTCCAAACATATACAGAGAAACACACATGCTCTCCGACCCTAGAGCACAAGTGGTTATACCCACATGCATGCAGCCACAGCCACTCGTGCACAAAACTAGCACAAGTGAGTAGACATACCCACTCTTGTGCATTTAACACACACACACACACACACCCCTACAGAGAAATCCACATGCATGCCCACACCCATCTCCTATAAACACCCACACTCAGCAGACCACATGTGCCGTCGCACCCACATCCACCCATGGCCGTTCACGCACACAAAGACACTCACAAGCTCAGAGGATCCCACACACCCAACACACCAGAGATGTCCACATACTCACAGACACACTTGGGAACCCTTGTGCTCCTGCACACCCTGGCAGATGTATCCAGATCCTCACACACACACAGACTCGTGCAGACATATGTACACATGTATGCTTGGGCATGTACCTTACACATGTGCCCAGGCACTCAAGCATACAGGTACAAAGCCACGCATGCACCCCACGTGTGTGTATACACACACCATATGTTCACAGATACACAACCACAGCCACCTGTGCACACACCCACGTGTCCCTCACCCACCTGTACATATGCACCCTGTATGCCTATACTCACAGACACACTTGTGCTTATGCACACTCTTGCACACACCAGCTTGTGTGCACTCACACACACACCACTCTACCTGCGTAGTCTGAACCAACAAACACAGCCGCACACAGCAGCAAAGCCCATTCTCCTCCCGCCCGCCCTGGGGGCGCGCACGCAGGGAGCACTCACAGCAGCTTGAGGATTTCCACGTAGCAGCCGAGCGTGCGGTCGGCCTGGGGGCCCAGCTCGATGCTCATGGTGCTGCAGGCGGGGCTGACCATGAGGCAGTCGATGAGGTTGGGCTCGCTGTCGTTGCCCGCGCTGGCCGTCAGCGCCGGCTTGGCAGTGCTGGTGCGTTCCACCTCCACGTGGATCTCACTGGAGGCCACGACCACCGACTTGAGCCGGGCCTCAGACAGCGTGGCTTCCTGAGACACCAGGTCCGGGCTGGGGTGCAGAAGGCGCAGAGGTAAAGTGGGCTTCCGGTCACACGGCTGCTGGCAGCCATTCCGGATTTCCTTCAGGCTTGGGGAATTGTCGCGGCTGGGGGAAGAGGCGGGAGAGGGCACATGAGTACAGGCACCGTTCATGATGCACCACGACCCACCAGGCTAAAGGCCTTCCCGAATCCCAGGATGAGGCCACGATGTAATACTATCATCATCCCCGTGCTAGAAATGAGGAAACTGAGGCTCAGCCTGGGTGCGCGGCTTGCCCAAGGTCTAGACAGGAAGAGGTGGGGATGGCAGCCCAACCCAGGCTGCCTGTCTCTACAGTCCATGCTGTCACTTCAGCACATAACAGGCGCTCAATAAACATTTGCTGACCGACTGAGTGGATGCTGATCTCTACATGACAGCCATAAGGCTCTTGGCATTCTCCACCAAAACACCACTGGCCACTTTCTTGATAAGCCAACGGGATCTACTATTTTGCTTTTAGTTGCTTCCTGTGGTTTAACTACCCTCCAATCCCTGACCTCATGCCACAATGTCCTCCAGGACTCTGCTCTCCTGCCCCCAAAGTGAGCAAGCTCAGTATCTGCCCTCCTCCTGGGAACCCACTTCAATGGGATCCCAAACCCCAGAATTCCAGTCTGGGCCCTGGAGTCTAGCCCTCCTGTCTGCAGAACCCCCACTCCTCCTGGGTAACCTTCCAGGCACAGCATCTCCGACTGCCCGGAGGAACAGAAGCCTGCACAAGGTGTTAACAGGTGTTAACTCAGAAAGGGGCTCTATGGCATTATTAATCTCACATTTGTTAGGGAA
This sequence comes from Macaca thibetana thibetana, assembly GCF_024542745.1. NCBI lineage: Eukaryota > Metazoa > Chordata > Mammalia > Primates > Cercopithecidae > Macaca > Macaca thibetana. The sequence continues at coordinate 24,689,034 of NC_065597.1, read as the reverse complement.
ATGCTGGGGCAAACAAGATGACATTAGGCCTCTTAACGGCAGGACCTGTCAGAGCCTTGACCTGGTTAAAGTCCCTCCTCTGACTGAGTGCTTCCCAAGGTGCCCAGTTGCCTGGGAGGTGCATTGTTGTAAGGGACAGTAGTACCATCAATGGGTTCCTCTGCTGGTGCCCATGGCCGGCACAGTGCTAAGTGCAGTCATACAGATGCCCACAGACATCACTGAACAGGGATTCCTGTCTGTGTGCCACAGGCGAGGAAAGACAGTCTCAGAAGTCAAATGATCTACCCCTAATTAAACAGCCCATGAGTTGATGGAGATGGGATTTGAAACCAGATCTCCCAGACCCCAAAGCCCAGGATCCTTCTAACTAGGTTGGCTTCCAAGGTCCCCTAAGATCTGTGCAGGTCCCCTCCTCCAGGAAGTCTTCCTTGATTTCTTCCTGCTACTCTTGCCCTTCCTACCCTCGAACTCCTCCTAAACCAAAGCTTTCCACCCCTGGCTGGACACCAGGATCCCCTGGGTATACTTCTAAACATCCCAAAGCCCAGTTAGACAGGAATCTCCAGGGTGGGACCTGGACATGAGCAATTTTTAAGGTTCCTCATGTGTGTGGTCAAGGTTGAGATCCACTAATCCAAGACTTCGAGCACAATGGCATGATTGAGAACAGCTGCTTATCTAGTCCTTCCCCAGATGTGTCACAGGCATGGATCCTGTGCCTCTAAAGGGGCTCCCAGGCTTGAGGACAGAGCCACACTGCGGGCATTCCGCTTGGGGAATTGTTGTGGCTGGGGGAAGGGGTGGGAGGGAGCCTGTGAGTAGCCCTTCCAAGGGCTGTGTGCAGAACTTGAGCCCCATGCACAGGAAGGGTCTGAGTGGATCCAGCACATGACAGAAACCAGGCCCGAGCTGAGCCCACCAAGGGTGTTTAATAAATATACTTTCAGCTTTGCTGGGACAAATAATCCGCCGGCTGAAGTCCGAGAATTCTATCGTTGATAAAAACTTGTGTGTGGTCTGTGATGGGGAGAGACCTAAATTCTTTGGTTCAGATCTGATTTGCTCCCCAAGTGCTCAACACTCCATTTCTCTTTGTTTGCCTTTGCTGGGTTTTAAAAGTGGATTTTCAAGGCTGTTTGGCTCAGATTGGTGATTTTCGAGAGAGCCATGCTAACCTGGGTCAAGCTGTCTGTTCTTTTCAGTGTGAGTACATTGTGTACATTTGCCCACAAAGAGCACTGTGGATGGCCTGGAGGACATGACGGGCTTTATCTTGAAGGGACTGACTGAGGGGGCGTCATGGACCTGAGCCCAAGAAACGTGTTGGCAGTATCGTGCTTCTCTGGGTGACATCCAGGAAACTTATGGCATCAGCTGGAACCCAAGCTAACGTGGGCTCCGACGGGGCTCAGCATGGCTGAGCCAGGGTGGGCGGGAGGCAGCAGGCACTGTCTCACCCTCGCCAGCCTCCAACCTGGCATCTCCTTGCCACAGCCACCTAACAGTTCCCCAGGGTCACATCTGCCCCCTACTCCATCCTCCTCACAGCAGCAGCCAGAGGGGAATGGAACTGAAATCCCATCACGTCCCTTCTCCACTTACAACCCACTATGGACTCTCCAACGCTCCCAGGATAAAAGTTCTGCCACTGAAACCCAGGACAGCCCCGCTACTTACAGTGCGATCCCCAGCCCACAGCTTCGCCTGAGAGCTTGTGACACAAGCAGAGTCTCAGGTCCTGCCCCAGACCTGCTGAATCCGAATCTTCATTTTAATGCCAAGCCCTAGAGAGTCCCAGGCACTAGGAGGTGTGAGAAGCTGCCTACTCATGGCCCAGCGCTGCTTCTCTCTCCAACTCCATCTTTTGCTTCCCTTTCCTTCTCTCTGCTCCAGTCACACTGGATTTCCTTTGGCTCCTCCCCCGCAGGGACCTCCACATTCAGCGTGCAGCAGAATGACTTGTGCAGTTTGTTCAGAATGCAGACTCCTGGGCCATACCCCAGAAATACTGCAGCCAGGAATCTATTTTAAAGCAGTCCAGGTGATTCTGAAGTAGTGGTTCAAGGACCCATAGATACAAAAACATTGTAGATGGGCACGGTGGCTCACCCCTGTAATCCCAGCACTTTTGGAGGCTGAGGGGGGAATTTCACTTGAGGCCAGGAGTTTGACACTAGTCTGGCCAACATGGCAAAATCCCATCTCTACTAAAAATACAAATAAATAAATAAATAAAATAAAATAAAATAAAAATTAGCCAGGTGTGGTGGTGCACACCTGTAATCCCAGCTATTTGGGTGGCTGAGGCATGAAAATTGCTTCAACACAGGATGCAGAGGTTGCAGTGAGCAGAGATTGCGCCACTGCACTCCAGCTTGGGTGACAGAGTGAAACTGTTTCCAAAAAAATCCAAAAAACAAAAACAAAATCATTGTGACCAATGGCACCTTCACTCATCACTGCCAGGCCTTTGCCCGTGTGGTTCTCTCCCTGGGTCACCTTCTTCCTGCTTCTTACCTGGAGAACAGCCAGGAGGTATCAACGTAAATATCACCTCCCTGAGGCTCCTTCCAAAAACAGATGCCAGGGCCATCCTAATTAAATCAGAATGGCACTGGGAGGGTCCTGGGCACCCTTTTGTTTGTTTTTTTAAAAAAAACCTGAGATATAACCCAAGGTACGCTGGTAAATGTCTAACAACCAACTCTCCAAAGAAAGAAGCCCTGATCTGGCCGGGGGCAGTGGCTCACGCCTGTAATTCCAGCACTTTGGGAAGCCGAGGCGGGCAGATCACTTGAGGTCAGGAGTTCGAGACCAGCCTAGCCAACAAAGTAAAACCCCATCTCTACCAAAAATACAAAGATTAGCCAGGTGTGGTGGCCCACACCTGTAATCCCAGCTACTCAGGAAGCTGAGGCAGGAGAATCGCTTGAACCCAGGAGGTGGAGGCTGCAGCGAGCCAAGATTGTGCCACTGCACTCCAGCCTGGGCGACAAGAGCGAAGCTCTGTCTCAAAAAAAGGAAGAAGCCCTGATCTGCAGTGCTTACCAATTTCTTTCGTGTAAATACTCCCACCACAGCTACTTCAAGCTACCGACATGATATCATTACAGAACTTGGAAGGGACGTGTTCCCAAAAGAAATGGGTGAGCTGACTCCTGCACACTCTGGGCATAACTTAAATACTGTAGGCCAGGCGCGGTGGCTCACGCCTGTAATCCCAGCACTTTGGGAGGCCAAGGTGGGCAGATCACGAGGTCAGGAGATTGAGACCATCCTGGCTAACATGGTGAAACCCTGTCTCTACTAAAAATGTAAAAAGTGCAGGCCTGGCACTACCCTCTGGCTTCCGTTTTCTCCTCTTTTTGCCTCACCGTGTTGTCAGCTCCAGAACAAGCCCTTGGGAATGAGCAGCCTCCCATCTCCACATTCTGGCCCCTGGAGTCCCTGCACTTCTTTCTCATCAGGGAAGTGATTCAAGGTGGGACATGGTCCCCTTTGAACGTTGGGACCTGAGGCTGAAGGCATTAAAACAGTGGCCCTCTCTCATGGCCTGCTGCAAGGAAGCAGCCCCTGATTTATCAAATGCCTTTTCCTGCCCCTTCCCAAGATCTCAGCAGTATGGCATTTGTTTGAGAAGTGGCCCCTGCCAGGTTTTCAGCGACTCCGAATGCTCTACCGCCTTCGTTTTGAGAAAAGACTGAAATACCCTCCTGCCGTATCCCTAGCTCTGGCAGGGTCTGGACTCATGTTGGTCTCCTTAGAGTTGTGCAGTGTACCACCTGAACAACTGGGTGGCTGCAGCAGAGACCACTGCGTTCTGCATGTCACATCCCCTCCAATGACACCAGAGGTCACTGCAGAAAGTTCCCCATAAAGTAATGGCATCTGCATCAGTCTGCATCCCGGGAGCAGTTCTCAGCCAGCGAGGGATGGGAGCTGGTGAGTGACTCCCCCAGCACAGCCAGCCTTGGCTGAGCAATCTCAGCACAGCAATTCTCAGTGTGCTCTGCATGGCCTCCTGGGGCACAGTGGGAGTGCATGCCAGCAGCCCGAAGTGGTCACCTGATTGCTTGCTTGCTTATTTATTTATTTATTTTTGAGAAGAAGTCTCACTCTGTTGCCCAGGCTGGAGTGCAGTGGTATGATCTTGGCTCACTGCAACCTCTGCCTCCCAGGTTCAAGCTATTCTCCTGCCTCAGCCTCCTGAGTAGCTGCGTACAGTCATGTGCCACCACGCCCGGCTAATTTTTGTATTTTTTTAGTAGAGACGGGGTTTCACCATGTTGGCCAGGCTGGACTCGAACTCCTGACCTCAAGTGATCTGCCTGCCTTGGCCTCCCAAAGTGCTGGGATTATAGGTGTGAGCCACCGCACCCAGCCACATCTGCTTATTAATTCATACTTTACTGCTGTCCTTCCTTCCCTGTCCCCCAGTGTTTCCTGGGACCATCTTCCTAGGAAGCCACTTCCACCCAAACGCTGGTCTTGGAGTTTCCTTTTGGAGGCTCCAAAGCCAGGCGGAGACCCTGCCTCACCTCTTCCAGTCACTTGCTACCCCACCACTTGGTTTTATTGCTCGCATGGTTTTTCTTACCCTCTGACATGATCTTGCACATTTACTTGTACATGATCTCTTCCTGGTAGAATGGAAGCCCCAAAAGAGCAGGGAATTTGTGATCTTGCTCGCTCTCTAGCACTGAAATTGTGTCAAGCACACGGCAGGCGCTCAAGAAAAACAGGTGCAGTGGCTCACGCCTGTAACCTCAGCATTCTGGGAGGTCAAAGTGGGAAGACTGCTTAAGCCCAGGAGTTTGAGGCCAGTCTGGGTAACATAGCAAGATCCTGTCTTTACAAAAAAATTTTTAAATATTAGCCATGAGTGGTGGCATGTGCCTGTGATCCTAGCTACTTGGGAGGCTGAGGTGGGAGGACTGCTTGAGTCCAGGAGTTTGAGGCTGCAGTGAGCTATGACTGCACCGCTGTATTCCAGCACAGCCTAAGTGACAGAGTGAGACCCTGTATCGAAAAAATAAAACCATGCAAATCATGGGCAAAAGCCTGTGTTCTCAAAGGCAAGACCAGACAGGCTAAACCTTACTGTCAACCCTTGTCCCCAACAACGGGCACATATTCACACCTCCATGTGCACACACGTACACACAGTCACATGTATGTGTACAGTTCACACATGCATTTGTATACCCATGTGCACACATTCACACACACACCAGTGTGTCATACCTCTCTGGTGGCGAGAGATCTTCAGCATAAAACATCTGTCCCTAAAGCCAAGCAGCTCTAACAGCCTTGCAGTTGCGGTGCTGACTCAGTGCTTGCTTCTTCAGCAGCATCCCTGGGTTCTGGGCCCAGGGGAACTGGCAAATACACCATGAAGTCTGCCCAGTAAACAGCTACTCCACCTCTCCGGCCTGGTCAGTTCTTGGTGACTCTGCCCATGATGGGGATGACAGTTTGCCCCTCCCAAGCCCTCTGGGTGGCAGTGGTTCAGCCACTGACCTGTTGATGAACTCTTCATAGCAGGAGTAGATGGCAGCCAGGCACACGGCCACCAGGTTGGGCAGGACCCGGGGGTGGGGGCAATGCCCTGTGGGGCCGTGCATGCTGGAAAAAAGCAGAGGGCCGGGGTGAGAAGCCTGCAGGAGTGAGGCCCACAGACAGGGGAAAGGGGACAAGGGAGGGCCAGGTACAGGACTGCCCGCTCTGCTAGCACCGCTTGGGGGGCTCTGAGAGCCTTTGCTGTGCAATTGGTGGCACCAGGATTTGGGTCCCGTCTGTGCCACGTGCAGGCAGCAGAAGGCAAAGCTCCTGGCTGTGCACTCCAGATCCAGGGTTCCTGGGTTCAAACCCGAGTGGCCTTGGAAACCTCCTAAACTCTCCACCCTGTTTCTGCAGCTATAAAATGAGGACAGCGGCCACCTCCTCGGGGGGTACAGTTAGGACCAGCTTTTCTAATTCACGGACAGACCTAGCAAATGGTGGCCATATGTCCTGGGACAGTCATGCTTACACCTGGTGGTTCAGGAATAATTATTCCTAACACCTCATTCTACTTTCAAACATGTCCTGCTTTGGAAGAAAAATGATGAGGGTCATTTCGGCTTAGCATACAGTCAGCAGCATAGTCAATAAGTCCTCAATAAGTGCCACTAATTATTACTTGTCATGGCTATTTTTGTGGTCCTAAGGATAATAGCTGTACCATTTCTGGGAAGTTGCCATCAAGGCTGCTGTCACTAAGAATGGCCTAACCTGACAAGATGTTGCAAACCACAGCTGGGTGGTGTCACCAGGGCTCTGGCCTGAGGGCATGTCACAAAGCCACCCTCAAACGGCTTCGTGAGTTCCAGGTGAGCATATTTAGGAAATATGTAGTTTCAGAACTTTTTTAAATGGGTTATTGTGATTTTCTTAAAAGATGAGAAGAGTCTGGGGGCAGTGGCTCACGCCTGTAATCCCAGCACTTTGGGAGGCCGAAGTAGGTGGATCTCCTGAGGTCAGGAGTTCGAGACCAGCCTGGCCAACACGGTGAAACCCTGTCTCTACTAAAAATACAAAAATTAGCCAGGCATGCTAACACGTGCCTGCAATCCCAGCTACTTGGGAGGCTGAGGCAGGAGAATTGCTTGAACCCGGGAGCCGAAGGTTGCAGTGAGCCGAGATCGAGCCACTGCACTCCAGCCTGGGTGACAGAGCGAGACTCCATCTCAAAACAAACAAAAAAGATGAGAAGAACAAGAATGATGGCAGCTTGGCCTGACACGAGACTTCTGCAGCGTTCTCTGTGTGTTGTGTCTACTAATCACTGGAGCATCGCACTAACTGGGCGATGGGTACTATGGTTCTTGTGTTACAGATGAGGAAACTGGAGCACGGAGAGAAAATTTAAAATTAAAAAAAAGCAAAAACAAGCCTCCTCCAAAAAAAAAAAAACCAAAACCAAAACACCAACCCCAAGTACCAAAAGTGAGTGAGGAGCAAGAATATTTGGCTTCCTGTGGGTTATGTTTTAGGGGTGATTGTTCAAGCACCCGTCGATGCTCTGGGACCACCAGGGGTGGGCGTGAGTCCTAAACACATGGCGCCCACAGCCCGAGGGGTCGTGGGACCTGAGGAAACAGTAGTGTTGCTGAGGTCCACCGCCGTTTTCTGAGCTCCTATCGGGCACCGTGCAGTGGGCTAGGGGCTTCCTCATAGAGGGAGTCTTCATTTAATTACACAACAGCCCCCAGGGATATCTGAGGAAACAGGATCAGAGAAGAAAGTGGCTCCGAGGCTAAAGAGGGGCGTCGCGCTGAAGACCCACCTCTGAATGAACTTCTTCACCACTTCCATCCCCGCGTTGAGCTCGTTCAAGGCAAGGATGTACTCCTGAGTAAACAGCCTCAGTCGCGGGCACTTCCCAAAGTCCTGCAGAGAGAGCAGAGGACAGGAGTCAGGGGATGGTGCCAGGCAGGGCAGGAGCCCAGGGCAGCCATGACACCGGAAGGAAGGGCAGGACCCGGCTCTGCCTGGAGCTGTCGATGGGGAAGGCAATGGGGAAACGCCAACCCTCTCGAAAGGACAGGTGGCGTCTACTTCAAAGAACGGCACCGTGACACCTGCACTTCCGCTCTGAAGGACCATCTGATGAGCAGGTGCTTTTGGCTGTAGAGAAAGCCACCCTCAAAACGCACGTGCGGGACAAATGAGATGAGAAAGACAAAAGAGAGCCAGAAAGGCTGGGGAGACAAGAGAGGGTGCTTCTGACGGGGATGTGGAGTGTGGAAGGAGGTGTGTGAGACGTGGGTGTGAAAGGAGGTGAGTGTGAGGTGGGTGTGGAAGGAGGTGAGTGTGAGGTGGGTGTGGAAGGAGGAGAGCATGAGGTGGGTGTGGAAGGAGGAGAGAGGTGGGTGTGGAAGGTGAGTGTGAGGTGGGTGTGGAAGGAGGTGAGAGAGGTGGATGTGGAAGGAGGTCAGTGTGACAGGGGTGTGGAGGTGAGTGTGAGGTGGATGTGGAAGGAGGTGAGTGTGATATGTGGGTGTGGAGGTGTGATAGGTGGGTATGGAGGTGTGAGGTGGATGTGGAAGGAGGTGAGTGTGATATGTGGGTGTGGAGGTGTGATAGGTGGGTATGGAGGTGTGAGGTGGATGTGGAAGGAGGTGAGTGTGATATGTGGGTGTGGAGGTGTGATAGGTGGGTATGGAGGTGTGAGGTGGATGTGGAAGGAGGTGAGTGTGATATGTGGGTGTGGAGGTGTGATAGGTGGGTATGGAGGTGTGAGGTGGATGTGGAAGGAGGTGAGAGAGGTGTGTGTGGAGGTGTGAGGTGGATGTGGAAGGAGGTGAGTGTGAGAGGTGGGTGTGGAAGGTGAGAGGTGGCTGTGGAAGGAGGTGAGAGAGGTGGGTGTACAAGGAGGAGAGTGTGAGAGCTGGGTGTGGAGGTGTGAGGTGGATGTGGAAGGAGGCAAGTGTGAGAGGTGGGTGTGGAAGGTGAGAGGTGAGTGTGGAAGGAGGTGAGAGAGGTGGGTGTAGAAGGAGGAGAGTGTGAGAGGTGGGTGTGGAAGTGTGAGGTGGGTGTGGAAGTGTGAGGTGGGTGTGGAAGGTGTGTGTGAGGTGGGTGTGGAAGGTGTGTGTGAGGTGGGTGTGGAAGGAGGAGAGTGTGAGGTGGGTGTGGAAGGAGGCGAGTGTGAGAGGTGGGTGTGGAAGGTGAGACGTGAGTGTGGAAGGAGGTGAGAGAGGTGGGTGTAGAAGGACGAGAGTGTGAGAGGTGGGTGTGGAAGTGTGAGGTGGGTGTGGAAGTGTGAGGTGGGTGTGGAAGGTGAGAGGTGGGTGTGGAAGGAGAGTGTGAGGTGGGTGTGGAAGTGTGAGGTGGGTGTGGAAGGCAGTGAGTGAGAGAGGTGGGTGTGAATGGATGTGTGTTTGTGAGAGGCTGGTGTAGACAGAGGCATGCATGTGCAATGAGGAGCCTAGGCGCGTGTGCATGCACCAGGCATTAGTGGCAGGAGAGGCACTGGCATGTGTCACTATCATGAGGGGACAGGGCGACGGCCCTGGTGGGAGGCCCCATCTGTGCCACACTAGGGAAAGCAGTGCCTGCGCGTCTCCATCCACCAGCCCCCCGGAACTAAAGGGTCCACTGTGGCGCTCTGTCGAGGGGCCAGGTCAAGGACACAGGGACCCTACCCGTGCCGGCCGAGGGCCATAACTGGTGGCTGCTGTGCTCGGCCTCTTCCAGGTGTCAGGAAGACAGGGGCCACGCCACAGCGAGCTCTGCCAGGAGGCAGGAAGGCGGCACCCAGCCCAGTGGCGGGCTTGGGGCTTGCCAGGAGCAGAGGAGAGAGGCATGGGCTGGACAGGGGCCTGTGAATCTGGCTGCCACATTCATTTCCAGAGTTGTGGCTAGGGCTGGGGAGGTGCTGGGACTGCCAGCCCCTCGGGCTGTGTCCGGCCAGTCAGGAGCGGCACGGCCCTGCCCAGACCCTCCATAAAAGTGATGTGGCTGACCAGCAAGACACGGAGGGGAGCCTAGAGTCTCCAGACCTGTCCCTCTGTACCCATCTCAGTGGAACCTGTTTTTTAAAGAGAGCAGCCTGAATCAGGACTCTAAGCTGTAGAAAAGAAGTAGAGACCCCTTCAGGTCTAACTGACCCCGAAGCTGGCATGAAAGCTCTGAGTGGAACCCGTTCCTATCATGCCCTCCCGCGAGCTCCCAGGAGAGTTTCTAGAGCCACTGGAGGCTTCTTCACGTGGAGTCAAAGGGGCTGAACTGGGTCCTCAAGAGACAGTGGAGAGAGCCTTCACTCACCTGTCCCGCTACATAAAGAGGGAAGCAGAGACCCGGAGCCAGTTCATCTGCCTCACAAGTATTTCATCTGGCTTTGGGCTGCCACGCCCGTCTCTGGGCCTCACGGTCCCCACTATGGAATGAGGGTCCACAGAAGCGATCTCTAGCCCCTTCCACCATTAGGGTTTTATGATTCTATGAACTGCTTCAACAGAGACTTAGGTAACTGTCATCTTAACTACTGGAGTTTTGAATAATCAAGGTCATTTCCATGGAAATAAACATTCAGCAGCCTCTGAAAAATATAATCCCCTTGGAAAACTGGAGGTCAGATTACCTGGTGGTCCACTGGGGACCACAGCCATGTCTTCTTGCCTCCTTTGCCACAAGAACACCCCGAGGGGCATGGGGGCACAGAGACACATGGCCGTTCTTCACAACGCAGTTTGGCGCTTTATTTGGATTGAATCTCCAGAGGAACATACTAAAGAACTGCTTCCTTTTGTTTCTACTTTTTATCTCGGTCTAGCAAGGAACGTTCTTTGAGACTCTCAAAGCTTCAGTTTGCTCATCCATGAAATGGGGCACATAACATATTTGCAAGAGATACACTCGGAACGGGGGAGCCCCCAAATCCCACAACAGCACTGTGGCTATGTTCCCCCGTTTCCTAAATATCTGAGAGCCTCCTTAAGGAAAAACACTGTATTTGGGGTGAAGAGAAGTCACTGTTCATGCTACCCCAACAGGCTCATGGCTTATGCTCCTTAGCCAGAGACCTGACCCCCACACCAGCTGAGAGCGCCAGCTCCAGAACGGTGCTGCTGACCCATGGCCACTCATTAAGCATCAGGGAGCATTCAATGAGTGAATGTCAAAGCTCTATCTCGCCCACCGCCTGTGTTGTCAGAATTCCACGAGATCAGGTCTTCCCGTGCCTGGCATGGCCATAATCACTGTTTAATACAGTCTGTTCTTCTACACGAGGGGCGGATCCTCCTCGGTTCTCCCTGCAGTTTTCCTCTGACGCCACCACTCATGGTGTGTAATTAGTAGGCGCCAAGAACAAGGTGGGATCTGGGTGTGTTAAAGCATCCCCAGACACCTGGGATCACTTAGGGGGTACTCGTTACAAATGAGGTGAGGACTCATGGCTGAGGGTCCCTACTCTCTGCCAGACCGCCACAGATACTATAAATTCTGGGTCTGCCGAGAGTTGTTCTGATTTTTATAGAGAAAATTATTACATGGTCAACACTCCAGGCCCATAAAACTAACCAAATACAAGAGAGGCGTTGTATGGTGAAGCCCTGAGAGGCTGTCTGAATTCTGAATTTTTTCCCTTTGAAGTCAGATGTCCCCAAGGAACCCTTATGAAATGGTTTATTGACTAACATGGAATATGCAAAAATGTTTATGTGCCTCAAGAGGCATTCCCCTGCCAAGTATGTCCTGGGGGTATGGCTCTGCCATTGACAAGTTAAGGTCCTTTGCAAGAAAACCTGAAGAACCTTTGCTCTGAACTCCAACATGGCACGGCCCTCCCCATACACTACACCCGCAGTGATTTTAAAGTTAACGAGTAGGGCCCCTTTCCTCCCAGGTGGCCAAAGCCAGAAAGATCTCCCCCTTGAAACTATGAGCACCCAAATTAAGGCAGAAACCCCTTCCTATCCCCCAGTGGGAAGTCTCCTTGTCCTGGAGAAAGAACTGCACAGGGTGTCCCTCTCCCCTGTGTTCTGAAAACAAGAAATGAATTTACCCCAAATCTAGGAGGGGCTCAGAAATCAGCAACAATTCAATTATGGTTTGCAATCGCTGAGGGTAGAGAATGGTACATAGTGTTCATTATGGTACTAACACGATTCAGTTGGTAGTGGTGGCCTGGAAAGCAGGCGGGGAAACAGTCTGATGCTATCTCTGGCTCTACAGGAAGAGTGCTGTAATTGATTAATGATGTCTGCCATGAGTATGGAAGGGGTAGAGGAGCACATGTATCATGCACTTCCACTCCTGACTGGGGAAGGGGCTGTAGGTGATACAGTATTCTTCAGGGCTATGATGTGGAGACAGGCAAGCTACATCACAAGCGAAATGATTTGTGATTACCCTTTTTCAGTTGTTTTCACACGCTCCAGGAGGCTCTAAAGTCTAAGGTGGTGGCTGGCTCAGTACAACATGTGACTAGGAACCCTGGCCTCAGGCTGTCTGCTCCTTAGCTCCCCCCAGGAGCACCCACAGCTGCTCATCAGACCCTGCCTTTCCTGTCCTGCCTTTCTGGGTCCCAGATTCCTCCTGTGCACAGATGTCATGGGAAGGGCACGAGGGTTAATGACACAATACACTCAAAGAGCGTCACACTCTTGACTCTAAGAAAGTGTTCAATAAACATCTGCAGAAAGATGTTATTCTTATTCCTACCTGTGGCCCCTGTGGCCACTTAGTGGACCTAGCTAAGCCTCAGTTTCCTTGTGTCGTACAGGGCAAATAATGGCATTTGCTGCTGTCCCTGGAATGATGAGGGAACACCAAGGGGCCACACAGATTACAAGCACCCCACCCACTGTAAGTGTGCAAGTAAACCTTGCCTTTGTATTTAAAAAAAAAAAAAATTAAAGGCCATGCTTTATTCAGATTTCCTCAGTTTTGCCTTCATGTCCCTCTTCGATTCTGGGACTCCATGGAGGGCCCCAAATGACATTTAGTCGTCATGCCCCGTAGACTCCTCTGAGCTGTGACAGTTTCCTAGAATCTCCTTGTTTTTGATGACCTTGACCGTGGGGAGGATTGGCCAGGTACTTTGTAGATTGTCCCGTTCTTGGGATTTGTCTGATGTTTTTCTCATGATTGCAATGGGGTGATGGGTTACTGGGAGGAAGACCATAGAGGTCAAATGTAGTTTTTATACATCATATCAAGGAGAAATTCTGTCAAATTGGCTTATTGTTGTTGATGTTGACCTTGATCATCTGACTGAGTCTGGGTGTGTCTGTTTTCTCCACTGCAAGGCGACTCTTGCCCCCTTCCATATAGTGCTCTCTGGAAGGACCTCGCTGTGCACAGCCCACACTAAAGGAGTGAGAAGTTATGCTCTGGGTCCTTGAGGGCAAGGCATCTACAGACATTATTTGGGCCTATTCTCCCTGGGAGGCTTTCCTCTTCTCCTCCAGCCACGGTCTTTTCGTAATTCTTATGTACTGCGAAAAGATTCTTCCTGTTGCCATAATGGAGGACAAGCTGTACAAAACCCCCAAAACTCCTTAACCAGAATCTCAACCCCAGTTCCTGGCTGTCAGGCTGGGCCAATCCTATCCCCCAAACCTGTGCCAACACAAAAGGCCAGGTAGGTGCACGGGGCCTCATGCACTGGGCGCTGGGGTCTGGGTGTTGGGGCAGGGGGAACTCACCATGTTATGCTTGAGGATTCGCTGCACCACAGGGGTGAACACCTCGATGACTACCATGGACCGGGGCCGCTCTCTGCAGTGCTGGGGAGAGAGTAGGGTACAGTTACCGTGGGCCTAAGAATGTTCCGACCACAGCCCAGGGCTGCTAGCAGGGCTAGAGACAGTGAGCCCAGCTGTGGGAGCCTGGGTTCCCTTGATGAACACCGTTGCACCGTTTTCTAAAAATGAGATTATTTTGGAGGGGGGGCCAGCTCTAGGTTCAGAGCGGAATGGAGAGGAAGGTAGAGAGCTTTCCCAGACACCCCCTCCTCCGGCATGCTATCACTGCACACGTTCCTATTAAGGATGGGGTGGGGGTGTTCCAGGCCCAGAAACGTACCCTGGGCACTCAGGCCAGCGGGCATGTGGGGCACTGGAAAAAGAATCCTGGTGGAGAGACAGGGCCCAAGAGGACAACACAATCCTGTTTCCCTTTCCTGTCCCCTGATGCACACACAGAGGACTCCCTGGGCAGGGGGTAAAGTGCACCACGGTCCCCTTTCCTCCCAGGTGCCTGCGTTTCCACCTCACAAGCTGGTCTCATTGGTGGACACAGCCCACGCCTCCCCAAAGGACCGTGCAGTGTAACAAATGTAGCACGTACACCCTGTGGGGTATTTGTTACAATGGATAACCCCACACTGACACATCATTGTTACGCAGAGTCCACAGGTGACTTTAGGGTTCACTCTTGGTGCTGTGCGTTCTGGGTGTTTAGACAAATGTCTGATGTCCTGGAGCCACCATTGTAATATCATAGGAAGTCGTTTCACTCCCTAAAAATCCTCTGTCCTCAGCCAATTCATCCTTCCCTCTCCCCAACCCCTGGCAACCGCCAATCTTTTTACTGTCTGTATAATTTTGCTTTTCCCAGAATGTCCTGTAGTTGGAATCATGCAGTGTGCAGCCTCTTCAGATGGGCTCCTCTCACTTACTCACATGCATGTAAAATTCCCCCTTTCTCTTCGTGGTCTACTAGCTTGTTTATTTTTAGCTGAGTAACACTCCATTGTCTGGGCATTCCACAGTTCATTTACCCATTCACCCACTGGAAGGCATCTTGGGTGCTTCCAGGTTCTCGCAGTCATGAATACAGCTGCTGTAACATCTACATGTAGATGTTTGTGTGGACAGGTGTGTTGAACTCATTTGAGGAAATACCTAGGAGTGCCATAGCCTTAAAAGTTTTTTCTTTTTTTGGAGTTAAAAAGGTAGATGAGATGAGAGCTTTTGTTTGCTTTTTGTTTGATTTTGACCTTAAAGCTTGAGACTGTTTCAGATGGTACACATAGGCGTCCTGACATGGTCCTTATTTAACATATAATGAGACTTTTGTAAAGCTAAGGTTCTGCATGTGTGGTCTGAAAGACCTTGGAAATTGGGTATGATAATACCAGGGCTTTGGCATCTGAACACCAGGGTGTTGAAAATTCTGTGACTCTTCAGTTGGTGGCTTTAGCACTCGGGTGGCAGTCTGCAGGCCCAATTCATCACCAGCGTGGCGTTTTGTTTTTCAGATTGGAAAGGAAGCCCTTCACAGGCTGTGCAGACAAGGCCCGGCCCCTCCCTCGTGTCCTGCACACATTTATCAACCACCCGGCCCCTGGATGAGGATGCTGGACCTGGGGTAAGAGAAATCAGGGCTCCCCTGAGAAAGCAAGATGAATAAACTTTCCTCAGATCTCGGAATTTGGCAGGAGGTTGGCAGAGCAGACGCAGCGCGGGAGGCTTTGGTCCCCTCAAGCTCTCCTCTCTGGGCTCCAACTCCCAGAGGGAAAACAGCCAAAGCAGCATCCCACGTGGCTGGGACCCCCCCTCCAAAAGGCAGACGGCCCTCTTTGAAACACCCACACGGGATTATAGCAAAGAATGCCAAAAAGGATAACTTTTTCTACCTCACCCTTTTCCAAACTGTGCTACCAGGAACGCTGAGGTAAGAAACACAGTGAGACAAGTGAAGCCTCAGGTAGGAAACACAGTGAGGCAAGTGTATCTTGTTCTACAACAAATATCCAGTGTTCTAGAACCAGAGTTTAGAATCATGAGATCTGGGAGAATTCCTAAGCTTGAGAGGCAAGCATGGGGCAGGTTTGGGTTAAACTGGACAGGAGATGGAGGAGGTGACCTTCGGTGACAGGCAGAGGAGCAGCTAGCTGTTCTCTCAGGATACTGGGTTATTTAACTCCACTCTGCTGGGGCATGATACCCATGAGGCCCAGGGGCAGAGAAGGCCCTCGTGTGCCCCGAGGAGCCCGGGGCCTGTGTGTATCCACACCTGTACACACACACACACGCTCGTGGGCATTCACTCCTTGAGCCCGAGGGCACACATTGCACATGCCGATATTAAGGATAGGGGTAGAGGTTGTTCCAGGCCCTGACAAGTACCCTGGGCACTCAGACCAGCAGGTGTGTGGGTCACTAGAAAAGGAATCCTGATAGGGAGGCAGACTCCAGGAGGACAACAGAATCTTGTCTCCCTTTCAAAGCTCCTATCCCCTGACACACACACCCGGGGGCGGGCAAGGGAAATCAAGAGCACCACAGTCCCATTTCCTCCCAGGGGCCTGCTGTTCCACCCCACAGGCGGGTCCCACTGCTGTACACAGCCCACACCTCTCCAAAGGACAGCGGGTGACCTTGGCAGGAGGCAGGTAATGGGAGCGTGGAGGGATGAGGACCAGCTGAGCAGGGCAGCAGGGGTATGACAGGGGAGCGCTGAGAACATGTCTTTCCAACGACATACAATTATTACACTAAAAAAAACCACACACAGCAAAGAACAAAACAGGTTTGTGTGCTGGTTCGGCCTGAGCCGAGAAGATGTGCTCTGGGAATGAGAAATGTCTGCTCCCTGATGTGCCCCGGGCATGTCCTATGTGAAGCCCACTGCAAGGCTGGTGCCGGGTGCCTGACAGTGGATGCCCTGCTCCACGGCTCCTCTAAGCTAACCTGGAGCACCATGCTGCCTCCCATGTTCAGGGAAAGCCCCACAGCCGCACCCCACCGTGGGCCAGCCACTGCGCAGAGGAACCTTGGCTAATAATAACCCAGCTCTGACGTCAGGAGCCCAGGAAATCTGCAGCAACCTGTCTCCCAGGACAGCCGGGAAGTGATTCCAAGAAAAAGCAAGATGTTCCCCCTCTGACTGTTTGTCACCTGTCTGGCAGAGAGGTGGGTGTAACCCTAAGGATGGGTACCTGGCGCAGAGAGGTGGGTGTAACCCTAAGGATGGGTACCTGGCGCAGAGAGGTGGGTGTAACCCTAAGGATGGGTGCCTGGCATGCCCTCCGCCTGTGTCTGGGACCATGGCCCAAGACTGTGGGGCCCAGGTTTTCGGCCTTTCTGTGCAAACCCGATCCCCAGTGTGCACACACCGAGGGAGGTAGCCCCCTGCAGCCAGAGCCCCAGCTCAGCAATCCCGTACCTTGCAAAAGAATTCACAGAGATCTGGTGGTGGGTGGTTGTTTTCCAGCAAAGGAGCGATTGCCTGAAACACAACAAACAAGGATCAGGAACTGTGGGGTAGACAGCCACGAAAAGACTTCAAACAATCTCCAGGCCATATTGTGAAGAGAGAAAAATAAATCCAGGGCGACACACCGTGCATCACATCATTCATATTAAAAGCAAAAAAATAAATAAAAATAAAAAACCCAAAACCCAAAAAATCCACAACCATATCTGTCTGTGTGGGTTTGTCACCACCTGAAAACAAGATGTTACTGAAGAGGGCACTGGGATGGGATGACATCCTCCTTTCCTGATGAAAACAGACTCATACTCATGAAATACTTGCAAAATTGGCCAGGCACAGTGGCTCACGCCTGTAATCCCAGTACTTTGGGAGGCCAAGGCGGTAGATCACTTGAGGTCAGGAATTCAAGACCAGCCTGACCAACATGGTGAAACTCCGTCTCTACCAAAAATACAAAAATTAGCCGGGCATGGTGGCGCACCCCTGTAATCCCAGCTACTCAGGAGGTTGAGGCAGGAGAATCACTTGAACTCAGGAGGTGGCGTTGCAGTGAGCCGAGATCGCATCACTGCACTCTAGCCTGGGCGACAGAGAGACTCTGTCTCAAAAAAAAAAAAAAAAAAAAAAAAAAAAAAAAAGAAAGAAAGAAAAGAAAAACTTGCAAAATGATATTTTAAATAAAATTAAAAGTTCTATCACAGCTAGTATGGCTGGGGTCGGGGTCTGAACTTGATTCTAAACTTGAACCTAGATTCAGCTTTAAGCCCACGTTCTTCACCACCATGGTGAGAGCCTTCCATAGTGAGCCGGATCACAGCTGGGGTTTGGACTCCTGGTCCAAGACCAACAACAGTTACTATTGCCTGGCCAATGGAATGAATAAAACCAACTCAAGCTATGGTAGAAAAATGAGTGCATAAAAAAACTACCAAGCACATGGGAGAAGACTAATTGCCAGTAGGGCAAATAAGAGGATGTAACTGTTGGAATGAAAGGAGGCTCCAGAAGTCGTCACAATAATGACAACAGCAATAGTAATAAAAGAATGCTGGAAGGGGAGGCTGTAAAACGCAGGGGTGAGGGTCAGACCCTCAGATCAAATTCTTTCCCGTTCTCAGGCATTCCTGCTGAGCCGGGAAGCTCAACCCGACCCAACTAAGGGTTCAGTTCAGCCATATTAGCTGGATAAATGCAGCCTGGATTTCTCGGATCAAAATTTCTTTCCCAGGATTGTCCTGAATGCAAGCCCTTGTCCTCCATCCAGGGCTTCCAGGCACCCAGTGGGACCCACAGGTGTTGCTGGCAGGGAGAGGAAGCAGTACCTCCTTCTGGTTCTGCAGCAGCCCATCTTACCACTTTGCCTTTGCACATGGAAGTCCCCCTGCCTGGAACGCCTTCCCCAGCTTGCTCCGTTTACCTGACATTTTCCTATCTCTCCTTTAAGATTCAGCTTGGTCACCTCCTCCTGGAAGTCCTCCATCATCATCCTCCCAGTACCCTCCCTGACACAGGTTAAGTACCTATCCTCTGCACCCCCACTAACACCCAGAACAAACCTCAGCCCTTGGCTATGTTATTTTTGTATTATCTGTTGACCCGCCAGGTTCTCTCAGCATACATTCAATCCTCAATGCCGGCCTCATGTCTCGTCCAGCTCTCTATCTGTGGGACAGAGTTAGTGTCTGGCACATAGTTAAACTCACATGCTCAGCAAAGTACGTTAAATGAATGGATGAATTGATACTATGCTGGAAAAAGGTGGTGGTGAGTGACTGGGGGTGCCCAGGTTGACGTGTTCTCCTGTTCTGGCAAGAGAAGGCAAGGGATAGTCAGGGTGAGAGCATGGAGAAAACCTCTATACTGTTAGCAAACACCCACTGGGGGCCGACTATGTGCCAGACACTGGAGGTGACAGCAAAGGCAGAAGCTGCTGCCTTGACTCTCTACAATCAAAGGCCTGAGGTCCACCTCATTTTGTGCATACCATAACCAGCCTGGCTTGCCAGGGCCGACTGAGTGGGTCCCTTAAGGCCTCGATTCGGCTAAAGAAGTCTGAGGGGCCTAGTGACTGATGCTGCTCTTCTTCTGTACCTTGCACCCAGGAGACATCCCAGGCCGCTTAGTTCCAAGGTCCCCTCCTGGGCACAAAAGGCTCTGCCTCTTGCTTCTATTTCATCTCCCATCCGCCTGCTTCTCATTTCCTTATGCTTTATGCTCCAGAAATGCTGAAGCTTCCAGAACGCACCACGTTGCTTTAAATCTTTGTGCCCTTGCACATTGTTTCTTCTCTCTGGGATGTTTTTATCCTGTTTTGCCACCTGGAAAACTCCTATTGATCCTTCAAAACCCAGCTCAGATATCACTACCTCCAGGAAGCTCTCTGGCTCCTTTCCCAGGGGAGTTTATCACTCTACTTACTCTCTGCACTCAATGTCTCTGTGTTTTGCGGTGATCACTTTTGTCTTCTTACAATAGATGATGAACTCCTTGGGGACTAGGTTATCTGAATTCAAATACACAGCACGGTGCTGACCATCTAGCAGGTGCGATTTCATTGCTTTCTTCTCTCAAGTGAGAGTTAGGTTTCGTAGCTAAAAGTCATCCAGGAAGATATTTTACCTCAAAAATGCTTACGTCATGGTAGAGTCCCAGAAAATAGCATCTCACTTTATGTATCACAGGGAATTAAATCCAAGTTCTATTTGTGGATTAATTGGCAGACATGTCCTGGGGCAAGAAAGAGGACGTTTACCTTTCAGCTAATGGGGTGATGCCTCTGAATAAATTATACGGTCTCTGCCATCTCCTGCCTTCAACTCCCTAGGCAGACTCAGGAAGGAGGAGGCAATTATGATACATTTGCTACAAACCTCAAAGACAGATAATTACACTCCCTCTCCCATCAACTGGGGCTCTGAAATGTGCAAAGGCAGAGGGAGATGCGACCAGCTTGCTAGAAAAGACAAAACGGAGCAAGGCCAGATGCTGGTGGATTACGCAGGCGCCAGAATTACCCCAAACCAGGAAAAGGGTTGTAGGCTCCAGGAGGCGGAGGTGGGTGGAGGGTGCGTGTTCGAGAGGAACTTACCACAATGATGTTTTCATGCTCCTGGGTGGTCAAGTTTGTGTTCTAAAGGATTGAAGGGAGACAGCAGGAGGAAAAGAAAACAAAAGAAAATTGAGAAAACGAGCATTTGGATTTCAAGATCCACAGTTTTAAAACATCTTCAGCGTCACAGACCAACTGTCACCATCATTTTTTCTTAATTAAACAGATCTGAACACCCTCAGAGACAAGGTCGGGAAAGGGGAAAAAGTATGGTTTCGGGGCAGGGAGAACTGAGTTCTTGTCCCTGTTTTAGGGCTTGAGTTATGTGACCTTGAGTGAGTCGAGTCTGGGGGAGACTCAGTTTCTGCTTTGGTAAACGGGGTTTCCAGTAACCTCATTAGGCTGTTGGGAGAGGATCTGGTCCTTGTCAAAGTGAAACTGCTTAGAAGCCAGAGGGCAGGTTCATAATAAGTATGTAAAGAAACAGACCTTTTAAGAGTCCTAATGCTGTGGCAGGCAGCCTTTTAGGAGTAACACGTATATGATTTCAGTGTTTCTCAAACTCAGTTCCCAAGGAACACAAAGTTCTGTGAGTGGGCCTGAGATGTTTTAGCTGAATTCAAATTCTAGCAACTGACTTGCAAAAACGTAATTAGGTTGAATGGATTATATCTGCTGAAATTTTAGGGGTCCTGTTTCCTTCCCAATCTGGACTTTTCTTAAATAATTGGTAACCGTTACAGGTTGAACATCCCTTACTGAAATGCTTGGGAACATGTGTTTTGGATTTCCATTTTTAAAAAAATTTTGGAATATCTGCATTATACTTAACCAGTTGAGCATCCTAGTCTGAGAATCCAAAACCTGAAACTCTCCAATGAGCATTTCCTTTGAGTGTCATGTTGGTACTTTGGGCCAGGAATGGTGGTTCACAACTGTAATCCCAGCACTTTGGGAGGCCAAGGAGGGTGGATTGCTCGAGGCCAGCCAGGGGTTCAAGATCAGCTGGCCAACATGGCAAAACCCCGTCTCTACAAAAAATAGAAAAATTATCTGGGCATGGTGGTGGGCACTTGTAATCCCTGCTACTCGGGAGGCCGAGGCAGAAGAAACATTTGAACCCAGAAGGCGGAGGCTGCAGTGAGTCGAGATTGTGCCACCACACTCCAGCCTGGGCGACAGAGCAAGACTGTCTCTAAAAAAGAAAGTTTTGGACTTTGGAGCTTTTCAGGTTTCAGGACTAGAGATGCTCGACCTGTGCCGTCATCTGTGAGTACGTGAACAAGGAAAGAGACGGATGTGCCATAAACAAGGAATCACGGGAAAACCCCAAGTGCTCGCCCTTCTTTCTTGCTAGTTTCATGGTGTGTTCGCTTTGCTTGTCTGTTTTGGTGGACACACAGTGGTGCCGATTCGTATTTCCTAACAGAGCCACATTGGCTGCTTGTAAAGAGACCCCTCATTTGAACAGTGTTGGCAAGATCGATTGTTCTGGTTCTAGACAGAGTCCCATGGCTCCCACCACCTAGACAGGCTTAAGGCATATGGGGGTGTCTAATGTGTTGACAGCAGCCAAGGCAAAAGAAAAGCTCGCGAGCTATGAATTGGCTTTTGCCCAATAAACTGGCTTCCCGAGGGCTGCGGGAGACCGTGAAGCCGGGTCAGCGTCTGAACAACACGAGTCTCTACAGGTCCCTATGAGACGTCCTGACCTAGGTGAGGCCAGACCCAAGACACCTAGACTCCAGGCATGTGAAAGGATGTTTTTTGGATTTGAACACCCTTTTTTCTCTAGTGGATATGAGTGGAGTTTGAGCAGCCTGTTTATGGCAGATTATTAGCTATCAGTCATTTTTCAGCCTGGGGGAGAAGCCTGGCCTTGGTCTCTCGTTATGACTGCTGATGAGCTCTCTCTGCCTCAGGCACTGTGTAAGAGCTTTGTTTTGCTCATGCCACCAATTTCTTTTGATTATGACAGGTTCTCTACTATCCCATTGACTGATCAGCTGCCTGAGACTGACGGGATGCAGTGACTAGCAGGTGCAGGGTAATATGGGGTGGAGTGAGGATATGAACCCGTCTGTCCTGACTCCAAAGTCTATATTTCCTGCCACTGAGCTATAGTGCTCCACCACCCATTCAAGAGGCACTTCCTTATTTTGGGCTGCCAAGGGCAGCTCAACACATCCATCCCTCGCCCCCACCCACACACCTTTTCAGGAAGGCTTTGGTGACCATGGACACTACTTCCTTTGTCCCAGTCACAGGGCAGCCCATGCATTCTACAGGGAGCCTTCTCTCCACCAGGGCCATTTTACACCCCCGGTAGAGCATGTCCACTAATAGCCGCTGCATTAGAGGGAACACCTGACTCTCAAGCTAAGTGGCCACTCTACATATAACTCAACAGAGGCCTGGGAGGGTGGGGACAGCCAGCTTTGCTTTGCTGGTGGACAGACAGTTCCTTCTCAGAACTCTTTTGCATCCTTAACAGTTCCCTCCACGATGCCCCTCTGCCTGCTCCCTCTTGATCCTTCCACTTTCTAGTCGGTGTGGTGATGCCTGGAACCTCTCCAGAGAAGGCCTTGCAAACAACTTCAGTAAACAGAACAGAGAAAGAACCCAGCCCCAAAACAGGGCACGGAGGTCGAAGGCAGGTGTTTGTTTTTCCAGCTACTAGCTCCAGACACCTGGCTGAGGGCGCTTACGGGGTTCAGACCACAGCCATCCTTTATGACAGTGAAAAGGTGGCCCTGTATCAAAGGCCCTTGCACGTTAGGCACAGTGCCAAGCCCTTCATGTGGATGAGAGCATCTCATCCTCCGTCCTATGAAATGGGTACTCATCTCAGACCCAATTTACAGAAAACAACTGGGCACAGAGAGGCCTAGCAACTTGTCCAAGGTCACTCAGCTACTGAGCGCAGGACAAGGTCCTTCCGACCCCACAACACGCACTCTTAATCTACACGGTCACATACTTGCCAAAAAGTCTCTACCAACCCAGGTTTAGGACACATTTATGTGCAGGGGCATAAGCTTCACCATTGGGCAGACCCGGGTGAGGGTCCTGGCCTAACACTTATCTGAATGGCCCCGTGTAAGCTACTTAACCTCTCGGCACCCCGGTTACTCCTCTATAGTATTTTAATACTTACCTTGCAGGGTCCTTGAGAGAAACTGGGGAGGTCTAAGGGTCATCAAACTAACCACTGCAGAGTATGCATGAGTGGATGCTGGGTCAGGCAGCCTGGGCTGGAGTCCCAGCTCTGTCCCTCATGAAATGTCAGCTCTCTTCAGTAACGTAGGGTGAGTAATGCTGACTCCTTGCCTGACACAGTAGCTTCAAAGCACATGGAAACTTCTTCCATTTTCCTACTTTAAATATCTTTATTCCTCCATCCTAGCACTTAGGGGTCAGCTGCCTTTGAGATTTTTACTTTGAAGCACCCTCAGCCAGGTGTCTGGAGCTAGGTGTGGTGGCTCAAGCCTATAATCCCAGCACTTTGGGAGGCCAAGGTGAGAGGATCGCTTGAGCCCAGGAGTATGAGACCAACCTGGGCAACACAGTGAGAACCCATTGGTAATTAAAAAAAAAAAAAAAAAAAAAAAAAAAAAAAGCCCAAGGAGGGATGTGAAGGCCAACAGGCATGCGGTCACCTGAAGCACATCTGAGAGGGGAAAAAAATCTTGCCCAAGGCAGGCAACATGGCACGTCTGCTGCCCTCATCACTGCCCTGATTTAAATAGGGTGTGGTGGTGGTCGAGCCTGGTGGGGCTGAAGTGGTGGCCAAGTTGGTCTCAAAAGCACTTGGCAACTCTAAGGTGGAGCTTCTAGCTCCATTACAAACTTGCCATGTGAGTTGAGTAGGTCACTCAGTATCACTGGGCCTCAGTTTCCTCATCTGCAAAGTGAAGACAGAAAGGACCACCTTTCAGAGAGAATGAGTTTTAAAAGAGAAGCTGTCTCACTTTGGGAGGCCAAGGCAGATGGATCATTTGAGGTCAGGAGTTCAAGACCAGCCTGGTCAACATGGTGAAACCTTGTCGCTACTAAAAATACAAAAAATTAGCTGGGTATGGTGGCACACGCCTGTAATCTCAGCTACTTGGGAGGCTGTGGCAGAAGAACTGCTTGAACCCAGGAGGCGGAGGGTGCAGTGAGCTGTCACACCACTGCACTCCAGCTTGGGTGGCACCCGGCACCTGCCCGGCTTACTACAGGTGAGCAGGGACTCCTTCTCCAGATGAGAAGTCTGCAGTTAGGGCTGGACATCTGGCACCCGGCCTCAGAATTCCAGCCACTCTGTGATTCATTTCCCAGCCTGGGTTTTCACTCCTCTTGGAACGATGCTGGTCTCCCAAGTGAGGACACCACCTCTGACCTCTGTCTCTCTGCCTGAGACTGTCACTGCCACCTACTTTCTACCTCCCACGCCGCCTCCTCCCAGAATGAGGGGCCTTCTCTACTCCGCAGACACAGAGGGCTGGTGACAGGCTCCTGTCCCAGGGCAGTGGCCAGAGAGGGGAGGGCTCCAGGAAGCCGGGCACTTGCATGGGAGCTTGATGGGGGTGACTCAGGAACCGGGGGTGCCACTGTCAGGGGAGGGGGACAGAAGCATCACTCTGGTGGCCGTGCACAGTTTAAATCAGGAGTCATCAACTCCAGTGTTCCCAGAGGGCCAGGTGAGCAAATAAACGAGAGCAGTATTAATATTTGTAAAGCACCTAGAATAGCATCTGAAACAGAGACAACAGAAAGCAGCACATTTCCGAAGCGCCTTCTGCCTAACCAGCAGCGGGACAGACTCGCTGATGAGTTTTATTGTTCACTGCCTGTCTCCCCTGCCGGGACACAAGCTCCAGGGGGGTAGGGGCTTGTCTTTGCTTGAATTCCCAGATGGTGCCTGGCACAAAGTACACATTCAACATGCGGGGAGGCCAGCAAAGCAGATGGCACAGGAAGCCCAGCCGACAGGTAGCACCAGGTAGCGCCAGCTGCAAACCGCGGCTGGATTTTCTGATTGTTTTTAAAGAGAACCTGGAAATTCTCAGTGTATTGTGAAATATCCTAATTTTTAAAATGGTGTTTAAATTAAACAAAGCACATCTACAGGCTTTGTGGGGTGACGAGGGCAGAAAGCTAAGTCCCCCTGGACCCGTGAAGCTCATGTGGGCCACTGCTGGGGGAAGAGAGAGATGGAGCTGGGACTACCGGCCCCCACTGTACGGGGCAACACCTCCTCTTCCGTGCTACAATCCCCAGACAGCACAGCTGGAAGCAGCTGGGGCAAGCCTCCCTCACCAACTCCCACACATGGCTGGGTGGGCAACTGCTCACCTCCCTCGGCAGCAGTGTGACAACACAGCCCACATGGAGCTCTGCCTGCGCGTGCTGCTTGGCGGGGAGCCGGTGATCGGCGGTGATCGGCGGAGGGAAAGGCAAACAACGTAAAGGGGTCTGGAGGGAGGGGTTTACCTCTGAGAGCAGTTTCGAGACGATTTCCAGTGGGGCCTGGTTGATGGAGTCGTCCTGCAGGGGGGATGTCAGGGCCATGTCCACCAGGGTCCGGATCTCTTTCAACACAACTTCCCAGCGGCTTGGGTTACTCAGCACTTTCTTATATTTGTAAATCTTTTTCTGGTTGAAAGAGATAAAGAGACAGCAACATGTTACTCATGTCAGGAGGGCAGAAGATGGAAGACAATCAAAGGATCAGATGGGTTAGGGTGAAAAGGCCCTGAGAAACTGCCAACTTGGCCCGGTCCCCGTTTATAAGGAAACTGACACTCCGAGAGAGGAAGGCTCTCATTCAAAGCCACAGGGTGCGTTTGCAGCCAGGCCTCCTGACACCAGAGACCCATATCCCACACAGGCTCACTTCAGCCCGATGATAATCCTTGATAGATGACCTTTTTCTCTTTTCCTGTTTTTTGTTTTTGTTTTTGCCAAAAAGATGAGGAAACCGAGGTACACAAGAGGTTAGAAAATCTGCCCAAGACTCTAGAGTTGGCAGAGCTGAGACAGAAACATGTGTCCTGACTCTCAAGCCAGTACCCTCACCACCATACTATACTGTCTCCACACAGTTTCCAGTGACTTCAAAAACAAAATGGGGAGATTTCTCTTTTAGATCATATCTTTTGCCAAACTCATTCCCCAAGGATTCAAGTGCAGTAACAGTGGGAATGGTCAGTCCACAAAGGGGCTTTCTCTGAGTTGAAGGCACTGTTTCCGCCTACGCCATTCCCAAGAGGTCGCCTGAAGACAGGTAGTCAGCTAGGAAACATGACAGACAGGATTAAGGCTGGGAATTAAACTCCAGCCGGGTAGGGACTAAACCCAGAATGCTCCCCTGGAAACCCGGCGCTGCCCTCCACATCCACCTGGCGAGGAAGACCTGGAAACCCGGCGTTGCCCTCCGCATCCACCTGGCGAGGAAGAGAAGAGTGCTCTCACCTTCGCTTGGGCTCTGTGTCGAAGCCAGAGAGTGGTTGGGGCAGGGGCTGCCGCCTCCCTGGATTTGAGGCAGGGTTAGTTCCGCCTCTCTGACATCATGGAAACGGAGGCCCTCGGAAGGCGGAGGTCTGGGCCAAGCGCTCCCTCCACCCCCGCCCTGGCTCCTGCCTTTGCAGCTGCCTGCCCCACTGCACCCGGCCTGCCTGAGAGACTTTCTAACTGGATGAACTCCTTCGTTAAGTGCTCTGCTCCTTAGGGAGAGCCTAATTTTAGTATCACCGTGCCAGCAGCCAGCTGGGGTGACATGTCACAATCTCTGAGCCAAAGTCAGAAAGAGGAGGGGGGAGAGGAGGGTCCCTTGCTGACCGCTAAGGCTCAAACAGAAACCTACAAGCTGCCAGAGCCTCCCTGACCGCTTAGTTTCTGAGCTAGGAATTATCAAGTGGTCTTGGGATGCACTGCTATCGAGGAAATATTTGGGGGACACATTCCATGCCAAGTTGAACAGTTACTTCTGTCGGTGAGGCACAGTGGTGGGACGGGAGGTGGACCTGAGTTGGAAAGATCTGGTTCTTCCTAGAAAACTTTCACCT
This sequence comes from Macaca thibetana thibetana, assembly GCF_024542745.1. Taxonomy (NCBI): domain Eukaryota; kingdom Metazoa; phylum Chordata; class Mammalia; order Primates; family Cercopithecidae; genus Macaca; species Macaca thibetana. The sequence continues at coordinate 24,662,220 of NC_065597.1, read as the reverse complement.
TCTGAGCGTCAGGGTCCTGTTCTGTAAGTCAGGCTCGAAAATACCTGTATCTCTTTCAATCTGTAACCCTTACCCATCCTAGACCCATGTGGTCCACTCTATGGAGTCGCATTCAAAAGTAAAGTCCAGCCAAAACAGCCAAGAGTAACAAAAAGGAACGCTGAGACTGCATCTGTCTCTTGAAAAACTGAAGGAGATGAAGTGTAAAACCTAGGCCAATACGGCATCCCATCTTCCTCCTCTCCATTATTTTCCCACACCCCATGATTTTCTGGGGCCTCTGATACACTCATTGCCACTAGTGTTGCCCCCATGAACTCACACCAAGGGCGGTTTTCAGTACCCCCCATCACCCCAAGTCTTTCCTGTCATCTCTCCCTTCTCCTCTCTCTGCTCCTTTCTCCTTCTCTCTAGTTCTTCCATCTACCCACCTGCCTACCTTTTTCTCCTCCTTCCAGCACCCTGGTCTTACTGTTCTTTGCCCATTCACCCATTCCACATCAAGAATCAGAAAGAGATCAGCTCTTCTCATAGGCCCAGGAGGGCAAAGGAGGCCAAGGCAGCCCAGCATTCCCCAGGCAGCAGGAGGGGAAAGACCAGAAACATTCCCTTGCCAGCCACTGGAGACCCTAAAAGTACGGGAAGAAACATGACAAGCTGTCGGGGGTGAGCGTACAGTGAAGAGTAAACATGCTGTTGATATTGATGATGGCTGAACTTCATTAATGACAAGACGTACCCAGTCCACTGAGGTGTCTCTGGAACCATAACCAGCCTCCTTCCTAGTTACTGTCAACTGAAGCCGCCCTGTCCTAGTGCTGTGAGCAGGACGTGCTGCCTGAGCAGCACAACGAAATCTGTGCAAAACACAACATGTCTGAAGCAAGAACCCTGCCCGTTCCAGAGGATGAATGCTCCTTTGAGCCTTAGAGTCTGTGGTTTCAGTGTGTACCCAGAGAATTGTTTAATTTTTAAAAGACCATGAAATGATCACACAAAATCCACCATATATCAAGCCCCAAAGCAAACCACAGTGATCCACACCCGTGTCTTCCCACAGCAGACTGCAGATTTGCATGGAGTCTGGGCTCTAAGTGGACTCTTCTGATCAGCTGCACATTATTTACTTTTGAAAGATGAATGACTTCATTCTTTTGGTAAAGATGCATGCTCATTGCAAAAAATCTAAACCATACTGAAAAGCACAAAGAAGAGGATAAGTTTTAAAAGGCCTCAAAAATCCCACAACCCAGAAATAGCCACCATTAATATTTGGTGAACATCATTCCAGCGAAGTCTCATTTAAACTTTGCAAAATACAACCAGCCCTGAGGTGGGTGGCTGTGAGTACAACCTCCTGTTCTCCACACACAGACGCCACTCAAGATGCAGAGGCGACCAGTCTGAGGCATAGCAGGGCCCAGTGGGCAATGCTGGCACCAACGCAGCTTCAGAGACGAGCCCTCGGGGTCAGTGCACCCAGCCTCAGCTCATCCACAGCTCCCCTTCTTCGAGCGGGGAGGACAACAGCTTTCCCGGGAGGGCCCAAGCCCTTGTTTCACAGGCATCCATGGGAGAGTCTGCAGAGGCTGTATTCAGAGCCAGAAGGTCCCAGGGCTTGTACCAAGGGCTAACATTTCATGAGGACATACCATGTGCCAGGCACAGTGCTAGCTCTTATGAGCTTTATCTCACTCAATCCTCACAGTATCCCATGAGCTGGGGCTTGTCATAGGGAAGACCCTGAGACAAGGGACTGAGTGCAAATGGCTTACTGATTTGAGAGGGAATGGCAGGAAATACTGGTGGGGTGAGTGGGGAAGTGAGACGGGTAAGAGAAGATGGTCAATAAACGGGGCACTGTCAAGCACATGATATGGGCAATGAGGGCTCACTCCTGCTAGGGGCTCTAGGGGACAGTGCAGATCACACTCAGAGCTGACGGTCCTAAAGAGTGAGGGAGCCGGCCATTTGTCCATCAGTTCCCTAAACTCTTCAGGGATATATATATATATATATATATATTTTTTTTTTTTTTTTGTCCTGAGACAGTCTTGCTCTGTCACTCAGGCTGGAGTGTAGTGGTGAGATCTCGGCTCACTGAAATCTCCACCTCCCGGGTTCAAGTGATTCTCCTGCCTCAGCCTCCCAAGTAACTGGGATTACAGGTGTGCACCACCATGACCAGCTAATTTTTGTATTTTTAGTAGAGATGGGGTTCACCATGTTGGCCAGGCTGGTCTTGAACTCCTGATCTCGTGACCCGCCCACCTCGGCCTCCCAAAGTGGTGGGATTACAGGCGAGAGCCACCACACCAGGCCAACTCTTCAGGCCTTCTGACTGCCCTGTGCCCAGGCCAGAGTGATCCCAGAGCCAGCAAAAAGCATGCGCTCGCTCAGGGTCCCAGGTGTTCATGGTGAGCAGCCTGCAGCCCTCACGTGATGCTGAGGGGGTAGCCAGCTGCAGCTTTTGCCAGAGGACTGTTGGTTTCTCTGTGCACAGAAGCCTATCATGGCCCCGAGAGGTCAAGCAACTTGCCCGGAGTCAAGCAGCTAGAAAGGGACAATCCAGGAGTGAAAACTGGCTCTGGCCACTGCAAAGCTCTTTCCATCACATCAGTGAGGGCCAGCGGGGTTAGGCGGAGAGGATATCAGACTTGCCAAGAGATCCTGAAGGAGGTGTCAAGAATGCTTGGTGGCATAGGGACAAGATCCAGAAACAAGCCCAAGAGGCTCTGAGAGTGGAGGCCAGGTAACCAGAAGGTGGTGGAAGTGGCAGGGAGAGGGTGGGCTACAGCGTTGTGGGTGTGGGCTGCAGGCAGGCCCCTGTTCCTAGAAGAGGCTCTGAGCCCCAGGTCAGGGTGGTCACAGGGATGAGGGAGACTTGTCCAGGATCAACAGGGCCCTGTCCCCCCTCCCTAGGTGACAAATTAGCACGCCTCATCCCAGGAACTCTGATGAGCTCATCAGGTGATGAATCATGGTGGAGCTGGGACAGGGACGCCTCCGGAATCCCCGCTCCAGGCTCCCTGGAGGCTGGCCCTCGGCTTTGCAATATGGTCTTCCTGCTGAGTGCACTTTGCCAGGTGGGGTGGGTGGCCTGGTGGTTTGTCTAGCATGGACCCCACAGGCCACTGGATTCCTCTGAAGTGGGAAGTACACAGGGGCCTTGGAACTGTTCTGTGGCTGGGCACGTGACCTGGTGTTTTCACTGAAAGGGGCTGACTTTAGAGCAGGGTTGGTGAACTACAGTATGTGGGTGAAACCCAGCCCCCTGCCTGTTTTTGTTCGATGAAACCAAGAATGCTCTCATAAACTGTAGGAGTTATGACGGAAAATAAACACAGAATATGCAACAGAAATCGAATGTGGCCCACAAAGCTCCAAATATTTGCTATCTGGCCCTTTACAGAAAAAAGTTTGCCAAGCTCTGGCTTTAAAAGTCAAACTCCAGCCTAGGAGTAAGCATGCAAAAAAAGACTCAACGTCATTAGCCCTCAGGAAAACGCAAGCTAAAACCATGAAGAGATACCACTTCGCCTTACGAGGATGGCTATAATAGAAAAAGACAGACAATGCCAAGTGTTGGCAAAGGTGTGGAGAAACTGGGAATCTTGTGTGTTGCTGGTGGGAAGGTAAACTGGTACAGCCACCGTGGAAAATCACTTGAAAGTGTCTTAAAACATTATACATAAATTTATCATATGACCCAGCACTTTTGTTCCTAGAAACCTACCCAAGAGAAAGAGAAACAAACTCCAAAGACACGCCCAAGAATGTCCATAGCAGCATTCTTAACAGAAACAACTTAAATTCATCAACTGATGAATGGATAAACAAAATGGGGTTTAGCCATTCAACCAAACAGTATTTGGCAATAAAAAGAATTGAATTACCCATATGCTACAAGATGGATGCACCTCATAACCACTACGCTAAGGGAAAGAAACCAGACACAAAAGACATATTGTATGATTTCTCTTATGTGAAATGTCTAGAAAAGGCAATTTTATAGAGACAGAAAGTGGAACATTCATTGCCTGGGGCACGGAACGGGAATGAGACTGCAAACAAGCATGAGGGCATCTTTTAAGATGGTGGAAATGTTCTAAAACTTAATTGTGGTGACAGTTGTACAACTTTAATAAATTTACTAAAATCACTGAATTGTATACTCACAGTGGGTGAATTTTATGGTATGTAGATTCTATTTCAATAGAGCCTTTTTAAAAAAAATGCTATCCTAGGGAGGCAGTCATCAGATAAAACCAATGGTAGTATGGCTCAGTGGCAAAGAGTATAAGCTTCATGAGCAGTCTCCATATCAAATCTAAGCTCTACTTCATCCACCCACCCATCCATCATCCACCCACCCACCTACCGTTCACCCACACATCCATCCATCTGCCCAACCACCCATCCATCCATTCAGCCATCTATCTACCCACCCATCCATCCACTCACCATTCATCCATCCATCCATCTATCCATCCATCCATCCATCCAACCACCCACCCACCCACCCATGCACCCACCCACTAATCCATCCACTCATTCATTCATCCATCTACTTATCCATGCAACCATTCACCTACCCACCCAACGATCCACCCACCCAACTATCCACCCGCCCACCCATCCATCCTTCACCCACCTCACCATCCATTCATCACCCATCTACCATCCATACTTCCATCACTCACTCATCCATCTATTCACCATTCCATCCAATCATCCATGAAGATCTACTATGATGTGCCAAGAACTATGTTAAGTACTAAGGATAACCGTGGTGAAGAAAGCAGACAAGCCCCAGTGCTCATGAAACTTAGAGTCTATTACTTGCATCAGTTTCCTTGTCTGCAAATCAGCATAAGAATAACTACTGTCAAAGGCTTGCTGTGACTATTCCATGAGATAATATATAAAACACTTAGCTCAGTTCCTGGCTAAACAGCAGCTCTGATTGTTATCACCTACCAAGTTCTGTAAAGGAGTAGTCCGGGGAGGCAGAACTCAGGAGGGCTCCCCACATCCGAGCCCAAGCCCCACCAGCCAGCAACAAGCAGAGACAGCAGGCAGAGCCTCCTGCTTTCTGTCTGGCAGAGTCAGCCACTCCAGCGCTGTCCTCACCCTCTCTGCTTGTCAAGGAAGGGACGTTACCTGGGCAACACTTGCCATCACTGTGGCAACTGTTCTCCCGGCAGAGGCAAGCACATACGCCAGGGCTCTCAGGCCAGGGAAAGCAGAGCCTGTTGCTCCTCCACGGGAGACAAGTCGTCAGCAGGAATGTGCCCCTTGCCAGGAGAGGAGTGACTAAGAATGCACTGGAAGCACGTCGCGCCAGCCAGGGGCTGCTGCTCTGCTGCTCTGCTGCTTGCCGCAGCCTCTCGGGCTCGCGCGCACACACACACAAGCACGCATGCTCCCCACCACCTGTCGTGAAGGGAGGACGCTGCATGGGCGCACCCATGGAACTGCAGAGTGGAGGAGGACCCCACAGGGAAATATGAGCCAGGGAGGAGCCAGCCCGGTTTTGAAAACTTTTTCCAGTGCAGGTCCTAGAGCTGAGCTGCCTAGTTCAGAAGCTACAAGCCCCAGGTGGCTACTCACACTGAACTTCATTAAAATGAAATACAACCACAAATCCAGCACCTCAATCGCATCGTAACATTACTCGATAATACTCATAACTGGACTCGGTAGCCAGCTGTGTCTAGTGGTGACTGTAATGGCGCAGATAGAGAACGTTTTCATTGTTGCAGAATGCTCTGTTGGGCAGTGCTATCCTAAAGCCTTGGTGTCCCTGTCACCACGCCCCCCGGGGGGGCCCAGGAGCATGCGTGTTTGCCTCTTCCCATCATTGCTGAGGTCTAGTATGTGTGTGGCACTGCATTCGGCCAGAGGAAAGGGCCCCTGCCTACCTCCTCCCATGGGAGACACCCCTCTCCAAGCCCCCATCTCACTGGGACCCCACCTTGGAATTTTCTCAAAAGGTCTACCAATGTGCAATGTCCCCAATTGTGCCTTGCACACCCAGGGAGAATGACTGGCTGGTTATCTTCTCTGGCTTCCCTGATTCAAGACTCGCTATGGCTGCAGATGCTAAGCGTGTAGGAAATAATTTGCTATCTCCAGCAAGCCATGGCTTCCGGGAGGACTGGACACTTGCGAGGTAGCATTTTTGGCCTTCTCGAGTCCTCCAGAATAGCTTCCCTTCAATCCTGTGAGCATCAGAGACTGTCAGGTTACCTTCAGATATAATGCAGGCCTCATAAGTGTTACCCCCAAACTGCCCTTCTGGCCGCCAAGTCTTCACCATCACCTAAAACCAGCTCATAACCTCTCAGCTCCCTGCTGGTGCACCCCCCACAGAGACACCCTGGGTCAAACACAGCGCCCTGGCCTTACTCCCCATGCCTGCTAGCCCACACAATCCATGTCACTAAATCAGCCTCGGCGCTTTGGCTACAATTTCCCAGGGAAGGAGGCAGCACTGTCCCAATTATCTGTGCACATTTCCAGTGAAACACATGGGCGCCAGGACCATGATGACTGGAGGGCATCTGTGATCTAATTGTGGAGTATAAAATGACAAGAAGATATTCCACTTCACTAGAAAGTGACACCCCCAAAATCTCATTCTTAAAGAAATACTGTAAATGCGTGTTTTGTTTGTTTTTGTTATAGGTCAGAGCTTTAGGGTCCAACGGTGCTTCTGGGATTGGATTGAATACTATTTTTTTTCTCTCCGATTGGGATTCTTTTCTTGCCCCAGGCTTGGTAGGGACAACCCCAGTGCCTCTGGGAATCACACAGTGGCTTCACCAGTCACAGCCCATCACTCTGGCCTGAGAAACCAGGCTCTTTGAGGGACCAGGGGACTGCCATCACTATACACACATACATATAGATTTACTTCATTGAGGAAAAATTCACACACCATAAAATTAACCATTTACTTTATTTATTTATTTATTTACTTTTTGAGATGGCATCTTGCTCTGTCACCCAGGCAGTGGCATGATCTCGGCTCACTGCCACCTCTGCCTCCTGGGTTCAAGTGATTCTCCTGCCTCAGCCTCCGGAGTAGCTGGGACTACAGGCGCCTGCCACCACACCCGGCTAATTTTTGTATTTTTAGTAGACATGGGGTTTCACACCATGTTGGCCAGGCTGGTCTTGAACTCCTGACCTCAGATGATCCGCCACCTTGGCCTCCTAAAGTGCTGGGATCACAGGCATGAGCCACTGCACCCGGCCACCATTAACCCTTTTACAGTGAACAGTTGAGTGGCATTTAGCACAGTGTTGTGTAACCACCACCACTATTTCCAAACCTTTTCCATCACTTCCAAGGAAACCTTTTTAAGCTGTTACTTCCTATTATACTCTCCCCCATCCCCTGGGCAACCACCAATCCGCTTTCTGTCCCTGGATTCCCCTATTCCGAACATTGCATATATATGGAATCATACACTATGTGTCCTTTTGTGACCACGATGAGGCCTGGGAATCTGCATTAAGCAGCTTCCAGGTGAGACAGATGTCCCTGAGCCCTCTAAGCAGCAAGGTTCTCACCCATATGCCCCACTTCCTCTCCTCTACAAGGTGGACGTGTTACAGAGGAGAGGAGGGGTTCACACCCTGCGCACGTCACACAGCTGGTGGTGTGGGTGGAACCATGTCTGCCAAAACTGTTGTGGGTTAAAATGTGTCTTCCACTGCATATAAATCATACACGATGTGGCCTTTTGTCCACTTAGTATAACATCCTCAAGGTTCATCCGGCTGTGGCAGCTGTCAGGGCTTCACCCCTTTCCATGACTAACGGTCCACTGCATGGAGATGCTACAATTTATTTCTCTTCCTTCTTCTCTCTGTCTCTCTCTGTCTCTCTGTCTCTCTCTTTCTCTCTTTCTTTGTTTCTTGAGATGGAGTCTCGCTCTGTCACCCAGGCTGGAGTGCAGTGGCGCAATCTCAACTCACTGCAAACTGTGCCTCCCAGGCTCAAGCAATTCTCCTGCCTCAGCCTCCCGAGTAGCTGGGACTACAGGCACCTGCCACCACTCCTGGCTAATTTTTACATTTTTAGTAAAGACGGGGTTTCGCCACGTTGGCCAGGCTGGTCTCGAACTCCTGACCTCAGGTGAGCCACCGTGCCCGGCGGATATACTGCAATTTCTTTGTCTGTTAATCCGCTGATGAACTCTTGGGTTGTCTCCACCGTAGGCTATCACGAAGAGTGCTGCTATGCACATATATTGTTGCTTTTTGCCCTGCCCCTGTGCCTCAACTGCACTGAATCAGTTTAAGTTTTGCCACAGGACAGCACAGCGTGTAAGGGGTCACAGCGTGTAAGGGGTCTTTTAGGGGACCCCGATTTACCCCACACAATTACTGAACTCTGTTACCTGCTGGTCCAACTAATTTACAGATGAATTAATCAATGCTTACCTTTCAGGACTCATGTTTTCAAGGTGGGTGGAGGGACGCCTACTCTGAGTGGGGCACTGTCTCTATGGAGGGGCGGGGAGTGGGGGAAATGATACAGAGATAAGACAAACCAGCCCCTGCACACTCCCCGTCTGGCTGAAGGGTGAGGCAGGGCACAGAACATTCTAACAAAACTACTCATTACAGTCATAATGGCTACTACGTATCCAGTGCTGACATTTTCCAAGAACAACCACCATACATACTGGGTTGTGATGAACGACAAGTGACAAGACAGCGGAAAAGCCATCGCTTCTGGAGGGCACTCCATAGGCCAGGTCCTGTGCTAAGCACTTTGTATAAATACATTTTAAATCATCCCAGCCACTCAATGAGGTGAGTGGTATAATGTAAGTCCCATTTTACAGATGAGAACATCGAGGCTGAGAGAGGTAAGTCATGCATTTACTAAGAGCCAGGCAGAATTGGGATCCAGGTCTAGCTCTGGATCCTGAGCACCTGACCATCATGCTACTCTGAGAGGCAAATCTGAGCACTTTCTAGGCCTTGATCAATGCTTCTGCTGCCTTTAAATCGGAGAGTTGAGCCTCACCTCCTCGGCTTCCCAGCGGCAGTTGCAGGCTGGTGCAGCTGGGTGCCAAGTGGACACCTGCCTGAAAAGCTGGCTCCTGGGGAGATGGGCAATTTGTTTGCAAGAGGGGAAAACGCCTGGGCACTCAGCCCCAAGTGCCCACCGGTGGTGGCCTCCGGTGGTCGATGCTGCTTCCAAGGAAACAAACAGTGGGAACTCAGGCGGACGTCCTGCTCCACCGTCTCTGCGGCATCGGCTGGTTGCCTAGGTAACCACGTGCCTGGCTGTTGAGGAGATGAGCTGGCCTTGGTGCCAGGCTCCCAGCTGAGTACCACATCCTACCTGGCTCTTCAGGCCAGCTGCGCCGTGGGCAAAATCCAATCATCATGTGGATGTGTTTGAGCACATTAAAAAAAAAATTGTATGTAGCTGTTTTCCTCGCTGAGCTAGGAGCTCCTTAGGGGCAGGGATGACGTGTCACCTGTTCCTTCGATATGTTAGATGGTGACTGCAGCCACCCAGGGAAGGTGCTCTCGGTGTTTGTTGCAGGTAGAACGGGCAGTGGGGAGAATGAAAATTGGCATTGATGGCTAACATGCGTCAGGTGCTGCTTTAGGCCAGGCCCTGCACCAAATCCTTTCACCTACCCTGCAACTCTCAAACATTCATGTGGACAGGAATTGCCTAGGGGTCTGGTTACCATGCAGATTCCAGCTCAGCAGCGCTGGGCAAGGCCTGGGAATCTGCATTCAAGCAGCTTCCAGGTGAGACAGATGTTTCTGAGCCCTCTAAGAAGCAAGGTTCTCACCTACATGCCTCATTTCACGGTGGACATGCTGCGGAGGAGAGGAGGGGCTCACACCTTGCCCAGGTCACACAACTGGTGTTGTGGGTTGGACTGTGTCTGCCCAAAACATATGCCCAAGTCCTAAGCCCAGTATCTGTGACTATGACCTTCTTTGGAAATGGGGTCTTCGCAGATATAATCAAGTTAAGATGAGGTCACACTGGATTAGAGTTGGCCCTAAATCCAATGGCTGGCGTCGTTATAAAAAGGCCATGTGGACACACACAAACACACGCTCCAGAGAGACCTCCATGTATGGAGGCAGAGCCTGGATGCCAAGGCGCATCAAGGATTGCTGGACACCATCAGAAGCTGGGCGAGGCCAGGAAAAGACCCTCCCCTAGAGTCTCAGAAGCAACGTTGCCCTGCTGACACCTTGATTTTGGACATCTGGCCCCAGAATTGTATGAGAACAAATTTTTGTGGCTTTAAGCAACACAATTTATGAAAATTTGTCATAGCAGCTGTTGGAAGCCCAGACAGCTATAAGGAGCAAGCAAGGACTGACCCCAGGACGCCCGGTCCCAGTCACTCTGCCATCTTACTGCAGTGATTCGAGCTGAGCCATCCGGCACCTCATTTCACAGAGGGCAGCAGAGCCCTCTGCAACTGTGGTTGGGAAGGTGTGAGCTGTGTTTGGAATTGGTTGGGTTTTCTTTCCCTGGGGCATTGTGGGGGCCTGACGTCTTCTGTTCTTGCTGCATCAGGGGACAGAAATGCTGACTTTTGCCCTAAGGCCTGCCCCCAGCCCATTACCCGATTGCATAAGCCCTGGCCCTGCCCTGTGTCAGAAACAGCACATCTGGGCACCTGCATCATCAGTGAGGTCAGAGGGAGCCACCTGGAGACCCAGGAGGCTACGGGAGGAACTTCCAAGAGAATTCAGGCAGGGACGTCAGCATGGGGCTCGCACAGGGTCCCTGGCAAGGAGGAGCTGTCGGGGAGGATTCCGGCCCCGAGCTGTCCTCTCACACAAAGTCGCACATCAGCCGACACCAGCAGCCACCATCAGGCCAGCCAACAGCCCAGGGCTTCCTATATACTGGGCCCCGTGCTGATGTGTGCCCCAGATGACTCTGTCAGGCAGGGTTCTTGACCCTGGCTACACATTAAAACCACCCGAGGGGCTTAGAATTCCAAGAACGGAGTCTAACCCCAGGCCAGTCCCATCAGACTGGTGTTGGGTGTGGGTGGAACCTACGCATCAGGACTTTTTTGAGCGCTGGTATATTTAAAAGTACATTTGCACACCCATGTTCACAGCAGCGTCATTCACAACAGCCAAAAGGCAGAGGCAACCCAGGTCCACCAATAGATAAAGAGAGACATAAGGTGTGGTCTACCCATTCACTGCAGCATTATTCTGCCTTAAAAAGGAAGGAAATCCTGACGCACGCTACAGTCTGAATGAACCCTGGGACATGAGGCATTGAGATAAGGCAGCCACCAAAGGCCAAATCTTGTGTGATTCCATGCATATGGGGTCCCTAGAGTAGACAAATTCTTACGAGACAGAAAGCAGAATGGTGGATGCCAGGGGCTGGGGGAGGGGGTAATGGGGACAGAGTTTCCATCTGGGAAGAGGAGAAAGTTCTGGAGTCGGATGGTGGTGATGGCAGCACAGCAATGTGAATGAACCACTGAACTGCCACCTAATCATAGTTCAAATGATGCCTCATGCATATTTCACCGCACTAAACAAGAGAATATTTAAGATCTCCAGGTGATCTGAATGTGGCACAGCTAGGGGTCAACAGGTGGGACCCCCATGCTACAGACTCGAGGACCACAACACACAGAGGAAAAGGTAACCCACTCCAGGTCACAGCCGGCCCTGTAGGAACCAGGACTCTGGCTCAGGGTCACCCCCTGGTCCTGAGCTCTGGTCCTTGAAGGGACTGAGCCGCACACACAGGAACAATCCTGGACTTGCCCTTGGCATTCTGGAAAGGCTCTCTGGTCTGCACGTGGCCCTCACCCCAGCGGGGGCTGTTCCTCCAGGAAACCTGAGTGCAGTGGAAAAACAGCCTGCAAGGGTGGGCCAGTGTGGGGTGGGCCTGGCGAAGTGCATTTCCTCATGGACTAGAACAGACGCCCCTCTTTCAGAATTCTAAAACTCAGCACAGCCAGACCGCCCCTCCCGTCCTCCTGGGTTCCCTGCTCTGAGGCTGACCCGAGGCTGTGCAGACAGGAGGCTGAACCGGGGCAGGAACACCCAGTTCAGCGGGTTTAAAGTGAAGATTCTGAACAGGCTATAGAAAGAGGGAAAGAGGGGGAAACATTCTCCGGTGCAGGCAGAAGCCACGGGTGTCTTCTCCAAGGAGGAGGGAGACGGGGGAGAGGAGGACAAGGGGAGGGATGAGAGGTGACAGAAGGGACAATAAGGAGAGTCACCTCGGGTGTGTTATGCTCTGGCTGTGATGAGGACAGGCCAGTTTCTCAGGGTTCCTTAATCAAATCCCAGGCACAGTCCCCTCGGAGAGTCCCGTGCAGGCGGGGGTGGGCCGAGAGCTGTGGGATTTTTTCCTGCCCGTGCATGTGTCAAGATGCTCTGGGGGGAGGGCTGTGCCCGGAGACACGTTCCCTAAGAGAGGGAAACTCCTGCCTGGGTCATGAGGTGACAGGTGGCCCCAAAGAAGTTATGTCCACAACAAACCCCTGCCATCTGTGAATGCCACATCCCAAGTTTGGGATCTTGAGATGGGCAGATCACGTTGGATTATCTGGTGGGTCCTGAATTCAGTGACAAGTGTCCCCAGAAAGGATACAAAGGACAGACAGAGGAGGCACAGGCCATGCGACCACACAGGCAGACACTGGAGTGAGGCGGCCACAAGCCAAGTCAAGTGCTCGGGTCTGAATGTTTGTATCTTCAAAAAATTCATTGTTGAAACCTAATCCCCACTGTGGGGGTGTTAGGACATGGGGCCTCAGGGAGGTGATTAGGTCATGAGGGTGCAGCCCTCACGAATGGGATCAGTGCCCTTAGAAAACAGGCCTGAGGGAGCTCCCTCGCCCCTCCCATGTGAGACACAGCGAGAAGGCACCCTCTGTGATGCGGGAAGCGAGCCCTCACCAATCTACCTTGATGGTGGACTTCCCGTCTTCCAGATCCGTGAGAAACGAATTTCTGTTGCTTGTAAGCCACCCAGTTTAGAGGGTATTTTGTTATAGCAGCCTGAACAGGCCTAGACACCAAGGAATCCCTGGAGCCACCAAAAGCTACAAGAGGTAAGACTTGGAAGGAACCCCCGGAGGGTGCATGGCCTTGTAGAACTGGAGAGAGAAGTGTGTGCTGTTTCATGGGAGCCCTGGGACACTGACCCCACCGGGAACACCATGGCAGGGAAATTCCAGGCTTCCTTGTCCACTCTGGCCTTTGCCTCCACAGTGGCCCAGCCCCAGCTGCTACCAAATGCCATCACCAGTGCCCCGGGGAGGGGTTGCACAGTCTCCCGCTCTGATCGCAGCTCTGCAGGGACACTGGCAGGTCCCAGCCCCATGCTCAGCATGCCAGCACTTACTCCCTCACCAGTCTCTGCTCACTCTACGACCTATAGGCCAGCTGCCTCCCCCACCAGCCTGCACACTCCTGGGAGCTCAGAGGCTCAAGCAAGCCGTGTTTTTGCTCGCAGACGTGTGCATCATCACAAATGGAGAGTCAGGCAGATCTACATTTGAATTTCTTTTCTGCTCCTTATGAGCTGTGCGGCCTTAGGCAAACTACATCACCTCTCTGAACCTTAGTTTCCTCATCTGTAAAATGGGGATAATAGTAGCATTTGCGTCCTGGAGCTGTTGGAAGAATTAAATGTCACATTTCAGGCTTGATAAACGACACCTATTGAGTTCAGTAGGATAATGACTAAAGACAGTTAATGTCTTTAAAAAAATAAAGGTGACTAGCTGGGTGCAGTGGCTCACAACTGTAATCCCAGCACTTTGGGTGGCCGAGGCAGGCAGATCACCTGAGGTCAGCAGTTTGAGACCAGCCTGGCCAACATGATGAAACCCTGTCTCTACTAAAAATGCAAAAAAAATTAGCTGGGCATGGTGGCACGCACCTGTAATCGCAGCTACTTGGGAGGCTGAGGCAGAAGAATTGCTTGAACCCAGGAGGCAGAGGTTGCAGTGGGCCAAGATTGCGCCATTGCACTCCAGCCTGGGCAACAAGAGCGAAACTCCATCTCAAAAAAAAAAAAAAAAAAAAAAAAAAATGGGTGACCAGAAACCCCCTCAATGTCCATCAAAAGAGAAGTGCTTACACTGTGGTCCCCACACTGCAACAACACACAGCAGTTAAAAAGAAGGAAGAAGGGTTACAAGATCTGCCATGGATTCCATTTGCACGACACGCTGTTAAGAACAGAAGCAAATACATACATAAATCTATGCTGACGTGCACATATAGATGATCTAATTCACGGGGCTTCAGGGGGATAGGGGGTGGGGACCAAGTCCGGCTGGTGACAGCTGTCTTCTTTGGAGAAGGAAGTGGCTTGGGGGAGGACCAACGGGTAGGGCTCAGCTTTATCTGCAATGTTTCAAATTATTGCAGGAAGCCATTCATGTGTTGTACATTCAATTAAAGAGAAATAAAGGAAAAAACTCTCCAAAGATTTCAGAAATTGGGATCATGGTAGTGGAATTATATGCTTCCCCAGAATTCTTAAATTGGTCAGAATCCCATATTCTTTTTTTTTTTTTGAGACAAAGTTTCACTCTGTCACCCAGGCTGGAATGCAGTGGCGCAATCTTGCCTCACTGCAACCTCCGCCCCCTGGGTTCAAGTGATTCTCATGCCTCAGCCTCCCTAGTAGCTGGGATTATAGGCGCCTGCCACCACGCCCAACTAATTTGTATTATTAGTAGAGATGGGGCTTCACCACATTGACCAGGCTGGTCTTGAACTCCTGACCTCAGGTGAGCCGCCTGCCTCAGCCTCCCAAAGTGCTGGGATTACAAGCATGAGCCACCATGCCCGGCCAGAATCCGATATTCTTAAAGAGAACTGGAAGGGATCTGAGATCTTACTACTTTTGACTTTTCAGTGGTCTAGTAGATGGGTAATCTGATTTTTGAAATGCATGTTCTTTGAAAAATTCAGAAGCATACAGAGGACAAGAACTAAAGCACGGAGAGCTCACAGCCCGCACACTTGTATCATGGTGCATGCGTGTGCATGCACAGACACCCACAACCCAGTTAAACACACATACACACACACACACACACACACACCCAGCCCAATGTAAAACTGCACGTAAGTTTCAGCTGCATCATACATGCTGGCTTTCTTATTTTTAACCTCACCTCTGCCCTCCCTCCCGCCACCGCCTGAATCCATGCTAACTCCATGCTCACCATGTGAGCTCCAAAAATGTGAGACCATGTTATATATTGGGGTCCAGAAACCATTTTCCTAAGAGCCAGATAATAATAGTCTAGGCTCTGCGGGTCATGCCATCTCTGTTGCCGCCAGCGTAATGCCACAGCAGGAATGGGCAGAGCTGTGTCCCCCTCCCCCAAAATGGGCAGAGCTGTCCCCGCCACCCCGAAAACCTCTTTAAAAACAGGCGCTGGGCCAGACCATTTGTAGACCCTTGACGTCTATCATTTCATCTCTTTCTCCATGGTCACGTTTAATCAAATACAAATATATATTATCTATTTGTCTGGCAACAGACTTTCAACGGCAAAAACTGCAATGACTTTTGCACCAACCCAATACAGACAGGTTTTGTGGGGTCCTCATTTCATTTTACACAAATGGCATTGCACAATACTTACGTCTGCATCTGGCTTTTCCCTCCTCACACCTGGTGGGTGTTACTCCAGATCAATTTGTATCAATTTTCCCAGTCTGTGTGCTTTTCCCCACTTCAAGGGTCACTAAGCAGAGGTAGGATATACCTTTCAAAAAGTAAAATGAAGCCAACCAAATCCTTCCCCCTGACTCTGCTCTGTGTGCCGATCCTTCTCAGGGTCTTTCTGACACAGCCACCAGCTTGGCCTCCTGAACCTCAGTAACTGGCCCTCCCCTCTTGACCAAGGCCACCCAGAGGGAAAGAGGAATTTGCACCCAACATTAAAGACTACAGGGTGGGGGTGGGGAACACCTCTTATGAATCATTAATATAAGGTGGCATTTTCAGGGCATTGCAGAAAACAACCCTGATTAATTGCAACCCACCAAATAAATAAAAATTGCAAATACTGTACCAGAGCCTGCTCTTCCTCTGTGGTGTGAGGCGGGCAGCCCCAGGCGAGTTTCCTAACCCTTTTGAAATACAGTGAGGGACACCACAGGCTCTGTTTCCTTTGGGCCTGATAAAGGGAACTCTCTCTATCCCAAATAAGGATTTCCCTTGCCAGGCCTCAAGACGGTAGCATCTCCACAGGGGCCTCTGTTGTTTATTTTACTAAGAACTTTATCTAGTGCTTGCAGCACTTCAAAGGACATCTGATCTGTTCATGGCTTTGTTTGGAAGCCTCCATCCTTCCCGGCTGCCTCCTCTGGGTAGGAGTCACCGGCGCCTACTACAAAGGGCCTTAATTTATGAGAATCCTGGAGAAGGATCCTGTTCTTTAATAAATTAATGTTCAGTAAGTCTCTAATGTGAGTTTCAAGCCAGGTAATGCTGTCATGCTTGAATACAGGAGAAGGCGCACTTGTGCCTTCCCTGGGGAGGCGGCTCCTCAGACACTCATGCAGAGGACTCTACTCACCCACAGAAGCCCAACGTCCTAGGAGTGTGAGTTCGATGGTGTTCGCCACAGAGAATTCTAAGTGTCCTGCACAAACGGAGGGGATTCTGGCAGAGTAACCCAAAAGCTATGGACACATTTAGTCATCCATGCTTGATCTCAGGCTGTGAGAAACCCAGTAAGAAGGTGAAATGGTTACAGAAGGAGGCTTCAGACTCTGGGTCTGAATTCCGGCTTGGATGCACGAGAAGGTTAATCTGAGAGTCAGACTCGTGTTCATACAATGGAGATATAAAACCCAGGGACACTGTGCAGCCTAAAGAAAATAATGAAGATAAAGCAGATGGAAAACAGTAGGCACTCAATAGAGGTTTATTGTTCTTTCCCCTCTCTTCACACGACTGCAGTGGTTCTCAAACGCTGGAGTGCCTCACAGTCCCGCGGAGGATGTGCTAAAATAGTTTGCTGCTCTCATCCTGCCACCTCAGAGTTTGTGAAACTGAAGACTGGCATTTCTAGAGAGTTCCCAGGTGATGCAGATACTGCCGGTCTTGGGACTTCACTCTGAAAACCACTGAGCTACTGGTTCAAAATCCCCAGGTCTGCAGTGGCCAGGACGCCTGGGATGATAAGGACCCTCTGGGATGGAAGACTGGTTGCAGACTTAAAGTCTCAAAAGTCAACAGACATGATGAATGGTCTGCCTGAGTCTGTTTCTGCGCCCAGCCGGTGTCAGGCTGGCCCCTGATGTCTGGGGTGTGCTTTCTAAGGTCCCTGTACTCCTGGACAGAGGTCAGGTTCAGCCCAGTCTTCCAAATGGAATGGGCCAAGCCTGTGCCAGCTCCCGCTGGACACAAACCCCCTGGCCTTCTGCCGCCACGTGCCAGCAGGCTCCATTAGGAGTGACCTCAGTTTCTCCGAAAGGGGGTCTCTGTGCCTCTCAAGGGTTTCTGCAAAACAATCTGTTGGTTCTGAGAGTGCAGCAGGGTACTCCGGGGAGCAGAATGTGGGCAACAGCCCCCAGGGCCCTAGTTGTTCTGGCATCATCTCGCGGTCAATTAGCCTCTCTCCCAAACACCTTCCCTTCCAGACTTAGCCGGCTGTCCCGCTGGGTATTTTCTGATCATCCCTCAGTGAAGCAAGGGCCTAATTCCTCTGTGGGGACAAGCACTGCTCTTTTTTGAGTCTCTGTTTGGCCTCGTCTCTGAGCCAACAGGCCAGCAGGTGGGAGCCCTGGAGGCCAACAAAAGGACGGCAGGCCACCTCCCTCTTCCAGGGTGGACACCGTGTCCCACAAGTGCAGATTAGCAACCCAGCCCAGGGGCCTCCACTGCCCACCACTGGCGGCGAAAGAGACCCACTGCAGACGCCCGTGGAACAAAAGATCTTGCTCATCAAGACGCTACCTCCCGTTTACGTTTTAAAAACTTGTCTTTAAAGGGCGAGAAAAAGAAAAACATAAAATTCTGCCTTAAAGGGCAAAAAACAAGTTCACCCACAAACCGTTTACATGAAAAACTTCCTTGTATGGCTCGATGACTCATCAGCCTCATCAAAGCCTGCGCTGCATGACACACGAACGCTCGGGTCCCCCCTTCCTCGCCCAGAAGAAACGATGACAACCCACAAACGCCACTTCTTCCCTGGCAGTTTGGGAAGCTGCTGTAATGCGTCATTTCTGAGGCTCAGGAAAGACCTTTACACAGAAGGTGGGGGCGGGGGGGTCCTGAATGTCCCAAAGCCCAAGGCTGGCCCTTATGTAGAGCGGAGGAAGCCCTGGCCAGGGACAGGAGAGTGCAAGGCAAGGCTGGGTGACCCAGGCACATGGTG
The DNA here is from genome assembly GCF_024542745.1 of Macaca thibetana thibetana. NCBI lineage: Eukaryota > Metazoa > Chordata > Mammalia > Primates > Cercopithecidae > Macaca > Macaca thibetana. Next base: position 24,643,807 of record NC_065597.1, on the reverse strand, counting down.
CAAACCCCGCACCTCCACTTCCCAGCTCTGCAGCCGGGGAAAGCTCACTCCACCCTGGTCCCTGGGGTGTGCTTCCGGGCTTCCGAGTTGTGGGGCAGTGAAGCCTGGGCAGCAAACCACCTTGTACTGCCTCTGGCCTGTGGATAGTAGATGCTCAATAAACCTCTCCTTCCCGTCAGAAACTCAGTCTCCCTTTGTGGATGACGGCATTTTCCTAAAGGATCTAAAGTTCCATCCACCTTAAACTCTGCCTGAAGGGAAGACTATGAAACTGGAAAAGAAAATGGCATGGATTTGTGTGCTACTGCAGGACACTGCTGCAACATATATTAAGGAGTATGGAATGGAACAGCGTGGATGATAAAATCTGTGTGGTGTTTACAAAGGAATATTCATAAGCACTTTCTGAGAAGCCCCGTGCAGCCGCTAACAGTGACTGCCTAGGGGAAAATGGACTTGAACGAGTGGAGGCCAACTTTTCATTTTATACCTTTCTATACTTTTCAGGAGTACCACCTATGCACGTGCATTTTATTTTTCTTAAATGTTCGCAGAGGATGTCTGGCAGGACAAGGAGCTGGCTGGAAAGGGGCGCGAGGAGATTTTCTGGGTGATAGAGATACAGGTGGTGGTTACTCAGGTGAATACAACAGTAGAACTACCTCACACTCAACAGTCAGGGCATTACATTTTGTTACATGTAGACAACAGCTTGATTTTTTAAAATGTAAAAGAGGTTAAGAGAGATTTATGGATAGTGGGAATTTTCTTAGTTCTCTTTGTCCTTTTTGGTATTCTAAAAAACTTAATAAATGCCAGTTTTTAAATGCCCTATGTCTTAGGGCTCTTGCACACTGCTGGTGCAAGTATACACTAGTGCAACCACTTTGCAAAACTGCAGGGCAGCGTCAATGAATGACAATTCAGTCCCCAAGCATATACTCAACAGGACCATGGACACACGCTCACCAAAAGATGTGCACTACAGCGTTTACAATGGCCTATTGGTAACAGCCCCAAGCTGGAAAGACCTACCCATAGAATGAACAAGTTAACAGAGTCTAAGCATACAACAGAACACCACCCAGCAAAGTGAATAGACAAATTGTTGCTACACACAACACAGATAAATCACAAGAAGCCAGTCTCAAAAGAGTTCAGAGTGTCTGAGTCCATTTAGATAAAGCTCAAGTATACGCAAAGCTCATCTACGCTGCTAGAAATCAGGATAGCCGTGGCTGCCCATGGTGGGGAGGAGGGGCCGAGGTGAATGGCAACTCTTTTTGATTTGTACACTTTTCTAGATGTATTTTATCCTTCAATGAGAAGTTTATTTCAAAAACGACCTGTGTCTTTCAAAAATGACCTGTGTCTCTTCCAAAGACAACAGCTCCAGCTGGGCAAAGTGGCAGCTCTGTGGGCTCCAACGGAAGAGGACAAAAGACCCATCCTCCTGTCCCCTGGGTTCAAATCCCAGCCCTGCCTGTCTCTAGCTGTGTGATCCTGGACAGGCCTCTCTGCTTACTCAGCTCCTCCTTCAAGACAGGCTTAACCAAATTTTGAGAAGATTTCACAAGATAATACAAAGAAAAGCCCCCAGCAGAGCTCCTGACCCTAGTAGGTGCCTAATAATTGTTTTTCTCTCCCTCCACTGTAATGAAAGCCCTCAAGAGCATGGGCTCTCCTTCCCAAGGCTCTTGGCCCTCTGCCACTTGTTAGTTTCAATCCCTGAAGCAGCCCTGGTTACTAGTTATGGGGTCCCTGATGACCCACTGTGGGGCTTGGGCTGTGGCTGGGAGACGCTGGTGACTGTGGCCCTCGCAGGCTGCAGGGGACCGGCAGCCTGGCCCCAAAAGGTTTCCCCATTTGGATTGAACATGTGCATAAAGAGGCTGCTGGGCTGGACTCGCTTCCCCTCTGTAGGGGCCTTGAAGGCCTTTGCTTGCTCACCAGCTGTACCTCCCGCTGAGGGCCCCTCCTGCAGTCTTGGAGTGGGCTGGGCCCCCTGCCTCTGGGGAATGCCCCTCCTTTCACAGTTCCCCACTGAATCCCTTTGATCCCCTCTTAAGAGGTCACAAAGCCCTCTTTGACTGAGTGCCAGAAATTAATCTGGATAGAATTCCTGCCTTTTCAACCTGGACAAAGCAGGCAGGTGGTTGGGCCTGTAAGAGGACTGAGGCCGACTCCCGCCCATCCTTGCCCCCTCCCCGGTTCTGCTTCCTTCTCGGAGGGTAGGGCCCTCCAAGAACGGACCCACGGTGCCTGCCTGGAAGCTCCACAGAAGCTTCCATGAGAAAGTGCCACGGAGGCACAGTCAGAGCCAGTGGCACTGACCCGGCCTCCAGCAGCACTCGCCCCACAGGCCTGGGCGGTCACTCACATAGGATGAAGGACACTTTCACTGCCTCTGCCAGCTGGGTGGCCTGGCAGGGACTATGCCGAGAAGAGCTCTGCCTCAGGGCAAAGCATGTGGTAGCTGATGGGTGATGCCCGCCCTGGGCTCACGAGTTGGTGGCCTGTGTGCCACACATGTGCCTCCGTCTTCTGCAGCCCTGTCTCCTAGCACCCTCCGGCACCAAGAGCCTGTTTCCCTCTGTGTCCTTGTTCATTAGAGAAGAAGAATGAATGTTCTGAGTGGGTACCACATGGCGGTGCTATTCTAAATACTGAACAGCTATGAACCCATTTACTCCCCATAAGAACCCAGTGAGCTCGGTTTCATTTGACTCAAGAGGCCCAGAGATGAAAGTAACTAGTCCAGCGTCACACAGCCAGTAGGAGGTGGATCAGGGTTGGAACCTGGGCAGTCTGGCCCTGAAGCACTGTAGAAAGTATTATTTTGGGAGCAAAGAGGTAATAGGTGGTGAAAGCCACCCAAAAATATCCTTCTCTCTGGCCCAGGAGCCACTTCTAGAAATCTGCCCTAAACAAGTAATTCAAATAAAGTGAAAGCTGAGATACGCGACGGTCATGGCTGCATTATCCATAATTGAGGAAAGCTGGGAACGACCCAAATGGCGACCACAGAGGAGCCCTTTGGTAAACGGCACCAGCCTCTTCGTGGACGATTATGCAGCCATTAGGAAGCCTCCCCTGGGAGCTGTGGCACGGCACTGGGATGTCTGAGCTGCCATGACTTGGCGAGGCTCACAGGACTGTCCGTGTGCCTGGCCACAGCTGCCAAAATGGCCGCGTGAAGATGGATGCAGCCTCGGAGGAGAACTGCAAGGTCAGAACTGGCAGGAGCTGGGGGCACTGACCTTGATGTGATTGTAAAAACGGTAGAAAAGGACACAGAGAGTGAGGAAGGTGACCAAGACGGGGTTAGATGGGCAATACGGAGGTGGGGTGGGGTTCAAGGGCAACGTCTTCCCTCAAGACCAAGGGATGAGCTGGGCTAGAGGGGATAGGCCCAGCCAGGAGCCACCTACGTGAGGGATGGTGTGGAGCAAGGGAGTCAGGTGCAAGGTCAGATGTGGGCTTCCAAATCTCAAGTTTAAAGTCAGGGGACACAGCGGCCAGTGTGTTTGGGGAAGATGTGGAAGCGGGTGAGTCCTGAGTTTGACACCAGGCCTGGGAGATGTGGTCTGACAGTGGCTGCGCTGGTGTCACGCAAGACAGGATGAGGCAATCAGCTCTTCTCCACGAGAAACAGGGGTTTGCCCAGTCAGAGATCAATTCACATTATTCTCTTTTTTTTTTTTTTTTTTTTGAGCACAGTTTCACTCTGTCACCCAGGCTGGAGTGTAGTGGCACCATCTCGGCTCACTGCAACCTCTGCCTCCCAGGTCCAAGCGATTCTCACGCTTCAGCCTCCTGAGTAGCTGGGACTACAGGCCTGAGCCACCACGCCCGGCTAATTTTTGTATTTTTAGTAGAGACGGGGTTTCACCATGTTGGCCAGGCTTGTCTTGAACTCCTGACCTCAAGTATCTGCCTGCCTCATCCTCTCAAAGTGCTGGGATTATAGGTGTGAGCCACTGCACCTGGCCAATTCACATAATCCTAATGGTGATGGGAGACGTAGGGAAAAATGGAAAGCTCTCATGCAAGCCTCAGGCACCAGAAACACCCAGGCTCTACCCAGATGTGCCACGAGAACAGGTGGGAGCTAGGGTGCTGCTCCCAAGTGCACATCAGGTGTGAGAAGTGTCTGGTGAGCGTGTGTCTGTGTACATGCGTGCAGGTGCAGTTGGGAGCCACACTCCCAGTGGCTAAAGTCCCAGGTTCTGGACTCACTCAGACGTCTGTTCAAATCCCAGGTAAGCCACTGAATAGCTGTGTGACCTTGAGTGAGTGATTTAACCTCAGCCTCAGTTTCCACATCTGTACAATGGGAGAACAGGAGAAACAGGCACCTCCTCAGGGCTGTGAGGATTTGCCAAGCTGAGTAAGTGAGGCACTGGCACACGCCCGGCACAGGAGTAAGTGTCCATCATGACTCGGGGACCAGCTGCAGCCTTGTGCTGAGGCCTTGGGGTGCAACTGGGGGCTTGGCTTGGGCTGGATGAAGACTTGGGGGATGTGAGCTTGGGAAGGGATTTGCAGCCTGGTGGAGAGAGCGCCTGGGGCCACATCTCTAGGACACTAGGAGTGGCTCTTCTCCAGGGAGGCTCCCATGACCAGGAGGTGACTCAGGGGAGGTGGGATCCGGGAGGAAGGTCAGAGCCGGGCGTGACAGCCCCCACTGGAGGCCTGGTCCGGAGCCTCAGGCTTTCCGCTTTCCTAGGGATCCCCCCATCTAGCATGGCCCTCGGTGAGGGGCCAGGGGAGGCATCAGCTCAACGGTCCTGTGTCATTCTGACCTGGTCCCCCGGGGCTTTCCCCTGCACGGGGATGTGGGTGACGGATCCCGCCCCGCTGAGGGCGCAGCAGGTGGGGAGGAGACGACCCAGGCCCTGCCCTCAGCTTCCGGCCAGGTGGGCTTTACCTCTCTGAGCCCCACGCACTTTGCCTTGGTGCTGGGGACTTTGAGGGTGGTGGTTCCCCAGTGCCAGCTCCCAACACAGAACACGGAACAGACTCATTCCAGAGGCGCCGCAGCCACTCATGAGGTGGAAGCGAGATCGTGACCCTTGCTGGGAGGCATCTGGCTTTGGCACCGTCCTTTATCCCCTTGGACTCTCGGTCCCCTCCGCTATGAGATGGGGGAGGGATGTGGACCCCGCAGAACTGTTTCTGGGCTCAAAGGAGCACAGGGGCACATAGTGCTGGACACAGGGGATGCTCCATGGCCAGGCCAAGGCAGAGATGGTCCTGAGGGCGGGCTTCCCACCCACCCCAGCCCTCACAGGCCATGAGTCAGCCAGGACCACCAGCAGGGGCTGGAAGGGGATGCCGGGGAGAAGGGCTGAGCCAGCTGCTCCCACCATGTCGGACCCACTCGGAGACACACTGATGATGGCGCATGAGAGGCTCCCACGCGTGGGCTCCTACCAGGATCCCTTCTGCCAGCTGCACAAACAACAGAGCCTTCGATCCTCACACGGCCCAGTAACGAGACGCCAGGATCATCCCCATTCCACAGAGGAGAAAACTGAGGCCCAAATAAACACACTCCAAACCAGCACACTCATAGTCTCCCCACAGGCCACACACACACTCACACACACCTAAAACAGTCACCCCACATGCCACGTACACACACTCATAAAATAGTCACCTCATATGCCACACACACACATTTATAAAATAGTTACCCCATATGCCACACACACCACACACACACTCACAGTCACCCGCACACACCACACGCACACATACACAAACACACACACACATAAAATAGTCACCCCACAGGCCACACACACACACACATACACACTCATAAAATAGTCACCCCATATGCCACACACAGTCACTCCCACACACCACACACACAAAAAATAGTCACCCCATAGGCCACAGTCACCCCCACACGCCACACACACACACACAAGCACATAGTCACCCCACATGCCACACATACACACACACTCATAGTCACCCCACACCCCACACACACTCATAAAATAGTCACCTCACACGTCACACACACACACTCATAACACAGTCACCCCACATGCCACACACATGCAGTCACCCACACGTGACACGCACGCATAGTGACCACACATGCCACATACACACACTCGTAGTCACCTCACACGCTACACACACACACAACAGTCACCTCACCACACACACTCATAAAATAGTCACCCCACACAACACACAATCACAGTCACTCTTGCTCTCACACACACTCTCACACATTCACTCTTACATTCACACACACACATTCTCACCCGCACACACACCCACTCTCACACTCACACACCCCACATTCTTTTCCACCCTTCTCCACAGAGGAGGGACAGAGGCCTGGGCTTGGATGGGGTGACTGAGGGGCTGTGGCCCCCCTGGGGGGCTGGGAAATCTGCCCAGCAAGAAGAAGACAGCGAGGCCAGGGCAGGCGGCCAGAAAGGATCCAAACCTGGGCTGGGATTTTCCCAGAGCCAAGGGCACTCCTCTGGCCCTGGCAGCCCTGGGACAGGAACATAGGCCAGCTTCTTGTGACACACAGTCTGCTCCTTGAACCCCAGCTCTGGGGCTTGGCCCCTGGGGCTGTTCTGAGTGACCTCGCTTCCCCCAGGGAAAAACCATTTTGGTTTCCAGGACTTGTGTGCCTCGGCCTGAGGAACCTGTCTCAGGAAGCGAGAAGGTGGAGAGGTACCAGGAGCCCAGCTCCCACAGCAGGTGCATCCTGGCCTCTCAGGGCTCCTCTAGGAGCCTGCTGTGTGTCTCCTCACAGACCGGTAGCCTGGACCTGTCACCTGGGCCTGTTCACATGGACAGACTTGTCCCTCACAGCTGTGCATACCTGGGTCTCTCACCTCGAAACCCTGGACACAGAAACAGGCCAATCTTCTCATTGCTTTGTAAACACACACGGTCTCCTCACAGCCTGAACACGCTCTTGGCCTTGCCCCACAAACTGGGCCTTCACGGCCTCGCATGCACAGGCCTGATCCCTCATAGCCTCGTGTGCAGACAGGCCTGTTGCCACAGGGCTTGGCCTCCGAGGGCCAGGGCAGGAGCCAGGAGGTACATCTGAGTCAGAAATGAAGCCTCATTAACCCAGAATAACTGTTTAATGCTTCCACACCCCTGGGAATTAGCCTCAAGGGCTGAACCACCCAAACCAAACAGGGCTGGCCTCCCCATGGGGCCCTCAGGACTGCAGGCTCTAGCGAATGCTGGGAGGCAGAGCAGCCCTGGGCCGGGAGATCCTGGCCCTCCTCCCGCAGGCTCCAGGCCTCCTCACATCTCCCAGACCAACACGGCAGAGGCCAGGCCGGGAAGGCTGGGAGGAAGAGCAGAGCTGCTCGGACAAAGAGGCAAGGATGTTCAGGGTCTAATCCCGCTTGCCTTCTTGGTGGCGTTGGAACCTTGTGCGAATGACTTATACTCTCTACACTCAGATTTCCCCATCTGCAAATGTCGATAGGAACAGAACCTATTCAGTGAGAGGAAGTAATTCACAAAACGCAGCATCCAATGCTGAGTAAACTCCTCCAACACGGGGGCTACGACTGCGTGTGAACAGCTCAAAGTTCTGAGCGGAGGCCACAAAAACAGCACTGTTACCCAGATGGAAGAGCGTGAACAAGATGCTGGATATTTTACCCCCGCTCTGCCTTCTTCCACAAAACAATTTGAGGTCGATTCTATAGCAGCAGTTGTCAACCTTGTTTTCATGACTGTCCACATAAAGAGCTCTAGTGTCTCCCCTATCTGTCCTCCCTTTGAAAGAAATACTCAAGAATACGATTTCGTTGAATAGGGTGGAGCTTTGGAGGGCCACAGACTATTGTAATCATTAAGATTTGTTTAAATCTCAAAGAACCAATTTTGGTCCCGTTAGGGGTGATGTGGCCCCTGTTGGGAATGCCGGTAGAGATGCAAGTCCAACTTGATAAAAACTAAGCAATGGGAACACAGTATTTAGGAGGTTGCATTCTTTTTTTTTTTTTTTTTTATTGAGACAGAGTCTTGCACTTTCCCCCAGGCTAGAGGTGGCATTCTTTACGTACAGAAGAATGTGTTCTGACTGTGTGTGCACTGCAGCCACAGGAAACAAATGTATACTGGTGTAGGAGAGAAAACGACAAAAACATTTAGAAAGTTAAAAAATTCAAGCTGAGGTGGTGGAATTTCTAAAGGTCCTCAATTTTGATGTTCCACTGATTTTTTTTTTTCCAGTTAAAGACAGAGAAAAGAAGAGAAAAGAAACAAGGAAGGAAAAGAAAAGAAAAACCTCAAATAGGTGGTTGTAAATAAAGAGGGGAGAGAGTGGCCATATCAGCAGAAGCAGAGGGGTCAAGTCCTGGGAGGGCTGCGGAGTCCCAGTCTCAGAGAAAGGCACTGTTTGATTAAGGAGGAGGTAGGACAGCCGCCCAGATCTGGACTGAAATCTGCTGGGTAACTACGGGTAAATCACTTGCTCTCTCTGAGCCTTGGTTCTTTTACTTGCTTAACGACAACGAACCAGAAACGACCTGGCCAGTCCTGGCGTCTCATAGGTACTCACTAACGGTATCTGAATTAGGTGAACACGTTCTGGAATCTGTCCATAGAACCAGGGTTCAAATTCAGGTTTCCCAGCTCATTTTGCTAGCTGGCGGTACCTCCAAAACACCTGACGTTTCTTTGCCATTTTAAAAGGAAGGAGAGCATGCCTTCTCAAATATCACCAAAACTGGGTACAAAGAGCCACAGGAATTGAAATCAAGTTAAATATCACTGCCACCTGGTGGCAGCATACCTAAATTATTGGGGGGCAATAGTCCAAGGGGAAAAACTGTCAGCATCTTAAGCATGCTGTAGACACAGCCAAAGCTTACACCCTGAGAATGAAGACCCCTTGATCGCCTGGCCAGTGGGCCGGCACGCAGCCAGGCATCTGCCAGTTCCTTGACATCCTGATTTAGGTTTTCTGAAATTTTTAAAAACTGGTTGATTAAATTTAGCAACCATAAATAAACCGGATGCCACCATAATTGAATGTAAACATCCAGGTCTTCATGAGAGCTGCTAGAAACAGTGATCCCAGTTCTAGACTTGCTCAATCAACAGTGTGAATCCCACATGCAATCCTTAACATTTTGGGGGTGGGGCATGGCAGTCTCACTCTATCACTCAGGTTGGAGTGCAGTGGAGCGATCTCAGCTCACTACAACCTCCATCTCCCAGGCTCAAGTGATCCTCCCACCTCAGCCTCCCAAGTAGCTGGGACCACAAGGGCGCACCACTACGCCCGGCTAATTGTTTGTATTTTTGGTAGAGATGGGGTTTCGCCATGTTGCCCAGGCTGGTCTTGAACTCCTGAGTTTGGCTATCCGCCCGCCTTGGCCTCCCAAAGTGTTAGGATTACAGGCGTGGGCCACCACACCTGGCCAGTCCTTGACATTTGAATGTTTCAAGCCCGAGCTTTTAAATCATCTTTCTAGCCAAAGCCTCCTGAAGTCCATTTCTGTGCCCATCATCTTGGTTGCCCCTTGCAGCTATGCAATACTCACAGATTTCACAAATGCTGCCTTCCAGGTGCACGTGGAAGTACTGTTGAAAATGCAGACCAGAGAAAGGCAGAAAACAGAGCCTTGTGCAATACTGCACCTGACAGCCTTCATTGATACTCATCTTGGCCTCCTTTTAAACAAGGCATTTTTCTCCCAACCTGTCAGGTAGGCAGTATGTCTCCAAGTACATTCTGCCCTGTCCTGAGCTAAGAGAAAATGCAAGGCTGTCACTTACTGAGGCCCCACAAGCAAAACACCACGGGGAAGGGAAGAGGTGGTACCCCCGTCACCACCACCGCTCAGTCCTCCCTCTCAACTGCTCTGGCATCTGACTCCCAGATGGTCCCCAGTAGGTGCTGACGAACGCCCTGCCTGTCCTAAGACACACTCGTACCTGGGCACGTAGAGAGAATCAGGTATCAGAGATGTTCTCCCAGTGGAAACGGAGCTCTCAGCAGCATCTGCTGATCACACGAGCCGGTGAGCACCACCTTACCTGCTTGGCTGACATCTGTGCCTTCCCGCTCCACTACATTCAGAAATCTCCAGCACATACAGGTACTGGAAAGGTCGAGCTGAGCCATGCCTCAGCCCCTTCCTAACGACGGGAGCTTGGACTACAGTCTGAGCCTCACCTTTCCCATATGGAAATGGCAACAATGATAATCATCAACCTTATGCGGTTGTGGTGACAGTGAAATGGACATGATGAGTCTAGCAGAGCTCCTGGCACACAGCAGGAGCTCAAAACACGCTAGTCCTGGCACACAGTAGGAGCTCAGTAAACACTAGTTCTCTTTCCTTTTGCAGCCCCAACTTGGAGACTCAGTTCAGTTTCTGAGACTTGGCCCCACAGCACAAAGCAAGAGGACCAGCCGCTGACACGGGAAAGGAGGGGAGGGGCACTCTCTGGGACCAGGAAAGTCATTTTCTGGGGTTGTCTTTCTGCCCCCAACCCTGGCAGTTGGGGGAGCCGCTCTGGAGCCATGAGAGGAATCCTGAGTGTTCCCTGGGTCCTCCCAACACGTGATACGGCACCCAGCTCTGCTCGGGGCCAGCTGTTCATCCCCTGCGGCTCCCCAGCTTACTGTGAGGATGACAACTTACGACACACTGGTCATTCCAGCCACACCCTGCTGGTGCTGTGGGGCCCAGGGCCTGTCAAAGCTTGTTCTAAACCAGAAGATCAGAAGACAAGGAAAGACAGGGAGGCAGGGCAGGAATGAGAAGCTGACTGTACGTGCTTCACGCCCTGGTCCTGACGTCAGGGTTTCTATCGCCTGAGCCATGGGGCAGAACTCGGGCTCCCCCTCGGGTGGCTGGGGGACCCTTCTTAGGAGATCCGCCCCTGGGTCTCCAAGATGAATTTCCCTTTACATGCCAGAAAGCTCTGAACCATCCTATGCAGAGCTAGAATCAGAAAATTAGGCCAGAGAATCTGACAACTGAAAAGCAGTGAAGACTACAGAAATAGGGCTCGGGAGTTTGAATCTCTGTTAAGTTTACACTTGGCACGGCCTTTGGAAGTTACTTTCAACTAAGCATCTTGAACCCTGAAGTCCAGCCTCCCCGGCTGGACTCCCCTCAGGGTCACCCTCACTCTGAGAGCAAGAAGTTCTATGATCCTTTTGAAGCAGGAAAACAGCTATAGGGCTTGAGAACACCAGGGCGAGAAGGCCATTTCAGCACTGCAGGGGATGGGAACAGCAGAGGACGAAGAGCCAGGGGCTCTTAGACAGGGGAGCAAAGTTCCTCAGCTGAGCCATCTGGAAGGCATGAGTTCTCCACTTTCATGCCTCTGGGTGACAGATTGCCTTTAAGCCATCACACCGCTGCCTGAGTCGCTTTAAACAAGCAACTGAGTCAGGACTTACCTTCCACTGCAGAGAATGGAACCACTGGTCTCGCAGGTAGCTGTTGGCAGCCTGTAACGACAAGAACAGGACAGCAATGTCCGGTCATCAGCTTGCGGCATCTCAGGGCATTTCAAGGCCAGCCATGTGAGCCCCCCAGGCTGCTCTGTGGACAGTGTCTGCCCTGTGACCCTAACGAGTCCGCTGAAAGATATGCTAAGCTGAGCCGTTGTGTGCAAAACCAAAACAGAAGGACCGGCCAGGGAGGATTTCCTCAAAACAAGACATCACTAGCACCATGTGCTTCCTTTGCTGGATATGAGTGACTTCAGACACTGCTGACTCGAGAGCTTTAACTGCGCACACAGCCGGACTTAGGGACACGGGAGGGGCTGGGATGAACTAGTTAGAGGCCCGAAGTGAGGATGGTGGGGGCTGGCTGGAGGCCTGTGCATGAGGACTGTTCTAGGAACTTGGCTTTTGTTATCCACATAGTCTATCCTTGGTCCTCACAGCAACCCTATGAGGTGGCACCTACCATTATGCCCATGTCACAGAGGGAAAAATTGAGACCCCAAGATCTCACAATGAAGTGCATTCAAACCCAGGGCAGCCTGGCTTCCAAGTCTGTGCATTTAACCATGACCTTCTCCTGCCAATGGCAGAAGGTCATAGTAGACGGCATCCAGCAGACCTAGGCTAAACATGACAGTGGGGGAAAGAAAATCTTCTCTGATCTACCCTACAGTAGTTCTGAGTCTTTGGATATCTCAGCCTCAATTTTCCCATCTGTAAAATGGGGACAGTAACCCTGATTTTGCAGGGATGTTGTAAGGACCAGAAATTATTCTTGTAGAACATCTAGAACCATGCTTGGCATATGGCAGGTGGTCAAAAATGCACCCATTGTTATTATTATTGTTATCATTATCATTGCCATCATCAAGTCCTTTCCAACAAAATGCAGCCCAAGGCATCCCTCCCAGCCCTCATGAGTATCACTGCGGCTCTCACCTCCTTTCTCAATCTGCTAATAGAACAGTAAAGCTATGGTGTTTCATGGACACCAGACACAGCTCTGAGTCCTAGGTGTGGACTGGCTCATTCAGTCCTTACAAGACAGCCCTGTGAAGTCGGTACTGTCAACATCTCATGGTACAAATGAGGAAACTGAGACTTCGGAAGTTAAAAACTTTCCTGAGGGTTCACAGACATGTGGTGCGGGGCCAGGAACTGAACCGAGGTGGTCTGACTCCTGCTGTAAACCACAACACCGGGCCATTCTGAGTTCCCCATTGGCTACCCCTCCACTCCACGCAGGGCCAAAATGCAGTGTGCGTTCCCCACCAGAATCCACAGCCCTCTCTCCAAAGTGGCCCTGCCTCTGACGGTTCAGGGGTCTGATGAAGGCTGGAGCCTCTCTTCAAGCACGAAAGTCCACCTTCTGCCTCGATGCACACAGACACACCACACAAACTCAAGCGTGTAGCCCCTTTGGTTCACCCTCGTTTGAGGAGATCCAGGTCACGCTACAGGTGACCACCTCTCGCTCCCCAAGTCATCTACGAAACATCAGCTGCTCTCCCAGGTCAGGGTCTGGAGCAATCTCTGGCCTTGGATAAATGATCCATTCCAGCAGCAAGTGTGGTGAGGAATCAGGCTCTCGTGGGTGAGTTCAGAGACTCAGGGTTTTGAATCCTGGACTAGACGAATCCACACCAGCCACCCCAAGGCTGGTGGAGCTTGAGTCTGCCCAAGTGCCAAGCAGACAGAAGGCAAGCCCTCCATGTGACACAGGAACTCCTACAAGGGCTGAGCCTCTTACAGGTGCAGGTTCAAGTCCCGGCTCTGCCATGTGTAGTGATGTGACCTGGAGCAAGTTGACTGATGACCCAAGCCTGTGCCCCCTGCCTGAAGCTGCGGAGGCCGAAGAGGAAAAACAGCCCCCTGGAGAGACTGTTGCTGAGCTCCTTCCCATCAGCACTGCCCAAGCTCTACTGGTCTTGTGACAATTCCTATTCATTAGGATGACAAAATACACCCCTGCTCAGGGAGAGCCGTGTGAAGATCCCAAACAATGAACTAATCCATGAAAAGTGCTTCCTCAGCACGGTGCCTGGCACGTGCAAACACTCCACAAACAGGGGCCAGCAGTGTCAGCAGCCATGGCCAGGGCCGTGCTGATAAATGCTTAACATCAGGCTCTCTGGAACAAAAAGCCCTGATCCCAGCGTGTGCGGATTTCCGTGTTGTGAACAATCCCATCTTGGCCAATTCCACACCTTCAAGAGGATGCCCCTGGGCCACAGCTGGGGAGAGACATGCACGATTGGCTCTGGTGGGCAGGTGCAAGCCGGAATGAGCTGGCTCCAGGGCATGCCTGGTCCATATCCATTCCTGTGCTTCTTCACACACCATGGGTGCCAGAGAGAGAAGGAGGTGGTAAGGAAAATAAGCCCCCCTAAACATGTTCCATCCTAAATCCCTGTGATTAAGTTATCCTATGTGGCAAAGGGACTCTGGACGTAAACAAGTTCAAGGTTTTGAGATGGGGAGATTATCCTGGATGATCTAGGTGGCCAATGAAATCACAAGGGTCCTCACAGGAGGGTCAGAGTCAGACTAAAGCAGACGTCAGAGTGATGTGGCCATGAGCCAAGGAAAGCGGGCAGCCTTTAGAAGCTGGAAACGAATTCTCCCTGAGATCCTCCAGAAGGAACATGGTCCTGACACTTTGGTTTTAGCCCCATGGGACCTGTGTTGGACTTCAGACCTCCAGAACCATAAGAGACTAAATCTGTGTTCTTTTAACCACAAAGTTAGGGGTAACCAGTCATAGCAGCAATAGTAAATAAAACCAGGAGGTACAACCAGGTTGGTATAACGCTGATGTGAGTTGTTCCACTGGCTCTGAGGGTCCACAGTGGACCCAGGCAGTGCCTGTAAGCTGCCACTGGCCGAACGGAATAGCCAAGCAAAGACAAAAAGAAGGAGGTGGAGGACACCCACACCTCTCCCTCTTCCGTGTCCACTGGCCCCGCCACAGTGCCCTGCATATATGTCTGACCCTAAGAGGGCAGGGGCCACGGATGCTCTACCCACCGCTGTATCCCAGGGCCTGGAGCACCAGGAGACCAACAGGTGTTTTCTGAAGGAACAAAGGAATGAATGGACTAGGAGTTCCTTGACGGCAGGGTCTTATTTCTGAATGCACAGCCAGATGAGCAGTGCCTAGCTGGGCCAGGGTTGGTTACAATGGAATGAATCAACACAGAAACAAAGGAAGAAACAGGAAAGCAACCCAGCTGTCACAGGAGGTAGAGCGACCAGAGGAGACTCCCTTCCCCAGCCTCTGTGGCGAAACCCAACATAGACCGTCCTCCACGATGGCTAGACCAGCCCTTCCTATCTGGGGCCTCCCCAGCTGGTAAGTCTTAGGGGGCCTTCCAGCCCTCCTCAGCAGTGTGTGAGTCGGTCCTCTGGCTGGCCAGGCAGAGGTTCTTGCCCAGGACTCTGGATCTTGGGCAAGTGCTATAGAGATGGGGCAGGGACAATTCACCTGGGAGGAGCTGGGTCCTGCCCTGCATCTTCCTGCACCGGTGGTGATGGGACTACCACCTGCATGCCCCTGACCCCACCTCCGGGCCATTCTCCAGGCTGCCATCATCCTTCTAGTACATTCCTTTCCTGCTTGGAATGGCCAGATCCCATTTCGGCTGCTGGCACATGAGAGCCCTGAGGGACCCGCAGGGCCTACTGGCTCTTGGCATCTTCTTCCTTCTCAAAGTGGACGTTCTGATGTGTTTGCCCCATAGGCGTTTTTTTTTTTTTTGAGACAGAGTCTCGCTCTGTCGCCCAGGCTGGAGTGCAGTGGCCAGATCTTGGCTCACTGCAAGCTCCGCCTCCCGGGTTCACGCCATTCTCCTGCCTCAGCCTCCCGAGTAGCTGGGACTACAGGCGCCGCCATCACGCCCGGCTAGTTTTTTTTTTTTTTGTATTTTTAGTAGAGACGGGGTTTCACCGTGTTAGCCAGGATGGTCTCGATCTCCTGACCTCATGATCCGCCTGCCTCGGCCTCCCAAAGTGCTGGGATTACAGGCGTGAGCCACCGCGCCCGGCGCCTCCATAGGCGTTTTTACAGAAGGAACCAGCATTTCTACAACTGTGGCTTCTCCTGGTCACACCGTCGGGGCTCCTGGCATCTCCTCTGCCCTGAGCTCACATCCAGGTGGTTCTGGCCCTGCCAGACTGGGTCCAGCCCACTGCTTAGCCGTTGGCAGGGATGGCTGCCAGATCTCCTCTCCTGGTCCCTGGCTGCCAGGCCTGGCCACACCCTCCGTGAGCTGAGCTGCATGAGCCTCCAGTCTTGGCTGGGTCCTCGGTAGCCTGCCTCTCACAGCAGCACTCGATGTCTAAAGGCGTGGGAGGGATTTCTTCAGAGCCACTGACCACAGACGCTGCTACACATCAGTCTCTTCTCAGCCCCATCCTTCCAGGCAGAGCCATCTGGGTTTCCAAGCCTTTCCTCCCATGGGAGGGTGTGACCCCCTTCCCCAGCCACACTTGGCTTTCTGGCCACTTCCGTTCCCTCTGGGATCCTCTCAACTCTTGGAGGTCGGTGTGGCATTCCAGGAAGAAGGCAGGTTTCAGTTCATCAGCAGTTTGCAGACCCCAGCTAAACAGGTATGTGACACAGGCTGGCGAACTATGTGCGATGACGCATGTCACTACCAACCACAGACCACGTGTGCTTACTCGGTACCAGACACCACGAGAAATGCTCACACACACCTCCTCTCCTCCTCAATACACCCATCTTACAAAAGAGGAAGCCGAGGCTCGGAGCAGGCAGTGGGGTGCCTCTGCACACTCCGGCGACTGTCCCTGCCCTCCCCACACCTCGGCCAGGACCCCATCCCTCCTCCGCATTCCTGAAGCTTCTCGCGGCCGCTTCTTCAAGCCCTCGGCCCACACCCTGAGGCCGGCTGGGTATTTATGTCCCACCCACAGGACTGGGAGAGGAGGCAGGATCCACGTAGGATTAACTGCGACTGCTCCAGTGAGCCTGGTGTTAAAAAAAAAAAAAAAACAGCTGAATGAATTAATGACATGTAAGGCAAGGCATGGAGATGCCGGGCTGAGGACAGTCTCAATGCGGAACTCTCCTGCGCCTCCTTCCAGGGAGGCAGAGACGGCCAAGATCTCCCACCCACCATGCCCGGCTCCTTCTGCCCCAGTGCGACGAGAAGGAAAGCTGGCCACGGTCCCCTCCCCACCCCCGTTCGGGCTGGCTGCACTTTAGAAGAAGGCAGAGGCTTCAGCCATGTTTGTCCACTGTAACAATGAGCATCTCTCCATCAGAAGTCAAAGGGAGTTTAAAGACCACCTCGTCCAGGGGTTCTCAGTCTTTGGGGGTTTATAGATCCCTTTAAGAACCTAAAACAAGCTACGGACTCACACCCATGTAATGTCAACACGTATGCAGACATACTACACACACACACAGACACACACACCACACAGACACAAACACCATACACACACACCAGTTACACATGCACACACGACACACACAGACACATACACCACACGCACCACACACAAAGACACATACACCACATACAGACACACACACACCATACACACACACCACAGTTACACATGCATACACACCACACACACACATACACCACACACAGACACACACCACAGTTACACATGCACACACACCACACACACAAAGACATATACACCACACATAGACACACACACACCACACAAAGACACATACACACCACACAGTTACACATGCACACACCACACACAAAAAGACACATACATCACACACACAGAGACACAGACACACACCACACACACAAAGACACACCACACACAGACACCACATAAAGACACAGCACACACACACCACACACAAAAAGACACATACACCACACACACAGACACACACACCACACACATACACACCATAGTTACACATGCACACACCACACACAAAAAGACACATACACCACACACACACACCATACACACAAAGACACATACACCACACACACAGACACACACATACCACATAAAGACACATATACCATACACACACACAACCAACCACATAAAGACACATACACCATACACACACACCACATAGACACATAACACCCCACACACACACCACATAAAGACACGTAACACCCCCCTACGCACAACCAACCACATAAAGACACATACACCCTACACACAGACACACACACACACCACATAAAGACACATACACCACACACACACAACCAACCACATAAAGACACACCCCACACATAGACACACACACCACATAAAGACACATACACCACACACACACCATACACACACACACACCATACAGTTACACATGCACACACACCACAGAGCCACATACCACATAGACACATACACCACACAGATCACACAGACACATACACCACACACACCACATACACAGACACACCACACACACACCATACACACACAAATACAGTTACACATGCACACACACCACACAGCCACATACCACGTAGACACATACACCACACACACACCACATACACACCACATACACAGACACACCACACAGACACACCAGTTACACATGCACACACACCACCCATACACACACCACAGACACATACACCACATACACACACATCACACAGACACACACACACACCACAGACACATAGCATACACACCTCATACACACAGACACACACCTCAGACACACAGATACACATGCATGTACACCATATACACACAGAGACACACATCACATACATACACCACACACACCAGTCACATATCACACAGACACACCACACACACATGCACACACCACACACAGAGATACACACTATACACACCACCGCATACAGACACAGGACACACATGCACACACCACACACACATATGCACACACAGATACATGTGCATACACACCATATACACAGAGAGACACATACCACATATAGACACACAGGCCAGGCACACACATGCACACACACCACACACACCAGACATATCCACCATAGACACACACACAGATAAACACTCAGAGACAGATGTGTACACGCACACATGCAGACACACTACACACACAGACACACATACCCCACAAAGACACACACATAAACCATACGGACACACATACACACACACCACACAGTCCCACCCGTAGGACTGTGCAGACAGTTTTGGAATCTACCATGGACCACACGTTAAGGACCCAGATCTAACCCAGCCTTTCCTCCGCTGCCACTTTTCCACTGGGGAAAGCAACGCAGACACCACACACACACCCAGACTTGCTGGGGTCGTCATTTGTGTCACTTCCAGCTCTCTTCCCTCCAGGCTCCTGGCAAGCACACAGGCCAACGCCAATGAGCTGATGTCATGCCGAAGTGACCCGTGGCCCGTGCATGGAAGCCCCTGAGAACCCATGCAGCGCCGGGCACACTCCCTTCCCCCACTGGCCCACGGTGGACACACAGCACAAGTCAGAAACAACGCCTTGCCGTTTCTAGCGACCTAGAATGCGTGGCCACTTGTGACTGTGGCAGCCTGCCCTGCTCTCAGACTGGCTTCCATGCAGCGTGCACTCCCACCAGGAACATTCATTCTGCCGTCAACCGCTTCTCTCCGCTGCCCGCTGCACTCCTACTTACCCTTCAGGTCCCTGCTGAAATGCCACTTCTCCACAATGACTGTCTTGATGGTGTCTTCCTCTTCCCCTCCCCCACCAAACCAGGCCAGAATGCCTTGCCTAACGCATCACACTGTCCTGGAATCGCCTGTCTAGTTGTGCTGCTTCTGCAGGCTATGGGCTCTGGGAGGTCAGGAACCATGTCTGACTTATGCAGCACTGCATCCATGAAACCCGGAGAAACATTTGTTGAATGAAAGACTGGCTGAAGTGTTGAATGAATGAATGAATGAATGAATGAATGAATGAATGAATTGGATGGATGGAGACATGGAGGGATGGAAAAACAGATAAGACAGATAGACAGTCTGATGGATAAACGGATGGGTGAGCGGATAGATGGATGGAGGAATGGGGTATTCATATACTCATTCTGCTCAGTGAAGAAAGTTCACACGCAACAGACCTTCAAAAGAACCCTTCAGCTCTGATTCCCTCTCTTCCCTAAACCGCACTTGCCTAAGACTCTAAAAATGATCATGGCAGTGTTTTCTTAAACACCTACTATATACCAGGCACAGCGCTAATTACATGTAATATCTATGAGCCTCACAATATCCAAGGAGATAAATATTAGGGTATGGTTCACAGAGAAAGAAAATGAGGCCCAGAGAGGTTCTTCCTGTTGTGTAGGGTTCCACAGCTAGAATGTGGTAAAACTTAGGGTTCCAGGGCTGGTTAGAGCCTAGGGTTCGACAGCCAGTTAGAGTCTAAGGTTCTAGAGGTAGTGGCCAGGAGAGCTGGGCAGGAACTCAGTTCTGTCTGACGCTAAAGTCTTCCCTCCTTACGATCCAGCCCTGGAACATGAAGCAATGCATCTGAGCTCCTCTGGATTCTCAGGACTTGGGTTGGGACATCCGTGAGCATTATTTCTCCATGGTAGCTGCCCTACTGATGGAACAGGAGGAGGAAGGATGTGGCACGCAGGAGACCTCACCTTGAAACTAAGGGAAGGACCGGAACTTGCCTCTAGGAGAGCAGGCGGAGGCTGATGGAGCCACAGAGGCTGGGACAAGGCTGGACTGTAAACTGCTCGTTCCTTCGGCTTGTCTACTTTTGAGGAAGGATACAGGCTGCTAGGCAATGTCTTGAATCCCAGCACAGGCATCTCTAAGGGGCTTCCAAGCAAAGGGAAAGTTGACCAGGCTGCTTTCCAGCCAGGGGAGGACGCACGCTTCTGTTCAGAGTCCCCACACTGTCCTGCTGGTGGCTGAGCCGAGAGAACCCAGCCCAGGGGGAACATAAGGCACGGCTGGAACCCCAAGGGTCACTCTGAGGAGAATCCATTCAGACCCGGGAGAGGTCCCAAAGCCTGACCCTGAGGGTCACTCAGAGGAGAATCCATTCAGATATGGGAGAGGTCCCCAGCCAGACCCCAAGTTCCCTGGAAGCCGGTGCAGCCGGTTCCGACTTCTGGTGTTAAATCTTTGGAATGCTGAAAAGGCCTGGTTCCAGGCAAACGCTGCCCAGTTTCCTCTCCCAAACCTGCCAAGTTCTTTCTCATTGTTGTATTGTCTCGAGAGGTGAGAAAAACAGCCCAGGGTGCGCTGTGAGCGACCTTTTCCAAGCTCCCTTCCCCGGCCCAGTTTCTTAGGGAAAAGCAGCTTCCTTTCTTACTGGAAGGTAGAGAGTGAGACCTTTCTGGTGCTTTCCAGACCGGAAAAGTCCTGCTCGCTACCTTCCAGTAAGAAAGGAACCCACCCTGTCCCTGCCCTGCTGCCAATGTTTGGGGTAAACAGTTGCCCTGCCTCCTGCAGGACTTTCCAGAACATTGGTGGAGAAGAGCGGAATCCCGGAACCCATCCCAGAAAGAGGCAGACCCTCTCGGGAGGAGGGTCTCCCCGCTCTTACCTTGCCTGAAGCCTTGTTTGTGGAGCAGTGGCTCTGTCTGATTTTTGCTGATGGGCAGAAACTCAATTTTTAGGCAGAATCCCCCAAAAGACGATCTGCACCGTGTTGCTCTTTCATGCCCACTACCCCATCCCAGGGGCCAGTGAGGAGCACCCCAGGACGGTTTCATGACACTGTCTACGTACTTACGTACTTACATGGTTGGCCTCCCCACAATGAAATGCTAGCAGAAAGGGCATTAATGGAGGAAACAGGATAAATAGGTCCTTTCTGCAAGCAGGGATTCTAGTAACATGGCATTAAGGGAGCTCATGCTGAAAAACACAAAGCATCCAAAACACACCAATGGGACCCATGCTGGAAGGCTGGGCGCCCCTGTCTGGCAACTCAACTTGCTGGTAGATTGCTCAGTCTCTGAGCTGGGGATGAGGGCCTGAATGCCCTCTCTGCCTTCCTTGAAGGATCAGGTCAGCTCCCTGAGGTCTGCAAGAGGCACTGATTCAAATTCTAACAAAGCAAGAGTTTTACAAGGAGCTCCTCAGAAGACAGAGAGAGAGGAGGAGGAGGAAAAGAGAGAAGAGGGGAGAGACACACAGAGAGGATTGGGAGACAGGCTCGGAGGTAGTGAGAGTCCTGGAGGAAGGACCTGCAAGAGAAGCCCAGAGTGAACCACGGCAAGAACTAAAGAGAGAGAAAGAGGAGAGGCAGGAGGGGATGGAAGGGGAAGGAGGGGAGAGAGATGGAGAAAAGGCATCAGAGAGACAGAGGAAAACAGACACGCACAGATGCAAAGAACCTGAAAGAGACAGAGACGGACAGAGATCAGGCACGCTGGGGTAGGGAAGGGGCACTGGTCCTCTTCGGGCCCTGCCATTCCCCTAGTCTGTAGAGAATGGCTGTGCTGTAATGCAGCAGGGTGCAGACTGTGTGACAGCACAGCCAGACTGCAGGATCGAAGAGCCCCCTGTGATCCGAGGCGATCTTCCCCAGGTGCCTGCAGCATGAGGTCAAAATGAAAAGGCCTTGAGGCCAGCACTGCTCCACAGAACTTCGTGTATCAATGGAAATGTTCTCTATCTGCGCTGTCCAACACAGCAGCTTTAGCCATGTGTGGCCCCCGGGCCCTGGAGGTGTAGCTAGGGGGCTGAGGAACTGTGTTATTAATTTGATTGAGTAAATTAAACCCATATGCGAGCTGCCATGCGTGGCTGGTGGCGGCTGTGTCGGGTGGCACCGTTTAAGGCATTTCCACTTCTCTGCTGACTAGGAGCACTCAGGTGATGCTGTTCGGATGGGCCGTGGCCCAAAAGGGCACCTGGCTGTTTCTTGGTCCCCTCTCCCACGCTGGAGCAGGGAAGATCTGTCCCCAGGGCCAAAGGGGTTGTTCTCTGTGGCACCACGGCTCTGGGTTCTAATACAGTGTGTTGTATGTGAATCAAGACAAAGTAAAGGCTCTCAAAGCAGAGGGTCCTGCCACCTGTCACAAAAGGCACGGGAATACAACCAGGACTGAAGAAAGCCCTGGGCACCACACCGGGGGCCAAGTGCACTCTGCCCCAGCCTCCCTAGAACCACACAGACTCACTAGTCCTGTTTATAGAATGAGCCAGCTATACACCACCCATGCATCACGGTGGGCAGAGTGTGGGGGTGAGGACGAGAGGGAAGCAAGGGAGAAGCCGATCCAGGCCTACCTCTCCTGATGGAAATGGCAGCCAGTGAGAGAACCACAGCCGCCAGGGGCAGGGGCTGCACCCACCTGGGTTCCCCTTGGGGGAAGGGTTGGGAGGCCGAGTCTGCTGCTCCCGCCCTAGCTCGGAATCCAGCTCTGGATCTGAGGAGCTGCAAGCCGCCGCCTCCTCCTCCTTTTCCTCTGCTTCCTCCTCTCCTGCTCCTGCCTCCGACTGCGCTGTCCACGGGAGCCGCGGGCAGTGAGTAAGTGGGATGCTGGAGCAGCCAGAGGCTCCCGCCCGCTCGGCTCCTCAGCGCCACAGGGCCAGCTCTGTCCTGAAGCCCTGCCGGACGCGGGGCCAGGCGAGTCATCACAGCTGGGCCCGCCGCCACAGCCAGGTTAAAGGGACATTCCAGGCACTGCCTCTCTGCTTTTCAGCCTCACTGCCCCTCCATCCATGGGACGAGTGATGCTCTGGCCTCCCTTGGGGGCCAGGGCTGCCCCTCCAGCCCCAGAAGGAATGAGGCCCCTTTGCTGGTGGAGGAGGAAGGCGAAGGCTCAGGGCCTCCTCTCCTCCGACTGGACTGTTTCAAGGGGCTCCCTCCTGCCTCTCTGTCACGTACACATCTAGGCCCCTCTGCCCTGCCACCATACTGATTCCTCTAGTGTCCCTCTACTCCTTCAGAGCTTTCAGTGGCTCCCTACTGCCTTTGGAAAAGAGTCTGAGGCTTATTCACTCAGCTGGCAAGGCCTGGGTGATCCGGCCATCGCCCAACAGATCTAGACACATCCGCAGCCCAAACTCCATCTCCCCATCTCCTCCAGCTACAGCAAGTACCCAGGTTGCCCACATTCATGCTTTGCACACACATCCCCTCTGCCTGGAGTGTGGGCCCCCCACCCCACCATCCTGGCACACTCCTACTCATCCCTCTATACCCAGTTCTAATGTTGCCGGTCTGGGGAGCCTGCTTTGGCCCCCCAGGCCAAATGAGTTTCTCCTTCCTCTGGGCTCCCAGTCCTCTGGGGTTGCCTCTGTCTTAGCCATTATATCAGTAATCATTTGTTTATGGTCCTGTCTCTCCAGTGGCTGAGGGGCTCTTCACACATGGGGCCTACTCCAGCAAAGGAGAGAGGCTGCCTCAAAGCTCTGTGATGGCAGGAAAGTCACTAGGGTGGGATATTCTCCGGCATCCCTACCTCTCTGTTGGCCCCGGAACCCTGTGACTGCCCGCCCCATCTCCCACCCCGGAACCCTGTGACTGCCCGCCCCATCTCCCACCCCGGAACCCTGTGACTGCCCGCCCCATCTCCCACCCCGGAACCCTGTGACTGCCCGCCCCATCTCCCACCCCGGAACCCTGTGACTGCCCGCCCCATCTCCCACCCCGGAACCCTGTGACTGCCCGCCCCATCTCCCACCCCGGAACCCTGTGACTGCCCGCCCCATCTCCCACCCCGGAACCCTGTGACTGCCCGCCCCATCTCCCACCCCGGAACCCTGTGACTGCCCGCCCCATCTCCCACCCCGGAACCCTGTGACTGCCCGCCCCATCTCCCACCCCGGAACCCTGTGACTGCCCGCCCCATCTCCCACCCCGGAACCCTGTGACTGCCCGCCCCATCTCCCACCCCGGAACCCTGTGACTGCCCGCCCCATCTCCCACCCCGGAACCCTGTGACTGCCCGCCCCATCTCCCACCCCGGAACCCTGTGACTGCCCGCCCCATCTCCCACCCCGGAACCCTGTGACTGCCCGCCCCATCTCCCACCCCGGAACCCTGTGACTGCCCGCCCTATCTCCCACCCCGGAACCCTGTGACTGCCTGCCCCATCTCCCACCCCGAGGGGGTTGGCACTGACCACCCCCTTCATGGACTCTGTGATGTAGCCATCGGATGGGCAAGAAGGAGTGAGTGAAGAGGCAAAGGAACTGGCAGGAGAAGTGTCTGGCAGGAGGATGACACTGACCTCTATCATAAAGACAAGAGGAGAGAAAGAAAGGAGAGGAAGGCTTTGCTGGCTGCGGTGGGAAGGCAGGGGAGGGACAGTGTCGGGGTGTGGGGACAGGGTTAAAAGAAAAGCGTAGAGGGCAGAGTGTGAGAGATTCACTAAGAAGAAAGCAGACTGGGGCAGACGTGGTTTCCGGAGTCCTCTGAGAGATGACAGTAAGAAACAGGACTTTTCTAACAATGCCAAGTTGTGATGGCCCGCCACTGAGCTCAGCATTCCTTGGAGCCCAAACTGGGTGACTCTTAGCCCAATCCTGTTACACAATCCAGTGGCCGCTAGATCGAAAACTGGTTTTTAAAGAGCATCTCTTTGGGCTAAGAGAAGATTTCCCTGGAGAAACAGGGTAGGAATAAAAAGATCCCAAAAGAAAAATGGAGGCAGATCTTCTTCCCACTGATAAGAGGGTAAATTTTCTCTACATGAGGGGTTTCGGACTCGGGGTTCCTCCTGGAAATTGGGCTGGCTCCCCAACGTGATGTAACCTGTCTTATGGATGTGTGATCGTGGTCGTGGTTTTTTGTCGGTCACTTCTCCACTCTTGGTGGACCCACCTCACCGCCTCTGTGTGGACCTGGTGGGGCTACCAATCCAAGACCTGGGCCTTGCCTGAGGTCAAGAGTGGGTGGGAAATCCGGGGAAGTGCCTTCCTGGGAGCTGAGTGGGAACACAGCAGAGTCGATCGGATCTTCCATGAGATTTTGTAAAAGGTACTGGAAACACAAAGGGCGCTCACTCATAAGGACTCTAACCTCCAAGGATGTGGCTTTGGGCTGCAGGTAGGTCCTCTTTCCTACCACATGGTGAGATTCTGCCAGTGAAGCCA
Organism: Macaca thibetana thibetana; assembly: GCF_024542745.1. NCBI lineage: Eukaryota > Metazoa > Chordata > Mammalia > Primates > Cercopithecidae > Macaca > Macaca thibetana. The sequence continues at coordinate 24,618,285 of NC_065597.1, read as the reverse complement.
ATACACAGAAGCACAGCCAGGAGACGGAGAGAGAGACACCCACTATTAATGATGTCATCTGACCCCTGGATCCAGCAATGCCTGAATTCCTCTCTAAGACTTCCCAGTTATTTTAATAGTTAACAGCTATTTTAATAGTTAACAGCATTAAACTCTCTTTTTGTCTCACTAGTTGGAATAATGTTCGTGTCATTTCCAACCAAACATCCTGACCAGTACATACAGAATGCACTTTTTTTCCTGAAAAGACAAGTTATAATTCTATCAGTCTCAAAAGACTTAGATCAACCAGATGTCAGAAACCCCCTCACTCAAAGTAAAGCAAAAAGTTAGTATCTACTGCTCATCTGCTTTTCACAGCCTTCTTGGGCCTAATAACGTACCTGTGTGCCTCAGTTTCCTCATCTGTAAAATGGAGATAAAACTTATTTATCAGGTTTATTAAGGGAACTAAATGAGTAACCTGAAAAGTTCCTAGACTGCAGCAGGTGTGCAGGAGGAGCTCAGACCATGCACAGTCCTCTTCCTTTACTCCAGTCAGACCCAGTTTATAGCTTTCTTATACTTGGGGAATAACACCACCCAAAGTTAAACCTTTCCTCTTGATAGCTGGCTGGCTCCCTCCAAGGGAAATGAGGGGGGCGAGTGCATGAAGATGAGGGAGAAGAAACTGCTTGTTCATGTTTATTTCTCCTACCTGCAGTAAGACAGTTCCCCCAGGAATCGTGAGCTGTAAACAGTACTTCGGGGCATTCTCCCAGGACAGCAGCTGAACGTCTTCAATCGCGCTGTAGGAGACTGAGTTTTCCATGTACCCAGTTGGCTGCAGCAAAAAAAAAAAAGGAAAAGAAGAGACATGCATTGGTTACAGGAGCAGGCATGACGTCCGCATCTCGGATGGTTCCTGGAAACATTGCCCCTGTAGCGACAGGCAAATGGAGCTGGCACAGGAGCTCGGCACCTCTGGCGACCAAAGGAAGCCTCCCTGTCTTGGCTGGCCATATCCAGCTGCAAGGGGGTTCACTGTAAAACTCCACCCACACGTTTGGAGGTGCAGAGTTAGGAACAGAGTGGGAACAGCTGGAGGGCAAGGACTGAGGGACTGCTGCTCTTGGTATCCATGGGGCCAGCACACGGCGTGGCCGGAAGCCCACCATCCCTCACCAGCAACGAGCCACCACCTTCTCCTGCCCAGCAAGCACCCATCTCCCTTCCTCCTCTCCCCAAGGATATGTATCCTCCACTCGGCCTCCAGAGCCACATTCCAAGACGGCAAACTCCATATCCCCACCCCGCTGCTCAACATTCTTCAGTGGCTCCCAATGGCCCAGCCACAAAATCCACACTCCCATCCACAATCGACAGACCCAGTGGGGTCTGCTCTCCCTGTGCCCCCAGCCCCGCCCCTAGGCGGCATCTGTATTCTGTGTCATTATCTGTTGGATGTCTGCCTCCTGGCCAGGCTGCGAGCTCCATGAAATCGGGGCCTAGGTCTGTCTTGGTTCCCACTCTTTCCCCAGTGCCTGGCCCATGGCAAGGGCTCAATAGCACGTGTTGAAAAGAATGAGAAAGGCTATTATTATCGGTCATCGTTGGGAGTAGGGGAAGGGCAAGAGAAATCCACAGTCACCCACCACTCTCTGAGTGAGTCTTGCTGTCCTGAGAAGGCACCAGGTGACCGAGGGATATAATGGCCACCAGGAGCCAGAGCAGGTGTCCTTGTCACTTTGGCTCCAGGAAGTCAGACTTCAGGAGAATCAGGTGAGTGCAGCACAGCTGAGAAGAATAACAGCGAACACCTTCCTAGCTCTTTTTTTTTTTTTTTTTTTGAGACGGAGTCTCGCTCTGTCGCCCAGGCTGGAGTGCAGTGGCGCGATCTCGGCTCACTGCAAGCTCCGCCTCCCGGGTTCACGCCATTCTCCTGCCTCAGCCTCCCGAGTAGCTGGGACTACAGGTGCCCACAACCGCGCCCGGCTAATTTTTTGTATTTTTAGTAGAGACGGGGTTTCACCGTGGTCTCGATCTCCTGACCTTGTGATCCGCCCGCCTCGGCCTCCCAAAGTGCTGGGATTACAGGCGTGAGCCACCGCGCCCGGCACCTTCCTAGCTCTTGCACGCACCCTGGGCACGTTGCAATCATTTAATCCTCACACAGGTCTTGTGGAAGAGGTATCAAGGTCATCCCATCATACAGACAAGGAAGCTGAGGCTCAGGAGGTCACGTGATTTGCCCAAGGTCATCCACGTAGGAGTGGCATGGAAAGGACTGAACTCGGCCATCTGACTCCGGAATCAAGAGACCTGACCTCTATCCTGTGTTCCAAGAAACAGGCCAAGGCAATTCAAAGTCTAAGGCCAACAGGTTAATTCTACCATAAAGATGGGGGACCTCCGTTAGGTTTGTTAATTTCAGTATCTGTCTGCCAAAGGAGAGTCACGGTGATGGGGGTGGAGGTAGAGAGGGTTGATGGCTGAAGCTGCCTCAATTTCCCTGATGTGATCAATTGCTAGGCTCAAAAAGTACAAGGGATTGATCAATTCATTTTTCATTCATTCCTTCATTCATCCGATAGACATTTACTGAGCTTCTATTATGTTCCAGGCGCCATGCTAGGTGCTGGAGATTTAGCAGTAAGTAAGACAGGAGCCCAGTGGGCAAACGGGCAACAAACAAAATATCTAAATAAATAAACTATTGGAGAGTGGCAAGTGCTGCACAAAGAATCACAATGGGGCGTGATGACAGGTGGCTGACAGCAGGAGTAAAGAGTGTCCCAGAGCCCAGGGCCAGTGCAAAGGCTCTGAGGTGGGAACAGCTGGGAGTGTTCGAGGAGGAGCAGAAGGTGAAACGGACAGAGGGCTGGGCAAGCGATGCCTTGGAGAGAAGGGCAGGCCACTCCTGGGGAGGTTGGTAGGTCCACCTAGGGGCTCGGGGATTCCTCCCGGGGGTTGCAGGAGCTTTAGCCAAGGTTCACAGGGATTGCTGCTCAGAAAATAGACTTGAAAGGAGACAGTGGTGATGGGGACAGTCTGCAGGCTGCTGCAAAGGTCGAGATGAGCGACAAGGCTGCTTGGACCCCGTAACCTAGGGGAGGAGGCAGCCGCATTCATCCCGTCCTTTCCACCACTGCATCGCTCACCCCTCAGAGGACCCCCTGGCCACCAAACCCGGCGGCTGCCATGTGCCACCCAAGAGGGTTCTCTTTATACCACCATGCCTCAAAGTCACACTCCTGGGTCTGCCCTTCACCGTTCTGGCCTATTCCAGCAGCCCGTGCACTGTTCTGTTCTCACTATTCTGCAGTAAATGACTCAGCCCTAACAGCATGTCTTGTCCTGAGCACTGCCGGAGAAACCAGGGCTTGGCGGTTGGTTCTACGCTTATTTTCCTCATTCACGTTCAAATACTTATTGTGTTGCTCACTGACTGTCTGTGTCCCCTGCTACTATTTAGGTACCATGGGAGCAGGAGGGTTCACCTGTTCTGTTTCATGTGCCTAAATGACGTCTGACATTTAAGAGGTGATTACTAATTTCCTAACAAATGAATGAACACCTTACGGAAAAAAAGGCAATGTTCATCCGTGTTTTAACTATAAGCATCACCCACAACACACTGGAGAGAGGCTTTGTGAGTCTACCTTTCACTTACGCTGCCTTAGTTGTCTTAATGTGGCTTTGATCTGAAGTTGCAACCAAGGCTTTTTTGGGAAAGGTTGTGTATAAATAAATACATACTGTTTTGTGTTTTGTTTTGTTTTGTTTTAGATGGAGTCTTGCTCTGTTGCCCAGTTGCAGTGGCACGGTCTCAGCTCACTGCAACCTCTGCCTCCTGGGCAGAGCAATTCTCTGACTCGGCCTCCCAAAAAGCTGAGATTACAGGTGCCCGCCACCACGCCTGGCTAATTTTTTTGTATTTTTAGTAGAGATGGGGTTTCACCATCTTAGCCAGGCTGGTCTTGAACTCCTGACCTTGTGATCCACCTGCCTCAGCCTCCCAAAGTGCTGAGATTACAGGCATAAACCACGGCACCCGGTCCTTTTCTTTTCTTTTTTTTTTTTTTGAGATGGAGTTTCACTCTTGTCACCCAGGCTGGAGTGCAATGGTGCGTTCTTGGCTCACTGCAACCTCCACCACTTGGGTTCAAGCGATTCTTCTGCCTCAGCCTCCCGAGTAGCTGGGATTACAGGCGCCCACCACCACGCCCAGCTAATTTTTCAGTATTTTTAGTAGAGATGGGGTTTCACCATGTTGGCCAGGCTGGTCTCGAACTCCTAACCTCAGGTGATCTTCCTGCCTCGGCCTCCCAAAGTGCTGGGATTACAGGCATAAGCCACCACACCCAGCCCATTCTATTTTTAAAAAGCAGACAAGCTGCTTGCCTCCTGTCTGAAGCAGGATTTGGCCAAAAGCAGACTTTTTAGGACCAAGGAGACCTGCGTTTGGGCCACTTACTGTGTGTCCTTAGGCAAGTTACTCCCCCTCTCTGAGCTCACCTTCTCTACTGGTTAAGATGAGAATTTATTTAATAGGCAGAATTCCTGGTAGCACTAAAGGAGATCCAGTTTATCAAGGACTCCGCACAGTACCTGGAACAAACTAAAGAATGCAATCAAATGAACTACTTTGAGAAAGAGGAACCTTTGCCTCTGGGGTCTTCCTTCCCAAACCCATAACCCAAGTCTAACCATCAGAAAAATATCAGACAAACCCTAACTGAGGGACCTTCCTCAAAACTCCTGACCAGTGCTCATTAAACACGAGGAAAGCCTGAGCAACTATCCCAGCCAAGGGAAGTTTCGGGAGACGTGACTACAGGTACTGTGGGGATCCTGGATGGGATCCTGGGACAGAAAAAGGACATCACGGAAAACCTAAGGAAATCTAATAAAATATGGACTTTGACAATCACGTATCAATACTGGTTCAAGAGAGTTGTGACAAACGCAGCACACAGACTAAGATGCTAGCAGCTGGAGAAGCAGACTGCAGATGTGTGAGAACTCGGAGTATCCTCGTCGCTTTCCTATACATCTCAAACTGTCCTAAAAGAATATGTTTATTTAAAAACAAAAACAAAACTGCTGCTGCTGCTATAGTGCTATCACTGAGCAGGAACGCAGGAGGCCTGCAGGGCACACGGGCTGGATTGGGATGGAAAGCCTCTGAACACTGCTGCTCCTTGGGCTCAGATTTGAGCTAACACTGCCCCGGCACCTCTGCCGTGCTGGGTACTTTCCTATTGCTGGGATGACTTTACAGATAACTGATAATTCCCTGGTAAGCTGAACATGATGACCAGAGCTCCAGGGGAGGAGATTCCCGTCTGGGGTAGGAGGCTGAATTGGATAAGAGAAAACATTAAAATTCTCCTCCATTGAGGGATGGCAGGGAATCCTGCTCTAAGATGTACAGCTAAGAGAACAATAAGCAGATGAAAATTCTTTTTCCTAAACGTTAAGAGCAGTGTAAGGCATACTGTATGATTCCATTTATATGACATCCTGAAATAAAACTACAGGGGCTGAAATCACACCCGTGGCTGCCAGCCGCTGGGGCGGGCGAGGGGCAGGGGGACTCTTGGGGGGGACTCTGTATTGACTGTGGGGGCGATGTTACTTGGCTGTATACGTTTGTCAGAACTCACAGATCTGCATGCTAAAAGCATGACTCTTACTGTATGTAAATTACAACGCAAACCTGACTAAAAAAGGCAATGTGTGAATACTGAAGGTAATTTGGAAGGTGATGAATAAAATCTTTCCCATAAAAATCCAATCAAGACCACTCATTAGCACTATGGTGTATGACTTTCCTGATTATTTTAATACATAATTTTTTATAAAGCCCAAATCATACGGTACACAGAATTTTGTAACGTCTTTTTTTTTCACATCATCGCACATATATTTCCCTGCTCTGAATGGCAAGCTCTAGAACTCTCACTGCAGCAGCTATAAAATATTCTGCCACCGTCAGTTTCATCCCTGCTCTCACCCCCTCCCTCAGGGACAGTGCCACTGTCTCATTTTATGCTGCCCTGCGCAACTCCGCAGTGAACATCCTTGTGAAACATGTTTTTCTACCCTATATTTAGGATTATTTCCTTAGGCCAGATTCCCAGAAATGGAATTACTGGGACAAAGGGCAAGAGCATGTTTTACATTGTTGCCAAATTGCTCTCATTAAATGGATATTAAAGGGAACCGGGGAGCCCTGGCCAAGGCTGAGGGGCTTTTGTCCTGGGCCACTAGCTTGACAGGGCCATGTGAGAAGCAACGAGCAAACCCAGGTAGGTTCAGCGGGCCCGCTGGCTAATTGAATGCCTGCAAGGTGACAGCACCCAGAGGGTACTGGAGATGCGGCAGCCCACAAGCTGGGGTTCGGGCCCCTGGGGACGCTGCCTTCCGTGGAAGCTGGAGAATGGGTCAGTGAACTCTGCCTTTGTCTTTTTGCTCTTAGGGACAGATATGGGGCTAGTTTTGAGGGGTCCTGAATTTGCCAGACCAGGAAGAGATACTTCGCCTCCGCCTGTTTCCAGGTAAGCCCCCTGTCCGGTGGCACGCAATGCTGGATCTGGGCTGGAAAAAGGAGGGCCTAGAGGGACCTCATGAGGGTCCCATGTGAACCCCCAGAGATCTTCAGAACTGGCATTCCAAACCAGATACCGCCTCAGACCTGCTCCCAGAGTGGGTGGGGAATGGGGTCAGCTGACCCCCCAAGAAAGAGCCCCCGTCAGGCCCGCCCCTGATGCTGGCAGAAGGCCCCTAGCCTTCGCCTTCTCTTGCCTTTCTGGGGAGCCAGCTCCCTCCTGCCCAAACCTGCCTGCTGGTTTCCATGGGGATTCCTCTCAAAGAGAATATGAATCATGACGTCCAGGCTGACTCAAAACATGTCCCAGGGAGGGGAGGGGAGGAGCTCCCGGACCCCAAAAGAAGAAGCCAGTCTGGAAAATCCTCCCATGAGCTTGTTCCCGAGGCCAGAGAAACCCTGCCCAGTCGGGGATGGGGCTGAAAACGGCAGGCTGTGTGTCACGGGGCATGTGTGGCCCTAACATCTGGCTGGAAGTGCTGGACTGGAGACAAGTCCCCTCTCTTCCTACATGGAAGTGGCTTCAGTCATCACACAGGGGACACCTATGCTGCACAGTCGGGTTCCACGTGGCACCACCCCACCGTAAGGAAGGATCTGCTGGCCCCGCACACACACCCTGGGGCGCCAAAGGAGAAACAAGAAGTTGGATGGCAGCCCTGCTTAGACAGTCAACAGCAACAACAACAACAACAACAGTACCAGTGATGAGGCTGCCATCACAGTGGCAAACACAGTGGTGCTAAAAGTGCCTTGTGCTGGCAGAACGGGCTTCAGCCCCCACCTCCACTGGCTGCATTTCTAAAATTCAAAATAAAATTCACACAACGTAAAACTAACCATTAATCACTTAAGATGTACAATTCAGTGGCATTGAGTCCATTCCTGATGCTGTGTCACCATCATCTCTATCTAGTTCTGAGATGTTTTTACTCCCAAAGAAAGCCCCATACCATTAAGTTGTCACTCCCTGCTACCCCATCCCCAGGCGCCAGGCAGTCACTAGCCTGCTATCTATCTGTGGGACTTGCTTGTTCTGGACATGTCACATAAATGACATCACATACCTTGTGGCTCTTTGTGTCTGGCTCCTTTCACTTACTGTTTTTGAGGTTTATCTGTGCTATGGCATGAATCGGAATCGCATTCCTTTTTATGGCTGACTGACATTCCATTGTATGGGCAGGTCACATGTTTAGCCATTTGTCTGTTGATGGACACATGGACTGTCTCTAACTTTTGACTACAGTGAAGAGTCAGCTGTATATATCTTTTCTTTTCTTTTTTTTTTTGAGACGAAGTCTCGCTCTGTTGCCAGACTGCAATGCAGTGGTGCAATCTCGGCTCACTGCAACCTCCGCCTCCTGTCAAGTGATTCTCCTGCCTCAGCCTCCTAAGTAGCTGGGATTACAGTCACCCACCACCACTCTGGCTAATTTTTGTAATTTTAGTAGAGATAGGGTTTTACCATGTTGGTCAGGATGGTCTTGAACTCCTGACCTCATGATCCACCCACCTCTGCCACCCAAAGTGCTGGGATTATAGGCGTAAGCCACCACGCCCGGCATATATCTTTTTTTAATGACAGAAGGAAGGACACCTGCTATGCAGATGCTAGCCTCACTACAATACGGACGTGCACACGTGCCCCTGGTTAACATTCATCAAGCAGTTACCATGTGGCCAGCACATGCTAACAGCTTTATATATATTCCCTCATTTAACCTGACAACAATGCTAAGGCGGGGAGGCTGTTTTTATTCCTGTTATCCACATGCTACAGAGGAAGAAACTGAGGCACGGAGTGGGGGAAGTCTCACACAGGCCTCCTGCTCTTATAAGACAGGCCCAGGATTCAATTTCATAACCCCCCAAGACAGCAACTTCCATCCCTCTGTTATGCCAAATTCCTCTGGCCAGAGGCAAACTCCAATTTGTGTACCTCTGTGCTCACACACCTCAAGTACATATTATGCAGAAAGGAGCTGGGACCAGAGCTGAAGCTATGGCTGGAACCAGCATGGCAGGGGTCTCAGGACCGGCCTTCTGTTACTGTCCCGCGCAGCAGGTCCCCAGACACCTGTAGTTCAACTTGGCATCACTCTCATGACACACCAGGAATGAACACTCCGAGCAGGTGCACAACTTGACCAACCACACACAGTTGTGTGTGAGAGCTGGGAGGAAAACTAACATGTTTGGACTTCGTGCCCTGGCCTTTGTCTACAGGCAACTAGTAAATTAAAGACCAGACTGAGGTGGGCGGATCACAAGGTCAGATCGAGACCATCCTGGTTAACATGGTGAAAACCCATCTCTACTAAAAACACAAAAAATTAGCCGGGCGTGGTGGTGGGCGCCTGTAGTCCCAGCTACTAGGCAGGCTGAGGCAGGAGAATGGCGTGAACCGGGAGGCGGAGCTTGCAGTGAGCAGAGATAATGCCACTGCACTCCAGCCTCGGGGACAGAGCGAGACTCCATCTCAAAAAAAAAAAAAAAAAAAAGACCCGAGGGGTTACTAGAGTATGAGACCATCATACCAGCAGAATGGCTCAAATGGAAAAGATGAACAATGATAAGTGTTGGCATAGATACAGTGCAAACAGAATCCTAAATTGCTGGAGGGAGTTAGATTGTGAATCCACCTTGTGACAGCTCTGCTGAAGCTGAACATGAGTCCCCTAGAACCCAGCAATCCTCCTCCTCCACAGAAATGCCCACATTAGTGCTCCCAAAGATGTTTGCACAAGTGTTCCCTGAGCATTAGGTAGCCCAAAATGGAAACTACCCAAATGACCACCAAGAGAAGAATGAATAAAGAAATCCTGGTATATCTATTCAGGAGAAGCCTACATGATGAGAATGAATGATCTACAACCATGCACAGCACACAGACCTACACTAATTGAGCATGAAGCAAAAGCAGCTGGACAGAAGTACGTCATCAACGTACATCACCATGTGCTTCCATTCATACAAACTTCAGAAAGAGGTGCATCTGAGTCTGTGCCGTGAGAAGTCAGGGTACTGGCTATTGGGCGATCAACCGTCTGGTTTGCCTAGGACTAAAGGGTTTCTTGGAATGCTGAATGGTCATTACTCTATCAGGGGAAAATCCTGGGAAAACCAGGACATGTTGTTGATCCTACTGGTTACCCCATGGAGGGATGGTGCTAGAAGGCAAGTGGGAGCTTCTGGGGAGGGCTAGCAGCATTCTAGGTCTGGATTCTGGCTGTTGGTGACACAGTGTGTTCACTTTGTTAAAGTTCATCAAGCAGTATACAATGTGTGTACTCTTCTGTGTGTATGCTGTGTCCCAATAGAAAAAAAAAAAATTTTTTTTTTTTTTTTTTTTTTTTTTTCCTGAGACAGGGCCTTGCTCTGTTGCCCAGGCTGGAGTGCAATAGCACGATCCTGGCTCACTGCACTCTCTGCCTCCTTGGGTTCAAGTAATTCTCCTCCCTCAGCCTCCCGAGTAGCTGGGACTACAGGCGTGCTCCACCATGCCCAGCTAATTTCTGTACTTTTAGTAGAGATGGGGTTTCATCATGTTGGCCAGGCTGGTCTTGAACTCCTGACCTCAAGTCATCTGCCCACCTTGGCTTTCCAAAGTGCTGGGATTACAGGCGTGAGCCACCGTGCCTGGCCGAAAGATTAAAATAAATAAATAAATAAATAAATAAATAAATAAATAAATAAATAAGATATTCTAGAGCTGATTCCAAACTCCACAACTTGGCCTTAGGCAAGTCACTTGGTACGTCTGAGCCTCCACTTTCTCCCTGGTAAAAGTGAGATCAGACTCATACCCACTAGGATGGATAGAGAAAAACCAAATAAATAAAAGAACACAGACAAAAAAAAAAGTGTTGAAGAAGAGGTGGAGAAAGTGAAACCTGCTTACACTACTAGTGTGAATGTAAAATGGTGCAGGCAGCTTTTTGTGAAATAGTTTGGTAGTTCTTCAAAAAGTTAAGTATAACCTGGTAATTCCACTCCTAGATATACATCTAAGAGTTGTGAAAACACAGGTTCACACAAAAACATGCATACAAGTGTTCAAAGCAGCATTACTCATAAGAACCAAAACACGGAAACAGTATCCATCAACAGATGATGGATAAACAAATGTAGTCTATCCATCCAATGGAGTATTATGCAGCCATAAAAAAGACTGAGAGTCTAATTCACACTACTACACGGATGAACCTTGAAAGTCGTATGCAGGTTTGGGCATGGTGGCTCAAGCCTGTAATCCTGGCACTTTGGGAGTCCGAGGTGGGCGGATCACTTGAGGTCAGGAGTTTGAGACCAGCCTGGCCAACATGGTGAAACCATGTCTCTACTAAAAACACAAAAATTAGCCAGGTGTGGTGGCATGCACCTGTAGTCTCAGCTACTCAAGAGGCTGAGGTGGGAGAACTGCAGTGAGCTGAGATTGTGTCACTGCACTCCAGCCTGGGTGACAGAGCAAGACTCTGTCTCAAAAAAAAAAAAAAAAGAAAAGAAAAAAGAAAAAAAGAAAAACAAACAAACAACAAAAAAAGTATTATGCAAAGCGAAAGAAGCCAGACACAAAAGACCACACACTGTATGATCCCAATTATATAAGACGTCCAGAATAGGCAAATCCATAGAGACAGACAGTGGGTTCATGGTTTCCAGCACAGGGATGGGGAAATGAGGCATGATGCTAATGGGTATGGGGTTTCCATTTGGGGGGTGAAAATGTTCTAGAATTAGTGACTGTCGTACAACCTGGTGAATACAGCAGTCCTCCCTAATCTGAGATTTCACTTTCAGATGTTTCAGTTACCAGTGGTCAACTATGGTCTGAAAATATTAAGGTGTCTTGAGAAAGAGAGAAAGGAAAGACCACATCATATTACCTTTATTGTAGTATATCGTTCTAACTGTTCTATTTTTTAAAATTGCTGCTGTTAATCTCTTACAGTATCTAATCCATAAATTAAACTTTATCATAGATGTATATGTTTAGGAAAACACATAGTGTATATAGGATTTAGTATTATTCTAGGTCTCAGGCATCCACTGGGGGCCTTGGAACATACCCCCCAGTGGAAAAGCGGGGACTGCTATACAGTGAAATCAACCCAACTGTACACTTTGCATTAGATTACAACTAAGAAAAAGGTAATGCTGGCCAGGTGCGGTGGCTCACATCTGTAATCCCAGCACTTTGGGAGGCCGAGGTAGGTGGATGGCTAAGACCAGCCTGGGCAACGTGGTGAAACTCCATCTCTACAAAAAATACAAAACTTAGCTAGGCATGATGGTACATGCCTGTAGTCCCAGCTACTTGGGAGGCTGAGGTGGGAGGATCACTTGAACCTGGGAGTTGGAGGTTGCAGTGAGCTGATACTGCATCAATGTGCTCCAGCCCACGCAACAGAGCCAGACCTTGTCTCAAAAAAGGGAGGAGGAGGAGGAAGAGGAGGAGGAAGAGGAGGAGAAGTGGGGGAGGAAGAGAGGGAGAGGAGGAGGAGAAGGGGGAGGGGGAGGAGGAGAGAGGGGGGGGAGGGGGAGGAGGGGGACGAAGAGAAGGGGGGGAAGGAGGAGGAAAGGTATGGTGGGGGAAAGTAAGGGTAGAGGGAAGAGGGAAGGGAAGGAATGCTGTACCTGCCTTAAGGGTGTTTGCAGAGAGCACCTGAATGGGCCAGGGTGTGTGGCGTGCTCAGTACAGGTGAGCATCTGATACAGGTAACTATGATTATGCTGCCCCCTCCCCCAGAGGGTACTCGGGAGGGAGCGTAGCTGTGAGAAAGCGGCCAGGAGGGGATTCAGGCAGGCACCAGGTGAGGTGAGGATCCATTTGTGCCAGGGGCCAATGAGCTCAATGCCCAGACGCGCCAGGTGGTCGGCGGGCACTCACTGCACGAAAGCAATTACTTTCAAGCCTCAACAAGAAAAAGGAGCTTTGCTGAAATGCTTGCCAAGCTCCTCCATCATCCACGGATTACCTCAAAAAGAGCGGAGAGGAGAGTTCCGGCCTGGAGTCGGCCTGGTGCATGGGGTGACCGACCAGCTCCGCATGACGGATGGCAAGCAGGTCGCACCAGCTCTCGATGGCCTGGGGTCAGAGCCCCGATGGCACCTGCGCATCGCAGGGCCGCACAGCAGACACTCCCCCCACCCTCCAACCCCCCAGGCTAGGCACAACACCTCCTCTCGCCAATCTCAACCAAGCCCACAAGACCCAACTCTCCTTGGGGACCCAGGAGGGGTCATGGGTTCATCAAGACGACAGAAAGACCCTCCAGGCACCCTTCTCTGCTGCCCAGACCTCAGCAGCACAGCCTGCAGCTGGGCCGGGAGGGCAGAGCTGGTGCCTGGGGCTCCATGGAGACCATCAAGAGGCAGGATATAGGCTCATTAATCATGAAACCAGCTATGGCAGCCACCCCCTTTTATGGCCACAAGGCTCAAGGTTTAATAATAGAGCAAAGGACTGATATTTCCACATTCAAACCTCTCCAGCCACAGTCATCTTCGTGGGCATGAGAAGACGGATGAAAATCTGGGTCCCCAGGGTGCAGCCCTTGGCATCTGTGCCATTGGGCACCTTTGTCATTGGAACAGGTGATGGAAACAAAGATGCCCCAAACTCAGCATCATTTCCAACCACCAAGTCACATGCATTTGGAAGGACCACAGCAGGCAGCCTGGAGCGGGCACATGCCACATGCCAGGTCCTCACCAAAGCAGCCTCCAAAGACCATCTTCATCTCATGGATATTTCCCAAGGATCCTGGGAAAGGGGTGCCACTAAGACTCCCCAGTTCTATGGAGGAAGAAAAGGAGGTTCGGGTCCATTAGGCAGTGGGCCTCGGTCACAGCCGCTCAGTGGAAAGGCCACATGGAAGCCAGGACTGATGTTTTGAGTACTGCCTTGCTTCTACCAGACACTGGCCTGGGAGCCCCAGCATAAGCAGGGTGAGCGGAGAGTGCAAAGTAATGGGGAGTGCAAAGTAACAACACCACAGTGCCAAAGGCACTGCAGGAGGAAGGAGGAAGGTCTGGTACAAAGGGCAAGGACAGGAGGGAGGGGCACCCTGGAACACTGGGGAGGGCTGCCCAGAGGCGGCCTTTGAGTCGGGTGTCAAGGTAAGCAGGGGAGTGCCAGGCATTCTTGGCCAAGGAAACAGAAAGCGCAAGGAGCCAGAGTTTGTGTGACTGTGGTCTGGGAATGAGAAGTTGTCAGAGGAGGCTGGGGTTCAACGATGTCTCAGGCAGGGGCCTGAGACAGGACACAGACCAGGAGATAGCCCTCGACTGCCCAGTCTTCTCCCATTTCTGAATCCGCTCTCTTATTCGTTTTCTCTTTCCATTCCTTTCTTTTATGAAAAATTAAGATGTAAACAGTAAAGTACATAAAAAATTAAAATAGAAACAGTGAACTGCAGCCAGGTGCAGTGGCTCATGCCTGTAATCCCAGCACTTTGGGAGGCCAAGGCAGGAGGATCACTTGAGCCCAGGAGTTTGAGACCAGCCTGGGCAACATGGCAAAACCCGGTCTCTACTAAAAACACAAAAACTAGCCATGCGTGGTGGCAGGTGCCTGTAATCCCAGCTACTCGGGAGGCTGAGGCAGGAGGATACTTGAGCCTGGGAGGTGGAGGTTGCAGTGAGCCAAGATCGTGTCACTGCACTCTAGCCTAGGCAACAGCATGAGACCCTGTCTCAAAAAAAAAAAAAAAAAAAAGAAGAAGAAGAAGAAAGAAAACCAATAAAATGCATAACGAGCAGAAGGGCAGAAATCTTCAGTGGGTTCATTTTGACAATGCACACCCCTGTGCACCTGCCAACCAGGCCAAGATGGGGAGCATCTCCATGCCCTGGGGGCTCCCTTGCTCCCCTTCCCAGCCCAGAAGGTCCAGAGTGTTGACATCCATCTCTACGGATTAGCTCTGCTTGTTCCTCAACATGTATAAATGCAATCACACAGCAGATACGCGTTTGTGTCTGGCTTCTTTTGGCCAGTATGATGTCTGAGAGCTTCATCCATGTGGCCGTGTGCACCTGCAGCTCATTCGTCTTTGAATCGCTAAGTAGTGCTCCTCCCCAGGTGCCAGTATGGAAAGAAGGGCACTCTGCCTCTGGGTTCTCACAAGCCTGGGACACACCTCAACCCCAGTGCCTTCTATGCACTGTCTCCAGCTGTTTGTGTTGTGAGATCCTAAAAATAGGCACCCTACATCTCTACCTGGCACCTTAGCTGGTGACCAGAGTAATGTAACTTGATTAAAGACCTCATGTGTGCCGGATACTGGGTCAACTGCTCAAAGGCACCTCCCCACGAATGACTCAGGCCATGGGTACCATTATAATCCCATTTTATGGATGAGAAAACTGAGGCCCAGAGAATATTTTTTCCAAAGCCATACTGCTAGTTATTAATGAAGCCAGGATTTGAACCTGCTATAACTCTAAATCAGAGGTTAGCAAACATTTACTGTAAAGGGCCAGAGAGAAAATTCTTTAGGCTTTGTGGGCCATATGCCCTGTCGCACAACTGTCAACAGTGCTGTTGTGGTGCGAAAGCAGACACAGACACTACACAAATGACCATGGTTGTGTTCCAATAAAACTTTATTTACAAAGACAAGTAGGGGTCCAACCCTGATCTAAACCATTCAAGAAGAAATAGCAATGTGATGGATGGATGGATGGATGAATGGATGGATGGATGGATGGATGAGAGAAAGCGAGAATGTTTTCTCTCCTTGCTTTCTTTGCAGAAAACCAAAAGATGTTTCAGTTGGTATGAAGGTGAGTGGTTTAGTTTGTTATTTGTTGTGTACACCAGGACTGGGTCCTACTGAGACGTCCTAAGGCCCTCATCTCTGCAATGTCCCTCCTAGGAACTGGCCTTAACCCAATCCCTAAGTTCTATGGAAGCATCAGACAAGTTCTGCAGAAATTTCCCAGAGGACCAATTTGCCAAAAAATTCCTTGGGCCCATCCCTAAAAGAAAGCAGATGGCCCAGAAGCCGGGAGACACGGGTTTTCTCTCCCAGGGACACCCACGTCCACTTGAGGAAGTGAGGCTGCTGGACATGATCCAGAAGTGAGCTGCCAGGACCCCGGACAAGGTGACCCACATCTCTCCCTTGTTCCTGAAATCATGGGAATAAGCCAGCGTGAGTGAAGCCTCCTTTGGACACCCTCTGACAGTGTCAAGAAAGCTGGGGACAGTGCCTTCCAGCAACACAGCCTTCTAGAAAATACCAGGGAAAGAGGTCGAGAGGAAGGAATGGGAGGGAGGAAAAGAATGGGAGGGATGTTTTTGCCCAACGTGCAGAGGGAAACTGAGGCTCAGAGGGGCATGGTCATTCTCAGGGTCCCCAGCCAAGTGTCCAGGCTGGCAAACAGGGCCGCCTCTCTTCCACCTTTCAGGGGTCCTGCTGGTCTTTCCTGAGGTCCGGTGAGCTTCAGAAGCTCTGTGCCCTGAGGGCAGCCCCGGCAGTCAATCCCTGGGCCTCCAGCCTCCGGACACCCGCTGTCACCCCCTGCCCCATCAACCCATCCCGCAGAGGACTCTGAATGTCTTCTCTGAGATCTCCGAATGTCTTCTCTGAGATCTCGAGGGACCCAGGGCTGACGCTGGCCTGTCATTGCACACACCATTGCGGCACGCTTTGTCATTTTACTTATATTTTTCACTAAACGGATTCACTCAGTACCTTAAGTTTACCTGCTATGTCCATGACATGTTGAGAGAGGGAGGGAGGGATGGAGGGAAGGCTACTTTTTATGAAGCCTGAATATGTGTGCTTCTCTGTATGCATTTTATCTGGTTCAACAAAAAGTGTTCTTTGAAAATACTACATTGCGCTACATCGATGGTTATGTCTCTACGGACACAGACCATGGCAGGGGCTCAGGGGATTGCTTTGGGATTTTTCTTGCCACGCATGCCTGAGTCGTCCCACAGAGAGACCAGTGTGCCCGGCATGAGCCAGGCTGGGTGCCATGGGGTGTGAGACCTGGCCTTGCCCATAAGCACTTGCCATAGGGTGAAAAACAACAACAACAACAAAAAAAACCCCACACACGTCTGCATATACGTGTCTGCTGTGCTTCTAATATAGGTAGATACTATTGTCATGAATATAAATCTGTTGAAAAGCAAGACAAGGCCAGGTGTGATGGCTCATCCCTGTAATCCCAGCATTTTGGGAGGCCGAAAAGGGTGAATCACTTGACCCTAGGAGTTCGAGACCAGCCTGGATAACATGGAGAAACCCTGTCTCTACTAAAAACAGAAAAATTACCCAGGTGTGGTGGTGCACGCCTGTAGTCCTAGCTACTTGGGAAGCTGAGGCAGGAGAATCACTTGAATCAAGGAGGCAGTGGTTGCAGTGAGCCGAGATCACGCCACTGCACTGCAGCAAGGAAGGAAGGAAAGAAGGGAGGGAGGAAGGGAGGGAGGGAGGGAGGGAGGAAGGTAGGAAGGTAGGAAGGTAGGAAGGAAGGAAGGAAGGAAGGAAGGAAGGAAGGAAGGAAGGAAGGAAGGAAGGAAGGAAGGAAGGAAGGAAGGAAGGAAGGAAGGAAGGAAAAAAAAAAAAAAAAAAGCCATACAATATTCTGAGCACCAGAATATGTTTATGGCCTTTCATACATTTTTCTCAAGTTGTAATGGTAAAGAACACAGCTTTGGGGACAGAAAACCTGACTTTATATCTCAGCTCTGCCTCTTGCAGGCTGTGGGACTCCCAGCTAGAGAGCCAGTTGGGCTTTAGGAACCTCAGTCTCCTCATCTGTGAAATGGGAGGGATAGAGCCCAGGAGACGCCCGGGCCACAGGAAGACGACAGGAGGTCCACTTCTGGCTCACAGTAAGGGCTCAACGAACATCAGCATGTGCAGCACAGAGGGCCCACTGTACCCCAGGACAAAACAGCACGCTGGCTTTCACAGGGTCTCCTGCATGGTGGTGGAGACAGACAGAAAAGACGAATAAGCGAAATACACAGGATGCTAAGTGATGACAAGCATAGGTGAAAAGCAAACCAAGCAGATAACAGAGAAAGAGGATGTTGGGTTTTGGCAATGACTGAAGGCATGGCCACGTCATCTCGGAAGAAGTAGGTAATGACTGAATCATCACACTGACAATGGTGGAGAAGCACTGGGGCTACTGCTCAGTGCCTCCCAAGGTAGAGCACCCCGCCTGGAAACGAGGTCACTGGACAGTGACACACCGGGACCACACCTGACAAGCAAGGCTCTGAATTTCAAGAGAAAACTTCTGCCTTCATAGAATCAACTGGAAGGGACAAGTCTCCCCGTATCTCTTAAAAAGGTTTAATCTTGGACTGGGGAAAAAGAAAGAGAGAGAGAAGAAAGGCATTTACTTTGAAAGACAGACATGGGTAATTTTTCCGGCCAAAAAACAAAAACTATGCAAGCTGTGTTTCCCTTTCTGCTACCTCAACAGAAAGCTCCGAGACGGCCAAACAAAGCTCAGGGCGGTGATCGGCCCAGCCCTGGGATCCGGAGAGTCTCGTTCTGTTTGATCCTAATTGCCTCCTTCCACAGTGTCTCATCTCTGAAAAGCCTCAGTCCTCTTGGAGGCAGGCAGGGTATAATCTTAACACAAACGCAGTAGTTCCTGGGGAAGCAAGAGCCGGCAGCCTTAGAGATGGCGTGTTTCAAGTGGGAAATCCCTGGCCGCTCCTGTCTCAGCTCTGGCCTGGGGGCTGCAGGCTTCCCTGGAGGGTTTCCAGGATATGTGACAAGGGAGCTCGACTCATGCATCCACATGCTGGCTGCCCACACACAGACTCGGCCACCTTTCTCCAGGAGGCTGGACAGTCAGGCCCAAAACCTCTGAGGCTCTCACTCACCCTCGGGAGGGGATCAACGTGTGCTCTTCTAAAATCCCCATGAGAAATCTGCTCCCTGAAGACAGGGAAGGAGGGAGAGACAGATTTGGTCACTTCAGGAAGTCAGGAGCAGTGGAGGAAAGTTCTGGAATATGGAGGAGAGATGGCTGAGATCGCCACTCCAATGCTATAGCTCACCCATTGAGTGGCCTCTGGCAGCCACTTCACCTCCAGCAGCTTTGGTTTTGTCACGGGTAAAATGGGAATGAGAAGAACATCCACCCTCAAAGCTTTACCACGATGGGGATGACGATCTGTGCGATCTGTGCAGCAGCTGGGGAAGCAAGGTCTTTGTGGTGGCTCTGGCTGAACAGAGGTGAAAACGGACCCCCACCGGGTCACAGGCCCCCAAGTACATATGGCACAGACACAGACTGACCACCTCATCGATTCTGCCCACAGCACTCCACCCTTCAAAATTCTGCCTACCAAACACACTCATCATATAATGAGCAGAGGTGATATTTAAAATGTTTAATAGCTGGTACAGCCCAGGAACGGGCGGCCCCATCAGAGTGGACCCCAGCTGTAAAGCTGGCTCCAGTGTCCAGTGCGTTCCCCTGGACCTTGCCCTGTGGTAGTGAGTCATGCTGGTTCCGTTTCTCCTGTATAAACGCCTCTAACTCCCTGCCCTGCCGCACTTCTGTTTCAAATCAGCACCAGGTAACTGGTATTAGAGAATCAAACTAGATACACTGCATCAAAAAACAAAACCCAACCAACCACACAGATTTCATGGCATGTAGCCTGTTCTTTACTATTCGAAATTGGGAAAACAGCTCATGAGTCCCAACAGACTTAGGTGAATACCTAGAATTCCGGAACACCCCAGATTTGAATCCAGCAATCTCTCCTCTTTGAGTTCTCTACTTTCTTCTCTCCTTTACCTAACTTTAAGCACCCATGCAAATGCCTCCTTGGTTCACTTGTCCAGCATCCACAGTTGTGTGGGGAGTCGGATATCTATAGATTAGTAGAATTCCATGTGTATGTGTGCAGGTGTGGAGGCGGAGGAACCCTAGGGAAAGTGGGACGAACACTTCGGAGAGTATGTGATGTTTGAGTCGGGCTCTGAAGGATGAATAGGAGTATTGGGCAGAGAGAGAGAAGTTGAAGGAGCTGAGTCATAAAAACTGGTTAAATCTCGATTACAGAGAGTCTTGTAATCTGGCAGGCTGCAGTGCTTGGAGTTTCACCAGATCACTGAGGAACGTGAGGGCTCACCCGGGATTTAATTCTCCTAGTGCGGGAGACACTACGTAAATGTGTGTGAACAGGCGTTGGGAAGAGGGACTCTTGGACCCCCAAGGATCACTGTTGCTACTGTCTCTGCAAACACAGGTAGGCAGTGAACAACCATCTCTTTCTACTATCACTGTTTCTACGATAACAGTAACCACAAGTTACCACCTCCAATGCAAGAAGAGACGCACCACGCCTCTAGTGGGTCCCTCTTTTGGAAACACAGGCCAAGGACTGATTTTTGAGACAACCATAAAAAGCATTTCTAAATGCAGTATTTTCAAATAGTTAGCTGTGTTATCTGTGTTACTGTGACCACTGTAAGCTGTGTTATCAAAATAGTAGTAAAGTTGCTTTGTCCATTTCAGTATCCCACCAATAGGGTCCAAAATCCCATCTCCGAAAGAGCCTAGTAAGTAGGGTCTGAAGACAGAAGGTAGGTGTGGGGCGGGGCCATCTCTACAAGTAGCTGTTTAGACCCACCCCCACCCCAAATCCTTTCTGGAAAAAAAAAGACAGGAGCACAAACAGATGACAACATGACCAATCCCTGAAGCTAGAGGGAGCCATGGAGTCCCGGTGTGAGAATGCTGTGTGTTTGTTCACTGGACCACACGCTCACTCAACAGGCCTTTGCCAGGAGCGCTCTGGGCACCATGCTCCAGGAGCTCATGGAGAACGGGGGAGGTGATGAATGCTGGTGAGACAGGTGCTACGAGGGGGGCAGCGACTCTTACACAGCAGTAAAGGGGAAGACAGCCACTAACTCTGCTCACAGCTGAATCTTGAGAAGCGAGGAGGATTCTGCTGGGCCAGGGACATGGAAGGGCATTTGGAGCTGCAGGGTCAGGCCAGGTAGGGTTCTTCTCCAGCCCAATCCTCGAGCAGATGCAAAGGAATTTCTAAGGTCCAGGGAAATGGACTGGCCAAAAGGTGCTGTGTCATGCGGTGTCTGCCTCCAAATTTGTACTGACACACGCTACAACATGGACAAACCTTGAAAATGTGATCCTAAATCATAGAAGCCTGACACAAAGGGCTTCAGAATGGAATTAATCCACGTGTATGAAATGTCCAGAAGAGGCAAATCCATACGACAGAAATCAGACGGGTGGCTGTCAAGGCCTGGCAGGAGGGGAGCCAGGCAGGGGGGGAGCCAGGCTGACTGCTGATGGGCATGGGTTTCCTTTTGAGGTGGTGAGAATATTCTGGAACTAGACAGAAATGGTAGTGATTGCACAACATTATAAATGTGCTAAATGCCACCAAACTGTACATTTATTTATTATTATTATTTTTTGGGACACAGTCTCGCTCTTTTGCCCAGGCTGGAGTACAATGGCGCGATCTCAGCTCACCGCAACCTCCACCTCCTGAGTTCAAACAATTCTCCTGCTTCAGCCTCCTGAGTAGCTGGGACTACAGTTGCCCGCCACCACACCCAGCTAATTTTTGTATTTTTAGTAGAGACAGAGTTTTGCCACATCAGCCAGGCTGGTCTCGAACACCTGACCTCAAGTGATCTGCCCACCACAGCCTCCCAAAGTGCTGGGATTATAGGCGTGAGCCACCATGCCTGGCTGAATTGTACATTTAAAAGTGGTTTTTACATTATGTGAATTTCACCTCAATGAAAAAGAAGTTCCAAACGAATGCAATGAATTCTAAGAATTTTCCAAACTTACGGGTGATATTAAAGTGGCCATTTCAAAGCCTCTGCTCTCCCTTCACAGGGGCCTGAAAAGTCGGAGTTGACTCATGGAGGCGTTCAGGCCCAGCAGGCTTCACCCATGGTCACCTGAACCCCTTCCCTGCAGAAGTGTTCCTTTACTGGAAGAGAGAGAATGAAGTACTAGGGTCTCAGGGGAGTCCTCCAGAGGCCAATTCAAGAACAGAAAGTCATTTCCTGGCATCTCACGATGTGTTGATAATTCGGATGATGGATGGCACCAGGCTAGTTTGATGTTTATTTCCAAGAGCTTCAGTCTTCCTAGTAGGATGAACCAAGGCTCCTGTCATTGTGCGGGACTGCCGCTGATCTACGCTGGCACACTCTTAACAGACCCATTGGCCTTGGCCATTCTCACAGACAACTCTGACCACTCGAGGTAAAAACAGGGTCATTCTGACAAAAAGAAGGATGACTTTACACACATAAAACATATACACAAGCATGGCCTTACACTCAGCTTGAAACAAACAACCTAAAAACTGGATTAAGAGTCTCTTTCCTACGCTTCAGACTCACAGTTTACTCATTCATCAAATATTTACGGAGTGCGTGCTGGCGGACATCGAAGTACTTCCAGCATGTTCTAGGTGTTATGGACACATCGTTCAGCAGAACAGAAAAAGCTCCTTGCCTCCAAGGAGTTTTCCTTCTAGTAGGGGGCTTACACTCCAGTGATGGGAATGCGAGCTGAACCCACCACCTGGTTCTGGTGGGAGCTCGGGGCTGTCTTCCCAGGCCTGGCCTATGGCAACCATGCCTACTGCTCGGCCACACTCCAACTCCACTTCTCCCTTGGATTCAGCGCTCCCAGCCCTTGAATCTAGTGAGTCACCAGGGTCAGAGCCAGCTGCTTCTTGCCCTTCAATTCCTCCACACCTTCCTCTGCCCTCTATCCTAGCTCTGCCTCTTATTTTTTTTCTGGAATATTCCAAAGGCTTCCAATCTTTATTTCCTGCTTCCAATGGTTCCCTCTCTACCCAAAACATTGTCACCAGAGTTTTCTTCCCAAAACACAACTCAACCGTGTTGTTCCTCTGCTCAGTGACTTTGACTATTTCTGATTTGCCTACAGAGAAAAATCCAGCCCCCTTGGCCTTGTATTCAGTAGCCTCCATAAGGTTTTCAGATGCTCTCATCTTTCCCAGAACCCACTTGGGAAGGGTTATCCGGAAGTGCCTCTGCAGAGACAGACAGAGGACTTTAGGTCCAAAGGAGAAACAAAGAACCCCCAATAAGCCTTGGCTGGGGCCCACAGCGAGAGGAAACACAGTGAGTGAGACAGTGGGTCTTCTCTTGGGACTTGGTCACTCCCTCCACGTCTGTGACCCGGCCGTGAGAAACTCTATTGACAAGCTTCATTGAGCGCTGGTCCCGCTCTCTGCCCAGGGTCAAGTATTCCCAATGACTTATTTTTAAAAAGCAAAATCGGACACTAACTGTGAAAGAATTCAGATTTAGCCTAGGACAGTTGCTCAACAAGTAACAAGAATAGATCAGTGGCCGATCCCACTGAGGGTTAAAGAACAGAGCCTCCTTTTCTACCATCGGGGCCACAGCTGTATGAGAGGCCCAGAACCCCGACCCTGGGGGGGTGAGTGCCAGTGACTGGGTGGGGACGTGCACACAGACATGAGGCCCAGGACTTGCCCAACGCTGTCGCCGTCAATGGGGAGACAAAGGGGCCAGGCAGGCCAGATGTTGGCAGCAACTCCCTTGCAACCCCAGGAACAATTCCCTCTTTCACTGCCTGATCAGACGGCCAAGGTCAGAGGCAATGCCAGCCAGAGCTTACCCTCTGAGTGCCAAGGCCCTTTAGAGAAATTTAAATAATTTTAGATAGAAACACTCCTTCTTCCCTTGCTTTAAGCAGATGGTGGGGAGTAGCCTTTGCCCTTTCTTGCTGACGCAATTGTCCCTTGGAGCATCTGCTACCGCACACTGCCACCGTCAGGAGCTCCTGAAGCAGTGGAGAGCTGCTGGCCCCTGAATGGTGTCCCCAGCTACTGTGCACTCTTTATCTTCATTTTCTTTCTGTCATTTTCATTCCCCCGCCGACCTTGTGCTGTTGGGCATTCTGCTCGCAGTTCATGGAAGTGTTCTCCCTCCTGCTTCATCCCAATTTGCTGTTCTAGTTTCATGGTCTTGGAAACGCAAGCAATATACTAGTCAGGACTGTGCCCTGCATGGGAGTGAGGCCCTGCTGGGAATGCAACCAAAGGGTCAGATTGTGGCAGCCACCGTGACTTTGGTACACTTCTCTACCTGGATTCTGGGCTGGGTTCACAGTGTTTGCTGGAAAGTGGTCTCTGAATAAGCAGGGTGTTCCTCTGTTTACTGTCAACAAGGTGCACAGATGACTCAAAGCTCAGAGGTGCTTGCAACGGAAAACCCACCCCACTGGACTCCAGGGAGCAATGAACAGCCACTCGCTGTCCTTTAGGGCAGACCTTTGCGGACCCTTCCCAGTCCCCACACATTCCTTCTCAAGCTCAGTCTGATAAGTGGCTTTTAGAAGCACCGCCTCAGCCCTTTCAGGCTCAAGGAGACTGGGGACACCCTGGCAAGTTGGCAAAACAAATATTCCAAGGAGGGGTTCCCAGAGGCACTGGGCTGAACATGTGGGGAAGAGACTTGATATGGTTTGGGTCTGTGTCCCCACCCCAATCTCACGTTCAATTGTAATCCCCAATGTTGGAGGCGGGGCCTGTAGGAGGTGATTGCATCATGGGGCAGTTTCCCAGGATTTCATACCATGCCTCTTGGTACTGCTGGCATGATAGTGAGTTCTCATGAGATCTGGTGGTTTAAAGTGTGTGGCACCTCTCCCCGCCAGCTCTCTTCCTCCTGCTCAAGCCATGTGATGTCCTGGCTCCCCCTTTGCCTTCCGCCATGACTGGAAGCTGCCTGAGGCCTCCCCAGAAGCTGATGCTGCCATGCTTTCTGCATAGCCTGCAGCACCGTGAGCCCATTAAACCTCTCTTCTCAAAATTACCCAGTCTTAGGTATTCTTTAGAGCAAGGCAAGAACTGATTAATATAAGGCCCCTTTGCAGAGAAGGAAAAGAGCAGGAAGTAAAGGGTTCTGAGGACCAGACTCCCTGGGTCCCAACCCCAGCTCTGCCACCCCAGAGCTGTCCGTGTAAGGAAGTGGTTCCCTCGGCCTGTGCCTTGGTTTTCCCTCTGTAGCGACCTCAGGGTGTTATCGTGAGGATTAAGGATAGCATTGTTCCTAAAAGGCCAAGCTCGGCGATTCCCCTTCTAGGTGAATACCCCAAAGAACTGAAAATAGGGATTCAAACAAATACAACCAAGCACTGCACAACAACGTCTGGTCATGATGGACCGCATATATGACTGCGGTTCCATAAGATTATGATTCCATATTTTTACTGTGCCTTTTCTATGTTTAGATATGTTTATAGACACACAAATACTTACCAGTATGTTACAACTGCCCCCAGTACTCAGTAGAGTAACCTGCTGTACAGGTTTGTGGCCTAGGAACAATAAGCCGCACCGCACAGCCCAGGTGTGATGTAGGCTACGCCACTGAGGTTTCTGTGAGCACACTCCAGGACGTTCGTGCAGTGACTACATCACCTAACAACGCGCTTCTCAGAACGTATCCCCATCATGAAGCAATGCATGACTACACTTGTACAAGAATGCTCATGGTGGCTTATTCACGACAGCCAAAAAGGTGAAAACAACCCAAACGTCCATCAATAGACGGATGGATAAGAAAGAAAAATGATACATACAGGCAATGGAGTATCATTCTGCCATCAAGAGGAAGGCAGTGCTGACACAAGCTACAACATGGAAGAACCCTGACAACATGACGCTGAGGGAATAGAAGCCAGATGAAAAAGACCATGTATTGTGTGATTCTATTTCTATGAAAAGTCCAGAACAGGAAAGCCCAAAAAGACATAAATTGGTGGCTGTCAGGGGCTGGAAGAGGGGGAGAGAAGGGAATGGGGAATGACTGCTAATGGTCATGAGATTTCGTGCTGGGGTGGAGAAGAGGCTTTGGAACTAGACAGAAGTGGCAGTTACACAACATCGCGAATTTGCTAAAGACTGCTGAACTATGCTCTTGTTTGTTTGTTTTTGAGACAGAGTCTCGCTCTGTTGCCCAGGCTGGAGTGCAGTGGCACGATCTCGGCTCACTGCAACCAGGAGCAGTGGCTCACGCCTGTAATCCCAGCACTTTGGGAGCCCGAGGCGGGCAGATCACTTGAGATCAGGAGTTTGAGACCAGCCTGGCCAACATGACAAAACCCTGTCTCTACTAAAAACACAAAAATTAGCTGGGTGTGGTGGCGGGCACCTGTAGTCCCAGCTACTCGGGAGTTTGAGGCACAAGAATTGCTTGAACCCAGGAGGCAGAGGCTGCAGTGAGCCGAGATCACACCACTGCACTCCAGCTTGGGTGACAGAGTGAGACTCCATCTCAAAAAAAAAAAAAAAAAAAAAAAAAAAGAAAGAAAGAAAAAAGAAGAGAAGAGAAGACAAACCCAAAATAAATCAAGTGGATAATTTCATATGACGTGAATTTATCTCCATTAAAAAAACAAAACTACCTTAGCTTAGTGCCCAGTGTGTAGCTCACCATGTCACAAACAGGCTCCAGAGCCGGGAGACAGTGGGCAACTTGCTTCTGACTCCCGTCTGTCCACTACAGGGTCTGATCATGGCCCTGCCCTCAAGGCCCTACATCACGGCTGCTGTAAAGCTGGAGATTAGGAATGGGAGCTGAGGGAGGGTCTCAAGGCAGCTAAGCAGGTTAGGAAATCCCTGCCACCATCCTAAGGGAAGAATGAACTCTTGGGAGCCCCAAGACACCAGTTCCATTTTACTGGAAATATCCGTTCTTCAGAAAGACAAGTTGAGCCACAGTTATCCTAGCTTCAAACTTTTTAAACCTGTCATATTATTTTTTTTTCTTTTTTTTGAGACGGAGTCTCACTCGGTTGCCCAGGCTGGCTGGAGTACAGTGGCTCAGTCTTGGCTCCCTACCAGCTCCGCCTCCCAGGTTCACATCATTCTCCAGCCTCAGACTCCTGAGTAGCTGGGACTACAGGCGCCTGCCACCACGCCCAGCTAATTTTTTGTATTTTTAGTAGAGACGGGGTTTCACCGTGTTAGCCAGAGACGTGTTAGCCAGGATGGTCTTGATCTCCTGACCTCGTGATCCATTTTTACACTAAGTGGCAGAACTCTTTTTTCAGATGAAATATTTGCCCAGAGTCCCTTAAAACAGAAGGCAGGTGACACTCAGGGGAAGGTGGTGCTTTCAGGGGAAGCAAGGCTGGGCCGCGCCCCCTCTACCTCTTCCACACCTGCTGTGGTTCAGGGACAATCTCTCCAAGTCCATGTTTTCCCTCTTCCCACTGAGACAACCAAGAAGAGGCCTGGCAGGGTTCTGCTGGTTTCCTTTAAGGAGGAGGCTCAAGGTGAACATGACACTAAGGGGCAGGATTGCTGTCCAGTTAGAAACTGGCTTCTGAGGTCTGGAGGACTGTTGTGGTGCATACAGGAAGGGGTTGGATTTGTGGTGGCTCGAGAGAGCAGAGCTGGGGCCAAAGAGTACCAGTCAGAGGGACAGAGGTGAATGCCTTCCACACCTGAGAGCTGCCCTGTGGAGGCCCCAGGAGGACCAGCTGCTGGCCTCTGTCTTGCGAGGACCCCCACCGCCCTTCACCTTCATCTTCCTCCTCATTAAGAAGTGACCCTTTATCATCCCTGCAATAGCCCTAGGAGGCAAGGAGTGCCATCCCCATGTCCCTGCATGGGAAACTGAGGCACAGAGAGGTGAGGGTGCTTGCCCTAGGTCAATTGGAATTCTTATCTGAATCTGAGATTCTATGGAAGAAAAACAGACTCAGGAGAGGCAAATTGCTTTCTGGAGCTGAAGAAGCTGAGCTAGATCCGGAACTGTGTCTCCTGACTCTTAGTCCAGTGTTCCTTCTACTCTTTCCCACTGGCCAGCACAGAAAGGAGAAGGTGTGTCTGGGGTCACATGGCACCACCTTCGACCTCGCAGGCCAGGTCCCTGGGCAGCGAGCGGCTTCGGTGTGGAGGATTTCCTGCAATCGCACGGGCTTATCTGCCATGGAAGTTCTCTGATACCAGTGCAGGAATGGAGCAGGTGTCAGCTGCTTCCAGGCCATGGTTCCCAGAGAGGGACACAGAGGATGTATGCACAGCCTTTTGTGACGTCTCCCAAGTGCAAGACAACAAAATGTCTTTGTCCAACTGGCTGAGAAGAACATCCTACACACCAGCCCATGCATGGAGATTTCATACTTTATGGACTGAAGGGACCAGAGGAAGGGGTGGGGAAATTCACAAGGACAGCTCTCTCAGATGTAAGTTCCGAGATTGGAGAAGGAAGGAGAGAGGTAGAGACAATACATCGCGTGAACTCTCTCTGTGTTCTTCCCCTCGCTCAGGTATACAATTCACAGTAACAAGACCCAGCGCTCACATAGCTCAGGGCTGGGACTGCCATTGACCAGGGAGAGATTAAGGGACTCTGTACTTTTTTTTTTCCTTTGAGACGGAGTCTCGCTCTGTCGCCCAGGCTACAGTGCAGTGGCGCGATCTCAGCTCACTGCAAGCTCCGTCTCCCAGGTTCATACCATTCTGCCTCAGCCTCCCGAGTAGCTGGGACTACAGGCGCCCGCCACCATGCCCGGCTAATTTTTTGTATTTTTAATAGAGACAGGGTTTCACTGTGTGTGCCAGGATGGTCTCGATCTCTTGACCTCGTGATCCACCCATGTCGGCCTCCCAAAGTGCTGGGATTACAGGCGTGAGCCACCACGCCCAGTCGGGACTCTGTACTCTTTATGACAAAGACCCCAGGAAGGGCAGGAAAGAGACCTTATGTGCAGTCTTTCACTTTTAGTTAAGTGATGATGATGGTGACAGTGGTGATGCTGTGACAGTGGTGACGAGGATGATGGTGGTGATGAAGGTGGTGGTTACGATGGTGGCGATGGTGATGATGATAATGATAATAATGTAGTGGTAACGGGGATGATGGTGGTGATGAAGGTGGTGGTTACGATGGTGGTGATGGTGATGATGGTGATGGTGATGGTGATAATGATAATAATGTAGTGGTAATGGGGATGATGGTGGTGGTGATAAGAGTGGTGGTGGTGATGATAGTGACGATGCTGCTGCTGCTGATTGTGGTGGTGCTGACGATGTGATCAGAGCAGCCTCCACTATGGCCAAGTACTTCTCAAGCTTCACCAAATTTAATACCTGCTATGATGCGTCCATTTTACAGATGAGAACACCAAGGCTTAGAGAGGTACTGGGACATCTCAAAGCCACACAGCTAGTAAGTCATGGGAGTGGCACTCACACCTGGATCTGCCTAACTCTAGACCCTGTGCTCTTTAGCACTGTTCTGCACTAGGCTTAGGAGACATCATTCTGCAGCAAGCACACTGCAGTGGGTGATACACCACGCTCTAGTAACAGGGTGCTGACATTCAAGTCCTGGCTCTGCCTCTCACTGGCTATGTGTTGTTCCTGGGCAACCTACTGGACCTCTCTGTGCCTTGATTTCCTCATTGTAAAATGGACATGATACTGCGTTTCATTAATTGAGAGACGTACAACTGAACCTCCCTTAAAACTGATGTGATAGTAAGTCTCTGGGCATATTCTTTTCTTTTCTGTTATTTTTTTCCCCATTTTCTGAGACAGCGTCTTGCTCTGTGACCCAGACTGGAGTTCAGTGTTGTGATCTCAGCTCACTGCAACCCCTGCCTCCCGGGTTCAAGCGATTCTCCTGTGTCAGCTTCCCGAGTAACCAGGATTACAGGTGTGCACCATCACACTTGGATAATTTTTGTATTTTTAGCAGAGACGAGGTTTCACCATGTTGGCCAGGGTAGTCTTGAACTCCTGACCTCAGGTGATCCGCCCGCCTCAGCCTCCCAAAATGCTGGGATTACAGGCGTGAGCCACCACGCCTAGCCACATTCTTTTCTTTCTTAGAGGTATGCAAGAAAATGGGGTATCTTACATGATATCTCAGATTTGATGATAAATGGTAGTATCTACCCTAGAGGGTTATTACAGAAAGTAGATGAGATAATACCTAGCCGAGTGCTTAGCGCACCCAGGCACTAAGTAAGCAATTATAAGAACTACTCTTATTTTGAAAAGTCTTACAGTTTAGCCAGTCTACAAAATGTATCCAAGTGTTTGTTAAGGAATTAAAATGGCCACACTTTGAGCCAGAACCCGTGTCAGAAAAAGTTCTCTGCCCTTACAGACCTTCACTGACCCCTACTCACACACACATCATCAGACTCACGTGGCCAGGAAGGGCCACAGGCAGGACCTGAACTCGGAGCTCTTCACGGCCCAGCACACACCGCCCAAACATGCAAGGTTTACATGCTGGCGACTCGGGCTACGACGTCACTGCTGTCACACTGGCAGTAATTAGAGCATCCCCAGAGGAACCCAGGCGGTAACAATACAAGAGGGAGCAGGGAGTTGTCCTGGGGGTGTTGGCTGCAGCCTCCAGGGCCCTTGTGTTTACTGTGAGCTAATGGATGAAATCAGCCTATGTGTGGGACCTCCCTTACCGGGGCCTGGATCACTGCTCTAGATGATCTACAGACTCCACTCAGGACAATGATTTCTGCTCCCTGTAGCCATGTGCCGCCCCTGCTCCGAGCCTGCTAGAAAAGGAGAGCCAGTGACAGCTTTGGAGGTGTCTCCACTGGTGGTGTGGGGAGAGAGGGGAAAGGGCCACCAGAAGGCCAATTCAGTCCACGTCCGCTTCTAGGAATGTTCTGAGCCTGGTAAAGCTCAGAGGAGGCCCGAGGCACCCCCATTCCATCACTGCGTGACTCGGGCCCAAGTGCCTAACTTCTCTGTGCCTCAGTTTCCTCCTCCATAAAATGGGGATAATAATAGGTCTTTCGTACATCTGTTGTGAAGGTTGAATGAGATAATCTGGGTAACCCATTTAGCATATGGTTGGAATGAAGTAATACTCAGTTAGTTATTATATTACGAGGCAACTGTCTTTGAGTACGTTCAGGAAGCAGCAGGGCACACCTGTGTCCTTCAACGGGAGCAGTGAGTATCCATCCCCTCTCAGAGGATGAAATGACGTAGGAATGAGCAAGAGCTCAGAACAAGAGAATGCCCTATGCAAATGTTCTTCCAGCAATCATTTCATGAGCAGCTACTGTGGCGGGTCCTAGGATACGCAGCGGACAATCCTGTCCTTGCCCACGTGATCTTGCAGTGTGGTCTGCTCTGACACTCAGCTGAAGTGTGAGCTGCATCTTCATGTGCCTGTTTCCCCTACTGGCCTGTGAGCCCCCCGGGAGCAGCGATGGTGACCGGTCCACAGAGGCCACCGCTGTATCCCCAGCACCAGCCCAGCATCTGGGACATCAAACCTACAAGCAAGTGGAAGAAAAAACTGAGCAAGGGTGAGGAACTGTATTTCAGGCCACACTCAAAGGCTCTGTCTTACAGAATCACCTACAACCTGTCTGTCCCTCTGTTTTTAGTGACTGAATTTTCCCATTTGTCCATTAGTAAAGCCTCCAACAGCTTTCCAGCTTTTGCCAAATCTCCACCTTTCCCTAATGGATTATGCCCTGAACCTGGGGCAGGGCTGTACCCAGCTGAGAACTCAGGCTTCGCCCGGTCCTGCTGAGAAAACAATGCCAGTTGCCAAGCCTGGCACCCCTGCCATGTCCTCCTGCCAGCCAGCAGGACTCCTGGGGCTGTGAAGGTTGTTGGTGCCAGGCTACAGGCAGCCCCAGACGAGCTGAGAGGTGGCAGGGTAGCCAAGCAGTTGGAGGAGGGGGCCGTGCGGTTATCAAATTCACAGCCAGCAGGTGGAGGAAGTAGGGCAGGTGGGCTCCCTGGGCCCTCCGCCGGGCATCCCTCCAGACTAGCGTTGCCCAACAGAACGTACTACAATGCTGGAAATGTTCTGTATCTGCACTGGCCACAGGTGGCTACTGAGCGCTCAGAATGCGGCTAGTGTGACCGAGGATCTGAATTCTTAAGTTTAATTTAGCATAGAACAGGCACATGTGGCTAGTGACTACTAGATTGCAGTCCAGGTACAGGCTCAGGGGTCAAGCCTAGGATTTGGCGTTAAACGGTGCCCCCAGAAGTTGGCAGAGAATGGAGGGTAGGTGAAACGAAGCATGGCTGATTTCTGAGACACATTCACTGCTCAAGAGGGATCAGGACACTGACAGCTCACATTCCTGAACAACTGCCTCTGGGCCACGCATGAGTGAAGCACATTAACTCACTTAACTGGCACAAATACACATCGTACATTACACTGCCACCCGGGGAGGTAGGAATGACAACAAGGCCCATTTTACAGATGAGGAGACTGAGGTTTGGAAAACCCTTCTCTCAGCAACAGCCTGATGCTATGGGTGACGTCCCGCTGGCTAGACCTCCCCGTCTCCCTCCTCCCACCCTAGGGCCCCCAACCTACAAAGCTACTTTTAATAAGTAACAGATATATTGTACTTATTTTTTTTTTTGAGACGGAGTCTCACTCTGTCGCCCAGGCTGGAGTGCAGTGGCTGGATCTCAGCTCACTGCAAGCTCCGCCTCCCGGGTTTACGCCATTCTCCTGGAGAGTAGCTGGGACTACAGGCGCCCGCCACCTCGCCCGGCTAGTTTTTTTGTATTTTTCAGTAGAGACGGGGTTTCACCGTGTTAGCCAGGATGGTCTCGATCTCCTGACCTCGTGATCCGCCCGTCTCGGCCTCCCAAAGTGCTGGGATTACAGGCTTGAGCCACCGAGCCCGGCCCCTGTACTTATTTTTAAAACAACACAAACACCCACTTTTCACTCATGAAATACAAGCCTCGATGTCCTCAGTCTCCCGCATCCCAGGTCAAAGGTGGAGTTCCTCTCCACTTCTTTCCAAACCTTAAAAGAGGAATAGCAGGGTATACCTTTCCTTATTAAAAGGATTCCCACACTACTACTTCACTTCACATTCTGGCAGCTCCTCTTCGTGAGACGGAGTCTAGCTCTGTTGTCCAGGTTGGAGTGCAGTGACACCAAGTCTAGCTCTGTTGTCCAGGTTGGAGTGCAGTGACACCAAGTCTAGCTCTGTTGTCCAGGTTGGAGTGCAGTGACACCAAGTCTAGCTCTGTTGTCCAGGCTGGAGTGCAGTGACACCATCTCGGCTCACTGCAACCTCTACCTCCCCAGTTCAAGCGATTCTCTTGCCTCCACCTCCCGAGTAGCTGGGATTACAGGCACCCGCCACCACACCTGGCTAATGTTGGTATTTTTAGTAGCGATGGGGTTTCACCATGTTGGCCAGGCTGGTCTCGAACTCCTAACCTCAAGTGATCCGCCCGTCTCAGCCTCTCAAAGTAGTGGGATTACAGGAGTGAGCCACTGCGCCCGGTCTAAAGATGCATTTTTGTGATCTCACTATTATGGCTTTGATAATAGGGGCCAAAGGTCATTTCATTTTATTATTGGTTATCTATATTTCTCTCTCAGTCTGAAACTTGCTGATATTTGAAGAAACTGGGATGTGAGGCAGGGACCAATCATGGGGGTGTGTCCGGGACGCAGGGGGTTTCTGGGAGGCAGGACTGACACTGGTGCTAACGCTGTGGAAGTCCCAGGCAGGCTAGCAGGGTGGTCACCAGGCTCGATGTGAACCGCCATTACTCTGCACTCAAACTGATTTCACAACCAGCCTGAGGGACCTTGGCGCCACTGACTCTGGGACTGTGGGCCACCAGGCAAGCAGGGCCAGCGATCAAGGAGCCTGGACTTGAAGTAAGGCTAAATGGGATTTGAGACCCCAGCTCGACCATGTGCAGGCCGGGCACCCTGGGGAAGTCGCTTCTTGGAGCCCCAGTCTCCTCGTCTATAACATAAGGATGGCAAGGCCTACCCCCCGTCGGGGAAGGAAACAAAGAACTAACAGAGCAAGCACACAGTAGGTGCTCCAAGAACACTAGCCCCGTCCACTCGCTATTAAGGGTCAGATGCAGAGACGTACTGCTTAGGAATGATTGCAGGAAAGAACCCCAGGTCTCATTTAATCCAACCTCGCATGCCCCCACCCTACCCCAGCAAATCTGCAAGGTGGTGGGGGCTCTTTCCAAGAGTGACCCTGTTCACAGAAACACGGCAGGGACCGATCACTGCTCAGAGAATGTCTGGGCAAACCCGACAGCCCAACTCCAGGCTAGTTTTGTAGACAGAGACGAGAAACGGAGCCCGAGGCAGTTGCCAGAAATTACCACTCTTGAGATCCAAGAGAGAGATGGCCGCTTCAGACGTGGCGCTGAAGGTCTCTGAAGCCTTGGGAAGAACATGTAAAAGAGCCCCTGGGAGAGAGGAGGGAAATGGGCCCAAGGACACGCCAGAACACGACATCAAAGTCACCCTGGGTTGGTGCCAGGATCGGGGCCAAGGCTGTCCTGGTGAGTGAGTCCACCAAGGGTCTCATGATGCAACTCTTTCGAGACAACCTTCCTCCAGTGAGGCTGAAGGCTGAGGGCAGCTGGGCGGGGGAAGGGGGAAGGGCTGGAAGAGAGTTGGAGTGAACCAGGTACGAGGTAATTTAAGCATAGATCAGCGTTGTTAGTGCAAGAGGCTATTTTCCGTGGGCATCTAGAGAGAGGCTTCCAGCCTGGGAGGCAGGGCTCCCGGGCACAGTTGAGGCAGGGTATGAGCAGCCACGGTGCTGAATGGGACACACGCAAGGTGCACAATGTGCTCACTAAGCCATGTCCTACGCACTCCGAGGATGGGACCGCTTGCTCGTCTGTACCAGGACCCCTGTGAGCCGGCAACTCTTTGGATGGCTTCTTTTCCCTTTTCTTTTCTCTCTTTTTTAATTATTTTTTTTAATAGAGATCAGATCTCACTATGTTGCCCAAACTGGTCTCAAACTCCTGGCTCCCACCTGGGCCTCCCAAAGTGCTGGGATTACAGGTGTGAGCCACTGCGCCAGGCTTTTTCGTAAATGAGACAGGATCTCACTCTATTACCCAGGCTGGAATGTGGTGGCGTGATGGCAGCTCGCTGCAGCCTCAAACTCCTGGGCTCAAGAGATCCTCTCACCTCAGCCTCCTGAGTAACTGGAACTATAGACACACATCACTGCATCTAGCTAATTTTTCAGGTTTGCTAGAGACAGGGTCTCACTATGTTGCCCATGCTGGTCTGGTCTCAAACTCCTGGCCTCAAGCAATCCTCCCACCTGAGTCTCACAAATGCTGGGATTGCAGGCATGAACCACTGCACCCGGCTGTCTTTTTTTCTTTAAGAGATTTTATTTTTGATAATAGCTTCAGATTTACAGAAAAACTGCAGAGTTAGTACCCAGAGTTCCCATAAACATACTCCACACCTCATTTCCCGACTATTTACATTTGACATTAGTGTGGTAAATTTGTTACAACTAATGAAATAATATTAAAACATTTTATTGCTAAAGTCCACACTCGATTCAGAGTACCTCAGTTTTTTCCCTAATGTCCCTTTTCTGTTTCACGATCCCATAGGACATTTCGTCATCACATGTCCGCAGGCTCCTCTGGGCTGTGATCATTTCTCAGCCTTGTCCCGGTCACGCACCTGGGACACAGGAGGGCTCCGGAAACGGAGGTCCTGATCACTGGTGGCCTTGGTGGAAGACTAACAACCCAAAGGCTTGGATTGGGAACGGAATGGGGACCTGGAACCAGGGATCGCTAGAGACAGAGCACCGGCGTCCCCTTTCAGCACATGTTAACAGAGAACCCAGTTCAAACAGGACAGCGTTTTTGCCAGGGAGAGCCTTTCCTCCGGCCGTCCC
This sequence comes from Macaca thibetana thibetana, assembly GCF_024542745.1. Taxonomy (NCBI): domain Eukaryota; kingdom Metazoa; phylum Chordata; class Mammalia; order Primates; family Cercopithecidae; genus Macaca; species Macaca thibetana. Next base: position 24,582,941 of record NC_065597.1, on the reverse strand, counting down.
TGGTTCTCCTCCCAGGGACCTGCTGGGGCCTCCAGGAAGAAGGGGGCTTCTCTTGAGACGCTCAGTGTCCCACAGGGGTAGGGTGGGGCCCCCTGGCGTTTCCCCCTTGGCTCTTCAAAACTAGCCGTTCCAACACCTGCCAGGAGGCCAGTATTAGCACATTTTACAGATAAAAAAACTGAGGCTCAGAATGGAGCAGTGGTTTGCCCAAGGCAGTCCACTGAGAAGCAGCCAAGCCAGGTTCAACACCAGTGCCCTTCCCCTGCACAGCAGTGGCCCCATGACAGCCATCCCAGAAGTCTACTGCCAGTTCCCAGGCCACTGCCTCTGAACTGACAACACAGGGCGCTAGGATTGGCTTTTGGAAGGTACACGACCCCCAGAGGATGGGCCTTCTCCACCCCGTCCGTGGCTACACCAAGGGAGGTGGTCAAACAAGTGGAAATTTCTAAACAAGACAAAAAAACTATGGCTGCCCTTGGCTCAAATCACAGCAAACAACGATCGGGACAAGTCCTTCTGCAGAAGGGGTGAAGCCATCCCCCTTCCCTCGTTGATTCCCCAAGGGGAAGAGGGAAAAGGAAGATTCTAGCACAGGCCTGCTAGACAGTCAGCTTTGATGGACAGATGCTGGAGGGCTGAAGAAATCAGTGAAAACTGAATGAATGAATGAACGAATGAAAGTTAAGTGCACTTAATAATGAACGCTTAGCACCTACCACGATGCAGGCACTAGACACATTCACTGATTTAATCCTCACAACCAACCACCCTATGCAGCAAATACTGCTTCCATTTTACAGATGAGAAAACCGAGTCTCAAAGAGATTGACACCAGGTCAAAGTCACCCACCCGGGCAGTGGTGAAGCTATGGCTAAGCCAGCTCTTACCAGCTCCCAGAAGCCAACTGTGCCCATCTTTTCCAAACTCTTCATTTAAGCATCTCACTTTGGCCACAGTGGAAGTATTTACACAATAGGAACGGGCAAGCATTGCAAATCGGGACTTCCCCGGCACCCGGCAGAAAGATGCCGCCGCCTCTCTCTAGCCCGCTTGCCTCCTTGGCAGGACTGTTCTGTGGAATCAGTTCCTGCAGGTCTCGGCTGCTGGAAGGTAACACTGAATTCAAGAGAAACCAGGATCCCCTGAGGCCCAGCCAGTGCCACATCCCTCTGGGAGAGCCAGGGGCCAAACAGTGGTGGAAAAGAAGCAAAAAGAAAGAGAGCATGGGCCTGAGGCTGGCTACCCCTAAGTTCAGATGCTAGCTCCATTACCTACTGGGGGACCTCGCCCAAGTCATTTCATCATTCTGGGTCTCAGTTTTTGCCTCTGCAGAGTGGAGCAACGGAACCCCCAGAATGAGAAAGTATGTATAGAACGCATGCTACACAAGAGGTGCTCAGGAGCGGTCACTACGGATATTCTCAGGGGATACAGGATGATGGGGAGAGAGAACCAGGTGAGGTCACCCCAAGAGCATCCAGTTTAGAGGAAGGCAATGATGCACCCAGAAGGGAAAGCGTTCATAAGGGTGCTCCAGATGCCTTCCTAGTAAAACGCACGATCTTATTTAAACCTCTGAGTTCTCCAGGTGAGAAACTGCACCCCCTGTTCTAATTTACATCTCTTTCATTTTTGAGAGGCTGACAGTTTTTCACTGTATTTCTCTTTTGTTCTTTGCACCTTTTCCCCTCGAGGCAGTCACAGTTTCTCACTGATTCGCAGCTACTTTGGCTGATTAAGGTCATTTAACCCTTCATTTGTCAACCGGGCCACAAGTGCGTTTTCCCAGGTCACCGCTCGCCTTTCGGACTGGTTTATGGCGAGGCTGGTTGCTGGTCTGCTTTTCTGCGCTCAAGGGTCACTTTGTTATGGAGCCAAATCCAGCTCTCCTTGCCTTTGTGGTTTCTGTCCCCTTCTCAAAGAGAATGAGCCAAGGTTTGAGGCTCCTGCTGATCTGTTAGGTTGATTCCTACACATCGGGCTGAAAGCAAGAAACAAATGTAAAAGTTTCCGCTCTCCTCCCCCAGCAAGCCAACGGCTGTCATGCCGGGTCCTCCTCCCCATCAGGCCTTCACTCTAGGGTCACCCCCAGTCCCTGGAGCTCCTGCCTGGCACAGAGAGAGAGTGACTCACTACCGAGGCACGGTGCCCTTGCCCTGGGCCCCAGCCGCACGGAGATGGGAGACACACGGCCCATGGACTATGGGGCTTCTGCTGAGCTGTCCCTCACATGGGGGTTGGGGGCACAGCTCCCTTCTGATGGCCCCACTTTCAGTGGGCAGAGGGCAGGCATGTAGGCAGTGGGGAGAAAGAGGTGAAAGTTAGAGGGAAAGGCAGACTCTACTGACCACACTGAGGTCAGAGCTCAGGGTGAGGCCAGAGGGTCCCTCTCCCACTGGAGTTGCAAGGAAAAGGCAGAAAGACAAACCAAAGGACCTCAACATCAAGTCTGGGGATTCTCCCATCAAAGGTGCCCTATAAGGCAAGGCTCTGGTCCCTCTGGACCTTGGTCTCCTTATCTGCAAAATGGGCCTCTTTTCTGTATAGTTTCTTCCAGCTTCAAAAAAAACAAAAAACAAAAACATCACACACCGAACAGCTCACAGTCATCCAGCGTACAGCTCCCGGCATCCCTGGAAGAGGATACTGAGGCTTTCTGGCTTCAACTTCACTCAAAAGAAAGCCTGGAGAATGAAACATTAGGGGAAGCTTCTACCAGCTGCTAACAAGTCAAGGCCAAGTCAAGTCAACAACTGTTTATCAAGCACCTACTATGTGCCCAGGGCTGGAGATACACAGCAGTGAACAAAATAAACAGAACCTCTGCGCTTCGGGGAGCTGATAAGAAGCGGTGACGAAATAAGGTGAATGCCCTTTAGAAGGTGATCGGTTCTGTGGAAACGACACAGCAGGGGAGGGGCGGCGCGTGGAGAAGCAGAGCAGGAGGGCAGCATGGCACACAGCGAGAGGAAAAGGGAATTTCAGCCTAGCTCCTAGCAGAGCAAGGGGCTGACACTTCCCATGTGGTCTCTTGGGCGATCCTCACACCACCCCTGAAGGTGTGAAGTGGAAACTGAGGCCCAGAGACGTGGCATCCCTTGCCCAAAGTTGTGCAGCGAGGGGATTTCCAAAGTGAGTCTGCCTCCCTCCGTGCCACACTGCTTTCCTGAGGCCCAAATACTGCCTGACTCAGAGCTCCTGGGACTGGGGAAGGTAAGGATATGGCCAGGCCACCCCCTACACCTGCCACGGATGCCACATCCAAGAACGGAAAGAAGTGGATTCTGCCCTGTAGCAGTCGTGTCTCACTGCATGACATGCCTCTAGGACAAGCAAGTCCCTGCAAGGAAGTCTGCAGCTGCCCTGAGTGCAGCACAAGCTCCTGTGGTGCGGGGTTTCCGCTAGGCGGCAAAGCCTTGGACTTCGACAGGGGGATTCCTCCCAGCCTGGCACATGGCTCTGAAGACCCAGTGAGCATCCACAGAACCTGAATGGCTGAAGGATGCTTGTCTCTGGGTGCAGGAGGTACGAGAAGTCGCTCATACATACTGATGGCAAGCATATAGCCTGATAAATGCACATACTCATGTGACCACCACCCAGCACCCTAGAAGGCTCCCCACCACCCAGCACCCTAGAAGGCTCCCTCATGTCCCTTCTTGGCAATTCCCTCAAGAAGTAACTAACCATCATTCCAACCTCTATCACTACCGGGTAGTTTTGCCTGACCTTGAACTTCAGATAACTGGAATAATACACTATGTACTCCTTTTCTTTTCTTTTGCTCAACATAATGTCTGTGAGATTCTCCATGGTGTTTATTTTTCATTGTTGTGTATTACTCCATTGTATAACTAGGCCACAATTTGTTTATCTGTTCCACCGTTGATGGATACTTGGGTTGTTTCTATTTGGAGGCTACTATGACTAAGGCTGCTCTGAACATTCCTGTTTATGTCTGTTGGTAGACAGAAGCACTCAATTCTATTGGGAACAGAACTGGGATTAGAATCACTGGGTCTAGGAGAAGCAGGAATGAATGCATTAGACCCCTGCCAAGACCTGGTAGGCAGGCAATCTAGGAAGGCCTCCTTGTATAAGAAAAAACCGAGAGATCTAGTAATGTACCCAGAGTCACACAGCAAAGCTATGGTACCAAAACCCGTTGTACGTGGCTCCAGCTCCATGACCTCCTCACCCAGTCTGGCACGGGTGGGTACCATGAGCAGGACCTGCCTGAGAAAGAGCAGACAGGAAGAGTGTGAGGGAGGAATGCTCCTTCACTGTCTGAAAGAACAGCAAGGAACCCGATGTGTTCCCAGGAGGCTGGGAGACCAGGTACGGGGCCTGGTAGGCTGAGCAAACACAGAAGCATGAATAAGGCCTAAGTCCACCTAAACCCCAAGCACATAATTTTATCTGGAAGCCAACTCATCCAGCCACACCGGCGCGCCCTCCTTCTTGAGGAGAGGGCAGCCTCCAATCTGAAGCACCTTTGTCTCTCCCGGACTGTCCGAGACGGAGTGGCAGAAGCCTCGCTTGTCCAAACACACGATAGTCAACGTCTCCCAGGTCCGCCGCTGCCCAATTTCAGCCTCAAAGAACCAACTATTTGCCCCGGCCTCCCAAGTCTCTCGCCTGGAGTCTCTGGGCTAGTTATGAGTGTTTGGAAGACTCTCTGGCTCTGGTCCTGAAAGCTGAAGGAGGGCACAGGGGCATGTCCCCCCGTGACATTTGTGCCCGCTCCCCAAGTGCCAGTCTGACACAGGGCTGGGAAAAGCTGGGTGAGGGTTGGCACGTCCCAAAGGAGGCGGCGCTGTGCCCCAGAAGGAAGCAGATAGGAAAGCCAATCAGTGTGTGTTGAATGACAGCACGAATGAGTCAAACCTCTCCTGGGTGGGGGGCAGGTGGCAGACAGCCGCTGTCTTTGTGTCACTCCCTGCCCCTCTGAATCTCCCCTGCCCCGCTGCCATAAAGATGCCACAGTCACCACAGGAGGCTGCCATGTGTGTACCATGAGCCCACCTGGCAGCCACAGTTGATATGTCCAGAAGTCAGCATCGGCCTGAGCCCACCAATGTGGGGTTCCTTCTGAGGGATGTGAAGACTGGAGTGAGAAGGGCAGATGGTCTCCGTGGCAATGCTGAGCTGCAAAGTCTGCGCCAGGGGAAGCTGGCGGCCCCATGTTAGCAGGAGGGGAGGAGAGGAGCAGGAGAAGGACGCAGGAGTGCAGAGAGGAGCAGGGATGAAGGTGTCGCGGGCTCTGGCCCCTGCCCACCTGCTTGCCTACAACCCCTAGAGTTGGGCCGCTGGGACCTGCACCTGGAACAGGGAGAAAGGCTCCGCTTCTTGGAGAAAGCCCACTGCCACCCAGTGGGGCAAATCTTCCTTTGGAAGGTGGGCCATGGTACATGCCTCCTATCCATCTGGGCCCAGATCTTGGGCTGAAGCTCACGTACTGCCCTGTCCTTGGGGTTGGGGCATCCCTTGGCCGAAGGAGGGCTTTCTGTAATGCCATGGTTACCATGCCATTCCCCCAGTCCCTAAACTGATCCTGCCATCAGCTAAAATGTCTTAAGCCCCCTCTTGAAGGGTCTTAGTCCTTCACCAGGCACCCCCGAGCACTAACTCTTCATGAAACCCCCTCTGGAGACCCCTGCTCCATCCCGTCCTGCCCTGCAATGCCCACCCCCCCGTAGGTTCATGCCTCCCACCTGCATACAATCACCTGGGCACACACGCACTCATTTCGAGGATGCCTTCTTCCCCGCATGTTCTCCTTTGTGAATTCATTCGCTGTATGCTCGTCCATTAGCCTGCGCATGTTTTATTCAATCCCACATACATGCCTCCACTCATCAAATATTCATCAAACACCTATTCTGTGCCCGACTTGCATCTCCCTCTAGTCCCCAATTTCTAAACGTGCAGTCTGCAGGGTCATCAGCATCAGAATCACCCAGGTTTGCTTGTTTAAAATTTAGAGCAGCCTGACCCACTGCCCCACTGTCTCAAGAGCACACTCCTGGAACAGGCTCCCTGGCACTGAGGCGCAGCCTCGAGCTTGAGAACTCCTGGCTCCTGGCTGCTGGCACAGGCCAGCTTTGCTTCTTCTCATTCTCATATTTTCCCTCTTCCCCCCACATCAACCCTAGGGGATTCCAGGGAGGAGCTCAGAGGCACATTACATGGAAGACTAGATTCCTCTCTAATAGCTATGTGGTTTTATTTCTGCTCTGAGAGCATTAAATGTGTAACACACACTCGTAAAGACACATATGTACTTTTAAATCAAGTCTCTGGAGGTCATCGTGAGCACATCTTAGACATCAGAGACTTCCCCAAGAAAGGCACCTTAAGTGGGGTTGGAAGTAGGGGTGATATGGAAGAAGGCCCCAGTGCAAAAATGTCTATTCTCAGCACCCCACCCCCGGGTGCCCAGCTTCCTTGCCTGGGTGAGAGGGCTGCGCACTTTTCTCCCCTGGCAGGTGTATCTGACCAACTAAAATCTGGGCTCCACTGTGATGTCACCATCTGCTTCTCTCCTACCCGCCCCAGTGGCTTTTCCAGACCATATATATCGATCTGTCCTAAAACTGCTAGGTAGAAGGAGAGGACGAAATGGGCGAATGGCTGGCCTACTGGCCCTGGGCTCAGGCTGTGCAGCTCTTTCCACTCCAGGAAGACGGGCCCTGAAGGCCAGACCCAGGCACCAGCTGTTGGAGACAGCTAGGCTGCAGCATGGGGTTGGCTCTTCAGCCTGTGGTCTGCGAGGGAAGGCTGGCTCTTCCAAGGCGCCATTAATGGCCCTGATAGTGCTGACCCTCCCTCAGCACAATCAGGGCTAAAAGGCAGAAGCCTTTCTAGATATCGATCTGTTTTCCAGGGCACCTCTGCACCATGAAGCCCCATAATAAAAGCTAAGAGTCTAGGAGAGACGGCCCAAGATTGCACAGCTCATGATAATAAGAGAACATGCCAACCAAGAAGTGTACCGATTGCCATGCAAGAGCATCATGCTCAATATGGAACCCGAACCACCTTGCTCAGTCCACACCAGTGCCTCAGCTTAATGTGCACATATATTGCCTGGGGGTTTTGTGAACATGCAGACTATAATGCGGTACGTGTCGGTGTGGCCCAAGATGCTACATCTCTAACAAGCTCCCAGGTGAGGCCGACGCTGCTGGTCCGTAGACTACACCTTGGATGGAAAGAAGTGTTGCTATTATCATCACTCCCATTTTACCAAGAAGGAAACCGCAGCAGCTGGCAGAGTTTGTGACTTGCCTGGAGTCCACAAAGCAGAAAGAGGCAGAGCTGGGATTTGAACTCAGGACTTCTGGCTCCAAGGTATGAGCGCCAAGCCCTAAGCCAAGATGACCCTCTCAAGGCAAGCTTGAGGCTTTGCTGTATTCTCGTTGTTCCTCTGTGTCTGCCACCAGGTGCCAGCCAGGTTGTAGTTCGCCTGTAGACACCTTTTCAGGAACTGGAAGACAACGCCCCCTCTTGGCAGATGATGGGAGCCATGGCCAGCTAGCTAGGGGAGGCTCTGTGCAAAACAAGACGGTTTTTCCTTTGGGCAGGTCAGCGCCTTGCCAGGGCACATGAGACTCCAGCCCACTAGACCCCACACCATGATGAGGTCTAAAATCAAAACTGCGTAACCCTCGGCAGAAAGCTCTGCTCACCAGTTCTGCATCCTACTCAGCTCCAGGAGACGGCAGATACCAGCAGACGAGGGCAAGGGCTTTGGATTCCAACAGCCCTGAGTTCAAATCCTGCCTCTCCTACTTGGCTGCTGTGTGACTTTGAGCAAGTGACTGTACCCTTCTGAGCTTCAGTTTCCACATTTGAAAAAAGAAGGAAAATATTCACATCCCTCACTGGATGGGTATTTGGTAAGAACTTGGAGCCCTTCGATGCTGGCACAGAGTCAGCACTAGACAGATGAATGAACCACCCAGCATGGCGTAGAGAAGGTCACCAGAAGAAATGTGCAATGCACCCATCTGGGGCCATCCGCCGGGCATGGGGGCAGACATGGCTAGGAAGGAAGGGAAAGGACACCCTGGCAGCCATGCTTTGCCACATGTCCTACTCTCACAGGCTCCAGCCCTGGGATCATCACCCTGGTCCAAGAGGCCTGCAGCTGGGTGCCTGCCAACACTGTCAGCACTACAAGTTAGCCTCAAACGGATTTGCTTGAGGGCAGAAGGATACAGCACCTTGCCAGTGGTTTCTGGGATGAGAGAATGCTGATGAGGCATTCCTTGTGAACAGGGCCCTCTTGTCAGGACTAAGAAGACCCGGATTTGAATCCTGGCTGCTTAGACCGTGAGTGGGGTAAGCCCGGGCAGGGATGGCCCTCTGTGGAGGCTCAGTGTGCTCTGCTGCACAATGGGGGCCAAGGGTCCCAGGAGATCCAAGTTTGGCTCGGTACTTGGCACAGACCACAGCTCACTCAATGTAACTTAGAACTGTCGGCTGCATCCTCATCTCATAAATGACCTTTCTGGCCTTCCAATGGCTCTGTCCAACAACCACGGAACCCTCAGCTTCCCTCCCTCACACATTTACGTCTAACCCACGAATGTGTCCTGCCCTCTTTACCAGCAGATAGGTCCTGAGTCTGACCACTGTCACGTCCTCTGCCCAAGGTATTTATCAGCCTCCTCTCTCACCTGGATTACTACAACAGCCCCCAGCAGGCACCCCAGCTCCCACACTTGCCTGGATTTAGACCGCACCATCTAGGAAGAAGACTGGGATGGTGGAAACGTTCTGTATCCGGGCTGGGTACTGAGCACCCGAAATGTACCTACTGAAACTGAGGAACTGAATTTTCAACTTTATTGCTTCAATTAATTTAAATTCCAATGGCTACACACGCCCAGTGGCTACTAGACTGGAGGTTTAGAATACTGTCCATACAGCGGCTGAGGGATGCTTTTTAAAGCCAGAGTCAGATTTTATCCTCTGTCTGCTCCAAACCCTCCAAAGCTCTCCTCAATCCGAAGAAAACTCAAGGCCGGGGCAATTGTCTGCGAGGCCCTCTGTAATTGCTGGCTCTACCTCTCATACCCCAGCTCCTGCCACCCTCTTTCCCTCACTCTGTAGTAGCCCCCACTGGCTTCCTTGAAGTTCCTAAACCCGACAAGCCCCACTCCTACTTCAGGGCCCTCTGCACATACTCTGCCTACTCCCACTCCACCCTTCCCTCCACCACACATCTGCTAAATGTCTGCAGAGCTGGGTCCCTTAACTCACAGCTCTGTTCAATGTTGTCCCTGAACCCAGGAAAGGACACCCTAAGTCCTGTGCACCTGAGGTCCCCCTGCCTTATTTCTCTAAAGCACCGACGATCACCTAAAATATTAAGTGATCTATAGTCACGGCCAGGCACAGTGACTCACGCCTGCAATCCCAGCACTTTGGGAGCCAAGGCGGGTGAATCATTTGAGGTCAGGAGTTCGAGATCAGCCTGGTCAACACGGTGAAACCCTGTCTCTACAAAAATTAGCCAGGCGTGGTGGCATGTGCCTGTAATCCCAGCTACTTAGGAGGCTAAGGCATGAGAATTGCTTGAACCCAGAAGGCGAAGATTGCAGTGAAGCGAGATTGCGCCACTGCACTCTAGCCTGGGTGACGGAGTGAGACTGTCTCCAAAGAGAAAAAATAGTCATGCATTACTTAACAATGGGGATAGGTTCTGAGAAATGCGTTTTCAGAGATTATGCCATTGTGTAAACATCATAGAGTGTATTTACACAAACCTACATGGTATATAGCCTACTACACACCTATGGCTGGGCTACAAACCTGTACAGAATGTTACTGTCCTGAATACTGCAGGCAGCTGTAGCACAGTGGTATTTGTGTATCTAAACATATTTAAACACAGAAGAGGTACAGTGAAAATACGGCATAAATGATAAAAATGGTTTACTCGTATAGAGCATTTACCATGAACGGAGCCTACGGGACTGGAAGCTGTTCTGGGTGGCTGGGTGAGTGAGTGAATGTGATGGCCTGAGACATTACCTTACACTACTGTAGACTTCGTAAACACTGTACACTTAGGCTACGCTACATTTGTAAATAACTATTTTTCTTTTTTTAAGACAGAGTCTCGCTCTGTCGCCCAGGCTGGAGTGCAGTGGCGTGGTCGTGGCCACTGCAACCTCTGCCTCCCTGGTTTAAGTAATTCTCCTGCCTCAGGCTCCTGAGTAGCTGGGATTACAGGTGCACACCACTATGCTCAGCTAATTTTTGTATTTTTGGTAGAGACGGTGTTTCACCATGTTGGCCGGGCTGGTCTCAAACTCCTGACCTCAGATGATCTACCTACCTCAGCCTCCCAAAGTGCTGGGATTACAGGCATGAGCTACCACGCCCGGCCCCACAATGCCTTTCTCTGTATACCACCTGAAAGACTTGCCTGAGGCTCTTTTTTAATACGTGGAAGGAGTACACCACAAAATAACAATAAAATGTACAGTATAGCGAATGCACAAGCCAGTAACTTAGTTGTTTACTATCAAGTCTTATGCACTGTGCTACTGTAGGTGCTGTGCTTTTGCACAACTGGCAGTGCGACAGGTTTACACCAGCACCACCACCAACACCCGAGCAATGCGTTGCACCATGACATCTCTACGGCTATGGCATCAGCAGGTGACAGGAATTTCTCAGCTCCATTATGATCTTACGGGACCACTATCACACACTGACCACGTCACTATGCAGTGCATGGCTGTTGTTTCCATGTTTCTCTTCTCTCCCCTTACCTGAACTTAGGAATATGAAAACAGATTTAACTACTGTGTTCGTTGCTCTATCTCCTGCACCTAGAACAGCTTGAGAAACACAACAGGCTTTCAATGAAGAGCAACAAAAGAACCACCAGGCTGGCCCAGCGTGAAATAAGTGACCACTGTTGCTGCTGTAATAATACATTTTCACCATCACTCCTACCCCAAGCCCACCTAGGCCATGTTCGGGGTCTGATGTCAAACTGTCTGGTTTGCTCAGCCAGGCTTGGTGTTCCCTTTTAAATAAAAACAAAAGAGCACCACCCTCTTCCTCTGCCCAGCACGCCCTGCCTGTGGAGGGCAAGAAGCTGGAAGCTGCACACAGAAGAAGGAAGTCCTGGTGGCTTTGGGCGGCAGGAGGGGCGCCCAGGCCTGGTTGCCAGGTAACCCCCGATCATTCACAAACACGGGGTAATGCGGATCCCACAAGGAGAGGGCTGTGTGTTTACTCAGACATCTTATCTGCTGGGCTCGCCTGCCAGTGTTTGCACCTCGCTTTCAAAGGACAAAGTACCTGATGGCGGGGTGGGGGAGGTGACGCTGAAGGGAACAGAGTCAGGATGCCTGCAGGCGGGAGGAACAGCGGACCTACTGTGCGCAGCCACTCTCAACACACTTTCTGCCAAGCTCCTGGCATTGGGGGCTGAAATGAGACAATCCAAGAAAGGCTTCCTGGGGTGCCAAGCAGCAAATACTCACAGGTGCCTCGGCTGTGCTCATTCCAAGACGTGCTCAGGACAATTTTCCCAGCTGCCTGCCTGGCTGGCCTGCCTCCTCCCCACGCCTCCTGTCTTTCCTTCTGCCCCTCGCTCACTCCAACCCAGGCTGTCTCCACCTCGGCACTGTTGACAAATGGGGCTGGGTCATCTTTGCAGTGGGGGCTGTCCTGTGTGTGTGCAGGGCATTGAGCAGCATCCCTGGTCCCTAACTGCTGTTAGTGGAAATGTAAAATGTGGCAGCCACTATGGAAAATAATCTGGCAGGTCCTCAAAAACTTAACAAGAGAAGAGCTGTATCATCCAGCCATTCCATCCAAACCAGGTACAGACCCAAAAGATTTGGAAGCATGGTCTGGGTGTGGTATCTGTAAACCTACGTTCACTGCAGCACTATCTCTAACGGCCGAGAGGTGGAAGAAACCTCGTGTCCGCTGATGGACGGACAGATGGAGAAGCACAGTGCAGCATACACAGACAATGGAATATCAGCCATAAAAGAGAAAGAAATTCTGACACATGCTACAATATGAAAGAATCTTAAGGACATGATGTCTAGTGAAATAAGCCAACCACAAAGGATAAATATTGTGTGACTGCATTTGCATGAAGTACTTAGAGCAGTCAAATTCATACAGACAGAGAGTAGAATGGTAGGTGTCAGGGATTCGGGGAGAGGGAATGGGGAGTCAGTGTTGAACGGGGACAGAGTCTCTGTTTGGTAAGATGAAAAGAGTTCTGGAGATGGAGGGTAGTGATGGTTGCACAATGGGAATCTACTTAATGCCACAGAACTGTATGTTAAAAACACTTCCGATTTGGTGAATTTGATGTTATGTGTATTTCACCACGATTTTCTTGTTTTTTGAGACAGGTTCTTGGTCTGTCATTCAGGCTGGAGTGCAGTAGCACCATCATAGCTCACTGTAGCCTTGAACCAGGCGATCCTCCCGCCTTGGCCTCCTGAGTAGCTGGGACCACAGATGGACACTACCATGCCTGGCTAATTAAAAATTTTTTTGCAGAAACGAGGTCTCACTGTGTTGCCTAATCCTCCCATTTTTATTTATTTTTATTTTATTTTTGGATTTGTTAGCGTGATTTAATCAATTATTCCACATTATAAACATATATTAAAACATCACATTGTACTCTATAAATATGTAATACATACAACTATTATTTGTCAATTAGAAAAAAAGAACGAAAATGCTGCCAACAAGATGGTAAGTACACAGTAAGGAGTGAATTCAACCAATGTGAGTGAATTCAACATCAGTGAATTCAACCAACATGCATTTGGCATTGACGTGGCCTTGGCCTTCATGGAGCTTCATGATCTCGTGGGGGAGGTGGCTTCTCATTTTTAAATTAAACTTCTCATTTGAAAGTACTTTTGGATTTACCGAAAAGCTGAAAAGGCCGTAGAGAGGATTCTGGTAGCCCTCTCACCCAGCTTCCTTTGGTGTTGACACCTTTCAGACCATGGAACATTTTCGTCACAACCAAGAAACCAACATTGGTCTCTGATGCTGAACTAACCTGGACCCTTGATGTGAACTTCACCAGTTTTTCCCAAGCGTCCTTTTCCCATCCCTGGATCCCATCCAGGGCACCACATGACATTGAGTCATCGCGTCTCCTTGGCCTCCCTGGTCTGGGACAGTTTACGCTTTCCTCAGCCTTGAGGACCTGCACAGTTTTCAGGAGCGCCGCTCAGGCACTGTACAGAACGTCCCTTAAACTGGGCGTCTCCTATGTGGCACCTGCTTTTGTGTGTGTACACATGATGTACAATTGTGTGTATAAGTGATGTCCAATTTAGCCATTGTAACCATTTGTAAGAGTACAGGTCAGCGGCATTTGGTCCATCCACACTGCTGTGCAGCCATCGCCACTGTCCGCCTCCGAAGTTTTCTCATCTTCCCAAACTCAAACTCTGTCCCCGTCGAACACCAACTCCCGGCTCCCCTTCCTTCTACCTGTGTTACCATGATTCTATTTTCTGTCTCTAGAGATACTGCCTCACGCCCATTAGGATGGCCACTAACAAAACAATGGACAATAGTAAGTGCTGGCACAACGTGGAGAAATCAGAACCTTCATGCATTGTTGGCGCGAATATAAAAAGGTGCAGCCGAGTTACTACATGATCCATCAGTCTTACTCCTAGCTATATACGCAGAAGAATTAAAAACAGGGACTTTTAAAACGGACACCAGCGCACCCGTGTTCAGAGAAGCATTACTCTAAGTAGCCAAAAGGTGGAGGCAACTCAGGCGCCCGCCCCCACCTCCTTCTGCAGCAGAAGGCATTCCCCCATAATAACCAGTTCAACATCTGCCTTCCAACCCACCAGGGCTAGAACAGGTTCCGTAGCAGCAAAATGAGGTGACCTGCAGCCAGGTAAGTGGACTGTTCTACTCCTGAGATCTCTGGCCTCTGTTCCCAGGACTCAGAAACTCTGAGAGAACAAACAGCTCATCGCTGGGTCTGCATTCTTCAGGGAAAAAATGGCTTCAGACAGAGAAGACGGTGATTCTGTTTGGCTAGGACTGGACTCATATTCTAAGAAAAGTGAGTAACAGTCACAAAGGAGTTCCTATTAACTGGGCACTTCCTGTATACCAAGGTATACCACTTCCTGTATACCTCCTAGCTGTCACCCTCACAGCTCTCCCAGGGGTGGGTATTATTACTGATCCATTTTAGAGATGAGGACACCGACGTTCAGGGAGAAGAATCACTTGGCAGGAATCAGTCTCCCCCAGTCAGGGCAGACCAGACACACTCCAATGGTAATAACCGGCCTGGAGACGCTTCACCTACACTGGAGATCCCCCCAGGCTCAGGTGGGGACGTTTCTCCTTTCTGATTTAGCTTTGGGGAGCAGAGTATACCCTGCTGGGGACCCATGAAGATGGTGGCTTCAGAGACTTGGTCACATCACTGCCAGGCCGCCTAGGGAAATGGGGTCCTCTCTGATCTGTCTGGCCCCAAATGCCCAAATGGCAAGGCCCTCTTGGACGGGGAGCGGACAGAGTGTGTGCTGAGCTGGGAATGACGCCTTGGGCCCTTTTGTGGCGCATACTGGGTCTGTGTGCATCCTGCAGGGTGTTACCTGGGCAGGTGTACTTTCATTGTCCCCATCCCCCGGTGACAGCATGAATTCTTTTGTCTGTTTTGCCCATGGGTCCTGATTCCTCTCCTGCTTTCTGCTGCACCTGATGTCACTTGGGGACTCCCACAGTCTGGGGGGTTCTTGATTTCCCCAGATCTATGGTGACCCACTCAGGGGAAAAGGAACTGGAGGTATCTATCTCAGCACCACACCATCACGTTTCTCCTCCCTCGATGAGGCCTGCTGCTTATTATAACAATGACAACATCGGGAATGCTGCTTGTGGATTTCCACAAGAGAGGAGATGACAGGCTTTATTTGCCCTCCTGCTTTTTGTTGGATTCTGCAGACCTGAGATGAGGCCGTGCGTGTGTGGGGCAGTTCCCTGTGGCTGGGAAGACTGAAGGCACAGGTGAGGCACCACAGTGACAGGGGGTGCCCCTCCCACTGTAGGGGTGAGTTGAGACAGGATCACCAGGGGAAAACCCCTGCTTCTGGGAGGCATCCCTGGGAGCTTCCAGCCCAATGACACCTGCTGCCAGGGCTTCAATTTGCTAAAGATTTAAGTGAAAACAAATATATTTTAAAGTTGCCATCACCTCTTCAGGGCCTGTTAGTTTCTAGCTGACACTATGCTGAGCACTCTATGCTTTCACTGGGCCCCACAGTCTTACCAGATATAACGATTATCTCCATTCTACAAAGAACCGAGGCCCAGAGAAGAATAAAGTTGCCTGCCCAGGGTCACACAGCCAGAGAAGTGGCTGCAGGAAGAAAGGCACCTGCTGACGGTGAATGAAGAAAATGAGAGAGTGAAATGACAGCTCTGAGCCAGAAAGTAGAAATCTGGAGGTAAACATGAATTCAATTATACACCCATATTTGCCAGTCTGGGATTCTGCAAACTTCTCAAGCACCTGGTAGTGGCCTCCTGGAGGTGTGTTGTAAACGGTTCTGCAGCTGCCTCTGGGCTCAACATGAAAGAGTGGTGATTGATTACTGATGTCTGCCAGGGCACAGTTCTGAGAAGTGGTAGAACGGATGCTACAGGAGTCTCCTGCCCAGCTCTCTGAAGCAGGATGTTTCTCTCAATCTTTCTGCTCCTTCACTTCTCCTTGCATTAAACGAGCTCAGATAGAGAATAATAGGTAAAAATGCCTTTTGAAGAGGAGAGTATTTGCTCTGAGTGCTAACTGCACATCCGGCATTTGTTATTTCAGAGATAAAACTCAGTTCTCACGGAAAGGTAGACTCCCCTCAACATACATTTATTAGGCACTGATTGTGTTACTGGGTCTCCGCCCTCGATGAGTTTGGCAAGGAAGACAATTAACTTAATGATTATTTAATAATTATTGTTGTGCTAAATGCCTTAAATGGAAAACAGAGGGCCACATCCCGCCCACCATAGGGCAGCCTCGCCTTCCTGTTGAGGATTTGATTCTGATGTGGAAAATTACTTTTCTGTTAGCAGCCCACTGGAAATGCTTGCATGGTGGCTCCAGCGCCTAGGAGGGTGCTAGACCACCAAAGAATGTGGGCACGTGATATAAAAGGGCCGGGGGAGGGGGGGCCATGTGTCTGCACACAAAGCTGAGGGTGGTCCCTCTGCCAGCAATTTGTCTATCGTTGCTAATTAGAAGCTCATGCCTCCTTCTTTGATTTTTTCCCACCCCATAGAGGAATCTTGGACACGCTGCCTATAGCTTTTGGCAAGGGGCGAGGGCACGGGAAAGAGAAAACACAAATGGCATCTGGCCAAGGGAGGTGTGTGTGAAGCTGGCGGAGCGCACCCAGCCTTCCTCTCCAGGCTGTGTTAGAGGTCTCTCTCTCTCTCCCCTTGGCCTGAGCACTCTCCCCACTGCTGGGTGAAGGGAGCCACAGGGTGCCACAGTTGCCTCCCCTGTTTGAAGCTGGCACCGGGACAGGCAGTGGGGTCTGTTTGGAATATATGCTCTTCATCAGACAACTCTGAAACAATCACCCTTTCTGGCCTGAGAGGAGGAAGGCACCTCTGAGGCCAGCGCTTCCCCCAGTGCAAACAGCGACCCAGCCTGCCCAGTCCTGCTTTCAACTTTGTTGCTTTTGCAAATACGGTCCTGCGTGCTATTTCCCACATCCCTGCAGCCAGGTCCAGCCTGCCTCCTGGGGGCACGGCCCGCTCCAGTGCCCAGGCCAGAATGGAGGAAGCCAGCCCCTCTATCTTCCAGAAAAGTAGTGAGTAGGAATGGAGATGAGCGATCAGGGAAACGGAGCAGGCCACAGTCAGGGTGGAAGAAAACGAGGGAAGACTGAGAAACAGTGGGGCTGAAACAAGTGGAGACTCAGGCCCTGGGTGCTGGGACCCACGCGGCCGAGCAACTGGTCTTCACATTTATCGCCACCTCACCTCCCTAACTCCTCCTCATTCCCCAGGCAGCAGCTGACAAGTCACATCTTTAGAGGAGACTTTCCTGTCCCCCAGGGAGGGGACTCCCAACCCCCCTGTGCTGGAAGTCTCTGCTGAAGGTCAGTCTTCCCCTTGGAAAGGACTGGCAGCTCCGTGAGGACAGGGCCCTCGTTCCTCTTGTGCACTCTGTCCCCAGCTACAGCAATGAAGGAACAAAACCAGAGAAAGAGAGAGAGGGAGGGAGGCAGGTAGCCTGGCTTCTCCCACTAAGGATGGACCCTGGTGGTGGGAACAAGAGCAGCTCCAAAGACGTCTATGTCTTTGCCCTGAGCCCCGGAAACTGTGAATGTGCCACCTGACATGGCAGAAGAGACTTTGCCGATGTGGTTCCATTAAGGACCTTGAGATGGAAGATTCTCCCAGATTGTCGAGGTGGTCCCAGTGAAAGAGGAAGGCAGAGGGTCAGAGAAAGACTGGGAGATGGTACACAGGTGGCTCTGAAGATGGAGGAAGGGGCCAAGAAGCCAAGGAATGCAGGTGGCTTCTAGCAGCTGAAAAAGGCAAGAGATTCTGTCCCCTAGAACCTCAGGACAAAACAGCCTAACATAGCCCATGGGGCTCAGTTTTGGATTTCTGACCTCCAGGACTGTAAGATGATTGATCTGTGCGGTTTTCAGCCACTGGGTTTGAGGGAACACATCACAGAGGCCACAGGAAACGAACATCCCCACTACACACACAACACCCTCGGGAACCACCAGCCAGCCCTTATCAGCCCGAGTGAGCCGATGTCAGAGACAGGCAGACAACAACCAATGAACACGGTGCTCTGGCTTCCTTCCACAGCCCGGTATGCGGAGGATTCCAACTGCTTGCCCCCTTGCAGCCAGGCCACCACTACACAACTGAGCCTGGCCAGGAAAATGTCAGAGGATGTCACACAAGTCCCTCCCAAAGCCAAAGGATGCAGCTGACAGCGCTGGGCTCCCCAGTCCTCCCTTCCCCTGTCGTGGAGGCCACAGAGCCACCAGGTGGAACGACCCCACCAGCCAGGGCCCCCCTGCACACTGCCGGTGGGGAACAGGGTCCATGGTAACTGAGCAAGAAGAAAGTTGTTTCAAGTCCCTGGACCGGGGAGTCTTTGTCACAGCAGCAGAGCCTCACCCATCTGAGGATGCATGGGGAACCGTCTATGGGAGCAGGAGCTGTCACCCACATGCATCCGGGGGAACCGTCCACAACAGGGGCCTCAGCCACCTCTGGAAGCAGAGGCCACCTTGCACACAGATCCCTATGATGTCCCCAGGGCCCTGCGACAATTTCCACCTCGGATGGGGGAAGTTTGCCTTAGTCACCAACTGACTGAGATGAAATCACTTCTTCCAGACAGTGTGGAGGGAAAACGGAAGACAGAGCAGGTTCCCACAGCTCCCACATACTGCACATGGCCCCAGTGTGTCTTTGAGGCACATACCGCAGCTACCTACAGCCACATGCTGACACGGCCGGCCCGACGTGGTCCTCTGTACTTCCTTCCTCAGGACCCCAAATGTCTTTTTGTTTCTCTGCTACTCAGCCAGGTCCCATCTGTCATGTCTGTGGCTGGGATTCCAGGAAGCCGATGGATATTTCCAGAGCTTTATTGTCCCATTTGTCACTTGCTAATTAGCTAGAAGTGACTAATCAGAAAACAGTTGGGAGGCAGAGGAAACCCCCCATTTTCCTGGCTTTTGGTTGCCCGTGGTTACTCAGAACCCTCTGGGTGTGTGTGATGGACTAGGGTGTGTGTGATGGAACTGGGGTGTATGTGATGGAACTGGGGTATGTGTGATGGAACTGGGGTGTGTGTGACGGACTGGGGTGTGTGTGATGGAACTGGGGTGTGTGTGATGGAACTGGGGTGTGTGTGATGAACTGGGGTGTATGGATGGAACTGGGGTGTGTGTGATGGAACTGGGGTGTGTGTGATGAACTGGGGTGTATGGATGGAACTGGGGTGTATGTGATGGAACTGGGGGTGTGTGTGATGGAACTGGGGTGTGTGTGACGGACTGGGGGTGTGTGTGATGGAACTGGGGTGTGTGTGATGGAACTGGGGTGTGTGTGATGAACTGGGGTGTATGGATGGAACTGGGGTGTGTGTGATGGAACTGGGGTGTGTGTGATGGACTGGGGTGTATGGATGGAACTGGGGTGTGTGTGATGGAACTGGGGTGTGTGTGATGGAACTGGGGTGTGAAGCAACTAAAGCCCTGCGACTCCCCTGCACCTCCATGGACAGGGCCCAGACCTTCCCGAAGCTGGGAGGGCATGCCATTCACCAACTGCCACCTAAGGCAGGCCCCAACCACACACACACTTATGACCCATGACCTTCACTGCAACTCCACACCAGTGCTGTTCCTTATTCTCCCATTTCACAGATGAGAAGACTGAGGCTCAGAGAACTTGCATGACCAGCCTCAGATCATGCAATGAGTAACTGGCAAAGCTGGGTATTAAATTCAGATCTCTCTCTATCCACCGTGGAACAGTAAGGAGAGAGGGAACGCTAATGGGGGCATGGGCAGGGTGCCCTACAGCCACAGGGGTGGGGTGAAATCACATCACATAGGCACACGCACAGTAATTCTGACACCCAGGTAGATGTGCACACATTTACCCATGCACATGGGTGAGTGCATTTAAATATGCACACGGGCACTTGGACGGCACAGCCTTGTGTGCACATACACACACATGCAGATGCACATGCATGTACACATAGTACACTGTGCACACACGCATCCAAATACACGTGTACAAACATACACACTCGCATATGCACGCACACACACACACACATCTGCACGGTTTCACCACATGGGAAGAGAATGTGCAGTTGCCTTCAGAGGAAGCAGTCAGCACTCTGTACCCTGCGGGGGCACCCTGCCCTGCTCTGGGCTCGCTCTTCTCAGCTTGCCAGGTCTAGCAAAGGCCAGTCCTTGCTGCCTCAGTCCTTTAGAGGCGATTTCATCACAAATGGTGCAATTTCCAAAGAGGAATAAATAAAGAGGAGGTCTCAGCCCTGCCTCTCAGGACCACTGGCATTTCACTCGGGCCGCTTCTTCAATATGCCCCGTCCCCTGCCCCCGCCACACACAGAGCCCAGCCATGAAAATCCCCTATGTGGGACAGTTTCCTGGGGCATGTACAGCACATCAAGGCTAGCAAGGAGAAGTGACAGCTATCCGCCCAAGGAGAATTTCCCAACGGTCCTCGGCTGCTGGCTCCTGACCTCATGGGTGACAAAGTCCAGTGAAGAAACAGCAGATGTGAAACCAACGGCCCCCCATTTGCAAGCCCGGCATTTTCCAGGGCAGGGTTCTATCGAATGATTTACCAGCTCAGTCAGGTTAATCATTGCCTAAGAAATACAAATGGCTCCATCAGCCCTCAGGCTGGTCACCCAGGCTCCTGCAGGTTGAGCAGCTCCCTCCTCACCCTGCAACCTGTACTTAGGGTCTGGTTTGTTGACTGAATAAGCCAGTGACAAATCATCAGAAAAGCCCCTTTTCCTGACTATCTACTACACATCTGGCTTTGGGCCACACCCTGTCCATCTAAGCCTGCAGTGAAATAGATCCAGCAGCTGAGTACAGGGCCATGCAGACAGACCTGGGTTCAAATCTCAGCACCAATGGTTCAGCTGTGGTGCCAAGTCAATCCTTGTGTGTGAAATGGGTTGCTATGAGAATGAAGGAGTCAACGTGTAAAGCAGTGGGTCTCAACAGGGGGCACTTGGCAATGTCTAGACACAGCTTGCTTTATTTTTTTTTTTTCAGAGCCAGAATCTTACTCTGTCACCCAGGCTGGAGTGCAACAGCATGATCATAGCTCACTGTAGCCTTGAGCTCACGGCTTCAAGCAATCCTCCTGTCTCAGCCTCCCAAGTAGCTAGGACTACAGGCGCATGCCACCATACCTGGCTTTTTTTTTTTTCCTGTAGAGGCAGGGTCTCCCTATGTTACTGAGGCTGGCCTCAAACTCCTAGCTTCGAGTGATCCTCCCATCTCAGCCTCCCAAGGAATTGGAATTACAGGTGCATGCCACCACACGTGGCCTGGAGACATTTTTGGTTGTCACAGCCGGAGTGGAGGGGTGCTGTGGGCATCTAGTGAATGGAGGCCAGGGATGGTGCCAAACGCCCTACCATGCCCAGGACAGTGCCCGCAATAAAGACTGATCCAGCTGGCTGGTGCCTCACACTGTAATCCCAGCACTTTGGGAGGCAGGCGAGACAAGAGGACCGCGTCAGTCCAGGAGTTCGAGAACAGCCTGGACAACAAAACAAGACCTCATCTCTACAAAAACTTAAAAAATTAGCCAGGAGTGGTGGCATGTGTCTATAGTCCTAGCTACTTAGGAGGCTGAGGGAGGAGAATCACTTGAGCCCAGGAAGTCGAGGCTGCAGTGCGCCATGATTGTGCCATTGCACTCTAGCCTGAGGGACAGAGGGAGACCCTGTCTCAAAAAAAAAGAAAAAAAAAAAAGTGATCCATCCTTAGATGTCAGCAGTGCTGAGGCTGAAAAATCATGATGTATATACTGCAATGCCTGGGTCAAGGTAAGCCCTAGATAAACGTCAGTGCTGTAATGATCTGGAAATTGTTCCAACAGCTTTACAGCATGACATGATTGCCATCGTGCTGCAGAGGAGGCTGGGATCAGAGGTTGCGAGTTGCTCGGGTGACAGGAAGAGCAAGTTGAAGAGGCCTGCCTGGCTCCCTAGGCATTCCTTTTTTGCCACAGCACCTGGCCCTGGGGCACAAGCTGGTCCCAGGCCCAGGATCCCAGTGTCCAATTTGGGTGTCTGCCAAATTCCCCCTTACTGTCCCACAGCCACGAGCCAGTCTCTCCAAGTCTTCTTCATCTTGCACTTCCCCAAAGGGAAAAGGAAGTGCAATTCAGCCTAAAGCGTTTTCTTGGGTACACTGAACTGACGGACACTCAGTCTGGACCCTGCAGGCCTCTGAGCAGATTCCTTCCTTCCTTCCTTCTTCTCCTCCTTCTCCTCCTCCTCCTCCTCCTCCGACCCCGCAGGCCTCTGAGCAGATTCCTTCCTTCCTTCCTTTCTTCTGCTCCTCCTCCTCCCCCTCCCCCTCCCCCCTCCTCCCCCCTTCCCACCCTCCACCTGCAAACCCTCACTTTTGTGGGAAACGGTAAGTTTGTCTCCAAGGCCCAGCTACCTCTCTGAGCAAGGTGTCCAGCCCTGGTCCTGCAAACCAGGCCCTCCTCTGACTTGGTTGTCACTGGCTTTGGGACCCTCTGCTCAGCGTGCCCACAGCCAGAGATGGTCTGCAAAGACCCTCTGACTGGAAGGGCCAGCAGGGAGCCTGGAGTGGGGGTCTTTCTGCAGAGGTGGCAGAGCCTGCTGTAGGAGCCTGGTCTGTGTCCCCCTCCAGAGTTGCCCTTGCTGCACACACCCCATGCCCTCGGCCACATAAACATGACATGGTCTATGACCCAGCCACACTGAACCCCTTCCGTCTCTCTTTCTAGAGGCCAGGACTGGACACATGTGCTTCCCTGTACCGGAGATGCTGTCCCTCTCCTCCTCTGCCCCAGAGCCTCCTCACTTGATTAAAACGTCATTGAAACCTCTCTGCCTCCAGGAGCCCAGGCATGGCTCAGATATCCCACATCTGTGTGCCCACATCCCAGCCCAGACTGCCCTGTACTGTCACAGAATATGTGCCGGTCTTTAATACCGCAAGGCTGTGCACTCCCGGGGGAGGGTCCTCCACAGCCCAGCACCATCCAGCGGGCTCTCGCGATGCTGGGAATGTTCTACATTGGCACTCTCCAGTACAAGAGCTACTCGCCATGCATGGCTACAGAGCACTGGAAGTGTGGCCATGCGCCCGACGAGCTGAATTTTTGGTTTGGTCTAATTTTAATTGAATGTAAATAGCCACATCTGGCAGCAGCTACTCTTCCAGCCAGCACAGGTCTAGAGCGATGTCTAGCTCCATCCGGTGCTCCACGCCCCCGAGCGAGAGAATGACTGAATGATGAGGGAACTGCACTTGGTTCTCACCCTCCTTTCTCGCCCCGCACGATAATCATCTGATTTCAATCTTCTCCACGAGGCTGCAGCTCCCTGCGGGCAGGAGACACACAACTGTGCTCGCTCATTGCTGTAACCTGTGCTTTCTTCGGTTCCTGGGACAGAGACCCTCACTAAATGTAAGTTAGATGAATTAATAGGTGAATGAATGAACAGCCTGCAACTCAGACCCTCTTCCCCTTCCCCACCAAGCCTCAGGAAAACCGTCATGAAAAGGAAAACAGTCCCTCTGGGTGGACTCCTGAGTGCACCTCCCTCCCAGTTCATCCTCTTGCTAAAGGGACCGCCGCCCTGCACGCTGGCTGTCCTGCCTGACATTGAGAGGGAGCTTCTGCCGCCAGCGAACGGGGTATCCTTCTCCGTGCCTTCTTCCCGCTCCCCCAGGACGCCATGGGAGAAGTAGGGCAAGGCTGTCTTCTCTTGACTGAGAGAAAAGGATCAGGATTCCTCATTTCCCTGGGCTGCCATTCCTGCCTCCTGGCCCCGGCAGCAGGATGCCCCCAGGAGGTTTCAGGAAACACGATAACTCATAAGAACCAGGGTGAATTTGAGAGTCTATTATAAATCAAATGCCTTTCATCCTCGACTGCTGGCTGTGATGTTCTCCAACACTGCTATTCACGGTGAGCGCCATTTGCGTTTCCCCCACCCACCGCCCCGTCCCACTTCCTTCTGATGTAGGTCACAGTGCATTCTCCCTGCGTTCACTAGATCTACCTGCAGTGAGGGGGTGACGCCGCTTGAAGCAAATTTAGCAATTCTCTTACAGGCACGTGGGAATCCTGTGCTCACTCATTCAGTCAAGACTCAGACTTGTACTGTGTGTGGAAATCCTGTGCAAAGACCCTGGGGCCCATGGGAGGGCTGGCAGGAAGGCTTCTAAGCCCAGGTAAGCTGGGCATTTGGAGCTTGAATGCCACCATCAATTGGAAACGATGCCGAGGAGGGTTCGGATTCTAGAACAGAAGCAGATCAGTCAGGTAGTAACTTGCCCTAGTTTCACCGTGAGCACCGTAGGTCCGCCCCGTGGTGTGAGGTCTGGACCAAGTCACTTCTCTCCAGCCTCATGCTTCCATCTGTAGATGGGGGAGGATGCTGGAGCTCGCCACACAGAGCTGTGTGGATTAAATGTCACTCATAGAGTCCTGAGCACAGAGCCTCCGCACGCAGGAGGCGCTCAATAAACAATGTTATTACTGATGTTGTCACTGTTGTTTGCACGGTCCCTTTTAGCTACACAATACAAGCATCATCTTAGTACAGAATCTAAGCTTCCGCTCCTTCACTGTGAGGCGCATCGAGCACCCACCCTCTGCCAGGTACCATGCGAGGCACTGGTGATACAAGGACGGGTTCGTCTGCAGGACTTCTCTAGTAGTGCAGCAAATCCTGGGGTAACGAACGCATTAAATCAAACACCACAGTACCTGTGGTCAGCCTGTCTCAAAGGATGGAAGAAGCTAAGGCACCCTGCGGGGAGGAGGGCAGGTCTGGGAGAGTTTCGCACCGTTTGAGCTGAGCAGGGAAAGCGAAAAAGGGGAACCCTGGCTGTGGGCCTGGCATCTTCTAGGAGTCTAGGAGTTCACAAGATCATGGGCTCTTTTGGGCAACAGCAAAAGGTCGTTTGTGGCTGGAGCACAGAGTGTCTGGTAAGGAACTGGCAGGAGATGAGAATGAAAAGATTGAGTCTGGCCCCAGTTCAGCCTTCTCTGCCAGAAAAATGAGGGGTTGAACTTTGTCCTGTGGATGACAGAAGGGTTTTAAGTACCACTCATAAAGTTACTCAACCCCAGAGACTGGAAGCACAGCCCTCCACGCACGCACACACATGGCATACACACATCACACACATACACCCTCTCCACACATACATATGCACACACACAACACTCCACACATACACAAATACACACACATGCACATATGCACACATTCCACAAACATATACACACATCTCAATACCCACACACCACACATATTCAAACATACACACACACAGGCACACGCACACACGCACCCCTGTGGTAGTCCTGGCACCCTGCACTGCACCCAGAGCAGAAATGGGAGTCCTTAGGCTCCAAGATACAGCAATCAGGAGGTGGCCTGAGAGCCACACAGAGGCTGGGAAGGTCAGCGGCAGGCTGTTTGGAGAAGGAAATATTTAAAAACAAGAGGTTTCCTGCACACACACATGCACACACACACACTTACCCCCTGAGGATGAGGAGAGTCCCATGGGTAATTCTTTCAAAATAATGCCCTCACGTGTTCACGCCACACACATAGCACCAAAGAGACTTTGCAATAAAAAAACTGAGTATCTTCCTCTTGCACGACTCTCCAGCCTCGGTCTCATTTGAGAGCTAAAGCCAGCCCCCTGCCCAGCACCCACACTGAACTTTTCAGTGGACGCATGCACACGACTTAAGAGTCTGTCTGCGTGAGTTCACACCCACTGTGCATGAGGTGCATGTGGAACCCCACAAATGATGAATAATTGGGGCAGGGGGACCCCTCCATGTCCAGCATTTGCCCTTCCTTCTCTCTCTCCTTTCCCCTCTTCTGGGCTGATGAACTATTTTCTAAGGGGAGTGGGTACCCCAAGGAGGCTCACAATGGAGATTTCTCATGCCAGGTGGATGCAATAAAAATGTGCTAAAGCTCCTTAAAATAACTGTGTTCTCCTAAGTAAGATAAACTTTTTCCCAACAATACGATTCAGACCTGCAATTAGCGCAGCAAACTCTCTTATTTACACAGAAAGTAGAAGATGGAATGGAAGGGACTTCGGGGGTCATAGCTGGACTAGTGGAAGTTGATTTTTTAAACAATGACTCAAACTTAGTTATTTCCTTGGAAGGAAAGACTGCCTGAGCCAAATAAAAATTTCTCTTTGTTTCAGAAAATGAAATCCCCATCCTTTGTGCCTGATACGGAAGCCAGGCAGTGTTCTAAGATAGCAGCCTGTTTTATCCTCACCTTAACTCTAGGTGGGGAAACTGAGGAACGGGGGGGCGTGACTTGCCCAAGGTCATAGACAAAAGCCAGGAACTGAACCCAGGCTGTCTGGCTCCAAGGGTCAGACTCTTACCCCCACGACCCTGACCCCCTTCCTTTCAGCGCCCTCAGTCCTACTGCTGTGCTGGAAAAGGGAGGTCACAGGCTGGCCCAGGACGCGGCAGGGAGCCCTGGGTGGCCCTGAACTTCAACGCGGGGACACCGGCCAACGCAATGCCTTGGCAACAGCAGCACGAGAGGGGTGGGTACGATTGTTTCTGAATGTCCTCACGGGACCAGCGAAGAGCGCTCTCCAGCTGCCGTGTAGCACTGGACGTGATTGCGGAAGGCAGCAGAGGGTGTCGTTCTGCTTCCAGCCGGGAAGCTGGGCCACAGGTGTCACTTTGCCATCTCAGAACCACACAGTCTTGAGATTCCCAAAGCCAGACCCAGCCCACCTCTCAGATGCGCTCACCTGGAGCGAAGCAACTTCAAGGCCACACAGCAAGTCATCAGCAGAAAAGGAGTGACACACAGTGCCACCAGCCAGGCCTGGGTCCTTGCCACATCATGGGCTCCAGCAGGCAGGGCTCAAATCAGTACCCTGTAGAACGGACTGGTTCTGAACTGGCCTCTCGCTAGGCCTGGCACAGAATTCACAAGCCCCCAGAGAGGGAAGCCGCAAGTCAAGCTACATACTGCCCCACTGTAAACCGTTCCTTCTCTCTGCTTTCCTGTGCTAGGGACGGTGCTATGGATCGAATGTTTGTGTCCCCCGGAAATTCCTATGTTGAAGCCCTGAGCCCACAATGAGGAGGTGGGGCCTTTGGGAGGTGATTAGGGTTTGAGGAGGTCATAAAGTGGGGCCCCCATGACAGGATAAATGTCCTTAAAAGAAGAGAGGCCAGAGTGCTCTCTTTCTCTACCATGTGAGGACACAGTGAGAAGGCGGCTGTCTGCAAGCCAGAAGCGGGCCCTCACCGGAACCCAGCCAGGCCAGCACCTTGATCTGGAATGCCCAGCCTCTGAAACAATGAATATCTGTGGTTTAAGCCACCCAGTCTATGGTATGTTGTTATGGCAGCCCAATCTAACACAGACGAAGAATACGACCCTCAGACGAAGGTCCAGAAAAATACAGTCCTGCAACCGCATTGCCAGACACAGGTCAGTTTCACCTGCCTCTCAAGATCATGTACGCCATGCTCCAAATATCCCACCCTCGGTGCCTCACACAGCATACAGCTGGGACTCAAGAAATGCCTGCGCGACAAATACATCTAAGCACTGGTGGAGTATCTGAGCATTTAATAGCTGGCCCCCATTTTAATTATCATTCACAGGTAAAAGACTTAGCCCCATTTTCACAGAGCTCCCTGCCTGGGAGTCTTCAACTTCAAAATCAACCAACTCCTGCTGCTTTTAAAATTTGGAATGCCACACCCAGCAAGTCTACCTCTCAGCATCTCCTTAGAGTCTCAGGTAAGACAGCTTGTTCCTGGGCTGTGTTTAACGTTTAAGAGTGAAAAATAAGAAAGGGCCTTCACATCCATCGACCCAGGGTGGAGCACTACCATTTTATGGAATTTGATGTAGCAGCTGAACAGAATGAGGTCAGTCTATGGTTATCAGAACCAGTGACTGAGCAGTGAACCCAAAGAAGTCCATTAAAGGAGAAAAACATTAAAACATGAAACAGACATTTCGTTTTTGCTGAAAGCATGTGAAGGTGTATCTGTTCTCTGTCTTTTGTAGTAGAGATGAGGCCTTACCTTTGCAGAAGGCCTCTCTGTCGTTCTCACATAAATGCATGCCTGATGCCTGATTGACAAGGTGCAGCTTCTGTTTCTCTGAAGACCCCCTCAAGGCTGTCTGATTATCACGGCCTTTTCCCATTCTTTTACAGTTCTCTCACCCACAACATCAGTTGTTGTGCAGGGACGCTCCACGCCACTGAGACTTTCTTAAGCATTCCATTCAGCTTTCATAAAGACAGCCATTCTCTCTTCACGCTTGTATTTCATAAGTTTACGGAACCTTCAAGCAAACTGTGTAAATCCAGTAACACCTCTCACCCGCATAACCAGGTTTGGTGAACAAACAGCTCAACTCACGGAAGAAGTGTGTGAGGGTCCCAAGAGCATCCTCCCAGCCTCGGGCATCGATCAGGGGCTGCAGTGCCTACAATGGCTGGGTCTACGAAATCACCGCCCTGTGCCATTGAAAGTTAGAGCACAGGTTACATGGCTCCACTGTGCACATCTCCAAAAAGTCTCACTGAGCGAAGAAGTAAACTGCAGAAAGATCTATACGATAGGATTCCTTTTATGTTTAAATAAAGAAACTCATATAAAATTATACCATACACTTTCTATAGGACCATCTGTTTGAATGAAAATATAAAGGAAAAAACCCTACAAGGATGGGATATGGGGTAGGAACAGGGTCGGTGGTGGAGGAAGGGGAACTTTAGACTTTTCTGTTAAGGCACTGCTTTTCACAAGAAGAACATACTTATATATATAGTATATAACTGAGTTGTGTTTATTTAGTCATCAAGACCTAACAGACGGGTTTAGCACCCAAAACAAATAAGCCCACAGCCTGATAAGTACGCAACTTAAAAAAAAAAAAAAGACCGGGCACGGTGGCTCACGCCTGTAATCCCAGCACTTTGGGAGGCAGAGGGGGTGGATCATGAGGTCAGGAGATCAAGACCATCCTGCTAACACAGTGAAACCCCGTCTCTACTAAAAATACAAAAAAATTAGCTGGGCGTGGTGGCACATGTCTGAAGTCCTGGCTTCTCAGGAGGCTGAGGCAGGAGCATCGCTTGAACCCAGGAGGCAGAGGTTGCAGCAAGCCGAGATCACGCCACTGCACTTCAGCTTGCGTGACAGAGTGAGACTCTGTCTCAAAAAAAAAAAAAAAAAAAAAAAACACTCAAAATAAGACAGAAGTAACTGGCTTCAAAGAAGAGGCCAGGCCAGGTGCAGTGGCTCACGCCTGTAATCCCAGTACTTTGGGAGGCCGAGGCAGGAGAGGATTACTTGAGCCCAGGAGTTCCAGCCCTTAGGCAAAAACCCATCTTTACAAAAAACAGAAAAATTAGCTGGGCGAGGTGGTTTGCGCCTGTAGCCTCAGCTACTCGGGAGGCTGAGGCAGGAGAATCACTTGACCCAGGGAGGTCAAGGCTGCAGTGAGCTGTGATTATGCCAGTGCACTCCAGCCTGGGCAACAGAGCGAGACCGAGCCAGGCTGAGCAAGCCGATCTCATGGCTCAGAGGCAGCACAGGATGGAGCTCTCCAACAGGCAAGACCAAGGAAAGCCGGGGACTCATCACATCAGTGTGCTCTGACCAGACACAAAGGCCAGCGATGCTGGTCACTAAGCTGCCCTGGTGACCAAGTACTTCCGGCCCTTGCTCTGTTTTTCCGTTTGGATGGATGTGCTCCACGTCTTACAAATTCACAATGAAGTGACACTAAAAGCAACCTTTCAAGGTGGCTGAGATTACTGTGCAAATTAGAGAACTACTTTCGGCTTCGTTCACTGCCAGCGTTTGTTTCTGTCATTCATTCAGCAACAACATGGTGGTCCCTGCTACATCCAGGCCCAGTGCTCAGGGCTGGAGGCAGAGTTGTACACATGGAGCATACGGAGAGACACAAAGCAACAAATGGGCAGTTGGTTATTATTTCATGTAAATTGTGCTGTGAATCACAGGCCTTCATAAAGAGAATGACTGTCCTGTGGTGGGAGAACGGTCATGGAAGGTCCAGTGGAGGTGGCACTGAAGATGAGGAGGGAATTAGGAATGTGTGAGTGAAGGCAGGAGGGAAGCTTAGTCTTGCTCTAAGAAGGAACTGCAGGCCTCAGGTGGTAGGGAGGCGGCCCCAGCAGAGAAAAGGAAACAGGACTCCCGGGTAAGGAGCTCAAAGGTGCAGTAAGAGTGGGAGAGGCAGGGCCAGACAGAAACATACCTAGCCCTGTAGCCCTGATCAGAACAACGAGTGTTTCCTAAAAGCAACAGCGAAGCAGGAAGGATTCTTGAGCACAGACGCGGAATGCCCTTTTCTCATTCCCAGCAGAAAACAATGATTGAGCAGATCTGTGCTTCAAACGGCCCTGGTGTGCATCCATCCCCGCAGGGCCTGCAAATATTGCTTTCAAGCCCCCCTGAGCAGCCAGACATTGTGCAGCTGCCCTGGCCCATCATCCTCCACCCCCAAGGACGCCTGGTTAGAACCTTCTCACCATTCCACTCAAACCTTTAGACTGCTGGGCTGATGGAAACATTCCCAAAATGTTTTTCTGTGCAATTGAGATGCCTGCCTGGAAAATCCCTGCTGCAAGCATTTCTTTCTCGCAGGAGGCTACACCCAACTGTTTTGCTGCAAGGTTCTGCGTCACAAAAGGGATATCCCCAGCTAATACGACATTCAAACGAATGGAGAATCTGAGCTGCTTGAATTCAGGGTAATCAGCCCATCGGTGTGTGCTCCTCCTCGGCACTATCTAATCGAATTTTCTGTGTGCATGAATATAAATACTGTTGTTTGACCCACAGTGAACTTGTAAATAGCCTGATTGTATCAACCTGAACAGATCAGGTTTCCACAAACAGATGGACACCGTTCATTTTATTTTAATTTAAAATGAACACAATTTCCACTGGATACAGATAAAATTAATGACCTTAGACGGAATCAACTTGCCTGTGAAAAAAAAACCTGATAATCATATTATTGCCCGAGAAGATCATAACAGTCTTGGTTTGAGATATCACGTGCTATTTTGACCTTAATGCCTTTTTCTATTTCCCTGGAATGAGAATATCCGAACACATTCTTTGGGGTGGACTCAACATCAGTGTCACTTGGCTTAAACGGCAGGGGATAGATCACCACCCCAAAATTACTGAAACCAAGAGATCCACAGGATCAAGACCAGACCAAGAAAATCTTATAAAATGGTAATCAAATCAACTTCCTACCAAAACCAGGCTCTTCTTAAATTGCAGATATCAACTTACCCAGCTTATGAAGTAAGAACATGGAGACACAGGCTGGCCGCAAACAAATCCACTGAGAAAATAAAACAGCTAACCCACAGCACATTCACTAATGATGATGAAGCCGTTTTGGACCACATTTCAACTTTGTTCCAACAACCCCTTAGAGTGAAATTCGGCAGCCTTCTCTCAGTGTTTACGCGATTGGGCCACTGCAGGCAGGAGCCACCGCCGGGGGCTGCCTATGTCTTAAGTGTCCCTACTTTATGAGTTTCCAAGGGCAGGCAGCCCATGCTTATGGGTGTCGCTCTGAGAATGAGGCTGACCCAGGCCTTAGCCCCTCTTAACTCCCTACCACATACCTAATCTGGAGCAAGTCATTTCACCTGCCTGAGCCTCAGTTCCCCCATCTAAGAACGGGTACAATGATAGTAGCTACCTCACAGGGTTACGGGGGATGCAATGAGACTATGGTGTGTGTGTAATGGATCAGGCACAATGTCTTCTGCAGGGCAAGCCCCCGGCAAGTGGAAACTATGATTGTTATTGTTCTGTCCAGAACGCTGGGTCTCTTCCCAACAGCCTTGGCCTTACGGCCAAGACTCTGCAACCAGGGCTCTCTCCACCCTCTGTGAGTTCCCCAGCACCTTCAGCTGACCCTTGCCCTGCACCCCACCCATGCAGCCCCCACCACCCCAATCTCTTGCTGCCACTTCATACCACAGGGTAGTTCCCTGCTCAAAGCGGGAGGCTCCTGAAATCCTCATGGCTAATCCTCCACTGAACTTTCACCAAACTCCCATTTGGGGCATTTCTTTTCTTTTTTTTTTTCCAACAGAGATGGGGGGGGGGGTCTCACTATATGGACCAGGCTGTTCTCGAACTCCTGGCCTTAAGCGATCCTCCCATCTCACCTTCTCAGAGTGCTGGGGTTACAGGCAAGAGCCACCGTGCCCAGCCTCTATTTGGGTTTTTTGGTTTGGTTTTGTTTTTGTTTTGGAGACTGAGTCTCTCTCCGTCACCCAAGCTGGAGTACGGTGGTGCAATCTTGGCTCACTGCAACCTCTGCCTTCCAGGTTCAAGCAATTCTCCTGCCTCGGCCTCCGGAGTGACTGCAACTACAAGTGCATGCCACCATGCCTGGCTAATTTTTGTATTTTTAGTAGAGACGGGATTTCACCATGTTGGCCAGCCTGGTCTCGAACTCCTGGCCTCAAGTGATCCGCCCACCTCGGCCTCCCAAAATGCTGGGATTACAGGTGTGAGCCACCGTGCCCAGCCTATTTGGGGTATTTCTATCCTACTTTATTTCTCAGTTTGCCCCGACACTCCAGACCAATGCAGGCTCACACGTGAACATTGTGACGGCCAGGATGGTAAGCAGGGGGGACCCTGCTCTGAGTCTGTAGCCCAGTTCTGCCATGACTGGTTCTGACGTTTCCAGAAACTTACTCTTAAAGTTACACAAGTATGTCATGGGAAAAATGCCAGTCAAAATCATACATGCCAAACAACTGCAGAGATTCGGAGTTCAGAAGCGGGCAAAACCATTAGACACTGACAGAAGCCAGGAAAGCACTTACCCCTGGGGAGAGCAACGGTTGGCCCGAGGTGCAGGGCAGGGGGCAGGGGGGTGCTCAGTATGTCATCTTTTGATTTGGGTGCTGGTTACACGTGTGTGCTGAGTTGGCAAAAATTCACTGAGCTGTATGTGTGCATGTTTCTGGATGTATGTGATGCACGTATGTTTCTATAACAACATTTTACTGGAAAAAAAAAAGATAAGCAGTGCCTCAGTTTCCTCATCTGAAAAATGGGCAGTATTAACACCTACCACAAAGGCTGGTGCTGTTGTCCCTTGGCCTCCTGCTCTAAGTAAGTTCTACCCACTTCATCTAAAGGTCATGAACTAGGTGTCCATCCTGGGGTAGCCGACCCTAATTCTGCATTTATAGAAAGAAAGTTCTGGAGATGGGTTGTGCAACAATGTGAATATACTTAACACTACTGAACTGTACACTTAAAAATGGTTAAGACAGGATATTATGTTCTGTGTATCTTACCACAATTTTTTTAAAAAGATGAACTGTAAGAGAATATTCGTATCCTGATGATCAATTTATAATGCCCCTGAGGTAATGACAGGTGAGAGAAACACCAAATAGCAAGCACACAGGCCAACCTGGGTCCATCCAGGGCACAACCTCCCTGCACGGTGCAAGGTAAGATGGAGACTTCCCATTTCCGCAGCAAGGCAAGGAGCACTCCCAAGTACCTTTGGTCATCCTCACGGCAAGCGCCAGGTCACCCTCAGCAAGCTGGAAGCCTTCACACCAACCAAGCCTCTCCTCGTGAAATTTCAGTAATTAACACTTATCTGATTTCAAAGGTTTTACAGGGAAATTCATCTTCACACTGGCTAGTTATGGCTGCTCTGCAAAGCCAGGGGTCGGGGGATGCTTCGGGTCCCTGCTTATGAGTTTACACTGCAAATAGGGATCACATCAACCCGTAGCACACAGCAGATAAGAGGTCCCTTGTCACCAAGGTTCCCTGGGCCCTCAGGTGACATGACTCTCTCTGGGAGGAGATCCAAGATGCTCCGCCTTGAAGTCAGCATGGACGATTTTCTCAAAAGCCTGGAACATGTAAACTGACCTGGAGTCCCAGGAGCTTGCGGGAATGCTCAAGCGCAAAACTCTCCACCACTGTCATAGCTTGTCAGCCCGTTCAGAGTCCGGGGTGTCCTCGGTAATTTACGGTGGGAGGGGAAGGTGGGTAACAGGGTCCAACATCTGTAAATGAGGGTCTGAACACTCAGGGGCATCTGATTACCAAACTGACTGATGCTATTAAGTGAGGATGCACCTTACAAAAAGTCAACATCAATGGAAATAATAATAATAATTGTATTATTACTAATAGATTAAGGGCTTTTTCTATGCCAGGCACAGTACTACAAAATTCACGTGACTGATCTTTCTTGCAAGTAACTTCATGCAGCTTTTTCTGACTAGCTCCTCTTAGAGAAAGAACTTACAACAGCTGTTTAAAAAAAAAAAAAATAGCATTCCAGTCCTATACCACAAGCAGAAGTGACAGGAAAGAAGCACAGGGAAGCATCATGAGACACAGCCCATGAGAAGGTCAAATACACTGGATTTTTAGGGATGTGGGATTACCAGACAGCATTTGGCTGTGTGACCTTGGGCAGGTTGCTTGACCTCTCTGGTGCCTCAGTTCCTTCATCTTTAAAAGGAGAGGGCTCAATTTTAAAACACTATGGGCCGCACAGTGGCTCATGCCTATAATTCCAGCACTATGGGAGGCTGAGGCGGGCAGATCACGAGGTCAGGAGATCGAGACCATCCTGGCTAACACGGTGAAACCCTGTCTCTACTAAAAGTACAAAAATTAGCCGGACATGGTGGCGGTGCCTATAGTCTCAGCTACTCGGGAGGCTGAGGCAGGAGAATGGCGTGAACCCAGGAGGCAGAGCTTGCAGTAAGCTGAGATTGCGCCACTGCACTCCAGCCTGGGCGACAGTGCAAGATTCAGTCTCAAAAAACAAACAAACCAAAAAACCTATGAATCTGGAATAAAACAGCACAGTGGTAGAGCAAGGACAGTATATCAGTGGCAACTAACAGAAAGCCTAAAAGGAACCTTAGCCCACATTTGAAAACTTTAGTATCTGATAATAGCAATATTTTAAAGCAACGGGAAAAGGGCACATTATTGAGTGAATGATAATAGACAATTCGTTAACTATTTGGAGGGAAGGAATAGCATTATTCCCTGCCTCACACCTTATACCAAAAATTTATCCTGGGTGTAGATGCTTAGTTCTAGGTTAATTTTACAGTTCTAGAGTTTTTTAAAATGGGGAATGATTGCTCAATCTAAAAATTTGGAAGAACTCTCTAAGCCATGAAGACACTAATTAAGAGGTCACTAATTAAGACACTCAACTCTGACCACAGAAAAATATATAATTTCTACATATCAATAAATACCTCAAACAAAATTAAGAGGCTAGAAAAACAAAAAAAGTTGGAGGGTAATAACTGCTACACAAATGATTTGAAAGAGGATGAATAGCTTTCTATATTTCAAAAGAAACCCTTACAATCTTTTTTTTAAAGGCACGTGCCATAATTGAAAATAAAACACACAAAGAATATAAACGACTTGCAAAGCAAATGCAAACAGTCAACAAACCGATAAAATGAGGGGAGTGGATGAGGTTTAATGGAACAAATCCTGACTGAGGGTCACTGGGCAACATTCACACTTTTAAAGAGCTCAGAGTCCACTGCAATTGGGTACGCGTGGCCTTGCTGTGTGGTCAGAAGGGTGCATTCCTGAAAGTCCTGGCTTTGAGATGCAGCCTGGCCACAGGCTGCCCGGGACATGCCCGGGTGCAGGAACCAGTGTGGCCCAGCTCCAGCCTGGAGATGCTCCGACCCACAGGCAGCCGTAGTAGCTGTGAGCAGTGGCTCCCACAGGGCCCTCTCCTGCCCTGCTTGGAACCAGATGGTGGGGAGAAGAAAATGCTCATCTCTGGGCCCTTCCTTCCCATCTGTGGCCAACTCAGCTGCCCAGAAGATGCTCAAGGTGATGGAGATGGAAGGAAGGGGCAGGAGCAGTTCACTGCCTCCTTCTGACTAGTGCTCCCTGTGGCCCTGCATGGACTACACTCCGGTCATGCTCTGGGATCTGCCAGTGCAGCCCTTTGATTGTAAAAATAAAGCACAGAGGCCGGGCGCGGTGGCTCATGCCTGTAATCCCAGCACTTAGGGAGGCAGAGGCAGGTGGATTGCCTGAGCTCAGGAGTTCGCAACCAGCCTGGGCAACACAGTGAAACTCTGTCTTTACTAAAATACAAAAAATTAGCCGAGTGTGGTGGTGTGTGCATATAGCCCCAGCTACTCAGGCTGAGGCAGGAGAACTGCTTGAACCCGGGAGGCAGAGGTTGCAGTGAGCCAAGATCACATCACTGCACGGCAGCCTGGGTGACAATGCGAGACTCCGTCTCAAAAAATAAAAATTTAAATTTAAATTAAAAAAATAAAGCACATAGTGATAATAACATAAAAAATCATGCACATAACCTTAGCTACCATGTACTGAGTGGCTACTAAGTACTTAACAGGCAGACTTTATTCCAATGGACAAAGTGAGGTGTTGCAAAGTTTGACTGACTGATGATTCATTCATTTGTTCTCTCACTCAAAACTATGTACTGAGCACCTACCAGGTGCCAGGCCAGGTTCTACATGCTGGGGATACAGTCGTGGGGAAAAAACAAGCAAACCCCTGCCTTTCTAGCAGGATGAAATAATAAACAAAATAAGTAAGAAACATGTGGTTTGTCAGATGATAACATATGCTAAGGGAAAAAAAATGTAAGTCAGGGAACGAGAAATAAAAAATTGTGGGAGTGGGTGCCAACTTTTTGGATGGATGGAATGATCAAGGGCAGCCCGAGAAAGTGACTTCTAAACGGAGACAGGAGGGAAGCGAGGTGGAGCATGTGGTGTTGGCGTTTAGGCAATGGGTATCCCAAGCAGAGGAAGCAGTCAGGGCAGAGTCCTCGAGGCACAGTGGGCTTGGTGTATCCAAGGAGGTGGCCCAGATCACACCATCAGTAAAGGAGGGAGGCTTCCACTTGCCACGCCTTCTGGGCAGACAGGCGCGGGAGGCAACATGGTGTGTCCAAGGTCACATGATTAATCATTGCGAGACCAGTCAAGCATGGCACGTCGGGGACAGGGCACAGAGCTGCATCCTGGGGAGTCACACCCATCCACATCCCAGCACTCTGATGCCACACCTCCACCCTCCTTGGAGGCTCCTGGAGGAAAGACCCAGGTGACAGCTCTTCCCTGGCACCAGGTGGGTCCCCTGGCTTCGCCTCCCGCTTCCTCGGGCCCTGGGAAAGGTTCTCCTGACTCAGCTGCTAGGTGAGCTGAGGGCTCCTGTGGTGGCGAGATGGAGCGAGGGCAACAGCACTAGTCCCTGGGGAGGCTCAGGGCGACCCCAGGGATTCTAAAGGTACTTAAAGAGACTGCAAATAAGTTCAGGGATTTATCTGTTGGGCTCAATGTATTGGCTTGGCATGAGAGGTCATTCAGGAAATTTTTCAAAATTAGGGATAGTCAATCTGCTAAAAGACAATTATATCTGTGCGTATGCCTCCTGCACCAGCGTGTGGAACATACACACACATGCAGGTGCACACACTTCTACCAAACACACGTCTGAATGTGAACACTACTTGTTCAACTTCAACATCTAATGATGAGGTGATCTGTGGCCAGCATGAAAATACACAGAAAGCATGGACTCCTGAGCCCCAGGACTGCAGTCTGAAAGCAGAAGAAACACTTCAGACCTGTGCACCTTGAGCATGTCGCTTCTTTAGCTGTCCTTGGCCTTGACTGCCTTATCTGTAGAGCGGAGCTCATTAGATTACTATAAGTACAGAATAAAGCGCTCAACTTAGTGCCCGACATCCAGAAGAAGTGCCATGAAATGGAAGCTATCAAATCGCAAGATGGTTTTGGAAGTATGTGCAGTGCAATCATTTCATTTAGGAGACAAACCAAACCCACGTAAGCAAAGTTATGAGCCATTTCTAAATACAAATGGCAATGGAGGTGAGATAATCAACAACCAGCCCCAACTAGTAATTTGCAACAGAAATGAATGTTTCTTAGTCAATCATCTTCTTTTTCCCCTTTCCTGGTGGTGACATGGTTTGAATCAGCCAGTCTGGGAAAAGCCATGACACATGGGTTGACCTCTTGAAAGCAGTTAACTTGGAAGGAAAAGGAATGATTCTTAAACCCAGTGAACCCAGTTCTCCAAGCAAAGGTCGGACGGCAGGCCCAGGCTTGCTCCTCAAGGTGTGGCCCCAGCCTCCTCAAGCCATGTGAGTACGTCACAGAGATGCCTCAAGTGTCCCAACTTCCTACTTAGTCAGCACTAACTATGTGGGTAGAGACGGCCCGGTGTGAAAAATGAAACACGGGTAGGGTCGTAGAATCGAGACTGGATTGGTGCATTAGTGTCCTAGGGCCTCCTGAACAAAAGACTGTAAACCAGGTGGTCTGCACATCAGCAATGTGTTTTCTTACAGGTCTGGCGGCTGGAGTCCTAAGTCAAGATGTCAACAGGGTTGGTTTCTTCCGGAGGCTCTGAGGAAGGTTCTGCTCCATGCCTCTCTCAGCCTCTGGGGCTGCCGAAACCCTTGGCGTTCCTTGGCTAGCAGCTGCATCTTTCTCTGCTGTCACATGGTGCTCATCCCTGTCTGTCTCTCTGTGTCCAAATTTCCCTCATTTTTTACAGATACAGTCACTGAATTTGGGCCCACCCTCCTCCAGCATGACCTCCAGCATGATCTTAACTTGACGGCTTCTGCAAAGATCCTATTTCCAAAGAAGGTCACACTCACAGGTACAGAGGCTACAGCGTGAACATGCCTTCTGAAGGCTACAGTTCAACCCATAACAATGACCATCCCAGAAGACGTCAGAACAAGCTCAGGCTAGCTGGTGGTTACAGCTGAGAGTTCAGCAGGAGAAGGGCGGGTGGGCTGAGTACTCAGGCTTCCCTTTTCCAATTATTCACCCTGGATGGCAGATAATTTTTTTTTATGCAGAAGGAGGTGAACTGATCGAAGATAACCTATGTAAAAGAGGGTACGTGCCTAGCACACAAATGCCACTTAGTGATGCCACCATGGATGGATCTGGAGGAGGCTCGAAGCTCTGACACTCGGTGACATTTCCACTACCCAGTGACACAGAAGCCTCAGAGGTAGCAGCCACGTGGGCCCCCGGCTAAGGGAGAGACGTGGGAGGGGGGCGGGAGAGGCTCTGCTCTGCCTTGGGAAACAGGGAGGAAAGCTGAATAAAGGCACAGGCTTTTGTGAGCAGAGGCAAGAGACTCGAGTGAACTGTCAGGAAAGTCAGCTGCCGGGGGTGCCGGGTGCGTCAGTGACTCAGACGGGCTACACCGATCCCACAAAAGACACATCCTCCCACCAAGAGAAATCTGTTTGACTTTAGAAAAGTACAGGTTACAGTGATACTCACTACACACCCCACCTTCCTGCGCAACAGAGGGGAGACAGGAGGAACGGGAACTGCACCCAGGTCCCAGAGGGATCCACCTTTACTGGGATTTTATTTTCCCCAAAAGCAGGACTGTACTCAAATCACATTCGCCTGGGGTGGTACAGTATCAGAATCCTCTAGTAAGAAGGCTCCAGCCTCATAATATGTGGGACCCCCGTAGGAATGGATCAGATTCTGTGACCTTCCTTGATCCTGAATGAGCTTGATTTTCCCCCGGGCTTAACTGTAACAATTTATCTATAGAGATAAATTTATAACGGCCTGACTGAAAGATAGACTCTTTGAGAAGGTTTTCACGCAATGGTGATGGTCTTACTGTCCCAGCCAAAAGCCCTATCCTCTCACCCTTAATGCGGACCCTTGTACAAAGGTTTTCAGATGTCCCCGCACCTGCCCATGTATCAGGTTCCTAGATGCTAGAATGGTCACACACACAACGGCTTCTTCTCTTACAGTTCTTGAAGTCAGAGCCTAACACGGGCCTCACGAGGCTAAAATCAAGGTGTGGGCAGGGCTGGCTCCTTCTGGAGCCTCCAGAGGAGAAGGGGTTTCCTTGCCTGTTCTCCAAGGCTGCCTGCATTCCTGGGCTGGTGGCTCCTTCCTCCATCTTAAAGCCAGAAATCGCACGGCTGCTTTCTGCCTCCGCGCATCTCCTCCTCTGACTCAGACTCTCCCACCTCCCTCTGTCCCTGGTGGGGACCCCTGTGATGACACTGGCGCCCCTGGATAATCCAGGGTAACCTCCCCATCCCAAGTTCCTTAACCCATTCTCCTCTGTGGAATCCCCTTCACCCTGCAGCCAGAGTATTCCATTTCTGGGGAGTAGGACGTGGGCATCTGTCCGCCACACAGATCTCAGTGCCCCACAGTTTCACAGCCCATCTCCTCGAAGACCAACAAGCCCCAACCAAACTGCTGACTGATCCAGAGTCATCTCTGCCACCCGGCCCCTCACACTGTGCCCACCCACACTTGCTGACTCCGGGCTCACTGAGTGTCCCAAGTATGGCTACTCTCTGTGTCATGTACCATCTGAGAAACCATGCACCAATCTCTCTCTTTACTCTCCCTCATGGGCCCATCCCAAGATATCCCCAAGATGCAGCAATAGCATCGTGACCTCCAGAAAGCTTTTCTTCATCCTCCCAATCCACCCTAGAGACCTCTCTCTTCTTCCCCCCTTATATCCGTGTCATGCTGCATTAGGAATAACTATTTAATCATTTGTCACAGTATGGGGGAATACTTCAAAGGCAAGGACCACAGCTCATTCATCTGTATCTAGCCAAGACCTGATTTATAATGGGTAAGTCCATCAGTAAGTGATGGATAAAGGGATGAAGGGACGGACGGAGGGATGGGTGCATAGATGGAGGGATGCCGGGGTGGATGGATGCGTGGGTTGTGTGGACTGGTAGGCAAACAAACTGAAGGAAAGCACAAAGGAAGGGAGGGAGCATGGGCGAGTGCCTAACAGAAAAATATCATGCTCACTAAATATTTGTTGAGTGAAAGTAAGTAAATAGCTGATGATGGCGGTAAAGGAGGGCGAGCAGGCATGAATTAGGACCACGCTCTATGACCCTAATTCTATGTTTCTTTCATTTACATTGAAAGAACTCAGCTGAGCAGTTAACAACATGAGGAAGAAACTCAAGACTTGGGCATCATTTGTGCTAAGTCAGAGAGGGAAGCCCCAGCAAGCAGGTAGCTGTGACCTCAAACCAATGACCAGGAGGATTCCAGGAATAGTTACACTGTCAACCAGAATTAGCAAAAACTCAATGAACTATTTTAATTTTCCAGGATGACTCAAAAATACATCTCTCTGGGACCAGCAAAAAGTGTACGAACTTCTACCAGGCCAGGAACCAGCTCCGAGCTCCACCTCTGGTCATGTCAACTCGATGCATGAGCACAGCTTCAAGGTACTCCCAACCTCACTCCAGGCCCCTGTCTCTGGCTACATTCAGCTTTTAAAAATGTATCCAGCATGCCGGTGGACTGGGGAGCCACAAGGTCACAGGAGGTAGGGCCAGCCTCGGCGCTGTTTAGAATGAAAAAAAAAAAGTCTTCACTGTAAGGCCAGACAAGTGCCAATTTCAACCACTTCCTTCCAAATCCTGTATTTCTATGAAGTTGTCATGAATGTGAAGGATATTCTTCTCCAACATTTTATTATGAAAAATTTCAGACTTAAAGAAAAGTTGAATACTGTTATATACCCACCAAAATGGCTAAAATTAAAAAGACTCACAATAACAAGTTGGCATAGATGTGAAGCAACCAGAAATCTCCCATACTGCTCCTGGGAATGTAAACTGGTACAACCACTTTGGAAAACAGGTTGGTTTTCTCTACAAAAGCTGAATCTATGCAAAACCAGCGAATGGCAACTCATGCTTAACTATAAGCCAAGAGAATTTCATGCATATATTCCCAAAAAGGCATATGCAAGAGACTTCCTAGCAGTATTATTCATAAACGCCAACGAAGGGAACAACGTGAATGCCCACCGTCAGTAGAATGGGATATTTTTAGGATAAAATGTGATCCAGCAATAAAAATAAATAACCTTCAGCTCTAAACAGAATGTAGATGAAGTTCACAAACACATGTGGAGCCAAAGAGGCCAGACATAAAAGAACACGCATAGATTTGCTTTCCGTAAAGTTGAAACTTATAAAAAACTAAATAAACACAGACACTGCGGTCAGGAGAGTTATCGCAGGGGAGGAGGATGAAGGGTGGTCTCTGGAAAGTGTTTGACGGTGCTTCCGGGGTAGAAACAAAATCCAACTGATAGCCTGGTGGCAGGTCCATGAGATGGGATAATTCATGGAGCTGTTCATTTGGTTGTGTACTTTTGGAAGAAAGTAATACTTCAAAAAAAAGAAAGAAGAAGAAAAGAATGGATGAACCACCATACACCCACCACCTAGATTCTACAATGAACATGTCCCTGTTGGTGTTTTTTCTGGTATCTATTTATTCCTTTATCCATTCATCAGGCATTATCATTATTACTGATGATAAATGATATTTTTGGCACGCAGGCTGTGAAGCCAAAGGCTCTCACACACTCAGCCAGCCTCCCCCACCGTGGGCTCTCGGCCAAGCCAGGGTGGGTCTGCAAACCTCACTCTCCACCATCGCCTTGTTCCCCGGCACCCCCTTTCCTGACACACTTTGAGCCAACGAACTGGAGAGCTGAGAAATTCTGGAGCAGACAAAAACCAAGAAAACACATTCCTTTCAGGTCCAGGCCCGCCTGGCCCGCGCACGTTGTCTGAACTGCACCATCACCCTATTTGCAGCTTCTTCAGAAACCAGGCCCCAAACTGCCGAGCTCACGCCCTGTGTGCTCACTCCTGGGAATCCAAACAAACTCAAAACATGTCCAAAGCCATCCCAGGAACTGAGAGAAGACTCTTGCCAATTATAAAGCAAAAGTTCTCTTCTTATATTAGAGTTGGTGGAGAGAGGCTCAGGGCCCTTCCAAAGGAAGTTGGGTCGCTTCCCACAGAGCTGCCCGGAAGCCAAACTGCAAACCTGCTCCTCTGGCGGGCTGGGGCCTGCGCTGTAACCCCTCCCAGGTGCTCCTCTACAAGGCAAGAGCGGGCTTCCTAAGCTTTTTTGTGCCTTGGACCCCTTGGTAGTCTGGTGAAGCCTCTGGGCCCCTTCTTAGAGCAATCTTCTTAAAAGCATAAAATACATTCATAGGAAACTGCAAAGGAAAGGAAGCTGATCAAAATAGCCCTTAAAATTTCCAGTGTAGTAACAGATGCCCTCTTTATTAATCCATCGTATACCAAGACCTAGCTGTGGGCCTGATAACTACTGGAACGTTGGGGTACTGATGAATGTAATGATATTCCAAGATATCCACAACATCAGGAATGAAATATGCAAACACCCGCGATTTCTATTGGTGACCAAGTCACAGGCACTGCTAACACCACTGTGGTTGGTACTGCCTACAGCCGTCATGGAAACAAATGCTAAATTTCAGTTACAGGTTGGTGACCATAAAGATGTCTTTTTTAAAATGTCACATCCAAGTTCACGGATCACTTGAATTCTATCCAAGGACCCAAGGTTGAGAATTCCTGGAAGTCAGGAGCTTTCTTTTGTACCCTTTGTTTTATTGCCCATGAGAAAATGCTCTCTGCACCTAGGTATAGATCCAAACAAACTGCAAGCAGGGATGCAAACAGATACTTGTATTCACAGCAGCACTATTCTCACAGCCAAAACGGAGATGCAACCGAAACACCAACTGACAAATGAATGGACGAATGCGTGCTTGCTCATACACACACACACACACACACACACACACACACACACACACACACACACACACACATTAGCCAGCCTTTTAAAAAAAGAAAGGATTCTGATACATGTTGCAGCATGGATGAACCTTGAGGGCATTACGCTAAGTAAAATAAGCCAGTCACAAAAAGACAAATCTTGTATGATTCCACTCATACGAGGTTCCTAGAGGAGTCAAATGCATACACGTAGAAAGCAGAAAAGTGATTGCCAGGGGTGGGGGGTAGGCGGAATGTGGAACTATCATTTAATGAGGACAGAGTTTCAGTTTGAGAAGATGAGAATGTTCTGGAGATGGACGATGGTGGATGGTTGCATGACAATGTGAATGTACTCAACGAACTTTAACATTTAAAAATGATTGGCTGGGCCAGTGGCACACATCTGTAGTCCCAGCTACTTGAGAGGCTGATGTAGGAGAACCATTTGAGCCCAGGAGTTCCTGGGCAACATAGCCATACTCTGTCTCTTAAAAAAATTTTTTTTAACATTTAAAATGGTAAATCTTATGTTACATATATTTGACCATATTTAAAAAAAATTTAAAGACATAAAAATAGGGGGCAGGCGTGGTGGCTCACACCTGTAATCCCAGTACTTTGGGAGGTCGACACGGGCAGATATCTGAGGTCAGGAGTTTAAGACCAGCCTGGTCAACATGGTGAAATCCTGTCTCTACTAAAATACAAAAATTAGCCGGGCATAATGGTGGGTGCCTGTAATCCCAGCTACTTGGGAGGCTGAGACGCGAACATTGCTTGGACCCAGGAGATGGTGGTTGCGGTGAGCCAAGATCGCGCCACTGCACTCCATCCTGGGCAGCTGAGCAAGACTCCATCTCAAGAAAAATAAATAAATAAAATAAAAATTAAAAATAAACAAATAATTTAAAGAAATAAAAATAGGGGCCAGGCGCAGTGGCCCAAACCTGTAATCCTAGCATTTTGGGAGGCCAAGGTGGGTGGATCACTGAAGGAGTTTGAGAACAGCCTGTCCAATATGGTGAAACCCCATCTCTACCAAAAATACAATAATTAGCCAGGCGTGATGTCACATGCCTGCAGTCCTAGCTACTCAGGAGGCTGAGGCAGGAGGATCGCT
The DNA here is from genome assembly GCF_024542745.1 of Macaca thibetana thibetana. Taxonomy (NCBI): domain Eukaryota; kingdom Metazoa; phylum Chordata; class Mammalia; order Primates; family Cercopithecidae; genus Macaca; species Macaca thibetana. The sequence goes on along the minus strand of NC_065597.1, from coordinate 24,538,193 downwards.
TGAACCTGGGAGGTGGAGGTTGCAGTGAGCCAAGATAGCGACACTGCACTCCAGCCTGGGCAAAGGAATGAGACTCCATCGAAAGAAAATAAAAGAAAAGGACAGGACAGGACACGACAGGACAGGACAGGAAAGGAAAGGAAGAGAGAAAAGAAAAGAAAAGAAAAATGCTCCCTGCAGAACACGGGAAGGTGCAGTTACCATCAAGAATAGGAAGAGCCTCACTTGTGGCTGACGGCTGAGTCACCAGGTGGCCCCGAGCAGGGCCTGTGCCACCAAACCCACCAACGAGATGTGCCACCCTGGGCAAGTTACTTCACCTCTCTGACCTCAATTTCCGCATCTGCAAAATGAGGGCCATGATCGCTGCAGCTGCCGTACCTTGGGCAATGATGGCATGCCTGGCTTGGAGATAAGCATTTTGCAGACACTTTCTCACAAACTTCCAGATAACCCTATGAGCTTAGTAGGTTGTGTCTAGCACGTTACAGATGACTTAGTTAACTTACCCAAAGTCACCTGTCTAGGACATAGCAGAGCCAGGCTGGCTGAAGAACTCAGACTTGTAATTCTCTCTGTATCTCTCTGTCACCTGTAGACGGTCTCTGTCCCTCTAAGCTCCGGTGGGACAGACATCGTCTCTGTTGCATGTGCCATGTTACCCCCAGAGCCCACCACAGAGGAGGTGCTCGATAAACACTTGCTGAGCAATTGAGAGAATCCAGCTCTGTCTGACCCCAATACTGGTTTCCTTTATAAGCGAGGGACCGTGGCATTACAGGATCCTGTCTTACAGTCTCCTAACAGACGCTGTGACAAGCCTAGCACATCACAGGTCAGAGGGTTCTGTAAGGAACCCCAAAAAGGGGCAGAGGCCAAGGGAGCCAGTTTAAGAGACAGAAAAATAAGCCTACTCCAAGGAGTACAGAAACACTGCCCACACATGGGCACACGTACACACGTACATGCACGCCTGGCAGAAATACCTACAACTCAGGAGCCAGGAGCTGCAAATTTCTGCCAGTGTGCGGGAGCTGGTCTTTAGTTCAAGAGGCCTTGACGTTTGGAGGGAGCCGAGGGATGAGCTGGGTGTCACATCCAGGCTCCTGGCTAAAGGAAGCTGCGTCTGAGCGAGGTTCAGGGTTACCTGGTGGTGATCCAGCTCACCTTCCTCCCGGGGGAAGATGGAGGCTCCACCAGGGACTACGAGGTGGTTGGGGAACAGGCATAGTGTCTCCAGACAAAAGACGATGTCCTCTTGGTTCTTTTCCAGACTTCGTTCTAGGCCACCATGCCTTTTCGCGGGGAGGGGGCTTGGCTGGGATCTAAATGAGGCAACCACGGTTGGGCTGGGTGACTCGAGAACTTGAATTTGTCAGACTGGATGAGTCAGTTGCTTGGCCGGGGCCCAGGTGAGCTTGAGGTGTTGTGAGGGAAGCCCTGCTTCTGGAGTCCAACCAAAACGGGCTGGGAGGGTACCAGACCCACCTCGCGGCCATGTGACCGTGGGCCCCACATCCCTCTGTGTGACAGGGGGTGAGTCTGTCCCCCATTCAGGCCTGGCGCTCAGATGGAACAAGATGGCAAACAGGGAGTGACTCCACAGTAACCAAAAGAAATGAACTCGATGTTCAGGAATCAACAGAGAGATCTCCAACACATAAGCATCCTCGGATAGGGTAGAAAAAGGCAAGCTGCAAGAGAACTTTAAAAACATACACAAAGCAGGCCGGGCGCGGTGGCTCAAGCCTGTAATCCCAGCACTTTGGGAGGCTGAGATGGGCGGATCACAAGGTCAGGAAATCAAGACCATCCTGGCTAACACGGTGAAACCCCGTCTCTACTAAAAATTACAAAAATCTAGCCGGGTGAGGTGGCGGGCACCTGTAGTCCCAGCTACTCGGGAGGCTGAGGCAGGAGAATGGCGTAAACCCGGGAGGCGGAGCTCGCAGTGAGCTGAGATCCGGCCACTGCACTCCAGCCTGGGCGACAGAGGGAGACTCCGCCTCAAAAAAAAAAAAAAAAAAAAAAAAAAAAAAAAAAACACCATACACAAAGCAAAGAGCAGTAGCTCACGCCTGTAATCCCAGCACTTTGGGAGGCCAAGGCGGGAGAATCACTTGAGCCCAGGAGTTCGAGGCCAGTCTGGGCAACATGGTGAAGTCCTGTCTCTACCAAAAAATTAGCCAGGCGTAGTGGTGCGTGCCTGTAGTCCCAGCTACTCAAGGGGCTGAGGTGGGAGGATCACTTGAGCCTCGGAGGTCAAGCCTGCAGTGAGCTGTGATCACACCACTGTACTCCGGCCTGGGTGACAGAATGAGACACTGACTCAAAAAAAGAAAAAATATATATATACACACACACAAAGAAATGTTATATATTGTTTTAAGATTATGTGTGTGTCTGTAAAAATATTTTAAGTGTGAAGATGCACAAGAGACTTATAATAAGGGGGCACCTGGAAGTGGGTAGTAAATTAGAGGTGAATGTCAAGTAATTATACTTGACATTTCCAGTAATGTTTTATTTCTTTCACCTAAAAAAAAGGCAAAGCAAAGAGGACAAAATAGTAACAATGCTCTAGTCGGGGCGGTGGAAATGCAATTTTATGATACTAATCTTTGTGGCTTTTGCTTCCTGTTTGCTTGTTTGTTAGTCAACCTGGAAGGCATCCTGACATTAGTAGGTGGTGAAGCCACATGTCCCACTGATTGGGTACGCGAAATTGTGTGTTTGTTCTTTTTAATTTTCCAAACTCAAAAAAAAAAGAAAAGTCTATCGCAGCATGGGGTGCTCACTAAATGGCACCCTTCTAACAAAAATCCTGGCCCAGACACCCCTTGGCTCTGCTAAGACACCCCTCTGACCTCTGGCTACTTCAAGTGAGAAAGAGAACTCCACTGGGCGCTGCACAGGCCCTCGGGGAGCTCTGGGCGTCCTTCAGTGGACGGAGCAGCACTGAAGCTCTGCGTCCCTCCTGTGTCAATCCAGGTGTGGCCACCTGGCTTAGGGCTCTGATGACAGGGTCCAACCCACCAATCACACTCCAGGAAACCCAGTGACATCATCGATCGCCAATGGGAGCTCCTGATCATCATGGGCCAATCGGTGTTGCCACACTGGGTTGACAGGATTCCAGCTAGAAGCAAAGATGTCTGACATTCCCCTTGTCTTAGGCAGTGGCAGCCCTTATCAAGTGCAAATGGACACGCAGAAACCTCGTCCATCTGCACTTGGCTCCTAAATTTCAGATTTACTCTTAACTTGTAACGGCACCTCTGAAATCCTGCTTAGACGCTTTTCTTCTCACCTTCCTGGATAAAAAGAAAACAATATTCTGTACCCTACATTTCATTGTTTCAGACACTGGCCTTTCTTGGAGAAATTCTATCTGTAAGATTTGGGATGCCAAAAAGATAAGGAAACATTCAGGATACCTTTCTCCTTTCCCTAATCTTGGCCAAGCCCCAATTGAAGAAAAGTATCTTATGTTTGACAACCCAACCGACCCCCTAAACTGGCCATTTTGAAATCTACAACATATCATAGGAGCTTTAAAAGCCACTTGGTTTCTCCTGTTAGTTCATCATCCCACATCTGCCTACAAATACGCAAGACTTAGGAGGAAAAGAAAATCCACTCCAGGGAGGGGCTTTTTGGAGAAGCTCCACACAGACTCAGCCCGCTGGGTTCAGGGTTTGAATATAAGCACCCTCCCCTTAGCTGAAGTACCTTCGAGACACTCAGCCCCCTCCTCTTCTGGAAGCAGAAATGCTATTGTTGCAACCCAGTCCTTCCAAGAACCCGCAGTGGCATTTCAGGGAGGCGGCCGACCTTGGTGGTCACCGTTCCACAGAGCAGAACGACAGCGGGGGCAGCTCGTGTTTGCTATTTGGGGGGGTGGCAAATGCGAAGCCACCAGATAACTAAAACCTCTGCTGTCTTCCTGCCACTGCCGACCATCACCATAGGAACCACATCCTGCTGCTACCATGGCAACCGTGCAGTACCATCCGCTCAGCAAGCAATGATGCAGAGGCCACTCAGGAAGGCTTGCCGAAAGGCCTCGGGGCTGAAAGGGTCCTGTGGTCCACAATCACAGCGACCGGGCAGTGACAGAGAAAAGCATTCCAGAACAATACATTCTTTGGTTTAAAAGCCCTCCTCCTGTTCCTCAAGAATTTATCTCAAAATTAAATCCTGTATAAAGCACATTGCTATTCCTGGGCTGCAAAAAGCTCCAGGGCAAAATGCAACAGTGAAGAGCTCGGGGGTGGGGGGTCCTTTTTCTGATGCATGGCCACAGCTAAGTTAAAGAGGATGCGAAACCCAGGGAGTTCCCCACAATTCAGCCATACACTCACGACAGCAGCAGCTCCTACGGTAGACCCAGGCACCAGGGCTGGCCCTCTCAGGAGCAGCCTCTGATTTCCTCCTCCTAACCCTACTTGCAAACCTAATTCCTCACTTCCTACACACATTTCACAGAGGAATGAGGCTCAGAGAAGCGATTTGCCCAAGGTCACACAGCACAACGGGCAGACTGTCTGACTCTCCAGTCATGAGAAATTCTGATCAACTTAATTATATCCAATGCCAAGTTCCATGAATCAGGCCCTACTTATTCATCACAGCTCATCTTGATTTTCTTTCTTTGTCTTCTCTCTCTTTCTCTCCCTCCCTCTCTCTCTCTGTTTCTTTAAGAGATGGGGTCTCACTATGTTGCCCAAGCTGGTCTTGAACTCCTGGGCTCAAATGATCCTCCTACCTTGGGTTCCCAAAGTGCTGGGATTAAAGGTATGAGCCACTGCACCTGCCAATTTTTAATAAGCATTGTTTTAAGTAAGCAAACACTCTCTACACCATAGAAATTGCTTATTTGTTCTAGGCATTGTTCAAGAACTTTACAAGTGCGATCCTGTTTGTATCTCCCAGAGTCTCTGAGGTAGAAACCACTACAGATGAAGAGACCAAGGCAGACAGATGAAGTAACTTGGCTGAGTGCACACAGCAGGCAAGAGGCAGACCTGGGGATCAAACCCGGCCAACAGGACTCCAGAGAATGGGCTCACAGCTGCTTTGCTATACAGCTTCCTGACTACCTGGGCAGCTGAAATGCAAATCTTAGGCCCCACCTGCTAAGTATAGTCTCCCAAGGCCTCCCACCCTTGAAACTGGGAAACGACCCCACCGGGCTGCCTAGGTGCAGGCGCATCACCAGCCACTGCTGCACCCCTGCTGCAAAGCCAACATGACAGCTTTAAGGAACAGCCCCTAGAAGGCAGATGGGACCTTCCCAGGGAGCCACAACTACAATGCTTGTTCTTTCAGAGCCCACTTCCCATTCATTGCCATTCAGGATGACAAAGCCCTCAACACTGAGGGCTGGAGGAGAGGAAGGGAACATTACTGAGTCTACCATGTCCCAGCACCTCACTGAGGCATCTCCATGATGGACATACTTGAGTGAACCATGTCAAATTGCCATTCTGTAGATTAAAATGGTAAAATGCTGGCAATTTCATATGTTTTATCCTGTCTTATCGTCATAACAACCCCACTTTACAGATGAGGAAACTGAGGCTCAATTTCCTCAAGTGAGGTTAAATGGTTGGCCAAATCACAGAGACAGGAAGTAGGAGACCCAAGATTCCAACCCTAGCTGGTCTCAGTCAATGTCCTTCCCCTCTACCATGCACACACTATTTTTCCTGGACTGCCCAGGGGCATGAGAGGCCAAGCAAGAGTATGCCTGAGTAGAGAACAGTCCAGAGAACCCAATTCCTCTGCTGACTGAGTTCTGAGTTAAGGGATCAGGACTTTCTTGGGCAGCCCACTCTCTGCTCTTAAATTGAAGCAGGCACAGTTTAGCAAGTACTAGCAAGACTATAATCACAGGGATTTTATTTTTTGTGTGTTTGTGTGCTTCGAAACAGGGTCTCACTCTGTCACCCAGGCTGGAGTGCAGTAGCGCGATCACAGCTCACTGTAGCCTCAACCTCCCAGTCTTAAGTGATCCTCCCACCTCAGCCTCCTGAGTAGCTGGGACTACAGGCATCACCACACCCTGCTACTTTTGTTAAAAAATACTTTGAGGCCGGGTGCGGTGGCTCACGCCTGTAATCCCAGCAGTTTGGGAGGCCGAGGTGGGTGGATCACAAAGTCAGAAGTTCAAGACCAGCCTGGCCAACATGGTGAAACCCCTTCTCTACTAAAAATACAAAAATTTTAGCTGGGTATGGTGGTGCGGGCGCCTGTAATCCCAGCTACTCGGGAGGCTGAGGCAGAGAAGTGCTTGAACCCGGGAGGCAGAGGTTGCAGTGAGCTGAGATGGCGCCACTGCACTCCAGCCTGGGCAACAGAGTGAGACTCCACCTCAAAAAAAAAAAACCAAAACAAAACAAAACATATTTTATTTATTTATATATATATATATAGTAGAGATGCAGGTCTCACTATGTTGCCCCAGGCTGGTCTTGAACTCCTGGGCTCAAGTGATCTTCCTGCCTGGGCCTCCCAAAGTGCTGGGATTACAGGCATGAGCCTGGCCTTTTATAGTTTTTTAATCAACACCAACAGACAAAGAACACAGGAAACAGGTAGACAGTTACTTAATCGGTTTGAGTCCCACCTGGCTAATGTGAATGGTAGGATGCTAACGCCAACTGACTAGGGCTGCTCAGAAATACACACAGCCTGTAAGCCAAGGGCCCCACCCCGTGCTGGGCGCCCAGACGGTTCTCAGTGTACATCACTTCCCTTGCTGGTCCTTGGCTCTCTCGCCAAGCTGGAGGGGTATAGTCCAGCCTGGATTCCCGCAGGGACTTCAGTAGACAGCCTCTCCCAGGCCTAGCCTATGTTCTTTCCCAGATAGGTCAAGGTGTTGTCTGTATGCCATTCACCATGAAGTGGTGGCCACTGTTAATTCACGGTCCCGACATCGCTCTGCTTCCCAACTCTAGGCATCAACAAGCCTGGTGGGCCAGGATGACTCTTAGAGGATGACAGGTCCTACTTTCACAATTATGACAGATTTTCTGCGCTCGGCTATCTTTTGACCAATGTGAGAGCCAAATAGGAAACGCAGGAGTGAGATGATCCATAGGCTTTAGCCATGGGCATTTCAAAGCCGACTCAGGAAACAGCACCCCACTGACCGCAGCCTTCCAAAGAAGGGTGAGTCCTCAAACAGCTGCACCACCCACCGCCCTCCTCCACTTCCAGCACACACACAATTAACCACGGGGACATGAGGAGTGCAAAGGGACCCCATCACTTACTTTGTGAAAAAATTCCACACATCCACTGGTGCTCATTTTCCCAGAAAAATCCTTGAATCTCGTGGCTGTGGCAGGAGGTCCACATTGAAAAGAGATGTCTGCAGCCACTGCCAACTCTGCACCCTGGCTGCATCTCCTGAGCCTCCAGAGAACGTCGAACTCCAAAAACGGCATTCCCAAAGGATGGGATCATTTCCGAAACACGCCCGGAGAATCGCCTCTGCTCCACATTTCTTCGGGAAAAAATGTTTCCTGCCTCCCTAGTGTTTTCGGGGGAGACTCCAAGGACACACTGGCTCAGATGTGGGGCTTTGTCTTTCTCATAACGGCCTATTATTTATTTTGCAATTTCACAGCTAATATGTGAATACAGGGCTGGCATTAAAATTTGAATAATAGAGAAATGTGAAGTGTGAAAAGCAATAAAATCCCCTTTACCTGAATTCAAGCCCACTCTCTTGCCAGAGGAGGGTGTTTCCTTGGTCTCATTTTTCTATGCAATCATATACATATTAAAAAAATACCTTTGTGTTATGCATTTGTGTGATGAGTCTTAGACAGTAACATGTCTTGGATATCTTTCCACAGCCATGCATTTTAGAGTCACCTCATTCTTTTTCATTGCTGCATCATACTCCACAGAATCAATGTACTAAGACATACTGACCTATTCTTTCACTGATGACCTTGGAAGCTGTCTGGTTTTTCACTCATGACCTTGGAGGCCGTCTAGTTTTTCACTCGTGACCTTGGAGGCCGTCTGGGTTTTCACTCGTGACCTTGGAGGCCGTCTGATTTTTCACTGATTACCTTGGAGGCCGTCTGGTTTTTCACTGATGACCTTGGAGGCCGTCTGGTTTTGCACTCGTGACCTTGGAGGCCGTCTGATTTTTCACTGTGCTACCTTACACATACTTGGGCATGTGTCTATGCATATATAAGAGAATTTCCTGAGGACAGATCCCTAGATGCTTCGATATCTATTGCCAGACACCCCAGACACAGTGGTGCACTAGACAGCCCTGGTCCCAGCCCCCAGGGAGCCCACAGTTTGGCTGCAGACAACTAAAGCTATCAGCCCAGAGCAAGCCAGTCCCCAGCAGTGGCGCCCAAGTGCCTGCACACTGACGAGACGCATCCAGGCTGGGAGGGCAGAGAAGGCTTCCTCTGATGGAGATGAGCTGAGTCCTAAAGGCAGAGCAGGCTGGCCAAGGGCAAGGGACAGTGCAGGAGTGTGTCCAGGCAGGGGAGGGGGGAGGGCTTCAGAGTCTGGAACATAGTACGTAGCTGCGGAAACCAAGGGCTTAACCAAAGTAGAGCTCATTCAGGAAAAGAAAGCAGCTCAACATGATTGCAATCCCACTCGGGGGGATGAACGGACCCTGGGGAGCCAGAAGAATGTTTAAAACGGGGGAGAAGCGTGATTCCATGTATATTTTAGAAAATCCCCAGAGGAATCAGGAGTGAGAAAATGGGCTGCTGAAGTCAGGTGACTGGACTAGAAACCACCCCAAAGCTGGGGCCATGTCCCCTTCATTGATAGATCAGTCAGAGTCCAACCAGGAGATGGAAGCCATTTGGGCACTGGAACTGAGAAACTCCAACGCAAGGCACTGGGTACATAAGGAAGAAGATCCCAGAATCCAAACGGGGGCAATGGAGCAACCCAGAGATTAGCAACAGCAGAAAGCTGCCCCCAGCCACAGGCCAGAGAGACAGAGAGGAGGCAGCAGGACTGAGGTCCGGGGCTGGAGGTGCCGACAGAGGATAGGCCATAGGGTCTGTCCAGTGGGAGCTGGAGCCACGGAGGAGTTGCAGGTGCCATCAGAGTGGCCTCTGGAGACTGAGGGAGGTAGAAACACTAGCTTCTCCCTTCCTCCTGCCTTCCAGCCTCCTAGCAGCTCCTCCCATGGGTTGAACCCAGTGACACAGGAACCTGAGACACAAGCACCTACAGAGATTGGCCCCTGACCACACCCAGCAGACCAGAGGAAGGAAAGGAATGGACCCCAAGGGCAAACAGGCCCAGAATGGCACAGCTACCAACCTCCAGTCCTTAGAATAGCACCCGATGCAGGATACACATTTGCTAAAAGAATAAACAAAGCCAGTGATGCTTCATTTGAGAGCCCCTCCAGCCCTGTGATTTCCTGATGGCCACTGATGATGCTCTTGGGCTGACGAAACGCGCCTCCCTTTATCCCCAGCCCTGGCCCTGTGCTCCCAAGCACTCAACAGTAAATCAATAGTGTGTTCTCTGAAACAGAAGCCCAGCGGTGCCCGCCCACCCAGCCCTCAAAGCCAAGATCGGCTGTGCCTCTCCTTACATCCCCAAACACGTCAGTGCCCTCCAACACAGACCTTGTGTTTTTCCATCTAGAAGTGTGAGGGACCACAACGCTTCAAGGATGAGAATCAGAAGGCCAAGGTGTTCCTTTCAGTTGTGAGTCATTTTGAGACCTCGCTGACAGGTGAGAGGCCTCACCTGCCCGGTCAATCCGTCATCCCTACAGCCCAGAATAAAGCACAGCCCCCAGTAGGTTTCTCTCTGCTGAAGTCATGCTTCTAGTTTAACTGGGAGAAGACAGCCTGGCATAGGAAAAAGGCTAAGAGCTTTGGGAGAGGGCACTCCTGCCAGGACTGGCCATGTGGCCACGGGTCACCTCCTGGCCTCAGTCTCTGGCTCTGGAACATGGGAAGGATATGACCTTCCTCCAGGGCTGTTGGGCCTGGCACACAGCAGGCCCTCGAACAACAATGCTCGGGGGAGTGTTGGTCGCATTTTCTGTGACTGGAGCCCAGGGCTCCACTCGGTCTGTAGGTAGCTCCTCTGACAGATGTTAGTATGAGTAACAGCTAGAGCCACCATGGCACGCACTGGCACAGCACACACACAGGCCAGGCAGCAGCCTAAAGATTGCGTATCTCTTAAGTGACTTAATCTTCACAACCACCCTGGGAAGCAGGAAATACTGTTCTTCCCACTTTACAGATAAGCAGACTGAGGCACGTAGAAGTCTGGAAACAAACCCACAGGGACCCAGGTTATAAGGGGTGAAGCCACGACCTTCTCCAGCCCTTGGGCTCTCAGGCTCCAGAGCCACTGCGACTGACCGCAACACTAGATCTATCAGGGGTGCCCATGAGGTGCTGACAGCCATGCTAAAGTCCTACTTAACAGGCTGTCCCATCTAATCCTCACAGTACCCCCATTTTGCATATGAGGAACGGGGGATCGACGAGCACAAACCACTTGTCTAAGGTCATGGACTAGCCACTTGGGTTGGAACGTGGATGGTCTCACCACACTCCTGACCACTGTGCCCCAAGTTAGCCTTGTTCCTAAGGTCAAACTAGGCTGCTTCTTCCTCCCTCCTCATGCCTCTTCTGGAAGCGTCCCTCACCCTGATCCTCTGGAGGCGGCCACACGCCCCTGCAAAGGGGAAGCTTTCTCAGCCACCCTCCTCCTCCCTGCCTGCCCCACCCCTCCAACTGCATGGGCTGGGACATCTGCCCTCTTCACCACAAAACCAGACGCAAATCCATTCCTCAAATAGACCGGAAGTGTCACCGGATTCTAGTCTCTTCTATAGTAAATACATGAAGTCAAGTCTCCATAAACAAATGCATTATTTTAGGGATGAAGATTCCCTGGACATCAACAAAGCTGGCGGCATTTTTATTTTGTTTTGCTTTTGTTGTTTTTCTTTTAAACTAGCAGCAGCAACCACAACGGAAACCCCATGGTCTGTTTTGAGGCCAAAACACAAAGCCTTCCTCTAGCCCCAGGACTGCACTGGGCAGTGGGGGCAAGAATGCCCCACCCGGGCTGAGGGAAACGCAGCAAATACGGTTTGGGCAAAGACAACAGGGCGAAGGTTGCAAGTCAGTGGAATGAAAGCCAGCCTGGAGGATCCGAGAGCTGGAATCTTAAATATTCACACCAGGAAGTAATGGCACTAAGTCAGGAGCCAGCTTGGGCCATGCCTGTGTCCCTTGCAAAACGGCTTGGCCTGGAAACAGGAGGCGGCTCCACTCTGGGAAGTGACCCATCCGACCCTTGCCCCATTGCCTAGACCACGGGTCTGCACATCAACCAGGCCAGAAGGGACCGGGGGACTCCCAAGTCAGCACCCTCAGCACAGGCTAGAGGTTCAGTCCCAGCTCCACGCCGGCTCAGTCCCAGGAAGGTGTCCCCGACACGGCACAGAATCAAAGGCCAGCTCTATTTGAAAACTGGCCTCCTGGAGAATCCCGGGGTGGAAGGGAGCCCACTCCAGCCAGGTGGTGTGGCGGATCAGCTTGCAGTCCTGTCATTCACTCAACAGCCGTTTCCGGAACACCTACTATGCGTGGGGCCCGGGCCAGCCGCGCTGGCTGTCTCCTCAACCCCAGCCTCTTGCTGGGACCTTGGCAACCAGGCCAGAGAGAAAGGAGGTTCCTCTGAATAGCCTGTTGGCAGGAAGCCCCACATTTTGGGTCTGGTGAGCAGCAATGGATGCAGGCAGGCCCCGCTCTAAAAACCTCAATCTAGGGGGAAAATCTTCCAATCTACCAAGAAGAGGAAAGAACTCACGAGCTTCACCAGGGGCCCAGGAGTCAAAATCAAAACTCAAAGCTCCCACCAGCCAAAAATGGGCCAACCAGAGCATCCAAAAGAATAGTAACTGCAAGGAATTGAAATTCATCAAATAAGCCGGGCATGGTGGCTCACTCCTGTAATTCCAGCACTTTGGGAGGCCGAGGAGGGCAGACTGCTTGAGACCAGGAGTTTGAGACCAGCCTGGGCAACATGGCGAAATGCCATCTCTACAAAACATACAAAAAATTAGGCAGGTGTGGTGTTGTATACCTGTAATCCCAGCTACCAGGGAGGCTGAGGTGGGAGGATCATCTGAGCCTGGAAAGTTGAAGCTGCAGTGAGCCACGATCACGCAACTGTACTCCAGCCTGAGCAACAGAGTTAGACCTTGTCTAAAAAGAAACTAGGAATTCACAAGGTATGCAGGAAATCTACAGGAAATAAAGGGAACAGAGGAATGTGTTAAATGACACCATGAGGAAGCAATCCACAAAACTCAGAATATGGAAAATTCTACAGGGCAGATGACTAACTTATAGAGATTGTAAAACCCTCCGTAAGCAAACACAGGGTGTAGACCACGTTCGGAATCTTCACTGAGCAAACCAATTGTAAAAATCATTAATGAAACAACTAGGGAAATGTGAACATTGGACATTTGATATCAAGGAATTACTGTTAGTTTCTGAGGCATGAGGATGTTATTACATTTATATTTACTTGTTTAAAGATACTTTATTTTTCTAGCGATTCCTATTTAAGTCATTTCTAATGAAATAATAGCATGTCAGGGATTTGCATCTAAACAGTGGCTGGGAGAGAGGGAAGCACGTAGAGGTAGCTACACCCCAAGACTCATCATGTGCTGGGAACTGTTGAAGCTGATGATGAGTACATGGGGATTCGTTTTACTCCTCCATGCTCTCAGTATATGTTTAAAATTTTCCCAAAATTAGGCCGGGAGCAGTGGCTCATGCCTGTAATCCCAGCACTTTCGGAGGCCGAGGCGGGTGGATCACCTGAGGTCAGGAGTTCAAGACCAGTCTGACCAATGTGGTGAAACCCCGTCTCTACTGAAAATATAAAAGTTAGCTGGGCGTGGTGGCATGCACCTGTAGTCCCAGCTACTCGGGAAGCTGAGGCAGGAGAATTGCTTGAACCTGGGAGGCCGAGGGTGCAGTGAGCTGAGATCTCACCACTGCACTCCAGCCTGGACAACAGGAAAGACTCTGTCTCACCAAAAAAAAAAAAAGGAAAGAAAGAAACCCAAAACAAAGGTTTGTGATTTTTTTTTTTTTTTTAAATGAAGGGAAAAAAAAACACATTGATCTTAGAGTGGTCCAACACGGTATCTGAGAAAGGCGGTAGTGATGTGTAATTTTGAAAAGACCTGGAATCGCACCTCCAGGACTTAAATCCTGGCTCTGTGCCTAGCTGGTTATGTGACTTTGTGCATGTCCCTTTGCTTGCTAAACCTCAGTTTACTCACCTCCTAAACGGGGCTACTAACAATAGTGTTTCCTCATAAGACTGTCAAAGGATTAAACTAATCCAAGCCAAGTGCTTAGGTGAGAACACATAATATGCTAGGTGGGAATAATACTACCATTATTGACATTGTCATCATTATCATTAGAAAAAACATCAGAGATGAGGGCTGCCATCATGGTCCCACTTGGGCGACTCACATCCAGGGAAACAAGGGCCTTGACACCTGCTCCGTGGAGCTCCTGGGCAGCTGTGAGAAGTGAACATCTCCTCGTCCCCAATCAGACCTTGAGAACTATAACACAAAGAGGATGGCAGTCCCGCAGTAGGATGCTGACAGCACTGTCGTCAATACCTTGATGGGGGCTCACAGAGGCAAAGTCAAAGCCAAAGTGAGCAGAGCTTTTGCCAAATACCCCATTAAAGATACAGGAAAAGCATCCTCATCTAAAATCCTAATGGAAATTGATCAGAAAATGCGGTTCAATTTGCCAGGCAGGTCTGATTCAGTCACAGTTCCTTTGGGGCAGAACTTCTCCATGGGAGCAGGATGCCCGGAGCTCCTGACGAAGGGAGCCCCCAGCCACTCACTGTATCAGATCCATCACACTTCCATGCTCCAGCCCACCAGGAGCCCCAGCTGTTCCCTTCCCTCCGGTTAGGGGAGACAGGAAGACAGCAAGCTGAGGGGTCTGGGTCCCAGTTAAGACCCAGCCCCAGAGATGCGCAGCTGGGGCAGGTGGGCCTCAAGAGACATCTGTTGAGACCATGCCCTTGGGTTGTCCAGGCAGCATTCCTGAAACCAGGGTCGAAGCCCCCACCCCAACTCTAGGGTAGAGCCCTGCTTAGGGCCGCCCTAGCCCAGCCTGCTCAGGATGACCAGAAGGAGGCGGAAAGAGTGGGCAGAAAGGAAAGACAGCCAGACTCTGACCCCCTGAGCACCTGTACATCAGGCACCAACATGAAAGTCATTCCCATTTTCAGAGCTAAAAAACCAGAAGCTTAGAGAGGTGCCAGAGGCAGTACACACAGGAAGGAGGGAGCCCCAGTGTCAAACCCAAGGGCCTATCTCCAAAGCCAAGCTCCCACCAAAGTGTTATGCTGAGCCAGGTGACAGGAAGCAAGCCCCCAGACACACACACAGGCAGGGAATCGTGCAGGCTGAGGGCACGTCAGCATCATTCTGGTGGGCTCTCCAGCTGGGTGGTCCTGCCCATGCCACGTATCTCTGCGCCCGCTTGCCCATCTATAGGATGGAGCTAAAGAGAGCCCTGTAGGGCAATGACAGCCGAGGACACGGGAGGTCTGCCATGCGGGGAGCACCCGGTGTTGGTGACACCTGCAGATACCTGAATGAATCTGTTCTTCATGGGGACCTGCTGGCACTTCTCTCTCTGAAGAGTAGATCTTTATTTGAAAAAAGTAAAATGAATGATTCCCTTCCCATCACAAAAGCTGCTGCTCTTAAGGCTAAGTGAAAGGGAACCTGAATTGTATTCAAGAGTTCATTCCTGGGAGTGCTGGAGACTCCATGCTAAGCAAGAAGGGGCCTCTGCTTTCCAAATACCGGATCCCAATGTGCCTCTTCCCAATGAATGCGTCATGTGCTTAATTCGGCAAAGCAATGGCGGGCAAGGCCAAGGGAGAACCACTCCAGGCATGACGCTTGCTCTCCTAAGCATTTCCCAACCCCAGTGCACAGCTGACAAAAGCATACATCAGAGGGGGCCCTGAGACACCATGAGGACCCCCATTCTGGGACCTCCTCGGGTCCCTCGTGCATGATCAGATCATTCTGCACACCGTCCCAGGCCTGCACGAGCTGTCCTGAGATCTGTCTCACGGAGCACCTTCTCAGTCTGATGGAGAGTATTGAAACTCCCAATGTAGTTTGCAAACACCTATCAATATTCCAGAGGTGCATAACCTTTGACTCAGACATTTCATTTCTAGGAATTTTTCCGAGACATTTTTGAATTTGTCTCAAAGATATATATACATGGATAATCACATGGCATTACTTGAAAGAGTAAAAGGCTGCAAACACAGCCATCAGTAAGAAAATAACTAAATAGAGCCATGGAGTGGAATGCTCTGTAACCACAAAAAGAGAACGGGGAAGCTTTCCTGATACACAACCATTCCTCACTACTGTTTTGTGAGAAAATACTACACGAAAATGTGCACAGGATTCTATCATTTGTTTAAACAAACCAAAAAAAAAAAAAAATGAAATAAAAATTTGTATGTATTTGCTTCCATGTACCTAATTATGTCCACAAAGGAGATGATCACAAACCAGGGATGCTGTGGCCTCTGGGGAGGAGATAAGGCAGCTGGGCCACAGGGCAAGAGGGACTTTTGACTGCATTTCCTCATAGATTTCCTGAGCTGTGCATCATATGAAAGTCCTATCTATTCAAAAATAAATGCACACATTTAATACTTCAAAATAATATAAAGTTGAGGATGCAGCATTCACTTTGTCTCTAGAACAAGGTTGGGGGAGGAATACTCCTGCTTTGTTCCTCTCTGTTCAGTCATCTCTGAGTCCTCCGTTAAGTATGGGTGGATGGGTTGGCATTGCCCAAGGGGGCTTTACTAAAAGCCTGGGAAAACCAAGTGGGAAATGAACCAAGAAAGGCAAAAATCACCTTATCAGCCCAGCCCCAGCAGGCTGGGCCAGTGTCGCAGGGAGCAACGGGACTCACACCCCAGGACTACCAAGCGCTACCCTCACAGCCCTTCCCCAGAACCCAGTCCTCTTGTTCCCCCAAGAACCCCAAATATAAAGCAGGGCAAACGCAAAGTGATCTGCAGACACCCCAACCAGGAGATTTCACTCCAGTCTCCTGGTTAATCTTAATAAGCCTCGTGAATTTGCATTCCACTCCACATCTGTGCACACTTTAACAGCAAAATAATATCTCCAATGACTCCCGAAGTAAATGGTTTAACCTTTTCTCCCTTCACCAAATTGTCTAAAGTGGATGTTCCCACAAAGGGGAGCCATGTTTTACATTACACACCAGTTAAATGACTTAACCTTTCCACCCCTCAAGGAAAATGCTCATTCCGAGAAGATGAGCCACGTTTGAAATTATATATTAAATTACTTAACCTTTTCCCTCTGAATCCACAAGTCAAGTGGGCACACATAGAAGATACACCCAATTTAGCCGATGGTTTCTCAAACTCCTGACACCCTCATAGGCTGCACGTATCCCAGTTTGAGAAACGTAGTTTTAGGCTAATCTTTATCATCTGCAGAGGGAGGGTACCCAAGACCCCCAGAAAGCCAAGGCTGGGCGGATGATCTTCCTTATTTCTTTTTTTTTCGAGACGGAGTCTCGCTCTGTCGCCCAGGCTGGAGTGCAGTGGCGCGATCTTGGCTCACTGCAAGTTCCGCCTCCCGGGTTCATGCCACTCTCCTGCTTCAGCCTCCCTAGTAGCTGGGACTACAGGCGCCCGCCACCTCACCCAGCTAATTTTTTTTTAGTAGAGGTGGGGTTTCACCATGTTATCCAGGATAGTCTCGATCTCCTGACCTTGTGATCCGTCCGCCTCGGCCTCCCAAAGTGCTGGGATTACAGGTGTGAGCTACCGCGCCCAGCCGATGATCTTTTTTTTTTTTTTTTTTTTTTGACAGAGTCTCGCTCTGTCATCCAAGCTGCAGTGAAGTGGCATGATCTCAGCTCAATGCAACCTCCGCTTCCTGGGTTCAAGTGATTCTCCTGCCTCAGCCTCCCAAATAGCTGGGACTATAGGCACGTGACACTACACATGGCTAATTTTTAGTAGAGACAGGGTTTCACTATGCTGGCCAGGCTGGTCTCGAACTCTTTTTTTTTTTTTTTTTTTTTTTTTTTTTTTTTGGGATGGAGTTTCGCTCTGTCGCCCAGGCTGGAGTGCAGTGGCCAGATCTCAGCTCACTGCAAGCTCCGCCTCCCGGGTTCACGCCATTCTCCTGCCTCAGCCTCCCGAGTAGCTGGGACTACAGGCGCCCGCCACCTTGCCCGGCTAGTTTTTTCTACTTTTTAGTAGAGACGGGGTTTCACCATATTAACCAGGATGGTCTCGATCTCCTGACCTCGTGATCCGCCCGTCTTGGCCTCCCAAAGTGCTGGGATTACAGGCTTGAGCCACCGCGCCCGGCCTGTCTCGAACTCTTGACCTCATGATCTGCCCGCCTCAGCCTCCCAAAGTGCTGGGATTATAGACGTGAGTGAGCCATTTCAACCTCAAAGTTCCACTTTGTTTTTTTCCCACTTGATCATCCTTATATTCGGAAGACTTCTCCCCAATCAAGCTTCTGTTCTTAAGCCGTTACTGATTGTTATTTCCATTTCCCATTTTAATCTCCATTTTCCAATGTTATTTCCATAATACAAGGCCAGATTTTAAAAAATAAAAAATAAAAAAAATAAATTGCAATAAAAGGAAGAATGGGCCGGGCGTGGTGGCTCACATCTGTAATCCCAGCACTTTGGGAGGCCGAGGAGGGCGGATCACGAGGTCAGGAGATTGAGACAATCCTGGCTAACATGGTAAAACCCCGTCTCTACCGAAAATACAAAAAATTAGCCGGGCGCAGTGGCGGGCACCTGTACTCCCAGCTACTTGGGAGGCTGAGGCAGGAGAACGGCGTGAACCCAGGAGGCAGATCTTGCAGGAAGCCGAGATCGTGCCACTGCACTCCAGCATGGGGGACAGAGCAAGACTC
Source organism: Macaca thibetana thibetana (assembly GCF_024542745.1). Classification (NCBI taxonomy): domain Eukaryota; kingdom Metazoa; phylum Chordata; class Mammalia; order Primates; family Cercopithecidae; genus Macaca; species Macaca thibetana. The sequence goes on along the minus strand of NC_065597.1, from coordinate 24,520,120 downwards.
TGTCTCAAAAAAAAAAAAAAAAAGGAAGAATGAGGTTTTCCTGTGTAATGAAATGGCTGAGCATAACTGAGGCAAGATCCACCTCTTAAGAACAGAGGTCAAGATCTCAGTAGGGCTTTGTGAAGGTCAGAAAATTTCTCTGGGGGCCCTTGCTCATTACTATCTTCTCAGACTCCAAATCAGCAAGTACTGGTCAAGATCAGAGTGGTCCCGAGTGTAGGCTCAGGATCACACAGGCGTAGATCAATCCGCTTTGCCAGTTTCTAACTGTGTGAGCTGCAGGAAGTTCCTTAGCCTCTCTGAGCCTTGGTTTCCTCATCCATAAAATGAGGCTAAGAGGGGTTCCACCCGTTAGGGTTGCAGGAGGATGAATAGAGACAACGTGTGTAAACCGCTCAGCAATGTGACCAGCATATAATAAGCACTCAATGAACGGCAGTTCTTATTGTTCCTGATTTATTTTATTTTATTTTGAGATGCAGTTTCGTTCTTGTCGCCCAGGCTGGAGTGCAATAGCACAATCTAAGCTCACCACAACCTCCACCTCCTGGGTTAAAGTGATTTTCCCACCTCAGTCTCCCAAGTAGCTGGGATTACAGGTGTGCGCCACCATGTCCGGCTAATTTTTTGTTTTGTATTAATAGAGACAGGGTTTTGCCATGTTGGTCAGGCTGGTCTCGAACTCCTGACCTCAGGTGATCCACCTGCCTTGGCCTCCCAAAGTGCTGGGATTACAGGCATGAGCCACCGCACCCAGCCTGTTCCTGGTTTAAACCAGCCACTCTTTCACTGAGAAGAGACTCAAAGAGAGACCCAGGGTCCAAGAGGGAAATGATCTTGGCCAAAATTTCTGTGCAGAGTTCCCTGACACTACTCGTAACTTTCTTCACACAGTCTCAGGGAAGTAGACAAGCCTTTCAGTTCCCAAACTAAAGCTCCAAGAAGGACCAGAAACTCGGCCCAGCAGGTCCCAGCTGAGGCTCTGGGGCCCACAGACTCTGCTGCCTTTGAAAACCAGGGCGCAAATGGACAAAACAGACAAGATCAGCAGCTCTCCAGGCGTGGAGTCTGGAGGACCCAGCCCACATGGAAGCAAGAACAGGCAGAAGCGAAACAGCACCATGGCCTCCACACAGGCCCAGGTCCCTCCTTTTTCAGAACACGGGGGATTCCACTTTCCTTCCCTCTCCACCCACCCCTATAAGTTATAGGTGTGGTTATGTGACTTGCTCTGGCCAATGAATCATGAATAGTGATGCGTGTCCTGTACAAGTGGCCACACCCCTGTCCTGACTCCAGGACAGCAGAAGCACATGTTGAGACAGGCCCTCCATCGGCTGGGTTACTACTGCATGATCAGATGAGCAAGGTGCCCTACTGATGTGCCATGGACATTTGGCACGAAGGAGAAATAAACCTCAGGTGTGTGGAGCAGCTGTGTTGCCTGTTACCGCGGCAACAGCCCAGCCTCACTGGCAGATTCAAGGGGTCAAAAGAGCAGGGTCTAAGGCAGCACTTCCCAAACTGTCTGTGGGAAAAGACCCATTTTTATTTTATTTCCAATCCACTGTAGACCAGTATTTTTGAAAACTGTAATTAAAATTTCATTGGAATGTCAAAATGTTAAAAGGTTTCCACACCCTCACTCTTGCTCTCATTTCTTTTTTTTTTTTTTTTTTTTTTTTTTGAGACAGAGTCTTGCTCTGTCGCCCAGGCTGGAGTGCAGTGGCCGGATCTCAGCTCACTGCAAGCTCCGCCTCCCGGGTTGAGACCATTCTCCTGCCTCAGCCTCCCGAGTAGCTGGGACTACAGGCGCCCGCCACCTCGCCCGGCTAGTTTTTTGTATTTTTTAGTAGAGACGGGGTTTCACCGTGTTAGCCAGGATGGTCTCGATCTCCTGACCTCGTGATCCGCCCGTCTCGGCCTCCCAAAGTGCTGGGATTACAGGCTTGAGCCACCGCGCCTGGCCTGCTCTCCTCATTTCTATCCCTACAGGCTGGTTACGAGCTCTGCAGAGGGGCACAGACTGGGACCAACCACTCGTGGAATGGCACAGACCATGGACTACAGCACAGGTGGGCTCCAGGCCCTGCTGGCCACTTTTCCTTTTTTCTTTTTTTTTTTTTTTTTGAGACAGAGTCTCACTCTGTCGCCCACGCTGGAGTGCAATGGCGCAGTCGTGGCTCACTGCAACCTCTGCCTCCCGCGTTCAAGTGATTCTCCTACCTCAGCCTCCCTAGTAGCTGGGATTACTGGCACCCACTACCACACCCGGCTAATTTTTGTATTTTTAGTAGAGACAGGGTTTCACCATGTTGGCCAGGGCAGTCTCAAACTTTTGACCTCAAGTGATCCACCTGCCTCGGCCTCCCAAAGTGCTAAGATTACAGGTGTGAGCCATGGCACCCAGCTCTGCTGGCCATTTTCTATTTTCTTTTTTCCTTTTTTTGAGACAGAATCTCACTCTATCACCCAGGCTGAACTGCAGTGGCACGATCTCAGCTCACTGCAACCTCTGCCTCCCAGGTTCAAGCAATTCTCCTGCCTCAGCCTCCCAAGTACCTAGGATTACTGGTGCCTACCACCGCACCAGGCTAATTTTTGTTTTTTTAGTAGAGATGGGGTTTCACCACATGGGCCAGGCTGGTCTCAAACTTCTGACCTCAAGTGATTTGCCTGCATCGGCCTTCCAAAGTGCTGAGATTACAGGTGTGAGCCATGGCGACCAGTCCCACTGATCTTTTTCTTCTAACACTGGTGAAATAACTGAACCTTCCCAAGCCTCACCTCTCCATTTATAAAATGAGAGTTTGCATGTGAGGATTTAAATATAAAGCCCATGGAGCACAGGGCCAGGTGTGAACAGGCCCTCATTATATGTCAGCTACTCAGCCATATCCTGTTCTGTTCCCAGGTGACAACGTCTGTCGCCGACAGGCCTGGCGATCCGCTCAGGGATCTGGAGGGGGGCCATGGGATTCAGGCAACCTCAGAGCACGGCAGTGGGTTGAGATTCAGAATTCACTTCTAGACATCCACTATGAGATAAGGTGATCAGACTGGTACCTTGTCAAGGGGCAGAAGGCCAGGTGCGGTGGCTCACGTCCTATAATCCCAGCACCTTGGGAGGCCGGGGCAGGAGGATCGCTTGAGCTCAGGAGTTCAAGAGCAACCTGAGCAACACAGACCTGTCTCTACAAAAAAATTTAAAAATTAGCCAGGCACGGTGGCATGTATCTATGGTCCCACCTGCTCGGGAGGCTGAGGTGGGAGGATGCCTTGAGCCTGGGAGGGGTCAAGACTGCAGTAAGCCATAATTGTACCACTGCACTCCAGTCTGGGTGCAGAGACCCTGCCTCAAAAAATAAAAATTAAAATAAAGGGGGCAGAGGTATCTGGGGCTAGGCAGGCGACCCAGTGATGCACTGAGACCAGGGATAACATCGACTACTCACACCACGGGGAAAATCTTCACCATCAAGCACCCTGCTGTCACACGGCAGAGCCCCAGAGGGTGACCCAGGGCAGTGTTCCCTCCAGAGCAGGGTAACCATGTATCCCGGTTTTCCTGGGACTGAGGGATCTCCTGGAATTCAAGACTTTCAGCATAATGGGGACAGTATTGGGCAAATCGGAACAAACTGGTCACCGTACTAGAGGGCCTGTGTTCTTTAGCCGTAATATTTCGGATGTGCTGAACTAGGGCAGCTCTTTAATAAAGCATCAACGAGGAAGCCAGAGTAGACCTCTGGCTGCTTAACAGACTGCCTGGGAAAGCCACATCCCACGGCATCACGCAAACATATCTAAGGACAGAGAGACAGGGCGTGATGGCTGCAGCATAAAAGATAAAGCGATTACCCGGCTTCGCAGGGACAGCAATGGCTCCGCACCGCCTGGGGACTGGCTCTGCCCTGAGGCCTGTTCAGGAATGGAAACTGCTAAATACCGGTCATATAACCAGAAGGCTTTTTCTTGCTTCTCTTTTTATTTTTTTTTTGCATTCAAACAATAGGTAATCAGAATCTGCTTGGTTAACAGCCATATTGTCATAATTTGCCAAACAAAGCAATGGGAGTATGATGATAACGGTAACACTTTGCATTTCTCAGAAGGGCAGGTCTTGGAAGTGACTTAATTTCCCAGAGCCTGCTGCCTGTCTTCTGTCTGGGTCCTCCCCATCCTCGCCCGGCCATCAGCATGACGTCCAAATGCCTGGCGCACGTGACAGGCCCTTGGATCGCTGGGTGAATGAGTTAATGAATGAGGACATCTCCGTTCTCCAGGTAACCCAGGCACCCCTAGCCGAGCCAGGCTGGGTGCTCTGTGGCCATGTCACCTCCCCCTCCATTGCTCACATGGAGGCAGTGCTACCATGTCCCCAGGACTGTCCTGAATACTCAATACATAAGCTGACCATGTAATCTATGAATGAAATGAAGCATCACTGATCACTTTACTAGGACTGTAAACTGGGACTGTCCCAGGCAAAACAGGACAAGTGGTCACCTCACTGATGCAGCATCTCACCTAATCCTTGTTACACTGAGAGTGCCAGGCCAGGTCCCAGGTCCAGACTCCATGGTCTGAAGCCCAGCCCTGCCTCCTAGCAGCTAGGTATGCTACTTAACCTCTCTGGGCCTCAGTTTCCCCATCTGAGCAAGGCAGTAGCTGCCCCTTAGGGCTGCTCTGCAGACTACTCTATTTAAAAGTTGCAACACTTAGAATAGGGCCTAGCATGTAGTAGGAGCCACACATGTATTGACTGAATAAAAAAGTCCTCCCATCATCCCCAGGATTATTGCTATTCCATAAATTAGCCAAAGAAGGCACAAGGACTTAAGTGACTTGCCAGTTAGTAGCAGAATGGCTTACGCCTGCAATCCCAGCACTTTGGGAGGCTGAGGCAGGCGGATCACTTGCGGTCAGGAGTTCAAGACCAGCTTGGCCAACAGGGTGAAACCCCGTCTCTACTAAAAATACAAAAATTAGCTGAGCATGGTAGCATGCACCTGTAATCCCAGCTATTCGGGAGGCTGAGGCAGAAGAATCACTTGAACCTGGGAAGCAGAGGTTGCAGTGAACTAAGATCATGACACTGCACTCCAGCCTGGGTGACAGAACGAGACTCTGTCTCAAAAAAAAAAAAAAAAAGAACCAGAGTCAAACCTAAGCATCAACGCCCATGCCCCATCCATCCTGCAATCCTGCCCCCGACTCCACTCCACCCTCAGCTACCGCATTTTCTCTCCCCATTCAAGATTTTAGGGCTGTTCTACAGATGACGCTATTTAATAGCGTAACCTTACAAGTCAAGTAAGAAGGAGTGCAAGGAGTCCAATACAACGCGTGGCACAGGGCACTGCCAGAGCTCCCCCAGGGCCAAGGAGGGGCTTCGGGTCTCCTGAGGTTGTGTGGCACATGCAAAGCAGGAGGCACCAGTCCCAAAATAGGACGGGCATTTGCTGCCCGTGCGTCACAACCCAAACTTGTTCTCCTTTTTCTCTTCTTGCCAAATTACTCGATCTCAGAAATTCCTTAGCAAGACAAGACTGAAATGCAATCTCCAACCCCATCGGGCCCAGTGGAATTTCACCAACACAAATTGCTGCGTTCTCCAGGAAAACGGAGGACGCTGGCCTGAAGTTTCAGATTCTCAGTAGGTCTTAGAAAGCTCCGGCACTTGAGCAGCTCCTGGAAGTGGCAGGAAGTGGTTTGTCTTTGCTTATTTTCCAAAGGATAACCACCAGATTTGCTCGTAAAAACTTGCTAACCAATTGGCAGAGGGCACCTGCGCAATCCAATGATTTCTCATCTCCTGGGGTTTTCTTCTTTTGTTAGTTCAACTCGTGAGGCCTTCAAAGACGCAGACGCACAGGTTTTGCCTTGACCCATTCCAAGAAGGAAGGAAAGAAGGAAGGAAGGGAGGGAGGAAAGGAAGGGGAGTGGGGGAGGGAAGGAAAGGAAAGAAAACAGTGGGCGGGGGGCGGGCACAGCGGCTCATGCCTGTAATCCCAACAGTTTGGAAAGCTGAGGAGGGCAGATCATTTGAGGTCAGGAGGTCACGACCAGCCTTGCCAATATGGTGAAACCCTCTACTAAAAATACAAAAATTAGCTGAATGTGGTGAAACATGCCTGTACTCCCAGCTACTCAGGAGGCTGAAGCAGAATTGCTTGAAGCCAGGAGGCAGAGGTTGCCGTGAGCCAAGATCGCACCACTGCACTCCAGCCTGGTGACAGAGCGAGACCCTGTCTCAAAAAAAAAAAAAAAAGAAAAGAAAAGAAAAGAAAGAAAAGGGGGAGGAAGGAGAGAAAGAGGGAGGGAGTGAGGGACGAAGGGAAGGAGGAAGGGAAGAAGGGAGGGAAGAAGGGAGGGAGGGAGGAAGGGAGGAAGGAAGGAAGGAAGGGAGGAAGGAAGGAAAGAAGGGAGGAAGGAAGGAAAGAGGGAAGGAGGGAACGAAGGAAAAAAGGGAGGAAAAGGGAGGAAGAAAGGAAATTTTGATAAAGAATCAAAATTCACCAAAAGAATCGTTAAGCCACAGCCCATGGCTTCATGTTCACCGATGCTCAGGCAGGACTGTGCACCAGCTCTAAAAGATGCCAGAGGCTGGGGCTGGCAGGACACTGAGGGAGGGAGGGAGGGAAAAAGGAGCAGAGCCCTAGGAGTGGCTGAAGGCCGACTGCCCCGGGGGGACTGGGTATGTTCTGCATCAGGAAAGAGAAGGAAGAAAGGGCTCCTCCAGAAGTGAGCCGTCCCAGCAAAGCAGAGAGCCAGGTGAAGCCAAGAGTGCGTGGGGAGACCCGGAAGGCAAGGGCAGAGGAGCTTGGATCCCTCCCATAGGGCCAAAATAGGAGAGTCTCGCCCAGGCTGACAAGCCCAGACTTGAATCTGAATGCCACAGGCAACAACTGCGAGTTGCTGGGCAGGACCGGAGCTGCCGCCCCCAAAACTGTTGCAGATTCAGAGGGCGCTGCTGGGGTGCAGTGGGGGTAAAGGACTGGAGGGGGAAGCATGAGTTTCCTCCACCACTTCTCAGGGAGCCTTTGGGGAGCCACCTCCGCTCCCTGGGCGGAGGCCACATGCCAGCCCAGTCTGCTATGGACATTCCCAGATTCTTGAAGGCTGGGATGGGGGCACGTGCCCTGGGCCAGCCCAGAAGATGGATGACAAGGAAGCTACATGGGAGCTGGGACAGGCGGATGCTAAGATGAGGAGACAGCTTGGCCAGGGCTGCCTCCCACCCAGAGGTCACCACCAGGTCCAGATCTGTGCACTCACTTCCCTCCAGAACTGGGCACTTGGGAGAAATCAGAGAATATCCTAGAAGGGACTCTGAAAGGGAGCTGGAAATTGGGGCGAAGCTTGGGGCACATGTGTACATGAGTGTGCAAGTGGTGTGTGTGTGCAGAGACAAGTATGTTCTCAAGTATGTGTGCCGAGTGTCCTTCCATGCATAGGCGTGAGACATGTGCATCCATGACCTTGAGATTGAGTGCTCATGGCCATATGTGTATACCGCGAGGGGATGTGGCCATGCTGGGACACGTTCACAGTGTGAATGGTACATGCATGCGCCCACATCTTCAACAGGCAAACAGCATTGTGTCAGGGCCAAGAGCCTGGACTGGAGCCTTGAGCACACGATCTAACTTCTCTATACCGATCTAACTGGTCTATGCCTCAGTTTCCTTAACTGTGAAATGGGGCTAGTTAACAGAAACTACCTCCTAGTGTTGACAGGGGGATTAAATACATTCGAATTTGTAAAGCACTCAGATGTTTGTATCTGGTGTCCTACTAAATGATACGTACGTGTGTGTTAAAAAATAAATGCATACGTGTGGGTGAGTGGTCGCACAGCTGGGAACCTGTCTGTATGGAGAGGTGTGTGCCATGTAGACTAACTGGGACTGTGCGCACACACAGGGGCAGGAAAATGTGGATTGGGTGTGCACGGATGTGCAAGAGGGAGGTGTGTCTGCCCATTTGCAAACGTGTGGACTGTGTGTATCCACGACGCCCGGGGGAGTGCATGCCAGGGCCCAGGACATGTCTGCTCAAGAACCATGGGGCGTATGCATGCATCCATGTGTATGCACGTGGCGTATGCAAGTGTGTGCAGCCACGTTCTGGGGCACATGTGTGTAGGCACCTGGGCAGGGGCATGGAGGGATGGGAGCGTGGGTCTGGTGGAAAGACCCTCTCAGAGTGAGGCATGGGGAGCAGAGGCCTGATAACCCCCGTGAGAAAGCAGGACCACTGGGCGAGGCAGAGTGGCCCCCTCAGAGCTGCTGAGCAGCCCCAGGGAGACTTGGTGCAGAGGTGAGGACCCAGACCAAAAAGGCTGGGGGACAAGGGCCACATCTCACTCACACGGTCCCTGGCACTGGACCGTGCTCAGGAAGCTGGAAAGGAAGGAAGGAGAGAGTGTGCCCAAGGGAGGGACACAGACCCCACCATGACAAGCACCACCCTCAGGTCACGTCCCGGGCTCCACATCCATCATTTCATTGAACCCTCTTGACTGTCCTAGAAGGAGCGTCATCCCCACGTTTTCAGACAAGGAAGCTGAGTTCTATGGTTGTTAAAACATCTGCCCAGAGGCCCAATGCTAGGGAGCAAGCAGGTTCCAACCCGGCTGGGTCTGACCTCTGTCCTCAGAGCCACCATGCTACTCTGAGAATGAATGAATGAACCAACACATGCATGCATGAATGAATGAACAGACCAACAAAGAACAATGAAAAGGAAACCGAAACTTAGTGCCGGGAAGAGGAATAAAATAAGGGAAGCACCGGAGAGTCGGCAGGCACTGCCTGGAGAAGCCTCTGGGGGGACTGCAGCTGGAGCAGCAGTCATGGTGGTCTGTAGTGACCCAGGAGCCCACGCTGCACAGGCAGAAGGAGCTTTCTTTGTAGCCCTTGAGGCTGCAGCAGCAGAGGAGACAGTGGGGCACCTGTGTGGGCCAAGGCTCCCAGAGCACAAGCCCCGTGGCTTCACAGCAGGGCCAGGCCACTGGGCCTTCAGCACCAATTCAGAAAACTGGCATTCCGCACTCTATGCGAGTCCTGTGGGATTTGGGGTTAACAAGACCTTGGCTGCCAAGGCCCAGACACCCCCGGGGAGCCAGTCTGCCGAGGCCTGGACATCACTGGCAAGATGGGTTATTATAGTGACTTCTCCAAGCTGGCTGTGTCCTAAGGACCCACAGGGCTCAAGCTAATGAAACAATGAGACAGTCACCTTGCTTCCAGAGACCCTTCTGGATGCCACCAGCTGGGTTCAGGGGTTCTTTAGAAACAGTTCCTAGAGACCCCTACTTAGAATGAGCTCCAGCTCTAAGTGGCCTTGGAAAAGTGGCTCAACCTCACTGAGTCCCAAGTTGTTCCTACACAGTAAGAATCACTCACCCATGAGGGGTTATTGGTGGAGAGGACCAGTACAAGGTATGAAAAGCACATCTCAGAAGACAGGTAGCAGGTCCTTCCAAGTGACAGCTGTTCTCATAAATGGCAGCCATCGGAGGCCTGGGTCTGCCTGAGCAGAGGGGGGCCCCAAGCTACTGAGCCCCCCAGGCTATGCAAGGCTGTCAGGCAGGGGTTGGGGGAGGGTGGACCACTGCATAGGCACCACCAGCTCCAGCTGCCCCATCACTGTGCCTGGGAGGCCCAGGGTCTACACCTCCCTCTCCACCTAGACATCCCCACAACCCGGACACCCCTTGCGAGGCCCAGCACCAGGGCATCTCTGCAATCCACTTTTATGGCCTCTTCCAACTGCTGAACTCCCCAGCCAGCCAGTAGTAAGCAAATGGCCTGGCTGCAAGGCTGTGGGTGGGTGTCCCGGGCACTGCCCTCCAAGCGGCACTGGCTTCTCCCTCTTCAACTTGTCCTTTGACCCCTTGGCACCCATTCAGTTTCACAGAATGTAAGACTCTGCTCATTTTAATTGGGAAGAAGCCCAAGAGATGGAGCGCCAGGTTTCAAACTGTGTTCCCAGGGCTTCAGGGTCCACAGGGGGCTGATCCTCGCCTCTACTGGGACAGGGTACCTTTACGAACCTTCTCTTCTTGCTGTTGGAGGAGAGAGCTGTGATACTAAATCCCCGGAAGCACGTGAACAAAAGCTTACCGAATTTAAAATTGAGCCCTCCCGCACCCCACTTTGCTACTCTGAGACATCTTCATCCATTCAAAGGGTTTTATCACTGGATGAAACAGCCATAAATCTGATTTGATCCTTGCTGAAAGGCTGAAATTTTAATTGGTCTTTGTCCTTCAAAGTCCTGCTCATTTTTCTTTTCACGTGTCAGGGTTGAGAAGCAGTTAACTCCCCTCCATCGTACAAACTCTAAATAGGTTTCACTTACTTTCTTGTTTCCCATTCATCGCCCCCAAGTAGGCGCGCCCTCATGAAGGGGGTTTGTTTGTTTTGTTCACTGCTGTACTCTCAGCACATAACAGGCACAACAAATGTTGATTTCATACTTATTTTAATTAACTAAATGTAGCAATTTATAACAGTAACCATAGCACCTACTACGGTCTAGTCCCTGTTTACATGTGACATGTGTTAACTCACCCACCACTCATATCCACCCTTAGAGATCAGTCCCATTATCCCCATTCTACAGATGAAAAAACAAAGGCTGCACTTGCTACCCTGGATTCATAGCATCTTCAAGGCCTCATCCTCAGTCCTTGGCTCACTTGCTCTCCCTTCCCTGGAATGAGGCCCTGCCTCCTCTGCACCCCTGCCAGCTTCATGGCCTCTTTCTCTGCTCCTGCAAGTCTCAGAGCTGGGGGAGCTGGGGATTATTTCGCAAACTGCATTTTACAGATAAGGAGGCTGAGGACTGACAGCTTCCTGTCTAGTTGGGGGAATGATGTGGAAAGAAAATGACAGCCAACAGCCAAGTCATTGAGGGAGGCCAGCAGATGCCCCAGGACAGACTGGCCGTGGCTGACTACGGCAGGCAGGCGCTTCTAGGAGGAGGTGACAGCTCTCACAATGTCTCAAGTCCTCCAAATAGCAGCAGCCCACAGCTTTGGGGTCTCAGCCATTCCTCCCACAAACATAAAAAGAGAAGGGGCCCGGGGTCTCTCAGATTGGCAGACACAACTACCCACCCTCTGAGAAGTGGGCCTGTGAATTTGAAAGGCCTGTGGTCAGCAGTAGCAGGAGAGGTTTTAGGCACAGACCTCAAGCTGGACAGAGTCATTCCCCACATGGGACCGTACCCCAGCAGCCTGTCCCATCCTTCCCCGGACGCCAGGGTGAAGATCTAGAACTTCCCTCCTTGCAGGAAACAGAGGGGCAGCCCAGCCAGCTTGGTTTGTTGTTCTCACACGGCTGTGCCATGCACGCCCAGCCCATCCAAGGAGCCTGTGGGTCGCCTGGCTCCTGCTTATCACTGTACCAGCCTGCCCAGGGCCCCGCCCCAGAGGGTTCATCCTCTGCTTCCCCCAGGCTAACAGGTCCACTCTGACCATCAGTGTCTGTTCCGCTGAGAGACCCTATGCTACAGTAATGATGATGATGATGATGACAGCTAACACTGACTGCCAGGTACTTCACAGTCATTAATTCACATATGCAAGCCTATGCCACAGACAGCAGGATGAGACCCATTTTACAGAAGAGAAAACTGAAGTTCAGAGAGGTCACCTAATGTGCCCAAAGCCTTACAGTCCCTGAGTGTAAGGTTTTGTCATCAGAATTGTGTGTGGGTCCCAACTCCGACACCAGCTCTATGATCCATGGCTAGTTACATAGCTGCTCTGTACCTCAATGACCTCATCTGTAAAGTGGGATACTGGTGCCCAACTAATGGGCTTCCTGGGCAGGCTGAATGAGAAAGCAGTTGGCATCGAGGGGCTCTTGATAAATGGCAGTTATTATTATTTATTGTTATTAATAATATTCATGATGAAAAGAGATTCAGAGCTGTTTGGGAACAAGGGTATCAGTTACCCAGGGGCACATGGGCAGTGTCCATCCAGGAGTCAAAAGAGCACAGGCTTTGCAGTTGGCCTGACCTGAGTTTGAACCCAGCTCCCACGTTCTGCTGTGTGACCTTGAGCATCAGCGGAGGCGTCAGGGGGGTGGCCCCAGGGGTCCCTCACGCCCACAGGTGCCTCCCCAGAACGGGAGCCAGCTGGGGCTCCTCCTGACCCCCTCTGATACCGTGCTTCCAACGGGGAGTGTGTCATGTTCCGCTTCCAACCCAAGGAGGAAGGGGAGCTGCTTGGGCATCCCTGGAGAGTTCTAGAGAAGGCCCTTCCCAGGTCCAGGCTATAAAGAGACCCACCCTCTCCCAGCGCAGCCACGTGGCTTCCTTCCCACCCTCTACGTCAATAAAGGCCAGTTCTGGGGAAAGCTTCAGCCCTGCATCTGCTCTGTTCCCAGCACATGCCTGGAAACACCCGCAGCTGGCTGGGCTCTGCCCTGCGTCCCTCCAGCACCGGGCCGGCAACCGAGAGGGGAAGGATGAAAGATGAGTCTGAAATCACGGCTGGAGACCCAGGAAGAGGCAGCTCCCACAGTCTGAGGCCCCGGTGACTGCTCAGCAGGCAAGGACCGTGCCTGGAGGGAAGCTTCCAGAACATTCTTCGTCCAGGTGGACAGGGGTATTACCTTGGAGCCAGGGACTCTGGCTCTGACCTCCCCGATCACATGGTGAATCACATTTCCACATACTCACACTGGTTGTTTTTTTAATTACGAGAGTTTTTAAAAACAGCTAATAAATAAGTCATCTTCCCTAAGACTCCCTGAGAAGCACCAGTGTACAGGCGAGGCCTGAAACATGAAACGGTAGGTGACAGGCCGTGTGAGTCACAGGGCAGGCCTGGGCCCTGGAGCCACGTGGGTCACCTGCAATGCCGGTCCCGGCTGCTGTGCGAGCCAGCAGGTGACTCGCCCCTTTCGGCTCTGGTCTCCTCAGCTGTGGGTTCTGCGAAGCACATGTTGCTTCTTAGGCCCTCATATTCAGCAGTTTGTTGCTGCCATTGTTGTTACTGTTGGTGTTTATATTAACTGTGAAGCTCAGTTTTCCCAGGTGGCGAGTGGGAACGAGCAGACCTCATCTGCCACACTGCTGGAAGATTCAACAAGGCTGGGCCCGGGCAGCTCGCGCCACGCTGGCTGTTGTCCTAATGCCCTTGTCATCGTCACCATAAAGAGAAGAGCCCCTTGGGTCACACAGTACACGATCCACACTACGTGCCCCACTCCAAGTGCTTTCTATTTCGTGCTTCGTTTAATCTTCACAAAGGCCCGAGGAAGTGGGCGGCACTCCCATCTGCACTTTCTGGTCTGGACCGCAGGTAAAGAGAGGGTGAGTGACCCCGGAGCTCCAGCCTGTGGGTCCGGGCACAATAACCCCTTGCACAGATGGCCACAGTCCAGCTCCCACTGCTGCCCTCAGACTGGACTCTGATGCTGTGGGAGGGCCCTGGAGGAGAATTCGGCGTGGTGGCTCCATCGCCCATGAAGTGCCTGTGTGCCGGGACCAGGATCACGGCCTGAGGTCCTCTGTGAGGACGTACAAGACTCTGGAGGGGCAGGAACCTGGGTCTCCCAGCTCCAACCTGCAGCTTCCCCTGAATCAAGCTTCCAGTGACCCCCGCCCACGGCTCCTCCCTGCACTCTGGTCCTTGCCAGCCCAGAGCCCCTTCCAGGGGTGCAGGGAGAGATGCCCTCCTACTAAAGGGGTATCTGTGCATCTTCTCGCTCACAGGCCCTCCTCCTAGGTTTCTCTCTTAGAGCTCTCTGTGTGTCTGTCTGTCTGGGTCTCTCTCTCCCATGTACCCCCACCCCACACCAGCTCCCCGTAACCCACTCTCCCTTGACTCCCCATTTCTCCCCCACCCTCCACTACAACTTCCGCTTCCCCTCCTCTTCCACATCCTGCCTCTTGTCCTCCTTATCCCGGCTGCCTGCCGTTTCTGTGGTCTATTTTTGCCAGCCTTTGTCTTTGTTTCTCTCCCTCCCTTTTTCTCCAGGGCCCTCCCTTCCCTCCTGTGTTTTGCCTCCTCCTCCCAAGGCGCCTTTGTCCCCAGACCCTCTCAAGGGCCTGCATAGCCTGGCCGGGCAAGCAAGGCCCAGTCCTGCTAGCAAAGCCCAGCCGGCCAGCACACTCGCTCCCAGCCACCGCGATGCCACTGAAACCCCTCCGTGCTCTGCAGCCAGAGGAGGAAGGGGGAGCCTGGACAGAACGGACACTTTTTCATCTTCGTTGCTAACAGCAGTGCTCATGGCTGAGTGGCCAGGGACAGAGGGACGGAGGACACAGCCAGGAGCTGAAGGCACTCAGGCATGTGTCTTGAAACCAGCAGTTGACTAATAACACTGAACACTGCACCATTTTCAACCCATGAATTTAAGAAAAAAATGAAAAACAATGACACCCAGAGCGGACATGGCAGTGTTAAAATAAAGACACTCGCGCCCTATGGATGGCGTTATGGATGGGCTGCACTCCGCGGGAAAGCAAGAGAGCCTCATCGATATCCAAAGCCATCAAAATGTTCATACCCCTGTGGCCAACTAATCTCCCTCCTGGGAATTTTTCCAAATGATCTTTCATCATCAAAAGGAAAGGATAAAAACGCTACAGGCACGCAGATATTCACTGTGGCACACTCCACTGAGGAAGAAAAGCAGCAAACGGCCTTGGTCTCTGACCAAAGGGAGATGGTTTCATGAAAAATGGTGCAACACAAAAGATGATAATGTGGCCACTAAAAAGCTTCCACGATGGCAAAGACTGGGTAAAACATCATCTCCGCTGATGACGGTAGAGGAGAAAATGGAAAGGAACCAGCATGTTCACTGTGCCTGTAATGACATAAAAATACATGTACAGATGGGCCAAGACCAAGAGGCATAAGTGGAAAATCGATACAAGTAATCCTCAGTAGCCAAATCCATCCAGCTCCCGAGTTGAGACGGGGAAGGGTGCCAAATGATCCAGATCCATTTGGTTCTGGAGTTGGGGACGTCAAGCGGCAAGAGTTCGCCGAGTGAGGAATTTATCTGAAAATACATCCAAACCCATTCAGCTGGCGTATACTTGGGTAGGGTAGGATTTCCATACTTGGGTGAACTGTATGAAGAGGCTTTTTTCGGCTTCTTTGAAATTATCTTCCATGTTCCACTGATACTGTTTTTGCAATTAAATAAAGGAAAATCAGAATTCTCGCGTCCAGGGCTTTGGAGCCGACAGAGGGCTTTCCCACACATAATCTTCCTTGAGCCTCCCAAGCAGGGCAGGGAGTTTTACTAACCCCATTTTTACCAAGAAAACGAGGAATCAGAAAGGGTATGACTTCCCCAGAGTCACACCGCCATGCAGTGACAGAGACGGGACTCAAAAGGCAAGGGCTGCCTCAGCCCTGTCCTCACCGGGCTCTTGTAAGGCCAACCCCAGACACTGGCACTCCAGCCCCCTAGACATCTCTGGAGCCGTCACCCTGTGATGGGTGACACTGTTCCTGAGCCCTCACGAGGATAACACCTGCAAGGGCAATGGCCAGACCCAATGTTGGCTTCCCCACAAGGGTCAGGAACAGGAACCCACCACAAAACCTCTACCCCGGTCTCTCAGCTCAGCCCCCACAGCCCAACGAGAGCCAAGGCTATGCAGTCAAGCAGTCACCAGTTCAAGTCTCGACTTCTCCACTGTGTGCAGGCTGGATCCCTTGGAGCCTCCACACAGCCAGGAGAAAAACTGGAATTACACAAGGGAACCTCTTAGGGTCACTGGATAAAAGGAGAAGGTGTGTATCTGCACCCAGTTCGATGCCTGGTCCATTTCAAGTGCTCCCTATGCCGCCATGTCCTCCTTGGGGCTTATGCATTTGCTCTCCTGGTCTGGAATGTTCTACCCAGACACCCCAGGGTGGCTCCCTCCTTCACCCTCTTTCAAATTTCACATCAAGTGTTAGCCTGGTAGAGGACTGGCCACGCCACAAACACCTGCTCCCCTTACCCTGTGAGGGTCTTGTCTTCTTCAGGGCCCTTATTCCCCTCAACATGCTAAGCATTTGGTTTTTCGTTTTTGAGAAAGTCTCCCTCTGTTGCCCAGGCTAGAGTGTGATGGCCTAATCCCGGCTCACTGCAACCTCTGCGTCCTGGGTTCAAGCAATTCTCCTCCCTCAGTCTCCCAAGTAGCTGGGATTACAGGCACACACAGCCACACCTGGCTAATTTTTGTATTTTTAGTAGAGACAGGGTTTCACCACGTTGGCCAGGCTGGTCTCAAACTCCTGAGCTCAAGCAATCTTGAGCCTTGGCCTCCCAAAGTGCTGGGATTACAGGCGTGAGCCACCACGCCTGGTCCATGCTAGATTTGTATGCTGGTTTGTTACAGTAGCATCAGGCCTCTGCACTGGGCTCTCCTGACCATGAGAACAGAAAGATCATTCACCGTGGTGCTGTATTCCTTGCACACAGTAGGAGCACAGAAAACGAATGAATTAACTACTAATTGGTAGTGACGACTTTGTCAGAAAGGAACAGGAACCTTTAGCTACACCTAACCTCTTACAGTCCCTGAGGGATGTCAGGCTGCTTGGGACACTGCAGGCCTCTGGCCCAGGCATGTCCACAGGTCTCTTGCCCTCTCTCACTTCCCCTCTCACTCCCCAGGAACCCAAAGGGCACTAGTCCAAAGGCTGGTACTGAGAAGGTATCAATAATCCTGGTGACCGGAAACACACAAAAAACTGTCTTTCTGCAGCAGAAACTGCAGATTTCAGGACATCACTGGCTTCTGAACCCCTAAAAGAGGTCCAATTCCTAGCACTAGAGAGCTGGGGAAGCTCCCGAGACTCGCCTTCCCCTGTGCCTCCTCCCGCCAGAGCTGGCATTTGCCAAAACCTCCCCTGCAGTGAAGGGCCCTTCGCTGGGCACTTCGCACACCTCGCAGATCAGCTCTCCCCCACTCTGAACTAGCCTTGGCAGCGTCGTTTCACAGAGAAGGGAGGAGGGCTCCGCAAAACCAGAAGCAGGAGCCAAGGCCATCCCACGGCTGGGTCCTGGGAGAATGGTGGCCTCATGGGTTTGTTTGGTGACAGGTTGTGCTGGGTTCCCGCACTCTGCAAAGTCACACACTTGCAAAGGCTTCCAGACCTCCGGGTACAGTGGCACTTTTGGAAAGAGGGACTCACAAAGGAGACCTCTCCTGCTGGTCTCTCATCCAAGCCCCTGCACCCAAGTGAGGTACCTGAATAACACTCTCTGACTACACGGCAGAGAAAAGCACCACTGTATTGTGGGTCTGGAAGCCCACTCCTTTCCTCAGGATCTGGAGCCTCTGCAGGTAAAGTCCCCCTCTGCAGAACAAGCACCACCTCCCCTCTACACCCACCAACTCCAGTTCCTCCTCTCCTGTGTACATAGAAGTCACCTCCTCCAAGAAGCCCTCCCTGACCCCTCAAGTCAACCTCTGAGTGCCCTATCAGCATCTGTATGGGCACGCCGTACCCCTCCTTGCCCGCCTTTCCTCATGCCGCCAGCTGGGGATGTGAGCTCCCCAAGGCCTTGGACAGGCTGGGCCTTCATGGCTGCATCTCCTGTGCCTGAGAGTGTGGCCAGGACATAGCAGACAACCAAACTGAAAAATGAATGAATAACAAAAGAATGAACGAACAGAATGAATGAAAGCAGACAGAACTGGAACAGACTGAATGAAAAAAAAAAAAACAAACAAATGAAAGAAAGAATGAAGCATGAATGAAACTCACAGGAAGGACTGAAAGGCCATCTCTCCCAGTGCCTGCCAGTCAGGAAGCAAAGTCCAGCATCAATGACAGTGGCTCACATCTCATTCTACAGTGGCAACTACATCGCTCTGCCAGAGATTATTCTCTCCACATCTTCCAGATCAAACTGGGCCTGTAGAACAACGAAGAGCCAGGAGCTGAGGGGAGAGTTTCCGAAGAGGAGTACAGAGGTTCTGTGCCCTCCCAAGGCTCTCCTGAAAATCACAGGAGCCTCCTGCGTGCTGGGGTAAAGCGAGGGAGCTGATGACTGCCCAGGAGCACCACCAAGGAGAAGGGGCACACAGAGAGGGGATGGGGGAAGCATCTGGCACGTCATCTTTACAGCAGTCCCAGGAGACGCATTTCTCCACTGTTTTGGGGAGAACCCGACACAGAGGAGGCCAACAATCAAAACTGGTAGATGGAATGAGTGGATGACTACAGTAATGATAGCTAACAGCACACTCCCTCTGTGCATCGGGCCCAGTTCTAAGCACTTCATACGTATTACTCATTTAATCCTCCCTGCAACCTGGTGAGGTGGACACTATTATGCCCAGTTTAGAGACTGGGAAACTGGGGCACAGAGACTGAGCAGGTTACCCAAGGTCACACAGCTAGGAAGTGGAGGAAGAGGAATTTAAAATCCATGCAGACTGGCTCTGGAATCTGAGCCCTTAACCCGCTATGGTCACAGTCTCTCGGCTTCAGTGTGCTACAGTCACGGAGCTAATCAGAACCATACCGATAATAACAATGTACTCATCTTCAGTATGCTAAGGTCATGCAGACGATAAAAAATAATAATAATACTCTCAGCTTACTATGCAAACAGTATCTTGCCAACAATAATAAACAACAAAACAACAATAAATAAAAATAAAATATAATAATTAAAGTAAGATGCGAGGCTGCCAGGGCATCCCAATGGCACCTCCAGATTGCAAAGAGCAGAAGCTGAGAGCAGTCATTCCATGCAAGAAGAGGCATTCGAAGATTGTCTAGTAACTGTGTTTGCAGAGCCGGAACATCCTTTCTGTTTGTTGATAGGGGATGGCTCTGAGATGCTGCAGGGCTAAGCCCCCTGAAGCTGCTCTCTGGCACCACAGCTCTGGAGACTTTACTCTGTGCCAGGCACCAGCCAAACACTTTGCATGGGTTTTCTCCTTTAAACCTCACACAGACCCTGTGAAAGTGGTGCAAAGAAGTCGCAGTTTGCAGATAAAGCAAGCTGAGGCTCAGAGAGGTTAAGTGACTTGCCCAGCGTCACAGAGCTAGGAAATGACATCTGAACTCAGCCGCTCTCTGACCGCAAAGCCCAGAGCCTTGCACTCTGGCTCTGGCTTCCTTCGCCTTGGGAGAGGAGGAGCTGCCTGGAAGCCACGTGGGCCACGCTGCCCAGCCTGCCCATTCCCGCCAAGCCAGCCCGCTTGGCAGGCCACAGGCCCAGAACCCCTCACTTCAAAGTGATTCACCCTCAAGGGCTGTGTGGTTTGGTCTGGGGCCTCGGGAGTGCAGCAGTCAGAGCCCTGCTTGGCCCTGACCACCCAGGTTTGAAGCGGGTTCCCCAGGACCTCAGGAATCCAGGTGCCAGCTCGCCGCGACCGCCCGGGATAGCCTTGCTTAGCAGAGGCCACCATTTCTCAGGAAGTCACGCTGAGGCTCCCAGGCAGAGCAGCAAGGCTCAGGAGGCACAGGAGGCTGGGGGGGACCCCAAAGTAGCCCCCATCCCCCTGGTTCACTAGAAGCCTCACCTCTGCAGGGCCTGTTCTGGTTCTCAGGGACCCCCGTGACCAGAGGCCAAGCACAGCCCGGCAGGCATCCCCTTCTGTTTCTCCGAGGCCTGGTGTCCAGAGAAACGAAGCTGCGCCAGCTGCCCCCACCCCAGTCCCACGCTCCCTCCAGAAGCTTCCCTTGCCGCGCCAACGTCCAGTGTGGTTATCGCCTGCCGTGCGCCTTTGAACCCCAGGAGGCCGGGGAGTATGGAATGTGCGATGCCTGAGGTCAGAGCTCCAGTTTGATTTGAGCTGGGTTGAGATGAGGGGAAAATGGCCAAGAACAACTCGCTCATTTACTTCATTTCCAGACTTGGCGGCTGTTGGGGCCAGGCTTCCAAACCAAGCTGGCTTTGGCCAAGACATCTGCAACAGCGCCGGCCACCAGGCACAGCTGGATTCGCTTAGGGAGTTAAGAGCCTTCAAGTTCTCTTAAGAAATTAGTTCCTGGGGAGTCCAGCTCTCTCTGGGGACCGGGCAATGGGCCGGCCCACTCCAGCCTCACCTCCTGTGGCTGAGGACACCCGGAAACTCTGTGGACTGAAGGGACTTGGTGGTCTGCTTGGAGAGTCACTATGTGCACTCAAGTGCAAAGTGGCTCGGCCCTGGGCACCCCTCCTGAATGAATTCCAGCGAGGACCCGAAGTGCAATTTCCTAGTCTCAGGGCCTAGGATGTATGAGGTGAATAAGAAAAGAAACCCAACAACAAATGGATGATCGTTGGTTTCTGCATCTGTCAAATGGGGGCGATCATCTCTACCTCCCAGGGCTGCTCTGAGGCCAAGCGGATGAAACAGATGCAAGGCCCTGAACACGGAGTGTGCACGCTTGTCTCTGAATTAAGTCCATCAACTCCAGATCTCATAGTCACTTCTTGGGAACCTGAATATCTCTGAGAAAGCCTGGCTGTGATGGAAAAGCCTCCCTTTCTTCCCCTAAGCCCATTCCAGTGAGTCTGACACACCAGCTCACTCTGACCAGCAGGCAATGAACGTGCAAACCAACACGCCAAGAACACAGTGATAGCCTTGAGTGTGGCCTTTGGGAGCCCCTCTCTGCCTGTCAGGCCAGGTGCCAGGCTCTCACGCCCAACCCCTCAACCCTCCGCAGTAGGTCTGGGAGCTTAGGATCACCGGCCCATGACACACTCACAGCGCCTGAGTGACTCATTCGGGGAAGTGGCAGAATCCAGGGGAGAGCTGGGTACTCCCACCTCTACAGTATGGTGGTCCAAGCCGGCCACGTGGTGCCACCCCAGCTCTATCATTCATTAGCAATACCACCTCCAGCAAGCTCTTTTGCCTCAGCTTCCCCTTCTGCATTTGGGAATAAGACGACTACTTATTTCACCAGGTTGCTCCCTGTCTGTGAAAAATTGTACTCACATAATTAAATAACACCCAAAATTCTCAAAAAAGGATCTGGCATATTATAAGTGCTCAATGTTAACTCTTACTGTTATTTCCACAGGCTGCCTAAACATAGAGCCAAATAAATAGGCCATCAGTTCCCACTGAGTCGGGAGAGACATCAGAAGGGCTGTGGTTAGAAATTTCCTCCAGTCTTCCGAACGGGAGTTCTCCACCCAGGCCACACTGTAGAATCACCTGGGGAGTGTCTACAAACTAGGACGTCCGGCAGTCCACAGGCACAGCTGGTTTGCATTTTCATGAACCAGAACCACTTGCATTATCATCAGCTTTCCACAATTAGAGTTGTAAAATAGCTCAAAGACGATGAAAAGTAGAAACAGCTCAGATGGGTGAGCTAGACAACACACCAGCAATCTCTCTCTACCCATTTCAAAGTCGTTTGCAGTATTTCTTGACAGATACGAGCTCACAAGGAGATGGATGGAGAACATATTACAGTAGGAAAATTTAGGAACAACTTAAATGTCCATCAACAGGAAACTAGCTTAATCCATTCTGGTATACATAAGCAATAGAATACTCCGCAGCTATTCAAATAGATGATGTTGGAATAAAAAATAAGACACCTGGGCCCCACACACAGCAAATGAATCCCAACCTCTGAGAGTGGAGTCAGGCATCAGGACACTTTTTAAGCTCCTCAAGTAATTCCGATGAGCAGTTCAAGTTGGAAACTGCTGCTCTAAACTCGCTCATGAAAGCCTTGGACAGAAAAAAAAAAAGAGGTTTTCAGGGGCAGGAGGAGGAAGGCAGGAGGGCAGGGAAGACAGTAAATCTGAGCACAGCCTACTCCTAGGAGGGGGACAAGGACAGAGGAATAAGGAAGCCGAGAGTTAAATGAGGACACCTGGGCAGGCAAGGATCACAAGTAGAGTGAACCCCTTGGCCGGGTGCGGTGGCTCACGCCTGTAATCCCAGTACTTTGGGAGGCTGAGGTGGGTGGATCACGAGGTCAGGAGATGGAGACCATCCTAGCCAATACGGTGAAACCCCGTCTCTACTAAAAATACAAAAAATTAGCCGGGTGTGGTAGCAGACGGCTGTAGTCCCAGCTACTCAGGAGGCTGAGGCAGGAGAACCCGGGAGGCGGAGCTTGCAGTGAGCTGAGATCACGTCACAGCACTCCAGTCTAGGCGACAGAGCGAGACTCCGTCTCAAAAAAAAAAAAGAAAAAAAGGTAGACTGAACCCCGCACTCGTTCCAGAAGCCCACCAGGCATCTTCCAGCCCCACCCAGAGCCTCGGAGTATTGGATGCGCACATTGTTTTTATCGCTTGGCGTCTACAGGAGTCCCATCAATGGCCTTAAACTAGCCAGGTCTGTGTGCACTAACTGCAGCAGAGAGCCGGAGATCATTACCCAATGACCCCACTACAAAAACCCACTCCTGCCTCAGGTTCCCCACTCTCGTGGCCCAAGGGGGCAGGCTTGGTTCTGCAGCCAGGTAATCGTTCTCCACTAGAGTCAAAACGGAGCCCAACCTGCAACACCCTTCGTTCGACATCGGGGAGGCAGATTGCCATGGCAGCCACACATCCCAAACCTCGGCCAGAGCCAGGGCTTGCTGAGCACACCAGGCCTCCTTCACAGGCAGTTTTGGCTTCCCATGCCTCCCAGAATCCTTCCTCAGTTGCTGTGGCCTTTTCACCAAATCTGACTTTGCCAGAAGGAATGGAAACGGGCGAGGTTCACCAGGGAAGCACGACTTCCACCTGGTAGGTCCCGAGCTGACCAGGAGTTGGTGGAAAAAAATGATGGCCAAGGACACCTAAAACTATCTCGCTGACCTGGCAAAAACACTATCTGGTTTGTTCACCAATGAATCTCACATCTAGCAGAAACCCCAGGACATAGTAGGTGTTCAACAAATATTAACTAATTTATTAAGCTTGAAATGATGACATACAGGATTGAACTAAACTGGATGCCACCTTACACAAGTTCCCAGTTTATGACAAAATATGTTGGGTGGAAAACATAAAATGCAGAAAATTGCATCCCCTTAATCTCGGTCCTTTGATTTGGATAAAGATCGCCACTATTGGCCTGGACAGATAACATGCTGCAGGACGGGTTGCGAAATTCTAGAAGCAGAGTTTATAAACCACTGTGCTATATAAATAGCAAAAGCCATAAGTGACCAACCCTGAGGACAGCTGGAGGAGAGGACAGCCGAGAAAGGTCCCCAGACTGGATTGTGGGCAAGGCTGCTACGCCAGGCAGCAGGCCTCAATGGGCTCAATGAATCCCCACAAAACAGTGGGCAACTGGGGGAGGGTCAGGGAGAGGAAGAGGAAGAGGTGGGGGGAGGGAGAGAAGCAAGCCAGCAGGCACTTCGGTTTTCAGAGCTGCCACTTTCCTGAATGTACTAGAACAGACACAGCTCTCTCCTTTCCCTCAGAGTTAAGGCCAAAGTTCTTACAAGGCCCTACACCATCTGACCCCGCTAGTGACTCACAGAGCTCACCTCCTGCCACCCTCCTCAAGGCACATTCTGCTCCAACCACATTTACCTCCTTGCATTCCTAGAAAAAAAAAAAACAGGTAAATTCCTGCCCCGGGGCCTTTGCACATGCTGTGGATGGCTCCTTTACCTCCTTTAGTCCCTGCCCCACGGCCTTTGCACATGCACAGCTTCCTCATCTTTTTCGAACCCACTCAAATGTCACTTCTCAACCAGATTTTCTTGGGTCACCCTACTCCAAGTGCCACCACACACAGAGGCCACAGCCTCCCCATTCATATCAATACTCCTGTCCTCCCTCGCCTGATGGTTTCCTCCACAGCACTTAGCAGCAGCAGACAAGATTCTATATTCCCATGTTCATTTTCCTCTCCTCCAGTAGAATGGGGGCACCAAGTGGGCCAGGATGATGCCTGCTTTGTTCCGTGCCTGCAATGGTCCCTGGTGCACAGTGGATGCTCCACCACCATCTGCTGAACGGATGAGCAAGCAGGCACGCCTCTGTGCACCAACAGCATCCCATGACTTGCCTCGCTGACCCCAGGGCTGACCCTGTGAGTCAGGCCCTATCTCACCCCCATTTTACGTTGGGAACAGGCTCAGCTTAGGATGTGGTGGAGCCTGGATTCAAACCCGGCCCCAGTGACTCCGAAGACTGAGTTTGTCACCTTCTCCAGCAATGGGAAGATGCAGCCTGCATTTCCTGCCCAAAGCACATTATGCTCCCAGCTCTCCCTCTTCCTGTCACTGTGAAAGGGAAGCTCCTAGGTCGGAGAGGGGCAGGGGCTTCCCCAACACACACCCTCCTCCTAGGACACACAAGTCCACCAGGCTCAAGTGGGAACAGAAGTCCTCTCTCCAGAAGCTACTTAGCAGGTGACCAACTCCCAGTTTGCCCCAAGGCTTAAAAGGCCCTCCGCTGTCTCACCTTCCCCTCCAGGAGCTCCTCCTCCAGGCACTCAGGAGCCCAGCACCCCTCCAAAGCCACGCAACCACTCACCTCCAGGCCTCAGACTCCCTGCCCACCAGCCCCAATATCCCATGCTATGACAGGCACAATAATGGCCCTAATCGTCCTGCTCCTTCCAACCTGTGACTATGTAGCCTGACACAGCAAAGGGACCCTGCAGAGTTGCTTAAGATGAGGATCTTGAGATGGAAGGTGCCCCTGGATGATCTGGTGGGCCCAGTGTAACCACAGGGTCCTTATAAGAGGGGCCGGGGACAGGCCCGGTGGCTCGTGTCTGTAATCCCAGCACTTTGGGAGGCCAAGGAGGGTGGATCACTTGAGGTCAGTAGTTCGAATCCACCCTGGCCAACATGGTGAAACCCTGTCTCTACTAAAAATACAAAAATTAGCTAGGTGTGGTGGCGCACACCTGTAATCCCAGCTACTCGGGAGGCTAAGGCACGAGAATCACTTGAACCCAGGAGGCTGAGGTTGCAATGAGCCAAGATTGTGCCACTGCACTCCAGCCTGGGTGACAGAGCGAGACTCCCTCTCAAAAAAAAAAAGAGTGAGGCAGGAGGGCCAGAGCCAGAGAAGGAGAGGTGAAGACTGAAGCAGAGGTTGGAGTGATGCTGCCATGAGTGAAGGAATGCGAGCAGCCTCCAGACCCTTCCCTCAGGCTTCCAGAAAGACCAGAACACCTCGACTTTAGCCCGTACGAGTCTCACTTTGGACTTCTGACCTCCAGAACTGTAAGATGATAACTTTGTGTTGCTTTAAGCCACAAAGCCTGTGGTCATTTGTCATAGCAGCCACAGGAAACTAGTGTACCCATCCCCCGCAAGCCCTCAGCTGAAACAGCACCCTCCGGGAGCCGCTCTGGTCCTGGCATGGGCCCATCCCACGCAGATGCTCCCTAGACTTCCTCTTTCATAATTATCTGTCAGTGTTACTTAGTCGAGCTCTGAAGCCATCAGTTCACATTCAATTTCACTCTCCGCTTCTCACAAGCCGTGTAATGTTGGGAAAGCTTCTCAGCCTTCCTGAGCTGCCCTGTCCTCACCTGCTACACACAGTCACTCCAGGCCCTCACCTATACACCTGCCATGAGGCTGGAATGAGGGAGCCCAGGCAGAGACAGGGCCCAGCACGCTCAGACAAGAGTGACACTACAATCTGTACCATCTGCAAGACCATCAGGTCTGTGGACAATGGAGACTGTGCCAGTCTCATCACTGCATATCCCTAAGAGCCCCCCACGGTGCCTGGCTATCAGGTCTCAAAAATATTTGTTGAATAAATGATGAGTCCCACAGCCATCAAAACTCTGAAACGCAAACATGAGGGACAAACTGTGTGCAGTTGAGGGAGACAGCTGGGCCAAAGCCCCGAGGTGTGCACGGCTTCCCCAGCTCCATTCAGGGGCCCCCAACTAGTTCAAACTGGACGCAGCAGGTCTCACCGGTGCCAAGGCCATCCCGCAAAAATGCCGCATCCAGCCTCAACTTTGGACCTCACCCTGACATCACACACAGTCTTCCCTCCCACTCTGCTTCAGCTGAGTCCCCACCAGGAGGGTAGAGGACAGACTTCCTTCATGATGAGTGAGGGAAACCGCCCGCATCCTTCCCCAACAATGTTGGGGAAACTGATGTCATCATAACAGTCCCCTTGCACAAGGCGGCTGTAAGGGTAAAATGAGAGAAGATGAATCAGTGCCTGGCATACAGCCGGTACCCCATAAATCCCAATTAGATAGTTTTTAATTATTTTATCCCATAGCAAACACGTAAGTAGCAACAGGTGCCCCTTCCAAAATCACCTGCAAAACAACAGAGAGACGGCGGAGCAGCAGAAAGGGTCAGGGCTTTGGACTCAGATGGAGATTTTATCATTATTTTTTGAGACAGTCTCACTCTGTCGCCCAGGCTGGAGTGCAGTGGCACAATCTCAGCTCACTGCAGTCTCCACCTCTCGGGTTCAAGCGATTCTCGTGTCTCAGCCTCCTGAGTAGCTAGTATTACAGGTGTATGTCACCATGCCCGGCCAATTTTTATATGTTTAGTAGAGATAGGATTTCACCACGTTGGCCAGGCTGGTCTCAAACTCCTGATCTCAGGTGATCTGCCCACCTCGGCCTCCCAAAGTGCTGGGATTACAGGCGTGAGCCATCACGCCTGGCCTCAGATGGAGATTTAAAGCTGAGTGAGCTTGGGTAAGTTACCTGACCTCTCTGACCCTGTTTCCCTATCCATAAAATGGAGATAATACTACCTACCCCAAAGGAGTTCCATGACCCATTGAAATACTGCATACCGGTCATTCTCATGTTAGAATCGCTTGAGGAGCTGTTCGGAAAAGGCGATGGCCCAGACCTCTCCCAGACCAAAGCCATCAGCATCTCTGGGGTGAGGCCTGGGTTTTGGGGGTTACAAAGATCCCCAGGTGATCTCATCATGTGGCCAGGGCTGAGAACCATGGATGCTTATGTGGACGTGGCACAAAGTAGGCATTCAAGAAATACAAGTTTTCATCACTATTTCTCAGCTGGCCAGGATTTTCTTTCATTCATTCAGCACACATTTGTAGAGGGCCTAATATATGCAAATTCAAATCAAATTTAAAGTCATATGTTGGTTTTCAAGAGCTGAGGGGAGGGGGAAAGAGGACTGACTGTTAACAGGTACAGGGTTTCCTTCTGGGGTGACGATGTTTTGGAACTAGACAGAGGTGGCAGTGGCTAAGTATCACTGAATTCTTCACTTTAAAATGATTGATTTTATGTTATATAAATCTCACCTCAATAAAAAAAGCAAAATAATAATAATAATAATAATCCAGACATGAAAAAGACAAATCCTCTATTATCCCATTCATACGCAGTCCCTAAAGGAGTCAAATTCACATAAAAAAAAAAAAAAGAGAGAGAATGGTGGCTACCAGGGGCTGGGGGAGGGGGACTAGGAGTTAACATTTAATGGGGACAGCTTCAGTTTGAGAAGATGAGAAAGTTCTGGAGATGGATGGGGGTGATGGTTGCACAACAATGTGAATGTACTCAATGAACTGCACACTTAAAAATGATGAAAATGGTCCATTTTAGGTTATGTGTATTTTATCACCATTTTAAAAAAGGTCACATGCTGACAGTTCCTCAAGACATTCATCGCCCACCTCAGCTGCCTGTAGCCCCCACCTCCTTGACACAGGAGATGACATCTTCCCAGTTTTTCCAGGCAAGCAACTTCGAGTAGCTGACCGCCCTCTTTACAAACAGGATGGAGGCTACGCATGTGTTTTCTCTGTGGGGCAAGGCCAGATTAAGCAAAGAAAACACAGCAGCTCCTTCCCCTCCCCCCAGGAAAAACCCTGTCCGGTCAATAGCAGAACTAAAGAGCTGGCGCGCACTTTCACTTCCCACTCGAGTGCCTGAGGGCCCGGCTTCTCCTGGGCGTCCAGCAAAGCCCAGACTCAAAGGTGGCAGGTGCTGCCCTCCCACCCTGCTCCCGGTGAGGCAATTTCTGGCTGGGAGGTGGGGAAGACGAAAGACCCAGAAGTGGGGCAGGGTGTGACAGAGGAACCTGAACCCCAGAGCCCTGAGTCTCCGGCTCCCTTCCCTGACTGCCTCTGGGTATGGCACCTCCAGGCTGGCCCTCAACGTCCACACCTATAGGAACAAGAGAACTGAATTCACATGGGAAAGGCAAATGGGTTTATCTCAGGTGTCAACTTCTTCCCACCGGGAGGCTCTGGGGTGGCTGCAGCTCTGCAGGGCACCAGGAGGACCAGCAAGGGTTGGAGGGTGGACGGGACCAAACGTGGTCTGTGCGTTCGCCATCCCTGCATGAGATCCCTTACGTAATTCCTTAATGGAATTTCACGAACGTGCTTTCTGGATCAAGAATGCACTCGGTGGCCTCCCTGACTGACACATGTCCATCTGACCTTTGCTTACAAACCTGCTTTCTTGGGGAGTTCACTGTCTCCTCTGGCAGCCTGCTCCTCTCCATACAGGAAGCCAAAATCTCTGCCCTACAACCTCTTCCCAGGAGCTGCCGACGCCATGCAGAACTGTCAGCTCTGTTCTATTCTACACCTTGCTGACACCTTTCTGCTCCCTCTGCCCCTGTAAAAGCCTTGCTTCCTTCCACTGTGCTACACGTGAGTGGCTTCCAAAGGATGGCCTGTTCTGGAAGCTTGAGGGAATGTCCACGCAATATGTCTCCCTGACCGGCCTTCGCCTTCTCAAGAGTGAAGTGGAGACTGGCCCTGGGACACTTTCTGGGGTGGGCGGGGAAGGGCAGTGGCAGAGATGGCTAGCGTGGCCCATGCCAACAGCCTATTCTGTCCCCTTCTCCCTTCTCAGTAATAAAATCCTGCTGTGGGGTGGGATTCACGGCTCCCACTTATATTTCTCAGATGCTCTTGCAGCCGGGGATGCCACACGACAGTCTGGCCAGTAAGGTGAAAACAGAAGTCTCCTTAATAGGGCAAAAGTCCTTCTCCACTCCCCTGCCACTCCCACTTTGTGCTATCTAGAATGCAAATGAAATGGTAAGATCCCATTTCCCACTAACTGGAATCTAGGCAAAATGGCAGGAACTTGAGCCTCTCTTGGCCCCTGACCCAAGGTGCTAAGAACGGAGGAGCAGCCAGATGGAGGGGTCCTAGGCCCTCAAAGCCACGGACCAGCCACGGCAATCCTAACACGACTTAGACCCTGGATTTCCTTTATATGAGAGAAAAAAACAAGCTTCTGCTGTGTTTAAGCTGCTGCATTTTTAAATATTATATGATCCCTGAGCCTTACATGCAGATCAAGGAGGTCTGAGTGCGGATGACGACAACCAAGCTGCCTTCACACAGGGAGGGCACCCACTGCCTTCAGTGGGAAAGGAGGGGACCTGGTCACCATGCCCTTTATCTACCCCTTAAGAATTCAGGCCAGGCGCGGTGGCTCACGCCTGTAATCCCAGCACTTTGGGAGGCCAAGGCAGGCAGATCAACTGAGGCCAGGAGTTCAAGACCAGCCTGACCAACATGGTGAAACCCTGTCTTTACTAAAAATATAAAAATTAGCCAGGCGTGGGTGTGGTGATGTGGGCTTGTAATCCCAGCTACTCAGGAAGCTGGGGCAAGAGAATGACTTGAACCCAGGAGGCAGAGGCTGCAGTGAGCCGAAACCATGCCACTGCACTCCAGCGTGGGTAACAGAGCAAGATTCCATCTCAAAAAAAAAAAAAAAAAGAGTTCATGGCCAACATTTCCAAGCCTGATGTGTTTCTTCAAAATCAGAGGATAGACACAACCAGCTGCCATTTTTCAAGCACCAACCACACGCCCCAGGTGCTCGGCTCAAGGTGGAATGAATTAGCCCTGTGAGATAAAAATGGTTCTATTATAGATGAAGCCCAAAGAGGTCCACCAAGTTGAGGTTGAAACCCAGGAGTCCTGACCTCCAGGCTGCAGCTGAGGTCTTCTCATTCTTTTTCACTGTCTCCTAAAGATTCTTAGGGAGCCCAAGAAGCTGAACTTGGCTGAGGTCGGGAAGTAAAGACAAAAGGAAAGAAGGAGTGGGAAGGAGAAGAAATAAGAAATGGGAGAAACGCTTGGATTCCTGTAAAAGAAGATTATCTACGAAGATGTTCACTGTGGCATTGTTTATAGCAGCAAAAATCTAGAAACAATCTAAAAGGCCATCAACAGAATGCATAAATACGCCGCAGCTTCTCCATACAATGAATCTCATATACACAATGTAAGCAAACTAAAAAGGTAAGTTGCACAAGAAGGCCCAAGTAATGATACTATTTATATGAAACTTTACAATCTAGGAAACATGGCCGCTCTGCAGACACTGGCACCGTTGGGAACCCTGTACTACCAACCATGGCCAACCCCACTGTGTTCTTCGACACCACGCCATCGGGAACCCTGTACTATCAGTCACGTCAGCGATGTTCTTCGACATTGCTGTCGACGACAAGCCCTTGGACCACATCTCCTTCGAGCTGTTTGCAGACAAGGTTCCAAAGACAGCAGAAAACTTTCCTGCTGTGAGCACTGGAGAGAAAGGATTTGGTTATAAGGGTTCCTGCTTTCTCAGAATTATTCCAGGGTTTATGTGTCAGGGTGGTGACTTCACACGCCATAATGGCACTGGTGGCAAGTCCATCTATGGGGAGAAATTTGATGATGAGAACTTCATCCTAAAGCATACAGGTCCCGGCATCTTGTCCATGGCAAATGCTGGACCCAACACAAACAGTTCCCAGTTTTTCATGTGCACTGCCAAGACGGAGTGGTTGGACGCAAGCATGTGGTCTGCGGCAAGGTGAAAGAAGGCATGAAGATTGTGGAGGCCATGGAGCGCTTTGGGTCCAGGAATGTCGACACCAGCAAGAAGATTACTATTGTTGACCGTGGACAACTCGCATAAGTTTGACTTGTGTTTTATCTTTTTTTTGAGAAGCAGTCTCCCTCTGTCGCCCAGGCTGGAATGCAGTGGCGCAATCTCGGCTCACTGCAAGCTCCGCCTCCCGGGTTTACGCCATTCTCCCGCCTCAGCCTCCTGAGTAGCTGGAACTATAGGCGCCTGCCACCACGCCTGGCTAATTTTTTTTTGTATTTTTAGTAGAGACGGGGTTTCACCATGTTAGCCAGGATGGTCTTGATCTGCCGATCTTGTGATCCGCCCACCTCGGCCTCCCAAAGTGCTGGGATTACAGGATTGAGACACCGTCCCCAGCGACCTGTGTTTTATGTTAACCACCAGACCGTTCCTTCTGTAGCTGAGGAGAGCGCCCCTCCACCCCATTTGCTCACAGTATCCTAGAATCTTTGTGCTCTCGCTGCAGTTTCCTTTGGGCTCCATGTTTTCCTTGTTCCCTTCCATGCCTAGCTGGATTGCAGAGTTAAGTTTATGGCTGTGAAATAAAAGCTAAATAACAATAACAACAAAAAATCTTGGAAACATTATGGAGTGTCCTATAAGGGTATGTAGTTGTAAAAGTACAAAAATATGCATAAGAATAAACATCAAAGTCAGGACAGAGAAAAGGAAGGGTTTGAAATCAGAGAAAGGTGTATCAGGTACTGCAGCCGAAATGGTTCATTTCTTACGCTGAGTGGTTATATTGAAATGTTATTTTATACCCTGCTTTGTGTGGCTGAAACAGATGGTCATTTTAAAAACAAAGGGAGAATGTGCAGTTTATTGCATGTCAACTTTATCTGAAAGTAGTTTTTTTACGCACCTAGAAAGAGATAGAGAAAGAGACAGAAGAGAGGGAGGGAGAGAAGGGAGGAAAGGGTTAAGGCCTCCAGACACAGCATCTTCTCCTCATGGCCCACCCTCCTCTCCAGAGGGCCAGCCATGCTGACCACAGCAGTTCCATTCACGAAGCCACAAGGCCACGGTGAAGAGGGCCACTTAAACTCCATGTTGCTGAAGCCTCCTTAAGTAAGGGACACCCCAAACCTTCCAAAATGAGTTACCCTCAGGCCTGACCACCCCCAGAACCGCGTTCAGTCCACCAGTAGTTCTGCAAAGACAAGCACTGCTCGGCTCCCTCCCCTCCCATCCCCCATGGCTGGAGGTAAGGCAGCCAGGTTGGCAGGGCCTGGGCACAGAGACTGTCCTGGGTTGGCTCCCCTGGCACCAAGGAGGCAGGAAGGGCGTGCAGGAGAGGCAGGACCAGAGGAGAGGGAGCCCCAGGAGGAGGGCACCATGAGCACGGCCAACACTGACGCCCCTCCGCAGGCGGGCAGTGGTTCCTCCACTTCCTCCATCGTGCCCCTTTCATAGAAGTGCAGTGACACAGAAGAGACCACAAAGTAAGAAGACACCAGGGGCTGGGGCTCCCCTGCTCCTCTGACCTGACTCAGTTCACCCCTGGGATCCTAATGCAGCACCTCCCACTAGAGGCGTGTCTGAAAGCAGGGAGAAGCTGGCACGAACCCCTCACATGAAGCAGAAGTGGTGTGCGACCCACCGACCCAGCGGCCCCCAGTAAGCACCAGATGAATGGGAGGAGGGGAGTGAAGGAAAGAGAGAGTGAAGAAAGGAAGGGGGGCAGGAAGGAGTGGAGGAAGTGGGAGAAAGAAGGGGGAAAGAAAAGGATAGAGACAGAAGGGAGAGAGGGAGGGAGGGTAAGTCAGTGACAGACGACTCAATTTAAGGAGCAGCAGCTGGACTCCCACAGCCACCTTGCCCTCTCCAAGCTTGGGGGGTACACAGTCCACGCCCACGAGCTCTGAGCAGGGGGGAACCTGAATACAGTGGCCTGGGAGGCTGGGGGAGTGGAGAGGCCATGCCTGCCATGCCTGGCCCAAATGGGTGGCCACACAGGAACATGGGCACAACCAGGAGTGCCCGGCTGAAGGCCTGCCTCTGCTTATTTAGCTGGAGAATGGGGATGATCACAGGAAGCAGCACCTCGGAACTGTCTGGGGATCCCAGGAGCAAAGCGATGGGAGTCGTCTAGAGCTGAGCCAGGCCTGTGGCAGGTCACATGGAAGTGTTTGCTTCTGTTGTTGGTATTAGAAAGTGGAAATCCGGAATATCTTAGGGGAATGCTCCCAACTTTAAAGGCAGACAACATACTGAAGCTTTAAGAAAAAGAAAAAGAAAAAAAGAAAAAAAAAAAAACCCCACTGTGTGGGCCAAGTAAAACACGTCAGCAGACTGGACTTGGCCCATGGGTCACCCGCTTGCAGCCTCTGCTTGACGCGTCCCTGCGTCCCCCCAAAGGCAGGCCCGAGTCCTACAGGGGTCGAAAATCATTAGTGAGATTTGAGATCACCCCATTCCGACACAAGCGTCCAAGTCCATGAACCTCTTAATGGGAAATAAGTATTTAAGTCAACCCCCGCCCAACTCCCACACCAAAAGGACAGGAACTGCTAATTCTTACCCACCACATCCAAGTCTCCAGTTTTATTTCATAGGATGGAAAAAAAAAAAAAAAAAAAGACCTATTTTTAAAAGAAGAAGAAGAAGAAGAAAGGGAAAAAGAAAACCAACAAAGACAAATTCAAAAATGCACCACTGTTGACTTGGGCAACAGCCTTTGCCGGTCAAAGAGGAAAACAGCTCAGTCCTGAAATCCGTCCCAGACATGGAAATTACAGAGCAGCCGTGCTGACACCCCCTGCCCTTTCTGTGTCATTCCCTCATGAGGAATGCAATTATATGCCCCCCCAACGACAAACACGAAGGAAGACACGTCAGTGACAGCCGCAGCCTGTTCACGTCGTCCTGCAGAGACAGAGGCCGACACAGGCACTCGCAGGCGGTGGCCACCAGCGCGGCAGGAGCTGAAGGCACTGACCTCAGAGGAGGCCAGGCAGGAGGCGTGGGCCACAGGCAGGCTGGTGCTGTGGCTGAAGGTCCTATATTCATGCCCATTTTATAGATCAGGATGCTGAGGGTCCGCAGAGGAAATGGGACCTATGTAACCTTGGCCCACTGAATGCAAGGCGAACAGGCTGTCCTCGCCATCTTCAGGGCAAGCAGTTAAACAGACCAGCCCCTCAGACACTCACTGGGCAGCTGTGGTGTGGCCAAGCCCTGAAAGGAACAGGACAAAGTACTGGGCGCAGGGTGCAGAACACCAGGGATGCCACCATGGGCCCCTGGATGTCCCTCCAGCCTCCACACCTCAGACACCCCAGGGCCTCTACACTTACCATCCCCACGGCCTCCCCACATCTACACAGGACCGGCTCTTGCCTCCAGGCCACCTCCTGAGGGGCCTCTGTCTCTCCACCCCTTCACCCTGCCCCTCTACTGTCCTAGCATCTGCCACCTCTGAAGGGGTCGGGTGATTCACCGACACATTTGCGGGTGCCACCCCCAGGGAATGCTCAGGTTCCTGACAGCAGGGACCATGTTGGGGCACCCTAGGACAGTGCATGGCATGTAGCTGACACTCAACGGTGTCAAGTGAGTGGCTGTGTTCACTGCCTACCAGACCCAGGGGACCCCTGGGGAGATGGGCCACTCCTCCACGCATGGGGCACGCCACACACAGGATACCAGAACAGGCAGCCGGATGAGCCACCACGAAGGACACTGGAAATAAGGACAGCTCATCTTCATGAAGCACTTCTGGGGTTCTGAGCTTTGTTCTCAAGTTGGTTCATACATCATCTCACGGAATCCTGACCACAATCCCAGGTCATAAACACTGCTGCTAATCTCGTCTTACAGACGAGGAAACTGAGGCAGAAACGTCACACAACTTTTCCAAAGTTACATATACACCAGAAACACAAATGCAGTGAGTGAGATGTCAAAGATGGCCAGTGGAGATGTACCTGTGTGCATGTGCATACAGGTGTATACTGAGAGCACCTACGCATGTGAATGTGTGCGTACACGGCATATGCGTTGAGTGCACATGCATGTACATGTTCATGAATCTGTGTGTGCACCTGCAGCAGCGTCCCTTGACCTGCGGTTTCACCTTCCGCGGTTTCAGTGGCCCACAGTCAACCGCAGTCTAAAAAGATTAGATGGAAAATTCCAGACAACTCTTTAGTCTTCAATCCCACACTGTCCTGCTGCATCTTGTCCAGGACGTGAATCCTCTCTCTGTCCAGTTTGTCCACACTGCATGCCCTAGCTGCCCGTGAGTCACTCAGCAGCCCTCTCGGTAATCAATTCCACTGTCATGGTATCGTGGTGCTTGTGTTCCAGTCACCCTTATTTTACTTATAAACTTTAATCACCAGTATGTGTGCACAGGATGAAACAGAGTCTATGTAGGGTTCAGTACTCTCCACCATTTCAGCTATCTACTGGGAATCTTGAAACATATCCCCCAAGGATGAGGGGGGACTACTGTATAACTGTGTGCGCGTGTGTGTGTATGTGTATATGTGTGTGTGTGTATGTGTGTACACTGGTATGTATATATGTATTACATGTCTGCATATGTATACATGTATGCCTATGTATCTGTGTGCATGTCTGCATGCATGTGTATATGTACATATGCACATACAAATGTATATGCTTGTACATGTGTATGTGTATGTATGCATTTGTACATGTATATATACACACGTCTACACATGCATCTCTATGTACACGTGTGTATACCTATACGTATGTATGTGTACATATGTACTCATGTAGGTATATTTATATGCATATATTGTGCCTGTGTGTACGTGTGCACAAGCAAGTATGCATAGTATTTTTGTGTATGTGTGCATGTATGTATACATGTATGTGTGTGTGCATGTGGGTTTATTTATGTCCATGTATTGTGCCTGTGTGTACAGGTGCATATGCACATATGTATGCATGTATATGTGTATACGCACGTGTGTGTATATCTACATGCATTTATGTGTACCTGTGTGTGCATGTGGGTATACTTATATGCATGTATTGTGCCTTGTGTACATATGTGTATGCATATTTGTGTGCCTATGTGTATGTACACCAATCACAAAGCTCCCTTTTCCTTCCCAAGAAAGCATTTCTTTTTGTACTGATCTTAGGAGTTTCAGGGCTACAGCGAAGAGACAACATGTGGAAGTCAAGAACTGTATTTACTTACAAACTATATGGAACCAATATTTAATCATTTTCTACTTACAAAATCCCAATTTTGGCTGAGCACAGTGGCTCATGCCTGTAATCCCAGTAGTATGGGAGACCGAGATGGGAGGATCTCTTGAGCTCAAGAGTTTAAGACCAGCCTGGGCAAGATCTCGTTTATATTCTTTTTTAATAGTTTTTTTAAATCTCAATTTCCTATGGCTCCAGCCAGCATAACCCCAAGACTCCACCTTCATGGTGGACCCGAACCTCCAGGCGGCCTGTCAGCAGCGCCTGCTCAGCTCCAGCCTTATTTTTAGCACTTTCTCCAGACAACCCAAGGGAAAAGAAAGCTGTTTTGAGGTCAAACTTCTGAAACATCTGTCTCTGTGACCCGGCCTCTGTGCAAACGCCACTACTCCCAGGACATGAAAAGCACCCTGCAGATGCCCAGAACCCCAGCCACCACGGCCAGCAGGCTGCACGTGCAAAGAAGGCTCTGGACACAAGCCGCCTGGACGGGGCGCCTGGATGGCGCACCTCTTGAACCGCCGGGGCCCTCTCCCAGCATCCCCGAGGCACCTTCGTCTCAAACGTGGAAGCAGCAGAGAGCTGAGGCCAGGGGCTGCTTTATTTCCCTACTGCTTTCAACGTCTTTCTTTTCAAATGCTCTTTAAACTGAAACTGTCAAAAATTGTCTCTGATAAATCTGAAGGTTGTAGAGGAAGTGGTTTGTTCTTCCTCCTGCTCATGATTTCTGCAAAAGATAGTACACAGTACTTGGTGAACTGTTAGGCAAGGCAAGGGCTCCCAGCGAGGGCCGGAGGAAATGCAGGAGATCACTGAGGCCTGCTCTTTACCTGCTGCTGCTGTCAGACACCAGACAAGGTCAAGGGTGCAGCAGACAGGAGGAGCCCAAAGAAGGCCCTCCTCATCCCTCTCCATCCCACCCACCAAGACATTCAGGAAACTGTTCAAACAGACTTGGCCTGGTAGCTCTGATACTCCCACGGCAGCCTGGGTGTTGCGTGTTATTATCCCATTTTCCAGGTAGAGTTTAACTAAGGTAATCAGAAGGTAAGTAACATGCTCAACTTAATTTCAATAACTAACTTGTCCAATGTCACACACAGTGAGTTCTCTAAAGAACTGTGAATCCACAGTTCAGGCAAAGCCTGAACTTAAGAACATCTGACTCCAAAGCTTGACATCACCTGCCCTGGGAAGCCCTCTCTGGCCCCTTAGACCTCAGGTGTAGTCAGGTCCCCTCCTCTGTAATCTTGGTAACAGTAGCAATGACAGTGGTAACAGCAGTAATAAGAGCCCTCTCTTTTTCCTGTATACTTTCTCTGTGTCAGACACAAGGTTAACACCAGATGTGCATTATCTCACTGAATCCTTTGCAGAAGCCCATGAGTTAGCACTGCGATCTGCCCCATTGTACTGATGAAAAACAAAAGCTCAGACAGGTGAAGTTACTTGACCGAGGTCACACAGCAGGCAAGTGGCAGAGGCCAAGGTACAACTTCCAACACGCTGTTTTGATTACTGGCCTGGGCTGATCCCAGTTTTCCTGTACATGACAATTCTTTGCATTATCCTGGGTCTAGATGCTTCTAGTCCAGAAAGACCACAAGGGCTGCCAGCCCCTTTGGGTTTCCCCACCAACGTCAAAGGTTGAGGGACAGAGGCCATTTCCCTGCTGGCGACGAAATGGCCCCACCTTCCTGATCAGCTCAGCCACTCCCAGGTTCTTAGGCCTAAGGTTGGTCCAAATCGGGGCAAAGAACTAGGTCCTCTCAAAGCGGAGGAGGAAAGAACAAGCCGTTCATGCGGCCTTCCTGGAATTCGGCTTCTGTGTTGAAGTCCAAAGTCCCAAGGCCAGCATGCAGGCAGCTCACTGGGCCCGCCCTTCCACACTTCCACCCACCCCTAGCCCCCTCGATACACTTGAGGCCCATGGAGCATGTGCCAGGCCCCGCCAGGCCCCTCGGGCTTTCCGATGCTGTGTTCTGCCCGGAATGCTCCTCCCTGCTTTCTCCTCCTGGCCCGAGTGGGCCCGTTCTTGGATCAGCAGCCTTCTCTCCAGGGACCCTGCCACTTCCCATGAGTGCCCACCCTGAGTCACCTTTGTTTGCGGGCACTGGAATCGATTGTCCATAACTCTCTCCTCCCAGGCTGCTATCTCCACACTCCTAACCCTTAGCATAATGCCTGGTACCCAGTAGGTGCCCCATAAGGGCATGCTTCAGGCACGATGCCTAACGGCTAAATGAGAGAACACCCTGAAAGCACAGAGGGCACGGCACACACAGGCAACTGTGAGAGGTCTGGGGCGCATCTTCTCACTTCTCACTTCGTTCTCGCCCTACAATGTGCTGAAGGGTTCCATCCTTGGCCTCATTTTACCCGCAGGGAGGTGGAGGCTCATGCAGATGGGGCAGCAGAGCCGGAATTCCGGCCCCAGCCTCTCTCTGAGTTTGTGCTCTACTTCCAGAAAATGGACACATCACCTGGGGGTCTGAGTGGGCAGTGGGAGAATGAGCCCACTTTACAGTATATCTCGAAGACAAGATTGGGAGCCTGAGGTGAATGTGGAGAACCATGGCCCTCTGCCTCCCCAGCCCTCTGTCCCCTGCCCAGGAAGGCCCGCTCCTCATTATCTTGGGCTCCAAAAAGCTACCCAAAAGGTTGCCCCTGATCATGCATTTCAAAGTCTTGTTCACCTGGACAAGAGGACCACAGGAGCCCCACAATAGAAACAAAGGAGCAAGGGCTGGGCATGGTGGTGCACTCCCATGATTCCAGCTACTGGGGAGGCTGGGACAGAAGGATCGCTTGAGTCTGGGAGGCTGAGACTGCAGTGAGCCGTGATTACATCACTGTACTCCAGCCTGGGCAATACAGCAAGACTGTGCCTCAAAAAAAAAAAACAACAAACAAATGAAGGACAGGCACTGCGGCTCACACCTATAATCCCAGCACTTTGGGAGGCTGAGGCAGGTGAATTGCTTGAGTCCAGGAGTTCAAGACCAGCCTGGGCAAGATGGCGAAACCCCATTGCTAATAAAAATTTAAAAATTAGCCAGGCATGGTGGCACACGCCTGTAAACCCAGCTACTCA
Organism: Macaca thibetana thibetana; assembly: GCF_024542745.1. Lineage (NCBI taxonomy): Eukaryota > Metazoa > Chordata > Mammalia > Primates > Cercopithecidae > Macaca > Macaca thibetana. The sequence goes on along the minus strand of NC_065597.1, from coordinate 24,481,050 downwards.
GGAGGCAGAGGCACAAGAATCGCTTGAACCTGGAAGGCAGAGGTTGCAGTGAGCCAAGATCATGCCACTGCATGGCATCCAGCCTGGGTGACAGAACGAGACTCCATCTCAAAAACAAATAAAGAAGAAAAAGAAAAAAATAAAGGAGCAAATGAGAAGAGGCCAGGAAAAGTAAAAACACTAAATTCCTCTTTTCTCCAGACCAAACTTGGGGTATAAATGGCATTTTATACCATGAGTCCTCTCATCTTCTCACAGCAAGCTTTAACAGGGGAAAGAGAAACTGGGGGCTATGTTAAGCCCCTGCCTCACTAGGCAGGCTTTGTTCCACCTTCCCAACGGGGCAGGAGGTTGTCAAGCACCTCATCTGTGATGGGGACACGAGGCCGGGGCATTCAGACCAGTTGCGGGATGTGCCCAAGTCCCAGCGTTGAGTGTTAGGGACCGGTGACAAATGCGGGTCCATGTCTAGCCCGAGGGCGTGGGCCTGCATCACACAACCTCTCCTAAACCCCTTGCCTGGTAGGATGGAAACTCGCTCCACTAAAAAAACTGCTAGAGCCCAAGAAGATCCTTGTCCCTGCCCAGCGAGGATGGACAGCTTCAAAGCGCGGTTTAGGGGTTTCTGTTTATTTTCCTGTATGTTCTGGTCATCTCAATCATCTAACCAGAAGAACTGGCCCAAAATTAGGCACAAGAAAAAAGGAAAAAGTCTGGCCCTGCCACATAACTCCTGGAACTGGTTGCAGAAACCGAACTTTGGCTTTCTAAACTTGGTGAAGGAACAACAGCCTCTTTCAAGCAAGGCTCTTTTGTTCCTAGTTCCCAGGGAGGAGGCAGAACCTTTGGCCGAACAAATTCGGTTCAGCCAAAGTCTCCCAGGGAAATGGTGCTGTGCTAAGTCCCCCATGGTCAATGCATTAACTTGCTCCTATCCCGGGCAGATCACCAATCAACTGGATGGCACTGGTTTTGTAATTTCAAAACCATGTGGCCATCAGATTCATTACGCAATAATGGCCCATTCATGAGTAATACCAATAAGAAGTGCTTCCCGAGCAATATCTCGGTTATGCCTCACGATAACCCTGTGAGGTAGACACACCCCCATCTTTCATTACACAGACAAGGAAACTGAGGCTCGCCAAGCTCAAGACCATTGCCAAGATCATCACTAGTAAGTGGCGGAGCTAAGATTCAAACACAGTAACTGCACATCCCTGGCCTCCAATCAACCAAGAAACAGCCAAATGAAGTAATTTTTTTAAAAAGGGAAAGAGGCCGGGCGCGGTGGCTCAAGCCTGTAATTCCAGCACTTTGGGAGGCTGCGACGGGCGGATCATGAGGTCAGGAGATGGAGACCATCCTGGCTAACATGGTGAAACCCCATCTCTACTAAAAAAATACAAAAAACTAGCCGGGCGAGGTGGCGGGCGCCTGTAGTCCCAGCTACTTGGGAGGCTGAGGCAGGAGAATGGCGTGAACCCGGGAGGCAGAGCTTGCAGTGAGCCGAGATCGGGCCACTGCACTCCAGCCTGGGCGACAGAGCTAGACTCCGTCTCAAAAAAAAAAAAAGGGAAAGAGACCAGGCCCAGTGGCTCATGCCTGTAATCCCAACACTTTGGGAGGCCAAGGCAGGAGGATCACTTTATCTCAGGAATTCAAGACAAGCCTGGACAAGATGGCAAAACCCTGTCTCTACAAAAAAAGTAAAAATTAGCTGGGTGTGGTGGCACACAGCCGTAGTCCCAGTTACTCAAGAGGCTGCGGTGGGAGAATCACTTGAGCCCAGGAAGCTGAGGCTGCAGCGAGCTGTGACTATGCCACTGCACTCTAGCCTAGGTGACAGGGCGAGACCCTGCCTCAAAAAAATTAGACAAAATAAACAGTAAAAAAAGAATGAAAAGAAGAGAGAAGAAAAGAAAAAGCAGAGGATAAGGATGTATTTTTCATCATTGACTTCTTGCTACCTGAAATTACCAGCTTCTTTTCCGCAAGGGTTGTCTCCCCCACGGGAATGAAGGTGTTCCAGTGCGACTGTGTTTGGTTCACCCCACAGCCCAGCCCTCAGCCAAGCACCTGACACCCAGAAGACCCTGAGCGAAGGTCTGGAGTGAGGGAACTCACAGGGCCCTGTTGTCTGAGCCAGGGTCACAGACACAACCCCTGCCTTTCCCACAGGTGACAGCAAGGACAGCTCACCGTGCTGGGTCACTCTGCCCAGTCACCTCCACCAACACGCCTGCTGCAGGCTACAGGTGAAATGATCTAGCCAGAGAGGCCCTCTCATGGCTCAGCTGAGCCAGGTCCAAGGCCAGCTCACTCGGGAATTTCTCTCATTTGTTCATTCAATTGATCATTTCTTTTTTTTTTTTTTTTTTTTTTTTTTTTGAGATGGAGTCTCGCTTAGTCGCCCAGGCTGGAGTGCAATGGCGCGATCGCGGCTCACTGCAAGCTCCGCCTCCCGGGTTCACGCCATTCTCCTGCCTCAGCCTCCCGAGTAGCTGGGACTACAGGCGCCCGCCGCCTCGCCCGGCTAATTTTTTGCATTTTTTGTAGAGACGGGGTTTCACCGTGTTAGCCAGGATGGTCTCGATCTCCTGACCTCGTGATCTGCCCGCCTCGGCCTCCCAAAGTGCAGGGATTACAGGCGTGAGCCACCGCGCCCGGCCTCAATTGATCATTTCTTATTGGCTCATTCAACAAATACTTATTGAGCACTAATCATGACCAGGCACTGTGCGAGGCAGCCTTCTTGGGACAGTGAGTGTTAGGAACCGGTGAGAAACATACAGGGTCCAGTCTGGGGACAGAGAACAGGAAAAGGAAGCAAGCACAGCAGGACACAGCGTGAGACACAGCGTGAGACACGGCGTGCATCCTGCCCCATCAAGGACGCTTCCTGGCGGTAGTGAAAGTCCAGCTGGCCTCCCCTCCCTCCACCGCAGGGCCTCCGGCCTCGTTTATATATTTCTAAATGAAGATCCAGCCCACACTACCAAAGACTGTCCAGGTACAGCATCATCAAGTACAGATGGAAAAAATGGCGCATGCAAACGAACGCCCTACAAAAATGTGAATTATTATCTCTGGGTGTCAGCATTCTACGTGGATTTTGTTTTCTTCTGTTTATTTGCGTTATCTAATGGTTCTACAATAAATCTGAGTTCTTTATGTAATGGGTAAGGGGAGTGAACATCTTTAAAAAATAAATGTCCACTCCTAGATGCATATCCAAAAGAATCAAAAGCAGGGACGATAACAAATGCTTGCACCAGTGTTCACAGCAGCACTACCCACAACAGCCAACAAGGGAACAACTCAAGTATCCGTCGACAGAAGAATGGACAAATCAAATGTGGTCTATCCAGTCAATGGAACATTATTTGGCCTTAAAAAGGAAGGAAATTCGGTCAGGTGCGGTGGCTCACGCCTGTAATCCCAGCACCTTGGGAGGCCGAGGCGGGTGGATCACCAGGTCAGGAGATCAAGACCATCCTGGCTAACACGGTGAAACCCCATCTCTATTAAAAATACAAAAAATTATCCAGGCGTGGTGGCGGGCACCTGTAGTCCCAGCTACCCGGGAGGCTGAGGCAGGAGAATGGCGTGAACCCCGGAGGCGGAGTTTGCAGTGAGTGGAGATTGCACCACTGCACTCCAGCCTGGGCTACAGAGTGAGACTCCATCTCAAAAAAACAAAAAAAAAAAAAAGGAAGGAAATTCCGGCATGTGCTACAACATGGGTGGAACGTAAAAACCTCACACTAAGGGACATAAGCCAGACACAGAAGGGCAAATACTATGTGATTCCACTGAGCTCAGGTACTTCATAGGCAACGTCATAGAGAGAGCAAGTAGAATAGCAGTGACCAGGAGCTGAGACGAGAAGAGAACGGGTACAGAGTTTATGTTGGGGATGATTTCTGGGTGTAGATAGTGGTGACTGAATTTATTTAATGCCACTGAATTGTACACTTACAAATGGTTAAAATGATAAGTATTGTGATATGTATATTTTACCACAATAAAAAAAAGTTTAAAGAAACCTCAGAACTTCAACTGCCAAAACGAATGAATGAATAAATGAATGCATGAATGAATGAGACTTTCCCTCTTCCCTGATCAAGATTTTCCTGGTCGCACCATCAAGCAGACAAAGTGAGAAAACAGCACGCTGTACCAGGGTAGGGACAGCGACTGGGGCAGTCTGTCTTCCTGGGCCTCAGTTTCGCCAACCGTGAAATCCAGGCATCGGCCCCATCGGACCAGATGTGTGGCCTGTGACCAGATCTCATCTTTCCTCTCGTTAGCCTCAGAGCTAATTCTAGGAAGGTGCTGGCAGGTGACCCCTCACCCCCAGGTAGGGGGGCAGCGAGCCCCACTGGGAAGAGCTCTGGCTTAGCCGGCCACCTCTCACTGTGCCCACACCACTTCTCTTGGGAGCCTCCTTTTCTCATCTGCGAAATGGGGAGATGAATGACAAAGCTACTGTCTGTACCCCCACTTCCTTTACACACCGGCTGCGGCTCCCTCAGAAGATCACAAAGGTGAGGAGGATGGAGGCCTAGCTTCCTCCCTGAGCTGGCTGCCTGGAAAAAGCCACCCCAGCCAGGAACTCAAGGGACTAGGAAAATCCTGGCTGCACCCAAGCTTGGCAAGGAGGCTGAGGAGCAGGAGAAATGAAGGAGAACTCTCCAAGGCCTGCCTTGTCCAACCAACACCTACTTCATTTTTCCTTAGGTGGAACCATACAAGAGTGGGCATATAAAGGACATCTGGGAAGTCCCCTGGGGTCTCAGAAAAAGCAGTGGAGCCTAGGAAAAGACACACGAGCTCGAGTCGGCCTGACCTGGGTTTGTATCACGGCTCCACAACCCACAGCCACATGACGCTGGAGGCCAGGGATCTGGGGAACCTGTCCCCTCTCCTGTAACACAGGGACGCTGCCCACCCAGGGGGCTGAGTAAGTGCCTGGCACATCATAGGTGCCTGAGAAATGGCGGGTTCCATTATTTCACCCGGTCCAGCCCTGGCAATTGGTACCCAGCTGGGCAGACAGCCGGCTTGAATCGCCCTACAAAATCCTCAGGGAGGCGAGAGGACTCCACGCGCACAGCACACTTATCAAAACGAATCTAAGAAGAAAAACCACAACCGCCATCCCGCCAAACGCAGTGGGAGCAATGAAGCAAACAAAAGGGAAAGTTCAACTCCTTTTTTTGGCTTTAGAACATGCAAATGCAAAATTCAATGGCAAAGGAATTATCCCAGAAAAATTTCATATCTAAATCTAAAATGGCCCCATGGAACTCTGTCCCTCTCTAGTCACTTAAGTGACGTTTTGCTCTAGGGTGCGGCCGAAGATCAGGGCCAGCTAATGTGGGGAAAATCAAAGACAATGAGGAAACTCGTTTATTGGGGTCCTTAAAATGTTAACCACCAAGGAAAACCCTCGGCTTCTCTTAGTGGTGCTTGCTTACCCTTGCTGAAGGTGAAGTCCTTGGTATACAGGAGGAGGAAGCCACTAGACCTGCACCCATCGTCCACTGCTCCGTTCACACTAGCTGAATTTGCCAGGTAGCCTCCATGATAGAGACTCAGTAAAGGACCCATACTTCCCCAACTCCAGGTGTTCAAATGCCAAGACTGCCCTGGCCTCTGTGGATACTCTCTGGGCGTATTTTCTCATGCTTAGTATTCTTCAATCGTTGGTCATCAAGGGTTTGTGGTCACTCTGTCCCTCCACTTTACAGGTCAGGGAGGTGAGGCCGCCCAAGGTCACAATGAGAGCCAGGGCAGAGCTGAGCAGTGAGCCACCACCTGCCTGATTCCGGCAGAACAGCATCGGACTCCACCACAATGCAGCTCCAGCAATGTGCTCCACCTTATCAAAGAGTGAAGAACTGCTCTAAATCTTAAAACAAACATTTTAGGGGCAAGAAGTGCCAACCTTGAAACTCCAGACTGGGATAAAAGAAAAAATATTTCACCATAACCAAGAAGACTAAACACAGCTCAAGCAAGTGCAGAAAATGCTGAAGGGATAAGCCCCACACTTCCCTGGCCAAAGGAGCAGAACTCTAAATAAAAACCTTGATCTTTCTACTTAATGAAATTTTTTTTTTTTTATCACTCACATGTTTATTTCCACACAAAGCTCCATTTCCTGCTGGGGAAGCGTCACTAGCCCCCTGGCCTGGTTTATTACCCTGGAGGGGGAGTGTCCACGAGTCCCAAAGAATGCCTATATTATGGATGTTAAAAAACACATAGTTGCGGCCGGGCGCAGTGGCTCAAGCCTGTAATCCCAGCACTTTGGGAGGCCGAGACGGGCGGATCACGAGGTCAGGAGATCGAGACTATCCTGGCTAACACGGTGAAACCCCGTCTCTACTAAAAAATACAAAAAAAAAAAACTAGCCGGGTGATGTGGCGGACGCCTGTAGTCCCAGCTACTCGGGAGCCTGAGGCAGGAGAATGGCGTGAACCCGGGAGGCGGAGCTTGCAGTGAGCTGAGATCCGGCCACTGCACTCCAGCCTGGGCGACAGAGCGAGACTCCGTCTCAAAAAAAAAAAAAAAAAAACAAAAAAAAAAACCACATAGTTGCTAAGTTTTATAAGTCCTGCTCTGTCTTACCATTTTGCCAGCCCAAGGATCCATAGCTTTCAGCACATTTTCAAAGGGAGTATGTCACTCCCAAATCTAGACCCAGTATCCCAGAACATCCATTCAGTAGGGAATATTCTGTCATTTTGATTTTTTGTGACTGACAAAGGACTCACGGACCATCCACCCAGATATAAGAACGGAAATGACACCAGGAATGAAAGAAAAAATAAATCACTTCCCAAAGCAAGTTATGTGATGCATAACTGGACGAAAATTTAAGTGGATATGACAGAGAAGAAGTAAAAGATGACGACAACCCAGTTCCATGTGTTTCCAAGAAGGAAAGAGGAAGAAAACTATCCTCATCTTCATGAGGGCGGCCAGCTCCATGAGAGCTGCCTATGCAGCTCACCGCAACACTCAACGCCTAGAACGGTGCCCAGCACATAGTGCTGAATGTTGGATAAATATACCATGTCATTCATTCTCGCAGTCCTGGGACGTAGGGATCATAATTGCAGTTTCCAAGACGAGAGTCACAGAACTCATGTGATCTACCCAGAGTTATAAGCAATAAGAGGCATTGCTGGGATCTGAACCCAGAGCCAGGCACTGCTCTGCAAACCCAGGAGCTTTCCTCTATATCACACTTTGTTTAACCCAAAATCATCTCTTAAGAGCCAACACTCTGGTGTGGAGAAGGCTTCGAAATTCCACTGGCTCCCTTGAGGGTCATTTAACGACTCTAGGCCTTAAGTTTCTAATCTATGCAGTGAAAGAAGCTGGGTACATCAAGAATGGCAAACACAGTCCCCGTTGCATGCCAACAACAATTGATTAATAGTGGCTGTCTCTGAGCTCACTGGAAAGACTGAGTACACTAGGGTTGATTAGCAATGTCTACCATGGTCAAGGCAATGAGGAGTGGCAGCACAAGTGTCACATATTTGCCATCCCAGAACTAGATGAACTGCAAGTTCTCTTCGGACTATGGCTGGCTCTGATTCTAATTATAAAAACAAAAAAAAGGGGGAAAGGGCAAACAGAGAAGGAAAAATCGACAAACATTTTCCAACATGGGCCATGGCTGAATTCAGTCACGTCAATACTGTCTGCCCAGCCAGCCCCTCACGCTCCATGCACACAGCCCTGCCAAATGGGAAGAAGTGGAAAACATCAGATCCACTGCCCACAAACTCAACAAGACACCCAATCCAAGCCAGAAGTTGCAAAACAATGGGTTTTGCCTGGCTTAGCCTTTGTTGTAAAACACCTCATCAGGAAGCCTGGTAACCTCGCAGGGAGCTGCATCTGGGTTCAAAGCTGGGCGGGACCTCTTGCCCAACCTGAGCCTTCACAAATTACTTCAACTCTCTAAACCTCAGTTTCCTTCATCATCGAAAAACCTCACGGGATTCTCATAATGATCACACACAACAGAGCATCAAAGTTCTTCACAACGAGCCCACAGTGAGTAGGCAAAAAAATGGCCACTACCATCATCATCATCACCATCATCACCATCATCATCACCATCATCATCATCACCATCATCATCACCATCATCATCATCATCACCATTACCATCATCATCACCATCATCATCACCACCATTTTTCTTTGCAGGGGGCAAATTTTCAGAAAAGAATTCAAGTGCAAGAGATTCTTTTGTTTCTCCCACGTTCAGCATGATGCCCGTTTGGTGGCTCTGAACTCTAAGAGGAGGCTCTGAACACCACTCCATCTCCTCAAGCTCCTGGTGTATCAGCCAGGGTCCTGGGAGGAAAGAGACGGCAGATGCAAAACGGTGCAAATTGAGGAAATGTTCACAAAAGGACAATATATTAAGGTGTGGGTGGTGTACAGGAGAAGCACAAAAGATGGTTTTTCTACCTAGGGTGACCAGCTGTCCAAGTGTGCCCAGGACTGAGGGGCTTCCTGGGCCACAGGACTTTCATTGCAAAAACATGGGATAGTCCTGAGCAAACCAGGACAGCAGTCACTTCATTTCTCCCCCATGTATTTCTATCCCTGGGCCTGACAGTGCAGGGGAAGGAGCAGTTACAGAAAAACCTGGGTAGAGGGGGTGACATGAGACTGCAGGAGTGGCTGAGGGATACCACACACCCATGGCAAAACCGAAGGAAAAGGGAGGAAGGAATAAATACCCCACTCAACCTCCTCCCATCCTCCATCTCCCCCAGGCTCTCCACTGGCCAGACCCACCCAGAAGGCAGGGGACACAGAAAAGAATGGAGGGTGGGGTTTCCAAGGCAGAGGCTGGAAAGAACAGAACATGGGCCCAGAGGCAAAGAAAGACACACAGGATCCTGTGTTGACTCTGGGGTGGCCAGGGGAGCCAGACCTCACCTCTCAGAGGCTCCATGGTGAGGCCTTGTGGGGTCCCAGTGTCCCTAGTCCTCACACAACAAGAAGGAAAGGAACTTCCCTTCCCCACTGGAGGGGACACTGGGATGTGGCCAAAGACTCTTTGGTCCATGGGCTTGGTCTGTGGCATTCAAAGGTGAGCCCAGCAGGGCTGGGAGGAAGACCCCTTCAGCTGGCAGCTGGCAAGGCCACCTCCTAAGAGTGGGAAAGGCTGAGACAATTCCCTGAAGCAGCAGCAGCAGCCTCCTGGGCTTGGTCTGAAGCACGTGCTCCGTCACTGCAGACCCAAGTGGGGGAATCAAAGGTGGGGCCTGCTCGGGGTGGAGGTCTATAAAATCCAGAGAGCACACCCCTGGAATTGCTATGCAGTTTCCCCCACGGGTGTGCTCAGACCGGAGGCCACCAGTCAGAAGCAGTGCATGCGTCAGGGGCAATATCGTTTAGAAAATAAAAGTGACTTTCAATTCTGTTTTTAAATCATATTTTCCGAGATCAAAATCTTATTTCCCAAGCACTGCTGCTGAAAGCTGAGGTGAAAACCACCAATAATATCTTAATCCTCCCAACGGCGGGTTTCCATCTTGCTTGGGTTGGGAACTTGGTGGCTGGGGTTAGGACAGGGGCTGAGAGCCCATTCCAAATAATGATGCCTGAGGTCATGGAGCGGGGTCACAGCACAGGGTCACCGGCACAGCCTACCAAGGTCACCAGAAGGTTTTTTTTTTTTTTTTTTTTTTTTTTTTTGAGATGGAGTCTTGCTCTGTCCCCCAGGCTGGAGTGCAGTGGCGCGATCTCAGCTCACTGCAAGCTCCGCCTCCCGGGTTCACGCCATTCTCCTGCCTCAGCCTCCCAAGTAGCTGGGACTACAGGTGCCCGCCACCACGCCTGGCTAATATTTTGCATTTTTAGTAGAGACGGGGTTTCACCGTGTTAACCAGGATGGTCTCAATCTCCTGACCTCGTGATCCGCCCGCCTCGGCCTCCCGAAGTGCTGGGATTACAGGCGTGAGCCACCGCGCCCGGTGAGAAGGTTTCTAAGAAAACTGTGAGACTTTCCTGTCCCTTCACAGCCTGGGGTGCCAAGGTCTCCCACCATGCAACAACAGACACTCAAAGGCCTTTACTGACATCAGGTATTCCTGGAGAAATGGACCCAAACCCTGCCTTCAAGTTCACAGTCCTGCAGGAAGCAGGGGAAGGTATACAGGTGGGCAAACCCAACACAAGAGAAGCGGCAGCCACAATAATGAGGGTGATGGCGATGGTGACAGTGACAGTGATGGTAGTGATAGTGACAGAGGAGATGACAGTGATGGTAGTGATGGTGACAGAGGAGATGACAGTGATGGTAGTGATGATGACAGTGACAGTGATGGTAGTGACGGTGACAGTGGAGATGACAGTGATAGTAGGGGTCATGATGATGATGATGATGGTAGCAAACATCTGTTGAGCACATACTACATGTCCACACTCTACTAAGTACTTTCCATGTATTCTCTCCTTTATTCTCGGGACAACCTGGGGAGTGGCTACTCTTATATCCCCAGCTTTCAGATGAGGAAACTGAGAGCTGGATCACACCACTGGTTAAATGGCCTCATATGAAATGTCTGGATCAAAAAAGCCTGGCCAGCCGCTCCTAATCACTCTGCCCGATCAGTGTCCTGTTTTAGGGAAGGGCTGACCTGGGCAGGCAGGAGCTTTAACGCCTCCACCTCCCTGCAAGACATGATGGGGAAATGGTGTTCGGGTTTCAAAGTGGAGGCAGGGGGTTTCCTCCTCCCTGAGGGAGGACTCCTTCAAGCAAAGCTTCCCAGAATGGCTGAGCAAGGAGGGCCCTATGCAGGAGCACCCAGTGGAGGCCAGCAGGACTGAGATCAGCTGGGATCCCCTCGCTTAGTCATGCCCCCAGCCAGGGCTGTGCTGGCCCAGAGAGGGTGCCCTGGTTACCACCGGAGGCATCAGAAGAACCCCAGACTGTTTGTCTTTGCAGTGCTCCCTGACCCCTACCCCTTCACCAAGCCTGCGGGCAGAACCTGCATGCCAACTCCAGAATCTTGTTTTCTAATAGCTTTCCAGGTGATGGGGTTCAGCTACAAAAAGCAGAGGGACCCACTGCCCCGCCGTGGGTGGGTCTGGGGTCAAACAGATGAAGGCCTTTTTAGAAGAGGTGAGAATCCAGGGTACCTATCCCCTCTCCTCCCCACTCCCTAATCTCCCCCAGAAACCTGCCTCAATTCAGACACGGCACAAGACGCAGGTTTTGAAGTCATTTTTCCTTACACCAAAACTTTCTAATGCTAATTTCTCCCTCTCTCTCTCTTATTGGCATGATGTAATTCCCCTTTTCAACAACCCAGATCTCTGAAGTCCTGAGTCATCAGGGCGAAGGCAGGGACAGCGAGGGGGAGGTCAGTTGGGACGGATCAAAGGTAGGGGGGAGCTTGGCAACGCCCAGGCCAGCCGGGATTTCCTTCTGGGCGCCTGGGGTGTCGTGGCCCACCGGCTCTCGGCCCCACACCATGCCAGACACAGGGACAGGGTTCCTAAGGCCCCTGCATTGTTTTTCATACCTCCTCTGGGCCAGTTCTGAAGAGACAAGGTGACTGTGGGACAGTACGGGGGTTCCCAGCTCTGTCACATGCCAGCCCGGGCAGCCCGTGCCTGCTCCAGAAAATGGGACCTCACGAGGTGGGTGTGATGATTAAATGAATGAACACAGCAGTTCTCAACCAGGGGCAACGTGGCCCCCAGGGGACATGTGGCAGAGCCTGCTTGTTACATGTCACGGGTTGTTACAACTGTGGGGAGCAGCGGGCCAGCATCTGGTAGGTGGAGGCCAACCTAGAAGAAAAGCTCCTCCTGCTCCCTGCGTACCTATGTCACAGGCACTCATCTAGGAGAAAGCGTAGATGGCTACACCCCACAAGGTTAATACGGGTGATTTCCAGGTGGCGGGATTCTGCAAGGATTTTTTTTCTTCTTGATTTTGTAAGATTGTCGTCATCCCTGTATGATGGCTTCAGTTTTGCTTTTACAAGAGAGGCGTGGTGAATGTGGAGTGGAGAAGGCAGAGAGGCAAAGGCGCCCTGGCTGCCCAGCTGGGGTGGTGCCGCGCCACAGGGGAGCAAGCCCTGGCTCCAACTGGGGAAGGCAGCCCTGGAAAACCACTGATTGACCGCGGGGGGCGGGTCAGAGGGGGTTCCAAGCAGAAAGAAGACGTGTGCGCGAAAGGTCAGCGGCACGGGGAAGCTGAGGCCAGAAGCCAGGCAGGGCAGGAGGCTCGACCCACAGTGGACTTTGAACTTTGTGCTCTCTGTGGTCAAGTCCTCACCACCGGCTGTGACAGATCAGGCTGCAGGGTCAAGTGGTCTCAGGCGAGGAGGCTGAGGTGACTACCCCAGGTCCAACGAGGGCAGGTGAGAAGCGATCCTCTGCCGCGGCTCCTCCGGAGACAGGTCTGCAGGAAGTTGGCCCAGGGAGCTCCCGGAAGGGTCCCCAGTCCAGTCAGGGTGGACCCTTCCGCTCTGCCCACACACTCCCTCTTCTGCAAGGCCCTCCTCTCAGCTCACAGCCAGCCTGGCCACTTGGGGCCTTTCTCACATTCTGCTTTGCAGCCCAAAAACCCTGCTCTCCAGCCACATGCAGTGATACTCTGGAGCCACATAGCCTGAGGCCAAATCCTGGCTCCACCATCACAACCTGGGTAAGTAGGGACCTCTCCTCTCTGGGCCTCAGTTTGCTCATCTGTAAAATGGGGACAACGACAGCACCACCCCACAAGGGCACTGTGAGGATTAGATGAGTGCTTATCTGCACAAAGGGCTCAGAGTAGCGCCTGGCATACAATAGGCGCTGGGTAAGTGTCCGCTGTCCTTACTGTTGCCTTGCTGGTGATTCGGTCCTTGCTGCCACAGTTCCTGTGCTCACACCAGCCAAGGACTCATTGTGACATGTGGAGGCCACTGGCTCTGGAGTTAGGCTGCCTGGGTTCCAGTTGTGTAACCTGAAACTCTCAAGGTCTCCGTTTCCCCTGCTAACGCCTCCTGGGGCTGAAGAGAGGATGCAATGCACACATGCCTAAAGGTCTGAGAATGACTGCATGAAATGATCATGATCACCCCGCAGCCCCCTCCACTCCACCTTGGACATGAATATCATCTGGCCCTGAGCTCTGGCCCTGCTGGGACTCCCCGAGCTCAGTCACCACCAGCCTGCTGGGACAGTTCGAGTTCTTTCATTTTCCCACCCTGAAGCAAGCCTCAGTCACAGGGCCATGAAACGTGAACCAACCAGAGCAACAAACAGATGTCAGCAAGTCATCGTTCCCCTTTCTAACGGGCAGCCCTGCCCCCGAAAACCACCAGCTGAGACCCCACTGCACTTCCCCCTCTGCAGACACGAAGCAGAGCGTCACCTAGAAGGTGCCCAACTGTGTCCCTGGCCCTCGGCTCCAGCCTGATGGGATCGCCTTCCAGACAGCACAGGCCCAGGCTGGGCCTTCCCACCAGGCCTCCCTGAAGGGAAGGTTCAAGAAAGGGGCCCTGTGAGCCACAGCTCGGAGACCTCAGGCCTGGGATTTGGAGTAGCAGGGGCCTCTGGTAGAAAGCCCCCCAGGAGCTCACCAGGCTAAGCCCAGCAGCCTGACACCATTACCATCACTCTTCCTAGGCCACAGAGGTGGGCTCAGAATCCTAGGGCCTGTGTCCACACCAAGAAAGGCTGTGTGCACCATGGCTGGACCATGTGTTGGAGACACCACGCGTGCAATCCCTCGCACACCTTCCTTCAGTATGGACACAGTCCTGCAGCAGGGGAGTGGTACAATTCGCTCTTATGCAGAGGGCCAGAGGCCTGTGGGGTTACAAGTGGAGGGGTAGAGATCTGAGCTCGCTCCTCCCTCTCCGTGGGTCCCTCTCCTCCTCCAACAGGATGGACCTCCCAACTAGGCAAGCTGTTCATTCATTCATCCAAACAATGTCTGCTGAGGGGCAGTGCCTCAGCGTCCCCATCGGTAAAATGGAGAGAGTAACAGTATCTTGCTGGGTTGTAGGGATCACTAATAGAACCTGCAGAGCATAGCCCCTGGCAAGAGGAAACACACTAATCACATGAGTGGCCACTGCACGGTCACTACTGTGACTAACTGCCTGGCCCTGGCCACTCGGAGATCCCTGCACTCCTAAGCCTTCCAATCTGTGACATCCCGGGCTCCTGGATGGCCAGCCAGTCCTCAGTGTCTGCATCGTAAAGCACCACTTGCCCCAGGGTACATGGGTTTACCCAGCATTAATCACCCCACGCTGGCAGACTCTGCTCCAGAAGGCGAACCCACCTCTATCTTTAACTCCTATGCTGTCTTATGATGTCCACCCCATAAAAACCGCACAGACCCCCGGAGTGTGCCTGGCTGCTCTGGCCTGTCCCTTTGCTCACTGTTCCCTCTGCCCATTCCCACCTCCAACCTGCTACCCTCATCTCCATCAGTCTCCATCCTACCTCTCCATCCAGATACCTGTCTCCTAAAAAGAAGTCCTTCTTGAAACTACCCACCCCTGTGATGGCGTCTCTTCCTCCGTCCACAGGACAAGACATAAACCTCTCTAAGCAATGTGCTTTGTTCTACGGTGTATCATAATTGTAATACCCCCATTTAACTATGAGTCCCTTGAGAGGGAAGAGTATGTCTGACTTTCCAAGTGCCATGCCTGAGAGCACTCACTATGCAAGCACAGCGCCCCAGAACACTCACTTTGCACAAATAATATCTGGTGTTCAAGTTATACACCTAATGCTTACCCTTTACGAAGAGTTGGCATCCAACTTCCCACATCAGTTCCCTTAACTTTTCTGACAAAATCACAAAGGAATGTCCACCAACCTTGGCAAACACTAAATTGAGAAGCTCACTTATTTCTACCTAAGATGTTTCTGCAGGAGGCTGAAATAGTTCCGTGTGCATCCAACAGGTGCATATACATTGACGGACCCACACAGACATGGGGTCAGACCTGGCTTTGACACTAAACTCTACTTCCTTCCAGCTCTCTTTATCTGAGACTCCATGAGAGCATCTGTAAAACAGGAATAAAAACCTATCCCACAGGATTGTTATGAAAATTAAAAGAGCACTATGCCCAGCACACAGTAGGGATACAATAAACATCACTGCCAACCAGGTACATTAGGTCCACCTCCTACAACAGATTTGCTTACCCTACTTTATCCCCCACCAGAGAAGACTGCAAGCTTTGCCGACCTGCCACCAACCTCAAACCCAGGAACCAGATGAGACCACGGTCATGTGAATTTCCTTTCTAGGGAAGCCCCTCTGCTCTTGGTACCCTGGAGACCTCAAGGTCTGCTGCTGCATCCCAGGGATCCTGGGGTGGGAGTAGTCATTACTTCCATGCTCTCCTCTTCCTCCCGGACACACATGTAAACCATGTTCCCCAGTCTCCCCCTGCACTCTGTGTGACCGCGTGTCTGAGTTCTGACCAACCAAGCGGCCAGACCTACAAACGGGTTGGCTGTGGTGCTCACTCTCCCCATCCCCGCAACAATGAAGGACCTAGGGGAGGGCAGAACCATTTCACAAGAAAAAGAGGGGGCAGAACCCTCGGGAGACCCCTGCAGGACTACAAGAACTGGGCTGCACAAAGCCACCCAGATGCCAGGGCTGCATGTTACGGCAGCTAGCCTGCCTGGTGAACACACAGCCCCTTCCATACCTGTGGCTCCCCTTCCCTGCGGAGCCTCACACCGATGATGTGTGTGGTGGTAAACAGGTCGCCTAGTCCACACAGGGAGCCAACATGGGAGGGAGGACAGCCAGGCCTGGGTCTGCTCAGAAGACTGTGTACTCCAATTTTCAGATATTCTGGACCTCTAAGGAAGCTGGCACTGGCCCAGGATACCCAGAGAAGCTAGCAGAAGTCCCGGTGTGATCTTCCCTCTCCAAATAACCCCACCTGAGCTTGATGCAGCCAGCCCAGCCCAAGGGAAGCACCCAGATGCCTGATTCCATATACTCAATTCCTATATCCACCCAGGGACCGGATGATCCAGAGCACGTGCTTCCCTCCAAAGAGAGTTCGCCCAGTGCAATCAGTTCAGTTGCTCTGTCCACCCTACCATTTCTGACAGTAGCTTGAAAGCAGCAGAGCCATGAACAAAGGATGCCACGGGAAGGCAGGAGTCTGGGTTTGAATCCCAGGAGGGATGCTCAGCCAGCTGCAAGGGTCCTTGGGCCACACACTTCCCCTCACCCCTTCCCAGCTGGCAAAACCAGAGGTGAATCAGACCACTAGTGTGTTCCAGATTCTAGGATCCTTACAATGTAGTTATGGACGAAGGGAGTTGGGTTTTAAAAGTTCTGCTGGGCTTTGTCATTTAAGAGTCTCTTAAAGCACTGCTACAGGGCTATTCTTCACTATTTATTGGGAGGTAGCCAGGTTTGCAAAAAAAAAAAACAAAAGAAAAAACAGACAACAGAAGCGATAGAATGGAAGCTTTACAGGGCAAGGAGCTGCCTGTGTGCCCGGCACCTCGCGCATTCTACATACTCATTAATTTTTTAAACAGATAATAACAGCTCCGGAGAGCAGAGGGAAGGAAACTGATAATCACAGAGCATGTACCAGGTGCAAGCCACTTTACTGGGTGATTTCTAAGTACCATCTCCTGCCTCAGGGCCTTTGTAATTGCTGTTCCCTCTACCTGGAATGCTCTTCCCCCTGGAAGTCCTATCACCCCCTTCCCTGACCACTATGTACAAAGCAGCCCACCACTCGCCCCACCCTGCTTGCTTTTCTCCACAATCCCAGTCATCGGATTTTATAATTACTTGCTCTTAACTTAGTTGTTTGTCTGTCACCCACTCCCACCAACACAGGCTCCACGAGGGCAGGCTCTTGTTTTCTTCTGAGTGCCTAGAACGGTGACACCTATCTGCTGAATGAAGGCATGAAAACACCGCCAGGCCTCACCTCACTTACCCTGACATCAATGCTAGGAGGAAGTCCCTCTGATCCTCGCTTTACAGATAAGGACACAGGCTAGGGGCCTGCCCAAGGTCACCACCTGGGACATTGCAGAGGCAGGATTTAAGCTCCCCTGTCCGATTTCAAAGTCCAGGTCCTCACTCCCCTACTCCACTGGGTCTGCCGTGTTCTCTTCCTGTGGCCTCGCTGCACACCCCAAATGCCAGGGTGAGTGCTGTGCACATGGGAGGGGTAAGGAAATGGCTACTGAAGTCAGGAACCAATTTCAGCACCAGAAATATTTTCTCTGCCATCTCCTTTGCCTCAATACACACAGCAAACACCTCCCCCACACACACATCTCATCACCCTTCGGTTAGGGCTCTGCTGATGTAAGCGAAGCTTCCTTTCAAAATGCGCACAATCTCCCTCGGTGCCTGTTGAATACACTGGGTGGTTCATCACCAGAGCCAGGAGCAGGGAAGAGAAATTCTCACTTCCTCTCTTTCTCCACCATGGGGCTGGGTGGCCTGGCTTCCATCCTGGGGAAAGCAGGAAGTCGGGGAACAAAAAGCAATGCCCTCAGGTGGAACTGCCCAGACCCTTGTCCTGCGGGTGGAGGTCAGCACGCGTCTTTGTTGGAGACCCTTGGTCACCTGTGTTCCTTCAGCTCCAGGGAAGACCAAGTGGCCAGACCCTCTGAGGGGGATCCCTGGTTGGTGACCTTTAGCCACACCAAAGCATGACTCCAGGTAGCAATAACTCCAGGCAACACTGCCCTTCCCTCTTCAAAAAGAGGCTCAGCTCCCCCATCCCAAAGAAGTAAGCAAAAGAAAATCCAAACTATCAAAATAGAGACAACTCCATTGAGTAAAAATAGAAAATGTTTTTTTTGAAGGAACAAGAGTGTATTCGTCCGTTTTCATGCTGCTGATAAAGACATACCTGAGACTGGGCAATTTACAAAATAAAGAGGTTTAATGGACTCACAGTTCCACGTGGCTGGGGAGACCTCACAACCACGGTGGAAGGTGAAAGGCACGTCTTACATGGTGGCAGACAAGAGGAGAATGAGGGAGCTAGGCAAAAGCGTTTTCCCCTTATAAAACCATCAGATCTCGTGAGACTTATTCACTACCATGAGAACAGTATGGGGGAGAGCGCCCCCATGAGTCAATTATCTCCCACTAGGTCCCTCACACAACACAAGGGACTTATGGGAGCTACGACTCAAGATGAGATTTAAGTGGGAACACATCCAAACCATATCAAAGAGGCTGAGACTAACCTCAATGACCATCAATAGGTGAGGGTCAACCTACATTATTGTGATACACTTCTATGACAGAACACTATGCAGCAGTGAAAAAGAATAAGGCAGCTGCACACGCATGGAGGGTCTCCAAAATATTCTGTCCAGTGAAGAATCATGGTGGACAGCTAGCTGTGTGCATGCATGTCCAGATACACAAGAAACGAGCAGCAGCGTTTGCCTCCAAGGAAGGCCACTAGGGGCTGTGTGGGCATCCAGTAAGGGAAGCTTCATTTTTCATTACATGCCTTGTTATACTAATCAAATCTACCTGATGCATATATGAGTATTTCAATTTTTGTAATTTATTTTAAGAAACTAGACTATGCCCCCCAAGGAATTTTTCTTAAACTGCTTACAACAATTTCATTGCCTTCCTACCTATGAGACCTGCTAAATACCCCTAACTTTCCCCAATGCACTATTCATCTCAGGGAACTCCCTGGAGGCCACCCATTTTTAGGTAACAATACTTCCTTCCATTTGCGCAGAAGTCATGAAGCTCTTTCAGGGCAATTAGCAAAACAGGAGTTGGAATCCTGGTCACTGCATGCTGACTATACTAGTAGGTGTTTATTTATCCTCTCCAATCCTTACAGCAACCCTAGACATGAGGTGCTCCTCCCTAAGGATGAAGAAAAAACAAGGCCCAGCAAGGGAAAGCAAAGCGCCAAAAGTTACACAGCCGGGAAACTGCACCCTCCAAATCCAGACCCAGCACCATGAGACCACAAAACCCAAATCTGTTCTGTCCCATAGCAGAGATGCCCCACGTCAGGCTGCCTCACTTAATCTCATGTATTCCTTCAATCAAAGGTATAAGCTGACCCCCTGCAATGTCCACGACAACAAAACACCAATCGGGTACCCTCAAGACAAGTCAGTACTGGCTGGCGGCAGTTGAGGCGCCCTGGGACAGCTTTGCCTTCTACCAGGTCCCCCTGAGCCCTGCCTACGACAATGCCCCAGAAGTGCCCTGTCTCACTGCCCGGTGAGACACTAAGGAGTAGGCAGGGCCGCAACACCAGTCAACCTCTGGGCCAAGCAGCCCAAGCCAGCAGCAACTGCCATCTCTGTCACCCACTTGCAGGAAAGCTCAGCCACACGCAGTGAAATTCCTTCTACCTGGACTGGCATGATGTTGCCATGGCCATAACAGGCATCTCAGATTGCACCAGGCAAATGCCAGCATCAAAACTTACTCCTTCCTTGGCTGGGCACGGTGGCTCACACCTGTAATCACAGCACTTTGGGAGGCTGAGGTGGGTGGATCACAAGGTCAGGAGATCGAGACCATCCTGGCTAACACGGTGAAACCCCGTCCCTACTAAAAATACAAAAAATTAGCCGAGCGTGGTGGCAGGCGCCTGTAGTCCCAGCTACTCGGGAGGCTGAGGCAGGAGAATGGCGTGAACCCAGGAGGCGGAGCTTGCAGTGAGCCGAGACTGCGCCACTGCACTCCAGCCTGGGCGAAAGAGCGAGACTCCGTTTCAAAAAAATAAAAAATAAAAAAAAACTTACTCCTTCCTTAAAATGCACTTACTTATTACAGCCTGGGGAAGGCAGACCACGTTTAAAGTTTAGAGAGAATTTTGACTTTTTATCCTCTCTGTCTCAGCCCCTCCCCTCCACCACCTCCAATCAGACAAGTTGTCTAGGATACAATTTTGATACACTCCAAAATCCTCCTATGACAAATGGCATGGAAAGGGGGAAAAAAATTCTCTGTGTTTACTGCCACGAGAAACATCAAATAAATTAAAGGCAGGCTAGGCACAAGGTGGGGAGCGGGGGTATGTGACAAAAGTGAAAAAGCAATTAGCATGCGTACATGTGGACACAGATGAGTTCTCGTGGGATCTGTGACCACCCTGGAGGACACAGATTTTAATTCTCAAGTAAAAACCAAGCCATGTGGATGTGTAACTCTTAGCTCAGCAAGTGACACACAGTAGGTGTGCAGTAAGCCTGTGCTAAACAAAGTCCGAGTTCAGACAACAGCTGCTCCCCACCAAGAAAACACCAGACTAAAAAAACCACTGAGAATTAAGGTGGCTTCTCCTTTCCCATCCATAACGAGATGCCCGGAAACATTGCAATCAAACAGCAGAGTGGTGAAAATTTCAAAACAAGCCACTGATGAATTATGGCTTGAGAATAAAGAACACTACTATCACCTGTGCCCCGACCCCTGAATAAAGGACTTTCTGACTGGATCCACCATTGTGAAATACCGTGTGCCACACTGTCTTAAAAGTAAGATGAAATAAAAGGTAGGCAGCTTATCTGTACTTCTTTGGTGCAGAAGAAACAAAGCCTACAGACAAAGCCCTCTGCCCATGGACAAACATGTCTAGCAGGTGATCAAATTCAACCCAGAGACGAGAACAGCAAAATGGATTCTGGTCCTGCTGAATCCGGCTGCTTATGTAGAACCCCTGGCTGCCCTGGCTGTCATTTACAACCAACACAACCACCACCAGCCGTGAAGAGCCAGTGAGGCCCAGGGACTGGGAAGTTTGGGTACAAAGAGGGTATGGGGCACCACATTCAGGCCACAGTCTGGGCAGACGGGCCCTTCCCCACAAAGGTGCAGTCCTGGGTCCCCCAGGGAGGGGGCCCTGGCCTCCCCATCTCCCCTCCCAAGTCAGCTGTCGCCTGTCTGCTTCCTCCTTTGTTTACGAGCATTTCGGATCCAAAGTCTCCAAGCACAGGGTGCATCAGACCTGGCAGCTGTCACAAGCCACATTAGGCACTCTGTTGGCTCTGTAAGGATTTAATCAGTAACTGGCCCAGAAGACCAGGGCAGGGCAAGCTCTGACCTGATCCCACAGGAGGCAAAGTTTACAGGCAGGCCAGGTGGGTGAGGCTGCTGGCTCCTCTGGTAAGACAACCTGGAGGGCTGTCAGGTCCCTTGGACCCCAGACTAAAAGGTGTCCCTAGCTGGTGTCACCCAGCAGGTGGGACTGGGAGCCCCAGTATGCCTGCATCCCAGTCTGATGCAGATGTGCTCCTGGAAGCCTGGTCTTAAATCTCTCACAATTCAGTTAATTGGATCAACGGAGACAGACTGCAGAAGGTTTGGGTAAAAAAGAGTATTTGGTTTGTTTACTGGTTTTAATCCATATCAATCACTCTGGGTCTTGTTCCTGAAGCCCATACAATTAACCAGATATTTACCAGATGATTCTGAGTTGGGCTGTGTAGACGGCTTAAAATATGGATGATTGATATTTCAAGTAAGGATATGACTATAGGAAACACACTCGGAACATCAGGAGCTCAAGGCTGGGCATGGGGCTGCTGCGAAGCCACAGGACTGCAAAGGGTTTTTGTTGTAGGGAACTGCACTCAAATTCACCTTTGTTTCATTTGGGCTCATATTTCTCAATAGAGTGCTTAGGCTGCACTATAAAACGCAGACGGATTACATAATGTCCAGGCCTCAGGGAAACCCCACAGGGGCTCCTCTGCTTCCCCGAGAGCCTGGACACCAACCAGGTGTCTCATGATGGGACAAGAGCCCTGGTGGCAGTCCCAACCTCACCTCTGCCCCGGAGGCCAGCCCTCTAGCCAGGCCAGCCCTCACAGCCCCACCTCCAGACTCACAGGCCCTGAGGCAAGGCTCCCTGGAGTCCCCCAGAGGGCAAGGGCAAGACTTAAGGACACCCCCTGCCTGCAGTGCTTGGTGACGAAAGGCAGCGGAAAGGGGATTTTGCCCGCCCATCGGACACTTCCTTATAGTTCCTCTTGCCACATTTCCTAACACCAGAGCATGGCTCTGCCAAGAGGAATCTTGCTCCGTGGATAAGCCTCAGTCCCCAGTACTAGACAGGTGCTCTCCAGAGAGGCCCACGCTACCGACGGTGCCACCCACTTGGGCTGGCCAAGGTGAGCAAGGGGCCTCTGGCTATTCAGGTCTTTCTTCCTTCCCTCTCTCTCTCAGACAGACCTCTTGAGCAATTGGAGGTAAGTGGGGAGCCATTAGCCTCGAGAGCTGGCTTCCTGTAAACTGAGGGCGGCAGCAGCGGGACACTCGCTCCTGGCTTCTCCCATGGGGAGAAGGGGCTCCGCCTGGCCTTCCCACGGCAGGTCACTGTCCCTTCTAACCATTTTCGTACCCCCACCACCACTCCCCTTCATTTTGTGGAGTGTAAGAGAAAAAAAAAAAAAAAAAAAAAGGCCAATAAAGTACCCCTGAGCCAGGTGAAAATTCTGAAGCCAGATCTGGGTCTCCAGATCCCAGGCAGGGGGCACCGCGGTCACCAGTTCCTCCCCACATCGGAAACACTCTTTACTGGCAAATTTTCAGAGGCTCTCTCCCCCTCCATCCATTGGAAAGCCAAATGCTGCGGCCTGTGGCTCGGGACAGGCTTGAGAACATGCACCAGCCTGACCGGGGACTGGGCCGCCTCCCCGCGACCAGCAATCCTCCCTGAGAAAGGAGTCTTTGCAGATATTGCACCAATGTGCCCACAGGAAAGAGAAAATAGGTGCTCTAAGCGTGTCGGACCCCAAATTCAGAATAAAAGTCCTCGAGTACTGCAATGCTCTGGGGTGGGGGGTGGGGGACTGGATCAAGGAGTAGGATTCTTCAGCTAACTTTTCCCCTCTCCCCATTCCTTGGGGAATGTGTCATGGCCTGTGACACACCGCCAAGGGAACATGGATGCCAGGGAAATGTCTACACACGCTACACGTTTGTGACATGCCATGTAAGCGACACCCTGTTTCCTGGCTGGGTTTTCTTGGCACAGGTGTGGGCAGGCAGTGGATTCGGCCCCCTCCCACTGTGCTTAGTAAACAGGATCACGGTGGCCCCAGGGAGGAGTGTGCATTCTGGAGAAGACAAGTCACCCCTCCAAGGAGGATGGGACCCCCACGGCAAAGCTCAGGCCCCAGCCACAGCCGGTATTTGAAACTGTCCTT
Source organism: Macaca thibetana thibetana (assembly GCF_024542745.1). Taxonomy (NCBI): domain Eukaryota; kingdom Metazoa; phylum Chordata; class Mammalia; order Primates; family Cercopithecidae; genus Macaca; species Macaca thibetana. Next base: position 24,457,823 of record NC_065597.1, on the reverse strand, counting down.
GTTTCAAAACACAAAGCATCCTGTTCAAGCTCCTACCCGCCACCCCCACTCTCCCCTCGACCCCACCACAGCTGTCTTTCTCCACGTACCAAGGCCACCATTTGCAGATCTGATTTCAGAAACAGATCAATGGTTTTTCCTCTCCGACTCATCCAGCTGACCCAGTCCTAGCCATGTATTTAAAAACAATAACAAAATTAAACCTCCAACAACAAAACACACACGTATACACACACTCTACAGACAATGCCGGACCAGGGCTCGACCAAGCAGCTTCCAGGCTAGAACTCGACCACCGCTAGGTCCTGAGATATTCCAGGACCACTGCCCCCTCCCCCTCCACTTCCAACCTCTCAATGTACGAATGAGATTTTCAGAAAGGGAAGCACCCGGTTCTGCCTGCCAGCCCTGGCAGGAAAGAAAATAAAGGACGGGTAAACCAAACAGAGGAACTGGCTTCTGGAAATTCTTTGGGTTTGGGGGTTTCGAGGTTTTGTTGTGTTGGTTTTTTTTTATTTTGAGGGGTGGTATTTTGTTTTCCCCTCCCCCATCCCTCAGATCCAGATGGGCCAGGGGCTTCCAGAGAGAGAACCCCCACCACCATCAGGGCCCAGCGTCGGGTCCATCCTCGAGTCCCAGCCACCAGAAACACAAGAGCTGGGGGCAGAAGGTCCCCGGGCACCCAGCCTGGCGGTGGGCCGAGTCTCCAGAATTTTAAGGGTCTCTCCCGAGCCCAGTCGGCTGGTCTGGGCTTCACACTCCAAAATTGAGCCCAGCGAGCAGGCCAGGAGCGGGGCGCCCTGGTTCTCCCCGTTCCCCCAGCACCCCCCACCGCCCCCCAGGCCCTGGGCTCCAGGTGCAGCGCCAGGGGGCAGCCAGGGAGGGCGCATCTCGGGCCCCGAGGGGAGGCTGGGGAGCAGCCGCGCAGAGCCACTCACCGTGGCGGACGCCAGGCTGTTGTCGGCCAGCGTTAGGTGGTGCGGCTCCCAGCGCCTCAGGAATTTCGAGGTGAGGATCTTGCTGAGAAAGGTCCGCGGGTGCCGGATGACACAGACCTGAATGTCGCCCTCCTGCAGCAGTTTGTACCTCATCCCGTTGCAAAGCAGAAGAGCCCGGCGGCAGGGCACTGCGCCCATCTTCGTGCCCTCGGGGGCCGACACGTCGCCCCCCAGCAGCGGCTTGGTCTCCTCGATCTGCCGGGGGTCGCCGCCGCCACCCGAGCTGCTGGTCACATCCATGGCCGCGCCGGGGGAGGGGGCTGGGGGCGGGGAGAGGGGGCTGTCCTGGGCTGCTGGGGCGGCGAGGCCCCCGGATCCGGCGGCCCGCACCCCCCCACCCCCCGGGAAGGTGGGGGGGTGTGGGGCTGGGGGCGCCCGCAGGGGAGGGGGCGCTGCCCGCGGGGGGCGGCGCGTGCGGCGGGCTGGGCCGGCCTCGGCGCTTCCTGCGGTGCTCTGGGCTTCCTCCTAGCTCGTCGGGTGCATACTCGCGGCGGCTGACCGGGCTCGGCGGGCGGCGGGGAGGGGCGGGGGAGGCCGAGGGCGGGCCGGGGCCAGGCGCGGAGGGCGGGCGCCGGGGTGGGGGCGGCGGGGTGGGGGCGGGCGTGTCTCGGGGCCCCGCGCCGCCGCGCGCGTGTGTACGGAGCGTGTGTCCGCGCGGCCGTCCGGGCGAGAGTGGCCGCGGGCGGGGCGGGCCGCGCACTGGGCTCGCGGAGCCCGGGGCGCCCGCGCGATTGGTCCCCGCGGGGTCATGTGCCCGCCCCTCTGACGTCAATGGCGGCAACGGCGGCGGCCGCGGCGGCTTCGGCCTCTCGCGGGCGGAGTCCGCGGTCCGGGCGGGGTCGCGGCCCACGATGGGGAGGTGCCGCCCGACGGGAGGGGAAGCCCCTGGGGAGGGGGCTGGGGCGGGCGAGCTCCGCAGGGCCCCGGCCCGCCCCGCCCGGAATGTGGGGAGGGGGCGGGGCGCGGAGGCGGGGCGCGTGACGTCACGCCAGCCGCGCCCCCGCGGGTGCCCGGGCGGGAGCCCAGCCCGGCGGCCCGAGAGAGGGGCCCGCGTCCCGCCCACCCCGCCGCCCCCGGGCTGGACTCGGACGGGGAAAGAAGGATACCCGAGGGCCGGGGGCTGGAAGGAGGGACCGGGGCTGGAACCCTCGACCACCGACGCCCCCTCCGCGGTCCAGGCTGCCCAGCGGGCTGGCCAGATGGAGCCGTGGGACGCGGACGCCTCCCCGACTGAAAGTGTCCCCGCGGTGATCATGAGCCCACCCTGCCCTGTCTCTCACTGCGGGACCCGGCAGGCCTCGAACTCTTGGCCTTGGACGTCTGCTGGCTTTGGCCTTGGGGGTTCTCAAACCTTCTGGGGAAAGGGGACGGCCCCCCATCCCCCTTTTTTCTTCTGCTCCTGGAGACAGAGCCTCTTCTAGGAACCCAGTTAAAGCCCCCACTACCTACACAGCCACCCGTCTTGTGCGCACCCCAGCAGCTCCCCCTACTTTACCTTCCCTGGGACCCCACCTGGTCATTTTATCTGAGTTCACAGGCCCAGCACCAGCCCACGAGAGAACCATATTCCATTCTCTTGTGACCCGGGGTATCAGGAACTGCAGCCTGGATGCAAAAAGCTTCCTTTCTGCCATCACAAGCAGCCGGCACCTAAGGCCACCTAGCAAATGCTCAGCTCCTCAGCCAGGTTTTCTTACCTCCATGTGCTCCTGCAGCTAATAACGTTAAAACCCCAGATTTTTGCCTTTTTAAGTGAAGGTGCCTCTGTAGTGAACACATGAATGTGTGCAGCGTGTTGAACTGCGTCGTGAACACTGCGGAATATCCACAGCATCTGTGCCGTTGGTGGAAATTATTCACACCCCCTCTCCCAAGAACAGGCAGCGTGAAGGTGCTGCCCAGAGGACCCTCTCCCCGAGCCTGGCCAGGGTTTCAGGCAGGGGGTGAAAGGCAGGTCCCAGGCTGCATCCCTCATCAAAGAAGACTCACATCCAGCCTGCCCAGGAGATGCCTCCTGGGGGAGGCACAATTAGATTAGAAATTTAGAAATTCATTAACTCCCCACAATTTGCTGCAATTTCCTTCAAGTTTTGAGCTCGAACAGCCTTGAGAAAACCACCACGCATGAAGGGGCAAGACCTAGATATGTAGGTATTAGGGGGTGGTTGTGGCCAAGAAACCCCCCAGTCCATTAAGGGGGTGGAAATAGATCCTTCGTTCAAATTTTTTTTAATTGAGCTCCTGCTGTATGCTGGTCACAGGCCAGGCACTAGGGTATTAATAGTAGTGACTATAATAACCACAGTGGCCAGAGACTTCCTATGTGCTAAGAATTTTGTATGCACACATCATTTTCTTCTCACACCCTATGATGTAGGTGCTGTCCTCATACTCAACCACAAAGCAAGGAGGTCAGAGTCCAGAACAATAACAGACATTGTGCTTGGTGCTCCAGGAACAGAAAGGGCGATGTCTAACCCAGTGTGGGGGACCAGGGTACTCTAAGAGTTCTTTAGGAATCAAGTAAAGAAGGGGACAGGTGCTCGAGGAAGAGGGAATGGCTCCTACCAAGGCAAAGAGATGAGAGGATGCTCAGCTTGTTCAGGAAACTGAACTCACTTGCCATGGAGTGCAAGGTCCCTGGAGGAGGTGGAACAGAGATGTAGGCGGTGAGCAAGCAGCGCCCTGAAATGCAAACTGAGGGACTAGAGCAGTGGGGAGACACCACATGGGCCATGCAAAGGAGTGACTTGTACACGGCATCTTCAAAAGGCTGCAGTGTGGCACAGATGAGCGTTGCAGAGGAGAAACCTACATGCAAGGAGGCTAGTGAGGAGACTTTCATCCCTACCTCCCCCCACAGAAGGAAGCAATAAGGGCTAGCACAAAGTCCCTGAGCAGAGTGGCCCAGTGGCAGGCAAAGCAGTTGCTGTCCACTTCAGGGACATCCGTGAACACGCCCTTACCCATACAGGGCATAAAACTCCAGTAGAAGGAGGAGATTTAGCAGAATGCAAATCCCTGATATATTCCAGGACCTTTCCAGACATCCTCAATGCAGTGCAGTAGAGTGGCTGATTTGTAAACATTAAGTAGGACATACCATGATAATGACCGGTACCCCAATGCCAGATACTATGCTGGAGGCCTTATATATTTGTTCTCATTTATTCCTCCTCACCAACCTAGGAAGTAGGAACTATTACCTTCCTCACTTAAGAGTGAGGAAGTTGAGGCTCAGACAGGGTCAGACAACTATGAGGATCCAGCTGAGTTTTGAACCTCAGATTCTGTTTGACCTCAAATTCCACGTGGTTCCCACTCCTCTGGGAATTTAGGAAGACATTACAAATGTCTATCTTTGTAATGTTGTCCTGAGCAAGCATTCAGGAAAAAAGTATTGAATTCAATCAATGTCATCTTTAAATAACAGTATTTCTTAAATATAGTTTCAAATCAGGGAAATGGAGCCCCCAAGACACTGCAAAGAAAGTTCCTAAGGGCAGGAGCCAGAATCGTGTGTCTGGCAACAGCACTAGCTCAGTGCCTGGACAGAGCTGGGGTACAGCAAATACACAGCGATGGATTGTCAAACACATACTCCTTGGTACTTAGCAAAGGTCCAGCCACAGGATCAGGTCAGTAAGTTGCGGGGGATGAGATGGGATGGCATTAGTACTCAGTCTGTGACAGTGTGACAGTCGAGTCCACAGCCTCCTAGACTGGGACTTGGGTAACTCATTGCAGGGCCCCTCCACCTTCCAGTATCCCAGATTCCCAACCTAGAAAGGAATCTTAATCCAGCCGTCAGACTCCATCAGAGCCGCATCCCTGGAGCTCCCCAAATTATAGGAGACACAAGTCCATCGAGCTCCTGTGAATGGACCATGTCCCCGAGTCATGCTCAGTGCCCCAGAACTCCCTCCAAAGAATGGTCTGAGCCCCTAAGAGTCTCGCCTTCTAACACTGAACTTGAGAAGCTTATGGAGTAGCAGGAAGGGCACGGCGGTTCATGCACCCTTCACTCCCCTTGGGCTCTCGCGGGCTCGTTCACTAACCAAAGGCCAGTTCACCAGACAAACCTGTCATTTTCTGCATTCTTTGCTGGCGGTGTCTCCTTGTGTGAGCCAGGTTCCAAAGGATGACGTCTGCCCTCACCTGAACTACCACTTTCGTTCAACAGCGCACTGTGGGGTCACCCCGGGCCACACTGGTGGAGGACTCACTCGGTCAAGCTCAGTGCTGGGAGCTGGGATGCCATACTGAACAGGCAGTAAAGTGCCTTCGTGGGCACAGTCTCAATTCCAGTTCTCTGAGGTGTCCCCTGTAGCCAACTCAGAAGGGAAAGACACACCTGTTACCCAGGCTGCCATTAAGGAATTTGATGAGGTGGCAAAGTCCCTGTTGGGGAGGAGAGCAACGGAGCTGAGGTGCAGCCTAGGAGAGGTGGAGCTGAGGCGCCTTCCAGCAGCCGCACAAGTAAGTGGATGTTCCCCTGTTCCCGTGAGGGCAGCATTTTATGTGCTATGGATCTGTAGTACCCAACAAGGTCCCCGGCCCTCAAATAGGTGCTAATGGGTGCTAATAAACAGATATTTAATGGAATCAAATAAAAGAAAGAATGAATGAAGCAGGGCAAAGTAAATGCATCATGATTATCTGTTGAATGGCTAGATCTAGCTGCAATGCCAATGTCCTCACTCCGAGCTACATGACCCTGCTTCATTCATTCTTTCTTTCTTTTATTTGATTCCATTAAACACCTGGTTTATTAGCACCTATTTGAGAGCCGGGGATGGTGTTGGATACTACAGATCCATTGCACATAAAACGCTGCCCTCATGGGACCTCAGCAACTATTGTCCTGGGGGATCAGCAACTATAGTCAAGGGGCCAGATTCAGCCCATGGACTCCAAAGCCTAAAATATTCACTCTCTGGCCCCTTTTCAGAAAAAGTTTGGCAACCCCTACAATAGACATAAATAACTTCAAGAAGAGAGATACAGCAAAATGTACTGAAATAATTAGGAAATGATGGGTTTTATTACCTTTTAAAACATATTATTCATTTAATTGTAACTTTACATAACTAAATATTTTTTTTTAACTGGCTGTTTAACAACCAGTGGTCTCCAATGAAGATCCACCCCAGCCGCTGTACAGCTCTCTCTCCTTGCCCCACCCCACCATGGAATGGTGCACAAACCCCAGTGCACTGCACTGTACCCTCCAAGCGAGCAGGGTTCATTCTGGTTTTGCTCAACACTGTATCCAGTGTCGTGTTCAACAGTCAGCCTGCGGAAAAAAGAAAAGCCTGATCTATAAAGTTGGACAATTTCCCTGGTGCAGATACAACCACCGTAGCCAATTATTATACAAGCTATCAACATATGTCCTTTGACGTGGAGTTAGGAAGACATGCACCCCACAGCAGAGTTTTCACCACACAGATACAATACACCAGCAAGCGGCCAGATTCAGCCCATGGACTCCAAAGCCTAAAATATTCATTCTCTGGCCCCTTTACAGAAAAAGTCTGGCGACCCCTACAATCGACATAAATAACTTCAAGAAGAGAGATACCAGCAAAATGTAGTAAAATACTTAGGAAGTGATGAGTTGTATTACTTTTTAAGATATTTAATTGTAAGTTTACATAACTTAATTTTTTTTTTTTTTTTTTTTTTACTGGCTGTTTGGCAACCAGCTTGCAAAATTTCTGAAAAATTAACAATCAGCTGTCATGAGCCATTACAGGTCGGCTTCAGGACACCGCTGCTTGTTTCTCCAGGGCATTGCACAAAGTAAATGCACCATGATTATCTGTTGAATGGCTGGATCTAGCTGAGATGCCAATGTCCTAACTCCCAAACTACATTACCCTGCTTCGTTCTTTATTTCTTTTCTTTGATTCCATTAAACACCTGTTTATTAACACCGATTTGAGTGGCAGGGACTTTGCTGGGTATTACAGGTCCATCACACATATGATGCTGCCCTCATGGGAGCTCACAGTCATGTGGGAAAGCCAGACGCCCCCACAAAAAAATAATCACAACCGCCCCCCAAAAAAGTATGCCAAGAAAAAAACAAGCTCTCTGCTCTTTCGCTTACCAGCTGTATGTATCTTTGATTTATTTACTGTGAAGTGGAGTCGTCACAGTACCTTCCTCCCAGGTCGCAGAAATTCAATGAGATGATCAAGCCGAACCCAGAGTAAGCACTCGCAATAGTGTTAGCTATTTCACATCACCACTGTTATTTTAGAACCTGTGTTGTCACGACCCTTGCAATGGACCCTCCATCTAGACCACTGTTCTGAGTCGTTCCCATTTGCCCAGCAAGTGGGTATAGACCCTCTAGACACAGCATCTCTGCAGGATTGGAAGCAGGGTTTCCAACTTGGGCCATATTCACATTTAGGATGGATGACACTTTGTGGCAGGCAGCTGTCCCGTGCACTCTGAGATGTTCTGCAGCATCCCTGGCCTCCACCTGTTGGATGCTAGTAGCATCCTCAAGTCATAACAACCGAACATTTCTCTGAACTTTGCCAAACGTCACCTAGGAGGCAAAATCACCCCTGGTTTCAAGGAATATGTTTACTTCTCCCTCTCAGCTGGCAGAGGATGCTGTGGTGTTAGCCACCTCCTCATCAGTTGTCCTGTGGGTCACAGTCTCGGGGAGATTCTATTGTCCACACTCGTACCCTGACACGTTCCTCCTCAGATGCCACTTACAAGGTCTAGTAGCAAACTCATTCCCAGCCAACTTTATCAGACCATCAAGGAACATAGGGCCCCATAGGATGGAATGAGATGCAACTTGTATTAAGTCATGGTTTTGGAGTCCGTTTAATGGCGTGAGGCTGCGTGTGTAATAAAATGTTAAGCACCAAAAGCAGGCAACAAAATTGTTCCTAAGCAGTCCCAATTTCGTAGCTACCCATGATGCTATTGCTTTTGGGGGATTCTTCGGAAGTTTCGTCTGAAAATTCTGTCTCAAAATTACATCAGCCAGGAAAGCATTCCTGAGTCTCATTTATAACAGGCATCAGGTACTAGCATAAGAGAACAGACACTCCGTACTGATGGCATTTAATGTGCTGATCAAATAATAAAATGTGCTCATTCTCCCGGTGTAAAAAGAGGAGTCGTGTTTCGTGAAGTTGGTGAACATTCTCCTCCCTCTTCTGGGCTGATGTGAAGCCAGCCCATTCTCTAGCTCCAGCAGTGGGAAGGGAGGAGAGGGGAAGGTGATTCACATTCAGCCGCCTGTGATGCTGGGGAGCCGAATGATAGCTCCCCACCCTCTCTGCTTTTAGGAGACGAGGGAGGGCAACAAGGGAACATGAAGTGCCAGCCTCTCCCCCTTCCCTTCTCACTGTCACCAAATAATTAACTCTGGAGTTGCTGAGAAAGTACTACAGAGGACTCAGTGCTTTCCTAGAACTAATATTTCTTACAATCAGTTGATTCATTGCTTTGCCTACATACACCAAAATAATAGTAGTTATCTCCGGAGAGATGGGATTATGGGCAACATGTTGTCTATTTATTTATTTAGAGACAGAATCTCGCTTGTTGCCCAGGCTGGAGTGCAGTGACGTGATCTCAACTCACTGCAACCTCCACCTCCCAGGTACAAGCAATTCTCCTGCCTCAGCCTCCCGAATAGCTGGGATTACAGACACTCGCCATCACACCCAGCTAGTTTTTGTATTTTTAGTAGAGATTAGGTTTCACCATGTTGACCAGACTGGTCTCAAACTCTTGACTTCAAATGATCTACCCCCCTTGGCCTCCCAAAGTGCTAGGATTACAGATAGATATAAGCCACTGTGCCCAGCCTCTTTTCCTTTGAAATCAACGTTATTTTTGTTTGGTTTGTTTTTTGTTTTTTGTTTTTTGTTTTTTTGAGACAGAGTCTCGCTCAGTCGCCCAGGCTGGAGTGCAGTGGCATGATCTCGGCTCACTGCAAGCTCCTCCTCCCGGGTTCACACTATTCTCCTGCCTCAGCCTCCCAAGTAGCTGGGACTACAGGCGCCCGCCGCCACGCCTGGCTAATTTTTTGCATTTTTAGTAGAGACAGGGTTTCACCATGTTAGCCAGGATGGTCTCGTTCTCCTGACCTCGTGATCCGCCCACCTTGGCCTCCCAGAGTGCTGGGATTACAGGTGTGAGCCACCGCGCCAGCATTGGGGGATTTTTTTGAGACAGTCTTGCTATATTGCCCAGGCTGGTGATATAGCAAAACTCTTATCTGCAGTGGTGTGATCATGGCTCATTTCAGCCTCTACCTCCTGGGCCCAAGCAACCCTCCCACCTCAGCCTCCCAAAGTGCTGAGATTATAGGTGTGAGCCTACCACACCCAGTCAAATCGATGTTTGGAGTATACTTTGCATGTAACAAACTGCACCCATTTTGCCAGGCACAGTGGCTCCTGCCTATAATCCTAGCACTTTGGGAGGTTGAGGTAGGAAGATTGCTTGAGCCCAGGAGTTCATGACCAGCCTGGGCAATGTAGTGAGACCCTGTCTCTACCAAAAGACAAAAAAACCCACCTCGTTTTAAAAGAACAGATTGACAAGTTTTGACACATATATACACACATGTGACCATCACCTCAATCAAGACATGAACCTGGATGGAACTTTCCCACAGACTCAAAAAATGTCTTCCTATCGCTTCTCAGCCTTTTGGCTAAGATCAAGTGTAGTATCTGTTCTGATCAGTTTAAAAAATGTCTTCCTGCTCCTTTGTAGTCAATCTCAGTCACCCACCGCCAGCCCCAGGCAATCCTCGATCTGCCCTCAGTCACTGTAGATAGTTTTACCTTTTATTGAACGTCACATACATAGAATCAAAAAGTATGGGCCGGGCGCGGTGGCTCAAGCCTGTAATCCCAGCACTTTGGGAGGCCGAGGCGGGCGGATCACAAGGTCAGGAGATCGAGACCACAGTGAAACCCCGTCTCTACTAAAAATACAAAAAATTAGCCGGGCGCGGTGGCGGGCGCCTGTAGTCCCAGCTACTCAGGAGGCTGAGGCAGGAGAATGGCGGGAACCCGGGAGGCGGAGCTTGCAGTGAGCCGAGATCGCGCCACTGCACTCCAGCCTGGGCAAGAGCGTGAGACGCCGTCTCAAAAAAAAAAAAAAAAAAAAAAAAAAAAAGTATGCACTCCTTTTCTTCTGACTTCTTTGGCTCGGTAGAGAAGGATTTGAGATTTGTCCACATTGGTGCTTATATCGTTGTCTGTTCTGTTTTGTTGCTGACTAATATATCCATGACACAGATATCCCTCTTATGAGTAAGTTTTGCTTTCAATTCATTTTAATTTTTTTTAATGCCATTTATTTTTTAAGGAAACTCACAGAGACTTTATGAAGAGTTCAAATGCCAGGCTGCCGTTGACTCGTGGACCTGGGGCTTGGCTACACAGAAGGGAAGGCCATGGATCATATTTTTAAAAATAAAAAACACTGGGGGGCTGGGCACAGTGGCTCACGCCTATAATCCCAGCACTTTGGGAGGCCAAGGTGAGATGATCACTTGTGTCTAGGAGTTTGAGACCAGCCTAGGCAACATAGGGAGACCCCATCTCTACTAAAAAGAAAAATTAGCCAGGCATGGTCACACACGCCTGAAATCCCAGCTACTCAGGAGGCTGAGGTACAAGAATCACTGCAACCCAGGAGGCAGAGGTTGCAGTGAGCCAAGATTGCATCACTGCACTCCAGCCCAGGCGACAGAGCGAGATCCTGTCTCAAAAAAAAAAAAAGAACAAAAATCCACTGTGTTTTTCAGATTAATTACATCTGTCTCCCACACCAGTTTTAGCAGTGAGACTGCTCAAATTTACCAATTTAAATGTGATTGCCTTTCTTTCCTCTCCATCATCTCTGAGTCAGTTGCCAAGAACCAATGAAAAGAAGGAACTAGGGAGGAGAAGTGGTTTACACTTGTGGAGCAGGTACTGATCTTCCAAAACTCACCCACACCCCCATTTGCATGGGTCAGTCTAGACAATCCTCAGATCGGGATGGGTGATGATATCACCCCATTTTGCAGATTAGGAAGCTGAGGCAAGGTCAAGGGTTCATCTAAAACCCCACAGCAAGAGCGGGGGGTTGGGGGGTGCCGGAAACTCCAACCAGGGACTCCAGGTAGAAAAGCAAAGACATCAAGAGGACAGACCATAGATTTGAAACCCAGGACTCCATTGTCTTCAGCTGGGTTCTGCCAACCAAATATCTTAATCTCTCTGAACCTCAGACTCCTATCTGTGAAGTAGAGATTGAATGGTGATACAATGAGCTAAGTAGGTAATGCATGAAGGTGCTCAGGACAAGATATAGGAAGAAGTCAGTTCTCAATATAATGGTAGGGGGAAATGGCTTCTCGACCCTTGGTCTCCTTTCTTGAACTACAGCATGAAGTCGGAACTGACTCCAGCCTGCCTGGGCTGAGGAAAAAGGAGTGGATATTTTCTTGTAGTTCCAGGGAGCAGAGCTTCACAGATGTAATGAAGCGAGGAGAAGGCAGGCCAAAGCCTCCAGACGTCTCTGTTGCAATAGTAACTAATCAGAGTGAACTAAAGAAATAGACATGGGTTGTTAGGAGTCAAGGGCGCCTCCCAGGGCCCCAGTGGTGTGAAGATAGCCAGACCCAACAGGGGCCAAAGATCCAAGGACCCATGGACCTTCTCTGTACTTCATGTTTCTGCTTATCTCTAGGTTAGGCTGGCTTTATTTGCTATGTTACTTTTGCATGACAGGAGGTGGCCATTGGAGAGGGCATCCCAGATTGAACTAGGATCTGTTCAGTCCAGTTCTGAGGGAAGGACTTGGCTTGGGCCAGATACTCCACCTCAGCCACTATCTGAGCCAACTTGGACAAATATGGTTGCTGGTGATCAACCCCTACAGGTGAACACGACAGTCAAGTGGGTCATTGTGAACTGGGCAGGGCATTTCTTCCTTTTATTAATAAAAATAATGGCCGGGTGGCCAGGCACAGTGGCTCACGCCCGTAATTCCCAGCACTTTGGGAGGCCAAGGCAGATGAATCACGAGGTCAGGAGATCGAGACCATCCTGGCTAACATGGTGAAACCCCGTCTCTACTAAAAATACAAAAAATTAGCCAGGCGTGGTGGCAGGTGCTGTAATTCCAGCTACTTGGGAGGCTGAGTCAGGAAAATGGCGTGAACCCGGGAGGCAGAGCTTGCAGTGAGCAGAGATCGCGCCACTGCACTCCAGCCTGAGCGACAGAATGAGACTCTGTCTCTAAAATAAAATAAAATAAAATAAAATAATAATAATAACAATGACCAGGCATGGTGGCTCACGTCTGTAATCCCAGCACTTTGGGAGGCTGAGGTGGCTGGATCACCTGAGGCCAGGAGTTCAAGACCAGCCTGGCCAACATGGTGAAACCCCATCTCTACTAAAAATACAAACATTAACTGGGTGTAGTGACGCATGCCTGTAATTGCAGCTACTCAGGAGGCTGAGGCAGGAGAATCACTTGAATCCAGGAGGTGGAGGTTGCAGTGAGCCAAAATCATGCCACTGCACTCCAGCCTGGGCAACAAGAACAAAACTCTGTCTCAAAAAAGAAAAAAATAATAACAATAGCTAAGACCCATATAGGGCTCACCATGGGCCAGCCACTTTAGTAAGCACCTTGCATGTATTTAAATTAATCCTACAAAATGATTAACTTAATCATTTAAATTAATCCTTATAAAAACTTGATGAAGTTTATCATGTGCATTGTACAGATGAGGAAACTGAGGCACAGAGAGGTTAAATGACTGACCCAAAATCACACTTGAACTGGGCCAATCTGATACCAGGCCTGCTCTCTCAGCCACCATGCCATATTGCCTATTTTAGCCTCAGTCATATTTTTTACAATTCATCTGTTAGCCCATGTCTCTCAAAATAAAAAAACATGAGGAAGGGGAAGAATCTGAGATGTGACATTTCACCAAAGCATTTAACAGCCAACAACGGAACACAGAGGCACTTTGCTGGCCATCTCCCTGTTTTTATTTTTACGCAGAGTTGAGGGAGGAGGCACTGCCATGTTCTCAGGGCCTCTCAGGGTCTCCTGCAGCCCCGGGACACTCCCACTGGCCTGCGACCACCTGGGGCCGACCACCTGGGGCCGAGATCAGAAGCTGCTAGGCTGTTACCCTGCATCTGCATACAGCAGGCGCTAATGCTAATACCGTTTGTGGTTGCTGAGAAAATGTGTATCTCGCACTACAGTTTTCAAAGTTCTTCCAAAGACAGGGAAAGAGATCAGTTAAAATATCATCCCTATGAAACCTTCAAGAAGGTAATTGATGGAAGGAATTCACACTAGGGAGCCCCGCAAAAGCTGAATAACCAGGCCTCACCGGAGGAGGAACCGCGGAATCAGCGGACAGCCTCCTCTCTCCTGTATTTTTTCCTGCCCTCTCTGTGAGCCTGTCCAGCTCCTCGCCTTCCTGATGGGCTGCCTCTGCTTCTGTGTCTGGCCCTTGGCCCCAAACAGCCACTTCAGCCCAGTTGCCCAGGGTGAAATGGTCACCATCTGCTAGTTTTCCACCTCTAAGTGTCAGGGGTAAGGGGTCCGAAGGGCCTGTGATCTCTATACAGCCAGGCCTCCCCAGTCTCAGGTTCCCAACTCCAGGCTCAAAGAGGAAAGTCATTTGCCCAAAGTCTTCCAGGGAGACGGCCTCAAAGCCAGGTTTCTGAATCAGTTCCATGGAACTGCTGCCAACTAGGGGGGCTTTAAACAACTACAAGAAATGTATTTTCTCATAGTTCTGGGGGCTAGAAGTCCAAGATCAAGATGGTGGCAGGTTGGTTCCTTCTGCGGGCTGTGGGGGAAATGTCTGTTCCATGCCTCTCTGTGCTGGGGATCTTTGGCACTCCTTGGCTTATAGACAGACACATCACCGCGATCTCTGCCTTCGTGTTCAAGGCGTTCTCCCTGTGTGTCTGTGTCCAAACTTCCCCTTTTTATAAGGACATAGTCATCGGATCAGGGCCCACCCTGCTCCAGTATGACCTCATCTTCACTTATTATATCTGTAAAAACCTTATTTCCAAAAAAGGTCACATGCTGAGGGGTAGGACTTGTATGTTGGGAGCACACAATCCAATCCACAGCAGAGCCCAAAGCCCACCACAGCAGTGCATGTGTTCTGCCCCTAGCCCAGCTTGTTCTCCCAAAGCACGCCCTGCTCACCGGGCCTCCATTCAGCCCCGAGGGCGTCGCTCACCCGATTTTATCTGGGACAGGCATGGACCCAAGTCTGCCCTACTGTCCTCCAGCTCACACTAGAACATTCACAGGGAGCAGTCATGATTTCTGAGGCTCCACGCCGGGTGCCATGGGCGGGACCTGACTTGACTCTGGGCTGAGCACTTAGGACGGCTTTGTTCAGACGGACCGACCATTGTCTGTTTCCCAACCACGCTCCAGTTTCATCAGGCAATTTTAGAGGCATTAAACCTGAACAGCTCACAATGGACTAATGAGTTTCATTCAGCGTGGATGACAATGACCCGTGAATCTAAGCTGGCCAGTGTCCCCTCTGCCCGAGTGGTTTCACAATAGCAGCGGTTGACAGGTGGCTGGGTCCTAGGCCAGGGATTCAGGCAAGTGGTTTATTTCTCTCCTCGTTAATTTTTTTTCTATTTTGTTTGGCTAAAAATCTTAAGCAGATTTTACTCAGGGGTTAACTAGGCGAATCTCTCTCAAAGGTTAGTTGCAGCTGAGAAACCCTGGATCTGTATGAAAGCGGGAAAGCTAACTCTCATTTCTTCGACCATGACAGACACCACCAATCAATCGTGGACTCAACCCTGAAGGCCACAGGGGACTGGAATCCATGCCTGTGTACATTAGATTCTCTGTTCATTTCATACCATGATTTGGTGACCTGCAGGATTTTTTTTTTTTTTTTTGAGACAGATTCTTGCTCTGTTGCCCAGGCTGGAGCGCAGTGGCACCATCTTGGCTCACAGCAGCCTCGGCCTCCCAGGTTCAAGCAATTCTCCTGCCTCGGCCTCCCAAGTAGCTGGGATTACAGAGGTGCACCACCACACCTGGCTAATTTTTGTATTTTTAGTAGAGACGGGGTTTCACTATGTTGGCCAGGCTGGTCTCGAACTCCTGAGCTCAAGTGATCCACCTGCCTCGGCCTCCCAAAGTGCTAGGATTAGAGGCGTGAGCCACGGTGCCCGGCCTTTGTTTCTTTCTTTTTTTTTGAGACAGGGTCTCGCCCTGTTGCCCTGGCTGGAGTGCAGTGGTGCGATCATGGCTCACTACAGCCTCAAACTCCCAAACTCAAGCAATCTTCCTGCCTTGGCCTCCCAAGTAGCTGAGACTATAGGCTTGCAGCACTAGTCTGGGCTAACATTTTTTGTTTGTCTAACAAACAAATGTTTTTTGTTTCTCTAACATTTTTTGTTTGTTTTTTAGTAGAGATGGAGCTTCACTGTGTTGCTCAGGCTGGTCTTAAACTCCTGGGCTCAAGAGATCCTCCTTGCTGGGTGCAGTGGCCTCCCCAATTTTTTTCCCAACAATTTGGGAGGCCGAAGCGGGTGGATTTCTCAAGGTCAGGAGTTCAAGACCAGCCTGGCCAACATGGTGAAACCCTGTCTCTACTAAAAATACAAAAAACCTAGCCAGGCATGGTGTCGGGTGCCTGTAATCCCAGCTACTCGGGAGGCTGAGGTGGGAGAACTGGTTGAACCCAGGAGGCGGAGGTTGCAGCGTGCAGAGATCATGCCACGGCACCCCAGCCTAGGTGACAGAGTTAAACTCCATCTCAAAAAAAAAAAAAAAAGAGAGATCCCCCTGCCTCAGCCTCCCAGTGTGCTGGAATTATAGGTGTGAGCCACCATGCCTAGCCTGAGAACGGAGGCAACTTGCAGCTTTGAGTCTGTACTTGGTATTTACCTCCTTGGAAGGAGAAGTGCTAAAGGGGCCATCAATACATCCCAATCCCAGCAGCCATGTCAGTCTTACTCATCCCCAGCAAGAGATCAGAAAGCTAGAACAGTTTTCTTGCCAAGGCTAGAAAAAATTTTTTTTAAATCTATAGGGGTCTTCTGGCCCACCCCTATTTTTTTTTTTTTTTTTTGAGACGGAGTCTCACGCTGTTGCCCAGGCTGGAGTGCAGTGGCGCGATCTCGGATCACTGCAAGCTCCGCCTCCCGGGTTCCCGCCATTCTCCTGCCTCAGCCTCCTGAGTAGCTGGGACTACAGGCGCCCGCCACCGCGCCCGGCTAATTTTTTTTTGTATTTTTAGTAGAGACGGGGTTTCACTGTGGTCTCGATCTCCTGACCTTGTGATCCGCCCGCCTCGGCCTCCCAAAGTGCTGGGATTACAGGCTTGAGCCACCGCGCCCGGCCTTTTTTTTTTTTTTTTAGATGGAGTCTCACTCTGTCGCCAGGCCAGAGTGCAGTGGCATAATCTCGGCTCATTGCAACCTCTGCCTCCCGGGTTCAAGTGATTCGCCTGCCTCAGCCTCCCGAATAGCTGAGACTACAGGCACCTGCCGCCATGCCCAGCTAATTTTTGTATTTTTAGTGGAGACAGGGTTTCACCATGTTGGCCACCATGGTCTCAATCTTTTGACCTTGTGATCCGCCCACTTCAGCTTCCCAAAGTGCTGGGATTACAGGCATGAGCCACTGTGCCCAGCCCCACCTTGCCTATTTTGCAGGTAGGGAGAACTGAGGCTCAGAGAAGGGAAGAAGCAGCCTTCCCCAAGACCACACAGGTGACAGATGGCAAAACCAGGTTCTGCATTCCTGGCCCCCAGCTCAGACCTCCCCCAACCGATCTCCTCCTTTTTTCCTCTGGCCTCTTATGGAGCCTGCCAAAGTCCTGTGTATTTCTCACCCATCTGCTTATCATCCAAGTTCGTGGTGACAAGTCCCTGGGGAGGTTCATTTTCCTCCTGTTCCATCTGCCCCAGCCCCTTAAAACCCGCCTTGCTCCCTAATGATGTGTGCTGTTGCTTCCACCAGCTCTTGGGAGTTCTGCAGCTTTCCACACCTTTTCAGGTGCTTCCTCTGGGCCTCCCTGCTGGCGTCACCATCCTCAGCCCTAGAGAAGGCTCTGAGCCTTGCCCCTTGCCCTGGTTCCACCGCAGCCCCTCTGGCTCAGGTTCGCACTCCCTTCCCTCTTGCTCTGCCACCTTCAGCTGCCCGATGCTGGCAAACCTTCCCATGGGCCAATTGCCTGGGGCAAGCCCAGCAAAGAGTGCAGACAGATCCCCTGGTGGCCACAAACCAATGTGGCTGTGACAAGTCCAGGAACTCTTTAAAAAAAAAATTTTTTTTTTCAAATATGATATATTTTTGGCCAGGCTGTCACGCCTGTAACCCCAGCACTTTGGGGAGCCGAGGCAGGCACATCACTTGAGGTCAGGAGTTCAAGACCAGCCTGGACAACATGGACAAACCCTGTCTGTACTAAAAATACAGAAATTATCCAGGTGTGGTGGTGAGCGCCTATAATCCCAGCTACTCAGGAGGCTAAGGTAAGGGAATTGCTTGAACCCAGGAGTCAGAGATTGCAGTGAGCCGAGATGGTGCAACTGCACTCCAGCCTGGTGACAGAGCAAGATTCCGTCTCAAGAAGAAAAAAGAGAGAGATATTTTTTTACTCGGAAAAATAAGAAGATACAGAAAAATTAAAAAGCCAATAATAATCAGTTAATGAATATTAATTAGGTACCCACTATAGTCGAAACACCAAGTACATACTAGCTTATTTGATCCTCAAAATAAGAGAAATTCTACAGGGCAATGACACAGTTTCTTCAACAAATAAATGACAAAGAAAAAAATGTGAGGGGGGGATAGTATTTTGGATGAAAAGAGAGTTACAAGGATTATGGACTGTAGAGAGACAGGTAGATGGATGGACAGGACAGAGCAGGTGCAGTAATGGGTTCATGGCTGCGTCTAGGGGCTTATTCAGATGCTCACTGTAGAATTCATTCCCGTTTGCTGTAGGTTGAAAATTGACCTAATAAAATGCTGGCGTTTGGAGGAGGATCTATCAGCCGAACATAATATGAGGGCTTTGTGGATCTTGACTGAAACAAATCACGTGTAAAAGGACATTTATGGGATAATGGAGGATGAATGAACAGTGATTAGATATTAGATGTTATTAGGAAATTGTTTAGAAAAATGGTACGTGTATTAATGATATCATAGAAATTTTTAAATTTTTAACAGAGTCTCCAGGTTTGGGATTTGCTTGAAAATAACCAGCAGGGATGGGGCTGGGGAGGTAGAGACGAAACAAGATTGGCAATTCATTGATAATTGTTGAAGATGGGCGCTGGATAATGGAGGTTCATTAACTATTCCTTCTTCTTTTGTCAACAGCTGAAAATTCTGATAATAAAAAATTAAAAGCTGGGCAACATGGCAAAACCCTGTCTCTACAAAAAATACAAAAATTAGTGGGGCATGGTGGTGTGTGCCTGGAGTCCCAGCTGCTCTGGGGGCTGCAGTGGGGGGATCACTTGAGCCTGGAAGGTAGAGGCTACAGTGAGTTGTCTTCAAGCTGTGATCATGCCACTATGCTCCAGTGACAGAATGAGACCCTGTCTCAAAAAAACAAACAACAACAACAACAACAAAAAACAACTATGAGGTAGGCGCTATTATTTTGCAGCCGAGGACACTGAAGAGGACACTGAAATGAGGTCTAGAGATGTCAAGTAATTTGCCCAAGAGTCCCCTAGTCACCACATCCCTGAATGTAGATTAAAAACAAAAAAAAATTCCTGCCTGTAATCCCACCACCTCCTCTTAACATCTTGATGGAGATCCTTCTAGATCTCTGCATATAAAAGGACTTTGAATGACTAAAAAATGTACATACAGCATGAGTCTATCCTTGTGCACCACCAATGACGCTAGTGTGTCCTTGAGCATAAATTTCTGATGTAGAGCTACGGAAAGGAAGTAACGCATGCGGAGCGCCTGTTCTGAGCTAAGCACTCTCACTGCATGACTTACAGGAGCCTCATTAATTCTCCAGCAACTCTGGCAGGTAAGCATCACAGTCCTCATTTTTACAGAGAAGGAAGCAAACTCAGAAAGGAGAACTGCCTTGCCAAGGTCACAGCGCTAATAACGGATGTAAAGTCAAGGGTTGGTGATGGGACTTGACTTTATTAAACACCTGCTTCCCCTCTTGACTGTAACCTTCAGGAAGGCGGCCATCTTGTCTGCTTTCTTGGGCCTGTTGTCCTGGAGACCGAACAGGATTAATAAAGATTCTTGGCTGGCCACGGTGGCTCACGCCTGTAATCCCAGCACTTTGGGAGACCGAGGCGGGGGATCACGCGGTCAGGAGATTGAGACCATCCTGGCTAACATGGTGAAACCCCGTCTCTACTAAAAATACAAAAAATTAGCCAGGCATGGTGGCGGCGCCTGTAGTCCCAGCAACTTGGGAGGCTGAGGCAGGAGAATGGTGTAAACCGGGGAGGCAGAGCTTGCAGTGAGCCCAGATCGGGCAAGAGAGCGAGACTATGTCTCAAAAAAAAAAAAAAGTTCTTTGAATGAACAAAGGAACTAAAAAAGAGCTATAGCTGGGATTTGAACATCCTTCCTCCTATCAGCTAGCATACTAGGCGTCCTTTCTAAAGAATTGCAGGAAAACACACATAAGAAAATGTACCATCTTGAGCATTTTAGGTGTAGGCTTCAGTGGTATTAGGTACATTCACACCGTCATGCAACCATAAGTACCTTCCATCTCCAGAACTTTCTCATCTTGTAAAACTGAAATTCCATGCCCGTGAAACAATAACTCTCCGTTAGCCCATCCTCTAGCCCCTGGCAACCACCATTCTACTTTCTGTCTCCATTAATTTTTTTTCTTAGGCCCGGCGCAGTGGCTCACGCTTGTAATCCCAGCACTTTGGGAGGCCGAGGCAGGTGGATCACCTGAGGTCGGGAGTTCAAGACCAGCCTGACCAACATGGAGAAACCCCGTCTCTACTAAAAATACAAAATTAGCCGGGGTGGTGGCACATGCCTGTAATCCCAGCTACTCGGGAGGCTGAGGCAGGAGAATTGCTTGAACCCAGGAGGCGGAGGTTGCAGGGAGCCGAGATCGCGCCATTGCACTCCAGCCTGGGCAAAAAGAGTGAAACTCTGTCTCAAAAAAAAAAAAAAAAAAATTTTTTTTCTTTAAATAAGAGAGAGTTTCGCTCTGTCATCCAGGCTGGAGTGCAGTGACACAATCTCGGCTCAATGCAACCTCTGCCTCCCGGGTTCAAGCAATTCTCCTGCTTCGGCCTCCTCAGTAGCTGGGATTACAGGTGCCCTGGGATTACACCATGCCTGGCTAATTTTTTTTGTTTTGTTTTGTTTTTGAAATGGAGTCTTCCTCTGTCGTCCAGGCTGGAGTGCAGTGGTGCGATCTCAGCCCACTGCAACCTCTGCCTCCTGGGTTCAAGCAATTCTCTTGCCTCAGCCCCCTGAGTAGCTGGGGCTACAGGCACGTGTCACCACGCCTGGCTAATTTTTTGTATTTTTTTTTAGTAGAGATGGGTTTAACCATGTTAGCCAGGATGGTCTCAATCTCCTGACTTCGTGATCCGGCCGCATCGGTCTCCCAAAGTGCTGGGATTACAGGCGTGAGCTACCGCGCCTGGCCATAATTTTTATATTTTTAGTGGAGATGGGGTTTCACCATGTTAACCAGGCTGGTCTCGAACTCCTGACCTCAAGTGATCTACCCACCTCGGCCTCCCAAAGTGCTGGGATTGTGGGTGTGAGCCACCGCACCCAGCCTCCATGAATTTGATTACACTGCATACCTCATGTCAATGGAATCATACAGTACATACCTTTTTGCGACTGGCGTATTTCCCTTAGCACAATGTTCTCAAGATTCACTTGTGATGTAGCATGGGTCTGAATTTCCTTCCTTTTTATGGCTGCAGACTATCCCACTGTATGAATAGACCAGAATTCGTTTATCCATTTGTCCCTCAATGGATAGTTGGGTTGTTTTCACCTTTTGGCTTATTGCAAATGCCGCTGCTGTGAACATGGGTGTACAAATATGTCTTGGAGTCTCTGTTTGCAATTCTTGTTGTTATATATCCAGAAGGGGATTGCTGGATCATATGGCACTTCTATTTTTCTAGGCACTTCTTTGAATTAATTTTATTTTTTGGGGGGGGCTCTCATTCTGTCACCCAGGCTGAAGTACAGTGGCACAATCATGGCTCACTACAGCCTCGACCTCAAGTGATCCTCCCATTTCAGACCTTCAAGTGCCTGGGAGTACAGGTGTATACCACCACGCCCGGCTAGTTTTATTTTTATTTTTTGTAGAGGTGAGGTTGTTGCCTAAGCTGGTCTCAAACTCCTGGGCTCAAGTGATCTTCCTGCTTCAGTCTCCCAAAATGCTGCGATTACAGGCATGAGCCACCTCACCCAGCCTGAATTAATTTTTATTCTGTATTTTTTGCCTAACTATAGCTTCTCTGTTGCCATGTTTTTTGTCATTTTGACGACCACACATGGGTCTCAGGAGGTTGAATGGTTCCTGGAGTCTTTGTGGAAGCTGCCCTTTCTCTGGGAACCTCCTTCCTGTCTGTCCCTGGTGGTGAGTCCTGCTTCAGGGACTCAACTCATCCTTCATTACTCCAAGGACTAGCTGAGACTTCTGGGTAACACTTGGGATTCCCCTTCCTGCCCACTTCCTGATTGACATTACTCAATGGTTTGGGCCATCACATGTTGAATGTTCCCTTTCCAGGGAGGACAACAGCTTCTGTCCCCTGCCCCGCCCCTTTTTTTTTTTTTACTTTGTCACCTGGGCTGGAGTGCAGTGGTGTGATCATGGCTGATCGCAGCCTCAACCTCTCAAGCTCAAGTGATCCTCCCACCTCAGCCTCCCAAGCAGCTGGGATTATAGGTGTGTGCCACAATGCCCAGATAATTTGTAAGTTTTTTTTTGTAGAGACAGGGTCTCCCTATGTTGCCCAGGCTAGTCTTGAACTCCTGGCCTCAAGGAATCTTCCCACCTTGGCCTCCCAAAGTGTTGGCATTACAGACGTGAGCCACCATGCTCAGCAACTTCTGTCTCTTGCTTTCTGCTCTCTCCTTCCCTGTCTATTTCACATTCTCTCACTAATGTTGCATGAATAAATGTCATCGAAGTAATTAAGTAATTACTTCCTCTCCTGGGAGTTGTTTCCAACTTCTTAATATAAGTAACAATGCAACAACAAAGAGAGGGAATTTTTTTCCCCTATACTGATGAATCATTTTCTTAAGACAAATTTCTGAGAGTGGGAGAACTCATCACTGCACTTGGGGGAGCAGGAGGAAATGAAAGAAAATGGCAGACTGGGCAAGATTTATCCAGTAAAGGAGCTGGAAGGAAGTGCATGGTGTCAAGGGAACGTGGCTGCTGATGGAGTGCTCTCCCACCATTGTCACCAGGAACTTTCCTTCCCATTTCACAAACAGTTCCTACAGTGGGTTGAATGTTGGTTTCCCCCTCAAAAGATATGTCCACTCAGAATCTGTGATTGTGACCTTGTTTGGGAACAGGGTCTGAGCAAGTGGAATTAAGTGAAGGACCTCAAGAAAAGATCATCTTTAGATAGACTCTAAATCTGATGACAAGTTCTTAGAAGAGCAGGGGAAACAACACCGAGACCCAGGGAAGAAGGCAAAGGAAGACGGAGGCAGAGCCAGGAGTGATGCGTCCACAGCCAAGGAATCCAAGGCCCCCAGAAGCTGTGAGAGAGGTGTTGAACGGCTTCTCCCTCAGTGCCTCCAGAAGAAACCAAACCTGCTGACAACTTTGTTTTTTCTTTTTTTTTTTTTTTTTTTTTTGAGACGGAGTCTCGCTCTGTCGCCCAGGCTGGAGTGCAGTGGCCGGATCTCGGCTCACTGCAAGCTCCGCCTCCCGGGTTCAAGCCATTCTCCTGCCTCAGCCTCCCGAGTAGCTGGGACTACAGGCGCCCGCCACCTCGCCCGGCTAGTTTTTTGTATTTTTTAGTAGAGACGGGGTTTCACCGTGTTAGCCAGGATGGTCTCGATCTCCCGACCTCGTGATCCGCCCGTCTCGGCCTCCCAAAGTGCTGGGATTACAGGCTTGAGCCACTGCGCCCGGCCTGTTTTTTCTTTTTAAAAAATGTTTTAGGCCGGGCGCGGTGGCTCAAGCCTGTAATCCCAGCACTTTGGGAGGCCGAGATGGGCGGATCGCAAGGTCAGGAGATCGAGACCATCCTGGCTAATCTGGTGAAACCCCGTCTCTACTAAAAAAAAATACAAAACACTAGCCGGGCGAGGTGGCGGGCGCCTGTAGTCCCAGCTACTCGGGAGGCTGAGGCAGGAGAATGGCGTGAACCCGGGAGGCGGAGCTTGCAGTGAGCTGAGATCGGGCCACTGCACTCCAGCCTGGGCGACAGAGCGAGACTCCGTCTCAAAAAAAAAAAAAAAAAAAAAAAAAGAAAAACTACCTGTCACTTATTATGCTAATTACCTGGGTGACAAAAAGTTATCTCTACACCAAACCTCCAAGACACACAACTTACCCATGTAACAAACTCGCATGTGTACCCCTTGAATCTAAAATAAAAGTTGGAAAGAAGGCTGGGCTCGGTGGCTCAAGACTGTAATCCCAGCATGTTGGGAGGCTGAGGCGGGCAGATTACCTGCAGTCAGGAGTTCAAGATCAGCCTGATCAACATGGCAAAACCCTGTCTCTATTTAAAAATACAAAAATTAGCTGGGCGTAGAGGTGCACACCTGTAGTCCCAGGTACTCAGGAGGCTGAGGTAGGAGAATCCCTTGAACCTGGGAGGTGGAGGTTGCAGTGAGCCAAGATTGTACCACTGCACTCCAGCCTGGGCAACAGAGCAAGACTCCATCTCAAAAAAAAAAAAAAAAAAAGTTGGAAGGGAAAAAAGAAATAAACAAAATTCAGATTCTGGTCTGGAAGTTCTGAGCTCGGGCTAAGACTGGGTATTTCTCAAAAGCTCCTGGGACTTTTGCTTGTCTGAGAAATGCACTTGGAGGCACAAGGAACCAAGCCACCATCCTCCACCCAGCCCAGACTGCATGCTTGATGGAGGACTGTACCTGGGCCCTCCCGAAGCCTAATTAAATGAGACTCCCCAGGTTGGGGCCTGGGCTTTGGCATTTTTAAAAAGCTCTCAGAAGATTCTAAAGGGCTGCTGAGATTGGGAAGTAGTCTTAGAGCTGTGAGTCCCCTGGGAGGCCCTCAAAGCTCACAGGGGCTCGGGCACCTTGGGACATGGCCTTTGTCGTTTCACCTAGTTCCCAGATGAACCCATGCGCCCTCCCGCTGCCACGGCTTTTGAGAGCCACTCTAGTGCAGTGCTTCTCAAACTTGAGCTTCCGTCAGAATCCCCTGGAGGACCCCGGAAAACACAGATCGCCAGGCCCTGCCCCACAGTGTCAGCAGGTCTGAGCTGGGGCGCAGAAATGTGCTTTGCTAACAAAATCCTAGCTGCTGTTGATGCTGCTGGCCCCTGGACCACACTCTGGGAACAAGCTCTAGGATGCCGCCTGAGTCAGGGCCCGAAGAGACTGTTTAAAACACTCATGGAAGCGTTTTTGAATGTTACAAAGTGAGGAATCATCCATTTGGCCATTATTTTGGGTTGAATGGTGTCCCACCCAACAAAAGACATGGAAGTCCTAAGCAAAGTATCTGTGAATGTGATCTTATTTGGAAATAGGGGGCTGGATGCAGTGGCTCGCACTTGTAATCCCAGCACTTTGGGAGACCGAGGCAGGCAGATCACCTGATGTCAGGAGTTCAAGAAACACACAGTGCTAGGTGGTGAAACCCTCTCTCTATTAAAAAAAAAATACAAAAAATTAGCCAGGTGTGCTGATGTGTGCCTGTAATCCCAGCTACCCAGGAGGCTGAGGCAGGAGAATTGCTGGAACCCAGGAGGTGGAGGCTGCAGTGAGTTGAAATCCCGACACTGTGCTCCAGCTTGGGTGACAGAGGAAAACTCCATCTAAAAAAAAAAAAACAAAAAAAAACAACAAAAAACACCAACAAAAAACAAAATTAGCCCAGCATGGTGGCAGGTGCCTGTAATTTCAGCTACTCAGAAGGCTGAGGTATGAGAATCGCTTGAACTCGGGAGGCGGAGCTTGTAGTGAGCCGAGACTGCACCACGGTACTCCAGCCTGGGCAACAGAGTGAAACTGTCTCAAAACAAAAATAAAAAAAATAAAAAAATAAAAAAGGCAATAGGGTCTTTGGAGGTGACCAAGTTGAGTCATTACGGTGGGCCCTGATTCCATATGCCTGGTGTCCTCATAAAAAGGGAAATTTTGGACAGAGAGACAGAAATGCATAGAAGGAAATGACTGACAGGCTCAGGGAGAATGCCGTTTCCAGGCCAAGGAATGACCGAGGCTACCTACTGGAACCCAGGGCGAGGCGTAAAACAGATCCTTTCTCGCTGCCCACAGAAAGAACCAATGCTGCCAACACGTGACTGCAGTCTTCAGCCTCCAGAACTGCGAGGCAGTACGCCGTTGTTGTTGCTCGGGCCACCCAGTGTGTGGTAGGCTGTTACGGTTGCCCTGGGAAACCAACACAGCCATCTCCCAATGAATGGCTCGTTAATTATGGCACAACCCACCCCATGGAATACCCTAGGAGACTGGAAGTGACCCACAGAGGCAAGATGCAGGGTGACCCAGGCACGATGATACCACTTACATAATGCTCTATCTGGTTACTGCAAACACGAGTGAGTATTAACAATATGAAAACACGCACACAGGGAGGGGAACATCACACAGCAGGGCCTATCCGGGAGTGGGGGACTAGGGGAGGGAGAGCATTAGGAGAAATACCTAATGTAGATGACGGGGTTGATGGGTGCAGCAAACCACCATGGCACGTGTATACACCTATGTAACAAACCTGAACGTTCTGCACATGTACCTCAGAACTTAAAGTATAATAAAAATAAATAAATAAATAAACAAAAACCTGCATGGGAAGAGAAATGCCAGGTTTTATCTGGAGAGTGGTGACACATCCCTGGAGAGAGAAAACCTGGATGTAAAAGAACCCCCTGAATTCAGGGGTTTCAGCTGTATTCTATAATGTGTTTCTTGGAAAGGATTGAAAAGAATTAGAATTCATTTGATTAACAAATACTATTTGAGTGTTTACTGAGTCGGGGCAGGGCTTAGCCCCATGCACAATTGCATCCAAGAATCCAGGGTTTTTCTCTGTTGCCCAGGCTGGAGTGTAGTGATGTGATCACAGCTCACTGCAGCCTTGACACTCCCCTACCACTTTCCCACGCACCGCTCCCCCACCCTGCCACTTGCCTGTCTCCCCCTGCCCACCCTCCCCCCGGCCCATAGGGAGCACCTACTATGTGCCTACTAGACTCCTGGGTTCAAACGATCCTCCTGCCTGGGTCTCCCAAAATGCTGAGATGACAGGTATAAGCAACGGCGCCAGGCCAGCAAACGCTTCTCAATTCAAGGTCCCTCTTTGGGAACATACCACTGCCTTCTCCTCTCCAAACATTGTGTTTCTCCACACATAAGGTGAATTTCAGAAAATAGCAATCTACTCATGTTTGCGAGCGCACACATACACACACACACACACACACATCAAAAAGAACAACACAACAAAGCAATTTTCTCTCCTCACTTATTTTTTTTTTTTCCATAAAGAAGCAGACAATTCAGATCCCTCTTTCGCTTCGTGGTAATAGAAAAGAACAAAAACACACCAAAGAAAGAAGCTGACAGCAAGACAACCAGGCCGTTTCCACGGGACAAGATATGCAAATCCTGGAACCTGCAGACCCTGAAGGCCCACGAGGAAATGCAAAGAATAAACAAATTGATGGGAAAACATTCAATGAGTGTGGCCAGGATCCCCACCCCAACATATACCAAGAGAACCAGGGCAGGGTTGCTTCTGGGGAGCTGAAGAGGGCTCTGGGGGTCCCTGCCTGAGCTGTCAGCTCAGAAAGCCAAGAAAGAGGGAAGCCCTGAGAAACTGCACTTGCTCTATGGAGCAGGTAACCGTCAGAGGCCAGGAGGCTGGGGTGTGGGTGTGAGACCAGGCAGAAGGAGTTCCCCAGGGGTTCCCTGTGGTGGTCTCAGACACAGACCATTTGTGAGTGCCCAGCAATGAGGCGGTTGACTAGCAATGAAACTGAGATTTTATTCTCAGTTTCAAGCACCATTTTATTCCATTTGTTTTATTCTCAGTTTCAAGCACCATTTTATTCTATTTGTTTATATTTGTAATTTCTTTCTTTCTCTCTTCTCCCCTTCCCTCCCCTCCCCTTCCCTTTCTTTGAGACAGAGTCTTGCTCTGTCGCCCAGGCTGGGATGCCGTGGCACGATCTCGGCTCACTGCAAGCTCTGCCTCTCAGGTTCACGCCATTCTCCTGCCTCAGCCTCCCGAGTAGCTGGGACAACAGGTGCCCGCCACCACACCCGGCTAATATTTTTGTATTTTTAGTGGAGACAGGGTTTCACCATGTTAGCCAGGATGGTCTCGATCTCCTGACCTCGTGATCCACCTGCCTCAGCCTCCCAAAATGCTGTGATTACAGGCGTGAGTTTCTTTTTCTTCTTTTTTTTTTTTTTTTAAACAATCTCACTGTCACCGAGGCTCAAGTGCAGTGGCGTGATCTCGGCTCACTGCAACCTCCACCTCCCAGGTTCAAGCGATTCTCCTGCTTCAGCCTCTGAAGTAGCTGGGACTACAGGCCTGCACCACCAGACCTGGTTAATTTTTTGTATTTTTTGTAGAGACAGGGTTTCACCATGTTGCCCACACTGGTCTCAAACTCCTAAGCTCAAGCAATCTGCCTGCCTCGGCCTCCCAAATCTATTTGCAATTTTTTGAATAATACCCAAGGCTAGGAAGATGCAGTAGAACTGGACGATGAAAGTTTACATGCAAGCAGGAGCTAACCATCCTTTAATTCACTCAGCATCAGTTTAGTGAGCACCTACTATGTGCCAGCCCGATGCCAGGCATAAGGGAGCTGTGTGATGAAGGGCGCACGTGGTGTCCATGTGCGGGGCGTCCGGGTCCCTGGTATTTGGCAGCCTCTGATTTGCCACTTGCTTTTAGCAGCCGTGGATACAAAGCAGGGGGCCGAGGGTCTGTGCAGCTGCCCTTTAATCCATTCGGCTCCTTTTCCACGCACGAGTCTGGGGAGAGGCAGCATTCTCTGCCTTTTACTAGGAAGACCAGCTCGTTCTGATTTGCCTGGGTCTTGCCTGGTTTTAGCACAGAAAGTCCCACATGCTGGGGACCCCCTTAACCTGAGAAAACAGGGACAGCTGGTCACTCTGCATTTTCCAGATGAGGAAACAAGGTTAGGGAGGTAAAGGGATTAGACCAAGGCTAACTTGCTGAGCAAGGGTTGCAAGCCAGGCCGTCGGGTTTTGTAGTGGCCTGGGAGGGGAAGATAGACAAATCGAAGACCATGCAGCCACCTCAAGGAAGCCCCCAGTGTGTTCTTTTTGATGAAAGTAGCTGATGATCAGTGCTGCTCAGGACTGCTGAGTGAGGCAGGACCAGGCAGCCCCTGTGTCAGTATCGAGCGGACTGTCTCCTTGGAAAAGCAATTTGGCAACTTGTATTAATGCTGTGAAATTGTTCATACTCTTTGGCTGAATAAGAGTATGCTTGGACACCAATTCTAATGAAATTATCCTTTTCTTTCTTCTCAAAAAGCTATCAGAGGCCAGACATGATGGTTCACACCTGTAATCCCAGCACTTAGGGAGGCTGAGGCAGGCACATCACTTGAGGTTAGGATTCGAGACCAGCCTGGCCAACATGGTGAAACCCCATCTCCACTAAAAATATTAAAGAATTAGCCAGGCGTGGTAGTGTGTGCCTATCATCCCAGCTACTTGGGAGGCTGAGGCAGGAGGATCGCCTGAGCCCAGGAGGTAGAGGCTGCAGTGAGCCGAGATGGTGCCACTGCACTCCAGCCTGGGCAACGGAGTGAGACTCCATCTCAAAAAAAAAAAGAAAAGAAAAGAAATGTTGGCCGGGCGCGGTGGCTCAAGCCTGTAATCCCAGCACTTTGGGAGGCCAAGACGGGTGGATCACGAGGTCAGGAGATCGAGACCATCCTGGCTAACACGGTGAAACCCCGTCTCTACTAAAAAAAATACAAAAAAGAACTAGCCAGGTGATGTGGCGGGCACCTGTAGTCCCAGCTACTCGGGAGGCTGAGGCAGGAGAATGGCGTAAACCCAGGAGGCGGAGCTTGCAGTGAGCTGAGATCCGGCCACTGCACTCCAGCCTGGGTGACAGAGCGAGACTCCATCTCAAAAAAAAAAAAAAAAAAGAAAGAAATGTTAAGGGCCCATGTAGGGCAATGGCTCCATACCGCATGAGCCCTCTGCCTACATGGTTACACAGCTGTTGTGAAAATGTCACTTTGATGACTGTGTAGCCACATGGAACACTCTTAGGATAGAAGCAGTATCTTATGGAACAGAATAAGAATGATGTGTGCCTTGGGTGCCTGCATCTTTGCAAAATGCTTCTGATTGAAGGCGAGGCTGGAATGGATTATGCTGAATGGGAGGTGTCATGTGCATAAAGGAAGATTTTTAAAAGTTATAAGTAGTGGCTGGGCGCGGTGGCTCTCACCTTCCAGCACTTTGGGAGGCTGAGGCAGGAGGACTGTTTGAACTCAGAAGTTTGAGACCAGCCTGAGCAATATAGTGAGACCTCATCTCTACAAAATAACTTTAAAATTAGCGGATGTGGTCGTGCACACCTGTGGTACCAGGTGCACCCTGGAGGCTGAGGCAGGAGGATCGCAGTGAGCCATGATCATGCCACTGCACTCCAGCCTGGGCAACAGAGGGAGACTCCATCTGAAAAAAAAAAAAAAAAAAAAAAACCCCAAAGTTTTACAAATTAAAAATCAAACATTAAAAAATAACGGTGGGACAGCAGATTCCCCTACCAAGAGCTAGGGAAATCTCATTTTAAAAAATGCTTTGATGTGCAATGACCAAAAAAAGACTTTTGTGTTTAGCACAAAAAAAGCTGGTACACAGGAATTCCCAGGAACTTTCCAGCAGCAGTTGGGATTTTGGCAGGGATCACGCATGCCTGCCTGCCTGCCTGGCGGGGTGGGGGTGGGGATGGAGCATGCATCCTCCATGGCTGCCACAGGCACCAGCACTGACCCTGAACTTGGTTTGCTTTCGGCCTGTGCCACAATCTGCTGGGTCTGGAAGGAAGAGCAGGGATGGACCTGGCAGAGAGGAAGGGGAAGAGGAAAGGCTTTTCTAGGTGAAGGGAACTGCACGTGCACAGGCAGAGAAATATGGGGGAAAGGAGGTATAGAATATCCAGGGAGTTACTGGCTGTGGCTGGGAGGGTGGGATAGTGGCAGCTGAAGAATGTGAACATCATCCTGGCCACCTGCAGAGCCCTAGCCACCCACTCATCATCTGGGTGCTCTCCCCACTAAAAGGGATCTAAAAGACCACTACTGTGGTCTGCCTACAACCTCGAGCAGGTGCTCAGAAGCTCAAAAGAGATGACGGGAATGTCTTGTTAATTGCAACCCACTCCCAACAGTTTGTTTTTTTTTTGAGACAGAGTCTCGCTCTGTTGCCCAGGCTGGAGTGCAATGGTGCGATCTTGGCTCATGGCAACCTCTGCCTGCTGGGTTCAAGCAATTATTCTGCCTCAGCCTCCCGAGTAGCTGGGATTACAGGTGCACGCCACCACGCTCAGCTAATTTTTGTATTTTTAGTAGAGATGGGGTTTCCCCATGTTGGCCAGACTGGTCTCAAACTCCTGACCTCAAGTGATCTACCTGCCTTGGCCTCCCAAAGTGCTGGAATTGCAGATGTGAGCCACCAAGCTCGGCCTCAAAGGATTATTATTTTTTTTTTTTTTTTTTTTGAGACGGAGTCTTGCTCTGTAGCCCGGGCTGGAGTGCAGTGACCGGATCTCAGCTCACTGCAAGCTCTGCCTCCCGGGTTTGCGCCATTCTCCTGCCTCAGCCTCCGGAGTAGCTGGGACTACAGGCGCCCGCCACCTCGCCCGGCTAGTTTTTTTTTTTTTGTATTTTTAGTAGAGACGGGGTTTCACCGTGTTAGCCAGGATGGTCTCGATCTCCTGACCTCGTGATCCGCCCGTCTCGGCCTCCCAAAGTGCTGGGATTACAGGCTTGAGCCACCGCGCCCGGCCTCTTGTTTGGTTTTTTAAGAGTTGGGGTCTCACTCTGTTGCCCAGCCTGAAGTGCAGTGGCTCAAGTGATCCTCCTGGCTTAGCCTCCTGAGTAGCTGGGACTACAGGTGTGTGCCAACAGGTCTGGCTAATTTTGTTGCTGTTGTTTGTTTGTTTTTGTAAAGACAGGTCTCACTGTGTTGCTCAGGCTGTCCTCGAACTCCTGGGCTCACTCAGTCTTCCTGTCTTGGCCTCCCAAAGTGCCGGAATTACAGGTGTAAGCCGCCATGCCTGGCCCAAAAGATTGTTTTTATTGTGATTGTTCTTGGAATCTTGTTGGGGTTTGATAAAGACACTGGATGTCATGGAGCTCATTTGATTCAAAAAACATTTCTTTTTTTTTCATTCACTCAACAAATATTTATTGAGCACCTACTATGTGCCAAGCCCTGCTCTACATGCTGGGTTAGAGCTCACAGAGACACACATCAAATCAAATAGATAAAATCACAAGTCTATTAGGTATTGCTAAATACTAAGGAGAAAGCTTAAATGGAAATGGAGGATAGGGAGTGAGAGGTTGTAATCTGAGATTGGCTGGTTTCCATCATCCCTAAAGGCATCTCGCCTTTGAGGCACAAAGATGCTCAAAAACACAGTTGTTGGATGAATCTTAAAATATCAAAATCGCAGGAGACCTTGAAGATCATTTCCTTCCAAACGTTCAGTTTACAGGTGGGAAACTGAGGCTCAGAGAGGCTAAACTGTGGCTTGTAGCCATTGAGTGACCTGGGAAGGAGATGCCTGGGCCCCCTGCTTCTCCCAGTGCCCCCTCTTGATCCTCATCTGTGGCAACCAATGCAGGGCAACTCCAAATCTGCTTGGGGCTAGAAAGGAGCCGAAGTCAATAGAATCAGACCCTGTCCTGGGTGAGCTGGACCAGGGCCAGCTCGGTGGTGGCCACTGGACATGGAGTCTCTTCTGGCCTCCAGCCCTACCAGATGCCCATGGCCTTGGCAGCAATGGCGAGGTGAGGAAGAAGAGGGTGGCCCATGTGCACCTGAGCGCCCACCTGCTCTCTGTTCCCTCCTCGCATCTGTAGTTGCTCGGCTCACACGGAGCTCAGCAAAGGTCGGGGGATCAGGCATGTGATCATGGGCTATAGGCCAGGCCCTGAGCTAGGTGCCCTAGGGAGGCAGTCAGGGGTGAGGAAGGCCTGAGCCCTGCCTGGGAGATGCTGATGTCAAAGGCTGGGACACAGGTTCAAACATCACAGCTTGCAGAGGGGACTGGGATGGGGAGAGTTGCACTGAGATAGGCCTTGCAGGACAGGTAAGCTAGAGACAGTGGGGGGAGGAGAGGCAAAGGCAGGGAGGCGGCTGTGCTCAGGAATCAGGGAGCAGGTCTGCGGAAGCCCAGAGGCTGTACCTCCGAAAGGGCTGGATGATTGAAGAGGCTGGTGGTGGTGTTGGGGGAAGGTGTGCGGTTTGAGTCTTTTAAGGAAAGTTGCTGGGGGTGTTGAGTGGGGCAGTCACAGACTCTCTAGAGAATTTGAAGTGCTAGATTGGTATCTGTGTCCCATCTGTGACCTTGGGCGTGTCACCTGACCTCTCTGAGCCTCAGTCTCCCCATCTGAAAAATGGGACTGAGAATAGTCCTAATTAATGGGATGCCTGTGAGAACGGAGTGAGCCCAGCACAGGAAGGGGAGCCACTGCTGGGATTCATGTACTTGACATTTATTGAGCACCTGCTGAATACCAGGCACTGAGGCTGAAGTGGGGGTTGATGGTGAAGGGTCAAGGCTCCTGGCTTCCCAGGGGCAGGTGTGAGTACAAAGATGACAAGGTAACTAGGTTCTCGGGTTCTGGAAGGAGGGTGAACGGGGCCGCGGTGGCAGGAAGGGATATTTCCCCAGCCTGCAGGGGTCAGGCGGGTTTTCTGGAAAAAGGAGTAACACATAGAGACTTGAAGAAAGAGAAGCCTCCTGGATGAAAAAGAGAGGAAGGGTCCGGGCACCGTTGCTCACGCCTGTAATCCCAGCAATCTGGGGAGGCTGAGGCATGAGAATTGCTTGAACCCAGGAGGCAGAGGTTACAGTGAGCCGAGATCGTGCCATTGCACTCCAGCCTCGGCAATAAGAGTGAAACTCAAGAAAGAAAGAGAAAGAGAGAAGGGAGAGAGAGAAGGGGAGAGATGGAAGGAAGGAAGGAAGGAAGGAAGGAAGGAAAGAAGGAAGGAAGGAGGGAAGGAGGGAGGGATGGAGGCAGGGGAGGGAGGGAGGGAGGGACGGAGGGAGGGGAGGGAGGGAGGGACGGAGGGAGGGGAGGGAGGGAGGGACGGAGGGAGGAGAGGGAGGGAGGGACGGAGGGAGGGGAGGGGGGAGGGAGGGAGGGAGGGACGGAGGGATGGAGGGAGGGGAGGGAGGGAGGGACGGAGGGAGGGGAGGGAGGGAGGGACGGAGGGAGGGGAGGGAGGGAGGGAGGGGAGGGAGGGACGGAGGGACGGAGGGAGGGAAGGAAGGAAAGAAGGAAGGAGGGAAGGAGGGAGGGAAGGAGGGAGGGACGGAGGGAGGGGAGGGACGGAGGGAGGGGAGGGAGGGAGGGAGGGAAAACCTGGCAGGGTGGGGGCAGGACCTGACCCACTAGCCGGGTTGCTCTCCTGGGGACGGGGTTGTCCCTACTGGGGCTGGAAATTTGTCTCCAAAACGTGAGTGTGGGAAGTACTGGCATTTGGTGGTGGCAGCGGGCAGAAAGGCTAGATGGACAGCCCCCGATGACAAGAATGGGTCCTCATCCCCCAGGATGGGCTGCCGTCTCTCAGGACATTCACGTAGGCGAAAACCCTGCTTGAAATTATCTGTGTCTGGAATCTAACTTCACTTTACATAAAAAGGCCGTTTTTTCCTGCTCAGTTTTCATAGTCCCTGCATTTCCCAGGAGCACAACCACAGCGTAAATGGAGGCAAGGTTGTTCTTTGTTTCATTTGGACGTTAACCAAGAGTTGCTCACCATTTTGGAAAATCACGTCACCGAGAGCCTGCCGGCCTGTGATGTTTGAGTCACCCACAGGCACACCTGTGGCCGTCTGCGCTGTGGCTGTAGCCTTCCCGGGGATTCCTGAGCAGGAACAAGTGGCTCACTACTTCTTTATGTCTCTGGGGTAGAGGGGGGTCTAATGTCCCCACATACAATGTTATGTCAAATTAACTTCCTTTTAATCCTCCTTTATATTATAAATAGGGCATGATATTGATGTATCTGAAATCACACGAATAGCTAAATTGTATACCTGGGAATTCAACTTCAGGATAGAAAGAAACATTTGAAATATTAGTTTTGGCTAGGTGTGGGGGCTCACGCCTATAATCCCAGCACTTTGGAAGGCCAAGGTGGGAGGATGGCTTGAGGCCAGGAGTTTGAGACAAGCCTGGGCAACATAGCAAGGACCCATCTTGGTGAAAAATACAAAAATTAGCTGCATATGGTGACATGTGCCTGGAATCCCAGCTACTTGGGAGGTTGAGGCAGGAGAATTGCTTGAGCCTGGGAGTCTGAGGTTATAAGGAGAGCTGTGATCGTGCCACTGCACTGCAGCCTGGGTGACAGTAACAGATTAATTATATATATATATATATTTTTGGAAAAATATATTTTGGCAGGATGGGGGCAGGATCTGACCCATATATATAAAATATATATATATTTTTGGCCAGGCGCGGTGGCTCACGCCTGTAATCCTAGCACTTTGGGAAGCCCAGGTGGGGGGATCATGAGGTCAGGAGATCAAGACCATCCTGGCTAACACGGTGAAATTCCGTCTCTACTAAAAATATAAAAAAAGACAGGCATGGTGGCGGGCGCCTGTAGTTCCAGCTACTCAGGAGGCTGAGGCAGGAGAATGGCATGAACCTGGGAGGAAGAGCTTGGAGTGAGCCAAGATTAAGCCACTGCACTCCAGCCTGGGCGACAGACGGAGACTCCGTCTCAAAAAAAAAAAAAAAAAAATATATATATATATATACACACACACACACACATATATGTGTGTGTGTGTATTTATTTTTATTATATATTTATATATTATATATTTATATTTTATTATATATTTATATATAAAATAAATATATACACACACATATATACACACACATACATATATATATGTGTGTGTGTGTGTGTGTGTGTGTGTGTGTATGTGTTTATGCAAGAAGCATTGGGTCTGAACGCTCGCAAGGCCCTGCATCAGGAGCCCAGGAATGTGTTGTGCGAGCCAGGGCCGAGTGGAGCACCCAGCTAGCCCAGCAGCAGCTGGGGGGATGGCCATAAGCAGTCCAGATTCTCTGGAAATGAATCAGTGACTTGGCGATGAATCAGGAGACGGGAATCGCAAGTCATACCACCTCCACCAGGTGGAAACTTAGCGAGCACCTTTGCCCAGCACCAACCCACCTGTATTCTCGTAAGAATGTCTGGCGGTGGAGACACTGATCCTGAGAGGAACCTCAGGCACGCAGGTTCCAACCCAGAGTCAGGCTGGAAAAGTTGAGGCTCTTCAAAGAGACTAAGACTTTGAACCTGGGTCCACGTAAGCTCCAGTCATCCTTCAAGGAATGTGACTAACGTCATCCATGGATGAGGGCAGGAAAATGTCAGATAAAAGACATTTTCTGGTAAGTGAACAGGTTACTTTCATAGTATGCACGTTCGAAAGCCCTTGTTTTCACCCATAGAGAGGAATATCTTCTATGTTAATAATAAAAAGTAGTTTCCCTGTTTGATAAATGTGCAAATATTTAAGGCTGTGGAGAAATAGGAACGCTTTTATACTGTTGGTAGGAGTGTAAATTAGTTCAACCATTCTGGAAGACAATGGGGCGATTCCTCAAAGACCTAGAACCAGAAATACCATTTGACCCAGCAATCCCATTACTGGGTAGATGCTCAAAGGAATATCAATCATTCTGTTATAAAGATATATACACACGTTTGTTCACTGCAGCACTATTCACCATAGCACAGACATGGAATCAACCCAAATGTCTGTCAGTCACAGGCTGGATAAAGCAAATGTGGTACATATACAACATGGAATACTACGCAGCCATAAAAAGGAAAGAGATCGCGTCCTTTGCAGGAACGTGGATGGAGTTGGATGCCATTATCCTCAGCACACTAGCACATGAACAGAAAACCAAACATACATGTTCTCACTTATAAGCGGGAGCTGAACATTGAGAACACGTGGACACAGGGAGGGGAACGACACACACTGGGGCCTGTCAGCAGCGGGGTGTGAGGTGACGGAGAGAATCAGGATAAACAGCTAATGCATGTGGGGGGCTCAATACCTAGGTGACGGGTTGGTAAGTGCAGGAAACCACCACAGCATACGTTTACCTATGTAATAAACCTGAACATTCTACACATGTAGCCTCAAACTAAAAATATAATAAAATAAAATTTTTAAAAGTGGAATTTGGGGCTGTCAAAATTCCTGCCTGGGCCCCCCGTGGTTGGGCTCCGGCTGTCACTCAGAGGGATGAGGCTGGAGTGCCAGGCTCCAGTCAGATAAGGAAAGGCCTCAGAACAAACATTAAGAAGCTTGAATTTCATCCCGAGTTATTGGGAAATTGTTGATGGATGTTAAGTAGGAAGTAATGTGATCAGATTTGCATTTTAGAAAGATCAGTCTGGCTGCAGAGTGGATGGTGGACGGGAGGGGGCAAGGCTGGAGCCAGGGAGGCCAGTTAGGAGACTGCTGGGGCCATCAGGGCTTACGTGTGTGTTGGGGAGGGAGCAGTGGCAGTCTGAGTCATCCAGAGGGCATATTATGGTGGCATGGATCATTTGGGGGGTATGGTGATGGCTTGATTCATCTGGAATGGGGTGGGGTTTAGGGTGGCCCCCATCTTCTGTGGGGCTGGGGGAAGAAGTAACTATGACCTGGATTAATAACTGGGCAGTGGGGAAAATAGTCATGTACAACCCACCCTCTGTGGCCCGTGCCAGGCGCCACTCAGGTAACCCTCCTAGCAAACCTCTAGGGTAGCTCCACTGTGATTACAGTCAGCATTTTACAGGTAAGGGCACAGGTGAACAAAGAGCTAACCCTCGCCACGGTCACATCGGCGGGACCCCAGCCTCAGCAGCAGGACGCCAAAGTCTGAGCTCCGGCTCAGAGAGACGTCCCAGCGCTCTTTCAGAGGCAGCACTGTGGGGTCTCAGGGCTGGATTCCGGCTCGGGGACAGGGGAACTTGTGTCTGGGTGGACTGTTCAGGGGCTGCCCAACCTCACATGTGGACAAAGAACTCAGGTCCTTCTGTTCAGCCTGGAACCGCCACCTCAGACCTGCTCATGCTGCAAATGGAGGGAAGGTGGCCCTGAACTGGGTGGGTGCAGAGGCGGCGCAGCTTCTCAAGGCAGGCATGGACCAGACCGAGCTCTGACGCTGAAGGTCATGGGCAGCCCTGAGTCAAGGCCATGAAGAGTGTAGGGGGCCCGGCCGGCCGTGCCTCTCCACCATCGCCGTGTCAGTGGTCCCTTCTGCACCGGACCTGCCTGGGATGGGAGAGGACAGCGGCCGCTACCTTCTTCCTCCCCGCGGCCCTCGTGGGTTTGGGGCGCCCTCTGCTGGACGCTTTCAGGGCCTGCGGTCTGATGCCAGGATGGCCTCAGGGGTTTGGTGCAGGGACTGGGAGGAAGTCACAGGGAGAAGGTGGCCGGCCGATCCCCTGCCGTGAGAAAGAAGACACAGGGCAGACGAACCTATGCTTTTCGTCTCCCAGTTTTTGTGCCCCTTTCAATAGGGGTCTACCCTGTCGGAACCCCTAAATCTCCCACCCCATCACCCACTACAGACTTTTAGTGCATTTTTAATTTAGGATTCATTGATCCCACAATAATCAATTCAAATAATATTATGTATTCAAATTATTCAAATATCATTCAAATTATTTTAATGGTTGGAAGTACTCCTCCCGCTTATGTATTGATATATTGACTAGTATTTGGATGGACAGAACTACTCCTGCTAACAGCTCCCCCTGGAGTGGCCATGGTATGCCCCATTCTCCATCACCCAGTTTAATCTTCACTTCTATTTTTTTTATTTTTATTTTTGTTTGAGACAGAGTCTCGCGCTGTCGCCCAGGCTGGAGTGGAGGGGTATGATCTCAGCTCACTACAACCTATGCCTCCCGGGTTTAAGCGATTCTCTGTCTCAGCTGCCTGAGCAGCTGGGATTACAGACACCCACCACCATGCCTGACTAATTTTTGTATTTTTAGTAGAGATGGGGTTTCTCCATGTTGGCCAGTCTGGTCTTGAACTCCTGACTTCAAGTGAGCTGCCCGCCTCAGCCTCCCAAAGTGCTGGGATAACAAGTGTGAGCCACTGCACCCAGCCAAATCTATCATCAAACCCATTATTCAGATGAGAAAACTGAGGCCCTGGCAAAGATTAAGTCCCGTGTCCAAGGCCCTCGATCAACACTGGGCTAGATTCCGAGGCCAGTGCTCTCTTTTGCCTTGCCAGCCCTCCTGGCAAAGCTATAGTAGGCCCTGGCTAACACACAGGGACCCCCCTACTTGTGCCTGCTACACCTCAGTTTCCTCCTCTGTAAAATAAGATAATGATAACAGCACTTACCTCAGAGGGAGCATGTGAAGAGGAAAGGAACTAATATTTACATATATAACATTCTTGGCCAAGCATGGTGGCTCACGCCTGTAATCTCAGCACTTTGGGAGGCCAAAGGATCCATTGAGCCCAGGAGTTTCAGACCAGCGTGGGCAATGTAGTGAGGCCGTCTCTACAAACAATTTACAAATTAGCCAGGTGTGGTTGCATGCCCCTGTAGTCCTAGCTACTCAGGGAGCTGAGGAGGGAGGATCGCTGCCCAGGAGGTCAAGGCTGTAGTGAGCCATGATCGTGCCACTGCACTCCAGCCTGGGTGACACAGCAAGACCCTGTCTCAAAAGAAAAGAATAAGCATTAAAATACATATATAAAAATAAAATCCTTAAAGCCTAGCACAAGATGACTTATCAGCAAATGTGGGGGCTGGACACGGTGGCTCACGCCTGTAATCCTGGCACTTTGGGAGACTGAGGTGGGCAGACCACCTGAGGTCAGGAGTTAGAGACCAGCCTGGACAACATGGTGAAACCCTGTCTCTACTAAAAATACAAAAAGTTAGCCAGCCATGGTGGCGGGCATCTGTAATCCCAGCTACTTGGGAGGCTGAGGCAGGAGAGTTGCTTGAACCTGGGAAGTGGAGGTTGCAGTGAGCCGAGATTGTGCCACTGCACTCCAGCCTGGGCGACAGAGCAAGACTCTGTCTCAAAAAAAAAAAAAAAAAAAAAAAAAAAAAAAATCAACCAACCAACCAAACAAAAATGTGGGATTTTACTACCTACCAGCCTAGTACTCTCAGCCCTGGCTGCAAATCCACCTGGAAGATTGATTTTAATTGACCAATTAGAGCAGGACCTCCTCTAACTGGTCTCAGGTGAAGCCCAAACACGGGTGTTTGTGGGAGCTCCCCAGGTGTTTCTCATGTTCAAGCAACGGTGTGAAGTGCCAGGCGAGAGCCTCCACCACAGGGCTGGCGTCCTGGGTGCGCAGGACAGTGGGTGGCAGCTGGCAGGTGTCAGGAAATGCTGAAGGGCTGCTTTGTCGCCCTTGGTGTCTACATTGCTTGTTACTCAGCATCGAGAGTTTGGATCTCATCTCCCACCAGTTAGGAGGGAGGTCACCCACTCAGACCTAGGTCATCAGCCTTGAAATAAAGATGGGCTTTGTCCCATTCTGAAATTCCCTAATCCAAACATGAAGTCATCCCAGCCCTGCCTTTGGAAGTTCCACTCAAGGCTGAGCTGAGAAGGAGCCCGCCTGTTTCCTTCTAAAGTTGCAGGCTGCGGGGCTCTGGATTCCCAGGAAAACACCCGAAGGGGAAATTTGGGTCTAGCAAGGACATGGGGTTGAGCAGAGGTCATTGAGCTCCTGCCTGGGGCTTGGGTCCAGGCTCACCCATGCCAAATTTCTCGAATCCCTCTCCCGGAAAGGATGATAAACGTGTCTTCATTTCCTCATCCGAAAATGCCCTGTAGGTTCAGGATTGGAATGATGACACGGGGCTGGGCTGCATGGGGTGGGGCTACCACACAACAGTCATGCAGGCTGCTGTGTGAGCCTCCTGGCAGCTCTTCCAGGATCAGCCGGTCCCCACTTAAAGACAGCTGTGGCTTGGCGGCGTTAAGTGCTCCAGAATCCAAGCACAATTTGTTGGAGTGTGAAGGTATCCATACCTTTTGTAGTCTGTCTAGACTAGAAATATGGCAGAATAAGATGCGGCTGAAACATCAGCCAGGGGCCCAAGAGACGTTCTTAAGTTGTCTCTTTAAAAGAACATGATTTCCATCCTGGGCAACAAGGCAAAAACCCATCTCTACAAAATGTACAAAAATTATTACTAGCTAGGCACGTGCCTGTAGTCCCGGCTACTTGGGGTGCTGAGTGGGAAGAATCTCTTGAGCTTGAGAAGTCAAGGCTGCAGTGAGCCATATTCATGCCACTGCACTCCAACCTGGGTAACAAAGTGAGACCCTATCTCAAACAAACAAACAAAAAAACCATGACTGGCTAGGTGAGGTAGCTCATGCCAGTAATCCTAGCACTTTGAGAGGCCAAGATTGGAGGATTACTTGAGGCCAGGAGATCAACACCAGCCTGGGCAATAAAGCAACACCCTGTTTCTACAAATAATAAAAAATAAAGTAAAATAAAATAACATGATGGAAGATGAGGAACAAGTCTGGGAAGCTACGTGTTTGCTCATGGAGAGATTGGATCACCCTCATCTCCAGCCTGGTGTCTTGTGACAAGAGGTTGGCACTGGAAATGTTTGTTGACCTAAGCATTTATTTATTCACTCTTCAGCAGATATGTATTGAGCGCCTACTGGGCATTGTATGAACACTGGGAACTGGAAAAGAAACAAGACTGACAAGGTCCATGGGCTGATGGAGCTGACATTCCAGTGAGTGTGTGGGGAAAGGGGTGGGCAGGGAAGAGAGACAAAAAAGTAAACAAGTAAAGATGATGAAAGACCATAATAAGGGCTGAGTATCAGTTATCTATTGTTGTATAACAAACACCCAACAATTTGTCGCTTAACACAACCTCCATTTATTTCCTCACAATTCTGCAATGTGGGCTGGGCTCAGCTGGGTGGTTCTTTCGCTGGTCTTTTCTGAAGTCATTCATAGCCTCAGTTCTCTGTCATCAGGTGGCTTGAGAAGGACTAGTCTTAACAATTAGACTTACATTTTTTTTAAGTTGAATTAACTTTAAATGCAGAAACCAAAGCATTTCACATAAACCTCCAGCTTCTTTGGAAAAATCAGAAGGTGTGGCCATCCTGAGCCCACATTTCTGCATGGCAGCAGAGCATGTGCTGGGCAGTAGCTGTCCCCAGGAGATGGGGCATTGCTCCCCAGGTTCCCACAGCCCTGGCTTCTCTCTGCAGATTTCTAACTCTGAGCCTGTGCATCCACTGCCATTAAAATCCCTCAGTGATTGTTGTTCTGACTGTAGAGCCGAGAGGAAAGTGACACCTCTCTCCAACCCATGGCTCTAATCACAGCGGAAAGTGAAAATGGGCTGAGAAGAGCCTGCTTTTGATTATTTGTATTTGTTATTTCTCTCCACCTTTGCTTCACTTTTGTAACCACTTTGGCCTTTGCAGCATTTTAACCCTTTTGATACACAGTGGGAGGAGAGGGGCAGAGAAGTCTTCTGTAAACAGGTGACTTTGATGCTGTGCTCTGAAGGATGAGAAGTTGGTAGCTGAGAATAGTGTTAGGGGGAGATGCATTACCAATATCCTGAGAGAGCCCCGTGGCTGGAGCTGGAGGTGAGGGACTTCTTGCAGGGTCTTAGATGGCACGTGCAAAGTTTGGGTTTCATTCTCAATGCAGTGAGACAGCAGCAGAAGGTTAAATGGTGCAGCTGCCGTGGAAAACAGCTTGGTGGTTCCTCCTGTTAAACATGGAGTTACCATATGATCCAGCAATTCCACCCCTGGGTGTATAGACCCAAGAGAAGTAAAAACAAGGACTCAAATACTTGTACTCAAATGCTCACAGCAATGCTATTCACATTAGCCAAAAGGGGAAGCAACCCAAATGTCCATCAATGAAGGAGGAATGGATAAACACAATGCGCTCTAGCCACACAATGGAATATTATTCAGCCATGTGAAGGAATGGGGAGCTGGCCCAGGTGACAATAGGGATAAACCTGCAAAATACCGTGGGAAGTGAGAGAAGACCGCGACAAAAGGCTACTTACTGCGTGGCTTCATTTATATAAGTGTCCAGAACTGGCAAATTCCTAGAGACAAACAGCAGGTTATTGGTTGCCAAAGGCTGGGGAGAGCGGGGAATGAGAGTGTACGGGGTTGCATGGGTACGGGGTTTCCCCTGAGGGTAACAAAAATGTTTTGGAATTCAATCGATGAATGCCCAACACCATGAATGTGCAAAATGTCACTGAATTGTTCTCTCTAGAATGGCTGACATTTGGGCAATTTTACCTCAATTTAAAAAAAGAAAAAATGAGGCCAGGTGCAGTGGCTCACGCCTGTAATCCCAGCACTTTGGGAGGCCGAGGCAGGCAGATCACTGAAAGTTGGGAGTTCGAGACCAGCCTGTCCAACATGGTGAAACCCTGTCTCTACTAAAAATACAAAAGAAAAATTAGCCAAGTGTGTCTGTAATCCCAGCTACACGGGAGGCTAAGGCAGGAGAATCACTTGAGGTGGAGGTTGCAGTGAGGTGGTATCATGCCACTGCACTTCAGCCGGGACAAAAAAGCAAGACTCTGTCTCAAAAAACAAAACAAAAAACAAACAAAAAAAGGAATAGAAAATAGGGAACAAATAAGACAAGCAATCAACACTCCACTAGCTACGTCGCTGGCAGTATTGAGGAAATGGGGAATCCATTTTCATGCCCAAAGCGGTGTTTCCCGTAGATGATCCAGGGGTGTGCAAGACTCTGGCTGGAGAGGGGTGGGTTAGCAGCATCAGGAGGGGTCCACCCACGTGTGCACCTGCCAGCTTTCCTGGTTCCCCCCCAATCTTGCCCCAGCATCAGGGAACTGGAGGGAACCTGGTCAGGCAAGTCTCCTACAGCCCTTAAACCCACATTTCTGAATTGGATTCAATGGGAGGCAGCTTTCTAGTTAAAAGCCCAGGGCCTGGAGCTTGGGGGTGACAAGGTGGGCCTCCCAAAGACACTGATGACTGAGGAACAGACTGCAGAGGCAGGGGGCGGGATTGGGCGGGCAGTTTACAGAAGGTGAGCAGGATGAGCAGGAATTGCTGGTGAAGGCAGGAGGGTGCGTCTGTCGGGACTCCCCGCGCTCTCTGCTGTCTAACAAGAGAGCCTGGGTAAGGAGGGGCCTCCAGCAGCTCAAGTGGGCCCAGGGACTCCAGCTGTGGTGTCTGTGGAGCAGGACATTTGAGTGGCTCAGATCTAGGGAGAAGAGGACCAGCAGGCTCTGACCAAGGAAAGCTACGGCAATGTCCGGCCAACTCTGGCAGCAGATAGGTCATTTCCAAGATGTCCTGAGAAGGGTCCTATTCCGGGGTCCCTCCCCTCTGGACTCATCAGATTCTAACTTAGAGGGTGGGTTGTGTTGGTTTCCTGCAGCTGCTGTAACAAAGTCCCACACACGCAGTGGCCTAAAGCAACATGGATGTGTTATCTCACCGTCCAGGAGGTCTGGTGTCCAACGCTGGTCTCGCTGGACTCGAATTAAGGCGTCAGCAAGGCTGGTTCCCCCTGGAGGCTCTCGGGAGAATCTTTTCCTTGCTCTTTGCAGCTTCTGGCGCTGCCGCATCCTAGGCCTTCAGCCCTGTGCCCTGCTCCAGCCTCCGTGCTGGTTGTCACATCTCCTCTCTCTGGCCCTCCTGCCTCCTTGATAAGGACCTTTGTGATTGCAGTGGGCCCTGAGAGCGTGTGGATGTTTGTTCCTCCAAATCTCATGTTGAAATGTGATCCCCAGTGTTGGAGATGGGGCCGGTGGGAGGTGTTGGGGTCATGGAGGCAGATCCCTCATGAATGGCTTGGTGCCCTCTCCATGGTAGTGAGTTCACGCGAGAGTTGATTATTCAAAGAGCCTGGCACATGGCTGGGCATGGTGGCTCACACCTGTAATCCCAGCACTTTGGGAGGCCAAGTGGGGTGGATCACTTGAGGCCAGGAGTTCGAGATCAGCCTGGCCAAAATAGTGAAACCCTGTCTCTACTAAAAATACAACAGGTACCTGGGCATGGTGGTGGGTGCCTGTAATCCCAGCTACTCAGGAGGCTGAGGCAGG
The DNA here is from genome assembly GCF_024542745.1 of Macaca thibetana thibetana. NCBI lineage: Eukaryota > Metazoa > Chordata > Mammalia > Primates > Cercopithecidae > Macaca > Macaca thibetana. The sequence goes on along the minus strand of NC_065597.1, from coordinate 24,413,165 downwards.
AGAATCACTGGGAGGTGGAGGTTGTAGTCAGCTGAGATTCCATCATGAGGTCAAGAGGTCGAGACCATCCTGGCCAACATGGTGAGACCCCGTCTCTACTGAAAATACAAAAATTAGCCAGGGTGGTTTGCACCTGTGGTCCCGGCTACTCAGGAGGCTGAGGCAGAAGAATTGCTTGAACCTGACAGACAGAGGTTGCAGTGAGCCGAGATCATGCCACGCACTCCAGCCTGGGCAACAGAGCAAGATTCCATCTTAAAAAAAAAAAAAAAAAAGCCTGCACCTCCCACCTCCCCTCTCCCTCTCCTTGCTCCCTCTCTTGCCATGTGACGCCGTGTGATGCACCTGCTCCCCCTTCACCTCTCGCCATGACCACCAGCTCCCTGAGACTCTCGAGCCGATGCTGGTGCCATGCTTGTATGGCCTGCAGAACCGTGAGCCAACAGATCTCTTTTCTGCGTACATTCCTCAGTCGCAGGGATTCCTTTATAGCAATGCAGAACGGACTAATGCAGGCCCACTTTGAAAATCAAGAATAACTGCCTCATTTCAGAGTCCTTAATCACATCTGCAAAGCCCTTTTTGCCGTGTCAGGTGACATATTCACTGGCTCTAGGAGTAGGGTGTAGATGTAATTGGGTCGGGGGGGGGGTGGCAAAGATCAGGAATCTCAAGGTTTTTTTCCTGCAGAGGTGAGAACTCCGAAAGGGAGGCCCCTGAACGTGGCCAGGTTCTTCTGGCTGCATCTCTGGGGCCCGTTGGAGCAGAGGAAGATTTGTTGGTGCCAGCCTCATTGTACTGTGTATAATGACACAGAGATGGCACAAAGGACAAAGGACAGTCAGAGAGAGAATACAGGCCTGGGTATCACACAGATGTGGGTCCAAATCCTGGCTCTGCCTCAGACAAGCCATGAGACTTGGAGCAAGTTTGTTTTTCTTTTTATTTGAGACAGAGTCTCACTCTGTTGTCCAGGCTGGAGTGCAGTGGTACGATCTCAGCTCAACAAGACCTCCATCCCCCGGGTTCGAGTGATTCTCCTGCCTCAGCCTCCCAAGCTGGGATTATAGGCATGTGCCACCATGCCTGGCTAATTTTTGTATTTTAGTAGAGATGGGGTTTCATCACGTTGGCCAGGCTGGTCTCGAACTCCTGACCTCAAGTGATCTGCCCACTTCGGCCTCCCAAAGTGCTGGGATTACAGGCACGAGCCACCGTACCCAGCCATGGAACAAGTTTCTTAATAGCTTCTGACCATCTCGTCTCATCTCAGGAATATTCTGAGTGTAATGACTAAGTTTAGCAACCCCTCCACGGGATCTGGTAGGGGAGGTGTTTGATGAATGCTGGCCCTAGACAATCGCTGGGGAGTGCAGAGGACGGGAGGGGAGGGAGGCCAAGGCAAGCTGCACTTCCCTCTTCCTCTTCCGCCCTGCCCCACAGCTGTGCTGGACACACACGGGGCGGCTGTGGCAACTGCTCTCTGGCCGTGCTGGAATTGTGAGTGTCTCCTTTCCTGGTCACAGCTGATAAGTATATCCTGCTTGATACAAATACATCCACCCTTATGGCAAGAGTCCCAGGCTGGGAAATCTGAGCACCCCACCTCTAACCCAAGGGAGTGTGCACTGCCTTTTCCCCATAAATAGTTCAGGAGTACACACTGTGGATGGGTGAGGAGTCTTCCCACCTCCAGGATCCATGTTCTGGGATGCAGCTGGGGAGATGTAGGCTGGGCTGGCAGTGGCGACTGTGCGGAAGTGGCGACTGTGCACAAGTGGGTAGTTTGTAGCTATCAGTATCGCTGGGGCTCAGCGCCCAAGGCTTAACGGCCAGCAGGAGGAGGTCTCGACTGCACCAGCCACTGTTCTCAGCACTACCACGCGTTAACTCACCGAGTTCTGGCACAGCTCTGAGTCTGTGGGTCCTTGCCACTCACTGTCCCCAGGGAACTTGAGGCAGAGAGAGTAGGGACCCAGCTGACAAAACGAGTTAGTGCCGGAGAATGGATTTAAACCCAAGGTTAGCTCCAGGGCCTGAGCTTTTAACTGGAAGGTTGGCTCCTACGGAATTTGATTCAGAAATATGAGTTTAAAGGCTGTAGGAGACTTGCCTTCCCAGGTTCCTCCCAATTCCCTGATGCTGGGGCGAGATGGGGGATCACTGGGGAACACTGGTTGGTACACATGTGGGTGGGCTCCTCCTGGTGCTGTTAACCCACCTCTCTCCAGCCGGAGTCTGGGCCACCCCGGACCATCTACAGGAAACAGCACTTTGGGTATTAATATGGTGGGGCTCTGTGTCCCCACCAAATCTTATCTCAATTGTAATCTGAACTGTAATCCCCACATGTCAAGGGAGGGAGCCGGTGGGAGGTGGCTGGATCATGAGGGCGGTTTCCCAAGCTGCTTTCATGCTAGAGTCCCACAAGATCTGGTTGTCTGGTAAGTGTACGGCTCTTCCCCCTTCTCTCTCCTCTGCTGCCATGTAAGACATGCCTTACTTCTCCTTCTGTCCATGACTGTAAGTTTCCTGAGGCCTCCCCAGCCATGTGAACTTGAGCCAATTAAACTTCTTTTCTTTATAAATTACTCATTCTCAGGTAGTTCTTTATAGCGGTGTGAAAACGGACTAATGCAGGTATAAAAGTAGACTCCTGGCCTGGTGTGGTGGCTCACCCCTGTAATCCCAGCACTTTGGGAGGCTGAGGCGGGTAGATTGCTTGAGGTCAGGAGTTCAAGACCAGCCTGGTCTTGAACATGGTGAAACCCCATCTCTACTAAAAATACAAAAATTAGGTGGGTGTGGTGGTGCATGCCTGTGATCCCAGCTACATGGGAGGCTGAGGCATGAGAATCGCTTGAACTCAGGAGGTGAAGGTTGCAGTGAGTGGAGATCGCACCACGGCACTCCAGCCTAGGCAATAGAGCAAGATCTTCTCTCAAAAAATAAAAAAAAAATAAAGACAGAAGAAAAAGAGTGGATTTCCATTTCCTCATATCACCAGCGACGCAGCTACTGGAATATTAATCACTTTTCTTATTTGCCCCCTACATTCTCTCTTTTTAAAAATTGGGGTAAAATTGACCAAATGTCAGTCATTTTTGAGAGAGCAATTCTGTGGCATTTAGCACACTCACCACGTTGGGCATTCATCTATTCAGTTTCAAAACATTTTCATCACCCTCAAAGGAAACCCTGTGCCCATGAATAGTCACTCTCAATCCCCCCGTCTCCCCAGCCCTTGGCAGCCAGTAACCTGCGGTTCGTCTCTAGCAATCTGCCAGTTCTGGACACTTACATAAATGAAGCCATGCAGTAAGCGGCCTTTTGTGACGGTCTTCTCTCACCTCCCATGGTACGCTGCAGGTTTATTCCTATTGTAACATGGGTCAGCACCCCATTCCTTCATACGGCTGAATAATACTCCACTGAGTGGGCAGACTGAGTTCTGTTTACCCATTCATCCACTGATGCACATTCTGGTTGTGTGGGCACATTTGGCTTGTGAATAGCGCTGCTATGAGCATTCGAGACAAGTATTTATTTGAGTCTTCACTTCTCTTGGGTCTATAGGTCCAGGGGTGGAACTCCTGGGTCATATGGTAACGCCACCAAGCTGTTTTCCACAGTGGCTGCACCATTTACATTTCCACCAGCAGTGCACGAGGTCCCTGTTTCTCCATATCCTTGCCAACATCTATTTTCTGCTTTATTAAAATTTAAAAAAGTTATAGCCATGCTAGAGTAGAGAAGAGAGTAAAGAGTGTTTATGTTTTTTTTTTTTTTTTTTTTTTTTTGACAGGGTCTTGCTCTATTGCCCAGGCTGAAATGCAGTGGTGTGATCACGGCTCTCTGTAGCCTTGACCTCCTGGCCTCAAGCAATCCTCCCACCTCAGCCTCACAGGTAGCTGGGACTACATGCATGTGCCACCACACCTGGCTAATTTTTAAATGTTTTGTACAGACTGGTGGAGGTTCGGGGGAGGTGCATGGTCACGTTCTGTTGCCTAGGCTGGTCTGGAACTCTTGGATTCGAGCGATCCTTCTGCCCCAGCCTTTCAAATGCTGGGATTTACAGCCGTGAGCCACTGTGTCTGGGCTTATCCCTCACTTTTAAAAGCAGAGCTAAGATACCACTTGGCCCCACCTCTGCATAGCCAGTTAAGGAAATGGGTTTTTCAAGTCCAGTGCCCTTGGTAGAGAAGGATCATTGGTGTCAATGGACTGGGGCCAGTGGAACCAGCTGACCCAATCTTCAGAGGAAACCCAATCTTCCCCTTGGCCCAGTAACCATGGAGACAACCCCAAGCATGACCTGCTCACACCCCAACTCCAGAGTGGGCAGAATTCACATGGATGGACTCCCTCAAGTTCTCCAGACACATACAGGTTTCTCTAAGAAGTCACTCAAACTTGGTATTAAAAAAAAAAAATCTTTGCTTCCATCAGCTCCTATTCCAGCTGAAGGACAGTGGTCCTGACTCAGCCCCCAGCAGGATTTCCTGACCCCTTTACCACATACTGTCTGACTTTCCACCCATGGCTGTTCAACAACTGAGCCAGTTTCAAAAAAGGTCTGTCCCGTCTCCAGAGAGACAGGCCGGACTATGACATCATTCATTATGGGTGTGCACACTGGAACTGGCCTTGAATCCCAGCTCTGCCCTCCGCATGGGCCATGAGTTTGGCAAAGTAACTTCTCAATGCCTCAGTTTTCTGTGCTGTAAAATGGACACAATGATAGTGCCTTCTTCTTAGGGCTATTGCAAGGATGAAGTGAGTTAACACGTGAGGTGCTGAAGATGGGCTCCGTCATGTAGTTTTTCAATAGGAGATCTGTTATTACCATTGGGAGCAGTCAACACGGTTAAGGATGGTGACAGTCAACCCCTCACCTCTCCACTTGCAAAGTGCCTTCCTCCACAGACAGAGCGTCCCTCTGCCTCAGGCACTGGTTTTTGGTGGAGACTCTGTTAGCAACTCGCCCTCACCCCAAAGATAAAAGGGCTACAGGCCAGGGCACAGCGGCTCACGCCTGTAATCCCAGCACTTTGCGAAGCTGAGGCGAGCAGATCATTTGAGGCCAGGAGTTCAAGACCAGCCTGGCCAACATGGTGAAACCCCATTTCTACTAAAAATACAAAAATCAGCCAGGCGTGGTGGCATGTGCCAGTCATCCTAGCTACTTGGGAGGCTGAAGCAGGAGAATCACTCGAACTCAGGAGGTGAAGGTTGCAGTGAGCTGAGATCGCGCCGCTGCACTCCAGTCCGGGCAAGAGAGCCAGACCCTGTCTCAAAGTTAAATGAAAATTTAAAGGGCTACAGGCCACTGGACCACATGACCTTGTTGTGAAAGGTGGAAAAAAATTTAAACCCACTTGCCACACCTACGCTCTGCCATGCTGTGGGACCAAAGATTAATATACTGCCTCTTTTCATGTGATTTCAGGGGGAGTCTGCAGGCGGCCTGCGCACTTGCCTGTCCTTACCTAACCTGGACGTTACGGCAGAGTTGCTAAGCTCTTTACCCCTTGCCCTCAGTGCAGATCTGTATTTGAATTATCTTTTTTTAAGTACTACCAGTCTTCGTAGGTTTATTGTCTCCGGACAGTGCAGGAAGAGGGAGCGACCGAGAATTCTGCTTTCTGCAGATGGAATTCTGCCTCATGTTACTAAGCCCTTAATATCAAGGTCCTCTAGTCCGCTGAAATCTACTTTCTTTCTCTCTTCTGAGGAAAGCCAATTTGAAACCATTTTCCAGGGAAGACAGCAAGGAGATTTACGCTGACGGCGGTGGAGAGGCTCAGGCAGTCAGCGACGGAGGAGGCTCAGGCAGTGACTGGGGTGTGCTGCCAAGGGACGGATCTAACATCACAAGCCAGGGTCTAGGAGCTGACACCCACACCGTGTAAATGACAGAAACGACAACGTTCCATTCTTAAATCAAGCTGTATTGATAATGCTGATTTAGCAGGAACCACTCTAAAAATCAGAAACAATTAGAATGCCTTCCCCATCGAATTATTTTATTAGGTTAATTAAACAGCTTAAAGATGATTCATTTTGTGTGGTACCCTTCTAGAAAATATTTCAAGTTTTTAAATGAACTTCCAATACATAAAACAAAATTAGTTTAGCATATACACAAATTTCAGATCAAAATACAACACTCTGTTTCTGTTTTCTTACAGTTATAAAATCCAGTCAATACAAACTACATAAAAAAGATAAAACACTTTCACTGATCCTTGGTACAAGAGAACAGCATGATGGCAATACGTTCCCCAAGCACAGGTCCTGGGTTCATGAAAAGGGACCAACCCCACAATATACTGAAGCATGGAAACAAAGTGCGTGCCACTTCAGTTAGGTTAACAAATGCTTTTTGCATCAGTATTACTTGTAAACCATAAAGCAACTTTTTAAAAGAAAGGTTATTAATTAAAAATTACTTCTGACTGCTAAATTTCTTACCAGCAAGTGAATAGAAAATTATTCCACAAAACAAACTAATACCTTTGGACCACAGGATGTGAGACGTGACATTTCAATGAAATCAACTTAGCACAACTTCTCTACTATCCTACTGAACTTGGGGAGTACAATTTTATAAGTCGCAGCCTTCTAGCACTTCCAGTATTTTGACCTTTCTAAACCTGCCTTCCATTTAGCTATTATTTTCATTGCAAATCCCTGTTTTTCAGGAGTAGGACTTTATTAAAGATAGGATAATATCACACACAATATAATCTTAACTGAATATCTGTCTAGGTAGACCTATTTGGAATTCTACTAGATAATCAAGTTGCAGGATTTAAAGGAAATACTATTCTGCAGGTCCCATGTCGGAAAACACAGATATGTCCAACAGGTTTGTGTTGAACAAGATGAGTTTTGGTGTGGTATTTATATGGTATTCATGGCATTTTCCTTATAGTATTCAAAGCATCAAAATGACAAACCACGACTGCTAAAACCAGTCTTGGACAAAGATGACAGTCACATATTCGAGGGTCCAGCACAACACTGGCATGAGCCAACAGGAGCCATGCCAGCCACCTGCTGGGCCAGGGACCACTGCAAACAGCAGCCCTGAATTAGGGAGGGTCAAATTGAATTTACGAATCTTGTTTTCAGAATTTCCTTGACGGTTCTCTTTCATGGCAGAAGACCCACACCCGTGATGGAAAATGAAACAATGTACACACTTCTAGTGTGTCATGAATGGACTTCACTCGCAGATCGGTACAGACATCACCGTCACTAGTAACACAGCAGGGAGTCTGCCCGCGCCTACCTGAGGAGCATCTGCGATACCGTTTCTGATGAGGACGGGACTGTGCGGAGGTGGGCAGAGCGAGGGGTGCTTTTGTCAGCTCTGCTGATCACTTCCAGGCTGCTGGTACACACCCCAACAGTGGCTGCAAAGCTTGCTCAAAACTTCTGCTGAAGCCACAGTGATTACTGGATGGTTGTCACAATTCACAGAAGGTACGACACAAAAAACAAAGGGATATCACCATTATGTCGCCGGCGAACTGAAGGGGTACAAGATAGACGAACTGAACAAAAGCTGAATTCAAAACAAAAAGAACCCCAATGGCAGAGAAAGCCACGAATTATTTAATCAAGCAAGTTGTGCTAATAAATAGCCTGTGCTTTTCTTAACTAAAGGCCACTTGATAAATCTCCCAACATAAAATTTTTATTCAGATTATCTTTGTTCTCATGGAGAGCTTGAATTGTGAGGTACGATCTAGGAAAAAGAGGTTATCACCCACACAAATGGAAGGCTTACTTCTTTTTTCTTAAGCTGATGATATCCTTTTGCCTGCCCCATGTACCAGATCCTACATGATTTTTTAAAATAAAACGTAAGTCAATTTCAATGAGCATATGCTAGACTAACAATACATTTATTTTCTGAAGTTTCTTTTGAAGCACAAATTCCTTTTAAAAAGAACGTGAAAAGGTGGTCTCTCTCATAAACAAGCAGTTCTAGTTTCTGATCCCATCCACGATTTGGAACACAGTGTGTTTTAAAGTCAGAGCTGAAGAGGAGAGAAGGAAACAAGGGCCGCGCTCCGCTCTGGCAAATGCGAGCTGGAAAGGGACAGAGGAGAACCCACACGGAGGCTCCCCACATGGCTCTGCGAACGGACGTGGCAGAGGGCCTGTCACGTAAGAGGCCACCCGGGTAGAGCACGTCTGGGAGCGCGGGGTTGCGCAGGGTGCTGAGGTAGTGAGTGCGGCCTCTGCCTGCCTGCTCTCCCAGCTTGGAGGGGAGCCCTGAGGGCCTCTGGGGCCGGCCTGGAAGGTGTCATTCTAGCCTACAGGTGCCTAAGGGGCTGGGATGTGTCCTTAGTGGTGCCTCCGAAGGGAGAGGCCCTGGGCCTGAGTTCTGACCTGGACCTTTGGGGACAGATCTGACTCTCACAGCCAGGGCCAGCTGGTTGTGGAAAGTGCTAGTATGAAGGTCTGCTTAGGGATCTCTGAGGCTCCTGCTTTGGGCATTATGTGGTCCGAGGAACCAGAAGAGCTACTCTTCTCACCCCCCGCAACCTGCCCCAACCACACCTTTCTTTTCCTTTTTATTTTGGTTACATAACTCAAGCAGTTAAAAAAGCAGGCTGGAAGAGGGTTGGGATAGAGGAGCAGAGGGCAGGGTGGGAAAGCTATCCCAAGAAGAGTGAGTAAAAGCAATGACTCCAAACACGGCCAAAGCACCCTTCCTCCACCTTGACGGCAATCCCTAAGCCGGCAGAGAAAGATGCGCTGACTGCGAAGTGCCTGTTTTCTCAGAGATTCCACCTAGCAGGGTCTGTGGGGAGCCACAGCGGAACATGGAGAGAAAAACCAACGCTGGTTCGAACGAAAGCTCATTCACCAGTGAAGGAAACGGGGAGAAGACACAGCCGGCAAGCTCTGAAGACGTGGCTTGCACCTCAGCCTATAAACCTCTTATGATCACGATCCCGTGTTTCCCCTATTTCTGAGCAGATCTGTTTTTTAAATTTTTTTTTAAATTTTTTATTTTTGTGAGACAGAGACCTCCTCTGTCGCTCAGGCTGGAGTGGAGTGGCACATTCCTGGCTTACTACAACCTCCACCTCCCGGGGTCAAGTGATTCTCCTCCCTCAACCTCCCAAGTAGCTGGGATTACATGGGTCCACCACCACACTCAGCTAATTTTTGTATTCTTAGTAGAGACAGGGTTTCACCTTGTTGGCCAGGCTAGTCTCGAACTCCTACATCAAGAGATCCACCTGCCTTTGCCTCCCAAAGTGCTGGGATTACAGGCGTGAGCCACTGCACCCGGCCTGAGCAGATCTTTTAGAAGGCAAGAGGGGTCAGGACCCACAGGCAGAGGCTCGTGCCCTCTCCTCCGGAGCCGAGAGTAAAACTGCAGTAGATTTTCACCAGAGAGGAGGACAAGACAAAACCATGACAACAATCAGGTCCCTTGGTGACGACGTGCCCCGTCAGCAAGGCTACCGATCTGGACAGTGGGAAGGTCGCCGCACCAACCTCCCCTAGGGCAGGAGAAACAGGGGCTGGCTCACGTTCAAACGCTCAATATCCCACCCACCCCGCCACAACGTTTTCCTGAAATTTCATATAGCAATGTTCTTTCTTGAACCAAGACATAAGACTTTACATTTAGCCATTAGACTGTGACGAGTATTGCAGATCTAACACCCAACACGTCTCGCCCAGCACTCTTATTTGCCTTCTCTATTTTTATACAAGTTATGGATAAAAATGTCAAACAGGATGCTGCTAGAGTAGCTCACCTTAGTGATCTTGCCAAAGAACCGTTCTTACCAACACTGTCTGAATACGGCCGTTCAACCGACTTTTTGGTCCCTTGTTAAATCCTAGTTCTACTTCCTTTTCTTTTTTTTTTCTTTTCAGATGGAGCTTTGCCCTTGTTGCCAAGGCTGGAGTGCAATGGCACCATCTTGGTTCACCGCAACCTCCACCTCCTGGGTTCAAGAGATTATCCTGCCTCAGTCTCCCAAGTAGCTGGGATTATAGGCATGTGCCATCATGCCCGGCTAATCTCCATGTTGGTCAGGCTGGTCTCAAACTCCTGACCTCAGGTGATCTGCCCGCCTCGGCCTCCCAAAGTGCTGGGATTATAGGCGTGAGCCACCGCGCCCGGCTGTTCTACTTCCTTTTCATATTCAGAGATCAAGAATGACTTTATCAAATGTCTTATTGAAATCGAGACAAGCTGAGCACATCATATACTCCTACCTCTGCCAGTCTCATAACCTAACCAGGAAAAGATGTGTATGATATGATAGAATGATTAAGTAGTTCACTTTTTGTACGACTTTGTTAAATAACCTTCTTTATGCAAAGGTACCAAAGTTCCACACGCACAGACACATGCACACACACACATGCACTTACACACAAGTACTTGTAACACATATTTGTTTTTAAATTTCATGTCACATCCAAGTTAAGAAAGCATAGTTTAGGTCTACTGATCTAAAACAGAGATAGAGGAAATATCTAATTTCTTTGACCAATATAGATTACTACCTTTGCTATTTCAATGAAAAAAAGAAAAATTCAACTTAAAGAGTTTTAAGTATTACTGGAGAATTTCACTGGGCATAGTCTAAACAGAGGGTTATTTATAATTCTATGTATTCTAAACATGTATTTTGGGCTGTTTCAGCTATCTAGAATTGTCTTGAATTTAAGTATGAGAGATGTAGGAGAGAGGTGGCACGGGTCTAGAAAGTAAATCATTTTCTGGCTGGAAGCTCACACCTGTAATCCCAGCACTTTGGGAGGCTGGGGCAGGCGGACTGCCTGAGCTCAGGAGCTCGAGACCAGCCTGGGCAACATGGTGAAAACACATCTGTTAAAAAAATACAAAAAATCAGCTGGGCATAGTGGTGCGCACCTGTAGTCCCAGCTACTCGGGAGGCGGAGGCAGGAGGATCCCTTGAACTTGGGAGATCACGCCACTGCACTCCAGCCTGGGTAACAGAGCGAGACTCTGTTTCAAAAAAAAAATAATAATAAAAATAAGAAAGTATTTTATGAACACAAGCATATAATACATTTACTTGTATATCACGTGGCAGCAGATGTGAGAATGCAGAAAGCTATAAGGCCCGGGACACTCAGTGCAGGCAGCCTTGGCCTCACCCACAGGGCCTCCTACCACCCCATGTTGAGAGGTGACATAATCATGGTGGCAGCAACAGCGGTCACTGCATGCCAGGCGCTCTCCCAAGTGCTTACAGTCATCACCCAGTTAATCCTCCCAACGACCCACAGAGGTAAATCCTCCTGCTATTCTTCTTCCGCATAAGAAATACAGCCTTGGGGTTAAAGAGCTTCTCAAGTCACAGAGCAATAAGTGTGGCAGAAGCCCCCAACCCCAGATGCACCTGACACCAAGGCCTACGCTCTCAACCACTGGGTTTGCAAGGAAAGTATATAAAGATGATTGCCTGAAAATAATTAAAATAACAAAGTCTGGGTTAAGTTAAAGGAATAAGCCTTTGTTCTCATGGAAATCACTTCCAGGAAATGTCTCATGTCCTGAGCTAAGTCAGTCTCATGTCCTGAGCTAAGTCAACAGGGTGCTAACAGATTGTCATTGGAGGAGAAGCTTTGCCATTCTACTATTGAAAGCAAGCCCTTTACTCTGAAAAGCACAAACATAAAAATTAAATCTTATTAATGCTTAAGGACAGTTAAACTTGGCTATACGTGGTACAACTTAAGCACCAGGAAAAATATACCAAGTATGCCAGGCTTTTAGAAATGGGCATAACTCTTTCGGCCACGGCATCACTGAAGTCCTCCATTTAAGTAGGGCTGTGTACAACTGTGCCCTGAAACTGGGCATTACAAGATCTCCTGGAAGGAGGAGTCTTGCCTACCACTGGTGAGCCTCCTCAGTTCCCTCCTCCTGACTTGGGGACCAGGCAAGCTGACAGACAGTAGGGAGGATGGAGGCCACCACGTGCGGGGTGCAGACGGCGCATACTGGAGGAAGTTGAGGGATGTTCCATGGACACATGGAACAAATCACATCATTCATGATTTTAAGTATCATCCAACTCTATATAGTTCTGCCAACCTCAACTCTGCACTTAGGGAACACTTTGAGTGAGGAGGAACTTAGCAATGAGCAGATTTTCATCAAAATTAAAGATTTTTGGGAAGCAATAGCACCTTATAGAAAACGAAAAAAACAGTATCCTCAAGCACCCAAATCCCAAATACTGGGTCAGATGACAGATGGACACATTTTCTTGTCTGATGCTAACAAGAATGGAAATCAAGCCCTCTGTTTTACACAGCAGTGGCATTTAAATATACTACTTTTCTGCATTATGAAAACACAGCCTTTTAAAGACTCTTTAAAGTTCAAGTTGAGTTTCAAGTAATCATTTTGCAGCAACTCTAGGAGAATTATTGTTCCTCCTGGTTGTAAGTGCTTTTTTCTTTTTTTTTGTTTTTGTTTTTTTGTTTGTTTTTTAAGTAGTAAAATGGAAAAGAGGCCTTAGAGAATTGTATTCCTCAAGGCCGCTGACTGCCTGCTTCCAAGCTTTTGTTAAAGAACAGAATGTGTTGAATTCTTCTAAGTTGGCAGGGGATCAAGCACAACACGACATAATGAGGTAGCTGAGAACAGAGTTTTTCCTACAAACACAAAGAACAAGTGAATGAGTGCATGTAATTCTCATCCAATTAAACAGGAAACATGATAAAGCAAGTTACTACAGTTGTATTTAAACCAAGTTCACTGGTATAACTTGAAAAAATTTAACCCAAGGTTCTAAGGTATGCCTTATTCGTAACTGATGAGTAAAAACAATAAAAATAAGGTACCCAAACCTACTATTTGTACTGAAATGCTAAAAATAAGATCCTAATAAATATAATTCACCAACCAGAAGACAGAAGAACCTACGTTTGGGATGTGAATGATTTGAAATGGCTGCTCATTTACGTGGATCCTATTCAGTGTCTAATTGTTCACTTTATCTTAAGGCAGTGGGTCCCGCGGACTCTGTGGGTTGCCATCCTTTTCCACCTGTTCCTTCTCTAATTCAAATCACGAATGTACAATTTCTGGTTTTCTTTCAATGTCTGCAGGGAAGGAAGCTCAACAACTTTGTTGACCCAGGAAGAAATTAATATCAACATTTATAATCAGGCCAAACTTCAGTTGAGTAGTGACTTTAAAAGAATTAGTTTTAATCTCATCTCAAAACCAAAAAAAAAAAAAAAAAAAAAAGAGGCTGGGCGAGGTGGCTCACACCTGTAATCCAGCATTTTGGGAGGCCGACGCGGGTGGATCATGAGGTTTAGGAGATGGAGACCATCCTGGCTAACACGGTGAAACCCCATCTCTATTAAAAATACAAAAAATTCGCCAAGCGTGGTGATAAGCACCTGTAATCCCAGGTACTGGGGAGGCTGAGGCAGGAGAACTGCTTGAACCCAGGAGGCGGAGGCTGCAGTGAGCCGAGATCTCGCCATTGCACTCCAGCCTGGGCGACAGAGCGAGACTCCGTCTCAGAAAAAAAAAAAAAAAAAAAAAAGAGAGGGCAACAGACATTTCTGACTAAATAATTATATAATGCAGTTTTATTTATTAGATGTTTAATTTCATGAGAAAGGGAAGGAGTTTAAAAATCCAATCACTTAGAGAATTTCAATGACAGAACTAAAAAAGAACAAACTTTCTACTGAGCATGGCGGCTCATGCCTGTAGTCCCAGCTAGGTCTCCACGTCTGAGGCCAGGAGTCTGAGATCAGCCCGGGCAACAGAGCAAAACCCTGTTTCTAAAAGAAATTAAAAATAAATAAATAAATAAAAAAGAACAAACTTTCCTAAACTGTATGCATTAGACCAAGTCATTTGGAAGTATGACTCAATTCCTTAGATGTCACATAAATGGAACTATTATAATGAGACAATATTGAACTATGTTTAAAATGGAAATAATAACAGGATTACTTCTGAAAAACACAAAACCTTAGCAAGTTTTACCAGCTAACTTGCAAAAAATATAGGAAATGCCTAGCAGTCAATACCATTGAGCCTTCACTGCCAGCAGGCACGACAGACACCCAATCCAAGTTCGTGTTCTCGAATATGGGCAAATGGGTCCCTTCTCATCCTAACACTATAAATCTCTGTAATTTCTACAAAACTACAGAAAGAGGAAAGAGTATTTCAAGAATTATTAAAAGCTAGCAATATATTTTCCTCAACATTCTAAGACATAGTTTATTTTCCCTTACTAATTACAAGGAATAAGAGAGGGAAGTATACATGAAGCTCTTTGAAATAAAAAAGTTTCTCTTTCAAACACATTTTCTTCTGTTCTTACGCCCTTAGTAAATTCTTAACCTTCCTACAGCTAACTAACAAAGAAAATCAAAGATCTTTCAGCTCATGCCTGTGCAACCAGCAAAGGACATGTTTGGGAGCTTAAATTGTATTAATACTAAAAATGATTATCCTATTATTAAAAATACTTGTATGCCTAGAAAAATCACGTTCTAGCCTCGCTGGCTGACTGGTAAGCTGATCATCCGAAGACCTGGCTTTTGCTTGTGGTTCTTGCTCCTCCCTAAAGTGAGAAATGAAGCCATATCTATCAGGCCTCCAAGATTATCCTGGTACAACGGGGAGAGTGCCCTGCCTGTTCCAGAGGTGTGAGGATCAAAGGGGTATGTCCTGGAAAGATTTTGAGACCCACATAAAAAGAAGTCAATAAAGCCCAGTATTAAACATGATCAACATTACAAGCTGTGCTGAGTCTACAGAGGGTCTCAAAAACCTGCAGAACACACGGAGATCACAGGATTGTACATCATGTACGTGAGGCACGTGGCATTGTTTATGCTATCCTACTTTCAGCTCCGTATAGGAGGCTGGCCCATCCGGATATAAAGTTTCTCACTGAAAACCCAGTAAAATCAGTCACTCTTGGAGTGCCCTTTTCAACAGAAGAACATTACTTGGATCACAAGAATCTTCTATTTATTTGTCAAATGTTTACTGACTACCTACTCTGTGCAGGCACTGAAATTGGCAGATGACAAAGACAGGGCCCTTGCCCATCCTATAGTGGGTTTATGACCTTGAGTGGGAGGGTGGTGTGACATCTGTCTCACTGTTCAACTCCCAGGACGGCAAGCATAGTTTCTAGTGGGTGCTCATCAGACAGGTGTTGGCGGACCCCAGGCGGGTTTTGCTACACTCAGCTGGTCTCTTCTCACTGACTTCCTGGACTCCAGTGCTCAGTAAGCCGCCAGTGGAAAAGCGCCGCCTCACCTTTCCCTTCCACCAGGTGTTTTTCACGGGGTTCCAGCATCTTTAAATTGAAACAGTCAAAGCGCCACCTCACTCTTCCCCCATTTAACCAAAGGTCTTCATCTGACCACGGGAGGCCTCTTGAATCATGAATGCCAACATTCTGGAAGGGAATACTGCGGTGTTTCTAGAATTCCTTGGAAGGTTTTTGGAATTCCTGGTTTGGTACACTGAGGTAGGAATGTACCAAATGGAACTCTAACGGGCCACAGTAGCTAAGACATTTCTCTAGAAATGAAACTTAACTACCCATGAGTAGCTTAGGTGCCATAGCAAAGACAGTCCTCTCTTTACCATGTTTGTACAAAGGATGTATTTCCTATACATTGACTAGGGAATCCCCCCAACTCATAAATTATAAAAATGACACTTCCAAACCATCAATGAAGAAAGTATCATCATTAAAGTGGTAGTGCAATATAACAAAGTGTTTACAAACAAAACAACATCCAACATACCCCCAAGTGCTCTTTTTTGGTTGTTATACAGTTTGAAAAAAGCCTACGGTTAGCTATCAATTCCTTACAGCAATGAAATATTAAGCTAAACAATGAATTTAGAAAGTTCTTAGCCAAATCTTGACAGTATACCAACTACGAGTTGGTAACACTGTTTTTGATCCTTCTAAAGAAGAGAAATGCGAACACCAAGTAAAACTTATTATAAACTATAAATATTTCAATATTTACACTCAATATGAGTTTGACACCGTAGTATAAACTGAAGGTCAACAGGTTCAAGAATTTATCTGAAGCACCAGGAGACAGTAATATATGTAGTTTAGAACTACAATTCAAAAAGTAAACACATACCAATACATTTATCAGGTCAAATAGTATCACACACACACACGCACACTCACTCACTCCTCTCTCACACTTTTTCTTCTCACAGGATATAAGCACTATCAAAAACAAAACAAAAAACACTTTAAATTAAACACTTAAATCTTTGAAAAATCTAAATTTGGATGTGTTAAACAAAGAAACTACCTATTTTAGACTGCAGCCTAGGAAAGATTCTTTAAATATTCACTTATTCTAACCTGAGACAACTTTCCTTCCGAAAATAAATTGCACTTCCCCCAAAGATATTTGTATGTAAAATTTAAGACCTATCCTGAGCCACCAATCCCAACACACACCTGGTAAAAGTGACTTATCAAGAAAGAAGTATCAAAAAGTTATCAAGAAATGATGTTTCAAGGCATAAGTGGAATGTTAAAACACAAACCTGCATGAAATGAGTCAAAATTTATTTTACAATACTGAAATAACTATAATTTACAAAAGAGTCATGATTAATTTTGGAGCATAGTAAAATTAAATACAACCCTTTACTTCAACACAGTATTTGAATGCTGATATAGAGTAAAGTGACAGTTTGGCACTTAGCAGCTTTTGTTGGTTATTGCATCCCATATTATGTGGCAAATTTATTTTATAAAACATGATCTAATTTCTGCAGTTACAGTGTCAATGAACCGAAATTAAAAAAAAAACAACACTATTTTTATAAAATGAATTTACCAAGTCATGCAGGTACTGATAATATTGCAAGAGGAACACATTCACTCCTAAATAATGAACTGTCTCCTTGGAGAGGCCTGGCGTAGACTGGAAAAAAAACTTTAAATGTCAGAAATTAAAAAAAGAGAATTGCTGACGATCATGGCTTTAACTGCATGTCAGTTACTGTTTTAATGTTCCCCAATTGCAGCTGCTGAATGCCAAGGTACTGTTTTGTACAGGATATTTCACCAAAGCAAATTTAGTTTTTCAGCTATTTGCTTCCTCTAAAACTAATGTCTAGTTGTAAAAAAGAAAAATCTTCCTTTCTTTGCAGAGGCCACATAGTTTGCCTTCATTAAAAGATCTCCACAGTGTCACTAAGAAAATGTGCAGACAACAGCTGACTGGTACACAAAACAATTCTGAACTTGGTTTTGACTGACATATTAAACATTATCGAATTACATGACTCTGCAGCACACCTGGCCTGGTGCCTCTGGTACATAAGATAAAAACCTTACACCTCCTCTTATCAGGTAACTTCTGGTTAAAATGGAGAGTTAATGTACCACACCCAGCACTCTCTAGAACCCCACAGGCATAGCATCTTTCAGCAACTTTTGTAGCATTGTACTGACTTCCGGCAGGTATAAGAAAAAAAATCACAGTTAGGTCACCCTTTTTCATGTCTATGGGTGGGAGAACATAAGTCATGTTTTTCATATGCATGTTAATTGCATACAAATGTTCCATATAGGAAGTTTCTGGAAGAAATTCCTGTTCTCGATTTACAACCAAAGGATACCTTTATACATGTGTTAATAAGACAAAATGCTGCTTCTTACAGCCATATTCCAAGAGGAAAAAAAAAGCTGTAGAAAACAATTAAAAATGAAGTACTGTATAGTAAATTGATTAGAAATTTGACATTGCATAAAATTTAATTTAGGAAGTAATCAAGCACTTTGAAGTCCCCGATTTCACACTAGGGTGGTGTAATTCAAGTGGAAAACAAAATATCTTACAAGATACGTTCCACGAACAAAAGACGTTTTTCCCCCAATGAGAAGTGGGGTAAACTGAGTTGAGGTGGGAATGAGAGACAGGAAAGGAGGGAAGGAGGAAAAGATTAATTTGCTCTACTGTGAACAGAATGAAATTAAGTTGAGGTAGTTTATTCTACCAGCCAAACTTTACTCGTAACACAATTTATCTAAAACTCTCACTAGCGAATGCCACTGGGAAACTTCTATTACAAAGACTAGATTCTTAACACAGATTCGCATTCTAAGACAAGCTTTCAAACCCTAAACAGTAGTAAACAAGACTTTGTGTGCTTTCAGACAGGTTATGTGAAAAAGTTTTTGATCCCTATATATTTTGTCTGGCGAGCTTTTTTGTTTGTGTTTTTTTAGCCATAGCAGACCTTTATTACTTGTCTGACTCAGGTCTTTCTTTTATAAAATCTCCTACTCACTAATATCCTCATGCTTAGAAAATGGTTTTGTTCATTGAGAAGGCAGAATGGCACTGCAGGAGACCCTTCCCAGCGCCACAGGTACTACCCCAGAAAGGATGCGTGACGTGTCTTGATCTAAGTCAACACAGAAGTGAGCAACTTCTTTCAGTTCACATGAGGGCTGCAACCTGACTCATCAATTTACTGAAGCTTTACATTACTAAGATAAAGTTATAAAAGAGCAATTTTCTCTTCATTTCAATTCATTATGATATAGCTTTAAAAAGATTCTTAGGACAGAGTACTAGGAATAAATGGAGACTAACTGGCATACGGTCCGATCTAACATTTTAGGCACAAACCTTAATTTGTTGGGCAGGGTTAGGCATAATATATCCTTCCAAGTGCAGTGGAAAAGCAGTCTTGGCATGTTTGGATATGTTGATTTGCATATATGGATTTTGTTTGTTACCAAAGCTACGTATTTGAACACAGCAGTCAGACATGAGTTCCCTTCAGGGAAAATGCACCTTAGTATTTTAACTTTGATATTTTACATGATACCAATTCCCACTCCCTTTTCCTTTTGATATTTACTAGCCTCCATTGTCTACAGCCGCATCTAACTGGAGGAACTCACTCCTCCCAGGTAGTTTTTCAACAGTTACGTGTTCGCCCAAACAAGAGCTGAAGCTCAAGTTTGTAAGCATCATAAAGCCACCAAAGAGTTACCATACCAAAGCCCAGCACAGAGTGAGTTCAGCTGCCATCTCTGCTCTCCCTTTCGTAGCTATGTTATGGTGCCCTTGGGTCAGGATCTCGCTCTCTGCTCTGCTTCCTCATTCCCCTCACGGGGAATGAACACGAATACGGAATAAGCCTTGCTGAAGCTGCAGGCGGAAAAGCTTGCAATTCGCAATGCGTAAGGCTGCACACCCTGTGCGGCGAAGGTCGGATGGAAGGAGTGGTTTAGTGTGGTGCCAGGTTCCTGTGCTTCTTTTAAACTCACGCACGTAGTCATAATTGGTACCTAAGCCACGGAAATAAGCAAGGGTGAGAAAACGTATCCAGAATCACCAGGAAACAGTTCCAAGAAAATCACCGTAACACTCTTACCTGTATCAAGATCTCCAATAACATAAATACTGGCTCCTATAGGTACAGCTCCATAAACAAAAGAGGAACTGGCGGGGATGCATAAATTCTGGTCGTTAAGATAGATCCACCTGAAAACAAAGCCGATGCACAAAATTAAAGAAATCAAAAGGATGACAACAACGTCTTGGAAGACTGACACAGCAAACTTGGTGAGTCATCAGCAGTATCAGGCACTGCGCCAATCTCGACCCCATGTTCCACTGCCAGGTAATCGCCGACATGCTGCCAGTTGCTACAGATAGGAGTTTTGTCTGTGCTAGAATGAAGCATGTATTGAGTCATAAACAGCATGTGCTTTCCAACCTGCTTCTGCTCAGCACAAGGTTTCTGAGATTCATCCATGCTGTTGTTTACATCTGTCATTCATTTCTGTTTATTTCTAAGCAGTATTCCATCATACGGATGCACCAGAATTTGTTGGTTTTTCAGACAGGCTCTCCCTCTGTTGCCCCAGGCTGGAAAGCAGTGACGCAACTATGGTTCACTGCAGCCTCAACCTACCAGTTCAGGTGATCCTCCCACCCCAGCCTTCCAAGCAGCTGATATTACAGGTGTGCACCACCACACTCAGCTAATTCCTGTGTGTGTGTGTGTGTGTGTGTGTGTGTGTATGTATTCATAAAGATGGGATTTTGCCATGTTGCCCAGGCTGGTATCGAGCTCCTGGGCTCAGGTGATCTGCCCACCTCAGCCTCCCAAAATGCTGTATTACAGGCGTAAGCCATAGAGCCCAGCCCCAGACTTTCTTATTCATTCACCTGTTGATGTTCCAGTTTTTGGCTATTACGAATAAGGCTGTCAGGAACATTAGAGAGCCAAGTTGTTTTTGTGGACTGATGAAATTGCTGTGCTATATGGTAAGGGTATTTTCTACTGGAAAAAAAAAAGTGCCCCACTGCTTTTCAACATGGTATGTCATAATTTTGCATTCCAATTAGCAATGTGTGAGAATTCCAACTGCTCAGTATTACTGTGAGATCTCAGTATTATATTTTTAATTTTAGCTATTTTAATGGCATACACTTCCCTGAAGACTAATGATGTTGAGCATTTTTGCATGTGCTTATTGGTCATTTTACAGATTTTTTTTTGAGACAGGGTCTCACTGTCACTCATCCAGGTTGGAGTGCTGTGGCGCAATCACAGCTCACTGCAGTCTCAACCTCTTGGGCTCTAGTGATCCTCTCACCCCACCCTCCCAAGTAGTTGGGACCATAGGTGCACACCACCACACCCAGCTAATGAAAACAATTTTTTTTTCCACAGAGATGAGATCTCACCATGCTACCCAGGCTAATCTCAGGTTCCAGGCCTCAAGTGATCCTTCTGCCTTGGCCTCCTAAAGTGTTGGGATTGCAGGTGTGAGCCACCATACCCAGCCCTATGTTCTGTTATAAAATGTCTGTTAAAAGGTTTGCTCATTTTAAAACTGGGGGCCAGATGTGGTGGCTCATGTCTGTAATCCCAATACTTTGCGAGGCTGAGGCAGGTGGATCACTTGAGCCCAGGAGTTCAAGACCAGCTGGGCAACATGGTGAAACCTTGTCTTTACAAAAATTACAACAATTAGCCAAGTGTGGTGGCATCTGCCTGTAGTCCCAGCTACTCAGGCTGAGGTGGGAGGATCGCTTGAGTTAAGGAGGTCAAGGCCGCAATGAGTTGAGATCACATCACTGCACTCCAGCCTGGGCAAAAGTGAGACCCTGTCTCAAAACAAACAAACAAAAAGGACGTAGCAAGACTGTCTCTAAATTTTTTAAAAATTGGGTTTACTGTCTTCTTATTGAATTGTCAGATTCTTTATATCCTGTTGATACAGATACTTTGTTAGATACATGTATTATGAATCTTTTTCCCAGCATGTAGGTTGCCTTTTCATTTTCCTAATGGAACCTTTTGAAGAACAGAAGTTTTTAACTTTTCTTTTTGTCTCGTTCTGTCGCTCAGGCTGGAGCGCAGTGGCCGGATCTCAGCTCACTGCAAGCTCCGCCTCCCGGGTTTACGCCATTCTCCTGCCTCAGCCTCCCGAGTAGCTGGGACTACAGGCGCCCGCCACCTCGCCCGGCTAGGTTTTTGTTTTTTTTTTTAGTAGAGACGGGGTTTCATCGTGTTAGCCAGGATGGTCTCGATCTCCTGACCTCGTGATCCGCCTATCTCGGCCTCCCAAAGTGCTGGGATTACAGGCTTGAGCCACCGCGCCCGGTCTCCAATATATCCTTTTCTTCTTTTACAGTCACAGTTTCTGCGTCATTCTAAAAAATCTTTGCCTACCCCAATACGAAGATTTTTCTCCTATGCTCTCTTATGGAAATTTTGCAGTTTTCTCTCTTACATTTAGGTCTATGATACATTTCAAGTTATTTTTTTGTGTCTGGCAAGAATCACAGTTCACTTTCTTCCATATAGATAGCTAGCTGTTCCAGCACCATTTGCTAAAGGCTTTTCTTTCCCCCACTACATTGTCTTGGCACCTCTGTTGAAAATCAATTTAATAACCACTAAAAAGATTTAAGGCTCTATGAAGAAGTTGGTCCCAGAGCTGAGGCAGAGAAAATATAAGAGGGGTCTGGGGCATCCTGTCGTGCCAGATAGGAAGTGCTTAAAAAAGGATGGGGGTGTGTCAAAGGACAAGGAAGCCACGGTGAAGCAGCTCCTGACAGCCGAGGCTGGAACTATGTGAGCATGAAAATCAGTAATGATGGTGCTGCATTTATAACTCAGGGAGTAAAATAAATATCCATGAATCCACATACAATAAATAATTTGAAAACATTAACAGGAAAAAGGGACAGGTTTCCTTTACTGAAAAATTCCAATTCATAAATGCAGAGGAGTGACGGAAACAAAATCAACATCAGGCAAACACCACCGTAATGACTTCTGCAGGCCAGGTCTACCAGTGGATGCTCAAATGAGTGCTTCAGAGTTTCAGGAGAAAAGGGTTTTGCAAATTCTCAGATTATCTCCACTAAGATATTTATTAATCACAACAAGAAAATCAGTTAACTTTCCAGTGGAGAACTTTAACACATACCACCTTAACCAAGTCATCAAGGTTAACGTCACCAGCAACAAGGCACATCAATGTGTTCTCCCCGATATGATGCAGAGAAGTGCATAATATGACTTCTGTGGTATTGCCAAACTGTATAACCTCAGTCTAATTGCAAGAAATCATTAGATCAATCCAAATTAAGAGATCCTATAAAAACAAAAAACAAAAAACAAAACACGAACCAATAACCTTCAAGAGGACGAAGGTCGTGAGACTCAAGGAAAGAATGAAGAACCTGCTGGGTGTGGTGGCTCACGTCTGTAATCCCAGCACTTTGGGAGGCTGAGGCGGGTGGATCACAAGGTCAAGAGATCGAGACCATCCTGGCCAACATGGTGAAACCTCGTCTCTCCTAAAAACACAAAAATTAGCTGGGAGTGGTGGCACGCACCTGTAGTCCCAGCTACTCGGGAGGCTGAGGCAGGAAAATCACTTGAATCCAGGAGGTGGAGGTTGCAGTGAGCTGAGATGGTGCCATTGCACTCCAGCCTGGCGACAGAGCAAGACTCCGTCTCAAAAATAAATAAATAAATAAATAAAATAAAAAAAATTTAAAAAAAGAATGAAGAACTATCACAGATTAAAGGAGTCTAAGCAAACATAGTATCTGAATGCAATGTAGAATCCTGGATTGGATCTGGAAACTGAGAAAAAAGACATTAAAGGACAAGCTGGTGAAACTCCAGTAAGTCTGTACTTTACCTAATAATTCTGGACAATGTAAATATCCTGGTTTTGATGCTTGTACTACAGTCATGTAAGATGTTAACACTAGGAGAAGCTGAGTGAATGACTTATTGGAAATGAGAACTCTTTGACTTTACAACTTTTCTACAAGTGTATAATAGTATTTGAAAATAAAAGTTTTTTATTTCTTTTTCTTAAAGAGTAAATCTAGACCCTCCTAGGTAATAATAACGTTCTCTCAGGGAACAATCATCTGTTAACAGCTAAAAGGCATAGCTAGGTCACAGCGGACTTCAGTAGGACCTTGGGAACGCATCTAAATGGTCTTAAGAGTAACCAAGGTCCAGGCCTACCCTCACTGGAGGCCACAGTCATATGGTCATCACTCCATCATCTCTAACTCTATGCTGTGAAGCAGCCAGGGCATCTCAATGTCAAATAGAAATGTACAATTATTTCCCAAACAGCACTACTTTTATTTCAATGAACACTCTTCCTAGACTCTTCTACAGCAGGTAGCTTCCACATTTAGAATTCCAATAAACACAGAAGCCTAATGATCACAGAACAACTCAGAAACAAAGCTAAGCACCATGCTTCTAATGCCATTCATCTAATATTTGATTCAACTAACATGTGAATGTTGATAGGTGTCAGGTAGTTTGCTGGGACTGGGATATAGATTTTGACCCCTGCCTCCCAAATGCCTCCAATAAAATGGAAAAGGGAAAAAAATCTAAAAGCTTGTGCTGAAAGTGAAAATGGAGGCCCTGAACACAACTTTGAAAGAAAATGTTTGAAAAACATCAAACTACAATGCTGGTTTATTCACATTTCACGTCTTTAGGCGTAAACATAAATAACTACACCTCAGCATTTAAGTTCTTCCCAGATTCTGAATCAAACCAACTTAGTTCATCCCTGGAATGATTGTATTAAGCTAAAGAAACTGGATTACATAGATGATCTACCAGGTTTTCTCCCAAGCACATCAATGATTCAGTTCCTGGGTTTCAGAAAAATAAGCCTAGGTGATCTATTTTAGGTAAAGACGAGGCTTCAAATTAAACAGAACTAATTTGAAAATTTAATTGAATTGCATCTTCAGGTGTGGCTGCTCATAAAACAGGTATAAAGGGCCATGAGGTTTTACATGCCACTCATCCTCTCACTGACCTGAACAGTTTAGCTGTCCCAGCCTGTCTCCTCATCTGTCCAGTGAGATACCAGATACCGTCACCAACCTCAAATGATTGTTGTGAGGATGAAATGAAATACCAATGTAAAGTATTTTGCATAGTTTCTAGTACTTAGAAGGTATCATTAAACGATAGTAATTTTTGCAATGAACAAGGCAATATCGTGTCTTCAGTTACAATGTTTTCAAACATGGGGTTGTCAGTACTTGGGGGCTATAATGATGCACCCTCTGGTAACTCAGAATTAAGACTGCTCTGAGACTGAAGCTTTAAAATACAGCATGGATTACAACAGTGAACTTCAGAGACAGGGAAGTAGAAGGGGAATGACAGGAAAGGAGAGAGGAAGAGAGCTACCGAGGAAAAGAGGGCAATCAATTGAGGAGAAAGGAGAGGAGGAAAGAAAAAGAGAGCTATCGTGAGGCATCTGCTTCCAGTATGGCAGAAGAAACTCTTCAAATGGCTCCTCAGCTGCTGCAAGTGTCAGCTGTAAACTCTGGACAAAATACAACTACCTGAGCGCTCTGGAAACTGAAGAAAAGCAGGTAGATTCCGGAAAGCAATGGAAAGTTGATTGAGCAAGCAACCCGTATGGACTAAGTTCCCTGCTTCTTGGTAGCTTTCTCTGAAGGCAGCCTCATGGGGGCAGCTCTGGGTAGCTAAACCCCTACAGAAAAGATAGCCATCTTTCTGGCTACAGGACTCAGCAATCAGGAAAAGGGGTCTTGGGGCAACCAGGATCTCCAAAGTGTGAGTGGAGAACCTGAGAAAGAAGAGAGGTAGAGAAGCACCCCTCAATTTGTGTGCATCCACTCATCTCAAGTCTTCAACTAACCCTGGAACCATGTATGCTTATGACTGAGGCTTCGAGAACTGGGTTGAGATTTCAGCTGCCACCCATGGCAGGTGGCACGGCTTGCAATTTATGTCTAACGAAGTCAATTGCTGACTAAAACTCAGAGCAACACTCTAAAGCAATATAAGAAAATTCAAGGCCTCAACAACATAATAGTAACCACATCCAGGATCCAGTCTAGAGTTTCTCAACAAAAGAAGGCCAGAAAAATGAGAACCCATTTCTCAAGGGAGCAAACAATCAATAGACACCAACTCTTGTGATGACTCAGATACTGGAATTAACAGGCAAGGACTTGAACACAACGACCACAATGATGCTCAATATGAGAGAGAAAAATATGCTTGTGATGGAAAGATAGGAAATTTCAGCACAGAAAATTCAGAAACCTAAAAACAAACTACACAAACATTTTAGAATTGCTAACATAATACTTGAAATAAAAAAATTCATTGGATGGAGATAACAAAAGAAAGCAGCAGCAAACAAGACAGAGAAACAGAAACCATCCAATCTGAAGAAGGAAAAACGATACTGCAGACTGAATGGTCATGAAAATAAAACATATCAGTATGTCCAGCTAAAGTGTGCTCTGTGGAAAGCTGAAGGCTTTCACTGTTTGCCTTAGAAAAGCAAAAGATCTACCATAAGTAATCTAGAATTCTACCTGAAGAAGCTAGAAAAGAGTAAAAGAAACCCAAAGTAAAAGGATGGAAGTAATACAGTAGAAATCAATGAAACAGAAAATACTATGGAGAAATGAACCACGTGTAGAAGCTGGTCTTCTGTCCACAGAGGCTGCAGACTGCGGCAAGGCTGGGGGCGAAAGGGCCGCTCTGCCGCTGTCGGCTGCCCTCCTCTCACTCCTCCTGTGTGTGCTCCTACCAGCCTGCAGGAGACCAGGGGTGCACACTCTCCAGCTTGTTTCTCTGGCCCCTGGCACCCTGGTGCTCTGCTCTCCAGTGGCCTCAGCACACACACTTCCAATGGGATGAATCTCGGCCCGGTGGGGTGGGGAAGATACTTTCTAATTTGTTCCCTCCTCAGGTGTTTTTCCTCTGCCCTAAAGGTAGCAGCTGTACTTCCTATGTTAGCTATTTCTGCGGTTTTCAGAGTCTTTTAGTAGCTGACTGTCTCTTACTAGTGATAATTACATATATTACATTTTCCCTATTCAAATGACTGGTGTGGTTTTTGCCTCTTGACTGGACCATGACTGAAATAGATGTGGTCAGGGTAGGGTTCATCTCTTATCCTCTAGTTCACAAGTCTTACTAAGGCATCTGAAAGTACCTGTTTCTTCCCAACCATCAGATACAAACAGCACAATGTGGTCAATGGGGTAGACCAATGAGATGTTTTGTGGAACATCATGGTGATTAAAGTATCTGTGGACTACTACACAGCAGACATTAGCCCATTATATATTAGTTGACACAGCCCCGAGGCAAGGCTGTGCAGGTGTACTGTTGCCCCTGACAAGTAAAAGCAAACTGCTTCTGGTGACCCTTGCAAATTGGTATGAAGAAAATACATTAGCTATGTCAATCGCTGCCATACTAAGGCTGGGAACTGTGCCTCATAAAGATACAACATTTGTGTGAGGATATTACGTCTGAGACAGAATCTGAGATCAGTATGATCACCTGATTAAGTTTATGAACGCTTTTGCTGTGTGCATTAAAAAAGCAAAAGATCTACCATGAGTAATCTAGAATTCTACCTGAAGAAGCTAGAAAAGAGTAAAAGAAACCCCAAGTAAAAGGAAAACCTAAAAACAAACTACACAAACATTTAAAAATTGATAACATACTGTTTGAAATAAAAAATTTCTAAGATTTTCCGAGATCCATTTTACTTTTCTACTTTTTCTAGGTGAATTAAGTGGGGATGTGATAGGCATCGCCTCTCCTGCATTTTCTAGTCTTTGATGGTGGCATAATGTTTGCAGATTCCCCCAGGATGCAGTATTGCTTCTGGTTTTCTATTTTGGTAGAGAAGGAAAGTTCCAGGGACTTCCACTTAGCCCTTGTTGTCACAGTGGCCCCCAATCCATGTGTCAGAGAACCAGTATGGTGATTCTGGCAGTTGTCAAGTATGTCTATTCTAGTTATATATTCAGGAATCAAAAGAGGAAACTGACAGACCTCAACTTCAAAGAACAGTTAATATAACTCATATACTGTAAAAAATGAAGTAGAGGGGCATCCAGGCTAAGCAAATGCATGGAGGCAGTAAAAGACAAGAGGGTTTAAAAAGTGAGCTGGAGTATGGGACATGTGAAAGAAAGATACTAAAAAAGGGTGAAGCTTTTTCTTAACTTCAAATCATGGAGAACCCTGAGTAGGTGGCTAAGTACTATTATCTTTACTTGGTAAGCAATGGGAAACAGTCAAGAACTTTGAGAAGGGCAATCAAAAACTCTGAGCAAAAAGTTTTTGTCAGGTTCGTCTTTCAAAACCACAAATGAGTAACTGCACAGGCAAGGCTGGCCAGAGGCTAAAGACACTACACAGATGAAGGAGTGACTGTGAGGAGAGCAGCGGGGCAGAGAAGGTGGGATATGTGAAAAGTGCTACTGAGATTTAAAAAAGGACCAGACCTGGCAACTGATGAGTTGCAAAGTACAAGACAGAATTCAAGATGACTCCCTTTTTTGAGACAGGGTCTTGCTCTGGCACTCAGGTTGGAGTGTAGTGGCATGATCATGGTCCACTGCAGCTTTCACCACTTCCCAGGTTCAAGTGATCCTTCTGCCTCAGCCTCCCGAGTAGCTGGGACCATAGGCACGGACCACCATGCTCAGCTCATTTCTGAATCTTCTGTAGAGACAAGGTCTCACTATGTTACTCACGGTTGTCTTGAACTCCTGGGCTCAAGGGATCCTCCCACCTGGGTCTCCCAGAGTTCTGGGATTATAGGTGTCAGTCACTGTGCCCGGCCAAGATGAGTAATCTAGAATTCTACCATGTTCAAA
Organism: Macaca thibetana thibetana; assembly: GCF_024542745.1. Lineage (NCBI taxonomy): Eukaryota > Metazoa > Chordata > Mammalia > Primates > Cercopithecidae > Macaca > Macaca thibetana. The sequence continues at coordinate 24,384,890 of NC_065597.1, read as the reverse complement.
TTAGAATTTGAACATGGATGACTGGGAGGATAGTAGTGTTACTAACAGAATAGGGACACAAGGAACAGAAATAGAGAAACTGTCATTCTGGGTATATGACGCTGTTGCTCTGACTTGGTAATGCTTTATGGCAGTTTCTTTGCTTCCCTTTCAAGCAGTTTTGCTTTTATTCAGAAAAACAGAAAAGAATAAGATATGGCCTTTTTTTCCCGGAAAGTTTTAACCTAAAAATAGGGAACAAAGACAGGAAAGACAAGAGATTACTTAAAAACAATCGACACGGTCTCCAATCGAATATGGACTGCTCATCCGGCAACTACAGTTTCCACGCTCTGCCAATGTAACACATCTGCATCTGATCTTTTAAGAAATAAACTACTCCTCCATGTTGTTTGTTCTATCAATATAGGAAAGCCTACATTTTAAAGTCAACCTAGTGTGGTAGTTGAAAAGGTGGACTCTGGGGCCAGAATGCCTGAGTTCAGATCCCGCCTCAGCTCCTTGCTCCTTGTTTGTCTGTGGGCACATCGCTCACCCTTTCAGTGCTGTGATTTCCTCATATGGAAAATAGGAATAGTAACAGTACCTACATACACTTCAGAGTACTGTTTGAAGATTAAATAAATACATGGCATTTGGTGTTGTATGTGTGTTTAATGTTATCTAAACATGTTAGAATCTTACATTGATAAGATAAATTAACAGCTTTCTTTATTCTATTTACAAACATTGGAGAGCTTAGGAATAAGGAACCAAACATACATGAATTTTATTTGGAAGTGCTTTTATTTATTTATTTATTTATTTATAGACAGGGTCTTACTTTGTTGCCCAGGCTAGAGTGCTGTGGCACAATCTCGACTCACTGCACCCTCCACCTCCTGGGTTCAACCAATTCTCATGCCTCAGCCTTCTGAGCAGCCAGGACTACAGGCGTGTGCCACTAGGCCTGGATAATTTTTTTTTTTTTTTTTGTACTTTTAGTTAGAGACAGGGTTTCACCATGTTGGCCAGGCTGGTTTTGAACTCCTGGCCTCAAGTGATCCGCCTGCCTTGGCCTCCCAAAGTGTTGGGAATATAGGCTTGAGCCACTGTGCCTGGCCTGGAAGTGCTTTTAAATAGCAAAGAAGGAACAACAGTCTTATGTTTAATTATTATGAACTTAAAGCAAGTAATAGTTGTATTAAAAGCTTATCCACTACAAATATGTAACAACCTGATAGGCCAGGTGTGGTGGCTCGTGCCTGTAATCTCAGCACTTTGAGAGGCTGAGGCGGGCGGATTATGAGGTCAGGAGTTCGAGACCAACCTGGCCAACATAGTGAAACCCTGTCTCTACTGAAAACACAAAAATTAGCCGGGTATGGTGGTGCGTGCCTGTAGTCCCACCTACTCGGGAGGCCGAGGGGGAAGAATTGCTTGAACCTGGGAGGCGGAGCTTGCAGTATGCTGAGATCATGCCACTGCACTCTAGCCCGGGCGACAGAGCGAAACTCCGTCTCAAAAAAAAAAAAAAAAAAAAAAAAAGGCCTTCATCCCTTGGGCCGTCAGCCCTCCCAGTCATGTAACAAGGAAGGAAAAATGTAGAGAAGTCTGAAAATCGGCCCCACTACAGCAAGTATCCTCTAAACTGCTCTCTAATAAACTTTCCTAAGATAGTCTACTCCTATAATTAGAAAAAAAGGCTACGCAAATATCCTAAATTTAAAATACAAGTTAGGTAGCATTTACATGCATTTCCAGCATCTTTGTAACTGCTCACTGACTGCCTTAATCTAAAACAGCATGAAATTAAACATTATGTTATGGCACCCTCTTCTGGTAACATAACTGAACTACTCAAATAAAATTATGGTTAGCATACCCATTTCCCCTTAGGATTTAAACATATTACCGCAATAAAAATACTGTTCAGTGGTTACAACAATAAAATGCGTGAGGAAAGAGAGAAGACATCGAGAAGGATGTTATCGACTCTACAAGACATATGTGGCACTTTTCAGAGGTTTTAAGAATCTCGGACACCACGCTTTAGCCACTTAATCAACATTTTACTAAGTATCTGATACAAGCAGGTAGGATGTTGGAAGCCAGGATACAGAGCTGACGAAGGTGGACCTTGCCCTGAAGTTGCTTGCAGTTAACAGTTACAACCCCAGAGAGAGACCTGTCTGGAGTGCATGGGATCACAGATGAAGGGATTTAAATCAGAGTAGAAGGTGTGAGAAGGCTTTCTCCAGGTTTTGATAACTAAGCAGTTTTGAAAAAGGCCAAGCTAACTGGATGCTCAGCGGGAAGGAAGCTTTTAGGCAAGAAGCAGCATATGAACACAGAGCTGAGACAATCATACTTGATTTCGCAGGGGAAAGTGGCTCAGTGTAAAGTATCCAGGTTAGTAGCAGAAAAAGCAAAGGCCATATCACAAAAGGCCACATATGCTAAGTTAAGGAGTTTATTTTTCTTTGGAGAACACAGGGTCTTGTTATGTGGCCCAGGCAAATCTCCAACTCCTGGGCTCAAGCAATCTTCAGTTTCTACTTCCCTAAATGTTGAGATTACGGGTGTGAGCCACCACGCCCAACAAGGTAAGGAGTTTTAAACTCTTTCCTAAAAGCTATAGGGAGCCAATAAATGATTTTAAGCAACTGTCAAGATCTGATCTACATATTAGAAACATTTTCTATTTAGAGACATTTTAAGTCACTAGGACTTGTGAAGTCACTGAATAAATACCTAGTATGCATTAGACATATCTCCTAAACCCATAATTTAATAAAGTGACTGAAAACAAAACTAAACAAAGCTAAAATACAACTTTGAAAGCACAAAGAAAAAGTTGCAGTAGCTACATGAAACCATTCTTAGTTACCTTTTAAACTCGTCATGGTAGAACTCGGACTTGCAAGTTACCATCTCGCTACCCTGGGCGTCCTCACGACTTCGGACTCCCCCAAACACATACAGCTCCATAGCAACTCCACAGGCCACTGCTCCAAACCTGAAAGGCCACACACAGCGTATCAGGCACAAGCAGTACAACGCGAGATCTCACTCCCTCGTTCCTCTTATGCTGGTTTAACTCTGCAGCATTACTATGTAGGCCTTCCTTTCTCAGGAAATGCCAAGTCAAAGAAAAGGTTACTCTGAAAGAAAAGAACAAAACCCAGGCAGGGTAAGGGTAAGGGCTCCAGACCCAGTGAAGAGTCCACCCACATCCGTGTACCTCCTCTCTTTCAGGGGACATATGGCAGTCCACTGCTGGGTCCTGGGATCATAACACTCCACAGACTCAAAAAGCTTTCCATAGGAGCCTCCACCCATGGCGTAGATTTTCTTTTTCATAGCTGCATAGCAGCCGATCTGAAAGTAGAAAACAATGGTGGGGGAGAGGCAACATTTCTCATTCAGGTCAGGTGGTGCCCACCACCAGGGTAAACTCTCACACACGCCCACCTTCCTATCTTGGTGTGTGGCTGATGACAGGGAAGGCAAACTACCAATAAAGGCAGACTTCTATAAAGTTAATTCTTTTAACACTATCAGTTATATTAAAGGTTTATTCAGGATATGAAGACACATTAAGTTTAAAATCCAATGTGTACACAAACTAGTTACCACAAAATGCGGTCCTCACCTTTCTGACCATGGTCAAATCAGGTTGCTTTGTCCAGGTTTTAGAATAAATATCGTAACACTCCATGGAAATCAGCTCCTTTTCACCATCCTCTCCTCCCAAAATGTACAGCATCCCATCTATCTCCACAATTCCGAAGTTATGTCTTGCCTGAAACGACATCAGCGATCTCTGAACACACAAGGCCAAGGATCATATTAAAAGCTAATATTCATATACTTAATAAAAATTAGAGAGACATAAAGATGGCAACAATAGACACTGGGGACTCCTAGAGCAGGGAGGCAGGGAGGGGAGCAAAGGCTGAGAAACTAACTATTGGGTACGATGCTCAGTACCTGGGAGACTGGATTAATCTTACTGCAAACCTCAGCATGATGCAATATACACACGTAACAAACCTACACATGTAGGTTTATACCTACCCCGAGTATAAAATAAAAGTTGGAATTATTTTTAAAAATTAGAGACATCTCTTTTTCCCAGCGTTCCAGCTGGAAGTAACACGTTCAAAACCATTTCTCCGGTAATGCTTCTTTTTTTTTTTTTTTTTTTTTTTTTGAGACGAAGTCTCGCTCTGTCACCCAGGCTGGAATGCAGTGGTGTGATCTCGGCTCACTGCAAGCTCCGCCACCCGGGTTCACGCCATTCTCCTGCCTCAGCCTCCTGAGTAGCTGGGACTACAGGCACTCGCCACCGCGCCCGGCTAATTTTTTGTATTTTTAGTAGAGACGGGGTTTCACCGTGGTCTCGATCTCCTGACCTTGTGATCCGCCCGTCTCGGCCTCCCAAAGTGCTGGGATTACAGGCGTGAGCCACCGCGCCCCGCCCCGGTAATGCTTCTTAAAGATTTCTGGCTTCCCTAGCAGCCCCTCTTCCAGCACAGCAGCCAGAGAGGCCAAAGTCATTTCTCAAAACAAGGTTATGAAATACATGGTGAGTTCCTCAGAAAATCCTCACTTTTTAACCCATAATAGCTCACAAAAAGAAAATGAACTGTTACCTCTGGTTCAATACAATTATTTTTGCATAACAATGGGCAGTATTTTCAGGTTGATGTGGGAAAGGTTAGGATTGACCAGGGCAGAAAGGGCTGTGGAGGACAGGGTCAGGCCAAGGCTATTTGGGATCACAGAAGCCCTAGGTGTTTCATGTCCGTTTGTCAACGAATATTTACGTAGTGAACCCTATGTGCCAAGCACGATTCTAGCGCTGAAAATGAAACACTGACCAGAACACACATAATTCTCTGCCATCAAAGAGCTTATGTGAAAAACTTCAAAATGCCTGGTCCATGAGATGGTTAGACGTGGTATGAAGACAGGGACAGGAGAGCTAAGAGGCAGGAGGGAGGCCCGCTGAGAAGGTGCTGCGAGGAGGGGGCAGGCCACGCTGGCATCTGCACAGGGCAGGACAAACGGGAAGGCCGGCGCGAGAGCATTCCTGGAAGATTTCAGAAACTGAAGGAGGCCAGAATGAGTGAGGGCCAGGAAGGCGAGGAGAGACGGGCACTAGAAGGAGAGGTTGGAGCAAACGAGGCGGGGGCTTGGCAGGGCTGCTATTTCTTCCCTGAACTCAGACACAAAACAAACAGAAGTGCTAAGGGGAAAGAGAAACACATCAAACAAACCGAACCAGTGTTTTACCTCGTTCATGGGTGGCAATGCTGTCCAGGTATTTGCATCTGGATCATACTTTTCTCCCGAGCTAAGAGTCTGCTTATTTTCATCTTGGCCCCCGAATACAAACAAAAATCCTTCTGCAAAGATCAAAGGAAACACAAGAAATATGAAATGTGAGCCTTCAACACCCATAAATGCCATAGAATATATAGAAACAGCATCTGAAGAAACTCTCTGACGACAACAATGTTCTCTTTGGATTCAGGACTTTTATTACATCCCATTGGATCCTTGGTGATGGAGCCCAACCTGTGACTCACTTTGACCATTTCGCTTTACTCATTACTGTCTTTGAGTGGATTTTCACCACCCTATGATGAAAAAGGAAGCCTGACGTCACCCATTCAGTCACCAGCCAGCTCTGGGCCATGTCAGTTCATCTCTTCCACTCCCTCCCAGCCTCTGGGATTCTCATACAACGTCCGCACCACAGCGCACATCTGTTCATTCAAAACCCCAGGAATACCCAGATCTGAAGCACTTGTGTGCACTTTCTATTCAAAACAAGATCTAAGAGCAACTGAACTTCCGATTTCATGTAATGGTGTATTAGGTTATTCTTCCGCAAAAAACACTTAATTTGCTGGATAAAACATTTAAAAAATAATCTTAGCTGGGTGGTGGTGGCTCACATCTGTAATCTCAGCACTTTTGGAAGCCAAGGTACATGGACTGCTTGACCCCAGGAGGTTCAAGACCAGCCTGGGCAACACAGTAAGACCTCATCTCTACAAAAAGTAATGAAATTAGCCAGGCATTGTGGTATTTGCCTATAGTCTCAACTACTTAGGAGGCTGAAATGGGAGGACCACTTGAGCCCAGGAGTGTGAGGCTGAAGTGGGCCATGATCATGCCACTGCACTCCAGCCTAGGTAAGAGAGTGAGATCTTGTCTCAAAAATAGTAACAATAATAATTTTCTTAGAAGAGGAGAAGCCAACAAAATAACAAGGCAAAACTGAGGGGAAAATTGGGACCTACAGAGGTTACCAAGCATGAAAACCATTTTACTCTGAGGGCATTTCCAATCTAGGAAAATCTAAATCTTTTGTCCTCGGGATGAAAAAGACAGACGTTTAAGCTCTAGGTCCACAGAAAATGTGGCTTCTGGCAGGAGATCCTCTCCAAAGTTCTACACTGTCAGGATGAAGGCCAACCAGAATTCGTATTCAGATTTAAACCTCCTTGCTATCTGGGAAATTATAAGCCTTGAATTTAATTTACAGTTAATACCAAATTAGTAATGTTTTCAGGCAACTGGCAGAGACAAATGCAAAACTTCTGTAGAAGAAAGGACCTTAATCTAAGCCTTAGATTCTAACATCCCAGGACATCTAAGGCAGAAAGTTACGGCTACAAATAATTTTTTTCGATTTTTTTTTTTTTCAGACAGTCTCGCTCTGTTGCCCAGGCTGGAGGGCAGTGGTGTGATCACAGCTCACTGCAACTTCTGCCTCCAGGGTTCCTGAGTATCTGGGATTACAGGCACATGCCACCACACACCCAGCTACTTTTTGTACTTTTAGTAGAGATGGGGTTTCACCATGTTGGTCAGCTGATTTCAAACTCCTGACCTCAAGTGATCCACCCGCCTCAGCCTCCAAAAGTGCTGGGATTATAGGCGTGAGCTGCGCCCAGCTGCTACGTATAATGTTTAATAAAATGAGCAGCATCCAGCCACAGATATCGGACATAACAAATATTAGACTCTAAGAAAAGACCAGCAGAAGTAGATCATAGGAAATAGTCTTGCAAAGATTTCAAATATTATAGTAACTAGAAAGATGATTTTTTCAAGTTGGATGATGAAGAATAAAGTCTAATATTTATTTAAAAAAGAAAGATAATTTAAACAAATGCTTATCATGTTTAAAAAATAAAAATTAACTTGAAGATAACTCCAGTAACAGGAACTATAGAAATAAGAGTGGATTTGAAGGTAATTAAGTTATTCTCCTGTTAAAAAGACAAGAACTTGTAGAAATTAAAAAAAAAAAAATCAATGGATAAATTTAATAGCAGATTCATCACAGTTAAGGAGAAAAGTCATTGAGTAGAAGATAATCAAAAGATAATAATGAAGAGAACAGCACAGTGACACAAAAAGATGGAAAATAGTAAGAAAATTTTAAATACACACCAGAGAAAAGATTTTTTAGACTCGCCACTGACTTAACAACAATGGAAGCCAGAAGTCAGGGGAATGACTTCAATGTGCTGAAAAATAATAAATACCAAGCTGAAATGCTATACTCAGCAAAAATATTCTTTACGAATGAAGACAAAATAATGACATTTGCAGGCAATCAAATCTGAGTGTTGTCCACTAAAAGACCCATATTAAAGGAAATTCAAAAGGATGAACTGCAGAGAGAAGGGAGATGATCCCAGGTGGAAAGTCTGAGGAGTTAAGAAGGAGGAACAAGGAAAGTGGCAAATCCAAATGAACACTATCTATCTAACTACTTGCCTGCCTTCCTATCTATCAATCAATCAATCATCTATCTACCTACCTGTCTGTCTGTCCATCCATCCACCCACCCATCCATCCATCCATCCATCCATCCATCCATCCATCCATCCATCCATCCATCCATCCATCCAACATATATCAAAAAAACACATATTGCGTATATAGTAGCTCCCCCTTATGTGAAGTTTTGGTTTCTGTGGTTTTATCACCCATGATCAACTCAGTCCGAAAATAGGTAAGTTCAGTAAAGTAAGACATTTTGAGAGAGAGACCACATTCACATAACTTTTATTACAGTATACTGTTATCATTGTTTTATTATTAGTTATTGTTGTTAATCTTTTACTGTGCCAAACTTAAACTTTATCATGGGTATGCATGTACAGTAAAAACACATAGTATGTACAGGGTTCAGCACTATCTATGGTCTCAGGCATCCACTGGGGGGGTCTTGGAACGCACCCCTCATGGATAAGGGCGATCTACTGTACATATTTATTAGTAATAATGTATTTTAATACTACAAGAGTGTAGAACATGGAAAATGAAGAAAAACTTCTGAAGAGAACACAGGTACTGACTAACTTTGGACTTTGCTAATTTAAGACAGGCTATAATTTCTAAGGTAATCTTCCTAAAGGACTATCAACAAGAATGTAAACTTCAAACTGGTAGAGAAGAAAAACTGAATGACAAGAAACAGTCAAAATCAATTTTTAAAAGGCCAAAAAAAAAAAAAAAAAAAAGAAAGAAACAATGCAGGCTGGACAAATGGGAGGACCTCTTCATTCACTCATTTCCGTTTCCGTCAATTCCACTGTACACAGTTGCTCCTTCCATTGCTGGGTTTCTGAAACACTAATCCCTCTGGGATACTTTCAAAAATTAGTGATACAGGAGCCTTTGTGATAGGTGTGTATGAGTGAAAATTAGGAATATGTGTATATATTTTGGAGGGAAATGTAAGGGAGCTAATTCTGAGATGATGCAACAGGGACACTAGACCTACATCCTGCAGGCTACTCTGTCCAGCTCTTCACTATTGACAATAACTTTAATAATTTTGGGACTTGGCCGGGCGCGGTGGCTCAAGCCTGTAATCCCAGCACTTTGGGAGGCCAAGACGGGCGGATCACGAGGTCAGGAGATCGAGACCATCCTGGCTAATATGGTGAAACCCCATCTCTACTAAAAAAATACAAAAAACTAGCCGGGCGAGGTGGTGGGCACCTGTAGTCCCAGCTACTTGGGAGGCTGAGGCAGGAGAATGGCATAAACCCGGGAGGCGGAGCTTGCAGCGAGCTGAGATCTGGCCACTGCACTCCAACCTGGGCGACAAAGCGAGACTCCGTCTCAAAAAAAAAAAAAAAAAAATTTCGGGACTCACAAAAAGACTCCACTTCTATACTATGGTAGAGCCTTGGCCATTTGTATGATACAGAATGGTAAAGTATAGCTTTAAAAATGTTATAGCCTGGGCAACATAGCAAGATCCCATCTCTAAAAAGAAAAATAAAAAATAAATTTTTAAAGATAATGTTGCTGGGGAAAGACAATTAAATAAAGACTGCAGGAGGGCTGCTGACCATAATTAGAATGATGTGAGATGACACTTCTCAGGTGGACAAGGGGGCAGGACCATGGCGAAAAGAAAGGCAGCCAGCAAAGGCAATGCCTCAATGGCTATCTTTTCTATCACCTCCTTAAGGGAGAGCTTTGGATAAAGTACAGTTTTCAAACTTGTAAAGGTCAAGTAAAACATTTTCTGTAGTAAATAACTTTAAGCCATTGCCTATTTAAGTAGCATTTCCTAAAGTCTCATAACTTCTTTTTTTTTTTTTTTTTTTTTTTTTTTATTTGAGACAGGGTCTTATTCTATCACCCAGGCTAGAATACAGTGGTGTGATCACAGCTCACAGCAGTCTCAATCTCCTGGGCTCAAGAGATTCTCCCACCTCAGCCTCCCAAGTAGTTGGGACCACAAGTACATGGCCACCATTCCTGGCTAATTTTTTTGATTTTTATTAAGGACAGTTGTCTCTCCTACGTTGTCCAGGCTGGTCTTGAACTCCTGGGTTCAAGTGATCCTCTCACTTTAGCCTCCTAAACTGCTGGGATTACAGGTGTGAGCCACTGTGCCCGGCCTTATACAACATATTTCATATAATTACATATTGTAATTCTAAGCTGCATGAATTTCAAAGATGGGACTACCATGGTGCAAAGAAATGCTGTGTTCCAGGTGCGGCCCTCCAGCTACTTAGTGGTAAGCCTCACTGAAGTTTGCTCTCCTGACATTAAGTCATCAAGTAATTGCTCCTCCACTAGCTCTGAAAAGCAGCTATGTGCTGAGGATCTGTGGAAAATAAGGACTGACAGAAGATACGGTTTTCCTAACCACGGTCTCAAAAGCTAGAACTACACTAAAAATATCATGTAGAGATAATAAAGTTGTATCTTTAAAAGGCTCTGAGTCATTCTGTAAAACCTTGAGATTACACATTACTTGATCTGGTGTTTAAGGAAAATTTGCCACAGAACGGTACCTGCTGAGAGAACTCCATGGTTAATTCTCGGCATGCTTAAAGGGGCCAGTTCGATCCAAAGCTGCCTGTTAGGGTCATAGAGAGGGCACATGCATCGCATCGCTGCTGTGGGTTTCCGGGAACTAAGGAAGTAAACCATTGATCAGTAGTTAATATGCTTCGTACAGTTCTTTTTATAAGTAACCATCACTAGTTTTAGTGCACTAAAGAATATTTAACACATTTAAAAAACTGAATGTAATTATGCTTTAGATACTGAAAAACATTATGAATTCTTGTTTACATGGAACTACCTCTTCCCATATACCACTTTTCAAACAACTCCCACCTCATACTTACACCCTCTCTTCTCCACCAACAGTCACGATGCACTCGGAGTAGCCCCGGGGTTTGAAGTTGGCCAGCATCGCCTCTCCTTGCTGTGGCTGGCTGAGCGGTATATTGCTACACTCTTTGACAATTTCTCGTACTAAAGGTTCATTCAGCATCTGTTCCCGTAAATAACTGGAGTCCAACCCTGAAACCCACAGAGCTGACATAACATCCTTCATGTGGACCTGCAGAAGAGGGAAGAAAGATGGGGCGAAAACAATGGAAAATGCAACGCATCATTTTTAGAATCTACATTTTCCACCTCATGGAAAACAAACGGTTAACACTCAGGTTATTACCAGGCAAGTGAGACACATCGGTCCTGCTTGAACATCTTCTCCTGGCCCTGACTGTCTACTGCCCAGAGTCTTGATAAGTAAAAGTTTAATTTTTAAAAATCATCAGTTTGAGGTATCACTGTAAAGTTTCAAGCAGCTTCCTTTACACCTTAAAGAAGTCCCATTTCAATAGGAAAAGAGAGCGAAAATACCAGCTATAATTTGCTTTCTTTCACACATTTGGATGTGCCATGAGTTAAATCATGTTTATACAAATATTATATACAGTAATAGCTCGATACAATATGGTAAACTTAGATAACATATCAACATTAATATTACAAGAAAAATATATAAAAGCCAAATTTAAAAAAAATCCTGAGTACTATATAATCATTTCTGCAGTAATTACTATTCAAAAATATCTAACACGACTAATATGAATTATATCCTTTTACTGCTCAATCACTAAATTTGAACCAACCGACTAAAGTACTTTACAAATGTAAAATAAAACTGTGAGTTTTAAAAATCAACTGTCTTTACAGCATGAAGTTTAAACTGACCAAAGGACAAAGAACTGCCTCATTTCCCCAGCAACCAGCCAACCTTAAGCATGTCCCCTGCTTTAAGGCAAGAAGAGGGCAGGACGGAAGCTGGTGAGGAGCAGCATGTCCCACTGTGATCTTGGTGAGTAGGATCACATTGGAAATTTTTCTAATTTTTCTACCTCCTTTACCAATTTCCCCAACTCACATGGAGAACAGAACACTACCTGTCCTTACCTGTCCCAATTAAAACTAATACTACAAATATGGTTTCTAAATATACATACTTCCGGGCTTACAGAATTCAAAAAATTATGTTAATCATCATCAAAACTTAATAGTCGAGTTTTAACTTATAAGAACAATTAACAGTACAATTATACATTTTGAGATCCATTCTCTAACACCTAATATATTTCTTATTTTGAAAACAGTAATTGGAGCTACTGTCTTATTTATAATAATCAGACTTAACGTCCTGGCTGGGCATGGAGGCTCACACTTGTAATCCCAGCACTTCGGGAAGCTGGAGAGGGAGGATTGCTTGAGCACAGGAGTTTGAGACCAGCCTGGGCAACACAGCGAGACCCTGTCTCTACAAATATCAAACAATTAGCTAGGCATGGTGGCACACACCTATGGTCCTAGCTACTCGGAGGCTGAGGTGGGAAGATCGCTTCTGCCGGGAAGGTTGGGATTGCAGTGAGCTATGATCGTGCCACTCTGGCTGCTGTACTTCAGCCTGGGAGACAGACTGAGACTCTCTGCCCCCCAAAACCCTCAAGTCCTGTGATTTTGCTCCTTCCTCCAAGGTATTCACAATTTGGATCTAGCGGCTGATATTCTTTAAGACCCTCTTTCCAGGCTGTCACTCCCAGGACCTTCCCTCTCGAAACTGCACTGCCACACAAACTCCAGAGCTTGCCTGCTTTCTCCCGCGTGGTGTCAATCACACCTGAAGCTCCTCAGGCCCATGCCCCTCCACCCCTGCCAGCGCTCCACGTGTCACCCCCCTGCCTGCTGCAGGTACCTGAGGCCTGGCAGAGGTTAGCCTAGTGATGTAGTAGGTCAGGAAGCTGAGAGCCAGGGTGGGGATACTGCAATTCTATAATCTCCAGCTTGAGCTTGAAATGCATTTTCCCATTAAAAACAACATGCAAAGGATATTACACTCCTTACAAGGGTTAATATTTTCACTGATCTATTGTGTGGCATGGGCTTTTGCAGACTGGTCTCAAAAACCAACTGCTTTCACGATATAGGAAAACATGTTTTACAGGTATCTTTTAGATTGCTGCTTTGTAAGTCTTTCACGTTGAAGAAGAAAAATAAAACAACTATAACTGTAATTAAAAAGAAATAAAAAGGCAAATTTGACCATGTTATAAATGACAGGTACCTTTCTTATTTCTGTATCATGTGCTATCCATCGAATTACTGCTTCAAAGACGTATCTTTCATTGCCAACGTTTAACTTCTCAAGAGAAATCACTTCTTTAAGCTTTTGAGGACTCAGTTCTAAGAATTCTTCCGTGCTGCTGACATCTCGGAAATGAGTCTCCAGGTATTCTGTGGCAAGGTAATGAACGTGATGGAGGCAGTAATGTAGTGCAAAGTCACGGATACCGATACAGTTCTCAGCAGCAATGCAGCCTTCCAAAAACTCACAGCACAGGGTTTTAAGGTCTGTCAGTAGTAGCAGGTCTGCTGCCTGAACAACATCTTGGATTGTATCTTCATTTAGCCTGATCTAAAAAAGTAGCATAATTATCTTATATTTGAATGTGTACATTTAAAACCCAAACCACTCATCTATTAGTTTGGGCCACATGAAATTTCCATTTATTTTAGATCAAAGATAATCGAATATTGGCAATTTCATATGGTTTAACCCAGCATTTTTTTTTTTTTCCCAAGAGTTGGAAGGCACCAACACAAGCAAATGTGTGCTTGGTTAACTTTTCCCAGCTCTGCCCTTGCTGTACCAATGTCAACCACCAATCACCCTTCTAGGGTAAACCGTCCATGTTGCTCACTTCTGTAATTCAGAGAAAAACCTTAATGACTCAAATGCTTGGGAAATGGAAAGTTCTACATTCTATGGTAAAGTCAATATGATTAAGTACCAGCATCAGAACTGATGAAAATCTTGCCTCCCAACCTATGAAGTTCACCATTCTGCTAAATGGCATGCTAACCTGAATGCTAATCCCTTGAAGGGAGAAGGGTTTACAGTGTTTCAGAAGCCTCATTCCACATCCCAAAACACTGTACGCAGTGCAATTTGGTTCACAGACAGATACATTTAGGCCTCAAAACTACTTTTGGAATAAATCCCTAACACAAGGGTGTTTTTAGTTTTTTTTCTTCTCATTATGAACATCTACTTTTCCTTAATTTTCTTCAATTTTCTGACTAATGCTTCTTTCTCCACCCACTTCACAGTGTTCCAAAGCATCAGGAAAGAAACAGTTCTCCAAAATATTGCCACAGTCCTAAGTGGACGACCCCAAAGCATGGGCACTTCACCCACATTCGCAAATGCAAGGGAGACTTCATGAAGAGTACAGCAAGACACATTTTTATATTTTACACTTTTTGTACCACAGATTTCTTAAAAACTATAATTGCCAATCATCTTAGAAACTGAACAACAAAAATGTGGAAAGTAGTATGTTGAGTAAGCCACAAGTAGGGGAAAATGTTCCATTTATATGACATTACATTTAGCCACAAGACAGCAGGCAGCTGTAGACTCTTCAAATATAGGCACGTGAAAAAAACACTGAATTGCATTTCAATAAAACAAAACTGCCAATTCAGGAGTTTGTTATAACTTACATTGCAACTATCATTTTAAATTTAAATTGGAAACAAATCACAGAAGTCAATCTGTAAATAAGGTTTCAAGTTTCAAATCCAAGCCTGAACATGAATAGGCTCTTACTGGCTTATAACTTGTTACACTAATAACTGCTGCTGGACTGACTTTACAAGTTGGACCAGAGGTTGGTCTTAGGCCTGGTTTTGTGATGCTACAGAGTATCTCCGGGCTGTCCCCAAATTAACTTAAATTCATTTACTTTTAACAATCATCCATGTACATACCCACCCCCTAGTGTTGAGAGAAGAGAGAAAGCATGAAATCAAACCAAAAGCTTCAAAAAGGATGAGAATCACTGCGTTTAACTCTGGACAGAATGAATATATTTAGACAAAGAAAGCAATACATTCAGAATACTTAGAAAATATGTAGGAGAAACAGCCCCTACAGAAAGGAAAACAAGAGGGATGAAGAAGGAATAAAGGAGAGAGTAGGGAACAAGATCTCAGAAAGAATAAAGATGAAATGCATTCTCACACAGCAAAGGTAAGATGCACTGACCTCTTCCTTCGGTTAAAAAAAAACCCAAAAACCAAAAGACAAAAAAAATAACTAGCCCTGATTCACATGGAAGATTTTTCTTGAGTCCTCATGCTATGCTTGAAATCACATCATGGGGAATGGGTAGTCGGAGGAGGGCAAAGGAAAAGAAAGAAGTCTGATCGCTTATCATTTTCCTCCCTGGGTATCACAAAGCCTCCAGAAGTTCACGTGGACATGGAGAGGAAAGGGACATCAGGAAGAGAGAATGAGGATGGGGCAGGGATGTGGGTACTACTGAGGCAACAGGACCAGGGCATCGTGAATAAGCTGCTTGTCGTTTCTGTCAGTCCTCTTTCTCTGGGAACGATCTACAAGGAACTCTCTGTCTCTACCAAATAATCCACAATGCCCCAGGAAGTTCCTATTTCCATGCTATGGAGACAAAACAAGTTTTGTATCCCCAGTCGTGTGGATACAAAGCAAGATTGGATTTGGGATTCCAAAGCAAAAACCAAAAAGACAGCAGTCAGGGCAGCATCCCATGTTCTTTAATATCTCATATGAGAAGGTGGAGCTCAGGATGGTAGCAACAAACTGGGATTTGGGCCTAAGATCTTACTTCATCTGCTTCTCTAGGAGCAGAGCCATGGAAGAACACACGTGGGATGCCATTACCAGTAGGAGATGTCAGTCAATGCACACAGTGACAGAAGATGAAGATGACAGTGCTACTTTGTCATATAATGGATGAAAGGAGACCCTCACCCTGAGCTTGAGAAGCCTCTACTTAGGTCTTCCTTCCTTTGTTTCTCATCATACCTGCCCACTGAAGATGTAATCCAGGATCTCTCTCATAACCATTACCGATATCCCTTCAAGTTCAATCTTATAAGTTGATCCATCATCTTTTGGAGGATTATAGTTTAACTTTGTCCTAAGAAAGGGAAAAAAATGTAAAATTTCTATGAAAGAACAGAAATAGCTATAAATATTTATGTACTCAATACTCTATAACGTATAAGATACTTATCAGTACATGCATCCCCACCTAGAAAATTTAGTTCGTTAACTTTAGGTCTATGTATTTTTATAACTTTCAACTACAAAACATTGGTCCCAGGATCCCAAATACTACTTCTTAAAAAACAAAAACAAAACAGATGAGCAAAGAACTAAGATCCACATGACCATTAATCTGTATTTCACCTTGGAAATCTCAGTCTCTTTAGGCTTATTTTCTAATGGACTGAATTACCTAATTAATCTTCAATAATGTAACAAGGACTCCAAAAACCTGCCATCCAAAACAAAAGCTAAGACCTTGTCAATAGCCCGCTTCTAACCAGATGGTCTTCCCCACCAATCCACTCCTCTGCTTCCACCATCGGAAGTAACCATTATCCTAAATCCTATGCTCAATTTTTCCTTGCTTTATTACTGCATCCATGAAATACATATTTTAAATTTTAAGGTGTTTTATAATTTATTAATCATCCATTTTTTATTGTTGTTTTATAAAGATGACTTAGTTTATAGAGGTGTGCATATCACACTGGTTCTTCTGTTCTTTCTGCCGTGCAATACTCCACTTTCCTGTTAATGGGCATCTGGGGTTGTCTCCAGGTTTTTGATACTGTGAACCGTGATGCTTCGACTATTACTGCATATGACTCTTTTGTACTATGATAAATACTTTTTTGGCTGGGTGCAGTGGCTCACGCCTGTAATCCCAGCACTTTGGGAGGCTGAGGTGGGTGGATCACTTGAGGCCAGGAGATCGAGGCCAGCCTAGCCAACATGGTGAAATCCCATCACTACTAAAAATGCAAAAATCGACTGGGAGCAGTGGTGGCACACGCCTGTAATCCCAGCTACTCAGGAGGCTGAGGCACGAGGATAGCTTGAACCTGGGAGTAGAGGTTGCAGTAAGCTGAGATAACGCCGCTGCACTCCAGCCTAGGTGACAGAGCAAGACTCTGCCTCAAAAAAAAAAAAAAAAAAAAAAAAAAATGTCCCTTGGGTCTACTCCGGGGAGTAGAATTATGCTAACTTATTCTCTGTAGTAGGTGGCGCAGTTTACAGCCTCATATACTATGCATGTGTAAGAGCATCTGTTGATTCATAAACTCCACAACATTTGAGTCTGTCACACTTCTTAAGTTTTGTCAACTGAATAAGTGAAATATGGTATCTCACTGTGGTTGTCATCTGCATTCTCTTACTAGCCACGTGCTGAACATCTCTTTGTATGTTTGTGGCCACATGTTTCCCCTTCCGCAAAACATTCGTTCATGTCTCTCGTGTTCATTTTTTACTAACTGTCCTTCACATATTGAGGTGGAGGAGTTCTTTATGTATTTGTGATACTAATCGTTTAACAGATGAACTTTTTAAAAGGTGCCTTTCAAAAAACTTAAAAAAAGACTTCTTTTTTTTTTTTTTGAGACGGAGTCTCACTCTGTTGCCCAGGCTGGAGTGCAGTGGCGCAATCTTGGCTCACTACAAGTTCCGCCTCCTGGGTTCACGCCATTCTCCTGCCTCAGCCTCCCCAGTAGCTGGGACTACAGGCGCCCACCACCACATCCGGCTAATCTTTTGTATTTTTAGTAGAGACAGGGTTTCACCGTGTTAGCCGGGATGGTCTCGATCTCCTGACCTCGTGATCCGCCCGCCTCGGCCTCCCAAAGTGAAAAAAAGACTTCTTAAACAAAGTGATACAGAATTTGAAGAACAATTTTTCAGTCAATGCTTTTTGTGTTTTAAGAACTTATACCCAGATATTCTTGATATTTTACTAAGAAAATTTGAGGTTTTCTAAAAAAATTCAAGTGAAATTTAAAAATAGCTTTGAAACATGCTGTTGGCATGAAATATAACTCTGTTAAATCTCAGGATTGACACTGTGTTACCTGCTACCTAATAACCATGTTTTCTAAGAAAAGAAAAGTACACCTTCAAATACTGGTAATCCAAATAGTGAGTTACAGGGAAAACTTCTTAGAAACAAATATTTAAATTCATTATTTGCATTCAGACTTCTATAATAAAGTCAATAAAGAATCAGACTTTTGGTAGACTGAATACAAAGAGAATAGGAAATAATATTAACAAAATTTCATTTTTTTTTGTTTTTGAGACAGGGTCTCACTCTGTCACCCAGTCTGGAGTGCAGTGGCGCGATCATGGCTCACTGCAACCTCCTCTTCCCAGGTACAAGTGATTCTCCTGCCTCAGCCCCCCAAGTAGCTGGGACGACAGGCACCCACCACCACATCCAACTAATTTTTGTACTTTTTGTAGAGACAGGGTTTCGTCATCTTGCCCGGGCTAGTTTCGAACTCCTAAACTGATCTGCCTACCTCAGCCTCCCAAAGTGCTGCGATTACAGGAATGAGCCACCGCACCCGGTCACTGAAATTTCATATGCTAGAAAACAGACAAGGGTAACTGACTTGGAGTATCTGAGGAAGCTTAATCCTAATTTAGCAGTAAGCAAAGCTGAGATTCAACCTAAATTGGACTGAAGACTCCCGAAAGGCTCCAGGAACTGGTAATACAGGGTAGGTGACGATGGGGTTGGGGTGGGGCAGGGGGTAAAAGATAAGCTAAAAAGAGAACTATTAACAAAGTCTTAGGAAATAGCTGAATTTCCGGATTCTCCCTCCATGTGTATACACTTCTTCCCTTCAGAGCTTAGTAAGACTCTCCCTAGCTCCAGTGAAAAACAAATGACTTATATTTTGAATAATATACAACTGAGGGTCTCTGGACAGTGGAGCACCAGGCACATTTGAGGGTAGGTGTATTGTAACTGAGAGTTAACAGAATGTTTACATACTGAATGCTGGACCATTAGTCTTTTTCTCCCAACTCTGCTCCTAAAATACTGAAAGCCAGAACATATCTTCCAAGCAAGAGACAAAGACTTCTGGAGGACTTGATCTGCCCAAGGGTACAGACCCAAGGGCATGAACATCAATCTGCCCTAAGAAAATGACCCAGTTTGATCACACAATAGCGAAACCTGTGTTCAACAAGTCTTACCTATAGGACTCTGGTACTTCTAAAACTTTCTCATGTCACATTACACACAGAAAACGTAATATTACTCTGGGCTAAATAGAGGCGGCCTGTAGGCTCAGCCTCTGGATATGCTGCTCAGCTACTCTGAAGACTGACGCCATCAGTATCTTCACACACTTGCAACATATTTTTTGGGAACATGGGTTAAGAAACTGTTTTAGAGCACTGCTATTAAAATTGAGCAAACAGGACTCACTAGATATTTAACAAAGATAAAAGACAGGACCAAAACTGATAAGAAAAAAAGTAACTTAAAGGAAGTAAGGATTGTGCTAAAATGAAAAGTTCAAGAAAAAAGAAAAATTCATCTTAATCTTCCCAGAGGGAAAAGACAGGATATTGTGTACATAAAACAAGAGTAGGATGATATAAAAAGGAACATTCATAAGCCAGCAAAACATGTTAATGATTGCAAAAAAAAGTTTGTTTTTTCTTTTAATGTAGGGTCAAGATAAAAAGTTGAGGAAATCTCCCAGAAAAGAGCAAAAAGACAAAGGCAGAAAATACAAGAGATGGCTGAACACATGGCTTACGCCTATAACCCCAGGGCTTTGGAAGGACGGCTTGAGCCCAGGTGTTCGAGACCAGACTGGACAACACAGCAAGACTTCACTCTATTTTTAAAAAATTTATTAAATAGTTTTTTAAAAAAGAAAATAGGAGAAGTAAGTTAAGAAAGCTGGAAGATCAGTCCAGAAGATTCAACATCTGAAAAAAAGGAATGTCACCCCACCAAAAAAGATAAGACTACTAAGGAAGTACTCTCAACAACAGATGAAAACACACCCACTCCAGAGCACATCATCATAATAATTCAGGACACTGGAAATAAAGAAAAAAGTCTTACAAGCTTTCAGAAAGAAAAATAGGCTATATGGAAAGGATCAAGAATCAGAATGGCTTCATACTTGTAAATGGAAGCTAAATAACAAAAAATAAATTACTTTAAAATTCTGAAAGAAAATTATTTCAGACCTAGATTTTTATAACTAGCCAAACTATCAATCAAGTGGCAGGAGGGAACAAAGACATTTTCGGCTATATGAAGTCACAAAACAATTTACTTCCCATGCAGCCTTTCTCGGGATGGTGTTAGAAAATGTGCCCCAACAAAACAAAGGAATGTATCAAGAAAGTGGAACATTCTGGATATTAACAAGATGTAATCCAAACAGGAAGGAAGTGAAAGGAATGCAGAGTAATGGTGAAGGATGATCCTGGGATGACAGCTATGTACCAGCAGAAGGAAGCCAGTCCATTCTGGTGACAGAAGGCCCTCGTAGGTCTTTAACACAGAATATGTAATGTGTATGACAGTATACAGAGGATATTTAGACAACTTTCTTTCCTCCCTGTATTTGCTATCTACTATTCCTGCCCATACAGTTTCTAGTGAACTAATGATTTTACTCAAAAGGTACTTCATTGCCACTGGCTGTCCTCTAGGTGTATCTATTTGCCTGATGCTTTTATTAAAAGTGAAGGAAAGAATCTGAGTCAATTCTCCATCAAGAGAGAAAACAGTGTAAGTGGTAAGAACAAAATACCGAAGTATCTGGCTTTGAAATGCATCATATAATCTTTTTGGTAGCAGACATGTCTTCACTTAGGATGTCATGACCATTTGTATTTCTCAGTCACTGAACTGATTATCAACATATATAGCTTCCCAGCTCCAAATTCACCCTTTTTTGCTTGCTTTGGAAAAATGGATCTGATCCTTTTAAATCATTTTCCTTTGTCAAATGGCATGATGCTAAGCTTCAGTTAAAGGCACTGGAGAGACACTGCAGGAAGTGAGAGTTTTGCTTGCTGGTTCTGGTGAAGAGACCTGCCTCCTGCCAGGCAGTCTTCTCCCCAGCACCAGGCTCCCACAGTGCACAGCTGCAACCACACCCTGAAGTTTTCCCCAGAGCCTCCTTCAAGCACCTTCCCATGAATAGCTTTCTCAGGCATCTTAGAGCAGCAGTCCCCAACCTTTCTGGCACCAGGGACTGCTTTCATGGAAGACAATTTTTCCACAGACGGGAGTTGTGGGGATAGTTTCAGGGTGAAACTGTTCCATCTCAAATCATCAGGCATTAGCTTCTCAAAAGGAATGTGCAACCTAGATCCCTCACATGCCCAGTTCACAATAGGGTTCACGCTCCTATGAGAATCTAATGCCACCGCTGATCTGACAGGAGCTCAGGCGGGAAAGTTCGATCACATACCTCCGTGTGGCCCAGTCCTAAGGACATGGACTGGTGCCTTAGAAGACATATTTCCAGCAAGTTCCACAATGTGGCTTTTCTGCCACACAGTGAGCCATGGGTGTGTCCTAGTAAGTCAGCTCTGGGGTAGCAGATGCTACATATATCTATTCCTGTATTTTTTAAGAGTTTTCTTTACTTCTTACTGGCCAATCCCTCATTACTCTAATCTCCTGTTGTAGTTAACTCTTTATATTAAATTTTCTTTGTTCAAACTGCTCTGTGGTTTCTCTCTCCTGACTAGACCCAGATGGACACTAACAGTCACTAACGAATTTAGAGGAGGTATCTCCAAAACATGTTTGGATAGAGGAGCTTCAGGCTAAAATTAGAGTTCTTATTTTAAAGTAACCCAGGTTCAAACAAGAGCTAGCTGTACTTGTTTGCGTCTGTGGCATTAGATTCTCATAGGAGCGCAAACCCTATTGTGAACTGGGCATGTGAGGGATCTAGGTTGCACGTTCCTTGTGAGAATCTAATGCCTGACGATCTGAGGTGGAACAGTGACACCCTGAAACCATCCCCAGAACTCCTGTTGGTGGAAAACTTGCATGTGTCTTGCAGACAGTACTAGGATGGGGAAACTAGGCTATCAAGGAAAAGGTTACAAGAAGCCCCTTTTATTATTATTATTATTAAAGTTCTGGGTTACATGTGCAGAATGTGCAGTTTTGTTACATAGGTATACACGTGCCATGGTGGTTTGCTGAACCTATTAACCCGTCATCTATATTAGATATTTCTCCTAATGTTATCCTTCCCCTAGACCCCCACCCACAACAGGCCCTGGTGTGTGATGTTCCCCTCCCTATGTCCATGTGTTCTCATTGTTGAGCTCCCACTTATGAGTGAGAACATGTGTTGTTTGGTTTTCTGATCTTGTGATAGTTTGCTGAGAATGATGGTGTCCAGCTTCATCCATGTCCCTGCAAAAGACATGAACTCACCAATTTTTATGGCTGCATGGTATTCCATGGTGTATATGCGCCACATTTTCTTAGTGTATCACTGATGGACATTTAGTTGGTTCCAAGTCTTTGCTATTGTGAATACTGCCACACTAAACATATGTGTATATGTGTCTTTATAGAATGTTTTATAATCCTTCGTATATGCCCAGTAATGGGATTGCTGGGTCAAATGGTATTTCTAGTTCTAGATCCTCGAGGAATCACCACACTGTCTTCCACAATGGTTCAACTAATTTACACTCCCACCAACAGTGTAAAAGTGTTCTTACTTTTCCACAACTTCTCCAGCATCTGTTGTTTCCTGACTTTTTAATGACTGCCATTCTAACTGGTGTGAGATGGTATCTCATTGGGGTTCTGATTTGCATTTCTCTAATGACCAGTGACAATGGGCGTTTTTTCATATGTCTGCTGGCTGCATGAATGTCTTCTTTTGAAAAGTGTCTGTTCATACCCTTTGCCCATTTTTTGATAGGGTTGTTTACTTTTTTCTTGTAAATTTATTTAAGTTCTTTATAGATTCTGGATATTAGCCCCTTGTCTGATGGATACATTGCAAAAATTTTCTCCCATTCTGTAGGTTGCCTGTTCACTCTGATGATAGTTTATTTTGCAGTGCGGAATTTCTTTAATTAGATCCCATTTGTCAATTTTGGCTTTTGTTGCCATTGCTTTTGGTGTTTTAGACATGAAGTCTTTGCCCATGCCTATGTCCTGAATGGTACTGCCCAGGTTTTCTTCTAGGATTTTTATGGCCCTAGGTCTTATGTTTAAGTCTTCGATCCATCTTGAGTTGATCTGTGTATAAGATGTAAGGAGGTCCAGTTTCAGTTTTCTGCATATGGCTAGCCCGTTTTCCCAACACCACTTATTAAACAGGGAATCTGTTCCCTATTGCTTGTGTGTGTCAGGTTTGCCAAACATCAGATGGTGGTAGATGTGTGGTGTTATTTCTGAGGCCTCCGTTCTGTTCCATTGGTCTATGTATGTTTGGTACCAGTACCATGCTGTTTTGGTTACTGTAGCCTTGTGGTAAAGTTTGAAGTCAGGTAGCATGATGCCTCCTGACTTTGTTCTTTGTTCTTCTTGCC
Source organism: Macaca thibetana thibetana (assembly GCF_024542745.1). Taxonomy (NCBI): domain Eukaryota; kingdom Metazoa; phylum Chordata; class Mammalia; order Primates; family Cercopithecidae; genus Macaca; species Macaca thibetana. The sequence continues at coordinate 24,361,594 of NC_065597.1, read as the reverse complement.
CAGGATTGTCTTGGCTATGCGGGCTCTTTTTTGGTTCCATATGAAGTTTAAAGTAGTTTTTCCCAATTCTGTGAAGAAAGTCAGTGGTAGCTTGATGGGGATAGCATTGAATCTATAAATTACTTTGGGCAGTAAGGCCATATTCACAATATTGATTCTTCCTATCCATGAGCATGGGATATTTTTCCATTGTTTGTGTCCTCTCTTATTTCCTTGAGCAGTGGTTTGTAGTTCTCCTTGAAGAGGTCCTTCACATCCCTTGTAAGTTGTATTCCTGTGTATTTTATTCTCTTAGTAGCAATTGTGAATGTGAGTTCACTCATGATTTGGCTGTTTGTCTGTTATTGGAATACAGGAATGCTTGTGATTTTTGTACATTGATTTTGTATCCTGAGACTTTGCTGGAGTTGCTTATCAGCTTAAGGAGATTCTGGGCTGAGATGATGGGGTTTTCTAAATATATAATCATGTCATCCGCAAACAGAGACAATTTGACTTCCTCTCTTTCTATTTGAATACCCTTTATTGCTTTCTCTTGCCTGATAGCCCTGGCCAGAACTTCCAATACTACGTTGAATAGGAGTGGTGACAGAGGGCATCCTTGTCTTGTGCCAGTTTTCAAAGGGAATACTTCCAATTTTTGCCCATTCAGGATGATATTGGCTCTGGGTTTGTCACGAATAGGTCTTACTATGTTGAGATACATTCCACTGATACCTAGTTTACTGAGAGTTTTTATCATGAAAGGCTGCTGAATTTTGTTGAAGGCCTTTTCTGCATCTATTGAGATAATCGTGGTTTTTGTCGCTGGTTCTGTTTATGTGATGGATTACATTTATTGATTTGCGTATGTTGAACCAGTCTTGCATCCCAGGGATGAAGCCAACTTGACTGTGGTGGATAAGCTTTTAGATGTGCTGTTGGATTTGGCTTGCCAGTATTTTATTGAGGATTTTCGCATTGATGAGGATTTTCACATTAGGGATATTGGCCTAAAATTATCTTTTTTTTGTTGTGTTTCCACCAGGTTTTGGTATCAGGATGATGCTGGCTTCATAAAATGAGTTAGTGAGGATTCCCTCTTTTTCTATTGATGGGAATAGTTTCAGAAGGAATGGTGCCAGCTCCTCTTTGCAGAACTCAGCTGTGAATCCGTCTGGTCCTGGACTTTTTTTTGGTTGGTAGGCTATTAATTATTGCCTCAATTTCAGAACCTGTTATTGGCCTATTCAGAGATTCAACTTCTTCCTGGTTTAGTTTTGGGAGGCTCTATGTGTCCAGGAATTTATCCATTTCTTCTAGATGTTCTAGTTTACTTGAGTAGAGGTGTTTATAGTATTCTCTGATGGTAGTTTGTATTTCTGTGGAATCGGTGGTGATAACCCCTTTATCATTTTTTACTACATCTATTTGATTCTTCTCTCTTTTCTTCTTTATTAGTCTTGCAAGGAGTCTATCCATTTTGTTGATCTTTTCAAAAAACCACTTCCTGGATTCACTGACTTTTTGAAGAGTTTTTTGTGTCTCTATCTCCTTCAGTTCTGCTCTGATCTTAGTTATTTCTTGTCTTCTGCTAGCTTTTAAATTTGTTTAATCTTGCTTCTCTAGTTCTTTTAATTGTGATGTTAGGGTGTCGATTTTAGATCTCTCCTGCTTTCTCTTGTAGGCATTTAGTGCTATAAATTTCCCTCTACACACTGCTTTAAATGTGTCCCAAAGATTCTGGTACATTGTGTGTTTGTTCTCATTGGTTGCAAAGAACATCTTTATTTCTGCCTTCATTTCGTTATTTACCCAGTAATCATTCAGGAGCAGGTTGTTCAGCTTCCGCGTAGTTGTGCGATTTTAAGTAGGATTCTTAATCCTGAGTTCTAATTCGACTGCACTGTGGTCTGAGAGACAGTTTGTTGTGATTTCTGTTCTTTTACATTTGCTGAGAAGTGCTTTACTTCCAATTATGTGGTCAATTTTAGAATAAGTGCAATGTGGTGCTGAGAAGAATGTATATTCTGTTGATTTGGGGTGGAGAGTTCTGTAGATGTCTATTTGGTCTGCTTGGTCCAGAGCTGAGTTCAAGTCCTGCATAACCTTGTTAATTTCCTGTCTCATTGATCTGTCTAATATTGACAGTGGGGTGTTAAAGTCTCCCATTATTATTGTGTGGGAGTCTAACTCTCTTTGTAGGTCTCCAAGAACTTGCTTTATGAATCTGGGTGCTCCTGTATTGGATGCATATATATTTAGGATAGTTAGCTCCTCTTGTTGAATCCCTTTACCATTATGTAACGGCCTTCCTTGCCTCTTTTGATCTTTGTTGGTTTAAAGTCTGTTTTATCAGAGACCAGGATTGCAACCGCTGCTTTTTTTTGCTTTCCATTTGCTTGGTAGATCTTCCTCCATCCCTTTACTTTGAGCCTATATGTGCCTTTGCACATGAGATGGGTCTCCCAAATACAGCACACTGATGGGTCTTGACTCTATCCAATTTGCCAGTCTGTGTCTTTTAATCGGGGTATTCAGCCCATTTACATTTAAGGTTAATATTGTTATGTGTGAATTTGATCCTGTCATTATGATGCTAGCTGGTTATCTCGCCTGTTAATTGATGCAGTTTCTTCATAGCATCAATGGTCTTTACAATTTGGCATGTTTTTGCAGTGGCTGGTACCAGTTGTTCCTATCCATGTTTAGTGCTTCCTTCAGGAGCTCTCGTAAGGCAGGCCTGGTGGTGACAAAATCTCTCAGCATTTGTTTGTCTGTAAAGGATTTTATTTCTCCTTCACTTACGAAGCTTAGTTTGGCTGGATATGAAATTCTGGGTTGAAAATTCCTTTCTTTAAGAATGTTGAATATTGGCCCCCACTCTCTTTTGGCTTGTAGGGTTTCTGCAGAGAGATCCACTGTTAGTCTGATGGGTTCCCTTTGTGGGTAACCCGACCTTTCTCTCTGGCTGCCCTTAATATTTTTTCCTTCATTTCAACCTTGGTGAATCTGAAAATTATGGGTCTTGGGGTTGCTCTTCTCAAGAAGTATCTTTGTGGTGTTCTCTGTGTTTCCTGAATTTGAATGCTGGCCTGCCTTGCTAGGTTGGGGAAGTTCTCCTGGATAATATCCTGAAAAGTGTTTTCTAAGTTGGTTCCATTCTCCCCGTCACTTTCAGGTACACCAGTCAAACACAGATTTGGTCTTTTCACATAGTCCCATATTTCTTGGAGTTTTTGTTCATTTCCTTTCACTCTTTTTTTTCTCTAATGTTGTCTTCTTGCTTTATTTCATTAATTTGATCTTTGATCACTGATATCCTTTCTTCCGCTTGATCAAATCAGCTACTGAAGCTTGTGTATGCTTCACGAAGTTCTCATACTGTGGTTTTCAGCTCCATCAGGTCATTTAAGCTCTTCTCTACACTGGTCATTGTAGTTAGCCATTTGTCTAACCTCTTTTCAAGGTTTTTTGGTTCCTTGTGATGGGTTAGAACATGCTTCATTAGCTCGGAGAATTTTGTTGTTACTGACCTTCTGAAGCCTACTTCCATCAACTCGTCAAACTCATTCTCTGCCCAGGTTTGTTCCCTTGCTGGCGAGGAGTTGGGTTCCAAAGAATTTTCAGCCTTTCTGCTCTGGTTTCTCCCCATCTTTGTGGTTTTATCTACCTTTGGTCTTTGATGTTGGTGACCTACGAATGGGATTTTGGTTTGGATGTCCTTTTTGTTTATGTTGATGCTATTCCTTTCTGTTCGTTAGTTTTCCTTCTAACAGAGAGGCCCCTCAGCTGCAGGTCTGTTGGAGTTTGCCGGAGTTCCACTCCAGACCCTATCACCAGTGGAGGCTGCAGAACAGCAAATATTGCTGCCTGATCCCTCCTCTGAAAGCTTCATCCCAGATTGGCACCTGCCTGTATGAGATGTCTGTCGGACAAGGAGCCCTTTTATTGTTTTCTATTATTTTTATTTTTGACTCATGTGACTGGATGGGTTTTATTGTTATTATTTTTTAAAGATTATTCTACTGTCATATGTTTCCACAATGAAAGAGGATCATTTTTAAAGAGTACAGATTTTGGCTGGGCACAGTGGCTCATGCCTGTAATCCCGGGACTTTGTAAGGCTGAGGTGAGAGGACTGCTGGAGCCCAGGAGTTCAAGACCATTCTGGGCAATATAGTGAGACCTCATCTCTATTTAAAACAACAACAACAACAACAACAAAAAACGAACAAATATAAAGAATACAGGTTTTTCTCAGCAGGTGGCAGAGGATACACAATGGCTAAGAGGACAGAAAAAGAGACTTTCTGAAATATAAGCATGGAACATTTCAGACTTCCATAAAATGTGATCCTTTCCAAAGCCCATGAAAAAATGAATTGCTGTACAAAGTCTCCAAACATCTGAAGGTTAAATAACAAAACTTTAATTATGGTTTAAATTCAGATACTTACATCTGCCCCTGACACTTTCCCATCATCCTATCCTGCCCTTAACGTCCCTCAATACCATTTCTGCCTGCCCAATTCCTACCCGTCTTTGAAAGATCGGTTCTAATGCCAGCTGTCCTACAGGTTTTTCCTAGATCATTCCATCATGCCACAGGCTGCACCTCTGCCCTTACCTCTTTGCAGGTAAAAATAAATTCCTGTTATAAATTTCCCCAGCACTTTATCAGTAACTTTATTATGACATATGGGATATCAAGTTCTGGCCTACATTATGGTATTTCTGTATTTCCTTTACTAAACTCCAAGTTCCTTAAGGCTGGAGCCCTCTTTATCACTGTATGCTTACAATCAGCCCAGCAGTTTACAAAGTGAAGATGATGTTCAATGATCACATGTACAATAAACTTGGAGCTGACAGTGGTCTTTAAACACTCAAGTCTTTAAATGTGAAGCGCTGTCACATATGACTTTTTCTGAAGACCTCAGGTACGACAAAGCTGAACCAGACCAAAAATTAGGAAGAACTTTTAATAACTGTATCTGTACAACACTGAAAGGATTAAGGCCCAGTGCTTCTCAAACTTTGATGCTCATACAAATCAACTGGCAACTTGTCAAAACAAGGTTTTTCTGATTCAGAAGGTTGGCGATGTGGCCTGAGTGCCTGCCTTTGTAATGAGCTCTTGGGTGATGAGGATTCTGTCGGTCTTCAAACCACTCTTTGAGTAGCAAGGGGTTAATATGTGCTTCTCCAATTATCTGTGCTATGTTTTTTGTATTTCCAATTAATCCCAGATGAATATTTTGTAAAACATAATGACTTAATTCCTAGATAAATAAAATTCAACAGACATAAATTACTCTGTCAGACTGCTAACAGAGTCTCTAAACTCTTGTGCTTCTATGACCACGGGCAGGTAACAATTTGCAGACCATCACCAGCCTGCACATGACATCTTAGTAGCATCAGGCTGGATGATCATCTATCTGTCTGCCAAGAATGAAGTGAAAGTTGGAAATCAGGGCCTCTAAAAGCCCTTCCTTCCAGTCGTGGATTGTAAGAGTCACTCAAACCTACTGGGAAGCAGTCTTGCTCCACAGCCTTCTGCCATTCACAGCCATTTCTCTTCCGCATTTCTGGGACAGTCACCATTCCTTTCTAATTTTGTAACTACACAAACTTGTTCTTATTCTTACTGTCTTCACTTTTCCCCCAACTCCCCAACTTAAATCTCTATATACCTTTTGTTTTATTCCATTGTTTTGCATTTCTTTCCTTCCATATACTTTCATTTTTCTAATACCTACCAAAACATTTTCGCCTTAGATTTCCCTTTTTTATCTAGAATTTTCTCATCTTGCACTTTGTTTTTATCTCTGCCACATATAACTGAGAAGTCAATGAACTGTACTGAATGAGTAATGAATAATAATCATTTAAAAAGAGCTAAGCTAAAGGGTTAATAACTGATCATTTTTTCCTTGAGTGAGCCTACAAATCAACAGGCCTTTTCTATGTTCTCCGTCCCCATCTCAGAAGGCTACAGGATCAGACATGTAAATTTGTTGGAAGTCTTAATATTCTTTTATTATTACATGATTTCAATTTACAAACTCTCCTAGAAAATGCAGCAACCTTAAAATACCACCTTGACAATTTTACAACACTCTTAAAAAAATTAGAAACAATTGAGAGTATTATAAAAATGGGTCTCAGGTGTTCAAATACAAATACCATGCATGACACATTGTTCCCAGCTTTCCGTTTCTAGGGGAAGACATTTCCCCTCTCTGCCCTGTTGCTCAACTGTAAACAGAAGAGATTAAGGTGATTTGCAGTCTCTTCCATCCCTGAACATTTCTTGACTGAGCTGCTGAAACGAGCTATATAGAATTACTGCAGAGACTCAGCCCCGAGACCTACCCTAGTAAGTCTTCGAGGCTTAACTCTGGCCAAATCAATCAGTACTCGAGGATTTATAATATACTTCTTGCACATCATGTGGTCCAAATTTATTTTTCTCCCAAGCACCCATCCTCTGTCCAAACTTTTTAAAAAAATTTTCTGTTCTATTACAGTAGAACAGAAAATAAAACAATATTCATTTTATTTTCTTGACAATATGGAAAAAAAGGACATAAGAAAAGTCACTGACTACCAGCTAAAAAAGAAGTTGGTATCCATGTTCCAGTGGATACCAAAAAAAAAAAAATTCCAAAGTTTTACATCCATGAAAGGGGTCTACAACTTGTAAGTAACTAAAATTGAGCCAAAGTCATCCACTGGGTACATACAGTTCTCTTCTTGCTTCCAAACTGCTGGAAAAGTTCAATGTGTCTAAATGCCACAACAGACCACCCAGGTAATAGGCCTGGTCATTGTCTTCTAAGAATCATTTTAGACGTGACTGAATGGGGTGTGACGTAACAGTGATAGAGAATAAGTCTTCGTGACTTTTCTTCCCCTCTGATGTAAAAGCTTGTCTCCAATAGAAGCAAAGAAACATATTTAAATAGAAAACAAGAGAATGTAATGTTGAAGAAGTCAAGATTTGCAGAAATTTGCGGGTGATTCATGGGCATTACTCATACAATTTCAAATGAATCATGTCATCATGTCACCTTGGATTGTGTCGCTACCAGGAACGGACTCTGAGATATTTGAAGACGGGCCTGTGTAGCTTCTTCCTGTACCCACTTACGCCAAACTAATAATTCATATTCCCATGGGGAATTTGTTTCACAGATGCCTTCCAACTGCTTTTTTGTCTTCAGGAGCTCCTGAAAATAGACATTCAGGGAAGAGGATTTTTAGGGCAGTGAAACCACTCTGGGTGATACTGTAATAGTGGATCCGTGTCATGACACATTTGTCCAAACCCACAGAAGGCATACCACCAAGAGTGAACCCTGATGTCGACTACAATCTTTGAGTGACAACGATGTGCCAATATAGGTTCAGGAATTGTAACAAATGTATACCACCCTCGTGTGGGATATTGATAATGGGGGAGGCTGTGCATGGGTAGGGATGGGGGTACATGGGATATATTTGTATCTTCCTCTCAGTTTTGCTGTGAACGTAAAGTTGCTCTGAAAAATAAAGCTTTTGGCATGCTGGCTCACACCTACCAATCCCAACACTTTTGGAGGTCAAAGTGGGAGAATTGCTTGAGCCCAGGAGTTTGAGACCAGCCTGGACAACAGAGTGAGACCTCCTCTCTACAAATAAAATAAAATAAAATAAATTAGCCAGTTGGGGTGGTGTGCACATCTGTGGTCCAAGCTACTTAAGAGGCTGAGGTAGGAGGATCACTTGAGCCCAGGAGGTCGACGCTGCAGTGAGCTGTGATCATGCCACTGCACTTCAGCCTGGGCAACAGAGTGAGACCCTATCTCAAAATAAATAAACACATAAAAATAAAAAAAGGATCTTTTTAGTACCCATTCAACTTAAACGAAATATCAATTTGCAGTTAATGTTTCCATTAACAGATGGCCTTGTCTCACACAAGCGTTTACAGCCCACTTTTGTGGGTGGGAAAACATCAACCCCTCTATCTCACAGTTCCTGCCATCCAAGAATTCCATCTACATGGAAGAAGAGCATTTTCACAGATGTCTGAGACACAACCAGAGGTCTCAGAGGGAAACCCAAGGAAGCCCCTCATCAGGCAGTGGGGTGTGGACTGGGTGTCAGGGGCCTAGAGGTGAGCTGCCCTCTGTACAGCTCCATGAGCTACGCAGGCTAATACCAAGGTGCTCTCCCACTGGACAAAGCCACGTTAGTGGAGTGCTGAGGGGAGGAGAGAACACCACCACACAGGATGGTCTTGGTGACCTGCCTGGGAACCGCCATCAGCCTCACACTGGAGCACTGAGAGCAAAGGGGATAAGGCAGGGGAAGGGGAGGAAATGCAGGAACCTGCAGGGGGCACCTCCTCTCACTGAGCTCAGAGCTGGACTCTTTACTATTTCCTTTCATTTCCCTCTATTCATTTCTCTCTGCCACTAATTCTTTTTACCTAGATTATGGTTTTTACTCACCATAAACACTTTTTCCTCATACAGATCTTAGAATCATTTGAATGGACTTTTTTTTTTGAGACACAGTCTCATTCTGTTGCCCAGGCTGGAGTGCAGTGGCGTGATCTTGGCTCACTGCAACCTCTGTCTCATTCAACCTCTGTCTCTGCAACCTCGTTCAAGCGATTCTCCTGCCTCAGCCTCATGAGTAGCTGGGATTGCAAGTGTGCACCACCACACCCAGCTAATTTTTGTATTTTTAGTAGAGAGGGGATTTCACCATGTCGGGCAGGCTCATCTCGAACTCTCGACCTCAAGTGATCCGCCCACCTGGGTCTCCCAAAGGCCTGGGATTACAGGGGTGAACTACCATGCCCGGCCACGTATTTTTAGTAGACACAAGATTTCACCATGTTGTCCAGGCTGGTCTTGAACTCCTGACCTCAGGTGATCTGCCTGACTCAGCCTCCGAAAGTGCTGGGATTACAGGCGTGAGCCACTGTGCCCGGCCATTTGAATGGATTTTAAGAGTAGTTCCCCAGTCTGCCTTCTCAGAATGTTCAGGAGAGCTTTATAAAAAAACAGATTCCTAGGTTCCAAACTAGGCCAATCAAATCCAGTCCAAGCATGTGCATGTTAAAAAAGTTCCCAGCTTGTCCTGACCTCCTCCATGCCTGGAACACCATCCCTCCACCCACCACCACCACCACCCCATAGTCACACAGTTTAATCCTTCCCTGGATCCAGGTCTCTGCTCCAATAATACCTCCAAAGAGCAGCCAAGGTACCCGCCATGTCTAAAACAACAAGCTTCCAACCCCTTCCCTTGCTTTATTTTTCCATAGAATTTATCACCATCTAGTATGATGCATTTGTTTAATGTCAATATCCATGAAAATAGGGACTTTGTTTTGTTTCCTGCTCTATCCCCATACCAAATAAAATGGTACTGAACGGGCACTTGATAAATATGAATTGACTTGATAAATGAGCACAGAGCCAGCTTAAAGAACCAGTAGATTTTAATATCGTGATGTTGGTGACTATTCTCATGTGGCTCTGTAGTCAAATGGCCACACTGTTTAGAATGGCATCATGAACTGGCTGAGCGGTTGTGAGCTTTTCCGCACTCCATCCCACTGCTTTGTCCTCCATGAGAAGGGGATTCTTTCTCTCCATATCAACCCAGGGTGTGCTGGACAGTCAGCAGTTCAATTCAATGCTCAAATGTTCCACTATCCACAGCTGCCTGAATGTCCCCAGTGCAATAATCCAAATGGGAACTGGACTCTAGGGCTGGCTATAGGAGGAGGCTTTCATTTGGGAATAAAATAGTCGCACACCATCTCAGCCCGCTTCTCTGCTCTCTACTCAACATCACACATGCCCTGCCTGGGAAGATTCGGAGATGCAATGTAGTGAAAAGTCAGGAAAGGTTTCAGGAAAATCAAGGGTTTACTGTCCAGGTATCTTCATCCCACCAACCAACAACACAGTAACGAAGGTGACGGAGACCCACCTTCACAAGGGAGGTGCAGAAGCAACTCCCAGGAGGCCACAGCCACAGTCCTATCCTTCCCCGACAGCCTCCCTTCCCCCAACTATACAACACAGGCAGATCCACAGAAACCTTTCCATTCCCCTCTTGATATCACATCATCCACTTTGAAGAGGAAATATAATGTAGCATTTTGTATTTAGCTTTGCTCTGCGTAACCATGTCCAATTACATCTGTATCTGGAAGAAATATGAGAATAGCAATTATGTATCTTTGAGAGTCATGTGATTTGAAGAAAGGAGAAATTTATCTCAAGGAAGGTTATGTTTTCTGAAAAGAGAACATAGCAAGTGTGACTTACAAATGAAATGGGAAGACAGTGCAATGAAACTTCTGCAGAGTGTGCATGTGTTTGGGGGACAGGAAGCAGGAAGACAGCAGTCACAGAGCACCCCGGGACTGTAGACGTGCACAACTATAAGTCACAACTGGACCAGGGAGGAACGCAGCCACCCCTAGAGGGAGAGCTACAAAGTGTAACCAAACCAGTGAAAACTGGATTGGTGGATAGGTGGTTTGTTTTGTGTAGCTAGCCTCCTCACTGCACCAAGTGAGATATTAGGTACTAAGTATGGATTCGGAAATAAGATCTCAACTAGTTGGTAGTCTCCGCCCTTGAGGAGCTGACAAACTTTTACTTCTAACCATAGACTTAATGTCAATGAAATGAAATGCTATGAATCATTTCTGGTTTGGATTTTAATCCAGTCATGTAAGCCTCTAGCATTATGTTTCATGATATAAAGTATCCACTGTGTTCCATAAATCCTTTTCCCCCCAGGCTGTTCATAGCCTATTCCTCCCCAGTTGTCCCTAATTAGTAAATGGTACTATTTTCTACCCACCTGCTTAAGTCTAAAATTTCAGAGTCCACCTATTAAATACAGAAGGAATGACTGAGTTATAAAATAAAAGTGGATACTAAAACTGGTGAATGCAGGTTGGTGAAGAATGGGATATTTACATAATCTCAAAGTGTTGCTCCCACAAATTATTAATTATAAAAAGAAAAATAGATTAACCTAGTGGAGTCCTTTTTTTTGGCGGGGGGGGCGGATGGAGTCTTGCTCTGTTGCCCAGGCTGGAGCGGAGCGGAGCGGAGTGGAGTGGAGTGTGATCTCGGCTCACTGCAATCTCTGCCTCTTGGGTTCAAGCGATTCTCCTACCTCAGCCTCCCAAGTAGCTGGGACTACAGGCACATGCCACCATGCCCGGCTTATTTTTTTTGTATTTTTGGTAGAGATGGGGTTTCACCGTGTTAGCCAGGATGATCTCGATCTTCTGACCTTGTGATCCGCCTGCCTCAGCCTCCCAAAGTGCTGGGATTACAGGAGTAAGCCACTGCGCTTGGCCCTAAACCTAGAGGATACCTCTTAAATCACGTGATCAAACTGAACAATACCCATGTTGGGACAAACGAACATCACGGGTCTCCTGATATGATGCACCGAAGAGGACATGGTATCAATTCCGTGGCGTTCTTGCCAAAAATGCACCCCTCCCACCCAACTTAATCATAAGAAACCAAGCAAACCCAAGACAAGGGATATTCTATAAAAAAACTGATCAGTACCCACCAGAAGAGCTATGGTCATGAAAGACAAGGAAAGACTGAGGAACCACCACAGATTGGAGACCAAGGAGACAAGACAGTTGTAAGCACTGTGGAGCAGGCGTGTGCTATGTACAAGAGAGGGCAGAATCAGCTCTCGGGAGAGTGGTCACAGGAGGCTTCACAGAGATGGCACCCAACTCGGGTTGGCTGAGCACTTGCAGGCATACTTGGAGGGAGAGCAAGTACACCAAGGAAGGGGGACAGCAAAAGCATTAGAGTAAAGGACTACATCCCAGGTGTGAAAGTTGATCATACAAACTGGGGTCATTCTAGTCACACCCAATTAAATCTGAGTCAAGGACCAGGGTAAAAAGCATTTAGGGCACATAGCTCCTGCTCCAGGAACTAACTTTTCCACAAGACCAGCTGCTGAAACAGCCTGCTGCAACCCCACAGCCAGTCTGACCTGGTAGCTTGCTGAAATGACTTGCCACGTCTCCACCTGGTTTATCCACCACTGTTGCTTGCCAGTTCCTGAAAGCTTCTCTAGAGTTCATGAGTTTTCTTTTTTTTCTTTTTCTTTTGTCTTTTTTTTTTTTTTGGAGACAGATTTTCACTCTTGTTGCCCAGACTGAAGTGCAATGGCATGATCTTGGCTCACAGCAACCTCCGCCTCCCAGGTTCAAGAGATTCTTCTGCCTCAACCTTCCAAGTAGCTGAGATTACAGGCATGCGCCACCATGCCCGGCTAATTTTGTATTTTTAGTAGAGACAGGTTCCTCCATGTTGGTCAGGCTGGTCTCAAACTCCCGCCCTCAGGTGATCCACCCACCTTGACCTCCCAAAGTGCTCGGATTACAGGCATGAGCCACCGCGCCCAGCCTTCCAAGGGTTTTCTTTCAGAATATGTCCCAGTCTTCTCTTTGTTCTTCTGACATATTGAAGACCACCCAGTCTGGGCATATGTCCCAAAATGTAATTGTTGCTTCCCAAATAAACCGTTTTAAATTTAGAGATTTGCTCTATATTGTATACGACTTCAACAAAGGAATGAGAGAATGCAAGGAATTTGGCAAAGCTAGAAAGCGGAATGCAGCCATGTGTATGAGGGGACAGGGTGGGATATGGGGAAGAGCTGTTCCTGAAGGACTTCCCACAAACAAACTTGGACTTCGCCTTGAGGGAAATGGAGCCGCTCCTTCAGAATCTGGTTTTCTTTTTTTCACCTATTGATTTTGAAACAATTTTAGATTCTAAAAAAAGTTTTAAAAAATTGTGCTGAGTTCCTTCGCACCCTACAATTATCCAAACTCAGAAATAAATATTGTTACAGAACTACTAATTACACTATATGCTTTATTCGAGTATCACCACTTTCTCCCCCTCAGTGTCCTTTCTCTGTTCTGGGATCCAATCTAGTCCCAACCTGCAGTTAGCTGTCATGTCTCTAATTGGTGACAGTTTGTCCTTCCTTCCTTGTCTTTGATGACCTTAACACTTTGATGTGCACTGGTCAATTACTTCGCATCTCGTTCCTCAACTGGGATTTGTCTTTCTTCTTTTTTGGAGACATGGTCTCTGTTGCCCAGGGTGGAGTGCAGTGATACGAGCACAGCTCACTGCAGCCTCAAACTTTCAGGCTCAAGTGCTCCTCCTCCCTCAGCCTTCTGAGTAGCTGGGACTACAGGTATGCGCCACCATGCCTGACTAATTTTTAAAGTTTTTGTAAAGATGGGGTCTTGCTATGTTACCCAGGTTGGTCTAGACTCCTGGGCTTCAGCAATCCTCCTGCTTCAGCCGCATACCTGCCAGGATTACAGGCTTGAGCCACCATGCTTGTTCTGTTTAACTTCTCATAATTCCACTGAGGTTATGCATTTTTAGCAGACACACTACAAAAATGACCTTGTATCCTTGTCTGTATCATATCAGGGAGAACATGATATTGCTATGTCTTGTTACTAGTGATGTTGAACTTTGTCACTTGGTTAAAGTGGTGCCTGTCGGGTTTCTCCACTGTTAAGTTATAATTTTTCCCTTTGTAATAAGTATACAAAAGGAGATAATTTGAGAATATATAAATATCTTTTTCTCCTCAAAATCTCACCCTTTTTGTAGCCATCAGTAGATCTTGTCTGCTACAATAACTGTGGTACTTCAATGATGATTTCTATCCTCTATTCCTTCTACATATACACATTGAAATTCTTTTATAAGAAAGACCCATCTCCTCTCCTCCATTTATTAGTTTATTCATCCATTTATTCATTTATCCATGCACAGGCACATGGGTGTTTATCTTCTTCTCTGGAGTAGAATGCAATGTTCTATTGTTATTTATTTTCTTGCTCACATTGCTGAAGCACTGGCCTCCGGGAGTCCCTTCCGGGTGGCTCCTGTGCCCTGCACAAAGCCTCTGTCTTCTGAGTTCCTCAGTGCTTTCCGGCACAAAATGCTCCAGCCTCTTTGTGTCTTTTTCCTGCCCCAGCACTGAATCAGCCACGTCTCTGGAGATTAGAGTTTTAAACATTATCCAATTACATTCTAGAAACACCACTCTGGCGGCAGCAGTGTGGAGACTGATGGGGGCTGAGCAGGGAGGCAGACGGACCAGTGAGAGGTCCTGCCACAAGTCAGAACTGATGGAAGCTGGCACTTGAGCATGGGCAGGGCCAGTGGCAATGGTGAAGAGGAGACAGATTCCAGAGATGTGAGAGGTAGAAACGAGAGGCATGGGCATCAATTAGATGCTGAGAGTGAGGGAGGTGGTGGTATCTCTGTTGCCTCCCAGATTTCTCCTGGGGAGTCTGGTAGTATATTAACCCACAAAGTCAATGGAGGACAGCCCACTGGCGGGGGAAGGGAGCTAGGCTGACTGGGTTTAAGGTGGCCATGTAGCGGGCTTGGTATCAGCGGGTGTGGAGCTCAGGAGAGAGGTCAAGGCAGTAGCATCTCTGGGGTGGATGAGATCACCATGGGAGAGTGCAGGGTGAGGATGGAATCTTATGCCTAATCAAGGAATAGGAACAGATGAGGAGGAGAGCTAGAAAAGCAAGCTGTGGGCAACATGGGACAAAAGGTGCCATAGAAGCCTTGAGAGACTGAGTATCAACAAAACGTATTAACAAAAAGATCTAACAGTGATAAATACAGCAGACAGGTCAAGATAAATACGTTTTCACTTGATTTGGCAATTATACATAGCAATTTTTTAAAGAACAGTTTTAATGGAGTCGTAAGACATAAGCCTAACTGCAGATTGAACAAAAACCAGGAACCGAGACTGTGCACAAGATAGAGATATTATTCTTTCAAGAAGCCTGGCTGCAAGGTCAGGGAAATTATGCACTTGTTAGAAGAGGATGTTTGCTTTTTTCTTTTTTTTCCAATATAAGTAGAGAGTTTATCTGGCCACATTTGAGGGCTGCAACCCAGGAACACCGATTCCAGTTGCCCTGAATGAATCTATGCTTCCTCTGTTTGCTTTTAACAGATGCGTTTGTTCAACATTTGCACATCTCCTACATGCCAGGCATTGGGAAAGATGAGCAGACTTTTCTGCTGGGGCAAAGAATCCAGGAGAGAAGGAAAAAATATAGAGGAGAAGGAAGAGAATAAACAACAGGAGAAAAAGGGTGGAGGAAGAGGAGATGAGAGAGTCAGGGAGGATAGGCCTTGACTATCAATCTTTGCTCTACAGAAGACTGGCATATAAATCATCATTAGGTCTAATTAGCGTTTTAAACATGATCTTCAGAGTTACAAGATTTTATGCCCAGATTTTAAAAAATCTAATACTGTAGATGAAAGGGTGACAAATTACAACCTGCTGCCTGTTTAGCCATGGAGATAGAAATGGTTGTTATATTTTTAAAAGGATGTTAAAACAAAAACAAAGAAGAATATGTGACCAAGACCACGGGGCTTGCAAAGCACAAAATTATTTCTGACCCTTCAGAGAAAAAGTCTGCCAATCCCTGCTCTGAATGTTTTTACAATAGCAAACACACAACATTTAAAAATCCAGTCTAACAGATATGTGAAATAACAATTTTTGAGAAATCATTTCCAAAAGTGATGAAGTAATGCTGATAGATCTTAAAAAATGGTGACAGATCTAAAAAAAAAAACATAAGTAAGACACACACTGCTAGGGTCTTTATATGATAAGACAGTTTTCCTGGACAGTAACCTGGCTTCATGTAACAAACAACAAATCTGTTTCTATCTTCAGACCTGGGATATAGTCTCCAAAGTAGGTTTACCTGTACTCACAAAAAATACAAAAAGAACCCAAACTCTTTTTCTGATTTGTTTATGGTGTCATGATTCAGAAGGAAAAAACCCTACAAATTAAATGGCAAATGGAATGACATTTCTGAAGCATATAACATGAAACAGTAATATGACATAATAACAGCTATTAAAAATGACAACTATGGGCATTACACTGAGATACAAGAGAGATGTAAAATGAATTCAAGTAAAAAGATGAACCGTAAATAATATGTAAATATAGATTTCAACTACTTCAACTGTAACTATACATTAAGTACACTGTTCAGAAATTGAGGGCAACATAAACTAAGCTCCAGTGTAATTTCCCATTTTTTTTTGTGTATAAAATAGATTTTTAAAATGTAAATCCAGTTCATGTAATTTTGAAAGTGAAGCAGTCAATAAAATTTTTCTCTTATAAGACAAGTTTTGAAAATGCATGTTAAAATTTTAAGAGTTCAAAGACGATTAAAATGATGATGCAGCAACTTGTGAAGCCAAGAAATTCTGCTTGAATGAAACAAGCCTGGTTCCTTGTTCTGGTCACACCCTGACCTTTTGGAAAGGTACATAAAAGAAAGGCATTCATGCCACAACCTGTCAAATAGTTCTAGATTTTCTACTTTGGTGTTCTATTTCAGAGGCTATTCAGAGGCTCTTTCTACCTAACCTCAAGACCCCATGCAAATGAGCATCTCAAGAACAAGCCCCTTCACTCTGGGGGGTACTCTTATAAGTCTCCCCTATCTAATTAAAAACAGGCTCATCTTTTTTTTTTTTTTTTTTGCTACAGTACACAAGCAGCACTTTAGATACCATAAGAGCTCCATATTTCAGAAGTGAGTTCACGTTTCTACTCACTTTCCATTTTCTCTTGCCCAATGTAGAGAGTTACAAGGAAGATAAAATGTTGTGCCTTTTCGAAGAAAGTAGACCTCCTAAATGAATCCAAAAGGAAGGCAGGAATTCATGTGAATTTATCATTGTCTTTGTACTCGTCCTTTTTGTGTAGTTCAAACCGAGGCATTAAGTGAGTGTTAAGAGACTGCCTCCTTTTTCCTTTTTTAGAAAGCAGATAGTGGGCGTAGGGGAAACAAAAACTACAGCCCCCAACACACCCCTCCAGTTCCCTTTAATAAAAGAGAGGCAGCTCCAGGATGAACTTCCCGTTAGCATCTTTAAGCTCCGTCTGAAAACCACCTTTTTGCTTCTGGCGCCTCCTTAATTTATAATCCACTGCTATAACTTCTCCAAACAACTTGAAGCTGAAAATGCCTTCCAAAATGTTGTCAAGGAAATGAATGCTTCTCAATTAATTCTTTAGTCATGTTGAGACAAAACGCTCTCTCATCGGAGCTACTCTTTCTGAATAAAGAATTCGGTCTCTTCTTCTCGCAGCTTTCTTGGCATCAGAAATTGCAATCGTGGGAGCTGACCATGCCATCTAAAACAGTCCAGAATTAAGACTCTAAACTCTGTTGTAAAACGGTTTATTCTGTCCCTTTGCCCTACCCCACAAACGTATTCAGCTACATACTAAAATGTTATGGCAGAAAGTTCAACTTTACTTGGAAGTAGTATATTCAGCATCCTGAACTCTGACCTTTTACTTTTTTCGGCAGGACAGTCATGCACCATGTAATGACGTTTCAGTCCCTGATGGATAGCATATACAACAGTGGACCCGTAAGATTATCGTGCCGTATTTTTACTGTGGTTTTTCTATGTTTAGATACACAAAATATACTTACTGCTGTGTTAAAACTGCCTACAGTGTTCAGTACAGTCATATGCTGTATAGGTCTGTGGCCTGGGAGCAACAGACTACACCAGATAGTCCAGGCATGTAGTAGGCTATGCCCTCTAGGTTTGTACACTCTGTGATGTTCGAACAGTGACAAAATTGCCCCATGATGTATTTCTCAGAATGTATTGGTGCCATTAAGCAATGCTGACTCTACATACGTATCACAGACAACTCAATTATCTTTTTTTTTTTTTTTTGAGACGGAGCTTCACTCTTGTTGCCCAGGCTAGAATGCAACAGTGCGATCTCGGCTCACTGCAACCTCCGCCTCCCGGGTTCAAACACTTCTCCTGCCTCAGCCTCCCGAGTAGCTGGGATTACAGGCATGTGCCACCACGCCCGGCTAATTTCTTTTTTGTATTTTTAGTAGAGACGGTGTTTCTCCATGTTGGTCAGGCTGGTCTCGAACTCCTGACCTCAGGTGATCCGCCCACCTTGGCCTCCCAAAGTGCTGGGATTATAGGCGTGAGCCACGGCGACCGGCCAACTCAATTATCTTACATATGAAAGTTCTGCTTACGGACTGAGTGCCCCAGGCCCTGGGCATAAAAGATGATGGGCTTGAAAATTACCCAGTCCATATGTCTACTGGTTTTCCACACTAAATGAAAGGCAATGATGCACGCCTTGCTGGAGGCACACACCATGAATTAAAGGAGCCTGCTGGAGGGAGTGATTATTTGGCAGAGTTGGAAAAATCTTACAGAGAAAGAGATACTTGAACCGGGCCTTGAAGGATGAATATGAAATTATCTGCCAAGCAAGAGTAGGAAGTCAAGGAAGGCAGAGAGACAAGAAACACATGCAGAAAGCAAAACACATTCACAGACAGGTGAAGTACTCTGCAGAGCTGTCAAGGACTAGAAGAATATAATTAAGGTGTTTAAACAGCAATGTTAACTCAAATTCAACACATCTAAGACAGACTGTTATCTCTGCGACTTTCCCTAGGCAGCCAGGCTCAAAACCTGTTGTCTCTTTCTTCTTCATTCTTAGTTCTCATGTTCAATTAGCATTCAGTTGATTTCCTCCCTAATTCTGGAGACCCACTGCCACCTTGGTGCCTAGGACACTGTCCCAGTGTGCTGCTCTCAATCGGTCTAGTAGCTCCATGTTCATCCCTTCCTGGTCCTGTAGATACACAGCAACTAAATACCTTCTTAAAGTAGGGCTTCAGCATAGTACTAGTCTTTCATGATCACCAACTGATGATAAAGTAAAAATCTAAACCAATAACCCGGCATGCTAGAATATGTCTTACCTTCCTCCCAGCCACTGTTTCTATTCACTACCCTGAACATGTGCCTGATGTTCCTACATTTATCTTTTGTTCTGCCTCAATGGCCCTGCTGTCCCCTTTCACCCACCCTACTCCTACTCATCCTCTCCAAGGCTGTGTTCAAATACCATTTCCTCCATATGTGATCGTCCAAGTAGTTCTTCCCTTCACAATTCCTACAGCTAGAAGTATCTGTATAATTAAAATAGCTTTTGTTCTATACTCTGTTTTTTCACAACTAAGCTGTAAAACTTGAGAGCAGACTCTGTATTTCACTAATCTTTCTACACTGTCCTGACTTTAATGCCCACAGTAAGTGTGATGAACATCATCTGTTGGTGACGATGAAGAAGGCGACAGCATGCCTGGGAGCCATCCTTGGCTGTGAGCCATCCCTGGTCTGCCCTTTTCCTCACCAACATGTCTTGGTGCCAAATGTCTGTAATCCAGCTGCTGTGTCCACCTCCACTGCCAAACCCTGGCCTAGGCCATCCCACTTTCCATCTGAACAACTGCAGTGCCCGCTGAAATGGCCACTGATTCCACTCTTGGCTTTTATAGAGCACACCCAGCAGCAATACATTGGAGTGACTTTAAAACAATGTACAAACAAGATGCTATATTCCTCTTTTAGAATACATCACTGCCCATCCATAGCCCCTGGATTTAGAAAAAGCCTAAATTCTCTATCAGACTCAACTATGCCATAAATTGCATTTTTGTCCCTTTCTTACACCCCACCACCTCCCCAGCCAGCTCCACACGGCAGCAGAAGTTTCATCTTCTTTGGAAGCAGTCTAAATGCCAGCTCTAACTCAGGGACCACAGGCCTTCCCAGCCTCTCATCTGTGTCGATGCCATCCCACCCTTTCCTCACCACTCCCAGGTATGTGATGCTCTGTTCCCAGAGAGGCCTGACCTGGTCCTGGTGCCACCCCTGGTCCTGGTGCCTCCCCCTGCTCTTCTCGTGCCTAGGCCTCTTCCTTCCTCAGATCTCAGCTTCAACGGCACCACCTCGGAGCAGGGATCCTGTCACCCAGGCCACAGCGGCAGCCATGCCCATCCTCTGTGGACTTCCTTCAGTGCACTCATATGGCTTTGTAATTAGATCTCTTTACCACTCACCTTCCCAGGTAGCCCCCATGGATGCTGGCACCCCATCTAGAAAGGTCAATGAACAAACGAGCATATTAGAGAGGCTTAGCCAAGAACTGATGTTCTCTACTTAAAGAAAGTCGTTTCTGTAAATGTGATTAATTGCGGTAACTACTATAATAGTAAATGGTCAAATCAGCCAATTAAATTCTTTTAGGGCAGACTATCAGAAGTGTCTACTCTGATAAACACAGCAAATCTATTCTCTGCTCATTTTTGAGATTCTGAAACTACCCATAACACAGGGATGTTCTAAAAAAAAATAAGTGCAATCGAACATAATCTTTAAATCTTTAGTTTTATGTTTATTTCCTTCTCCAGCCCCACAGAGATAGAAAAATAAATAGACTGACATAGGTCTCCACATACTGTGTTAGTTTCGATACTCTTTGTGGGAGATCACTGAATACATGCTCCAGTGGCAGGCAGTACAAGAGGATGGAATCCCGGAAGGCGCAATCCTCTGTAAGTGACTGAAATGGAGGCTCCAGGAGGGCAGTGGCCTTGCCAGTTGGTTGCTGCTATCTTGCTAGTACACAGCCACTGCTGAGATGTCTCCAGTTATCTCCTCTGCATGTGTTGAATGACTACACCTGTAATCAACTCCCTAAACAACACCCTAATTATATATAAGGCCCCTTTACTGTGAAGAAACAATGCACAGTATATCTCAGTAACCTTAGACAATGCTAATTCTTGAACTGTAATCTACTGTTGGTAAACACATCCCCACAGCATATGGGTTAAGGCACTGATGACATTTCTTAAGGATGTCCCAAGACCTGTGATGACGGTGAATATTTTCATAACCCCTTTTCTAATCACTATGAAAGAAGCCTGTAAATAAAAGAAATGGTAACTTATTTTGCTCACGCCCCCCACTCAGCGGGTGATAAAAATGAGATGTCCATTCCTTTCCTACCAACAGCTGGGGTTACAATTTTTAGGCGGGAAATAAAGTTGATAGCTTTGGTAGCACAAGACAGTAGCTGTTAAGGAGCCCAAGCAGAACAACAAACCAACCCACCAAAAATCCCGAGAGAAGTCTCTCATCTGTTATAGTAAGTGTCAAATCCCTGTACCAACTTTCATGTAAGGAAGAGAAGCTAGAAGTTGTGGGAAACTATTCCCTTGACTAACCAAATGGAAGACTATATAATTAGCCAATGGGTCCTGCTGGCTTCCAGCTCCATCACTGAAGTAGACTAGGCGCTGTGGCATGGAGAGGAGAATGGCAAACACGAATATCAGGGGCCTTTCTAAGGATTTTCATCGTCCTTCAAAATCCCACTGTCCTTAAACTTCTGGCTTCACTTCTAGCGAATGTTCTCTGTGGGTTAGAAGACTCATATCAAACTCACAGCCTAAATGTGAGGTTTCAGTATGAAGTGTCTTACAATTCAGGGACTGATCAATATAAACAATTTAAGTAACAAAAGTGCAAATATTTTGAGCTCAGTAATTAAACAATTTAATATTATTCAGAGGCGCAGGCAGTTGTTACTGATGAATGCTAATATGACCATAAAACTACGTTTCAAAATATATCTACTCATATTAATATGTTACCATAAAAATCACAAGCATCAAATGGTCTTTAAAATTGTTCTTAAAAACAGAAACACTTTGTAGTTGAGAGAACCACAAAATATCTACGAGCAAAAATATACATTTAAGTTTCTATAAAAACTCAACTTCAAAAAAACCCCAAAGATATTTAATTGGTCTATATTCCATTATTCAACAGTCACCTTTTAAAAACTAGTCCTCCCATCTTCCATTTATGATATGCATTGGCATATCTAGGGCTTTACTGGCAGAAAGCCCTCTAGGCTTTACTCTACTGAAATGGAGGGCAGTGGCCTTGCCAGTTGGTTGCCATCATCTTGCTGGTACCTACCCGCTGCTGAGATGTCTTATCTCCTGTGTATGTGGTGAACACTGGAGATAACTAACAAAACATTTCGCCAATATCTTATTTTCCCTAAGTATCCCATTTTTCTAATTTATTTGAACAGAGGAAAAGTCCAAATCCCTTCACTATAATAGCAAATGGCAAAGCACTACGTATTTCTATTTCGCAGTATTTCTGTAACAATTTTATGAGAAATTAGGGCATTCACCATTTATTCCCAGAGAGAAATGGATGCAGCAAACATCTGACCATCATTCTATGGCTAAGTCACTCTTTGGCCCTAAGTACTTAGGAAGATGATTTAACTCTGCTTTTCCGAGCACCAGGATCAGGAACTCTGGCAGAGTGTCCAGGCATCTAGATGCACATAGAATCTTTATGCTCCACAGAGCCAGAGCTGCCACCTTTACCTGAGCCTTTGATTTTCTTCCTTCTTTGGATTCATTGTGGCTTAGGAGGCAGAGAACCCACGGGAAGCACTCAAATGCAAGGTCGCAACCATAGTCTGCCACTTGTCACACCCCACACCCCCGCATCTCCACCCTTAATCCAGAATTCAAACTCACAAATCATTCATTTATATTACAGCTTTAGTACACAAAATGATAGTCTTGTATCTTTCAGAAGGATGATGCAACCCTGTGAAGAACTTACTGCATGGCACTCATAGGCCAAAGGAACCCTTATTTGTCCTAATTATGTTTTCTTTACAAATTATAAATAGATTTTAAGTCCCACTTTGATATCATAAGAACTTGTTAACACTTTAAACAATGGATAAGGCGGTTTTATAAACTGGATGCTTAGTCTATATCATCCAAATATAAATCCTAAGGAACCAGAATTTCTTTTTTTTTTTTTTTTTTTTTTTGAGACGGAGTCTCGCTCTGCCGCCCAGGCTGGAGTGCAGTGGCCGGATCTCAGCTCACTGCAAGCTCCGCCTCCCGGGTTCACGCCATTCTCCTGCCTCAGCCTCCCCAGTAGCTGGGACTACAGGCGCCCGTCACCTCGCCCGGCTAGTTTTTTGTATTTTTTAGTAGAGACGGGGTTTCACCGTGTCAGCCAGGATGGTCTCGATCTCCTGACCTTGTGATCCGCCCGCCTCGGCCTCCCAAAGTGCTGGGATTACAGGCTTGAGCCACCGTGCCCGGCCAGGAACCAGAATTTCTATGTGGAAGAGCATTTTACTTCAATCCTAAATTATATAACAAAAACTAATTTAAGAACATTGAAGGAGACGTCACAGGAGAAAATGCAAACCATAATAAGAGGCAGAAGTAAAAACAGGATAGGTAAACGAGTGAGGACTTACCCACTAGAGAAATTAACCAGAGCTAGGTTTTACTTCTATTACATTACTATTACTCACAGTAACAATCCTCGGGGAAGTTCTATGATAAATCTGAACACCCCACACTTCCCTTTATGCTAGAGTCATTAGTCTAACAAGAATTTTATTGATTTGTTTCATCATTTGAAACCTTCCAAAAACCTCCCAGAATTAGAACATCTACTACTACCAATAGTGACAACCACTGTGTTATATAAAATAAACAAACATCTTTAAACTGACATGAGTAATCTGTGTTAAACTGAAATTTACAAGTGCTCAGTTTCCTTAGAAGCCTGGATAAAATATGTCTTTGATCTTCTGAAACTGAACATAGTTATTATCACTTTTGAAAAACTCAGTAAGAATAGGGTTTAATCAAACAAGGTTGTGATTACAAAAAAGAAAAAAGGAAAAAAAGAAAAGGAAAATCATTGAGAACCATTTAACTATCAAGACCTTCTGGACAAATTTCATCTTCTGAGTAGTTGTTAGGAATGCCTTATAATAAGTAGATAAAAACGAAGTCTAGATCCCTTAAAAGAGACTCAGGCCCAGCTTATTTTCCATCACCATAAGAGTACAAGAAATAGGTAATGTCAATTTGATTTTAAGAGGGCTCAGGATTTGAAAAGAGACTCAGAAATTGGAGCTTCTAACCCCTGAGCACTAAGAAACTTCACAGGCTACAATCACTATTCAAGATCCTTATGACAATCATTCGGGAGCTGCTATGGAAGACTATCAACTCGAAGCACAAGCGGAGAAAAGATTATGAAAATATTGTAAAGTAAGCAAAACATTATTAACTGAGCATTACTGCGAAATCACTTTGCTTCACAGCCAGACTTTCATTACCAGGGAACGCTTAGTAGATGCTGCTGCCTCGGTAGTGTATTTTCAGCATTAACAGGGAAGCAAAGAATCTAAAAAGAGGCTGTGCAGTTATTCATATAAATTAATCAAGAAAAGTAAACTGGGAATGAAAAGCAGCCTCTGCACACACCACATAGTACTCATGGACTTTAGTGCCCATGTGACATTAAACTACAGGGTATGTTTCAGATATTCAAAATAATAATAATAATAATGTCCATGTTACTATGAAACTTGGACCTCCTACAGAGATCATATTGGTTTCCTTAAGTAGTTTCATCAGCATCATCTATGAGTCAAACTTCATATTTAAATGGCAAAACAGGCTCATCAATAATTAAGCCTTGGAACATACCCAGATTAACAGCATAAAACAAATGCTTGTTGCGATACAACTCTACAGGCCTGGATTTATACAACGGAATACCCAATAAAGTTCTATATGACAGGGGAAGAGAAATGCTTTAACATTAACATAAAACAAAACTTTAAATGATACAATAAAGCTATAAAAACAGAAACAGGTCCTCCTCCTCACAACACATACACGAGAGGCAAAACAAAAATAGCACAGAGCTACATAACTTAGACTTAAAGGGGATTTGCTGTCCATGTAGCCCAACCACCTCAATTGACAGATAAGGAAGCTAGAGCCCAGAAAATTTGCTCACGATGACCTAGGCTGGATTTGAGGCCCAACGTCTCACTCTATCCTCACTAGACCTCAAAAAATAAGAGGGGGAAAAACAGCCATTTACATTCTTAGCTGACTCATCATAGGATCTAAAAATCTTAGGAATCTTTTTTTCTTTTTCTCTCCAGGACTGAAAGCTAAACAAACTTTTGTTGCAATAGGTTTCAAGAAAACCCTAAATTTTACAAGTGACCACAGGACTGGGAACCTGTACAGAGCCACCACAATGCCATAGCAGTTCACTTTCAAATCCTTTTCACACACATTACTCCCCAAGAACCACAGCTCTGGAGAGAAATGGGTCTGAACTTTGCATCAGATCAATGGGACTGTGCCAGAATCGGAAGAGCCTCAGACATGAAGCAGAGCAAACTGTAATACTCAAAAGAAAAATAAATTTCCTGCAAGCGCCAGGGAGCTTTCCCCGGAAGGTCTCAGAGTTGCTGAGAAAGGAAAGACTCTGTGGGTGCTTATGACTACGAATTCAGTTTTGCCATTCTTATAAAGGTTGTTAGCTACTTTTTTTTTTTTTTAACCTAAGAGACAGGGTCTCACTCTGTCGCCCAGACACGCTGCAGTGCAGTGGCAGTCATAACTCACTGCATCCTGGAACTCCTGGGGTCAAGGGATCCTCCTGCCTTAGCCTCCCAAAGTGCTGTAATTACAGCCATGAGCCACTGTGCCCAGCCTGTCAACTACTTTTGGTTTAGTTTCCCCAACAAACCAAAGAGAAAATCTCACCCAGGAACCAAAAGGAGGAAAAGCTTTGGGAAAGGAGCATGCTGGGAAAGGGGCATGCATGCCATTTACTGAGCTGAGGGACCCCAGGAGGTCCTGCCTCCTTCCTGGAGCAGCTGCACCCTAGGGCTGCATGACACATGCTCTCTACATAACCTGGGAATGCCAGTCCTCTGTGAGCTGATCATGAGGGTGTACTGCCAAAGTTGAGTTTTCTGGCTTTTTCCTTTTATATTTAAAATCTTTCTAACATGGTATGATTGTTGAGGGAGTCAGCAGGAAAAACAAAAGCTAGATCAAAGATAAAGTAGAGTAAAAGATTAAACCAGTAAGTCAAAAGACTTTTCCATATTAAGTAGATAGTATGCCAAACAAAGTTACTTTAATTCCCAGTGTGACAGAGTTGGACTGGCTCCCTTCGTTGGGCACATATTAAGCAACAGATAATACTGCTCCTATTTTTTTATGTATATGATTTATTACTGTACACACTGGGTCTATGTTGCCCAGGCTAGTCTGGAACTCCTGGCCTCAAATGATCCTCCCACCTCCACCTCTCATAATGCTAGGATTACAGGTGTGAGCTACCATGCCAGGTCATAACATTGCTTCTAAACCATAGAATCACACCAGCACTTATGTCAGTTACCAACACTAGGCCAAACACAGACATTAAACAAAATCAGAATTTCATAAAACTTCAGAGATCACCGAACTTTTGAACATCCAATTCACAGATTAATGACATCACAGATCTAAATGCTTAAGTTTCAAAAGGGAAAGATAAGAAACATCAAGTTCTAGAATACATATATACATTTTGTTTCAATATAATTCTCTAAAGGGCTATTCAAACAAAACAAATACATTATAAAAGCCTAATATTACTGGTATTAAAATTACCAGTAAAAATAAAAAATTAACAAATTTATTTCTAGTCAGTAGTACAGATTCATCAAATTACTTTGAAACAGCTTTGAAATTGATAATTTTTTAAAAATCTCAAGACATTCTATCACTTCAAAAGCCAAATAAACTTTAAGGAATTAATCTGTCACTGATGAA
Source organism: Macaca thibetana thibetana (assembly GCF_024542745.1). NCBI lineage: Eukaryota > Metazoa > Chordata > Mammalia > Primates > Cercopithecidae > Macaca > Macaca thibetana. The sequence continues at coordinate 24,334,881 of NC_065597.1, read as the reverse complement.
ACACGTATTGACTGATTCATGTTTACCTACAAAATGTAAAAAAAAAATCTGCCTTGCCTTTAAAGATGGTTGAAAATGGAAACCAAAATGAGACAGTATATAAAAGTGCTTGATAAGCATTTTAATTATAAGATACTGTAAGCCAGCTAACAGAGTTTACACAGAGAGAACAGTGAAATACAAGTGATGCTCTAACTTGGTAGGGTAAGAGTAGTTAGAAGGCTAGGTGCAATTAATTCGGAGTCTAATCCTAGTTCAACCATTAAGTACTAATAACCTCATAACACAAGTCACTAAAGTCCACTGAGCCCCTATTTTCTTATTTAGAAAGTGAAAGAACTGGACTAGAGATACTTCCTAATTCAATGGGTACTACCTTTGAAAACCTGGGAACAGACCTATGATGTGTCAAAACACTATTACATATTTCTTCACAGGTGGGTCAGTGATTAAATGAGAAGACTCATTTTTATCCCTCACTCACCAGATTAGTGAGCTGAAGCCTTGTCATCTACCAGCAACTCACAGCTAACATGAGTAAAAGCTGGAAGCACAAAGCTGGTCTTCAAACTCTGAACCCAGTGGGTTTCTCAATTAGGTATAACTCAGTGTCTATCTACTATGAAAATGTAATGGAGTCAATTTGCTAATGTCCGAATTTGCTGTGGTAGAAACAAAGGCAGTCATTCATTCAATACATTAACTGATAGGCACTGTTCTTTCTGGGTGCAAAGAGTAAAGCAGTGGATAAAAGAAAACACCGCCGGGTGCCATGGCTCACGCCTGTAATCCCAGCACTTTGGAAGGCCGAGGAGGGCAGATCACGAGGTCAGGAGTTCGAGACCAGACTGGCCAACATGGTAAAACCCCGTCTCTACTAAAAATACAAAAATTATCCGGGCGTGGTAGTGGGTGTTTATAATCCCAGCTACTTGGGAGGCTGAGGCAGGAGAATCGCTTGAAACTGGAAGGCGGAGGTTGCAGTGAGCCGAGATCACACCACCGCACTCCAGCCTGGGCGAAAGAATGAAACGCCGTTTCAAAAAACAAAACAAAACACCACGACCTCATAGAGCTCACACTGTGGTTGGGAAAGACCATCAACGTAAATGTGTAAAATACGGGGTACATCATAGTGGTAAGTGCTACGGAGAAAAATGAACAAGGATAGCAAGCAAGGACAAGGCGATTTGCAATGTACTTCTTTTAAGCCAAACGGATGCCATTTAAAGAACTGTAACAATAACGCATCTAAAGTAGTTTTCTTCAGCATTTTCCCAAACAGGGAAGATGGCCTGCTGATTCCAATTTGAGATTGGTTGCTCAAACCTCTGAACTGCCAGCTAGAAGCTGTCTGTCACATTAGCAATCCCAATTCTGTACTAACGATGATACCTCGGCCCCCACTCCCGCCCCCCCACCACTCCACACCCCTCACCGCCAAAGAGCGCAAATGGATTTATAAAACAAATCCAGGAGAAACCAGAAGTTACAAGAGCGCTTGAACTGCTTCTAAGTTAGCACAAATGTCTCCCCAGTTCAAAGGTTAAAGTGCAGCGTTTGTGGTGGTTTTGCTGGGACAAAGCGCTAAGAATACACATCATTTTGCTTTTTGTGACCTGTCAATTGTAGTGATATTCTCTACCATTAGCCTATATTTAACCAGCTTACTGGGCAGTTTCTCCAGTTTTTAGCATTCCCCCCTTCCCTTTTATTAAAACAGCAACCTAGTTTGCAAGAAGGTTGCTAAAAGAAAAGATAGCCTTCTGCAAGATCTGATATACTTGTATAAGCACTGTCTTATCAACCTTTTAATTAACCTGGTTAGTTGAATTGGCAAATCAGGTTAAGTTTTGCTTTACTAAAGTATTAAAATGCCCTTAGTCGCAAGGCTCTCACGGTCCTCGGGTTGTAACAGCATCCTGAGAATTCGCCACAGTTTACTTCAACGTGTAACTCTTCTTTTAAACAGTTACCAGAAAGGAGCGGAAAAGACACGTTTGGCAAGGAGAAGAATTTCGCCCGGGGGATCTGACTACCAACCCAAGGAGAACTTCGAGAGGGTTTTCTCTGCCAGCACCCCGCGAGGCGCTGTCGGTCCGGCCTCCCAGCGGGCAGGGCGCTCCCGGCCGGGTTGGCGGCGCCGGCCCAGCCCCCGAGCGTGAATTCGGAGGCGACCGGCCGGCGAACTTCAGCTGGGACCGCGGGCCCGGCCAGGGCGAGGGGGCGACTCTTCCCCAGGGCGGCCTCGCCCAGCTCGCAGGTGCGGGTCCCGGCCGGCCCAGGACAGGATCTGGGGGCTTCCGGGTCTCCGAGGCCGGGCGCCCGCTGGCGCATTGGGAACCGGGAGGGACAGGGCGGGGGATCGCGGCCTGGGTCCGGGGACAACTCCGAGGGGCGCGGGGGTCCCATGGGGAGCGCCGGCCCGGAAGGCACAGAGGCCGCCCGGGGGACGCGGTCAGCGGGGCCGGGTTCCGGCGCGTGCCGGGAGGGAAGCCACGCCAACGGTGACGCGGGGACCCCTGCGCCGGGGACAGGAGACAGGGTCTGGGGGCCACGCCCGGCCCGGCCGCCCCGCCTCCGGCTCCGGGCAGCAACGCCGCACCCGCCCGCCCGCCGCGGCCCCCTCCCCACCTGATGTAGGGACTGGCCGCCGCCAGGATGTTCTTCTGCACCGGGATCTCCTCCCCGTCGAGGACCAGGTGCGCGTCGCAGAAGCGGGACTCCTCACGGAAAGAGCTGAGCGCTCGCAGCAGACGCGCGGCGTGCTGAGGGTCAGACACGGCACTGCCCTCAGCCATCGCGGCGCCCGCTCCTCTGCCAGCGGGTCCGGCTCCCGACACCGCCCGGCCGGACCACTCGAGCCGCCGAGTCCCGCGCGCGCGCCCGCCCGGCCCGGCTCTCCGCGCTCTGAACAGAAGCTGGAGCCCCCGGAACGCGCCTGTGCCATCCGCGGCGCGCTGGGCCGGCGCCTTTAAGAAGCCGCGTCATGAAGTCATTTCTCCGCGACGCCCCCGCACCGTCGCTCCCCGCCCTCTCTCCCCTGCCGCTGGAGGCAGCCAATCAGAAGCCTCCTTCCTCCGCCCGCGTGACCAGCTCCGCCTGGGTGCAGCGGAAGGTGTAGAGGGATGAGGTAGGTCCCTGCGGCGGTGGAGGGATGTGCGGGCGGGCTAGGATTCTGTGGTTGAGCCTGCGGCCTCTGGGACCGCGAGTTTGAATCCTGGTTGCAGCTCTTCCACTTACTAGCTGTGTGGCCATGGATAAGGTGCCCATCCTCAGTTTCTCCGCCTGCAAAATGAAAACGACTTTTTAGTGGTGTTGTGGACCCATGAGATGACGCATGGAAGCAAGGGCGCAGTCGCTGTAGCTTGCTTTATTTATGAGAGAAAAGGAGCTGCCCAGGTGAGAGCACAAAGACCCGAGAAAACAGACCCAGAAAAGATGGTTTTGGTTGCGGGCTAGGAAGGAGACGTGGCAGATGAAGCTGGAGAAGTCCGAAGGGGTCCTTAAGTTTTGTAGGGCCTCCTTGGTGTGGGAAGGAGGTTAGTTTCTGCAGGGGTGAAGAACCATGCAAGGGTATTTAGCAGAGGGTTTTGTGCAGATCACTCAGCTCCTGCGTGGAGAATAAGGCGGGGATGAATGTGCTAAAGGCGATCGATGTTTAGGTATTGCAGGACTTAAGAGAAGGGAATGGGCACCTGGATGAAAGGGTGATGGGAGGTGGACAATGGTGGATTGTTTTAAAAGAAATTATGAGGGAGAGGGAGTCAAGGATAAATATTCTGGTTGAGTAACTGCATGCATGTTTGTACCTTTCAGGGAGAGCTAGGAAATGCTGAAGGGGTGGGCAGTAGAGAAGCAGATGTTTAGATTCAGACAGGCTCCCAACCCAGTGAAGATCAAAGCTGTGACAGAAAGGATCTCTGGGCCAGCTCAGCTGGCAGGCCACGCCCCACAGTATCTGAAGTTTCCCTGGAGGCTGCTCAGGGCACATGGGAGTGTGGAATGTAGCTACCATTTTGTGCAAACATTAGGTACTCCATAAGCCTCTAAAAAATTAGCAATTTTATGAGGACCTCTGACCAGAAGAATGTGGCCAGCATTCCAGTCAAGACAGGATAGGATTTTCACTGAAGCAGCCCAGTCTTTTCCTTCAACCAACTGAGAGGCTCCAATAAAGTCTTGGGTATTTACCCAGACCAGCCAAGGCTTTGGAGTCACTGGCAGGAATCTGGGTATCTAACTGTTTTCAGAGCAGAAGAATAGGTGGGAAGGGAACGGCTGTGGAAGACACATGCATTTCCACTTCCTTCTGTAAATGCAGCTCAGTATTCCCGGATGCAATGATGTCTAGGATTTGCTTCAAAACACAACAAAGGGATGGGGAAGCAGATGGGAGTGTAGATGAGTCAAAAGTGGCCACAAGTTACTAATTGTTAAAGCCACGTAATGGGGATGTGGAGATTCGTCGTACTGTCTCTATATTTTTGTGGATGTTTAATGGGGATGTGGAGATTCATTGTACTGTTTCTATATTTTTGTGGATGTTGAAAAATATTTTCTTTTTCTTTTTTTTTTTTTGAGATGGAGTCTCGCTCTATTGCCCAGGCTGGAGTGCAGTGGCACAATGTCTGTTCACTGCAACCTCCGCCTCCCGGGTTCAAGTGATTCTCCTGCCTCAGCCTCCCAAGTAGCTGGGACTACAGGCGTGTGCCACCATGCCTGACTAATTTTTGTATTTTCAGTAGAGATGGGCTTTTACCATGTTGGCCAGGCTGGTCTTGAACTCCTGAGCTTGTGATCTGCTTGCCTCGGTCTCGGCCTCCCAAAGTGCCGGAATTACAGGTGTGAGCCACGACACCCGGCCAAAAAATATATTTAAAAAGGTAAGAAACACACAAGACAAGCAGCTCGGACTTATCTTCTCCATGATACCTGCCCAGGAATGTCAGCTGCCCTGGGAGTCCTGCAATACCTCCCAGGGCAGCTGACATTCCTTTCTCCAAGCAGTTGCTGTATTTTGAACATTGCTCCAGCAAGAAACTTATTGTAATGGGTTTATTTATCCATGTCACCTGCTATATTATGTTTATCGTGGCTCAGCATGATTTCCAGGTGCCAAGCACAGTACTTGGTGTGTAACAGTGCTAACTCAATGTTGGATGGATGGAGGGATTAAAAAAAAAAAGAAAAACACCTAAATACCAGACACTTAATAAATGTTTCTTGGGAGGCCAAGGTGGGCAGATCACAAGGTCAGAAGTTCAAGACCAGCCTGGCCAACACAGAAAAACCTCATCTCTCCTAAAAATACAAAATTAGCCAGGCGTGGTGGCGGGCACCTGTAATCCCAGCTGCTCAGGAGGCTGGGGCAGGAGAATCGCTTAAGCCTGGGAGGCAGAGGTTGCAGTGAGCTGATACCGCAACATTCCACTCCAGCCTGGGAGACAGAGCAAGACTCTGTCTCAAAAAAATAAAAAATAAAATAAATAAATGTTTTCTGAACTGTATTCTCTGTTGCTTCATAGTTAATTTGTGTTTGCCATTTTTAAGATAAAAAACCAAGGAGAGTTCTCTACACAATGTAGATATTTGATAAGTACTTATTAATTGCTTGGTGTGCTAGTCTATTCTTTAAATAACAGAGGTTCCAAAACAAAGAGCTTCAGTAATAGGATCACTGTCAGGTAACCAATTATCCGAGTAGGAAGGTTGCCTTAGTTGAAGTAACTGGAGGTGAATGGGGATTTGTCAGGCAGGCTCTTCCAGGCAGAGGTGAACATTCCCTGTTGTTTTGACAGAAGGAGGAAATGGAATGACCATCAAGAGAAAGGTAGTTGCTGGCTTGAAAGGATCATCTGTGCAACAGGCAGCTAATCAGAAGATGACCTTATAAATACTTTTGATACCACCCACACTGTTCCTATTATTCCCCACCACTCCATCGGCCTAGTGAACTCTTCCTCATCCTTCAAAACCCAGCTTAAACATGACCTTCAGGAAATCTTCAGCTGGCTTCCCAGGACAGAGTGGGTCTGTCCTCTGCATGCTCCTGCTGCTGTGCTGTACTCACCACACTCTACTGTAATTTACTGGTTTATAAGTCAGTTCCGCTGCTGGGTTGTGAGTTCCTCCAAGGCAGGAGCTTTGCCATATCTACCTATGCTCCCAGGACTTACACAGTGCCTGATGTGTAGGAGGTACCCCCTGAATGTTTAATATAATTAGAAGGAGCATATCAGGTAAATTAGCAAAGCAACCTATGGGATGCAGGATGTCAGACAATAGGGGTAGGTAGGCTTATGGGAGCTGAAGAGCACATGCGCCTCACCTCTAGTTGATTGCTCTGTGCGATAGGGGCCCAGTGGTGGTGGATCTAACAACTTTTTAAGAGATTCTGAAAATTCAGACTGACTTGAATATTCCAGATTTTCAACATTAGCAACTAATTCCATTTGGGGGAAAAAATGTAGCATGGGTCTGCAGATAAGATCTGGCTATAATTCATGTTCAGAGGTAATCAGGAAACGATTAGTTGACTGAAAATGTAGTTGACAATCAGATGGATGCTAGGTTGCCAATAAAATGTGTTGAGTGGAATTCACATGCCCCAGAAAGCTCGTCCTGGTGCTGTGGGCCAGGAAAAGGGCCCAAGTGTGGGAAGAAGGATTCAGGAGGCAGAGCCTACTCTCTCAGTGCTGCCGGAGCCACTCTTGCTTGAGCTGAAGTACTGTGGACTCTTTTGCAGCCTTTCCTGGTATTGCTCAAACTGAGCCACCCTTGATATTGTGCCTCTCCGAATGATGGATTAAATGTTATTGTTTCCTTGCATTCCATAGGCATCAGATATCAACTGTCATTGTGAAACATATTACAATGTAAGAGATTTGATATTGTCCTAACAGTGTTAGTCTCTGGTGGCTATACTGAGCTCTTCTGGTTTAGAGGTGAAACAACCCAGAGAAAGGATTTATTTATGTATTCGTTTTTGGTCTGAAGACCAAAAAGGATGTTTACAAGATATTAACAGTAATAATTCATTCAGCAGCTGTTTTTAAAGCACCTGCTATATGATAACTGCTATAGATACAGTGATGGTGAAAGCACAGTTAGCTCAGTGTTATTTTAGAAGCTTTTACTTTGTGCTTCCTCGATTTATATTTTCTGTACTGATCGTGCATAATTTTTTACAATCATTAAAAAAACAAGAAAGCAATTTCTTTTTGCAAAAAAAGGAAAAAAAGAGCTTTCTTTTGCTTTGAAAAATGAGCCCTCAAGAGAGGAATCCACTTGGGGATTTGGGCTTTTATTTTCTAAAAACTACCTAAAGAGTCCAGTAAGAGAAATAATGCAAAGAAAATATTAACACTGAAAATTCTTTAGCAAATATCAAGTCCAACTGATTCATCTTATTGAAGAGAAAACCAAAGTACAGATGAGCAAATGACTCAGTCTAGGTCATAGGTGTGACCCAGTCAGGACAGAACAGACTGAGGTCTAGATCTTCTGCTTTCCAGCCCTGTAAGCTTTTCCATTACACCAAGTCGACTTGTCATAAACATTCATTTGTTTGAGACAGTCTCTTCTGATTCATTTGAAGGTAGTCTTCAGACATTTTATTGGGTAAATCTTTCATTTGTCCAAATCTATATATAGCTCTTTTCTTTCCAAAAAAAGTCTAGGCTCCTACAAATTGCTGAGTCAGAGAACATCTCAGTATTTATAATGCTTGAGAGTTGGTTCTATATATTTACACAGTACTCAGAGATGTGTCTCAGAAACCAGTGAACTAATTAAATTGTAATGAAACTCCATGAAGGTAGTAACTGTTCCTATCCAAATTCATCGTGTACCCTACCCCAGCACCCAGTGCAGTGCCTGACACACAGTAGGTGCCCAATAAATATTTGCTGAAGGAATGAATTCTAATAGAATTGAGATTTTTCTGTGTACAAGGGATTATTTCACATGTTGTTTTTCATATTTCCCCAATGAACTCAAAATGGAAATATTCACCAGCCTGCTTGACATTGCCATTTGAATAATAGAAACCTAGAATTTAACACCTCAGAAAGTAAGCTTCTACTTAAAAAAAATTAGCTGGGTGTGGTGACATCCACCTGTAGTCCCAGCAGGATCGGTTGAGCCCAAGAGGTCGAGGCTGCAGTGAGCCATGATCATGCCACCGCACTGCAGCCTGGGAGACAAAGTGAGGCCCTGTTTCAAAAAACAAAACCAAAAGCTCCTGATTTTACCCCTAAACCTAATCATTTTCCAAGTAAATGGCAGCACCATTCATTTACCTAGGGGCAGAAACTTCGGGTCATTCTTGACCTCTGTCTCTCATACTCTTCATCCACTTCTCCAGTGAATCCTGCAGCTCTTCCTGCAGACTACATTTTTTTCTTTTTCTTTTATTTATTTATTTATTTTTTGAGATGGAGTCTTGCTCTGTCGCCCAGACTGGAGTGTAGTGGCTTACTGCAACCTCCAACTCTGAGGTTCAAGTGATTCTCCTTCCTCAGGCTCCTGAGTAGCTGGGATTACAGGCGCCCACCACCACACCTGGCTAATTTTTGTATTTTTAGTAGAGATGGCATTTCACTATGTTGATCAGGCTGGTCTCGAACTCCTGACCTCAGGTGATCCGCCCACCTCGGCCTCCCAAAGTGGTGGGATTACAGGTGTGAGCCACCATGCCCGGCCCTGCAGACTAACTTCTGAATCCAGCCAGTTCTCCCCACCTCCTCCAAGACCACGCTGATCCAGGTACCATTCAGCTCTCCCGCAACAGCCTCCTAACTGCTCCCCTTGCTTTTTCTCTTGCCCCCTTATGAACTGTTTTCTCCTCCTAAGGTAATCAGATCAAGTCACTTCCCGGTTCAAAGCTCTCCCATGGCTTTCCTTCAAACTTAGGAAAAAAACCCAAAGCCCTTACGGTGGTCTAAAAAGCCCTGCGTGATCTGGCTCCCTCCATGGCCTCCTTTCCTGCCATTCCCCACTCAGTGTGCACCAACCAAAATGGCCTCCTTTGCTCTTTCTTGAATAAGCCAAGTATATTCCCACCTCAGGGCTTTTGCACCGGCTAATTGCTCAGCCTGGAACTCTCTTTCCTCGGATTCTCATAGCTTGCTCTTTCATTCTTCTTACATCAGAGCTGCCATGTCAGCTCCTCATAAAGGCTTTGGCTCACACTCCTGTATAAATGCCTCCCCTTAACCGGCTTCATCTTTCTTCACTGCGTGTAATCACTACCTAAAATTATATATGTTTATTAGTGTATTATGTATCTCCTCTGATTATAAGGTTTCATGAGGCCTGGCAAGGATTCTTATTTTATATATCAATGTATTCTTAACCTCTAAAGCAATGCCTGGCATATAGTATGTGCTCGATAAATATTTACTTATTGAATGAATGAATGAATGAATGAATGAATATTTTCCTGGACCTTTTCATCTCTTGCTGCCTAACCTGACATTGCCAACTTGGAGGAAGATGAATTATCAAGAGTGATTCAAAGGACCTGAAATAAAACTTGAAAAGCTTAGAAGTTCACAATATAGCAGCTCTGGGCATAGGTTGCCCCAATAACTTCTTTCAAGCTAGGTCCCATGCAAGAACCTTTATTCTCCCCTGTCAAGGTACACCACTTTGCACTTTTCACCCTTTAAATTTAGTTGTGTATTGTATGTAGTTTATATACCTGAAAGCATATAAGAGGTGCTGGTCTTCTCCCTAGAATTCTAGCCAGGGTACTGCTGGGTGTACGATGAGCTGGATTATTCTGCAGAATTTACATCGCATAAGTAATTTGCCTGTGCCTTAGATTTGTTTAAATATCTGTGAAGTCATTTAAATTCATTTAACTCAAGGGATTTCCTAACAACCTCCCTCTTGGTCTGTTCTCCGTGACTTAGAAGTTGCTTCTTCAATTTCTCCCTCTGTAAAATTGGGGTAATCGTAGCAGTCCTCACAGAGCGGTTATGAGGCTTAAATGAGACGGCAGTGATGAAGTGCTGACAAGAAGATCCGGCCTGTAGCAGGTGTTCAGTGAATGCTAAGAGCTGTTACATGTGTCATTACTGTCACCACCATCATGCCTGACGCCCAGCTCAAAAATGATTAGCTTCTAGTTGACTCTCAAGTCGAAATCTAGTCTCTTCACCTCCCAGTCAGGGCCCACCAGCAATACCGCCTCAAGTTCTGGTCGACAGTCTCACTGCTTGTTTTTCCCTAACATTAATGCTGGGTTTTTGGTGAATTTCATCTATTTTCTAACTCCACCTGATATCTTCATTTTCTACTCCAGGGCTTTAAACATCCCAGTCTACTGCTTTTATTGAAGTTCCTTGCCTTTAATTTATTTTTTTAATGTTTAAATCCATCCTTATGTTTTCTGAAATATGTCAGACCTCTTCTTTAACCAGTAAGTTTTGAAACTAATTAATACTTTAATACATTTAGCTTTTTAAAATGTCTTTATTGAGGTATAACACACAGTAAAGTGCACTAATCTTAAGCGTATGGCTGAATGAATGTTTCCGTGTGAAGTGGAAACATTTCACACATGTGAAATCCCCAGCCACATCAAAATATAGAACATTTCCAGCAACCCAGAGGCTCCCTCAGGCCCGTTTCCAGTCAGTACTATCCAAAAGAAACTGGCCAGGCGTGGTGGCTCACTTCTGTAATCCCAGCACTTTGGGAGGCCGAGGCGGGCGGATCACAAGGTCAGGAGTTCGAGGCCAGCCTGGCCAACATAGTGAAACCCCATCTCTACTAAAATACAAAAAAAATTAGCCAGGCGGGGTGGAGGGTTCCTGTAATCCCAGCTACTTGGGAGGCTGAAGCAGAAGAATCACTTGAAACCAGAAGCCGGAAGGCAGAGGTTTCAGTGAGCCGAGATCGCACCACTGCACTCCAGCCTGGGCAACAAGAGTGAAACTCCATCTCAAAAGAAAAAAAAAAAAGAGAAAACGCTGTTATGGTTTCTATCACTATTGATTTGTTTTTCCTGTTCTTGAACTTTTGCATTTGGTTTCTTTCACTCAAATATGATGTCTTCAAAATTCTTTCGTTTTGTTGCTTGTAGCATAATAGTTGGTTCTTTATTGCTGTGAGTATATCATTGTGTGACTACTCCACAATATACTTATCCATTTTCCTATTGATGGATAGATAATTATTTCCACTTCAGGGCTATTGTAATAAAGCTGTTATGAACATTAAAAAATATATGGTTGGCACTTTCGGAGGCTGAGGTGGGCAGATCACTTGAGGCCAGGAGTTCGAGACCAGGCTAGCCAACATGGCGTCTCTCCTAAAAATACAAAAATTAGCCATGTGTGGTGGTGGGCATCTGTAATCCCAACTGCTTGGAAGGCTGAGGCAGGAAAAATCCCTTGAACCCGGAAGACAGAGGTTGCAATGAGCCGAGATTGCACCACTGCACTCCAGCCTGGGCAACAGAGCGAGGCTCAATCTCAAATAAATAAATAAATAAATAAATAAATCTCAAATAAATAAATAAAATAAAGCTATATGGTTGAATAGATGCACTTTTTTCCTCAGGCGGATATGGTGAAGAGTTCAGCTGCTGGGCTGTAGGGTAGGCACATATGTTCAGCTTGAATAGATGCTGCCAAACAGTTTTCCAGAGTGGTTGTACCAAATTATACTCCCACAGTAATGTCTGAGAGTTCCAGTAGCTTCACATGCTCCAGTAATTGGTGGTCTTTTAATTATGCCTGTCCTGGTGGGAATATAGGTGGCCTGGTGGGCGTCTTATTTTAATTTGTATTTCTCTAATGAATAATGATGTTGAGTACCTTTCTATATGCATTTTGACCACTTGGTGACTTTTTGGGGTTAGGTGATTACTGAAGTTTTGTCTCATTTTTAATAGTTGGTTTTTTTTTTTTTTTTTTTTTTTTGTTGTTTTTTTTGAGATGGAGTTTCACTCTTGTTTACCAGGCTGGAGTGCAGTGGCGCAGTTTCAGCTCACCACAGCCTTGGCTCACTGCAACCTCCACCTCCTGGGTTCAAGCAATTCTCCTGCCTCAGCCTCCCGAATAACTGGGATTGCAGGCATGCACCACCACGCCCGGCTAATTTTGTATTTTTAGTAGAGACAGGGTTTCGCCATGTTGGTCAGGCTGGTCTCGAACTCCCAACCTCAAGTGATCTGCCCGCCTCAGCCTCCTAAAGTGCTGGGATTACAGGCATGAGCCACTGCGCCCGGCCAACAGTTGGATTTTTAAGTTAATATTTAGGTGTTCTTTATTATGTATATATAATTATATATAAATAAAGACAGATTTCTTCTCCCAGTCTGTGGCTTGCCTTTCTACCCTGTAAATGGTACCTTTGATGAAGAGATGGTCTTAGCTTTCATGAAGTTCAGTGTATCAATATTTTCTTTTATGGCTGGTGCTTTTCATAATCTGTTTAAGAAATCTTGGCAATCGTGAGATTCTCCTTTGCTTTATTCTAGAAGCTTTTTTTGTTTTCCTTTTCACAATTAGGTCTATGCTCCACCTCAAATACATGCATTTTCTTGAATCCAGCTCAGAATTTATCTCTTTTCAGAGGCTCATAGACCTAAATGTAAATTCACTCTTGCTTTTAATCACTCATTCATTAAAAAAAAAAAAAAAATTAAGCAGCTACCTTATGCCAGGCACTTAGGGGAAACCAAAGGCAATTAGAATCAACATTTGATTTAAGAAACATATTGGCTAGCAGGGGAGGGAGTGAGATTTGCACATGAACAATAACTGAAAAGTAGTCCTTTAGTTGGAAAATCTGATGTGCCCTGATCATTCAAATATGCTGCGTGGAGTCACCTCCTTTATTAACATAGGCAGGTGGAATCCATTCCCTAAATGCCAGTGATCGTGTCTTCAACACCCTTTACTGGTACCCTTTACTCAGGTAAAAGTGCAGGTCTTTGTGCCTGGCGCTTGAGGTGTCCACCATCTGGCCCCTCTCTCCTTCCTCAACCTCATTTTCTGAATGTTCATTATCCTTCATCCAAACCCTCCACACGGACCCACCTGAATTCCTGAACAGAATCAGCTGATTCATCCTGCCAGCTCTTTGTCTCTGCTTTTCCCTCCTGCCTGAACTTCTCTGCTAAGACTTTGATGCCTGAAAAACCTCTTGCCGCTCCTGCATTACCTCTGTGAAGCCTCTTCCGGCTTGCTTGCGCGTTGAAATCTATACCTCAGGAGGCAGATTGCAAGATGCAAATCCAGCTTCTATCACTTTCCAGCTCCGCAACCCTGGGCATGTTACTTAAGCTGCCCAAGCCTCAGGTTCCTCACTGGGAATAATTGTAATTCCTGCTCTATATGGTTTTGCACAGAATGGACAAGTGTGGCTGGGTGTGGTGGCTCACACCTGTAGTCCCTGCACTTTGGGAGGCCGAGGCAGGCACATCACCTGAGGTCAGGAGTTTGAGACCAGCCTGGCCAATGTGGTGAAACCCCGTCTCTACTAAAAATACACAAATTAGCTGGGCATGGTGGCAGGCGCCTATAATCCCATCTACTTGGGAGGCTGAGGCAGGAGAATCATTTGAACCCAGGAGGCAGAGGTTGCAGTGAGCCAAGATTGCACCACTGCACTCCAGCCTGTGACAACAGAGTGAGACGCTGTCAAAAAAAAAAAAAAAAAAGTGAACAAGTTTATCCAGATACAACTGGGTAGCACAGTGTCTGGCACGCAGTAAATTCTCAGTGTGTGTTAGTCTAAAAAAATGTCACACCCATCACACTAATGACATTTGTTAACATTTTGGTCCTTACACCAGACTGGGAGTTTCTTGTTTTTAACATTTAGTTATTATTTGTTTTTTAAATTCAAAATAGGATCTCACCATTTTGCCCAGGCTGGACTCCTGGGCTCAAACAATCCTCCCACCTCAGCCTGGGAGTTTCTTGAAATCAGAGCTCTTTTTCTTAATTCTTCTAGGATGTCACTTCCCCTAGTACCCCTTTGGGAAGTTCTTATTCAGTGCAATTTCCTGTGCAGGGAGCTTTATGTTTATTACCCTCAATCCTTGCAACCACCTACAAGATAAGAATTAGGGTCTCCATGTTATGGTTTAAAAGATGGAGGCTTGCTGGGTATGGTGGTTCATACCTGTAATCCCAGCACTCTGGGAAGCCAAGGTGGGCAGATCACCAGAGGTTAGGAGTTTGAGACCAGCCTGGCTAACATGGTGAAAACCCATCTCTACTAAAATACAAAAATTAGCTAGGTGTGGTGGTGCACGCCTATAATCCCAGCTACTTGGGAGGCTGAGGCAGAAATGCTTGAACCCAGGAGGCAGAGGTTGTAGTGAGCCGAGATTGCACCACTGGACTGCAGCCTGAGTGACAGTGAGATTCTGTCTCAAAAACAAAAAGATGGAGGTTCAGAGACATGAACCCCTGTCCTGTGCTAACGTCCTCAACTAATTCATGGTATAGCCAGGGTTTTGAATCTTTGCTTCATTGCAAAGTATATGAGCCATTCATCATATATCGTTGTCCCTCTGTGCGTCCCCAGTGCCTACACAATGAACTCGGGAAATATTTGATGAATGGAATTCCATTTGATAAGCCCAGAGCCTACCCAGTGTTTCAAAATGTATCATGGGTTCAATGTGACCCTCCAAGCCTAATCAATCCAAGACTGAGAATCTCTGGCAAAGCAGATAGCATCTAGTGCAGCTGACTGTATTTTCAACTTTTCCCTCTTGGGAAACAATGGTTTCAACATCGTTAATTTGTACTTTGTGACTTCAAGGTGTGCTCTTTAATTGACACAATGCTGCATTTCCAGAGGAACAGGTTGTCACTTTTCACAAAATTTGTCCTATTTAATGGAACTTTGTCTGGTGTCTAATTACCTATCATTTCTTCTCTTGCTTTATGACAGTTCTACGCTTTTTTTTTTTTTTTTTTTTTTTTTGGACACAGAGCCTCACTCGTTGCCCAGGCTGGAGTGCAGGCCGTTCTCCTGCCTCAGCCTCTTGAGTAGCTGGGACTACAGGTGCCCGCCACCATGCCTGGCTAATTTTTTGTATTTTTAGTAGAGACGAGGTGAAAAGCTAGGATGGTCTCGATCTCCTGACCCTGTGATCTGCCTGCCTCGGCCTCCCAAAGTGCTGGGATTACAGGCGTGAGCCACCGCGCTGGGCCGACAGTTCTAAGCTGTTTTTTTTTTTGGAGACGGAGTCTCACTCTGTCGCCCAGGCTGGAGTGCAGTGGCCGGATCTCAGCTCACTGCAAGATCCGCCTCCCGGATTCACGCCATTCTCCTGCCTCAGCCTCCCGAGTAGCTGGGACTACAGGCGCCCGCCACCACGCCCGGCTAGTTTTTTTGTATTTTTTTGGTAGAGACGGGGTTTCACCATGTTAGCCAGGATGGTCTCAATCTCCTGACCTCGTGATCCGCCCGTCTCGGCCTCCCAAAGTGCTGGGATTACAGGCTTAAGCCACTGCGCCCGACCAGTTCTAAGCTTTTAAAATGGTGTACCAAGAGTCTTGGGAAGACCGTTTTCATTAATGGAAGCTTGGCCTCTCTAGCTCAATTGTAATTGTCTTGAGAGCAGGGACCACGTTGTAACCATCTGTATCTCTCATGACACCTGACTCAGGCAGAGATGCAATAAGTCTTTGCCACATTCGTTATCTGTGTACTTGTTTCATGCTGGACACTGGGCTAGGTCTTGGGAAGGAGAAAGGAGGAATCAGATTGAGATCTTGTCCTCTAGGAGCCTCCAATCCAACAGGACGTAAGACTGAAACACCAAAGTCTGACATGGAAAAATGGTGTGTGTGGTGGGGAGTGTGACGGAGAGCTATGCTAGGCTACACCCATTCTCAAAAGCATCATTTGTACTTAAAGATTGGTGGGAAATTCTTTGATGTGAAAACAAGCGTGGGTCTAATATGGAGTACACTGCACCCCTGCATGCATTTTAAGGTAAAACACAGATTTGAAGATGCTATATTAAGACTTCTCCCTCCATTTCCCTCGTAGGTGACTTCCCTGTTCTCCACCATTAGGAGTATTTTGGTGGGTAATATTAACAGACATTGCCATTGGCATCAGATAGAATTAGATTTTCAGTTCAAGGTCTGCATAGTCACTTCCTGGCTGTTTTGTGTGACTGAACAAGTGGTCTGTGTTCTCTGAACCTCAGTCTAGTCATGATTTTTGTGAGAATAAGTGTTCTTTTTTAATTTTAATTTTAGAGATGGGGTCTCACTGTGTTGCCCAGACTGATCTTGAACTCCTGGCCTCAAGCAATTCTCCCACCTAAGCCTCCCAAAATGCTGGGATTACAGGGGCATGCCACTGTGCCCCGCCAGGATAAGTGTCGCATATAAAGCTTTGGTCACACACATGGTAGCTTTCATACTTACTGTGAGGAAATGAATGTTCACAGAGTGGATGGATGGACGGATGGAGTTGGGAACAAGACAGTCTATTGCCACATAACAAAAAATGGCATATATTCCCTTTATGATTAATTATTTGCAATTCTATAGTATTCTGTACCCTCAAAGTACGTTTTTTTTTTTTTTTTTTTTTTTTTTTGAGACAGAGTCTCGCTTAGTCGCCCAGGCTGGAGTGCAATGGCGCGATCTCGGCTCACTGCAAGCTCTGCCTCCCGGGTTCACGCCATTCTCCTGCCTCAGCCTCCCGAGTAGCTGGGACTACAGGCGCCCGCCGCCTCGCCCGGCTAATTTTTTGCATTTTTAATAGAGACGGGGTTTCACCGTGTTAGCCAGGATGGTCTCGATCTCCTGACCTCGTGATCCGCCCGCCTCGGCCTCCCAAAGTGCTGGGATTACAGGCGTGAGCCACCACGCCCGGCCAGTACTTTTATATTTACACAAAAAATAAAGAAATTAGAAGTATCTGTATTTCACCTATGAGAAAAATAGAGGCCTCAAGAAATGCCCACCGTCTTTTAAAAATGACATTAGTCCACTTGAGATTTGAACCAGCACCTGGTTTGGCATCTTTAGCACAATTGGTTAGTCTGGGCGTAGGAACAAGGAGAAGGTACACACCTTTCACATGACTGACTTTCGTTTCTGAGCTGTGTGCGGCCTGTGAATTTCAGCTATAAATCCCCAGACACAGAACCACTGAATCCTCAGAGCTGGGGCAGTGCAGAAGTGCTTCACTTCCCTATTGAGAATCCGAGGCTAGCTGTGGATTCTACTCTCCTTGAGAACACGCATGCACACAGAAACTCACATGCAGTTTCAGGAAGCCAACGGGCACCCTGAAGCCCCTCCACCACACCTCTTCAGGTACTCATGACCCCTCTACAGTGAACAAACTGAGACTAACCAACCCCAGAAACCACAAACTCATTACCTGCAGGCACACTGGTGGAAACAGTAACACCCAACATCACAAATTCTGGCAACTTCAGCCAGGGACAACTCACTATCTCAACTCTGCAATCATTTTAATTCTAAAACATTTATCCTTCAAGAACTATTCAAAGCCAAACCATTCATTTCCCTCCCAGACTTTCGCAAGTCTTGGTGGAGATGAGAATTGAGGTTATCTGTGTTTTAGAGATCAAAATTGCTGGTGTGTTAATGGAATGGGGTGGAGCCCAGTAAACAGGATAATCCATAGGTTACTCAGCAATTGATTGGCTTCACAACAGGCCATGGCTTCATCGCCATGAAAGCCAAGATTGGCCACTGTAGATAAAGAACCAGATTTGCCGCTGAATGAGGCTTGGGGAGGCCATTCAGCTCACACGTTCATTCCACACACATGTACTGAGTACCTGCCATGTGCCAGACACTGTTCCAGATGCCTAGAATACATCTGAGACTAAAACATGGAAAACTCCTTGCCCCACGAAACATACATCCTAGTGAGAAAGGTGGACAAATACCAACAAACATCTTAAGTAAATTATACAATATATTAAATGACAAAAAGCTATGGGGAAGAAGAAAACTTAAGTAGGATAAGGGGATTGGGAGTGTGTGTGATGGAGGGGCCAGCTGTGATGTTAAATTATGGTCAGGAAATCCTCACTGAAGAGATTCGAACAAACTTGATGGAAGGGAGAACACACATTCCTGAAAGGACTGAGCCAAGAGACTGCCAACAATGATGCTAAACAGTTAAAATTCATTCATGCACTCAACAAATATTTATTGAGTGCATTAAGAACTGGGTGCTTGTGGTCATCTAAATAGTGACCCCCAAAGATACCCAGGTTCTAATCCCTGGAACCTGTGAATGCTGCTTTATAGGGCAAAAGGGACTTTGCAGATGTAGTCAAGGTAAGGATCTTGATATGGGAAGAGTCTCCTGGATTATCTGGGTGTGACCATGGAAGCAGGGGGAGAGAGGGTGAAGTAATGGGGCCACAAGCTAAAAACGGAGGAAGCTGGAAAAGTCAAGGAAATGGATTCACCTATAGAGGCTCCAGAAGAAATAGCCCTGCTAAGACCTGGGTTTTCATCCTTGTGAGACTCATTTTGGATTTCTGACCCCCAGAAGTGTAAGAAAATCAATTGATGTTGTTTTAAGGCATTACCAAGTTTGCAGTAATTTTTTGCATCAATAGGAGACTTGTGTTCATGTGTGAAGCGCTGAAGCATAGTGCTCAGGCCAGCATGAACTGTCAATAGACTTTAGCGGTTATTGGTGTTGTAATTATTATAATAAATAAGCTCAGTTCCTGCCCTTACCTAGAGAGGATGCACAAACAACATGGACATCGCTATCCCTCTTACACTAATTCCAATGGTAATGCAAAGAACTCTGAACTAGACCATGGCTTCTTGCTTTCCCCAACCAAATGGCAGACTGAAGACAAAGTCACAATGCCAAGGTGACCTTCAGGCAATCCAGGCCTTCCATCAATCCCAAAGCCACCCCCCAAGATTTCCCACCTACTCCAGGACATCAGTCCCCTTCAGTCCTTCTGGAACACAGTGAATGTACTCACCTAAAGAAAATACTGGTGAATCACGCCAGGACATGTGACTCTGAATGGAGCACAGATATGCTGGACTAACCTGAACCTCACCAGGACCCTGCGATGAAGACAGAGGAAGTCGTTTAAATCTCCACTGCAGAAAGAGCTGTGGGACCCACCACTGACGCATCCATCTGGGTTTTCTGGTCTTGAACTAAGCCTTGCTGGGGCCAGCAGAGAGCTGCCCTACAACTGCTTCTCTTGGAATGAAGGAAAAATCTAGGAAATGTAGGAGGGAAAGGGGCAACTTTTTTTTTTGCCCTGTCTGGAAGATGTTTCAACCCCAAATGGTGACTTTTTTGTTGGCACAACTAGATATCCATGTATACAAGAACAAAGTTGGACCCCTACCTCACACTGCATACAAAGATTAACTCAAAATGGATCATAGACATAATTGTAAGTGCCAAAACTGTAAAATTATTTGAAGAAAACATAGGAGTAATTCTTTATGACCATTTCCTAGATGCGACACCGGAAGTGCAAGTGATCAAAGAAAAATTAGATAAATTGCACTTCATCAAAACTTAAAAACTTTTGTACTTCATCAAGAAAGTGAAAAGACTAGCTACAGAATGGGAGAAGATATATGAAAATCATATGTTTGATAGAAGGTTTACATATATCAGATATAAAGAACTCTTGCAACTCAACAATAAAATGACAAGTACCCTGATTAAAAAAGAATTTGAGGCCAGGCGGGGTGGCTCACACCTGTAATCCCAACACTTTGGGAGGGTGAGGCAGATGGATCAGTTGAGATCAGGAGTTCAAGACCAGCCTAGGCAACATGACAAAATCTCTACTAAAATACAAAAATTAGCCAGGAGTGGTGGCACACGCCTGTAGTCCCAGCTACTCGGGAGGCTGAGGGAGGAGAATCACTTGAACTCAGGAGGTGGAGGTTGCAGTGAGCTGAGATCACACTACTGCACTATAGCCTGAGGGACAGAGCGAGACTCCATCTCAAAAAAAAAAAAAAAAAGGATTTCAGTAGACATTTCTCCAAAGAAGATATACGATGGCCAATAAACACATGCAAAGATGCTCAACGTCATTAGTCATGAGGGAAGTGCAAATGAAAACCACAGTGAGGTGCCACTTCAGTCCCACTACGCTGGCTAAACTAGGAAAAGAAGACATTGCCAAATGTTAGGGAGAATGTGGACATACTGAACTGTCATACATTGCTGGTGGGATTGTAAAATGTCACAACCACCTTGTAAAACAGGCAGTTCATCAAAATGTTAAACAGAGAGTCACCATGTGACCCAGCAATTCCACTCCTAGGTATATACTCAAGAGAATGAAAACATGTCCACACAACAACTTCTTCATAAATGTTCATAGCAACACTGTTCATGACAGCCAAAAAGAAGAAGCAGCCGGGCATGGTGGCTCACACCTGTAATCCCAGCACTTTGGCAGGCTGAGATGGGAGGATCGCTTGAGACCAGGTGTTTGAGATCACCCTGGGCAACATAGTGAGACCCTGTCTCTACCAAAATAAAAAATTGGCTGGACGTGGTGGGCACCTGTAGTCCCAGCTACTTGGGAGGCTGAGTCAGGAGTATCCCAACAGATGGGGAGCGGAGGGTGCAGTGAGCCATGATTGTGCCTCTGCACTCCAGCCTGGGCGACAGAGTGAGACCCTGTCTCAAAAAAAAAAAAAAAAAAAAAAAAAGGAAAAGAAAGAAAAGAAGAACCTAAATGCTTACCAATTGATAAATAAATGGATAAGCAAACTGTAGTATATTTGTGCAATGAATGTTACTCAGCAGTACAAAGTAGTCGCAATTCGTGCAACGACATAGATGAACCTTGAAACAGAATTAGTAAAAGGAGGGTCACAAAAAGCCCACATGTAATTCCATTTATATGAAATGTCCAGAATAAGCAAATCCACAGAAACAGAAGGTAAATTTGTGGTTGCCTAGGACTGGGGGGTGCAGAATGAGGAGTAATGCCAATGAATACAGGGGGTTTTTTTTGGAGTGATAAAAGTTCTAAAATTAGGTAGTAGCGATGGTTACACAACTCACAATATACTAAACTAAAATCATTGAGTTGTACATTATATATGTATGCCCGGCTGGTCTCGAACTTCTGGGCTCAAGCGATACTCCCAGCTTGGCCTCCCAAAGTGCTGGGATTACAAACATGAACCACCATGCCCTGCTGAGTTGTACATTTTAAGTGAGTGAGTTTTTTGGTATGTGACTTA
This sequence comes from Macaca thibetana thibetana, assembly GCF_024542745.1. Classification (NCBI taxonomy): domain Eukaryota; kingdom Metazoa; phylum Chordata; class Mammalia; order Primates; family Cercopithecidae; genus Macaca; species Macaca thibetana. The sequence continues at coordinate 24,313,633 of NC_065597.1, read as the reverse complement.
GATCTCCAAAAAGCTATATATATATATATAAATATATATATATATATATATATAAATGACTGTCAGTCCTTGATTGTCCTTGAAGCCACCTTTGGAAAATTCCCTTTAGTTAATGCCAGTTTCATTTCTGACCTGAGTGCAGATAAAGTGGGGGTCTGCTTGAGGCTGTCTTTTGCTGTGGCCCCCGCTTCTGCCCAACAGTTCAGGTTTTCAAGATTCTCATATGCTTCCCTGACTCCAGGGCCAGGCACATGCTCCTTTTTAAATTTGGATCACCTGTTTCACCTTGCCAACTGCTACCATCCTTCCCCTTGTGGCCATCCCTGGCTAAGGCTGCAGAGGGTACACCCATTTTTCACCTCCATTCCATTGTATTGTGTTGGTTTTTCACAAAGCCATACACTCCCTGAGCACACTGAGGCACTGGTTTTTTCCAGCACTATCTGTGAGCACAGTCTTATCACTGAATAAGTGAACGAATGTGTGAATGTATGCCTGAAAAAGAATGTGTATTTGTGGCCGGGCACGGTGACTCACGCCTGTAATCCCAGGACTTTGGGAGGCCGAGGCAGGTGGATCACCTGAGGTCAGGAGTTGGAGATCAGCCTGGCCAACATGGTGAAATTCCATCTCTACTAAAAATACAAAAAAATTAGCCAGGCGTGGTGGCACATGCCTGTAGTCCCAGCTACTTGGGAGGCTGAGGCAGGAGAATCGCTTGAACCCGGGAGGTGGAGGTTGCAGTGAGCCGAGATCGTGCCACTGCACTCCAGCCTGGGTGACAAAGTGAGACTCCGTCTCAAAAACCAACCAACCAACCAAACAAAAATCATGCATTTGTATGGAGTGGAAGAATATGGAGAATTGGAAAGACTGTGGAAAAGGAAGGAGGGAGGATTTGAACTAAAATGATATTACCATGTACCCATGTTTTCTCAGTTTCCTCAGAGATGGGTTTTCTCAGTCCTGCCACCATTTTGACCATTTGAGCCTCAAATATCCAAAATTGTCTTCTCAGTTTCAGTCTTATGAATCAAGCCAAACCTTTGGCCTTTCAAGAAAACACCCATTACCTTGTTTTTCTACTTTTTGGCTCAGAAATTTTGAATCAGGAATCTAGCTGAAGAAAATAACAGTAACAGCCACCCAAATACAGGGTAGGGGATGAACTCTAGAATTTTATGCAGGACATTACTTATCAGGGCCTTATCTGTAATAGTCAAAAATTGGAAATAACCTAAATGTCCAACAATAGGGTAGTCTACATTATGCCATGCCCCCAAGAAGGAATAATACGCACCCATTAAAAGAATTTAGTGACCTGGGAAAATGCTTGCATCATATGTTAAGTGAAAAGGAGTAGGTTATAAACTGGTGATCACTAATATGTAAACGCTGCCCACACACACACACTCAAAAACACCTGGAGAAAAACATATCAAAATGATTTCAGTGGTTTCCTTTTGGTAATGTAACTGTGGTGTCTTTCTCATTTATTTCTTTATCCAGATGTGCTACAATGAACAGATAAGACTTAACACAGGAAAAACAAAAAACCCTAAGCCTGATTCTTTCCACTGCTCTTTCTTGGGAAAGACTCTCAGCACCTGCTTTGTTCAGGCAACCACGTCTGTCTCCAAATCCTTGCCCTGCACTCCCAGCCTGGCAGGACCAGCCCCTTGCCAGTTCCCTCTGGCCACTCAGGCAGGTCCTCAAGTCCCGGCCCATCAGGAAGCCTTTCTTTTTCTTTTCTTTCTTTTTTTTTTTTTTTGTTTGAGACGTTGTCTTACTCTGTCGCCCAGCCTGGAGTGCAGTGGCGTGATCTCAGCTCGCTGCAAGCTCTGCCTCCCAGAGTCACACCATTCTCCTGCCTCAGCCTCCTGAGTAGCTGGGACTACAGGCGCCCGCCACCATGCCCCCCAAAAATTATATTGTATAAAAACACAATATAATTTTTTGTATTTTTAGTAGAGACGGGGTTTTACTGTGTTAGCCAGGATGGTCTCGATCTCCTGACCTCGTGATCTGCCCACCTCGTCCTCCCGATGTGCTGGGATTACAGGCGTGAGCCACCGCGCTCGGCCTTGGGAAAGCCTTTCTTAATTATGAGAAAGAAAGAAGCTGTCCTCTTCCCCACCCAGGCTGAATACAGTGCCGCCACATCTCTCTTTGCTGGTTGTGTCCAAGAAAATCTGCCTCTTAGCTGCGACTGGACCTCAAAGGATGCTTTTCGATGTGGCACAGGAGCTGGGGCAGTCGGCGCTGTTTTTCTGGGCAGGATCTCTGAGTCTAAACTCACTGGAAGAAGTTCAAGTACTGAGGCCACACATCTCATCATTTTTGGATGTTGAGAATGGTGGTGATGACTTTTTGGTCTGCATGTCCTGATTTGTCATGAGAAAGACATCTCCTGGCCATTTAAAAACCACCCAGTCTTTTAAACAGTTTTTAAGAAGCCATCAAAGGTGTTTATACTTAACCTGGACCAGCAACCTACTTAAAGGAGTCAGGCTGAACTTTGTTCTGGAGGAAGTGTTTGAGCAAATATTGTAGACGTCGCGCCAACACACTTAGATTTTTTGTGAGTTGATTGCCCAAGTGTCTATCCAGCTTATTCCAGAATTGGGATTAAATTAGAGAAAGCTTTGGTGGAAAAAGTTAGTGGGTCAGCAAACATTTGGGTTTCCTACTGTGTACCTGACGCTTGCAGCACAGAGCACTTGAGAAATGCTGTGGCTTTATCAAAGCAATAAAGAAATCCAGAGTGATTTTTCCTGCAGAACTTCCTGGTCATATATTCCACCCACATGAAACATAGCAAGAAAGGCTAAGAGGGTAAGATGGAGTGTCTTGTGGGTCCTTCAAGAATGGAGCATGCATCATAGCTCTTGTGGAGTTTTGAGCTAATTACCCTGGTCTGTATACGAAATGTGTCAGAATTAAGGACCCAGATAAATTGAATATCTTGGCATCAACCTTTCGTGTTTTTGAAACTGAGAAAGAAAGATTTGGCGTGCCAGCCTCCCTCATCAGTCTGGTATTCTACCTGTCATCTTCAACAAGATAAACAAACCACGGACATATTTTTCTTCCCCGCAGAACTGCACCCTTTTTCATGACTAGTTCTGGGTACTGTTAGGCAATAGGAATCTAGTAGAAAGGAGGTGGGGAAGCATTTTTTAATTCTACCCTCTTCTCAAATATTTAAAGTGGAAGAATGAGTGGGCGAGGGCTTGTCACATTTTTCAATTCTTTTCCATTCCTGCCACCCAAACGCAGCCCTTAATCAGGTTTTTCTCAGGTCACTAGAGTTGGCATTTCTCCTTTGTCCATTTTGTTTTGTTTTGTTTTGTTTTATTTTATTATTTTGAGACAGAGTCTCACTCTGTCACCCAGGCGGGAGTGCAGTGGCACGATCTCAGCTCACTGCAACCTCCATCTCCTGTGTTCAAGTGATTCTCCTGCCTCAACCTCCCAAGTAGCTGAGATTACATGTGCCCACCACCATGCCCGGCTAATTTTTGTATTTTTAGTAGAGACAAGGTTTCACCATGTTGGCCAGACTGGTCTCAAACTCCTAACCTCGTGATCTGCCTGCACTGGCCTCCCAGCATTCTGGGATTACAGATGTGGGCCACCATGCCTGGTCCCCCTTTGTCCATTTTATCAATGCTGGAGGCACTGAGGTTCCCAAAGGCGATTCTGAGGAAGAGCAGATGGTCTTTGTCCTGCCATTTCCATGGCTTGCATTTTTGTTGAACAGGGTATGTAAGCTTAGGGCAAAAATGAAAATGCTGAGAACGATAGGAGGGGTTTTGCAGGACCAACAGGGAGGAGAGGAGAGAGGGGAGTGGTCAGGGACAACAGGAGTGAGGAACCTTAGCAGGGAACTGCGTGTGTTGTCATTGGGCTCCATGTGGATTTGCTTCCCCATCTCCCGGGAGCTCTCCCGTAAGACATCCATTTCTTGTTGACGCATTGACGAGTTGAATCTGTTGGGAGAACTGGTGCATTCCTTCATTCAACAAGTATGTGTCGAGTGCCTACATTACACGAGGCAGTGTTACAAGTGTTGAGGATAAAATAGTGAGTCAGACACACCCAATGCCTAATGACTTAGATGAATACCCACCATGACTGGATGAATCTTCAAAGAATTCTGCTGTGTGAGAAAAGCCAATCCCAAAAGGTTAATACCGCATTATGCCATTTACATAACATTTTTGAAAGGACACCATTTTATGGTGGTTGCCAGGGGTTAGGGATGGGAGGCGAGGAGGGCGGGAGGTAGGTTTGGTGATAAAAAAGTGACACGAGGGATCCTCATGCCGACGTGCTATTTGGTATCTTGCCTGTGATGGTGGATGCAGTCTAGAATTTGTCTAGAACTATATACACATACACACAAATGAGTACAAGTAAAACTGGGAAATCTAAATAAGATTGGTGGATAATATCAATATCCTGGTTGTGATATTATACTATATAAATTAGCAAAATGTTACAAATGGGGGAGCTGGGTAAAGTCTACATGAGATCTTTCTGTATAATTTCTCAACACTGCATGTGCATGTACAATTATCTCAATAAAAATTTCAATGAAGGAAAAAAAAAAAGGGCTTGGCTGGGCATGGTAGCTCACGCCTGTAATCCCAGCACTTTGGGAGGCTGAGGTGGCAGATCACCTGAGGTCAGGAGTTCAAGACCAGCCTGGCCAACATGGTGAAAACCCGTCTTTACTAAAAAAAAATACAAAGATTACTGGGCGTGGTGGCACGTGCTTGTTTACCAGCTACTAGGGAGACTGAGGCAGGAGAATAGCTTGAATCCCAGAGACGGAGGTTGCAGTGAATCGAGATTGTGCCACTGTACTCCAGCCTGGGTGACAGAGTGAGACTCTGTCTCAAAAAAAATTAAAAAAAAAAAAAGGAAAAAAGAAAAAAAAGACTGGGCAAGGTGGGACGTGCCTGTAATCCTAGCCCTTTGAAAGGCCAAGGCGGGAGGATCACTTGAGCCCAGGAGTTCGAGACTAGCCTGGGCAACATGATGAAACCCTGTCTCTACAAAAAATACAAAACTTAGCTGGATGTGGTGGGACATGGCTGTAGTCCCCACTACTCGGGAGGCTGAGGTGGGAGGGTCACTTAAGCCTGGGAGGTTGAGGCTACAGTGAGCCAAGATTGCACCATTGCATTCTAGCCGGGGTGACAGAGCAAGACCCTGTCTCAAAAGAAAGAAAGAAAGAAAGAAAAGTAAAAGCCTAACTCCCTGGCCTCATGGAGCCTACATTTTGGTAGAAGCTAAGTATGGCTTCATGGTGGTTGCAGGGCAAAAGCTAAGACCATCCTGAAGGGAGCTGCCCCTCTGGGGGATTCCATGCCGTGCCACTAGAGAGTCCTTCCCATCCTCCAGATATGTCATCGAATCCCCATTGGTGACTGAAGGAAATCCAGATTCAGGAGAGGAGGTAAGTGTGGAATAAGGCTGTGAAGCCCAGCTTCCCCGATCCCATGACCTGGGAATTATCCAGCCTGCCTGTTTCTTTACACCATGCATCAGGCACCCACTTGACTGTAGACTCAGATGACTCTGGGGCTCCCGGTAGTGGTGTGGTATCCCACTTGTCTTGTTCCCCACTTTCTCCATCCCCATCACTACCTGGCTCAGGGGCCTTCAGCCTCCTTCCACGCTGCCCCAAATGCCTGGTTTATCTCCGCAGCACGTACAAGCTTGGAGAAACTCCTTTTACCTATGCACATGGGCACGGCTCACTGCTCTAGTTCTCAGCAGTAGGGAAGAACTCTCATGCCAGCCCAGGCCCTGGGACTCAATCTTGGGTTCGAGCCCCTTGGCTGTGGCTAGTCAGGTCAATGTCCAGTACCTATTAATCCCCTCCTGCAAAGAGGAGTCCCACACCAAACTGTTAGTCCCATTGCCTGTACAATGAGGCATCGTGCTAGCTGTGAACCACCAAGCTCTGCAACTATTTTATTGCCTTAGAAGACCTTCAGGGGGAGAAGCCATGAAAAAATAAAAGTCTGAGTAAAGTTTTTATTATTTTCTATTATGCCATGACTTGCATGGAATGACCACAAAGTGGCATGCCTTCCTGGTCACATAACTTAACTCATCAGGCCTGGCTAGAAAGCAAGAACTCCCAGATACACAATTTAATCCACTAGAAAGACGGGAGGGAGCAAAGGAAAGAGAAAGAGACAGAGGAAGGCACAATGATAAATAACTATCTGTCTCTTCTCTAACAGGTTAGTGGCTCATTCTAAAAATGATGATAATGTCATTGAATATAATTTCCGATTCATGGTCAAGGTCTTTATGTTAAAGGAAAGGAGCTTTCTTAGAAGAACTGGATCTAATCAATATATATTTGATCTTCAAATATTTGACTTTCAAACAAAATTTTTACGGCCAAAATAAAGTGAAAGAAATGATATTGACAAACTCTCTTGCCATGCCCTTGTGAAAGCACCCACAGAAAGAATAAGTACAAAAGGTAACCAAGGCCCTCCCCTCTATCCAAAGAAATGTATCCATGGAGTTCTGACAGCCAAGCTTCCCTCCCCTGTCCAAACCTCAACACCATCAGGTTGGAGGAGCCCCGTGGCAGTTGGAAGCCCTGTCCCGCTGTTCCTCAGAAGCGGCCTGCTTTTTTGCGTCCCCGTCCATGTCTGCGATGAATAATCCATGGAGATCCATGTGCATATCGACATCAACGGAGGCACGGGCCAATTCTGTAAAGCTTTTGGCATCCAGAATGAGCAGAAAAGGCGGCTTCTGGGGATCAGTAGAGACAATGGCTGATAGGATGACTCCTTTGGGGAAACAGAAAGAAACACTTTGTAAAAGTGCAGGCTTCAGTCGGAGGGATGAGTTTCTCAGCGTGTCTCTCCGCCCTCTTTAGACGTATGTATCTAACCAAAACAGGAGGGAAGTGAATTGGAGACACTGTAATAGAAGGGAAAGGCCTGGAAACTAGGAATCAGAAACTTTGGCTGTAGGCTGGGCGCAGTGGCTCACGCCTGTAATCCCGGCACTTTGGGAGCAGAGGTGGGCAGATCACTTCCGATCAGGAGTTCGAGACCAGCCTGGCCAACATGGTGAAACCCCGTCTCTACTAAAAATACAAAAATTAGCTGGGTGTGGTGGTGGGTGCTTGTAATCTCAGCTACTCAGGAGACTGAAGCAGGAGAATCATGAGACTGAAGCAGAAGAATCACTTGAACCTGGGAGTGGAGTTTGCAGTGAGCTGAGATCGCACCATTGCACTCCAGCCTGGGTGACGGAGTGAAACACCATCGCAAAACAAACAAACAAAGAAACCAGAAAACCTGGTTCTAGCCCTGGCTGGGCCAGTCCCTTGACCTCTCGGAGCCTCAGTCTCTTCATCAGTAGAGGTGGGATAATCTCACCTACACTCACAGGGTTGCCGAGAGTATCTCCTGCATGATGGATTTTGAAAGCACACTAAATTATTGCAGGCATTGAAGAATGGCATTTGTTTTGTTTGTTTGTTTTGCTTTTTTGAGATGGGTTCTTACTCTGTTGCCCAGACTAGAGTGCAGTGGCGTGATCATAGCTCACTGCAATCTCGATCTCTTGGGCCCAAGCTATCCTCCCACCTCAGCCCTCCAAGTAGCTGGGACTACAGGCACATGACATGACATCTGGCTTATTTTTGTATTTTTTGTCAGATGCGGTCTCCCTATATTGCCCATGCTGGTCTTGAACCCCTGGGCTCAAGCAATCTGCCCACCTTGACCTCCCAAGTGCTGGGATTACAGGCAGAAACCACTGCACCTGGCTCGAAGAATGGCATTTCAATGGTTAAACGAAATAATGCATATCAACTTCCTGCAAATACTCTCAATGCCCCCAGAGGGTCCCAGGTTGAAGAGCAGTGGAGCATCGTTGAAGTCAGATTGGCCTGGATTTACATCTTACCTCTGAATGTATGGGATGTGTGACCTTGGGCAACAAGGTCACTCTCTGAGCATCCCATTGGTAAAATGAAGATAATGATACTCCCTCCTCACAGAGAATGTAAAGGAAGTGTCCACACCGCTGAGTGGGAGAACGGCCTGAGCAGGAGGCAATGCCAGTGGTCCCCCGCCTCGGAGATGACAGTGACACAGGGTTGCTGGCCTGACGTGCCATGCCGTGATCAGTAGGAAGACAAGACCCAGGTGGAAAACCACTCCCTTGTCACCTGAGGGAAGAAGCTGGCAGGCTCAAGTGGGGCAGCCTGCCCTCCTTGCAGGTGTGGCAGCCCCATTGCCAGCGTGGCCAGGTGACATCCCCACCTATGGTTCTAGTTACCCTCCTTAGCCTCCTGAGGGCTGTGGGCAGGGCATTTCTGAAGCATTTCTGAGAATGAAAGGGGAAGGATCATTCAGTCAAGTGGAAACCTAGAAAATAGAGGTGGGCCACAAATACACATTTCCAGGGGCGCCGTGAAACATTTACGTGCTTATGCATTGTTAAAAATTTGGATCCAGGCCAGGTGCAGTGACTGACACCTGTAATCCCAGCACTTTGGGAGGCTAAGATGGGAGGATTGCTTGAGCCCAGGAGTTAGAGACCAGCCTGGGAAACACAGTGAGACCCTTTCTCTATAACAAATACAAAGAATGAGCTAGGCATGGTGGCGTGCCCCTGTAGCTCCAGCTACTTGGTAGGCTGAGGCAGGAGAATCACTTGAACCCAGGAGTTTGAGGCTGCAGTTAGCTACGATTATGCCACTACACTCCAGCCTGGGCAACAGAGCAAGACTCCATTTCTTAAAAACATTTCTTTTGGATCTAGCCACTGTAATCAATTTTAAAACCAAGATTCTGCATTCTGAGAGAGCTTAGTGTCACTGACTGGAAAGGAGATGGACTTTGTGCAGTAAAAAACTTAAACTTGTCTAAAAAGGAGACTGGCTTTTGTCCTCAGTTTCTGGGAGGTCACCTCTATACTGGTGAAATGTCCTGCTTGGTACAAGTATCTTTGTATACATGGGGGCCTTGGGCCACACCAGGCAGTCTACCCTTACAGTGGGATTTATGGTGGGGCCTTGGGCCACATGGTATGAGCTTGATCTCCAGGAGGACTGAAGACTAAATAAAGGTCAGACACACAGGCGGGCAACCATGTTTACATGACTGAGCCCCAGTATAAACACTCCATACAGAGTCGCGGGGAGCTTCCTGGCTGGCAATAATATTCTGTGAGCACTATCACACAGCATTGTCAGGAGAAGTCAGTGCTATCTGTGACTCTTCTGGGAGAGTGCAGCTGGAAGCTCCTGTGGGTCCCTGCTGGGCTCTGTCTTTTTTTTTTTTTTTTTTTTTTTTTGAGAGGGAGTCTGGCTCTGTCGCCCAGGCTGGAGTGCAGTGGCCGGATCTCAGCTCACTGCAAGCTCCGCCTCCCGGGTTTACGCCATTCTCCTGCCTCAGCCTCCTGAGTAGCTGGGACTACAGGCGCCCGCCACCTCGCCCGGCTAGTTTTTTTTTTGTATTTTTTAGTAGAGATGGGGTTTTTCACCGTGTTAGCCAGGATGGTCTTGATCTCCTGACCTCGTGATCCGCCCGTCTCGGCCTCCCAAAGTGCTGGGATTACAGGCTTGAGCCACCGCGCCCGGCCTGGGCTCTGTCTTGTGCACCTCTTCCCTTTGCTAATTTTAGTCTGTATCTTTTCACTGCTGCAAACCAGAACTGTGAGCATAAGCGCTTGCAGTGAGGTTGGTGATTCTAATGAATTATTGAAGCCGAAGGGTATCTTGGGGACCCTCAAACTTTGCAATTGGTATAAGAAGTAAAGGTAGCCTTGGGGACTCCCTAACCTTTTAGCTTTGACCCAGACAGATGTAGACTTCAAAGCACCAGTCCACCCCCTTTATGAGCTGGGGGGTCAGCTGCCCCTAGATGGTGTCTCTGTGGGAAGGGGGATCATCAGCAGCATGCAGCAACTAGGCTTGGCTTCTTAGAGTCTTACCGTCATCCTCATCCTTGGCACCTGGTGCGGGCACAAACAGGGGTTCCGCTGGCCAGCAGTCGTCCTCTCTCCATTTCAAGGATGACTTTGTGAGAATGTCATATTTTATTATCTGTACATCCAACGAGGAGAAACACAGAAATGAAGCCCATCAGATATAGACTTTTGACATAATCACCCAATGACAGCTACCTCTGGTGAGCACAGCCAAGAAAGGACAGGAGCTAACTCTCCTCCCCAAGGTTTTTTTGTTGTTGTTTTTTGGGTTTTGGTTTTTTTTGAGATAGAGTTTCACTCTTGTCACCCAGGCTGGAGTGCAATGGCGTGATCTTGTCTCACTGCAACCTCCACCTCCTGGGTTCAAGCAATTCTCCTGCCTCGGCCTCTCGAGTACCTGGGGTTACAGGCATGTACCACCACACCTGGCAAATTTTTTGTATTTTTAGTAGAGACGGGGTTTCACCATGGCCAGGTTGGTCTTGAACTCTTGACCTCAGGTGATCTGCCTGCCTCAGCCTCCCAGAATGCTGGAATTACATGCATGAGCCACCGCACCCAGCCTCCTCCCCCAGTTTTAAACATGGGTCCTCCGGCCACCATGTAGCTGATACTGCATAAGGAATTCTTTTAAAAATTAAAATATTTGGGCCGGGCGCGGTGGCTCAAGCCTGTAATCCCAGCACTTTGGGAGGCCGAGACGGGCGGATCACGAGGCCAGGAGATCGAGAGACGATCCCGGCTAACACGGTGAAACCCCGTCTCTACTAAAAAATACAAAAAAACTAGCCGGGCGAGGTGGCGGGCGCCTGTAGTCCCAGCTACTCGGGAGGCTGAGGCAGGAGAACGGCGTAAACCCGGGAGGCGGAGCTTGCAGTGAGCTGAGATCCGGCCACTGCACTCCAGCCTGGGTGACAGAGCAAGACTCCGTCTCAAAAAAAAAAAAAAAAAAAAAAAAAAAAAAAAAAATTAAAATATTTTTAAATTTATTATTATTTTTTAATATAGAGACAGGGTCTTGCTATTGTTTACCAAGCTGGTCTCGAACTCCTGGCCTCAAGCAATCCTCAGCTCCCCAAAGTGCTAGGATTATAGGTGTGAGCCATCACACCCCGTCTAAAAATTAAAATATTGACTATATCTTATATTTGGCATTGCACTGCAATATTATATGAGTTAAATAAATGAATACATTCAATGCAAACATTTAAAGTATAATACAACCCCTTTGTTGCTTTAAGAGTGCAATTCCCTGAATCTCTCTTAATCTCCCAACAGGCCTATTTCCCTCTAGGTTTGGTATTAGTGGAGAGTGGCTTGGGGTATGGAGGGGTGGAGGCTTAATTTTTGGCTGTGGACATTTCTGCTCTGTTTGCAATAAAAAAAAGATTTTCCATTTTGTTATGAAAAACGAAGATGTTTTTAAAAAGTGATCCCTGCACAGCACTTAGCACAGTAACCAGCACACAGTAAGTGTTTCACAAATGGTAGCTTAAGAAGCACAATGGGCCAGGCATCGTGGCTCATGGCTGTAATCCAGCACTTTTGGTGGCTGACGCAGGAGGATCCCTCGAACCTAGGAGTTCAAGACCAGCATGGACAACACAATGAGACCCTGTCTCTTCTGTATATTTTTTTAAATGAAAAGGAAAAAACAAATCAAAACAAAAAAAAAGAAGCAAAATAAATCCTCTAAGTTTCAGCTGCACCCTCTCTGCTGGAGAGGGTGAGTTCCTTAGGTCAGGGATTGGGCATCCCCCTGCTGACTTCCTTACCCTCAGTGCCTACCACATTGTAGCCCATAGTTGGTGCTCAATAAATAAGTATTGAATAAAGAAATCAGTGAATAAACTCCAGCCATAACCTCTTACCCAAACCTTAGCCCATTAGGTGCCACTCCCTCTCCCAGCTTTCCATCCTTACTTCAAATTTATCTTATCCTACACTTACCTCCCTCTGACCTCCTCTTTTGTAATCAATGTCTCAGAACCTTAGAATTCAGCGTTGCATATAGACGCAATCACTGTAGGAAAAGCCTGTGAACACACAGAGACCAGTACCTTGGTTGGGATTGGACTCCATTGAACTCCTGCAGCAAAGACATACCGGTATCGCTTTCCATTGTAAGCATAGTTGACCCGTGGAAGCTCTAAGCCTACAAGGAAATTAGAAGGTGGATGAAGCCCCCATCACTGGGGGCTGGGAGCATCCACCTTTCCTGTCAGACTGGGTAGCCTTTCCTCAGAATTCGTTCCCACACCAAGATCCCTGAGCTTGATTTAGAGCCTGGATTGGATCAAAGGTGGTCAAAGACAGGGGACGGAGCCTCTGATAATTACCCCAGCTCTATCAGAAAGGCCTGGAGCAACATACCACAGACCTAGGTTTTAAGTGTATAAACATCTTTAATTATCCAAGATAGAAATCAAAGAGAATTGCATGATTAAAATCAGAGGCTACTGCAATTTCTTAAAGCTCTTTTCAAAAAAGTGCTGATGTGTGTATGTGTGCATGCATGTGCATATGTGTGATGAGAAATGGGAAGCTGGCTGGGTGCAGTGGCTCATGCTTATAATCGCAGCACTTTGGGAGGCTGAGGCGGGCAGATCATTTGAGGTCAGGAGTTTGAGACCAGGCTGGCCAACATGGCAAAACCCTCCCTCTACTGAAAGTACAAAGAAAATTAGCCAGGCATGGTGATGCATGCCTGTAATTCCAGCAACTCGGGAGGCTGAGGCAGGAGAATCACGTGAACCCAGGAGGCAGAGGTTGCAGTGAGCCGAGATCGTGCCACTGCACTCCAGCCTGGGCCACAGAGTAAAACTCTGTCTAAAAAAAAAAAAAAAAAGAAAGAAATAGGAAGCTGTGCCAGGCATAGTGGCTCATACCTGTAATCCCAGCTCTTTGGGAAGCTGAGATGGGAGGATCGCTTGACGCCAGGAGTTCAAGACCAACCTGCTCAACATGGCAAGAACCCCATCTCTAAAATTAAAAACTAAAAACTAAAACAGAATGGGAAGCTGTGGAAAATGGTGCCAACGGAGAATAGTTAATTAAATCTGGTGAATTATATAATAACATTATGGAAAAATAACATTTAATAATGATTTTAATAACATGGGCAAGTGTCCATACCATAAGGTTAAGTGTAAAATGCTGACTATAGAATTACTGTATCTCCACTAGGTTACAAATGAAGAGAAAAAATTTGGAAGCATTGCTGGGGTTATAACTGCCTTATAGTTTACACTTTCTACGATAGAATCTAAGTTTCTCATTATGAGAAATTTTCATCATCTTATTTTTACATAATCAAAAATCTTATTTTTTTCTCTGTGTGTGTGTGTATATATATATATATATGGTTTTTTTTTTTGTCGTTGTTGTTTTTTGAGATGGAGTCTCGCTGTGTTGCCTGGACTAGAGTGCAGTGGCGCCATCTCAGCTCACTGCAACCGCCCTCTCCTGGGTTCAAGCAATTCTCCTGCCTCAGCCTCCTGAGTAGCTAGGACTACAGGTGCCTGCCACCACATCCGGCAAATTTTTTTTTTTTTTTTTGTATTTTTTGTATTTTTAGCAGAGACAGGGTTTCACCATGTTAGCCAGGATGGTCTCGGTCTCCTGACCTCATGATCCACCCCCTTGGCTTGCCAAAGTGCTGGGATTACAGACATGAGCCACCGCGCTTGGCCGTACATGTGTATATATGTATATATGCCTGCTGCATCAAATTGAATTTCTAAGTCTGAATACTGAAATGGATGTTCAACTCTTAGGAAATATTCCTGGTAGTTGCCACCAGCTGCTGGTGAAGATACAATGTCCAAGAGAAGAGGAAGTAGAGATACATCCACGGATAAATGCTGATTAGGTTCAGTGGGGCAGGAAGGGGAAAGAACTATTGAGGTGGGAAGGAGATGTCCAATCCCACATATGAGGAAGCGTGAAACTTCCAAGGGGACAGGCCCAGATGAAGGTGAGGCAGATGGAACACTCCCATACTTAAATAAGAAGAAGTTGTGTGCCCTTGACCTCAAAGTAGGCCTGAGATTTCCAAGATGTTCCTGGGCCCCTCTCAAACCAGCGATTCTCCTGCCTCAGCCTCCCAAATAGCTAGGACTACAGGTGTGCCCCACTACCCCCTGCTAATTTTTGTATTTTTTAAAAAGTAGAAATGGGGTTTTGCCATGTTATCCAGGCTGGTCTCAAACTCTTGACCTCAGGTGCTCCACCCGCCTCAGCTTCCCAAAGTGCTGGCATTACAGGAATGAGTAATGCCTGTAATTGCCATTGTGCCTGGCACATAGTTCCATGAAATTAAGGCTCGGCCTCCCAAAGTGCTGGGATTATAGGTGTGAGCCACCGTGCCTGGTCCTTAATAGCCATGTCCTTTGAAGAATCCTCAGGATGTGGGAAAATACTCAGGTTACATTCATTAAGTGCAAAAGGCAGCTTCAGAACATTCTAGATGATATGGAATGTATTTTGCAAAAGTACAAATACAGAGGCAATGGGCTTTGGTATAAGAGAAGGCTGGGGTCACAACCTGGCTCTGCTGCCTGCCTTTTGGCAAATTTTGCAATTGTCTGAACCTGCTTCTTAGGGCTGTTCTAATATTGCTGCCATTGGCCAGACTCTCCCTGTAGGCCAGACCCCACACTAAGGCCTTGATGTGCATGAACAAATCTAATGTCAACAATAACAGAATGACACTGCTGGGATGAAATGAGAGCAGTCTGAGAATTCGCCGGAAGGGACCCGGCCTATGTCACACAATCCACGCATGATGGGAGGACTGGATGGGTATCCCAAAGGGCTGTCACAGGTGCAGGGATTATGGGTAGTTTGTTTATTGTTACACTTTTTAGTGTGCACAATATTGCAACAATAAATAAGCATGATCTTCTCAGGAAAGAAAAAAAATGTGGTGTGGTGGGTGAGCAAGGATGGGGGTGGATGCCTTCAGACCTGGCATCACCTATTGATTCATTTCTAAAGACTCCAAGCGTATGAGTTCCCTCACAGAACTGGTTATGGGATGTATGGGATGCCTTTTACAGAAGTGGATTCTTAGGTCAAATCCAAGGGTCATCCTAAAAGAGTCCCCAAGTCGATGTGCTCTTCCAGATACCCAAACTTCCTGGCATGGGGCAGCTGATGGAACAAGGCTCTCAGTCTTTTTTTTTTAGGCAAAGTCTCTGTTGCCCAGGCTGGAGTGCAGTGGCGAAATCTCAGCTTACTGCTCTGCCTTCAGGGTTCAAGCAATTCTCCTGCCTCAGCCTCCCGAGTAGCTGGGATTATGGATTACAGGCATGCACCACCACACCGGTTAATTTTTGTATTTGCGGTAGAGATGTGGTTTCGCCAACTTGGCCAGGCTGGTCTCAAACTCCTGGCCTCAAGTGATCCGGCCACCTTGACCTCCCAAAGTGCTGGGATTACAGGCGCGAGCTACCGCACCCAGCCAATGCGCTCAGTTTAAATGCACACCGCGCCACTCTCTAGCTGAGTCTCCTTGGACAAGTCCATTCATTCTGTACTTTGACGTATTGAACACAGACCTCTGTATGCCAGCCTTTGTGTCATGTGCTGCTGATACCCTGTGAGCACAGCAACACAATCCTCACCTCATGGGTTTATATTCTGGGGCAGTGGTTCTCCATCATGGCAATGGTGCCCCCATGGGATGCTGGCAATGTCTGGAGACATGTTTGGCTGCTCCAATTCAGGATAGGGGTCCTCCGGGCTTCTAGTGGGTAGAAGCCAGGAATGTTGCTAAACATCTTACAATTCCCTGGACAGCACCCACTGCAAAGAATGACCCAGCCCCAGATGGCGACGGTGCCCAGACTGGGGAGCCCTGCTCCATGGGTGTGACTCCTGTTCTAGAGGGTCTGCGTTCTGTGTGTAGCTCCAGGTCTCTCAGGCCTAGTTTTCTCCTTCATATTATGCAGCTGATAACAGCTATTTTGCAGGATATTGTGGATGTTGAGAGGTAGAAATGGAAAGGTATTGTGCCTGTTCAATAAGCCCGTGTTCAGTAAGGGACAGCATTTGCAGAAGTCATCTGGCCCAGCAACCACCCACTGCCTTCCTATTTTTATTTTTATTTTTTTGAGACAGTGTCTTGCTCTGCTGCCCAGGCTGGAGTGCAATAGCACAATCTCAGCTTACTGCAATCTCTGCCTCCTGGGCTCAAGCGATTCTCATGCCTCAGCCTCTTGAGTAGCTGGGACTACAGGCATGTGCCACTATACCCAGCTCATTTTTGTATTTTTAGTAGAGATGGGGTTTCACCATGTTGCTCAGGCTGGTCTCGAACTCCTGGCCTCAAGTGATCTGCCTGCCTCAGCTTCCCAAAGTGCTGAGACTACAGGTATGAGCCACCATGGCTGGCCTTACCCATTGCTGAAGATAGAGGAAAGAGAAATGTCCCCAGATGCTTCTCATCGGGGCATCCCAGGAGCCTTTCCTTTTTGGCCCTTGTACGTGCACAGGAGGGAAGTATTATGTAAAGAGGCCTCTGGGGTCCCCACGAAAATCTGCCCCTTTCCTAATCTCAGGACCAGAGGATGCATTTTACCTTCATAAAGAAATTCCGGCTGGCAGTAGACTTGGCCATCTTCTTCCTTCAGGGCCGTGGCTGTTGTAGATGCCACTTTGATTAAATTTGAGCCCACTTCTGCATTCTGAAAAAATTCAGTTTTCAAAGAGTAAAACAAAAACGTGTCATCCAGAGCAAACATTTGCTTTAGTGTATATATTTTTTAAAAATGCTTGAATACATGTCATCTTGGTTTAGCCTCACATTAATCATAGGAAGCAGCTCTTTTTCTGTTGTTATTCTTAGTCTCAGTTTAAAAAATGAGGATTGGCCATTTAAGGTGACTCCTCCAAGGTCACATACCTGGAAGGTGATAGGACTCCTTTCTCTTACTCTGAGCCTGCCTTATTCTTCACAGGGAAAATTAATGTGCTTCTAAGAGTAAGTTCTCACTTTTAAAGTACTAGATGATTCACCTATATAAAGCTGCAGCAGTCATTAAAAGGATGCTTCTGAAGACTTTACAACAACACGGGAAATGCTTATCACACAACACTGAGTAAAAGCAGCATCAGGACAAATTGCATATGCAGTCTGAGCTCAACTGCATTAAAAAAGTTACATTGAGAAGAGGCAGAGAAATATACTAAATATGTGTGTGTGTGTGTCTGTGTGTGTGTGAGTACAATTTTTTTTTTTTTTTTTTTTGAGATAGAGTCTTGCTCTGTTGCCCAGACTGGAGTCTGGAGTGCAGTGGTGTGATCTCGGCTCACTGCAACCTCTGCCTCCTGGGTTCAAGTGATTCACCTGCCTCAGCCTCCCAAGTAGCTGGGATTACAGGCTCATGCCACCATGCCTGGCTAATTTTTGTATTTTTTAGTGGAGACGGGGTTTCATCATGTTGGCCAGGCTGGTCTCAAACTCCTGACCTCAAGTGATCCACCCCCATCAGCCTCCCAAAGTGCTGGGATTTCAGGCATGAGCCACCATGCCCGGCCTGAAATATACCAAATATTAAAAATACAACAGATGATGAGGATTATGGGGGACTTCAGTTCCTTTTTTGTATGCCTCTCTGTATTTTCAGTATTTTCTCCTAGGAAAAGTTACCACTGCAGAAATGAAAACAAACATGCAATAAAAATTATTCGGTGGAAAAACAACCTTCAAGGACATTTCTTGGTTTCAATTTACAATCAGATGTTGCTGTGTTCAGTATCTTGCTGTCATCAGTATAAGCGAGGAGAGGGATTTAGCATGATTAAATATTTATCGAGCATCTACTACTCCCTGTTTCCCTCATGTACTAACCATGGGACCTTGAGCAAGTCACGTGGCCTCTCTATAGTTCTGTTTCCTTATGTGTATATTAATAGCATATGCATCTTTGAGTTATTGTGCAGATTAAATGACATCATCTGTACAAATGATTCACAAGAATGCCTGCTTAACAGTAGGTGCTAGATAAATGTCAGCTGCTTCTGTTGATGACATTGTTGTTGTTATATTATTATTACTATCATTACCATACTACTACTACTATCACTTATTATTATTCTATAGCTGCCACCACTACTGGAGGTGAGTACAGGTTAGGCTCTAGAAGATACTGAGGAACGAGACAACGGAAAATTATTGTTATGGCTGACTTCTCATTTAAACTTTTCTCTACTTTCTGCATTTTCCAAGATGGCTTGTATTTTATTTTGGGACAGGGTCTTGCTCTGTCACCCAGGCTGAGTACAGTAGTGTGATTATAGCTCACTGTAGCCTTAAACTCCCAGGCTCAAGTGATCCTTCCATCTCAGCCTCCTGAGTAGCTGGAGGACTACAGGCATGCGTCACCATCCTTGGTTAATTGTTGTGTTTTTTGTAGAGACAGGGTCTCACTATGTTGCCCAACTTGGTCTGGAACTCCTGGGCTCAAGTGATCCCCCTCTCTTGATCTCCCGAAGTGCTGGGATTACAGGCATGAGCCAGTACACCTGGCTCAAAATGGCTTTTATAATTAAAACCAACCTATTTTAGGGATAGCAGCATTTGTGTTGGAGAGCATGAGAAGTTTACTGCAACTTAGCAGCTGAACCGCAAGGGTCCTCAGAAATTAGTTTAATTCAGTCTCGATTTGTAGAAGTAACTGAGGCCTAGAGAAGGAAAGGAACTGGTCCAAAGTCACAGGGAGAGAAGCAGAGCCTATGCCTGGGGCCTTTGTATTGATTCTTTGGCCCAGAAACAAGAGCATTGCTGGTAGAGGGTGAAGGCAGTGCAAAGGCCCTGAGGCTGACTCTTCCCCATCCCCGAAGGTCTAGGAAGAAACACCCCTTCCCTAACAACTCCATCGGAATCTGCAGTGTCTCCAAGGCACTGGCCCCGAGCTGTAATTATCTTCTTTATGAAACTCTTTTCCTTCTTTTAGCTTGTCTGACCCAAGAAGCCAGGGACCAGATTTTGCTCAGTGCCTGGCACCTAGTGCCCAGGAAGTAATTGCTGAATTAATGAGTGAATGCACAACTCAGTCAGCTTTTCTTTGGGCTGTCAAGGGGCAAGACATGTGTTTTGCAGGGTGACTGTAAGCATCAAATGAGAGGAAATGCAGAGACAAAGGAGCCCAGCACCTGGCCCATTGGTGGCATCTTAGAAACATTTGGTTGAGCGCAGTGGCTCATGCCTGTAATCCCAGCACTTTGGGAGGCCGAGGTGGGTGGATCACCTGAGGTCAGGAGTTCGAGACCACCCTGGCTAACATGGTGAAACCCCGTCTCTACTAAAAATATAAAAATTACCTGGGCGTGGTGGCACGTGCCTATAGTCTCAGCTACTCGGGAGACTGAGGCAGGAGAATCGCTTGAACTTGGGAGGCCGAGGTTGCAGTGAGCCGAGAACGCGTCACTGCACTCCAGCCTGGGCGACAGAGTGAGACTCTGTCTCAAACAAAACAAAACAAACCAAACAACAACAACAAAAACCAAACATTCAATGCCTCTACCTGCATGGCTCTGCAAGCTGGTGGGAGGCCCTTTCTGGTACCTTGCTAAGCATGTGACGGCAACAGGCCTCTGGGCACGTTCCAGCCTTAATTCTTAGGGAGTTGGTCTGCACAGACATCTTATAACTCCAGCCCCAAACTGGTCGGACTGGTTGAGGAATAAACCGTGAATTTTTCCATCCACAGCAATAACAAACATGACTTGGCTGCTTTCGGTGGCCAGCATGCTCGGTTTTAGGAAGACATCACTTTCCAGCCAGAATTCAGCACCATCTTGCAAGCTTGCACTGAAATCCCTACACTTAAGGGAAATCCCACGAGAAGCAGCCATCACCATCATCCCCTAGAATGCTGCCTGCCCTATGAAATTCAGCGCTGTGGTTTTCCATGCAGATTCGAGCAGACCTCTCTTCCTCAGAGCCAGCTTCTCCGTCTGTGTAAACTCGGGGGAGTGGTTCATATTTTAGAGTAGTGCTGGGTATAAGTGAGGTGGCTTCCACCTGCATCTGAGCATGATGTGAGGATTAAATTAAATAATGGTTGTGAAAAACAGGCTGATCCAGGGCCAGACACGTCGTGAGCCAGACGGGCATACATTCCAGTTGCAGCTCAAATCCCAGGAATAATTCTCCAAAGTTGGGCAAGTTACTTTCTCATCCGTAGATGTGGGGGATCATAAATAACTTAGAACGTTGTGATGCAGATTAGCAAAGCGTTTAACAGCCCCTAAATTTCGCAGGAGCCAGAAGGAACGTACAAGTGGAGGCCCACCAACCTTCTGTCTAAATACACCAAGCAAATTAAGTCAAACACCATCTCTGTCCCTGTCTTGACATACAGCCCTTCATGATGGTGTGGAGCTGGCTGTCCCAAATGGCAACCGCTAGCCATATGTAGCGATTTAAATTAAATTTAATTTAATTTTACTTTTTTTTTCTGAGACTGAGTCTCGCTCTGTCATCCAGGCTGGAGTACAGTGGCACGATCTCGGCTCACTGCAACCTCTGCCTCCCGGGTTCAAGCAATTCCCCTGTCTCAGCCTCCTGAGTAGCTGAGATTACAGGCATGCGCTACAATGCCTGGCTAATTTTTGTATTTTTAGTAGAGATAGGGTTTCATCATGTTGGCCAAGCCGGTCTTGAACTCCTGACCTTAAGTGATCCACCGCCTGGCTTAGCCTCCCAAAGTGCTGGGATTATAGGCATGAGCCACTGTGCCAAGCCTTAAATTTAATTTAAAAATAAGCTTAAGTAAAATTAAAAATTCAATTCCTTAGCTGCGCCAGCCACATTTCAAGTGTACAATAACAACTCGTGGTTAGTAGCTACTGTGCTGGATAGACAGAATGTTCCAGCAATGCACCGTGCTGGTCTGAAAGGATGACTGTGAATTGAGAACCCAGGACTCCTTAGAGTTCTGAGCTGGAATGAGGCAGTCTCTGGCCCCTGGCTCCTTCCTGCCTTATCCCAGGCTCCATCCCTCACTGCATGGGTACCCTAGCCAGCACAACCAAGGCAACAGTCAGCCTGGCCACCTCGTGGGCCTGTGGCAGTAACAGCAGACTGGCACAGTCTGCCCTTCGGAAGACGGGTATTGGAAGCAAGGCTAGGACCTTCAGGGGCTTCTGGGATCCCAGGTGTCCAGCGTACGGTTGGGGTGGGGGTGGAGGCACCCCTCTGGGTAGGCAGAATGCCTTGGCCCTGTGTACTCACCCTGTGGAGTAGGGGTCCTGCTGGAGAAAGAAAGGCTGGCCCACAGACCTCCTAAGTGCCAAACCCAGAGCAGGGGCCCCTCTTGCCAGGATCTAAGAGCAGAAAAGGCATTGAACACAGAGCCTGGCACCTAGGGAGTCCTCCATGAATGGTGGCTTCTCTTATTTGAGTGTCTGCATTTGTGCATTTGGAGATAGAAATCAAACCCACTGATCCAGTCGTCAAAGCTACCCCTTCCAGGTCCAAAGTGTTTCCTCGTGTCAATGCCCCTTAGGCGCGGGTGCACACGAACCTAGGGCCTCACACAGTACTCTTCAGGACCAGGGCAGGGCCAAGGTCCAGACGACCCGCCCTGCCCACACCCCTCCCAGCCACTCCCCGTCACTGCTGAGCCCTGCCTCAGGCACCCCCACACCTCCCTGTGTAAACAGGCCCACGGTGCCCACAGGCCTTGCCGGCCCCACCTTCCTTTGACCCCAGCTGGCCCCAAAGCAAGAGAATCTGGGATATTCAGGACCTCCTGGCCTTTTAAATAGAATTTGCTATTGCCTGTTCTATGTGGGAAGTACTTTTCACTTGGGACGGGTTCCAAAGGCTAAAGGAAGATGCTGCGCCCTTTTGGAGACCTTGCTTCCCATTTTTCATGTATTCATCATTCATTCATTCATTTCAAGTATTTAAGAGCATCCTCGGAGTGCAGCGGATGAGCTGCTGATGAGACAGAGTCCCTGTCCTCCCAGAACTTAGGCTTGAACAGGAAGAGGGAAATGAACAAGTTACTTACACTTGACATAAATGTTGACAAAGAGCTACCAGGCGCAGTTAGAGGATACGGACTCACCTGCCGGGTCATGCTGCCGAGCCCTGACCTTGGAGTTTCTCTCCCATGGCTGCATGGCAGAACCGGGGATTTCTGAGACCACACCCAGGCCTGGGCTTCCTTGGTCTGGGCCGAAGCCAAGGCCCAGACATGGGGGTCTCAGGGCTCTCCAGGGGAACCCAATGTGCAGCCAGCCAGGGGGAGCAGGAGTGTCAGCCCAGGAGGACAGAGTTGCAGACAGAGAGGACAGCAATGTCCTGCAAAGGCCTCAGGCCTAGAGGACATCTGAGTAAAGGCAGCATCTTCCTGAAGTTGCTTCTCCAATAAACCTTTGGATGGGATGGAGCCAGAGCCGCTGGATCAGAGCATGTAAGGCTCGGTCCACCTGCCTGACTTTCTGATTTCAATATGCAGGCGGAGCCACTTGAAAGTGCAATAAGAAGACATATTTAAGGGACAATAAGTAGCAATTAAAAAGCGTGGCAGGAGCTACCCATCCCGGGGCTTGCTTTCCTTTGCTAGTTTCAAAGCAGCAGATGGTTCACACCACAGCTTTTTTTTTTTTTTTTTTTTTTTTTTTTTTTTTTTTGAGATGGAGTCTCACTCTGTCGCCCTGGCTGGAGTGCAGTGGTGGGATCTCAGCTCACTGCAGCCTCCACCTCCTGGATTCAAGTGATTCTCCTGCCTCAACCTCCCGAGTAGCTAAGATTATAGGCAGGGGCCACCACGCCGGGCTAATTTTTGCATTTTTAGCAGAGACAGGGTTTCACCTTGTTGGCCAGGCTGGTGTTAAACTCCTGACCTCAGGTGATCACCTGCCCGGGCCTCCCAAAGTGTTGGGATTACAGGCATGAGCCACTGTGCCTGACCACATGATGGCTTTTAAAGATACACAAGCTAACATTCTTAGCTTGGTTCCAAGGAAGCAAAGCACTCTCGAGTGTGATAAAAGGTTATAAAATCTTGCAGGGTGTGGCAGTGGGAGGGAGCGTGTTCCTCTCTGTGTACCATCCCTGGGCTGAGGTCAGCCTTGAGACTTACTAGCTTTGTGCCTTGTTATCCCTCAGTACTTCCTGGAACCAGGAGACAGTCTGAGGGGCTGCATTGTGCTGCTTCCGGGAGCAAGCGGTGCAGGGGTCCAGGGCTCATGTGCTGATTTCATGGGACATGGCTGTTCATCCAATAGCCCTGAGTCACATGGGGGAGAAAATCAATGCCATTTTCTCTTCCAGTCATTCTGACTAGGTCAAGGAGAGTCTCAATGAGGTGCCACGATGTCTTTAATGCCTAATACTTTTAAAACTTTGCTTTTTCACAGAGAGATCAGGTCTTGGCAAGCCACAGCCCTCTGGCTGGAGCT
Source organism: Macaca thibetana thibetana (assembly GCF_024542745.1). Taxonomy (NCBI): domain Eukaryota; kingdom Metazoa; phylum Chordata; class Mammalia; order Primates; family Cercopithecidae; genus Macaca; species Macaca thibetana. The sequence continues at coordinate 24,290,221 of NC_065597.1, read as the reverse complement.
CAAGACCTCTGCTTTATTTCCATTATTTTATTCTCATGCTTGTCTTCTCTGTGCAGCAAGCATTGCCAGCTTTCTACTGGGTAGTGATGTGTTTCTTTTCAAATGAGTTAAGTAGAGAGTGAATTGATTGAAATGAAAAAAAAATGGATTTTTAAATGTTAAGTAGAGGTGATATAAAATATGACAAAAACCATGGTAGAGATACACAAATGGCTATGGGTGGGAAAACACTGGAGAGATGGGGGAGGACCCCAGCTCTGGAGTCAGACAAACCTAGGTTCAAATGCCAGCTCCCCTGCCTGCTGGCTGGGAGGGTGGCTGAATTCCTGCACTGAGAAACTGGGTTGTAAGGGTGGGAGAAGGCTCCCTGGATACTGTAGGACCATCTGCCAGGCCTGCAGAGCCCCAAGTGTGCACCATCTAAGGCTCTTTCCTAGGAGTTAGAGCTACTGGGGAGAAGAGCAGAGTTCCTACTCCTTTGTAGTTACAAACAGGAGTTTAGGGCTGGCCATGGTGGCTCATGCCTGTAATCCCAGCACTTTGGAAGACCGAGGTGGGTGGATCACTTGAGGTCAGGAGTTCAAGACCAGCCTGGCCAACATGGTGAAACCTCATCTCTACTAAAAATACAAACAAACAAAAAATTAGCTGGGTGTGCTGGCACGTGCCTGTAATCCCAACTTCTTGGGAAACTGAGACAGGAGAATCACTTGAACCCGGGAGGCGGAGGTTGCAGTGAGCCAAGATTAAACAACTGCACTCCAGCCTGGGTGACAGAGCGAGACTCCATCTCAAAAAAGAAAAGGGGGTTTAGAGACAGAGGGGGGCAGGTTCCAGTCTTGGCTCTGCCACTCTGGGCTGTGTGACCTTGCCCACATTTCTTAACTTCTCTGAGCCTCAGTTTGTCCATCGCCAAAATGAGGCTTCTACAGGAACGTTTCCCACAGGTTGTTTTGATCATAAGTGAGGTAAGAAAAACAAAATGCTTAGCAAAGTACCTGGCACATAATGTGTATTTAGTCAATGTAAGCCATCAACATTTAATTGAATTGAATTTGGTTTCATTTAAATTAATTAAGTCGTGAAGTCAGTGAGTTCTGGAGCCAGAGACTTTGTAAGTCTCTGTAAGTCAAGCCCAGAGCCTTGGCCACATCACCCTAATTGGGGATAATGTCTGGCCTGGTGGTCATTCTTAGCACGAGAACAGAGCTTTTCAACATCAGGGAATTGTGTAAGCAAATGGTGATGAATCCCTGCCATGAACAATTAGGCAAATGTTTAGAATGATGTTTCAAAGAATATTTAATGTCATGGAGAGATGTTTAGACACATAAATAGGTAGAAAAGCAGTCTGGGCCGGGCACGGTGGCTCACGCCTGTAATCCCAGCACTTTGGGAGGCCGAGGCAGGCGGATCATGAGGTCAGGAGCATCCTGTCTAACACGGTGAATTCCCCCATCTCTACTAAAAATACAAAAAATTGGCCGGGCGCGGTGGCTCAAGCCTGTAATCCCAGCACTTTAGGAGGCCGAGACGGGCGGATCACGAGGTCAGGAGTTCGAGACCATCCTGGCTAACACGGTGAAACCCCGTCTCTACTAAAAAATACAAAAAACTAGCCGGGCGAGGTGGCGGGCGCCTGTAGTCCCGGCTACTCGGGAGGCTGAGGCAGGAGAATGGCGTAAAAACCCGGGAGGCAGAGCTTGCAGTGAGCTGAGATCCGGCCACTGCACTCCAGCCTGGGCGACACAGCGAGACTCCGTCTCAAAAAAAAAAAAAAAAAAAAACAAAAACAAACAAACAAACAAAAAAAAAATTAGCCAGGTGTGGTGGCGGGTGCCTGTAGTCCCAGCTACTCGGGAGGCTGAGGCCAGAGAATGGTGTGAACTCAGGAGGCAGAGCTTGCAGTGAGCCGAGACTGTGCCACTGCACTGCAGCCTGGGCAACAGAGTGAGACTCCATCAGAAAGAAAAGAAAAGAAAAGAAAAGAAAAGAAAAGAAAAGAAAAGAAAAGAAAAGAAAAGAAAAGAAAAGAAAAGAAAAGAAGGAGGGAGGGAGGGAGGGAGGGAGGGAGGGAGGGAGGGAGGGGGAGGGAGGGAGTCTGTAAGATAGTATGTACCTATTCAGCAATAAAAAGAAATGAAGCACTGGACGGGCGCAGTGGCTTACACCTGTAATCCCAGCACTTTGGGAGACGGAGGCAGGCAGATTGCCTGAGCTCAGGAGTTCAAGACCAGCCTGGGCAACATGGCGAAACTTTATCTCTACTAAAAATACAAAAACATAGTCAAGCATGGTGGCAGCCACCTGTAATCCCAGCTACTTGGGAGGCTGAGGCACAAGAATTGCTTGAACCTCGGTGGCAGAGGTTGCAGTGAGCCGAGATTACACCACTGCACTCCAACCTGGGTGGCAGAGTGAGACTCTGTCTCAAAACAAGCAAAAACCACAACAACAACAAAAAGAAATGAAGCATTGATACGGACTCCAACACAGATGAGCCTTGACAACACTGTGCTATGTGAAAGAAGTCAGACACAAAACACCATGTATTCTAAGACTCCATTTATATGTGATGTCTAGAAAGGGCAAGTCCGCAGAGACAGAGAGGAGATGACAGGTTGCCTGGGACGGGGAGGGGAGGACTAGGAGGTGATGGCTAAGGGGTATGGGGTGTGTTTTGGAGGTGATGAAAATGTTCTAAAATTTACTGTGGTGGTGGATGCACAACTGTGAAAATATACCAAAGGCCGTCGAACAGTTTAAATGGGCAAATTAGGCTGGGCACAGTGGCTCACGACTGTAATCTCAGCACTTTGGGAGGCCAAGGTGGGTGGATCACCTGAGGTCAGGAGTTCGAACCCAACCTGACCAACACGGTGAAACTCCATCTCTTCTAAAAATACAAAAATAGCTGGACGTGGTGGCAGGCACCTATGTAATCCCAGCTACTTGGGAGGCTGAGGCAAGAGAATTGCTTGAACCCCGAAGGTGGAGGTTGCAGTGAGCTTAGATCATGCCAGTGCACTGCAGCCTGGGCTACAGAGTGAGACCCTGTCTCAAAAAAAAAAAAAAATAATAATAATAATAATAAATAAATAAAAGGACAAATAGTATGCTGTGTCGATTACATCTCAATAAAGCTGTTAAAAATTATGTACAATATGATTAAAAGGAAGAGTCATACACACACACACACACACACACACACACACACACACACACAAAGACAGAGAGAGAGAGACTGGGAGACAAACATACATATCCACAATGATCATCTCAGGTGGTGGGTTTACAGGGATTTTTTTTCCTTTTTACTTATCTATATTTTTTAAAGTTTTTATTATGAATCGGTACTACTTTGGGAAAAATAAGGAAACCTTTTTTTTTTCTTTTTCAAGAACAGTTCGTTTTCGATTTCAATGTCAATCAAATAAGGGCCAAAGTAACTTCCCACCTGGGCCCACATCTCTCTAGAAAGAAAAGGGACCTCCTTGGAAGCCATTACCTTGTCCGCGTGGAGGGGCACGGCAAACCTCCTGAGGGTGGGGACCGAGGTGAGCCTGGAGTTCTCCTTGAAGTCCTGGTTCAGGTTGGCCAGGTAGAAGAGCTGGTAGAGGCTGTTGTCCTCGTAGGCAATAACGTCAAACACGATGCAGCCGTCCTCTTCATACGCGTTGACGTGATGGAAGACCACCATGGCGTCTGTGTAAAACTTGGTCTGCACAGGCTGCCTGGTCCTTTGGTCGATGATGTGGATATAGGTCTGAAAAAGGACACACACCAAGGGCTCAGCTCACCCTCTCTCAGCCTGGCACTGTGGCATCTGGGGACTGAACAAAACCCAGCTCCACCAGGCACTAGGCTCGGGACTGTGTCCCCATTCTGCGTTCTGTGTCTACTCCACAACACCAGACAGGCAAAAGTGCCCCCCAAAATGAGAGCTGTTTATTGTATTTCCATGAGTGTATCTTTCACATGGAGAGAAGGGACGCTTTGCTGCCAGAGTCTTTGCAGTCACTAGGAGGACAGTGTTTGGAGAGACTCTCCAGTGTGCATGTCCCCTTGTTCCATTGTGCTGACATCCCAGCTCCCTGGCTATGACCAAGTTGGGGAGAATCTGCCAGGTGCCAGGTCCCATCTAAGACTGGAGCCTTGGCAGGGTATAGTGGCTCATGCTGTAATCCCAGCACTTTGGGAGGCTGTGCGGGCAGATCACTTGAGGCCAGGAGTTCGAGACTAGCCTGGCCAACATGGCAAAACCCCATCTCTACTAAAAACACAAAAAATTAGCCAGGCATGATGGCGCATGCCTGTAATCCCAGCTACTCAGGAGGCGGAGGCAGGAGAATCGCTAGAACCCAGGAGGTGGAGGGTGCAGTGAGCCAAGAATGTGCCACTGCACTCCAGCCTAGGCGACAAGAGCAGAACTCTGTCTCAAAAAAAAAAAAAAAAAAAAAAATTGCCAGACATTGTGGCGCATGCCTATAATCCCAACTACTCAGGAGGCTGAGAGAAGAGAAAAGCTTGAACCAGGAGGCGGAGGTTGCAGTGAACTGATACCGCACCATTGCACTCCAGCCTGGGTGACAGAGTGAGACTCTACCTCAAAAAAAAAAAAAAAAAAAAAAAAAAAAAAGAAAAGAAAAGAAAAACTAAAAGTGCACGCGAAGGCAGAGAAGGTGGAGTAACACTATGCCAGTGGGTAGTGGTGGCTCCCTTCAGACATGGGGTGGACGGGAGGCAGGGTAGGGGGAAGTGAATTGGGGAGGATTTTATACATGGCTTTCTATACTTGTATATTCTTCGAATAGGTAACACTGAGAACTACTGGATATTTTACAAAAGTGAAGTGACAACAGCAAAAAAAAAAAAAAAAAAAAAGACCAGGTGCAATGGCTCACACATGTAATCCCAGCACTTTGGGAGGGGAAGGGAGGAGGATCACTTGAGCCCAGAGTTTGAGGCTAACCTGGGCAACATAGCAAGACCCCAATCTCTACAAATCAACAAAAAATTAGCCAGGCATAGAGACATGTGCCTCTGGTTCCAGCTACTTGGGGGACTGAGGTGGGAAGATTGCTTGAGCCCAGGAGGTTGAGGCTGCAGTGAGCTGTGATCGTACCACTGCACTCCAGCCTGGGTGACAGAGCAAGACTCTGTCTGAAAAACAACAACCCCCCCGAAAAAAATACCCAACAAATAAATAAATACTGGTAATACATACATACACACATGCATATATACATATATTCACACACATATGCACATACATGCACATATACATGTACACATATACATGCATACGTGCATATACAAGCATGCAATACATGCATACATACTTTGAGCACTCAGGTATACCTGAATGGAAGGAGAGGTTTCTATTGAACCGTCTGGTGGAACATACTGTCATTACAATGTCTAAACCTCTGGCAGCTACCACCCTAACGCTACAGCGGGGCGGAGGCTGGGAGGAGCCCAGTTCTCCATCAGGACTGAGGACTCACTCCTTTTGCTGCTGGGCATAGGGGGACTGCCACGGCTTCCACGTTTGCCCAAGGTGGCACCCCCTTGCCTGGACAGCCACATCAATGACTCATCACTGTGGGGGTACAAAGGCCTGGGGGTCATTCTGAAGGACCATCCAGAACTCGCTGGAAGGTGGGTAGACGCCTCTGGCAGCCTCCTCCCTTTTCCATGCCACTTCCTCCCCTTAACCTTCACCCTCCTGCAGACCGGCCTCCCTCCACGGGCAGCCAGCACCCACTGGGCTAGAGTCCAGCCAGACCTCACCTTCTCCTCCCTGTGGAAAGCCAGGCAGGAGGCCCAGCTCATTCTCCGGATGTACGCGGTTGCCATCTTGAGAATATCCAACCTGAAAGGCTGCTCAAGGAAGATGACATAGTTCTCGGTGACTCCAAAGCTGTGGTAGTAGCTTGGGGAGAGCAGGGAGCGGGACGGGATGGAGCAGAACACCTCCGTGTGCTTCCAGGGGCTCTTCTCCTGCTTCTTGCCCTCTAGCAAGACAAAAAGCAAGCCTCAGGAATTGTGCAGGATATGGCTGGCCCCCTAAGACCACACCACCATCACCTACAAACTGACTTGATTGCTGAAAAGAACCTTCACATTAAACAGCAACACGTAGACAGATAGTGAGGTTGTTGCTGCGGCTGCTGCAGAGGGCCAGGCTGAGACCTTCCACTCAGCACCCATCCCATATACAATCTGAAAACCACCGAACCAAGAGGGAGCCCTCCAGGTCAGGGGTCTTCAACTATAGCTTGGGGGCTAAATCCTGCCTCCACCTGTTTGTTTGTTTTAGATAGAGTCTCCCTCTGTTGCCCAGACTGGAGTGCAGTGGCACAATCTCAGCTCAATTCGATCTCTGCCTCCCAGGTTCAAGTGATTCTCCTGCCTCAGCCTCCCGAATAGCTGGTATTATAGGCTCACGCCACCATGCTTGGCTAATTTTTGCATTTTTAGTACAGACGGGGTTTCGCCATGTTGGCCAGGCTGGTCTGGAACTCCTGACCTCAGGTGATCTGCCTGCCTTGGGGATTAGTGCTGGGATTACATGTGTGAGCCACTGTGCCCAGCAATGATTAGGGGTTTTATATAAATGCAGATAGTCAAGCTAGGCTGTAGGATGGCCATTTTATAGATGAGAAACTTAGGCTTAGTGGAATGGGCTGTCATTATGGTCAGAGTCACAGGGTTAAGCCAAGAAAACACAGCTCCCTTCGCCTTCCTCCTCTTTTATCAGGGATTATGACTCTCATAGAGTGAAGGTAGAAAACAGAATAAAATAAAGCACTCATCCATGTGCCTCACCCTGCACCCAAACACGGAAGGTGCTCAATACATGTTCAGTTTTCTTATTCCTCTGCAAGCATGAGTCACTCACTGGTCAAAAGGCCTCCCCACCCAGGCCTGCGGCTGGCTTATAATGAGTTATCTGCAAACTTCCCCACCTCTCTTGTGGCCACCTGTGCACCCTGTAAACAGCTGGCTGGTGGGAGGGATGCTGTGGGGTTGTGGGATAGTTATTTTCTTTATAAAACAAATGGAACACAGTGCAAACTGAAACGAAAAGCACTGTGGCCTGGGAGGAGCGGGTTACGGCGAGTCCCAGTGCCACCGCCAGCATGGAGCAGGTGCTCAGAGGATCTCTGCTTGCAGGATGTCAGTGGCTCCTGGGAGCTATGTGACTGGGGTGTCTCACCTGATCCCCTGAGCCTCACAGTCCTTCTCTGTAATACAAGGTGGCAATCGCAAATGCCTAGACAATCCCCAGGTATGGCATTCTAGGATTCTGAGCTTGACCCCTATATCCCTTTACTGGCTTAATTAATGAGAGTTCTATTTAACAAGTACACTCCATGTACCTTCTGACCTCGGAGGCTCACCTCTCCAGGCAGAGCCTGGTAATTTGCTTAGGGGGCTCTACAAGACTATGGGGGATGGGGGAGCAGCAAGGATCACAGGCAGAAACTAGTTTTTCCTAAACTAGAAGGTCAGAGGAAGCACTGTTGTAGTTCTGCACTGTCTCCTGAGTCCTGTCAGCTGTCTTCACAGGCCTAAGTCTCCTGGGTGTGGTTCCCAGGAGGGTCCTGGACAAACATGGGCTAAGAACCTCCGCCTCCTCCCCCTCAGGATCATGCAATCACAGTCAGTCTGGGCTTTGCTCCAAGATCCCAGCCCCATATGGAAGAGGTCCAGAAGGCCTGGAGAATAGGACAGGGATCTGGAGTGGATCCCAGCAGGGCTGAGCTCCCTAAACAGCCCTGGAACCCTGGCTGCAGGGGCTGGGAATGAAAGTAGGTAGCATAACCTTACCATAGAAAGGTTTGTCAGGAGACTGAAAAACTGAATGGATGGATGGATGAATGAATTGATAAGTGGGTAGGTGGGTGCATGAATGGGTGGATAGTAGATAGATGGATGGATGGTGGGTGGATGGATAGATGGTGGATGGAAGGATGGTGAGTGAATAGATGGGTAGATGCAGATGGTAGATGGATGTTGGGTGGGTGGATGGATAGATGGTGGATAGATAGATGGATGGATGGTGGGTGTATAGATAGTGGGTAGATGGATGAATGATGGATGGATGGGCAGGTGGGTGGCTAAATGGATGGATGGTGGGTAAGTGGATGGGTCGATGGATGGGAGAATGGGTAGATGGATAAATGGATTCATGATGGGTGGGTGAATGGGTGGGTAAATGGATGGTGGATGGATGGTGGGTGGATGGATGGATGGGTAGATGGTGTGTGGGTGGATGGATGAATGGATGGAGGGTGAATGGGTGGGTGGATGGATGGATGATGGATTGAAGGGTGGGTGGGTGGGTATCTCGATGGATGATGGATGGAAGGGTGGGTGGGTGGGTATCTCATTGGATGGATGGATGGTGGGTAAGTAGATGGGGGGATGGATTGGAGAATGGGTAGATGGATAAATGGATTCATGATAGGTGGGCGGATGGGTGGGTATATGGATGGTGGATGGCTGGTGGGTAGATGGATGGAGGGAGGGATAGCGTATGGGTGAATGGGTAGGTGGGTGGATGGATGGATGGTGGATGGGTGGGTGGATGGATGGATGATGGACGGAAGGGTGGGTGGGTGGGTAGCTCAATGGATGGATGGATGGTGGGTAAGTAGATGGGGGGATGGATGGGAGAATGGGTAGATGGGTAAATGGATTCATGATGGGTGGGCAGATGGGTGGGTAGATGGATGGTGGGTGGATGGATGGACGGGTGGTGGATGGATGGATGGTGGGTGGCTGGCTAGGTAAGTGGTGAATGGGTGGGGTGGACAGATGGTGGATGGGTGATGGATAGGTGGATGAATGGTGGGTAGATGGGTGGATGGATAGTGAGTAGATGAATGAATGATGGATAGATGGATGGTGAGTAGATGCATGAATGGATGGATGGTAGATGAATGAATGATTAGATGGTAAGTAGGCGATGGATGAATGGATGGAAGGTAGATGGGTGGATAAACTAATAAAATAATAACCTGGAGCCTAAATAAAAGGAAATTAGAATAGTAAAGGGATTTATTTCTTCCAGGAGGAATCCCAGCAACTCCTCTTTTCTTCTAAAGGAAAGTACTGAGATCATGGTCATCTGAATAATCCATGGGAGAAAGTACCACACTGAGTCTTGTGTCATCAACGAAAAACAGAACTCTTCAGAAGGAGCCAGCCTTGGCTGTTTGTGTTTTATTCTATTCCCCAGAGTGGCCTACCTGGTACTGTGGCAGGGATCTTAAAAATCACATATTTTGTCTTCCCCTTTTCCACAATGGATGTGCCCATGTTGAGAACATTTCCAGCCTCATCATAATGGGGATGTGACGTTGCCAGATTTACCGCCACGTATTTATGATAATCGACCTGCAAGATATGACACCTCCTGTTTTTTTTTTAAGTATTTACGATAATCAATCTGCAAGATATGACATCAACTGGTTTTTCAAAGGAGAAAGGTTGAAATCCTGTGAAAACGTGACGATTCTAGCTTCAGAGAGATGAGGGATATTTTTGCACATCTGAAAACGTTACAGAATTTGCTTTTAAAGACTTTCACTCTCGTGACCTGATACGACTTCACATGGGGATTTGAGGGGCTCAGACAGTTAACAGGTTGCAGGGGAGTTAGGGAGCTGGTATGCTTCTGGGGCTATCATTGCAATCCTGCTGCTTGACCTTGCTGGAATCCTCAACATGGAAACAAGATTCCTCACTGCAGAAAGATCTGAGCAATGACCTGGGCAGAGAGGTAGCCTTCGAGCTAATCTTGGCCACAGCTCTGTCATTCTGGCTTAAATTCTGCCGTTTTGCATTGCATAGAAGCATAAATCTCTAGGCCTCTCTTAGAGGATTATTCTGGGAATGGAAAGGTTACAAAAACACTTGGTCAAAGTGAAGCTCGATGAACGAGCTGAATAATCACCCTCACTGTGCAATCCACAGCTGCAGAATGATGGAGCAGCCGCAGACCAACTGTCTGCCCTTCCTTCCCTAGAAATACACAACCTCCAGCCCAGAGTCAGATAACCCCATTCTCTTCCAGCATTTCCTCTCTGTAGCCTTGTGGAAAGTGTCATCAGTTGGACTGATGCCATCTAGCTTAAAAGCAGCTGGACATAATTTCACAGCTAAGAAAAGCCTCATCTCTTCAACAGATCGTTAAAACGTATTGCGGAGACATTGGACTTTTGAACAGCCAGTTGGAGAAAATTGAAAGTGGGTCTATTGATTTTCACCAAAATGTTGACTTGGTTCTTCCCAGGAAACGTATGTGCTTGGGCACTTATTTTTGTGCCCTCGCTTTTTGCCTAATGCCTCCCTCTTCAGGTCAATAGAAGGTAGGATTTCGCTGAGAATCGCAGGTGTTTCAACAGAGTCGTTCATTCAAATTCTCACTGAACTCCCTCAGTACCAAGAATTATGAACACAGTTATGGGTTGAATTGTGTCTTGCAAAAAGACAGATTGAAGTCCTCACCCCAGGTATCTGCGAATGTGACCTTACTTGGAAATAAGGTCTTTATAGATGTCACTAAGTTAAGATGAGGTCATACTGCAGTGGGGTAGGCCCTAATGCAATGACTTGTGTCTCTGTAAAAGGCAGAACATGGTTGGGCACGGTGGCTCACACCTGTAATCCCAGCACTTTGGGAGGCCAAGGCGGGCTGATCATGAGGTAAGGAGATCAAGACCATCCTGGCTAACATGGTGAAACCCCGTGTCTACTAAAAATCCAAAAAATTAGCCGAGTGTGGTGGTGGGTGCCTGTAGTCCCAGCTACTCAGGAGGCTGAGGCAGGAGAATCACTTGAACCCGGGAGAAGGAGGGTGCAGTGAGCTGAGATCATGCCATTGCACTCCAGCCTGGGCAACAGAGCGAGACACTGTCTCAAAAAAAAAAAAAAGAAAAAAAAAGAAAAGGCAGAACATTTGGACACATAGACCTGTAAGGAGAGGCAGTGTGAAGACTGAGGCAGAGGCTGGAGGGATGCATCTACAAGCTGAGGAACACCGGGGGTTGCTGGCAACCACTAGAAACCAGGAAGGGGCCAGGGAGAATCCTCCTCTACAGCCTTCACAGAGAGCATGGCCCTGCTGACACCTTGGTTTCAGACTTTTAGCCTTCAGAATTGTGGCACAGCAAATTTCTGTTTTTTTTTTTTTTTTTTTTTTTTTGGTGGTTGTTTTTTGTTTTTGTTTTGAGACAGTCCCACTAGGTCATGCAGGCTGGAGTGCAGTGGTGCAATCTGGGCTCACTGCATCCTCCGCCTCCCGAGTTCAAGCGATTCTCCTGCCTCAGCCTCAGAGTAGCTGGGATTACAGGCACATGCCACCACGCCTGTCTAATTTTTGTATTTTTGGTAGAGACGGAGTTTCACCATGTTGGCCAGGCTGGTCTTGAACTCCTGATCTCAGGTGATCCGCCCATTTTGGCCTCCCAAAGTGTTGGGATTACAGGTGTAGGTCACCATGCCCGGCCAATCTCTGTTGTTTAAAGCAAACTTTTTTGTAGGACTTGGTTACAGCAGCCCCAGGAAACTGAAACAGACACAAAGATAAAAACAACACAGTCCCTGCCTAGCACCTAGCACTAAGTGTGGCGCTAGGGCACGGGATCCAAACGTGTTAGAGGAGGGACCCCTCTGGTGAGCTCCTTGCAGGCTGAGCAGCTTCACCCTGGCCGTCCCCGACCCTCCCTTTCTTGAGTCAGGAAGTGATGCTGGGTTACTTATGTGTTGATACCTTCTCCAGGGTTTCCAGAGTCTGTGGGTTGATTTTCCTGATGTAATTGGTCTCTGAGGTCGCATAGAAGTCTTCTCCGCACTTCATGATGTTGATCAGGCAGTTGTCTGTGAAATCGGGGATGGTGTGAGACAAGTAGGTGAAAGCTCTGGGGAGAAAAGCAAATCAACAGAGTCAGTGGCTGTGTCCACCCAGCCAGAGGAGTCTGTCCTTGATGGCTTTCGTTTTCCTAAAACGTAAAAATGCTTTACTTCAACTAAGAAAGAAAAAGCAACTGGGTCCCAATGGGTCACTTGAGGAATCCTAAGAACTCAGATATCAAGTTCCCCAAAGACACCCCCAGGTTGAGTCAGCTAAGAAGTGAGTCAGCCAGAATGCCATGGTCACCCGCTGATCCCTCTCGGGTTCCCTAAAACCCAAAGGTCTCCGACATCAGAGCCAGCAAGACATACTGTTCCAAAGTATGTCAAGAAGTGCTACGGAAATCATACATGAACCCATAACGGCTCCCAAAGCCTAACAAGGCAGCTGATAACGGCTTTGCCAGGAACGTGAGTCCACACTGGTTATCTCGAATTTATCCAGGAAATTAGTTTTTAATTTAAAAAGGAAAACAAACTAATTATGAGTTAAGAACACATAGCTCATTTGCTTAGAAGGTACACTCGAAGCAAGAAGAAAGAAAAACCAGAGGGGTTTATCGGTGGTGAAATTGGCAAATCCTGGATCGTTTTACTGGGGAGTGCTCCTTCTACTGGCAAATACTGGAACAACAAGGAGGATTGGTTCCAGGACCTCCAGGTCATGGTTTAAAATTCCTGATTATGGTATCTCCCCTACCAGGTAAGTATGGTTGTTTTAAATTCGTTTACTCCTTCCTCCTCCTTTCCCACTGGCTCCTGCCCCACACTTCCTATTTGCAAATGTGAATTCAGTGCTTGCTCTGAGCCAGCCCTAGAGCTGGATACTGGAATGGGAGAGTTGACTTCAGTTCTCAAAAAAGCAGAAGCAATCTTCCATCTCTGGGCCAGTCTACCCTTCAACTCTTTCATAACTCTTCTATGTCTAGAGCGTTTCAGAAAGAAGATACGGATGGCAGGCCTGATTCCCTGGCCAATAATTTAATTGTCAAATATGTAACACATTCTTATGGATCCTAACCCAGATTATTTAAAATGTATGCAGTGGCCAGGTGCAGTGGCTCATGCCTGTAATCCCAGCACTTTGGGAGGCCAAGGTGGGTGGATCACCTAAGATCAGGAGTTCAAGAGCAGCCTGATCAACATGGTGAAACCCCATCTCTACTGAAAATATAAAAATTAGCCTGGCGTGGTGGTGGGTGCCTATAATCCCAGCTATTTGGAAGGCTGAGGCAGGAGAATCGCTTGAACCTGGGGGGGCGGAGGTGATGGTGAACTGAGATTGCACCATTGCACCCAGCTTGGACAACAAGAGTGAAACTCCATCTTAAATAAATAAATAAATGAATAAAATGAAATAAAATATATACAGCAAAAAATCTCTCCCTCTCCTCACCACCCATCTGCCCCACGTCCCCTACGCATCCTTTCGTAGTTTCTTTATGCATGTACAAGCAAAATTTAATCTAGATTTCTTCCTGCTTTTTCACACAAAATACGTCTTATAACGTGCTCTTTCTACACCTTCCTTTTTTTTTTTTTTCACTTAGTCTATCTTGGAAATGTTTCCGTAGAGCAGAAAGAGAACGTTCCCCTTCCTTTTTACTTCTACATGGCATTTTCTTGTACAGTTTTACTGTTACGGATTTAACCACTCCTCTTTTAATGAACATTTGGGTTGTTTTCAGCTACTTGTTATAACAAAAGATGCAGCCATAAATGACAAATACCTGCTGCATGTGTCATTTTGTATGCAAGCAATAGATCTCTAGGCTGAAGGGAATGTGCCTTTGTAATTTTGACAGATGATTCCAAATTCCTTTCCCACCAGCCATGTGGGAGGGCTTCTAATAATCTGTCAAATGCTCTTAGCCTCTCTGGCAGTCAGTGATCAAGAACTGTGTAGCACCTCTGGTTAAAGGGCAGTCATGTGGCATTTTCGTACACCCTAACGAGAATTGTTAGAGGAGCAAATGCTGGTTATTTCAGCCATCAAGGAGAGCAAAAGGCATGAAATTTGCTCAGATTTAAAACAGGCAGTTACTTGGAAAATATGTTTTTGCAGGGGTCCGGATAGGCCATTGTTCCAAACTCAGACACCACAATCCTGTTTGCCTCAATATTGGCGTTGTAGGTATCGCTTCTCAGGTATTTGCTCCTGTAATAGATTTCACCTGCAAGAGAAGAACCAGCATACTCTCAGGCTGACAGCTTTACAGGGCTTTGAAATCAATGTCAGTTAGGGGTTTTATTGGGGGAAGGAGGTGGTTATTTCACCAGGACAAGCTCACTTAGTACACAGGGCTGATACAATTAGCATTTGAAATATAATTTTATTTAATTTAATTATTATTTTTTTTTTTTTGAGTTTCGCTCTTGTCGTCCAGGCTGGAGTACAATAGTGCAATCTCGGCTCACTGCAACTTCCGCCTCCTGGGTTCAAGTGATTCTCCTGACTCAGCCTCCCAAGTAGTTGGGATTATAGGCACGTGCCACCACACCCAGCAAATTTTTGTATTTTTAGTAGAGATGGGGTTTCACCATGTTGGCCAGGTTAGTCTCGAACTCGTGACCTCAGGTGATCCGCCCACCTCAGCCTCCCAAAGTGCTGAGATTACAAGCATGAGCCACCGTGCCTGGCCTGGAATATAATTTTAGACATACATTTTCTCACTCCTGACTCACAACAGTATGGCCTGATAGGTAAGCGTTACGGTTTCGATGTTTTGTTCCTTCCAAATCTCATGTTGAAGCCTCTGATGTTGGAGGTGGGCCTAGGGGGAGGTGTTTGGGTGATGGGGTGGGTCCCTCATGAATGGCTTAGTGCTGTCGTGGTGATGAGTGAGTTCTCACTCTGTTAGTTCATGGAAGATCTGGTTGTTTAAAAGATCCCTCCCTCCGGCCGGGCGCGGTGGCTCACGCCTGTAATCCCAGCACTTTGGGAGGCCGAGACGGGCGGATCACGAGATCAGGAGATCGAGACCATCCTGGCTAACACGGTGAAACCCCGTCTCTACTAAAAAATACAAAAAACTAGCCGAGCGAGGTGGCGGGCGCCTATAGTCCCAGCTACTCGGGAGGCTGAGGCAGGAGAATGGCGTGAACCCGGGAGGCGGAGCTTGCAGTGAGCTGAGATCCGGCCACCGCACTCCAGCCTGGGTGACAGAGGGAGACTCCGTCTCAAAAAAAAAAAAAAAAAAAAAAAAAGATCCCTCCCTCCTCTCTCTCTTTCTCTTTCACCATGTGATGTGCCTGCTCCCCCTTTGCCTTCCGCCATGAACCAAAGCTTCTTGAGGCCCTTGAGACCCTTGCCGGAAGCCAAACAGATGCTGGTGCCTTACTTCCTGTACAACCTGCAGAACTGCGAGCCAAATAAACCTCTTTCCTTTATAAATTACCCAGTCTCAGGTATTCCTTTATAGCAATGCAAAATGTGCTAATGCAAAATATACCTGTTCTTAGTTCCATTTTCCATAGGAGGGAACTGAGGCTCGGAAACATTCTATCGCCTTGCCCAGGGTCACCCGTCAGAGAGTGCTGACCAGGAATCATTCATCCCTTCCACCCTGTTTGTGTCCCTCCAGGGAAGGGGCAGAGCTGGAGGACTAATCTAGAAGGCTGCATATGTGGGGTGGGTTTCCTCAGGGCCCCATTCAGTCCTGGGAGCCCTGCCTCCAGAAGCCTAGTTGATCACTTCAGTCTCTCTGGAGTAACGTTTGATAGTGAAGGCAACCAGGAGGCGACCTAATGCCCAATCCTGCATACCAATAGAGGGTCAGACCTGTGTTCAATGTGTAATTCATCCAGATTCTTCAGAGAGTCTAACTCATGGCATAAATCTCTTGACCAGTCCATTGAGACCAATCTGAAAATATACCAGATGGTTCTAGACCTGTGTTAGTTTTCTGTTGCTACTGTAATGACTTACCCCTCACTTGGTGGCTTTACACAACACATATTCGTTATCTCAGAGTTTGGAAGAAAGTCTGAAATGAAAATTACAGAGCTAAAATCAAGATGTCCACAGGGCTAGTTCCTTCTCGAGGCTCCAGGAGAGGTCTGTTCCTCGCTTTTTCTAGCTTTGAGAAGCTGCTGCCTTCCCTGGCTCATGGCTGCATCACTGTGACCCTGTCCCCTGTCCCAGTATCACATCTCCTCTGAGGCTGACCCTCCTGCTTCTCTCTTGGGATTACATTGGGTCCATCCCTAATGTCAGATCCCCTCCCCCATCTCAAGATGCTTCACCTAATCACATCTGCAAAGTATCTCTCTCTCTTTTTTTTTTTTTTTTTTTTTGAGATGGAGTCTCACTCTGTTACCCAGGCTGGAGTGCAATGGTGGAATCTCGGCTCACTGCAAGCTCAGCTTCTCTGATTCAAGTGATTCTCCTGCCTCAGCCTCCCCGATTTGCTGCTGTTATAGGCATGTGCCACCACGCCCAGCCAATTTAAAAAATATTTTTAGTAGAGACAGGGTTTTGCCATGTTGGTCAGGCTGGTCTCAAACTCCTGACCTCAGGTGACCCACCTGCCCGGCCTCCCAAAGTGCTGGGATTACAGGCGTTTGCCTGGCCTGCAAAGTTTCTTTTGCTATGTAAAATAACACATCTAGGCCGGGTGCGGTGGCTCACGCCTGTAATCCCACCACTGTAGGAGGCCGAGGCAGGTGGATCACCTGAGGCCAGGAGCTTGAGACCAGCCTGGCTAACATGGTGAAACCCCATCTCTACTATAAACGCAAAAATTAGCTGGGCATGGTGGCACACCCTTGTAATCCCAGCTACTCAGGAGGCTGAGGCAGGAGAATTACCTGAACCCAAGAGGCGGGGGCTGCAGTGAGCCGAGATTGCACCACTGCACTACAGCCTGGACAACAGAGAGAGACCCCGTCTCAACAACAACAACAACAACAAACCCACATCCATGGATTCCTCCTGGGGCAGGGGTGAGAGGAGGTCCTTCCCGGCTGGGAATCAGTCAGGAGAAGTTTCAGGGAGGAGGTGGTGCATTAAATAGCTCTTAAAGGATGAGAATTTGACTGCAGTATGCTGGGGAGAGAGGGCAGAGCTGTCCCGTTCACCCGCTAAGAGGTCCGTAAGCAAAGGCCCAGAGTTGGGAAAACGCAGACCCTTCTTGCAGGCACTGAGTCCAGCTGGGCTGGAACATTCGAGAGGGATTTGAAGGACACGAGTGAAATGAAATTGGGAAATGGGTTTGGGGGTCCTACTGGATTTGCAGGCCTGGTAACTTTTTTTTTTTCTTTTTTGAGATGAGTCACTCTGTTGCCCAGGCTGGAGTACAGTGGTATGATCTTGGCTCACCGTAACCTTCACCTCTCAGGTTCGAGCGATTCTGCTGCCTCAGCCTCCCGAGCAGCTGGGACGACAGGCGCGCGCCACCACGCCCGACTAATTGTTATATGTTTAGTAGAGACAGGGTTTCACCCTGTTGGCCGGGCTGGTCTCGAACTCCTGAGCTCAGGTGAACTGCCCCCCTCGGCCTCCCAAAGTGCTGGGATTACAGGCATGAACCACCGCACCAGCCCTGAGAACTTTATTTGGTGGGCAGTTTGAAACCTCAGGGTGGGGTCTAAAGGAGGCAGTGTTTTATTGTCTTTTGCTGTTAATTAGCAAATGACATTATGATTTTTTCCTTTTACAGAACACATTTCTTTCTCGTGGTACAATATGTGCTTCCAGTGCTGGTACAATTACAACACACGGAAAAGCCAAGCCTGGGACATAGTGACATTGCATTCCAATAAGCAAAAAGTTGACCTCAGAAATGCGCATCATATATGGACTGCCACGGGATGGGTCTAGACGAAACAACATGTTTCCAAGAAATTCTCGCTCAGTGCCTTTTGATATTTTAGGAAAAGGAAACTAGTACTAAGAGCCACCATTGGTTGAGCACCGGTATGCTAAACACTGCTGGGCACTCTATGTGTGTTACCTGGTTTCATACTCAACACTGGAGGCAAGTAGAATACTCCAAATAGAAATGCATTCACTGGGAAAAAAAAAAATCGACCATGCGCAGTGCCTTATGCCCGTAATCCTAGCAATTTGGGAGGTAGAGGCAGGTGGATCACTTGAAGTCAGGAGTTCAAGACCAGCCTGGCCAACATGGGGAAACTCCGTCTCTACTGAAAATACAAAAAAAATTAGCTGGGGCAGTGGGCACCTGTGGTCCCAGCTACTCAGGAGGCTGAGGCAGGACAATGGCTTGAACCTGGGAGATGGAGTTTACAGTGAGCCAAGATCGTGCCACTGAACACCAGCCTGGGCAACAGAGTGAGACTCAATCTCAAAGATAAATAAATAAATAAATAAATAAATAAATAAATAAAGGCATGGTGGCTCAGCCTTTATTCATTTATTTAATAAATCCTGTAATCCTAGCACTCTGGGAGTCTGAGGCAGGCAGATCACAGGGTCAGGAGTTCGAGACCAGCCTGGCCTATATGGTGAAACCCTGTCTCTACTAAAAATACAAAAATTAGCTGGGCATGGTGGCGGGCACCTGTAGTCCCAGCTACCAGCTACTTGGGAAGCTGAGGCAGGAGAATCGCTCAAACCCAGGAGGCAGAGGTTGCAGTGAGCTGAGATCACGCCACTGCACTCCAGCCTGGGCGACAGTGAGACTCCATCTCAAAAAAATAAATAAATAAATAAATAAAAATAAAATTAAATAAATAAATAACATAAAGTCATTTGTTAATTAGCAGCAAAATAAAGCAAGATCTAAACAGTGCTTACAGGTTCCAACTTTTTTACCAAATGAAGTACAAAGGGCTTGGGTACTCACAGCCCTGCAGACTCATTTCCCAGCTAATAAAATTGAGGCACAGAGAGGTTAAGCAGCTTGTCTTAAGCCACACAGCTAGCAAATGGTAATCTGGATTCGAAGGCCAGAAATGAGCATCTAAAGCTGGCCCTCTTAACCAAGATCCTAACACAGCAAGAACAATCAGTTTGACTATTCTGTGGGCACCTTGCAATTGAAATCACTCCTGCAGAAACGTGCAGCTCGATGAGGTCCAGCCTGCTTCTGTTTCACAAAAGGGACCTACCCACCCAAACTACATCCTGATCAAGAAACAGGACCTGGGGCCGGGTGCAGTGGCTCATGCCTGTAATCCCAGCAGTCTGAGAGGCCCGGGGGAAGGATCACTTGAGCCCAGGAGTTCAAGACTAACTTGGGCAGCATGGCGAGACCTCATCTCTACAAACAATACAAAAATCAGCTGGGCGTGGTAGTCCCAGCTGCTCAGGAGGCTGGGGCGGGAGGATCACTTAGCCTGGGAGGTCAAGGCTACAGTAAGCCAAGATTGCACCACTGTACTTCAGCCTGGGCAACAGGGCAAGACCCTGCCTCAAGAAAAGAAACAGGACCACAGCAGGCCCCTGAACGCTAGCCTCATATATCCACCTGGTCACTAACCTCTTCCCTCTCCAGGGTAACCGCTATCTTGACTTTAAAGAGTTTCAATTTGTTTTGTTCTTGGGGTTGTGTTTCCATGTCCACTGCCAAAGGATTTGAATGTACATTCCAGTGGCAATGACTCCCACCTGTGCACTCGGATGGACACAATGACAATAATAGTAACACTAATTATAAGAAAATTGAGGGGAGGCAGTGGTGGCTCAGGCCTGTTGTCCTGGCACATAAGAAGGTGAGGTTAGGTGTTCGAGACCAGCCTGGGCAATGTAGGAAGCCTTCATCTATTAAAAAAAAAAATGCTGGGTGTAGTGGCTCATGCCTGTAATCCCAGCACTTTGGGAGGCAGAGACGGGCGGATTACCTGAAGTCAGGGGTTCGAGACCAGCCTGGTCAACATGGCGAAACCCTGTCTCTACTAAAAATACAAAAAAAAAGAAAAAATTAGCCGGACGTGGTGGCACGCACCTGTAGTCCCAGCTACTTGGGAGGCTGAGACAGGAGAATTGCTTGAACCCTGGAGGCAGAGGCTGCAGTGAGCCAAGATTGCACCATTGCACTACTGCCGGGGTGGCAGAGGGAGACTCCATCTCAAAGAAGGAAAAAAAAATACAATAAAATAAATTGAGGGACATCATGAAAGACCTGCTAGTTCCTCCTCCAGTCTTCAGGAGGTTATCTGTGTTCCTAAGAGACAGACAATCATCTACCCTTTACGCAAACATCTTTCCAGGGATAGTTACTGTGTGAATAATTGTTACTAAGATATTTCTTTCTTCTTTCTTTGTGAGACAGGGTCTTGCTCTGTCACCAGGCTAAGTGCAGTGGTGCAATGACAGATCACTGTAGCCTCAATCTCCCAGGCTCGAGTGATCCTTCCACCTCAGTTTCCCAAGTAACTGGGACTGCAGGCACGTGCTACCATGCCTGGCTAATTTTTAATTTTTTGTAGAGATGGGATCTTGCTATATTGCCCAGGCTGGTCTTGAACTCCTGGACTCAAGTGATCCTCTTGCCTTGGCATCCCGAAGTGCTGGGATTACAAGCGTAAGTCACCGTGCCCATCCTCTCTGCGATATTTCTGTAGGGGGAGATTTATTCCTGGGCAGCAGAAAGAAATATGGAGGAACGGTTAGGAGCCTGAGCTTTGCGGCTGACTAGACCCTGAGTTCATGTTTTCAGCCATTACTTACTAAGTGCCCTGATGGGCCAGGAGTGAAAATATAACAATGAGCAGAACGGCCAGGATTCCTGCTGCTAAGGAGGCTCAGTCTCCACATGGATATGAATCCTGGCTTCATCAGGTACCAACCATGTACTTGACCTTGGTCAGAGTCAAGAATCTGTCCCCTCCACTGTGACATGAGGATCGTGACACATTCCTTGCAGAGTCATGTGACATTTGAGGCTTGCAAAGCACTGTGCACAGAGTAGGTGCTCAAGAAAAGCTGTGTAGGGTATTGAGATGCAGTAGACAGAGTGATCAAGGCTTCGGCTCTACATTTCATCTCATCCAGGTTGGGTGACCTTGGACAAGTCTCTTAATCTCATTGAGCCTCAGTCTCCTTGGCTGGAAGTTGGGAATCACATAGTCCTCCCCTTCTAGATGGGCAGTTTTATCATTTTTATTTTTAATTTTTTAATTTTAATTTTTATTTTTATTTTTATTTTATTTATTTTTTTTTGAGACGGAGTCTCGCTCTGTCGCCCGGGCTGGAGTGCAGTGGCCGGATCTCAGCTCACTGCAAGCTCCGCCTCCTGGGTTCCCGCCATTCTCCTGCCTCAGCCTCCCGAGTAGCTGAGACTACAGGCGCCCGCCACCTCGCCCGGCTAGTTTTTTGTATTTCTGAGTAGAGACAGGGTTTCACCGTGTTAGCCAGGATGGTCTCGATCTCCTGACCTCGTGATCCGCCCGTCTCGGCCTCCCAAAGTGCTGGGATCACAGGCTTGAGCCACCGCGCCCGGCCTATTTTTTATTTTTGAGACGACATCTTGCTCCGTCACCCAGGCTGGAGTGCAGTAGTGCAATCTTGGCTCACTGCAACCTCTGCCTCCTGGGTTCAAGCAATTCTCCTGCTTCAGTATCCTGAGTAGCTGGGATTACAGGTGCCTGCTGCCACGCCTGCCTAATATTCGTATGTTTAGTAGAGACGGAGTTCCACCATGTTGGGCAGGAGGGTCTTGAACTCCTGACCTCAAGTGGTGAGGTGGGCAGTTTTAAATGAGATGAGGTGATGTAAGGTGTTCTGCGCATTGACTCACAGCATGCACTTGGTAAACAAAGGCTGTTGAAACTGCATTGTCCAAGAAAACCCGGGTGGCAGGCGGACTCACCTGCGGGTGAGCAAGGCCACACATACTCACTGGTCCTCAGCTACATGCTGCACGGAGACACAGGCCCACTTAAGGACACCCTAATCTTCCCCTTGAGCCAGCCTGCCTTTCACTGGTTACTCTTGCTGGGCGTCACCACCCACAAGGCATTGGCTAAGGTGCTTCACCCGAAATGTTGAATTCTGTTCACTTGAAATATTGACTGGGTGCTGTGGCTCACGCCTATAATCCCAGCACTTTAGGAGGCCGAGGCAGGTGGATCACCTGAGGTCAGGAGTTCAAGACCAGACTGACCAACATGGTGAAACCCCGTCTCTACTGAAAATATAAAAATTAGCTGGGCATGGTGGCGAACGTCTGCAATCCCAGCCGCTTGGGAGGCTGAGGCAGGAGAATTGAGCCTGGGAGGTAGAGGATGCAGTGAGCTGAGATCACACCACTGCAATCCAGCCTGGGTGACAGAGCGAGACTCCATCTCAAGAAAAAAAAAAGAAAGAAAGAAGGAAGGAAGGAGGGAGAGAAGGAAGGAAGGAAGGAAGGAAGGAAGGAGAAGAAAGAAGAAAGAAGAAGAAAGAGAAAAGCAAAGCAAAGCAAAGCAAAGCACCCAGGCTGGTTGGTGGACAGGCTGCCCATTTCCTATCAACATCCAGCCCCAGGGCATGGAGTGCCTGGTGACCACAGGAAAATGTGTGTCTGGAATTACTCAAGGCTGACCCTGGACTTTGAGGCTGAGATTAAAGAAGGAGCCTGCATGCATTCCCCAGCAGCCTGCTTTCGGGAGAGCCCAATTAGCCACATTCCTTCTGAAGGGACATACGCAAACAGACGTGTTCCTGCCTGGGATCTCTAGAACTAGGTCAAGTTTGATATTTTGGGGAAGAAGGGAAGATATATATATACATACACACGCACACACACATGTGTGTATATATATAAAAGCAAACTTTCCAATGTTCCAATCCTGATGGGACAATTACTTTGCCCATTAATTTTATTGGAAAATTAACAAATATCATAAATGAGGGAGACTTGAAATCACTCTATGCCTGCTTTATAAATCTCTATGCCTGCTTTATAAGAACTTTTTTCTTTGAAATAATTTTAGATGTACAGAAAGCAGTGTTCTTGTACCCTTCACCCAGCTTCTCCCTCTGTACTCTGCTTTTTTGGTTCACATCTTTGATATTTTTAAAATGTTTTTATTTAAAATTTTTTTTTGGATAAGGTCTCACTCTGTCACCCAGGATGGAGTGCAGTGGTGTGATCTCAGCTCACTGCAGCCTCTGCCTCCAAGGCTTAAATGATCCTCCTGTCTCAGTCTCCTGAGATGCTGGGACTATAGGTGTGCACCGCCATGCCTGGCCAATTTTTTGATTTTTTGGTAGAGACCATGTCTCTATGTTACCCAGGCTTGTCTTGACCTCCTGGGCTCAAGGGATCCTCCCACCTCAGCCTCCCAAAGTGCTTGGATTATAGGCGTGAACCACAATCTCTGGTCCCCTCTTTGTTTTTAGAGCATTAACTTCTGGTGGCCTCTGCTGAAGGCCACAAGCGATTTTCTGTCTTTTTGTTTCTTGCTCCAAAGTCTTTTCTCTAAGTTAGAGGTTTGGTCTTAAGCACCTAAACCGCATCTACACTGGAATCACCTGGGTGCTTTAAAAAAATTACCGAAGGCTGTTCACTACCCATGGTTCTTCTGATTATGAGTATTAATAACATGGTCTTGGTTAGACCTGGGCAGCCAGGCTGGAGGCCCATTGTGGAGGGATTGTCAAACCTCAGAGGGCTTGGGGTCACCTGGGAAGAGTGTTACAAACACCAACACTGTCTCTATCTTTTAGGACTATGACGCACTCAAGCCCTGTGCAGCTTTCAGGATTCAAAGCTTTACTGAACGGTCCGGCGCGGTGGTTCACACTTGTCATCCCAGCACTTCGGAAGGCCCAGGCGAGTGGATCATCTGAGGTCAGGAGTTTGAGACCAACCTGGCCAACATGGCAAGACCCTATCTCTACTAAAAACACAAAAATTAGCCAGGCATGGTGGCTCATGCCTGTAATCCCAGCTACTCGGGAGGCTGAGGCATGAGAATCGCTTGAACCTGGGAGGCAGAGGCTGCAGTGAGCTGAGATTGCGCCACTGTACTCCAGCCTAGGCAACAGAGTGAGACTCCATCTCAAAACAAAAAACAAAACAAAACAAAAGAAAAAAAAAGCTTCATTGAGAAAGGAGGCACACAAACCAACTTCTCAGATTTATTGGCTTTGTGATTTCAGCATATCAGGGACCCCAGCTTCCCCATGTGTTCTCTTCTGAACCCTCTAGAATGGAACTGAACATTTCTGATGTATCTTCCCACTGTTAGATAATGGGGTGCCACGGACAGTCCTAGAGGAGAGGACAGATGAGGCCAGGCTGTGCCACACCAGCATTGGCAAGCTGGCAGCACTGAGAGGATTGGGCTGGAGAGACGGGGAGGCAGGAGCTGGTGGGAAGGGGGAACAGGGCTGAATTGCACAAGGGTTAGGACTTGGGATTCTGAAGTTAGAGAGTATTGCGTTTATATCTGACCTTTACCAACTCTTAGCTGTGTGTTTCTGGGTAAGTGACTTGGCCTCTCTGGGACTTAGTTCCTCATCTGTAAAACTGTGGTAGTCCCCAGGCTGTCCTCCTCAGGAGTGATAGGGAGGGCTGAGTTGTGGATGGGCATGAAACACTTGGGGCAGGGCCCAGCAAACCCTCTTTGTAGTAAATATTGAAGAGTTTTATTGGGAAAGTATTGCCTCTGTCTACAGAAACAACGACTGCCTCGCTGTACCATCTCAGCTCCATATACAGTTTCTAAGTGCCCCTCTGGGCCAGGCCCCATGCTAGACGATGAAGATACAACAATTCAGGCAGGCTCCCCAGACTCTGGGCCTTCCCACCCTATGCCAGAGATTGGTAAAGTGATGCCTGCCAAGCAGAACGGGGCATGAACCCCCAGACGCCGGCCTAGGTCTAAGAGAAAGATGGAGGGAAAGCAAATCATTGGGCATAATTCCTGGGTTTCCTATTTTCCCAGCTAATTCCAGATTATTAATAAAACTGACTCGGCCTGGTACAGTGGTGACTCACGCCTGTAATTCCAGCACTTTGGGAGGCCCAGGCTGATGAATCACCTGAGGTTAGGAGTTCAAGACCAGCCTGGCCAACATGATGAAACTTCGTCTCTAGTAAAAATACAAAAAAACCTCGCCGGGGCCTGGTGCAGTGGCTCACGCCTGTAATCCCAGCACTTTGGGAGGCCAAGGCTGGCGGATCACAAGGTCAGGAGATCGAGACCATCTTGGCTAACGTGGTGAAAACCCATTTCTACTAAAAATACAAAAAAATTAGCTGGGTGTGGTGGTGGGTGCCTATAGTCCCAGCTACTCAGGAGGCTGAGGCAGGAGAATGGTGTGAACCTGGGAGGTGGAGGTTGCGGTGAGCCAAGATTGCGCCACTGCACTCCAGCCTGGGCGACAGAGCAAGACTCTGTCTCAAAAAAAAAAAAAGAAAGAAAGAAAGAAAGAAAGAGACCATGGAGGAGCTGGCAGCCTGGAGAAGCAATGCCTCATGGAAGGAAAGCCACTGGCGCTTTTTTTTTTGAGACGGAGTCTCATTGTGTCACCCGGTCTGGAGTGCAGTGGCGTGAACTCAGCTCATTGCAGCCTCTGCCTCCCAAGTTCAAACAATTATCCTGTCTCAGCCTCCCGAGCAGCTGGGATTACAGGTGCCTGCCACCACATCTGGCTAATTTTTATATTTTTAGTAGAGATAAGGTTTCACCATGTTGGCCAGGCCGGTCTTGAACTCCTGACTTCAGGTGATCTGCCCACCTCGGCCTCCCAAAGTGCTGGGATTCCAGGCGTGAGCCACCGCGCCCGGCCACCACTGGTGCATTTACCTTCTGTGTTCCTCATCCAGAACAGTATTTATTTCCAAGAATCATTGGGAACTTCTGTTTCGAAAAGAAAGGAATCGTTAAGGTTTAGTGCTGTCAGCAAAATATGGACCCACCCATTCTGTAGCTGAGTCACAGTAAAATCTGCAAGGTATTGCAAACTTGGAGCGCGCGCCTTTCATCCATGGTGTCTCTATTCATGTGTAAATGTTAGAGCAACTCACTGGCATAGAATACACATTCAAAAAATAATTGCTGACTAGCTCAAAAGAAATTAATAGTTATAACTTTTTTTTTTTTTTTTGAGAGGAAGCCTCACTCTTGTTGCCCAGGCTGGAGTGCAATGGCGCGATCTCAGCTCACTGCAACCTCTGCCTCCCGGGTTCAAGTGATTCTGCTGTCTCAGCCTCCCGAGTAGCTGGGATTACAGGCACTCACCACCACACTCAGCTAATTTTTTGTATTTTTAGTAGAGACGGGGTTTCACCATGTTGGCCAGGCTGGTCTCGAACTCCTGACCTCAGGTGATCCACCCGCCTCAGCCTCCCAAAGTGCTGGGAGTACAGGTATGAGCCATCGTGCCTGGCCAGTAGTTACATGAAATTAAGAGCAAATGCTTATTGAGCAGGTACTGTGTGCAAGACATAATACAGAGCTCTTTACACATTCATTTGGATCTCATAGCGACTCTATGAGGTATGCTACTGATATGTCCATTTTACAGAGGAGGAGACTGAGACACAGACAGGGTCAGTACCTTGGCCAAAGTTATACAGTTTAGATCCATGTTAGCTACGATGGTGGAGCTAGGATTCAAACCCGGAGATGGTGATGGTAGATTTTATTTTTATGTTTAATCGATTATTCTTTTTTTTATAAATTAAAATAGAAATGGGATCGGACGGGTGCAGTGGCTCATGCCTGTAACCCCAGCACTTTGGGAGGCCAAGGTAGGCGGATCACCTGAGGTTGGAAGTTCGAGAACAGCCTGACCAACATGGAGAAACCCTGTCTACTAAAAATACAAAATTAGCTGGGTGTGGTGGCGCATCCCTGTAATCCTAGCTACTTGGGAGGCTTAGGCAGCAGAATTGCTTGAATCCAGGAGGTGGAGGCTGTGGTGAGCGGAGATTGCACCATTGCACACCAGCCTGGGCAACAAGAACAAAACTCTTGTCTCAAAAACATAAATAAAAATAAAAATAAAAAATTAAATAAAATAGAAATGGGGTCTCACTAGGTTGCGCAGATTGGCCTGGAACTCCTGGACTCAAGTGACACTCCTGCCTCCGCCTCTCAAGGTGTTGGTATTACAGGCATG
Organism: Macaca thibetana thibetana; assembly: GCF_024542745.1. NCBI lineage: Eukaryota > Metazoa > Chordata > Mammalia > Primates > Cercopithecidae > Macaca > Macaca thibetana. Next base: position 24,263,274 of record NC_065597.1, on the reverse strand, counting down.
AGCCACTGTGCCTGTTCAATGGTGGTGTTTAATCTATTAAGCATCTACCAGGTGTCAGGCCCTTGCTAGAATGTCCAGTACTTCCAGTGATCCCAACAGTTCTCCAGGGAAGGATGAACAAGCTCATTTTACTGACGAAGAAACTGAGGCTGAGAGACTTAACATGATCACAGTTTGCCCACATTAGAACACAGAAATTAAAGAAAAATTTTGCAAAGTCTGGACCGTTTGGACACAAATCTGTCCACTGTGTGACCCAGAGCCCTCTAAATCCATCCTGGACCTCTGTAAGAACTCAGTTCATGATTTTATGGCATAAACTGGCTCAATGGTCAACAGCAAAGAATTTACATTCCACCCATGAGCCAGACACCTGAACTCAGAATTTGCCTTATGTGATGCCCTATATTTAGCCATTTCCCTTTCCACTCAGGGAGACCCCTTGGCTTGTTGTATAAGTGGTCTGGCTCTCTCTTGCTTAATGGGCAGTATATGAAGCTTTGCTCTTTCCAGCTCTGTACTCTTCTTTTTTTTTTTTGAGACAAAGTCTGACTCTGTTTCCCAGGCTGGAGTGCAGTGGCACAATTTCAGCTCACTGCAACCTCTGCTTCCTGGGTTCAAGCGATTCTCGTGCCTCAGCCTCCCTAGTAGCTGGGATTACAGATGTGTGCCACTATGACCAGCTAATTTTTGTATTTTTAGTAGAGATGGGATTTCGCTATGTTGGCCTGGTTGGTCTCAAACTCCTGACCTTGAGTGATCTGGCTGCCTCAGCCTCCCAAAGTGCTGGAATTATAGGCATGAGCCACCGCGCTGGGCCACCAGCTCTGTCCATTTCCTGTTTCGACTTTAGGCATGTCTGATTCCTGTACTCTTCCACCTGCTCTTGCCTACCTGATTGAGGATGTATATTATTTTGCAAGATTAACTATTTGAAAAAGAACCTTGGCCTTCTTTTTAGGAAAGTCTGTGCTTGTGGTTGGCTGAATAATGTACCCACCACAAAGATCTCCACATCCAAATCCCTAGAACCTGTTGAATATGTGACTTGACATAGCAAAATGGACTCTGTAGATGTGATTAAGGATTTTGAGATGGGAGATTATCCTGGGATTATCTGAGTGGATTCAGTGTAATCACAAGGGTCCTTATAAGAGGGAGGAAGGAAAGTCAGTCAGAGGAGGAGGTGTGAGGGTGGAAGGAGTGAGAGAAATTGCAAGACAAGATGCTCTGCTGCTACTTGAAAGATAGAGATGGAGGCCGGGCGCAGTGGCTCACGCCTGTAATCCCAGCACTTTGGGAGGCCGAGGTGAGTGGATCATCGGATGTCAGGAGTTCGAGACCAGCCTGGCCAACATGGTGAAATCCCATCTCTACTAAAAATACAAAAATTAGCTGGGTGTGGTGGCACATGCCTGTAATCCCAGCTATTCAGGAGGCTGAGGCAGGAGAATCACTTGAACCCAGGAAACGGAGGTTGCAGTGAGTCGAGATTGTACCATTGCATTCCAGCTTGGGCAGCAAGAGGAAAACACCATCCCAGGAAGGAAAAAAAAAAAAAAGAGAGATGGAGCCACAAGCCAAGGAATGCAGCTTCTAGAAGGTAGAAAAGGGAAGAACATGGATTTTTTTCCTAGAGCCTCCAGGACTGAATGTGGACCAGTGAACACCTTGATTTCAGTTCAGCGAGACCCGATTTAGACTTCTGACCTCCAATCCCTAAAAGAATAAATGTGTGCTGTTTTAAGGCACTGCATTTGCGGTCCTTTGCTGCAGCAGTGGCAGCACACTCCTGGGTATTCTCACCGTCTCTGATTGTGAAGCTGTGGAGGAGGGCAAGGCCGTCGAACCAATGGTTGTATCTGGACTCCCCCACCGTGTGCATCCCAGGCCCGTTGCGGAGCAGGGTTCCCTGCAGCCATGCTGGAATCTTGCCTGTGAAAAGAGAGAATGTTTAGTTTCCTATTTCCACCTGCAAACCAAAATGCTGGAAGAAATGTTCAAGGAAAGGAATTGGAGACTTGTAGTCCCAGTACCACTCCTTGCATCTGTTCATTTACTCTACAATCGTTTCCAGAAAATGTATAATATGTCGGGCAGATGGAGACACTGTCCCTGTCCTCAAATTGCCCACTGATCATTAAGGAGACAGATGAATAAACAGACACCCAAGATCCACTGTGGTCAAGGCAATGCTGGTTGTGCGTTGGCTCACACCTGTAATCCCTGCACCTTGGGAGGCTGAGATAGGAGTATCACTTGAAGCCAGGAGCTCAAGACTAGCCTGGGCAACAAAGTGAGACACTGTCTCTGCAAAAAATAAAAAATGTAGCTCAGGGTTGGATGCAGTGGCTCACGCCTGTAATCCCAGCACTTTGTGAGGCCTAGGTGGGTGGATCACCTGAGGTCAGGAGTTCAAGACCAGCCTGGCCAACATGATGAAATCCCACCTGTACTAAAAATACAAAAAATTAGCTAGTGGTCATGGTGGGTGCCTGTAATCCCAGCTACTCAGGAGGCTGAAGCAGGAGAATCACTTGAACCCGGGAGGCAGAGGTTGCAGCGAGATTGCGCCACTGTACTCCAACCTGGGCAACAAGAGTGAAACTCTATCTCAAAAAAAAAAAACAAAATATGCCCCCCTCCCCACACCAAAAAAAAAAATGAAAAATAAAAAAAAACAACAAAAAAACATAGCTCATTGTGGTGGCATACGCCTGTAGTCCCAGCTGCTTGGGAGGTTGAGGTGGGAGGATCACTTGAGCCTGGGAGCTCGAGGCTGCAGTGATCACACCACTCCACTCCAGCCTGGACAACAGAGCAAGACCTCGTCTCAAAAAATTAAAAAAAAAAAAAAAAAAAAAAGAGCGGCAATGCTACAGACATAGCAAAAGGTTCTGTGTGAAACAGAATCCCACCCTGGGGTGGGCTAAGAGCAGGAGGGTGAGGTCAGCTTCCTGAAGGAGGCAACCTGGTTAAGTCTTGAGGGAGAGTAGGTATTTGCCTCACAAAGGCAAAAGGAAAGAACATTCTAGAGCTGTTCTGTCCAATATGGTATCTATCAGCACTTGAAATGTGGTTGGTCTGAAATGACATGTGCTATAAGAATGAAATATACACCAGATTTCTAAGACTTAGTATGAACAAAAGTGAACCATCTCATTAGCAATTTTTATTTTTATTTTTATTTTTTATTTTTTTTATTTTTGAGACGGAGTCTCGCTCTGTCGCCCAGGCTGGAGTGCAGTGGCGCGATCTCCACTCATTGCAATCTCCGCCTCCCGGGTTCACGTCATTCTCCTGCCTCAGCCTCCCGAGTAGCTGGGACTACAGGCGCCCACCACCGCACCCAGCTAATTTTTTGTATTTTTAGTAGAGACGGGGTTTCACCATGTTAGCCAGGATGGTCTCGATCTCCTGACCTCGTGATCCGCCCGTCTCGACCTCCCAAAGTGCTGGGATTACAAGCATGAGCCACCGCGCCTGGCCAGCAATTTTTAAAATACTGATTTCATGTTGAACTGATAATATCTTGGATTTGTTGTGTTAAATAAAATATACCATTGAAATAATTTCACCTGTTTCTTTTGACTTTTTCCAATGTTTCTACTAGAAAATTTTAAAGTGCGGGTGTGGCATGGGTTCTCTTTCTAGGGTACAGCCCTGCTCTAGAGACAGGGTGCTGCAGCTGAAGCTGTTGGTGCCTCCACCCAAGTCTCAGAATTCATCTCTTCCTGCGGGCGGCTTTCTGCCAATGCCTGCAGCTCCCTGCCTGCGTTCTTGGTTCTGACTGCGGGTGGGGCAGGCTGTGCTTACAGGCAGGAACAGTGGGAAGCACCTCGGAGAGGTAATGCCCCTGGAAGCTGCTCTCACCCGGTGATGGATGCAGAATTCGGCGACAAATCCCACCGTTGCCTTGCCCTCAGTTGGGAACACAAGAGGCGTGTTTTACACCACGCCCAGGGGATTTAGCTCCAATGGCCTCAGCAGCCAATGGCTCAACAATGCCCCATTTATTGGTTTCCTTCTCTCTTTTTCCCTGAGTTCCTCCTGATGTTTCTTGGGATCACGTGCCAAATAAACCACTTAGCCTTGAATTCTTGCCTCTGGAGGAACCCCGAACAAGAAGATGAAAACCAGGAGGCCGGACACTCTGAGGCATGCCTGTAATCCCAGTACTTTGGGAGGTGAGGCTGAGGTCAGGAACCCCGCCTACACCAAAAATACAAAAATTAGCCAGGTGTGATGACAGGTGCCTGTAATCCCAACCACTCTGGAGGCTGAGGCAGGAGAATCGCTTAAACGCGGAAGTGGAAGGTTGCAGTGAGCTGAGATCACGCCACTGCACTCCAGTCTGGGTGACAGAGCAAGCCTCCGTCTCATAAATAAACGAATGAATGAATGAATGAATGAATGATCAAGACCAGGAGACGGGCAAGCTGTTTAGTAAGACTGGACCATCATTTTCAAGCAAGAAAATTGTGAGCAATGAAACTGCAGAAGTAACAGGGTCCAGAGGATGAAGGTCAACAGGATCACACTAAGGGTCCTGATCTAATCCTCAGAAGAATGGGGCACATTTGATGGTTATAATAGGCAAGGACAGGACCAGATTTTTTTCTGCAATTAAAAAAAAAATTGAGATAAAACTCATCATTTTAAAGTGTACAGCTCTGGGGGTTCTAGTGAATTCACAATGTTGTGCAACCATCACCTAATTCCAGAACATTCCATCACTCCAAAAAGACATCCCCCTTATGCATTAGCCTCTTCTCCCCTTACCCCCAGCCCCTGGCAGGCACCATCTATTTTCCTATGGATTTGTCTGTTCTGGATTCCATATAGATCAGTGGTCCCCAAACTTTTTGGCACCAGGGACTGGTTTTGTGGAAGGTAATTTTTCCATGGACAGTGGGGTTTAGGGGTCAATTCTCATATGGAGCGCACAACCTAGATCCCTCACATGCGCGTTCACAACCAGGTTCACGCTCACAGTAGGGTTTGCACTCCTATGAGCATCTAATGCCACCGATCTGAGAGGAGGCAGAACTCAGGCGGTAATGCTGTGCGGCCCGGTTCCTAACAGGCTACAGACTGATACTGGTCCATGGCTCAAGGGTCCGGGACCCCTGATATAAATGGAATAGGATCCTGGAGCTTCCAAAGTTCTCTCTGCACGTGGTGTGGACTGGGAAATCCTCTGAGAAAGGCAGGAAGACCAGAAAGAGGACCCGGGGATTCCACAGGGATGGAGAGAAATGGATGAACAAAGATACATGGAAGACACAGAACTGATGGGCCTCTATTTGATTAAATATGGGGGGATGTGGAGTGGAACACTGAAAAATGACAGCCGAGGCCAGCGCCGTGGCTCACGCCTGTAATCCCAGCATGAGGAGAGGCCAAGGCGGGTGTATCACTTGAGGTCAGGAGTTTGAGACTAGCCTGGCCAACATGACGAAACCCCGTCTCTACTAAAAATACGAAAATTAGCTGGGCGTGGTGGCGGGCACCTGTAATCCCAACTACTTGGGAGGCTGAGGCAGAAGAATCGCTTGAACCCAAGAGGTGGAGATTGCAGTGAGCCGAGATTGCGCCATTGCACTCCAGCCTGGGTGACAAGAGTGAAACTCCGTCTCAAAAAAAAAAAAAAGACAGTCAAGTCTCTTGCCTTGGGCACCTACATAATCGTGGCGCCAGGCACAGGCACCCAGGGCACAGGAGAGGGGGCAGGCTTGAGACAGAGCAGGGAGAGAGGCATCTGAGAATATAATTAAAACCCTAGATAGGACAAGAAAATTTATGCACATTCACACACCAGCCACTGTGTTCTAGGCGGATTAAACCACTTAATCATTGCAGCAACGCTGTGTGGGAGGTGCCAGGCTACGTTCATCAGACAGAAAAGAACACTGAGGCAGGAAATGCTTAAGTTGCCAAAGAGGTCTCAGAACACACGTGTGCTGGCACAGCCAGTTACAAAGCCAGAACCTTTGCATGTGTTCCCTGCATGGATGCGTCAACCCAGGCACAGGTTTTAGCTAGCTGCCTGCCCATGGATGTTACCAACTGATTAGGCTCAACCCAGGCCTGGACGGAGGGTGAGGAGGTCCGTTCTCTGCAGGCTGTCTGGCCTTGGCAAGTCACTGCTCTTCTGCCTCAGTTTCCCATCTGTCAATAGGGAGGCTTGATGTAGAGGAATGGTTCTCACCCTTGGAATCACCAGAGGGCTTGTGAACACACAGCTTGCTGAGCTCCACCCCCAGAGTGTCTGATGCCATGGGTCTGGGTGGGGCCCAAGGATGTTTATTTCTACCCAGTACCCAGGTGGTGCTTACGCCGCAGGTCCGGGGACACACCTTTGAGAACCGCTGCCGATCTCTGGGGTTCATTCAGCCTCTCATGTTCTAGAATTCGTGTTTTCTAACATTTCCAATGATTTCATGCAGTCATTAAACATGAGGTGTAAAGGGCACAAAATATTCATAACATTCCAGGGCAGGGAAAGGTAGGTATTATAGGTGCCTTTTTTTTTTTTTTTTTTTTTTTTTTTTTTTTTTTTGAGACAGAGTCTCACTCTCTCACCCAGGCTAGAGTGCAGTGGCGTGATCTTGGCTCACTGCAAACTCCGCCTCCTGGGTTCAAGCGATTCTTATGCCCAGTCTCCTGAGGAGCTGGGTTTATAGATATGCACCACCATGCCTGGCTAATTTTTGTGCTTTTATTTAAAACAAAATTTCAAATAAAATACATTGAAAGTAATGGCAAAAACCATGATTATTTTTGCATCAACCAAATAGTAGAGACAGGGTTTCACCCGCTGGGGTGCCTGTTATTTACTTATTTATTTATTTTTATTTTTATTTTTTTTTTGAGACAGGGTCTCACTCTGTTGCCAAGACCCTAGTGCTGTGGCACTATCTCAGCTCACTGCAACCTCTGCCTCTGGGGTTCAAGCAATTCTCCTGCCTCAGCCTCCTGAGTAGCTGGGACTACAGGTGCGTGCCACTATGCCTGGCTAATTTGTGTATTTTTAGTAGAGAGGGGTTTCGCCATATTAGCCAGGCTGGTCTCAAACTCCTGGTTTCAAGTGATCCACCCTCCTTGGCCTCCCAAAGTACTGGGACTACAGGCATGAGCCACTGCGCCTGGCCTTGGGTGTCCTTTTAAAAAATAAAAAATGCACAGATGAACAGTCAGATTGAGAAAAATAAATTTAACGGTATATATTTGCTTTTCCAAAAACTATTTACAAATATAGTAAAGTTATCTATTGATTCATCTACCTATGTTTTAAAAAGTTAAAGGAAATATACCCAAATATTAAGTGTTTAAGAGATTTGGAAATACAGCTGATTTTATTTCCTTCCATGTTTTCAATTGCACTCCTAATTAATTTATATATAATATACATACAGCTATATATGTATATACAGATTGATAGCTATAGATTGTGCCTTACCTTTGTAACCAGGAAAAAATATACATAAAAGCTATTTTTTTTTCTTTCAAAAGACTCCCAAGGCAATTGCTCAGTTGAAAAGCTTCAATCTGATGTTCTCACAAAAATCACTCACAGTTGTCCTCTCCTTATGAACAACTGAAGTCCATCTAGCAGATGAAAATGTCTGCGGGCCTGAGCTGACTCAGCTGTTCTTAAAACTGAGCGAGTACCACTCCGGGAGTCCAGAACCAGGAACTGCCCTTTGGAGACCAAACAAGATGGTTCGAGGAAAGTGGCAACCCAAAAGAGGAGGAAAAAGCAACAGATATAAAAGATGAAGTGAGCCACAGGGCCTCTAAAGGATAGAAAGTCCTACTCCTATAGGCTCTACAGGTGCTGACACCTGTGAGTTCTGACAGACAATCACATCAGACTGCAATCCCCTGCAAGTGTGCGTGGTGGATGTGCACGCGTGGGAGCTCATGCACGCCCTCTAAGCATTTTGAAACTAATTTAGAATGCATACGTTTGCACAAATACATCATGCATCTGAGACAGGCAGCAGTATGCAGATTAATCCCATTGTACGTGTACCCACTGGGGCATTCCGACACTTTTTTCCTGGGAACAGTGAGACTGACTCTCCTCCCTTTGGAAACGGAGTTATAATGTGTAAAAGCACACCATTTTCACAGAAAATGTGTCCCCTCTCTGTACTGTTCTCTGGACTTTCCAAAAGTAATTTACAATTAGTATTACTTATATAATCAGGAAAAAAAGTGTCCATCTAAACATAAGGAAGAAGCCAGGTGCAGTGGCTCACCCCTGTAATCCTAGCACTTTTGGAGGCGGAGGGAGGCGGATCACTTGAGGCTAGGAGCCAACATGCTGAAACCCCATCGCTACTAAAAATACACAGATTAGCCGGGCTTGGTGGTGGGCACTTGTGATCTCAGCTACTCGGGAGGCTGAGGTGGGAGGATGGTTTGAACCCAGGAGGCAGAGGTTGCAGTGCACCGAGACCACCCCACTGGACTCCAGCCTGGGCGACAGAGTGAGACTCCGCCTCAAAAAAATAATAAACAAAATAAAATAAACAGAAGAAAGAGCCCAGTGTTTATCAGAATGCTCACCTGTCACTTTGGCCCTCACAGGCTCCAGCTGTTCTTTCCTATTCCTGCCAAATATTATATCCATCGTTCAAGGTGCCGAGGGAGACTGATTTTAACAGCAAACAGATGCTCCTCTGTGTTCAAAGGAGCTGCTGCTCCCTCCTCCTGCGTTTCCTTCCTGCTCTCCTGCTCCTCACTTCCTTCACATCTCTGTCTCTCCTGAAGCCGTTTCTGCCTTTGTTTTTTCCTTTTTGGCTGGCTGTGACTTCTCCCTCTCCGAGAGCCCAGGATCTCTTTACATTCACAGGAGAAGCTGCGCTGGCGTTATTTATAAGATGTTTGGTTAAAGGTTAATTTCCAAGGCATGTGTCATAGCTAATCTTTAATCCTCTTATTGTACCCTCAGCTTTCCCTCTCCAGTTTCACTTTTGGCTTAACCAAAAAAAAAATCTTGCTTTGGAGGCCGGGCGCGGTGGCTCACGCCTGTAATCCCAGCACTTTGGGAGGCCGAGGCGGGCGGATCACAAGGTCAGAAGATCGAGACCACGGTGAAACCCCGTCTCTACTAAAAATACAAAAAATTAGCCGGGCGCGGTTGTGGGCGCCTGTAGTCCCAGCTACTCGGGAGGCTGAGGCAGGAGAATGGCGTGAACCCGGGAGGCGGAGCTTGCAGTGAGCCGAGATCGCGCCACTGCACTCCAGCCTGGGCTGGGCGACAGAGCGAGACTCCGTCTCAAAAAAAAAAAAAAAAAAAAAAAAAAAAAATCTTGCTTTGGGCTAGGTTCTAAAAAGCAGAGAGAATTCAGTGCCTCCTGTTATGTTGCCCGACGTAATCCAAGAGCTGGAGATGTTTATGATCAGAAGAAGAAGAGAGGCAGTCGGGGCCATAAGAGATGCTGGGAATTAGGAGAGCTTTGAGGTGAGCTCTGTGATCATGCGAATGTCTGGTGCACAGCAGGGAACCCCTTCAGCAGAGACAGGTAAGGTTTTATGTTTTGTTTTGTTTTTAGTAAAGACCCTGATGCTCCCCTCTAATAATCATAAAGAGGAACTTAATTCATTATTTTCTTTTTGGAAGAAGGAGACATAAAATGTTTCATGTACCCATTTAAAAAATAATGAACGGGAACCAGAGACTTTTCTCAGAAACTATAAAGAATAGTAAAAAAGACGGGCCAGGAGCAGTGGCTCATGCCTGTAATCCCAGCACTTTGGGAGGCCATGGTGGGTGGATCACTTGAGGTCAGGAGTTCGAGACCAGCCTGGCCAACATGGCGAAATCCTGTCTCTACTAAAAATACAAAAATTATCCTGGCATGGTGGTGGACGCCTGCAATCCCAGATGTTCAGGAGGCTGAGGCAGGAGAATCTCTTGAACCCATGAGGCAGACATTGCAGTAGGCTGAGATGGCACCACTGCACTCCATCCGGGCCACACAGTGAGACTCTGTCTCAAAAAATAAATAAGTAAACAGAATAAAAAAGAAACTTCATTTCAACTTCCTGGTCTATCAAGAGGGCAAAACGATGCCTGAATTTGATCTGAGCTTCCCTATTATTGGTGTATCTTGGCGTGTTGCCATTGCCTGAAATTCATATTCAACTTGCTATATGCACTGATTGAAGTTAATGAACTCATCTTAATGTATTTTGCTTAAAGAAAGAACCAGTCATTTGCTCTGTGGGTAGAGTAAGAAAAGGCAGTGGCATTGGCTTTTATGCAACCCAGCTGAGAATAATGATGTCTGGTCTGGGCTGAGACCACATGCCAGCACCTTGGGCCATTCATTCCGGACAGCTGTGTGTTCTGGTTGTGCTTCTGCCCTGGCACACATTGGAATCACCTGGTTGGCGGCACTAACTGTACCGGTGCTGGGCCTCACTCCAGACCCACTGACGCACAATCTCTGAAGGTGGATCTCAGCCATCAGTTTTTTTATATTGGCTGGGCATAGTGACTCACACCTGTAATCCTAGCACTTTCAGAGGCCAAGGCGGGAGGATCACTTGAACCCAGGAATTTAAGACCAGCCTAGGCAACATAATGAGGCTCTGTCTCTACCAAAAAAAAAAAAATAATAATAATTAGCTGGGCATGGTGGTGCACGCCTGTAGTCCCAACTACTTGGGAGGCTGAGGTGGAAGGATCACTTGAATCTGGGAGGTTGAGGCTGCAGTGAACTGTGATAGAAGCACTGAACTCTAGCCTGGGCAACAAAGCAAGCCCTTATCTCAAAAATAAAAAATAGGGAGGTTGAGGCGGGTGGATCACGAGGTCAGGAGATCGAGACCATCCTGGCTAACACCGTAAAATCCCGTCTCTACTAAAAATATAAAAAATTAGCCGGGCGTGGTGGCCGGAGCCTATAGTCCCAGCTACTCGGGAGGCTGAGGCAGGAGAATGGCGTGAACCCAGGAGGCAGAGCTTGCAGTGAGCTGAGATCTCGCCACTGCACTCCAGCCTGGGCGACAGAGCGAGACTCTGTCTCAAAAATAATAATAATAATAATAATAATAATAATAATAATAAGTGCCTACATGTGTGCAGCAGGAGTTGCAAAGACCTGACCCTGAGGAAAGATGCTACATGCCTGAGTTGAAACTAAATTCAAATTACAGCTCATTGGCTGGGCATGGTGGCTCATGCCTGTAATCCCAGCACTTTGGGAGGCCAAGGTGGGCAGATCACCTGAGGTCAGGAGTTCAAGACTAGCCTGGTCAACATGGTGAAACCTCGTTTCTACTAAAAATACAATACAAAAATTAGCCGGGCATGGTGATGAGCACCTGTAATTGCAGCTACTCGGGAGGCTGAGGCAGGAGAATCACTTGAACCTAGGAGGTGGAGGTTTCAGTAAGCCGAGATGGTGCCACTGCACTCCAGCCTGGGTGACAGAGTGAGACTCCATCCCCCCCCCAAAAAAAAATTACAGTTCATCCTTTTTTCTTTTCTTTTCTTTTTTTTTTTTTTTGAGATGGAGTCTCACTCTGTCGCTCAGGCTGGAGTGCAGTGGTGTGATCTTGGCTCACTGCAGCCTCTGCCTTCCGGGTTCAAGCGATTCTTCTGCCTTATCCTCCCGAGTAGCTGGGGTTACAGGTGCCCGCCACTACCCCCGGCTAATTTTTGTATTTTTAGTAGAGATGGGGTTTAACCATATTGGCCAGGCTGGTCTGAAACCCCTGACCTCAAGTGATCTGCCCCACTTGGCCTCCCAAAGTGCTGGGATTACAGGCGTGAGCCACCGTGCCTGGCCAGCTCGTCCATTTTCTGTGTGCCTGGGCCATTCTACCCTCTTTGAGCCTCTCTTTTTTCAACTATAAAGTGAGGCATAATGATATTAGCACCTCAAGCCTACTGTAAAGGGTCTAACGAAAGCACTTTGTCTCAGACAGTTACCAATCAATGCCTTTACCTTTTCCTCCCATTCTCTTACAGGGCATTTCCCTTTGATCCACCTTTCCAGTAAGACCTCCAATAACTTGCCAGTTTATCCCACTGTGTGGTCTAAACATGTGTATCCATGTCAGAGTTCTTTACTCCTAGCTTGTGAAAGCTGCGTTCTTGTGAGGATTACATGAGAATGTCTGGCATACACTAAAGTCTCAGGGAAAAAAACGACACCACCAGGGTGCAAGAAAGTGCTCAGGGCTTAGAGGTCAGAAGACCAGGGTAGGGACCTCAGCTCTGAGATTCAGCAACTCTGCAGCTATTGTCACGTGACCTCTCTGAACTTCGTTCAGCAAAATGGGGATGGCAGTATTTATGTCACAGGGCTTGTTAGAAGGGTTACAATAAAACCATATGAGTGAAAACATGCCAGGTGCGGTGGCTCAAGTCTGTAATCCCAGCACTTTGGGAGGCTGAGACGGGCAGATCACTTGAGGTCAGGAGTTTGAAACCAGCCTGGCAAATATGGTAAAACCCCTGTCTCTACTAAAAATACAAAAATTAGCCTGGTATGGTGGTGTGCACCTATAATCCCAGCCACTTGGAGGCTGAGGCAGGTGAATCGCTTGAACCCAGCAGGTGAAGGTTGCAGTGAGCTGAGATCCCACCACTGCACTCCAGCCTGGGCAACAGAGCAAGAATCTGTCTCCAAAAAAAAAAAAAAAAAAAAAATTATATGAGTCAAAACATGACTGTGCTCTCCCTTCTTGTCAATCTTTGCATATTCAGAAAAGCAACTGAGCAGTTTCCTGCACCGGTTCGCCCTGGCCTTACACAGTCCTATGAGATGTGTGTTCCTACAACCATTCTCAAGGTCAGAGAGCACAGGGAAGATAACCGGCTTGCCCTCAATCTCACAGTGAGGAGCCAGTCAAATTAGGAGCACAGCCAGGCAGCCCGACTTCAAAGTACTTACCCTGACAATTCTACACAGCTCCAATGCACGATGGCTGTTTGCTGGATTTTTACTGAATGAAGTAAAGGGTGGATGTGTCAATGGGTGGATGGGCCCTGAGAGGGCCAGTCTTGGGTCTTGAGTTAGTGTCACTGCATTCTTATATAAGAGCAAGGGCAAGTTCTTTGATCCAGGTCCCAACTGCACCCAAGGGACAGATAATGAGATAAAGGTTTTTTAATTACGAATGGAGTCCACGCGCGGTGGCTCATGACTGTAATTCCAGCACTTTGGGAGGCTGAGGCTGGTGGATCACTTGAGGTCAGAAGTCTGAGACCAGCCTGGGCAACATGGCAAGACCTTGGCTCTATAAAAAATAGAAAAATTAGCTGGTCGTGGTGATGGTGGCAAACACCTGTGGTCCCAGCTATTTGGGAGGCTGAAGTGGGAGGGTCGCCTGAGCCCGGGGAGTTTGACCTTGCAGTGAGCCATGATTGCACCACTGCACTCTAGCCTGGACGACAGAGACCCTGTCTCAAAAACAAACAAAGAAACAACAACAAAAAAACCCACAAAAAACCTAATGGTGGTAATAAATTAAGCATAACAACAGATATCTGTATAAGTTTCCTAGGGCTACCATAACAAATGCCACAGACTAGATGACTTAAACAACAGAAATTTTTTTTTCTCACAGTTCTAGGGACTAGAAGTCTGAGATTAAGGTATCAGGTTTTCGCTGGGCACAGTGGCTCACACATGTAATCCCAGCACTTTGGGAGGCCTAGACGGAGGATCGCCTGAGGTCAGGAGTTCAAGACCAGCCTGGCCAACATGGTGAAACCCCATCTTTACTAAACATACAAAATTAGCCAGGCATGGTGGCATTAAAAAAAAAAAGGGGATCAGGTTCTTTGGACGATCAAGGTAGCGGGTTTGATTTCTTGCTGTGTCTTCATATAATCTTTCTCTGTGTGCACACATCCTTGCTGTCTCTTGGTGTGTCTAAATTTCCTCTTCTTTTATTTTTAAATTTTATTTATTTATTTAAGAGACAGGGTCTCACTCTGTTGCCCAGGCTGGAGTTCTGTGGTGCAATCATAGCTCACTGTAGTCTAACACTTGGGCTCAAGTGATGCTCCTGCCTCAGCCTCCTGAGTACCTAGGACTGCAGGCACAAGCCACTGTAACCAATCAAATTTCCTCTTATAAGGAGACCAGTTAAATTGGATCAGGGGTCAACCTAATGGCCTCATTTTAATGTAATCACCTTTTTAACGACCCTATTTCCAAATACAGTCACATTCTGCCATATGGGGTGTTAGGGCTTCAATGTATGAATTTTACAGAACACAATTCAACTCGTAACAATATCATTAAGTCACAATGAGTAAGGGAAGACACTTTGGCTGCAGGTAACAGAACATCTGCTGAAACTCTAAAGATGCTCATTTATTGCAGACATCAAGCCATCAAGAGGTGGCGTGCTGGGTGACTCAGAAGCTCGCCTGGTGAGGGCTTCCACACTTCCAGACTCAGAAGGTTGGCTTCTCATTCTTGGCTTGTTCAGTTCTGGTTATGAATGATTGCCATCACCCTGCAAATTATGGCCTCACATAGAGATATGCAAAAGCAGGAAGATAAGGTAGGGACAGAGGAAGCATTTTCTTTGTAGACCTCTCATTTTATGCTGGAGGGAAACCTTTCCCAGAATCCTCTGAGCAGATTTTCTCTTGTGCCTCATTGGCTGAATCAAACTGTGTCACATGACCACCCCTAACCAATCCCTGGCAAAGAGGAACAGGAACTCTTTAATTGCCTTCAACGAACCTTAATTTAATTTCCTCTGATGAACTTTAATTGCCTCCAATGAACTTTAATTTCCTCTGAGTCACCCCTGGAGTGGCATCAATGCCACCTGCATCTTGTCAAAATTCCATTAGCAAGGAAAATGGAGGGAATGGCCTGGGGTAGGCAACTGACAGTGTCCGCTGCAGGCAGTGCATGCAACACTTTTTTTTGAGACAGGGTCTCTATTGGTTAGAGCCAATCACAGGGCCAGCAAAAATTCCATGAGGAGGAACCACTCAAGGTTGTGACTATAGGGTCTGGGCTATGTGGTCCCTTTGAGGCCATCTTTGGAAACTAGCTACCCCGACAATCACATTTGCATTTGGGTTTCAGTTCTTCCACTTACAAACTAAATGTCTGAACCACGTACTTAAATCTCAGACCCTCAGTTTCCTGATCTCTGAAATGGAAATGATAACATCTGCCTCACTGAGTGGCTACAAAGTTTAAATTAAACAATGTAAAACTGTGTATGTCACACAGTGCTTAAAATACAGTAGACACTTAGAGCATTCTTTCCCCCTTTCTTTTCTTGGGAAAGACAGAAAAACTGGAATGGCCGGTCAATATAATACTCAAACATACTAATTTTGAGTTACTTGCATGCAGTTGAAAAATAGACACCAGTACATAGGAACGTTGGAATTTAAGTCTCCTTTAGCCTGGCTGTGAAGTCATGTACACACACAGTAAGTAATAATTAGTTGCCTAGAATAGCTGTTCAACAAGAGGCACAGATAGGAAGTATCATAGGAGTTCTGAGGAAGGAAAGCTTGGTGATGCTGGGGAGGATTAGGAAAGAAGGCTTCCTGGAGGAGGGGGTGCATAGCTGAGCCCTTGAGAGTGGGAAGTATTTGGATGGGGACGGAGGAGGGTGTGGCCTCTCCAGGCAGGAGGACCATTGACCATTTATTGAGAGCTTTGTATATGCCAGACCCTCTTCTAACTCTTTTACACATATGAATCCATGTCCTCCTCACAATAATCCTGAGTTTAGGTGATTTTGCCCCATTTTAAAAATAAGGAAAGTGAGGCACAGAGAAGCTAAGAAACTTGCTCAGTATCCCCGAGCTGGGCTTTGAATCACGGTAGCCTGGCTCTAGAATCTGTACTTGCAGCTATGTTCATCTCCACTACCTGGGGCTGGTAGGTGGTTTAAGGATTGCACTGTGCAGCGTTTCTAAGAATATGACCTTTATACTGCAGGCAATAGCATCCTAGGAGAAGATGTTCAATGAAGCTATTCATGTGACAGTTTAGCTGTGCTGTTCAACACAGTAGCTGCTAAGCACACTCGGCTATTTGCATTTAAATATACGTTAATTGCAATGAAGTTAAATGAAAAAGTGAGTTCCTCATTCACAGTAGCCACATTTCAAGGGCTCTGTGACCCTGTATGGTTGGTGGCTGTTATATTGGACAGTGCCATCACAGAACATTTCCATAATCACAGAAAGTTCTTTTGGCAGTGCTGAGTTACCAGAACTGCTAAGATGGCACTTATAGGTGACCAAGGGAGGCCGAGGCAGTTATGGCTGGATGGAAAGCTAGTTGAGAGGGTGCAATGTCAGGGAAGCCCATGGCTGACTATGGTAAAAATGTAAATTAGTCCATGCATCTTCATTCATCTGTTCCACAAATATGGAACACAGCATGCTTGGCAACAGAGGAAGGTATGGGACATCGTACAAGGCTGGAGGAGCGTAATGGAGAGTGGACATCACAGAAAGACTAATGTTTGCTCCAAGACCTGAAGGATTGGTAGGCATTGGCCATGTGGAGAAGACAAGAAGAGCATTCCTACTAGCAGGAACTGCTTGTGCCCAGACTCAAGATATCACATGGGGTGGCCGCTACACAAATTGCTCTGGATTGTGGGAGGGAGAGGTGTGCGTTGTGTAGGGCTGTGGTGGGAGAGAAGCAAGAAAGGTGAGAGCAGAAGAGAGAGGGAGGGAGGGAACAGGAAACTTTCCAACAGATTGGTGGGAGTGGAGGAGTGAGTTGCTGAGAGGAAACTGGGAAGAAAATTAGAGCATAGAGGGAGGAAGTCTGCACTGCACAGAGGCCTTGGGAAGAAACACAGAGCAAGGAGGTCTACGTTGCAAGGAGGTCTGCATTGCATGGAGGCCTTTACCAACAGACCCCTCCTGGCCTTGGTGTTGGGTTGGAGATCTCCTGGCTTCCTCACAAGGCACACATGTTTGCACAAGTTGACAGTGCTGCTTCTGTAGCAATCCAGAGATGGCAGAATTGGATTTGCATCGGGAGGGCAGAAGGCTGGGTGGTGAATCACACACAGTCAGCCCTTGGGAGGCTCTAAGATACTCTCAGAGGAAGTAGAATGCTTTCACCTCCTCCTTTTGGGGAGAAGAAGAACATGAACTTCGGGGCTGGAGAAGGAAGGGAGTTCACATAGAGTGTGCCCCCTTCTCTGCATTTTGCACCCATCGAATCTTCTAATCCTTGCACAGGCACTGTTTGGCAGGAGCCGTTATTATCCCCATCTTATGGACGAAGCAGCAGAAGCTTGGTGAGGTGAGAGACCGCGTGATATGTGGCGAGGGTGGGAGATTTGACCATGGGATCCTCTTCCTTGAGTGATTTTGGGAAGGGGCAGGGAAGAGGTGTCTGTCCTTCCCTGAGGCCACTTGTCCCACCCACAGGATGGGTGGAGCCTATAGAACAGTCATAAGGTGAAGAAATAAAAGCTGAGTTCAAAAAGTTTTCATGCTATTAAAAACACAACAGCCTTATTTTGCAATTCTATATCTCTGGTTACAAAATGATTACCTAAAATTAGTTAATATTAACCTTTTGGAGATAATATTATCATATTTAAATTACTTTGCAATTATCCAATTAAGTTCACTTCTAAATGGTGCCTCTAATTAGCCAGGGTCATAAGTTGACCAGATAACACTGAGATCTTTGAAATCTTAGGTAGCAGTGTCCATAGTGACAGCCAAAGTCCCCACAAAGGTGGCAGCTGCTGTCCCCACAAAGGGAAAACAGTACGGAGAACCAGACAGCCTTCCTCAGGCTCCTGGAGGAAAAACTTCATTGGGTGCAGCGGCTCACGCCTGTAATCCCAGCACTTTGGGAGGGTGAGACAGGCAGATCACCTGAGGTCAGGAGTTCGAGACCATCCTGGATAACATGGTGAAACCCTGTATCTACTAAAAATACAAAAATTAGCTGGGTGTGGTGGCGGGCACCTGTAATCTCAGCTACTTGGGAGGCTGAGGCAGGATAATTGCTTGAACCTGGGAGGCAGAGGTTGTAGTGAGCCAAGATCTTGCCATTGCACTCCAGCCTGGGCGACAAGAGCAAAACTCCATCTCAACCAACAATAACAACAAACAACAACAACAACAACAACAACAACAAAACCTTCACCACCTAACAAAAGACCACAAATTATGCCATCAATATTTAAGAAGATTCATTAATTGTGCAATTCTACAGAGCAGTTAACACTAGTGTCATGTGGAGTATTAAAGACAGAAAACTGGAGAATCTTATCTCCTGACCTCAGTGAGTTCAAAGTCTAACAAGGAAGATAAGAAGGCAAATAACAATTATAAGTGCTATAACTTATATGACACTAATATCCCATGGGTAGGAGGAAGAAATGATAAGATTGAAATACAGAAGGCATTGCTGATAAATAAATAAATACATAAAAATAAGTTATCCTGATGTGTGAGCTGGAAAACCAAATTTCCACCATGTATGTAATTAGGGTTCAATCAAGGATGCTTGACAAAAATTCAATTTAAAAAATAACTATCGAGGCTGGGTACAGTCACTCACAGCTTTAATCCCAGCACTCTGTGAGGCAGAGACAAGAGGCTTGCGTGAGCCCAGGAGTTCAAGATCAGCCTGAGCAATACACGAAGACCTCCATTTCTACAAAAACTTTAAAAAAAATATTGGCTGGGGCTGGCTGGGCGTGGTGGCTCACACCTGTAATCCCAGCACTTTGGGAGGCCGAGACAGGCAGATCATGAGGTCAGGAGATTGAGAACATCCTGGCTAACATGGTGAAACTCTATCTCTACTAAAACTACACAAAATTAGCCGGGTGTGGTGGCGGGCACCTGTAGTCCCAGCTACTTAGGAGATTGAGGCAGGAGAATGGCATGAACCCGGGAGGCGGAGCACCACTGCACTCCAGCCTGGGCGACAGAGTGACTCTGTCTCAAAAAAAAAAAAAGAAAAAAAAAATTAGCTGGGTCTGGTGTGGTGGCTCATGCCTGTAGTCCCAGCACTTTGGGAGGCAGAAGTGGACAGATCACTTGAGGCCAGGAGTTTGAGACCAGCCTGGCCAACATGGTGAAACCCCGCCTCTTTAAAAAATGCAAAAATTAACCAGACGTGGTAGTATGCACCTATAGTCCCAGCTACTTGGGAGACTGAGTCAGAGAATTGCTTGAACCTGGGAGGTGGAGGATGCAGTCAGACAAGATCATGCCATTGCACTCCAGCCTGGGCAACAGAGTGAGACCGTCTCAAAAAAAAAAAAAAAATTAGCTGGGTATGGTGACACATGCCTGTAGTCCCTGCTACTTGGGAGGCGGAGGTGGGAGGATTGTTTGAGCCCAGGAGTTTGAGGCTGCAGTGAGCTGTGATCACACCACTGCACTCCACGTTTGCTCTGGGCAACAGAGCAAAACCCTATCTCAAAACGAAACAAAACAAAACAGAAAACCAAACTATCAGGTCCTGATATTTCTACCTCCTAAATAATCTTTCAGATTGGTCCACTCTCCTCCAGCCACCAGCCACTGTCATTATTTTTAACCTCCGGGAACAGGCCTGTGAGGCTCCCTACCTCCAGTCTCCTCCAATCCACCTTTGCTGCTACTAGGTGACCTGGCTAAAATTGGAGCCTGATCATGTCATTTTCCTGTTGAAATCCAGATTAGCATAGTGCCTTTCAGAGAATAGATGTTTAACAAATATTTATGGAATGAATAAGTGAACAAAGGCATGGCATGTGGCTTCATTGTGCCACACAGGCAGGGCATTCATGTGCTAGGGCTGCCATAGCAAAGTACTGCTGGGTCCTGGGTCCTCTGAGGTTTCGAGGGGAGGATCCTTCCTTGCCTCTTCCAGTTTCTTGTGGCTGCCACTCGACTTGGAGCCATGTCCCTTGACTTGCTTATCACTCCAACCTTTGTCTCCATCTTCACATAACATCCCCTGCTGCCCCCTGTTCTCTGTGTCCAGATTTTCCTCTTCCTGTAAGGACACCAGACACTGCGTTAGGGCCCACCCTAATGAACTCGTCTTAACTTGGTTGTTTCTGCAAAGACCCTATTTCCAAATGAAGTCACATTCAAAGGTACCAGGGATTAGGACTTTAATGTGTCTTTCTGAGATTAATGTTAAACCAATTGTCATCAAGCAACATACTTTTGAAATGGGAACAGAAAAGACTAGAAGTGAATTTATTTTTACAGCCAAGTTCTTATCATTTCTCTTGTACTCTCTATGACTTGCTTTTTTTTAAAGCTTGCTGTCACCTTTAAATGGTACTAAAATGGAAGTACATTAAACTGCTATTAGGGCACAGAAGACGTGGCAATTAACTGCAGTAAGACACGAGAAGCCTTCAAAGAATCCTACTTCTCACACCCAAGCTGGAGGGCAGTGGCATGATCACAGCACACTGCAGCCTCAAACTCCTGGACTCAAGTGACCCTTCCGCCTCAGCCTCCTGAGTAGCTGGGACTACAGGCATGTGCCACCACACCGAGCTAATTTCAAAAAATTTATTTTTTAGAGACGGGAGTCTCACTGTGTTGCCCAGGCTTGTTTCAAACTCCTGGGCTCAAGCGATCCTCCCAGCACTGGGATTCCAGGGGTGAGGCACCACGCCTGGCCCTTCTCTTGATTTTTCAAAACATGTGTGTAGATGAACCCTACAGGTTAGCTCACGTATATTTCTTCATTTATTTTAATTTTTAATTTTTGTGGGCACATAGTAGGTGTGTATATTTATGGGGTACATGAGACGTTTTGATAGGGCATGCAATGTGAAATAAGCACATCATAGTGAATGGTGTATCCGTCCCAAGCATTTATCATGTGAATTACAAACAATCCGATTATACCCTTTTATTTTAAGATGTACAGTTAAGTCATTTCATGTATGTTAGTTGGTTGCTTTCATAGGGTGGCTGAAATAACTTAACTGTACATCTTAAAATAAAAGGGTATAATTGGATTGTTTGTAATTGCATGCCCTATCAAAACATCACACATGTGATCACCACAGTGTGCTATGATCATGCCACTGCCCTCCAGCTTGGGTGTGAGTGTGAGAACCCATCTCTACAAAAATAAAAACAAAATGACATTTAAAAGTAATAAAAATAAATCAATAAATAATCAAGAATTCATCATTCCAATGACTGAGGTTGTTATCAGTTGCTCAAAGATGGTCTCCAAGTACAGAATTGAAGCCATCAGGACAGCAGCCAGGACCCCAGGACCCCATTTGGCTGTGCGAGGGTACGTCCTAGGATTTCATCTACCAGTCTTAGTCTTCAGGAGGGATCGGTCACATGAGCAATGGAAAGATAATTACTTTGGTTTAAATAGGGCATTGAGTCTACAACAAGAATCATGAAGACATTCACCCCTGTGGTCCAGGTGCCCTCGTCCTGGAAATATGTCTGTCTAGGCCTGGGTTCCCCCAGAAGTAGGATTCAAGCACAAGAAGTTTATTTGGGAGGTTGTAATGGTTAATTTTACATGTCAACTTGACTGGGCTAAGGGATTCTCCAGAGAGCTGCTAAAACAGTATGTCTGGATGTGTCTGTGAGGAAGTTTCCAGAAAAGATTGGCATTTGGATCAGTGGACTGAGAAAGGCAGACCCACCCTCCCCAATGTGGGTGGGCATCATGGAACAAAAAATGAGCTGGGACATCTGTTTCTCCTGCCTTCGGACATCAGAGCTCCTGGTTCCTGGGCCTTGAGACTTGGAGGGGGAGTTAGATCAGTGGCTTTTCCGGTTCTCCAGGTTGCAGACAGCAGATTGTGGGATCATAATCACGTGAGCCAATTCCCATCATAAATCTCCTCATGTATCTATCATCTATCTATCTATCTATCTATCTATCTATCTATCTATCTATCTATCTATCTATCATATATTTACTTTTTAAATTTCTTTTTGTTGTTTATTGTTTTAATTTTTTCTTTTATTACTATATCTATGATCTATCTTTTTTCTTTTTGTTGTTGCTGTTATTGTTGTTTTTAATTAATTAATTAATTTTTTGAGACAGAGTCTCATCTGTCACTCAGGCTGGAGTGCAATGGTGCGATCTTGGCTCACTGCAGTGAAGGGGTGGCCTGCCCCTCCACACCTGTGGGCGTTTCTCATCAGGTGGAACGAGAGACTTGAGAAAAGAAATGAGACACAGAGACAAAGTATAGAGAAAGAAAAAGTGGGCCCAGGGGACCCACGCTCAGCATACAGAGGACCCACGCCCTACGGGTCTCTGAGTTCCCTCAGTATTTATTGATCATTATCTTTACCATCTTAGAAAAAGGGAACTGGCAGGATAACAGGATTATCATAGGGAGAAGGTCAGCAGTAACACATGTGAATAAAGATCTCTGTGACATAAGTTTAAGGAAAAGTGCTGTGCCTTGATATGCATATGCAAACATCTCCATAAACCTTTTTAGTGCATAAAGAGCAGCTTGCGCTAGCAAGTCCCACCTTCAGCCCTAAGGCAGTTTTCTCCTTTCTCAGTAAACAGAACATACAATCGGGTTTTACACCAAAACCCATTCCATTGCCCAGGGACGGGCAGGAGACAGATGCTTTTCTCTATCTCAACTGCCAAAAGGCCTTCTTTCTCTTATATTAATCCTCTTCAGCACAGACCCTTCACGAGTGTCAGGCTGGGGGACAATCAGGTCTTTCCCTTCCCACGAGGCCATATTTCAGACTATCACATGGGGAGAAACCTTGGACAATACCTAGCTTTCCTAGGCAGAGGTCCCTGTGACCTTTGGCAGTGTACCTGTCCCTGGGTACTTGAGATTAAAAGAATGGTGATGACTTTTAACCAGCATACCGCCTTCAGGCACTTGTTTAACAAAGCACACCCTGCACAGCCCGAAATCCTTTAAACCTTGAGTCACCACAGCACATGTCTCTTGCAAGGACAAGGTTGGGAGTAGGGTCACAGATTAACAGCATCTCAAATACGAACAAAATGGAGTCTCTTATGTCTACTTCTTTCTATATAGACACAGCAACAGTCTGATCTTTCTTTTCCCCACACTGCAGCCTCTGCCTCCTGGGTTCAAGCAATTCTCCTGCCTCAGCCTCCCAAGTAGCTGGGATTACAGGGGCGCACAGCCACACTCAACTAATTTTTTTATTTTTAGTAGAGAAGGGATTTCCTATGTAGACCAGGATGGTCTTGAACTCCTGGTCTCAAGTGATCCACCTGACTCGGCCTCCCAAAGTACTGGGATTACAGGTGTGAGCCAATGTGCCCGGCCCTGGTTTTTTTTTTTTTTTTCTTTCTTTTCTTTTTTTATTATTATAATATCCATCTATCTATTCATCTATGTGTCTGTCTGCGTATCTATGCATCTGTCTATCTATCTGTGTCTGTTGATCTATCTGTCTCCTGTTGATCCTGTCTCTCTGGAGAAACCTAAGATTTGAACCTAGGAAATAATAGCAGGGGAATGGGGACGTAAGACAAGGGAGGAGAGAAGATGTTAACAATATATTCTCAAGCCTATCACCATCATGAGCAACTGAAACTCAGTCTGGCTGGGGGTCTCCTGGAGCTGGTGGGAACACGCCTCAGAGTTATCTTCAGGAGTCGGGGTATTGATTCACCAATTCTTCTCAGTCACAGTTGAGAGTTTCTCCTGGCAGATGCTAACTTCCAGGCACTTCCATCCTGTCCCACATATGCAGAGGGAGGCAGAGCCACAGGTGCCTGCATGGCAGGTTTGTGGGTTAGGGCGAGCACTGACAGTGTCTGCTACAGTCCTCAAAAGATGACTCAGCCCAGGCTAAAGCATGCATGCAAGAAGATGTTCAAAGTTGTGTTGACTAGAATAGCAAAACCAAACACATAAGAAACAGATGACTAAAAACCACAGCAAGATGGGAATGATTTAGCAATGTCCAGTCAGTCAAAGGAGGCTCTGCCACCACTGTGTCAATTTCAAAGCCCATTAGCAACATGGAAAAGCCTTCCTGTCTAATGCTAAGCAGGAAATGCTTATGAACTAATCACAGACACTACAGTTGTGCCTGGGAAAACACCTGTCTTCAAGGGAACAAGGTGTATGAAGGAACCCTGAAGAAATAAAAATGTGTTGGGGTAATGGAACCATGAGAATTCTTTTGCTATGTCCTCTTTACGATCTAAGGGAGAACCAAGATTAAATATGATTGATAAAGCTGCCAATTCCTACAGAGAAATATACTCCCCTTCTCCTGCCAGGGCTTCCCAGATTCCGTCCCAAATAGACTCCTTGAGGCCAAGCATGATGGCTCACACCTGTAATCCCAGCACTTTGGGGGACTGAGGCAGGCAGATCATTTGAGGCCAGGAGTTCAAGACCGGCCTAGTTAACATGGCGAAACTCCATCTCTACTAAAAATACAAAAATTAGCCGGACGTGGTGGCGTGTGCCTGTAATCCCAGCTACTCAGGAGGTTGAGGCAGGATAATTGCTTGAACCCAGGAGATGGAGGCTGTAATGAGCCAAGTTGGTGACACTGCAATCCAGTCTGGGTGACAAAGTGAGACTCTGTCTCAAAAACAAACAAACAAACAAAACCCAAAAACAACACTGCAATCCAGCCTGGGTGACAGAGTGAGACTGTCTCAAAAACAAACAAACAAACAAAACCCAAAAACAAATGCACTGCTTGCTCTTAATCTTGGTCTCAGTTGGCTTCTGAGGGACCCAAAGTAAGATGGGACTGTTCCCCAGATTGGAATGTCTGGGCCGCAAGGCATAATTATCTTTATGGTTCTTTTGATGGACTCAGTGCCTTATTTTTATTTTTTTATTTTTTGACACGGAGTTTTGCTCTTGTTGCCCAGGCTGGAGTGCAATGGTGCGATCTTGGTTTACTGCAACCTCCACCTCCCAGTTCAAGCAATTCTCCTGCCTCAGCCTTCCGAGTAGCTGGGATTACAGGCGTCCGCCACCATGCCTGGCTAATTTTGTATTTTTAGTACAGATGGGGTTTCTCCACGTTGGTCAGGCTGAGTCTCAAACTCCTGATCTCAGGTGATCCGCCCGCCTTGGCCTCCCAAAGTGCTGGGATTACAGGCGTGAGCCACCGCGCCCGGCCTCAATGCCTTATTTAAACCAAACTTGCTGTCTTTCTGTTTTCATGTTGTTGATCCCACTTGGAGGCTCAGGCAGCTGGATCAGATCATTGGAAATATGCTCACAGGGTCCAGCCATGTCCTGATTACTTTCAGTGGAGCTTCATGCACACAGAGGTTAAGGGACATTGAGAGCTGACATCAACAAGAACACTTGCCCGGGAGCCTGCAATTTATCAGAATGTAAAGAATGTGAACATGGAATTTAGCCTGCAGATTTGCATTTGTTATCAAAGGTCCCCAAGCAAGTTCCATTAGGGACATAAATTAAGCCTTTACCCTTTACATTATCACTGCGTGTGACTTTCCACATAGTTTTCGAAGGAAAGTTATTAGAAGGTTGACCTCTAGAGATAACAGGCCTGTTCTGCTCAGCCTGTGTTCCAGCCTGACTCAGCAATAATCCTGCCTCCCATCCCGGGCTCTAGCTCTTCACCATTATCTGTCTGGCAGGTCACTCCAGAAGGATTGCGTGGTTTCTAGGAAAACGACAGAGGCAAACGACAGAGGAAAACGACAGAGGTCCCAGGGTAATCTCCAGGGACCTGGGAGATGGGGCCAGGTTGGCAAATGTTCCTTGAGTCTTATTATGAGCCAGACATGCAATAGACAGAGATTAAGAGATGTCCTTTCTCTAAGAAATTCACAGAGTAGCCGGGCGCGGTGGCTCACGCCTGTAATCCCAGCACTTTGGGAGGCCGAGGCGGGCGGATCACAAGGTCAGGAGATCGAGACCATGGTGAAACCCCGTCTCTACTAAAAATACAAAAAATTAGCCGGGCACGGTTGTGGGCGCCTGTAGTCCCAGCTACTCGGGAGGCTGAGGCAGGAGAATGGCGTGAACCCGGGAGGCGGAGCTTGCAGTGAGCTGAGATCGCGCCACTGCACTCCAGCCTGGGCTGGGCGACAGAGCGAGACTCCGTCTCAAAAAAAAAAAAAAAAAAAAAAAAAAAAAAAAAAAAAAGAAATTCACAGAGTAAAACAACCCAAATGTCTATCAACTGATGATAGATAAAATGTGGTTTATCCATAGGATGGGATATAATTCAGCCATAAAAGGAGTGAAGTACATGCTACAACGTGGATGAACCTTGAAAACATGATGCTAAGTGAAAGTAGCCAAACACAAAAGTCCACGTATTGTATGACTCTATTTAGGTGAAACGTCCAGAATAGGCAAATCCATAGAGTCAGAAAATAGATTAGAGATACAAAAACTAGCCAGGCGTGGTGGCACGCACCTGTAATCTCAGCTACTTGGGAGGCTGAGGCTCGAGATTCACTTGAATCCAGGAGGTGGAGGTTGCAGTGAACCGAGATCGAGCCACTGCACTCCAACCTGGATGACAGAGCAAGACTCTGCCTCAAAAAAAAAAAAAAAAAGATTAGAGGTTAGAAGTAGTCAGGGGATAGAGGAGGGACAATGGGGAGAAAGAAATAGTGACTTATGTCAGAGCCGGTTAACAACTTAAAGCCAAATATTAGACAACTGCATTCTCTAACATCTCTGGCTGGAGGAATGATATACCTGACACCTTTTCTGAACACTCCAGGGTCTCCCCACATTGTAAGGCTCCCTCTGTAACCTCAGATTACTAATTTCTTATGCAGACCACAACTCTGGGCTTTTTTTTTTTTTCTTTTTTTGACAAAGTGTCATTCTGTCACCCAGGTTGGAGTTCAGTGGCGTGATCTTGGCTCACTGCAACCTCCACCTCCCAGGTTCAAGCGATTCTCCTGCCTCAGCCTCCCTAGTAGCTGGGATCACAGGCACATGCAACCATGCCTAGTTAATTTTTTGTATTTTTAGTAGAGATGGGATTTCGCCATGTTGGCCAGGCTGGTCTTGAACTCCTGACCTCAGGGTGATCCACCTGTCTTGGCCTCCCAGGGTGTTGGGATTATAGGTGTGAGTCATCTTGCCCAGCTCTTGTATAAAATGTGGTTTTTTTTTTTTTTTTTTTTTTTTGGCTGTTGTTGTTGTTTTGTTTTTGTTTTGTTTTTTTGAGATGGAGTTTCACTCTTGTTGCCCAGGCTGGAGTGCAATGGCGTGATCTCAGCTCACTGCAACCTCCGCCTCCCAGGTTCAAACAATTCTCCTGCCTCAGCTGCCCAAGTAGTTGGCATTACAGGCATGCACAACCATGCCCAACTAATTTTTTGTGTTTTGAGTAGAGACCAGTTTTCACCATGTTGGCCAGGCTGGTTTTGAACTCCTGAGCTCAAGTGATCCGTCCGCCTCGGCCTCCCAAAGTGCTGGGATCGCAGGCGTGAGCCACTGCGCCCAGCCTCTTATGTGATTTTTATGAGCTACATTATACACATACAAATAAATTTTAGATATGTTTTCATGCAAATGGGATTGAACTATATACAATATCTCATACTTTGCTTTTAATATTAACAAAAATCTCTCCAGGTGCAGTGGCTCATGCCTGTAATCCTAGCACTTTGGGAGGCCGAGGTGGGTGGATTACCTTAGTTCAGGAGTTCAAGGCTATCCTGGGCAACTTGGTGAAACCCCCATCTCTACTAAAATACAAAAAATTAGCAGGGGTTGGTGGTGCGCATCTGTCATCCCAGCTACCCGGGAGGCTGAGGCACGAGAATTGCTTGAACCCAGGAGGCAGAGGTTGCAGTGAGCCGAGATTGCACTATTGTACTCCAGCCTGGGCAACAGAGCGAGATCTCTGTCTCAAAACAAACAAACAAACATCTTAGGGGTCCTTCCAAATTTGTAGAGGAAGAATTTGTTCATTTTGAAAGTGGTTATATATGATAGACCATGTTTTGTGAACCCATTTCCTATCAATGGACTTCTAGATTGCTTCTAATTTTTCCTGTTTATCAAATTCTGCCAAGAATAACCTTATTCACAGGACATTTCACACATGTATGAATTTACCTGTTGGTTTAATTCCTAGATGTGCCACTGCTACATTATAGAGTTTGTGCTTTTAAATTTTTTCTAGATATTATCACATTGCCCACAATAGAGATGGTACCAATTTACCATCAGCAAGCAGAGAGAAAGCCTGTTTCCCCACATTGGGGGGGATGTGTTTGGAAATACTCTCAGAGGCCAGACCATACTAAGCCTTGTATACAAAGTTAAGAAATTTGAACTTGATCCGTGGAAACCCACGGGAGGGTGTAAGTACTGGATAAGGATGGTCAGTTCTGAGCTTTGAGTGAAAGCTGATTTTCGTGATGACATCCAATAAATTTTTTAGGGGATTTTTATTCTCCAGAAGGCATGCGTGATGAATAGCGTGATGAATCAGGGAGGGGACCAGATATCCATTAGGATTTCAGCCATGCTGGGGAGAGAATGGGTATCATTTGGGCACAGCTGCCACTCGGCACAATGGGCTTGGATATAAAAGCAACTTGGTTTCTTTACCATCTTCCTGCCTTCCTGCCATTCTCTAACCTTCCTGCCATTTTTCTTTTATCACACACTTTCCACATGCTGATGGCTTTGCAGGAAACATACAGCCCTCAGGGTAATGACATAAAACCAATAGCAAGGACTTTTTATCCACCGCTAACAGTTGACTGAAAGATAAGCAGACAGGTGATATAGCAACTTTATCTTTCCTGAGAAGACCATTTGACAAATTAATAGGCATTGGAGCAGGCGTTGAACAAAGAGCTGGGTGACGCAAAACTGTAGACACTGTCATGCTGAGCCTTTTGTTTCTTCAACAAAAGGTAGCTGCCGTTATTTGATGCACAGACAGAAGGGAAGACGGATGATGGGTGGATGTGAGGGCACTCGCATATGAAAGTCCCAAGAATGAGCTCCATCCAGAGGCCCCAGCAGTGGTTCAAGCATGAGTGCAGTGGGCTTGGTACTCCTGGTGCTTGCTTTGAGGCTTAGGGTCGCCACTGCTAAGCCAGAGGAGGGCAGCTTTTGCTCTAAGAGCCAGGTGGCCTTCAGAGATGCTTGCTATGAATTTGTGCCAATTGGACGCACCTTCCGTGATGCCCAGAGCTGGTGCGAGGGGCAAGGAGGCCATTTGGTCTTCATTCGGGATGAAGACACCCAGCGGTTTCTGCAGAAGCACATCTCCCAGGACAGGGAATGGTGGATTGGACTCATGTGGAACTTGGCACGGAATGGAACCATGGAAGGTAGGTGCCGTGATCGCTGTGTTTTATGAGAAACTTGTGTTTGCAATTCTTGCCATCACTTCTCACCTAAAGCAACATGGAACAAATTAATATGTCCTAATTCTTATGGTATGGATACCCTTGCCTTTGCTTGTGTTGTGGATTAAATAAAATAATTCATGTCTAATGCCGCCTAGCATAGAATCTGGCACATCACTGACACTCTACAAATGCTCACTTCTTTGCCTGTTCCTAATAATAATACTCTGACTGCTTTGGTTCTTGCTAGAATAGTGCCAGGCACTATCCTCAGTGCTTCATGGTCACTATCATGTTGAATTCTTACAATAACAATGAGAAAAATTATTATGTCTCTACTTTTTTTTTTTTTTTTTTTTTTTTTTTGGCAGAGTCTCTCTCTGTTTCCCAGGCTGGAGTGCAGTGGCGCAATCTCGGCTCACTGCAACCTCCGCCTCCCAGGTTCAAGTGATTCTTCTGCTTCAGCCTCCCAAGTATCTGGGATTACAGGCACATGCCACTATGCTTGGCTAATTTTTTGTATTTTTAATAGAGAAGAGGTTTCACCATGTTAGCCAGGATGGTCTCGATCTCCTGAGCTTGTGATCCACCTGCCTCAGCCTCCCAAAGTGCTGGGATTACAGGTGGGAGCCACTGCGCCTGGCCTTATGTCCCCATTTTACAGATGAGAAAACTGAGTCTCAGAAAATAATGACTAAGCTATTTTTTAGTGTCCCACCTGTCTTTCCTCACTTTCTGTGAGACTAAAGCAGACCAAGTGCTTAGCATAGTTCCATTAACAGTCTAATTTTAATGGTCCTGAAAGTCTTTGTCCTCCTTTATTCTCTGAAGGCTCCTTCCCCCACCCAGTGCAGTCAGGTGAGTCATTCTCTATGAATCTGCAGAGCCCTGTTCACAATTCCAAGGCAGTGCTTTTGGTGTGGCTTAAATGGCTTAGTTGTCTGTCTCCCGCCTATACCATCAGCCCTTCAAAGAAAGAACCATACTCTGGACATTTTTGTTTTCCCAGTACCTAGACACAATTGAGAATGGAAAAGGAGGCTGGGCGCAGTGGCTCACGCCTGTAATCCCAGCACTTTGGGAGGCCGAGGCAGGTGGATCACTTGAGGTTAGGAGTTCGAGACCAGACTGGCCAACATGGTGAAATCTCATCTCTACTAAACATACAAAAATTAGCTGGGCGTGGTAGCACACACTTGTGATCCCAGCTACTCAGGAGGCTGAGGCAGGAGAATCCCTTGAACCCAGGAGACAGAGGTTCCAGTGAGCCAAGATTGTGCCATTGCACTCCAGCCTGGAAAACACAGTGAGACACTATCTCAAAAAAAAAAAAAAAAAAAAAAAAAAAAAAAAAAAAAAAAAAGAAAGAAAGAAAGAAAGAGAGAATGGACAAGAAAACATTTGCATTCAAGCCTCACATGCTCACATGGACCCCACGAGGTAAGCGTAGCTGCTCTCCTTTCACGGAGGAGGAAAATGAAGTCTGGAGAGAAAAGATGTGCTCAGTATGACACAGCTGGTGGCGCACAGTGGGGTCTCTACCAGTCAGAGCAATGCTAAGCCTGACTTTCCTACTGGGCACCTTGGTACCCAGAGGTTCTCTTTGCCCCTATATAAGCTACTGGGTTTGAGAAATGTGACATGGTACGTGCTGAACAGCCACAGAACAACGCCAGAGTGGATGGAAGTGTTTTAATAAATGAGCCACTGGGAAGCTCATTTAAGAAAACCCACAGCCAAGGGGATTTGAATTCTTAAGACGCCCCTGCAGGCAGTGTCTCCTGAATGGTTTTGTGAGGTGTAGATGCAACAGTTGCCGAGTTCTGTGTATTGAACATCCATTCACATCCAGCTAGAGGAGCTGTGCCTATTAAAACCTCTCAAGGGATACTGTGTGGTTATTGCAGAAAATGTAGTTCTAACTAGGCTGATAGGTAACAACCTCCAATATTTAATGTCGTTTAAGAAACAAGGGCCAGACACTGTGTGCAATCAGATGGCATTTGTGTAAATAGATTTCAGGCACTAGTAAATGCTGATGTGTGGATACAATTCAATTCAGCCTGGAATGATTTATGAGAAACATAACAATGATGGAGAAGCCCATAGGTTAGAGGGGGAAGATACTTTCATTTTATACCCTTTGTGCCATTTGGATTTTTAAAAACCATTTCATTTGCATGAATTTCTTTCAATAAATTAATAATTATATTTTTGAGTACCCATAATAAATTTTTGTTTTTTGAGACAGAGTCTCACTCTGTTTCCCAGGCTGGAGTGCAGTGGCACCATCTTGGCTCACTGCAACCTCTGCCTCCCAGGTTCAAGCGATTCCCCTGCCTCAGCCTCCCTAGTAGCTGGAATTATGGCTAATTTTTGTACTTTTAATAGAGACAGGGTTTTACCATGTTGGCCAGACTGGTCTTGAACTCCTGGCTTCAAGTGATCCATCCACCTTGGCCTCCCAAAGTGCTGGGATTCCAGGTATGAGCCTCCACGCCCAACCCACAGTAAATTTTTATATTTAGTGTTTTCTAGCTCTCTGGTGTCCTCAGCATGGTTCTGTTTTACACACACACACACACACACACACACACACACACACACACACACACACTCCTCTTCAAGAGTTACATCAGTATTTTCAAGGATCTGAAGAGGCCCAAAGTAACAATAACTGCTTATGTTTTAACTCAGCACTGCCCAGGTATACTTGGCTTATGAAGAAGATGATATGTTAAAACATCCCATGGCCCACTTCTGAACTGTATTATTATTATTATTTTGAGACAGGGTCTTGCTCTGTCTCCCAGGCTGGAGTATAGGGGCATGATCATGGCTCACTGTAGCCCCAACCTCAGCTCAAGCAGTCCTCCCAACTCAGCCTCCCGAGTAGCTAGGACCACAGGCACCATGCGTGACTGAAATTTTTTTTTTTTTTTTTTTTTTTGTAGAGACAAGGTCTCTCTAGGTTGCCCAGGCTGGTCTTAAACTCCTGGGTGCAAGCGATCCTCCCACCTCTGGGATGTTGGGATTACAGGCGTGAGCCACCGGGCCTGGCCCCTGGCTCTTCCTTAGACTGTGGTCAGGGCCAGGTGCGGTGGCTCATGCCTGTAATCCCAGAACTTTGGGAGGCCGAGGCGGATGGAGTTTGAGTTTAGGAGCTGGAGGCCAGCCTGGGAAACATGGCAAAATCCCTGTCTCTACCAGAAATACAAAAAAATCAGCCAGTCATAGTGGCTTGCACCTGTGGTCTCAGCTACTCAGGAGGCTAAGTTGGGAGGATCACTTGAGCCTGGGAGGCGGAAGTTGCAGTGAGCTGAAATGCACCACTGCGCTCCAACCTGGGTGACAGAGCAAGACCCCATCTCAAAATAAATAAATTATCAATTATGGTTAGACGGAGCTGGCAGCCTCATTTATTTAATCAAAACACCTTCTGCAAGCTCTCCAATTTGGTGTTCCAGTTCTTCTATTGAGTGTTTGAAGATGACAGTGAGGAAGAGACTTTTACTGCTCCTGGAGAGAGATCTCCAGCCCATCAACATTAACTGCTCACCTGCTGCACACCAGCGGCAGAGCAGGGGTGAGCCCTGCATTTGTATAAATGGAATGTGAAGACAGTTGCTGAGGCCTGGTGGTTGTGTTGTCCTTCCAGGACCGGGGATTTGGTTGGACACCTCCAATGTGACCTACAGCAACTGGCGCGGGGGGCAGGCCACCGCTGCCCCTGACACCTGCGGCCACATCGGGAGAGGCCCTTCCTCCGAGTGGGTGGCCTCGGACTGCGCCCAGACCTTCGCCTTCGTGTGCGAGTTCCGTGAGTGGCCCCTGCCCCGGAGTCCCCACCTCCCACCCTGTCTCCCTGCCCACCTGTGGGCCTCTCTCCGGGCTCCCCTATCCCTCCTGTTTCTGCCTCCATCTCTCTGACCCTCTCTTTCTCTTGCCCCCTCCTCTGTCTCAGTTTTCTCTGGGTCTTTCTTCCCCTTCTCTTTTTCTCCAACTCTTTCTGTTTCTCTCCCTTGGTCTCTGACTTTCTTCCTGCCTCTGTGTTCTCTCCATCTCCCTCTGGCTCTTCAGGGCCTGCCGGTGTCTGTCTCTGTCTCCCTGCTGAAGTGCTGACCTGTATGTGTTTTTCTGAGCTCACCTCTGTCTGCGGCTTTCTCTCCCTGTCTCTATGCATCTCTCTCTGGCCACGTGATGCTCCGTCACCCATCCCTGCCGTCTCCCCATCCACCTGCCCGCCGTCCTGCCTGCCTACCTGTCATGTCTCTGTTTCTGTCTTTCCCACTCTCTTTTTTTTTTTTTTTTGAGATGGAGTCTTGCTCTGTCACCCAGGCTGGAGTGCCGTGGTGTGATCTTGGCTCACTGCAACCTCCGCTTCCTGGGTTCAAGTGATTCTCCTGCCTCAACCTCCCGAGTAGCTGGGATTACATTGCGAGCCACTGCCCCTGGATAATTTTTGTATTATTTTAGACCTCAAGTGATCTGCCTGTCTTGGCCTCCTAAAGTGCCAAGATTACAGTGGTGAGCCACAGAGCCTGGCTTGCATGAGGTTTAGTATTACAGTGGGGGCACAGAGAAGCTAACTAACTTGCTGAAGGTCACACAGCAGTGTGTGGCTGGGCTGGATCTGATCCCAGGGAACCTGGCTCAGCACAATGCTGCCAACGACCATATTCTGTTCCTTACCCCTGCCAAACAGCTCCTGAGTTCTTGCATCTCAGCCTAACCCTCGGGACTGTCCCCTTCCTGTGACCCAGCACTTGCCTGTCTGTAACCGTGAGCCCCCCTAATGTCTTGCCTTCCCTTTGCCACAGGACTTGGCCAGAGCCTGGCCTGCAAGGGACTCAATGCCACCATGCACTGCGGCTCGGGGCAGGTCATCCAGGTCCAGGATGCCGTCTACGGACGCCAGAACCCCTATTTCTGCACCCAGGATGCCGGGCATCCCTCAGATCTGGAGCAGGGATGCAGCTGGGCCAATGTCAAGGATGAGGTGGCAGGTAGGGCCCAAGGGCTCTGCAGCTCTGGTTGCCAGCAGAGGCCAGTTGCTGGTATTCTGTGCTTAGCAAAGGGTTCCAGAAGCCTCTGATAATCTTCATCTCTGACCGTGGGCCTCCAACATGTGGGAAAACTGGCCAGTCCCTGCCCATGGCACGGAGCAGGGAAGCAGAGGGCTGTGGCCCACCCACCCCGACTTCAAACCCTGTCATGGATCTGGTGGGCACGGTGTGCCTCAATCCCTGCTGGGTGCAGGAAACACCACTTTTTTAACTTAATTTTTAAATTTTTGAAATACTCCGAACGTGTAGACAAGAATAGAAGATACTGTAATGAACTCCCACAAATCTGCTACCCACCTTTATCAGATCTGAACACCATGCCGCATTTGCTTAAGAATCCCTCATTAGAAAAATGAATACAGTTGGGCATGGTGGCTCACACCTGTAATCTCAGCACTTTGGGAGGCCGAGGCGGGTGGATCACCTGAGGTCGGGAGTTCAAGACCAGCCTGGCCAACATGGTGAAACCCCCATCTCTACTGAATATACAAAAATTAGCCAGGCTGGTGGTACACGCCTGTAATCCCAGGTATTTGGGAGGCTGAGGCAGGAGAATTACTTGAGCCCTGGAGGCGGAAGTTTCAGTGAGCCGAGATCAGGCCATCACATTCCAGCCTGGGTGATGGAGCCAGACTCTGTCTCAAAAAAAAAAGAAAAGAAAAAAGAAAAGGAAAAATGAATACAACACTAGGAGACTTCTGTGGATCCCTCCACAGTCCTGTTCCTGTTACGAATTCAGTGTTTCTTAATCACATGCATGCTTCGTGCTTCTCTAGTTTCTTTCTTTTTTTGAGACAGAGTCTCTCTCTCTTGCCCAGGCTAGAGTGCTGTGGCCCAATCTTAGCTCACTGCAATCTCTGCTTCCTGGGTTCAAGCGATTCTCCTGCCTCAGCCTCCCGAGTAGCTGGGATTACAGGCGTGTGCCACCACTCCTGGCTAATTTTTGTATTCTTTTTTTTTTTTTTTTTTAAGACGGAGTCTCGCTCTGTCGCCCAGGCTGGAGTGCAGTGGCCGGATCTCAGCTCACTGCAAGCTCCGCCTCCCGGGTTTACGCCATTCTCCTGCCTCAGCCTCCCGAGTAGCTGGGACTATAGGCGCCCGCCACCTCGCTCGGCTAGTTTTTTGTATTTTTTAGTAGAGACGGGGTTTCACCGTGTTAGCCAGGATGGTCTCGATCTCCTGACCTCGTGATCCGCCCGTCTCGGCCTCCCAAAGTGCTGGGATTACAGGCTTGAGCCACCGCGCCCGGCCAATTTTTGTATTCTTAATAGAGATGGGGTTTCACCGTGTTGACCAGGCTGATCTCGAACTCCTGAGCTTAGGCAATCTGCCTGCCCTGGCCTCCCAAAATGCTGGGATTACGGGCGTAAGCCACTACGCCTACTTTATTTCCACCTTCTATGCACGTATTCCTAAACACTACAGAGTGTTGCTTTTGCAGGGCTTTTTAAAAAACTAATTTATTTATTTATTTATTTATTTATTTATTTATTTAGAGACAGAATCTCGCTTTGTCACCCAGGCTGGTATTCAGTGGCACAATTTCTTCTCACTGCCACCTCTGCCTCCTGGGTTCAAGCGATTCTTGTGCCTCAGCCTCCCAAGTAGCTGGGACTACAGGTGTGCGCCACCACACCCAGTTAATCTTTTATATTTTTAGTAGAGACGGCGTTTCACCGTGTTTGCCAGGCTGGTCTCAAACTCCTGACCTCAGGCGATCCGCCCACCTCAGCCTCCCTGGGATTACAAGCGTGAGCCACTGTGCCCGGCCGCTTTGCAGGGTTTTAATGTTTATATTAATGGTACCATATTTGCAGGGTCTTAACGTTTACGTAAATGATATCATATTGTGTGTCATTCTACAGAATGCGTTTTTCTTTTCGTTTTGGTGCTTGTGTTTTGCTCAACATCATGTTTTTGAGATGTATTATCCATCTTGATACATGTCGTGCTGCTTTATTTGTTTCATCGATTGTGTAACTGTGCCGTCATTTGTCTCTTCTCCTGTTGAGAAAGGTTGGTTCTTAATCTTTGTGACTGTGAATGACGCTGAAGCCGAGCTCCCGATGGATGGTATCTCTCGTTCACATGGGAGAGTTACTCTAGGGCTTTGTTTTTCTAAATCGGATTAAATCTCCTTCTGAGCTGCGCTCACCCAGTGACCAGGATTCAATTTCCGGGATTATGGGGGTTTCTTGCACCCTGCCGGGAGGTGAAAACTCCTCAGAGGCCTCCCTGGTCCAGGATATCTGGGAACCCTCTTCTTTCTGCTGCAGTCACCACTCTCCCCGCTGGAGGGTCCAGGAAGGCAGGTGGTCTGCTGCTTCTTGGCTAAGTGAGGACACAGCCCCCTGTGGCCAGGCTGCGAGCCCTGGGTCCTGGGAGTCAGCCTTCCCAGTTGTGCCTCTTGGCAGTCTCCTCCGAACCTCTGCTTCTGCCCAAAGACCCTTTGAAGATTCAGGGAGGGATGCCAGTACTCCCGGAACTTCCTCCTGCCTGGGGGAAATGAGAATGGCTCCTCTGACCTCATGCCTTTTGCAGCAGGCATGGGGAAGGGAAATGCTAAAAATCGGCTGGCTGGTTTTCACTGACTCTTCTTACTCCGGCGTTCCTGAGGCTGTGGCCCCTGCAAGGAGAAAGGGCCCCGGACAGGAGGATGGATGTACCTCCCTCACCAAGGCACTGCTGGGGCTTGGTGGGCTGTTTCCTCAAAGGCTCAGCTGCAGGTTCCTGAAATGTGGCACCCACAGCTCAGAGAGCACGTTAGAGGGGAGCCCTGCACCCTGTTGAGGGAGTCAGAGGAGGAGCGCAGGGAGGATCCCACGGGGTCTGTATCTAAGCGCCCTGGTCCCTCATTCATTCAGTTAGCCAATAAACACTTGTTTTTTCTTTTTTGAGACAGAGTCTTGCTCTGTTCCCCAGGCTGGAGTGCAGTGGCACAGTCTTGGCTCACTGCAACCTCTACCTCCCGGGCTTGAGCGATTCTCCTGCCTCAGCCTCCCAAGTAGCTGGAATTATAGGTGAGCACCACCACACCCAGCTAATTTTTGTATTTTTTGTAGAGACAGGGTTTCACCATGTTGCTCAGGCTTGGCTTTAACTGCTGGCCTCCAGTGATCCGCCCACCTTGGCCTCCCAAAGTGCTGAGAATACAGGCATGAGCTACTTCGCCTGACCCAAACTCTGTTTTTCAAAGAGCTCGCAACGCAGTGGGGAGACAGTAATACACAGGCAATTAACTAATGCTGTGATAAATGCTGCAACCCAGAAGAGCAAACACTCTCAATTTAGTCATGCCAAACTTATTTTGTACCTACTATGTGCCAGGTACTGTTCTATGTGCTGGAGATGTAGCAGTGAGCCAAAAAATTTTAAAAACCTCCCAATTAATTTCAAACTCGCTTCCAAGTGATGCCACTTAGGATCCCAAGTGTCTTTGGGCCACATTCTGAGCCGCAAGGCATCTGGGGACCTGAAGGGGTTTTAAAGTTTGTCTGCAAGGTGTGCTAAATCCTGGAATTAGATCAGATTTAGTTTACTTTTTTCTTTTTTTTTTTTTACGTGGATTTTATGTGGCTACGAAGAGTCAGAAAAAACTCTGTCCTCAGGTTCTGGAATTAGACCTCTCTTTGAGTCTATTTAATCTGAGAACAGAGATGTGGTGGTGGCTTGTGTTCCCGTTTGATCACAGGGGTTCCCTGGATCACGGGGTGGAGGTGGGGCTCAGGAAAGCTTTACGGGGGCAGCGTCAGGAGCCTGGCTGTGAAGGAAGTGCAGAATCCGGCCAGGAGAAAGGCTGGGGGACAAGGTGGTGAGGACATGAGGTGGCAGGCTCAGGTGTGGACTGCAGTATGAACGGTGATGGTGGAGAGAGAGCCCAGGATGGTCTCGCTGGATAACAACAGTGTTAGAAAAAAACCTCAGCAGGGACGTGGCCTCTGCGTCTTAAGGCAGTTTACCCATTCCAAGTGGATATTGAATATTTTGTGAGCTGGAAGGTGAGCCCTGCTGCAGACTGCTTAGATCAAGTCCAAGGATGGGGCCGAACCCCCTGGGATGTGGGCAGCAGGGTACATGGCAAGAGGGTGGCAAGTTGGGGTTCAAATTCCAGCTCAGCCCCTGCTGCCTAGGCAAGTTGCAGAATCTGTTTCATGGGGCTCCTGTGAGGGTCAGGAGAACCTGGGGGAACAGTGTAGCACCTTGTACGCACTCTGCAAGTGGAGTGGACATTCCTGCATGCTCTGTTCCAGCTGGCTCTGAGCCAGCAGTAGCGGGATCAGCATCCCCTGGGAGCTTGTTAGACACGCACACTGTCCAGCTGCACCCCATACCGACTGAATCAGAATCCTGGGGGGGCGGGGTCTGAATCTAGTTAAATGCTGACAGCTGCCTGTTAATCGGAGCTTCCATTGGGGGAACTGCTGGGGCAGGGGAGAAGAGATGCTTAAAAAAAACAAAGACGCTGGGCACAGTGGCTCACGCCTGTAATCCCGGCGTTTTGGGAGGCCAAGGTGGGCAGATCACGTGATATCAGGTGTTCAAGACCAGCCTGGCCAACATGGTGAAACTCCATCTCTACCAAAAATACAAAAATTAGCAAGGTGTGGTGGCATGTGCATGTAATCCCTGCTACTTGGGAGGCTGAGGCAGGAGAATCGCTTGAACCCAGAGGCAGAGGTTGCAGTGAGCCGAGATCATGTCACTGCACTCCAGCCTGGGCAACACAGCTAGACCCTGTCTCAAAAAACAAAAAACAGGCCGGGCGCGGTGGCTCACGCCTGTAATCCCTGCACTTTGGGAGGCCGAGGCGGGCGGATCACGAGGTCAGTAGATCGAGACCATCCTGGCTAACACGGTGAAACCCTGTCTCTACTAAAATACAAAAAATTAGCCGGGCGCGGTGGCGGGCGCCTGTAGTCCCAGCTACTCCGGAGGCTGAGGCAGGAGAATGGCGCGAACCCGGGAGGCGGAGCTTGCAGTGAGCCGAGATGGTGCCACTGCACTCCAGCCTGGGCGACAGAGTGAAGACTCCGCCTCAAAAACAAACAAACAAACAAACAAAAACAAAAAACAAACAAATAAAACAAGAAGAAAATAAACCCTCACACTCTTTTGGTGATTATAGTTCAGTGCTGTGGATACACATAATGGGAGTAACTCAAATTGAGGGGAGCATCCAACTAGGTCTTTCAATAGAAGGAATTTAATGCAGGGAATTGGTTTCCCAAGTCATGAATGTGCTGAGGAGCCAAACAAAGGATGCTGCTGCAGACCTGAGATTGGCAGCCATGGAAAGCTGCTGCCACCCCTAAAGGCTGGCAGGATAACTGGAAGGGATGTTTTTACCAAAATCGGAAGTCAGGATCATCCAGTAGATACTAGAGCCATGGCAGAGCTTGCCGGTAGGAGATAGGACCGTGTGCAGAGGGCCCGTCCAGAGGGAGCTGGAGCTACAGGGGAGCTGCTGTGAGAGGCAGGATGAGAAGTACACTGGCTTCCAACCTCTTTCTGTCTGGCATAGGCAAAATTATGGCCCTCATGATTTCTCATCCTAATCCATGGAGCTGTGGGTATGATGAGACACCATGCCTGCGGCTATGTTAACGTCTGTAACAAAAGATACTTTGTAGATATAATTATGGTTGCTAATCAGTTGGTTTTAGGATACAAAGATTATGCTGGAATATGCAATTTGCACAGTCTAAATACATAAGCCCTTAAAAGCAGAGAACTTTCTCTGGCTAGAAGCAGAAGATAGATATGGGAAAAGGAGAAGTCAGAGAGATTCCAGGTGTTTGACAGGTTTGATGCCCTGTTGCTGGCTCTGAGATGCAGTGGTCACATGGAAGGACAGAAGAGAGGCCTCTAGGAATTAAGGGCTGAATTCTGCCAACAAGAATGAGATTGGCAGCAGATCCTTCCCTAGAGCCTCCAGAAAGAAACACAGCCAGCTGGGCATGGTGGCTCACGCCTGTAATCCCAGCACTTTGGGAGACTGAGGTGGGTGGATCACCTGAGGTCAGAAGTTCCAAACCAGCCTGGCTAACATGGCGAAACTTCGTCTCTACTAAAAAATACAAAACTTAGCTGGGTGTGGTGGTGCGCACCTGTAGTCCCAGCTACTCAGGAGGCTGAGGCAGGAGAATCGCTTGAATCCGAGAGGGAGAGGTTGCAGTGAGCCAAGATTCCACCACTGTACACTGTACTCCAGCCTGGGTGACATGGTGAGACTCTGTCTCAAAAAAAAAAAAAAAAAGGCCAGGAGCAGTGGCTCACACCTGTAATCTCAGCACTTTGGGAGGCTGAGGCAGGTGGATCACCTGAGGTCAGGAGTTCGAGACCAGGCTGACCAACACGCAGAAAACCCATCTCTACTAAAAATACAAAATTAGCCAGATGTGGTGGCACATGCCTGTAATCCCAGCTACTCAGTAGGCTGAGGCAGAAGAATTACTTGAACCTGGCAGGCAGAGATTGCAGTGAGCCGAGATCACACCACTACACTCCAGCCTAGGCAACAAGAGTGAAACTCCATCAAAAAAAAAAAAAAAAAAGGAAAGCAAGAAAAACACAGCCCTGACACCTTGGTGTCAGCCCTGTGATATGAGCAGAGGCCAGCTGAGCCCACCCAGACTTCTGACCTCCACACAGAATTGTGAGATTTAAAAATCTGTGCAGTTTTATTTATTTTTATTTATTTTATTTTTGAGACAAAGTCTCGCTCTGGTGACCAGGCTGGAGTGCAGTGGTGCAATCTCAGCTCACTGCAACCTCCACCCCCCTGGTTCAAGTGATTCTCCTGCCTCAGCCTCCTAAGTAGCTGGGACTGCAGGCACGTGCCACCACACCCGGCTAATTTTCGTATTTTTGGTAGACACAGAGTTTCCTCATTTTGGCCAGGCTGGCCTCACACTTCTGACTTCAAGTGATCCACCTGACTCACTCTTTCACCAGTACCGGCCATTGGCCAAGCCTCCCTGGGAGCCAGAGGCCAAGGGAGTTTGGAAAGTGTAGGTCCCTGTGACACAAGCAGGGCAGGGTGAGAGGGTGGCTCTGTGGGCCCAGGTCCAACTGCCCGGAAGAAGTGGGACCTAGCAGGTAACTGGGAAAAGCACAGGTGGGTGTTCTGGACCTGTTTCTTTCTCCCAGGCTTCCCCGCGGGCATCTAACACATCTCACTGGGCAGGAGGGAGAGGTGCTGG
Organism: Macaca thibetana thibetana; assembly: GCF_024542745.1. Classification (NCBI taxonomy): domain Eukaryota; kingdom Metazoa; phylum Chordata; class Mammalia; order Primates; family Cercopithecidae; genus Macaca; species Macaca thibetana. Next base: position 24,221,703 of record NC_065597.1, on the reverse strand, counting down.
ATGATCCTGAAGTTTCTGGAATGGGCTGTCCCTGCTCCTCCTTCTGTGGGCACATGGCACCCTGATTGGCACAGGATTCCTAACCTTGCCCCCTCTGCTGGTTCTCTGGGTGTGGATTTCTATTTGGGGCCATCTGACTAGATGCTACTGGACCAGTGGTTCTCCACATGGGGTCCCTGGGCTAGCAGTGTCAGGATCAGCATCCCATAGGAGCTGGTTCGAAATGCATATTCTCCAGCTGTACTCCGTACCTACTGAATCAGAATCGCTGAGGGTGAGGTCTGGAATGAGGTGTCTTCACAGGACCCACAGGGGGATCTGGCGCAAGCTGAAGTTTGAGACCAGGATGCTAGACTCTGAACTACTTGAGGACAGAAATCCTACTTCTCTGTCCCCTGAGTACCTAGCCCAGTGCTGGTCTTCAGGAGATATCAAAAGCTATTTGTTGGGCGGGTGGTGGGTAAACGGATGAGTGGATGAGAGGCCATGCATCTCTGCGCATCTCTGTTGAGTGTATCCTCTTTTGTCTCGCACTCCATTCCTGCTTCCGCTGGGATGTGGGTGCTTCCCAGGCCAGTGCCAGGGGCTACAGGCATGCCAGGTGGCAGCAGATGAGACCTACTTTGGAAACCTGTGTCCGACTCAGGGCAGCTACCTGTGGGTGCAGTACCAGTGCTGGGAAGGTGAGTCCCCAACTTGCTTAAGCTTAGAAATTTCCCTCTATTTCACGGCATGTCCAGCTTCCCCTGAAAACAGAGACAGCAGCCACCCACGTGGGCTCATCTCTGTGTTCTAAGAGACTCCCTCATTCAAAATTGCTCCCCTTGGCCGGGCACGGTGGCTTACACCTGTAATCCCAGCACTTTGGGAGGCAGGAGGATAGTCTGAGCCCAGGAGTTAGAGACCAGCCTGGGCAATACGGAGAATCCCCGTCTCCACAAAAAAATATAAAAATTAGGCTGGGTGTGGTGGCTCACGCCTGTAATCCCAGCACTTTGGGAGGCTGAGGGGGGTGGATCACTTGAAGTCAGCAGTTCGAAACCAGTGGCCGACATGGTGAAACCCTGTCTCTACCAAAAAAATACAAAAATTAGCCAGCCGTAGTGGCATACACCTGTAGTCTCAGCTACTTGGGAGGCTGAGGTGGGAGAAATGCTTGAAACTACAAGGCAGAGGTTGCAGTGAGCAGAGATCACGCTACTGCCCTCCAGCCTGGGTGACAGAGTGAAACCCTGTCTCAAAAAATAAAAATAAAAATTAGCGGGTATAGTAGTACATGCCTTTGTCCCAGCTACTCAGCCTCTACTGAGGTGGGAGGATCATCTGAGCCTGGGGAGATCGAGGCTGCAGTGAGCCATGACTGCACCACTGCATTCCAGCCTGGGTGAAAGAGCAACACCCTGTGAGAAAAAAAAAAAAAAAAAAAAAAAAAAAAAAAAGACCCACATAAAAATACTGGACAGGTAGCCAGAAGAGAGTCAGTTATAAACAGAAATGTGCAATTGTGCTTCACAAGGGCATGCAGCATTTTGTGTTTTAATCCACAGCCCTACAGCTGATGGTGTCCAGTGAGAGTTTCATCTTTGACAATGTCACCATCTCCCTGACGTGGCTTCTCTCACCCTACATAGGAAACCTGTCCTGTATAATTAGTACAGGAGACGGCCACATTTTCGATCCCTACAACCCGCCGAGGTAAGAGAAATCTCTGAGCCTTGAGCCAGGTTGTATGTATCATCAGTTTTCTGCCTCATAACAAACCAACCCAAAACTTGGTGGCTTAAAACAATAGTTACCATTTCTTACGGTTCTTTGGAGAGCTGGGTGGCTTTTCTTGTCTGAGTGGAGTCGGCTGGGGTGGGCTGTCTAGGAAGACCTCACTCACTCACACGCCTAGTGGTCAGCCGGATGTCAGCTAGAAGCATGTGCTGTTCATCACCCAACAGGTTAGCCTGGGCTCATTCACACGGTGGCAAAGTGTTCCTAGCAGCAGAGCCTGATGCGCAAATGTTTTTTCAAATCTCTGCTTGTGTTACATTTTCTAAGATACCGTTGGCCAAAGCATGTTCCATGGCCAAGACCAGATTGAAGAGGTGGAGGAGTAGACCCCACCTGATAGAAGGAGCTGGAGCCGCCCTGCAAGGCGCTGCCATACAGGGATGGGAGGAAGTGTTGCTGCTCCTTTTGTAATCACTCTACCTCATAGATTTTCTTTTTTTTTTCTTTTCTTTTTTTTTTTTGAGACAGGGTCTTGCTCCATCGCCAGGCTGGAGTGCAGTGGCTCAATATCGGCTCACTGCAACCTCCACCTCCCGGGTTCAAGCGATTCTCCTGCCTCAGCCTCCCAAGTAGCTAGAACTACAAGCTAGAACTACAAGTGCCACCATGCCTGGCTAATATTTGTAGTTTTAGTAGGTTCAGGGTTTTCACCATGTTGGCTAGGTTGGTCTCGAACCTCTAACCACAGGTGATCTACCTGCCTTGGCCTCCCAAAGTGCTGGTAGTACAGGTGTGAGCCACCGCAGCCAGCCCCCTGTCACATTTATGTTCGTGGCTGCCTTGAATGTTTTGTGGTGTCAAATGAGAAACCATACACAGTGATGCTTTGGGGGCAAATGTCTGGGTGATACAAATACCTATGCCATTGTTCTGTGGGTTTCTTCCTGATTGCTACGAGCTTAGAAAGAAAACAACAGATTGTAAGTTACACAGTCTTTCAGTCCCTAAATCTTGTACAACTTGAATTTAGCATAAGTCAAAATTGCCTACATGCAGCCCCACTATGACTCACAGCTACATAGGACTTTTCAGTGATAAATAGTGGCTTAGAACAGAAGCAAATGGGACCAAATGTGAAAGTTCGTTAAGTCTGGATGGAGAATCCATGGATGGTTGTTGTATTACTCTCTGGAAGTTTTTGTGCGATTAAAATCTAAGACACAATGAGCACTGTTTTACATTTGCAATCTCTCTGGGCATTAACTCTAAGCAAGAATCACTGGCATTTTTTTCTCTTTCAAAGGAAATAGATGGTGGCATCCCCTCCACCATTGCCCCACCAAAATAATCCATTTTCCTTTACATTAAAGATTAATTGGACCTTGAAACTACCCACCCACTTTTTTTGGGGGGCAGGTGGGCGGAGTCTCGCTCTGTCACCCAGGCTGGAGTGCAGTGGGATGATCTCAGCTCACTGCAACCTCCGCCTCCCAGGTTCAAGCGATTCTCCTGCCTCAGCCTCCCAAGTAGCTAGGACAACAGGCACATACCACCACGCCCAGCTAATTTTTTGTATTTTTAGTAGAGATGGGATTTTGCCATGTTGTCCAGGCTGGTCTTGAACTCCTGACCTCAGGTGATCTGCCCACCTTGGCTTTTCAAAGTGCTGGGATTACAGGCATGACCCACTGCGCCTAGTCATCACCCACCTTTTAAAAATCATTTTTATAAACACTGGGAAATGCCTGTCTGACGCCTTCTTATCAATACTAGCAGCCACAGAACTCAGTTTATGATATGGAAAATAGCACGAATTTTGATTTTTGAATATACAGAAGCCTCATTTTTTGGTGTAAATATCACTGTGCTTTTCTCTTATGTGTTAGTACGGCCTCCTACTTTTTCTTAACTCCTCAGTAGTCTAAGAGGTGAGATTTTAAAATCAAACCTTTCGTATGCATTGTAGATAAATAATAAGAGCTTCTGGGAAGAATTGCATTGTATAGAAGTCAAAAGACTTCTCTCTTAGAAGCTCCTTTTCACCTTGCCTTATATTCGTTTGCATGGAGGGCTTTTTTGTTTCTCTGTTTGTCATGGAAAATTTTCCACATCTCTGAAATTGTATTATAGGCCTTACAGAACAATTTGCATGTGGTGAAATCTGTGCGAATCCAGCGTTGGTTAGCTAAGCGCCACCTACTGGCAAATCTAGGGATTGACATTGTTCTTCCGTTATTAATCGGCCGCTTCTGCACACAGCTGATGTTGGGAGTGCAGAGATTTGTGGGAAACCAATAATCCACAAAACAACACAAGCCTTAGAATGACCTAGAGCTAAAGTCCTCTCTGGGGGAACCAGAATGATAAGACAGGAGCAATGGATCTAGAGAAGAGAGAGTAGCACGGACCCGAAAGCGTGTGGCATATTCAAATAACTGCAAGCACCTCGCCATGCCTGGAGTTCAGGGCTCTGTGGAAAAATGAAAGATGCTGAAAAACTCAGCAGGAGCCGGGTCCTGAAGAGCTGTTGATGCTAGACAGTCTAACGTAGGTGGGGTCTGTCAACTAAAGAAAACTAAAGAAAAATCAAGCTTTTAAAATAAAGTTAGTTTTATTCAGAAGTCTTACTGAGGACCATAGACTGAGGACTGCAGCCCAGGAGGAGTCTTTCAAAGAGGTTCTGCCAGACTGCTCCAAAACGGTGTTTCAGTTCACGACTTCTGTATGGGTTGTGGAGGTTCAGTCCACAGAAAATCACATCAAAGTTTGGGTGCAAGAGTACATCTGCCTCTAGATGACTAAAGTGTATCTTGTTGGCCGGCTTCAGTGGCTCATGCCTGTAATCCCAGCAGTTTGGGAGGCCAAGGTGAGTGGATCACTTGGGGTCAGGAGTTCAAGACCAGCCCGGTCAACATGGTGAAACCCCATCTCTACTAAAAAAAAAAAAAAAAAAAAAAAATAGCTGGACGTGGTGGTGCATGCCTGTATTCCCAGCTATGCAGGAGGCTGATGGAGGAGAATCGCTTGAACCTGGGAGGCGGTGGTTGCAGTGAGCCGAGATCGTTTCACTGTTCTCCAGCCTAGGCAACAGAGGAAGACTGTCTAAAAAAAAAAAAAAAAAAAAAAAAAAAAGAAGAAGAAACTTGTTGTAGATTGCAGAAGCATAATCACTAGCCATCTCAGACATTACCTTTTTGTTTTTGTTTTTGTTTTTGTTTTGAGACAGGGTTTCACTCTGTCACCCAGGCTGGAGTGCAGTGGCACGATATTGGCTCACTGCAAGCTCCGCCTCCCAGGTTCACGCCATTCTCCTGCCACAGTCTCCCGAATAGCTGGGACTACAGTCACCTGCCACCATGCTCGGCTAATTTTTACTTTGTTTTATTTTGGATTTTTAGTAGAGACGGGGTTTCACCGTGTTAGCCAGGATGGTCTCGATCTCCTGACCTTGTGATCCTCCCGCCTCAGCCTCCCAAAGTGCTGGGATTACAGGCATGAGCCACTCTGCCCAGCCAGACAATATCTTATATGTAAGAAAAGGACCAGTCATTTATCTTTTTAGGGATATAGTGACTCAGGCTAGAGACGTGGAAGCAGAGCACTCTATTCTGTTTTGTCCTCAAAGTGTTCTGGAGGGCTGCCTGTCACTGCAAAGTCAAGAGCTTCCTGTGATGATGCTGGCAAACAGAAATAGCACAGGTGTCTCCTTGAGTTTGCTACTTTGTCTCACAGGAACCAGGAAATAGACTCTGATGTGGAGCACGGGAGGGGAGTAGTAAGATGGGCAAGAGGAGAGTTGGACTGGGATGCAGGGGCCACAGAGGCCTTGCTAATCCTGCAGAAACCTCTGAGCTGGCATGGCCCTCAGAGTTGTTTCCAATTGAGGCCAGAGAGCCAGACCATTATAATCGGCATTGAGTACTCGTTGGGTGCAGGATGTCCGTGGGATGGGAGGTAGGCTTGAGCGAGGCAGCTCCCTTTGGCTAAAAGGGACTCCTGTACATGGATTCAGCTGTGAGCCCTCAGCCACAGCTCACAGGTGTACTGGGGGATGCATGCCTCAGGCTTGAAGGGTGGAATCTGGAGGATTCCCGACAGCACCCACTACAGAGGATAACAGGAGGGTTTTCAGGTCAGGAACTACATGGTCTAAGTTGTTACCATTACTGCTAGTACTCACTGGATTTTTTTTTTTTTTTTTTTTTTCTTTTTGAGACAGGGTCTTACTCTGTCGCCCAGGCTGGAATGCAGTGGTGCGATCTCAGCTCACTGCAACCTCCACCTTCTGGGTTCAAGCAATCCTCCTGCCTCAGCCTCCCTAGTACCTGGGATTACAGGTGTGCACCACCACACCTTGTGTTTTTAGTAGAGATGGGGTTTCGCCATGTTGGCCAGGCTGGTCTGAAACTGCTGACCTCAAGCGATCTACCCTCCTCAGCCTCCTGAAGTGCTGGGATTACAGGCGTGAGCCACCACGCCCGGCCAGCCATGCACTTTTAAACAACCAGATCTTGTGAGAACCCACTCACTACCAAGAGAGCAGCACCAGGGGGATGGTGCCAAGCCATTCATGAGAAAACGCCCCTATGAGCCAATCACCTTCCACCAGGCCCCACCTCCAACACTGGGGATTACAATTCAACATGAGATTTGGGCAGGAGCACAGATCTAAACCCTGTCAGTGCATGTGTAAATGCGTGTCTTTGTGTTTCCCCAACGCTGGTCACGTCCCTGACTGTGGCCGGCAGTGTGTCCAGCAATGTGACCCACCAGTTCACATCTCCTGGGGAATTCACCGTGTTTGCTGAATGCACAACCAGTGAGTGGCATGTGACAGCCCACAGGCAAGTGACCGTGCGAGACAAGATGGAGAGGCTCAGTGTGACTGCATGCTCCGGCCTGTCCCAGTCTGGAGCCGGCCCCCTCTGCCAGGCTGTCTTTGGGGATCCTCTGTGGATTCAGGTGGAGCTTGATGGAGGTGAGTCTGCAGAACTGGGCACATCAAGGCAAGTTATAAAATCACTGATTTCCTCCAAATCTGTCCACCTCCCAGGCCTTAATAAGTAGTGGGCCAGGTGCAGTGGCTCAAACCTGTAATTCCAACACTTTGGGAGGCTGAGGCGGGCGAACTGCTTGAGCCCAGAAGTTCAGAACCAGTCTGGGCAACAGGGTGAGATCCCATTTCTATAAAAAGTACAAAAATTAGTCAGGTTTGGTCGCACATGACTGTAGTCCCAGCTACTTGGGTGGCTCAGGTGGGAGGATGGCTTGAATCCGGGAGGTCGAGGCTGCAGTGAGCTGAGATCATGCCGCTGCACGCCAGCCAGGACATCAGAGTGAGACCCTGTTTAAAAAAAATTAAAGAGTAACAAGGATCACCTACCGAGTTCTTTTTTTTGAGTTTTGCTCTTATTGCCCAGGTGGAGTGCAATGGCGCAATCTCAGCTCACTGCAACCTCCACCTCCTGGGTTCAAGTGATTCCCCTGCCTCAGCCTCCCAAGTAGCTGGGATTACAAGCATGCGCCACCACACCTGGCTAATTTTTTGTATTTACTAGAGACGGGGTTTCACCATGTTGGTCAGGCTGATCTCAAACTCCTGACCTCAGATGATCCACCTGCCTTGGCCTCCCAAGGTGCTGGGATTATAGGCGTGAACCACTATGCCTGGCCGAGTTCATTTTTAAACTAGCATTTATTCATTTATTTAGCACCTAGTGTGTGCCAGGCACTGTTCTCAGTGCTTTGCATAAACTTGCCTACTCATTACATACTAGTATTATCTTCATTTTACAGATGAAGAAATGAAGACACAGAAAGGTTAAAACATTTGCCCAGAGTCGGAAGGCTAGTAAGCTAGTGAGCGCTCCCAGCCTTCCAAAGGCCCTTCTTTGCATCCCTGTAGAACCGAACTTCCAAGTCACTTCCTGTTGGGCATTTGATTAGGATGAGGTGGCACTGGGACTACTACCAACTGGGCCTGAGCCCATCTCGGTGCAGCCAGCATCGACTAGCTGGGCACACAATCAAGTTGCCCCTGGCCAAGGCCAGTATTCAGCTGCACCCACTGGTATAGCCATGCCAGCTGTTATGGCTGGGGTCCATTCTGACTGGTCACAGTGTGTTTTTTGATTGGTCACAGAGACTGCTCTAATTGATTGTCATGTCCATTCTGATTGGTCACAGTGTCTATTTTTTTTTTTTTTGAGATAGAGTCTTGCTCTGTCATCCAGGCTGGAGTGCAGTGGTGTGATCTCGGCTCACTGCAACTTCCACCACCCAAGTTGAAGTGACTCAGCCTCCTGGGTAGCTGGGACTACAGGTGTGTGCCACCATGCCTAGTTATTTTATTTTATTTTTTTGTACTTTTTTTGTATTTTAGTAGAGATGGGATTTCGCATATTGGCCAGGCTGGTCTCGAACTCCTGACCTGAGTTAAGTTGCCCTCATCTGCCTCCCAAAAGGTTAGAATTGCAGGCGTGAGCCACTGCGCCTGGCCACAGTGGTTTTTTTGTTGTTGTTGTTGTTGTCGTTTGGTTTTTGTTTTGTTTTGTTTGTTTGTTTTTTGTTTTGAGATGGAGTCTCGCTGTGTCCCAGGCTGGAGTGCAGGGGCATGATCTTAGCTCAATGCAACCTCCGCCTCCCGGATTCAAGTGATTCTCCTGCCTCAGTCTCCCTAGTAGCTGGGATTACAGGCACCCACCACCACACCCAGCTAATTTTTGTATTTTTAGTAGAGACAGGGTTTCACCATATTGGCCAAGCTGATCTGGAACTCCTGACCTCATGATCCACCTGCCTTGGCCTCCCAAAGTGCTGGGATTACAGGAATGAGCCACGGCGCCCGGCCTGTGTTTTCTGATTGGTCACAGAGACTGCTGTGATTGGTTGTCATGTCTATTTTGATTGGTCAAGGTGTCCATTCTGATTGGTCACAGTGTCTATTCTGATTGGTCATGGCATCTATTTGTTGGTCGCAGTGTCTATTCTGATTTATCAGAGCATCCATTCTAATTGGTTGGCGCCTATGCAGTGTTGGTTGTTAAATATTTTAAATTATCACCCCTTCTCTCAATAGAGACCCTCTTGGCTAAGACTCATCCTCACCCAAGGCAGCATTTTTCCTGAAGCCCAGGCCCAATTTGAGATCAGAATAGAGGCCTGTTGATGTAAACACGGCAGCACAGAGCTAGTGCAGTGAGCACGTGGCTCGGTTTGACCTCACATCCCACCTGGAGCCCTGTCATAGCAATAGCTATGGAAGCCAAAAATGGAGCTTTAACACAGCGCTCAGGAAACCCCTTCAGTTCTTGTGTGCTTATTGGATGAAGACGGCTCATATGTGCACCTGAGGAAACAAAATAATCTTTCATTTATTTACTCATCCTACTAATATAATTGAGTGCCTACTCTGCCGGGTGTGGGGGAGGCAGCAGTAAATATGAAAGTCAGGGTTCCCATTCTCATAGGGCTTACGTCGTAGTCATCATCATCATCATCATGCAGACAAGAACTATGCTAGCTTGGTTTTCACTGGAAAGAATCCTCATTTGTTGATTTAAGTCAGATTTTAAGAGTCAACCACAATATTTAGCATCCAGTAGAACAACCATCTGCAAACTGCAAGGGAGCCCCCATCTTGCCGTGAATGGGCTGAGTTCTCATGTTGGTGTGCAGGGTTCCGGGCAGTTACCAGTGTAGGTTGAAGGAATGGCTTCACTTGCTCCTGCTTAAAACAAGACCCAAAGCTAATTCTTATGTGTAAAAATTAGCCCCCACTCTTAAGAGATGCTCCCTTTTAGTCCTCCTCCTCCCCCGACCAGGACATCTCTGGCAACTAAATGTGGTAATTTTTTAATTACAAATATTTAGGTTCTCGGGTAAGACATGCGTAGTATAAATAAGTTAGAATATGCAGATGAACAGAGAGGACCCCCAAATGACAAAATCATGGCTGGGCGTGGTGACTCACGCCTGTAATCCTGGTACTTTGGGAGGCTGAGGTGGGCAAATCACGAGGTCAGGAGTTTGAGACCATCCTGGCAACATGGTGAAATCCCATCTCTACTAAATATGCAAAAAATTAGCTGGATGTGGTGGCAGGTGCCTGTAATCCTAGCTACTCGAGAAGCTGAGGCAGGAGAATCGCCTGAACCCAGGAGGCAGAGGTTGCAGTAAGCCAAGATCGCACCACTGCACTTCAGCCCAGGCAACGGTGCCAGACTCTGTCTTTAAAAAAAAAAAAAAAAAGACAAAATCAGTTATTAACCTAATACTCAGGGATAATCACCATTAATATTTGAAGAAAGTGGCACATCCTTACCTATTGCTTTGTATCTGTGTCTGTATCCATGTCTATATCAGAATCAGGCTTCAGACACTGAGTCTGAGCTGCCATAGTATTATCAACTGCATGGTTGTTACCAACATTCTTAAATTTTTCTTACCCCACCTAGGAACAGGAGTGACTTACACTGTGCTTTCGGGTGACATAACCCTGGCCGAGTCCACCGCCCAAAGGGGCTCGCTACCATACAATCTGACCCTGGACACAGAAACCCAGAAACTGATGGGCCCTGGGAGGCACCGCCTGGAGATCCAAGCCACCAGCAGCACCACCTCCTCCGCACTCTCCAGGAACATCACAGTCCACTTGGTGGAGCTGCTGTCAGGGCTGCAAGCCTCCTGGGCTTCTGACCATTTGGAACTTGGACAGGACCTATTGATCAACATCTCAGTGGCTCAGGGCACCCCAGAAGAGCTGACCTTTGAGGTGGCAGGACTCAATGCAACCTTCTCCCACGAGCAAGTGAGCTTTGGAGAGCCATTTGGGATTTACCGCTTGGCTATTCCAGTTGAAGGTACATGGGGTTAGTGGCTCGCCTTCTGGTGCCCCTCCTCTTCCCTTTCTGACTTGGTGCCCAGGGTCCTGCCAGCCAGTTTTCCAGTGTGTCCTGGACATAGATGTAGCTCACAGCACCCTGCCTGGGTCACAAGATAAGGAACAGCCAGGTGTAATCTGCCATCATCGAGTTATCGGTTCTCAACTTTGGCACTTCTGACATTTGGGGCTGGATCATTCCTTGTTACAGTTGGGGGCTGGTACTGAAGGAGTTTTGGCAGCATCCCTGGCTTTTGTTCACTAGATGCTAGTAGCACCAGCACCCCAAGTCATGATGATAAAAATGTCAGACATTGCCAAATGTCCCCTGGGGGAAAAATCACCCCCATTTAGGGCCCCTGTAAGAGACCAGGCATATTCAGATTTCCTCAAACATCTCTAGAGCAGAGTGTGGTTTGGGGAACTGCAGGTGATGCCCTGGGGGAAAGAGGTAAAAATCAGAATGGCAGAGACGGGGATGGAGAGAGGAAGTGTTGCCGACCGCAGGGTCTTAGGCTCTGATGTACTGAAACGCTCACGGACGAGGCTGTGTTCAAACATAAAGGAGGCAGCACTGGAGTGGAGGTTCAGGGGTTGACTCTGCAGAGAGTCCGGCAGGCATTCTTTTTTTTTTTTGGAGACGGCGTCTTGCTCTGTCTCCCAGGCTGGAGTGTAGTCAGTGGCTCAATCTTGACTCGCTGCAACCTCCGCCTCCTGGGTTCAAGCAATTCTCATGCCTCAGCCTCCTAAGCAGCTGGGATTACAGACGTGCACCACCATGCCCAGATAATTTTTTTTTGTATTTTTAGTAGAGAGGAGTTTCACCATTTGGCCAGGCTGGTCTCGAACTCCCAACCTCAGGTGATCCACCCGCCTTGGCCTCCCAAAGTGCTGGGATTACAGGCGTGAGCCCTTGCGCCCAGCCTGTCTTTTTTTTTGAAATGGAGTCTCTCTCTGTCACCCAGGCTGGAGTGCAGTGGCTTGATCTCAGCTCACTGCAACCTTCACCTCCCAGGTTCAAGAGATTCTCCTGCCTCAGCCTCCCCAGTAGCTGAGACTACAGGCATGTACCACCATGCCTGACTAATTATTTTATTTTTAGTGGATATGGGGTTTAACCAAGTTGGCCAGGCTGGTCTTGAACTCCTGACCTCACATGATCTGCCTGCCTCAACCTCCCAAAGTGCTGGGATTACAAGCGTGAGCCACCGCGCCTGGCATTCTTAAAGGAGGTGGGGTGGGAAAAGGGTGACATTTAAGCATGTGGAGGTGGGGAATGTTCAGCGCCTGTGCAGTCTGGTCACATGCTTCTTGATGTGTGGTATATCTCATTAGCATGTTAAAGCTCTGCCCTGGGCATGATTTTTAGTATTATAAGGAGGCAAAGGGTAAAATTGGTCATTTTTCTAGACTTCAGTGCATGCAGGCTATAGGGTTAACTCCCTTGAGTAAGATTTAAGGTGGGAGCTGTTTATTTTCGTTTCCTCGAGGTCTGCAATCAGTGGGCAAGGTACCTTGAGCAAGATTTACGGTGCAACCTCTGGATGATCTGACTGGGGTCTGTGCCTGCCGTGGGCCACTCTCCCCAACCAGCTTGAAGTAGAGTCCTCGATGAGGCAGGGCAGGGGTCCAAGTCCCATCTCTGGTCTATCTCAGAAGTATTTGCAATGATGCTGATGGGAGGACAGACTGGCTGGCACCAGCCAGGGGAGGTGGCCACAGCACCCATTTGCATTTAATCTGTAAGGAACAGAGAGTCCTTGAGGGCCCTGATGAGATCAGCAGGCAGAAATGTGATGAGAATGGCAGAGTCTCCAGCCCATCCAGGACCTGCCCGCAGCTCCCCCTGGATCTCAGAGGTGCGCTAGAAAACAGGTGACACTATGCAGGTGTGGGGTTACAACGCCCTCCGCAAGCAACTCCACAAACCAGATAGCAGAAGGGACCATAGCTTTGAGAAGAAAACCACCGGGGCTTTGCCAGATACCAAGGGTCCAACTTGGAAGAGGGAAAATCTAGAGGCTGCTGCAGCTGGAAAATCACACCATGCATGGGTTATAAGCCAGATGCAGATTTTGCTTTGTCACCTATAAAAATTACTCCTCCCCTGAAAGTCACGGCTGTAAAGGTCGCTTTGCAGGGGAAGTTGATCTCGGTCTGATAAAATCTCCGCATGCCTTGTGACTTTCCCTCTCTGTTAGATGATGAACAGACTTCTCCTGCCCCTGAGGCCAACAGATTTGGATGACGCCAGGGCTGGCGGTGGGTGGAAGGATGGAAGGGGAACAGGACAGGGTAGGGACATTTGCACTTGGTGGTGCCGGCCTGGTTCTTGAGGTTGAGCAAATGTTTGAAGCTGCCTTTTTCTTGAGGAGCTTCTCTGGGTTCTTGGGGCCCCCAGCTGGGCCTTATAGGCCTTTGCTCCTCGGGTGGTGGGGGATGCCTCCCTGTTAGCTGGCCACATGCCCTGGCTCCTTCTCCTTGGCCACCTCCCCTCTCTGTTGGACTCTCCTCATTCTCCCTGCCCTCGTCAGCACCCCTCTCCCCAAGGCACACATCTGGTCCACAGAACATTCTGACCCATTTCTTGGCTGACTCCCAGCCAGATGCAGTTCTTTCCCAGATGTAGAAATGCAGCCCCTTCCTCCTGACGCCTTCCACCCCATGCGTGGTGGCATGAGCCTGTAATCCCAGCTACTCGGGAGGCTGAGGCGGGAGAATTACTTGAGCCTGGGAGGTAGGTGGAGGTTGTGGTGAGCTGAGATTGTGCCACTGCACTCTAGTCTGGATGACAGAGTAAGATCCTGTCTCAAAAATAAAATAAAATAAAATAAAATAAAAAATTCCTTCTCCACTCTCTCCACCCTTCTCACAATACTGCTATGTCTCTCCCTCTTGGGAATCCCCAGTCTTATCTATTGAAAACCTACTTCTCCTTTGGAATTTAGCTCCAGCCTTGGCTCCATCCTGTGAACCATTTCTTTCTCTCCTGAGGTTGAAGCGGCCCCACCCACTGCCCACAGTGCCCCATGCCGATTCCTCCCATGGTTTGGCGTTCACTGTCCTATATGTCTACACATCATAAGGCCCCTGAGGACAAGAACCAAGCTCCTTCATCTCTGTGTCCCCAGAGGCTTGCACCGTGCCTCACATACAGCAGGGATTCATTAAATGCTCAGAGGTGAAATATTTCGTTAGAGGCATCAGCGGACTAGGGAAGCAAGCTGGGAGAGTTTTCTTGGTCAAATTCATGACAACGGCTGTGACTCTGGGTCCTTTGTATTGCAGGTACCTTTCTGGTCACCATGCTGGTGAAGAATGCCTTCTCCAACCTGAGTTTGGAAATCGGGAACATCACTATCACAGGCAAGGTGTTTCTGCAAGGGGGCATAAAACCTTTTACCAGGAGTCCAGGGCATTGCAACTGCTTAGGCTCTAGTGAGGGGCCTTTCCAAACACGGCTCTGAATATGTATCTTGTTCTACAGATGGTTAGAATCCTCTAGTTATTCTAAGGAGGCAATGATGTTTACAGTAAAACATTTAACCACTGATACAGAATTCTAAAACGAGAGTTTGCATTCATTATGATGCTTTAAGCTGCAAGTAACAGAAAGTCCAACCTAAGTAGCTTCAGATTCAGGGCTTTCTCATCTCACATAAGAAGTTGGAGGTAAGCACTTCCAGGGTTGGTTCGGTGGCTCAGCGATGCCAGCAAGAAACCAGGCTCAGTCTATCTTTGTCCTCTGCCATCCTTAGAGCTTTGGGGCTGCCTTAGGCTTGCTGCTCAGGGAATCAAAGTGACTGCTGCAGTTCCAGATATTGCGTGTCAACCCAGCATTATCCAGCAGCGGGAGAAGGGGTTTCCTTGTGTGTACTTCTTTTTATTAGGGGAAAAATCTTTCCCACTCTACATAATCATCACCTCAGATACCATGACCAAAGTAGGGTCATGTCTGCAGCTATAAAGTGCACTGGAAAAGCAGATACCCAGCGTTTTCAGGTTCTGTGGGAGAAGGTGGATTCTGGCTGCCAGGAGGAAGGCTGGGGTAATGGCTGTCGGGGAACTAGCTGACAGTAGCCATCACAGAGGTAGAGATCACTTGAATGTGTTTGCTAGGACAGTTCAAGTAGCAAGGGACAGAAAAGAAGCTCGAACTGGCTTGAGTCAAAAGGAAATTTTATCAGCTCAGAAAATGAAAAGCTGGCTGGTCACCGTGGCTCGTGCCTACAATCCCAGCACTTTGGGAGGCCGAGGTGGTGGATCACTTGAGATCAGAAGTTCGAGACCAGCCTGGCCAATGTGACGAAAACCTGTCTCTACTAAAAATATGAAAATTAGCTGGGCGTGGCGGCACACACCTGTAGTCCCAGCTACTGGGGAGGCTGAGGCAAGGAGAATCGTTTGAGCCTAGGAGGCAGAGGTTGCAGTGAGCCAAGATCATGCCACTGCACTCCAGCCTGGGTGACAATGTGAGATGGTGTCCCCCCCGAAAAGAAAAAAGAAAATGAAAATGAAAAGCCCAGGGAGTGGACCTGTTCTTTTTTTTTTTTTTTTTTTTGAGACGGAGTCTCGCTCTGTCGCCCGGGCTGGAGTGCAGTGGCCGGATCTCAGCTCACTGCAAGCTCCGCCTCCCGGGTTCGGGCCATTCTCCTGTCTCAGCCTCCTGAGTAGCTGGGACTACAGGTGCCCGCCACCTCGCTCGGCTAGTTTTTTTTTTGTATTTTTTAGTAGAGACGGGGTTTCACCGTGTTAGCCAGGATGGTCTCGATCTCCTGACCTAGTGATCCGCCCGTCTCGGCCTCCCAAAGTGCTGGGATTACAGGCTTGAGCCACCGCGCCCGGCCAAGTGGACCTGTTCTTAAACACAGCTGGATGCGTTGCTCAGACAATGTTTTCAGAAACCTGCCTCTCTCCCTCTCTGGTTCAGCGATGGCTTCTTTTGGATTCTCTTTCTGGCAGTAGTAAGATGGCCCCAGGCTTTGATCCTTAACCCCAGAGGAGAAAGAGCACCTCTTGATGGAGATTTCTAGTAGAAGTCCTGAGGCTGCGTCTTGCTGGCTGAAGCTCAGTTCATGGTTTCTCCTGGACCAGCTGCTGAGACCAGGGGAAGTGGCAGTCAGTTTGGCAGGTCACAGTCTCATGCCCACACTGGAGTACAATGTAGGGTCAGCTTCACCCAAACCAAGGCCTGAGAGTTGGGGAGGGATGGTTCTTAGGGAAAATATCACCCAAGATGCTGCTACCAAGGGAGCGAGGCATAGATGCCTGGAAATTCGACAGCCAGATACGGGATTTGAGGCCCAGAAAGTTTGATTGACTTTGCAGAAGTCACACGGCTGATTCATGGCAGGATCAAAGGCAGCAAATATTTCTCCTAATTTTTTCATTCGGGGTGATTGGACTGCCTTCCTTCTTAAGGTTAAGAAAGCCCCCTTTATCTGGCATCTTAGCCTTGATTTGTATAGTTTTACATGCCTGTGGAATTATAGTTGTGTGAATGAGAATTCACTGGGAGAGACTTTTTTAAAGATCAGTGCTACTGATCTTTATATATATATCCTTATATATATATCCAGGGCCTTAGTGAATCACACAAAATAACTGTAAGTTCCTATCTTAATCACTATACTTTAATTAGACATTAATCATTAATATTTCAATATTTTCAGTAGGCCGGGCACAGTGGCTCACGCCTGTAATCCCAACACTTTGGGAGGTCGAAGCGGGTGGATCACTGGGGGTCAGAGGTTCAAGATCAACCTGGGCAACATGGTGAAACCCTGTCTCTACTAAAAATACAAAAATTAGTTGGGTATGGTGGTGCACACCTATAATCCCAGCCACTTAGCAGGCTGAGGCAGGAGAATCGCTTGAACCCGGGAGGTGCAGGTTGCAGTGAACCAAGATCATGCCACTACACTACAGCCTGGGCAACAGAGCTAGACTCCATCTCAAAAATATATATTTTTTCAGAGACATCAATTGATTGTACCTTTTTCCATTGTTTAAACTTGACAGGCTAGCATTCTTTCTAGATGTATAGTTTACAAAGTAATTCTATAAACAGCACTACATTCAGTCTTCCTGGAGCCCTAAGAAAAAGGGATGGCCTCCAGGCATTTTTACAAATGAGGAAACCAAGACTCAGAGAGGATGACTCACCTGCCCAGTTCACATAGCCAATAGGAGGCCAGTAAGAGAATCTGACAGCAGCATAGTGTGTGGTGCCGACTCCACCCACTTGCCAGAGGTGAGCGTGCCCATCTCTCCTCACTCCATATTCAGTAGCATCAGGTTTATAGCTTGGTGGAAATATTTATACCATGGAAATTGACAAACGCTACAAATCAGGGCTCCTCACTCCCACCTCCTTTACTGGTAGTTAAACATTAGCAGTGCAGGCTGGGCCCAGTGGATCATGCCTCTAATCTCAGCACTTTGGGAGGTCGAGATGAGCGGATCACCTGAGGTCAGGAGTTTAAGCCCAGCCTGGCCAACAAGGTGAAATGCTGTCTTTACCAAAAATACAAAAAATTAGCTGGGTGTGGTGGCGGGCACCTGTAATCCCAGCTACTCAGGAGGCTGAGGCAGGAGAATGGCTTGAACCTGGGAGACAGAGGTTGCAGTGAGCCAAGATCATGCCACTGCACTCCAGCCTGAGAGAGAGAGGGAGACTGTGTCTTGAAAACAACAACAACAACAACAACAACAACAACAACAACAACAACACATTAGCAGTGTATAACTGCATCTGTCTGACTCTAAATCTTGTGTTTTATCTGCCCTGGCAGCTGCCTCTATCTCAACTATCAAAGAGGTGTCTTCAGTCCAGCGGTGGACATGATGGCTCACTTTTAATCCATTTCCCTATGACCTGAACATTTGCTATGTTCCCTTAAACCATTTTCTTTTTTCTTTTTTTTTTTTTTTTTGAGGCGGAGTCTCGCTCTGTCGCCCAGGCTGGAGTGCTGTGGCCGGATCTCAGCTCACTGCAAGCTCCGCCTCCCGGGTTCCCGCCATTCTCCTGCCTCAGCCTCCGGAGTAGCTGGGACTACAGGCGCCCGCCACCTCGCCCGGCTAGTTTTTTTTGTATTTTTTAGTAGAGACGGGGTTTCACCGTGTTAGCCAGGATGGTCTCGATCTCCTGACCTCGTGATCCGCCCGTCTCGGCCTCCCAAAGTGCTGGGATTACAGGCTTGAGCCACCGCGCCCGGCCTCCTTAAACCATTTTCAAAGACAGGCTGATGCTCCTGGTGGCATTTTCCACATGACTCTCTGACTCTATCTTTTGGCAACCTTTTATAAGGTTTCCAACCAAAGCTTGATACCCCTTCCCACTGTGTTCACAGCCCCTTCCAGTCTCCAAGAACCATCTGGGATGAATGCTGAAGGAAAGAATGTGAGTATTGTCTTCAAAAAACATTTAACCTGGCCAGGCGCGGTGGCTTACACCTGTAATCCCAGCACTTGGGGAGGCCGAGGTGGGCAGATCACGAGGTCAAGAGATTGAGACCATCCTGGCTAACACAGTGAAACCCCATCTCTACTAAAAATACAAAAAATTAGCCAGGCGTTGTGGCGGGAGCCTGTAGTCCCAGCTAGTCAGGAAGCTGAGGCAGGAGAATGGCGGGAACCTGGGAGGAGGAGCTTGCCGTGAGCCGAGATCGCGCCACTACACTCCAGCCTGGGCAACACGGCAAGACTCGGTCTCAGAAAACAAAAGAAAAAAAAGAAAAAAAAAAGTTTAACCTCACAAGGAAAAGATGTCCAAGCACTCTGTTTTCGTTTTGAGTTTTGGTGTGTTGGTACCAATGGCCAGAGCACTAGGAATCCCTGAGGCGTCTTCCATTTGAAAAGAGGCCTAAAATGACTGAATTCAAACAAAGCAAGTTGTCTAATCACAACAGAGTTAGGTTGTAAATCGATAATAAGCTATCTAGGATATGTAGATATCTGTTAGATATCTTGGCAATTAAACAGCACACTTGTAAAAAAATCAATAGCTCAAGAAGAAATCACAAGGGAAATTAGAAAGTATATCTAACTACATGATAATGACAGCACGACCTATGCAAATTTGTGGAATACAGCTAAAGCAGTGCTCAGAGGAAAATTTATCACTTTTAATGCTTATATTAGAAAGCAGGACAAAAAAGAAAACTGGCCCAAGCTCTTTAGTTTTTATAACAAAGACTGAGTTCAACTCCTTGCTGTTGACGTTGTTCAGGCATGCATTTATTCTATAATGAAGATTTATTGTGCATCTACAGCGTTCAAGGCTAGGTATTAGGGGCTGGAAATGCAATAGTGAATAAGCACATATAGTCCCCGCCTTCATGAAGCTTACTGAGTAATACTAATGAATATATTGGCCAGGTACGGTGACTCATGCCTGTAATCCCAGCACTTTGGGAGGCCCAGATGGGAGGATCACTTGAGCCCAGGAGTTCGAACAACAAAGTGAGACCCTCATCTCTCAAAAAAAAAAAAAAAATTAAAAATTAGCCAGTCATTAAGGTGCATGCCTGTGGTCCCAGCTACTTGGGAGGCTGAGGTGGGAGGATAGTTTGGGCCTGAGAGGTTGAGGCCGCAGTGAGCCATGGCTGTGCCACTGCACTCCAGCCTGGGTAATAGAGTAAGACCCTGTCTCAAAAAAAAAAAAAAAACCAAAACCCCCCCCCCAAAAAAAAAAAAAAACTCCAGCAAACAAATTATCATAGAATTAGGAATTGTGATAAGTACCGAATAAGAACCAATAGGGTGCAGTGATAGCAATGTACAGTGTGGTCTGGCTGATGTAGTCAGACACGGCCTCTCCAGAGGTGACGTGTAAGTGGACACATGAAGATCAGCCAGCCAGCCATGCTGGAAAGCAGAACAAGAGCTTTCTGAGCGGGCAGATCTCAGAGGCAGGCGATGGCCTGAAGCCAGCATGGCTGGAGCCTGGTGGAGGAGAGGGATGTAGGAGATTATGGACACAGAGGCCAGATCACGCGGAGCCTTAGGTGCCAAGGCAAGAAGTTTGGATTTTATTCTCAGGCCATGGGAGGCCACTGGGGGTTGAGTTCCACTGTAGCCCCGTGTTATTTCAGGTCAGGACTTCGGGGCTTGAGCAAGAAGCTCTACAGCCTGAGCTGTTTAACAAGTCCCACCAGAACTTACTCCAGGAACACCCCGTGTTTCTGGAGCCCACACTCAGAATCACATTACTTAGCCAGGGATCCTGAGCAACTGATTCCATGCCCCATGAGGGGAAGGAAGCCGGGGGATTGGCCAGGGTCTGTCTCCACTCCACGCCTTACACTGAGGCTGCTTTTGGTGCAGACTGCTATGGGGTGAAAGGGGGATGCCAACAGCACCCCACAGTGAGCCTGAGCTAACTGTAGTGGGAGTCTCACCAGCTGGCTGCTTTTTTTTGCAGAAAGATAAAGGCGATATGGAGGTGTCTATCCAACCTGGTCCATACGTGGATCCTTTCACGACAGTGACCCTGGACTGGCCGGACAATGACAAGGAATTACGCTTCCAATGGTCATGTGGTAGGTGATGATAGAGTTCTTTTTTTTTTTTTTTTTTTTTTTGAGACAGAGTTTCGCTGCCCAGCCTGGAGTGCAATGGCGCGATCTCGGCTCACTGCAACCTCCGCCTCCTGGGTTCAAGCCATTCTCCTGCCTCAGCCTCCTGAGTAGCTGGGATTATAGGTGCCCACCACCACACCCAGCTAATTTTTGTATTTTTAGTAGAGATAGGGTTTCGCTATGTTGGCCAGGCTGATCTCGAACTCCTGACCTCAGGCGATCCACCTGCCTTGGCCTCCCAAAGTGCTGGAATTACAGACATAAGCCACCGCGCACTGCCAACGATAGAGTTCTTGAATTGTCCTGTTTCATTAAGAAGTGGTGAGCAGCGGTCAGACTTTGCTGTTCTTTTTCTTAGTCTTCACACCAGCTTTTCCTATGGCCGACATTTTGTGTAACTTGTACATGCCAGACCTTGCAAATTCCATGGAAATAGCAGGTGGGGCTGAGCCTAGTTGCTCGTGCCTGTAATCCCAGCACTTTGGGAGGCTGAGGCAGGTGGATCACTGGAGGTCAGGAGTTCAAGACCAGCCTGGTCAACTTGGTGAAACCCCATCTCTACTAAAAATAGAAAAATTAGCCAGGTGTGGTGTTGCATGCCTGTAATCCTAGCTACTCTGGAGGCTGAGGCAGGAGAATCGTTTGAACCCAGGAGGCAGAGGTTGCAGTGAGCCAAGATCGCGCCATCGCACTCCAGTCTCGGCAACAAGGGCAAAACTCCATCTCAAATAAATAAATAAATAAATAAATAATAAAAGTGACGTTAAAAAAAATTAAAATGTTTATTTAGAGCTGATGTTATTATTCATGACCCCTTTCAAAACCAGTCTGTGCCACGTTCAGGGCCCCTGATGGATAACAGTGTCTGTCCATTTCTCTCAGGGCGTTGCTGGGCTCAGTGGAGCGGCTGTGTTGAGAGGCAGCTGCTACACACAGACCAGAGGGAGCTGGTGGTTCCAGCATCCTGCCTGCCGCCGCCTGACTCCGCTGTCACCCTGCGCCTGGCTGTTCTGAGAGGTCAGGAGCTGGAGAACAGGGCAGAGCGGTGCCTCTACGTGTCTGCGCCCTGGGAACTCAGGCCTCGAGTCAGGTGGGGCGCGTGGGCAGTTCCTCCAGGGTCCTGATTCATTCATTCAGCCGACACTTACCGAGGACCCACTAAGGCCGGGGCTGCCTTGGGGCAGGGCTGGCTGTGGGGGTCTCTGTTCTCTTAGGGGTTAGCTACCACCTGGTGATCAGCACTGCTGGCGTGAATGAAGAAGGGAGACAGCGCACGTCTATGAAAACTGCCCTGACTGGGGATCAGAGAGGCTTCTCTCAGGAACTGAAGCTCAGCAGAGATGTTCAGGAGAAACTCACAGGGCAGGGAAGGGGCAGCTGGAGCAGGAACAGAGAGGGCACAGGGAGGGAGCAGAGAATCATCAGGGAGTGAAAGAGGCTGGTGTCCTGAGGATGGAGAAGAGAAGGGTGGGAAGGAGCTGGTAGTGTAGGCAGGGCTCAAGTGGAGCCTTGCCGGTCATATCAAGATTTTACCCTTTTTCCTAAGAGTGATACAGAGAAATCACCCGAGAGTTCTTTATTTCTATTTTTATTTTTATTTTTTTGAAATGGAGTCTCGCTCTGTCACCCAGGCTGGAGTGCAGTGGCGCCACTGCAGCTCACTGCAGCCTCCGCCTCCCAGGTTCAAGCCTTTCTCCTGCCTCAGACCCCCGAGTAGCTGGGATTACAGGCACGCGTGCTACCGTGCCCAGCTAATTTTTATGTTTTTTGTAGAAGCGGGGTTTCACCACGTTGGATAGGCTGGTCTCGAACTCCTGACCTTAGGTGATCCACCTGCCTCGGCCTCCCAGATTGCTGGGATTACAGGAAATGAGCCACCGTGCCCAGCCAAGCATCCAAGAGTTCTAAGCATGTTACTTCAATATGCTCTGGCGGCTCGGTGGAGAATGACTTGGAAGAGGGCCAGGGAAGACTCAGGGAGATTGCCCAGGCTCTTGCAGGAGTCAAAGTAGAAGGTCAAGGTTACTTGGCCTATCAGCCAGTCCCTGCAGGAAGCAATGGCTCAGCCAAACCAGGAATAAATGGAAGAGAGCTGGATGAAGGGACCGTTTGCAGGTGAGGGCAGGGATAAGGGAATGAACCAGGGGCAACAAGGCAAGAATACAACCAAGGGAAGCCATTATCACCCCCAGGAATGCAGAGGTAAGATAACGGGATGGCATTACTAGAAGTCCTGGGAGCTGTCGCTGTGGGAGAGGGACCTCCCAATGGGAGATGTGGCCTTAGTTGGAGAAGCACAGCCTCTCCCACCTGCAGCCCATCGGGGAAAAGAGCAGGGAAAGCCATGAATAAATTCCCCAAACTCTCTCCTCTTACCCTCCAGTCCTCTGTCAATGCTTCCCATTGGCTGGACCCAGTCAGAAGCTGGAGGGTGTGGCAGCTTGGGTGATGCAGTCACCCAAGTCTAGAAAGCTCAGTCTCCCAGGTCAGAGCCGCAAGTGGGAGGAGACTGGAACAGAGAGGCAGATAGAGGATGTCCCGCACACTTGGACTAGGACAGACATGAGGAAAGAAGCAGGAAGATTCAAGAGCTATCGTCAAGTTCAGACCAAAGGGGAAACTGGGAGACCGTCCTGTGGAGGGCAGGTCTATGCAAACTTTCCCCCAAAGTCTGAGGAAGCAGAGAGGCCGAAGAAAGAAGCTGACATGTTTAGTTTCTCAGAAAGGAACATTTAATTGAGACCTGTGAACAGAAACCATGATGTCCAGGGTGGCTGCAAGACAAGATGGTGAATGCTGGCACCATTACCCCCCAGAACCAGGGCTTATATACCACAGGGAAGGAATGTGTAGGACAGTTGTAGGGAAAGGCAAGAATACTATGTGAATCCCTTTAAGGGCAGTACTCACAGTAAGTACATGCTCTTACACAAAGAACTGTAGAGAGAATAGAAATCTTAGAGGGATTCCTGGAATTGGAATTAATCAGTAGTCAACATGGCAGATTAGCATCCAAGATGGAGTTGCTTTGGCCTTCATAGAGACTTTATAGAGAAGACCAAGAGTTTGGATCCAGACACAATGGTTCAGGTTCTATCTGCCCACTTAGAAGTTAAATGGCATAAGCTTTCGGGACCTGGTTTGCTCATCTGTGATGTGGGGATGCTAATATGTCACTCATAGGGCTATTGTGAGCGTTGGACAAGCTAAAGACAATGGAAGTAACGTGTGCATGGCAGGCACACTGTCAAACCACAGCATTAGTTTACTATTATCAGAACTAAAAAGAATCACAGAAATTATCTGGGCTATCCCCTCATTTTGCAGGTGAGGAAACTGAGACTTAGAGAGTTTAAGTGATTTGGCCAGGCGTGGTGGCTCATACCTGTAATCCCAGCACTTTGGGAGGTCGAGGAGGGTGGATCACCTGAGGTCAGGAGTTTGAGACCAGCCTGGCCAACATGGTGAAACCCTGTCTCTACTAAAAAAATACAAACATTAGCTGGGTGTGTTGGTGAGCGCCTTGGGAGTCTGAGGCAGGAGAATTGCTTGCACCAGGAGGCAGAGGTTGCAGTGAGCCGAGATTGCACCACTGTACTCCAGCCTGGGCGATAGAGTCTCAGTCTCAAAAAAAAAAAAAAAAAAAGAGTTTAAGTGATGCACACAAGGTAACCATTCATAAGCGACAAGGACGGGATTAGAACCCAGGTCCTGTCTCAGCCTCATTCACCTTCCATATCATTACGCTGTGCAGTGAATGAAATGGGAATTCAGTCAGGCCATGGCTCGGTCCATCTTCACAACCAAGGCTATGTCCCGGCATTGGTTGGGGCAGGGACGGCTTTTATTCCGTCTTTAATTTGAAAAAGGGCCATTCCCTACCCTCTCAAAGGACTTGAGAAGAACTGGACAAAAAACCCGGCCAGTGGTCACAATACCTGTCTGAGTCCATTTTGCACTGTTATAAAGGAATATCTGAGGCTAGGTAATTTATAAAGAAAAAAGGTTGGCCGGGCGCAGTGGCTCATGCCTGTAATCCCAGCACTTTGGGAGGTTGAGGCGGGTGGATCACTTGAGGCCAAGAGTTTGAGACCAGCCAGGCCAACAGAGCAAAATGCTGTCTCTACTGAAAATACAGATTAGCTGGGTATGGTGGTTCATGCCTGTAATCCCAGCTATTCGGGAGGCTGAGACAGGAGAATCGCTTGAATCTGGGAGGCAGAGGTTGCAGTGAGCCAAGATCATGCCACTGCACTCCAGGCTGGGTGACAGAGCCAGACTCTGTCTCAAAAAAAAAGAAAAAAGAAAAAAAAAGAGAAAGAAAGAAAGAAAGAAAGGAAAAAGAAAAGAAAGAAGAAAAAAGGTTCATTTGGCTCATGATTCTTACGGTTGGAAAATCCAAGACTGGACATCTGTATCTGATGAGGACCTCAGGCTGCTTCCATTTGCCGTGGAAGATGAAGGGGACCTGGTGTGTGCAGAGAAGGGAGGGAGGGCTCTTTTTTTTTTTTTTTGGAGATGGAGTGTCAATCTGTCACCCAGGTTGGAGTGCAGTGGTGTGATCTTGGCTCACTGCAACCTCCACCTCCCTGGTTCAAGTGATTCTCCTGCCTCAGACTCCCGAGTAGCTGGGACTACGGGCACCCACCACCGTGCCCGGCTACTTTTTGTATTTTTAGTAGAGATGGGGTTTCACCATGTTGGCCAGGCTGCTCTCAAACTCCTGACCTCAGTTGATCCGCCCTCCTTGGCCTCTCAAAGTGCTGGGATTACAGGTGTGAGCCACCACGCCTGGCCGTCTTTTTAACAACCAGCTCTGGGGGTGACTAATAGAGCGAGAACTCGCTCCCCAGGGAGGGCATTCATCCATTCATGAGGAATCTGCCCCCATGACCCAAACACCTCCCATTAAGCCCCACCTCCAACATTGGGGATCACATTTCAACATGAGGTTTCGGGGGACAAACATCCAGATGATAGCAACGCCTGGGGGAGCTTCCTCACTCTGTCCTCTGTTTGCCTTTCAGCTGTGAGAGAAACTGCAGGCCAGTTAACGCCAGTGAAGACATTCTGCTCAGGGTCACCATGGGGGAGGACTCCCCAGTGGCTATGTTCAGCTGGTATTTGGACAACACCTCAGCGGAGCAGGTGAGCACAGTGACAATCACTCCAGAGTGGAAATCTCCCTTGTACTTTCAGGACACCCGTGTCACATGGCCAGTACTGGGCCAGGGTTGGGTCAACTCCATTCAGAGCGTGTGGTGTGGGACTCAGGGTATTGGGCTGGGGAGAAAATCAGAGAATTGACAGCAGGGCAAATGGGCACAAGGGAAAAAAGCTCTGGAGAAACTTTGCAGCAGTGCTCTTGGCATCTCAGCAAAGTCCCACTTGCCAGACGGAGAATCCTAACTCCAGCTTTCGTGGACTGGCCATTGGTCAACAATTGATGGATGGAGGGTCTAATAGACCAGCCTGTCTGTCCCCAGGTAGGGTGATTTCACTTCAGGGCTCTCCGTGCGACCAGGCTGAGGCTGGACGCCTCCAGTAACTGTTTTTTGCCTTGTTTTGTTCTCTGCTGTTTCTCTCTCTCCACTGCTTTTCCCTGGGAACCCTCCTTCAATAAATAACCTGCACACAAGGCTGGATATGGTGCTCACGCCTGTAATCCCAGCACTTTGGGAGGCCGAGGCAGGCAGATCACCTGAGGTCAGCGGTTTGAGACCGGCCTGGCCAACATGGTGAAACCCTGTCTCTACTAAAAATACAAAAACATTAGCGGAGTATGGTGATGCGCGCCTGTAATTCTACCTACTCGGGAGGCTGAGGCAGGAGAATCACTTGAACCTGGGAGGCAGAGGTTGCAGTGAGCTGAGATCATCCACTGCACTCTAGCCTGGGCAGCAGAGTAAGACTCTGTCTCAAAAATATTTTCTTTTTCTTTATCTTTTTTTTTTTTTTTTTTTTGAGATAGAGTCTCACTCTGTCACCCAGGCTGGAGTACAGTGGCACGGTCTCAGCTCACTGCAACCTCTGCCTCCTGGGTACAAGCGATTCTCCTGCCTCAGTCTCACAAGCAGCTGGGATTACAGGCGCATACCACCATGCCCAGCTAATTTTTGTATTTTTAGTAGAGACACAGTTTCATTAAACTACAGAGTTTAGTAGAGACAGAGTTCGGCCAGGCTGGTCTCGAACTCCTGAGCTCAGGTAATCCTCCCACTTCGGCCTCCCAAAGTGCTGGGATTACAGGTGTGAGCCACTGTGCCTGGCTCAAAAATAAATAAATAAATAACCTGCACACAAATCCCCATCTGAGGCTCTGCTTCTGGGGAGCCCAACCTGAGACAAACACCCCAATGAGGCTGGAAAGTGGATATTCCAGGTGATTTCTTGGGGAACTAGGGCTACCTGCCCTCCATGCATCAGTAATAGATCTGAAAGGCTGTCTAGCACCCAGAAGCCACTGTCCTGCTGCAGTGCAGGGGCCTGGCTATAGCGTCAGGAGCCCTGGGCGATCCTCTCTTTCAGGCCGAGCCGCTCCCAGATGCCTGCGGACTCAGAGGATTTTGGCCAAGTTCCTTAACCCTCCTCCAAAGCAACACCTCCACGTTGTTGCTGAACAGCTCCTTTCTGCGGTCCTGGGGAGAGGTCATCCGAATCAGAGCCACAGGTGCGAAGCCTCCCTTTTATCTCCTCAGGGAACCCAGATAAACCCAGAAACACTCAGATATTGGGCATGAGTTTATTTTTCTTTTCTCTTTTAAATACGGAAATAGAGAGATGGGATCTCACTATGTTGCCCAGGCTGGTCTTGAACTCCTGGAGTCAAATGATCCTCCTGCCTCAGCCTCCTAAAGTGCCGGGATGGCAGGTGTGAATCACCACACCCAGCCAGGGCATCAGCTTAGCGCAGAGGCCACAGCGCAGGCTCTGGTGTGAATCGCACCACTGCCACTTTCTACATGCGAGACTCTAGGCAGAGGATTTCACCTTTCTGTGCCTCAGTTTCCTCACATGTAAACTGGGGTAATCGAAATGCCTGCCTCAGAATGGTTATTTTGCAGGATGAATGAGATAACCCCAATGTTACAAGCAGGTCATTCTGGGGTCATGCAACCTGCGTGCCCTGCCGGGATTGTTCAGGGCTTTTTGTTTAAAACAAGCCCAGTGTGGGAAACAGATTCTCAAACACACAAACAATGGAGGTGATGATTCTTTCTAGGATCGCTTCGCTTCCGTATTTCCCGAAGTGGCCACAGACCATGCACGTCAGGAGAAACTAGAGTATTAGTTAAAAATGCATGCTTTTGGGTCCACCCCAAACTTTCTGAATTGGGTCTAGGCCAAAGCATGAGTTTTTATGGGTTAAAATTCTCTTTACGCCCAGCTCTTCCAGGCATGCACTCTCTGAAAACCTAGGTGGCTACTCCAGGTGATGTGGGATGTGACTGCAGGTCCACTCGTGGCTCTTTACAGCGATCTGGGGGCCTGGGAAGAGTGTGGGCTTCGGGGTGGGCTCAGCCTGTTTCCGGATCCTGGTTCTGGTTTTTCCTGGCTCCGTGATCTTGAGCATTTTCCCAGCATACTCCTACCTCGTGAGGTCTCTGTGGGGAAGCCGTCATCATCAGCCCACTCTACAGATTCCTACAGAGGAACTGACTCTCAAAAAGGTCAGGTTCTCAGCCCGGGTCTGGTGGCTCATGCCTGTAATCCCAGCACTTTGGGAGGCTGAGGCGGGAGGATCCCTTGAGGCTAGGAGTTCAAGACCAGCCCTGGCAACAGAGCGAGACCCTGTCTCTACAAAAATTAGAAAGTTAGCCAGCCATGATGGTGCACTCTTGTGGCTCTAGCTGACTCAAGAGGCTAAGGCAGTAGAATCACTGAAGCCGAGGAGTTCAAGGCTACAGTAAGCTATGATTGTACCGCTGGACTCTAGACTAGGCGACAGAGCCAGACCCTCTCGCTAAAAAGAAAAAAAAATAGGAAAACAAAATTGGAAAAGAAAAGGTCAAGTCCAGGATCACTTGGTTAGCAAATGGCAGAACTAAAATTCAAGCTGAGGTCTGTCTGATGATCTTCCCTATCTCTGCTGAGTTTCTCAAAGTGAGGCCCTGCGATCTCTTGCATCAGGGAGAGTTGTTTGGGGGTTTAATTGTTGAGTTGTTATATATGTACATTTCTGGGCTCTCCCCAGAATCTCCAGAGGCATCCGAGGTTCTGGGTTTGAAGTAGGGCCCAGGAATCTTTGTGTTAACGAGCTCACAGGGAGATCTAACGGCAGGATGGAGTTTGTGGGCCCCATATGGCCGCCTGAGCATGATGTGTCCTCACTCTCAGCACTGACCAGGCACGCCTATGGGGAGGACACCTACGTGATCAGCGCTCTGCCTCCCGCCGAGGTGCCTGCCTGCACTGTTGCCCCGGAGGAGGGTACTGTTCTGACGAGCTTCGCCATCTTCTGCAACGCCTCCACAGCCCTGGGACCCTTGGAGTTCTGCTTCTGTCTGGAATCAGGTACCGGCTGAGGACTGTGCTCTTCCCTCAGATCCTGGGCTCATCTTCTTGCAGAACAGGGGCCTGTTCTCTATGGAAGCTGCAAAGAATGTGTTCTGTGTGTGAAAGAGGTTGCCAGGATGAGGGCTTCCATAAAGCTTAACCCCTAGCCCCAAAACACTGACCCAGCCATCATTCCACCGAGACATGAGAAGAAGGTCCTCCACAACTAGAAGCCCAAATCCATTGTCCTCGCATGGGGGACATTGATGGAGTGAAATGAACAAGGATACCCAAAACTATGACCTTGTAGGGCGGCCACCAAGACACCATCCCCCAAGCCCCACTCACCACACACACAGACACACACACACACATGCACACACACACTCGGAGTAGCTGAGACTCCAAGAAACCTGGAGCTACTCAAGAAGACAGAGATGGGTCTGGTTAACAGAATCTTCAACAATTTTATTGATGCTGCTTTGCAGGCAGCCCCAGGGAATGGGTGATACTGCAGGACGAGCTGAGCTGAAAGAACGTTTTTGCAAAGGTGTACAGGTGACAAACATGGAAGACCCCATCCACAAGGCATAAAACCCTGCACAGTCTCCCTGCTGTCACCCTAACCACCCACATCCAGGGACAGCCACAGGGCATTAGCAGGAGAGATGGGGGAGCCACTCGCATTGCATTTATTCTTCCGTTTGGGGAGTGCTTGGTCCTTGGAGGGCTCATCTGAGCCCTTATCTCCACCTGGTGGGCTTTGGCTTCTTTTTTTAGTTCGTCTTTTTTTTTTTTTTGAGACAGTTTTGCTCTTGTTGCCCAGGCTGGAGTGCAGTGGCACAATCTTGGCTCACTGCAATCTCTGCCTCCCGGGTTCAAGCGATTCTCTTGCCTCATCCTCCCGAGCAGCTGAGATTACAGGCGCCTGCCACCACACCCAGCTAATTTTTGTATTTTTAGTAGAGATGGAGTTTCACTACGTTGGCCAGGCTGGTCTCAAACTCCTGACCTCAGGTGATCCATCCGCCTCAGCCTCCCAAAGTGCTGGGATTACAGATGTAAGCCATGTGCCCAGGAGGGCTTTGGCATTTTGTGCTCTGAAAATGCTCTAGTCAGGTTGTAATTTTCCTCCAAAGTCAGGTACCAGGAGTGTTGCCAGGATGCTCCCCCAAATCCAGCGTCAAACATCACAATGGCATAAACATTGCACCTTGATTAGGGAAAGAGTACATCAGCTACTGTAACACCCAAGGGAGTGTAGTTTTCACAGTGCCCTGTCTCATAGATGTGGAAACACACCGCTGTTAAGAGGGCTGTGAATGGGGCTGAGTCTGAAAGGAAAAAGTTCAAGCAAGGTAAGTGGATTTTATTTCAAACCTGCGTCCTGCCAGAGGGAAAGGCCAGGACAGCTGCTCTAATTCCAATAGGCTATTCCGCTGTAGTACCTCTCCCGCCTCGTCCAAGTGAGCACGGAGGCAGGAAAGTGTGGCTACAGAAAAACGAGTCCTAGGCCAGGCATCGTGGCTCATGCCCATAATCCCAGCACTTCGGGAGGCCAAGGTGACTGGATCACCTGAGGTCAGGAGTTCGAGACCTAATTTTTACATTTTTTTTTTTTGTAGAAACAAGGTCTTCCTAAGTTGCCCAGGCTGGTCTTGAACTCCTCGCCCCTGAGCTAATTTTTAAGTTGTCATTGTTGCTCCTCCTCCCCCTCCTCCTTCTTTTTCTTCCTCTTATAATTTGGTTTACCACCTTGACTTAAAAAAAACAAAACAAAACAAAAAAAACCTGTAAATGGGATATTTTTCCTGCAATTTTTATGGATTTTAGTAAAATTATTCCAAAGTTACAGCAACCTGCAGTTGCTTAGAGAAGACAGCAAATCAGCATATGTGACTGTCTCTTACATGAAAGTGTGGAATCCCAAGAGCCTACTATGCCTTCAAGAGCTGTGACTTTTGTGTCCCTGTGATCAGGCTCTCCCTGAGTGGGTTGCAGTCTACCTGGGGCTTAGAGATGCCCCCTCATTGGTCAATTTCTGGTCTTGCCAGGTTCCTGCCTACACTGTGGCCCTGAACCTGTCCTCCCATCAGTGTATCTGCCACTTGGAAAGGAGAACAATGACTTCGTGCTGACAGTAGTTATTTCTGCCACCAATCGTGCAGGGGACACACAGCAGACCCAGGCTGTGGCTAAGGTGGGTGGTGGCAGTGGCCACTGTTTCTTTACTGAGAAAAATTCTCCACCCTTATGAACTTCACCAAAAGGATGGCTGGATGGAAGATAGCCAGGGGCATAGCCAGATGAGTCACTGTTTCATCCATTCCTTCCACAAATATTTACAGAGCATCTACCATGGGCCATGTCCTGGGGGTACAGCCAGGGACACAACAGACATGGTCTCTACCTTTGTAGATCTTATGATTTAGTGGCTAGAATTGGGGGAGGGTCCTGGGAGCTGGTGGGTGAGGGGGGTTGGAGAATGCCTCTGGCATGAGTTAGGCCAGCACCTTCAAAGGGCTCAGAGGAAGTAGGACCAAAATTAGCCAACAAGGACTCAAGGAAGGGCCTGGATAAGATCCCAAGATTTCAAGCATCATAGGCCGGGTGGAGGTGGAAGAGGTTGAGACCAAGAGGAGGAGGGTAGCCAGTGGTAGAGCAATGACTTGCGCCAGCCTGGAG
Organism: Macaca thibetana thibetana; assembly: GCF_024542745.1. Classification (NCBI taxonomy): domain Eukaryota; kingdom Metazoa; phylum Chordata; class Mammalia; order Primates; family Cercopithecidae; genus Macaca; species Macaca thibetana. The sequence goes on along the minus strand of NC_065597.1, from coordinate 24,190,341 downwards.
CTGACCAAGGCTTGGTTTGGGTGGCTGTCAGCTGCCTGGTGCAAGCAGGTCTGGGTGCCCTCTAGCCTCAGGAAGTGCCCAAGGACTCCCAGGTGAGGCCAAAGGCGTCCAAGCCTGCTCTGGCCCCATGTGACTTCAGAGGCCAGGTTCTTCCTAGCAGGTTCTGAGCACATTTCTGATTTCCCAACAGGTGGCACTCGGAGACACATGGGTTGAGGATGTAGCATTCCAGGCTGCAGTGTCAGAGAAAATCTCCACCTCTCTGCAAGGCGAGGGTGGCCCCAAGCAGCTCCTCCAGCTGGCCAAGGCCGTGTCCTCCGTGCTGAACCAAGAGCACAAAAGCCAGGGCTCAGGACAGCCACTGAGCATGGACGTCAGACAGAAGGTGCCCGTGGGAAGAGGGGGGGCTCCTTTCATTCCCTTCCTCTGGGGCTCCAGGGTCTGCATGTGGCCATTTGGGCTGTGCATCAAGGTTCATGGATCGGGGAGAAACCTGTGGTGTCTCCCAAGAGGCTGACACCACCTCCCTCTCTGGTCTTTTGGGTGAGTGACATAAAGCGAAGAAAATGCCTTCTTCCTTGGTAACCTGTTTTTTCGGCTGGCCCTCATGGAGGCACAGGCCTCTGGGATGGGGGGAGTTTAGAACCCATCACCCTCTCCCCTTCATGTTTCAGATGACAAGGCAGAGCCCCAGAGGAGAAAGGGGACTGCCCTCGGTCCTATGGGTAGCGGTTTGGGGTTGGACCTCAGATGGTGTCCCAGCTTTGTCACTTACCATTTGCATTGTCACAGGCCAGGGACAGTTTCAGTTTATAAGCCTCAGTTTCCCCATATGGAAAAGAGGAATAAGAATACTAGTCTCCTCATACAATTGTGGTAAGAGTTAAATAAGAATTACAATCACTGCAACTAAAAAACTAGATAAGATCGCCAACATTCAACCATTTTTAATCCACAAAAACGGCCGGTCCATGTTACAACCTAGTATGATAAACTATTGCAGAACATACGATTGTGTCCACTCCCAGCGCGTGCCGCATGAGTTTGCATGTGTCTGTGCATACAAACACACACACACACACCCCCCTGTGGGCACGGAGAAGAGAAGAAAGACTTCTTTTGGCCCCCGGAAATGTTTGCAGGAAAGTACTGAGTGTGGTGCTGGAGGCCCAGTAGGTACTTAATACACAAAGCAGGATTGTCATTGTGATCGCTTACACAGAGAAACTAACATGTATCAAGCACCTGCTATGAGCTGCCAGGCTCTGACTGAGGGCTTCATGGATCTGTAATCCCCACTACAACCCTGGGAGGTAAATGGTGAGGCCTCCATCTATGTTACAGCTGAGGAAACAGAGGGTAGGAGAATCAGAGGTGCCTCCCTGGGTCCCTATGTCTGGTAAGTGGTGAAGCCGGGGTTCAATCCCAGGTTAGAGGATCCCCCTCCACCTCTAGCACTCTTACCCCAGACCTTTGTTCCACATTCCCTACCCCATCCCCTCTGCCACATACATACACGTTAACTCTCACACATACATACACACACTTTCACACACACTCTTATGCACACACACACACATACACACACTCACATATGCTCGCACACACTCACACACACATTCACACACTCCCACTCACACATACCCACACAGATGCTCACACACTCATACACACATACATGCACTCACTCATATTGACACAGGCTGACACTCACAAACTCATACACACACTGACAGGGGCTCACACACAGTCACACTCACATATACACACACATACACATGCACATACAAACTCACACACATGCTCACACACATACACTGACACACTCACACATTCATACACACACATACTTACACCTACACACATTTATGCTCTCACACACACATACACACACTCACACTCACACACTTTCACACACACACAGCTCTCATTCCTGGTCGCATTCACTCTGAGAAGTATCAGTGGTAAACTTCCCCTGGACATCCTGTGGTCCCCAAGCACGCAGACCACACAGCCTAACCCACGGTCTCTCCATGCAATGCCCGGGGCCTGGCACAAGACAGATGTCAAACTCTCACTGGGCAGCTGAGAAGATGTTAACAAGGGCTCTGTTGAGAGAGGTGTGCGCAGGGCTTAGGGCACAAACTAGACAGCATGGAGGACCCCAGGGGCCCGGCCTGCCGTGAGCAGGATCCACTGGGCCAAAATTAAGGTGTTGGCAGAGCTGCAAACCTGGAGGCTCCAGGGGAGAAGGCATTCCTTGCCTTTTCCAGGTTCTAGAGGCCACCTGCACTCCTTGACTCCTACCTTCAAAGCCAGCCATGCAGCATCTCCAAAGCCCTCTCCTTTCCCTCTCTCTCTCCCCACCCTTTCCTCATCCTCTTTCCCTCTCTTTCTCTTCCCGCTACCCCTACCTCCATCACCCATCTCCTTTTCTGATTGACGCTCCTGCCTTCCTCTTAGAAGGATCGTGTGATGACGTTGGTCCCACCTGTTTATCTGGGATAATCTCTCCATCTCAGAATCCTTAACTTAATTGCATCTCCAAAATGACTTAGCCAAAGTGCCTTTTGCCACATGCAGTAACATATTCACAGGTTTCAGGGATGTGAATGTGGGCATCTTGAGGAGGCTGTTATCTGCCTAATCACACATCATACAAGGCAGACAGAGGTCTGCAGGGCTTTACAACCCCCCAGTGAGGCCAGGTGTGGTGATTTACGCCTGTAATCCCTGTCCTTTGGGAGGCTGAGGCAGGCGGATCACTTGAGGTCAGAAGTTCAAGACCAGCCTGGCCAACATGGCAAAACCCTGTCCCTACTAAAATCACAAAAAATTAGCTGGGCGTGGTGGTGTGCACCTGTAATCTCAGCTACTCAGGAGGCTGAGATCTGAGAATCGCTTGAACCCAGGAGGCGGAGGTTGCAGTGAGTCAAGATCATGCCACTGTACTCCAGCCTGGGTGACAGAGAGAGACTCTGACTCAAAAAAAAAGAAGAAGAAAAGAAAAGAAAAAGAACCCCCTAATAAGCCTGGTCACTCCTGACCCTGCATCTTCCTGACACTACTTCATGGAGCCATGGAATTACATTTCCTCTCCCTGCCTTTCTCCCGCATGCCAAGGTCAGGGAGCATGTGCTGGGGTCGCTGTCAACAGTCACCGCCAGCTTGGAGGACATGCAGAGGGTGCAGGAGCTGGTCGAGGTGCTGAGAGAGGTGACCCGCCGGAGTAGGGAACTCACACCCTCGGCCCAGGTGAGTAGCTTCCATCTACTGAGGCTACCGTGGGACACGCTCCTCCATGGCAGGTGGGTGATCAGCATAGGTTGAAGGGGTCCCTTGGTCACAGGGCTCTCCTGGGGCTGCCAAGACCTCTGCCATCTTCTTTCCAGGGGTCCTGCATGGGGGATTCATGGGAAGGTGCCCCTCCTGCAGCCCATGTATCTCACGCTGGGTGAGAGGGCCTGTTTGCCCAGACTCTCACTCCTCCATCTGCTGGTGAGCAACTTGAGGGAGTAACTGAATCTCATTAATATTTGGGTGGCCAAGTGTGAGTCCAGTCACTGCTACTGACTGCTCATGTTCTCAGCTTCAGTGCATGCCAACCTGACATCTGGCTGCCAGCTCCTGCCCTTCCTTATCCTTCTAGGGGTCTTCTCTGACCCTCAGAGCCTACTCTACCTGCCCATATGGCTGCGAATTCATGCAGTGTTCAGCAACTAATAGAGCTGGTGTATAAATACCCCAGCTCCCTCACCCCTCTTGATGGATAATCCCAAGCAGGAGTGAATCCCAGGTAATGGGCTTGATCACACTTCTGTACTGGCTTCCACCCTTCCCTGTGTCACACCTCCTACTCCCCACAAATGTTTCTTGGGATTATCTCCAAATAAATGACTTGCTCTCAAATCCTTGCTCCAGGATCTGCTTCTTGGAGAACTCAGATTAAAACACCATGTTCTCAGGGTTCTGACAGCCAATAGAAACCATAGGCCAGGTGTGGTGGCTGATGCCTGTAATTCCAGCATTTTGGGAGGCAGAGGCAGGAGGATTGCTTGAGGCCAGGAATTTGAGACCAGTCTGAGCAACATAGTGAGACCTCATCCCTTCAAAAACAAAACAAAGGCCAGGCACGGTGGCTCATGCCTGTAATCCCAGCACTTTGGGAGGCCGAGGCAGGTGGATTGCCTGAGGTCAGGAGTTTGAGACCAGCCTGGCCAACATAGTGAAACCCCATTTCTATTAAAAATACAAAAATTAGCTGGGCGTGGTGGTGTGCGCCTGTAGTCCCAGCTACTTGGGAGGTTGAGGCAGGAGTATCGCTTCAACCCGGGAGGTGGAGGTTGTGAGCTGAGATCGTGCCACTGCACTCCCAGCCTGGGTGATAGAGACTCAGTCTCAAAAAACAAACAAACAAAAACAAAGCAAAACAAAATTGGTTGGGCATCATGGTGCACACCTGTAGTCCTAGCTACTCGGGAGGTTGAGGTGGGAGGATCAATTGAGCCCAGTAGGTCAAGGCTGCAGTGAGCCGTGATTGTGCCACTGCACTCCAGCATGGTTGACAAAGCAAAACTCTATGAAAAAAATAACAATAAAAAGAAGCCCTAAAAACAGGGAAAGTGGGTCAGCACTTTGGGAGCCTGAGGCAGTAGGATCACTTGATCCCTAGAGTTCAAGCCCAGTCTGTGCAACATAGGGAAACCATATCTCTACCAAAAAAAGAAAAAAAAAAAAAAAAAGCCTAAATACTGGCGTATACCTGTAGTCCCAGCTACTCAGGAGGCTGAGGCATAAGGATCACTTGAGCCCAGGAGTTCGAGGTTACAGTGAGCCATGCTTGCGCTACTGCACTCCAGCCTGGGCAACAGAGTAAGACTCTGTCTCAAAAACAAACAAACAAACAAAAAAACAGAAGAGGAGAGAACTGTCCTGGCTTTGACCCACCCACTCTGGTGGCAGGTTGTGCCCCTAAAATCTTCCAGCCTGAAGCCAACAAGGCTGGTCTTGATTCTGGGGCTTATTCATGATATCACACTTTCCATTTACACATCCATTTGCTAATCCATCTATTTACATGCATATACACTGTATACACATGTACCTGTACACATCCTCCACTCTATCCTTCTATCCATTCATGCATGCATTAATTTCATCATTCATTTAACAAATGCTTCCTGAATGTCAAGTACGTGCCAGGTGTCAAGTACGTGCCAATGTGCAACTCGTTGAGAATTCAGCAGCAATCATGTAGACATGGCATCTGCCATTAAGGTCCTTTCAGACTACTGAGACAGCCAGACATTAGACAAATAATTTCACAAATACATATAAAACTACAAAATTTGAATATGTACTGCATCCATCCACCCATCCACCCACACAACCATCCACCTATTCATTCATCTACCATCCACCCATCTATTCATCCATCATTCATCCATCCTCCATCCATTTATCTTCCACCCATTCATCCATCCACCTATCATCCATCCATCTATCCACCCACCCACTTATCCATCCTCTATTCTCCATCTATCCATCCATCCACACACCATTCATCCATCCACCCACCATCCACCCATCCATCCATCTACCATCCATCCACCCACCCATCCATCCGTCCATTCATCACCCATTCATCCTCCATCCACCCATTCATTCATCCTCCATCCATCCATTTTCCACCCATCCACCTATCATCCATACATCCATTTATCCAATTGCCTATCCATCCTTCATTTGTCCATCCATCCATCCATCCCCTAGTCATTGAATGCTCCTGAAGACCTACTGTGTGCTGGGCACTGTGCAGGGCACTCTGGGAAGGATTCAGAGGCAGACCAGGCTACTTTTCTGAAGGATCTTAGAGGACTGTAAGGTGGGAGGACCTGGTCTCAAACCAGAGATACAGGGAGCTTGTATGCCAGGTCTAGCTCAGCTCTTTCCTGGCTTGTTCCCCTCCTTGCTTCCCTTGTCCCTTGAATGACACAGGAATGGTTTATCTTAAGCGGGGGCTCATACTGCTTTTCCTTATTTGGGTGAACCCAGTGGGAGGCCAGCTGGGCTCTACAGCATGCCAGTGAGTCCCTGTTGACAGTGAGTGCCAAGGCCCGCCCTGAGGACCAGAGGCGCCAGGCAGCCACCAGGGACCTGTTTCAGGCTGTGGGCAGTGTGCTGGAAGCTTCCCTGAGTGACAGACCAGAAGAACTTGCCGAGGCCAGCGGCAGCCAGGTGGGTGTCCAGGCCAGATGCAGACCTCATACACTCTGAATGCTTAACTTACATCAGCTTTTCTAGGTGGAGCTTTCCCCCCATCTTGCAGATGAGGAAACTGAGGCACAGAGGTCAAGGTGTTGCCCTGAGAGCTGTAAGAAAATTTCCAGAGAGCAGGGCTTCCGGGAGGCAGTGTGGAGTGGTGGGCAAATCACAGGCTCTGGAATGAGACAGCCTGAGTTTGAATCCTGCTTCTGTTACTTAGGAGGCTTGTGACCTGGGCAAGATACAGAGTTTACCTAAGCCTCTTTTCCTCATGTGTAAATCAAGGCACTCTGCTTCACCCCAAATAAGCTGCCAAATGGAGAGATCATATGGACCCCCTAGGAGGTCTGGGTAAAACCCTGGCTCATTTTACCAAGAACACAGAAGAGAGGCAGCTGCCAGAGTAAGAACAGGTTGTAGCACTGTCTCACATGGCCCCAGCATCCTGGTGGGGACATAGCCTCCTAGATGGCATAATGACAGAGCCACAAAACCCATTTCTTGCTGTTGCACAGTTCTTTGTCACATGGGGCCATCACCTCTATTCAGGAAGAAGTGAAAGACACACAACACACAAAGATGCTTGGATGCACACACACACATACTCAGACACACTCAATCTCTACAAACACACTCACACACAAAAACACAGGGCCACGCTCACACTCACGTGCAAGCTCACACGCACACTGAGAGGCCTCACACTCTCACATGGCCTGAAGAACACACTTTTGCACACAGGTGCACATTTACACGCACACATCTTCACACAGGGCCATGCAGTCACATGTACTCACATACTCACAGACTGCCACATATGGTTGCACGCTCCATAATCATGCAATCACCTATGCACACTCAAACACCGTATGCACATACACGCTCAGGACCACGCTCACATTCACGCAGACATACACACGCTCAAACACTGCCATTCACATGCAGTGACATCACCCTCACACTTGTGTGTTCATGTGCGTGCACACATGCACACACACACACGATTTGTGCCCCAGTAGGGATTCTGTGCAAACATCCCGCCCTTCCTGGGTCCCCGCACCAGCCGTGGTGTCAGGATGCACCTCATCTGGGAGTTGGGATGGGTGGGGAGCAGATTTGAAGCCCAGGAGACCTGGTGAAATGGCCTCGCTCTCAGCTGTCCATTTCCCCTGGAACAAGCCATAGGGTGCTGGCAGATGTCAGCAGCCCAGACAGCCACATTGCCTGATGGCTCAGCACACAGGCTCTGTAGCCATATGCTTCGCCGTGAGTCCCAGCTCTTCCCCTTATCAGTGTGTGACCTCCCACAGTCTCCTGTCCTCTCTGTGCCTCCATCCCCCTTCTGTCCAATGGAGCTAGTGAAGCCCCTGCCACACCAAGTTACTGTGAGGACGGAATGGGCTCACAGAAGCCAGTCTGGAAACTTTATGAGTGCTGCTTTTGGGCCACCTCCGAGGCTGTCTTTCTGCCTCCTCTCTGTCCTCTCCCAATCCCTCCTGAAGGTGCCACATTGGCCTGGTGACAGTAACCAAAGATGGCATATGGGAGCAGGTCCGTAGCAATATTCTCCTGCCTCCTTTTCCAGAGTGCCACAGTGCTGCGGCTGCTTGGAGTCATGGAGCATGTGCAGACCGCCCTCCTGCTGGGAAAACTGCCGGGGGGCCTTCCAGCCGTGCTGGCCACCCCCTCCATCTCTGTGTACACAAACAGGTACAAACCAGCTACACCATGGGTCCCCAAGAAAGCTCATCCCCTAACCTGGCTCATTCCACACCCGCACTCCAAAACCTTGTGCTAGGCAGAGCTCAGGAGACCAGACTTGGAGAAGGAGAAGTGATGGGACCTAGAGCTGGGAAGGGCTTTCCACCGAGAGAAGGTCCCCTTGTCACCATGTTGAGTGTTTGCACAGCACAGGAAGGGAGGCATGGAGTTGCCTCCATGCCTGGGGCCAAGCCCAGTGTTAGATCCACCTGAAGGAGTCCTGAGAGATGGTCACATGGCAGCTGTGCAGGCGAGGGGACTGAATGAATAGGACCAGCCTTCTGTTAACCATGCCCTGCGTGTGTCTGGCCAGCCGCTGCTCCTTGGGCCTGTAGGAATTCAAGATCCACTTACCTTGGGCTTGTACACACACACACACACACACACACACACACACACAGGGCTCATCGAGCACTGACGCCATACCTAGGATGCTCCACACCATCCATTCCTCCACCTGACAAGCAGGAGCTGGACAATGCTGCTGGCAACACTGGGACCCCGTGCCCCAAGCCTCGGTTCCTCCTGCCAGGGTTTCCCTCTTAGATCTCAGAGACAGTTTCCCGAAGCAGTATCCTGATTAGAGGAACGATCTGAAATGGGGTCCCCAACACGATCAGAAAGGGGCAAAGTCAAAGACCAGAAAAGATGGGGCTGGGTCAAGACATGGCATCAGAGGTCAAGGTAGGAAGGGAAGATAACCCTGGAGAAAAATCTGCGTCCAAGCTCATTTATTCATTCAATGAAAATATTGATGGACTACCTGTTATATGCCAGGCGCTGCTGTAGACATTGGAGGTATAGCAGTAAACAAGGCTGGCAAAGCCCCACTCTCAAGGAGCCTCCAGTCTAGCTGCCTCTTGTGCTGCTTCTGCTGAAACAAACATGCTGAACCACCTATAGGGATCCAAACACACCCCCACTCTGATGGTGAAGCTGGGCTCCCAGTTGTGCAGGAGGTGTGGGGTCTTCCTCGACACTGACTTTCTCCTCCCTCCCCTGCCACTTCTGTTCTCACCTTGTGGCCAGAATACAACCCTGGAGTTGGCAAGGCTCCTCCCTGCGCACAGATGCTGCAGACTCTGCAACCTTCATGCTGCCCACTGCCTCCTTGCTCGGCTCTCTGGAGGACGGCCAGGAGCCTGTGGATATAAAGGTAACAACAGCAGTAGCGTCCTTGGGGACAGCCTTTACAGTTTGCAGAGCACTTTCACAGGCATTTGCTCATTTGTGTTGAGTATGATGGTGCCCACTGTGCCGGTGAGCTTCAATGATTTTCGCAAAGCCACAAGTAAGTGGCTCTGCCGGGCTTCAGACCCAGACCTCTGGGCTCCCAGATTCACCCTCTTTCCATTGTGTTGCAAAATTCTCCAACAGCCTTGATTCAGGTAGTCACTGGAAATAAAGCTCTTCCAGCTTAGTGCCATAACTTGGAAATGGCCAACCCAGGCTCTTTTCCATCCGCAAATTAAAGCACATCTGACCGTGTACTCCCTGAGCCCTAATGAAAGCAAATGTGTTTCTCTTAAAGACTTACTGGCTTTTGGGGAAGAAAGACTGGGATGGGGAGGCTGAGGAGGGCGGATCACCTGAGGTCAGGAGTTCGAGACCAGCCTAGTCAACATGATGAAACCCCATCTCTACTAAAAATACAAAATTAGCCGGGTGTGGTGGTGCACACCTGTAATCCCAGCTAGTCAGGAGGCTGAGGCAGGGGAATCACTTGAACCCGGAAGGCGGAGGTTGCAGTGAGCAGAGATTGTGCCATTACACTCCAGCCAGGGTGACAGAGCGAGACTCTGTGTAAAAAAAAAAAAAAAAAAAAAAAGACTTGGATGGTTTTACAGTCCAGTCATTGCTCAGCCAAGGCAAATCTGATCTGGGTCCTCTAGGGCAGGCTCTCTGCGGCCTCAGCCCTGACGCTGGAAACATGCCAGGGGAAGCAGTGGCAGCGGAAGGTAGGCCCCACCTGCCCCACACGCCAGGGCTACTGCTCCTTGAGTCTGAGGACCTTGCCTTTCACCTGCCAGCTTCTCAGGGGCCTTGGCCAACACTCCTTGCTCTCGGTTTCAGATGATGAGTTTCCCAAAGAGCCCCTTTCCAGCCCGAAGCCACTTCGATGTCAGCGGGACTGTCGGTAGCCTCCGTGTGACCAGCCCTAGCGGTCAGCTCATACCTATGAAGAATCTGTCGGAGAATATCGAGGTAGAAGTTTGGGGTGTCGTCAGAAGTCAGGTGGGAGTTCAGTGGAGTTCAGTGGCATGATCTCAGCTCACCGAAACCTCTGCCTCCAGGGCATAAATGATCCTTCCAACTTAGCCTCCCAAGTAGCTGGGACAACAGGTGCAAGCCACCACACCCAGCTGATTTTTTTTTTTAAAGTTTTGGTAGCGACAAGTTCTCACTATATGGCCCAGGCTGGTCTTCAACTCTTGGGCTCAAGCAATCCTCCCTCCTTGGCTTCCCAAAGTGCCAGGATTACAGGCATGAGCCACTGCGCCTGGCCGCATTTCTGTCTTCTTCTTTTTTTTTTTTTTTTTTTTTTTTTTTTTGAGGTGGAGTTTTGCTCTCGTTGCCCAGATTAGAGTGCAATGGCGAGATCTCAGCTCACTGCAACCTCTGCCTCCTGGGTTCAAGTGATTCTTCTGCCTCAGCCTCCCAAGTAGCTGGATTATAGGCACTTGCCACGACGCCAGGCTAATTTTTTGTATTTTTAGTAGGGACGGGGATTCACCATATTGGTCAGACTGGTCTTGAACTCCTGACCTCAGGTGATCCACCTGCCTCGGCCTCCCAGAGTGCTGGGATTACAGGCGTGAGCCACCATGCCCGGCCTCTGTCTTCTTTTTCAACTTGGTTGAAATTGAAAGTTGGCCAATTATTTTTTTAAAAAATGGTTAAAGAAGAGAATCATTCAAAATGATCCTTACCAGCCAGTCATGGTAGTTCACACCTGTAATCCCAGCACTTTGAGAGGTCAAGGTGGGAGAATCACTAGAGGCCAGGAGTTCAAGACCAGCCTCAGCAACAATGTGAGATACCATCTGTACAAAGAACACAAAAATTAGTCAGGTGTGGTGGCATGCATCTGTGGTCCCAGCTACTCAGGAGGATGAGGCAGAAGGATTGCTTATGCCCAGGAGGTTGAGGCTGCAGTGAACCAAGATTGGTTTAAAAAATAACAGCACCAGGCCGGGCGCGCTGGTGCATGCCTGTAATCCCAGCACTTTGGGAGGCTGAGGCGGGTGGATCATGAGGTCAGAAGAGCAAGACTGTCCTGACCAATGTGGTGAAATGCCGTCTCTACTAAAAAAAAAATACAAAAATTAGCTGAATGTGGTGGCGTGTGCCTGTAATCTCAGCTACTCGGGAGGCTGAGGCAGGAGAATGGCTTGAACCCGGGAGGCAGAGCTTGCAGTTATCATGCCACCGCACTCCAGCCTGCCAGCCTGGTGACAGAACAAGACACCATCTCAAAAAAAAAACAAAACAAACAAACAAACAAACAAAACAAAACAAAACAAAAAACAGCAAACAAAAAAAGGTCCTTACCCTAGCTTAATCATTGTACTTAACTTAAAACTATAAATGTATGTTCATTCACCAATCCTTGGATAACCAGAGTTTTCCTGGTTATATATACCTGTTGTTTGGAATTTTAGTTATCTTCATTCCAGAAACCACTCCCATTACACAGCCTCTAAAATGTCCAGTTAGGCTGGGCGCGAGGGCTCACACCTGCAATGCCAACACTTTGGGAGGCCAAGGCGAGTGGATCACCTGAGATCAGGAGTTTGAGACCAGTCTGGCCAACAGTAAAACAGTTTGCAGAGCACTTTGACATGCATTAGCTCATTTCTGTTTAGTAAAACTCCGTCTCTACTAAAAATACAAAAAGCTGGGCGTGCTGGCGGGCGCCTGTAGTCCCAGCTACTCAGGAGGCTGAGGCTGGAGAATCACTTAAACTTGGGAGGCAGAGGTTGCAGTGAGCCGAGATTGCACCACTGCACTCTAGCCTGGGCAACAGAGCAAGACTCCATCTCAAAAAAAAATAATAATAAATAAATAATAAAATAAAATATCCAGTTAGATTTTCTTTAAAGTTAAACAAAAACATAAACATGCCATGTTACAATATAAGTTCATGTTTTTCAAAATTTTAATGATTTTATTCTAGTCTTCTACAATTTTCTCATCAATGCCTAATTCAATAACAATTTTTAATGATCTCTATGTTATCATCCCTGGAACCTGTGGATATGTCACCTTAAATGCAAAAGGAAGGTCAGGTGCGGTAGCTCACACCTGTAATCCCAGGACTTTGGGAGGCTAAAGTGGGAGGATCACTTGAGTCCAGGAGTTCAAGGTTATAGTGAGCTGTGGTCATGCCATTGCCCTCCAGCCTGGGCAACAGAGCCAGGCCCTGTCTAAAAACAAAAACAAAACAAAACTGCCGAAGGGATTTTGCAGATGTGCTTGAGTCTTGCCCATCCTCAGATGGGGAGATTATCCTGGGTTATCCGGTGGGTTCCGTGTCATCCCAAGGGTCCTTATAAAAGGGAGGCAGAAAGGGAGGTGACTCCAGAAGACAAAAAAGTGACTTGATGACAGAAGCAAGAGGCTGGAGTGATGCGAGGAAGGGGCTGTGAGCTAAGGAATGCAGGCAGCCACCAGAAGCCGTAAAAGGCAGGGAAGCAGGTTCTCCCCTAGCCCTGGGAAACTGATTTTGCACTTCCAGCCTTTAGAACTCTAAGATAACAACTGTGTATTGTCTTAAGCTTCCCACAATGGTCATTTGTGATAGCAGCCATAGGAAACTAATACAATGAGCAAAGCCCGGCCTGGATTTCGGTTCCCAGGTGCTCAGGCCACACAGCTCTGCACAGCAGCCCTGATGCCCATGGGCTGGCATTGCCTTCCTGGCATCCCTTCAATAGGATTGTTTCTGAGCACAGATCCTGCTGCCCCGGCATTCACAAGGACACAGCCAGCCAACCGTGTTGAACCTGACCAGTCCTGAAGCTTTGTGGGTGAACGTGACTTCAGGGGAGGCAACCTTGGGGATTCAGCTGCAGTGGAGACCGGACATCGCGCTCACGCTCAGCCTAGGCTACGGCTACCACCCCAACAAGAGCAGCTACGATGCCCAAACTTACCTCGTACCAACGGCGGCTTCAGGTAGGCCTGTGACCATTTCCTGAGCTGCTGCCTGGGGTATGATCAGCTTCACTTGGGAATCAGAAGCCATAGCAAGAAAAGCAAAGAAAAAAAACCACCCCACACATTCAGTGGCTTATTTTTTGTTGGTGTTACTATTTGCCAACATTAGGTGAGCACTTACTATATGCCCCGAGGAAGTTTACAAGCTCATATGGAACTGACCTCATTGCAATCCTCATGACAACCCTTGGGAGAGGGAATTATCGAAATTTCCACTTTCAGCAAGGTGTGGTGGCTCATGCCTATAATCCTAGCACTTTGGGAGGCCGAGCCAGGCAGATCACTTGAGGTCAGGAGTTCAGGACCAGCCTGGCCAACATGGCGAAACCCCGTATCTACTGCAAATACAAAAAGTAGCTGGGTGAGGTGGCGTACACCTGTAATCCCAGGTACGTGGGAGGCTGAGGCACAAGAATAGCTTGAACCCAGGAGGCAAAGTTTACAGTGAGCTGAGATCATGCCACTGCACTCCAGCCTGGATGACAAAGCAAGACTCTGTCTGAAAACAAAACAAAACAAAACAAAACAAAACAAAAACTCTACTTCCAGATAAGAACAAAGAGGTTAAGGAAAAGGAACTGGTCTGAGATCATACAGCCAGTAAGGAGCAGAATCTGTGTTTGAGCCGTTGTCTGTCTGAGTCAGCCATGCACCCCGATTGGGGAGTGCCCCTTCTTCTATGCTCCTGGTCTCAGGAGGAGAAAGTGCTCCTAGGACATCGGGGGTGGGGCAAAACCAGCCGGGTCTGCTTTCCTGCCAAGTGGCCTCAGTCACCCTCTCCCATGATCTTAACACCCATCTCAAGGAGGCTTCAGGCTGACCTGGAACCCCCTGTCCTACAGATGAGCTGCCCACGTGGATCCTGAGCCCACAGGACCTGCGTTTTGGAGAAGGGGTCTACTATTTGACTGTGGTCCCTGAGTCTGACCTGGAGCCAGTCCCCGGCAGGGACTTCACAGTGGGCATCACCACCTTCCTGTCTCACTGTGTGTTCTGGGATGAGGTCCAGGAGGCTTGGGACGACTCAGGGTGCCAGGTAAGGAGAGAGAAGTGAAGGAGATGGGGCGGCTTGGTGGGCTGTGCCCAGCTCATGCAGGGTCCCCTTTTGCCGTCTCTGGCGCAGCATCTTGTGCCTCTCCATGGGGCCTTTGCTGTTCCTGGTGCCTGGGATACCTGCCTCATCCTTGCTTCAGCCTAAGCATTGTTTCCTGGAGAAAACTGTTCTTAACTCCCTGAGTCTGATTTCCTATTGTGAACCCCAGAGCACACACATCCATAGCATCTAACCCCAGTGCTTTTCATCCATAGCACTTAACAGAGAGGTCATTTCACCTCTACGCATGAGATCATTTAAATGACGTCTGTCTCCCTCCGTCCACTGGGAGCCCCCAATGCGACAGAAACAATGTGCTTTGTTCACCACTGAGAACAAATGGTCACTGACCCAGGCGATGAATGACTCAGGACTCCCTGCTGCCTCTAGGTTGTTAAGGGAGGCCGGGGTGTCATTTCCGAGGGAATGAACTCATAGCTCAGCCCTTAGTTCTGTGCCAGGTGCAGGGCTCCATGCTTTGCTTGCATCGGCTCATCAAATCTGCACAATCATCTGCAAGATAGTTGTGACTCTCATTTTACAGGGGACAAAACAAAGGCTCAGGAAACTCAACTGACTAGTCCCAAATCTTACATCTAGGGCCAGGTGCAGTGGCTCAAGCCTATAATCCCAGTACTTTGGGGGGCTGAGGCAGGCAGATCGCCTGAGGTCAAGAGTTTAAGAGCAGCCTGGCCAACATGGTGAAACCCCATTTCTACTAAAGATACAGAAGTTAGCCAGGTGTGTTGGTGGGCACCTGTAGTCCCAGCTACTCAGGAGGCTGAGGCAGGAGACTTGCTTGAACCCAGGAGGCAGAGGTTGCAGTGAGCCTAGATAATGCCACTGCACTCCAGCCTGGGCGACAGAGCAAGACTGTCACAAACAAACAAACCAAACATCTTCTTTACCCACCAGATGCCCCTAGGGGGTGATTGCGAGCTCCCGGGGGATTGGGGGTGGCCACGTGGGTGTGAAGCACGGGCACAGATGGCAGCCCCTGCCCTGGTTCACTCCCGTCCTCTTCCTGCCCGGCCATGTTGTCTGGCACCACCTGCCCAAGTGTCATCACACCTTCCTGGTGCCGAGATGCCAGCTTAGGACTCAAACCTGCATCCTTCTCTTTCTCTTCCTGTGGTTCCGCCAGGTTATTTTGCTTTTCGGCATAAGCTGACCAACGGTCCCAGCTTGCCCAGGACTGCAGGAGCTCCTGGGACTCAGGACTTTCCGTGTGAAAAACGGGAAAGGCCCTGGCAAACTGGATGAGTTAGTCACACCAGTGTCCTCTCAGCAGCTAGCCTGTTGCTGGACGTAGAATTAGCACCCCACAAATATTTGTCCTGTGAATGAGCATCAGGTAGACCATAGGGGTGAATGCCAAATTTGTGATCATGGTTGCCTATAGGGGATGAGGGACAAAGGGGATCTCAAATTTACTTGCAATATGTATGTATTTTTTTGAGACACGGTCTCACTCTGTCGCCCAGGCTGGAGTGCAGTGGTGTGATCTCAGCTCATTGCAACCTTTGCCTCTGGGGTTCAAGCAATTCTTGTGCTTCAGCCTCCCAAGAAGCTCGTATTGCAGATGTGAACCGCACTGTGGTGTAAGCCTGCAATCCCAGCACTTTGGGAGGCGGAGGCAGGCAGATCACTTGAGATCAGGAGATTGAGACCATCCTGACCAACATGGCGAAACCCCATCTCTACTAAAAATACCAAAATTAACCAGGTGTGGTGGTGCATGCCTGCAATCTCAGCTTTTTGGGAGGCTGAGGCATGAGAATTGCTTGAAGCCAGGAGGCAGAGGTTGCAGCAGTGAGCCGAGATTGTGTCACTGCACTCCAGCCTGGGCGACAGAATGAGATACTGTCTTAGAAGAAGAAGAAAAAAAAAAGGCAAAGCAGACTGGCAACATATACACAGTTGTCCACTGAGAATGATAGATACAAAAATATTATAAATATTATTATTTGCATATTTTAATTAAACAGAAAATATTGTCCAGGCACGGTGGCTCACTCCTGTAATCCCAGCACTTTAGGAGGCTGAGGCAGGCAGATCACGGGATCAGGAGATTGAGACCAGCCTGGCTAACATGGTGAAACCCCGTCTCTACTAAAAATATGAAAAAAATTAGCTGGGTGTGGTGGTGCATGCCTGTAATCCCAGCTACTTGGGAGGCTAAGGCAGGAGAATTGCTTCAACCCAGGAGGCAGAAATTGCAGTGAGCCAAGATCTCTCCACTACACTCCAGCCTGGTGACAGAGTGAGACCTGTCAAAAAAAAAAAAAAAAAAAGAAAAAGAAAAAGAAAAAAAAAGATCAAAAGAGGCTTTTGAAGCTGGTCTCCCAGCGGTCTTCCCACTCCACACACCAATATAGTGTGCACCCTTCAAAGGGAATACCGTTCTCCCTTGAGCTCCAGCAAGCCGGGGTTGAGCTTCCCGAGTGTCTCCACTGATGGCCCCTTTATGGGTTGCAGGTGGGGCCTCGGACCAGCTCCTACCAGACACACTGCCTCTGCAACCACCTCACCTTCTTCGGAAGCACATTCCTGGTGATGCCCAATGCCATCGACATCCACCAGACTGCTGAGCTCTTTGCCACCTTCGAGGACAACCCTGTGATCGTGACCACTGTGGGCTGCCTGTGCCTGGTCTACGTGCTGGTGGTGATCTGGGCGAGGAGGAAGGACGCTCAGGATCAGGCCAAGGTGAGGCTGGGAACCACTGGTGCTGTGTACACCATCCTGGGGAAAACTCCATTGTTTTCAAATAATATTAGGCGTCACGGGAAGAGTGTATTTGTCTACTTAAGATTTTTTCCAGCTGGGCATGGTGGCTTACACCTGTAATCCCAGCACTTTGGGAGGCCAAGGCAGACAGATCATCTGTGGTCAGGCGTTCAAGACCAGGCTGGCCAACATGGTGAAACCCCATCTCTACTAAAAATACAAAAATTAGTCGGGCGTGGTAGTGGGCACCTGTAGTCCCAGCTACTCAGGAGGCTGAGGCAGGAGAATCGCTTGAAACCGGGAGGTGGAGGTTGCAGTGAGCCGAGATTATGCTACTGCACTCCAGTCTGGACAACAGAACAAGACTTCATCTCAAAAAAAAAAAAAAAATTCCAATATATGCAGTATGCCTGACACATACATAGTAGGACTTCAGCCAATATTTATGGCTATCTGAAGAAGAGGTAATGAATGAATGCAAGGTTGCATTGTCACAGAGCTCTGAAAGTCTCTCCGTTCCCACCCCTTCCCGTGAAGCAACATCACTCAGAATTTCATGTGGGTTAAATTTAATAAGATAATAGTTTCAGCATTGATACTGCTGTCTTTGATTCACCCAAGGGATTAAGCATTAATACTTGAAGTGCCTCTGCTGTAGGTTGGTTCCCGGGAAGCAGACTCCGAGTCAAAGTTGAGCATGCAGAGTGTGCAGGGTGTGTAGTAAGGGGGCTTGGGACCTGCACCTGGGAAGGGAGGGAAGGAGGCAGCATGGGCAGAGAAAGAAGCTGAGCTGTGATGCAGCCCAGTGACAGCGCGGCCCAGCTCCTGGGGAGCACCAGAGCTGTCCCAAGTTGAGTTGAGATGCCCAGGTCTTGACCACACCCAGACACTCTGCCAATTGGTCATTGGGTGCTGGCTGCCCCAAGGGGGCACAATCTCAACAGAGGTAGCTGTTGCATTTTTGACCCCATCAACTGAGGCAGTGAACCCTCCGTGGGAGGGGATCTGGACAGCGAATCTTGGAGTTGACTATAGCCTCTGGCCAACTCTGGCTAATTTCTTTTTATTTTCTTTTTGCCAAATTCTTAAAAAATTTTTTTTAATTCTTATGGGTACATGGTAGGCATATATATATGTATGAGGTATATGGGACATTTTGATACAGGCATGCAGTGTGTCATAATCACATTGGGGTAATTGGGGTATCCATGTCCTTGAGCATTTATCCTTTGTGTTACAAACAACCCAATTATACTCTTTTAGTTATTTTTAAATGTACAGTTATTATTGACTGCAGTCACCCTGTTGTGCTATCAAATACTAGATCTTATTCATCTTATTCATTCTTTTTTTTTTTTTTTTTTTCTGAGAGGGAGTCTTGCTCTGTCACCTAGGCTGGAGTGCAGTGGCGTGATCTCTGCTCACTGCAACTTCCGCCTCCTGGATTCAAGCAATTTCCTGCCTCAGCCTCCCGAGTAGCTGGGACTACAGGCACCAGCCACCATGTCCAGCTAATTTTTGTGTTTTTGGTAGAGACAGGGTTTCACCACATTGGTCAGGCTGGTCTCTAACTCCTAACCTCAAGTGATCCACCTGCCTCAGCCTCCCAAAGTGCTGGGATTACAAGCATAAGCCACTGCACCTGGCCTACATCGTATTCATTCTTTCTAATTTTTGTACCCATTAACCACCTCGTCTTTCCCCTGATTCCAGCCCCCGCTACCTTTCCCAGCCTCTGGTGACCATCATTCTACTCTCTATCTCCATGAGTTCATTTGTTGCTAAACTATCTTAACGTTTCATTTCTTTAAAATTCCCTCAGAAACACCACCTGGTTACAAATGTTATGAGAAATCATACATTGTGTACAGAGTTTGTACGGTTCACCAGGTCAAACATTCAATATTCTCAGCTTATCAAGTTCATTTCCAATTTAACTACATGGGGGTCATATCTTATAAAGAATGTACTTTGGGTCCGGACGTGGTGGCTCACGCCTGTAATCCCAGCACTTTGGGAGGCTTAGGCAGGCGGATCACTTGAGGTCAGAAGTTTCAGACCAGCCTGGCCAACATGGTGAAACCTATCTCTAACTACAATACAAAAATTAGCCAGGCATGGTGGCGCACGCCTGTAGTTCCAGCTACTCTGGAGGCTGAGGCAGGAGAATCACTTGAATCTGGGAGCCGGAGGTTGCAGTGACTAAGATCATGCCACTGTACTCCAGCCTGGGCAACATAGCGAGATGCTGTCTCAAAACAAAACAAAACAAAACAAAACAGGAGGAAGAAAAGAACGTACTTCACGTTTTTATTTTCCCAGTGTTTTGCACTTGAAACCCTGCTTTTATGAAGAACAGTTCTCACCCGAGGGGATGAATAAATGGCACATGTAATTTTGCTTTGCCCAACTCATGATTGTCATGAATCGTCAGCTCCTTCTTGGCTGGTGGGTGATGCAGGAACCCACTGAGCAAGGCCTTCCTAATGCTGCCCTTCTCTTCAGGTGAAGGTCACAGTGCTGGAAGACAATGATCCCTTTGCTCAGTACCACTACCTGGTGACAGTCTACACAGGACACCGACGAGGGGCAGCCACGTCCTCAAAGGTACCTGCCCATGCAAGATCCACTGATTGATCAGCACGTCCCACCCAGCCCTGCTATGCCACTGTGGAGTTGCCCACTCCTGGTCTCTGGATTTCAGGTGACTGTCACCCTGTATGGCCTGGATGGAGAGAGTGAACCCCACCACCTGTCTGATCCCGACACTCCAGTTTTTGAGCGAGGAGCAGTGGATGCCTTCCTTCTCTCCACCCTGTTCCCCCTGGGGGAACTGCGGAGCCTCCGGCTGTGGCATGACAACTCAGGGGACCGGCCATCCTGGTGAGTTGGGGGCAGACAAACCATGAGAACCTACCAAGTGCCAGGCCCAGGGCTGAGCACTGGACATTTGCCTCCTTCCTGATCTTCACAAGCCTCTGCAAGACACATAGAATGATCTCTGTTTCATAGACAAGGAAACCCAGGGTCAGAAAAGCCCACTGGTTCATGGTCCACACAAACTGGATCAGTAGCTAGGAGAAGGACTGGAAGCTACAGCCAGCCTCACCTTCAGTGCTAGCCCCACCCTTGTCCCTTTTGCAGCATCAACCTGTGACTTGCCCAAGGTCACACAGCTGGCAAGTTTGGAGCAAGGTTCTCCCCATTCTGAGGCCAAAATGAGAGACCCAGATGAGTGGTGTCCAGTCTGACCACCCGTCAGTAGCTGGCGGCTTTAGAAAAACAATAGCACTTGAATTCACCTACGGGACTAAGCATTAATATCTTAAGTGCGGCCGCTGTAGGTTGCTCCCGGGAAGTAGGCTCTGAGATGGAGTTGCATATGCAGGGTATTTATTACAGGGCCCTGGGACCAGCACCTGGGAAAGGAGGGAAGGAGGCAGAATGGCAGAAAAGTCGAGCTGTGATGCAGCCCAACAGCAGTGCGGTCCGCCACTGGGCAGCTCTGGGGCTGTCCCACGCTGGGTTGGAAC
The DNA here is from genome assembly GCF_024542745.1 of Macaca thibetana thibetana. Classification (NCBI taxonomy): domain Eukaryota; kingdom Metazoa; phylum Chordata; class Mammalia; order Primates; family Cercopithecidae; genus Macaca; species Macaca thibetana. The sequence continues at coordinate 24,169,740 of NC_065597.1, read as the reverse complement.
ACCCAGGTCTTCATCTCTGTAGGCACTGCATCACTGGATGCCAGCTGCCACAGAAGAGCCTGTGACCTTGACAGAGGTGGCTTTTGCATTCTTACAGGGCTGCCCTTCCTGAAATGAGAAAATGCATGTCGAGAGCATCTTAGCATAGCCCCCACTATATAGTAAATGCTCAGTGAAGAGTGGCTGTTGCTATCATTACAGTTTTGTTTTGTTTTGTTTTGTTTTGAGGCAGAGTCTCACTCTGTCACCCAGGCTGGTAGTAGAGTGGCACAATCTCCGCTCACCACAGCCTCTGCTTCCTGGGTTCAAGTGATTCTCCTGTCTCTGCCTCCCGAGTAGCTGGGATTACAGGCGTGCGCCACCACGCCCAGCTAATTTTTATTTATTTATTTTTTGTAGTTTTAGTAGACATGAGGTTTCCCCATGTTGGCCAGGCTGGTTTCGAACTCTTGACCTCAAGTGATCAGCCCGCCTTGGCCTCCCAGAGTACTGGGATGACAGACGTGAGTCACTACGCCCAGCCATCATTGCTGTTCTTGTTGGCTATGTAGCAACAGGGAAAACCGCTGCTCGATCTGACATCACAGGACAGGCAAGATAATCTCAATTCTTCCCCATACCTCAAAGACCTAAATCAGGTTAGATACCCACAAAGTCCTCAGCCCAAGATAGATGGTGGTTCTTTGGTTAGAAACGCAAGAGAGGAGGCTGGGCACGGTGGCTCATGCCTGTAATCCCAGCACTTTGGGAGGCCGAGGTGAGTGGATCACCTGAGGTCAGGAGTTTTACACCAGCATGACCATCATGGAGAAACCCCATCTCTAATAAAAATACAAAATTAGCCGGGTGTGGTGGTGTATAACTGTAATCCCAGCTATCCGGGAGGCTGAGGCAGGAGAATCACTTGAACCTGGGAGGTGGAAGTTATGGTGAGCCGAAATCACTGCATTGCACTCCAGCCTGGGTGACAGAGCCAGATTCTGCCTAAAATTTAAAAAAAGAAAGAAAGAAACGCCAGAGAGGACCATGTTCTGCGTACTCCAGCCTGCACCTGCCTGAACACATACATACATACACTTTAGACAATTTGGCTTTACTTGCTCATGCCTGGATGCTGGCCCTGAGCTTGGTGCCATGTGTACAGGTTAATGGTCTCCAAATGCACCCTTTTGCAGCATCTTTGTGGAAACATGGCAGCTTCCCAGAGTTGACTCTCTACAGTAGCTGCCAAGGGGAGGCCAATTTTGATTAAGGCACCAAGAACAAAGAAAAATATGGTTTCTTTTTTTGAGGAGCTCTTGTTCTTTGGGTTCATGTTTGCAAAGCTGTTACCTTGGTGATGTCCAAGGAAGCCTCCTCCCCTGCTCCACCTTATCCTAAAAACCATGGGTCCCTTATCCAGGTATGTGAGCCGGGTGCTGGTCTATGACCTGGTGATGGACCGGAAGTGGTATTTCCTCTGCAACTCCTGGCTGTCCATCAATGTTGGAGATTGTGTCCTCGACAAGGTGTTTCCTGTGGCCACGGAGCAAGACAGAAAACAATTCAGGTACTTTATTTTTCTTTATTTTTATTTTCTTTATTTTTGAGATAAGGTCTCGTTCCGCCACCCAGGCTGGAGTGCAGTGGCACGATCACAGCTCACTGCAACCTCGACCCCCCTGGATCAAGCGATCCTCTCACCTCAGCCTCTCGAGCAGCTGGGACTACAGGCATGCACCACGGTGCCTTGCTTTTTTTTTTTTAAGTAGAGACAAGTCCTTGCTATGTTGCCTAGGCTGGTCTCGGCCTTCTGGGCTCAAGAGATCCCCCCACCTCAGCCTCCTGAATAGCTGAAACTATAGAAATACACCACCATGCCCAACTGTTTTTGTAGAGATGGGGTTTCACCATATTGCCCAGACTGGTCTCAAACTCCTGGGCTCAAGGGATCCGCCTGTATCAGCCTCCCAAACTTTTGGGGTTACAGTCGTGAGCCACTGTGCTTGGCTGTGCCTGGGATATATATATATATATATATATATATATTTTTTTTTTTTAGCAGAGTCTTACTCTGTCACCCAGGCTGGAGTACAGTGGCACAATATTGGCTCACTGTGACCTCTGCCTCCTAAGTTCAAGCGATTCTCCTGCTTCGGTCACTCAAGTAGCTGAGATTACAGGCACATGCCACCACGCCTAGCTAATTTTTGTACTTTTATTAGAGATGGTTTCACCACATTGGCCAGGCTATTCTCAAACTCCTGACCACAAACAACCCTCTCTCCTTGCCCTGCTAAAGTCCTGGGATTACAGACATGAGCCACTGCACTCTGTCATGCCTGGGACTTTTAACCACTGTACTCCAATGATCTAACTGTAACAAAACTAATAGTATTTTAGCTATATTATTATATTAAAATTATAGCAAAAATAACAATGCTAACACTGATTGAACGCTTTACAAAATTATCACTTTTAATCCTTTCAACAATCCAGTGAGGTAGCTTCTGTTATTACTTGCCCTAATTTATAGACAAGTCATCTAAGGTAGGAAAAACAAAGTAACTTGCCCGAGGTCACACAGCTGGGAAGAGGGCTGTCTGGGATTCTAATCTAACTTCCAGAGCCTTCCTTGTTAACTCTAAGTGATGCTGCTATGGTGCTGTGTTTCTTCTACTAAAAAAAAAACCAGGGGGCCAGGCTCAGTGGCACATGCCTGTAATACCAGGACTTTGGGAGGCCGAGGTAGGCGGATCATGAGGTCAAGAGATCAAGACCTTCCTGGCCAACATAGTAGTAGGTACCCTGTCTCTACTAAAAATACAAAAAATAAATAAATAAATAAATTAGCTGGGTATGGTGACACACACCTGTAGTCCCAGATACTCGGGAGGATGAGGCAGGAGAATTGCTTGAACCCCAGAGGCGGAGGTTGCAGTGAGCCAAGACCGTGCCACTGCACTCCTGCCTGGCAACAGAGCAAGATTCCATCTAAAAAAAATGTGGCCAGGCGTGGTGGCTCACACCTGTAATCCCAGCACTTTGGGAGGCCAAGGCAGGCAGATCACTTAAGGTCAGGAGTGCGAGACCAGTCTGACCAATATGGAGAAATCCCGTCTCTACTAAAAATACAAAAATTAGCCAGGCGTGGTGGTGGACACCTGTAATCCCAGCTACCTGGAAGGCTGAGGCAGGAGAATCACTTGAATCTGGGAGGCAGAGGTTGCAGTGAGCCGAGACCGCGCCATTGCACTCCAGCCTGGGTGACAGAGCAAGACAGCATCTCAAAAAAAAAAAAAAAAAAAAAAAAAAAAAGTGTGAATAATCTTAGAAACAAATCTCTGCCTCTCTTCCTCCTTCTCATCCCACGAATGAGCCACAGAGACCGGTTTCCCCCATTCCTGTCTCCCTAAACGCCTGTCCTTCTCTCCCTGCCTGCCTGCAGTCACCTGTTTTTCATGAACACTTCCGCGGGCTTCCAGGATGGACACATCTGGTATTCCATCTTCAGCCGCTGTGCTCGCAGCAGCTTCACCCGCGTCCAGAGGGCGTCCTGCTGCTTCTCCCTGCTGCTGTGCACCATGCTGACCAGCATCATGTTCTGGGGGGTCCCCAAGGACCCGGCTGAGCAAAAGATGGACTTGGGTAATTCCCAGTGTCACGGAGGTCAGGGCTAGTGGCTGGTGGACCTGAGCCTTCACTGCTCCAGCAATGCCACTGCCATTCCAGAGTCCCCAAGACACCCTGCAGTTCAGTGATCCACTAGCAGGACTCACAGAACCCATCGTCCTTATAGTTATGGTTTACTGGACAGGCAGCGAAACGATACAGCTGGGTGCAGTAGCTCTCGCCTGTAATCCCAGCACTCTGGGAGGCCAAGGCAGGTGAATCAACTGAGGTCAGGAGTTTGAGACCAGCCTGGCCAACATGGTGAAACCCCGTCTCCACTAAAAATACAAAATTAGCCAGGTGTGGTGGCGCACACCTGTGGTTCCAGCTGTTCAGGAGGCCGAGGCAGGAAAATCACTTAAACCTGGGAGGCAGAGATTGCAGTGAGCTGAGAGCTCGCCATTGACCTCCAGCCTTGGCAAAGAAATGCAAAACTCTATCTCAAAAACAAAACAAAACAAACAAACAAACAAAAAAGCACAGAAAGGATACAGATTAAAACCAGCAAAGGGAAGGGACACATGGAACAGGGGCCAGGAGAGACCAGGCACAGAACTTCCAGCATCCTCTCCCAGTGGTGTTGTGGATGGTGCTGACTTCTCCTGACGATGTGTGACAGTGCACATGGAGTATTGCCAACCACGGGGACTCACTCCAGCCTTGCGATTCAGAATTTTTTTTTTTTTGAGACAGAGTTTTGCTCTTGTCATCCAAGCTGGAATGCAGTGGTACAATCTCGGCTCACTGCAACCTCCGCCTCCCGAGTTCAAGCAATTCTCCTGCCTCAGCCTCCCGAGTATCTGGGATTACAGGAGCCCACCACCATGCCCAGCTAATTTTTTTTTTTTTTTTTTTTTTTGAGACGGAGTCTCGCTCTGCCGCCTGGGCTGGAGTGCAGTGGCCGGATCTCAGCTTACTGCAAGCTCCGCCTCCCAGATTTACGCCATTCTCTTGCCTCAGCTTCCCGAGTAGCTGGGACTACAGGTGCCCGCAACCTCGCCCGGGTATTTTTTTGTATTTTTTAGTAGAGACGGGGTTTCACTGTGTTAGCCAGGATGGTCTCGATCTCCTGACCTAGTGATCCGCCCATCTCGGCCTCCCAAAGTGCTGGGATTACAGGCTTGAGCCACCACGCCTGGCCAATTTTTGTATTTTTAATAGAGACGGGATTTCACCACGTTGGCCAGGCTGGTCTCAAACTCCTGCCCTCAGTTAATCCACCCACCCCGGACTCCCAAAGTGCTGGGATTACAGGCATGAGCCGCCATGCCCAGCCACTATTCGGAACTTTTACTGGGGCTCCAACATATAGGCATGACTGACACCCACATGGCTGGCCTCTACCTCCAGCCCCTCTAGAGGTCAAGCTGACACCATATGGTCTAGGCCCCCACCATAAATCTCATCGTTAGCACAAACCATCCGGTGTGTCCCAAAACCCCAGGGAAACAAAGACATTCTTAGCAGTCAGGACCTTCCAAGGGCTGAGCGGTGACCTCCCTGGCGTTGGGCAGGGTTAACCCTTCACTGTACAGCCACCTTCCACAAAGGGCAGACGGGACTGGGCTCTGGGTGGTGGCCTCTCCCTTTGACCTGTTCCTTCCCTTTCCCCAGGTAAAATTGAATTCACCTGGCAGGAGGTGATGATTGGCCTGGAGAGCTCTATCCTCATGTTCCCCATCAACCTCCTGATTGTTCAGATCTTTCGGAACGCCCGTCCCCGGGTCACTAAGGAGCAGAACACTGAGAAACGGGACCAGGGGTCCTCCAACCTGACTCCCTCCCCACAGCCCGTGGAGGACGGCCTTCTGACACCTGAGGCAGTGACCAAGGCAGGTCCTCAACCTCAGCTAGTGTGGGGGGTGCTCTAGCCTCAGCGGAAGTTGGGGTGAGGCCTGGGGCTTGAGGCCCAGCAGCCCTGTGTTGCCCGGCAGCATGAGATGCCAAAATTCATCAACTGAAAACACACATACACATGCAACATGCATGCACCCGTGCATCTGTACACACATGTACACACAAACACACAGGGGCACATATGCATACATGCACACACACACAGACACACAGACACGTACATACACATGTGCACACACGCATACACACACACTTTTTGAGTATCTACTATGTGCAAAGAATTATGCCTTCATGGTAGACTCCCAGGCTGGAAGCCCATGGACAGAACTCCCCGCTCTGCATTCATGCATTCAATAAGCTTTCATTGAGCACCTAATGTCTGCCTCGCTTTGGAGTACAGCCTGGAATGAGTTCAAACTGTAGAAGGGGGATTTAAGAGCTGACAAATGGAAGCTCAGGGAGGTCACTCTCACATCTCAGTGGGCAGAGCAGGGCTCCCTACACAGGTTGCCAGGCCCAGGGCATGTGCTCTTGACTCCTGTGCTGCACCCCTCACCTTGGCTCGTGACCCCTTTCCCCACCAGGATGTGTCAAGGATTGTCAGCTCCCTCTTCAAAGCCCTCAAGCTGCCATCCCCCTCCTCGGGCTGGGACTCAGTGAACTTGATGGACATCAACAGTCTCCTGGCCTTGGTGGAAGATGTCATTTGTCCACAGAACACATCAGGGCAGGTGTTCTGGGAGGAAGCCAAAATGAGAGAGGACCCCGTAACACTCACTGTGGGGTCATCACAAATGAAAGGTAAGCCCTGGACATGTCTGTGCCAAGAGAAGCCGCATTTTAGAGCTGGGTAGAGACACAGCAAAGGGGCCACTAGCCGGTTGTGTGGCCATGGACAGGTGACCTCCGTTCTTGACACCTCGGTGCCTTCTTCTGTAGAGTGCTGGGGTGCAAAGCTGAACTCGATCCTTGCCTGAATGTGTGGGGCAGGACACAAGACCACGGATGGGGCAGCAAAAACCATTAAAGAACATGGAATTGCAGACTGGAAAAGTTATTCCTTTCTCTATTCGTTTTCAGTCCTCCTAATTAAATCAAGGGCTGGGAGCACTGGCTCATGCCTCTGATCCCAGCACTTTAGGAGGCTGAGGCGGGCGGATTGCTTGAGGCCAGGAATTTGAGACCGGCCTTGGCAACATAGGGAGACGTGTCTCTACAAAAAGTTTAAAAATTAACCAGGTGTTAGCCAAGCATGGTGGCTTACGCCTGTATTCCCAGCACTTTGGGAGACCAAGGTGGGCAGATCACTTGAGGTCAGGAGTTCGAGACCAGCCTGCCCAACATGGTGAAACCTCATCTCTACTAAAAATACAAAAATTAGCTGGGCGTGATGGTGCACGTTTGTAATCCCAGCTACTTGGGAGGTTGAGGCAGAAGAATCACTTGAACCCAGGAGGTGGAGGTTGCAGTGAGCCAAGATCGCAGCATTGCACTCCAGCCTGGGCAACAGAGCAAGACTCCATCTCAATGGGCACCTGTAGTCCCAGCTATTTGGAAGGCTGAGGTGGGAGGATCCCTTGATCCCAGGAGTTGGAGGTTACAGCGAGCTGGTTTGAGGTTACAAGTGTCACTGCACCCCAGCTTGAGTGACAGACCAAGACCCTAGCTCTAAAAAATGGGAGAAAGTCTCAGTTTTGTGTGACTGTGTCTTTAATGCCTCTCTAACACTCCTTAGTCTGTTTGGCAGAGATAACAGATCTCAAATTCAGAGCTTTTGGCAACAATATCCAGCTAGAACCCAGTAACATTGTTTTGTTTTCACTAAACAAATGTATGCATGGCATATTATTCCAGTTTCAACTAGTCTCCTTGTTCCCTTCCTGCCTCTTTCCTGTCCATCCTCCCATTTAGACCAGTGCCATACGACAGAACTTTCTACACTGATGGAAATGTTCTCTGGAACATGGAGGATAGTTGTGCCGGTTTAGAATGCTACCATTTTTAATACACAAGGGTGGCCACTATCTAAACCTTGTTTAGAACACAAAAGTGTGGCTTATAGAATAAGCAATTTGAATTCACAATTCTTGGCCCCACCCCTGATAGAGTGACATGCACCTGTAGTCCCAGCTACTCGAGAGGCTGAGGCAGAGAATCACTTGAACCTGGGAGGTGTAGGCAACAGTGAGCTGAGATTGCATCACTGCACCCCAGCCTGGGTGACAGAGCAAGACTCTATCTCAAAAAAAAAAAAAAAAAAGAATTTGCCCCAGAGAGCTGGGTTTGGGCTGCTTATGGAGGTCATCCCTGCAGGACTCTACTTCCACTAGATGCCTGACCTTGAGTTTGGGGGTTTTGACATTCACAGCTGGACACACTGGACCTTAAGAACGTGAACTTTGGAGTCGGCCAGAACCTTGGGATCTCCCAGCTGCGGTAGCAGCAGTGCAACTTTAAACAAGTTGCTCAACCTCTCTGAGACTTCATTTCTTCCCTTAGAAAATAGAAGTGTTGGCCGGGTGCGGTGGCTCACGCCAGTAATCCCAGCACTTTGGGAGGCCGAGGTGAGCAGATCACCTGGGGTCAGGAGTTCAAGACTAGCCTGGTCAACATGACAAAACCCCATCTCTACTAAAAATACAAAAATTAGCTGGGTGTGGTGGCACATGCTGGTAGTCCCAGCTACTCGGGAGGCTGAGGCAGGAGAATCACTTGAACCTGGGAGGTGGAGGTTACAGTGATCTGAGATTGCACCACTGCACTCTAGCCTGGGCGACAGAGCAAGACTCCTGTCTCAAAAAAAAAAAAAACTAAAAAAAAAAGGAGGGTGTGTTAAAAATTAGCTGGGCATGGTGGCACATGCCTGTAATTCTAGCTACTTGGGAGGCTGAGATGGGAGGATCGCCTGAGCCTGGGAGGCAGAGGTTGCAGTGAGCCAGTGTCGCACCACTGCATTCCAGCCTGGGTAGACAGAGTGAGACCGTGTCTCAAAGTAAAAAAAATAAAAAATAAAATAGGGGTATTGATCCACCTAGCTCGTTGGCTTATTGTGAGGGCTGAGTAAGATCATAAGACATGTAAACTGTTTAGATCCCAGCCTGACACAAAGCAGGTATTCAGTAAGTGGTGTTATGATTGGCAGTTATGTTGTCTTTCAGAAACATTAGCAGAAGCCTTGCAAAATAAAGTGTTGACTTGGAATCGTCAGCTGAGGCTTCAGTGAGGGAGCCCCAGGTCAGAAGGGTGAGAGAGGAGGCTGTGAGTCAGAGGAAGGTAGGAGTTGACCTCACCATAGCCATTTACCCAACACCCCAACCTAATCTGAGTCAGTGCTGGAGATGCATATACCCGACTGTAACCAAAATGCAGTTTTAGCTGCTTGCCACTTGCAGAGTCCAATTAATCAGAGTGAGATCTGATATTTAAAAAGTGACTTTTTTAGCTGGGTGTAGTGGTGGGTGCCTGTAATCCCAGTTACTCGGGAGGCCGAGTCAGGAGAATCACTGGAACCTAGGAGGCGGAGGTTGCAGTGAGCTGAGATTGTGCCACTGCACTCCAGCCTGTGTGACAAGAGCAAAACTCCATCTCAACAACAACAACAACAACAACAACAGGACAGGATTACACTATATTTGGCACTAGACAAAACAGGGTTTACATTCAAGTCTTACCATATTAAAGTATTTGCTTTAAAATGCTCTGGGCCGGGGGGTGGGGGAGTGGAGGGGTGAGGGCGGGCACTGTGGATCACGCCTGTAATCCCAGCACTTTGGGAGGCTGGGGCGGGCGGATCACCTGAGGTCAGGAATTTAGAACCAACCTGGGAAATGTGGTGAAACCCCATCTCCACTAAAAATACAAAAATTAGCCAGGTGTGGTGGCGGGCGCCTGTAGTCCCAGCTACTCAGGAGGCTGAGGCAAGAGAATTGCCTCTTGAAGCCGGGAAGCGGAGGTTGCAGTGAGCTGAGATAATACTACTGTACTCCAGCTGGGGAGACAGAGTGAGACTTCATTGCAAAAACAAAAACAAAAACAAAAACAAAACCCAGGGGAAGAAAAGAGATGACCAAGATTGGCCAAATGTTGGTCATTGTTTTAGCTGGAGTGATGAGTGTGGGATTCTCCTCTGTTCTCTTGATGTGTAGGGAAATTTTCAGAATGTCTCTGATAAAAAATCTAAAAGAGAAACATCAAATCCTAACTGGCTGTGTGACCCTAAAACCTTACTCCGTCTCTTTGAACCTCAGATTTCTCAGGGCTTGGCACGTAGCAAGTCTTTCATACTCAGAAGCTGGTACTATTACTGTTGCGTTTTGTGGCGGGAGGTGTGTTTGTTTTGTTGAGAGACAGGGTCTGGCTTTGTTGCACAGGCTAGAGTGAAGTGGTGCCATCATAGCTCACTTTTTTTTTTACTACCATTTTTAATACCCAGCCTCGACCTCCTGGGCTCCAGCGATCCTCCTGCCTCAGCCTCCTGAGTAGCCGGGCCCACCTGCACATGCTGCCACACCTAGCTGTTGTTTGTATTGCAGCTGGTTTGCTCTTGACTCAGCACGAGCTGATTGCTTTCTCCTTTGTCCTCCAGAGAAAACGCAGTGTCCCAAGCCCAAGGTGGCAGGGAGTGGCCCCTGGAAGGACAGCACCTACAGGCAGTGTCTGTACCTTCAGCTGGAACACGTGGAGCAAGGGCTGCGGCTGGTGGGGCCCCGAGGCTTCCCCCAGCACCACAGCCATGCCCGGGCCTTCAGGCAGCTGCAGACCCTGAAGGGCTGCCTGGGGGTACAGCCAGGCACCTGGGCCCCTGCACATGCCAGGTAATCCACTTCCCTGGGTGCCGAGTGGGTGCCTGCCTGCCCCAGCCTGGGGCCCTCAGGAAAGGGCATTCTGAACAACCTTGGAAGGATGTCCACCCGGACATCCCCAGGCAGAAACAATGCAGGATTCCTGCACACATTCAGGGAGGCCGGGTTTGAACAGGGCTATTTGCTGGAAGGCACTCAGGGCCCTTTGTACCACACTTTACAGTTACAACAGTGTTCATATGGGCTATTTCCTATCTGTGCACTTCACTCTTGGACCAGCTCCTCAACTTCTCAGACTTAGTTTCCTCATCTGTAAAATGGGAATGATAATGCCTATCTCTTGATTCAAACTTAAAATGCATTTTTTAAGATAACCAGTGAACTTTGAATACAGACAGATTACTAGATGACATTTAAAAATTACTGTTAATTTTGTTGTGTGAAAACAGTATCATAATTCAGTAAGAAAAATGGCTTCTTTTTTTTTTTTTTTTTTTTGAGACAGAGTCTTGCTCTGTCACCCAGGCTGGAATGCAATGGCGTGATCTTGGCTCACTGCAACCTCTGCCCCCCGGGTTCAAACGATTCTCCTGCCTCAGCCTCCCTGAGTACCTGGGATTACGGGTGCACACCACCATGCCCAACTAAAGTTTGTACTTTTAGTAGAGATGGGGTTTCACTGCTTTGGCCAGGCTGGTCTCGAACTCCTGACCTCAAGTGATCCACCTGCCTCAGCCTCCCAAAGTGCTGGGATTACAGGCGTGAGCCACCATGCCTGGCAAAAATGCCACTTTTGAGATGCATTCTGAAGTGATTAGGAATTATTTTGTATTATGTCTGGAATTTATGTTGAAATTTTCCAGCCAAAAACAAAAACAAAACAGGGCTGGGGGGCAGATGAAATAAGTATGACAAGGGGTGATGGTGGTTGCCAGCTAATGAGCACCTGGATGTTTACTGTGCTCACTAATTTTTGTATGATGAGAAATTTTTTTTCTTTCTTTCTTTTTTTTTTTTTTTTTTGAGACAGAGTCTTGCTCTTGTCACCCGGACTGGATTGCAATGGCAAGATCTCAGCTCACTGCAACCTCTGCCTCCCGGGTTCAAGCAATTCTCCTGCCTCAGCCTCCCAAGTAGCTGTGATTACAGGTGCCCACCACCACACCCAGCTAATTTTTGTATTTTTAGTAGAGACGGGGTTTTGCCATGTTGGCCAGGCTGGTCTTGAACTACTGACCTTGTGATCTGCCCTACTTGGCCTCCCAACGTGCTGGGATTACAAACATGAGCCACTGCGCCCAGCCGAGAAATTTTCTTAATAAAAACTTAAAACAAAATTATATGGTTAGGCTTGCCCTGAGCAATAACAGAGCAAATCTGTGTATAGCCTTTAGTGCGGGGACTTACCCCTACTAAGCACTGAATAAATGTAACTGCTTTTACTCCATAGACTATGGCATAGCCCTTTGAGATAGGTATAGATTAGAGAAGGAAACAGAGGGTCTGAGAGGTCCAGGAACTTGGCCAAGGTCATGCTGATGGGGGTAGTGTGGGGTGTGACCTTGAGTTTGCCTGGGGGTGTGGCCACCCTAACTATGTACGTCCACCTCCTTTGCAGCGCTCTACGGGTGAGCAAACCCCCTCAAGGCCTGCCCTGGTGGTGCATCCTGGTGGGCTGGCTCTTGGTGGCGGCCACCAGTGGCGTGGCAGCCTTCTTCACCATGCTGTATGGCCTGCACTACGGGAGTGCCAGCTCCCTCAGGTGGCTCATCTCCATAGCCATCTCCTTCGTGGAGAGCGTGTTCGTCACCCAGCCCCTGAAGGTCAGGACCCTGCCCCAGGCACCTGCCCTCCTCCTCTTCCCCCATCCTTTCCCTTCCACCAGCAGTCTTGTCCCTGGGCTTCCATTCCTGTATTTATATATTCAACAAATGAACCTGGAGCACCCCCTCTGTGCAGGCCCAGGGCAGGAAAAATAACCCTTTCATATTACCCTAGGCTACACTTGCCCTAGACCACATGTATACATATAAATAAGACCCTATTTCCTCAATGTTAAGATCCATTTGATCTTGAGACAAGACAACAACAATTTATGTAGTTAGTTATTCATTTTTTTTTTTCTCTTTCTTTTTCTGACTCTGCTTGCAAGGAAAAGACAGCAATTTAAAGGAACTTTCCCTTTGGAAAAAACACCAAGTCATTATATATGTGCCTCAGTTAGAAGCTACACTCCTATTCCTGAGATGTAAAATTAGACAAAAGAACATGTTAGAGTTGAAGAAATTCTGGCTCGGCATGGTGGTTCAACACCTGTAATCCTAGTACTTTGGGAGGCTGAGGTGGTAGGATTGCTTGAGGCCAGGAGTTTCAGGCTGCAGTGAGCTGTGATTGCGCCACTGAACTCCAGCCTGGGCGACAGAGCAAGACCCTGTTTCAAAAAAAAAAAAAGAAAAGAAAAAAAAATCCTTGGTCAGGCAACTCCCATGAGACCAGCTCCTGGCGATCTGTCAGCCTGGTATGGTGGAAAGAAAAAAGAAAGAAAGAAAGAAATCCTAAATCCAGGCATGGAGCAGAGGAGGCCAGGGGCACGGTTTCCCTTGGAAGGAGTGGGGCAGTGGGCAATCCCTGGGGAACCCCGAGGGGGAAGAGATACTGGGTTGGGGTGTAGGGGAAGCCACAGAAAGGAGGAGATACTTAAAACGAATCTTGGTCGGGCGCGGTGGCTCACGCCTGTAATCCCAGCACTTTGGGAGGCCGAGGTGGGTGGATCACCTGAGGTCAGGAGTTCAAGACCAACCTGACCAACATGGAGAAACCCTGTCTCTACTAAAAATACAAAGCTAGCCAGGTGTGGTGGTGCACGCCTGTAATCCCAGCTACTCGGGAGGCTGAGGCAGGAGAATCACTTGAACCTGGGAGGCAGAGGTTGCAGTGAGCTGAGATCGTACCATTGCACTCCAGTCTGGGCAACAAGAGCGAAACTCCATCTCAAAAAAAAAAAAAGAAAGAAAGAAAGAAAGAAATTACAAAATTAGTCAAGCGTGGTGGTGGGTGCCTGTAATCCCAACCACTAGGGAGGCTGAGGCAGGAGAATCGCTTATACCCGGGAGGTGGAGGTTGCAGTGAGCCATTGCACTCCAGCCGGGGCAGCAGAGCGAGACTCCATCTCAAAAAAAAAAAAAAAAAGTTAATCTCTACCCCTTTGGGACGTTGCCAAATCCCTGCTGGTCCCCCATTCTTCCCTGAACAGCCTTTATCATAAGACTCAAAAACGTCCGATACCTACCCTCAGCACTAGGTTCGCAGGCTGCTAAAAACAGGGGTGCATCCTGAGCCTTTCTGTTCCCCAACCGAACCACAGGATCCTCCTGTGTTTGTGCAGAGCAGATGCAGAGATCACGTGGCTGAGGCCTTGCAGCTGAGACCATGCACCTGAGCACATTACTTAATATTGGAGGAAAGGGAAGGAGCAGGTGAAGCCCAGGGGGAGAGCAATTCTCCTTGCAGAGAGATCAGAGACCCCTCGGGCAGGTGAGCAGCAGCAGGTGGGAAGGCTCAGGGGAGTTCTAGGACTGACCAGTCCCCTGTCTGGTCTGGGAGCCAAGGCCTTGCGCTCCAGCTTCATGATCATCTCCCGTCTCTGGAGAAGGGAGCTGCACTCCCCCAAAGTGCAGGGCCCTCCCCGACACACAAACATGGCCCCAAGCCCTGCGCCCTTGCAGATGAGGGGTTGAGAGTTACCAGTGTGGGCTTGAGGATTTCCCTGGGTATTTTTCAGGTGCTGGGATTTGCTGCTTTCTTTGCACTGGTCTTGAAGAGAGTGGACGACGAGGAGGATACTGTGGCCCTGCTGCCAGGACATCTGTTGGGCCCAGGTAACGTGCCTCAGTGGCTGGAGGCAGGGTCTGGCTAGCTGTGGCCTTGATGAGGCTCAGCGAGCCCTGCAAATTGCAGCCTGTCGGGGGTCCTGGGCCTTGGGCCAGCTCACCAGACCTTTGTTCCCCATCAGCCTTTCACCCCCAGTTTGTGAGTCATCCCCAAAAGAGCCAGGAAAAAAGTGACTCCATTGTCTCCTGAGTATCTTTGTTTCTTCCTTCCCTGGCATTTCTCCCTGACACCCAAGTATGACCTGCCACCTAGAAGACGTGCCTCAGGGACAAAGCTGGACACATGGGCGGTCCTTCTCTGTGTAATTCCAAGCAAGCAGCTTTCTTCTCCGAGACTCAGGGCCCTGAGCTTTAGAACAAAAACTAAAACAAGAATCGGTTTACAGATGGGCTGCAGAAAGTAGCCGTAAATTAAGAATTTTAGGACAAAACTCTGCAAACTGCAGCCAGCGGGGCATATCTCACCTGCTGCCTGTTTTTGTAAATAGAGGTTTGTTGGAATACAGACACTGACCCCTGCTCTAGGAGGCCACTGGCCAGTCCCCAACCTCCCAGCCTGACTTCTCACTTCTGAACCAAATTTCCCAAGGGTGGTGACAATAATTACAAAACAAACATGCAAATAAAACTGAATCAGTGTGGAATCATTGAGGCAATGGTCTTGACTTTCAGGGAAAATAAAATAGAAACAAACAAACCAAATGCCATGCAGGTGCCTCACAGTGCAGTGCGGCTGCCTCTTCAGGGCCAATATTGTTCCATTCCAGGACAGCGTTTTAGATTTGCAGATCCAAGAGGTCCATTAAAATCTTCTCAATTCTCCACAGAGATGCCAGGCTCCCGACCATTAAATATTCATTCAGTCAACCCTTTGGCAAGTCCTCAGGAGCACTGGCTGCTGGCCAGGCCTTGTGATGGCTTGGGAATATAATTTACATAAAATTCACCCAATGTAAGTGCACAATTTGTTGATTTCAGTAAATGTATAGGGTTATGTAACCATCACTGCAATTCACATTTAGAACAGCTTTGTCACCCCAAAAGGTTCTTTCTTGCCCATTTAAAGTCAATCCCCACTTCCAACCCCAGTCCCTGCCAACACAGCAGTGATTGCAGGGGACAGGTTGCTGCCTTTGGAATGAACAGGCCATTTGGGGAGACGGCATCAACCACGTAAATGCACAAGTAGACATATAAGTGTGAATTATGGGGAGACGGAGGGCTGGGGAAGATCAAGAGAGGGCAGGCCTCTCTGCTGCAGTGGTGCCTAGCCTCTCTGCTGAGAATGGGGGAAGGGAAGGACTGCACACTGAGCACCTGCGAAGGCCCTGAGGTGGGACAGTGGTGTCATTTTATTGCAATCATTTTATAACAACCATTGACAGTGTGTCTGGAGCATGTTGAGTTGGGGGTGGGGGAGAATGGTTAGAGATGAGGGTAGAGGAGGTTGGCAGCAGGTTGACAGGGCCTTATAGGAGCTGGGGCAAGGCTGGGATGTGGGAGGGCTTTACATAGGAGAATGATGATCTGTTTTATGATGTGTGTGTGTGTGTGTGTGTGTGTGTGTGTGTAATGGAGTCTCGCTCTGTTGACCAGGCTGGAGTGCGATGACGTGATCTCAGCTCACTACAACCTCCACTTCCCGGGTTCAAGCGATTTTCCTGCCTCAGCCTCCCGAGTAGCTGGGCTTACAGGCACCCACCGCCATGCCTGGCTATTTTTTGTAGTTTTAATAAAGACGGGGTTTTGCCATGTTGGCCAGGCTGGTCTCAAACTTCTGACCTCAAGTGATCCTCCCGCCTCGGCCTCCCAAAGTGCTGAGATTACAGACATGAGCCACTGTGCCCAGCCTGTTTCGAAAGAACAGGAGGCAAGGCCCAGGGACTCATGCCTGTAATCCCAGCACTTCGGGAGACTGACGTGGGCAGATTACTCGAATTCAGGAGTTTGAGACTAGCCTGGGCAACATGAGGAAACCCCTTCTCTACAAAAAATACAAAAAATAGCCAGACATGGTGGTGCATGCCTGCAATCCCAGCTACTCAAGAGGCTGATGTGGGAGGATTGCCTGAGCCCGAGGAGGTCAAGGCTGCAGTGAGCTGTGATTGCACCACTGTGCTCCAGCCTGGGCCAAACAGCAAGACCCTGTCTCTACAAAAAAAGTAAAATGAAAAACATTTTATTTTTATTTTTTAAATTTACTTTATTTTATTTTTTATTTTTTGAGACAGAGTCTCGCTCTGTTACCCAGGCTGGAGTGCAGTGGTATGTATGGTCTCAGCTCCCTGCAACCTCCACCTCCTGGGTTAAAATGATTCTCCTGTCTCAGCCTCCTGGGTAGCTGGGATTACAGGTGTGCACCACCACATCTGGCTAATTTTTGTATTTTTAGGAGAGATGGGGTTTCACCGTGTTGGTGAGGCTGGTCTCAAACTCCTGACCTCAGGTGATCCGCCTGCCTTAGCCTCCCAAAACGCTGGGATTACAGACTTGAGTGGCCATGCCTGGCCTTAAAATGAAAAATAAATAAAAATTTAAAAATTTAATTTAAATTGATGAGGCTGGACACGGTGGCTCATGCCTGTAATCACAGCACTTTGGGAGGCTGAGGCAGGCAGATCACTTGAGATCAGAAGTTCGAGACCAGACTGGCAAACATGCCGAAACCCCATCTCTACTAAAAATACAAAAATTAGCCATGCATGATGGCACGTACCTGTAATCCCAGCTACTCGGCAGGCTGGGGCAGGAGAATTGTTTGAACCTGGGAGGTGGAGGTTGCAGTGAGCCGAGATTGTGCCCCTGCACTCCAGCCTGGGCAACAGAGTGAAAATGTGTCTCAAAAAAAAAAAATAATAATTAAAATTAAATTTTAAAAAATGAAGATACTAGGTAACAGACATGACAGGACTTTGAGATTTTTGTCACCCTCATCCTCGAATCCATCAATTTTGGAGTGTCGCGGAAGGCAGTGCAGGGGCCAGAAAGATTTCGGGGCGGGGAAGACGCCTCCGTGCTCTCCCTGTGGAGAATCCTCCAGACGGAGGAGGCGTGGGACGCTAGGCCCTGGGGAAGCCTGGACGGAGGTGTGGAGGGTAGGCTGGGAAACGACTCCGGAGGAAGAGGAATGCGGAGCCCATTGCCGTGGGTGAGAGACGGGCCTTACGGTTGCGAACGCAGAGCCTGTCCTCTGCCCACCTGGGGGCTGTCCTGGTGTCCTTCCCTCCACAGACCCCTATGCCTTGTTCCGAGCACGAAGAAACAGCAGCAGGGACGTCTACCAGCCACCTCTCACCGCTGCCGTTGAGAAGAGGAAAACCACCCACCTCAAGGAACAGAAAGCATTTGCCCTCATCAGAGAAATCCTGGGTAGGCAACCTTCCAACTCGCTGGCTCTCAGCACAGCCTGAAACAGACAGACACCGTTACGGTGCTATTTTTGATAAGTCCCGCTCGTCTTTTGGGCCTCAGTTTCCCTGGAAATCTGCACACTCCAGCTTCTCCCCTACTCTTAAAATCCTTCAGTGGCCCCTCATGACCCTTAGGACAAAACCCAAACCCCCTCCTGTGGCTCTACCCGCTTCAAGTGCCTGCTGCCGGCTCCAGCGCCCCACGTTGTCCTCACATTGGCTTCTGTAGCACCTGGGACCTGCACCCCGTCCTCGCCCCAGGCTTCTGCCTAGGCAGTTCCATCTCATCAGCCTGGAGTCTGCTCACTCCTCCTCCCCAGCTTTTCTTCTGGCTAATTCCTTTTATTCTTCTTATTTATTTATTTATTGGAGACAGAGTTTCACTCTGTCACCTAGGCTGGAGGGCAGTGGCACAATCTCGGCTCACTGCAACCTCTGCCTCCGGGGTTCAAGCCATTCTCTCACTTCAGCCTCCTGAGCAGCTGGGATTACAAGTGTGCGCCACCACACCCAGCTAAATTTTGTGTTTTTAATAGAGACAGGGTCTTACCATGTTGGCCAGGCTGGTCTCGAACTCCTGACCTCAGGTGATCTGCCCGCCTTGACCTCCCAAAATGCTGGGATTACAGGTGTGAGCCACCATGTTCAGCCTTTTTAAAGATTTTTAAATTTTGTTTTGTTTTGTTTGTTTTGAGACGGAGTTTCTCTCTTGTTACCTGGGCTGGAGTGCAATGGCGTGATCTCAGCTCACCGCAACCTCCGCCTTCTGGGTTCAGGCAATTCTCCTGCCTCAGCCTCCCAAGTAGCTGGGAGTACAGGCATGCACCACCATGCCCAGCTAATTTTGTATTTTTTTTTTTAGTAGAGACGGGGTTTCTCCGTGTTGGTCAGGCCAGTTTCAAACTCCCGACCTCAGGTGATCCACTCGCCTCGCCCTCCCAAAGTGCTGGAATTACTGGCGTGAGCCACCGCACCCGGCCTAAGATTTTTAAATTTTTCATTTAATTTTTAATTTTATTTTTTGTGATACAGTTTTACTCTGTCATTCAGACTTGAGTGCAGTGCCACAATCCTGGCTCACTGTAACCTCCGCCTCCCAGGTTCAAGCGATTCTCCTGCCTCAGCCTCCCGAGCAGCTGGGATCACAAACGCACACCACCATGCCCGGATAATTTTTGTTTTTTTGTTAGAGATGGGGTTTTGCCATGATGGTCAGGCTGATCTTGAACTCCTGACCTCAAGTGATCTGCCCTCCTTGGCCTCCCAAAGTGCTGGGATTACATGTGTGAGCCACCGCACCTGGCCTAATTCCTCGTATTCTTTAAATCTCAGCCTAAGCACTGTGTCTGCAGCGTGGCTTCCCCGGCCCCTCTGGTCAAAAGCCTTCACACCTCAGGGAGCCTCTGAGTCTGGATTTCCCAGAGCAGATTTGGGTGCAAGTAGCTGAATTGGGAGGTGGTCCTGGAAAGCACTGGTTGGAGGAGAGAGGGCAGTGGAGAGGGAAGGAAGCCGACAGAGGGTGCCTGACAGGTGGGCTTTAGGTGGGCCGCTGGGATTCAGTCCCACTGTGGACCTTGGAGAGAGCGTGTAGTGCATGCCCCTACGGTGTCCTACTCATTGGTGTCCATTCAAGTCTTCTGAGACAGTTGGAGTAAAGGGGGAGGGTCTTGGAATGCAGATTCCCAGGCCTGGGAACCAGAGGTTCTGGTTCACTAGGAACCTGATCCCTCATGTGATTGTGACGTCCAGCCTCCCACGCTAAATATTTGCACCTAAAAGATCCTCTACGTCACACTCACCTGTCTCCAACAAGACAGGTGAGCACCATGAGGGGCAGGAACGTGTTTGTCTTCACCATTATACCCTTAGCCATGCAAAGTGGCAAGTGGCCCATTTTAAAAAATGCTATTTAAGAAATAATGTAGCAAACACTGTTTTTTTTGTGTGTGTGTGTGTGTGGTTTTTTTGAGACGGAGTCTTGCTCTGTCGCCCAGGCTGGAGTGCAATGGCGCGATCTCAGCTCACTGCAACCTCTGCCTCCTGGGTTCGAGCAATTCTCCTGACTCAGCCTCCCAGGTAGCTGAGACTACAGGCGTGTGCCACCATACCTGGCTAATTTTTACATTTTTGGTAGAGATGGGGTTTCACCATGTTGGCCAGGCTGGTCACGAACTTCTGACCTCAGGTGATCTACCAGTCTCGGCCTTCCAAAGTGCTGGGATTACAGGCATGAGCCACAGTGCCCGGCCTGCAGACACAGCTTTATGTGCCTTCTATTTTTTTTTCTTTTTTCTGAGATGGAGTCTTGTTCTGCCACCCAGGCTGGAGTGCCGTGGCGTGATCTCAGCTCACTGCAACAACTGCCTCCCAGGTTCAAGCGATTCTTCTGCCTCAGCCTCCTGAGTAGCTGGAATTACAGGCATGTACCACAATGCCCAGCTCATTTTTGTATTTTTAGTAGAAACAGGGTTTCACCATGTTGGCCAGGCTGGTCTTGAACTCCTGGCCTCAAGTGATCCACCCGCCTGGGCCTACCAAAGTGCTGGGATTACAGGCACAAGCGACCACACCGGCCAGTGCTTTCTAATAGTAACTGATCCCCTCATCACAGAATTGTTATTCCCATTTCATAGATGGGGAGAGCGAGGCATGGAGGGGTAGAGTCACTTGTGAAGGGCACCTGGATGAGATGTGGCAGAGCTGGGATTTGGACCCAGGCAGGAGATCCCATGGTCTGTGACTTTACTCCTCTCTGCTGCCTCTATAAAGATTGGTTCCATTGTCACCACAGGGGCAAGGGGCTGGTCTAGGAAGCCTTTCCACTTCCTGAACTGGACTGGGTGGGAGTTGTGGATCCTGCCTGACCAGGGGCTGTGCCTCCCTCCCCAGCATACCTGGGCTTCCTGTGGATGCTACTGCTCGTGGCCTATGGGCAGAGGGACCCCAGCGCCTACCACCTCAACAGGCACCTCGAGCACAGCTTCACCAGGGGCTTCTCAGGTGTGCTGGGCTTCCGAGAGTTCTTCGAGTGGGCCAACACCACCTTCGTGAGCAACCTGTATGGTCACCCCCCAGGTAAGTCCTGCAGCCCTGGGGCTGTGTCAGCCTCCTTGTGCCTTCTCCCGGCTAGGAACAGACGTAGAGCACTGTCAGCGTCAGCGTCGTAAGAAAACTAGGCCGAGTGTGGTGGCTCACACCTGTAATCCCAGCCCTTTGGGAGGCTGAGGCGGGAGGATTGCTTGAGGCCAGGAATTCGAGACCAGCCTGGCAACATGGCGAGACCCTACCTCTACGAAAAATATAAAAATTAGCCGCGTGTGGCCGGGCGCGGTGGCTCAAGCCTGTAATCCCAGCACTTTGGGAGGCCGAGACGGGCGGATCACAAGGTCAGGAGATCGAGACCATCCTGGTTAACACGATGAAACCCCGTCTCTACTAAAAATTACAAAAAACTAGCCGGGCGAGGTGGCGGGCGCCTGTAGTCCCAGCTACTCGGGAGGCTGAGGCAGGAGAATGGCGTAAACCCGGGAGGCGGAGCTTGCAGTGAGCTGAGATCTGGCCACTGCACTCCAGCCTGGGCTACAGAGCGAGACTCTGTCTCAAAAAAAAAAAAAAAAAAAAAAAAAAAAAAAAAAAAAAAAAAAAAAAAAAAATTAGCCACGTGTGATGCCTCATGTCTGTAATCCCAGCAACTCAGGAGGCTGAGGTGGAAGGATTGCTTAAGCCCAGGAGGCAGAGCCTGCAGTGAGCCAAAACTGCGCCACTGCACTCCAGCCAGGGAGACACAGCAAGACTCTGTCTTAAAAAACAACAACAACAACAACAAAAAAACAGAGAGAGAGAGAGGCTGGGCGCAGTGGCTCACGCCTGTAATCCCAGCACTTGGGAGGCCGAGGTGGGCAGATCACTTGAGGTCGGGAGTTTGAGACCAGCCTGGCCAACCTGGTGAAACCCCGTCTCTACTAAAAATACAAAAATTAGCCGGGTGTGTTGTCGCGTATCTATAGTCTCAGCTACTTGAGCGACTGGGGCAGGAAAATTGCTTGAACCTGGGAGGCAGGGGTTGCAGTGAGCTGAGATCATGACATTGCACTCCAGCCTGGATGAAGAAGTGAGACTCCGTCTTAAACAAACAAACAAACAAAAAAAGATAGGAAGGAAGGAAGGAGGGAGGAGGGAGGGAGGGAGGGAGGGAGGGAGGGAGGGAGGGAGGGAGGGAAGGAAGGAAGGAAGGAAGGAAGGAAGGAAGGAAGGAAGGAAGGAAGGAAGGAAGGAAGGAAGGAAGGAAGGAAGGAAGGAAGGAGAAAAGAAAAGAAAACCTAAACACCGCAGGAGGAGTGGCTTACAACTGTAATCCCAGCACTTTGGGAAGCCGAGACAGGTGGATCATTTGAGGTCAGGAGTTTCAGACCAGCCTGACTAACATGGTGAAACCCCATCTCTACTAAAAATACAAAATTAGCTGGGTGTGTTTGTGCACGCCTGTAGTCCCAGCTACTCAGGAGGTTGAGGCAGGAGAATCGTTTAAACCTGGGAAGCAGAGATTGTAGTGAGTTGACATTGTGCCCTTGCATTCCAGCCTGGGTGACAAGAGTGAAACTCTGTCAAGAAAGAGAGACAGAGAGAGAGAGAGAGAGAGAGAGAGAGAGAAACAGGAAGGAAGGAAAGGAGGAGAGAGGGAGAGAAGGAAGAAGAAAGAAAAAGAAAGAGAGAGAGAGAGAAAGAAAGAAAGAAGGAAGGAAAAGCAGAAGATGGAGGAGGAGGAAGAGAAGAAGAAGAGGAGGAGGAGGGAGGAGAAGAAGAAGAAGGAAGGAAGGAAGCAAGGAAGGAAGGAAGCAACGAAGGAAGGAAGGAAGGAAACCAATCAATAACCACAGTATCAGATGCTATGAAGGAGAGACTCTCAGAAGGCTGGGTGTACACAAGCAGGGACTCTCCACCTCCCTTCCTCCGATGAAGAGTGGAGAACCTCCTAAGTGAGTAATAACAGAGCTTGAACCAGCTAGGCAAAAACAGTGTGCCAGGCAGAATGAACAACATGAGAAAAGCCCAGCCTCTCACGCCATGGGATACACGTTCTTGGAACCGCAGCGTGTTGTGACTCTCGTGTAGGGTGTGAGTTAAGGATCAGTGAGAAGCAAACCAGGAGAGATGAACAGGCCACATCGTGAAGGATCTCAGGAGTGAGTATCTCATCCTCGAGGAAATGAGGCGCCATTGAATTTCTACATGAAGCTGTGGCATAAATCTGTGGTATAGAAGGATCACTCTGGAAGCATCTGGAAGTTGGAATAAAGGGTGGGCAAGTTGGCTGGGCACAGTGGCTCACACATGTAATCCCAGCACTTTGGGAGGCCAAGGTGGGTGGATCACCTGAGGTCAAGAGTTTGAGACCAGCCTGGTCAACATGGAGAAACCTCATTTCTACTAAAAATACAAAAAATTAGCCAGGTGTGGTGGCATGTGCCTGTAATCCCAGCTACTTGGGAGGTGGAGGCAGGAGAGTCGCTTGAACCCAGAAGGCGAAGGTTGCAGTGAGCCAAGATCACGCCATTGTACTCTAGCCTGGGCAACAAGAGTGAAACTCTGTCTCAAAAAAAAAAAAAGGTGGGGGGAGGGGGTGGGCAAGTTAGGATGCTGAGAACACAGGATGAGGGCTGGTGTAGGGACTAGGGACAGTGGTGATGGAGAGAAAGGGATGGGTACATAAGACATGGAAACAGTAGGATGGATAGGATGTAGTAATCACGGGATAGAGGATTGAGGAGAAAGGGCACAGGCATGTCCAGACTGATGATGGGGTGGTGGGGTTCCATTCCCTAAGAGAAGTTGCGCAGGATGCACAGTAGTTTCCAGTTGGAGAGATGGTGAGGTTATTTGGATAAATGTAGCCTATAGTTGGCCATAAACTTCTCTCGGCTGTCTCTATAATGGGTATGCTGAAGTTCACATTAGCCTCGGGCCAGGGAGCTTGGAATGTGTTAAGATTATTTTGACTGCTAGATTTACCCACCTGGTTTTTCTTTTTAGGCTTTATTACTGATGGGAACTCCAAGTTGGTTGGCAGTGCCCAAATTCGTCAAGTGAGGGTCCGGGAAAGCTCTTGCCCTCTTGCCCAGCAGCTGCAGGCATCTCTCAACGGATGCCGTGCGCCATATTCCCTGGATGCTGAAGACCTGGCAGATTACGGGGAAGGCTGGAATGCCACCGCCCTCGGTAATGGCAGTAGCTTTCCCCACGCTTGGCAGTACCAGAGCCAGGACCAACGTCGAGGGTATCCCATCTGGGGAAAACTCACTGTGTATCGGGGAGGAGGCTACGTGGTCCCCTTGGGGACTGATCGCCAAAGCACGTCAAGGTAAGGTTGACTTGATTCATTTGTAGCTGAGTAAAGTCTTTTGCTAGAGTCCACATCTGCTTGGGGAATGTAGTCTTCAAAACAGGGCTGGACCAAGTTCATTCAGGTCCTTGTGGGAGGGCCTGGTGAATTCAGAATCATGCAGGTTGTATTTTCAGGTACCTGGGAACTGAGCCATCTCAGAATTGGAAGGAAAGTCTCTCTCTAGCATTCACAGCCTGGTTGCCTCTGCTAGAGCCAGTCCAGAGATGGGGAGCTCACTACCACTCAAAGCAGTCCGCCCTTAGGCAAGAGGGAAGTAGTTAAGGATCTGTCAAGAATTCTGCAAAGTCTGAGGTTTTACCCTAGTTGTAAGCCAACAAGCTAACCTGTTAACTGTTTCATGGATGCTGGCAGAAGACACAAGATTCCTGGGTCAGAGACAAAGGATTTTGTTACAGCAAAAGTCATAGCAGAACATTACATTGGTTTGAGTCAGTTCGCAACAAAGGGCCATGAAAGATGCCTGCTTGTGCCTGCAATACTGAGCCTGGGGCATTTGATGCTTTTGCAGCAGCAGAAAGAAGCCTGCTCTTTGTCCAAAGGAAGGCATCACCTCATCCCACAAGGTTGCACACTGCAAATACAGCCCTAAGAAGTGACTTGGCTAAAGCACAAGCACAGTCTTGCATTCCAAGAATACCCAGTAAGAACGTGCAGGGGGCCGGGCGCGGTGGCTCAAGCCTGTAATCCCAGCACTTTGGGAGGCCGAGATGGGCGGATCACAAGGTCAGGAGATCGAGACCATCCTGGCTAAAACGGTGAAACCCCGTCTCTACTAAAAAATACAAAAAACTAGCCGGGTGAGGCGGCGGGCACCTGTAGTCCCAGCTACTCGGGAGGCTGAGGCAGGAGAATGGCGTAAACCCGGGAGGCGGAGCTTGCAGTGAGCTGAGATCCGGCCACTGCACTCCAGCCTGGGCAACAGAGCAAGACTCCATCTCAAAAAAAAAAAAAAAAAAAAAAAGAACGTGCAGGGATGCTCAGGGTCCATGCAGTCTGACTCAACATGCCCTTGACACAAGAGACCTAGATTTGAAACCCTGGCACTGCTGGATTACAAGCATGGGCCATCGTGCCCGGCCTTCTTTTTTTCTTGTTTTTTTTTTTTTTTTTTTTTTTTTTTTTTGAGACAGAGTCTTGCTCTGTTGCCTGGGCTGGAGTGCATTGGCGTGATCTCGGCTTACTGCAACCTCCACCTCTCAGGTTCAAGCAATTCTCCTGCCCCAGCCTCCTGAGTAGCTGGGATTACAGGCATGTGCCACCACGCCTGGCTAAATTTTTTGTATTTTTAGTAGAGACAGAGTTTTACCAAGTTGGCCAGGCTGGTCTCAAACTCCTGACCTCAGGTGATCTGCCTGCCTCAGCCTCCCAAAGTGATGAGATTATAGGCATGAGCCACCATGCCTGGCCCTTTATTTCTTTTTTTGAGATAGTCTCACACTGTCACCCAGGCTGGAGTGCAGTGGCATGATCTTGACACACTGCAACCTCTGCCTCCTGGGTTCAAGCAATTCCCATCTCAGCCTCCTGAGAAGCTGGAATGACAGGCATGCGCCACCATGCCCAGCGAATTTTTGTATTTTTAGTAGAGATGGGGTTTCACCATGTTGGTCAGGCTGGTCTCGAACTCCTGACCTCAGATAATCCACCCACCTCGGCCTCCCAAAGTGCTGAGATTACAGGCGTGAGCCACCGCACCTGGCCATGCCTGGCTAATTTTTGTATTTTTGTGTCTTTATTGGAGACGGGGTTTCACCATGTTGGCCAGGCTGGTTTCAAACTCCTGACCTCAGGGGATCCACCCACCTTGGCCTCCCAAAGTGCTGAGATTACAGACATGAGCCACTGCACCTGAACTATGTTTCTTCTAACACCATGGCTCTCAAACCATAAAAAGCATCTGAATGCTGGCGGGCTCATCAAAACACGCATTCTGGGCTCCCCTGAGAGTTTCTGACTCAGCAGGTCTAGGGCGGGCCTGAGAATCTGTATTTCCAACAAGTTCCCAGGTGATGCTGATGCTGTTGGTGTGGGGACCACACTTCGAGAATCTCTGCTCTCATGGACAGGAGAAGAGGGGTGCCACCACATCACAGCATGGGCTACAAAATGTGACCACTCCCAGGAGCAGCCCTGGTGGCCTGGTGGCCCAGGGAGCAGAGCAGAAGCAGAGGGAGAAGTTGATACAGGAAGCTCTGGCCTCGGTCAAGGGGCTGCGGGAACATGGAGCCCCTGCAGGGTAGAAGTGCCGCAATGCCACTCTTTTCCGCAGAATTCTCCGCTATCTCTTTGACAACACCTGGCTGGACGCCCTGACCAGAGCTGTGTTTGTGGAGTTCACTGTCTACAACGCCAACGTCAACCTGTTCTGCATTGTCACGCTGACGCTAGAGACCAGCGCCCTGGGTGGGCAGCCTCGCCTGGGAACCCTCTGCGGGGCTCCAGAAGACAGACACTCCTTCCCCTGGGCTGGGGTTCCTGACCTACCTGGGTGCAGCCACCCCAGGGCCACAGCTCCAGAGCAAATAGTTGTTTAGTGAATCTAGGTGTGGGTCTTGGTTATCCTTGCAGCCATGAGTCCTGGGGTCCCCGAAGGCAAAGCATTAGGGTCCTCCACCCTAATTCTCCCCATCTTTCTGGCCTGTTGCGCAAGTTATCCTAAAAGAGCTTATTGAGAGTCCAAAGGCAGCTTATCCATTGCCTAATCCCGAGCTTCCCAGTCTGCTGGGGTTGGCGGTGGCGAGCTGGCAGTGATGGGCAAGGGAGAATGTGACCTGGTAACAGATCATATCAACTAATATAATATTTCACCATACATCAGCACACAGCACAAAGTACATTTTACATCATAATCCAGCACACATGCAACCAAGATGAAATGTTCACAAATAACATGTACTTTAACTCCATGAGGCCGGGCGTGGTGGCTCGCACCCATGATCCCAGCACTTTGGGAGGTCAAGGTGGGAGGACTCCTTGAGCCCAGGAGTCCAAGACCAGCCTGGGCAACATGGTGAGACCTGGTCTCTACAAAATTTAAAAAACAAAAAACTACATGTGATGGGCTCTCATATTTTGTCTTCTATTCTATTTATTCTTCTTCATGCCTCCTTTCCCCCTTTAAAATGCTGATCACAATCTACTAAAAACCAATTTATAGTCTGTTCAGCTAATGGTCGATTTACCTAACAGCCAACCTCCTCTCCATTGAATACCAAACTTTAAGAAAATATTATATTACACTTTTAATTATGAAAGTAATATAGGCTGGGAGTGGTGGCTCATGCCTGTAATCCCAGCACTTTGGGAGGCCATTGCCGGTGGAGGGAAGGGGGCAGATCACCAGGTTAGGAGTTCAAGACCAGCCTGGCCAACATGGCGAAACCCCGTCTCTACTAAAAATACAAAAATTAGCTGGGCATGCTGGTGGGCACCTGTAATCCCAGCTACTCGGGAGGCTGAGGCAGGAGAATTATGTGAACCCAGGAGGTGGAGGTTGCAGTGAGCCGAGATCATGCTATTGCACTGCAGCCCGGGTGACAAGAGTAAGACTGCATCTCAAAAAAAAAAAAAAAAAAAAGGAATATATATTTGTGTGTCTGTGTGTATGTGTGTTTTTTTTTTTTTTTTAATTCAGAACTGTGAAAAGTGAAGGGCATTCAATTTCTGTTGTCATTCCCCATTGCTAATAGTTTCTTCCAAATCCTTTTTGGGTTTATTTGTGTATCTTTTTAAAAATTTTATTATTATTATTATTATTATTTTTTTTTGGAGATGCAGTCCTTCTCTGTCACCTAGGCTAGAGTGCAATGGCATGATCTCAACTCACTGCAGCCTCCACCTCCTGGGTTCAAGAGATTCTGTTGCCTCAGCTTCCCGAGTAGCTGGGATTACAGGGATTCACCACCATGCCCGGCTAAGTTTTATATTTTTAGTAGAGACGGGGTTTCTCCATGTTGGTCAGGCTGGTCTCAAACTGCTAACCTCAGGTTATCTGCACGCTTTGGCCTCCCAAAGTGCTGGCATTATAGGCATAAGCCACCACGCCTGGCTTTTTTTTTTTTTTTTTTTTTTTTTTTAGATGGTGTCTCACTCTGTCGCCCAGGCTGGAGTGCAGTGGCGCAATCTCGGCTCACTGCAACCTCCGCCTCCTGGGTTCAAGCGGTTCTCCTGCCTCAGCCTCCCGAGTAGCTGGGACTACAGGTGCCCGCCACCATGCCTGGCTAATTTTTTGTATTTTTAGTAGAGACAGGTTTCACCACATTAGCCAGGATGGTCTCAATCTCCGGACCTTATGATCTGCCCACCTCAGCCTCCCAAAGTGCTGGGATTACAGGCATGAGCCACTGGGCCCGGCCCAAAATGGCTTTAAATGAACCAAGTGGGAGTCAATCGTCATTATATGGGCGGATGTGCTTTATCTAGAGGTGTCTGTGCCCAAAGGCCAACACCAAATGCCGAGGGGAGGGGAGGACCTTCCACTGCAGCCCCTCCGCCCCTTCTGGTGCATCCGCTGTCTTCAGTGTCTACCACGTGTCCACGTTCAGTCCTTTGGGTCTGAAATAACTTTGGTTTTTCCTTGGCCCCAGCCAGCCCTCAAGGGGTTGAGCTTGAGTCATCTGACCTGATGGCTCCTGGTCAGAAGCCATGGCTCTGAGAGAGCAGGTGGCCCCGAGTGAGCAGACGCACTTTGCTCCCCAGGCACCTTCTTTACGCACACGGCCCTGCAGAGCCTCCGCCTGTACCCCTTCACCGACGGCTGGCACCCCTTCGTGGTGGCGGCAGAGCTCATCTACTTCCTCTTCCTCCTCTACTACATGGTGGTGCAGGTAAGGAGCATGCTCATAGCTCATGAGCAGCGTTTGGGGTGCAGGGATGCCTGGTGCCTCACCAACACCTCTCCCTTTCCTTGCAAGTGGGATAGGAAAGGGATTTTTTCTTTCTTTTTTTTTTTTTGAGACAGATTCTAACTCTGTCACCAGACTGGAATGCAGTGGCACAGTCTTGGCTCACTGCAGCCTCCACCTCCTGGGTTCAAATGATGCTCCTGCCTCAGCGTCTTGAGTAGCTGGGACTACAGGTATGCACCACCATGCCCTGCTAATTTTTGTGTTTTTAGTAGAGATGGGGTTTCACCATGTTGGCCAGGCTGGTCTCGAACTCCTGACCTCAAGTGATCTGTCTGTCTTGGTCTCCCAAAGTACTGAGATTACAGGCGTGAGCCACTGTGCCCGGCCTGTTTTCGTGATTTTGCCCAGGCTGTCTCGAACTCCTGGGCTCAAATGATTGTCACTCCTCAGCCTCCCAAAGTGTTGTGAAGTTGTGAGCCACCACGCTCAGCAATTTTTAAAATTATTTATATATTTTTTTATTATTTTATTTTATTATTTTTTGACACAGAGTCTTGCTCTGTCACCAGGTTGGAGTGCAGTAGTACGATCTCAGCTCACTGCAACCTCCGCCTCCCAGATTCATGCCATTCTCCTGCCTCAGCCTCCTGAGTAGCTGGGACTACAGGCACCCGCCACCACTAATTTTTATATTTTTAGTAGAGACGGAGTTTCGCCATGTTGGCCAGAATGGTCTGGATCTCTTGACCTTGTGATCCTCCAGCTACAGCCTCCCAAGTGCTGGGATTACAGGCATGAGCCACTGTGCCCAGCCTAAATTATTTAGTTTTAATTGTGGGAAATATACATAACATAAAATTTACCATTTTAACCACTTTTAAGTGTTTAGTGGCATTAGGTCCACTCACATCATTGTGCAACTGTCACTACCGTCCGTCTCCAGAAGGATGAACTCTTTTCATATTGCAAAACTGCAGCCAGCCCGGTGTGGTGGCTCACACTTGTAATCCCAGCACTTTGGGAAGCAGAGGCGGGCAGATCACCTGAGGTCAGGAGTTCGAGACCAGCGTGGCCAACAAAGTGAAACCCCATCTCTGCTGAAAATACAAAAAGTAGCTGGATGTGGTGGCATACGTCTGTAATCCCAGCTACTCAGGGGGCTGAAGCAGGAGAATCGCTTGAACCCGGGAGGCAGAGGTTACATTGAGCCGAGATGGGGCCCACTGCACTCCAGCCTGGGCAGCAGAGTGAGATTCCATCTCAAAAAAAAAAAAAAAGAATTTCCTGGGGTTTAAATACCTTCTAGAGGTTTCCATTGGTTAGTCGGTGTACGTCCTATGTAAATGAAGAGGTTAAAGTGGAGTTACAAAGTCATTTACTCGGGGTACACCCTATGTAAATGAAGAGGATATTTCCTGTCACAGCTGAAGTGTTTCCATTTGATTTTGTTCTTATGTTCCCTGCCTCCAGGCCCTATTATCCAACCTCAGTGGGTCTGTGCACAAGGTTGGGGAGAGGCCCGGGCACTCTGTGCATGGGGGCCAGAGCTGGGGGAGCCTCCCGCCAGAGGGCCCTCTGGGGTGGGGAGGGAGCAGCCCTGGGGATGGGGGCAGTCATGGCCACAACCTCACGTTCCTTTTCCAGGGCAAGCGCATGAGAAAGCAGACGTGGAGCTATTTCCGCAGCAAGTGGAACCTTCTGGAGCTGGCCATCATCCTGGCCAGCTGGAGTGCCCTGGCGGTGTTTGTGAAGAGGGCTGTCCTGGCTGAAAGGGATCTCCAGCGCTGCCGGAACCACAGGGAGGAGTAAGTGGCTGTCTCCTCAGCCCCCAGCTCCCCATACTGGCCCCTCTTCCTACAGCTCCGTTTGAGGCCCGGGGTCAGAAGGAGGTTTTGGGATGCTGTGGACGCTCAGGGGATAACGGGGCACGCCTAGCAGGCATAACTCTAGCTGCCACCTAGATTCAGGTGTGGGGCCAGCTGCAAGTGAGTACGATTGGAGATGACTCAGACAAAATAGAACATCTTGTGCAAATCTTCCCAAAACATAGGGCCATGTGGCATCCTGCTTAGGCTCCTCTTGGCCTCTGGGGGAGGCCCTTTGCAAGTATTAGGGCCCCAGTAAGCTCACCTGTAATCCCAGCACTTTGGGAGGCCGAGGTGGGTGGATCACGAGGTCAGGAGTTTGAGACCAGCCTGGCCAACATAGTGAAACCCCGTCTGTACAAAAAATACAACAATTAGCTGGGTATGGTGCTGTGCACCTGTAATCCCAGCTACTGGGGAGGCTGAGGCAGGAGAATGACTTGAACCAAGGAGGCAGAGGTTGCAGTGAGCTGAGATCATGCAAGCCTAGATCAGCCCTAGGACCAATGGAAGGACACTAAATGTCCACTATGTGGTAGGCAGGATGTATGCACCTGAGGAAGCATCATCAGAATTGATGAAGGTCAGTGTTATCATCGCCTCATTTAACAAAGATATTGAGGGCAGGCACTTAGGGTGTTTTGTTTTCAGAGTCTGGCTTTGTCATCCAGGCTGGAGTGCAGTGGCGTGATCTCAGCTCACTGTAAACTTTGCCTCCTGGGTTCAAGCTATTCTTGTGCCTCAGCCTCCCGAGTACCTGGGATTACAGGTTTACACCGTAATTCCCAGCATCCTCCTCCTCCTCCTCCTTCTCATCATCATCATCACCGCCCTGGGGGAACTGGGACGCCTCTCTTTCCCAGACCTGTTTCTGGAACTGATAGCCTATGAGATGATGATAAAACTAATCCCACCTCCTGAAATGCCAATCAGTGTAATCTGGCATCCAGATGAGTTCCAGCTGAACTGCTCAAGGTCTCTGAGACGCAGCCATCCCATTTTGATCCCACAGAGCCGTCAGCTTCAGTGAGACAGCAGCAGCCGATGCCGCCCTTGGCTACATCATCGCCTTCCTGGTACTCCTGTCCACAGGGAAGCTTTGGCATCTGCTCAGGTTGAATCCCAAAATGAACATGATCACGGCAGCCCTACGCCGTGCCTGGGGCGACATTTCAGGCTTTATCATTGTCATCCTTACCATGCTCCTGGCTTATTCCATCGCGGTAAGTATCTGCTTTGGGACAAGCTTGGGGCGGGTCTCTGCAGAAGCCAAGGCTAATTGGTGGTGGGAAGTGGACAGTTAGGGTTAGGGAGACCCTGGGAACCCAAGGAAGGTGGTGGCTCTTCTGAGTACAGGGGCTCTTCGCTGTGAGCTCATGCACCAGTCATCTCAAATGGCAAAGGCTGGAGAGCTCAGGTGGGTAGGGTGAGGAGGCATAGATAGGCTCTAGTGCTGAAATGCTCCAGGTTCAGGAAGAATTCCTTTCTGCTTCTAGACCCCTCCTGGATGTGCCAGTTCTCCTGGCTTCCCAGCTGGTCAGAAGGCACAGGGCTAACTCCTAGACACACACAGAGCACTGCTGCCATGCTGGGGGATGGATGGGGCCACCACGTCCTTGAGTTGGGGCAGAGGTGGGACGTGAAGGTAGATACATCCACAGGCCATGCCAGTGCTTGTTGTCCAAGACGTGACTCGTGAACTTGGGAGGGCCGATGCCACTTCACTCAGCACTTTAACAGTGAGAGCACATTGACAAGCATGGCCCTGTGTGACCAGAAAAACATAAATGAAAACATGACATTGTTTTGTTTTATTTTGTTTTTTTGAGACGGATTCTTGTTCTGCTGCCCAGGTTGGAGTGCAGTGGCACGATCTAGGCTCACTGTAACCTCTACCTCCCAGGTTCAAGCGATTCTCTTGCCTCAGTCTCCTGAGTAGCTAGGATTACAGGTGTGCACCACCACGCCTGGCTAATTTTGTATTTTTAGTAGAGGCAGGGTTTCACCAAGTTGGTCAGGCTGGTCTCGAACTCCTGACTTCAGGTGATCCACCCACCTTGGCCTCCCAAAGTGCTGGGATTACAGGCATGAGCGACTGTGCCTGGCATTTTATTTATTTTTATTTATTTATTTTTTTGAGACAAAGTCTCACTCTGTTGCCCAGGCTGGAGTGCAGTGTCACGATCTCGGCTCACTGCAACCTCTGCCTCCCAGGTTCAAGTGATTCTCCTGCTTCAGCCTCCTGAGTAGCTGGGGCTGCAGGCATGTGCCACGACACCCAGCCAATGTTTGTATTTTTGGTAGAAACAGTGTTTTACCATGTTGGCCAAGCTGGTCTCAAACTCCTGACCTCAGGTAATCTGCCCACCTCAGCCACCCAAAGTGCTGGGATTACAGGCGTGAACCACCGTGCCCAGCCAAAAACATTAAATTTTCAATTCTTTTTTATGATAATGTGAGAAACAAAGACCCTCTTACATCCTGGCCTCCACCACCTCCTGATGTCCTTCTAAATACGCCCCGTACTGCCCACCGTGTTCCCATGCGAGCCCCGGCCTTCCACTCATCTCTGGCCTTTAGCACAATCCTGGCCCACATCCTACCCCAGGGCCTTCCCCATTCTCACCCTGGCTCCATCCCGTCTCTTGCCTTCCACTCCTTCCCAATCATCCCATCCACCACCCCATCACATCCTAGTCCCCACTCCACCCCAGCCCTCACCCAGCTCTGCCTCTCTGTCACCGCAGCCCTGACCGCCTTCCGTCCCCGGCGCCGCCCCATCTTCCTCTCCCACCCTCGGAAACAGGTGGGGTGCACTGACGGAGTGATGGGGGTGAGTTCTGGAAAGCTGGAGTCTGTGATTTTGGTGAAAGCTCCCGTCTAAACCCTAATGTGGATTTCTTTAGCCCTCCATGCAGTGTCTGGGCTGCAGGGACAGTGCAGTGTCCCATGGGACCAAAAGTCACCAACTCAGAGCCAGAGCCAAGGGCTGCTGGGCCTCCCTCTGACACCGCAGCCCTGGGAAAGTCTTGGGAGTGGGGAGTTGTGGTGAGGGAAAATGTGGTGAGGGGAGGGCCTCCCCCAGGCAGAAGCCCATCATCCGTTCAACCCAGTTCCCCAGAGCGAAGAATTTGGAGCCACAGAGTGCCCAGTTTCATTGCCAGGTATTTGGGCCACATCTGGAGAACACAGCCAGGTGGCTTAGCAGGTGCCTGCGTGAGTCCCAGAGGCACCCTGGGCACTCCCTCATCCTGATGCACACAAAGATGGGCATCATCAACAGGCCGTGGACACAGCAAAGGTTCCGGACAAGGTCATCCAGGCAGCACTTCCAGAAACATGACACACACATGCACACACATGCACATGGATGCACACGCATGCACATGTGCACACATACACACGCACACGTATACACATACACATGTATGTGCACAGGCGTGCACATATATACACACATGCACACATGCACACGTAAACACATACATACAAATATACACACATACATATGCGCACAAACACTACACATGGATACACACATACACATATACACATGCATATGCACACACATACACATATATACACATACATACACACAAGTGCATATGTGTAGATATTGATGGTCACAGGCATATACATGTACACTCTCACACAGACACATGTGTGGCCTTGCACGCACAGACCCACAGAGAGAAACACATGCATGCCATATAGAACCAGTTGTGGACCAGGTGCGGTGGCTCACGCCCATAATCCTAGCACTTTGGGAGGCCAAGGCGGGTGGATCACCTGAGGTCCTGAGTTCGAGGCCAGCCTGACCAACGTGGAGAAACCCTGTCTCTATGAAAAATATAAAAATTAGCCAGACGTGGTGGTGTGTGCCTGTAGTCCTAGCTACTTGTGAGGCTGAGGCAGGAGAATCGCTTGAACCCACGAGGCGGAGGCTGCAGTGAGCTGAGATCGAACCATTGTACTCCAGCCTGGGTGACAGAGCAAGACTCCGTCTCACAAACAAACAAAAACCAGTTGTGTACGCACACCCACTTGCACACCCCTTTAGGTACAGTAGCTTGACCAGCCCGGCCAGGGCTGTGGCTGACACAGACTACCCACCCCACTGTGAAACAGCAGGTTTTGTGCTCCTTGGCAGCCTCCTTCCCTGTTCATGAGAATTCTTTCCATGACAGTCGAACTTAATGTTTGGTTGGAAACTCCGTTCCTACAAAACCCTCTTTGATGCGGCAGAGACGATGATCAGCCTTCAGCTGGGAATCTTCAACTACGAGGAGGTAATGGGGTGAGGGCACAGGTGCTGCCATCTACACTGAGCCTCTATGAAGATGAGAAAAAGCACTCCCTGCCCACCCCACCCCATGCCATCCCTTGGGCCCATGACCTGGCAAGCATCGGGCAAGTTTGGACAAACAGAAATGCTTCCCCTCCCCTAGGTGGACACCCCTGCTAGAGCCCTCAGCTTGCCTTTGGGACCCCTGCTCACAGAGGAACATCGGGCACTGGCTACTCAGGGGAGGGCTGTAGAGGGGTCTCCCAAAGGAAACACCCCCTACCCTGGGCAGAAAGGGCAGCATCTTTGGAGGTGGCAGCGGTGGAAAGTGAAGGGCTGCCCATTCCCTCCTTGCCCAGCTCTCTCAGCCTCAAGCAGAGGGGACCTTCCTGGCTCCAGGCTCTGCCTAGCTCTGAGGACTGTTTTCCCTCTGAGGGTTTCCAGTAGGGGAAGTGGTTGCTGGGACCCAGGACACTCGATGACCCTGGCTTTCTTTCTGACAGGTCCTGGACCATAGCCCAGTGCTTGGCTCCTTCCTCATTGGGTCCTGCATCGTTTTTATGACATTTGTGGTGCTGAACCTGTTTGTCTCTGTCATCCTGGTGGCCTTCAGTGAGGAGCAAAAATACTATCAGGTGAGTCGCTTTGTCCTATTCCTGATCAGCCATTGATGCTGAACTATGAAGAGGCTGGAGCGGCATTAGACTTTAGAGGACTTGAGAGATCATTGTAGCTCAGAGCCCTCATTTCACAGGAGGGGAAACTGAGGCATAGACGGAGGACATTAATTCTCCAAAATCACAAGCAAGTGAGGGCCAGGGCTGGTGTCAGAGCCAGGCCTCCTGATTCCCAGTTTGGGACTCTGTTCACAACACCAGCGACCTCCACCCTGAGTGCACCTTAGAATCACCTGGGGCCTTTTGGAAACAACGGCTGCCCCACCAGAGACCAACACCAACAGAGACCAACACCAACAGAGGAGACCAATACCAACAGAGACCAACACCAACAGAGACCAACACCAACAGAGGAGACCAATACCAACAGAGACCAACACCAACAGAGACCAACACCAACAGAGACCAATACCAACAGAGACCAACACCAACAGAGACCAACACCAACCAAGGCTAATAGCAACAGAGACCAACACCAGCAGAGACCAACACCAACAGAGGAGACCAATACCAACCAAGACCAATACCAACTGAGACCAACACCAACAGAGACCAACACCAACAGAGACCAATACCAACAGAACCTCTGGGGTAATGAGCCAGCCCTTGGTATGTTTGAAGTCTCTTTGGGAATTTTTTTTTTTTTTTTTTGAGATGGAGTTTTTGCTCTTGTTGCCCAGGCTGGAGTGCAATGGCACAATCTTGGCTCACTGCAACCTCCACCTCCTGGGTTCAAGCAATTCTCTTGCCTCAGCCTCCCAAGTAGCTGGGATTACAGGCACCTGCCACCACACTCAGCTAATTTTTTTGTATTTAGTAGAAACAGGGTTTTACCACGTTGGTTAGGCTGGTCTTGAACTCCTGACCTCAGGTGATCCACCAACCTCGGCTTCCCTAAGTGCTGGAATTACAGGCGTGAGCCACCACACCCAGTCCTCTCTTTGGGTAATTTTAATGTTAATGAACAGCCAAGGTTGAGAACGTATACTGCACTCCAAAACCTCAACCCACGTCTTCATGGCTCAGAGGGCAGCAAGCTGGGCACTCATGGTCAACCTCACATCCATTTTTTTTTTCACAGAAAAAAAAATACAAATTTTTATTTCTACTAAACTCTCTAACACAGAACACTTTCTGACCAAATGTGTGGAGATTTTCACCAAGCAATTCTCCAGTTGGCCTGCTGAACTCCCTGCAGGAAGAGGGATATGAGCACATAGACTGCAGATTAATAACAGCCACCAGCACCACCCACAGAGCACTCTCTTCACAATGGAAGTTGTGCTGAAGGCTTTGCACATTTTATTTAATCCTCACAACAGCTCTGTGAAGTAGGTATAATTATTCACAACTTACAGAGAAGGAAACCAAGGCTCACAGAGTTGAAATCATTTACCTAGAACCACAGAGCTAGAAAGTAGGAAAGGTGGAATTTCAACCTGGGTCTGTCTGACTTGGATGTATGGTTTTGTTTTGTTTTTTTCCTGCCCTTTTGGAGGTATAGCTGTGTGAAGGGTGACATATTATGCAGCTCACCCTTCCTATCCCAGTTGAAAGGTTCTTTCAATCTGTATGCCTAAGCCAGGTGTGGTGGCACACACCTGCAGTCCCAGCTACACAGGAGGCTGAGGTGCGAGGATCACCTGAGCCCAGGAGGTGGAGGCTGCAGTGAGCTGTGATCATGCCACTGCACTCCAGCCTGGGTGACAAAGCAAGATCCTGTCTCAAAAGAAAAAAAAGGAAAAATCTGCATGTCTAACAAAGAAACCCTTAAGACA
Source organism: Macaca thibetana thibetana (assembly GCF_024542745.1). Taxonomy (NCBI): domain Eukaryota; kingdom Metazoa; phylum Chordata; class Mammalia; order Primates; family Cercopithecidae; genus Macaca; species Macaca thibetana. The sequence goes on along the minus strand of NC_065597.1, from coordinate 24,132,275 downwards.
CTCTTCTTTGAATTTTTCCATTTCTATACAAGAGCAGCAATTTGGTATTGTTGTTGTTTTTCTAAATTGCAAAAGATTTCTTAAAGGTGACATACTCCATCATGTTAAAGGATCATTTTAAATAGTTATTTTTCCTGGAAACCAGGAAATTATTGCCCACAGGATTCAAGAATGCTAAGAATGCTGCCCCTCCTCTGTTGCTAAATGGTCTCTGGTACACTTGTAATGTGTGTCCCCGATCTGTGTTTGGAAAGGAAACACAAATTTTTACTTCTACTAAACTCTCACTAAACACAGAACACGTCTGTGACCAAATGTGTGGAGATTTTCCCCACACACCAAGCAATTCTCCAGCAGACACCAACTGAGTATCTTATACCGATTGGGCATCCCTAATCCAAAAATCAGAAATCCAGAATGCTCCAAAATCCAAAGTTGTATGCATGCTCACATGAGGTGACACGTGGAAAATTCCACACATAACTACTTAATACAAACTTTGTTTCATGCACAAAATTATTGAAAATACTGAGCCAGTGTTCACTCAGCAGCACATATGCTAAAATTGGAATGCTACAGAGAAGATCAGTGTGACCCCTACGCAAGGAGGTCATGCAAATTTATGAAGTGTTTCATATTTTAAATTTTAAAATAAAAAAAATATATACTGGGCTGGGCCCAGTGGCTCACGCCTGCAATCCCAGCACTTTGGGAAGCTGAGACAGGAGAATCACTTGAGGCCAGGAGTTCAAGACCAGCCTGGGCAATATAGCAAGACCCTATCTGTACAAAAAATACAAAAATTTGCTGGGCCTGATGGCATGTCCCTCTTGTTCTAGCTACTGGGGAGGACAGCTTGAGCCCAGGATGCAGTAAGCCATGATCACACCACTGCTCTCTAGCCTGCATGACACAGCAAGACCCTATCTTTAAAAAATAAACAAATAAGAATTAAAAATACACATTGTATAAAATGACCTCCAGGCTATGTGTATAAGGTGTATATAAACATAAATAAATTTCCTCTTTAGTCTTAGGTCCTATTCCCAAGATACCTCATTATGTAAATTCCAAAATCTGAAAAAAGTCTGAAACACAAAACACTTGTCATCCCAAGCATTTTGGATAAGGGATACTCAACCTGTATAACAACTATTTACATAGCATTTACGTTGTGTTAAGTATTATAAGTACTTAATGGTACTTATAGATGATGACTTAAAGTACACAGGAGAATGTGTGGGTTATATGTAAATATTATGGCTTTTTTTTTTTTTTTTTTTATCAGAGACTTGACCATCTGAGAATTTTCTTGTGACCTGCCCCTTCCTGAAGCTATCTAGGGGCCTGCCCTAAGTCACTCATTAGCAAAAACTCAGGTGTCATGAAAGAGGGCTCATTATGAATAGCAAAAGATACTCCTGTTAGTAAATTCTAAGGGTTTCAGGAGCTCTGTGACAGGAACCAAGGTCAAAGACCAAATATGGTTCATATTATACCACAATGCCTTTGTCCTGCAAAAAGATTTGATATATCAAAAACAATTTTGTGGCATTGGGGAAATATTTCCATTTTAGCAAGGAAGCAGAGAGCATTGCTAGGTCTGATGCCCAGGTACTCCAACTGTACCTTAATTTGGAGATGCAATTAGGTAGCCAGAGTGGGTTCCTTCTACCAGAAGACTCAACTCATCCATTGTAAATAAATTATATTTTTAACAATGAAGATATATTTCACATGCCATAAAAGTAACCATTTTAAATCATACAATTAAATGTTTTTTAGTATATTCACAGAGTTGTGCAAACATCATCACTAATTCCAGAATATTTTCTTTTTTTTTTTTTTTTTTTTTTTGAGACAAGAGTCTTGTTCTGTCATCCAGGCTGGAGTGCAGTCGCGTGATCTTGGCTCACTGCAACCTCTGCCTCCCGAGTTCAGGTGATTCTTCTACCTCAGCCTCCCGAGTAGCTGGGATTATAGGTGCACACCACCACACCCAGCTAATTTTTTGTATTTTTAGTAGAGACAGGTCTTACCATGTTGGCCAAGGTGGTCTCGAACTCCTCATCTCAGGCAATCTGCTAACCTCGGCCTCCCAAAGTGCTGGGATTACAGGTGTGAGCCACCACAGCTGGGCCCAGAACATTTTCAATACCACAAAGAAGCCCCCTACCTATTAATAATCACCTTCCATATCCATGCCTCCAGCCCCTGGCAACCACTAAACTACATTCTATTTCTTTGGATTTGCCTATTCTGGAAATTCATATTCATATAAATGGGCTCGTACAATACGTGGCCTTTTGTGTCTGGCTTATTTCATTTAGCATCATGTTTTCAAGATTCATCTATGCCGTAGCATGCATCCACATGTCATTCCTTTTTACGGCTGAGTCATATTCCTTTGTGTGGATATAACAACAATGTGCTTATCCGTTCCTCAGCTGATGGGTATTTGGGTTGTTTCTGTATTTTGGCTTTTATAAACAATGCTGCTATGAACATTTGTGGTCAGGATTTCCTATGGACATATGTTTCCACTTCTCTTGGGCATATAACTAGAAGTGACATTTTTGGGTTACACAGTAACTCTTTAATTGTTTGAAGACCTGCCACACTGTTTTCTGAAGCAGCTGTACCATTTTAGATTCCCAGCAGCAATGCGCAGGACCTGTGTACATAAATTCTTCTGTTTGTTTGCTCGCTTGCTTTTGAGAAAGGGGCTTGCTCTCTCACCCAGGCTGGAGTGCGGTGGTGCAATCTCGGCCCACTGGAATGTCGGCCTCCCGGGCTCAAGCCATCCTCCCACCTCAGCCTTCCCAGTAGCTGGGACTGCACCACGCCTTTTTTTTTTTTTTTTTTTTTTTTTTTTTTTTTTTTTTGGTAGAGTTGGGGTTTCCCCGTGTTGGCTGGCCTGGTCTCAAATTCCTGGGCACAAGCGACCTGCCTGCCTCAGCCTCCCACAGTGCTGGAATTACAGATGTGAATCATCACACTGGCCTGATGTTTAAACTTTTTTTTTTTTTCTTGAGATGGAATTTTGCTCTTGTTGCCAGGCTGGAGTGCAATGGCACAATCTCGGCTCACTGCAACCTCTGCCTCCTAGATTCAAGCAATTCTTCTGCCTCAGCCTCCCAAGTAGCTGGGATTACAGGCATGTGCCCAGCACGCCCGGCTAATTTTGTATTTTTAGTAGAGACGGTGTTTCACCATGTTGGCCAGGTTGGTCTTGAATTCCTGACCTCAGGTGATCCACCCACCTCAGCCTCCCAAAATGCTGGGATTACAGGTGTGAGCCATCATGCCTGGCTGTGATTTAAAAAATTATTTGTAGAGGTGGGGTCTCACTATATTGCCCAGGATGGACTCAGATTCCTAGAATCAAGTAATCTTCTCATCTTGGCCTCCCAAAATCCTGGGATTACAGATATAAGCCCCCGTGCTCAGCCTGTACATAAATTCCACCCCAGCCTCTGTTGGCGTGGTAGAGGGCATTTTCTGACCAGTTTACTGAACATGCCTGTTTGGCACCTACATCCCTTATGTGAAGTCTGCCATTCCTGTTTCCTAAAATTTGTTCTTTCTTTGCTTTAAGTCACTCTTAAATATGTATATATGGTTGAGAAGTGTCCGGAGAGAAACACCTATTGAGTTTTTCATTCCCAGAACTTCCTCCCATACCAAGCCAGGCCAGAGGATAAACACAGCAAGCAGAAGGAATAATAATAAGGAACTAAAGGGCCGGGCGTGGTGGCTCACACCTATAATCCTAGCACTTTGGGAGGCCGAGGTGGGTGGATCACCTGAGGTCAGGAGTTTGAGACCAGCTCCATCAACATGGTGAAACCTTGTCTCCACCAAAAATACAAAAATTAGCTGGGCATGTTGGTGGGTGCCTATAATCCCAGCTACTCGGGAGGCTGAGGCAGGAGAATCGCTGGAATCCGGGAGGCAGAGGCTGCAGTGAGCCGAGATTAAACAACTGCACTCCAGCCTGGGTGACAGAGCCAGACTCTGTATCAAAAAAAAGAAAAAAGAAAAAAAGAATGAAAGGAGCCACCACCAACACTCTGACCTACAGGAAAAGGGGAGACGCTCATCTCAGAAGGGGGCCCACGTGCTGTTTAACTTCAGGGTCAGCCGCCCAGCCGAGGCTTACTCTGCGCTGGCTTGGGAATTTGAAATGTTGCCGTGAAAACCCAGTCATCCTCAACAGAGAGGAGGAGGGACCCCCTGAGGATAAAGGATGGAGCACACACCCTTGGGATTCCTAGAGGGAGGCCTTCCCACCCTAAAAAAGCTCTGAACAGTGAAGGGACCTAGGTTGGGACCAAACTGGACAATAAAACTGATTTGAGCTGGGCACGATGCAATGGCTCAAGCCTGTCATCATCCCAGCACTTTGGGAGGCCGAGGCAGGCGGATCACTTGACGTCAGGAGTTTGAGCCCTGCCTGGCCAACATGGTAAAACTCTCTCTCTACTAAAAATATAAAAATTAGCCTGGCTTGGTGGCAGGCGCCTGTAGTCCCAGCTACTCAGGAGGCTGAAGCAGGAGAATCGCTTGAACCCGGGAGACAGAGGTTGCAGTGAGCCAGATTGCGCTACTGCACTCCAGCCTGGGTGACAGAGCCAGACTCCGTCTCAAACAAAAATAAAAATACATAAATAAACAAACAAACAAATAAATAAATAAAAACTGTGATTTCCCCTTAGACAGAAAAACCCCCAAAGAAGATGGTTCTGTGTACATTGCTTGGTTCTTTCTCTCTTGCAGCTATCGGAGGAAGGGGAGATCGTAGATCTGCTGCTGATGAAAATATTCAGTTTCCTGGGCATTAAGTGTAAGAGAGAGGAGCCTGAAAGCAGCAGGGAGCAGCCTGGGTCCCTGTCCCAGACTCGCCGCTCTCAACCAGCACAAGCTTTGCCCAAGGTCTAAGCTGTTCGTTCACACGCCACCGTCTATGAATGGGGACGCCCAGGGCCTCGGACCTGCACTTACCAGTAACTCTGTAGTCTCTCTAGGTCATAGCTTTTGTGTCCATTGAAGAATTACCAAGCCCAGCAAGTAAAAAAAATTAGAATAACAGAGACATATATAAAATTGCCAATACTATGAGAGCTTCTTTGTTCAAATGTATTTCCTCTTATTAGGAATAAAACAAATATTACCTGGAGTTTAGGAAAACAATTTCCTCCACAGACTAATTATTTGTCTTTTTGGTCCATTGGGGATTGCTTTTGAATGATTCTAGTTCAGGGCTTCTCAAACTGTCCGAGAGATGCTAATGGATGCTGTATTAGTTTCCCAGAACAAAGTGTCACAAACTGAGTAGCTTAAAACAACAGAAATGTATTCTGTGCCGGCTCTGGAGCCTGGAAGTCTGCAATCAAGATGTTAGCAGTGGCCGGGCGCCGTGGCTCACGCCTATAATCCCAGCACTTTAGGAGGCTGAGGCGTGCGGATCACTTGAGGCCAGGAGTTTGAGAGCAGCCTGGCCAACATGGTGAAACCCTGTCTCTACTGAAAATACAAAAATTAGCCAGGTGTGGTGGTAGACACCTGTAGTCCCAGCTACTCAGGAGGCTGAGGCAGGAAAATCACTTGAACCTGGGAGGCGGAGGTTGCAGTGAGTCTAGGTGGCACCGCTGCACTCCAGCCCGGGTGACAGAGCAAGACTCTGTCTCACAAAAAAAAAAAAAAAAAAAAAAAAAAGAGAAAGAAAAGAAGGAAAAAAGATGTTGGCAGTGCCATGCTCCCTCTGAGGGCTGTAGGGAAGAATCCTTCTTGCCTCTTCCAGCTTTTGGTGTTGGCCAGCAAGCCTTGGTATCCCCCGGCTTCTAGATGCATCACTCCCAGATGGGAAGAAGCTTGCTGAGAGCCTGTGTTCCTTCTCCTCTTCTCAGGACAATGGCCATATTGGATTAGGGGCCCATCCTAGTCAAGGGTGACCTCATCTGAACTAATTATAATACATCTGCAGGGATCCTGTTCTCCAATATGGTCACATCTGAAGAACTGGGATTTAGGACTTTGGCATATCTCTTTAGGAGCCACAATTCAATCCAGAACAGGTGTCATTCCTCCAAAAATATCTCTGGGTCAAATAAATATGGGGAATACTGGGTTATAAAAGTTTTCTGTTTTTGTTTGTTCATTTAAGATAGGGTCTCATAGGCCGGGCGCGGTGGCTCAAGCCTGTAATCCCAGCACTTTGGGAGGCCGAGGCGGGCGGATCACGAGGTCAGGAGATCGAGACCATCCTGGCTAACACGGTGAAACCCCGTCTCTACTAAAAATACAAAAAACTAGCCGGGCGCGGTGGCGGGCGCCTGTAGTCCCAGCTACTCGGGAGGCTGAGGCAGGAGAATGGCGTAAACCCGGGAGGCGGAGCTTGCAGTGAGCTGAGATCCGGCCACTGCACTCTAGCCTGGGTGACAGAGCAAGACTCCGTCTCAAAAAAAAAAAAAAAAAAAAAAAAGATAGAGTCTCACTCTGTTGCCCAGGCTGAAATGCAGTGGCATGATTTCAGCTCACTGCAACCTCTGCCTCCCGGGATCAAGTGATTCTTGTGCCTCAGCCTTCCCAGCATCTGGGACTACAGGCACACAAAACCATGTCTGGGTAATTTTTGCATTTTTTTGTAGAGACGGGGTTTCACCATGTTAACCAGGCTGGTCTTGAACTCCTGGCCTCACCTGATCTGCCCACTAGGTCTCCCACAGTGCTGGGATTACAGGCGTGAGCAATTGCACCCAGTCTATCGTATTGTTATAAGAGGAAAAGATGTCTATCAGCTCAAAGAGATGAATGAGCCCTTCTCAAAACACCTGGAAGAAAAAAACCACCTGCAATTTTCCGGTGCTTATACTAAATGGGCAATGAGATGACCTTTAAAATCTCAAACCAGGAGGTTACAAAGATTATTAGGTTGAAACGGAAAAAAAAATTTGACTGTCTTCAATGCTTCTTACCAAAAAAAAGCACACCTCGTATTTTTTGGTGGAAGGGCCTGTTTGTAGCCCATATGTTGATGTTGATGTGTGATCTTTTTCTTTCCATCATGAGTTACTGGAGCTGAGAATAAATATGTTAGGGTGTAAGTGGCTTGATGCTGCACTGGCTTGTAATGAAACAACAATAGAAAACAAAATCTTGGCTGGGCGCGGTGGCTCAAGCCTGTAATCCCAGCACTTTGGGAGGCCGAGACGGGCGGATCACGAGGTCAGAAGATCGAGACCATCCTGGTTAACACGGTGAAACCTCGTCTCTACTAAAAAAAATACAAAAAACTAGCCGGGCGAGGTGGCGGGCGCCTGTAGTCCCAGCTACTCGGGAGGCTGAGGCAGGAGAATGGCGTAAACCCGGGAGGCGGAGCTTGCAGTGAGCTGAGATCCGGCCACTGCACTCCAGCCTGGGCGACAGAGCGAGACTCCGTCTCAAAAAAAAAAAAAAAAAAAAGAAAACAAAATCTTGACATTAGAGAAGATAGCCAAGATCTGTAGGGCAGCGTAGACCAGTGTGATCCAGTCAATGAAGGCAAGTGGAGCAGAGCTTAAGAGCAGTTGCTGGCCGGGCACAGTGGCTCATGCCTGTAATCCCAGCACTTTGGGAGGCCAAGGGGGCAGATCGCTTGAATACAGGAGTTCAAGACCACACTGGGCAACACAGCAAGACCCTGTCTCTACAAAGTTTTTTTTAAAAAAATTAGCTGAGCATGGTGCTGCACTCCTGTAGTCCCAGCTACTCAGGAGGCTAATGTGGGAGGATCATCTGAGCCTGAGAGGTAGAGGCTGCAGTGAGCCGTGATATTGTCACTGCCCTCCAGCCTGGGCAACAGAACGAGACCTCATCTCAAAAAATAAAAAAAAAGGCCAGGCGCAGTGGGTCACGCCTGTAATCCCAGCACTTTGGGAGGCTGAGGCAGGCGGTTCATGAGGTCAGGAGTTTGAGAACAGCCTGGCCAACATAGTAAAACCCTGTCTCTACTAAAAATACAAAAATTAGTCGGGCATGGTGGCGCGTGCCTGTAGTCCCAGCCACTCAGGAGGCTGAGGCAGGAGAATCGCTTGAACCTGGGAGGCAGAGGTTGCAGTGAGCCAAGATCACGCCACTGCACAGAGCTAGACTTCGTCTCAAAAAAACAAAAAAGAGAACAATTGCTTTCTAATCAGCGTAGAGGCCAAGGTCTACTACTGCTACCTAGGAGCTACTTAAGCCACAAAACGCCTCCGTGATCCCACCGCTGGGAAGTGCCTTAACCTCTGAGTCTCATCTATGAAATAAGCATAACATCTGCCAGAAAGAGGTTTGGAGAGGATTAAAAAGATGTTTGCATAGTGCCAAGCACATAGCAAAGCCTCAATAGACGGGAATGATTTGCTCAAAGAAAAGTAGGCATGACGGCCCTTGCAAGCCACTGCATAGATGTGGTGGCAACCCTAAGTTCATAGCAGGGCAGAAGCTCAGTGCAACAACATATGGCTCCCCAAACACACACACACACACACACTCCACGGTGTGTACCCTGTGGTACTGTTTGAGGTGTTTGAACAAGAACAACTCCATCTTGAATATGGGCTGGGCAAAATGAGGCTGAGACCTGGTGGGCTGCATTCCCAGGAGGTTAGGCATTCTTTTTCTTTTTCTTTTTTTTCTGAAGAAGAGTCTCGCTCTGTCACCCAATCTGGAGTGCAGTGGTGTGATCTCAGCTCACTGCAACCTCTGCCTCCCAGGCTCAAGTGATTCTCGTGCCTCAGCCTCCTGAGTAGCTGGGATTACAGGCACCTGCCACCACGCCTGGCTAAATTTTGGATTTGTAGTAGAGACGGGGTCTCTTCTTGTTGGCCAGGTTGGTCTCAAACTCCTGATCACAAGTGATTCACCTGCCTCGCTTAGTCACAGGATGAGCTAGGGTTGGCACAAGATACAGGTCATAAAGGCCCTGCTGATAAAATAGGATGCCGTAAAGAAGTTGGCCAAAACTCACCAAAACCAAGATGGCGACCTCTGGTAGGCTTCACTGCTCAGTATATGCTAATTATAATACATTAGCATGTTAAAACAACACTCCCACCAGCATACAGTTTACAAATGCCATGGCAACGTCCAGAAGTTACCGTATAGTCTAAAAAGTGGAAGAAGCCTTAGTTCTAGGAAATCCCTGCCCCTTTTCTGGAGAATTCTTGAATAATCCACCCCTTGTTTAGCATAAAATCAAGAAATAACTATTAAGTATACTCAGTTGAGCAGCCATACTGCTGCTCTGTCTATGGAGAAGCCATTCTTTTTTTTCTTTACTTCTCTAATAAACGTGCTTTCGCTTTATAGACTCGCCCCAAATTCTTTCTTGCATGAGGTCCCAGAGCCCTCTCTTGGGGTCTGGGTTGGGAGCCCTTTCTGGTAACAGTACTTAAAGGTGTGTGTGGAGCTTAAGGTGTTTTTCACAACAGTATTTGCTGACTCATGGCCACTCTATAAAATCTGTGTTAAAGGTGAGGTCTTTCCCAGAACCTAATTTTTTTCTGACTTCTTGGATTGGGATGATGACTTCGGTTTTTCTCGGAAGGCTTTGGTCACACGGCTGGCTGATGAAACAAGGAGTTGTGCACACTGGGTCTCAGCTCTCTGCGTTTTGAATATTTTTGCATTAGTGACTGGCTTGGGTCCAGTCTCCACCAAGAAGCCACTTCTGACCCTTGGACAAGTCTGTATTCCTCTTTAAGTAAGCTTCTGGATTCTGCCGGTCCTGTTTGGGGTCCCTAGGACTCTTTGAGACAGGAACGATACAGAGTGGTTGCAGGAGAATAGAAACTTCCAGGCTGCAGTTCTACCTAACAAAAGGAAACTGTTGAAATAGCTACACAAGCTATGGGCTGATAAGACCCTGAAAAACCAGGGTGTGGGCTAAGCTGGCTAAAACCAACTGGACCCAACGTGGCGCTGGCTTTGACCTAGGCTTCACCTGGTACTCATTAACATACTAAGTCACACACCCACTGGCACCATGACAATTCCGGGGACACCCATATTTGGTGTAAAAAAAGGTGGTACCACAGTTCTGAGAAGTCTCCACCTTATTCCAGAAACCTTCGTGCATATCCATTTCTTAAACCCATAAAGATGGAAACCCCAAGCCCCGTTGTGTGGCCCTCTCTTGAGTCCGCCCGTTCTTGAGTGTGTACTTTCCAGTAAATCTCTGTACTTTCACGATTTTCCGACTTGTTCTTGAATTCCTTCGTGTGGTGGTGAAACTACCTTTGCAAAATTATGCCTGAGACAGTGAAACAGATCCACATGTGGAAAGGAAACCACGCCTGGGGCTAGGCCCCGCCCCCTCCTCCGGGGAGCCCAATCATACCCGGGCCCGCCGCGCTAGTCCCCGCCCCTCAGTGCTGCCTCTTCCGGGCCTCAGGTTATTCCCCCATATCCACGCCCCTCTTACGCCCCTCTTGCGCGTCGCCGTATCCGAGGTCGCGCCAGGCCCTGGAGTCTCCGGCCTCCGCGTGCTGGCCAATCAGACCTTGCCTCGCCCCCTCGCCTGGGAGTCTCCGCCCTCCGCGCTCTGCCCAATCAGGCTCTGTCCCGCCCCCACGGCACCGCCTCCGCGCCTCTGTCCAGCCGGCTTGCTCCGGCCGCGAACTGCCCCTCCCCGCCCCGCCTCCCGGCGCGGGTGGCCGAGGCGTAGCGCTGCGACCCCCGTCCCTGCGAACATGGCGCTGCGAGTGGTGCGGAGCGTGCGGGACCTGCTCTGCACCCTGCGCGCGGTCCGGTCACCCGCCGCGCCCTGCCCGCTGAGGCCTTGGCAGTTGGGGGCGGGCGCCGTCCGGACACTGCGCACGCGACCCGCTCTGCTCTCGGGTAAGCGCGGCGGACAAGTGGGCGGCTGCTCCCTCCCCGCCTGGGCTGCTTGTCCCGGGCCCAGCTGGACTCGGAGGACGCCTGGGCCCCGCTCCTGAGCCACCGGTGCGGAGCGAGCATGGACCCTGCCCTTTTCTTCTGTTGGGATCCCCGGCTCTGCGGCCGCTTCTCCCTCTTAAGTAGCGGGAGGTCCCGCGAGCAGCCTTTGCCCTAGGGGTTGCCTGCCCCCGGGAGGGGAGGCCTGCGGGACGCCGAAGCTGGGGTGGCCCGGCCGGTCCCGCGGGCAGGTCGGCCGCTTGCTGCAGAAGCCAGGCACGTGTCGCTTAAGCGTCTCAGTGGCCTTAGTTTATCTCCCATCTGCGTGCATCGTTGAGACCCCAAATGGGGAGGCCTTTAGTTTACTAAATGGACCGTTACTGAGAACTCCGAAGTAAAATTAAACCAGAAGCGCTTATTAAAATTAAAGCACCAGGCCGGGCGCGATGCCTCACGCCTGTAATCCCAGCACTTTGGGAGACCGCGGCGGGCGGATCACGAGGTCAGGAGATCGAGACCATCCTGGCTAACAGGGTGAAACCCCATCTCTACTAAAAATACAAAAAATTAGCCGGACGTGGTGGCATGTGCTTGTAATCCTAGCTACTTGAGGCCGAATCACTTGAACCCGGGAGGCGGAGGTTGCAGTGAGCCGAGATCGCGCCACTGCACTCCAGCCTGGGCGACAGAGTGAGACTCTGTCTCAAAAAAAGAAAGTAATTATTTACCTAATCTATCCACTTCTTTCTGTCGGGCCAAGGGTTAAAGGAGAATTGTACTAATCATTATCTTTAGCCTAAACAGCATGCTTATTAAAATAAAGACTTAGGACTTTGAATCACTGCAACTTCTGCCTCCCAGGTTCAAGTGATTCTCCTGCCTCAGCCTCCCGAGTAGCTGGGATTACAGGTGCCCGCCACCATACTTGGCCAATTTTTGTATTTTTAGTAGAAACGGGGTTTCACCATGTTGGCCAGGTTGCTCTTGAACACCTGATCTCAGGTGATCTGCCTGCCTCGGCCTCCCAAAGTGCTGGAATTACAGGCGAGAGCCACTGCGCCTGGCCAGGACTGAGGGGTATTGAGCTTAGTAATGTTGCTGTCTCCCTCTAAACTTGGGGTTGCTCGGTTGCTAAAATGAGTGTCACAGCAGCCTTAATCCTAAAATTATCTTCACAGGTGGGCAAGATGGCAAGGTCAAAGATGGTAGTCTCAGGTAATATTTATAGTGGTCTGGCACTTACTTTGAAAAGGTGTATTAGCTTCAGACTGCTCATGATTGGCATATAACTGGCGAGTTCTAGACTTGTAACAGAGAGAATTAAGTGTTATAGACAACTGTATACCATCTATTTTGCTCAGAATCCTCTTAATAAACTTTAAAAGATCATTTTATTCTGCAGCATGATTTTTTTTTTTTTTTTTTTTTGAGACGAAGTTTTGCTCATCGTCCGGGCTGGAGTGCAGTGGTGCAATCTCAGCTCACTGCAACCTCCGCCTCCCAGGTTCAAGTGATTCTCCTGCCTCAGCCTCCCAAGTAGCTGGGATTATAGGCATGAACCACTACACCCAGCTGATTTTTGTATTTTTAGTAGAGACGTGGTTTCACCATGCTGGCCAGGCTGGTCTCGAACTCCTGACCTCAGGTGATCTGCCCGCCTCGGCCTCCCAAAGTGCTGGGATTACAGGCATGAGCCACTGTGCCTGACCTGCAACATGATAATTTAAGGGGAAAAAAAATTATTTTTCTCCCAAAGTGTTGGCATTACAGGCGTGAGCCACCATGCCCAGCGATTTTTTTTTTTTTTTTTTTTTTTTGAGACCGAGTCTTGCTCTGTTGCTCAGGCTGGAGTGCAATGGCGTGATCTTGGCTGCAACCTCTGCCTCCTGGGTTCAAGCAATTCTCGTGCCTCAGCCTCCCAAGTAGCTGGGATTACAGGCATGTGCCACCACAGCTGGCTAATTTTTGTATTTTTTTAGTAGAGATGGGGTTTCATCATGCTGGCCAGGCTGGGCTCAAACTCCCGACCTCAGGTGATCTGCCCGCCTCGGCCTCCCAAAGTGCTGGGATTACACGCATGAGTCACTGTGCCTGGCCTGCAACATGATAATTTAAGGGAAAACAAATTATTTCATTCCCTCAGCTTTTGAGTGCTTGCACTGTATTTAGAATTGGGAAAACAAATGAAAATAGGATAAACCCTGCTGTTTCTTGCTCGGTACACAGTCTACTGCCTGGGGAGACTGACAGATGAACTCTCTAGCATGTTCAGCACTGTGAGTGTGGTGGGGAATAGTGGTGTAAGGTACCGTGAGAGCATGCTGACTGGCCCAGGAACCCAGGCTTGGTTAGACAAGCCTTTGGGCAGGAACGGGCTTCCAAATCTAGACCTGAAGTAGTTAGTAAAGGTGGTAGGGAGAGTCTTTCAGTCAGAACACAGTGTACACGTCTTAAACTTTCTTACCTGAACATCAGATTGACCTGAAACATTCAGTTCTTTGAAGTGGAATGCAACAAAGTAAATTTCTTAGTGACACCTTTTTTGACTTCTTCCACTGAAGGGTATGAACTTTAAATAAAGTTTCATAATTAGGGGGAAAAGAAAGCAATATTAAATTACATACTTGGCCAGGTACGGTGGCTCACACACTTTGAGAGGTTGCTCAGCCCAGTATTTGAGACCGGTCTGGACAACATAGACCACCCCCCATCTCTACAAAAATAAAAAATAAAAATAATTATACACTCTACTTATGTTGTGCTGCATATCAAAGCTGTAACCAAAGCAACTGAATGCTGTTTTGAGTACAACTATCTTTTGGGTAAGGGGTAAAATGAGCCAGTGAGGCCTTTTTAAAACAGTATTTGAGTTAACCATTTTCCTATGAACTTATGTCACGTTGTTTTTGGAAAAATACTTGGTGTCAGAATATGAAATATATTTAATATAGCATATGCTTTTTAAAAAATATCCTCTAAGGTAAGTACTTTGAACTTTATATCCTAAATAACTCTTTTTACATCTCTTGAACATTAGGCAGCTTTTTTTTTTTTTTTTTTTTTTTTAAATTTTATTTTTGAGACGGAGTCTCGCACTGTCACCCGGGGTGGAGTGCAGTGGCGCAATCTTGGCTCACCGCAACCTCCGCCTCCCAGGTTCAAGCGATTCTCCTGCCTCAGTCTCCCAAGTGCTGGGATTACAGCTACTCAGTCTGCCTCAGTAGCTGGGATTACAGGTGCCCACCACCACACCCAGCTAATTTTTTTGTATTTTTAGTAGAGACGGGGTTTCACCATGTTGGCCAGGCTGGTCTCGAACTGCTGACCTTGTGATTTGCCTGCCTCAGCCTCCCAAAGTGCTGGGATTACAGGTGTGAGCCACCAAGCCCGGCCTGGGCGGCCTTTCTTTCAGGATTCCCTGAATCGTTTGACCATATCTTTAGAGAAGTGCTCAGTAAGTGAAGGGCTGAACCTGTCCAGTGAATGATGAGCAGAGCTTCACTTTCCACCAACTCATGGCTTAGCTCTGAGGAGACTGTTGAGTTCTGATGTTAGTTTTCTTCTTTAAGTGATGGTAGTACTGTCTTCAAGGTCAGGCTTGAATTTGATTAAAGTAGAATTTTAAGAACTTAGTCATATTATAGTTGTTTCAGGAGGTCAGTTTCATTCCTATAAAATTTTACTTTATAACCCAAGCTGCAGTGAAGGCCTCTTAGGTCAACTCTGCCTAAAGAGGCACCTTATTATTGTTATTATTTCTTAGGTTAAATAGATTCTTATATGAGCCATCTTTATGCTGTCTCCCTAAACCTCATCACCCCAAATCTGTCTTCAGAGGGACAGAATTTTTTTTTTTTTCTGAAAGACAGACCAGTAATAGTTAAGTATACATTTGAAATATGCTCCAAAATTTTCTTTTGTGATTTAGGCTAAGTAATGTTAAAGCAAATAATCCAGTCTCCAAAAGATGCACACGGCGTTCAGATCAAGCCATCTTTGCTTAAATGGTACTGCTGTTTCAATGCGTCAGATCTATACACGATCTTCGTTCTTTCCTGGGCCATGTACTATTTAAAGGTAGTGTCAACAGGTCAGACACAAATTCTGGGAAAGTCTTTTGAAAGGAATGATAATGAAAAGTGCTTCTTAAGAAGTAATGCTGCTGCTTTTCTGAAATATTGGTCTTCTGTTTTAGTGCGTAAATTCACAGAGAAACATGAATGGATAACAACAGAAAATGGTATTGGAACAGTGGGAATCAGCAATTTTGCACAGGTATTGGATTATATTGAAATATTTGTGACAGTATGCTCTTGCATAATGTGCTTTATCTCTGTGTTTAAAAAAGTGTTTAGGCTGCGTGAGGTGGCTCAGGCCTGTAATCCTAACACTTTGGGAGGCTTAGGCATGAGGATTGCTTGAGGCCAGGAGTGCAAGACCAGCCTAGTCAACATAGTAAGACCCCATCTCTACCAAAAGTTAAAAAAAAATTAGCCTGGCATGGTGGCTCATGCCTGTGGTCCCAGCTACTCAGGAGGCTAAGGCAAGAGGATTGCTGGAGCCCAGGAGGTTGAGGCTGCAGTGAACCATGATCATGTCACTGCAAATTACAAAAATTAGCTGGTCCTGGTGGTGCACACCTGTAATCCCAGCCACTCAGGAGGCTGAGACAGGAGAATCACTTGAACCTGGGAGGCAGAAGTTGCAGTGTGCCGAGATCACACTACTGCACTCTAGCCCGGGTGACAGAGTGAGACTCCATCTCAAAAAAAAAAAAAGAAAACCAACCAGAGTTGAATTAAGTAAAACGTAGTTAGGGCATTATGTGGTATTTTAAGAGATGTTGCAAGCTTAACACTAAAAGTAGGAAACATCTTATTCAAGAAGGAAATGTGTGTGTTTTGTACTGGGCATTTAAGGAAAGAAGAAAAAGAAGAGCAGGGTGTTACCAGCATTTTGTGGGTCCAGTGATACACACATGACCAGCGGGATGGGAAGAAAGAAAACCTCAATAGGCACAGATTACACAAAGGGAAGGCTTTTATTTAGCCCATCTTTTCTCTGTAAATTCCCCTCAATTCCATATGGCGATAATGTTTAAGAGAAAATGAGAAGCCAAATACTAGCGTGGTCAGTGATTTTCAACTGGATGTATGTATTGGGTGAGGCGGGGAAGGGGGATGTTAACTGATGGGAATATAGTCATGTGTCACTTAATGATGGAGCTGTGTTCTGAGAAATGCCTCCTAGGGGATTTCGTCCTTGTGTGAGCCTCCTGGGTGCCCTTACACACACCTAGATGGTACAGCCTATTACACACCTTGGCTGTATGGTACAGCCTTTGCTCCTGGGCTACAAACCTGTATAGCATGTTACCGTACTGAATACTGTAGTCAATCGTAACACAATTGTCTATCAAAACATAGAAAAGATGCAGTAAAAATATGGTACAGGTTGAGCATCTTTAATCCCTGAAATAATCCAAAAATCTGAAACTTTTTGAGCACCAACATGACTCTCAAAGAAAATGCTCATTGGAGCATTTTGGAATCCAGAATCTTGGATGAGGAGTGCTCATCTGTTAAGTATAATGCAAGGATTCCAAAATCTGAAATCCAAAACACTTCTGGTCCCAAGCATTTTGGATAAGTGATACTAACTATATTATAATTTCATGGGACCACTGTCGTGTATGTGGTCTGTTGTTGACCAAAACGCCATTAGGCGGCATGTGACTGTACAAAATTCCTCAGACATGTAAGATTCTTCTGTGTTGAGAATCACTGACAATTCTATCTTCCTTGGCATCTCTGTATACCTACTATGAGGCTCCGTATTGGGTATTTTTTGAGATGTTGTGTAAGATGTCGTCCTTACCTCCTAGAGTTTATTTGTGAGGGGCATTACCTCCATGGGAATGACTTGCACACATTACATGATGACATCGGAACGGTGGGGTTGTAATTTACTTACCTGATGGAGAGACCACTTCTTTCTGGAGTCAAGGACTTCAGGGAGTACAAGGCGTGAGGACTGTGATTTGTAGAATCAGTGAGCAGGATTTCAGCAAATGCATCGGGGGCAATGGTGTACATAAAACTGCAGAGGTGGAAGAACACCAAATATGTTCATGCTCAGAAGAGCTAGTAGTGTTTGCCGGGTGCAGTGGCTCACACCCGTAATCCTAGCATTTGGAAGGCCGAGGCAAGTGGATCATCTGAGTCAGAAGTTCAAGACCTGCCTGGCCAACATGGTGAAACTGCGTCTCTAGCAAAAAATTTTAAAAAATTAGTTGGGCATGGTGGGGGGCACCTGTAATCCCAGCTACTTGGGAGACTGAGGCAGGAGAATCACTTGAACCTGGGAGACAGAGGTTGCAGTGAGCTGAGATCAGGCCACTGCACTCCAGCCTGGGCAAAAAGAGAGAAACTCTGTCTCAAAACCAAACAAAACAAAGAGCTAGCAGTGTTGTCTGGGGCATGTGGCTTTTGTCACGTTGCTAAAGCCTGTGAGCCAAATCAGGCTGGTGGCTGGTCTCTTGCAGCTCCTGAGTTGAGAATAGTTTTTAAAATCATTTTATTTTACTTATTTTTGGAGAACAGTCTTGCTATATTGCCCAGGCAGGTCTCGAACTCCTGGGCTCAAGCTATCCTCCCACCTTTGCCTCCCTGAGAGCTGGGATTACAGGCACGAGCCACCGCACCCAGCCATTTATTTTTATTCTTGACATGGAGTCTTGTTCTGTCGCCAAGGCTGGAGTACAGAGGCGCAATCTCAACTCACTGCAACCTCTGTCTCCCAGGTTTAAGTGATTCTCCTACCTCAGCCTCCTGAGTAGCTGGGATTACATGTGCCCACCACCACGCCCAGCTAATTTTTGTATTTTTATTAGAGACTGGGTTTCACCATGTCAACCGGGCTGGTCTCATACTTCTGACCTCAAGTGATATGCCCACCTTGGGCCTCTCAAAGTACTGGGATTACAGGCATGAACTACCATGCCTGACCAAGTAGTTTTTACATGTTTAAAGGATTTTAAGGAAAACCCAAGAATGTAGCCCCTCAAGTATAAAATATGTACTAAATCTTAATTATAGGGGATTCAGTGTTTTGCTTGTTCTGTTTACTGGAGGGTTTAATTTTAATTTCTCAGAGATTTTTGGTTTTGTCTTGTTTTATTTAGGAAGCATTGGGAGATGTCGTTTACTGTAGTCTACCTGAAGTTGGGACAAAATTGAACAAACAAGGTGAGTGTTGTTAGGATCTTGGAATGATCCATGCCATGAATTTTCTTTACCTCATCTTTACATTGAATAGTAAATTGTTTGTACCCTGGATTAATTAGAGTGTTTTTGTTTGTTTGTTTGTTTGAGACAGTCTCGCTTTGTTACCCAGGCTGGAGTGCAGTGGCACCATCTCGGCCCACTGCAACCGCCGCCTCCCGGGTACAAGCGATTCTTGTGTCTCAGGCATGTGCCACCACTCCCAGCTAATTTTTGTATTTTTAGTAGAGACGGGGGTTCCCCACGTTGGCCAGGCTGGTCTCGAACTCCTGACCTCGAGTGATCACCTGCCTCGGCCTCCCAAAGTGCTGAGATTACAAGTGTGAGCCACCATGCCCAGCCAATTAGAGTGCTTTTGACCCAAGTAGTAGGCTGGTGCAAAAGTAATTGCTACTTAGGAGGCTGAGACAGGAGAATTGCTGGAACCTGGGAGGCGGAGGTTGCAGTGAGCCGAGATCCCATCACTGCACTCCAGCCTGGGCGACAGAGCAAGACTGCTTCAAAAAAAAGAAAAAGAAAAAAAGTCTATTAATATCAATATGTTAGATAATGTCCTTAAACTAATGAGTACCCTTTTAAGACATTCTGCTAAAGGTAGTTTTTTAACTTGATGTAAAATCTACATACAGTGAAATGCATGGACCAGAAATGTACAATTCAGTGAGTTTTAACAAATGTATACACTTGAATAAACCTTCCCAACAAATAGATGACATCTTCTCTTGTTTCTACACCATAGGTTAATTTTCCCTATTCTTTAACTTTATTTGAAAGGAATCACACAGTGTGTGTTACCTTTGGCCGCTTTTGGGGTTTACCGAGCTTCTTGAATCTGTAGATTGAATTTTTTTTTCCATTAAATTTGAGGACTTCTTTTTTTAGTCAAGATTTCTTTCTCTTTTCACTTCATTCCTTTTGTCTTTGATTTGAGACGTGTTCGTCAGATCACTTGATACTGTCCTATAGGTCCCTAAGACTGTTAACTTTTCAGCCTTTTTTAAAACTGTTCTTTTTTCCTTCTTCTTTTTTTGAGATGGAGACTTGCTCTGTTGCCCAGGCTGGAATGCAGTGGTGCAATACAGGCTCACTGCAACCTCCGCCTCCCAGGTTCAAGCAATTCTCCTTTTTCAGCCTCCCTAGTAGCCGGACTACAGGCACACACCACCACACCAGGCTACTTTTTTTTTTTTTTTTTTTTTTTTGAGTTTTTGATAGAGACGGGGTTTCACCGTGTTGGCCAGGCTGGTCTTGAACTCCTGACCTCAAGTGATCTACCTGCCTTGGCTTCCCAAAGTGCTGGGATTACTAACTGTAATCATATTTTATGTTTTCATATATGTTTATATTTTATGTTTTCAAGTCACTGACTTTTAACATTTATAATAGTGTTTTTTTGTTTTTGAGATGGAGTCTCATGCTGTCACTCGGTCTGGAGTGCAATGGCGTGGTCTCTGCTCACTGCAACCTCCGCCTTCTGGGTTCAGGCGACTCTCCTGCCTCAGTCTCCCAAGTAGCTGGGATTACAGGCGTCCACCACTATGTCCAGCTGATTTTTTTGTATTTTAGTAGAGACCATGTTGGCTAGGCTGGTTTCAAACTACTGACCTAAGGTGATCTGCCTGCCTAGGGCTCCCAAAGTGCTGGAATTTCAGGCATGAGCCACCATGCCTGGCCCAGAGCTTATAATTGTTATCTGCACCACGCCCGGTCCAGAGCTTATAATTGTTATCTGCAGGAAGGTGGTCTGATACAAGGTACTTCACTGTCACTGGAACATTCTAAAGTTTTCATTTTGTTTTTTTCTGAGCCACAGCTAAGTTGCAAGAACATTGAGTTTTACTGAACCTACACACATCTGGCATTCAGGCACATCACCATTTGTTATTCACTGTGTCCGGGACACACAGATAGGTCCACTTTGTTGAGACAATACATACCCTTCTCGTGGGTTATTACAGCCTGACAAAACGTATGGTTTTATTTTTAATTAAAGAAATTTAGGCCAGGCGTATTGGCTCACGGTTGTAATCCCAGCACTTTGGGAGGCTGAGGCGGGTAGATCACAAGGTCAGGAGTTCAAGACCAGCCTGGCCAACACAGTGAAACCCTGTCTACTAAAAATATAAAAATTAGCTGGGCGTGGTGGTGTGGGCCTGTAATCCCAGCTACTTGAGAGGCTGAGGCAGGAGAATCGCTTGAACCTGGGAGGCGGAGGTGGCAGTGAGCCAAGATTGCGCCATTGCACTGTAGCCTGGCGACAGAGTGAGACTCCGTCTCAAAAAAGAAAAAAAAAAGAAATTTGGAATTTTAAAATCATAGCTATATGACAGGAATCTACTTTTCCATATTTTATGTTTTCTGGTCACTGACTTTTAATATTTCATGTTTTCTTTATTTTTTTTCCCCATTTAGATGAGTTTGGTGCTTTGGAAAGTGTGAAAGCTGCTAGTGAACTCTATTCTCCTTTATCAGGAGAAGTAACTGAAATTAATGAAGCTCTTGCAGAAAATCCAGGACTTGTAAACAAATCTTGTTATGAAGATGGTAAGCTTTTGCTAGAAATTTCTCACAGTTAGTATTTTATCTAGAATTTAAAGCAAGCTTAGCTGATTGTGACTTCATCTTTTTCTACTGCTTGGTACTAAATGGAGATGTTCTGCTTTAAAAGGAAAACAGAGGTTACTTGAATACATAAAGTTATGTTTAAGATTTCTGGCTAGGCGCAGTGGCTCACACCCGTGCTCCCAGCACTTTGGGAGGCCAAGGTGGGTGGATTGCTTTAGTCCAGGAGTTGGACACCAGCTGGGCACCATGGTGAGACTCTGTCTCTATAGAAAGACAAAAATTAGCTGGTTGTGGTGGAATGTGCCTGTAGTCTCAGTTGCTAGGGAGGCTGAAGTGGGAGAATTGCTTGAGCCTGGGAGGTCAAGGCTGCAGTCTGTAGTGAGCCAAGATCGCACCACTCCACTCCAGCCTGAATGACAGAGCGAGACCGTCTCAAAAAAAAAAAAAAAAAAATCTCTGGTGATAAAAGCATTACCTTATTTTGCAGGGTTCTTGATATCAGTTGTAGATTCTTTGGTTTGGTGTAAACACCTGCAAAGTATTTTTTCAGACATAAAGCAGCCACTCATATTGTGTGACACGGACACGGGAGATAACAAAATAATGATATATTCTACATTAATTTTTGGTTTTCTCACATTTTCATCCTTACAATCTAATGAGGTAAGCTAACAGCAATTTTCTCTATTTTGTAGATGAATAGAGGCTCCAAAGGATTTATCTGTCAGGGTCACATGGCTGATAAATGGCAAAGTTAGGATTAGATTGTAGTTCTTTTTTGCCTGTCACCTAGTCCTTCTAATTACTACTGCTTTCTAATCCCATTAACCTCAGTAGTTAGTGTTCGATTTGTTAAAGATATGCCTGGCCTTTTATATTTGGATCATATATTTAAGGACTTATTTTTTTGAGACAGTCTCCCTCTGTCGCCTAGGCTGGAGTGCAGTGGCATGATCTCGGCGCACTGAAACCTCCCCTTCCCAGGTTCAAGCACTTCTCCTGCCTCAGCTTCCCAGTAGCTGGGATTGCAGGGAACCGCCACCATGCCCGGCTAATTTTTCTGTTTTTGGTACAGATGGGGTTTCAATGTGTTGGCCAGGCTGGTCCAGAGCTCCTAGCCTCAAGTGATTTGCCTGCCTTGGCTTCCCAAAGTACTGGGATTACAGGCGTGAGCCACCGTGCCCAGCCCCTAAAGATTTAAATGTCATTGTCTGATACTTATTACAACCTAAGAGTTCTTAATTTATTATGGTGGAATCTATTCTAGCTATAATTATTTTCATTTGTTATATACAAGTATTTTAATTCTTAAGGCTAAAATTTAAAGTTCCATGAACAAATATGTATAGTTTTTGTAAAGAATACGAGATTGAGGCACTCAAATTTATTTTACATTTTGGATGAATCTGACTTTTTAAAAAGTTAATGTGGAATATAAGGTTGTTGTTTGGTTGCAGGTTGGCTGATCAAGATGACACTGAGTAACCCTTCAGAACTAGATGAACTTATGAGTGAAGAAGCATATGAGAAATACATCAAATCTATTGAGGAGTGAAAATGGAACCCCTAAATAAACTAGTATGAAATACCACAACCCAGCAGATTGTCTTAAATTAGTGGTGGATAGAAGACTTAGAATAGCAACTTATAGCATTACCAATGGGGAAGAAAAAAACTACTGTTAACGCTGCTAATGAAGGAAAATGTCCTTTAACTTTGTAATGATTATAGATTTTAGACTAGGCTCTAGTGTTCAGAATTCATTAAATTATCCATGGTAAAAACTAGTTTTAAAAATTACATAATTCAAAGATAATGTTGTTATGCTTAAGCCTTATATAATATTGTAACTTGCCTGGATTTGGGATGAAATACTTAATGACCTTTCCATTGGAAATAACTGGGAGTGAAGAGGTTTTTGTTGCTTGTACAGTGTTAGATGACACACCACTATCTTGATTTTGCAATACACTGCATTTGCTGGTGCTATTTTTATACGGTGAAGCAACAGCTTTGCAGCAAAATAATAAAATACTTCTTCGTTAATCATGTTTTTTTTGTTTTGATGTTAATATTTCATTTAGTGACTCTGCTAGCATTTGTGAAAGTGCTAACTTTAACTTAGGGAAAGTTACTTTTTTTTTTAAAGGAAATTTAAGCCAGACAATGAAAAGCTCCAAGAAAATGTTTCCTTTAGTCACGAATCTGGTTTTTCTTAAGCCAAGATCACCTTTAACATAATAAAAAATAAATCACCAACTTTGATTTTCTATCATGTGAGGTCCGAAGAAAGAAGAGGAAAGACAAAGGAAGGTGGAAGTTTTGATCAGTATAGCACATAGTATTTTTAAGAAGTTAAACCACATTCAGGTTTCCACTTAAGTCATGGGAATAAAAGTGGACACAGATTGAAGCTTTATGAGCTCAGATAATGGACTTTGATAGTGAGTATTCTTTGCAACTTAAGCATATTTAGAGTGCCAAAAGGTATTTCCAAGTAGCTAATATGTAGCATACTCTAACCAACTGTAATATGCTGACAGTATTGGGGTGGGGGGGTCTATATGAACATGCACATATATATACACACATACACACAGAGCGAGAGGAGATAAAAACTCCTGTATCATTTTCTCAGTTACTAGAGGAAAAGAGAAGTATTCATATAGTACCACCTTCTGGTGATGAACAAACAGCAAATAGAAGGACCTAGCGAAAGTAGGTAGGTAAATAACATACAAATCTTTCCTGCTCCTCAGATGAAGAAACTGTTCGTTCCAAGACTCTGCCAGTAGCCATATCACTGCTGAACTATATCTTTGTACCCTTATCCAGAAAGTACTGGCCAGGTGTGGTGGCTCACGCCTGTAATCCTACCACTTTGGGAGGCCAAGTTCGGTGGATCTCTTGAGCCCAGGAGTTTGAGACCAGCCTGGGCAACATGGTGAAACCCCATCTCTACAAAAATACAAAAATTAGCCTGGATGTACACAGGCATGTACCTGTGGTCCCAGCTATTTGGGAGGCAGGTAGGATCAGTCTGGGAGGTAAAGACTGCAGTGATCACACCACTGTACTCCAGCCTGGGTGACAGTGAGAACATGTCTCAAAGTATCCAAGGTATCCTGGATGATTATCTATATTGTATAATTATCAATCAGGTTAATTGATCTGTCTGCTTAGAAAATAGATGGGGATGGCTGGGGGCGGTCCCAACACTTCGGGAAGCCGAGGCGGGTGCATCACTTGAGGTTGGGAGTTCGAGACGACCGTGATCAACATGGAGAAACCCTGTCTCTACTAAAAATACAAAATTAGCTGGGTGTGGTGACCTGTAATCCCAGCTGCTCAGGGGGCTGAGGCAACAAGAGCGAAACTCCGTCTCAAAAAAAAAGAACAAAAAAGAAAATAGGCCGGGCGCGGTGGCTCACGCCTGTAATCCCAGCACTTTGGGGCCGAGGCGGGCAGATCACAAGGTCAGGAGATCGAGACCATCCTGGCTAACACAATGAAACCCTATGTCTACTAAAAATACAAAAAATTAGCCAGGCATGGTGGTATGCACCTGTAGTGCCAGCTATTTGGGAGGCTGAGGCAGGAGAATCGCTTGAACCCAGGAGGCGGAGGTTGCAGTGAGCTGAGATCACGCCACTGCACTCCAGCCTGGGCGACAGAGTGAGACTTCGTCTTAAAAAAAAAAAAAAGAAAATACGTGGGGATGAGTAATTACATAGATTTACCCTTTTGTTTTGAAAGTTCTCTAGACACATCGATTATTACCATCGTTTCACAGGTATGAAAGGTGATAGGATAAGAAATTTGTTAAATAGTTGGGTAGTCATAGTAATGATTTTCACATTTCCTGGTCTACTCTTAGTCCCTTAGCAAATTTTACTATAAAAATATTTAAATGGGGCCGGGCGCAGTGGCTCATGCCTGTAATCCCAGCACTTTGGGAGGCCGAGGCGGGCGGATCATGAGGTCAGGAGATCAAGACCATCCTGGCTAACACGGTTTCACATGGTTTCAAAATAGCCAGGCATGGTGGCAGTCGCCTATAGTCCCAGCTACTCGGGAGGCTGAGGCAGAAGAATGGCATGAGCCCAGGAGGCGGAGCTTGCAGTGAGCTGAGATCGTGCCACTGCACTCCAGCCTGGGGGGCAGAGCGAGACTCTGTCTCAAAAAAAAAAAATTTTCTTTTTTTTAAATGGGAATCTCTGGGTAGAGGGGGAAGATGAATGTTCTAAATAAAGGTGGGAAGCAAAAGTGGCCGTTCTAGAGTATTAAAGTCCATGAGTGGTTATAGTCTCTGAAGAAGGTGGGCAGTTTATTTTCCTTTTTCCTCCTAAAGACACACATACTTGCTCTGTAACAACTCCTCTTTTTTCAAAGAGTAGAACATATGGCAACTTGCTGTTCCACTATTTAGAACACAGAGCCAAATCTACTGTCATTTATGTCACAGCGCTGCCAAAAATACAGGCTTTGAATGGCCCTCCAAATTGACTGAATCCAGGGAATTTAATTTTCATGACCTCATATTCCTTTTGAATGGTTTTGGCATTAATAGAGCAGATTAATAAAAGTTTTGAAGAAAGCTTTCTAGTAACTAAAATGAGAAACTCAATAGGTTACCCAGGAAGTGTTAAATTTTTTTTCTGGTATCACCTCCCAGGTGGTTTAGTTGTTAACTTTAGGGTTTGTTTTTTTTTTTTTTTTTTTTTTTTTTGAGACAGAGTCTCACTCTTTTGCCCAGGCCAGAGTGCAGTGACACCATATTGGCTCGTTGCAACCTCCACCTCTCAGGTTCAGGCAATTCTCCTGCCTCAGCCTCCAGGATAGCTGGGAATACAGGCACCCAGACCACAACCATGCCCGGCTAATTTTTGCATTTTTAGTAGAGATGGGGTTTCTCCATGTTGGCCAGGCTGGTCTCGAACTGGTGACCTCAGATGATCCACTCGCCTTGGCCTCCCAAAATGCTGGGAGTACAGGTGTGAGTCACTGCGCCCGGCCAGCTTTAGGTTTTAATAAACCACTAGGGAGCTCTGCATGGCCATACTACTATGAAAATGAGGCTGGTCGTTCAGATCAGTTCCTCAGCAAATCAGAATTTCTGAATTTTTCCAATTTCTGTAGATTTTCTGGGGCTACTAAAAAGAGAACAATTTAAAGAATTATGCTAACTACAAGTGTGTCTTTTTTACAGTATTCTTTCAGACCAAATCACACCTTCCTTCCCATCCTTAGAGACGTGCCTTTCTTTACACCAGGATTAAATTCGTCTTTCTTCCCTGCAGTAGGCCTTTCCTGCCACCCAGGCTGGAGTGCAATGGCACGATCTCGGCTCACTGCAACCTGCACCTCCCAGGTTCAGGTGATTCTCCCATCTCAGCCTCCTGAGTAGCTGGGATTACAGGCGTCCATTACCACGCCCAGCTAATTTTTCTATTTTTAGTAGTAATGGGGCTTTGCCATGTTGGCCAGGCTGGTCTTGAACTTCTGACCTCAAGTGATCCACCCACCTCATCCACCCAAAGTGCTAGGATTACAGGTGTGAACCACCGCACCCACCCATCCCCCTTTAATTTAAAAAAATAGATATGGGGTCTTGTGACAGTTCCCAGGCTGGTCTCAAGTGATTCTCCTGCCTTAGC
The DNA here is from genome assembly GCF_024542745.1 of Macaca thibetana thibetana. Taxonomy (NCBI): domain Eukaryota; kingdom Metazoa; phylum Chordata; class Mammalia; order Primates; family Cercopithecidae; genus Macaca; species Macaca thibetana. The sequence goes on along the minus strand of NC_065597.1, from coordinate 24,105,871 downwards.
CTCCCCTGTGAGTAACTGGCACTACAGGCGCAAGCCACCACTCCTGGCTTTTTTTCTTTAAAATAAATTTTATGTGTTAGAGGAAGTTTACATTCACAGCAAAATTGAGAAGGTACAGTTCCGTATGCTTCCTTTCTCTGTTTTTGCAAATTGGGATCTTACTACAGTAGAGTTTCTGGTATCTTGACTCAATCTCTATTGACTTTTTATAAACATAACTAGCCTAACCCTTGTCCCTTCATGTTTCCACTCAATCATGCTATTGGGCTTTTACCTGCTAAATGCAGGAGTCGTTGGTGTGAAGGAAGTCAGTTTCTAGATCCTCCAACTTCCCCCATATACTTGCTGTTAGGTTGCTGAATTAATATTCATTTAGCAAATCTTAAGTTAAGACTTTTGGTATACTTTCCAGAAACTTTTTTCTAATTTGCAAGGTCTTGTACTGTTTCCCAGGCTGGAGTGCAGTGACACAATCACAGCCTACTGCAACCTTCAATTCCTGGGCTCGAGGGAGCCTCCTGCCTCAGCTGGGATTCCAGGTGTGCGCCACGGTGCCCAGCTGTTTTCAATAGATCTGAAGGAAGACCAAAACAAATTGTCAACTGATAAAACATTTAAATGTTTTTGGTTAATACTTACTAGCTTGAGATACTACTATAATAAAACCCCTTTTAGTTGCAACTTCCTATTTATGTGGACAAGGTACCTAAGCTTACACGTATGAAAAAAATTGGAATAGAATTATATATGAATCCGTCTCACTGGAGCAATCACCAATCACTGGTGCTAGAGAACTCAGATACCGATTTTTTTTTTTTTGAGACTGAGTTTTGCTCTCCAGGCTGGAGTGCAGTGGTATGCTCTCAATTCACTGCAACCTCCGCCGCCCGGGTTCAAGCCATTCTCCTGCCTCAGTCTCCCAAGTAGCTGGGATTACAGGTGCTCGCCACCACACCCGGCTAATTTTTGTATTTTTAGTAGACAGGGTTTCGCTATGTTGTCCAGGCTGGTCTCGAACTCCCGACCTCAGGTGATACACCCGCCTCGGCCTCCCAAAGTGCTGGAATTTCAGGCATGAGCCACCGCGCCCGGCCTAGATACCGGTTTTCTACAGCAGAAGTAGTCACACTTTCTAAAGCAGAGGGCTTTGGAGTCAGACCCGAGCTGGAGTGAAGGATGCCTTGCGATCTCTCTTCAGCAAGCTGTTGCTTTAGGGACGTGGGGCCACTTTCCTTTATGTGTATAAAAGATGCCAGTGCCCACTTCAGAGCTGTGCTGCTCCAGGCCAGAAGTTCAGCGAGTGTCCGTCGGCCCGGCGCTGTCACGTAAGTGGGCTCTTTGAGGTTCACAACGCGTCCTCCCGTGACGTTCTGGGCCTGTGAAGTGTGTCCATGGGAAACGCGCACGGCGGTTCCTCAGGGAGCCGAGGGAGACCCTGGCATCTACTAAACATCCTAGCAGGCAAAAGGGCGCTCCCACGGAACTCGCCGGCCCGAGGGCCCGGGTAGGCCTCCACCTCCACCTTCTCAGACCCTCATACGTTGGCCCTTCCGGCGGCAGCTTCCAGAGCGGGTAGGAGGTGCCACGAGCCGCCCCGCCTGTGCTTAGCTTTGTTGGGCTACGTCACTTCCGCCGCGGTCCCGCCCCCAGCGTGGCCGTAACTCAGGGCAACGGCCCGGCAGGCAGCGACCTGAGTCGCCCTCGCCTACGGGCCGGGACTAGCTGTCGCGAGGCCTTCCATCCGCTCGGCCCCACAGGTGGGGTGTGAGCGGCCATTTCTCCATCCCTGGGGCAAGGCCCCGGACCACTCCAAAGGCGACAGAGCGAGAGGCCCTGCCTTGTTCGAAAGGAAGCGACCCTCTGACGCGGGGAATCGAAAGGCAGAGGCACTAAGGGCTGGGGCTGCCCCAAAGCAGACGGGGCCTGGGGAGGGGGCGGGATCTGGGGCGGTGGGCGGGGACTGAGGAGGAGCCGTTGGGGGCGGACCCTTAAGGGCGGATCCCTTTAAGGGCGGGTAGACGGAGGACAGGGATGAGTTCGAAAGGACAATCGAGAATGCTTTTCTGAATGGGATAGCTTGAAAGAAGGGCTGGCGTCTTTGTGGCACGGTAGGAACTGGCGGAGGAAGGGGAAGAGCTGGATGAGGAAAAAAGGCTCATGGAATGAGGAAAAAAGGCTCATGGAATGAGGAAAAAAGGCTCATGGAATGAGGGGAGGAGCCTGATGGGAAAGGGGTGGGGCCTGCAGGAAGGGGCGGAGCTAGATGAAGAGGTGGAGCCGAGCGTGATGAGCCTGGGTTTTAGGGGTGGCAGGTGGAGCGCGTGAGTTTGCTGACTTGTGCTTTGCTGTGGGCTGTAAGCTGTGTAAGAGCAGAGAAGACGGGTGCTGCTTTAATTTTTTATTCTCAGTGCTAGGTACTTAGTGAATTCATTAATGGGAGTTGAAAAAGGGGAAGTGTTTGAGACTGGGATTGGAATAGATGTGGTCTGATCCGGAGGGATGGTGTAGAAACTGCGCTCCTTGGCATCATTCTGTGAAATACTTGAGGTTCCTGTGACCTGTAGGCATATGATAAGCAGAAGGCATATATAATTAACAAGGAGGATAAAATTTATGCTCTTGAAAATATAAACAAATTGTGCAAATTGGGTGGCGCAGGTGCTTAACTTTGAGACAAAGTTTCGGTTTCTTCCAGTGTGTTTCTAAATGCGACTCCCACCTCATTTTCCTGTAGAAACTATGTTGTTCATGATCAGGATGCCCAGGTCAGTCTTCAGGACCTATTTAACTGGTTCATACAAGTGAAGATTGGTCTTGTATTAAGAAACTTAACTTCCACCATGGCTAACAGTATTTCTAATGATTATTCCTTCATTCAACATAGGTCGTTAAAGACCTGACCCACAGGAATGTTCATTCAAACTCCAAATGAGGCTGCCAGAAACTCATCTTTCTCTGGTTGGAATTTAAGATTCCTTTAAATCTATAGCTTCTAGGAAGATGAGGGTGTGTGGCACAGTGCAGAGCCAATAAGAAGCTGGGGCAAGCTGATAAGGAGTTTTGAAAGATTTCCATCTATCTGCTTTTGATATAAACAGTTTTGTTTGACTTAATACCCTGGGCCTTGGTTTCTTCTGGTCCATCAACATTTCCCCGCCCTTAGTGAATTAGGAATCTGTCAACCAGGTATAGGAATCTACAGTAAGATATTTGTAATCTGATTGTATAGACAGACTGGCAAACATGTGGCACTCTTTATTTTCTGGTAGACATAATTAATCAACCCCAGAAATTTTTCCTGCTGTAGTCAAATCGTAAGATCCTTCTCAATACAACGCTCTAGGTAGCCACTACTCGTTTGGAGGTGACATTTCAGAATTTTTTTTTTTTTTTGAGACAGTCTCACCCTGTTAGCCAAGCTGGAGTGTAGTGGTGCGATCTCGGCTCACTGCAACCTCCGCCTCTCACGTTCAAGCGATTCTTCTGCCTCTGCCTCCAGAGTAGCTGGGACTACAGGGATGAGCCACCATTCCTGGCTAATTTTTGTATTTTCAGTAGAGATGGGGTTTCATCATATTAGCCAGGCTGGTCTTGAACTCCTGACATCAAGTGATCCACTGGCCTCGGCCTCCCAAAGTACTGGTGTGAGCCACCGCACTCCGCCAGAATGTATTCTTTATCCCTGATCTAGACAATAGGTGTTTTAAAAAGAGAGAGAGAGAAAGAGATCAACTTCTATAACTCTTGGTAAGTTCCTCTAAAAAAAAAAAACAAAAAAAAACTATCTAAATGGATGGATCTAGAATCCTGTAGAAAAGATTTAGAAACATAGGCCAGATCATTGCATAGGGAGTAAGGTGAAGGTGAATTTGCAGCACTTGAATAATTAGCAAATGTCCAAGTGAAAGGGATATCCAGAGGGGAGTATCCTTTACCCGTCCTTCTCAACATCTTTATTCGTGATGTAGATGGAGATACAGAAGGTATCCTCGTCAAATTAATGACGTCATCAAGCAAGAAGGAATGGTCAAACTGTGGGAAGTCAGAGTTAGGTTGTGAACTATCTGAGCAGGTTTAATGATGGTCCAAAAACAAAAGGGGAAATTTTACAAGGATCTGATGCATTTGGAGTCTACATCTAACACAAAAAGAATAAAGAAAAAGAAAAGGAGAAAAGAAAATCAACAGCATGGTTACGGAGCAAAGAAGACAGGACTTTTTAGCCATTCATGTGAAAAAAAAAAAAAAAATCTAGAAGTTGTAGTTCACCTCGAGCTCAGTGTTAATTAAGATTGGGTTATAGGGTTGGGTGTGGTGGCTCATGCCTGTAATCCCAGCACTTTGGGAGGCTGAGGCGGGCAGATCACCTGAGGTCAGGAGTTTGAGACCAGCCTGGTCAGCATGGCAAAACCCTGTCTCTACTAAGAATACAAAAATTAGCTGGGCATGGTAGCGGGCACCTGTAATCGCAGCTACTTGGGAGGCTGAGGCAGGAGAATTGCTTGAACCCAGTAGGTTGCAGTGAGCAGAGATCGTGTCACCCCACTCCAGCCTGGGTGACAGAGCCAAGACTGTCTGAAAAAAAAAAAAAAGGCCAGGCGCAATGGCTTATGCCCATAATCCCAACGCTTTGGGAGGCTGAGGCGGGCAGATCACAAGGTCAAGAGATCGAGACCATCCTGGCCAACATGATGAAGCCCTGTCTCTACTAAAAATACAAAAATTAGCTGGGTGTGATGGCGCGCATCTGTAGTCCCAGCTACTCAGGAGGCTGAGGCAGGAGAACTGCATGAACCCAAGAGGCGGAGGTTGCAGGGAGCCGAGATCATACCACTGCATTCCAGCCTGGTGACAGAGTGAGACTCTGTCAAAAAAAAAAAAAAAAAAAAAAAAAAAAGGAAATAAAAAAGATTGGGTTATACTTTTTAAAAAATATAATAACTTTGTTTAATTAATAGATGTAGATTTCAGATCAAAAGGAGTCAGATTTCAAAGCAGACATTTCTAGTCAGACCACTTTTGAGGTATTGCTTTCAGTTCCAGGCACCACATTTTAAGAGACAGGTAATTTTGCATTCTTAAGATAATGAGGAACTTAAGATTTGTATCTGACAAAATAATAGCTGTTTTCAGATGTTTTCAGATTTGTGTTTGAGAAGAATACCCAGAACTGAGGAACAAAATGTGCAGATTTGCGGATGACTTAATTTGAGATCATTCAAATCTTTAGAGCTTCCAATGGAAAGAAAAAAATTCTTGTCAAGTTATGAGCACTCAGTCATTGAAAGTACTTAAGCAGAAGTATTTAAGCTGAATTATTATTGTATTAGTTTTCTATTGTTGTTGTGTTATCTGTTTACGATCTCCTAAGTCATCCAGTCTGGACTCTTATTGGATGAACCCACTTCCAAGATCATTCAGACTGTTGGTTGAATTCAGTTTCTTAAAGTTGTGCAACTGAGATCCATGTTTAATTCCTCATTGTAAACCAGGGTCTTCTCTCAGCTCCTAAATGCCATCCACATTCCTTGGGATGTGACCCCCCAACTTCATCAAAGCCAGAAACAATGCATTGAATTCCTCTTGTGCTTTGTATCTCTGACTTCTGCTGCTGCTAGCTAAGACAAGTTTGTTTTAGAAGACTATGTTATTTGATTAGGCTTACCCGGATTATCCAAAATAATCTCCTATCTTCACGTCAACTGGTTAATAACCATAATTACATCTGCAAAGTCCCTTTTACCGTGTAATATAAAATATTTGTGGATGTTATATTTCATCCTGTTCACCCAGGGATTAGGGTGGGAAATCTTGAGGGGAGAGAATTTGTAGAATTCTCCCTACCACATTATCTTTCAGGAACATTCTAGAAGAGCTTATTGCAACAGGTATTTTTACCCATTTTTCTCTCCATGATCATAAATTAACTTTATATACTATTCTGCCTCTAATCAGAGTTGTATCTTTGAATTAAGCATATTTTTAGTCCTCCAAAGACATGGAACTTGTATTCCTGAGACTTTCAATCTCTAATAGTCACCTTTTAGCCTGAATTTATGGTACATACCAATCTGGCTTTACACAGCGTAATAACTACAGATATCTGTTCCCTTCTATAGTGGTAAAATAGTTTATGTTTTATATTTTCCTATTGTGAAACAGCAACTATATTTTCCTTTTTCACCTGAAACTAGTCCTTTTCTGCTAGCATCATGTGACTTCCTATATGGTAGCTATAATTTAGAGGACTAAATAATCTATTTAGCTAGTTCCCTTTAGTATGTAACTCTTCAGTTATTTTTTAAAGTATGTTATAATTGGCTGGGCACTTTGGGAGGCTGAGGCAGACGGATCACTTGACGTCAGGAGTTTGAGATCGACCTGGCCAACATGCCAAAACCCCGTTTCTACAAAAATATACAAAAATTAGCCAGGCATGGTGGCACATGCCTGTAATCACAGCTACTCAGGAGACTGAGGCATGAGAATTGCTTGAACCTGGGAGTCAGAGGTTGCAGTGAGCCGAGATCATGCCATTGCACTCCAGCCTGGGCAAGAGAGTGAGACTCTGTCTCAAAAACATAGAAATAAAAAAATAAGAAGTAGGATGGGCGCGGTGGCTCATTCCTGTAATCCCAGCACTTTCGGAGGCTGAGACGGGTAGATCACCTGAGGTCAGGAGTTCGAAACCAGCCTGACCAACATGAAGAAACCCCATCTCTACTAAAAATACAAAATTAGCCTGCCATGATGGCACATGTGTGTAATCCCAGCTGCTTAGGAGGGTGAGGCAGGAGAATCACTTGAACCCAGAGGCAGAGGTTGCAGTGAGCCAAGATTGCACACTTGCACTCCAGCCTGGGCAACAAGAGTAAAACTCCATCTCAATAAAAATAAAAAAAATAGTAAATAAAAAGTATGTTATAGCTAGTTGCTTTTCTTTTTTCTTTTTTCTTTTTTTTTGCATCAGATATAATCATGACATGAACAACCCCTCACAGTCAGAGTCCCACCTGGCCTTGTAATCTCAGCTCTGACACAATCTCAGTAACTTTACTTACCTGTATAGGACAGACTGTGGTATAGCAACAAGCAGTTCCTCAAATCTCATGGCTGGAGTCATTAAGCTTTTTCTCATCCATGCACAGTCTGATGAGGGTTTATGGGGGCATTTCTCAAAGCTGTGACTCAAAATCTAGGCTTCTTCCATTCTGTGGTGCTGCTAACTCAACATGTGACCCCCAAGGTCATCGTGGGAAGATAAGAGAGAACTGAAGGAGGATGTTACCTATTCACTGCCTCATCCAGGAAGTGACACACATCAGTTCCACTCACAGTCTGTTGACCAGGCTAGTCACAAGGCTCTGTGAAGTCACCAAAATCTGGCTTCTTACTCCTCCTGGAGATGTAGAAGGAAGTATTAGCCCTGCTTCTCCTTAAAGTTAGGCAATGTCCGTGATTTACTCCAGGCTAATGACATATGAACTGAAGTCAAATGAGTGACTTCCAGGAAGAAACATCTAAGAGCCATGTTTGCCATCACACTCGGCATCACAGTGGGCTGTGGTTTCCGATGGCACAGCCTCCGTCAGTTCACATTCAGGAGTGAGGACAATGTGGAACAGAGTCCCAGACATCATACAATGAATCTACAGCATGAGTTAGAAAGAAGCCTATGTTTTTTTAACCACTGGAAAAGAAATAGGGCTGCATGTTGTTGCAGTTCATCCTTGCCTGTCTTGACTAATGCTAGGAAGTCAAGACTGATGGATAGTACTCCTCCTAACTCAAAGTGTACCCACTGCAGCCTTCTTCAAAAAGAGCCTGGCAGCTTGAGTCCTATCTGGGGCAAAAAAGACATAAATCAAAAACAAGCAAACACAAAATCAGAGTTCTGTTTTTTTTTTTAATAAATTCATTTCTAATCTTATTTTCATTAAAATAATAAAGTAGCCACATTATTACCTTCTTTATCAAAACAATATGAAGGGCCAGGCATGGTGGCTTATGTTTATAAATCCCAGCACTTTGGGAGGCCGAGGCGGGTGATCACCTGCCGTCAGGAGTTCATGACCAGCCTGGCCAACGTGGTGAAACTCCATCTCTACTAAAAATACAAAAAATTAGCCAGGCGTGGTGGCGGGCACCTGTAGTCCCAGCTACTCAGGAGGCTGAGGCAGGAGAATGGCGTGAACCCGGGAGGCGGAGCTTGCAGTGAGCCAAGATTGCACCACTGCACTCCAGCCTGAGCGACAGAGCGAGACTCTGTCTCAAAAAAGAAAAAAGAAAAAAAAATTAGCCGGGCATGGTGGCATGTGCCTGAAATCCCAGCTGCTTGGGAGGCTGAGGCATGAGAATCACTTGAACCCAGGAGGCAGAGGTTGCAGTGAGGCAGAATCATGCCATTGCACTTCAGCCTGGGTGACAGAGCGAGACTTGGTCTAAAAAAAAAAAAAGTGTATATATATGTGTGTGTGTGTGTATATATATGTGTGTGTGTGTGTGTGTATATTTATATATATATATGCAAAGAAAGGCTAGGCTCACATCTGTAATCCCAGCACTTTGGGAAGCCAAAATGAGAGGATCGCTTGAGGCCAGGAGTTTGAGACCAGCCTGGTCAATATAGTGAGACCCCATCTCAAAAAATATATATATAAAGAAATTCAAAGGCCCTTTCTGTACTGCATGGCATGGTCATTTCTTCTGCTATCCCTTCACTTCTTTTCAGCTACCAGGCCTTTGGAAATTCCTTTATGTTCTTGGTCGGGTGGTCTCTTTCCACACAGATTTTTCTTTGGGCAGTGTTACTTATTTGTAAATAGGAGATATGTTCATTGTTCTCAGTTTACATTGATTTCTCCCCGTCTTTTCCAACTTTAACTTTTATACAACACATGACAGAAAACATGTCCTTTTGCTGTATTCAACTGGTATGCCTCTACTGTTGACTGTGCTAGCTTAATGGTTGTCTTTATCCATTTCAGGAGTAAGTACTCTGAATTATAGATTGGTTAAGGTGCTAAAGCTACGTTAACTTTGTCAGATGTATAACAAAGGAGCATTTGATAGTCTGTGTACTTCTCAGTTCATTAACAAATTACATGATCTCAACATAGTGTCACAGATCCAAATAGTAATGTCTGTTCTTTTCTGCATTTACACCTGTTCCTTTGGCCGTTCAATAAATTCAGTGAGAAGGCCTTGTGTACTGTGACTTAAGAATAATTGGACAAATATTTCTGGAGTTCCTCTGAATCACTTTTATAAATCCTATTATCTGATGTATCTTTTTTGTACATCTGTGTTTTTTTTTTCAATAAGTCCTTGTTCGAGGTCTTTAACTTAAAATTACACAAACCATGTTATCCATTCATTGATACATTTCTTTGGGAGGCTGAGGTGGGTGGATCACCTGGGGTCAGGAGTTCAAGACCAGCCTGGCCAACATGGTGAAACTCCGTTTCTACTAAAAATAGATCTACTAAAAGTAATTAGCCCTGCATGGTGACACATGCCTGTAATCCTAGCTACTCGGGAGGCTGAGACAGGAGAATCGCTTGAACCCAGGAGGCAGAGGTTGCAGTAATCTGAGACTGCACCAGTGCACTCCAACCTGGGCAACAGAGCAAGTGTCTCAAAACAAAACAAAACGAAACAAACAAACAAACAAAAAACCACATTTACTTCAGTTTGCTTAAGGTCAAAATTCATTGTACCCTGGCTTCTATCATTATTCCACATTTCATTTCTTGAAGCTCTCCGATAACGTCATGGCTTTAAAAGTTTTATTATGGGACATTTCATGCTTACATAAAAATATAATAGTACGATTAATCTCCATGTCCTCATACCCATCTACAACAAACAGAACTTAAGGGCACTTTGGTTTCATTATTCCCTCCCTAACCTCAACCTCACATTATTTTGAAGCAAATCATATTATTGGTAAAAGAAAATAAACGACTTTACAGTTCTTTGGCTGCTCGTTTCCTTTTCGTGTCTGTCTTTAAATGCTGCTAGAAAAGATATTTTCTGGATTATGGTAAATTTCCATAGGCTATATTTTTTAGGCTCTCATTTATTTCATTTCCAAATATATTAAGTTCTTTCATCAATTTTTCTTTGGGTTTATTCTTGTTTATCCAAACATGCACTTCGGGGGCTTGGATCTGAGTCAACTATTTCTTTTGTACATGTTGGTTCTAATCACTTTAATAGCCTGTATAATAGAGTTTAATACCTTCTGGCCTACATCTTTGAGCTTTCCTGCTTTGTACTCTAAATCCAATTTTACAGTTGTATCAGCAAATGCGTCTCCATGGCAACATGTTCATTGTGATCTTTGTGTTTTCTTGATGTGGTGGAAAACGTTAGTATGGACTTTGATGTATGCTTTATCCTGGTGATTCTCAAACTGAATCAGGTTGTAAAGTTCAGTGAAAGCCAAGAAATGGGATGGCATGAGCTCTTGATTTACGTCAAATCTGTAAGTCAGGCATAATTTTACTACCAGAAAATATTATATGAATATAGATGTCTGCATTCCAACATAAAAGTAAAACTGCATACAAATTGCAAGGAATCACACATCCACTCTTTTCTTTGATCTTCTATTGATTCTTGTATGTTTCTGTGTGTCATCTGCTAACATGAGCTGGAAGACAAGAATGGGTAATAAAACTTGACAGTTACAAAAAAATTAGCCAGGCGTGATGGCAGGCGCCTGTAGTCTTAGCTACCTGGGAGGCTGAGGCAGGAGAATTGCTTGAACCCGGGAGGCGGAGGTTGCAGTGAGTTGAGATCACACCACTGCACTCCAGCCTGGGCGACCGGAGGGAGACACACAACAACTTGGTAGTAAGTTTTGAGAAGGGAAACTTAAAATACAGCTTTTCTATCCACTAACTGAATTTCTTTTTAATTAGGAAAAGACCACCAGCATTCTCTTTTAGTAGCGGAGCGTCTTGATTCTGCCTGAAGTACACCAGGGTTCTGAAGGTGCATCTGGTGATCCGGTATGCAGTAATCTGACCTTTTGACTAATAATACTGTGTTAATTGACTCAGGGATGATTCTTAGCTTTGAGTCACAAGGAATCCATACAGTTCCTCATGAACCATCATAACATAAGTAAAGTGCTTATAAAAATGTAGTGTTGGCCAGGCACGGTGACTCACACCTGTAATTCCAGCTACACGGGAGGCTGAGGCAGGAGAATTGCTTGAACCTGAGAGGCGGAGGTACAACTTCCAACCTAAAATTATACAAAATTTACTCCTGTACATTTTGTCAGTGAGCTAAAATCACACCACTGCACTCCAGCATGGGAAACAGAGTGAGACTCTGTCTCAAAGAAACAAAACAAAACAAAACAAAAAACCAAAAAAACTACTGTAAGCCTATGTGAAAAAGTCAAAATGGTAATTAAACAGATTTGTTATAAGAAGTACTGATCTCTTCCTAAACAGAAAAAGAAAAAAACTAGTTTTCTGGCATGGGTCATGTTTGGCTGAGAGAAAGCAAGGAGTGGGTGTCCCCTGTGGCTTCTCTCTCAGCACAAGCAAGGAACTTCTTGAGAAGACAATGGGTGCTTATCAGCACTCAAACCAGAGCGTTGGTGGTCACTGCTCACGTATTCCAGTTAATTTCTGCAGCCTGTGGGGTCCACAGGAAGAGCTCCTATCTGTAGGAAGGTATTATGCTTTTGCCCTTTTTTTTTTTCTTTTTGAGATAGATTCTTACTTTGTCGCCCAGGCTGGAGTGCAGTGGCGCAATCTTGGCTCACTGCAACCTCTGCTTCCCAAGGTCAAGCATTTCTCCTGCCGCAGCCTCCTGAGTAGCCAGGGCTACAGGTGTGCACCACCACACCTGGCTAACTTTTTTGTATTTTTAGTAGAGACAGGGTTTCACATGTTGGTCAGGCTGGTCTCAAACACCTAACCTCAAATGATCTGCCCAGCTCAGCCTCCCAAACTGCTGGGATTACAGGCATGAGCCACTGCGCCCAGCCACTTTTGCCCTTTTTATAGATGGGCAAACAGACCCAGAAAAGTAAGTCATTGCTCCAGAGACACAGCCAATAAATAGGCCTGGAACTGTTCAGCTCTTTGGCTCTGATCAGGTTTACAACTTTGCAGACCCTTTGTCTAGATTCTAAATGCCAAGTGCATTTTCCAGAAAAACATCCATTAATGGTAGATAGGGTTATCACCATCATTATCACCATCACCTACTATTTTACTTTGCTAGGGGCATCATGACAATGTACTACAGACTGAGTGGCTTAAGCCACAGAAATGTATTACCTCATAGGTCTGGATTCGCAAAGTCCAAAATCAAAGTGTTGGCGGGGTTTGTTCCTTCTGAGGGCTGTGAGAGGAGGCTCTGTTCCAGGCTGCTGTCTTTGGCTTATAGATGGCCATCTTCTCCCTATGTCTCTTCATATCTTCTTCTTTTTGAGACAGAGTCTTGCTCTGCAGCCCAGGCTGGAGTGCAATAGCACGATCTCGGCTCACTGCAACCTCCGCCTCCCAGATTCAAGTGATTCTCCTGCCTCAGCCACCTGAGTAGCTGGGATTACAGGTTCGCACCACCACACCCAGCTAATTTTGTATTTTTAGTAGAGATGGGGTTTCGCCATGCTGGCCAGGCTGTCCTCAAACTCCTGACCTCAGGTGATCCACCAGCCTCAGCCTTCCAAAGTGCTGAGAATACAAGTGTGAGCCATTGCTCCTGGCTACCTTATCTTTCATAGTGCCAGTGGTTGGCAGTGGATGGTTTTGTAATACTTGTTCTCAGTCTCTTCCTGAACCAACCTACCTACCTTCCTTCTTTCCTTCTTTCCTTCCTTCCTTCCTTCCTTCCTTCCTTCCTTCCTTCCTTCCTTCCTTCCTTCCTTCCTTCCTTCTTTCTTTCCTTCTTTCCTTCCTCCCTCCCTCCCTCCCTCCCTCCCTCCCTTCCTTTTTTGTTTTTTTTTTACGGAATCTCACTCTCTTAACCCAGGCTGGAGTGCGGTGGCCCGATCTCAGCTCGCTGCAATCTCTGCCTCCTGGGTTCAAGTGATTCTCCTGCCTCAGCCTCCCTAGTAGCTGGGATTACAGGCGCCCGCCATATTTTAAGTAGAAATGGGGTTTCACCATGTTGGCCAGACTGGTCACAAACTCCTGACCTCAAGTGATCTGCCTGCTTTGGTTTCCCAAAGTAATTCCTGGAATTACAGGCATGAGCCACCGCGGCTGGCCATATTCCTGAATGTGTCTTGAAGATATTTCACCTGAGTATTGAATTGCTTTTTTTTAAAAAAAATTAATATTAAAAACGAAGTTCCATTCATGTTTTCAAACAGCAAGAAGATGTTAAAAACTTTAAGCAACCATCGCAGTAATGGATCTCTGTCAGAAAAATGAGACTGACTTAGAAAATGGTGAAAATAATGAAATTCAAAGCACAGAAGAAACAGAACCAACTTGTACTTGTCCAGATGGAAGAAGTGAAAAGAATCATGTTTATTGTCTTCTCGATATCAGTGACATTACGCTTGAACAAGATGAAAAAGCCGAAGAGTTTATTATTGGAACGGGATGGGAAGAGGCAGTGAGTATCTTTCTGAGTCACAGCTTTTCTATCTCTTGCACATCAGTGTTTTGGTGCAAGCCTCTTTTTTCCGAAAACAGTTAATATTACCAAAAAATGTAGAATCAATGACATGTAGAAACCCTGGAATCGAGGTAAAATATTACTGATGATAATAGCAGCACCTACTGTGTGTATTTATGACCACTTAGTATGTGGACAGGACAGTACTAAGTGCTTTGGATACATTAATTCATCTAACCTCTCAATAGCCATATGAGGCAAATACTATTCCCAGCCTTGCTTTGTGGATAAGTATACTGAGTCACCTGGAAGACAAAGTAACATGCTCGAGATCACCCGGCTAGTAAGTGGCCAAGGCAGGGCTTGGATCTAGTTCTCCTGAACTCTAGAACCCTGACTTCTTAACGGCTATGCTGAACTCCCTGAGAGAACTGAGGTTCTATCCTAATGGTTCCTACTCAGAACTCTGCAGGCTTTTTTTTTTCCCCCGCGATGAGATAGAGTTTCACTGTCGTCCAGGCTGGAGTGCAGTGGCGCGATCTTGGCTCATTGCAAGCTCCGCCTCCTGAGTTCAAGTGATTCTCCTGCCTCAGCCCCCTGAGTAGCTGGGATTTTAGGTGCCCACCATGCCCAGCTAATTTTTGTATTTTTAGTAGAGACGGGATTTCACCATATCGGCCAGGCTAGTGTTGAACTCTTGACCGTAGGTGATCTGCCCACCTGAGCCTCCCAAAGTGCAGGGATTACAGGCCTGAGCCACTGCACCTGGTCTGCAGGCTTGCTCTTAAACAATTCTTAGAATCAATAATAGAATCCTATGTTTAAAACTATAAGAATAAAAAAAAAAAAAAAAGGGCATAAAACTATAAGAAAACTTGGTCTAATCCAGTGATTAAACATAGGATTACTAGATAACACCCCATTTATCAGTATAAGTATGTCCAAAATGTGATCCTGTGTTTTTATCTGGCAACCCGATTTTTTTTTTGAGACGGAGTCTTGCTCTGTCGCCCAGGCTGGAGTGCAGTGGCCGGATCTCAGCTCACTGCAAGCTCCGCCTCCCGGGTTTACGCCATTCTCCTGCCTCAGCCTCCGGAGTAGCTGGGACTATAGGCGCCCGCCACCTCACCCGGCTAGTTTTTTGTATTTTTTAGTAGAGACAGGGTTTCGCCGTGTTAGCCAGGATGGTCTTGATCTCCTGACCTTGTGATCCGCCCGTCTCAGCCTCCCAAAGTGCTGGGATTATAGGCTTGAGCCACCGCGCCCAGCCGCAACCCTATTTTAACCGTGATCTCTGTGACAAGATCAGCCAGAGGACTCTGGGCGTGGATGGGGAGTAGGTGTCCCTGGGTATGCAGGGCTCCTCTGCGTTCCAGGACTTGCCTCTGCTCCTGGGTCTCCCTCCAGCCTCTCCAAGCAACAGTGTTCCCCAGGTATGGGAAGCAGAGACTGGCGGTGCTTGAAATCCTTGTTGGTGGGCCAAGTATGAGCGGTTTTCGTTTTATTTTAATAGCTTCGAATTTAAATGTGCATTTGAAAAGAAATATAGTCAGCACCTCAAAGTGGCCATTTACAAACACTATTGCTTAGTGTTTTCATATTAACAAATGCCATTGCTAGTATTTAGGATTAACAAATCCTATTACAAATACTGTTATTACTTTGTAGGGGTGAAAGTAAGATATTACACTTTTTTTTCATGCTTTGAAACTTTGAAGAATTTTTTTTTAAGTGAATGAATTTTAAGAAAGTTATTGGTAGGGGAAGGGTTAGTTAAAAAAAAAAAAAAATAATAAGAATATTGTTTCACGTAAGACTGCCAAAATAGGAATGTGGCCAAAATTGGAGCAGGGACAGTTTGGGCCCCTTGGCTGGGGGAGTAACATGCTGCTTTATTTGCAGGTCCAAGGGTGGGGAAGGACTTCTCCAGCTGCCTGCATCTGGCCGAGGAAGTTACCAAAAAAGGCGAGGGTAGGGGAAGGTGCCTGCAGTGACTGCTTGGTGTGTCTTAACCTGGCCCACAGGAGCCTCGAGACCAAGCCTCCTACGGAGGGGGGCCCAGAGAAGGATCAGAGCAGCCCCTCCCAGACTCAGGCAGCCCCCCAGGGCCCCAGCACCGCTTCCAGGGCGATTAGCAACATCTGCTTTCCCACCTACTTTCGAACAGAGAAAAAAAGTCTGCAAATCAAGGAGTTTATTTGGTGCACCGAAGACTGGGCCATCCCGGACAGTAGTAGGGGCAAGGCCCTTCGGAACCCCAGTGGAGGGGCCCACAGAGGGCTGTCCATCCCAGGCCCCCTGACTTCCAGGGCCCTCCTAGTTCTGCCACCCCTGAAGGCTTCACTTTCAAATGCCTTGGATGTTCTGGGTAAGAAGAGTAAGAACTCTTTCTTGCAGTCAGAAGAGAAGGTGCTGAGTGTGGAAAAGGATGGGTGTCTGGCTTGTGCATATGGCTTGAAAACAGCAGATGGGAAAGGTGAAAAGAGACCCAGTGAGCTGGCCAAACACACTGTGGTCAACGACACGCCATCCTCCCCTTCCCCAGCGGCCCGGACATCCCTGCTGGCCGATCCGGAGCAGTGCTGTCTGCACTGGTCCCTCCTGTCTGAGAAAAACCTGGCGTGCCCTTCAGACTCCAGTAACGTTCGCTATCTTGCTGCCTTGCAGCTTCTGCAGAAACGGGGAGTGCAAAACTACAAATCCAAATTCCAAGCCAAGGATCCAAGACCTCCTGTGATAACCCAAAAGGCCAAGCAGGAAAACAGGCCCCAGATGCTGGAGACCAAAGTGTTCACAAGACCTCTCTTGCCATCCCTCACAGTGAGCAGAGTTGTCATTCCGGTCTCTACCCACAGGATCCTCTGAGCGGTCACGGGAGAACCCCTGGGAATAAGCGCTGCGTGAGATGCAGCCATCCTTTCTCTTTCTTCTCTCTCACTTCTCACCCACCCCCGATTCTTTCTTTCTCTCCTCTCCGACAGTCTGTTTTTCCTCTTCTTTTCCTCCTTTTTTTTTTTGTAGTACAACCGAAGAAAACTGAACCTCTGTGAATGGGTTGGGATTTATTCTCTAAAACACCATATTCATGTGTTACCTGCTTCTGCTACTTAGCCATTCACAAAATGCCAATTGATCATGCCAGCCCTGGCCTCTGCCTGCCTCATGTCCACACCCAGCAGAAGCCACACAGAAGGTGGGGAATCCAAAGGGCCTCCTTCCCTCCATGCTGGCCCCAGGCCAGCCCAGAGCTGTCTGGCAGGTGCCCTTTCGGCCCCACCCCCGTGCCTCAAACTAAGTATACTGGACTGGTTTAGACCAAACTGCCTCCTGATCTTTTGAACGAAGCAGGTAGCTATCTGCTGCCTCATTTGCTCTTGCAACAAAGATCTAAAGAATTGCTTTAATAGAAAACTCCAGGCCGAGTGCGGTGGCTCACGCCTGTAATCCCAGCACTTTGAGAGGCCAAGGCGGGTGGATCACCTGAGGTTGGGAGTTCGAGACCAGTCTAACCAACGTGGAGAAACCCCGTCTCTACTAAAATAATACACAATTAGCCGGGCGTGGTGGCGCATGCCTGTAATCCCAGCTACTCAGGAGGCTGAAGCAGGAGAATCGCTTGAACCCGGGAGGCAGAGGTTGCGGTGAGTCGAGATTGTGTCATTGTACTCCAGCCTGGGCAATAAGAGCGAAACTCCGCCTCAAAAAAAGGAAAAGGAAACTCCAGCTTGTGTCCAGGATGTCCGAGGCATCAGAGACCCTGTGTGTCCAGGGTGTCACGCCCTCAGATTGTTTCCATGCATATACATTGTCGTTTCCTGCATGTTCAGATTGCTATATCCTCAGATTGCACCCTCATATTAATCTCTGTGTCTGGAAGTTTTAGCCACAGTGCTACAAAATCCAGCCTGGGAAGCAGGTTAAGAATAATTACTTTTTGGGGCCGGGAGGGGTGGCTCATGCCTGTAATCCCAGCCCTTTGGGAGGCCGAGGTGGGCGGATCACGAGGTCAGGAGATTGAGACCATCCTGGCTAACATGGTGAAACCCCATCTCTACTAAAAATACAAAAAATTAGACGGGCGTGATGGCGGGCGCCTGTAGTCCCAGTTACTTGGGAGGCTGAGGCAGGAGAATGGTGTGAAGCCGGGAGGTGGAGCTTGCAGTGAGCCGAAATCGCACCACTGCACTCCAGCCTGGGCGACAGAGCGAGACTCCGTCTCAGAAAAAAAAAAAAAACATTACTTTTTGGGAAAAAAATAAAAAGATCACTGTGATTATCACCTCAGATGCTTCCTCTGGCCTTTGCATCTAATATTCGGAAACCCTCAACCCCAGACACTTTTGGAAAGGGGCTGTTACTTTCTCCCTCTGTCCTTCCTCTACCCTCATTTTACCCCAACTCATATTCCCACAATTGTATCTAAATTAAATAACATTGGTAAATGAGTTATATTTTAAATGCCAACTGATGTTGCTATGTAGACAACATGTCCTGATGAACCGTTCTGTGATATGAGTAATCATTAAGCTGCTTTGTAATGACATAGTTTGAATTTGCTTAAGGTAGGTTGGACTTGAGCTCTGGATTTCCCGTCTCTTAAACGATGGAGTAGACAGAATATATGACTGTATTTGTAAATATCTGCTTCCACAGTGGTCTTTGTAATGTCTTGTCTGTTTGCCTAGGGGTTTTTTTTTGTTTGTTTGTTTCGTTTTTTTGAGACAGAGTCTCGCTCTGTCACCCAGGCTGGGGTGCAGTGGAATGATCTTGGCTCACTGTAACCTCTGCCTCCTGGATTCAAGTGATTCTCATGCCCCTGCCTCTCAAGTAGCTGGTATTACAGATGCCCACCACCACACCCAGCTCATTTTTGTATTATTAGTAGAGACCGGGTTTCCGGAGGTTGCAGTGAGCCGAAATCATGCCATTGTACTCCAGCCTGGGCAACAGAACAAGACTCTGTCTAAAAAAAATAAATAAAATAAGAATCCAAGGCCTCTTCCCAGACATTCTCTTTTAATCCTGCATGTATGCATGGGAATCAGGGATCATTTTCCTCCTCTAACCCAAGGAGAAATTGTTCAACAGAGGGTTGGTTTTGTTCAGGACAGTATTAAGGTTTGTAGCCTGGGTTTCTGAAGGCTCAAACTATATTTCACAGGTTGGGGACGTTTGAAATACTAGGTGGCAAATATCATGTGATATTTGCAGGAAGGAGGGCTCAAGAATGTCATTTCTTCCTGTAAGATGGGAACAATTTTCAGACACAGGATGTGGTGCAGATGACCAGGTAATGTATGTTGAACTCCAACAGAGATCTGTGTTTTTCCTGAATGTACTGAGCGGATCAAATATAACAAGCTGGATAATTTCCTTCTAATGAATGACTGACTATTCAAAATTGTATGGAAGTCCTTTGGCCTGCGAGCTGGCATTTGGATATTTGATGATGGGTCTTTACTCTTGAATGGGTTCTCAGAACTTACCTTTGCAACTTGTCAACTAAGGTGCTCCTTGCTTGGGTCCAGTCCATCTTAATAATTCCCTTGCCTTTTTCCTCATCCGGTTTTGCCTGTATTTCCACTGTACCAGTCTAAACACCATCACTGTGCAGATTAAGGCTTGACTCTTGTACTAAATTTGTGCATACAGAGGTGTTCCGGGAAAAAAACTTTTCAAGTTCAATCTCCTAGATCAAAAAGCATCTGTATATTTTCTTGGACACATTCTCAGGATAAATCCAGTATTCACTGCAATAAGTAAAAATAAGAACCATCTTCCTTTTTCCTAGGAGCTGAGAACCATTAGGATGTATATTTTTTAATACCCCAACTTTGCCACTGAGCATTTCTGCCTTTGCCTATAAAATGAGGGAGTGATGTCTGAAATTTTTAATAGTTCTGTCATTTTAATGCATTTAACTTGCCTGCAAAAGTTGTTATTATAGAGACTCAACATGGTGGACAGTTGTTTCTGTTTTAGGTTTTGATCAGTCTTGCTCTGGATCCTGGATTTTCTAATGTGAAAATTAAAAAAAAAATACTAAGTGAATTTCAGTTTATACCTTTCAAAAGATGATGATGGTAAAAACCCTAAAGAAATTTTAGTTTTTTTTAACCTAAGACTATGGGGACTTACCTTCTCTATCAACACATACTTTTTTTGTTTGTTTGTTTGTTTGAGACAGGGTCTTGCTCTGTGGCCCAGGCTGGCACAATCTCAACTCACTGCAACCTCTGCCTCCCAGGTTCAAGCAGTTCTCCTGCCTCAGTCTCCCAAGTAGCTGGGATTACAGGTGTGCACCACCATGCCTGGCTACTTTTCATATTTTTAGTAGAGACAGGGTTTCACCATGTAGGCCAGGCTGGTCTCGAACTCCTGACCTCAAATGATCCACCCGCCTTGGCCTCCTAAAGTGCTGGGATTACAAGAGTGAGCCACCACTCCCAGCCCCAATACATTCTAAACAATATACATAACTTCTTAGAGGATTGAATGGGAGGACTGAATGGCCCAGGTGCGTGCTGTATTTACAGCAATGCTGAAAGCCACCCCATCACCTGGACTATCTTTAGGACAGGGCTTTTCAACGTTGGCCCTATTTGGGGCTGAATCATTGTGGTGGGGCCTGTATGTGCACTGCGGGATGTGTAGCAGCATCCCTGGCCTTGACATATTAGATGCCAATACCACCCCCAGTCACGACAACCAAAAACGTATCCAGACTTTCCTACATGCCCCCTCAGGGCAAAATACCCTAGCTGAGAACCACTGCTTTAGGGAATTAGGAATCTGGAGCCCACCGCCTTTGCTGCAGCTTCTCTGACAGCTTTACTTACAGATCAAGCAGGTGCCTTGGTACAAGTGTGAAGGGAGCTGGGAGAACGCCCAGCTTGCCGCATCCCAGAAGGCACATGTGCTTTCCATTTTGTGCTGGTCCTCTAGGGTCTCCTGGTGGCACGTGCCTAGGTCCCTTCTAGAAAGAAGCTAAGAAGCAACCATAAGTCTGTTTTTTTTTTTTTTTTGAGACTGAGTCTCCCTCTGTCACGCAGGCTGGAGTGCTGTGGCGCAATCTCAACTCACTGCAACCTCCCCTTCCTGGGTTCAAGTGATATCAAGTGATTCTCCTGCCTCAGCCTCCTGAGTAGCTGAGATTACAGGTGCCCGCCACCATGTCCAACTAATTTTTGTATTTTTAGTAGAGACGGGGTTTCACCAGGTTGGCTAGGCTGGTCTTGAACTCCTGACCTTTAGCGATCCACCCGCCTCGGCCTCCCAAAGTGCTGGGATTACAGGTGTGAGCCACCACACCCTGCCAAGTCTGCTTTTCTCTGAGAAGAGTCAGAATAACAGGAGGGTCCATTCAGCCAGGACCCTGAGTGACAGGAAGAGTTGTGGGCGTTCTCTTTTCCTGTCTTCAGGAGAATGTGCATTATCGGTTTGGCAAGGTTTTCAGGATAAGTCGAAGATGTTAAGTTAATGTATTTACATTTAATGCCAATATTCAGAGTTCTCTAATGTTTAACAATTCACTTTTCCACACTCACTGCTTGGGCTGAACGGGTGTAAATATGAAGAGGCAGCCAATACGATGTGGGATACAACTTAGCAAGCACTGGCAATCTGTGCTTCATATGTATATATCAAAGTGGCTTTTCTCTCTTGTTTAGCTTAAACTACAAATCTTCCTCCCCTGTGTTTCTTTTAAAATGAAACAGTTGGCCGGGCATGATGGCTCATGCCTATAGTCCCAGCACTTTGGGAGGCTGAGGTGGGTGGATCACTTGAGGTCAGGAGTTCAAGACCAGCCTGGCCAACATGGCAAAACCCTGTCTCTACTAAAAATACAAAAATTAGCCAGGTGTGGTGGCACATGCCTGTAATCCCAGCTACTTGTGGGGATGAGGCAGGAAAGTTGCTTGAACCTGGGGAGGCAGAGGTTGCAGTGAGCTGAGATCCCAACACTGCACTCCAGCTTGGGCGACAGAGCAAGAGTCCGTCTCAAAACAATTAAAAAAAAAAAAAAAGAAACAGTTTCTGTACTTATTTTATGAGACAGGGTCTCACTCTGTTACCTAGGCCGGAGTGCAGTGGTACCATCACAGCTCACTGCAGCCTTAGCCTCCAGCGTTCAAGCGATCCTCCTCCCATAGCCTTCTTAGCTGGGACTACAGGCACACACCACCAGGCCCAGCTAATTTTTTTTTTTAAGAGATGAGTTTTGCCATGTTGCCCAGGTTGCTCTCAAACTCCTGGACTCAAGTGATCCACCTGCCTTGGCCTCCCAAAGCGCTGGGATGACAGGCATGAGCCCCCATGCCCAACCAGTTTCACCACTTACTAAAACTTGAGGAGAGCTAGCTTGAAAACATAATATAGTTTCTTATTTTCAGCATCACACAAGGGTTCTGACGATTCACTAAGCCTCTGGTTTTTTTTTTTTCCTTTTTATCTGCCCGAGAATAACCATGATCGCTAAACCTCTAAACGTGAAAGAACTGTTAGTGATTTCATTTGTTCCAATCCGCATGTCCTCTGAAGGTAAAAAGAAATCCGATACTGAATTTGGGATAAATACTACTGGCCTTACTACTGTTCATGACTCTATTTTAATTTCTTTGGCTGTTCAACAAAATCCTCATGACTGACTTCCCTAAATTTCAGGAAAGTAGGATGTCCGAGAAATACTTGGTATTTTGGTAGTTAGGGAACTTTAACTCTGAAGAGTTCTTACTAGTTAAGCACATATCTTGTAACAGAATAGTGATTTAAATGCTTTTAAAATATACCACATCTTGGCTGTGAGTTTCTTTAAAAATAAATGGCATTGACCGGGCACAGTGGCTCATGCCTGTAATCCCAACACATTGGGAGCCCAAGGCGGGTGGATCACTTGAGGTCAGGAGTTCAAGACCAGCCTGGCCAACATGGCAAAACCCCGTCTGTACTAAAAAGAGAAAAATTAGCTGGGCATGGTGGTGCGTACCTGTAATCCCAGCTACTCGAGTGACTGAGGCACAAGAATGGCTTGAACCCAGGAGGTGGAATTTGCTGTGAGCTGAGATCACGCCACTGTACTTCAGCCTAGGTGGCAGAGCGAGACTCTGTCTCAAAAAATAAAAAAATAAAATATATCACATGTGGCCAGCTGTGGTGGCTCACACCTGTAATCCCAGCACTTTGGGACGCCAAGGTGGGTGGATTGCTTGAGGTCAGGAGTTTGAGTCCAGCCTGGCCAACATGTATATAGATATATGTATCTCATGTTACCAAAAAGAAGGTGCAAAAAATTTGATACCAGCTTGCAGTTCTTTAATAGTATTGACTCTAAAATATAACAAAACTAAAATTTCCATGAGCTGAAATAAGACAATATAGAGTAAAAAATTCCTAAAGCATAGTTTGCTGAAGTGATGACTTCCCAAAATTAAAATCTTAATTTTGGTGGGCTCACTTTTTAAAAAGAAAAGTTTTTTATTTATTTATTTTTTGTTGTTTGCTTGTTGGTTTTTAGAGACTAGTTTCATCTACCAAGGAAAAAGTTACTGAGGGGAGTCTTAATGGTTGATTATTGTTTTGTCATAATTCAGATTCATTGACTCTGCCACATTTTTATTGCAGCATGGGCTCTACATTTTCTGAAGTCACTAAATTTCTCGTTACAGCACAGGAAAAAGAAGATAAAGTAGGAGAGGGGTCAGTTTCACATTCAGTCCTAAGCAGCAACATGGTTGAGATGTAATCGTAAAAGCAAATGTTTCACCCAGGACATGGAAAAGCGGTGGATCAGCAGAAAGCAGAGTCGAACGCCGCAAGCAGAAGCAGTAAGACGACGCCACGCTTGGAGCAAGGTCTTATTTAAACCTGCCATAGTCATCAGCTCGCTCTGTTAGGTCTCCCCAGCCCGCCCCTCAAAAAAAGGTTATATGCAGAGGTAATATAATATATGTACTTTTGAGAATAACAAAGTCACCGTGGAGATAATTTCAAAACAATTCTTTTTCATTTTCAGATATATTGGACTATTTCACGGATGCTAAAAAGAGTATCACTTGTTTAAATTTTTTGTGGTTTCTTTTTTGCAGCCTAATGTTCTGTAATAGTAACTTGCTTCCAAGTAAAGTATCAAAAGCTAATGGAGGGGCCATGGCTGTGGTCACTCATGGATCAAACTTCACTATTTTGGAATGCGTGGAGTTGGAACAAAGTTTTTATTTTGTTATTTATTAGTAAAGCAATAAATAACATTATCTTACTAATATTCATTAGTTTTTGTTTTGTTATTTATTAGTAAGGCAATAAAACATTTAGAATTTTTTCTGGAGTTTGTTGAAGAAACTGAATATTGATAGTGTTCCAGCTCAAGTATGGCATAGACAGTTCGGCTTTTACTTATTCGCATAGTTGGGGCCTTGCTCCTTTCAAGCAAGCTGATTTTTAAGCGCAGTGCCCCTGTAAACGTCAAGAACACGGACAATCAGAGAGCCATCTCTGTTTGTTTTTTTAGCCTGCTTCTCTGAATATGTAAACTAAAATATCAATGTATCTACTAATAAATACTGTTCCAACAACGGAGAGAATCCTTTGGATTTAAACACTGAAAACAATGTAGTTATCTTCTTGGCCTTAAGAACATTTTACTGGCTAACACTTTGCTGAAGAAACTAGATTAAAATTCATGGCTAGGTGCGATGGCTCACACCTGTAATCCCAGCACTTTGGGAGGCCAATGTGGGTGGATCACCTGAGGCCAGGAGTTCAAGACCAGCCTGGCCAACATGGTAAAACCCTGTCTCTACTAAAAATACAAAAAATTAGCTGGCATAGTGGCACATGCCTGTAGTCCCAGCTACTCGGGAGGCTGAGGCAGGAGAATTGCTTGAACCCAGGAGGTGGAGGTTGCAGTGAGCTGAGATTGTGCCACTGCACTCCAGCCCGGGCAACAGAGCGAGACTCCATCTCAAAAATAAATGAATACATACATGCATACATACATACATAAAATTCATGTCATTTAACAAATCAGAGCCATTTAGAAGTTGAGAGTATGAAGGCATATATGTTGTCCCCTCCTAGTTGTCGAATCTAATTAATGCCACTTAAACACACTTCAGAGGACAACACACATGGATATATTGTGAGAGACAAGGAAAATAAAACTGCATAGTACTTCAAAGCCTGCCTCCCTAAACCCCCCAAAGTGATACTGTTACACTGGGGGTCCTTGATTCCAGAGCTCCCCAGATGGTGGCCGCTAGCTTCCAAAATGGTGGTGGGCCGTTTCCAACATGGTGGCAAACCTCCAGTTCTCTGACCTGGGGTTCTCCGCCTCATGGATTCCAAGGAATGGAACCTTGGGCCATGCGGTGAGTGTTATAGCTCTATTAGAAGCCGTGGGTCACCGTGGAACCCAGTGACTAGTGCTCAGCTCGATTAGGATGAACCTGGGCACTTAGCTGTGTGGGAACAATAGCAAGCCTTTAGCCTGATTGGGAGCGTGTTTCATGCGTTATTGAGGAAAAATGTGTATTCTGCTGTGTTTTGGGGGAATATTCTGTCAATGTCTGTTAGGTCCATTTGGTCTATTTTGCAGTTTAATGTTGCTGATTTTCTGGATGATTGGTCCATTGCCAAAAGTGGAGTGCTGAAATCCCCTATTATTGTTGTATTGCAGTCTATTTCTCCGTATAGATCTAATAATATTTGCTTTATGTATTTGGGTGTTCTGGTGTTAGTTGCGTATATATTTAAAATTGTTATATTAATTGTTATATAATGACTTCCTTTTTGCAGTTTTGACTTAAAGTCTGTGTTATCTAAGTATAGCTACTCGTGTTCTCCTTTGGTTTCCATTTGCATGGGATAACTTTTTCCATCCCTCCACATTAGTCTTTGTGTGACCTTGCATGTTAAGTGAGTCTCCTGCAGGCACCATGTAGTTGGATGGTGTTGCAGGTTTTATTTTCTAAATCCATTCAGCCACTTTATATCTTTAACTGGAAAATTTAATCTATTTACATTCAAGGTTATTATTATTATTATTATTAGAGGAGGAGTCTCGCTCTGTTGCCAGGCTGGAGTGCAGTGGCACAATCCCAGCTCACTGCAACCTCCACCTTCCGGGCTCTAGCGATTCTCCTGCCTCAGCCTCTTGAGTAGCTGGGATCACAGGCACGTGCTACCACGCCCAGCTAATTTTTGTATGTTTAGTAGAGACAGGGTTTCACCATGTTGGCCAGGATGGTCTCGGTCTCTTGACCTTGTGATCCATGCCCCCTTGGCCTCCCAAAGTGCTGGGATTACAGGTGTGAGCCACCACACCTAGCCCAAGGTTATTATTGATAGGCAAAGACTTACTCCTGCTATTTTAAAAATTATTTTCTGATTTATATATCCTTTGTTCTTTTCTTCCTCTTTTGTTGTTTTGGTGGTTTTCTGCAGTGCTAAACTTTGATTCCTTTCTCTTTCTCATTTGTGTATTTGAGGTAATTTTTCTTTCTGTGGTTACTAAGGTACTCACACGAAAAATCTTATACATATAATAGACTTTTTAAAGCTGATTAACAACTTTGGTCCCGTACAGATACTCACACAAAAAATTTTTGTCTTAATTTACATCTTTTTATATTGTGTTTTCCTTAACAGTGTTTATTATAGCTGTAGTTATTCATACTAGAGATCTGAAAGACATATGCCACCATTAGAGTAATGGTATATTCTGAATTTGATTATGAATTTACCTCTTCCAGTGAGTTTTATACTGTCATATGTTTTCTTATGACACACAAAATGATGAAAGTAATTATCATCCTTTTGCTTTTGGTTGAAGTACTTCCATACCATTTCTTGTAAGGCCAGTCTAGTGGTGATGAATTCCTTCAGCTTTCGCTTATCTGAAATATACTTTATTTCACTTTCATTTCTTAATGACAGGGTATAGCATTCTTCGGTGACAGTTTTTTTTTTTTTTTTTTTCTTTCAGAACATTCACTATGTCATCCCATTCTTTCCTGGGCTTCAAAGTTTCTGCTGAGAAATCTGTTGATAGTGTAATGGAGATTCCCTTATATATGATTTGATGCTTTTCTCTTACTGCTTTTAAAACTCGGTGTCTTTGAATTTTTACAGTTTGATTACAATGTGCCTCTGAGAGGACTTCTTTGGGTTGAATCTATTTGGGATTCTTTGAGTCCAATTGATCTGGATGTCCATATATCTCTTCTAGGACTTGGGAAGTTTTCAGCTATTATTTCATTAAATAAGCTTTCTGTGCCTTTCTCTATCTCCCTCTGAAAATCTCATAGTGTATCTGTTAATGATGTCCCCATAAGTCCTGTCAACTTTCTTCACTCTTTTTCATTCTCTCTTTATTTCCTTTGAATGCATTATTTCAAAAGTGCTGTCTTCAAGTTAACAAATTCTTTTTATTTTTTGACTGGATGCGGTGGCTCACACCTGTAATCCCAGCACTTTGGGAGGCTGAGGCAGGCAGATCACCAGAGGTCAGGAGTTCAGGAACAGACTAGCGAACATGATGAAACCTCCTCTCTACTAAAAATACAAAAGTTAGCCAGGTGTGGTGGTAAACACCTGTAATCCAAGATATTAAGGAGGCTGAGGCATGAGAACCGCTTCAACCCAGGAGGTGGAAGTTGCAGTGCACTGAGATGGCACCACTGCACTGCAGCCTTGGTGACAGAGGGAGACTCCGTCTCAAAA
This sequence comes from Macaca thibetana thibetana, assembly GCF_024542745.1. Taxonomy (NCBI): domain Eukaryota; kingdom Metazoa; phylum Chordata; class Mammalia; order Primates; family Cercopithecidae; genus Macaca; species Macaca thibetana. The sequence continues at coordinate 24,078,553 of NC_065597.1, read as the reverse complement.
AAAAAAAAAAAAAGAAAGAAAGAAATTCCTTTTTTTTTCCTGCTTGATCTAGGCTGCTCTTGAAGCTCTCAATTGTATTTTTTATTTCATTCGTTAAATTCTTCAAAGATTTCTGTTTAGTTCTTTTTTAAATATATCTATCTCTCTTGAATTTCTCACTCAGATGAAGAATTATTTTGCTTATCTGTATTCTCTTTATGTCTTGTTGAGCTTCCTCAAGATCATTATTTTGAATTCCTTTTCAAGAAATTCATACATTTCTCTCTGACTTTGGGGTTAGTTATTGGAGAATTATTGTGTTTCTTTGTTGGTGTCATATTTGTTTGCTTTTTCATGCTTCTTGTGTTCCTATGTTGATTCCTTTGCAGCTGATGGATCAGCTGCCTTTTCCAGTTCTATAGCGTGGCTTTCATAGGGAAAGGCTTTAAACATGCAGATGGGGCCTAAGTATCAGTTGAGTAAGGCACGTTGGCTTTGGTTCTGCATGGGTAGAGTAGTAGTGTGGTCTTTATGCACATTCTTCAGCTGTAATCAATGTCAGCAATGCCTGCAAGTGCCTCAATGGCCTAGGCTGCAGGAGACTGTGTGGCTGGCATACTGGGTTGAGTATGGCTCCTTTGTGGATGGAGTATCAGGCTTTTTGCATGCTGAGGGATGCTGGGCTGGTCCACTGGCTTGAGCTTGGCTTCCCCGCTGAGCAAGACTTCCTGTTCCTTTGGAGGCAGGGCATTGCATGGGCTTGGGTGCTAGGGTCATGGCTGTTCTGCTAGGCCTAGGTTCTGAGTAGTTGAGTTCAGGACTGTGCTGCCTCTAGGATGGGTAAGATGGAGCACCTCTTGGGCAGCTTGTTCCCAAGGAGTAGGGAGCTGTAGCACCTCAGCTGGGGGATGCTGCACTACTGTGTGTGAGATGGTACAGTGACAGCAGAGCCTCAGGGATGGAGAGATGCAGTGGTTATTGTCCCCTAGAGCAGTGGGTCCAGTTTGAAAATGATGCCATGCTGTAGCAGCTTGGGTCACAATGTGGGCTTCTTCTCTGCAGTAACACGGCCATGTAAATTTGAGGCAGCTCTCTAAACTGGGCTCAGGGCCTGAGAGAACTGCAGGATTCCCCAGCAGAAAAGACTACAGGTGTCTGTGGTGGCAATGGGACCTGTTGGCGACCTTCTGCCTTTCTTTCCCCCAGACAGAAATCCGTCTTGGTTCTGAGCTGATCCTGACTGGGGAGATGGGGTGGCAGAGCAGGGTGTTTCACGTCCTTCTCTCTGTGGCCATCCTGAGTCTCTGCGTACCACAGGTTCTCCACCACTCCCCTGACATACTCCAGCATTTTCTTTTCTTTTTTTTTTTGATGGAGTCTCGTTCTGTTGCCCAGACTGGAGTCCAGTGGCATGATCTTGGCTTACTGCAAGCTCCACCTCCCAGGTTCACATCATTCTCCTGCCTCAGCTTCCTGAGTAGCTGGGACTACAGGTGCCCGCCACCACGCCCAGCTAATTTTTTTTAATTTTTAGTAGAGACGGGGTTTCACTGTGTTAGCCAGGATGGTCTTGATCTCCTGACCTCGTGATCGGCCCACCTCAGCCTCCCAAAGTGTTGGGATTACGGGCGTGAGCCACCGTGCCTGGCCTTCTCCAGCATTTTTTTTTTTTTTTTGTGAGACAGTCTCACTTTGCCACCCAGGATGGAGTACAGTGGTGCAGTCTTGGCTCACTGCAGCCTCTGCCTCCCAGGTTCAAGTGATTCTCCTCCCTCAGCCGAGTAGCTGGGATTACAGGTGCATACCACCACGCCTGGCTAATTATTGTATTTTTAGTAGAGATGGGGTCTCACCATGTTGGCCAGGCCGGTCTCGATCTCCTGTTCTCAGGTGATCCATCCACCTCAGCCTCCTAAAGTGAAGGGATTACAGGCATGAGCCATCGTGCCAGGCCTCATTTTCTTTTAGATACTGTAGTCAAAATGTATTTTATTCATTCTTTTGGTCCTTTTCTATGGATGCAACAAGCGTTAGGGACCTATAGTCAGCTATCCGGCTGGTATTACCTGGAATGTCTTTTCTAGGAAAATTGTTAGCATATTTTCATGAACAAAAGAAAAACAATAATGAAAATAACTGGGTATGATGAAATAAAATCATTTTATCATATGGCTTTCAGAAGACAATGAGTGTGAAAACTTAAGGCAATAAAATAAGTCATATTTATGAGTAGGTTCAAGAATTCACAAAAAAGGTACAATTCTGGCTTCTCTTTAATCACTAAATTTCAGTTTTTACAAATAATTCAAGTTCAGGTTTTGAGGGGAAACAGTTCTTGTATTATTACATGCTCAATTTTTTCTGTAAATAACTCTATTGGCTAGATTTACAAACATCACAGAAACAAAAAATTTTTTAAGCCATAGATCACTCCATTTATATTTACAAAACAGCCATAAACATGCATTTCTCCTTTATTAGGAGGACTTAAATAGAAGCTTGAATATTAAGGCAGTGATGATTCTAAAACATAATGAAATTCTAAGTTAAGGCTTTATGTTTGTTTGAAACCCACACTCATAGGCAACTGTGACCAAAGCAAACTCTCACCTACTAGGTTGAGTTCATCTGCCCAGGGTATGTTATTTATCCATTACCAACACTTCTTTTGTATCAAATGTATGGGATAGGAATTAGTAGCAAAACCATCAATTTACTTTAATGAATCATTAGTCCCCTTACTAGGTTTTGAGGATTTAGCTTTCAGTAACACAAGCATGTACCACAGAAAGGAGCATTTGTGTGTGTGTGTGTGTGTGTGTGTGTGTGAGTGAATGTGGCGAACTTACAGACTGCACTGATTCCTATTTGACTGGAACTTAGCCAACAATTAAGAATCCAAGATCTCCTAAATACAGAAAATCCCCAAAGTATACTTGATCATGCTCCCACCTCAAAACACAGAAAGCATTCTTGATCATTGAAGCAACAGGTCTTCACCTTCTTTGTTTTCTTTGAAGACTGTTTGGTATTATTCTCTTAAAAAAATACAGAATACCGTATTTTATATGAATCTATCCTGTAATTGCTAGCCTCAAGGCACAAGTAATATCCTTGCTAGATATCTTTTCTTATTCAAGAAAAAGATAAAGAATGGTGGATGGAAGGAAATTCACTTTAAAATAATTGTAGATTGCACTCCTGTCCTATCAAGCTTAGTAGAAGTGCAAAGTATTGAAATCTAATGGGGGATGCCCCTTTCCCACTTTTCTTCTTGCTTTTGAGTGACAAAACTCAGATCCAGCCTGTGGGTGCACTTTGGGAAACAGCTCCAGAGCCCCCAACTCTGGCCTACTGTGGAGAGCAGAAAGGATCTTCACAGGCAAGATAAGGTCATAGGCCTGTTTCCGTAACTCCCTGTTCTCATGGTTTGGATAACCTACTCTTATTTAGCAGGAACACTACACTAGGTGCTTGCTGCTGGGTTTTGTTTGTTAAATTTTGAGACAGGGTCTTGCCCTGTTACCCAGGTTGGATGGAGTACAGTGCCATGATCATGGCTCATGGCAGCCCCAGCCTCCTCAAGTGATCCTCTCACCTCAGCCTCCCAAGTAGCTGGGATCACAGGCACATGCCACTATGCCTGGCGAATTAAAAAAAAAAAAATTTCCAGAGACACAGTCTCCCTATGTTGCCCAAGCTGGTGTTGAACTCCTGGGCTCAAGTGATCCTTCTGCTTTGGCCTCCCAAAGTGCTGGGATTACAGGGGTAAGCCACCACGCCTGGTCCGCTGCTGTTTCCCTAGCTGACAATTTTACATCAATAAACCTCTTGTGTGTAAAGTGCTATACACTTGTATGCTGGTATCAATAGTTCATGTAGGGAAGAGGTGGCATTGATTACATGAAAACTGCTTCAAAGCTAAAGAGAGTTGTAGTTTTCCTTGGTGTCTTTAAATCAGAAAAGAGGCGTCAAAGCTGACGAAGGTGCAGGCAGCAGAAGTCTAAGAGTACAGAAGCACCACTGCTTAAATCCTACGGTGGCAGCATCCCATTTCTTTAGTGATTAGTAACAGGAATCAGGAATTTCTAACAAGCACGCCAAAGATATTTTAGGTGAAATTTAAGTATATTGCACTTTGACTAAAATGTTTTGAAGATTTGAGAAGTTTGTACCCTTCAACCTGGTAAGCTGGGCTTCAGCTAAATGGCTATAGGTTTTAAAGGTATGAAATACATTTTTTTTTTTTAACATGAAAAGACTAGCTGTGAAAAGGCAAATGTAGGCAACACAAAAACAATTTAGATCAACATCTCAAACTTTATAATATACTCACATTTATACACAAATTTCTGTTTACAAGTTCAAAAGGCAAAGAATCGCAAAGAAGCTAAGCAACTGCATCAACAACTACATTCAATCGAATTAATACTGTTGTCCCTAGTCCATAGTTTTACTCCAGAAGAAATGGTAGATGCTGTTTCACACACGGACTCCACTGTTAGTTTTAGAAGTCGGAGACTGTGTGTGGTTCCGCAGAAGTCTGGGTTTCTACAGAGCTGAACTGAGACTCCATCGTGTTCCAGGCCAGATCGGCCAGAAGAAAGTCGTCCATTGCTGTTTGAGTTTCATTGCTGGTGAAGAACAAGCTCCCCAGGGTTTCAAACCCAGAACTCATGGTCTGTGTTTCTGTACTATTCAACTGAACTTTGCTTTCTAGAGCAGGTATATTTTTAGCAGTAGAAATTCCTTCAGTTTGGGTCTCTGTGTCAGATGAATCGGTACTCATGGAAAAGCTGGAGTGTTTCAGAATACTTCCTAGAGGCAGATGAGGGCTACTGTCTAAGAAAAAGTTTAAGTCTGTCTGTGTCTGTGTGTCAAACATCTCAAGGCCTAAGAAGTTAGAATTTCCCCTACACCCGTAGGACTGAGCAGAGGTATCTGCGAGTAAGAAGTCCGTTTGAGTCTCTATGTCCAGTGACTCCAAAACTGGCTCCGTGTTCATGGTGCTAAGTTCACTCTCTTCAGTTTGAGTCTGGATATTTGAGGCCGAAAAGAACTCTTCAATATCAAAATCGATTCCAGGGTTCTGGGCTGGGCCAGATGGGAGCTGGGTGTCAGGTCCAGGATTTGTGTCAGACAAAAGACTACGATGATCCAATGTCTGAGCAGGTAGATTACTTGACAAGATGTTTTCCAAATCACTTAATAAATCTATGGTTTGGGTCTGATTATCTGTCATGTTCTGTGAAGGAAGCATACTATTCTGTGCACTGAAGTTTATAATTGGTGCAGATTTCTCAATATCTTGATTTAAAGTCTTAGGCTCATTCTGAGGTAACAAACTATGAGTTACTGTCTCTGCTACTAAATTGTTACTTATAATGTTACCTGGAGCAACATTATATGATGAATGAACACTCTCAAAAATGTCTCCGCACATTCTAGCTTGGTCCATCTGTACATGGTCATCTGTTGGACTTTGAATCCCACTGGTTTGGGTTTCTCTGGAGACCCCACCTGACTGGAAACAGGTGTCCATAAATGCATCAGTCTGAGCAGCTATAGATGAAGTTACCTTAGAGCTGGGCAAAAATGTCTGAGTGTGAACACTAATGGGAAGAGACACTTGAGAATCAAACGACAAATCAGTTTGAGAACAAGATGACACAGAGGAATCAGCGGTGGCCCACTGTGCAGAAGGTATAAAGTTTTGTGAGGTGTAAGAGAGATCTGTCTGCACGTTGATTGAAGAAATGCTGTTCTTTTGACATGTGTTCCCCAGTTCTTGTAAAGGATTAGATGGACTTTTACCCAAGTTCACTTGAACACCAGTACTTATTGGCTCAACAGCAACAGGATTAGCAATTTTGAAAAGAGGTAGGCTCTCCTTAAGAGAGCAAGCCTCTGAATCTAGGCCGAGGATCAGGGTTCCTACTGACAAGGGTAGTAAGTGCACAGCTCCTGTGGCAGAGCCCTGATCAACACCTAACACTGCAGGCTGGGCTGAGGAGTCGGCTGTAGGCACAAAGACAGGCATGAGAGAAAACTGCATCACGGGTAGTTTAACCAAAGCCACTTTGGGCTTTGGTAAAAGCAACTTCTGAGGATATCTCGGTGGTGTTGTAAGACTCTGCTTGTCAGTGTTAGAGCCACAAGAGTCTTCAAAAGATGGTTCTAGTTTTATTTCTGAAGCTTCTAGTTCTTGAGTGTCTGGTCTAGGGATTGGTTGGTTGTTCAATGATTCAATGGTCTTGTTGGATAACTTCTGGTTTTGCACACAGTTTTCCATTTTCCTTTTCTTACTAGGTGGGTCCCTGAAAACAATGACAGAGCAAAAAGAAAACCTTAAAATACAACTTTCTTTGACCATGACACTCTATCCTCACTGACAAATGTCATTTCCTCCCTCTATAGCAGAGGTCATATTCAACCCAGACAAGATAAATCCCTTCTTTCGCAACTCTGGGAGTTGGTCCTATTATGGCAGGTGAACGTTCAGAAACATGCAAACAGAAAAAGAGGGAAGCATACCTTTTTTTTGTTAAGATCTAAGTACTAGAACTCAACTCAGATCTTTAAGCCAAAAGAAGCTAAAAGACTTACATAATGCAAGTTTTATCATTTCTAAGGCAGGAAGCTATCACACTAAATGAAAATTTGACCTTTAAATGAAGTAGTTTCATGATAAAATTTATTCATTGGCAGTTTGGTTCCCTCTAATAGAAAATTCTAGAAGCCGAGATTTTCAAATGGAAATAACAACGGACCCTCAAAGAGGGTTAGCAGAAAAAACGGGAAAAAACTGAGTCAAAATTTCAGGCCCAGACATGGGTCATTTGCAAGACCTGCTTCCATTTTCAAAAGCTTCCTTCTTTGACGTCACACATTTTCTAGGATTCCTTTTTTCTTCCCACACCACTGGCTCTCCAGGATGTTTCATCTGAAATGCTTCGCGTAGCTACTAACTTTTGTGCCATCATTTCTTTCCCTTCACCTGTGTTCTGCAGGGATCTCGTGGCCCGTTCGGTAGATGTGGGACTGCAATGCTGTTCTACTGGCGTAGGGACAGCCGCATGTGCACCGAAAGGTCTTGCCACAGTCCTCTGTGTGTCTTTTCAGGTCCCATTCTGTACCATATGAATTGCTGCACTTACTACATTTGTGCTTCTTCTCAGCATGTATTTTCATAAAGTGCTAGGAAGAACACAGAAGGGATTAAGATGAAAAACAGCAACTGGTCAAAACAGTTCAGAAACCATCATCCACCCAAATAATGATTTTACACTGTTAATATAAAAACATAGAAAATACAGCAGTCCAAGTCAAAAGAATGTAAAAGCAGGCACATTGCAGTTAAAATTATATATATGCCTCTTCCTGTTGCTTTGCTTTGTGAAAAGTGACGGGATTGTTCTGGAAACAACTATGGTCCCCAGCATTTACACTCTGATCTGTTAGTGCTGTGGGCAGGAAAAACATGTCTTTCCAATGCTCTTCTCGGACACCCACCAGCAGACCCGCGGGGGAACATTTCAGATGCCAATCTCTTCCAGTTCTGAATCACCTCTTGTCCCAGTCACTGGGGCCCTCCCTCCTCTTAAGATTGCGGCTTCCAAAACGATTCTTTTCCTGGATTCTGCAGGTTCTTATTCCCCTGGGAAGAAGAGTTCCTTTGTGCCTTTGCTCTCAGCCCTCGGAGGTATGCAGACTCACAGAGGAAATCTGCGGGCAAACATGTTCTCATTCTTTGCTGAACTGGTTTATTCTCTCTCTATTTTAACTCACTTCTAGACATATTCCCTCCAGACCAAGCCGCTTTTCCTTCCACTTGTGTGACAGCATACTCAGGTTTATACCAACTGGGAGACACGCAGGCATCTCCTCTCACAAGCAGCTGTCTACTCGATTCTGTAGTTATGTCTGCTAAGTAATCAGAATGCACAATAGGTTTATAGCATCTGTATCTCATCCTCAGAGAAGTATATAGTACCTGTTTTACGAGAGAAAACTGAGAAAATGGTCTGTCAGGGCCTCTGGGGCAGCCTTCGATTGGACAACAGTAGAATTTCGGTACAGTTTTCAAATCTTTTCTTATTGTTGGATTGACTATGCCATCCTGCAAAATGAAAATTACTTTAAATAATTATTTCAAAAAACCAATACAACAGGCTGGAGTGGAAACAGAATGACTGAAAACAAGCACATTTTGTGAAATACTTTTAATTAACATAGTTTTTCCATCTAGTGTTAGCGGTAAGAGAAAAAGACTATGAGTAGATTAAATGAAATGTGGTGAGAATACTAAGCAAGACTCTAAAATCCTGCATTCATTTGACCGTTATTGAACTCCTCTTAGTCAATTTACATTCCAGGGAGATATCCCCCTTGTATGTTCCTAGGCTGTGAAATGCTCCATAAAACCACAGATTAGGATCACTACAAGATTCCTGCTCATTTTGAAGACATTGTCAGTGATGCTCGGTAATCCTTTCATTATCCCTTCCAACCTCCCTCATGCTCCCCCGTAGTGTGTGCTCTCATCGTTGAATGCCTTTTACTATCTCCTGTCCTCTTCTTTGTCAGTGCCCCTTCATTCAAGTCCTCCTATTTATGTGGATTTTGTCATTAGCCTCTTAATCTAATTTCTAGACCTTCAGTCTCTTTTTCACTCATACTTTATCAGATTCACCTTTCTCAAGTATAGCTTCGATCATGTCATTACCTCCCTCAAACGTTTTCAGCAGCACCCCCGTACTGTTCAAGTCCCAACTTCTTGAGCCTGGGATACCCGAAGTCCCTTACTCCGGAGCTTCAAACTACTTTGTCTTCTCTCATTACTTCATGACACCTAAGAGAATGCATTCTAATGCCCCACACCTTTTCATGGGCAGGGATTTATCTGTATCTTCTGTTGCCTTTGGGAATGTTTTGAACAGAATAAATGTTTAATAAAAACTGGTAGCATTATACTGAATCTCTTCAGGTGGCCGTCTAAGCCAAAACTATCATGCCTGGGGAAGAGACCACTAAAGACAGTCAAAGTGGATGTTAATAACCTCACTGTCATGGCAACAAGCTGACACTGCCCATGCTCCTGCTTTCCGAGAGCCAACACCCCACCACTCGCCAGCACAGCAGCCTCCTCCCAGCCCCACCTGCTGCTTTTGGAGCCTTCTTCCCATTTCTGTCCTCAGAGAATAAGCTCAAGGGTAGGATGGCTGAGATGAGAAATGGCAATGGCATGATAAAATGGAACTTCAGTGAGAAAGTGGTGTTTTTATTCTGAAGTTCTATATACTTTCAAGACTAAAATGCACTAGACTTTTTGTACTGTATCTTTTGTGCGCATAACTGAATAAAGAACCTATGAGAGGAAACAATCCAGTAACAAGACAGAAAGAAAACACACAAGAGGAAAAGGAACACACAGTTGAAGAGTAGAGGGTGAAAAGAAAGGATTGTAAGAACTATAGCAAAAACTAGGAAAAACTGTCTTTCTAGCTACTTTAGCACCACCTGACTGCCTTCCGAGAAAGCATCCAAGAAGGAAACAGTTTGCTTTGTCATCTTATTCTAAATTTAAAATTAGAAATCTTTGCACAATATAGTCTATAGAGCAACTTGGAACCTTTCCTTTCCTTAAAAAATTTCTGGCAAATCATTAAAAGCAAACCTCTGAACTAAAAATAACACAAAATCCTCTAAGCCATGTTTTACAAATAGAAATGTTGCTTGATAAGAGGTTAAGTGCCCGCCTGTCCACTCACTGCTTTCATACGCAAGGAACAAAAGAATTTCTAGTAGTAAAAAAATGTGCATTTACTTCTATTCTTCCTGCCCCTGAATCTTCATAGCTTTCATTTCTCCATGAATCCCACCGTACACAAGGCTGGGCTAGATTTCTGGATTTCCTTACAGACATGGAATATGGCCATATACCTTAGGCACCCACATCAAACCAGAAGGCGGCACATACTCTACAGCTTGCAATCCAATTCCTCACTCTCACCCATCCTCGTTCTGTAGGGCTTGCTCATCATTTATGTTAAGAAGGGAAGATTTGGTTGCGGGTGGGGTGTTTTGGGAAGAAAGATTAGAATAAAATAAGAACCATACAGCAACTAGTGGGGAGAGGAAGAAAATATAATCTAGAAAATATATAAACAATGAAAGAAATTATGCAAGCAGCTGTAACCAAGACTGAAAATTTCCACTGCCTATAAGAAAACCTGCCAATGAGATACTCAGGGCAGAATGTAGGTGGAGTCTCTGGTCAACACAGCTCTTAAAACCTAAGATAGCTTCCCAGCCAGGCATCCTCCCGGTTCCTTGTCCTTACCTCTCCCTCCTTCCAGTACTTTGAAAACAGGTATCAACAATAATGTTTGAGGCCTGGTGCAGCGGCTCACTCCTGTAATCCCAGTACTTTGGGAGGCTGAAGCAGGCGGGTCACTTGAGGTCAGAAGTTCAAGACCAGCCTGAGCAACATGGCGAAACCCTGTCTCTACTAATAAAACAAAAATTAGTCGGGCGTGGTGCAGCATGCCTGTAGTCCCAACTACTCAGGAGGCTGAGGCAAGAGAATTGCTTGAACCTGAGAGGCAGAAGTTGCAGTGTGCCAAGATCATGCCACTGCACTCCAGTCTGGGTGACAGAGTGAGACTGTCTCAAACAACAACAACAAAAAACAATGTTTGAGGCAGAGTATGGTGGCTGAGCCTATAGTCTCAGCTACTGGGGAGGCTAAAGCAGGAGGATCACTTGAGCTCAAGAGTCTGACAGCAACCTGGGTAACAGAGCAAGACCCTCAAGAGCCTTCTATGTAGTACCCAGACTGAGGGTACGGATCACCATACTGGGCACCATCATATAGATAGCTATTGTGTCACACAGACCACCTTCATTAAAGGAAGACACCAAGACAGCAGCTGCTCAGGGGCCACTGGGCACTGTGGTTAGAAAGCCAGGACAAGACAGGAAAGTCAGTCTGTTTGTCAAGAAAAAAAGTGATGGATCTGGTGAGATATAATTCCTGCTAAAAAAGAAAGTTTTCCCTGGCTGGGTGCAGCGGCTCACACCTGTAATCCCAGCCCTTTGGGAGGCTGACGCGGGTGGATCATTTGCGGTCAGGAGTCCAAGACCAGCCTGGCCAACATGGTGAAATCCCATCTCTACTGAAAATACAAAAATTAGCTGGGCGTCGTGGTATGCACCTGTAATCTCAGCTACTAGGCAGGCTGAGGCAGGAGACTCGCTTGAACCTGGGAGGCGGAGGTTGCAGTCATCCAAGATCGCGCCACTGCACTCCAGCCTGGGCGACAGAGTGAGACTGTCTCAAACAAAACAAAACAAAAAACCCAACATAATTGAAACAAACCTACTGTATACTAACCAGTCCTGAAAAGTAAATGGTATCTTTATGTTCAACAGATGTTTACCAGGGTTTTTAAACAGCTAGAGCTCCTAACAGCAAGTCCACAGAAAGGAACAACAGAAACTATTAAGAAATAGTTCATTCTAAGTTATGATTAAATAAAGGATTTAGGTTGGGCACGGTGGCTCACACCTGGAATCCCAGCACTTTGAGAGGCCGAAATGGGTAGATCACCCGAGGGTCAGGAGTTCGATACCAGGCTGGCCATCGTGGTGAAACCTGTCTCTACTAAAAATACAAAACAAAATTAGCAGCGTGCGGTGGCAGGTGCCTGTAATCCCAGCTACTAGGGAGGTTGAGGCAGGAGAACTGCTTGTACCCGGGAGGTGGAGGTTACAGTGAGCTGAGATGGCGCCATTGCACTCCAGCCTGGGTGATGGAGTGAGACTCTGTCTCAAAAACAAACAAAAAAAACACAAAAACAACAGGGAAAAAAAGGATTCAGTTAAAATTTAGTATGAAAACAAAACAATAGGTTGAAAGCCATTCCCAGAGTTACACTTGTGTGCTGAAAGAAACCTAGAGCTTTTCAGTCCAACAATTCAGCCCTACCTGCAGGCTCTTCTTCAGCATACCTCAAGTACATTTCCTGACTGGCTCCCTGATCTTCATTTGAGAACGTTGTTGTACCTCAGTTTAGATGGTGGTAAGAGCAGATCACCCTTCATTGGCGACACATCTGTCCTACTAGAGACTACAACCTCAGAGTTTTCTGCTGTGAAATTCTTATCAGAAGCCTGACTACGCGCAGACAGAACATGCAATACTCTGGGTACTCTAAATTTACTCCTGATCATCAAAAGCTACATATTCGCAGAACTGCTTTCAATGACTTGCGCTTTTGAATTACGTCACTGCTGGCCTGGAGTGGTGGAAGGAAACTTGCCATTGTAATGACTGAGAGATTATGACTTAATAGGTCTGGGGTGGGGTTGGACATCTGGATTTTTAATAAGCTTGTCACAGATGTGTCCCGGGGTTGAAAATTACAGCCCCGTTTTGCATAACATGGAGGGTTGTTCAGACTATTGTCATGGTGTATTTACTGTGTCCCCCTCTTAGAGAAGAGCCACAGGGGCAATTTCCCTTAGGTCTCAATCCTGAGCTGATCTTAGCAACACCGTGAAACTGACCGATGGTGTTTAGAGGCAAACCTACCGCCCCTTTAAAACATTTTTTTATTCTTAATCGACACACAGTAATCATTCCTACTGATGGGGCGCAGTGTGCAGCATGGATGCACATACACACTGCACAGTGATCAAGTCTGAGTATTTAACGTGTCCTTGACCTCAAACGTATTGTCTCTTGGTGGTAAGAACATTTAAAACCCTCTCTTCTAGTTATTTTGGCACATACAGTCCACTGGGCAGCACCTAAGGGCGGAATTGTGGGTGTGGTGGCAAGCACAGGGCTTCAGAACCAGAGGCCCCGGTTTAAAGCCCCGCATCACCTAGGTTGTTGCATAATCTGTTTCTCATTAATATAATGGAGACGACGCGTCCGTCGCCAAACTGCCGTGAGAAGTCACGGGCAAAAACGTGTAAAATGCCTGGGCCGGCGCCCGGCACAACCCTCGGGGCCAGGGAACCGGCGCGTGTGGCAGACCCGGGGCTCCCGGCTCCTCCTCCCCGCCAGAGGCCGCACCTGCGGAGCCAGTCGCGAGGGTTCGACAGCCGCCTCCGGCCGGGGCGGGCAGAGGCCGGCGGGGCAGCGGCGGCGCGCAGGGCGCTCGTCCCCCCCAGGCCGGGTTCGCGCGCCGGCGCCGGGCGCTTTGTTGGAGCCAGGCCCAGCTGCCCGGGCCGCCGGCCGCCGGCCGCGTCGGGCTCACCTGCAGGCGGTGGCTCTTGACCAGGTGCATGTTGAGCGCGGGGCTGTTGGGCAGGATCTTGCCGCAGCCGCGCACGGTGCACAGGATGTTGGTCCGCACGGCCCGAGACAGCTCACTCACCGACGGCTGGATCAGCTCCCCAGCCGGCGGCGCGGGGGCCGCGGGCTGCTGCGTCGCCCCCGCGGGCCGCGGCCGGCTGCCCCTCAGTCGGGGTCCCGGGGGCACCCACGGGCCCGAGGCGGCGGCGGCGGCTCCTCTCGTGGCCACCGGGACGGCCCGGGCACCCGCCGCCAGAGCCGCTGACCCCGCCGCCGCCGCCTCCGAGGCCGCCATGGTTCCCGCACGGACGCGGGGCCCAGCTTGCAGGCCCCGCCCCCGCCGCAGCCACTTCCGGCAGGGGGCGGGGCCGCCAGGCTCATTAGCATCCGGCGGGCCCAGGAGGCCGCGGCGCCTCCTGCCGGCCGCGGAGGGCGCGCCTTGGATGGAGAGGACTTTAGGTGAGGCCGCCAGGGGGCGAAATTTCACCTGCCAGCAGGTAAAAGGTATTGCCCCGCCCCTCTAATCGATCCATTCTTCCTAGGAACGTGGCTTCAGGCAGTAGTCGGATAAAAGAAAAATCAATACGTTGAGCAATGCGTTTACTTCCCAAAGATTAGAAACAACCCAAATGTCTAGTGGCAGGTGAGGCAGAAGTACAGTAATTTCCGCCGTTTTTACCTAGGCCTTGCTGGGTACCAGGGAGGTCTAGTGGATACACTTCTCATGCTGTGTCTCATTTTGTCTTCAAAACGACTGTAGCGGGTATGTACTGTAACTTGCCCCACCGTGTGCAGAGAATGACATTTAGGCTTATATAAATTAACTTGACCTAGACCACACTATACAGATGAAAGGATTGTTATAATTGATGGGGTTAATCATTTTAGGGAAGCAGGATTTGCTTGCTTCTATTTTAGTTGCTGAAATTAGGATTACTGTTTGGGAGACACTGTAGTTCAGTATATGATTCCAAAACTTAAATACTTAGACTAGGTAGGTCATGTAAATGGACATAGGAGGCTGGGGTAGACAAAAGGGAGGGGTGAGGACTGCAGTGAAATTGGAAACACATCCTTTATTAAAAGGGGGCAGCTGCTACTCATCTTTGGCATGGCTAGAGTTTTATGTGAAAACTTCCAGCTTTTACATACTAGCAGCTATATTCGTTTTCTCTTGCTATTAACAAATTACCATATGCTTATTGCCTTAACACAAATTTATTATCTTCCAGCTCTGGAGGTCAGAAGAAATGAGTCTGCTGGGCTAAGATCAAGGTGTCAACAGGGCTGTATTTCTTCTGGAGGCTCCAGGGGAGAATCTGTTCACTTGCCTTTCCCAGCTTCTAGAGGTTGCCTACATTCCTTGGCTTATGGCCCCTTCCTCCATCTCCAGAATCAGTAACTGTGAGTTGAGTCTTCGTCACATCACATCACTCTGATTTCTTCAGTAGTGATCCGACTCTTCTATTCTTGAGGCCCCTTGTGATGACATTGGGCCCATTCAAATAATCCAGGATAATTTCTCCAACTGCCAAGTGCCTTTGCCTTGCAAGATAACTGTGATAATGTGAAGTATATATTTGGTCTTTGTCCTGGCATGCAACTCCTAAAATCCTTGGAATCAGCAAACTGATAAGTGTCTTTTTTACGCTAATTAGTTGACTGATGACTTGCAGTCCCTAGGTAGCTTTAGGATGGGACTGGTCATTGGAAAGACCAAGGTAGGATTAGAGGCTTGAGACTTTCAGCCCTCCCCCTCATCCTTTGGGAAGGAGACAGGGGCTGAAGCTTAAGCTGATCAATCATTTCTAGGTAATGAAGGCTCCATAAAATCCCAAAAGAACTGGGTTTAGAGAGCTTCCAGATAGCTGAACGCATGGAGTTTCCTGGAGGGAGGCACACTCAAAGAGGGCATGCATGGAAGCTCCATGTCCCTTCCCACAAGCCTTGCCCTATGCATCTTTTCATCTGAATCCTTTGTAACATCCCTTTGCGAAGTCAGACTATGTGTTTTCCTGAGTTCTGTGAGCTGCTCTAGCAAATTAATTGAACATGAAGAAAGGGTTGTGGGAAATGCAATTTATACTTGGTTAGTCAGAAGTGCAGGTGAAACAACCTGGGGCTGGCAACTGGCCTCAGAAGTGGGTGGTAGTTTTATGGGACTGAGCCCTTAACCTATAGGGCCTGATGATATCTCCAGGTAGTGTTGGAATTGAACTGGAGTACACCCATCTGGTATCTGCTGTAGAACTGATTCCTTATGTCAACCAAGAAGAGGTGAAAGGGCCAGGCGCGGTGGCTCACACCTGTAATCCCAGCACTTTGGGAGGCCGAGGCAGGCGGATCACAAGGTCAAGAGATCGAGACCATCTTGGCCAACGTGGTGAAACCCTGTCTCTACTAAAAATACAAAAATTAGCCAGGTCTGGTGTGCATACCTGTAATCCCAGCTACTCAGGAGGCTGAAGTAGGAGAATTGCTTGAACCCGAGAGATGGAGGTTGTAGTGAGCCAAGATCGTGCCACAGAGTACTCCAGCCTGGTGACAGAGCAAGACTCCGTCTCAAAAAAAAAAAAAAAAAAAAAAAAAGAAGAGGTGAAAGACCACACTGCAAAGCAGTAAGACAAGGTATTAAAAAAAAAAAAAAAAAAAAAAAAAGAGACAGGGTCTCGCCATGTTGGCCAGCTCGGGGTCAAGTGATCCACCTGCCTCGGCCTCTGAAAGTGCTGGGATTACAGGCACAAGCTACCACATTTGGCCAAACAAGACATTTGTATTGGGGTCTTAGAAATTATAATTTGGGGCCAGGCGCGGTGGCTCACGCCTGTAATCCCAGCACTTTGGGAGGCCAAGGCGGGCGGATCACGAGGTCAGGAGATCAAGACCATCCGGGCTAGCATGATGAAAACCCGTCTCTACTAAAAATACAAAAAATTAGGCAGGCCTGGTGGCGGGCGCCTGTAGTCCCAACTACTCAGGAGGCTGAGGCAGGAGAATGGCGTGAACCCAGGAAGTGGAGCTTGCAGTGAGCCGAGATCACACCACTGCACTCCAGCCTGGGTGACAGAGTGAGACTCCGTCTCAAAAAAAAAAAAAAAAAAAAAAAAAAAAAAGAAATTACAATTTTGGAGACACAGATTCACCTAGAAGCCAAATGGGGTTCTGAAAAGAAGGAGAGAAGTAGAGGTTTTTAAAAGAAAGCAGAGGGTTAATAAACAAGTTGTTTTGAAAGAATTATCATTGGTGGAGGTGGCTGGCTTAGTACACGAATCCATAGTTGATTGGTTGCCGCTGTTCAGGAGTTGTAGCACTGGTGAAATTCAGTTTTCCAGGAAGTAGTGGTTACTGCAGTTTTGGCCCAGTTCAAAGCTTCAAGGCAAGTTCATATTTTTCGTTTTTGTGTTTTGCAAGTTGCAGGTTGTGCAGGCAGTCCTTCTTAGAATGGCTTCGCAAGTCCATTTTAGAGCTCTGGACCAAAGTTACGCCATTTTGTGTATCACTTTTCACATTTCCCTCTTTTGATCAAGATCCGAGGCAGCATAGCTTGTTGGTTGGTTGGCCATAGACTAGTTATATTTCCCTTAGAGCTAGAAACACCTGTGTCTAGAGTGTCATGTCCCACAAAGAGCGGTTGTCAAGTCGGTGCACATCCAAGCTTCCAAGATTGGTCAAATTTGAGTAACAAGGGGTCTGTTTTAACAAGGAGGCCTGCATTAGTCTATAGTAGTTAGCTGTATATCAGGAGAGGCATACATTTGATTAACCATGTCTAAATGTTGTGAATCATGATTTTAACATCTTGTATACAATGGGACATACAGCTGCTCAGGTCCTGGGTCCCTTGACTGTGGCTTGCAGAATAGCAGATCAGCTTTTGGATCCTGCTAAAAAGTGCTAAAAAAATACACTGAAAATCAACTGATGAAAGATGGATTAATAGGAGAAAAGGCATACAAGTTTTATTAATGTGCCTGGCGGGGGGGTGGCGGGAAGGGGAGAAATCACAGTGATTATCCCCCAACCCCCAATGGGGTGTGGATGTTTATATACCCTTTTTCATAGGGGAATAAGGAGATGGGGAACGTGTATAAGAGGAGCAGTAAATTATTATCAGGGAGAATAAAAGGACTAGGGAGACAGAAATTAACTTGTAAATGATTCTCTTTGGAATCTGAATGAGCCTGAGGGGCAGGCCTTATGAAAAGGTCTATCCATGTGTGGCTGTATTTCTCAGTCTTCATTTCTTTGATAGATAACGAGATTTGAAGGACAGAATAGAAGGCAACTGTGTTTCTTTTAGTAAGAAGCTTTCTTAGTCAGACAAGGAAATTCCAGAGGGAGTTCCTCTCTGCCCTTGGTTGAGACAAGAATAAGACAAGGTTAGAGGGACCTTGACTCTCAGGCTTGTTTCTCAGGCCTTTCCATTTTCAAAAGCACCCAGCATGCCCAAGTACCATCATTTTCTGTGCTTCAGTATTCTCTAGTCTGAAATTTCCCTAGAAGTTTCACAAACGAAATAGTGAGTTGGCCATGAAGAGAAAAATCAAGTTAAATAGAATAGAATTTTGGCTGGGTATGGAGGCTCACAACTGTAATCCCAGCACATTGGGAGGCTGAGGCAGGAGGATCCCTTGAGGTCAGGAGTTCGAGATCAGCCTGAGCGACATGATGAAACCCCATCTCTACTAAAAATACAAAAATTAGCTGGGCATCGTGGCACGTGCCTGTAATCCCAGCTACTCAGGAGGCTGAGGCAGGCTGAGCAGTGAGCCAAGATCGTGCCATTGTACTCCAGCCTGGGCAACAGAGCAAGACTCCATCTTAAAAACATAATTAGCCGAGTGTAGTGGCAAGCACCAGTAGTCCCGGCTACTTGGGAGGCTGAGGCAGAAGAATCGCTTGAACCTGGGAGGCACAGGTTGCAGTGAGCCAAGATCGTGCCACTGCACTCCAGCCTGGGTGACAGAGCGAGACTGCATCTCAAAAAAAAAAAAAAGAATTTTGATTTTGGTAAGCCTGTCAAATATCAAAGGTTTAAAATTAAATATTTAATCAAAATGCTGAGCACAGTGGCTTGTACTTGTGGTCCCAGCTACTTGGGAGGCTGAGGTTAGAGGATCGCTTGAGCCTAGGAGTTTGCATCCAGCCTGGGCAACATGGTAAGACCCTGTTTCTAAAAAAAAAAAAAAAAAAGAAAAATAGGGTGCAGAGGTGGCATTGGGATAGGAGTAGGACTACAAAGGAAAGGTGACACAGGACAAGCACAATCAGACAGACATCTGCTTGTCACCAGGTTTGATTTGTTCTGAGTTTTTCATTAGAGTTTCTGAGTTGGCATTGTTCTTAGGGATGCTAATTTAGATTCCTGGAGTCTTTCTGATACCTCAAGATACCAAATTACAGTAGACATCCCCGTCGAGCTGTTTAATCTTTCCTTTTATCCCTTTTATTGTTTTTTTGAGACAGGGTCTTACTCTGTTGCTCAGGCTGGAGTACAGTGGTGCGATCATGGCTCACTGTGGCCTTGACCTCCTGGGCTCAAGTGATCCTCCCACCTTAGCCTCCCCAGTAGCCGGGACTACAGGCACTTGCCACTACACCTGGCTAATTTTTTCATTTTTTATTAGAGATGGGGGCTGGGCACAGTGGTTCACGCCTGTAACCCAGCACTTTCGGAGGCCAAGGCCGGTGGATCACCTGAGGTCAGGAGTTCAAGACCAGCCTGGCCAACATGGGGAAACCTCACCTCTACTGAAAATACAAAAAATTAGCCAGGCATGGTGGTGCATACCTGTAATCCCAGCTACTTGGGAGGATGAGGCAGGAGAATCGCTTGAACCTGGCAGGTGGAGGTTGCAGTGAGCCGAGATCGCATTATTGCACTCCAGCCTGGGCAACAAGAGTGAAACTCTATCTCAAAAATAAACAAACAAACAAACAAATAAATTAAAAAAAAGAGATAGATTTCACCATGTTGCCCAGGCTGGTTTCGAACCCCTGGGCTCAAGGGATATTCCCGCCTCAGCCTCCCAAAGTGCTGGGATTATAGGCACCAGTCATCGCACCCAGCCTAACCCTTTTAATTGCACATGAAGAAAAACATGTTTTGTGAGATAAAAGCATCTCTGGGTTGGCTACTGTAATTCCAGATTACTTTTACTGATATTGGTTCACTAAGAAAGAAATCTGTAAGACGAAAGACTGTCACTTTTGTACATAAAGCCAGCAGGGGTTCTGGAAGGGGGACTCGGCACCTATACACTTAGAAGTAAAAGTCCCCATAGGTTCTCACTAAAAAGGGAAAATCCCTTTTCGGACAGCTGGCAACCAAGGACATTGGAAAAAGAACCTCAACCAAGGTAGGGGGTTAGGGAATGAGACAACTCATCAACAGGTCTGTGGCCATGGAAGGCGTGTAGAACACAAGGGGTTCCTCCTGCAGGAACTGTGCTTGAATCCGTGGCCGCCCCAGAACAAAGAAGAGAGTCGCTTCTTTGTCCCACTCAGTTCTGACACCATTTAATGTCATCCAAGGGGCAAAAGACCACAATGCAAAGCTGCAAGACAAGGTGTTTTTATTGAGGTCTTAGAAATTGCAATTTGGGAGACAGATTCAGCTAGAAGCCACTTGTGTTCTGAAGAGAGAGGGTAGAGGAGGGGGTTTTTAAAAAAAGCTGAGGGTGATTAGACAAGGTGACAAGTTTTGAAAGAGGCGATTGGCTTAGTACAAAAATCCATAGTTTATTGGTTGGTGCTGTTGAGTTGTAGTGCTGGTGAAATTCAGCTTTCCAGGATGCACTGGTCATTGCAATTTGGCCCAATTCAAAGGTTCAAGGTAAGTTCCTGTATTGTTTTTTTTTTTTGAGCTTTTATTTTTTTCAAGTTGCAGGTCATGTAGGGTGTCCTTCTTAGAATGGCTTCCTCCCTCCATTTTAGAGCTCTGAACCAGAGTGATGTCATTTATTTTATTTTATTTAATTAATTAATTTTTTTTGAGATGGAGTCTCACTCTGTCGCCTAGGCTGGAGTGCAGTGGCGCAATCTTGGCTCACTGCAACCTCTGCCTCCCAGGTTCAAGCAATTCACCTGCCTCAGTCTCCTGAGTAGCTGGAATTCAGGCACACACCACCACGCCCGGCTAATTTTTGTACTTTTAGTAGAGTCGGGGTTCACCTTCACCATGTTGGTCAGGCTGGTCTTGAACTCCTGACCTTGGGTGATCCGCCCACCTCGGCTTCCCAAAGTGCTAGGATTACAGGCATGAGCCACTACACCCAACCTAGAGTGATGTCATTTTGTATATCATGTTTCATACTAGCTTAATGTGTGGGGGAACTGCCCCCCCCCACTGCCATATCTGGTATCAGAAGTGTGAGAGTACACTAGGAGAAACCTTGGGAAGTGCTGGGATTACAAATGTGAGCCACCATGCCCAGTCTAATGTGTTTTTATAACTCCAAATCCTCTCTGAAACAAGATAAAGAATCGATTTTAAAATGTTTAAAAAAGACATGCTGACGGGCATGGTGGCTCATGCCTGTGATATGGTTTGGCTGTGTCTCCACACAAGTCTCACTTTGAATTGTAATAACTGCCATGTGTTAAGGGTAGGGCCAGGTGGAGATACTGGAGTCATGGGAGCGATTTCCCCCAACTATTCTCATGGTAGTGAATAAGTTTCATGAGCTCTGATGGTTTTATAAATGGGAGTTTCCCTGCACAAGCTCTCTTGCCTGCCGTCATGTAAGACATGGCTTTGCTTCTCATTTGCCTTCCACCATGATTGTGAGGACTCCCCGGCCTTGTGGGAATATGAGTCAGTTAAGTCTCTTTCCTTTGTCAATTACCCAGTCTTAGGTATCTTTATTAGCAGCATGAGAACAGACTAATACACTCCTATAATCCCAGCATTTTGGGAGGCGAAAATGGGCAGACTGCTTGGGCCCAGGAGTTCAAGACCAGCCTGGGCAACATGGAGAAACTATCTCTACTAAAGATACAAAAATTATCTGGGCATGGTGGTGCATGCCTGTGGTCTCAGCTACTCGGAGGCTGAGGCAGGAGAATCGCTTGAACCCAGGAGGCAGAGGTTGCAGGAAGCCAAGATTGTGCCACTGCACTCCAGCCTGGGCGATAGAAGGGGACTCTGTCTCAAAAAACAAAAAACAACAACAAAAAAATTAGCTGGGCATGATGGAGCATGTCTGTAATCCCAGCTATTCGGGAGGCTGAGGTGGGAGGATCACTTGAGCCTGGGAGGTCAAGGCTGCAGTGAGCTGTGATCATGCCACTGCACTCCAGCTTGGGTGACAGAGTGAGACCCTGTCTAAATAAATAAATAGGAAAAAATTTTTAAAAAGATAGGGTATTTAGTGACGATCACTGAAGGACTTTCATCAAAAGTAACTGATGTGCCAGTTTTTTGACACCTTTATTCATACGTCAGTATAATATTTGTCAGTTTGAATGTTACATACATGGTAAAATAGATTATGAAAAGTATCATATTTACAATAAGAACATTATTTTATATAACGGACTCACCAAATATGCAACCTCTTGCAACAATAACACAATGGACTCAACTCTATCCTTTGAATGGACCAATTTCATGATTCTCCTAAAAACTTTTGAGTTCAGTATAGTTTCTTGTTGCTTCTTTCTGTGATCCGGTGCTTAAGAATCAATCCCTGCAAACCAGCCAGTGGAAACAGACCTCTCCAGAATTAAGAGACAGCCATAGAAGAAAGGACACAAACCCAAAAGTCTCAAGCGCTGTGCCATATGCTTGATTTCAGAGCATTCAGACTCAAGGTCAAGTGTGGGGCCATATATATATATGTCCTGTCATCTCAAATGCTACAGCGGCTACAGTTAGCAGGATATCGGAGAGAGGAGGCATATCGTGGAGGAATGAATCACTCCCAACAATTATGTGAGCATTTCTAAAAATTCAATACCAAGGATTCTTGAAAATACAAGTTTACAGACAGAAGCTATACAGCTAGCCATGAACTGAAGTGCATGTGCAGTATCAAGAAGGAGGAGCTGTGCTTATGAAACCACGCACGTCTTATTTATCTCTAATTTTAAAATAATTCTTTCTCTTATTGGGTATGCAAGTGAGCAGTGGAGAAAGTGGTGCATCTGCAATACCTGAAATTAACAACAAAAAAGGAAAAAATAAAATTAAAAGTCATCATAGGAGGATGGGATTTGAGTCAGTTTAAAAATGGCTGAGATTAGAGGGTAGATCATAGATGCCCCTCTTCCCCATTAAGCACAGAAGCAGAATATGTAAGAGACAGCATGATGGGCTAGCAGACTGGGGTGATGGGAGAGCTCCGAAGTAATGAGCAGATTATAAGGACGGAATGGAGGCATGTTGTTAATTTTTCTAGCTTATAGAGTAAGCTGACCACTCACCAGCTGGTGCTAAGGATTTCAATGCTTCCAGAAGATGTGGGCTAGAGAACTTTATTAGGCATCGGAGGGGTTCTTCCCTCTCAGCCAAGATGCTCCCATTTAAATCACTTTTGAATTTCGTTTCAAGCTGTCAACGAACATATTTATAAATGACTATTAAACGTATTGTACAAATACGAATGCTAAAATATAATGAAATCAGAATAACATTTCATTAATTCTTGTCATTGAAGAAATAAAAGATTTAACAGGGGTGGGAACCATTTAATCTGCTATCTGCAAACACAGAGGGCAGGTCAGGCGTGGTGGCTCATGCTTGTAATCTTAGCACTTTGGGAGGCCGAGGTGGGTGGATCACCTGAGGTCAGGAGTTTGATACCAACCTGGCTAACAAGGTAAAACCTCGTCTCTACTAAACATACAAAAATGAGCCAGGCATGGTGGCGGGCACCTGTAATTCCAGCTACTCAGAGGCTGAGGCATGAGAATTGCTTGAACCTAGGAGTCGGAGGCTGCAGTGAGCCATAGATGGTGCCACTGCACTCCAGCCTGGGTGACAGAGTGAAACTCCATCTCAGAAAAAACAAAACAAAACAAAACATAGAGGGCAACTGGTATATCTAACAACATTCAAGGCAAAATGCCAGCATGCACAGTGCCTGCCACATGGGAGATGTTGACTGTCAGTTCCA
Organism: Macaca thibetana thibetana; assembly: GCF_024542745.1. NCBI lineage: Eukaryota > Metazoa > Chordata > Mammalia > Primates > Cercopithecidae > Macaca > Macaca thibetana. The sequence goes on along the minus strand of NC_065597.1, from coordinate 24,055,150 downwards.
CCCTCAGGTGCCGTTACAGTTTGCATTCTTAATGGAAAATTAATGCTCTCTTTTGCAATCTGTAACTTCAATGTAAAAATACCACATTTTTTTTTGAGACACACGGAGATTTCTTTCTTTCTTTTTTGAGAGTCTCATTTTGTTGCCCAAGTTGGAGCGGTACGAACATGGCTTACTGCAGCCTCGACCTCCCTGGCTCAAGCCATTCTCCTGCCTCAGCACAAATAGCTGGGACTACAGCCACATGCCATCACGCCTTGTATTTTTGAATTTTTGTAGAGACAGGGTTTCGCTATGTTGCCCAGGCTGGTCTCGATCTCCTGGGTTCAAGGGATCCGCCTGCCTCCACCTCCCAAAGTGCTGGGATTATAGGTGTGAGCCACTGTGCCCAGCTGAGATTTCTTTTTAACTTCTAATTATGGGATATTTTAAACATATACAAAAGTAAGGAGCATGGTATGAGCCCCATGTGCATATCACCCAAGTAAAATAATTATCAACTTGTGGCTGAGCGCGGTGGCTCAATCCTGTAATCCCAGCACCTTGGGAGGCCGAGGCAGGCGGATCACCTGAGGCTAGGAGTTCGAGACCAGCCTGGCCAACATGGTGAAACCCCGTCTCTACTAAAAATACACACAAAAAATTAGCCGGGTGTGGTGGCAGGCACCTGTAATCCCAGCTACTCGGGAGGCTGAGGCAGGAGAACTGCTTGAACCTGGGAGGCAGAGGTTGCAGTGAGCCAAGATTGTGCCACTGCACTCCAGCCTGGGTGACAGAGCGAGACTCCGTCTCCAAAAAAAAAACAAGAAGTGAACCCCAATACCATTACCATACCATCTGATATCATCAAATATCCATGAAATTCTAAATTTCAGTTTTTTTTAAAAGTGATCATTACATTTCAGAGGCAATATAGTAAACTATGTGGTGGATGAGTAATGTCTGCGAATAACTCAAATGGTTCAAGTAAATGCACCAAACTGTTAACAACTGGTGAACTGAAGCGAAGAAAAATGGATGTTCATTGGAATATTCTTGCAAGTTTTCTGAAGATTTGACCCTTTTTGTTGAGAAGGAGTCTTGCTCTGTTGTCCAGGCTGGAGTACAGTGGTGTTATCTCGGCTTACTGCAACCTCTGCCTCCCGGATTCAAGCTATTCTCTTGCCTCTGCCTCCTGAGTAGCTGGGACTACAGGTGTGTGCCACTATGCCTGGCTAATTTTTGTATTTTTAGTAGAGATGGGGTTTCACCATATTGGCCAGACTGGTCTTGAACTCCTGGCCTCAGGTGATCTGCCCGCCTCAGCCTCCCAAAGTGCTGAAATTACAGGCATGAGCCACTGCGCCTGGCCGGATTTGACATTTTTCAGAATAGAAAAGGTAGGAAAAAATTAGTAGAAGCTACGAATAAATGTGTACCTTGACATACAGAATAGTGCCATTCTGAGATGTGTATAAAGGGAAGTTTAGAAAGCACATTTTCTGCATGCTAGACCCGTGGCTCTCATGCTTGCGTGTGCAGACTCAGCTGGAGGGCTCGTGAAAACAGAATGCGGGCTCCTACCTCCCCTAGTGACTAGGGTGGGGTCAAGAATTGGCATTTCCTCCCCCTTGCCAAGTGATGCTGATACTACTAATCCAGGGACTACGCTTAGAGAACCACTGTTGTAGTTTATCACCTGTTTAAAGGAACTAGTGTAAAGCCTGCCATTAAGGGACCCAACTTGAAAGGTGTCAATCCATTTTTCCCACTAAAACTAAATCATATCAAACAGGCTTTAGGCCTAAGTGAGCAGATCAATGGCAGATTTAAAGTGTGGCCTGTAGCTATAGAAAGGCTAAAGAGAAAAAAACTTATTGGAAGGCTTGCAGGCAGTAAGGTGTTTTGAGTATGAGCATGGACTGAAATTAGAGTGATCACAATATAAGCCTCAAGTTCTCCTAGTGGTGGCAGTGGGTTTGCATTAAACACCTGTAGCCCCTGCCCTGGCCTTCCCGGTGGGCAGCAGCACATGTCTGGAAGGCACACTTCTGGAACAAGCCACATTTGTGGTACTGCCTAGGTTACTGGCTTTTCTCCATGTGATGCCGGCTGGAATATGTAATGACATACCTATTCTTTCTTTTATTCAGCAAGTATTTATGAGTGCCTATTATGTGCCAAATACTGTCCTAGGTTGTGGATGGGCTAGAATGGTATAATCTACATTTTTTCCCCCTCAAATATACAGATTACTCCCAGTTATAACTGCATTAATATGTAAGATGAAACGAAAAGGCAAATTCATAATTTCTTTCTTTTTTTCTTTTTTGAGATGGAGTCTCGCTCTTTCGCCCAGGCTGGAGTGCAATGGCGTGATCTTGGCTCACTGCAACCTCCGCCTCCTGGGTTCAAGTGATTCTCCTGCCTCAGCCTCCTGAGTACCTGGGATTACAGGTGTGTGCCACCACATCCAGATATTTTTTTGTATTTTTAGTAGAGACAGGGTTTTACCATATTGGCCAGGCTGGTCTCGAACTCCTGACCTCAGGTGATCTGCCTGCCTTGGCCTCCCAAAGTGCTGGGATTACAAGTGTGAGCCACTACGCCTGGCCCAAATTCATAATTTCTAAAAGTCTCCTTTGCTCACACAGGAACTTATAAATACAATAAAGAGGTTTATTTAATTCATAAATTTATTACATGAAATTTAAGTGACAAATGAAAAAGGAACAGTTTCTTAGATTTGTCTTCCACTTAAGGTTTTTGTTCTTTTTAAAAAATGTTGATATCTTGTAGTTAATATTTATTATGACGTCTTACCTTATATTGTGCAAATTCTAGTTGTGGTTGAGGATAATCTCCAAATGTTTCTTGAGTTATTCGTTGGACTCTCTCTTTTTCTACTATGTTTTCATGTATGATCCTTGAATCCACTATAGGTGGAAGATTTCAAATAAAACAGCCATTAGGAATATATTTCATCCTTAAATTATTCTCCTTTCATTCCTAACCCTTCAAATTGTTTGTATAATTTTATTTTATTTTATTTTTATTTATTTATTTATTTTTTTTTTTGAGACGGAGTCTCACTCTGCCGCCCAGGCTGGAGTGCAGTGGCCGGATCTCAGCTCACTGCAAGCTCCGCCTCCCGGGTTCACGCCATTCTCCTGCCTCAGCCTCCCCAGTAGCTGGGACTACAGGCGCCCGCCACCTCGCCCGGCTAGTTTTTTGTATTTCTTAGTAGAGACGGGGTTTCACCGTGTCAGCCAGGATGGTCTCGATCTCCTGACCTCGTGATCCGCCCGCCTCGGCCTCCCAAAGTGCTGGGATTACAGGCTTGAGCCACCGCGCCTGGCTGTTTGTATAATTTTAAAATAATATTTACTGTTTCTTCTCTTGGCTGTAATAATTTCTTGTGTGTGCGTGTATATATATATACACACACATATCTAGTAGATATACATATATCTACCTATATATCCATGGCACCCAGCCTATATATGTATTTTTTTAAGAGATGGGGTCTCGGCCGGGCATGGTGGCTTATGCCTGTAATCCCAACACTTTGGGAGGCCAAGGCGGGAGGATCGCTTGAGGTCATGAGTTCGAGACCAGCCTGGCCAACATGGTGAAATCCCATCTTTACTAAAAATACAAAAATTAGCCGAGTGTGGTGGCAGGCACCTGTAATCCTAGCTAGTTGGGAGGCTGAGGCAGGAGACTTGCTTGAACCTGGGAAGCAGAGGTTGCAGTGAGCCAGGATCATGCCACTGCATTTCAGCTTAGGCAACAGAGTGACTGTCTTAAAAACAAACAAACAAACAAACAAAAAAAACAATCAAAAAGAGACAGGGTCTCACTATGTTGCCCCATCTGGACTGGATCTCTTGGGCTCCAGTGATCTTCCCACCTTAGCCTCCCAAGTAGCCAGGACCAGTGATGCATACCATTGTTCGTAGCCTCACCTATGTCTTTTTAAAACTGGAATTGTAAGAGACACACAATTTTATATCCTGCTTTTTTTACCTAAAAGGAGATCAACAGCAGTTCCTATGACACTAGAAAACCATAGAAGTGTTGAGTTTGTAACAGTGGCACATTTCATTGCCAAATCTCTACTAAGAGATAGGCAAGTTTTCTTTTTTTATGGATTTATATTTTACCCCACCACTTTTGTAAATCTAGTAGTTGTGTACTCTCTTCTCTTGGGTTTTCTAGTGAGAGACTTCAGACATCTGTGAGTAGCAATAGTCATGATTCTGATGGTTCTAGAAGTTTATCCAGTGCATTAAGAGCATGGGCTCAAGATCCAGACATACCCGGATTTCACTCCTGGTTTTGCCACTCCTTAGCTGTGTGACTTTGCCTAGAGAGTTACCATACCTCCCTGAAACCCAGTTTCCTGATGAATAGTGCTTATTCATGGGACTTCTTGTGAGGATTAAGGAAAGGCTACATATAAACATCTTAGTGTGCCTGGCACACAAGAAATGCTCAACAACTATTAGCTAATTTTTGTTTTTGTCATTATTGTTTTGTTGTTTATTGTTATCCTAGTAAATCCTAAAGGAGACCTATGGTAGATTAGCTTTCCTCCTTCAACAGATATTTCATTTTCAATTTTTCTGAAAACAATGAAAATTGTGAATTAGGATCCTAGTATACACGTTTTACCAAGTGAAAGAAATCTATAAGGGAATGATGCATTTCCAAAATTCAGTTTTATATTAACACACACATACTATTTATATCCAGTCCAAGGCTTCTTTCCTGTAGAGGTGTTGCAGAGTTGTGAGTTTCAAAGGTCTAGGGAAAAAAAAAAGTATTTTACTAATTTTGACATCTTGATGTACACATATTAATTTTTTTTAGTATATTAAAGTATGCCAAATGCTTATTTTTTTACAACGGAAAGGTCCAAGGCCATATCCTGGCTCAACTGAGCAGGACACTGACAAGGAGGCTGCTGAGCCTGCAACTCGACCATTCTGTTTGAGGAGCTCTGTGCTTTATCATAGAAATGGATCTGGCAAGTGCAAAGCCCAGGGAATCTATGGAAGCATTTGTACTGTGGTATTTCAGCGTCGTCAGTGCTGAATCTTCATAACCCTAAAAAACTTACTGAGATTGCTTTTGGAAAAATAACTTTCCTTCTCTAAGTCTGAATCTCTTGAACCCCTTCTCCTACCTTCACCCACTGAATCCATTGTTTTTATAGTTTAGTGCTTGACAACGTGGATTTTCCTAAGAATGCCACTGTCTTTGTTTTTTTTTTTGAGACAATATCTCAGTCTGTTGCTCAGGCTGGAGTAAGTGGCATGATCATGATTTGCTGCAGCCTCAATCTCCCTGGGCTTTGGAGATCCTCCTAACTCAGCCTCCCAGGTAGCTGGGACTAAAGGCACGTGGCACCACGCCTGGCTATTTTTTTTTTTTTGAGACGGAGTCTCGCTCTGTTGCCCAGGCTGGAGGGCAGTGGCGCGATCTCCGCTCACTGCAAGCTCTGCCTCCCGGGTTCACGTTATACTCCTGCCTCAGCCTCCCAAGTAGGTGGGACTACAGGCGCCTACCACCACACCTGGCCAAAAAAAATACATTTTTTTTGTATTTTTAGTAGAGACGGGGTTTTGCCGTGTTAGCGAGGATGGTCTTAATCTCCTGACCTCGTGATCTGCCCACCTCGGCCTCCCAGAGTGCTGGGATTACAGGCGTGAGCCACTGCGCCTGGCATGCCTGGCTATTGTATTTTTTGTAGAGATGGGTTTCGCCATATTGCCCAAGCTGGTCTTGAACTCCTGGGCTCAAGGGATTTGCTCTTCTTAGCCTCCCAAAGAACTAGGGTTACAGGCATGAGCCACCGTGCTTGGCCACTACTGTCATATTATAGCAGAACAGTTTATATCAATTTGGTGAGAGGGTAGTAGGTAGGAGAGGATGGCTAGAGAAGAAAATCATGATCTAACTTGAAAAAATATATATATTATTTATCTTTTATTTTGTAGAGACCGGGTCTCCCTATGTTGCCCAGGCTCGTCTCGAACTCCTGGGCTCAAGCATTCCTCCCACTTGGCCTCCTAAAGTGCTGGGATTATAGGCGTGAACCACTGTGGCTGGCCTCATGATGTAAGTTCTTAATGTTAGTTCTTCCTTAAGGAGGGACTGCTTGCACAGAGCCATCACTTCTTTCTGCTTAGAACAGATGAAAATACAGAAGTATAACATCTCTAGTGGCTCAAAGATATACACAGAGCATTAACAATCCACTCACAGGAGTGTCAACACATATGCAGACATTTGCCATGCATAATTTGAAAAAACACCCCTGCATCTGTAAGGACAGATCTGTATTTGTCATTAGAGGGGAACATTAACATTCAAATAATTTTAACACATGAACTTTGGGACTTAAAAAACCACTGCTTTTCTCTTTAATTCCAGTGCCTGTATAACCTACTTGACTGATGGGACAAAAAGTTAATTCTTCTTTTCTGTTGTTTGACAGAGTAATATATTTAGCTTCAAAAGACAATGTGAAGTTACTCTAAAGAGAAAACAAATTCTAGTGTGATTAGCTGATTTGGAAGCTGAGATCTACAACATAGACTCCAATAACTAATGACTGGTATAAAACACAATACAATTGTAAAAAGATGGCTGTGAGGAATTTTTATTTTCCTTTCATGTTCACTAATTGTAAGCTTTCTTCATTTCAGTAATATCTAAAGTGATCTCCTCTTGTCAGAGGTAGATTTTCCCAGTAGCTACTTTTCCCAGTAGCTTCTAACTCCTGTGTGAAAGAGAAAATAAAGATTTACCTTTAAAGAGAGTCACTGATTGGCTCACCTGATTATACTGTTTAAAAACAATAGCCTTAAGAGAGTCCAGATACCGACTTCTCAGGTCCATTTTCACAATCTGATGGTGTTTGCTAGCAACTGTCAGCGCCTTGAAATGAAAATTTGCAAGACCATTATTAGGATTACTGTCTCTGTGTTTGTAATATTTGTTGAAGTAAAATGTAAGAGCAGCAATTAGTGAATAGTTTCCTCATAAATGTAAAAAGAAGTCTAGAGAAAAATCTGATAGCCTGTTACTGAGCTTCAAAAACAAAGTGGTTAATACCATTAAGATTCTGATAAATGCAGTCTGTTGTATCAATTTTTTAGAAAAGTGATCCTGTTTAAAGTTAGAAGTTACTAATAAATCAAGTTCAGACTTAGGAATAAACAATAAATACTCAAAATGTTACTGTTTTTGAATACCAGTCATCTAATACTATAATGATATTGCCATACAAAAATGCAGATATGTATGCTTTAGGACAAATACTAAAGAAAAAAGTGTATACTGAATATAGCTTATAAGAGTTTCCTGTCATTAGGGAAAAAGAAGACTGAAACAGAATTCCTATGATAGGATAAGATGTTTACCCAGATCTAGAGAATAGAGACAAGCACGCCTTAAGATACACAATAGAAATGAATATTAGTCCACGCGGTGGCTCATGCCTGTAATCCCAGCACTTTGGCAGGCCGCGGCAGGCGGATCACTTGACGTCAGGAGTTTGAGACCAGCCTGGGCAACATGGTGAAACCCAGTCTCCACTAAAAATAGAAAAGTAAATTAGCCAGGCATAGTGGTGAGTGCCTGTAGTCCCAGCTACTTGGGAGGCTGAGGCAGGAGAATCGCTTGAACCTGAGGGGAGGAAGGTGCAGTGAGCCAAGATTGCCTCACTACACCCAAGCCTGGGTGACAGAGTGAGACTCCATCTCAGGAAAAAAAAAAAGAACATTAGCATTTGGGGTAATGTTTAAACTACCTGTGGCAAGGTGTACTCACCTGGCTGTAAGTGGATGAAAGACCACTATGTATCATGGAGGAGGAGACCCCAAATGTAAAGAAGTATTTTAAGGAAATAGAAGTGAGTAGCAGTCTTTGCCATTTCAATAAACCACCAAAAAACTTAAATGACAAGCAAGTAGTCACAGAGACCCTAGTGAGAGACCCAGGCTCGCCTGGTCACAACAGTAGAGTCCTTGGTACTCCACACCGCACCTCCACCCAACTCTGCTGTGGAGTGACAGGACATGATGCAGCCAGGATGGCAGAGCTGCCCCCTACAACCAGCTGACGTGGCAGCTCTGGAACCAACTGAAGGTGCCACTGTGGTTGTGAATGCTAATAGTGGCAGCAGCAAGTGCCAGGCCAATTTAGGGAGAACTAATTTGGGGAAAGATGCTAGGAAGCCTGTGATAGTAAAGGCAGAACCATAAAGAGAAGCAGGCTCTGAACAGAGGCTACATCTTATGTGGAAGCAGTCTCCTTGTGTATAGAATGTGGGAGAAATGGTTACAAAGGAAAATAATGTTTATTAATAAGCAAATTATACAATTATGAAAAAGTAATGTGGTATATTTATTTGTAACCATGTGGAAATGTTGTTACTTTTTTTTTTTTTTTGAGATGGAGTTTCTTTCTCGTTGCCCAGGCTGGAGTGCAATGGCGCGATCTGGGCTCACTGTAACCTCTGCCTCCCGGGTTCAAGCAATTCTCCTGCCTTAGCCTCCCAAGTAACTGGGATTACGGCGCCTGCCACCACGCCTGGCTACTTTTTTTGTATTTTTAGTAGAGACAGGGTTTTGCCACGTTGCCCAGGCTGGTCTCAAACTCCTGACCTCAGGTGATGCACCGACCTCAGCCTCCCAAAGTGCTGGGATTACAGACGTGAGCACCGTGCCTGGTCTACCCTGGCTTTTATGAGAACTATCTTGTCAAAGGCAATAGCAAACTTTGACAGTAGTTATTTTGAACGAATGGAATAGGGAAAAGGGGTATGAAGCTTTGAAGACTTTTTATCTTTAGAGACTTCTGTATCGGTTGCATTTTTTATATTAAGTATGCATTATTTCTAGATCAAAAAACAATAAAGTACAGCTCCAATCTAGTATCTTATGCCATGTTCCCATCTGCAGATAACAACACCCTCTGTTTCTTATTTTAGGAGAACAAGAATTACATGTGGTTTTCTGTGTCTTTTTTTTTTTTTAGAGGTGGGGTGTTGCTTTGTCTTGTGATCACAGCTCACGGCAGCCTCGGACTCGTGGGCACGAGCAATCCTCCCACTTCAGCTTCCCAAGTAGCTGGGACCACAGGTACATGCCACTGCACCTGGCCTGGCATTCTCTATCAAATACTTATTGAGCAGTTAAAATCTATATAGATCTTTGAGATAGGATAATAAAATATTATAGCTTGTAATAATTTGTTCCATACCTGACCCAGAAGCGGTGTATTGCGCCTCAGAGTGGAGGAGGACTTGAAGGCATACGGAGTCTGGGAGTAGTATACCACGTAGGTAGGTTTGTACTGGTTTGGCTTTGTGTACTGAGTTCCCCAGGCGATTCGAATCCAGACTGCATTCTCCTCAGTTTCTCTGAAGCTGACTGTCACCTTATTAAAAAAAAAAAAAAAAAAAAAAAAAAAGGCGTAATTTCCTAATTAAAATTTCATTGTGGCATCAACTCCAGGTGCTTTTTAGGGGTGAACAATGATGTCCCTATGCTTGTGTATGTGGGTTGAGACCTGGCAGTCTTTTTAGGGGTGAACAATGATGTCCCTATACTCGTGTATGCAGGCTGAGGCCTGGCAGTCTTTTCTGCTTTTCGTGAGTATTTTGGGAATCTTTGGGAAAACATTTTGTGATTTTTTTTTAAAAACATCCTTTTCATTTCTTCTTTTTTCTTCTGAGACTAGGTCTTGCTCTGTTGCTCAGGCTGGAGTGCTGTGGCATGATCATAGCTCTCTCACTGCAGCCTCGACTTCCTGGGCTCAAGCGATCCCATCTTGCTTCCCTAGTAGCTGAGACCACAGGCATGTGCCATCATGCCTGGCTAATTTTTTTAAAAGTTTTTTTGTAGAGGTGATTGTTTTTTCAATAATTTCTTGGACTTGTCCTGAAAACTGTTCTTCCATCTCTAAGAGTTTATAAGGTAAGGCAGCCTTACAAATGAGATACTTGTTTTATAATGAAGCCTTCTTAGCATCTAACCCAGACCTAGCACACACTATAAAGTTTAACAGTAAGATTTCTATGTAATTAGGCTGGGTGTTGTGGCTCAAGCCATAATCGTAGCACTTTGGGAGGCTGAGGTACGAGGATCGCTTGAGCCCAGGAGTTTGAGACCAACCTGGGCAACACAGTGAAACTCATTATCTACCAAAAAAAAGAAAAGGCAGGCGCAGTGGCATGTGCCTATAGTCCCAGCTACTCAAGAGGCTGAGGTGGGAGGATGGCTTGAGCCTGGAAGGTCTAGGCTATAGTGAGCCGAGATCATGTCAGTCTATTCTAGCCTGGACAACAGAGTGAGACCATGTCTAAAAAAAAAAAAGAAGAAAAAAGGAGATTTCTGTGTCATAATGGGCTTGAAAATATACTGTTCCTAATGCTCTTATGCATTTAGCTCAGAAGCTAAAAACTCCTCTAAAGGAATGTTATATGGCGAGACCAAAGGAAGTAGTACTACCTTGTATCCATTTCATGAATAAAATACAGGCCTTTCCAAACTTTTAAATATGGTTGCCAATTGGTCTGGAATTTAATAGCCTGCTCCTGGATTATCAGCTCCCCTCTGATTCAGCTTCCCTTTAAAGCTTTGAGCCTAGAAAGTAGGGACTTGAGTGAGATACACTTGGCTTGCCAAAGTCTCTGTTTCCTCCCTCTGAGATCTTGTTCTAGGAAAAGTGGGTGGTTACGGTGGCACTAGCAAATTCTGCCCATTCTTTACCAGCTTTTCCAAATTCCCTCAGTGCAGGAGACAATAAAGTTTCCCCAGTCCAGGGTATGGTGGCGTAGAGCTGTCTGACTTTCCTGAGTGAGCAGCACAGAGCTTGGCCCCAATCACGTGCTCAGTGGGCCTCTACTGGCTTGAATGGAAGATCGTCTTATTCTGAACAGCTTCTTTGTTTCACATTACAAAAGCAAAAACATCTGTAAAATCAAGGGTGCTTCAGGTCTTCACTGACCATTACTGGAACTACTAGTTACATGTGGCTATTTAATGTAAAATCATTAAAGTTAAATAAGATTAAAAATTCAGGCTGGGTGCGGTGGCTCACGCCTGTAATCCCAGCACTTTGGGAGGCCGAGGCAGGGAGATCACCTGAGGTTAGGAGTTCAAGACCAGCCTGGCCAACATGGAGAAACTCCATGACTACTAAAAATACAAAAATTAGCTGGGTGTAGTGGTGCGCACCTGTAGTCCCAGCTACTGGAGAGGCTGAGGCAGAATAATTGCTTGAACCCAGGAGGCAGCTGCAGTGAGCCGAGATCTCGCCACTGTACTTCAGCCTGGGCAACAGAGTCTCTGTCTCAACAACAACAACAACATGGCCAGGCGCGGTGGCTCAAGCCTGTAATCCCAGCACTTTGGGAGGCCGAGACGGGTGGATCACGAGGTCAGGAGATCGAGACCATCCTGGCGAACATGGTGAAACCCCGTCTCTACTAAAAAATACAAAAAAACTAGCCGGGCGAGGTGGCGGCGCCTGTAGTCCCAGCTACTCGGGAGGCTGAGGCAGGAGAATGGCGTGAACCCGGGAGGCGGAGCTTGCAGTGAGCTGAGATCCGGCCACTGCACTCCAGCCCAGGAGACAGAGCGAGACTCCGTCTCAAAAAACAAACAAACAAACAACAACAAAAAGATTAAAATTTCAGCTGCTCAGTCACATTAGCCTCAAGTGCTCAGCAGCTACATGTGGCTGAACTGAACAATGCCAATACAGAGCATTTCCATCACTGCAGAGAGCTCGGCTGGACTGAGCTCCTCCAGAAAAAGCAGCCTCAGGCCCTGAATGGACAGGAGAGAGGAAAGGGAAGTTTTTGTAATATTTACAGTGTGTTTTTGATATGGAGTAGAACAGTATGAACTATTACTAACTGAATTTCTTACAAATAAAAAAAAAACTAAGATAGTAGCAAATTTTAAGTGCACAGATGTTATGACATTGAATTTTATGTAAAAGATGAATTTTATTCTTACATTTTTTAATGCTCTCTGAAGAATTTTCTTAAATGAATTTTTGAATTGTTTCATATCAAAAAGGTCAACATCTTCACCTGCCAAAGTGAAAAAAAATAAAGAAAAATCAAGAGAGCTACAATGTTTTCAGTAAATACATTTGCAAAGTACCATGAAACTAAGCATTTTGTATAATTCCAGAGTAATAATGATTAAATCAAACAAATGCTGCTAGTACTTCTGACATGGCACCAAGAAATATGTTTCTCATTTTCCATAAGTAAGTAATAAATAATCACCTCATTTTTAAAGAAATGAGGAACATACTGCTATTCTTTTTTTTTTTTTTTGATATGGAGTCTCGCTCTGTCACCCAGGCTGGAGTGCAGTGGTGCGATCTCAGCTCGCTGTAACCTCTGCCTCCTGAGTCCAAGCCAAACTATCAAATACAAATGTGCAATTGTAAACAGAAAATATTACCTGGTCCTTTACTCATCTGAAAAACATCCCAAACTTTCTGGTGCTGATGAAATTGCGTATCTGAGAGAGGGAAGAAAGGTTTACTATTAGCATATCATAGAACTTTGAACTAATATGCCTATAGATATTTCTATACTATAAAACTGGGGAAAACAGTAATTCATAAATTGGATTATACAGATTTGTGTTCAAAATATAAACTTTATATGGATTAAATTTACTTCATATAAATAAAGCAAATCATAATTACTCAATTCAACTGACTTAGATGATACAGTTCAGTTTTGGTATTTATTCTGTTAGCCCATTTATTCTATTTCCACATAAGCCTGCCCCACAGAATATCACATTAATCTGGCACGACAGGGAATGCTGTGCCCCACAGGACCCACATTTGAGCCAGCTGTTCCTCTGCCTGCAGCCTCTTTTCCTAGCTCCTTACACACCCCACTCCCCACCTCATTCTGCTCTCTACTCAGAGTAGTCCCCACCGTGATCACCCTACCCCAAACGCTCTGTGTTAGTTCCCAGTTCCTGTTGGAGGACTCATCACTACCTGACGTCACATTATGTATGTATTATTATGATTATTTTTTGAGACAGAGTTTCACTCTTTGTTGCCCAGGCTGGAGTGCAATGGTGCAATCTCAGCTCACTGCAACCTCCGCCTCCCAGGTTCAAGTGATTCTCCTGCTTCAGCCTCCCGAGTAGCTGGGATGACACACGCCTGCCACAACACCCGGCTAATTTTTTGTATTTTTAGTACAGATGGGGTTTCACCATGTTGGCCAGGCTGGTCTCAAACTCCTGACTTCAGGTGATCCACCCGCCTTGGCCTCCCAAAGTGCTGGGATTACAGGCATGAGCCACTGTGCCCGGCCACATTATTTAGATGTTCATTTGTACACTGCCTGTCTTGCCAATTAGACTCTGATGGAAATGAGGGACCTGTTCACTGTTGTAGTCCTGGGTCTAAATTGTGTGGCATAAAGCAAGCACTCAGTATTTGTTTTGTTTTTCTAAGAGGCAGGGTCTCACTATGTTAACTGGGCTAGACTTGAATTCGTGGCTCAAGTGATCCTCCTGCCTCAGCCTCCCAGGTGTCCCACACCACCACAACAGGCTTCCGTATATGTTTGATGAACGAATGAATGACTAAGTATATGACAGAAAACACCTTTCAGGAGTTACACACTTGGAGTATCTTGGAGTAGAAATGATCTAGGAAGTTAGCAAGTTCAACCATATCCCTTCATCCTTCTGGCTTAAAACTCTCTCTGCCCTGACCTGTCTGTGTCTCTTGGACCTCAGACCAGGTTTTCTTTTCTTTTTCTTTCTTTTTTTTTTTTTTTTTTTGAGACAGAGTCTCCTGGTGTCGCCAGGCTGGAGTGCAATGGTGCGATCTTGGCTCACTGCAACCTCTTGTCTCCTGGGTTCAAGCGATTCTCCTGCCTCAGCCTCCCGAGTAGCAGATTACAGGCACCTGCCACCATGCCTGGCTAATTTTTTGTATTTTTAATAGAGATGGGGTTTCACCATAGTGGCCAGGCTGGTCTCCAACTTCTGACCTCAGGTGATCCACCTGCCTTGGTCTCCTAAAGTGCTGGCATGAGCCACTGTGTCTAGCCAGGTGCTTAATGAATTTTTGAATGAATGTATGAGAAATGGGAATGGTGTGGATCCACCTTTTATGCCTGAGAGAATCCAACCACTGAAAATGAGATAAACTAAATCAGAGGCAGATGCTCTAAATTCAGCAATAGCATGAATTGGAGCATGCCATGAGTTGGAACAAAGTATTACTAAAGATAATTTCTGTTACACTTACAGAAAACAGCTAATACATAATGATTGCAGTTAGTTAATACCAGGCTCTAAGTATTTAACTTGTACTCTTATTTAATTCTCACCATAACCTTGTGTGATATTATCACTATTATACAGATGGGTCAAATGATAATACCAGAGATGTTGGTATGCCACAGAGATGTTAACCAGCTTCCTACAGGGCTCACAGGGAGGCAGTAATGGAGCCATGAAATGAACCCAAGAAATCTGGCCCCAGGGCCTGTGTTCTCAGCCCCTACATTATGCTGCCTTCTGATTAAAAAAACAGACATCTTGAAAAAGTACAGACAGGCAAGCTAAACAAAAATCAATGAAATGGAAGGGAGGAGAGGTGAGAAGCTATACTGTAATAGGAACAAATTTTCAGAAAGTTATTTTCAAATCCTATAGTAATAGTACAGATGCTTCTTGACTTATGATGGGGCTATGCCTGATAAATCCACCTTGAGGTGAAAATAATTCACCTAACCTTTATATCTTAGCTTAGCCTAGCCTACTTTATGTGTGCTCAGAGCACTTATAGCCTACAGTTGAGCAAAATCATCCAAGAGTCTTCTATCATAAACTGTTGCATACTTCATGTAATTTACTAAATACTATATGAAAGTGAGAAAAGAATGGTCATATGGGAACTCAAAGTATGGTTTCTGTTGAATGTCTGCTGCTTTCATACTGGTTGAAAAATTTTAAGTTGAGCTGTTGTAAGTTGGCAACCTGAGTAATACAAAGCCTAACATTTACTTTATGCTAGTTACCATGCTAACAGCTTCTCAGGCTCTACCTCATTTAATCCTAACAAGAATCTTGTGAAGCAGATACTGTACTATTATCTCTGCTTGAAGTCTGAGGCTCAGAAAGGTGATGCAGCTTGTCAAACAACATATGGTTGAGTGACATACTGGGATTTGAAACAAGGTCTCCTCGACTCTAGAATCTGAGGCCTTATATACAAAATTGCTTCTGGGACAAGTACAGCGGTTCACCCCTATAATCCCAGCACTTTGGGAGGCTGAGGAAGGAGGAACACTTGAGCCCAGGAGCTGGAGACCAGCCTGGGCAACATGGCAAAACCTCGTGGCAAAAAATACAAAAAATTAGCCACACATAGTGGTGCACTCCTATAGCCCCAGCTACTTGGGAGGCTGAGGTTGGAGGATTACTTGAATCCAGGAGGCAGAGGTCGCGGTGAGCTGAGATGACGTTAAAGCACTCCAGCCTGGGCGACAAAATTGCCTCTGATGAAACTGATCAGTTAAGTGTAAATGCCAATCACTAAAACTTACAAATGATGTCTAACAGGGCAGCGTCATTGAGACTTGCACGCTTTTCCTAAAAGAGAAAACAAATTATTTAGTAACCGTGGTGATAGATTTGGTTCTATCCCATTTAAAACACATTTTAGGATTGGTTAGAACAGACTATTTGTACGTTCTCAGTACTTTACTGACAAACTGTCTCCAATCTGTTCTCCTGTTAACCAATGGACATTCTGACTGATTCATGTCTTAGTCCAGGCATTCACAACCTTCTCTCACAATTTATTCCTCATTCATCACTGTTAACTTCTTGATTTTTACAAAATTAAGTTTATTGAAGTATAATTATCATCCATTAAACTGTTTAAATATATATTTTAAATATATTTAAAGTATACAATTTGATACATTTTGACTTACGAATATACACACAAAACCATTACCACAATGAAGGCAGTGACAATATCCACCAGCACTGCCTCCCAAATTTTCTCGTGTCTCTTTTTTTTTTTTGAGACAGAGTCTTGCTCTATTGCCCAGGCAGGAGTACAAAGGTGCACTCTTAGCTCACTGCAGCCTTTGTCTCCCAGGTTCAAGTGATGCTCCTGCCTCAGCCTCCTGAGGAGTTGGGACTACAGGCGTGTGCCACTATGCCCAGCTAATTTTTGTATCTTTAGTAGAGAAGGGGTTTCTCCATGATGGCCAGCTGGTCTCCTAACCCCAAATGATCTGCCTGCCTTGGCCTTCCAAAGTGCTGGGATTCCAGGCAGGAGCCACTGAGTCCAATCTTGTGTCCCTTTCTTATCACCGCCCACTTCCTTCCACTCTTCTTGGTTCCCATGTCTCTACCTCCCAAGCCTTAGTCCTAAGGCAAACGCTGATCGGCTTTCTGTCATTACAGATTTGTTTACATTTTCTAGAGGTTTTTATGAATGTTAACATAAGTATGTACTCATTTTTTGGTCTGGCTTTTACTCAGCACAATTATTTTCATATCCATCCATATGTTAGCATCTATGAATACTTCATTCCTTTTTATTGCTGAGTATATCCACTGTATGGATACATCACAATCTGTTAATCTGTTTACCTGCTGATGGACATTTGGGTTGTTTCCAGTTTGTGGCTTTTATGAATAATGTTGCTGTGAACATTAGTACACACATTTTTATGTGAACGTGTTTTGTTTTTAAAACAATGCTACAATGCATCTTGATTTATATAACTAAATATTTATCAATTATAATATTTATACATACCTCATTTTTTATTATTTTCTCATCATAAATTTCTGTAAGTAGAATTGCTAGGTCAAAAAGTATATTTATTTAAAAGTGAAGGAGGCCAGGCATGGTGGCTCACACCTGTAATCCCAGCACTTTGGAAGGCCAAGGTGAGTGGATCACCTGAGGTCAGGAGTTCGACACCAACCTGACCAAGATGGCAAAACCTCGTCTCTACTGAAAATACAAAAATTAGCCAGTGTGGTGGTGCGTGCCTGTACTCCCAGCTACTCAGGAGGCTGAGGCACTAGAATCGCTAGAACCTGGGAGGCAGAGGTTGCAGTAAGCTGAGATTGTGCCATTGCACTCTGGCCTGGATGACAGAGTAAGACTGTCTCAAAAATAAACAAACAAATAAATAAATAGAAGTGAAGGGGGGATGGGTATATTGGAATAAGAAAATTATTTGAACTATATTTGCAACTAAAACATTTTAAAACAATAAGCAATTAAGTCGATAAACACACATGAAAGACAGAGTCTCTTTCCTTACAACTCTGCCAATACATTTGGGTGTTGTTGTCTTTTCATCCTTGATAATTTGATAGGTTTAAAAAAATACTGCAAAAAACACTGCTTGTTATTTTAATTTGTACTGTTTTTTCTTCTCCTATGATATTTACTTTTTCCATCTTATTGATTTGTAAGCATTCTTTTAAGATGAAAAGGTCAATTAAAAATTAGGTTTTTTTCCACTGCAGCTGTATATAGACCTCATCACTTCACTAATAGTTTAGCAGCTACCTTACATCTCTTTTGGGGTAAGGAATAGAAGAAAGAAAAACCCAAAGGGGTATCACTCTGTTCAAGACTCATCATTTCTAACACTGTTACCTCACACAGATGGATCAAGTGCTGAACTACAGATTCCTTTCTCTGCCGGAAATTTACAGTCTGCAGTTGATTTTCAGACAAAAAATCCCAGGCCTTCAGGATTGTTGTCAGTTCATTCAGGGGGATTTTCAAGATGGTCCTCTTGATGAACTCAGCAACAGTCTCATCCATCTCTTTGGCGCTTTTACAAAACAAAAACAGCACAACAAAGTATTAACCAAATACAATACTTGTCTGTTTTTATTTACACATACACACACACGTATGAAAAATAGAGACAGGGTCTCACTACATTGCCCAGGTTGGTCTTGAACTCTTAGGCTTAAGCAATCCACCCACCTCAACCTGCCAAAGTGCTGAGATTACAGGCATGAGCCACCGCGCCTGGCCATCAGCATATTTAGCTGGGATTTTGATTTGTAGGTCAAACACCTAAATGTTTACACTTTTTCAGCTATTCTGCAGTGTTTTAGCATAAGCATTTAATTATTTTCTCCTTAGTGTATATTTAAATGTTTTAGAGTTTAAAAATTAGTGTGCTCTCTCCTT
The DNA here is from genome assembly GCF_024542745.1 of Macaca thibetana thibetana. NCBI lineage: Eukaryota > Metazoa > Chordata > Mammalia > Primates > Cercopithecidae > Macaca > Macaca thibetana. Next base: position 24,036,901 of record NC_065597.1, on the reverse strand, counting down.
TTCTGGCTAGAGTATTTTGATGTTTTGATGGCGATGATACATAAATCATTCATTCATTCACTGATTCATGTAACCCCTTACTGAGGACCTGTGCATGCCAGGCACTTTTCTAGGCACTGGGGATAGATATGTCTTTGGCCAAAAAGACAAACATCTGTTCCAGTATGGTGCATCCATTCTAGTGGGGAGAGAGAAACAACAGAGGAATCACAAACTATGTTAAAAGTGAGGAGTGCTGGAGAAAATGGAATAATTTTGGCAGGCTGAGTTGAGGGTGGGAGTGCTGGAGAGAGTAGGCCTCATAGAGACTATGACTTTGGGGCAATCCTTGCAGGAGAAGGAGTCATGTGGTGGAAGAGCTTTCCAGGCAGAAAGAACAGCATGTGCAACAGTCCCGAGGCAAGAGCCTGCTTGGGGCCTTCAAGGAACAGGGAAGGGTGGCCTCCAGTGAGGGCAAAGCAGAGACAGGAAGGAGGCATAGAGAAGGAGGTGAGGTCAGTGATCATGGAAGGCCCTGACAGCCACTGCAGGGATCACTGCTTTTTTCACTCTGCAAGGTGCTGAGCACAGGCAGGACATGCTCTTGTTTGCCTTTTCTGCCAGGATCAATCTGGCTACTGTACTGAGAACACACTGTAAGGAGGCGAGGGCAGAGGTTGGAGGTTAGTGAGGCAGGGGAAGAGGTCAGATTCTGGATACACTTTTAAGAGGGAACTCACGGGGTTTCTAGATGGATTACATGTGGGGTGTTAGATCAAGAAAAGAACCAAAGATGAAACCAAGGTTTTTACCAGGGAACTAAAAGACAAAGTTACTATTAGCTGAGATGGTCAAGACTGCGACAGGGAAAGAAGAAAGCTCAGGAATTCTGGAAATCTATTCTCAATCTGTTAATATTAAGATAAAGATGAGAGTCCAAAGGAGATACTGAATAAGCAGTTGGATCTGTGAGTCCACAGGACATGCTAAGAGCTAGCGGTGCAGTGGATTGCTGTCTCTCAGTCCTTTTATGCACTGCCTGTGAACAAAGAGCTCTTTCCTCCCTCACTTCTCCTGCCCATGCCTGAAGATGAGATTCCTCAACTGTCTATAAGGTCCTGAGCCCCAAATCCAGTGTGGCTCCCTCATCAATAGGCAAAGGATATAATCTCCAGAGGAATGACCTAGCAGCTGAAGGAATAAGGAAGATTCTGAGCTCTTTTATTATTTTCCTCTGGGCAGAAGTTGTGAGCCAATGTTGACAGCTGATCTCACCTCTGCTACTTTATTTGGGGACACCGGTGAGCATCTCTCTCTCTCTTCAAATACAGAACAAAAAAGCAAACAAACATTGATATTTATTTATTTTTTTCATTCGAGATAAGAGTCTCACTGTGTCACCCAGGCTGGAGTGCAGTGGTGCGACCTCAGCTCACTGGCAACCTCCCCAGCCTGGTTCAAGTGATTCTCCTGCCTCAGCCTCCCAAGTAGCTGGGACTACAGGCGTGCACCACCACACCTGGCTAATTTTTGTGTCTTTAGTAGAGACAGGGTTTCACCATGTTGCCCAGGCTGGTCTCAAACTCCTGACCTCAAGTGATCTGCCCGCCTCGGCCTCCCAAAGTGCTGGGATTAAGGTGTGAGCCAACGTGCGGTTTGCAAACATGATTTTTAAACAATGCAGGGTACAACCTGCATACTTTAATGTCCCTTAACAGTGTATCTTCTAGGAAGGCACACACAGACCTTGGGTGTCTGTGTTTAAGACACAAGCCTGTAGTCTTATCTGTTTCCTTTACAACTTTGGGAATTCCAGGGACAAAGAAGTATCTTCCTACAAGAGTCCTGGCTGTGGCTTATTTGTTGAAAACTGAAAAATTATCCTTGTCTACTTCTGAAAAGAAATATAGTTAACTGTATTTAAAAATATACTGAAAATGATAGTAAAACAAAGATAAAGAGGGAGGATTAGGAGTCGTTTAGAAAGAGAAAAATAACTGAATTAAGGCCGTAGGAACAGAATCAGGATCATGAAACAGGAGTCGGATTTGTTTCTTTGTGTAGTTACTGGACCATCTAAAGCCTTCACCATGGTCTACAAGGCCCCGTGTTGCGTGGCCCCCGCTTCCCTCTCCTTGATTTTCTGAGCTCCAGCTACACTAGTCTCTTATTTAAATAATCTCTTTGGAGAAGGACCATTGTGCCTGCAGTTCCGACTGCCTAGAAGGGTCTTCCTGCACATGTTCTCTCCAGTGACTTCTTGTCATTCAGGTGTTAGCTTAAATGCTTTCTCCTCAGACTTATCCTGACCACACAACCAAAAGTTACTTCCCCACTCTCCACTGCTAATTTTTCTTTTCCTTTTTTTAGATGCAGTCTTGCTTGGTCGCCCACACTGGAGTGCAGTGGCGTGATTTCTGCTCACTGCAGCCTCTGCCTCGCAGGTTCAAATGATTCTCCTGCCTCAGCCTCCTGAGTATCTGGGATTACAGGTGTGCACCATGACACCCAACTAATTTTTCTATTTTTAGTAAAGATGGGGTTTCACCATGTTGGTCAGGCTGGTCTTGAACTCCCAATCTCAAGTGATCCTCCCGCCTCGGCCTCCCAAAGTGCTGGGAGTACAGGCGTGAGCCACTGCGCCAGGCCATCCACTGCTAATTGTCTTTATGGAACTATCTGAAATTATCTTTTTAAATTTTCTTGTTTCTAAAATTGAGCTCCAGGACAGGACGATGTTTTTATTCACAGCTATACTCCTAGACCAGAAAGGCGTCACTATAGCCAAGAACAGTCTACAGCGTCCTTGATAAATACTTGTGGAATGAATGCCTGAGGAGACAACCTGGGCGAACTGGGATTCAACAGTCAGTGAAACATCAAATCAACACCTCTCCCATTAAGAACACGGGCGAGGGGCCAGGAGCGCGCCCGGCACCGTGCATCACTTGAGGTCAGGCGTTCGAGACCACCCAGGCCAACATGGTGAAACTCCGTCTCTACGAGAAATACAAAAAGCAGCTGGATGTCGTGACGCACACCTGTAGTCCCAGCTACTCGGGAGGCTGAGGCAGGAGAACCGCTTGAATCCGGGAGGAGGAGGTTGCAGTGAGCCAAGAACGCGCCACTGCCCTCCAACATGGGCGACATAGCAAAAGTCGTCTCAAAAAAAAAAAAAAAAAAAACACCAAAAAAACCAAAACACACACAGGCGAGGCGAGGCTATTAAAATTGATTCCTGGGCCCTATCAAATTAAACTGAGGGAAGGGCGCACGGAAGGCTTGAGATTTAGCATCTTTTAAAGAGTACGTCAGATGATTAATTCCGGGTAAAGTTTGCAGAACGCCAGTCTAAAGAAATTTGGTAGAGCGCACTCAATCTCACCAATTAAGATGGAAATCACTTTAGTAAAAGTTTACCCCTGTGACCATTTTTAAACTTTCATTTTTTTGTTGTTTTTGAGACAGAGTCTCGCTGTGTCGCCCAGGCTGGAGTGCAGTGGCCGGATCTCAGCTCACTGCAACCTCCGCCTCCCGGGTTCACGCGCTTCTCCTGCCTCAGCCTCCCAAATAGCTGGGATTGCAGGCACCTGATACCACGTCCGGCTCCTGACCTCGTGATCCACCCGCCTCGGCCTCCCAAAGTGCTGGGATTACAGGCGTAAACTACCGCGCCCGGCCCCATTTTAAACTTTCTTTGTACTTCCTAGCGCTTTAGTGCCTGGCATACAGTAGATACTCAAGGTCTGTGGAACGCATGATCAAAAAGATCCATTTTAAGTAACGTTCCCGTAGCCACACACCTCTGCAGAGCTCCAACAGGCAGCCCGAGGAGCAACGCAAGAAGCTACACGGACGAAAAACGACGGAAGCCGAGGTGACAGAAAAGCAAAACCCCAATTCTGGGCCAGGAAGCAACCCTAGGCTCGGAGAGCAGAGCCCCTGTTCACATGACCACACGGCCCGCCTCTGACGCAGTCGCGTGCCTACGTACGGCTCGACCCGCCCCACCGCGGGCGAGGTGACGTCACGTCCGGCACAGCGTCACCGCCCCCTCACCTCGGCTCGAACCGCAGTTCCCCGCCCCGAGCCCGAGACCCAGCGCCAATCTTGAGCCTTACAACGTGCGACAATTAAGAAAAAGCCGCTCCCCGAGACCTGGGATCTGGCTTGCTCAAGGCCCCACACCCTCCCGGGCCCGATGCAATGCCGCCCGGGGCTCTCTTACCGGCCCTCATCTCCTTCAGTCTCCCTCTTCGGCAGCTGTTCCCGCCCGCCGCGCCTTCAAAGCCACCAATTGCAGTTCCCGCCGCCTCCAAGCCCCGCCCAGCGGAGCGCAAGCAACAGTCTTGGGCACAGGGGATTGCACGGGGGAGCGACTGAAGCGAAGGTCGCCGAGCCCCCGCGCCGCTGTTCTTACAAGTGTACAGCCTTGCACCACTAGTGGATTTACACATAGGCTCCGTTAGCGTCTGGCTTGTGTGCTCGGCTTGTGACTTAGACGCTGTCGTGCCTCAGTGGACTCACTGTGCCTCCCCCCACGACGGACGGAAATGGGCCCGTCCAGGCCAGGCGGTGCATGCGCCTCGGGGCCCGCGGGCAGCGGGGGCGGGGAACCCGGACCGCCGTGGAGCGGTGGAGGGCGTCACTAGCCTTCGGTGTCTGGCAGGCGGTTCAGCTCTCGGGTCCCCTGCAGCCGGCCTTCGGGTCGGGCGTCTGCGTCGGTGACTGCCGCTTCAGTTCTCCCGGTGTGGCCGCGAGTCCGGTGAGTCTTGGGAGTCCGGGACGTTCCGAGCGCTGTCCGTTGTCCGTCCTCAGGTCCCCTGACAGCGCGTCCCGCCGAGCCCCTTCCTGCCGCCGGTCGGCCCCAGGAGATGGGGACCCGGAAGACCCGACTGCCGCAGGCCGATAGCCGGGCTGCTGCACTGGGGAGGCTGCGAGTGAGATGGCTGGGCGCTAGCTGGAACACGCTGGTGGCTGGGAGCGGCCTTGGGCGTCGCTCGGGGTTGGAATCCGCCCGCCACTCACTGGCTGGTGACCTTGGGCGCGCTCCTTCCCTCCCAGAGACGGGGCTTCCTCGCCTGTAAAATGGGCCTTGAGGAATGGAGCCCTCAACACAGGGTTTGACACGATGAGCGCCGAATAAAGTGTTGTTGTTTATCTAGCAATTGAGAATTTGCAGGTAGAAAACGGGCGCCGTTCAAGCACGTCTCAGCTGCAGTGCCCTGTGCCGGTCGGTGCACTTTACTCTTTTTTCCCCTTTAGTACCTTTTTTTTTTTTTTTTCCCCCAGGAAAGTAATACGCTCACCTTTCTTTTCTTGGGTTTAAAGATCAGGCGTTTTATGTAGAGTCTTAAATAGTTTTGGAAGTCTTCATTGAAAACCTTAAAGGCATGGAAGTTTTCGATGGCAAAGGAATTGTGTTGTGATGCCATTCGTATCTCCTCTCCTGTATATGCATGCCTTTTGCACTTGTTTAGTTGATTTAAAATGAGTTTCTTTTTCATCCTTTTCCTGCTGCGTTAAGGCCCGAACTAGTTGTCAATTTCCGACATTTAGCGAATATGGATTGGGCATTTACCACGTGCATTTGCAAGAATACTCCCTCACGAGCCTGTGCGTTCCTTGAGTTGTATGAACGAGTATTTTTCTCTGAAATTCACGTGATTTTGGCAGAGTGCTCGGCACCTTGTAAGCCCTGGTAATGTTTATTCAGGGAAAGCTGCGAGGTCGCATTCACTGAGAAACTCTTTGGTGGAAGTCAGAGTAGTTAAGCCTTTCTCCCCAGGCAGCCCCCGGGGTCCGTCTCAGAAGCAGCCTGGCATGGGGTCTACAGTACTAGCGCCAGTCACGTTCTTGGTGGTATCGGTTCAGAATTGGTCCTGTGAGAAGTCGATGTGATAAGTGGAAGTGGGCAGGGGAGGCAGTCCCTGACTGTCTGCTACCTCTGCTGCAGTGTGGCTCATAGTTTGAAAAGTTGAAAAATAATTATTTAACTGATACCAGGGCCGAAATGTAGGCTTTAAAAATGTTTAATGTTATTTATTTTTATATATTTTTATTTTTTTAATTTTATTTTGAGATGGCGTCTTGCTCTGTCGCCCAGGCTGGAGTGCAGTGGCGCGATCTCGGCTCACTGCAACCCCCACCTCCCGGGTTCACGTGATTCTCGTGCCTTAGCCTCCCGAGTAGCTAGGGTTACAGGCCACGCCTGGCTAATTTTTGTATTTTTAGTGGAGACGGGGATTCACCCATGTTGGCCCGGCTGGTCCTGACCTCAAGTGATCTGCCCACCTCGGCCTCCCAAAGTGCTGGGATTACAGGCGTGAGCCACCGCGCCCAGCCTAAAAAAATGTATTTTAGAAAGCGGAGTGTTTACATTTTTTTTCTGGAGAACAGATTCTTCAGACCCTGAACAACAGACTTTTCTGGCCTTGTTTTTTGCATGTTTTGCAATAACATTAGAAATTACAACTGTAGTGTAAATTTCCTAGGCAGCCGCACAGTAGGAAAATCTTTCTGAAGAAAAGCCAACTGGCATTAAAATACAGGGTTCTTCCTTGTGATTATAGATTTGCTGAAGTGAGTTACTAGAATGCTTACCCTTTTTTTTTATACTAGAGTTAATACAGCGCTCTAGTTCTAAAATTGTGCCACCTGGTGGTTGAACTCTGTCTTAGACTGCTCTTGAGGAAAATATGTACCTCAGAGTTGGTAGACTAAGGTTGAAGGAGTAAAATAAAGCTATAATTTTTTATATCTTCACTAAGAGTACCCTACCGCTTCTACCCTCTCAGCTTACTCCCCAGGAAAAGTTAAAATTGCCCTGATGGGCCCCTTAGCTAGCTATCAAACTACATTTGACAGCTGAAAATTTTAAGGGATTTCAGTGGACTCTTTGGTATTGTGTGCATACACGCAGTGGATGGGGCTGGATTGAGGAGGGAGGTGGTGAAATCGTGACAAATTTACCCTTTTGATGTTTTCTCAAATGCCAGTGTAAAGATGAGACTAACAAACTCTTTGGTGGAAGTCAGAGTAGTTAAGCCTTTCTCCCCAGGCAGCCCCTGGGGTCACACCCTGGAGCAGCCTGGCATGGGGTCTGCACTGGAATTAAATATTATTACTCTATTCAAATAATAACAGTTTGAATGGAATTTATCCCTCTCTCTCTGTTTCACTGGAAACATCCAAGAACGAGGTCTTATGTTCCTTTCACTCTCGTTTCCATCATGCTGATGTTCGTAATTATTATTTTTTGAGATGGAGTCTCACTCTGTCGCCCAGGCTGGAGTGAAGGTGGTGCCATCTCGGCTCACTGCAACCTCTGCCTTCAGGGCTCAAGCGATTCCCCTGCCTCAGCCTCTCAAGTAGCTGGGATTACAGGACCCCACCACCACACCCAGCAAATTTTTGTATTTTTAGTGGAGACTGGGTTTCACCATGTTGGCCAGGCTGGTCTCGAACTCCTGACCTCAAGTGATTTGGCCTCCCAAAGTTCTGAGATTACAGGCGTGAGCCACTGCTTCCAGCTTCACATAAGTTATTTTAAACCCATGCCATCACTGAGATATAGGTCAAGAGCAAATTCCATTTTATGGAAGAGAGACTCAGGTCTCAGATTAGTAACCAAAATGACATAACTTGTGAGTAGCTGACTAATGACAAATAGAATACTCTTCTCTTTTTGTGTGTGTCTTGACAGACTCACTATTTCCACCCTTACAAAATAATATTATGTTGACTGCTGTGGAACTTGGGCCTAGAATGACTACCTGTTGAACTTGTAGTCAGTTAGAAGCTCTTTGGGAATAGTTTTTTCCATCTGAATTTATTTCATTCACAAACTGCTGTGAAGGCATGTCTTTCCTATTTTGAACATGGATTAAAAAATCTGTCATGGTTAGAGATTATGTTGGGTTGTATGTAACTTTGTAGCTAACTGCTGTGTGACCTGGGGCTTAGTTTCTCTATGAAAATGTGGGCAGTGCATATTTTGACCTGTAAAAAGACAATTTCTCATGGTTCATCTGAATTTAAAAGGCTACCTGTTTCATAGGGTTGTTGCATTACAAGACTTGTGCTTAGCACGTGGCAAGTGTTCAACAAATTATTTTCTAAACTAATAATGATACCTTCTTATGAGTTTGAAGAAATTTTAAGAATAAGAGTATGGAATACATATTTAGCTTTTCTTTAGTTTGTAAAATGTATTTTGAGTTAAATTGTGTTACTAGAATAGTCTTTTAAAGGTGAGTACTGGAAGACATCAGCACTTAATCCCATGTGTTCGGAGAGAACATTGCCATTGTTTTAGAGTTGTACCTCATGTATTACACCCCAGAATACAGCAGTACATCTGTGTATGCACCAACATTTAGGTAAAGCCAAGTAACACAAAGTGGATGGAAGGGAGCATAGGTGACGGGTATATAGAAGGCAGGGGGAGGAAGAGCCTATCCAGCTAAAAATATATGGTAGAAGAAAGAAAGGAGTGATGGGGAAAGCAAGGAATCTGTTGGATAAGGGATAAGGTGAGTGTTCAGAGCTTTAGGTTAAGTAGTACTTTCTTACCAAGAATAGGAAAAGGAAATGAAATTAAATCATTTTATTCTTTGACATAGTCATCTAAGCTAAGAAAGCAGAAGAGCCTCGTAAATATATACAATTATTATTTGTCAATTAAAAGTAAAACTAAATAATGAGAATTAGAAGGGAAGACGTTTTACTGGTACACCACCGAGATCGACAATAGCATACATATTTGAGGTAAACTTGTTATAGAGGGAGGAAAATATATACCATTTTATGTACTTAGGCTTATATACATCTTTGCATCTATTAATATTAGTCAGTGTCTTCTCAGGTATTTGTCAATTAAAGAAGTCATTTTGGTACATCATAAGCTTGTTTCTGAATTGTAAAGGCACATATTTGAGTGCCGGTTGATAGAAAAGTGCAAAAATATTTTGTCAAATACATTTAGAAAATGTTAGAGACATTTTCTAGTGATTAAACCAATGCTTGTTTTCTGTTGTTGTTGTTTTTGAGATGGAGTCTTGCTCTGTTACCCAGGCTGGAGTTCAGTGGTGCCATCTTGGCTCACTGCAACCTTGCCTCCCAGGTTCAAGCGATTCTCCTGCCTCAGCCTCCCAAGTAGCTGGGATTACAGGCGCCCACCACCATGCCAGGCTAATTTTTTAAATTTTTAGTAGAGATGGGGTTTCGGCATGTTGGCCCGGTTGGTCTTGAAGTCCTGACTTCAGGTGATCCACCTGCCTCAGCCTCCCAAAGTGCTGAGATTACAGGTGTGAGCCACCGCACCTGGCCTATACCAGTGTGTTTTCTTTAGGAAAAAATAAAGCAGAAACCAGGTAACTAACACTTCACATAAATGTAGGTGCATAATATTGGTATGATATTAGACGGCTTAAATTGCTGAACTGTATGAAACTTAATTTTTCTAAGGCAAAAAATAGATGTCATTGGAAGGATCTTGGGGTCAGTGGCAGGCAAACAATTTGAACTTCGCTGCATTTTTTTGGTTGCAAATAAATACTTAGCTGGGTGCAATGGCTTTATTTGTGGTCTTCAACTGTGTGTGTGTGTTTAGTAGTTACTGAATAGAACAGGGACCTACTGCATTTTTATAAGTTGCAGTTGAAATAGTAGCTATGCTGTAATCCTTTGGAATTATTTGTTCTGCCAATTTTTTGTTTTTGTTGAGTGGGAGGTGGATGGACAGTTTGAATTTCTCACAATTTTTTTTTTTTTTTTTAACAGCTTGAGGTGTAATTTACCTACCATAAAATTTGTATGGTGAAATACACATAACATAAAATTTACCATCTTAACCATTTAAATGCACAGTTCAGTGGTATCAAATACATTAATAATGTTGTGCAACCATCACCACTGTCCATCTCCATAATATTTTTTATCTTGTAAAACTTTCTGCCCATTAAACAGTAACTCCCCATTCTTCTCCTCCTGCCCTTCCACCTCCCTCTGGTAACCACCATTCCACTTTCTGTCTCTTTGATTTTGACTACTTTAGGTGCCTCATATAAGTGGAATGTTAAAACACTTGCCTTTTAAAAAATGTATAGTTTCAAACTTTTATTTCAGATTTTGGGGGTAAGTAATGTGCACGTTTCTTACATGGGTGCATTGGGTGATGCTGAGGTTTGGGGTACAGTTGATTCCGTCATGCAGGTAAGTGAGCATAGTACCTAACAGTTTTTCAGCCCTTACCCTCCTTCCACCCTCTATTAGTCGCCAGTGTCTTTTGTTGCCATCTTTATGTTTGTGAGTATCTGGTGTTTAGCTCCCACTTATAAGTGAGAATATGCCATATTTGGCTTTCCGTTGCTGCATTAATTCACTTATGATAATGGCCTCCAGCTGCATCCACGTTGCTGCAAAGGACATGATTTCATTCTTTTTTGTGGCTGTTTAGTATTCCACGGTGTATATGTATCACATTTTATTTATCCAGTCCACTGCTGATAGACACTTAGGTTGGTTCCATGTCTTTGCTATTGTGAATAGAACTATAAAGAACATATGAGTGCATGTTTCTCTTTTTGTAGAATGGTTATTTTCTTTTGGCTATATACCCAGTAATGGGATTGCTGGATCAAGTGGTAGCTGTTTTAAATTCTTTTGAGAAATCTCCAGACTGCTTTCCACAGTGGGTGAACTAAATGACATTCCCACAACAGCGTATAAGCATTCTCTTTTCTCACAGCCTCCCCCAGCATCTGTGTTTTTTTTGACTTTTAGTAATAGCCATTCTGACTGATGTGAGGTGGTATTTCATTATGGTTTTGATTTGCATTTCTCTGATGATTAGTGATGTTGAGCATTTTTTCATGTTTTTTGGCCACTTGTATGTCTTTTTGAGAAGAGGCTGTTCATGTCTTTTGCCCACTTTTTTTTTTTGTATTTGTTTTGTTTTTTGAGATGGAGTCTCACTCTGTTGCCTAGGCTGGAGTGCAGTGGTACCATCTTGGCTCACTGCAACCTCTGCCTCCCGGGTTCAAACCATTCTCCTGCCTCAGCCTCCCAAGTAACTGGGACTACAGGTGCCTGCCACCATGCCCCGCTAATTTTTGTATCTTTAGTAGAGATGGGGTTTCACCATATTGGCCAGGCTGGTCTCGAACTCCTGACCTTGTGATCTGCCTGCCTCGGCCTCCCAAAGTGCTGGGATTACAGATGTGAGCCACCGCGCCCAGCCTTTTGCCCTCTTTTTAATGGGATTATTTATTTTTTGCTTGTTGAATTAATTTCCTTATAGATTCTGGATATTAGACCTTTGTTGGATGCATAGTTTGTGAATATTTTCTCCCATTCTGTAGGTTGTTTATTCTATTCATAGTTTCTTTTGCTGTTTTGAGATCTTTAATTAAGTTTCAGTTTTTCTTGTAACTGCTTTTGAGTACTTAGTCTTAATTCTTTCCTAAGGCGAATGTCCAGAATGGTGTTTCCTGGGTTTTCTTCTAGGATTCTTGTAGTTTGAGGCATTCTATGTAAATCTTTAATCTATCTAGAGTTAATTTTTATATACGATGAAAGGTAGGGGTGCACTTTTACTCTTCTGCATATAGCTAGCCAACTATCCCAGCACCATTTATTGAATGAGAAGTCCTTTTGCCATTGCTTCTTTTTGTTGACTTTGTCAAAGATCAGAAGGTGTATGGCTTTATTTCTGGGCTGTTCTGTTCCATTAGTCCATGTGTGTGTTTTTGTAGGAGAAGCATGCTGATTTGGTTATTGTAGCCTTATAGTCTGAAGTAGGGTAATGTGATACCTTTGGTTTTTGTTCTTTTTGCCTAGGATTCTTTTGGCTATTTGAGCCCCTTTTTGGTTCCATATGAATTTTAGGATAGATTTTTCTGATTCTGTGAAAAAATGCCATTGGTAGTTTGATAGGAATAGTGTTGAATCTGTAGATTGCTTTGGGCAATATGGCCATTTTAATGATACTGATTCCCCCATTCCATGAGCACGGAATGTTTTTCCATTTGTTTGTGTCATCTGTGATTTCTTTCAGCAGTGTTTTGTAGTTCTTCCTGTAGAAATCTTTAACCTCCTTGGTTAGATGTATTCCTAGGTATTTTATTTTTTTGGTGGCAATTGAAAATGGGATTGCTTTCTTGATTTGGCTCTCAGGTTGAAAGTTATTAGTGTATAGACATGCTATTGATTTTTCTGTGTTGATCTTGTATCCTGAAACTACTCAAGTCATTTGGCAGAGTCTTTAGGGTTTTCTGGGTATAGAATCATATCATCAGTGAAGAGAGACAGTTAATGACTTCTTTTCTTATTTGGATGCCTTTTTTTTCTCTTGGCTGATTGCCTTGGCTAGGACTTCAGTACTGTGTTGAATAGGAGTGGTGAGAGTGGGCATCCTGTTCCCTTGTTCCGGTCCTCAAGGGAAATGCTTCCATCTTTTGCCTGTTCCATATGATTTTGGCTGTGAGTTTGTCATAGATGGCTCTTACTATTTTGAGGTTTACTCTTCAGTGCCTAGTTTGTTGAGGGTTTTTATCATGAAGGGATGTTGGATTTTATCAAAGGCTTTTCTCTGTTGAGATAATCGCGTGATTTTTGTGTTTAATTCTGTTTGTGTGGTGAATCACATTTATTTTGCATATGTTGAACCCTATATATATGTTTTTTGACTGGCTTATTTCACTCAGAATGTCCTCACGGTTCATCCATGTTGTAGCATATGTCAGAATTTCCTTCCATTTTAAGGCTGAATAGTATTCCATTGTATGTGTATACCACATTGTGCTGATCCCTTGTCTGTTGGGCTCTTGGGTTGCTTCCATGTTTTAATTATTATGAGTAATATGCTGTGAACATGGGTGTTCAAATATCTCTTCAAAATCCTGCATTTAATTCATGAGTAATATGCTGTGAACATGGGTGTTCAAATATCTCTTCAAAATCCTGCATTTAATTCTTTTGAGCATATAGCCAGAAGTGGAATTGTTGGATCATATGGTAACTTCATTTTTAATTTTTTGAGGAACTGCTATACTGGTTTCCACAGTGAGTATCCCAGTTTACATGCCCACCAACAGTGCACAAGAATTTCAGTTTCTCCACAGCAGTTTCTCCACATCTTCTTTTTTTTTTTTTTTTGAGACGGAGTCTCGCTCTGTCGCCCAGGCTGGAGTGCAGTGGCCGGATCTCAGCTCATTGCAAGCTCCGCCTCCCGGGTTCACGCCATTCTCCTGCCTCAGCCTCCCAAGTAGCTGGGACTACAGGCGCCCGCCACCTCGCCCGGCTAGTTTTTTCTATTTTTTTTTTTTAGTAGAGACGGGGTTTCACCGGGTTAGCCAGGATGGTCTCAATCTCCTGACCTCATGATCCGCCCGTCTCGGCCTCCCAAAGTGCTGGGATTACAGGCTTGAGCCACCGCGCCCGGCCTTCTCCACATCTTCTTTAGCATTTGTTACTTTTTGGGTTTTTTCAGCATTAGCCATCCTAATGGATGTGAGTTGGTTCCTGTTTTCTATTTGGAGCTTTTAAAAAATGAAAGCAATTTGTAGGTTCTTTCTTTTGGTAATCATTTCTGAGTTAGAAAGAATAGATTAAGCCCAGGTGGGGCACGGTAGCTCATGCCTATCCCAACACTTTGGGAGGCTGAGGATCACTTGAGGACAGGAGTTTGGAACCAGCCTGGGCAACATAGCAAGACCTCTGACTACCAAAAAAAAAAAAAAAAAGAACAGCTGCCCATAATGTTTTTCCTTTGACCTTGGCTGCTAATTTTCCACTTTGTGAATGAACCAGTTAAGCTTAAGTTCAGAGATTTCAGCTTCATGTTTTCAGTGTAATAATTAGTTTTATGGCTATATCTGTTAAATTTGAAATTTTTTTTTTTACAACTTCTGGTGTCATTTCATTGTTTAGGTTTTTTTTCAGCCAGCTATTAAGGAAAAAGCAATCTATTTTCACACTAATATGAGACTAATGACCCCTTAACCCTCAGAATAATATACATTTTAAAATAATAAGCCAATTCTCTTAACAAATCTGAACAAAATGAATTGTTAATTTCGGGAATGTGGCAAAAATATTTGAAGTCATGCTTATTAATATAAGCAAGCTATTTCTGCTTTAGCACTTATTTCTGGGATTGCGTCTCTTGAGGCTTCCTGCTTTTCTCCTGAACCTGCAGGTTCTCTAAACACTACTGATAACTTGCTGAATATGTTAAACCATTGAATTTAGAAAGCTTTGGCTGAAGTTTAATAATTTGCCTGAGGTCACACAGCTGGTTAATGGTTAACATACTTTTCTGATAAAGGTCACTGAAGGTTCTTACTGAAGATACTTTTAGGTGGCATAACAAATGTATTTATGCATATTCAAGACACTCTTGTATCCACAGGTTGCACTGCTGTGATCCATCATCATCTCCTAAAGATGCATCCTGACTTATCTCCACACTTGCATACTGAAGAATGCAACGTCTTGATTAACTTGCTCAAGGAATGTCACAAAAATGTAAGAGTTCAGAAAAACGACTGTACAGCCAAAATGAAACTTAGGTATAACACACTGATGTAAAATGTTATCTCTGTTAACAGAAGGAAATGATAATGTCTTAGTAAGGAGTCTGAGTTTAGTCAAGATAAGCAGTTGATATGTGTGAATTTTTTTTTTTTTCTACACAAACTACCTCCTTTTATGATTAGTAAAAATCAAACATGGTAGTTTGTTAGGTAACGTCTGAACTGGTATGTAACAGTTGGAATCCATGTTCTTACAATAAAATGCTTTCTCTTTCCTAATTATAGGGCACTAGAACAATTATATTCAGTGCTGACTCTTCTGATTATAATGGAATTGTTCTAAGAGTATCTCCTCTTTGATGGCTACCATTCTGTTTAATGGTAATAGAAATGTGTTACATAATTAGACATTAACTAGATTTATGATTGGCTTAATCTGATGTGTTTAGTTGTTAGTGGAGTGGAAGTAAAATTACATGGTTAAAACCAAAATAGAAAAGGAGCCCATCCATATTTGGAATGCATTAAATCAAGCTGATATTTTTATAGCTGCTGAATATTTAGCTTTTCCTTATATGTTTGATATATGACACTGTTGTTACAAGAAGCATTTGTTTTTTCTTTAGCCTTGCATGATGCATAGTTTTTCTCATGATATCCATAAACTGTAGATATATCAAATTATAATAATAGTAAGTATTACTTAAATGAGTAAAATTTATAGACCAAAAGTAAGGTGGTAAGTAGTACTTATAAAATGTGAAGTCAGATATTTTTACTGGTTCAAAGAATGTTGTCGATGACAATATTTTTTGGGCTATTTTCACTATACATATAGATCAAAATGAGCCAGACTACATAAGTAAAACATAAAGTTTCGATTTTTAAAGTAAAAACTATATAAAATGTTCACTGTTTAAAGAACAAGAACTAATTATTTGTGTTAAAGTAGAATATTTCAATTTGTCTCTGGTCAGTTACAGTCAGAGACAGAAAAGGAGGGGGATCTGGCAACAGAGGCACAGTGGAGAGAAACAGACTCTGTGGAATAACATTTCAGTCTTGCTATTGAGAATTTTGCCAGTATAGCCCTTTAGATGTATATTGTGCTTTTTGTAATACTGGACATAAATAAGGATATTATCTCTTCATATTTATTTCCTAGGTTAATCAAATTAAGGGCCAGAGTTTTTCAATCCTTGCTTTTAAGTAGTCTTTGTTTTATGTTTATATTTGTATGTTGCTTTTTGATCCATGACTATTTTAAATTGAAATCTATTTAAACATTTTTTTCTTTCTTTCAAATGGATTTCTTCTTTTTTTTTTTTTTTTTTTTTTTTTGAGACGGAGTCTCGCTCTGTCGCCCAGGCTGGAGTGCAGTGGCCGGATCTCGGCTCACTGCAAGCTCGCCTCCCGGGTTCACGCCATTCTCCTGCCTCAGCCTCCCGAGTAGCTGGGACTACAGGCGCCCACCACCTTGCCCGGCTAGTTTTTTGTACTTTTTAGTAGAGACAGGGTTTCACCATGTTGGCCAGGATGGTCTTGATCTCCTGACCTTGTGATCCGCCAGTCTTGGCCTCCCAAAGTGCTGGGATTACAGGCTTGAGCCACCGCGCCCGGCCCATGGATTTCTTCTTGAATCACTGGAACTAAAGATGGATTTTAAAAAATTAATTTTATTGAGGTGTAATTTACATGTAAGGAAATGCATCTATTTTAAGTGTACAGTTTGATGAGTTTTGTCAAATATAGACACCCATGCAACCACCATCACAGTCAAGATCTAAAACATTTCTATCAGAGTTTCCTGTGCCCCTTTGCAGTGAGTCCCCAACCCGTACCTCTTGCCCAGGTAACCACTGATCTACTTTTTGTTGATACAGATGAATTTTGCAGTTCTAGAATTTGTTAGAAATGTACACTGCATTGTATATTCTTTTTTATTTTTTGAGATTGAGCTTCATTCTGTTACCCAAGCTGGAGGGCAGTGGTACAATCTTGGGTCACTGCAACCTCCGCCTCCTGGGTCCAAGTGTTTCTCCTGCCTCAACTTGCCTAGTAGCTGGGATTACAGGTGTGTGCCACCACACCTGGCTAATTTTTTTAAATCTTTCGTAGAGATAAGTTTCACCATGTTGGGCAGTCTGGTCTCGAACTTCTGACCTCAGATGATCCTCCTGCCTTGGCCTCCCAAAGTGCTGGGTTTACAGGCTTGAGCCACTGCACCCAGCCTATATTGTATATTCCTATATTTTGAACCATGATATGTTTTTGAGGTTCATACATGCTGTTGCACATGTCATTAGTTCATTTATTTTTATTTCTGAGTAGTATTTCATTGTATGGATATGCCACAGTTTATTTACCTATTGATGGACATTTAGGCAAATAAACAGTTTGCAGCTGTGCTGTTTTGGATAAAGCTGCTATGAACATTCATGCACAAGTTGTTTATTTTTGAGACAGAGCCTTGCTCTGTTGCCCAGGCTGTAGTGCAGGGGCACAATCTTGGCTCACTACAACCTCTGCCTCCTGGGTTCAAGCAATTCTGCTGTCTCAGCCTCCCGAGGAGCTGGGATTACAGGCGTGTGTCACCATGCCTGGCTCATTTTTGTATATTTAGTAGAGATGGGGTTTCATTATGGTGGTCAGGCTGGTCTCAAACTCCTGATCTCAGGTGATCCACCTGCCATGGCCCCCCAAAGTGCTGGGATTATAGGCATGAGCCACCGTGCCCAGCCATCATGTGCAAGGCTTTGTGTGGACATCTTTTTATTTCTCTTGGGTAAATACCTAGGAATGGAATGACTAGGTCATGTGGTAAGTGTATATTTACCTTCATAAAAGGCCACCAAACTGTTTTCCATTTTGTACTACTTTACATTCTTGCCACTCTCCATCACCAGCACTTAATATTATAAACTTTTTAACTTTAGCCATTGTGTGGATATGTAGTAGTATCTCCTTTTGGTTTTAAATTGTATTTCCCTGATGACTAATGATTTTAATGTGCTTTTCATGTGCTTGTTTGGCCATTCATATAAAATTTTTTGCCTATATTTTAAAATATGACTGAGTTATAAGCATTCTCTTTATCATTTGGCATACAAGTACGTTGATAAGTGTATTGTGAATATTTTCTCTGTGGCTTTTCTTTTTTTTACTTCCTTTGGGATGTGTTTCAAAGAGTATCTATCTTGTACATTTGATGAATTCTTTTTTTTTTTCTTTCATGGTTTGTGCTTTTTGTGTCTTTGTGTATTCTGTGGTCACAAAGATACTCTTGTGTTTTCTTTTAGTTCTATAGTATTAGCTTTACATTTAGGTCTATGATTCATTTAAAGTTAATTTCATTTTTTTCCTTTGATATTTGTGTATTCTTATCTGATATTTCAAGTTAATTTTTGCGTATGGTATGAGGTGTGAGTTGAAGTTGATTTTCTTTGCCTGTGGGTAGCCAGTTGTCTCAACACCATATGTTGAAGAGACTGTTCTATCCCTGCTGTTTTACCATGGTCCCTTTGTCAAAAATCAATTGACCATATGTGAGTGGGTCTATTTCTGGGCTCTCTAGTCTGTTTCACTGATTTATATGTCTATTCTTAACACCAGTACCATGCTGTCTTAATTACTGTTGCCTTGTAGTGAGTCTCAGTCATATAGTATAAATCCTCCAATTTTGTTCTTTTTCAAAGTTGTTTTGGCTATTCTAGGTACTTTAATTTCCATATTAATTTTAGAATCAGCTTGTCAATTTCTACAAACAACATATTTACTGGTTTTTGTTTGAGGCTGAACATTGTTAATGACTTGGATTTTATCTTTTGTATCAGCAGGCAGTTCGTGTTTTTACGTATTTTTAGGGCATGACTGGCATAGCCTTTACTCTAGAGTTAGTTTAGCCTAATTACTAAAATAGGATTCTTTGCTGATTGACTTGAGTGTTCAATGAGATCTCTACTTTGGCTTATAAGGACTCCATTGACTCCCAGCCCTGTGTGAGCTCTGCGTTTTTCAGCTTGTAGCTGCTGTAATTGTTCTTCGTAGTGGTTGTGGCATTGTGAAAGTTCACCCAACACATATGTAGTGAATACTCAGTCAGTGACTCAAGGCAGCTCCATGTAGATGTCTGGAGTTCTTTTGCTGCTTATCTCTACCTCACAAATTCCAGCTGCCCCAACCTGCCCGAACGCTGATGTTTGCCTCCTCCGCTTGGTGAAACCACCATTGTCGTCTTGAGTTCTCTTCTCTGCTACACGGTTTAGAAATTGTCTGTAGGTAGAAAACTAGGTGAACGTAGGGTTCACTTGGTTTTGTTTCTTTCTTTCAGGTGTCACGCTCCTGTAGTCTGTTGTCCCAATATCTGAAAATAGTTGTTTTGTATATTCAGTTTTTTCTTTCATGGCTAGAAGCAGAAGTCTGGAAAATAGATTTTTAAGTAAATAGCATGGGGACAATTATATAGCTGTTTGGAAAAAGTTAAAATACCATACGTATGAATCAACTTCATCATCATCTAATAGGGCAGACATCTAAATGTCAAAAATGAAACCATACAAATACTAAGAAAACCTGGATAAATTCTTATATAACCTAGATGTGGGGAAAGTGTGCCTAAGTAAGGACCCTGAATTCCAGAGGCAATAAAGTAAAATATTGATAAAGGATCGTTTGAGGCCTGGAGTTCCAGAGCAGCTTGGGCAACATAGGAAGACCCTGCCTCTACAAAAAGTAAAAATAAAATTGCCTGGGCATGGCACATGCCTGTAGTCCTAGCTACTTGGAAGGTTGAGGCAGTAGGATCACTTACACAGTTGTTTGAGGCTGCAGTACAATACATCAGCCTGTGTGACAGAGTGAGACCCTGTCTTTACCAAAAAAAAAAAAAAGGGAGTAAGAGGCCAAAAATCAGAAAAATGAGCAAAAGCATGAGAGATAATTTACAAAAAGAGAAAAGATGGCCTTTAAACATGAAAAGATGTTCAACCTCAATAATTAGAGAAATACAAATTAAATATACTGAACATACTATTCCTTGTCTGCAGGGAGGCAAAATTAAACAGTGTGACAGGGAATTCTGTTGACAAGGCTGTATACCCTCATACATTTCTGATGGGACTGCAAATTGTTATAATCTTTATAGAGAAATTTGCTGCCGTGTAGCAAAACTGCAGTATATTTGATTTTTAATCCATCAGTCCCACTTGTAGGAATTTTTCTTTTTTTTTTTTTTTGAGGCGGAGTCTCGCTCTGTCGCCCGGGCTGGAGTGCAGTGGCCAGATCTCAGCTCACTGCAAGCTCCGCCTTCTGGGTTCACGCCATTCTCCTGCCTCAGCCTCCTGAGTAGCTGAGACTACAGGCGCCCGCCACCTCGCCCGGCTGTTTTTTTTTATTTTTAAAGTAGAGACGGGGTTTCACCATGTCAGCCAGGATGGTCTCAATCTCCTGACCTCGTGATCCGCCCGTCTCGGCCTCCCAAAGTGCTGGGATTACAGGCTTGAGCCACCGCACCCGGCACTTGTAGGAATTTATCTTAAAAGTATAACTCTAACAGTATGAAAAAATGTATGCACAAAGTTACTTACTGCAATGTTGTTTGCAGTTGCAAAATGTTCAGAACACCCTTTCCCAACAAAGTAGTTGAACGACCTATGGTACATCCACACAATGGAACACTATATAGCTGTTTTGTAATTTTTGTTTTTAAATAGACTTCATTTTTTTAGAACAGTTTTAGATTTACAGACAAACTGTGAATGCAGTACAGGGAGTTCCCATATACCTCACATCTAGTGTCCCTTATTATTAACATCTTACATTGATAAGGTGTTTGTTACAGTTAATAACCAATATCGATTATTTAAAGTCCCTGCTTACTCAGATTGCTACAGGTTAGTGTTTACCTAATGTCTTTTCTCTATTACAGGATTTCATCCAGGATGCATATTATACTTAGTTCTTGTGACTCTTTAGGCTCCTGTTATCTGTGACATTTTCTTTTTTTTTGATGACCCGAAAAGGTTTGAGGCATAATGGTCAGGTATTTGGTAGAATGCTCCTCTGTTTGAATTTGTCTTGTTTTCCTCATGGTTGGACTGGGATCATGTGTTTATGGAAGAAGACCACAGAGGTAAATTATATTTTCATCAAGGCTACATACTCCAACATACTTTATCACTGTTGATGTTGACTTTCATCACCTGGCTGAGGTATGTGTTAGGTTTCTCTACGATTTTTTTTTTAGGAGACAGGATCCATTGTGTCTTCCATGCTGTAGTGCAGTGGTGTCATTTTGGCTCACTGCAGCTTCAGACTCCTGGGCCTAGGTGATCCTCTCATCTCAACCTCCCGAGTAGCTGGGACTACAG
The DNA here is from genome assembly GCF_024542745.1 of Macaca thibetana thibetana. Lineage (NCBI taxonomy): Eukaryota > Metazoa > Chordata > Mammalia > Primates > Cercopithecidae > Macaca > Macaca thibetana. Next base: position 24,016,017 of record NC_065597.1, on the reverse strand, counting down.
GGCATGTCACCATGCTTGAATAATTTTTTGTATTTGTATATTTGTAGAGACAGGTTTTTGCCATGTTGCCCAGGTTGGTCTTGAACTCCTGAGCTCAAGCAATCTGTCTGTCTTAGCCTCCCAAAGTGCTGGTATTACAGACGTGAGCCACTGCGTGTGGCTAGGTTTTTCCACTTTGAAGTTACTCTTTTCTTCCCTTTTCATAACTCTTTGGAAGGAAGCCACTGTGTGCAACCTACAGGTAAGGACTGGGAAGTTACCCTGTTTCTCCAAGGTGGTGGAGTGTCTACATAATCTTCTGGAATTCTGTTCTAGAGAGTTACTTGTTCTCCCCCATTTATTTACTTATGCCAGTATGGACTCATGTATATTTACTTTATACCTTAGGTTATAATCCAGTATACTTTGTTTTGTTTTTCACATTGTTCCAGCTTTGGCCCCTGAGAGTCTTTCAGTTGGCTTTTTTAAAAAAACAGTGCAGCTGTTAAAGAAAAAAAAAAAAAAAAAAAAGCGAGGCTTGCTGGCTTGGTTCTGTAATCCCAGCATTTTAGGAGTCTGAGGTGGGAGGATTGCTTGAGCCCAGGAGTTCAAGACCTACATGGGCAACATAGTGAGACCCCCTGTTTCTACAAAAAATTTAAAAAAATTGTGTCACTAGATGACACATGCCTGTAGTCCCTCCCAGCTCCTTAGGAGACTGAGGTTGAGGTGGTGAGAGGTGACAACATGCTACCAGTCCTCGCTCTCAGCGCCTCCTCGGCCTCGGCGTCCACTGTGATGGCGCTTGAGGAGCCCTTCAGCCCACCACTGCACTGTGGGAGCCCCTCTCTGGGCTGCCTGAGGCTGGAGCCTGCTCCCTCGGCTTGTGGGGAGGTGTGGAGCGAGAGGCGCGGGTGGGAACCGGGGCTGCGCGCGGCTCTCGCGGGCCAGCGCGAGTTCTGGGTGGGCGGGCTCAGCGGCCCCGCACGGCCGCGCCTCGGCTGCCTCCCCGCTGGACAGGGCTCTTGACCTGCAGCCTGCCATGTCCGTGCAACCCCCCCCCCCCCACGGTGGGCTCCTGCGCAGCCCGAGCCTCCCTGACGGGCACCGCCCCCTGCTTCATGAGCCTCCCTGATGGGCACCACTCCCTGCTCCATGGTACCTGGTCCCATTGACCGCCCAAGGGCTGAGGAGTGCAGGCGCGGCTTGGGACTGGTGGGCAGCTGCTTCTGCAGCCCTGCGCGGGATCCACGAGGTAAAGCCAGCTGGGTTCCTGAGTCTGGTGGGAACTTGGAGAACTTTTATGTCTAGCTAGAGGATTGTAAATGCACCAGTCAGCACTCTTGTGTCTAGCTCAGGGATTATAAATGCAGTAGTCAGCACCCTGTCAAAACCTTTGAATCAGCTCTCTGTAAAACAGACCAATCAGCTTTCTGTAAAATGAACCAATCAGCTCTCTGTAAAATGGGCCAGTCAGCAGGATGTGAGTGGGGCCAGATAAGGGAATAAAAGCAGGCTGCCTGAGCCAGCTAGCCGCAACCCGGTAGGGTCCTCTTCAGTATTGTGGAAGTTTTGTTGTTTTGCTCTTTGCAATAAATCTTGCTGCTGCTCACTCTTTGGGTCCACGCTGCCTTTGTGAGCTGTAACACTCACCGCAAAGGTTTGCAACTTCACTTCTGAAGCCAGCGAGATCACGAACCCACGAGAAGGAAGAAAGTGCGGACACATCTGAAGGAACAAAGCAGGAAGAACGAACAACTCCAGCTGCGCCGCCTTTAAGAGCTGTAAAACTCACCGGGAGGGTCCACGGCTTCTTTCTTGAAGTCACCAAGACCAAGAACCCACCAATTCCGAACACAGTGGGAGAATCACTTGAGCCTGGGAGGTCGAGGTTGCAGTAAGTCGTGATTGTGCCACTGCTCTCCAGCCTGGGTAACAGAGTAAGACCCTGCCTCTGAAAAGAAGAAAAAAAATTTGAACTGACGTGTAATGACTTCCAGGATACATTTCTTGAAGAAATCAAAGGACAAAACAGTATTTATAGTATCCTAGCATTTGTATAAAGAAGAAGATAAGCAAAACGTATTTGTATTTCCTCATTTGTGCAAAAAGAAACAAGATAACTGGAAGCTAATGAGATTTATTACCTTCTGAGTGGTGGGTAGGAGCAGAGTGGAGAAGTGACACTTTTACAAAATCTTTTGGCTGGGGGCAGTGGCTCGTGCCTGTAATCCCAGCACTTTGGGAGGCCAAGGTGGGTGGATCACTTGAGTCCTGGAGTTTGAGACCAGCCTGGCCAACATCACAAAACCTCATCTCTACCAAAAATAAAAAATTAGCTGGGCGTGGTGATGGGCCCCTGTAATCCCAACTTCCCAGGAGGCTGAGGCAGGAGAATCACTTGAACCTGGGAGAGGGAGGTTGCAGTGAGCCGAGATTGTCACTGCCCTCTAGCCTGGGTGACAGAGTGAGACTGTGTCTCAAAAAACAAAAAAAATTACATATTTTGTATAATTCATGTTGTTTGAACTTTGTTCACGTTTCATCTACTCCAAAAAAAAAGGATAAAAAAGGGATGAGCAGGGTTGGGAAGAAAACTCAAAAATGGAATACAAGCAAAACCAGACAAACTTACTTCAAATGAGTCATCTAATTACACTAAAGGATAAAACGAACTAACCCAAGTAATTTGAACATGTGCTAAAGACAAGGTAGAGCTGTTGTTAGTAGTTTGGATTTTGCAGTGGCATGGATTGGCAGTTCTGAAACTGGCTTCTGAGTATTCTGTGTATTCCAAGACTGAGCAAATAAGTAAACATACTGTAGATAATAAGAGACAGGTTTCTTACTGTCATAAATATGGAAGAGGAAAGGCTAGGATGTATGCTGTGATGTTGGATTGGAATTAGAGGTATCAGTGTGAACTCATGGTTTTCAGTATATATAAGATGTAGAATAGATAGATACGTGTGTCTATGTTTGTTTCATACATGTGTTCAATATATGTTTTCCTGTAGCAATGAGCATACGTATTGCCCAGATTTTGTTTTTGAATACCACTCTTCAGTAACAGGGATCCTTGGAGAAATTACTGATTGTAGGGCTAGGGCTGGGAAAAAACAAGAAGAACCTGCAACATCTTGTACCAGAAAGTAAGACATTTATCAAAGAATAATGGGGGCGGTTAAAAGGACAGGGGCCAGCTTGAAGGGATTCCTGCTGGCCAAAAATGGGACAGAACAACAAAGTGATGAAAATAATATAGTCAATTGAATAAGGATCCATGAGTCCAAACTCATATAAATATATAAATGGATGAAAAGGGAAAGTTTCCATTACAGTAGAATGCCAACTAAAATATAAGAGGAGTGCTAGAATTAGAAAATCACTGTTTGTTAACCGTTGTAATAGTAATTGATTTAGTCAGTAATCATTAATAAATCCTCATACTAGTGGGTGAAAAGTTTGAGGAAATAATTGGATAGTTAAATGGTCTCAAAGTGTGTACCCATAATAATTACAGAGGAAAAAGGAATAACTTTACAGTGTAGAAACTTGGCAGGTAGCTCCTTACCTAGGTAATAGAAGTTAACATCAATAATGGGACAAATTGCCATGTGCCTCTTGATGTGGTACACCGAAGACATAACATCACTTCTAGGGTATTCCTGCCAAAAAGTCATGACCTGAATCAAGTTGTGAAGAAACACCAGACCAACCCAAATGGGGGAGCATTTTGCAAAATAACTGACCTGTACTCTTTAAAATGTCAAGGTAATGAAAGAAAAAAGAGACAAGCTGTTTCAAATAAAAGATTAAAAGATAAGAAAAATACTGTAAGAGCTGAAAAAAAAAAAGATGAAAGAGACATGACAACTAAATGCAATAGCAATCCTGGACCGGGAAAAAAAAAAACCCCCAACTTTTTTTGCCTTTTGCATGAATGATACTATTAGGCCAATTGGTGAAATTTGAATAAGGTCTATAAATTAGATACTAGTATTAATGTTAATTTTCTAATTTTGGTAATCCTATAGGGACTTAAATTTAAGTCCTTGTTTTTTTAGGAAATGTGCATTGTATCTGCAACTTAATCGGTTCAGAAGAAAAGCTCGTGTGTGTATGTAAGAGCTAGAAGAATAAAGCAAATGTGAAATGTTACTATTTGGAAATTCTTTGCACTGTTCTTGCAACTTTTCTTCAAGTTTGAAATAGACAATTGTTTTTAAAGACATCTCCGGTCATCAAGTTTTACCTAAGTGATCTTTCTGAAGACTTGCACTTTTTAAGTGTTAAATTGAGCCCAGGAGTTTGAGGGTATAGTGAGCAGTGGTGTCACTCCGACACTTCAGCCTGGGCAATGGAGCCAGACTGTGTCTCTCAACAGCAACACCACCACCTAGTGACTTAAAACAGCTATAATTCTGCAGGTCCAGATCTGGGGGGAAAAAAGTTAATTAAAAGTTTATGGGGAGGATGGGCGACAAAGCAAGACTCCGTCTCAAATAAAAAAAAAAGTTTATGGGGAGGATGTCTCACTCTGTCACCCAGGCTCGAGTGCAGTGGCACTGTCAAAGTTCACAGCAGCGTTGAACTCCTGGGCTCAAGTGATCCTTCTGCCTCATCCTCCTGAGTAGATGGGACTATAGGTGTGTGCCATCATGCTTGGATAATTCAATTTTTTTTTTTTTCCCCTCTTAGAGAGAGGCTCTCCTGTGTTGCCCAGGGTGGTCTCAAACTCCTGGCCTCAAGTTGTCTTCCTACTTTGGCCTCCCAAAGTGCTGGGATTACAGGCATGAGCCACTGTGCCTGCCCTGATCCCAGTTATTTAATTAATAAATTGAGTGAATTATATTACCTAAGATGTCTTTTAGCCCTGAGTTTGTGTAATTCTGTTTTAGTCTTTTTTTGTTGATTAGTCCGTCTTTCTGAATGCCCCTGTCTGTGCTGGAATGCTGCAGTGCTCTCCAGTCTGCTTGAAGTGCCTGAGTGTTTTATCTCCAAATAGCCTACCTTGCTGTGCTTTTATCATTCTTTCTGTGCTTTTTTAGTTCTGCTGTGATCTTTGCAGACAAATGTTATTTCCACAGCTTTCAGGTGTCTGTGGGTGACTTCTGATCTACTGGCCTATTTTGCCTACATTTGTCAGCAAGACTTAGATATTCTTTCCATCTGAAGGTAAAATACAGAATTTAGAACAGCTGATTTCCTCAAAGCTACTTGGAATTCCTTATGTATTTTTTCTGATTTATAAAAGTAATATGTCAGTAATACATATCATTTTAGATAGTATAAAAGAGGTAGGAAAGTGTAAAGCAAACAAAAATTAACCTTTTGTTCAACCATCCAGAGATAAACTCATTAAGAACTGGATTTTTTCACCATTTAAAAATTTTTGTATTTTGCCTTTTTCTCTTCTTCTTCTTAGCATTTTGAAATGCCCACATTTTTTCCATCGTGAGAAAATACATAAGATTCCTTCCCATAATCCCAGCCTTCTGGTATCTTGTGGTAGCGTCTGTTTCAGAGCTGACTCTTGAAAGAATACAGCTTTCTTCTTTCAGTTTGGGTTCTACCCTCGCTAGGGTCCCAGAACTACCAAGATCACTAATGACTGCCCTGCTGCCAAATTTGGTGGATGTTTTCAGTAGTTACCTCACTTTTCTCCCAGCAGCATTTGATTCCCTATCAAAACACTCTTCCATAGGCTTCTACCATAACTTTCTCTTCCCTGGTTTTCCTTAAGTTTCTTTGGCCACTCTTCAGGCTACCCCAGGCCATACCTTCCTGCAAAAAATCATTCATTTTCCTGGTTTCAGTAACTCTCAAATCTGTATCTCTGGCTCAGATTTCCTCTGAGTTCCGGGTCTGTTTATCTCAGCTAGACAGTGGACTTAAGTGTTCCACCAGTAAACTCAACATGTCCAGATACAAATTTATCTTATCTCTTTTTAAAACCTCCACTGTCATTCTTAGCTGAAAGCCAATGTCATCTTTAATTCCTCCATCTGCCTCACCTCTTCCTGTGAGCCTTTACCAGGTGCTGTTGTCTGCCGAATCTCTCTTGAACCATTCTTGTTTGCCAGGGCCCCTGCCATAGTCCGTGCCAGCACTTTTATTGGGGCCACCTGTAAAGGACTTCTGTCCAATCTCCTGGCAGTTTTGTTTTCTTTTTTGTCTAAATCAGTTTTCCACCCTGGATGTAGAGTGATGTTTCAAAAATAAGTTTAATCATTGTTACCTTTTTTTTTTTCCCCCCGAGGTGGAGTCTTACTCTGTCGCCCAGGCTGGAGTACAGTGGTGGGATCTCAGCTCACTGCAGCTGTTAGGAATCTGCATTTTATTTATTTATTTTATTTTCGATGCAGGGTTTCACTTTGTCGCCCAGGCTGGAGTGCAGTGGCACGATCTCGGCTCACGTACAACCTCTGTCTTCCGGATTCAAGCGATTCTCCTGCCTCAGCCTCCCGAGTAGCTGGGATTACAGGCGCCCGCCATTACGCCTGGCTAATTTTTGTATTTTTAGTAGAGACGGGGTTTCACCATGTTGGCCTAGGCTGGCCTCAAACTCCTGACCTCAGGTGATCCGCCCAGAGTGCTCGGATTACAGGCATGGGCCACTGTGCCTGGCTCATTGTCATCTTTTTAATAGATCCTTTTGGCTATAGAATGCATTATAAATGTCTTGCCTTGTGTTTCAAGTCCTTAATGAAACTCATCCTTAAGTAGCTGTTAGTCTTCACCACTCTCCCACAGCTCCTTCCCCCTCATTCCTGTGGTAGTTTTTTTTTTGGCAGGTACGTGGGAGAATGGTATTTCTGTCTTCCAAGCCTCCATTTTTGTACTTGCTTTTTCCTTTGTTGAACTTATTGCATTCCTTCTGGCTCCACTTACTGTTTTCTAAACCAGGTTTTATCATCCATCAGGTTTTCTTCAGCTTAGTTGGTCATTTCCTTTTCCCTTTCCTGGCCTAGATTCTCCTGGTACAGTCACTCTGAGTAGCATCATACATAATACCTTTCTGCTTCGTGGCAGTTCTCACACTTTTTGGTCTCAGGACTCCTTTACACTCTTTTAACATTATTGAGGACTCTTGGGAGCTATTGTTTATGTGGGTGATATGTACAATATTTATTGGATTAGAAATGAAGACTGAGAAATTAAAAAAATTATTTTAAAGTTACAATGATAAATTATAATTTTACATGGTCAGATGACATGTTAGCATAGTTATTTTTCACAAAAATCTTACTTTTCAAACCAGAACAAAGGGAAAAGAATGACATCGCTTTTCATTTTTTTAATGTCTGAATTAATAAAATATACCTGAATTCTCATGTCTGCCTCTACATTCAATCTGTTGTAATGTTAGACTTCATATAGCCTCGGGAAAACTCCACTATACCCTTGTGAGAGGATGAAAATGAACAAAACAAATGTTTTTGTGTTATTGAGAAGATAGTTTTGACCTTCTATATTCCCTGCAAAGGTCTCAGGAACCCCTGGGTGTCTCTGGACTACACTTTGAGAACCACTGCTTTATGGCAATCACTTCTTATTTGTCTTTTTCCCTCTGACTATGTACTGTGAGAGTAGGGCCCAGATCCACCTTGCTCACTTCTGCATCCCTGGTGCCTGGGACATTGTTCTTTATATAGAAGGTTTGCAGATATCTATTGATTCACTTATTCAATCAATTGCTCGGTTGGTTTGGTTCTTAAGAAATTGACACCAGGCACTAGAGACTTACTCTATATAAGTATGAGAAACTTGTAGCCTGCGAGAATTTCTTCTACCAATTTCTCTGAGGCATTTGGGTCTGATATTTTTCATGTTAACATCACAAGAGTATAATTCTCATTTTACCTTAGTCAGGTAAAAGGAAGCATATAAATTAGTTTTTGTCATGGGTTTTTGAATTAAGATGTACATATATGGAATGATATAAATAAATGTCAACTCTGAAATATTGTCTTAACATTTGAAAACTGCTTGACTAGAAGGGGTGAAAATTCATTGTCATGTTTATTTGTTGTCAAGGAAGTAGTATAGGAAAAATACACAGGAAATACTTATTCTTTGGGAATGATAGAGGAAAGAAAAAAGTAAAATAAAAATTAAGTACAGAAAGTTTTTTAAATTAAGAAATTTATTCTGGAAAGGTCATTAAGTAACAAACAGGAGACTTTAGTCTATCTTAAATGCTTCCTGGAAAAACTGACCACTTACTCAGTGTGGACTTGAAACGTACGTTTAAAATGGTGGTGAAGCAGGAAAAAAAGAAATAGCATGAGGCATAGCTTATTAATTATGTGTTGTCTGGTTTCCATGAAAGTCTTAATTAGAACGAAAAGGAAAAGATGTGCTTATTATTACAACTACCAAGTTCAGCATATATGACCTGTCATTATAAAACAGATCACCGTGCTATCTGACCCACCCTTGAAAATCGTGAAGTGCAAACACACTAATTATGTTCCTACTGAAATTCAGGTTCTTAACTTCAGGCTTCAGCTTAACCTGCTTCAGAGAACACTCATACTTTCTGCCACGAGGATACTCACAGGACTAGAAACAGCTAGGAGATTTTATTTTTTAAATCAAACTGAACTTCAGGCAGATTTCCTTGTATTGTAAATTAGTGGCTTGTTTATATGACCTTTGTAGGGCATCTAATGATAGTGTTAATGTATTTTTTTTTTTTTTTTTCCCGATACGGAGTTTCGCTCTCGTTGCCCAGGCTGGAATGCAATGGCACGATCTCTGCTCACCGCAACCTCCACCTCCCAGATTCAAGCAATTCTCCTGCCTCAGCTCCGGAGTAGTTGGGATTACAGGCATGTGCCACCATGCCTGGCTAATTTTGTATTTTTAGTAGAGATGGAATTTCTCCATGTTGGTCAGGCTGGTCTCAAACTCCCGACCTGAGGCGATCCGCCTGCCTTGGCCTCCCAAAGTGCTGAGATTATAGGTGTGAGCCACCGTTTATGGCTGTGTTATGTATTTAATGTATTTTGGTGACATTTTGAATGGGGGCTAATGAGAAAAGGGCTCTGGCACTAAGCATTTATTAATAAGATAACTCTTACAGGACAGTGTTTGGTAGTGAAGTTACTCTGCCCATGGCAGTGTGGCCACGCTGCAGCTTGACACCACTCCCTGTAATAGAGAATGGATTGTGCTGATTTTAACATTTCCCTTAAGAAAAGGTTGTTAGGTTATGATAAAACATTTACACTGTCTTTGTGAGGTTTTGGTGAGTTAGTAAGTAGGCTTCCCTTTCATCAAGAAAAAGTCTTTAAATCTTTGTTTCTACTTGCAGAATGTTTATTCCTTCTTTGTAAGAAAAACCAGGATAATTTGTTCATTTGTATACAGTTGATCCTTGAACAGCTTGGAAGTTCGGGGCACTAACCACCATGCAGTTGAAAGTCCACATATAACTTTTTGACTACCCAAAAACTTGACCGAGAGTTTCCTGTTGTCTGGAAGCCTTACTGACAGCATAAATAGTTGATTAACACATGTTTTGTATGTTATATGTATAATTTATTGTATTCATACAATAAAGTAAGTTAGAGAAAAGAAAATCGTAAGGAAGAGAAAATACATTTATAGTATGGTATTGTATTTATTGATATGTAAGTTTACATCATCTGTTTACAAGATGATGTATGTCAGTCTGAAATGGTAGGCAACCCCAGCTGCAGACCTCAATCTACAGTACATTTCAAGTAGTTCAGCTTTTTCCTGTAATATGATTACTTTTCTCTGCTTCTTGGGAGCACTTCCAGCATTACTAGTGGCGCTTCATATGGGTCCTATGGTGTTATTCAAGGTTTATGGTTATTGCAGTAAACATGACTTGCTTCCTGTGTATGTTATTGGTATCACAGGGTGTTTTAAGTGCATAATTGTAAAGCTTGAGCCCACTGTAATAGCAATAGGAGGTGATTTCAAAATTATTACGGTAGTACAGTATATATCGCAGTTAATTTTATGTAGTTGTGATTTGATACATCTTTACATTTGCTTACATTTCTCTCAACTTTGAATGGTGCTATATATGTTCTGTGTGTGTGTTAGTTTTGATAAATTTTAACGTTTTAAAATTTGTATATGTTTTATGGTAGTAAATGGCAAAATAGTATTTACGTTTTTTTTTTTTTTTTTCCTAAGACGAAGTTTCACTCCGTCGCTCAGGCTGGAGTGCAGTGGCGCAATCTCGGCTCACTGCATCCTCCGCCTCCCGGGTTTAAGCAGTTCTCTGCCTCAGCCTCCCCGAGTAGCTGGGATCACAGGCGCCCACCAACACGCCCGGCTAATTTTTTTTGTACTTTTAGTAGAGACAGGGTTTCACCATCTTGGCCAGGCTGATCTTGACGCCTGATCTGGTGATCTACCCACCTGTCTTGGCCTCCCAACGTGCTGGGATTACGGGCATGAGCCACCGTGCCCCGCCGGTATTTACATGTTTTAAGCATTTATGCTGTACTTTTTTTTTTTTTTTTTTTTTTTGGTATTTCTAGGCTATGGTGGTTCATCTGCAAGTTTTTTTAAATTGTTGCAAATGTTCAAGAATGTTTTCAATATATTTATTGAAAAAAATCCACGTGTAAGTGGACTCACGCAGTTCAAATCCATGTTGTTCAAGGACCAACTGTGCTTCATACATGTGATTTAACTATTACTTGTTTATTAACAAAGTGACACTATAAACTAATTTCTGTAGTATTTAAATTGTATGTTCCCTAAACCTTGGCATATTATGGGATGAAATATTTTACTCCTTTTCTTCCTTTTAGCACAACATTCTGAAATTTTTTGGTTATTGTAACGATTTTGATCGGGATGTGAGAAAATGCCTGAGAAAGGAGGTAAGAAAAGTGTCAAAGGATGGATATGGTTGAACAATAGAACATATTTGAATATTGTATATTACTGCCATTATTGAATTTTTCCCAAATTTTTGTGTAATGGAGAAAATTGACTTTACATGTGTATGACCTTCCTCTGTTTAAGGGAAGAAATGAAAGCTTTTCTGGGGACAGTTTTAGAACATAGCTTTTTGAACATGAGCACAAATGAGGAAGACAACTTCCTTGTGATGATTACTGTAGGTCATTTGGATGAATTTAATGGTTTAGGAAGTTGTATCTCTGGCCGGCAGAAAGACTTATATCAGTCACCTATTAGCTGATAGGCAGGTAATTAAAACTCTCTGGGCCTCAATTTCCGTATATAAATTGAGGAGGCTAGAATTAGGCTCTTTTCAGCTTTAACATTTTGAATTTCTTTGTAGTTATGCTTTGTGTAAGCCATAGGGATCTGATTTGACTTGTTTTGGAACACTCATCTCTGAACTTAGGGCATGACTTGGACTTGGGCAAATAGCCACCGTACACAGTTCATTGTCTTTTTCCAGGCACTGCCAGATAAGCAGAGTGCATTTTAAACTTTTGAAAAGAAATTTGATTCAATTTGTTTCGTACATCAGATTTTTTGTGTCCAGAACTTTTTAAAATATACGATGGCTAAAATTTTGCGTTTCAGATACCATTTTTGTTATTTTTGAACTTTTTTTTTTTTTTTTGCCTCAGATTGAAAAGTTTAAATATAATATTTGAAGTTGTCCAGCATCTTTCTTTTGATTTTGTTTTCTGCTCAGGCTGATTTTCCCTTCCTGGATTCCCTTTTCAGTGTGACACTCATCTTTACTGTTTGAAGAACTGTTTGGAGTTCTGACTGAAGAGTAATAGTTTGTTTCTTTTTTTCTTTTGAGACAGGATCTCTCTCTGTCGCCTAAGCTGGAGTGCAGTAGGGTGATCATAACTCACGGAAGCCTCAAACTCAAGTGATCCTCCCACCTCAGCTTCCTGAGTAGCTAGGACCACAGGTACATGCCACCCTGTAGGGTGATCATAGCTCACTGAAGCCTCAAACTCAAGTGATCCTCCCACCTCAACCTCCTGAGTAGCTAGGACTATAGGTGCGTATCACCGTGCCTGGTTAAGGTTTTACACATTTTTTTGTAGAGATGCGAGTCTCGCTGTGTTGCCCAGGCTGGTCTCAAACTCCTAACCTCAAGCAGTCCTCCTACCTTGGCCTCCCAAAGTGCTGGGACAATAGGCATGAGTCACCATGCCCAGCCTTATTAGTGTTTTTAAATGATTTATTATAAATATTTGTCCTTTATATGAAAAAACCAGTTAACATGAAAACTACACCTAGGACAATGTTTCTGTTTTAATAGTAAGCTTATGAGCTGGCATCTGTAATCCCAGCTATTCGAGAGGCTGAGGCAGGAGGATTCCTTGAGGTGAAAAGTTTGAGGCTAACTTGGGCAACATAGTGAGACCCTGTCTGTAAGAAATCTCTTAAAATTTAGCCAAGTGTGGTTACACATACCTGTGGTCCTAGCTACTTGGGAGGCTGAGGCAGGAGGATCACCTGAGCCCAGGAGTTCATGGCTGCAGTGAGCTATCTAGGTCACCACTCTGCTTCAGCCTGGGTGACAGAGTGAGACCCTGTCTCTAAAAAATAGTATTGCCCGGGTGTGGTGGCCCACGCCTATAATCTCAGCATTTTAGGGGGCCAAGACAGGCAGATCACCTGGGGTCAGGAGTTCGAGACCAGCTTAGGAAACATGGTGAAACCCGACTCTACTAAAAATACAAAAAAATTAGCCAGGCATGGTGGCGGGCACCTGTAGTCCCAGTTACTCAGGAGGCTGAGGCTGAGGCAGGAGAATAACTTGAGCTTGGGAGGCGGAGGTTGCGGTGAGCCCAGATCACGTTACTGCATTCTAGCCTGGGTGACAGAGTGAGACTCTGTGTCTAGATAGATAGATAGATAGACAGACAGACAGAGTGAGACTCTGTCTCTAGATAGATAGATAGATAGATAGATAGATAGATAGATAGAGTGAGACTCTGTCTCTAGATAGATAGATAAGTAAATGAATGCATTCTAGCTAGCCTGGGTGACAGAATGAGGCTCTGTCTCTAAATAAATAAATAAATAGGTAGATAAATAGATAGCTTATGGAAAAATATAGCTCATATTATTTTATTTGGTATGGCTATTTGTTTTTTACATTCTTTCAGCTGTATAACGTAGCTTTTTTTTGCGTTTTTAGATGTTTTCCCCCATGGTTAAGAAATTTTGCCACTGCTTTGTCAATTAGATCTTCATATGAAATTGTCTTCTCAGCTGGCCTGAGATCTGTTAGTGACTTTTTAGTAGACTGTTGGAGATATTTTTCTTACTTTGTCTGAGTTTGTTTTCCTATACGTTTTATGTTTTCTCCTTGATTTCTTTTCTAAGTCCTCTGTGTAGTTGTATGTTATTTTATTCTCTAATTTGTAGATGTTTTTCTGTCTGCTCGCCCATCACTAATTTCTGAATCTGCACTCATGTATTTCTTCTCTACTCTTAATGCTTGCTTCAGATGCTTTCCTGCTACTCTTTGCTTCATGTGTCATCTGATTACTTCATTCCATGAAGCATTTTTTTGTTTTGTTTTTTTGAGACAGAATCTTGCTCTGTCGCCCAGGCTGGAGTGCAGTGACAGGATCTCGGCCCACTGCAAGCTCCGCCTCCCAGGTTCACGCCATTCTCCTGCCTCAGCCTCCCGAATAGCTGGGACTACAGGTGCCCACCACCATGCCCGGCTAATTTTTTGTATTTTTAGTAGAGACGGGGTTTTACCGTGTTAGCTAGAATGGTCTCGATCTCCTGAGCTTGTGATGTGCCCGCCTCAGCCTCCCAAAGTGGTGGGATTACAGGCGTGAGCCACTGCACCTGGCCTCCGTGAAGCTTTTAAGTAGAAAAAGTATATGGCCATTTCTTGTTGGGACTCTGCTGTGTCACTGCTTTTATTCTTTTTTTTTTTTCTTTTTTTTTAGGGAGATAGAGTTTCGCTGTGTTGCTCAGGATGGTCTCAGACTCCTGGGCTTAAGCAGTTCTCCCACCTTGGCCTCCGAAAGTTTTGGATTACAGGTGTGAGCCGCTGCACCTGGCCTTTTCTTCTTCTTGGAAACAAAAAAACCAACAAAAACACTAATAATACTTTTGTGGCATCCTCTTTTGTCCATCTTAATTGTTTTGTTTGATTTGGGGTTAATTGGCCTTCTGTCTATTGTTTGATGGAGTTTTGTGAGTAACTTCATATTCATTCTTTTCCCCCCTTTTATTCAGGGACGATCTTGACTTCCTTTGGAGATGTCTTAACATATTTTAATGTACACTGTATTTTGATTTGCCCTGTAAGTTATTTATTGGCCTGCTACAAAGTATTCTGAAGACTTTCCCTTAAGACCCTCCTCAACCTGATTGCTGGGGGCAATTCAGTAGATGTGATTAAAGGTAGATGTGAAAGCTTTTTCTCAGCAGGTATCCCTCCTTGTTTTAGAATAGTGTTTTTTGATTTTTTCCCAAACAATTTTATGAGTAGATTGAATGCATGATAGATAAAATGAATGGCTTTGAAGGGACCTCGTGCTTCATGTGTAATTTGAAGTAGCCTTTTTTTTTTTTTTTTTTTTTTTTTTTTTTTTTGAGACGAAGTCTCGCTCTTGTCGCCCAGGCTGGAGTGCAATGGTGTGATCTCGGCTCACTGCAACCTCCTCCTCCTGGGTTCAAGTGATTCTCCTGCCTCAGCCTCCTGGGTAGCTGGGATTACAGGTGCGTGCCACCACGCCCGGCTAATTTTTATATTTTTAGTAGAGACAGGGTTTGATCATGTTGGCCAGGCTGGTCATGAACTCCTGACCTCAGGCCATCTGCCCATTTTGGCCTCCCAAAGTGTTGGGATTATAGGCGTGAGCCACCATACCTGGCCTGAGGTAGCCTTTTGACAAGGAAGGAATAAAAAGTTTGAAAACTACCATTCCAGAAGATATGTTAGAATCCTTCAGTCAAAACTTTTGATCTAGAAAACTTCTTAAAGATTGTCTAGCCCACCTGCTTATATTTGAAGTTACTGGCCCAGAAGAGTGAAGTAACTCAAAGTCATGAATCCCCACATTACACTGTCTCGGATGGCGGGGTTCATCCGTGATGAGCTCGGTATCACTAATCTTTAATTTCTGTGGCCTTGCTCTCCAGATCTGTGGCTCCTAGAAGATTTTGATGTTTAACTGTTCACATGTTTTCAGTTTTTTCTATTGGAATTTACTTTTACCCTTTTCCCCTTCTGCCCAGGGGAAAACACAGTCATTCACCTTTAAAGTGTGTTGGTTTGGTATATATATTGTAAGCTTGTACATATATACATATAAAAACACTTTTAAGTTTCTCTGCTTTAAACGTAGGTTAACTATTTAAGAAAATCTAAGTGCCAGGCTTCGTGTCTGCTGTTATTTCTAACCTGCTGACCAGATCAGAATACTAGGCCGAAAACCTCTTGAGGTGAAAACTGCAGTTGTATGTAGCTGATTACGAAACATAGGATTTGAGGAGTATCAGGTTTGTTAACTGTTCATGAGAAGAAACCTTGGGAAGCTGAGCTATGTGTTTCTATATGAGTCAGTAGGATAGGTTGCTAAGAACCAGTTACTCTTTTGATAATGTCTAAAGAAATACAATGTGAGTTGGTCATAACATCTAGGCCCACTATAGTCCATGTCATTGTGACTGGAGCACTGTATTCAATTTTGGTTGTGATTTTTTTTTTTTTTTTTGGTAAGGGGCATTGATATTAAAGTGCTTTATAAAAAGTCAATAAAAGTCATTTTATAGGTTCGATATTAAAAGACAGAGGCTATGTTTTGTGCAGCAGTTGTAGAAACAAGCAATGTTCAGCCCAAAAGGTAGTAAGTGGGTTATCTGTAATCAAATATTTGAACATTACAGCAGACAAGAAGAAATAAAAGGTGGTAGTTTACAGGGAAGCACTTTTGGTTTAAAATGAAAAACTTTGGAACGAGTAGAATTGTCCAACAGTTAGACAAACTACCTCTCATGGAGTTTACAGGGAAGCACTTTTGGTTTAAAATGAAAATCTCTGGAATGAGTAGAATTGACCAGCAGTTAGGCTACCTTTCAAGGAGGTGAGCCCCTTCACTAGAGGTACTCAGCAGAAGTTAGAGGACTTGTTAGACTGTGAGCCCCTGGAGAACACGGACAGAATTTGCTCGTCTTCAGTACTTATTGAATTCATGTTTTGGGAGGAAATTGAGCAAACAATTGTGCACCTATTAGGATGTAGATGCTGTACTGTATTGAATTAAGTTGTGCTAGATATGAGATATTCTCTAAGGTCACTATTTCCAATCTCAGATTTAGTTCAATAAAAGAAGAATTTTGTCAGAACATTTTTTAAAAATTTAACCCCTGTTAACCTCAAAGAACATTTATATTTTGCAAATATTTCTAAATAATATACTGCTATAAATAGTGACATAATCTGCTGTCTCTTTTCTCCCCCCTTCTTCCTTTTATTTTTCAGTACATACAAAACAGGATCAAGAGCAGGGAGGATGGCATTGCAATGCGAAAGAAACTTTTTAATACTCCAGAGGAATCCGAAAAATAAATTGCATTTTCACTGGATGCCTTGGCTGAGAGAAGACCTAAAGACTCTGGGTTGATACCTGAAAGAATCCTATCTTATTTGGTCTCCATAATCCTTTGAATGGAAGGTGACCTGTGAGAGATTGAACCGTGGAGAAATATGAAAACCCTGGATTCTGAGTGTTTGTTGGGCAGGGTGTTTAGTACTGTCTCCCCTTTACCAGCAAACCTGACTTCACCGTGTTTCTTCCCTTTGCCTACAGCCAGTTAATATCTGAGTAACTTATCTCCCTCAATAAAATAATTTATTTAAATAATTTTTTTCTCCTTTCTCTTAGAGTCTCCTGGCATTAGGGCAAATGATGCCATTAGGCTTTTTCTTTCTGACAACATGACACTGAAGAGTTCTGGGGAAATACCATCAGTGTTAACTATTTGAAAATGTTCCAACTTTATTGTTTTTAAAGAGTGATTTTCTAAATGATTAAAAAAGATTTTTTTTTTTTGAGACATAGTCTTGCTTTGCTGCCCAGGCTGGAGTACAGTGGTGCGATCTCAGTTCACTGTAACCTCCACCTCCTGGGTTCAAGTGATTCTCCTGCCTCAGCCTCCCTAGTAGCTGGGGCTACAGGCACAGGCTACCATGCCTAGCTGATTTTTGTATTTTTGGTAGAGACAGAGTTTCTCCATGTTGACCAGGCTGATCTCAAATTCCTGAGCTCAGATGATCCACCCACTTCAGCCTCCCAGAGTGTTGGGATTACAGGCGTGAGCCACTGTACCCAGACTAAAAGATTAAATATTTATATGTAACATTGAAAAGTTGCATCTGGTCAGGAATTGAGTCTTAGCAGACTTTGCTTTCCTATTTGGTTGAATGTGCCCACTCGAGGTGCCAATTAACCTTAGGCCAGTGTGTCTCCTCTGTGTTGAGTATAGGACTGTTCTTCCCGTGCCCAGTTCTAGCAGTCATCTCACCAGTGTTCCTTCTGCCAAGTGTTTCTGAGACCTGTGACAATCTGGAAGTCAGCAGCTTCTAGCTGCAGCCACAGCAGGGGCTTGATCTTCTTGTCAGGTGTCAGGGAACAGACTCAGCTGTGGGCTCCTTCTAGTGGAGTTCTATGTATAATGTCCAGCATGAGGCCTTGTTGGTGTCGGTGTTTAATAAGTGATTTCCCCATCACAGGAGGTGTTCAAGAGGCTGGACTTTCAGTACGTCAATTACAGAGCATAACAGACATTCAGTGGAAGGATGGGGAAAGAACCAGAATTAATTCTGAAGTACCTTCCAAGACAAAGTGTATGAATATTTATTCAGTGCCCCTAGTGTCAGGCAGTAGAAATACAGAAATGAGACGTTTTTGCCTTCAGAATCTTGTAGTAAACTGGTAAGTTGACGTTTAGTCACCTATAATCATCAAAGTGCCATGATTAGGTAGGCGTCATAGAAGACAGAGGACATTCATGTTCAGTCTTCATGAAGAAGGAGCTATTCCAAGAAAGCTATTCAGCAAAGATGACCTTTGACAAATGAGTGAAAATGGGATACATTCTGAGGCGCACTTTAAGTCATTTAGCATGACTAGAATATGGGAGCTTAGAGTGGAGGAAGATCACAAACAGCTTTGAAATCTGTTGGAATTTTATTTCCAGTGCTTTGATGACCAGTTGCAGATTTTAATATGGTGATTAGGGATTTGGGGAGAGGAGTTAGTTAGAAGGCTGATATATTTCAATTTGTATTTTAGTAAGATTTTTTTGGTTATAATTTGGGGGATAAATTGGAGGGGAAGGACGATTATGCCCAGGGAGACCAATTAGATTTTTGTCCTAACTGAAGTTAGAAATGAGGGCCTGAATGAAAGATGTGGCTTTGGGGATCAAGAGGAATGACGAGTCAAGCATGGAGGAGTCAGCATGGCTGACTAGGTGTAGGGTTTAAAGAAGCATCTAGGATGTCTCAGGCATTGGATTTGTGCCTGTGTGGGAGGGAGTACTGGGGAGGTGAAGTGTGTGTGAAAGATCCAGGGGGAGGTGGCTTCCGGGTTGCTGCTGGTTATTTAGGTCTGCAGCTCGTTAGAGTCGCCTGGATTAGAACAGAATTGGGAGATGTCTGCATGCAGATGCCAGCTAAGGCCCTGTAGGCCAGTGTCAGTAGTTGACCATAAGAGCTGGATGAAACTTTGGAAATGAATTTTTAAAAATTTTATTAGTAATATATGAGTGCATTTTTTGGGGCTATTCAAACCACCTAATGTTTTTACATCTTACACTCTGTATTCCAGCTGTTGCTGATCCCTGTAGAATAAAGTACACACTCAAGGCTATGGCAATGATCTACCTTTCCAGCTCCCTCTAGGAAGGGAGTTTGAGAAATAAAATGCTAGTGAGCTGGAGCACAGTGAGCAAGGGAGAGGGTAGCATGAGCTGAGGACACAGGTGGGCAGGGCCAGAACACGCGGGCCTTGGACACCACCTCAGGGAACTTGGCATGTTATTTGGAGGGTAATGGAAAACCATTAGAAGGTTTTAGGGATTGGTTGTGATTTCATTTATTTATATTTTATAAAGATCTTTCTGGTTATTCAGTGAATAGTTATGGTTAAACCAGTTCAACCCAGTGACAGTACCTGTCAGAGTTATTGTGAGGATTGGTTGAGACGTATGTAATGAATTATCTGGCACAAAGTAAGGGCCCCCTCAATATTGTTATTCTCTCAAGTGCACCCAAATGGGAGTATTGGAAACACTTCCCCTGTACTTTGGTAGAATGCACCAAATCACTAGGGGTGATACCATTTGAGTGGGGCTCCAGCTGATGGAGTAGAGGGTCGAGGGGTGAGGGGCTTAATATGAGGCAGAAGGAAGGGCCAGGCCTCTAGAACTCATCCCAAGCCGGCCCCATTCTCTGGCTCCCTGTAGATCCTGCCTTTCCATAGAGGAAGCCAGTCCCAGGGGTGGCTGCATCTTATTCCATGCTTTACATCTCGTCAGCCTTGTTGACTTTCCCCAGTCTACTGTAGATCAGAGTGAAATCTGTTTCTCCTGTCTAGAGCAAGCACACTTCTTCCTGAGGATTTCCAAATACTTTTAAGTTCCCACATGCAGTAGAAACCCAAGAAGCTAGAGGGAGAATGGGGTTGGGAGGTGCAGAGGTTCCATGTCTTCTTGCCTTTATGAAGCATGAGGCATTGTGCTGGGTGCAGGTGATACCATGGAATAAGATGGATGTGGTTCTAGTGACGGTTCACATCACGAAGGACCATCTGTGTCCTCTTGGGGAGTCTGGCTTTCCCACTAAGGGCAACAGGAAGGCATTGTAGGGTCTGTGCAGGATTCCAAGTGAAGGAAGATACTTAGTTACTGTTGACTTGCAGACGGTAAGTACACCTTTGGGTCACAAGAGACCATCTCTTGGGAGCTGAAGAGCTTAGGCCAAGGTTTTCCTGAGAAATCTAGTTTTGCAGAATGCTGTGAACCTTGATGCTCTGGTGACAGTGAATTAATGGTTTATTTTAGGAAGCACTACACAATTTTACTTAAGAGTGAGGATAGAACGTTGAGCTGTTTCTGACCTTTTATAAATGAGGTTTAAAATCAGATTAATCTCCACGGAGTGTTTAGCTCCAGGCACAATTAGTTTTCTGTAGAAAGGGCTTAGGCTGAACCAAATTATGCCATTGACCTGCCTGGTGGACATACAAATCATTCTGTTCTTAGGAAAAAAAAACTCACTGTCCCAAGGGAGTTGCTCCTTTCACTGCACCCTGATATTGAAATTGGTGCCCCTTAAATGATATCATATTCAGGGAACCAGCTATGCTGGAATCTACCTTAATCCGTAGACATTCCTGCCTCCCCTAGAGAGGTCACTAAAGGAGATAAGTACATAGCAGAAAGTGGTGAAGGGAAAGCAAAGGTATGCTTTATTGTTACCGGTCTCCTGCCTCTGATGTCAGATGAAGCAGGTGGCCTGAGCTAGAGACCTGTGGGGCCATTTCTGTCCTCTAAGCTCTAGTCTGGTCTCACCAGCAGCTGGTCACATGGGAGGACTGACAAGGTTGACAGTAGGGAGGGGAGAGCAGAGATAGGTGGCTGAGTTTCTCTCACTTGGAGAAAAGAAACTGGTTGAGTGTATACCACGTCTGAAATGAGGGAAAGGGAAGATTGCCCAAATCCCGTAAAGGACCTTTTTTGTGCTATTAATGCCGTTCTTTTTTGTGACAAAATGTTTCAAGTTTACAGAAAACTATGCAGAATAATATGAACACGCACATAGATGCTATCTAAGTCTATTGATATTTCATCATACTTTTAAAAAATACAGGTTTAAAAAAATAATAATACAAAACTGGCTAAAGCCTCCTGTGTTTGTCACCCCAAGCCTGTTCCACTTATTTCTTTATTGGTGGTAACTACTACTACTACTACCCTACTATACTTTAATATATTTCATTCCCATGTATGATTTCATATATGTGTATACACATATATATATGTCAGTATCCATAGCCATATTTTATTTTGCGTGTTTAGACATGTTACTTAGGAGAGGTCATGATGTGTGTAGTCTTTGGTAGCTTACCTTTTTTTAAAAAAAAAAATATTATGTTGATAAATGAGGCTTTTGTTTATTTGTTTTGCCTGCTTTATAGCACTTCGTTGTAGGACTATACCAAGGTTTATGTGTTTCCCCGTAGATGGTCACTTAGATATCCAGTCTTTGCTATTATAAACTTCAATGAAAGTTCTTACATACCTTCTTGTGCAATCTTGGAGAGTGTTTTTAGGTATAAACCTAGGATTTTAATTATTGGGCTGTAAGGTATGCATTTTCAGACTTACTAGAAGTTGCTAAATTACACCCCAAATGGTTTTAAGATTTTATGATTTTGTTTTTTTGTTTTTTGTTTTTTGGTTTTTTTTGAGACAGAGTCTCACCCTGTCACCCAGGCTGGAGTGCAGTGGTGTGATCTCGGCTCACTGCAACTTCCACCTCCTGGCTTCAAGCAATTCTCGTGCCTCAGCCTCCTGAGTGGCTGGGACTACAGGTGTGTCCCACCATCTCTGCTAATTTTTGTATTTTTTAGTAGAGACAGGGTTTCACCATGTCCAGGCTGGAAGATTTTATGATTTTTAAAATTGTGATCCTATACATCTTTTGCTAGATTCGTTTCTAAGGGGTATTTTTAAAATTACTTATTCTAATATCTCTTTAAAAAATTTTTATAAAGCTGGGATTATAGGCATGAGCCCCTCATCCAATTTATTATAATTTCCTATTACTGATATATTGGAGTATAATTGATTTCTGTATATTTATCTTACATTCAGAATGCTTGCCACACTTGCTTAGTAATTCTGGGACCTATAGATTATTTTAGATTTTTCTATGTAGACAGTCATGTCACTTTTAAATAGTAACCGTATTAAATCATTTGTTTTTTTCCAATGTTTGTACTTCCTTCTTTTATTGTACTTAGAACATTCAGTATAATGTTTAATAGATACATCGGACTTCTCTTGTTACAGATGTTAAATCCTTATATTTCACTGATAAGTAGCAAATTTGCAGTAGGTTTTTGGAAGATGTGCCTCCTTAAGGAAGTTCCTTTTGGTAATTGTAGATAGACTTGCTCAACCTCCACTCCACCTCCTTCTAGTGTGCCTTCCCATACTTGTGAAACTCAAAAGTTAAATACTGTATTTTCTCCAATTCCTTTACCGTTAGGATTCCAGATAGGAATTAATGTCCATTAATCAGTGAGATCTGGATTTGGAATTGACTTACATTGAGAGAGAGAGACGGTCTATGAAGCATCCATTTTCTGGTATGGATCAGAGCAGAAATGGTGGGGTTATAGAGCTTGCAACTGTAGCTACAGTTTTCTCCTTTTTGCTAGGCAGCTTCTTAATTGCAATGTGGCTCTGAAGTTTCTTCATCCCTCCCAATGGTCAGGTAAGTTATTTAAATACCTGTCTGTCATTGCTTACTACACTGTCCTTTTAATCTTCATTATATAAACAATAAGGACATATTTAATGCTCACCGTTAGTCTTGTGTTAATATCGCCCTAGTCATTTTGGTTGTCTGAGCCTCATTTTCCAGCAAATTCCTAAGGAAGTTCTCATGGGAACAATATTCTGTGGGTTTTTTTCTTTTCTTATTGAGACGGAGTCTCGCTGTGCCACCCAGGCTGGAGTGCAGTGGTGTGATCTTGGCTCACTGCAACTTCTGCTGCCTGGGTTCAAGTGATTCTTGTGCCTCAGCCTCCCAAGTAGCTGGGACTACAGGCGTGCACCACCATGCCCGGCTACTTTTTTTGTACTTTTAGTAGAGATGGGGTTTCACCATATTGATCAGGCTCGTCTTGAACTCCTGACCTCAAGTGATCCACCTGCTGCGGCCTCCCGAAGTGCTGGGATTACAGGCCTGAGCCACTGCGCCTGGCCTTTTTCTTCACTTCTGTTGTCCCTGTCCTGTTCAATTTTGATTCTGCTCCCTGCAGTTTTTCCTCACTGTGGAGTCTTGTCCTGGAAGGGAACCCTAGGGGGTCAGTTTTGAGAGCTCATTAATTAATTGCTCCAGCCCCTTCAGACCTTCCTGTGGGCCCCATTTACTTACCCACTATTGAAGAACATTGCCAGTATCAATTGCTGTTCTCAAACTGGCCCTCTGGGCTTTGCAGTGAATATCTGTTGATTGTTTTGTGTTCTTCAGTCCTTAGTTGGTTCAGGTACCTCGTGCCTCCCTGTGCTGCTTTCCACATTGATGCTGAGACCTCCCAGGACTCTGGCTGTTGATGCTCTGTCCTCGCCTCACTCATTTGTATTTTGGGATATGGGGGTTACATTTTAACCTAATGTTATTGTAAATACTGTGTCTCCTGCCCTTTTTTATGTGGGGATTTGGAAAGATCTAAAACCTTTGCTTCCACAGTCACAACTATCTTTCCAGAATTTCCCACCAGTAACTTTCTGACATGCACACTTAACTTACCAATGGGAAACATATTTTTTCTGCTCAGAGCCCAAGGTGAGTCACACAGGCCTTACTCTTACTCCCTATGCTGGCAAGTGGATGTTGTCTAGTTAACGTTTTCTTAGAGGATTACTTTCTGGCTTTATGTGATACTGTTTCTCAATCATTCCTTGTAGAGACTCAGTATGTTCCAGCTTTTTCCATTGTGTGTATGAAAACCTCACTTCCTGGTCCCTGGAACTGGTCTAGGCTGCGTAGCATGTGCTGATGCACTTACTTTCTGGTTTATAGTTCTCTCTGATTTCAACCCCCAAGGATTTTCTTTCCTTTCTTGTGAGCTCAACTATACCTCTAAAAACCATATTTGATATATGCTATGTAGTACTTGTAGATAGCTTTTTAGCTGGAGGGTTTTCAGATTACCTAATGAGCCATTTTACCAGAAACGGATACCCTGTACATAAAATTTTACCTTGGAAAGACTGCCCAGTAGGAATGATTATATTTTCAACAGTTAGAGAACTAACTCATTCCTAGAAGATGAGGGGAGGATGGGAGGAGGGGAGAGCATGGCAAAGAGAGAGTTGTAAGAGCATCTTCTGTTCAGAGACCTTCATCTGCATTTGGGCCATTAGACTGTGGTCCATGGGCCAGCAGCTTTAGCATAACCTGGGAAAGCTTGTTAGCAGTGCAGAACCTCAGCCATGTATGGTGGCTTGCACCTGTAATCCCAGTACTTTGGCAGGCCGAGGTGGGAGAATTGCTTGAGGCCAGGGAGTTCAAGACCAGCTTGGGCAACATAGTAAGACCCTGTCTCTACAAAAAAAAAAAAAAAAAAAAAAGAGTCTTAGGCCCCACCCTGACCTACTAACTGAGAATCTGCGTTTTAACAAAATCCCCAGATGATTTGCATGCATATAAAAATTTGAGAAGCACTGACTTAGACTCTTTCTGATGTAACTACCTTCCTTAAAATGCCTACTTCTTTGGGGTTAATGACCTTCATCCACTCTTGTCATCACTTCTAGCTTATTCTTTTTTCTCCAGTTAATTTTTAAGCACTTTCCTCAAATAACTTTTGTACTGAAGTTTTTGAGAAAAGTTCTTATTGATGCTGTATTATGTTGAGGATGCGATTTGAAAAAAAAAATTTAGGAAGCATTAATATAGTATGTTGTCATTGAATATGACAGCAAAATCTTAAGGGCAAAGCTGTTAGGAAATTCTCAGGGCATTTACTTTTTCTTCAACTCTGGCGAGTAGAGGGCTAAGAAAGTAAAGCATTCTGCAGTTTGTATAGAGAAATTTAGACCTGGCTATTCTTCACTGGAGTATTTGCTTACAGAGCATCCATATTTCCTAAAATCCTGTGATTGGATTATTGAGCTACTGATTGGACTTACTACAAATATTCAAAAATACGAGAATATCTTTTCAAAGCAGATACAATTAAAATAAAGGAAAATTCTCTAGAGATAGTTCAAGTTGTTGTGATGGCTTTATCTGCTAAAATTTTAGTTTAGTTCAGCTAGCAGATAATTTATCAGCAAGTTCATGATACATGGAATTCAGGTTATGTGTAGACTGAAAGCTCTCTGGGCTGACACCTCTCTGGGCAGACACCACATTATTCCTGTATCTGCAGCTCTTAGGACAGTGGCTAACACATAATTGGTATTCAATAAATACTTTTTGACTGAATGAATGAATTTTTAGTGAATAAAGAATAAAGTGTTGAAGTAGTCCGAAGGACTTTAACATTTACATTTTCTTTTTCTGTAGATCATTTGATAGGTATATTGTTGGATGTAATTAAAATAAGAAGGGCTCTATATGTCTACCAGTAGGACACTAGTTAAATAAACAATGATGCATTTACACAAAGGTATACCATGAATCTATACAAAGGAATGAAGATTTTGTGTGTGTATGTGTGTGTATGTATGACTATATGGTGATTATCTGTATAAAGAAAAAAAGAGAAATTCCTGAAACTTGAAAACAAACTGAAACAAATAAGTACATGTCAAGTTGGTTGTATAACCACAGAAAGGAAATGATTATAAGTGTTGTTCAAATACAGTATTTTGACTTTACATCTCCAGAAGGTGATACATCCTGAAGATAAAGAGAACTGCAAAAAAAATGTAAAACTATTTGTTCATAATAAAAAAATACTGTTTTGTGATTGGCATTATAAAATATCATATATATAATGTTAGTGTCAGTAGAAACCAAGATTTTCAACCTAAGACCAAAACAAGATACAAGAGTAAAATTCAACTCAAAACACTGCAGTATTAAATTTGAATTGGAAATAGTACTTTGAATTCATTATTTTTTTCTAAAAAGTATTTCCTAATTCTGTCCACTGAAAAGGTCTTTGAAGCAATGACATCTCAGTAGCAATTAGCATGCTTAGCACTCAAATTATGCTTTCTAATAGCATTGCCCACTAAAAGAAAACCAGGTCTCTTTGGAGAAGTGGCTGATTCCAGCTCTTGGGCAGTAAATGTCATGTTGAACCTGGGCTATCTTATGCCAGAAAGCAGGGGAACCGTGAAAGACTGCTGGGGTCCTGTCAGTAAGACTCAGGAGCTACCTTGAAGGAGTGTCCAGTGGCCACAGATGAAACTGCTCACATCAAAAAGAATAGTGAATGCAAAAGATTTATACACATTGAATGCATAAATATCCATGAGTTCATAAAAACACTTTGAAAGGCGTTAACATCATTGAAGGTTGTTAGGGTATCCAAGTCGTTACTGTGAAAGGAAAGCAGCATATTTATCCAAACTTTCCGGTATAAACTGTGTTGAAAATAACCATAACCAAATGGATGACTGAGAGAAAGGTTTTTTTTTGTTTTTTTTTTTAAGACAGGGTCTCACTCGGCCGGGCGCGGTGGCTCAAGCCTGTAATCCCAGCACTTTGGGAGGCCGAGGCGGGCGGATCACGAGGTCAGGAGATCGAGACCATCCTAAAAAAAAAAAAAAAAAAAAAAAAAACCCCAACCAAAACACCAAACACAAAAAAAAAAACAAAAAAACCAAACAAACCACACACCAACAAAAAAACAACACAGGCTAACACAATGAAACCCCGTCTCCACTAAAAATACAAAAAAATTAGCCGGGCGTGGTGGCGGCACCTGTAGTCCCAGCTACTCGGGAGGCTGAGGCAGGAGAATGGCGGGAACCCGGGAGGCGGAGCTTGCAGTGTGCCGAGATCGCGCCACTGCACTCCAGCCTGGGCGACAGAGCGAGACTCCGTCTCAAAAAAAAAAAAAAAAAAAAAAAAAAAAAAAGACAGGGTCTCACTCTGTCGCCCAGACTGGAGTGCCATGGCATGATCTTGGCTCACCACAACCTCTGCTTCCTAGGCTCAAGCGATTCTCCTGCTTCAGCCCCCTAAGTAGCTGAGATTACAGGTGTGTGCCACTACTGTCCGGCTACTTTTTTTGTATTTTTAGTAGAGACAGGGGTTTCACCATGTTGGCCAGGCTGGTCTCGAACTCCTGACCTCAAATGATCCACCCACCTCGGCCTCCCAAAGCACTGGGATTACAGGCGTGAGCCACCATGCCCAGCCCACAAAGTTCTTTTTAACATATTTCTTGAGATAGAATTCATATATCATAAAACTCATTTAATAAATGGTTTTTATTCACAAAATTGTCCAAACATCACCACAACCCAAGTTTAAAATATTTTCATTAACTCCAAAAGAAGCCCTGTACTCCTTAGCAGTCACACCCCATTCTCTTTCACCTTCACAGCCCTAGGCAAATACTGATATGTTTTCTGTCTCTGTGGATTTGCCTGTCTTCCAGACCCTTTAGATAAATGGAAACTGTAGTTAAATATGTGCTCTTTTGTGATTGGCTTCTTTCACCAAGCAAAATGTTTTCAAGGTTCATCCACGCTGCAACATGATCAGTACTTTATACCTTTTTATTGCTGAATAATAAGAATGAAGTTCTCAGCCTGGCCAACATGGTGAAACTCCGTCTGTACTAAAAATACAAAAATTAGCCGAGCATGGTGGTGAGCACCTGTAGTCCTAGCTACTAGGTAGGCTGAGGTGTGAGAATCACTTGAACCTGGGAGGCGGAGGTTGCAGTGAGCCAAGATCGCACCACTGCACTCCAACCTGGGTGACAGAGTGAGACCCTGTCTAAAAAAAAAAAAAAATTACAAAGCATCATTTTGCAGCTTCTAATATAATAATGGGCAAGTGATGTTTAAAATTATCAGTGAGTGTGTTATCAGTGAAAGAGAAAGGTGGATGGAAAGGTATAAAATTGGATGAATCACACCAGTGAACCCTGAACTCAGTGGTAAATCTTAAAATTATTAAATCATTCAGACTGTCACGTATTACATGCCTCCTATTTTTTTTAAATGAAACGACTACCATATTATTTTGGAAACTAATCAAACTTCTAGAGTTAACTTTCAGTTTCTGAAGGCTAGAGAAACGTGTTACCACAGAAATCCAAAATGTGTGTGTGACATTCTATAGGACAAATGACTCAATTGTCTTTAGCAAATAAGTAGCATAAAAAAGAAGAGGGAGAGGGATTCAATTTATGCTTTAGATTAAGAGATTTAAGAACATAACCAAATGCAATGTGTGAATCTTGTTTGGATTCTGATGGGAACAAACCAACTGAAAAAAGACATCTTTGTTACAGTTGGAGAAATTTGAGGATGACTGGGTTTCAGACAATGTTAAGAAATTGCTGTCATTTTGTTAAGCATAGTAACGGCATTGTGATTATGTTTTAAAAAACATCCTTACCAGTTGAAGTATTTACAGGGAAAATGATGGATGTGTGGGATTTACTTTAAATTACCAGCAAACAGAGTGGGTGTAGCAGGATTAATGAAACAAGATTGGCTATGTGTCAGTAACTGTTGAAACTAGATGATAGATTCATAATTTTTTTTTTTTACATTTCTCTCTAATGAATGCTTGAAAATTTTTATAATAATTTTTTTAAAAGAGTCCTAGATGCTTAGAGTCAAGAAGCAATTTCATCTAGAATATAACTTGTCAGAATATGTGCTTTTCTGAGAAAAAGACTCAGAACTTCTGTTTTTTCTTAAATGCTTAACATTTATTTTGGTCTTTTTGATTTTGAAGAGTTCTGGGATTTTCTGTTAAATAAAGGGCAGCCTTTCAAAAGAGAGACAAATGTTGGCAATGGAGATGCCAATAGTGGAATAGGAATTTGGTCAAAACAAGAAATATATAGGCCTACATAGAAACTTACGACTATTTTGAAGGCTCCTTCTCCCCAGGCTGCATTTTCTATGACAAATTTCTGTGAATCTAAACTATTTTAATCTTTCTTGAGAGGCAAAATACTGCCACGGTTAGACGTTTGAAATCAGACAGACCTATATTCAAATTCCAACTCTTGTCACTTATGAGTTGTGATGGAGGGCAAATTTACTTAAACTCCTCAAACCTCAGTTTCTTCAACTGTGAAATGGGAATCATGATGGTATTTACTTCATAGAGTTGAAATGAGGATTAAATTATCCCTTTTGACATACGGTGTGGTTTAAGTTATGTGTTTGGAATACCATGAGTATCTATGGAGTCCTAGCTGGTGTGTGTGTATGAGAAAACTAGAAACTAAAGCACATGGGTATGTGGACACAAATGCCTTTCGTCTGCCTTTACAGCCCTTTCTCAATAGAGAGAACACAGCCTTGTGTTTCAATATAAGGAATCAGTGAAGTAAATTTGCACAAAATTCCTATACTTCTGGGGTTAAGAACTCAGAAGGGCAATTCCAAATATTTGTCTCATTTCTCTTTGGACTCTATTGATCTTCTTCGCCTCTTCCAATAAATGAGTGTGATATTTGAAAACCTGGCTATGGACTGGTTGAGACAGGCACCGCTAGATGCCACCTGACTACAAAGATGAGCAAGCCCCAGCTATACCTGCAAGAAGACTTGGGGCATGTCTGTATATCTTAAGGGAAGACGGAAGAACCAGTGGTGGTGTAAAAGGCAAATTTTACTTTTTAATTTCTTTAAATTTTATTTTTAATTGACAATTATATATATGGGGTATATGATGTTTTTTTACACATGTATAAATTATGGAATGATCACATCAAGGTAATTAGCCTATGTCACCTGAAATATTTACCGTATCTTTGTGACGACAACATTTATTTTTTATTTTTTTATTTTATTTTACTTTTTTGGAGACAGAGTTTGGCTCTGTTGTGCGGATTGGAGTACAGTGGCACGATCCTGGCTCGTTGCAAATTCTACCTACCAGGCTCAAGCAATCGTCTGCCTCAGCCTCCCAAGTAGCTGGGATTATGGGCACATGCCACCACACTTGCTTAGTTTTTGTGTTTTTTTTGTAGAGACAGGGTTTCACAGCCTTGCCCAGGCTGGTCTTGAACTCCTGAGCTCAAGTGATCTGCCTGCCTTTGCCTCCCAAAGTGCTGGGATTACAGACATGAGACACTGCACCTGGCCCTGGGTGAGAACATCTAAAATCCTCTTTTTTAGCTATTTTGAAATATCCATTATTAACTGTAGTTCCCTTTGCTGTGCAGTAGAACATCAAAAGGTATTCCATCTGTGTAACTAACTTTGTATCCATTTGCCCAACATTGTCCTTTTCACTTTCTACTTACTCCCATCCTCAGCCTCTGGTAACCACTATTCTACTCTCTACTTCTGTGAGTCCAACTTTTTTAGATTTTACGTGTAAGTGAGATAATATGGTATTTGTCTCCCTGGGCCTGACTTATTTCACTTAACATAATGCCCTGTAGGATCACTGATATTTCACAAAAGACAGAATTTTCTGTTTCTTTTTTTAAGGCTGAGTAGTAGTCCGTTGTTTGTATTTACCACACTTAATATATCCATTGGTAGGCATTTAGATTGTGTCCGTATCTTGGCTGTTGTGAATAATGCTGCAGTGAACATGAGAGTTCAGACATCTCTTTGACATACTGATTTTGATTTCTTGGATATGTACCAATAGTGGGATTGCTGTATGGTATGGTAATTCTATTTTTAATTTTTGAGGAACCTCCATACTGTTTTCCAAAATGGTTGTACAAATTTCCAATACCACCAAGAGTGTATAAGGATTCCCCTTTCTCCACATTCTCACCAACGCTTGGTATTGTTCATCTTTTTGATAGCAGGCATTCTAACAGTTGTAAGGTGATTTCTCATTGTGGTTTTAATTCACATTTCTCTGATGATCAGAAATGTTTAGCATTTTAAAAATGTATCTGTTGAACATTTGTATGTCTTCTTTTGAGAAATGTCTATTCAAGTCCTTAGCCCATTTAAAATTTTTCATTTTACTTCTTTTTTTAGAGATGGGTCTTGCTATGTTGCCCAGGATTGAGCACAATGGCAATTCACAGGCATGATTATAGCACACTACAGCCTTGAACTTCCAGCCTCAAGTGATCCTCTTGCCTCAGTCTCCTGAGTAGCTGGAACTACAGATGTGCACCACTGTGCCCAGTCTGCCTATTTTTTAAGAGAGTTACTTGTTTTGTTGTTATTGAGTAGTTTGGGTTCCTTATACATTTTGGATACTAGTTTCTGATTCAGTGTAGGATTTGCAAGTATTTTCTCCCAGTCTGTAGGTTGCCTCTTCATTCTATTGTTCTCTTTGCTGTGCAGAAGTTTTTTTAGTTTGATGCAGTCTCATGTGTCTATGCTTGGTTTTGTTGCTTGTGTTTTTAAGGTCGTATCCAAGAAATCTCTGCCTAGATCGATGTCATGGAACTCTCTCCCTGTTTTCTCCGGGTAGTTTTACAGTTTCAGGGTCTTACACTCAAGTATTTAATCCATTTTCAGTTGATTCTTGTGTAAGGGGTGAGATACGGATTCATTTTCATTCTTCTGTAGGTGGATATGCAATTTTCCCAATACTATTTATTGACAAGACTGTCTTTTCCTCATTGTGTATTCCTGATGCTTTTGTCAAAAAAATTTTTTTTTTGAGATGGACTCTCGCTCTGCCGCCCAGGCTGGAGTGCAGTGGCCGGATCTCAGCTCACTGCAAGCTCCGCCTCCTGGGTTCACGCCATTCTCCTGCCTCAGCCTCCCGAGTAGCTGGGACTACAGGCGCCCGCCACCTCGCCCGGCTATTTTTTTTTTTTTTTTTTTTTTTTTTTTAGTAGAGACGGGGTTTCACCGTGTTAGCCAGGATGGTCTCGATCTCCTGACCTTGTGATCCGCCGGTCTCGGCCTCCCAAAGTGCTGGGATTACAGGTTTGAGCTACCGCGCCCGGCCTGCCTTTGTCAAAATTTTATTGGCTATTGGTGTGTGGTCACTGGGGGCCAGGAACGAGTCCTGGTGCACAGTAGTCCTGTGCAGAGTTTCCAGTTTCCTTCCCCGTCAGCCCAGCCTTCCTCTGTCCACTCTTGGTGCCTTCCCCTTAAAGGTCTGTTAGGAGTGTACCAGTCATCTTGGTCCCTTGGTGACAGCTGTTCTACCTGACTGTCTAGTTGGCATCTTCTCTCTTTTTTTTTTTAATCTAGCTAAGGCTTTCTCAGTTGTGTTTGTCTTTCAAAAAACCAACTCAGTTTTGTTGATCTTTTAGATTGTTTTTCTAGTTTCTATTTCATTTATTTCTGCTCTGATCTTTATTATTTCCTTTTTTTTTTTGGTAACGTTGAGCTTCGTTCTTCTTTTTCTAGTGCCATAAGCTATAACATTAGGTTGTTTATTTGAGATCTTTCCTTTTTTTTTTTGATATAGGTATTTATAGGTATAAAATCTCTCTTATTACTGCTTTTGCTGCATCTCATAAGTTTGAATATGTTGTGTTTCCATTTTCCTTTGTCTCAATATATTTTTATATTTTCTTCTGTAATTGGACCCAGTAGTCATGCAGGAACATATTATTTAGCTTTCATATATTTGTTAATTTTCTATGATTTTTCCTGTTACTGATTTTTAGTTTCATCTCATTGTGATCAGAGAAGATACTTGATATAATTTCAGTCTTCTTTGATTAAGATTTGTTTTGTGGCCTAACATGTGATCTATCTGGATAATGTTACATATGCACTTGAGAAAAATGTATATAAAAGTAAATTTTAGAGTTGGAATTTTTCATTGGCTCTTGGCTTCCCCACATACCTTTGGTAACTCACCTCACCTCACCTCTTTAAACCTCCATTTTCTCATCTGTAAAGTGAAGATCTTTGCTTCACCAAGTTGTTATATGCATCAAAGGAGACCATAGTATTGCTTTTGAAGTATAAAAGGCCATACAAATATTAACTGATATTTTCTAGAGACTGTGTAATAGAGTATATCAGACTTCTTTTGGGATCCCAAGAGGACGTCCCATCGGAACAGCCCAGGAGTGGCCTCTGATGGGTGCTGTGAATGCTAGGTGGCTTTGAGAGCTCCTTGGACTCTCCTCAGTCATGAGTTGGGTCTAGTGAGGGTCTAAGAAGAGTGTTAGTCTCCTTTATTTTGTTCTCAGCCTCCCTCTGCTGCTCCTGGGCTCAGCCAAGGAAGCTTCACTGGCTATGGTCCTTGGCCCATATTGCAGTGACCTTCGGGGCATGCAGGAAAGCCATACACAGTCCCTGGTGCCTTCATATATCTTTACTGGATTCCCAAGGCATCCTGGCCAGTGTACTAGGTGTTGGTATATATTATGAAGAAAGAGACATGGAGTTTATAAGTCTGGGGAGAAGTCTGCTGGGTTCTCCAGGTGTCTTGTCAAGCACTGTCCGGTAGCACTTCCTACAATGGTGGTAATGTTTATAGATCTGTGCTATAGATCTATAACTGCAATGTTGTGGTCCTATGCCATGCATGAGAGTTGGGCTCTTAAAATGTGGTTTGTGCAAATGAGGGACTAAATGTCTAATTTAACTTAATTAATGTAAAGGTCACATGTGGCTAGTGGCCATTATATTGTACAGCATTGGTCAGTGCTAGAAACTTCCTGAGAAGGTTAGAAGGGCGCCTAAGCTGGCCAGAGGCTTGACTTCTCTTCCTAAGAAAGGGCTGTGAGACCCAGAAGTGTCCCGAGTCCAGGCCTTTGCTCTGTCTCCCACTGTGTGTATGGATTTTTCATGCCACTTGACCTCTTCCCTGTTTAGTTTTTTGATCTGTAAAACAGGAACAGAGGGAAAATTGGATTAATTTTTTAATTGCTAAACCCTTGACTCTATTGTGATTTACCTTTTAATCCATATGTAACAGATTACTACAAATGTGATTGGCTTAAAACAACAGAATTTTATTCTCTTTCAGCTCTGGAGACCAGAAGTCTGAAAGCAGTTTCATTGGGCTGAAACCAGGGTATTAGCAGAACCACCCTCCACTGTAAGCTCTAGGGAAGAATCCATTCCTTCACTCTTCTCGCTGCTGGTGGCTGCTGGCATGTTTTGGCTTGTAGCTGCATCGCTGTGATCGCTCCCCCAGTGGTCATGTGACATTCTCCTCTTCTGTGTTTAATCTCCCTCTGCCTCTTTCTTATAAGGACATTTGTGATTGCATTTAGGGCCCCTGCTAGATAATTCAAGGTTATCTCTTCATCTCAAGATCCTTATTTAGGCCGGGCATGGTAGCCTATTCCTCTAATCCCACCTACTTGGGAGGCTGAGGTGGGAAGATGGCTTGAAGCTAGGAGTTTGAGACCGGCCTGGGCAACATAGTGAGACCCCATCTCTAAAATAATGCAAAAATCAGCCAGGTGTGGTGGCATGTACCTGTAGTCCCAGCTACTCAGGAGGCTGAGACAGGAGGATCACTTTAGCCCAGGAGTTCAAGGCTGCAGTGAGCTATAATTGCTACTGCTCTCCAGCCTGGGCAACAGCATGAAGCCCCACCTCAAAAAAAAAAAAAATTGAATTATATCTGCTAAGATCCGTTTATTTCACATAAGGTACCATGTATGAATTCCAGGGATTTGGACATGATATTTTGGGGTGCCATTATTCGGCCAACTATACCTAGTAATACTCATTAATAGTGGACTCGCTTTAGATGAAATGCTGTGGCGATGTCATGGGATGTGTAGAAGTTGCTGCCTGTCTGCCAGGATCTCCAGAGAGAGTTTTCTCAGTGTTCCGAATAGAGGCCCAAGTTTGATAAAAATCTTGAGATTGCTCCCTTCCCTGTTTCTACCATGAATTACCTTGATTGGTTTATGGCAGCTCATCTTACTGAAAGGTTGGTCAACTTACAAATGTGCCCCACTGCACCCTCTACCAATATTTGAATTATTCCCCATATCACCTCCAATTCCTAAAACGTGTGGAAGGAAATTTGACTGGGATTTGAGTTAGGAAAACGCAAACTATATTGCATCTGAGTGAGAGGAGAGAGCATTTGTTCTATCAGCTGGGTAAGCGATGTTTCTCTAGTAGTGTACTCACAAATTAGAAAATATAGAGGCTTGGCCCTGACACAGCCCAAGAACAGCTTGTGACTCTGCTTCGGAATGTCATGTTTTACTGTTATTTAATCAAATCTGAGAGCAGTGGTTGGGAAGTGGGTTTTGTAAATATTGCTCTGAAGCATTCACATTTCAACAGAAAACAGATGTCAAGTGTTTTCATTATTATCCATATGCAGAGTTACTGGAATAAAACACAAATCTACTTCTTGGTAAAGCAAAACACCTGCAAAGGCCTGGAGTTGGCAGGGGCAGGGAGAGGGTGGGGGGAATATATATTTGTAAAGTTTGAATAAGGAATAAAGTTGGCTGGAAGACCTTCATTTTTTCAAAAGAAACCTAAAAATGAAATATTTATAACTAGAGGGATATAGGAACACAATTATAATTTAAAGTGTGAGTCACAACACTGTCTTGTTCAACCAGGGAACAAAATGACTTAGAGGCAGAATAAAATTACTTCATTTATGTGTCTTAAGAACATGACATTCTTTCAGTCTGCTCATGTCCTTGGGTTAAATGGCAGAGTGTTCTGTTCCCTGAGGTGATCAGCGGCGTTATTACTGGTCATTCGTCTGGGGTGACTTTTCCAAGAATTAATAATGATAACAGTAACAGCTCACTGCCAAGCACTGCGCTTTACTTATGTCATCTCACTTAATCATGTTGCCTTGTTGGGTAAGTATCATTGTCCCCATTTGATAGATAAGGAAACTGAGGCTTGGAGAAGCTTGACCACTTACCCAAACCCACTCAGTTACTAGCTGTCAGAGCTGAGGTTTGAAACAGTGCCCTTGATCTGGAGCCCAGCTCTCAGTCACTTGCCCTACCCTCCCGAATGAGATGGGCTTGGGTACTCCCCTCACTTTCTTTTGAAAGACTATGTAACTACCTCCTCTAGCAAATTTCACTCTATGTTTGGTCATGGTCACCGTCAGTAGAGAGGGATTAACTTGCACACTAAGGTTTTGACTTTTTTGCAGCATCTGGGCATTTATATATATATACACACACACACACATACACACACATATATATATGGAGTGCAGTGGTGTGATCTTGGCTCACTGCACTCCACTGTGTGTGTGTGTGTGTGTGTGTGTGTGTGTGTGTAAAAAGATACATATCTATGTATATACAAAAATACTTATATATGTATATATTTAAAATACATATACATGTATATATAAAAAATTGTGTGTGTGTGTATATATATATATTTTTTTTTGAAATGGAGTCTTGCTCTGTTGCCCAGGCTGGAGTACAATGGTGCAATCTTGGCTTACTGCAACCTCCACCTCCTGAGTCAAACAATTCTCCTGCCTCAGCCCCCTCAGTAGCTGGGATTACAGGTGTGTGCTACCATGCCTGGCTAATTTTCCCATTTACAGTAGAGACGGTTTCACCATGTTGGCCAGGCTGGTCTCAAACTCCTGACCTCAAGTGATCCGCCTGCCTCAGCCTCCTAAAGTGCTGAGATTACAGGCATAAGCCACCATGCCCAGCCTTATGTATTATTATTATTTTTTTTACTGTGACTATATCTCTTCAAACCTCCTCATATTTCTAAATGAGAGATGAGATAGAACTCAATAGCTTCCCAGGAATAGAGAAGATCTCCCCACATCTAAAGAAAATTTCATTTACTTTCTCACAGGGGGATATTTCTTCTTCAGATTCCTAGTCTGCCTTTTACTACTGCTGAGTTAACACCCTGGGTTTCAGTGTGCTTATGCAGGCCCTTGAGTTCTGTGAGCTGGTGCCATGAGGTGCTGGCTTCACTCATGTGCTCTTACTCAGGGAGTTTTCCTTGAGCTCCCTCTCTGTGCTGGGCCAGGGCTTATGTCGGGGACACACTTTGTGAATATATCAGGCCATGCCCCTGGCCTCCCAGAAGCCTCCGCATTTGCAGTGAGGGCACTGCCAGCCTTTTTGCCTAGACAGTGCCGTGTTGTGCAGGTGTATCCTGCCTATTGCAGGCTGTTCATCGAGCCTGGCCCTGACCCACCACCTTCCCAAGCAGGGGGACCATAACGATGTCACCATACCTTTCCAGGTGCCTCTAGGGGGCGCTGCTGCCCCTGGTTGAGAACCAGTGCTGGGAAGTGGCAAGTTTGGATAGAGTCCCCAACAATTCCGTCTTGGGTGTGGTACCCACTTGTCTTTATTTCTAGGAATTTGGCCCATTCTAAGTTAGGATGGCAGAAGTAGATATTTGAAAAAGGAGAAGGAAAACCAAATCCATTTATCAGGGTCCTGCACTGACAGTGGCTGATCTCAGTAGTAGAAAGTTGGTGTGTTTAGCTGTTCCCCACTGAGGCTGCCTTCCACAATCTTTCTTCACTCCGTTCCCTGCTCACCCCTACCCCAGTTCCATCAAAAGGTAAATTACATGAACCTTAACCACTCCCAGCCTGAAGCAGAGGCTGAGGAAGACCTTGGTCAGGAGGGAGAATGGAAGGGTTGAATGGCCCAGAGCACTGTGGCTGATGATGGAGAGGGAGGAAGTCTCCCTACTAAGACTGATAGGCAGCTTAAGGGCAAAAGCAAAGACATCTTTTTCCCATCCTCTAGAATCCGTGTGTGTGCTGATTCAGCTAATAGCAAGATTTTCCCAGTAAACAGACTATACCCTCCCTCCATTCTTATTGTTAACAACATAGCAAAGGAGTGACACAGACAAGAGCAGAGAGGATGGGGCCCTGCCCTTGAAAATCTATTGTTTGACCATTCTCCCTCGTGAAACCTGCCAAGTGCTAAGCGTTGTCTAGGGTCTGGGAGTGAATGAAATAAACAAAATCCTTGCCCATGTGGAGTTTAGACACTAGAGTGACAGATGGTTGAAAGAAAATCTACAAGATTAACAAATTTTAAAGTTGGACCCAGTATGCACTGGTAGGGATGTAGAGGGGCAGAACTCTCATACGTGGTTTGTGAAGGTTGGTACAACCTCTGTTGAGAACAACAAAAGTTATGACTCAATCATGCCACTCCTGTTTACATTCCCCAAAGAAACTCCTACAGATACAGAGTCAAAAGTGTCTACAACAGCTTTTTTTTGTAGTATTAAAGAAAAAAGAACAAAAATGTTTATGAACCGGAGAATGAATAAATACACTGTAGTACATTCGTACTTGGAATGCATCAATGAAAATGTGTGACATGCAGGGCCTGATTAGAAAGAAGGATGACCCATCGTTCTTGCCTGTGATTGGTTCCCACCATACTCTCTCCCTGTCTGTCTGCTTGCTGAATATAAGAGGAAGCATGTTGCTCTGCTTGCCCATGGCAGCCTTCCTCCAACAGAAGAACAGCCTTAAAAAGTAACTGACACTGTAAATGGTAGAGTAGAGAGACGATTAAATCCATGTCAACTCTATCACCCTGGTTCTGAGGCTGTTGCTGTTTCAGAATGTGAGTCGGGCATTGTTCTTGAGGCTAAATCTACCTTGGTTTGCGTTTTCCATTGTCTGCAAGACATGCACCACATAGGTTGCTATGGAAGCGTACAGCAATCATTTCCTAATCAGCAGGAAAATTGTGTCTTAATTTACTCAATTTTAAGTTTTTCTCTATTTTTACTTAAACATTTGCATCTGCTTGGTTGGCTGGTTCTGTCAGTACTAGCAAGAGTTAGCCTTTAAGGAAACCCATGAACACAAAGAAACCAACCTTAATGGAAAAAATCATGAAGAGTCCAACATGGCTGGTGTATCAGCTTATCTTTTTCTGAGAACATGAGTCTTAGTTTCCATTGTATTAACTGGTGTCTACTGTAACAAAGTACCACAAACACGATTAAACCAGCAGGAATATACTTTTTCACAATTCCGGAGGCCAGAAATCTGAAATCAAGGGATTGGCAGGACGTGCTCCCTCCAAAGGCTCTAGGGGGAATTCCATTTGTTCCTTGACTTTTCCATCTTCTGGGGGCTCATCACTCTGATTTCTGCCTCTATCTTTGCATGGTCTTCTTGTGTCTTTGTGTCTCTCCACTGCTATCTCTTATAAGGACGCTTATCACTGGATGTAACCCCAGCTGGGTAACCCAGAATGATCTTACCTCAAAATCCTTAACTTAATTACACTTGCAAAGACCAGTTTCCCAAATAAAGTCACACTCACAAGTTCTGGGGATTAGGATATGGACATATCTGTGTAGGGCATCATTCAACCAACTACAATGTGTGTGTTCTTTGTTTTGATTTTATAGTGCAAACAGATAACATGAGCTTATTTTCAACTTAAAAAGTGGTTCCTGATTCATAAAAATAGGAAAAAATAGGTCAGTATTTACTGGTGCTCCGTAGAAAACATTGTCTTCTCTTACCCGAGTTGGATAACAGCTTAGTTGACACTTGAGAGAGAATTTTTTTAAGATTTTAATAGAGGAAATATGATTGTGCAATATAAATGTTGGACAACATGTTCTTGATAGTGTGAGTTCCTTGCTCCCTGCGAGAGAGGCCATGTTCAGCCTCAAATATGTCCCAGGACAAATGTAGACAAAGAGGCTCAGCATCAAATATGGGCGTTCCAGAAAAGGAAAATATGAATAAAATTAGCAGAGAGCAGATGGGCGTGAGAAGGGAAACAG
This sequence comes from Macaca thibetana thibetana, assembly GCF_024542745.1. Lineage (NCBI taxonomy): Eukaryota > Metazoa > Chordata > Mammalia > Primates > Cercopithecidae > Macaca > Macaca thibetana. Next base: position 23,976,507 of record NC_065597.1, on the reverse strand, counting down.
TGTCATGTTTTGAGGCCATTTCACCTCCTCTGAGAGGTGGTAGAGAGATCCCAGAAGGACAGCTGTGAACATTGGAAAGGAAGTAAAGGACATTGAACCTGGAATCAGATAGACCCAATTGAAGCCTTTGACATATTTCCAGATGTTCTTGGGGAAGCAATGTGTGCATCCTGAATCAATTTTATCTCCTCCACATGGTAGAAATTTTATTAAGTGGAGATGACCATGCATACCTCTCAGGGTTGTTATGAGGATAAACTGATTTATCCTCTGTGAGAGTACTTTCCCCATAGTAGAGGCTTAGGACATTTCTGTCAAGTTAGAATCTGAACTAGAAATGTCTTCAGTGAGTGACAGGTTGGAAACACCCACAGTATGAGGGTGTTATCACAATTCTTTCAGATTCACCAGTTTCTACGAGGTTTCGACTTGAAATGGAAAGGTCAGGATAAATAAACTGGAGTTCAGTTTCTAGCCATGATGGAGTCACTGATACGGATTATCTTTCCCATGCAAACAACTTGGCCTGGCCAAAATATGTAGGGCAGCTTTTTATTTTCACCATCCCTGACAGTGGATAGTAGATATAGCAAGACTTTGGTCCTTGGGAGTAGAGAAATTCATCATCAGATTCCCATGATTGTCCAGCTCCCTGACTGGGGACATTATTCCAACTGTAGAATAAAGAACTGGAATTTGAGCAAAGGACAGTGATCCTACTGACTGAAGGAGGAAGAGATCAGCGTTCAGGGGAACAGAAGAAGTTGGAACCTGTGAGGTGGGAGATCGGAGAGGAGGGAGCTATCCAGAGGGAGCTGTGTGTGCAGATTCTCTGAGTTGGTGCCTGAGAGACACATGTGCACACAAGACCACCTGAGGCTCATCAGAGAGTGGCTGCTTCAGGGGTGAGAGTGGAATATAGGTACCAGAAGGTGGGCAGTGCGAAGGATGAGCAGTTCTGGGGCACGGTGGAGTTTCAGGTTCTGCCAGGGTAGAGAGAGATCATTAATGGCTGATTAATCCCCTTGGTACCCAGCTGAGGTGCCAGAAAGGCCACATCTAAGCAGCAGGGTTTTCTCTAGAGTAGGGTTTCTCCCAGGTAGTATTGCATTTTGGACAAGAGATTTCTGAGTAGGGGCATCCTTTGCATTGCAGGATATTTAGCAGCATCCGTGGCTCCACTCATTAGAGGCCTGTAGCACTCCACCACCAACATGTGATATCTAAAAAGACATTGCCACATGTCCCCTAGGTGCAGAATTGCCTCCAGTTGAGAACCGCTGCCCTAGAGTAAGACCTACCTCGTACCTTGTACTTACCTAACAAAACCCTGAATAAACTCCTGATAAGATTAGCAGTGAGGGCAGGGTTTAAAAGTTGAGTCCTCAAGTTAGAGGGGCCTGGGAAACACTTTGGGCTTTCCAGAGATCCATACTAACCACTCATAAACCTACATAAGTTCAAGATGATCAGCCACTAAATGAACTGCAGAATCAATGCCTTTCAGGAGAAAATAAGAAAATTCAGGTACATGTACAGTAATATGTACAATACATAGCCTACTATGTGTTAATCACAATGCCCATTTTTCAAACAAGAAATACTAGACATACAAAGAAACAAGAAAGTTTCATTTTTAGGCAAGAAAAAAGGCAGTAAGACTAAGCCCAAGATGGCCCCAGCATTGCACTTAGAAAATAAAAGCTTAAATGCAGCAATTATAATATGTTCAATGAATTTAAGAAAGTAAAAAGAGGTAATCTTAGCAAAGACATAGAGACTGCAAAAAAAATGCAAATGCTAGAAGTGAAAAGTAAAAAATGAATAATACCTGGAGGTATTTTACAGCAGAGTCAAGATGGCAGAGGACAAAGTCAGGGAAGTTGAAGGCAGAATAATACAAATTATCCCATCTAAAGAACAGAGAGAGAAAATTTTTTTGTTTGCTTGTTTTTTTGTTTTGAAATGGAGTCTCACTCTGTCACCTAGGCTGTAGTGCAGTGGCACGATCTTGGCTCACTGCCACCTCCGCCTCCTGGGTTCAAGTGATTCTCCTGTCTCAGCCTCCCAAATAGCTGGGACTACAGGGGCGTGCCACCATGCCTGGCTAATTTTTTGTATTTTTAGTAGAGATGGGTTTTCACTGTGTTAGCCAGGATGGTCTCGATCTCCTGACCCCATGATCCACCCGCCTCGGCCTCGCAAAGTGCTGGGATTATAGGCGTGAGCTACTGTGCCCGGCCTTTTTTTTTTTTTGAGACAGAGTCTCACTTGGTTGCCCAGGCTGGACAGGCCATAGTGCAGTGGCACAATCTTGGCTCACTGCAACCTCCGCCTCCCGGGTTCAAGCAATTCTTCTGCTTCAGCTTCTCGAGTAGCTGGAATTACAAGTGCGTGCCACCATGCCCAGCTAATTTTTGTATTTTTAGTAGAGACAGGGTTTCTCCATGTTGGCCAGGCTGGTCTTGAATTCCTGACCTCTGGTAATACACCTGCCTTGGCCTCTCAAAGTGCTGGGATTACAGGCATGAGCCACTGTGCCTGGCCAAAGATTTTTGAAAACAAACTGAGCCTTAGGGATATGTGGGAAAATATAAAATAGTCTTATATATGAACATGTAAATAAATGTAATATGTAAAAATACATAAATATATTCATGTGTAATATATAACTATATGTATATAGAGTCCCAGAAGGAGAAAAGAGTGAGATGGGGGCAAATGAAACATTTAAATAAATAATGGCTTAAAACTTTCATCTTGATATGATGAAAAGCATCAACTTACAGGTGTTAGTAGCAATGAACCCCAAGCACGATGAATGAGAGCTACACCTAGGCTCATCTGCAGTCATACTGCTGACAATCAGAAATACAGAGAAAAATCTTGAAAGCAGCCAGAGCAAAAAGGTACATTACATACTGGGAAACAAGGATTAGAATGATTGCTGAATTTTCATCAGAAACTATGAGATCAGAAGACAAAAAAATAATATCTTTAAAGAGTTGAAACAACTCTCAAGCAAGAATTTTATATCCAGTGAACATGTCTTTCTAAAAAGGTGGTTGAGAGAATTCACTACTAGCAGACCTGAATTACAAGAAATGCTAAAGGATATCATTCAGGCGTAAGAGAAATGATTCTAGATAGAAATCTGGATCTATAGGAAAGAATGAAGAGCAACTGAAATGGTAAATAAGTGGGTAAATATAGAGTGTTATGTTTTCCTTTGTGGTAATGTTCTGAAAGACAATAGACTTTTTAAAGCAAAATAACAACCCTGCAATATGATGTTTACACTGTATGCAGAGGTAAGTGATGTGGTAACAGTTGTGCAAGGAATGAGGGAGAGTGGTTAAGTTGAATTATATTGTTGTCTATGTGTGAAGTGGGAAATGGTACAGCGTTAACTATAAATAGCTTTGATAAGTAAAAGTTTATATTGTTATCCCTAGATCAATCACTATAAAATAACAACAACAACAAAAACCCACAATCTTCAAAGAGACATAGGTAAGAAGCTAATAGAGAAAATAAAATGGAACACTAAGAAAAATTCAGTTAACCCAAAAGAAGTCAGGTAAAGAGCAATAAAGGAAAGGAAACAGAACGGTAAAATGGAAAACAGATATCAGATTGGAATACCTAAATCCATTCTTTTTTGGTTTTTTTTTTGGAGACTGAGTCTCTCTCTTTTGTCCAGGCTGGAGTGCAGTGGCATGATATCAGCTCACTGCAACCTCCACTGCCCGGATTCAAGTGATTCCCCTGCCTCAGCCTCCTGAGTAGCTGGGATTACAGGCAAGTGCCTCCATGCCCAGCTAATTTTTCTATTTTTAGTAGAGATGGGGTTTTGCCATGTTGGCCAGGCTGGTCTTGAACTCCTGACTTCAGGTAATTCGCCTACCTGGGCGTCCCAAAGATCTGGGATTACAGGCATGAGCCACTGCACCCAGCCTAAACCCATTTTTATTAGGCCTTTCTTGCATTGTTACAGAGAAATACCTGAGACTATGTAATTTATATTAAAAATGTTTAATTGTCTCACAGTTCTGCAGGCTGTACAGGAAGCATAGTGGCATCTGCTTCTGGGGAGCCCTCAGAAAGCTTCTGATCATGGCAGAAGGCACATGGGGAGCAGGCACATCACATGGCAAAAGCAGGAGCAAAAGAGAGAAAGGGAGGTGCCACACACTTTTAAACAGCCAGATCTTGTGAGACTTCACTATCATGAAAACAGCACCAAACCATGAGGGATCAGCCCCCATGATCCAAACACCTCCCATCAGGCCTCATCTCCAGCACTGGGGATTACAATTCAACATGAGACTTGTTTGGGTACAGATATCCAAAGTATATCACCATTCATATCAGCAATTATATTAAATATAAGTAGATGAAGCACTCTATAAGAAGAGACTGGGCCAGGCGTGATGGCTCACGCCTGTAACCCCAGCAATTTAGGAGGCCAAGGTGGGTGGATCATGAGGTAAAGAGATCAAGACCCTCCTGGCTAACATGGTGAATCCCCATCTCTACTAAAAATACAAAAATTAGCTGGGCATGGTGGTGCATGCCTGTAGTCCCAGCTACTTGGGAGGCTGAGGCAGGAGAATTGCTTGAACCCAGGAGGCAGAGGTTGCAGTGAGCCGAGATCGTGCCACTGCACTGCAGCCTGGGCAACAGAGCAAGACTCCATCTCAAAACAAACAAAAAGAAGAGATTGTTCTAAGACTCAACTATATGCTGTCTAAAAGAGATGTATTTTAAATATTAAGACACAGGTTGACACAAAAGATATAAAGAATGAAAAAAGCAAGCATAAATAAACAAGTTTACAATCATCATACAAATGCACTACCATAAATGATGCAATATGAAAGCACTCAATGAGCCTGCCATATTTGTTTTGGTTTGTTTTTGAACTGCATGGTGGTAGGAGGTACTCCCACAATTTTCATTTTATGAACATTTATTCCTTGATTTAACCCACCACCCCTACAATCACTGTCACTAACTCATCAAAAACTTGTTTTTATTAATGTTTTTTAAATGTACATATAGCTCACAGTTATTTCAATATTTAATATTAGAAGTGTTTTGGGTATTTATTGAGAAGTTTGGTGATGTTTTTGTGACCAGAAATATGCTGTAGGAACTTAACTCTTGTTTATATCAATTAGTCTATGGTAAAATTGGTTTTATTGCATGCGGTTTTGCCTAAAGTTGAAGTTTTCACGAACCTGTTGACAGTGTTTATTACATGACAACTTGCTGCATGGTAAATGTGCATCACCAGAAATCGTGGCAGCCTGTGCTTACAGGAGAAAATATTCAATCATTTTCTTCCTTGTTCTACATTTCCAGTGATTATTAGAGATGATCACCGGCCTGAAAGCTTTCCTTCTACACATCAGTCTATAATGAAACATATTATTAGTGTTACCCAGAAATATCCATGGGCACAATATAGACCAATCTAGGGACCAGGCCATATTAAAGCAACAACAGTAACAACAATTATGTAGCCAAAATGAAAAATAATTCCAAGCCTCATATGCAGTCCTCCAATAATACTCAAGGGAATCAAATTAGCAATCCACAGAAACACTCCCTGCAATCCCTGTCTTGGTTTTAAATGTATTCAAATTCTCTGACACTCCTCCTTTCAAAAGATGGAAGCTATTTTCCTTCCCCTTCAGTGTAGAATGGGCTTAGTGAGTGTCTTCTAATGAACATAATGTTGTGGAAGTGATAATGTGTGATTTCCAAGACTAAGTCATAAAAGGCCTTGCAGCTTCTTCCATATTCTCTCTCGGGTCAGAGAAGCCATCTGTCATGTCACTGAAGACACACAACCCTGTGCAGAGCCATTGTGGTGAGAAACTGAGGCCTCTTGCCAATAGCCTCATGAGTGAGCCATCTTGAAAGATGGTCTCCCAATCTTTGAGCTTTCAGATGACTTCAGGCCTCGCTGACATCTAAACTGCAATCTGATGAGTGACCTTGAGACAGAATAATACAGCTAAGCCTGTCCCAAATATCTGACCCATAGAAATAGTGAGATGTAATAATGTTGATTGCTTTTAGCTGCTAAGTTTGGGGTAATTTATCAGGCAGCAGTAGATCACGAATTCAGTCTCCTTCCCTGATTTATCTCAGTCACCACCTCTCACACTATGTGATGGCTCCAAGATCTCTCATCCTGTTTCTTGTTCTGCACTGTTTCCTTTTTATTTATTTATTTGTTTTTTTTGAGACGGAGTCTTGCTCTGTTGCCCAGGCTGGAGTGCAGTGGTGCAATCTCGGCTCACTGCAACCTCTGCCTTCCTGGTTCTAGCAATTCTCCTGCCTCAGCCTCCCAAGTAGCTAGGATTACAGGTGCCTGCCACCGTGCCTGGCTAATTTTTGTATTTTTAGTAGAGACGAATTTAGTAGAGACCATGTCGATCAGGCTGGTCTCAAACTCCTGACCTCAGGTGATCCACCTGCCTCGGTCTCCCAAAGTGCTGGGATTGCAGATGTGAGCCATGGCGCCTGGCCTCTGCACTCTTTTTAAACCTTCACAAATACCGCTGCTTCTTTCCTTTCCTTCTGTGATTCTCTCTTTCTTTTTCATTATTTGTTTATTGTTGTTTTTCTTCTAGAGTATTCTGTTGCAAATCCCCATTCCTGTTCTCTGGTTCTTCTCCCACTCATTCATGCACCAGATTCCCCAATAAGACCCCAAAGCAGAGGACAGTGTAGGAGAAGGGGCTGAAGGAGGATTTGCTGACCAAGTAATACTGGCTTTTAATAGGAGAGGAAGGGGAAAAGCTACAGACACCCAAATACTAATCATTCCGATCCTCATTACATTAGTGTTTATAACAAAATTTCTTTGTTCACTATATGACAAGTCCTGTGCTAGGAGCTTTAGATGTGTATATTCAATCCTAAAACACATCCCAGTGAGGTACATACTCTCATCATTCCCTTTTTCAAGGACAAAATTGAGGCACAGAGAAATTAAGTTCCTTGTCCACAATTGCAGAGCTGTCAAACAACAGGGCCAAAGTCCAAAGCCAGGGGCCAGCTGGGCGAGGTGTCTCATGCCTGTAATCTCAGCACGTTGGGAGGCCGAGGCAGGCAGATCACTTGCGTTCAGGAGTTTGCGACCAGCCTGTCCAACACAGTGAAACCCCATCTCTACTAAAAATACAAAAACTAGCATGGTGGCAGGCACCTGTAATCCCAGCTACTCAGGAGGCTGAGGCAGGAGGGTCGCTTGAACCCGGGAGGTGGAGGTTGCTGTGAGCCAAGATTGCACCACTGCACTCCAGCCTGGGTGACAGAGTGAGACTCCGTCTCAAAAAAAAAAAAAAAAAAACCAAAAACCACCACCACCACCAACAACAACAAAAAACAAAGCCTGGGGCCTAAGTCCCTGTGCATATTACATCAAATTGGGCTCAAATAGGCTCAAACTCATTTTAAACTAGTATTTATCTTAGTATTACCAAAACCATGGGGCTGACTTCTCACAGATTCAATGCCAGTGAAGACATGTTTAAACCCATGTTCCCTAATTTCCCTTCTTGAGCCGGAAAGAAATCCAGGACCTTCTGGATACTGAACTCATAGTGGCCTTTCTTTGTCTTCAACCTCAGACAGAACCTGCAAGTGGAAAACCCCAGGGACGTTTGGATTTTAGACGTTAAGTCTAATTTGTTCACTGATTCACCCCCATCCACCCCCGCCAAAAAGAAAACACCTGAGAAAAAAAGATTATGCTCATTATTGCCTTCCCATTTGTCAGTCATTACAGTAGATGGCAGGACCATTTGCCCCAGGGGATTGAAATTACACACCTTTGGTGCGTCATCGGACGGACAAACCTTTCCTAGCAGCGTGAGGTTTGGCACAGAAAAGCCGTCGCTTCTGCTGCCCCATGCTGTTTTCAGCTCCAGGGAGGACACTAATACTTCTTTTGAATGCTTCTTTTTCTAATTAAAAAGTAGCACAGTAACTCAATAGAAAACAGAAAAGGATATTACTCATAACCCGATGCCCAGAGACAACGATTATTCTTATGATACACTCGTCAGGCATCCCCCGGGGTCATTGTATTCTGATATTTTGTTAGGTCCTTGTTTGGGCTCCAGATGTTGGAAGCTCTGGCTCTCAGAACGTTGTTTTTGCCACTGGAACTTGGCCTGTCTGCAGCTGAGACTCTGTCTTTGTTCAGTTCAAGAGCCTGGGAACTTTATATTCTCTTCCATTCGCCCCACTGGAGGGCTCCCTGTGGTGAAAGGTAGATTTGTCACAAGTCCCATTGTTCCAGCACTTGTTTCTTGGTACGATTGATTATGTTATTGTTTGCAACTATCTTCTGCCTCTGTCTGAGGGTATTACACGTCCAACACCCCTTGCCACGTGACTTCCAGGAGCAATCCAGTAAGGGGAATATGTTGGCAGGTTTGGCCTTGTGACTTGCTTCTTCCAATGGAATGTGAGCGGACATGATTTATGCTGTCTGAGCAGAAGCTTTCAATGAGATTGCATAGTTTGGCTTGGCCTCTTGCCTTCCTGCTTTCTGCTGTAAGATCCACAGTTCCCAGATGATGCTGCTCTTTCAGCCTGTGTCCTGGAGTTAGAAGACGTGGAGCAGAGCTAAGTAGAGGCAGCTGAGCTGCAGACCTGAGTGCAAGAATTAAACCTCTGTTGTAAACCACGGAGAGTTTTGGAGTTTGGGTTACAACAGAATACTGACTAACAAGTTGGTTCTCTAGGTAAGCCAGGTGGAGACCCTACGTCTCCTGGGGCAAACATGCCTCAATGGAGGCATCAAAACTGCTTCCAACTTCCTCCTCAAACTGAGGCATAATTTCACCCTGCTTTCACTGACAGGATCCAAATATTGACATGCATTTTCTCATGTTGAAGGAAGTTGAGTTGGAGCCCTACCTCCTGAGTTCTCTGCCACTCACCTGTGTGTGACCTTGGACAATTTTCTCTACCATTTTGTTCCTTATTCTCATTTTGGCAAAGAATACCTACCTTTTGGCAATGAACACCTATCTCATTTTGGCAAAGAATACCTAAGGTAGTTAGGATAACTCTAAGGTAGTTATTCTCTATTTGAATAGAAATAGATTTGAAGAATGAATGCAGCAAATGGCAGCGATGATGTTTATCGTTCTCCCACTCCCGCCCATGGACGGACTCTCACTGTCCAGGATGTTGTGTGGGAAATTCACAGAATGGAAGGAAGAACGTCTAGAAAGGAGTTGGAGGCCCGGTGCTGCTGGCGCCTCTGCTGCCCAGCTGTCACCTCTTCTGGTTTCTCATGGACTATTCCCGCCTCCTGTAGAGGAGCTTCCTCCAAGGCCACAGAGGCAGAGGGCTTTCTGTGCTGTCTCTGTTCACAGCAATGCAGGGGAGAACTCTGATGGGCCTGACTTGGGTCATCTTACCATCCCTAAGTCACTCCCTCCGTTCAGGAGGGTATCCCAGTCAGTTGTGACTGGGCGTACACACCCTGTTGTGAAGGGCAGTGGCAGGATCTGTTGCTAGAAACACATGGGGGGAATATCAAGATAACAGCACAGTACTCAAGGTTACCACAAAGACCAGTGCATGGTCACTGAAACTTAGATGTGGCTTGTGGTAGTTGGTGGCAGCATGAAAAACGCATGGGTTTGGAAAACAGGCAACTGTGTGACTCTGAGAAAATGTCTTCATCTTAATAAACCTTGATTTTCTCCTGTAGAAATGGAGATGATAATTTCTGTCTGTCAGGTTTATGATGATGAGATGAGGTAACATATGAAAACATCTGGAATGTAGGCTTAAACAAACCCTAGTTATTATTCCCCAAGATTAGTTATACTTGAACCCGGGCCTGCCCAGGTAATCACTTTTCCAGTGTTTATTATTTTCATTTACACTAGTAATCCACAGCATGGTTCTTTAGTTAGTGGGCATGGGGCCAAACTATTCCATAGGAAATGCTTCAGAAAGGAGACATTTCCCCATGCCTGTCTCCCAGCATCTGACTTTGCAATGAGAACCACAGCTCTCAGGTGGATCCAAGTGCTCCCATCAGTAGCTCCCTGTATTCTCGTCCTGGTGGTGAGCCACCTGGCAACCCAGATTGTCAGCGGGTGGCAATGAGACTGTGATATATACAAGAATTTGGGTGGTTTTAAGAGATCGTCTCAGCTAGGATGCCTGAAACACTTTCACTTGTGACATTAGCAATTCTTAACCTGCTAGGTGTAATGAACCACTTTGAGAATCTGAATGAAGTTATAGACACTCTCCTCAGAAAGATGCAGAGGTAGGGCGTGCTGGCTCACGCCTGTAATCCCAGCACTTTGGGAGGCAGAGGCGGGTGGATCACTTGAGGTCAGGAGTTCAAGACCAGCCTGCCCAAGATGGCGAAACCCCATCTCTACTAAAAATACAAAAATTAGCTGAGTGTGGTCGTGCGTGACTGTAATCCCAGATGCTCGGGAGGCTGAGGCAGGAGAATCACTTGAACCCAGGAGGCGGAGGTTGCAGTGAGCTGAGATCGTGCTACTGTATTCCAGCCTGGGCGACAGAGCAAGACTCCATCACACACACACAAAAAAGATGCAGAGTTAATTACACATGCAATTTTAGGAGGTTCATAAAACTCCAGGAAGCCAGCCATGAAGCCCCAGGTGGAGACTCTGATACCTGTGTTCACTTAACACTTAGCCTGGATGGTGCTTTGGTGGGCCCTGCCAACTCTTCCTCCATGGCCCTCCTTTGTGCAGGCAGTCATGTCTGACCAGCCTTTCTTCTGTTGGACACATTCTGTGTCAGGTAACTTAGAGTCTTGGCATGACATACGCTCTCAGTAAGTCTTTGCAATCCAGTCTTGCCTTCCAAAGGGCTATTCTGCCTCTTCAAGTTGATCCCATACTTCTATTTTGATGCATGACATATGAGTTTTAAAGTTTTTCTCTCAAAAGGATATTCTTATTTCAACATCCTTTAACAGCATGAAGATTCTCTTGTTGCAATAGATGGAAAGTCTGCATTCAAAATGGCATAGGCAGAGCCTGGTGTGGTGGCTCATACCTGTAATCCTAGCACTTTGGGAGCCCGAGTTGGGCAGATCACCTAAGGTCAGGAGTTCGAGACCAACGTGGCCAACATGATGAAACCCTGTCTCTACTAAAAATATAAAAATTAGCTGGGTGTGGTGGCGGGCGCCTGTAATTACAGTTACTCAGGAGACTGAGGCAGGAGAATTGCTTGAACCCAGGAGGTGGATGTTGCAGTGAACCGAGATGTGCCGTTGCACTCCAGCCTGGGCAACACAGTGAGACTGCGTCTCAAAAAACAAAACACCGAAAAAAAACCCCACACAAAACAGAACAAAAAAAAAAAAAAAAAACAAAATGGCTTAGGCAAAAACAGGGAGTGGCTTTTGCAACTAAAAAGTTCAAGAGTCATGACTGACTGCAGGCACAGCCACCTCTATGGGCTCAGATGCCATCGGAACTTGTTCTCACTCAAGCTCCAAAGACCATCTTCCTTTGTTTTGGCTCCATTCTCAGGCAGTGTTTTCCTCGTAGGGGCAGGATAGCTGCTAGCAGTTCCAGGCTTACACCTTATTCACTCTCAGAAATGTGAAGTTCATTTCAAACCAGTTTCCCATGATCTGGTTGGGGAAAAGCAAACCTAAGACCATCTCCCTTCCCCCATCTCCAACCAGAATGTACTTAGCCATTCTTAGTGATCACTGAATGAGTGCTTACTCTGTTGGAGGTGGTGCAGTGGGTGGAGGGGACAGATGGAGACATAAGTCATCCGGTAAAGGCAGTGCGGTGAAGACTGTGCTGCAGCAGAGATGGGGAGCAGGTGTAGTGGGGGACTCAGAAGGACTGCTACCTTCTGCCTGTGGGAGTTAGATGATGCTTCTCTCAACAGGGGATATTTGAGCTTGTTATTGAAGCATGAGGAGGAGTTTTCTAGTAGAGATGAGGGTAAGGGTCCTTCTAAGCGGAGGAAATAGCACCTGCAACGGCTTAGAGGAGCAAAAAGACAAGGAGTGTCTAGGAAACAGTGAAAGATTTCACGTAGCTAGAGGAGAGTGCTTGCGTAGGAGTGCTGGGAGATGCAAAGAATGGGGGCAGAGTGGGAAGGAATGCAAAGCTTATTATCATGATGTGGAGTCTGGGCTTTATTCAGGGGCAATTGGCAGGGTACTAAAGAGTTTTAAGCCCCTGCCATAACCAGGTAAGCATTTAGAAAGATCACCCTGACTACAACGTGGAAGATGGGTTTGGAGGAGAAAGCCCTAGAGGCAAGAAGCATCTGAGAAGCTACTGCCAACTTCCAGGAGAAAAGGCATGCGTTGACCTGAGGCAGGTGAAGAAGGAATGGACTTGTGAGCTCTTTAGGGGGTAAAATGGACAGACCTGGGGACCAGATGGATGGGGATGATGAAAGAAGGGTCTAAGATGATTCCCAGCTTTCTCCACTGGGAAACTGGATGAACGGTGGTGGCCTGCACTAGCTGGGAGAAGTGCAGGTTTGGAGTTGAGGGGAAGATGACGAGTTCATCTGTTAGTGCCCTTGGAACATTAAATGGAAGCTGTCCTGACCTCATCTGGGTTCCTGAGTATGGAGGTCTGGAGAGGAGTGGGTCTGGAGGGGCCCATGAGGCTTGTAGGCTATGGGTGGTGGTGTGTAAGCTATGATACCCTAGATAGGGTGTCACCACTGGCAAGAAAATGCCCCATGATTGTTATTATTATTGTTACTGTTTTATTCTGTCCTTGCATGTTCCCCTCAAGATTCCAAGTCCTGAGGAAGGGAAGGTCCCTTTGGCCTGTGGGATCATGGGCCCACTCTTGACTCAGGGAGAACAAGAAACTCTGATTTTCAGCTACCTAAGATGGCACAGTGGGGACAAGGGATTTCTCCAGAAGAAATAAAGATATTCACCCTATGAAGAGGAAGTACATGTCAAGCGACACCAAAATGACAAATATTCATTTGTTACTTTACTGCTTATTTCAGCCTCAGTTGTCCCCATGGTGAGCGCACCTCCCCCTAGCACTGCCCAGAGGCTGCATGAGTGATTTCACCCGAAGCTCTGGCACTCTCTGTTTGCATCATAGCAATCGCTTTTAAAGTGTTTATTAATTTTATTTACACCAGTAATCCACAGCATCATTATTTTTATTAAATTTAATTAATTAATTTTTGAGACGGAGTTTCACTCTTGTTGCCCAGGCTGGAGTGCAATGGTACAATCTTGGCTCGCCGCAACCTCCGCCTCCCGGGTTCAAACGATTCTCCTGGGTCAGGCTCAAGAGCTGCTGGGATTACAGGCATGCGCCTTCATGCCCGGCTAATTTTGTATTTTTAGTAGAGACTGGGTTTCTCCATGTTGGTCAGGCTGTTCTTGAACTCTCGACCTCAGGTGATCCGCCCGCCTCGGCCTCCCAAAATGTTGGGACTACAGGCATGAGCCACCACGCCCGGCCAGCGTCATTCTTTAGTTAGTGGGCGTGGGGCCAAACTATTTCATAGGAAATGTTTCAGAAAAAAGGCATTTCCCCAAGCTTGTCTCCCGGCGTCAGGCACTACGATGACACAAATCGCTTATGACCAGCGTTCACTGATGGCCATAACTCGGTCACGATCATAGAGCACGGTTGGCTGGCTCCGGGATCCGTCATGACGCGCCTGCAAAGCAGCTTCCTCCCGAGTGGATGAACTAACATTTTTATTGAGCATGCACCACGTGCCGGCTGCTATGCCAGGCACTTTCACACACGTTATTTTATTTATAATCCTCACCTTGACCCTGAGATGTGGATGGCATTTTCTTCATGTTAAAAATGAGAGAAAAAAAAAAAATATATATATATATATATATATGGCTCGGAAGCGTCAAGTGACTTGCCCAAGGACGCGAGCGTAAAGTGGAGGAGCCTAAATGACAACCTGGGCCCTCCTGTCGCAGGCTGTTTCCACCTCGCCACCAGGAGGGCGCCTGGCGTGTGCGCGCGCGCGGCCTCCTCGTGGTTCTCCCTCTGGCCTGGTGGGAGCTCGCGGGGCCTTCCCGAGAGCGGCCAGGGCCCCGGAGCCCGGCTCTGCGCAGGCCGCTGCCGAGGTCCAGTTCCACGGAGAAGGCAGCCTATGCCCTGGGCGGACAGCCCGTGGAGCGGCTCGGATTTAATAGACAGTCGCACCGGTCCTCTTCCAAGAGCTGGAAATCTGCAGAGGGATCCCCCTTTCCAGGGAACACGGGTTGGGTGAAACTGACAGGTCTTGGCGCGCGGAGGAAGGGGTGGCGGGGAGGCCGGCGGGCTCCCTTCCAGGCTGCGCTCGCTCGCGGCTCCCCGAGGCTCCGGACTTGGCTCCGCGGTACCTCAGGCTGCAAACAGATCGGCCCCAGAAAGTAGGTCAGCGTGCTGCAAGCTCTGTCCCAGGCGGCGCTGCCGGCTACCCCGCGCCCCTGGCCTCTCGTCTCCTGCAGCCTCCCCGGCCTGTGGTCGGTGCCCTCGCCCTCCACCTGGGTCTGCAGGGTCCTCCTCTCCTCTGGCTCTTCTCCTACTCGCCTCCTGCCCTCTCTTTTGCTCTCTCCGTCGTTTCAGCACCCTTCTCCTCTCTCTCGCTCCTCTCCCCTTTCTCGCCTCCTGCTCCCCCCAACTCCTTCGGTCTGACATCTCCCCACCTTCCTCTCCTTTCCTCTCCTCTTAACATCTTGGCACATTCACTTCTGGTAGCAGAAGTTAATAACACAGCCAGTCTGTTGTCTTTTTAAAGAGGTATGGTGCCTGTTTCAAAGAAATCAAAGGACGTAGAAAAGTGTACACGTGGAAAAAAAAGAGAAAAATCCCACTACTGAGAAATAGCTTTAGTTAACGCGGGATGCACGCTACTCAGATATATTTTTATGTATACATAGAGTTAGAGGATATAAATATTTTATAAAAATGCGACTACAAATAGATGCTTTTTCATTAAAAGTATTCATTTTAATAATTTAATTTTGTTTGAATTCAACACAAAAAAACTATAGTATAGTGAAGTGGAAAGAATTGTTGAATTTTATTTTATTCTAATTATTGTATTATTTCTTTTGGAGATGGAGTCTTGTTCTGCCATCCAGGCTGGAGTGCAGTGGCGCCGTTCTGGCCCACTGCAACCTCCACCTGCCGGGTTCCAGCAATTCTCCTGCCTCAGCCTCCCGCCACTACGCCCGGCTATTTATTTATTTAGTTTTAGATGAAGTTTGGCTCTTGTTGCCCAGGCTGGTCTCTAACTTCTGACCTCGGGTGATCCGACTGCCTCGGCTTCCCAAAGTGCTGGGATTACAGGGGTAAACCACTGCACCCGGCCTGTACCCCTAGTACTTAGAACAGTGCCTGGAACATAGTTGACACTTGTAGGTACTTAATGAGTGAATAAATAATTGAACATGACTTGGAATCTTGCCTAAAAAACCTAGGCACCAACTTCAACATGGTGATCCAAGTACCTAACTTTTCCAAATCAGTTAGACTAGGTTTCTAATGAGAAGGATGGAGCTCTACGACTAGAGGTGTCTGAAGGCAATTAGGACTTTAGTTTTTGTGTGTGTGTATGACGGAGTCTCGCTCTGTTGCCCAGGCTGGAGTGCAGTAGTGCGATCTCGGCTTACTGCAACCTCCACCTCCCGGGTTCACGCCATTCTTCTTGCCTCAGCCTCCCGAGTAGCTGGGACTACAGGCGCCTGCCACCACTCCCACCTGATTTTTTATATTTTTAGTAGAGACGGGGTTTTATGGTGTTAGTCAGGATGGTCTCGATCTCCTGACCTGGTAATCCACCTGCCTTGGCCTCCCAAAGTGCTGGGATTAAAGGTGTGAGCCACCGCACCTGGCCTTAGGCCATTGTTAACTTCTCCATTGGTAACAATGGAAAATTGGGCTCCAAGAGCGGTCTTAGCCTTCTTCAGTCAGATACTTCTTCAGCAAAGCCTTGCCTAATCCCTGGTCTATGTCATGATCTTTTTATTTCCTGCCTCACAGGACAAATTCCATTTCTTGCAAGCACCTATCTCCGTTTTTTTTTTTTTTTTTTGAGATGGAGTTTCATTCCAGGCTGGAGCGCAGTGGCACAATCTTGGCTCACTGCAACCTCCGCCTCCTGGGTTCAAGCAATTCTCCTGTCTCAGCCTCCCGAGTAGCTGGGATTACAGGCATCCGCCACCATGCCCGGCTAGTTTTTTTGTATTTTTAGTAGAGAGGGGGTTTCGCCATATTGGCCAGGCTGGTCTTGAACTCCTGACCTCAGGTGATCCATCCTCCTCGGCCTCCCAAAGTGCTGATATTACAGGAGTGAACCACTGCACCTGGTCTTGTGTGGTGTTTTCATTAATGCTTGTCATCACCACTAGACTATAACCTCCCGGAGGGCAGGGACCATGTCTGTTCTTATTAACATAGTACTCTCAGAGTGTGTGATTGGTAAGTGTTTATTAGATGCATAGATGGATAGATGGATGAGCGGATGAATGGATGGATTGACAAACTAAGGAACTGAAAATATTTTGGTTAATTTTTCTGAACTACAAAGGCATGCATCACATAAATACAATCAGGAAGCAGACCATGTCCCCCTCATAGAGCAGCAGGATATGAGTTAGGAAAAGACCTTGAGCTGAGGGCAATGGAGCCACCTGAAAAGCTTTCAGCTGCAGCACTCAAGATGCCAAATATCTGGAGGAAAAGTGAACACAAACAACCCCGAGCTAAGGGGGTTTGGAAATTCCAAATACTCGGTGTGGAGATAACCCAGCAGGTGTGGTGTATCTGTGTGTGGTTCACATAGACTGTCAAGGTTTAGAAAAGGAGGGTGCAGCCTGATGGGGGTCCTCTACCAGGGTGAGGCTCATGGGAGGGACAGGGAGATTCAGAAGAACAGACATAAGACATGTTCTTGGCACAAGAAGGTGTCACTAACTGGGCTATGAGTTGAATAAAAGTCAAGTCTCCTGAATGTATTTTGTGAGCTCTGTGATATGGTTTGGCTATGTCCCCACCCAAATCTCATCTTGAATTGCAGCTCCCATAATTCCCGTGTGTTGTGGGAGGGACTGGTGGGAGACAATTGAATCATGGGGGTGGTTTCTCCCATATCGTTCTCATAGTAGTGAATAAGTCTCACGAGATCTGATGGTTTTATAAGGGGAAACCTCTTTCACTTGGCTCTCATTCTCTGTTGTCTGCTGCCATGTAAGATGTACCTTTCACCTTCTGCCATGATTCTGCAGCCTTCCCAGTCACGTGGAACTGTGAGTCCATTAAACCTTTTTTTCTTTATAAATTACTCAGTCTTGAGTATGTCTTTATCAGCTGCATGAAAATGGACTAATACACTTTGACAGCCTCTTTTCACATCTTTGGCCCTTGTATCTTCCTTGTTAAGATGTCTGGTGTCTCGCATTGGCAGCTGAGTCTTAAGCCAGTTATGGAGTATGGGGTTATCCTCATGGATTTGGTATTCTCAGCCTAACCTGAGGACACTAACTGGGCAGTGTGACTTCCTGAGCCCCATCGGAATGCAGAGCTGCTGAAGTGGGCCTCTCAATAGTTTGGGTTCCTGGAATAAGGAGTGGAGGGAAGGCCTTGTGTGTTGGCAGATGCTGTGGGTGGAGCTGGCCCAGGCCCACAAGCCTGTGTGAATCCACAACTTAGTTTTAGTTTTAGGTGATTTTTTAAAATTATTGATATTGTGTAGATAAAACAAGTTGTTTAGCTTTTTCTCTTTGTAACCATTTGCTTCAGAATTAGGTAAGACTCAGAATCCAAAACCCAGTATCCAAGCAGAGAAACAGCCGATTACCAGCATGGAGATGTTGAACAGGGACACACGCTTTGCAGGAAACCTGGAAACCAGCCACTAATGACAGAAACACAACCTGCATTCACCTCCCCACTGGTCACCTCCCGCTGAATGTCCCATGGAAACGTGGACCTCAATATGTCAAATATTGAACTTATGATATTCTCTGGGTCCCGTCTCTTAATGGCTAACACCACCAGTATATCTACTTGTTTGCGTTGAGAATCACGCATCGCCTTCGACACTGCCCCTTTGCTCACCTCCACATACAGTCTGTGATTGTGTCCTGCTGGTCCTGCCTCCTGAGTGTCTCTCCCAGGCATCCCTTCTCTCCTCCTCTCCACCCCGCTCTGGCATCTCTAGCCAGGCACAGGGAGTGCAGGGTTCTCCTCACTGGTCTCCCTGCCTTCATTATCACCCCTCCTGAAATCCGATCATTCCACAGCCACTGACAGTCCACATTCTCTTAGGATAAAGACACTTCATGATCTCACTTGGGTGAGTTATCCCAGCTCTGTATTTTCCTTCCTGGTGACCCAGGCTCCAGCCAGGATGAACCTCCTTCATTCACCTCCTCCAACACATGGGCCACTCTCTGCACTGCCCCTCCAACCCACCCCCCAACCTTGTTCCCACTGCCTGGGCCACAACACATGGGCCACTGTCTGCACTGTCCCTCCAACCCGTCCCCCAACCTGTTCCCACTGCCTGGCTAATTCCTACCCGTTTTTTTAAGTCTGGGTAGACAGCACTCCTTGGTCACCAAAGATGTCAGGGGGCTGGGCTGTGGCTCACGCCTGTAATCCCAGCACTTTGGGAGGCCGAGGTGAGCGGATCAACTGAGATCGGGAGTTCGAGACCAGCCCGGCCAACATGGTGAAACCTTGTCTCTACTAAAAATACAAAAATTAGCCAGGCATGGTGGCACGTACCTGTGGTCCTAGCTACTTGAGAGGCTGAGGAGAATCGCTTGAACCCAGGAGGCGGAGGTTGCAGTGAACTGAGATCGTGCCATTGCACTCCAATCTGGGCCACAGAGCGAGACTCCATCTCAAAAAAAACAAAAAACAAAAAACAAAAAACAAAAACTGTCAGGGTAAGGGGCCTCTCATGTGCCCTCCTGGCAGGTGTCAGTCTATGCTGGGATTACCTCTTCACTGTTGTAGCTTCGATGCCTAGTGTAGAGTCTGGCACATAGTAGGTGGCCAATAAATGTTTATAAAATGAATAAGTAAACAAAAACAAGAGACAGAGTTTGGCTTGGATGAAACGGGCATATTAAGACTTGATAGGTTACCAGGGTGTATTAATGAGAAATGATGACTTTCTGGCTAATGAGGTGGTGAGTAATTCTAATTTTCTCATTTCCTTTCTCCACCTCCTCTTTTCCCCCTTCTCCCCCTCCTCCTTTAGGCTTATGTATTTTCTATAACTTATGCAATCAGCATGTATTTATTTTATAATAATATATGAAAAAATGTCTCATTCGTTTTATGGCCACAGAGAATGAATTTTGCATTTTGCATCACAAAGATGAAACACTGAACCCTGGGAGCTGTTCCTTGAAGGTCAGTGGCAGCTCTCTCTTCTGGATGGATTTTTCCTTAGCTACGTCTCAGCATTTCAAGGATTTTTAGCCAATTAAGATAGATGTATGTGAATGAAATGGCTAAAACAAAAGTCTTCCAAAGGCTAAAAGTCGGCAAAATAATAAATGACATTTAAAAGGAAGCAAAAATACTCTGAAGAAACTAAATGCTACATATCATGGAAAAATGAATGCATTTTGACAAATACTTGTTACCAATATGAAATTAAGGTGGACATGTCCTTGGACAGATATGCCGCAAGTGCTCCCGAGTGGAAGGAAGGAGATGCCTCCCTCTGTGTGCCGTGCATGGCCATTCGCATGACTGCTGGGTTCTCTTCATCCTGGAGGGTTCATAAACATGAGTTCCCACCCAGCCCGCTCCTGCCTGAAGGAAGATGTTCTCCCCCAGCCCAGGCATCTGGGTGTGAGTTGGGTCCTTAGATGGGAAAAGAGCACTGAAAGTTTTATCTCAGGTAGGAAAGAAAGAGCACCCGGTTTTTTTGTTTTTGTTTTTGTTTTTTTTAATTATCTTTGGGTCTTCTTCTTTTGGATCCTGACTTCCAGGAATTGAAATGCTTAGGAAACTGCTCCTGCCCTTAGCCAATGAATTCTCGACACAGCCGCGTGTTCTAGTTACCGAATGCTGCATACCACATTCCCCAAATTTTCGTGCTGTTAAACAAGCATTTTTAAATGATGGATTCTGCAGGGCAGAATTCTTTTTCTTTTTTGAGATGGAGTCTTGCTCTGTTGCCCAGGCTGGGGTGTAGTGGCGGATCTCAGCTCACTGCAACCTCCTCCTCTTGGGTTCAAGCGATTCTCCTGTCCCAGCCTCCCAAGTAGCTGGGATTACAGGTGCACACAACCACATTCAGCTAATTTTTGTATTTTTAGTAGAGACGAGGTTTCACCATGTTGACCAGGCTGGTCTCAATCTCCTGACCTTAGGTGATCTGCCCGTCTCGGTCTCCCAAAGTGCTGGGATTACAGATGTGAGCCGCTGTGCCCGGCCTGATTTCTTTTTTAAGTATAAGATATATGCCGATTTTATTCCAGATACATGCCTATTGCAAAGCACAGTGCCTGACACATGATATTCACCCAGCAGAAATGTGTTACATGAACAAATAAGTACTACAAGGTGCCTAGTTCAGAGAGGCCAGCTGAGAGCTCATTCTGGCGCTGGCCTGGAGCCCCAGTTGACCACATCTCCTAAAGGTCCCTGGGCTTCGTACCCTTCTGCTCTCCCCTAGTATTTGCAACCTTGATCTCATGCTTCACCCTCACCCAACTGTGCTAGGGCATTAAAGACAGGTCCCTGCCCATCAAGGCTGGAAGGGTGTTAGGTGGGAAGCAACGCCCCCTCGCGGCCAGCATGCTGGTGGCTGTCACAGATCTCAAAAGGAAGACACACCTCTGGGAACCAGAGTTTAGAGATCCAGCTGCCCTTTCCCTTGACATTCATTGAGATTCATTTCCACCCTCAGAGAATCTGGGTTTTATAGATGTTTGTGAAGGTTTCTTTTTATTACAGTTGGCAACTAGGGAAAGATGTCATCACACAAATCTGCTTGCAAAGAGCTGAGTAGAAAATGTGGCAAATATTAAGAAAGTGACTTTTCGGTCACATTCACCTGGCTCCCAAGGGCAACTGTGACTTACCTTTGGCTTATAACTTCCATGAATAAAGCCCGTATAATTATGCTGTGACCCCACAGCTAATTATCTTTCCTCCACTCGCTCTGCTCTGGCCCTGTGCTGTCTGCTGATCTTCAAACCCATGCAGCAGGCCCCACCATTACGGCCTTTGCGCTTTCTGTCCCCCAGTGCTCTTGCCCTAGGGATTTTCATGGCTCACCTCCTTCTCTCCTTCAAGTCTTTGCTTAAAGAATATCTTCTCCGGGCCGGGCGCGGTGGCTCAAGCCTGTAATCACAGTACTTTGGGAGGCCGAGACGGGCGGATCACGAGGTCACAAGATCAAGACCATTCTGGCTAACGCGGTGAAACCCCGTCTCTACTAAAAATACAAAAAACTAGCCGGGCGAGGTGGCGGGCGCCTGTAGTCCCAGCTACTTGGGAGGCTGAGGCAGGAGAATGGCGTAAACCCGGGAGGCGGAGCTTGCAGTGAGCGAGATCCGGCCACTGCACTCCAGCCTGGGCGACAGAGCGAGACTCCGTCTCAAAAAAAAAAAAAAAAAAAAAAAAAAAAAAAAAAAGTCTTCTCCACAAGGCCTTCTCTGACCAACCTGTTTAAAATTGCAAGCTCCCTGCCATGGTAGGCTCCAGATCCCTCCAAAGAGCTTAGCTCCTTTTAAAATAATGTGTTAATTGGCTGGGCCTGTTATCTCAGCACTTTGGGAGGCCAAGACGGGTGGATCACTTGAGGTCAGGAGTTCTAGACCAGTGTGGCCACCCTGGAGAAACCCTGTGTCTACTAAAAATACAAAAATTAGCCGGACGTGGCAGTGCTTATAATTGCAGCTACTCAGGAGCCTGAGGCCTGGGCAACAGAGCAAGACTCAGTCTCAAAAAAAACAAAAACAAAACAATTTTTTGCTAATTGTCTGACTGTTCCCACCAGACGTCATGCTCTAGGAGGGTAGGAATTTTTGTCTACTTTCTTCACTGCTGCATCCCCAGCTCCTGGGATAGTGCCTGGATCATAGTAGGAACTCAATGAATATTTGTTACATGAATAAATAAACAACTCTGTCAATTACCGTCTTTCATTCTGGGCATATAACAGTTTTGATAATCAATACCAACAAGGTATTGAGGCTCAGAGAGGTCAATTAACTTGCTTAAGGGCATAGAGCTACTTCCTGGCTGAGTTTGAAATAGAGTTAAAATGAAGCTGACACTCAAATCAATGCACAATGCACTCTTTTTGTTTTGTTTTGTTTTGTTTTGTTTTGTTTTAATGGAGTCTCGCTCTGTCACCCAGGCTGGAGTGCAGTGGCACAATCTCAGCTCACTGCAACCTCCACCTCCCGGGTTCAAGTAATTCTCCTGCCTCAGCCTCCCTAGTAGCTGGGATTACAGGTGTGTGCCACCACACCTGGCTAAATTTTGTATTTTCAATAGCTACGGGGTTTCACCGTGTTGGCCAGGCTGGTCTCTAACTCCTGACTTCAGGTGATCCACTCACTTCGGCCTCCCAAAGTGCTGGGATTACAGGCGTGAGCCATTGCGCCCACCCCAATGCACTGTAGTTCTGCATTCTCTCCTATTGATGCAAATACCTCAAAGAGACCCAGCCCTCCTCCAGGGCTGGGTGAGGACAGGCGGGATCAAAGAGGAACATTAATACCATTCCAGGGACGAGACATTTGGTATAGGCAGAAAGTGCAAAGGAATGTGGGCTGTTCAGCCGGAGGGTTCCTTTGTAAGTTTTGGGTGAAGCACTGATTGGTTGTTCTCCATGCCAGGCTACAGAGGCTGCAAACCAGAAGACGTGGGGGTGCATTTTGGGAAGTCTTGTCTGTAGCAGCCCAGTCCATGGGAACCGGGAAGAACAATGTCCCTAAATTCCACGCTGATCAGATTTCCCAAAGAAACTGTTTCTGCTGAGCACATTTCATATTTGTAATCACGATGATAAATAATTCTGTGCTACATGATGATAAATATGGGAGTCACACAAGATGTTTTAAACTAAGCGCCTGTTGTCTCCAGTTCACAATTGCAAAAATGTGGAACCAGCCCAAATGCCCATCAATCGATGAGTGGATAAAGAAACTGTGGTATATATATATATATATATATATATATATATATACGGCGGAATACTACTTAGCCGTGAAAAGGAGTCAATTAGTGGCATTTACAACCACCTGGATGGGATTGGCAATCATTATTCTAAGCAGAGTAACTCAAGAATGGAAAATCAAACATTGTATGTTATCACTCGTAAGTGGAAGCTAAACTATGAGGATACAAAGGCATAAGAATGATACAATGGACTTTGGAGACTCCAGGGGAAGGGTAGAAAGGTGATGAGGGATAAAAGACTACAAGTTGAGTTCAGTGTGTATTGCTTGGGTGATGGGTGCATCAAAATCTCAGAAATTGGCCAGGCGTGGTGGCTCACGCCTGTAATCCCAGCACTTTGGGAGGCCGAGGCACATGGATCACCTGAGGTCAGGAGTTCGAGACCAACCTGGCAAACATGGTGAAATCCCACCTCTACTAAAAATACAAAAAAATTAGCCAGACATGGTGGTGCATGCCTGTAATCCCAGCTACTTGGGAGGCTGAGGCTGGAGAATTGCTTGAACCTGGGAGACAGAAGTTGCACTGAGCCAAGATCGCTCCACTGCACTCCAGCCTGGGCAGGAAGAGCAAAAACTCCATCTCAAAAACAAAAAACAACAACAAAATAACTCAGAAATAACCAATAAATAACTTCCTCATATAACCAAATGCCACCTGTTCCCCCAAAACCTATGGAAATAAAAAATAAATAAACTAAGTGTCTGCTGTCTGACTGCCCAGAATCAGTTCTCAGGAGGGATTCAAAAGAAGAGACCAAGAGATTCTGATCTGATGCTGCTGGATTCCCTCTAGCAGCTTGGAAATAAGCTGAACTGAGAGATTTGAGTTCTGAGTGGGGTTTTCAGGGACCCTGGGCCTGAGCAAGGGAGAGCAATGTTATAGGTGATCTGTGGTTCTTAAAGTGTGGCCCTCGGACTCCGCAGCCTCACCTGGAAACCTGTTAGAGATGCAGATTCTCTCCCCTCTCCCACTCAGTGCTGAATCTGGGGTCCCAGCAACCTGTGTTTTAACAAGCCCTCCGCGTGGTTCTGAAGATTGAGAACCACTTGTATATATCAATGCAAAAACAGGGCCTCAGTGACCTTCTGGTCTCTTCAATACTGGTTTTCCCCTAATAGCTGGGCTGTAGGATCTGGAGTCCGATCTGGGTGTGAATGCAAGTTTGAATGCAAAAGTAGTCAATTTTCCTGTGCCTTAGTTTTCTTTTTTGTAATATGGGGAGAAATAATAATACCTGCGGTACAAGTTTATTACAGTTAAGTTAAAATTAAATGAGATAGTGTATATATGGAACATAGTAAGCACTCAATACCTTCCTTTGCCTCCTGCCTTCCTCCTCTATTAGTCCAGACTTTTGTTCTTGTTATGAGCAATAGAAAGTCAATTCACAGTAACTTAAGGAAAAATTAAAACTTTACGGGTTCTAGGAATTCCTGGAAGACCTCTCCATCCTTTTGCTGCCTCGACTTTCTCTCATCCCACTTATTCTTGAACCCACCCTCACCAGATTTTTATACCTCTACTCCACTGAAACTTCACTTCTCTAGGTTTGCAGTGACCTCCTTGTGGCTAAATCCAATGGTCCTTTCTCAGTCTCTATCTGGCATGTGCTGTCAGTAGCATTTGTCACAGTTTATCAGAAATAACCACTAAAGAACTTCCTCATATAAACAAATACCACCTGTTCCCCCAAAACCTATGGGGGAACCTTCTTCTTCTTCTTCTTTTTTTTTTTTTTTTTTTTTTGAGATGGAGTCTGGCTCTGTCACCCGGGCTGGAGTGCAATGGCGCCATCTTGGCTCACTGCAACCTCTGCCTCCCGGGTTCAAGTGATTCTGCTGCCTCAGCCTCCCAAAGACCTGGGACTACAGGCACGTGCCACCATGCCCAGCTAATTTTTGTATTTTTAGTAGAGATGCGGTTTCGCCATTTTGGCCAGGATGTTTTCGAACTCTTGACCTCGTGATCTGCCCACCTTGGCCTCCCAAAGTGTTGGGGCTTACATGCGTGAGCCACTGCCCCCAGCCATCACTTTCTTCTTGACAAGCTTTCTTCTCTTGGCTTCCAGGACACCCTCCTCTCCTGGTCCTCCCATTTCTGAGTTTTCTTGATCTCTGTCATTCTGGAGCTCTCTAAAGGTTTGAGTCCCCCAGAGCCCAGGTTGTGGCCCAGTTCTTTTTTTTTTTTTTGAGACAGAGTCTCGTTCTGTCTCCCAGGCTGGAGTGCAATGGCGCAATCTTGGCTCACTGCAACCTCTGCCTCCTGGGTTCCAGTGATTCTCCTGGAGTAGCTGGGATTACAGGTGCATGCCACCACGCCCGGCTAATTTTTTGTATTTTTAGTACATATGGGGTTTCACCTTGCTGCCCAGGCTGGTCTTGAACTCCTGACCTCAAGTGATCCACCTGCCTTGGCCTCCCAAAGTGCTGGGATTACAGGCATGAGCCACCGTGCCTGGCCCCTCTTCTCTTTTCTATCCATGCTGTCTTCCTAGATGATCTCATCTAACTTCATGCTTTAATCCCATCCATGTGCTGACAGCTTCCAAATTTATATCCCCAGCTGGGACCTCTTTTTTAAATTCTACTCTAGAATATCCAACTGCCTAGAGTCTCCACTTAGATGTCTAATAGCCCTGTCAAATGTAGCATGTCCCAAAGAGAGCTTCCAATTGCCCCTGTGCACAGCAGAACCCGTTCCATCACAATTTTCCCATCTCAATTAATGGTAGCTCCGTGTTCATGTAACTCAGGCCAAAATCCCTGGCTTCATGCTTGTTTCCTCTTTTTCTCTTATATGGTACATCCAACTGGCAGAAAGTCTTGTTGGTTCTACTTTCAGGATCCATCTGGAGTCTCATTCAATGGTAGAGGTCACCATCATCTGTCACCTAGATTTTTGTAGTGGCGTTCTCAATGCCTGTGCGCCCTACAGGTAATTTCTATACAGTATTCAGGGAAATCATGTTAAAATACAAATCAGATGATTTGACTCCTATGCCCCAAATCCTCCAGTACATGTTCCCCCCACCCGTCACCTCTCTGTGTTAGTTTCCTAGGACCAAAGTCACAAATGACCACCAACTCATGGCTTAACACAACAGAATTCTATTATCTTCCAGTTGTGGAGGCCAGGTGTCTGAAAGCAAGGTGTCATGCTCCCCGTCGGAAGTCTGAAAAACGATCCCATGCCTCTGATGGTGGCCTGCCATCCTTGAACGATCCCATGCCTCCGATGGTGGCCGATCATCCTTGGCATTCCTTGGGTTGTGGCATCATCACTCCGATCTCTGCCTGCATTCTCACATGGCCTTCTCCTGCATGTGTGTCTCTCTGCACAGACTTCTTACAGGGGCAGCAGTCATTGGACTTAGCGCCCACCCTCCTCCAGTGTGAAAGGAGAAAACTCTTGGGGCCCCCAAATCACTAAGCTAAAGGGAAAAGTCAAGCTGGGAACTGCTCTGGGCAAACCTGTCTCCCATTCTATTCAGTCACCCCTCTGCTCGCTGAGATAAATGCATATCTGATGGCCTCCTTTGGAGAGGCTAATCAGAAGTTCAAAGAAATGCAGCCATTTGTCTCTTATGTACCTATGACCTGGAAGCCCCCTCCCCACTTTGAGTTGTCCCACCTTTCCAGACGGAACCAATGTTCATGTTACATATGTTGATTGATGTCTCTTGTCTCCCTAAATTGTATAAAACCAAACTGTGCTCTATCTTGGGCACATGTTGTCAAAACTTCCTGAGGCTGTGTCACAGGTGTGCATCCCCAACCTTGGCAAAATAAACTTGCTGAATTAACTGAGACCTGTCTCAGATATTCAGGGTTCACAGTAGTATGACCCCATCTTGACTAATTACATCTGCAATGATTCTATTTCCAAATAAGGTCACATTCTGAGGATCTAGCAGACATGAATTTTGGGGAGATGCTAGTCTGCCCAGCCTACTCTCTAACCTTGTGTCCTGGTCCTCTGCCTTCCTTCTCCTTCCTGCTTCAGCCACAGTATCCGGATCACTGCCCTTTAAACATGCCAGGCTTAGTCTCAGGGTCTTTGCATTTTCCATTCCCATTGCCTGGAAGGCTCCTGCAGACACCCACATGACTCACTCAAGTCTTTTCTAAAATGTTACCTTCTCAGTGAAACCTTCCCTGGCCACCCAATTTAAAATTTTAACACCTCCCATCACATTACATCTTCTTCTTTTCAGCATTATTTTTTCCTCTGTAGCATTGATCACTTTCTGACATACTATACATTTTACTTTCTTTGTTTGTTGTCTGTATATGGCAATAGAATGTAAGCTTCATGAAGGCAGAGATTTTTGTTTGTTTTATTCACTATTTCATTCCCTGTACATGATACATAGTAGGTGTTCGATAAGAATTTGTTGATGCAGCCATAAAAAGGACAAGATCGAGATCATGTCCTTTGCAGGGACAAGGATGAAGCTGGAAGCCATTATCCTCAGGAAACTAATTCAGAAATAGAAAACCAAACACTGCATGTTCTCACTTATAAGCGGGAGCTGAATGAGAACCCATGGACACAGGGAGGGGAACAACACACTCTGGGGCATCAGGGGAGGGTGGGGCGGGAGAGTGTTAGGGAAAAGAACTAATGCATGCTGGGCTTAATGCCTAGGTGGTGGGATGATAGGTGCAGCAAACCACCATGGCACACTTCTACCTATGTAACAAACCTGCACATCCTGCACAAGTATCCTGGAACTTAAAAAATAAAACAACTAAAAAAAAAAAAAAGTAGAACTGTTATTCATTGCACACACAGTCTTCTACATAAAAAAGAGAATTTATTGAAAAAATTTTGAATTAATGAACTCAATAGAATCTAGGAGTAGGGCTCCTTTGATTATTGAAATTATGTCATTTAAATCTAAATGTAAGCACTCTTTATTTCTTTCTTTTGGCTTCCTTTTCAGGTAGGCTCTTCTCTTATTTTGGTCCAATGACCACCAGCAACTCTAGGTTTATGTCTTAGCAGCTTGACGAGAATCTTAATCAGCTATTACCATAATAATGCTGCATAAAAAAACACCTCAAAACTCAGTGGCTTACAACAAGAAGCATTGATTTTTCTTTTCTTTTTTCTTTCTCTTTTAGAGATGAGGTCTCACTACGTTGCCCAGGCTGGTCTCAAACTCCTGGGCTCAAGTGATCCTCCCACCTTAACCTTCCAAAGTGCTGGGATTACAGGTGTGAGCCAGCGCACCTGGCTGAACGTTTATTTTTCTAGTTCACAGTTCTGCTGCTTGGCTGAGAGAGCTCTGCTCCTGGTAGGGATTGGCTGGGCTTGGCTCTAGGGCTACAGTTTGGAATCAGGTCTGCTCCATATGTCTCTATATTCGCATGGCATCTGCATCTGTCCATGGACTCTTCTGCTCATGGCACATGGTGGGAACTCAAGAATGCCCATGGAAACATGGGCTGCCTCTCAATAGTTTGACTAGGAATCACGCACTGTCATTTCTGACTACATCCCAATGGCCACAATAAGTCGCTTGGGGTGGGAAAACAAACCCCTGCTACCCGCATGCACTGCAAGGTCGTGTGCAGGAGAGAGTGAAGGATTTAGAACACTCATCTAATATCCAACAGTAAGCCTGGCAGAAAGAAAGAAATTCTTGTCCATTAGTTCTTGAGAAGGTCTTGGGCTGATTCTCATTTGACTGACCTGCTTCACTCAATCACTGGGGCTTGGGGCAGAAACACAAATGGTTAGACTTGCACCATGTGCTCACTCACAGAGAGGTGGGCAGTGGGGTGGGCGGGGTAGGGAGCTTACCTGTTTCCAAGCCCCTGGATTGAGAATTACAAAGAGATGTCCTTCCAAAGGAAATTTGGGGTTGCTTTTCCCAATTTGGGGTTGTTTGGGTGCGGTGCAAACAAAATTGCAAGTTTTTAACCCTGGAATGATGGCCTCCTGAAGATAGATGCCTGTCCTAATCCCCCAAACCTGCAAATATGTTATCCTACATGGCAAGGAGGAATTAAGGTTGCAGATGGAATTAAGGTTGCTAGTTACTAGCCTTAAGATAGGCAGAGTAACCTGGATTATCCAGGTGTACCCAATGTAATCACAGGTGTTCTGAAAAATGGAAGAGGGGCCAGGTGTGTTGATTCACGCCTGTAATCCCAGCACTTTGGGAGGCCGAGATGGACCACGAGGTCAGGAGATTGAGACCATCCTGGCTAACACAGTGAAACCCCGTCTCTACTAAAAATACAAAAAAAAAATTAGCTGGGCGTGGTAGCAGGAGCCTGTAGTCCCAGCTACTTGGGAGGCTGAGGCAGGGGAGTGGCATGGACAGGGAGGCGGAGCTTGCAGTGAACCAAGATCGCGCCATTGCACTTCAGCCTGGGCGACAGAGAGAGACTTTGTTTCAAAAAAAAAAAAAAAAAAAAAAATGGAAGAGTGGGGCAGTGAGAGTCATGAAGACACAAGCCTGGAGGCATCTGGCAAGCGGTAGGCTTGGGAAGCAAAAACATTGCATGGCATGGAACAGGCACTGTGGCACTTGGCTTGGGAGTCTGAAAGCAGTACCTTGCCTAGGAATACGATGAAAGGAAAATCCACGGGCTACCTCAAACTGACATCTCCCACTCTTTGCGTGGGAAGTGGGTCATCATGGCAGGGCTGGAGGCTCTAGGGGAGAATAGGCTTGCTTGCTTTTCCCAGCTTTTGGAGGCTGCCCACATTCCTTGGCTCATGGCCTCTTTTTACCTTCAAAGTCAGCAACAAAGCATCTCTCTAACCCTACTTCTGTTTTCATGTTTCTCTCTAATTGCCTCCTTCTTTTTTTCTGTTTCTTTCTTTTTTTCTTTACTCTTCTTTTTCTTTCTTTTTTTTTTTTTTTTTTTTTTTTTTTGAGACAGAGTCTCTCTCTGTCGCCCAGGCTGGAGTGCAATGGTGCGATCTGGGCTCACTGCAACCTCTGCCTCCCGAGTTCAAGCAATTATCTGCCTCACCCTCCTCCTGAGTAGCTGGGATTACAGGTGCTCGCCACCACGTCCGGCTGATTTTTGTAGTTTTAGTAGAGACGGGGTTTCACCATCTTGGCCAGGCTGGTCTTGAGCTCCTGACCTCAAGCCATCCACCCGCCTCGGCCTCCCAAAGTGCTGGGATTATAGGCGTGAGCCAACGAGCCTTGCCAGGAACAGTGTTTTAAAGTTTTCTTGCAGGAAACAATCCAATTCAAACAGGTAAGACATTTTAATAAAGGGACTATTCTTGGAGGTGTGGTTAGGGTCAAGAGAATCAAGAAGGGATATGGCTGGGTGCAGTGGCTCACCCCTGTAATCCCAGCACTTTGGAAGGCCAAGGCAGGAGGATTGCTTGAGCCCAGTAGTCTGTGACCAGCCTGGGCAACATATGAGGCCCCATCTCTAAAAAAACCCAAAAAATTAGCCAAGTGTGGTGGTGAACACTTGTAGTCCCAGCTACTTGGGAGGCTAAGGTGGGAGGATTGCTTGAACCCGTGACTTCAAGGCTCCAGTGAGCTACGAGTGTGCCACTGTATTCCCAGCCTAGGCAACAGAGTGAGAACTTGTCTTAAAAAAGAGAAAAAAAAAAAAAAAAAAAAGAAGAAGGAATGTTGAGCCTTTTAGAAACTAGCAACAGCTGGAAGCTGTTACCATCCATGGGTTTGAAAGGGCAAGAGGGGCTGGGCACGGTGGCTCACGCCTGTAATCCCAGCCCTTTGGGAGGCTGAGGTGGGTGGATCACCTGAGGTCAGGAGTTTGAGACCAGACCAACCAACATGGAGAAACTCCGTCTCTACTAAAAATACGAAAATTTTTAGTATGGCGTGGTGTGGTGGCACGTGACTGTAGTCCCAGCTACTCGGGAGGCTGAGTCAGGAGAATCGCCTGAATCTGAGAGGCGGAGGTTGTGGTGAGCTGAGATTATGCCATTGCACCCCAGCCTGGGCAACAAGAGTGGAACTCCATCCAAAAAAAAAAAAAAAAAAGGGCAAGAAGAAGGAATAGAGTGATGGAAGGAACCCCATGGAAGGAACCCTATGTAAGCTGGGGTTATGGGGCAGACAGAGAAGAGGTGTGTTCATAGAGGAAGTAACCACACCCAAATCTGTCTTGGCAGGGAGGGAGCATAGCAGGCCACCTCTCTCCTACCCTGTGGTCACCTGCAGGTGCCTCCTGTTGGTTGAACCCACCCAACAACTAGAGGGTCATTTGGAAGAGAGAATAAGGACCAAATACCCATAACCTGTGACTATGTTACCTTACATGGTAAAAGGGACTTTGCAGATGTAATTGAATTCAGGTCTTGAGATGGGGGGATTAAACTAGATTATCTGGGTGGTCCCAGTGTAATCACAAGGGCTCTTGTAAGAGAAAGAAGAAATTAGGAGAGGAAGGATCAGAGATGCAGATGTGACAACAGAAGTAGTCAAGGGTCAAGGACTGTCAGTGGCCTCTAGAAGCTGGAAGAGGCAAGGAATGGATTCTCCCCAAGAGATTCTCCCCAGGAAGTTCTAAAAGGGGCCAGATATGCTAATACGTTAATTTTAGATTCATAAGTCGATGCTAAATCGTAAGACTCATTTTGGACTTTTGGCCTCCAGAACTGTAGGAATGAATCAGTGAGCTGTTTTAAGCCACTAAGTTTGTGGTCATTTGTTACAGCAGGCACAGGACACTAATTTAATAAGGGAGCCCTGTGATGTGGTCTGTAGGGTTGGCTTCTGTTGTCACATGGAAGGGCGGAGAACAGAGTGGGAAAGCAGACAGAGTAAGAACAAGTGTCAACGTTCAGAAGTCAGGAGCCCTGTCTGGAAAGCCACACTCCTTCTGCCCATGGTTAGTGTGAAGCACAAAGGGACTAGTGGATGAGGAAGTCACTTTGAAGTGCAAATGATTATTATGGGGATTTTCATACAGTGCCAAAGACCCCCTGTGCCTGTCTATAGTGGAATGGCAGGAGTCTCTGATTTTTGTTTGGTCTTCAATTCTTACCCCCATTTCCAGGCCACGTGTTTGACTGAGGCCCCGTCTCTCTTCCTCCAGTGATGGGCATGAGACCTAGACCTGCACCAATCAGCATTGCTCTATCCTGGCCAAATGATTGGTTGAAGGATGAGCATATGACCCAAGTTGGTCAAATCAGAGTGAAACCCAGGACTTGCCCAGGAGCCACCCAGGAGAGAATTTCTCTCTTTTTATGCAGGACTTGAACCTGGGAAAATATGAGGGAAAATCTGTCTGAGCTGTAGCCAACATAAGCAGAAGAAAAAGGCAGAGAAAAGCCAGTGACATTGTTCAAGTTCCATAATCCAGCCACACCTCTGTCTGCCATCACCCTGGTCTTTTCTGTTTTATGTCAATGAATCCCTTTTTTGCTTAACCATTTTGAGTTAAGGCCTTTGCTCGGGACCAACCCGGCCTCTTGCTTGGTCTCTTTTTATCTCAGTGTGCATTGAACATTTGCTCGCCTGTGGCTTCAACACCTGTGCAATTTATCAAAGAGGACTGTAGACAAAGGTGACAGATAGGTCATTAATGACAGGTTTTCTGAGTGGCAAAAACTGTCCCCAAAATAGGATGCTTTGTGTTCTTCCATTTGAAATGGCTTCGCCATCAAGTCACGCAGGGAGGTTTTGGCCCTTACATTTGTAGGGGTGTAACATTGCAACAAAGACCCAAGAATCAATTTCCCTTTTTTGGAGTGAGTAAATATAGAACTAGCCATTTCCAGAAAGCAATGTGCTAGATAAATGTACTCTCATAAGAGGGTGATTTTCCTTATAATTATACCAAACTAGCATTTTATAGTCTTTATTCTTTGCAAAGATTTTTACATATATTATCTGATCAAATCGACCCAAGTTAAAACCACCCCAAGAGGTGTGTATCGTAATCCCCATTTTATAGATCTGGAAATTGAAACTCCACTCCATGAGGTTAAAATAGGTCACCCATGTTCTCTAGTTAATGAAGATAAGAGAGAATTGGAATTTGGGTCTCTGTGATTCCAAAATTCCGTGTAGTTCGCATCACACCACACTGGCAGAATGAGAAAGTTTGTGGCAATGTTAAGTGGAATTGGCTCAGAGTCCACTTTATACTCTTTGCCACCAAGCCCATCTCCATGGCTTCCTTGGACCACTAGAAAAGGGCCATGGAAACATCAGAGTGTATTTAATAGAAAGTAGTGTCAGAAGTTAAGCGGTTACCAACTTGGTCTTCCTCCCTCATCTTTCACCACATCATGAGAGGAACATGCCTTGGCTGGACAGGGAGTCCAAGGAGGAAGATGAGAGATATATGAAGCAGATGTGCCTCAGTGGAGCCCAGCCGAGATCGGCCAAACTCTAGCTGACTTGTAGACATAGGAATGATAATAAATGATTGTTATTTTAAGCTACTGAGTTTTGGAGTGTTCAGGTGACTTGTTATACAGCAATAACTGACTGATACAATCCTTAATGAAAATGATTCCCACTGGACATAGCCATTTCTGCTGGTGTGTTGTGGTTTGTGGCCAACTGTGAGTGTGACTGTCCTTTTTCCTGACCATCACTTTTGGTCACGTGGGACTGCTTATGCCCAATTTCTCAAATGTCTTTTTTGAACATAGCTCCTTCAACTTCTGGCCATTACCCATTCTTCCATGCAAGGTGAAAACTGGCTTCTAATGCTAGGCAACCCTTCCATCCACCTGCTCTTTTCCATCTCCAAACTCTAAATCCTACCATCTTCTTTTACCAACAAATCAAATCAAATAAAAACAAAAAGAGTAAAGCCTGATTGCATTGATAGGCATACAAACTCATGCAAACACCTGACTGTAGGCAGCAGTAGCCTATCCAGTTTGTCAAACAGCTAGGTTCTGGGTGACAGTTCAGGTCTCAGAGAAGCAGAAAGAGCCAGGGTAAGCCTTCAATACCTGTGAAAGGAGAGTGGGAAAGAAGAAGGATTGGACAGAAAGAGCCTCAGACCACAGCACAGGTCTAAGAACATTTTTTTTCCAGGTTGACGAGGAGCCAAAGTTACCCTTGGAGGAGTCCCACATCCTCAAGAAGGGGTTGACGCTATTCTGTGCAGTGCTCAGTCATTGGGTGGAGTAAGCTTGGCAGAAGCATAGCCTCAGGGTGAACACGAGTCAACTTTGTTCCTTCAGCAGGAGAGCTGGGTGATGCATTTCTGTGACCACCGTACTCTAAATCCCAGATTGGCCCTCAACTGATATGCCTAGAATAGAGAAATGTGTTTAAATAAAGGGTTGAAAGAATGGGTGCAGCAGGGGGTGGAGGGGGGCGGGGGGGTGGAGAAATCTGACCTCTCCATGGACACTTCAGCTTTTTAAAAACATATTCCTATGGAGCAGACATGGAATACCTGTCTTAGAGACAGGGACTCCAGACAAGTTGCCTTTCTTTGTCTAAATCGGGAATACTAACTAGATGGCTTTGGAGTGGGTCGCAGGATGTGTGGTTGTTGAACAAAATGATGCTGACTGTCAAAGGTTACATGGTAGCAAAACAAGAGTATAGGAATCATTTCTGTATGTTCCCCTTTAGAGCAAAAGAGGAAGGTACACGAAGTCCTCAAGATCTGCCTCTGTAGCCAGACTACAGGTGTGGAGAGAAAGTTTAGGGTCATCCATGTAACAAATAACGATTGCACACTTGCGCTCAGTCTGCATGAGGGGAATGTTCCCATAGTCCTCATTTGCCTATTCAGATCCCCCTTTGTTCTCTACCAGTCTCCATCTTGCTGTGGCTCCAGAGGCTGACTTGTATGGAAAGCATCAGGCTCCAGTACCCTCTGGCTTATGGTTGGGCTTGGCCAATGGTGACCAGTAGTGGGAAGGGAGGTCTCCCAGCAGAAGATGGTAAGGAGGAAGGAAAGTGGGCTCAGGCAGCTTCTTCTGTGGCTCTTTTCCTTTGACTACGTGATTGGCAATCAGGATTTTTCTCAGGGTGCTGATTCTTTACCAGTTTCTCTCTTGTGACCTTCTTAACAGACCCCTCCTAGAGTGGTAAGTATTGGTTATTGCCCCTACACCCACTCCTTTGTGTAACTAAACCCTCCTGTACTTAACCAATTCAGGTGTGCCATCAGTCTACGGCGAGACTTGGGAGTGATAAAGGAGCAATAATACCACAGACATGGCCTGTCTGGGGATGATAGACATTGTCTTAGTCTTCTCAGGCTTAAGCAACATACCATAGACTGGGTAGCTTATTTCTCACAGTTCTGAAGGCTGGGACCTCCAAACTCAAGGTGCTGGCTAGTTTGGTTCCTGGTGAGGTCTCTCTTCCTGGTTTGTAGATGGCCACCTTCTTGATGTATCTTTACATAGTGGAGAGAGATTGAGAATAAGCAAATTCTGTGTTGTCTCTTCTTATAAGGGCACTAATTTTATCATGAAGATACCCTCCACCCATGACCTCATCTATACCTAAATATCTCCCAAAGGCCTCATCTCCAAAGACTATCACATTGGGGGTTAGAGATTCGGCATATGAATTTTGGGGGTATACAATTTAGCCCATAGCAGACATCAAACACATTATTCCATAAACATTTTAAATTATAATACAATAAAGTCTACAATGGAAAAGTACTTGGTGCTTCTTGTCTGGGATCAGATGCGGTCAGGAAAGGCTTCCAGAGAGGTGCCATGTTTCATGTGCTGTCTGGTGGGCACCAAAGGAATGCTCCAGGCACAGAAAGACCTGAGGTGGGAGGGAGCTTGGGGTGTTCCAGGAACCTAAGAAGGCTGTGGGTGACGGTTGAGGGAGTGGCAGAGAGGAGGCTCAGGAGGCAGGTGGGGTCGGGGGGACCTTATCCCAGGAATTGGGTGAGGTGTCTGCATGGGAAAAGAATCTCAGCTCTCCAAGTCCCCTTGTACAGTCCCTCATGAGATACACTGTTTCCATCTGGCCATTCCCTTGTCTCCTCTCCTTAAGCCCTGAAATTTGAAGGTCATTAAAGTTATTTTTCAACTCATGTTTGACCAGTCCATACAAATCTGTCTTGTGTCTCTCTCTTCTCAAAAGAATAGGCTTCCTGGTGGGGGATGTTGGTCAAAGGCTACAAATTCAGTTATGCGGCACAAATCAGCTCTGGAGATCTAATGTACAACATGCTGAATACAGTTAATACTGTGCTGTATAACTGAAATTTGCTAAGAGAGTAGATCTTAAATGTTCTTATCACACACACAAAAATGTAATTATGTGAAGTAATGGATGTATTAATTAGCTTGACCGTGGTAATCATTTCATAATGCTTATGGATATCAAAACGTCATAATGTATACCTTTAATATATACAGTTTTTGTCACTTATACATCAAAAAAACTGGAAGCAAAGAAAATCATGGGGAAGAAACCCAAAAAAAGGAAAGAGAGAGAAAGAAAGAAAATAAGTTTCAAAGAGGTCTCCAGTCCACAATCACCTGCTGGTCTTAATAAGGACCTGGTTCAGAGGACCCCTGGCTGGGTCAAGGGAAAAGTCCCAAGGGTTATAATGCTGAGTAAAGGTTGGGGCACCTTCTGCTCTCCTGTCTTCCTCTGGACTGTAGAGGGCTGGGAGGATTAACACGTTGTGAACCACATGGCAAGACAGACCAAATGGCTCACAGGCAGAACCAATCCAGTGTGCAGAGGCTTGGTTATTAAAGGCTCCCAGGGGCCGGGCGTGCAAGGCAGACTGCCCTTGGCAGGACACTGTGGAATCTCATTTATTGGCTCCATTATCTGAATTAGGAACAATTTGAAATTATGACCACGAGATAGAAATAAAAGATAAGAGCACTTGCAATCTTCCTCCTCCCTGCTTGTCTGTGTTGTGGCCAGTGTGAGGGCCTCGCCTACCTTTCCTCATCTTTCAGAATCATTTAATTAAATTTAATCAGTTCTTCTAGATCCCAGAAAAGGAAGAAGGGAGCCAGCATTTGTTTTGTGCTAGGCTCTGCGTTAGTTTTAATCCGGAAGTCACGCACAGCAGTTCAGCATCTCATTTAATCCTCCCAGTGGCCCTAATACAAAGGTATTCTTACCTGCATAGTGAGTGTTGATATGCTGAAGCTTGGCAAGCCTGGACAACTGACTGTAGTCCCTGAGAGTCCATACATACATCTGTTCATCCGTCCACCTATTTATCTGGCGACCCATCCTTCCTTCCATCTATCCTTCCATCTGTCGCCCACCCATGGAGCAATTACTTCTTGTTCACTATTTTTGTGCTCTGTGCTGGGCCCTGGGGTATCGTCGAGGCAGGAAACACTTGGTCTTTGGCCTTCATGGAGTTCCCAGTCTAGTGGGGTGAGTGCTCAGCCCTCCCTGGGTCCCTTCGGTGGGTTGTCCCAAAGAACTTCTTACCTGCCAGGGCACAGTGGCTGGCTCACGCCTGTAATTCCAACATTTTGGGAGGTCAAGGTGAGTGGATTGCCTGAGCTCAGGAGTTCAAGACCAGCCTGGGTAATATGGTGAAACCCTGTCTCTACTGAAATACAAAAAATTAGCTGGGTGTGGTGGCGGGTGCCTGTAATCCCAGCTACTGGGGAGGTTGAGGTATGAGAATCGCTTGAACCCGGGAGGCGAAGGTTGCAGTGAGCCGAGATTGCACTACTGCGCTCCAGCCTGGGTGGCAGAATGAGACTGTCACAAACAAACAAACAAACAAACAAAAAACAACTTCCTACCCACACCTCAATTCAAGGTCCTCTGTAGTCTTGATCTCGACTTTGGTACCCACAGGAACTTGGGGCATGTCAGTGGCACATGGATCACCCTCAACCCTCCAAAAGGAAAGTGTTTTAGGGTAAGCAATTGTCTCAGATGCCCGAGACTGGGGCATCTCCCAGGACATAGACTTTTAAACGCTAACACCAGAGTCTTGGAAAACCTAGGGTGGAGAGTCACCATAGCTCAGTTGTTCTCAACAGGGGAGTGATTTTGCTCCCCCATCCCCCTGCCCAGGGATATTTGGCAATGTCTGAAGACATGTTTTGTTTTTTTTTTTTTTGAGACGGGATCTCACTCTATCACCCAGGCTGGAGTGCAGTGGCTCGATCTCGGGTCACTGCAACCTCTGCTGCCTGGGTGCAAGCAATTCTTGTGCCTCAGCCTACTGAGTAGCTGGGATTACAGGCGCCTGCCACCACGCCCATACAACTTGGGTGGAGGGGCTATTCCTGACCTCTAGTGGGTTGAGGCCGGGGATGCTGCTAAACATCCTCCAGAGTACAGGGCACCTGCCACCCCCACCCCCGCAAAGAATTACCCAGTCTAAAATGTCAATAGTGCCAGGGATGAGAACCCCTGCCCTAATTGGTAAGGACAATGGAAGGCAGACAGAAGAGGGAGTATATAACTGGTGGGTTTATCTAGATCAAGATGGAAATTGAACAGCTCTGTGTGGCTACCAGGTAATTAGACCCCCAGGTTCCTAATCCATGGTTCTGCCAAGTTCTTGTTTCTCAGTGTTTGGTCTTTTATTTTTGAGACAGGGTCTCCTTCTGTCACCTAGGGTGGAGTGCGGTGGTGTGATCTTGGCTCTGTGCGTGGTCTTAAGAATCCCCTGGAGTGCTTGTTAACACTCAGGATTCTAGGACTGTCTCTGGTCCTGCTAGATCCGAATCCAGGAGAGGAGACTGGAAATCTGTATTTTTGTCACATGAGGTTGGGAAATGCTGTGCCGAGTCACCGGTGGAGACACGCAAAGCTGAGGAGGCTGAGGGCTTTGTGGAGCCCGATCCTGGCCACCTGGGTGCTGGTTCCACTGTGGGACAGACAGAAAGCGTATTTCTGTTGCTGGTCAGGTACTCATGGTCTTTCTTGCCCACGAATTACTCAAGCTGTTGGAGGGTAACTGGCCATCTGCTCTGTGAAGTCAACCTGAGCAGATGTGCATGCACCTGGAAGGGCTGTTTGAGGACATATGGGGACCTCATTGCTGTCCATTTGGGGAGGTGGAGTCCCTGAAGTCAGATTCAGGAACAACTTGTCACAGAGTAATAGGGCCGGGGCCAGGGCTAGGACTTTGAGAACTCCTGGGTCCATGACATTTTTTTCTTTGCAACAGAGTTGCACTCTGTCATCCAGGCTGAGTG
The DNA here is from genome assembly GCF_024542745.1 of Macaca thibetana thibetana. NCBI lineage: Eukaryota > Metazoa > Chordata > Mammalia > Primates > Cercopithecidae > Macaca > Macaca thibetana. Next base: position 23,937,172 of record NC_065597.1, on the reverse strand, counting down.
AGCGCAATCTCAGCTCACTGCAACCTCCATCTCCTGGCTTTAAGTAATTCTCCTGCCATAGCCTCCCTAGTAGCTGGGACTACAGGCATGCACCACCATGCCCAGCTATTTATTTTATTTATTTATTTATTTATTTATTTATTTATTTATTTATTTTTCAAAATAGAGTCTTACTCTGTCACCCAGGCTGGAGTGCAGTGGTGTGATCTTGGCTCACTGCAACCTCTGCCTCCCGGGTTTAAGCAATTCTCCTGTCTCAGCCTCTTGAGTAGCTGGGATTACAGGCATGCACCACTATGCCTGGCTAATTTGTTTTTGTATTTTCAGTAGAGATGGGGTTTCACCATGTTGGCCAGGCTGGTCTCGAACTCCTGGCCTCTGGTGATCTGCCGGCCACAACCTCCCGAAGTGCTGGGGATTACAGGTGTGAGCCACCGCGCCCAGCTCATGACACTTTGTATTGCTCTGTGAACCTTCTCTCCAGAGCTGAGAGCTGGGAGCCTGTGGGTGGGGCCAGCAGGCAGGTTACTCAGGACTGACTATAAAACCCACTGCAGGATTCTCTCTGCCAGCAGAAGAAGAAGCTGCTCTTTGTCTTACTTTGTTTCTATCCTGCCATGGATATACACCAAAGGATTTTGAATCAGCTTACAAAAAACCCCCACACAGAGTAACATGGAAGAATGTACAAAATAATTATAAAAAAATCCAACCCAGGCTGGGCGTGGTGGCTCACACCTGTAATCCAAGGACTTTGGGAGGCTAGGACAGGAGGATCTCTTGAGCCCTGGAGTTCAAGTCTGTTTTGAGCAATATAGTGAGACCCTGTCTCTACAAAAAACAAAACAAATTAGCGAGGCCTGGTGATACATGCCTGTGGTCCCAGAGGTATTATTTCTATGGTGACAGACTGTATTCTAGTGTGGACATGCGATGGTGATGTAAAAGCTCATAGAGCATATAGTCTAGTCTAGTGGCATTGCTCTACTAATGGCATTGTCATTGGCATGTATAAACACAATTGTGTGTGAGAGAAGTAGTAGGATCCCTAGCATCTGACAATACCTGTATTAGTCTGTTTTGGATTGCTCTGAAAGAATACCTGAGGCTGGGTAATATATGAAGAAAAGAGGTTTATTTTGGCTCATGGTTCTACGGAGTATGTAAGAAGCATAATGCCAGCATTTGCTTCTGGTGAGGTCCTTAGGAAACTTACAGTCATGGCGGAGGGTGAAGGGGAGCAGGCCTGTCACATGGCACAGGAAAGACAAAGAGAGATGTCAGCCCCTTTTAAACAACCAACTCTCACATGAGCTAATAGAAGAACTCACTCATTCACGAGGGATTCACCCCGTGACCAAAATACCTCCTGCTAAGCTCCACCTCTAACACTGGGGATCATATTTTAACATAATATTTGGAGGGGACAATATCCAAACTATATCAGCATGGAACCAATAGTTGCTTTATTGCAATTAAAGTTAAGAACCAATGCAACTTGCCCTTGGCAAGCTGAGATGCAGGTAGACGTGTGCATGCATTTCAGGAAGCACCATATTAGATTGAAGGGTCCCGTTGGCATCATCAGAATGATTTACAGAAGGGATAGAGAATGCTGGTTCTCCTGGAGCATGGTTAGGTGAAGGTGGGTTCAAAGTTCTACAGGGAAGCAAATGCTGTTGATGCCCTGCCCAGATCCTCTGGTCTCTATTCGAATATGTGCCAACAGAGTCCTCTGCAGATATTGGCAGATATTGCAGAGGACTCTGCAAAGATTGAAATGTGGAGGCAGAGATTGCATCTCTGCAGTATCTGTGCCTCTGCAGCAAAGGGCCTGCTCTAGCCCATGCACAGGGGACAAGCTAGAAAGGCTGAAGCGTTCCTAATGCCAGGAGCAGCATTCAGCCAATGGCAAGTGGGAGTTGGAGGATACTACCCCCGCATCTTTGCCTCTTGGGGGTAAGACTCCGACATATGTTCTGTGTTGTCTCTCAGACTTTCCTGGTAGAACTGAGCCCCAGTTGTCCATGGCAGTGGCCTGCTCAGTAGCAGAACCATTTATTGGCCACCTTCCATTCCCTGATTAATTTTTCCACTGTCCTTCTGATGCTTCCTTAAAACTACTAGCACTCAGCTGGGCGCGGTGGCTCACGCCTGTAATCCCAGTACTTTGGAAGGCCGAGGCAGGCGGATCACAAGGTCAGAAGTTCAAGAGCAGCCTGGTCAATATGGTGAAACCTTGTCTCTACTAAAAATACAAAAATTAGCCAGGTATGGTGGCAGGCGCCTGTAGTCCCAGCTACTCAAGAGGCTGAGGCAGGAGAATTGCTTGAACCCAGGAGGCGGAGGTTGCAGTGAGCTGAGATCACACCACTGCACTCCAGTCTAGGTAACAGAGCGAGACTCTGTCTGGAAAAAAAAAAAAAAAAAACCAAAAAGCAAAAAACAAACAAAATACTATTAGCACTCAAATTCTTAAGATCTACTTCTAGTGGAACCCACTGATCTTTATAAACAGAAAAATTAAACATAGTCAATTTCATTTAATAGATAACAGTGGATTGTCTACTTGGAAACTCTGTCCCGCTTTCACATTTTTGGCCCCCAAACTCGGTTCATGGATCCTACTGCATAGCCAAGTGCAGCAGCTATACGAGAGTGGGCCGTCACTGAACATGGAGCAGGCTCTTCGTACCGAAGCTGCCATGGCATGGCGTCTTTGGGAGGCCTCAGTGGAGTATAGACTTGCCAGAGGGACTTCAGAAGGGAGTGATGGTGTTGGTGTGAGACATGGGAAGGGAGGCTAGAGCCAGCCAGGCCAGGCTGGGATTCCTTTGACCTTGACTTATTGACAGATGGGAGCCATTTCTGCTGGCCTTGTAATTGTACATTGGAGATTTTTGTGGCATCAGTGAGTGTGTGTTAGCAGTGGAGTGGGTAAGATTCCAGGCCTAGAGTCAGACCAGCAGTGGGTCTGACACCTGGAGTTCTATGTCCACACTTACCTTATACATGCATATATGTGTGTATGTGTGTGTGTGTGCGTGTGTATGTATAATTCAAAATATAATTTTGCAGTTTGCAGGTTATCAGTTCTAGAAAATGTGGCTGGCTTATGCTCCAAAGTATACATTTGCAGAGAGATAAGACTCATGAGCATGGGAAAAAGACCCATTTTCTTCAAAGAAAAATTTCAGTATTGAAATTTTCAAATATACACAAAAGTAGAAGAATAATGTCAAGAATCCCTGAATATTCATCATCCAGCTTCAGCAGTTATCAATATCTTACCCATCCTGTTTTGTCAATGTAGCCCTCAGCAATTTTTTTTTTCCCCCTGGAGAATTTCGAAGCAAATTCCAGGCAAAAAGTCATTTCTGCTGTCATCTTCAGTTTGCCTGGTAATGGATTTAGGCTCATTCTTCTTCACGCCTAAGACCCTCTCTGTAGGCTGAAGACCCTCTCTGTAGGGCCCAAGGACTGTCGTCTGCGTCGGGCTGTGGAGTCCTGTTTGTCCCCTTCCACAGCCCTGGGCACCCCCCTGCTTACCACCCCTGCTTTCTTCCTGGGGTCGTTGTTTGCAGTGATGTTTCGAGGTCATATCTCACTTATATCCAGGTACCTGCCGCCTGCTTCTCTAGACTTACCTGGTGTAATTCATGCTGAGTTCCTGTTGCGTCTCAGGGAAGGCGCTGCTGCCTCCACATTTCACAATAAATATCTTTTTAAATGGCCTGGTGTTCAGGCTCGTTTCTCATTTCCAAGGAGGCTTTTGACTGATGACCTGAAGAATTGCTTCCCCGTGACTGACAGGCTAATGCAGTGTCGCTGCTTTCCCAATTGTCTCCCTCCAGGAGGCTGGCTGAGAGCTGTGACTTCCAAGTGCCACTGGCTGCTTCCAACAGAGGTGCTTGCCCCCGGCTACTGCCTGCTCTCCTCTGCCCTTGCAGGCTGTTGGCCGCTGGTCAGGAAGTCAGCTCCATCCTGCGGTGCTCCAGTAGGATGCATTTTTTCAGGCAATAGATGTGAAAGGTCTCCAAGGTGAAGGGGAATTGGGCTTTCTGCCCACTGGACTCTGTGAGTGCTGTTACTGGCATCTGGAGGCAGCCCTCAAAGGCACAGCTCGGTAAACACCTTGGACTTCACCGCATGCAAAACCTGTACGAGGGATTCTGGTTAGAATTCTCTCTTGGCACGGAGCCCCTGAACTGTCAGGGCCGGTCATAGGCCCTAGGCACTTTTACTTTGTGAAGCCCCTTCTTACATTGATCATAATGAAAAGTACCCACATCCCATGTGACATGCACTTCATACAAAAACACTTGAGTTGCAAATGACTCAAATGCAGTTGACATTCTGTAGGCATTAAAGTCAACATCTATTAGGCTTGCATTCCAAGTTACATTCTCGATGTACATATGCATCTGTTAACTTGCTATTTTAGGGGATGCTCTTTTTTAAATTATTATTATTATTTTTTGAGATGGAGTCTTGCTCTGTTGCCCAGGCTGGAGTGCAGTGGTGCAATCATGGCTCACTGCAAGCTCCGCCTCCCGGGTTCAAGTGATTGTCCTGCCTCAGCCTTCCGAGTAGCTGGGATTACAGGTGCCCACCACCACACATGGCTAATTTTTGTATTTTTAGTAGAGACCGGGTTTCACCATGTTGGTCAGACTGGTCTCGAACTCCCGACGTCAAATGATCCTCCCACCTCTGCCTCCCAAAGTGCTGGGATTAGAGGTGTGAGCCACCACGCCCTGCCAAGTTGTGCATTTCAAATGAGTGAATTGTATGGTATGTGGATTGTACCTCAATAAAGCTGTTTTAAAAAATCCTGGCTCTACCACTTATTAGTTGCATGACTTTGGGCAAATAACTGATCACTTCAGTGCCTTAGTTTTCTCATCTTTAAAATGGGGATCATCACAGCATCCACTGTATCAGTGTCATGGGGCTGCCATAACAAATAACCCCAAACTGGGTGGCTTGAGATGGCAGGCATGTGTTCTTTCACAGTTCTGGTGGCCAGAAGTCGGAAATCAAGGTAGCAGCAGTGCTGTGTTCTCTCTAAAGGCTCTAGGAAGGAACCTTGCTTCTCCCAGTGTCTGGTGGTGGCCAGCAGTCCTTGTCACTCCTTGGCTTGTAGAGGCATCGCTCCAATCCCTGCCTCTGCCATCACATGGCCTTCTTCCCTGTGTGTCTTTGTCCCAATACCCCTCTCCTTCCAAGGATACCAGTCACTGGATTAGGGTCCACCTGAATCCAATATGACTTCATCTTAATGTGATTATATTTGCAAAGGTCTTATTTCCAAATAAGGTCACATTCACCAATTCCAGGCAGATAAGAATCTCACAGGGGATACTGTTCAACCCAGTATACCCCCGAAAAGCTTGCCTTTTCTTAAGTTCTGCCACCATGAGACAGTAAAGTCCTCTTACCCCCCGAGATGGTTTACATTAAGGTATTTGTTTTTTTCCACTTGTAAGTAAGAATCTTGAATTTGGAGATAGGGCTTTTAAATTAAAATGGACTTCTAATCCAATATGACTAGTGTTCCTATAAGAAGAGATGAGGCCACAGACATGCAGAGGGGAGATCACGTGAGGACACAGAAAAAGACAGCAATCTCCAAGCCCAGTAGAGAGGCCTTGGGAGAAACCAACCGCCCACACCTTGATCTTGGACTTCCAGCCTCTAGAACTGGGAGAAAATACATTTCTGTTGTTCAAGCCACCAGTCTCTGGTACTTTATTATGGCAGCCCTTGCAAACCAATCTAGTCCTAGTTCTGATGAAAGACTTCTGCCTCCATCTCTTTCTCTAGGACCCCACCACAATCCCAGTCCACGATTTCCAATTTCCTCTCCTAGAGGTTGGTGAATGAACTCCACCTGTGCTTATGGCCGCATTCTCTGTACACATTTCAATCCTGAAGCCAGCTCTCAGGGTTTATGAATACCATGGCCCCCCAATTTCTTGTTGCCTTGTTCTATATGCCCTTCAAGATCGTGTATGTGGGTGTGCGTTGTTGTTGTTGTTGTTGTTGTTTTAAGACAGGATCTCACTCTGTTGCCCAGGCTGACATGCAGTGGCACAATCTCGGCTCACTGCAGCCTTGACCTCCCAGGCATAGGTGATCCTTCCACCTCAGCCTCCCAAGTAGTTGGGACTACAGGCTATGCCATCAAGTCAGCTAATTTTTTTGTAATTTTTGTAGAGACGGGGTTATGCCATGTTGCCAGAACTCCTGGACTCAAGCAATCCACCCACCTCGGCCTCCCAAAGTGTTGGGGTTACAGGTGTGAGCCACCACGCCCGGCCTGTTGTGGCTTTTGCTTGCCATCCTCCTCCTGGGAAAGCTTTCTTCTCGCAGCCCCTGTGTTTTTTTCTAGTAAGGCTGTTGGTCGTAGCTGCTGCCTTCCCTCCACCAAGCCAATAGTCTGACTTTCTCCATGAACTGTTGCGCTTGATTAAGCAACATTTCAGCAGGAGCATCTAACAGTTTTGGTGGCTGACTGGATATAGGGTGAGACGGAATTGAAGATGGCACCTGGAGCACTGGTTTGGGCATCCAGATGGGTGGTCATGAGTCTGGGAACATGGAAGGATGGGCACGTTTTGGGAGACAGTGATGGGTTGTGGCTAAGCAGTGAGTGGATAAAAGTGGTATTTTCGGAAGCTGGGTTAGGATTGGCAGGGAGAGTCTGGAGGTAGGAAGACCAGGGAGGAGATCACCGGTCCTGGTGTGAGGAAGAGAAACGATGTTATTAACCAGCCACTTCTGCCTTCGAAGGGCTGTGGCAGAGACCAGGTTCGGCACAGCACGGGCGTCTCAAGGATGGGCTTGTTGCTGAGTTTGGAAGTGAAAACCGGGGAGAGTTCATTATTTTGCAAGACTAAAGGAAGGGAGTTTGAAGTTCTCGAGAGTAATCAAGAAATGAAGGGGAGGAGGGAAGGATGGAAGGAGGCAGGCAGAAGGCAGCAGGAGGAGAGGACAGCCAGGGGTCTCTCTCCCCCTGGGAAACCCTCTGGCAGTAAAGTGATGGTGAGATCCTGCTGATGCAGAGGCCAGGGAATCTTAAGAACAGGATATCCAACGTTTGACTTCAAGTTCCTCGCTGTGATCCACCCCACCTCAACTTTCAGTGCGCCTCCCAAGCGCATGAACTTCTCAGCACAGTTTGCTGGGTTTTGTTTTTAAAAGGATGGGGTCTGCATGCGGACACTTGCAACACAGAGATAATATCTGGAATGTGACACAACCCATGCACCACGGAAGCTCGGTTGACCATGGGCTTCGCTGGCACGTTTATTGGCTGCTTCAAGCCTGGACTCTGTTATGAAGCCTCTTTCTAGACAGCTGCCTGCATGGCAAAGAGGCTCTCAGCAAGCAGTTGTTGACTGACACATTGTCCCAAACAGGCTGTCCCATCAGAAGTCCCGGAATGACACTCCCTCCAGTTCCATCCACTGGCCTGGCCTTGAGAGTGTTGCTCTGAAGACAGCACAGAAATTGCCCGTGGCCACTCCGAGACTACAGTAAGGCAATGACTATACTCAAAGATGAAAGATCCACTCGGCAGCTTCAAAAGCATTTTTTTTTCCTCCCCCAGCCAAGTTTCTGTTCTGCTAGGAGTTCTTACTTGTGACCTAGAAGCGGCCAATGCCCCAGGGAATGATGCTGTCTAAACTTCCTCCTGTTTACTGGCCTCTGCAACCCCTCCCACTGCCGCTGGGAGACTAGTGCTTCCCAGGAGCCTTTGAGGCAGCCCTGCCTGCACCCAGCCTCCAGCCACATCACCGCTGAGAACTCCATCCTATCAGATGGAGGCCCAGAGCTGGACGGCAGCCAGTCATAGCCATGAATGTTGGCACTGGGCTTAAATCCACATGGGCCTCCCTCCCGCCTGCAGTGGGTCCAGTCTGGTCTCCCTGCTCTGCTTCTCTCCCTGCTCTGGCCAAGGTGTGTGTGCAGAGTTTCTTGGTCCAAACCATACACTAACAGCTGGGATTTGTGTTACTACATGCATACTTAGCTTTGTAGATATGGACTCTGGAAATGTCTGTAAGCTAAATTTTCTATTGCACATTGATTAGTTTGATCCATTAACATAGGCACCCCCACTTCAGAAATTCCAGAGCCCGCTTTTGCTTGTCTGTGAGGGGAATTGACTACTTGTCTGGATGCCCAGAACTGGCTGGGAGCAGGGCCAAGATTCCCCCCTTAGAGACACCACTTGGTGCCTATAGCCGTCTAAAATTCTCCAAAACCTCTGACTCATCCTCTTTCTCACTGTCATTCATTCATTCTGAGAACACTGAAACCTACTGTGTGCTACGGGCATAGTGCTGAAAAAGAGACAATGGACCTGCCAGCCTGGAGCACCCTTGGAGTCTAGTGCAGGGTAGGAATAAGTAAACAGTGTAACCCACCGAGGTAGTAGGAAAAGATAGGAACACAAAAGAGGAACGCCCAGCCCAGCCTCGGAAATTCAGGGGAAGTTTCAGGAAGAAAGGCCATACACATAAGGCATATGAAACGTCAACATTAGGCAGGGGGGAGTTGGTTGATGTTGGCATTAAACATGGCCTTAAGGTGCACCAAATGCCTGTCATATGGGCAAATGCCACAACTGCACCAGACATGAGGAAAATGGAGAAGGCATTGACTTGCTGGTTTTTCCATTTCTTGGTACAAAATCTCTTCATTGGCAGCCTTTAAAAATGGAGTGGCAGTGTCATGGACACAGGGAGGGCACCGTCACTCACCGGGGCCTGTTGGGGGATGGGGGAAAGGGGAGGGAGAGCATTAGGACAAATACCTAATGCATGTGGGGCTTAAAACCTAGACGACAGGTTGATAGGTGCAGCAAACCACCATGGCACATGTATAGCTGTGTAACAAACCTGTGCGTTCAGCACATGTATCCCAGAACTTAAAGTAAAAAAAAAAAAAAAAAAAAAAAAAAAAAAAAGGGGTGGCAGTGAGTTGCTTCTCACTCCTTCACTTGTAAGAGTCTGTACTTTGCAGAGTCAAGACTTTGTTCAGTGTCCTAATGGATGAGTATATCACCATGGGGAAGCTCCAACTGAAACTCCCCCCAAGGTCTACCTCACCTATGCGCCCCCCTTTATAGACACCAACCATGACCTTCCTATAGGATGATAGCCTTAAAAATATGTGCTAGGCTGGGTGTGGTGGCTGACGCCCGTAATCCCAGCACTTTGGGAGGCCAGGGAAGGAGGATTGCTTGAGCCCAGGAGTTTGAGACCAGCCTGGCAACATGGCAAGACCCTCATCTCTACAAAAAATAAAATTAAAAAGTTAGCTGGGTGTAGCCGGGCGCAGTGGCTCACGCCTGTGATCCCAGCACTTTGGGAGGCTGCGGCAGATCACTAGGTCAGGAGATTGAGACCATCCTGGCTAATACGGTGAAACCCCGTCTCTGCAGTGAGCCGAGATTGCGCCACTGAACTCCAGGCTGGGCGACAGAGCGAGTCTCCGTCTCAAAAAAAAAAAAAAAAAGTTAACTGGGTGCGATGGTGTGCACCTGTGGTCCCAGCTACTCAGGAGGCTGAGGTAGGAGGATTGCTTGAGCCCTGGGAGGTCGAGGCTTCCATGACCTGAGATGCGCCATGGCACTGCAGCCTGGGCAATAGTGGGAGACCCTGTCTCAAAAAAAAAAAAAAGAAAAAAGAAAAAAGAAAAATATATGTGCTGAGTGAGTGAGGGTGAGCAGACAGGGAAAAGAACACCTTTTGGTTTATATACAGGAAAACAAAGCGCTAACATCTTTGAAAAATTTAGTTCAATTTGCGGTCATTTCAGGTGAGTAACAGTAGATAACATCGAGTGCCTGTGATGTGGCAGGTGCTAAGTGCTTGCTGTTTGACCGCATTTGTCCACATAACTGTACTGTGAGGTAGGAACTATGCTCTCTTGGGTACAGATGGGGAAGGCAAGGCGCAGGAGGTTAATTTGCCCAGCGTCCCCAGAATGGCTGGGCAGGGGCGAGAACTCAGGGCTCCTTGCTTTGGAGTTTGGGCTCCTAACCACGCTGCCTTGCCACAGTCTCGTTTGTTCCTTGGTTTTTCACACTCAGGGAACTGAGGTCACTTTAAGGCCTCTGGTTTGATTCATGGGGCTGAGAGGATGTTTGCTCCGGGGAATGAAAGTACGAGCAAAGAGCACGGAGAGAGAGTTGTGTGTGCGCTGGCGCTTCACAGCTGCACTGGTCGGTGGGCGAGGCTGCCATCCTGTCCTTACAGCCTCTGTGCCCTTGCACATGGGGTTCATAACCCTCAGGTATGAGTGGGTGGGTGGGGCTCACATCCAGCACAACTCCCTTTGTCAAATCCTAAGGGGGTGCCCTGTTCTGATTCTGCACAGCACCCTCAGGGTGAGCCCCGGCCTGCTCTGCCGTGTCCTGGAGTGGCGGCACCTCCCCTGTCCCTCAGTCTCCCTGCTGGCAGACCCAGCTCACCAGAACCCGCTTTTGCCTCTGGGCCTGTCCCATGTCGATTGGGAACTTTGGGGGACTACCATGGTTCTCTTTGGCCTGCATCCTGTATGCCCACCCCAAGCTCACACTTGGATGGCAGAATCTAACACCAGGAGTGGTTTCTGGTTTCTGACCTTCCTGGAAGGGGATTCCAGCAAGAGCAGAACATTAGGGAAGAAAGAAGAACGGGAAAGAAAAGAGAGAGGAAGACTAGCGTGGGTGATGGACTGCCCATTTGAGGTCACTCACTGGAGCCTTGAGAGAAAGGGGCCGCCCGTCTCAGGCCAGAAGTAATTCCAGCCCTCTTGGCCCTTCGACACTCACGTGGGAAATAAGTTGGAGTAACGAGATCAGCAGACATCTACAAACAGATACAGAGCGCTGGAGACACAGGCACACACTAGCACACCAGAGTATTGGATTTTCATTTTCTCCCAAGCTCCTGTAAGAAATATTAAATGACAGATATGAAACCAACTAAATATATCCTTGGAAAGCTAACTTCTCCAGCCAGAGTAAGAATTAAGACATTCTCATTCCTAGGAGACTGCATGTTTCCCCAAGACAGGAGATCTTGTCTGCGTCTGTGCACGTGTCTTAGGTGTGTCTGCATGTATGTGCCTGTGCTGGTGTGTGCCTGTGCATGTTTGCATGTGTGTGTACATGTGGGACTCTGCCTGCAGCGTTAGTAAGCACGAAGGCACAGTTGCTTTGGAAACAGGATTCTTGCCTTGCCACAGCTGGGGACAAGGGGTGTGGCAGGCCGCAACACGACTCTGAGTGGCTGTGATTCTCTCAGGGATGCGGAGGCTCTCATGCTCTTGGGCCCCTCCCTTTAGCTGGCAAATATGCACGGGCTCTGCAGGATAACAGGATGTGGAGAGATCTCTTTCAAGGAAGTTATGCAGCCCTTATTTGAAGGCAGATCCGGAAAAGAAAACTAATTGGCTGTGTGACTTGCTCTTGCATCTTTATTTTCTGCTGCCTAAAGAGTGGAACCAGGCCCGGTGCGGTGGCTCACGCCAGCACTTTGGGAGGCCGAGGCAGGCGGATCACCTGAGGTCAGGAGTTCGAGATTAGCCTGACCAACATGGTGAAACCCCGTCTCTACTAAAAATACAAAAATTAGCCGGTCGTGGTGGTGGGTGCCTGTAATCCCAACTACTTGGGAGGCTGAGGCAGAAGAATCATTTGCACATGGGGAAGGGCGGAGGTTGCAGTGAGCCGAGATCGTGCCATTGCACTCCAGCCTGGGTGACAGAGCAAGGCTCCATCAAAAAAAAAAAAAAAAAAAAAAAAAAAGAGTGGAACCAATTCCTCCCATCATTGAAATCTTTTCCAGAGAAGGTCGGTGGTAGGGCATGGTGGTGCCTATTTCTTGTCATGGGGGAACATGACTTAGGGCATTTTACGGAGCTTCCTGTATTTGTTCTACATAATGGGATGTTAGCAGCCATACTCTACTTGGGTGCAGAGGAGTTTTGTGATGATTTCTGGGCAAATATAAAAGAGATCAAGGAGGAAACATTTACTTAGAGATGATGGCCTTGTGGGAACTCTTTTTTTTTTTTTTTTTTGAGACGGGGTCTTGCTCTGTCACCCAGGCCGGAGTGCAGTGGCGCCATCTTGGCTCACTGCAACCTCCACCTCCTGGGTCAAGTGATTCTTCTGCCTCAGCCTCCCGAGTAGCTGGGACTACAGGCGTGTGCCACCATGCCTGGCTAATTTTTGTATTGTTAGTAGAGACAGGGTTTCACCATATTGGCCAGGCTAGTCTCGAACTCCTGACCTCATGATCTGCCTGCCTCGGCCTCCCAAAGTGCTGGAATAGGATGTGTCCTATCCATGTAGGGATCCAAACTCCAGACCTTCTTAAGCTGCAACTTCTGCCCTGCTCCCCACAGCGGGCCTGCTGCTGTATGGTCAATTTTGCCTCTGTTTCTCTGCCTTTACCTCGCCCAGTTTGATAAGCAGTTTCTGATCCCTCCAGGGCCCAGGTGGTGGAGGGAGGAAGCAGAAGGATCTTATTTGTCAGGTTCTGTCCCAGACTTGCTGCCATATCATGTGGTAGCATAAAGGGAATATAATTTTAGCTTAAAAAAAAAAGCACATTTGTTTAGTTTTGGAAGAAAGAGATCACTGGGAAATAATAATGGTGGCCAAAACATATTGAGTTATTTTTCTGTATTTTCAAACACATACACAACCGGAAGTGGCTACTATTACTTTTTCCCGTTTTATTTTTAAGAAAACAGAAGCTCTGAGATGAGTAATTTGTCAAGGTCAAACAGCTTTTTAAGTGGGAGAGCAGGGCTTTGAGCCCAGAGACTTTGACGGCAGAGCCTGGCCTCTTTACTGCTCTGCTATATGAAGTTGGGAAATACTGCCAGACCAGATTGCATTTCCTTTTAATAGCTGGTATCAAAGCAAATCTAATGAAAATGTGTAACTTGAAAAAAATGTCTCTGAAATTTATGATCTTAAAGGGGATTTCTCGTGTTTGAAAATAACCAACTCAATTGGATGGTATGTAAGGAATTAGGAAAACCAAGCAATTCTCAAGGGAACTAATTTGTATAACTAGGAAATATCTCAAGAGAATTATTTCTTGCATTGTATGGTACTTGGGAGTGTATTTCATACAGTCAGATTTGCAACCAGAAATAATTTGTTGTGGGAAATAAGACACCTTCCCTCCAACACTTGGTCTGTAGGGAGAGAAGACGAGATCACTGATAATGATTTTCACATGTAAGGCTGTGATTTCAGTTGTTGCAATTTGTTCCTTTCTCGGTGCTTTAATTTGGTCGGTATTCACGGGAGCATTGAAATACTTTTTACATAATATAAAGTTCCAAAGCATTTTTTAACCCGAGGTTGGAATATTTTGCGTGGAAGAGGCATTTTGAACTGGTTACCCAGCATACACCAGTCTTCACCCTATTGCCCAAGCCATTTTCTCTACTGTTGAACTTCTACTCGTCATTCAAGGCCCACACACACTGTCACCTCCTCATTGGAAGCCTTCCTAATTGTCAGAACCAAATGGGCTGCCTGCCTCCATTGGACCATAGTCAATTTTTTTGGTTTTTTATTTAGATGGAGTTTTTCCTCTTGTTGCTGGGGCTGGAGGGTTGGAGTGCAATGGTGGGATCTCAGCTCACTGCAACCTCTGCCTCCTGAGTTCAAGCAATTCTCCTGCCTCAGCCTCCCAAGTAGCTGGGATTACAGGCATGCACAACCACATTCGTCTAATTTTGCATTTTTAGTAGAGACAGCGTTTCTTCATGTTGGTCAGGCTGGTCTTGACCTGCGGACCTCAGGTGATCCACCTGCCTCGGCCTCCCAAAGTGCTGGGATTACAGGTGTGAGCCATCGCGCCTGGCCCACCATAGCCGATTTTGTAACTTACAACATTTTACCTTCTATTAGATTCTCCTTTCTTTGCGTCGTTGCTTCCGGTAAGAGTTTCCATTTAGTAGGTAGCATAGTCTTGTTTCAGTGGTTGCCAAATTATGGCCTGAGGGCCAAATCCAGCCTGCTGCCTGGTTTGGTATAGCCCTTAGGATCAAAATGGCTTTTTGCATTTTTAAATGATGGGGGATAAGCCAAAAGAAAAGTAACACTTCATGACACATGAAAATGATAGAACATTGAGATTTCATTGTCCATCATTAAAGTTTTATTGGAACACAGCCATGCTCATTTATTTATGCATTGTCAGTGGCTGCTTTTGCGCGATAGCGACATTGAGTAGTTGCAAAACATTCCATCTGTCCTGCAAAGCCTAAACTATTTTCTATCTGGCCCTTTACAGAAAGCCTTTGTTGACCTGTGACATGGTTTGGCTGTGTGTCCCCGCCCAAATTTCATCTTGTAGCTCCCATAATTCCCACGTGTTGTGGGAGGGACCCGATGGGAGATGACTGAATTATGGGGGCAGGTCTTTCCTGTGCTGTTCTCGTGATAGTGAATAGGGCTCATGAAATCTGATGGTTTTAAAAACGAGAGTTGCCTTACACAAGCTCTCTTTCTGCTTGCTGCCATCCATGGAAGATGTGACTTGCTCTTCCTTGCCTTCTGCCATGATTGTGAGGCCTCCCCAAGTCATGTGGAACTGTAAGTCCAATAAACGTCTTTCTTTTGTAAATTGCCCAGTCTCGGGTATGTCTTTATCATCAGCCTGAAAACCGACTAATACATCCTGTGCAGTAGAGCAGGGAAGAAGTTCTCACATTTTAGTGTTTATCAGAATAACCTGGAGGGCTTGTTAAAACCAATGGTTGGACGTTACCCCTATAGTTTCTGATTCAGCAGGGCTGGGGTGAGCCCTGAAGATTTGTGTTTCTAAGGAGTTCCCAGGTGAGGCTGCTGCTGCTGGTTGGGCCCTCCACTTTGAGATTCACTGGTTTAGAGGTAAAGGATGGTCTCTGAAGACACAGATACATCTTGAGCTAGTTTGTTATTAATCAAGCAGTTAACGTCTCTGAATCTCTGAATCCCCATCTGTAAAATGGGGATAAATGACAACCTCTTCAGATTGTTTGAAGATTTGGTAGATAAAGCCTATGAAAGTTCCTGGAAGGTACAGTAAAAATTCAATACATGTCTTTCTCTCTTTCTTTCTGTTCTCTGCCTACACCTTCTCCCTCTGTGAAGGAACTGTAAACACTTCATTTTCTCAGGGACTAAGAATCGCCCGTCTTTATAAGGTTGCTTCGGAACTGTATAGTCGTGGAGAAGTCCTGAAGAACTTCCCTCTAGCGTCATACTTTTCATGTAACCCAAGGTAGGCTGGGAAAACCGTTCTGATCTAATTTACTTGCACATCTACTGGGTACAAGCATCTCTACTAAGGAAGAAAATTAAGATCCAGAACTAGAAAAGAGATGATCTCTTAACCTGTCAGGTGATTTCATGACAAAAGCAGACGCCAGGCTTTAAAAAACGAATGGTTGTGCTTTTGTTAATTATAATCAGTTGATTTTGTCTTTATTAGGAAGAATGATAAAGGCCAAGTGCTTTAGAAACCAAGCCATGCTGAAATGTTTAAGGAACCAGATATGAGTGCACTGAAAAGAAATACAGGCGATTTGAAAGTAATATTTTTCTGGAACTTGGCTTTAGAACCAGGGTTAAGCACACAAAACCCTAAGTTTTCCCTAAGAATTTTTTTCCCTTTGAAACTTAGCCATTCCTACTTCATAAAATTGTTGTGAGGATCAAGGGAGATAATAATATATTTGAAAAGTATAAAGCACTGTTTACATGCAAGGGAATCAGGGTTACCACATTAAATGGAAATCAGGGATGACAGAGTGCAGTTTATTGGATGAATAGCAGCGGGTTCAGAAAATCTGGGGAATGCTGTAAGAATCCACTTCTTTCTGTCTTAGCCTCTAGAAATGTGTGCACCTTAATTGGCTTGTTAATTACAGAGATGGTCTTTTGCCCTTCTTGTTCTCAAATTTCTTACTTTCTCTGCATGTGGCAGAACCTGACAGATGAACAATTAACAGCATACAGTTTCCCTCCACATAGGGCACAAAATATCAGTTGTTTACTCCCTGTTAGCCCTACTTACAAAGAGGTACTTTTCCACTTTACCTTCATATTTTTGCATTGTGTCCCTGTCCCATTACCTCTTTGATGACTTCAACTGTGGCTAGATTGGCAAATCACGTTTATTTTGATAACCTTCTCCTGAAAAATATTTTTTCAGCAGTGGTGTGCTGGTTAATGTTTAACAACCAGTTTCCTGGGAGAATGTATATATGTATATGCATGTTTATTTGATGTTTATTGTCAATATTGCTGATTTAAAGGATGTGTAACACACAATTTACACATGACAAAATATGCAATACTCTTCATTGTCAATTCCATATTACCAGTTGATATTCACAGGATGCTTTTGCTGATTTGTAAACAGTTCTTGTCTGTAGCCAACCTATGATTGCAATTGACCAGCAAGTGTAATTCCAACATAAATGTTGGTTGATATTTACCTTTATGTTAATTAGTAAGATGAAAGTGAAACAACCAAAAATATATGTATGCCAACAATAGGAGTGACTCCTTTTTCTAATTGGATAATAGTTTTGAATACTAGATGAATATTTTCTTAATTTTTTATGCTATCATGACTACAGACACAACACTCACTTAATTTTAATCTGTGTAATTAAATTTTTCACCTTCACTTTTTTAAGCCTAGAAAATTAACAAAACAATAAATCAAGCCCTGACTTGTAGCATTTACCAATTCCCGTGGTATAAATAATCCTACTGCTGATTTCAAGTTACCAATGAGATGTCCCTGAACATAGAGGTGGGAAGAGATGTGCTGTTTCACAGCTTTGTGAGCCACTTAATTTCTGTTGCAGCTACTCAGTTCTGCTGTCGCAACACAGAGACAACTACAGACAATATGTAAATGAATGGGTGTGAGTGTCTGTGTCCCAGTAAAACTTTATTTACAAAAACAGCCTGTGGCCAGGTTTGGCCCACAGGCTATCATTTGCCAATTCATGGTCTTTAGTCAATATCCTAATTATAATACTTTTCAACTTTTAAAAATAGACTTTATTATTTTTAGAGCAGTTTCAGGTTTACTAAGTGGAAGGTACAGGGATTTCCCACATACCCGCTGTCCCCCACATCCATACCTTCCCTCACTATCAACACCCCCCACCAGAGTGATTCATTTGTTACAACTGATGAGCCTACATGGACAGGTCATTATCACCCAGAGTTGATAGTTTACTTTAGGGTTCGCTTTTGGTGGTGTACATTTTATGGGTTTGGATAAACATATACTCATGTATCCACCATTATAGTGTCACACAGAGTAATTTCACTGCCCTAAAGATCCTCTGTGCTCTACTGGATCGGATCCAATTGCCAGGGGTTGGGGGAAGAGGGATGAATGGGTGAAGCTCAACTTTATTTTTAATCAGGAAAAACATACTTAAATCTACAGCAAACAGCAACTGTTTATTGAATACCTAATATGAGTATTGAACACCTAATACGCGTCAAGCACTGCGCTTAATTTTAAGAATCTGGGCCGGGTACGGTGGCTCACGCCTGTAGTCCCAGCACTTTGGGAGGCAGAGGTGGGTGGATTACAAGGTCAGGAGTTTGAGACCAGCCTGGCCAACATGGTGACACCCCGTCTCTACTAGAGATACAAAAAATTGAGTGTGGTCATGTGCACCTGTAATCCCAGCTACTCGGTAAGCTGAGGCAGGAGAGTCACTTGAACCCGGGAGGCAGAGGTTGCAGTGAGCTGAGATCACGCCATTGTACTCCAGCGTAGGTGACAGAGTGAGGCTCTGTCTCAAAAAACAAACAAACGAACAACGACAACAACAAAAAACTAAGAATCTGGGAGCACCTCACTCATAGATAGGTTCTTCATGGATCTTACATTCTAGTCGGGGTAGACTGACAGTTACTAGAAACAAAGCAAAACAGACAGACAAAAGAGCTGTGAATGTTAACTGGAATTCAATACATAAAATAGATAAAAACTCAGAGTCCTAAAAACTTGACCACGTTCTCACTCTACTGGTTTCCCCTGTGTTTAACTGTAGGGCTCTACTGATAAGAACTGGAAAACCATGACCCAACCTTCAGTAGGATGTTGACAATTTTTTTGTTATGATGTTGCTGCTTTGAATATTTTTGCCTAATACATAATTTTTTTTTGAGATAGGATCTTGCTGTGTTGTCCAGGTTGGAGTACAGTAGCACAATCAGACCTCACTGCAGCTTCCATCTCCTGGACTCAAGTGATACTCCTTCCTCAGCCTCCCAAGGAGCTGGGAAGACAGGCAGGTGCCCCTATGACTGGCTAATTTTTTGTTTTATTTTATTTATTTTTAGTAGAGATGAGGTCTCTCTATGTTGCCTAGGCTGATCTCAAACTCCCGAGCTCCAGCAATCCTCCCACCTCCCTCTCCCAAAGTGCTGGGATTACAGGTATGAGCCACCGCACCTGGTGGCTTGTACATAACCCTTGATCATGTTATTTTATTACAAAAGATTTCTAGCAGAAAATTTATGGGGTGAAAAGGGTATGGCTATTTTTAAGGCTCTTGTTCTGTTTTATGAAAACATTTTTCAGTTTGTGCTACCGTGAGCACTATTGTGTGAGTTGTATCTCACCTTTGTCAACATCTTGTATTGGCATTTAAAAAACATTTGCAAATTTGATAGATAAAAAATATTACCTTGTTTTAATTTGCATTTCTTTGATTAGTTGAGTGCTGAACATTTTTTCATATTTATTAGTCATTTGTATTTTTCCTCTGAATTGACGAGAATATGGCTTTTGAACACAATTTAAGTAGAGCTTTGAAAAGAGATTAATGAATCAGTTTTTACCTCCAGATACCAGACTTTGAGTTTGAATGAGGTCATGGCCAAGAACAGCAGAATTCTGAGAATTCTATAGAACTCTCCAGGGTAGCCAAGTCTGTATTTTATTCTGGACACATTACTTTTCTTAATTTGATAATATTATTTTTTCAAGTATTTGAAAACACTATCTGAAAACTTACAGGTAAAGCTTTAAATATGAGGGAGAACCAACGTGATATTGCCCAGCAGAAGAGAAAAACATGAAACTAGATGTAATGAAAGTACAAGGTTTATAGTATGAACTAAATGCTTATATCCTCCCAAATTCATGTGTTGAAGCCTAATCCCCAGTGTGATGGTATTTGGAGGTGGGACCTTTGGGAGGTAATTAGATCAGGAGGGTGGAGCCCCTGGGAATGGGATTAGTGCTCTTATAAGAAGAGACACAACAGAGATGATTATTATCTCTGCAACCCAGATTTCTACAAGACAGTCATCTGCAAACCAGGTCCCTCTCCACACACTGGATCTGCCTTGACTTTGGACTTCCAGTTTCTGGAACTGTGAGAAAAACTTTCTATTGTTGAAGCCACCTAGTCTGTGATATTTTGTTAAGAAGCCTGAACTAAGACAGAAACTTGTATTAGTCAGGGTTCTCTTGATAAACAGAACCAATTATATGAGAAATCCCATTATCTGTCATCTACGAGCTGGAGATCCAGGCAAACTGGAGTGTGGTTCAAAGGTCTGAGAGCCAGAGACAGGGTAACAGTGTAGATTCCAATTTAGTCTGGAGGCAGGAGGACCAGGAGTGCTGAGGGCAGGAGAAGACTGATGTCCCAGCTCAGCAGTCAGCAGTGGGAGGGAAAATTCAACCTTCTTCTGCCATTTTGTTCTACATAGGTCCTCAAAAGATTGGATGATACCCCGTCCACATTGGGGAACATGCTAATCTCTTCCAGACACACCCATGTAGACACACCCAGAAATAATGTTTAACCAGCTAGCTGGGCAGCCTATGGCCTAGTCAAGTGTTGACACATAAAACCACCACCATATGACACTTTGAGGTGGATGGGAGAGAAAATCTAGGTAGTTCAATTACTTTACTTTTTCATATTCTTCATAAGCAAAATATGTGCCTGCTGACAGTAATTCCAAAAATACACTTAACCATGTTCCTATTTTGAAACAGGTATGATTTACTTCCAGGCTTTTTGCATCTAGTATTTTTCATTTTTATTTTTTTAATTGTAAAGCAACATGTTACTCAAAAGTTGGCTTGATTGTCAAAAGAAATATTCCTTCCTTTGATTATTTATCAGTTTTTCTCTCATCCCAGAGCTCTCTTAGAGTTTGTTTTTATTATTATAGGATTTAAAAAAAATACATACAGGTAAATATAATAATAAGTTCGTGAGAATCCATTACCCAGCTTCAACAATTAGCATGTCTTATCAATCTTTCTTTATCTACCCTTTCTGTCCTCTGCACTTTTATCCCCTGCCACCCTCAGACATGCACATGCACACACACACACACACACACACACACACACACACACACCCCTTTTATTTTTTTATTATTGGGATTATTTTAACATAAAGATCAAATGGCATTGTATAATATTTTGGCATTCTTAAGCAATTTTGTTTTGGATTATTTGTGATAAAACTCTTGTTTTTATTGTATTTCATTAATATGTTTTAGAAGAATTTCATTGTTGTGAAAATAAAAGCAATACCTTTTATTGTAGAAAAGTTTGAGATTACAATAAGCAAAAAGAAAAAATCAATGCATGCTACCATTTATATTTTGGTTTATATACTTCTCATTTTTTCTACATATGTCTTCTATGAAATCATATTATGGATACTACTTTATATTCTGCTTTTATTCCCTCACTTAGTAAAATATTATGAATATCTTTCTATAACATTGACTTTTTTTTCTATTTTAATGGCTGAATAGCATTCCTATTCTTGAGATAGAAAAAGTTTATTTCATCAGTCATTGTTGGACATTCTTTAAAAAAAATTTTGGCTATTAATTGCCTTGCTACAATAAATATCGACGTATCTAATTCCTTGTGCAAATAATTATTTCCATTGGATAAATTGCCAAAATGAGCATATAATTAATTATGTGTTTTCTTCTTTAGTGGCTTGCCAGTTTATGTCCTTTTTTAATTTTTTATTGGTGACTTCAACATTTTTTGTGGTTTATTTATATATTATAAATGATACATTTACCTATTTGTCACTTGTTTCACTTTTTAAAGTTTCAAGTTTTTCATTTACTTTATGTGGCAGATTGTATTTTCCAAAGATGGTCTTGACACTTCTGCCCTAGAGAGGTGAGTTGATGTCAACTCCATTTGAATCTGAGCAGACCTGAGACTCACTTGTAATTTCTAAGCCTAGGTCAGAAAAGGTGTACGGCTTCTACCTTGTTCACTGGAGCACTCTCCTTTGCTACCCTAAGCTGCCATACTATTCTGAGGTGGCCATGCTGTAAGGAGCCCAGGCTACACGGAGAGGTCATGTGTAGGCATTCTAGTTGACATTCCCAGCTGTGATCGCAGCCACAGGCAGCATCACCAGTGAGTCGTGAACAAAGCCACCTTTACATGATTCCAGCCCCTACCTATCAAGTCATATGCAGCCTTTGAGTATTCTTACTGAGGATCCAGATGTCATGGAGCAGAAACAAGCCAATCCTGTTGTGTCCAATCCAAAATAATTACCCACAGAATATGTGCTCACAATAAAATTCTTGTAAGCTACTAAGTTTGGGGGATACAGTAGAACACTAAAACCAGAACATGCTATGATTCTGTTATGAACTTATGAAACATAGAAAGTTAACATTTTTATATGGTCAGATATTTCAATGTTTTACCTTTTTTTTGAGTCAGGGTCTCACTTTGTTGCCCAGGCTGGATGATCTCGGCTCACTGCAACCTCTTCCTCCCAGGTTCAAGCGATTCCCCTGCCTCAGTCTCCTGAGTAGCTGGGACTACAGGTGCATGCCACCATGACCATTTAATTTTTGTATCTTTAGTAAAGAAGGGGTTTCACCATGATGGCCAGGCTGCTCTTGAACTCCTGGCTTCAGGTGATCTGCCTGCCTCTACCTCCCAAAGTGCTAGGATTACAGGCGTGAGCCACTGCACTGGGCCTGCTTTGATTTTTACCTTTTATCCACCCCTCATGATTAGAAGGGACTTTTCCATCTGCTATGGACTCATTTGTGTCCGCCTAAAATGCATATATTGAATTCCCAACCCACAATGTGACTACATTTGGAGACGGTGCCTATAAGGAGGTAATTAAGGCTAAATCAGATTATAAGTGTGAGGTCTTGATCCGTAGGATTCGTGCCCTTACAAGAAGAGCTACCTGAGAGCTTGCTCTGTCTCTCCATGCTTGCTTGGAGGAAAGACCGGGGTGAGACAAAGCAGCCCTCTGCAAGTCAGGAAGGGAGCCCTCTCCAGAAACCCAGCCCTGCTGGAACCTTGATCTTGGACTTCCCAGCCTCCAGAACTGTGAAAAAATCAATTTCTGTTACTTAAGCCATGCAATCTGCAGTATATTTTATGGCAATCCTAGCTGACTAATATACCAGCCAAAGGTTGAATAATATTCTTCCTTATTTAAAAATGGTTCTTTCATAATCTTCTCTCTTGGTCTTCATCTTCCCTGGTCTCTCTGTGGCACTGTGGACAGGTGACCTCCTTTGCCTCTTGCCTTGGCTTCTCAGGCTCCATACCCAGTAGCTGTTATTCCTACCCTTTCTGGATTCTCCTCCTTCTTGGTTGTCTTTGCACAAACATCTTTCTCCAAATTAGTCTTTAAATTTAGTAGTTCCTCAAGACTCGGTTCTGTTTTCTTTATCGTCTCCCTCAATTCCCTCTAGGATACCTGATTTACTTGTGTGACTTCAGTGACCAGTTTGAGCTGATGTTCCCCAAATTAAAATTTCCCTTCCCGACTCTCTTTTGAGCTCAAGACCAAATACCCAACTGCTTTTTCTTCATCTCCCCATGGCTATCTTATAGACACCTCCAAATGAACCCATGAGTCTAAAACCAAGTTCATGCTCTAACTCCGTTCTTGCCCTCCTACCATCAAACCTGGTCCCTTTCCCATGTTTGTGATGTGGAGTGGCAGCACCAGATACCCGGAGGTCACCTGGACTGCTGCCTTCTGCCTCCTCCTCACGGAAGATCAACTCCCAATTCATGTTCGTTTACCTGGGGAATATCCTTGACCTCTCTGTACTCCTCTCGTTCTTTCCTGCTCTTGCTTTTGTCCCCTATACCATCATTTTTTAAAATTTCACTTCAGTAGAGTATTTACTGGTCTTCTTGCTTCCAGCCTTTGCCCTCTTCCAATCTACTCTACAGCCAGAGTGATCTTTTCAAAATGTGAGCATAGTCACATCACCTTCTGGCTTTGTCTGTCTGTGGGTTCTCATTGCTCTGAGGATAAAGATGAACTTCCTTGTTATGACCCAGGGGACCCTTCATGGTCACCGCCCCCATCACATACAGCAGTCTCCTTTGACCTCATTCTTCCACCCAGTCTCTGAACTTTAGCCTCATTGGCCATTCTCCAGTTCCCCAAACTGCATGCCCAGTCACAAAGTCTTCTCTGCACATGTTCACCCTCAGCCTCTGTCTGAGCCCCTCTGCCTATTTAATTCCTGCTCCCGCTCAGAGCTCTCAGGTGTTCTCAGGGAAGCCTCACTTGACCCCTTTTGTATGAATTCCTTGACCCTGGACTTCTCTGGCATTATCACAAAGGTCATTAAATAACTGGTTGTGCAATTCAACCTTTGATGTCTACATTATGGTTGCCATGTCAATTAAAGTAAGAACAATTGGAAGGCAGAATTGGAGGCAGTTTTATTGGCCACAATGCCACACCTGAGACCATACCTGCCAGGTAACAGCCTAGTCCAACCACAGACAAGAGGGGAAGAGAGAGAGAGAGAGACAGACGGCAGACAGAGAGACTGACTGATGCATTCATTTGTTTTTAAGCAGAATTTCTCCTCTGTCCTCTCATTGATTCTGACCCTGATGGGGGGAATGTTATCAGGCATGGCGGGATAAATTACCCGTTATTGCTCCCTTTGCCCTCTGTTCTGGAAGATCCCTTTCACCTTCTTGTGTAGTTGGGGCTCTCTGTCTTCAGCATCTGCTGGTAAATGCTGAAGAAGCGGGGTTTTAAACATGCTGGTTGTTGATTACCTCCCCACCCAATATTTTTTAAAGGTGAGCCGGAAACCACGTCACGTGTGCTCTCAGCAAGGGAAAGGCGAGGAATGAAAGGTTATCACCTGGTGGCTCTGTGCACGAGATAAAAGCCGTGCAAGCTGGAGAACAAAACCCTACCTAATCCCAGAGGATCTGTGATAGGACCCTTGATACCTAACCGTAGTTCTGTGGAAGTCATCAGACCACCCTGTTAGGCTCAGACCAAAACTGTGAAATAACTGGGGGGTTTTCTCAACAGTTATGTCCTCACTGCCACACAGTGATCTTGCTTGTATTCATAATTTTGTACTTGGTAAATATATATCATAATTTTAATATAAAATAAATAGAATAATTTTGTACTTGGTAAACATTTGTTAAATGTGTGAAGAAATTAAACTATTTTTTTGTCATGTTGCCTAGTCTGGAGTAAAGTGGCCTGATCAAGGCTCACTGCCGCTTCCATCTCCGGTGCTCAGGTGATCCTCCCTCCTTAGCCTCTCAAGTAGCTGGGATTACAGATGTGCAGCACCATGCCCAACTAAATTCTGCATGTTATGTAGAGATGGGGTTTTACCATATTTCCCAGGCTGGGTCTCAAACTTCTGGGCTCAAGTGATCTGCCCACCTCGGCCTCCCAAAGTGCTAGAGTTACAGGCATGAGCAACCACGCCCAGCCAATTAAACTCTTTAATCCATTTGGAATTCATTTTAGTGTGTGCTGTGATTTAGGGAATAGCTCTATTTTTCTCCATGAATTAGTTCCCTCAATGGCAAATGTTTAATAACTTATTCTTTTCCCAGTGACTTAAAACATTACAATTACTATATACTTAAGTCATATATACACTAGGCACTGTTTCTAAACTTTCTATTGTTTAATAATCTCTTGGTTTGTTACCATTACCATCACCCTTTAAAACATTTTTCTTCATTTATGTGTTCTTGTTTTTATGAAAACATTTGTTTTTTTTAAACATACTTTTAATATATCTATTTTATTTTAAAAATACAACATGACAATTGGAAGTGAAATGAAAAACTGTGCTCTGTGATGTGTCGTGTGTTAACAGAACTCGGTATTTTGATATTCTGTGATTTGGGTTCTGAGTTTTAAAGATAGTGATGTATCCTGGCACAATATATGAAATTAAGATATTTCTGGCTAGCGCGGTGGCTCACACCTGTAATTCCAGCATTTTGGGAGACTGAGGTGGGTGAATCCCCTGAGGTCAAGAGTTCCAGACCAGCCTGGCTAACATGATGAAACCCCATCTCTACTAAAAATACAAAAATTAGCCAGCCGTGGTGGTGCACACCTGTAGTCCCAGCTGCTTGTGAGGCTGACGCAGGAGAATTGCTTGAACCTGGGAGGCGGAGGTTGCAGTGAGCTGAGATCACACCACTGCACTGCAGTCTGGGCAACAGAGCAAGACCCTATCCCCAAAAAATTTCTTTAAAAAAGTAAATTTTTGATTGCCCACTGAAAAACAAAATGGTGGCAGCTTGCAGTAATGTCCTTTGTTTTCTCTGAACAACCATGAGTACGCTGGAAGAATCCAAACTTCTAGTCTTCTGGAAGGAAGTAAAAGAAATTGTACAGCACTTGATGCATTTCTGATGTGGCTGCTCTTTCCTTTTTACTAATGTTCAAAATCTTGGCTGTTCTCAGTCATTTATTATTCCAGATGAACCTTACAATTATTGTGTCAAATTCTGAAAGTGAAATCCTGCTGATATTTTGACTGGAATTGAATTACATTCACAGATTAATTTGGGGAAATTTTAGTTCTTTGCAATATTGAATGTTTTCATCCAGGAAAATGATATGCCTTAAAAACAAAAAAAACTCAAGTTGTTTTTGATGTCCCTTAATAAACATTTTTAGCTTCATGTGACTCATGTCCTTCTCTCTCTCTTTCTCTCATCATTGTCTTTCCTTCCCTCCCTTCCCCTTCCCTCCTTCCTCCCTTCCTTCACCTGCCTGCCCGCCCGCCCTCCGTCCCTCCGTCCCTCCATCCCTCCGTCCCTCCGTCCCTCCCTTTCCTCCCTCTCCTACATTTCCTCCCTTTCCTCCCTCTCCTCCCTTTCCTTCTTTTCTTTTCTTTCCTTCCTTCCTATTGTGAATGAATATGTTTCCCCCATGAACTTTTCAGAGTTCATATATTTAACAAATAATCATTAAACACTTGTATAGTGACAGTCTTATTCCAGGTAATCCAATTTATTGATTTTCTTTTGTGGTAAAATGTATTTAACATAACAGTTACCACTTTAACCATTTTTGAGTGTACAGTTTAGTGGAATTAGGTACAGTCACATCACCACTATCCATTTGGAAAATGTTTTCATAATCTCAAACTGAAACTCTGTACCCAGCCACAGAATTTTGAATAACCGGTATAAGACACTTTAGAAAACTCTCTTGTTAGTTTCAGTTGTTGACAATTTTTTTTTGTTTCATAGATGTACACCTGTATTGTATGTGGCCTGTCTCCTTTCCACTAGGTGTCTCACTTACTTTTCTTGCATTATTGCAAAGGTTCACAGAACTGTCACCATAATCTGAAATAATGGAAGTGATTAAGGGCATCCTTGTCTTGTGTATTTTAATGAGAATGCCTTTAGTGGCTGGGAGTGGTGCTCGCATCTGTACTACCAGCAGTTTGGGAGGATGAGGTAGGAAGATTGCTTAAGGCCAAAAGTTCAAGACCAGCATGGGCAACATAGTGAGACCCCCCCCGTCTCTACAATTTTTTTTTTTTTAAATATTAGTAGAGCATGGTGGTGTGCACTTGTAGTCCTAGCAACTTGGGAGGCAACAGAGCAAGATCCTGTCTTTGAAGTAAATAAATTAAATAAAATGAAGAGAATGGCTTTAGTATTTTAAAAAAGTGTAGTATTACTTCCTGGCTTGCTACTTGATATTGATATTTGTTAGAGAAGTATACTTCTCATTTTATTGGGAGATTTTTAATAATCGGGTTGAATGCTGTATTTTATAAAATGTTTTTCTTTTCTTTCTTTTTTTTTTTTTTTTTTTGAGACAAGGTGTCATTCTGTTACCCAGGCTGGAGTGCAGAGGCATGAGCCCCACTCACTGCAGCTGTGACCTCCCAGGCTCAGGTGATCCTCCCACCTCAGCCTCCTGCAACTGCCTGGTAAAGGAATTATTTTTATTTTTATTTTTTTGTTTAATAATGACAGCATGGAAGCATGGATGAATACAGCTTTGACTACATTCTTTGAGATATACTATTTATTGTTTTACTAAGTGGTGGAGTGGTGAGGTCACATGATCTGTACAAATTCTATTTTTGAAGACTAATAGATGATTGGTATCTGTGTCTACCTACTTTATAAAATATGAAGTGTGTTACTGTAATTTTTGGTCAGTTTTTCCTTGAAGTTTTTATAGTAATTGCTTTAGACATTTAGATGCTAGTACAGAAAGGATCTTGAATGTTGTTTGTTTATTGATCTGCCTTTACCAGGCACTTGCATTTTATGTGAGGGAAGTATTTCTGAAGACCGCAAATCTAAGACTGATTTTCTTTTTTATAATTTATTTTTATTTTATTTTGTCAAGAGTAATTTTTTATTGGGAAAAATGTAGAATGTGTGTGAGAGTGTTTTCTTGTGTGCATAAATCATCAACCACTATAGTCTAATTTTGCTTTAATGATTCTATATTCTTCAGCATTACTGTGATACTTTTTTCAAAGGGCCTAATATAGCATGATGGCTTTTGACCCTTCCTATAATGTTGTGTTGTATCTAACTTCTGCTTTAAAGTGAATGGTTTAGAGGTACCATTTCAGTAATAGCCATAGTATTATTATTTAATAAAAATTGTTATAATACACAAATATATATTTTTTATTTTTAGATGGAGTCTCACTCTGTCACCCAGGCTGGAGTACAGTGGTACCATCTCGTCTCACTGCAACCTCCACCTCCCGGGTTCAGGCAATTCTCCTGCCTCAGCCTCCCAAGTAGCTGGGATTACAGGCATGCACCACCATGCCTGGCTAATTTTTTTGTGTGTGTTTTTAGTAGAGATGGGCTTTCACCATGTTGGTCAGGCTGGTCTCAAACTCCTGACCTCAAATGATCTGCCTGTCTTGGTCTCCCAAATTGCTGAGATTACAGGTGTGAGCCACTGTGCCCGGCCAATACACAAACAATTTAAATTTAAAAAATACTTTTTACTATACTCTACTATTTTTACTGTATACTATAGTAAAATGACAAATGCCCACCAAAATCATCTGCGTAAGTTCTGGCATTTAAGAACAACATGAGTCTTAGGATAATGACAAAAGTTAGTGGGTTGTTTTCTGCTAATGTGGTGCCTTCATGTGGCAACATCAACCATCATCATCATCACCATCATCATCATCTTCATCCTCGTCATAACAAATACTGGTCATGTCTGTGTATGCTTGGCTGTGTTCTAAGTACTTGAACTCTTTTAATACTTGTGACATGGTATGACATGGTTATTAATATTAGTCTCACGTCATAGACGAAGAAACCAAGGCACAGAGAGAGAAAGCAATTTGTCCAAGGTCACACAGCTTATTAATGGCAGAACTGGAATTTAAACCCGGGCAGCTTAGCCCTGGAGTCCAAACCCGAAACTACCATGCCATGCTGCTTCTCCACAGTTTACAACTCACTTGGCTAGAAAGCTCTGTCATTTTCCTATGTTTTTCAATTAAGCTCAATTTCAACTGAGCTTTGCATTATTTCAAATTTTGCACATAAAGTAAAATTTTCTTTCTTTTTTTTTTTTGGAGACGGAGTCTCACTGTGTCACCCAGGCTGGAGTGCAGTGGCGCAATCTCAGCCCACTGCAAGCTCCGCCTCCCGGGTTCACGCCATTCTTCTGCCTCAGTCTCCCAAGTAGCTGCTACTACAGGCACCTGCCACCACACCCGGCTAATTTTTGTATTTTTAGTAGAGACGGGGTTTCACCATGTTAGCCAGGATAGTCTCAATCTCCTGACCTTGTGATCCACCTGCCTCGGCCTCCCAAAGTGCTGGGATTACAGGCATGAGCCACTGCGCCCAGCCAATATGTTTATCCCACTTTTAAATTCACTCAATTTAACATCAGACAAAATATAACTACACTATTTTGCTAAATTGCATTTCAGAGAGTTTGCATGAGTTTATATCTGTATCACAACTACCATTATTTAAAAGAAATCTTTGTCAACAAGGGGAAATGTAAAGTGACCTGTTATTTTAATTTGCATGTTTTGTTAAATTAAAAATGAATTTATTAATCTTTAGTGTCTCTTCTGTAGATTTTCTGCTTATGCCAATTTTTCTACTGGGTTTTAGTATTTTCTGATTTCTGGAAAAGAATCATTTTTATTTTATTTTTATTATTATTATTTTTATTTTTTGAGACAAGATCTAGCTCTGTCACCCAGGCTGGAATGCAGTGGTGCGATCTTAGCTCACTGCAACCTCTGCCTCCCAGGCTCACACAACCCACCCACCTCAGCCTTCCGAAGTGTTGGGATTACAGGTGTGCGCCACTGCGCATGGCCCCCTTTCTATTTTAAAGGTATCAATTACTCTTTCAAATGTAAAGCAATGTGATGAAATAGGGCACTTGCATTTTATGTTACTTAAAAAGTTATATTTGTTATGATTTTTTAATTTGTGTTTCTACTTGGTGAATGGCAGTTTTACATTTGTATGTTATCAAGTCCGTTGCTATTTCCCTCTATAATTTATTACATAGTCTTTCCTTCTCCCTCAATAAGTTGATAAACATTTCATAATATCCATTCTGTTTTTATGATATAATTTTATTTAATTGTTTAATCCAGCTGGGATTTCTGTTTGTAGATGGTGAAAAGAAAAAATCCACGATTGAAAGTGAATCTTTACATTCCCCTTGCAGTTTTAGCATGTTCTGCTAACAAAATTTATTAAAATGTCTGTCTCTGATTTCAGAGACACTTTTAATTAAACTGATGTACACGATGGCTTCTGTTTCTCAGTGATTGGTTTTGTTCCACCAGTTCCCTTGATCTCTTCTCATATAGTAGCACACTGTTTGTCGTACCTTGAGATAGCGGTTAGGGCTGGTTTGCTTGCATTAGTGTTATTCTTTGATAGTCTTATTTATTTTTCCAGTTTCATTTTGAAATACAAGTTGTAGAGGAGTTCAGATCATGGACTCTGGAGCAGGATTTACTGAGTTTAAATCCTCGATTGATGCCTTCCAGCCCTGAAACACCTGGGCAGATTGTTTGACCTTTGTATATGCCTCCGTTTCCTCATCTGTACAAAGAAAGTATCTTTAGGGGGTTGTTGTGAGAATCAATAGTTAAAATACATACAGCTCATATGTTAATAATTGGCACAGAGTAAGCTTTAAACATGCTCGTTATTCTCACAATTTTGTTAAGTTCAAAACTCATCCTATTGGGAATCTTGATTGCAATCACATTAAACCAAAGCTATGGATTGATTGGGGAAGATGGATAACTCCCTCTTCGGTAGCATAGTTTGATTTATTCAAGTTATATAGCACATTTTCTCAATGAGCATTTGTAGTTTTACCCATATGTGGCTAGAGTCTTAATTAACTAGAGCAATTAAGACCTGAGTGGGGAGGAAGGATTCTGATCACTCCAGATCCATCTGGATGGAACCATTGAACTGGATGCTTCCACTTGTGTCTAAAACAGGATGAGACTCTTTTACTGGGGGTAGTGAATAAAGAAGATAGAAGTAGTATCAATCTTTCCTGTCTCTGGTGACCCTACAGCCAGACCCTCCCTGATTTGGATGTTCTCATTGACACATGATGTGGCTGGCAGCGGTGGTGATGTAGACTAGGCTTGACCGCTGGGTACCACCACCAGGCTTGTTGCAGAGAAAGGCAAGGTTGAGCACTCCAGCCTTCCCTCCTAAATCAGGCTCCATACCTTGTTTGAGCTGCATCCCTGCTCCAGAAAGAAGTAGGAGCCCTCAACTCACCAGCCCTCACCCAGCTCATTCCATCAGAAACAGGGATTAAATAGCACAGACTTTATTCCTGGCATGTACGTACGTGGAACACTTACTGACTGATATCCTTTCTTTCACTCAGCTAGTCAATGTTTCCCATGTTAGGAGCTACAGCATTCTTACAGCTCCCACTTGCAGACCAGCACGACGTGGTTACTTTTGCTTTCTTATCAAACACACACTGTTCATGAATACATTTGGAACGTGTTCTACTTTCCTTATCTCCTAAGGCTAGATATCTGTAAACAGAACATGTTTAATAAATATTTGTAGTTTTCTTCATATGTCAGATATAGTTTTCATTAAGATATTTTATAGATACTGCAATTCCTTTGTTATATTTATGAATTGAATTTTCTGTTTTAAAGTTTGTTATTAATATTAGAGGAATGTTAATTATTTTTTGAATGTGTATGTTTTAGCAAGCTCTTTTATTTTTCTTTCATAACTCCTAATAAATTAATAGTTTTCCTTATTATTCTCCTTCTTTCCCACTGATTTAGAAACTATGTATTCTTTTTCTATTCTTTCAGTCTTCCTTAAATTTTTAATTCACATATTTGACTGAAGACTTCAAATTAATATCTTTATTCTCTTTCCACCTATATGATGACCTTAAACTGGTTCAACTCTGTTTTTATTATCTAGCGGTTACATCTTGTTATTTTTTATTTTTTTCATACCAGCAAATTCAGCTTTATCTCTTTTTAAAAAATCTTTTATTTTGAAATTATAGACTCACAGAAAGTTGTAAAGATAGTACAGAGAGATTCCTGTACCCCCCACCCAGTTTCATCATCCCTAACCTCTGACAACTTATCTATTCTCCATTTCAATCATGGGTCATTTCACGAATGTCACACAAATGGGATTATGTGGTATGTGGCCATCTGAGATTGACTCTCTTCCCACAGCATAATGCCCTTGACATCCATCCAAGTTGTTGAGTATGTCAATAGTTTGTTCCTTTTTCTTACTAACTAGTACACCATCTTTTTGTATTTATTCCCTCAACAGTTGTTATTGATGTTATCATTTTTATTGATATGTTTACCAGCTTCTCTACTTACTATTATTTCTTGCATGTACTTCCTTCTGAATTTGATTTCTTAAAAGTACTGTAGCCTTCAGTAATTCTTTCCATGAGTATTTGCTAGTGCTATTTTTTTTCAGTTTTTATTTTTCCCTAATTATCTTTCCCCTCTCTTACTTTGAATGAATAGAATGTTCTAGATTTAAGGGTTTTTTTTTTTTTTTTTTTTTTTTTTTTTTTTTACTTTTTTGAAACAGACACTCACTCTCAGGCTGGAGTGCAGTGGCACGATCTTGGCTTACTGCAACCTCCGCCTCCCGGATTCAAGTAATTCTCATGCCTCAGCCTCCCAAGTAGCTGGGATTATAGGTAGACACCACCACGCCTGGCCGATTTAAGATTATTTTTTCACAAAACTTTAAAGATATATCCTTTTATCTTTGGCTTCTGTTGTTGTCTTCATTTGCAGGTAATCTTGTTGGCCCTCCTTTTCTGTACCCTCTTTCTGCTGCTGCCACGGCTTTTAAGATGATCTTGTTGCCTTTTGCCTTCTACAGTTTCACCACAATGTATTTAATGTGTATTTCTTTTTGTTTATTCTTGTCTCAGAACAAATATTCAAAATGAAGATTCATGACTTTCTTTAAAGCATAGAAAATGTTTAGCCAACATGTCTTTAATATTTTTTTCTTCCCTTTATTCTTTTTCTAAAGTCAGGATTATTGAAGGCCAGTTTACATGCAGTAAAATTCAGCTCATTTACACACATAGGTCAGTGATTTTTGACACACAGTTTCGTAAACACCACTATAACCATAATACAGAATATTTTCATCACCCCAAAAAGTTCTCTCGCCTCCTTTGTAGTCAGTCCCCTATCTCTGCCCCAATCCCTGACAACTTCATCTGGTTGGTGTCTCTATAGTTTTGGATTTTCTAGATAATCATGTAAATGGAATTGGAGTATGAAATATTTGTGCATGGCTTTTTTTTTTTTCACTCAGCACAATATACTTGGGGTTTATTAATACTGTTGCATGTACTTAGTAATTCCTTCCTTTTTATTTCCATATAGTATTTCATTGTAAGGCTATACCATAATTTGTTTATGTGTTCACCAGTTGATTAATATTTGGGCTATTTCCTGGTTTGAGTGATTATGAATAGGGTGCTATAAATATTCATGTTCAGGTCTTTTAGGGGACATATGTTTTTATTGCTTTTGGGTAAATAGCTAAGATTGGGATTATTGGTTCATATGGTAATTACATGAGTAGCTTTATAAGAAACTGTTTTCCAAAGTGACTGTAGCACTTTGCATCCCCATGAGCTCTGCATAGAATTCCATTTGCTCCATGCCCTTACCAGCACTTAGTATTGATAGATTTTTTTAAAAATTTTTCATTCTAATAGGAGTGTAGTGGCATCTCATTGTGGCCTTAATTTCCCTACTGATCAATTATGTTGAGCATCTTTTTCATGTGCCTATTTTGCCATCTACAGACGTCCCCAATTTACAATTGTTTGATTACAATTTTTCAACTTGATGATGTGAAAGTGATAGGAATGCAGTAGAAACCATCATTTGAGTACCCATATACCCATTCTATTTTTCATTTTCAACTGATTATTGGACTCTGGTTACGTATTCAATAAATTAGATGAGATAGTCAACACTTTATTATAAAATAGGCTTTGTGTTAGATTATTTTGCCCAGCCGTAGGCTAATGTAAGTTTTCTGAGCACATTTAAGGTAGGATAGGCTAAGCTATGGTGTTCCACAGGATAAGTGTATTAAATGCATTTTTCGCTTACAGTGTTTCCTACTTAAGATGGGTTTATTGAGATGTGACCCCATCATAAGTTGAAGAGCATATGTATATATCTTCTTTGGTGAAATGTTTGTTCAAATTTTTTGTTCAATTTTAAAATTAGTGTTTAAAAATATTGTATTTTGAGAATCCTTTAAATATTCTCAATGTATGTCCTTTATCAAATATGTGTTTTGCAAGTATTTTCTCCCTGTCTGTGACTTGTCTTTTGCTTTTAATTTCTATTCATTTTCCTGCAGAGATAGTCTCACTATCTTTCCCAGGCTGCTCTCAAACTCCTGGCCTCAAGCAATCCACCCACCTCCACCTCCCAAAGTGTTGGGATTACAGGCATGAGCCACTACACATGGCCCTTTTCCTTTTTAAAATATAGTCTTTCTGAAAAGAAAATATTTTTTATTTGGATGAAATCTTTTTTTCTTTCATGATATATTCCTTTTTTTTGTGTCCTGTGTAAGAAATCTTACCCTATCCCAAGATCACAAAGATTTTCTCTTAAGATTTCTTCTACAAGTTTTATAGTTTAGGTTTTACATTTAGGTCTAGGACCTAATTTGTGTGTGTGTTATGGGTAAGAGTGGAAATTCCTCTCCCCAGTTCCCACAGATTTTAATATGCTATGTTTTTATTTTTATTCAGTTCAAAACACTTCCTAATTTCCCTGATTTCTTCTTTGAGCCATGGATTATATAAAAATGTTTTATTTAGTTTTCACATATGTAGGGAATTTTCCAGAGATCTTTGTGTTACTGATGTCTAATGTAATTCCTTTGTGGTCGGAGAACACATTTTGTATGACCTGAATATTTTAAATTTATTGAACCCTATTTCATGGCTCAGAATATGATGTGTTTTGGTAAATGTGTAAGTGTTCCATGTGCAGTTGAAAAGAAGGTGTGAGATCTTTCTTTTGTTGGCAGAGTGCTCTATAAATGTCAAATAGATCAAGCTGGTTCGTATTGTTTCTCAAACCTTCTGCACATTTATTTTCTCTTTCTTCCATAGATTATTGAAATGAACTTGGAAATAAACTCTGATTTTGGATTTGTCTGTTTCTCTTTATGGTTCAACCAGTTTTTGCTTCATGAATTTGAAGATCAGTTACTAGGTTATAAATGTTTAGGAATTATCTTGTACTCTTGATTAATTGACCCCCTTATTTTTTGTTTTTGAGATGGAGTTTTGCTCTTGTCGCCCATGGCACGACCTTGGCTCACCACAACTTGTGCCTCCTGGGTTCAAGCGATTCTCCTGCCTCACCCTCCCTAGTAACTGGGATTACAGGCGTGTACCACCATGCCAAGCTAATTTTTATATTTTAATAGAGATGGCATTTCATCATGTTGGCCAGTCTGGTCTTGAACTTCTGACCTCAGGTAATGCACTGACCTCAGCCTCCCAAAGTGCTGAGATTACAGGCATGATGCACTGTGCCTGGCCTGTTGGAAAGCTTTTAATGACTGATTTTATCTCTTTACTTGCTATAGGTCTGTTTAGGTTTTTATTTCTTCTTAGGTCAGTTTTGGTAGTTTTGTGTTTCTAAAATTGTTTCCATCTCTTCTAGGTTATCTAACTTGTTGGTGTATGATTTTTCATAGTATTCTCTTGTAATTCTTCTAGTTTTTTAAGGTTAGTAGTAATGTCCCAATTTTTATTGTGATTTTTAGATATTTGTATCTTCTTTCTTTTTTGTGTAGTCAGCCTAGTTAAAGTTTTGTAAATTGTACTGGGCTTTTCGAAGGACTAACTTTGTTTTGTGATTTTCTCTATTACCTTTCTGTTCTCTACTTCATTCATCTCTGCTCCAATCTGTTTAGTTTGCACTTCTTTTTGTAATTTCTTAAGATGTAGTTAGGTTACACTTTATGTCTTCTTATATTTCTTCAACTTAATTATTGCATGTACAACTTTTTCAAAGCGTCTATTCAAATGTTCTCCTCATTTCAAAAATTGGGTTGCTATGTTCTTTCTATTAACTTGTAATTTTTCCTTGTATATTTTGGATGCAAGTATTTGTTCAGATGAGAACACATGGACGCAGGGAGGGGAACAGTACACATTGGGGCCTGTCAGGGGGTTGGGGGAGGGAAAGCATCAGGATAAGTAGCTAATGTATGTGGGGCTTAGATGGGTTGATAGGTGCAGCAGACCACCATGGCACAAGTTTACCTATGTAACAAACCTGCACGTTCTGCACATGTATCCCAGAACTTAAAACCAAAAAACAAATATTTGTTTAGATATAGGCATTGCACGTATTTTATTCCAGTCTGTGTCTTGTGATTTCAAGTGTTTTTCAAAGAGTGAAAGTTTAAAATTTTGTTGAAGCCCAATTTATTAAGTGTTTTAAATGTTTAGTGCCTTCTATATCCTAAGTAACCATTGTTTACTGCACAGTTTGCAAAGACTTCTCCTGTCTTTTCTTCCAGAAGTTTTAATTGTTTAGATATAGGTCTAAGATCCATCTTGAGTTAATAAAATTGTTTGATGTGAGATAAGGGTTAAGGTCAATTTCCAATAGACCTCTAGTTCTTTCAGAACCTTTTGTTCAAAAGACTATCTCCTCCCATTGAATTAAATTGGAACTTTGGAATCTTAATGGAAAACCAACTGACTTTGCTTGGTAATAACTTGATACTTGTTAATCTCTTCCTAGAATCTCTATTCTGTTCCATTTGCTTCTATTCTATTCTTATTACAAAGTTGTTTTTATTAGTGAAGCTGCATAGTACGTCTTAAAGTCAGGTAGTATAAATTTTCCGGCTTTGTTCTTTTTTCAAAATAATTTTGACTGTTTTAAGTTGTTTGCATTGCCATGTACCTTTCAGAATCAGCTTGTTTATTTCTTCAAAAACTTCTAATGAGATTTTGATGATGATTGCCTTAAATCTATAGATCAATTTTATGAGATCTGACATTATTACAACATTTAATCTTTTAATACATGAACATGGTATACATCTCAAACTATTTATTCTTTACATTTTCTCAGCAGTTTTTCGTGTAGCAATCTTGTGAATATTTTGTTAAATATGTAAATATTTCGTGGTTTTTGACACTTTAAAAATTTCAGTTCAGATAATTGTTAGTAGATTGAAATATAAATGACTTTGTATCCTCTGACATTGACACATTTACTTAATAATTATGTTTATTAATTAAATTAATAAGTTTAAAAATATATTCCTTATGACAGTCTATGAATATGATCATATCACCTAGGGATAAATACAGTTTTACTTTATCACTAAGATTTATGACTTATATTTCTTTTTCTTCCTTTATTATACTGGCTAGGACCACCATTAAAATGTTGACTGGGAGTTGTGAAGTAGACATTCTTGCTCACTTCCTGATCATAGAGGGAAATTTTATGGCTGTTTGCTCTAAAGTATAAAGGTAAGTAGTGATTTTTAAATGCTTGTTATCATTATCACTTTGAGAAAATTCTCTTCTGTTCCTAGACTTATCACTGGTTTTGTCATGCATGGGTGCTGAGTTTTGTCAAATGCTTTTTCTGCATCTATTGAGACGATCATGTGGTTTTTTTTTTCATGTGTAAAAATGGCTAATTCTATTTCTTGATTTTTGAGTGATAAGACAGCATTGTATTTCTGGGATATAGCACACTCAGCTATAATGTATTACCTTGTTTATATATTGTTGGACTTGATTTGCTAATATTTGTTGAGGAGTTTTTCTTTATGTTCATGAGGAATATTGATTTGTACTTTTTTTTGGTAATGTCTTTTTTGCTATCAGAGTAGTGTCAGAGTAATGCTGGCCTCAAAATGTTGTGGGAAGCATTCCCTTGTTCTTTATTTTTCTGAGACAGTTTTGCCTGGTTGATTTTTTTTTTTACCTAAATAATTGCAAAACTTCATCAGTGAAACTGTGTGGACTTGGAATTTACTTTGTGGAAATATTTTAAATTGTGAATTTAATTTCTTTAATACAAAGGGGTTTTCAGATTTTATATTTCTTCTTGCATGAGTTTTGGTAATGTGTGTCCTTCAAGGAATTTATCTGTTTTATCTAAGTTACCACATATTGGTATAAGCTGTTAATACAGTCTCTTACTATCTTTTAATGCCTGTAAGATCTATAGTGATATCTCATTAAAAAAAAAAATTCAACTGTTATTATAGATTAAAAGGCACACATGCAGGTTTGTTACATGGGTAAGTTGTGTGATGCTGAGGCTTGGAGTCCCAATGTTCTCATCACCTAGGTAGTAAGCATAGTACCCAACAGGAGGTTCTTCAGCTTACGTCCCCCTCCCTTCCTCCCTCTCACATCTAGTGATCCCAAGCATCTATTGTTCCCGTCTTTATGTTCATGTGTATTCAATGTCTATCTCCTACTTATAAGTGAGAAAATATGCCCTTTGGTTTTCTGTTCTTGTGTTAGGTCACTTGGGATAATGGCCTCCAGCTCTATCCATGTTGCTGCAAAGGATATGATTTCATTCTTTTTTATGGTTGTGTAGTATTTTGTGTTGTGTATATACCACATTTCCTTTATCCAATCCAGTGTGATGGGCACTTTGGTTGATTATATGACTTTACTATTGTGAATAGCACTGCAATGAACATATAGATGTATGTTAGGATGATAGGATGAGTTATTTTCCTTTGGGTATGTACCCAGTAGTGGGATTGCTGGGTCAAATGGTAATTATATCTTCAGTTCTTTGGATATCTCCAAACTGCTTTCCACAGTGGCTGAACTAATTTACATTTCTACCAGCAGTGTCTGAGCATTTCCTTTTTTTTCCGTAACCTTGCCAATGTCTGTTGTTTTTTTGACTTTTCAATAATTACCATTTTGACTGTGTGAGATGATATCTCACTATGGTTATCATTGACATTTCTCTGATGATTAGTGATGTTGAGCATTTTTTCATGTTTATTAGCTGCTTGTATGTCTTCTTTTGAGAAGTGTCTGTTCATGTCCTTAGCCCATTTTTTTAAATTGAATTTTTTGTTTGTTGCTTGTTCATTTGTTTAAGTTCCTTGTAGATTCTGGATATTGGTCCTTTGTCAGATACATAGTTTGTAAGTATTTTCTCCCATTCTAGAGGTTGTCTGTTTACTCTGTTGGTAATTTCTTTTGCTGTGCAGAAGTGGTTAAGTTTAATTAGGTTCCACTTGTCAATTTTTGTCTTGTTGTGATTGCTTTTGGGGACTTGGCTAAGTTAAATTCTTTGTCAAAGTCTATGTTGAGAAGGGTATTGCCTAGGTTTCTTCTAGGATTTTTATAATGTGAGGTCTTACATTTAAATATTTAATCAATCTTGAGTTAATTTTTGTATATGGTGAGAGGTAGAGGCGCAGTTTCTTTCTTCGGCATATGGCTAGCCAGTTGTCCCATCACCATTCAATAAATAGGGAGTTCTTTCTGCATTACTTATTTTTGTTGATTTTGTTGAAGAGCAAATGGCTGTGAGTGTGCAGGTTTATTTCTGTGTTCTCTACTCTGTTCCACTGGTCTACGTGCCTGTTTTTGTACCAGTACCTTGCTGTATAGTTTGAAGTTGGGCAATGTGATGCCTCTGGCCTTGTTCTTTTTGCTTAGGATTACTTTGGCTATTAGGGCTCTTTTTTGGTTCCAAATGAATTTTGGAATAGATTTTTCTAATTCTGTGAAAACTGACGTTGGAATTTTGATAGGGATAGCATTGCACAGTATGACCATTTTAACTGTATTGACTCTTCCAGTCCCAGAGCATGGAATATATTTCTATTTATTTTTGTTATCTCTGATTTCTTTCAGCAGCGTTTTGTAGTTCCCATTGTAGAGATCTTTCACCTCTTTTGTTAGATAAATTCCTAGGTATTTCATTTTCTTGTGGCTAATGTAAATCAGATTGTGTTCTTGATTTGGTTCTCAGCTAGAATGTCATTGGTCTATACATATACTACTGACTTTTATACATTGATTTTTGTATCCCGAGACTTTACCAAATTTCTTTATCAGTTCCAGGAGCTTTTTGGCGGAGTCTTGAGGGTTTTCTATGTATAGAATCATATTTTTGGCAAAGAGGGATAGTTTGACTTCCTTCTTTTACTATTTGGATGCCTTTTACTTCTTTCTCTTACCTGATTGCCCTGGCTAGAACTTCCAGTACTATGGTGAATAGAAGCAGTGACAGTGGGCATCCTTGTCTTGTTCTAGTACACAAGATGAATGGTTCCATCTTTTGCCCATTCAGTGTGATGTTGGCTATGGGTTTGTCAGAAATGGCTCTCATTATTTTGAGATATGTTCCTTCAATGCCTAATCGGTTGAGGATTTTTATCATGAAGGAATATTATTGAAGGCTTTTTCTGCATCTGTTGAGATGATCATGTGATTTTTCTTTTTGATTCTGTTTATGTGCTGAGTTACATATGTTGATCTGTGTATGTTGAACCAATCTTGCATCCCAGAAATGAAGCCTACTTGATCATGGTCATTTAACGTTTTTGTTTGTTTGTTTTTTGAGATGTAGTCTTACTCTGTCACCTAAGCTGGAGTGCAATGGTGTGATCTCGGTTCACTGCAACCTCTGCCTCCCAAGTTTAAGCGATTCTCCTGCCTCAGCCTCCCATGTAGTTGAGATTACAGGTGGACACCACCACATCCAGCTAATTTTTGTATTTTTAGTAGAGATGGGGTTTCACCGTGTTGGCTAGGCTGGTCTCGAACTCCTGACGTCGAGAGATCCACCTGCCTTGGCCTCCCAAAGTGCAGGGATTATAGGCATTAGCCACCGTGCCCAGCCTCATTTAACATTTTGGTGTGCTGCTGGATTCAGTGTGCTAGTATTTTGTTGAGGATTTTTGTATCTACGTTCATGAGGGATATTGGCCTGAAGTTTTCTTTTTTTGTTATATTTCTGCCAGATTTTGGTATCAGGATGATGCTGGCTTTGTAGAATGAGTTAGGGAGGAGCCACACCTCCTTGATTTTTTGGAAAAGTTTCAGTAGAATCGGTATCAGTTCTTTTTTGTACATCTGGTAGTGTTTGGCTGTAAATTCATTCGGTCCAGGGCTTTTTGTGTTTGGTAGGTTTTTGATTACTGATTCAATTCCTGAACTTGCTATTGGTCAGTTCAGGTTTTCACTTTCTTCCTGATTCAATCTTTGAAGGTTGTGTATTTCCAGGAATTTTTCCATTTCCTCTAGATTTTCTAATTTGCATGCATAGAAGTGTTCACAATAGTCTCGGAGGATGTTTTGTATTTCTGTGGGATTGGTTGTAATGTCGTCTTTGTCATTTCTGATTGCACTTATTTGAATCTTCTTTTACTTTGTTAATCTAGCTAAGGTTATATCAATCTTATTCTTTCAAATAACCAACTCTTGGTTTCATTGGTCTTTTGTATGGACTTTTGGGTCTCAGTTTCATTCAGTTCTTCTCTGATTTTAGTTATTTTCTTCCAATAGTTTTGGAGTTAGATTGTTATTTTTTCCTAGGACCTCTAACTGCAATATTAGATTGTTAATTTGAGATCTTTCTTACCTCTTGATGAAGATGTTTAGTGCTATAAATTTTCCTCTTAACACTGCTTTAGCTGCATCCTAAAGATTTTGATAAGCTGTGTCTCTATTTTCATTAATTTCAAAGAATTTTTTTTATTTCTGCCTTAATTTCATTTTTACCCAATAGTTATTCAGAAGAAAGTTGATAATTTCCAGGTTTTTGTGTAATTTTGAGAGCTCTTCTTGGTATTTATTTCTATTTTTATTGCACTGTGGTTCTGATATCTCAT
This sequence comes from Macaca thibetana thibetana, assembly GCF_024542745.1. Lineage (NCBI taxonomy): Eukaryota > Metazoa > Chordata > Mammalia > Primates > Cercopithecidae > Macaca > Macaca thibetana. The sequence goes on along the minus strand of NC_065597.1, from coordinate 23,895,377 downwards.
TTTTATTACTGATATTAGAATTTGCTTCTTCTCTTTTTTCTTCATCAGTTAATCTGGAATTTATTATTTTAATTCACCTCTTGAAATAACTAGATTTTGGTTTTATTGATTTCAAGTGTTTGTACATATTCTATTTTATTTGTTTCTTCTATTATCTTTATCATTTGCATTCTCCTACCTATAATGAGTTTAATTTTCTCTTCTAACGTTTTAAGGTTAGATAATTGATATTAGATCTTTTAAAAAATTTTCTAATATAAGCATTTAAGCTATACAATTTCCTCTAAGTATTTTTTTTTTTGCATTCCACAATTTTTATATATTTTTGTTTTCATTGCTGCTCAGTTCAAAGTGTTTTCTAATTTCCTAGGTGATTTATTCTTTGGTTTATTTTCTTTTTAAGCATGCTGTTTAATTTCCAAATATTTGGAGATTTTCCAGATATTTTTTTCTGTTGAGTTCTATTTTAATTCCCATATGATCAGATCAGAAATGTACTCTAATGACTTCATTTCTTCTAAATTTATTGAGTTCTTTTACATGGCCCACCGTATGGTCTGTACTGGCCTATGTTCCATGTGCACTTGCAGAAAATGTGTATTTGGCTATAGTTGAGTGTAGTTTCGTGTAAATGTCAATCGGGTCAGGTTGGTTGATAATGTTTTTCCAGTCATTTACTTCTTTGATGATACTCTTTTTGCTCTATCAAGCACTGAGAGAGGAATACTACAGTTTTAAACTATCATTATGTACATATTCGTTTCTTTTTTCAGTTCTGCCAGTTTTTTTCTTCGTGTATTTTGAAGCACTGTAATTTTGCACATTTAAAAAATGGTTACGTCTTCCTTGTGAATTTAACTTTTTGACATTATGAAATGTCCCTTTTTATCTCTAGCGAAATATCTTTTCCTAAAGTCTACTTTGTCTATTATTAATGTAGTTACTCCAGCATTCTAATAATTAATGTTTGCATGGTATGTCTTTTACTTTTGAACTGTGTCTTTATGTTTAAAATTCATTTATTATAGACATATAGTTTCTTGTAGCGTATAGTCGAAGTTTTTTTTTGTTCATCTGATAGCTGTTTTAATTGGAATGCTTATAGCATTTACATTTAATGTAACTATTGATATAGTTCTCTTTCAGCTTTCATTTCAGTACTTGCTTTCTAATTCTGTTTTCAGTTTATTTCTAACTTTTCTTTCCTAATTTAGATTAATTGGGTTTTGTTTATTTATTTAGTATTCTATTTTGTCTTTGCTATTAGCTTATATGCTATGTCTCCTTATTCTTTGTTTAATGAGATTGTTCCCTGAGTTATTATATATGTATTTGAAACTTGTCTCAGTCTATTTTAAATTAACATACTACTTTACATATCATGTAAGAACCATGCAACAGAATATTTTTATTTCCCCCCTTTTCTTTGTGCTTCTGATGTCATACATTAATCCCAAAATATATTACTGTTATTTTTGTGTTAAGTGATTGTGTTTCTAAAGAAATTTAAAAATAAGAAACACAAATCTTAAATTTATCTGCATATTTGCCATTTCTGGTGCTCTTCATTTCTTTTTGTAGATCTGGCTTTCCATCTGGTATCATTTTTCTTCAACTTAAATGACATTTTTACACCTTTTTTGCAGTACAGGTTTCTTATAGATGAATTCTCTCACATTTTGTATGTCTGAAAAAGTATTTATTTTATCTTTATCTTAAAGAATGTGTGTGTGTGTGTGTGTGTAAAGGATATATATATCTATCCTTTATAGATGTTCTATAAAGATACAGAAGTTCTACAAAGTCTGTCATTCTGGTGATCGGAACTTGAAAATCTTCCAATTTGAGGAATATGTGAACTTAGAGTTTCCTAGTTTAACCCTACACTTGCACAGCTTAATATTCATCAATGTACACAATGAGACTTTTATGAAGTTTTTTTTTTTTATGTGTGTGTTTTCCTAGAAGAGATGGTGTCTCACTATGTTGCCCAGGCTGGATTTGCATAGCTGGGCTCAAGTGATTCTCTTGTTTCAGCCTCCAAAGTAGCTGGGATTCTTATGAAAATTTGTTTAGCTCTTTCTCTGTGTAGCTTCTTCTTTTGTGATGTAGTCTTTCAAGTTACAGCTGCCTTAGCCTCCCCCAAATCTCATCCCTCTCTCCTCAGCTCAGCAGAACCAACTTGCTCTCCCTCTCTGTGCTGGAGTCTAGAATCGCCTTCGGACAGAAAGCCAGGTGATTGTCGGGGACTCATGTGTTTTCCTTTCCACGGAAATCACAGCCTCATACTGCCTGTAGTCTAATGTCTGTGTGCAGCTGTTCAGTTTTCTTTTCCAGTTTTCTATTTATGATGGGAGGGCAAGTCTGCTACCAATTATTTCAAAAAGGCTTAAAGTGAAACTGGGTAATACTGTTTAATCTTTCATTACAATAGAGTGTAAAAACAATAACTTTGAATTTAAAACAAAGCAAAATCCTTCCTATATTCCCGGAATTTTGGAGGCTTTCATAATTTTTTTAGGAGGTATTGATTATTTAAATAAATTAAATAGACAATAAATATAGCACTTTTCCCATTAGTGGTTAACCCCTTTGTATATCTTTAGCTGAAGTTACAGTTAAACAATATAGTCATAGTCAATATCGGTCCTTTTATCTTATTTATTCTTAGTGTGTATACCTATATATATATAAAATACTATAAAACTATACATACATATATATATATAGAGAGAGAGAGAGAGAGTTTTCAGGATAAGTTGTTTTTTTTTTTTTTTGAAACAGGGTCTGGCTCCATCGCCCAGGTTGGAGTGCAATGGAGTGATCATAGCTAACTGTGCATCCTCTGCCTCCTGGGCTCAAGGGATCCTCCTACCTCAGCCTCTGAAGTAGCTGGGATTACAGGCATGCACCACCATGCCTGGCTAATTTTTGTATTTTTTTGTAGAGATGGAGTTTTGCCATGTTGCCAAGGCTGGTCTCAAACTCTTGGACTCAAGCAATCCTCTCGCCTTGACCTTCCAAAGTGCTGGGATTATAGGCATGAACCATCATGCCCAACCAGGAGGGTCTTTTTTAAAGCACTATTCTTAAAATAGTATAAGTAGATGGAAATTTTCTCAGATCTTTGAAAATGAGAATATCTTTCTGCTGCTTTTAATAAATAAGTTTTGGTGTGGTATAGTATTCCCGTTTTATACATATAAAAAATTTCTCTCCCGACTTTTAGAATTTATTGTTGAACACGAGACAAACATGACTTTAATTGCTTTGAAGGTAATACTTTTGTTCTACTAGTATTCTTGTAGAATTTTCCCCCATTCTTCAATTCGATGTCCTGATGTGTTCTACTCAATAAATTGTCTAAGGATATGGTCAACGCTTCCAATCTAAAAATGTATTTTGCCTTATTTTATTTTTTAGGGACAGGGTCTTCCTCCATTGCCCAGGCTGGAGTGCACTGGCACAAGCCATATCTCATTGCAATCTTGAACTCCCCGACTCAAGTGATCCTCCCACCTCAGCGTCCTGAGTAGCTACAACTACAGGCATGTGCCACTATCTCAGGCTGATCAAATTTTTTTTTTTTTTTTTCAAAGACAGGGTCTCACTATGTTGCCCAGGGTGGTCTTGAACTCCTGGCCCCAAGTAGTCTTAATGCCTTCACTTCCCAATGCACTGGGATTTCAGGTGGGAGCCACTATGCCTGGCCAACCTACAATATTAAATGGTTTATTAAGTCTATAAAATTTTCTTTTGTAATATCTATTATTACTGCTTTTAGTACAATCATTCTTTTTTTTTTTTTTCTGAGACAGTGTCTCACTGTGTTGCCCAGGCTGGAGCACAGTGGTGTGATCTTGGCTAACTGCAACCTCCGCCTCTGGGGTTCAAGCAATTCTCTTGCCTCAGCCACCCGAGTAGCTGGGATTACAGGCACATGCTACCACAACTGGGTAAGTTTTGTATGTTTAGTAGAGACAGGGTTTTGCCATGTTGGTCAGGCTGGTCTTGAACCCTGACCTAAGGTGATTTGCCCACCTGGGCCTCCCAAAGTGATGGGATTACAGGCGTGAGCCACATCACGCCTGGCCATTCTCTTATCTTTGTTCTCTACTCTACTTATTTGATTCTCTGCTGCATCATAAACACTTTTTAACTTTGCTTCCACTATGATTTTGATTTTTGCTACTATATTCTTAGACATGAAAACATTAGTTATCTTCTTAGTTTAGTTCTCTAGTGTGCCCAATTTTTAACAATTTTGTAGACCAACACATCCCTACATGAGATACCTTCCTCAGAATTTTCTCATATTTTAATGGAATAAGCCTGTATTATGGAAAAGATTTAATTGTTTTCCCATAAGAATACTCAAGGCCAGAATTTTCTTGGCCACAACATTTTTCACGTAAGTTCCCCTTTCTTTCATATCCTTATCTTGAGTGATTGAGTAATTGTATTGAAGGGGTAATTTTTGAGAACTGCCCTTAGCCTTCTGTGTCTGTTCACCTGAGTATTCATAGATGAGACATAACAGTTCTGAAGCTGGGGGGCACCTTGGGATTTGAGTCCCAACATGGTTCCTAGTACAACTTGGCTTCTTTTTCTAAGTGTATAGTCCCATTCATAGTCTCCAGGCAGTGGAAAATGATCTTTAAAATACAGATGAGGCCAAGGCGGGTGGATCACCTGAGGCCAGGAGTTCAAGACCAGCCTGACCAACATGGTGAAATCCTGTCTCTACTAAAAATGTACAAAATTAGCTGGACGTGGTGGTGCACACCTGTAATCCCAACTGCTTGGGAGACTGAGGCAGGAGAATCTCTTGAATCGGGGAGGTGGCGGTTGCAGTGAGCCAAGATGGTGCCATTGCACTCCAGCCTGGGCAACAAGGGCAAAACTCAGTCTCTCAAAAAAAAAAAAAAAAAAAAAAGGAAAAGAAAAGATAATAGCTTAAGCCTTTCTAATGCTCTGAGTTAATGACTTTAGTCAGTGGATGACTGATTAATTAAATATTAATTAAGAGTATGGACTAGGTGTGGTGGCTCTCACCTGTAATCCCAGTGCTTTGGGAGGCTGAGGCAGTAGGATTGCTTGAGGCTAGGAGTTTAAGAACAGCCTGAGCAACATAGTGACACCCTATCTCTAAAAAAAAATAATTTGCTGGGTGCAGTGTGTGTGCCTATAGTCCCAGCTATTCGGGAGACTGGGGTGGGAGGATCGCTTGAGCCCAGCAGTTGGCAGTCATAGGGAGCTATGACTGCACCACTGCACTCCAGCCTAGGTGACAGAGCGAGACCCTGTCTCTTAAAAAAAAAAAAAGTAGAGTATGATGAATGTTATCAAGGTTAAGAGGACTGTGGTGGATATACTGTTAGAATAATTTAATCTGCCTAAGGAGGAAAGAGAAGCCTTCCTGAGAAAGTGATAATGCAAAACAGGAAATTTTAATGATGAATTAGCGTTGGCTAGGTTGAGGGATGGAAAGTGGGAGAGAAAGAAAAACACATAGACAAAGCAAAAATTACATGCCAATGCAATGATTGAGAAGCAGGTGCCACATCAAGGAGTACTGGAGGACATCAAGCACAGAGGAGAGTGATACTTAGAGTATGTAGAAAGGAGCTTTCTGTAAGCTCATGTGAATTTTAAGATCTTCTACAAAAGAAAAGCCAACATGAAAGTTTTAAATAGCTATGGGTATGGGCATGGGTAAGTACATGACCAGCTTTCTGTTGTAGAAAGATCTTTCTGATTACAGAGTAAATGGATTTGGGGTTGAGACACAAGATTCATGGCTAGGAGGCCAGATTGGAGGCTACTACAGGGGCCCAGTTGAAAGACAGTTTTGGGCTGGGCGCGGTGGCTCACGCCTGTAATCCCAGCACTTTGAGAGGCGGAGGCGGGTGGACAACTTGAGGTCAGGAGCTCAAGACCAACTTGGCCAACATGGCAAAACCCCGTCTCTACTAAAGAAACAAAAATTAGCCAGGTGTGGTGGCATGTGCCCGTAGTCCCAGCTACTCGGGAGACTGAGGCAGGATAATTGCTTGGATCCAGGAGGGAGAGGTCGTAGTGAGCCGAGATCATGCCACTGCACTGCAGCCTGGGTGATAGAGTGAGACTCCGTCTCAAAAAAAAAAAAAAAAAAAAATATATATATATATATATGTGTGTGTGTGTGTGTGTGTGTGTGTGTGTTTGTGTATGTGTATATATATGTATATATATAAATAAAAGAAAGACAATGGTGGCTTGAAAGACAAAGGTAACAGTAGTGGGGATGCACAGAAATACACAGATGTAGAAAATCCTTCACATGTTGAATCAACAGGACTAGATTTTTGAGTGGATGCAAGAGAAAGAAGAGTCAAAAATAAGTGAGATTTTTTAGCTTGAACAGCTAAATAGATAATGATGCCGTTTATTGAAATAGGGGATAATGGCACAGGGACAAGTATGGGAGAAGTTTGGAGGTCAGGTCTAGTCATATCAGGAAATACAACATATGGATCTAGAGTTTGTGGGACAGGACTGAGCTGGGAGATTGGAGTTGGAAGTTGGTGGCACATCAAGGGCCGTGGAAGCTGAGGAAGAAGATGGAGTTGCACACAGAAACTGTGTAGATGGAGTCAAGAACAAGGACAGAACCTGCAAGATTGTTTAATGTTAAGGATGGAGCAAAGGAGGATCCAAGAAAGGAGAATAAGTTAAAATACTTAGAAAAGGTGGGAAGGAAACCAGGAAAGTATGGCTGCTCTGACCCCAGGGAAAAGTGTATTTTTCAAAAAGAGTAGTCAATGGTATCACGTGTTACAGATAAACAAGACAAACAAGATCAAATAAGACACGGGTTCAAAAGTGTTCTTTAGATTTAGTTGCAAGAAGGCTCTGATTTTTCTTTGTGAGAGTAGTTTCAGTGGAAAAAATGGAAGTCACAATGAGGTAGTTGAGGACTAAGGTGGAGGAAAGAAATAAGAACCATGAGAGTGGACAGCAATTTCAAGAAGTTCAACTTTTACCCTGACTTCTGGGTTGTCTACTCTAAAGGATACTTTAACATTCTTTATTTTTCTTAGAAAAAGTGAGCATTATATGCTTTGGTATGGATGTTCACTTGTCAATTTTGTCTGAAATATGGTTGATTATCTCATTATTATAAAAATTAAAAATGCTTAATTTGTATAAGTTTTATTACACTTTTAATTATTGGTTTGAGCTATTTGCCCCCTTTTTCCTGCAGAAACATTCATTTGTTGAATCTTTATGATCTATCCAATTTATTTGCCAACTTCTGTAATATATTTCTGTTTTACTTTTATTCAATATTGTTTTACAATTGATTTTTTAAAATTCTGTTAATATTTCTTAAATTAATTCTCTGCATCATTTAATCAGGTTTGGACACCTTTAAGTCTTTCTTTTACCTTTTCCTATATGATCTTTTTTTAATTTTAGTTTTTTAATTGGTTGACAGTTTGTCAGATTGTTCTTATTTCATAAAAATTATATTTCTCATATCCTACTGAACATAAAAGGTAGATCTTTTCTGAACTATTCTTTTATTTCATGAAGTTTAGTAAAAGATCATTTATCTGGGAGTGTAAATATAAGAGTATATGATGGAATTGTTATATACGTGTTATGTCCTTTTTAAAAACCATTGTCTAGATTTAAAAATCATTCATTTATTATAATAATTGAGGAATAATTTCCTGAAATGAATGGTCCATGGTGATGGTGAGCTCCACTGGGCTGTATCAGTGATGGTGAGAGTTGTTATGGATGGATGAAAGATGCCTTTACCTGATACTATTTTATACTATGGAAAGCTCATACATTTTATGGAACAAATGTCATTTATTACTGATTACTGAACAGGAGATGGCTGAGATGTAGAAGCTGGAAGAGAAACCTGAAAAAGAAAAGCAGAGCCAAAAAAAAAAAAAAAAAAAGCTCTTTTCATCAATGCTGCGGCACCATTTCATTCTTCAGTTTCTGTGCTGCTGTTACATCAATTCCTGCCTTTTCAGATCAACAAAGATTTCCTGGAAAATAAAAACTTCATTTAAAAAAATAACATAATTTTTATGTGTGTATTATTTTTAAAGGAAACAAGTGTAAGCAAACTCTCTGTGTGTATGAGACTTGATAAGTAAAATATATTTGCTGTGTTTCCATTACTAAATATTTAGATATATTTTTCCCATTTTTAAGTTAGTCCAGATTTTTTATGGGTGCAACTGATGACTTACATTTAACACATTCTTCAGTTAGTTTGCATGGTACATTTATGTTAGATAAAACTCTTGTAGGATATATATGCTTTTAAAACTAACATAATTTTGGCCGGGCACGGTGGCTCATGCCTGTAATGCCAGCACTTTGGGAGGTAGAGGTGGGTGGTTCACTTGAGGTTAGGAGTTCAAGGCCAGCCTGGCCAACATGACAAAATCTCATCTCTACTGAAAATACAAAAATTAGCCAGCCATGGTGGTGCATGCCTATAGTCCCAGCTACTCGGGAGGCTGAGGCAGGAAAATCACTTGAACCCAGGAGGCAGAGGTTGCAGTGAACTGAAATTGCGCTACTGGACTCCAGCCTGGGCAACAGAGTGAGACTGTCTCAAGAAAAATCAAAACAAAATGCTAATATAAGTTTTTCTATTTTGTAGGTTTCCCATAATGTTCTATGATGCATTTTTTTCTTTTTACCATTCTGCTTGTTTGAGGTTAACATATGTAAAACTGGAAATATATTATTCTGTAAGAGATCAGATCATAGATATTCTGGCTAAGTGATCCTTTATTGTAAAATTATTTTATAAGAAAATCTTCTTTGAACCTTACTTAGCACCTTTCTCCTTTCTCTTCAACTTAGGAAAGTTCTGTAGTCTCCCTTAATTTCTCATTATGGCACCTTCACGTAGATTCCATCATCTATGGTTGTATCAAGAAACAGGAAGAGTGGTTGATTGCTGTCTCAACAGTTGACATCAGCAGTCAACGTTCAGAAATTGTCAGGCAAATAATTTCATCTTATTATCCAATATTTTCTTCACACAGCACAGATTCTAAGCAAGAGTGGTGAGTCAACGTGGATGGTTTCATACTTGGAGATTCATAAGCATAAAGATGGAAAAAGATGGCAGGATGATAGCACACTGAGGTGCTCTCAAGCATACAGGTTCAATATATCTCCCTTATCCTTCCAAATAAGAGTTTATTATCCGCTAGCTGCAGCAACTCTTCCCAAATGGCACCCCAGTTTCTACCCATCTCTTTTTCATTTGCATTCTTCATCTGATCCACAGGATCAAATCTTTTTCTGAGATATCTTTTTTTTTAAACTGACATTTGTCTAATTTGGATTCAGGAATTCTCTTTCAATCACAGCAATATTACATTCTAAATAATCCCATATGTGCATCATCATATACAGAACCTCACACAAAATCCATTTTCTGTATATAATATTTAATCAGACACAATATCTTCCCATCTTAGGAGGATATACTTTTTGGCCTTTTTGTACTTTTTTTTGGTCTTGATTCCATGTGGCCCATCAGACTGTACATTAATTTTTATTTTCTACTTCTTGAATATACAATGATATATCAAGATCCAGTGTTGGAGAGTAATTAGTATTGTTTCTAATTCTAAGGGATACAGAGGCTGACAGATACCCCCTTCTATATCTGAAGTTCACATTGGCTTTGTCTATAGTGTCTTGCTGTTAATGTTGCATAGCAAATGTTTAACAAAATTTCCCAAACATCCAAACACACTAGGAAAGATTAAAGGCCTTTTTAAGTAGGGTCACATTTTGGGTAATGAGAAACTGTGAGGTCAATGACTGTTAAAATATGATTGTGAGATTACTGAGGTTGTGACTTACAGAAGGCTGAAGGAAATGTCAGGCTAGAGAATTTTTTCCCATTGCCTCTTCAAACGTCAAATACAGATATGGCCATGGATTTTAATTTATGTCATTTTTTTCAGGCAAGGTCTCACTCTGTCACCCAGGCTGGAGTGTAGTGGCATGATCTTGGCTCACTGCAGCTTCCACCTCCTGGGTTCAAGCGATTCTCCTGCCTCAGACTCCCAAGTAGCTGGGATTATAGGCATGCACCACCACACCTGGCTATTTTGTGTATTTTTGGTACAGATACCATTTCACCATATTGGACAGGCTGGTCTCGAACTCCTGGCCTCAAGTGATCCACCCACCTTGGCCTCCCAAAGTGCTGGGATTTCAGGCATCAGCCACCACACCTGGCCTGGCCATGGACATTTTTGATGCTGTCAAAGATGGTGGAATGACTGGATTCATTATTTCATAGACAATATGGAATGTCTGTTATGTGGCAGGCACTGTGCTAGGTCTCATGCATCCCAGAAGGGGTCCCTGCATGCACACTGCCCAAAGCAACCTTACTGTTTGTTGAGTGAGTGGGGAACAGAACAAAGAGCAGACATGTCAGCAAGTGATATAACACAGTGTAGAAGGAGCTCTACTTTAGGTCTCTAGAAAGTGCCGTGGGATACATGAATGTTTAGAGCAGCAATTTCATGGTAGCCAAAAAGTTGAAATAACCCAAGTGTCCATCAACTGATGAGTAGAACAAAATGTGGTATATCTATGCAATGGAAGATACTTGGCAATAAAGAGGAACAAACTACCTATACATGGTATGACATGAACGAACCTTGAAAACATGGTTAAGTGAAAGAAGCCAGTTGCAAAGACTATATGCTGCATGATTCCATTTATATGAGATGTCCAGAATAGACAAATCTATAGAAACAAAAAGTAGATTGATGGCTGCTTAGGGCTGACAGTAAAGTGAGGGAGAAAGAATGGGAGGGTGACAGCTAAGGGAAGTAGGATTTCTTTTTGGAGTAATGAAATGTTCTTAAATTGATTGTGGTGATAGATGCTCAACTCTGAATATTCTAAAAACCATTAAGTTATGCACTTTAAATGAGTGAACTGCATGGTATATGAGTGACACCTCAATTAAGCTGTTAAAAATGCTATGGGAGCAAAGAAATGCATGATCATTGCCAATGTCATGGTGATGGAAACAATATTTACAGAACACGTATTCCTCTGGACAGCCTGCAGGTGAATGCCCTCACTCCCATTGTGAGAGAATAGAACTTGTCCCTGGTCTCAGAGCAGAGACGGGGCATAGTCCCCCATCTGTAGGAAGCAGTAAACACTCTTTCTTCCTTACCATACTTCCTCACAGAGCAGGTAATGTTTATGTTCTTCCTTGAAGTGTCAGAGTTAATGAGGGACAGGTGACCAGAGAGGGATATTCTGGCAGAGAGGCATCTGGTCAGGGTCCTGGTAGGAAAGGGGTGGCACATGTGATCTGGATAATTTGAGGAGAGATTAATAAAGTGACTACCTATAGAGAGATGGGAAGAGTTTAAGGGAACCAAAGTGGGGATGGTGGCAACCTGGAGCATTAGCATCCCAGGCCTGAATGGGCAAGGTGAGGAAGCCATTGTGGGAACACAGGGTGGTTGTATACACAGGGCTGCCTTCCACAGGGGGACACAGCAACAATGACCCAGCAGAGAGACAGCCCAGATGACAACTGCCCAGATTCATTCTCCTGCCATCTCTGCTGGTCACTTTCATTGGCTGTACCCAACAAAAAGCAAGAGGACAAGAGAGCCCATTGATGGAATCCACATAGGTCAGCCTCATGGGACACAGAAAGGCACAGAAGCTGGACCCAGAGGGACAAATGGGAGGTAATCAGCACAGATATGGAAGTATAAAGATAACGCATATCGTAGGATTGGTAAAGGTCCCCATGAATCATTACACCATTGTAACGCGGTCTATCCTGATTATCATTCTTCAAATTCTTGACTTGAGACCATGTTTTTTTGTTTTTGTTTTTGTTTTTGTTTTGTTTTGTTTTGTTTTCTGGTAAATTTGAGAAGTGTCTTCCAGATGCTTTTCTCAGTGGACTCCAAAGCCTTTCATTCTTTTCTCAAGGCATTCCAGCCTCTCACTTTCCTGGTTCTTTGTAAGGCCCATGCTTGCTCTCAGTGCGGATCTCAGATAAGCCAGGCCCTCTAAGTCAGGTCAGGAAGCCCAAGGCCTTCTTTGGGCGATCCAGTGCTCATCTGATTCAAGTAAATGAGCTCCCCAATGCTGAGGAGGGGAGAAAACAATTCCCCTTGCAGGGAAAGTTCAGGAAGGAGGATATGTAAGCCAGTGACTGTGGGGATCCATTTATGTCTGCCACCAGGGGGCAGGTGGACCCATTTTTTTAGGACTACTCTAGAAAAGTGTTTTGCTAGTGTCTTCCAAGAACGGAGGCAGAGAAAAACGAAGACTTGGAAAAGAAACAGTTTTTGTTTTGTTTTTCTCTTTCTTCTAAAGTTGTTCTCTGATCAAAGAAAGTGTACAGAAACCAGAAAACTCTCCTCCTGGAAATAAACAGCTAGGCCACTGAAGTGTTCATCATTGACCTTGGTGAATTTCTTCAAGGCCCCATAGGATCTCTCCTTCATCTTTGCAGACTAAGAAGTGAGAGTTTGTACCGGAGATAACTTGACCTAGGATCACAGGCCATATGAACAAGGCTGTCAGAGACCAAAGCGTCTAACAGATACTAGTTTATTGGTTTATAATAAGAAACATGTTGGGGAGATAAGGCAGCTGCCAAGGCTTGATTAGGACATTCTTCTGTTCAAAAAAACTTCATGGGAAACCAAAGCATAATCAGAAGATGACTGGGAATGAGAATAAAGTGAAGCTGGTTGTATGACTGGAAGTTTGCTGCTTAGGTCTACTGTGTCCTCACAGCAGAGATTTTTGTGATAGTTGAAAAGGCAGCCTGCTCCTTAGATGACACTGAGATGGAAAGCTCCAATAGTGCCCTGTGACTCTCTTCTCTCTGTTGCTGAGCACTCATTGTGTTTAGTGTTAAATATTCTCTCTCATCTATCTATCTAATCTTTGTATCTATCATCTGTCTACTCTCTATCAACCATATAGCTATCATCAATTGATCTATCATCTATTGATTATCAATCATCTATCAACCACCTATCTACCAACAATCTATCATACTTGATTTATCATCGTTCAATCATCCATCCGTCCTGCCAACTAGTCGGGCATATTTTCATGTTAGGACCTATGAGTCATTGTGGGTCTTTAAGATGAATTCATAGATCTTTGCTCCAGTTCCTGTATCTTGATTGCCAGTTTGACTCTCAGAGGATGACCTTCAGTTCTTCTGGGTGATTGTTCCTTTGGATGACTGAGAGGCCAGAACACTCAGATTGAGGATGTGCTGAACATGTGTGATGGAATAGGTACAAACTGAGCACTCAGTGTGGACCACAGGGTGAAGGTACAAGAATCTAACACCTGCTGGTGGGGTCTGAGGATAGGAAGACACCCCATCCCTCAAGGATTAGGTAAGATAATATTTAAAAGAATGGACTTTAGTGAGATTTTTTATTTCTCTGAGCTGTCTCAAAATGTAAGCCTTTGTCATCTCATTCTGAGAATGTATGCATACAATGATGACTGTTGGGTTGTCCAGAATAATCATTTTCGAAGTGTCTTGAGAAATGCTAGAGTTAAATAAAGGGAAAAAATGCTATAGATAGGGATTGACAAACAATAGCCCAAGGCCTGAATCCAGCCTGCTGCCAGCTTTTGTAGATAAAGTTTTATTGGAACACAACTACACCCATCTGTTCACATGCTGTCTATGGCTGCTTTCTCACCACAACAGCAGAGTTGAGAGGTTGTCATAATGAATGCGTGGCCCACAAAGGCTAAACTAGGGGCTAGCTGGCCCTTTACAGAAAACATTTGCCGAACCCTGCCGTGGAGGAAAGAATACAAGCTTTCAAGCTAGGTATGTTCTAGCTGTATGACATTAAGCAAGTTTTTGCCTCCGTATGTCTCCATTTTGCCATCTGTAAATGAGAATAATTGTATCTACTTTTAAGTTAGGTTTAGATGAAATAACTTATTTAAAACACCTACCATATAAGGCTTTCAGGAAATTATTATTAATAAATGGGAAAACTTTACCCAAACCTCTGTGACCAAGTTAACATGAAGACACGTATATTTGAAACAATAGCCATGTCAGTAAGTTTGAGTGGGAGCAACTGTTCAACATAACTCTGTAGGAATCACTGATTTTTTATAACTGTGCTGCCCAATGTGGTAGCCACATGTGGTTTCTAAGCACTTGAAATGTAGGTAGTCTAAATTGAGATATGCTATAAACATAAAATACACGTCAGACTTCAAAGACTTAGTATGAAAAAAATGTAAACTATATCATTTCATATTGATGATCTTGAATATAGAGGCTGGAAAAAATTATTTCATTTTGATTATATACTAAAAGATAACATTTCAGATACACTGGGTTGAATAAACTATATTATTAAGCTTAATTTCTCCTGTTTCTTTTTACTTTTTTTTATCTTGGCTACTAAAATTTAAAAATCACACTTGTGGTATGCATTATATTTCTATTACGACTGTTTTAAAAGAAAGGAATGTTAGTTACACAACCACTAAGAAGTTAGTTTTGGGAAATCTTTGCTGCCTAATAAACAAGTATAGCTGGAAAATCAGGGTTGCAAATGTAAACGGAGACATTTTATTTAGAAGTTGAGGGAATGATTTCTCATAAAAGGATGTAACTTCCTTGGACACAGATGTTGGTTGTGCCATCTTCATGTTTCCCAGGGAAGAGTCAGGCATGTAATAGGTGCTCAGTGAATGTTGAATTGAATTGACAGAGATAAGGGAAAGGCAGATTCATCAGAAGAGGAAATGAGGCCAGAAGAAAAGTCAGTGAGCCTCACTCTGTCTTGCTAAAAGAAAGAACGGGTCTGGGGGTTTAAGATTTAAGTCTAAGGGGAGATGTCTTAAGAGACAGGGTCTAAGGCCCTGGGGAGAGAGCCATTTTGTATAGAACTGGAAACTCCCAGTAACTCAAAACTGGACTGGGGAGGTAGTTTCCAAAGGCAGGGCCATCCAAATGGAGTCAGGAGCCTTAATGCCAATCACAGTCCTGGGACAGGCCGAGGAGGCTCATCGTTCACTCACTCAAGAACTGATGAAGTGCCTGTTACGTACCAGGCACAATGCTAGGTGCTGAGGACATCGAGTTGAAAGGATACGGTCTCTATCTTCAAGGAGCTTGCAGTTTAAAGGGAGGCAGACGTAGTCAGTTACAGTGTGAGGTGGCTATTGCTTACACAATTATACTTAATGAATACCTATATTCCATTTTAAGATATAAGCATCTATAACCATTTTGAAAATTAGTGATATATGAGGAAGAAATACTCCAACCCAATATGCAGTGTTTCAGCAGCCCTTTTAGTCCTGTTCACTTAAGCAATTCACAGTCTTCACAATCTTTCTTCATTCTGTCTGTCCTCAGCATGATAAACATTTGGGGCTAATAAGCTTTTTATTTATTTATTTATTTATTTTAAACTTGCATACTAGGGCTTTCAACAGTTGAGTTTTATGTTTACAGCTTTGATTGGTTGAGTTGTAGGCTTATTGTCGTGGTTGGGACCATCATTTAATATACTTGCTTCCACTGTGGTTGGAATACACCTTCCTGCGTCACTGAGTTTGGCTTGGCCATGTGACTTGCTTTGGCCAAAGGAAGGCTAGCAGACTTGAGGTGGAGAGAGGCCTTAAATCTGCTTCTGTGATTTAGCTTGGCTTTTGCACTTCTGTTATTCCAGTGGAAAGAACAAACCCTGAGAAGCCACTGGTCCAAAAGAATGAGAGACAAGTGGTAAAGATATGAATGAAACCCACAGCAGGAAATCCAGCCCAACTGAACTATAGCTTAAAGCAAAGCCACTCTCTGGGCCCAGCCTAGACAAGCCAAACTGCAGTGGACCTGTAGACCCATGAACATGAGAATAAATGTTTGTGGTTGTAGAAACTTTAAGTTTTGGGGTGATTCGTTGTGCAGTGCTGTTTTGGCAATCATTGTGTAATATACTCATGAAGAGTCAGTTATGTTTGTTCCTAATCCTTTTTAGACTGATTGAATTTTTATTATATTCATATAATTTAATGAAACATTACACACATGCTGATGGAATATCAGTGCAAAAACAGGTTTGCTTTTCTAGATAAATCTTGTTCTATGTTTAATTTTTAAAATCTTTGTTAGGTTTTGGTGTTAAAAGTGACGTTGGACTCCTAAAATAAATCAAGGAATTTTCTATCTTTTTCTACTGGCTGAAATAGTTAAAATTATATTGGTTTTATGTATTTTGAAAACATGAACCTATGTTGTCCTAAAACCTTGTACACGGGTAGACACTTAATCATCTTATTTCTTCCATCATAATGGTTTGTTCAAGTTTTCCATTTTGGGGGGTAGTTTTGGTAATAAGCATTTATTTCTAGAAAATCATTCATTTCCTAAAAGTTTAAAAAATATTTATGGTAGTATTTTCTTATAATATTTTTAAGCATTCTGAATCTTGCATATATAATTTCCCTACCTATCCTTTTTTCTTTAATCAAACTTGTGAAAGGTTTTCCAGTTTTTGGAATTTTTACTTATCCTACTTTTGGTTATTTATATATTTTCTGTAATTTTTTATTATTTCATTAATCAGAGCATGTAATTTTTAAATTTTAAGTTCCAGGGTACGTATGCAGGATGTGCAGCTTTGTTACACAGGTAAATGTGTGCCATGGTGGTTTGCTGTACCTATCAACCCATCACTGAGGTATTAAGCCCAGCATGCATTAGCCATTTTTCCTGATGTTCTCCCTCCCCTGACCTCACCCCTCAATAAGCCCCAGGGTATGTTTTTCCCCTTCCTGTGTTCATGTGTTCTCATTGTTCAGCTCCCAGGTATCCATGAGAACAGAGCATGTAATTTCAATTGCTCTTTTCTAAATTCTATTTCCTGATTCAGTCTTAATAGGTTGTATGTTTCTAGGAATTTATTCATTTCTTCTAGGTTATATGATGTGTTGGCATATAAATGCTTACGCTACCCTCTTGTGATCCTTTGAATTTCTGTGTTGTTGGTTGTAATATTTCCTCTTTCAGTTTTGATTTTATTTGACTCTTCTTTTAGTCTAGATAAAGGTTTGTCAATTTTGTTTATCTTTTCAAAAAATAAACTCTCAGTTTTCTTGATCTCTTGTCTTGTTTTTCTGCTCTATTTGATTGATTTTTGCTGTGATCTTTATTATTTCCTTCTTTCTACTAACTATGGATTTAGTTTATTCTTTGTTTACCTTGAGGTGTAAACTTAGGTGAATTATTTGAGATCTTATTTTCCCCCGCCAGGTAGGAATTTATTGCTATAAACTTCCCTCCTAGAACTGCTTTTGCTGCGTCTCATAAAGTTTGGTATATTGTATTTCCATTTTTGTTTCTCTCAAGATATTTTCAAATTTCTCTTTTGATTTCTTCTTTGACTCATTGGTTGTTAAGGAGCATGTTGATTAATCTTTATCAACTTGAGGAAGTTCCTCTCTATTCCTAGTTTATTGAGAGTTTTTATCATAAATTCGTGTTGGATTTTGTCAAATGCTTTTTCTGCATCTATTGATATCATCATATGAGGAGTAGGTTGTTTAATTTCCACCTATTTGTGAATATCACAGTTTTCTTCCTGTTATTGATTTCTAGTTTTGTACTATTGTGGTTGGAAAAGATGTATGATAGAGGTCAATCTTCTTAAATTTGTTGAGGCTTGCTTTGTGGCTGCTATCGTCAAAATTCATATGTTGAAACTTAATTCCCAATATGATAATATTCAGAGGCGGGGTCTTTATGAGGTGATCAAGTCATGAGGGCTTTGACCTCACGAATGGAATTAGTGCCACTAAAAAAAAAAAAAAAAAAAGTGGATGAAGGGAGCTGCCTTCTCCTGCCATGTGAGGGTGTGGCAAGAGGAGCCGTCTGTGAAGCAAGTTGCAAGATTTCATCAGACACTGAATCTGCTGGGGACTTAATCTTGGAATTTCCAGCCTCCAGAACTGTAAGAAATACATTTCTATTTTTTATAAATTAACCATTCTAAGGTATTCTGTTTAGTAGCCAGAATAATGGACTAAGACAGATGCCTAACATATGATCTATCCTAGATAATGCTCTCTGTACATTTGTGAAGAATATGTATTCTGCTTCTGAATGGAAAAAAACAAAACTGGGACCAGGCATGGAGGTGCATAAGGCCAGGAGTTTGAGACGTCTAGGCAACACAGCAAGATCCATTTGGTCCAAAGTATAGTTCAAGTCTAATGTTTGCTTATTGATTTTCTGTCTTGATGATCTACTCGTTGTTCTAAGTGGGGTACTGAAACCCCCTGCTATTATTGTATTGCTGCCTGTTTTTCTCTTTGGGTCTGTTAATATTTGCCTTGCATATTTTGGTTCTCTGGTTTTGGGCACATACATATTTACAATTTTTAGTCCTCTTGATGAATTAACCCCTTTTTTATTATATAATGATCTACTTTGTCTCTTTGTCAGTTTTTGACTTTATTTTGTGTGATATAAATATGGCTACCTTGCTCTCTTGTTTTCTTTTTGCATGGAATATCTTTTTCACTTTCAGTTTACATGTGTCCTTAAAGCTGAAGTGAGTCTCTTGTAGGTAGCGTATAGTTGAGGGGAGGGGGGGTCTTGTTCTTTTGTTATTGTTGCTTGTTTGATAGGGTCTCAATCTGTCACCCAGGCTGGAGTACAGTGGTGTGATCACAGCTTACTGTAACCTTGAACTCCTGGCCTCAAGCAATTCTGTTGCCTCAGCCTCCCAGGTAGCTAGAGTTATAGTCGTTCACCACCATACCGGGCTAATTATTTTATTTTTATTTATTTATTTTTTTTTGTAGAGAAAGGGTCTCACTGTGTTGCCTAGACTGGTCTCAAACGGCTGGCCTCAAGTGATCTTCCTGCCTTGGCCTCCCAAAGTGCTAAGATAATAGACATGAGCCACCTGGCTTTGTTTTTTGTTTATTTATTTATTTATTTTTTTGTCCATTCAGCCACTGTATGTCTTTTGATTGGAGCATTTAATTCATTTACATTCAAGTTAATTAATGATAGGTAAGGACTTACTATTCTCATTTTGTTAATTGTTTCCTGGCTTTTTTTTTTTTTTTTAGGATGTTTTGTTCCTTTCCCTTCTCTTGCTGTCTTCCTTTGTGATTTGATCATTTTCTATAGCGATGTGCTTTCATTCCTTTCTCTTCATCTTCTGTGTACCTATTCTAGGTTTTTGCTTTGTGGTTGTCATGAAGCCTATGTAAAACATACCGTAGTTATAACAGTTAATTTTAAGCTGATGTCATCTTAACTTTGATTGCACATAAAAACTCAGCACTTTTACTCCCTTCCCCTCACATTTTGTTTTTGCTGTCACAATTTACATCTTTTAATATTTTGTATCTATTAACACATTATTGTAATTATTATTATTATTTTATTTATTTATTTATTTTTGAGACAGAGTCTTACTCTGTCGCCCAGGCTGGAGTGCAGTGGCATGATCTTGGCTCACTGCAAGCTCTGCCTCCCAGGTTCCCGCCATTCTCCTGCCTCAGCCTCCTGAGTAGCTGGGACTACAGGTGCCTGCCACAACGCCTGGCTAAGTTTTGTATTTTTAGTAGAGACGGGGTTTCTACTAAACCCTGTATTAGCCAGGATGGTCTCGATCTCCTGACCTTGTAATCTGCCTGCCTCAGCCTCCCAAAGTGCTGGGATTATAGGCGTGAGCCACCGTGCCAGTCGCTATTATTATTTTAATAGTTCTGTCTTTTAACCTTTATACTAGGGTTATAAGTGATTTACACACCACCATTACAGTATTAGAGTATTCTGAATTTGACTATATACTCACTTTTACCAGTGAGTTTTATATTTTCCTACGTTTTCATCTTACTAATTAGTGTTCTTTTGTGGCAGTTTGAAGAACTGCATTTAGCATTTTTGTAAAGCGAGTCTAGCAGTGATGTAATTCCCCAGCTTCGTTTATCTTGGAAGGTCTTTATCTCTTCTTCATTGCCGAAGGACAACTTTGCCAGGTATAATATTCTTGATTGACAGTTTTTTCCTTTAAGCACTGTAACTATGTCATCCCACTGTCTCCTGACCTGCAAGATTTCTGCTGAGAAATTTGCTGATATCCTTATGAGAGTTCCCTTGTATGTGAGGAATCTCTGTCCACTTGCTGCTTTCAAAATCTCCCCTCCCTTTTTTTTTTGCCTTTGATTTTTCAACAGTTTGATTATAATATGATTTGGAAAAGAATTATTTGGGTTGACCCTGATTGGAGACTTTTGAGCTTCATATATCTGGATGTCCATATGTCTCACCAGATATGAGAAGGTTTCAGCCATTATTTTTTTCAATAAGCTCTCTGCCCCTTTCTTTATTCCTTCTTCTGAGACTTCTATAATGTGAATGGTAGCTCTTTTGATGGTGTCATGTAAATCTTATAGGCTTTCTTCATTCCTTTTCATTCTTTTTTCTTTTTCCTTCTTTGTCTGAATATTTTTTAGTGACCTGTCTTTGAGTTTACAGATTACTTATTTTGCCTAATCATATCTGCCATTGTCCCTTTCTATTGCAGTTTTTTCATTTTATTCATTGTTTTCTTCAATTCCAGAATTTTTGTTTTTTAAAATGATTTCTATTTCTTTATTGAACTTGTTTCATTTATTTATTGTTTTTTGATATTGCTGAGTTGCTGTGCTTTTTTTTTTTTTTTTTTTTTTTTTTACAGCTCATTGAGTTTTCTTAATAAATTATTTTGAAATCTTTTCAGGCAATTATAGATCTCCTTATCTTTGGGGTTGGTTACTCTGTTCTTTTGGTGGTGTCATGTTTTCTTGATTTGTTTTTCTTTCTTTCTTTCCCTACCCTGTCCTCCTTTTCCTTGATTTTTCATGCTTCTCTACATTTCGTGTTGCTATCTTCATATTTAAAGAAGTAGTCACCTCCTCTAGTCTTTACTGACTGTCCTTGGGAGAGCAATGCCTCCACCAAACAGCCCAGCTAGGAATTTCAAGGCTCTCTTAGATCTTTTCTATGGATACACCCACTGTACACCTCTTGTTTTGTCTAAGGGGATTTATTTTCTTTCTTCTTCTTCTTTCTTTTTTTTTTTTTTCAGATGGAGTCTTGCTTTATCACCCAGGCTGGAGTGCAGTTGTATGAACTTGGCTCACTGCAACCTTTGCCTCCTTGAATCAGGCAGTTCTCCTACCTCAGCCTCCTAAATAGCTTGGACTACAGGCATGTGCCACCATGCCCAGCTAATTTTTGTATTTTTAGTAGAGATGGGGTTTCACCATTTTGGCCAGGCTGGTCTTGAACTCCTAACCTCAGGTGATCCATGTGCCATGGCCTCCCAAAGTGCTGGGATTACAGGTGTGAGCCACTGCGCCCAACCCCTCTAAGGGGACTTCTTAAGGTTGTATGCCTACTCTTGACCCTGCAAAGCCAGGCCAGGTGCTCAGAGTCTCCTATTTGTTTTTCCTAGGATGGTGTCTTGAAACCCTCAAATTGTGTACGTTCCTCCAGTCCCACAAAATTGAACTGGCTTTTTTTGTAAGATGCTTGCAATACTGTCCACAGGGGCATGCTTGGGAGACTGGTCTGGGGAAGATGGGGTTGACGGTAAGCAGTGTTTGAGGTGCCTATGGGTCGGTTGGGAGGGGTCCACGAGCAAGGCATCCCAAGTGGCTCATGGACGGGTTTCCTGATGGAGTCTGTGGAGTGGTTGGTAGGATCTGCATCCTGTCTTCCCAGGAACATGCTCTCCCAACCACTCAGCCATACAGTTCACCTCAGTATTCTGGCTAGGATGAGAAAGAAGTAATCTTCATGAACGGTGTCCTGCGTGGCTGGGGAAGCTGGGCATTCACCACTATGCCCTCGCTTTCCCCCGTGGGAGAAACTGGTCAACAGGGATCTTTTTTTGTCCCTGAGCTGTGCTGTCTTGGAGGGCAGATGACATGGATAGTATTAACTGTTCTTGTTACCCTCGTCAGTGCACCTAGCCTGAGAGTTTTTGTGCCAATAGTGTGCTGAAACTTTTCCACTGGACTCTCCCAAAGACACTCCTATCTGTTGGTAATTGTTAAAGTTAATGCTTCTGTGGAGTGAGGCGTGATGATGGTAGAAAGCTCTGATTCCACCATTTTGCTGATGTCAGTTTTAATTTCTAACTGTTCACCTTCCTTCTGACATTTTGTCCCTGGGCTCTGATTGTCAGTCTCATTCCCTGAGCTCTGATATGTACCAAGAGCATGTCTGTTTGCTTCCCCTCTGTAGTTAGCCTCACAAAAACAAGAGTTTATATGGATCATTGTGTTCGTGATAGAGTCCCTGTTTTAGTGCTTAGTGCTTTTAGCCTTAAATTCTGTCTTCTCTGGTATTACTGCTTCCTTTCCTCCTTTGTTTTTCATTGTGTTTTCCTGGTGTCTGTTTGTCCATCCCTTTATTTTTAACTTTTCTTTAGCATAAAGACTGATATGCTTAATCTTATATTTTACATTACTTTAAAATTTACATTCATAATTATTTAAATTATCAATGTGTTTTTGTTTTTTCCTCATTTTCTGATTTCATTGGATTGCTATTCATTCTATTTTCCTTTTGTTTTCTCCTTGTTAATTTAGATGTTTTATTGAAATTTTTGTTCTATTCTCTTTTCTCGTGCTCATTAGACATCTATGTACTATTTTTTCTTTTTTTTTTTTTGCAAGTGAGATTCCAGTGTTTCGTCCAGAAAGGCACATTATTCCTCCACCATGGTCTTCTTCTCCCTGTGTACCTTGATCCTGTAGGAGACGAGACCTCTAAAGTGATCCCTTTCCCTCTTTTCTCCTCGTCACCCCTTCCCACTCCCTAAGGTGAGATCCTTGGAATATTTTTACGTCTCTTCTCCCTCTCCACCTATAACTCCTAGATTTTCCTGGAATTCTCTAGGATTTTACTCCTGGATGATTATTGGAATTTTCCTTGCTGTACATCCCTCCTGTTTCCAATGGACTTATGTAGCATTTACACGACATAACCCCCAGTAGCCATGAATATCCACTTAACCTGTCTATATTGGGTTTGTTTTTCATCAGTGTTTTCTTTCCTCTCATCTCCCTATATCTTGAAGTCTCAATCTAACTCTCTCTTTTGAAGATCTTTGTTTGATTATTTTCTTCAGATGGGAATTGCTGGTGGTATACTCTTCACATTCTTGTGTGTTAAGTTTCCTTCTTTTGCCCTGGTGGGTGAATGCCATCTTGAATAAGTAGAGGATCATAAGTTGTTTTCAGCTTAGCTATTGGCAAATGTCATTTCCATTGTCTACTGGCTTCCAATGTTGTCAATAAGAAGTCAGATGCCAATTTTTCCCTTTGCAGATACTGTGTACTTTGTGTTTATTAGCTTGTCAGCATTTTGTTTTGTTTTCGTTTTAAACTTTCAGGAATCTTACCAGGACATGCCCAAATGAGTGTTTTTCTTTATCAATCAAGTCTAGAACTCTGGGAGTCATTTCAATCCCTAGATTCCAGGGTCTCTTCAGTTTAGGATAATTTTTTGTATTACACACTTTGTAATTATTCCCTCTCCTTTGTTTCCTTTTTTCCTAAAATTCATATGATTGCTCATGGTAGACCTCCTGGATCCAGCCCCAAGTCTCAACTTTCCTCTTATTTGTCCATGATTTTGCTTGATCCATATGGTGAGAATTATTTTCGAATGTATTTCTAGTCACTAGTTCATATCTCTCCAATGACCATTCTCTCTTTAACTCATCTATCCAGTTGTTCAATGGAACAGCTGCCAGATAAAGTACAGAACAACTAATTGAATGTGAATCTCAAATAAACATTGAATAAATTTTTAGTGTAAGTATGTTGACTATAGCATGGGACATAATATACTGAAATTATTTACTATTTATGTGAAATTCAAATTTAATGGAGTGTCTTGTAGTTGTTCATATGTAGTTGCTTTAATTCTGGCAACACTATTCAATGGAGAAATCATATCTCTGAGGTTCCAGACATTCTTTTTGTGTATGCATTTGGATCTCCTTAAGTGTCCTTGTTTATTTGCTTCATTCTTTGTTGTTTTTAGAATCTTCAGTTCACTGGCCAGGTGTTTTGTTTGTTTGGGTTGGTCTTTCTCTCTTTGGATGCTGAGTTTCCCATATTATGTTATTTTAAAAGCAGTCAGAGATCTGCTTGTCACGGGCCCCAAGAGGAGGTTGACCTCCGACTGGTAGAAGATAAAGGAATTTTTCCCGTAGCAGGAAGGCGGAGGGTATATGGTACAAGGTGTTCAGCAGTCCCATGCTGAGGGTAGCCCCTCTGTGCCAAAGTGTCTTTGTGCTCTTCTAGCTTCACAGATGCAAAAGATTAAGTTCACCTGTTGAGTGTCTTTATGGCCTCTAAGAGCCATGGATCCCAGACATACTCATATAGGACTGACACTATCTCTCACCTCAGGAGTCCTTGTAACACCGCAGATCACAGTTTTTTTGCAAATTTGTCATTAGCAATCTCTGCTTCCAGGTTTTCAGATACTGGTTCCATGGCTCTTCCTGAACTCAAAATAAGGAAACTCCATAGACACTGCCCACTGGAACTCATTCCCATCTACCCTCCACTCTGTCCAGGTAAGAAACCAACCATCTTAAGAGAGGAACCAGGCAGGAGTCAGAGGGGAAGTTATCAAAATACCCCAAATATTCAAATTGCTGAAGGAAACAATAATCAGATTAGGTGTGGTGAAAGACCTGGAAAAAAAATTAGAAAAAAAATATTGAAGTTTAAGAGGATTCTGCTCTTGGAATATATCACAGTTGTCTTTATGTTCTCACTTCGTTTAAACCAACCAAAACTGAAATCAGAGAGGAGGCATTATGAATGTGATCTATGCAGAGAAGATAACAAGGATGCTGTCTAGCTAGAGTCACACATGGCTTGGGATGACTGTATTACAACAGATATAGAACATTTCATTATCTTGGGGGGTTCTACTGGACAGTACTACAATTAGTTGTCCTTACAGAGAAGTCCTTGCCTCTCCATTACAAACACTGGCTAACCAATCTGCATGTATATATCTTGAGGTAAAATGATATTTTTCATACATGTATTGTTTTAATGTAGCACTTGAACCTGGAGGACATCATGCTGAATGAAATAAGTCAGGCACGAAAGCGCAAATATCACATCATCTCACTTATGCATGGAATTTTGAAAAATCAAATTCATAGAAGTAGAAAGTAGAAGGGTGGTACTGGAGACTGGCTAGGGGAAGGAGAAGAAGAAACGAAGAGATATTGGTGCAAGTGTACAAAGTTTCAGTCATACAGGAGGAATAAGCTATTGAGATTTATTGCATAATATAATGACTATAGTTAATAAAAATGAATTCTATATTTCAAAATTGCTGAGAGAGTAAATTTAAATGTCTTATGACAAACATAATAATTGAGGTGATGGATATATTAATTATCTTGCTCTAATCACTTCATATTGAATAAATGTATCAAAACATCATATTGTACCCCACAAATATATACAATTCTGAGTTGCCATTTTAAAATATTATGAATTTAGGTCAGGCACAGTGGCTCACACCTGTAATCCCAACACTTTGGGAGGCTGAGGCAGGAGGATCACTTGAAGTCAGGAGTTCAAGACTAACCTGGCCAACGTGGTGAAACCCTGTCTCTACTAAAGATACAAAAATTAACTGGGCGTGGTGGTGCATGCCTGGAATCCCAGCTACTCAGGAGACTGAGGCAGGAGAATCATTCAAACTCGGGAGGTGGAGGTTGCAGTGATCTGGGAGATTGCACCACTGCACTCCAGCCAGGGCAACAGTGATACTCCGTCTCAAAAAAACATTATTAATTTAAAAATATTTTAAGTGATCAACTGTTGCTCTACCCCAATCTCATTGGAGAATAAGATTCCACTGCAGTTCGAAGTCATTATGTGCTGAGTAAAGTGGTTAACTAATGATTTGAAAGAATACAGGAGAGAGGGTAGGAGAGTGAGCAACAGGTGGAGCCTCTGTTTTCTTTACGGAAAAAAGTAAATAACTCTTTGTTTAGTTAGAGAGCACTTAATTTTAGGATGGACTTCACTGGAGGATAAATGGCTCAGTACCCGCCTCCATGATTCTGGAGGCAAAGGCACTTGTAGCTCCATCACTGGCCAGCTGCATAACAGGCCCATGTCTGTCCTGGCCAAGCCTGTTTTGCTGTCTGGTTGCTGCCACCAAGAAACCTTCCCAGAACCATGCCCTCCTTCCTCATGCCTGTGCTTTCTGTGTTGTATTTCTTTGTGTTTTCTTTTTACTTAAAATTTTCCCCCCCACTGTAAGCCCCATGAGGACAAGGACCGTGACTGGTTCTGCTCACTGCCGTATCTTCAGTACCTAGTACGTAACAGGACATCAAGAAATATTAGTTTAATGGAAGATTAAATCAACAAAACGGTAAGTTCCTGATGCTCGTAGGTATGTGCTATCCGGGTTCTGCTTCATTATGGAATGGGAGATTGGCTGCCAGAGGCAAGAACATGTTTCATTTACATTTACGCATTTGACCCTGAAAAATGTCACCAGATTTTGCAAGTTATTTACAATGGTGTCTTGGAATGACTGCAGGCTCATAAATAACCAGGAAAGATAAGGCTGAAGAAAAAACAGTTGAAGAATCAGTTGCTTGTTTTAAAAACTCATTTCACAATGCATTATTTTCTTACCAAAGAGGCAGGAAGCTCAATGTCTATAAAACTTTAAAGTAAGCATTTCCCTTTAAAATGAAGACACACTCTTAAACCTCTCTGTGAACCAATCTCTCCATAAAAATTTATGATGTATTTGAATTAGAGTGTGCTAATTTAAGTGTGATGCACAAAGAACACTGCAAAGGAAAAAACAAACCCTAATTTTATTTCATCTCAAATAATAACTAATAATTGCACAAGAAATAATCAGGATCTTTGAAAATATAAGCAGTCTTTTACATTGCCATTGGTAGCTTAAATGTGTAGCCCAGCAATCAGAACAAGGAGTCAAAGTTTCTTTTCAAGGATCTGAAGTAAAAAGGCAAATAGCAAAGCATGTGCCCAAACAGGCAGCTTGGAGTAACTCCCTATCCCAGGATGCTCAATGCTTTTGTAAAAGAAATATCAATCGGGAATGTTCTTCTAACATAAATAAGCTAGAGGAAATATCTTGATTTTTAGAACTGATAGGACTTCAAAACAGGAAAATCTTCAAAGCCGATGCATTTTTTTTTTTTTTTTTTTAAAGAACAAGGTATTTCTTCCCAAGGCAGCATTCGTGCCCTGGAACTAGCTGAGCAATCCTCCTGCTGACCTTTCCCCTTGTTCTGAAAGGCTTAATGGTGACTAGTATGCCATTTCTCATGCATCTTGAGTAAATGTGGTGTTCTGAGTTTTATTAGGTTGGTGCAAAAGTAATTGCAGTTTTGCCATTAACAGTAATTAGAGGCCTGGCACAGTGGCTCACACCTGTAATCCCAGCACTTTGGGAGGCCAAGGCAGGTGGATCACGAGGTCAAGAGACTGAGACCATCCTGGCCAACATGGTGAAACCCCATCTCTACTAAAAATACAAAAATTAGCTGGTGTGGTGGTGTGTGCCTGTAGTCCCAGCTTCTTGGGAGGCTGAGGCAGGAGAATCACTTTTACCGGGGAGGCGGAGGTTGCAATGAGCTGAAATCATGCTACTGCACTCCAGCCTGGTGACAGAGCAAGACTCCATCTAAAAAAAAAAAAACCAAAACTGCAACTACTTTTACACCAACCTAATAGTTCCTAATTAAACTCTATATTCTTCACAAATACTCTGTCTTGAATGGTAACAATAGACACTGGGACTCCTAGAGGGGGAAGGAAGGTGGGGGGCAAGGGTTGAAAAATGAACTGTTGTGTACTCTGCCCACTTCCCCAGGTGACAGGATGTTTCTTACCCCAAACGTCAGCATCGTGCAACATACTCACGTTACAAACCCGCATATGTACCCCCTGAATCTAAAACAAAAGCTGAAAGTATATGAAAAAACTGGGGTGGGAGTTGGAATGAACTTTAGATATGTAGTAAGTTTGTTTGAAAACTGTTCATTTCTCATGCTTTCATTAAAAAATAATTTTCTTCAAGAAACCCCTAATTCTCCACCTTCGGAATGAGAAGTGCATTTGAATTTCAAGAAGGTATGGGCATGAGAACCTTGCAGTTTTCTAATTTGTGGACACAAAGTAATTCTTATAATGCCAACCATAGGTTTCCTCTACAAACCCCTTGTAATTCCTTTCTGAGTTATCTCCCTTCTAGAATCTTGGGGCATCTGAAAAACTCAAAGCTATGTAAACACAACATATTGGTTGTTGGAGACAGGATAGCTTCTTGTCTTCTTTCCCTTGTGATATGGTTTGGCTGTGTCTCCATCCAAATCTCAACTTGAATTGCATCTTCCAGAATTCCCATGTGTTGTGGGAGGGACCCAGGGGGAGGCAATTGAATCATGGAGGCTGGTCTTTCCCGTACTATTCTCCTTATAGTTGATAAGCCTCATGAGATCTGATGGGTTTATCAGGGGTTTCTGCTTTTGCTTCTTCCTCATTTTCTCTTGTTGCTGCCATGAAAGAAGTACCTTTCGCCTCTCGCCATGATTCTGAGGCCTCCTCAAATTTGCGGAACTGTAAGTCCAATTAAACCTCATTTTCTTCCCAGTCTCAGGTATGTCTTTTTAGCAGCGTGAAAACGGACTAATACACCTTGTTTTCTCACTGTGGGGTTGCAAACATTTGTAAATGTGGCCACCTTAGAACAGATGTTGAGTGGAAATAAGAATTGTAGGGTAGCAGTGAAGCCAGTTGCCTTATATAGGACCACGTTCTCTGTTTTCACGCCTTTTCTTGTCCTCCCCTTAAAAGATGTCTCCTTCTAGTATTCTACCAGAGTTCCTTAGTCTTCTCATTTGCCTTTCTAGCCAAGCTTATTTTTATAAAGGATGGGATCAATTTATTGATGCGATTGAGATGGACCCTCCTTCTAGAGGCAAGGCATTCTAATGGAATATTAAAATTGTAAAGATGACTCCCCCAGGCTCCAAAAAACAAACCCTTGGCCCTGAACAGTCCTGTTAGAACTAAGTCTGTAGGGAAGTTTGTGAAAGTAACTCGCAAAGCTACTCAATATAGATATTAAACAGCCTAGTTTTTCCTAATTATGTCTAATTTCAACTGTGTGCTCTGGATACTACTGGCTCCCCAGTGATTGGGTTGAGTATAAGCCCCCAAATATGAGTAAAAGAAGGAAAAGTTAATTCAGTCACCGAGTCTTGCTAGCATATTAAAAATTGGATAAACTAATGTTCAATCATATGTTTTGACTTTGGCCAACCAGACGAGGCCAATTTTTGGATTTGAACTGCTTAGAATTCTTCAGGCAAGTCTTGATGGAGCACTTCTTGGACAGTTAGAACTTCACCAGGTTCACTGGAGAACTCAGATGAGGCCAACACATCATCCACACTGGTTTCCGTGGGAGAGCTTTACTGTTGAGAGGTCTTTCTCATAGCCCCAAAATGACAAGTGCAAGTTGAGTACATCAGTATTTATCAACCAGGTGCCATGTTGTGCCCCAGGAGACATTTGACAACGATGGGGTGTTACTGGCGTCTGGTAGGCAGAGGTCAGGGATGCTGCTTAACATCTTACAATGCACAGGACGGTTGCCACAGCAAAGCATTAGCCAGACCCAAATGCCAGCAGTGCCAAGGTTGAGAAGTCCTACAGTAGAGAATGCCAAATGTGAAAACCAGAAGCAACATCTGTCAGTGGTGAAAGGGATGTGTATGGGGCTTAGAGTAGAAGCAAAGCCAGAGTCAGGATACAGGTAGATTCTGGAGAACTGGAAGTGAGGACCAAAACCAGGAAAAAAGTGACAGAAGCTAAGACCGTGGCTATGATCCAGGTTGCAATACCTGAAGCTCCCTTGGCTTATGTGGTGGGGGACTGGACTTGCCTAATTTCTAGGCATGGAGTTGGGGCTTGTAACAATGGTGGGAGATGGGCAGTGCTTTGGGAATGTAGCTGACCACTGCATGGGTGCTAACTAGCCCAGGGGTCTTAAAGAATTTGTATAGGTCATGAGGATCCACTCCAGCCATTGAATAGTCATAGAATTGAATCTAGGACATCACCATATGCTACTACCATGCAATTTTACCCATTCTAAGAATCCAAATGCCCTAGTTTAATTTCTAAATATTTGTTTTGTTTATTTTCACTAAAGCATCACGTTAGTGTCCTGTGGAAGGAAGTGAATTCATGGCTGGTGCTTATCTTGATATCTCTTATATCTCATCTCTTATATCTTGATATCTCTTATGTCTTGATATCTCATGAGGCAGTGTGACAGGAAGAAAAATTGTATTTGGTAAAAAAAACCAAAAAACAAAAAACAATAAAGAGAATCTGCCTTTTAAGGGAGGAAGAACATGGTTATCAGAAGTGAATGGCTCTTTGATGGAGTAAAATACTTTGATGAGACTCTGTAGTTGATGAAGATGCCTCTGTCTTGCTTTTTTGACTACTTCTAGGCAAAACCTAGGGTAAGTGAGGGAGCTCAAATGCCTCAGCTTAGAAAATAAGGATTTTGACTGTTTGCGGGCAGCCCAAGAATGAGGGTTTGAGGGGCCCTGTGTGTGAGACTTGGACCCCAGAAATATGGCCAGAGGCAGCCCCTGGGGAGAAACCGAGGCCATGAGAAGTTCCCCATGAAGGAGACATTATGGAAAGTGTGAAAATGACACAGTTTTAAATTAGGTGCATTCTGGCTATGAAGGAGTCGTTGTAAAGAAACCACTTCTGTTACCCCTAAAAGCCTCAGTAAATGTTCGCCACACACTGTAACAGCTTTCGAGTAGTTGCGGGGGAAGAGGGAAGGAGGCTGAGTGGGGTTTAGAAGCAGCAGGGAAGAGAGGTGACCCGCAGGAGGGTAAGCCCTACTCCATCCACTCCTCTTTCCCATTCCCACTCTCTGAGGCACTGGAAAGGTCACAGGACCTCTCCTAGTACACGAGATGGGAGCTTGACCCATTTTATTTGGATGATAAAAGAAAATATGCCCTTATCAAACTAGAGGGTGTTTGGGGGCATCTGGTTTACAGAACTGAGTCAAGGAGAAGAACTGCCAAGCAATGGTGACATCTGCCAACTCTGCAGAGTGGGCCCTGCCTTGTCACACAAGTCTCCTTGGGCAAATGTTTTCTATGTAGATTTTAGAAACTTTCCTGTGACTTTCTCAAGGTCTTTTGGTGACACATGCAGCTTGAAGCTTTTGCAAGGGGCTGGAGTCTAATCCCTTCTTGCCCAGCTTGGCTGCAGGAGAGGAAGGGAGATATGTTAGGAGTTGGCTTTGACTGAGGTGGTGCAGCCTGGGGTTGCAAGGGCTGTTGTCAAGTCTTTCTGGTGGCATCACATGCTTCAGGAGTTGGATGAGTTTTCTGTCATCTTTTGGACTCTGTTACCTTAAGATCTCTTGGTTTTGTTGCATCGCAAAGATCACGTCAGCTATGTCTCCTTGCCGTTTTGAGAGTGCCCGGCTGCCAAACACAGCCGAAGAGCTGCTGAAGAGGCCTCCTGTCAAAGGTGACAAGTTGAAGATGCCAAGGCATTCGCTGCGGTCATTTTTCTTGCCCAATCTTTATCATCTTCCATTAGTCAGGAGTATTAATGGACAGTTCTGGAGTGTCCAAATGGCAATAATTCATCTTTCTCCCAATCCTACCAAGGGTGTTTCAATGCAGCTGTTGGAATAGTAACGTCTGTGCATTATTGCTGTTCTCAGGATACTGTAAACTTCTCCCTTTCCTGGATCTTTGCTCACTAAATCAGCCCTAACATTTACTCTTCAGTCTCTTTCTCTTGACTTTCCCCTAGATCTTGCCCCTAGACAGTCACTCAGCTGGTTCCTCTTCATTGCCTCCATCTTAGTTCAATGTTTCTTCTTTGGACAGTCTGGAGTTTTGCTCCCCCTCTTCTCTGCCACTCTATAGTAGGTTTTTTTTTTTTCTTAAAATAGTGCATATCGCTACCTGTATTGGCTTGTTTAATGGCTTACTTAGTGTCTTAGTCTTAGTCTGTTGTGTTGCTGTAATACCCGAGGTTGGTAATTTATAAAGAAAAGAGGTTTATTTGGCTCATAGTTCTGCAGCCTGTATGTGAAGCATGGCCAGCATCTGCTTCTGGTGAGGGCTTCAGAGAGGTTCCATTTATGGTGGAAGGCAAAGGGGAACAGCATCACATGGCAAGAAGAAGGAACAGAGAGGAGGAGGTGCTAGGCTTTTTCTTAGCACCCAGATCTTGCCTGAACTAATAGAGTAAGAACTCATTCGTAGGGATGGCACCAAGATATTCATGTATGATCTAACCCCATGGTCCAAAAGCCTCCACTAGGCCTCACTTTCAATACTGGGGATCAAATTTCAACATGAGATTTGCAGGGGACAATTCCCTTACCACATCACTTGCTTATTATCTTTCTCCCTCTACTAGAATATCAGCTCAAGAACAGGATTGCATCCGACATGCTCACCACTGTATCCCCCCCATGCACACCTGTGGCCTGCACATAATAGGTTCTCAGGAAATATTCATGTAATAAGTGAATAACTGAATGAATGAATGAATGACTAAATGAAATGTCTCTTTATAACAAGCAAATGTAACAGTCCTTTCTAAGCTCTCGTCCTCTTCGTTGTCCCTGGTGGATTCCCACCACACTCAGAATTCCTTTTCACCTTTCCATGCATATGAGACCCCACCAATCAAGTGGTGGTTTTCTTAGCTTTCTATCTCCTACCACTTTTTGTCTTGCTCTGGGAAGTCCACTGTCCTTTCTGTTATAGGAACATGGTAAGGTTATTCTTCATGGTCAAGAGCACAAGCTCTAAACCCAGCTGGATCTGTTTTTGAACTCCAGTTCCGCTTATTGCTAGCTGTGTGATATTGGGAAATTCTCTATGTTCTGTAACCCTTACCTCTCTCAACTGTAAAATGGAAGTAATGATAGTACCTATCTCATAGGTGGCAACTACATGGGGCTGCACACTCAAGGAATGAAGGAAGTTTCAATGAATGCCAACTTTATAAAGACAGTGTCGAGGCAGCCCAGTGCAGTGGTTTGGGAGCCAGAAACAGCATGTGGGCTGGAGTGTGGTTGCAGGAAAGGAAGTCAAAGATACAGGTTGAGGGTGGAATAGAAAGACCCTGGAACATCATCCTGGGAGCTTGAGATTTTATTCTACATTTCTCTTGTTCTTAACTATTTAGGGAGATGGATCTCTGCAGTGAGTGGAAGAGTTCCCCTTGGCCCCCAAGGTTATATCCATCTAGAAGCTCAGCATGTAATTTGGAAACAGTGCCTTTGCGGATATAATTTAGGTAAAACGAGATGAGATCATACTGGATTAGGATGGGCTCTAAGTCCAGTGAAAATGTCTTTATAAAAAACAGGAAAGAACCCACAGCAACACGAGGAAGAAGGTCATGTGAAGATGGAGGCAGAGATTGGAGGGATGAAGCCACCAGTCCAGGAATGTCAGCAGCCACACAGAAGCTGAAAGGAAATGAAGGATTCTCTCCTAGACCCTTTAGAGAGAATGTGGTCCTGTGAATACCTTGATTTTGGACTTGCCCATAGCTTGTATACTCTTACTTTGGATACAATTTTATCCAAACTTGGCTAAACAGTTTCTCGGCCTATAGAAAATTTAAAATGGAAAAGATTCAACTTGATTCTTACAGATTCAAAGCAAGATAAATGATGGGAACATAGGAGGAGACCAGGAAAACCTATAAAAAGCAAAAATATGAAGTGAACATTGTGGTAGCTTTAAGATGTTTAGTGTAGCTGCAGGCACCCTATACATGTGAAAATCCCCAAGGGGATCCCCATATCACAGTGTGGTGTGATATTTGACATTCGTGATCATCTAGAGACATACAGAAGAGGTGAATCTATGTTCTGTATATTCTGCCTAAGGCAGAGAAATGTTTAGCTCCCTTTAAAATAGTTCCATAATTCTTTCTAAAAACCTTTCCTTGAAAACTGTAAGCTTCCCATATCTGGAGCATTTCACTTTAAATATTTGGATAAATACATTATCTTCTTACTTAGAGATTTCATGTGTTTAGGGATTGTCTTCTAAATTCTTCCTAATTCATATAGCTGCTAACACTTCCTGCAGAGCTAAACCATTATGGATATGAAATAAAGACCTATTGATTTGACTTACCTTTACTTGTAAAAGCTTCTGAGCATTATAACTTCATTTAATCTCTCAGTTTTTACAGTTTCAAGAGTTCGTGTCACAATTAGAAGAATTCAACTGCACCTCCAAGTGACAGCAGTTGCTTTGGTTAGTGTGTCATCTCAGGAGACTTGAGAACGCTTTGTCTGTGAGGGAAGTGAGACACTTTCAGAGCCTCACTTTAGAAGGTGTGAACTGGCTAGATAATGAACCCCAGGGCTAACACTGCTATAGCAGTGGGAAAGAGGTGATGGGTTTTCAGTTTGGACCTCAAACATCTTTACTTCTCCATTAGAAGGAACGAGATGGCGAGACAATGGAACAGGCAAAGTGAACACAGATGTAAGACAAAATTCTGGTGAGAGAGCTGGAGCATCACTCAGCTATTCCTGACATGTAGAACAAGCAACTAGAAATTTGCAGAAAGGAAGTGAAGTCTCCATAAAGATGTTTTTAAAGTAAGCTTGAAGTATTTGGAGACAATTCAGTGTTACATAAAATCTGCAAATCTCTGGATAAAGAAGCAGAGATCCCAGCATGGGACAAATGGAGCCTCAATGGTGGGAAGAAGACAGACAAGACCAGGGCAGAATGCATCTCTTCCTTTCTCTTGGCTTTCCTGGATAAGGACTGCATCATTCCTGTGGAAGGACAGGCCATCAGCTCTGAAACACTGTATGTAGTTTCCAGTATATACTGATAGCTGTGTGATGTTGGGAAAATTCCTAACCCTGTCTAACCCCCACTTCCCTCATCTATAAAATGGAAATAATGATAGTACCTACCTATCTCATAGGTGGCAACTACAAGGGGTAGCACACTCAAGGAATTAAGGAAGTTTCAATGAACGTCAACTTTATGAATACAGTGTTCATAAAGGCAGGTCAGTGTAGTGGTTTGGGAGCCAGGAGCAGCTCGTGGGCTGAAGTGTGCCTAAAGGAGACAAGGTCAGAGATGTTGCTAGTAATGGAGGATAAAGGATGCAGTTCTTATTACTGACTTGGAATCATTCATTCATTCACCGAATGTGTTTTGTCAACTTACTAAAACACTAAGTTAAAAAATCCCAGGTTTTGTTTATTATAGATACCAAGACTTAGTGGACCCAAGGTTAATGACATCCAGAGTAGACCAACATCAAGTGTGTACTGCTTCTGTGCCAAGCGTCCTTCATCTAGATGTTCATGGATCATATTTGGGAGGAATGAGGAATTCCTGGAAATTTATACAAAATTCAGTGTAGTTGCATGTGTGTACTTTCACGGCCAGCCAACCAATAGCTTTCACTATGTTTCCCAGGATCTGTGATCCTAATAGGGATAAACGGCAGCCTTTTAGAATACTCTCTTAAAATTTTATTATTGCCATAATACATAAATAATACAGTGTTGAAGTTGTCATATGCATACGAACAAAAAGAAAAATTATTAATGCCAAAGACTAATTATATAGCTATTCCTACAGATTTCAAATATTAAAAACATTATATATGTATAAAAATATGCACACACAACAACTAAAATACACATTAAATATGTATACAATCATGCAGTGCTTAACAGGGATATGTTCTGAGAAATGTGTCATTAGGTGATTTCATCAATGTGCAATTATCAGTGTACAGTACTTGCACAAACCTAGATAGCATATATATATAGTTTTATTTATAAACATTTCTTCACATGGAAAAACAGCTGTTCCAGCACCATTACTGAATATCAATCATTTCCCCTACTTGATCTGCAATGCCAATATCAAGTACTATATATCAGGTTATATACGCTCCATAGTAATCTCATGGGACTACCGTAGTACATGCAGTCCGCTGTTGGCTGAAATGTCATTATGTAGCTCATGACATGTTATATATACTATATATTCTTAGAGAAAATAATGGTATACAACAAAATATTGGTCAATTGTTTTCCCATCTTGAAAATCATGCATGCCTTTTCTTATAAAGAAATACACATTTACATAATCATTCTTGACAGCTGTAGAGTAGTAAATTTATAATAATTTAGTGAAGCATTTAAGATTTTTCTGGATTTTCCCTACTATAAATGGCACCTAGATGTGTAATACTTTTTGCCCACTTATCCAATTATGTTTAAGGATAAATTCCAGGAGTAGCCTTCCTAAGCTACTTTTAAAGTCTTTTGATGTTTTACCCAGTTGCTTTTTAAAACATTTTATATCAATTTATACCTCAAGGACAGTGTAGGAGGGTGCCTCCTTCCTCTTTTCTATCCCTTAGCCAAAATTGGGTATGATTATACTTTATATCTCTGTTAATAAGATAGTTAAAACAGCAATCTCAATATTTATTTCAGTTTCTTTGGTGGTTAGCCACATTAAACATATTTTAACATTTTTGTGGCTGTTTTTATATTTTCTGAAAATTGTCTTTTGTTAGTGTCCTTAGCACCTTAGGACTTCACTCATGAGAATTTTTTTACATATGAATCCGGCAGCACATATGCTGCAAATAAATTTTTTGGTTTGGTTTGTGCTTAACTGAATATTTCTAGAATGAAAATTTTAACCTTTTATGTAGCCAGATCTTAAACTGTTTCATTTAAGTGTTGCTCTTTCATGTTATATTTAACTAGATATGAGATTATATAAATATTCATCAGTGTTTTCTTCTAGAGACTTCATAGTTTCATTTTGACACTTTATCTTATTTCTATACTTATTTCTATTTTTATGTCACTCAACACTTTTTTTAGGTTGTACATGGTAACAAGTGGTCCCCAAATTTCAGGGGCTTATAATAGTTATTATTTACTTCTCACTCACTTTACATATTAGCTGTAGGTTAGCTTTGGTGCTATTCCAGGTGTGCCTCATTCTGGGACCCAGACTGAAGAGGAAACCTCTACTCTGGGCTCCTGGAGAGAAACAAAGAGCAACAATGGGAGCATGCAATGGCATATAGAACTACTATATTGGGGTATTTGTCACTTCTGTTCACATTTCATTGGCCAGATCAAGTCACATGGCTAAGCCTGATGTCAATGAGGCATGGAATTGTAATCTCATGGGAAAGGCAGCTCATAATTCAGAACTAAGTACAATGTACCTTATTTTTAGAGTAGGGTCTAACTTTATATTTTTCCAAATACTTAGCTAATTGCTTCAATACTATTTATTAATAACCTGATTTTTTACACTACTCTGTGGTACCACTTTTATCCTATATCACATTCTAATAGGTCCTTCTTCCTGTTGCTAAACTTTGTGTTGGGTTTCACTGAGTACCAGGACAATGAGTGCTTTTTAAGGCAGATAGGGTAAGGCCCACTTTATTTCCCTTCATTTAAAAAGAGTCTTGGGGCAGGGAGTGGTGGCTCACGCCTGTAATCCCAGCACTTTGGGAAGCTGAGGCAGGTGGATCACTTGAGGTCAGGAGTTTGAGACCAGCCTGGCCAACGTGGTGAAACCCCGTCTCTACTAAAAATACAAAAATTAGTTGGGCGTGGTGGTGCCCGGCCGAGGCACAAGAATCACTTGAACCTGGGGGGTGGAGGTTGCAGTGAGCTGAGATGGTGCCATTGTACTCCAGCCTGGGTGACAAAGTGAGACTTTGTCTCCAAATAAATAAATAGTCTTGGGTATTCTCTATTTACTATTCTAGTTGAATTTTTGAAAACCTATATTCATTCCTAAAAAAGAAGCCCTATTGAGATATAGATTGGAATTGCGTTATATACGTGGATTAATTTAGAAAAGAACCGATTTGTTTGCAATATTATCATTTCATCCATGAACATAGTATACCACTTTATTTGTCCAGGTCTCTATTTTTTAATTTTTCTTAGAGTTTTGTAGATTTTTAAAAGCATGTCTTAAGCTTCAAATTTATTTTTTTCAAGAAATATTACAGTTTTTGATACTTTTGCAAAATTAGTTTCCCCTATGATATTTTATAGGTAGATGTAACTGGTTTTTTCATTCATCATTTTTTTTTACAGGAGTAAGAAATATTTTAAAAGGAGGGGGAATCTTACTGATATTTATGAACTATTCCTCTAACCCTAGTGCAGTAGGATTGTTTAACCAAGAATACAGTTGAATTTATCAAAGGCTTTTCTTTTTGTATTTCAAGCTCTCCACAGGATTTTTTTCTTGTTTCTATTATTAAATTATAGTGATTTTATAATATTGAACTATCCTTGCATGTCTAAAAATAATGCTGACTCGACACAGTGATATTCTTTGAATATGCAGTTGTATTTAACTTGCTATAATTATTTGGATGACCTTTTTGTATCTGTATTTAAATTTTAATTTGTCTTTAAATTTCCTTCTTTAGGGATATTTTTGTCAGCTTTTTCTGTGGTATCAGAGTTACACTGATTTTATTAATTAGAGAATCTTCTTTTTAAAATAACATTTTAGAAGAGTTTGAAGGATCTAGGAATTAATTCCTTTCTTAAAAGTATTCAGTTGGTCCTAAAACATGTTGGGGAAAACTTGTTTTCTTTTTACTTCTTACATGGCCATTTGGATTTTTGAGTTTTTGAGTCAAATTATTAATAAATGATATTGAAGCAATTAGTTAAATGAACTCTAGTCAATTTTAGCTATTTATAATTTCCAGCAAAATTTTCCCATTAGTTAAGATTTAAAAATTGATTGACATAGCCTCTAAGGTATCTTGTAGTATTTAAAATATTTCAGAAGTTGTAAATTAAAAACAATACTGAAATTTCAATTTACAAGATTTTTAAGATACGAACAAAGGCAGAACAAAGGTGTCAACTCCATCTGCTACCAACAGATGGCGATAGCAGTCACTTTGTCACTTTATGTTACTTTAGATTTAAGAACAAATTTTCAAAGCCTTCCAGAACCTGATCTCTTTAGGAGACCTTTTACCATTCCTAGCATCATGTAAGAATGCTTCTCTCTTCCCTCCCTCCTTCCTTCCTCCTTCTATTTCTCCCTTCCTTCCTTCTTTTTGTCCTCCCTCTTTTTCTCCTTCCCTGTCTTCCTTTCTCTTGTCTAGACTTGGAATGCATTAGGCTTTTCAGAAAACTGGAGATTGGATTTGCTTTTTGATTTATATTTAATTCCTGATTTTTAAATTTCATGTCCTTTTCCAGCTTCTTAAAAAGTTAAGTGCTTAGTTTATTTTCCATATTATTTAATAATGAAAGCATTTAACTCCATAAATAACTCACTGATTAACACCTTGACTGTATTCCATTGGTTTTGATATCATCTATTTTCACTGTAATTAATATCTAAATAAGGTCATTGCAATTTTGTTATCTTCTTATACGTAATTATGTAGGACAGAATTTGTTTTATGTTCCAGGAAGGAAGGTCTTTAATATCTAACTCCCTATAGTTATGAAGTTGCATAGGGCAGCAAAGTTGTAACATGAAAGGTTCACTGATGAATTAATTATTTATAAAATTGCTCTTATCTTCAAGGTTTCTTTACCAGTAAGACTGGGGCCTATACCTGTTGGTCTGGTCATATTTCTTTGTCTAGTAATCTCTAGTTGATTATTGCATATTTTTCTGACAAAACATAGCAAATATATTAGGTTTGATTAAAAAGAGATCCTGTAGAATTTTATGAAGTTGATGAAAGCGATATTGGAGAACTGCTGGAATCACTCAAATTTCTTTGTTAAATTAGGATCTGGCAGAATGCTGCTAAAAGAGAAAAACCTACAAGGTGATGACATGATAACTTCAGAGAAGAAATATCTAAATAGAAAATCATTAAAAGGACCTTTGGGAAGCTGATAAAGGCTTTGATTTTTCTTAAGAAAAATCACTCTTGATTATTCAAACATGAAGGATGGCTGTATCCTGAGCTCCTAAATTTTGTCAGAACAAATATGCAAAAATCAATGTTTAATTTTTCCCAGCACTTTGGGAGGCCGAGGTGGGCAGATCACTTGGGGTCAAGAGTTCAAGACCAGCCTGGCCAATATGGTGAAACCCCATCTCTACTAAAAATACAAAGAAAAAAAAAATTAGCCAGTCGTGGGGGTGAGCACCTGTAATCCCGGCTACTCAGGAGGCTGAAGCAGGAGAATCGGCTTGAACCTGAGAGGCAGAGGTTTCAGTGAGCCGAGATCACGCCACTGCACTCCAGCCTGGGTGACAAGAGTGAGACTCGGTCTCAAAAAAAAAAAATAAAAATAAAAATAAATAAATAAATAAATAAATAAATAAATGTTGGTTCCTTAATTTCATTAAATATGCAATAAAATAGACTCTCTGTGATAATTTTTTGTTTCAATTTTCAAGGTAAAGTTCTACTCCAACTTTTTTTTCGCATTATAAAATTTTGAACTTCCTTATAAGGGGATTTGCTTTAAAAGGACTATTCTCAGAATCTATTATTCTCAGGAAATTCCTGTAATTTATTTATGGCGTTATTGTACTTTATTATGTGTTCTGTGTCAGTGGTCCACAACCTTTTTAGCACCAGGGACCAGTTTCATGGAAGACAAGTTTTTCATGGATGGATGGGAGGAAGGGATGATGTTGGGATGATTCAAGAGTATTACATTTATTGTGTACTTTATTATCAATACATTGTAATATATAATGAAGTCATTATACAACTCACCATAATATAGAATCAGTGGGAGCCCCGAACTTGTTTTCCTGCAACTAGACAGTCCCATTTGCGGGTGTTGGGAAACAGTGACAGATCATCAGGCATTCAATTCTCAGAAGGAGCACGCAACCTAGATCCCTCAAATGTGCAGTTTACAATAGGGTTCGCCACTGTGTTGCCCAGGCTGGTCTTAAACTCTTGGCCTCAAGTGATCCTCCCACCTTGGCCTCCCAAAATGTTGGGATTGTAGGCATGAGCCACTGCACCCAGCCCAAAATTCTTTGTAGTTTTTGTTTTTAAAATTAAACTTCTAAACTTTTAATATTCTAGATCTTTTATATATATATACACACACACACACACACACACATATATATAAAGGATCTTTATACATATATATATAAAGGATCTTTATATATAAATAAATAAATAAAATATATATATATATTTTGTCCAATTGACTTTCCTAAAACAGAAATGGCATGTTTGAGTTTTTCCAAATTACAGTTGGTGTCAGTTTTTCTTTGTATTGCTAACATTAAAAAATGTATTTAAATGGAATATTCTGAGGAATAGAACAACCCAAAAAAGTTATTTATCTTACTTTAACTTTTAGTAGCAGTTAGCATTAGATGTTTTACATGATTTTCTTTGAAAAGCTGTGAGCTTTGATAAGTATTTGCTGAATAGTGCATCATATCCTTATTTTGAATTATGACTCTTACTCTTGTAAAATGTCCCCCTTTGTTCCATTTAGTGTTTTTGTCTAGATTTAAAAAAATCTAATATTCATTTTACATTTTTACCATGTCTCTTACAGTTTTTGTTTTTTAAACATGTTATAATCACTTATATATTTGTATTTTGTGAAAAACATGTTGTTTCTGACCCATTGTATTTTGGGGGCCTAATTTAAGAATCATTGCCTCTCTCTGGGCATTTATCCCATTCACCTTGGTCCTTATGATAGATATTGCCCCTGCTACCTTAACTCATGTTTTCTGTTTGTTAACTTCTCGCTGTCTCCTTTATTTTCTACCTTAAGCTGTGTAGAGTATAATGACTTAACTATTATATTTTTCGGTGTTTTAGAGGTTAATATAGCACATAAGTTCTATTAATGAATTATCTTTGGTGTTTTAAATTTGTTTCTTTTTCTAATTGTGGGATCAGGAGCAAAGCAGTTATTTTGGGGCTCCCAATGCTCTGTCTTCCATGTGAGAGAAAGTATTTAGTAAAATTCACTTCCACCTTCTTCATAGATCTTCGTACCAAATTATTATTACATCGTTACTTTCCCCTTTCCATTTTAAAACTAGATTTAGGCCAGGCACAGTGGCGGGCACCTGTAATCCCTGCTACTCGGGAGGCTGAGGCAGGAGAATTGCTTGAACCTGGAAGGTAGAGATTGCAGTGAGCCGAGATCGTGCTCCAGCCTAGATGACAGAGTAAGGCTGTCTCATACAAACAAACAAACAAAAAACTAGATTTAAAACGACTTAAACTTAAGTATTTTTACCAACTTCAGTTTTATTGCAGCCCCATTCCTAAGATTTAAATTTTGATTACAGCATACAATCAGGCAAATTCTTTTTCAAGAAGGGCACATGCAAAGTATATTTACTGAGTTCTTGTTAATATGAGAATGTTATTGTGTTGTCTATACATGTAAATAACTACTTTCTTTGTATAAAATGGTTACAGTTTTAACCTGTTAAAACTTTAGCTCACCACTTTCTTCTATGATATCTTCAGATTTTGCTTCTGTTGTATTTTTTCTCTTTAGTCATAATTTTTATCATATCTTTGTTCTCCAATCTCCATTTTCCATAATTAACATATTTTCTTTCTTCATCTTAAAATCTTTGTCTTTTTATGCTAAATTCTGCGGGTCAAGGGGAAAGGGAGTATTCTGAAGTTTACTATCCACATCATATACTGTCAATTGTCTATAATGTTGGTTTTTCTTTCTTTTTTTTTTTGAGACAGGGCCTCACTCTGTCTCCCAGGCTGGAGTGCAGTGGCCCAATTTCAGCTCACTGCAACCTCTGTCTCCCAGATTGAAGTGATTCTTCTGCCTCAGCCTCCTGAGTAGCGGGGATTACAGGTAGGTACCACCATGCCCAGCTAGTTTTTTGTTTTTAGTAGAGACGGTGTTTCACCATGTTGGCCAGGCTGGTCTTGAATTCCTGACCTCAAGTGATCTGCCCGTCTTGGTCTCCCAAAGTGTTGGGATTACAGGTGTAAACACCACACCCAGCCTTACAATGTTGATTTTAATTTTATAGCATTTACAGTTTCCTTGAAATCTTTTCTGTCATTCACATTAAAAAAAAAATCTCTGTTGCCTATTCATCTCAATCTTACCTTACGAGTCTCTATTATTATAAAATATTTATAAAAGCTTATTATTTTTCGTTCTTTTTTTGAGAATCTCAGCTAGGTTTTGAAATTTTTCTTCTGAATTTTGGAGTAGCTTATCTTTAGAGGTAGGCTGTTCCTGGGTTTCTTATTATTTAGTAGGTGTGTCTTTTCTCAGATTAAATTCCCTATCTTCCCACTTACCTTGTGCTGAAGAATACTGAAATTACAGCTTTGTAGATAATTATACATTCAGCAAAGTGTAATAATTCACTTTTAAGAGAAAAATATTCTTCTTAATATGTATTTTTAGCTATACTGTTAATTTAGATCAATAAAATAATACTTTTCTCCAGAAATAACTTTGCCTTTAATGGTCTTCCACTTATTCTGAAGAGTCAATTTATGAAAATGCTTTTATTGTTTTTTTGTTGTTGTTAAAGGACTTAGATTTTAAAAAAATGTCATTTCTTAAAATATTTTTTGTTTTTCAGAACATTTGCAAAGATAATAGCGAGAGATCCATATATTGCTCAGTTTTCCCTATTATTAATACCATACATTAATATGGTACATTTGTCATACTTAGTGACCAACATTGATACATTCTCATTAACTAAAGTCCGTATTTTCTTCAGATTACCTTAATTTTAACCAATATTCTTTTTTCTGTTCCAGGATCCCATCCAGGATTCCACATTACATTTGATTGACAAGTCTCCTTAGATTCTTCTTGGTTGTGACAGTTTCTCAGACTTTCCTTGTTTTTGGTACCCTTGACAGTTCCGAGGAGTACTAGTTGTATATTTTGTAGAATGCCCT
This sequence comes from Macaca thibetana thibetana, assembly GCF_024542745.1. NCBI lineage: Eukaryota > Metazoa > Chordata > Mammalia > Primates > Cercopithecidae > Macaca > Macaca thibetana. The sequence continues at coordinate 23,851,211 of NC_065597.1, read as the reverse complement.
TTGGCTGAGATTTGTCTGATGTTTTTCTCATGATTTGACTGGGATTATGGGTTTTTGAGGAAAATAGCATTTTTATCATATTGTATCAAGGGTACATGTTGTTCACATGATTTGTCCCTGTTGCTGTTGGTGTTGATCACCTGGCTAAGGTCGTGTTTGTCAGGTTTGGTAAGGTTATCACTGCTCACCCCCTCACCCTTTCCATACTGTACTCGTTGGAAGGAAGTCACTATGTGCACCCCACTGTTAAGGAGTGGGGATTTATGCTCAATCTCCTTGAGACTGGAGCATCTATATACATCACTTGGAATTCTCCTGCACAGGAAAATGTCTGTTCTCAACCATTTACTTATTTATTTAGTTATTTCACTATTGACTCATAAATATTTATTTTATACTCTGAATTTAATCCAATACTACTGCATTTATTTTGTACTCAAATTGTTCCAGCTTTGACCACTGGCAACATTTTCAGTTGGCTTCTTTGACATGCCCTCATCACTGTGGGTTTATTTATTTTTGAGCACTTCCTTATTTTCTGGACTCATAAGATGTTCCAGGCTCATCTTGTGTATTTCCCATCCTAGTCCTAGAATCAGCCATTTCTCTAAAGCAAAAACACCCTGGTTCTTTTTACTGGAGAACGGTATTAGAAATCCAGATCTGGGCAGTGGATTTGCTCAATGCTACTGGGGTGTTGTTACTTCTAGACCCCCTCAGTTGACAGAATAAGGAAATATGTATATACCTACCTGCATATATACACATATTTTTATATATAACTATCTGTATATTAAGTGAAATATGTTCGTACTGACATCTCCAGCTCCAGTCCATTACCACATGGGTTGTTCTAGCCTCCTCCCATCACTTCTCTGTAGACTCCTCTTCCAGAATCTTGCTTTTAAAAAACATTTCCGGCCGGGGGCGGTGGTTCACGCCTGTAATCCTAGCACTTTGGGAGGCCGAGGCAGGTGGGTCATGAGGTCAGGAGTTCAAGATCAGCATGACCAACATAGTGAAACACTCTCTCTACTAAAAATACAAAAATTAGCCGGGCATGGATGTGTGTGCCTGTAATCTCAGCTCCTCAGGAGGCTGAAGCAGGAGAATTGCTTGAACCCAGGAGGCAGAGATTGGAGTGAGCTGAGATTGCACCACTGCACTCCAGCCTCGGGGGACAGAGTGAGACTCTGTCTCAAAACAAAAACAAAAACAAAAACAAAAAACCAAATGCTTAGCATGTCAGGGTGGAATAAGACAGATCAAGACTCTGTCTAGAAAAAAAAAGTTAAAAAACATTTCCTTAACTAACATTATGTTTTAATGCTATAAATATATCTATGTTTTAAGTGTGTATGTATTAAAGGTTCATTGTAGAACATTTGGAAAATTCAACAATGTCCATGGGAGAAAATCCAAATCTCTTTCTAGACTCAATCACTGCTAACATCTTCATGCACATGCACACAATTTTATAAATAAAACTGTGGTGATACTAGACATTCTGTTTTGTAATCTGCTTTTTCTACTCAACAAGGTATAATGAACTTTACCACCATGTCATTAACTATTTTTCTTAAAGGTCATGATTTTAATTACTTGCAGAATATTAACCTTTAGTTTTGAACATTTGAGTTTTGATTTTTTTGGTATTAAAAATAACTATAACAAGTACTTTAAAACATAAGTCGTTAGGCACATATCTGATTTTTTTTTTATTTAGACTACTTTGTGGAAGTTAAATTACTGGGCCCTAGAGTAGGAATATTTTAAGTAGTATGATAAACAATTCCAAATTTCCTTTCAGAAAAGAAAGTTGTAATTTAGCTTCCTACCAAAAATTGTATATAAGCCATTTTCTCTACATCCTTAGCAACAGTATATATTGAAATAATTTTTAAAAATAATCAATTGATTAAAATGACATTTCAGTGTTGTTTTATGTTGAATTTCTTTTATTATAAGTGTGTTTGAATAGCCTGTTTCCTAAGTTCATTGCCCATGTATATTTCATATTTCCTGTTAATGTCTTTTTCAGTTTTTTTATTTTAAAAATTATTTCAAAATAATATTTTGGTTTCAAAATAATACTTTTAGTTTCGAAATAAATATGTACTCAATACAGAAAACTTTAAAAAACACAGAAAAAGACAAAGGAAACATAATTACTTATGATTCCATTAACCATTCTTACTTCATTGCTATCATTTTCACTTTGATGTGTGCTGAGGTCTGAATGTTTGTTTCCTCTCTGCAAATTCTCACATTGAACCCTAATCACCAGTGTGATGGTTTTAAGAGAGGCAGCTTTGGGAGATGACTAGGTCACGAGGGTAGAGCCCTCATGAATTGTGTATAAAGGATGAGTGCCTTTATAAAGGAGGCCCCCCAGAGAGCTGCCTTGCCTCTCCATCATTCCAGGATGCAGAGAGAAGGTGTCGTCTGTGAACCAGAAAATGAGACCTCCCAGACACAATCTGCCTTGATCTTGGACTTCCTAGCCTCCAGAACTTTAATAAATAGATTATGTTGTTTACAGTTTACCCAGTATATGGTATCTTGTTATAGCTGCCCAAATGGACTGAGACAATGTGTCTATATTCCAGAAATTATATTTTATAAATGGTTAATTGGGAAACGAGTCTCTAAAATGGTTATAAAAAGGTCAATCTGCCTTGATCTTGGACTTCCCAGCCTCCAGAACTTTGAGAAATAAATTGTGTTGTTTACAGTTAACCCAGTCTATGGTATTTTGTTATAGCTGCCCAAATGGACTAAGACAATGTGTCTGTATTCCAGAAATTATTTTATATTTTATAAATGGTTAATTGAGAAAATGGTGTACCAGACTCCTTGTTTTGTAGTCTGCTTATCGATCACTTAATCATTATTATTTCCCCAGTTAATACACAATAGTCTTTTCCAAATTTGAAGGAAGGTACTCTTGAGAATGCATATCTATGCATCTTTTCTGTGCCCTTCCTTCATCAGGATATGTGACTGCATTCAACAGGACCCAAATCTGGACCATCTCCTAATTCCATGGCACCATTCTCTGTCCACGTGGATTTCTGCAGGATCAGCCTCCTGGAATTACCAGCCATGGTGTTCCCTTGAGTTGCTGTCACTGCCAGTCTCAGCCTTGGGGACAGTGGGTAGGAGACATGGTCACTCTCGGCTTTATTACCACATTCTAAGCACGTACACAGCTGTCTCTTAATTTTCCACAGCACGATTGAGATATGGCTGTAACATTTTACAAAACTTGTCTAAAGATCTTGACATAAAACAAGAAAAATTGAACACGCAGAAAATTAAAACCAATAACTGGGTTATTCGCTGAGTTCACAGATTCAAGTGCCTCTGCCTGAGTCCCCAGCCAGCACTTCCAGGGCCACTTCCTAGATGGGATGACCCTGGTACAGTCTGCTCACCCCCATTTATTTGCTGATGGCTTCCTCTGATGCCCTTTTCCGTGGTGGAGCTTCAGGTTCCTGCCCCTCCGCAAATTCTCACTTGTCATCCCCAGATTGGTTCCCACCAGGATGACTGACAGTTGTAGAGGCCACACTTCTCAGAAATAAAAATAAGCCTAACACCCTGCACACTGTGTTCTTTTGGACACTCTCTCCAAACAGATTGTAATGATCAGGCACCTGTATGTTTTCTGCAGTCAAATTACTCAGCATAAAATTGAAGTCTCCCTATAGGCTAGCAGAAACTCAAAAAGACACAGGCATAAAGCTAATTATTGCAGTACTATTTGTAATTGTAAAAGGCTGTCCATCAATAGGGGACTGGTTGAATAAAGTATGATACAGCCACATCATGGGGTATTATGCAGCTGTCTGAAGGAAGAGTAATTCTGAATAATGTTAAGGATGATCTAGGATATACTACTTACTGAAAAAAGCAAGGTAGAGAAAACTGCATAGCATGCCAACTTTTTCTAAGAAAAGGGGGTATATACATGTATCTGTTTATCTGTTTATATTAAAAATTCAGTAATAAACCATGAAATGGTTACCTACAAGGGGAGTAAAGGAAGCTAGACTTCTCTAACTATACCTTGTTTGTTGATTTAATTTTGGAATCATGTAAATGTTTCAGACAATTAAAAAATTAACAATTAAAATGTAATCCCTAAAAATCAAAATGAAAACAAGTGAATCTTAGCAAATAGTGAGTTGGTGACGTAACCAAGCATGAAGTTGTTTCAAGTGACTTTAAAACAAAGTCATTTGACTGGACATCCTTTGTGGGATATACCGTAAGTTCTAAAAGAACTACAAAACATTTTGGGCTTTGTCCATTGGAAAACACTAGGAACAATGACCAACCCATAGCCACAACCTGGTGTTCACATTATGGTATCTTAATATCATTTCTTAGTAAAAGGAACCAGGAATCAGTGGTGAAATGTTAGACCCTAAGTCTGGTGGAGGAAATGGTCAAGATGAGTCTGAGTATCTTATACGAGAAAGCAAGGATGCTAGCAAAGGCTCAGGAGCTAGCTGGAAGGCTCAGGAGCTCCTGCTACCCAAAGCAGGAGCAATTTGGGCAACAAGAAGAGGAACATCTATGTCCCTGCAAAGGACATGATCTTGTTCCTTTTTATGGCTGCATAGTATTCCATGGTGTATATGTACCATATTTTCTTTACGCAGTCTATCATTGATGGGCATTTGGGTTGATTCCATGTCTTTGTTATTGTGAATAGTGCTGCAGTGAACATATGTGTGCATGTATACTTATAATAGAATGATTTATATTCCTTTGGGTATATACTATCCAGTAATGGGATTACCGGGTCAAATGGTATTTCTGGTTCTAAATCTTTGAGGAATCGCCACACTATCTTCCACAGTGGTTGAAATAATTTATATTCCCACTCCTCAGCAAACTAATGCGGGAACAAAAAGCCAAACACTTCGTGTTCTGACTTGTAAGTGGAAGCTGAATAGTGAGAACACATGGACACAGGGAGGGGAACAAGACACACCGAGGCCTGTTGGGGGAGGGTGGGGGTGGGGAGAGAGCAACAGGAAAAGTAGCTAATGCATGCCGGGCTTAATACATAGGTGATGGGTTGATAGGTGCAGCAAACCACCATAGCACACATTTACCTGTGTAACAAACCTGCACATCCTGCACATGTACCCTGGAACTTAAAAAAGTTAAAAGAAGAGGAACAATGGCAATGTGGTGAAACATTAAATGTTCTAAAGTTCATGAGTTCACAATGACACTAAAATCCCTCATGATCCTTTGGAGGATGGTAGAGAACCAACTCGTTTAGAGAACTGATAAGGAAAAGAATAAATCACTTGGCTAGCCTTTCCTGCACAAATGTACCCCAGAGAAATGATAGTTGATCAGGGAAGATTTCATAGATGCATCCAGCTAATAAATAGGGAAGAAATAATAGATGCTCACGATTTTGCAACTTCTATTGAAATAGTGAATCTAGGCAAGGGTCATCAGTGACTGCAAAGATTGCAAAAAGGAGGGCAAGCAAACATAGTATGCCTTGTGATGAAAGCACACACTACCAGCTATAAAGTCCTCTTGCCCGCGAAACAAACACAAATCTGATCAAGCCTCTAAATCTAGCTACCAGTATATAGGAAATACTCCATAGAGAAGAATGTGCTAAATGACACCACTGAGAAATAATCCAGCTTCTTTAACAAATAAATTGCAAGAAAAAGTTGGCAGGGATGAGGTACCTAAAGGTTAACAAAGATTTAAGAAACACTGAAAACAAGTGTCATGAATAGATGTATAGATTCTGATTTGTATAAAGCAACTGTCAAAGAGTATGAGACAAAAAGTATTTATGAGAAATGTGGACATCAACTGAATACTTGATAGTATTAAGGAATTAGTGTGAATTTAGGTGTAATGACGGAGTCATGGTTACATTTAAGAGAACAACTCTTATCATTTAGAGATATATATTGACACTTTCTGATGAGATGATGTAATGTCTAGGACTTGCTTCAAAGTAATCTAGTGTGTGTAGTGCGGGAATAGGGCAGTAGAAATGAAATAAGAATGGCTTTGAACTGATCCAGCTACAAGGTGGATCTTGTAGCTGGGTAACAAGTACATGCACACTCGTATTATTCGTTCTGCTTTTGCATAGGGTTGGAATTTTTCATTGTAAAAAAAGGGTAAAATACTTAAAAAAGAAGGAGGAGAAAGAAGAAAAAACCTCACCCATAGGACTTCATCAATACCCTTTAATTATGTTCCCTTAGGATTCTTCCCAATGCTTGTGGTGAAGAATGATGCTTTCATTTCCTGTGTGTTCCTGGGCTCCTCTGGTTGAGGACACTTCTTGAACGAGAACATGCACTTTCACCTCCCAAGATGTAGGAACAATGCATTCTATTTAAAAAAGAAACATTTTCATATCATCTGCAAAGATGCAACTTTACCCATAACACAGACAGCCTTTTTCGTGATTCTTTAGAACTGCAGTTCTCAAAGAGTGGTCCAGGCAAACTTGCGGCTGTTGAAGCAATTTCAGGAATCCGTATAGTCAAAACTATCTTCACAGTAATACCAAGACTTTTTGTCTTTTTCGTGCCCATTCTCTCACCAGTGTATAGAGGAGTTCTCTAGAAGCTCTGCAACTCTAGATAACTTTATTGCATTTACAGCTAATGGAATGTGTGTTTGTGTGTTATTTTTATGTGTGTGTATTCTTGTATTTTTTCAGTTTGTTAATAGCCTGAATATCCATAGATACAACCTACATAAATAAAAGCTCTTCAAAGTCTGTAATCATATTTAAGAGTGTCAATGGATCCTAAGACCAAAAAGTTGAGAAACTCTGATACAGAGAGCAGTTAGGCGCTCGATGGACACATATGCATTTCACAATAATATCACTGATTTACGATGCACAAAGAAAAACTGCATTTTGATCTTCCTAGACAAAGGAGCATTGAACTCACAAACTTAAATCTAAGCTCTTTCTTCTTATAACACAAACAACTAAAAAATTGATACTGCTTGCTTCCTACCTTCCATCCACCTTTCACCCCAAGGTTTCAAAGTCACAGGACTATTGCTTAGTCAAGGCTCGAGGCCAACAACTTGAGTATTTTTTCTCTTCCATGTTGGCTATGTGCAAGAAGGAGCTTTTCCCAAGCATGCAGCCAACAGAGAGTCTGGGCCTACTTAAGGCAACAGAAGCTCTACCTGTCTTTTCCAGAGGATGTCCCAGGGGTCATGAAATTTTCTTCTTACATTATAAAATGAAGCCAATGTTTCTTACCTTGTTGAAACGATAAAATGATGCAACATACATGAAATCATTAAGTTCTGCCTACAATACCTAGAAGGAATGGTAAATTCATTTCATTACCAGAAACTGCTGGAGTCCATAAACAGTGCAACACATTTCTTTCCTTTTCCTTTTATTTACGGTCAAAGAGAATCTCAGTTGGGTTTCTGGGAGGTCTTTCCTTTTTGCTCTCCCTCCCTTGTTTCTCAGTCCCTCTCCCAACCCCAATATCCATGGTCTTTTCCATCCCTCAGTTCTTATCCCAAATTCACTCTCTATCTTTCAGGTCTTCAAAATTCTGAACATTAATCCTGACTCCATCCTGGCTGGGACAACAGCAGGTCCTTACAGTGTAAGTGGGGGAGGCAAAAAAGAGTCGAGGGAAACAAAAGATGGCCACACTTGGAAAGCAGGTGGCCCAGGCAGATGCTTATGAGTGGTAGCTGCCATTACTGGCAGCACCATTTCAAGAGTCCTTCTCATTGCTGTTGTGGCCCTACTCTAACAATCTTTGTTCTAATCCATTGACTGACAGTTTTGTTTGTAGTCACCTCCACCCCAAACCCCATGTCATTACATCCCTCCTTATGAAGCCTAAACTAGATTGGTAACCATCATTCCATCATTTATAATAACTTCCTTACAAATACTCTTAACTCTCTTACTCATCTCTCCTTCTATTGACCTCATATGGCAAATCCCACCCTTGGTTAAATCCAATGCCCCATCTCCTTCAGCCTGACCCTGAACAGCTGATTGTGAATGGATAAATTACAACCACACTGACTGCTCTGACTAGCCTAACTTTAACTTATGACCACAAATATCCAGTGGGCCTTCGGCACCTTCCAGCATTGCCATGATATTTTCCTAGTTAACCCATTCTTGAGCTGACTTTTCCTATTTTTTAATCTGTCCTCAAATATCTAACACTAGAAAAACCATTCACCTGTTGTCTAAATGTGGATACCTTTGGGAGTGAAAGAGGTTCTAGTAACAGTTTTTTTGTGTGTCGGGGGAGGCGGGGGATACAACAGTCAAACCAATATTGTTTCAGGCAAATCACATTCCCCTATCTGATACATTCTCTTTTTTCCTCACTTTCATCTGATGACTGCATGGTTTATTTTATGGAGAATACAGAAATAATGAAAGAGAGCTCCAATCTGTCAGGCCACTTCATCTGCAGCCATGCTTGTTCTTCCAGTGGATAGTGTTTGAGTTTCTTGCAGCTGCTGTAATAAATTACCAAAATGTGGTGGCTTAAACTAATAAAAATGTATCCTCTCATAGTTTTGGAGGCTAGAAATCTGAAATCTAGGTGTTGGCAGGGCTCCAGGGAAGAATCCTTCCTTGCCTCTTCCTAGCTTCTGGTGGTAACTGGCAATCCTTGGCATTTCTTGTCTGGCAGATGCATCACTTCAATCTCTGTGTCCATCTTCACATGGCCTTCTCTTTGTGTGCCTCTGCCTCTGTTTTTTCTTCTTATATGGACACTGGTTACTGGATTAGGGTCTACCCCTAATGACTTCATCTTAACTAATCACATCTGTGAATAAGGTCATGTTCTGAAGTTCTGGGTGGACATGAATTTTGGGGGGACAGAATTCAACCTAATACAGATTGACTCTGTGCTCCTAAGTTTAGTTCCTCCACTTTGGACTTCTGCATCCCCTCTCTGTTGGCATTTTCAAAGACTCTGTTCCTGCAATTCTCTCTTCTCTTCATTGCACAACCATTTTCCCGTATTTATTGCATGCCTATCATTTTACAAACATACTGTAATAGCTTTTTTTTTTTTTTTTTTTTTTTTTTGAGATGGAGTCTCGCTCTGTTGCCCAGGCTGGAGTGCCGTGGCATGATCTTGGCTCACTGCAAGCTCTGCCTCCAGGGTTCACTCCATTCTCCTGCCTCAGCCACCTGAGTAGCTGGGACTACAGGCGCCCACCACCACGCCTGGCTAATTTTTTGTATTTTTAGTAGAGACGGGGTTTCACCGTGTTAGCCAGGATGGTCTCGATCTCCTGACCTCGTGATCTGCCCACCTCGGCCTCCCAAAGTGCTGGGATTACAGGCGTGAGCCACCGCGTCCTGCCAATAGCTTCTATATTAAAAACTCTTCCTGCGTCTGGCGCCCCCCTCTACCTACTGACCCACTTCTCTGCTTCTTTATAGCAAAAGGCCTTGAATGAGTCACCTGTGCTCACCATCTGCACTTCTTCTCTGCCAAAGTTCTATTTAACTTGCTTCAGTCTGACTTTGAACTTTCCTGTACCACCAAAACCCATCTCCACGTTGCCAAATCCCAGTTCTCTTCTTACCCAACCTTCCACCAACATTTAATGTTCATTCTGCTATCCTTCATTTGAATCTGGGACAGCACATTCTGTTGGTTCCCTCTCTCAATCACGCCTTCTTAGACTCCTTCACTTCTTCCTCACCCTCTTCTTGACCCTTGAATGCTAACCTGCTCTAGGGCTCAGTCCTAGGACCCCTCCTCTTTCAGACTTGCATTCACCCCACGAGTGATCATAGCGAGTATCCTTTCATTGTCATTGATATGCTGCCCAGCCACATAAATGTCCAGCCGAGTTCCTGACTCACATATCCAATACCTCCTTGACTCTACTTGGATATTGAATTCCCACCTCAAAATTATCCTAAAATGGAACTATTGATTTCCCTTCACCCACCCCTGATACCACCTACAAATGCAATACTCACCCATTGTCCTCAGCTCAGTAAATGGCACCTCCATTCACTTGAATACTCAGGCTAAAATTTTAGCATTCCTTTCCCTTCCTCATGTCTCAAGTGTTATCCTATTTATCCTCAATCCAAATGCATCTCTTCATCTTGACAGCTTCCTTCTTATTCCACATCACTAGGACTTCACTCAGGGACTTCTCCCAAGGTGGCCAGCATCACCCTTGTCCTTCTTCATACCATTCTCTTATCTACGAGCTGAGTAATCTGATCATATCATTCCATTCCTCAAAGACTCCCAGATGACCCCTCCTGTCACTTGGAGGAATCCAAATTCTTTTCCTTGGCCTACCCGGACCTTGGTTAGCTCTCTGTCTCTTCCCATGTTCATTCTTGCTCAGTTGGTTTCAGCCAGACTGGCTTATTTGCAGGACCTTGAACACACCCAGCTTTTCCAGCCTCAGGGCTTTGCCCTTGCTGTTTTCTCTCTCTGACATTTTCTGCCCTTTGATTTGATTTGTGTCCTCCTTCACTTTGTTCAAATTTCTGTTGCAATGTCTCCACCTTAGTGAGGTCTTGCCCAAGCACCTTATCTAAGCCAGCACCCCTTCCTGTTCCCGGCACCCTCCATCTCAGTTCCTGTCCTTTACCTGCTTCAGTTTTCTTCCTAGTTCACTTCACTACCTGAAATAAAATGATGTACATCTATATTTTATTTTCTTGGTTTATTCTCTGTCTCCTCTGTACTGTAAGCTCCATAAGGATAGGATACTCTTTGTTTTGTTCAACAAGAATAAGCTCCATAAGGGTAGGACACCATTTTGTTTAACAAGAGTAATATCTAGCACACTGTAGATATTAAATAAGTATGACTTTAATAATAATAAACATTATTATGGAAGTAAAATATATCAAATGAATGCTGAAAATAAAGCTTAATTAGTAACAAGAATTTCTGCATAGCTTGAAAACAATACTCAGTTTGAAGGTTTTGTTTGACTTAATGCCTTTCTATAGATATCTTTGACATTCAAGGATATTAGTGACTCATATTAAGTTTGAAATGGGTAATAGTTGTAATTACAACAGGGACCATTACTCAGCCCTTATTATAGATGCTTTGCATGGATTAGCTTATTTAATTCTGAAAACAACTCTCTGGGGTATCTAACACCTCAATTTATAGATAGGGTGTGGTAGTTTTAAACTATGTCGATAAATTCTTTGATAGTCCTCCCTTTAAAAGGTGGAGTCTAATTTGCTTCCTTTTGAGTATGAGCTTGGCTTAGTGGTTCAGTTCTAAAGAACAGAATAAGTGACTATGTTTGGTGTCTAAGATGAGATATTCAAAGGCATTGTGACTTCCTCCTTGTGCTCTCTCTTGGATCACCCAATGTGGGTCTTAGTTTTTCCACCTTCAAAGTGAGGTGTGTGGATCAGATAACATCTCCAGTTATCCAACCTGACATGTTGTAAATCATCTCTGCATCAAATAGCTTTCTTAGCATGGACTATAACATCAGCTTAGTTGCTCTGTGCTCGAAAAAGTTGAAGTTTTGACAGTTTTGCTTCATTTTGTTGGATTTGGGGGGCCAAGATGAGAATGACATGAGAACACCCAAGCAACCTTATGGAGAGATCCATGTGGCTAGGAATTTAGGCATCCTGCCAACAGCCATATGAGGGTGCCATCTTGGAGGTGGATCCTCCAGCCCAGCCAACCCATCAGGTAAATGCAGTCCTAGCAAACATTTTGACTGCAATCTCACAAGAGATCCTGAACCAGAACCACCCCCAGTTAAGTTGCTGTCGAATCCATAACCCACACAAACTGTGAAATCAGAAATATCTTTTGTTTAAAACCATTAAGTTTTGGGGATAATTCATCATGCAGTAATAAATAACACATATATTTGGAAATGGAAGGATAAAGAGGTTAAACAAAGAGGCTGACAGCAGATATCTAGTAGTGACGATGCAAGAATTGGAACCCAGGCCATTTGCCTCTAGAGCCCAAATGTTCAGCCACCACAGGATACAGGAGGTCAAGATTATGTCTCAAGTAATACCGGAAGGAGAATATTGCCACATTTCAATGCCACTGTCAAGGCAGTGGATACGATCTTTCCTTGGATATTAAACTTGCTGGTATTGCTCTATTATATTAAAAAGGCCGTGTTCCAGGCAGGTACTGCCCTTGCTTCTAAGTTCCCTTTCTGCCTCAGATTTGTTTTGGTGTAGAGTAAACACCTACCGTTTCAGAATTCCTTCCACCATTTGTTTGGGCTTCTGCTCATACCCGATTCCCATCATGTAATTCTGGTAAAACTGCCAATTGTCATATTATTCCCATAGATAGGAGTGTGACTTAAGCCTGGCCAATCATAGTGTCCTATCAGTTATTGACTATGGTGATTGGACCGGTAAGACAGCATAGGAGCTACATTGGCCAAATAGAGTCCTTCCCTGGGAGTTAGAAATACTGTATGAGGCATAAGCCCAGATGAGTGGCCAGGTGTCATATTCTTAGCTGCATGGCAGAAGCCTGTCTTCAACAGGAAAGATACCAGCATGCAGAAAGAAGGAGAGAATAAGACAGGCTATTTTATATCCTTTCAGACCTTGAATCCGGCCAATCCTGAGAGCAATTCCATTCTTTCCTAGTCTATGTGAGTCAGGAAATACTCTCTGGTTTTAAGTTAGAGCTTTCTATCAGTTGATCTTGAGTTACGACCAGTATGAATAGTCTACCACAGTTTGTGGAAGATGGTAGCTATCTTCCATTCTCCATGAGCAACACTAGTTCTCTATCATCTGCAGAACCTAGAGCCTCACTGTTAATTGGTTGGGCTGACCTGCCTACCGTGGGTGAAGACCCTTCCCCCCTTCATCCCTCAGGAAGCACCTGCCTTTTCTGGAAGCTAGCCATGGTCTGGGGGTAAGCTCAAAATAAAATGGCGTTATGACGGATGGGTAGCTCAGTCACTCAGTTTAAAACCTTAGTCATCTCTGTATCCTTTCCTCAGTCGCGGCCCCTCCCCGAGTCCTCAATGCACACACATCCTGTTAGTCATCCAGTCCTGCTGATCTGAATCGAATGCTTCATGGAAGTAGGTGGAGTAACCATAATGAAAGTTAGCCTGGTTCTTCCTTCTGAACATCTCGCAAATCCAGTTTTTCTTCTTCATTTCTACTGCTACCACTAGGGACCATTGCAATTGGTCTCCCTGCCCCTAACCTCAAACGCTGCAGTCGATTTCCCATATTTCTTTCGGAATTTGTTTTCTACAGCGCACTTTTGATAGCCACATGCTTTTGATTGATTCAAAAGTTGTCATCAGTTTCTCCACTGTTGACCTGCTAAATAGTAAACTTCTTAGCTTGGCTTTCAAGACTCTCCACGAACTGACCCACATTCATCATCCAGGGTCCTGTGACCTCTATAAACCAGTCTTCTAATCTTCTCATACTCCTCCCATAGTAGAATTGCCTGCCATCTACCCTGAATTCTTCTCCTCACTGAAAACACTGTCCTTCCTTTTCTATGAGTCTTCAAGATCCATTTCAGTCCTGAAACATTTCCTGAGCATGGCCATCCACACTAAGTATCCTCTTCTGTGAACTCTGTAAACAACTGTTGTCTAGACTAGGGTTTTTCAAACTGCACTCACATTCTCAGGGAGTACTTGGCCAGTACAAGTCAAGCTTTTGGTGTTTTTGTAAAACTACTGATTATATATTCAAATTTGGCTGACTATATTATTTCCAAGCCCAGTTTCCTTCTTGTCTTCTTCCAAATTACATCCTCATGCTATGGTGGTGCATTTATTCATGAGTACAAATTAAGAATCATTAAAATTTGTTTTGCTACCTACAGATAGAGAACTGCTTATTATTACTGTTATTATTTAAAACCATGACCACTGGGAAAATATCAATATGAAGAGAGAAGTGCTATAACAATTTCAACAGTTTCTAAGCCAAATATGCTTTCTGATTTATTAATTCCTTACCCTTACCATTTTTTCCTTTATCATCTTCCTGCGGGATTTTTACTAGAAATTGGTATAAAATTTGTTATACTGGCATAGTTGGAAAAACATTCACTGTGTACCTGCTGTCTCTCAGGAATAGTGGAAGATACTTGCGATACAAAGATGAACAAACCCCTATAGGAAGAACAAGAGTGTTCCAGATTGATTCAATGTGGAAGGACATTCTAGGCAGAGGGAACAGCAAATGCAAACTCATGTGCCCTGGAATGAGCCTGACATGCTCCAGGTTCCATGGATTTTTTTTTTTTTTTTAATAGGATTCAAAAATTTGGTCACTTTTCAAAGTTTGACAACTTGTGGATTAAACAACTTCTCGAGCCCCTCTGCCATCTCACACTCCATGAGGGCAGTCCAGGTTGAGACTCAGATACAAATCACCTTTATTGAGTTCTGCTAGGATGGACAGGCCACTTCATGTGTACATAGATCCTTTCCTTAATTCTATTTAAATCACTTAGGTGACTATCACCATCTCCCATCAAGGTTCAGTGACCTGCCCACAGCCTCCCACGTAGAAAATGAGCCAGGGAGCACGTGAGTTAATGACACATCACATCTGGAGGCAGGCAGGCACTTCATGGGTGGGGATGAAGATCTTTCCTCCAATTTCAGAAGTCCGACCTTGCAGGTCCTGAAGTAACTATATACATATATTTTTATAAGGAGAACCCTTTAAGCAGAAGGGTGACCATTTACCCATGATATTGGTAGCAAGAGATGGCTTAGGAACGGGTTTGGGTTTTGGAGAGCTTCTCTAGCTCCTCCAGCTCCGCAGCCTGCCACACGCAGGATGACCTTTTAGAACAACTGAGTGCTCCATTACACTCCTCACTTGCGGATTCAAAGTCTCTGTGGGCAGGGTCCCAGTTGTGCCTGTCCAGGGACACTGTGCACTTGGGTTGACTTTGGTAAATGTTTGAGTAAGGGATGAGTGAATAAATGCGGGGAGAGGGGTTGTTGAGGGAAGGCCACGCCTGGTTCTAAAGACTTTCCAGGGTTTATTGGGTGGCCACGCCTGTCCTGGATCCTCATGGTGCCTCTGGATGGGCAATTTCATCCCTCCTCCCTGTGGCCTCCACATCTTACAACCCAGCCTGGAGGGAGGGGCCAAGCAGCCCCGAGGGGCCAGGTCTCCCAGGCGGTGCCCACTCCCCTCCTGGGTGGAGGAGGGACGTGGGGACCCCTGGCCGGCGGGGCACGGTTGGGGCCCCTTCCCTGAGGTCTGCAGCCGCAGCCCTCTACCTGGCTCTCCGGCCGCCCCTTCGCAGCCCCGGGTCGGGCACGCCCGGCGGGCACCTGGCCCGCCGCCCCCCGGGGGCCCCGCCAGCGGCCCCCAAAGCCGACCCAGGGTGGCTGGGCGGGCCCGCGCGCTCGTCGACTCCGGGACCGGTCCCCCGGGGCGCGGCCGGGCAGCAGCCCCCGCCTCCCCGCCCCGGGGGCCGGGCCGGGCTCCCGGGGGGCGGGGACTCGCCCAGTGGCAGCAGCGTCCGGGCCGGCGGCGGGCGCCGGGCGGCTTCCTGCAGGCGGCGCCGGGGCGAGCCGTTGCCGGCTGCAGCCACCGCCGCCGGGTCGCCAGGTCGCGGGGGCCGCGGCGCTCGGGCCGCGTCCGTGCCTCCCGGGCGCGCTGCGCGGCCGTCGCTGCTGCCCGCGCTCGTGCCGCCGCCGCCGCCGCCGCCGCCGCTGCCGGTTACGCCAGCCCCGCCGCCGCCCGCTCTGATTCTGCGCATAGGCAGCCCCCAAGCCTGTCATTCTGCAAAAACACAGTTTACTCAACACACCACACACACTCGCACACACACGCGCGCACACACACGCGCACACCGGCCCCCGCGCGCACACGCACGGAGGGCGCGAGCGAGCAGACGCGCACACCGGCGAGCCAAGTTCCGCAGCCTGGCATGGCTTCTGGGGACCTTTACGAGGTACGGGGACGCGGGGGCGCGGGCCGGCCCCAGCCCGCGGGCGGCGGCGGGCGGCGGCGGCGGGCGGCGGGGACCGGGCCGGGGCCGGAGCCGGGCGCGATCCAGAGTTGCCGAGCCCCGCGGCGGCGGCGGCGGCGGCCGGAGGGTGGCGGGGGCCGGGCGCGCCTCCCGCCCGCCGCCCGCCGCCCGCCGCCTCCCGCGGCGCCCGCGCCCGCTCCCTCTTTCTCTTTCTCTCGCACACACACTCTCTTACTCCATCTACTTTGCGGCCTTGGAGGGGAAGGAGGAAGCCGGGCGGAGCCGGGGCGGGGGAGGTAGCGGTCCCGGGGAGGTGTTTCTCGCCCGACGAGCCGCCTCGAGTGCAGAAAGTACAGGTAAAAGTCGGCGCCGGACGTGCTGGGAATGCAGGGGGCCAAACCGCGGCCGGCGGGGGTGTGGGGCGGGGGGTGCGCGGCCCGGCTGGGCCGGGGGCGCGGGGGAGGAGGGGAGCGGGCGATCCGAGCGGAGCCTGGCCGGGGCGAGGCGGGGTCCCGGGTGGCTGCGAAGGGGGCGGCTCGGTGGGGGTTCGGGGGGACAACCGCCAAACTGCTCCCCGGGGCCCCCGGGCCACCTCCCTCAGCCCCCACCTGCTGCCCCCGCACCGGCTCGGACGCCCTCCGGGCTCGGGCGTGGGGGCGGCCCTTGCGGGTGTAGTGCTCCCTGGGGGAGAAAGGGGGCGCTGCGGAGGGCGCTGGGTGGGAGGAGAACGTGGAAGTCCGAGGCGATGGGGACATAGGACACGGATGCGAGCCCAGCGCCCAGCACCCAGCACTCTCGTCACCCTCAGTGGATACCTGGCTCCAGGTCCTAATGAGTAGTAGCCAGCGTTGGATACTCATGTCTTCCCAAAAGTGGCGAAGGAAGACATTAGTCTGGCGTCTTTCAAACAATGGAGGAACACCCATGGTCTTTGGGGAGCAAGGGCTTAGGAACACAACTGTACCTGCTTTGGGTTTTCCACAAGTGGACAACACAAGGAACAGCCAGCCACCACTGCCCGGAGGGAATGGCCTCAGAGGTGTTGGCCGCCAAGACCAGGTTGAGGATAAAGAAGTTAAGAGACCAGCCATCTTCAACCGGAGGGCCTGCTGGGCCTCCGAGAAACCAGCCGCATGGGTTAGCCTGGACCTGCCCTTCCCTGGTTGACACGATCTGGTTCTCAAGGCTTTGGGCTGCATTGAGATGAGCACCGAGAAGGGGTAGAATTAGCCTTTTGCGTAAGACATTGCAGGGTGATCCACCCACGACAGACTGCAGGGCTGATTCATAAGAAGTTCTTTCCTCTAGGCCCTTGTGGGCAGTTGAAGCTTTTTCAGATGGTAGGTTTGCTGACTAGTGTTAGAGAAGAAGAATGGAGAAAGGAACACAGGTCTCCTGTGTGACCATGGTCTTGTGGATGATTCTGGAGTTGGTGAGGCCCAGGCCTGGACTGCCGGCCCGCAGGTTCAGGTGGGGTGGGTGGGAGACCTTAGAGCTCTTTGAAGGAATGGTGTACCTTGCCCTATTCACTACCCTGTGGCCTCCTCATCTATGCTAAGAGACAAGGTGAAGTTGGATAGAGATCTTGTGAAGAACTTCGGCAGATGTGGCCAATGGATCACCGAAGCGCCTTGGTCTGTTTCAAGATGGTGGAACAATTTTTGAAATGGAAAATTGAAGCACAGTAAAATAGAAGGTTTGATTGAGTTTCCTGAAGTGTAACCAGCACTATGGGGGCATTGGCTGAAAGTAGATATTGTTTAGGGGTGAAACTGATCTGGTTGGAATCGTGGAGTTTTCTACCCATTGAGGTTGAGTCTTCTTAGAGCTGTTGACCTTGCCTGAGTGAAAAGTTGTATCTTGAAGGTGTTAAGAGGATATACTAGGAGCCATCAGTATTTCCCCATTTAAAGTTTAGAACTTATGAACCTTCTGGGGATAATTTCGTGTTTAATGTTCATCTGCAACTGCCCTCCTTAACGCTGGTAATTGTCGTTGCCAGATGAGTCTGTTAAGAGGAGAGTTTTCACGATGGCTTTGGAACTATCTTAGCATCTGAAGAGTTTTTATAGAATTTCAATAAGCAGGACAATAATAATAATTACTTCTGTGATAGTAGGTAATTGTACTAGATGGAAAATGGCTTTCCCGTGGCTGATTATTTGCATAGTCATTACTAAAAGGACCAAATTGCATTACGAGAATATAACAAATGTCAACATTTTTATAGCCTGTGTCTACATTACATAACATATACTGAGAAATTTAATTTATTGTTCAAATTTAGCTGTAAGAACAATTAAGAAGTGCTAAGTGTACGTTAGCATATATATTTCTGACTGTAAAGTTGTTGTGTGGGTAAAAAGTAGAATATTGATTTAAGAAAAATATTGGAATATCCAGTGTATGTTGACTGGCCTTGAAAGGAAAAAAAGAAAACAGATTTCATTCTAAATTATGAGACCTGTTTATTGCTTTCATTAAATATTATACTAAAGTGTACATAAAATGACTTCTCGCAATCTCTACTCAAGAAAACACGTTTTTAGTGGGTTAAGAGTTCTTACATTTGTAATTGATATATTTCACCTGTGTGTCTGCTGACATTATCTTTGACCCTTTATGGTGAAGTGTGACGGATTATAGAGATTCTTCATCTTTTCTTTGGCGTTTCAGACAATTAAACTGTAAAGAGTGAACCTCCATAAAGCAGTTTTTAGGAATAGGTGCTGATTTTTAAAGACACCAGAAAACAAAACCTTTGTTTATGTAATAGGACTCTTCAATCATAATGAAGAAATAAGGAATCAAGCTCAGGTTCGAAAATCTTGGATCTTGATAGATAGTTCTGGTTTGTTTCTCCTGTAGTGGAGTTCTCATCATCTTCTCGTGCATTGTAGCCATCACTTATAGGAAGGTGATTTTAAATTTTGGGTTATGTCGTAGAGTCAGGTATCTGTCTGGATCCCAATTGAAATATCCAGATGCCCTGGTCTGTATTCTGCTAAACATAGGGGCCATGGAGTGGCATCCTGTGAGCCAGGTCTAGGCTGCATACACATTTTGCCTTGGCTCAATGGTAGATAAGAAAAACGATTTGAACACTTCTAGATGGAGCATATGATCTCTAGCTTGTCCCTGTCCCCTTGCTCCCTATTACCAGGCACCCATTCTCCTTATGTCATTCACTGGGCTCCAGAAGACTTTAGAGTTTGCAACTCGATTCTGGTCAATCTTTTGCTAAGATGTTTGGGTGTCAGGAAGAAATAATCAGTGGGATAGGCACTCAGTTTTCTTGTTTCTCTCTAGGTTTCTACCTGCTTGTACATTCAATTACTTGTTGACTGAATCAGTGAGCAGAAGACTGGTTTAAGTATATAAAGTACCTTATGTGACCTTTTTTGTCCTTATGTTGAGTGTTACCCTCCATTGTCTTTTCTTTCCCAAGCTCATGGCCTCTTGGTGGTGGTAAAACCGTGTGTAGGGGTGGCTCACTTCTCTCTCTGTAGGGAAGTGTCCACAACTCTCCATTTTTTTGGATCTTTTCGGTTTGCGGTTGGTTGAATCCACAGATGTGGAACCCATGGATATGTAGGGCAGACTCTATCTGTACCTGGCATTCTGCAAAATCACGCACCACTAAGAATAACAAAGTTTATGGGAAAAACAGGATTGAGGCAGACCACTAAAGAGCCGTGGAACTTTTTTAGCAAGTTGGTCCAGCCTTTGCCGTCTCCACATTGAGCTTTGCTTCCCTCTTGTCTCTGTGGATTGCAGAGGGCATTTGCTTCTAAGAGAGACGATTTTATTGAAATTAAGTCTGATCCAGGGTGTAGCCTTCTTCGTTTATCTGTATAAGGAGAAATGTTTTCATAGCTGTTCTTGCAGTTTTGCCATGAGGTCAACATAGTGGAAAGCATAGTGGTTCTTAAAGCCAGTAAGTCAGCCACTACTCATGTTAAAGAAAGGCACTTGAGTGCATTTCCAGCTTTGTTCTGAGGTCTTTACATGTTGTTAAGTCTTTCTGTTTCCCTGTGAGAGTGCTTACCTTGATTGCTGCAAAGTATTAACAAGCTAGGAAAAATTGCATATGAACCAACACAGATATCATTCCTCTATTTACCAATCACGTCTAAGGTCATTCCTGTCAAAGAAATACATGTACTAGCAGAACTGATGGTCTGTGATACAATTTCTTGAATCTCTGTACCAGTATTCCAAGAGGCAGCTATCTTCAGAGAAAATGTTATCGGTTGGATTGGATTGATTCTTTGGCACATAGAAGACACCTGATGAATATGGAATGAGTATATGATTCTCCCACCTCTTGAAAGTTATTTTAAATTATTCCCTCTGGGCAGGCATCAGCTTATTTTCAAGTAGGCTTTTATGTCAGGTCATTCCTTAGTGCATGAGATAATTTCTTCAGAGGCTTAAGCTGTCCTAGTAAGGAGTTGATATGGTTCCTTGCAGCCTGGCCAGTTGCTGAGAAGTGGTTCAGGCCTGGTGATTATTGGAGATCTTTGTATTGGAGGCATGCATTTAGATTACCAAGATTTGGATCCTCTGTATCTCTCAGATGGTGAAAAGAAGTATAGGTGTGGTTGAATTCATAGCACCATCATTCATTTGCTATTTCCTATTTATAGACCACCAAATATATGCCAGGCACTTGGGGAACAATGATGATCACGTCCTCCAGGAGCCTGGTGGGAGACACAGTTAACAAAACAAGTATTTTACAGTACAGTGGGGAAGTGTTAATAGGGACGATGGTGTTCTCTAGGAGCATGTTGTCGGGGGTGGGATATGTGACCATGATCAGAGTTGCTTGAGAATATTTATTATCTTCTCTGTTTTTGAAAGCATCACTAAAAAATAAAAGCAAAAAAGAAATACTATAAGATCTAAGAGAACTATTGTTATGTATTTAGCATGTAATTGGTGTTCAATAAATACTAATGTGATATCCGAATTAATTAAAATGTTAGCTTTTCGGGTAGTTACAAAAGTAGGACTGGGTTTGTTTTCTACGTATGTTTATGTAATTTAAAAAAACAAATCGGGATACTGGGTACGTATTCTTTGTAACCTATTTTATTTTCACTTAAATATATATATACACACACATATATATGTATATATGTAGATAATGTAGACAAGCATTTTCTCAAATGCTAAAATATTATTTTGTGTTATGATTTTTAAATGACAGGTTAATTTTCCCTTGAAAGCACCATGTTTTCTGTAACTAATCCCCTGTTATTGGATATCTAGATAGTTTCCATTCGTAAACCATTGTAAATATTGATGTTATGAACATCCATAAACACAATTATGTATTTGTATGCATATCTTACTAGTTTCTTCAGCATAAATTCTGAGAAGTGAAATTGCTGTATAAAGTTGACCCTTGGACAGTACTTGGATTAGGGGCACTGATCCCCTTTGAAGTTGAAAATTCACATATAACTTTTGACTTCCCAGAAACTTAACTACTAATAGCCTGCTGTTGACTGGAAGTCTTACTGATAACATAAACAATTGATGAACATATATTTGTATGTTATATGTAGTATATACTCTATTCTTACAGTAAAGTAAGCTAAAGTGGAAAGTGGAGAAAATTTTATTAAGAAAAATCATAAGGAATAGAAAATATATTTCCTGTTCATTAAGTGAAGTAGATAATCATAAAGGTCTCCATCTTCATTGCATTCCCATTGAGTAAACTGAGGAGGAGAAGGAGGAAGGGGAGGGGTTGTCCTTGCTGTCTCAGGGATGGCAGAAGCAGAAGGAAATCTGCCTGTAAATGTCCTGCACAGGCCAGGCACGGTGGCTCATGCCTGTAATCACAGCACTGTGGGAGGCCAAGGCAGGCAGATAGCTTGAGCCCAGGAATTCTAGACCAGCCTGGCTAACATGGAGAAACCCCTTCTCTACTAAAAACATATAAAAAATTAGCTGGGCATGGTGGTATGTGTTTGTAGTTCCAGCTACTCAGGAGGCTGAGGTTCAGGGATTGCTTGAGTCTGGAAGGCAGAGGTTGCAGTTAGCTGAGATGACACCACTGCACTCCAGCCTGGGTGACAGCGTGAGGCTCTGTCTCAAAAACAAAAAACAAAAAAACCCCTGCACAATTCAAACTCTTCTGTTCAAGGGTCAACTGTAGTTTGATGAATGGTAACATTTTTAATGCTGTTGATACATATTCCCAGATTGTCCTTCAAAATTAACAGTGGATTAGATTAGAGGAAGAATAGAAGTAGGGCAGCCAGTTAATGTGGTGTTTCAATAATTGAAACAAGATGATGGTGGCTTCAACTAAGGGAGTGCTAGTGGCAATGGAGAGGAGTGGAGACAACTGAAAGGTTTAAAAAATCAAATTTGGTATATCAGTCAAGCTTATGTTTGGTGGCATATAATAGAAAATGTACAATAACAGTGGTTTAAACAAGGTTTATTTTACATGAAATAAAGTTTGGAGCTAGGCAGTAACAGGGTTGATTGATATGATATGCTCTGTGACATTCTGAGAGTACCAGGTGTCCTGGGAAAAAAAAAAAGGTAAGGATAGAAGGGTAAAAGTTGAGTATTCTCTCCATAAACAGCTGTCTGGTGGTCACACATAGCTGAAAGTGTAATTTTCAGCTGTAGTTTCCCCTCCCCTCCTGAAATAAAACTTGATTGATGGTCTGTAGGGATTGAGGGAAAGACAGGAGTTAAGGTATAATTTCCAGGCTTCCATTCTAGTCCATTAGGTGGATGGTGGAGCTGGGGATGAGCATTGGTTGAAGGGAGTGGAGGCAGTCGAAAGCACAGTGAGTTTGGAGTGTTTGTTGAACATCCAGGTACAGATGTCCACGGCAGCAAGTCATGTGTGCCTGAAGCTAGGGAATACTATTTGACATGGTGATAGGGACTGGGAATAATTAGTGTATAGATTATAATTAAAGCCAAAGAACAGTGTGTCAACATGAGGAGGGGTCTTGTGATAGAGAAAGTGGACATTTTAGAGATGGAAGAAGAGATATAAGATCAGATGTACAAGGGGTCGCAAGAGAGGTAGAAAAAGAAAGAGGTGTTGCTGGTATGGAAGGCAATGGAAGATTGCATTTTAAGAAAGAGGGGATGGTTAATAGTGTCCTTTGGAGTTAATAACCAGTGAGTCATTGGTAACCTTGGGGTGCATCTATTCCATATAGTGTGTTGGTGGGTCAAGGATGGCTTGATTGCAGTGTGATGAGGTCTCTGGGAGTTTGGGTCTTCTGGATTTAGAGACATCTTTTATGGGCAACTCTTCTAAGGGTCTTGGGCATGATAGTAAAAAGAAAGTGTATGGGATATCCAGGGTGAAGTGGGAGAATGGATTAGTCATCTCCACTTTTCTAGTTCTGTACTCTCTCTGCCCCTTTGGATGACTTGGATAACAAAAGGTTGTGGTGTGGACTTTGGATTATTGGATTACATGTGTAGAAGAGGTGATTTTCCATAAGCCCTGCTGACCTATAATATATGTGTTTCATGTCTTCAGAAATTTTAATTGGAGAAAAAAGTAGAACATATATAATATAGTCATACAAAAATTTTGTTAATTAAGAATTTGTTGCAGCAGCATTTAGTGAGAAGGGCTAAGATGGAAAGAACATGATGGTGCTATTGATAAGTCAATGTGATGGTCAGTTTTATGTCTCAATTTGGCTGGCTCCAGTCTCCAGTTATTCAGTCAAAATCTAGGTGTTGCTGTGAAGGTCTTTTGTAGATGTGATTACAGTTCATAATCAGTTGACTTAATAAGGGAGATTATCCTAAATAATCTTCATGGGCCTGACTCAATCAGTTGAAAGACCTCAAAACTAGAACTGAGGCTTCCCTGAAGAGCTAGAAATTTCAGATGTGGGCAGTAGCTTTAGCCTGGGCCCAAGTATTCCCACTTGCTCTTCCTGATGACCTAGCCTATGGATTTTGAACTTGACTAGCCCGCCCCACAACTGTGTAAGATAATTCCTTGCACTAAATCCCTTAATGTATATATTCTAGTGATTCTGCTTCTCTGGTTGAATCCTGACTGATGCAGTTAGGGTTCTTGTCCACATTCCATCATTTGTTAATAGTGTATGGCTAGACAAAGCTTTTAGTCTTTTGAACTTCTGCTATAAAATGAGATCTCTTCTATTTTTGAAAACTCTTCTTCTGATTCAGTCTATTACTTCTTCAAATAAATGCCTTGATTTCAGTAGCTCCCATCATCTCGCACATGTATGCATGTATAATGAGGGGCAAGCGTAGAGCTCTGGGTCTTAGAGTTGAACTGGTAACTCCAAGAACTCAACCAGGCCTGGGTGTTCCATTACAGTGGAGTGCTCAGGATGGCAGACATGGGTGGTGCTGGGCCTTGAGGAGAGGCCTGTCCTGGACCTGAAATATATCCTTGTCTGGAGTCAACCCCTGGCTCTGGTAGGTTGGTGAATGACCAAGAAATAGCACTTCTTGGTCCTGATCCACCCCTTCTTGTCCCTTCCCTCAGTTCATTGTCATGCTTCTGTGTTGCCCAGTTAGCCTTAGCTAGTGAGTAGAAGCTGCTACCTCCAAAGGTCACCCCACTCCAGTGAAAGGCCCATTCTTTGACCAAGTCTTTATAAAACGATGGGTTCCTGAGAAGCCTTGCAGAGCCGTTTGTTTATTTTTTATCCCAGTTTCTCTTATAAAGGCCGCTGCTGCCAAATTATTTCCACTTGACTCCAGTCGTTCCATCTCTCCCAGAATTTTCATGTTGGTCAATCACCACATTGATTTATAAGTGACTTACAGAAGATTCAGCATGGAGACTTCAGGGATATGTTTGTGGGACTGGGGCTCTGGGCCACACGCTGCCATACCATGAATTCCTCTACTGAGAGGCCACTACCCTCCCCTCAAATTCTTGATCAGGGAACTTTTCTCCTTGATTTTCATTACCTTGTCTTCTAGTCTAGTGTTCTTAAAATTATGCCTCAAGGGGCCTTACTAGCAAGCTATGGGAACTTATGCAAATGCCAGATTTGAATTTTATTTGAAAGTAGTCATTTGTTTAATAATCCATGAGTCAAATTTTTATTGTATGTCAGCTATGGACCTAGAACTATGGTGGTACTAGGGCTGCAGCCATGAATGCCTTTAAAGTTATCACTGGGGCTGGGTGCAGTGGCTCACGCCTGTAATCCCAGCACTTTGGGAGGCCGAGGTGGGCAGATCACCTGAGGTCAGGAGTTTGAGACCAGCCTTGACCAACATGGAGAAATCCTGTCTCTACTAAAAATACAAAATTAGGTGGGTGTGGTGGTGGGCACCTGTAATCCCAGCTACTTAGGAGGCTGAGGCAGGAGAATCGCTTGAACCTGGGAGGCGGAGGTTGCGGTGAGCCGAGATCGCGCCATTGCTCTCCATCCTGGGCAGAAAAAGCAGAGCAGAACTCCGTCTCAAAAAGAAAAAAAAAAATCACTGGGAATGGGGAATGTAATAATTAAAAAATTCAACAATCATATATGGTTTAATGTACCATATTTTTTAACACATTTAAGTTTTCCATATGTTAAAAGGTGCAGCTGGGTCAGTTCTTTTTTTGATGAGCATACCTCAGAGTATCTTTTTCTGCTATTTTGACGTATATTTGAATAAATGCACTATTTCAGCCACAGTAGTTCTTCAGTGTTCTTAGAAAAATTCAGGCCTATCCATGTCTCCTCACATAAAATTAAACGAACAAATACACTTTTACAGCACAGTCACCCCAGTCAAATACCACTTAAGGCTGGTGAATGTTCTAGACATGGTGTAATAATCAGAATGTGATAACAGTAGAACGTGTAACACTTTGTATCATTATATTGTATAAAAGGTAGTGTTGGGGTTTATTGAGAAGACCGGGTCCTTCTTCTCTGACTCAAATTTGAGAAAGGTATGGGGACAATATTGTGTTAGAGGTTTTTCTCCATGAAACAGATATTTCCTTCTCTGATTTCAAACTTCAGAATCAATTAGAATGAAGAATATCCTGAGGACTGCAAGACAAGATGGTCAAACCAAACCTGATACCAGTTATAATTACTTTCATAGCAAATCAAAGATTGTATTTTTATTTACAAACAACCAAATGCAGAAAGAAATTGTCGAGACTGTTACAGGAAGGCAGCTAACATCTTGGGCCTCATTAAAAAATTTTGCTGTTAGTGAAAACAGGCTTTATTATTTTCAGAAGTTAATGTAATGATAAGAAAGTATCATAAGCTAAACTTACAAAAGACATCTACACTGAGAAATTCCAGTGTTACGGATCCTGGAAACATATTGATAGGGAAATGGTTCTATTGCTGAGCTCCACCGTGTTCTGCTAGACCCTAAGCTCGGTGAGGTCAGGGACCATGTCTGTATTATCCAAGGCTGTATTCCAAGCTTGTGGCACTTTGCTGGGCCTGTAGCTTTTCAGTAAATATTCATTGAATGAATGGTTGAAAATATTTGAAACCTGTGCTTCCAGGCCACCTTGGCCTTCCTGCAGTGAACTTCATTGAGTGCTTCCTGTATGGCATTAGTCCCTCTCTTTTCTAAGAACATTCGTTCAGATTGTCCTCGAAATTCCATTTTGCCTTCCACTAGACCTTGTATAGATTTATTAGGTAACAAAAGTGCCTTAAAGCAAATTGAAACATTTAAGCCATTGTCCCTCATCACGGGTGAGGACTGGATTGAGAGTGGCCATTCTCTGTTAAGTTGTGCATATGATGGAGACCCTTTCACACGGAGCACGCACCAAGACCGCCCTGTGGTTTGCATTTGCTTCTGCCATTTGCACCTTTGCTTTTCTACTCTAGCCTCAGTGGCTGGCCTAGTTTGATATATACCATCCGTTTTAGATTGGGTTGCCTGGAGAAGGACTCTGGAATGGGGAACTGTATCCAGAGAGTTTACTGAAGAGTGCTTTTGGGAGACACACTTGTAAGGAAATGTGGAAGGCAGGCTAGGACGATGGCGAAGCTGCTCTGCAATGAGGTTACAACTAAGATCTCAGCCGATCCTATGGGCAGCTCTGGAACCGTAATGGCCCTTCAGAAATGTCCCGTATTGAGGCAAGGGAAAAGAGCCCTTATATCCCAGCATCAGCCAGTCATTGCTGGTGGGCTATTCCATGGGAAGGGGTATAGACTTGGGCAGGGCAATTACCTGTGGCAGAGGGCAGTTCCCTTTAAGGGACACATCTGTGAGCGTTTAGCAGCAGTGATATTCCTAGCAGCTGTGGAGATGGGCACATCGACCCTGAAAAGGAGACCTGGGTGGTTATCACATTATCCATGACACCATCCCTTCTTGCCCTTTACTGATGATTGAGTCTCTCTACTCTGGATCCCCCAGAACACACGCCTGTCACCTTGGTTGTAGTTTTGGTTGTTGGTGCTTCCCTTGAAAACATCACTTGTCATTTGCAGCTTCTTGTGGCAGCCTGGGTATGAGAACTGATAGACTGGCCGTGTGTTAGGAGCATGCTTATGGTTCCTTTGACTCCCCATGCAACACACAGCATAGGATCACGTATAGATAAATATTTCAGGGGCTGTCACTTCTTTTGGGTCGCCACCTCTTGTTCTTGAAATATTTTCCTAGAATGGTCCTCCACTTCTCAGTTGCCTTTGTGTCCTCATCTCCTGCTGCCTGTTCCTTAAACATTACAGTTTCTCGTGGTTTTGTCCCAGGGTTCTTCTGTTCTTTCATTGTACTATAGTGATTGTATGGTATACAATCATGTATGTATGTATAGTGATTGCCAAGTCTGGGATATTTGCCTGGATTTTTCTCCTGAGCTCCGGAACTATCTATCTAACTCCACTTGGGCTCTTTAAACTCAGAATATCAAAAGTTGAACTTAGGATCTTCCTTCTGGATTCCTAGCCTCAGTAGCACCCGCATCCACCTGTTCCCAAGGTAGAAGTGCAGCCTCCTTTGTTTTCCCAGATGCCATGTGTGTTCTGTTGAGTCAGCATCCTACATATTTCTTGACTCCATCTTTTTTTCTTGATATTCACTCTCACCACTTTAATTCAGGAGAAAACTCCCATAGCTTGGGTCATTCTAGTACCTCTCAGCTGATATTTCTGCATCTAGCCCTTCCTACTCCCATTTTTCTCTGGACTATACTCACGAGTCTTTCTATAATGTCCATTTTATTATGTCTCCTTCCTGATTAAATGCCTTTAAGTGATATATAAGCTTTTTGTGGCTTGACTTCTTCTCACCTTCTCCTATTTCTCTGCTTACAGCATGTATTCAATCCAGAGAAATCTGTTTTCAGTTCCTTGACTGTTCCATGCTCTCTCCTTTAATCATATCCTTCCAAATGACTGGGACACTCTCCATTACCAATCCTTGTCACATTTTTGCTTGTTTAATTCCTATTCATACTTCAGATCACAGCTTATGTGTTACTCTTGGCAAAGCTTCCTCAGCTTATCAGGAGATTTCCACCCTTCCTTTGGGCTCCTATAGAACACTTTTCTTCTCTCATTATAGCACTCAGCTGAATATGTAGTATCTTATTTTCTAAATCTCCCACTACATTGTAAGCTTTGTGAGGGCAGTGATTCTCTCTGTCTTGTTTCATCTGTAGCAGCTAGCACAGTGCAAGACTCAAAAACCAATCTGTTTAATGAAAGAATTAATATATTCAATCTTTCATTTACGTGAAAGTTGGAATAGTCTCAGGTATCTCTATAGTCTCTTTGGTCTGATGCTTAAAGGCGTTTTCAATTTTTCAGTTTTCCTTAATTCTTGAATGTGTTTCCTATATCTTTATGGATCAAATAATGGGACATGTTTTCCTATAAGCCAAACTCACTGAAAGCATCCAGCTTTGTATTATCAATACATGTAATCTTGTATTGAGAGGATTGCTAAATCTTGGAATTGGCAGAACTCTTGGATGTTAGATGAGAGTTTTGAAGTCATCTGTTTAGTCTTTCACTGAGATATGTAACAGGTGATCAAAAGTGAGGGCCTCATTTACTCTGTTGAAGGAGACAAATGCTTAAGATGCTAAAACTGGTGATTTGCCTTCACTGAAATCTAAGTGTGTTGGACATGAGACAGAGACTGTATCTTCCTGGACTATTCTGGAGAGTCTCCTTGAAAATCTTGACGTCGTTATCGCTTTCTTATACAAGATTTAGCAGAGGACGGCAGGGAGGCTCAGCACAGCCTTGAGTCTTGTTTAGCTCTCTTGGTGATCCAGAGTGGGGCCGAGACCTACCCCACTGACTGACTGACATTATGGGGAGCACCTTATATCTGAACTTTTCCTAGAAATCCAAACTCATCTGTGAACTGTTGGAAGTCAGATCAAGTAATAGAATCCAAAGCACCTATTACTTTAAGAAGGAAGGATACAATTTGAATGTCTTGATATTTACATTGCTAATTTGCTTGTCTGTATTGCTACCTAAAACCACATTCACTTTGAGGATTATGATTATGGTGTATATGAGAGCTGTGAAGCAGACTTTGGTAAGATCTTGTATTTAATAGAAAGAGGAAGGGAGCCACACAATAGCTGCCATTAGGATGCAAAAATATATGGAGCTTCTTCAAACTGCAAGCCTAGTTTTTTTCTCTTTTTTTTTTTTTTTTTTGAGATGGAGTCTCGCTCTGTCGCCCAGGCTGGAGTGCAGTGGCCGGATCTCAGCTCACTGCAAGCTCCGCCTCCCGGGTTTACGCCATTCTCCTGCCTCAGCCTCCCGAGTAGCTGGGACTACAGGCGCCCGCCACCTCGCCTGGCTAGTTTTTTTGTATTTTTAGTAGAGACGGGGTTTCACCATGTTAGCCAGGATGGTCTCGATCTCCTGACCTTGTGATCCGCCCGTCTCGGCCTCCCAAAGTGCTGGGATTACAGGCTTGAGCCACCGCGCCCGGCCTTATTTTTTTTCTCTTAATTGCTGTATATTTTGGTGTTGTGTAGACAGTGATTGTTTTTGCACCTTGATTATCAAACATGGCAGAGATGGCAAAGTCTTTGCTATCTTAGGTATTTCTTTATTTTATTACCACCCCCTTGGGACTTGTGTAGCTACATCTATGGTATTGGCTTTTTGGGAAGCTGGTGTAAGTCCTGTTAGCTTATTGACTTAATGAATTGCTGTGTAATCTCTTGGAGTAACCTAACCTCTGATCCTAGGTGTTGCATAAAAAGGTTGTTGAAGTGATACTTCTTATTTTTCTTGAATATGCTTCACAATAATTGTAAAAAACAGTTATAATAGCATTTGTTGTTATTTTATTTTATTTTCGATTTTGGGGTTCATGTGCTAGTTTGTTACATAGGTATTACATGTATAATGGTGGGGGCTGGGTTTCTAGTGTACCCGTCATATTGTACCCAATAGGTAATTCTTCAACCCTCATCCCCCTCACATATTCTTCCCTTTTGGAGTCCCCAGGGTCTGTTTTCACCACCTTTATGTCCATGTGTACCCTTTGTTTATCTCTCATTTATAAGTGAGAACATATAATATTTGATTTTCTGCTTCTGTATTAGTTCATTTAGGATAATGGCCTCCAGCTCTGTCCATGTTTCTGCAAAAGATGTGATTTCATTCTTTTTTTAATGGCTGCATGATATTCCATGGGCATTTTCTTTATCCAGTCAACAACTGGTAGACACTTATATTGGTTTCATGACTTTGCTGTTGTAATAGTGCTGTGATGAACATAGAAGTGCAGGTGATTTTTTTTTTTTTTTTTTTGTTTGTTTGTTTGGTTTTTTGTTTTTTTGTTTTTTTTAAGACGGAGTCTCTCCCTGTTGCCCAGGCTGGAGTGCAGTGGTGTGATCTTGGCTCACTGCAACCTCGTCTCCCAGATTCAAACGATTCTCCTGCCTCAGCCTCCCGAGTAGCTGGGATTACAGGCACCCACCACCACGCCCAGCTAATTTTTGTATTTTTAGTAGAGACGGAGTTTCACCATGTTGGCCAGGCTGGTCTTGAACTCCTGACCTCCTGATCCACCCACCTCGGCCTCCCAAAGTGCTGGGATTACAGGCGTGAGCCACCGCACCAGGCCCCACAGGTGTCTTAATGTAATGATTTCTTTTCCTTTGGATAGATACCCAGTAATGGGATTGCTGGGTTGAACAGTAGTTCTGTTTTAAGCTGTTTGAGATATCTCTATACTGTTTTCCACAGAGGTTGAACTAATTTACATTCTCACCAATAGTGTATGAGTGTTCCCTTTTCTCCACAACCAGGCCAACATCTGTTGTTTTTTTTTTTTGACTTTTTAATAAAAGCCATTCTGACTGGTGTAAGATGATATCTCACTGTGATTTTAATTTGAATTCTCTAATGATTAGTGATGTTGAGCATTTTTAAATATTCTTTTTGGCCACTTGTATGTCTTCTTTTGAGAGCTGTCTGGTCATGTCCTTTGCCCGGTTTTTAATGGTTGAAAACAAACAAACACAACAGTCATAGTTGTTTGTTTTTTTCTTGTTGAGTTCTTTGTAGATTCTGGGTATTAGTCCTTTGATGAGGGCATAATAGAAACAGTAATAATAGCATTTAATATGTGCCAGACACTATGGTAAATTCTACACGTGTATGTTATCATCTAATCCTTTCTATAAGATGGGTACTAGAATTATCTCCATTTTATGATTCATAAATTAATTCACAGCCACCAGACAGTAGAACCAACATTTTAAACCAGTCATCCTAGGTGCCTTTAATAATCTCTTGATAAATTATAAAATGCCTTTGATTTTCCTTCTAAATTCTGTCCTTTTGTTGGTGGATGATACTTCTGTCGTAGCACTGTCTTGCACCTGTGCTTTCCACAGAATCCCAGGTATAGGTCAATGAGTGTTACACTAAGAACAAGAAAAGGAAAAAGAAAATCTTCCTGGTTTTCCATGCTTATGGCACAAAAACACGTGTCTGTTGTATTGTTCAAGAGAGGGATTGCACAGGGCAGCTTTGGTGTTGGTATGTAAAGGAGTTCTTGTGAATGAGTTAATCAGGATGGGAAAGCATCTCTTTGAGTCTGAATGGGTGTCTGTCAATACTGACTCACAAAAAGTGATGACTCTGCACATCTTAGTAATTGTGATGGTGGAAACCGTTTAAGTCTTGATCTTCTTCGTGTTGGTTGGCTTTTACTCAACTTTAGCAGTGAGAAGACTGGTTTTGAGAGCAGTTGGTAACATTTCTTGGTCAGTCTAATTTTGTCCTTTTAGCATATTTATGAGCCTCAGTGCATTTTTTTCATGTGCTTTTTTCCCTTTTTCTTTCATTTGGCATGGTGCTTGCATTCCTTCACAGTTGGAATTGGCAGGATAATGTTTCTGAAACTTTTCCTTTACTACCATGTACTGTACTTAAGTTTTGTACCTGGTGGACGGTGATGCCTTGGTTATATGGGTTTGTGCTCAGAACGCCTAGACTTCCTATGGGTAAGGCAGATAATCCCAGATTCCAGCAAATATGTCTGCATGCTTGGCATTAAAAAGTATTAACAAAGCATGCACTTTACTAATCTTTACTAAAATTAAGATAATATGTTCAAGTAAGTAGAACCATTTATTTCAATACATAAAGAAATACGAAGGACTGGGAAGAGATATATAAAACTATTTTTCACCACCTGAGTGACAAGCAGTAAAACACTGATGGTAATTTACCATGATAGTTTTCTGTGAGAAACTCAACTGGAATAGAGAGGAAAACTGAGATATGAGATAATACACACACACACACACACACACACACACACACACACACAGAGAGAGAGAGAGAAGAGAGGAGAGAGAAAATGAACATATTTTATATCTGTCCTAGGTATTTCACATTGAATTTTCTAGGTGACCCGACACTTCTGTTGATTTTAACCAAGAGTCTCAGAGGTCAGAATGCCTTAGATGCTGTCAAGTCTAATTTCTCACCCAGCATATGTATCCTTATGATTGCCTAGTACCTCCTAGGAAACTTCCTAAGGAAGGGAGTGCTTTGCTTTGAAGGGCAGTCTCTTCCATTTTGGCATGGAAGTGCTGGGCGTTGGAAGTGCTCTGGTATAAAGTGAACCAAAGTCTGCCTTCTTGTGTAGTTTCTACCTGTGGAACAATGAGTTCAGTCCCCAAGACCTCTCAGTTCCATTTCCTGGCTGGCTTCATTTCCCCGGCTGCCATCCTAGTTCAAGGCACTCATTTCTTTCTTCTGGAAGAAACAATAGTCTCTTAACTAGACTCCCAGCATTTCTTCTTTGTCATCTATTCCTTCAGTGTATCTAAAGCGACTCCTTGGAAAGGTAATTCGGAGCATGTCACTTTCTTCTTCTTCTTCTTTTAGGTTCTGGGTTACATGTGCAGAATGTGCAGTTTTGTTACATAGGTATTCACATGCCATGGTGGTTTGCTGCACCCATCAGCCCGTCAGCTACATTTGGTGTTTTTCCTAATGTTTTCCCTCTCCTAGCCCCCCATCTCCCACAAGCCCCAGTGTGTGATGTTCCCCTCCCTGTGTCCATGTGTTCTTATTGTTCAACTCCCACTTATGAGTGAGAACATGCAGTGTTTGGTTTTCTGATCTTGTGATAGTTTGCTGAGAATGATGGTTTCCAGCTTCATACATGTCCCTGCAAAGGACATGAACTCATCCTTTTTTATGGCTGCATAGTATTCCATGGTGTATATGTACCACTTTTTCTTAATCTAGTCTATCATTGATGGACATTTGGGTTGGTTCCAAGTCTTTGCTATTATGAATAGCGCTGCAGTAAACATACATGTGCCTGTGTCTTTATAGCAGCATGATTTATAATCCTTTGGGTATATGCCCAGTAATGGGATTGCTGGGTCAAATGGTATTTCTAGTTTTAGATTCTTGAGGAATCACCCCACTGTCTTCCACAATAGTTGGACTAATTTACACTCCCACCAACAGTGTAAAAGTATTCCTATTTTTCCACAACCTCACCAGCATCTGTTGTTTCCTGACTTCTTAATGATAGCCATTCTAACGGGCGTGAGATAGTATCTCATTTTGGTTTTGATTTGCATTTCTCTAATGACCAGTGATGAGCATTTTTTCATATGTCTGTTGGCTGCATAAATGTCTTCTTTTGAGAAGTGTCTGCTCATAGCCTTTGCCCAATTTTTGATGAGGTTGTTTGCTTTCTTCTTGTAAATTTAAGTTCTTTGTAGATTCTGGGTATTAGCCTTTTGTCAGATGGATAGATTGCAAAAATTTTCTCCCATTCTGTAGATTGCCTGTTCACTCTGATGATAGTTTCTTTTGCTGTGCAGAAGCTCTTTAGTTTAATTAGATCCCATTTGTCAATTTTGGCTTTTGTTGCCGTTGCTTTTGGTGTTTTAGACATGAAGTCTTTGCCCATGCCTATGTCCTGAATGGTATTGCCCAGGTTTTCTTCCAGGATTTTTATGATACCGGATCTTACGTTTAAGTCTTTGATCCATCTTGAGTTGATTTCTGTATAAGGTGTAAGGAAGGGGTCCGTCCAGTTTCAGTTTTCTGCATATGGTTAGCCAGTTTTCCCAACACCATTTATTAAATAGGGAATCTTTTCCCCATTGCTTGTGTGTGTCAGGTTTGTCAAAGATCAGATGATGGTAGATGTGTGGTGTTATTTCTGAGGCCTCTGTTCTGTTCTGTATATCTGTTTTGGTACCAGTACCATGCTGTTTTGGTTACTGTAGCCTTGTAGTACAGTTCGAAGTCAGGTAGTGTGATGCCTTCAGCTTTGTTCTTCTTGCCCAGGATTGTCTTCCTATGTGGGCTCTTTTTGGTTCTATATGAAGTTTAAAGCAGTTTTCCCCCCAATTCTTTGAAGAAAGTCAGTGGTAGCTTGATGGGGATAGCATTGAATCTGTAAATTACTTTGGGCAGTAAGGCCATTTTTACAATACTGATTCTTCCTATCTGTTAGCATGGAATGTTTTTCCATTTGTTTGTGTCCTTTCTTATTTCCTTGAGCAGTGGTTTGTAGTTCTCCTTGAAGAGGTCCTTCACATCCCTTGTAAGTTGTATTCCTAGGTATTTTCTCTTAGTAGCAATTGTGAATGGGAGTTCATTCATGATTTGGCTCTCTGTTTGTTTGTTATTGGTGTATAGGAATGTTTGCGATTTTTGCATACTGATTTTGTATCCTGAGACTTTGCTGAAGTTGCTTATCAGCTTAAGGAGATTTGGGGCTGAGATGATGGAGTTTTCTAAATATACAATCCTGTTGTCTGCAAACAGAAACAATTTGGCTTTCCCTCTTCCTATTTGAATATACTTTATGAGCATGACCCTTGCTTCCAAAGTCTTCAGTAGCCTCTGATCACTCTTGGACAGAAGTCCTAAATACTAATGATCTTGCCCTTGCCCACCTTTCTGGGCTTGGCTAACACCACTCTCCCTTTTCTTCCCTCTGTACCAAACTTACTGACTCTTTTTAGTTCATGCAAATACCCTTTGCTTCATGACCTTTACTCATGCTGTCTCTTCTGGCCCTGCCTGGTTTCCTCGTACCTTTTTGAGCTCTCAAGTTGTTTCACTAAGGTTGCTTCCCTGACCTCCAGACCAGGATAGACCTCCTTGTGATGTGTTCTTGGGGCAGCCCGTGCTTCTCTCCAGCATTGATCATTGTAATCAGTCAGTTGTTTCTGTACCATTTAAGGACTATATACTTGAAGACAGAGTCACATCTGTCTTGGTCACTGCTGTGTCCCCAGCACCTAGAGCATAAGAGGTGTTTGTGGCGGTCTTTCAAGTATTCCAGAAAGCTCTGGGCTACTAGAAATGCAGACCTTTTTCCTTCAGGTTAAGCATCACTATCTTTTTTTCCTGCTCTTACCCTGATATGTTTCTTAGCCATTTCCCCTCCTGGTTTTCTCTCGTGGATGTTCTCTAAACAATTTAAGATCCCACTTTAAATGTATTACTGAGAATAATTCTCGGTTCATCAGCAAAATTCACTTCTCATAATTTGGACACTGTACTTTTAGTTAATTTAGTCTCATGAAAAACCAGAGCCTAAATTGCAGAATAAATATATTTTTAAGATAACATGAATGAAAACAATAGTCTTAGAACTTCTGGATAATGGGTAAAGTGGTACTCAGAGGAACATTCATAACTTTAAACATGTCTATTAAAAACAAGGAAGAATAAATTCAGCATTCATTTGAAGAAGTTAGAAAGAGAATAACAAAATGAACGGAAACCATAAAGAAGGAATAAGTTAAATGGAAGCAAAAATATTAAGAAAGTAGAAAAGAGAAAAATAGTAGAATAGGTGTATTAATGGTTGTATTAACATTTTTTGATGTCAAAAGTACTTATATATATTTACTACTTTTTATTGTAAAATATGTACAGTATAACATAGTATTTTCCATTTTAATCATTTTAAATGTACATTTCAATGGCAGTTAGTACTTTCACAATGTTGTCTAGTTCCAGAACATTTTCAATGTTCATTTTTTATGTGGCGGAAACCACATGCCTATTAAGTATCACTTGCTATTTTCCCAGCCCCGGGCAATCATTCATCTGTTTTCTGTTTTTGTGGCTTTTGCCTATTTTGTATTTTTTATAAAAATGGAATTGTATAATATGTGGCCTTTTCTATTTGGCTTTTTTTATTATACTTTAAGTTCTAGTGTACATGTGTACAACATGCAGGTTTGTTACATATGTATACATTCTATTTGGCTTTTTAAAACTTAACCTAGTGTTTTTGAGGTTCAGCCACGTTGTAGCATGTAATCAGCCATGTTGTAGCATGCTTTACATACATGTAGCATGTAATCTGACTCATATTAAATTAGAGTTCTAATATACTCCTTTTTATGGCTGAATAATATTTCATGGTATTGTGAATATACCACATGTTGTTTATGCATTCATCTGTTGCTAGACATAGGTTGTTTCTACTTTTCCATTATTGTGGATCTGCATATTGGCTTACATGTATCTGTCTGAATCCTTGATTTCAGTTCTTTTGGCTGTTTAGGTAGGAGTGGTTGCTGAGTTATGTGGTAATTCTATTTTTAACTTTTTGAGAAACTTCCAAACCATTTTCCATTTTACATCCTTAGCAGCAATGTATGAGGATTTTAGTTTGCGTCCTTGCTAACACTTGTTATTTTCTGTTTTTTTGATTGTAGCCATCCTAGTAGTTGTGAAATGTTATCTCATTTTAGTTTTGATTGCATTTCCCTACGTGACTAATGATGTTGAATACCTTTTAGTGTGCTTATTAGCCATCTGTATGTGTTCTTTGGAGAAATACTTACTCAACTTCTTTGCCTAGTTTCGAATTGAGGTGTTTGTTTTTTTTTTTTGTTGAATTGTTGAGTTTCAGATGTATGATTTGAAAATATTTTCTCCTGTCCTGTGGATTGTTTTTTCACTCTCTTTTAACAATGTCCTTTGATGCACACAAATTGTAATATTAAGGAATTCTACTGTATCTGTGTTTTCTTTTGTTGCCTTTGCTCTTGGTGTCATATTTAAGGCAGAACTTCCAGTACTGTGTTAAACAGAAGTGGAGAAAATGGTCATCATTGTCTTATTCTTGATTTTAGGTAAAAAGCTATCAGTCTTTTACCTGAATATGGTGTTAGCTGTGGGTTTTCATAATTCTCTTTTATGATGTTAAGAGAGTTTCATTTTATTCCTAGTTTTTCAAAATTTTATTTTTAATCATAATAAAATGTTGAATTTGTTGAATTTTTCAAATGCCTTTTCTCTGTCAATTGAGATGATCATGTGTTTTTTTTCTATCATTCTATTCATATAACATATTACATTTATTGATTTTCATGTGTCGAGCCACCCTTGCATTCCTGGGATAAATCCCTCTTGGTCATGGTGTGTAATCCTTTTAACATACTGCTGAATTTGGTTTCCTAGTATTTTGTTGAGAATTTTTTGCATCTATATTCTCAGGAATATTGGCCTGTATTTTTATTTTTTTTCCCTTATGTCTTTGGCTTTGATATCAGGTTAGTGCTGGCCTGATAAAAAGAGCTTGAAAGTATACCTTCCCCTTTAGCTTTTTGGAAGATTTTTAAGAAGAATTGATGCTAATTCTTTATATGTTTGGTAGAATTCACCAGCGAAGTCTTGGTCTTGGCCTTTTCTTTGTTAGGCGGCTTTTGATTACTGATTCTATCTCCTTACATGTTATAGGTCTATTCAGATTTTCTATTCATTTTTTGAGTCTGTTTTGCTAGTTTGTGTTTCCCATTTCATGTAGGTTATACAGTTTGTTGGTGTACAATTATTTATAACATTTTAAAATAATTCTTTTTATTTCTGTGAAGCCTGTAGTAATTTCTCTTCTTTCATTTCTCATTGAGTCTTCTTCATTTTTCTTTAGTCAGTCTAGGAAAAGATTTATTAATTTTGTTGGTCTTTCCAAAGAACAGACTTTGGTTTCTTCGATTTTCTCTATTGTTTTTGTATTCTCTACTTTATACTAATCTCTATTATTTCCTTCTTTCGAGAAGCTTTTGGTTTATTTGCTCTTTTTAAAAATTTACTCAAGATGTGCAGTTAGGTTATTAATGTCTTTTTTTTTCTTTTTTAATGTAGGTGTTTACAGCTGTAAATGTGCTCTGAGCACTGCTTTCACTGTATCTCATAAATATTGCAGTATTAGTATGGTTTGTTTTCTTTTGTTTCAAGATGTTTTCTGAGTTACTTTGTGATTTTTTTCTTTGACCGACTGGTTGTTTTAATACAGTGCCATTTATTTTCCACATATTCATGAGTTTTACAATTTTCCTTTTATTATTAATTTCTAGTTTATCCCATGGTGGTCAGAAAAGGTACTTTGTATGATTTCCTTTTTTTTCTCAAATTTTAAAAAGTTTATTAAAGCCTGTCTTGTGGCCCAACATGTGGTCTATTCAGGAGAACATACCATGTGCACTTGAGAAGAATGTATGCTCTGCTATTGTTGGGTGGGATATTCTGGACATATCTGTTAAGTAAAATAGGTTTACAGTGTTCTTCAAGTCATCTGTTTTCTTACTGTTCTGTCTAGTTGTTCTGTCTATGGTTAAATGTGGGATATTGAAGTCTCCAACCATTGTGGAACAGTCTGTCTCTCCCTTCTATTTTGACAATTTTTTGCTTCACATATTTTGGGGGCTGTGTTGTTAGGTGCACATATGTTTATAGTTGCTATATCTTCTTGATGGATTGAACAATATTAGTATTTTAAAAAGCCATTTTGTTATTTGGTTGGGTTATAGGAATCTTGAAGTCATTTAGAACTTCCCAGACTTTTCACACAAACAGTTCCTAGTAATGGATTTGGGCCTTTTCTAGCATGTTCTTTGGTTTTTGGACATGATGTGTATTGTATCATGATTTATGTTAAATTTCACTCTGCCACTTTTAGCTTGTTGAAGTTATTTTGAAAATCTGTTTGGTTCCTCTCACCTTTTTATGGGGGCTTATTATTTCTGGGCTTTACCATAGGCAACATAGATAAGTGTTTTGGACAAAGTGAGTATCAGGCATGAAATAGGATAAGTTAAGACATCACAAAGCTTGCTGTTCTTACTGAGATTTAGCCATTTTTCTTGAATAAATACCCTCTTGATTGATTAACGTCTACAGGTCAGAATAAGTTGATTCCAACACCTTTTTTTTTTCCAGTTTTCTCATTGCATTTTTAGAGGAGAGATAATTTTTGGAGGTCCTTAGTGTGCTGTTCTTACTGACATTAGCCTTATGTTGTTGATAGTAGTATAGAATAGTATTCGAAATGATGTGGACAATTTTGTCAAATGCTTTGTTGCGTTTAAGATACTGTGCATCTGTATCATTTTCCTTATGTACAGTCTTGCACATCCTTTTATAGGAGGAAATGAGATTGGTGAAGGGCTTTCTTGTAGTAGTTCCATACTGTTATTGATACATCACTTCACATTATTGTATACACCCAAAATCTGACCTTTAAAAAACCCATTTTAGAATTTTTACCAATAATTCACATAAATCTTCTTAGAAGAAGTTTGTAGAATGGTAGTATCAGGGTACTTCTGATCTGCATGCAAGCCTTATTTTTCATGATTAAAAAAATTCTGGTCATAATTTCACAACTTTCTTTATAAGATTGTTTTCAGGTCCTTAGATTATGTGAAGTTTGGGTCTGGAGGTTTGAAATCAGATACAGTCAGTCATAGGTGTTCATGTGTCATCTTCTCTACTATCTTAACTCATTTTCTTCTCTTCATTATATACTTTCTTAATAAGTATATTTTAAAAACCAGATTATAAAGCAGATACATGTTCACTATCAAAAATTTTAAAAATATAGAAAATACAGAAAACACATTTTACTCATAATTTTTTAATTTAGCAGTGTTCACCATTAACATTGATGTATATCCTTCTAGTCTGTCTTTACACTTACATAAGGAGTCTCCAAATGTGTATGTATTAACTACATATATACAATTATTGGCCATACAATTTTTGCAACTCTTTTTAACAATATAAGTATTTCCTTACTTTATTTAATAGTGTTCTGTAACATAATTTTAATGTGCTGTACCATATATTTTATCACTTTGTTTTAGTATATTAGATTTTATACTTGGTTTGTTTTGAGATTTTAAGTATTTTAAACAGGGGTATAAGCTTTCTCTACAAATCTTTGTATATATTGCTGTTATTTTCTTATGATACATTTCTAGATGTGGAAGGTTAACGAGTATGCCCTTGGTAAAGACTTTTGATAATACTGTCAAATTATTCTCCAGAAATGATGTGCTTGCCATCCAGGAAGGATATTGCCAGCAATAACAGACATGTTTATTTCATGAGGCTCTCAGCACTACTGGTATTACTGTTTAAAAAAATGCAACTTGAGAGGTGTTTTTCATTTCTTGTTGATATAGAAAGATTTGTAATACCATTAATGGGTTTAATTCTTGTCTATCACACACATTAACAAAAATACTTATTTTTCATTCTGAATAGCTGTTCATTTTGCCTATTGTGGATTTTTTAAAGGAGAGTAATTTAAACTTTATGACAGACTAATGTATGTTTTTATGCTTCCTTCTCGTCTCGCTATTCTCCTCCCTTCCTCCTTCCTTCCTTCTTTTCTTCCTACATTTCTTCCTTGGAGTGAGAGGAAGGCTGTCCTCATGACAAAATATGTAAGCATTTATTCTTAGTCTTTTATGGCATAATTTTTGCCCATTTAAGTGAAAATTTAATATAGCTGGAATTTGTTTTGCTGTATTATGTGTTAAAGTGGGGATATGGTCTCTGTGATTGTTGATCTTTCGTTTCAGTCCACTTATTAAATGAGTCATTATTTTCCCTCTGATTTGAAATGTCAGATTTGTCATTGATGAAATTGTAACATATTAATATGAGTTTGTTTCCAGGCATTCTACTCTGTTCTA
Organism: Macaca thibetana thibetana; assembly: GCF_024542745.1. NCBI lineage: Eukaryota > Metazoa > Chordata > Mammalia > Primates > Cercopithecidae > Macaca > Macaca thibetana. The sequence goes on along the minus strand of NC_065597.1, from coordinate 23,809,757 downwards.
CAATTTCCATTATTGTGCTTTTAGAACACATTTTATTATTTGCTAATTCAAGTCCATTTCTTTCCAAAATTTTTTGTTTATTTCTGTTGATAAAGTTTTCAGATGAGATACTTCTTTTAATTGCACTAAACTTATATGTAACTTTGGGTAAAGTTGGTATCTCTGTGATACTGAGTCTTATTATTCAAGGACATAATATTTCTCCCCAAAAGACTTTCTTTTATATGTGTTAGGAAAGTTTTCTAGTTTTCTTGATACAGATCCTAAGTTTGTTAGCTTAGAGTTTTGTTGCCTTTGTGAACAGGATTTTATCATTCAGTTCCTTTTGGAGTTTTAGGTAGTCACATCATCCTTAAATTATATCATCTTACCTGTCTTTCTATTTGTTATAATTTTATATATATTTCTACTCTTATTTTATTAGCTAGACTTTTCAGAAATGCTGAATTACAGTGTGACAGCCAGTATTCATGTTTCTTGTTTCTCATTCAATAAAACTGCTTTTTGTTTCACCATGAATTAAACAAGTGGCTGTTGATATAAAGTGTATATTATTTTTCCAGTTAAAGTTTCTATAGCTAGTTCACTGTTTTTTCTTCTTAACAAGGAATAGATATTACATTTTATTAAATTCACTTTTGATACTTACTAAGGTGATCATATACTCTTCCCCATTATCGCTAGATATAATTTAGTAACAGATTTTTTTAAGGGTAACTTTCCATATTTTGTAGCACACACACTTGATGATAATACATTTTTTATTTTAGTATTATGCTAAATTTCAGCCAGCAGCTATGAGTGTTTAGAATTTTAGTATTGACTATCTCTTTTTTTGTATGTACTAATTTAATCAAGTTTTCAATGTCAAGTTAATGTTGGTTTCGTGAGATTAATTGGTTAATTTTTTTCATGTTTTTAGAAATAGCTTATGTAGCATATCAACTAAGCTTTCTCTGGAATGCTTTTTGAAATCAGAAATAAGTTGGTTATGATACTTTGTATTTTTTTGGGACAATTTTGACAGCATGTTCAGTGACTTGATTTTTTTCATATTTTCATTTCTTTAATAATTCTTGGTAGTTTATGTTAGTAAGAACATCATTTTATTCTTATTTTAACATTTATCTGAAAATGTACAAAACATATTTTCAGAATATCTCTTCCATATATTTGGTTATGCTCTTCATCTGCTTCCTAAGGTTGTAGATTTGTACTTTCTGTTTTCTTCATATTTTTTGTGTTGCTGGAAGTTTGTCTCTTAAATAGATTTTTTTCTGTAAAATCAATTTTTAGCTTTATTTTCTCATTTCATTTTTTTCTTGCTTTGTTTCAGTGTTTGACTTATTATTCATTCCTTCATCTGTTTACTGTTTTCTACTTTTAATTATGAAATAGATAATATGCAAACAAAAATATATATGTATAATTTAATAATCATATTGAGTGTACTAGACACATAGTTTTAAAAAAGGACATGTTTCTAGTCCTGTGTGTGCCCCCTTCTTGGTGTACGCCCTCAGTCTCGTTAACTCTTCTTCTGAATTCCTGCTTATTTTCTTGACTTTAAAAAATAATTTTACAGGCCGGGCGCGGTGACTCACGCCTGTAATTCTAGCACTTTGGGAGGCCGAGGTGGACGAATGGCCTGAGCTCAGGAGGTGGAGACCAGCCTGGGCAACACGGTGAAACCCTGTCCCTACTAAAAAATACAAAAAATTAGCCGGGCGTGGCAGCATGTGCCTGTAGTTCCAGCTACTCGGGAGGCTGAGGCAGGAGAATAGCTTGAATCCGGGAGGCGGAAGTTGCAGTGAGCCGAGATCACGCCATTGCACTGCAGCCTAGGCGACAGAGGGAGACTCTGTCTCCGAAAAAAAAAAGAAAAAAGTTTACGATATATACGTATGCATCCCTAAAATATATGTTGTGTGACTTTTCCTGGTTTTAAAATTTATGAAATCGGAATCAAATTACATGAATTCATCTGCCTCTTGATTTTTTTTTACTTAACATTATGCTTTTAAGATTTATCCATGTTAATATCATAAGAATATACAAATGTAAGTTAAAATATAAATACAAAGTATTAAAATATATAATGTGTAATATACAGATACAAAAATTACATAATATATAAATAAAGGATGGAAATGTATGGAATTTATTTATACATTCCATTATCAATAGACTTTTGGGATTATTTCAATTTCTTGTTTTGTTTCATGCTTTGATATTACAAACAGGGCTGCTGTGAATATTTTTTTGTAGTTTCTTCCTGGTATATCCGTGCCAAAGATTATTGAAGATAAATTCTTAGTTGTGGAATTCCTGAGTCCTAGCGTATATTCCGCTTTACTAGATTATAACAGATTCACCAAATTATTTCCAAAACATCTATTCTTTCAGGCTTAATTTGTTTTTAATTTTCTAGCTAGTTGAGTTGAGTGCTTAACTTATTTATTTTCACATTTGATGTTTGAAAATTAAAAGAGAAACTACAGAAGTTTCATTATGTTGTCTTCTAATTGATACGTATTTTTCTAAGTAAAATGTACTTTCAGTTGCTAATTTGCTCTTTTACTGAGGAATTATGTGGGAGGGTGTTTTCAAATTGCTGTATAATCAAATTTTATTGTTTGTTTTTTGTTGCATATAACTTCAAGTTTTTATGCGTTATGACCAGAGATTATGACATATATATACATCCTTTTGCAATGTTACTTTGTTGTGACCTAGTAATGTGTGGCCAATATTTTGATGTTTGAGAAAAATACAAAGCCTCTGGAGAGCACAAAAGTTGTTATTTATTTTATATAAATAAATATATAAATAGTTAAGATGTAGATATATACATATTAAATAAAGCTTATTAAGTAGTATGTCAAGTAAATTCTGTGGATTTTTACTGGCTTTGCCAGAGTTAGTCTGAAGTCTTAGGTTCTCCTTCTAGATGTATTTGATAGGTTTCCATGCCAATGGATATAGGTAATATTTATTGCAAATACTGATGTGTTTGAAATTATTTTGACATCATATGTTATATTTTCTGTTGATCATTCTTTCCTTTTTTTCCTTTCCTTGGGATTATTTGTGCCATTTCTTTTTTCTTTAAGTGTTCTAGTAGTTATATATATGCTTCTTATTTTTGTAATGGCTGTTCTTAAATCCTTTACAAACATATTTGAAGCAATTTTTTTCTACCAATGTCTAGAATTAATTAATTGTTACAACCCCCCCTTGAAAAAGGCAAGCTCCTTAGACACTTTTTTACTTCTTCTCTACTAATCTCCTTCCCATAACTTTTAATTTAATTATTTGAAGTGTATATACAGATTTTTGTTGCTATTGTGGTTTTGTATCATACCTACTTCCTTAGGCATTGTATCTTTAACATTTCCTCAAGTATAATAGTTAAATAATGAACAATTATTTAGATTTAAATATAAATTAACTTTTGTCTTCACTTATATTTTTATATATTCCATTGTTTTCTTTTTCTTGGACTTCTGTTTCAAGACGCTGAAGTATTTCTTATAGTAGCTCTTTCAGAAAGGGACTATGCATGGGCATTTTTCTGATTTCTTGAATATATATAATTATGTTGAATATATATAATTATATGTTCAAGAAATGAAGACATAATATAGTTACCTAATTTGGAATAATATTTCTTTCTATAGAAGTAAATCTTTTTGATGATATGATTTACAGATTTCTTAATGCTAACCTTCTGTATCTTAGAGTACGTCCTACTTGGTGATGGTGCATTTTTTTTTTATTATTATTTAGCTAAATTCAGCTAATTTCTATGCCTTTTCTTCTTCCTATCCTGACCTCTTCATATATCTTACTACTCTTACCTTTATTTTTTGTGCTTTGCTCATTCTGACCTTCCTATTGGCCTTGAGGATACTGTTTCATCTTATGAAGTGTTGAAAATACTCATCAAATTTGCCCTGAATAATGTCCTCCTGCTACACTTTTTTTAAATTTTTAATTGACAAATAATTGTGTTTATTATGGGGTACAGTATGATGTCTTGATCTATATGTATATTACAGAAAGATTCCATCAAGCTAATTAACATATCTGTTACCTCACCAATTTATCATTGTTTTGTGGGATGAACGTTAAAGATCTATTTTAGCAGTTTTGGAATATATAATATGTTATTATTAACAGTGGTCACAATGCAGTGCCATAGATCACTAAAACATATACCTTCAGTCTAACTGAAGCTTTGTACCTGTTGATCAACCTCCTTCCTTCCCCCATCCTCCTCCACCCATCCTCGTATAACCACCTTTCTCCTCTCTGTTTCTATGGGATCAACTTTTTTAGATTCTACATATAAGTAAGATCATATAGCATTTGTCTTTTGGCACATGGCTTATTAGCATAATGTTCTCCGGTTCTGTCCATGTGGTTGCAAATGACAGAATTTCCTTTTTAAAGTCTATGTAGTATTCCATTGTTTATGTGTATGTATTGGATAAATTTTCTTTGTTTTTGTTGCTTCTGATTTCTGTTTTTATTTTCCTTGTATATTTTTCTTCCTTTATTTTTATGCATTTATTTATTGTCAAAATTATAAATACACACTTTAATGAATTATAAAGTAAATACCTGTTTCATTATCAAGTCTTCACCTTGTAGAACACTGCCAGCACCTCAGAGCTCCCATATACATGAAGTTTGTTCTTAATATTCTCTTCCTTGCTTCTATAAACCTATCTGCTTGTAGAACTAAACTGAGGCTCTTATCTTTATTATTTTTTTCATTCTACTTTTTCTGTGCTTGTTTTGTTTCTGTTAAAAAATTATTGACACGGTTGTTTAGTTCATTAGATTTCACCTGCCATTGCTCCTAAATATATTAATTAAAACTATACATTTTAATTTAAGCATTCCTTTATGTCATACAAGTTTTAATATATAATGTTTTATGATTATTGAGTTTAAAACACTTCTAATTTCCATTTTTGTTTCGAAGTATATTTCTTAATTTTCAAACATAAAGATTTTCTGTCATCTTTATTTTATTGTTCTTTCAATTAATTGTATCATTAAAGAACATACTCTGATATTTATACTTTAAAATGTATCAGAATTGCCTTATCACCTAGTATGGGGCTACTTTTTGTAAATGTTTTCTGTATGCAGCTGTTGGGCACAGCATTCTATGTGTGTTTTAGGTCAAGATTATTTATTTTATATTAATTGTGTATTCAGATATTTAACCTTGCTGCGTTTTTGGTCTGATTCTTCTGTCACTTATTGAGAGACATGTGTGAAAAATCTCTGTTTGATTGTGGATATGTCTATTTCTCCTTGTAATGTTGTCAATTTTTACATTTTGCATTTTGGTATTGTTTTGCCAATTTTTACATTATATTTTTATGATATTAAGTGCATACACATTTATAACTTTTCTATGTTCCTAGGAAATTGATCCTTTTACCATTATAAAGAATTCCCCTTTCTAACTCTAGTAAAACTTTTTGCTTTAAAGAATATCTGATATTAGTACAGCTATATCAAATTCTTTTAATAAAATTTGCAGAGCATTTCTTTTTTTGTCATTTTATTTTCACCTTTTTTGTATGCATATGTTTTACATGTATCTTTGTAAATGGCATACAGTTAGGTTTAAAAAATTCTATCTGATAACCTTTATGTTTTAATTGGAATATTTAGACCATTTATATTTAATCTAATTATGCATATATTTGGGCTTAAAACTACCATTGCACTGTGTGCTTTCTTTTTGTCTCACCTATTCTATGTTCTTCTTTCTCTACTTTCATGCCTTACTTTTTATTGACTGAGAACATTATTCCATTTTCTGTGTTATTTTTTCTTTTCTTTTAGTGGTTACTTTAGAAATTACAATATGTACACTTGAGTTAAATTCTAATTTTAATTGGCATTTTGGGCCAGGCATGATGGGTCACGCCTGTAATCCCGGCACTTTGGGAGGCTGAGGTGGGCGGATCACGAGCTCAAGAGATTGATACCATCCTGGCTAACATGGTGAAACCCCATCTCTACTAAAATACAAAAATTAGCCAGGCGTGGTGGCACACACCTGTAGTCCCAGCTACTTGGGAGGCTGAGGTAGGAGAATTACTTGAACCCAGGAAGCAGAGGTTGCAATGAGCCGAGATCACCCAACTGCATTGCAACCTGGGCTACAAAGGGAGACTCCCTCTCTCAAAAAAAAAAAAAAAAAAAAAAAAAAAAAAAAAAAAATTGGCAGTTTGCACTATTCCCAGACAATTCAGAGACCTTAGACATCTTTAATACAGTTTGTCCACATTTGTCTTAAGTTCTTTGTTTTTGAATGTTTTATTTCTGTATACTTTAAGCCCCATTGGACATTGTTATTATTCTTTTGACTTTCTCCAATTTTTCATTTTTGTGTCTTTACTTCCCCCTCCATCTCCAGGCTTCTACCTGAAATTATTTTCTAAAGAACACTCTTTTTTATTACCTTTAGTAAAATTTTCCTCATTTTAATTTTTCTAAAAAAGCTTTATTTCACATTTAGTTTTGAAGGATGTTTTTTCATTAAGTAAAGAATTATCTCACTGCAATTATTTCCTTAGTGGACTGAAGATGACATTCCATTGTCTTCTGACTGCCATGGTGTTTGTTGGGCTACTTGAATTTGTGAAGTTGATATTTTCCATCAGTTTAGGGGAATGCTCAGTCATTTCCTCTTTCTCCTTATTCTTCCTGGTTCTTCTGGTGTTCCCTTTATATGCAGTTAATCTCCATCACTGTATCCTGTTTGCCCCCTAAGCATTTTTTCTCTTCATTCTTATTTCAGTTTACATAATCCACTAATTTTTAAATCTAGTTACTAGTGTCTAATTTGTCTTAAAACTCTTTCTCTGAGGCCTTAATTTTGGGCATTATATTTTTTACTTCTAGAAATCTGCTGTGCAGGTTTTTAGTTTTTTTTTTTTTTTTTTTTTTTTTGCCTTTGAAATGGAGTCTCACTCTTTGACACCCAGGCTGGAGTGCAGTGGTGTGATCTTGTCTCACCGCAACCTCTGCCTCCCGGATTCAAGCGATTTTCTGTGTTCAAGTGATTCTCCTGCCTCAGCCTCCCAAGAAGCTAAAATTACAGGTGCGCACCGCCACACCAGGCTAATTTGTATTTTTTGGTAGAGATGGGGTTTCACCATGTTGGCCAGGCTGGTCTCAAACTCCAGACCTCAAGTGATCTGCCTACCTTGGCCTCCCAAAGTGCTGGGATTACAGGCGTGATTTACTGCATCGACCAGTTTTCGTTTGTATGTCGAAATTTCCTTGTTGACTTTTAGCTCATTGGAATTAATAAGCATCCTTATTTTAAGGTGTGTGTTTGACATTTCAACATCTGGAGTCCCTGTAGACCCTGGTGTGTTTTTGTCTGTTCTCATTATAGACAACAAGTGTCGTCTTGTTGTCACACATGTCTGTTTTATTTTGATTGTATACTTGACATTGCATTTGGAAGAAATATTTGTAGAACTGAACTGAGGCCAATTCTATAGATTGAAAAATCCATTTCTATAGATTGGATTTTCATTTACTTTTACCAGACATTGGAGAAATACAGGGTCATCTTAAACCACTTACAAAGATGGTGATTTTTCTGGGGAATTCAGATGAATCAAAACTAGGAAATGGTCTTTATGAGGTTGGGTTACTTACCGTTTACCCTTACTCCTAGAGTGCAGCCTTTCAGGGTCCCAATGGGATTCCCAGTATTCCCAACTTTTGTCACCTTTTAGCTGACTCTTCTGGTTTAGAAAATGTCCTCCAGTGGCTCCAATTCTGGATTTATTTCCTGGCTTTCTATTTTCTCCCAGATCTTGGCTGGGTAATTGTTTAATTTCTTGTCTTCCTCTGTTTTACCATTTTAAGAATGAGACAGAAATCTTTAGTGGTTGTGTCTAATCTTTACCCTAGTTTTTGATGGCATAACAGGATTTCGTATATTTTTTTTGTAGATTTAAAAGTATTAGATGTCTTATTTTAAAAAATTAAAACTTAGCTTTTATATAGTGACATTGACAAGAATTAGACATGAAGTCTAAATTTTACATTTATGTTTGCTTATCATGAATTAATTTATGGCACATCTGCCCCATTTTTGAATTTGTTTCAGTTCACTTTGTGGTATAAATTCTATATTTTTGTGGGCAGAAAAAATATATGGTGATAGACTTTCTGGGCTTTTGCAGATCTGAAAATAGAAAATGTATTTTTTCTTTTGTTTTTCTACATACAATATTTAGCTTGGCTGGTTGTGAAGATTTTGTTGCACATTGTTTCTTTGAAAACCATGGCGTGGAGGAGAAGTCTGATGCTAACATGATTTTAAAAATGAATAATTCCTTGTGGTTCTTGTAAGATTTCTTCTTTACCTTTTAAATACATAATTTTCAGAAGTATATATCCAGGTATTCAGTTTTGATTAACATAACTTGGTACCTAATCTTTTAATCTGCAGTCAAGTCCTTTAGAATTATACCATTGATTATTACTTTATTAACTCATGTTGCATGGCTTAATATATTTTAGTTTTTTCTGGATATACTTTTTATATTTCTGTCATTTTGCCTATCATTTTTCTTCATCGTTAATTCTCAATTGTTTTAACTAGTCTTTTAATTTACGCATTCAGTTTTCTGCAGTGACCATTGCTAACTCCATTTATTTTGCAAAGTAGTTTCGTTGTTTTTGTAAAACCTGGCACTTTCTAATATAAATGAACAGAAAAATCCATTTCATTTTAAAGTTTTGTAGTCCTTTTATTCTTAAACCCTTATTTCCATTTCATGGGTGTGGTATTCTCAATATCATTAAGAATGCGTATTGTGTAGTTTATAAAGTCTGATTTTGTTTTTAGTACTAGGAAATGAGTAACCTGATTCTTCCTCAGTTTAGTCTCTTTAACTTCACCTATGCAAATACCTTATTATTGTTATTATTTAGTTTTATCGTCTATATAAAGGCATGCTATTTGCCCAGTGTTGGGAGTTGAACTGAAATTCTACCCATGAAAGTACTGGTTTCCTGTTCAGATCTTTCAGGCTGGGGAGGAAGGGAGCTGAGAGAAGTTTATACTTCCTGTTGACGTGACCAGAAGCCTACATTGTCTGCTGAAGGTTCCTCTCTATGTTCATGGTGACAACCTAGTATCAGTGAGTGCAGGGTCCATTCTCTAACCAACTTGGCTGTCCTCATGGGGAGCTAGCAATAGAGTAACCCTTATTTGGCCAACACTAAGGGATGACAATGATACCCACCTTTTAGAGTTTGAGAATTAGTTGAGACAATGCTTGGTAAGCTGTGGTATAGTTACTTGCATGTAGTGAGTGCTCAATAGATGCTGGATTTCAGCATCACCTCCATTAACTCATGCTTTTGCTAATAGTTTTCTACTCTTGCAGCCTTTTGACCCATCCTCTCAATCGCAAAATGATGTAATAAATGACAGCTAATTAGAATGCGATCATATCCCAGAATGCAGGTGCTCTTAAGCACTGAAATTCCTCCGTTTCTTTCATTTACTTGTGAAATGTAGAGCCACTGGCTCTAGGCATGGCTGTAGCCCATGGACTGGGGGGCTGTGGTTGATAATATGTGACGGGTATTTGGGGCCTGCTTGATGAAGGCCATTCTATTCCATACTAGGAAGTCTGGACTTTATTCAGAGGTAAAAGGGAGCCTTTGAATATTTTCAAGTAGGGGACTGGTGGCCAGAACTATGTTTTTGAGAGGTGTTGTACATGATATAATACTAATAACAATAGGTAATATTTATGGATACTTATTATATGTCATTTTCTCTTCTAAGTGTTTTATCTGCATTATCTCTTCTAATCCTGAAGCATCTTTTACAGATATGAAGACTAAAGCATTGAAAGACTGAAAAACTAAGTTACAAAGCTAGTACAGTATGGAGGAGGCAGGATCTGAACCCAGGCAGCCTAATTCCATGCTGTTATGCTACATCTCATCCAGGAGGCCTTGAAGGATGGTGCTGTTATCTGAATGCTGTGTCTCCCCAAAATTCGTATGTTGGAATCCGACTCCGAAGGTGATAATATTAGAAGGTGGGCCCACATAGATGGGATTAGTGCCCTTATAGAGAGGCTAGAGGGACCTTGATCACTCCTTGTGCCATGTGAGGACATAGCTAGAAGCACTGTTTGGGAGGAACGGGCCCTCACCAGACACTGAATCCACTGGGGCCTTGATCTTGGACTTCCCAGCCTCTAGAACTGTGAGCAATAAATTCCTGTTGTTTACATATCACACAGTCTATGGCATTTTGTTATAGCAGCCTGAATATTCTAAGACACATGGACACTGGTTAGTGCAGGTGAGAAACGCTTGAGGTGTTGATGTTGGCGATAGTGATGAGTGGACCAAGTTCAGGAGATATTTAGAAGCCAGGTCTGATGGCCAGTGAATAGGGGGAGAGAGGGAATGGAAGGGAATTCCAAGTTTAGGATATTGTCAGGATCTCTAGTATGTTCTGTTTCCCTTCATGGGCCACAGTGTGGCTGTTTGACTTACTAAGAAGGACATGGGCTGTGAAGTCATCCAATCTAGGGTTCAAACTGTTTCTCTTGTTACTGGTGTGGCAATGGGGGAATGGGCTTTGCCTTTCAGAATCTTGGTGTTAACTTGTATGAACTGGGAAGAGTAGAAATGGTCTAACAAACAGGATTGATAGGGAGACTAAATAGGTTAATTCATTTTAAGAGCTCAGTATTCATACAGCCCTGCATCCATAAAGGTGCTCCAGAGCAGCTGTTTTCACTAATATTCGCAGTATGAGACAGAGGCAAGACTGTGACACTCCACAGTGAACATGGTGCTACTTGGTGACAACTCAACCACAGCTCGTTTTCATACTTTTTAGCAAAATCTTGAGATTGTTCAGTGCCTGGCATATAGTAGGCACCCAAAGAATATTGGCAGAATGACTACTGTGCCACAAGCTGGCATTTCAGTTGCATTCTGCAGCATCCTGTGACTCCATAGACACGTGCTTTTATAGCGTGCATAGCCTTGACCACTTCCACCTGCTACGCCTTGTCTGCCTTGTTCACTGTCTGAAAAGTCTTTTGGGATGCCTTGGGCACAAAAGAAATGATTAGAAACCAAATTATTTTCCATTAGGTGCTCATGTTTTATGACCATCTGATGACTCCTTATTTAGATCATTTCGTTTTTTTGTAAATGAAGTTTAGTGGAGGAATCTGTATGCAGTGAAAGCCTCATGCCAGAATAAATGGCTGCAGGTATTCTCACTATTGCATTAAATACCTATTAAAAGTAATAACTGAAATTAAGCTCTCCTTCCCTGAGAAATGCAGCTGAGTATATTTAGTGTCTCCAAAGTAAAATACGCTCAGAGAGTTCTTTGAAAAATTCTGTGCAAAAATGCAGTTGGGATATTCCTTGATGTGGTTTGGTAATTGGAGAATCAAAGGAAAAATCTGTCTACATATTTGCTGTGTAGTTGGGGAAAAGTTCTATGTTGCGGGCTGCTGTTCTTCCATCTGTCACTGCCATTTGGGAGAGTTTGAGAGGCAGTATGGTGTGTGTGTATGTGAGGAATGTGCAGGTTCTGGGACCACACTGATAAGTTCACAGCCCAGGTCTGCAATGACCAATGTCAGCATTGGCAAGCTTTCTAACTTCTCTGTGCCTCAGTTAATTCATCTGCAAAATGGGGGCAACAATAGTACCTGTTCCTTAGGGCTGTTGTGAAAATTAAATGAGCCAGTATTTGTAAAAACCAGTGCCTGGTATACAGTCGGTGCTTACCCAATGTTTTGTTGTGATTTACACCTGCAAGGATTGTATGGCCGACACTTCTTTCTTCCTTTTAAATGCTGCTCTCCATTTGGTGATGTTGCTTTTCACACTTTCTTTTTGGAGAGGCAGCTTTGCCTTGTTCCCTAGAGCTTAGAATTGGCAGTCAGATATATGATCTAGCTGGAGTCAGTCCTATCGTTATTAGTTGTGTCGTCTCAGGCAATTTTTGCACCTCTTGGAACCTCAGTTTCTCCATTTGTGAAGGGAGTTAAGTAAGAGTAGTGCCTGCCTCATTGGGTTGTATTGGGATTGGGTTATTACAAAAAACTTCTGATACTTATGACAGTCCTTTTTTCCCCTAGAAAGGTGAAACTAAGTTTCATTTTTGCAACCAACATTGGAGAATGCCATTTTCATTGAAAATTGGTCAACACTGCATGTGACTCTGAAAATTTTCAGCCTTCAGTAAATTTTAGGTGAAAAACGGATTATCATTTCAAATATATTTTTCTTTGGTAGTAGAGGTTAAATTTTTCTCAAGGTTTTATTGGCCATTTGAATGCCCTCCTTTGTGAACCTTCTCTTTTTTGTTGTTGCTAAAAGTTGTATGGAGATGTGATCTACATACTGTACAATTCATCCCTTTAAAATATGCAATTCGGGCCAGGCGCGGTGGCTTATGCCTGTAATCCCAGCACTTTGGGAGGCCAAGGCGGGTGGATCACGAGGTCAGGAGATCGAGACCATCCTGGCTAACACGGTGAAACCCCGTCTCTACTAAAAATACAAAAAATTAGCTGGGCATGGTGGCGGGCGCCTGTAGTCCCAGCTCCTCAGGAGACTGAGGCAGGAGAATGGCGTGAACCGGGGAAGCGGAACTTGCAGTGAGCCAAGATCGTGCCACTGCACTCCAGCCTGGGCGACAGAGTGAGACTGTCTCAAAAAAAAAAAAAAAAAAAAAAAAAAAAAAAAGCAACTCGGTAGTTTTTAGTGTGTTCACAAAGTTGTACAGCCATTACCATAATCAGTTTTGGAACAGTTGTCATCATTCTCCTTCTCCTTCAAAAAAACACCTATATCCATTAGCTGTCACTGCCACCCTACCCTCCTCATCCTGTAGCCCCATGCAACCACTAATCTACTTTCCATCTCAATGGATTTGCGTATTCTGGATGCTTCATGTAGATGGAATCGTGATGTGTGATCATACAATAGAAGACTGGTTTCTTCTATTTAATAGAATGTTTTCAAGGTTCATCCATGTTGTTGCATGTATCAGTACTTCATTCCTTTTTTTTTTTTTTTTTTTGTAGATGGGGGTCTTGCAGTGTTGCCCAGGCTGGTCTCAAACTCCTGGGCTCAAAAGAGCCTCCCACCTCAGCCTCCCAAGTAGCCAGAGCTACAGATACAGTACATGCCACAGCACTCATTCCTTTTTTTTTTTGCTGATTGATATTCCCTTGTATGGATAGATCACATTTTGCTTATCCACTTATCAGTTGATGGACATTTGCATTGTTTTCACATTTTGGCTGTTATGAATTATGCTGCTGTGAACATCTGTGTACAAGTTTTTACGTGCAGATCGGCTTTCATTTCTCTTAGGTTTATACCTAGGAATTGCAGTCTTAGGTAACTCTGGTTTAACTCTTTGAAGAACTGCCAGACTCTTTTCCAGTGTACCTATTATTTTTTAATTGGGGGTATAATTGCTTTTCTTATACATTTGTATGCTTTTTATGTTAGGAATTTCATATCCTTGTCAAAGCTGCTGAAAATATCTAATTTCTTTGCTTTTAAAGAATTGTTCCTACAGTTTTTAGTTTTTCGTTGTTTCTGTCATCACCTTTCAATTTACAGGTGTTCTGCCATCCAGGGGTTGAGTAAATATTTGTTTCATTGTGGGATATGGACAAGCATGAATACTAGGAGAGCTTTAGGAAATCATCTATGCAAGATTCATTTAGTTTTTCTTGGTGTATAATCAGTATGGAATTAATTCAGGCATATTATATGAGGAACTAAATTCTTTCTATTCCATATTACCAGTTAGTTGACCCAGACCCATTTATTTATTATTATTTACTTCTTTTCCCCTGGATGGAGATGACCCCTACAGTATATATTAAATACCATTGATGCTCGTATCACACGACAGTTTATTAACATACCTGAGCGTGTTTTTCACCTCTGTATTCTTTCCCATGGTCTGTCTGTTCATTCTTGTTCCAGCAACATAGCCTTTATTTTAAAGATTTTAGTATTGATAATGATTGTCTCTTTTCATTGCTTTTATACTGAAAGACTTTTTTTCCTGTCCTCCCATTGGGATAGGGATTGGAATGGCATCAGTCCTAAAATTTAATTTGGGGAGATTGTGACACTGTACTCTCGGGTCTTCCTCCCTAGAATAAGACACATGGCTCAGTTTTCCCAGATCTCTTTTTCTCTCTCTCAGAACAGTCTTGCAGTTGTCTTTATATAGGTCATGTATATTTCTTGTTAAGACAGTTCTTAGGTACTATCTACTATTTGAGGCTACTGTGTAAAGAATATTAAAATCATGTTTTATAAGATGCTGTTGCTGAAATACAGGAAAATGATTTTTATATATTCATCTTATACCTAGCCGCTTTATTATCTACTTTTTATCAAATGCTTATCTTTACCACAATTCTTTTGTCTTTTAACGTATTAAATCATACCATCTTTAAAGACTTTTTTTTTTGTCTTGTCCTTTGGGTATTTATAATCTCATTCCTTTTATTTTTCTTAATTTCTCCAGTGCTTTTCCTGGGTACCCTATTTCATTTTCAATACCCCTCTTTCTCTCTCTATCCCCTTCCCTATTTTGTCCTTCTCTTCAGTTTTTAACTCCGTGACATACTATCTGTTAATTTTTTAAACTTACTTATGGTCTCCCAGCAGAAAGTAAGTTCTCCAAGGGGAAGGACTTATCTGTCTTCACCACTGTGTCTTTTGATACAGCAGCACCTAGTGTTATGCTTCAGTAAACATTTGGTGAGTGAATTATCTGCAAATTATTTTGGGACTCCAGATTGTACTAAGCCAAGATTAATGTCACTTTGAAAGTGGCTTGATGTTCCCTTCCTCTTTTAGTCTTTGTTTTACCCTTTCTGATGAGAAGTGTTTTTTTTTTTTTTGACAGAGTCTTGCTCTGTTGCCCAGGCTGGAGTGCAGTGGCACGATCTTGGTTCACTGCAACCTCTGCCTTCTGGGTTCAAGTGATTCTCCCATCTCAGCCTCCCAAGTGGCTGGGATTCCAGGTGCCTGCCACCACGCCTGGCTTTTTTTTTTTTTTTTTGTCTTTTTAATGGAGTTGGGGTTTCACCATGTTGGCCAGGCTGATCTCTGACCTCAAGGGATCTGCTCGCCTCGGCCTCCCAGAGTGCTGGGATTACAAGTGTGAGCCACCCTGCCAAGCCCTGATGAAAAGATTCTATTCTTTGTTGGAGATAATGGGGATAGGTTAGCTGTTGAGTAGCTACAGTTGATTCTCGTTACTTGTGGTTCTCATTACCTTTATTATGTTCTATAAAGTTGCCCTGGAACACTGGATTAGCAAATGCTGAACCATTGCTTCTGGCGGGAATACGGGGTTAGTTAGGTTCCTGTTGGAGTGCAGTGGCACAATCTCAGCTCACTGCAGCCTCAACCTCCTGGGTTCAAGTGATTCTCCCGCCTCAGCCTCCCAGGTAGCTGGGACTACAGTTGTAAGCCTCTGGTCACAATGTTTCTTTCACCCATTTAATATATAAACTAATTTTATGGTGTGTTTCTCTTTAAAGACACATTATTAAATATATATTGTGGATCATTAGCATTGAACTCATGGCCAGCAGTACCGCAGCTCATGCTTGAATGAACCTCACTTATGTAACACACACATTCTCTCCTCACGCACATGACAGTCTTCTTGCATTTAGGGACACCAGGGAGCAGAAAGGACATGTCTCTGCCCTATGAGAGCTCAAACAAGAAGGCGGAGTCACCTTGCTTCACCTCAGCTGGGCACTTGCAATTGATGACACGAGTTTTGCACGGCTTTGTGCATGTGTTGAAAAGACAAGCTCCAAAAGGATGATGTTGGAGTTACAACTACTTTCTAGAGAGTAGGTGAATTAGCAGGTATGAAATACACGAATGAGGTCGAGTGTAGTTTTCTCTGGTGTCATAGCAGCATCTTTTCCAAGCAGTGGCGTGACCTTCTCTGCATCACGCTTTGACCTGAAATGACTTGATGCCGTCTGACACTTTGGCAGTTGTGAGTTCCTTCTGGGTTTTAGCTTTGCCCACCGTGTTCAGGCTTTTTGGAGCTGTGCTGCTTGTGTGGACTGTAGTCATATTCTGCTCTTTCCGTGTTTGGTTTGCGCCCGTTGAAGCCTGGCTCACCTCTTTGCACCGTCGTATGCTTTCTTACATTCTTTCTTCTCTTCCTTGCGGTGGTCTGCATTTGTATAGTCAGAATTTTCACTCTGGGACTCTTCCGAAGTTCATTTGAACTTTCTTCCTAGCACTTGTGGACAATAGATGTAGCCTTTGTTTCTTATTTTTTGTTTTTTATTTATTTTTTTGAGACAAGTCTCAGTCTGTTGCCCAGGCTGGAGTGTAGTGGCACTATCTAGGCTCACTGCAGCCTCAACTTCCTGGGCTCAAGTGATCCTCCTGCCTCAGCCTCCTGAGTACCTGGGACTACAGTTGTGCACCACTATGCCTGGCTAATTTTTGCATTTTTTGTAGAGATAGGGTTTCACCATGTTGCCTGGGCTGGTCTCAAACTCCTGGCCTCAAATAATCCTGCTGCCTTGGCCTCCCAAAATGCTGGGATTTTGTGCGCCACCATGCCTGGCCAGTCTTTTTTTTTTTTTTTTTTAATTTTCTCCTTTACTAAACTGAACATTCACCTGTTCTTTTATGTCCATTATATTTAATAGATTACTTTCAAATATCCAAAGTAATTTTCCCAGAATTTTTTTGTATTCTTATTAACATATAATAGTTGTATATATTTTAGTAGATGTAGGTGTACCTTTTGAATCTCAAACTAGTTTTAGTTTTCTAAAGTTAGGGCTTTCATATCTAAGTCACCTGGGGGCTCCTATAAAATCTGGTCTTCCTGGTCTCTCCCAGATCTATTGATTCAACAATTGCAGAGGATGATGTGTTGAAAAGACTCCACAGGTGATTCTGATCTACAGGGAGGTGGGAGCCAGGGAACACTCATTTTGAGAGCTGTGGCAGGACTGTCAATAATTAAATCAAGAACCTTCAAGACCACCAGCACCACCACTCTTGTGGCACTTTTACTAGATGTCAAGCTCTTTATTAAGCTCTGGGTGTGTTGTCATCTTACAACAACCGTTTGATGAAAACACATGCTTTGTTGAACCCAGATTCACAGATGAGAAAACAGAAGCTGACAGTGGTGAATAACTTCCAAAGTCACACAGGTCCTCAGTGAAAGATTGGAACCCAGATGGCTGCCCGGTAACCACAGGTGGTTCAACCTAGAGCCACACCAGAATCCCCTGGTGGGCTTGTTCAGACAGATTGCTGGGCTTCACCCGCTGAGTTTCTGATTCAGTAGGTCCCTGCTGGGGCCTGAGAATCTGTATTTCTGAGAAGCCCCCCAGGTGATGCTGACGTCCTTGTAACCTCTCTCCTTTGTGGGACTGAGTGTATGGCTTTTTCTTCACAGTTAACAACGATCTACATTCTAAAGTCTATGTGACATTGTTCATTTGGTTCCCATCACCTTCACTGCCCATGTGTTAATAATTTGGTTTTTGTCACCTTCGTGCATGAAATCCACAGAAGTACCAGCCCTTAATGTTTCTTTTTCCCCTTTAAGAGAGAACTCAACATTAGGGTGAGTGCAACGTTAAGTTTCTATGATTTCAAGAATACGGCCCTGGATAACTGTTCACCTCTGAATGTTCTTGCTCTCATTTCATCCCTCGTGTATTCTAGATGAACTGTCCCCTCTGGTAGTTAGTGATCTGTTTGGCTTATAGGATTTTTATCCCCCAACCAATAATAGAAGCCTAGGTAGATAGGCTGGATACTTGCAAGGAATACAACGATTTTGACACTGTTTTTCTTTTTAAATTTTTAATTTTTGTGGGTACATAGTAGGTGCATATATTTATGGGGTATACGAGATGTTTTGATGCTGGCATGCAATGTGTAATCATCATATCACAGACAATGGGGTATCTATCCCCTCAAGCATTTATCCTTTGTGTTATAAACAATCCATTGACACTCTTAGTTATTTTAAAATGTACAATTACGTTATTATTGACTATAGTCACCCTGTTGTGCTATCAAATAGTAGGTCTTATTCATTCATTCTATTTTTTTTTGTACTCATTAACTATCCCCATCTCCCCTCCAACCCCCCACTACCCTTCACAGCCTGTGATAACCATTCTTCTATTCTCTATTGACACTGTTTTTAATGAGCCAGAGGCAGTGAACTTTCTCAAGTATGTAACAGGAGGCTTTCTTAGGGACAGTTGCGGGTGCAGTTGAACTCCTGCCTAGCTGAGGTGTGCCTAACCTTGCACAATAGATTAATGCATTCCCAAGTTGGATAGTATCGTCATGCATGAGAGCAGCCTGCTAGTTTAAGGGAGTCCTGTAGCAAACCATCTTTATAAAGTGTACAGTGACACCCAATTTATAAATCTAAATTTTTGCCATTTCCTCAAAATGAAATATGCTTTCAGACCGGGGTACTAATGTCTGAAAAGTTTTTGTGCCTCTACAGTTAGTTTACCCTAAGACAGTAATTTCTAGTAACTCTAGTCATTTCAAAATAGTCTGAGTCAGTTTTCCTAGAATTTAGGACAGGACCTCAAAAAAAAAAAAATATATATATATATATAGTTCAAGCTCTTTCCCCATGTTTCAGGGAATCTTAGAATTCCCCTGGTAGTTTCCTGATCTTAGGGCATCTTTTACAAGTGTGGTTAGGCTTGAAGTGGTTTGTGCAATTGCTAAATTTGTTGTTACTATGCAGTCGTATGTTGACTTTTTTTCAATGCAGTTCTTCCTCATGCACTTGCATCTTTATGGTTATACATTTGCTTCCAGGTATCGTTTCACACTCCTGAGTGTGATCTGTTTTTCCATCTCTGAGAAGCAACAGAATTAGCAAACACTAACCCAAACCAAAAAGAACAATTTGATTGATGCACTCATAACCATCATCACGAAACTTTTCCTGCCCACTGATTTAGCCTGTTGTTTTAAAATAAGATAATATTTAACTGGCATATTGGTCATGACTCATTAATAGTTAAAATCATTTTGTTCCCTGAGAATACACGTTTGAGTCCAGTTTGTATTGAAGGGCTTGACCAGAAATCACATTTCTTAGGCCTAAACTTTCTGTGCACATTTCACAATTTTTAAAACATTAACATTTTTTTCAAATTTCAAGTGACATCTCCATTCAATTTGGAAAATGTGAAGTATTGAAAAGGCACAAATATACCCCAAACAGAAATTATCCATACACCCATCACTCAGAGACACTAACATATATCATATGTAGATTAACATATCAAATTATATCTGTATGATTTATAGATATTACATTTATACCCAGGTATGTACATATGGGGTCATATATCTTCGTATGCTGGAACATGTTTTTTCCATTTAGCAATTATTCAAATATTTTCTTGGGTCAAATATTTTTCTACACCAAAATTCTTAATGTCTGGTTAGTATTTTCTTATAGTACCCAGAAGTACTGTGATTTCCTTAACCAGTCTTTGGAATTTTAGAATATTTCTGATTTTTTGATATGACTAGAAGTGCTGCAGCAAACTTCTGTATTTATGTGTTTACACACTTGTATGGTATACTAAAATCCTAGAAAACAAGTGTTTCTGCATCCAGTGTTGTACACACTTGGGATTTTGATTCTTACTTCAAAATTACCTCCCCAACCCCTTGCAAAACCACCTCAAGATTTACATCTAGGTTTTTTATACTTTTGTTTATTATTGTAGTTATTATTTCTATATGTAAGTTCTCTGGAATTTATTTTGGTATAAAGATAGGGGTAAAATGTCTTAGCTAAGTTCTTTTCTAACTGTGTAACCAGTTGTCTAACACCGATTATTGACTAATTCATTTACTCCCCACTTATATGAAATCTCACATTTACCAACAATTAAGATCATCGATCTATTAGTATTTTTGGACTTTTGATTTTTTTCAGTTATCTAATGTTTTATTCTTGCTTAGATACCATACCTCTGTATTGGAACACCTTTATTTATTTATTTATTTTTATAGCAAAGCCTTCCTTGTATTCTTGTGTTTCAAAGTTTTGTTGACTACACTAGCCCAGTTATCTTACATATGAATTTCTGGAGTCAATTTTTAAGTAAAATAAAATCTTAGTAGCTGGGATCAGAATGGTATTTACTAGTAGACTTGGAAAGAATAGACTTACTTATAATAGGCCAATTGGCTTGTGTCTCTAATTTACCTAGGTCTAATTAGGTCCTTCAGTAATTTGTTTGTTTGATTTGTGTGGATTTTACATATCGTTGCATTTTTCCCTAGGTATTTTGTTCTGTTCATTTTTGCTTTTGTTGTTATTGTGAATATACCTTTCCCTGTTATATATATAAAAGTCATATAAATATGTAAATATCAAATATTTATCAAAATGGCAAGTATTTTGATATAAAATATCAAATATTTGTCAAAATATATGTGTGTGTGTATATATATATTATTATTATTATTTTTTGAGACAAAGTCTTACTCTGTCACTCAGGCTGGAATGCAGTGGAATGATCAAGCTTACTGCAGCCTTGAACTCTTGGGCCCAAGCAATCCTCCCCTCTCAGCCTCCTGAGTGACTAGAACTACAGACATACACCACTACACACAACTAATTTTTAAATTTTTTGTAAAGACAGGGTCTTGCTATGTTGCCCAGGCTGGCCTCAAACTCCTAGGCTCACGCAGTCCTCCTGCCCCAGCCTCCCAAATATATTTTTTGTTTGTTAATTTTGTAGGGTAAACTGTTGGTTATTGAACACTTATTTTGTAGTCTGCCATGTTTGTGACTCTTTTAAAGTCTGCTCTTGTCTTAGTTGATATTTTAACTTCAATTATATCTTAAGCAAACAGTGGTCATTTTCTCTGTCTGTCCTGGTAATTGAAGCTCTTATTTCTTTTACTTGCTTTGTTTGGTAGGCTAGCATTTTTTTTACTGGTGTTACATATTAATTGTTATGGCGGTCTTACTCATGGTTTTAATGGGAATGTCGTTATTACATCACCATAAGTATGATGTTGGCTGTTAGTTTGAGACTAGGAATGTTCTTTTGGTCTTTGGTGACTATTTTTTAAAAACAAGAAATGACTTATCAGATGCCTTTGAAAAATTAATGGAATCATGTGATTTTTTTCACTAATTCATATGATGATTATGCTAATTTATAACTTTTTTTTGGTGGGACCAATCTCTGCTGATAGAAGTATATTTTCTTTTGTTATACTAGTGGATTTAAAAATATTTTATTTAACTTTTTAAAATGAATATTCCTAAGTGACACTGGACTGTGGTTTTACTGTGTAGTGTGCATTGTTAGATTTTTCTGTCAAGGTCATTAAATGTTATAAAATGAGTGGAAAGTGTTCCTTTCTTTACTGTTGTCTGAAACATTTAATAATGCTTTAGAGATCATTCTTAACAGCCTTTTCAAATTCACCTATAACGTTTGGTTAATTTGATGTTCTTAATTTTTATTTTCAGTTGTGTTCATTTGTATTTACCCAGAAAATTCCCTATTTCATTGAGGATTTGCAAATTTATTGTTCTAAATAATTTCCTCTCATTTTTGAATTACTGCCATTTTTTTTCTTACATATTCTTTTATTCTTGTTAACAAATTCCTTTGTTAAATATTCTTCATTGTGTGTATTTGTGTTTTCTCATTTTCTTTAAATAGACCCGACAGAGGTTTGTGGATGGTAGAATTTGTTTAGGGTAGGCCTTTTCAGAGAATTGAGTTGGACCACTATTTGGTTTTTAATGAATCAATTTCCACTTTCAATTATGTTAATGCTTCATTTCTATTTGTCTTAGTTTTTATTTTGTTGTTCTCTTTTTAACTTCTTGAGTTGGACCACTGGTGCATTTAGTTTTATCCTTTCTTATTTAATAATAACATCATTTAATAATTTTCTTATGATTGTAGTTTTGGCCATATTGCTATTATGAATTATTATGTGTGTTATTATGTATGTTATTGCTATTTTCTAACTAATTTGTCATTCCATTTCTTTACCCCTTGACCCAGTAATTATTTAAGAGCATCTTTCCTAAATGACTAAGGGTTAAATAGACTTTGTTTTAGAGCAGTTTTAGGTTTACAGAAAAATTTAGCAGAAAGTATAGCATTCCCATGTATTTCCTCCCCCTGCTCCCATAGTCTCCACTGTTCTAACATCTTCTATTGGTGTTGTACGTTTGATAAAATTGGAGAAACAAATATTCATACATTATCATTAAGTTACATCCATAATTTAAGTTAGGGTCTGCTTTTTGCATTGTACAGTACTGTTGGTTTTGTCAAATGTTTGTGATTTCTTTATAACTCTGTGATGAGCATTTTGTATTTTTCTCTATCTCAGATACTTAGGATAAGTTTCTTAGGATAAGTATCTCAAATGTTTACTTAGGATACGTTTCTAGAAGCAAAATGAGCAGGTCAAAGGGTGAGGATATTTTCTAGGCTTTTGATAGATTTCGCCAGATTCTTTAATGGCCCTGTGAGCCATCCGGGGAGCTGTGCCATTTCTTGGCTGTAGGTACTCAGAACAGGTATTGTTCTCCACAGGATGTCAGGTCTCTCTGCAGAGAAACTGTGAAGTGCCGAGTATGGGCTCTGGTTCTCCACTGATTTCTCTTCTTCCTGAGGGGGACTCTTAGGTGAGGGAGCAAGGAAGCCCTTCCTATTCACCTTACATGGATTCAAGATGTCCAGACTCCTTGATAAATTAAAGGCTAAGATTCAGGTTTCCTCCATTCTCCAAATGTAGCCTCTTAGAGTCCCTACTGCCACATAGGAGACACTGACATTTGCTGAGCAACCAGGATGGACATGTCACCTATTTTGCCATCTTAAAATATGTGTGTGCATTAAATAGAATGTGGATGAGGAAACCAAGACTCTGAGAGGGGAAGTGAGGGCTGAAGTCCAAGGCCAGCAGCTGGTTGAGGATTTAAGCACAAGTCTGTTTGGCTTCCAAGCACCTGCTCTTTCCATTCAGCTGAAGGGCAGACTGCATTGGTGGGTGACTGCCCAAGTTCCAGAAGTGAAATCCTAATGATATATTTCCCCTGGTAAGTCATGGGGGCATCTCACTGAAATAGCAAATGTCCATCTTCCCATCTGATATCCTGCTCCCTTCCCTGATACAGGAGGCTCCCCTGTGAGCCTTTTGATTCCCCAGTTTATTAATCTTTTAGAAGGGAACAGGGCCAAACCCCATCACACTCCCTTTGCATCTCTAAAAGCTCAAACTAATAACTTACTGAGTTCATGCTCTGTGCCAGGTGTGCTGTGTGTATTCCCTCACGCAATCCTCCCTGATGTGGAGCTAGTACCATCTCCATTTTACTGATAAGGGAAGTAAGGGTTACAGCAGCTAAGTGACTTGTCCAGAGTCCCAGCATTGACAAGCTGTGGAGCCAGGAGGGTGGACACTAGACTGTCTTCATCTGCAGTATTTCTCTCGGCCACACTTTATGAAGCATAATGGGTCTGATGGTTCTTGGATTCTGGTATATTTTCCAAACTCCGTAAAGTTCCTCTGCAGAAATTCCTGTTTTATAATAGCAACATCTCCTAATTTCTGATATTGGGGTGGCCTTTGCTTGTGACTTCATCTCTGTTCCAAATCCTAGATTCTTGTCCACCCAGCCCCCAGAAAGCCATATATACTGGATATCTCTCCTTGGGCTCTGTCCACCTATTGGTTGCAGCTCCTCTTCCCAGGTGAACCATGATATATTCACCTCTGCTGGTGTATCACTAGTTGGCAAGGATTGATTAGTTTGTCTCTCTAACCAAGCATCTCAGTCCCCTTCCCTGTGCACAGTGGCGGCTCTTGGGCATACATTGGAAAGTAGGATTGTGTTGAGCTTGTAAAATAGGGACTAAATGTACACTTCCTTCAAAGGATGATTGTAAGGATTCAATAAGATGATGCATAGAGTGTTCTCAGCACAGTGCCTTGTGTACGGTAAGGCATGCTCCCATCATACCGTATCTCATTCTCCTGTGTCTCCTGCATCTGTTCTTCCCACAAACCTGCTTATTTACCCTGGCTTTTGACAAAGTGGATTATATATTTTGGAAACACATCCTTTGTAAGAAATATGTATTATAAATATCTTCTCACAATCTATGTCTTTTTTTATTCTTTTAACTGTGTCTTTCGATAGGCAGACATTCTTAATTTTAATGACTTCTAGTTTTCAGTCTTTTCCTTTATGTTCAGTGCTTTTTGGAGTCCTGGTTTAAGAAGACGTTTTCTCTCTGAAGGTCATGAAGGTGCTTTGCCATGTTACCTTCTGGAAGATTTATTGTTTTATATATTGTGTTTAGAGAGGATCTGGAATTGATTTTTTTTTTCTTTTTTTGAGACTAGAGTTTTACTCTCATTGCCCAGGCTGTAGTACAATGGCATGATCTTGGCTCAGCACAACCTCCGCCTCCCCGGTTCAAGCGATTCTCCTGCCTCAACCTCCTGAGTAGCTGGGATTACAGGCATGCGCCACCATGCCTGGCTAATTTTGCATTTTTAGTAGAGGTGGGGTTTCTCCATGTTGGTCAGGCTGATCCCAATCTCCCGGCCTCAGGTGATCCACCCACCTCGCCCTCCCAAAGTGCTGGGATTACAGGTGTGAGCTACCGTGCCGGCCTGGAATTGATTTTTTTAATACATGGTGTGAGGTGTAGGGGTCAAGATTACATTTTTTTTTTTTTTAAATTTATTTATTTTTTTTTTAAGTTGTAGTACATGTGCATAAAGGTTTTTACATATGTATACTTTGCCTTGTTGGTGTGCTGCACCCAAACTCGTCATTTACATCAGGTATAACTCCCAATGCAATCTCCCCCGTCCCCCTTTTTTTTTTAAGTTGGGAATTTACCATTTCTTGGAAAGGCCATTCTTTCCTTACTACATTGTCCTCTTTCTAATAAATGATTGACTATCTATGTGTGTTTCTGTTTCTTTGACTTAGTAAAGGTAAGTGTAAATTGGAATTTCACAACCTCTCAGACCTTAGAAAACTTTGACTGCATTACACCACTTTTTCCCTTTTGTGTTAATGTTGTCATGCATTTTAATTCTTCATTTATTTTGAAGGCCACATATCATTATTACTAATTATTTAGCACAACAAATGTTCATTTCGATGAACGCACATATTCTTTCTGTTGCCCCTCATCCTTTCTTGCATTTCAGCTTTCAATAGGGGATAGATTTCCTTCCTCCTGAGGAATTCCCTCTGGTTCTGTTTGTAACATTTGTGTGCTGCACTAGCTTCTGAGAGTTGATTGTGCACATTTTGTTCCATCTCTACATTCAGTGATGTCGCACTGGCAGCTGACATCAGCCACAGTGGGAGTATTTACACCACAGAAATCAGCGAACACTGACAGAGCTTTCCTGCTTTGTTCAACATTTATCAGCACACCACTGGTTGGTGACAAATTCACTCACTTGTTGTGTGTTCATTTTGTAAGGATATTTCCGTAGGGCACATAATTCTGCATGGAATTTATTGCATTTTAACTCTTCTCTTGGTTTTATTGAGGACCCAGCTGTCAGTTTTATGGTTGTTCCCCCTTCCCTTTTTTAAAGATAATGTGACCTTTTTTCTTATCTGGGTACTTTTCAGAATTTATCTTTGTCTTTGCTTTTATGAAGTTTTATTATGGTGTTTCTAGGTCCCATTTAATTTATTCTGCTTGGGATTTTGTGACTTGATGTTCTTTTAAGGAAATTCTTGGCAATTGTTTTTTTCACAGAGTGCTTTTACTCTGTTCTTTCTTTATTCCTCTTCTAGGACACCAGTCACAGAGACACAGACTTTCCCGCCAGTTCTCTATGCCTCTTGCATTCTTTTTTGTATTTCTCTTCCAGTTTTCTCCTTGTTTCTGTCTGGATGTTGTCTTCTAACCTATCATTCATTTTGCTAATTCTATTTGTGTTTTATATGCTGTTAAACTTATCTATTGAGTTCTTAATTCCAGTTACTATGTTTTTTTGGTTTTAGATTAGTTTTGCTTTGCTAAAATTCTCCATGTGGTTATCTATTTCACAGTTATTTTAAAGGTTATATTTTATAATTCTAGTATTTATATCTTCTGTGGGTTTGAGCCTTGGTCCTGCTTCTTGGTGTGCCTGGTAGTTTTTGGTTGAATTTCAGGCCATGGGTGTTTTTTCCTTCTTACAGAGAGTATTCACTCAGCCTATCTCCTAAGAAAATTTATCCTGTCCTCCAGTAGGCAAAGAAGAGGCCGATCACTTCAGTTCAATCAGAGACGGAAGCCAGTTTTCAGTCTTTGTTAGGTTCACCTATCTCTGATTATCCCTCTCTTCCTAAGTGAAAGACTTAAGTATTTAGTTTTGTCTGGTCAGGTCCTGAGTTCCAAAATTCCTCAGCACTTTGAACCTTCTGGAAGGTAAGCTCAGCTCTCCTGCCTCTTTCTGCTCAACACTTTGGGCTTTTTTTTTTTTTTTTTTTTTTTTTTTTTGAGACGGAGTCTCGCTCTGTCGCCTGGGCTGGAGTGCAGTGGCCGGATCTCAGCTCACTGCAAGCTCCGCCTCCCGGGTTTACGCCATTCTCCTGCCTCAGCCTCCCGAATAGCTGGGACTACAGGCGCCCGCCACCTCGCCCGGCTAGTTTTTTTTTGTATTTTTTTTAGTAGAGACGGGGTTTCAACACTTTGGGCTTTTATGCTTTGCTGAGTAAGAATCATCGAGCACTTCAGAGGAAAAACAGGTGCATAGTGTCTTAGTTCTCTGTTTCTCTTCTGTCCTAGCTTTTTAACCCTCAAGTCTTGGTTGCCTTGATAGGCTCTTGCTACAACTTTTGTCTTCTCGGCTCTGTAAAACTGTTGAAAGCCCTTCTTAGCTGCCACGTGCTGCTTGGCTTTCTGTTTGTGTTTCTGCCAGGCTTTTCAGCATCTACCCCTATACTACTTAAGAGCTGGCAAGTAACCCAAGGGAGAAGACCAGAATGCTAAGTGTCAGGTTACCTCCATGAAGTCCTTCCTCCGGATTTTTGGCACTTGAAGGCCTGGCTGCCAGCTCTTGAATGTCTTAGAACAGATGAAGTAACTTACCAGCTTTTCTCCTCCTCTTGGCAGGGACATTGATTTCCTAAAAGTTGCTCAGTTTTGGCCAGAAGTGGAGGTCTAAAGTTTTCGGTTTTGTTTTCCTGAATTATCTGTATTGATTTTGGAATCAGAGTTTGACAAGCCACAAAATAGATTGATAGATTCCTGTATTTTTCTATAATCTAAAATCAATTGACCAGCTTTTCCATTATGTTTTGAAAGTTTGAAATAATTTTTTTTTTTTTTTTTTTTTTTTTTTTTTTTTGAGATGGAGTCTTGCTCTGTCACCCAGGCTGGAGTGCAGTGGCGCGATCTTGGCTCACTGCAAGCTCCGCCTCCCGGGTTCACACCATTCTCCTGCCTCAGCCTCCCAAGTAGCTGGGACTATAGGTGTCCACCACCACGCCTGGCTAATTTTTTGTATTTTTTAGTAGAGACAGGGTTTTACCCTGTTAGACAGGATGGTCTCGATCACCTGACCTCGTGATTTGCCCACCTCGGCCTCCCAAAGTGCTGGGATTACAGGCATGAGTCACCACACCTGGCCTGAAATAATTTATTAATAAAATCATGTGGACATAGCACTCTCTCTCCCTTCATAGTTGTTCTTTGGCAACTTTCTCTAACTTCTATTTATTAGCTTAGTCAGATTTTCTCCTTCCTCTCTAATAATTTAGATAATATATTTTTTGGGTGGGTTGTTTTAATGCAATCATTAATTTCTTCTGTATTTGCCAAGTTTATTTGTTGTGGAGAATATATAATATTTTAAGATCTCTTTGTGTTTATAGCCTCTTTTTCATAGATAATGTTTTTAAGTT
Organism: Macaca thibetana thibetana; assembly: GCF_024542745.1. Lineage (NCBI taxonomy): Eukaryota > Metazoa > Chordata > Mammalia > Primates > Cercopithecidae > Macaca > Macaca thibetana. Next base: position 23,781,688 of record NC_065597.1, on the reverse strand, counting down.
TTGTATTTCTCTCTCTGGGTTTGTTTTTTAATCAGTGTTTTTAAAGAACTGATTTTTTTTTTTTTTTGGATCCAGTCTCCTGTTTTTATTTTTTATTTCTGTTAATTATTTTGTGCTTTAAAAATTAATCATTTTATCCTGCTTGGAATAGGATGATTTTTGGGGTTTGTTTTTAGCTTTTTGTACTTTGTGCTTTACGTATTTTTCTTCTTTATTACTTCTAAAACATTTTTTTCATATAAGGCTATTTTTCCTCCTGAACTCAGCTTCAGCTGAACTCTTAAGTTTTGGGATGTGTTGGAGTTGTCGATATTATTTTTTTTTTTTTTTTTTTTTTTTTTTTTTTTTTATAGGTGGCTGATAAGCTTTGGATTCACGCCTTCCTTAGCCAAGAGTTAGTGTATTAGAGACGGGGGTGTTAGCCAGGATGGTCGATCTCCTTGGAGGCTTTGGGATTTTGCCCGGCCCTATATTATTTTTAGGTGGCTATAATTTTTTTTCTAGCCAAGAGTTAAGTTTGGAGGCTTTGTTTGTCCTTTAGCTATTTTTTTTTCTAAGATAAGTAATTTTACTAATCTTTTAGCTGTTGATTTTGCTTTTCATTGTTTTCTGGACAGACGAAATAGGGAGTTAATTTCTGGGGCTTGGTATTTATTATTTCTGGTGAACTAGGACTTGTTAAAATTTTTGGTAAATATTCCAGGCACATTTGAAAAGACCATGTTTTGCATTTGTTATTGTGAAAAGTTATGACTACAATAGGCAGGTCACCAACTGCTTCATGCATTTTCAATGACTTTTATATGTTTTCAACAATTTTAAAAATGATGAACTGTCCTAAATAAGACACTGCTAGGTATTCAGTAGTGTTCTGTTATTTTTTTTTTTAAGTTATAAAATAAAATAAGAATACCAGAGGAAATTTGGAAACTAAAAGTATAAATAATTTAAAAAAACACACAAGAATCACTCATAATCATTATTCCCCACTCTTAACATTTTGGTCAAGTTTCTTTAGCTCTATTTTGCTATATACATTTTATTTAGGTACAATTAGAAACACAGTGTATATCCAGTTTACAGCTTAAGCTTTAACCTTATATTTTGACTGTATTTTTCTATCCTCAATGTTCTTGATGGTAACATTCAACCATGTACAGACAGAATGTAAAATTAGCCCCTTCTATGACTTTTCTTTTTTTGATGGATTGATTTATATCAAGGTGAGCTAGTTTGGTGTCCGTATGCCCAAACTGGGTCCCTTTGAGCTCTCAGGACAGAACTGCGAGTAAGAAGAATGAGAGACAAGGGCAGTTGAAGGACAGGGATCACCTGTTAAGTTGCGGGGAGAGATGAGGGTGAGGTTGGTGGTGGTGGTGGTTGTAGTGTTGGGCCAGATGGTGGTTGAGGGGTGCTGGTAATAATGCACTGGATTGTTTTTCTAATAGTTATCTTATTTATTCTTCACAAGAATTCTTCAGAAATATTTCTTATTAACCTTATCTTCCATTTGTGTAAACCAAGGCTCTGAGGGTTGAGTGAATAGCTCTATATCACCCACCTGAGTTTTAAAGGCAGAGCCTGGGTACAGACCTACACCTCTGACCCGCAAGCCTATGCTCTTTTCTTTGTATTATTAGTATTATTTAATCTTCCCGGAATCACCTGTGAGTGTGAACTGGCTCCATGGCTGAACTGGTGTTCTCTGTGTGTAACATGCTGATCACTAGGGTGGACGCTGGAGTCACAGAATTCACTGTGCCCTGCTTTTGAAGAGCTCATGGTTTAGTGGAGAAAATGAACAAATATAGAATGGATTTAAGAATCCTGCCTGAGAATTCAGGAAAGGTTTTGTGGTACTGATGTCTAATGAGTCTTCATATGTGAATAAGGGCTTCCAGGTGGGCAGAGGTGGGAAGGGTTCTAATCAGAAAGACCAGAGGAAGCCATAAATAGGTGTGTGCAGGAAATAGAGATGAGACTTGGCCGGGAGTATGTGGCTGCAAGGCAAAGAAACTAGGGCACTTACCCAGTGGTTCTAGAGGGGTCTGTGAAGATAGCTTTTGGTTGTACCTGTGACTCTTTTGTCTGGTACATGCTTCTCTGGCCTCAGAAGTTGGGAGAGGGACAAAGTCCAATCCTGATGCTCGAAGGGACACTCCACAGGGCAAACTGCCACCCCGTTCCCACCAGCTACTACTCACCACCACTACCACTATTCACGACAACGTCAGTAACAATAATTCCTGGCGTTTATTAAGCATGTAATAGGTCCAGGCCTTGTGTCTAGTCCATCACATGCGATATCTTCTTAAATCCTTCCCCTAACCCTATGAGGTATAACTGTTGTTATTCTCCTTTTAATAATGAGAAATCTGAGACTTGGAGAGGTTAAATACATACCCTAGGCTTCACTCCCGAGAAACTGCCAGGCTGGGATTTGAACCCAGACTCTTAGATGCTAGATGCTGAGATCCTCACTGTGGGGTGGTTCATGCAAATAAGGAACATGGGTGGTGGGCCTTTCCCTAATTTTCTTGAAACATGTGGCCTTTGTATCTTTTGTTTCATTTTGTTTTGTTTTGCTGCTTTTCTTTTGAGTACAGAGAGATGTTTCTATGCCATGAGAAAACTGACAGCACACAGAGGATGATAAATGGCAGCCAACCCTCAGCTCTGGGGACACAACAGGGAGTAGTGGGGATTGTGGCAAACCCAGGAGAGGTAGTGGCTGTTGAAATCCAGCCAGTTGTCACCATGTCAGAATATAGTCCTAGGGCTGCTGATTTGCAGTTCATTTTTTTTGAGACGGAGTCTCGCTCTGTCGCCCAGGCTGGAGTGCAGTGGCCGCATCTCAGCTCACTGCAATGTCACGCCAATAGCCTCCCGAGTAGCCTAGGGCCACCTGCTAGTTTTTTGTATTTTTTTAGAGACGGGGTTTCACCGTATTAGCCAGGCTGGTCTCGATCTCCTCTTGTGAGTCCCAAAGTGCTGGGATTACAGGCTTGAGCCACTGCGCCTGGCCTTTTTTTTTTTTTTTTTTTTAAAGCGAAGTTGGGAATCTGGACTTTAAGTGAAGTCTACAAGTTGTTAAAATCTGCCCAGTTTTTAAAGCAAGCTCAGCCAACAATAATGGGTTGTGATGAAAGCACAGTATTCTAGTGAGTGGTCTCTATGTGGTGCCATATCGCTGGAGAACCTCCTGCAGCCCCACTCGTGTCCCTTCCCCTGCCCCACACCCTCACACCTGGAAGGGGGGCCTTCTAAGCTACCTGGCAGTGTTCTTTCCTGGAATGTCTACTTGTTAAGGGAAGATCCTGCCTCGGCTGTCTGAGCCAGGAATTATTCCCAGTCCATCTTGGGCACTTGGCTTCCTTTGCCCTACATTCTTGGGGTTACTTTTCCTGTCTTTAGTACTGATTTAGAATAGTCAGAAGATTCCAGAACACTTGAGAGGATGCAAGGAAAATTGCTTAGAATTCGCACTTTAGAAATCTGGCTGTAAGAAGAGAACGAGAGGTCACTACTGGAGTCGGTGCCAAATAGAACATTTCGAGCTTGTCTAAAGAAACCTTTTTCTTCCCACAGCACAATTCACTACTGAATTCATAGCGCTTGGGATTATAAAGTCAAATCTCCCCGGGTCAGCAGGATAGGATAATTTGGTATCCATTTATTATGCTCTCAGCCTGTGCTTCTGCTCAGACAGAGTTGGATTTTGGTCCCCCATTTGCGGATTGTCGCGGAGATGGGGAGTAATTGCCCTTATTTTCATGCAGGTACAGTCCAGCATTTTGCGCAAGTACCTGTTGGAGCCCAGGGGAGAAGGAAGGTCTCGGGAACAGAGCTAGTCTTCTGAGGTTTGCTTCCTTTCCATCCACTCTTTACATTCCAGGGACCTGTGTATGGCTAATACAGAGACAAGTGCGAGCGCTACCTTGTGCCTGCAGCAGGCTTGCTGATTGACAGCAGCAGGGGGTATCCTGACAGTCACAGGGCTGTGTAGTTGGGTTGTGGCCACGTGTTACTTGTTCTGGGTGAACCAATGGTGTCATTGGTACCCCCTGCCCTTCCCTGTCTTCTGGGGCAAGAGGGACAATATAAATGGAAGGTCGCTGGAGAAATCTTTCCAAGCTGTCGTGGTCATGGGTAAGATTGAATTGACTCCAGATTTCTCCAGAGGCATCACAGAGCAATGCTACCATTGTGGTATCTTGCCACTGAAAGCTAAATCCAGGGCAGAAATCACCTCTTGCTACAGGTTGATAACTTGCACACCATCATCTCTTTGTGACAGTAGTAATAACAACAATAATTATAACGGCTGACATTGACTCGCTGTGTTCCTACAGTACGCAGCCATCATCTGAAGTGTTTCAATCCTCATGCCAACTCCATGCAGGGGGTACTGTTTTTATATTCCTTTTAGGGATGAGGAATTGAAGGCACAGAAAGGTCTGGTGGCTTTCTCAAGGCCACACAGCTAGTAAATGTCAGGCCGGGATTGTGTACTGCGGGCACTCTTGATTCCAGTTTACTGGACTGCTTGTTGCTGTGGGTATTTGAGTGTTTATGTGTTTCTTTTGGCTCCTGGTTGCAGGGCCACTGGCTGTCATAGGGAGTGGTGATCGGCTTTTCCAGATGCTCAAGGTGACACAAAAGAGGTTGGCTGGTGTCATGGACAGACGTTGGATTTGGAGTTAGAAGGTCTCAGTTAAAAACCTTCAGACCCCTGCATTGTAGCTGGGGGACCCTCGGGCAGGTTGCTTGAACCTCTCACCTTGACTGGTTTGTCGAACTGGCAGGGTGCTTGCTAGCAGCACCTGCCCCCAGGCTGGGGGAGTGGTTCTGCAGATCAAAGTGTTGTGCATGCACTTCTTAGGTGGAGGGCGTCTAGCACCATGGTTTCGTCATCCTGTATCTGTCACTCACCCTGTAGGTCAGGGGTTTTGTACGTTTGTGGCACCAGAGAGACCCTTAGGTTTCTGTTAGCAGAGGCATCCCAGGCCTAGGGGAGACAGGTGGCTCAGTGGCACTGGTTCCTACTGCTAGGCTTGCAGAGCTCACTGCAGGAGTACTGTGGATGGGCATCCAAGACTGTCCCCTTCCTGCTCCTGAGGGACATTCTGCCAGCTGTCACAGAGATTACATTATCGTTCTGTTCCTCTGTCAACTGGAAGAGAGCTTGACCAGAAAGTTCCTTTGCTGTGTTGACCCATGCCACTAAAACCTTAGTTTGGTGGTGACCCCTACACGGCCTTTGACTGTAGGTCTTACAGACCTGGAATATTACCTATCACATGGGCAAGCTGCTTAACCTCCTAGAGCCTCAGTGTCTTCACCTGTATTTTGAGGACAGTGACATTTTCTTGTAAGGTTGTTGGGAGGATTAAATAAAATGATGGAAATAAAGTACCTTCTGTAGGGTACTCCTACATGCTAATTTCTTTTTTTCCCTCTTTTGGTCATCACCTTGTTACTCTCTCAGGTCAGGAGGTCTGAACAAGGCTTCCTGCGGAAAGGGTATCTTCATGGTGTCAGTGTGAAGCTGGTGTTAAAGGATGCAGCGTATGAAGGAGAAAGGAATCTCTGCTTTCCAGAGCTGTACTGTGGTTCATAGAGTTGCTCAGGGAATGGGGAGGTGAAAATAAAGGCAAAGAGGAACAGGTCTAGGGAGCAGGACGTCAGCAGTACACATGTGCTCACCAGACCCAGAGTGCGTTCCCAAGGGCTCCCGCCTTTTCTGTGTCTCTGGACTTAGAATCACACTGATTCGATCTGAATCTTTTGCTGCTTCTGTGTAGCATTGATGAGTTGCTCTAACTTCTCTGTGCTTCACTTTCTTTATTTTCCAAACAGGAATAATGATACTTAATTCCTGGGGGTTAGAACATATTAAATGGGTAAATCAGTGGGTGAATGAGTGTCAGGTATCTGACTCACACCAGTAGGAAGGTTCCCTTTTCCCTTTGGAGAAGCAGCAGAAGAGGCAGGAGGAATAGTACAGTCCCACCACCACCGCAACCACGAACTCTGATTTCTTTACCACTTACTGGGGGCCAAGCCTGTGTTTAGGCACTTCATCAGCACCATTTCTTCTGGTCACCAGGATGTTGCTTTCGGTTCTTACTTAGCTTCATCCTTAATTGATTTTGAAGGGGTTAAATTAAAAAAAATACTAAAACAATTTGAACTGGTATAATATGTACTATAGAAAATCTTGCTGGACTGAAATGAAAGGGGCAAAAACAAAACAAAACAAAAAAACCCCAAAAACCAGAGAAAATAGTCTTGCTTGGATTAAGAGGACAACAAATTAACATAGAACTCACAGTGTCTGCGGTTTCTGGGGGCTAATGCCAAACCTGCTTTACTGGGACATAGGTGAGACCTGTGGCCACACAAGGTTTAAGAAACATCTCTCCTGACCCATTCGTACACTCCAGTCCATGTTGAAGTGCTGCCGCTTCTGTTAGAGCTGATGAATCAATGCAGACAGCTGTTGCGCTTTTTGTCTGTGGTTCCTTGAGACTCAGACTTCAAATAAAGACTTTCACACTTTGTGACTTCTTTTGAATTCTATTGTATAAAACGAAGAGATTTTAAGAACTTAAGAAGATAACGCTTTCTGGTTTGAGGGCTGCCTCACAATGTCTACGCTTACCATTTAAGGTTTTACTTCTGGGAGCAGAAGTAGTGGGTTTTGCTGTGTAATCCTTTCCTGTTTTATTGAGGGCTTAACATGGAACCTGGAGGTTTGCCTACCATGAAGTTGATGTTCAGTACATGTAAGTGCAAACAAAAATGAGGACATGCTACCAAAGGAAGGTTTTGTGATTTAGACCATCAGTCGATCTGTCTGTTGGTCCATCCCTCCATACAGCCATCCACATATCTTACTCATCCATATATTTATTCATCTGTGTACTCATCTACCCGTTCATCTACCCATCCACCTATCTGTCCTTCATTTTTTCATCCATCCATCCATCCATCCATCCATCCATCCATCCATCCTTTATCAATCCTCCACCCATCTACCCACTCACCCATTCATGTATCCACTCATTTATCCACTCAACCACCCAGTGTTTCATTTATGCATCTGTCTATTCGTCAGTCCATCCATCTGCCCATCTATCCATCAATACATCTATCCACCCACCTATTCACTCACCCACCTACCCTGTCACCCATCCATACATCTGTTCATCCATGCACTCACCTACCCATTCATCCACCCTTTCATCTACCCATCCACCTATCTATCCTGCTTCCATCCATCCATCCGTTCATCCATTCATCCTCCACCCATCTACCCACTCACCCATTTATATATGCACTCATTCATCTCAACCCACCCACTCTTTCATACATCCATCTATTCATTCGTTAGTCTATCCATCTATCCGTCCGTCCGTCCATCCATCCATCCATCCATCCATCCATCCATCCATCCATCCATTAGTTCTGTCAAGTGAATATTCTAGCATGTGTTTCATCAGTCCTTGTTGTTGGACATTAGGTAGTGTTAAAGTGTTTGCTATTGATATTGATGCTTCTTTAGTGACATCTTAGTGGTTAAGAGTCTGGGCTAGGTAGGCACACTGCCTTAGTTTGAATTCTGACCCCACCTCATATTGTGTGACCTTGGATGATTCTTGATCTCTCTATACCTCAGTTTTCTCATCTGTAAGAGTAGAGATTACATCAAGATCTTTTTCTTATTTTTTAAAGGGTTAAAATACATAATCCATTTGAAGCATAGAACTGTGCTTAGTAAGTGCACATGGTTCCCATAACGTGGTGATGTTGAAACCTTGCACGTAGTCCTGGTTATTTCCTTAGGCTGTTTTCTGAAAGTGGAATTACTAACCAAAACATGTGACTATTTCAAAGGTTTTTCATGGGTGTTGCCAAATTGCCCTTCAGGAATGTTGTAAATTAGTCCAACATTAACAGCTCCCCCATATAAGAATGCCCATTTTACCTGAACATCTGCCAATGCTGGGCAGTTATTTAATTTTTGCCAATTTTGTGAAAATTGCCAATTCTTTGTTTTGTTTTTCAATACTTTTATTACTGGTGAATTTAAATATCTTTTATTTGTTTACTGGTGAATTTAAGTATCTATTGTTTATTTAGATATCTTTTATTTGTTTATTTTACTTAAGTATAATTTATTACCCCCACGCACTTCTTTTTCCTGACCTTTTCCATTAATATGTTCGTCTGTTTCTTAGAGCATAGAATTCATTTCAGTATTAAAAATAACTCTACCACCTGTGCTGCAAGTATTTTCCCCATAATGTTTTTTTAAAATCTAGATTATGACACTCTTTGATATATGAAAATTTAAAATAGTTATGTAATAAAAGCTTTTATGTTTTTCTGTAAGCTTAGAAAGACCTTATCTCTCACAAGTGTGTGTTTGCATTTTTTTTTTACATTTAATTATTGAGTTAAACTGGATTCATGTTGGTTAATGATATAAGGTAGGCATTTTATAATTTTCCTTTACTTAACCAGTGATCCAAATCCCACTTTATTGAATCTGGAATCTAAAATACCATTTTATTATATATAAAATTCTTATACACACATATTATATAGTACATGTAATATATATATGTATGTATATGTATGTTTCTGATGCAGTTCAGTTTTTTGTCTCTGCTTAGTTACTACCTTATTGTAGCTTTGTTTTTTAATAATTGGTAGTACAAGTCTTGAATTCTTTTTTTGTTTGTTTGTTTCAGAAATTTCTGGGCTATTCCTGTTTGTTATTTACTTAAAATAAACTTGTCAAGTTTAAAAAATCCAGATGGGATTTTGATTGAAATTGCTTTCAGTTGAAAAAATTAACATGTTTATAGTAATGAAACTTCCCATCCACAAATATAGCAGTGTCTCCATTTGGTAAAATCTTATTTTTTTAAATGTATCACAGTTAAGTTTTGTGGATTTCTTCATTTAATCCTGCACATTTCTTGTTAAATATATTTCTAGGCATTTTCTATTTTTGTTGCCTTTATAAATAGAATTTTTTTTCTACTATATTTTCTCACTGGTTATTGCTGATTGTTGATTAGATCTGTATTTGGTAACTACACATCTTTCTGAATTTTTAAATTCATTCTAAAGTATTTCAATTCATTCTCTTGGGCCATGAAGATATATGACTATGTACGCAAATCATATTTTAGAGAATCTTTTGTCTAGATTACTTCTCACTTTTATTTCCTGCCTTATTGCATTGGCTAGCAGTTCTAAACTGATATTAAAAATAACGGTTTTGGATGTCAGGCTTGAATTTTAATGGTGAAATTTTATGTACTACAGAACTTGGATGGGTGGGTGGTCATAGTTGTACTTTTGGATTAGGCCTTCTAAATGCTTCTCAAATACATGTGTCTGTTCATATGTCTGGCTGTTTCTATACTCACTTCACAACCTCTACCACGGTAGAAGTGAAAATAAAGAACGAGAATATATCTCAGTAGTATCATGGGCTACGTGATGGAAGTTGTAGTGGGGAAAACAAGTGGCAAATTTCATCCACCCTGGTTTTTGGTGCATCTTCCTGGACATGCTCATTCCACAGATTGCCCAAGGTTAACAAGGAACACTGAACTGACAAACTTGTCCATGTGGTTGTCAATCCTGCCTAATTTAGTCAGCCTCTTTTTCTGAGTTGGAGACCTATAAGTAGCTTTTCTGTCTTCTGTAATTTCTTTCTGCACCTGTCCCCTCCTCTGGCACCCACCACCCTCCACAGCCACATGGGGAAGAGCCTAGCAAAGGCAGTAACATTGCCTTCAAGTCATTTCATCCTGGGCATCAACGTACGTGAATCAGCTTTGTGCTCCACAGACTTGGGCTGTTCTGTTGGGATAGCCCAGACCAGCATTTCAGGTAATTGGGCTGTAATTGGGCTGATGTGGACAGCAGGTCCCCAGTGTGAGGCTTCTGTTTTTGGGAAGTTTCCCTGACTGGCAGGGAGTGAGGCGGTGACCTCTCTGTCTGTCTGAGAGCAGAGCTCCTATGACTCATTCTGGCTCCCACCTCCCACCCCCAAGCTCTGAGCTGGTGCGTCTTGTTCCATGGGCTGGTGTGGGTGGCGGTGTGGACGGCAGAGCAGGATGATGCCAATACACTCCTGGGAGGCAGTGCCAGGGTCTTTCTGGTGTGCGAGGTGCTGTCCTGGGACTGCTGGTACCCAGCTGCTGTGTGAATCTGCCCTGCTGGGGCTTAGCTTCTGATCTTTTGTCCTATGACACCTCCGCATTTCTCCCTCCTTCCCACTGATGTTTCTTTCTTTAGCTCTTGCATCTCCCAATTCTATTCTTTTTTAGATTGTGATAAAATACACATAACATAAAATTTACTATCTTAACCATTTTTAAGTGTACATTTCAGAGGTCTTAAGTACATTCACATTGATGTGCAGTCATAACCACTGTCCATCCACAGAACTCTTTTCATCTTGCAAAACTGAATCTATGTCCCCATTAAACACTAATCCCACATTCTCCCCTTCCCCCCAGTCCTTGGCAACCACGATTCCATTTTCTGCCTCTATGAAATCAAATACTCTAGGGACCTCAGGTAAGTGGAATCATACAGTCTTTTTGTGACTGGCTTATTTCATTCAGCATGATGTCCTCAAGGTTCATCCATATTGTAGTATATGTCAGAATTTACTTCCTTTTAAAGGCTGACTATACTCCATTGTGTGTTTATACCATGTTTTGTTTAAGCATTCATCCATTGATGGAAAATCGGGCTGCGTCCACCTTTTTCACCTTGTGAAATACTCCTCTTATCTTTTATAGCTGATGATAATAGTGGTCAAAGCACGTAGCACTTTTTTAAAAAGTTGTTCTTATTAATTTTTACAAGAATTAGAAATTTGCCACTATCATCATCTCCATTTTATAGCTGAGAAAACTGAAGCTTGGCGAAGTTACATAATTTGCCCAAAGTTACCTTTAAAAAATAGCTTAACTGAGATGTGTTCACATACCATATAACTCACCAATTCAAAGTATACAAGTCAGTGATTTTTAGTGTATTTACAGAGTTGTGCATCACCACAGTTAATTGTAGCACATTTTTATCACTTTCTAAAAGAAATGCTATACCCTTTAGTTATCACCCCCCTATTCCTGTGTCCCCACTGTAGCCCTGGCAACCGCAAATCTACTTTCTATCCCTATGGATTTGCCTGTTCTGGAATTTCATATGAATAGAGTGGCACAATGTATAGTCTCTTGTGTCTGGCTTTTTTCACTTAGCATAATATTTTCTAATTCTCCAAGTTTAGCATGTAGCATTAGTACTCATTTCTTTTTGTTTCCTAAAATTCCCTTTTTAAAAAAAAATAGACATGGATTACTAGGTATATTCCCAAAGGATTATAAATCATTCTACTATAAAGACACCTGCACATGTATGTTTATTGCAGCACTATTCACAATAGCAAAGACTTGGAACCAACCCAAATGTCCATCAGTGATAGATTGGGTAAAAAAATTGTGGCACATGTACACCATGGAATACTATGCAGCCATAAAAAAGGATGAGGTCATGTCCTTTGCAGGGACATGTATGAAGCTGGAAACCATCATTCTCAGCAAACTAACACAGGAACAGAAAACCAAACACTGCATGTTCTCACTCATAGTGGGAGTTGGACAATGAGAGTACATCACACACTGGGGCCTGTTGGGGGTGGGGACTAGGGGAGGGATAGCATTAGGAGAAATACCTAATGTAGATGACAGGTTGATGGGTGCAGCCACCAGGGTACGTGTATACACGTATGTAACAAACCTGCACGTTCTGCACATGTACCCCAGAACTTAAAGTATCAAACAACAACCACAACAACAACCACCACCACCAGTCGCTACAAGCATTAGAAAAGGGAATCTCTCCCATGAGGCTGGGCATTCTTTAGAGAAGGGGTTCTCAAAGTGTGGTTCCCAAACCTGGGGACTTGGAAATACAGATTCTTAGCCTTACCCCAGACCTACTGAATCAGAAACTCCGGATGTGAAGCCCAGCCATCTATGTCTTAACAAAGCCTTCAGCTGACTCTGATGCACACCAGAGTTTGAGAACCATTGCTTTGGAGAAACTTGCCAGGAAAGAGACAAAGAGAAAACCACCACCACCACCACCAGCAGCAACAGTAGCAACGACAGTCCAGGCAACACCTGGTAATGAAAAGCCATGCTCACAGTACCTAGAGCAAGGTACAATTTAATACAGTGGCTGAAGAGCTCAGGCTCTGCAATTGTCACAGCCGTGGATTTGAACCCCACCTTTGGTACTTGCTGGCTGCCACTTCCCTTAACCCCTGCATCTGCAAAACAGGGATAATGATTCCTGCCTCTTAAGGTTGTTCCAAAGACTCAGTGAGACCTTACCTGTAAGGCACTTAGCACAGAGCAGCACATTAAGTGAAAGCCACTATACCAGAAAGGAAACTCAAGCAAACCCATCCTCTGCAAAAGTGTTAACATCTCTGTGAGTTCAACATCCTGTGGAACAGAAGTCTGAATGGGGTACTCACACCCTGGTGGGTACAGGCAGACTTGGTTTGGGGGCACGGGTAGATTTGTGAGGCTCAAGTTCCAGATCCTCAGTTTTCCTGTAGGCTCTCCTGAAACTGATCTGCCTGCAAAGAGGGGCATGAAGCAAATTCTCTTTCCCTGTGTTCTCTTTCCACAGGAGCCCTTCTCCCACGTAACAAAAGAAAGGCACAGTTCTCAGCCATCCCAAATCTGAATATGATGCATCATATAGTATAAACTTGCAGAGCTCCAACAGAGGATAAATGGAAATACTGAGGTTGTGCGCAATGATTAGATAATAAATCCATTTGCAAGTGAACAGTTCAAATGACTGGGTAACAAGTCCTTATCCAAGTCAAGTGGTTCCTACATAATTGAAGGAAGCCCTAATTGGGCTGTAAGTTGGTAGATCATTAAAAATAACTTTTGATGATAAAAAAAAAATAGAGCTGAGGTGTCACTACGTTGGCCAGTCTCATCTTGAACTCCTGAACTCAAGTGATCCTCCCACTTCGGCCTCCCAAAGTGCTGGGGTTACAGGTTTAAGCCACTGTGCCCAGCCCTGTTTTCTAAGATTACTTTTTGAACTCAGACATCTGAGTTCACAGCCCCAGTGTTCACCCACATTGCTGTCCTGTCTCCTCCTGCAGACATTGTATACAAGTTCATATTTACCTGTTGATTTCTTCTCAGCTTCCCCTCATATCAAGAGACTGGGGTTCAGCTTTGTACCTCTCTTGCTTACTGTCATGTGGCACATAAGGGCTTTGTAAATTAAAAATTGGTAACTTGAAAATAAGCGCTTAGTCTATTGAATGCTGTGTGTTGGACGGTGTTGCAAACTAAACTCATGCAAGGAGTCACTTGTGTTAGTATTCTGTGCATGAGGGTTATGTGTCATGCTTTGCCATTAGAAATGAGAACAGACAAGTGAGAAAATGTTCATTAAAGGGCTCTGAAACAGTGTGAATTATAAATGTATTGTTGGTGGGGATGTGTTACCATTTGCAATTAGATTCAGGAGCTGATGAACAACCCATGAGATGGAGGTTTGCACACAGTGGCCTTGGTCCTGTGGCCAGCTGTGATAGCTGGGGTTTCCACAGTCTCAAGGTCACTGGCCTATGTCATAAAAGACTGGTTACTGAGGACAAGCTGGGAAGGTGACCCTTAGTCCAGAGGCTGGAGCCATCTGGGGTGAGGAGTAATTACCTGCTTGAGGCCCCTGAGCTGCTAAGTGCAGACCCAAGTCTCTGGGATTCCGAAGTCCCTGCCTTGCCCTGCTCTCTCTAGCCTTGGATGTGGACAGGCTGTGTTGGAGGCTGGTCAGGGACCAAAACATTCTCTGAAAGTAGGAGCTGTTTGCAGCTTCCTGACTGCAGGTTTCTTTTGGAGAGGCAATGGAAATGGAAGGGGTGGTCTGAAAGCAGTGCCATGGCTTCAGAGTATTCTGTAGAGAGTCCAGTGATTATTGCTATGTGGTCCCTGAGAAACAAAATGTCTGTGCACAAAAATTCCCCGTGCTCTTCTAGAATAGACACCCAGAGCTCTAGCTGGAGCCTGGGGGCCATTCCCTGGGGGTCTGGGCTGCCCCTGAGAATTCCCTCCCTTCCCTCCAGCCAGGTCACTGGAGCCTTATAGTATCAAACATGGGGATGGTATTAATCACTCCCATTCAGTGAGTGCCCATTCTGTGCCAGGCATGTAACTATGTGCTTTGCATCAATTAGCTCATTAATTTTTGACAATGTGGTATTTATTATTAACTTCGTTTTACAGATGAGGAAACTGATGCATAGAGAAGGGGAAAACTTGCAAAACTCTATAAGGATGTCACTCAGACTGTACTTTATTTTTCTCAGAAAAAAATTTAAACACTATATGTAAAGAGTCATCGTAATATGGAGTAGAGACAATGTAAATTTTCTTTGTGACTTATTGGCAAATACAGTAGCTTGGGCATCGTCTGTATTCTTGGTTGCCATGTTCCTCACTTTTGTGGTTCATCTCAGTCTGTTTATTAATTGGAATCTCTTTTTCTGCCATTATTTTGTGTTCTGAGAAGTTCTCACCCTTGAGGGTGGACAGAGGTGAGCAAGAGGCATGACTGGGAGAAACAACTAAGTATCAAGGAAGAAGTTAAGGTTGGGAGATAAATGTGGCTTTGGTGATGATTTGACGCAGGGCACCTTCATGGAATTGGTAAAGGAAACAGAGGAGGAAGCTCAGTGCTCGGGGATCACTGGGAAGCCTTTCAATTGAGGGGCATCAACAGCATCATAGTAGCCTGGGAGGAGCAAGCATTGTCAGTCATTGGACCATATCGTGGTGGCAGGTCCATTATGACTTCCCTCCTTTACATTGAAGACACCATAGCACCAGGTTACAAAATTGGGAAACAGTTCTAGAGGGAACGTGTGATAGCATGTGGCAGTGATCCATTTAACACCTCCATTTCCTAGAATACATTCCTAAGCTTAAGCAGGTATATCTGTGCTCCCAGGGCCCAACACAGTGTCTTTCACATAGTGGGTGCTTATGCAATAAACCCTCTTGAATGAGTGAGTTCAAGCCCCATGCCTTTAATTGTCAAATAGGCTGACTCCCTAGGAGAAAGGCTTCTCCTTAGCTGCCTTCCCAAACCTGCTTCCCTATTCTGAGTTTCTCTCCAATTGCTTTCCACCTAGATGTCCTCTAATTACAGCTACTCTAGATCCACACCATGTCTGTTTTCCAAATCTTCCATCACCCTCAATGCATTAGTCTTTAGTGTTGTTGTCCTCATGGCTCAGGGATCTGTCTTAACTATCTCAACCTCGTGCCTATGGAAAGTGTTCCTCAAAAACTTCATGGTACAGACACAAAGATGATTATGATCCCAAAGTTCTCCATGTATCGTGGCTACCATGGTTCTAACTTGAAATCTCCTTGCCTTTCCCTGGCCCCCAACCAGGAATATGCAACAAGACTTACATACTGGCCAAATAAAGTCTCAGGGCAACTCTACTGAAATACAGAGCTTTGCATGATGGGATTTCCTAGTGTAGTGCATCAGAAGATAACTGTTGTGAGATGCCCACCCAAATATCTAAAGGAATTGTGGGGTCCTGGTATTACTAAATTCATTGACTCTAGCTTTTTATAGACTTGCTAATCTGTTACCTTGATTCCTGGCAATGATTAGTTAGCAAAGCCAGTTTCCCATTCAAAACAATTTCTGAAAGGCCTTGTAGGTCTTGCCATGAGGAATAGACTTAATCCTGTTGGGGAGTCATTGCAGAGTTTTAAAAGGGGAATAAGACAATACAATTTATATTCTAGAAAGCTCAGCCTGGCTTCTGAGTGGAGATGGGATTGGAGGAAGGAGATTGAAGGCAGAAAATGAGTTGGGAGCCATTGCAATAGTTCTGGTTAAAGGCAATCACTGGGTCTGTGATCTGTTAGAAGAGCTTCTTCTAACATCTTGACAGTTGCATCACTGCATTACTTTATCTTCAGAGCACCTAAGGGCAGTTTCCTTTGTGGTGACAACTGCTGTACTTGAGTTTATTGAGAAAGCACTAGAGAAAAGGCATATCCAAGATCTTCATTTCCTCTTGCTCAGATATCTCCATGTTGGCATGGTGGTGATGTCCCCAGGGCGATGGGACTTAAAAACTGCAGCTTCCTACTACATATAAAGAGAGGACACAGATGTCTCCAAGGAAGCCTCCATAAACCTGTCCAGGGAACCTTAGAGAATGTCCAGAATTTTCAACCTTTTTGGAATGTTAGAATAGGACAAAGCCGTTGCAAGCCCAAATGGCATTATGAAACTATTCACAGTGCTTCTACAAGATATAGAAAATGATTTTCAACTCATTCCATCCGTGACTGCTCCCCAGCCTGCTGCAACTATGGTGCCTTTGAGATTCTTAGGGTAACTTGAAATGCACACAGCAGAGATCCTGCAGTAATATTTAAGAGGTTGTTTTGACCACTGATTTTGTGACTCTAACTTCTTCGTCTCCTCCTAACCCTATACTTCTCCCAGGGAACTACCTCAACCTCACCCACAAGAGATATCAGCTATTCAGGGTTGTAGGGTAGAAATGGCTGTGGGAAGAACGTTATCAGGAGACACAGGGTACATTTTCTTGTTGCTATAACAGTCACCCTTTTCTGTGGATCTTTGAGTCTGTTTTTGGAATATCTGGAAACACATATTCTTTGTTGTGGGAATTTTTCAAAATTATGTTATTGATTTTCTCCTTTTTAGTTTTCTGTTCTCACTTTTTTGAACTTAATGTTATTCAGATGTTGGATTTCTTGGTCCTCTATATTTCTTGCATTTCCTCTCCTGTATTCCTTCTGATTATGTTACTGTATTTCAGAAGATTTCCTCAATTTCATCTTCTAATCCTTCTGCTTTTGCACTGATGTGTTTAGTTTTCAAGAACTTCATTTTTTGGTTCTGTGAATATTCCTTTTTTTGTTTTACCTTGTTCTTATTTTGCATGTCAATTATTTTCTCTTGTCTCTTGAAGGATACTTATTTAATAGCTTTATGGAGGTATAATCTATGTACAACAAATTGTACATATTTAAACACATCTTTTGAGGCACTAAATAGATAATGATACTTCACAACCCAATTCAAAATAATTTAAAAATAGTAGATGTGTGTTTATGGGTGTGTGTATTTTCCATTCATCAACATTCCCAACTTGACCCTTGTTTAGAGAGAGTTATAACTAATCCAAAGAAAATGTGCAGACCTTAAGAGAGGTTAGTGTTGTTTTTGGTAACAAATGGAATAAAAGGAAATTCTTACACCACTGTCTGCCAATTCAAAGTCATCTTCAAATCTCACATAATTCCTGGATTCTTAGGCTTCCTTCTAAATGTTTTCATACATTAATCTACTTAGTTATTTCAGGTATTTTAAAATTGTATTCATTCTTTGGTAGGTAAAACATGCTGATGGTACAAAATTCAAAAGGAGCAAAGGGGTAAATAGGGAAAGTAGTTTCCTTCAGACATCTCCTAGACATGACTAGAGTTTGTTACCAGTTTTGTGAACTTCCTTCCAAAGATATTCCGTGCATGTTCAAGCTTATATGTTTATAGAGAAACAGTTTTTTCTTGTTTGGGACACTGTTTTTTTTCTGTATTGCAACCTATGGCAATCAGAAGGGTCTTTCCAAGATGATGATTAAAAGGGCCTTCAAACTTGAGTGTAACTTTTTATGCAAGGGACATACCATATTTCACCAAACCCAAGATAAGAGCTCCCACTAAGACAGAAAACTGTGCAGCCAATTAAACTATGATACTCTCTCCATTGTAGAATGTATCCTGATTTCAGAGATGTTAAAATGTGAAAAAAGTGTTTTCAGCATCAGTGAAATGTGGTACTTCATGTTCTCATTATTCAGTGCCATTCACACACTGTCATCATTATAGATTTCATCAATAAAAATGATGACTCTCATAATTTGCATTATGCCTGTCTATTTAATTCTGGAGAGAAAAGTGGCTGTGAATACAGAGCCTTGCACTATCCTTGGCCAAAAAATTTCTATCCTGTTTCAATTTGGGCTGACTTTCCTCGAGGCTTAGTGCATCTCTTGTCACCCTGGATGCCCTTCACCATCAGCTTGGGGATCCTCTGCCTTTTTTTTTTTTAGCTGTGCTGCGTCTCTTATATGTTGAGTTTCATGTATACTCTTTGTTGATTTATATCCTTGTTATGGTAGAGCACATCCTCAAGTAGATTCTTCAGAAAGTTAGATGGAAAGTTAATCTTTTGAAGTTTCTCATTTCTGAAAATGTCTTCATTCTACTTTCCCATCTGATTGATGATTTGGCTAAGTATAGAATTCTAGGTTGAGAATCATTTTTGTTAAGGTTTTGAAAGATTGCTTCCAGTGTTCAATGTTGCTGTTGAGAAATCTGAAGCCATTCTGATTCCTGGTTCTTCCGTTGTAAAACTTTATTTTCCTCTCCAGAAGATTTCAGAATCTTATCTTTGAAATCCCATTCTGAATTTTTGTAGGGATATGTACTGGGTTAGGTCTATTTTTGGTCATTGTGTGGGATTCCTGGTGGGCTCTTTGAATCTGGAAACACATATTCTTTGTTGTGGGAATTTTTCAGAACTGTGTTATTGATTTTCTCCTTTTTAGTTTTCTGTTCTCATTTTTTTGAACTTATGTATTTGAGATGTTGGATTTCTTGGTCCTCTAAATTTCTTGCATTTCCTCTCCTGTATTCCTTCTGATTGTGTTACTATATTTCAGAAGATTTCCTCAATTTCATCTTCTAATCCTTCTGCTTTTGCACTGATGTTTTTAGTTTTCAAGAACTTCATTTTTTGGTTCTGTGAATATTCCTTTTTTATTTCACCTTGTTCTTATTTTGCATGTCAATTATTTTCTCTTGTCTCTTGAAGGATACTTATTTAATAGCTTTATGGAGGTATAATTTATGTACAACAATTCGTACATATTTAAAGCATAACATTTGATAAGCTTTGACATATTTTACCTGTGAAATTGTCACCTCTGTCAGTCTAATGAACATATCTATCATTTCCAGATGTTTTCTCTTGCCTCCTTGTAATCTATCTACTCCTTCCACTGCTTCCCACCCTCATTAACCATACTGATCTGTTTTCTGCCAGTGCAGATTAGTTTACATTTTCACAACTTTATATAAATGCAATCATACAATGTGTACTCCCTTTTGTCTGGCTTCTTTCAGTATAATTACTCTGAGATTCATCCATGTTCTTGTGTGTATCAGTAATTCATTCTTTTTTATATCTAAGTAATAGCTCATTGCTTGGATACACCACAACATATTTATCCATCACTTATTGCCTAATATGTGCCTTGTTTCCACTTTTTGGCTTTTACAAATAAAGCTGCAATGAACATTCATGCACAAATCTTTGTAAGGACATATGCTTTTATTTCTTTTGGGTAAATGCATAAGTGTGGGATGGGGGAATCATATAGTAGATATATGTTTAAGTTTTTAAGAACCTGCCAAACTATTTTCTAAAATGGTTGTATCATTTTACATTCCCACCAGCAACGGATGAGAGTTCCAGTTTACCCACATTTAACACTTAGTATGGTCAGTATTATTAATTTTGACCATTTTTATAGGTGTATAGTGGTAACTTATTGTGGTTTTAGTTTGCACTTCTTTAATGACTACTTATGTTGAGGTCTTTTTATGTGCTTATTTGCCATCTGTTTACCTTCTTTGGTGGAGTATCTGCTCAAATATTTTGCTCATTTAAAATAATTGAGTTGTTTTCTTATTATGGAGTTTTATGAGCTCTTTACTCTGGATACAAGTCTTTATCAGATACATATTTTTTTTTTTCTCAGTGAGTGACTTCTCCTTTTTAAATTTTTTTTTTAAAGCAAAAGAACAGAAGTTTTAACTTTGATGAAGTCCTGTATCAATTTTTTTTTCTTTATGGATGGTGCTTTTGGTGTCCTATCTAAGAAACCTTCGCGTAAGCCAAGGTCATGAGGATTTTCTTCTAGAAGTTTTAGAATTTTAGGTTTTTTTGTTTAAATCTATGATCCATTTTGAGTTAATTTCTGTATATGGTGTGAGGAATGGACTGGAGTTTGTTGTTTTTTTTTAAAACACGTGGATAGCCAGTTGTTCCAGTACCATTTATTGAGAGGACTGTACTCTCTGTGCTCAACTGCTTTTGCTTCTTTGTCAAAATCAGTTGTCAATATATGTGTGGATCTGATTTTGGACTCTTTATTCCATTGGTCTATTTGCTTATTTCTACACAAGTATCACACTGTTTTGATTACTATACCTTATAATAGTCTTGAAATCAGGTAGGGTTAGCAATCCAACTTTGTTCTTCTTTTTCAGAGGTTTTCTTGTTGTTGTTGTTGATTTAGGTTCCTTTCATTTCCATGTGAGTTTTAGAATAAGCTTATCAATTTTTACAAAAAAACTTGCCAGAATTTTGATTGGATTTATGTTAATTCCATAGACTAGTTTGGAGAATTGAAATCATAAAAATATTGAGCTTATGACCTGGGAACGTGGTCTTCTTATTTATGTAGGTCTTTACAATTTGTTCTCAACAATATTTTTATAGTTTTCAATGTATAAGTCTTGCATATCTTTTGTCAGATTGAGCCTTAAGTATTTCATATATTTTGATGAATTGTGAATAGTATTTTTAAAAATTTCAATTTCTGATTATTGCTATCATATAGAAATATGATTGATTTTGGTATGTTAACTTTCTGTCATGCAGCCTTACTAAACTTACATATTAGTTCTAGCAGCTTTTTTAAAAGACTTGACCCGGTTATCTCCATAGACAAACATGTCTTCTGGGAATAAAATCAATTTTGCTTCTTAGTTTCCAACCTGGATGCCATTTATTTATTTTTCTTGCCTAATTGCACTGGGCAGAATCTCTAGTAAATATTGAATAGAAGTGGTAAGGGAGGCATCCTTGTGTCATTCCTGATTTATGTTTCACCATTAAGTGTGATGCTGGTACAGGTTTTTTTGGAGTTGCATTTCATCAAGTTGGGGAAATTCCCTTCAGTTACTAGTTGCTGAAATTAAAAAAATCAAGAATGGATGTTGGACTTTGTCATTTTTTTTTCTGGATCTGTTGAGTTGGTTATATGATTTTCCTTCTTTATTTTGTTAATATGGCAGATTACATTGATTTTTTTGAATGTTAAACCAGCCTTGCATTCTGGGGATAAATGCCACTTGGTCAGGATGTATATTCCTTTTTATATATTGTTGGATTGTATTTGTTAAACTTGTTTGTAGAACTTTTGCATTTATTTGTATAATAGATACTTGGTTGTAGTTAGTATTCTTATAATATATTGAATTTTTGGTGGCAAGATAATGTTGCTCTCATAGAATGAATTGGGAAGTATTATGTTCTCTTCAGTTTTCTGGAAGAGTTTGTGTAGATTTTGTGTGTGTGTGTGTGTGTGTGAATGGTGTAATTCACCAGTGAAGTTTTTTTTGTGGAAAGATTTTTAAGCTACAAATTCAGTTTCTTTAATAAATTAGGGCTGTTCAGGTTATCTATTTAGGCTCTTGAGTGAGCCCTGTCTTTGTGTCACTCTAGAAATTTATTCATTTCATATAAGTTGTCAAATTTATTGGCCAAAAGCATAATATCCCCTGATTCTTCTTTTAGTATTTTGAAAATTTGTAGTAATGCTACCTCCCTTGTTCCTGATACTACTTTGGCATCTCTCTTTTTTCCCTATTGATTTTTCTCATTGAATCAACTTTTGGTTTCATTGAAAAATCATGTTAATGTTTTCCATTTTATTAGTATCTCCTCTGATCATCATTATTTCTTTTTTTCTGCTTCTTTGGGTTTATCTTGTTCCTTTTTTAAAAAAAGTTTCTTAAGGTAGAATCTGAGGTAAGGTAGAATTTGAGACCTTGCTTCTTTGTTAATACAGGCTTTACCAACATCCCACAAATTTGATACATGGTATTTTCTTTTTTTTTTTTTTTTAGATGGAGTCTCACTCTGTCACCCAGGCTGGAGTGCAGTGGCGCAATCTCAGCTCACTGCAAGCTCTGCCTCCTGGTTTCATGCCATTCTCCTGCCTCAGCCTCCTGAGTAGCTGGGACTACAGGCACCCGCCACCACGCCCAGCTAATTTTTTGTATTTTTAGTAGAGACTGGGTTTCACCATGTTAGCCAGGATGGTCTCAATCTCCTGACCTCGTGATTTGCCCGCCTCAGCCTCCCAAAGTACTGGGATTACAGGTGTGAGCCACCATGCCCAGCCGGCGTTTTCATTTTAATCGTGTTTAAAATACTTTTATAATTTCCTTCTGAAGTATATTGCTTAATTTCCAAATATTTAGGGATTTTCCAGAGAGATTTCTGTTATAAATTTCTAACTTAATTTCATTTTCATCTGAGAAATAGTTTGTGTGACATCAGTCCTCTTAACTGTATTGAATCTTGTTCTGTGGTCTAAAAATAGGTCCCCATTCCCCAGGCTGTGGACTGGTACTGGTCCGTGGCCTGTTAGGAACTGGGCTGCACAGCAGGAGGTGCATGGCAGGCACGTGATCATTACCACCTGAGCTCTGCCTCCTGTCAGATCAGAGGCAGCATTAGAGTCTCATAGGATTGTGAGTCCTTTTGTGAACTGCACATGCAAGGGATCTAGGTTGTGTGCTCCTTATGAGAATCTAACTAATGCCTGATGATCTGAGGTGGAACAGTTTCATCCTGAAACCATCCCCCCACCACCCCACCTCCTATCTACCCGAGTCTGTGGAAGAATTGTCTTCTATGAAACGGGTCCCTGATGCTAAAAAATGTTGGGGACCATAGTCTAGACTATGGGCTATGTTGACAAATATTATGTATGGGCTTAAAAATGTCTATTCTGCTGTAATTGTGTAGAGTACACTGTAAGTGTCAGCTAGGTTAGTTTGGTTAATAGTGGTGTTCAGATTTTTCTATATCTTGATTTTTTATATACGCTTATTTTTCTGGGTACATGTTCCATTAATTTTTGAGAGGTATATTTAAGCCTTTTACAGCAATTGTGGATCTATCTCTTACTTCTATCGGTTTTTGCTTTTTGTATTTTGAAGGTCTGTTATTAGGTACATGAATGTTAAATTTATGTCCTCTTGATGAATTGGCCCTTTTATTATTATGAAATTACCTTTCTTTTCCCTGGTGGTATACCTTGCTGTAAAATATGCATTTGAAGATATTCAAATGGTCATTCCATCCTTCTTTTGATTAGTAGTACCATGTCATATCTTTTTCCAGCCTTTTAATTTGACTGATTTCTGTGCCTGCATTTAAAGTGTTTTCCATGTAGCCAGCATATAGTAGGTTCTTGCTTTTTTATTCAGTTTGATAAACTCTTTTAATGGAAGTGTTTGGACCATACACATTTAATTTTGTTATTGATATGGCTAGGCTTAATTTTGTCATCTTAAAGTTTGTTTTCTATTTTGTCCTTTCTGTATATTTTCCCCCCCACCTTCTTTTATATTAGTTGAATATTTTTGAAAAGTTTTAAATCTCCTTAGTTGGAAAATTAGCTATAGAGTTTGCCTTGTTATATTTTAGTGGTTGCTTTACAACAGTACTTTCAATTTTTGCTTATCTGGAGATGTCTTTATTTTGCCTTTATTTTTAGAAGTTATTTTTGTGAGATATCAGATTCTTGGTTAAGGGTTTTTTCTTTTAGCGCTTTGAATATGTTGCCCTATTGCCTTCTGGCCTCCACTGTTTCTGATGACAAGTCAGCTATTAATATTCTTGTAATTCCCTTGTATTTGATGAGTCGTTTTCTCTGCTGCTTAAAAGATTTTCCCTTTATCTTTGGCTTTTAACATTTGACTATGATGTGTCTGGTTGTGGACATCTTTGCCTTTGTTTCGCCTGGAGTTTATTGAGATTTTTGAATGTGTAAATTAGTGTTTCTTATCAAAGATGTATTCAGCCATTAATTCTTTTAATATTTTATCTTTCCTTTTTTCTCTCTCTTCTCCTTCTCGTACTTCCATTAAGCAAATATTGATGTGCTTGATGGTGTCCCACATTTCTCTAAGGCTCAGTTCATGAAAACTTTTTTTTTCTTTTGGTTCTTCAGATTGTGTAATCTCTGCTGACTTACCTTCACGTTCACTGATTCTTTCCTCTACCAACTCAGATCTGTTGAATCTATTGTTAAGCCCTGGTAGGAATTTTTTTCATGTTAGTGATTGTACTTTTCAACTCCAAGATATCCATTTGTTTTTTAAATTTCTCTCCATTGGTTGATATTTTCATTTTGATGTATCATAGTCATCATACTTTCCTTTAATTCTTTAAACAGGTTTCCGTAAGTTCTTTGAACATATTCATAACAGCTGTTTTGAAGTCTTTGCTAAGTTCACCATCTGGGCTCCCGCAACGACAATTTATATTGCTTGCTTTTTACCCCTGTGTATTTATCATACCTTCATGTTTCTTCTCATGTGTTGCAGTTTTTGTTTGAAAACTGGGCATTTCAGATAATATATTGTAGGAAGTTGGGGTACTGATTTGCTCCCTCAACCCCATCCAGGGATTGTTGTTGTTTTTGTTTGGTCATTTATTTATTTGTCTAATGACTAGGTTGACCAAATTCTGTAAAGTCTTATTTTCCCCGCAGTTTGCAGCTTCTGATGTCCCTGCTTAGCATTTTCCCCTTGTTTTTATCTTTTAATATGGTTTCCGGCCGGGCGCGGTGGCTCAAGCCTGTAATCCCAGCACTTTGGGAGGCCGAGACGGGTGGATCACAAGGTCAGGAGATCGAGACCATCCTGGCTAACCCGGTGAAACCCCGTCTCTACTAAAAAATACAAAAAACTAGCCGGGCGAGGTGGCGGGCGCCTGTAGTCCCAGCTACTGCGGAGGCTGAGGCAGGAGAATGGCGTAAACCCGGGAGGCGGAGCTTGCAGTGAGCTGAGATCCAGCCACTGCACTCCAGCCTGGGTGACAGAGCGAGACTCCATCTCAAAAAGAAAAAAAAAAAAAAAAAAAATATATATATATATATATGGTTTCCTAGGGATTCCCCCTGGGTCGACTAAGCCACTTATTGGTCAAATTTTGTGCTTATGCCCCTTTAACCAGTTAGATTTTCATGCTTTATCATTAGATTTTTGTGTATCTTGGAGACTAGGGTCATTGTAGTTTGTTGTTCAGTCAGTTGATCAGAGATTGTGCTCCAACCCGTTGAACTAATACAGCCCCCACTCTTTGCCGATGGATCCAGGTTGGGGAATACTTTCAGGTTTGCTCCACATCTGGCTCTGAGCAATCCTGAGTATGTGCAACCTAACACATATGCCCAGGCTTCTGGCTTCTTGTGGATAAGAATGATCCTAGGAGAGCCTTCCTTGATGGTCTCTTTCCTTGGTTCTCTCTGTTAAGCTTATGACTGGTCTGCCACTTCATGTGTTCACTGGTTTCATGGAGCTACCAGTTCCCTCTTAACTGGTTAGCCACCAAGGTTTCCTTTGTTTTCAGCAGTGTCCTTGAGTATGATCTTATCTATGTCCTGTTCTAAATAAACTTGGTTCCCTAAGGCATAGCTTTAGGCTTGCCAGTTTTTATGGCCTCTTTCCCTTTGGGCAGAACTTTTACACCACTGCACTGAGGCTGGGGTTGGGAACAGAAGCTCACATTACCAAAAGTGGCACTTCCACTCTAGGCATGGGCACTGAGGAAAGGATGGTAGTACTCTAGTCTTCTCAGCTTGCCCCCAGTGCATGTAACCTCTACCCTATAAACAGTCTGGGTTGGGGGATGATTGAAGCCCCAGTATTCTGTTCCCCTGTCAAGCTTACAGTAGAGCCCTTGTCCTACAAATGCGAGCTGGGCTGGGGAAGAGATCCCTAATCTCTCACCTGTACCCAAGCATCAATAACATGGAGCTGCAGAGGCAGGGGGCGAGGGGCTCCGGTGGTTTTGCCTCCCTCCTATAGTGGAACTGGAGCCCTAGACTGGGAGCTAAGGGGAGACATAATTCCTTTGTCTTGGCTGTACTGCCTGTAGTAGCGATTCTATAACATAGAGCTGAACAGGGGCTTGGGGAGAGGTTGTGGATTTAATGCCACAGACTCTTGCTCTTATTACTGAGATGCCGATTCATAGTAGATATTGTTTAGTAGGTAGATATTGTAGATATTATTTAGTAGTTTTTTTTGCTAGTAGATATTATTATTATTTTTAATGATAGATATTAGTAGATTTTTTTTTTTCTGCTTGAGATGGTCTTGCTTTGTTGCCCAGGCTGGAATGCAGTGGCACAATCACAGTTCACTGCAGCCTCTACCTCCTGGGCTCGAGCAGTCCTCCCACCTCAGCCTCTTGGGTAGCTGGGACTATAGGCACATCACATACCACCATGCCCAGCTAATTTTAAAATTTTTTGTAGAGACAGCATCTCATTATGTGCCCAGGCTGGTCTCAAACTTCTGGGCTCAAGTGATCCTCCTGTCTCATCCTCCCAAAGTGTTGGGATTATAGGCATGAGCCACCATGCTTTGCTGTTTGGTTGTTTGTTTGTTTCGTTATTGTTGTTGTTGCTATTGATACTTCCTTACTTTCTGGCACTGCAGGATGCTCCAGGCTCATTTTGTATATTCCATCTTTCAACCCTAGAGTCAATCATTTTTCTAAGAAGCCCTTGCTCCTTTTATTGGAGAATGATATTAGAACCAAGATCTGAATGGTAGGTATTATTCATCTTTTCTTTGTGTTTGGGCTAACAAATAGTTGCAGTTTAATGAGGAAAGATGCCTTGGCTGGTCTTTCATTCAGTAAATATGTATTGAATGTCAAGCTTTGTACATGGGATTAAATTGTTAATTATTTAAAACTTGCTCTAAATAGAACTTCAGTTTTAAAATACATAGCAATTAGAAATTACTTCATAATTCAATGTTATTTCAGTAAAATGTTATAGTAAATTAGAGTAGGATTATACAGTTATTTTTTGTTGTGCCAAAATCAGTCTCTTTGTTTTATGAAGTCTTTCATTTCATTGCTGGTTTTAAAAACAAATGCTTCTTATTGGGAAAAAACTTATGGATGAATATTGATTTGAGTTACAAAATGTTCCTCAAATCCCTTTGCAACATGTATGTGGAAAATTTCAAACATACACAAAAATAGAATCTTATATTGAACTCCTATGAACCCATCATCCCGCTTCAACCATTTGAACTCATGAGCAATCTTATTTCATCAAACCTGACATTATTTTCTGGATTAGCAAATTATTTTTGAACTTAAAATAGATGTCAGTGTCTTTTTGTGACTCAGACATACATAATGGAGGAAGCTTAAATAAATTCTAAGGAACACTTAACACTTGGCCTTTTTAAGAGCAGGTGAGTGACTAATTGTCATTCACTTCAGAAGATGAAAGCTTCATGCCCCAATGTCTTAGAAGCTGTGGGTTGAATGGCACCAAGAATATTTGTAACAAGTGAGGATTTGAAAAAAATGGGGATTCCCTCATCCGGGTCGTAGAATTCAGATTCCAGTCCTCTTGAATAGCAGGGAGCGTGCTTGTTGCTAAAGCGCATTGCTCACACTGTGGTTGGCTGACTTTCAGGAGCAAAATATGCCAAGTGTTTTTTCAGTTCAGTCTGGGTTAGGGTTTCTCAGGTCAGTCAAACAATTACTTGTGGACTGCTGGAACTTCTGCATGTAGCTTAGGCCACAGCAACTAAGTGTAGTTCTTGGACATGAAAGTAAGAATTTGAAATGTATGGGCTGAGATTCATAGACTGTAGAATGAGATTTGTAGACTCAGTTATCCAGTGAATGTTTCCTGAGCACTTACTGTGGGCCAGGTGCTATGCTGGGGACACAGCAGTGAACAGGACAGACATAGAGCCAGCTACATGGGGCTTGCAGTCTAGGGGTAGAAGTGAATCGTCACCATGAATCCCACACATCGCTAATTACCATTGTGATAGGTGTTATAAAAGGATAGAAAAGAGTGCTCAAATATGAGGGTCTCCAATTTTATCTAAGATGTCAGGGATGTCAGGGATGATGCTCCAAGGAAGTGACATTAAACTAGGACTGAAGGAATGGATAGATGTTGGTGAGGCTGTGTGTGTGTGTGTGTGTGTGTGTGTGTGTGTGTGTGTGTATGTGTGTTGCAAAGGTGTATGGGAGTTGAGAGTGTTCCAGTGAAAGGAAACAATGCCCACCACGGCTCTATGGTGGGAAAGAACAGAACATGCCCTTGGAATCGATAGAAGGTGACTCAATCGAAGTGTGGTCCAGGAGTGGAGCAGGCAGGTAGCATCTAGACCATGCTTAACCCTGTAGAGAGGCCTGAATTTCATTCTTAGCTCAGTGGGAAACCAACAAAGGGTTTGAGGACAGGGTCTTACAGAGTTGGCTTTACAGTTTAAGAGTCACCCTATGAAGAGCACACTGGCCATGGGTCAAGACTTTAGACAAGAAGACCATGTGGGAAGCTGCCACAAAGGTCTGGGCGAGAGGTTTGGTGACTTGGTGATAGAGAAGTGGGTGGACCTGAGATGTAATTCACAGTGTTAGTGTTGTGGCTTTCAAACTTTCTTGACTGTGAACTATGGAAAGAAATCTATGTTGTATCAAGGGCCTAGTACAAAAATGTGTGTATGTATATATATGTGAAACAAAGCCTTCATAAAACAATATTACAGGCAAGACACACTGATATAGTTCATGCCAGGTCTTGAAGTGCCACATGTATGTTATGTGCTTGAGGTGAGTGGAGAGGGTTATGGGACTTCATGAGCTATGACAAGGAGTCAGGATCTTCATGCTGCAGGGAGTGGAATAGCTCCAGAGTTTTACAGATTTGTGCTTTGGGAGAGAGAACCTTAATGGCATAGAAAAAAGAGCCACCTGATAGCAACGCTAAGACAGAAATAATTTCTCTATGTCCTTCTACTCCATTTCTTCCTCCTCCTCTTCCTCTTCCCATCTTCCTCTTTCTCTTCTCCTTTCTTTCCTCTTCCTCTTTCTCCCCCTCCTCTTCCTTCTCCTCTTCCTTCCCTTCCTCCTCCCTTCTTCCTCTTTCTCTCCTCCGCCTCTTCCTCTTTCTCTTCTTTTTCATCTCCTCTTTCTCTTTCTTCTCCTTTCTCTTCCTCTTCCTTCCTCTCCTTCTCTTTTCCTCCTTCTCTTCCTTCTCTTCCTCTTCCTTCTCTCTTCCTCTTCATCTTCTTTCTCTTCCTCCTCCCCTCTTCCTCTTTCTCTTCTTGCTTCTTCCTTTCTCTTTCTCTCCCTCCTCTTTCTACCCCTTTTTTCTCCTCTTCCTCTTCTTTTCCACTCCTCCTCCTCCACCTTCTCCCTCTTTCTCCTCTTCTTCCTTCTCCCTTCCTCTTCTTCCTCTTTCTCCTTATCTTCCTCCCTCTTCTCTGTTTCTTCTTCAGCAGGAATTGGCAGACTTTTCTGCCAAGGCTGGAAAGTAAATATTTTCAGTTTTTGAGGCCATTTGGTCTCTGTTGCCACTACTCAGTTCTGCGGTTTTGAAAATAGCTATAGACAGTATGTAAATGAATGTCACAGCTGTGTTATCAATAAAACTTTATTTACTGAAACAGCTGGTCGGCTGGATGCAGCTTGTAGGCTATGGTTTGCTGACTTTGTCCTAAGGAACATGGGAGACTATCCTGTGGGATCAGTATCTCACTGGGATAAGACCAGTGTGCTGGGGCATGGGGTCTGTCTCACCTGGGCTGTGGTGGCTCTTGGGTGAGGCTGACACTTGGAGAGTTTGCATTTGGGCAGCCTGGAGTTTAGAAGCCAGAATTAGCGTTCTTACTTAGAAACATCCCATCTTCCACCTCAGATTCAATCACAGACAGAATGCAGACTGTAAATTGAATGTTCATCTCAGCTCTTCAGTGCTGCAAGGCCGAAGCTGGACTTGATGCCAAGCTAGGGTTACTTAATACAACCCTTCTGGGCACAGCTCCCTGTGTAGGAGCCACACATAGGTGAATGCAGCCTTTGTGCCAAGAGGAAAAGCTCCTGAGAGGAGATGCCTTGGGATGCCTTCTTGGGGCTGCTTTTCCTCTCTCCAGGAATTCCTGGGCCTAGACCACACACCTAAGTGCACTTGGAAGCAAATGGCTAGCCCAGGCAGGTGCCCGCAGTGGGTACCTAGTGCACAGGGACTATAGAAAGCGCCCTGCTGAGTGTGGCAGTTCAGAGGCTTCACCCTGCAGCAGAAAAGGGTCATGGCCCCATGGCCCCTCTGTGTCTTCTCCTGCTCTGCTCGTGGAAATCCTCCTTACCCTCTAAGGGCCTCTAAGGGTATTCTCTATGGGGATTGAATCCTCCAGTCAAGAATAATTTTCCCTCTTGTGAACTCAACCCTTTGTATGTTGGAAGCTTAGGGCACCAAGTGTGCTCATGAGTAGGGCCCTAGTCTGCCTCTTGGCATGGATTATAAAATCTAAGAGTGTATGGACTGTGGTTCATCCATCCTTGAATTCCAGCTCCTAGCCCTGTACAAAGAAGGAACACAGTATCTTGGAGAGTCAGTGTGGTGTTTTGGAAAGGGCCTGGTCTTCAGATGTCTGTCAATTTCTTCCTCTGTAACCTTGGGCAACTTTGACTTTTTGGATCCTCAGTTTTCTAATCTGTAAAATGGGCCTGAGAAAAGTAGACTTAGATATGTTTTGATGATTACAGATACAATATCCATGCAGGTTGTGTGCCCATTCTGTTGTTGATGACTTTGCCGTTGTTGGCTCGATAAGGATTCTCATCCAGAGCAGCTGGGAAGTGTTTGGGAGATCAGGGTGAGTTCCCTGGGTAAATTCTCAGGACTCAGCACTGTGTTTGCTTTCATTGACTCTACGACACTATGGATTATAAGATGCTCTGTTATTTTATGTACCTCTGAATAACAGAATCACCTAGTGAGCTTTCACATGTTTTGGTTCCCAGCCCTGCTCCAGACCAATAATATCAGTAATTTGGGGTGTGTACATTGGTTTTTTCATTCACTTATTTTTTCATTGTATTCATTTTCTTCTTTATTTTTTTAAATCAGTATTTAAAAACCTCTTTAGGTGATTCTATTTTGCAGCCAAGATTAAGAACCATTGTATTTTTAAAAGAAATACCTCTGTCTATTATACGATGATTCAATGCTTCCTTATCACTGGGAATTTTTATTTTAATTTTTTTATAGAGCTTAGACATTCTATCAGCTCCTGAGGGGTCCATAACCACTTCTTGCTCAAAGAAGGGTCTCTTCTGAGAATTCTGTAACAGCTAACAGACACTAGAACTGGGTAGTGGCCAGGACCTCTTCCTTGCTGTGCCTGGAATACAATCCCTGAATTTGCAGCCCAACAGGTTCAGTGAGTTCGGGGAGAGGTGGACAGGACAAAGGAACTGTGGGACTGCATGGCACCAGGAGAAGGATGGGGGTGGTCACCGGGGAGGGCACAGAGCAGCCATGTCTTCTGTCTTCCCTGTGGTCGCTGCTCAGCTTCAGTCCTGGAGAAGCTGAAGGGTGGCCGAGCTGGGCCATTGTTAGGCATACTTGATTTCAATCCCGATTAGAGAGATGATAAAATGGGAAACTGCGTATATTTTAGAATCAGTGGAATATGGTGGATCATGTGCTAGATGGTAAACCTGCTTAGAAGAAAGTGGTCACCAGCAGCTTGCTTTGCAAAGGATGACTGGACTCCTGCAGACAAGGCAGAATTCATAGCTCAAGGAGCAGTTTGGAGGGTCATGATCACCACTCTCCCAGATAGTCACTGATGGAAGGACTCCCCTATCTGATACCATTTTGCTGCCCAAACCTGCTCATGCCTTGGAAATGAAGCTTGTGAATCAGGGATGATTTTGAATCCAGGCTTCAGCGTGTGCTTGCTACATGACTTCAGGCAAACCCTTTAATTTGTCTGAGCCTCATTTTTCTTAGCTATCTAATGGGAATGAGTCACCACCTCAGAGGACTGTTGTGAGGATTAAATAAATTACTGCAGGTAAAATATCTGTCATGTGCAGACAGCAAACAACTAGCAAATGACAGCGATTGGTTTCTTAGTGCTCTTACTCTGTCATTGGTTGTTCTTAGTAGCATTGGGAGTTTTGTACTTCTTGTTTTGGTCAAGAACTGGGGGCACTGAGAAGGAAGCCCTAACTGCTGGGGAGGAGCTGATGTTTTCCTGGGGTCTTGGCGGAAAT
The DNA here is from genome assembly GCF_024542745.1 of Macaca thibetana thibetana. NCBI lineage: Eukaryota > Metazoa > Chordata > Mammalia > Primates > Cercopithecidae > Macaca > Macaca thibetana. The sequence continues at coordinate 23,749,348 of NC_065597.1, read as the reverse complement.
GTGTTTACTGCACTTAGAGTCTCTCCAGGATGAGCTCATTATTTTCTCTCTGTAGCCACTTCCTTATAATGAAATGATGTGGGTTCTCTTTGGTTATTTTAGTCTATTCCCTTATTTAAGACAAGTTACCCCACTTGTGACTCTAAAGAAAGCCTTTCAGCAACCACACATGCTCAATTTCTGAAGCGGACGGCTCTCAGGGTTTATTTTTAAACCAGAAACAACATCACAAGTGGTAGCAGGATTCCCAGGCCAGCCCACTGAAATCTTCAGTCACTAATGCTGCTGAGTGAGAGTAATAATGAATGGCATTATCAGCTGCTGCCTGCACTCATTTATACATTGGTCCAGGAGGAAAATGCACCCTGAATCCCAGGAAGAAATGCCAGGGACATGTTTTCCTGGCAGCAACATCTTGTTTCAGAAGCCACGTTGAAGGGATTAATGGGGGCACATACTCCTGAGCAAAATACCCTCAACTTTTAAAGAGTTGTCAGCAGAGAACAGTGTCCTTGCTCTGTAGAAGAGCATACCCTCATGTCTAGAGTACTTCCTGTTGGAGTCAGATGACACTGATGACAAGGTTTGTCAGAGGCATTTGTGAGAATAGGTTGTTTTTGCACTACCTGGTCATTGGATACTACATGGTGACTGTTCACAGTCATGGCAGGAATTGACATCAAATCTGCATGGCAGAACCCAGTGCTGAGTTTTTGTCTCTTTGCTTCCTTGATGTTCTGGCATTTAGAGTGCCGATAACTGTAGGTGCGTTCCGGGATTCAGCATGGAATCCAGGCATGTCCACAGAGAGGGGAGTCGTGAGGGGAACTGGGAGAAGGGCCCCCTGAGCAAGCGTTCCACTCCTAGATCTGCGTGGATATTGTGTAGTTTCAGGGCCCGAGAGGTGGCTCAAATTCTTACGTTCCCACTTTCATTCTCTACTTGCCCGTTTCTGCCTAAATTTTGTATGCTCGACCGCTAAAGGCTGGTGGCTTTACAGTGTCAAGGCATGGGAGAGGGGACACTGTTGGGAAATGACCCAGCCACAGGGAATATCAACAATACATTTGAATCCCTTCCCAGATATCAGGGTTTGGGTACAGGGAGGGCCTGTGGCCTTTCTATGCCAGGAGAGGACCAGGGTTGGACAGCAGGTAACCAAGGCAGGTCCCAACAATGTCTTCGGCACTCCCTTGGGCTGATTCTATTGTCGTCATCCCTGCGTGGACAGACACAGGCTGTGAACAAGGCACTTCCTGTCCTCTTGACTGCATAGTGTGAAGCTTGGTGGCAACAGCCTCCTGGTTTCCTGTCACTGTGTCTGGGTTCACAGGAGAGAGGACAAGACATTGGGGTTCAGAATTGGGGCCTTGTTTTCTCCCAGGCAGTCCGAGGTACAGATACTTGTTTGTCTCAAATTTAAGTTGCTGGCTAGGACCCATGTAGAAGCAGGAACTGCCTGCGGAGCTGGAAATTATCTAGTGATTCTCAAAATTTAGTGCACACAAATGATGAGGGGTCTTGTTAAAATGAAGCCATATTCCTCTGTGATGATGCAGAAAATTAAAATGATGAAGATCATGATGATCCAGGCTTGTGTCAAGCCCCTACCCTATGCTGAGTGCAATCACTTAATACAGCAACTTGTGAGCCACTCGTGTTCCTCGTCCCATTTACAAATGGGGAAATGGAGGCACTGAGCAGTTAGAGGGACTTGCTCAAGGCCCACACAGATTCCTGCTCCTAGCCTCTTTCAGGGCCTGGGAATCTTAAGTTTTACAGGTACTTCTGGGGATTCTCCGACTCCAGTTTGAGAAACATGGCCTTTGCATTCACGGGGGTCAGGAACTGTGTCTGTCTTGCTTAGCACTCTATCTCGAGGGCTTAACATTGGCCAGGCATGTAACAGGTGTTCAATACTTGCTGAAGGAATGAATGAGTAATGTTCTCTTCCAAGGAGTCCCTTGGGAATCTCAGGAGCTGCTGCCCAATTCTCTGGGAGCATTAAGTCGTCAAGCCTAGAATTCATGCCCTATTTCTGACAACTTTGGACTTACTGCCAAGAACAATTCTATCTGGTTTCCTGATTCTGCCACTGGATCCCTGCATTATTCCCTGGCTCTAAGTCCTTACCTCCTTAGTGGCCTCCCTGTGTCTCTAGACCCCAGGCCCTCCCCTGCTCCTGTCAGTACCTCTATTAGGGACTGGGATTCTGTCTCCAACAAAGGTGTAGCTGCTGGGCAGGATTTCCGGATGCTGCCCTCTGGCCCATTGTTCTAGGTTCTCCGTCCCACGATCCACGTGTCTGTTGGGACACCACCTACCATCTGCTGCTATAGCCTTGGGTGTCAGGTTACACTTGCCAGACTGGACTTCCAGCTCCTTCAGTTGCGTTCTTTTCCCATAGTGGCCAGTTCTAGCTCCTGAGCCTGGCTGCCATCCAGCCTGCCTTGTCATGGAGCAGTAAGTCACAGTAAGTCAGCTGTGTTTTAATATAGCCAGGTGATGTGGATCTTAGGGATTGGAGTGGACGGGCATGGGTTCAACTTTTGGCTCTTAGGGTGAGCACTTTAATTCTCACAGCCTCAGTTTCCACACCTGTAAATTAGGAATGATGGTCCTAACCTCCCCTTCAGTGGGTTGATGTGAACATTAACTGGGATTGTGCACATGAGGTGCTTAGTGTCATGGCAGCCATGACACTAATAGTTCAGTTTTAACTGTTATGCGAGTTTGTCATCCATCCTTAAACAAGTCATCAATTTTATTTTGAGATGATTTTGACAGTTAAGATTTTACATTAATGTTTTATTTTAAATTAGTCCTTCAATTCTGTGCCAAGACAAACAAAATTCACTTCTCACTCCCTGTGCAACCTGGTATAGCAGAAAGAGCATGGGCTTGGGAGACAGTCTTGGGTTTTGTTCTTGGCTTGGTCATGTGGCCTTAGTACTCTCATTTAACCGTTCTGAACCTCAGTTGCTACATCTGTAAAGTGGAGATAATAGCCCCTTTTGGGTTTGTCAGGATGACTTAGTAACTGCTTGAGAAAGCACCCAGCATGAGACAGACAGCAGATGCACACTGAATGTGCCTCACATCATCCTTGACCTTGCAAGTGGAGAAACTTATTAGAAACAGACCTGCCTGCTCAATGTGCCCTGCTTTTGCTTCTATAAACCATGTGGGATAACTGTTCTAGGAACTTTATCACATTTTGCGTGCCAGGGAATTTCTAGCATATGACGGGGAGTCCTCCTGGCTTCAGTATTTGCTTTGCACACATGCAATTAGTTAATCATTTATTTTAATTATTTATTTCCTGTCTGCCTTTTACATATCTTGGCCAGCTTCCCAAGGACAGGGGCCATGTCTGTCCACTTCACTGCTCCATGCCCCTAGCAGATCTCATGAATACTTGTTGCCTCCTAGATCGTGAAGATTGGAGAAGGTGTTTGGTTCAGTTTCCAGTTTGTCACAGGGGTTTTCCCTTCATGGTTCCTAAAGAGGTAAAGCAGCCTTCACCCTAGTGGAGTCTTAGGAAGAGGACTGGGGGCTCTCAGTTACCCCAGCTCAGGTTGCCTCTGTCTCCATCTGCCTCCCCTGGTGGCAGTGGCTCTGTTCAGTGTGTTGTCTCTGAAATTTCTTACTTTACTGCCACCAGGATATCCAGCCCCCTGTATCCCTGTTGCTATCTTTTTGTAAGAATAATAATGATGTAGGAAAGAGAACTGGTGATATTCAAGATCATCATAGAGGACATACAAGGCAGTCTAGGACTCTGGGTAGCTCCTGAAGGTGAAGCTGCTGGGCCTAAGGTTGAATAGTGAGAATGGCTAGTCACCATACTCTGTGTCAGCAGGGCTGTCTCCATCCATCCATCCATCCATCCATCCATCCATCCATCCATTTGTTAACCCAGTCATTCATCCATCCATTTATCCATTTAATCATCCATCCATCCATCCATCCATCCATCCATCCATCCATCCATCCATTGAATCATCCATTCATCTAATCATCTATCCACTCATCCATCCACCCATCCATCCATCATCTATCCGTTCATCTATCTGTCCATCTGTCCATTCAATCATCCATCCATCCATCCATCCATCCATCCATCCATGTAATCATCCATCCATCCATCCATCCATACATACATACATTATATACATCATCTACCCATTCATCCATCTATTCATCCATTCATTCAATCACCCATCTATTATCATCCATCCAATCATCTGGTCATCCAGTCATCCATCTATCATCCATCCATCCATCCATTATCCATCCATCAATATATCCATCCATTAATTCAATTACCCATTTATTATCCATCCAATCATCTATTCATCCAGTCATCCATCTATCATCTGTCAGTTCATCCGTCCATCCATCCATCCATCCATCCATCCATCCATCCACCCACCCATCTAGCCATCTATCATCTATCCATTAATCCATCTATCCATCTATTCTTTCAATCATCCATCCATTATCATCCATTTAGTCATCTATTCATCCAGTCATCCATTTATCATCCATCCATCCCTCCACCCACCCACCCATTGTTCATCCAGCTATCCATCCATTTATCCATCCAGCCATCCATCCATCCACCCATCTACCCATCTATCCATCCACCCACCCACTCATTCATCTACCCAGTCATCCAGTATGTCAGGAGCTGTGGTAAGTCTTGGTATATAGTGTGAGCAAAACCAGACATGTATCCTGCTCTTGTGATACACATTAATCAAGTAGTCCCACTAAAGGATGTATAATTATGATGCAGGTACTTTGAAGGAAAGAGCATTTAATGAGGGAATCTTAGTGTGGGGAGCCACAGAGGAGGCTTCTCTTTGATGAAGTGATATTTGAACTGAGATAAGAATAAGGAGTGAACAGTCACTGAATTCCTTTTATGTACCGGGCCTTGTTACAATTATTTTTACCTGATTTGCATGGGCTAACTTTTCATCCTCATAATGATCCCATGAAGGAGGAATGATTATCATCCCCATGAAGAACTTAAGCATAAAGAGATTTACACCTCTGCCCAAGGGTGTAACCACAGGTCAGTGACAGAGCTGGGTTAAGGGCTAGGAAACGGCTTAGAATCTACTTCTTCTTCCATCTAGGGGTGGGTAGAAGTTAGAGGAAGAGCAATGGGGAATGAAAGGACTTTCCAGGGCACGAGGGCCAGGCACTGAGGTGAGGTTTGGGGGCATGGATGATTCTATAGAGTGGCTGCAGGGCAGAGAGTGAGGAGGAGATGGAAGGCGAAGGGGCAAGAGGTGCAGGTAGATGCCAAACTGTGCAGAGCTTATAGACCGTATTAAGGGTTTTACATTGTTCTCATTTGAGCAGTGGAGGGTTTTAAACAGGGAGAGGGAGTTGGGAACATGATCAGATTTCATTATGAAAAATAATTCCTCTGGAGGCAATGTGAGAGTGGAGGAAAGGGAGGCTGGAGGGGTGCAGGGATTTTCCTTTGGAGGCTGCTGTGAGAGCTGGTGTCCTACAGCACGGCGGTGCCACTGGAGAACCACGAGTGTCTGTAAATGTCTTGGAAAGAGATTCAGGGGGTAAAATTGCAAATCTTGGATATGGGAGGTAGGGATGAGGGCCCTCTAGTTGTCAGATGTCTTCTCCCCTCAGATGACTGGATTAGTTGGGGTATTGATGGTGGTTATGGTCTTCCAGAGCCCTCAGTCCTTGTTGACTATGATGGGATCGTGACTCCAGGTCCTACAAGGATTCCTGTATCCTCAGGCCAGTGCCAAGGACACAGGACTGTAGCATGTGCTGTGGAGCCCACGTCAGGGCCTGAGCCAGACACAACATTTCTTCCTCTTTGCTGATCTGATCCACATGGCCATTGTTAGATCCATGGCTTGGGTCCTACTTCTGCTTGTGTACCGTACTGCAGTTACACTTACTTTGATCTCATCTCGGGTTGTTCCTCCAGACGAGTAAGGCATGTCCGCTTATTTGCATGAGCTTAATTACCCTGTAAGTGTCTGTTTCTGTGTGGGTATTCTGTCTCTGATCCTGAGTGACTCCACAGCTCTGGGCATGGTCTGAGGCTCTGACAACATCCTACTTGGGGGGACAGATGGAAACACTGTATTGATCCTGCTCGGAGAAATCTCCCTGGCCACTAAATGCTCACCTTTCATTTGATCTCCAAAATGGAGCTTTTGGTGAAATGTGTTGGTAGCTTATTTTTGGGTAATTTATCCTGTCACTGAGTAACCCTCGGGAGCCTTGGAGCTAGTTGGATTGAGTGTAGAATGCAGAGATATTTCTTGTCAGGGTTCCAGGATGGCATTGATGAAGGTATGCTGGGATTTTATGGGGTAGGAGCAGAGAAAGTTAGGGTCAGGGATAGGGTCATTGGCTTTACTGAGGTGACCAGAGCTTGTGGCAAATTTAGGGAAGTCTTATGTATTGCGGGAGACACAACAGATATATAAATGGTGAGTAACCAGCCAGGTAGGCAGCAGCCTCTTGATTTATTTTTAAATTTTTTATTTTTCCCTTTTATTTTTAGTTGGCATATCGTAATTATACATACTTATGGGATATAGAGTGCTATTTATATATGTGTATACAATGTATAGCAATCAAATCAGGGTAATTAGCATGTCCTTACCTCAAACATTTATCATTTCTCTGTGTTGGGAACATTCAAAATCTTCTCTTGTAGCTTTTTTTTTTTTCTTCATTTATTGGTGTTGGGTAGTAAGACTCTAAAATATATCTGATGGTACAGGAGGAAAGGGCCCCCATCCTGCAGTTTAGGGGGTACCAGGATGGAAGCTTAGTGTCAAGACTCAAGCTAAGCGGTCTGGGTTTTGAGACTGGGACAATGCTTAAGTTCCAGTATTCCAATTTATATGTGAATATATAAATATTCCAAACCACCTATAAATTAGTGGTATAAAAAATTTTCAATGCTCACAGGTTCTGAGGGTCAGGAATTTAGACAAAGAATGTGGGAATGGCTTGTTTCTCCTCCACAATGTTCGGCACCTCTGCTGGGGAGACCTGAAGGCTGGCGGCTGACTCATCTGGAAGCATATTCATTCTGGCATCTGCTGTTTGATGCTGGCTCTTGGCTGGGGCCCGAGCTATGTTGTCGATTGGCACACCTGCATGTGGTCTTTCCATGAGGGCTTGCTTGGGCTTCCTCACAGCATGGCTCCTGAGTTCCAAGAATGGGCATCACAGAAGAGCAAAGTGGAAATGAATGGCAATTTTATGATATAGCTACAGAAGTCACATAGGGTCACTTCCCTGTGGCCATGACAGTCTCAAAGGTCCACCAGGTTCAAGGGGAGGGGGCATAGACCCTACCAGTTGATGGGAAGAGGAGCAAGGTCACATTGTTAGAAGACAGGAGATCTTAATATGTGCATCCGTGCAAACCCACACCCAACCATAGGATGGTAGAGAAGATTGTGTCGAGGTCGGTTATCCCCCACTGAGGAATCTTTGATTAGAGCTCATCAAAGGTTCAGAGGGACCTTTCGTGCTCTGGGCTAAGCTTTAATATCCCAATGGAACATCCTGAACAGTAACCTATGGCTGTGGTGACAGTGCATCTGAAAGGCCATTTGCTTTAACTAAAAAATGCTACCAGTCTTCTGGAGGTGTGTCTACAAATGGCACGTGACTATCTGATTGAGTCTCTTGAATGATTGCACACTTCTCCCCCAATGCACTGTTCTCAGAGCCCCTCAGAGCTTGTTTTGTAACTTCATCCGGCTACACATTTATCTGTGCATTTATCTTTCCAGCCACCTAGCACTTATTAAATGCTTGCAGTGTAGCAGACATTGCACGGGGCATCATGAGCAGGAGGAGAGGTAGAAAAAGCCATAGACTGCAGCAGATCATGGGCCATACCCTCAAGGAACGCAGTCTCTGAAGGGATATTCTTGTATAAGTAAGCAGGGCTGCTGAGGGCCTTGGAACAGCTCTTGTCTGCAGCCGAATATGATGAGTGAAGCCACAACCTGGACCTGGAGTGCATTTGACTTTGGACATCTGTGTGACTCTCCTCCTTCCTCTAGTCCCTTCTGTTGGGTACTAGCAGGAAGTCCACATTTGCTATCAAGGAAGCTGGTACCCCTTTGGGCTGGGCTTTACTAAGCTTGCAACACCCAGGGGATATACAATTTAGAGCCAGTCATGCATCTTACATAAAGCAGATGAAAGGAAGCAGATATGTTATGTCTGATGGCGTTGGGACACAGTGGTTTTTGTTGACTGCATTGTCTTTAAGCCATGCATTTCCTATTCATCCCAGAGCTGTACATTGTAGCTCAGGGCTGTGTTATCCATAGGCACCTTTTGGGGGCCATTGTGGTTTGGTTTTCCTTTCCAAGCACCTCGCAGAGACCTGCGGAGTCCTCCTTCCTTCCCTGCAGCCACCCACCTTCTCCCACACGGTGGAAGGAGATGCCTCTGCCCCATCCTGCTGCTGGGGTTGGGCTCATCTTTGCCTCATTCTTATCCGAGAAGGTTTAGTTTCTTGCTGTGGTGGTGAGGAAACAGGGAGATGTGAGGTCCAGCCGGTACGGAGGGCAGCCAGGGACCAGCAATGTGGTGGCACTGACGAATAGACCAGGAGAGACTTGTAAGGGTGCACAGAGGACACCAGGCAGTGATCATGTGCACTGGGGATCTCATGCATGGTCTCCAGGTGATCAAATGGCTATGTTTCAGGGACTCTTTGGACATTAGTTTAAAACATACACAATTTTAATTGCACTCAGTTAAGTCACAGTGAGCAGTGGTTTGGATGGAGATATATATATATATATATATATAAAATATATATATATAAACGTGAAGGAACAAATTTTAGAACTAGCTCTTCCTCATACCTCCCAGTCTCATCCCCCAATACATGACTTGGATGGTGGAAGTGGGTCAGGTGAGGTGTCCTTCTGCCCTGTCGGTTGGTTAATGGATAATTCAGGGTCCTGTTGACGTATCTACTCTGCAGTGCCATACTGAGTGTGGTCAGCCAGGGCATTATGCTCTTCCTGGTGACATCAGACAAGGGCCCAGGATTGGGAGTACAGGTTGCAAGAGTGTCCCTTGAAACACTAAGCTTCAGATTTACTGAGTATTTCTTAAGCCTTTCTTAGGGCCAGGTGTGTTGCCTTTTCAAACATTTAATCCTTAGAACAACCAGTGGAGACAGAACGTCATCCCTACATTTCTGAAGAGGAAAGGGAGGCTCAGAGAGGTAGAGGAATTTGCTGTGGGTCACACAGCATGTAGCTCAAATTAAAAACCAGGGCCGTCAGTATCAAAACCTTGAGCTCTCTCCCACTTTGCATCCTGCGTGTTCAGAGGAGGAGAGAGCTTTTGCCTATGGGAAATGTCAACTCTTATTAACTTCAAGTGTTAATAAAAACAGGACTCTCTGCTAAGCACTCAAAGCAGTCCCACCTTTGCCCCCTCCCAGGTGTGCATGCAGCCCTCCACGAGCTGTCAACGTCTGGTTCCCTGCCTGGGAGACTGGGCTGACTTGGAGTTTCTGACACAAATGGTTCCAGATACGTACTTTATATTGTTCACAGAATCTATTGGGCGGTTCATTTTGTTAACGTGAAAATGCCCCACTTCTTGTTGGCCATCTGCTTTGTCCAGAAAGTTGTCTTCCTGGTAACAGCCCTGCTTGAAACAAATCCTCCCACCTGATTTTCACCCAATAACAGCCTGAGTGCAAGCACTGTCCAATTTGCCAGTCGCGTAGCACAACCTTTACTTTCCATTGGTAGGTTTTGCCCTGCATGTTTGTGAGTTGCAAAGGGACTATTGTTTCCATATTTACAGCAAGCAGCAGGGCTGCAAATTAGTTTTAGTGACAAACTGAAGATTACCAGCTGTAGTTCAGGATTCAGATTTGTACTGTTACAAAAATATGTATTCATGAAACTAAAATTTCAAATTACTTCCTTCACATCTTGAAATAAATACTGTGCTGGGTATATGATATGCAGTGAAGAACTATTTCTGATTTTTAACAAAACTGAAAATTAGCATATTCAAAACACTTCTTGGTGACTTAGCTTTAAAAAAAATTTAAACGCAGTTCTCTCTCACTCTCTCTGTCTCTCTCTGTGTGTGTGTGTGTGTGTGTGTGTGCGCGCGTGTTAGCAGTATTATAACGTTAAGGAATTTTTTCAAGATGTACGATAGATCACCTTCAATCCTATCCTGACCATACAACTAAAATCATTATTGTCCTCTCTGTCCTTGTTTTCATACAATTAACCTGTTTACACACATTTTTATTTTCTGTTCACTGAACAATGTACTATAGTCATTTACTACTTGGTTATATAGTCTTTTCAATTAAAACGTTTGTTGGCTTTGCACACGTGCACACAAACACATGCACATCCACATCAGTGTCACAATGAACATATTAGTACACACATCTTCTTTCTGTTTTCTCATTGAATTATGTCCTTAGAGTAAATTCTCTCGAATTACTTGGTTCAAAGATATGGACATAACTTGGCAAATATTGTTATGTGACTGTTGGAAGGGTTGTACCAATTTATAGTACTGTGTATTTCCTCTAAAAATTAAATAAGCCATAGAAGAACATTTGGAAGTAAGTTCTGTTATAATGTGACTTGAACATTCTTAAAAATCAGCCTGCCAGGCCAGGCACGGTGGCTCATGCCAGCACTGTGGGAGGCTGAGGCTGGTGGATCGTGAGGTCAGGAGTTCAAGACCAGCCTGGCCAACATGGTGAAACCGCCATTTCTACTAAAAATACAAAATTAGCCAGGCATGGTGGTGCATGCCTGTAATCCCAGCTACTCGGAGTCTGAGGCAGGAGAATCACTTGAAACAGGAAGGCGGAGGTTGCAGTGAGCCGAGATAGCGCCACTGCACTCCAGGCTGGGCAAAAGAGTGAAACTCCGTGTTAAAAAACATAAAAAATCAGCCTGGTGTCCATTATCATGTAATTAAAAAATAGGGGTTATGGAAAAAGTAAGATTGGGGTACAAAATCAAAAATGTTGTCAGTGGCTCAGTGAAAAAAGAGATGGTAGTACAGTTTTGCACGTGCAAGATGGTTAAGAAATCCATAATTACTACAATAAATGTGGCATTTTACCTTAAAAAGGACTGAAAAAAACCCTGAAAGTTGGCCTGTGGAAGTAGGGGTGAGAAGGGCTAGCAATTATTGTGAGTTGTGAAGTAGAGTTTTCTGAAAGTTGTGCACAGGTGTGGGCCAGCACACACATGGTGAACTGGGGGAGCTCATGGGTATTTGAGGAAGTATGTATCTGTGTGTATCTGTGTCTTGTTTATTCCTGCACGGCTCAGTTTAGCTAGGTGCAGCTTTAGCTTTTTGCTTTCATCTAGTGCTTCTTGTGGATGAAATTGTGCATAAGCAAATGCAAACTTTGCATTATGCTCAAGTTATTCCCTAACATATAAATTGTGTTGGAACAAATTTGTATTTTCTTTTTTTTTTTTTGAAATGGAGTCTCCCTATGTTGCCTAGGCTGGAGTGTAATGGCGCGACCGTGGCTCACCGCAACCTCCACTTCCCGGGTTCAAACGATTCTCCTGCCTTAGTCTCCTGAGTAGCTGGGACTGCAGGTGCGCGCCACCACTCCCAGCTAATTTTTGTATTTTTAGTGGAGATGGGGTTTCGCCATGTTGGCCAGGGTGGTCTTGATCTCTTGACTTTGTGATCCGCCCACCTTGGCCTCCCAAAGTGCTGAGATTATATTTGTGAGCCACCAGGCCTGGCCAAATTTGTATTTTCAAAACAGGAGAAGGCAGTCCTGCCTGTGCTTTTCTATTTGTATTTCTTCTTGTCTGACTGGCGCCTTACGCTTCTGTTCAATTTGCAAACAGGAGCTCTGTTGCCAGAAGAACATTTTTATTTTTGGAATGTAGATAGGTAATTGCCTCATGTTGCTTTATAATAAGCAGTTTTTTATATCTTTAAATATTTTCTATGAGGATTGCAGCAACTTTGTAATAAAGATTTCATCATTACCAGATTCCTGTCTGCTCTATATCCATGCTTTGGAACTGAGAACAACTTGAACTGCAGAATAAGCTTCTAGTACTTTCTACGTATAAGTAAAAAACAAACAAACAAACAAAAAAAAACAAAACCGTGTGTCTTTTTTTTATTTGTTCATTTTTAAAAGGAAGTTTGACTACCAGCTGATATTTATTGATTGCCTCTTGGGTACAGGGTACAGTGATGCGCTTTGCAGCCGGGTAGGGCAGGTTGAGTTTTCTCCTTGACAGAAATCCTTTCTGAGCCTCATCTTCAAAATGGAATGGTGTTGGCTTCCTAATAGGGAGGGCTGTGGCTGTCCCAAGATGTATTAGTTCATTCTCATACTGCTAATAAAGACATACCGGAGACTGGGTAATTTATAAAATAAAGAGGTTTAATGGCCTCACAGTTCCACATGGCTGGGGAGGCCTCACAAGCATGGCAGAAGGCAAGGAGGAGCAAAGTCACATCTTACATGGGGGTAGGCAGGAGAGCTTGTGCAGGGGAACTCCCATTTATAAAACCGTCAGCTCTCGTGAGACTTATTCACTATCACAAGAAGAGTATGGGAAAAATCCACCCCCATGATTCAGTTATCTCTGCCTGGCCCTGCCCTTGATACGTGGGGATTATTATAATTCAAGGTGAGATTTGGGTGGGGACACAGCCAAACCATATCACAAGATAAGGGATTTGACATCTCTACTTCCTGTTGAGTAAATGTGAGTTTCCTCCTATCCTTCCATCCCAGTCCTGGGTTTTTCCATAGACCTACCATCCTCTACAACCTCCTATGGGGCATGGAGGAGGAAAGGGCATCATCTTTGCCCCACTCTGGAGGGTGATCCTCTGAGCCCTTCTGGTAGAAAAAGCATCCTGCCTTTCTTTCTGGATAAGCTTAAGGTGATCTAGCCTCAGTAACCCAACACCCTACTGGAGAGAAAAAAACTTGTGGTTTAAGAGGCATCAACGGTCTCTTTTTGGAATTTTCCCAGTGTACAGTGATGAAACACTTGTGCCCTTGTATTACAGGCCACTTGAAGCACCAACCCTTGACCTGAGCCAGGGTTCAGATAAACTCTGTTCCCCTCACTTCTGAGGCTGCCTCTCTGGATGCTGGACTTGGCCACACTTTTACAAACAGACACAGATTCTGTTAAAAACTAGGAAGGGATTATGACTTAAGCATTGAGTATGAACACTCAGAAAGATACCACCAAAGCATCTGAAGTTTGGTGATGCCAACCCAAAGAAGCTATGTGTTCTGACCCATTTGGTGCTGCGTTCCCAACTGGGGCATTTACAGTCACTGAACCAGAAGGAGCCTTCTGGAAGGATCCTTGAACTGGGATGGTCTTGTTCAAGATTTTTAACATTTATTCTTTCTTCTTTTCCTTTTTTTGAGACAAGATCTCTCTCTGTCACCTAGGCTGGAGTGCAGTGGTATGATCATAGTTTACTGGACCTTTGATTTCCTAGGTTCAAGTGATCCTCCTGCATTAGCCTCCCAAGTGTAGGACAGACACACGCCAGCCCCAGGCTGAGTTATGCTGATTTTTTGTTTTTGTAGAGATGGAGTTCTCTCTGTGTTGCCCAGACTGGTCTTGAACTCCTAGCCTCAAGCAGTCCTATCATCTTGGCCTCCCAAAGTGCTGAGATTACCGGTGTAAGCCAGTGTGCCCAGCTATCACTTATTTTTATTGTCTAAACATTTTCTTTGTTTAGCATGAAATGCAATACCAGGCAGAAGCTTAATGGCTATACCCAATCCTAGGGGGCACGCTCTGGGTGCAGGGAGTTGGACATGGGATGTTCACTGCACCCCCATGCTCTGAGGCGACTTCCTGTGATGTCATCATCAATCTGTAGGGCTTCCCAGAACATGGTTGGAAAATGTCTGCTTCCATTCAAGACTTTTATTTTATGGGCAGGCAGACAAGTCTATAGGTGTGAATGACCTGAGTCACTTGGCCGTGTAACTGAAGGGCCAGGTCTTCCAACATCTACCCCTGTTCTCATGAATAAGACCAGCCTCTCTTGTGCCTTCCCGTGATAAATATTTTCCATTGTGCACTCTTGCCTTGTAGACTGGGAGGCAGCAGCCCCAAACCTGCCTGTCCTTCCTGTCTTTCTTCCTCTTTGTCTTCCATGTTCCCGGTGGTCCCTGGACTCAACCTCATTCTTCTTGGCATTTCCTATACACTTGTGGAGCATTTCTGGCACCCTTGCTAATCACTCTTGTGCAGCAGGAGGGGATGGTTTCCCCTGGTGCTGCCCCTGGTAGCTTGCTGGTAACTCAGTCATAATTGTTTACCAGAAGCCAGCCTCAGTTGTGAATTCCTTCCAAACATCAACTTATTTGATCCCTGCAATGTGCAACAATGTGATCATCATTCCCAGGCTTCAGATGGGAGAAGTGGGGCTCAAAGAGGCAAAAATAGTTTGATCACAGTTTTATAGGGTGGAGGCCTAGATTGAAGCTCAGGTTTATCTTGTTCCCGAGCTTGAGCCCTTCCCCGCCAGCATTGAGTGGATGGGTCCAGCGTTGCCCGCCTGTTTTTGAGCTCACATTCTTGTGTGAGGGTGGAGGGCAACTCATTTTTCACAAACCTTTTGAAGTTCTTGAGAGGTTACTGCCTGCAGCCAAGGGGCAGCTAATGGGTGTAATTGATTTATGCTTCTTAAAATGTTTTGCAGAATTTTTAGTAGCTTTTGATGTTGGCATGTAGTCACTTGATGGCTGGGGATTAGGTGTTATTTTGAGGGAAGGATGCAGAGATGAGAAGAATGAACACTTTTCCATTAGTCTTCCACACTGGATGCTAAGTTCCATGAAAACATGGACCATGTCTGTGATGTTCAGATTACACCCCTCTACTGCCTTGGAGTGTCCAGCCATATGGTAGATGCTCAATATATGCTTTTCTCCCCTAGTAAATAAATGGGATAACTTGAAGAAAGATTTTATGATGTTTATGGATGAAAGAGGGATAAACTATGGAATGGAGAAATTATAATATGGAGGTTAGCAAATCATGGCCACGGGCCAAATCTGGCCCACCATTTGTTTTTATAAATAAAGTTTTATTGGAACATAGCCACATTTGTTTATGTATTGTCTGTGGCTGTGTTTGCATGACAAGGGCAGAGTTGAGTAGTTGCAACAGAGACCGTGTGGCCTTCAAAGCCTGAAATATTTACCATCTGGGCCTTCACAAAAACGTTTGCTGACCGTTGAATTATAATAATGCCAGTTCTACTGAAAGAAATGTGGAAAATACTCATAATAGCACAAAGGCCTGCAAACAGATCTTTGTTGGAATAGGAAGAACAGATTCTGCCAGGGGACCTGCCTGTGTTCCCTCATTGTGCCTTCTACAGCTGGGCTAAAGCTTCTAGAACACTCCTGAAAGCAGATGGGCTCCCTATAAGGAAGCAGTAAGTTCTTTCAGAGGCCTTGGCAGGTGGAGGAGTTCTTGGGGTCAGTAAGTTTGCATCTGGATGACATTAGGACTCTAGCATCTGCCCATAGTTCTTCAAAAGTGGCCTTTGGCCAGAGTGAAGACAGGAATCTCCCTGCCCGCTTTCCCAGCCACCTGGCCCTGAGGGACGGTCTTACCTGTGGAAGACTGCAAAGGCAGAACCAGGCTGAAAGGAGGTGTTAGCAGCCGTCCTGCTAGAGGAAACAGATGCCACCTCTGGTCCCGGATGTTTGGTGCTCCCTTCTGCCCTGGTAGGCATTTGGATCCAGACCCTGCGTCTCAGAGGGATGGCTGAGCAATAAAGCATTTCCTGAAGTCAGCGTAGATGAAGCACTGGTGAGCTGTTGGGATGTCAAACAGAGCATCTGCCCACAAGGAACTCACCTAGTGAGGTCTAGCTCCTAGCTGGACCATAAGCATGTGAAGCCTGGACCAGGGAGCCCCTGCCTTGGCCAACTTCTCCACCTGCCATACCCGTGGGTGGCTTGTTTGCACTTAGGATCAGGATGAGATCAGGGTTCTTAACTTGCCATAGAGACCCAGCAGAGTCTGTTTTCTTCCTCCCTCTTACTCTTATCTCTCAACGTGCCCCAGTCCCTCTTGGCTTCAGGCACGTGACCTTTCTCTGTTCCTCACGCTGACCACTGACCACACTCCTCCTTGGTTCAGAGCATTTGCACATTCTATTCCCTCTAACTGGAACTCCCTTCTCCCTGAGCTCCCCCTGCATGGCCTGTTCCAGTCAGTGGCAGCTCTTCCTTCTATTCTGAATGTCAGTTCCTCCGAGAAGCCTTCCCTGACTGCCAAGACCAGGTTGGCTACCTTGTACACACCAGTGGCGAGTGTCGTTCCTTTTCTCTAGAGCACTTATCTCAGTTTGCCATTAATGTTGGTTGGTGACATTATGTATTAGAAGCTGGCTCTCCCGCTGGACTGTGTGCTTCGTGGGTATGAGGGCCACATTTGTTTTTATTCACCATTATACCTCTGGTGTCTCCTGCAGTGCCTGGCATGTGATGAGCACTTGATAAGTATTTGTTGAATGAATGATCAAGTTCCATCTTTGGTCTTGGTTCTGAGAGAGTAGCTGTGGCTGCCTGGAGTATTATATTGAAAAGAAGAAGAAGAATATCAATTTGCCAAGTGCTTCTGTGTAAATTCTGTGCTATGCATTTTGGGTTGATCTGGGCTGATTAGGAGTGGGTGTTGTATTGATTAGCAGTGTCTGGCTTGGATGAGGGAAGGGTGAGAAAGGCAAGAAGGAGTTGGTTAATGAGCTTTCGGAGAGCACCATCTGATATACCTCACTGACCTCCTAGGACAGACAGACGTTTTGCTCTACTCAGGTATTGAAGTTTTTACTGGTCACCTTCACCTCCCAATCTTCCAGCAACATGCACACTTCTGCCATCCTGTGACTCACTTGTTGCCCTGTGTGTACTTTGGAATTGAGTATGCAGTGTGGTGATGAGCGCACCCACCCCACACAGCTGGGCAAGAGAAGGGAGGGGGCTGCTCTGCTTACCTGGGTGCAAAGTTTGATGCTAACGTGGCTCTGCAGGTGAGGCTTGTCATCAAAGAGCAGGCAAGGCCAGGTGTGGTCTGGAATCAGAGGTCATGAGGGTAGGACCCTTCTGTAGAGGTCCTGGTAGCCGGCAGGACTCAGGGGAGCCTGTACCCAGGAATAGCCGCGGAGAAGACCCTGACCAGCAGGTGCGGTTCTGGGAGGGGCTGGGTCACTTTGTCCCTCTCCTTGAGCCAGAGTGTGATGCATGGTAACCAGAACGGTCCCTAGAGCACCCCACAGGGAGGCCCTATGGCCTGAGCCAGCACAGGGTGATGGGGATACCTGCTGTAAGGGCAGAGTGGCTGGGTGGTCATCGACTCAAGGGCACCAGGTTTGGTCTAGTGCACTTTAGAGGAAGTCCAGGGAGCAATGAGGAAGTTGGCAGTTCTAGTCCAATCCTGAATCTGGGAATAAGCCTAAGGCTTTCCGTGTTCATTCTTTCATCTAGCATTGACTGTACCTCTGACAAGCTGTGGGGTTCACAGTCAAAAGAAAGAGCCTCTGCAATCAAGGAGGCCACAGTCTAGTTGGGGAGGTAAATCAATATTTAAAATGTAATGCTATTCACATATATTTATCTGTTCATAAAAGGAAACTTTGTAAATACAAAAGAATATAAAGAAGATAGTTAACACTAATCCTGCTCCCTGGAGATAACATTCTTGTTAACATCCCCGCCTCTCTTTTTGCCCAGGTGGGTGTCTATATGCATATTCTACATGGTTGAGATAATTCTGTTAATGGCGTTTCCTATTTTTGTTAACATTTCCTTATCTTTTTTCCTAGGTTCATGTGTGTATGTATATTCCACATGACTGAGCTAATACTCTAATAAACTTTTATATCAAGATATATCAGTTATGGACTTAGTGGCTTAAAGCAATAACAACTGATTATTTCTTAGGCTTCTGTGGGTGAGCGCTGTTGATTTCATCTGGGCTCACTCATGCGGCTGGGATGGAAAGTCCAAGATGGCCTCACACACGTTTCTGGTGTGCAGTGCTGGCTGTTGGCTGTGGCATTTTGTGTCTACTCATCCTCCAGTAGGCCAGGCTGGCTTCCTAATATTGTGGCCTTACCTGTCCACAAGGTCTTACTCTGTCACCCCGGCTGGAATGCAGTGGTGTGATCATAGCCCACTGCAGCCTTGCCTTCCTGGGCTCAAGCGATCTTCTAGCCTCAGCCTCCCGAATAGCTGGGAGTACAAGCATGAGCCACCACACCCAGCTAATTTTTAATTTTTTTGTAGAGATGAGGTGTCACTATGTTGCCCAGGCTGGTCTCAAACTCCTGGCCTCAAACAATCCTCCTGCCTTGGTTTCCCAGAGTGCTGGATTATAGACGTGAGCCCCTGTGTTCAGCCCTGTCTGCTTTTCCTAATGGTATTTCTGAGATCTTTATATATTTCTTGATTATTTTTACAATTTTAGTTTGTGCCAGTTAATTTTTTCTATTTTATGCACTTTTTTATTTCTTCTAAAAATGGGATATATGTGCAGATACATTTGCTTTTCTGAGCAAAATATTATTTTGAACATGGGATATCTTTCAACGAAAAATGAGATGGCTGTCTACCTCTATCTTGTTTTCTTGTGAGTTTTTATAGTTTTGTGTGTGTGTGTGTGTGTGTGTGTGTGTGTGTGTGTGTTTAGGCCTTCTGACTCTTGGAACCTCTTGGAATTTTCAAAAACAACCCAAACTCTGATTGCTCTATTGTGAAATGGGGGTTTGTTTCTCACTCCACGTTCCTGTATAATTGTCCCAATCCCACTGATGCAATAATTCTGCTATTTGGCACTGATATTTGATGCTACTTTGTTTCAGATTTTATCTCCTAGTATATGCAGGGATGTTTTCAGGCTTGCTTTCTTGCTCAGTTGATTTATTTTTCCTGTCCTAATGCTATACTCACAAGGATAGCGGCTGTATATTCTATTTTAGTATGTTATTGTGGAAGTGCCTTCTCATTATTTTTCTTTTTTAAAAATCTCTCGGCTGTTTTTGTGTAATTCTCCCGCAGGTACTTGAGAACCATTTTGTAAAGTTCTGAAAATGAACTCATTGGGACTTTGATTGCAACTGCATTACATTTATCGATCAGTTTGTTGCAAACCAACAGCTTTAATATATGAAGAATTCCCCCATCCAGAAACATGGTGCATACAGCTCTGTTCATTTCAACCCTTTAAAATATCTCAGTAGAATTTTGTGGTTTATCTTCTTATAGTTTTCCAGTATTTCTCATGAAAGTTAACATTTGCAGTTCAGTGTTTTTTCGGTTGTTTTTTGGAATGTGCTCATTTTTCCCCATGATATGTTCCGGTTGGTCATTTTTAAATATAGGAATTGAATTAATTTTTTAAAAAGTTTTATTTTTATTTATTTATTTATTTATTTATTTATTTACTTTTTTTTTTTTTTGAGACAGAGTCTCGCTCTGTCGCCCAGGCTGGAGTGCAGTGGCCGGATCTCAGCTTACTGCAAGCTCCGCCTTCCGGGTTTACGCCATTCTCCTGCCTCAGCCTCCCGAGTAGCTGGGACTACAGGCACCCGCCACCTCACCCGGCTAGTTTTTTGTATTTTTTAGTAGAGACGGAGTTTCACCGTGTTAGCCAGGATGGTCTCGATCTCCTGACCTCGTGATCCACCCGTCTCGGCCTCCCAAAGTGCTGGGATTACAGGCTTGAGCCACCGCGCCGGCCAAAAAATATTTTTATTGATTTAAAAATGGTATAGATACTATTTAAATAATGTTCATTGAAAAAAAACTTTACAGAAGAATTGGGATGGAAATGAAAGACTTTCTTTGTGGCCTCTTCCCCTGCTTCCACTCCCTGCCTTAGAGCAAACCATTGTTAATAATTAGGCAATAGCTGTAGAAGATTGACAGAGAAGTATTCCAGACCTTTATATATTTGCATCTGCATATTTGGGCATACATGGGATCACAGTGTACATGAAGACATATAGCTCTGTCTGGATCGATGTCACTGTTCTACTTTGACAGGGTCCCTGTTTATTGCTCTTTTCCCTTTAGAATTGGTTATATGAGGATGGATACTCGAAAGTCAAATGGCTGGTTCAAGGGTTTGTGCAGATTTTTTCCCAGTGGCTTAACACCGCAGGGGTTTATTTCTCACTCATGCTCCCTGTCCCACAGTGTTCGGTGGGATGTTCTGCCTACGAGTCCCTCAGAGACCCAGGCTGCGGCTGAAGGCTTCACTGTTTCTTAGCTGCACCGCGTTGCATCTGGTAGCCTCTCTGTTGCTGTGGCAGGGAAGAGAAAAAATAGGAAATTAAACCTTTCTGTTCAGAGGTGACACATTTATTCTGTTTACTGACTACTGTCGAGAGAAAGCATGATGTGACCCTGTGTACTGTGTGTGGGAGGAGGAGAGAAGGGTGTACATTTTGATTTGCATAGATATCTGTTAAATTACCTTCCCTAAAGGGTATATCCATTTACATGTGCTAAGAACATATGTAGCTATTCGTATCCCCACATCCTTGCCAACATAGGATATTAGCAACCTTTTAAATTTTTGCCAATCTTTCTCACTGTTTTAATTTTCATTTCCCTGATTAGCGATGAGCTTGATCCTCCTTTTAATATGTTGATATCCATTTTTATTTACTTGAATTTCTGTTTCTTACTCTGCTTCTTTGCCCGTTTTTACTTCTTTTTCTTAATTGACTTTGAAGTTCCTTATATATTATGGATGTTACTCTTTTGCTGCAAATGTGAATATTTTCTCAGTTTATTGTTTGTCGTTTAATTTTATTTTTGATGTCTTTTATGAAATGAAAAATTTTATTTTTAGTTTAGTGAAATTTGTCCCTCTTTATGGCCATTAGATTTTTGTTTCAGTGACCTTCTCCACTGTAAGTCTTCAAACGCATTTTTTTTTGTATTTGATATGTTCTTAGGTTTTTGTTTAACTTTCTAATTTATCTGGAATTTTGCAGAGGCACTGTAACTTCTCCAACTTTGTTCTTTTTAAAAACGGTTTTAGTTATTCTAGTTCTTTTGCTTTTCCATATACAGTTCAACTTTTTTAAGAAAACCTTTTGACACATAATAATTATATGTATTTGTGGGGTATAGTATGATATTTTAATACATATAGATAATGTGTAATGATCAAATCAGGGTAATTAGCATATGCAGCCCTTCAAACATTTATCATTTCTTTGCATCGGGAATAGTAAAAATCCTCTTTTCTAGCTATTTGAAAATATACAATAAAATTTTGTTAGCTATGTTCAGCTTACAGTGCTGTAGAACATTAGAACTTAATCCTTCTGTTTAGCTGTGGTTTTGTATTTGTTGACTAACCTCTCCCTATCCTCTGTTCGTGCTATTCTTCACAGCCTCTAGTAACTACTATTCTACTCTCTACTTCTATGAGATCAACTTTTTTAGCTTCCACATATGAGTGAGGACTTGTGGTATTTATATTTCTATGCCTGGCTTATTTCACTTAACACAATGTCCAGCAGGCTGGTGCTTATTGCCACAGATGATAGGATCTCATTTTCTTATGGCTAAATAGTATTGCATTGTATATAAATATGTATACCATATTTTCTTTATCCATTCATCTGTTGATGGACACTTAGGTTGGTTCCATATCTTGGCTATTGTGAATAGTGCTGCAGTGAACCTGAGAGTACAGGCATATCTTAGACATACTGTTTTTCGTTCCTTTGGATATATACCCAGTAGTGGGTTATTGAATCATATGATATTCAATTTTTAGTTTTTTGAGGAACCTCCATACTATTTTCCACAATGTCTTTACTAATTTACACACCAACAGTTTATGAAGTTCTCTTTTCTCCACATCCCTGCCAGCATTTGTTAGTTTTTATCTTTTTGATAACAGCCATTCTAACTGAGGTGAGATGTTATCTCATTATGGTTTTGATTTGCATTTTCCTGATGATTAGTGATGCTGAGCTTTTTTTCTTATTGTTATTAGTTTGTTCTCACACTGCTATAAAGAAATACCCGAGACTGCATAACTTATAGAGAGGTTTAATTGGTTCATGGTTCTGCAGGCTGTACAGGAAGCAAACTGGCTTCTGCTTGGGAGGAGGCCTCAGGAAACTTACAATTATGGCAGAAGGTGAAGGGGAAGCAGACACATCTTACATGGCAGGAGCAGAAGTAAGAGAGAGGAGGAGAGATGCTACACATTTTGAAACAATCAGATCTTTTGAGAACTCACTATACAGTACCAAGGGAGGATGGCAGTTTATTCATGAGAACTCTGCCCCCATGATCCAGTCACCTCCCACCAGGCCCCACCTCTAACACTGTGGATTATAATTCAACATGAGATTTGGACAGGGACACAGATCCAAACCATATCACATATGCTTATTGGCCATTTGTGTATTTTCTTTTGAGAAATGTCTTTTCAGATCATTGGCTCATTTTTAAATTCAGCTATTTGATTTTTTACTCTTGTGTTGAGTTCCTTGTATATTCTGGATATGAATCCCTTGTCAGATGCATAGTTTGCAAACATTTTGTCCTATTCTGCAGGTTATTTGTTCATCTGTTGATTGTTTCCTTTGCAGTATGTGCAGAAGCTTTTTAGTTTGACATAATCCCGTCTGTCTTTTTTGCTTTTGTTGCCTGTGCTTTCGAGGTCTTAGCCATGAAATCATGTGTCCTTTTTTATGCCAGTACTATCCTGTTTTGGTTACTATCGATTTTTAGTATATTTTGAAATCAGGTAGTGTGATGCCTCTAGCTTTGTTTCTTTTGCTCAGGATAACTTTGACTATTTGGGATCTTTTGTGGTTCCATATGAATTTTAGGATTTTTTTTTTCTATTTCCGTACAGAATGTTATTGGTATTTTGATAGAGATTACATTGACTTTGCAGATCATTTTGGCCAGTATGGCCATTTTAACAATATTCTTTCAATCCATGAACATGGGATGTATTTCCATTTTTTTATCTCATCTTTAATTTTTTCGACCAATGTTTTATTGTTTTCATTGTCGAGATCTTTCATCTCCTTGGTTAAATTTAGACCTAGGTATTTTACTTTTTTGTAGCTATTGTAAATGGGATTTCTTTTTCAGGTAGTTTGTTATTATTGTATAGAAACGTGACTTTTTCGTTGGTTTTGTATCCTGCAACTTTACTGAATCATCAGTTCTAAGAGGTTTTTGGTGGAGTCTTTAGATTTACATATATATAGGATCATGTTGTCTGCAATCAAGGATAATTTGACTTCCTCGTTTCCAGTTTGGATGCCCCTTATTTCTTTCTCTTGTGAAATTTCCCTGGCTAGGACTTCCAATACTGTGTTGAGTAAGAGTGGTGAAAGGGTGCATCCTTGTCTTGTTCCAGTTCTTAGAGGAAAAGCTTCCAACTTTTCCTCATTCAGTGTGATGTTGGCTGTGGGTTTGTCAGATATGGCCTTTATAATGTTGAGGAACGTTCCTTCTCTACCTGATTTATTGAGAGTTTTTATCATGAGGAGATGTTGAATTTTATTAAATGCCTTCTCTGTATCCATTGGGATGATTTTATGGTTTTTGCCTTTCATTCTTAATGTGATATATTACATTTATTTACTTATGTATATTGAGCTGTATGTGTATCACTGGGATAAATCCCATTTGATTATGGTGTACTGTCTTTTTGATGTGTTGTTGGATTAGTTTGCTTGTATTCTTTGTTGAGGATTTTTGCATCTACATTCATCAGGGATATTGGCCAGTAGTTTTATTTTTCTTGTTGTGTCCTTGTTTGCTTTTGGTGTCAATATGACACTGGCCTCATAGAATGAGTTTGGAATAATTCCCTCCCCTTCAGTTTATCATTTTATTTTACTTATTAATTTTTTTAGAAACAAAATATCACTATGTTATTCAGGCAGGAGTGTAGTGGCTATTCACAGACGCAATCACAGGGCCCTGCAGCCTTGAACTCCTGGCCTCAAGTGATTCTCTCACTTCAGCCTCCAGAGGAGCTGGGTCTCTAAGTGCATACCACCATGCCTGGGTCCTCCTCTTCAGATTTTTGGAAGATTTTGAGAAGAAATAGTTTTAGAGTCCTTCTTTAAAAGTTTGGTAGACTTCATCTGTAAAGCCATCCTGTTATGGGCTTTTCTTGTTGGGAGGCTTTTTTTATTACTCTTTAATCTTGTTGCTTGTTAACTGGTCTATTCAGGTTTTCTATTTCTATTTTGTATTTCCTGTTTAATCTTGGTAGGTTGTATGTGTCCAGGAATGTATTTACTTTTTCTAGGCTTTCCAATTTGTTGGCATATAGTTGTTCGTAATAGTCTCGATGGAATTTTTTGTATTTCTATAATATCAATTATAATGTCTTCTTTTTTATTTCTGATTTTATTTGTGTCTTCTCAGTTTTTTACTTAGTCTAGCTAATGGTTTGTTGATTTTGTATTTTTAAAAAACTATATTATTGACCTTTTGTATTTTTTAGTCTATTTCTGCTCTCATCTTTATTATTTCTTTTTTTTTTTTTTAATTAATTTTGAGTTTGGTTTCTTTTTGCTTTTCTTTTCTTTTTTTTTTTTTTTTTTTGAGGCGGAGTCTTACTCTGTCGCCCAGGCTGGAGTGCAGTGGCCGGATCTCAGCTCACTGCAAGCTCCGCCTCCCAGGTTTAGGCCATTCTCCTGCCTCAGCCTCCCGAGTAGCTGGGACTACAGGCGCCCGCCACCTCGCCCGGCTAGTTTTTTGTATTTTTTAGTAGAGACGGGGTTTCACTGTGTTAGCCAGGATGGTCTCGATCTCCTGACCTCGTGATCCGCCCGTCTCGGCCTCCCAAAGTGCTGGGATTACAGGCTTGAGCCACCGCGCCCGGCCTCTTTTTGCTTTTCTAGTTCCTTAAGATATATCGTTAGGTCATTTGAAATCTTTCTACTTTTTTGATGTAGATGTTTATTGCTATTAACTTCTCTCTTAGTACTGCTTTTCTGTATCCCATAGGTTTTGGTATGTTGTGTTTCTGTTTTCATTTGTTTCAAGAAATTTTTAAATTCCCTTCTTAATTTCTTCATTGACCCATTGGTATTTAAGGAACGCATTGCTTAATTTCAATTTATTTGTGCAGTTTCAAAGTTTTTCTTGTTATTGATTTCTAGTTTTATTTCATTGTGGTCAGAAAAGATAAGTGATATGATTTCAATTTTTTAAAAAAATTGTAGAGACTTCTTTCGTGGCATAATGTATGGTTTGTCCTGGAGAATGCTTCATGTGCTAATGAGAAGAATGGGCATTCTGCAGCTGTTGATTGAAACGTTCTGTAAATGTCTGGTAGGTTCATTTGGTCTGTAGTGCAGGTTAAAGCTGACGTTTGTTGATTTTCTGCCTACATGATCTGTCCAATGTTGAGATTCGTGTGTTGAAGATCTCAACTATTATTGTATTGAGGTCTGTCCCTCGTTTTAGATCTAATAATATTTGCTTTATATATCTGGGTGCTCCTGTGTTGGGTACGTACATATTTAAAATTGTAATTTCCTTTTGCTGAATTGATCCCTTTGTCATTATATAATGACCTTCTTTATTGCTTTTTACAGTTTTAAAACTTAAGGTCTATTTTATCTGCTATAAATATAACCACTTCTGCTCATTTTTGGTTTCTGTTTGTATAGTATGTCCTTTTCCATCCTTTCACTTTCAGTCTGTGTGTGTCATTACAGGTGAAGTGAATTTCTTATAGGCAGCATGTGGTTGGGTATTGTTTTTTTAGTTCATTCAGTCATTCTATATCTTTTAACTGGGGAATTTAATCCATTTACATTCAGTGTTATTATTGATAGGTGAGGACTTGCTCCTGTCATTTGCTTTGTGGTTGTTTTATACAGCCTTTGTTTCTTCCTTTTTTATTATTTACCTTTGGTTTTGTGGTTTTCTATAGTGATAAGTGTTGGCAAACTTTTTTTGGGCCAGAGTGAATATTTGTGAGCTGAACACTCTGTGTGACAACAACTTACTTCTACTGTTGTATTGTGAAAGCAGCCACAGATATTATGTAGATGCATGGACATGAGTGTGTCCAAATAAAACTTTACTTCCAAAAAGAAACATCTGGCCAGATTTGGCCTGCAGGCCATAATTGGCTAACTGCTGATTAATTCACCTGTTTATGTCAGATGGACTCTTGAATATTTATTCTTCGGGTTATAATTCTTTGGGATATATATTCTTTGGGTTACTCTTATTATCAGGAGCATGTTGCTTAATTTTGTTTTGTTACTCAGATTGTTCCAGTTTTGGCCATCAGGAGCTCTTTCATTTGGCCCTCGGGAGCTCTTTCATTTGGTCCTTTTGATAGACCCCCCATCATTGTGGGTTTATTTATTTATTTGGAGCACTTTCTTACCTATTGGCACTCTTAAGATCTTCTAGGGTCATCTTACATGTTTTCTGTCCCAGCCCTAGAATTAGGCATTTTCCTAGGGAGCCCTAGTTTTTTTTTCATTGGAGAGTGATATTAAGAAACCATGACCTATATTGCAGATGTGCTCATTGATACTGGGGTGTGACTGCTTCTTGGCCCTCTCAGAGGAAAGATGTGGGAAATATGTGTGTGCTCTAACCCATGTATACATATATTATATTTTTATGTTTATATGTGTAAATGTATTAAAGTAAACATGAGTTTATACTGATATCTCTGGCTCCAATTCAGTATTCCAGGGTTTATTCTAATCTTCTCCTTTAGCTTATTTATGGCTTTTTTTATCAGCCAGTGAGAAAACTAGCTTTCATTTCTTATCAATTATTTACATATTTGCTCAAACCTAGTGCATATGTAAAGTCATTTTTAAATTCTTTGTACCTATGTGAAAAACAATTTTATCAACTAGAGCAGGGTATCCCAACCCCCTGGTTATGGACTGGTACCAGACTGTGGCCTGTTAGCAACCGGGCCACGCAGTAGGAGGTGAGTGGTGGGTAAGGGAGCATGACCACCTGAGCTCTGCCTTCTGTCAGGTCAGCGGCGGCATTAGATTCTCATAGGAGTGCGAACCCTATTGTGAACTGCACATGCGAGGGATCTAGGTTGCCTTTCTTATGAGAATCTAACTAATGCCTGATGATGTGCGGTGGAACAGTTTCATCCTAAAACCATTCCGCCCGTCATGGAAAAATTGTCTTCCATGAAACTGGTCCTTGGTGCCAAAAAGGTTGGGGACTGCTGAACTAGAGTACAGTATTTGTATACTTTGTCTTTATTTTGTCCAGTTAAAACACAGTTTTCTAGAGTTACATGGGTCAGCTTCTTTTCCCTATCTCTTGTATTTAGGGTGTATCATGCATCTGTAATACAGTGAGATTCATTTGTGACTGAATGCATTCCATCCTAGGAGTCCCTGGCACCTTGGTTGATTTAAAAAAAAAAAAAAGTGCATACAAAAAAGGTCACTTTGTTTGTGTTCTATAGCTCTGTGGTTTTTGACAAATGTACAGTCCTGAATCCACCCCCACAGGACCACACAACAGTTTCATCACCTAAAGATTCACTTGTGTAGCCGATTTGTAATCATCCCCTCCTCTTCTGGTCCTTGGCACCTGAATGTAAGATTCATTTATGTTGCTGTGCCAAGTAATAGTTTGTTCCTTTTAATTTCTGAGTGGTATTCTATTATATGGTTGAATTTCAGTTTGTTTATCTGTTTCCTTGTTGAAGAATATAGTTGTTTCTAGTTTTTGGAAATGATGAATTAAGCCGCTGTAAGTATTCATATGCAGGACTTTTTTTTGGTAAATAATATATTTGGCCTCATTTCTGCTGTCTTATTTAATGCTTTTTGGCTTTTATGCTTTAATACAATTTCATTTTTAAAACTTTCTTTTGCAATGTAGACCTTATTTCCATCTTCTCATTTGATTTGAAGTGTATATTTCCTCTTTTTATTTCTATGTGTTTTGTGTGTGTCTTTCAAACACCTTTATTGAGGCAAAACTTATATATAATAACACACATTTTCAGTGTAAAAGTGACTTTTGACAGATGTATACATCACCACCCAAATCCAATTATAGAACATTTCCATTTCCCCAGAAAGTTTCCTTATGGTTTTTGCAATCACTCTCACCCTCACCCCGCCATCCACCCACACATGCAGCAGCCTCTGATCTGGCTTCGATCATCGTAGATGAGTTTGCCTGGTACGTAGTCTTCTTAGTCTGGCCCCTTCATTCAGCATAATGCCTGTGAGTTTCTTCCAAACTGCTGTGTGTATCATTCCTTTTTATTATTGAGTAGTACTTCTCTGCACAGATATGCTATGGTCTGTTTATTCTGTTAAAATACTTACATTTCTTCGGGTTTTGTCTATTATGAGTAAAAGTGCTATGATCATTGATCGTGTCATTTTGTGGGCGTGTGTTCTGTCTTGAAAGTAATTGTTTTGTCAATATACACAAACATGTTACTCTAGTGATAAAGGCAAACATCATTCAGTTAAGTTTTCACTCTTCTTCATGTTTGATCATTTCCTACACTCATTATCTTAACTTGGCATTTAAAAAATCACATTGTTATAGTTTTGCTTTCTATTTTCACATTATATATGCACGTAATCCTTTGAAAATCATTTAATATTTGCTTTCAATTTGTCGTAATTACAATGATTACTTAAGCCTCAACTTCAGATATTTATTTGGTATCATTGTATAACATTAATCCTAGAATGTATTCTTACTACACCTTCTCCAGTTTTACGTTAAAAGTTTAGGTTTAAAATTGTTCTCTGAAGTACCTGTTTGAGTCATGTTTTAAATGGACGATTCATATTTTGTCCCCTAAGGCATGAGATATCTTCCTCCCTCTTTCTCATCTGAAGTACCATTTGGGCTATATAATTCTTGAGTTCAGAATATTTATTGCTTCAACAGGTGTTCTGGAACTTAACATTCTGAAGTTGGCCTGATTTTTGGATGGGGGAGGGCTGGGAGATGAGGCAGATAATAAGTTTTTTGAAATGAAGAAGCTTTGCGAGGGTAGAAATAAAGGTGATTTATTCTCAAACTCCCCTTCCCCCATCACTGAAATCTTCGTTTGACCTGCAGTCTTAGGACATAGATTTCTTCTATTATGCCTTAATTAGTATTTCTGTCTTGTTTTGATTTTTTTTCTCTTTGTTGGACTTAGATTGGGTGGATCTCTATTAACTCTCCTAGGTATCTATTCTCATTTTCCTTGGTGCTTTCTTTAAAATCTCCATGTCCTTTTCTCCTGCTCTCTTGGACAGCTTTTCGAGTATGTTGTCTACATTGCTGGTATGGTTTCCTGCATGTTGGTTCTGTCCTTTCCTGGTTCCAGTGGGAATTTTATTCCCTTGCTTGCATTTTCTCTTTGATTCCTTTACATCCTTTCGTATGTAAATGAATTGTTTTTTCATTTCAGCTTCCTTCTCAACCTGTTGGTTTCATTTCATCATGTATCTCTTCTTCTCTCTCTTTTAAAAACAAAGGTCATATTTTCTGTAGTATTGGAAGACACACCACAAATACTATTCAGAAATATACAGCAGTACCCTTCACTGGTGTGACTGTACTGAGAACGTTTTAGTTATGATCATGTTCTTACGTTTTAAAAATTTTTATGACCATGTTGTGTGATGATGCTGTTTTTTTTTGTGTGAGGTCTCTCTAAGTGTAGTGTTTTCCAGCAGAGTGGACGTGAAAATTCCTGTTGGTCTCTCTCACCACATGGATGCCACAGAGTCCCCCAGTCAGACCCTTGCCCAAAATCTAGTTTGGTTTACATGGCTCTGAGCCAAACTTCTTGGTCTGACAGCCATTTCCCTTGTGTAGTTTTGCTGTGCTGGAGGGGAAAATCCTGTTTTCACCGCCTTCATTTGTGGCTCGATTATCTGAAGCAATCTAAGTCTTCTGGACTTTAAACAGCGCATGCCAAGTTGTTCTCAGAACTTGCCCTCTTTATCCTTCCCGAGGACTTCATACCCCAAGTGGTAACCATGGGGTGCCTGTGCCTTTGCGCCCCCATGGGAGTTGTCCCAGCATGTTGAAAGGTTGCAGAAAGAAAGGTCCTCAGGGATGTGGGGTTTGAGGTACAGAGTTAGGGAATGAGCTGTTTCTGGCTGGGGATGGCTGCTCTGGTGTATGGATGGACAGGGGCTGTAGGCATGGATGTCTTCTTTCTCTGTTCTTTTTTCTTGGCCTTGCTTTTTGCTCCCAGAGACCAAGACATGTACTAGTAAACCCAAAATTTCTCAATCCAGTGCCATCGGTTGGAAAGATATCCCTTCAGCAGTCTGCAAAATCTTTGATTGTAATCCTGGGTTCCAGAGCAATTGCAATTGTACATGTTGTGCTGGTTTGGTGGGAATGTGGGGTGGGGAATATGACTGGTGATGAGTCTGTTTCCATGTGGACCAATGAAGAATTGAAGCAGAGGGAGAAGAGGCCCTGTGGCTGGCATGGTAGGGGCTCTAGGAGAGGCCAGTGCAGGAGGCTAATCAGAAGTAATGGAAAGATGCTTCAGGACTTCAAGGAAATTGGCAGGAGTTGAAGGGAAGAGCCTGAAGCTGCAGATATGCTGCCAGCCTTGGTCAGGTTGGGCCCACTGCACACTGAGAGGTATATGTAATGTGGTCGCCAAGAGCATGGGATTTGGAGCCAAGATGTATTGGACGAAGTCTTAGCTCTCCTGTGCTTACCAAAGTCCATAACTTCTGGGTGCCTGTTTTGTCCTCTATATAAAAAATAAGAAAATAAAATTACCTACCTTGCTGGGTTATTTTGGAGAGTTAATGTATAGGGATCAAGTACAGCAGTGGCTGGCCCTTAGTCGTGCTGAATCAGTGTTAGGTGGTGGTGGTGGTATGTTATCAGCCTGCTAGTGGAAAGGCTGAGGAGGAGGGGGTGTTCTCCCTTGCTCGGAAGGCCCCTCACTGCTCCAGTCCTTCTCATCTCTACAGGCTGAGTTTGCCCTCAGTTTAAATTGTCCTTTCTTGGAGGAGCCTTCGTGACTGTTCTGTTTGAAATAGCTCCATTCCCGCTGCCATTGTTTCTCACAGCACCTTCCTCTTTGCCATCAGAGTATGAGTCATACGAGTCCTTTTTTTTTTTTTTTTGAGACAGAGTCTCGCTCTGTTTCCTAGGCTGGAGTGCAGTGGTGCCATCTCAGCTCACTGTAACCTCTGCCTCCTGGGTTCAAGTGATTCTCCTGTCTCAGCTGCTGGAGTATCTGGGATTACAGGCATATGCCACCATGCCTCGCTAATTTTTGTATTATTAGTAGAGATGGGGTTTCACCATGTTGGCCAGGCTGGTCTCCAACTCCTGACCTCAGGTGATCCACCCACCTCAGTCTCCCGAAGTGCTGGGATTACATGTGTGAGTCACCGAGCCCGGCCCAGAGTACTTTTTGTAATTTGTTACAACGTATTATGTTATGCTCCTTCTGTGTTTTCCACTAGCCTGTGAGCCATGATGGCGGTCTGTGAGGTTTCTTGTTGCACACTGGTGCCTCGCATATCAGTGATCCTTGAAGAGTTACTGCATGCATTACTTCTGTGAAGCCGTTTCCTTCCTCAGTATCCATTCCTCTTGTTGCTGTTCCAACGGTTGATACTTTGCTTGGCCCTGCCCTGTTGTAATAGCTTCTTACTGGCAAGATGTGACTAGGAACTGAGGCTGTTGGAGTCAGATGAACTTGGGTTCAAATCTTGGTTAACCAGCTACAGACTGTATGATCAAGGGAAACTTACCTGCCTTCTCTGAGCCTCAGTTTCCTCCCTGTCAAATGAGGAGAATGATATCCAGCTGGAAGGCTGGGCATAAGGTGAAATCTAACACCTGAAAGTGATTTACACAGTTCCTGGAACTTGCATATACCAGTCAAGATGATTGTCATCATTATTAATCCTACTGAGACAGCCATCCAGGTGGCATCCTGGCACCGGTAATAATTGCATCAGCATTTCCCTGCGCCCCACCTGCAATAGAGCAGAGTCTCACAGTAGCAGGGATCACGGAGAGTAAATGTTAATGAATTATTTGATTGAGCTCTGAGGAATAGTTCAGCATCTCAGATTGCTTATTTTTGAGAAAAGAAGTTGGTGAGAAAAGAAGTTGCTTATTTGAGAAAAGAAGTTGCTTATTTTTGAGAAAATACAGGATTTTCTAATATCATGCATTAATTTATTTGTTCATTCATTCATTCATTCATTCATATGTGCAAATAAAGGGAAGAGAATTAATTATTGTTTCCATTTGGAAGGACTGAGCTTCAGGTGAAGCAAGTGGCCTGCCCAGGTAGAGTGGGGGTAGAGCATCAGGAGACAGAGCTGCCAGGACCAGGGGGGTGAGCTCTCTGGTTGTTTTTTTTTTTTTTTTTTGATATGAGGAGTTATGAGACAGTGGAGGAGGTTTTGGGGGAGCTTAAGAAGAAAGAATTTCCCAGAGAGAGAATGTTGCAATCATATGCAAGGTCAAGTCCTAAACGACTTGGGCTTTTCTTATCAACAAAACAAATTAGAATTCAGGTTCTGTTTGAGGTTCTCCTGAGAAGAGGAAAAGAGTCAGAAGCCTACACAGAGATGTATAGAAGATTAGATCCCAAGAGATGCCGGAGATCAAAGTATGCTGGGCTATTTGGGAGCCAGCTTTCCCCTGAGTTTTTCATGGTTATTCCAGTGTTTCAGGAAAAGCAGTGTTTTCTGAACCTGCAAAAACCTTGTGTTTGTTTGCTTTTTTAAATTGGGCGTGAAACAATATATATAAAAGCAGCTTTGTCAACTGAAGTTCATATGTATCAGAGTCATCCGTTCATCTTGTAGTGATCTTGTATCTTAATTCTTTCATTTTTTCTTTATTATTATATATTTTACAGATGGAGATACCAAGGCCAGAGAGGTTGGGTGACATGCCCAAGGTCATATGGATAGAAAGCGACAGAGCCAAATGTCTTCCTCCACATACCAGGCTATTAGAGATGGTCCTGTTAATACTGCTCATCATTGCTATTGGGTTAAGTAGAAATTGTTGACAAGCCACCCAGTAGCTTTGTGGATGGGACCAGAGGTAGAAGAACTAGCCTCGATGTCTGCCATAAAGCTACCTGTGACTCTGTGATTGAAACCTCCAGTGATTTGGAGGGAACAAACTAAGCTCCGACTCCAGTATGGCCCCAAATAGCCATCTAGACCCTGCACCCTTGCTAACCTTCAGCTTTTCATGCAGCCCAACTATGCATAGCCACCTTCCATACATGGAAGCACTTATCTAAGTAGGTCTACTCACTCTTCTTCCCAGGGAGGAGTTGACTGTTTTAAGGGGTCATATTGTGAAAGGTGGAGGAACATTCTGTCTTTAGACACCACCAAGGTTTGTGGTCACAGGAAGCTATGCAAGATTACTGTGGAATGCAAACATACATAGTTGTGTATTTCCCACAACAACCCCAAAAGATAGGCACTGTTACTTCTGCCTTGCTCTATGAGTCATCTGAGGCCCAAAGAAGTTTAGTAACTTGCTCAAGAACACATGATAAGAGGCACAGCAGGGGATTTAAAACAGATTGTTTTGTTACAAAGCCCTGTTCTTAAATATTTTACTAATGCCATATTGATAAGTGTCATCTATTCATCTACCCATCCATTTATGAACCCACCTCTATCCCCACCTTTTCATCCATCCCACATCCATCCATCCATCCATCCATCCATCCATCCATCCATCCATCCATCCATCCATTCATTTATTTATACATCTAGTCACCCATACATCCCACCTTCCATCTATCCATTTATCCATTTATCAATCCATCCACCCACCCATCCATCTGTCCACCCACGCACTCATCCATTGTATTGACTATTTGTCTAACATGGTCCTCCACTTCATCCTGGGGAAGAAATTTCTCCATCCCGGGAAGTGAGCATATATTTTCTAGAGCTTGAGGCCTCCATGAGGATACACCACATCCCTTAGCTCCCAGGAAATATCTGGGTTCTGCTGCTGTTCCTAGGTTGGTGTCCTCACAAATGCTGCTGTTTTAGGCCGTGCCGGGTTGCTTACTCTCTTTCCTCCCTCAGTAAACCTGTAGAGAGTTTCTTCCTACAGTGGTCACAAAATGAGCAAAGCTGCAGACTCTTCCAGAAATCCTTGGCATTCTGAAGCATTATTATAAAGGAATACTCAGTAACCCCATTCCTTAACCCGAAGGTTGGATATTGGATTAGTTAGGCATGATTTTACTTTTTAAAAAATGTTACAGAGTTTGTGTATTATATCTAAAAATTATCTAATAAATCTAAAAGACATGTTCACAGGCATTTAATAAGGAAACAAATGTTGATAGCAGATTTGGATGGAGATAAATCAATTAAGGAAGCAATTTAAATTGTCTATGAAGAGGCAGTATTATAAAGAGGCAGTATGGTCTAGTTATTTGCATATTTATTAAGTGCAAAGCAAAGAAAGTGGTTTAATTATTTTGCATAGTCTCTGTTGTACAAAAGCCATTGATGAGACGATCCCACTTTTCAAAGTTTTTTTCTTTTTAGGATTAAAATTCTAAACATACTAAAATTCAAACACGTAAACATAAACAGCCATATAAATTACCCCGTGTATTCATTACCCATCTTCAACAATTATCAACTATGACTGTACTCATTTTTGCTCACCTGTTTTATTTTTCTTTTTGTACGTTTCAGAGGCTTATTCCTCACTTGACTTAATTTTATTGGGTCAAAATTCCATTCTAGAAAAGCATATTATATTGACATTGAAGTAGAATAAACTTTTGAATATAACTGCCTACTTTTTTCATTGAAATTTAGCGTTTGGGGTGTATAACATTGGGAATTTTCCACCTTCTTTTAATTGAAAAAGTTTCAAATCTACAGCAAAGTTGAAAGAATACTAAATGAACCCTCACATAACCTTCACTTAAATCCAACAGTTATTAGCATCAGGACTGGCATTTTCCAAGTGTATTTTTCCATGGGATTACATAAAGACAGGGGAGGTTTTCTTGCCTTTGAAGACATGTAGACAGTAGCTTATGGCTTTGGAGCCTGACACATGAAGGTTCAAATCCCACCAGTATCGCCTCTGAGCTGTGCATGGTAGGCGAGTTGCCTTACACACAATATCTTCATCTATCAAATGGAAAAATGATAGTGGTGTACAGCCATGGGGACACATGAGGTGCATAGTAGGTACTCAACAAATGTTACCTATCTCTTTGCCTCCTAGCTGCGCCTCTGTGTTGCAGCTGGGGGAACTGTGTGGGGAGAACTGGACGTTTTCAACTCAAGTCGTTTTTGGTCACTATGGAAGATTTTTGCAGTTAAGAGAGTTAGTGTGGCCTAGTAAGAAGTGAGAGTGGTTCAAACCCCAGTTCTGCCCTTATTATTCTGGAACTTGGTTAAGTTACTTGGTCTCCCTGAGCCCTCATTCTCTGTAAATTGAGGATAGAAAAATACCTCATTGAGTTGTTGTCCAGGAGAAAATGAGATGGGAGAGTCTATGCCCAGCATTTAGTGTAGTGTCTGCCTCATAAGCACCCAATGAATGTTACTGATCATCGGTATTATTATAAGTGAGGATAAATTGGCATAGTACCTCCCATATAATTGCTCAATAAATATTACTTCTTATAAATTAGGATGAAGAACTCACACCAAATTGGTCTTTAATAGCCTGTGTCTACTTTGGTGCAATGAAAAGAATAAAGATCTTTTGTGAAAACTTGCAATGCAATTTCAAATAAAAGTAAGCCTGGATGGACATGTGGCTACCACCAGCTGGGCGCGGCATCTAGAGTGGTCATGGGAAATGACTGCATGTGCCTTGGGTTCCATACAGTGATGTCATAAAATAAACCAGCCTTCTTGAACCCTCCTGCCAGTGTTGGCTTCTGGCATTGAACAGCTTGTGGCTCACCCCCTGGCTAGGGTAGATGCCTCTATCCCAAAGGCTTTATGCTGTTCTTGATGCCTGGAACTGACTTCATTCCTCCCCCTCTCTCTGTTTTCTGACCCTCTCGTCTTGTATCGCAGGTTGAAAGGATTGTAGACAAGAGGAAGAACAAGAAAGGAAAATGGGAGTATCTTATCCGATGGAAAGGCTACGGGAGCACAGAGGACACGTGGGAGCCAGAGCACCACCTCTTGCACTGTGAGGAGTTTATTGATGAATTCAATGGGCTGCACGTGTCCAAGGACAAGAGGATCAAGTCAGGGAAGCAGTCCAGCACCTCCAAGCTCCTGCGTGACGGTCGAGGCCCATCTGTTGAGAAACTCTCCCACAGACCTTCGGATCCTGGAAAGAGCAAGGGGACCTCCCATAAACGGAAGCGAATTAACCCTCCTCTGGCCAAGCCAAAAAAGGGGTATTCAGGCAAGCCCCCTGCAGGAGGCGACAGGGCTGCCAAGACGGTGTCTTACAGGACTACCCCCAGTGGTTTGCAAATAATGCCCCTGAAAAAGGCTCAGAACGGGATGGAAAACGGGGACGCCGGCTCTGAGAAGGATGAGAGGCACTTTGGAAACGGGTCCCATCAGCCTGGCTTGGATTTGAATGATCACGTTGGAGAGCAAGATGTGGGCGATTGCGACGTTAACCATGCCACGCTGGTGGAGAACGGGCTCGGTTTGTAGCTTTTCTTTCTCTTGGGTTTGGCTCTGGCCATGGCGAAAGGGGAGCTCTGCCTGCAGCTTAGGGACATACATAAGACCCCCCCACCTCCATCCCCACCTCTTAGCTCACCAGTGATTCCCCCTTCATCTGTCTCACCTAGAGCTTTGTAGACTCGGTCATAGGCCCGTGTTGGTTACAGACCCTCATGCTTGTGGAGAGGCTAAGCCTCTGATGTTCCAGCCAAGGTCTGGAATGGGTCCAAAGTTCCAGACTGTACTTCAAGACACCCAAGGCCATGGTGACCCCTCTAGATCCACTTCTCTGAGGGCAGCTCAGGTCCTCACCCCCAGGACCCAAGACTTGTGTCCTCAGCGGGCCAGTGCCTCCCAGGTCACGGTGCAGAGCCCTTGCTTGCAGCCTCATCATGCCCCCAGCAGTGTAGCCCAGAGAGGTGGGGTCTGGGTTGGGGTCCACGCCGTCTTCTCACATGCAGTGTGGACTTGGAGTTCACCACGCCAGCGCCTATGCTGGAACCTCTTGCCCTTTTGCTGTCTCTAGGTTGGATGATTGGCCTATGTTAGGTCCTGTCTTAGTCTGTTCCGGCTGCTGTCACAAAACACCTTAGAGTGGGTAATTTATGAAAATTAGAAATCCAGTTTCTCACAATTCTGGAGGCTAGAAGTCCATGATGAAGGCACCAGCAGATGCTGCATTAGGCGAGGGCCTGTTCCTCTTACCTGGTACCTTCTGTGTCCTCACATGATAGAAGGGGCAAGGCAGCACCCTTCAGCCTCTTTTATAAGGGCACTAATCCCGTTCACAAGAACGGAGCTCTTATGAGTTAATTACCTCCTATAGGCCCCACCTCTTAATGTTGTGATTGCGTTTTGTGTTAGGTTTCTTCATATGAAATTTGGGGGAACATAACCTTCAGACTCTAGTGGGTCCTAAATGCTGTCTTGACCTCATCCTGCACTAATTCTTTCGGTTTGTACCCTCTTACTCTAACATAGCCTGCGTATGTTGTGTTAGGTTATGGAATTCCTCTTTTTTCCAAAGTCTCTATAGGCAAAATTAAGGAAACAGGAGGTAATGACCCATGTAGTTCATGCTCCCAAACCTGAGATTTCCTGTGTGGTCACTTTGCTCCTTACCGAAGTCCTTCATGGCATCAGTCTTTCAGGTTAGCTGCTTGTGCCAGTTATCAGTGATGTGCAGTCCCTTACTTCTCAGACACCTGTGTGTCTACCTGGTGGCATTTGTCTCTTTGGCTGCCAGAGACCCAAGCCTTGGAATGTCCAGAAATCTTACAGGAGTGTGGGCAACCATTGCCCAACAGGGCAGGGCCATCAGATTCCCCAATGAAACCAGGGTGCATGTGGGGACAGGGATGCTGGGGTGCAGGGGGAATGGTTAGAAGGGCTCACAGAAGGTTGGGGTGATGAGGCCAACACACCTCAGTGTGACGATGGTAGATTTAGAGTCCAGAATGTGCAGAACGGGCTCCCCTGCGAGAGTTTGCTGTCTTTAGGGACTCTTGCTGAGAAATCTGAGCAATCCGTGTTGAGGCGCCTGTTTCTCCAGAGAGAGGAATTTCACCCAAACAGGATTTACTTAGCATCTTTGCCCCAGACTGACTCATGTTTCCGTCTGGGGATCCCTGATGCTGACGTGACTGTGCCTGTGAACATATGTAAAAGCTGTTTGTTTTAGAAATTCATCTCTCGAGAAGAAGTGGGCTCGTGTAAATGGGGCTTGGCATAAACACCCGTGTTTGATGTTGCTGTGACGGCTGCCGGCGGTGGCGGAGTTCCCTGTCTCAGGAAGGGTGGCGAGGGGAGCTTTTGTGGCCCCTTGGGTGCAGGGGCAAGGCTCTGGCAGGGTTCCCTGCATTCCAGCTGTTAGCAGCCCCCTGCCCTGCTCATATGGGGCAACCCAAGAGTAAAGCATGAGGGAGGAAGATTTGCTGACTGTAGCTGACAGTGCAGTGTGGAGGAGAGAAGCCAGACTCGCAGAGGTCTACATGAGGGTGTGCCTCTTGTGCTGTGCAACCTTCTGCAGTGAGGCAGATCTGCCAGCTCTGTGCTCTTCACCCTTCGGCTTTGCTGATACCCCCTGGTCCATGATCTGGTGATAAGGCATGGTACCCCACAAGCAGGGGAAACAGGAGAGCCAACCTGTTGAGATCCGTTGATAGTCCTATTAGCTCCAAAATGCTATTCTAGACCTTTCTTGTCTCTGATCTCTTATCTTCCTCATGTTTGCCTGACCTTGTATGTTCTCTACTCCTACTTGAACTATGCCGGCCTCTATTTTGTTCTGTTTTGTCTGTTTCAAAAGGACTCTTGCTTAATCACATCCCATAGCATTGGTGCCCGTGAGATCCTGTTGTAAAGTTAAGGCACTGGCTCTCAGATTCTGCATGTATTAGATTACCTGGCAACTGGTGAGAGATGCAGATCCCATGGAGTCTGATTTCCTTAGTCTGGGGTGGAGCCCAGGAGATGGACTTGTAACAAGCTTCCTGGGTGACTGTACTGCATTTTGAGACGACCTTTGTGGCCAAATTTGTGGGGGGTGGGGCCTTGAAGTTTCACATCAGGTGTCAATTTAATTCAATTCAATACTGATTTTTTGATCACTTCCTAAGAGTTATTCACCATGCTGGGTGCTTGAAGTAGAGTAATAAAGAGATAGGTATGGACTTTTCCCTCTGAAACTTGCCAGGAAGTTGGAATGCTGGCCTCTGGCCTCATGCTGAGAAGGTGCCTGAGGCTGGCTCCATGCAAGGAGTAACACATGTTACATACATGTGCATGGCTTCACCATACCTGCAATGACATCTTCTGTGGTCACTGGTGTGATAATTGTCCCAGCCATCAGCCTTTCACATTCTAATCAGAACTAACTTGTTAGCCAGGTTTGGGGGAACTGGGAAGACAAAAAGACTGAGAATCCTTGTCTGAGAGAGAAGGAGAATGTTGAAGAGAGTGGTTTGAGGTTCTTGGACAAGACTCAAGAGAGAGGGGATGCTGTGGTTCCAGAACTTTTCAGCAACAGGCCAGAGGTGTAGTCCAGCAAAACGTGTTTCCATGTGTGTTTTCAGCCAGAGGGAAGCTTTGCTGAAGCCGGCGTTCATGCCCACGTGGCCATGAATGTCCTCCTTCTACCCTCTTTCCTAACCTCACCTTCCCTGATCTGGACTGAAGGATCCAGTCTCCAGGGGCCCAAGGGTGAGCCCTGGGGGGTTGCAGCACAAAGGAGGGCTCATCTTAGCCCAGCAGAAGGGGTTGGGGGATCCTGGCTACAGTTGCACAGCATTTGTTTTGGGGGTGGGCTGGTGCTTTTTATATGGTTTTAACTTCTCTTTGGTGAGTTAAGGTTCTGCATACAGAACAGCAACTTATGTAACATGTTACTCATTTACTGCTGACTTCCCTGATCTGCTGTGGAACAAATGCTAAATTGGGGCTCTGGCGGGTGGTGTTTTGGTTTCAGACTGCGTTTTTTCCCCAGCAGTGTTTGTGGGGCGTGTGCAGCCATTCTACACTGCTCTTGATTCTGAGTCTTCGGTAATGAGTACTGGCTTTGTGATCCGGGGCCCATCTGCCTCAGTATCCCTTGGGGAGCTTGTTAAAATGGGCTCTATCCCAGTTGAGTGAATCAGGATCTCAGGGGGGTTGGGGGTGGATTTTGCACGTTCATGCTGAATTGTAGCAGTCACAGGTATAAACGGGAGCTCCAGCAGATGTGTTTGGTTGTAAGAGATGGTTCATAGATCCGTTTGTTGGTGGATCCATCTTTCCTCCCTGGATGTGAAGCTTGTGAGAAGGAATGTGATCTGGTCCTTCAAAGTTTTAAAACCTGACAGTTTCTCTGCCTTGCTTACACTTTCTACTAGACCTCTCTCTCTCTCTCTCTCTCTCTCTCTCTCTCTCTCTCTTTTTTTCTAAAGCTGCACTGGTTTCATCAGTATGGAAAAGCTGGTGGGTTTGCTAACCCTTGCTGTGGTTCTGGCGTGGTGAACTGCTTAGCACTCTTGTCTAAACAGGCCAAAGCATCGGTGTTTTATGGATTCACATGGGCCTTTAACCTGTGAAACATCCCTAACTAGGAGCCATCGTTTCTCTTTGAGCCCTAGAATAGCATAAAGACTTGCAGCGTTCTCCAAATTACCAGGAAGGTGATGAGCATCACTGTTGATGTCAGGCTTGTGGCCCCATGTCCACATTTCTGAAAGGATGTTTGAGATCCTTTTCCTTGCGTCTTGATGACTGTTGTCTGCTGCACAGACGTTGCATCTCACACATTGCATGATTCAGTGTTTGCAGAATTATCTCTACCATTGAACGAGTCATCCCACACAACACACGCAACATTTGCCATTTTCTCTCCATTGATCTTTTAAAATGATCTCAGCTTTCACTTCTGGAACGTTTGTTTATCTCTTCCTACTCACTTTTTCAATATGATTATCATTTTTCCCTTTATTGAGCATAATAGAGAACCGTGTTTTAAAAGCACTTGGGAAATAAGTGCAAGCATGGGAAGTGCCCTATGGCTTTTGAGAATCTAGGGGCTCCCAAACTTGGATCCAGCATCAGAGTCCCCGGGAGGGCAGGAGGGCATGGTGAAACACAGACTGTTCAGTCTACCTTCAGCATTCTGATTTAGTAGGTGTAGCGCGAAGCCTGAGAATCTGCACCTCCAGCAGAAGTTCCTAGACGCTGCTGTTGGTCCAGTGAGCCCAGTTTCAGAACTCCTGCTCTAGACTAATAAGCCCTAAGATGGTGGGGATGAAAATGCGGATGGTGTTGTGCCTGCCAGGTGGTGGGATTGAGGAAACTTGAAGTGCTTATGCTCTGCATCTGGAGTTGGCATTCATAAGACTTTGTAAATGGAAAGTTTGTGAAATGAAAAGCCGTAAGGTTGAAAGTTTTAGAGTATAAGTACTTCCCTGAGATGAGGCCTTGGAGTTTCCGGAGTACCTAGTGTGATCCTCATGGCAGTCCTGAGAGGTGGTTGTTCTACCCATTTTACAGAGGTGGAGACCAAGGTTACAAGAGCCCAGGTTGGTATTAGGAGAGAAACTCAGGCAATTTGACTACAAACTTAACTATAGAACTGGCCTCTATACCATGACCCAGCTGGATTCCAGGCAGTAAAATTTTCCTAAACCCTGATTGCTGACAAAAACATGTTGTACTGGGGGAGGGTCAGGAGTGCT
Source organism: Macaca thibetana thibetana (assembly GCF_024542745.1). Taxonomy (NCBI): domain Eukaryota; kingdom Metazoa; phylum Chordata; class Mammalia; order Primates; family Cercopithecidae; genus Macaca; species Macaca thibetana. Next base: position 23,707,379 of record NC_065597.1, on the reverse strand, counting down.
TGGTGGCACTGCTTGGTGGCACAGGATGTACTTCTTTGACACCCTCTTTGTTTGTTTGTTTGTTTGTTTATTGAGACGGAGTCTTGCTCTGTCACCAAGGCTGGAGTGCAGTGGTGTGATCTCGGCTCACTGCAAGCTCTGCCTCCTGGGTTCATGCCATTCTCCTGCCTTAGTCTCCTGAGTAGCTGAGACTACAGGCACGCACCACCACACCAGCTAATTTTTGTATTTTTAGTAGAGATGGGGTTTCACCATGTTGGCCAGGATGGTCTCGATCTCCTGACCTCGTGGTCTGCCCGCCTCGGCCTCCCTAAGTGCTGGGATTACAGGTGTGAGCCACTGCGCGTGGCCGACACCCTCCGTATTTATTGATAGATGGGTATGGTCTTTCTGAGCCTGAAATGCTGTAAATAACTCCATGCCACTCAATTTGAAAACCTAGATAAAATAATCACTTCCATAGAGAAATACAACTCAACAAAACAGCCTAAAGTAGGGCTAGAAAGCCTGAAGAGAGAATTAACTATTAAAGAAATTGGGCCAGGAGCGGTGGTTCACGCCTGTAATCCCAGCACTTTGGGAGGCTGAGCGGGTGGATAGCTTGAGCCCAGGAGTTCAAGACCAGGCTGGGCAACATGGCGAAACCCTGTCTCTCCAAAAAAATACAAAACTTAGCCAGGTGTGATGGTGCATGCCTGTAGTCCCAGCTACCTAGGGAGCTGAGGTGGGAGGATCACTTGAGCCCAGGAGGTCGAGGCTGCAGTGAGCTGTGATTGCGCCATTGTACTCCGGCCTGGGCAACAGAGCGAGACTCTGTCTAAAAAAAAAAAAAAAAAAAAAAAAGAGAGAAAAAAAGAAATTGAATTGATTGTTAAAAAGTCCTCAGAAGAAGCAAGAAAGGAGGAACACAAGGCCCAGAGGGTTTTGCAGGCAAATCTAAACATTCTAGAATAGTTCATCTGACCACACGTTCTGGAGCAGATAACCCCTCCCTTCTCCAAATGGTTACGGAGAACAGGAAAAAGAGAAAATACTCCCAGCTCCTGTGATGAGGTCAGTATGACCTGGATTTCCAAACCAGACAAAGAGAGTAGGAGAAAGGCAAATTATAAGTCAATCTCACTTCAGAATGTAGTAGCGAAAGTCCTGAATAACCTTCTGGGTTTATTACAGTTCCCTTGATACTTCCTCAAAATTATGACTGTTTGAGAAACGTCTCACTCCTTGCCCTGAGCCAAAGGTAATGACCCCAGTTCATTACCTTTAGAATCACCACTGCTTCTCTAGGTGCCTAGCTTGTCTCAGAAGAGGCCCAGGGAAACTGGCTCAGGAAGGCTCTGAGTGTCATGGGCGTTGGCCCCACACTATCTGGGGAATCACTGAGAGGTCAGGAAGGGTGCCCCTGGGGCAGCCTCTTGTCAGCACGGGTATCCCTGTATCCACTTCCCTGAGCCCAGCTGTTCTTCCTGACACACTTCAAGTACCCACCCCAAGGCCAATACACTTTCACTAACCTTTTTGATTTTTACAAGCAGATGATTTTTCCAAATCAGGAACAACAAAAACTTGAGGGTTTTTTAATCTTTTGTCTTTCGAAGTGTGGCAAGTAAGGAACTTGTGCTAATGAACTAACTTAAGACCCTTTGACGTGGTGGTGTTAAGACCTTGTCCAACTTGGCCACTGCCCTGTGCACGCAGAAAGTGCCAGACTGTGATGGGAAATCTGGCTCTTTAACCAGGAGCAGCTTGACCTGTGGCAGATCCAAGGGGAGAATCGATTCTCCCCGCTTGGTTCCTGAATTCTGGATTTGATTTTGGTGCCCAGAAGAGGATGATGGAGTCTTGACCACTGTCAAGTTTTAGAAACCAACTAATTGCTTTTCCTATCTGCTCGGCTGTCGTTTTCCTCCCTCAATGTCCTTAGGAAAGTCTTAGGCACTGTTTGCTCATGGCTGTCCATCAGGGGACTTCCAAGAAGGGTGCAGTGGGGGAGTAGAAGCAATCCCCCATCAGGAGCAAGCAGTAAGCGGGTACAGTATCTGTAGAGGGTTCCAAAACAATAATAAAAATTCACCTACTAATGTCGGCGAAAAGCCAGTCTCCCCCCATTGAGGTGGACCCCAGGGCCCTCCTCCACCCTGACTGCTCACACAAAGCAAGCAGTCTTCATGAATGATGATGGTAATGGTGGCAGCAGTGGTGGTGGTGGTGATGGTAGCAATGGTAGCTAACATTTCTTGAGTTCCTACTGAAGGCAAAGCCTAGCTCTTTGTATTTGATCTACTAAATGTGATTTAATTTCCTCAGTGGTTCTCTGATATAGCAGTTTAACAACATAGCAACATAACAAGGTTACCTGGGATTAACCTTGTTTATAGATGGGGAAACTGAGGCTCAGCAAGTGTAAGACACAGCACTGAGGGAAGGAATTAGGGTGTGATGCTGGATCTGGTGATGCTGAAGCTGTTGCAGGTCTCTGACCAGTTTTATAAATGAAGAAAGGTACTTTAAGGGTTCAGGTGGAAGCCAACAGACCTTTCCCAGGTGGCAAGGGCATTGTGCTGGCCAACAGCCCTGGGCCTGCCTTCGAGGCATCTTCAATAGTATCAGAGATGCTGACTTGGCATTCCAGGGAGGTGGAACCTCTGGTCCTGGTGATTTTCCTTAGGACCTTCGATTAAAAGACATACACGCATGCATGTACACATACATGCACATATTCACATCACACACTCATGCACACATCATATATACGCACACACCTGCACATCTATGCATTGTAAAGGGAACTCCCTCAGTTGTCAAAGTTTACTTCAATGCTAGAAGAAATTGCAAAAAAAGGACAAAGATCTTCACCAACTGATGAGTGGATAAACAAAATATTGTCTTTCCATACGACGGATGTTATTCAGTCATAAAGAGCAATCAAGAGTGGACACACACGGCAACGTGGATGAACCTCAAAACCACATATGATGTGATTCCATTTATATCAAACGTCCAGAGTAGGTGAATCTGTAGAGACAGAAAGTAGCTGAGTGGTTGCCAGGAGCTGAGGGGAGGAGGGAGTGGGGGGTGACCGCTAATGGTTACGGCATTTCATTTGGGGCAATGAAACTGTTCTGGAATTAGATTATGGGGACAGTTGCACAACTCTGCAAGTCACACTAAAAGTCACTGAATTGTGCACTTTATATGGGTGAATTTTATAGTATGTAAAATAAATCTCAGTAAAGCTGTTTTTGTTTAAAAAAAAAAAAGGAGAAGAAAAAGAAGCTAGCTAAGTAGGATGCAAAATAACAGCTACCCTTTCCCTACTGCTTGTCATGTGCAAGGGAGCCTTCTAAATGCTCTCCAAGAAGGTGTGCATTGAATTTCCTCGACAGCCCCCATTTCTACACTGGAAAATTGATGCTTAAAGAAGACACGTGCATTGCTTAAGGTGGTCCAAGTGTCACAGAAGGTGGAGCTGGAATGGAACCACAGTGCCCACTCGTGAGCCCAGGCTCCCATCTGGGAAATGGAAGTGCTCTTAGTGAACCAAGGGACACTGTATTAGTTCCCTGTGGCTGCTGTAACAAATTCCTACCAACTTGGTGGCTTAAAGCAACACCACCTCTTCTTCCCTTACAGTTCCGGAGTCAGAAATCTAAAATGCATTGGCAGGACTGTGCTCCTTCTGGAGGCCCTGCGGGAGAATCCATTTCCTTGCCTTTTCCAGCTTCCAGAGGCTGCACATACTCCTTGGCTCATGGTCCCTCATCTCTCTAACCTTTGCATCCATCCTCACATCTCCTTTTCTTGACGTCAAGCGCCCTGCCTCCCTCTTCCAAGGAGTGTGATTACACTGAACCAACCAAGACAATCCAGGATAATCTCCCATCTCAAAATCCATAACTTTATCACATTCACAAAGTCCATTTTGCCATGTCAGACACCACATTCTCAGGTCCCAGGGATTAGGATATGATATCTTTAAGAATTTGCTATTCATCCCACCACAGGCATTTAGGAGAATGTGAGGGGAAGAAAGGGTATGCATATTGGTTTGTATTCTTGAATGGGCAAGAAACCAGCTGGTAACGAGGAAATGTTAATTTTGTCATCTAGATTATTAAAATTATTTCATTTAAGCCCACATGCACATCTATGAATTATAAAGGAAACTACCTTAGTTGTCAAAGTTTATTTCAGTGCTAGAAGAAATAGCAAACGCTACATCAAGTAGATTATTTCATTCAAGCGAAATAATTATTTTGTTTAAACAAAATAATCTACTTGGTGTGGACTTCGATATAACTGGCAAGTGTTGAAGTTGACTTAAATTCCCTTGTTTATTTTTTAAAGATTATTTATTTTTGAGATAGAGTCTTGCTCTGTCGCCTAGGCTGGAGTGCAATGGCATGATCTCGGCTCACTGCAACCTCCACCTCCCGGGTCCAAACGATTCTCCTGGCTCAGCCTCCTGAATAGCTGGGATTACAGGTGCATGCCACCATGCCCAGCTAATTTTTTTGTACTTTTAGTAGAAACGGGGTTTCACCATGTTGGTCAGGCTGATCTTGAACTCCTGACCTCAAGTGACCCACCCACCTCAGCCTCCCAAAGTGCTGGGATTACAGGCATGAGCCGCCATGCCCAGCCTCCCTTGTTGATTTTAGAGATGGGAGGCAAGTGCTCCTACAAGACACAAAACACTTATCTAATCCTAGGATACATTTCTATACACTTACTGCCTGACAGTGTTTTATTCAAGCTAACGTGAGCCTTCCTAGTGCCCAATGAGCTGCTGTTAATAATGACAATAGCAGCAATGGCACCAACAACAGATATTTATTAAGCCCTTGCTATGAGTCAGGTGTTGGTGGGCTAAGGATGTTACATTTAGCAGCTCTGTTAATCCTGACAATTCTATGAAGTAGGTTGTCTTTTTATCCCTGGTTTACACATAAAGATATGGAGGCTTTATGAAGTTAGTTAGGCAACTGGCCTGCAGCCTCCAGATAGTAACAAGGTAGAGCCAGAATTGTGATCCTCTTTCTTCCTTTCCTTTTCCTTTTCCTTTCGCTTTCTTTTCCTTTCCTTTTCCTTATCCTTATCCTTTCCTTTTTCCTTTTTCTTTCCTTTGCTTCTTTCCTTCTTTCTTTTCTTTCTTACTTACTTACTTTCTTTTCCTGGGCATTTTAAAATGGCTTTCTTACATCACCTTATCCTGTGATATCTGACTTTATCATTAGATCTTAATCACACAGAGGGAAAAGCCTGTTCTTCTCATCTCTGTGTATGTGTATGTCTCTCTGTGTGTGTAGAACATTTTGTATGAACCCACTTGCATTTTGATTTTTCTTCTCAATGTAACGTATGTCTGTTACCATCTATTTCCATATTGGGCAACTCTTCATATTGGAATTTTAGTAGTGCCATTTATATGTTTTCAGAAGGATATACAGGTTGAATATCCCCAAGTCCAAAATCTGAAATGCTCCAAAATCCAGAACTTTCTGAACATCAAAATTATGCTTAAAGGAGATGCTCATTGGAGCATTCAGTGATCAGATTAGGGATGCTTAACTGGTAAGTATAATACAAATATTCCAAAATCTGAAAAAATCAGAAATCCAAAACACTTCTGATCCCACACGTTTTGGATAAGGGATACCTAACCGGTGCAATATTTGACTTATGTAGCCAGTCTCTTGTTGTTGGACATTTAGGTTAGGTCTAAACTTCTTTGGTTTTCTTTCATTTTTTTCCGGATTATTTTTCTAGACTAGATTCCCAGAGGCAGGATTATACTGCGAATTTTGCCGTATCCTCCTAACCCCATCAAAAAAAGAATAACGATGACCAGTAAGGTATAATTTTCTAGTTTTGTCATTGCCTTGCCAGACGTGTGTGTTTAAGGGGAACAAGAGGAGCCTCAATATCGTTTATTTGCATTTCTTTAGTCTCCACTGAAGCTGAGCTTTTTCTCTGCATGCTCAAGTACTCTTTGTAACTTCCTTTTTGTGGTTGGTTCACTCCTGTCTTTTGAGGTTGGAGAGAATTCAGATACACAGGGAAGAGGTCTGGTATGGCAAAGGAGGAGAGCCCAGAACATGTTTGCTGGTTGGTGAGGAGATGCGTTTAGGGCAGGAGCTGGTGTGCTTAGGGAAAGACTTGGTCGACAGCTGAGAGGCAGGCTGGGGCCAGGTGCAGGAGGGGCCTGGGTGCCAGAGAACCCCCTGTTGTACTTGTGGCAGCCACTGTAATGCAGGTCATCCGTGGAAGAACTGGTCCTAAATTTTTGATGAACTGGCAGAAATATCAAAATCTGGTTCTGACCTCTACGTCAGTCACTCTGGCCTTCCTCTGGCTTGTCCCTAACTCTGTCCCACCCCCTTTAAACCCACTGGGCAGCTCAGCTGATAGACATTCTCCATTAAGGGCTGCCCCAGACACCTCTACTACCTATACCCACCTGTCCGCTCCCTGGAGAGCTATTAATAAGGAGCCCAGGATGTGGGTGACTCCAGGGAAACATCAAAGAAAAGAGATTTGGTAGGGGCTGGGGCAGGAGAGAGAAGCCTCCACTGGGGTCAGGGATTCCATAGAGAAAAGTCAGAACCCTGGACTGGTTAGAAGAGGAGAACCTAGGAGACGAAACCCTGAGGCAGCCTTCTTTAGATATTCATGTTATTCCAGGGGGTGGAATAACAGCTGGTGAGGCAAGCCCCTGTGTATAAAGCTCCTTTTATCTTCCTCGTGTGCAACCTGACTAGGTTGCAGTGTTCCTGGGAGCGCCAGCCTCGAGGCCTCGATTCGCACTTTTTATATTGCAACATGGCTTCTCCTTGACTTCTTTCATCCTGTCCCAGAAAGAAAATCGAGACCCTGGGGCAAAATGAGCCTGGAAATAGGTTCGTGTGCCTCATGTCAGTAAGACGTTGCCATCCACGGAGCCCTGGGGTTCCCTGAAGGCCTCCTGGTGAGAAGCCGGGTGGGTGGACTCCAGCACTCCCTTCTCCATGTCAGCCACAGTAGCTGCTTGTATTAGTCTATTCTCACACTGCTAATAAAGACACACCCGAGACTGGGAAATTTATAAAGGAAAGAGGTTTAATTGACTCACGGTTCCACAGGGCTGTGGAAGCCTCAGGAAACTTATAAACATGGCGGAAAGGGAAGCAAACACATACTTCCTGTGGTGGCAGCAAGAAGTGCTGAGCAAACGGGGGAAAGCCCCTTCTAAAACCATCAGCTCTCATGAGAACTGACTTCAGTATCACAAGAACAGCATGAGAGTAACCACCACCATGAGCCAGTCGCCTCCTGCTGCATCCCTCCCACCACACATGAGGCTTACGGGAGCTACGATTCAAGATGAGATTTGGGTGGGGACACAGGCAAACTGTATTACTCCTGTTTTGTTTGTTTCATGTGAAGGTTTGTCATAGGCTTTTGTTGAGGGAAAAGGAGGCAAGAAATGAGAAGACTAAAAACATATTTCTGAATACTCCAGTTTAATAAATCTGCCCCCCAGTGGCTGGAGCTGCTTGATGAGGTTGTTGTGTTCCGTGTCACGGGTTGTTGGGGTGGGCTTAGGCAGACTTAGGCAGAGGGATTCCTGCATGGAGATGGATGAGATCAGGTGGTCTCCCAGGACCAAGTTAGCTCCTCAGAGCGTGTGTCTGGCTGGGCAGGGTCGTGGCCAGTCTGCAGTCACGCCCCTCATGGTGTGCACTCACCCTCATGGCTGAGCCATGCGTCACCACAGTCCATGTGTGCAGAAATATTCAGCTCATTTCTGGAGGCTCCTTGTCCAAGTTCGGACAGGTGCACAGGGAGCTTTTGTAGCGACTATTCAGGGAGGGAGAACGCAGGCTCTGTTTTCGGCGGGGGCACCTGCCCGAGGCCACAAACCATGCCAGAGGATAAGACTTAGCTGTCTTGCCCACCGACCCTCCTGCTTGGCCTCTCCCGATGTCCTAGCTCCCAATTCTGGCATCCCCCGACTGAGTGAGACCCGGGTACTGACCTCTGATTGGCTTTGATGGCTCCACCCATGCACCTGTCTGTTCTCTGCTGCCCCAGATCTGTGCCACCACCTCCCACCATCTGCTTGACCCAGCTCCTTGTCCCCACAAGACAGCAGTGAGGTGGAGGGGGGACGTCTAAAGGGCCACTTCCGACTTGGTTCTGGGGACCATTGTCCTGAGTCTTACAGTGAGGGCAGAAGCACTTTCCATGATCCATGGGGCCTCTGCGTCCCGGGCTGTGGGGCCCTGGGGGTCGGTATATCATCGTATCTGCTTCCTCTTCTTGGCACTTTGCTGGATGCTTCCTCTGCCCAGCCAGGCTGATCACCTTGGCCTGTCCCCTGCCCATTATCTTCCACTGTGCAGAAATGTGGCACCCACTGTTGACTCTTCTCCTTTATTTTTGCTTGTGTTAATACTTAAAAATAATCTTTTATTGCCATTTTAGAGTGGTTTCGAGAAAGAGGAGACAAATTTGTCAGTGTGGTATATCTAGGTCCTTAAAATGTTCTTCTTTTTTTCATTTTCTTCTCCTTTCCTCTCTTCTTTTTATTTTCTAAAGTTACAAATACACGAGTTGTAAAAAATTCAAACAATATGGAAAATATAAGCATTTTATTTTTATTTTTAAATTATTATTATTATTTGAGATGGCATCTCACTCTGTCGCCCAGGTTGGAGTGCAGCGGGCCGATCTCGGCTCACTGAAGCCTCTGCTCCATGGGTTCAAGTGATTCTCCCGCCTCAGCCTCCTGAGTAGCTGAGATTACAGGCACCCACCACTGTGCCTGGCTAATTTTTGTATTTTTAGTAGAGATGGGGTTTTGCCATGTTGGCCAGGCTGGTCTCAAACTCCTGACCTCAAGTGAAATGCCTGCCTTGGCCTCCTGAAGTGCTGAGGAAAATATAAGCATTTTAAAAGTTAAAGTCTCCATATTCTCCCTTGCCAAATCCTATTTAGAGGTGACTTCTGTTAATGTTTGGTTATGGGTCTTTTGGGACTATTCTCTAAGTTTATATGTTTGTATATGTATTTATATATGTTAAATCTATGTTATTTATTACATACCATGTATTATATATGTGATACATATTACATATTTACTTAAATACTTGTTTGTTGAGTGATGAACAGGAATTATCCGATTTATTTCTCTCTCCATGTATATATGTATTGATATGTATATATCTGTCTGTCATCTGCCGTCTATTCATTTATCCATTATTTATCTGTTAGCCAAGGCCTCACCAAGTTGACATCTGAGTAAAGACTGAAGGTGGTGAGAACACCTTGTCCTGCAGTTTCTTTTTTGACTTAAAACTTGTCTTGGAACTCTTTCTGAGTCAGGACGTGTGGAACGGCCTCCCTGTTTTTGGCTGCTGGATTTATGGCATGCAGGGACTTAACTGTTCCCCTGAGATGGCCATCTGGGCTGCCTACAAAGGGACCTGCTCCTGCCAAACCTGGCTAGGGCCAGTCTTTGTAATGCGTTTCCAGGCCCTGTTGTTTTAATTTTGGTTTCTAAATGAGGGTGAGCGTCTTCTCACGTTCCTGCCACTCGTGTGTCTCCCTGAGCATTGCCCGGGTGCCGTCCTGCTGCGGAAACAGTGATGGCGAGTCAGGGGCATTCAGCCACGTGACCTCGAACAAATGACCCAGCCTCTCTGGGCCAGATTCTTCATTTATAAGATGCATTTATTCATACCTCATGGGTTGGGGGTAAAGAATAAGTGAATTCGTTTATAGGAAGTGCTTAACATTATTAGCTGGCTTGTGGTGGGCATTTGATAAATATTAACTGTTATTTCAATTTTTCCCCCTTTTTCCAACGAAGTCTTTGTATTTCCCGATTTGTTTTTTAAATCACTTTACATACGTACACATATATGAATCCTTTCCTATGTATGCTAACCAGTACTCAGTAATGGCTGCCATATACCAGGAACTGTTTAGACAGATAACTGCAATACCTCATGCTGTGATGGAGACATGGAGAAGATATTGTGGGGCCATAGGTGAGGGCACCAAAGCCTACTTAGGGGAAGGAATTATTGAGGGCTTCTTGGAGGAGGCGATGCATGAGCGGAATCTGATAAAATGAGCCGGAATGACTGAGGAAAAAGACAGGGATGCCAGGGGGTGGTGACAGCATGTACAAGGGCATAGAGCTGAGGGACAGCCTCTGGGTACCTGTTGACACATCACAAAGAATACAGCAGTCCAGCCAATTCTAGAGCAGCCTGCACAGGAGGCTGAATTCCAGGGAATTCCTCGGGTGGTCAGGCTTGTCTTAAGAACCAGATAGATGAAAGCCTTCCCCATCTGTCTGTGTTCTGCATGTGTGACTCCCTCTGCCTGAATGCCTCCTGCCGTGAACCCTCATGTGAATAGTAACCTCTGCCCATCCTGCAGGTCTGGCTCAAGCAGCAGTTCCCCCATGGAAACCTTTGCTGGCTGCCAGCGTAGCTCAGTTTCCGTTTTTATTTGCACACATGGAATGGTGTTTCTTGGTTGACAGCACTGACCTTGGTCTGTAGTGGTCACGCTGATTCTTCGCATAATCTCTGCCTCTTTCACTAGATCAGAAGTTCCACGAGGGAAGGGATGGTCTCTGTTTTTGCTCACAGCTGTATCTCCAACACCTAACAATGCTGGGCACTTAGCAGGTGCTTAAGAAATGAATGAGTGGGTGAATGAATAGATGAAAGAGAGGACTGCAAACCCTTCTGACATGTGTCACAGCTGCTCATCCCCTGGCCTAGTCTCTCCCTCTCTCCTTGAGTTGTCCTGGGTGCTGGCTTCACAGCCCCTGCTCGTGGTAACATGTCCTGGAGAGCTTATATTTTGTCAGGGCTCTTCACAGCAACGACAGGATTCCCTTCCCATTGGCTCGTCTGGTGATTGTTGTCGACATCTGCCACAATGGCCCTACTTGCTATGCTCCTCTTCCCTTCATATTCACGAAGTCACAGTGGACTCTTAATAAAGCGTCAGGCTCCCTCCCCCATCAAGGGCATTGTGAGTTCTTTTCAGCAGGGTGCATCTCATTTGGGCTGCAGCCTCCGTATTTTGCGCAGTTCTTCGCTTTGCCTTGATGGTAACATAGAACATGAAGTTGGTGGACTTGTTAATAGAAGCCCCAGTTACGGAAGGATTGTAAGATTTCACCTTTAAAATTGCTCTCACTTTGCAGGTAGCATAGAGGGGAAGAAACTGGTAAGAGCAGGCACAGGCTTTGGAGATAGAAGCTCCATGTGTTCAAATACAAACACTGCCTCTTAGCATCTCCAAGCAGGTCTTACCAGCTTTTGAGCCTCACTTTTCACCTCTGTAGTACGGGAATAGCAAGCCTGCCGGAAAGGATGAAGCGGTGGATCCTGACGCCTCATGAGTCTTCATTTCTCTTCTTTGTCTGACTCCGCTTTGGGTGGAGCTTCCTACTTTGCTCAAGAATGTGCTTTTCTACCCCATCCTCAGCCTGCCCTGTCACTTTTGCATCGATCCCAGGATATTATATTTTATTCTGTTGCGTAAGCCTGCAAGGCGAATTCAAGAGGGACAGCCTCTGGGTGCCTGTTGCCACATCACCAAGAATGGGTTGCAGGACAAGGAACTCTGTTACTTTTGTGACTTCTCCATGGAAGTTAGAGTCTTGAGTTTTCCACTTGCCATCTTGGCGACAGTGCCACTGAGTTGGAGGTTCTGCCTCCCAGTTTGTTCTTTCTTCTTCTGTTCCACTGAAGCCGAAGCTTCTCCCACCTCAGCTGCTTTCCCGATTCCCTCCCACTTCCCCACCCTGGCAGAAAGAGGGTCTGTCCTGAGTTTCTGGAGGTTTAACAAGACATCTCCATGTCTGGCCTGGCATCCACCAGCGACTCTGTGTATTATCATGTTGGTGCAAAAGTAACTGCGGTCTTTGCTTTTTTTTTTTTTTCTTAATGGCAAAAACCTCAGTTACTTTTTCACCAACCTAATACTTGGTGGCGGTGAGTGAGAAACAACTGGCCACAAGACCTGTGGAGCCCTCATGTGTGCCAGGCATGGCATTGGGTGCTGAGGATACAGCCCAGCTCATAGTCCTGTGGGAAGAACTGAGGAAAGAGCCGAATATCCCAGTGAACTGTGAGCAGATATGGGAGAGCCCTGCATGAACGTGGATACCACCGCAACAAGGAGGTTATAGACACAGCTTCCACCTGAAGGACACATAGAGGTTGGTCCGGCGAAGAAGAGAGGGGAGAGTGTTCTGGACAGTAGGAACTATATTTTAATTAAGAAGATGTGTAGAAAATACGTAACATCTATTTCGAGCATCATTAATGCCATTTATGATTTCTTCATGAAATATTTATTAAATGACTGCTGTGAGCTAGCATTCTATACCTAGAAGCAGGTCTCAGCGTGCCTCATTCTGGGGATATGATGAATAAGACAAGACACAGTTTAGGGAAGAAAACAAATATATGGGGAAATGACAGATACAGTGAGAATCTCCATACCATGTCAAAATAGCCAACATTTACTGAGCCCTTGCTAAGTAAGCCAAGCCCTCTTGCTAGCACTGGCAGTAGCTCAGTTAGTCCTAGCAGGGAGGGTGGTTACCCTTCCCATTTCACAGATATGGAAACTGAGGTATATACAGGTGAAATAGCTTGCCTACAGTCTACTAGTCAGTAGGTGGTTGTTGCAGGATTCAGATCTCGTTGTCCTGGCTTGAGACCTAGATTCCTAAATGCTACTTTTCTGCTTCTTGAGGGACAGGGCTATCTGGGAGGCCAGAAGAGAGCGTCGTCATGTTTGGAAAACTGTTTAGAATTTTTAGCCTTTTGAGGTCATTTTCTCCCCCCTACAATTCAGTTAAAGAGGCATTTGCTTTCCACTCGCTATGTGGTGGGGACTAAGGCTGTAGAGATGACCACAGCCGTGTCTTCCAAAGAACTCAAAGCTTATTAAGCTGATTAAGCGATCAGCTGGTCCCCAGTGACCTGCTGCAAAGCTGAGCCTGTGAACTCAGGAAGGCCCAGGACACCGGAGCCCTGGGGATGGGCTGTTCCCGGCGCTTGGGGAGGAAGAGACAGCTGTCTGGAAGAGAAGCATTTCAAGTGGCCCTGGAGGATTAGATGTGTGAAGGTGGACGGAAATGACATTCCTGGCCAAGGGAACAGCGGAAGTAATGGCTCAGAGGGTGGAGAAGTCAGTTTCAGAGAACCTCAGACTGTCCTGGAAGTTAAGGTGTTCAAGGGGGAAGAGTGGGAGTTAAGGCCAGAAAACAGGATGAGGCTAGACAGTGGAGGCGTGTGAGCTTTTGAGCGGAGAGTTGTAAGAAAAGGTGATAAAAATGAATTTGAAAGGAAATCACTTTATACTTTGATACCCTACAGAATAGTTTGCCACATACCAGGATCCTGGTATAATAGAGCTTTTGGAGTCAGCATGGCCTTGGAGGGTTTTAATTCAGGAGACATGATTTTATCTGTAGAAAAAGTTCCTTTTAATCAGGTTAGTTTTGCATTTTGAATTCATGCTTTACACTGCCATTTAAAACGTTTAGGCAGGGCGCGGTGGCTCATGCCTGTAATCCCAGCACTTTGGGAGGCTGAGGCAGGCGGATCACAAGGTCAGGAGATCGAGACCATCCTGGCTAAAACAGTGAAACCCCGTCTCTACTAAAAATACAAAAAAAATTAGCCGGGCATGGTGGCATGCACCTGTAGTCCCAGCTGCTGGAGAGGCTGAGGCCGGAGAATGGCGTGAACCCGGGAGGCGGAGCTTGCAGTGAGCCGAGATTGCGCCACTGCACTCCAGCCTGGGCGACAGAGTGAGACTCCATCTCAAAAAAAAAAAAAAAAAAAAAATTAGACGTTTGACAATGAACATCATAAGATCATCTAATCACTACATCGAGCACCTCTGAGTAATCTGAGAACCCAAGCTTTCTTAAAATTCAAAGTGTATGGATTTTGTCGGGCATAATTTTAACATGCCAGATGGCAGCTAACTGTGGCTAAGTTTTTTTTTTTCTTGAATGCACCTGTGAATTTGAGCTCCGCTATTGCATTCAGGTCCTGAGAGCAAGGATTCTGTACATGGGACTAGGGGCTGAGACAGTGACTGGCCATGAGATTACAATGTACCTGCAGAGTTCAGGGTGCACATTGGGCCCTCTGGCCTCACATCTCTAAGCACAAGTGGGAGGAGTGATCGGCGGGGTTTTCCAACTCCAGCCCTTCTCCTCCCCCTCTTTAAAGATTCTAACCTCCCTGCCCCACTGTTTTTTTTTTTTTTTCTTTTTTGAGGTGGAGTCTTGCTCTGACACCCAGGCTGGAGTGCAGTGGCGTGATCTCGGCTCACTGCAACCTCTGCCTCCCGGGTTCAAGTGATTCTCCTGCCTCAGCCTCCCAAGTAGCTGGGATTACAGGCATGCACCACCCACCTGGCTAATTTCTGTGTTTTTAGTGGAGACTGGGTTTCACCATGTTGGTCAGGCTGGTCTGGAACTCCTGACCTCAAGTGATCTGCCTGCCTCAGCCTCCCAAAGTGCTGGGATTACAGGCATGAGCCACCACACTCGGCCCCCACCCCCGCCCCACTCTTACTGAACCTAAGTGCTGTCCCGAACTGCTGCCTCTGATGGCAACGCATTATTTCTTTCTGATGTGTTGCCACACAACCAGATCTCGACACTTTAACTTTGTGCCATTGTCCTGCTCTCCTCACACACCCAGAACACTCCCCAACATTTGACAGATCTTTTGCGAGTCAACCACAGCCCAGGAAACAGGGCTTGTGCATAAGAACTATCACTTTCTCTTCTTAGAACTGCAGCTGGAAAATCCTCACCCTGCAGTCCGCCTTTGGTTCCAGTCAAGTGTGGAAGTGATGAGTCTTCTCTTTTATTTAACTCTTCCCTCCACCCCACCCGCCGACACCATTGACGATGGGAAGTGCTCAAGCTTGAACTGCCCCTGGGTTGGTCTGTTCTCTCTGTTAATTGTATCTGCTTCCCAGGATGCTAAGAGTGATTGGAACACTGGGGAGATTGGACTGGAAGGAAAGTGCTTTGCACTTGTGTCTTTTAGGAGACTAGAAGGAGACCCAACACCGCAATTTTTTTATCCTACTTTCCAACCTCTTACTTTTTTTCCCCCTATGTCTTTTGATCAAGAGGTAAGAACTTCTGTAGGCCCTCCCTTGTAAGTCTAGTGTTTATTCATTTATTCACTCATTCATTTATTCAACAAAGAATGACTTGTGTCCTTCTTTGTGCTGGGCTTCCACTGGTTCTGAAGGTGTACAAATAACTAAAATAGCCCTTGCTTTTAAGAATCTGTCTGGGGGTGAGGAGGGATGGGGGTGAGGAGGGAGCCAGACATTTAAGAAAAGCCTTGTCAGGATATGGAAGATATCCATGATGATTTTCCTACAGTGTGATTCCCTTCACTGTCCGTACGGTAGCCACCAACCACAGGTGGTTAGAGTTATATTTCAATTAGTTAAAATTAAACAAAAAATTAAAATTTCAATAGCCATATGTGGATTCCACCTACTGTATTAGACAATGCAGATATTGAACATTTTCATCATTGCAGGATGTTCTGAATCAGACTGTAAGCTCCTTGAAGGCAGATCCATGTCTGGTTCTGCCCATCAGTATACCCCAGGTGCTAAGCATCTGGTGAACACTCACTAAGTATGTACTGAGTGAACATGGGAGAGGATAATAAGGAGTGCAAAAGAAAGATGTACAAACAACCAGAAGAGAGACGCACTGCTCTGGAAGAATGTGCAGAAGAGATATCCCTGGAGCTGCATCAAAAAGTAGGAGACTTTTAGCAGGTGGAGAAGGGAGGAAGGGTGCTTGCTCCGGGAGGGAGAATGACTCTGGTGTCACTAACTTCCTTCTGTATTCTGATGTCTCAAGCCACACAAGGTGTTACTATTTTCTTTGCAATGGAAGGAAAATTCATAGCACTCACGCTGTGTTCTCTCCTTGGGCATCTTTGAGAGGTGAGATCTCACTCAGAGCGCCAGATGTGATATAAATACGAGTTAGTCATCTATGTGCGAGATCAACTGGATTGCAGAAAACAAGTGTTTTCATGCATGAGGCCAATACAAACCTTTGTAAGCATGTTTGAAACAGAGGCTTCAGGATCTGTGAGTGAGGTGAATATGGAAGGCACCATTAGGAACATTATTATGAATTCAGCGTGGGGTATGTTGTGATTGCTGGAGTGAGATCCCCCGCCTGATTGCTCATCCAGTCATTGGATGAACACTGGGTTAGGCATGTGCTGTCTTCTAGGCACTGCACTCTGTACTGCAGACACCAAGGTGAATACATCTCAGGCTTATCTCTCAAGAGGCCACAGTCTGGCAGGGTCTTCAGGCAGGTGTATGGATGATGATAACATAGAGCATCACATGACACAGGAATCAGGTGTAGCATCCACATTTCCTTTCCTCCTTTGTTCAGGAAAGACTAGGCTCTGAAAAAGAAAAGCAGAACATCCATCAGAGCCAACACCATGAGGAGGGCCTGAGACCAGGACTAGTTTCAGTGTCTTGATGCTCAAATCCAGCATCAAGCTTGGTCAAGATACTGGAGTGTGACCCTCACGCTGGCACTTCCCAGTGGCATGGCCTTGGGCTTTGGTTTTCTCATCCATAAAGTGGGGATGGGGATACAAACAGTGTCCTACAAGGTAGTGATGAGGATGGAATGAGACAACCTAAGTGAATCCCATAGTAGGCACTCAGCAACTTGTGAGTATTGCATGGTTGAGAGAAAGGACTCTGGGGAAGATGCCAAAGTGATACTTGGAGTCTCCATTTCAGACTGTTCTCGGGGCGGTTGTAGATCACTTCTACTCCAGCTGCCCATAATAATCAAGGAACCGCCCTGTTTTCAAAAGATGGCTGTGGTAAGTGAGGAACCAGAATGGATAATGCATCCCTCAATTGGGGATAGCATCCTTTGGTGATCTGTCTAAACTTGTCCTCCCTTCCTCCCTGCCTGAAGGGAATGTGGTGCTCTTCTGTACCTGGGGTTTGAAATGTTCTTGGTGGAGAACTTGGACATGGTTTCTGTGCCCTGCCAGGAGTGGCGGTGTTTTCTGAAAGCTGATTTGCATGGTACAAGTGCCCTGCAGTCTGTCCCTGTTTGTCTCATGCTCTGTGACCTTATCCCAATCCCAGCCCTCCACTTCCTGCCTTCTCAGACAAGCTTACCCCTAGCCCAGGGGCAGCTGCCCCTGTATCTGTCGATGACAAGTTTCTATCTTTCCTTCTGTGTTTTGCAAACTGCAGTGAATTCCCTGACACCTTTTGTTGCTGCATGTAGACCACTGTGCACCATTTCTTGATGCCCCTGGGATCTTTCTGGCATTTCTCTATTGATTGGCCAATTTTTTTCCCCCTCTTAGCTGAGTTGAGATCCCTCTTTGTGTCTCAGAGCTTCTCCTCAGGAAATCTTACATACACCTTCATTATTTTATCCAGTGTGATTATCTCTAGCTTTTAATATGAGTTTACTGTGTTCACAGAATAATGTAATTATTGAGATATTTGGATTATTTCTCCTGTTTTAGGTAGCATTTTCTTTTTACCCATTCTTTTTCTCTGTTCCCTCTCTCATTCCTGTTTTCTAACATTTTAATGCTTTTCACTGGATTAATACATTTTATACATTCCTTCTCCTTGGGCTGACTCAGAAGCTAGCTGTAGATTGTATTTTCAAACTGTAGTGTACGTACTAAAGTATGATCTTTTTCTAACAAATATGATGTCCTCTTACTGAATATAGCAAGATGCCTCCCTATGCTTGGCTTTCAGTTGTCATTGAACGTGTCTTTTCCACATCTTACTATTATTTTATACACCCAACATTATTAAACACAATTGATTATTATTTTCACAGGCAGTAATTACATTTACTAAACTTTTAAAAATCTACTTTTTTTTTTTTAACCCATGTCTTCCTCTGAATTAAATTTTTGATTTGCTAAGTTTCTCTTAATTCTTTTTTAGAGTCTGTGGTAGATAAATTTTCTTAATGTTAGAGTACCTGAAAATGCCTATTTATGTGGTCGTTTAAATGCTGCTTTAGCTGGGTATAAAATTGGTTGACAGTTATTTTCTTTCAGCATTTTGATGAGTAGTAGCTCATTTTTTTCAAGCCTCTGTTATTGCTGTTTTCAGTCTGCCATTCCTTTTTGACAGTATGATTTTTCTGTCTATGCTGTATTTTAAGAACTCTTTACCCATGGAATTCTGCAGTTTATCATTAATATTATTTGTCTGTGTATCCTGCTTGGTACTTAGAGCACTCTTTCAAACTGAGAACTTTTTCTTTTTGAATTCAAAAAATGTTCAGCTATTCAGCTATTATATCTTTGAGCCTTCTTTTCTTAGAGTTATCCCTTATATAGAACTTTGATTCTTATTTGCAGGATATTTATGTTTAAAACATATTAACTTTTTATTTTGAAATAATTTTAAACTTACAGAAAACTATGCAGGACCCGTTTTCTGATTAACCAGTTTTTAAACTTTTTTCTCTCTTTTATTCTGTGTGTGTCTGTATATGTACATGTATATGTATATAGACACACGTATTTATAACATAGACACATTATTATATAAACTGTATACAAATTATACTTTTTCTGAACCATCTGAGTGTAGACTATACATTATGCCTTCTTACCCCTTAATATCTAGTGTGGATATTTTATAAAATGATTTTCTTATAAGTAAACACAATGTAGTTAAGAAATTCAAGAAATTTTGCTTTGATGCAATACTTTTATCTAATTTTAGTCCATATTCAGTTTTTTTTTTGCTATTAGTGCAATAATGTCTTTTAGATATTTATTTCTTCTAACATAGAATCCAGTCCAGAATCCCATGATGCCTTTAGTGGCCATGTCTCTGTAGTCTCCTTTAATCTGGAACAGTTATTCAGTCTGCCATTGTTTTTAATGACACTGGCATTTTGAAGAATACAAGCCAGTTATTTAACTGCGTTTGTCTAATGTTTCTTCAAGATTAGATTTAAATTATGCACTGAACTACTTGATATGATGCTCTTCCTTCTTTCTTACCCATCTCATCTATCTGTTCATCCATCCATCCATCCCTCTGTCCATGCATCCATCCATCCATCCATCCATCCATCCATCCATCCATCCATCCATCCATCCCCTCTATCATGAGTACAAATTCAAGGATTCTTATTTTATATGACAGTTTATAATCCATTACTGCCATTATTTATTTTACTATTGAAAACATCCAAGATTTGGCCAGTGGGAGCCCCTTCAAGCTGCCTTATATGCCCTTTTGTAATGCCTGGCTATTCTTTTGATCACTTCCTACTTCTAGGTACAGTAAGATTTTCTAGCCCAACATACACCTTACCTGCCCAAGCCCTAGAAGCAGCCATTTCTCTGGGAGTCCTGGTTTATTTTAGTGGGATTGTTATTGAGAAACTAACATGTGACATCCATGTAGCTCATTGCTATTTGGGTTTCATTTTTTCTAAGCCTTTTCAGCTGACAGAGCTAGGAAATATATATAATTTTTAAAATCATGAATTCTTACCAATACCTGTGATCCATTTTAACCTCACTGGATTCTTCCTTGCCTCTCTGCATCCCATATTTGTATGTCTTCTTCCATAGAGAGAATCCCTTTTCTCCACAATATCATATATTTCCTCATTTTCTAAATCCTGCACTACTCATAAAATAACCGTAGAATTGCTCCATTCTTACCACAGTGAAAAGCAAACCCACTAAGAAGAGTTCCAGATTTATCTGTTATATATTCATAATATTATATCCAAAAGTTATGTGTATTTGTTCTTCCCCTCTCCCCTTTTGATGTGGTTATGTTATTCCTTTGAAAGATGATTAGGTTTATTTCTTTCTCTTTTCATTTAGGTTATTTCCACCCCCCATCTTTGTTGATTTTATTTTATGTCTTAACATGTTTTAACACGCTCCCAAAAATTAAAACAAAAAGATATCCTCAAAGAAGGGTCACCTCTTCCCCATCCCTTTTACCCAGTTTTCCCTACCAGCCACTTGTGATAATCAATTTCATTGTTTTCTGGTTTATTCTTCTTGTGATTTTTTTTTTTCTTTTTTTGGAAAAACAAACAAATTTATGTTATTTTCCCATCTTTTTTTTTTACATTAAAGGTAAAGTACTTTTGTACCTTTCTTTTCTTTATTGGAATGTATATTGTGGAAATCACTCCATTTTCATAGAGATAGCTCTTTCTTTTTTAGAGTAGCATAGTATTCTATTGCGTGGCTGCATCGTAGTTTATTTCACCAGTCTATGCCTGCACATTTAGGTAGTTTCCAATATTTTGCAGTTCTAAATAAGGCTACAGTAATCTTATGCATATATTTTTTTGTACCATTGGAGGTACAGTTTTCCTATTAAATTTCTAGAAGTGGGATTGCTGGGTTTTGTGAGAGTAAGTGCATCAACAGTGTTGTCAGATACTGCCAAATTCCCTTCCATCACAGTTGTACCTTTCTGTATCTCACCCACAATGAAGAGAATGCCTGACTCCCCACATTCTCTGTGGCAGAGTATATTGTCGAGGTCTTGAATTTTTGCTGAGCATAAGATGCATAAGAAATGGTATTTCAGTGTAGTTTTAATTTTCTTTGTTATGAGTTTTAATGTGCACTATTCTTTTGGGTGGATTTGGAGCCATTTCTTCTATTTAAGGTCCATTTTTATGTAATGCTTGTAGATTGTTTGTTCTGTCTTTTGTTCATTTTTTTCTTGAAGGAATTTTTGGTCTTCTTATCTTCAGTGTTTAAAAGTTCTTTACAATTGGGGATATTAACCTTTTATCTGTGATACACAACTGTTTTTCCCAATTTGTCATTTGCTGTTTAATTAGTTCTTTATCCTATTCCCTGTCCTTGTTTCCTTTCTGTCTGCTTTTGTTTCAACATTTCTTGTTTATTTTAAATGAATGTTTTTCTGGCATCTGAGCATTTGAAATGTTCTATTTTAAAGTTCTTGTCAGATTGTTTCATCGTATTTATTTAATTTTATTTGGAGTAATTCATGTTTTGAGTATTGATTTTGCCGGCTTGTTTTCTAAGTGTGAGCTGTCTGTAAGTTTTGGAATTTTGGTGTGCAGGCTCATTTCAAGAGGGAAGTTTCTGTTTTGTTTTGTTTTCCTTTCTTGCTCCTTCTCTCTCTATAATAGTTTTGTGTTCACCTCCACCTGGTCCTGAGATCCTAATAAAGCCTTAGCCATGGATATCACATCCCTTGGTTACTGTTTTACTGCCTTCATGGGGGGACAGCTCACTCCATCCCCTGGCTTCCAGCTCAGAGCCTGGGCTCCCGCTCCCATGTTGCAGGGAAGACTTGGTCCTTGTTGCCTTTGAAGAGCCCACATCTTCCCTCCCATCACCTGCCCCACTGACTGCTTTGTGTCAGTGTTCTGTGTCTCATACACAGAGATGATTATCTTGTTTGTGAGCCCAGCTTCATCTTATTGACTTTCTCCTTTTGTATTTTATCTGTCGCTTCTGTGTGTTTGGAACAGGGGCACGGTGTCAGCGCGTGAGTTTATGGAGCTTCTTAATGGGAAATACTCCTTTGTACCCTAAAGGAGAGAATGTTGTAAGTCTTGAGGGGAACAGAAGGAAGGAAACTAGCATGATGGGGGTTTTCCTATTTTCCAGAAATATAGCGTGCACCATTTCCTTTACTTCTCAGCTACCCTCCCATTTCACATGCAGGACAGTGGGGGCACAGAACAGGTGAGCAGGTTGCCCAGCCCTGCAGCCCGTGAGGGGGATATGGGATCTGAATGCAGGCAGTGCCCCCAACTGGGCGTCACCCTGGCTTTTGGGCTCAGCAGGGCGGTTATTCCCTTCTGTGCCTGGAATGCCTAATCTTTGGCCTAGGCCTGGGTGTGGGGTTGGGAGTAGGAGAGGCATGATTAGGAACACTCACCGATTAGTTCCTCCTTTTTGAATGCTTTGGTGTCCTCCAGCTGACATTGGAGAAGTGCCTGGAGTATGCTGGGCACTTTGTTGACCCCAGGTCAGTTCTTTAACTGACTGAGTTCAAAACAGCCCTGAAAAGTAGGTACTTTTAGCTCCTACCTTTTAAAATACTAAGTAAGATTGAATCTCATTTCTCATATTTTTGTGGGAACAAGGAGACCAGTACTCAAGAGCTCATGTGGCTTCCTTGCTTCTCCCGTTAGCAGATGTAGGGGTTTCTACGTCCTCTGACTGCAGAGCCTTAAGCTTCCACAGTTCCAGCATGTTCTGTTTCTCACAGTGTCCTGCCTGCCGGCTTGTTGCAGTCACTCGGGAGGCATGATGCCCCTGAAGAAGAGGGGTCTCGAGGACTGCTTGGTGAGAGGGCAGAGTCTGAGAGGCTCTAGAGGCACCATTCCCTTGAACCTCCTGCAGGGAGGGCCCGTTTCAGCCACCCACATCCAGAACTGCACACAGTATGAATCCAGTACTCAAGGAGGCTCTGATCCCTGCTTGGCTTGGAGGTGTTGTGCCTTTCTCAGTTTATCGGAGAGGCGAGCCCAGTGTTCTGGCAGATGGTAGGAGGGTCTCTTTGCCTCTGATAGTTTCATGGCTTATTTGGTGAGATGGTCCCAGGACCCTTGTCTCTTCGGGTGCTGCTCCACCCTGTGTGCTAATGGAAAGGCCATGAGATGTGAATTCACAAACACCTCCCCTCCCTGCATCACTCTTGATCACATCACCCTATTGTTTTCTAATCTGTAATTTTTTTAGGTATTAGTACTTGTCAACTTTTCATCTCCCCCACCCAAAGCAAGCTCCATGAGGGCATAGACCCTATTTCTCTACTTTCTTTCGGATCCCCATCACCTGGTAGATACCTAGCCTGTAGGAGGTGGCACGTAACTAGATTCTGAATGAATGAATAAAATGAGGCGATGGCTGGCTCCAATCCTGGCTCTTCCATTTAAAATCTCTGTGACTTCCAGCAAGGCACTCACTTTTCCTTATCTGTAAAATGGACTAACTGCAATGGCAAATTTATAAGACTGTTCAATAATTGACACCCAGCCTTAGAGCTGCTCGGAAAAGGTAACCCTTGAATCCTTCTTGTTGTGACAGTTGTTCATAAGGACTTTGACTCGGTTAGGAGGCAGGAGGGTTTTATTCCACCCTGGCCTGGCCCCCGTAGGGATGGATGTCCCCAGGCTCTGGCCATCTGGTGGGAGCCTGTGCCCGCCAAGAGCCTCCACCAACGGGACCGTGGCCTGGATCTGCCTGGGCCGCTGCAGAAACCGCAGCCAGCTCTGTCTGATTGGGAAGGCCTTCTGAGTTGCTGAGGGTTTGAGATTAACCCTGAAGAAACAACTCCCTCTACACAAGCCTCTTAATTGACACTCGTGTTTACTTCCCGAAGTTCACTGAATCATTGTACCTGGTGTCTGGAGCTGCATCTTGATGTCTGACAAAGCCTGATTACTTTGGGTGAGGGAGTAATACAAAACTGGGGCTTCACAGAAGCCGTGGGTGGCACAGGCCCACCTCCGTGCAGGGCAGCTCTGATGTCTGGAACGTTGCCTTGCATGTAGGAGGATTCGGTGGAGTGTTTTCTGCCCCCTGCCTCAGGCCTGGTCCTTGAGATTCCAAGACTCCCAATGCCAGTTATGAGCGTGAGCCCACCCAGAGGTGGACCCAGGGCCCTGTATGCGGAGGGGCAATTCCTGTGGGCTTCTAGGTACCACGGGTGTTATGCAGCGCCGGGCTATGAGTGTGCCAGTGGCCTTGCCTTCAGACACTATGTTATTAGAGAGACAGGACACACATAGCAAATATTACCAGAATGATGTCGTGCTAAGCTGGGCATGATGATTATAAAGCAAATAAGAGCTGCCATTTATTCCTAGTTTACTGTGTGCTGGTTCTTTAAATGTTATCTTACTTGATCCTCATATCCTGCTCGCCGAGGATCAGAACACGGAGCCTGTCCAGCCTGTGTACACACAGTAATCTTCCTTAGGAGGGGCATGGGGCAGGTTGGCCTCCGGGGCCTGGCTTCTGGTTGGGTTCTGGAGTCTTAGTCCCTGCAGTGACTTTTTCCCATTCCAGCCCAGCAGAGCGCTGAGCACATAGGTGCCTGTCCTGTCTGTGTCTCCTTGCACCCTTCTTCCCCAAATCACCGCGGCTGAGCAGAGTCATTGTGAGATGCGGCTCCATCCTGCACAGGGTGGTCACTCACCCCATTGGCAGAAACGGTGAGAGTCCAGGAGGTTTTCCGACTTCCATCGGCATGCAAGTGTGGGCAGCCCCGTGCATGAGGAAGACGGCTCACACTCGACACCACAGTGGTGCCTGGGGATCGAGGAATTCCTGGGTTGTCTGGATCCTGTCTCTCAAAGCCTGGACGCTGGAGCAGGCTGATTTTTCACAGTCCTCCTGTGATCCCGACGTACACGCAGGTGTAAGAACCATGGGTCGAAGTTCTCAAGACTGCCTGCGTGTCTGAATCACCTCGGAAGCGTTATCGTTGTTTTTAATGAACTCAATTTCTAAAACATATTCTTTATAATAATAGCTTGAAGAGTGTAATTGGATTGTTGGTAACTCAAAGAATACATGCTTGAGGAGTTGTAGACCCCACTCTCCATGATGTGCTTATTTCACGTTGCATGCCCATTATCAGGATGTCTCAGGTACCTCATAAATATATATACCTACTATGTACTCACAAAAATTTAAAAAATAAAAGGAAGTCAAATAAGAAATTATAATACACTTTAAAATAAATTTCACTTTTTTTTTTGTTTGTTTGCATTTTGAGACAGAGTTTCGCTCTTGTTGCCCAGGCTGGAGTGCAATGGCACAATCTCAGCTCACTGCAACCTCCGCCTCCTGGGTTCAAGCGATTCTCCTGCCTCTCAGACTTCCAAGTTTCTGGGATTGCAGGCATGCACCACCACACCTGGCTAATTTTGTATTTTTAGTAGAGACGGAATTTCTGCATATTGGTCAGGCTGTTCTCAAACTCCGGACCTCAGGTGATCCACCCACCTCGGCCTCCCAAAATGCCGGGATTACAGGTATGAGCCACCACACCCAGCCAAATTTCACGTTTTGAACAGTTTTAGGTTCACAGAAAAATTGGAACACGAATATAGCAAGTTTCTATATAGCCCACACCTAGTTTCTCCTATTAATATTAACATCTTACATTAGTTTTTTTTTTTTTTTTTTTTTTTTGGTTAAAACTGGTGAACCGGTATTCAAGTATTATTATGAACTAAAGTTCATACTTTATTTAGGTTTTCCTAGTTTTTACCTAGTGTCTGTTCCAGCATCCCATTCAGGGAATATTCAGGGAATGTTACGTTTAATCATCACATCTCCTTAACCCCTCTGGGCTGACCTTTTCTCAGGCTTTTCTTTTTTTTGATGGTCATAAAAATAGTTTTGAGGAGAGCTGCTCAGTATTTTGTAGACTGTCCCTCAGTTGGGATTTGTTTGATGTTTTTGTCATGATTAGAGTGGGGTTGTGAGTTTTTGGGAGGAGGGACCCCAGAAGGTAAGTGCCATTCTCATCGCATCCTATCAGGTCCATAGTTCATAAAGACTATGAACGTGAGCTGTCACTGTTGATGTTGACTGTGATCACCTGGCTGAGGTATGCGTGTCAGGTTTCTCCACTGTCCTTCGCCTCCCCCTCTACACACTATGCTCTTGGGATGGCAGTCACTGTGCATGGCCCTCACTCAGGAATGGGAAGTTACACTCCATTGCTTTGAGGTTGGAATATTTACACAAACAGTCAGGAATTCTTCTGCATGGAAGATTTGTCTCTTCTGCATTTATTTATTCAATCATTTATTTAAAGAAGTATGGACTCATGGATAGTGATTTTATTCATATTTTCAGATATAATCCAGTACTACTATATTTTGTTGCTCAAATTTTCCATCTTTGGCCATTAACAGCTCTTTTAGGTGGCTCATGTGTCCTTTTGACATACTCCCATCAGTGTGGCAGAATTTTTGTTGTTGTTGCTTTGCTTTGTTTGAGCGCTGCCTTCTGTTCTGGCATTTACAGAGTCAGCCATTGCTCCAGAGTTTCCTGGGTCCTTTTATTGAGAATCGTATTAGAAACTAGTATCTGTGCCCCAGGTATGTTCTTTGTTATTGGGATGCCATTGATTCTGGGCCCTGAGAGAGCATGGGAATATACATGGGTATACTAACCTGTGTGTATACCCTTATCTATAGATATTTCTGTATGCAACCATCTTTATCTGCATCAAACTAAAAATGAGTTCATACTGGTGTTTGCAACTCTAACCAGTGGTCACATGGATTGTTCTAGCCTTCTCCCTTTGCTTATCTGTAAACTCCAACTCCCACAGTAAAAACCTAAGTCCCACCATCTGCAATCCATTTACTTAATCATTCAATTCCAGTATACAAGTATAACAGTATCAGAATTGTTAGCCCCCACCACCATGGGAATCAACTTTATCAGCTGGAGTACAGTGCTGTGTAGAGTTTATTTTGCCTTTAGTTTCACAAACTCCCCTCATTTCTAAAGTTGTTTATGTGAGCACTGTGTTCCCCTAACCCCTTCAGTAAGGTTGCTTTATACATATGTAATTCAGATGGATTCTTCTGTCGCATTCTGCGTTCTACCTTGGGATCCCCTGCTCTCCTAAATGATGTTTTAAAATTGGCATGCTTTAAAAATCCCTCTCTGTGCTGTAATTTCTTTGGTATTTGACAAGTGTTTAATGTCTAGTATTCTCCATTGTGGTATCATACAGAGCAGTTTTAACTGCCCTAAAAAGTCTCCTATGCTTCACCTATTTGACCCTCTCCTTATTCCACTGGAACTTCTAGCAACCACTGGTCTTTTTACCTTTTCATACTTTTGCTTTTACTAGACTGTTTTATAGTTGGAATCATATATAGATTTTTCAGACTGGATTCCTTAACTTAGTAATACGCATTTACTATTCATTCTTTCTTTGTGACTTGATAGCTAACTTTAAAAAAAATTTTTAGTTTTTGTGGCTACATAGTAGGTATATAAATATATGGGGTACATGGGATGTTTTGATACAGGGATGCAATGCATAATAATCACATCATGGAAAATGGGGTATCCACCCTCTCAACTATTTATTTTTTGTGTTACAAAGAACCCAGTTACACTCTTTTAGTTATTTTAAAGTGTAAGTTAATTATTGACCAGAGTCACCCTGTTGTGCTATCGTATACTAGGTCTTATTCATTCTTTCTATTTTTTTGTCTCCTTAACCATTTCACCTCCCCCACCTCCCACCCTAACTGTCCTATTCTGTATGAGCTCAATTGTTTTGGTTTTTAGATCCCACAAATAAGTGAGAACAGGTAATGTCTGTCTTTTTGTGCCTGGCTTCTTTCAGTTAGCATAATGATCTCCAGTTCCATCCATGTTGTTGCAGATGACAGGATCTCGTTTTTTTATGGCTGAATAGTACTCCATTGTGTATAAGTACATTTTCTTTATCAATTTGTCTGTCGACGGATGCTTAGGTTGCTTCCAAATCTTGGCCATTATGAACAGAGCTACAACAAACAGAGTGCAGATACCTCTTCGATATACTGATTTCCTTTCTTTTGGGCACATACTCAGCAGTGGGATTGCTGGATCACATGGTTATTCTATTTTTAGTTTTTTGGGGAACCATCCAACTGTTCTGCATAGTGGTTGTACTAATTTACGTCCCCACCAACAGTGCGTGAGAGTTCCCTTTTCTCCACATCCTCTCCTGCATTTGTTACTGCCTGTCTTGTGGGTATAAACCATGTTATGTAAAATGTGGTGAGATGATATCTCATTGTAGTTTTGATTTGCATTTCTCTCATG
This sequence comes from Macaca thibetana thibetana, assembly GCF_024542745.1. Classification (NCBI taxonomy): domain Eukaryota; kingdom Metazoa; phylum Chordata; class Mammalia; order Primates; family Cercopithecidae; genus Macaca; species Macaca thibetana. The sequence goes on along the minus strand of NC_065597.1, from coordinate 23,679,438 downwards.
ATCAGTGATGTTGAGCACCTTTTCGTATCCCTGTTTGCCATTTGTATGTCCTCTTTTGAGAAATGTCTAAATCTTTTGCCTATTTATTAATTGGATTAGATTTTTTTCCTATAGAATTGTTTGAGCTCCTTATATATTCTGGTTATTAATTCCTTGTCAGATGGATAGTTTGTACATGTTTTCTCCCATTCTGTGGGTTATCTCTTCCTTTGTTGATTGTTTCCTTTGCTGTGTAGAAGCTTTTTAACTTACTTTGATCCCATTTGTCCTTTTTTGCTTTGGTTACCTATGCTTGTAGGGTATTGCCCAGGAAATTTTTGCCCAGACCAATGTCCTGGGGATTGTCCCCAATGTTTTCTTTTAGTAGATTCATAATTTGAAGTCTTAGATTTAAATCTTTTCAATTTTGATTTGATATTTGTGTATGGCAGGAGATAGGATAGGGGCCTAGTTTCATTCTTCTGAATATGGATATTCAGTTTTCCTAGCACCATTTATTGAAGAAACTGTCTTTTCCCCAGTGTATGTTCTTGACACTTTTGTCTAAAATTGGTTCACTGTAGGTGTGTGGATTTGTTTCTGGGTTCTCTATTCTGTTCTGTTGATTTCTGTGACTGTTTTTATGCCAGTACCATGCTGTTTTGGTTACTGTAGCTCTGTAGTGTAATTTGAAGTCAGGTAATGTGACTCCTGCAGTTTTGTTCTTTTTGCTTAGGATAGCTTTGGCTATTCTGGGTCTTTCACAGTTCCATATAAATTTTGTTTTTTTCTGTTTCTGTGAAGAATATTGTTGGTATTTTGAGACGGATCACATTGAATCTGTAGATTACTTTCGGTAGTATGACCATTTTAGTGATATTGATTCTTTAAATCCATGAACATGGAATATCTTTCCAGTTTTTGGTGTCCTCTTCAATTTCTTTCGTCAGTGTTTTATAGTTTTTATTGTAGAGATCTTTGACTTCTTTGGTTAACTTAATTCCTAGTTTTTAAATTTTATTTGTGGCTATTGTAAATGGGATAACTTTTTTTTTTTCTTTTTGAGATAGAGTTTTGCTCTTGTTGCCCAGGCTAGAGTGCAATGGCACCATCTCTGCTCACTACAACCTCCACCTCCAGGTTCAAGCAATTCTCCTGCCTCAGCCTCCCAAGTAGCTGGGATTACAGGCATGCACCACCATGTCTGGCTAATTTTTTTGTATTTTTAGTAGAGATGAGGTTTCACCATGGCCAGGCTGGTCTTGAATTCCTGGCCTCAGGTGATCCACCCACCTCGGACTCCCAGAGTGCTGGGATTACAGGCGCGAACCACCGTGCCTGGCCTGGGATAACTTTTTTTATTTCTTTTTCAGATTGTTTACTGTTGGCATATAGAAATGCTGTTGATTTTTGTATGTTAGTCTTGCATCCTGCAACTTTATTGAATTTATTGGTTCTAATAGTTTTTTGGTGTGGAGTCCTTAGTTTTCCCAATATAAGATTATATCATCTGCAACCAAGAATAATTTGCCTTCTTCCTTTCCACTTTGGAAGTCCTTTGTTTCTTTCACTTGTCTAATTACTCCAGCTAGAACTTTCAGTACTATGTTGAATAACGGTGGTAAAAGTGGATATCCTTGTGCTCTGGATCTTAGATGAAAGGCTTTCAGTTTTTCGCCATTCAGCAGGATACTAGCTGTGGGTCTGTCATATGTAGCTTTTGTTATGTTGAGGTATATTCCTTCTATGCCAGTTTTTGAGGGTTTTATCATGAAGGGGTGTTGAATTATATCAAATGTGTTCTCAGCATCAATTGAAATAATCATACGGTTTTTGTCCATCATTCTGTTTATATGATGTATCACATTGATTGATTTGTGTATGTTGAACTGTGCTTGTATCCCAGGGATAAATCCCACTTGGTCATGATCTTTTTGATGTAATGTCGAATTCAGTTTGCTAGTATTTTGTTGAGGATTTTTGCATCAATATTCATAAGAGATACTGGCCAGTAGTTTTCTTTTTTTGATATTTTTTTCTTTCTGATTTTGGTATCAGAGTAATACTGGCCTTGTAGAATGAGTTTGGAAGTATTTCCTCCTTCTCTACTTTTAAGAATAGTTTGGTATCAGTTCATTAAATGTTTGGTAGAATTCAGCAGTGAAGACGTTGGGTCCCGGACTTTTCTGTACTGGGAGACTTTTTATTATGGCTGTGATATCACTCCTTGTTTATTCACTGTTCAGGTTTTGGATTTCTTCCTGGTTCAGTCTTAGTAGGTTGTATGTGTCTAGGAATTTGTCTCTGTCCTGTAGATTTTCCACTTTATTGCATGTAATTGCTCATGGTAGCCACTGATGATCCTTTGAATTTCTGCAGTATCAGTTAAAAGGTCTCCATTTTCATCTCTGATTTTATTAATTTGAATCTTCTCTCTTTTTTTCTTAGTCTTGCTAAATGTGTATCAATTTTGTTTAGCTTATAGAAAAAACAACTTTTTGATTCATTCATCTTTTGTATTGTTTTCTTCTTTTCAATTTTATTAATTTCTGCTCTGATCTTTATTATTTTTTTCATCTAATTTTGGTTTGATTTGCTCTTGCTTTTCTAGTTCTTTAAGATGCATTGTTAGGTTGTTTATTTGAAGTTTTTCTTCTTTTTTGATGTAAGTACTTAAAGCGATAAAATTCCCTCTTAGTACTGCTTTAGCTGTATCCTATAGGTTTTGGTATGTTTTGTTTCCACTATCATTTGTTTGAAGAAATTTTTCAATTTCCTTCTTAATTCCTTCATTTAGGAGCAGAAGAGAATTCTGCAGCCATTGGATGAAATGTTTTATAAATATTAGGGCCATTTGGCCTATAGTGCAGATGAAGTCCAATATTTCTTTGTTGATTTTTTTGTCTGGAAGATCTGTCCAATACTGAAAGTGGAGTCTTCAGGTCTTCAGCTCTTACTGTATTGGGGTCTGTTTCTTTAGCTTTAATAATATTTACTTTACATATCTGGGTGATCCAGTGTTGGGTGCATATATATATACACATTTAAAATTGTTATATCTTCTTGCTGAATTGACACCTTTATCAGTATATAAGACCCTCTTTATCTTTTCTTATAGTTTTTGTCATGAAGTATATTTTGTCTGACATCAGTATAGCTACTGATGCCCTTTTTTGGTATATCCATTGGCAAGGAATATCTTTTTCCATCCTTTTTTTTTTTTTTTTTTTTTAAGTCTATTTGCCTTTAAAGGTGAAGTATGTTTCTTGTAGGCAGCAGATCATTGGGTCTTTTTGGAGGGGGGTAGTGTTTTGCTTTGTTTGTTTGTTTGTTTGTTTTGAGACAGAGTCTTGCTCTGTCACCAGGCTGGAGTGCCATGGCATAATCTCGGCTCACTGCAACCTCCGACTCCCTGTTTCAAGCAATTCTCCTGCCTTAGCCTCCCAAGTAGCTGGGATTACAGGCACACGCCACTGTGCCCAGCTAATTTTTGTATTTTTAGTAGAGACAGGGTTTCACCATGTTGGCCAAGATGGTCTTGGTCACCTGACCTCGTGATCCCCCTGCCTTGGCCTCCCAAAGTGCTGGGATTACAGGTGTGAGCCACCACACCCAGCCTGGGTCTTGTTTTTTAATTCAGCCACTCTGTCTTTTGATTGAAGAGTTTAGTACATTCACATTCAGTGTTATTATTGATAAGTAAATACTTACTCCTGCCATTTTGTTTTTTGTTTTCTGGGTATTTTGTACCCTTCTTTTCCTTTTTTCTTTCATTCCTGTCTTCCTTATAGTGAAGGTGATTTTTGTCTGGTTATGTGATTTAGTTTGTTATTTTTTCTGTACTTATTATATATTTTTTGGCTTGAGTGATATAGTTTGGCTCTGTGTCCCCACCCAAATCTCATCTTGAATTGCACTCCCATAATTCCCTTGTATTGTGGGAGGGACCTGGTGGAAGATAATTTGAATCATGGGGGTGGTTTCCCCCATACTGTTCTCATGGTAGTGAATAAGTATCATGAGATTTGATGGTTTTATCAGGGGTTTCTGCCTTTTCATCTTCCTCATTTTCTCTTGCTACTGCCACGTAAGACGTGCCTTTCACCTCCCACCATGATTCTGAGGCCTCCTCAGTCACGTGGAACTGTTAAATCCAATTAAACCTCTTTTGTTCCCCAGTCTATCCAGTGTCTTTATCAGCAGCGTGAAATTGGTACAAGTAGAGTGGGACATTGCCGAAAAGATACCCAAAAATGTGGAAGTGATTTCGGAACTGGCAGAAGTTGGAACAGTTTGGAGGGCTCAGAAGACGACAGGAAAATGTGGGAAAGTTTGGAACTTCCTGGAGAGTTGTTGAATGTCTTTGACCAAAAGCCTGATAGTGATATGGACAATAAGGTCCAGGCTTAGGTAGTCTCAGATGAAGATGAGGAACTTGTTGGGAACTGGAGCAAAGGTGACACTTGTTATGTTTTAACAAAGCAACTGGTGGCATTTTGCTCCTGCCTTAGAAATTTGTGGAACTTTGAACTTGAGAGAGATGATTTAGGGTGTCCCGTGGAAGAAATTTCTAAGCAGCAAAGCATTCTAGAGGTGACGTGGGTGCTGCTAAAAGCATTCAGTTTTAAAAGGGAAACAGAGCATGAAACTTTGGAAAATTTGTGGCCTGACAATGTGATAGACAAGAAAACCCATTTTTTTTTTTTAGGAGAAAGTCAAGCCAAGTGCAGAAATTTGCATAAGTAATGAGGAGCTGAATGTTAATCCCCAAGACAGTGGGGAAGATGTCTCCAGGACGTGCCAGAGGTCTTCACAGCAGCCCCTCCCATCACAGGCCTGGAGGCCTAGGGGAAAATGGTTTTGTGGGCTGGGCCCAGGGTCTTATTGCTGTTTGCAGCCTTGGGACTGACTTGGTCCCCTGTGTCCCAGCTGCTCCAGCCATGGCTGAAAGGGGCCAACATACAGCTTGGGCCATGGCTTCAGAGGGTGCAAGCCCCAAGCCTTGGCAGCTTCCATGTGGTGTTGAGCCTGTAAGTGCACAGAAGTCAAGAACTGGAGTTTGGGAACCTCCACCTAGATTTCAGAAGATGTATGGAAATGCATGGATGCCCACACAGAAGTTTGCTGCAGAGGCAGGGCTCTCGTGGAGAACCTCTGCTGGGGTGTGTAGAAGGGAAATATGGGCTCAGAGCCCCCACACAAGTCCCTGTGGGGGCACCGCCTAAGGAGTTGTGAGAAAAGGGCCACCATCCTCCAGACCCCAGAATGGTAGATCCACTGACAGCTTGTGCTGGGCACCTGGAAAAGTCGCAGACACTCAATGCCAACCCAGAAAGTAGCCAGGAGGGAGGCTGAACCCTGCAAAGCCACAGGGATGGAGCTGCCCACGGCTATGGGAACCCACCTTTTGAATCAACATGACCTGGATGTGAGACCTGGGGTCAAAGGAGATCATTTTGGTGCTTTAAAATTTGACTGCCCCGCTGGATTTTGGACTTGTACGGGCCCTGTAACCCCTTTGTTTTGGCCAATTTCTCCCATTTGGAATAGCCGTATTTACCCAATACCCGTACCCCCATTGTATCTAGGAAGTAACTAGCTTGCTTTTGATTTTACAGGCTCATAGGTAGAAGGGACTTGCCTTGTCTCAGATGAGATTTTGCACTGTGGACTTTTGGGTTAATGCTGAAATGAGTTAAGACTTTGGGGGACTGCTCGGAAGGCATGGTTGGTTTTGAAATATGAGGACATGAGATCTGGAGGGGCCGGGGGTAGAACAATATGGTTTGGCTCTGTGTCCTGACTTAAATCTCATCTTGAATTATACTCCCATAATTCCCATAATTGTGGGAGGAACTCAGTGGGAGATAATTGAATCATGGGGGCAGTTTCCCCCAAACTGTTCTCATGGTAGTGAATAAGTCTCATGAGATCTGAGGGTTTTATCAGGGGTTTCCACTTTTGCATCTTCCTCATTTTCTCTTGCCACTGCCATGTAAGAAGTGCGTGCCTTTCACCTCCTGCCATGATTCTGAGGCTTCCCCAGCCATGTGGAACTGTAAGTCCAATTAAACCTCTTTTTCTTCCTAGTCTACCCAATGTCTTTATCAGCAGCATGAAAATGGAGTAATACAATGAGGTTTGCAAATAATACCTTTTATCTCATTATTTTAAGCTTATAACAACACTATTCGCATAAAGAAACAAATAATAAGAAACTGATAAATATATAATTTTTTTTAGATGGGGTCTCGCTCTGTTGCCCAGGCTAGAATGCAGTGGTGAGATCTTGGCTCACTGCAACTTCCGCTTCCTGGTTCAAGCCATTTTCCCACCTCAGCCTCCCAAGTAGCTGGGATTACAGGGGCATGCCACCACGCCCAGCTAATTTTTGCATTTTTAGTAGAGACTGGGTTTCACCATATTGGCCAGTCTGGTCACGAACTCCTGACCTCAAGTGATCCACCCGCCTCGGCCTCCCAAAGTGCTGGGATTATAAGCATGAGCCACTGCACCCAGCCACTAATAAATATTTTATACCTTAACTTCATCCCCCTGCTTTTTAACTTGCATTTCTATTTATATCTTATTGTACTATGTCTTGAAAAGTTGTCGTAGTTATTATTTTGACTAGTTCATTGTTTAGTCTTTCTATTTGATAAGAGTAGTTTACATCCCACAGTTACAGTGTTACAGTATTCTGTTTTTTCTGTGAACTTACTATTGCCAGTGGGTTTTATACCTTCAGATGATTTCTTATTGCTCATTAACATCCTTTTCTTTCTGATTGAAGTGCTTCCTTTAGGCATTTCTTGTAGGAGAGATCTGGTGTTGATAAAATTTCTCAGCTTTTGTTTGTCTGGGAAAGTCTTTATTCCCTCTTCATGTTTGAAGGATATTTTTACCAGGTATACTATCCTAGGGTAAAAGGTTTTTGTTTGTTTGTTTGTTTGTTGTTTCCTTTTAGCACTTTAAATATGTCATGCCACTCTCTCCTGGCCTGTAAGGTTTCCACTGAAAAGTTTGCTGCCAGATGTATTAAAACGCCATTGTATGTTATTTGTTTCTTTTTTTCTTGCTGCTTTTAGAATCTTTCTTTATCCTCGAGCTTTTGGAGGAGTTTGATTATTAAATGCCTTGAGATAGCCTTATTTGGGTTAAATCTGCTTGGTCTTCTGTAACCTTCTTGTGCTTGAATATTGATATCTTTCTCTAGGCTTGGGAAGTTCTCTGTTATTACTCCTTTGAATAAACTTGCCACCCCCATCTTTTTCCCTACCTCCTCTTTAAGGCCAGTAACTCTTTAGATTTGCCCTTTTGAGGCCATTTTCTAGATCCTGTAGGCATGCTTCACTGTTTTTTATTCGTTTTTCTTTTGTCTCCTCTGACTGTATACTTTCAAATAGCCTGTCTTCAAGCTCACTAATTCTTTCTTACGCTTGTTCAATTCTGCTATTCAGAGTCTGGTGCATTTTTCAGTACGCCAGTTACATTTTTTAGCTACACAATTTCTGCCTGATTCTTTTTAATTATTTCAATCTCTTTGTTAGATTTATCTGATAGAAGTCTGAATTGCTTCTCTGTGTTATTGTGAATTTCTTTGAGTTTCCTGCAAACAGCTACTTTGAATTCTCTGCCTCAAAGGTCACATATCTCCTTTGCTCCAGGATCAGTCCCTGGTGCCTTATTTAGTTCATTTGGTGAGGTTGTGTTTTCCTGGATGGTCTTGATTCTTGTAGATGCTTGTGTCTGGGAATTGAAGAGTTAGGTATTTATGTCTCCCCATAGCTGCCACAGATGGGAATGTCCTGAGTCTCACCTGAAGCCACCAAGTCTCAGAGTCTTACCCAAGGCCCTCTACGTGGTACCTGTATATTGCTGCTGGTTATTCAGGGCTCTTCAGTTAGCAGGTGATGAATCCTTCTAAGATGGGGTCCCTTCCCTTGAAGGCAGCAGCTTCCCTCTGGCCCAGACTGTGTTCAGAAATATCATCTGGGAACTAGGCCTAGAAAGAGGGCCTCATGACTCTGACTAGTGCCCTATCCTGCTGGGACTAAGCTGTTAACCAAAATGCAAGACAAGGTCCTCCCCACTCCTCTCTCTCCTCTCCTCAAGTGGAAAGGAGGGGATCTCTTTTGGACACTTGAAGTGTGCAGTCTGGTGTTAGGAGAGCAGTGATACCAGCACTCCCTTAGTGAGTGCTTAGATACCCAGCTGGTATCTCAGTGAGTTGTGTGCCCCCTGAGTCTCCTGGCTCTGGGTCCAGTTCAGGACTAGGATTGGCCTTGGAGTTCTAGCCCTTGTGGCCTAGACTGCCTTTCAGGTTTATTTAGAGCCCCAGAGCACTTTGTCCTGTGGTGGCAAGGCTTGCAGGAACTCAAGTTCTGACCACTGGGATATCAGTGATTCTCCTCTGGCTAGGACTGGTCTAAATGCTCCCTCCATGGGTAGACGTCAGCTGAGTTTGGTATGGTTTTGCTTTCTGCTGTAACAGGATAACGGTGAGTTCAGTGCCTCACAACTGCTACACTCTCCCTTTCCACAGTGCACAAACATGCTTTCCATACCACACTACTGCTGCAAGAGAAAGGGAGAGGGGTGGCGTTTGTGATTCAAGACTGCTTTTCTTACCTCTTTGGTGCTTCTTTCAGCAATATAAAGTTAAAACCAGGTACCGTCTGTGAGTGCTCACCTGATTTTTTGTTCTTATGAAGGTCGTGTTTGTTGTGTAGATAGTTGTTAACTTGATGTCCTTGCAGAGGAGAGGGGACAATCCATGGAGCCTTGTATTCTGCCATCTTGCTCCATTCCCTCATAACTCATTTTTTATTGCCGAATAATATTCCATATTATGGATGTACCACAGTTTATTTATCCCTTCACTTATTAAAAGACATAATGGTTGCTTCCAGCTTTTGGTACTTTGAATAAAGCTGCAGTTTTTTGTGTTTTGGTTTTGTTTTGTGACTCTAAGATTTCAAATCATTAGAGTGAATACCTAGGAATGGTGGTTGCTGGTTGATACAGTAAGACTATGTTTAGCTTTTTAAGAAAAGACAAAACTGTCTTACAAAGTAGCTGTGCCGTCTTATGCGCCCACCAGCAGTGAAGGAGCGTTCCTGTCACTCAGCATCCTCTCCAGCTATTGGTGGTGTTGGGTTTTTGGATGTTAGCTAATCTAATGTGTGTATAGTGGTACCTCCTGGCTTTAATTTCCTTGCTCTAGTTCCCTAATGAAAAATGATGGTGAATGTCATTTCATAATGCTTATTTGTCATCTGTATAACTTCTTTGTTGAGGTATCTCTTGAGATCTTTTGCCCATTTTAAAATTATTGAAATTATTTTGTTTAATTTATGTTCTTTGTAATGTCCAATTTAACAATTTTTTATTTCATGGATCATGTTTTTAGTGTCGTATCGAAAAACTCATTGCAAACCCAAGTTCCCTAGGGTTTCTCCTATATTATCCTCTAGGAGCTTTATAATTTTGTATTTTACATTTAGGTCTATGATTCCTATTGAGTAAATTTTTTTTTTTTTTTTTTTTGAAAAGTACAAGCTTTGTGTCTAGGTTCTTTTTTCCCTTTTTTCAAATGGATATCCATTTGTTCCAGTACCATTTGTTGAGAAAGACTATCCTCTCTCCATTGAATTGTCTTTATTTCTTTGCCAAAGATCACCTCAGTATATTGCTGTGGATCTATTTCTGGGTCGTCTGTTATATACCACTGATGCATGTATCTATTCTTTCACCAACACCACGCTGTCTTGATTACTTTAGCTTTGTAGTAAGTTTTGGAATTGGGTAGTGTGAGTCCTCCAACTGGATTCTTACTCATCAGTATTACCTAGGTCTTTTGCCTTCCCAAATAAAGTTTAGAATCAGTTTGCCAATATCTACAAAATAGCTTGCTGGGATTTGAATTGGGATTACATTGAGTCTATAGATCAAGTTGGGAAGAATTGACATATTAAAAATATTGAGTCTTGGCGAAGTGTGGTGGCACACACCTGTGATCCCAGCACTTTGGGAGCCTGAGGCGGGAGGATTTCTTGGGGTTGGGAATTTGAGACCAACCCTACTGTATTTGCTTATTAGTTCAGGAGTAATTGTTTTTCTTTTTATCTTTTTTCCTTAATCCAGTTCTTTCATAGTTTCTACGTAGACAGTCTTGTCATCTGTGGACAAAAATCATTTTATTTCTTCCCAAACTCTATACGGTTTTATTTCCCTTAAAAATTTTTTCTGCAGTACCTAGGACTCTCAGTGTGATATTGAGGAAGAGAGAGAACATCTTTTTCTTATTTCAGATCTTAAGGGCAAAGCATCCAGTGTTTCACCACTAAGTATGACATTATCTGTAGGTATTTTGTAGATGTTCTTTGCCAAATTGAAGAAATCCCTTTCTTTTTCTTTTCTTTCTTTCTTTTCTTTTTTAAGTTTGTGTTTTTTAATAACTAAAGGATTTTTTAAATATACTTTAAGTTCTGGGATACATGTGCAGAATGTGCAAGTTTGTTACATAAGTATACACGTGCCATGGTGGTTTACTGCATCCATAAACCCGTGATCGACATTAGGTATTTCTTCTAATGCTATTCCTCCCCTAGCCCTCCGCCCCCAGACAGGCCCTGGTGTGTGATGTTCCTCTCCCTGTGTCCATGTGTTCTCACTATTCATGTCCCTCTTATGAGTGAGAATATGTGGTGTTTGGTTTTCTGTTCATGTGTTAATTTGCTGAGAATGATGGTTTTCAGGTTCATCTGTGTCTCTGCAAAGGACATGAACTCATTTTTTTTTTTTTTTTTTTTTTTTTTGAGACGGAGTCTCGCTCTGTCGCCCAGGCTGGAACGCAGTGGCCGGATCTCAGCTCACTGCAAGCTCTGCCTCCCGGGTTTACTGCCCCATTTTCCTGCCTCAGCCTCCCGAGTAGCTGGGACTACAGGCACCTGCCACCTTGCCTGGCTAGTTTTTTGTATTTTTTTAGTAGAGACGGGATTTCACCGTGTTAGCCAGTATGGTCTCGATCTCCTGACCTCGTGAGCCGCCCGTCTCGGCCTCCCAAAGTGCTGGGATTACAGGCTTGAGCCACTGCGCCCAGCCAAACTCATCCTTTTTTTATGACTGCATAGTATTCCGTGGTGTATATGTGCTACATTTTCTTAACCCAGTCTATCATTGATGGGCATTGGGGTTGGTTCCAAGTTTTTGCTGTTGTGAACAGTGCTGCAGTAAACATACGTGTGCATGTGTCTTTATAGTACAATGATTTATAATCCTTTGGGTATATACCCAGTAATGAGATTGCTGGGTCAAATGGTATTTCTGGTTCTAGGTCCTTGAGGAATCGCCACACTGTCTTCCACAATGGTTGAAGTAATTTACACTCCCACCAAAAGTGTAAAAGCTTCCTATTTCTCCACATCCTCTCCAGCATCTGTTGTTTCCTGACTTACAAATGATCGCCATTCTAACTGGCATGAGATGGTATCTCATTGTGGTTTTGATTTGCCTTTCTGTAATGACCAGTGATGATGAGCTGTTTTTCATACATTTGTTGGCTGCATAAATTTCTCCTTTTGAGAAATATCTGTTCATATCCTTTGCCCACTTTTTGATGGGGTTGTTTGGGCTTTTTCTTGTAAATTTGTTTAAGTTCCTTGTAGATTCTGGTATTAGCCCTTTGTCAGATGAATAGATTGCAAAAATTTTCTCCCGTTCTATAGGTTGCCTGTTCACTCTGATGATAGTTTCTTTTGCTGTATAGAAGCTCTTTAGTTTAATTAGATCCCATTTGTCAATTTTGGCTTTTCTTACCATAACTTTTGGTGTTTTAATCATGAAGTCTTTTCCTTTGCCTATGTTCTGAATGGTATTGCCTAGGTTTTCTTCTAGGGTTTTTATGGCTTTAGGTCTTACGTTTAAGTCTAATCCATCTTGAGTTAATTTTTGTATAAGGCATAAAGAAGAGATCCAGTTTCAGTTTTTGGCATATGGGTAGCCAGTTTTCCCAACACCGTTTATTAAATAGGGAATCCTTTCCCCATTGCTTGTTTTTGTCAGATTTGTCAAAGATCAGATGGTTGTGGATGTGTGGTGTTATTTCTGAGGCCTCTGTTCTGTTCCATTTGTCTATATGTCTGTTTTGGTACTAGTACTATGCTGTTTTGGTTACTGTATCTTTGTAGTATAGTTTGAGGTCAGGTAGCATGATGCCTCCAGCTTTGTTCTTTTTGCTTCGGGTTGTCTTGGCTATACAGGCGCCTTTGTGGCTCCATATGAAATTTAAAGTAGTTTTTTCTAATTCTGTAAAGAAAGTCAGTGGTAGCTTGATAGGGATAGCATGAAATCTTTAAATTACTTTGGGCAGTATGGCCATTTTCACGATACTGATTCTTCCTATCCATGAGCATAGAGTGTTTTTCCATTTGTTTGTGTCCTCTCTTATTTCCTTAAGCAGTGGTGTGTGGTTCTCCTTGAATAGGTCCTTCACATCCCTCTTAGGTTGTATTCCTAGGTATTTTATTCTCTTCGTACCAATTGTGAATGGGAGTTCACTCATGATTTGGCTCTCTATTATTGGTGTATAGGAATGCTTGTGATTTTTGCACATTGATTTTGTATCCTGAGACTTTGCTGAAGTTGTTTATCAGCTTAAGGAGATTTGGGACTGAGATGATAGGGTTTTCTAAATATACAATCATGTTATCTCCTAACAGAGACAATTGGATGAGGAAGTCCCTTTCTGTTGGATTTTGTGAGATGCTTTTTCTACATCAATTGATATGATCATATGGTTTTTCTCCTTTTAGCCTATTGATATGGTGGATCACATTGATTTCCACATATTGAACCAGCTTCTTATACCTGATTGTGGCATATAGTTCTCTTAATACATTGATGTGCTAATACTTTGCTGACGATTATTTTTCCATCTGTGTTCATCAGAGATATCAGTCTACTATTTTGTGTTCTTATAACGTCTTTATCTGGCTTTGGTATTAGGGCAACTCGAGCCTCATGGAATGAATTAGGAAATGTTCCTCTGAACCTGTTTTCTGGAACAGCTTGTGGAGAGTTGGTATTAATTCCTCCAGAAATGTTTCATATAATTCTTTGGGCTTGATGCTGTCTTTGTTAGATTATTAATTATTGATTCAATTTCTTTAGTAGAAATTCCTTCAATTTCTTTTTTGTAGGCCTATTCAGATGAGATGATGTATTTCTCCTTGTATATATTTTGGAAGTTTGTGTCTTTAAAGAAATTTCATCTAAGTTATCAAATACATGGGCAGAGCAGTTTTTCTTAGTATTCCTTTATTATCCTTTTATTTTTATTTTATTTTTATTATATTTTATTATACTTTAAGTCCTAGGGTACATGTGCACAACGTGCAGGTTTTTTACATATGTATACATGTCCCATGTTGGTTTGCTGCACCCATTAACTTGTCATTTACATTAGGTAATTCTCCTTATGTTATCCCTCCACCTTCCCCCCACCCCACGACAGGCCCCGGTGTGTGATGTTCCCTGCCCTGTGTCCAGGTGTTCTCATTGTTCAATTCCCACCTATGAGTGAGAACATGCGGTGTTTGATTTTTCTGTCCTTGCAATAGTTTGCTCAGAATGATAGTTTCCAGCTTCATCCATGTCACTACAAAGGACATGAACTCATACTTTTTTACGGCTGCATAGTATTCCATGGTGTATATGTGCCACATTTTCTTAATCCAGTCTATCATTGATGGACATTTGGGTTGGTTCCAAGTCTTTTCTTTTGTGAATAGTGCCACAGTAAACATACGTGTGCATGTGTCTTTATGGTAGTATGATTTATAACATCAATAGTGATGCCCCCTCTTTCATTTCTGATATTGGTAATTTGTGTCTTCCTTCCCTCTCTCTCTCTCTCTCTCTCTCTCTTTGGATGGAGGTATTTGGGAAATGTTTTCAAAATACACATTTGAGCCTCTTCCTGTACCTGCTTCCAATGGATGTTTGGAGGTATTGGCTTGGCCTTGCTTTCTTTAGAACACCCCAGAGCTCCTGATGTATCCTGTGTGAGGCCGGAGACTGGGAACCGTTATACATCTGGATCGTTCTGTTTTTAGTTTTCAGACTTTTTCAGCAGGGCGCTTTCAGGCCATTTAGGAATGTTAATATGTGAAAGAGAAAAATGCAAAGCCATTGTAATTGATTTGCGAGAGGAGGAGAGAGACCTAAGGACACTGCCTGCTTGGTACTCAGCCCTGTCATCTCAAGGCAGCCCCCAAGGAAGTACGGGGGGGTCCCAGAGCCCCATCTCTGATTCTCGTATTAAATAAGATCATGCCCGTGATGTGTTTGAGGATGGTGCTTGGCACATAATACAGGTTGGATAAAGGTTAGCTGCTGGTCTTGCCCTTATTGATAATTTCCTGTCATTCATGGGCATCCACCAGTGGAGAGGGCTGCCTCTCATGGTGGTCAGTGGATTCCCTGTGGCCAAGGCATCTGAGCAGAAGCTGATGTATGGGAGAAGAGAATAGAGGACTGCACAGGGCCTTCACAAAGAGCCCTCTAGATCCTCTTCTGAATTTGGAGATGCAGGAATTCAGCCTGTCTCTTCATCTTCCCTCTTCCTAGAACAGAGGGTGGCACAGGGGAGGAGGTGGTGTGTCCCAGCCACATCCAAGCCTTTCCATTGGAAATCCCACCGTCCTCTGATCACGTCCTTCTAGGATTGTGGCCCATTTCGGTTTCTTACATTGTTTATCTGGTTTTGGAAGGCTCTGCTCTGACCAACGGGGGATTGAACTTGCATAGTCCAGTGAAGAGGAAGCTGGAAGCGGAGAAGGACTACGTCTTTGACAAGAGGCTCAGGTACAGCGTCCGCCAGAATGAAAGCAACTGTCGGTTTCGAGACATCGTCGTGCGGAAGGAAGAAGGGTTCACGCACATCCTGCTGTCCAGTCAGACCTCGGATAACAATGCCCTGACACCTGAGGTAAGGGGTGGCAGCCAGAGGGACGGGCAGGCTGGGCTGTGGCTCCTTCTCACTCAGAATGGGACATTGGCTTTCTGCTTCCTTCCACCAGGATGCTGAGGACGGTAACCAGCATGCATAAAAATTTGACTGCAAGGCACAATTTGCTGATCATTTTCCATACATTATCCCATTTGATTTTTATGACCATGTAATAATACCATCTCATCTTAATAGATGAAGACCATGGGGCGAGGGACTCACTGAACTGATGGTGGACATAGACTTAGCCAAGGGGCAGACTCAGAATCCAAATGTCACATCTTGGGCTTTTGCAGCTAAACTTTGTTGTCATCAGCATGTCATATTTGTTTGCTGCAGGCATCATTCACTCAGTTCATGTATCTCACTCAGTTTATAATACATATAATATATGTTACTACATATTATATATGTAGTTGAGACAGATCGATTTCACATACCGTAAATTTCACCCTTTTAAAATGTAGGATTCAGTGATTTTTAGTATTTTCACAAGGTTGTGCCAGCATCACCACTATTGAATTCCACAACATCTTCATCACCCCAAGGAGAAACCTCGCCCACATGAAATAGTAACTTCCATCCATTCTCCTTTCCCCACACCCTGGAAACCACTCATCTACTTTCTGTCTCTATAGATTTGCCTATTCAGGACAGTTTGTATCAATGGAAACGTGCAGTATGTAGCCTTTTGTGTCTGGCTTCTTTCACTTAGCATGTTTTCATGTTTCATCCGTGTTGTAGTGTGTATCCACACTTCATTCCTTTCTATGGCTAAATAATATTCCATTGTATGAATAGACTGTATTTTATCTATCAACTTTTCTATTTGTGGGACATTTGTGTTGTTTCTACTTTTGACTTTTATGGATGATATTTCCACAAATGTTATATACAGGTTTTTATGTGAACCTATATTTATGTATTTTCAGGTTTCTTGGATATATTTCTAGTTTCTAATAGAATTTTCTTGGATCTTTTCCAGCTGTTAGAATTGCTGGGTCATATTGCTTACTGTATTTTTCGAGGACCTGCAAAAATTGTTTTCCACAGTGGCTCCCCCATTTTACAGTCTGACCAGTAGTATGTGAGGGTTCTGGTTTCTCTGAATCCTCGCTAACACTTGTTATGTCTGTCTTTTTTATTATAGCAATGCTAGTGCGTGTGAGGTGGTGTCTCATTGTGGCTTTGGTTTGCATTTCACTGATGGCTAGTCATGTTGAGCATCTTTTCATGGGTGCATTGGCCATTTATCTCTCTTTCTCCTTTCTCTTCACATCCTTTGGCTATTTTTAAAATTAGGTCACTTTTCTTTCTATTGTTGACTTTTAAGCATTCTTCATATACTCTAGATAGTAAGCCCTTATCAGATATATGAATTGAAAATATATTCTACCATTCTGAGAGTTGATTTTTTACTCTTTTGATAGTGCCCTATGACAAACAAATTTTTAAGTTTTGATGAAGTCTATTTTACTGCTTTTTTACATTACTTTTTAAATATTAATCATGCTTATGTCTTAGGTGAATAAAATAGGGAACCAATGAATACTTAATGCAGCGAGGTTGACAACATCATTCAAAATACAGGGTACATGGCGGGAGAAGGGAAGAGATTCTTGACGGCACAAAGGTGAGAAGATGCTCCACTGAGCAGCCTTTTCCTACAAGGTGCCTGGGGTAGGGCAGTACAGTGGTAAATGGCGATAACAGTGACGACGGCCAGTGAGCAGGGGCTCTTTGTTCCTTGTATTTGCTGTTTATCTTGTGTCATCTCATCACCTCCCTTCTGATGTAGGATTGTTATGATCCACATTGTACAGAGGAGAAAATTTAGGCTTAAACAACCCAGTTGAGCTAGGGTCTCACAGCTTAACCAAGTAGGTGCCAGGAAGGCAGGGGTTCTGTTCTTGCCCACCCTTTTGTCTCTTCGTTCATCCCAGTGCCAGGCCCACTGAAGACATTTAACTCCGAGACCCCTTTTCTGTCCTTGAAATATCCTGGACTCTGTTTTTCATAATAGCAATGGGAGTTTAATGAGAAGGGTATGTTTTGGGGGATGCAGTCAAGGGATGACCACTCACTTACATTGGGATACTAGAATGGCCTGGCGTTGCCCAGTGTACCCCGTACCTTCAGGGAGGCACAGGAAGTGGGGTGGGTGGGAGGGAGGTGCTGTGATCTTCAGCTTCTGATTGTGTTATTATTATGGTTGAAATAGACCCTGGTTCTTTTACAGGGTTGTGTGCGTGGCCATCTGGAATGATTGACACATGGTGAGGGAAGCGCTGTGGCTAAAGCCTTGGGGTTGTGGGGTGGTAGTCGTGTGCTGCCTCTTCTCTGAGCATGGTGTTTTGGGGGCTTCTCCCTCCTCCACCTGTAACAGAAGCATCCCTGTGGTTCTCTGCTGTGTAGACCTCTGTGTAGAATTCAAAGAAGCCCAGAGTGTGCAGTCCACCCCGAAAACAGTTCTTCATATGTTTATACACCTGGAAACCTCCTTATTTTAAGCTCATCATGGCATCTGCACAGACCAGTTTTTCCCAGATTCTTTCTTCACTACTTTCTAAAAGCATGTTGGAAAAAGGCACAGTGTTTTCTTTCAACAAACTGAACACATGTGAAGTCTCCAGCTCCTTCCCTCTGTGGAGCAGCCCTGGGTGGTAACTGTTGCTCACTCATCGTGGAAAACTTGTTGTGCTCGACTGATTTGAGGTGCACAGGTTCTCACCTCCTGAGCTGCAGGCTTGGTTAATTGAGGTTCCTTTCCTAATCAGCATCGGTCGGTTACAGAACAGGAGGAAAACAGTCCAAGTTAATGATCTGGTGTTTTCAGCTGTCTCAGCAATGGAAGGGGATTGAGTATGTGGGTGAGCCAGCTGACTGGATAAAAGCAGCCCCTAATGAAGGTCCTACTGAAATGAAGAGGCTGTGCGAGAGGAGGAATACAGGTTTTAGTCTAGCAGACCTGGGTTCCAATCCTGCCTTCAACTTACCATGCTGTTGCCTTGAGAATTTACTTTGCTGCCTTGAGCTTCCTCCTTTATAGAAATTTTACAGTATTTTGCTGGCGAGATTAGAGATAATGTATGCACAGGGGCCCACAAAGTACCTGGCATACAGGAGGTATCTAATAAATGCTCCTATCACTGATAACATGAAGCAGAGGCCATTTAAAGTCCACCAGCAGACCTTGCCTTGCTTGTGAATGGAGGAACCAGAAGGCGACCAGTGGTTATAATTAAACTACTTTTTCTAGTTGTATAGGTGACATTGGTTGGATTGGCCTCAAGGCCAGAAATTCATACATTACTGTGTGCATTAAATAGATTCTGAAGCCAGTGGATTTATTGTCATATTTCTCCTGTCTGGGATACAGCAGAGAACCAGGAGATGAACAGAAATGCCCCTTAAGGAGAGAGTCAGTGAAACAGATTACACGAAGTTCTCCTTGATTGAAAGCTTATCCACTTCCCCACTGGGAGAAGACTCCAGGTCTTCCTTCAGTGCCCTCGGCCTCAGCCCACAATCCTACCACCACTCCCAGGAGCACGGCAGACAGGCAGGAGCCCCTTCACACCCCTCCTGTCATGGCCCCATGTCCAAACCTGTCTCCAGGCCGGTTCACCTTTATTCTTGAATAGCTCTTTCATGTTTACTTCTATTTCCACCATGACCATTACAGTCCACTACTAGGCTATTTTGTCTGGACACTGTAATTAGCCTTCTCATAAGTCTGCCTGCTTTCACGCTTCCTGCCGTGTAATACATTCTGCATAAGGCAGGCAGAATGATCTTCCAGAAATGCAGCTGTGGCCAAGTCAACCCTTTATACGCACACCCCTCCCCAACCAAATGTGTCGATGGCTCCTGATGACCCTGGCTGACAGTCAGCACCCTCAGTGTGGTGCAGTCCCGCCTCATCGTGCAGCCTGCCTCACATACTTCTTCTCCTATACCCCAGTCGCCTGGCTTGCTTTCATGCCCACACCTGCCCCAGGGCCTTTATATGTGTCCCTCTGACTGGAACAGGCCTTTCTTCCTCCTTGCTTCCCTCACTCTTGCTGTTCCTTCAGGTCTCAGCTCGGCCATCACTTCGGCAAGTCTTATCACAGTTGTTAGTCTACATATATTTGTGGGGTAACTTGTTAAATGTTTGATATCCTCCCCCTCCTCCATTAGACTATAAACTTCTTGGGAGGTAAAGACTGGCATTCTCTTAATTCAATAAACATTTGTTAAATTCTTTTATGTGAAAGAGTCTGGACTAGGTGCTACAAGGGATATAAAGAGTGTAAGTATACTGTTTTAGCTCTTAAAGGATTGTATTAGTTATCTATAACTGTGTAGCAGATTGTTCTCAACTTAGCATTTTAAAACAGCATACACTTGTTGTCTCATAATTGCTGCGGGTCAGGAATCTGGGCATGGCTCAGCCGGATGCCTCCAGCTCAAGATCTCTTACAAGGCTGCTGTCAAGTGGAGGCTGGGGCTGCAGTCTCACATGAAGGCTCGACTGGAGGAGAATTCACTTCCAAGCTCACCCATGTGGTTGTTGGGTGCATCTGTTTCCTGCCATGTGGGCCTCTTGTGAGGGCTACTCATGACAAAGCAGCTTTCTTCCCTCAGAGCAAGAAGTCCCAGAAAGATAGCAAGAGAGGATGGTCCTTTTGTCACCTAATCTCCTCCTGAAGGTGACATGCCATCATTTTGGCATCTTCTGTTGAAGCCAGTCACTAGGTCCAATCTTCTCTTGAGGGTGGGGGTTACAGAAGGGTGTGAATACCAGGGGTTTAAATCACATAGAAGGCAAGATACAGTAAGGAAGTGCACATTCTACAAGGGAGTTTGTCAGAAGAATCACAACAGGGATTTAAAGTATTCAGGATTTTGGGAGAAAGGAGAGTGCGCATCTAGTCTTGGGTATGGGGAAATCTCCTTTGAAGGTGGTTGCATTTAAGATGGGCCTGGTGTGACTGGATTTCAGCGGGTTCTGATGAAGTATACAGAGAGGAACCCTGGTTGATTCCTCTTTTACATCCCGTTCTAATGAATTTGGTTGTCTGGCTGTAAACACATGCCGGATCCAAAGCTAGAAGTCATAGAGGGGGAGTCTGTTCTCTCCAGCAGACAACTAATAGCAGGCGCAAGTGGCAGCTAGGAAGTGCATAATGAGAGCAATGAATTTACAGGACATATTTAGGACTTCAAAATGCATAGCAGTTCAGGACTATTTGTTATAGAATCACATCCCAGAAGCCTCTAAGAGGAATGTTCTGTTATAGGCCAGCAGGTGACCATTGAGAAGTAGTTATATGCATACAGTATATTCTGTTTAAGAAGGCAAGAGAATGTGGACTAATTTTAGAACATTTTACTTTAAATGAACCAGTTACATTATAAAATTTGGGGTCTTTCAAGAAGGTAGAATCTTAGCCATCTGTCCAAATTGAATTACCAACACTAAAAAGGAAAGAAAAGAGATATAAACTAGATATAACTTTTTTAAAAATGAAAAACAGTATAGTATGTACTTCTTTTGTATCAATAAAATGCAAATTTATTTTCAATTTAATTAATTAATAAATGAGATGGCTGTTTTGTTTGGTCTCTTATTTTTTTCTTAACAAATTGACAAGTAGGTAAGTATGGCCTTAGCCAGAGAGGCTACTCTCTGAGTCATCTATAGAATTTCAGTTCACCTCTTTACAGCAGGGTTTCTTTTTTTTATTTGCCTCTCAGAGAAATAGAGTTCATGTATAGGTGAGAGTGTATCTATTTCTGGAGGCAGATGGATGAAAGGACCGACAAGATAGTGGCCTGTGAGCTTTTTTGATGTTCAAAATGAGTATCTGTTGCTTGTACCCAAATGGGCTGGAATGTGCTTATTCTATCCTTCCAGCAGGGCACAGGCCTGGAGATTCTCAATTCAGATTGACATCTAGTGCTGTTTTTTCTACTAAAATCCTATCCATTTAAAAAATCACCCAGCAATATGAAGTAGGAGAAAGTAAAGAGTTGTTAGCATGAGATTTAAATCACGGTCCTGCCTCTTACTGCTGGTATGACCTTGGACATCTTACTGTACCTCTCTGAGTCTTCATGGTGTCACTTGCAAGGTTGAAATACCATCTCCTACCTTACCAGATTTTTGTTTGGAATAAAATATTACGTGGAAATTACCTGGTGCAGTTCCTGGCACTACTAGGTGCTTAAGAAGTGGGAATTCTTTTAAAAATTTAACCTTAAAAAACAATATTTTTCCAGTATTCCCCGTAACTTCCATATGCTGTGGTGATGCCTCTGGAGTGTTTAATAATGATCCTTTGGAAGTTTGCCACTTACTGTCTTCTCTGTTAGACTCTAAGCTTCACCCAGGCACATGCCATTCCTTGTTTTCTATCACTGTATACTTTCTGCTCTTGTTTCAACGATTCAGTGATTGGGTGTTCTTTATTTTATCCTCCCCCCCATTCGTTGTAATTCATGTATTTTTAAGAAGTTATCCCTAAATTATATACACATAGCAAAGGCTAAGTGTAATTACCTCCACCACTTCTGAATATAACCTTGACATGCTCTAACTCTACTCATTCCTCCTCTTATCCTCTACAATATTATTGCCTGCTACTACAGTTCTATGCCATACCAACCTCTGCCCTCAAATTAATATCAGTATTATGATTTTTATAGTCAGTTTTTATATTAACAACACATTGACCAATTTCTTTCCTTTTTTTTTTTTTTTTTTTGAGATGGGATTTCATTCTGTCACCGAAGTTGGAGTACAGTGGCACGATCTCGGTTCACTGCAACCTCTGCCTCCCATCCTCCTACTGAATAGCTGGTACCACTGGCATGCACCACCATGCCTGGCTAATTTTTTCTTTTTCTTTTCTTTGTATTTTTAGGAGAGTTGGGGTTTCATCATGTTGCCCAGGCTGGCCTCGAACTTCTGAGCTCCAGCAATCTGCCTGCCTCAGCCTCCCAAAGTGCCAGAATTACAGGCTTGAGCCACCAGTTTCTTTGCTGGTTATTATTCCTTGCATGTCAATTTTTCTTTCTGAATATAGTTTCTTTTTCTTGCAGTACATTCCTTTTTAGTTCTTTTAGTGAAGGTCTAAAAATGGTAAACATTCTCTTACTGAAAATGCCTAATTTTTACCCTTCCTTTTAAGTGAATTTAGCTGAGTGAAGAATTTGTTGACAGTTGTTTTCCTCAGCACCTTGACAATTGTATTCTACTACCTTCTGGAATTTATTTCTGCTATGTAGAATTTGCCTCCAGTCAAATTATTTGCCCTCTGTAGGTAAGCTTTCTTTTTCTTCTGGATGTATTTAAGATTTTGCTTTGTCTTTGATGTTCTGAAGTTTAAATATGATATGTCTGTGCATGCATGTACTGTTATTTCTATTGCTTAGCTTTTTGTTTCAGTTCTTAAATTTTAGGATTCAAGTCTGTGATAGATAGAAGCCCTCTCCCCAAGATATTCATGTCCAAATCCCCAGAATCTATGACTATGCTAGGTTCCATGGCTAGGGGGAATTAAGGTTTCAGATATGCATTTAAGGCTGCCAGTTAACTGACCTTAAAATCAAGAGTATTCTAGACTATCTGGATGGGCTCAATGTAATCACAAGGGTCTTTAAATGTAGTTGAGAGAAGCAGAAGAATCTGTCAGAGTGACACAAACTGAGAAAGTGAGGAAGACCCAGCTGGGCATTATTGCCTTTGATGATGGAGGAAGGGGCCATGAACCAAGGAATGTGGGTGGCCTCTATAAGCTGGAAAAGGCAAGAAAATGATTCTCCCTTAGAGCCTCCACAAAGGAATGCAGCCTTGCTGACAGCTTGATTTCAGCCCAGTAAACCTGCATCAGACATCTGACCTACAGGACTATAAGATAATAAGTTTATGTTATTTTAAGCTACCAAATGTATAGTAATTTTTTATAGCAGCCTTAGGAAACTAGTGGATCTTTCATCAATTCTGTTAAATTCTCATCCTTTATCTCTTTCGATATTGACTTTCTCCTCTTCTCTGTGATCTCCTGATAGAATCCGTACAGCACCTATTTTAAATCTTAGCATTCTTGTCTTTAATCTCTCCGTTATATTTTCCATCTCTGTTTTTCTGTGCTACATTTTGGTCAATTACTTCAGGTCTTTCAGTTAATTTATGCTCCCTTTAGCACCACCTAATCTGCTGTTGATCTCAGCAGACGTCCATGACTTGTTTTTCATTTTCAGAAGTTTCTTTCTCCTCAAATCTATTTTTTCCCCATATTCTCCTGTTCTTTTCTTATTGTTCATGTCTCTTTTCCTCTCTGTGATTATTTTAAACACCCCTATTTTACAGTCTCTTTTGGATTCTTCTATTACTTGAAGTCATGTTAGGTAATCCTCTCATTTGCTGAGTGTGCCAGCTTGTATTTTCTCAAGTGTTTTGTGATTTTTGATTGTGAGATCATCTTCAGCTAGGATTTTTTTTCCTGTATAATTCCCATGCAGTCTGGGTTGCAGTTTCTCCCCAGAGTACTTTTACATTCATTTCCATCAGACACCTCAGGGATATTACTAGCCTGTGTCCAATTTCTGTGTCAAATTTTATCTGTGGATTATTCCCCATGTGGATGTGGTAACTCAGAACTTCCTATCCACATACAAGGCAGGCTTGGAGTTTTAGCTTCTCATGGGAGAGTTTTCCTGCAGCAAAAATAAATTATTTGCTGGAGTGGCTTGTCCTGACTATGGTATGGCAAACAGGTAGCAGAAGGACTAGAAGGGCCGAGCCTGTTTGTGGTAAAGCCAATTCCATCGTAGGCTTCTTGTCTCCAAAGCCTGCACGTTTTCAGCCTGGCCAGACTGCCATGAGTCCTTTTGAATACCAGGCACCCAAGAGACATTGTATAGTCAAGATGTGCAGTGTTGCTGCAAGGTTATGATTGGAAGGAGTTGGGGAGTGTGCAGGGCTGTAACGGGGTTGATTCAGCTAGTACATAGACTTGGAGGGTCTGAATGATGCTTGGGCCTCAGAACGCAGCATGTGGCAGGAGATCAGCTTCAGACCCTGGCTCCATCCTAAAATCCACAGTCTGGGAGGGGAAAAGGGTGTGCTTTCCCCTGAGCACCACAGAGCTCATTCCCTGCTGCTCCCATAGCCAGACTGCTGTCATGTGGACGTCTTCAGATGAAAAGCCCTGGTACTTTGAGAGGCAGCCTAGCCTGCAGTGAAGGACATGGGCCCCAAAGCCTACTTCCCAAGTCCACCCCATACTTGTTAACTTCTCAGAGTCACTTACTTTGGTTTTGTCATTCATAAAATGGGGCTTAAACAAGTGACTCCCTCATAAGGCTAAGTGAGTTCACATCGTAAAGCAGCGCTTCTCAAACAGTAACATGCATATGAATTCCCTGCAGGTCCCATGAACATGCAGAGACTCATCCTGTTGGTCTGGGCTGGGGCCCAAGACTCTGCATTTCTGGCCAGCTCTTGGGAATGTGAAGCTGCTGGTCTAAGGACCATACTTTGAGTAGTGAGGTTTGAAAGCGCTTGGGGCAGAGCCCGACCTGTTCTGTAGGGTCAGTATATAAAAGGGGACATCTTGCAGGATATGCGCCATGCACTGCACTAAGCAGTCTACTTGCATCTTGTTGGTTGGTTAATCTGAGGTAGCTCTGAATTTTATAGATAGAGAGACCAGGAGAGGCTAATGATTTCACTCCAGATTACCCCGGATGTTGTGGGGTAGAAGTGGAGCTTGTGCCCAGCCATAGCCCCAGAGGCCCATGTTGACCTTCTGGAACCCCTTGTAAGTCTGGGCTGGGGCCTTAGACTCTGCATTTCTGGCCACCTCCTGAGGGGTGTGATGCTGCTGTTCTAAGGACCACACTTTGAGCAGTGAAGTTGGAAAGTGCTTGGGGCAGAAAGAGCCTGAACCATCTCAGCAGGAAACTTGGAGCCGGCCAGTCCGTTAGCGCGGGCTCTGCCACTTCCTGACACATTGCCTTGAGAAAGTCTAGTTTCTCTCTGAGCCTCAGTTTCCTTTTCTGTAAAATGGAGCTAATAATAATGCCCACCTCACGAGGGGTTGGGGGTGTAAGTACTCATGGGCAAGTGATCTGTAACCTTCAGGCTCATCCAAAATAGTTCCTTGTGGGATGAGGAGCTGAACAGCCTGGCTGCATGCCTTTGAAGAGCGGAAACACAGTTAGCCTTCATGGGGTGCACACTGTTTGGTGGCAAACTCTTCAGTCTTTTAAATGATTTTCACAGGCCTTGAGTTGGCCTTGTAAAAGCTTCTAGGTGGGTGAGCAAGCAGCCTGCCTAATTTTCTTCTGAAGTTGAGGAAAGGGGCTAATGAGGGTGATTAAACAAGCAGATATCGAGTGTCCACCATATCCCAGGCATTGTGCTAGTCTCTGAGTATACAGTGGGGAATAAGAGAGATGCCATTCCTTTCTTTATTAAAATAACAGTTGAGCAAGTGTGGACACATAAAAGGCAGGAAACAAATAAGTAGTAGGTAAGACAGGTAAATGTATGATAAAGGAAGGAAACAAATGGGGGTGCTGGGCAAGGGAGAATAGGGGGAGGAGAATAGTGTGGGTCATAGGAGGACTTTCAGAATCAAGGAGCCTGGGCAATCCCACAAGGGGTGGGGAGATTGGCACGTGCAAAGGTGATTAGGTGAATATGCGCTTGGCCCAGGCAAGACATTCAAAGAAGGCTGCAGGGTGGTAACTGGGAGCTCTGGGCTCTCGTAGCTGCCCCACCCCTGCCTGTCCCTCCCTGGGCTGGCTGCTTGCTCTGGGGCTGACTGCCCTCCTTCTCCATGAATGAAAGGCGATGGCCAGACAGTGGGAATCTGCAGTGTCAAAGTGCATAGACTAGGCATTGTGTGAGCCAGGCCAGGGCTCAAATCCACCTCTTAACACTTACCAACTGTGTGGCCGTGGACTAGTGTCACGACCTCTCTAGCATCTGTTTCCTGGTCTGGAAGTAAGAATAGTGCCTACTCACTGGTGCTGGGGAGGCTGGAGCCCACGTAGCAGGGTACCTGGCCTGCAGTACATGTTCACTGCTAAGGTAGCACTTGTTGGTCTGACCACTTACCGAGGGCACCTGTGTCTGTCTCCCAAATTCTGTCCTGCCCTCCACCTGCCCAAGACAAGGTCATAGAGTCCTAAAAATCCTAGGGCATACATGCAGGAGACACATACAGGAGATAAGGGGAACTTGTCCCATGATGGCAGGGTGGCCAGCACAGTTCTTCCATGTCAGATGGCACCTTAACTGGCATGCAGAGGAGGAACAAAATGCCTTTTATCCAGAATTCATCATTACCTCCCAGGAATGTGAACCTGCAGGTGGCCATAGCATAACCGTTCCTTTCACTTATTCTTCGCTGGAGACCTTGAGAGTGGGTCCACCCACTTACAGATGGGGACACTGAGGATGAATAACCAGCATGGCTCAGGTCCCACGGCTAGTAAGTTGCAGAGCCAGAATTTGGACCAGGGGCTTGGAACTCCTGTGGGACATTAAACCCAGGTCTGGATCTGATGCCAAAGCCCAGTTGCCATGTGGCACCTGCAAACCATGAGGGGTATTAGCTGGATGAAAGATGAGCAAGGGTATATAATAATCAAATTGAGTCATCTAGAGATGGCTTACATCCCTTACTTGGGCTGTGCACGGATTTTTTCCACGTCTTGTAAAGGGCTAAATAAGCAAATGCCAGAACAAGATTTGCAGAGATTTACCAGGGATTGAGCAACTCCAGGCCAGGCTTCCAGATCCGCAGCCGGTGACCACACTGCCTCCTTATTAGCACTCTTCTGCCTGCTCTGGGGATGGTGCTGGAGGGCTTTGGCTGTGATAAGTGTTTTTCTCCTTGCTTTGGACTCATGCTTGTACTCAGGGGAGGCTCCCTGCACAGGCAGAAGCAGATTCCCTGGCCTCTCCCCTCAGGGGGTCAGGCCTCTGGCTGCCTTGCTGTCTGAAAGCCCCAGGCTTACAGGACAGTCACTTAACATCCCTGCAAATTCATCTCTGCCGGCAGATCATGAAAGAAGTCCGGCGAGCGCTCTGCAACGCAGCCACAGACGACAGCAAACTGCTGCTCCTCAGCGCAGTGGGTAGCGTGTTCTGCAGCGGCCTGGATTATTCCTACCTAATTGGCCGGTTGTCCAGCGACCGGCGAAAGGAGAGCACTCGGATTGCAGAAGCCATCAGGTGAGCTGTGCTCCTGTTCCCGCACCTTGGGATCCTGCCTAGGATTACCAAGCGAAAATACAGGCTGCTCAGTTACATTTGAATTTCAAACAACCGGGAATTTTAATTTTAGCATAAGTACATGCTGTGCAATATTTGAGACCTGCTTATATTTTAGAAATGTTGGTTGTTTATCTGAAATTCAAATTTTAATTGAGCATCCTGTATTTTTATCTATAACCATAGTCCTGCCAAAATTAGGGCTGCTTTGCCCTCTAGGTTAGATCCCACTTTCATTCTTTTGATCAGAAAGATTTTTTATTTGCTATCGAGGCCTGAGTCTGGTCGTGGCCATGTGTTATCCACACTACTCCCGCCCCTTGCCTGATGGGGAGAGTGTCTGGTTGTCTGGTTGTTTGTGTGTCCCAGCACTGCCGTAACGCAGCAGTGGGGAGGTTGATGGAGGGGTTCCCTGGGCAGCTGTGTGTTTGCAGACCCAACGGGATACAGGGTATTCCCCCCTTTCTAATTGCCCCTGGGCGAAAGTCCTGGGGGTGACTCAACAACGAGAACCTTTTTGGGACACCGAAGGGTAGTTATTTCCCCATTCTTTATTAGTATATCAAAAGCAAGTGAGTGTCATTTCTAGACACTACGGCTGTTTAGCTGGTTTACAGCTGTCAACCAGTGTTCACCTGGGAGGGACTGCTGTATCTTGCTTAGGAATCAGACAAGTCACATT
Source organism: Macaca thibetana thibetana (assembly GCF_024542745.1). NCBI lineage: Eukaryota > Metazoa > Chordata > Mammalia > Primates > Cercopithecidae > Macaca > Macaca thibetana. The sequence continues at coordinate 23,651,487 of NC_065597.1, read as the reverse complement.
TCAGGAATGCCCCTGGTCACATGAGAAGGAACATTTATTCCACATGGTGTCACAGAGCCTCAGGCTGTAAGTCAGGGATTTTCTGGGGCCTCCAGTCTCCATAGTTCTGTGGAAGAGCCACACACAGGGAGGCCGATTCCCACGTGGCTATAGGGGGCTTTGAGGGGTTGTGTTGTCTCCAAGAGGTGATGCTGGGATACACTCGTGTGTGGAATTCTGAGTCCCTCTTCAGGGTGAAGCAGCCATTGGAGCCCCTACTCCAAAATACCCATGTCTGCTGTTGCAGAATTCTTGCCAGAAGAGACATAATGAGCCTGGGCACTGTTATGTGAAAAGCGTTGTGGTTATGGAGGCACAGGCTTCCTGGCTGTGTCCAAGTGGTTTGCGCTTTGCCTGGTCCCAGCTATGCCCTCTCGCTACTGCCTTTCCATGTGTCAAAGGGGGACCGCAGCATTTCCAGCGTGCTTCTCTCATGCATGAGACCACCACAGCCCACCCAGAGAACCGAGTGCCCGTTTTTGTGACCTGTGGAGCCTCAGTCATGGTCTTTATCTGGTTTACAAATTTCAGTGGAGGCCTTAGCTGGATTTCCAGAAGCCCAGGGAAACCTGGCTGACACAGCCCCTGGTTTTCACTCCATGCATACGCAGCTCATTAGCGTCCAGACCCCTTGTAGTGAGTTGAAGTGTGGCCCCCAAAAGATATGTCCATGTACCAATCCCTGGAACCTGTGGAGGTGACCATATTTGGAAAAAGGCTCTTTGCAGATGTAATTAAGTTCAGAGTCCTGAGATGAGATCATCCTGGGTTGGAGTGGGCGCCAGACGCAGAGAGAACTTACTTCGTAAGAGGGGACACAGACAGGGGAGAAGGTGATATGACAGAAAAGGGAGAGCTTAGAGTCATGCAGCCTCAAGCCAAGGAATTCCAAGGATGACCAGCAGCCACTGGAAACTGGGAGCGAGGCCTGACACAGCTTCTCCCTTAGAACCTCCAGAAGGAACCAGCCCTGCCGACAACACCTTGAGTTTGGAGTTCTGGTCTCCAGAACTATGAGAGAATACCTTTTGATTGTTTTAGGCCCCCAGGTTTGTGGTGACTATTGCCTGGGAAACTAATAGAGCCTGGAAGGAAATCATTAGCAGCTCAAAGAGCCTCATCTTTTCAGGCTCTCCTCTCAGGCAAGGGCCCATCCTGACCTCGCCCAGCATCCTCAATGGCTGCTCCTTCTGGTGGGCAGCTGTTCACCTTTGATGATGGGTCTATTTACAGATTCTCCCAGACAGCTGCAGGCAAGGTGGGACTCCCAGGCCAGCCCTGAGTTGACAGTGATGAGGCTTGTCCCAGCGTGGGGTGGGCGAGGGGGTCATTCCTGCATGCAGGAATAAGGTGTTGCAGCTGGGTCACTGAAGGGATGGAAGCTGAACAGAAACAGGGTATCCAGGGGGTCAGGTCTCAGATGGATTTCCCCAGAACCCCCACCGAATGGTTCCTTCCTCTGGCTTTGCACGCCCAGTCTCTCTGGTGAGGGTGGCATCTCTCTGGCCTGTCCCTGCATTTGTGTCTTGGATGTATCAAAGCTGAGGGGCAAAACCTTCCCTCCTCTCCCCATAGCCTCTACCCATTGGGGTTTGGAGCGTGATATCTACGCATCTCTGGACTCTTGAGAACCATATTCATGGAGAAAGAGATGTCAGAGGCAGATGGGGTTGAAAACATCAACTGTAGGAGAACGTGGCTGGGGCCGGGGCCCAAACTGGCTCCTGACTTTCCCAGCTGAGTAGTTCTGGGGAAACACGGCCAGTGGAATTCAGACATTTGCCATCTCAGCGGGCAAGTGAGCTCCCCTTAGGCAGAGCACAGGGCAAGATGGCGGAGGCAGGAGGAATTCTTCTTGATGCTTCAAAGGGAGCAGAAGTTGGTAGTTCGTGAGCTAGCAAGGATGAGGGCATGGGAAAGAAGATGTCCCCTGGACCACTGGTCCCCAGCCCTGACAGCACAGGGAGGCCCAAGGGAGCATTCCCAAGACCTAGATGCTTGGCAACACCCCCAGGGGACTCTGGGTTATTTAGGCTGAGGTGGGGCCAGCGCATCTTTTGATGTGAATCGTCCTTGGTGGTTCTCAGCGGCAGCCAGGGTTGAGAGCACCTGCCCTGTGCTAACCAGATTTCTGCACCACTGATTGAAAGCACTAAGAGAAACCTAAGATTCTTATTTTTATGCAAGAGAGAAAAGGTGGTTATTAAGGGGATGAGAGTGAAGAAGGAGGTGATACAGGCATGAGAACGGTGAGAACCACAAGCAAAGATGGATGGAGGTGCAGAAGATGTGGCCGTGTAGAGACAGATGCTCCTGGGGTTAAAAAGAGACCGTGGCTCGCCCATCAGCACCAAACTCTTTCAGGGCATCTCCAGCTCTCCCAGCTTGGGAGTGCTGCCTTGGAGGCCACACTCTGGAGTTGGGGACAAAAGGTGGCCGCGAAGCATTCTGCAGATAATGTTTTGTGGATTTCCAGAGGGGTGTCCTGAAGGAAGTGCACTGTCTTTGAAAGGAGCTTGATTCATGCTGCAAGTTCTGCGCCCGCTCCTGTCGGTTTTCTAGGTGATACTTACAAGAAATCTCTTGTGAAAGAACTTCCTTCAAAATCTAGCAGGGCCAAAATGTTTTTTTGGACATCGAACTGCCCCCATCTCTTCTCTTGGGACACGCTCCTAATAGGGCTGACCAGGCGTGCCGCATGGCCTTGGCACCCCGTGAGTGGTACTCTCACCCCCTCGTCATCCTTGCCTAAAGAAAACTTGCATACATGTGACCAGGACTGGTGACTGGGACTCATCACTCTGCAAATGTTTGATGAATGAACTAGCAGATTTGGGGAGAGCTCAGGTGGTTTGTTCAGAAGCCTCTCTCCCGGATCCATCCTGAAAAGACGCTGCCTCCTCTGAACTTGTGGGGGAAGACTCCGGGGTCCAGCAGAGGAAAGCTCTGGTGACGAGGTGGCTTGTTCAAACAAGGTATTCAGGAAAGCAGTGTTGGCTAGCAGCTGCCCATGTGGCACCTGGAAGCAGGCTGCCTGAGCTCAAAGCTACCTCTGCATTTGCTGGTGGTGGAGCCTTGGGTGTGTCACAGATCTCTCTGAGCCTATTAGCTCATCCAGAAAATGGGAACAATCAAAATGATGGTACTGGCCTCACCGGTGGGTTGCTAGGATGGAGAATAAAAAGATACTCTATGTGAAACACTTGGGCTATTCCTGGCACTAATACGTACTTGGACTTATTATTACAGTTGTTGTCACTGCTGCTGGTACTTCCAGCCGTGACTTCTAGCTAAGCTGAGTCTGAGACCAGGGAGTGGGCCCCTGGACTAAGGGGTGGGTTGTAGACTAAGGGGTGGCCTGCTGGGGACCTCTCTGGGGGCCCCAGGATGGTGGTCACTGTTTGGTTCTGTACTGGCTGACTTGGCTCTGAGCTTTGGCTGGGGGAGGGTTCTCCTCCATGGCTCTGGTTAAAGGGAGTGGGTAACTGGGTCACAAGAGAAATGCCGATTGCTCCAGGGGAAATTGAGACATTCCTGTGAGCAGAATTTTGCTTCTGGGTCACCTGTAGCCTAGGAGAATGGATCACAGACCAATCTGAGAATTGAATGAGGACTCTGTCCACCCTCCCCAGCAGATGCATTCCCCATAATAGCAGCAGCAGGGATGGCGTGCTCCCCGCATGTCCGCACTGGGCTGACACCCTGCATGGAACGTCTCCTTTGATTCTTATTCAACTCCCCATCTGGGGCAACATCGTTGATTTTCCCATTTTGCAGAGGGAGAAAATGAGGCTCCAGAGACCAGGCACCCTGTCCAAGGTCTCACCATTAGTTAGGGGCAGAACTGAGACTTCACTCTGAGTCTTTCAGATGCTGAAGTTCTTGCTCCTTCTGCCACATCAGTGCAGCCCAGCAGCTTTGTCAGGCAGAAGCCACAGGGCTCCGGTAGAGCAAAGGAAGCTGTGCGGGTCAGGTCAGCCTGATGGCCTTGGATGTGGGGGAAGGCGGGGTACAATCTTCCCCACGCAGCCCCGCCATCACAGCAGGATCAGATATCTGAGCTGCAGGGCCCGTAATGCAATATCCTGTTTGCTGCTTGGCTCCCAGTGATAGAGATCTACTGCCCGAGGTGAGAGAAAGAGGATGGGGGGTGGCCTTCATTAAACATCAGGTGACATTTTCATATCAAGGAAATGAAGTGTGGGGCGGGTTGGATGACACAGGAGGGGCTGGGATAGAGGGTCAGAGCTCTGCATGCCTGCTCCCCTTTCCCTTGCTTCCCTGATTCCCTTGCATGGATCTCAGGTTGGAAACCACAGAGTGAGAGGCTCTGGGGTCCTGCAGAAGAAAGCTCTGGAAAGTCACAAGGGCTGCAGTCCATTCCTGAAGGATGTCATGTGGTTGATGGAGCTAAGGTGGCAACAGTATCAGAGAGACCCACGGCAGGGAGGCCGTCTTGACAGGCGTGGACCCTCTTTTATTAAAAATATCCAACAGAGGCAGAGTGATGCATCCTTGGGATGTTATGAAGGGAATTCTGCACCGAGTGGAAGATATGGCTCCATGAGTCCTAAAGTCCTTCCCACCTCTGAGATCTAAGACTCTGGAATTGTATGAGGTCACTCAAGAATGGAATGTTTGACAAAAATCATCCAAACCCCCAAGGATTCTACAAAAATGTCCATATCCCCTGCAGACCCCAAATTGCTTTCAGTGAAAAGCACTTGCAAAAACCAGTGACCTAACCTAAAACCTCACCACAGGTTAGGAAGTAAATGATGTCGGGAATTGGGCCACTGGAACACCAAGCATCAGAAGTCATGGAGCCAGGACTCCCTCTCTGAAGTAGTACCTTTTGGGGACCAGCAGGGACTGAGAGCTAACTCCACTATCACAGGCAGTGTGATGCCTCAAGCCTGAGTCAGAGGCGCATACTTTCATGACGACTTACATAGATCGTAAGATACCTCCTACCCCGGCAGAACATTAAGTAGGCTTTCTCGCAGTTGAATCTGATCCCAGTATGTCACTATGATATCCACAACTTTCGATAAGAGTTGGGGAAAGGAGCAGTATTGATTGAGAAGAGATAAATCAGCTCGACTTTTTTTTTGTTTTTGAGACAGAGTGTTACTTTATTTCCCAGGCCGGAGTGCAATGGCCCGATCTTGACTCACTACAACCTCTGCCTTCTGGGTTCAAGTGATTCTCCTGCCTCAGCCTCCCAAGTAGCTGGAACTACAGGCGTCCGCCACCATGCCCGGCTAATTTTTGTATTTTTAGTAGAGACGGGGTTTCACCATATTGGCCAGGCTGGTCTCGAACTCCTGACCTTGTGATCCTCCCACCTCAGCCTCCCAAAGTGCTGGGATTACAGGCATGAGCCATCGTGCCCAGCCTCGACTTTTGTATTAGTTAAGGATTAGTTGATGTAACAAGTAAACCTCATATATAGAAATGTATTTCTCAGATACATAAGCCTAAAATAGATGTCATCATCAGCCTGTGACTCAGGAACCTAGACTTCTTCCATCCTGTGGCTCAGCAAATGTCTTCCAGGACTGTTGTGCTCACCAAGATGAGTGGGCTTGGAGGACGCCATGGTGGGAGGTTTGGTGTGTACCTGGAAGTGGTATGGGTGGGTTTTTGCTCACATCCTGTTTGGCCAGCACTTGGTGACTTGGTCACAGCCACATGCAGTCGGAGATGGGAAATGTGGCCGGCCAGTAGCCCTGGGAAGAAGAGGGAAAACAGGTTTGGTGAAGAGCTGGTTCACCATTGCCACACCTCTGCAGTCTTTGCTCTTGTTCTGGGAGACTCATGTATTTGCTCAACAGCTATTTACTGAGTGCTAATTCCAATATTGATGAAAGCCGAGCAGTGCCCCAGGCAGACGTCTGGGTGTCCTTAAGGAGCTAAAGGGGAGGAAGAATCCCAAAACAAGCAAATAATTAGTTAGGGTGATTGCAAATTTTGATAATGGTGTTTTCTAAGAACTCTCAGAGGCCTGTGTGGCTCATGCATAGTGAGCGGGGGCAAGAGTGACGTGAAGGAAACCTGGAGAGGTAAGCTGAGGCAGGGCAAAGTCAGATCAAGGTCATGGGCATTTGGATTTTATTCTTGCGAATTCTTACAGTTTCTAATATCTCTGAGAGTAATGAAGGATGCACACTTTACTACACATCTTGTGTCTTTCCTCCATGTCCAGATGAATATTAAAATTTTATAGATCATACATAGCAACTAGGAAAAAGCAAAAAGCCTTCTGAGGCAAAGAAAATAGAGGTCACTGCTGATGGCTCTGTGTAATTGGTAAAGGTACATGCATTGCTCAGTGCAGAAGGGCAGGGAGAAAAAATATTGCCCCGTCTTGCAGCCGTGATTCTGGCTCCTGCCTACAGATTTTAGTCAGAGCCATGCTAACACATAGACTGTATTCAGCATTTTAGAACCACCCTTGATGACTCTGGCATCCCTGCAGGTAATTCAGAATCTGACCATCCTAGGTCTGATTTTTGAAAGAAATTTGAAATGTCATCATTCCCAACATGTACCCACCATCTGAAGTCCCCCTACAGCATCACCCAGCATAATCATTGAGCTAAAATGCAAATACCTCCAGGAATGAGGAATTCATACCCCACAAAGCCACTTCGTTCACCTTTGGCCAAAGATGTTAGAACATTGTTTCTCTCTTTGAGTGGAAATATGCCTCCCTATTACACCTTCCCTTTGGTTCTGGTTCTGCACCTTAACATTCGGGTTGACTTCCTTAGGATCTATATAAATTCTGTCAATATCTAGGGTGCCCATATAACTTACTGTCTAAGCAATGGCTTTTGAGAATGGAAGGAGATGGTAACTGGGTTCTGTGCTAGGACACGGGGCATGAACCGGGGCAATCTGAGCACACCGGGACATGCAGTGACCCCATCAGTATACCTCAGAAAATCTGACAGCTGGTGGTTCCATGTCCAGGCAATGAGGCCCTTGCCTGGTACCTCACCCCTGACGACGTGAGGGTGCGTCACAGCACCTGGGAGAGTCAAGGGTTCCAGTGGGGCTTGGCAAGCTGTAGACACCTGTTCAAGAGCGTCTTCTCTCTCTCCCAGGGACTTTGTGAAGGCCTTTATCCAGTTTAAGAAGCCTATTGTGGTGGCCATCAATGGGCCAGCCCTGGGCCTGGGCGCCTCCATCCTGCCCCTCTGTGACATTGTGTGGGCCAGTGAGAAGGCCTGGTTCCAGACGCCCTACGCCACCATCCGCCTCACGCCTGCTGGCTGCTCCTCCTACACCTTCCCCCAGATCCTGGGCGTCGCACTGGTAAGCCTCCTGTGATACCTGGATTCGGATCCCAGCAGGATCCTTCCTCTCCCTTGGGTTTAGGGGTTCTTCATGGGGCTAGAAACCTGAGGGTGTTGTCAGCCTGAGGACTGGCTGGGCTGCCTCGGATCCTCCACGCCATCAGTGCTGGATGGAGTAGCCTGGCCTGAGAAGATGGCGATGATGTCAGTGTATGGCCCATGCACTCTGCATGGTGTCTCAAGTACTCCTCACTCCAGCCCCCTGAGGGCGTGTCTTAGGATTGGCTGGGTGCTGTAACAAGCAGCCCACGGTCTCGGTGGCTTGAACAACAAAACTTTCCTTCTTACTCTTGTGTGGTCCAGCATAGATGTAGGAGTCACCCACACTATTTGGGGACCCAGGTGTCTCCCATCCAGTAGATGTACCCTCACTTCCAGCCAATGGGAGAGAAGAGAGAGCCAGAAGCATCGCCCTGTAGGGCTTCATGGGCCAGGCCTGCAGGGGCATCTTCACCTCCACTCATGTGCCATCGACCATGACTCAGCCTCCGGCCACATGCGCCTGCAAGGGAGGCTGGGAGATGTAGCCCAGTGCATGTCCAGCAAGAAGAGGGAAAGGATTCAGTGAACACAAAGCGGTCTCCACCCCGTGTGGAAATGGTTGCGATTTCCATCTTACAGATGGAACGTTAAGCTCAGAGAAGTTAGCTGTGTCACCAGGTGGCGCAGACAGCCACTGTCCAATGGAGGCGGCAGAGTCCACTGTAAGCTGTGGTCAGATTCTACACCAACATCCAGAAGCAAGTCTGGACAGGGGAGAGCAGTGATGACAGCTGGCACGTAGGAAGCACTTGCTGTGTGCTGTGCTGGGCTGGGCTGTCAATGCAGTCCACACCCTTGGCAGGACAGCTGTGATCCCCATTTTGCAGATGTGGAGACTGAGGCTAGAGAGGTTTAGTGCATTGTCTAAAGGCATGCAGTGGTAATGCCAGTTGTGGGATTTGAGCACGGACTGGCTGGTTCCACTGTATGTGCTCCAAACCCAGCCTGTTAGTAAATAGGTCCCTCAATTCATCCCTCAGATGAGGGGTGAATCTGAGATTGGCTGTCAGGACCAGGGAGGGGTTCAGAACGTGTAGCTGGTCCGAGTAAGCGTTGGAGGTGCCATGCCCCTGCATCTGGGCTTCCTTTGACGGCTCCTCCCCTGTGGACTCTCAGGCAGCCTCTGCTATTCAGAGCAGCCACGAACTCTGAACTCTGAACTCAGCTCCGATGGGCTAATACTTATTTCATAAGCACGGGTCCCAGCTGGATCTCACAAGGTTCTCAGGGATTCCCCTCCTTCCAGCCCCCTCTAGCCAGTCCGCTCCCTTTTTCTCTCCCTTTCTTCAAATGCTGCAAATCCACTAAGTTCCCAGTTCGCCATACCCACCAGGAGTCCAGGAGTGAACAAAAACCCTGTTCTTCAGACCTTCTATTCCCCAGCTCAGTGTCTTGAAAGGAGGTCCCACCTTGTTCAGAGAGGACCCCTTTGAGCAGGTGACATTTGAACAGAGGCAAGAATTCCAGGCAGAGGATGCATGAAGGGAAGGACGGAGAAGGAAGTGGGCCTGGCGGACCCTGGGTTGAGTGTGGTCAGGTCAGTGTGGCTGGGTCCTGGTGAGGATGGTGGGGAGAGGGGAGGGACGAGGCCATGGCAGTGGCGTGGGGTGGCCCCTGCGAGCCTGGCACGCCAGGGAGGGTGCTGGGCCTTCTGTGTTGTGCCTGCCTCAGTAAGGTCTGCCCGGGGTCCACTGGGGGCATCTGCCAGCAGATGCCATAGGTCACAGGAGACCCCACAAAACTGCCAGAGAAGCACCCCTTAGGTGACAGGCCAAGCCCTGAAACCCCAGAGAAAAGGCCGAGTGTTGCCTCCCCAGCCCTGCAAAGTGTGCTGGGAGCTTGGTGCTGTCATGATGCCTTTGGACAGCAGAGAAGATTGTGGCTTTGTGACATTAAATGACTCGCCCAGAGTCACAAGTCAGTGACTACACTCTGTTTCTGTTGTTGTTTTCTTAGCTCTAGAGTGGGTTGTTGGTTAATGTTATGGGTCTTCACCGGGGACGCCCTACCTCCACCAAGAATCCCCCTTTCGGAGCCTTAGGCTTTCGGAGTCCTTAGGCTTTCGGAGTCCTTAGGCTTCCGGATAATACCCTAAGTTCTCTCTTCAAAAGAGAATAGTCCATTGTGGCCCCACAGCTATTGTGAATTGTTCCTTTTTAGGAACAGACTCCAGGATGTTTCTTTCCACGTCTTGATTTTATTGGAAGGTAAACACCCACCTTTGACATTACGCTCATGCTCTTGAGGCAGCTCGGCACGTTCTCAGGACTGTGACTGCTGCACTTGGGCAAGCACCTGTGGAAGGGCAGGGGCTTTTACACTGGATTTCTTCCTTGTCTTCCTTTGCAGTTCCATCCCCCATTGTTTCCATCTGAGGGCCTGCAAGCTCATTCTTCTCATCTCTCAAGTCCTGCTTTTGTTACAGTAGTGAGGCTGATAGCAGTGTCCCTTTTCCTTCCTTCATATTCCTCCTTGTTCCACTTTGAAAACAACATCACCAACCATAACAAAAATAGCACATTTCTGCTACCCCTTCTGCACATAGCAGGCCCTGTTCTAAGCACCTCTCAGTTAACCTTGCCTCTGCGCTGGGAGCTTGGTGCTGTCATGATGCCTCTTGGACAGCAGAGAAGATTGTGGCTTTGCGACGTTGTGACTTGCCCAGAGTCACGCATCAGTAACTAAACTGTTTATGTTCTTGTTTTCTTAGCTGTAGAGTGGATTGTTTGTAAATGTTATGGGTCTTCACCAGGGACACCCTACTTCCACTCAAGAATCCCCTTTCTCTCTCAATCCTTAGGCTTGTAGATGACACCCTTAAGTTCTCTCTTCAGAGAGGGCACTGCAGGGTGTGGTGTTTGAGGGGTGGCCAGGAGCCTTTCGGTATGAATGGAGGCCTTGCCTTGTACCTCGCACCTGCCAGGGAGTAGCTTTCGGTGGATCTGAATCCAGGTTCATGGGAGCAGATATGGCCATTTGCAAACTTCTACTGAGTTCATTGGACTGAGGTGTTTTTCAGAAAGCATCAAGGCCTCCATTTGTGTTCAGATCTTGAACCAAGCAAGCATATGCTAAGACTTATTATCGACATAAAAGATTGCCCTCTACTCTGGCGTGAAAGATTGTCCTCTGGGTCATCGTGAACCATCGGTGACAACCAGAACCAAGTGGGGGAACTTACGCTTAGCTCTGGAGGCCTGAGAGTGCCTGGCATTTTAACACCAGCCCAAGAGGAGCTAGCACATAGAGGCAGGAGAGAAGAGCAGGTGGGGAAGGCGTTGCCGGCCGTGCGGACTCTATCACATGGATTTGACCATTACGCCCTAATTATCAGTCACTGTCTGTAAGTTGCAGCTTATTACTATCAGGTTCTCTGTCTGTGCCTGGGACCTTATCTGTGTAACTTCTCCCAGACCTTGTATGACAGCTGCAAATTTCAAAGCAAAAGGAAATTCTGTGGGGCGTGTGGTACAGAGATATCCCAGGTCACCAGAGCCCAGGGAAGGTTGCTCTCTGCCCTTCATGACTGGGCAGTGCCCTTGCCCAGCCCTGAGCCGCTGGGAGAGATGCATATCTCTGCCTTGGTATTGTGGTGTTATTCAGGACCTTTTTGGCGGCCAGTGATGGAAGCGCTTTAACCAGTTCAATTTTTTAAAAAGGAGCTTAATGGTTCTCCCAGCTGCAAAGTCCAGAAGTGGCAGTTCCCTTGGGGAGACAGGGCTTGGGAATTCAAGTAACAACAGGTCTCTCTCTCTTTCCCTTAATCTTTCTCTCTCTCACTCTCTTCTCCTGTTTCTCCTTTCCTTGTGGCCCCAGCTCTCCACAGGCAGGGACACAGCCATGGATGGTCCTTGGGGCTCACTGATGTTGGCCTGCAGTCAGAGAGGAAGAAAGACTCTTCCACCACACCTGCAGCTGCAAACCCTATTTGAGCTTTATTATCTAGAAGGGAGCGTCTCTTTATCCCTGGGCTGTTGTGAGCTGAGTACATTTCAGTGCCAATGACGTCATCACGGCTGGGTCATCGGCTCTGAAATGTACCCAACCCACAACCCATGCCCATGTGTGTGCCGCCAGAAATGGGGACGGGCATGGGGCATACAGAGACACAGTAAATACACAGCTCCTTTGGGGAATTTAATGAAAGCTGTGAACCTTCTGCTCGTGGACACAAACATTCCCATGCAATTCCCAAAGCTTATCTGACCCCAAAAGAAGATAAGGATCTGGAAGGTGAGATGCCTTCCAGAACTGGGATGGTTGCAGGTGGCAAGCCCTGGACCCGCTGAGGGAGATGGGTGGACCTCCAGGCCCTCAGTCTTCGCCTGCTTTTGCTTTTTCAGGCCAATGAGATGCTGTTCTGTGGGCGGAAGCTCACCGCCCAGGAGGCCTGCAGCAGGGGGCTGGTGTCGCAGGTCTTCTGGCCCACCACGTTCAGCCAGGAGGTCATGCTGCGGGTCAAGGAGATGGCATCCTGCAGTGCCGTGGTGAGTTCCTGCGTCTCCTGCGTGCTTGTCCTTATGATAGACCCATTTTACAGATGAGGACAGCAAGGCTCAGAGGGCTTCGTTGACTTGCCAGAGGTCACACAGGGAATAAGCAAAAGACCCTTTGCAACTTAACAAATGCCTCTTCTCAGTATTGACAGCTTCAATCAGAGGGAGACAGTCAGCATTATTACAAATTCTCCATCATCTCCAGGCAGAGAAACCTCACAGGAGAAATGGATACTCTAGGGTAGCGTCACTGCTTTCAAAGAAAGTCCTAAACACATGCAGAAGCACAAAACATCTATAGCTTTCAAAGAAACGAGAAGCAAAGGCAAATAAGGACAAAAAGTATTGAACCCGTCCGGAGATGACTAGAGAAAGCTGTACACACCGTGCCTCTATTTCATTTCTTTTCTCCACCGACTGCTCGGCACATTTAAATGTCACTGTTTGAAGATGCACTGAAAAATACATAAACAAATAACACCTCCGCAGAGGCAGTGGTTTTTAATTAAGTGTTGATTTTATCTGATCGCAGTCACTCAGAGCACAGCAGGGGAATATCCTGTGGGAAGGTGGAGACAAGGCCACTCCTGCAGCCCCAGGGCCAGTTCCGGAGCTGAGAGAGGAGTTTTGGGAGATTGAGGCTCTAGGACTTGCTCTGTGCTTGAGAAACGGGGAGCTGCTGGGTGCATTTTTGGGGCCAGACCCTTGCCCCTCCCTTCTTTGTCTCCCTCTGCCTGTGTTCACACCCGGCTGTCATGCTTCTCCTGCTGGGCCTCATCCCTGTCTATTGGCACCTACTGTGTTTAAGCCCTGCCCCCTGCAGGCTGAACACATAGTGCCCTCAGGGTGAGGGTGTTGGTGGGGGGTGGCAGTCTCCGCGTTGTTAGTGAACACTCACGTGGGCCACAGGCATTGCTGATCTCTTCACTCTCTTCACGTGGATTCTCTTTTAATCTTACTAATGACTAGGGTGACCAGTTTGCCCCATCTTGTATGGGACTGTCCTGGTTTGAGGACTGAAAATCCTGCATCCCAGGAAACCCCATTGTTCTCACGCTGCTGATAAAGACATACCTGAGACTGGGTAATTTATAAAGAAAAGGAGGTTTAATAGACTCACAGTTCCACGTGGCTGAGGGAGGCCTCACAATCATGGCGAAAGCCAAAGGCACGTCTTACATGGCGGCAGACAAGACAGAAGTGACAGCCAAGCAAAAGGGGGAACCCCTTATAAAATCAGCAGCTGTCTTGAGACTTATTCACTACCAGGAGAACAGTGTGGGGGAAACCACCCCCATCATTCAATTATCTCCCACTGGGTCCCTCCTACAACATGTGGGAATTATGGGAACTACAATTCAAGATGAGATTTGGGTGGGGACACAGCCAAACCATATGCTCCTTAGTCCTGGGCAAACAGGGGTGGTTGATCACTCTGGGGTCATCTTCATGGAGAGACAGGTAGAAATTCTAAGCAGAGGAAGCGGCGAGAGTGAGGGCACTCAAAACAGGAAATCACAGGGAGTGTAGGCAGCAGCGTGCGGTCGGGTGGCAGGGGAATGCCAGGAAACGTGCGACTGAAAAGGATGGTGGGAGACTGGCCTGGAAGCTGCAGGGAGGAGTTTGACCTGTTCTGTGGCAGGGAAGAGGCCCTCAGGTGAATCCAGCTGTTGAAGGACACCTGAGGGGGCAGGCTTTTAGAACAAGGAATGCTGCAAGGAGGTCTCTGCTGCCAACAGCTGTGAATTCAGGAGTGCTAGGGGTGTTTCACAAGAAAGGAACTACTCCAGCAGAGTGAGGCCCATGGCCTCGGGAGATGGTGCTCTTCGAGGTCATTCCACGGGGAAAGAGCCAGCTGGGTCTAGCAGCTCATCCCACCATCTTCAGCCTCCAGACCAGGCAGGGGAGTGAGACTGCAGCCTCTTCCAGCCTGCTGGAGCTCGGGAGCTGCCATCTTGCTTCTTGCTGTTTGAAGGCATTTCAGGAGAGGCTGGTGGAGGCCAGCAAAGTGTGCACAAAGGCCTCACTTCTGGCCGTACCTCTGCTAGAGGGCAGCAGCTGCGTGGCTGCTGGAATCAGCCAGACCTGGTTTTCCTACTCCTTCACCCCTGAGTAGTCAGGCAACCCTGGGCCACTTTACATCATGGAGTTTTGGGTTCTGCATCTGTAACATGGGGATCAAAAGACTACTTACTTGCAGGATTATCATGAGAAGTAAATGAAAGAATTCAGGAAAAGTACTTCTCTTAGATCCTGTTTGTTAATGGTGATCATAGTGGCATTATTACAGTTATTACAAATGTTACTACAATCATTACTCATTGCAATGATTAGTATTACTATTACTGCTCTGATTTTTACTCACTACTATAATTGTTACTATTGTTACTATGATTATTGCTCATTGCTCACTATGACTGTTACTATGATTAGTACTCATTACTGATTATTACTACTGTTACTATGATTAGTACTCCTTACTATGATTATTACTATTGTTACTATGATTATTGCTTTTTGCTGTGACTTATTGCTATGATTATTACTCATTACTATGATGATGGATTACTACCATCATGGTAGTAATAATCATAGTAATAACACTGTAGGAGTAATGCTATATATACAGAATATGTATATATTATATATAATATATAATACATATACATAATTATATATTATAATATACATAATATAATATGTATATATTATAGTGCATATACACATATATGTGTTTACATATATACATGTGCTTACATGTATGTATAATGTATATAATACATAATATGTGTATATATGCGATAGTTTAGTAATGAATAATCATAGATCATTTATGATCATTTATCATAGCTGTTGGCAGCAGCTACTACCTTTATAACCATAATTACCATGATTATTATTATTCCTTACTACAGTTATTACTATAGGTGTGATGATTGTTATTCATTCCTATGATTTTTACTCCTTACTATAATTATTATGAAGGTGATAGCTTTGAGTGTTATTGCTTGTTACTACCATAATTACTAACATTGTAGCCTGAACATGGAGCATTGCTCTTGGGTTGGGTTGTATGGATACTGTGACAACCATTTGTTCATGTCATCGTCTCACTCTGTGTTCTTAGTGATCCTTGAGTTACTGCCAACAGATCATGAAAATGAATCACGGTAGCAGTGTCTCCCACACTTCTTCATTACACCTATAGAAAAGGACTCTGTGTTTGTGTCACCCTTGGGTAACAGGGAAGCCTCTAGTGATCTGGGGTGACATGGGCCCCGCTGAGCCATCCCAGGGCCTCAGGGCTGCATGCCTTGACACATATGGGATCCGTTCATGACCGTGCTGGATACATGGGACTAGGAAGGCCCAGGCTGGAGGAGGCAGCCTTCTATGGCTGTGAGTATGGGAAGTTGGCCAGTGCCCCATGGGCCAGGTACCTAGTTCTGGAGCAGAGTCGCCGGTGTCCAGCTAATCAGGCCTGTCTGTTTCCCTCCAGGTGTTAGAGGAGTCCAAATGCCTCGTGCGGAGCTTCCTGAAATCGGTGCTGGAAGACGTGAATGAGAAGGAATGCCTCATGCTCAAGCAGCTCTGGAGCTCCTCCAAAGGCCTGGACTCCCTCTTCAGCTACCTGCAGGACAAAATTTATGAAGTCTGAGGGGCCCCAGCTCACGGGCCCCCAACTTCTAGCTCTGCCCTGTGTTTTGGAAACCAAAGCACAGTGTCTGCCCCGGCCAAGGAGTTTGTCAAGGTGTCTCTTTATACCTAGGGTTGTGTCCATTTCCTCGTGTCCTTTGGTTGCTCCTCATTGGTTTGATTTTGTGTAATGGATGGAAAATGCAGCATACTTGGCCTCCCCCTCCTCCCTGCCCTACCTGGCCAGAGAGCTCTCCGGGGCTGTATCTTCCCAGGGCTCCGCCAAGCGCCGCTGTCCTTTCCCCACTTGCTGAAATGCACCATCACGGTCCAGGAAGGGGAAGACCACTTTCCCATTCTTCTGACTCAGGCTGTGTCTACACAGTGCCTCTGACTTGGAGACTTGGCCATCATGGCTCTCTCCAGTTGTATTTAGATCAGGTGTCAGAGGACGATCAATCTTAGGGAATTTCCAGACCAATGAGCAAAATGATTGTGCACACCTGGCTTCAGTCTCCTCTCCGATGCAAATCTGTGTGACTATTCGGGCTTGGTCTTAAA
Organism: Macaca thibetana thibetana; assembly: GCF_024542745.1. Taxonomy (NCBI): domain Eukaryota; kingdom Metazoa; phylum Chordata; class Mammalia; order Primates; family Cercopithecidae; genus Macaca; species Macaca thibetana. The sequence goes on along the minus strand of NC_065597.1, from coordinate 23,635,349 downwards.
ACCCAATTGAGTGATTTACACACCCAGATATTGTACATTTAGAAATGTTTTGTTAAATATATATTTTTAAAACAATGTAAGTGGAAATTCTGATAATTTATGTGTATTATATGTAAAGCTAGTTTTGCAAACACAAACTACTAGGGAAATGTTTTTTCTTTCCTTGGACTTATTTTATTTATTTATTTTTGTTTATATATTGCGATGTCTGTTGTTCACACAGATACTATTTTCATACTGCCCTGGACCAAATCCCACACAAGGTTCATGCCGTTTGGTGCATTCTAGCAATGACCTATGTAGAAGTAAAGTTTAGAGAGATGAAAACAGAAGGATTTCTTTGGACAAAAGGAATAGCGCTGCACCTCTGTGTCAAACGGTTCTCAGCTGTAATAATAGAATACTAGTTCCTTAGGTTTGTCCGTAGAAGACATCTTGGGAGAGTTTTCTCTTCCCTGTGCTGTCTTTAAGGAGATAAAGGGCCCTCTCAGCCTGAACGATCCTGAAACAGACCGAGTCCCAAATTGTGTGATGTTGGGCAGGGGTGGGGATAGGCCCTACCTGGGAATAGCATATTGTCTAGAGTAAGACTTTTTTCTCTGGGGCAAATGACTGAACTTGGATTCTGCAGTCTCTTGCTTCCATGTGATCAGTGATTTCTGGTATTGGCCTTCCAGGGGGTTGGGGAAGAGTTCCCACTCTGCTAAGCTGTCTGGAGGTCTGAATCTTTTCCCCCCCAGAAGCTGAAATGACCCATCTTTTTTCTAGTTTTTTTATGCACATAGGGAGCAATGACTAGGGATGAGATCTCCTTGCCCCACTGCCCCCTGGGCTGCAAGGGGACTCCAACAGCTGTGTTAGACCATGAGACTCAAGTCCCTGGATTAACTACAGAGAAGGAGGCACTGGGGGTTGTGGTTTTGAGTGGTGAGGAGAAAGGTATAAACCTCAAGTTGAGAGCAGACAAATGAAAGAGGTGTGTTCTAAGGTTTAAACCATGGGTCAAGCACCCAGAGAAAGCTAGATTCTCAGATTCTCAGGATGGAGGGATTTTTTTCATTTCCATCACAGCCCCTGAGTGTTCCTGAAGGCCCTTGGCCCTCCCCTTCTTCCCCTTTCCTGTTGGGCACCAGCCTTTCTTGGCCCTTCTTTGAAGAGAGTGGAATAAGGCAGCAAGAGGTGGGCACAGCTGGTGGAGGTGAGGCAGGCTCAGAAGAGAGTCCTGGTGACAGTTCTCTAACTCTGTGTGGTCCTTTGTCTTCTCCAGGCAATCAGGTGCCCTGCGCAGGGCAGGTGGAATGTATTCGTGGCCCTGAGCTTTGAGTTTCAAAGAACAGGTTGATTGTCTAGACCAGATCTGGAGACATGGTCCTTTAAGCAGTGACCCTCAAGTTTTATCTGGACTACTGGTCCTTCTGATGACCTTGGTTCCCTCCCTGGAAAGCCTGTCTTCTTTAAGAGTTCATGAGGGTCAGGAAGGAGGGGAAACCTCTCCTTCAGCCAGAGGAGGATGGAATTGAAGTCCTGTACACCCTCCCCTTTGTCCATGTAGGATCCTGTAAGGACAGTAGACCTGTCCTACAGGGAGTTACCGTAGGGAGACACCTACTTTTGTCCAAATGCCTGTCGTCACAACTCTACCTGGATCTTATCGCCTCCTTTGAGAAAGCAAATGTGAACTTTCCAAAACCCTTAAATGACCCTGGTTCTTATATATTGTGGCAGACAGTGTCTTCAATACTGCTAAATTCTCATTAGAAAGAGCCCCTTCTTTTCTGTTGAGCTTCTGATTGGGCACGGTTATATTCAGCATCTGTCGAAGTGGGGTCAGGATTCTCCTTGGACAAGAAAGGGGATGTTTAGAAATTCTTTTAGATCGGAGTCCACCTTCGTTCCCTGCTTGAAAGAAGTAGAAATGCTTCAGCTTTGGATGTACTATCAAATCCAAACTTCTAAACATTTCAAGGATCTCTGATGATTAAGGTAGGAATGTGAAACCATTTCTAAGGTGGAATTCTTGCTGTTAATTCACAGGTCCTGGGTGTAACGGGAGTGGTGGAAGTCTGTATTTTGGTTGTTTGCATGCAGTCAGTTCCACCAATTGGGTGAAAGCAGGTGAAATCTGTTTGCTGCAGGGTGGACTGAATTTTTCACTTTCTGGGTAGTTGTTTTGATAATGTGTGGGTGAATTCCAGGTAACTTAGAGCAAATCGATCTGAGATGGAAAATACGAGACCTCTGGTTGTGTCAGGGTTTATCATAATAGCTTTCCGGAGATAGGGCTCAGACTTTCATTTTTGATCTTCCACCCCAGGGCCACCTCTCTATGTGTGGGATCCTTTCTCCCCTCTCTCTACCATTTTCCCCTACCTTCCCCCATAAGTCAATCCCAAGAGCCTGGGCAGGTCTTTGAGGAATTGTGGCTCGTTTTGGCAGCCCTGTCCTGCAGTTACCTTTGGGTTTGGAAGAATAGCTGTGGGTGGGCAATTGAGGGCACCTCTTTAGTCAGGGACCTTTCTGGCAATCCACTCCCTCCCATCCTGTTAGCCATACAGTGGAACTCTCCTTCCCTCTCTGCCCTAACCCCGATGATGGCTCACTCTCAGCGTCTTATGGGACCATCTGAGTTCACAACCCTATTCCGAGAGGACTTTGTGCAGAATTTTTGTTAAGGTGGTCAGACCTCCTCACCATTTGGAAGACACAGCCTAATGCTGATGTACTTACGTGCCCCTTCCAGCATAGAAATAATGTCTGTGGGTAACAGCCTTCAAAATCACTAAGAATGACATGGGGATAGCTATGAGAAAGTAGTAGAGAATTGATTTAAACTATCATTCTTGTTTGGTATAGATTAAACTAGGAAATGTTCTCTCTGAAGCATGAAAATGTTTTTCCCATGTGAAGTTTAGTATAAGGATGGAAAAATAATAATCACAATAGACTTTGAACAATGCAACTGTATCTCTGAATATCCACATTTAAAAATAGCCTTCACTGAATGCTGAATTGCATTTCCCATTAAATGTTGGTTTTAAAAATTTTGTAAACTTTTTTTTTTTAATTTGGAATTTAGTCACATCCATGAAATTTTCCAATCTAGTTTCTGTGGAAATTTTTTAACAGAGAGAAACAAATATAAACATCTTCAAATCTTCCTAAGTGAATATTTAAAATGCACAATTGCTTATCTTCTGTTTTTCTGTATTCAGATACTTAGATCTGTTGTATATATTAGTCTAGACACTCTCACTAATATACACAGTATTTAAGACTCTAAATGAGATTTCTTAAGTATTTTATTCTCTGTAAATGGTTTTGTATAATCTTTAAAAATCTACACTTTGCCTTTGTAGATATTTAAGGGAAACCATTTGGGGTTGTCTTGCATGTATATTTTTGTTGTAGATAAGTGTTGCTTAGTTATTTCTGCAAATTTTGGTTGAAATGCTTACAGACTTTAATACAGTATATATTTTCAAAATATAAACTTTTATATTTCTGTGATAAGTTAGGATATGCGTTTTAGGCAATATTTTTCATTAATATCACTTGTTCTTTTGAAAAATAGCATACTGGTTTGGTGCCAATTTTTTTCATTAGAATATAATGCTCTTATATTATTGGAGAGCAGGTTAATCTTTTTTCAAAGTAATTGCGTTTGAAGTATAATTTCAAAATGTATTGAATTTGTGAATAAGCCTTACCATTAGGATCAGTAAATTTTTCAACTTTGCAACTACATAAGTAGTTTAAGATCTCCCCATAAATTCTCACTGTGTGGCAGTTGATGGAGTTTGTGAACAGAGCCTTAAGCTTGTTGCAAAAAAATTTAAAAAGGGTAATACGGGTTGTTTCCTCCATGCAATGTAAGCCGTGCTGATGGACTGAATACAGTCTGTTCATTCATGGCTAATCTGAAGAGTTTGATTGAGTTGATGGCGGCAGGGACCAGATAGACACGTTGGTGATTGTCTTTGGCCATAAAAATGGACCAAGGACAGGTTTTCCAGAGTCACCTTCATACTGTAAACATGGTTTAGACACAGTCATAGGGAAGGCTGCTGGTCCATCATTTGTTCTGAACAAATGGCATTTCCTGCTCCTGACCCTGGCAGTTGACCCCAGATTTCCTTGTAGATAACTTGGAAACGTCCATTCTGGGTAAGCTTAGCACTGCTTGGGAGATGTTTGTTTACCTATGAGTCTTACTGTGTAGACAATCTGAAGTCAATTTTAGTTACACAATCAGCATTCCCATGTGTCCTCAGTGTCTTATCAATGAACTATATGTATCAAGCCATACTAAACTGGAGTTTAGCAGGACAAAGGCAAACTAGATGTAGAACATAACGTATCAGCTGAATATGTCTATCCAGGACTGTTTTCCTAGAGCATAAATCATGGAACTCCTTGGCAGTGTATCCCCGATGTTTGGGGTTTAATAAAACCAACTAGAATTTGGACTTAGAAAGAAATTATTATTCCTTTTGGTTGTCCGCACTAAGGTAATCCAGGGCTATCATATGGCTAAAATCAAGTTATTTGGTTCATCTCTGGTACATATTTATAAAGTCAACTTATCGGCCATTAAGATGGAGATTTGCTTTAAATTTTTGCAGTGTGTGTGGCAGTCAGAAAAACCCATATCTAGTTTTCAACTTCAACTCTGGCATTTTTATGGCTTAACCTTATCTCATTGATCCAACATCTAGCCTGATCTGGATCTCATATCTAGCCTGATGCTGGAGCTCTTGAAGCTGACTCTTAGAAGTTTGGAATGTGTAGAGTTTCCCGTCTAGTATTTAATTTGTCCCTGTGCCCTTAGTCCCAGCTTGAAGTCATTTGCCAATGTCGATGTTAACAGGATTGTGACAATATTGCCTTTCATAAAACCGAGGACCAAAGAATTCCATTATTCTAACAAAGCCTGAGTTTCATAGATTGTGGGCACATCTAGACAGGTATGTGCATGCTTGATGGTGCAGAGAAACTGCTCACTTCCACCAACCTCATGCTCCCCCTGGCTGGCCATACAGAGGGATTCGTTGTCATATTGAAAAGGCTCTGAAAGATGAGTTTCTAACTGAAGCTCACTATCTCAGGTTGGTGTTTCTGCTGTGTAGTCCCAAGCCTGTATCCATAGCATAAAAGTGGAGGCCTGGTATTCCTCCAGGTTATCTGGCCAGTGTAGACTCCTCCATCTGAATATGAACCTCCAGGGTAAGAATTTTTCAGACATGTCTATACTGAACAGTAGGATCCTGCACTTGCCAAATGTCTGCCTCCTTTTGTTCTTCATTGACCCATTCTAATTCCTGTTAGGTGTGAGAAGAATTGTCTTCAGTTCTCTCTCCATTCTCATTCGTGATGAAATCATTGATCCATTGACCAGTTGAGAAATGATTGATGCTGAAGAAGTGGTATTCTATTGGTAAGGCTTATTACCAAACTTCTGATAATGAAGCAGGCTACCAAAAACTTATCCAGCCCACCCTAGGAGTGTTTGGATTTGATCATGGATGTAGCATACACCAAAATCCACCGAGACCTTTGCAAAATTAGGCTACTTGTTTTATTTTGCCAGATTATCATGGGAGAGTCTTTAACTAGTTCTGAATATTTGTAAGTCTGAGTACTTCATAGAATTATAAAGCAGGTACAGCTGACCCCTTCTCACCATGTTGTAAATATTTACTGAGACTGGGTGCAGTAGTGAGGGATAATAATCTTCTGATTTATCAAATGCTGACTGTCTAGAGCAAATTGTACACTCTCTTTGTGAATGGTCCTGTAACGTGTATGAACACATTTCTGGGTGCCTTAGAAGTTGTATTTTTCATGTGTGCTAATATGCAGTATTTATACATTGTGAGAAGCTGCTTTGAATAAAAAGGTTGAAACTTTGTCTGCATTTGCTTGTGTTCCCCCTTTTGCAGGCTGCACATAAATTTCGTGAGTAGATTCTGTGGTTTCTGACAGAGAAGTTTTGGGGGCCTTCTAGGGGCACCTGAATTTGGTGCCTCTGCTCCCTAGAAACTACCCAAATTTGGCCAGGAGGCCTCAATTATTCAGGAAGGCAGTAACTAGGTGGGAGCAACAACTTGATGCCAGAGGACCCCAAAACTGGGGGGCACAGGAGTGATTTTTCAGGGGGTTAATATCAGCATTTACCCCTTCCCTGATATTTCCAGAATGTTTCCTTGTACCAGGGACTGCCTCCTCAACTAGAGATAAACCTCTCTGTAGCTCGAGCTTGGACAATCCCAGCTGCCATGCATGACTAACAATGATATTTGTCACTATGGACTTAGACAAAGTTCTTTCACATACATACTGTCATTGCTTTGATCATCACAATATGGCTCTTAGGAGTGGCACCCTGGTGAGGACCCCTGGTTTCTAGGGCCTGGCCTCAGAGACATTGTGAGGGTTGCCGAAAAGACTGTTAGGAAGTCTTTCAGGGATTTGTGGTGATAGGGGATTCTTGGAAAAGGATTTACACAAGGTCATCTATCCTTCCCTCCATCCATTCTATCAGTCTGTCAGTCCAGCATCCAACCATTCATTCATCCATCCGTCTGCTCATCCATTAATCCATCTATCCTGTTTGTCCATCATCCAACCATCCATGCATCTGCCGTTCTTCCATCCATCCATCCTATCCATCTACCAGTCCATCATCCATCCATCTGTCTATCACCCTTCTGTTCATCTCACCTGCCTGTCCATCCAACCATCTGTCCATCTGCCGTACTTCCATCCACCCATCCTATCCATGTCTATCATCCAACCATCCATCCGTCATTCTTCTGTTCGTTCGTTTGTCCATCCATCCATCCATCCATCCATCCATCCTATCTATTCATCTGGCTGTCCATTATCCAACCATCCTATCTGTTCATCTGTCTATCATCCAGCCATCTGTCTGCCATCCTTTTATTCATTTTACGACCCATATCCATCCGTCCGTCTACCCATCCATCTGTCCACCCATCCATTCATCCATCTATCCTGTCCATTTGTCCATTATCCAACCATTCATGCGTCTGCCATTCTTCCATCTATCCATCCATCCATTTCTAGGCATCCATCTATCCGTTATTCATCCATCATCCTTTTGTTCCTCCATCTGTCCACCCATTCTTCCATCCATCATGTCCATTCACCTGTCTATCATCCAACCATCTGTCCATCTACCATCCTTCCATCCATCCATCCTATCCATCCATCTGTCCATCATTCAACCATCCATTCACCTGTGATTCTTCTATTCATCTATTTGTCCACCCATTTATCTGTCCTGTCTGTTCATCTGATAGTCCATAGTCCAACTATCCACCTATCTGTCATTCTTCCATCCATCATATCTATTTGCCCATCTGCCCATTGTCCATTCGTCTGTCATCCTTTTACTCATCCGTCCATCCATCTATCATCCTTCCATTCATCCATCCATTATCCTTCCATCCATCATCCATCCATCTGTTTGTTCATCCATTCTTCCATTCAATAATGGCTAATGGGCCTCCTGCTGTGTCTCAGGAGCTGCACAGGTGCTGGAGAATCATGAGATTACTCAGCCCCATTCATACAGGATCTTGGAGTCTAGTAATGTGAGAAAGGTGGGTAATCTGCCATGATTCTTGACATGTCTACAGTACAGTGCTGGAGAGAACATCTTACACAATCATGAACACTTAGAGTCTAGAAGATGGTGCCACATTAATTGTTCATATTCCCCACACTTTTCGGTCTGTGGGGAAGCCAGAATTGGATGGAGCTCAGGATTTTCCCTCTGCTGGCCTCCCTTTCCTTTTTGCTTTCTGTTCTTGGTGTTATTGTTTTGTGTGACTGTTTTCCCCTTCTCTAAAGTCCTGACTCCATCCTAAGTAGTGAAGGTCAAAGCTGAGGAGTCCTTTGCTCCTAGCTTCTTATGGCCCTTCCAGTAGATTGGATGAGGTCTTTTTGATGTTTCGAAGTATAACATCTATAAGACAAACCATCCTTATTTCAGTTATCTCTCATTTGCTAGCTTTGATGTGACATGCTGAAAGAACCCCTCCCACAATAGGGGAGATGAAAGTTAAGAACAAAGAGAGTGAAGTGGGCTGAGACCCCACATCCATCAGATATATCAGCAATTAAATGATCAAGCAGTATACTGAATAAGAAGTAATGGAGTACAATCAAAAAAGCAACTTGATTTGCCTCTCACTGTCCCTTTAAGTCTGTTTAATGGGTGTAGTCCTTCCCTAACCCTGAATGAAATCTTGATGGGTTGCAGGACCTTTCTCTCATTCATAGGTAAGAGTTCCTAGTCACAAACACAGTCTCAATTCAGTAATCAAAAATGACCATTTTCCACATAAGAATCATTGCTCCCAACTTCATTCAAAATGAAGACTTCATTCATGATCTCTGATCCTTGCTGCCTTTTCTGCATTGGGAAAAGCAGGAAAGATCTTCTGTGACTGGTGCTGTTGACTGGTGGGGCTTTTCATTCTCTGGGTCTCATAGGTGTTTATACCTGACTCTCTGACAAAAGGAACTTGCATGAGGTTTTAGTGACCTTCCTCAGTTGATGGTGGGCAGCCCCCTATAATTGCCAGATGAAACCTATGTCATCAGCCCCTTATTCCTTCAGCTCCTAGGAGTCTGGTTGTCCACTGTCAGCTTTTCCAGTTCATCTCTGTTGGCCCCTTTAGGGCAAGACAGTCCCCAGGCCAGTTCTTTGCCATGCCACACCACATGTGGCTCATGGGAAACACTCATGCATCCTCTGCCCAAACTGATGCAAGGGATGCAGGCTTCTTCCAGCACAGCAGCAGATGCCTCACTAGAGGGGTAGCAAGTCAGCCTCAATCTCTTGCTCATTAAATTTCTCAGGCATGAGTCAGACACCAATCTGCTATGTCCTCCAAGTTTTGGGAGGTATATGTAAGGCCCCATTCTTCAACCTGAGATGAAGGGAGAGACCTCTTTTCTTGCTTTCTGTGTGTGTGTGTGTGTGTGTGTGTGTAACAGTGGGTAGCACAGTTATCTCTAATGGAATTCTCTTAACAAACCCTTCTTAATAAATGTAAGATACACAAATGACATCTAGAAATTATCCCGGCATTAGAAAGTGGTGATTTCAATGTGGTGGCATTCTCCATGTGAGAGACACGCTGTAGGGCTTTGTGAGCTGTGACAATGACTTGAGCTTTCACTGCAAATGAGATGGGAGACCCTGGAGGGTTCAGAGAGAAGTGCCTGCGCTGACTTGTGTTTTAACAAATTTCCTCCATGTAAGTGGACAAAAGCCAGTGATGGCAGGAGCCAGGTCAGTAACATGAGACTCTTGGGATTGTCCATCAGCACTTCAACAGAGGCTTGAATTTAATCAGAGGTGAGGTGGTTGAGGTGGTGAGAAGGAGCAAAAACCTGAGTCAATTTTGTTTTTTATTTATTTATTTTTTATTATTATACTTTAAGTTCTAGGGTACATGTGCATAACATGCAGGTTTGTTACATATGTATACTTGTGCCATGTTGGTGTGCTCCACCCATCAACTCATCAGCACCTATTAACTCGTCATTTACATCAGGTATAACTCCCAATGCAATCCCTCCCCCCTCCCCCCTCCCCATAATAGGCCCCGGTGTGTGATGTTCCCCTTCCTGAGTCCAAGTGATCTCATTGTTCAGTTCCCACCTATGAGTGAGAACATGCGGTGTTTGGTTTTCTGTTCTTGCGATAGTTTGCTGAGAATGATGGTTTTCAGCTGCATCCATGTCCCTACAAAGGACACAAACTCATCCTTTACTATGGCTGCATAGTATTCCATGGTGTATATGTGCCACATTTTCTTAATCCAGTCTGTCACTGATGGACATGTGGGTTGATTCCAAGTCTTTTCTTCTGTGAATAGTGCCATAGTAAACATACGTGTGCATGTGTCTTTATAGCAGCATGAATTATAGTCCTTTGGGTATATACCCAGTAATGGGATGGCTGGGTCATATGGTAGATCCTTGAGTATGGCTAGATCCTTGAGGAATCGCCATACTGTTTTCCATAATGGTTGAACTAGTTTACAATCCCACCAACAGTGTAAAATGTTCCTATTTCTCCACATCCTCTCCAGCACCTGTTGTTTCCTGACTTTTTAATGATTGCCATTCTAACTGGTGTGAGGTGGTATCTCATTGTAGTTTTGATTTGCATTTCTCTGATGGCCAGTGATGACGAGCATTTTTTCATGTGTCTGTTGCCTGTATGCATGTCTTCTTTTGAAAAATATCTGTTCATATCCTTTGCCCACTTTTTGATGGGGTTGTTTGTTTTTTTCTTGTAAATTTGTTTGAGTTCTTTGTAGGTTCTGCATATTAACCCTTTGTCAGATGAGTAGATTGCAAAAATTTTCTCCCATTCTGTAGGTTGCCTGTTCACTCTGATGATAGTTTCTTTTGCTGTGCAGAAGCTCTTTAGTTTAATGAGATCCCATTTGTCAATTTTGGCTTTTGTTGCCGTTGCTTTTGGTGTTTTAGACATGAAGTCCTTGCCTATGCCTATGTCCTGAATGGTATTACCTAGGTTTTCTTCTAGGGTTTTTATGGTTTTAGGTCTAACATTTAAGTCTCTAATCCATCTTGAATTAATTTTCGTATAAGGAGTAAGGAAAGGATCCAGTTTCAGCTTTCTACTTATGGCTAGCCAATTTTCCCAGCACCATTTATTAAACAGGGAATCCTTTCCCCATTTCTTGTTTTTCTCAAGTTTGTCAAAGATCAGATGGCTGTAGATGTGTGGTATTATTTCTGAGGACTCTGTCCTGTCCCATTGGTGTATATCTCTGTTTTGATACCAGTACCATGCTGTTTTGGTTACTGTAGCCTTGTAGTATAGTTTGAAGTCAGGTAGTGTGATGCCTCCAGCTTTGTTCTTTTGACATAGGATTGTCTTGGCAATGCAGGTGCTTTTTTGGTTCCATATGAACTTTAAAGCAGTTTTTTCCAATTCTGTGAAGAAACTCATTGGTAGCTTGATGGGGATGGCATTGAATCTATAAATTACCTTGGGCAGAATGGCCATTTTCACGATATTGATTCTTCCTATCCATGAGCATGGTATGTTCTTCCATTTCTTTGTGTCCTCTTTTATTTCACTGAGCAGTGGTTTGTAGTTCTCCTTGAAGAGGTCCTTTACATCCCTTGTAAGTTGGATTCCTAGGTATTTTATTCTCTTTGAAGCAATTGTGAATGGAAGTTCATTCATGATTTGGCTCTCTGTCTGTTACTGGTGTATAAGAATGCTTGTGATTTTTGCACATTAATTTTGTATCCTGAGACTTTGCTGAAGTTGCTTATCAGTTTAAGGAGATTTTGGGCTGAGATGATGGGGTTTTCTAAATATACAATCATGTCATCTGCAAACAGGGACAATTTGACTTCTTCTTTTCCTAACTGAATACCCTTTATTTCCTTCTCTTGTCTGATTGCCCTAGCCAGAACTTCCAACACTATGTTGAATAGGAGTGGTGAGAGAGGGCATCCCTGTCTTGTGCCAGTTTTCAAAGGTAATGCTTACAGTTTTTGCCCATTCAGTATGATATTGGCTGTGGGTTTGTCATAAATAGCTCTTATGATTTTGAGATACGTTCCATCAGTACCGAATTTATTGAGAGTTTCTAGCATGAAGGGCTGTTGAATTTTGTCAAAGGCCTTTTCTGCATCTATTGAGATAATCATGTGGTTTTTGTCTTTGGTTCTGTTTATATGCTGGATTATGTTTATTGATTTGCGTATGTTGAACCAGCCTTGCATCCCAGGGATGAAGCCCACTTGATCATGGTGGATAAGCTTTTTGATGTGCTGATGGATTTGGTTTGCCAGTATTTTATTGAGGATTTTTGCATCGATGTTCATCAGGGATATTGGTCTAAAATTCTCTTTTTTTGTTGTGTCTCTGCCAGGCTTTGGCATCAGGATGATGTTGGCCTCATAAAATGAGTTAGGGAGGATTCCCTCTTTTTCTATTGATTGGAATAGTTTCAGAAGGAATGGTACCAGCTCCTCCTTGTACCTCTGGTAGAATTCAGCTGTGAATCCATCTGGTCCTGGACTTTTTTTGATTGGTAGGCTATTAATTATTGCCTCAATTTCAGAGCCTGCTATTGGTCTATGGAGGGATTCAACTTCTTCCTGGTTTAGTCTTGGGAGAGTGTAAGTGTCCAGGAAATTATCCATTTCTTCTAGATTTTCTAGTTTATTTGCGTAGTGGTGTTTATAGTATTCTCTGATGGTAGTTTGTATTTCTGTGGGGTCAGTGGTGATATCCCCTTTATCATTTTTTATTGCATCTATTTGATTCTTCTCTCTTTTCTTCTTTATTAGTGTTGCTAGCGGTCTATCAATTTTGTTGATCTTTTCAAAAAACCAACTCCTGGATTCATTGATTTTTTGGAGGGTTTTTTGTGTCTCTATCTCCTTCAGTTCTGCTCTGATCTTTGTTATTTCTTGCCTTCTGCTAGCTTTTGAATGTGTTTGCTCTTGCTTCTCTAGTTCTTTTAATTGTGATGTTAGAGTGTCAATTTTAGATCTTTCCAGCTTTCTCTTGTGGGCATTTAGTGCTATAAATTTCCCTCTACACACTGATTTAAATGTGTCCCAGAGATTCTGGTATGTTGTATCTTTGTTCTCATTGGTTTCAAAGAACATCTTTATTTCTGCCTTCATTTTGTTATGTACCCAGTAGTCATTCAGGAGCAAGTTGTTCAGTTTCCATGTAGTTGAGCAGGTTTGATTTAGTTTCTTAGTCCTGAGTTCTAGTTTGACTGCACTGTGGTCTGAGAGACAGTTTGTTATATTTTCTGTTCTTGTACATTTGCTGAGGAGTGCTTTACTTCCAATTATGGGGTCAATTTTGGAATAAGTGCAATGTGGTGCTGAGAAGAATGTATATTCTGTTGATTTGGGGTGGAGAATTCTGTAGATGTCTATTAGGTCTGCTTGCTGCAGAGATGAGTTCAATTCCTGGATATCCTTGTTAACTTTCTGTCTCGTTGATCTGTCTAATGTTGACAGTGGGGTGTTGAAGTCTCCCATTATTATTGTATGGGAGTCTAAGTCTCTTTGTAAGTCTCTAAGGACTTGCTTTATGAATCTGGGTGCTCCTGTATTGGGTGCATATATATTTAGGATAGTTAGCTCTTCCTGTTGAATTGATCCCTTTACCATTATGTAATGGCCTTCTTTGTCTCTTTTGATCTTTGATGGTTTAAAGTCTGTTTTGTCAGAGACTAGGATTGCAACCCCTGCTTTTTTTGTTCTCCATTTGCTTGGTAGATCTTCCTCCATCCCTTTATTTTGAGCCTATGTGTGTCTCTGCATGTGAGATGGGTCTCCTGAATACAGCAAACTGATAGGTCTTGACTCTTTATCCAGTTTGCCAGTCTGTGTCTTTTAATTGGACCATTTAGTCCATTTACATTTAAGGTTAATATTGTTATGTGTGAACTTGATCCTGTCATTATGATATTAACTGGTTATTTTGCTCGTTAGTTGATGCAGTTTCTTCCTAGCATCGATGGTCTTTACGTTTTGGCATGTTTTTGCAATGGCTGGTACCGGTTGTTCCTTTCCACGTTTAGTGCTTCCTTCAGGATCTCTTGTAAGGCAGGCCTGGTGGTGACAAAATCTCTAAGCATTTGCTTATCTGTAAAGGATTTTATTTCTCCTTCACTTTTGAAACTTAATTTGGCTGGATATGAAATTCTGGGTTGAAAATTCTTTTCTTTAAGAATGTTGAATATTGGCCCCCACTCTCTTCTGGCTTGTAGAGTTTCTGCTGAGAGATCTGCTGTCAGTCTGATGGGCTTACCTTTGTGGGTAACCCGACCTTTCTCTCTGGCTGCCGTTAACAGTTTTCCCTTCATTTCAACTTTGGTGAATCTGACAATTATGTGTCTTGGAGTTGCTCTTCTCGAGGAGTATCTCTGTGGCATTCTCTGTATTTCCTGAATTTGAATGTTGGCCTGCCTTACTAGGTTGGGGAAGTTCTCCTGGATGATATCCTGAAGTGTGTTTCCCAACCTGGTTCCATTTTTCACCTCACTTTAAGGCACCCCAATCAGACGTAGATTTGGTCTTTTCACATAATCCCATACTTCTTGAAGGCTTTGTTCATTTCTTTTTCCTCTTTTTTCTTTAGACTTCTCTTCTCACTTCATTTCATTCATTTGATCCTCAATTGCTGATACTCTTTCTTCCAGTTGATCGAGTCAGTTACTGAAGCTTGTGCATTTGTCATGTATTTCTTGTGTCATAGTTTTTATCTCTGTCAGTTCGTTTATAGCCTTCTCTGCATTGATTATTCTAGTTATCCATTCTTCCTCTCTTTTTTCAATATTTTTAGTTTCTTTGTGCTGGGTACATAATTCCTCATTTAGTTCTGAGAAGTTTGATGGACTGAAGCCTTCTTCTCTCAACTCATCAAAGTCATTCTCCGTCCAGCTTTGATCCGTTGCTGGCAATGAGCTGTATTCCTTTGGAGGGGGAGATGCGCTCTTATTTTTTGAATTTCCAGCTTTTCTGCCCTGCTTTTTCCCCATCTTTGTGGTTTTATCTGCCTTTGATCTTTGATGATGGTGACATATTGATGGGGTTTTGGTGTGGGTGTCCTTCCTGTTTGTTAGTTTTCCTTCTAACAGTCAGGACCCTCAGCTGTAGGTCTGTTGGAGATTGCTTGAGGTCTACTCCAGACCTTATTTGCCTGGGTATCAGCAGCAGAGGCTGCAGAAGATAGAATATTGCAGAACAGCAAGTGTACCTGTCTGATTCTTGCTTTGGAAGCTTCGTCTCAGGGGTGTACCCTGCCGTGCGAGGTGTGGGGTGTCGGTGTGCCCCTAGTGGGGGATGTCTCCCAGTTAGGCTACTCAGGGGTCAGGGACCCACTTGAGCAGGCAGTCTGGCTGTTCTCAGATCTCAACCTCCATGTTGGGAGATCCACTGCTCTCTTCAAAGCTGTCAGACAGGGTCGTTTGCGTCTGCAGAGGTTTCTGCTGCTTTTTTTTTTTTTTTTTTTGCTTAGCTGTGCCCTGTCCCCAGAGGTGGAGTCTACAGACACAGGCAGGCCTCCTTGAGCTGCTGTGGACTCCACCCAGTTTGAGCTTCCCAGTGGCTTTTTTTACCTACTTAAGCCTCAGCAATGGCGGGCACCCCTCCCCGAGCCTCGCTGCTGCCTTGCCGTTAGATTGCAGACTGCTGTGCTAGCAATGAGGGAGGCTCCGTGGGCATGGGACCCTCCTGGCCAGGTGTGGGATATAATCTCCTAGTGTGCCGTTTGCTAAGACCCTTGGTAAAGCACAGTATTGGGGTGGGAGTTACCCGATTTTCCAGGTGTTGTGTGTCTCAGTTCCCCTGGCTAGGAAAAGGGATTCCCTTCCCCCTTGTGCTTCCCAGGTGAGGCGATGCCTCGCCCTGCTTCAGCTCTCGCTGGTCGGGCTGCAGCAGCTGACCAGCACCGATTGTCTGGCACTCCCTAGTGAGATGAACCCGGTACCTCAGTTGAAAATGCAGAAATCACCCATCTTCTGTGTTGCTCGCGCTGGGAGTTGGAGACTGGAGCTGTTCCTATTCGGCCATCTTGCTCCATGCCCCTCTCCCCCCTGCCCGGAGTCAATTTTGAAGGCAAAGATTTCAGGTGAATGGGCTGTGGAGTCAGACAGAGAGAGGGGTCAAGGGTGAGCCTGGGACTTTGAGCCTGAGCAGCTGCAAAACTAGAATAGCCCATAACTGAGGCAGGAATGGCTCTGGGATTTGTGGGAGCAGGTCTAAGTGTGAGTGCCAGGAGCCCAGCTGAGACCTGGTGATATGATTTGACTCTGTGTCCCCACCCAAATCTCATGTCAAAGTGTAATTCCCATTGTTGGGGGAGGGACCTGGTAGGAGGTGATTTGATTGTGGGGGCAGTTTTCCCTATGCTGTTCTCGTGATAGCGAGTTCTCACGAGATCTGATGGTTTAAAAGTGTGTGGCACCTCCCCTGTTGCTCTCTCTCTCCTGCCACCATGTGAAGAAGGTGCTTGCTTCCCTTTCACCTTCCGCCATGATAGTAAATTTCTTGAGGCCTCTCAGTCATGCTTCCTGTTAAGCCTGCTGAACTGTGACTCAATTAAACCTCTTTTCTTGATGAATTACCCAGTCTCAGGTAGTTCTTTATAGCAGTGTGAGGATGGACTAATACACCTGATTATCACAGGTGTCAGATGTCTGGCTTTGCTCAGCCTTTGAGATAACAGCTGTGCCTGCCTCTAGGGACTTTTTGAAGGGTTAATGGAGTTACACACACCTGTATATATGTCTGTGTGTCTGTATATTTGTGAAATTATGTATATATAAAGTTTATTTAAGTATATAAGTAACATTGAAATCTAAAATTATAATGTATAGTATAGAAAAGTTATTGGCCTATAGTCATTTTTAATGATTAAATGAAATTTGCATATGAGATTTATATATAAATGAGTATATATAGTATTTAGAACAATTGCTAAAATATATTCACTGTTTAATGATTAAATGAGATTTTTACATGTGTGTATATATATTTGCAAGATCTTTTATATGAGTCATGTAAATTAGATTACATGTCATTATACACAATTATTAGTATAGTTGTTGGCATATAGTCACTATTTAATGACTTAATGTGATTTTTGTATATGTGTGTTAGGTATATTAGATTTATACAAATATATGAAATATATATTTAAATGAGATTATATACGTATATACATGAGATTTTATATATAAAATGCTTAGAAGAATTTTGGGCACATTGTCACTCTTTAGTGATCAAATGAACTTTACACCTGTGCATGAGATTATATGTGTATTAGATTTATTTTAAAATCTGAGATTATATAAATAGATATATACATGCATACATATACAAATACACATGTGTGCATATCTTTAGGACAATTGCTAGCATGGTATTGCCACTTAACCAATAGTGACCATGTTAATACTTACGCTGGCAAATGCCATAGGCAGGGCTTAGGGCACTCCAGTCAGTGAACTCAGCACAGGTGTCTTGCTCTGAACACATGCAGGCCTGGGCACAACCGAAGTGAGGCCCAGGAGAAAGCTGGTCGTGATGTGGTAAAGCCCCTCTGGTTTCCCAGAGAAGGATCTGCAAGCAGGGTCTTTGCGGGTAGCCAAGTGGAGCATTGTCCCCCTAGAGAAACTCCCTGATTGAGGGGCCATGGCATGCCCCTTCCTCTTCTGTGGCCCTCTGTGTCCTCATCTGTATGTGGGGCTCCCACTACCTCTCTCAGGATTGGTGAGAAGATTGAATGAGTGTATGTGAGACTTGGTGTACTTTCCCCCAGGGATTCCATAAAGCAGTCCCATTGGAAGCTCTTGCATTTGGAGATTTCCAGTGATGTTTCTACTTCATCATTCACATCTGTTCCTGGAAACATGGATGTGGTGGCACTGGACCAGGAGTGTGCCTAAGCTGGGCATGAAGCCAAGTCCAGAAGTTGGCATCCAAGATCAGATGACGTGACCAGGGCACTCATCTGGAATGCCTGGCCAAGAGCCTGAATCCAGAACCCAGCAGCAGAATGAACAGTAGTAGTCTCAAGAGCCACCATGGGGAGGTTCACGATGAGGGCAGGAGCGGTATCCTGGGCACTTGTATAGGGCAACTGCTGTCTTGCCCAAGGATGAGAAGGAGGCTGTCCTTGATACCAGGTGAGTGGGAAACGCCAATGTGTGCATGACCCATGATAATTCCTCCACCAAGATTGTCAGTTGGTAACAAATCTGGGGAGATTTTGCTGAGAGAAGTGGACAAAGAGAGCAAAGGCAAGAATGTTAGAAATTCTTAGGTTTTAGTAGAAAGAGCATAGTTTGAAGCCAGATGACCTTGCATTGAAATCTCTGATTTGGCTTTGATGAATGACATGGTCTTGATTACGGTCACTTTAAGTAATCTGTTTGATGGGCACAATAACACCTACAACAGGTTATTGTAAAACTTACGTGAGCCAAGTGTAGAAAATGCCCGGTAGAAGGGCTGGCTCGTAGTAGGTGACCCATAAGTGTTAATTCCCTGACATTCACCTTCTCCCTTTCCCCTTAAAAGCAATGGAAGCCTGGCTGAAGACTGGGGCAGGAGAGTTGGGAGTGAACTTGCAGGCAGAGAGAGTCTCTGAGACTCTGTCACTGGGGACTGACATCCAAGCTGGTGTAATTCAAGAAGTGCCAGGAGACCCCACCCACTCAGGAAATCCCCACCAGCCAGATGGTGACTTGTGGGCTGTAACTTAATAACCTCCTGGATTAAAGGCCTTCACAATGATTGGTGGCTGTATGATGGTTGGGGGAGTCCACAGATTTAGCCACTGTGTGCAGAGAAGCACACATAGATAGAGATCTCAGGGACAAGCTCGGCAAGCCAGGTCGAGAAGGCTGATCCTTGCAGTTTTCCTGCTGTTGTGGAGCATGGAGACCTGGGCTTTGCCAGGACAGATGGCAGGTGCACCCAGTCTCAAGGTGACAGAGGACCTGATGGGCTCCATCCTCACGGCACACTCTGTGTCCCAGCGTGCCACCTGTGCAGCCACCCTTATTTACACTTTCACTTCCAAAAAGAGACACATGAGCTGCTCTCACTACAATTTGGATGGTAACAAGCAGTTACTGGCAAAGAGGAGAAAATTCAGATGTTGTGGGCCAATCTTTGGTGGAAGAGATCTGTGGTTGATAATGTTTTTTCTTAGCTTGCGGTTGTGTCTTGAAGATTATATCTACTCTTGGCCACGTTTCCTGTTTGATTGTGGAGTCCTTTGGTCTCTCTTCTCCTCTGCCCTGTGTCTTGTGTCATTCATCATGTTGTCCTCTAGGTTACAGGCCTGGTGGAGCTGGGAGAGCTTGGCATTTGGAATCAAACAGACCCAGGTTCGAATTCTACCTCCACTACTGTGTGGAGTATTTTGATGCCATAGCCTCTTGGCTTCATATTTCTTGTCTAGGTTTCTGTTGTTATTGTTGTTGTTTTAAGGATTATATGTAATCCCTAAATGTATTTAATAGTATGCAGACATAGTATGAAATAGTGTGCACTTATTTCAGGTTAGTTCCTTATTTATAAGGTATTTTTAATGCCCAATGTCTCTTATCTTTTTACTTTTATTTATTTTTTTGAGACAGAGTCTTGCTCTGTTGCCCAGGCTGGAGTGCAGTGGCATGATCTCAGCTTACTGCAAGCTCCGCCTCCCGGGTTCATGCCATTCTCCTGCCTCAGCCTCCTGAGTAGCTGGGACTACAGGCACCTGCCACCACGCCTGGCTAATTTTTTTGGTATTTTTAGTAGAGATGGGGTTTTACCGTTTTAGCCAGGATAGTCTCAATCTCCTGACCTTGTGATCCTGCCTCGGTCTCCCAAAGTGCTGGGATTGCAGGTGTGAGACACCGCACCTGGCTTTATTATGATGATGATGATGATGATTATTATTATTATTATAATATTATACTTAAAGTTCTGGGTACATGTGCAGAACGTGCAGGTTTGTTACATAAGTATACATGTGCCATGCTGGTTTGCTGCACTCATCAACCCATCATCTACATTAGGTATTTCTCCTAATGTTATCCCTTCCCTAGCTCCCCACCCCTGACAGGCTCTGGTGTGTAATGTTCCCCTCCCTGTGTCTGTGTGTTCTCATTGTTCAACTCCCACTTATGAGTGAGAACATGCAGTGTTTGTTTTCTGTTCCTGTGTTAGTTTGCTGAGAATGATGGTTTCCAGCTTCATCCATGTCCCTGCAAAGGACATGAACTCATCCTCTTTTATGGCTGCATAGTATTCCGTGGTGTATATGTGCCATGTTTTCTTTTTTTGAGACAGGGTCTTGCTCTGTTGCCCAGGTTGGAGTGCAGTGGTGTAATCTCAGCTCACTGCAACTTCTGCTTCCAAGTCTCAAGCGATCCTGCCACTTCCGCCTCCTGAGTAACTGTGACTACAGGTGCGTGCCGCCATGGTTGGCTAATTTTAAAATTTTTTTGTAGAGACGAGGTCTCACTGTTTCTTGCAGGCTCTCAGTCTCTTTTAGTGCCTCCATTTGATAGGAGAGAAAACTGGGGCTCAAAGAGATGAAGTGACTTGCCCAGGGACACAGTGGTAAACAGCGGAGCGTCAACTCTATTAAGGCTTCTACTTTTTCAACTGCACTGTGTTACCAGACACTGATCTCTGTGTACTGGACTCAAGCTGTTGGACTTGATAGTGTCATTAAAGCAATTGAAAATAATATTAAATGATATTGCGACTCAGTATGCTGCTTTTAAACTGTGAGTTTAATTGACGGCGAAACCCAACTCTGATGGTCTGAGTAAAGCCAGAAACGGGAAGAGGGCTCAGCATGTGATGGCAACTCAAGCTATTTTACTTGGGGCTATTTTACTTGAATAGCCATTCAACCTTTGTGTTGCAGGGAAGGGGATTTAGGTGGCAGATGCTTGGGTTAGTGACATGCTGGACCCTGAGGGACTCTGAGTAATCTGAGTCCTCTAGGGTTGGTTTTCTTCAGGGGGCACTAGCGATTCTCTTCTGAGAGAGCGTAGCATCCTCTTCACCAGCTGGGAGATCAGGGATGGCAATGGTGGTCAGAATGGATGAGTTCAGCAGAGTTTCACTGGGGCTTGGGGCAGGGATCAGCTTCTTCCTTGGGCCTGTGGGGCAAGAACTTAGACATGAGGGGTTTCTGGTCCCTTTGTGATGTTTCTGTTGTAATTTATCAGTGACTGTCGTCTTTGTCTCTACCAGGATTCTGGGGCTGGGCATCAATTGTCAGAATTATTTGTCATAATTAACTGTCAGAATTATTTTTTCAGGTCTGAAGATCTGTTAGCTGGCTCAGAAAGCAATTAATCCTATGTTTACTTGTTTTCTAACTAATGTATGTTACTTTTTAGAGCAGTTTTAAGTTTACAGAAAAATTGGGCAGATAGCATAGAGTTCTCATATACCCTCTTCCCCAAACCCCATACACTTTTCTCTATTATTAACATCTTGCATTAGTGTGGTGTATTTGCAACAACTGATGAAACAGTATTGGTTCATTAATATTACTAACGAAAGGCCATAGTTTACATGTTGGTTCACTCTGTGTTGTATTGTTGAATAGTGAGAGCCATATTGACATTGCTTCCAAGTTTCAATAATCATGAACAAAGCTGCGCATAAACATTCATGTGCAACTTTTTGCATGAATGTAAGTTTTCAACTCATTTGCTTAAATACCTTGGAGTACAACTATTGGATACTATGGCAGAACTATGTCTAGCTTTAGCTTTGTAAGACTGTTAAATTATCTTCCAAAGTAGCTGTACCATTTTACGTTCCCACCAGCAATGAATGAGAATTCTTGTTGCTCCACATCCACATCAGCATTTGGTCTTGTCAGTGTTTTGGATTATCATCATGGAGGCCATTTTTAAATTTTTATTACCATAGGGGAAGCTCTCTCCCCCTTCCCATGTTCCTACTTCTGCTCTTAGTGTAGGAACCCCCACCAATAACTCAGAAGTGCTGGCAAGACAACTTGTACTTCTCTCTACTCCTTGTTCAAGTTTCTCCATGGGAGATGGGGGTGTCCTCTGATCAGTGAGAGCCCGACATGCACTAGGCCTTGTTGACTGGGTCCCAGAGACAAAATATGTATCTCTCCCCTGGGCTGGTGTGCACCCCTGGAGGGAGGGCTTCCATTCCTTAGCTTTTCTGCCTGAATAACAGGAATAAGAAGAGGTGTCCTTGGGAACGGAAGGTAGACAAGAGGTCCCATGATATTTTCTAGTCATGCTGCGCAAGGGAGCTCAACTTGGAAGGTGGTGTGCCCATTAATCAATCCTGAGATCCCAGTTTTTACCCTTTATGTTTCCTAGCTGTGGAATGAGAGAGGTTAGTTTCCCCTTCTTCTTCAACAATACCCACATCATCACCACCAATAGCAGCAACAACAATTGTTCCTAATACAGTTATAATATTATTAACACAGTGCAAGCAACCAGCACCATTGTTGCCTATCTGTACTAAAATCAGGTCCCATAGTCAGTATACCATCTGTGCTAGATCATGATTCCTCACAATGAACCCAAGAGTTATGTATCATGGCCCCCAAGGAACTTGGCTCTTGGCTCCAAGAGGTCACACAGCCAGATAATGTCAGAGTCGTGCTTGGGAACCATCTCTAACTGAATCACAAGCCCATACTAGTTCTGCTGGAGGGCCTAGCTCAAGGTGAGATGGGATGGCCCGGTGCCTCGGAAGAAGTGAGGGAGAGTTTCTTTGTCTCCCTCTTCAGCCCACTGTCCACTTTTACTCAGGACTCACTCAGAATAGTTTCCCCTGTCAGTTTCTGAATTTGGTTGTTATCAAGGGAGAGAGAGATAATCAATTGAGTACCTTCCATACCCTGGGTGCCACACACTGACTTTTGTATCTGTTGTTTTGTTTAAATTTTACAAACAACCGGTTGGTTGGGGAATATTATGATCCTCGTTTTACAGACGAGGAAACTGAATTTCAAAGAGGTTAAGTAACTTTTCCAAGTCCATTCCTAGTCTCAGCTAATAAGTGGCAACTGCTGGGAATGGAGTATGGAGTTGTCTCATTTGAAAAATCATGATCTTTACACTGGGTTTTCTCATACACTTTGGTCACAGGATCCTTTCATGCTCTTAAAAGTGATTGAACTGCAACCACTAATGAGTTATCAGATTTAAGATCACCATTCCTGTCAACTTGCCCAATCAGACATCATGTGCCTTCTCATGCTAGGACACACCACCGAGAAAGCACCCTTGCAAATATTATCTCACCTGGGTACAATCGTGCCTCTAAATTAAACTTCTAATGTCCAGGAAATACACAGGACAGAGAAATATGTTAAACAAAACTCCATCAATGCAATTAGTCAAATCCAGAATGTGAAAAACCACACAAAATATTTCAGCATTTGGTTTTATTACCAAATGAATTTCAAAGAAAAAATTACTAGTGGGGCGAGAGTACCTAGGAGGCATATCTACCAATTGCCTTATAAGGACTACTTTGGATCCCAATTTAAATAAAAAACTGTGTGTGTGTGTGTGAGACAATCTGAAATACGAAACAATGAATATTTCATGATATTAAGGAATTATTGTTAATTTTTAGGTGGTTAATGATACTGTGGGTTTACTTTAAAAAATATTCTTATATTTAAAAAATAAATATAATTAAGGATTCATGAAAAAAAATGATTGAAGAACCCAAAGAGATTTTCTTTATATGAGTAGTATCTACTGATATCTAAGATATTAGAAGTTTAACGAAGAAATTTAAAAAACATATTAACTCACATAAATATAACAATAATAGGCCTGTTACATATTGATATGAGTAACATTTTTTTTTTTTTTTTTGAGACGGAGTCTCGCTCTGTCGCCCAGGCTGGAGTGCGGTGGCCGGATCTCAGCTCACTGCAATCTCCGCCTCCCATGAGTAACATTTTTATGAAAAACAACTGCACTTTCCAAAATAAAAAAAGTAGTGAGAAGAGTGGCATTCTTTTGTATTTTTAAAAATCTTGTAAATGTCTGATGTAATAGATGACAGGTGGATTTTATATCTGCTTCTGTGTTCAATCTATTGTGATATCACATATCGTGTAGCTTCTGGAATATTCAACCAGACACTCATGACAGTAAGAATGAAAAAAGCAAACAACACCTTAGTATTATTAATATGAAAATAGCTTGACTTCACAAACTCCCTGGAGGGGTCTTAGGGACCCCTAGAAGTTCCCAGAAAACACTTTGAGAACTTCTGCTCCACACCATGCATCAACCAAGAGGGTGGTGTTGGACACACCACTTTTTGGGTTGCACTGGTTAGTGCTATGATCTTAGACTGGTAGACTGGCAGTTAGGTAGTAATGGTGTGTAGATCAGGCTTTTGACTCAAAAGAAACTCACAGATATGGCTATTCCTGGTCCAAGATTCATTCACAAGGATTAAGAGAATCTGTGAGCTGGAGGAATGCTGATGATAAAAGACAAAGTATAAGACGTCTCAAAATCATCATCATGACTCCAAGATATTGAGCAACTGCAGAGTACTTTAGTGATCGTATTTCCCCAAAGTTTTAGATGAAGTAGGAGAACCCCAAATAAGTGATTTGCCACTGTCATACCTGTGTTGATGAAAAGAGTCAAGCTCCGTGAAATATTTGGAGAGATTTATTCTGAGCCGAGTATGAGTGACCCATGGCCCATGACACAGCCCTCAGGAGATCCTGAGAACATGTGCCCAAGGTGGTCGGGCTATAACTTGGTTTTATACATTTCAGGAAGACATAAGACATCAATAAATGCATGTAATCTATACATTGGTTTGGTCCAGAATGGTGGAACAACTAGAAGTGAAAATGAGGGGGTGAGGGGATGGGGTAGGATGGTGGTGGTTGGGGGTGGGTAGTTCCATGTCATAGGTAGATCAAAGATTTTCTGATTGGCAGTTGACGGAAAGAGTTGAGTTACTGTCTAAAGACCTAGAATCAATAGAAAGGAATGTCTGAGTTAAATAAGGGATTGTGAAGATCAGGCTCTTATCACTTAGTTGAAGCCTCCAGGTAGTAGGCTTCAGAGAGAATAGATGTGCATGTTTCTTATCAGACTTAAAGAGTCTTTTCTATCAGTCTTAAGGTTTGTGTTGATGTTAATACTGGTCAGCTGGGCCTGAATTCCAAAGGGAGGAGCATGTCCAACTCCCACTTCCCATCATGGCCTGCATTCGTTTTTCAGGCTAACTTTAGAATGCCCTTGGCCAAGAGGAGGGGTCCGTTCAGATGGTTGAGGGGCTTAGAATTGTATTTTTCATTTGCACCTGGTACACAGCAGAGACGGGCATGAGGCAGCAGGTGGGGAAACTTTTCTGCCTAGGCACAGCTTGGCTCCATCCCTTTCCAGTCTCTGCTCCAGTCTTTGTTGGTGTGAATACTCAGCAAATCATGAGATAAATGTACGAAAGTCATGGAATTGCAAGCTGTGGCTCTAGCAAGATTCAGTTTAGGGGTTTTTCTATGGCATTCCCTATAGATAATTTTGAAAAATACCCAGAAACAGCTCCACGCCCGGAAAGGAAATGCCAAAACCAGCCTGATTAAGACTGAAACTCCAGATGTCATCGAATTTCCAAACGTGCATTTCTTGGTGGGTGACAAGCAGTAGCCGGGGTGATGACTCACCAGGCTGGGATCCAAGTGGTTGGGGTTGTTTACCACAAGAATGGTTCATCAGCTGGTTGCCATTGTGCCACTGCTGTGTTGGCTCTTCTCTGGGCCAGATGGTCCTCGCCGTTTCTGAAGGTCCACACTGAGGTCCACACTTTTTCATTTGAAGCACACATAGGGCGTGCATATCTGGCTTTGGAGATCTTGGATGACAAATCAGCATCTCATCCTCTGTCCAATGAACCCATGGGGTTGGGACACAGAGTTGAAGGGGTGAAGTTCTGCATTGACCTTCCATGAATCCTTTATCTTCCTATTGCTAAAGCATCATTGAATTTTAATCTTTCTCTCTGGTTCCTACATCCAGTTAATGACCAAGTCCTTTGAAACCTTTCTCCTTAGCATTGTTCGTATCTATCCCCTCCTCTCATTCCTATCATGGTAGGTTCTTTCATTTTATCTCCTGATTCTCTCTCCTAGCTGGTCACCTACCCTCCAGTCTAATCCAGCATTCCCTAAACTTTACCTTTTTGATTTAGTCCATATCTCTCTCCCGTCTATAGTATTCAACCTTGCACATATGTTTGTTTACATTGACTTCATTATATAAAGTCTAACATTGTACTGTGTATATAAATACCTGTAAAACATATACACATAAATTTTCTAAAAACTTAGCTAGTAAAATAAACCTGTGCACAACATAAAGACATAAAATACTGTGAAATATCTCCATTTGGGAAACTCGAAACCCTTTCTTTACTCTGCATCTGGGGTGGTCTTTTTATTTATTTTAAATTTTTTTACTATTAAATGTTTTTATTTCAATAGCTTTAGGGATACAAGTGGTTTTTTGTTACATGGATGAATTATACAGTAGTAAAGTCTGGCTTTTAGTGTACTCATCTCCTGAGTAGTGTGATGAATACGTGGGTACGCATCACACTACTACATTGTGCCCAAAAGGTGATTTTGTTTTATCCCTCACCTCCCTCCCACCCTTCCTCCTTCTGAATCTTTAATGTGATTATACCACTCTACATGCTTTTGTGTACCCATAACTTACTTCCCACTTATAAGTGAGAATATGTGGTATTTGGTTTCCCATTCCTGTGTTACTTCACTTAGGATAATGGCCTCCAGTCCCATCCAAGTTGCTGCAAAAGACATTATTTCACTCTTTTTTTTTAATGGCTGAGTACTTTTCCATGGTGTGTGTGTGTGTGTACACCACTTTTATATGGTATATACATACATATGTATATCTATGCCATATTTTCTTTATCCACTCATTGGTTGATGGACATTAAGTTTGATTCCCTATCTTTGCTACTGTGCACAGTGCTGTGATAAACATATGAGTGCAGGTATCTTTTTTATATAATGGTTTCTTTTCCTTTGAGTAGATACCCTGTAGTGGGATTGCTGGATCAAACAGCAGATCTACTTTTAGTTCTTTGAGAAATCCAGTAGTGGTCTTTTAAAAATGCAAATTTGAATACATTACTCTATGGATTAAAATCCGTCAAAGGCTTTGTACCAAATTCAGTTTAAACACCATCCTGTATCTGAGTACTTGCCTTGCTTTCTAGCTGGGGCAGCACTAGCAGCGTCTTGTACTGTTCCCTAGTTTTGTAGCCAGGTTGTTGAGGCAGCAGGTGGGGGAGCCAGGTAGTAGGCTTCAGAGAGAATAGATGTACGTTTCTTATCAGACTTAAAGAGTCTTTTCTGTCTGTCTTAAGGTCTGTGTTGATGTTAATGCTGGTCAGCTGGGCCTGAATTCCAAAGGGAGGAGCATGCCTCTCCTGTTGCTCCAAATCACAGTTACTGTTAGGGTCTCCTCCCGTCTTGAGCCTGCATGGCCCACTTTTCTCCTGCCCAGGGGCTTCCATGTCTCCAGGTGCGAGACACTGCATGATCCACCTGGTGTTCCCACATGCCTAGTGCTTAACATCAGAAGTGCAGGAGTTAACCACCTATGGGGCAAATGTTGACCAATGCCTTACGGAAGCCTTGTATAAAGTCCCCTGTCTTCCCTCCCTTAGATGGATGTTTCAGAGATGCAGTCTTTCTCACATTCTCTGCAAAGATGCCTGGTAAAGCCAAAGAGATCACCTTGTCACCAGTCATGACCAGTTGGGTAATGACTTCCTTCTATTTGCTCCCAGTGCTTCCCGTACTTACTCCCTCTTTCCCTCACTTCTACTTCCCAGGGATTGCGCTCCCTGATAAGCTTTAGCCTCGGGCTCAGTTTCCTAGGGAACCACGGACTAAAAGAGGTTCTCATTTTGAGGTCTTCATAGACTTCATCTCTTCTCATGATGTCACTCCTTCTTCTCCCTGTACCCAATGTTCCAACTTCTACAATCTACTCTTGGTTTCCCCTACCAGCCAGCAGTCTCATTCCTTTGTCCACACTGTGTCCTTGTCTTCAAAACCTATTAATACCTATTCTACTATCAGACTTCACTCATGGATCAACCCCCTCCCCCACCGCCAGGAGCCTCCTCTGATCCTCCTCCCCTCTCCACATAGAATTGATCATTCCACTTCTTCACCCTGTTGTATTTTTCCAGAGTTCTCTGATAGCAGCTCCACTTGGTGCTTCATTGCATGTGCTTATTGATGCTCAAATATAAGTTCCATAAGAGAAGAGATTTTTTGCATTTTGTACATTTTTGTGCCCATTTTTTGAATAAATGAATATCTGACCCTTTCAGCTATGTGACTGTTTTACACATCACAGTGTCTCCAATTGCCATCCTAGGGTCATTGTAGGGTGTACAGAGCAGAAGCTCAATACATATTTGACGAATGCATGAATGAAATTTAGTCTAAATCATTGAGCATGTATTGAACAATCATTGAGCAGAGATGCACCCCTCATGCTAACCATTTGCCTCAACAATGCACAAAGTTTCTCACAAAAAGCAGCCAGATGCTGTGGATGAGTCATTTCAAAACCAACCCGGTACTAAGAAGACAACCGCAAGCTTTGAGCTGCTGCGTGGCTGGCCAGAAGCTTGATCTTCTGAGTGTGAGTCCCAGCTGGGAAGCACAAACTATTGTGTTCACTCCAGGAGTCAGAAATGTCTGGACCTGTCTAGAAGATGATGGGGTAGGCTCATGGAGGTTCTTTGCTCAGGGCCTTCTGGGAAGTAAACATTCTCAAGGAAGATTGAGTCCAGGCCAAAAGCTTGCTCCAAGAACAGAGGTCCATATCTGAGGAATGTACATCCCCACTGAACTCCCCCTAGAGCAAGGCAGCTATGGTAAAACCTGAGCACAGAACCAAAGAGCTGCTTCATATCAAAACTTGGCGAGGCACCGCAAGCACAGAACCATGGTGTTTTTTAACCAGGGAAACAGGATGTAGCCTGAGTGGGGATAGGTACTTTCCCACCTGGGGTGGTTGTTGGAGCCCAGGATGGCATCAAGATAGAGGACATAGTGCCGTGTAGTGGGGCTTTGGGAACAGCAATGGATGCTCCCACAGAGAGATGGCGCTGGAGCTGGCAAGCAGGAATATATGGCAGGCTCCATGGAATACCCAAAAGGGGCTTGTTCTTGAGCTGATGTACAATGCCCCCGGTAGCATATCATAAGGATAATGGGAAGATTAAGTCAGAGAAGGAAAGCTTTGGTATTGGTATTGCTATTTTATATTTTTATTGTTGTGTCAAATGACCTTTGGTTCTGACATGTATCTTAACCATTGATAATTGATTTAATTATATAATTTATGTAAAGTCTTAACCCAATGTCTATACATAGTAAGTGCTCAATTGCTTTTAACTATTATCATTATTGTTAATGAAGGAGATGGTACTAGTTCATCCAGGCTGCTATAACAAAATACCATAAACTGGGTAGCCTATAAGCAACTGAAATCCATTTCTCATAGTTCTAGAGGCTGGGAAGTCCAAGATCAAGGCACCAGTAGATTTTATGTCTGGTGAGAGCCTACTTTCTCAGATGGTACCTTCTCACTACGTCCTCACATGGTGGAAGAAGCAGGGAACCCTCTCAGGCCAGTTTTATAAGGGTACTGATTCCATTCCTGGGGCATTTGCCCTTATAACCTAATAATCTCCTAAAGGCCCTACCTCCTAATACCATCACCTTGGCAGTTAGGTTTCAACACAGGAATTTTAGGGGAACACAAAAATTCAGACCATAGCATCAGGGTCAGAGATAGAGAAATGCCTTTTGATTACAATTGCTCTGACCCCTGTTTTTATCTCTGGACTAATAATAGGGCCAGGGATCACATGGGTAATGTTTAAATACACGTGTTGAAATTATTATAAAAGAGAGAGAGAGAGAGACTCAGAATAGACTTTCAGATTCTAGTTTCCATCTTAGTTCTACCCACATGGATTGAGTGTCACCACATGCCCCTGGGCTATGAACTCTCGACTTGCCCTTGTACTTAATCCTCATGGAATTTTTCTAAGGCACACTTTTTCCCTGTGAAAGATAGGGAAACTGAGGCTTGAGGACTGGAAGGTGACTAGTAAGTCTTGCTCTCCTGTGAAATATAGGGAAACTGGCCGGGCACGGTAGCTCAAGCCTGTAATCCTAGCACTTTGGGAAGCTGGGGTGGGTGGATCACCTGAGGTCGGGAGTTCGAGACCACCCTGACCACATGGAGAAACCCCGTCTCTATTAAAAATACAAAATTAGCCAGGCATGGTGGTGCATGCCTGTAATCCTAGCTACTTGGGAGGCTGAGGTAGGAGAATCGCTTGAACCCGGGAGGCGGAGGTTGCAGTGAGCCGAGATCATGCCATTGTACTCCAGCTTGGGCAACAAGAGCAAAACTCCATCACAAAAAAATAAATAAATAAATAAAAAGAAATATAGGGAAACTGAGGGTCGGGGACTGGAAGATACCTGGTAAGCCCTTCTCTCCTGTTGTAAGAGATGATGAAATGAAGACTCACCTGGGTAAAGTCACTTGCTCAAGGTTTTGCTTACCTTATAGTTGAAGGAACTGAGATACAGGAAGCTTAAGATGCTAGTCTGAGATCTTAGGCTGGTTAGAACCAGCAGCCAGTGTCAACATTTGAACCTTCTCTCTGACTTCATATCACTTTATACCCCACAGTCCTGTCTCAGGCATGAAAAGGGCCTGGAGTGTCCTGGCCCCCAGTGGGATGGGAACAAAAATGGGGGCAAAGTGGGTTTGGATCTGACCTCCCATCTGTGTCCCTGGCTTTCAGAAGAATGTCCCAGTCCAGCCAAGGGGAAAGATGCTCGGTGAGCTGGAGAACTGGTTTGGCTGAATGTTCTAAATTTAGAAGGGGACTTGGATGTACCCTCAGTGGCTTTTGACTGGAGCCCAAAGTTGAAGCCTGTTGGTGTTTTTCCTCTTTGGTTTCCCTGTGGGGCAGGAAAGCTGCTCTCTCTCAGGTTCCTAAGGGCTCAGCCACCAGCGCCAGGTTTATAAATACCCTCTCCCTTCCCTGGCAGCTCTCACCCCAGCAGATTGTTGGTGATTTCAGGATTCCTTGTGGACTCTCTATACTCTGATGCACCAGGGTGATAACCCTGGGAGGGCCTGGGGCAGGGGTGTGCCATGACCCTGAAGAGCTCATACCCCCTCGCTGTGGCCTTGACGAGCAGTGCAAAACCGTGTGAGGGAAGTAACACACTCCTTTGTCCCACTCAGGTAAAGGGCTTTGGAGGTTAGCACTGTATGTCATTAAAGGGGAGCGAAAAGGTCATCGAGGGAGTGCTCATGGGGTGCTGTGTGTTGCGCCTGTGAAAAATGATTCAATACTCGCTGATAACGTGAGTTAATATTAACTGTGGCTGGGTGCCAGCTCCACGTGAGGTTTTTCCATGGACTACTGTACTGATGAACTCATATGCTTCCATAGATTCCCTACACTGATCCAGGGACAGAAATGGTTCTATTTTATGGGTGAGGCACTAAAGCCACAAGAAGTGGAGTTGTCCCAACCGTTTAGCTGGTGCATGCAGGCATCAACATTTTCTCTCTACCATGCCATGTTGAGAGTACTTACTGTGCCTAACTTGCAGCACACTGGGCAACTAGGCAACTTGAAAAGTTGTGAAGTCATGTAGATGGGCATTCAAATCACAGCACTGCCACTTGTTTCTAAGAACCTGGGCAAATTCTCTAAACTTATCTGAGTCTCAGTTTTCTTATTTGTCAAATGGAAATGAGGTAGAGTCAATGTGAAGACTAATTGAGATTAAGACATTAACTTGAGAAATAGTATGCCCTGAATAAATGGTAGTGAATAATAATAATAAAGCTAATATTTATTCATTCCTTCATGTGTTAGGCTATGCTTTACATATTTTATTTAATGATCTTAGCCATCTTAGGCAGACATGCTTTTACTAATTTTATTTTTCAAAAGAGAAATCCGAGGGTCAAAGAGGGTAAGTGACTTGCCCATGGCTTCATACCTAGTAAGTGGTGGAATGTGGATTTGAATCCAGAGGGTGATTCCAAGTCCCTGTTCTTATCTCATCGATAGTGCCTTTATCATCAATACTATCATTGTTCATCATTAGCTTCATCATTGTCTGTCATCATCACCATCACCATCATCATCACCGTAACCATTGTCATTATCACCATCAACATCACTACTGTTACCTTCATCAACATCATCACCATCACTATAGTCATCACCATCTTCATCACCATTATCATCACCATCAACATCATCACCATCATCATCATCACCATCATTACAGTCATCACCATCTTCATCACCATCATCATCACCACTATAATCATCACCATCTTCATCACCATTATCACCATCAACATCATCACCATAATCATTATCACTATCACTATAGTCATCACCATCTTCATCACCATCATCACCATCATGATAGTCATCACCATCTTATCACCATCATCACTATAGTCACCACTATCTTCATCACCACCACCATCGTCATCACCATCATCATCATCATCACCATCATCACCATCTTCATCATTACTACCACCATCTTTATCACTATCATCACCACCACCATCACTACTGTCATTATTGTCATTATCACTGTCTTCATCATCACTGCCACCACCACCATCACTATCATCATTATCTTTGCTATCATTTTATGATTATTGCTGTTCTTTAACTTGTCCTATTAGCCCAGGACCTCCTCCAGGGTAAGGATGGTGCCCACACCTGGCTTGGGCTTGGCTCAAAATAGGGTCTCAGCATATGTCTGTGGGTGGGCTGACTGACCTATGACTGACTGGAAACATGAAAGGGGGATCCTCTGTGAACTCAGCTCATCCAAAAGGCTTCCTCACCCCTTAGCCCAGAGAAATGGAAGGCTGGTTGACCTGAAGGAATCATTGCGAAGGACATGGTTAGCAAAAAGCCCACAGACTGAGTCCTACGTTTTCCCTGCACTGTCCAATGTGGAAGCCGCTAGTTACATGTGACTTTAAATACATAATTCAATTGATTAAAACTAATAGACTGATTAAAATTAAATAAAATTGAACATTCTCTTCTGAAATTTTACTACCTGTGGCTAGCAGGCCACTACATTGGATAGCGTGAATATAGAACATTTGCATTGTCCAAAAGTTCTACGGGACAGTGCTGTTCTAGGAGGTCCTGATTTTAGTCCCATTGTGCCTGCTGAGTGCACTCAATCTTTTCAGACCAAGAGGCTGGTCTGGGGCTTGGGACATATGCTCACTGTGGCCAACAGTCCCTAGTGGGATAGAGAAAGGAGGCAGAGAGAAGCCCCCAGTGGGCCCACCAGTCTTAGCACCATCTTGCACAGGCAAACTGGGCCTGAGGTGAAGTGGTTAAAGGCATCAGCACAGAATCAGGGCTCAGAGCTGCCATTTCCCAGCTGTACAACTCTGACCACGTTAACAAACCTCCCTGGGCCTCGGTTTTCCCAGTTGTGAGATGGGTGTAATATGACTTCGCAGGGACTTCTGGGAAAATTGAATGAGCTGTATCAACAGTAACTTCACAGAACAGGTGGTGAAGAGGTGTTAATTCTCCTCCCTTCATATGGGAAGAAGCCTGGGAATCTGTGTGTGGGGGGTGATCCTAGCCCCTGCCCCACCTCCAACAGGCTTAAAGCCAGAGTGGCCCTATGAGCTGCAGTGGAATCCCCCTGCCCTCCCTGCAGCCTACTCTTTCATGTTTACAGGTTTGGTTATTTCTGTGAGACAGAGGATCATAGGCCTTCACCAGCAAACCAAACACAGCACTTTCCCCAAAGGAGGGAGGACAAAGAGACATTGGGTGCAACAGTTCTGGCAGCTATAGGAATGGACTCCCTCCACTCCCTCCTGTCCCTCTCCCCTTCTTGCCCCCCACTGTCAGTCTCTCTTGCTTGCTCTATATGGCCCCATTTCCCTGGTAAAAATCGGCACCTCTGTGGCTGTGAATTTCAAACTCAGTAGTAGCAATCACAGTCATAGCTACTGTTCACTGAGGTTGGTGTGCTAGGCACTGTTGGAAAGCATTTACATGGAATACCATGTAATTGTGGGCCCATTTCACAGATAAAGAAACGAGAGAGTTTCACTACTATGCCCAAGATGTCATGACAAATAAAAATGGCACAGCAGGTCATAGAATTCAGGTCCATAGGAAGCCAAAGGCTGTGTTTTCCTGACCATTCCACATTTCCCATGGAGTCTCTATAAGGTGGTATATGTGAGAGTGACAGGCACAAAGTAAGGGCTTTATAACTGTGAGCACTGGTCGTGCTTGGGGCCAAAAGCCAGGCTTTGGGGTCAATTCGGCTTCAAAGGCTGGCTATGTGTGGACTAACAGTGGGATCTTGAACAAGTTGCTTAACATCTTCTAGAAGCTCCTTTGCATTTCAGTTTCGTTCATTATCTGTGAAACGAAGGTGGTAATTGAGCCTCCTGATGCTATTGTGAGGATTCAGCGATGAAGCCTTATGTTTGACAAAGTGTTTGGCCCATGGTGGGTGTTCGGAGTCCATTAGCAACTTCTGCCTTTGTAGATGTTTAGGGAGCTCCTGTCTCTAAACCAGGGCTTCTCAACTGCAGCACTGCAGATACTTTGGGCTGTACAATTCTCTATTGTGGGAGCTTATCCTGGGCGTTGCAGGGTGTTTAGCAGCATCTTTGGCCTCCACCCATTAAATGCCGGTTGGAGCAACCAAAATTGTTTCCAGACATTGCCAAACTTACCCTGAGGGCTAAAATCACCCACCCCTGTGAGAACCCCTGCCTTGGCCACACTCACTGCCAGATTCACTGAACATGGTGCACGCACTGTTCACACGCTGGGTGTCCCTTCACTGAGCGGCAGACAAAGGCAGGGAGGCTCTCGTGGCTTGGGGGACTGTAATCAGCCTGTGGTGGCCAGTGTTGTTGCCTTTGGAGGATTGGCACTCAGCTCACCATTTCAGCTGGCAATTATCTGAACAGAAGTGCTCTAATTGCCTGAGGATCGGGTTTCCTCTGGGGGTCATTTTTTTTTCAAGTCTCCTGTTGTTGTTTATTTATACTCATCCCAATAAAAAGCACATGCTCAGCTGCACAGAGTGTTAATGACGGGAGGGTCGCTCCAGACAGCGCCTGGGGAGGCGTCTGCAGATTCATCCACCAGAGGTTTCTCCTCCGCTGGATCTGTCTGGCAGGGCCCTGGGGGATCTGAGGTGGGGGTGTGTGTGTGTGTGTGTGCATGTGCATGTGTGTGTGTTTGTACACACTGAGAAATGGGCGTTTGTTGCCTCTCTAAGTTTGTACTTGTAATAACACAAGCGCCTCCTTCAAGGAAGTTTCTTTCTTCTTGTCTGGCCACCAGACTGGGTCTGTGCCAGCTCAGACTTCCTGCACCCCACGCCAGGCCCCTGTGTCTTTCAACTTGATTCTGGGGGTGCTGAGACCCAAGGCAGTCCCCGCTGCCTCTCCCCCAGCAGGGCAGCTAATACAGTTAATGAGGAAGCCACACGTGTGTAGCACTTCATGGTGAACAAGCCGCTTTCTCATCGGTCATCATCATGATCAGGATATTAAATAAGTCATCTTTATTCAACACTGACTGTGCCAGCCGCTATACAGGGCTGCGTTCCTCCTTTCATCCATTCATGCATGCATGCATTCGTTCATCCAAACTGATAAATATTGAGTGCTGCCATAGCCCAGCCATCATTCGAGTGCTGGGGGAGTGAGAAACAATGGCCCCACTCCCGCCATCCACCACACAAGGGCTTTATAACTGTGAGCACTGGTCGTGCTTGGGGCCAAAAGCCAGGCTTTGGGGACAATTCAGCTTCAAAGGCTGGCTATGTGTGGACTAACAGTGGGATCTTGAAGAAGTTGCTTAACATCTTCTAGAAGCTCCTTTGCATTTCAGTTTCATTCATTATCTGTGAAACGAAGGTGGTAATTGAGCCTCCTGATGCTGTTATGAGGATTCAGCAAAGAAATACATAAATGAATAAGATAATTTCAGTTACTGATAAATGGTAGAGATGAAATAAAGCAGGGGAATGTATAGAGATTTGCCAAGAGGGGCTTTTTTTTTTTTTTTTTTTTTTTTTTTAAACATGCAGTGTCATCAAAGAAGACCTCAGACCAAGCTCTTAAGGACAAATAACAAGAAAATTCCTGGAAGAGAAGCAGCCCAGAAAAATGCCTGGAGGTGGCAACATGGGTGAATTGCTCAAGGAACAGAAAAGCATCCAGGGTGTCTAGAGCCTAGAGTAGGGCCAAGAGGGGGACATCGGAGGGAGGGTGTACTCAGAGACCAGTAACTGGACTTCTTCAGCCATGATGAAGAGTTGGAATTTTGTTCTAAGGACAATGGAAGCCATTGGAAGGTTTTCTGTGCCAAAGCGATGTGATCTGAAAGAAGCTTTTATGAAGCCCACAGTGTCTACTGTGCAGAGAATGGAGTAACTAACAGGCCAAGAGGAACCCTAGGGAGACCAGTTAAGAGACAGAGGCAGTGAGGAGGTGGGTGAGTTTCCCATTGCTGCTGTAACAAGCTTACCACAAATCTCATGTGGCTTAAAAAAACACACACATTTATTATCCCAATGTTTTGTAGGTCAGAAATCTGACATGGGTGTCACTGGGTTAAAATCAAGGTGTCGACACAGCTGTGTTCCTTCTGGAAGCTCCAGAGGAGAATCCATTCCTTGCCTTTCCCAGCTTCTAGAAGCTGCCTGCAGATGTAGGCTGTGGCTTCTCGCCCATCTTGAAAAACAGAAATATAGCATTTTCAAATCTCCCTCCTCCTGTCTCCCTCTCTCTCTCCTACAGCATCACCTCTCCACTAACTCTGACTCTCTGGCCTCCCTTTCCTAAGGACCCCTCTGATTACATTGGACTTGATACAGTTTGGATTTGTGTCCCTACCCAAATCTCATATTGAAATGTAGTCCCCAGTGTTGGAGGTGGGGCCTGATGGGAGGTGACTGGATCATAGGGGTGGATTTCTCATGAATGGGGACAGTACCATCCCCTTTGGTACTGTCCTCTCGATAGCGAGTGAATTCTTATGAGATCAGGTCATTTAAAAATAGGGAGCATCTCCCCCTGGCTCTCTTGCTCCTGCTTTCGCCATGTGGGGTGCCTGCTCTGGATTTTCCTTCCACCATGAAGAGAAGCTTCCAGAAGCCTCCCCAGAAAGAGATGTTGCCATGCTTCCTGTACGGCCTGCAGAACTGTGAGCCGATTAAACTTCTTTTCTTATAAATGACCCAGTCTTAGGTGTTTCTTTATAGCAGTGCACGAATGGACTACCACCGGGCTCATCTAGACAACCAGGATAATCTCACTATCTTAAGGTCCTTAGCTTAATCACATCTCAAAAGCCCCTGTTGCCATGTGAAGTCACCCAGTCACAGGTCTTGGAGATTTGGGTAGTGGGCACCTTTGGGGCCTATTATTCTGCTGATCCCGGGAAATGAGCCATGATGGAGGCTTGGATGGTGCCAGTGGGACTGGAGAGTGGTAAGTACATTGGGGATTTATTTTGAGGCAGAACCACAAAGACTTGCTGATGGAGGATGTGGGGCTGTGAGGGAAAGACTAGAATCAAGAGGGTGCCCTTTACTGAGATGGGGAGAGAGGGCAGGCTTGAGTGGGGAAGAGAGGCCAATCAAGGAGTTTTGTGGCCATGATTATTTCGAGTTGCCCACTGGAGAGTTGAGGGGACATGTCCAGCAGGCAGCTGGATGAATGAGCCTGGAGTCAAGGACAGAAGCTGGGCTAGTCATGTGAGTGTGGGGGTCTCCAGATCCAGAGGTAAGATGTAGCCACAGGACAGGATGAGAGCATCCATGATGTCAGGAAGAGCTGAAGGTCATGGACTTTTAAAGATGGAACCAAAGAGGAGAAGCCAGCAAAAGCATACACTACTCCTAAAACAGAGATCTGACCTCATCACCCAAGGCCTAGACACTTCTCTCCTCTTAGCAATTAGTTTCAACATCAGCACTTGGGAATAGAGAGGGTTCTCACCATGAGTGGGTACTCACTCTATGCTAAAAATAGTGCTAAATTCCTTACATACATTATTACATTTCAGACCCCCTTTCTTCTCTTCCTCTTTCCCTATTTTGGGGGAAGGGTGGGAATGATGGAATTAGGTTGAGTGTGGAGGGTAGGAGAGGTGGGGGTGGGGTTGAGTGTGGAGGGAGAGGTGGGGTGGGGTTGAATGGGGAGAGTGGGAGTGGTGAGGATGGTGTTGAGTGTGGAGGGTGGAAGTGGTGAGGGTGGGGTTGAGTGGGGAGGGTGGAGTGGTGGGGGTGGGGTTGAGTGTGGAGAGTGGGAGTGGTGGGGTGGGGTTGAGTGGGGAGGGTGGAGTGGTGGGGGTGGGGATGAGTGTGGAGGGTGGTGGTGGGGGGGTGGGGTTTAGTGTGGAGGGTGGAATGGTGGCGTAGGGTTGAGTGGGGAGGATGGAGTGGTGGGGGTGGGGTTGAGTGGGGAGGATGGAGTGGTGGGGGTGAGATTGAGTGTGGGGAGGGTGGGAGTGGTGGGGTGGGGTTGAATGTGGAGCGTGGAGTGGTGGGGTGGGGTTGAGTGTGGAGGGTGTTGTGGTGGGGTGGAGTTGAGTGGGGAGGGTGGAGTGGTGGGGTGGGGTTGAGTGGGGAGGGTGGAATGGTGGGGTGGGGTTGAGTGTGGAGGGTGGGGGAGTGGTGGGGTGAGGTTGAGTGTGGAGGATGGAGTGTTGGGGTGGTGTTGAGTGGGGAGGGTGGAATGGTGAGGGTGGGCTTGAGTGGGGAGAGCGGGAAACCACTTAGACTTTGTTGTTTTTTCCAGCCAAGGTAGGAACTTTGGCTTTTTATTGAGATCAAAGGGAATGCATGAGGGGCGTGGACAAGGGCTGGCGGGCTGCAGGTGGAAAGTGCATGCAGTGGGAAAGTGCAGCCGCCGGGTCCAGGGTGCATTTTAGAGAGGACAGGCTGGAGGTCATGGTGTGGTCCAGAAGAAAGCTCAGGAACTGGAATCATGGTGTTAGTGGTTTAGAAAAGTGGTCCGATGCCAGAGGCTAAGTCACTTGGCTTGGTTCACACACCAGCAAGTTCAAACCCAGTTCAGTTGTGTTGCAAAGCCAATATGCTAAGTCACCATAATTTAACAACAGGTTTCCCCTCAAGGTATCATGACATTTTTGTTTTGGGTCTCAACCAACCAGCATTTGTCAAAGAGAGATGGAGAGAGAGCGAAGGAAAAGAAGGAAGGAAGGGAGGAAGGGAGGAAGGGAGGAAGGGAGGAAGGGAGGGAGGAAGGGAGGGAGGGAGGGAGGGAGGGAGGGAGGGAGGGAGGGAGGGAGGGAGGGAGGGAGGGAGGGAGGAAGGAAGGAAGGAAAGAAAAATAGAATAGAATAAAATCACAGTTTATTGCACGGAGTGAAGGGAAGGGCTGCTGTGTGCATATGTGTTTCTGTGCTGTATGCTTATCTGCAGATGCATGTACCAGGCTGTGATATGAAACCTATTTTTATGACTGGTTGTGGCTCCTCTGAGCTGCTATTGGGTTTGCCCTCCACCCCCTCTCACGCTGACTCTGGGCCCTTCAAAATGAGTCATAGACAGTCATTACCACTACCCCCGCCTCCAACCCGGACTCTGCTGTATACCTCATGGTTTCTGATAATACAGCATTGTGAAATCGGGGGAAGGCTGGCAGAGGGGCCCAGTCCAATCTGTGACCTGAGCTACCATGGCAGGGTCCAGGGCCAGAGGAAGGTGGTGTGAATCTCCAGTAATGCAGGTCCTTTCCAGGCCAGGCCCCTGGTCCCCAGGAGTGCGGGGCTGCCCGAGGTCTACTGCTGCCTTATCCAGAGCTGCCGCTCCCAGCGATGACTCAGAGTCCCTGTGGCCCCAGCATCATCCCTCCATCCCTGGCTGTGAGGCAGGAGCAAAGTTGCAGACCTGAGAGGCCTTTAATTTGTTTGATATAAGACTTTGCCGCCAAAGTGCTTTGCCTATGAGGTCTGGCTTGGCCTGGCCTCTGAGAAAGAACAAACACAGTCCTCACTGGAAGGAACCTGGAGAACGGGAGAGGAGAGGCTGCTGCTGTCTGCCCTCCCAGCAGCAGGTATAAAGACAATGGGCTTCTAAGTGCCCTAGAGTCCCAGCTGTGTAATTTAAGGCGAGTTCATCTCTCATAGCCTCAGTGTTCTCATTTGCCAGTACCTGTCTTTCTCCTTCATAGCCACTGTCACTCTTGCAATGATATCAATGCTTACATTTCAGATAGATTCCCAGCCAGGTTGAAAGGAACGTCAAGACCCTCCCTTTCTTATCACATATGTATCAACTCCCTTCTACCTTGCCTCCCTCCACTTGGAGCCAGTTCTAACTGGTGAAATGTAGCCAGAGGTTCCTGGATAGGCTTTCCTTCTCAAGTAAAGCCTGGCTCAGAGAAAACCACTGGTCTCTTTCCTTTTCTTCCTCTAGACATGAACATGGAGCAGGAAGGAGCATGGAGAAGACAAGAACAAGACTCTCAGAAGGAAGTGGTGTGGCTGGAGCCATAAGAACTGGTCGTGGAGGAGGTGAGGAGTGTGGGAGAGGTGGGGGTGTGGTTGAGTGGGCAGGG
This sequence comes from Macaca thibetana thibetana, assembly GCF_024542745.1. NCBI lineage: Eukaryota > Metazoa > Chordata > Mammalia > Primates > Cercopithecidae > Macaca > Macaca thibetana. Next base: position 23,595,009 of record NC_065597.1, on the reverse strand, counting down.
TGGGAGAGGTGGGGATGTGGTTGAGTGGGGAGGGTGGGAGTGGTGGGGTGTGGTTGAACGGGGAGGGTGGGAGAGGTGGGGGTGTGGTTGAATGGGGAGTGTGGGAGAGGTGGGGGTGTGGTTGAGTAGGGAGGGTGGGAGAGGTAGGGGTGTGGTTGAGTGGAGAGAATGGGAGAGGTGGGGGTGTGGTTGAGTGGGCAGGGTGGGAGAGGTGGGGATGTGGTTGAGTGGGGAGGGTGGGAGTGGTGGGGTGTGGTTGAACGGGGAGGGTGGGAGAGGTGGGGGTGTGGTTGAATGGGGAGTGTGGGAGAGTGGGGGGGGTGTGGTTGAGTAGGGAGGGTGGGAGAGGTAGGGGTGTGGTTGAGTGGAGAGAATGGGAGAGGTGGGGGTGTGGTTGAGTGGGCAGGGTGGGAGAGGTGGGGATGTGGTTGAGTGGGGAGGGTGGGAGTGGTGGGGTGTGGTTGAATGGGGAGGGTGGGAGAAGTGGGGGTGTGGTTGAGTAGGGAGGGTGGGAGAGGTAGGGGTGTGGTTGAGTGGAGAGAATGGGAGAGGTGGGGGTGTGGTTGAGTGGGGAGGGTGGGAGTGGTGGGGTGTGGCCTGGAGATACAGCAGCCACTTTTGGACCATGTGGATATTTGAAAGACATGAAGAACAGAATGATAGAAGCACATTTGTGACATTGTGACATACAGCAGACTTTATGCCCACCTTTTGATTTCTTACCTATTTAAACACTGAAATCTGGTCTTTTACTTGTAGGCAAATACAATTTCTGACTTACATAATGACATACTCACAAGAAGCCTCTCCTTGAATGTAATAATTCAGCAAACAGTTATGGAGTCCTTACAATGTGCTAGTGGAACTTTGAAGATGAATCCAAATTTGGATCCCGGCCTGAAAAGGCTCAAAGTCTAATATGGGAAGTAAGAAATGTAGAATCCATATAACGACGGGGTCTCCCCGCCCCTTAAGATCTAGTTATGAGTAGCTGCAATTTCTGTGAATTCCAAGGTGGTTTTACCACCTCAAGTTCACATTTAGATCTGACTTCTGGCTTCTTTTAGGAAGTTCCCATCTCTAAATCTCATCTCTGTTCCTTTATTTCTGCCAGCCTGGATCCAAATGTGAAACTTATCTTCTTTTATTAACCAATCAACCACCTCCTGCCAAAACAACAACAAGAACAACAACACAAAAAACAAAAACAAAATAAAACAAAACTCGGCGTACACAAGACCTTTGTTTCTACAGCAGACTTGGCTAAAGGTTTGGGCATGCATACCCCCAAAATTAAAAAATGGAAAATTGAACACTTCTGTCCTTCAAAGTTATTTGGTCTCTCCTACAGGGTCTTGCCTTTATCTCCGTTCTCCCCACACTCCCACCACCTCACTTAATCCCATGGCATGCTACATCCTTGAATAAATATGCCCAAGGCAGATGTGGTAATGAAGATTGGTTGAGAATTCTGAAGGTAGACGTCCCAGACGCCAATCACACAATTTCTCTGTGGCTCACTTTTCTTATCTGTGAAAAGGGAGCTAATTACCACCAGCCCCAACCCCAACAAACCCACCTCACAGAATGGGGTGAGGATTCAGTGGGCAGTCCCTGGCATAGGGGCCACAGGCTCTATGACACTGAGTATCATTCATATTCTAGTTCTGTATTCTGTGTCCCCTATTGACCCAAGACAATTTCATTTAAAACAGAAAAAGCTTCTATCTCAGGTAGAAAACCCATCAATCATCACTGGGTGTTGTCTTCCAGCGATTCTGAGCAGAAACAACAGGGAACGTATGTCTTCATGTGACTCAGTGAGCAAAGAGATGGAGTCTTTTCCAAGAAGAAAGTGGGAGGTTTGGGACCACTGACATATTTGGCCCACTGATTCCATTCCCCTAGACCAACACATGTTCGTCAAATTGAATCACTCTTATGGGGAATTCAACGGAACTCTGGTGCCCATTGCATTAGTTTTTGATGATGGAAGGCTCTTTGTGAACTTGAACTTGAGGGGTCTGGCTACCCCTCTGAAATGTCTTTTTTGAGATAAAATCATATGACATAAAATTCACCCTATTAATGTGTACAATTCAGTGGTTTTTAGTATATTTACAATGTCGTGCCACCATCACCACAATCTAATTCCCAAACATTTTTATGTCTTTAAAAAGCAGCCACCCCCCATTCCCCCATCTGTAGCCCAGGGCAATCCCTAATTTGTGTTCTGTCTCTGTGGCCTCTCAGAGACTTCTGGCACCAATCTCTCCAGTCTATGAGCTGTGAACTCCCTTTTTAGCAGATCTGACCCTGACACCTGCTATCTTACCTTTGCTTCTGGACACCCAGATTGAATCTTCCCTAAAAACCAACTTTGCATTGTTTGCCCAACATTTGAACCTCCTTCCTATATTTGCATAACTGCTCAGTGTATGACTCATTGTAGGAGGAGTCAGTGGCTATCTTTCTCTATTAAGGCTCCAAAAGATAGATTCATGCTTTCCCAGACTTCCTTGCAACGAGTCCTAAGATGGGTGTGCTAGGCTCAAGCTCAACCAATGACCATGAATCTGGAGCCAGTGGCCTGAAAAGTCAGGGGCAGTGAAGAATCTTTGCTGGTAGTGTGGTGGTAGCAGTAGTAATGTCAAAGGCCTACCGGCAGCCGGGCTGTGGGCCCATGGCAGTAGGACCATGCTCAGTGGCACTAATGTCTGCACTGGGCTGGCTGTTTCTGATTTTGGTCATCTCCTAGACTCCCTTGTTCCTGGCCACTGTTTAAGCTGGTCCTCCAGCCTTCTTGGCTGTTGAGTGAGCTAGATCCTATCTTTAAAATAGATTTCCTTTCAATTAAAATCATCCAGAGGTGGTTTCCACGCCTGCAGTCCCCATCTGGAAGAAGTATTTTATGAGTAGAGTCTTAACCAGAATGGGCCATAGGGTTTTGCCCCAGAATACCGCAATTGAGAGGACACCATATTTTGAAGCTTGAACTCGCTTCCCCATGCTCTTCCTTATTCCTGTTGCAGTGCTGAGCTGGCCTCTTCTTCTGGGAGCAGTGCCTTAGCAGCAGGTGGACAAAGATAGAGACGGAGACTTAAGATCAAAGGCACTGAGTGTCTGACCAGGGGTCCTTCCATGAGGGAGGAGAGCAAGCCCCTCCTCTGTTTCTCTGAATTTCCTTATTTAGAAACTGAATTTCTGGGCCAGGTGTGGTGGCTCACACCTGTAACCCTAGCACTTTGGGAAGCTGAGGTGGGTGGATCACCTGAGGTCAGGTGTTTGAGACCAGCCTGGCCAACATGGCAAAACCTCGTCTTTACTAAAAATACAAAAAGCAGCCAGGCATGGTGGTGTGCGTCTGTAATCCCAGCTACTCAGGAGGCTGAGGCAGGAGAATCACTTGAACTTGGGAGGCAGAGCTTGCATTGAGCTGAGGAGCTGAGATTGCGCCATTTCACTGCAGTCTGGGCAACAAGAACAAAACTCCATCAAAAAAGAAAGAAAGAAAGGAAGGAAGGAAGGAAGGAAGGAAGGAAGGAAGAAAGAAAGAAAGGAAGGAGGGAGGGAGGGAAGGAAGGAAGGAAGGAAGGAAGGAAGGAAGGAAGGAAGGAAGGAAGGAGAAAGAAAGAAAGAAAGAAAGCAATTGAGGGCCGGGCGCGGTGGCTCAAGCCTGTCATCCCAGCACTTTGGGAGGCCGAGACGGGCGGATCACGAGGTCAGGAGATCAAGACCATCCTGGCTAACACGGTGAAACCCCGTCTCTACTAAAAAATACAAAAAAAACTAGCTGGGCGAGGTGGCGGGCGCCTGTAGTCCCAGCTACTAGAGAGGCTGAGGCAGGAGAATGGCGTGAACCCGGGAGGCGGAACTTGCAGTGAGCTGAGATCCGGCCACTGCACTCCAGCCCGGGCGACAGAGCGAGACTCCGTCTCAAAAAAAAAAAAAAAAAAAAAGAAATTGAGTTTCTGGCTGCTTGTTATGGTTTGAATCATGTCCCCACAAAACACCTGCTGAAGTCACACCCTCAGTATCTAAAAATGTGATCTTCTTTGGAAATAGGGTTGGTGCAGATGTAATTAGTTAGGATGAGGTCACACTGGAGTAGGGTGGGCCCTTAATCCGGGAGGGCTGGTGTCCTAATGAAGAAGGAGGATGACACAAAGACAGACACACAGGGAGAATGCCATGTGACCATAAGAGCGGAGGTTGGAGTGGTGCCGCTACAAGCCTGTGATTGCCGGTCACCACAAGAGCTAGAAAGATACAAGGAGGGATTTTAGCGTCAGGAACTATGAGGAGCATTTATGTTGTTTTAAGCCACTCAGTTAGAGGTAAAATTCCTGGCCATACCTCTGCTTAACAGGACAGCCTTGGAAGCAGACAGAATGGGGTTTGAGTCTCAGCTCTGTTATTACCCGCTGCATGGGTTCGGAGGTAAGCTGTTTACCTCCTTGGCATCTCCATTTCCTCATCTGCAAATCAAAGATGAACATAGCTCCTTCAAAGACTGTTAAACATTTAGAGGAGCGCACGGCACATAAATGGCAACTATTAATATGAAAGAACTGCTTCCTGTCAGTATCTGGCCCCAATGGTCGCTTCCTGTTGAGGGAAACAAGTCTAAAGCCTGCTCTTAGAATACAGATTGGTGCCGTGGATTATTCAGATACAATGAATCTTCTTTTTTTAAGAAAAGAGATAATTCTGTGTTTGCTATATTTTTCCTTCCTATTTTTTAACATCTTTCTGCACTTTTGGTTTATGGTGCAGGAAGCCCTCTTTACCCAGAAAAGTGGGTGCTACCTCCTTCACATGGGGTGCTACCTCCTTCACATGGGGTGCCTACTGTTGCCCAAGGACAGAGCCTCCAGCCAGCCAGGGTAGAATGGAGAGGGTGCAGGTGCTGCCCAGGCCAGTAATCTAGCTGCTGATCTGGGGATAGTCAAAGCAACCGGTGGCTTTAATATCCGCTCTTCACAGCTTCATCTCCACTCGAGATGGCTGTGCTGATTGTAATGCAATAAAGCTGGAGTTTTGCGGGGAGAATGCTGTCCCTGGTTATTTCATTTAGAAGCCATCGTAATACTCTTCCGGGAGAGATAAGAATGATTTAAGTAATTCAGGACTCCAGGAGTCCAGGACATTTATGGTTCCTTCTAACCCTGGGGAATTTTATGATTTGAGGCCTACGGCCACAGAGCAAAGCCAGCCTGCTGTTGATATGGGGAACAGATTTAACAGGTGTGAGCGCCTGTCGGTGCCAGGTGATTTATATACAACTGTCCACGTTTACCTCGCAACAACATTTAGGGAACATCAGGCCAGGTTCCCCAGAAGTGGACCCTGTATAAAGATTCCTGTGGCCAGACACGGTGGCTCATGCCTGTAATCCCAGCACTTTGGGAGGCCGAGGCAGGCGGATCACCTGAAGTCAGGAGTTGGAGACCAGCCTGGCCAACATGGTGAAACCCTGTCTCTACTAAAAATACAAAAAGTAGCCAGGCATGGTTGCGGGCGTCTGTAATCCTAGCTATTTGGGAGGCTGAGACAGGAGAATCGCTTGAACCTGGGAGGCAGAGGTTGCAGTAAGCCGAGATCACGCCGCTGCATTCCAGCCTGGGCAACAGAGACAGACGCTGTCTCAAAAAAACAAAAAACAAAACAAAAAAATCCTGTGCACGTGACTTATTAAGGAGGAACTCCCAGTGGAAACTGGCAGAGGAGATGGGGAGAGGGGTGAAAAGAGAAAGAAGCCCAGGACGAGTGTGATTTCAGGCTGAGACCTGTGCAGGGGAGCTTGAGTTTGCTCCTGCAGGGGAACCCTGGAGCATACCGTGCACCTGTCCTGGATGCCAGAAAGCTGGACTTCCATACCCCTGCTCCCACCAGTCACTGGCTCTGTGCCTTGAGGCTCAGCACAAATAAACTCCCAGGCACCTGTGGTTCCCATCTGTGCCTATAAAAGGCTTTAGTAACCCAAGGGCAGGTGGATGCAAAAGTACCCAAGGCCAGCAGACGAACATGGAGCAGGAACAAACAGAATATAAGGACATCTGGGTGGAAGTCACCAGTGCCTGCACATGGAACTGTGAAGATCACCATTTTTCAGATTAAGAAACTGAGGCTCACAGTGTGAAATAACACTCTCTGGAAAGGTGAGTGACCAGGTCTGGATTTGAACCTGTAATTCCAGAGTGTTTGTTCTTTCCACTGAGATTGCTAGATTGCTGGTGTCTGGGGTCCGGTGGCTGAAAGCATTGACTTCTGTTGTTTCTTTTTTCTGTTAAAAATATTTATGTTACAGTTTTCATGCCTAAAAAAGCAACAAATAGCAATGAGAACAAGTGATTTACTGCTCATACATAATGTGGACAAATCTCACTAGAGCTCTGATGATTGAAAGAAGCCTGACACAAAAGAGTGAGATTCTCTTTATACAAAGTCACACACACACAGAGAAAAAATTCATCTCTTGTGATAAAAGTCAGTCTCTTGGTGACTCTTGCGGTGAGCATTAGGAACCGAAAGGGAGCCCCAAATGTATCTCTTGGGAGCTGGTCATGTTTAGGGTATTTTTTGAGTGTTGGGTACACGAATAGATTCAGTTTGTTAAAATTACTCAAGCTATGAATTTAAGGGATGTGTGCTTTCCATATGCAGGTCTTGCCTCAAAACAAGCATAAATTGAAGAAAAAAGTGAAAAGGTAGAAAGGGAGAAAATAAAATTGGGTATAATCCCACTCACTCAGAAATCACTGTGATTAGCCAGGCATGATGGTGGGTGCCTGTAATCCCAGCTACTTGGGAGGCTGAGGCGGGAGAATGGCTTGAACCTGGGAGGTGGAGGTTGCAGTGAGCCGAGATTGTGCCATTGGACTCACTTCAGCCTGGGTGACAGAGTGAGATTCTGCCCACCCATCCCCCCAACCCACAAAAAAAGAGAGAAATCACTATCATTAATGTTGTCTTGATGTATATCTTGTAAAATGTTCCCACATGTGCACACACGTGCATACACATCCGCAAACATATGTGATGGAGTTTCTGGCTGTGTTGGGGGTGATTATCCTAACCTGGAGGGTGGACCATCTTGTCTTCTGTACTAACAGGAATAGGAAGTAAACCAGGGTCAGTGGTCTTGGAAGAGCTGGGAAGGGATAGGTCCGAGAGACTCCAGATGTCCCAAGTATCTGCAAGGTGGAGCTTCCAGTGATGAGTGCTTTCATTTAAAACATGTGTCCCTATTTGCATCCCCACCACTGCCGGTGTGGATTGTGGCCACATTCACAGTTCATTTGCTGTTTTATTCAACAGACATTAGCTGAGCACAGACGAAGTGCAGATACTGAACAATGCACAGGATCTGGGGAGACGGATAATGAGACATAAGACTTAGTTTCTGACCTCAAGAGGCTTTGAGTCAAACAGTGTGGCTCTGAGCAAGTATTGCCCTCACAGAAACCTCCTTTTCCTTATCAGAAAAATGGGATTAATAAGGCCTGCCAGGCTAGGTAATTTTGAAATCAAATGAGGTGAATTCATGAATAACTAGAACAAAGCATGGACTCCATTACTCTACACCGCAGTGCACACATGCTGTAGGACCTGGTTTGAGCCCAGGTTGTGTTCACACTGGGATCCAGGCATATCTAGCTGATGGATAAGCTGGCTCTATCAGAAATATATTCGCATGGATGTTCAAGAAAGAACTCACCCTAAGTGAAGAGGAAGTCAAGGCAAGTAGGCTTAACCCAGTGAGACCAACTTTTCTGAGTAGAAGAACCATTCTGACTAGAGAATGAGGTCTATACCTCATTAGTGGAGGTTTTGGAATGTGAAAACTCAAAAGAGTAGATTTCCCAACGTGTCTAAGTGGGACTCTCTTCATCTAATTTCAGATGGACCTTGTAGGTGCCAATCATGCGTGGGAGGATCACGGTAGTGGCAGGTGAGTGGGGTCGTACCCTCTAGCTCAGTGGTTCCTGTAGGAAGTGTCTGTGATGTTCAGAACTCAGTAGTTCTGGGAGGAATGGCATTGTCCTGTGGACATGTGAGTGCCAAGAGAAGAGGGTTGGAGGAGGTGAAGGGGAAAGTTATGGAGATGCCACATGGGAAATGGCTGGACTGGCTCACTGGCAGCCTGAGGCTCCCCTGAGAACTCACAAATGCTTGGGGCATGAAACCTGGCTGGGGAATCAGGATTCCCTACTTTGGGTGGATTTTACAGGAGTCTGCTGCTTTCTCTTTCTTTTTGTCAGGATGGGGGCATACCTTGACTTATATACAATAGTCTTTTTCTTCTCTCAGGGTTCCTGACTGGCTGTGGGTGGCCTGGACTTGGCAGTGGAGGGACATTCATTCAGAGAAGAGGGATGGAGCCGCTGTGTTCACCCACATTCCGAATTATAGCCCCTTTCCTCCAGGGCATTTGCTGGGGGTGGGGGTGGGCGGGATAAAGTTCCTTGACTTGGAGTAGTGCTCCTCAAACTTTAATGGGAACGAGAAACTCCTGGGGATCTGGTTAAATGCAGATTCTGACTCAGTAGGTCTGGGGTAGGGCCTAGGATTCTGCATTTCTGACAAGCTCCCAGGTGGTGCTGGTGCTGCTGGTCCCTGACCACACTTGGAAAAGAAAGACACATGAAGTGGTAATCAGAATCCTGGGAATCTGGATTTTTAAGTACCAGGATTTTTAAGTATCATAACTTGCTGTTATGATCAGGCAAGTGTAGAAAACCCTGGAATAGATCATCTTGAACAATAAATTAAGCTGAGATTTGAAAGGGTGTTTTTAATTCAAGTTTTTATGAAGTATCTACTTGGTGCTGGTTAGATCTGGGAGGGGCTTGGAACACTGTCCAGGTATATTGAGACTATTCAGTAAATAAAATTTGTGAGTTTTGGTGGGAGAAAATGCAGGGAGAAGAGAGATCCTTGTTTGTAAGTCACTTGCAGATGTGAAGAGAGATGGAAACCCACACACCTAACTGATTTTGCAGGAGGTGGCCGTGGTGGTAATTTCAGACAGCTCCAAAGAAAGAATGAAGTCGTCAGACTTGACTAGGGGAGTAAAGCTGGAAGGATCTAGGGTGGCCTGACAGTATCAAAACTTTCAAAAGGCCATCCCAGTTCTGGCTTGAACCATTGCAAATGCAGAATTTGTATTGCTTCGTTCAGTGGTTTCCTAAGTCTGCTTGTATAGCCCTCGGGTTCCATGAGAATCTGGTGAGGATCACTGTGTGTTAAGTGTGGAGTGGCCAAGGGCAGGATGAGAGAATGGCATGGAAAAGGAGCCCCGTCCTGCTTCATGCAGAGTAGCTTTGCTAGCCTTTGATCAAGGTTCTGTGTGAGCAAAGGCTACTATTTCCTAAAGCAAGATTTGAAAAACCACTTGCCTAGAGTGTACCCTCCTTTGGGGTTCCTTCTGTCCAGACAGTGCTTTCCCTCTTCTTTCCATGATAACCTCCTATTATGCCTTGATAGTCCAGCTCAGGTATGTCTGTCCTAATTCAACTGTCTGTAAACACCATGCACACCAGTAGTCCTTTTTCTGCATTTCCACTGTCCCTCACCCATACTTCATGTGCTGCTATTAACTTATTGTATTGAACATGTACATCTCTGCATGCCTATTTCCATTATTACAGTAGGAGCTCCTTTAGGCAGACATGACCTCACCCATCTCTGTTCATGGGCATAAAGTGTGCCTGGCTTAAAGTGATTATGGTTAAATGCTTGCAGAATGGGATGCCACCTGGTTAATGGTTCCCTGATTAAGAAGCACACCTTCTTTCTGTTAGAGCCTTAGATGGAGCCAGCGTTTTTATTAATTCAAGATTTCATAAATGGTTAATAATCTCTCTTTGCCTCTTCTGGAAATTGCTAGGTTTGGCAAGAACAAGTAAACACGTCCGATAATATCCCCTTTCCTGTCCTCCTGCCCTCACTGTTGGTGTTGTGTTTTAAATTTTTTTCTTGGAGAGACTAGACATTTGCTTACCTCCACTTCCCCTGAGATATGATCAAATACCCAACGCAAAGGTTCAGAGTTGGTGAACAACTAAAAGCTCATATTGAATAAAAGATCTGGCTGCTGACACCATTTGGGACATTGCAGTCTGATGATTCTTTCCCCAGAGATGTGGGACTTGCTGATACAGGCCTCCCATTTATGCTCCACAAAGGGTACAGCTGAGACAGCTGGAGCCTATTCTGAGAAGCTCGGCCTTCTGCTCTCCTGACATTGATCAGGAGGCTCCAGATATTTCCTTGAGGCTATTCAAGAAGCAGAAAGTTGTGCAGGAGCAGGTACACAAGGAGACCTGTGAGAGTCAGTGACCTGCCTTGATTCATTTTGCAATGTGAATTGAGAACTTCACGTTTTCAATCTGCTAATTAATTGGTCAGGATCCTGTCTTGAGTATTTTCAGGGGATTTAGCTAACTCTGTGTACTTCAAAGGCACTCATTACCTTGGTGGACCTTTTTGCAACCAATCTTGTGATCCAGGGAGCAGTGTTTCTAAGGTAGGAAAATAGGATGTGGACAAACATCAATCGTTTAACCCTCAGACACTGGGCACCCGCCATGTGCTAGATTTTTCTGCCAGGTACTGGGGTAAGAATAAGGCAACGAAGAAGCTTAATGGTCTTTCAAAAGCATGACCAATTCAACTTCTCTTGATTGTTGAGTCAATGTAGTTAGTCAATGCAGACCAGAAAATCAGTCTGATGGATTGAATTGGCCAACCAGTCTAGACAAAATAGAAAAGCTGGCTGTATGTGTAGGCAGTATGGAGACAGGGGAAGAAGGAATGGTTCAAACTGGTTATAAGTATAGACAGTGGGAGGAGGATAAAGCATATAACAAACTAGTTTTATGTGTAGACATAATGGGATAAAGTGTAGGCTTGGTGAACACACAAAACAGTAGATGTAGTCTTGATGGGAAAGTTAATCCTTTTGGCAATTCCAGATGTGAGGATATTCCATGAACGGAATGGTGATGTGAAATCCTGTTGATTCAGATGGATGGTTGATTGCTGGAGATCTGAGAGGCTTTGATGAAAATATTAGGAGTAACTTATCTATCAGGTGAACCTCATCAGATATTGTTAATTGTCAAAATTATGATACTGATTGTATTTATAGTGATAACATAACTGCCATGATGGTCATCTCTCAGCACTTATTGGTTCTCCAGATAGTATTGATGATGGTGATGATGATAATAGCAATAATTGTTGAACATCTACAAAATGTCAGATGCTTTCTACGATTTTTTTTAGTCTCCTAACAATCTACAATGCAAGATTTACTGCCAGTATTTTACAGGTGAGGATTCTGAGATCAGAGATGTTAATTTCCTTGCCAAATATCTGGTGAATACACGATGCAAGGGACTGGCTACCAGTGTGTGCTGGAATCAAGTATTGAGGTTTGGGTGCCTCTTTTGACATTTAAGAACTTGATTGACCTTGGGCAATCTGTGAAACTTCTCTGTGCCTTAGTGTTCTTATCTGTAAAATGAGAATGTTGTGAGGATTTAATGTGCCTGTCACATAGTAAATGATCAACAAATGTTAGCTGTTGCTGTCTATGTTCTTCTTGTTATTTTTATTATTGATGGCCAGGCTGTGAGCCAAAGACAGACCTGTCTGGCTACAAAGCAGTATCCTTTCTTCTGTACCTCACTGCCTTCTGGCAAAAAGGGTGAGTAGGAAGTCAGGTTATTCCATACTGTACTTTATCCCTTTTTTCTAGCATGTGTAGCTCCACCGCTCCAGACGCTCTCGGACACCTGGAGTGCTGCTTCGGAAATGCATCTGCCCAGAGTTCAGGTGGCCCATTCTTTTTCTAGCCAATGACAGAGGCAGAGGCTAGTCACCAGGTGGAAATAAACTAAAGTCCCTGCTTCCCAGTGAGAGTGACACCTCAGTGTCTCTCTGTCCCCCAGAGCTCCACCTCCTGACAGGCCCATCAGTGCCCTGTCTTCCTGGCTGGCCATATTGGAAGCGAGGGAGGGAGTGACCATGACCCCATTGCTCAGGGCCTCTGATTAGTGCTCACTTCCTGAGCTGGCTCCACTTCCTCTACTGTGTCTGATTAAAACAGCCAGGGGCGACCCAAATATAGCCCAAAATTGTTGGTTAAAATCTTTTTGGTTTCAGGCAACAGAAACCTACTCTGGTGGTGTATACAAAATACAGAACTTATTGTAAGACCTCAGGGCTGTCACATAGAATCCAAGTGCCAAAATGCAGCTGAGGACCCAGAAAACTGCAGGGAGCCCCTGGAATGAACACTGTACCTCTCGTTCCATGTCACGATGCACAACTGCAGCATTCTTTTCTTCTTAGAACTGGCTTTCTCTGCTGCTCCCGTGTGGAACACATGGCTACCCCCAACACCTGTGTTTTCATGCATAGGTTGAGCCACATGGAAATTTTCCTCTGACTGTCTTCCATATCTAAATACTAAGGAAACATCTCTGATTGGCCTCACCTGGACCACGTCTTTACCACGGACCAACCAGATGAAATTGCATTTGGATATTAAACATCAACAGGAATTCTAGTTGGGAATGTGGAAATGCTAACCAAATGACAAGGAAAGGGATTTACACAAAATTGTTCACCACAGGATCACCATTCTATAAACCTATTAATATTTACAATTAAAGATGAGAGGAGGCCACAGTGAGATGCATTAAATGGCTTGCATTGTGGTAAACTTTTATTTTGCTGCCATTGCTGTTATTAATAACAGTAATTGGCATCTATGCTGTCCTGTATAGTTCAGAATTCAAGGCCGCTGTGGGTGGACATTCTTCACATTTGTAGACAGGAAAACTGAGGTTCAAAGTTGTTGACCCTGCTAATAAGTCAAAGAGTCAGACCTCAGATCTCATGTTCTCTCAACTGTATCGTATTGTTTCTCAAGTTGTAAAGTTGACCAAAGAGAGAGGATTTTAAAATTAATTCTGCATGTGGTGGGAGTGTTCCAGGCTGGTGAAATCTATAGAGGGAGCCCCGAAACCATATGTGCTGAAGGGAAATACAGAATGGAGGTTCCCTGGGGTAAGAAGCCAGGAGGAAGTAAGAAGATTCAGTGTTATCTTCTATGGGTTCAAGGAATGGCTGGGTGCATGGCTAACCCTCTATGTCAAATCTTGCATAAGAAATGTACCAGAAAAGATTTATGAACCTTATGTAGTCCAAACTGTCAGGGAATGCCTGAGTTTCCATTATTAGAGATGTTTTTGTATTACAGGAGTCATCTAGCCCCATGATTCTCAGAATTTGAGAGACCAACTTATCTTTGCAAGTCCCTCGTTGAAGATGTTATACCTCTCTGAAAGCTGTTATGCCCCCACATATGATCCATGTTTTCCTGTCTTTTTGTTTGTTTGTTTTGTTTTGAGACAGAGTTTCGCTCTTGTTGCCCAGGCTGGAGTGCAATGGTTCACTGCAACCTCTGCCTCCTGGGTTCAAGCGATTCTCGTGCCTCAGCCTCCCGAGTAGCTGGGATTATAGGTGCCCGCCACCACACCCAGCTAATTTTTGTATTTTTAGTAGAGACGGGGTTTCACCATGTTGGCAGGGCTGGTAACTCCTGACCTCAGGTGATCCATCTGCCTCAGCCTCCCAAAGTGCTGGGATTACAGGCGTGAGACACTGCGTCCGGCCTTTCTTGTCTTTTTCTTCAACAAAGAATATAAGACAAAATATTGGTTGAATGAATATCTATACGCAATTCACCTACACATGTGATAGTTTCCATTTCAAGGACATTACATTGTTTTCTAACATTAAAAGAGTGGAAATATTTTGCCCCATATCAAACACAAATTGGAGATAATTCTAATTTTTCAAAGACCAAGAGGGGAGACAAAATGTCCACCCTTAGTCTGTAGTAATTCTGGCTTTAGGAGAGAATAGGTAATGTATTTCAAAAGCCAGAACATACCCAGTCAGAGGGTCTCCTGGAGGCACTGCTCTGGAGACCTAGGCGGGTTCCCATCCATCCTCTACTCGGATAGTCCAGCCGTTCAGAGATGAAGATTTGGGAGCTCATAATGCTAATGATGTGTAAATTCATTTTCAGCTATTTTATTAAGCTGGTCTTTTCAGGTTCATTATCATTAATATTTGTGGTTGGAATATGTTCCTCCAGAGACTCTGCAAATAGCTCTTCTATTGTTCAGGTAAAATTTATAGCAAGTTAGACTAAGAGGGAGCACGATGGTATGGAGGGATCTCACAAGGGCATGAGCCCCTGATAATGTCATAAGTGCCAGTTCGATAGGCACAGCCAGACCAATACAAGTTCACATACCTGATGTCTTAAAGACACCTGACACCAGGCTCAGGTGAAATCCCCACCTGTAAAGCCAAAGGGTCGGATAGATGATCTCTATGGTTCTTTCCAAGTGTGAAAATTTGAGACTCTAAAAAGAATGGATTCCCCTTCACTAGTGTATTTTCTTGTCATTTAGATTCTAGCAAGACCTTGTTTGTGTTGCAAACTGTTAGCAGATGCTGAAGCTGTCCAGGGCTGAGTGAGTACCATGTTACTCAGGCTTCACTAGGCTGAAGGAAGAGGTTGAGATGAAGGCAGTCACTCACCTGTGTTGAAGACCTGCTCTGCAGCTTCATTTCCTGTCATTACAGACTGTGTCTGGGCCCAATCAGAGGGGCCTGTGGGGAATGGGGGGCAGGTGGCACTGGGGTCTCTAGGGTGAACTGGTTGTGAAATACCTGCTATTATAATATATGCAGCTTTTATATGCTATGTGTGTGTGCATATATATCTATATCTATAATATGTACTTTATAGAGATGAAACAAATATCATAAAATATTAACAGTTGTTGAATGTAGGTGAAGCTTGTATGCTGTTCCTTGTGCTATTCTTTCTAATCTTCCATAAGTCTGAAGTCTTTTAAAATAAAAAGTGTGGGAAAGTGGCCCCAAAGTCAGCTATGTGCCATAGCGTAGCTTCCCTATCCTACAATCCTTCTGGGTTTATTCATCCCACAGGTTAAGGCGGACACACTCCTGTTATACTTTGGGCTCATTTCCTTATTTGCTCTGTTCTCTCTGCAGACAGAGTCAGCAACCTCCTTATAATTGTGTGGCTTGATGATGTGCGGAGTTGTCCCTAAAACTCATTTGTATGTGTCTGGGGCTACTCCTCCTCACTACCCAAATAAGAGCCATTTTTGAGTGGTGGCAACAATGTTGGCAAAAGCAAGTATTTGTTGAATATTCACTGTGTGCTAGGCATTGTATCTGTATCAGCTCACCTGATTCTCATAAACAAGCCTTGGTTAGGTTTTCTTATCACCCTGTTTTATAAATGAGGCGATGAGGCTCCTAATGTTGACAAGCAGCAGAGCCAGAATTTGAAGAATCTAGGGCCAATGACTCTAAAACCTTCATTCCTGACCACGACTCAGCATGTCTCAGCCTGCAGCTGCATTGCAACAACCTGGAGAACATTTGCAAAACTGACATGTGCAGGCCCTGCTCCCAGGAGTACTGAGTTATGCAGTGGGGCTCCGACATCTGTTGCATGCAAAGATTTGGCTGTTTGGCTTCAGTCCCCCTTGTCTCCCTCAGCCTTGGGTGAGTTTCATCCATGACCTGTCTCCTCTCCCATCACCACTTGGGAGAGTAAATCCCTTTAACCTTAGGGATTTGGTGTGGCTCTTCCTTCTGCTGATACCACCGTCTGTCAGGGTTGGCTATGATAGTCTCACAGGGTGCAAATTGGGGCCAGTGGTGTGGCTGCACTAATAAACTTACCAGGCATCATTCTCACACTTGGCTTCATGTGGAGCTGTGGCAGGAACTTAGGTGAAAGTACCTGCGGACGCTTGCGTTGGGTAACCTGTGCCTCCTGACAAGAATCTTCTGGGGAAGGAGGACAGAGGCCCAAGGAGGAGGAGCAGGCTTCAGCTGTAGCTGTAATGTTTCATTTCTTATTTTTTGGATGAATCTCAAGAGAATGATGCACAGGGAAAAAGTCAATCCCTAAAGGTTACATATTGTATTTATTCCTCTTACTTTTTTTTTTTTTCTTTAGACAGAGTCTAACTCTGTTGTAGCTCAGGCTGGAGTGAAGTGGTGCAATCTTGGCTCACTGCAACCTCCACCTCCCTGGTTCAAATGATTCTCCTGCCTCAGCCTCCCGAGTAGCTGGGATTACAGGCATGTGCCACCATGCCTGGCTAGTTTTTGTACTTTTTAGTAGAGATGGGGTTTCACCATGTTGGCCAGGCTGGTCTCAAACTCCTGACCTCAGGTGATCTGCTTGCCTCGGCCTCCCAAAATGCTGAGATTACAGGTGGGAGCCACCGTGCCTGGCCTACATAACATTTTTGATATTAAAAAATTATATCAATGGAGGACAGCTTAGTGGCTGTCAGGGGTCAAGGGTTGGAGGGAGGTGCTACCAAAGGGCATCTGAGGAATCCTGCCAGGGATGCAAATATTCTGTGTCTTGACTGAGTCACTATCAATTTCCTGGTTGTGATACTGTCCTAGGGTTTTGGAGGATGTTTCTACAGGGGGAAACTGTATAAAGGGCACACAGAATCACTATATTATTTCTAAAAATTTCACATGAAACTTCAGTTATCTCAAAATGCAAAGTTTAGTTGGAAAAAAAGAGGATATAAAGCAAATGTGGTAAAATGTTAACATCTCTTCTTTGTGGGTTTGGGGTGCATAGAAATCTGTTAGATTTGTTGTTATTATTTTCATGATTTTCTGAATGTTTGCAACATCCAGTAAAAATCAAACCCTCTGGAGTTATATACTCAGCCTTATATGTATGAAACCTTGCCTAAGACTCATTCCTGGCCCCCTCAGACTGGTGTGCTAGAAGCACAAGTACGAGGGATGGAGGAGCTTCTTAGGTTGGCACTGGCCCCAGTGGCAACCATGCTTCTGACTCCCTGCTGTCCTTATTTAACCTGGGAAACCATTGAATACTCTTTGAGTATTGGGACTTTCTATTCTCCGTATAGCTCCCACAATGCTCTACTGAATCTCCTTGGTCTACCACAGAAATGGGTGAAATTCTACTTCTGTACTTGGTGACAGCTACTTCTAGACTAAAAGAATTGTCACAAGGAGCGCTGTCTTATTAGAATCCTTGGTTTTGTGTATTATAAGACAATAGAGACGTATATACCAGAATTCATTTATTGTATCACTAAAGTACAACTTCACAATATAATCAAAAGGGACTAAATGAGACATGCAGAACAGTTTAGATGTAGAAATAGAAAAGAATGTTTGAAGGGTCAGTTAGATTGAAATAGAATTTTAATAATCACGAGAGAGCCAAGTGTTTCTAACCCAGTGTCGCTTAGACAGCCTTGGCCATCGCAGGTCTATTCACATGGATTCTGAATGACGATCAGAAGATATTCCTTATCTATGGAGAGATGGACAAAATCAATTCACCCTTAATTTAAATTTAATCAAGGAATATTTCAACTAGACTGCTGTTCTCTTCAAAACATCACATGGACCTTATGTAGACAGATGGTTTCCCACCCTGGCTGCACATCAGAATTACCTGTTGAGCCTTTAGAAAATACCCATTTCCTAGGGCCTCAGAGATTCTGATTTCATTGGTTTGGGGTGGAGTTGCAGGAATGGAAAAATTTTTTAAAAGTCCTCCAAGTGATTTAATGTGTAGCCAGGGTGAGGACACTGGTGTAGAAAAAACTTCATTTAGTTTATTGGCAATTCTGATTTGATGGATTTACTATAGAGGTTTGTTCTAGATTAGTTTAGTGGCATAGGTCCCATGGTACAGTCATTTTGTAACATTGTGAACCTAATTCCTTCAGGGAAAGGAGTGTTTCTGTGGCTGCTCTTCTGGTAGACCTGGGAGATGTACTTTCCTCATAGGGAGGGTTTAAGAACCTATAGGCCTTGGGTTCACTGCCTACTTTATCTGCAGGACAGGGAACATTTCTCCCATTCTGCAGAGTCTGTATGCTAAGTTTGCTGAAAATGAGACCTACATTTTCTAAATTTTTCCATTACTAATAATAAATGCAAGTGGGCAAAATTCAACCTGTTCTAAAGTCATGGGGTCATATTAATTGCTAATTTCATAGAATTTTTAGGTTGGGATTTTTACATTCAAATATCATTTTGTAATAGAAGAATATTATGTTTTATATTGCATACTAAAATCTATACTTCCCATTCATAGAAACAAGGCTTTTTATCTTGCAAAGTAGAAAGATGATTTAACTAGGAAATGAAATGCCAAATTACCTGGAGCTACCATGATTTCATGTTTCTTTGATCTGATCCTAAGAAAAGTCAGGTCGTTCTGAGGATCAATATCACGAACTGTGCTTTTGGCTTTCATTGTTAGGTGATGAAGAAGGCCTGCATATTGAACAGTTGTTGAGTTGTCCAAGGTTGTTCGGATGGGAATACCTATTATGAAATTTAATTTTGGTTAATAATTTTCTGACTAGAAAAGTAATATGTACATTGTGAAAGTACTGGAAAACACTGATAATTGTAAAGTGGAGGAAAAAGTCATGGCTTATCACTCTCTGGTAACAATTTTAGTTTATTTCCCTCCAATCTTTTTGTCTCTGTAGATTTTTAAGTATAGTTGTGTGACACTATATTTACAAATTTGACTGTTGCTTTTTTCTTCATTAAAATTATAACATACGAGTTGTCCTTGTTGACAGTGTCATCAACATTATTTTTAATAACTGCATACTTACTATTTTATGGACATATAATACAGTCCATCTCCTATTGTTTGGTCATTTTGTATCTTATATTTTTTATATAGCTAATGGGGTGGTGATGAACGTTTTTGTGCATAAATCTTTCAGAAGCTGTTAACTGACTACTTGAGTACTAAGTTAACATATTTTTAGATGAAATGCACTCCCCCGAATATCTTGTCTATAGTGAGTCTGCTTTGAAGTGCTTGATCTGTGACATGGTGTTAGTCTTCTTCCCTGAGGCCAGAAACATAAAGGGATATCACCACACATGCTAGACGGTACATCAAAAGGGACTCCTCACACAGTATTTTGCAAACCTTAAATTTTATGTTAGAAAATGTGGTAATAGGAGCCGCGGTGGCTCAGGCCGGTTGCTCTGGCACTCGGGGAGGCGAGGCTACATGTTCGAGGCCAACCTGGTCAACATTGATTGAAAAAAAAGAAAATGTGGTAATAAGGATATTGTAGTTTTGCTGTGCATTCCCTGGTTTGCACTCATTTTTGGTGTAAACACTATTAAATTTGGCTACTTGTGTGCTCCATTGTTTGTTTGTTTGTTTTGAGACGGAGTCTCGCTGTCCTAGGCCCAGGCTGGAGTGCAACGGCAGGATCTCGGCTCACTGCAACCTCCGCCTCCTGGGTTCCAGCAATTCTCCTCCCTCAGCTTCCCAAGTAGCTGGAGTAGCTGAGACTGCGGGCACCCACCACCACGCCTGGCTAATTGCTGTATTTTTCGTAGAGACAGGGTTTCACCATGTTGGCTAGGCTGAACTCCTGACCTCAGGTGATCCACCCGCCTCATGTCTCCCAAAGTGCTGGGATTACAGGCGTGAGCCACCATGCCCAGCATGCTCTATTGTTCTGTTACACAAGTTTAAAACAGAAACTATTAACTGGAAAATTCTAGCCAGAAGAATATGCAAGTGTAATTCAATTCAGTTGAAATCAATCTAACTCAACTTGGAACACCCAGCATTAATGCCTATTATGTACCAGGCACTGTGGTAGGTATTTTACATATATCGTATCTAATGAGAGATTGCCTTCATATTATTATTATTATTTTTTTGAGATGGAGTCTCGCCTTTTCGCCCAGGCTGGAGTGCAGTGGCCGGGTCTCAGCTCACTGCAAGCTCCGCCTCCCGGGTTTACGCCATTCTCCTGCCTCAGCCTCCTGAGTAGCTGGGACTACAGGCGCCCGCCACCATGCCCGGCTAGTTTTTTGTATTTTTTTAGTAGAGACGGGGTTTCACTGTGTTCGCCAGGATGGTCTCGATCTCCTGACCTCATGATCTGCCCGTCTCGGCCTCCCAAAGTGCTGGGATTACAGGCTTGAGCCACTGCGCCCGGCCGCCTTCATATTATTTTGAGAAGAACTAGATAGCCAGAGAATTCCAGGGATTTGATTTGCAATGTGCTTTTATTTTAGGAGGAGATATGAAGGTGAATTTGGGATCGCTATCAAATTCCTTAGGTATCTGTATTAAGGGCACTCAAGAATGAGCCTAACATGGCTCCTGGTTTCCTTCAGAGAATGTAGCTCCAGAAACTATTAAACAAGAAGAGCACTTTGAAGAGTAGAAGAGTGTTACAAACTTAGGATTTTACCAGGTTTTCATAAAAATCTTGAAGACCATCAATTTTGACTTTGAAAAGACTGATTTCTCTTTCTTTTAAGATAACTGCTGTGTCCAGGATGTTTTGCTAAACAGTATGAGGATAATATTTACAGGAAAACCTATTCAATAAATAAAGCATCATAAAAACCTTGCTAATCTTTTAGTATGATTTGCTGGCCACTTTTTCCCTGGAAGGCAGTCAGCTGTCTTGCATACCTGAAGGTCACAAAACATGGATCTTTAACAAGCAGGAAATGGAAATGTGGCAACACGCAACCTTTGATGGGAACTTTTTGACGAGCAGTTTTATTTTGCATCCTAAGTAGTGACTACCTACTAAGGGTGCAATGCTCAGTAGCAAAACAAGAAATACAACCAGAATAAATTATTTAAAATGTAGGTGACAGGATTATGAATCAGATGCTCAGGTCTATTTAGTTAGTCTGTTCATGATCCAAGTCAATAAATAAAACAGCTAGCCTTTTTGAATAATAAGTGTGCACAGTGGAAACACGTGGAGTTTTTCGTATCTGCCATACACACTTGGAAAAAATCAATCAACAAATATTTATTGAACTCTTGCTTGGCACCATGTGAGGTAATTAAAAAATAATTTATTGAGAAGTAATTTTAGCATATGGTATAAAATTTACCCACTTCCCTTCTGAGAAACAACTACTGGTTTCTTAGAGCCTTCTAGAGACATTCTAGGTCTATTCAAGAATGTATGTGTTTGTGTTTGTAATTTTCATTTTAATGATACCATTCTCTATTTCGTACCTTGATTTTTAAATTTAATACTCTTTGGAAATTGTCTGATTCTGTACACGTAAGTCACACATATTAGTGACTGAATAATAGTCTTGTTGAATAGATGTTTTGTAATATACTTAATATGTCCTACTGATGAGCATTTAGGCTGTTCTCAATCTTTGACTTTTGTAAACAAGGCTACTTAATATGTCCTTGGTCATCTCATTTCACATTTGTATATATGTGTAGGATAATTTCCTAAAATGAAGCTCCTAGAACAAAGAGCATATGTATTCTAAAATTTGATGGCACTACTTTACTACTCTCTATGATCCTAGTAAGCCAGCACCCGTTATTTCAATTTGTCATCTTCAACTGTACATTTGTGCTCTGGTTGATAGATTGTATTTCAAAATAAAAGGAATTGGCTGGATGGCTGTTACAATCTAATGAAACTCAAATGATAGATTGTTAGAAATGTCAGGAATATTTAAAATTAAGAGCCTGTAGAAATCAGACTTATGTATATAAGAAAATATGACAGATCTGACTGCCTGGGGGACAAACATACATATTTGCCAGTATCTAATTCAATGATCAGTGTTGCAATATTGTAAACAACGAATGGTTTTATAAATGAGAATCCAATGCTAACAAAAATCTACTCTAATTAAAATATGTAGCATTGGGCTAAACTGGGAAGACTACTGTCTTCAATAGGAAGTCTACGTTTCAGTAACAGTGAAACCGAAGGACTATATTTAACATGGCATATGATGATATCCAAATGAATAAGCATGGTAGAAGTCTGACCTAACCACAAATATAATCTGAAAATGCTAAAATGATTTGCCTAGAATTAGTAGACCACAACTGCTAGTAGAAAACAGTAATACATAAAACATCATCTTAGCTAAATATTTTGGTATTAAATTTCATGGGACTTCCCAAAGCTGAAAAGCTACAAAGCTACACTGTAATAAATGACGCTTTCATCTAAAATTGAGTAGGTTGTTGAAACTGAGTATTTTATTACATTCTGGTCACATAGTTTACACCATATGCCATTAATAAACATCCTTGTCATATACTCTGGTTATTAATAATCCAACCATAAAAATAAGCCCCTTATTTATATTTTAGGGAAAACAGGTTAATTTGGCTTTCAGGTAAAAACTCTTAAGTACCCAGAAGCCTTGAAAAGTGTCCTGAATTCTAATATAAACTTATCCTAGTAGAGGTTAATTAGAAGTTAGTGGGTATTGAAAATAATATTTTGTTGCCTTCGGATAAGAGAAGTGTTAATTGAGGAACCTCAGGAAAATAAAGTGAAAATCACTTTTCGTCTCACTACTCAGGGTGATCACTGTAACATATCCCTACTCTTCCTTCTCTATTTATTTGAAGTGTATGTGTGCACCTGACCATAGATAGGATTAGAACGCGCTGGTGACCGCTTTGTTCTCTGCTTTTTTCATCTAATACTGTGAGTTTTCCCAAGACCCTAAATAGTCTTCAACCTTTTAAATAGAGTAATGTTCATCAAGTAAATATTATATAGTTACTTTAAAAATTCCTGTACTGTTAGGATACATTTATTTACTTATTTGTTCTATTTATTTATTTATTGCTATTACATATGATGCCTCAGTGAGTATCCTCATACCTAAATATTTTCATCATCACTCTTTAGGATAAATTGCTAGGAGTAAAATTGTAGATCAAAGGGGGTGAATATTTTTCAGACGTTTGGCGCATATCACCAGGATTACCTACTTTAGACCAAGATCTTCCAAAGAATAACATTAGATGAGTGGTTCTGGGTGTCACAGGTGAATGTACCTGTACAGGGTTGAAGACTGTCTCCCTAGACCCCCCAGATCCCCAAATTCAAGTCCAATATAAACCTCAGAAGGTGGCCTTATTTGGAAACAGGGTCTTTGCAGATGTAATTAGTTAAGATGAGGTCACACTGGATTCGCGTAGGCCCTAATCCAATAACTGGGGTTCTTATAATGAAACAGACAAGAGACACAAAGATGAGAATGCCACATCATGATGGAGGTGGAGATTGGAGTGATGTGTCTATAGGCCAAGGAACACTAAAGATTGACAACTACCAGAGGCTAGGAAGAGGTAAGGAATGATCCTTCCATAGTGTCTTCAGAGGAAGCATGAGCCTGCGGATATCTTGATTTCAACTTCTAACCTCCAGAACTGGAATAGAATACGTTTCTGTTGTTTTAAGTTACCAGGCGTGTTGTAGTTTGTTACTGCAGCCAAAGGAAACTAATGAATGACCTCTATGAAATCACATGGACGGCTCATCTTCGGAGCCATGGCAGAGTGTATGCAAATACCTGGAAATAAAATCAATGCAACCAGATCCATGTACTAGGGCTGAAATGCTTCCTGGAAATATTCTGCATAGTTCTTGACTTACCTGTAAGGCAGATCTTAAATCTTCTCTTCCCCTGATTATTCAAGCTCGAAAATTTATTATGTTCTATTATCTCTCTCATTCATTTGGCCTTGAGTTACTGGTTATAAAACAAATCAAATGCTTTATCTGTATAAATGAATTAAAAATCCCGACATTTTCATAACTATTTAATTACTATTAAGTGTTGGGTATTATGCCAAGCACTCAACAATTATTGTCTCATTTAATGATCAAAACCACCAGTAAAATAGGTTATTGTGCATTCTTAGTGGTAAGGAGTTGTAGTTCAGAATTTAAGCAGACTTTCAGTTGGTAGTTGCTCAATAAGTATTTACTGATGGATTTTTCCAAGGCACTGAGTTGGTAATGGACCAAATCCATGGTTGCACCACAAATTATGTAAAGTAGCTACTCTTATTTTAACTAATGCTCTGGAATTTCTGGCACCCCTTGTCCTTACAAGTGTCTGAATTAGCAATGAAACCAGCAGGAACTCTTAAGAGGTTGCCACCATAGCTGAGCATGGAGCAATGTGCCAAAGTAATGTGCCAAAGTAACATGCCAAAGTAAATGCGATGTGGATTCTTAACAAGGATTGTGCAGCAAGAGCAAGTTTTTGGTAAGTCTACAGATTTCATAGTTGGAAATGTATAGGCTCTTCTTATACTACATCCACAAAGAGTACATTATAAATGATATCATTAATTCTCAAAGATTTTTAAATAAAATATGTTCAAGGAACACGTTCCACTTAAAATAAAGACTGAAATTCTGTATGGTTAATAATGTTGAAACAAAAACAAACTACCATCAATGATACTCTCCCTATCTTCTATATGACAGTTTTTTTGGGCACTTCTGAAATATTGGCAGAGAATTACCAAAGCTTTAAAAAGTAAACAATGTATAGTGCTTCTTAGGAGTATATAGACATTTTTAGACATGTCTTCTTCATATTTATGTCCCCAGATCTTAGCAGAGTGTTTTTTATATATATATATGGACTAACACAGCAAACAGGTTCCTGGTTGGCTTCTGCATGTCAAGAAGATAGCCTGTGATATATTTACCTTCTGCATTTACAACCATAGTTCCAATAACCCCTTTATGGCTCTGGATCCTCTTTAAGGTTTCTTCCACCTCTGCCTGAAAGAGAACAGGAAGATAATTAACCAAAAGGGCCCTGTGGTAACTCCCACCCTAAGGAGAATAACGTTTGGAAAGATACCTACTCCCCTATCTCCATAACCTAAGGTGCCGAGTGTGATAATCTCAGATTTTTAAAAGACAGCTTTGAAATTGTCAAGTCCCACATAAATATACCTATATAAGACCTCGTGGTTACAATCCTGATAAATCTCAGTAAGACAGCTTACTGCCTCACAGGAGTTCACTCCATATTTATCTGTTTCCATTTACTAGAAAATTATTCTTTACATTGCATGGAAATTTGTCCCAGATTATCTTTCATTCATTGACCCTGCTGTATTCAAATGAAAATTCCTTTTCTACATTATAGTGCTTTAGATATTTATAGAGCTATATCATGGCCTCCCTATGTCTAAAAGTAGTCCTTATTGAGAAATCTTATTTTCATTACTGTGACCTAATCAGTTCAGATGATTAAATTTAAAGGATATTCTATAAAAAACAAAGTATTCCAGGATTCTAGGATTTTCTTGATAACTATAGCTTCCATATCAGTGCAAGCTGAATGTTCAACTATGAATGATTATTCTGGAATCTATTATTGTGTTTTAAACTCATTTGGAATCTTATGTGTAGACTGTATTGTACGTTTTCTTCCTCTCTAGAAAAGTCAAAGTCAAGAAGTATCTTTTCCAAACCTGCAAATTGTTCATGACTGAGCAATCTCTGGATATTCTGAGTTCAAACAGTATTCTGCAAATTCTCTTGATGAGGGTTTGCTATACTTCAAGATAGTTTTCCTTTGCACTTGGTATGAGCATGAGCACTTACTTTCTCTATTTCAGCATCATAGCCAATGTTTTCTTAACTTTAGGCATTTTTATACTAGATTCATTATTCTTACCATTATGAATGCCATGTATATTATTTATCTAAGTATTCTTTAAATTATCTCACTGCTAAAAGTTTAAATAAATGCATTTTAAAAGGAAACCATGTATCACTACCACAGATGGAAACCTGATGTTATTCCTCATAAATAGAAATAACTGTAAAACAAACAAAATGAACAAAATGAAGAGACAGCATATCATTAAATTCTACTGCAATGAAAGCTCTGAGCCTGAGGCCTGCTCTTTAGATGAAAAATGGAAACTTCCAAATGACAGTGGTATTAAGGACCTAATAGTAACAGAAATTTTCTCCTGTATGTAGTCTGAAGGTTGAACAAAAAGGAAGAGGAATAACTTTGTCACGATGTGATTCATTCTTATTTAGCATTTCTGGGCCATCTTATGTAGCAACGAATGTTTGCATCTCACTTTGAGAAACACTGCACTAAACCGTAAACGCTGAACAGGGGATCAATAATTTACTGCATTTTGGGCAATCTTTTAAGACGATGTCCACAGCTTCTTGAAGCCACTGTGTCCTCATTTATCTTCCTCCCTGTTACTTATCTCCCAAACTCCTTTCTTTTCTTTCCCTGGCCTTTCCATTTCTCCACCCAGTTGTTTCTCGTCTCATGACTTCTGAGTGCTCCTAGTACAATTTCTTAATCCCCATCTCCAATCCCCGTTTCATTCCTCTCTTAATGACCTTTGCTTTCCACAGTTTCTACTTTTTTTTTCTTACTCCTTTTTTTGGGGGGGGGGGAGGAGGGGAGCGAGTCTCCCATCACTTACTTCCTTTTTCTTTATTTCCCTTTCTTCTTTTTCAGTATCTTCCCTTCTCACCCTTGCATTCCCTTGCTTTCCCTGTCCCACCTCTTCCTTCTCTCTAAGGGTCTGATTTTTTTCCTTTCCATCTCGGCCTCCCGCCCCGTCTTTGGAAACTTTCCTGGCTCCCCGGATTTCTCACTCCCTTGAGCATTCTTCACCCTCTCGATCTCTCTCTTTCCTTTCTCAACATCAACCCTCCCTATGTACCACCCCCGCGAAATCAATTCCCAAGACAGCTTCCACTCATCTAGACATCTTCTTCCCCCTTTCCAAGGTCTCCCTCTCGCCCCTCCAAGAAAATCCTGGAGCCACCAGTCTCCGCCGCGGCCCCTGGACCGTCCGTGCCTTGGGGGGCCCCAGGAGCCGGGCAGCGAAGGTCCTTGCCGGTAGGCGTCCTTCGAGCGCCGGGGCGTAGACGGAGACGCTAGATTTACCATCGCGGAGGCCGCGAAACTCTGGGCTCAGGCCGGCGGCACAGACTCCCGGGATGTCAACAACGCTACCAGCCGTAGCTAGGAGACAAAGGAGGAAGTGGCCCCCGGAAGCTTCGGGGCCGCGCCTGCGTGCTCGCGGATCGGCTTTTCCGCCCTGACCGTGCTCCTGATGCCTCCCGGCCGCCGTAGGCGAAGGTTCGCGGAAGCGGCGAGCAGGCGCTTACCTGAGGTTCGCCCAAGCCTGGGGCGGTGGGGCCCGGGAGGGAAGAGGGAAGTGGGTCAGGCTCCCGGTCTGTGTTCATCCATTCATTCATTCGTTGAGGCACGAATTAATGTAATAGCCACTCATTCGTTCAAGAACTGCTGATTCACCACCTACCAGGTGCCAGGGAGAAGGACAAAATGCACCAAAAAGTGCCGGAAGCAGTAATGTCCACGTGTGATACTTGCCTTGGAGCAAGTAAACAGGGAACAGGGCCATCTGACTCCGGGGTTGGGCTGCTCTAGGGGTTTGGTGATATTCTTAGCTGCCTATGACCGTCCATTAGTACTGCCCTGTGCAGGGCCGATAATGTTCACTCCCTTCCCAGTAGTTTTTATATTGAAGAAAAATATATCAGAGAATCAAATAATACAATCTTATGTACTTAAAAAAAGTTAATGTATATCTGTCTACTCCAAGATCAGTAGAGTAAACACAGTTTCACATTTTATGTTCTCACCTAGTTATAGCACCCTCTTTCTGTTCTCAACTCCCTTGAAGAGTTGCTACTTGTCAGTATTTCTGTTAGTTGTCAGTATCCATTAGGATCTGTATTTTTGCCATTGTAAATATCAACAGTTCTGAGTTACTAAAAAATTGCAAGTGGTAGTTCCGGAGGTTCTATACATTGCCATAGAAGAGCATTCCATTGGGTATTTAAGGAACTGTTGGAGGAAACACATTGAGGAAACACATTAAAGATCAGTTAGGGATGGTCAGAAGTCGCTTGACTTTTTGAGGGACGTTGATAATATCCTTATAGCCTAGGAGGAAAAGAGCCACTATTGTACGAAGCAGCACAGCAGGAAGATTTTATGGCTGCAGTGGTGTTATGACTTGCTGGGGTTAGAGGAGGACAAATACTGATGACAAAATACAAGCTGTAAGTTGGGAATGCATCTTCATAGGGATCATGCCATAACAACTTCCTGTAATACCGATTCTGTGCATCCATTTCCAGAAAGTAGTCTCACACTAAACAAGGCATGCATCGTACTAGGAATGTCAACTGGATTCTGAATGGGCCATGTTAGGCATGCTCTGGGACAGTTTTGAATTCATTGGCAGGCTTGGACTCGATGATCCATTTCAACTCCAAATCTGTCATTTTATTATATTAACTACAGAAATACTCTGAGAAGCTGTAGTTCTGCTCTAATTTTTGTTGAGGTGTCGGTGATTCTGATTACTGTAATTCTCTCCTTTTTTTCTCTCCAAGAAATTTGTATATCTCGGAAAGCCAGTTCACTATTAATAGCCAAAGAATCCCACTTGATTCTCAACACTTGGTACTCCAACAAAGTTGATTTGGAAAGGGCTGCTAGAGCCTTGGAGAAGGAGTCTGAGTCTGGTATGTGCATGTGCATGTGTGTGCTTGTGTGTGTATGCATGCATGTGTGTACAGTTCTGGCTCTTACCTGATTGACTATAGCTACCATTTTGCAGTAATACAAATATAGGTCTTTAGAGAAGTACTGGCCGAGTTGAAGACTGATTCTTGGGCTCTCTGGGTGTTTCTGATCAAGGAGATTCCTACTTGATTGTGTAGCCATTTGTTTTTCTTACAAAAATCAGTGACAGTGCACCATGTCTGATATGTCAGTCAGCTTTAATGAAGGAACCCACTGCATATGCATGGAGTGTGGATTTCCTCCTTTCTGGAGTCAGGGTGTCAAGCTCATTCAATCGCTGACAGCTGTAATTAGAGCAAAAAACGATTCTACCATGAAAGGCACTGACAGGAGAACCCAACTGCTCAAAGAGAAATAAGAAGTAGCCAAACTGACTTCCAACCAACGGTCAGGTTTGACTCTGTGCACAGGAAATCAATGAGGAGAACTTGAGCCATTTTCCCCATATCAATTTTTCACTTCTAATTATTTCTTGGAGGTAGCTTGGTTTAATTTTTATGCCTTTTTTGGACCTATAATGAATGTCCAGAGCTATGCTATATAAAGTGTCTTTGCAATGCCTGACATGTTTCCTACCCCATCCTCAATATGTGTGAATTCTTCTTTTACCATCTCCTTCTCCCATCCCCTCAGCTTTTCTTTTGACTCACAATAAGTGCTAAATAACTTTGAACTTAAGTAAAAATATTAATGAATATTAAAAAAAATATTAATGAATAATACTTTTTGCAAGTACTCTGACTTAACCCCAAAAGTGATACATGCAGAGACCAAGTCCACAATTTTTCACATATAATTTTGTTAGACGGAGATGATTTTCTTCTGAGAGTCTCTCTTGCTCTTTGATACTTTGCTACTGCTCTCTGGTTAGCTTGAAGAAATACAGATAACTTAATGATCTTGAGTTTTTTCTTGGCATTTTCTATACCACCCCATATAGCTATCTTTGGCATTCCTGGCAGTTGGCAAATATTAGGAACTGGGCCATGGAGTAAATTTTGTGCCCATTCTCCCATAAGATAAAGCATTGTTTGTCATTTAACAGAACTTCTCCTGGTATTCTACTGGTTTCCCTCCAGAAAATAGACACTACATTCTTCTAACATGTCCACAGGCCAGGCGTGGTAGCTTACATCTGTAACCCCAGCATTTTGGGAGCTGAGGCAGGAGGATTGCTTAAGGCCGGGAGTTTGAGAGCAGCCTGGGCAACAAAGCAAGACATCATTTATACTAAAAATTAAAAAAAAAAAAAAAAAAAAAAAAAAAAAAAAAGGCTGGACTTGGTGTTGCATGCCTGTAGTCCCAGCTACTTGGGAGGCTGAGACAAGAGGATTGCTTGAGCCTGGGAGTTTGAGGTTGCAGTAAGCCACAATCACACCACTCTCTCCAGCCTGGGTGACAGAGTGAGACTTGTCTCAAATAAAGAAAGTACAATAAAATAATAAAATACTCCTTAATACTAGGGCATAATTAGAAGATGCCAGTAATATCAATAAGTATTTCCTAAAACTGACCCAGTGTCATAGAATTGCAGTATTATAGATTTAAAGTTTCAGAAAATCAATCATTTTCTTCTTATTAGGCTAAGACACCCTCTGGGGTGACTCCCTTCAAGACCTAATTGTAATAGAAGTATTTGCTTTCCATAAGGGAATCCTCCTTGTGAGAATTAAGTGTTTTCCTAGAGCACAGGATTTGGAGTTGGGTGCAGGTGGGGTTGACATTTCTAGGCATGTTTCCTTGAATCAAATAAACAGAGCATCAGCTTCTTCATTTATAAAGTAAGAAAGGTAGTATCTACCTTAGAAGGTTGAGATGTGAGGTTTAAATATTATGTGGGTGAATATCTGGCTCATACCAGGTGACCAGTGTGGATCATTTAACCATGTTTCTTTCTTCTGTCTTTTCCTTTCTTTGGTTCATCTTTCCTTCTTCCCTCCATTCCTTTCCTCCTTCTCATCTTTAACCTTTCTTCCCCATTTCCTTCCCCTATTTCCTTCCTGTCTCCCTTCTTCACTATCCTCTTCTCAACCTTTCTTCCTTCTTCCCCTCCCTGGGAAAAATCTCCGTAATTCGTATTGTTGACATTCTCACTAATGAACAACTTTCCCTTTCTCTTTGTATACAACTTATTATTAATTTAGAACCTTCATCTGTTTCATCTACCTCTAATCCCATTTTAACATAATTCCCGTTTTTATACTTCTAGCTCCAGCAAGCAGTTCCCATCTTAGTGTACTGCACATAATAGGTATTCTCAGTATCTTATGGTTGAGGGTAAACTGTAAACATTTCCTGGTCGATTAACTTTGTTCAAAGAAGAAGAAAGGAAGGGCCGAGGGGAGGAGTACCTCTCCTTTTCTCAGATAATCCAGTCCTGAGGTCTCTGATCCATTTAGTTTCAAAATTACTTTGGTAAGTATAACACATAAAAAAGTAAGGTGCACCAAGCAAATGTACAGTGGGTGAGTTACCATGAAGTGAACAGCTAAACCCCCAAACCAGATTAAAATAAATAGAACACTGTTCACACCCAAGAAACTTCTACTTGGCCAGTCCGAATCATTATGCCCACTCTCCCTGCAAGTTAGTTATCTGACTTCTAACAGCATGATTTAGTTTGCCTCATTTAAAATTATTCAAGTGGAACTACCTGGTATGTAACCTTTTGTTTTGGGCACAATTTTCCTCAGTATTATGTGTATGATAGTCATCTATGTTGTGTGCAGTTGTGGTTTCTTCGTTTTTATTGCTCTGTAGTACTCACCTGTAAGAAAACACTACAGTTTATTTATACTTTTACTGTTGAAAGATATTTTGGTTGTTTCTAGGTTCCGACTAATCTGAATAATGCTGCCAAAGCATTCTGTCACATGTCACTTGGTGCACA
The DNA here is from genome assembly GCF_024542745.1 of Macaca thibetana thibetana. NCBI lineage: Eukaryota > Metazoa > Chordata > Mammalia > Primates > Cercopithecidae > Macaca > Macaca thibetana. Next base: position 23,563,538 of record NC_065597.1, on the reverse strand, counting down.
TAAGCATGCGTTTGTTTCAGGTATATATATATATATATATATACAGGAGTGGAATTGCTGGGTCATAGAGTATGATCCATTATCATGCATTGTCAAACTGTTTTCCACTGTGGTTGTGCCAGTGTACCAATGTACCTAACAGTGTAGTGCAAGATAATTTATTTTGGTCTACAGCCTTGCCAATAATTAATATTGTCATGCTTTTAGTTTTAGCCATTCTGGTATGTGGAAACTAGTGTCTCATGTGGTTTTAATTTGCATCTCGTTGATTACTGATGAGATTGGTCACTTTTTCCCCCACATAATTATTGACTTTTTTTTTTTTTTTTTTTTTGATTTTGTGTGTGTGTGTGTGTGCGCGCGCATGCACATGTGTGTTCCCTGTGGTGCAAGATTTTTGATGGTTATATGTATATGTCTGTCTTTACATAAATACCTACAGCTACATCTATATCTATCTATTACAAATCTGTTCTACTCTGTGGCTCTCATTTTATTCTCTTAATTATGTCTCTCAGTTGTGCATATGTATATGGACACTTGGTGTGTAGCATAAGTGGAGCTGCAGACCAGTGGGGGAAGCGTGTTTTTTTTTCAATATGTGACACTGTACCAGTTTTATATCCGTGAGAAAATAAATGAAACATCTTCATTACCTTGGGCTAGGGAAACTTTCTTAAGCGAGACAGTAAAGTACTAATCCCATAAAAAATATTGATTACTAGAATACATAACAATTAAGAAATTAGAGGTGCGTTTGTCCTAATAAGAAGAAAATGGTTGATTTTCTGAAACTTCATAACACTGCAATTCTATGACATTGGGTCAGTTATGGGAAATACTTATTGATATCACTGGCATCCTCTAATTATGCCCTAAAAGTTACCCAATCTTAGGTATTCCTTTATAGCAATACAAACCAGACTAATACAGGGACCTTATTCTCTGACCAGAGGGGCTTTGGTTTCAAGAGTGTGTGGCAAACTTCACTGTTTTTTTCTGTGTTCTCTTACCACTGGACCTCAACACAGATTCAATTACAGAGTGTGGCAGAGTTGGGTAAAGTCTCAGCATTCTGGCCTGAGGACTAACAAGGAAAGCCCCAGAGAATTTGAAAGTATCACGGGGTTCACAGTGAGGGAATTGCTCAGGAAGGCAACCCCATGAAATTGTTTTTGGACTTCCGGACTTATCCCTGACTGAGTATATGTGTTTCTGATCCCAGACAGTATATCAAAGACTTTGAGAATAGAACTGTGGTATAGACCACTGCACAAGTCCGAGACTGCTGACTGGGTAGAATAAACATGGATCAGATCCAAATATTTCTTCAAATTCTTGGAAAGTGGAACCTACATTGAAACCATAAGCCACAGAAGGCTGGTCAGAGCTTGGAGCCAGAACCAAATTGGATTGATTTCTGGCACAAACAAAAATACCAACATTCTTTATGGGATTTAAATAAAACTCAGCATTTCATTACCTAATATTCAAAGTGTTCAGTGTACAACCCCAAATCACTTGACATACAAAAGTCCAGAAAAAAACTTTTTTAAGAAAAGAGAATCAATAGACTCTCCTGTGATGTGAGGTAACACAGATTTTAGAATTATCTGGCAAAGACTTTAACTATAATCGAAGTAGTCCAGGAAGTAAGGACAAACATTCTTGAAACAAATGGAAAGTTAGAAAATCTCAGGTGGGAAATGTATGGCGTAAATATATGATGTAAAGAAGGAGCAAATGGAGGTTTTAGAACTGACAAAATAACAAACGAAAACCTCACTGGGTGAGCTAAAGAGCAGAGTGGAGATATTAGAGGAAAGAGTCAATGAACTTGCAAATAGATCAAAAGAAACTATCCAATATAAGCAAAAGAGAGGAAAAGCAAACCCTTAAGGAACTGTGAAAAATCTCCAAAATCTAAGATTTGTCATCAGTGTCTCAGAGGGAGAAGAGAAACAGGGCAGTGCAGAAAAAAATTTGAATAAGTAATAGTTAAATTTTAAAAGTATATCTTAAAAGATACAAATCTATAGATTCAAGGAGCTCAATGAATCCAAAAGAGGGGAACAAAACAAAAATGAATTTATATCCAAATACATCATAATCAAAATGCTAAAATCTGAAGACAAAGAAAAAGTTTGAAAGCAGTCAGAGAAAAATGAAGTATATTTATAGAGAAAAGATTTTGATTTATACAGGAATGATTCCTGGTCATAAACCTTGGAGGGGAACTATCTGTTTAAAGAGCTGAGAGAAAATATTGTCGACCCAATTTTCTATATACAGCAAAAATACCCTTCAGTAATAAAGGGAGAAATAAAGACTTTTTTTTTTTTTTTTTTTTTTTTTGTCGGAGTCTCGCTGTCGCCCAGGCGGGAGTGCAGTGGCGCGATCTTGGCTCACTGCAGGCTCCGCCTCCCGTGTTCACACCATTCTCCTGCCTCAGCCTCCCAAGTAGCTGGGACTACAGGCGCCTGCCACCATGCCCGGCTAATTTTTTGGGTATTTTTAGTAGAGACGGGGTGTCACCGTGTTAGCCAGGATGGTCTCAATCTCCTGAGCTCATGATCCACCCGCCTCAGCCTCCCAAAGTGCTGGGATTACAGATGTGCGCCACCATGCCCGGCCAAGACATTCTTAGATGAAGGAAAATTTAGTGCCAGCAAACATGCACTAAAAAAAGGTTGAATGAAGTTCTTAAGACAGAAGTGAAATGATGGGAGAGGGAAACATGCAACATCAGAAGTGAAGGAAGAAGAAACTAAAAATATCTGGGTAACTATAATAGACTAGGGGTCAGCAAACTATAGCCCACGTGCCAAATTCAGCTCACCATCTATTTTGATTAATATAATTTCATTGAAACACAGTTGTGCTCATTTGGCTATGTGTTGTCTTTGGCTGTTTTCACTCTATAAGCACAGAGTTGAATAGTTGTGGCTGACACTGTATGGTCTGCAAAGCCTAAAATATTTACTATCTGGCCCTCAGCAGAAAAAGTTTGCTGAATCCTGTAATAGACTGTTACTTGCTTGAATTCTTTAAAATGTGGTTGATGGTTGCCAAAGATTATAGCATTGTTTAGGGTTTTGAAAGTATGTAAATGTAATATGTTAGGTAACTACATAGTAAAGGGAGGTTAAAGAGACCAATCTGAGAGTAAGTTTCCTACATTTCAATTGAAGTGGTCAGGTATTGGTTATAAGTATATTGTGGAAAATGAACTATATAATCTCTTGGGCAACCAATAAGAAAAATTACAAACTGATATAGTAAAAAGGCAAAGTAGATAAATTATCATATGAAAAATTGTTTGGGCAACCCAAAAGGGAAAAGGGCAAACAGTGGAATGGTAAATAGATGGAACAATCAAATCCTGATATATCAATAATTACATTATATATACATCACATAAGCAGACTCATTAAAAGAGGTTGTCAGAATGAATTAAGAAACCAAAAATGATCAGTGATTTCTGTTTCTGTAAAGATGAGGTAGACATGCTTCTCCCTATTCTTTCCCCTGATTATACCTAATAACTCTGGAGATTATATATACAAACAGAAGAGATTGAGATAGCCAGACAGATTGGCCAGGGACATTGGGATCGAAGGAATGACATGCTTATAAGTTACTTGAGTTTTCTTTTTGTCATATATCCTAGACTAGGATATCTTGCACAAGGAACTGGAAGCCCAGAAATGTCAACAGGCACAGAAATTTTTAAAAAGTCCCAACAAAAGCCTATCTTTTCTAGCCAAAGGATCAACATACGTCCAGCCTAAAAAGATGGAAACTCTCAGAAAACAACCACTCTACTCCATCCAAACACCATACCAAAAAACCATCAGTGCTCAAGAGGAGAATATAGATTTCCACTCTCATATTGCCATAATTCCCTCCATCCTCTGACATATCCTTTTCAAGTGCCCAGAGAACACATACAAGATAGGCTGCATCCTGGACTGTAAGACAAACCTTAACAAATTTAAAAGAATAGAAATTATACAGAGTGTTTTCTCAGACTACAGTGGATTCAAGATAGAAATCAATAACAGAAAGATAATGGGAATATCTGCAAACACCTGAAAACTAACCAACACATTTCCAAATAATTCTAGTTTAAAGAGGAGGTCTCAAGAGAAATTTTGTAAATACAATGAACTGAAAGACAATGACATAAGATGTATTAAATCTGTGGAACTCAAAGCAGTTATGAGAGGGAAAATTATAGCACTACATGCTCTCATTAGAAAAAATGGAAAGTCTTAATCTGAACTCTCACTTCAAGAAACTTGGAAAAGAAGAGCAAAATAAATTGATTTCATATTTAAAAGTTCCCTGTATTTGGGTTCTCTAGAGGGACAAAACTAATAGGTTAGACATATATATAAAGGGGAGTTAAGAAGTATGGGGTCACATCATCCCAAGTTGAGATCCCACAATAGGCTGTTTGCAAGCTGAGGAGCAGGGAAGCCAATCCAAGTCCCAAAGCTGAAGAATTGGAGTCTGAAGTTCGAGGGCAAGAAGCATCCAGTGTGGGAGAAAGATGTAGGCCAGAAGACTAAACCAGTCTTGTCTTTCCACGCTCTTCTGCTTGCTTTTATTCTGGCCATGTTGGCAGCTGATTAGATGGTGCCCACCCAGATTGAGGGTGGGTCTGCCTCTCCCAGTCCACTGACTCAAATGTTAATATCCTTTGGCAACACCCTCACAGACATACCCAGGAGCAATACTTTGCACCCTTCAATCCAATCAAGTTGACACTCAATATTAACCATCTCAAGTCCACCCCTTGTCAACTTCAACCCATACACGTCTCCTAAAATCATACATAATCTTCAAATAAAGACAGTAATAAGGTCATAATTATGCCTAACACAATGCAGCTATCCTTTGATGGGAAATGCATCAATCCCCAACCCAAATGCTATTACATAAAGTTAACAATACTTAAATGCTGATGCGAAGTCAATAAATCTTATGTCACATGATAAAGGACAAAGAAAGGAAATAAAATGAGTACTAAGAAAATATCTTTCTTAGTACAAGTATATACATGCACAAACATGTTCTTAACAAAATAAGGAGAAAATACTCATGACAATTACGGTCCTCATTTCCACAACTGGTCACATGGTCATAGCTGGTATTGGTGACTAACAGACTAAAACATTCCCCAAAAGAAATCTCCACTAGGGACTCACTAAATAATTCCACCAAATATTTGAAGAAGAATTACCATTGTTTCTACACAATCTCTTTCCGAGAATAGAAGAAGGGGGATAACTTCCCAACTCATTTCATGATCTTATAAAGTTAGCATTACCCTGGTCTTCAAATCAGATAAAGACAGTACATGCACTGAAAAAGAAAGAAAAAGAAAAGTATGATGGTGAGAGTTTGAGAGTTCTTAGACTTGGCACCAAAAATACAATTCATAAAAGGAAAAATTAATACATTAGACTTTATCAAAGTTAAAACTTTTGCTCTTCAAGAGACCATATTAAGAGAATAATAGACAAGTTGCAGACTGGGAGCAAATATTTGCACATCATGTGTCTGACTAAGGACTACTATCTGTGATAATTAAGGAACTCTCAAAACTCAACAGTAAAATCAACAAAAACAGCAACTACAACAACAACGTGATCCAGTTCAAAATGGGCAAAAGACAGATAGAAACTTTCCATTGGAGAAGATATACAGATGGTAAATAAACACTCCAAAAGATACTCAGCATCGTTAGCCATTGGGGAAATGCCAATTAAAATGGTGGGAGTGTTCTATAAATGTCAATTAAATTCTGTTGGTTGATGATATTGTTAAGTTCTCTATCTTTGGTGATATTTCTGTCTGTTTTTTCTATCAATTGTTGAGAGAGGGATGTTGAATTCTTCATCTATCATCGAGGATGTGTCCATTTCTTCTTTCAGTTCTGTCACTTTTTGCTTTAAATATTTTGCAACTCTATCTTTTCGTGCATACATTGCAGTTTTATTATGTGTGGTTTTCTTTGCATTTAACTTGTTTGGGGTTTTCTGTGTCTCTTGAAAAAATGTGACTTGATGTCTTTTTTCTGGGAAAATTCTCATGCTGTGTGTTGCCAGGTTCCAGTAATTAAAAACATGCTTTTATGAATGAATAAAGGCTATGAGTCTTTTCTAAGAGAGTCAGCTGAGATATGTTTACTTACCATGTTCTGCATGTATATTTTCATCTACAGAATTGTAAGTATGAAAACAATACAGAATAATTGTATACGCCGTTTCTTCTGTATTTGACACAAAATGATCACTACCTGGTTCTTATGCTCAGGATCCACGGATTATCATTTAATATATGCTGGGCCAGTTTTGCTCTAAGTTTTATTTCCTAATTGAAGTAAACATTGCTCAGGGTGAAGGCAGTGAAACGTTGTCCTCCGACCTTTATAATCTAAGGATATTGGATAGTGGATAGTATGGCAGTCTGCTGCTCTTCTATAAACATTGATCTCTTATTTTTTGTTTCCTGAGCATAGTTTTCCAAGCACTTCCATGCGCTCTGTCTCAGTTGCCCTTATAATATCCCTTTGAATTTGTAGAGCTTGGCTCTGTTTTGCAGATGTTGTGTCTGAGGCAAAGAAACCAAATGATGGAATAAGGATCCAGAGTGGTGAATGTTATTTCACTCCATTCTGGAACTTTCCCCAGGATAGTTCTGCTTCTGTCTTGGAGTGCTTATTGTATATCCTCCAAGTTATCTAGATGGCTCTATGCTGTTCTTGTTCCAAAATATAGCCTGTCGTGGACACAATATGTGGTCGAACAAGAAACAAGGCTGAGCTCCCTTGTCCTCCTTCTGTTTTGTTCTGCCAACTGCATACAAGAGAGAAGAGGACATTGTTACCTGATTGGCAAAAGGAAGGACTTGCATCTCCTTCCCAGGGAGGATGCTGCCTTGTAATGTCACACCAGACATTCCAGCATGATCTCTTTTGTAAATCTATTTGGTTGACTTCTTCTCTTGCAGCTGACTCAGAAATTGGGATGATTTCTCTGTGGATCCTATAAGGAGCCTGGACATGGTGAAGAGAATGCCTTGACCATCAGGAGACAGCTTACCTTATTGAATCTTGATCACTTCTTCTGACCACTTTGGATATTAAAAGAACAAGGTAAGAGTGGGAGCAAAATAGTGGATGCTGAGGCACATGCTTGGAAGGCAAATAAATGGAGACTATGAATAGAACATTAGAGTCCCTCCCAAGATAAAGCAGACTTATGTGGGACAGTCATTCCTTCAGCAATATTGATGGAATATTTGAGGCAGAATCATGGGGATGAAGGGAATACAACTATAAATAAGATAAAAATATCCGCTGCTTGCACAGTGCCTACAGCCTTGTGGGGGATACGGTTAAAAAACAAACAGTTGCAAAGCTGCACACCAAGTTTCCCAATAGGAGAAGTATAGGTTGCAATTGGTGCACATAGAAAGTCATCCTAACCCATTGTGAGGGGATCCTAGAAGGAATCCTGGACTAGTGCTATCTAAGCTGAGATCCAAAGGAGACTTGGATACTAGTTAGGTGAGTAGGTGTAGGGGTGAGACAGAGGGAAAAACAGGTGCAAGAAAAGTTTGATGTTTCAAAGAACTAAAGGTACTGCAGTTTGAGGTGATTTCAGTTATGACTTTAGCATACAGGATGGGGAAAAAACTTCTCTAGGCAAAACTTAGTATTATTTTGGTTAACTGTACTCAAGTGCATTACCTGAAATTCAGAGCATGTGCATGAATGGACCTACTGCCTTCCTTTACTAGTGTGCTCAGGTAGGAACCCTGGCTTCATATATGAAGGTAAGAAAGTACAGGTTATTGCAGACTTCTGCATTTGATGCACTGACTGGCAAAATATGACTCAGCACCTCCGCCTCACTGAGGCAGACAATGCCCTCAAGTGGAATTGAAGATGAGCGGTACTTTTGTGCCTCACTAGCCCCCACTTGTATATGCAGTAAATGTGGTTTTGTTTTGTTTTGTTTTTGTTTTTGCCATTGGCTTGTGAAGCTGCAGTCAGCTGATGGTCAGCACAGTCTGCTGAAATTCTGAAACCAAATAATGTAAGGAGTGTTCTCATTTCTATGATGAACTGACTTGTTTTATCATCTAAATTTTAATCCAAGGTAGTTTCTGAGAAAAATTATAAAAGATGACAGAAGAGAGGATGAGAAACAATAAAAAAGAAAATTATTTTGTCATTTTTCTTTGAATTCCACCTCCAGAACGTTAGTTCAGCTTTGGCTAGTGGAAGGGAATTCGTAAGTGAATCTGTTGATATAAACGATATTAACAATGGAAAGTTAATTTCTTCTCAACATTTCTAACTACACTTTGGCAGTAGCTCAGGAACATAACTTTGAAGTGCTACCAAATGTGCAGTCGGCCTGGGCGCTCATGTGTTTGCGATCAAGACAGAATAAGGAGGTGCGTGTTAGAGAGAGGATGCCTGTGTCTCACGTAATGTCCCAGGACCTGGGCTGCTCCCATATTTGCCCAGTTTCATCTCCTATGCGGGGGGGAATATTGGCATCTTTTGCCAAAATGCATTGTGATTTTAAGGTTATTCAATTTCATTTAGCTGTTTTATAAATATTTCAAGATTTAATAATGTGCTCAATAGAATTAAAATGCTTTCAGTGACACAAGATGCTGAAATGGAGTAGCTACTGCTCTTTGTCTCTAAGTAAGAAGGCAAGTTTGGGGAAATGATCTGTGTTACTCCTCAAAGGCCTCTAGGTGGTGCTGCTGTGACAGCTATCGGCTAAACAGTTTTTTAGCACTTAACTTTCAAACCAAATATTTAACTTATTAAATGTCTTATACTTATGGTTAATTGCTAATATAATACTATTGATAATTTATACCATCACATTTACATTAGATTCTCCTAATAATGAGACTATATTCATAAATTACACAACAGAGTAGTTTTACGGGTTGGAATAAATATAGTTCTCTGGTTAGTATTTAATAAAGTCAAAAACTTTTAAGTGTGGCTGAATTTTTCCACATACATTAAAACTTACTGCATAATTAGCTTTTCCTTACGTCTACTTGCATTGGGTAAAATAGTACTTCGTACGCAGTAGGAGCCAAATCAATGTTTATGAAAGGAGTTAATTTTTTATTGAGTTTCCCTTTCTACCATTCATTGAAGATGAGATAACCACTGGATTAAGTTTTTCAAAACCCTAGTCAGACATTGCTGCTTATCTTGGCTAATGACAACAATGGGAGGCCATTTTTTCTCTATTTCTGAAAATGTACTGAAGAATATATATAAAATCACTTCTTTATTTTAAAAGCAAATTGGTTTTTGAGGTTGGTTCTATTGAAATGCAAGAATAGTGTGAATAAGTGTGTTTGATAATTGCTCAAATCTTAATCAAGATTTTATTAAAATCAATATTTGATAGGCTGCTCAATTTAATTAAATTAAACCACAGAGAAATGAGGAATAAATGAGCTTGAAAATCAATCACAGGATGAGGTATGTTCCTTTTTGTTAGTTTAGTATATGAAATGTTGGGTTAAGCAATTGCTGACCATGAGAGAAACAAACAAAATCACTGCTTCGCCTTATACAATATGAACCCACATTTTGTGCCAGGCACTGTGCTAAACACAGTCTACATGTGTCTTAATTAATTTTGAAACAAAATCCCATGAGGTTGGTCTCCTCCGTTTATGATTCAGGCCCAGGTGTGAGCCAGGATGGCTGTTCCAGGTCATTCCATTGATAAATGGCAGAGTTAGCTGTAAATATAATGTCCAAGCCTTTCCTACTACCTCAAATTGTTCACAAACAGGAAGAAAAAGCTCAGTTTATGATTAAGTTTAGAGAAGGGCCTTGGTGGTAATTTTCTTCCTTAAAAAAGTTTAACTTCATAGGTAAGTAATTAGAGGGAGCGGGGAACCCAGATTAAAAACTGTGAGTGTTGACTTAGAAGCTCTGAGTCCCAAGATGGCAAAAAACAGGAGGGGGGTGGGAGCTGTTATTTTTCTGGATAGACATAGAATATAGTTATTCGCCGTATAATTTATGCTTATTGAGAGTGGCAGAGATTTATGGTTTTAGTAACAAAGTGTTTTAATTGGGATTAGCTAATGAAAAAGTGGCGGAACTGGCAAGGGAGGAGGTAGGAAAATGTGATTTGAGTTGAGGTGTTTCTTCTCATGGGATGCTAACAAAAGAGTTAGTGTTAATGCACCAGGGCAAGAATCATACTTTTAATTAGGCCTTCGGAGTTTGTGCTTGCATTCTTGGTTCTAAGGAGTCTTAGTTACCCAAAGAATCAACTCTAGGAAAGTAACGATATTCTTGATAAATACCACTGGCAATGAGAATGAAACTGCAGCTTCCTAAAAAAAAAAAAAGAAAAAAAAAGAAAAAACAAATCTCCCTCATTTTTATTCACTGCTTCTTTGGTTCGATGGAAATTAGAAATCAACAACAATCACAACCACACAACTGTGCAGCTTTCCTACACTCCAGGCTAAGAAGAATTTCTCAAGCCACTGCTTCCGAAACTTTAGTCATTCATGTTTCATGTTTATAATTTTTGCTATCTCTCTGCACCTCTTATATTACTTAAAATTTTCATTAAAAATGGCTCATTAAAAAATTAAAATTAAGTACCTTTATTTTAGAAAAAATACGTCAGTGGGAAACTAGAGTCACTTGCCCTAAGAAGGGTATTTGTGAATAGAAACAGTGAAATCAAAACAGTGTTATTGAATTTTAACTTCAGGAAAGTGTCCAGAGGTCTTAAAGACATATTTTCACCACACTGAGACTTCTTCTTTGATCATAACTGAGCCATAAAAAAAGACTTGAAAGGGGAATAATTGTCTCATTATGTGAATCACTTTTTATCCAACAAAGTAGCTATATACCACCTAAAATTATGTTTTCTAATCAAAGCTTCATCCTCCAAACATATGTCTTTGTTTACTGGTCATAGGAATCTCTCACCCCTCACCTTTTTAACTCTCCAACTTCCAACTTCCCCCAGTGGTATTTAAACCTTGCCTTCTACCCATCTAATTCCATTTACCTTATGTCTAAATGTTTAGAGAATCCTGTTAAGCAAACACATTGGAGATGGGAGCAGATTACAAAATGAGCTTCTATTGTTGGTTAACACAACTTTTCTTCATATATGCTGTTTGAGATCATGTTTTCTCTGTAAGATATACATTTTCAGCTGTAATAAAGTATGTCTCTTTACTACTCCTGACCTTCATACACCCCCTTACCCTTCTTGAGGCAACAACCATTGGCTGTCATCCTGTTTCATATATTCTTCCAGAGATAGTTTGTGTATGTACAAGTCTACTTGAATCTATACGACTCTCCTGAAATTTCACACACATGGAAGCACACTCTACAAGTCATGCTGCACTTCATTTTTTTAAATGCAATATATTTTTTTAGTATATGGTTTCATATTAGTATATACAGCCCTAGTCTCTTCTTTTGAATACTGTATAGAGGTATTCTATGCATGTAACCAATTCCCCTTTGATGGACACTTGGTTATTACTCTTTCTTCTACAAACAATGCTGCAATATCCTTCTATAATTATCTTTGAGTCCATAATGACCATTAAGAAATAAATACATCTAGTGCTGAACGGTACTCACTGAAATAGATGGAATTCTAATTATTAGAATTGGAGAGGGCAGACACAATCGTATTTCATTCATAAGTACTGGTTTTCTCTTCATTTTTTTTTTTCACCCATGATATAAATTTGTATTTTTTGTGGTGCCCTGCACATGACCAAACATCTCAATTTGCACATGAAGTTATAGGCTCTGAGTTATGTTTGTTACATTTGTCTTATACTATTAATTCTTCCTCCCCATTATCACTTTAGAAATTAGTTGTATAGTTTGGTGCTTAATTCCTATTCTAGTAGTGGATGAAAAGCTCCATGAGGCTGAAAAGGGACTATAGCTGTCTTGGGCACTGCTGTGTCTCTATCGCCTAGTGAGCATCTGATACACCGTAGTTCTTCAATAAATATTCATAGATGAAGGAATGAAAAACGTATGCATTAAATTTAGTTTGTTTGCTTGTTATGGACTAAATTTATCTCCTCACCGCCGTACCTATACTTTGAAGCTCAAACCCCCAATATGACTGGATTTTGAGAGAGGGGCTTTAAGGAAATAATAAAGGTTAAATGAGATCATATGGGTGGGGCTTTAATCCAACAGGACTGGTGTCCTTATAAAAAGGGGAAGAGATACAGAGATCTGTCTCTCTCCACCATATGAGGACACAGTGAGTAGGTGGCTATCTACAGGCTGAGAAGAGAGGCCTCGCCAGAAACCAACTTGCGAGCATCTTGATGTTGAACTTCTAGCCTCCAGAACTATGAGAAAATCAATTTCTGTTATTTAAGCTACCCAATCTGTGGTATTCTGCTATAGCAGCGCTAGCAGACTAATATACTACTAAATACTCCAAAAGGCTAATATAGGTATTGAGCAACTAAATGGATAAAATGTACATTACAAGTAGAAAAAAGTTAGCTCTCACCTTATACTCACTGGGCATTACTCATTGACTAAGGTTATTGCGGAGCTTAGGATGGCTTTGTGTTCTTTACGTTTTTTTTCTTTCACATTTGTTCCTGCATTTCTGGTGACAGAGATGCTGGCATCTAACCTATCCTCACAATTAAGCATCGTTGCACATAATATTTTGAAAGCCAGGCATCTAACTTCTTAATTCAGAGTAACTGCTGAAATATAGGGGCCATCTTTTTTTCTTAACTTCCATTTTAGGCTCAGGGGTACGTGTGCAGGATGTGCAGGTTTGTTATGTAGGTAAATGTGTGTTATGGGGGTTGGTTGTGCAGATTATTTCATCACCCAGGTTATAAGCCTTATATCCATTAGTTATTTTTCCTGCTTCTCTCCCTCCTCCCAACCTCCACCCTCTGACAGGCCCCAGCGTGTGTTGTTCCCCTCTATGTGGGGGACCACTCTTAGTATGGAAAGTTGACAACACAATCCTTTTGTAGATAGGGAATTTTATTTTGAGTAGGATGTGCTGGAGGGTTGCCTTTCTCCTGGTTTTGTTGGTGGTTTTAGCATTTAGTATGAGGGGCTCTCCTTCTAGCTACTTGTCATGGTGGGGAGATAGCCTTATTGATTGACAAGTCTTCTCATAGTATTATGGCAACATCCTGACTTCCTCTAGTTCATTCTTCATGTATTCATTCATTCGTCTACTTTCTCAAGATATGCTCATAAGGTGCCTCATTCTTGTAACTGCTGGAGATATGATGATGATGACACAGATTCTGTCTTCAAGAAGCCCATAAAAAAGTGGGAAAAAGATGTGACAGCAGATAAAGACCATGAGAAGGACTCTTTACACAAGGTATTTGCTTAGGTGTTGAAGGGCCTAGAAGAGAGAGTGACCAGTGTCCAAAACCCTTTGTGAATTGCATTCACATACAGCACCTGATTTGATTCTCAGAGTACCCAGATGGCTGTTTTTTGGTGGTTTTTTAAAAGTATGGTAAGACAAATGCCCCAGTTGCCAGCAACTTCTACTTCATCATGCTATAGGCTTCTGTGAATAGGAAAAATATACCACCATCAAGAAGCAATCAGCTTGCTTGTGTTTCAGAGGAACCACCCGTGGAAGAATGTCTTCTTGGATTAAAACTGGTATTGCCATGTTCCATTCTAGAATGTCCAAATGCCACTCTTCTGAAGATGTTTAGTTCAAGAGTTTCCATTTTCATATTAAGTTTCTATGTCCATACTTAGTGGGACGAAGATGGTGGTGTATGGATTTTCTCTCTTACAACATTTTTTTGTCCCTTATCTATACATCTTTTCCCTAAATATTCAGCAAGATTTGAAGTTGTAAAAAAATCCTAGACTTATCCAATTGTAGGAATGATAACTTGAATATTATTTTAAGAGCAAATACATGTACATTCCTAATGTTGCTTGAATGGGAATTATGAAGAAGAAGAAGAAGAAAAAGAAAAAAAAGAAAAACAAACCCATGAGAGTTTGGGTTGCTATTTCTGACCAAGTTGAAATTGTGAAATACCAGGAGTCCCATAGGAAATCTTATCTCACCGGAAGACAATCATGGTCCCTTGGCCAAAGAACGAGTATGCATTTTTGTGTAAATAAAACTTGCAGACCCAGACAGAGGGCTGGGCTACCTTGCAGCTTAGCCTGCCATTTATTATCATTCACAAGGTGGTGTTAGATGCTCAGCTTTAAAAAGAACTGACTTTTCAGCAGTATTTTTACCCTTGAGAGTATATAGAGAGAGCTCTGTGTTGTATATTAATCAGAGCTTTCACGGCTTGCTTTGAATGGTATTCGAAATGTGTCTGGAAGAATAGTGAATGAACTATGCCCAAAGTGTGCTCTATTATTTATTACTCAGGAGCCTTTCCATCTGAGACGTAGGCTGAAATTAAAGGCACCAAGTACCTGTCTTTACTAACTCAATGTTTTTCCAGTTTCCACTCCCTGTGTACTCACCCCACCTGCAAAGGATTCCAGGATTTGATGCCTCATAAGAGTCAGTCAGTTTTTTTTTTGAGACAGTCTCACTCTGTCACCCCGGCTGGAGTGCAGTGGTGCCATCTTGGCTCACTGCGAGTTCCACCTCCCAAGTTCACGCCATTTGCCTGCCTCAGCCTCCCGAGTAGCTGGGACTACAGGCGCCCATCACCACGACCAGCTAACTTTTTGTATTTTTAGTAGAGATGGGGTTTTACCGTGTTAGCCGGGATGGTCTCGATCTCTTGAGCTCGTGATCCGCCTACCTCGGCCTCCCAAAGTGCTGGGATTACAGGCGTGAGCCACCGCGCCCGGCCAGTTTAGGATTTTTTAACTAGTGAATGCTAATACACATGCCAACTACTGTGCTAGAGGCTGGGGCTTCTTTACTAAAAATACAAAAAATTAGCCGGGCATGGTGGCGGGCACCCATAGTCCCAGCTACTCGGGAGGCTGAGGCAGGAGAATGGTGTGAACCCAGGAGGCAGAGTTTGCAGTGAGCCGAGATGGCGCCACCGCACTCCAGCCTGGGTGACAGAGCGAGACTCCCTCTCAAAAAAAAAAAAAAAAAAAAAAAAAAAAAAAAAAAAAAAAAAAAAAAAAAAAAAAATCCTAAACTTCTCCAATTGTAGGAAAGCTAACTGAAATTATCTTTCCAGTTATCAAGTAGTTATTAATATCTACTTGAAGGAGATAATGATTGAGATGTTTGCTCCCAAGCATGATTGCCGCACACCAGAAATTCCTGAAGAAATTGTTTTTAATGTCACTTGCTGGGATCTAACTCCAGAAATTCTGCCTCAGTGGATCTGCAGTAGGGAGTGGTTCTATGTATTTTTAAACACTACCCAGGTGATGGGATTTGGAAACTGTTGCTCTAGCCCAATAACTTTTTTTTCTTTTCTTTTGAAAATGTCTTCATTTATAAAAACCAAAAGCAAAATCAAAATAGGTGTTATATTCATGTGGTGGTATTTCCTGTGCTGGTCAGACCACAAAACACCGGTTTCCATTCAGGACACCATTTTCTAAAGGAACATCAGCAGGCTCAGGCTTTTCCAGAAAAGCTCAATGACATGAGCTTCTCTATTTGCTGAGAATTTTAGGCCAGAGGATTATGTGAACGTGGCAAGCAGCATGGTCTGCTTTCATGGTCTGGCTTCATGGTCTGGCTTAAACCCAGGAAGCCCCTGGGTAGGGTTTCTTTTGCTAACCTTCTGGGCAAAATGGACAGATATGAAAGGTGAAGTCATTTTGTGATTGAATGAATGTCTAGGGGCTGGTTAATGGATGCATGAGAGGGTGGTTTCTACTGGCAAGACATGAATTCTTTCTTTAGTCCTGTCCTGGAAAAAAAAAATTCATTTTAGTTATTTGAATGGCTCTGTGGGAGACACATTTGTTAAGTCTATGGATTGCACATACCAAAGAGGAGTAACAAATGCATAGAAATGCAATTCTTTAGCAACTACTCAGTAGGCTAGATCAGAGGTTCTCACTCCTTTTAGACCCAACACCCTCTTTATATGAAATATTTTGAAGTGCCACTTTCATTATTGTGAACTGAATGTCTCAGCCACGTAGACATGTAATTTTCAACTTTTAATGTAAAGCCCTAAATGTAGTATAAAGGAGAAATAAAAGGCATTAAAAAATAATATCACACTAGGAAATATAATGACACACGACCGGTTCTGCCATAATACTTGTTTTGGAAATGCAAATTAATTACAGCACGACTGATAGAGGAAGGAACAAATAAACATTTCCGTTTGCTTGTGCATGATTTCTTCCATGAGAAGCACGAGGTGAACACAGGAAACTGCATCCCCCTGAGTCCACTTGCATACGGCTCAAACATCTTCTAGCAACTTCAGTTCTTTGCATGTGGTGAGCTGTACCCACCTACAACTGGTGTTACACCCTTTCTTCTCATTCATACAACTCTCCTTTCCACAGAAAGGTGCAGCTTCTGAGTGACTCTCCACAGTAACTCACAAGCTGTACCTTTCCATTGCCCATAGATACACTAGCAAACTTTTGGTCTTTTTCAAGGTAAAGTACCGTGTGCATTGTGGTACTTATTTCTTAACCGTTTAACATCTGTAAAACTGTGCAACCATATTTATTTGTTTCTTTTCTCTAAATGCATCAATATTGAAGTGTTTGAGTGTTATGCCTCTAATTTCATTTCCCCATAAACACTGTTTTTTATCGCGTGATTTTGCATAGTGAAGTGATTTGTAGGAATGCATATATTATATTATATCAGAACTGATTGTAGTTAGATGCTTGCCTCTGATGTAATGAATTAGTTTCGGTTTAAGAGAAGACAATATTCAACTGAATACTGTTGACACGTTTTCTTTATATTTGACATTTTGAAATACAAATTTAACAGGTATATTATTAATTGCAAAAACTGCAATTACTTTTGCACCAACCTAATAGTACCTGTGCGTAGAATTATCTTAGTGGAGCAGCTCAAATGTGGATCAAAGCAGTTGAGCTACTTTAGTGACTCATATACCACCAGTGCCACTGTTGTAAATGTGTGACTTTCCTAAATGATGAATAACTTCTGAAGTTCTGAGCAAAACAAAGTATACCTTTCCCTTGATTTACACAGCAGTCGCTTTTCCTGGAGAATTCATTTACATTAGCCCCATGCCAAAAATACCTATATTTATAAGTAAAATGAAATCAGATTCTGGTCAGTTTTATATATAGGTATAGGGATTGGCATGTGGGCGTGGGAAGTGAGATAGTTGTCTTATCAAGTATGCAATATCCAAGCCCCTGCTCACTAAATGCCATAGTGCCCCCCACCCCCGCTTATGTGATAACCCAAATTGCCCCCACAAATTTCCAGCATGTCCTCTGGCGAACCATTGGCCTGTAGCAATGGACTTATAAGCTACAATTAGGATCAACATAAATTTCTTCACTTAAGAAAATAACTGCAGAAAACAATATGGAGAGAATGATTAAATGATTAAGCTCTAAAAAGGCTAAGAAGAGATCAGAGACTCTTGTGGACAGTAAATGAAGTATTAGTAGATAATTTTGAGAGACCTAATGTCTTCATTCTGATTGGAAGAAGTACAATAACTGGATCAGAGCTGTCTAATAGAAATACAATGTGAACACATATGTAATATTAATATTCTATAAGCAAATTAAAAAATAAGAAATAGGCAGACTGACTTGAATATATTTTATTTAAAACAACATACAGAAAATATCATTCTTTAGAGATGTAATCAATATAGAAAGTGTATTAATCAGATCCTTTTTTTTTTTTTCTTCTTCACTAAGTCTTTCAAAATCTGGGAGTATTTTGCACTTACAGTATAGCTCACATAGCCAATGCGCAAGGGTTCTGTCTTGCACCTGGGCACGTCTTATTTGATTATCACAGCACTTAAAAACTGAATTCTGTGCTCTCTGGGATGCTGCTGAGGGTGAGATGAGAAGTCCCAACTGAAACTGTCTTAAACAAGGAAAACATTTGTTCTCATACATAAATTAAAGTTAGGGTACGCTCTAGGACTGGTTGGTTCAGTGATTCGTGGCATCGTCAAGGACGCAAGTGCCTTCCGTGTTTCCCTCCTGATTTTCTCAACGTGGGGCCTGCTCCTCTCAGGGTTGTAAGGTGGTGGCCAGTGGCAAGATGGCGGCTCATGCGTCCTGGTTTGTGTCCAATAGGAGGGATGAAGACATCTTTCCCTAAAATATGAACTATCCATTCTTTCAGTCATATTGGGCGAAAATGCCATGTCTTGACTGACTTACGCAAATCATCTGGGTCAGAATATTGCATCCTTTCTCATGATTGATGCAAGAATGGCTTTGGCTGGGCATTTTCTCTTCATTTACTCATCCTGAGGCGCACTATTTCTTGTTGTCTTATACTTGCTTTCTTTACCCAGTTACTCTACCTTTCTGTCCCTGGAAGTGTTTGAGTTTGTGGCTGCCTCTTACACACAGGCTCCAGTCATTGTTGACAGAGGCACACATGCAACATTGCATTTAATTTTGATGTGAGAGGATATAAGAGAATGAGAGGAGGTTTAAAGGAGACAGCTAAAGTGAAAAGGGAATTGACGTCATGTTGTATGAGGAATGTTGAAGGGAATGGCTCTGTAAACCTATGAGAAGTGGAGGGCTTGTGGGTGGGATAGAATATCCTCATCTTAGCGATGAGGGTATGTCTACTTGTAGCAGTTCTATGCTCCCATCAAATTAACTGCTTCAGCCGGGCGTGGTGGCTCATGCCTGTAATCCCAGCGCTTTGGGAGGCCCAGGCAGGCAAATCATTTGAGGTCAGGAGTTCGAGACCAGTCTGGCCAACATGGTGAAACCCCTCTCTACTAAAAATACCAAAATTAGCTGGGAGTGGTGGCGAGCGCCTGTAACTCCAGTTACTCAGGAGGCTGAGGCAGGAGAATTGCTGAACTTGGGAGGTGGAGGTTGCAGTCAGCTGACATGGCACCACTTCACTCCAGCCTGGGTGACAGAGCAAGACTCTGTCTCAAAAAAAAAAAAAAAAAATAGTAGATTAGCTGTCTCTAATTTGTTCTGGATCTGGAAGCCAGATAATGAAACTTGTTAGAATAACAAATGGGCTGTGAATGAGAGGCTGAGGTGGTGTCCTATGAATAAAGTATTTACATATTAATTCTTGAAATGGGTTACCCCTTGCCCACCTCTCTCAACTCACTCCTTTTTGATATATATATTTGAGGCCTTACACTTAGTTCTGGGTAGGCTTCTAACACATCTCCTTGTTTCTGTCTCAAGACCTTTTCATTTTCTCTTCCCTCTGTCTAGAATGCTGAATAACAAGAAAGGTAATAAAAGACATGATGAAATATTTTTAAATATTTTTAAGGCAAGCCTCAGAAGTGTCTCTCTTACTTACATCCTATTGGCCACATGGTTCTAATCTAACTCCAAGGGAATCTCAGAAATGTAGTTTTTTGTGTACTCTGAAAGAAGAAACACATAGCACCACCTCTGCCATGTGACCCTTGGCGGCCAGTCTCACAAGGGTTCATTTTTGATCAAGGCCAATAGAATTGAAGATAATCCCTTCCTTGAAGGAATAGTTCTCTATCATCTCCAAGTTTCAGCACCACCCACAGAACACTATAGCCACCCACATGAAGGGAATATGTTCCGAAAAGGAGCTAAATCAACTAGCTGGTACATCTTCACCCTTTGACCTGGGAGACTTGTGTTCATTTCCCTAGGGCACCCTTAACCTCTTGCACCACTACCTGTAACCCCTACGGAATCCAGACATTAATTGTTCTTTGGGCAATTCACAACCAAATGAATAGCCAAGTTATAGTAAATACGGAAAAAGTAGAAATCGTTCTAAGTCAAAGGGAGTGTAGGCCAATACTATGTTGTAGAAGGAAATTCAGGACAGAGGGATAAGCTATTCCTCAACCCCAGAGCAGTTATAATAGCTAACACTGGCCATGTGCTCACTGTGAGCCATGCCTTGTGTGAATATATTCCACAAATTACTTTACAACAGACATATGAGGGAGTATTCTTATTCCCATCCTGCAGATGAATACATTGAGACCTCCAGAAGTCAAGTGACATTCTGAAGTCACATGATAGTGAATGATGGTGGTGTAATTCCAACCCAGTTGTCTGAGTCCAGAGCCAGTATGTTACACTCTAATGACTCCGGACCCTGTGACGTTAAATTCAGAAATCTGAGATTGTCCTGCTCCTCAAACTGTGATTGATGTCATCCTATGAAACAAAGAGCAAGTTTGGGACTCCTGCCTAATGACACTGTGGAACTGATCAGTGTCACATGATCCTAATCACGTACAACAGAGACACACATATACATATATAATCTCAATACTGTAAAGTCAGGTGTGCCATTGGGCAGTACACAATCAATTGTCAAACACATGGCACTAACAATTGAGTGTTAAGCTGTTTCTACAAGGTATAAATAAGAACGTGGAAAGAAAGAAGTTTGCTAGATAGAGGATGCCAGCTGTAATTTCAAGAAAATGTTGATTGCATGTTTTAGAAACTATTCCACAAAGCCTTGCTCCAGTACAGATTTTCCTTGTAAGGTAGCATGAAAAAAAAGAGAAATTTTTATTTTTATTTGGTGTTTATTGTTTCTTCGTCAGCAGCTGTGCCGATGTGGTGTTGATTATGCAGTGAAGAATTATTTTGATTATTGACAGTTGGCATTCTTCTCATAATTTGGAGTTCTTCATCTCAGAATTGTTTCCTCACCTCCTCTCCTGTCTGTACATGAATAAAAATTTAAAAGCACTTGCCAGGATCCTTACGCAAGGCAGCTGTTAGGAGGAATGTAGTTGAAAGTTCAGATGCAATTTGATGTTAACCTCTCCCTGCCGTTTGTTCCTTTCTCTGAGCCTGACTTCAGAGCAGTAGAGCTTGTGTGTTCATCACGAGTGTCTGAAAGGCCTCCCCACAAGGAAAAAGCTGTGCTCTGTGTTATGGCTTCATCCCTCTGCAACCTTATCTGCGGGCTGTGTGCCCCTCTCTCCCAGCAGCGTTCATTCAGAAATGTATTTCAGTGGGTTACCAGTCAGGGTTGACTCACGTGAATAGTCTGTGCTACTTTCTGTATTTTTTTTCTTAGAAAAAAGACTGCTTAGAAAAACAAAAGTGAACTATAAATCCCCTTTCAGGTGATTTTCTTTTGCCTTTTTTTTCTTTTCTTTTCCTTTTGAGACAGGGTCTCAGTCTGTTGCCCAGGTTGGAGTGTAGCGGCACAATCGCAGCTTACTGCAGTCTCGAACTCCTGGGCTGAGGCGATCCTTCAGGTGATTTTTCAACAGATTTCTTTGGCTTCCTGTCTTGCATCTCCTTGATCTACTTCTGTTTCAGCTTCAGGTGAGACACACCTCAAATGACCTCAGAATCCCACCTCAAACTTTCTCTACTGGGGAGTTAACGCCCCTAGAGCTAAACCTCCACAAAGCGGGCATGGAAGCCAGTGGAAAGCTACCTAGCTTTTCCTCCTTTACCTACTGATCAGAGATCCCAGAAGAATCAAACCCTGGTGTCTGCAGCAGTGAGCGTGTATATTTCCTTATCTCGGCTTTTCCTACTTCCCTGGATCATCTCCCCAACAAGCAAAACATGCATCTAAGTCCTTGTACTTAGGCTCTGCTTCTGGGGAGATGCAAAATAAAACAGTAAAAAAAAAAAAAAAAAAAAAATTCTCCCTACTTAAGTTGCTTTTGCTTTCTCCTTTCCCAGATCTCATCTATTTCTATTGTTTTGGAGTAAGTAAGAAAATGTATTCTTTTGACTGGGCGCAGTGGCTCATGCCTGTAATCCCGGCTCTTTGGGAGACTGAGGCGGGTGGATCACCTGTGGTCGGGAGTTCGAGACCAGCTTGGCCAACGTGGTGAAACCCCATCTCTACTAAAAATACAAATATTAGCCAGGCGTGGTGGTGCATGCCTGTAATCCAAGCTACTTGGGTGGCTGAGGCCAGAGAATCGCTTGAACTCAGGAGGTGGAGGTTTCAGTGAGCTGAGATCACGCCACTGCGCTCCAGCCTAGGTGACAGGGCGAGACTCCGTCTCAAAAAAAGAAAAGAAAAGAAAATGTATCTTTAAAAATAAATAGGAGTAATATAGGTACATCAACTATAAACATATATACATACATATATATTCTATGTTAAAGAATAAAATATATAATGAAAATATTTATATTTTACGTGAAAGTTGTCTCTTTGTAGAGACAGTACATTATGGGCAGGACTCTGTTGTGGGTCAGACAGACCTGGGATGGAGGAGTGGCTCTGTGAACTTGGGACAGTTATTCACCCTCCCTAGGCCTTAGTTCTATGTCCCTTGTAAGATAGTGATGCATATTAATTGACAGCATGCATATAGCATGCTAGCCTGGTGCTGAGCATTTAGCAAGCACTTAGCGCATTTCAGTGATTTACATAAAAAACCAAAAGTCTCCAGTAAGGTACACATACCCCCATACTCTCTGTGGAGGAGGAGGGGGTAGAAAACCACTGAGTCTGCTGCGTATCCTTCTAGGATTTTTCTGTGTTTATACAAACATTCTTTAAAAATGCATATGTGTATGTTGTTTCATATAGTTTACTTTCTCTTTTATGCATGTGGGACCATAGTATACATACTCTTATGCAAGTCGACGTTTGTTTTAAACAAATAACACATTGTGGACATTCTCCTGGATCAGAATACATGCATTTATTGCATTAAAAAATGGCTGCATGGTCTTCCTCTGCATGAATGAATCCATTTGAAGTGGTTAATTGTGTGTGTCAACTTAATTGGGCCACGGGGTTTGACATTTGGTCAACATTATTCTGGATGCTTCCAGGAGGGTGTTTTTGGGTGAGTTTTAACATTTAAACTGATAGACTGAGTAAAGCAGGTTGCTCCTATGTGGGTGGGCCTCATCCAATCAGTTGAAGGCCTGAATAGAACAAAACAGCTGAGAAAATGTCCTCCTGTCTGACTGCATGAAGCTGGGACATCAGTGTTTTCCTGCCTTTGACTTGTACAGAAGCCTGGGCTATTGAACTGAAACATTGGGTTTTGAGCCTGCTGGTGTTCGGACTGGAAATATACTATCTGCTCCTGGTTCTTAGGCCTTAGGACTGGGACTGGAACTAAACCATTGGCTCTCCTGGTTCTCTGGTGTGATAACTGCAGATCTTGGGACTCGTCAGCCTCTATAATTGCACGAACCAATTCCTTATAATAAATACTTCCCACTCTATATGCACACACACACACACACAATATATATATATGCATATTGTATATATACAAATATACATATATACTATATATGTATATATGTGTATCTATATATACACACACATATATATTTTGTGCATACATATATACACATACAATATATTGGTTCTATTGGTTCTGTTTCTCTGATGAACTCTGATTAATACACCACTGCTTTACCCTTTTCCCCTGTTCATGTACATCTAGGTTGTGTCCAAGCTTTCAATATTTCTAATAATACCAACAACATTTTTGCACATCTCTCCTCTTGCCCTCTGGGATGAACCTGGAAGTGGCATTATTCATTTTAAAATACAATTCTGGACTTTTCCTCCTTCATGAGACTTGCCTGGACTGATAATGGGAGTACACACCCAACCTTCCCATTTCCTGAAGTTCTTCTATTATCTGTAAATGGCACTTGCTTAGCAGCCAAGCACACAGCTTCTGTGACCACTATTTCTGTACCTTTGCTTTTGGTTTAAATTCTGAAGTGTTGCTTAAACTTTTACAAATTTATGCCTTTTTCTCCCAAATTAGTTCACTAGGTCTCTGGAAACCAAATGCTCTGCTTCTCTGCATTTTAATCTAGACCAGTGGTCTTCAACTGGTGGTGATGTTGCCTCCCCAGGACATTTGGCAATATCTGGAGACGGTTTTGATCGTTAGCACTGGAAGTGCTCATTGTCTAGTGGGTCGAGGCCAAGGATGCTGCAAAACATCCTACAATGCACAGGACAGAAATTATTGAGAAGAATTATTCTTAATAATGAAAGAACTATTGTTATAGAACTGTGGGCTTGTCCTTTCAATCCTGTTAATTTTTTTCAGCTTTACTGAGGTATAATTGAGAAATAAAAATTGTACATATTCATGTTTTTTTTTTTTTTTAAAGCTATCTGACCCCAAACGTCAGTAGTGTTGATTGAGGTTGCGAAACCCTGATCTAGAGTACAAAAAGCAGGTTTATTAAACTGTATTCTAGAGGGTTCTAGGGCACTTTGGGAGCTGCTACAGGCAGGCAGGCATGTGGAGTTTGGGTCCTTTGGTAGAGAGAAATGCTAAGATAGCCACCCAAGATTCTCATCCCCTGGCTATTCGATCGAACACTGATCTAGCTAGTGCCGTGAAGGGAATTTGCAGATGCAATTGAAATCCCAAGTCAGGTGACCTTAAGATACCAACATTATGCACATGGTCCTGCTCCACTCAGGGGAACACTTTGAAAGCAGAGAGTTTTCTTTGGCTGGTAGAGGAAGAGGAAGTCAGAGACGTTAGGAACGTGAGAAGGATTTGACACACCATTGCTGCTTTGGAGTTTGAGGAAGCCACGTGAGAAGGAAGGTGGGTGGTTTCTAGGAGCAGTCAGCGACCACATGCTGACAGCCAGCAAGGAAACAGAGACCCCAGTCTTATAATCACAAGGTACTGAATTCTCCCTACAGTCTGAACAAGTGTGGAAGGGGACCCTTCTCCAGAGTCTCCAGATAAGTGCCCAGCCTGGCCAACAACTTGATTTTGGCTTTTGAGACCCAAAGCAGAGACTCTATTCAAGTCTTCCTGGGATTCTGACTTACAGAACTTTGAGCTAGTAAATGGGTGTTGGTTTAAGCAGCTAAGTTAGTGTCAACTGTTTATAGACAACAGTAAACTAATGTGGCACCCAACCCCTGGTTTATCCACAGAAGTTCCTTTTTATATTATTATCTGTTTCATATATTGCGTTAAAATGGGATTCTTTTTGCTTATTAAATAATTGATTTAGTAATTAGCTGAGCTTTTTCTTGAGAAGAGATGGTGTAACATGCATGGTGTGGTGCTTAACCACTGGGCTTTTGGCATTAGACAGAGGTAGGTTTGGACTCTGTCTTGCCACATATTATTATGTGACTCTTCTGTGAGTCTCAATTTTCCCATCTGTAAAATGGGGCAAAAACTCCCTGTTGCATGGAGTTGTGATCTGAATCATACAATTCATGTAAAACGCTTAGCAGCAAGCTTGGCTTATATAAAATGCTCACTAAAAGCAACTTATTAGTATGAATCACGGTTACCGGTGTGAGTTCTGCTGGAAGACTGGGCTCAATAATAGAATAACTAGCAGAGTCCTGGAGTTTAATGTCTTACAAAGATATTCTGAACATCTTGCTTTTGGTCATTGCCCTCTGTCTTTAAAAGGTTGAATGCATGACTATGAAACATTGCTGGCTTATTGGAAAATGAAGTAAATATACACAAAAAAATGAGGACATATCTCTTAAGGAATTTTCTTACATCTGCATTTCCTTCTCTTCCTTCACAGACATTGTTAATCTTTTTTGATATGCCAGTAGTTTTCCAAAATCATCCATGATGAATTGAAGTCCGTAGTACTTCAGGACTGGGATAATATTAAGCATTTCGTTGGTGTCTGGTCCCATTCCTAGAGATGTAATCCTTACACCAACTCTATGAGGTAGGTACTGCCATCCCTGTTACACAGATAAGACAGGGTAGGTAACTCATGGAATCTAATACAGATAATAATTGGCAGGGCCAAGATTCACACAGAGGCAATCTGACTCCTGGACCGGTCACCTTAAACCACTGTGCGTTAATATCATGGAGAAGGATGTTTAGGGGAGGCATTGTGCTGAGAACAACTGGTGTGAGAGGAATTCTGGCCATTGTAGCAAGGAGAAGGAGGGGTCTTGGGTGGTCAAATGGTGATTGAACTCACTCTGAAGCTCTTCTTCATGAAGAAGCCTATTTTCCAGGATGTCCAAGACAAGTAGCAGGAGGTACCCCATTGTCACCAAGCAATCCAGCTGGAAGACCCAAGACACGGTCCCAGCCCTGCTAATTACCAGCTGCATAGATATGGGCAAGACATGAAACACCTCTGGACATTAGAAACTTCATCTGAAAGGCCAAGTGTGGTGGCTTACGCCTTTTATCCCAGCACTTTGGAAGACTGAGGTGGGTGGATCACTTGAGCTCAGTTCAAGAATTCAAGATTAGCCTGGGCGACATGGTGAAACCCTGTATCTGCAAAAAATACAAAAAATTCGCCAGGTGTGGCGGCACACACCTATAGTCCCAGCTGCTTGGGAGGCTAAGGTGGGAGGATTGCTTGAGCCCAGGATGTCAAGGCTGCAGTGAGCTGAGATCATGCCACTGCACTCCAGCCTGGGTATCAGAGTGAAACCCTGTCTCAAAAAAACAAAACAAAACAAAACACAAAACAAAACAAAACAAAAACCTCATCTGAAAAATGGGAATAATCAGATCCTCCCAGTCTCTTTCACAGACTTACTGTGAGTATCACATAGTAATGAATGCCAACATGCTTCAGAACACACAAAATACACATGTGCTGTAATAATCATATTAACAAAATTCTGTCAGCTGAAATTCTGGCCTCTGGGTTTTATCTGGTCCTTAGCATACTCCTTTGATAAATTTGGACTTTCCGTGGGTCTTGAGAAGGGTAAACTCAAGGCTGGGGGAGCTGGTGAGATGTCTGTGGTCCTGTCATGGAGACTCTTTGACTCTCTCAATCCACTAGGGACCTTCCTATTCCCACCAGTACCTTTAAATAGACTGGTCTCCTTGGGCTCCATGTCCCTTTTTGGTTTCCAGGCTCACAGACTACCATTTAAGGACATGGTCTCCAAGGATGTCGTGGTGATGCAGGATAAAGTCCCTCATGGGAGGATGACAATCCTGGCTCTAAAGCTGACCCTGGGGGAGCTCTTGGAAGCGTGTTCTTTGGAATGGTTTGTGCCTCCTCTGAAGATACTAGACAACTATGAGTCAAATTTACATGCTTCCTTTGCAACATCCAAGTCTTTCAACATAGTGTTTCTGCAGTTTGTAGACAGATTAACCAAAGTCAAAACTCTGCGTGTGATTTTACTTCAAAATCACTTTGTCCTGTAGATGTCTCATGTCAAGCATTAGGAAGAAGCATGTGCAGGAGTTATCCAGGGAAGAGAGAATGTAAAAGGGAACCATATATAGTGTAGAATTTCCCAGCTCCTCTCCCACCTGGAAATAAAAGGAGAAGATTCCTAGTGCTGGACATTCTGAACAGAGGGTCTTCAGGATTGAGGGACCTCTTCCTCTATTTTGATCTGCAAAACTCAGCCTGAGCTACTATGACTCTCAGGGAGCAGTTATTCAAACCCTTACTCTGTGAATTTCACAAGTATAAAGAAATGACAATGCACTGAAACAAATTAGATGTCAGGCATCTGTTCTATTTCATTCTCCTCTTTTCCATTTTCTTCTCCTCCATCCCATTCCATGCCATTCTGTCAATTATATTTTATTACTAGCCATTCTATTCTATGCCATCCCATTCCATTTGAACTTCTGACCTTTCATTCTATATTGTTCTTGCCTATTCCATTCCATTTTGCAGCCATGAAAATTTATTTATTTTTGCTAATTTTTTTTTTAGCATAAATATGCCAAAATTTGGCATGGGATATACCCATACCAAAAAAATTGTTGTTCATCTGAAATTCAAATTTAACTGGGCATCCTATATGATTTCTGACAACTGTACCTAGAAGAGCCTTAATTCTGGACCTGCAGTATGTGTAGTATTTCCAGGATTAAGAAGCTGACCTTAGCCTTATGCAAACTCTCAGTAAACACTCCAATGTGCCCGAATTGTTTTTCACATGTTACGTGCACCTGACAGGCAGCCAAGCCTAAAACTAGAGTACTATGAAGAGTCAAATAGGAGATGGTGAGATAGAGGAGGTACAAGGAGGTCTTAAAACTGATTTGACTGAAGGCAAAATTATTGAGGAAAAAAAAAATCAAACCCACTAATCAACAGTGTTGAAATTAGCTGTGTAGGCTCAGAACCTGTCTTTATTTAAATTTTTGATATTTTGTTCATCATGGATGTTTTGCACTAATTTTTACTTTAAAAATATTGCAATAACATCCTGGGAAGCATGCGAAACCCTGTCTCTTAAAAAAACCAAATATAAAAAATAGCTGGGTGTAATGGTGCACGCCTATATTCCCAGCTACTTAGCAGGCTGAGCTGGGAGGATTGCTTGAGCCCAGGAGGCAGAGGTTGCAATGTGAGTGGTGATTACCACTGCACTCCAGCCTGGGTGACAGAATGAGACCCTGTCTCCAAAAAAAAAAAAAAAAAAAAAAAAAAAAAAAAAAAAAAAAAAAAAAAGATTAAATGTTGTTTATCTTGGTTATTAAGCTTTTTGGTGTCTCCTTAAGTTTTGCATCCTTGTCCTAGTTATGTTTGTTGCACTTAACAGAATGTAGATTCTCCCAGGGGTGGGTGATAATACCCATTGGTGTGTGTCCTATGGAGAGCATTATTATCTGGGTGACATACCTCTTGTTGGAGCATTCTGTGTTAGATCTTTCCTTGTTGAAGTCTCTGAAAATTTCTTTAACCTTAGTCATCACCTTTTCTAATTGTATCTGTTGGCATCTTTCTAACAATCCCATCTCTGTCCCATTGTGACTACTGTGTACTTCCTGACTTCACTTTCCCTTATGGGTACTGTAAGGAGAAAAATAGTTCCTACCTCATGGAGTTATTTTGTTTTTTATTTTCTTCTAGTAGAGATGGGGTTTCACCATGTTGACCAGGCTGGTCTCGAGCTCCTGACCTCAGGTGATCCACCCGCCTCCACTCCCCAAAATGCTGGGATTACAGGCGTGAGCCACTGCACCCAGCCTCATGAAGTTATTTTAATGATTTAATGGGATTACTACCCAAAGCACATAATCCTCATATGTGGTAAATTGGAAACAATCAATAAATGTTATAACAGTAATAATTAACATTTGTCTAATTTGATGCTCCAAGCAACTGTGTGATATGGACACAATGTTTACTCTCATTTCACAGATGAGAAAGTAGGGTACAGAGTGGGAGGGTGGTTCCTGCAATGTAACTCAACTAGTGGTTGGGGGTAGAAGCCAAACTTTCTGAGTCCAAGTTCATTTCCCATTCCAACATACCACACCAGGATCATTAGCAGCCTAAAAGACCAAATGTGGAGAGGTGGAAGGTTCTAGAAGGTTCTGGAATTTAAGGTAACATTTTTCCTCCTGGCCCCACACTGGAATATTATATGCAGAATAGTTCTAATTGTCTTGGATTTATAGCACATCACTA
This sequence comes from Macaca thibetana thibetana, assembly GCF_024542745.1. Classification (NCBI taxonomy): domain Eukaryota; kingdom Metazoa; phylum Chordata; class Mammalia; order Primates; family Cercopithecidae; genus Macaca; species Macaca thibetana. The sequence continues at coordinate 23,533,969 of NC_065597.1, read as the reverse complement.
TGCCAATAGCTTTTGATTGAGCTTTCAGACTTGATATGTGTGTTTAAAGATCTAATGTCAACCTCAACTAAGCATTAACTTAATGCATTTATTAAGCATTAGGTATAGAATATAATCATGGTGAAAAAATTTCTCATATTGCTGCATTTTAGAAGCAATACATTTTTCTATAGGGGAAAAGTGATTTAAATTTATTGAGATCCCACCTTTAAATAAAATTTGGGGAGAGGATCAGTGAGACTCTTCAGAATCTTCTAGTTGGCAAGAGGTCACTTCCTGGAAGGTGTATGGTTATATGTAAAGTACTTGGCAGTTTACTTAGAAAACACTGGTATCAGTAATGAGCTAAAGAAAATTCAAGGGTTAAAACCTTGTTTTTCTTTGTAGTGATTTATTAGACTATATTTATTAACGGTACAAATCCCATAGTAAATTAAGATAAATTGCAGTCTATATTTGAAAACTCGAAGCCACCAACTATCCAAAAAGACTGTAAAGTGAATAAAGGCAGTATCTGCTTTCAGATTTATTTCCCAACAATCCCTCTTTAATGTTGGCTGTGATGTGTGCCTTGACATCTGTTTGTTTGTTTTCCCTCTGAGAGTCAGTTATCCTGGGAATAAAATATGTTCATGAGAGGCAGTCTAGTGGCATGCTTTAGACTGTGGGCTTTATAATGAACTGAGTTTGAGTGTCAACTCTACTAATTCCAGCTAGATGAGCTTGGGCATATTCCTTAAGCACTTAGAGCCTAAGCACTTGGATAATAGTGGTATCTCCTTCATGATGTTCTTAAAAAATTAAATGAGATAATGCATGTAAAGTGCTTAGGGCCATGCCTTACCAACATTAAGTGGTCAATAAATGTTAGTTATTAGTTGGGAAATAGGGATAATGTAATCCTCTTAAGGATATTTTGAGGATTCGTTGAGATGCTTATAAAGCATTTAGGTCACTACCTGACCCACAGTCAGCACTACTCAATAAATGTTCATCATTGACATGGTTGTTTTTGTTTTTACATGTTATTTGTAAAATATGGATAATGTAATTAACTTAGTATCGTTCTGAAGACTAATAGAGATAATGTGTGTGAAGTATTCAGCTCTGTGCCTGTCACAGAATAAGAACCAAATTAATGTTCATCTCCTTAAGGACAAGAACTGTGTTTTTATGTCATTTTTTTTCCCTGAGCACCCTGGTTCAATGCTTGACACATAGAAAGTATCCAATAAATATTTTATAAATAATTGAATGAATAACTGTATTATTAATTATATTCTCTTCTATCCAAAATGAAATAGGAGGTCTTGAAAAAAAGTCCTATTCTCCTTTAGAATCTGTTGACCCCTGGAAAATGGAGAATAAAATAAACCTGAGAAGACAGGATGTTCCCAAACTCTGAGATCATCGTCATAATCCCTTACATTAGAAAGGTCTTTATGGTTCACAAAGAACTTTCACATCCATTATGTCATTCAACATAAAAAAATAAAACAGGCGAGAAATATCCTTAGGGTCAGCCTGGACATGGATCTAAGTCTCTTACAAATGATTTAAAATCCCCTCTGTCTTGTTGCAGATATTGCTTATAGAAAACTTCAGGCACAGAAATGCTACCCAGCTTGATTTAGTTTAAAGAAACCTTTTGTGACCTTATAAACAAACATGGTCCAGCGGGAACACAAGTGGAATTTCAGAATTTTGAAGATGAGCTGAGAGAATCTGCTCAGAAATGGGACATATTAAAACAATCTCTACCAAAGGAGTGAAAACAATAAAGAGATTGACTCAGAAGAGAACAAAAAGGCCAATGCCACTTACTGGTGAGCAATGAGTGCCTTACTCATTATAACTGTTGACTGTGTAACAATAATGTTTGGGAACATTGCAATCCCCAGAGCAGGCTTATAATGATGCTCATCTACTCATATGGATGGAAGGCCTGACATGAACTCTGATTGCTCATGGAAAGAGCTTCTTATCCTTAAAGTATGCTTTCAAAATGGTCCTGGGCAAGGCTGATAATAAACATTTTTCTGAATATAAATACCAGCTTTTAAATATCTGTCCTCTGATATAATGCTGTGTGTTCATGCAAGTGTTGAGTGGATGTGTTTTGACCTTATGTCCAGAGTGAGTGGGTTAGGCCAGTTGATTAACTAAGTGAGTTACAGAAAGACAGAGACAAGGGCTGTATTGGTCAAAGTCCCAGCAAGGAACTGATGGTCCAAATGGAGGTTCAGATGGTTCAAGGGCAGGTAGTTTATTGACTGAGATATGGACAGCCTTACAAAAATGAACAACGGATGATGAGTGAAGACCCTAGAGATGGGCAATGATAAGAAGCCATTTCAATGCCTCGGTGTACATAGCATTATGGAAACGCAGAGATAACTGGAAATGTGGGAGAGGAGCATCTGAAAGGACCTGTGATCATGCAGAGACACAGATACTCTCAGAGATATGGTGAAGCAGGGAAGAAACACTCTGGCCTCTCTCCCACTTTCTGATCTCCTACAGGTACCTCTCATTGTTCAAACCCAACTGTCTGCCAGCTGGCAAGGTGATATGGTTTGGCTGTGTCTCCACCTAAATCTCATCTTGAGATTTAGGTCATGGGAGGGACCAGGTGGAGATAAGTGAATCATGGGGGGGGGGGGTTCTCCCATCCTGTTCCTGTGATAGTGAGTGAGTTCTCACGAGATTCGATGGTTTTATAAGGGGCTTCCCCCTTCACTGGACACTCATTCTTTTCCTTCCTGCTGCTATGTGAAGAAGCACGTGTTTGCTCTCCCTGCCACCATGGTTGTACGTTTCCTGAGGTCTCCCCAGCCCTGTGGAACTGTGAGTCAATTAAACTTTTTTTCTTTATAAATTACCCAGTCTTGGGCAATTCTTTATAGCAGCATTAAGAATGGACTAATGCACAAGGGAACATGGGAGATGTAGTCTTCTGGGGCGTCCAGGGCACAGAACAGAGCAGAAAAGGTTGAGGATGGATCCAGGTCGGGGAAGAACAAGGACTACATAATTTGCTCACTGACTTCCTCCCTGAAGCCTTGCCTACAATTTTACTTCTTTGTTCTTTGCTTGTATCACCCTGTGTGTATGATGTTTTTCTTTCTCTTTCCTGATGGCCTGAGAGCTTTTTGAAGGTAAGAATGCTATCTTATTTCTACTTGGATGCTCAGCCTGGCTGGCACCTAAGGAATATGTCAGGATGTTAATCAAATGACAGGATAACTTGGGGCATCCATTCATTAGAGTTCATGGAGAAGCTAAGCAGGCTCAGCAAACTTTTTCTGTAGAAAACTAGGTAGCAAATAGTTTAGTCTTTGCAGGCCATACCATCTTCATTGCAACCTCTCAACTCTGCCTTTGCAGAGTAAAAGCAACCATAGACAAAATGTAAATGAATGAGTGTTTCTGTGTGCCAATAAAACTTTATTTACAAAATAGGCTGTGGGCCAAATCCATAGGTCATAGTTTGCTGACCCCTGGAAAAAAGTCTCAAAACCGTCAGAAAATGATTTGTGTGTTGAGTCCATCATAAGCATAGTCTTCTGGCTATAGACACCACCATAAGCAGTGGTGTCTTCATTAAATCTTTTTGGTGAGGATCTGCCTCCACTTGATTTCTCTCCTAGGTGTGACATAAGTTGAAGCAAATGTCCCAATTCAGGGTTAGCATACACCAGGGTAAACTTTGGTGGAGGCCTTTAACACACTTGAAATGAGAAAATAAATAATTCAGTGTTGTACATAAATGATTCAAGCCAATCCCAGTGGTACATGTGCACGTGCACAAGTGTGTGTGTTGTGTTGTTTGTCTTGAGTGAAAGGGCAATATGAAAATTATGTGTGGACCATATGGGCACAGCCTGAAGGCATGCAATCTATCTCTCTATCTCACACTTAAGCCACCAGACTTTGAAGTGCATGCGAGCCCTGGTCAAAACTTTAGACAATTTCAGATAGGAGCAGGATAAGCGGCTGTCTTGTTTGTGGAAATAAAGCCTGCCTGAATGAAGACAAACAGAGGCCATATATTCAGAGCTTGCTATAGAAAGGAGTCAGCTGCTATCACTTACGGTTGGCAGAGATTCAAAGGCAGGCAGGGAAGTGGGAAAGCTTTATAGTGAAAAAAAAAAAAAAAGTGAAAGCTTTGGTTGTAGCCTGATTGGAGGCTGTGGCATGGGGAAGCTGGAGGCGGCTAACTAGAAGCAAGGCATACTATATGATCGATTTGGGGAACATATTTAGCTTTCTTTGATTTGTTCTAAGTTGGAAGTAGAGCCAAAAGTTAAGGAAGCTTTGTGTTACTGACCAAGCTTTTGTTTTGGGTTGATTGCTGCAGAGGTTGTGGATCAGAGTTCTATTGTCATATATGGTTTGGTCATTGTCTGTTTGTATGTTCATTCTCTCACATTATATGGGTTACTGCTAATGCTTTCCTGGCTCTGCCACCTCCTGGTTGATGTTAAAACAGGAAGAGCATCTTTCGGTCTGCATCAATTTACACAGGCCATGGTGACCTTTCCTAGTCCGGGCTTCCATGCATGCAGCCGTGCCAGTGAGGAGAGCAGGTGACTCAAAATGAATCTGTAGCTACCTGAATATCACAACACTCAATGTCCCCCAGAGAAGCTATGGCCCGATTCTCTCTAAAACCCAGCCTTTTATATAAATCTCAAATTATTCCCTTAATGACTGATTTGGCTGTGTTCTCACCCAAATCTCATCTTGAATATCTCCCATAATTCCCATTGTTGTGGGAGAGACTGGTGGCAGATAATTGAATCATGGTGGCAGTTTCCCCCATACTGTTTTTGTGGTAGTGAATAAGTCTCATGAGACTTGATGTTTTTACAAAGGAAAACCCCTTTCACTTGGCTGTCACTCTTCTGTTATGTGCCTCCATGTGAGATGTGCCTTTTACCTTCTTCCATGATTGTGAGGCCTCCCCAGCCACATGGAACTGTAAGTCCATTAAACTTCTTTCTTTTGTAAATTGCCCAGTCTCCAGGTATGTCTTTATCAGCAGCGTGAAAATGGACTAATACAATGACTTCATCCTTAGCATCCTTTAATCTCCTTTCACATCCTTTCCAGGTCACCCTGTGAGGTGTACCCACCCAGATCACATGTGGGTTCTTCTCTGGTTTCAGTTTATTCTCTTAGCTTATGATTTTTCTCGTTACAGTTTTATCATCAAAAGGGGTACCTGAAGCCAGAATGCCCCATGGTAGAGTGCACCTGATGAACACAAGGATACTACCCAGGCTGAAACAGACATAGGCAGGTTCCTTCTGTGTTCCAAATTTTTCTCTCATGAGTGATTAAAAGATTGCAAACCTTTTCACAGGTCTGTCTGTTTTCTTGCTTCAGTTCTTCTTTTCTACAATGTTTATCTTTCTTTCCTCAACATGTAGCTGGATTGTCCAGTTTGTCATAAATTTGCCAAATTACTGGATGCCTTTCTTTTCTTCTCAAATAAAATATACAACCCTCTGAATTTTATTTCTATCAGGGCTTCTCTCTCAATGGACACTACCTTCTTGCCTGTGAAGCAAATATGCCCTGCAGGCAGTTCGTTTTTTGTGTGTGTGCATTTGCTCACCTGAGTAAAGTGATGCAATTCTTTTTCATAGACTTGCAGATCCCTGGAACAGAAAGGGATCTCTGAGGTCAGGGAGGCTAATAGTCTCCAAATGTGGTATATAGACCCCTGGGAGTATGGAAGATGCTGTTAGCTAAGCATTTTAAATAATTCTAGTTGTTTTATATTTACTTAAATCTTACTAGTAAAAATATATAATGGGTATATTAAACTGCATGAGTTCATAAATATTATTGTCTAGGATGAGGCTGAAGCAGATGGTGCCTTGGAAACTGATTGTACTCAGTACATATGAATTTGAAGTGTTGTCAGGTAATACCTGGATGTGAGAGCTGTCATGAAAATAGAGTTTGTAGAAGTATAGATCTGCTCCAATATCCTCAGTGTGACACATGGGGAAACTGAGCCTCTGGACATGGAAAAAGTTTTTCCAAGACATCAGCTCTACACAAGTAGGACTACAGTTATATCATCACTGCCCAGATTCCCAGTGTTCTTTTATTCAGTTTTCAAAGATCTCTTCTTGGCAACTGTGAGTTCAACTCAAGAATGGATACCATGATCAAGCCCTCAGAAGGCCCCTTTGGGATGAATTTTCAAAAGCACAAGAAATTGGACTAAAGCCTATTCTATCTACGTGGCGAATTACCTGAAAAAGTTTCATTTTCAAAGACAAAAACTAGCCATTTACTTGATCTAGAACAACTGAAACTTCACTGGATAACAAGGTAAATGAATGTATCCTACTATTCACCAAAGTGGAGGCCTACAAGCTGCTAGTTGCTCCCAGTAATGGGAGATTCGCAAGGCAGTTAATGGGTTAGTATAGTTTTTATTGTAAAAGCAAACTAAATTAAACTGATAGTTTTAATTAAATTTGAATTGGCTGTGATTTTACTCAGTTTTAAAGGCCACTTGAGACACTAGCGTTGCACTTAAAATCTAGTGTTGTAATTAGTGACATCTACATTTATTATAATGGTTACGGCACTTTATTGAATTTATTCAGGAGTAAACAAAAGCTCAGCATCTAAAGAGCTTGTATTCCAGGATAGGTTGGCTTTGGAAGCGTGTTTTGTCTCTGTTAGAACATCAGGTGATGATGCTGATCTTGAAACAGGAGGTTTATGGTTTAGCCATCTAGCCACAGGCTCAGACCTTGGGCTACCTCACGGCTGAGCCATCCCCAAACATTGTAATTATGCTTTTGCTGTGATCTTTGTCTGGAAAATCTGAATTTGTTGCATGTTTAACATCCCCCACTACCCAAATACCTCTGGATTTCAAGATCCATGTAATGCATTGAATAATTTTGTTCTCTCCAAATTCATATGTTGGAACCCTACCTCCCAATGGGTTGTTGCAACCCTAACTCCCAGTGGAATATTGGAACCCTGCCTCCCAGTGGGATGATATTAGGAGGAAGGGCCTTTAGGAGGTGATTGGGTTTAGATGAAGTCATGAGGCAGAGTCCCCATAATGGGTTTAGCATCTTTCTAAGAAGAGAAAGAGACTAGAGCTAGCTGTCTGCCATGAGAGGATACAGCAAAGCATCCATGTGCAAGCCAGGAAGAGGGCCTACACCAGGAACCCAATTGGGTGCACGTTGATCCTGCAATTCCCAGTCTTCAGAACTAAATTTCTGTTCTGAAATAAATTCTTAAATAAATAAATAATTTTGTGAAAAATAAATTTCTGTTGTCTATGCCACCTAGTATTTCTTGTTATAGCTTCTCAAACTAGAATAGTCCAACACATATCTAGATTTGGAGACAGTCAAGCAACTACTAATTTGATCTGGAAATCTGAAGAGCTGCGTGGTAGTCCCAGAAAATGTTTGCGAGGGAAGCTGCTGGCTTCCTGGGAGGGCAGTGTCTTGGTGGCTCCATTTTTATCAGTTCCAGGCAAAATTAGAATCTGAAACAATGGTTCTCATCACTTTGGTATGTGCAGCATCACCTGAGAGAGGGGCTTGTTAAAAAGAATCTCTGGGGCCTCATTTTGAGAAATTCTGGTTTAGTAAGTGGAAGGTACGAAAAAGACAAATTAACTGCTTTTTCCTACTCTACTTTCGCTCTCAACACAGAAAAGTTCTGATTCTAGATGTGTAGTTTTTTTTTTTCCCCCTATACATCAATTCTCCAGCAGACATCAACAGGATGTCCTACAATTCAATTTAATTTGGGCACTCTCTACCTGGAGTTTGAGTCAGATACCACAGGTTAAGGGCTGAGCCCCCACAAAACTGTCCCCCACTTCAGGGGCCTCTTCATCTTCTGACCAACTGGCTGTCAATTTGGGGTTCCCTTGATTCTCTTGTCAGGTTTGATCATTTGTTAGAGTGACTCACAGAACTCAGTAAAGTGCTTTGCTTACATTTACTGATTATGACAAAGCATCTGGATGAACAGTAAGACGATAGAGATGCCACAGGGGAAGGTATGTGGCAAGGGGTGCAGAGCTTTAATGCCCTGCCTGGCATGCCACCCTCCTATCACTGCAATGTATTCAGCAGTCTAGGATCTCTGAAGCTTGTAGCTCGGGGATTTTTAAGGAGGTTTCATCACCTAGGCATGATTACTTATTAACTCAATCTCTAGCCTGTCTCCTCCTCCAGGAGGATGGAGGATGGAACTGGAAGCTCTGAGTCTCTAATCATGGGTTGGTCTTTCTGGTGACCAGCCTCCACCTAGACACTCACCAATAGTCACCTCATTAGAACAAAAGACTCACCTATCACCCAGGAATTTCCAAGGGATTTAGGAGGTCTGTGTTAGAAACCAGATCAAAGACCAAATATCGAACAAAAGATTCTCCTAGCACCCTGATTGCTCAGGAAATTACAGGGCTTTAGTAGCTCTGTGCCAGGAACCAGGGGCAGAGACCAAATATATATTTCATATATTCACAGTAAGTGCATGGGCAAAACTTCTTTTTGCAAAACTCTAGTCTGAAGCATTCATTCAGTCTAGTGGAATCCTCAAAAAAATCAGCAGAGAAACAGGAATAGGAGTACCTTCTCAGAGGGTCACCATATTCTATACTTTGTTGGGAGGTCCATATGAGGACAGTCTCTTAAAAATTATTTGATGAGAGTAAGATGAAAGCAGGAACTATATTTTAATCACACATGAATAAATACTTAAAAATAATACAGAAATGTGTAATGTAAAAAATGAGTTACACTTAGTCCATTTAATCCCCCTTCCCAGAGGCAGCAGTATCTGGTATGTTATTCGTCTGGATCTTTCCCTCTTTGTTTATAAGCATAGATGCTTCCCTAGTAGATTTTCCCTCATTTTGTTCTGACTTCTGAGGGATTTCTTCTACTTTGTCTTTTGATAGTCTTGGGTTATTCCTTTGACGTAACATCCCATTCTTATTTTATGGATATAAATACTTTCCCAACGTCTTTAAAATAGTGTTTAGTTTTTTCCCCCTTTTTTGGGGGGTACTATCTCTGGTTTTCTCTGTTAGCACATTTCTTGCTTATCTTGATCTTTCTCGGGCAAGCTGCAGCCATTTCTCAAATGCCTGTTGATTGTCACTCATTCCTATGTAAGAACAAGGCAATAGGAAGCTTAGGGATGGTTGACAAATGAGTTTCTCTGTAGGTACAATGGGCTGGAATCTGGACATTTTGCTTTGGGTCCCCTACTGCCAGCATGCAGAGTGCTTTCCTCAGGGATGTCCACATTTACACTCACCCTAGCTGCCCCGACTTTCTTCATTTATTCAATTTCTGTGTAAGAAGACTCTATGTTGCTCTTTTTTTTTTTTTTTCTTGTGGCTTTATTGCAGGCAAACACCTGCTTTTAGGACATTCTGAACATGCAGGGAGGGAAGCTGACTCCCTCGCAGGCAGAACTCAGTTAACCCCATTTTCCTCCTTCCTGTTCTCATTTCCATCCTGGTGTTTAGGAGTTCCAAGCCTCACTGGAGTTTTCCTTTTTTGAGATTGAATGGTCAAAACTCAGAATTTTCAAGAGAGTGACACATGTACTTACTAAAATTAAAAGAAGTTGAATGTTAACAAACAACAAATACTAGGAAAACAAACCTGGATACTTCAGTAGTGACCAAGACTTGGGACACTGCCACATCATTCAGATGAATTTCAGGCTTGAATCTGTGTCTGTAAAGAAGAGTGAGCTTTGATCAAAGCTGACACAAATCTGAATTGTTTCTACCTGAGTCCTTCAATTCAAACCCATATTCTTGGAATCTATGGAACCTGAGATTACTTAATAAGAATCAAAAAACAATCAAAATTACAAAAAAAATCCCAAACACAATGAACATGGACACAACCAGAAGACGATGTAATTTCTTTTTAATCAATACAAATAAAATTATTCTTATTCTTATTGTCAATGTAGATCTGTGGAGCATTGAACACCAATTTCTGAATTCCACTATTGTGTTCACAAAAGCTATGATAGTAAAAAAAATTTAGATCTTGATAGGGCCTTATAGATTAATTGGAACACACTCCTAATTGTACAGAAAGGGAAATGAAGGAAATCATATTGCGAACAGGTTAAAAATTTGGGCTTTAGGCTGGGCTCAGTGGCTCATGCCTGTAATCCCAGCACTTTGGGAGGCTGAGGCAGGTGGATCACCTGAGGTCAAGAGTTTGAGACCAGCCTGACCAACATGGTGAAACCCCATCTCTACTAAAAAAAAAAAGACAAAAATTAGCTGGGCATGGTGGCAGATGCCTGTAATCCCAGCTACTTGGGAGGCTGAGGCAGGAGAATCGCTTGAACCCGGGAGGCAGAGGTTGCAGTGAGCTGAGATTGCAACATTGCACCCCAGCCTGGGTAACAGAGTGAGACTCGATGTCTCAATTAAAAAAAAACAAAAAAACAAAAAACAAAACAAAACAAAATTAGGTTTTAAATTTAGGTAGACCTGGTTTCTCATCTGCTTTGGCCTGGAGGTGACACCATTCCTTCTGCTCAGAGCCTACTGGTCAGAACTGATCACATGACCCTATCCTAACTGCAGGTCCATTTGGAAAACATGGGACTGTACATAGACTATTTGGTGAACACTAGCTCTCTTTGCAGAATCACCACCATTATTATCAGATTCAAGATGAGTACCTTTGTTTAGGTTTATAGTAACTTTTGTTTAGGCCTACTGTTATTGGTGGAATTAGGACTAGAAGCAAGATGAGAGGTTTGAGCCACAGTTGAGGATCCTATCTGTAAAAGCCTTTCAGTTTACATGTGGTGAAACTTAGGTTCCCAGAGACAGAGCAAGCTTTTCAAGATGTGGGATGAATTTTAGGAGCAGAACTGAATCTTGCTCTTTTTGCTCTTTTTATTAACCACCCTACCTCTTTCTCCTCTCCTGGAGATTTCTGTATGACCATTTCACATTTATTTCTGTGATGTTTTTCCTCCAAATTACTGAATTGTTTATTATCACCTAGAAAGAATAAGTCTTTCAATGAAATGTATGAGCATGTAAATTTTATGATAATGAGAAACATTTCCTCCTAAAACTAGGATTGAGCATCTGGAAACATAAAACACACATTAAAATGACTGAAGAGACCCCCTCCCCCCAGTCAAAATAATTAAAGTTTGGTTGCAAGGATTTGTGTGAAGATAAGGAAATGCTTAAGTTCTGTAATAGTGAAGCCTTGTCGTAATGACAAAAGGGTCTCCTAACATGGAAATGCCATTGATACTTCATTGTGGAAGAGCATTCTTTTAGAACTGTGATTGTGAACTAGGAGGTATCCATAAAATTATGTGAAGTAGGTAGGCACTATCTCCAAACTGGGTTGGACTTCTGTTTTGGTAGATTAAAAATGGTTGCAGATTCTTTGACACATTTCCCATTGAGAGGTGGGGTTCAATTGACAGGCCCCATGGCTTCTTTGACCAACAAAATAAGGTAGAGGTGACACTGTGCCAGTTTCCAGGCCCAGGCTTAGGTAACCTCCACTTCCTGTCTTTCAAAATACTTGTTCCAGGAACTTTAAGCCTTCACATTGACAGGCTCAAGAGTATGTGGAGACAGAGGGGTTTGGCTATGACCAGCTTTCCAGTCATTCCCACCAAGGCACCAGATGTGCCTGGGAAGAAATCATCTTGGAAGTAGATGGAAATGGAGTAGATGGAGACATCCCACTTGCCCTACCTAAGTCCAGAGGATTAGAGACAAACTGCCTGGCTATGCTGTTTTTGAATTCCTAGCCAACAAAACTGAGCAAAATAAAATGATAGTTTAAGCTGGGACCTGCTGGGGTGCTTTGTTACACAGCAATTGGTAACTAGTACAACTGTCCTGTATGGTTCCTACCTGGTTATGAGGGCAAGCTCTGGAACCAGACTGCTTGGTTTTGAATCTCATCTCCATGACTTAGAATCCATGTGACCTCAGCCAGATTACTTAAATTCTCTGTCTCAGTTTCTTCCTCTAAAAAATTAGGATACTGAGATTTACCTTATAAGATAGTTGTGAGGACTAAACACATTAAATACTGTAAAGTTCTTAGAATAGTATTCAACAAATATTTAATCAATAGGTTTTATTTTTTTTGAGGGCCTACTGTGTGCCAGGTACTGTTCTAGGCTCTAGAGGTTTGTGTCAAAAAAAATGGGCAACAGTGATTCCCTCGCCGTCTTGAAATTTACTTTCCAGTTAAATTTTATTATTCTATGTACATTTAAAATAAACAGATAAGTAAAATCCAGAAATCATGGAATCCAGGGCCTTTCTACATCTATAGAACTCAACATACATCAGTCAAATGTGTGTTTCCTTATCACGTTTCTGCACAGCCCCACCCCACTTTTTTATGTGAATAATCTTTGATTGTAGGGATTATGGTGACTTATGGTGACAACCAAGAACAGGCTTCAGAAAGAAAGCAGCTGTGTTGCTATGGCCAAATTGAACTTCCTGAGTCAGCGTCCTCACATGTAAAATGGACAATTCTATTGAAGGAAATTGAAGGTCTTACCCACTCCATCCAAGGAACTGATGAGAGAACCCCAAGAAGGTTGCATAGAATGAAGTAAGAGTCCATTTTCTGTTGATGAAGCTGAGGGGTTTAGAGCTCTGGGATTGGTATTTTCTAAACTTCAAATTTGTATCTGTGGCCTGATATGGACAAGTTCAGGTACGGGGCAATAGGAAAGTGTATTTAAAATGTGACTTGGAAAAGATAAGGCAAGTGGCTGCCAAGTTGCTATTTCTATGTAGAAGACAATGTTCCCATCAGTGTGAGGCTTCTCCCTCACTCTCACACTCACACGTCCAGCAGACATCACCCTCTCTCCATCTTTTTCAAACCCACATTCCTTTTCTAACATGACAGCCACTCTGATTGACTGTGGTCACTGATACCTCTGCTTGGAGCTTAATGAAATGGTATTCTCATTTCTTCATGCCCTTATCCATGAATATTTACTGTGCAACTGTCGAATGCTGCATGCACACAGGTGATAATAATGCACCAAGAGAGGCTTAACTGCACCAACAGACGTTTTTCCAGGATTATGTGAGAGCTTGGGAAAGAGGATCTTCATTCAGACTAGGAGGCTCTGGGCAGGGTTCAAGGACAACTGTTGTTTCTGTCTCTCCAGCACCCCTTTCTTTTCTCTGCTGATAATGAATCTCTTTCTTGTGAATAAATCCTGCATGTTCTGAGTGGGGCTGACTCAGAAAACCCTGGGAACAACAGTAGGCTTGTGACCCACACCAATAAGTGTGTCCTTGGGAATTTTATGACATAGCCATTGGCAGAGACTCATTTAGCCAGGGTTGCTAATGGGATGGAGTGTAAATTTGGGGTGGCCACTGGCCATCTTTCTTATCATTTGGAGAAAGTCTGCCTATGAATGGAACATATACTAGAAAAGATGGAGAGACACTCCACCACATCAATCTAAGGTCATTAAAGTTTTGTTGCAAAGATTTATGTCAAAATAAAAAAATATACTCTTATATTTTAGGATGGATTTTAATAGCGTGGTGGTGTAATAGTGTAACAGACTAGTGTTGCTCTTCTGTTACAGTGAGAACACTGCCTTGAATCTGCCTAAGAATGAAACCAAAGAACAGAGGAAAGCAGACCTAGGAGAAGGAGGGAAAGACAACATCCCAATAATAGCATTCAAGTTTCTGGATCCAAGCATGTCTGCTGCTGGACATTACTCCTGGTACTTCTTGTTACATGATCCAGTGAATGGCAATTCATGCCCTCCTCTCCCTATACATTTCCTCCATTTTTTGCTTAAGGTATTTTGAGGTAGATTTCCATCGTCTGCAAGTACAGAAAGATTTCTGGAGTAGATAGCACTTCAGCTGCATCTTGAAGGATGAATAGGAAATTCTCAGGTGAAACAGGGATGGAACTGAGGTGAGTAAGACTTTTCAGGCAGAAGGAACATATAAACAGCTTAGGGAGAAATACTCTAAGGAAAATATTTATATAAAATAACTATACAATGGGCATTTCCATTGGCTCGGGCTTCTCACTTAGAAAAATACTCTTGACTCTCTATAGCTATGGGTTCTACATCTGTGGATTCAAACAACTGAGGATCAAAATATTGGGGGGAAAAAGGATGGTTGTGTAGGTACTGAATACTTGTGGAATTTTTGTCCTTGTCATTGTCCCCAAACAATACAGTATAGCAACTATTTACATAGCATTGACACTGCATTGGGTATAAGTAATCTAGAGATGACTTAAAGTATACAGGAGAATGTGCACAGGTTATATGCAAATCTATGCTTTTTAAATTATGCTTTAAATTCTGGGGTACATGTGCAGAACGTGCAGGTTTATTACATAGGTATACACATGCCATGGTGGTTTGCTGCACCCATCAACCCATCATCTACATTGGTATTTCTCCTAATGCTCCCCCGCCTCTAGTCCCCCACCCCCCGACAGGCCCCGGTGTGTGATGTTCCCCTTCCTGTGTCCATGTATTCTCATTATTCAACTCCCACTTGTGAGTGAGAACGTGCAGTGTTTGGTTTTCTGTTCTTGTGTTAGTTTGTTGAGAATGATGGTTTCCAGCTCCATCCATCTCCGTGTAAAGGACATGAACTCATCCTTTTTTATGGCTGCATAATACCATGCTATTTTATATCAGAGACTTGAGCATCTGTGGATTCTGGTGTCCATGGCAGGGTCCTGGAACCAATCCCCTATGGATACTGAGGGATGACTGTGCAACTATAGAGTGGCCATCATTCATTTGTAAACAGTACTCACAAGCCTGTGTCTTTCTAAGTGAAATCTGTGAAGCAATAATGAATTGGGAAAACACTAGCTCATTATGTAGATTCAGTTGCTTTCTGCTTCTATGAAGTTCTAAGTGTGGTAGTCACAGGAGCAGCAACAGAAATACTACCTTTAACAAGAATTTCAGTGTAATCTATTGGGGTACACTCACAGAAGTTAGGAAATCAATCATGTTTACTCTATGCTCTTATTTGTTCAGATTGGCTGATAAGTTTTTCTGTCTAATTGCTTATGAATAATGGAACTATTTTCAGTGGATCCCTGCCATTTTACAAAAACAAAACAAAACAAAACAAACAAAAAAACCCTCAAATACTAATCGATTTTTTAACCAATACTGATACTAAATTTAATGCACCTGAAATTAAAATGACTCATTTACCTGGTTGATCAGTGATGACTAAAGCATAAGCAATTTGAATACATAATTCTCCTTCCTTCAAGTGAATCCTTTTTTCCTCTTCTCTCCTACTGAGTAGATTTACCCACCCTTTAATGCTCATTTCCACTTCTATTTTCTCCAAATAGTTGCTTCTGAATACTGCAATGGAATCAAGCCCCAGAATGTATTCTCTTCTGAATACATGCTTAAGTTTACCCAACACCCTTGGTACTACCTGTTGGCTCTTTATGAAATTAACTTGAATTACAACTTAAGTTGGGTTCCAGGTGTACTTGGATGCAATGTGTGGAGCTTGGGGAGTTTAATCCCCATGTCTTATCTTTTGATTGCAGATCAGATTCTGCTTATAACTCCCTAGGAATCCCATCAATATACTTCAGCCCTTTATGAAAGGTGTCTCCAGGCATTGTAGTTTCTTGAGATGTTAATAACTAATATGCAAAAATGGCTTTGTGATGAAATACAAATATGTTTGTGGGAAATTTTACATTCAATAGATCTCCATAATGCAGGACTTATCAGAGCCTTTAATATACCTTTGTTTCTTTCCAAAAGGGGGATATGGTACAAAGCACTTCACATATTATCTACTGGCCCATTTCCCATAGGAATACTAAATTCCTTGGTTTTCTGGGGAAAACTGTGTTTTTTTTTTTCTTTTTTTTTTTCTGTCTTTGCTCACTAAGTGACTTCTAGAAATGTCTTTCCATTGCAGATACCCATTTCACTTGGGGGGCAGAGTGTCTCAGGCATCTAATTTTACAATAAGAAATGATCTTGACCCAAGAGACCATGCAGGTCTGCTGTGACTTTCCAGTTCTCGCTCTTTCTTTAAGATGTGTCAGCGGCCGGGCGCGGTGGCTCAAGCCTGTAATCTCAGCACTTTGGGAGGCCGAGTCGGGCGGATCACGAGGTCAGGAGATCGAGACCATCCTGGCTAACCGGGTGAAACCCCGTCTCTACTAAAAAATACAAAAAACTAGCCGGGCGAGGTGGCGGGCGCCTGTAGTCCCAGCTACTTGGGAGGCTGAGGCAGGAGAATGGTGTAAACCCGGGAGGCGGAGCTTGCAGTGAGCTGAGATCCGGCCACTGCACTCCAGCCTGGGCGACAGAGCGAGACTCCATCTCAAAAAAAAAAAAAAAAAAAAAAAAAAAAAAAAAAAAAAAAAAAGATGTGTCAGCAATTAACATTGAAGGAATTTATTTCACTAAGTGCTGTATGTTACAACCTCATCTACTAGAAAGGTCCTTTTTTCCTCCTCAAATCTTAGTCCAAAAGGAGGCCAACTGTTTTTGCCTGCTAAATACTCCCAGTCATATTTGAATATAAGAATAGTTTTTAAATATGTAATTCACCACGCCTACCCCTATTTCTATGTATGCTTAGAGTTGTGCTCATTTTAAGGTGATTCATGAAAAGTGATTTCTGTCCCTGTATTTCAAGATGCCTGGAAAGACTGTTCATATCCTCTTTCATCCTTAGAACTGGAAGCTCTGGGAGTCATGATGTAGAAAGGCTTTGAGCTTTGGAGCAAACCCAACTTGAATTTGAATACCTGCTCTGTTTCTTAATAACCTCATGGGTTTGGGATAGTCTTTTACCTTTCTGAATCTCATTCTCTTCATCTACAAGATTAGAACATTAGTACTGTCAACATAAAAAATAGAGATGGATCTCCAAGCAAAGGATTTATTTTGGAATAATATATGAGAAGTAGAATTGCAATTTGAGATACATAAACCAGGACAGCCCCTAGATGTGTCTGAAGAACAAAGGGAAAGGCCAGGGTTGTATTGGAGGAAAGGAAGAAGGTTATGTAAATTATTTTGAAAGGAAATTCATTGGTACTTACAGGAGCTGGCGGGTTCTGACTGGTGAGTGGTAGCAGTTACTAGGTAAAACTTAAAATCATGAAGTTGTAGCTGGCTGTTGTGGTTTTGGATTGGGCGGGCGAGATAATTCCTGGAGTAGGTGTTTGTGACCTGAGTGTTTTTCCCTATGGCTCCTAGACTCTATTTTAGGAGTGACCAAAATGGCTCCATTTTGCATAATCATTTTTCACAGCACCCACCCACCTCATCATAAAGTTGTGGTCTTCCTGTGCTCTCATCTTTGCAAGCTGAAATAACGTGATGATTGATATGGTTTGGCTCTATGTCCCCACCCAAATCTCAGGTTGAATTGTAATCCCCACGTGTTTGGGGAGGGACCTGGTGAGAGGTAATTGGACACATGGGGGTGGTTTACCCCATGCTGTTCTCATGAGAGTGAGTGAGTTCTCATGAGATCTGATGGTTTAAAAGTGTGTGGCAGTTCCCCATTTTTTTTCTCTCTCTCCTGCCACCATGTAAGATGTGCCTTGTTCTTCCTTTGCCTTCTGCCATGATTGTAAGTTTCCTGAGGCCCCCTCAGTCATGTGAAACTGTAAGTCAATTAAACCTATTTTCTTTATAAATTACCCAATCTTAGGTAGTTCTATAAAGCAATGTGAAAACGAACTAATACAATGACCCAGTGCCAAGTTATTACCCTGAGTCCACCTATTCCCCACATTGTTTGAAATTGTGCTTCCTTCTGCAGATGAAACTACTGTTTTCCATACCGGTGTGTCCTCTCTGTTCAATTCAGTACACAGACCTCTTTTATTACCAGTTTTTCTGTACACATGATGTCCACAAGCTGTAGATATCATATAGATATTTTAGAATCTCTCAGGTCGGTCGTGGCCTGAGATAAAATCTTGTATTACTTTGTTGAAGTGAGTTAACACTGTCTGAAGCTGGGTCATGTATTCTTTTCTAAGATTCATGTTGGAACAGCCTTAACTACAAAAAAGAAAAAAAAAAAACAATTGAAATGTATTTTCTTAGTCTTTATCCAAAGTGTCACAAACCAATTCCTAATATGATCCATTTTTTTTTGTTTTGAGAAATTTATTATAGCTTTTCATTATGGAAAAATTCAAACATACAAAATAGAGATAATATAATGAAGTCTTACGTACCCAGCACCCAGCCTCAACAATGACCGATTTGTAAGCAATCTTATTTCATTTAGATCTTCTACTTCTTCCTCACCATTAAATTATTTGGGGACAAAGCTGAAACATCTCGTCATTTCATCTATGACTATTTTAATATGTACATTTCTAAATGATAAAGGCATCCTATAAATATATACCCACAATGCAAGTATCACAACTAAAGGTTAAAAGGAATTTTGTAATATGTGAACCATTTTGAATGGAGGAAAAAGACAAAAAAGTATGTAGGAGTTGAGGTTCATTACTGAGACTCTTTGGACTGATAAAATAATGACCCAAAAGCCTTGAACAATGTATGATCTTGATCTTCACCCCATCTGCAGATTAGAAGAATCTGGAAAATTCTAAATCATGAAAAGAAAAGAAGTCTATGGAGGGACCATGTAGTATTTCCAAGCCTGTGCATGGGGGATGTGGTTTGCACCCCTCTGCCCCCAGCAAAGGTTACAGGGAGCTGAACATTTCTGGAGACTTATAGACATACTTGCTGGGTTCCCTTGAGCTGCAATTATTTTTTTAAATGGGGTCTTGCTCTGTTGCTCAGGCTGAGGTGCAGTGGCATGATCACAGCTCACTGAAGCCTTGACATTCCTGACTCAAGCAATCCTCCTGTCTCAGCCTCCTGAGTTGCTGGGACCACAGGCAAGCACTATCACACCTGGCTAATTTTATTTATTTTTTATAGAGATGGGGGTCTCACTATGTTGCCCAGGCTGGCCTTGAACTCCTGGGCTCAAGCAATCCTCTTGCCTTGGCCTCACAGAGTGCTGGGACTACAGGTGTGAGCCACCGCACCCAGCCTGAGCTGCAACTTTTGACCCTGTCGCCAATGTTAGTAATCACTGTATCATTGACAGAAGGTGATTCCTTCTATTTTAGAATCAATAGGGTTGCTGCAGTATGGATTTTAGACTCAAATGGGAGAACTGGTATGTTTATGATATTATTATTCCTCCAGGAACTAGCAACAAGGTAAAAAGGAAGCTCTTCAAAATATGTCCTAAGTGTGCTACTGAGGACCAGTAAGTATACCCAAGTGGCAACATTTCCTATCAAAACGTGGCAGAATTTCTTTTTTTAGAAAAGTGCGAAGTTAATTAGCACCTTATAGGACCTTGTTATGGCTCAGAACGACTTTACATCTGTTGATAATTTAATCATTATAAATGTGACACAAGGAAATTGAGCTTCCCGTTCTGTTACATAATGTAAATTGACAGTCAGTTAATACTGCTCAATAGCTTGATGTCATTAATAAGGTTGTTTCTTAAGCTCATAACAAATATCAAGTTGTTTTCTTAGTGGGTTAAGAAAATAGATTCAACACTTGACAGTTTTGAGATGTGACATTGCCCAGGGCATGTCTGTTATGCTTTCGGAATTTGTAGGCTGCTGATAGAGATCATATGGGCACTGATCTCTGTTTGAGGTCAAGAAGGTTCTAGAAGCACATCCTATAGGGCAGGACAAAGAGCTCTCCAGCCACTGCTCTCCCAGGTTGTCTTTAGCTATTGACAAGGGGTGAGGGAAAGGTCCTGTTCTGCTCAAAAGGACTTCTGCCTGGAAAGTGTGGGGATGCATCTGAGGTCTCGCCATGTGGTGTGAAGGAAGGAGTGCTTTGTGAACAAAGCCACAGGCTGGCCTCCTCCTGTGCATCCACAGCCTTTCATAATCAGGTCCTGGGATCCTCTTTGATCAGAACATTTTGAGAGACATCCCCTGCCCTGGTGTCCCAGCAGAGCAGCACAGGGAGGGAAGGAACATACAATGCCAAAACAGCATGAACCACATTCCCACTCTGAGCACCAACCCAGGCAACTGGTGCTAACTCACAGAGTCAGCCTGCATGGCCAGCTCTGTGATGCCTTGGGATGACGCTTTGTCTCTTTCTCTTCCCACAATGTTGTCCTTAATCCTCAATGTTGCATGGAGCCATTGGCTTCTCTCGATCCATCATTTAATTATATTTTTTCCTTTCAGACATCCCATTGTAGGTAAATGAAGGAAAGCTCCCCACCTCTTCTAGGTGGGGTACAAGTGTGTTGAGAGTTAGTACAAAACCAAAATTGACAAGGAAATGAAAACCAAAAACAAGTCAACAACAAAAACATAGAGAAGGCAAGGGCTTTAGGCTAGCACCAGGGAGCATAACAGCAAAAGATTTGGGTTGGATGCAACAGAAAGATTGTCAAGTTTTGCAGGCTTCTCAGGAGACTCAGGCATGGAGACTGAAGGAGTTTAGGGAAAGGATCTGACATCAGGAAGACTGGACCTGCAGAGAGCGTATCTGAACACAGACCACTCCATTTTTGGAGAGTGGGGATTGGAGCACCTGCCCTGGTGGATGGGGGTTCCCAACTGAGATGCTGGGGACAGAAAGCCTTAGGGAGGCGACAGGTAAACCTCTAAGAGGCCAGCATGGGGCTGACTCTGGCAGCCCAAGGAAAGGGACAGGAGCTGGTAATTCTCAGGTTGGCAGCCCGAGGGGGTCCTGGACACTGATTACCATGGAAGCAAATGTGTCCACAGCTTGGTTGTAAGGTGGGAAGAGTAAGTCAATCCTGAAGCAGGTGTAAGATGTGGCTGCTAAGTGATCAAATGATGGAAAATGGACTCCAAATCTAACTTGTTTTGTGTTCTTGAATAAGAAATTGCCTAGTTTGAACTATATATTTTTTTCTTCTTAGTACATAAATACATGGTAATGATAGAAAACCAGAAACTTTCATGATAAAAATAAAGAAAATATAAACAAAATCCCCCTCAAATTTGTAGTATATATAGATAAATCACTATTGTAACTTGATATAGGTTCTTTCTCTCCCTCCTTCTTTCTTCCTTCCCTCTTTTATCTTCTCTCATTGGGCATGTGTGTGTGTGTGTGTGTGTGTATATATAATATAAACATATACTACATTTCATTTTGTATCAGACTTTTCCTTCTTAATGTTGAAGACACCTTTTTATGTATCTGCACATTATTTTTGATAGCTGAATAGTATTCACTGTATTAGTGTATTCAGTCTTCATTGTCGAACAATTGACATGATGCTCTAATATTTTCTTTTGCTCAGGACAGCAGGACATTTGGGGATTATATTCCCTGAGCTGTACCTCTAATAGTGAGCCTCTGAGGTCTACTGGGGTAGAAATGAGGAAGGCTTCCAGAGACATAGACTCTTGGAGTGGGAAGGAAACATGGTTGAAGTTTTGCAAAATTTTGATCTAGTTTCATTTTGTGTCATTTATAACGACCTCACCCTTGGGTGGTCCAGCCACTATGTGACAGTGGCTAGGAATCTTCTGTGTCTGAAAGCCACTGATGAGCTTGTGAAATACCCATCTGATATGGTTTGACTGTGTCCCCACCCAAATTTCCTCTTGAATTGCAGCTCCCATAATCCCAATGCTTCATGGGAGGGACCAGGTGGGAGGTAATTGAATCGTGGGAGTGGTCACCCCCATGCTGCTGTTCTTGTGATAGTGAGTGAGTCTCACAAGATCTGATGGTTTTATTAAGAGTAGTTCCTGGCTGGGCGCGGTGGCTCAAGCCTGTAATCCCAGCACTTTGGGAGGCCGAGGTGGGCGTATCACAAGGTCAGGAGATCGAGACCATCCTGGCTAACACTGTGAAACCCCGTCTCTACTAAAAAAATACAAAAAACTAGCCAGGCGTGGTGGCGGGCGCCTGTAGTCCCAGCTACTTGGGAGGCTGAGGCAGGAGAATGGCGTGAACCCGGGGGGCGGAGCTTGCAGTGAGCCGAGATCGCGCCACTGCACTCCGTCTCAAAAAAAAAAAAAAAAAAAAAAAAAAAAAAAAAAAGGGGTAGTTCCTCTGCGCATGCTGTCTTGCCTGCTGCCATGTAAGACGTGACTTTGCCCTTCCTTTGCTTTTCACCATGGTTGTGAGGCCTCCCCAGCCATGCTGAACTGACTCAATTAAACTTCTTCCCTTTGTAAATTACCCAGTCTTGGGTATGTCTTTATTAGCAGCATGAGAACAGACTAATACACCATCGTAAAATATTTTTCTATGCAATGATCCAGAATCTGCTTTAGAACATGAGATCTGGAGTCTGATAGACTGAGTCTGCAGTCCTGGACAAAAGTCCTAACCTTTTAGTCTCTCTGTTTTCCACATCTGTAAAATAGGTATGATAAAAGAATGTGCCTCAGACTGTTGCTGGGAATAATAAACAAGATAAAGCATGTGGAGCATGTGACAGAGCTCAGTAAAACTCAGCCATGATCACAATAATGGCTGTATGTTATCACAACACGGCACATATTTGACCCCTGCTATGTGACAGCCCCGTGGCACATAAACGTGCTGCCTGAGTCATGGCCTCTATCTCAGTCTTCTCTTGTTAACCCTAATTCCCTTGTTTTTCAGAGGATAGCAGTTCATGTCCTTCCCCCAACCCAACTCTCTTCCCTCTATTTTTACCCATTTTGAATGGTCTTAAGATCTTCTCTTCATCTTCTTCATCCCCTCTGTAGTTCCCCAAAGACCTACTTTAGTGACATGATGCCCAGTGGGTTCCCCATTGTGTATACAGGGGTCTTCCCTTCCTAGAGCCTCGATTCCATTTCAGCCTCAGGAGACACAGGTGGAGGAACATTTCTGTGCAGATGAATTCTGTTTAAAAAGAAGCAAATGTGAAACATAAGGTGTTTTGATGTTCATTATCACTTGCTTCCTGCTTCCCACTTAAGGACAGATTTTGATGGAATTATCAGTATAAGAACATTCTGAAAGTGGAAATTACCCACTGAACTTCTTGAGGGCAGAGACTGTACCTTGCTCTTTTTTTTTTTTTTTTTTTTTTTGCCTCTCTAGCTCATGGAAGGCACTATTGTATTTACTGTGTATCAAGCTCTTACTAGGTGCCAGCTGGCATACAAAGTACCTTAAATGCACTTTAAATCTTCCAACAACCCCATGAAGGAAGTTGTTTTACCACTACCACTTGAACTGCTGGGGAAACTTGGAACTCAGAGAGATTAGGCGAAATATCCAAAGTCACACAGTTGTTAAGATTTGGGATTTTAGCAGGCCAATAGATAAGGATATTTTCCTATTATCACAAATTCAAAATTAATTGACAGATAGATATAGGAGTCAAAGAGATAAAGACTAAAATATTGCCTTTAGTATTTTAAAGCTGGCTGGAAAATATGGTCATAGATTTATGGCCAGCGGGGCTTGTTGATGAAGAAGTGGGGCTTCTTCTTTCCTTCTCATGAGTTGAGATTTTATGAGAGGACAAGCAAGGTACAAAAGAAAGTTAGAGATTGAAGAGCAGTTGACTGCCCCACATTGATTTGGGTAAGGGGTGGGATATGGGGAGTAGGAAAGAGAGGGGTCAGCTGTGCAGACAGAAGGATAGGAATTATTATTCATATTTCCGATAAAAGTTAATATTTTACATCATGACCCCTTAAATAAATAGATCATCTTATTCCATTATGAGCTTATTTCCATTAAGTAGATTGGCTTTACCTAAATAGAGAGGCTTTACCTAATCACCAAACATGGACCAATGAGCCCCCACATTCCAAGCTCACTCCTTTATGGGCAGCACAAGAGGCTAAGACCCTCATCCACGGAAGATTCTTTGCCAGGGGGACACAATTCCAGGGGAAGGAGGGTCGTCCACCCATCCTCCATGTAGACTTGAACCCAGACCCTTCTGACTTCAGGGTCTGACTTCAGGGTGCTTGTAGTTTTCGAAAGGCTTCTCTGTTTCTCAATGGTTTGTTTACTGAATGACTTTGATTTCCTCTACAGAATATCTTAGAAATGAAATTACACAAAAAAAGTCTTCTTTGGAGACTTTTTCACACATCAGGACTTGTAAGACAATTTAAATACTTAGTATATCTTTGCTTGGCAGAATTCCTGCTCTCCACACAATGTGTAACTGTGCCAGCAACCCAAACCGTTTTGACAATGCGTATAACTGGAGCCATTTGCTAAAAACTACTAAGTGATCAACAAGGTTAACAGATTTTCTAGGTTTTCCTTTTCTGACCAGCCATCTTGTCCAGCTTGCTCTCTTTCTCTCATTGGAATAGATCAGACAGAATGGTGTCTCATCTCTAATTAAATTCTCATCTTTGCCCAGCTGTTTCAAAGGGCAACTGTCTTAAACCTTTGAACTTTATTTGTAATACAAAACTTCAATTAGATAAAGGACAATAATTAGCAGATCTTTTATCTTTGGGTATAATTAAATCTTTAAGAAGGGATGTTTTAATCAATGAAATGTAATGACAAGTTCATAAATTAATTAATCCCACCAATGGAGACTTGGCAGTAATCAATGGATCTTTAAAGAGGGCCTGGGTGAGGGGACATAGCTGTGGGAATAGAGATGCTCAGTTGAGTTTGGGGTAAAGATTCTCATTTATTAAGGATTAGCTGGCTCAAAAGATGATCTATTTGTTTTAGGGGAAGTCATGTAAAATATTAACTTTTAATGGGAGAGAAAACCTTCTTCTTGCAAGTTTTTGCTTTTGAAACTTTCTTGTTAGAGATCTCAACTCAGATTAGAGCTGCCAATGTATATTCATACCCTCCTGAAACTGCTTGCCAATGTACTGATTGGGTAGCTAGACAGAATTAGAGAAAAAGCAAAACCGAAGTTGACCGCCAGTAGATGTTTCAAGTATTTTCGTCTAAAACAGGACTTCGTAAACTTTGATCTGCTTGCCAAATCTGGCTCATTGCCTGTTTCTGTAAATAAAGTTTTATTGGAACACAGTCACACCCATTTTTTTTCCTGTGTTGTCCATCATCATTTCATATTTCACAGGCAGAGTCAAATAAGTATCCAGAGAGACTATGTGATTCACAGAGGCTCAAATAAATACTCTCTGACCCTTTTCCTGAAAATGTTTGTCAGTCCCTGCTCTAAAACATTGAGGAGTTTGGTAAAATCTAAATTCAATATAGCACTATGTAGACAGTGTTTATTGTAAGACTATGAGCTAAGTACTTAAAATATGAGGTTTTATGTAGACAGTGTTTATTGTAAGACTATGAGCTAAGTACTTAAAATATGAGGTTCTGGGGCTGTAATAGCCTCCTAATCAGGTTCCTGGTATTCTTGTGTGCCCCATCTATCTGGGCAAAAAGCAAGGGAAGACTGATTTGGATGGTGGTGGAGTGGGGAAAACTGGAACATGCAAAGGCCCTGTGGCAGAAGGGCATGCAGCTCATTAAAGGGGTAGATGGAAGGTTCCAGTAGCTTAGCAAGCAGAGTGAGAGGGACAGGCTGGGTGCAGAGGCCAGAGGTTCAGCAGTCTAGTACCCTAAAGCCCATTATATTAGTTTCACTGCATAAATCCAACTACGTCTCCTTTCCTCAATTTACAACCCTTCAAGAACTTCACATCTCTCTAAGATAAAATCCCATAGCCTTAGCTGGGAGCCACAGCAAGCTTGTTTGGGGAAGGGGAGGGAGATTTGGAGGTTGGAGGGTGATGGGAAAGAGGAACGTGGAGATGGGGGAGCTGGTAGAGTTTGCAGGGATCCCTCCTGTCTCTGCCTCTGTCTTCACATGGCTTCTCCTCTGTCTGTGTACGATCTCCCTCTTCTTTTTCTTTGAAGAACACTAGTGACTGGATTGAGGGCACATCCTAAATCCAGAATGGTTTCATATTGAGATCCTTAATTATATCTGCAGAGACCCTTATTTTCAAATAAGATCCCATTCATAGGCAGTGGAGGGTTAGGATATGGACATATATTTTTGGGGGGCATAATTCAACCCTCCACCAAACAGGATACATGACCTGCTTTTTCACTTAAGACCAATGCATGCTTTCTTCGGGTAAAGGATTGGACCAGAAAGGCACAAGTATGGAACCAGGGGAGTCCGCTGAGAGGCTGCGGCAACCCTCCAGATGCAAAATGACAAATCCTACTTCAACACAGTGGCTGTGTGGCAGGCAGGGGTTGGGGCAGGTAGGAGTCACTGCTTAGTTGGGATATATCTATGGCCTGGGAGAAATTAACCAAGGTGGGTCTTTTGCAGACTTGGGGGTGATTTTTTTCTATCCCCCTACCTCCTTTGAAAGGGTATG
Source organism: Macaca thibetana thibetana (assembly GCF_024542745.1). NCBI lineage: Eukaryota > Metazoa > Chordata > Mammalia > Primates > Cercopithecidae > Macaca > Macaca thibetana. The sequence goes on along the minus strand of NC_065597.1, from coordinate 23,507,528 downwards.
CAAAGAGAAGGGCTCAGAAGATCAAGGAGACACTAGCTTACGGAAGGATTAGACCCAGCACATGGAAGATGCTCGATATATGCTCAACATAGCTGGTAGAATAAACATAAGCAAGGGAATTATTCAGCAGAGTTCTTCTCTGACTGTGTTTGCTTTGGGGCAAGGTTGCAGGTCTCCCTTTTCCAAGATGTTTTGAAAAATAATAATACCCATTTGAATGGGGCTTAGAGTTCCTTGGCAGGAAGACATTGAACTCTTGCAAATATTACTATTATTTCTGGAGCCAAATTTAGCAAGGACGGCTCTGCCTTTAATTACCGGTTGATGCTGAGTTGTACAGGCAAATGATTACATGCGCAATTAGTTGTTCCCACAAGTAGCCAATTATGGGAACAATTATTTAAGAAAATTGTGGCTCCTGCTAAAGGGACTTTACATCGTAGCCCCAAAATACATTTCTGTATAAAAATTCCTTTATTGCTTGTATTATTATTTTTTTCCTATCTCCTGGGCTGTAAGAGAAACAGCCCTTGTGGTCTCATTTGTGGGGAGAGAGAACTGTAGACAACCAAGCCTTTGGGGTACTGTGAGACTCGACAAAGAGTGGGGTTTGGAGTTGGAAGCTCTCCTAGGTCTCACTCCAGAGGCCATGTCTTAACCCCAAAGATGGAATCTAGAAAAAAACTTAGGACTCTGGATGGTTGATAAGGGAATCACTTGGAGGCCTGTAATGACCTACAACTCAGCCATATGTCACTGTTAACTCAATTTTTGCTTGTGCCCATCAATAGAGTTTTCTCTGCCTCTCGGTAACTGCACTTCTTACCTAGACCACCTCTCATACCTGAGCATTGCTGACTCCTCCATGCATCCAGGTTGGCATAACACCATAAGCTTGCAGAACCAGATGGGTCATAGGCATTGCCTGGTCTGTCTGACTCATTTCAGAGATGGTACAATTGAGACCCAGAGAAGCAAAGGACTCACCTGGTGGACCAGCTGAACCATGACCTCCTCTTGCCTGTCTCCAAAGCCCTGGCTCTTTGCACAAGGTCATGCTGGCTGCTGAGGGCACCAGCTATGGGACAGTGCAACCATCAGCATGTTGTGACTGTTACCATCTAGAGGCAGCCTGATGTCTTCCTCTATGTCTGATACACGCTAGGAACCATGTGGAGACAGAGTTGGAAGGAACTCCAGAGAACCTTCTAGTTTAGACCTCTTTTTCTATCTAAGTGGAATTTGGAAATTTATTTACCTAAGATTACTCTTTCCCTTTGAACATTTCTCATGACGTAGACCTTAAAACCTCCAAGATTCAACCTGACCTCACTCAAGTAGGAGAAACCATATATTCAAATGCCACTGTTTGGGTTGGTCCATATATACCCCGTTTCCTGCCCCCAAATAGAAAGCATGCTTTTGAGTTATTGTGTTAATTGGATTCTAGTATTGCTCAATAGTCAGTTTTTTTTTTTAATTTTATGCACAGTGCCATCTACTATTCTACCTTAATGTCTTAGCTGACATGATTGGCCTTGATTGTTCAATACTCTGCACTAGTGTTATATTCACATCCTTACCAAGGCCTCATGATGGGTGAAATTTACTTTCTGGCGCCTTGAATTTGGGTTTGGCAATGTGATTTGCTTTGGCTGAAGGGTTGCTGGCATAAGTGCTGTGAGCAGAGCTTTGGAAAATGCTTGCACACTTGGGCATGCTCTTTTGTGACCCAGTGACCCAGCAGGAAAAGAACATGCCAAGGGCAGTTGCTAGGCCTTCATCCCTGAGCCTGAGAATGAGGCTGTGGAATACAGCCACTCCCTGGAATAAAAAACCTGTGGATTAGACTTGGACTGCCTCTGCAGCCCAGGTCCCACATCCTGGATTGTAGCCCAGCTCAGATGAGTTGACGCTGATTTGTGTATCTACGAAAATAAGAATAGGCTGGTGTGGTGACTTATGCCTGTAATCCCAGCGCTTTGGGAAGCCAAAGTGGGTCGATCACCTGAAGCCAGAAGTTCGAGACCAGCCTGGCCAACATGGTAAAACCTTGTGTCTACTAAAAATATAAAAATTAGCTGGGCATGGTGGCATGCACCTGTAATCCCAGCTACTTGGGAGGCTGAGGCAGGAGAATAGCTTGAACCTGGGAGGCAGAGGTTGCCGTGAGCTGAGATTGTACCACTGCATTCCAGCCTGGGCAACAGAGTGAGACTCTGTCTCAAAAAAAAGAAAAAAACAAAAAAAAACACCCCAGAATATACGATTGCTGTTTTAAGCCACTGAGTGCTCGGTTGGTTTGTTATGTAGAAATGTTTTGGCAATAGCTGACTGATGTATTCCATATTGCATTTTGATTAACATTGAAGGGGATTAACATTTAGACGATGTCTAAAAATAAACTAGGAGAATAGGAATTAACAGCATAGGTGAGGTGGGCAACGTTTGAAAAAAAAGTATCAAGTATATTTGGAACTAGGCAATCAAAATGCTATGGATCTACAATTTACTCAGTTTTAAGATATTCTAGGGGTTTTCCACAAAAGTAAATTTAAGACAATATTTTTCAAAATAAAGGCCTCATGGAATAAACCAAGGAATGCATGGATCAGAATTTTCCAGCCTGTGTGAGAGGGTATAATATATGGACTATATCCTTAGTCACGCCATTCCTTCGCCACCGTCTGAGCCTCCAGAATGAAGGAATGGATGGGTAATTGGGACGTGGCCATTCTTTCATGTTAGCCTCATTGCAAGTATCTCTCTGCACAAGAAAATTACTTTTTGAGCTGTTTTCGGAGAGTAAAAATATAACAGGTAGTTAAAATCCAGCTGTCATTTGTTTTTCTCAAAAATGAAAGAAACAGCTAGCCATATTTTGTACTTCTCAACTGGCAATCTGATAAACTCACGCCTGGAAAGATTCTACAGCATTTTTGTGTTACCTTTCAAAGGCCACCTAGTGATCTTTGCTAAGTAAGGTGAATGTGACACATGGCTCCACTAACTGCTCCCATTGGCTGGGTAGGGTTCTATGCTTTTTCTGGAATCATGTGGTCAACTTCTGAAAAGACAGGCTCTTTTCTTTATCAGAATGAAAATGCAATTTGTTCTTCTGAAGACCATAGCTCAAGTCCTCCTTTTCCTATGACATTGAAACCTTTTGGTTCTGAAGATGATGGAATTAAAAGATGTGGCTTCTTTCTCACTAGTTGTTTTATTGGTTCTCTGTGTTGTGAGTGATAAAAGCACATTTTATGGTGGCTGTAAGGTCCTGGGGATTGTAGGTTGAACTAAGCTTTAGGATGGGTGCTATGACAAAACACAGAAAACGAGCATTGATTTTTTTTTCCCCTTCTGGAAACAAGAAACTTGGATTTCAAGTGAGAACAGGATTCCTGAAAGACTCCAAAATGAACTAGAACACCACTGGCTTCAGAGTCCAGGTCTTTCCTCTGCTACTAGCTTCCTGAATAACCTTGGCCAAGTCACTCACCTCCTAGAGGATTCAGTTTCCTCCTCTGCATAATGAGAACAATGATCTTTCCCTCAGCAAGACTGGACTCCAAGTCTGAACTATGTGTATGGAAAACTCTCTATACATTCTTTTTTTTTTTTTTTTTTTTTTTTTTTTGAGACAGAGTCTCACTCTGTCACCCAGGCTGGAGTGCAGTGGTGCGATCTTGGCTCACTGCAACCTCTGTTGCCTGGGTTCAAGTGATTCTCATGCCTCAGCCTCTTAAACAGCTGGGATTACAGGCATGCTCCACCATGCCTGGCTAATTTTTGTACATTTAGTAAAGATGAGATTTCACCATTTGGCCAGGCTGCTCTCAAACTCCTGACCTCAAGTGATCCACCTTTCTTGGCCTCCAAAAGTGCTAGGATTACAGGCTTGAGCCACTGCACAATGCCGATAATTTCTTTTTCTGTTTTTTTTTTTTTTTTTTTTTTTGAGACAGGGTCTTGCTCCATCACCCAGCTGGAGTGCAGTGGTGAAGTCACAGCTCACTTCAGCCTCAAACTCCTGGACTCAGGTGATCCTCCTGCCTCAGCCTCCCCAGTAGCTGGGACTACAGGCATGCATCACCACATCCTGCTAACTTAAAAAAAATTGTTTGTAGAGTCAAGGTCTTACCATGTTGTCCAGGCTGGTCTTGAGTTCCTGGCCTCAAGCCAGCCTCACGCCGTGGCCTCCCAAAGTGCTGGGATCACGAGTGTGAGCCAGCACAGCCCACCAAGAAAATGTTTGAGTTGAAAGGAAGGACTCTGAGGCTGCTGCTTTAAACCTGAGCTTCCTCTTCTATAAAGTGGATTATTGTATTTCTAACTCATGAAAATTAAATGGAGATGAAATGAGCTAGTTAATTAAATAAGGATTATTGCACTATTAGGACAAACAGAATAATGGTCCCCCAAAGATGTTCCCATCTTAATCTCCAGAACCTATGAAAATGTTAGCTTACATAACAAAGGGGAATAAAGGTTTCAGGTGGAATTAAGGTTGCTGATCAGCTGACTTTGAGATAGAGTATCCTGAACCATCCAGGTGGGCCCAATGTAAGAGATAAGAGATTATCCTGGTGGGCTCGGTGTAAGAGACAGGAGAGTATTATGGACTATCCAGGGGGGCCCAATGTAATAAGGGTCTCTATAAGTGGAAGAGGGAAGGGAAAGAGAGAGCCTGAGAGATCTCACTGTGTGAAGTCTTCAAAGTTACCGTCTTTAACGATGGATAGAAGGTCACGAGAAGGAATGCAGCTAACTTCTAGAATTGGAAAGGAAAGGCATTGATTCTCCCTTAGAGTCTTCAGAGGGATTGCAGCCCTTCCCATACCTTGATTTTATCCTGGTGAGATTCATTTTCAATTTCTGACCTGTAGAACTGTAAGATAATAAGTGTGTGTTGTTTTTAGCTATCATAATTAGAAAAGTAATATGCCTTGTCAGCACTCAGGGAGCATCCGTGATTATTGCAGTGACCAATGCAGTTCCTTTTATAAGTAAAAATGATTTTTATACTAATAGTCTCATCAAGTTTTGAATTACATTTCTGTTGGCCAGATGAATTTTCAATTGGTTGTTTTGAAGTAGTTTTGAAGGAGAATGCATGGATGATACTGTTTCTGAGATGATATGGCTTCTGAGAATTTCTTCTTATGGCTTACCCAATAAAATAATCGAGTTTTAACCATTACCCTGTCAAAGCTATAGATATTTCTTCGTTGTTTTTTGGTATTTCGTATACTGCAGAGGAAAAGTCTGATACCTGCCTTAATTTTGGTTTCATCATAGTTGCTTTTTTCCCTTTGCTTGGATTTTTATATAACTCATTTTATAATTTTTGTTATTGAAACATTTGCTAAGATCAGTCTGATTGAAGATTTTTTTCATGGATATTACTTGGAGTTCAGACTGATCTTATTGGCATTATCAGTATCCATCTCCCCATCCCCACCAGCCAAGTAAACTCTGACTTAGATAATGTCTTTTACTCCAGTTGTTCTTGTTGCTTTTTCAGGAAACCCTAATTCCTGGGTTGGATTCCTGGTTGTTGTCTTGAAATTGTCATCTAGTTCCAGTTCTGACTTTTTAGATGGAAGTGAAATAATTGACATGAACAGTCCCTGCTTTCAGGGACAGTCATCATTTCTAGTTTGTGGAGACTACACCTGTAGGAAACCATGAGTCACCTCTAGACCTCCTAGCACTTACGTCTTGTGATGTTGTTTTCTGGGTCTCGAAATATCCAGTCAGTAGTGAGAGGTGAGTCTGGTCCAGGAGAGCCTCCTTGGATGTCTTAAACAGCAGTGTGGACACAACAGAAAGATGTTATTTTTGGTTGCTTTTTGGTATAGACTTTGCTTTTCTGAACGATGGGAGCCCATAGTGAGACAAGAATTTTCTATCCACGTTCAGAAGAGAAACTTTGCACTGTTTCCTACAGTATGGGATACCTATCAAATGTGCTTTCCCTTTTCTATTCCTTTAGCCTTGTAGATAGGGGAAATTTATCAGAGTTATTATCACTTGGCTGACTTCATTTTGCAGGATTTAAAATTTTCATGTTTTCTCCATAAATATTCTGGTGGGAGGTTGGGAGAAGCTAGATCAAGATTTCCCAGGAGAATATTTTCAGGAACATTTACCGTGTTTGTTACCTGAATCAGGCATTATTCCAAATGCAATATATTTGGAATTGGAGATACTATTTCAATTTTAAAACTGAAGAAACCAAAATTCAGAGAAATAAAACAAGTTGCCTAGGCTGGCAGAGCAAATAACATGGCTCAGCTGGGTTTGAACCCAAGTATTTTTGACTCCTTGATCATTTCTTTGCCCCACAATGTAATTTTTTTTTTTTCATGGAATGAAGCCTTTGGCCTTTTCTCACCTTCATGAATAAACAGATGAGTATTGAGAATGAAGTACCAAATGGCATTTGCAGCTGCTTTGGGGGAACGTGAGCATTATTCATACTTGCTGACACCTCCCATTAACTCATCAATCAATATTTTGAAACAGCTATCCCCTGTCATATCAATAGTGTAAAATTCAATTGAAATTCTACTTATAGATAGATACCTAGCAGATACACATCCATATATGTGTCAAAAGGTATACACAAAATATTCACAGCAGCACCAATGGTAATAACCCGGAAGTGGAAACACACAAATGCCATCAGCAATAGAATGGATAAACAAGTCATGTGATATTCATACAATGGAATACAATGCAGGAATGAAAATGAACTACCACGATATGAAACAACATGGAAAAATCTCACATAGTATTGAATGATCAAACCAGACCAGTAAGATTCCATTCATACCAGTTGTTTATTTACTTATTTATTTTTTTAGATGGAGTTTCACTTTTGTTGCTTAGGCTGGTGTGCAATGGCGCCATCTCAGCTCACCGCAACCTCTGCCTCCTGGGTTCAAGTGATTCTCCTGCCTAAGCCTCCCGAGTAGCTAGGATTACACGCATGCGCCACCACGCCCGGCTTTTTTTTTTTTTTTTTTTAAGTAGAGATGGGGTTTCACCATGTTGGCTAGGCTGGTCTTGAACTCCTGACCTCAGGTGATCTGTCCATTTCAGCCTCCCAAAGTGCTGGGATTACAGGTGTGAGTCACTGTGCCTGGCCCATTTAGATCAATTTTTTTTTTTTTTTTTTTTTGGTCGCAGTCTTGCTCTATCGCCTGGGCTGTAGGGCAGTGGCACCAAGTCTGCACACTGCAACCTCTGCCTCCCGGGTTCAAGCGATTCTCTTGCCTCAGCCCCCAGGAGTAGCTAGGATTACAGGCGCATACCACCATGCCCAGCTAGCTTTTGTATTTTTTAGTAGAGACGGGGTTTCACCATGTTGGCCAGGCTGGGTCTTGAACTCCTGACTTCGGGCGAGCCTCCCACCTCAGCCTCCCAAAGTGCTGGGATTATAGGCACGAGCCACTGCGCCCGGCCCTATATCCATTTTTTAAAAAGAGGCAAAACTAACCCATGGTGGTAGAAGTCACAACAGCCGTAGACTTTTGTAGAACTTTTGTGGAAAGGAAGGACAATAACACATAGATAGTACAGAGGTGGCTTCTTGGTGTTGTTAATGTTATGTATCTTGAATTGGGTGTTTTTATACATAGGTGTTCCCTTGTGATTTGTGTACTTTTCTGTTTTTATGTTAAACCTCAATAAAAAGTTTACAAAAAAGGGGATAAAATTCAAGAGACTCATTTAAATTTTTGACTTTCAGCGACATTTAACTTTATTGAATACCCATTTTTTTTTTTCCTCTCAATGTGGCTCTTCACTTGGCTTCCCCAATGCCATCCCCATCTTCCTCTCTGATCACTATTTTTGTCTCTTGCTGGGTCCTCCTCCTCCACCTATATTTTAAAAACTCTTTATTTTGACTTACAAGAAAGTTGCAAAAGTTTTACAAGGGAATTCCTCTCTGTCCTTCATCTATCTTCCTGGAATGTTAGTATTCTACATAACCGTAGTGTGATTTTTAAAACCAGGAAATTAGTATTAACACTCGTCACTGATTGGCAGATCTTATTCAGATTTCTCCAGTTGGTTCACTCGTGTCTTTTGCCTGGTTCAGCATTCGTTTCAGGATTCCACATTGCATTTAGTCATCATGTCGTCTTAATATTCTCCCATCTGGGACAATTCTTCCATCTTTCTTTGTATTTCGTGACTTTGACAGACTTGAAGAGTACCCACTTGTTATTTTGTAGTGTGTCCTTTATTTTGGGTTTTGCTGATGTTTGCTTTTGTTTAGACTGAGGTTATGTACTTTTGGCAAGAAAATCACAGAAGTGATGCTGTGTCCTTCTCAGTGCATCAAATCAGGAGACACATGATGTTACTATGTCTCGTTGTGAGATTAATTTTGATTATTTGGCTAAGGTAGCATCGACTTTAAAACTACTGTTTCCCCTTTGTAATTAATAATTACCTCAGGGGAAGATTCTTTGAGATTATGCAAATATCCTGTTTTGAATCATACTTTTGCCCACTAATTTCAGCATCTGCTGTTGATTCTCTACCTGCCTTTTAAATATGAGAGTCCCTTAGGGCTTAGTCCCAGACCTTCTTGTCATTCTCCTTCCTCCATAGGAAAGTTCATGCACTCCACAGCTTCAGGTATGATCTAAATGCTGCTGACAGGTGCAGCTGCATCTCCAGCACAGTCTCCATGTTTGAGAACTCCATGTGGATGCGCCCCAGGCACCCCATCTCCCCCTCACTGCCAGACTCATCTTGTGATCCCTGACGCATGGTTCCTCCCACCCCGCACCCCGTTCCTCTGCGGGGTTCCTCCTCCCATGCCCCTCCTTCTCGAGGCTTCTCTGTTTCATCAGCTGTAATGACCTGCACCCAGTTACTCGTGTTAGAAAGCTGGGAGTTACGTTTGACAAACTTCTCATCTTCGTTCCCTCCATTCAGTTCACCACCAGTATCTGTTGACTCTGTCTTTTTCATCTTCTCATTTCTTTCCATGTCCCACAGCCAATACCTAGTCCAAGTCACAGTCGCCTCCACCCTGGACTGTTGCTTTACCTTGTAACTGGTCCCTTGGTTCTTAGTATTTTCCTTCTAAGATACTTTCTATGAGGCATCTAATGCAGTTCTATTTATACCTATTTTTTTTTTTTTTTTTGAGACGGAGTTTTGCTCTTATTGCCCAGGCTGGTGTGCAATGGCATGATCTCGGCTCACTTCAACCTCCCCCTCCTGAGTTTAAGCGATTCTCCTCCCTCAGGCTCCCAAATAACTGGGATTACGGGCGCCTGCCACCACACCCAGCTAATTTTTTTTGTATTTTTAGTAGAGACAGAGTTTCACCATGTTGGCCAGGCTGGTCTCGAACTCATGACCTCAGGTGATCCGCCCACCTCAGCCTCCCAAAGTGCTAGGATTACAGGCGTGAGCCACTACGCCCGGCCTATACCTCATTATTATTATGTAGGAAATATCATGGAAATCAGGGTGACCCATACTTTGAGTTATTATACAGGTATTGCAAACAATGAGCTAGTTATATACCAGGGGGAATTCGGGGAAAATTGAGTGAATGAATAAATGAATGAATGAGAGGGAAGCAAAAGAACAACTTTCTCTTTCCTGGTATTCATGGCTCCAGGTGTACCTTGCCTAGGACTGGGACTAAGGGAGGTAAGGGAAACACTTGCTCCAAATGCAAAATTTAAGGGGTCACTAAAAACACTCAGTAATGAAGATAATATTTTAATGCAATATTTTAAAAATTTAATGGCAAAATATCCATGTTCAAGAAAACATCAACATTTAAGTAAAGACAGGGTCTTAAGATCACTACTCACCTCACCTTACCCTGGCCCTCTCATTGTTAATGGAAGAATTCAGCTCATCAAATTGGGGTCACTTAGAATAGGACTTCACTAGGGGAGGGAGAGTGACTCTGCCCTTAAGGGGACAGTTGGCCATATGTGGAAACATTTTGGGGTATCATAACTGAGAGGGAGGGATATGCTATTGGCATCTACTGGGTCGAGGCCAAGCATGCTACTAACACCCCAAAATGAACCATACAGCCTCCCACAGCAAAGAATCATCTGGCCAAGGTTGAGAAACCCTGCCTTACACATATTTAAAAAATATTGCATCCTTGTATTTAAAAATTTTGCATAACTGGAAAGAATATATCAAGAAAAGTTTGACAGAGTAGTAAACAATCTATGAGCAATTGGGATATTCTTTTTATTTTTATTTTTCTGTTGAAATAAGAGTCTGGGGAGTCTATAAAGAACTATTGTGTTATTTCTGCTTCTCAGATATTGAATTTCCCACTTCACACAGGTGTGCTGGGCTGAAGGAAGACCAGGGACTCAGTGGTCCAGGAGATCTGTCCTGCATCTTAGTGGAGAGTGACCACCCCGTACCCACTCCCAGCGTGACTGAGGTTGAGAAACAGGCTTCCTCGGGAAGACTCATTCAAAGGCCATTGACTTGTTTCTTAGAAAATAGGGCTCCTCGCTCAAGTGAATATTTGGTGACTGGTCTTTGGAGAAATGGTTCTCTAAAAGCAGAGCCTGTCTTTTGGTGTACTTGTTTTGGCTTATTTATTTTACTCCCTGCCCATCTTCTTAGTTCATAACATCATCTCTTCCTCTTCTTGCTATTTTAGTCTTAGGAGTGGGAACAGTTTTCCCCTGTTGCTGATCCCAAGGGGCACCCTATTGTGTATTTGTTCCCTGATCCCTGCCCATGCCTTGTATGTCATCTTGTTATTTAGGCCCCTTTTTTGTTATCTGAGCATCTGGGTTGAATTTTCTTGCTGCAAGTATCCTGATAGACAAACCCCTCTTCTAAGCTATGGTGACTCCTCTAATTTTATTTCCTGATCCCCCCCGTGTTTTTCTATTATCTTACTTGTGCTTCCAACTAGGCTGAGTTCTCCATGTCATTAGTGGGTGACCACGGGCAGGGCTCTGCGACTCCATATGCCTTTGCTTTATAATCTGGTAAACCAAGGTCATAATTATATGGCCTCTCTACCTCACAGGGAAAAGTCCAGCTATCTAAAGAAATCACGTGTGTCAGAGAGCTTTGTAAACTGTAAGGCACCACACAGAGCAAAACTCCTATTACTCTTCCAATTGCCGCACATTTACACCAGGTACATCTGCTTTTGGAATCCCTCTCCTGTGAATCTTTAGTGATGTAGGAAGGACATCCCTTCTTACATTTGAAAGACAGATTCCAAGGCACTGTTACCTTGAGGTAGGTTGGAAAAAAGGCTAAATCCTGGAAATAGTACATGTGTCCTTTGCACAGTTCTTCCAAGGGCCGGAGTGGTGAAATGTCTTCGTTATTCATTAATTTAACAGGCATATTTACTGACAAGCTCACATGACCTGGCCCAGGGATATGTAGCCTGGTACGTTAATCCACTCGGGCTGCCATGACAAAATACCATAGACTGGGTGGCTTAAACAACAAAAATTTATTTCTCACAGTTCTAGAAGTCCAAGATCGAGGTCCAGCATGGCCTCTTCAGAGAAGGTCCTCTTCTTGGGTGGCAGACAGCTGTCTTCTTGATATGTCTTCACACGGTAGAAAGAGAAAGAGTTCTGGTCATTTCTTCTTCTCCTTTTTTTTTTTTTTGATGGATTCTCGCTCTGTTGCCCAGACTGGAGTGCAGTGGTGTGATCTAGGCTCACTGCAAGCTCCGCCTCCCCGGTTCATGTCATTCTCCTGCCTCAGCATCCTGAGTAGCTGGGACTACAGATGCCCGCCATTACGCCTGGCTGATTTTTTTTTTTTTTTTGGTATTTTTAGTAGAGATGGGGTTTCACCATGTTAGCCAGGATGGTCTCGATCTCCTGACCTTGTGATCCACCTGCCTTGGCCTCCCAAAGTGCTGGGGTTACAGGAGTGAGCCACCGCATCTGACCGGTCATTTCTTCTTATGAGGGTGCTACTCCCATCACGTGGGCACCACCACCGTAACCTCATCCAAAAGAAGTAGTTCCCAAAGGCCCCATCTCCAAATACCATCATATTGGGGATTAGGGCTTCAACATGCCAACTTTGGGAGACACAGTTTAGCCAGAGCACCTGTGGACTCGGTATCTCATCACCTGGGGAACTTGCTAAAGTGCCAGTTCTCACACCCACCCAGAGATTCTGACTTGGTACGTCTAGGGTAGGGTGAGAGACTTTTGTATTTCAATATACATGCTGTGTGTATCCAGTGTAGCTGGTTTCTGGAGCATCATGTAAGAAACTGCAGAAGTGACTTAAGGGTATGAGACTCAAGTTAGACAGGCTTGTGTTTTAATTTTGGCTGTCATCCTAGCTACTTGGGTGACCTAGCCTAGGGTACCCTGCATTGTCTCCGAGGGACTTAGTTTGTTCATCTGAAAAATGGAGATACTGCTAGCACCTTAACTCCTCTGGGGTTGCTATGAGGGTTAATTTTAAGCAACTGTTTAATTATTCATTATTAAGTATTAGTTCATTAATTATTAATTATTCATTAATGCATGCAAAGTGCCTGGCAAATCTTAAGTGCTTTTTATTTGCAGCCATTGTCACCAACATCCAGAACATAATCCATGACCTCTATCTTGGTCCTCTTTTTGCACCCGAAAGGACCTGTGCTTGGGTCAAGGACCGGTCCCTCCTAATGCCAAGTGAGGAATGCTTTGCTGTCCCCAGGCGTGCCTACATTTGGTGGTGATGACTTTTAACACACTGCCATTTCTCTCCTTTAGCTACAGATAAGACAAAATGGGACTGGGCCAGGTTTTGCCTTCCATGCTGTCCATAAAGGCACAGTTGACTTCTGTTTTCCAAATTCGAAATTTCTTCTTGGGTAAGTTAACTTCGTGCCCTCCTGAGACAGTGGACAGGAAGTGTAGCTCATCTCTCCTGGAGCCACAAGATGGCGCTGTTTCCTTTGTCATGGCCCGGCGTGCGCCCACCTCCCTGCGGTTTCAGGGCCCGGGCGCGCTGCTCTCAAGGCCAGGTCTCCCCGACAGGCAGAGGGCTCTGTCAGATCGCTGAGTCCCCATCTGTGGGATGAGGGTAGGACAGTACAGTTTCTCAGTGGTAACCTAATGCGCCTGTAGAGCATAATCAGCGGTGACCCAAGGAAAGGCTTTCTTTACTTCCAAACAGCTAAGCTGTCCTTTGCCCACAGTTCGGTCTGTTTTTGGACAACTGTGCCCTGTGGCGCACAGAAGTCATACAACCTAGACTTGGGCTTTGGTAGACTTTCATGTCTCTCTTTCTTATCTAAATGCACCCATTAGTGGCTTTTTGATAGATGAACTCACAATTACCGTCCATAACATGAATGCAAAACCCCTTCCCCACGATATTTGAAGCGCAAAGAGAGTGGCCCGAGAGCAGAAACAGGCTGCAGGCAACATCCCCTGATTCCTTACAGAGACAGGATACCAGGATTCAACCCTAGCCACCTCAGAGGTAATTCCCCACAACTCACCTGATGCTGACAGCTGCAGGGTGCACGCCTTTAGAGCCGCTCACTTCTCAGCGCTGTTTGTGTCCACCTTTGCTTGTGGTATATGGACCGGGACTATTTGTTCAGAACCCCCCAAGCTGGGTCTTTACTTCTTCTCTGTTGCATTGACTGCCATGCATTTTTGTGCAGGTGTCTTCTGTAATTCACTCCAGAGGGTAGCACAATAGTTAGAATGATGTTAGGCGTTGGGCTGGGCATCGTGGCTCACGCCAGGAATGCCAGCACTTTGGGAGGTTGAGGTAGGAGGATCACTTGAGGCCAGGAGTTCAAGACCAGCCTGGGCAACATGGTGAAACCCCATCTCTAGAAAAAAATAGAAAAATTAGCCAGGCGTGGTGGTCTGCAGCTGTAGTCTCAGTTACTCGGGAGGCTGAGCTAGGAGGATTGCTTCAGCCCAGGAGGTCGAGGCTCCTGTCAGCTGTGATTGTGCAACTGCAGTCCAGCCTGCGTGATAGAGACTCCATCTCAAAAAACCAAAAACCAAAAACAAAAAACAAAAAAAAAAACCCCATTCATCCTCAGCTGGTGTGGGTTTGAGGCCTGGCCTCCTCATTTCTTTCCTCTGTGTTCTGGTTAAGCGACTTAATCACTCTGACCCCAAGTTGCCCTGTCTATAAAATGGTAATAATAACTGTGTTCATGTTAGATTGTTGTGAAACATAAATGAGATAATATAGGCGAGGCACTAGGAGCGATGTCTGGCATACTTCATAGAAAATTTTATTATCTGACTTAGCTTTGTCATATGGTCCCCAGAAGAGAGCAACTCAAGGAAGAGATGGAGGAAGAACAGACAAGAGGTCTAAGTGGTACCCTTGGAATGGATCTCAAGACCCATCAAGATAGTAGACACTATTTAGAATAAAGCAATAATGTTGAGCTTCATGAGGGCATCTGGACTGGAACCATGAGGATGGGGCAGCCAGCCACTCATTCTCATTTTAGATACTGCTGGTGAGCATACAAGTTGACCCTGTAATGAAAATACCAGCTTTAAGGCACGTGTATGTATGAGTGTGTGTGTGCAAGTATTCATATGTGTGTTTTTCTTTCTCACCCCACATTCTCTGTCCTTGGCATTCATAATTACTCATCATCCTCCATGGTACTTCCCTGCTTTCCCCCATGCTGCTCTCTCTGCCAAATCATCTGTCTTCTCTCCCAGGATCATCTCTCTCTTTATCCCAATTTGCAAGGCCCAGCTCCAACATGGCCCTGTCCTGAGGTCTTTCCCAAGCTCCCACGGTTCCTTGCTCTCTTCTCTGTGGTCCTTTAGCCAGCCCTACACCTCCGTGCCTCCAGCAGCAAATGCATCCTTGAATTTTGTCCCCTAGGTGCTGTTAACCTTCTCCTGGCTCAACTGCAGTTAGAGGATTTTAGAATTACATGGTAGTAGAAATAATACCACTGTGTATAATGCATTTTTAATACAAAGCAAAAACCAAAACACCCAAACATGCATAGGCTCAGTTCTTTTCTTTTCCACCTCTTTCTTCATCTGATCCACATTCCTACCCCTTTTTTGGAATGGGAAGGGGGCATTTACCATTATCTATTTCCAATCCATCCTTGCAGACTTTTTGCTATTGCATTTTGATGTGTGCATGTGTCTGTTTATCCTTGGATCTCTAGTACTCTTTACATACCCTGACAACAACGTGATTGCATGACGTTGAGTGTTCTATGTCCATATCTGTTTTACCCTGTAGGCTACAAGCTATTAAAGGTCACCGACTGCATTTTATTAATCTTTTTATCTCCACGAACCAACACCTAGACAGGCACAAAAAGAGTGTGTTTCCATAGGTAGCTGCCTAGAAAACAAGTGTGGTTGAGTGTGCGCACATGGGTTTGAGGTGGGAAGAAACAGAAAATCACAGAGGAAGGTTTAATCGGAGTGTCACTTCACCTTGTTGGCTGAAATTCCCAGAAGACATCTTGGATCTCTCCAGAAGCTACAAGAAAGGGCAAGGTTGGAGCGAGCAGCTGAGCAGAACATTAAGTTAAGTGCAGGCACTGATCCTTGAAAGACCTGGCTCATCCAGGGAGAGAGGGCGAGTCAGAGGGTGCAGGATGTGCATCTGCAAAACCTCCCAGCTGGAGCTGCGTGTTAAGATTTGCTTGCTCGTTAAGATGCAAGGGGAGAAGCAGGGTCTCCCTGCCTGGCAGGGGCCTGTTGAGAATAGGCTGTGTCACTACAGATCTGGATGCTATGAAGGACTTAAGAGCTATGTCTCAAAACCTAGGGGGCAAAATAGCGCAGAACGGCTTTTGTTATTAGAGGTGTATTTTATTGCCTGAGTTTGGAAGGCTGTTTGCAGATGGGAAATGTGTTCTCCAGGATCTTCCCCACAGGTGGAGCAGGCCTTCTGCATTTCCAGCCTGTCTCCTTCCCTATTAATCATTCTGATTCGCTCATCCTGTGCAGATGTCATGGGCCTCTCTATTTGAAGACTTTATCGGTGTTTATCTTGTAGCTTTTAATAAATCATTTGCTGATGGTGTGTGATCCAGGGTGTTTTACATGAGTAAACGCCACCCTGGCCTCACCTTGCTGCATTCCTGTGACATGTCAGCGTGACTTCTGTTCTGGCTCCCTCCCTGAAACTGGAGCTAGAAAAAGGGGGTGAAATTGGCTGTCTCAAAAAGCTTGTTTTGGGACAAAGGGGAACTTCACTTAATCTAATTATCTATAGTCATTATTTTATCAGAGGATGCTCATTAAAGCAGAAACGTTTGCTGCAACAGACAAGCACAGACCATGGAAAAGAAATCTGCTCTTCAGTGAGGGAGGCGCTCAGTCTTTCTCCCGTCCTCTTGACTCTTTGTGGTTTATGGTATGTTCTGAACCAGGGAGTGGCAAACTATTCTTGGGCCACCAGCCTGCCTCCTGCTCTGTAAATAAAGCTTTATCAGAACAGAACCACAGCTACTTGCTCACTTATTATCAGTGGTTGCTTTTCCAGCTATAATAGCAGAGTTGAGTAGTCATGACCCTCTGGCCTGCAAAGCCTAAAATAGTTATCTTCTGCCCTTTTATGGATAACTTATGTGGGCCCCTGTTCTAGGCATTTCCCAATTATCAGTAGGTGGTGGTGCCCTGTCTCTGTCCCAGGGGTCCTCTAATCTGTGCCACAATTCTGAAGAAGAAAGTGTCATGGACAATAGTACCTACGCCCATGTGAATGTCTACATGCCCATATATGTGTTTACATGTTTGTGATTTATAGGTGTGTGCCTGGGTGCAGGGGGGATATCTTGAGGGGTGTACACCAAGCATGTGAACAGCAGCCATCTGGGTGGCAGGGTTCTGTGTTATCCTTCTCATGAGTGTATATTTTCGAGTTTTTCTGCAATTATGGTATATTTTGTATACAGGAGCAGCAACAGCAATGACACAATCCTTCCTTCTTGTGTTACCTGATTTTCCCTGTGTGGTTGGTGACAGTGAAGTTATTTCTCATAGCAAAATTGAGCAGGGAAAATGTCCTTCGTAATTGAGAAGAAGCATTTGGTGACATCTGAGCACATGATCCCTGTTCCCCTGACACAAGGAGAATATGCAATTAGTTTTTTGACATTAAATTTGAAAACAAAATGAATTTATATATGTACATACACGCATCTACATGCATTTGTACGTATATATAAAATTTCCTTTTTATTTCCCCTTTCCGGTGCACCATTTCTCTAGTTTCTCTTCATTTATTATAATTACTTTTGGTAGCCTACAGATGCCACTTGGAAGTCAATGGCTTTGGAAAAAAATAAGAAAACCTTTATAAAATATTTTTTAAAGAGCATGCGTTCGTTCATAAGTTAGCAGTTACAGAAAGTAAAGACCAGGTGATCTCATTGTTCAGTTCCCACCTATGAGTGAGAACATGCGGTGTTTGGTTTTCTGTTCTTGTGATAGTTTGCTAAGAATGATGGTTTCCAGCTGCATCCATGTCCCTACAAAGGACACAAACTCATCCTTTTTTATAGCTGCATAGTATTCCATGGTGTATATGTGCCACATTTTCTTAATCCAGTCTGTCACTGATGACTCGGGAAGGGGAACATCACACACCGGGGCCTATCATGGGGAGGGGGGAGGGGGGAGGGATTGCATGGGGAGTTATACCTGATGTAAATGATGAGTTGATGGGTGCTGACGAGTTGATGGGTGCACCACAGCAACATGGCACAAGTATACATATGTAACAAACCTGCACGTTATGCACATGTACCCTAGAACTTAAAGTATAATAATAATAAAAAATAAATTAAAAAAAAAAAAGTAAAGACCAGGTTTACTTGTTCCTGGGAGATTTGCACCTGGGAATTCTGTGGAAACCAGACAAGGGGCCTTAAACCGTCTGTTCCTTGCTGCGTGAACACTACATCAGGCACAACTGAAAATGGAAACTTAAGTGCCTTTCCATGTTTTCTTTCTTTTTTTCTTAAATGCAAGCTTTGAAGGATCAAGGTCATGAGGACCAGCCAGGGTTTGGGCTTGTTCCTGTCTCCCAAGTCAGCCTCGCTGGGTGCAGAGATGGGTCAGGTGGTTCTTAAAACAGGTGCCTGAGTGCTGCCCTGGGACACGTGCACACTTAGGGGTGGGCAAGAATACTGCTTGTATTAGTCTGTTTTCACACTGCTCTAAAGAACTACTTGAGACGGGGTAATTTATACAGGAAAGAGGTTTGACTCACAGTTCTCCGTGGCTGGGGAGGCCTCAGGAAACTTACAATCATGGTGGAAGGGGAAGGGGAAGCAAACACCTTATTCACATGGTGGTAGGAGAGAGAATGAAGAAGGGTCTCACTTTTAAACCATCAGATCTCAAGAGAACACTCACTCTGTATCATAAGAACAGCCTGGGGGAAACTGCCCCCACCATGAGCCAATCACCTCCCACCAAGTCCCTCCCTTGGTAAGTGGGGATTACAATTTGAGGTGAGATTTGGGTGGAGACACTTACAAACCCTATCACTGCTCATACTCCTTAACCTTTATAGGACCCCAAAGGGAGTCCTGACTCCACGGCTACAGGTATGATCAAATGGTGGTGGCTGGTTGTACAGAGGAGCTTGGTTTGGTTCAGAATCTGCTTCCCTAAACCATTTCGGTCTGTGAGGGTCCTGAGATGAGGTGTGCCTCTCTCTTGGTGCAAACGAATAGGTACACGCTGGCGATTCTCCATCCCAGTACATCATTCCACAGCAGGGAGACTGCACCTGGCAGAGGCCCTGGTTTAACAGACATACTGGCAGGAATCAGAGCTAGGGTGTCCTCTCTCTCTTGCTCTCTCTCTTTCTCTCTCTGCATTCTGGCAAGAGTTGAAGAGGATCAGAGTAGTGGATGTAGAAGGTTTTAAGCAACCCAAATGATGCCCTTTTATATTGATTAGTTCGTTTTCTAATAGATTCCCTTTATTCTGAGCACCCTCTCTATGCCAGCTTTGGTGATAGATGGGACCTTTTTGTCCCTGACCACTTCCTAACCCCACATTTGGGTCCCCAGGTTTATTCTGTTCCTCTACACTTTTGTCAAATAATGCCCTTTCCTCTACTGGAGGATGCCATCCCTTCTCTGACCTTATTTCTAATTATTCAAAACCAAGTTCTAGGTTTGGGTGTCACGTCTTTGTCTTCCAGGAATCGTCCCTAAAGCCACCTATTCTGGGGTCAAAGCCAGATACCAGTTGTAAGTCAATAGTTTCGGGAAAAAAATGAAACCTTTAAAAAATACTTTTTGAAGAGCATGCATTCATTCATAAGTCAGCAGCTACAGAAAGTACAGACCAGGTTTGCTTTCTCCCAGGAATTTCCTGGAGACCAGACAAGGACCCTTAAACTCTGTTCTTTGCTGCATGAACACTGAGTCAGGCACAGCTGAAAATGGAAATCATGATTTCCCTCCATGATGTGCTCTCATGGGTTCCTCTCTATGCCCCACCACAGTTCTGGGCTGTAATGATAATCTTTCCATGGAAACTGTGTGCCTGGAAGAGGTGGGAGAACGAGAAAGAAGAAAGAGAAAGAACAACTTGTGATACTTTTTTTTTTTCTATTGAACTAACCAAAGAAGCCTGTGATGAAGTATTTATTCCTCTGTCTTACTGATGGAGAAAGTCATAGTGATGTAAAACCATTTAGTCCAGAGTGATTCTCAGTACGGCTGAGGTTAGAACAATCTCTACCTGACTTCCAGGCTCATGGCCTTCTTATTAGGTCACACTTGTTTCTGGTACTTAACAGAGGGAGGGAGGAATAAGGAAGGCTGAAGGAGAATAATTCAGGAGGAACCAGGCACGTGAAGACACACCAATTTATGTGGTCATGTGTTGTGCTAGGAGGATGTGTTAGGGACGGTGTTGGTGACATTGAGAAGTGTTCAGCTCTGCCCAGCAGGGCCGTGAGTCGGGGGCATAGTGCTCAGAGATGGGAAAGAGCAGGAAAACCTTCAGAGAAGGAGTAAAACAAACATGGAGGAATTCCTTATACTTTTAATTTCCAATTGAAAATGAAAAAGCAGAGTGTGTTGTGTTATTTTTTTTTTTCACCTGCAAGTTTACTGAGAAATAAAAATAGTCTTGGTGTCTTCTGATTCCAAATTCTGAGTTTCAGAGGCGGGAGAATGTTCCCTTGTGTTGGCAGTGGGGATGGTGACAGACCAAGATATCGGTGTGAGCCCCAAGGCCCTAATAAAGATTTGCTCCCTGGTTTTCCTGCCAGGGCTGATATGCTTCCATTTCCCAATTGAAAACATACTTAATTGCGACAGGCTTTTGGCAGGGATGAGGTATTCACCAGGTTCAAATCATCACACTGGAAACAGAAGAGTCAATATTCCAGTTTAAAGAGTTGAGCTCAACCTCTCTTGGAAGAGCTCTCCCTGGTCCTCCACCCACCTTTCCCTGAGGACTTGATTCTCTCAACCGGAATAGTCATCTCTTTATCACACCAGGGCGCTTGTGAGGCCATTATGTGGGATTTCTGGAATGAAGTTCTTATTGGAAGCAGCAGCTTCCTCCCCTATCCTCCTCCTCCAGGAACCTGCGGAATGTAGTTTTTCATTTGAGAATCTAATCTGCATTTGGCTGGAGTGTTTCTCTTTACTGGGGACTGTATTCTGCAGATCTCCATTCAACTTCCTTAAGAAAGCCCATTGCTTCTGTTGTTTTGGCTGTGTGTATGGGCAGAGTTGTGAATTGAACTGATTATCTGAAAAATGTAGGCTCCCAAGCTTTCAGCCCTGTGTGTCTAGAAAACGGAGCCAATAATAAAGTGTTCAGGCTAGAGGCTTGCAACCACTTTAATCAACCACCTTGTCATGTTACAGATGGGGATACTGAGGCTCCAAGGCATGTAGGTATTTAATCTGCAGCTCACAGAAAATTGCTAGTCTATTCTATATTAGAAGCTTGGCCTCTATTTCCAAGTCTGTTCCTGGCCCCTTCCTTTCTCCATGGGTCCTTGTATCACTCTTGCAAACATTTTCCCTTCAGGTCTGTCTGACTTGGTGAGTTGGGACTCCAGGGTACAAGTATTCTGGGGAATTTTGTCCTTTTCTGGCTAATTTTTGTGTCAGGGCATGGAATGAAACAACCCAAGCCAGACTCCAAGTTCCAGGTACATCACAAGAGGCTGCGCAAAAGAGTCTGGAGTTTGGACCAGGGAAGACTTTGGCGTGAGCAACAACAAGGACGATGAGACTAGGTCAGGTCACTTCCCTTTCTGACATCTTGGTTTTCTCATGTGTACCTTCCTGGTGGGAGAGTTGTAAGGCATAAATTAGAGAATTTGGGAAATGCTTGGCACCATTGTGCTTGCTCCATACATGTTGGCTGCCTCTCTTCCAATTCTGAGATTTCTGAAACCTTGGGAGTGTAATAAGGAAACTGCCTTTGCAAAAATTATGGCAACAAGAGAAATCTGACATAGTAGACTCTGCCTTGCTTCTAACCTCACAAGCTAACTGCTTTTGCCCACTCCTAGGCGTGGGCCGATTTAACTATGGGAGAAATTTAGTTTATAGTTTAACCTTAAGGATAATAATAGCTCTTCCCAGAACTACCTACTTCTTGTTTGTGGACCCACTTTTGTAAAACCAATGGAAAGCCACAAGATTAGAATTATGGGAGGGGCCTGAATTCAGCTAAGACATCTGCATGGTTAAATGATAACTAATGCTTCCAACTTGTTGACTGCTCAGGTGTCACATGGCTGGTGGTCACAAGATTTGTAACTTCCCTAATTGCCCCTGTAGATAACATTGCTATTGTAAAACCAAAGACTGGTGCTTGAGATATTTTTCAGACCTTGCCTTCTGGTAGAAAAAAGCAATGTCATCCTGACCAGTGATCCCTACCCAGGAACTGAGTCAGCACACAAAGACAGCTCTGACACTCCTATGATTCCATCCTCAACCAACCAGAAGCACCCATTCCCTACTCCCCTGCCCATGAAATTATCCTTAAAAAAACCATAGCCTCTGAGCTCTTGGAGAGGTGGATCTGAGAAATATTTCTCATCCTGTTGCTCAGCTGCCTTGCAACAATGAAGCTCTTTCTTGACTGCAACACTATTATCTCAGTGAATTGGCTTTATCTGTGTGGCAGGCAAGAATCCATGGGGTGGTTACAGTAAGACAGAAAAAGGGGAAAGGGGATATATATTGAGCATCTACTGTGTGCTAGATCATATGCTTTTGGAATCATCTTGTAATTAACCCTGGGGTGTTCTTCAGAGGAGAAGGAAGGAGTAGTAAAATCTTTCTCTAATAGCTCTTATGTTTGGCTAATCATGTACACAAAGAGAGGCCATGAGAATGTTAAAACAGATCTTGAATTTGGTTCAAATTATATATTCCAGCCCTAACCAAGTCCAGGACAGTGAAGATGAAAGGAGTGGCTGCTCAACTGGCTGTCTCGTCCCTCGGCTGGAGATTGGAAAGACTTAGGTTTCCCTGTGTGCTTTAACCCCTTTGCTCATGTCCACCTGCTCCCAGTTCAGCTCAGCCTTTGGCATGGGTTGCCAGTGAGGCACTTGGCTGTTGGGTGGGCAAGGTGGGAGGAGCGTGTCACAATTAACCTCCTCTTAGCACACTTGGCATAAGTGCTTGTGTTCAGAGAACTTTCTCTCTCTTTCGACCTTGAGCTTCAATGCCAAAGACTATGATAGGGGAGGGAAGGGAGAGAAAACAAAACCTGTGGTCCGTCCGTTCTCCATGTCACTACACGTGACCTCATTTAGAACCCATGAGAGATTTATAGATGAGGAAAGTGAGATTCAGCGAGCTTACACAATGTGCTCAATGCCACGTGGATAGCAGAGCTGAATTTTGAATGTTTTCTTTACTTCTGATTTTAAAGGCTGCATCTTTGTCTTAGCAACCCAGCCTTAGCTTTGGATTTCCATAGACCTGTGTTTGAACGTTATGTCATTTTGAACAAGCTGAGTTTGTATTTGGAAAATCAAATCCAGTGAGAATGCCTGTATGCTTTACATCTTTGTGTTAGTGGGCTTGGGCTGCTATAACAAAATACCACGGAGTAGGTGGTTTAAACAACAGAAATATATATAGGTCTCTCTCTCTATATATAGGTAATTATCTAAATATATAAATATATATAGGTCTCAAGCTCAGATTCTTCGAACTCAAAACCTCACAGGGTTCTCACGATGGTACACTGCTTTTTTCCTCTTCTCAGGTGTGTGCTGGTGCTTAGACCTCTGCATTAGGCTGTCAGCTATCAGCTAATCAAAGACTGTCAATCATCTAGTCCAAGGGTTGGAAATCTATGGCCTGTGGCCCAAATCCAGTCTGCTGCCTGCATTTATGAATAAAGTTTTATTGGCACATAGCCATTCATTTCCCTGTTGTCTATGGCTGCTTTTGCGCTCCTACAGAGGAGTTGAACAGTTGCAGCAGAGACTATCTGGCCCACAAAACCTAAGGTATTTGCTATCTGACCCTTTGCAGAAAAGGTTTGCTGACCCCTGATTTAGACTATGCTTCATTTGAAAAATTAGGAAACTGAGACCCAGAGAAGTGCACATGTATTAAAATAGAGAATCACTTTCATGCAAAGCTATGGATAAAAATTATATAATTTTAACTTCTTTCTGCATGAAGAAAGTGTTTGTGTTTTTCTCAAAGTTAATATATTATTTTTCAATAACCCTAAGAGAGATTAAAATTTTTTAAAAATCCACTTCTGAATTGGTTTGCAATGAATTCTACTAATATTAGTTGGGACCATATGCCATTTATGGCATCGTCCCTATTTCAGTTCATTTGTCCTTATATCATGAGCATTTCCCATGTCATTAACATTTTTCATAAATGTAATTACTGATGGTTGCATAACATTGTGCTCTATAAAAATGCCATGATTTATATAATTATTATAATATTTTTAGATTTTTGTTTTCCATTATACTGAATCTTTATATATAAATCTGTCTACATTTCTATATTTTTTTCTTGGCATAGATTCCTAGAAGTAGAATTCCTGGCCAAAGCATAGAATACTTTAATGGTCTTGATTTATTTTATAAATATCTTTTCAAAAGGATTGTCTAATTTATATTCTGCCTTGAGAAGGAAGATATTTGTCTTACTATACTCTCTGAAGTATGTTGTTATATTTTAAGTCTTTCCTATGACAATATGAAATATTTTATTTTTGTTTTAATCTGTGTTTATCACCATTTCAAGGTGAATTTTTTTCATATGAGATGATTTGCATTTTATTTTCTGAAAAGACTCCATTCTAATTATGTGCCCTTTTGTTGAGAATTGAAAATACTGTTAGAACTTCCCTTGATCTACTTATTAAGTAGTTTTGTTGATCAGTTCTACTATTTTCATTTGTTATTTATTTATTTTTTTAGATGGTGTCTTGCTCTGTTGCCCAGGCTGGAGTGCAGTGGCATGATCCCACCTCATTGCAACTTCTACCTCCTGGGTTCAGGTGATTCTCCCGCCTCAGCCTCCCAAGTAGCTGGGATTACAGGCCTGCACCACCACACTTCATTAATTTTTGTATTTTTTGTAGAGACAGGGTTTCACCGTGTTGGCCAGGCTGGTTTCAAACTCCTGACCTCAGGTGATCCGCCTGCCTCGGCCTCCCAAAGTGCTGGGATTACAGGCATGAGCCACTGAGCTCTGCCTATTAATGTTTTAAAATTGGGTTGAAATTGTCCTTTCTGACCATAACCCTCAACTCCATCCCATCCAGTTCATTCACCCTCATATAAGTGTGATTTTGCCATTGTAATGATCTGATTTCCTCATCTCAATGCTGCTCTCTTGGGCTAGTAAGTTCCTATGCAAACTGCAAAGCACTGTGTATATGGATGTTGTTATTGCTTAACCATGACTCTGTGTGTAGCTACTTCAACATCACCTTAACAGTCTTACTGCCTTGACCTTTCATTGCTTCTCTCTGGTCAATCTCAAATCTCCAACAAACCCATCTAATGTTTTAGGTGTCAGAACACTTCTAGAAAGAGTCTTGAAAATGCAATCATTCAGTGCACTTATATGACACATACTCTTTGAGCATTACTATGTGGCTGGCACCATTCCAAGAGTTTGGTTTATACCCATAAAAAAGACCACTGCTCTCATAGAGCTTGCATTCTATGGAGAGACACAGTAATCAGTAAACATAATAAATCAGTACATTAATTGTAAGTGCTGTAAAAAAAGAAAAAGCAAAGAAAAAATTGAGCAAAAGGTAGTGGAACAGTGTTTGCAGTATTCAGTGGCCCAGTCAGGTTCACTTTCAGTGAAAAAGTGAAATTTGAGCAAAGACTTAAGGCTGATAAAGGGAATAGTTGTGTGATAACTAGAGGAAGAGCATTTCAGATGAAGAAAATGGCCCTATGCTGGTCTTAAGGGGGGCTGTATCTGGTGTGTCCAAGGGTCAGCAGGCCAGTGGCTAGAGTGCAGCAATAGTGAGGAAAGATGATAGAAGATAAAGGCCAAGAGGTTATGAAAGAATCTAGACCATGTAATGTTATTCCAAAAAGTGTGAATTTTACTCTGTGTGAAGCAGGAGGGATGAGAGTGATCACAGCATCTTGGATAGGGGAATGGCTTGATTTAACTCAGGTTTTAAAAGGACCACTCAGGCTGCTATAGTGAGGAGATTCTGTAGAGGCACACAGATAGAAGTTGTACAACTATTGAAGCACTGGTGTGGAGTTGAGGGTAGCTTGGTTCAGGGTGGTGGCTCAGGAGTGAAGGTGGGGAGATATGATCAGATCGTAGATACATTTTGAAGGTATAGCCAACTGGATCTGCTGCTAGACTGGATATAAGTTCTTAGAGAAAGGGAGAAATCAAGAATGATTCCAAGGTTTTTGACATGAACAATTGGTGGGATGAGGCTGTCACCAACTGAGATGGAGAGGATTATGGGAGTAGCAGGCTTTGGGGTTAAAGTTTGGGAGTTGCTTTTGGACACACTGTTTGTGAGATGTCTAGTTAGGGTTTTAGGCATGGATGTTGAGTAAGCAGTGTCGGGTGAGTTTCAAGAGGAAGGTCTGGGCTAGAAATACAAAGTTGGGAGGACACCAGGATAGATAGCATTTAAAGACATCAGAGTATATGAGATCCCAAGGGAGTGAGTGCAGCTAGAGAATGACCAGCTTCTCCTCAAATGACTGTGCTCTGATATCAGTTGGATTCTACGTGCAGACTACTAATTCTTTCACCCGTTCCTTGACTTGCTGGCTCTGTGCTGTTTAATCTGGGTTCTGACTCCTGCCAAGAGTTACAGGGAAGATTATATGATGCTGCATGCTCTGTATCTTTCTGAAGCTTGTATGTGATTTTAAAAACTCAGAAAAAAATGTTTATTTTAAAATTAATTCTTACAGAGTAGCATGCAAGTCTATTTTTTTTTTAAAGGGAAAAGACAATATTTTAAAGAAAATTTATGCTTTTTTTAAGGATTCCTCTAACCTCTATAAGTTGGTCAAAGCTTGTAGGTTAGGAGTACTAAGGTGGAACATTAGGGATGTGAACTCATTCATTCCCCATAGCGGAAGAAAGTCCTGGGTTAACACTTTTCATTTTTTTCATCTCACTTGACTGTAGAACTTTTGATTGTTTCTCAAATAAAATCTTTCTTCCTTATGACATTTCTAACACAACATAGATTCTGAAAGAATATTCCAAGGAACGAATTAACATGGTATGGGCCATGGCAGTACCCTTATAATAAATGTGTGGTTCCCTATAGTGACAGTACTCCTTGGATGTGTGATTTTTGGGATTCATTTGTTAAAAATACAGTTTCAGGACTCCATACTTACATTTAGTATAGCTTCACTTATCCTCACAATTTTCACATTCGTATGTGCATTAAAATTTTAGCCTCTCATATAGAATACCCATCAACAAAAGAGGGCAGAAGCCAAGGGATCCAGGAAATAATGTATCCAACCTAGAAGAGTAATGAGGAGAAGTCCTGAGATGGAGCTGGGTTATGTTACTACCACACCATTTGCTTACATGGAAACAGAAGGATGAAAAGTTCCCATAGGGAGATAATCTGGGGAGAAAGGCTTTGATATATGTTTGAGACACTAGAAATACTTAAGGATTTTATAAAGACAGATAGTTGGAGGAGAATAGAAAGGCAATTAAAAACTCCATGAAAAACAAAAAGCTATACAGGCAGAGCAATGTTATTATTATGCTCTACTTAGCTTGATTAATCACTGTCACAGAGAAAGCCTTG
Organism: Macaca thibetana thibetana; assembly: GCF_024542745.1. NCBI lineage: Eukaryota > Metazoa > Chordata > Mammalia > Primates > Cercopithecidae > Macaca > Macaca thibetana. Next base: position 23,480,238 of record NC_065597.1, on the reverse strand, counting down.
TTTTTGATCATACAGCAAGATCCTTTTAGAGCAAAGTGTGTTCTCAGGGTAAACCAACATGTTTTGAGCATCCATTGTGTGTCAGTGCCTTCTTGAACATAATCGTCTTTTATGAAATACTCACCTCTCCCCTCTATGATAACTATTTTCCATTTTACAGGGGAAAAATGGAACTATTTTCTGTTTTACAGCAATAACAACTAAAATATAGAGAAGATAAGAAACTGGACCCAAATTGTGCAGCCACTTAATAGCACATCTGGATTCAAACCCAGTCTGCATGCCTTGAAAACCCCTATTTTCTTCTACCTATGCTGTGCTCTTTCCCAAGGTTTGGACAAAACAGTTACAGAAATGACTGTCAGCCACTTAAGTAGTATAGGAATAATCAGCATTTTAGTAATAAATATTGATTAATAATGACATAAATAGAAACCAAAGCTACCCAAAATTAAAGCACAATTCACAATCCTAGCTGATGTATATAAATTAATGATTAGTCAATTATTCCACTATAATAATACTGAAGATAGCATTTATTACAGTCTTGAGATCAGTGGTTCTCAACTGGGGGAGATTTTGCCCCAACAGAACATTTGGCAATGACTGGAGGACTCCTGGCACCTAGTGGATGGAGATCAAAGATGCTGTCAAACATGCAATGCACAAGACAGCCCCGATCCCCACACAAAAAAACTGTCTAGCCCAGAGTGTTGGTAAAACTGAGGTAAAGAAGTCTTCCCCTAAATAAAGAGTATATGGAGAGAAAGGCAACAAATGCAACTTGATTAATATGTGGACTCTTTATTCTTTTTTCCTCCAAAAGATCATTGAGTTTTTTGAGTGAATATATGTTTTCTGATCTTATTTAGCAGTGCTTTGATATGAAAACTAGCTATTTGTAATAATCTGGGTAAATTAACTATCTACTGATCTCCTGTCAAGGCTTAGTTATTTATAAAGTGTGTTGGCAAGAGGTCTGTGTATCCTCAGCATGTGGTAGGTTGTGTATACATACCGGCTGTTGCTGTCTGTGTGTGCACGTGTGTGTGCATGTGTTTGTGCGTATGTGTGTGCTCTTGCTGGTTTTGATGGGAAGTATAACCTGGGTTTTGGGAAAAAAACGCCCTCCCACTACTTCCAACCTTAAGCCTTCCCTTCTTCCCATTAAGATTTCCCTTGCAACTTGGCCTCTTTTAAACTCCCATCTTGTGCATTCTCTCTTCTAATCTAATACTTCTGCGTACATATCTAAACATGATCAGTGACAGTTTTCGCTGCGGGGTGAGGCTTTTACTGACAAGGCCAGTGAGCGCTGATTTGAGACCAGCCATTGTGAGTGACTTCAGCTGTCTCTTCAAGTGACATCTAGCTACTTGAGAAAGGAGTGATGACAAAAGTTCTTTGGACAGAAAACTTTCGCTGACAAGAAGGTGACAGGTCCTTGCACAGCTGGTCTCTGATATGCCTCTGAAGGGGCCCACAGTGTGACTAATTTGAGTTTTGCAGTAGCTGGGAGGAAGTGCAGGGCCCATGCATGCTGAGGGCTTGGAGAAGTCTGTAAGACAGGCTGGCAGTGGACACAGGCTGGAGGAACCCATTGTTGGTGGGCAAAGGCCAGGAAACATTGTTTGTTTAGAACATGAGAACATTGAATGTGTTCATGGTGAGTGGATATTTTGCCTCTCCAGAAACAATTCTTGTCCTGGTAATGGTACCTTGTTTTTTCTTTAGCAAGTCACCCCATCTCTCTTCTCATTTTGTCGGGACCATCCCTGGCTTCCTGGTTCCAGGGATCAGCCAATAAACCCCATCCCCTATATCACAGCAGTTGGTTCAGGGAAGGGTAGGTGACCCAAGCGACTCAAGGACACTAAACTGTGACTTGTGCCATAATTATTGGGTAAGAGGTACCCTTTTTTCCTGCAATCAACAAGCTGTGGCTGGCTGTGGCTGTAAATGTGGAATTTCTAGTAACCACTGTGTGAAACAAGTTAGAGAATGAACCAACTGGGAGAGACATGTAGAGGTAAGAAATGGAGAGAAGAGGCGTTCCAGTCCTAATGAAATTATTGGAGCCTCCAATCAGCTATGTTTGAACACCCAACTTTCTGGACTTTTCCATTAAACAAACGAATACATTCTTCTTCTCCCTATAGATGATTAAATAGATTTTGCAACACAGTGATTCCTGATCAATACAAATAGCTCCACTTTTGAGTGTCTGCTATGTGCTAGAAACTGTATATCCATTAGGCCATTTACCCTCACAACAACCTTGTAAAGTAGGCACTTCTCATGTCCTCATTTAGGCATGAGAAAATCTGACACTTGGGGAGATTAGGTAATAATACCCAAGGGCAGGCCGTTGGTAAGGGTGGCACTATAAGGCAAGTTCTATCTTATAAACATTGCAGGTCCATTTTCTGTGGAAAGAAAGTGAAGCATTGAAGTCAGACTGTCTGGCTTTGAATCTTTTTCTTAACACTTCTTAGCTATGTGTCATTTATAGGAAACTAACTTTCCTGTATCTGGACTTTTTCATCTGCACGATGGAGATTATAAATAATTTGTCTATCTCAGGATAGTTGTGAGGATGTGAGATGATGCATATAAAGTATTTGAAACAATGACTGAAACTCAAACACTCAACGTACATTACCTATCATTATTTTCTGTGTCCAGGAAAGAGCTAGGGTGGCTATTTTGGGGTCAAGACCTATCAGGCTGTGCTCACTTAGAAAGGGCACCCTAAGATCCCTGAACACTTATGCTGAGTGAATAGACCTAAAATTAACTATCCTGTTGATATTGGAGAAGTCTTAAAAATAAAGAGTGTTTTAACTATGTAACACATCATGTTTCATTTATTCATTTGTTCCATAAGTGTTTATGGAGTGACTACTCAGTGCCAGATGCTGAGTTGGATCCAGACACGAATAGATCAGAGCCTTCCGTGCAAGAAGGGAAGAAATTAAAGCACAAATAATATTGATAGAATAGGGAAAGTGTTGTGCACTGTAAGAGAGATGAAGTAAAATACTGTAGAGGCTCAGAGGAGGGAGAGGGGTTTAAAAAGAAGGACAAAATGAATGGTTTTAGGAAACAGATGTTGAACAGGCGAGATTTCCATGTGTGTAGTTAGAATGTTATAAGAAAGTGAAAAGCATGAGCCAAGCCACCAGGAAGTATGAGTCATACTTCTATGTTCTCTTCCAAGGGCAAGGGGGTTGGATACAACTCATTGCCCCGATACCATGAGCCGGGTCTGTATTGGTAGCAGTAAGTCCAGTAACGAGGTCATAGTGATGTGCTGAAGGATTAGGTAATCATTAGAGTTCACTTAGAGTTTACTGCATTTAATGGTCTGTTCATCAGCTCATCAAGACATGGGAACAAAGCCCATCTAAGCTAGCTTGGCCCGATATAAAGGAACAGAACACTGGCTATACGTACTGATTTCTTTCATTGATATCCCTTTAATTTGTATGGGGGCCTTACATTATAACAATCTCTGGTGTGCCCATATAATGGGCCTTGCCTTTTATTTTCTTTCTCAGTAGGTTAGAAAGTTGTCTTGGCTCATTCACATGTACTTTTTTTCCTAGCATTATTCACTCTTCCTAGGGATCTAAGACTGTCTCTGCTCATTCATCCTCTATTCTGACTACTTTCCCTCCCTACCACTGAGGACCCGTCATTTCCTCTTCCTGGACCAGAGCATCTTTTCTGTTTCCATGGTGAAGCCAGTATGCTCTCTATGCTACAACCAAAGTCTCACCAACCATATTTAAAAGGGCTGGCTGGGGCGAGGAGAGTAAATGAGGGTTGGGGCCCTTGGAGAGCCAGGGACTCCATAGTAGTCAGCAGTTGAATGTTGTTTAAACGTTGGAGCATGTTGAGTAATGGTTAAGAGATAAGATTGAGAGATAGTGGCCAGATGGCAGAGGGACAAGGGAATTTCAATATGTTCCCAGTGACTGAATCCTTTGAATATTTTGAGCATCAGAGTACCATGTTCATCTATCCATTTGGAAAAGATCATTGTGGCAGCAGTGTGGCAGGCAGGGTGATGAAGGTGTGAAACTAGAGGTAGGACAATCAGCTGGAAGGCAGTCAAAATTGTCTTGGTGTTGAGAAGACATTGATGATGTCTTCTCAAGGGATGGAAAGGAAGGGAAGACAAGGGAGATACTGTGATGAAGAGGAGCCCCACCAGAGCACCCTCTTCTACTGGGTCTCTTTCTGATCAATGTAGGAATATCCATAATGGTTAAAAGGTGGTAGATTTTGAATATTCAGAGAAAGAAGTCATGTTGGTCTTAGCCCTGTCTCAACAGAGCCACTCATTTTTCCTTGATACAAGAACCAGAAACATCATCCCCTTCTGGCGAGAGGGGTGAAGGGTGCAGCCATTTGATTAGGTTTGTTGGGATTCCTTATCCCTGATTCTACTCCATGTGCAGGTTGGTTGGACTCAGGCCATTTGACCTAGAAATGTATCTTCCTTGCGAGTTCCTCTGTGTGTGCAGCTCCGGATGATCTTAGGTGATTTATTTACTATCTCTGTTGCTTTGTTTATTCTTTTAAAAAATGAGCAGTTGAACTTGATTTGTAGGATTTTTGAGGAGTAAATGAAAAACATCCATATGAAAGCATTTAATAGAGTGCCTGGCTTATAGTAGATACTTACTAATAAGAGATTGTTTTTTCTCTTGCTATCATGGTAGGGGAGCAAAAGGGAAATAAGCCATTATTCTTGACCTCTAAGGGCTCATGATCTAATAAGAAAAATAAGGGAAAGCAATATGAAACAAGACAAGATGGTGTCTCATTTAAGGGCAGGGTTTTCTAGATGGGCCATATATCCTTGTGGGCCAAGAGACTGGTAGAAAATGAAAACTTCAAAGAGAAAGAAGGATAAAGTTAGGCCTTGAAGCATGGTGAGGGTCTGGAAAGACAGAAGAGATGGAAGATAGTTCCCGTCCAGAGGGTGCAAATGAATGTGAGGTCTGATACTGACTCTCCTGATTTGGGTGGAGGGGCCAGGAGGTGAGCATGGTTCCAGGATGTGGAAGAGCACTGGGCTGGTCATCCAGAGTCCCAGGCTCAAGTCCCGGCTCGACCTTCAAATAGCTCTGTGACATTATTCAAGTGCCATCACTTCTCTGGACTTTACTTGCCTCATCCAACAAAGGGGGCTACAAAGATTTGTTCTACGAGGATAAAAGTAGATAACAAATGTGAAAGCAGCAAGTAAAACACAGAGTCCTGTGCACTTTTGAGTTGTGTGGTTATATTTGACTGCCAGCTTTGCAGGAACACAAATAATTGGAAAGGATTTCTGTGCTCACCATGGGAAGGGACAGAATTTAGTTCAGAGAACATTTATTTGCATCACTCTGACTTTCATTGTGCATGGTACTCCAGTGGTGTGAGGATACACAGATGAATAAAGTCAGTCTTGGTCTCTGAGGAGCTCTTTGTCTAATAGAAGAGACACATGCAACAATTAAATACAACACAGTGTAAACAGTGGCTATACTGGATCCATGTCAAGGGTCCATATCTAGGATGGAGGAGGGAGTAATTGATCCTGTTGGTAGGAGATAGTTAGAGAAAGTTTCACAGAAGATAGTATTTCAGCTGGATTTTGAAGAATGAATAGTATTTCATGAAGCTGAAGAAAGGATTGAGAATATTCTGCACTGTCCAATACAGTAGCACTAGCCACCTGTGATTACTGAAGTAGCCACCTCAAATGTGGCTAGCAGTCTGAATGGAGATGTGCTGTAAGTAGACGATACACACTAGATTTCGAAGACTTAGTGCCAGAAAAAGGAATACAAAGTGTTTCCTTAATAATGCTTTTATGTTGATCGATTACATGTTAAAATGCCAATATTTTGGGTATGTTGGGTTAACAAAAATATACTATTGAAGTTGATTTTGTTTTGATGTGACTATTAGAACATTTAAAATTACATGTGTCTCTTCTATTTGTGGCTTATTTCAGTTATGTTTCTCTTGGACAGCCCTGTTCCAGGCAAATGAAACAGTATGAAAACGGACAGGGGTAGGAAAAGCATGAGTGAGTGCAGGTAACTGCTGACTCCATTGGAACATGAAGGCTTCAAATGTGCGGGGTTGTGGGGAGGTGTCAGGAATTATGGCTGAAAGGTTGATGCAGATCAAGTCATCCAAAGACACTTGGGTGATGCCCTGACAGCACTGGGGAGTCACTGAAGAGTTCAAGTGTCGGGGCGGCACAGATGGGTTTGTGTTATTCATCTTCGGGGTGACTGGTGAAGGAGGTAGGAGAAGCCATGTTGGTAGAAGACATTGGGATGGTCATTGTCCAGGATGGTCTATTTGTTTCTCGTGGCTGCTGTAAGAAATTGCCACAAACTTGGTAGCTTAGTAAACAACAGGAATTTATTCTCTTAGGGTTCTGGAGCCCAGAAGTTCAAAATCAGGGTGTCAGTAGGACTGTGGTCTCTCTGGAGGCACTAGAGCAGAATTCTTCTTTGCCTCTTCCAGCTTCTGGTGGCTCCAGGCATTCGTTGGCTTGGGGTTACATCTGTCCAGTTTCTGCCTCTGTCTTCACAGGGCCTTCTCCCTGTGTGGCTGTAAGTCTTGAATCCCACTCTGCCTTTCTCTTATAAGGACATTTGGCATTGGATTTAAGGACAACCCCAAATCCAAGATGATCTCATCTTGAGTTCCTTAACTTAATTAGTTACATCTGTAAAGGGTTTTTTCCAAATATAAGGATACCACATTCACAATTTCCAGGCATTAGGACTTGGATGTATCTTTCTGGGCATGACGATTTAACTCACTATAACAGGTGATGAGAGTCTAAAGAGGCCAGGTGTGGTGGCTCACACCTGTAACCATAGCACTTTGGGAGGCCGGGGTGGGAGGATCACTTGAGGCCTGGAGTTTGAGACCAGCCTGGGCAACATAGTGAGACCCCCATTTCTACAAACGAAAAGAGTCTAAAGAAAGGATAGTGAGGATGGAGACGAGAGAATATATTCCAACAATATTTAGATGATAATTGAGATTTATGCATAAAATGATACAAATGTGTGATATTTGCTTCACAAAAAAAAAGTGTGGAGGGCATGGGCGGGGAGATATAAATGAAACAAGATTTCCCCGAGTCAACAAATTATTGAAACTGATGGGTAATATGAATGTCATAATGCTACCCTCTTTACTTCTGTATGTGTTTGAAATTTTCTAAAATAAAAACATGTCAAAAAGAAGATAATTGAGAATATGTCATTTCCTTAGGTGAATGACTTACTAATTCAATTTCTATTTTGGTTAAGTGCTCATGATGTGCCTGGCATTTGCAGAAATGCCAAATGCTGCATGTTAATAAATTGTGGAGTAGCCACAGATTTCCACCCCTGCCACCTCAGGGGTATGACACCCTTGTATCACCTGACAAATAGGCCAAAAGATTTACTTTGTGTGTAGGCACACACATCTGTGACAAGATTTTGTCGTAGGATAAATGCCCTTTCATCACAGGCAGGTGGGAAATTCATGTCACCTTGTCCAAACCCAGAGCAGTTAAAACCTATGACTAGCCAGGATCTTGTTAGAAGGAAACAGTTTGTTTTTCTTAATCATCCTGATGTCACTTACGAGAAGGCATGAGCAACAGGGATCCCCTCTCGACTCCATAAACTAACTGTCACAGGGAAAGATGAGCCTATTTAACTGCAGGAAAATGCTGAAATAGTTTAATTGTCTTCCCTCAATGGCAGACAGTTGTTATCAGAGTGGAGGAGGGAATGCAGAACCCAATGAAATATTAAATGCAGACAAAAATGTGTGGGTGAATTGTGTGTAGTTTAATCCATGTACTTTTTTTTTCAAATCGTTTCTAGTTTCATTGCAAAGTGTGGTATAAAAATGATGTCAGAGGAATGGTTTGCTGGGTTATTTAAAAGCTCGCATACACCATTTACAAGGTATGTTGTTGACGGTTAAAAATGACATATCTATTATTCATGTGGTCCTCCTGACATAGAAGAGGCTACTTGAAAAATGAAATGTAGATGAAAAAAAAGGAAAAGTAATGGAGTTCGCAATGTAAACCCGTGCTTAAATGTGTCTGGGGCCATTTCGAGAGCTCAATATTGCAATTTTCCTATGAGACACAACCAGCTCAGGGACATCTGAATCTGATCTAAGCACCACTTAATGAAGTTTTCTTGTACCCTTCAATCATTTGTCTTAGTTTTTTTGCTATAATCTTCACTTTTGGTCTGCATTCTTCTGACTGAAGTGGTTAGGAACATGTACCCTGGGCTCAAATCTCGGTGATGCCACTTGCTAAGCTTGAAGCCTGAGTCTAGCTGCATAGCCCTTTTAAAGACGGGTTAGACTTTCAAGTGAACACAATAACTTTTCACTGTTTCAAAAAGTTGTTGAGAATTAAATGATATAATGCATATGACACCCTTAGCACAAGGTTTGCCCTGTGTGAGTCACTTCATAAATGTTAATTATTAGTTTCAGAATAAAAATTTACTGGGACTTAAAAGCAGTGGGAGAAAAAAATGAAAGGTACTTGCTAACGTGTGGTTTGCAGACCTGCAGCAGCTGCACCACCACCGAGAAGCTTGTGAGAATCTCAGGCTCCACCCTGGACCTGCTGAAAGTGCATTCACATTTAAACACGGCGCCCAGGTAATCCGTATGTACGCTGATGAGAAGCAGCACTGGACACACTCCTGTCATAGGACATTGCAGGGAGTCTATAAGGGAGAGTTTCCCTGTTGCCTTGGAGTTAAAAACACCAGTGCTAAGGATCCCACCCATTTCAGAGAGCTGTCAATAGTTGGATTTGATGCTTTCCTGGATCCCAACCCCATGCCAGTTTGCTGAGGGTTTGCACCACTAGCCCCACTCTCACCCCAATTGGAAGCATGGTAGTGGGGGGAACTTATCAGTGTTGGGAATTATTGACTTCAAGTGCAGTGGAGTTTAAAATTTTTCTCTTCCTCTAAGCCATGTAAGGGAATAACTTCAGGGACATCACCTTTGAAGACTAGGAATGCTTTAAAGAATAAAAAATATAGGTATAGGCATGTCATACCTAATGGGATGCTAGCTGAGTCGGTAGCCTTCAGTCCAGCCTGGTGGTGCCATTTGAACTGAATGAGGGATGGTGTACTGGTACATTCTTGGGAGACATTGGTATATGTCCCCTGGAACATGGGAGTGTATCTGAACTTAGGGACTAGGGGCTGATGCTTCTCCCTTAGAGATTTCTGAAGTCAGGATGTGCCTGGGAACAGAACTGAGAAGACTACCCCACCCCAGGTTTTTGTGACCCCCAGGAAGCACAGGAAAGGGACTTCAGCTCCTCAGCTCCAGGTGGAACAGCATGGAGTTGGAGGAGAAGCAGTCTTTTGATGTTGCCTGTGCTTGGGTGTGCCGGATAGGGGCATGGGTCATTAGTGTGGCTGAAGGGACAAAGCTTTCCCCATCTACAGAGTCCTCAATGATCAGCAGGATCTGGGGAAAGTTGTCTGCTGCCTCAGAAAGGATCCTTGGCGAAGAGACCACGTGCCATAATGGAAAAGGCAGTTGGCAGCCAACAGAATCCTCAGATAGTGACAAAGTGAGACTTGTGTGGCTTCCCCACTGCCAGGCAAGTCACTATTTTCCCTCGTAATCTTCAGTGCCAGGGAAGAGGTTTCTTAGAGCCAGCCATTGGGATTCTGTCCTTTGAAAGTTCTAGAAAGGGAGGAGAAGTGAAAATGAAAGCAACTCCCCTCCAGTTCTCTGAGCCGTGAGCCCAGCTGGTGATGAGGAAGGGGAAGGTTTCAAAGGGAATATGGGTTTGGAGTTTTCAGGTGGCCTGGGCTTTTAAACATCCTTTCATAACTAGAAGTGACCATGATGCTTTGGAATCTATCCAAAAGTTTAGTAAGAGAATAAAGGTAGAAAATCAACAGACTATAGTCCAGGGTGGTGACTGGCGAAGAACATAGATGCTTCTGATTTATACCTCGCTGAGTTGTACACCTCACTTAATACACAGGTTTCTTTGTCTTTCAGGTAGTTAACATCTGCAGTTTTGGCTATTGGTCGGCAGTCTTCAGCTTTCATTTGCAGGTCAGTTTTCCCAAAGATGGATTTGAAGTTTTTGCTTAGAGCTGAGACCTGAGAGACAGACTTGTCTGGTCTGCAGTCTGCCCGCCTCTATTTGGTCCTGCCTTGTCTTCTATTTGTTATGATACATATGGTGACACTGTGCTGTGTTGTCTACTTGCAAGTACTGACACAGGACAGAAAACCAAGGCCTGATTTAGATGATAGCAGGAGAATGAAACTGAAGACATCTCATATCACATGATTCAGATCAAGAAAGCAGAAATTTGGGAGAACACAAAGAAAGGGATGTCTCTGCTGATGGTAGCTTAACTCTACAATGTGAACACATTGACCAGAAGTTCTGTGTTGAGCCTAGAGGGAGTGTTTAACAGGTTACTGCCTCTTCATCTCACCGATGTAGATTTTCCATGCACTAGACTCGCTTTCAGTGCTGTGGTCATTGTTCAAATATCCAAAAGATTGCCACTGAGAAGTGGGATTGACATGATCTCAAGATGTGAACTCAAAACCAGTGGAAGGAAAAAATTGAGCTCTGAAAATCTTTGTGGAAGAATAAAGGCTGCCTCACAGAGGAGTGGGCTTTCTGTCATGTGAGTCACAAAATCTCAGTGTTTTTAGAGCCACACTGTTGTGCTATCATATACTAGGTCTTATTTATTATTTCTGTTTCTTTTTGCACCCACTAACCATACCCACCTTCCCTCTACTGTTGTCTTAATCACAGTAAAAACAATAGCTAAAGTTTTTGAGCATTTGCTGAGCCACTCATCTATCCATCCATCTATCTATCTGACCATCTATCCATCTGTCCATCTATCTGTCCATCGATCTATTCATCCATCCATCTGTTCATTCATCCGTCTGTCCATTCATTTGTCTGTCCATCCATTTGTCTCTCCATCCATCCGTCTGTCCATTCATTCATCCATCCATCCATCTATCCATCCATCCATCATCTATTATCTACTTACTGTTTTGGAAAATCCTTAAGAAGACCCTGTGAGGTTGATGTAACTATATCAATTTTACAGGTTGGGAATGGCTCCCAAGTCCACAGGTTAGATCTGTAGCTGAGTGAGAATATTTTTAATACCCGAAGGTAAAATGAGTCTCTAGAATGGGGCTAGTCAGCTTTGAGAGGATAGAAAAGAGGAAACACAGAAGCAGAGTCTCAGAGGGCAAGGAATGCCAAGGCATCATTCAGAGGAGAAGGGATCTTGTCTATATATCCGGAGGCTTCATGATATCCTTCCTAGGCATGCCCACCCTTGAATGGGAAAGGTTGGCTAATTTGAGAACTCCCCTTTCCTAACCTAATGCTGAAGTGGGCATCAATTTTAGACTGTAAATCCATCTTATGTACCTCAACTGAAGCTCCAGGAAGGGAATATAATCCGTAATCTGAATATAAGTGACACTATGGCTGTGTGTGTATATTTATATAAAATATGTCTAATTATAATCTGTATATCTAAGCATATATTTCTTTTCTGTTTTTTTTTTTTTTGGAGATGGAGTTTTGCTCTTGCCCAGGCTGGAGTGCAATGGTGTGATCTCAGCTCACTGCAACCTCTGTCTGCCAGGTTCAAGTGATTCTCCTGCCTCAGCCTTCCTGAGTAGCTGGGATTACAGGCATGTGCCACCACACCTGGCTAATTTTATACATTTTTAGTATAGACAGGGTTTCTACATGTTGTTCAGGCTGGTCTAGAACTCTCGACCTCAGGTGATCCACCTGCCTCGGCCTCCCAAAGTGCTGGGATTACAGGCATAAGCCACCAAGCCTGGCTCAAACATATATTTCATATAAAGTATATCTAATTATATAATTTTTTTCATAATTTGAATATATATATGTACATGTATATACAGTCCTATATTATCTGAGACACTGCAGGGAATGGGAAGGCAGTTTTCTTTCCATGCTGGGTGATATGGTTTGGTTCTGTGTCCCAATTCTCATCTCCAGTTGTAAACCCCATGTGTCAAGGGAGGGACCTCTTATCCCCACATGTGGAGGGAGGGAAGTGATTAGATTATGGGGGCAGTTCCTCTCATGCTGTTCTAATAGTGAATTCTCATGAGATCTGCTGGTTTTACAAATGGCCGTTTTTCCTGTGCACTCACACACACTCTCTCTTGTTTTCCACCATGTAAGATGTGCCTACTTCCCCTTCTGCCATGATTGTAAGTTTCTTGAGGCTTCCCCAGCCATGCAGAACTGTGAGTCAATTAAACCTCTTTTCTTTATAAGTTACCCAGTCTTGGACATTTCTTTATAGCAGTGTGAAAACAGACTAATGCACTGAGATCTAATATTTGCTGAGTCCCTATTATGTGTCAGTCTAATGCAGCATGTATTAGAGCCAAAATTTGAACTCCACTCTGGCCACTTCCAGAATTGAAGCTCCTCCAGTTCGGAGTTGCTGTATTTCCCCGCCTCCCTCCTTTGTTTGAAGTATTCAATAATTGAGCAATCTGATCTCTGTCTGGGTCTCAGGTAGACAGATGTGCTCTTTAGCCACAGCTAAGAAACGCAGCTGGAGATAGAGTAGTGCAGGGGCTGGGAGCCATGTCCTGTATCGGGGGCATTTCTTCTGATGGGTAATTGAAGGGCAGGGCTCAGTCAGCCCAGCCCCCTCTTGTGGCTTTCAGAGGGATATGGAGTGACATGAGTTGAGGTGTCTGCAGTTCTGAGGTGTAAATAAATCCACAGAGATAAATCTCAACAGCGGAGGTGCAATTTCCCTTCAACCAGTGCTTCTTGGAGGCTTTGAACAGCAGCAGTTTGAGAGGGATGTTTGAGTCCATTGCACTGAGCTGGATTTCCAGGCTCTTGGCATATTGTAGGTGGCTGCATAAGATTGGACCAGCTGGGGATGGGGCTGAGCCAGGGATGGAGCTTGGGTTGAGAGCACTGGATTCAGGTGTTGACTTTGAGTAAGAGCGGAATTCCAGAGGTAAGAAGAGATTTTCTTTTGGGAAATACTATCAGGCTTACCAGCTTTTTTTGTTGTTGTTGTTGTTTCTTTTTCTTTTTGTGAAGGGAAATCCTGTTTCCATTTTTAAGAACCTAGAACCATGTCTTCAAAGCAGGTGACTGGGACATTACAACACTTCATTTGGTTTCTTTGGTAGCAGATTCACATGACAGAATGGTTTTTACTTTACTTGAATACTCTTCCTATCTTAGGATGCACCATGGAGTGGTCAACAGTGATTCCCAAGGGAACAGGAAAGCCACAGTTTAGCCCACCCCAAAGGGATGTGGTAGTGGAATTAATGTTGCCTCTGAATTCATCCTGCATATATTTAAAGGTGAACTGTCTAGAAAAATAAAATTTGTCAAATGAAATATATATTTTGCCAGCCCCATAATGCTTCTTGCTTTGGGTGGAGATTCCCTTTTTCTTCATGCACCAGGGCTTAATCTGTCACTGCCTTTCCTTGTCTGATTTCATTAACTTGAGCTTGAGTTCATGTTGTGGCAGCTTAATAACCTTTATTTGTGGAGTCCCTCAAAGAAAGCTTTGGTTATAAATCCCATGTCACAGAAATGGAGTTATAAATGCCAATCTGTGTCACTGCATAATATTTATTATTTTAATTAAAGAAAATGGATAGTGACATTTATTTGGTCACAAGTTACTTGTTAATGGCAATGAATGACAAAAAATTACTAATGTTATGAGCAAATCTCAAAATGTTTTTCAGTGATGATTCTGTTGTGCTTTCAATATGAGTTGGACATGTTTTTGGAAGCCAATGCTTGTATTTGGTGAGACATTCTTATTATACAGAAAAGCATCAGCTTACTGAGAGGGACAGTCAGAACTACCTGGTGAATTCAGTTGCCTTTGTCCTCAGCTCTCTTTGGCTTTCTGAGATAATTGTATGTGTGTGTGTGTGTGTGTGTGTTACTATCAAAGCAGAACAACTACAGTTTCAAGATTCAGGGATGTGTGCTAGGATTTTGACCCATATTTAAGGCATTGTCCTGTAATACCCATTCAGATTGGGGAGTAAGTCAACTATGTATAATAGTCCAAAGGCTGGGGACTTACAGAATGTTTAAATATATGTTATTTAATGCTCAGATTACCACCATGAGGAACACACTTTTATAGCTCTATCCATTTTATTTATTCATTCATTCAACTTATATCATTGGGAATTAGTTGTTTTAGGAAAGAGTTAATGGAAGAGGAAAACAGACTGTTGTTTACGAACTTGTGCAAAGTGCCACAGCCTGTAAATGGCATTGCTGGCAGATGAACCAATCATTCGCGTGACTCCAAAGCCTGTGATCTTATCAATATTTTACTTTCTTTCTGAAATGGCATTTTCTAATGATGGGAATTTGACCACAGCAGTGGGAAAGTCAAGGAGTTCTGTGGCACTGAGGAATTTGTTGCTGCTAAGGTTAATTTTTATTTGTCAGAATATCTATAAAGTTCTGCTTGCTAGGGATTTCGCTCTTTTGGTTTTTGTTTGTGTGAAAGGCTAAAGGATAGTGCTGAAAAACTGAAGGCAGACTTTTTTTAGTTGCAAAAATTGTACACAGTCATAATGAATGTGGATGTATAGTTTACTTAAAATGGGAAATATTAAAATTAAAATATTTAATTTTTATTTCAAAATTAAAATATTGAAATACAAGGAGTATATAGTTTTTACTATAGTATGCTTGTACTTATTTTATCCCTTGAGTCCAATGACATTAGGAACAATTTTATTCTATAGAGAGATACAGTCCACACATAGAAGGTGGGCTTAAAGATGAGGGCACATGAGGGAAGAGAGAGAAACAAATATTTATTGAATGTGTACTTTTCACTAGCCATTATACCAGGCAGTTGGCATGCATTCTAGCATTTAATCTTCTAAGATATGTACTATTATTTTCCCATCTTACAAGTGGGAAAACTTAAGCTCAAACCCTTTTGGCTATACAACCACAAGCTGCTAAGCCAATTGCACACAATTGGGGCATATTCCTAGGAAGCCCCTGATCATGGGTTACTCGCTGCCTGAATTGAGAGATAACATATACATATCAAAATGTATCATAAAGGTCTGATTCAATGAGTTTTGACAAATGCATACATCCATGTAACATGCCAATCAATATATAAAAATTAACATCACTCCAGACAGTTCCCTGGTACCCTTCCCATCAATCTCCATCATCCAAAGGCACCCACTTTCTTGACTAGTTTTCTCTTGTTCCAGGACATCCTATAAATGAAATAATATGGCATATACTTTTAAAAATGGCTTCTTATGGTTAGCATACTGCTCCTTAGATTCATCTATTTTGCTGTGTATCGATAGTTTCTTCCTTTTTATTGTTGATAATATTACATTGCATGGATATGCTACCCTTTGTTTATTAGTTCACTTGTTACTGGATATTTAATTTGATTCCAGTTTTTGGTGATTATGTATATAGCTATTATGAGCATTCTTTTACAACTCTCTGTGCAGACATATTTTCTTCTCTCTTGGGTGAATAGGTAGGATTGGAATTGCTGGGTCAAAGTCTAGGGGTACACTGATAAGAAACTACCAAACTGTTTACCAAAGTGATTAATAGCATTTTATGCTCTCGCCAGTAGTGTGTGAGAATTCTGGTTGAATCGGTGATGTGGTCTGTGACTCCAGTGTCAATTCATCTCATTGACATTGTTTGGCTTCTGCCACTAAGCTGTGATTGCTGGTGTAAAAGGACTCTAGTGGGGAGAGTTGGAGTTAGCAAAGACATGAGAAATTTAACTAATAGTTCTTGTCAAGCAGTCTCCATTTACATAGTAGGGCTTCTGACAGGAAGAAGCCTGACTAGGAGCATCAGGTTTGGGGGCCAGAGGCAGCTAAAGGCTGGTACACAGGATCTGGGACCTAGAAGCAGGAAAGGGAATGCTCTCAAAAGAGAGAAATGGAAAGAAAGTGAATATGTCATTGATGAATAATGTTTTCCTTGAAAATTTGCCCCAGATTATCCACATATTCAAAAGGGTATACAAACTCAAAAGAATGAATGTCAACCTTTTAGAACTATTGGGTGTTTTTTGAATTGAACTAAGATGGTGGACACATTTCCAAGTTGCATGAATTCTTTGGTGAATTACTGGTAGATTACAGAATTTGGGTAAGAGAACATCTGATTTAGGGGTTGAGTGACTCAGATGAATGGTTAGGAAATCCATGTCCTACCCCAGCCCTGGTCAGCAGCATAACTCAATTCTAAACCACCTTGGAAGGTAGGGGTAGAGTTGCAGATAATTTTCTATCTCTTCTCTCAAGATGACCTAAAAGGCTAAGAGTTTGCCTTGCACGTCAGCAGCCAACTAGCTGTGATGCCTAAGCAAGCTCCTGAAGCAGCCTGTCATTGGAGGGAGAGTTACGTGGTGGAGCTTTCTTTCTCTCTCACAGGGTCTCGCCAGATAGATATCCCGCCCCTCACTCCCCAAGCTTGTCTTTCAGTTGCTATCATCAGAATTAGTTGAATGAGCATTCCAACTCTTCCCCCATACTATCTAATTCTCCTTTCTTACACATGCCCCATTTTCTTCTTGTGTTATTATCAGATAAGGAATTTTTACAGTAGACAGAAAGAATGAGAAAAGAAGAGTTTGGTGTGTATTTTCTTTCTGCTTTCAGGATTGGTGATTTATATACTTTGTTGACTCCTGTCTCCTACCATGATTGATATTAGAGACATCATCATCATCATCTATATCATCAATATAATCTTAATAACCATTATGATCATGATGGTTAATATCTATTGAGGGCTTACTCTGTGCCCAGATATATTATAAGCACTTAACATGTATTATCGAATCTAATTCTCAAAAGAGTTCTCAGGGTTTGCAAATATTGCTATGGGTTAAGTTACTTGCTCAGAGTCCCATCTTAGATGCACATCCTTGGTTGAATTTGGTGGCAAAGACTGAGTAGGTCTTGTTTTGCTCCTGACATATATGACATCTAAAGTTGCTAAACTTCTCAGAAAGTAAATCATCTCAGTAAACATGGGGAAGAGAAGGTTTGAAAATTTTACTTTTCTGTTGCCTTTGATAAATCTATAGGTACTAGTCTTTCGGCCCATATTTCATTTTTAATAAAAGTTTAATTTCTGTGGGTATATAGTAAGTGTATATATTCACAGGATATGTATGATGTTTTGATAGAGGCATGCAGTGCGTAATAATCACATCATGGAGAATGAGGTATCTATCCCCTCAAGCCTTTATCCTTTGTGTTACAAACAATCCAATTATACCCATATTTATTTTAAAATATACAATTAAATTATTACCGATGATAGTCACCTTGTTGTGCTATCATATACTAGGTCTTATTCTTTCACTATTTTTCTTGTACACATTAACCATACCCACCTCCCTGTCACCACTGCTCCCACACTCCCCCCTTCCCAATGCCCATCACCCTCCCCAACCTCTGGTAACCATCTTTCTACTCTGTATCCATGAGTTCAATTGGATTTTTAGATCCCACAAATAAGTGAGAACGTGCAACGTTTGTCTTTCTGTGTCTGGCTTATTTCACTTAATATAATGACTTCTAGTTCCATCCATGTTATTGAAAATGACAGGATATCATTCTTTTTATGGCTAAATAGTACTCCATTGTGTGTATATATCACATTTTCTCTATCCATCATCTGCTAATGGACACTTGCTTCCAAATCGTGGCTACCGTGAACAGTGCCGCAACAAACCTGGGAGTCAGATATCTCTTCAATATACTGGTTTCTTTTCTTTAGGGTATACACCCAGCAGTGTGACTGCTGGACATGCTTCATTTTTTGATCCTTAAATGAAAAATATGCAAAATGATTATTAATCTTCACAATGTTCCTTTGATTCTACTACAACTTTATTTTCAACAGTATAGATGCTTCTATGCATGCAAGTATGCTTCTAAGAGTGTTACCATAAATCATTCTTATTAAATTTTAGTTAGTCTTCAGTCCAGCTCTAAGATCTTCAGCAGAAATTTTCTTGCCAAAGGCTTTCACGGTAGCCTGGACTATATTACAGACATGTTTTACAGATTTGTAACTCTCTTTCATGATGAAATTTTAGACTAAAAAGAGCAGGTCAGAGATGAAAAGAGAAAAGAGAGATAAGGTGGCAGAGCTGCAGAAGAAAGCTTTGTAAGGTAGCCTTGGGGCAGAAGATGTAGAAGCCAATGAGAAGTACGCTTTGGGTTTTCAATGTCTGAAAATGGGGAGAGGCTTATACTTGAGCTGAGGGGAGTGATAGAACCTGGAATAGAAAGGGAGGGGCTATGTTTATATGGCTAACTTGGATCTTGAGATATTTGGATCAGAAGAGACACTGGGCAGGCTAATCATTTTCCCATCTCAAGCATCTATACCACCCCAGTGGGACCAGAGTTAGGAGACTGATACTGATGGTAAAATGTTTATTTGTCTGCTCTCTCAGCACAAGTCTCTCTCCATAGCAGAAGACTTTCAGTCCTTGGGCACATCCTGCTCTGTGTTTTGGCTCTACTTCTTTATGCCTTGGTCTCTTTGAAGTTAAAGAAAAAACAAAACAAAACAAAAAGCACAGGGTCAGGGTAGCCTAGCTGGTTCAGAGAAAGCAAGTCTTATTTGGACACGATGTCCAAGATTCTACCATTAATATTTTCATGTTGTATTGTGGGCTATTTATCCGAGTAATTTTCCTCTTTTTAGTGTCTTAATTTTTTAATCATCTTATTTATGAAAATTAGTTTGTGAGTGGGTCAATTACGTCATGCTGTGGACTGAATGTTTATGTACTCCCCAAATTCATATACCGTCACCAAAGTGATGGTATTTGGAGATGAGGCCTTTGGGAAATATTAATAATTAGGGCATGAGAGTGAAGCCCTCGTGATGAGGTCAGTGTCCTTAAAAGAAGAGACAGGAGAGATCTTGCTTCCTCTCTCCCATGTGAGAATACAACTAGAAGATAGCTATCTGCAGGAAGATAGCCCTCACCAGAAACCAATGGGTCAACACCTTGACTTTGGGCCTTCCAGCTTATAGGACTGTGAGAAATCAATGTTTGTTGCTAAGCTACTCAATCTGTGGTAATTTGTTAGAGATGCCTGAATTGACTAAGACACATTGTTGTGACTAAAAGTTTTGAAGTCTTTGCAGGAACAAAAAAAAAGCCTTTTAAATTAATTAAGAATCAATTGAGACTAGCATAATATCATGAAAATAGCACAATCTTTGAAGTCATACAGAGCTGGGATCGTATTCTACTTCTGACACTTAAAAATGAGAAATTAGGTGACTTTGGGAAAATAGCTTAATTTCTTTGAGTATCAGTTTTCTGATAAAAATGGAAATATTGCTACTGAAGGATTTAAGCATATAAAATATGTAAACTGCTTAACACAGAGCTCATAAGGTATATGATAAAATAAATCGCTATTACTCATATCGATCAGAATACCAGCATTTTGTCTGGCAATACCAAGTGTTGGGGAAGATGTGGAACATGTGGAACTGTCATACATTGCTGTTGAGATGAAAAAGTTGGTGCAACCGCTTTGGAAAACTGTTTGGCAGTATCTACTAAAACTAAACATTCATCTGCATACCCTATAACCAGCAATTCCAGCCCAGGTATATACCCAACATAAGTACATATATATGTGACCCCAAAAGGCATGCACAAGAGTATTCATAGAAGCACTATTCATATTATTCAGAATGGCAACACAACTGAAATGTCTGTCAACATTAGAATGGAGATATAAACTGTGGTGTTTTCTTTTCTTTTCTTTTCTTTTTTTGTTTGTTTGTTTTGAGACAGATTCTCCCACTGTCACCCAGGCTGAAGTGCAGTGGCATGATCTCAGCTCACTGCAACCTCCGCCTCCCGGCTTCAAGTGATTCTCCTGCATCAGCCTCCCAAGTAGCTGGGACTACAGGCGCATGCCACCACGGCCAGCTAATTTTTTGTATTTTTAGTAGAGACGGGGTTTCACAGTGTTGGCTAGGATGGTCTCGATCTCTTGACCTCGTGATCTGCCCGCTTCGGCCTCTCAAAGTGCTGGGATTACAGGCGTGAGCTGCTGGCTCCCGGCCAACTGTGGTGTATTTTATAGTGGAATGCTATCTGAGAATGAGAAAAATGAACTGTGGCTGCACATAGCAATATGGGTAAATCTACCAAGCATAACATTCAGTGAATGAAGCCAGGCATAAAGGAGTATATACAGTATGTTTCTGTGTATGTAAAGTTCAAAGAGAAGCAAAACGAATCTATGTGTTAGAAGTCAGGAGAGTGATTGCCTTTGAGGAGGAAGGGACTGATAACTGGGGGGTAACAAGTAGGTTCTGGTGGAGAGTAGGCAGCGGGCTGGTCATGTTCTATGTGTTCCTGATTTTGTTTTTAATCTGGTTGCAAAAGTGTGGGAACTTAGTGAAAATTTCTGAAGATAGATTTGCGATTTGTGCACTTCTCTGAGTTTTTTTTTTTTTTTTTTTTTTTTGGTGTGTATGTGTGCTTTAATAAAAAGTGTTTACTTAAAAATACAGCTGTTATCACTTCTTCCTGTTAGTTGTCTCCAGAGGGGTCACTTTGACTCTCTTGCCTTTGCAACCCCTGCTCCAGTTGGAGCCACTTGCTGCAAAGGCAAATCCCAGTGCTCTAGAACTCCTCCGTTGTCAGCTTTCTGCCCGCCCCCCGGGGTAATCTCAGAGACAGCACTGTAAAATCAGACTTGACTCTCTTTCACGACAAATTCTTCCCTGAGCAGGAAGGAAACAGCAGCCCTGCCCCTCAGGCATGGTGCACTGCCAGCCCCTCAGAGCTCTTGGTTGATTAAACTCTACATCTTGCAGAGCTTGCAAAGTCCAGGATACTGTTTAGATCTAAGCTGCTGGAGGGAGGCCCTGATGGAAATGCTCACATTCTGAACCAAACAATTAAAAGGTTTTTTGACTGGAGCACAAGTTTATCCATAGCTCCTCGTATAAACTATACTAATGACTAGGGAAACACATTGCTCTTAAAAAGGAGATTAGTTAGCTTTGAAGGAAAGAAATTCATTTGCAGCACTAAAGTCACTAAGTACAGTTGGTGGAAGCTTCTAGGACCTTGATATCCTCTGTTCCATCAGGGATCTTGGTTTTCCAAACAAAAAAAGTTAGGTGCCTAGTATGTACCAGACTTGGTAGGATGCTTACACATATATTATCCCAAATTTGATTCCCAGGATAACTGAATGATAAGGATAGCGTTATTTTATCCTCCAAATGAGGAAGTTGAATCTCAGAGAACTTAAATAAGTTTCTCATGGACATGTGACTATTAAGCAACTCAGGAATAGCTAAATTTTAGATATACCTATTTGATGACCAAGTTGAGTATCACAAAGCCAACCAGTACAAGGGATTTCATACTTGAAGAACTGAGGAAATTGATGCCAGGATTATATTAGCAGAAGGTTAGGGAAAAATCTCTAGATAAGGAGAGCCAAGCAGGCTAGAAATGAACACACCGAGAGCAGACAGCATCAACACCTACATCATCATGCCTCATGATTTTTGGAAGTGTTCTTAATATTTTTTATTGTGATTTCATGGATCAGTGATTGTCTTCGGTGCCTGGCCAGGTTGCAGGCTTCCCAGAGTGAGCATTCAGGCTAGAATTGTGCACATAATGACCTTCAGTGTGCATTTGACAGTCAGATTTAGTCATTACCACATTTCAACGGCCATAGAAAAATGCCATGGATTTGCTCCTATGTCATTCTCTGTGACCTGTGATATGCCTAGTAGTGGAAACCTTCAGGATATGGTGGATTTTCTTTTATCAAACCGATAGGTAACTGACATTGCCACTCTATCCATTCGTTGCTTCCATTACTGCCTGTGAGTTCACTCATTCCTTGAAAACCTATTGATTAAAGATCAATCACAACAGTGGCCCAAGTGACTAGACTTGCAATGCCACATTTTAGGGCTCCCTGCCAACTCCTTGGGCAGTTCTGCTTGCCCAGTTAAACACCTTGCATTACCCTGACTGTATTTGCAATGACGCCTCTCTTCCATTCACCTGTTATTGAGCATTAAAGGCAAACTCAATTTTATGCAGATAAATAGAGTTTAGTGGTAATGTGCCTTATGACCTTTCAAGTGACAAGATGACATTAATTTTTAGGGATTCTACCTTCTCAGGCTGTCACTGCGAGCAAGTAACTTGATGAGAATGGAGGTTTCTGCATTTTGAGGACGTACTTACAGTTTAACATGCTGTTTCAAATGTAAGGAGGCTCTCTCTTTAATTTTTTTTTCACCAGCTTGACAGTTTTTCAAACATATTCACTGTCAGCCCTAACAACCTGTCAACAAATGCCATTGTGTGAACATTGCCAAGGCTCACTTGAGGACTGTGGAGAGTGACAGACGTGCCACCCGGATACGTTTCTCAAAAACCCAGGGCTGAAACTTTTGAAAGACACTCTAGCCCTTCCAAGGAAAAAATGAACAGTCAGATCTCCAGGAAAAAAAAAAAAAACCATACACTTGTCATATCAGATATCTGTTTCTTTCCTGGGCAAATTAAGGTGTGTGTGAAAGAATAAAACATATAGAGGACAATAGCAGCCAATATCCGAGGCCATGCCGCATCTCCACAGTTGTCTGCAAATCCAAGAAAGGAACAGAAAACCATTTTTTTTTCCTTCCACTAGAGAATTTAAGGGGTGGCTGCCATCATTTTTAGGTTGAATATTTCTCGGGGATAGAAGTGAAGAAAGAGTAGTTTAGATAAACAAAGTGAAGCCAACCATGAGCCTCAGACCTATAAAAAAGAGAACTTGCTCTCATATTGGCACAGGGCATATCTTGGTGGGAAACTATGGGGAAATGTGGTGGGATAGTATCAGAAACCTTGAATGCGGAGCTAGCATAGCTGGATTTGAATCCCGCTCTGCTATTGAAGGGTTGTTTGGCCTGGAGCGCTTTAATTTGACTTTTCCTGCCTCCGGTTCCTTATTTGTGCACTGGGAATGACAGTGCCCACCTCAAGTGCTGTCGTGAGGATTAAATAAATGGGTCTTGGCTCAGAAAAGATGCAGCTGAAATCTGAAACTTAAACTGACTTGGCAAGAGACTGTCCTTGACACCGCCTCCCCCTCCCCAACCCCACAAGGGCATTATGTCTTAGTTTTGGATGGAATTTAGCTCTTTATTTGTAAATTCAACTTGAGTGAAATGTTTTGTTTTAGGTGGTATTTCAAACCAAAGGCAACCCTCCGCACAACAGTGGTGGGAAAGGGAGGGAGGGAACAGAGATGTTAGAAGGAGCCGACCTGGACTGCAGTTATGCACAGACTCCTGTCCAAATGACATCTATTGTCACTTTGATGTATCCAGGGGGCTGAGGCTGCCAGGTGGTTGATGTTTGACCAGTTTTCTCCTTTTTATTTTACACTTCAGAGCTTATGAAGAATCCTCTCCCACGGAGGAGACCTGACAAAGATCGTCTCCTTGATCAAACTCTGTTCACGCTCCTCTGAACTTTTCAACTAGGCCTGACTTTTGGGTTTCCATGGTTTTGTCTGCATTGTCCAATTTTAGCAAGAATCCAGCTAAGTCAGTTTACCCAGAACTCTCCACCCTTGATATCTGGTCACTTTCAGCACCTAATTGTGTTTCTCATCCCTCCACCTCCCAGAGGTGACTTCCAATCACCCTAGCCTATCTTCAGCAAGAATCCTGTTAGGTCAGTTTAACCAAAACCCCCCTTTACTCCTGATGTTTCCTTTCAGGAATTTTTCATCCACTGACCTCCACTGTGCTCCTTGTAAATCCTCATTTGCTCATGCTGTACTCAGAGTTGAGCCCAATTTCTCTCCCTGTCTGTGAGTCCCCATTGCAGTGGTCCTGATACCTATTGTGATGGTCCTACATGAAGTCTGCTTCATGGTTCTTTAACAAGTGTCATGAGTAATTTTTCTTTAACAGATCCACAAAAGGAACAAAGAAACACTTTCCCACAGCACTATCCAAGAACAATGAGAGTTTGCCTTCAAGTCTTGGGTGTCTTGTCCTAAGAAAGCTTAGAAAGTGGGTATTTAGATAGAATTAGGGTGAGGCCTCCTGGGGACCTATGTCTTTTCTCCTGTATATTGCGTTTATAGCCATATCTTTGTTTTGAGATATGTCTGAAATTCCTTTGTATTCTTCAAATATCTCATGTTTTTCTCTTAGGACAGGGGTATTTTTAAAAAGAGTTGGAATTTATTTCCTCCCCTGTGTTTGCTATTTGGACTTTATGTGTTGATGATGGTTGACTTGTGATTTAGAGGGAAGTCCTTGATGTTCCCAGGAGGTATTGATCCAACTGGACATCACAAATGCTGATTGCTGGTACTTATCAAAGGTCCTCAATATCCCCTAAGAAAACCCCCAAGGACAAATACCTTCTGGACAGGCTAGGGGTAAAATCCATGTTTATAGGTTCATAAGCTCCTTCTTTCCTGAAAGCACTATGCTACTTATGATCAAATATGGGGAGTTGTGTTGATGGTGTGAGGAAAAACAGAAAAGGCCTGGGAAGATGTGGTTATTATGGTCATGGGTTTATCCTACATAGAGGTCTGTAAAAACCTTGACCTTACTGCTTGTTTATCAGATATGACAGATGCTGTCCTATTTACTACACAGCTCAATCTCTCTGAGCGTCCATATCTACCAGCTGTGAAATAGGGATAATGTCAGCTTTAGAGCCTTTGGGGAGATGAACTGAGACTGTGCGTGAAGGAAACACTCTATGACTACTTGCGGGGTCAGATTTAGGTGGTAGCAACTGTGGCCCTGATAGTTTGTAGTGATAATGGGCTTGGAAGCCAATTGACATGAGAACAAAATAACTGTTCTGCAAATGTGATCAAGTTGCTGATAATTGAGATGATGATAATAATGAAAATAATAATTCTAACCTTAGTTAATTTTTAGAGTATTTACTTTGTACAGTGTATTCTGTATGTAGAATATTATTTAGCTTTCCAATAAAATCCATCATAATTGAGTTAATTATATACTACTCTTCTGCCTTTTCTAAAGATGAAAAGCTGGAGTCTAATTGAAATTAACTTTCTCAAGGTGAAACAGCTACTAAGTGGAAGAGCTAGTTCTACTTTTGTCCAAATCCAGGGCTAGAGACCAGTTTCCAACATATGTAATTTTCACAAAGTCTAGAACTCAGGTTCCTAGACTTCTTTATGCATCTATGGGTTTTTTTTTTGAATTTAAACTTCCCCTGTTCTTCTCTTTGCTATTGTGCCCTTGGGAGCAGAGGCTTCACCTTGATTTTGACTGTAACTCCCATTAACTCTAATGGGCATGCAGCACAGCTCCCCCAGCATGTCAAGATGAGATTATTTTCCATCCAATTGTTTTAATGTTGTGGGTGTTGAGTGAGTCTACAAACATTTAACCTTTGGTTTCATTATAAGGTTCGGAGCAGACAAAGTGTGGAGAGAAAATAAACTAGGTCACAGATGCCAAGAAAAGATAGATTAGAGATGCCTTTATGAAAGCACAATGTACAGAATAATAGGAAAATAATTACAAGTGCATCTGAGAAGTGGAGAGATCTTTCTGCCTTAACTTTGAATGTTAGATGAATATTACTGAAATACAGAATGTAAAATGCTAGGAGAATAAAGAGAAATACAAAATTGCAATAGAATTACCCTGTTTATTTTTTCATTATTTAAAAAATGTAATAATATTCGTGATTTTGTAGAGTGCATCAGAGTCTCATATACACAATTTTGAAATTTCGTTTATTTTCTGATTTTCATAATAATGTTGTGTAGTTTGAAAGTTCAACGGCATGGGCTGGACGCGGTGGCTCACGCTTGTAATCCCAGCACTTTGGAAGGCTGAGGCAGGCAGATCAGCTGATGTCAGGAGTTCAAGACCAACCTGGCCACCATGGTGAGACCCCGTCTTCGCTAAAAATACAAACATTAGCCTAGCGTGGTAATGCATGCCTTAGTCCCAGCTACTCGGGAGACTGAGGCAGGAGAATCACTGGGATCCAGGAGTGGAGGTTGCAGTGAGCCAAGATTGTGTCACTGCATCCCAGCCTGGGTGACACAGCAAGACTCTGTCTCAAAAAAACAAAAAAAAAAGTGAAAGTTCAAGGGCGTGGTCTTTGGATGCTCTTCCTTTGAATCCCACTCATGTCACTTATAAGTTTGTGACCTAGAGAAACATACTTAATCTCTCTGATAATAATGACATATACATTTCTCATGGGATTATTGTAGGATATACATATATATCCTGCAATATTCCTACATATACAACATGGGAAATGCACAGGAGGAGAATGTAGAGGCTGTGGGTATGTGATCGAGCTTGGTGATCCTTGTTAATGATACCAATCTTTATCTCATGGGCAGCAGGACAACACTGAAAGCTTTAAACCAGGAAGTAGCATGGTCAGACTGACATTATAGCAAGTGTTTTCCAAGCTCATCAGAACCAGGGAAGGTTTATCTCAGCTTCCTATGTCAAAAACAGCAATTTCAAGTACTAGGAGTCATAATGGTTTCTACCAGAAAGTTTCCTATATTGAGAGAGGAGGGACAATGATCTGCCTATGGGGCAGAGTTTAATTTCTGCCTGACAAGTTAAACTGCTGCTCAGAAACTAGCCCTCCCAGAACAAAATCGTTAACAAGAACATTCACACATCCATCTGAAACCTTGATAGATAAACCTTTTGCTAACAGGCTCAGACACCAGCTTTGAAGGTTTTACAGGCATTACCATGACCCTTCCATGGGCTGCCAGTTCCACATTAAGCCTGACGAACAGCCACCAGATGGTGATTAACACCAATCCCAAACCTATCATTAGGTTGACCCCATTGCACTTACCCAAAATTAGGGAGAGGAAAGCTGACTGAATGCTCTGTGAAAGCAGGCAAACACAGGGTAAATAAAAGAGCAAATGTATTCTAATTTGTATCTTATACTGCGAATGTGGGGAAGGTCATATAATTTCCTAATAGTTGCCTTAGATTCTTTCCCATTTACTCCCAGTTTTGAAATTTTTAAACTCAAGAAAAGTGGCATTTACTAAGCACAGTGTATGTGTCAAAATCTAAGTAGAGCTTCACAGTGGCAGTGCCCATCGAATATGCTTGGAAATAAATGCACATGTTTATATAATAAATATAATAAATATGCTATACAGATATGTATACATATATGATGGCTTCTGCTCTCAAAACAGTTGCATTCCAGTGCAGAAGCCAGACTGAGGAACACAAGTAGAGAAGGGTTCTTAGAACAAGGAATAAACTGCTTTGGGGAGACATCAGATATATCTATCAGGACAGGTGATGGGGGCACTTAGAAGGTGTTCATTTCTTTGAAAACCTAAACGGCCTGTTTGGACTGAAGTTGAAGAATCCCATCCAGGCAGATTATAGGTCCGAGGACATGCCTAAGCCCTAGAGAACCTATCACGTTGTGGTGGAACTCATCTTTAACTCCTAGATGTAGTCCAGGAACAAAGCTGGGGAAAGGATTAGTGAGAGTAGCTGCTTATTGTCATTTGCAGGCATTTGCAGACCAGTTCTAGGATCCAGGGAAAACAAAAGGGGGCTACAAGAAAAAAAAAATCTAGTTAAATAAAAGTGCTAAGGTTGCAGTAAGAACTCAGAAAGCCAACTAGCCTGTCTTTGGGACTTAGTGACTGAGAGCACCTCAAGAGTATGATTTCCTGTGGGAGTAGAACAGAGCATGCCACCAGAAACATGAAAAGTGGCCGGAATAGCAGCAGCCACCATGAGCTGGGAGATAGGATGGATGTCACATGACCCTGTGCACAGAAATGTTCTGAGAAACAGCCTGATCCAGGAAAGAGTGGTTTGAGACTGGGTTTCCAGAGACATTGGCAGTGGACTCAGAAAATCGCATTTCTCAAATGATTTATTCCCTGTATAACCAATGAAAATGAATCAAAGAAAAAATGTGAAAATTTGCTCAACCGCCTCAATGATGAAGCTTTCAAATTAAAGCAACAATGAGACATATTCCACCTTTGGAAGATGGGTACTTGGTATCTGTGAAAGTTGCTAGACAGCAAGTTTTCCTGCTAACACCAGAGTTTCAGCCAAGCAGGGTGCATCTGGGCGGCCAGGTTTCCATGGAAGCAGTTTTGGTGAGCCATCGACCCTATTTCCGCATGCAACTAACCCTCATTGATTCACAATCCTAGGTCAAAGAGAGCATTTGGACGTGTCCCTTCACAGTTAGAGCAAAGCAATCCTTATCATCTGATGTAACTACGACTGGAGCTTGAAAGATAGAGGTGAGCCGAGGCCAGAATCCCAGCCCCAGCTCTGCTATTCATTACTAGGGTGACCATGAGCAAGCCCCTTTCCCACTTTGAAATTCCTTAAAGGAGGAGGTTGAACTAGATGATTTGCAACAGCACTTCCAGCTCAAATATTTACTTCATTCCATTTCATTCTAAGTTGAGCATGGGTAGAGACAGATAAAATTTTTAGTCTCCTCTCTGTGGACCTGTTTCCTGGTGTCTGCTTTATTGCTGACTTACATTCCACTGTGGCCAGGAATTGTGTCCAAGTCCCTTTTTGTCTTAAATCACACCATTTTGAGCTTATAATTATTTTTAGGATTTTTATTTTTATAGATTTGAGGGGTCCATGTAGAGATTTGTTACATAGATACATTGCATAAGTGGTGAGGCTTGGGTTTCTAGTGTGCTCTTCACCCAAATAGGGAACATTGTTACCAAGCCTCAGCCCCTCTCTCACCTTCCCCACTTTTGGAGTCCCCAGTGTCAAGTATTTCCCTCTGTATGTTCACTTATACCTGTTGTTTACTTATACCCGTTGTTTATGAGATTATAATTTATAAGGTTTATCCTGTTCCTGTGGGATAATTTTCCCCAAGGATCTAAGCCTTCCCAAAATTTGACCCTTCCTTCCCATGTGTTGATGGTATGCCTTTACTTCAGATCATTTCTAAATCCAAAGAGAATATTATCAAATTTATTTAATTTGTCAAGTTTGTGTGATAAAATCTCAAACATCAATGAGAATATTATCGATAATAATATCACATACTATCAAATTCCCCTCTTCAAGTCATCATTGCAGATATGAATTGCAATGAATTTTAGCTTTTGTTCTTTAATTCATGCCAAGCCATGAGTAACAAGTTAGATTAGTTATCCAAGAGTAATATGGCAATATATATCTCTGTCCTGTGAGGAAAGTTAATCTAGAACTAGGAACAAACGTATCTAAAGAGATTAATGAAAAGTTAACTGTCTTTTATATCATTATATCTACTTCAGATGTGTTCATTCTAGAGGCTTCTCAGACACACACATTCAGTGAAATTTCATGGCACACCCTTGAAGTTTACTTGATCAAGTTCAAGTACACATGCAGATTACTCAGTCAAGTTCAAGTCATCTGTTCAGCCATCCTTCCTGGGAAGAAAGGCAGCTTCTCCCTGTCATGATGGACTAAAACTTCTGTGTTTGTCTACATAGAAGAAGATCGAGCTGCTTTTAAAAACAAGACAGATCATGTTGAGGACTTGTGGAAGCATTTACTCAACATTTATTGAGCACAGAAAGCATGGGCAATGGTGGCTTGGGCTCTGGGGTTGTACCGTGGGACCATCACCCTGAGTTGGCCTCTCGGTGCTTATGGATTGGGGAAAAGCCAGACTGTCTCATGCAAGACATTCACGTTTTCCTGCTAATGACAGAGTTTTAGCCAAGCAGGGTGCACCTGGGTTGGCAAGTTTCCATGGAAGGAGTTTTGGGGAGCCACTGGGTGATCAGAGTGGAGAGAACGCGATAATATGAAATCATGGCATGGGGATCAGCTCTTCAATCTTCTCCCTTCTTCCTGTGCCTTTCAGTTACTGGATAACAGACTTGAGATCTTGAGTTCTCAGGAGTATTTTTCTAGAACTTTCCTTTCTCACCTATATACATAGAGAGGAACATAGCCCTTCACAAAACAGGTGGGCGATCTATGCCTTGCAAAGAGTAAGATATTTCAGATGTTCCCTGAATGAAAGCTGCCTTCCTCATTTGAGTTTTCTGCTTCATGCTAACTTTGAGGTTTCCCCTCATTCTGAAGCTAACAAGAAAGTACCCAGTCCTTGGGGTTCAGCTTGCTAGACTCATCTGTTATCCTAAAGGGGCCTTATTCTCCCGGCATTTCCATACCAATGTCCCTAAATATCCAAGTCATTCCAGGAATGAATAATGTTGGAATGAGTGAGGGAGATATGAAGATAAATGAAGGAAGTCTTATTTTTGTCTTTTATTTAAAGTAGATATCCAAGATACAGGAATGTACCTTATGCAATGCTATAATAAAGCTATGGCGAAGTAACTTCAGCAAGACTTACCACGTTAAGAATTGACCCTAGGATTCCCTACATTTTATATAATCATGTGGGTCTATGCCACAAATTTAATAATCTAGTTGGGTGTTTATTTTCTTGTACATACAGATATCTCCAAGGACAGCACTCTTTCTTCTCCTGAGACTGGTTTTTCTCCAGTTTAGATTCAAAAACCATTTATTAAACAGTTATACTTACCAATTTTGCTTTCATACTTCCTTGGTGATGGTTGTGTTCCTTTTTTATGGATGAAGAAATAAAAATTCAGACAGGGTAAATGATTGACTTGAGGTCACACAGCCAGAATTCAAATTCTAGTTTGCTCATTCTAAATTCTGACCCACTTCATCATGTAGCCGAGGATGACTACATATTCTGTCTTATTGTTGATCTCTCTTGTTCTATTATTGTCTGCTGGGTGACTCTCCCAATCACGTGCCAGAATAATCTTGTGCTTCTTTAGAACCTGTAATATTTCTGATGCAGACAGGACTTGGGTAGAAAAAGCACACAGTCATCCCTTTGAGATTTCCTTATCCATTTATGACATAGTTATTGACTAAGCATCTATTCTATACCCTACAATGTGCTGGAGGCTGGAGATGCAGCACTAAATAAGGCTACACCACCCCCTCTCAGGGTGCTCATATTCTAGGGGAAAGCACATGGTAAGTAAACAGATAGTTAAGCAAAGCAGGTAATTATGATCATGTGCTAAAGGCTTTGAATAAAAAGGAGAACTCAGAAATTCAATATGACTGAGAACTTCGTTAAATGAGGTGGACAGAAGTGACATTCAAGCCAAGACCTGGAGAAGGAGAGATTGCTAGCTATGGGCCAATGTGATGAAAAGTATTCCAGTCATCAGGAAGAGCACTAGAAAGGCCCAAAGGTCAACAGTTTTGTCCAGTGTTCTGTTAGCAAGACCTGACAAGGGGGTCCAGGCAGGTGGTGTGTGCAGTACATCCTGTCTAACAAAGTCTCCCATGTGTGCAGTCGCCTAGTGACCAGCAAAACTTCTAGAGGGGATGCTTATTGCAAACCACAAGATTTATGCTCCCAGAGAGGTGGTGAGGCTGGCCAATGCCAAGAATTCTGCCTGTGTCTGGAACCACTGAAAGCTTAGGTCAGCCCCAGAGCACAGAGGCCTCTCCCCATCTGCCCAGGGTGGTGGCAGGCAGCACGAGTCCATCGTTCTGCTGCACTGCTGACAGTAAATTACAGCTGGTTATTGCTAAATTCTGGGATTTGCTTCTCGAAGAAAAATAATTAACACTGGCAGGAGTTTGATTGCATTAATTCACAGAAAGAAACACCCAAATGATAAATCCATAGTGGGAGAACTGCCCATATGTTACAGATTGGCTTAACATGGTTGAGGCATTAAATAAAAGAAGTCTGGGAAACAAAAACCTTTATCAGCTTTATTAGCATTGAACTCTGCAGCTTCCACTGGGGCTGACACACTTAATTAAAGATGCTCTGGTCTAATTAGGTTGCACATCAAATATACAAATACGAGCTTTTAAAAAAACTCACTGATTAGAGTTTGGACTCCCTCTGGTATGCATGTTTTCTTCATCCCAATACCGGAACCTTCTCCAGTGAGACATGGACACCGTTAGACTGTCCCACCCAGTCTGGAAGGAGTAGGCGTGATGTGTCTTTTTGCCAAATTTCTGTGCATCTAGTGGAAGCTGGATATTAGCTTGCTGCCTCCCTTCTCTGAAGTTGACAAATGCCGCTCAGCTCTGTACAACTCTGTACAACTGAGAGATGGAGGGAGTTAACCCTCAACCAACAGCAGATGGACGTCAGTAGATAAATGCCCCAGGCTCCCCACCCATGGGTGTTCAATTCTGAAGTCTATTCTAACTGGTTCCC
Organism: Macaca thibetana thibetana; assembly: GCF_024542745.1. NCBI lineage: Eukaryota > Metazoa > Chordata > Mammalia > Primates > Cercopithecidae > Macaca > Macaca thibetana. Next base: position 23,447,746 of record NC_065597.1, on the reverse strand, counting down.
AAGAGGATCTCTAGGGGGACAAGTCCCAGTGGGCCACAACTTACTAGCTTTTTTCTATTCTCTGTCTCATTTTCTCACTTCCTTATTTATGCCTCCTGGGATCACATCCCATGTGTAGTGAATCCGTGTCTTTGTCTCAGGGTCTGCTCTCAGAAGAACTCAACCCAAGGCAGTTGTGCATTTGAATGACATCTGCCAGATTACTGGAGGTGGAAAAGGAGGTCAGTACATCTGTCTTGGGCATTGATGACCACACATGATGTTTTACAACTCACTGATGCTCCACCTTCAGGCATGTTCCTTCCTTGCAAATTTTTCCGTAGATTGTGTGTATCATTCTATAATATCGGAGTGTAAGCAACGTAAACACTGCTCCTGGGTGTTGGCTCTGGAGTTCTATCTGTGTGACTTTGGGAAGAGCTTCTCTCTCTGTGCCTTAGTGTGCTCATTTGTAGAATTAAGGTAATCATGGGCTGTATCTCAGAGGGTTGTGGAAGATGAATTGAGCGATGCATGAAAAGCACTCCGCCAAGTTCCTGACCGCCCCCAAATTCCTGACCTACTGTTTGTGCTTAATGAAAATATTGGCTCCTATACCTGATTGATTTAGATTTAAGATTTAGACTGAAGAATTGAAAGGCAGAAATCTTGACACTAGCACTATTAGAATGCAGGCACATGTGTTTTCCAGAAATTCTTGAAGGCTGGAGCAGGGGTTCTCCAAGTGTGGTTCCTGGACCAGCAGCATCAGCAACATCTGGGAACTTGTTAGAAATGCAAATTATTTGGCCACACCCCAGACCAGTGGAATCAGAACCACTGGAGGGTTCTGTGTTTTAACAAACACTCCAGTGGATTCTGATACAAGCTCAAATTTGAGAATCATTAACCTAAAATATTTCTCTTGTCCTCATCCTTTTCATCACAGATTGAAGAACTCCGGTGATTGAAGAAGTTGTGATTAAGGATTCTGAGGCTTTATAGTAAAAAGAAGTTTGGAGATCAAGGTGCAAAGTAAACATATGAAAACCCTTGGTAATATCTCTACATTCATCTAGAAAAAAGCCAGAAAAGAAAAGTAAATTAAATGACTATTAATGGCATTTTGCACTTCATCCTCTCAAGCAAACCATACAGTGAAGCAAACACACTGTTTACCATGGGATACTCTTACTGGTGGAAATCTCAAGGTATGAAGACACAGCTCCTTCTTTCACAGAATTTACAACCCAGCTTGAAGATGAAGCTAAAGCACAAATGGGATGATGGTTTAGACAAGGGAGAACAAACCAACCCTAGGAGGCATTTGTTTTCTTTATGAAGAAATATCACATGGTTAATCTAAGCGGAGTTGGCTTTCTCCTTCTGCAACTGAGAAAGTGTGTGACGGAAGGGCTCACAAAAGATGGAAGAGGCTGGGTGCGGTGGCTTATGCCTGTAATTCCAGCACTTTGGTAGGCCAAGGTCAGTGGATCACTTGAGGCCAGGAGTTTGAGAGCAGCCTGGTCAACATGGTGAAACCCCATCTCTACTAAAAAAAAAAAAAAAAGGCCAGGTGTGGTGGCACACACTTGTAATCCCAGCTACTCAGGAGGCTGAGGAAGAATTGGTTGAACTTGGGAGGCGGAGGTTGCAGTAAGCTGAGATGGAGCCATTGTACTCCAGCCTGGGTGACAGAGTGAGATGCCATCTCAAAACAAAAAACCAAAACACAAAACAAGAAGGAAGAGCCCAGCAAGGGTGTGTGATTCTGAAGGACATGGAGGGTGCATTTTGGTGTCCTTCTTAGAATCATAAGCTCCGGGGCCTATTTTATACGTCTTCAGTGAGGATGTTAGGAGGTCGATCAAATGATGGAGAATAAGAGCTAAAGGGCTGAGTGGCGCTGAGTGAGGAGATGGTCTGAGAATGCAAATCAGGAAGGGGAGGGTGCAGAGAGGAGTCATGGGTGGGAGATGTCAGGGAGTTTGCTGTGAAAGTTTATTCCCTACACAAGGGGATGGCCCTAGGGGAGGTGAGTTATGTGGACTCACTGTGGTGGTTACTGGTGTGGTTCATTCAATATTCAATGGATAATTACGTGTCAGGTTCCATGCCAGAAAACAGAAATACAGGTATGAATGAAAAGTTATTGCTTCCATCAATGATGTTAAAAATGAACTGTTATGTCCCAGTAAAACTTGAAAAATACACGGCAGTTGCCGGAAAACTGATGATGTCAGAGACCTTCGTGGCTAAGGTGAACATATACCCTGCTTTGTCTCAGACACCTCAGTTTACTCTCAGTGTCCAGTGGGGACCCCTTTTACTCTCAAAATGATTCCATGCTACTCACCTCCAAATTTAGTTTGCAGTAGGCTGGTGACTAGCCATTTTTATATGCTTGATTTTTCTTAATAGCAATAAAATTTTGGAGAGCTTTATTAAGACACCCTGGAAAGGCAGAGAGAAAATGCCAGGTCTGATGGATTACAAGTGATTTGGTGTTAAATGAGCTGCAGCAGTTTCTCTGGCATCTCAGGCCTTGCCATTTTCTCCAGCATTATACTGACCCACTGCCTGTGAGTGTGCATGTGTGTGTGTGTGTGTGCTTGTGTGTGCATGTGTATGCATGTGTGTGTGAGGGTGTGGGATTCTGAACCACCTGGAGATCTCATTTCGGTCCTGAGTGAGCTTGAAGGGAAAACACATGGTGACACTTCTGATCTCTGAGTCACCTGTCGGAGGGCATTGGTTCCAGCAGAGGCTGTGGCAAGGTGAGTACTGACATGGCTTTTAAACTGACAGTCCTGGTTTCCAGCCTGACCCAAAAGGATTTTCAGATTCATGGACTGTCTGAAGGTGGCTCTGGCATCATCAGAAGGAGTAAATAGACCTGGGATAAAGTATTACTCTTTTCTTTCTTTTACTTTTTTGGTATCACATACTTACTTTTTTCTCAGAAGTCACTGGCTATGGGATCCCGAGAAAGTCATCGCAGCTGTATGCCTGCTATTCATCTATCCATCAATGATCCATCCATCCATTTGTATCATCTATCCTTCCTTCCATTCATTCATCCATCCACCTTTATCATTCACCCATCCATCCACTTTACTCAGTGATTCAGTCATTCAACACATATTTGTTGAGCATTTATGATGGCCCAAAGTATGGTCCCTACCTTTAATGACAAATAGTTTAGTAGATGTATCAAGTAAACAGAAAATTACAGTTCAGAATGACTATTCTGGGACAGAGGGTGCTATTAGAGTCCACAGAGGCAGCATCCAATCCATTCCTGCAGTAGAGTCTTCCTAGAGGAAGACTCTGAACCTTGAAGGAAAAAAAATAATAATTCAGGTGAAGGAGAGAAGCACAGGCATTGCAGAGGGAGGCTACTGCATGTGCAAAGCTTGGAGACCAGTGAGAACATGGCATGCTTGGGATAATGAAGGCATGGATACAGGTAGTGGGAGGGTGAAGCTAGGGCTGAAGGTAGAGAGGCAGGCAGTAAACAGATCATGCAGGGGTTTGCATACCTTGCTAAGGAATTTGTACTTTGTCCTCAAGACTTGGGGCCAGTGAACCAGTGAAGAACTTATAGTGGGGTTGTGATCTGAATTGAATTTTAGAGCTAGAAATAGAACGTCTGGTGGCATTTCATATTGGAGTCTATATTAGCAAACGTTTTTGTTTTCTTTTCATTAATGATCTATAAAGATTTCAGAAGTGAGTTATACTCACCACAGTCAAGAAAATGAGGTAAAGATTTTTAAAGTGAATACCCTCCTCCATCCTCACTTGCTTCTCACCACCAATACTCAAGACAAATTGATATCAACTTCCAGGTGTGTGCCTTTCAGCATCTTTTGCCATCTCAAGCCTAGATACACACATAAACCTGTGTAATAGGATTTTTCTATTTGTTTGAAAAAGTAGAATCATACTATGCTATTTGGTAACTTTTTTTCTTATTAACAATATGTCAGAACTAAATCTCCTTATCCATAGACTTAGCTCTAAGTCATTCTCTTCAATGGTTACATAATATTTCATAAAAGTATAAAAATAATTTACAGTCAACCATTTCTTTCTTAAACGTTTAGTTTTTTTAAGTTTTTTTTTTGTTATCACAAACAAGGCTACACCAAATATTCCTTACAAACAGCCCCATGTGCTCTTATTATCCTCTAATGATCAAAAACAAAGTTGCTGGTCAAAATATATGTGCATATTTTAAGGTTGATAGGTTCTGCCAAATTACTGTTCTAAGTACTTGGGTCAATGCCCAGTCTCCTGCAATGTATGAGAACTCCTGACAGCACAGTCTTCGAGTACCACAGTGTCAGCTACCTGCTCCCAAGGAGTTTCCTATCTGATATCTCACTACCCAAAGTATGGTCTGAGTCCAGTCGCAGGGGCAGCTGGGAGTTTGCTAGAAATGCAGTCTTGGGCCCCTTCCCAGACCACCTGACACTGAACTTCATTTTGACAAGACCGTAGGTGATTCATGTGCACATTAAAGTTTTGAAGCACTGGCCTCCTGTTGTGGGTCTCAGCCTTACCTGCATGTTAGAATCACCTGGGGAAATGATCAACCTCCTATGCCCAGGCCATACCTGCAGACCCACCATATAGACATCTCTGGGAATTAAGCCCAAGTAAAAAGAAATGAACTCATTAGGTTAACTCTAATGTGTATCCAAAAGTGAGAAGCACCCGTGTAGTAGGAGGGGCACATGATAGTGGTAATACAGTGGATTATCATAGCCAGAGGCAAGGGTTCAGGACTGCGAGGAAAGAGATAACTACTTTCCTGCGGAAGCTGGGGATGACCTTGCAGAAGAGGTAACATTTGAGCTGGGTCTTAAAGAAGATGCAGCCAGGCTGGGCACTGTGGCTAACACCTGTAATCCCAGCACTTTGGGAGGCCAAGGCAGGTGGATCACGAGGTCAGGAGATTGAGACTATCCTGGGCAACATGATGAAACCCCATCTCTACTTAAGAAAAAAAAATACAAAGATTAGCTAGATGTGGTGGCATGTGCCTGTAGTCTGAGGCTGAGGCAGGAGGCAGGAGGCAGGAGAATTGTTTGAACCCGGGAGGCAGAGGTTGCAGTGAGCTGAGATGGTGCCACCGCACTCCAGCCTGGCCACAGAGTGAGACTGTGTCTCAAAAAAAAAAAAAAAAAAAAAAAAAAAAAAAAAAAAAAAAAATGCAGCCAGGTGAAAGGAAAGGCTATATATAGGGAGGGCATGAAGAGTGTGGTGATGCTGGAGAAAGGAGGCGTGAGAAGGTACGGTGACAAGAGAAAGACTAGAGTGGATGGTGATGGGCCTATGTCTCCTGCACCAAGATGCTCTGGCCTATGATTTTTGGCTGTGTCATTAGGATGACATAGCATAGGCATGGGGGGTGGATGTCATCTCCCATTAAGCAGGCCAAGATTGACTTTCCCTAAAGAGCAATTGGTTGCCTTTTGGACAATAATCAGGCCATCCTTTGCTTTGATTTCTTTGATATTTCTCACCCTGGCTCCAATGTCGCTCTGCACCAATTGTTAACAAATTGAAAGATTTTCTTTCTTTTAGAGGTGGTTGGCCTTTACTCCAGCCTGGCCGACCACCTGTGATGATGAACCAACCTACTAATAAAAGTAATGGGGGTGTGAATAAATAACTGTGAAACCTTGGGATATCCCTTGTGACACGATATAGACTTTTCAAATAGATCTGGTTTATCTAGGTGAAGAGTCATTTTAATTGGAGGCACAAGTAAAAAAGATTAGAATCAATATTTTTTGGTTGATTTGTTGGTTGGCTTACTTTAAATTGATACATTACAATCAAAATATTATTTTATTCCAAGCAGAGCTAAGGAAGAAAAAGATTTGGCCCTATGTAAACCTTCTTAGAAATAAGTATGTTCTGGGGGTTTGTTTACTACCTAGGGTCACAATTGCGGTTAAGGTAACTTCTGTACCTATCTCTGCCTTGTGAAATGCTCAGCCTAGCGTAGCTTCCAGGTAGCTTCCTGTGGTGCTCAATGTAGGATCATTGAATAGACAATAAATTACCAAGGAATTGCATCTGGAGAGACCATGTAGATGACTAATTTATAGCAACATCATAATCTCTGGACATTGAAACCAGAATGCCTTTGAAAATTTGTCCCAGTATTTTGTTCAGTAAATACAATCAAATGAAAGCCGGTTTATTTTAAAAATGTTTATTCATTAAAAAAATTAAAAGCTATACATGTATGTGTGTAATATACATATCCATAATATTCTAATTCTAACTATGCAGATAACCCCTATTGATGTATCTGAAAGGAATTTATGTTCTTGTTTGAAAAATTTGAGCAATTCAGAAAGACACAAGATAAAACTAAAAGACTTCTCCAAATCCCAGTTCCTCTGCAGCAAATTAACCATTCTACTGTGTACCCTTTTGAAAAAAAAGTTCTATGTAATATATATACACACTATATGCATGTGTATATGTACATACACATATGCATACAGTTAGTGTATACAGTGTATATATATGTTAGTGTATATATAGTTAATATATGTATATATACATATATGCATATACATATATAATGTATGTATATACATAAACAACTAATTTTTTAACTTGCTCTGTTCATTAATATATCTTCAATATCTTCCCATATGAACATATATGGTTCTACTTCATTTTTTTAAAAAAATCATTATTTTTCAATAGAAGTACAATTTTTATATACAATGAAACACAATCACTTTAAGTGTACTTTTTGATGATGTTTGACAAATTCATGTACTTATATATTTACTAACATCACAATATAGTATATTTCTGTCAGCCTAAAATATTCCCTAATGCCCGAGCTATATTCCTTAATCTGTCTAGAAGTCTCCATTTTCTGATATTAATATGGCCACTCCAGTTTTCTTAAGATTAGTGTTTGCATGGCATTTCTTTTCCTATCCTTTAATTTTTGACTCACTTGTGTCTTTACATTTAAAGTGTTTAATATAGATAGTTTATACTTGGAGCTTGCTTTTTATAAAATATATATTTTTTCATTTAATGGAGTCTATAGACCATTTACATTTAATGGAATTATTCAAATGTGTTTGATTTTACCCATTTGAACCTTATTTGTTTTCTGTTTAAACAATGTATTCTTTTTTCTCTTTATACTTAAAACTTTAATAATTTTTAGTTTTCTATTTTATTTCCACTCTGAGTGATTAGCTATAGCTCTGTTTCATTTTCTTAGTGATTTCTCTAGGATTCATAATGATCTTTCTCTTCAAATAATATTTTAATACTTCATGAATAATGTTTATCATTCACTTCCATTTCCCTTACTATGTCTTTTGTGCTTTTATCACACATTTTGTTTCTCTACCTGTTATAAATTTCACAAAACATTGTTATTGTTTTTGTTTAAACAGGCAATGGTTTTAAAAGAAATCAGTAAAGAAAGTTTTTTTCTTATTTACCAACATATCAATCATTTGTGGTTCTCTTCATTCCTTTATGTAGGTCCACATCTCCAGCTACTACCATTCTCTTCAGCATGAGGAGCTTCATTTAATATTTCTTATATTGTAGGTCTGCTGCTGATTTCCATTTTTTTTCTGAAAATGTGTATTTCACTTTTCATACTATTTCTGTGGTATATATAATTCTAGGCTGGATTAAAAAAAACACTTTAAAATGTTCTGTTGTATTCTGACTTGCATTGCAATTGCTCTTACCTTTGTTTCATATATAATGTGTCTTTTACTTTCTGCTTTTAAGATTTTTCTCTGTATCGCCTGTTTTCAGCAAGTAGATTACACACACACACGCATACACACACACACACACACACACATATATATATATTTAGTGTTTTTTGTTTTTATTCTGTCTTGGACTCATTGAGGTTCTTAGATCCATGGATTTACAGTTTTAATTAAATGTGAAGAATGTTCAGCTGTTATTTAAAAAAATATACATTTTACCTTTCTCTTTCTGGGATTCCAATTATATGTGTGATAGAAACTTCATATTCTTTATAGGGTCAGTGAAATTCGGATTTTTTTTTCAATTTTTTTTTTCTCTGTGCATCATTTGGATGGTTTCCATTTTTATTTATTCTGGCTCATTGATATTTTCTTTCCTCTATTCTATTCAGCCCATCCCATGACTTTCTCATTTTGGATAATTTACTATTTAGTTTATATATATATGTATATTTATATGATATATTATATATAATTATATTTATATCATATATATAAATATACATATATATATAATTGTCTCTTTACTTACAGGTTTTTCTTTTAATTTTAGAGATTATTTATAAAATCTCCCTTAAAGTCTTTGCTGATAGCATCATCTCTGTCTCTCCTAAGTGTGGTTCTATTTTCTGATTTTTCTCCTGATTATGAGTCACAATATACTGCTTCTCCACGAGTCCAGTAATTTTTATTAGATTATTGGCATTGTGATGATATGTGGTTCGGTGTTTCGATTTTGTTGCTTCTCTTTGAGACCTTTCCTTTCAGGCCATCTGAAGACTTTTCTGACCTCACACTACCCACATTCAGAATTGAACTGTCCATTGCTTTAATTTTTCAGGGCTCTTAGAGCTGACGACGATAAATAGGTGATCCTCTATCTACTAGTTTATTTAATGTCTGTATCCTCTATTAGTTTGGAAACTCCAACTATGTGGGATATGTGGGATATTGTTCATCACTGTAGCACCGCTGCTCAATACAGGACTTAGTACATAGTGAGCAGCCAGGAACCATTTGTTTTTTGAGTAAGGGAATAGAAAGATACACTCAGTTGTTCTTCAGTCTTATATTAAGACCTCACTTGATCTTACCAGACTTGGGGTCAAATGCCAGCCTATTAGCTTGGGGATTTGTTTTAATAGTGATTTTACTTCCCAGGATATGTCAAATAAAAATATGTTTCAATACTCATTGTGGATCCTGTTGCTATTGCTCTGAATTTAGAAATGAAAACATGTCTAATAGAAGGCAAGTTATTGATAGGGGTTTGCTCTGTGTTTAGTAGAAACTGGTGAAATTTTTATTCTTTAAGTGCCCCATATTAGTATCTCAAAAAATTAATCATGATATGGTGTGCTCTCAAGTGCCCCAAGTTTGGAATCAGCATCTATCTCGATTTATGTTCTGGCTCAGTCACACAGATGCACATCTTTGCAAGTTACTTGACCTCTTTGAGCCTGTTATTCCCTTATTTGTAAAATGGGGCTAACATTATCTCTTAGTTCATGGGGTTGCAATGAAAATGGGTTAGTAGAATCTGTAGAGTACTTAAAAGCTCTCTGAGTACATAGTAGGTGCTCATTTAGTGGCAATTACTACTATGATGGCTAATTTCAAATGCATCTATCCATATAGAGAACCATGTGGTGATTCAATATTAGTGATGGTGATAATAAAATGGTTTAGAATGCAGAAATGACACATAGATTTCTTATTCTGTTCTGATTCGTATTGAGTGATACTAGCTGCCTATAGATTTGTGTTCAGAGGAACGCTGAGGCTGCTTGCAGGCTCACAGAAAAGGGTGTCACGATGTCTTAGCAATGACTGCCCTGTTTATAGTGATAGGACGATCACACTGCATACCCTGGTGATCTCTGAATCTTCTTACTGAAACTGCTGTGGCTGTCCAATGTGGAATAAAAGATGAGGCAGCCAGAAACGTAATGGAAAAATAATAGGAAGTTGGGTTTGGGCAGGTCTCCTTTGGGAGATGGTGTGACCCAGTCCATGCTGACTGTGTCTCCCCCATGAAGGCTTACCAGGGTGGCTAAACTCCACAACTGGGGGAGGGTCACATCCAATCAGTGTGTTTAATGATCCCCTGTCTTTGCCCTCTGTTTGCCTCTAATGTGGACTCTGAATTTGTTTGCTCTAAGTTTCAAGGCTCATTAGGCAGGCCAAGTGTGGCTTTCCCTAAAGAGCAATTGGTTGCTTTTTGGACAATGGTCAGGGAACCTTTCCCTTTGATTTCTTTGATACTCTTCACCCTGGCTCCAAGCATCACTCTTCACTGATTCTTAACTAATTGGAGGATTTTCTCTCTCTCAGAGTTGGTTGACCTTTAAGCCAGCCTTATTGATGACCTGCAATTATTAACCAACATACTAACAAAATAGCAATGGGGAATGTGAACAAATAACTTGAGTCCTTCTGTGGAAAGGACCCAAAAATGGAATGATTTCCATAGGCTTTTCCCAATGAGAAAAAGTGAAAGAATGCATCCAGAAATGCTTGGAAAATTAAGGTTATCATGGAAACGCTTACTATTTTGTTGTTTTTCTTACAGGGATGTAAAAAAAAACCCATTTCCTCTGGATAGTTTTAACCATGACAAGCTTCTTAACTTTCGGGTCCTGGCTTAAACATTACCTCTTCAGAGATGCCTTTCCCGACCACCCTATCAAAAGTAGCCCTCTCTACCTGCCCATTCTCTCTCATTCTACCAGTGTTTTACTCCTATAGCAGCTAGCAATTGCTGAAGTAATTATTTATAGATGTGTGTAGTATTTCATTGCCTATTTCATTTCTTCCACTTTAAGATCCATGAAGTGGACCATGCCTGTCTGATTCACCATTCTATCCCCAGTATCTAACGTATGAATGACACATAAGAGGTGCTCAATAAACATTTGTTGGATAAGCGAATAAAAAGATATACTCATCTGTTCTCCAGTCTTATATTAAGACCTCACTTGATCTTAGCAGACTTGGGATCAAATGCCAGCTTGTTAGCTTGGGGATTTTTTTATAGTGATTTTAATTCCCAGGATGTGTCAAATAAGAATGTTTCAATACTCATCATGGATGTTGTTTCTGTTGCTCTAAGTTTAGAAATGAAAACATGTCTATATCAAATGACTATTTGATGTAAAACGTGATACAGCAACAGCATTAGTGTGAGACTGAAATCAGTGCAATTATGAGTTTGTGTCCTGATTTCATCTCTCACTAGTTGTGGGATATTAGGAAAGTTTCCTAACCACTAATGAATTAAAAAGAGGAAAACAGAAGAGGAACAGATGAATGTAAATCATTGTGTACTGTGACGGTAACAAGATAAGTCCTTTACAAATATTAGCTATTATTATAATGATTGGATATGAATTCATTTCCTTACTCACTCATTTAACATAATTTACTGAGTGTCTCCCAGATACTGCCAGGGAGATTTTCTTTAGGAGGAAACTGAACAGCCCACAAATGGCATAGATTCTCTTCTGTTTTCTTGCAGACTATTTTCACTCCACTCTTCTCACTCCTATTCTGGATGCAATACCAGCAACTTTAGATTTTCCTCCCAATGCATACTGGTCTCTTAATTCCTTCTTCTCCAAGAACGAGCTACTGGATTCAAAAGAAAAATGAATGGCCATAGAAGATAGATCGCAGTCAGTACTGAGAAAATATGACCTTGTTAGCCATGAGACTGTAGGCTGAAAGTTCAGGTGTGGATGTGAGTGAAGGAGAGCCCCATGACTGGGAAGATGCTAAGCTAAGATTGAGAGCCAGGTCAGAGACTCATTGAATGAGTGCTTACTGTTTGCCAGGTACTGTGCGCTTCAACTCTCTTACTTTTTTTATTAATACTTGAAAGTTTCCATCCTTGGATAACGTCTACAACCTTCTTCTGTAATTTAGTAGATGCCACTCTGCATGTTCAACTCTGCTTTCCTGCTTGTCTGGGATCATATCCCCCATATACTAGATGTAGACAACTTGCACCTTCTTTGAATTCCCTCAGCATCTTATTTCTACCTCTTGTGATAATTGGTAATTTATGGAACTTAAACTCTCAACTCCCTGTTGAAATTAGAGAGATGGAGAGAGAGGTATTGGCAGCTGTGTCAAATCCAGAGAGAGGGAAGCACCAGAATGATGTTTCTGTAATTTCAGCAATTTCATTCTCCAACCTAATTTTATGAATTTACCTGAAGTTTGTATGACTGTCTCATGCTAACCAAATTTACAAGAGATTATCGACAGATGAGGGTCAGTTTATAGTTTATTGTGGAAGTGTCCTGGCCATGAGGGTAGGAATGCTTGCTTTCAGTGTTCAGAGCCATCCCTCGGGCTTTACATTCCCTGAAACTTGCTACTATGTCCAGATGCCCTTTTCAACAAATGGAACTGTAGCTAACTCAGCCCTCCATCCTGTAACTGGGACTCATTCTTGACATGTTCCTCTTCTTCATCTCATAGGTCCAAACAAACCCCAAACAATACCTAGATTCAGCCTCCTAGGTATCCCTTGGGCTGATTCCCTTCCCTTTATCCTCACCAGCACTCCTTGAATCCCATCACCTCCATACCTGCATCATCTTCTACATCTCATCTTTCTTCACTCTTACCGGCCCACCACACCATACTGGAGTGATTGCCCCAGAACTCAGCTTGAGGATTAAGTCTAGTCATGAACTTCTGTTCAGTCTTTGAATGAACTGTTGCTCCCTATGACTGAAAGGTGAATGTACCCTGCAGACGAGTCAAGCATTCCACTTGTATTCTCATCTTGCCTTTCTGGATGATCCAGATTCTTCTAGTTTGGGGTCTATTTCCCTCCTACAGAGGCCCTTCTCTCTTTTCTCCTTGTCCACCACAGGTATGACCAGTTCATACAGGACTCCAGCAATAATATGCTTTTCCTGAATACTCTCTTAAGAGGCAGCTTTCTATCTGGTCTGTCTCTCTGATAGAGCGGAAAGAAAGCGTGCAAGACAGCTTATTATTAATCCCTTTGGACTGACTCTTAGTTGAGAAAGACAGAAGGAGGCTCTTTCTTGGGCCCTGGTTTTAGACAAGCTGGAGAATATCCTTCAGCAGAAACATGGGATGAAACATATGTGTCCTCTGGCAAGAATGCTAGGTGAAGACACAATGAGAGGGTTCTTCTTCAGGGGCCTAGCACAGGACTGTCAGAGAATGTACCCGAGGGGGTTGATCTTCTCCCCTTGAATAAAGGAAAAACAGCCTCAAAATGCATCTCTAATTACAAATTTCTGGAAGATCACTGACGCTCTTCTAGGAAACTAACAAATTCTCCGACAAATCTATGATCGCCTCACCACCTGGACAAACTCATCAAACTCATTCCAGACTCGACCTTCTTCTCCCCAATCCTATGAGGCTGTTATTATTTTCCCTATTTTAAAAAATGATGAATCTGAGATAAGGAAGATTAAGAAAAAATGTTCAAAATGATTTCCATTAGCACTAGAGCCAAGATTTGAACTGAAGTCTGCGTGGCTATAACACATGGTTTCTTTCTATTCTCTGACCCTGATTCCAAAATATAAAATGAAAACATTTAATTAATCACTTAAAACAACATGTGAGCATGACCTTTAAGTAACTTTCCTAGTTTCTTCATGCTGAGATGTTTACAATGAACATTTTCAACTTTTCAGGAGGAATTCAGGCATGGTGTGGGAGACATTGAGTCCATTTATACACCAACACAGTGTGCCAGGATCTGTTTCCAGTGGGGAGGGAGTGAGCAAGGGAGAAGAATTCAGAGGAGAGGCAGCCACTGAAAGAACGCTGAAAAGCGGTCTGATTTTTTTTTAAGTTATAGAACAAGACATGCTCATTGTTCGCATTTTACATAAAACAAAGGGATAAAAAACAGACACCATTTAATGTCATGTTAAAATGTATAGGGCATCTATTATTTGTCTACCCAGCCCTTCATCCTCACTTTCCCCCAACCCCTTAGGAAACTGAGTCATTATTTTTCATGGTAACTTCTTTCCTTGCTCTAACTTTATGATTTCCATAGAAACTTCCATTTTGTTCCATGCCCTAATATGGCTACCTCGGCCCCATCCTACCACTCTCAGGCCACAGATGATAGATCCAGGAGGAGCACCTCACCCAAAATAGGTTAATCACAGCCTTCCCCTTGGATTTTTAAATTTGAGACCCAAAAGAGCAGCTGTCTTTCTTCAGTAGTAGGAAGTATGAGCTAAACAAAAGTATTTGAAATACTCCATACTTAGAGTTCTTTAAGGTGGTGAAAGTCAATTTCTAGTGATCAGGAATAAATACACCTGCCTAGGTTTCATCCCCAGCTGTAGGAGTTGTGCAAGTCATTTTACTTCTCTGTGCCTCAGTTTCCTCATCCATAAGATGGTATTGTTTAGAGGCACTTTTTTTAGTGACAGTACCAAATGTTGGAAGGACCACTTGTACACTCCTAATAAATGTGCATTTTGGCAATTTGACAGCATCTAATAATATTAAAGACGTACAACCCTTGCCGATCAGTAACTACTTCTCTAAGGTATGTGCTGCAGTGAAATCAGAGGATTCAATTAGTTCATAAATGCAAAGTGCTTAGATTCTTGATGTGCACACCATGAGGACTATGACAATGCTCGTCGCTGCTGGTAGTAGCAGCAGCAGCAATAGCAGTTGAAGTTGTGGGATTAGGGTCGTCTTGTTTTACACAGAAAGGCACGGACACCGGCGTTGGTGAGAGAGTCCAAGTGGCAGTCCAGTTTCTTGGTTCAAATTCACTTCTAAGATCTACTCCAAATCTGTCCTATTCAGGGTTTGGTCTTTCAATATTTCTTTGGGTTCTGTGAGTCAGTGCATTCCCTTTTTCTCTAATCTGGCTGAGTTGAGTTTCTTAAACTTGCCACTAATAGTCCAATAGCGGAATTTATTAAGCACTTAGCATATTTAATATAAATGAGTTCACCATAAAAATAATATAACAAATACTTCTGATGGTTAATTAGAAATAACAAAGTTTAACATTTTGACATTTTGCTTTGGATTTTCATTTTTATAATTATTAAGACATAAAATACGATAGATATCATTGAAGCCTCCTTCATACCCCTCACTGGCCCCACTTATTTTCCTTCCCACCTCCTCAGAGACAATGAATGTCTTGGTGAGTATCCTTCACTTCCATAATTGTACACATTGACTTCATAGGCATATATGAATAGATAACATATTGTATAAAATACATTAGTGGTATATTATGTAGTGCTATCCTGCAACTTGCTCTTACAAATCAACATACATGTAAATTAAGTTCTTTCATTTTATGTGTTGAATTTTTCATTATTTGAATATGGCATATTTTATCTTTTCCTCTCCTGATGAACATGTATGTGTTTTATTTATGTATCTATTTATTTTGATCTCACAAAGCTGTAATACATTTGTGAATTTCTTCTTGTGTATGTGTGTGAGCATTTCACTATAGCACATACCTTAAGGAAGTAGAGTTACTGATTGACAAGTCTTGTGCATCTTTAATATTATTAGATGCTATCAAATTGCCAAAATGCACATCCATCAGTAGTGTATGTAGGTCCCTCCAACATTTGTCATTGTCACTTTTAAAAAAGTGCCTAGGCCAGGCACGGTGGCTCATGCCTGTAATCCCAGCACTTTGAGAGGCTGAGGTGGGCGGGGGTCAGGAGTTTGAGATCAGCCTGGCCAACATGGCGAAAACCCATCTCCACTAAAAATACAAAAATTATCCAGACCTGGTGGTGCGTGCCTGTACTCCCAGCTACTTGGGAGGCTGAGGCAGGAGAATCACTTGAACCCAGAGGGCAGAGGTTGCAGTTAGCTGAGATTGCGCCACTGCACTCCAGCCTGGGCAAAAGAGTGAGACTCCATCTCGCACGTTATGCGCATGTACCCTAGAACTCAAAGTATAATAATAATTTAAAAAAAAAAAAAAAAAAAAAAAGAAAACAAAAAAAAGGAGCCAGGCTGAGTTTGGTGGCTTAAGACTGTAATCCTAACGCTTTGGGAGGCTGAGATGGGAGGATCACTTGAAGCCAGAGTTCAAGACTGGCCTGGACAACATAGTGAGACCCCCATCTCTGAAAAAACCCATAAATTATCTGGGCATGATGGCAGAGACCTGTAGTCTCAGCCATTTTGGAAGGCTGAAGTGGGAGGATTGCTTGAGCCCAGGAGTTCAAGGCTGCAGTGAGCTAGCATTGCACCAATGCACTCCAGCCTGGGCCACAGAGTAAGATCCTGTCTCAAAACAAAACAAAACAAAACAAAACAAAACAAAACACCTTTGGGATGTGAAATGGTATTTTACAGTTGTTTCAGTGACATCTCCTTGATAAAAAAGTTAATGAACATTTTATGTTTCTTAATCATTCATATGTCCTTTTCTATGAATTAAATGCATGTAACTTTTGCTAATTTTTCTATTGCATTATTTGTCTCTTCTTTTTGAATATTAAACATCCTTTATATATCCTAATACTAACCAGTTAAACTGATAACTAATCAGTTAAAAGGTTTCTGTAACTCTGTAGCTTGTCTTTCAAATTTTATCATGTCTAGTTATATAGAAACTAGAAACTTGATTGTAGTCAAAATTCACAATTTCTTTATGATTTGGTGCATTTAAAAAAATCTTAATGTTTAATGTTTGTGGATACTAATAAGTGCATATATTTATGGGGTACAGGAGATATTTTGATATAGGCATGCAATGCATAACACATATCACATCAGGGTAAATGGGTTATCTGTTCCCTCAAGCATTTATCTTTTGTGTCACAAACAATTCAGTGGTACTCTTTCAGTTATTTTAAAATGTACAGTTAACTGGGCATGGTGGCTTACGCCTGTAATTCCAGCACTTTGGGAGACTGCAGCAGGGGGCGGATCACTTGAGGCTAGGAAGTGATCACTTTGAGACCAGCCTGGCCAACATGGCGAAACCCTGTTTCTACTAAAAGTACAAAAAATAACTGAGTGTGGTGGCACACTCCTGTAATCCTAGCTACTTGGTAAACTGAGACAAGAGAATAGTTTGAACCTGGGAGGTGGAGGTTGCAGTGAGCCGAGATCACACCACTGCACTCCAGCTTGGACAACAGAGTGAGACTCTGTCTCAAAAAATATAATAAAATAAATTGTACAATTAAATTATTATTGACATTCATCACCCTGCTGTGCTTCTCCATAGTAGTTGTACTAATTTACATCCCCACCAACAGTATACAAGGTTTCTCTTTTCTTTATAATCTCACCAGCATTTATCATTGCCTGTCTTTTGGATAAAAGCCTCTTTTACATGGGGTGAAATGATATCTCGTTGTAGTTTTGATTTGCATTTCTCTGATGATCAGTGATGCTGAGCACCTTTTCATATACCTGTTTTCCATTTGTTTATCTTCTTTTGAGGAATGTCTATTCAGATCTTTTGCCCATTTTAAAATCAGATTATTGGATTTATTTTCCTATAGAGTTGTTTGAGCTCCTTACATATTCTGGTTATTAATCTTTTGTCAGATAGGAAGTTTGCAAATACTTTCTCCCATTATATGGGTTGTCTCTTCACTTTGTTGGTTGTATCCTTTGTTGTGCAAAAGCTTTTTAACTTGACGTGATCTCATTTGTTCATTTTTGCTTTGTTGCTTGTGCTTGTGGGATATTACTCGAGAAAATCTTTGCCCAGTACAATGTCCTAGAGAGTTTCCCCAAAGTTTTCTTATAGTCGTTTCTTAGTATGAGGTCTTACATTTAAGTCTTTAGTCCATTTTGATTTGATTTTTCTATATGGTGAGAAATAGGGGTCTAGTTTTATTCTTTTGTATATAAATATTCAGCTTCCCCAGCACCATTTACTGAAGAGACTGTCCTTTCCCCAATATACGTTTTTGGCACTTTTGTTGAAAATGAGTTCACTTTACATATATGGATTTGTTTCTGCATGCTCTATTCTGTTCCATTGGTCTGTGTTTTTATGCCAGTACCCTGCTGTTTTGATTACTACAGCTGTGGTATAATTTGAAGTCAGATAATGTGATTCCTCCAGTTATGTTCTTTTTGCTTAGGATAGCTTTGGCTATTCTGGGTCTTTTGTAGTTCCATATATATTTTAGGATTATTTTTCCTATTTCTGTGAAGAATATTATTGGTATTTTGATAGAGATTGTGTTGAATATGTAGATTGCTTTGGCTAGTATGGATATCTTAATAATGTTGACTTTTCCAAACCATGAATGTGGAATATCTTTCCATTTTTTTTTGGTGTCTGCTTCAACTTCTTGCATCAATGTTTTATAATTTTCATTGTCGAGATCTTTCTCTTCTCTGGTTAATTCCTAGGTATTTAATTTTATTTGTAGCTATTGTAAATAGGATTACTTTCTTGATTGCTTTTTCAGATTGTTCACTATTGGCTTATAGAAATGTTACTGCTTTTTGTATGCTGATTTTATATCCTGCAACTTTGCTGAATTTGTTGATCAGTTCTAATAGATTTTTGTTGGAGTCTTTAGGTTTTCTCAAATATTAGATCCTATCATCTGCAAACAAGGATAATTTGACTTCTTCCTTTACAGTTTGGATGACTTTTATTTCTTTCTTTTGCTTAATTGCTTTAGCTAGGATTTCCAGTGCTATGTTGACTGATGGCGGTGAAAGTCGGCATCCTTTTTGCGTTCCAGATCTCAGAGGAAAGGCTTTCAGTTTTTCTCCATTCCACATGATACTACTGTGGGTCTGTCATATGTGGCTTTTGTTAGGGTATATTCCTTCTATACTGCTTTTTGATGGTTTTTATTATGAAGGGAGGTTGAATTTTATCAGATGTTTTCCAGCATCAGTGAAAATGATCATATGGTTTTTGTCCTTCATTCTGTTGACATGATGTATCACATAGATTGATTTGTGTATGTTGACCCATCCTTGGGTCCCAGGGATAAATTCCACTTGAACATGATGACCTATCTTTTTTAATGTGTTGAATTCGGTTTGCTAGTATTCTGTTGCAGATTTTTGCATCAATATTCATCAGTGATATTGACCTGTAGTTTTTTTCTTTTTTGTTTTTCTTTCTTTCTTTCTTTCTTTCTTTCTTTCTTTCTTTCTTTCTTTCTTTCTTTCTTTCTTTCTTTCTTTCTTTCTTTCTTTCTTTCTTTCTTTCTTTTTTTGTTGTTGTGTCTTTAGTTTTGCTATCAGGGTAATACTGGCCTCATATAATAAGTTTGGAAGTATTCCTTCCTCTTCTATTTTTCAAAATAGTTTGAGTATGATTGATACTGTTTCTTCTTTAAATGTTTGGAAGAATTCAGCAGTGAAGTCATAGCGTCCTGGGCTTTTCTATGCTGGGAGGCTTTTTCTTCTGAATTTGATCTCATTACTTGTTGTTACTCTGCTCAGGTTTGGGATTTCTTCATGTTTTAATCTTGGTAGGTTTTATATGTCTAGGAATTTATTCATTTCTTCTAGATTTTCTAACTTATTGGCATATAGGTGTGCAGAGTAGCTATGAATGATCCTCTGAATTTCTGAGGTATGGGTTGTAATGTCCCCTTTTTCATCTCTGATTTTGTTTATTTGGGCCTTATTTTTTCCTTTGTTAGTCTGGTTAAAGGTTTGTCCATTTGTTTAACTTTTCAAAAAACCAACTTTTTGTTTTGTTGATCTTATATTTTGTTTGTGTCAATTTCATTTATTTCTGCTCTGATGTTTATTAATTATTTTCTTCTAATAATTTTGTGTTTGGTTGACTCTTGCTTTTCTAGTTCTTTGGCATGCATTTTTAGGTCCTTTATTTATGGTTTTTCTTATTTTTTTATGTAGGTGCTTATAGATATAAACTTCTCTCTTAGTGCAGCTTTTGATGTATCCTATAAGTTTGATATATTGTGTTTCCATTATCATTTGTTTCAAGAAATTTTTTCTATTTCCTTCTTAATGTCTTCATTGACCTACTGCTCATTCAGGCGCATATTGTTCAATTTCCATATGTTTGTATAGTTTCCAAAATTCCTCTTGTTGTTGATTTCTAGTTTTATTCCATTGTGGTTAGAAAAGATGCTTGATGTTATTTCAATCTTTTTGGATGTTTTAAGACTTGTTTTGTGACATAACATATGGTCTATCCATGAGAATGATCCATGTGCTGAATAGAAGAATGTGTATTCTGAAGCTGTTGGATTTAATGTACTGTAAATATCTAGTCGGTCCATTTGGTCTATAGTGATGACTAAGTCCTATTTTTTTGTGTCTGGAAGATCTGTCCAATAGGTGTTGAAAGCTTCATCTATTATATCATTTCTCTCTTTACCTGTAATCATATTTGCTTAATATATCTGAGTGCTCTGGTGTTGAGTGCATATATGTTAGCTACTGCCAGGCTACTGCTGACGTTTACTTAAGGCCCCAAAGCTCTTCTGTTAGGTTATGGTGAATGCTACCAGGCCTAGGAGTCACCCTTCAGGGCAGTGGGCTCCTTTCTGGCCAAGGGCAGGTTCAGAAATGCTGTCTGAAAACGAAGTCCTGGAACTGGGGACTCCAAGGGCCTGCTTGGTGCTCTACCCGACCATGGCTGAGTTGATGCCTGATTTTTGGTTCTTATGAAGGTGCTGTGTGTGTGTGTGTGTGTGTGTGTGTGTAAATATGAATAACTGTTAAATTTGGTGTTCCGGTGTGTGTGTGTGGCAGGGTGTGATTGGTGGAGGCTTCTATTCGGCTATCTTGCTCTACCTGACTTCCCAATCTGATTGGTACTTTTTTGAGAAATAATTCCATATTACTGAGTCATAGATATATTCTCTTATATTTCTTTCTTGTAAAAGTTTTGATTTTGATTTTTATGTTTTATATATTTATTTAATCTAGAATTAATTTTTCTGTGGGTTAAAGTTAGAATCTAATTTTACTTCCTATATGAAAATCATTTGTGTTGGCACATTTAATAAATAGTTCATAGTTTCCTCATACATTGGTAATGTCAGTCCTTTTTAAATCAAGTGTTCATGTGACTCTGTTTCTTGGTTCTTCATTCCATGTCATTCTATCTCACTCTACCCAACCCTAGCTGATTTCATGCCATTCCACTCCACTTCCGTTCTATTCCACTCCACTTCTTCCATTCATTCTACTTCCATTCCACTCGATTCCATTCCACTTCCATTCCATTCCATTCCATTCCATTCCACTCATTCCATTCCATTCCCATTCATTCTACTCCCTTTCCATTCCACTTCCATGCCATGCCATACCATGTCATGTCATTCCATTCCATTCCATGCCATGCCATGCCATGCCATGCCATTCCATTCCATTCCTATTCATTCTACTTCCATTCCATTCCACTTCCATGCCATGCCATACCATTCCATTCCATGCCATGCCATTCCATTCCGCTTCCATTCATTCTACCTCCATTCCATTCCTCTTTGGCTACCTATTCCTGGGTCATTCTTAGTTGCTATTGTTTAAGTATTATATCTTATGGGAGTGTACTTTTGGTGATTTTTAAATGTATCTAAATTTTTTAACAGTTTTTTTCATCGAAATGTCTAATTCCCTATCCCTTGATTCTGGGAAGGCTTTAGAGACTATTTCTTTCTTTTTCTTTTTCCTTTTTCTTTTTTCTGAGATGGAGTCTTGCTCTTGTCACCCAGGCTGGAGTGCAATGGCACGATCTCGGTTCACCGCAACCTCCACCTCCAGGGTTCAGGCGATTCTCTTGCCTCAACCTCCGGAGTAGCTGGGATTACAGGCACCTGTCACCACGCCTGGCTAATTTTTGTATTTTTAGTAGAGATGGGGATTTCACCATGTTGTCCAAGCTGGTCTTGAACTCCCAACCTCAGGTGATCCACCCACCTCGGCATCCCAAAGTGCTAGGATTACAGGCATGAGCCACTGTACCCGGCCTAGAGACTATTTCTAACTAATAGAATGCAGTGAAGGTGACGTTGTGTGACTTTCAAGGCTACCTCATAAAATGTGATACAGCTTCTGCCTGGCTGTCTGTGGCTACTTTTGGAAACCAGCCACCATACTGTGAGGAAGCCAGCAGCCAGGTGGAGGGTTGGGTTGTGGGGGAGGGGTGGGCATGTGTAGATGTTGCAGCCAATATCTCCTCTGCAGTCCCAGCCAATAGTTAATATCGACCACTGTGCAGATTAGTAAATGATCCGTTAGAAGATTCCAGCCCTGAGCAGCATTTCTAGTTTCTCCTGCTTCTTGGAGTAGAGATAAGAGATTCCCATGGAGAACCATCCAAATTGTTGATTTATGAACAAAATAAATCATAGTTGTTTTAAGCAACTTAGATTTGAGGTGGTTTGTTACATAGCAATATGTATTGAAACAGTTTTCTCTTCTTATTCTTTTTCATAATTGTCTTCCCTATTTTTTTTTTTTTTTTTGAGGCGGAGTCTAGCTCTGTTGCCCACACTTGAGTGCAGTGGCACAGTCTCTGCTCGCTGGAGGTTCAAGTAATTCTTCCGTGTCAGCCACCCAAGTAGCTGGGGCTATAGGAGTGTGCCACCACACCCAGCTGTTTTGTTTTTGTTTTTGTTTTTGTTTTCTGTGTGTGTATATTTTTGGTAGAGACGAGGTTTTGCCATGTTGGCCAGGCTGGTCTCAAATTCCTGGTCTCAAGCAATCCTCCTGCCTCAGCCTCCCAAAGTGTTGGGACTACACGTGTGAGCCACTGCACCTGGACTTTGTTTGCCATTCTGGAATCTTTCTCCCTTGGTATAAATTTTAGGACTTGTTTGCCAGCTTCCATGAAAAATTCTGTTGGGATTTTAATGGTAACTGTATCACAATTGCCTGTTTATTTGGAGGGGCTTAAATTCTTAATGGTATTAATTTTCTCCTTTCTAAATATAATATATCTTTCCCTTTAAAAATATTAGTGCCTGTCAATGATTTTTACTATATTTTTTCACATTTTAATAATTCACACGTCTTTCACATTTTAATAATTCATCCCTTGATAACAGCAAAGTACCTTGAACTTTTTCTATAATATTTTCTAATTGGTTAATGCTGGTTTGTAGCAATGTAATTTATATATTTTTATTTTGAACCTGTATTCAGGAATTTTTCTAAATTATCCTTTTAGATCTAATAGTTTTGCTTTCTCATATGAATTTTAGAAAATTATATAATTTGTGTAATTATAAATAATTATATTATTAATTATATGTATATAATTATCACAAGTAAATATAATTACAATTTATAGAAGCAATTTATGTATAGTATTTTATTTTTATTTCTGGGACAAAGGAATAAAAGTGATTATAGGACATCTGTGTTTTTTTACTTTGAAAACAATGTTTCTAATATTTCATAGTTGATGAATTTTATCATAGGTTTTTAGAAACCGTTTTGTATTAGGTTTAAAAACTTCTTTCTATTCCTGGTTCTCTAACACTTTCTGTCACAAATGGGTATGAAATTTGTAAAATATTTTATCTATATCATTTGAAGTTGTTGTTTACTATTATTGAACCATCTTTGCATTTCTAGAATAAATATCTGCTTGATAATATCATTGTTTTCTGCTACATAGGGCCATGAAATTCATCAGAGAACTAGAAGTCTATTTATAATATCTGAGTTAGACAGAATTTCGATGGCATTTGATGAATCAATCACCAGTGGCTTGATGATTCTTTTTGATTCCCCCTTTAAATCTAAATCTTATAGATGGCATTGAGTACTTCTATCAGCAGGTACATAAGGTCTCCTTATATCTCTTTTAGTGATGTTAAAATTGGTCAGATTTAATTGGCTACCGATAATCATTGACCAGAGCCATTATTTCACTGTTTCAAAGTGGTTTCTATTTTTTTAACTTGGAATTTTTCAAAAAAAATTTCTTCTTCTTCTCTTTCTTGCCCTTCTCTTCCTTTCTCTTCTTCTACATTTAAATTTGCTCTGAAGTAGAATTTATTTAGGAAATAGAGGGCAAATTCTTGATTGTTTTTTCCTCTTTATTTTACAGTTTCCAAATAATGAGTTACTACCCTAGCACTCTCCAGAGGTCATCAATATTTTATTTATTTATTTATTTATTTATTTATTTATTTTATTATACTTTAAGTTCTAGGGTACATGTGCACAACGTGCAGGTTTGTTACATATATATACATGTGCCATGTTGCTGTGCTGCACCCATCAACTCGTCAGCACCCATCAACTCATCATTTACATCAGGTATAGGTCATCGATATTTTTAAAAATACTATAAATTGTTATGGATTTTTAAAATGATCTATATGTTTCAGTCAATGGCAATGGAGGATTCTTTTTATGCTCAAATTGTCCTGTCTTTGGCCAGTGGAAGTTCCTTCACATGGGCTCCTGAGACCTCTTGATGTAACTCTAGGATACTTGGTATCTCTCTTTTCTGCTTGTTCCAGGATCATCTTATTCTGATTTAAATTTTGATACAATTTGGTTAAACATTTGCTTGTTATCAAAGGCATAGCTGAAAAGCAAAGCATATTCAAGAAGCCTAGCCTTTCGCACTACCGCTATATGTACCTGTGTTTTTGCAGTTATAAACAAATACACACAGTCTTTTTCTCTCGCATCGTTTCCTAAATAAAAGGTAATATGCTACACATGCTTTCTGCTCCTTGCATTTTTAAAATTAATATTTTCTGATAATCACTTTGGAGCAGTATCAGATATAATTTTATTCTGTTTTATAGCTGCATAATACTCCACTTAGAGTAGGGTACCATAGTTTATATAATTAACTACATATAGATGGACATTTGCATTTTTTCTAGTCTTTTACTATTAAAAATAGAGCTTCAATAGCTACTTTGTTCATATCATCTTATTTTTTTTCCAGTGTGTCTTTGGAATTTCTAAGTAAAAGGCATATATAATTTTGCTAGACATTTAAATATTTCTCACCATAGGAGTTGTACAATTGAAATATATACCAACAAGTATTAAAGTCCCTGGTTTTACCTCACCAGTACAGAATACATTTATTTGTTTGTATAGTATATTAAATATACTTATGTATATTTAATAATTATATATGTAATATCTCTGGGTGTGTTTGTATATACATATTTTTCAAACTTTGGGGGGTTTTCCAATATAATCAGTGAGAAATTCTGTGCAGCTGTAGTTTGACTTTTCATTTTTTTTATTAGCAAAGTTGAATGACTTTTTACACATTTAAGAACCAGTGTGGTTTTTCTGTGAACTCCTGTATCTCCTGTTCCTTTTGCTATAAAATTGTTGGGCTTTTCTTTATAGGAGTTTTTTACATATTTGGGTTGTTAACTTTGTTGTGATATAGGTTGCAAATATTTGCCCCTGTTTGTCAATTTGCTTTTTAGTTTGCTTATGCTGATTTGCTAAATTTTTTTTTAAAAAACATTACCTCTGGTCTTTAAGTTGTCCCCCTCATCATTCTGCCATTCTAGCCTTATGAATGGAAACCATTTCATTTCCTTCTGACCTCAGCAATCATGATCACCAGCAAAGGAATGTTTTTAAAGCGCCAAGTATAGAAAAGGCAGGGAAGAGCTCATTTTTATCAAGCAGTTGTGCATTGGGCTAGGATCTTCAGGTCCAGTAAGAAACCTACTTTCTCATGAACATCGGGGGCTCTGGAGAATCCATGTTGGACATTCAGCCTCAGAGGAGGCCCATTGACACTGGACATCTTATTGGGTGGAAATCCCAAACATCTGCAGGGTGGCCCACTGTCTTCACCCTGTCTTTGCACTGTCTGCTGTATGTAATCATCACATGTGAACGTTCAGAGCAGCTAATGGGTGTTCCACCTTACAGATGAGGACACTGTGCTAAACCACTTGCTAAATGTCCCTCTGTGGCTGAGGCAGGCTACCAGATCATGGCTTCTGGCCTCTCGGGCACCATTTGTCTCTGTTACCTCCCTCCTGCTCTGAACTGCAGTCAAGGAAAGTGAAAATGAAACAAAGTGAGTGGTTTCTGAAGAGTGTCCTACCCAAGGAGTAAGTTTTCCAGAGGCTTAAAATAAAACTAATGCAAAGACCAAGTTCAAATTGAGATTAGCACAGAAAAGAAAGCAAAAAAATCTCATTTGAAAGAATTTTTTTTTTTTTTTTTTTTTTTTTTTTTTTTTTTTTTTTTAATGTCATGGTTAGAAGAGGGAGGGAGAAAGGCTGTCCAGCTGTGGCCCAACAGTATTTCCAATGCTTCCTCCTGGAGCTATTCCTTTAACTGCAGCTGATCACACTGGTCTGGCAAGTGAGATGGGGTTGCAGTGTGGCCTAGGCTCTTGGTGTTCAAAAAATAAGTCACTTAAAGTGACGTTTGGGGAGAATTGGGGCTTCTTCCGGTCTGTTTCTTCATTCTTCTCTTTCAGCTCAGGGCAGAATAAAGACGAGTAGGCAGCTCCTGGGTAACAGAATTCTCTGCCTTGGGAGGAAGGTGAGCAGGACACTGGTGTCCTGGAAAATGCCCCTGGCTGGCCAGCTCCTCCTTGTAGAATAAATTCCATTCCCAAGGCCTTCATTAAGCCCCCTCTGTTCTAAGCTCCCTGGCTGTTTCTGGCTTTATCCCTGCAGAACCAGTGACAAAACAAAATGAAGCAAAACTTAACTCGGTGTCCAACATACTTGTATACGATAGATATTGGGACAAAAGTGGTAAAATTCAGTCAAAGTAACCTGTAAGCATTTATCCTTAAATTGCTAGTTTAACTAACTTCTTCCCTAAAATCTCTGATTTTGCCTCCACAGATAGTCGAGTTGAGGAAACCATTTTATGTACTCTGTATCATTTTATGATGTTCTTAAAATGTTTATCTCAATAGCTTTTGGAACTGAAAACAAAATCTCTGATTCTTTCTCTCTTTCACCACACCCCCCCGGGAGATATTTTCAGCTTTCTGATTTATTTTCCTTTTAATAAAATATTGAATGCCATTTTCCCTAATTATTTCTTATTGAATGTACTCCTTAAGTCCCCTTTTTTCAAATAAAAAGAATAAAACCGACCATGTAATACGACAATGGTTCTATCACTACTGATAATTATACATTTTGTTCTCATTGTAATTGCCCTGGTTTGAACTGTGCTTATTTTAGCAGAAAGCGTTCATTATTTTATCAACAACTGGCAGACCCCGCTGGTATTTACTGACTTTTCTTTAACCAAAACAAGGATTATAGCTCCTATCCATGGCTCAGCTGCTAAATCTTTGCTAAGAAATTTGGGAACCCCTTTTGAATGAAACACTGTACAAAGCTTTAAGCACTCTTTGCAACTGAGTTGTATTAAATGATAGACAAAAAAAGCCCTCTGAAGAATTGGTGCTTAATTACAACTTAATTAGCATAATTATGCATGCTAATAGCATCTCAAATGAATAGCAGTTGTCAGGAGGTTGGGACCATCTGTAAGAATGTCGGATTAATACATCATTTTTTATTTCTAACAACGCTGTAACTCTTTCCCTGAAAGTGATTTTCATTAATCAAGTTCATTTTTATTATATAGAAAATTTGGCATTTTTCATTATGGGCCATTATCTGTTTCCCCATGCAGCCCTAATACAATACTAATGAGCCCCCGTGTGGCTGGCCCACATTGACAATGGTGGTACAGGTGTATTATTATAATTGTTACAAACAGCACATTGTACCTCTGGAGTAGTGGAGTTCTAATCTCTGGGCACCCGCGTTTCCACTTGGTACCTCCCCAGGGCCTAGTACAATTTTCAGAGCTTTATGAAAAACATACATGTTTGTGGTTACAAAGAAGCTATTTAAAGAGAAAGTGGCCCGTGATTACCTGCCGCGCAGAATGCTGTTTTGCTGAGAATCCCTTTTGTGGAAACAGAGAGCTTTGGGGGCCAGGAGGAGGTCTGTACCTCCACCAAGCCCTGCTCTGGGAAGGAGGGAGGCTGTGGCTGTGAGGCCTGGGTCTCCTCTGCTGAACGTCCCAGCAGGTGAGCAGATCCAGGCAGCATCACTCATTGCTAAGCGTGGTCGTAAAACCGCAGGGGGGATGCGCATCTTCATGGTTCTTAGCCCCAAGAAACCCCCCAAATGGCAATCTTGAAATTCACATCTGGATCCACCCCCACGTGTTACAGCAGGCCCCATAGATGTCTGGAAAGTCTGTCTTGTCTCTGAGCTGCCTTTTACTCTTAACTTTGGCTTTAGATTTGTTTTGAAGGTTTAATCCATGTTTCCCTCGCCAAACAAAACAGAACAAAAACCTCTGCTCACTCTCTCCCCTGATAACACATCTCTGCGGGCTCTTTTTGTTATTGGCAGAGGGGTCTCATCTGTTCCTATATTTTCATCCCAGACTGAAGCCCAGAATTGATGCCTTGGACTCTGTGAGGGGTAGGAGGGTTCTTCCATTCTTTTCACCCATTTCCAAGCTCATCCACATCGTGTCAACACAAAACAAAATGGCTCCAGCTTTCTTCCAAACCTCCGTTCTGGGAGAGCAGAAACAAGCCACTGGGCTTGTAACCAAGCTCCATGGTCCAGCGGTGAATAAAGAGCCTGCTCTTCAGCATCTGAAGCCCCTGGCAGGTTGGGGATGGGGGCTCTATTGGAGGCCAGCAATGTGTGTTTATACCTTGCATCTGCAGGCGGGAAGAGGGGTGTGGGGGAGGGAGAGTCTCCTGGCCTTGGTAGGGTCAGAGAGGATAGGGAAGGCTGTCAGTATCTCCCCCACTCAGTCTACACTGAGGGGGAGTCTATGAGACACCGTGCCAACGCCCCCATGACGGTGTGAATCATGCAGCCTACAGACTGGAGACATGCATGGGCCATTCTTAAGGAAAACAATTACTCATCATTCATCTGAAATTCACATTTAACTGGGCATCTCCTATATATTTATTTAAACTTGCTAAGTGTGGCAACGGTACTCTGGAGCTAGACTGCCCGGCCTAGAATCCTGGCCCTGCCCTTACAAGCTGTGTGACTATGGGTAACTTACTAAACTTCTCTGTACCTTGTCTATTCTCTAAAATGAAGACAGTACTATCTCCTTTGGAAGGTGGTTGTGAGCAATAAATGACTTTAGAAAGGTCAAGCACCTAGCATAATATATGGCAATAAGCACTCACAAAATAACATCTATTAGTATTGTCTGTTGCTGACCTCTGTTTCATTGCCAAGTGTATTTTGTTTGGGATCCCCTGCCTGTCTACCTCTCTATAGTGTCAGACATTGAAAATGTCTAAAACCAAAAGCCCTTGAGTTTGGCTGATGTTTTCCAAGGTCCTCAGAATGTATGCGAAGTGTCACTTGCAGTTTAAATATAAAACAAGAAGGCAGATATGGCTGGTGTGCCCAGCAGGAGCAAAGGCCTTGCAGAGCGATGATGCTGAGCACCCACCCACCGACTTTGGGGCCCAAGGGGTGCCCAAGCCCTCTAATTATTAGCAGAGAGATCTTAAACACACTGAGGTGACCACTTGTGGCCTCATTGACAGATGGAGTTGTTCACAGTCCCTGCCTCACTGGGCTGCTGGGAAGACCACCTGAGATAGGCATGGATGGCTCAGTGCCATGCCTGCAGTGTGGACAGACTCCCCAGCCCTGGGGGGAAATAGCCATGCACTCTGGAGCTGTGGCCTAGATGGCTACTGTGTCCCCACTGCATGCTGACATACAAATTGTGTGACTTTAAACACATTTTACCTCTCTACCTTGGTTTCCTCCTCTGTAAATGCAGATCATGGTAGCCTTGTACCACTGGGTGGTGATTAGATGTATTATTGTGTGCAAAGCACTCAGGACAATGCCCACCACTGTTCTCATTTTCTTTTTTTTTTTTTTTTTAATTTATTTATTATTATTATACTTTAAGTTGTAGGGTACATGTGCATAACGTGCAGGTTTGTCAGGAAACAACAGGTGCTGGAGAGGATGTGGAGAAATAGGAACACTTTTACACTGTTGGTGGGATTGTAAACTAGTTCAACCATTATGGAAAACAGTATGGCGATTCCTCAAGGATCTAGAACTAGATGTACCATATGACCCAGCCATACCATTACTGGGTATATACCCAAAGGATTATAAATTATGCTGCTATAAAGACACATGCACACGTATGTTTATTGTTCTCATTTTCATTGCCATGGTTCCTTATCTTCTGCAAGCTCTCCCCTTCCTTGGAGGAGGAGGCCCCAGGCCACTTGCGACCATGAATTCCTGGCCAGGGCATCTGTAGGAGAGCTTCCTGCTCTTCCGCCTGGCTTACAGCGAGCTGCCGCTGGGAGATGCACTCCGTCCATCCGTGACAGCTCCAATCAGCCTGGAACAAAAGAGCACCAGCAGTCCCCTGGCAGCCTTTGCTGGGGGTAATGTGGGGTTCTCCGGAAGGTCACGGGCATTCTATTCTAGTTGTTTATGGAATGGCCTGCTTTGTGGTCAGGTATGTGCACACATGCACACACCCAGCATGGACACTGCTCTGTGAGGGTTCGGTCTGCTCTTTACCCCTTCAGCAAAAGCAGTGTCACCTTGAAGAATATGGGCATGACCTAAAAGGAAGACGTCTCCCACCCCACTCAAGGAAGAAGAGACCTTGAATATTCCTGTTAAGAGGGTTGAGAGTACAACCCATTGAAAAAAACCTGAGCCCCTTGTTAATTGCCTCCTGTTCACACCATCCTCCATTCAGGCATCACAAATTCTTCTAGCAAACATTTAATGAGAGTCCCTTTTCTCTGAAAACTGGCTTATGGGGTGGGGCTCAGAGGGGATTGGGGTTTTGGTCCTCAGCGGAGCTGTCACATAGTGGAGGAGATACACAGTGCCTGAATGACATGGAGGAGGAGGGAAGGTTCGAGGGGCTGGAGGAAGCTGGGAAAAGCGGCAGGCCAAGGGGGTTACTGAGAGGGACAGTTGGTTTTGTATAGAGGGACTTGATTACTGTGATCCTGTCCTTGATTTTAAAATGCACACATCCTTCAAGCCAGCATGTCCACTCCTGGAAATTTATGCTTCAGACCTGTATACGACTGTATTTGTTCAGCACAGATTTTTAGAAACAAAAGACTGGGAACAATGGGAATGTTCATTAATAAGAGAAAAGTAAATAAAAGATTGTATATTCGAAACATGAGACATTTTGAAGTTTTGAAGAAAAGAATAAAATGGATTCCCTGTGGAAAAAAAAAAGGAATAAAGTGGATCTCTATAAAGTGACATGAAAAGATCTCAAAGATCTTTTGTTGAGTGAAAAATACCACAGGCAATATGGAATGTTTCCTTTGGTGGGAAAAAAATGAAGATATAGGGAATCCAGTTAACAGTGCCTATGTTTGAGGACAGGGCCTGGGGTTTGGGAGTGTGATGGAGTAATTTGCATACTCTATTGATGTGTTTTTATATTTTCCCCATCTGTGTGTATGAATTTTTCAACTGAAGGGAAAGAAGAACAGAAAAAGAAATCCCTCCTCTGCATTGTGGCATAGAGAAGGTGTCCCTGGCTCATGGCCAGGTTGGGGGTATTGGAGCACACATTCACAGCCCTACAGCCTGAAAGAATCCTTCCACGCCTCTTCTGGAAGATGCTATAATCTGTCAAATCCCATAGCTAGTAGAACCACCTTATGGCTAATTTTCCAGTATCATTTTGTCTCATAGGAAAAGTTGACTAAAAGCCTCATTTGAATGAAATTCGCACCTCTCTGTCTTGTTACTAGAACCGAAGTTGATTAAGGTAGAAGAAAACAAACTGGATTTCTTAAAAGAGCCATAGCAATTCAATCCAAGAAGCATCTCTTCTTAAGATTCCCTGAACAGAAGAAATGAGCACATTACAATCAGTTCTCATTAATAAGAATCCTTCATTTCGCTGTGACCCCTGTGAGCCTGGATGCAGTGAGTATTGAATTTGTTCTTTGGAATTGGTGGAAGAAAACTGAACAAAATCTCAGGAGCCCTGGGTTCCTGTCCCAGCTTGGGCAACGTGTGTGCAATTTGGTGTGGGTCACCTTCCCTCTTGGGCCCCAGTTTCCTCATTTGTGAAGGGGAGGGCTACTCAGCCCTCCCAGGACATTTCAGATCTGGTATCTCATAGTTTTACAACACTAAATGAAGGCAGAGAGAAGAGGTGGAGGAGAAAATTCCCCAGCCATGGAAAACAAGATGGTGCTGCTGGCTGTGTCTGCCTGAGTATACCTCCTAGACTATGTTTTGAGGGGAGATCATAAATATTAGGATAATTTAAACAACACTGAATTCAAACAGCTCTTGAAGGTTTTCCAGCTCCTCAGTGTTTTTGTTCTTCCCTATGCCCCACCCCTACACTGGCATTTCCACCCAGGTGGGTATAGTTGCTCCAGAGCCCCATCCTCTGAGTTGTCCTGGTTATACCCATTCAATACTGGTTCTAAGTCCTGCAGAAAATCACTGACCTCCTCTGGGGTAAGTAGCCTCTTTCTACTTTTGTGATAATGCTCTTTGGCTCCTGCTACCAGGGCTGGCTTCTAAAGACCAGGATTTTCTAGCTCCAGAGTCCAAAAGTTTCCTAGCTGGTGTTTTCCTACTTTATATCGTATTACTTAAAAAAAAAAAAAGGCAGAAAAAAATTATTTAAAGTACTTACAGAAGGCAGTGGTGGGGATGGGGGAGTGGCTGTGCTATTCATTAGAGCTCCTATAGAGTAATCAAGTCTCTTCATTCCAAAGAGTGTTATTGCCTAGGAATTAATATTAGATCTGATTTTGAAATAAGCCTAATGATGATGACTTTTGGGGGGCCTATATTTTTTGCTCTATTGCATAAAACCCTTTACTCCACTTGGCACGTGGAAGTTAAAAATATGAATTCTACCCTTAAAATCATAGTTATACCCTTCTTGTTAGCTTATTATCAGGCAGAAAAGGTAATTGTACACAAGGACCACAATTAGAGAGGCGAACTTAATGTCATTTCAAATGTTGCTTTTGAAATGAAATAGCCATCCAGGCACAGATGTATATATTTTCAGAAGGCCTTGGGTTCATCAGAAATAGGAGAGCTTGGAAGCACGGACTCTCTGGAGCCTTTAGAGGTTTTTCTGAGAGGCTGGCACTGGGTGCGATGACATGGGCATCTTGGCATATGAACATTTTGTGTAGACCTTTCTTTCTTTCTTGTCTTCTAAGCTACAGCATCCCCTCTGATAGTTTCTGCATTCCTGTCACTATTTACACATGATGAAGTTAGCAACACACACACACACGCAATGTGGTATACCCTGTATTTGTTGTCTATTGCTGTGTAACAAATCACTCGAAAATAGGAAACATTTTGATCTCAGTTTCTGTGGGTCAGGAATTTGGGAGTGGCTTAACTAAGTGGTTCTCTTTTAGGATCTCTCTTGACTCTCATTTTTCTCCCTTTTTCTATGCCCACAGTTTTCTCTCTGCTTGAAGTGCTTTCCCTTGTCTTCCTTTATCAAGTGGCAAGTTTCTATTCATCTCACAAAACCCTGATTAAAATCCCATCCTCTTTTTTTTTCTTTAATCTCCCTTGCTCTCCCGGGCAGTTAGATTTTACCTCTAGAGTCCCATGACATTTGGACATCCCTCTATTAAGACGTTACCTGTTGATTTTTTTAAATGTCTGTGCATGATGGCCAAACCTGTGGGGACCAATATGGTAGCCAGCAGCCCCAGGTAGCTATTTAAATATAAGTTGAAATTAATTAAAATAAAATATTAAATTCAGCTCCTCAGTCACACTAGCCACAATTTAAGTACCCAGTATTCACACATGACTGATGGCTACTGTAATGGACAGTACAGGTTGAGAACCTTTCTATCATCATAGAAAGTTCCATTGGACTGTGCTGGTCTAGAGTGTTAGTTCTTTCAAGTTAGGGGGTGATATGGTTTGGTTGTGTCCCCCCCACAAATCTCATCATGAATTATAATCCCCATAATCCCGACTTGTCCAGGTAGGGACCCAGTGGGAGGTGATTGGATGATGGGGGTGGTTCTCCCATGCTGTTCTCTTGATAGTGAGTGAGTTCTCAAGAGAGCTGAGGGAGGGACCCAGTGGG
Organism: Macaca thibetana thibetana; assembly: GCF_024542745.1. Taxonomy (NCBI): domain Eukaryota; kingdom Metazoa; phylum Chordata; class Mammalia; order Primates; family Cercopithecidae; genus Macaca; species Macaca thibetana. The sequence continues at coordinate 23,413,892 of NC_065597.1, read as the reverse complement.
AGGTGATTGGATGATGGGGGTGATTCTCCCATGCTGTTCTCATGATAGTGAGTGAATTCTCACCAGAGCTGAGGGAGGGACCCAGTGGGAGGTGATTGGATGATGGGGTGGTTCTCCCGTGCTGTTCTCGTGATAGTGAGTGAGTTCTCACGAGAGCTGAGGGAGGGACCCAGTGGGAGGTGATTGGATGATGGGGGTGGTTCTGCCATGCTGTTCTCGTGATAGTGAGTTCTCACGAGAGCTGAGGGAGGGACCTAGTGGGAGGTGATTGGATGATGGGGGTGGTTCTGCCATGCTGTTCTTGTGATAGTGAGTGAGTCCCACGAGAGCTGAGGGAAGGACCCAGTGGGAGGTGATTGGATGATGGGGGTGGTTCTCCCATGCTGTTCTCATGATAGTGAGTGAGTTCTTATGAGAGTAAATGGTTTTATAATGCAGTTCTCCCTGCTCTTGCTCGCTCACACGCGCCTGCCTCCATGTAAGAGGTAGTCCTTCCCCTTCTGCCATAATTATAAATTTCCTGAGACCTCCCCAGCCATGCAGAACTGTGAGTCAATTAAACTGCTTTTCTTTATAAATTACCCAGTCTCAGGTATGTCTTTATCACAGTGTGAAAAAGGACTAAGAGAGAGGGCATGTTTTGTTCATTCAAATATCATTTTTTTTTTTTTTTTGGTGACTTAAAATAGCAAATATTTGACTTGTTCACCTCTGTATTGCCTGGATCTGGGATAGTGTCTGGCTGAATAAATAAACTAGAAAAGTGGTTTCTGGAGGGTCTGAGAGTCTTTATTATTCGAAAAATACTGAGTTTTCATGCTATGCCATACATTGCATATCTGGTCACTGAGCCTGAATGAGAAAGGGGTAACATGGCAGACAGCATTGGTTAATTGGTTTCACCTCCATTATAATACCCTTCTTAGTGCCACCTTCCAGCTAGAGGTGAAAAGGTAACACAACGCAGTGGCCACCAAGAAGTGTAAGTATACATTGGCTATGAAATTCCTGGGAGTTCTTTCATTTTTCCAATATTAGTCTTGTCACAATGACCTTTCTTTTTGCCAGATGATAAAATGTTCCCCTTTCTTCTTATCCCTACTGAAGTGTAGGTATGATGGCCAGAACGGCAACTTCTATTTTATTTCATGAGGTGATAAGTTAACACAATAAAATAACCATGCAAATGATGAAGAAAGGTGTGGTATAATGTCGTGGAGACTTTGCGTGGGCTGTAGACCACGTTTCTCCAGGTTTTTGTAGTTTGAGGAACAAGTACACTCCTGCTTTTAAAGATTGTAGTAGCTGGGTTTTATATCACTTGCAGTCAAATGCAATTCTAACACACAGCAGAATGAGTAGAAACCCTAGTCCTTCCTAATCTGAAGGTATGGAGGATTCTTCTTGAAAGCATAGGCTTAGAACCTCCAGCTGTGTGGAATGCAGCAATGAAAGGCAGAAACATTTCTGAACAAGTGGTGAAATGAAGAATTGGAGATGGAGCTGCCCCCAGAAGGCACTGGAACACAGCTCTCGGGCTTGGCTGGCATGGTGCTCCATGTGGTTGCTCCAGTCTCAGAGTCTTCCGGGTGCTTGTGAAGTGACATCACTGGAGTTGTTTCCGAAGGGTACTCCAGAGCACCGGTACCCATGCTGACCAATGGGATGTGTGAAATTTGTGAAACACGCCATCACGTTAGGGAGGGTCACGCCAGCTCTGGAAACCAGGCAGTCCTTTCTAGCTCTAACCTGCTGCAGTGGCTAGAAATGAGTTGGACAGTTTCTGGGATAACTTTTGACCCCTTCACTTGGCATAGTTTTCATGTATACTTTTGACTTAAAGTGAGCCAGAAAAAAAAAAAAAACTGTATTCTGATACAGTGAAGTTTGTCAATTGATGAGGGTTCCAAAGATAACATTGCTTTTATCTCATCCAGGTCTCTTGTGGACCACATTTTAATGTGCCAGTTAAGTGTTTAAGTAATGAGTATGGTGTGCTTATCGTCCTGGGTATACAAACACTTGTTGAGATGAAATGGAAAGGACAAACAGTGGAAGCTGTCAAACTCCATGCTTGGCAACTCTGTTGTTTGGCCACTGGTTTGGAAGGCTTTGAACCCTTAGTCAGCCTCTAACAGCAGATTGACAACAAGCTAGATTTCCATCAACATACTCCTGATTTGCCAGTATTTTGAGCAATAAATTGCTAGCTAATAAATTTCCCGTAGCTTCCTTTGTAAATGCCAGCGAAAGCCCTAAACATTCCGTGTAGATTTAATTACACATTTAGTGTTTCTGTAATTTTGAATTAATTACATGCCAAGCAGATTTATGTTCTATGTACTTAATAAACCTCCGTAAGTGCCCTTTTAGCAATCAATTGGTATTTAGGACCTGGTTTGGTTTTTAAAAATAATGGTTCACGTCGCTGGGTCTTGTTGTTCCTTCCATATGTTTGGGTGTTGATAGAATTAGAGGCACCAGATGTTGGTACTGAAATGAAAACAGAGTCGCTGTTGGATAGTGGGGTTCAGGGTATTGGGTGAGGAAGGGGGGATGAGATCATATTTGGATGTCAGAAAGCCGGATCATCAGCTTAATCAGCAGGTTGGAGTTTGGTCATTTGTCTGGGACCGTGGTGTGGTTGGAGCAGATGCTGCACTTTGGGAGCAGAGACAGGTCTCGAGAGAGGCACAATGTCTTTCCCATTTCCAGGTGGTTGGTACCTTGATGGTCACTAGGGAGAGTTTTGTTTCTGAAGGTAACTGTCAGGTAACTGAAGTCAGCTTGTTGTATTCTTTCTCAGGGCAATCTTCTTTCCAAGCTCATTGGGAATCTTACTGTATTTATTGGGGTACCCAGCACTGTGCTAAATGTATATGAGTCTTGTCTTAATGTCTTGGTGGATTTTCATGGAAGCCCTCTGGGGTGGGCACATGAGCTGGGGGATGTTTTACAGATGAGGAAACTGAGATCTAGAGAAGCCAAGTCACTTGCCCGGTGAGGAAAGGGTGGAGTTGGGCTCCAGAAGGGGCCAGATGGGCCTCACTCACTTTGTCGTGAAGCATTTGTTCCTATGAACAGAATACCAGATGTTTGTCATTCTTAATTACATTTTTATCTGAAGCTGTTTTTTTTTAACCCGTTGTCTTAGTCTGCTCAGGCTGCTATAACAAGCAACCATAGACTAAGTGGCTAAATAACAACACACATGTATTTCTTCCATTTTGGGAGGTAGAAGTTGGAGGTTAGGAGGCCAGTATGGGCAGACTCTTGGTGAGGACCCTTTTTTTCTGGTTTGCAGACAGCCATTACCTTCTTGCTCTGTCTGCTTATGGCAGAGCAGGAGCAACTGAGCTCTCTGGTCTCTTATTATAAAGGCACTCCTCCCATCCTGGGGATTCCACCCGCATGACTGCAGCTAAACCTAATTAACTCCCAGGGCCTCCATTTCCAAATGCCATCACTGTGGGGATTAGGGCTTCAGCATATGGATTGGGGCAGGAGGTAGGGGCCGATTCAGCTCACAACACTCCTGAATGGGCTGATGCAACTCAAGCTGAGGGGAGAAACCAGAATCTTTCTGGTTTGCGTGACCATCACACTGGCAAGCATTGCAGTATATACTGTGGAGGCACATCTCAGTAGGGAAACAGCCACCTTATTTCATAGAAGCCTGCAGGAGAACTGCTCCTTTGGAACACAACTAGAAGAGGCAGCCCTGTCCTCTGTATGTGAATATACAAGTTGAGTGACCGGGGAATGGAGGCAGGTCCGGGTGATGAGGAAAGGGCCCCTGTGAAATGAAAAAGCAGTTCCTCAGAGTAGGATTGAAATTCCACATGTAACAGAATCACGTCAGTTCTCCCTCTGCAGGGCCAACATCTGATTTCCCCTTTCGTCAAGAGGTCATGAGGCTGGTTTACCGGTGCGGGATAAGGGACACTGCACTGTCACGAGGATGTTCTTTCTCTTTCTCGGTTTGGGTGAATGTTGTGCAGGCAGTTTGTATCCACCTGAGCTCTGCTCTCTACGTCCTGCAGAAAAATGCACGCTGTCAGCTCCTCTCCCGTACCACCTTTACCATTACCGATGGCAACTTTGAAATGGAGCTATGTTAAATAAAAGGAGAAACTTCCCATTTTTGTCTATATTCTCTCTTTATCTGAAAACATAGCCAGGCCTGTGAAATTAAACAGTAACATAGCACACAGCCGTCATTATTGCTAGATAATTGACTACATATCCCGAGTGAAACGAGGGTGGTTACAGAATGGTAAAGTCAATCATGATTTATTAATGGTGGTTACAGAGCATAACAGAGCTATTTATAAATTGAATTTTTTAAATTGAACAACTTTCTATTTATATTTTTAAGGCAAGAGGCAGGGTATATGGGGTAAAACATGTGACATTTAGCTGGTGATGCTGTGTGCATGATTTGGAGATTTTGTTTTTAATTGAGTTCTTTATTAGGTCAACTTTATAATGTGCCTTTATCGTGAACCTTGTTCCTTTGAGTGAAAGCTGCTAAATATGCTAATTATCTCCAATCTGATTTGGGTGAGTGGATATAGCAACTATTAGTGTCTTTATGTGTTCCATAAGGTGCATTTTATTCACACATATATGTGTGTCTTTAAACATCAGAAGAGTACCTGTTCAAATACATGAAAAGAGATGTTAGAAATAACTGGAGGAAGAACAGAGCCATGTAAGCTAAGCTCATGAGACATTTAAATCATGACGTGTTTCATTTTTACTGGACCTGAACTGAAAAGAGAAAGATTACTGAAAAATAAAGAAAAAGATGACTGATATCAGTAATCTATCAGTAATCTCATCAGAGGATGGTTTTAGGCTTTGCTAGTTTTTGAATGCATTTAAACTTTTCTTTCTATTTTTAATTCTTGTGGGTACATAGTAGGTGTATTTGGTCCATTTTCAAACTGTTACAAAATATACTACCTTTATAAATTACTACAGGGTAATTTATAAATAAAAGAGGTTTAATTGACTCACAGTGCTACATGGCTGGGGAGGCCTCAGGAAACTTACAATCAAGGCAGAAGGCAAAGGAGAAGCAAGCACCTTCTTCACAAGGTGGCAGGGGGTGAGAGAGACAGAGAGAGAGAGAGATCAAGATGGAACTGCCAAACACTTTTAAAACCATAAATTCTCACGAGAACTCACTCATTATCATAAAAACAGCATGGGGGAAACTGTCCCCATGATCCAATCACCTCCCACCAGGTCCCTCCTCTGACACATGGAGATTACAACTCGAGATGAGATTTAGGTAGGGACACAGAGCTAAACCCTATCAGTAGGTGTACATATTTATGAGATACATGAGATGATTTGATACAGGCATGCAATGCAATGTGAAATAAACACATCATGGAGAATAGGGTATCATTACCCTCAGCCTTTTAATCTTTGAGTCACAAACAATCAAATTAGACTCTTTATTTAAAAATGTACAATTAAGTTATTATTGACTATATATTATATAGTCACCCTGTTGTGCTATTAAATAGCAGGTCTTGTTCATTCTTTCTAGCTATTTTTTTGAATGCATTTTTACCTTTAAGTTGGACGTTTAACTTCATGCCATCAGTTAGCAACAATCATTTAACTTATTGGAGGCCAAGTGAATTTGATACATTATTTATTTTCAGATTAAAAAGTTCTTAACAGGATTACCGAGTGGACTAAGACAGAACCATTTGCGAGCTTAAGAACACTCTGTTTTTTTCCATGTGTCCTGCTGGCATACACTTTCTCAGTTGTGGGAAATCCTTTTTCTTCCATGACTTCATAGCACTTGAGACCCTTGATCATTTGCATTCCAAGTCACATTTTTATCTATAAGGTTCCTCACTAACTGATCCAGAAGTAAAAATGACCTCTGTGGTAGGGCACTTTTCCCTGGTTTGCCTGTGTCATTTTGTTTTTACCACCATGTGGCTTACCTAGTTCTCACTACCTGTGCTCTGCTCTATGGAACTGCCTGAAAGACACAAAGCTGGAATCAGTGTCTCCTCTCACCCCTTTTGAATAGTTCTTCACAGCTACTTGCAGGCAGTACAAACCATTTTGCTCTTTCACCTCCTTCCCCAAATACCCTTTATTTGCCTGATGTTTGGGTCCCACAAATGCTTGGTGTTTTATGCAGATGTTGCCTCGTGCATGATAAATACAATGGGTGACTGCACATCTGGATTCCTGCAGATCCTCTGCTCAGAGATCATGCCCTCCCATCAGATACTCCTCTTTGCTAGGAAATCAGCAGTGGGCCCTTCCCTTTCTGTGTTTCCATTAATTTTTCCTTCAGCACATCTGATTTCGATTGCAGAGTCTCTGGGTAGAGCTCTGATTAGCTTTTCTCTTGGAGTCGGTCCTCTTGTTGCTTACAAAACGAGTGCAAATCATGAAAACGATCCTAAACCAAATCCACTAGCGGGAAATGGTGTGGGGGAGGCGAATATTGTGGTGGGGTAATACATATTTGAAAACTCGCTGAGTTGGATGCTGTTTGCCAGAGATTCTGCATAAACAGTGGTGATTGTCAGTACGTATCTTTCTTGCAGTATTTCTGCTGGGAACTATTGGGCAGGCCATATCTGGAAGATTTCTTCTCTCTCCTAAAAAAAAAAAGAAAAGAAAAAAAAAAAAAGAAAAAGAAAGAAAACGCATCATCTCTCTGCAGCATCCTACTTATAGCTTCTCCTGCCCACTCAGCATGGACTTGGAATTTTGGCCCCAATCAAACCTTTTGTGTCTTTTAACACAATGGCTGGGCCCCTCTGAGGAGGGATGGGATGAGAGACAATTTTATGCATTGTGTCAGTGTTCCATGATTGGGTCAAGAGTACATCCCTTAGAATAAGAAAAATAGCTTATGGATGAGAACAAAACCATCATTTCAAATCCCCACACAGTCACCCCCACCCACCGTGGTTGGGGCTGACATTTGGGAGCGCCTGGTCTTGGGAAGGAGCACAGTGCTGAACGTGCACTCTCCTAACATCCCGGGTTGGAGGGAAACAGATCTCCCCACCAGCTCTTCTCTGCTCCAGCCAAACTTCCTGCATTCGTCATAAATATTTAAAGCTGCAGTCAAAAAAGTTTACAGATGGGGAAGTAAGGAAACCGAATCATGTCTGCAATGCCTTCTGTGTCCTGGGGTCTGCCTGGTCTATCCTTCAGAATAAGGTCAGCGGCTCATGGCTGAGGAGGAACAGATGGAGGCCTTCAGAGCAGGTCCTTATTCCTAAGGAAAGCTGTTAGCCCCCGTGAGGTGCACGAACCTTTCATTTTACTGTTCTGATTCTGCTGAGAGAGGGGCGGGGAATAGATCCTCGGAAGGAAAGATTTGGAAGCAGCTATTTTACATCCATGCTTTGGAAACCTTGGGTCCACAAGCTTATTCTGAGCACTTGGGCTCTGCCCAGCTCTGTGCAGGAGATGGGGGATGTCGAACTCAAAAGGCACAAGTCCTCCCCTCCAGTAACTCACTTCCAAAGTACAAGGTGGTATATGCTCCAACACAGCGCACTGGAGGTTTATCAAGATATGTGCAAAGTGCTATAGGGGCTTAAAAGGCTGATTCATTCATCCAACCAACCAGGATAAGTAGCTACTATGCGTAAGGCATTGGGCTGGTCTCTGTGGGTGGGGGTCAAAGTTGAGAAAAAAAGACAGGTTCCTGCCTTCATAGGTCTTATAATAAAGTAAGGGTGGTGGTGAAAAACTTATGGGAGAAATAAGGCTTCATCTAGGGAATTACCTTTGTTGGATCTTGAAGGATGCATAGGAGCTTTTCAGGTAAAGTGGATGGTGATTGAAGAGAGGACATTCCTGGCAGAGGGAAGTCAAGAGCAAATGTGTGCAAGTGGCCTGCATGACTAAAGTCGGTAGAAATTTCATGAGTTTCCCCAGACACATGGGGACCCAACAGGCAAGAACCTTGCAGACCAAAAAATACACTTTGGATCTCATCCAAGCTGGGGACTGGTCCAGGACTGTGTTTACTCAGAGATCAGGGCATGTTTTCCTAATATTTCCACCCAGTGGAAACCCCTTTTTCTAATTCTCACAAATACCCTGTATGTTACTCACTATGTTATGAAAACACTGGGCTCTGCTCCACCCTGACACAGAAGGCAGAACTCCTCACTGGGGAGGGGAAGGGAATTGTCTCCGGTCTTGCCTTGTCTGTGGAGCTGACGCTACCTTACCCAACTGTCTAGATGGGTAGTGGCAAGGGGTCTTCTGACACGAGGACTGTTGTCTGAATTCTGCAAGAACAAGGCCCAGCAATGAAAGTTGCATAAGTCCTGGCTCTGGGGTAAAAAAAAAAAAAAAAATGGATGAAATTGCAAGTTAGTAGATTGTAGATGTCATTGTTGGATATGGGTGAGAGGCAGGCTTCATGGTGTGAGCATATACGCTGACTCAGAAGGTCCAACTCTAGCTGAGATGGGTGGCTCACTTTCACAGATAAAATTGTCCTCTGAATATAGGGATGAGTCTGAGACTTAATTTCAAAAATCCCCTTTATTCAACTCCAGTGAAACTATACTAGAATAGGAAAATAATATGTTTTTATGACATGTGAAGTGGGTTTTGAAGATAATCTTTTTTCTGCTCTTTATCCTTTTCTTATTTGAAAAATCTATAGTCTAAGTGCATTGTAGTTTACACAGCATTCTCATATATGTATTTTTCCCAAGAACTTCTTTTTTTAAAATTTTATTTTAGAGATGGAGTCTCACTCTGTTGCCCAGGCTGGTCTCAAACCCCTGGCTTCAAGCAATCCTCCTACTTTGGCCTCCCAATGTGCTGGGATTATAGGTAAAAGCCACCATGCCTGGCCCCAGGAACTTCTTAAAGATCGAGGTGGAGATTCATATGCCCATTGCATGGGTGAGAAAACTCGAAATCGGAAAGATTCTGTGACATACTGTGGCATGTGATTGATTTCGTTTCTATTTTGGCTACCCTGGTTCCTCAGAATGCATGGGGTCTGTAAGAGGCTGTTAGGGATGTGAACCCTGATCTTGAATCCTAATCCATTGTTTTACTGGGTGCCTTGCCCACAGTTTTTGGTGCTGACAGGGCTTCATTCCACTGTTGGGATGCTGTGGCTTCCAGGAACACATTTGTACATTGGGGAAAGCATGTGACTCCTGTCCCCAAAACAATGACTGACTCTGCAGTGGCTTCAGCTCCTGAAGGTAATCACTTGGCAGAGTAGAGGAGTGTGTTGCTGTGATTTAGTTTTATTCTTTGAAGTCACCTATAGTAACTCAATATAGCCTGAAGGAGATTCCCTGAGACTTTGTAAATTGGCTTTTTTGATTCTTGGGTGTGTAACATTCATCCCAAACATGAATACATGGTACTCCAGCCATGGAGAGAAAACTCTGAAATAATTATTTCTCTTCTTACTCACATTTGCTCCAGACTTGTTTTTGAGCCCCTACCAATCCATTGCCTTATTTCTTGCTCTCACCCAATGTTCCAGTTCCCCATTTACCTTTCTGAGATGCTGTTCCTATAGACCATCGTGCACACACTGGGCTGCTGATGGCTCAGCTCTATTTGGAAACTCAAGAAGATGAGTTATCGCCAGTTGAAGTCAATGCTGCAGGACCTGAGACCCGAAGTTCAGTCAGTACACATGCTCATTCCATTTTTAACTATTACTTTCATGTCTGTTGTACCTAGGCCCATAGTGAAGAAGTGGAAGGGAAATCACCTCCTTTCTGAGACAGTATCAAAGGGTGCAGTCTCCAAGGTTCCCATCAATCCTGAGTGTGTCATTCTGTCTCTTCTCACCTCTGTCCACATGTACATAGTTCTTAGTTGGGTACAAACTTCTAAAAGCTGTTGCAGAGTTGGGTTACCCTTGGATTCCCATGACCAGTTTGGACCTAAAGTGGAAATGATTCTATTAGAGTTGTGGAACTTTGCTATATATAGATCCCTCATGAATGGCTTAGTGCCATCCCCTTGGTGGTGAGTGAGAGTTCACGTGAGTTCTGGTTGTTTAAAAGTGTGTGGACCTCCCTCTCTCTCTCTCTGGTTTTACTCTCACCATGTGATATGCAAGCTCCCCCTTGGCCTTCCACCATGACTGTAAGCTCATAGCAAAGAAGCTGCAAAGCAAAAGTATTTCTCTTCATGTGGGAATCATAAACGCTCAGCCTCTCTGTGGCCTGTTCTACCAGAACAGAGATTGCTTCCTGAACCTCTGCTGGATCAAAGCACCTGGGTGTTGGGGGTTGAGGCAAGGGGACCAGCCCGTGCCTTAGAGTGGTTCCTTGGAAAATGAAATGTGGTTCCCAAGATGAGAGCCTCTCAGACATGGCTTAAAGTCAGATGAGTGATTCTGCCTAAAATCTCTGTGGATAGGAGACCACATTCTAGGACTAAGGCCCACTTCCTAGATACCACACTTCCCTGGGCTATAACCACAGCTAATTGCAAATCTAATGCTAAGGGGAAAATATTCAGAATCCCTTTGGTGTTGTCTTTTATTCTGTTTCTTCAAAACGATTGCCCCAGTTATGGGCAAGTTAGGAAGACAGTACAGCTTAGCAGACCCTGGTGTCAGAGTGACTGGGTTGCAGTCCTAGTTTTACCTGTACTAGTTGTGTGACTTTAGGCTTGTGATTTCATCTCTCCATACCTCAGTTTCCTCTTTCTGAAAAGTGGAGAATATCAGCATTACCCACTTGTAAAATGGGCTGAAAATGGTCCCCCAAAGATATCCATGTTAATTCCCTGGAACTTGCAAATGTTAGCTTATTTGGAAAAAGTCTTTGCAGATGCGATTAAGTTAAGAATCTTGAGATGGAAAGATTCTCCTGGATTATCAGGGTGGGCTGTTAATGGCATCACGGGAGTCCTTATGTGAGGGAGGCAGAGGGAAGGAATGTAAAGATGAAGGTAAAACAGAGAGAAATTTGAAGATACTAGCCTTGGAGATTGGAGTGATGCAGCCGCAAGCCAAGGAATGCCAGCAGCCACCAGAAATTGAAAGAGGCAAAGAAAATATTTTTCCTGGAGTTTCCAGAAGGAACTAGCCCTGCTGACATTCTGATTTCAGCCCAGTGAAACTGATTTTGGACTTATGGGCTGTAAAAGAATACATTTCTGTTGCTTAAAGCTACCATGTTTGTGACCATTTGTTAAAGCAGCCACATGAACCTAATACATACCTTCAGAATCCTATTGACAGGGTTTAATAAAATAATGCATATGAAACATTTTTATATAGTCCTTGTCATTATGTCATTACATAATAAGCCCTCAGTAAATATCAGCTAGTATTATGATTTTATTTTGAAACTAGGAGGAAGATTTGCATAGGACAATGGAAACTGATGGGGGGCAGGGGTGGTCACAAGAGTAGGTGTCAAGCCCTGACTGGGTCATTGCCACTAGAAAGCTGAGCTTTTATTTTCTTCTTTAACGAAAGAGGCCGAGTAAGCCCTGCCCTGCTCACCTCCCCCAGTTATGAGGATCAAATGAGTTAATGAATGTGAAAGCGCCTTGCACGTCACCCGCGTAAAACGTTAAGCTTTGGTTACAAAGGCTGGGACCAAGCTGAAGCAACATCATGGGGGCTGGGTGGGAGCTTTGTTCCTTTGGTGCTATGAGGTGAGATCATCTCTTTCAGCTTTTGTTCCTGCCTTTCTGAGCTCATTTGCTGGTTTTTCCCCTAATCCCAGCCCCTTCATCCCCGAGCGGAGCCTCCGATGACAAAGCTCCAATGATCCCGGTCAGCCGTGTGAGCCTTCCCTGGGGCATATTTCTTCTTGTTTCTATTTTTAAGAGGCACAAACAAAAACAAAAACAAAAATACACTAATCTTAAAAATGATTTATAATGCCCATGATAGAGATTAGGTCGATGGATTCCAATTTAACTTTCAGAAGGGTTTGAGATGTTTCCAATGTATTTTTTAGGCCAGAGACCCATGAGATCCAGCATCAGGGTGTCAACTTAGATGAGAACAAGTCAACCCTTGTCAAATGCTTGAAAGTGGTGAATTCATCTGTAAAGATACCCAGCCTCCCAGGAAATGTGCTGTTTTAGCCTGAGTAGGCAAAGGAAAACACACAGGAGGAGAATGGGCCAGTTCTGCCCATAATTTGCTTTGATCATTGCTGTTGTTTCCTCTGCTTTGCATTCCCCAAGATGGTCAAAGGTGTGCACTGTGAAGACATCTCATTGCTGGAGGACTTGACACATTCCTCCAGTTCATTTATTCTGATCTACTTGCCCACTGGAAAATAAAGGACCTCATTCATCAGCATTTATTCATTTAAAAAATACGTATTGAAAACCCACTGCATTCCAGGCACTGTGTTAGGCGCTGGGGAGACAATGATGAATGTGATGCCTGTGGGTATCTGAAGTTTACAGCCTTGGGGGATGAGTCTTGACCAAACAGCAACAGGGCACTGACAGACTGCAACGGAGCAGAAGGGATGCCTGGTGCTGGGAGCACATCCAGTGGTCGGGAGGTTTCTCTGTGGCAGCATGATGGAGCCAGGCCTGAGGGATGGGTAGGGATGGACTGAACCAAAAGGAGAGGGAAACACACGAGATCCAGAGAGAGCAGTGTGTGCAGAGGCCCAAGGGTGGGAAAAATCGCAATGTGTGCGGTGGAAAGCAGAGGAAAGAGAAGAGTTTATGATGAGGCCAAAGGAGTCATTCCAGGGACCAAGATGGTGGCCTTGTTCGCCATCTCAGAGCACACACCACTTGGGGAATAAACAGTTACCTTCCCAGTCCTGCTTTCCTGGAGATGCATTGTGTGAGCCGTCTCTGAGCTTGTCTGATTTCCACGTTGATCTTGACTGAGCATAGAGCCCTTAGAAAGTTTAACCTCGAGGGGGCGGAGCAAGATGGCCGCATAGGAGCAGCTCCAGTCTCCAACTCCCAGCGCGAGCAACACAGAAGACCGGTGATTTCTGCATTTTCTACTGAGGTACTGGGTTCATCTCACTGGGGAGTGCCGGACGATCGGAGCTGGTCAGCTGCTGCAGCCCGACCAGCAAGAGCTGAAGCAGGGCGAGGCATTGCCTCACCTGGGAAGCGCAAGGGGGAAGGGAGTCCCTTTTCCTAGCCAGGGGAACTGAGACACACAACACCTGGAAAATCGGGTAACTCCCACCCCAATACTGCGCTTTAGGAAACAGGCACACCAGGAGATCATATCCCACACCTGGCCAGGAGGGTCCCACACCCACGGAGCCTCCCTCGTTGCTAGCGCAGCAGTCTGTGATCTACCGGCAAGGCAGCAGCGAGGCTGGGGGAGGGGCGCCCGCCATTGCTGAGGCTTAAGTAGGTAAACAAAGCTGCTGGGAAGCTCGAACTGGGTGGAGCTCACAGCAGCTCAAGGAAACCTGCCTGTCTCTGTAGACTCCACCTCTGGGGACAGGGCACAGTAAACTAAGACACACAGACACCTCTGCACAGACGCAAACGACTCTGACAACTTTGAAGAGAGCAGTGGATCTCCCAACACGGAGGTTGAGATCTGAGAAGGGACAGACTCCCTGCTCAAGTGGGTCCCTGACCCCTGAGTAGCCTAACTGGGAGACATCCCCCACTAGGGGCAGTCTGACACCCCACACCTCACAGGGAGGAGTACACCCCTGAGAGGAAGCTTCCAAAGCAAGAATCAGACAGGTACACTCGCTGTTCAGAAATATTCTATCTTCTGCAGCCTCTGCTGCTGATACCCAGGCAAACAGGGTCTGGAGTGGACCTCAAGCAATCTCCAACAGACCTACAGCTGAGGGTCCTGACTGTTAGAAGGAAAACTATCAAACAGGAAGGACACCTACACCAAAACCCCATCAGTACATCACCATCATCAAAGACCAGAGGCAGATAAAACCACAAAGATGGGGAAAAAGCAGGGCAGAAAAGCTGGAAACTCAAAAAATAAGAGCGCATCTCCCCCGGCAAAGGAGCGCAGCTCATCGCCAGCAACGGATCAAAGCTGGACGGAGAATGACTTTGATGAGATGAGAGAAGAAGGCTTCAGTCCATCAAATTTCTCAGAGCTAAAGGAGGAATTACGTACCCAGCGCAAAGAAACTAAAAATCTTGAAAAAAAAGTGGAAGAATTGATGGCTAGAGTAATTAATGCAGAGAAGGTCCTAAACGAAATGAAAGAGATGAAAACCATGACACGAGAAATACGTGACAAATGCACAAGCTTCAGTAACCGACTCGATCAACTGGAAGAAAGAGTATCAGCGATTGAGGATCAAATGAATGAAATGAAGCGAGAAGAGAAACCAAAAGAAAAAAGAAGAAAAAAGAAACGAACAAAGCCTGCAAGAGGTATGGGATTATGTAAAAAGACCAAATCTACGTCTGATTGGGGTGCCTGAAAGTGAGGGGGAAAATGGAACCAAGTTGGAAAACACTCTTCAGGATATCATCCAGGAGAACTTCCCCAACCTAGTAGGGCAGGCCAACATTCAAATCCAGGAAATACAGAGAACGCCACGAAGATACTCCTCGAGAAGAGCAACTCCAAGACACATAATTGCCAGATTCACCAAAGTTGAAATGAAGGAAAAAATCTTAAGGGCAGCCAGAGAGAAAGGTCGGGTTACCCACAAAGGGAAGCCCATCAGACTAACAGCAGATCTCTCAGCAGAAACTCTACAAGCCAGAAGAGAGTGGGGGCCAATATTCAACATTCTTAAAGAAAAGAATTTTCAACCCAGAATTTCATATCCAGCCAAACTAAGTTTCATAAGTGAAGGAGAAATAAAACCCTTTACAGATAAGCAAATGCTTAGAGATTTTGTCACCACTAGGCCTGCCTTACAAGAGATCCTGAAGGAAGCACTAAACATGGAAAGGAACAACCGGTACCAGCCATTGCAAAAACATGCCAAAATGTAAAGACCATTGAGGCTAGGAAGAAACTGCATCAACTAATGAGCAAAATAACCAGTTAATATCATAATGGCAGGATCAAGTTCACACATAACAATATTAACCTTAAATGTAAATGGACTAAATGCTCCAATTAAAAGACACAGACTGGCAAACTGGATAAAGAGTCAAGACCCATCAGTCTGCTGTATTCAGGAGACCCATCTCACACGCAGAGACATACATAGGCTCAAAATAAAGGGATGGAGGAAGATTTACCAAGCAAATGGAGAACAAAAAAAAGCAGGGGTTGCAATACTAGTCTCTGATAAAACAGACTTTAAACCATCAAAGATCAAAAGAGACAAAGAAGGCCATTACATAATGGTAAAGGGATCAATTCAACAGGAAGAGCTAACTATCCTAAATATATATGCACCCAATACAGGAGCACCCAGATTCATAAAGCAAGTCCTTAGAGACTTACAAAGAGACTTAGACTCCCATACAATAATAATGGGAGACTTCAACACTCCACTGTCAATATTAGACAGATCAACGAGACAGAAAGTTAACAAGGATATCCAGGAATTGAACTCATCTCTGCAGCAAGCAGACCTAATAGACATCTATAGAACTCTCCACCCCAAATCAACAGAATATACATTCTTCTCAGCACCACATCATACTTACTCCAAAATTGACCACGTAATTGGAAGTAAAGCACTCCTCAGCAAATGTACAAGAACAGAAATTATAACAAACTGTCTCTCAGACCACAGTGCAATCAAACTAGAACTCAGGACTAAGAAACTCACTCAAAACCGCTCAACTACATGGAAACTGAACAACCTGCTCCTGAATGACTACTGGGTACATAACGAAATGAAGGCAGAAATAAAGATGTTCTTTGAAACCAATGAGAACAAAGATACAACATACCAGAATCTCTGGGACACATTTAAAGCAGTGTGTAGAGGGAAATTTATAGCACTAAATGCCCACAAGAGAAAGCAGGAAAGATCTAAAATTGACACTCTAACATCGCAATTAAAAGAACTAGAGAAGCAAGAGCAAACACATTCGAAAGCTAGCAGAAGGCAAGAAATAACTAAGATCAGAGCAGAACTGAAGGAGATAGAGACACAAAAAACCCTCCAAAAAATCAATGAATCCAGGAGTTGGTTGTTTGAAAAGATCAACAAAATTGACAGACCGCTAGCCAGACTAATAAAGAAGAAAAGAGAGAAGAATCAAATCGACGCAATTAAAAATGATCAAGGGGATATCACCACCGACCCCACAGAAATACAAACTACCATCAGAGAATACTATAAACACCTCTACGCAAATAAACTGGAAAATCTAGAAGAAATGGATAATTTCCTGGACACTTACACTTTTCCAAGACTAAACCAGGAAGAAGTTGAATCCCTGAATAGACCAATAGCAGGCTCTGAAATTGAGGCAACAATTAATAGCCTACCAACCAAAAAAAGTCCAGGACCAGATGGATTCACAGCTGAATTCTACCAGAGGTACAAGGAGGAGTTGGTACCATTCCTTCTGAAACTATTCCAATCAATAGAAAAAGAGGGAATCCTCCCTAACTCATTTTATGAGGCCAACATCATCCTGATACCAAAGCCTGGCAGAGACACAACAAAAAAAGAGAATTTTAGACCAATATCCCTGATGAACATCGATGCAAAAATCCTCAATAAAATACTGGCAAACCGGATTCAGCAACACATCAAAAAGCTTATCCACCATGATCAAGTGGGCTTCATCCCTGGGATGCAAGGCTGGTTCAACATTCGCAAATCAATAAACATAATCCAGCATATAAACAGAACCAAAGACAAGAACCACATGATTATCTCAATAGATGCAGAAAAGGCTTTTGACAAAATTCAACAGCCCTTCATGCTAAAAACGCTCAATAAATTCGGTATTGATGGAACGTACCTCAAAATAATAAGAGCTATTTATGACAAACCCACAGCCAATATCATACTGAATGGGCAAAAACTGGAAAAATTCCCTTTGAAAACTGGCACAAGACAGGTGGGATGCCCTCTCTCACCACTCCTATTCAACATAGTGTTGGAAGTTCTGGCTAGGGCAATCAGGCAAGAGAAAGAAATCAAGGGTATTCAGTTAGGAAAAGAAGAAGTCAAATTGTCCCTGTTTGCAGATGACATGATTGTATATTTAGAAAACCCCATTGTCTCAGCCCAAAATCTCCTTAAGCTGATAAGCAACTTCAGCAAAGTCTCAGGATACAAAATTAATGTGCAAAAATCACAAGCATTCTTATACACCAGTAACAGACAAACAGAGAGCCAAATCAGGAATGAACTTCCATTCACAATTGCTTCAAAGAGAATAAAATACCTAGGAATCCAACTTACAAGGGATGTAAAGGACCTCTTCAAGGAGAACTATAAACCACTGCTCAGTGAAATCAAAGAGGACACAAACAAATGGAAGAACATACCATGCTCATGGATAGGAAGAATCAATATCGTGAAAATGGCCATACTGCCCAAGGTAATTTATAGATTCAATGCCATCCCCATCAAGCTACCAATGAGTTTCTTCACAGAATTGGAAAAAACTGCTTTAAAGTTCATATGGAACCAAAAAAAGAGCCCGCATCTCCAAGACAATCCTAAGTCAAAAGAACAAAGCTGGAGGCATCACGCTACCTGACTTCAAACTATACTACAAGGCTACAGTAACCAAAACAGCATGGTACTGGTACCAAAACAGAGATATAGACCAATGGAACAGAACAGAGTCCTCAGAAATAATACCACACATCTACAGCCATCTGATCTTTGACAAACCTGAGAGAAACAAGAAATGGGGAAAGGATTCCCTATTTAATAAATGGTGCTGGGAAAATTGGCTAGCCATAAGTAGAAAGCTGAAACTGGATCCTTTCCTTACTCCTTATACGAAAATTAATTCAAGATGGATTAGAGACTTAAATGTTAGACCTAATACCATAAAAATCCTAGAGGAAAACCTAGGTAGTACCATTCAGGACATAGGCATGGGCAAAGATTTCATGTCTAAAACACCAAAAGCAACGGCAGCAAAAGCCAAAATTGACAAATGGGATCTCATTAAACTAAAGAGCTTCTGCACAGCAAAAGACACTACCATGAGAGTGAACAGGCAACCTACAGAATGGGAGAAAATTTTTGCAATCTACTCATCTGACAAAGGGCTAATATCCAGAACCTACAAAAAACTCAAACAAATTTACAAGAAAAAAAACAAACAACCCCATCAAAAAGTGGGCAAAGGACATGAACAGACATTTCTCAAAAGAAGACATTCATACAGCCAACAGACACATGAAAAAATGCTCATCATCACTGGCCATCAGAGAAATGCAAATCAAAACCACAATGAGATACCATCTCACACCAGTTAGAATGGCAATCATTAAAAAGTCAGGAAACAACAGGTGCTGGAGAGGATGTGGAGAAATAGGAACACTTTTACACTGTTGGTGGGATTGTAAACTAGTTCAACCATTATGGAAAACAGTATGGCGATTCCTCAAGGATCTAGAACTAGATGTACCATATGACCCAGCCATCCCATTACTGGGTATATACCCAAAGGATTATAAATTATGCTGCTATAAAGACACATGCACACGTATGTTTATTGCAGCACTATTCACAATAGCAAAGACTTGGAATCAACCCAAATGTCCATCAGTGACAGATTGGATTAAGAAAATGTGGCACATATACACCATGGAATACTATGCAGCCATAAAAAAGGATGAGTTTGAGTCCTTTGTAGGGACTTGGATGCAGCTGGAATCCATCATTCTTAGCAAACTATCACAAGAACAGAAAACCAAACACCGCATGTTCTCACTCATAGGTGGGAACTGAACAATGAGATCACTCGGACTCAGGAAGGGGAACATCACACACCGGGGCCTATCATGGGGAGGAGGGAGGGGGGAGGGATTGCATTGGGAGTTATACCTGATGTAAATGACGAGTTGATGGGTGCAGCACAGCAACATGGCACAAGTATACATATGTAACAAACCTGCACATTATGCACATGTACCCTACAACTTAAAGTATAATAATAATAAATAAATTAAAAAAAAAATAAAAAAAAAAAAACAAAAAAAATAAAAAAAAGAAAGTTTAACCTCAAAGGCAGATGATCCGTAACTCGGGCCTATTCTAGGTCTCCTTTTGGCCTTCTTCAGAAATAGGGGTTTGTCTCTATTTTTTTCCCTTCAGGTCTTAGTTTCTGTTCTGAACTAAGATTTCTTGCTCTGGTCTTTAACTTCTCTCTGTCTCTAGTTTCTCCATTCATTCAACAATAAATATATATATATAAATAAACATACTATATATTATATGTAATATTATATAATATGTATATATTATATAAATATACAAGTATATATAAGTACATATAATTATATATTATAATTATAATATATATTATATAAATTATATATAATATTGTGTATATATATGTATGTATGTATATTTTGAGATGGGTCTTGCTCTGTTACCCAGGCTGAAATGTAGGGGCACGATCTCAGCTCACTGCATCATTGCAACCTCTGCCTCCGGGATTCCAGTGATTCTCGTGCCTCAGCTTTCCAACTAGCTGGGATTATAGGCACACACCACCACGACTGTCTAAGTTTTGTATTTTTAGTAGAGACGGGGTTTTGCCATGTTGGCCAGGCTGGTCTCGAACTCCTGACCTCAAGTGATCCACCTGCCTTGGGCTCCCAAAGTGCTGGGATTATAGGTGTGATCCACCGTGCCTAGGCCTCATTCAACAAATATTTATTGAGCCCTTATCACATGACAGCACTGGTCTAGGCCTTGGAGATGCTTTGCTGAGGATAAGAAGGCCTGCTACCAGCTCTCATGAAGCTGAAGTCCTGTGCTAGGGAGAGGGCTATTGGTCTTTACAATCAGATATCACTTTCCCCTTTGCTCATTCATTGTCCAAACCTCCTGCTGTCATCCTCCATGGATCCCCACCTTACCTTATCACAGGAGCTTGGAGATAGGGCAGACTCTAGACCATCTGCAGTGGACAGCACCATCCTCTCTGGATTAGCTCCCAGCTCTGTTCTCTTCCTTCTTGGCTTTCTTGCCACAGTTTAAGGCTGGAGCTGAGATATTACAAGTATCTTGCTGACATCCACCACCCTGTGCTGTGACTCCAGGTGCTCAGAAAAGCTGCCTTCATTGTTATTTTCCTCTGGGCACATGTCCCTGCTCACCATTGGCAAATCTTCTGAAGGCAGCATTAGAATCATCCAACAATAGCTTATTCTCACTGGCCAGCAGTTAATGAACTATTGCTGGGGATGGTTAATGCCCTGTGAAATCAGTCATTAATTGTAGAAACAACTGATTTCGGAGAGGTTGAGGCAATTATTAAAGCTGTTTATGATGGTGTTGGTATAACAAAACACACTGCCATGCTGCCCATTCATCATAAGGAGAAAAGCCAGCGCCATAGCTTTGAAGTTTTTCCCTAACAGGGAGTGGTCATGGCTGCTGAGCTCCATCAGCCCCTGCAGCCACACTCCTAAAACCGTGGCTACACACACTGGAAGTCAGCAACAGTTCTCCTTCGGGGGAAGAAGAGGTTCACCTGCTAATGGCCGGCAGAAGGAGGCAGCATCGGATAATGGATGAAGCTGTTCTCGGGCGGTGGCTGTTCCTGGTTGTGGTGGCTTCTGAACGGCAATCCAGGGAACTGCTGAGGGACAGTGAGGTTTCTCCAGGTGGTCTCTGAGATGGCATCGAAAGTGATGATTCTGAGGCTTTATTTGTTTTGTTTCTGGGGAGAATTTAAAATAAGCTGGTCCCTTTGTTAGTAGTGCATCTAAAACACATTTATTCATTTGCTCCAAAATGCAAGTTTGCCTCCTGACAGCTTAGAAGTCAGTCACATTAATAGAAACCAATAATAGTCGTTCTCTGAGCTACCTTTATCACGGCAGGGTAGATTTTCAGCTTCCCACCCTTTAGTCTCCCAGGTATTTCTGCAGCCCTGGGGAGTGTTTTGTATAAACACTTGAAGAAGTCCTAAAAGGCTCTAATCCTATTGTTCTTGACATCCTCAGCCAAGGTGGTGTGTAGGAATGTTTCTCCTTTAGTCACCCTGCATTCACACCTACTGGGTCTGCATCAGGCACTGTCACCCATAATATCCAGAGAGAATGGTGACCATGAAAGGATATTAACAGGCAGAATTGCAGAACTCTTATTGTGATTTTGCAAAAATCATCTAGGCCACAATTGGGTAAGGATGCCAGGTGTATGCTCATAGCAGGCTGGTTTATAATATTGAAATATTGGAATTGCTCTATACGATCAATCACATAAGGCTAGAAAAGTACATTTTGGTACATCAATATGGTAGAATATTGTGCAGCATTTAATACAATTATTAAAATCTATGCTTACTGACATAGGAAAAAAGTGCCCATGGTATATTATTGAGTGGAAAAAAGCAAGGAACTATATATGCTTCATCCCATTTTACTGAAAATGCACACACATGTGGGTGCGTGCACGTGAAAGGGTCTCTGTTGATACATCCTAATATGTTAACAGTGGTTATTCTGGGAGAGTGAAGATGACTTTGAAATTCCTCCTTATACTTTTGAATGCTGTCTGAGTTTGTTGCAATGAGCATGTCTTGATTTTATAATAAGAAAAAAGTCTTTTTGTTAACATTTAATGGAAACCTGTTCTATTTTATTCATTGTGATAAAATGATGTCCTATCAGGATTTCCTAAAGCTCTTTATGTTACTTGCCTTTATTGGCCAAATTCATATGGAGTACTATTAGGAAAAAAACAATTTTAAATTTAGAAAATTATGAAATGTCCAAAGAATTTTAAAGCTTAAGTTGTGAAAGTAGAAAAATCAATGACTTGCAATTTCTTATTACGTTATAAATCAAAACTAAAGACTGGGCAACATCAGAGCAAGTAGATGGGGTGGGTGGGGCATATGCCAACTGGAGCAAGGATACAGGGGAGGGCTGGGGAGCGACAGCCCTATAAAGGTAATGTTTGTGCAGCGATGGTGGGTGCCGAGGATGTATAAGGTTCTGTAGGTCACAGGAGTGATTTTTGGCCACACGAGTCTGAGAATTTATGATGACTGAATTTTTCACTCTGCCATTAATTTTGAGTTTTCTGAATTTGCCCATAATTCCAGATCCAGCCTTGCCTTTCCCTGGGAATCTTCTCTCCTGTCTCTGAATGTTGGAGGACTTCTGCTTCGCCCCTTTGCTGAGAATTAACTGTATCAGATACCCAAGAAAATGATCATTTCCAAGTCTCCTTAAATGAGCTCTTTCTCTTGTTAAACATCATCGCATACACATCTTATTTTAAAATACTGCGGCACAGTTGAGATTTCACTGAGTGGTGTTTTCAAATTCCAATGCGAGGAGTTGTCTCTTTAACAAAATTTGATGCAAAGTGCAAAACCTGAAACCTGAAATAAAGACCATGAATCAAGTTTTTATCTAACTTATGAAGCACCTGGAGGAAGAGAGCAGAAATTATTTAAAACACATTGTACAAAATTAAATATGTTAGAAGAATTACCTTTGGGGAGGAATATAAACAACAAATATACAGTACACTTAAAATTATCTTTGTCATCATGGCCAGAGGGGAATTCTGGAAAAAAAAAAAAAGCTACAACACAGTAAACATCAATATCGTCCTATTAATGGCTGAGCAAAAAGAATATTCCACAAATTACATTTTTTTCTATTAAAGAAAAAGCCTGTATATTGTCAGAAGTTTTCTAGCTTTGAGCAGATAGGTTATGAATAGAATAGTAAAGTGAAATCAATGCAAGACATATCCTAGTGGGAAGTAGAGGTATTCCTAATAAGAATGTTGCAAGACCCAGGTCAAAAACCAAAACCAAACCAAACCAAACCAAACTGGGTAACCCCCAAATTATCCCTTTAGAGTGTATCTCTTTACCAATGATGTAAACGATTTGTTCTTTATTATCTGCCCTAGTGCAGTTTTAAAATAAGTTCCTTCATTGTTTCATGTATCTATATTTTGTTTCTCCAGCAAGATTTCAGTCTATTCAGGGGAGGGGCAATTTGCTCTGCTTGTCTTGTGTTTCCAATCACTTTTGTTGTCAGGAGAGCTGAAGGCATGGCAGGTGCTTCCCAGTTATTGATTCACTGGGCAAGAAGGAGTCTGAATCAGAAAAGAATAGCTTTAGCATGGCTTGCTAGTTCCAGTTGGTTGTTAATAGCTTCTTAAAGCCTCTAGTTAAGAAAGATTCTGGGCCGGGCGCGGTGGCTCAAGCCTGTAATCCCAGCACTTCGGGAGGCCGAGACGGGCGGATCACTAGGTCAGGAGATTGAGACCATCCTGGCTAACACGGCGAAACCCCGTCTCTACTAAAAACACAAAAAATTAGCCGGGCGAGGTGGCGGCGCCTGTGGTCCCAGCTACTCGGGAGGCTGAGGCAGGAGAATGGCGGGAACCCGGGAGGCGGAGCTTGCAGTGAGCTGAGATCTGGCCACTGCACTCCAGCCTGGGTGACAGAGCGAGACTCCGTCTCAAAAAAAAAAAAAAAAAAAAAAAAAAAAAAAAAAAGAAAGATTCTGAAGATGAGTTTGGGTTGAACAGAAAGAAGATGTGGTTGATGGATAATGTCTGCCAAGGGCACAAGAGTGGTGGTACTGATGCTGTGTGCAGTCCCTGACCGTGAGTCAACCAGCCCTGGAGCTACCACACTTCTGGACTCTGTTATATTAGATAGACACATCTCATTATTTAATGCACTATTAATATGTTTTTCATACTTGTAGTTAAAAGCTTCCTATATCATAGAATCTCCTATTCACCAATCCTAAAACTTCAACAGAAGTTTGACTCAGAAATTATAATTTTATTTCTACAAGTGAATTAGAATATTTTAATGAAAAGCCACATACAACACATGATTAGAAAAAATTCTCAAATATTCTTTTAATATTCTCTCTTTTTTTTTTTTTTGTGACGGAGTTTTGCTCTTGTTGCCCAGGCTAGAGTGCAATGGTGTGATCTCGGCTCACCACAACCTCCGCCTCGCAGGTTCAAGTGATTCTCCTGCCTCAGCCCCCCAAGTAGCTGGGATCACAGGCATGCACCACCACACCCAACTAATTTTATATTTTTAGTAGAGACAAGGTTTCTCCATATTGGTCAGGCTGGTCTTGAACTCCCGACCTTGGGTGATCTGCCTGCCTCGGCCTCCCAAAGTGCTGGGATTACAGGCATGAGCCACCACGCCCGGCCTCAAATGTTAGTTTTTGTCCTTACTAGTTGAGTAACTCCTGTGTAAGTTTCCTTAAAACTCTTCAAATCTCTGTTTTCTCATTTGTAAAAATGGAACAAGATATATCTCACATAATGATGGTAAAATTTAGATACCTCAAGCACACAGGCACTGAACACATCTGGCATGCAGGTGACTCATAGTAGCTGTGTCACCCACACCAGGCTTCTTTCCTTCTCCTGACCTTGGTGAGGAGGTCCAACCTCTATCACTTGGTAAAAACATTCACTGTGAGGCCGGGCATGGTGGCTCATGCCTGTAATCCCAGAACTTTGGGAGGCAGGGCGGGTGTATCACTTGAGGTCAGGAGTTCGAGACCAGCCTGGCCAAAGAGATGAAACCCCATCTCTACTAAAAATAAAAAAATTAGCTGGGCGTGGTGGTGTGTGCCTGTAATCCCGGCTACTCAGGAGGCTGAGGCAGGAGAATCACTTGAATCCCGGAGGCGGAGGTTGCAGTGAGCTGAGATCACGTCACTGCACTCCAGCCTGGGCAACAGAGTGAGACTCCATCTCAACAAACAAACAAACAAACAAACAAACAAACAGACTTCACTGTGAAGTCCTGGAGTGAGAGAGCACACAGTCTTTCATTTTGGACTGTTGGATTTCTTTGCAAAATTGCCTGGTGATTCTGGCATCATATCCCTTTAGGTCTGGTGTAGCTAAAATGCAATCTAATCAGGAAAATAAATTCAATGCAAACTAATATACAATTTGGAAACCTTCTGAGAGTAGATGCATTTTACACTTTGGAAGATTTTTGTCTTATTTTATTACAGGCCTGTATCTTCTGATAAATTAAAGGGAGATGAGTTGTTTCTGAGCCAAAGAAACCCTTACAGTGAAATTAAAATTTAAATCCTTTCTGCGTTTGCTCTGTCAGACTGATGGGGCTTTGTCAGAAAGGACTTGAGCTATGTGACTCTGTTTTATATTTTTATTTTTTTTCTTGGTCTAAGAGGCCCTTATTGACTTTTTCTGTAATTTTGTTAGTCTGTTACTAGGATATTGTTCTCTAATATAAAGGAAAAGGCGAAAGCTGTAGGGAGAATGATTTAAACCTCAAAAATTGATTCAACAGCAAGTAGAATTTCATAATAACTAAGATAATGGGTATGAAATGTAGCTAGATTTGGGTGTTAATCCTGTCCTTGCCACTTAACAGCTGGGTTACCTTGAGCAAATTGTCTACCTCTTCAAGCCTCTGTTTCCACATCTGTAAAATGGAGATGATGCTTGTAATGTATAATCATTGCTTTGTAAAAACCTCCCTAAATTTAGTGGCTTCAAACAAAACTCACTTAAAAAAAATTCTCAAGCATCTGTGTCAGATGCCTGCAGGTCTTGGCTGACTCCCCCATGTGACTGCAGGGTGCTGGGAGGCAGCTGCTCCACATGCCCCTCATCCTCTTGGAGGAGCAGGCTAGCTGAAGCGTGCCCCTCTCGTGGCAATGGCAGAGGGGGCAAAAGCATGAGCTCAACAAACGAAGCATTCATCCAGCCCTTTGTCAATCCTGCTAACATTTCATTGGCCAAAGTAAGCTACACGGACAACCAACCCCACAGCCGAGGAGCAAGGATTATGCTTCTCCCATAGGGCTGGTTACTGGGGGGGTAAACAATCACCAATCTGTTACCAGGTAAATACCAGGCTTATAAGGTTGTTATTAGGATTGAATGAAATAATAAAGTAAAGTATTTTGCAGAGTTACTGGAGCTTCCTGAGTGCTAAAACAGGACAGCTGTTAATTCTACCTACCATTGCCACCATAACAAGGTATATTACATGCTCCTAGTTAGTACAAGTAATGAAAAAAGGACATTATCAAAGCAAAAAACAATCTGTAAATATGGTGCTTTAAAATACGTCTGCAAAATTTTTGATACTTGTCCATTCAGAAAGTGGGGTCTACGTTCTTTCTTTTGAGTGAGGATTAGATTTAGTGACTCTTTACAGGAACCAATAGAAAAAAAAAAAAAGTGGAAATGCAATGCCAGAGACTAGGTCCATGTAACCAAGGTCCAGTTTTGGTCAATGGAACATGAGGCACATTTTCTGGGAGGGTATCTGGGAAACCTTTAGCTTTCCTAATAAAACATAAAAAGATGAGGTTGGTGTCACCCTTGCACCACTTCTTGCCTTTGAGGTTGACACTGTTTACGGCAACAGGTGTCATTTTGTGACCAGAAGGGTAGAGTCAAGAGAATTACAGAGGTTCCCTTGTTGATATGATTACGTAAAACCAACATTACCTACTTCCAGATTTATTTTTATGTGAAACAATTAGTTGGGATTGGCCAGGTTTTCTGTTGCTTATACCTAAAAATATTCCAAACTCATAGAACATGAGTGGAATAGGCTGAATAATGGCCCTCAGAGATGTTTATTATCTTCACATACAGAACCTGTGAATGTTACCTTCTTTGGCAAGAGGGACTTTGCAGGCATGATTAAATTAAGAATCTTGATATGGGGAGATGATGTCAAGTTATATGGATGGCCCCTAAATGTAGCCAAAAATGCCTTTATAGATGAAGGGAGAGGGACATTTGTCTAGATGAGGACAAGGCAAAGTGCTGGTGGAAGCAGAGATTGGAGTGATACAGCCACAGCCAGGGAAGGCAGGCGGCCACCCCACATCAGAAAAAGTGAGCAAAGGATTCTTCACTGGAGCCTCCAGAAGGAACTAGCCCTGTCCACACCTGGGTGCTTCACCAGAGTGAAGTGGGGAACACTGAGGTGATCTGGGTGAGGTCAGGGAAGGCTTTCCTGAGGAAGACATAAAAAAGTGAGCTGGCGTTAGCTTGATAAAGAGCAAGGAGGGAAAGAATGAAACATATTTATTTGAAGCTTCTTATGGGCCAATCACTAGGTATGCCAACCAATGAATTCTCACAATTATCGTGTGAAGAAGATGCCGTTGTTATTTCCATTTTGCACATGAGGAGAATGAGGTGGCTTCTCCCCTCTTCTTGGTCTCCTCCTTCTTCCCTCATCTTTTCTCCCTCTTCCTCCTCTTTCTCTCCATCCTCCTCCTCTCTCCCTCCCTCCTCTCCTGTCTCTCTCCCTCCTTCTCTTCCTTCTCTTTCTCCTCCCTCTGTCCCTCCTTCTCCTCCTCCTTCTCTCTCTTCTTCTCATTCTCCTTCCTCCATCTTTCCTTCTCTTCTTCCTCATCACTTTTCCCCTGGCCCCTACCCTTCCCTTCCTCTTTCTCTTCTTCTTCCTTCTTCCTCCTCATTTTCTCCTTTTCCTCTTCCTCCATCTTTCTTCCTTCTCTTCCTCCTTCTACCCCTCCCCCTCCCCCCTCCCCTCCTCCTCCTCCCCCTTTCCTTCTCTCCCCTTCCCCCTCTTCTTCCTCCTCTTGCTTTTGCTCTCCTTGTGGTAATTAGAGAGGAAAAACATGTGACATTAACCTCTATGCATTTGACACTGTGTAGGCACCTGATGCATGCTGACTTACACGTCACATGGGAGTTTGCACTGAGTTCATGTAAAAGTTTGTGCTCTTGCACACACACACACCCTCACCCCCACATGCACACGCATGATTTCAGGACTTGGACATTTTTTACTTCTGAAAAAATGACCACAGTCTTGACAAATGCTTCAGGAGAGAAAAACATTTCTCTTTTGTGCCATGATTTGCTCAAAGGCAGATGCAGAGTGTTCGTTCAAATGCTTCCTCTCCCCTGATTATCTTGTACAAAGCTCTCCATTTGGGAATAGTTGCAGGTTTCCTTGTCATTCTCCGGCTCTGGTTCATAGACAAATGGATCATTTATTAAGGCACACTTCAAAATCAGAGTGCCCTCAGTTAGAAATGGTTCTGTCTTTTAATTCAGGCATAATCCTAATAGAGACACTGCTCTCAGGGCTGAGGAATCCTTGTAGGATTCTTTGATCAAGGGACACTTTTGAGTTCAGTGGCTTCAGCTGTCCAAGCCCTAAAAATAACAGTGGAGCCATTTACTATCTGGAAATGTCGATTTCGGTCATTTCCAGTGAAAGAAGCATATACCTGTACCTGTATTTGAGATCAGGGGAAAAAGAGGGAACAGGAATAGCGTTGTGGTGTATTTCCAACATGTGGCAATGCGACCCTTGCTCGTATGCCAATAACTTTAGGTGGTGTTAAATTACATCTGAAGGCATTTGACACCCTGCTCATTTATTAGCCATCTTAGAACTATCTTTCTGATTCTATGAGATGAAAGTTTCATTTTGGTATGTTATGCTTCTCAAACTCTTATAAACTTTTGTGTTTAACAGAGAGATTTAGTCTTTACCTAAGACTGAAAAGCCCTCTGCTCTGCCAGCCTCCCCTTCCTCACTCCCGCATCCCTACTCATTGCCACTTCTCTCTCCTTATTTCCCTCAGTCTTTTGCTGCCACCGCTCTTTGCTGTTTGTTACACACACAGCCCATTCCCACCTCGGAAACTCAGCATACTTCATCCCCTAGGCCCCGGAGTGTTCTTCCCCCAGAAATCCATGTGGCTCAATCTCTCACCTCCCTCTAATCTTTAATCAAACACTGCATTTTCTGTGAGGGTGGCTCTGTCCACCCTATTTAAGACAGCACCACCCCCTTCCCCCCATCTCCAACATTCTCTCTCTTCTTGCTCTGCTTTATTTTGGAGCACTATTCAACATCCAAAATATTACAAAGTTACTCGTTTACTGGGTGTCTCCTCCAGGAGTATATAAGCTTCATAAATTCAAGAGTTTTTGTCAGTTTGGCTCACTGCCATATTCCTAGAACTTGAAGAACAGTGCCTGGCAAATAGAAGATGCACATGAAAAATTTTGTTGAATGGATGAATGAGAGAGTTGGTTTTTGACTTTGGCAAGTGGGAGCATTAAGTTAGAGTTTAGTAACAATGCTGTGTTCCATTGTGGCTATTGGTACCTGTGCCTTTTATTTTGAGCAAGTGACATTAACATCTGAGCCCACAATTCCTGGTCTGAAATCCCTTTAAAAGTCCATATTCTTATTCCCCAACAATCTGTTGAAGCTGTGTCATTCATGGCATTATTTAACATGTTCTTGGGATTGTTCACAGTCCAGATGAAAAATGCATATTTTGAGTCCTTATATCAATAGAGGCTTTTCATTTTTTTAAATGAGTTTTTCATGTACAGTCCGTGTTTTTCATGATCTTGGGGATAAAATTGGTTGACAAGAGAGCTGTGTGCTTTTTATTTCTGCCTTGCCTCAAACTTAACCAACAGATTCGCCAATAAAATTTAGATTTGAACTGTGCCCCAAGCACCACCTTGGAAGTTGGAGTTCGGCGATGGGCTTGACTAAGATCTGGCCTGTGAGGCCTGGGCAGACACTCAGATAACTGATTTTGCAGAAACACTAGTGTCAAAAAGATGGAGAATGGTGGAAAAATCCTCAGGAAGGCAAGCAATCTGAGGCCTGAATTTGAGAATGGTTTGGAGGAAGAATGCTGTAATTCTAATTAAACAAATTCTCAGATGCATCTGAACT
Source organism: Macaca thibetana thibetana (assembly GCF_024542745.1). Lineage (NCBI taxonomy): Eukaryota > Metazoa > Chordata > Mammalia > Primates > Cercopithecidae > Macaca > Macaca thibetana. The sequence goes on along the minus strand of NC_065597.1, from coordinate 23,384,072 downwards.
CTCCACACCCAATGATGGACAGCTACCCAATTAATTCATTATGCAACACATTTATTGAGCTGCTACTATGTGCCAGGCATGTGCTGAGTGCCAAGCTCCCAGTGATGGAGAAGCAGAAAAGGTTCTTACCTTCCTAGAGCCTAACATTTGGAGGGTCAGATGACAAACACATCAACACACACAGTAATCATTTGTAACCCCTCATTACAAACTGGGATGAGATCGTTGAAGGAAAAGTTCAGAAGAATCAGTAGAAATTAACAACACAGGTGAAGAACTGCAACTTAGCTTGGTGGTGAGGACATCCAGGAGGCAACTCAAAGTCCCACCAGGCCACATTGTCCCTTTCCCTTCCCCTAACAGCCCTTCATGTCTCTCTTCCACCGGCAGTTCCTTCCTATCCTTCTGTTACTCATTTTCTGCTCCTAAGCCAGTGGTTTCCCAGCCTCTTTTTTTCTTTCTTTCTTTTTTTTTTTTTTTGAGACGGAGTCTGGCTCTCTCACCCAGGTTGGAGTGCAGTGGTGCGATCTTGGCTCACTGCAACTCTGCCTCACCGGTTCCAGTGATTCTCTTGCCTCAGCCTCCTGAGTAGTTGGGATTACAGGCACACACCACCACGCCTTGGCTAATTTTTATAATTTTAGTAGAAACGGGGTTTCACCATGTTCATGTCAGGCTGTTCTTGATCTCCTGACCTCGTGATCCACCCACTTCGGTCTCCAAAAGTGCTGGGATTACAGGCGTGAACCGCTGTGCTCAGCCTCCCAGCCTCTTTAACATCCAGGGGAGTTGCTGAGATACCCCCATTTTCCCCACCAAATAACTCCCTAGAGCCATCTGGCTCCAGTACCAGCTTCTGCATCCCCTCTCTCTTTATTTCCTGTCATTGTTCTGGGCCCAGCCACACTGAACCACAGTCATTGGCTCACCTGTCCATCTCCTGTACCTGCCTGGAAGCCCCTTGAGGGCATCATTTCTACCTTCTCAGCATGTAGCACAGGGCCATTGCTTATGAAAAACTAAGTGATAATAGCTAGGATGTATAGGTGTATACTACGTGCCTGACAGTGTTCGGATACTTTCGCAACTCGTTAAATCCACCCAAATTCTCCAGGAGTTGGTGTTATCACCCCTACTTTATGGAGCAGAAAACTGAGAACAAAGAGAATAAGCGATGCAAATGCGTAACTGGAAGTGGCAGAATCAGGCAGCCTAATCCCAGACTCCAGACCGTCAACCACCATGCTCTCAATGAATGAATGAAAGAGCGAGTGAATGAATAATTTTTTATGTTATCTTATCCCATTTTATTTTTAAATATTAACAGGTATTATGATGGGGAAGCCCTGAAAATGATAGAAAGGTTTGCACTCTACTCATTCAAACCCTGTTTTTCGCTCATCCTTGGTTTTTGAAGATTTCATTACAAATTCCTCGAGATGGTCGCAGGGCAAGATTTTGCAGGTGGGAATTCCTAGTAAATAATCCCTCCCTTTCTACTTCTTCCAGCCCCCGTGCAACTGTTCTCATCAGGGATATTGTTAAATTGCTGGTTTCCACAGTTGGTTCTACCATGAGATTGGGAAGATACGGGAACTAGTCATAGTTTACCAAAGCCAATGCAGAGAGGCGTCTCTGTGAGCCTTTCCTGCAGTCCTAAAGTGCCCCAAATAGCCTTCTCTTTCCCCTCGTGCCATGTAAATAAGATAAAATTATCACTTACTCAATACCTGCTGCATGCCAGGTATTGCACAGGTGACATCCCTTACCTCAAGGCGCACCTTCCCCAGAAGAGTGAATGCTCCACCCCTGGACAGCCCTCACCTGTCGGTTTTCGCTCTTGGCTCCTATTACGATCATGTGGAGAACCTGGCGCTACTCTGTTTCGAATAGAACCTGGTACTATTCTGTTTCGAAGACCCTGGGCCTCTGTTCTTTAGTAGCTCCCCAGGTGGTTCTGCCACACATTTAAGTTTGAGACCTTCTACACTTCGTAGTTTAGGGCACATCAGCATCACCTGGTGGAGCCTTGAACTGCTGAGCATCTGGTGTCCAGGTGATCCGTGTTCAGCATCCCCATATCTGCTGATTGCCCTGGTCATAGGAAGACGGTAAGCTGGCCACTCGCCCTTCCTTCCCAGATCTTTAGGAGGCTGTGGGAAGCCTTGGAGGCACCCAAAATCCAGGGAACACAAACCTGGGATAGAGGCTTTTGTGCAGGTAAGAGGCCTTTGCCTTTCATTTTGATTATAGTGTGTTTTTGTTAGCTGGGTGGCTTGGGGTTTGTTGTTTGAAACCGAGATTAATATAGCTCACCAAGACCTTTAAAACCCAACTCAAGGTATCTTATCTGTGCCTGTTGTTGTGGGGTTGGAGATGGGGTGAGTGAAGACTGTTTCAGTGTTATATTTTCCTAAGCTTATTCACATCCAGTCTCTCCTCTGATTCTAAGTTCAGCAAGATTGGAGCGGCCCTTTTTACAAAAGTGGAGATTGAGGCACAAGAGAGATGAGGTGAAGTGGCCTGCTCAGGGACGCAAGGTTATGTGAGTTATGTGGCTGGGGCGATAGCCAATGATGTCTGATTCCCAGATGATCTGAAATAGAGTAGCAGCTGTGGCTTGGGCAAAATCTCCTAAAACTATACCTCACAAGGCACTCACAGACTGCCTGCCGCTTCTACAACAAACCACAGCGACACTACTTAGACTTAGGGTTCTGGTGATAAATTGGCATTAATGAAATCTCAATATCTACCCATAAAGAGAAAAACAAAAAATCTATAACGGGCCCTGATGGGCCATTAGATCTTAATAGGAATAATACAAATTCCTGGCAGAGCGCATTACTGAACTAAGTGAGCCTGGCCCAGCCCATCCTGATCTGTAGCATCTCGATATTCTTACTATACCTGTATATATTGGTTTAAGGTAACAGTAACAAAGATCAGGGAGGCAAGATTATAAGTTAGTAATAGAGCACTTTCACTTAAGGACTGAAGGAATGAACTTGGACAAATTATTGAAACACTCTGAGCCTCTGTTTCTAATCTGAAAAATGGAAACAACCATTCTCTTGTCAGCTTGCTGGAAAGAGGTCATGATATCTCACTGTTTTCACTTGCATTCCCCTGGTTTCTGGGTGGATTGGATACCTGTTAAATGTAGACGGATATCTGTAGTTCTTCTGTACACTGCCTGTTTATCTGCTTAGTCCAGTCTTTTGAGTTGTTGACCTATGTTTTATTTATTTTATTTATTTTTTTGAGATGGACTCTTGCTCTGTCGTCCAGGCTGGAGTGCAGTGGCGCAATCTCGGCTCAGTGCAACCTCCGCCTCCCAGGTTCAAGTGATTGACCTGCCTCAGGCCCCACGGAGTAGCTGGGATTATAGATGTGTGCCACCATGCCTGACTAATTTTTGTATTTTTAGTAGAAATGGGGTTTCACCATGTTGCCCAGGCTAGTCTCAAAATCCTGACCTCAAGTGATATGCCTGCCTCAGCATTCCAAAGTGCTGGCATGAGCCACTGCACCTGGTCTGACCTATGTTTTAACAATATCACTCTTTTTGTGACAGATACACATATATTGTCTTCCTATCTCTTTTATTTAGACAATTATATTGAGGTATAATTACCATAAAATTCAACCATTTTAAATACACAATTCAGGGATTTTTTTGGGGTAAATTTATAGAGTTGTGCATCCATTGTCACAATACAGTTCTGGACCTTTTCCACCAACCCAGAAATTTCCCTTGTGCCCATTTTCAGTTTATCCGTGCTCCCATCCCTAGCCCTAGGCAGCCACTAATCTGTTTCTGTCTCTATCAGTTTGCCTTCTTTGGGTATTTCATATGAAATAGAATCAGATAATATGTAATCTTTCTGGCTTCTTCCACTTAGCATCATGGTTGTTAGGTTCATCTATGTTGTAGCATTATTTAATATCAGGACTGCAGTTCTTTTTACTGTTGAATAGTATTCCAGTGTTGGGATATACCATATTGTGTTGTCGCCAGTCCTCACTGTGTATGTGGGCAGATTTCAGCCAGGAATACACTGCTCCCAAAACATGATCGTAACCTCAGACAGGTGGAACAAGTGGCCCTCCTCACCTCCATGATCATTATTGATGACGCCACCTGGCTTGGGCATTGCTCCTTGAACTGTGGCAGAGAAGCTGCTGGTCTATCCCCCACTAGGTAGAGTCTCTGCCAATATAACTGTTAGAGGGGCAATAATCTAGCGATGGTGGTGGTGGTGGTAGTGGTGGTGGTGGTGGTAGTGGTGTTGCTGCTGGTGACAGTGGTAGCAGTCGTGACAGTAGTAGTGCTGCTGCTGGTAGTAATGGTGGTGGGGTGATCATGGTGGATTCTGCAGTCCTCCTCTTGTCTAAAGCCCAGCAGTTTCACAGGTACACATACTTCTCAGATAGCTGTATACCTTTGGTGATTTCCAGAGCACTGAATTGGTTGACTTTGTCAATTTTGTCCAGATGTAGAGTTGCTCTTGGGGAAATGATTTGTTGATCTCCTTGTTCAACTATAGCTGGAAGGCTCATCCTGCCTCACAATCTTTTGATTGCCTTTTAACTTAGCTAGGGGTTCTGTTGCCATATAATTTTGATTTTGACTTGCGTGTCAGTATCTCCGTTTTAGCATTTATTTTTGTCTTGCTCAGAAAGACTATCTTAAGATCATTAACATATTCTCTCATACTTTCCTCTAATACTTTACAGCTTTATGGCTTATGTTTAGAGACTCCTGAATCATGTGCAGTTCCTTCTTGGAAGGGTTGTACACATTTATAATTCCACCAAAAAAGTATACACATTCTTTTAACCATACTTAGCAAATTTGCTTATATTTCCTCACTGTTAAAATAGATTGTTTTGTTATTAGTTTCTATAGTTTTATGTGTTCATGTTATTTGCCAAATACTTATTTTCATAAGAGTCTTTCTATGTGGCAGATGCTGAGCCCTCCTTTCTCATATTTGCTGCAAATATTTCACCAACATGCTGCAACATTAACTATATTTTATTATAGCATTACAAAATAATTTTAGAAAAACAGGAAAATAAAAGCAAAATAAAAAATTTAAAAGTGTAGTTTTTTATTTACCTCTTAGTATTTGTGTTTTTCACAGTTGGTGTACACATTTACCCAAAAAGATCACCTGACAAATAGTGGAATTTTTTTCCCAACTATTATATAATAAACCTATCTATCATTTAATCCCCAACATAATTTTAATGATCAAAAAGCTTTCTATTACATGGATATGTTGTACTTTGCTTAATTCACTCCCTTCAGTTGATCCTTAGGTTCTTTGCAGTGTTTTACTGTTATATATGACATTCTAAAAAAACCGTAGCTAAATTGTTATAGATAGCTGATTTTTTTCCTAGCATGCTTTGCCAGACAACATACTGATTTCTGAAGCTTTTGATGCAGGTTGACAAATTGGCATCCAGAAAACTTAATACAAACTATATTCTCACTAGTTGTATGTAAGAGTAACTTTACTCCTAGGACAGCAAGTATCATCATTTTAAGAAAAGGTCTGCAAATTTGGAAGGCAAAACTGCATCTTTTCAGACAAGATGGGGTGCATTCAACATGATATGGCTGTAGACTAAAACTGCATCCTTTCAATGTGTTTAGCATACATTCATATATGTATGTTTTTTATAAAAATTGTGTAAATATATATGTGCATGCATATGTACACTTCTACATGTGTGTATGCACATATATGCATTTTAAGTGGCCATTTGGTTGCTAATGAGGTTGAACATTTTTTTAGATTAAGCAATTACATGTCTGCTTTCATGAATTGCCTCATGTCACTTTTTTTTTTTTTTTTTTTTTTTTTTTTTAGACAGAGCCTCGCTATGTCAGCAGGCTGGGTTACAGTGGCACGATCTTGGCTCACTGCAGTCTCTGCCTCCCAGGTTCAAGTGAATGCCCTGCCTCAGCCTCCTGAGTAGCTGGGATTACAGGAGCTCCGCCACCATGCTAGGTTAATTTTTTATATTTTAGTAGAGACGGGGTTTCACCATGTTGGTCAGGATGGTCTCGATCTCCTGACCTCATGATCCCCTTGCCTTTGCCTCCAAAACTACTGGGATTACAGGCATGAGCCACCATGCCTGGCTTTTTAAATTAAGTGTATTGATCCTTTTATTATTTACTTATGAGTTCTTTATATATTTTTAATTTGCAGATAGGAGACTGCAATGTTTTATAGTGTACTTTTTTGAATTTAGACTATGTCGTCAATATAATTCCATACCAATAATATAATTTTTATATCAAGATCAAAAAGATGGCAACATTTTACTTCCTCCCATTATCCTCTCCCTAACCATGGTAGGTTGATTGCAAAAATCAGTGGAAAAAGTTCTCAGTTCTTTCCCCTTGCTTGTGTCTGTATCCTTTGCAATACGGTTTTGCAGCTCCTCCTGTAGGAGATGGAATCTGGTGTCTGTGGCAGTTTTGACACTTACTTTGCCAATGGCATAAGGTGGAGTGACAATGGCAGTGTGAGGATTCGTGTGCTTCTGCTGTCTCTCGGAAACCTGCAGACATCATGTAAACAAGTATGGGTGACGCTGCAGGCTGCTGAGGGACATGTAGCCCTATCACCCAATGGGCTTAGAGGATGACGAGTCAGCCACCAGACTGGTAAGTGAGGTTGTCCATGACTGCCAGGCCCAGACGAACTGCCCGCCAACCACAGATGCATGAGCCAGTCTGGCCAAGGAGATCAGTTCCGGCAGCCCAGATTGACAGAGCCATTCAGGCATCCCATGGGGTCATCAGTCAGAATACACCATGGTCGATTTAAACCATGGATTGTTATGTAGTAATGGATATATATATGTTATAGTTTCTATATTATATATATATTTATATTTTAAGAAGGTAATGTGCAGAATCTGGATTTTATTTTTACTCTGTATAGGACTGTGATTTTGTACGTGCTATATCTTTCCATGGTTATTTTCATATTATTGTATTTGTACTTTATCATCATGGAGAAGTTTTTAATATTCACCACCAATCATTTTATACACTGTGCTAATGTTTGAGTTCTTTGTTTTGATTTATCTCTTGTCCATGTATATTCTGCATATTGAGGGGAAAAAGTCATGACACAGTGCTATTTAAAAATGTGTCCGTTGTAGTCGCCACTGAGTTTCACTTGAATCATAATTTGTACAAAGTGGAGGAGAGGTGTTTTCTGTTGGTTTTATTTCATAACTTCATGAGATAGGAACTGTTTTTATATTGGTTGAGATGATTATAACAACTTCAGTATATTCATGGTTATGTTTGAGTAAATTAAAATTCAGTTTCCTAGAACAAAAGTACAATGAGCAAATAAAAATTGTCCATTATAAAAAAGTTGTCTCAATTTTAAAATTATATAACAAACAATTAAAGTTTAAACTTAATGTAGAATCTGACATTAGAGCTTCAAATGAACAAACTTGTCAGAATTCAATTTTTGAAAGATTAAAAACATACTGACAAGAAAGAGCTTTTACTACACTGGCTAATATTTTTATCTTAGTAGGTTTAAAAGCATCTGAGTATTCCCTATCTTTTACCCTTATTTATATGATGTATGCAGTATAAATAATTTATATGTAATAATGTTTTGCCCAGGGCATTATATTCTCACAGCTTTGTATCAGTAATCAAAATCTGAGAATCTTTCAAAAGTTACCTATGAGATTATGTTTTAAATCTGATTTTAATCAAAGCAGAATTAAGAATGTAGAGATTTTGGTTTTCCATTTTACTAATATTTTAGTAATTTTCTCCCCTAAAATCTAAAATGCATGTTACAATTTATGTGTCACTATGTATCTATCACTGAATCATTTTCAGGTGTGCCTGTCTATTTGGCTGGGTATAATATTCACAGGGTAGCCATTTTTTTTCCTCCTTTAAAACCCCATTAATGTGGATGTTATTCAGTTTTCTTCTGGGATATATTGTTGGAAGGCCAGCATGCATTCTCTCTTTTTATAGGTAATCTGAGTTTTCTGCCTAAATACTCTTAGTAGTCTTCTGTTTTTGAATTAAAAAAAAAAAAACAGCGATAAAAGAGGTTATATCTAGGTATTACTTCTTGTGTTAATGTTGCCTGCCTTTTCACTTTCAGAATAAATTATTCAGCTTCATTGTAGCTCCCATTTTACTTTCGTTTATTTGTTTTGGTTTCCTGCAACACCGGTTATCCATATGTTGGAGTTGGAACTTTGCCATGTGTTTTTCCTATCTATGAACTTCCCTCTCAACATTTGTTTTTTTTACTTGGTGTTCTAGGAAAAGCATATCAAGATTGTTGTCCACATTTTTTGGTTTTATGTCAATTTTAGTCCACCATTTTAAATGCTATTTTATTTTTAATTCACTTATGGGGTTGTGTGTTGTTTCATTTTTCCTTTCCTGTGTTGGGAACCACTATAACTTTCTTGGTTGTCATATCTACATGTCTTATTTGAGTTCCCCTAGGTCTTATTTGAGAAGACCTAGAGAAGGACTCTTATTTGAGTCCTTCTAGGTTGGGTCATCCTAGAAGCAGACCCAACCAAAGGCCCAGCACCTGTACAGGGGAGGGCAGGCAGCCAGTAAGAGGTGAGGTATTAAGCCAACTGCTACAGTGGGCAACTCAAGCTAAATCCTGAATGGAAACTCTGGGAAGTGGTGTGAACAAAAGCTCCAAATTTTCCCATTCAAGGGGTGGAGAGTCGGGGACATTTATATCCTATACCCTGCCAATCACTGGTTAAAGGTTGTATGCAGGGAGAACTTTACCATGACCATGGCCAAATGAAGTTCTGGCAACCTAGAGGCAGATCTACAAAAACCATGGAGATGTGTGCCCTCATAAATCAGGCTGGTGTGCCCATAAATTGTAAGAAGGGACTGGGAATAATGTAAGTTTTGGCTACATTAGATAAAAAGAAAATCAACAAAACTGGATGCCTCCCTGAAAAAGCTATGATAGCCAGGATAAATAGTGATTGAGGAACACAGGTTTTGCACTATGAAGCCTTGATTTAAATTTGATTTATTTCTACTACTTCTGGTGTCTGTTTAACATTTCTAAGACCTCTATTTTCCTAAGTATAAATGAGTTATAACAGTAGGGTAGTTTTGAGAATCAAATATGATAACGCTTGGTATCCATTAAGGGCTCTCATACATAAGCTTTTAAAAAATACTCAGCTATGAATTTACCTTTGAGTGCCTAACTGGTCATATCCCTTAATTTTATGACATAGTAGCTTTTGTAATGTTCTAAATAATGTGGTGTGTTTTTCTATCCTGTCTCACTTCGAGTCAATTTAAAGAGCTGTGTAGCTGGAAGATCCCTAAAAAAGAAAAAGTATCTGAAACAAGATCTGCACTTGTTTTGTATCCCAGTATTTTTTTTTTTTTTTTTTTTTTTTTTTTTTTTTTTTTTTTTTTGAGACGGAGTCTCGCTCTGTCGCCCAGGCTGGAGTGCAGTGGCCAGATCTCAGCTCACTGCAAGCTCTGCCTCCCGGGTTTACGCCATTCTCCTGCCTCAGCCTCCCGAGTAGCTGGGATTACAGGCGCCGCCACCTCGCCCGGCTAGTTTTTTGTATTTTTTAGTAGAGACGGGGTTTCACTGTGTTAGCCAGGGTGGTCTCGATCTCCTGACCTCGTGATCTGCCCATCTCGGCCTCCCAAAGTGCTGGGATTACAGGCTTGAGCCACCGCACCCGGCCTTGTATCCCAGTATTTAAAAGTGCTTTTCTGTTGACTATAAATCTTTTTATATCCCTAAGTAACCCCATAAGCTTCCATAGACAAAATTATGCTCAGAGAGGTTAAGCAGTTTACCCAGGATCACACAGGAGGAAGTAACAGCGTGGGAACTAGGGCCCAGGTCCCTCCGACTACTGCATCAGTGCTTTATCACAGTCTCATGCTCCCTTCATGTTTTAGACAGAATTATGGCCCCACAGGTGTTCATGTCCTAATTCCCTGAACCAGTGAATATGTTATCTTATATGGCAAAAGGGACTTGGCAGATGGGATCAAGGAACTTGAGATGGGGACATTATTCTGGGTTATCTGAGATATAATCACGAGGGTCTTTTTAAGAGGGAGGCAGGAGGGTCAGAGTCAGCAAAGGAGTTGTGTGGCTGGGCGTAGTGGTCATGCCTGTAATCCCAGCACTTTGGGAGACTGAGGCAGGCAGATCACTTGAGGTCAGGAGTTCGAGACCGCCCTGACCAACATGGTGAAACCCTGTCTCTACTAAAAGCACAAAAATTAGCCAGGTGTGGTGGCGCATGTCAGTTAATCCCAGCTGCTTGGGAGGCTGAGGCAGGAAAATCACTTGAATCTGGGAGGCAAGCAGAGGTTGCATTGAACCAAGATCATGCCATTGCACTCCAGCCTGGGCCGCAGAGCAAGACGCTGTGTAAAAAAAAAAAAAAAAAAAAAAAAAAAAAAAAAAATAAAGTTGGGCAGTGGAAGCAGGTGTGCATGAGAGAGATGGGGGAGAGAAAGATTTAAAGATGCTATGCTGTGCTACTGGCTTTGAAGTGGAGGCAGGTGGGGCATGAGTCAATGAATGTGCATGACCTTCTAGGAGTTGGAAAAGATAACAAATTCTCCCCTAGAACTTTTAGAAGGAATACAGTCCTTTTATCCCCATAAGACCCATTTCAGACTTTGACCTCCAGAACTGTAAGATAACAAATGTATGTTGTTTTTAAATCATGGAGTTTGTGGCACTTTGCTTGCTACAACAGCCATAGGAAACTGATACACTTTGTAATGGTTAAGATTTACACACCTATGTTGCTTTAGGCATGTAAAAATTGTTTATTCATTTTTTTTATACAAGGAACAGTGCTTAGAAGGACATGCAGAGATGAAGAAAGGTTGTTCTGAGGATCTGAGTCTACGTGCAAAACTTCAAATAAGTAGGAGGCTTTGTCTGTGGGTTAAAATAGAGGCCAGCTTAGGGTTCTCCCAGTACGCAGAGTGAGAATTCAGGCAAGTTTTCCTGATCAAGGTGCAATTGGAGCAGAGTCTTTCAGTATGATTATTCCCTAGGAAGAGATGTGCAAAGATTACCCTGGGCCAAGGGAACCACACATGCAGCGGCATCAGAGAAGTATCTGGAGAGTCAGGGAGTGGAGGGAGCAGCCTTACATGTGGGGAATGATGGAAGCAATGACAGTTGTGGCTTGGCATGTGGTTTTCCTTAATGCCCCCAATGTCTCCCAACAATGGCTGGCTCTCTGACTGCTCAGAATGGCACCATGGACTTGCCTCGGGTGTTCCAGGGTCTGGGTGCTCTCAGCAGGGAAAGGGACTCAGGTTAGCATCTGCCCAGAGTTTGTCTGGCTCCAGGGGTGCCATCAATCTGCTGATTCTTAAGCACCAAGCATCAATAAAAATAATCAAAGGAAACTAGCAGCCCATAAACAATATTAACTCCAGGACTGGTAGGCGAGGGGGTGGAGAATATTGGAGCAACACACATTTGAATACTTGGACAAAGCCCCAGTGCAAAATGTGCTTTCTGTAAAAGGAACAGATGCTGATCAAACCATCAAGACAGTAAATGGTTTAATTTTATATTTTGAGAAGAAGACCATGTTCTTTCCCCCTTTCGATGCATCTCATCATTGGAGATGTGTCTTCTCTCCAGAGTGTTAGATCCTGGGACTGTTAAAGTCTCGATCTCACATTTGGTCTGAGTCTGGTCATCCTCATACCCTCCATTCTGTGACTCTTTGACACAAAAACTGTTTCCCTTCTACCCAGTCCATGGCAATACAATTCAAATAGTGCACCCTTTGAGCTCCAGCTCATGTATAAGATCTGAACTGATTTGTTTTCAACTGTATTATGGAACAAGGTACCATCAATATTACGAAAACTATGATAACAATGATTCAGGCACTGATGTAGCATGCTTGGTGCATAGCGTTCCTGACCTGGTTTAATTAACCAGGTTAACTAGTGGTGGCTTCCAACTCTCCCCTTCATCTTGTGCTGTGTGGACAGGGCCTAACATCCGAAGTCCAGGTAAACTGGAAGATCTAGGCTTATCTGTTCCCTGGTGTTTTAGTGAATTACCTCACTTCATTGTTTATATTTTACATAGATAGCATGCCCTATGTGCCAGGCATTCTTGTAAGCACTTAAGGATATTAACTCGTTTAATCTTTATAACAACCTAACATGGCAGGTATTATTATCCCAGTTTTAGTGATGAAAAAACCGAGGTGCAGCGAGGTTAATAAATCCCCCAAGGCTCTGTAGCTCCTACATGGCAGAGGTAGGATTCAAACACACAGGGTTTGGCTCTGCCCCAAGGCTGTCCCTTTGGGACTGAGAAGATGTGGTCATTCTGTGGCATCTTCTCACCTGCTCCCCTCTGCAATGGGTTGGATTGGAAGCCACACCTCTCATACCCCAGGGTTTTGTGGCTGCCCTGAAGCCGACTGCAGCCCCGGGCCAGCCTGGCCCCCTGATCTCTCAGAGAGTTGGATTCTGTTTGCTTGCCTGGTCTTGGCCTTTGCAGCATTGTGAGGCCAGGAGGGAGGAGGGGAAAATGGCTTTTCCCACCCTCTTCCTCTTGACTTGCCAATAGCCACTAGGCCCTGAGCCAGCCACCCTGTGGGAAGGTCTCCAACTCCCTGGGCCTGCTGCCACTGCAGATGTGTCCTTGCCCCAGCAGTAGAACCAGGCCGTTTCTTGGAAACTGACCAGGGGGTGCCAAAGGAGAAAAAGATTAAACCTCCTTCTCTGTCTACCCTGATGGTCACCTACACCCCACCACAACCCCAGAGTGTAGGGTAGCTGTGCCCGTGTTCTTTTAATAGCCTCTCTGAAGTCCCGTCATAATCTTTAGAGCCTAAAGAATGTGTTGATCTCTTGGAGTCTGGCAGGTAGGAGACATTCTCTAATATTCTAGATGAGGTCCCTGCAGTGCCCATCTGCAGGACGGGCCTCCCCACCTGTGCCTTGGTAAAGGCAGGTCCCGGTTTCTCTCGTTGAATCCACACTACATGCATAGGGATTTGGTTTTTTTGAACTTAGGATGGCACTTGGACAATTCTCTTTTGTTGTTCATTCAGTCAGCAGACACAGAAGGACAGACCCTGGGTAAAGCACGGGACATACAGAGACCAACAAACCACAGTTCCTGCCTCATCCAGCTCACAATGTCCCGAGGAAAGCAGGTAAACACACACTTACATGGAGAAATGAGGAAAGCTTTGATGGTAGGGAACAAAATGAGACAGACAGGGTAGACTACTCCAGGGTGGACAAGAAGGTCTTTAAAGAGCTGACATTTGTGTTATGTCCTCAGAAATGGGCAGGGGTTAACTGAGCACAGAAAAGGAGGAGCCTTTGTTAAGGTGCCGGGAACTATGTATGCAAATGTATGAACAGGGAAGAAAACATTTCTGATGCCCAATGCGACAATTGAGACTTGTCATGTCATATGAATACTCTCGTTCGAGGAAGTGATGTCTGGTGCCACAGCAGCCACCTCGTGATGGTGAGGCTATTCAGCTAGTATTTGAGTCAACACCTTTGGACTGTTTGGTGGAATATTACATATCCTTAGGATTTAAGCCATGCTTTTGTTTTAGTTACTTTCAGATCAAAAGATATTAACTGATACAGCTATGATAAGAAATACAGTGTTTACAAGCTAAGAAAGGCATCAAATGTTGTTTTATGCAGTTTGTTGTCTGTAGACATGGCTCTGTCCATAATGGGTAGATGTGTGTGTGCACGTGGATGAATTTGCCTGTGTGAATTTTTACAACATTACACACTCCAGTTGTGTCCCATCTTACTAGTCTAAATAAATACCAGTCAAAATGGAGGGACAGGTGCAGGTACCTCTTCATGCCATACCACCTCCCCGGACACAAACCTCGTGAACAATTACCTCCAGAACAAACCACACTCACCCACTTGTTCACAAGGAGGATGCCAACTCTCTTCGTACCTGCCGCACGGCTTTGGAAAAAAATTTAAAGTTCATCCTTATTTATAAAGTTAATACCTATAATGAAAAGGTTTCTCTTTGATGTGGGAGTGCTTTCGAAGTCTCAGTGACCTATATTGCCAATGTACTCTGTGTATGAGGTGAGGCAGGGACCGGCTGGGGAATTACCCATGTTTAATGAAGACTAAAATTAGAATTTGACTGAAATCCACAGAAATGGCTCGACAGCAAGTTCGAGATGCCCCTGGGGAGCTGTGGGCAGCTCAAATTTACCCACAGGCGTTTTTGAAAAATTTTTTTTTTTTTGAATCAGCACAGTTGGCTCTTTTGAGCCTAGAATGCTGCTTGCACTCAAAGGCCTCTCTCCCCTCCCCCCACCCCGACCCCCTGACATTGATGCTCTAGGGACAGCTAGGCACCTCTGCAGGCCTTTGTCATGTTGGTCATGCCTGGGTGAGCATAGCACATGAAGCCTGGTGATGTTCTGTTTTGTCTGTGCCAGGGGCCACACTCCTCACAGGAAGTTCTAAGAAAAATCATAGCATCAGGAGTGTTTATGCTGTTGACTGAAAAATGCCCTAGATAGATATCCTCTTTTTCAGTGATCCCTGCAAAAAGGGACTCGGTTGAATTTTGGTAGTCTAAAAAGCCCAACAGAAATTTGACATTTTACTGACCAATATGGAAAGAGAGGCCTGAGTGTATAATAAGCTTAGTTTAGGGATCATTTCTCTAAACCCAGGAACCATAAAGACAAATAACTTAAAATATGGTAATGAGGGACAAGTATGGAGGTCCAGCTTTAGCACAGTTGTCTCATTGCACAGTGGCCCAAGGAAGGGAAGCAGCCGGGAGTCAGGGCAGAGCCCAATTTAGAAGGTAAATCTCTCGATTCCTAGGCCAGTGTGCTTTCTGCTAGGGCCTCTCACCCACTGTATGCATGACTGCTGTATTAGTTGCACTTGAATTATCGAGGAGTATATTTATATACTTGTATAATTGCAAAACTTTTAAGTTATAAAAGTATTTATAAAAATGCTTGTTTTTCACAAAAAAAGAAAAACTATATTTAAAAACGTAAATAATCACTTTCAGTCCTTCTCCACTTCCTGCCCACTAGGGAACTGATGTTAACATTTTGATATATGGTATTCTATAGCTTTTTATATTCTTACATAAACATAGAAATATATACACATGTGGACTAGAGGCACGTCTAACTATTTTTAATAAACCGTTATACTTTTTCTTCAGCATTTTCCTTTTTCTTGTAATAGTGCATCAAAAGTATCTTTCTGTATGTGTATACATCATCTAATTCTTAATAGTGTCATAATATTCTATAATATAGATTTATCGAAATGTGCTCATCATTTCTTATCAGTCTACTTACTCACTTTTTCAAAATACAACTTCATGCAACATTTCTCAGGGCCACTATTGCCCTGGTCTAGTGTTTCTCAAACTTGAGAGTTACAAAAACCACCTGAAGATCAGATTCCTGGGCCCCTCCTAGCAATTCTGATGCAGTAGGTTTGAGCCTGGGAATTTGCATTTCTAAAGCTCCCAGGTACAGTGATACTGCTGGGCTGAAAGCTAGGGTTTGAGTAGCTCTTCCCTAGTCCAAACTCAATTAGCTGCTGGTGTGATGGGTGAATTTGTCTCTTAATTCGCTGGCTTTTACCACAAGCCTCAGTTTACCCTCCGATCTCTTCATGGTACAGCTAGAATGATATTTTGGAAACAAAGCTGGTTGAACTTATCGCTGCTGGACACTGAAAACTCTTCAGTGTGATCTCACTGTGCATGAGATGGCCTACCTGTCCCTGCTCATTCTCTTTCCTCTGCTCTGAAGGATTTCCCTTTTTGGCTGTCTCCCACAATGGCCTTCTTAAGGTCTGTCCTACTTGCCACACTCCTTGCAGACTCAGGGCCTTTGCACATGCAGTTCCTGCTTCGTCTTGTGTCTTCCCTCCTACCCTCTCTTAGCACAGTGCCTTGCCCATGGAAGCCACTCAGAAAGTAACTGTGGAATGAATGTTGGAATGAACAATGCAGACCTAACCATCTTTATGGACTTCATAGTCTATAAAATGCTTTGATGGATTTTTTGGGGAGCCAAAGTGTGCAAACCCTACCTACTCGGTTTGTTCATGTTCTCCAAGGTCCAGTTGAAACCACCCATGCTCTTTCGGAGCTGAGCAGAATGGCAGTACTCTAAGCTGCTCTCCAAGACGGAGTATTAATCATTTCCAGATACAAAGTTATCAGCGGTACCTTGTGCTCTACGCTGCCTGTCCTCCAATGCAGACTACATGGAGGCCTTTGCTGGCCACAGCCAGAGAGCACTGGTCCAAATGGGCTAAGCCACAGACACTGTAGAAACTGCCCCTCCGTATGTCTGGTTTTTCAACAGCCTCCCTTCCTGTGCCTCTCACTTAGGTCTCTGCTCTGTTTGTCTCAAACACATCTCTTACGGCTCCTTGGCAACCCATTTTTGCCTTCTGGATGTTAAAATGCAAAAATGGGTAAATGGGAAATAGTTCTCATATACAACCAAACCAGAACTCATTTAAAACATTCAAAGGATCCAGTATCCTATCCTAATAAGTAGGGACCCAACCTTCAGAGTCCAACTTAAAAAAAAACATCATCAGGGAAATCATCTATCATCATCAAAACCATTTTAGGTATCTCCCCACATTATATACCCTTAAAGACCATCTGTGTTTATTTGTTTAATGTCTTTCTTCCCCACTGGGTGTGAAGCTATTTTAGGGAAGAGATCATGATGATGATTTTTTTGGTTTGTCTGTTTTCTTTCTATATCTTCAGTGCCTTGAACAGTGCCTGGCACATAGTAGATGCTCATTAAACACATGCTGAATGCATGCGCGAATGAATGAATGACCTACCCATCCCTCTTTTTCTACTCTCCATTTTTTTTGTTTTGTTTTGTTTTGTTTTGTTTGAGATGGAGTCTTACTCTGTCGCCTGGGCTGGAATGCAATGGCGCGATTTCGGCTCACTGCAACCCCTGCCCCCTGGGTTCAAGCAATTCTCTTACCTCAGCTTCCTGAGTAGCTGGGACTATAGGTGTGTACCACCATGCCCAGCTAATTTTTTTGTATTTTTAGTAGAGATAGGGTTTCACCATGTTGGCTAGGCTGGTCTCGAACCCCTGACCTCAGATGATCCACCTGCTTTGACCTCCCAAAGTGCTGGGATTACAGGTGTGAGCCACCGCACCCGGCCTCCACTCTCCTTTCTTCTCAGCTCTTCACACGCACTTTAAGTTCCAGATACACAAAGTCAAATTCCCTACCTAGGACCAAGCTCTTTCAAACATCTCTGCCTTCTCATGGAATTCTTTCTCCTCTTAAAATTTCATCTCCTTTCTCCTTTCCATTTTCCAGCCTGGAAAACACCTCACCATCTGCTAAGGTCCTAGTGCCATTTTCACCGGCCTCACTGTGGCTTTGCAGGTGCACGCAGGTATTTTTGATCTCCCCCTGTGCTGAATGTGGCTCCTAGCAGCTGCAAGAACCACACTAGACTTGAATTATAGCTATCTCACACTTACCATCAATAATTTATTTCCCATCCTCACACATTCTGCCCGAAAATGTTAACTTGGGGCCTGTAACTACCTATTTTAGATAGGAAAAATTATATGGCATTAACCTGTAGCCTCCAACCCTTAACAAATTTATTAAATCATAACTAGGACAAGGTAAAATACCTACATATGGAACAAGTGATCATGTTAGAATATAAAATGTTTAAAACTTTGCTTGTGATATGTCAAACGATTAATATGGATGCTGAGAATCGGCCACCTCTCCTGCAGTGATGCTACAGAACACTTCTTAGCACCGGCCACGTTTGGAGACACAAGTTCTGTTTTTGACCCTCAGCTTTCAAATCGCTACATGTCGTTCTGACGTTGTACTGATTTTATTTGGAAGGGCACTCAATTCTTTATTTGCACATTGTCTTAAAAACTATATTGCCCTGAGTATTGGGGAGACAAATATATGTTTTCCTTTACCAACATTGGTGCAGTGATGCTATATTGGGAAATATTTGCATCCTATGAAGCTTGCATATTAAAAACCAAAGGTGTTCAGCCAGAAAAATGTTAACAAGGGAGATGTTCTCTGTGAAAAACATGCTGCATATTTTCCTAAATCCAGGTAACCCCTAGCGCAACCTGGAGAACTTTCTCTTTCAAGTGGTTCTTAGGCTCCTCTACCAGAGATTCGGATTCAGTAGGTCTGGGGATCTGTGGATGGGGCCCCGGAATTGATTTCCAACTGTTTCATATGAACAACCAGGTTGAGAGTCGCTGGTTTAGGTTATGTATGGTCTCTGCCAACTAGCTCATGAGCTTTTCAATGACAGGCTTTCTTTTGTTTCTTTACGCTCATGTGCCTGGGATGAAGTTGAGGTGAACAGTACTGATACCATGCATCCAGCAGGCCTGCCATAAATGCTGATCCAGAAGTGTTTGTGTGAGGCCAGGCGTTTTGGAAGACTTTCTTTGCTGTGTCTGCTACAGGGCCTTGCCTGTAAGGAATCACTTGAAGGTGTTTCTTGATGAGGGATCTGGAATTGTGTTTTGTGTAAAGTGTTCTCTTTCCATCTGTCTTTCCTGAGTCAGACAGGTTTTGTGGTTTTGCAAGAGTAAGAGTTTCTCACAGCAGCCGAGAGCACTGAGTGAAGCCTGATCCTTGTTAAAATCATTATTGTCATCTAGTTCTCATAGCCTTTTGTCCACTCCAGGGCCAGGTCAAGCAGCCCCTTCCTAAGTTCTCGCCTCCAATAATGCTTCCTGCCCTTGACCTTGGGGTCCACCAGATTGCACTGCACTTTGCCTCTCCAGCAAATCCAGAGTTGCCTCTGGGGCTCTCAGGTTTCATTTTATTTTCACTAAATCCTTCTGGGGCTGCTATTTTTGTCCTTGTGTTTGAGGTGTCGAGGCCGTTTAAGATGACACCTTTGCTATGGTAGTAGCTCTCCTCCCAGGGACAGAGACTGCTGTCCCCCTGTGGCCACCTTGTAGCATTTACCTGCACACACGGGGTGAATCCTATTCCTCCTCCTCTTCCTGGCACACACACAATGATGCAGGCACAAAGTTTGTCAAGCAGTTAAGAGGGAAAAGTGTTGATTGGTATAGTTTGTAGAGTTGATTTGCATAGTTTGTATAGTTGATTTCCATGGTTGTCTATGTTTTCTGCATTAGTCACTTTTTCCTTTTATCCATAGCCCTTTTTAGCAATTGTCATTTTCTGCTTAATGTCAATAATTCAGTCTTTTCCCTGCAATATTCTGTGACTGCAGCAGGACTTTTACATTCTTTGAGATCAGGAGTTTGTCTCATCTATCTCTGCAACACTCAGGGCACGTGGTACCCAGGAGAGCTTGGTGACTGCTTGCTAAATGAAATGTTATCCTCCAGAACTCTGAAGACACAGCCATTGATGCATAGCAAATTAAAAAAAAAATACTAAACAAAATTGCAATAGTTTATTTTAAAAAATGTCTCAGTGTTATCTATTTACAACTATATATAAATAACCTGAGCAGCACAGTTCACTCTCAGGTTTGGAAGAGAGGTTGTTGAATGTGTCATGGCCCTGCCACGCCTGTCTCCATGGCGATGTCTCCCCACTTTGCCTTCCTCCTGAGAAATGTCAGTGCCCATCTGAATGCAAACCTGATTACAGAGAAGGAGAGAGCTCTGGGCAGTGGTCCCATTCTCAAATGCTGGTTGGGCTAAATCAACACTGAACAGATCACCTACATCTGATGTCTGCATCTTGTTCTTGTTTTTTGTAACAACCTTTAGACCTTCAGCTTCAGCACTTCCTTCTGCCTGAAACATTTCCCTATTCTGTTTGCGTGATCATGGTCTGCTGATTTCTCAGATCTCAGCTTTGAAGTTACCTCCTCCAAGCAGCCTATCCTGACTTCCTGGCCCCTTAGGCCAGCACGACGGGCACCTTCTCTGTTGCAATGGCATCATTCTTTCCCTTCCTCAGAGTGTTGTTATTCTCTCTAGCAATTTTCCATTGCGGTGGACATAGAACTGCACAGCCCAAATCCTCTTTCAGGGAAGAACTGGATGCCCAGCTGCAGGAAGTGTAGACAGCCCACCGTGGGCTTCTTCCTGGCCTCCCTTTGCTGCAGGGAGCTATCTCCACCAGGGCAACCCACTTCCAGTGCCGGAACAAGCAGGGGTGTAAAAGCCACCGTTTCCACCTGGTTCAGGCTAACTCTGACAGGTATGCTTGACCTGGAGCCCCACGCCAGGCAGGCTGAGGCTTTGTGAAGCCTGCATCACGGCCTACCTTCTCCCTCTGCCTAATCATGCTCCTTCCTTTCCTTTCACAGATGCTGAACCTTAATAAGCATCTTGCACATCAAACTTCATCTGAGTATCTGTTTCTAGGAAACCCTCTTGATGACAACTAGTTAGTTGTCTACCTGACTTAGTGAGAACCCAGAAGATGCTCATTCATTATTGCAGCCTCAAGTACCTATTACACAGCAGAAAGCAAATATCTGTTGATGGATCTATTGAATGAATGAATGAATTTGGATGACTCCAAAAGAGGTTCCGATGCTAGTTTTCCCCTGACCTCGGGCGGGCCGTATGCCCCTCTCTGTCCATCACTCTCATAACCTGAGCCCTGTCAGTCCCTCTCTCAGTGGAGAACTGCATGTTAATTGTATCTTTTCCCCTTTGTTCTCCATCCTTCCCTGCCCCTGGGAGGACTGGATAGGGGTACTGAGCAGCCGAGGACAGACAACCCCTTTTATTCCTTTTGACGGCCTCAGGGAAGTTTGATGGGGATATTTCCATAATCGATGAGGGAGCCCTGTCACCCCAAACATGGAGTCTTTAAAGAGAATAGGTTTATGCAAATTAGATATTGATGGAGTAATGATTAATTGGCCCTGAGCCTTTGTTAATATGCAATTGTAGTAACAGAGATACATTTATAATTATTTCGGTTAATTGTTCAAACAAGCACTCAGGACTTAATTGCACAGAGTAATTGAAGAGTCTTGGTATTAGGATTATTTCTTTCCAGAGAGAAACCAGAGTTATTTAACTAGTTGGATTCCTGTGCTGGCGTGGGTAGGTGAAGTCTGGTTCCTCAAAGTCTACTTTAGATCTACAAATGAGAAGGAGAGTCATGTATTCTGTTATCTTGTGTTATTAAGTGTGTTAGGGATATAGGTGTTGAATTTGGACAGATAAGAGTTCCAATTTTGTCACTTCAATACCTGTGTGGTTTGGGGAAAGTTATTTAGCTTCTCTGAGCTACAGTTTCCTAATCTGTAAAATAAGAAAAATACTTATACAGTGCTGGGGAAAATAAATGCAGCAGTCCATGGCACATGGTAAACAGTCCTAATGAGAACTGGTGCTATGATATTTGTCATCACTGCCTCACAGAGGCTAGATTAGCGGACAGGACTACATGGTGTCAAATACCTCTGATCTCATGCAGGAGAAGCATGTGGCAGGGGAAGGGGCATGAAAGACCTGACTTAGCTTATTTAAATACACAGAAACTGGAGCAGACTGGAGGCACATATACAGGTTTTGCTCCTGAACTGCAAAAGGTGATGATGAGGCTTTGCAGAATAGCTGGTTTGACTTCCCACTTTAAGGTGACCCAATTCTGAAGGATACTGTGAATTCCAATTTACCTTTGTTCAAATTCTAAAATCTGTCACTCACTCACTCTCTTACACACACACACAACCCATTACAAATATTGTGATGGGGAGAAGAAGAGTGGCTGTGTCTGGTAAGGGGACAGTTATTTTCAATGGTCCTTGGGTTTCTTTCTGGACCTTCCTGAAAGTGGACACTTTCCAGCCATGCATGGCAAGAGGTTGCAGGATGAGCTGGTCAAAGTGGAGAAAGGTGCTAGCAGCATCTGAATTTCAGCCTCAGAGAAGGAAGAGAACATATTGTGGTTTTGGAGCATGGGCTCTGGTGCCAGGCAAATGTAGTTGTAATCCAGGCTTTGCTTCTTCTAAGTTTATGATCTGGAACAGAATATCTAAGCTGTCTCTGACTCAGTTTCCTCACTGAACTATGAGTTCAGAACCCATAGACAATAATAGTTTGGATGTCGTCGAGTTGCAGTAAGGCGTATATGGGGCCAATAAGTAAAGTATTTAGAACAGTGCCTAGGCACCTGAGTACTCAACAGGTACATGTTGATGATGATGATGGAGACTGAGAGCTCTGGGGGGCTCTGGCAGCCTTCGGGCAGTTGTAGAAGTGCTACCGAGGGGATCACCTATTCATTCCCACATCACCCCATAAACCTCAACAATCAACAAAGATACCCAGTGAGAAAAATGGCCTGGCTGGGCATGGGGTGTGTTTCACTGACCCCTTGTCAGGTTGGCCACATTTCCTGGAGGACAGCTGGTGATTTCTTTGGCTGGGACCCTCCCCTCAGTGGGGCCCGATCATGCTGCTGTTTTTCTTTTTCTTTTTTTTTTTTTTTTTATCACCTGCAGCTAAAATCTCAGAACGGAAGGAGGCTGGGCACAGGGACATTCTCTTCATGGTAGGCGGGCCACCAGGAGCACTAGCTTATTGTTTAGGTAACAAATGCTATACGATGAATAATTCTTAGGGAGTGAGTAGTGAGAACTCCCAACCCTGTTGGCGTGGGTCTCAATGAAGAAAAATGGCAAGAGTGTCTGGGAAAAGCTATAGCCCTTCACAGGGTCATCTGGTTCAGTCTCCCCATCAACCTACAAAGTGAGTCCCCATTTTACAGATAAGGAGGCGAGGCACGGAGTGGCAAAATGTGTGCCATTTGTTTTTATGGAGCAAAATTTTTCCATTTCCTGGTGCACTGGGGGAGCTCCGCCCTTTTCTTGAAATACTCTACAGCCTACTCAGTGAGGCTTAAAATTTTGCCATCAAAGTTCCGTTGAAGACTTTTGTCCCTTTTAAGCTAATAATCTTGGAGATAAGGAGGGATATGTGCAAAACCTTCTGGAAGCCATTCCAAACTGGAAACTCCCAGTCAATTGATTTTGTTACCATAGAGTGGACAATCAGTGCCTGCCTGTGCAGGGGACGCTGAATTCACGCCCAGGCTTCCCCTTACCTAGGTGTTTGTTGTCTCTGATTATTGGTTACTTCATCTTAAAGGTGATCATCATGGAACCTATGTCTCATCAGCATCTTTCTTTCCCTGGCAGCTCTACCATCCTCTGGTCTCTGTTAGAGGCGGTTATGCCAGGTTACACTGAGGAAGCCAGATGCATTATTACACTTCTTAAAAACACTGCTCTGACCACTTTGCTGCTACCTGCACCCTCAGATTCTGCTTGGGGTGCCATCCCCTCTGCCTTGACCCCATCCTATAACAGAGAGTCTGACCCAAGCCCATTTCCCCTCAGCGTTTTCTTTCCATACCTATGGTCTGCACCTCCCTGACTGCTCCACAGGATTTCTGGAGTGGGGAATTTAAGATCCTTTATATCTCTGAAATTCTCCACATGTTCTTACTTATTTTATTCTTTTCCCACCTAAGTAACACGGGACCAGGAAGAAAAGGAATGCTTCTCATGACAGATTCAATCCAGGCATTTCACAGGCAGCAGTGATTCTCAGCATCACGCCCTACCCCACCTCAAGGGATTGACTGTCATCTCATCCACCACATAGATTCACTATCAAAGCAAATTTTCAATTGTGGAGCTTATCCTTGGGGACAAGGTGTGTAGAGTGTTGGTATGTGTGTCTATGGGTGGGGGTTAATGCGATATATTAATTGCAACTCTCTGGTTTGAAGAAGACAAGTGCTCTCAACTTAAACCAGCTGTTAGAGTTGGATATTTGTCCCTACTTAAATCTCATGTTGAATTGTAATTCCCAGTGTTGGAGGTGGGGCCTGGTGGGAGGTGTTTAGGTCACGGGGATGGATCTCACATAGCTTGTTGCTATCCTCCTGATAGTGAGTTTTTGCAAGGTCTGGCTGTTTAAAGGTTTGCGGCACCTACCCTCACTCTCTCACGTTCCTGCCCTGGCCATGTCATGTGCCTAGCTCCTGCTTTGCCTTCTGCCATGAGTAAAAGCTCCCTGAGGTCTCCCCAGAAGTCAAGCAGATGCTGACACTGTGCTTCCTCTACAGCCTACAGAACCATCAGTCAATTCAACCTCTTTTCTGTATAAGTTACCCAGCCTTAGATATTTTTTATAGCCATGTAAGAATGGCCTAATAAACCAGCTTAAACCAAAAAGGGAGTTTATTAGCTAACAGGACAGAAAAGTCCAGGGCTTATGACTTCAGGCATGGCTGGATTCAGAGTCTTGAACTATGGTGTCACGGCCTTCTTCCCTCTGCTCTGCTGCCCTTGATCTCAGCCCCTTTCTCATAAAGGAAGGATGGCTGGTAATAGCATCGTTCCAGTTGTCAGCTCCCCCGGAGCAGCACTACATTGATTTTCTCTATGGTTCAAAAAACATTTTAAGCCCTTGATTGAATCTCACTGACTCTGCTTGGGTTACATGCTGGTTGAAAGGCCTGGGGTACAGGTCTGCCCAGGAGCGACATGTGAAGTCAGCTCTGGCCAAAACCACCTGGAGATAGATAATATAGTTAGGCCACAGGGGTGATAGTAACCATCAGACTCATTTTTTATTTTTTGGAAACAAGGACTTTCTAATAAGTTTTCACTCCATGTACTTTGAGGCTCTGTTATTAAGCACATATATATTTATGATTCATGTGTCTTCTTGATGAATTGATCCTTTTATTAAGAAATGTTCCCTTTCTGTCTCTGGAAATATTATTGTCTACTTAGTCTGACATCACTGTAGTTGCAACAGCTTTCTTGTGCTTACCAATTGTCTGGGGTACCTTTATGCCTCTATTCTGTTTCGCCCTATCTGTATCTTTATATTTAAAGCTCATCTCTTACAGACAGCACAGGTTGGGTCCTGATTTTTTGGATCCATTCTGACAATATCATTTGTGGTGTGTTTCTTCCTAGATAGATGTTAAGCTTGAAGAGTGTATGAATCAGATCTTTCCTGTCTGGGGCAACCTTCCTAAGCCCAGATCCTTGTACTGCCCATAGCATGTGTCTGATCTTACAAGTGTTGGGAAGCAGTACTGATGGAAACTGTGTGGCGTAAGGTAGATAATCAAAGTGGAAAATGAGTGAAGGGTTAGAGAAATAGAAGGCTGTAGGGAGGTGAATGCTAAATTTTAGGCTGAGTGAGACAGGGAGCCAGGGAGGTCTGGGCTCGGTTCTGGGCAGGGCTAGATACTAGAAACGTAAATGAGAAAGGGCAAAGTTCTCTATAATAGGCAGAACTGATAAGGGACAGAAATATGTGCCCCAGAGAATAAAAGGGGGGATGAATTTTAGGAGCAGGATGAAGACACAGAAATCCAGAAAAGGGTCTGGATGATGCTAACATACTTCTTGAGGTCCAGAATGAGCTTCCCCTTCTTCAGCCAAATGCATGAAAATGCACTCCCCAACAGTTTCAGCTCCTGGAATGTAGTCCCAACAGCAGGTGCATAGTCAATCTTTGTTGAATTAAATGGAAATGTTTAAGGAGCCATTTCCTTAGCCAGGGCTTTCTTTGCTGTCAAGGAAGAATTTATTTAACAAGACCTAGACTTTGGCAAACGAGGTTCTACTTCTCTTGGCTGGTCTTTGGCCATGATTTAAGATGCCGATATTTGCTGTCCAATGTTGGGAAATAGGTTCTTGGTTGGGGGAGGAGTGTAGCTTAAAGGTTTGGGAAGCAGATAATTTAAAGAAGCTCTGAAAATATGTTTGGTTTTCATTCTGCTTCCCCCAAGTGCTTCCAGATCTTTGAAGTATACGCTTAGTTCTTGAAAGTCATAAATCTCTAAGAATTTTTTTTTTTTTTGCAAATACGATGACTTTTTGCATCAGCACAATCAACTCCAGATCATCACTATGTAAGAGGCAGGGAATATTCATGGAATTGGTGCAGCTTTTGGTGTAAGTATTTTGTTTTTCTTTTTTGAGATGCAGCTTCGCTCTTGTTACCCAGGCTGGAGTGCAGTGGTGTGATCTTGGCTCACTGCAACCTCCACCTCCCGGGTTCAAGCAATTCTGCCTCAGCCTCCTGAGTAGCTGGGACTACAGGTGTGTGCCACTATGCCCGGCTAATTTTTATCTTTTTAGTAGAGATAGGGTTTTGCCATGTCGGCCAGGCTGGTCTCGAACTCCTGACCTCACGTGATCTGCCCGCCTCGGCTTCCCAAAGTGCTGGGATTACAGGCGTGAACCACTGCACATGGTCATTTTCTTTCTTTTCCCTGCTATGGATGTTGTCAGTTGCAAGCATTATTTTCAATCTAACATGTATATTCTATAAGAATCTGAGTGCCTGGGATCAGGAATTAGCGATCAGAAGAAGTTGGTTTCTGGTCATCGGTTTATGGTATGTCTTTTCTCCTCCTATTTCATTACCAACAACAAAACATTTCTTTCTGTGAACGGAAGAGGCACCTTTCTTTTGCAGACACCCAGAGCTAAGATGGAGCATCCATGCCAGGCCTTAATGATCACTTGTTTCTCAAGAAGACAGCTACAGTAGCTAGAATGAGCCCTGTGATTCAGGGAGGTAAGAAAGAGAGGAGACATTTTAATGTTAGTGGAGGAGTGCTGTGTGGCTGCTCAGAATCCATCACCCCTCCAGCCAACATCCCCAGATCGGACCACTGTGAGAGCCAGACCTTCCTGCCAGGAGGTGGCCACAAACCAGCTCCTACTTCTACAGCAGGGACTAGGGAGTGGCAGAGAGGAAAGAAGCCCCCTTAGGTACTGGTTTGGTCCCATACATCTCTCAACATGGGGGCAGTGTGGCAAAGTACTCAGGAAGCTGTTAAATGCTTCCAGATCTCAGGCTCTTGGTCACAGCAGGGCAGAAGATCCACCAGCCAACCCCCAAGCTGTAACCTTCCTTAATGGTTTCATGAGCTGGACATTCAAATCCCTCCAGGTTTAATTACGGGAGAAGTAGGTTCTGTCTGCTTAATTACATAGGATTCTCTGCTAATAAAAAATGACTCCTTTTGCAGAGGTGATGTCAAAAAGTTTCAAAGATGCCAAACACTTAGGCAAATTGGAGACGTCATTGTCCCTCCTATCAGTAAATGCTAAAGGTAACAATGGAGAAAGCCATTTCCATTTAATTAATCTTGAATATCGTAATGTGGATTCAAGACATAATCTCATTCTGAGCACAGTGGTATGTTTCTGTTCGGTTTCCTATCAAAGCCTCTTTTAGAAGGCATTTTTCATCTTACAGTGCTACTTTCCCAGATATCACTTCTGCATATTTTAAATGAATAGGCAAAACAAAAGTAATAGTGACTTTAAAAATTGAAAATCTGTGACCTCACTATGTAACTCAGTGACTTCATTTTTATCTCAATACATAACTTACACAGATAAAGCAATAACAAACCTACTCTTTTATACTTTATTTTCACTTCAACATTTTCCCTCATGGTACTAAGAAGTCATTTTAATAATTCCCCAGTATTTCAATTCTGTTGCTTTACAAATATTTATTAAAATTGCCCTCAAATAATGAACATTTATGGTTTTTTTTTCAAAGATTAGCTTTTGGGTAAAATCTTTATTGAATAAACGCCTGCATATAATTTTATTTTTTTGTATGTTTTTGTTAAATTAGATCCTTGGATAAAGTTCATAAAAGAAGAATCACTACCATTAGGAATAGGACTATTTTCTTGAATCTTTTTATAATAATTTCCAATGTGGTTGTGTCAATTTAGAATGAATGAATGACTCATCAGTGTAGGGCTCACTGAAAACTCATGAGGATTTGGTGTTATAATTTGTAAAACTTAGATTTCAGAGAGTATCTCACTCTTGCTCAATATTCCATATATTTGGTTTCTCTCCAAGCTTTTGATCTTCTTTCTAGCAAAAGACACCTGGCTGTTTCCAAGCTAATCAAAGGCAGTGTTTCTTTGGCTTTAAAGCATATACAATCATTTCTCTGAATCCTAAGATTTCCTGTAGCTTTTCCTACCATGAGCCAAATGCAGAAAAAGAAGGAACAAGTTTAGCAACAGGATGATGCCAATGTTTCCTCAAATGGAAAAAAATATTCTACCTATTTCTTTTCTCACAATTGAGACCGACCCCCAACTCTGTTGTCTGCTAATAATCCAGTGGAAAGTTTTCAGTCTTTATGCAAGCAGACCTCCTCAGTAGCACTTGACTTTGGCCCACTCTTTTCCTCCTGTTCCCATCCACTTGTCTTGCTGTTCTTTAGGGTCTTTTATTGCCTCTGTCTCTTATTCACCTGGCCACTGAACGTGGAATGTCCGTGGCTCCTAGTCTTAGGCCCTCTTCTCTTCTGCTCTGCTCCCTGGACTGTCTCATCCCCACCTGAGACTTCCATTGATATCTCTGTGCCGTGACTCATACATTTAAATCTTCATTCCATATCTCTGAGTGCCAAACACGTGAATTGGAATGTCAGCCAAGTATATCCATTTGACTGTTTTGAATACTAATTGGCTGATTCTAATGTGAGTTTGCTTCTCTTGCCATCTTCCCAAACCTAGTCTTCTTTTGGAAGTCTCCATCCCAGTACAGGGCACCTTTGTTTGTTTATTTGGGAAGATCAGGAACTAAGCAGTGTCTGTGATGCCTCTTCCCCTCGCTGCCCACATCTGTGTCATATCAAGTCCTGTCGACTTACCGTCTAAACACCTCTCACCTTCATTCACTTTCCCCACCTGCTTAGCTGCTCTTTAAATACACACAAGCCAGCCTTCCCATAGCCACACAGCCTCTCTGCTGCCCACTCTGTTCAATTCTGTTCTCTTCATTGAAGCAGGTCACTTTCTTTGCTTAAAACCTCCATGACTTCACGTTCCTCTTAGGATGAGGATAAAAGCTCTAATCATGGCCTGTGAGGGCCCATGATCTCGTCCTGGCCTGTTTTCAGCTTCCTGTCATTCCACACTTGTTTTAAGACTTGTTCTCCAGGACCCTGCTATGTATGGGTCTTCTTCACACTGCTCACATGTTCCATGCCCCCCTCTAACCACAGGGCCTTTGCACATGCTCTTCTCCCTGTTTGTCAGTGCTGCCCTCCCTTTTTAGCTGCCTTTTTAGGGACACTGGAGGGGAGGAGGGCACTGCCCACTTTATAAAGCATTCATTTGTAAAACTTACGTGACTGTCGTCGACTGACAGCTGAGTCTTTTCCCCACGGATTGTCCTCAACTGAAGGGAGCTACTGCATATCAGTTTATGACTGGTTGATGTGAAGGTACAAAGTCCTAGGCTTCTTGCCTTGTCAGGGACATTTCTGCTAAGTTTGCTCAGCTCCAGAGTTCTTGTGGGCTTGGCTGAGGCCTCTGCTGCCACTTTTCCCTTTGCTTGATACAACTTCCCTCACTCAGGAGAGGTTTGTGAGGTTGCTCTCCAGTGCACCCCTGTGCTGAGATCTACAGCTCAGAGCTTCTTTACCAAGGGTTTGAGATGTAGAGCTCCCATTCATTCTTTAGGTCTAGGTTCACACTTCACATCCTTAGGGCATCTTCTCTGACTTGCTTGAAACTGCCGATTCATTAGTGTGATTAATTAATGCATGCCTCCCTCACTAAACTTTAAGCTCCCTTGAAAGCAGGAGTTCACCAAACACCTAGTTGTAGGCATGATGCTTGGCAGAAGAAGGAGGTCATTGAACACAGCTGATTCTTGATATGCATGGTAGTTAAGGCTATTCTGTAGTGTCACTGTGAACACTCAGCAAATACTGAACCATTGCTCCTGGGAAATAAAAGGGTTTAGGGTCTTTTGAGCCTCTGGTCACAACATTTTTGTCAACGGACACAATATATAACTTTGTTTTATGTGTATTTCTGTTTAAAGACTGCTTATTTAATTCATCAACTTTGAACTCACAGCCGACAGTGCTGTAACTCATGTCTGAGCAAAGCTTATGCATTTTCTCCATAAGGCACATCTCAGCCTTCTTGTGCTCAGGGCCAGCACTTCAGTACTATCCTTGGAGGCCATTTTAAGCAGTGAAATCACCAGCAAATAGCATAAAAATGCAAAAACCGTGGCACTAAACAGATTGCAAGAAAGTTACTAGTTTGCAATATGAGAGCTGAAACAGAAGGCAGAACATGAGGCCAGGCACGGTGGCTCATGCCTGTAATCCCAGCACCTTTGGAGACTGAAGTGGGCGAACCACCTGAGGTCAGGACTTTGAGACCAGCGTGGCCAATGTGGCAAAACCCCGTCTCTGCCAAAAATGTAAAAATCAGCTGGGCATGGTGGCAGGCGCCTGTAATCCCAGTTACTTGGGAGGCTGAGGCAGGAGAATTGCTTGAACCTGGAAGGCAGAGGTTGAAGTGAGCTGAGATCACGCAACAGCACTCCAGCCTTGGCGACAGAGTAAGTCTCTGTCTCAAAAAAGGAAGGCAGAGCATGGCCTTGTTAGACCGCAGCTGGTAACGTGCCTGTGGGGCAGCTGTTTTTTCACTGTCATATGCATTTCTGCAAATGACCATCAAAGTGCTGAGAGTGTTGATTTTGGGGTTATAAATACATTTGGTGAGTAGGCAAATTTGCAAATATGGAATCTGTGGATAATAAGGATCAATGGTATTTAATATGATAATTAACAATATTTGTTAAATGTCATAGATGATTAAAAATGGCCACAAATGATTCCTCTTCTCCTAGCACAGCCTTTGGTAATGACCTCCTGTACTGACTCTTAGCTGGCCTCAGGACTTGCTCTGACCAGTGGGCCAACAGCAAACCTAAAGCAAGCAGAGGCCTGGAAACTGCACTGAGACTGTCCTCTTGGTGTTTTCTAGAGTCCTGACGCAACACTACATGAGAGAACCCAGGTGTGCCTGATGCATGTTGACACATGGCCAAATGCATGCCCATCCTGTTGCCCCGTCTGACATTGAGCCAACTTCTAGAGATATGAATAAGGCTACCCTAGATAACCCATCCCCTATGAGCTGGCCTGGATTAGAAGACCCACTATCAACCCATAGACCCAAGAGAAATAAAAAGTATGTGGAACAAGCTCCTCTAAC
This sequence comes from Macaca thibetana thibetana, assembly GCF_024542745.1. Lineage (NCBI taxonomy): Eukaryota > Metazoa > Chordata > Mammalia > Primates > Cercopithecidae > Macaca > Macaca thibetana. The sequence goes on along the minus strand of NC_065597.1, from coordinate 23,352,877 downwards.
CTACTAAGTTTGAGATGATTATTACCCATCAATAGAGAACTTGTTTCTTGCCAATTAGGTGAGAACCTGGGCAATCAAGGAAGAACAGAAGTGTATGTGAGTGTGTGGGTTGGGTTATAGAAATAGTTATAAGGCCCTAAGTTTATTCAACCAAGGCATTTTAACTTATTAAGTAGAATCCTGACCTTCTCCACTTCTAAGCAAAGAGGAGAGAGTGAAGCAAAGTGGATAAAGGAGGAAATGATGCTAGCTGGCTTGGGGAGAATAAGAATTTCTTTGGTGGACACTTAAGCCACTAGATCAGTCCATATGGAGTCTTGAGTCAAGCGTAAAAGTGAGACATAGAATGGTGCTTTGTTTCACTGTTTTTTTTTTTTTTAAACATCTGCTCATCTGTACACTGACAAATCTCCTACAGCAGTCTGCTTGCTGACACCTTTGCCTCTAATGTTCATAGTCTTCACCTTTAGATTTCTTAATGCCTTGCTTAAAAGTACTTTAAAAATCCCCGAATATCATTTATCTCAGGCAGCAGAACATCTTCAGGAGAAAGAAATCTTTGCCTCAAACATCAGAATAGCAATTAAAAGCATAGAGGTCTATGCGGGTAAAAGCAAATTGAATTGGGAATGTGATGTACGGCAAACTTTTCAAAAAACCAACAACTAGCCATTCAGTAAACCAACAAAATTATTTTTTAAAGCAAGCCCTTTCAAATGCTTCCACTTAATTTATTTTTTAATGCTTCCATGACTAAAAATTGCAAAAAACATTTATGTAAAAGGAAATCACTTGTATGCAAAGTTGCAGCTGCTGCTTATAGGTATACAAATGAATAAAAGCCTGGGAACATGCTGGGTTTTCTCTCCTTTTAGTGGAAATCTTGATGCGTTCTTCAGTGTTGACTTGAGAATTGTTCATTCAGTGGTATCTTGGAGTTTCCACTGGATTGACGACAAGAAGTGAAATACTAAGAAGACGTCCATATCCTGGTTGTATCTCATTAGATGCAGTCGGTTGCCTCTTGTGCTTTTGAGAATTGTAACTCTTTTGATGAAGCTGGAAAATAAAAATTATGATTATAATGACAATAATGAGTAAATTTCTAATAAATGATTGTTTCATATTATTTGGGGTAACTTTTCCATCCCCCACAACTCCATTTTAAAAATAACTGCCTTTTCCTAATGTTCAAAAATAGGAATTTTCAAGTAATTTTTTCTAAGACAAAATACCAGAAAATAGTCTTCGATTAACTTGTTTTTGATGACTCAGGAAAACACAAAAGAAATGTATTGTGTGTACTGCAGACAGAAATGATACGTTTATAAAAAATAGCAAGTAATCACTTATTTTTTTAGGGCCCCATCCGGGCTTGTTTATTTCTGTTTGAAGCCAATAAGGCCAACTCTGGAGGCAGCCTTGGTGGAGCTTGAAGACCATACATAGGCTTGAGAACTAGACAGAGTCATGATCAGAACTTTGTCTGGGCCCCGGCCCTGAGGAGGGATGGTCTGGGTAGAGTGGGCTCAAGAGGTGGTTGGAAGTGATATTTTCCTCGTGATCTGATAAAGAGGAAGTCAAGCTGTTGCTGTTTGCTGATGACGTGATCATATACCTAGAAAACCCTAAAGACTCATGTATGAAGCTCCTAGAACTGGTAAATGAATTCAGCAAAGTTTCAGGATGCAAAAATCAATGTGCACAAATCAGTAGCTCTGCTGTGTACAAACAGCAACCAAGCTTAGAATCAAATCAAGAGCTCAACACCTTTATAATAGCTGCAAATAAAGTAAAATAAAATAAACTTAGGAATATGCCTAACCAAGGAGGCAAAAGACCTCTACAAGAAAAACTATAAATCATTGCTGAAAAAAATTGCAGACAACAAGAACAGATGGAAACACATCCCATGCTCATGGATGGGTAGAATCAATGTTGTGAAAATGATCATACAGCCAAAAGCAATCTAGAAATTCAGTGCAATTCCCATCAAAATACCATCATCATTCTTCACAAAATGGAAAAATTCCTAAAATTTGTATGGAACCAAAAACAAGACCACATAGCCAAAGCAAGACTAAGCAAAAAGAACAAATCTGGAAGCATCGCAGTCTTAGGCAGTTCTGAACTAAGAGGGGCAGTGCTCCCCAGGTGACATTTAACAATGCCTGAAGACATTTTTAATTATCACAACTGTGGAAGGTGCTATTTGGCATCCTGGAGGCCAGAAATGATGATAATTATCTGACAATGCCCAGAACAACCCCCAGTAATTCTCACAAATTATTTGGTCCGCAAACTCTGGTGAGACTGTGTTTGGAATTGCTACAAAGGCTGTCATGTTTAGAGAAGATGGCGACACACCAGGGGTGTTTGTGAAGTGTAGAATGGATATAGGCACATCCTTGGGGCAATTTGTCAGTGAGGAAACAGAATCACAGAGAAAGTCAGAAGAATCAAGGATAGAACTCAGGTCCTCAAACAAGAGCAAGTGACACAGGGAACTAAACTCTCAGTTCTTGTATGTGGTTTCCACTGGACGAACCCTCGAGTTTTTGCAATAGACATGGCTCCAGCAAGGACTTCCAAGGGACAAGTGGGGATATGGCTATGCCATACAGTGGTGAAAGGACTAGGACCTAGAAACCCAAAATTCTAGTTTTAATCCTCCTGTGGTGTGACCTTGGCCCTCTCACTAACCTGCTGGAGTCAGATTCTTGATTAAATGAGAGCATCTGTATTATCTCCTAGGTTCTTTCCATTTGGAAATTCTAAGGCTCTTAATAAGTGAATTAATTTTCTGCCTTGTCAGGAAAGGATTTTAGGTGGCTGGTCCTCTTATGTGCATTTCCTTTTTCCAGAGTTGCTCAACATTTAAGAAGAGTTTCCAAACTGTTTCCAACAAATGCTTCCCGAATAATTTTTTCATTATGTCTTCTCAGACGTGCTGGGAGGAGAGGGAAGTGTTAGCTCCATCTCACGGTGAGCAAACTGAGAATCAGAACACAAGTTCACAGAGCTTCTGCGTGGTTGGGATGCACAACCCCACACGGGATCTTCCAAGCAGGATGCATTCAGTGGTCCTCACTGAACTACCTGGGAAGCAGAAGCATTAGATCATCATTTGTTGCCCCATGTACACCTGTATTGGACAATTGCTGCAAAACATAGTACTAAATTTGTTCATGTTTAGGGAATGGTGAGTCTGAGAGTGAATCCCCCAAAGCTGGAAAGTTAAGTGGACCATTTGGAGTTAGGCAATATTGTTACGGTGGCCTTTGCACAAATGCACTGTCTCAGATCAGTGTACACAGAAGCTTTGTTTGCAGGCTGTCTGCAGAGGTTGTCGTCAGAGGGAATCCTCAGGATGTCCAGCTGGCTTGTTAGCTGAGCGTGTGTCAAGGGGGGCATTTGACTGCTGCCTGCAGCCTTCAGACCAGATGCCAGGATGCGTAGAGACAGTGATGGAGGCAGCCTTGGTGGGCCATGACAGCCCCCTAATTCAGTGGTGCAGAATTAAACAGCGTGGCAGCAAAGAGCTCAGCCTATTCAGGCCTGGAAACAGGACACAGAAAGGACAGGAGCTGGTCTGGACACCTTTGGCTTCCTAGAAATGATTTCTCACATTCTAGCTAATCCGGCTGAAATGTGGGCTGAGAGCCTTTCCAACGATGACGATGGGGACTTTCTTTCATGCCTACAGCAAGTTTTCTGTCCTTTTGCTCTGTTTTGCCCGGCAGTTCTGCCTCTGAGTTGGCATATGTGGCCCTCTAATGGGCTGTGCTTTCCTCCAGGACAAGGACTTTATATTTGTCTTTATTTTATCAACAGCTGGAACAGTGCCTGGCAGGTACGAGGCATCCCGAACTTGAAGTAACAGAGGGGATAAGTCCTTCTGTTATAATGGACATTGAGTAAGCCTCACCCTGTATCAGACGTTGTTCTAAGTACTTTGCATTGAGTAATTCATTCATTCAGTTCTTAGAGCAGCCCAGGGAAGTTTGAAGTTTGTTTATCACCAACTTACAGATGAGGCATCTGAAGTGCTGAAAGGTTAAGAGACCTGTCTAGGGTGTTGGAGCCAAGATTTGAATCTGGAGCATCTGAAAGGAAACCAGCGTGTTGTAAGGAGTTCTGTGTTTCCTTAGCTCCTGGGAAGTCAAGATGTCTAACCTTCACCTGGCTGGCTCTGCCTCAATCTTCCTCCCCAGCCCCAAGTCCCATTCTCAACTGCATTTCATGACAGTTAGAGAACTTGATGACTCCTTCAGATCCTGACCCATCCCTGGCTGGAAGAGCTTGCTCCTATTGTATAAGCAACAGAGGAAAGCAAGGAGGGTAAGGGTGTGTGCTCCTCCCTCTGATACACCTGCCTACCCACCTTTCCTGGAACTCCCTCCTCCACTTTTGATCCTCCTCAACACTAGACATCTCCTGCCCTCAGGACCTTCAGCCATGTATAACACCCTCTCTTTTCGCAATTGAAACCCCTCTCATAAAATCTTTCAGCAGCTGACCACATACAAATTATTCCCATCCCCCAAATAAACAAACAGCAAGCCGGGAACCTCCATTGCTTTGCCTGCCTGCTGCTGCATTCATTCTGTCTCTGGCATCCCCATTAGAAGCCAGACTTCCAAAGAATGGCCTTACTGTGTCTCCGGACTCCCTCCCATACATTCCATGCCCCATTGCAGGAGTTCCTTTCTCTACTTCTCACTTAATTGCTTATCGATTGCTGGTCTCCTTTTACTAGAATATGAGCACCATGGTTAGGCATTTGTCTTACTCCCCACTACCCTATGTTCAGTGCCTAGAACAGTGTAGACACTTAGCAAATATGTTTTGAAATAAATATGCCATGGACAATATTTAATTAAATTGCTAAAGTCAGGAGGACCCATCTGACCTCTGGGTCCCACTTGGGATCAAAAAGTGATCTTCTCCAGGACTCTGGGAAATTGTAGCACCTGCATTTTCCAGTTCCACAGAACAGCCAGGCTTTCTGCCTTTTCCTTCTTTAAATCACCTACACTTGTGGCATTTGGCATTGCCTAAGCTCTTAGACCCAATCGTCATTCAAATATTTATCAAGGCAGCTGAAGGGTCTGGAAACAATGTCTGTGTCTTCTGCCAGTGTCAGCTTCGCTTCCACTGGGTTTCACACTGGGGGAAACCAGCTATGAACCAACTTTGGGAATTGAAGGTGTCATGGGTTTAATTGTGTCCCCTCCAAAAGATATGTCCAAGTCCTAATGCCTGGCAGCTGTGAATGTGACCTAATTTGGAAGTGGGGTTGGCCAGGGGTGGCGGGGCAGAGTCCTTGCAGATGTAATGAAGTTAAGAGGAGATGATGCTGGATTAGGGTGAGTCCTCATTTAATGACTGTGTCCTCATAAGAAGAGGGAAATGTGGGTGCAGAGACATAGTTACATAGGAAGAACATGGTGCCATGACAGAGGCAGAGATCCAGGTAATGTGTTGAGAGGCCGAGGAACGCCCAGGATGGCTGGCCACCCCCCAGAAGCTGGATGTACCTGGAGCAGATTCTTTTCTAGAGCCCTCAGGAGGAACACGGCCCTGTCAATATCTTGGTGTTGGACTTTTGGCCTCCAGACTGTGAGAGGACACGTTTTTGTTGTTTTAGACCACCCAGTTTGTGCCACTTTTCTTATGGCAGCTCTGGTAAACTAACACACAAGGCAAACAGTCTCAGAGTGTTCCTGTGCCTTCAGCCGGTCCTTGCAGCTCAGGAAATTCGTGACTGAAATAAATCCGGGCACAAACTGGCCAGCTCAGCACTGCCAGACAAAGGATGTCAGTGCAGTGAGGCGGCTAATTCTTCACTCCTGCAGAGAGGGATGTGTCAGGAGGTGGCTCTGGGAGCCACGGGCTCAAGCCCTGCAGGAAAGACATGGGGCCCCTGGTTGGGGCACTCTGAGATGCCCAGGACCCGGGAAAGTGGGGACCTAAGCCAGCTTCCAGATTAGACAAAATACCCTGGAAATCGAGCTGGTTTGAGAGATGGTCCCAAAAGTGAACCAGAACATCAGAGTTCTTTGCTTCAGCCAAGGCTAGGAAGCTGGTGATAACATTTCCTCACTTTATGTGCTAGATTCTTGAAGCCTCTGTGTACCCTTTTGAAGGAAAGCCTACTTGTAATGACTTATTGAATATTCATCTTTTTCATTAAAGTTTTATGAGGAAGAAAGACTCGTTCTCTCTTTTCTGCGACTATATACTCAGCACTCACTATACAGTAAGTGCTCCAGAATGTATGTATGAGTGGATTGAATCAATCAGAAGTGTTCGTTCACAATGATGTATCTTTAGGTAATTTTAAAAGGAGTCTAGTTACTGCTTATTAATGTGCTTGCCTTAGTACGTTAAAGAAAATTTTAAGGAGTTCTTAGGTGCTAAAAAAAATGTAGGGGAAAGGTAACCTAAAAACAAAACTCAAAATCCACACAACTATACAATATACAGAGTGAACTCTAATGTAAACTGTGGATTTTAGTGAATAATAGTGTGCTAATGTTGATTCATCAATTGTAATAAACATACCACACTAGCGCAAGGTGGTAATAATAGGGGAAATCGAGGGGGAGAAGGGAAGAGATGGAGTAGATGGAATCCACTGTACTTTCTGCTCAATTCTTCTTCTTCTTCTTCTTCTTCTTCTTCTTCTTCTTCTTCTTCTTCTTCTTCTTCCTCTTCTTCTTCCTCTTCTTCCTCTTCTTCCTCTTCTTCCTCTTCTTCCTCTTCTTCCTCTTCTTCCTCTTCCTCTTCTTCCTCTTCCTCTTCCTCTTCCTCTTCCTCTTCTTCTTCTTCTTCTTCTTCTTCTTCTTCTTCTTCTTCCTCTTCCTCTTCCTCTTCCTCCTCTTCCTCCTCTTCCTCCTCTTCCTCTTCTCTTCCTTCTCCTCCTCCTTCTCCTCCTCCTCCTCCTCCTTCTCCTCCTCCTCCTCCTCCTCCTCCTTCTCCTCCTCCTCCTCCTCCTCTTTCTTTCCTCTTCCTCCTCCTCCTCCTCCTCCTTTCCTCCTCCTCCTCCTTCTTTCCTCCTCCTCCTCCTCTTTTTTTTTTTTTGAGACAGAGTCTCGCTCTGTTGCCCAGGCTGGAGTGCAGTAGCACCATCTCAGCTCACTGCAAGCTCCGCCTCCCAAGTTCACGCCATTCTCCTGTCTCAGCCTCCTGAGTAGCTGAGACTACAGGTGCCCGTCACCATGCCTAGCTTTTTGTATTTTTAGTAGAGATGTGGTTTCACCATGTTAGCCAGGATGGTCTTGATCTCCTGACCTTGTGATCCGCCCGCGTCAGCCTCCCAAAGTGCTGGGATTACCAGTGTGAGCCACCACGCCCGGCCAACTCTTCTATAAAGATAAAATTGCTCTAAAAAAATAGTCTATTAAAAACAATCTAAACACACAAAAGAAAATCTCATTTTCTTGCTTTCTGAAGACCTGCATTTAACTTCCAGGATTAATATCAAGATAGCCCCCATATCCCCCTGAGAGCCCCCCCAGATACATGTGTTTATGTGACCTTAGTTAGGACGTATTTGGGATGACTTTGTTCTATTTCATGCACCATTTGACAACTTCTGACACAAATTTTTACCCATATTCATTCCATAGATTAGTTTTTACATGCGGAGGCCCAAGTACCAAAGGATCCAGATGAAATTAATCACAAATTACATAATCAGTGCCCCAAATCTTGTGTTATTTCTGACACGTATACCTTGTGCTTTGATGGTGGTGACAAAGACAATACCTGCCGTAGAGTTTCAAGATCTTCTTGACACAGCCTCTTGCAGCCTTTGTATCCAGCTACTGAAATCCTTATTTCCACTGGAAAGTAATGTTCTGGCCAATACCATGGTCTATATTTTGATTCCTATCTCAGCCTTTTGGGAGACATCTCAAAACTTAGTCTGGCAAACTTAAGCTGATTAATAGGTTGTTTGTAGCATGAGAGTGTTCACAGGCACCCCCTTCCTACAAGTCCATCTGGGAGGAAACTCTGAATGCAAGCAGTGGAGTTTGTTTCTTCTGGGTCCATTTTTAGATTTTTGAGATGGAAAATCAGGTAATGAGTCAAATGCTGAAGAACTAGCCAATTAATGATAGAAATGGATTAAAATATTCTGTGTTTATTGTGTATTTGTTCATTTTTTTCTGTAATTCTGTTTTTGCTTTGTCTTTGAGGTTATATTATCAGGTGTTTGCTAGTATAAGGCAGATGCAAGGAAAACATTCCTTGAATCATGTCACAAAACTCTTTATGATTAACAATGATTTTTGTTATGTTAGAGTCTGATAAATGTAGTCTGACATTAATATTGTTACACTGCTTGCTTTTAGCTAATGTTTGTCTATTATATGAACATGACAATACATATATTCCCTCTTGCTTTTGACAAATCTGGTCTGATTTTATGAATTTTCTATTCCAATATGTATCGATTTTAACTAGTAAAAGTTTGTTTACCATTATGATTACCAATATATTTCAGTTTATATATGCTATCTTATTTTGTTGTTGCTATTTACCATAATTGTTTTTTGTTGTTTTCTACCCATACTCTTTCACTGGAACTGGATGAGTTTTCTTCTTTCCTTTTTCCATCTTACTAATTTGGAAATTAGTACTGTATTTGAACTATATTAGTACTCTATTGGATGTTAATACTCTATTATTTTGGACACGCTATTATTTTAACACTCTATTATTACTCTTAACTGTTAATATGCTGCGATGGTTAATTTTATGTGTCATCTTCCTGGACTAAGGGAGGCCCATAAAGCTGGAACAAGAAGATGAGACAGGCTGGGTTGTGGATGAACTTGGTGATGAAAGTCAAACTGGGCTGCATGGAAGCATAACAAAAGAGATAGCGGGGAGGATGGAGCGAGACTCAGCAGACTGCTTTGGGAGGAGTTGTATTAGATAAAAGGCTAAAAAGGCCTGGAGAATGTTGGAGGTGAGAACTACAAAAGGAAAAAAGGTCAGGAAGTTTCTGGTCAATGCTAGATGTCCTTCAAGGAAAAGGAGTAAAGGCTAGGGTTCCTCCAGGTCACTTGTTGATTCTTTAATTGTTGGCTTTTTTTTTTAAACATACTTCTCTGGGACTGAAATGTACATTTTGTATCTTCAGGACCCCTTGGGGGTACGTGAGACCTTGGGCATTAATTGTGTCTGTATAAACAATTTGATTATAAAATGTATTACAGAATTTATGGGTCCATATGAGATATAGCAATTTACTGATGAATACATATAACAATGGACAGAGAACATAAATTTGTTTATTGTCCAATCAGTACATTTGCAAAATTCAGGCACCATTAATTCTGGAAACCACCTCTTCATGTTCTTTATTTTCCCATATGCCATTCCTGGCTAATTTCGTATCTTCTACCATGAGCAAAAGGTAGCAACACTGCATTTACTCCCAATGCAATGGCTTTCTGTAACCTATTTATATTGAAACAACACAGTTCGTCTTGCTCTACAGATCCCAAGTCCATTTATTTAATGCTGGTTCTGTCATTATTCACGAGCTGTGTCATGCTTCATGCTGCCTTTGAATACTGGTTTTTGGTGATTCTCTCAAAGGTTGTGCTTCAATGATGATGACCATAAATGCAATCTTATCAAGAAGATGCAGGAGAATGGGAGCCATGATTTTCTGGTCATACTAAATCTACCATTTAGAATTTTATTGTTTCAACATAGGACATGTAAACATGTCGACTTATGCACTTTTGAGGCTGTAATCACAGTGCTCCCAGCATGTGACCTCTTTTGATGATGGCAGCCTACCTTCCACACAGTGGGAAGCGCATGGGAGGATGACAAAGGCCCATGGATAGAGAAAGAAGAGTAATCTGTTTGTGCAAAGAATATCTTCTTCTCTTCCACCCTGACATTAACATAGGAGAGCAGGACATCAACACGTGGACAGAGGCAAGAGAGGATGTCGATTAAAAAGCCATCTGACATTGTAGAGCCCCTAGAGGAGATAGGCATGGTCAACCCCATTCTCCATGGAGTCTTCAGAGGAGGTAAGTAGCCCCCCCGGGTATCAGCAGCAGACTAGGAGGAACATAGGATAAAGGATTTCTGTCACCACCCTGTTGCCCTTGGGTGTTATATCCTGCAGGTGACACTGGTGTCAGAACATGGCAAAAGGCAATACTGGTGCTCACCCAACAGGCCCAAGGATTGACAGTGATCTGTCAATAGCCAAAGCCCCAAACTCAACATGTGTCTGGCACAAGTAATAGTCATCCTGAACTCCACCTGGCAGTAGCATTTTAGTGGTGCAATCCCACATTTAGTTCCATGAAATAAATCCCGTGCCAGCCAATGGGAGCCTCTTTCTTGCTAGGTCATTCTCCTGGAACTGAGGGTTGGCCAGGGAGCCCGGGATGACCACATAGGCATTGTTCTAGAGCTCCCTGGGACATCTGTTTGACTGCATACATGGGGTGAAGGGCCTAAAAGTGCCCCAGATGGAAGAAATAGAGGTCAAATTTCATTTTAAAGAAGAAATTCTAAAGTATGGGGGCACTCTGTGAAGTTCCACTGGCTTCAGCCTGAGGGTATGAATGCTGACTGTCTTCAATCAGATTATAAATGCAAGTCTTTATGGTGACCCTCTTCCCTTTGACTTGACCCAGACTCCTATGTTCCAGCATCTTTCTTTTCTCCAATTGTGCCATCCTGTTTCATCCCCTGCATTGTAAATATGACAGGTGAATTTTCTTCTTCCAGAACACCTTTTTTCCTCTTCCTCTGTTGTTAGATACTTTATTCCTCAACATCCAGCATATGTATTACCTCCTTCACCAAACCTTCTAAAAACCTTTCCATCTACTGATTCCCTTACCCATCAGAATATCTGTTCTTTCACTTATCCAGCCAAGGAAAACTTTTTGGTGAGCGCCTATTCCGTGCCAAACACTGTTCCAGGCATTGTGGCAACAACAGTGAACAAAACAGACCTCACAAAGCCAACCAGGCTCCCTCTGGACACTATATATTGCTATTTCCACTTATCCTGTTGTATTGAAATCATCTGTCAGCAAGCTTTTTCTGTAAAGGGCCAGATAGTAAATATTGTAGACTTTGCAGGACATACGTTCTCTGTTCCAACTACTTAGCCCTGCGGTTGTGGCACAAAAGCAACCACAGACAATATGCAAACAAATGCAGGTGACTGTGTTCCAATAAAACTTTATTTACAAAAACATGGTGGGCTGGATTTTTCCCACTAATGGTAGTTTGCTGACCCCTGCAACAGAATGAGAACAGCTCTTTCTAATTATTTTTTCTTAATTTTTTTTTTTTTTTGCTGCTTTATCCTTAGTGCTTAGAATAGTGCCTTGTACATAGAAGGTCCTTTTTATGGATTTGCTGAACAAGAGAAGTGAATGGATATTATCCATGAAACAGGAAGTTCCTGAAATGGAGGGCCTTATGCACATGGCGATCAGCTTGGAGAATGTGTTAGGTGAACGCATGTTGAATAGATGGAAGAATGATTGGAAAGCCTCCTGCCTGCGCCCTTCCTCCTATGCAGTGCCTCTGGTGGCTGAGGGCAGGAACTGGGAAAGTCCAAGCTAGCCTGATTATCCTGTCCTGGTTGCAGCTGCTTCCTCGGCAAGGCGGCTCCTCTGATGAGGAACCAGCATCAGAACTCCAGGCAGCTCTTGCCCACCCTGGCGCCTGCCCTCGACTCTCTCAGCCACGGCCTGCTGCAATCTTGTAAGGCAGCATCTCCTTTCTAGGGAACCTGACAGCGGAAATGGCCGTTAAACTTAAACATGACTGTCAGAGGGAAGTAGTGACAACAGGAGCCCCAACCGCCACCATCAAGCCATCTGTCAACACTGGCCTGTTGGGTTTCCCAGGGTGCACCATCCTAAGTGAGGGTCAGCGGATTGGCTCAGACAGGCAGGTCTCTGGCGTTTGGTGGGGCCTGTCAACTGAAATGCAGAGGTGAGGCTGTTGTCACTTTGGAAATTGGGGCATGAAAAGTGCAGGCAGATAAAGACAAGAGGAGGAAGAGAGGGTGGGGGTGCTAGACTGGGGGACAGGAGGGTGTAGCTGGCTAGGGGCCCTCGGCTGCTGGGGCCGCATGGAGAAAGGAGGCAGCTCTTCTTCTGTTTCATGTCAACTTCGCTGTCATTGGATAGTCAGTAAGATTTCAAACAGATAAACACCCCTTTGGGAAGCTGGAATGCCTTGGCAGACAATTTTAGGCCTTGATCTGATTGATAAATCCTTTGTGACAAGAGGGGATGAGAGAGGCCCCTGGTTTGGTACATATAAATAGGAAATTAGCTGGCAAAGTTGTCAAAGATAATTAACTTTCCGATTCTGCGGGTCTATTCAGGTTGACATCCTGAAATTATTTAGAAATGCACATGTCAACGCTCTGACAGAATTTGAGGCTGATCAGATAAACAGATTTGGAGATGCTTGATTGTAAAATGATGTAAGCGCTTAGCTGGTGTTTTATCGCTGCGTGCTTCTGTGAGCTGCAGTGGAAGTTGCAGGGAGAAGGGTTTTGTTATGGGGGAATGGGAGGGTGGGGATAGGGAGATTGAGTTGAATGTGCAAGGCACAACACATTTGCTTTCTTGCTTCTTTTAATCAGTTGAGAAATTCCCAACCCTGAATTTAACTGAAATTAACCTTGGATTCAACCCCAGGACCGTCCCTCAAGTCTCAACCTCCAGTAGGAAGGGGAGCATTCTGAGGGACTCAGCAGCAGATGCCTTCTCTCTGTCCAGCCCAGTTTTGTTAAAGCCAGTGCAGCATGCAAAATCGGTGAGAGCCTCTGCTGTTCCTGATGCATCATCACTTTGGGTAAATCACCAGGCTTGGTGCTCTATTAAGAGGGGAGAAAGCCTACTTAGGCATTTACATCTTGTTACTAGGAATTGTCTCTTTAACAAGCCACACTCTTCCAATGAAGACACATCCTTTCTCCAGGGTGGATGACAAGGGATGAAAACCCACCTTGACTGAGTTGCAGAGGCCACTATGGACAACGCATTGTGCGATTTGCTCATTTTAATCTCTATAATTTTCATAAGAGGTATGTGGTTCTCATTTGGTGAATGAGAAAACAGACACTTAAAGAGTTTTAATGAGCCATTGGAGGTAACCCAGCTATTTAAGAGGAGAAATTTAAGAGATGAGTCCTTGCCTCCAAACTGTTCATAGTCTGGAAAGAGACTCGTCCATCACCTGAAGTTGATTTCAAAGGAACATCTTTGCTGTAGGTGTTAAAAATAAAGTTAACTAACATATTAAGAGCAGGATCAGCCTCAAACCCCTTCCTAAGTAAGGGGGTTAGGGGCTTGTAATACTGCAAAGCTATGTCCTAAATGAGATCCCTTCTTCACTTCAGTTTCTATGGGTGTTTGCTGGTATCTTCCAGGACTAGCCACAGAGCATAAGCAAACTGAATACATGGTTCAGAGGCAAATTCCCTTGAGCTTAGGTTTAATTGTCTCCTATTTCCCCCACTTCCCAACATTTTATTCTATTTCACATGATCATAGACTCTTGGATAAAAGGGAGTTTGGAAGTTACCTAGACTAGGGGTCAGCAACCCATGGGCCGAATCCATCCTGTTACTTGTTTTTGAGTGGCCCACAGGGCAAGAATGTTTTTATATTTTTAAATGGATGGGAAAAAATCCAAAGAAGAAAATTTCATGACGTGAAAACTATATAACTTTCAATTTTGAATGTTCATGAAATTTTATTGGAACACAGCTTTGCTTGTTCATTCATGTACTCTCTCGGGCTGCTTTTGTGCTACTGTTGCAGAGCTGTGTAGCTGTGACACACTCTATGGCCTTCAAAGCTGAAGATATTTACTCTCTGGTCCTTCACAGAAAACATTTGTTGACTCCTGGTTTAATTCTGTGTTTCAGTGAGAGCTTATCGAGCTTGGATTGTAACAAGCATTGGGAAAAACTCTCTCAACCAGCATTATCTAATGTTGGCCATCAACAACTTGAAGTGGGTGCTATTAGCTATCCTTTTAAACAGGAGAGGAACTGAGATTCAGAGAGCTTTGGGAAGCTGATTGGGTAACAGTTGAGCCAGGATTCACAACCCAGCCTGCCTGATTTCACACACAAGTCACATGCTCCAAATGCCCTCACTGTGTTGCTATTTTACTATGTTCCGTGTTACCTGGATGTGGCTTTTCTGGTCTAGGTGCTCAGGACACAGTGATGGTTACCATTGTAATGGGAAGAATAGCACCACCAAAGGTATCTATGCCCTAATACCCGAACCTGTGAATATGCTACCTCAGTGGCAAAAGGGACTTTGTAGACATGACTAAGGGCTATTTTTCTTTTTTTCTTGGACAGTCTTGCTCTATTGGCCAGGCTGGAGTGCAGTGGCATGGTGTCTGCGCACTGTAACCTCTGCCTCCTGGGTTCAAGAGATTCTCCTGCCTCAGCCTCCAAGTAGCTGGGATTACAGGTGTGTGCCACTACCCCCAGTTAGTTTTTATATTTTTAGTAGAGATGAGGTTTTGCCATGTTGGCCAGGCTGGCCTTGAACTCCTGACCTCAAGTGATCCACCTGCCTTGACCTCCCTACTTGCTGGGATTATAGGTATGAGCCACTGTGCCTGGCTGAAGGGTCTTGAAATGGGTAGATGATTCTAAATTATTCAGGTGGACCCAAGGATAGGGTCCTTCTCCAAGGGAGGAAAGAAGTTCAAAAGAGAAAGAGATGGAATGATGGAAGCAGACATTGGAGTGATACGGGGCCCCAAGCCCAGGAATGTGCTTGGTGTCTAGAAACTGGAAAAGACAAGGAAATTGATTTTTCTCCAGCCTCTAGATCTGCAAGAGGCTAAATTAATGTTGCTTGAAGCCACCAAGTTTGTGATAATATGTTCTACAGCAGCCATTGGAAATAAATACACCAGTCCTTGCCTTCAAACTGCTCATAGTGTAGTAAGAGTCTCATCTGCCGCCTGAAGTAGATTTTAGAGGAATATCTTTGCTGTAAGTGTTAAAAATAAAGTTAAGCAACATATTAAGACCAGAATATGCTTCGAACCCCTTCCAAAATAAGGGACTTGTAATACTGCAGAGCCATCCCAGTTTCTGGAGCTGGATGCTGGCATCTTCCAGGACCAGCCACAGACCATAAGCAAACTGAATACAAAGAGGCAAATTTCCTCCGAAGTTGTGCTCCAACTTTCAAAACTCACACCACATATCTTGGGTTAAACTCAGGCTTCCTGGCACGTAGCATGCAGCTGACCTCGTGCTCCTTAGTGAGTTTGCTTCTCCTGGTTGCTGAGGAGCTGGACTTTTGCAAAAGGGAAATCACAGTCTTGCCTGCATTTTATTAGTATTGTGGCCATTTGCAAATTAATTTGGAAGGCAATATAATTTACCTCTTGTATAGAATTCAGTTTTGATTACTGCCATGCCACTGAAGTGCCAGATTTCCCGAAAGCTCTTATTATAAGAAATTAAGATACCTTTCTCCCTCATCCAAATAAAATAAACATATGGCTGTGGGATGCAATCGAATTATAAAAGTATCATTTAATCCAGGGAACATAATTATTTGAATGAAACTGGAGAGGAGAAACTCAATCTAGGGTTTGAATGTTGACATGAGATTTTGAAGACTATTTTCACTCATCACTGATTTTTAATAGCTCTTTGTAGAGAATAATTTGCAGCATAAACCATGTTCATATGAGATTAGTTATTTCAAAATCATGTTGAATCCCAAGCAAGAGCCATTCCCGGACCACTGTTGGGGGTTGGGGGAGTGCCAATGTGTTTGAGCAGATATCCTAGGAGTAGTATTTAACCACACATTGCTGTGACTCTTCTTCTTTAATGGTAAACGAATGGTTTTGTTTTCTTGGGTCATGTTTTATTTAAGATGTCACTTGAGAAGAGAGCAGAAAAGTTAGCTGCTGTGTGTTCCATGAACGTACTTCTCTCTGTATCCTTTATGTGTGTTTGCAGCATGGTTCATGGACTTGAGAAAATGACCCTAATTTTCAGTGCTGGAATGTATGTTTTGAGTTTAGTTGGAACAGTTAAAGTTGCTGTCACATATCCTCTTGGAACTTAGCACTTTGGTGTACAACCTGCCTGCTTTCCAACTGCCAGCCTCTACTATTTTTTGAGTGCTTTCTCTGGCTGCCGGAGCCCACTCTGCCTGCATTTTGAAGTAAGATTGGACTGCTTAGAAATTAGTAGCCCTCAATCAAGAACTTAAGTGAATTGGTGGATAGAATCAGACATAGCTCTCCTGGAGTGGGAGTGGGGAGTGTGTGTAACCTCAAGCCTTTTCTTCTCTTCTCCCTGCATCTTCTAGCAAGAGCCCCAGTTTGCCCATGGTGGTTACTCACTGGCATATTCACCTTTTCCTAGTTTCCTTCTCTTCCCCATCTCATTCTTCTTCTACTTGTTGGGTTTTCCTAAACTATCTCCCAAGTAAACCACTTGCACCCATATCCTTGTTGTGGTGTTCTTTTGGAGAAAACAAAATGAAAACAATCACTGTACAAGTTCGTTTGCTTGCTTATCCATTAAATACTTGTTGGGAGCCTGTTCTAAGCCAGTGGCAGAAACTAGGTAAGATCACTCCCAGCAAGAACATGTATCCTAGTGAGCAGGCAGATGTTAAACTAGCAAATAGACATGTAAAGACAGGTTTGGGATGAACCTATGTGCCCTGCTGGAAATAAACAGGGTGATGGGGAAGAGTGATGGGAGAATATTTATATTGAGCAGCCATGGAGTGTCCCACTTTGAGCTGGTGACCTTTGAGCTCAGGCTAGAAAATGAGAAAGAGCCAGACATATAAAATCTAGGGGAACATTGAAGTAATCCCAGCACTTTGGAGGCCGAGGTGCGCAGATCACGAGGTCAGGAGTTACAGACCAGCCTGGCCACCATAGTGAAACCCTGTGTCTACTAAAAATAAAAAAAATTAGCTGGGCACAGTGGCATGCACCTGTAGACCTGTAGTCCCAGCTACTCTGGAGGCTGAGGCAGGAGAATTGCTTGAACCCGGCAGGCAGAGGTTGCAGTGAGCTGAGATCGCACCACTACACGCCAGGCTGGGTGACAGAAGGAGACTCGGTCTCCAAAAAAAAAAAAAAAAAAAAAAAACAAAACAAAAAAAACCCCAAAAAACAAACAAACAAAAAACTTTGTATTTTAAGAGGAAACAACAACTCATGTTAAAATCCTTCTGGAGAAACCAGACCATTTGCAAGTGAATCTAACCATCTAAAATGACTGGAGGTTATATTGATAGTTATTAGACTAATTATCTATAGCTATTAGATTAAATCATCGTTGCTGATAATGTCTTGGTTAAGGGCTGAAATAATACATACAGACATAAAAGAGAAGGAAGTGATACTTGCTGTGAACTTTCTTAAGGCTACCTATTTGGCAAAATTTTTTCTGCCTGGTAACATTGCACTTTAATACTTTCAGCGACCTGTAAAGCCAGAATAGTTTCTCATCCCTGCTTCACAAAGTGAGAAAATGGAAGTTCAAGGAGTTTGGGTTACTTACTGTCTTCGTCTGTTTGTGTTGCTGTAAAGGAATTCCTAAGGCTGGGTAACTTGGGGAGAAAAAGGGTTTATTTGGGTCACAATTCTGATGTCTGGAAAAGTTCAAGTGAAGATAGATATCTTCATTGGGTGAAGGCCTCGGGCTGCTTCTGCTCATGGTGGAGGGCAAAGGGGAGCTGCTGTGTGCAGAGGTAACATGGTGAGAGGAGGAGGCCAGTGGCAGAGCCTGCAGGTGCCAGGCTCTTTTTAACAACCAGCTCTCATGGGAACCAGTAGAGGGAAAGTGCAGTTATTCCCATAAGGATGACACCAAGCCATTTATGAGAGATTCATAACCATAACCCAAACACCACCTCCAGCTCCAATTCCAATGCTGGAGGTGGAGCAGGCCTCAATTCCAACATTGAGGATTGTATTAATCTGTTCTCACCCTGCTAATAAAGACATACCGGAGACTGGGTAATTTATAAAGGAAAGAGGTTTAATGAACTCACAGTTCCACATGGCTGGGGAGGCCTCACAATCATGACATCTTACATGGCAGCAGGCAAGAAGCATGTGCAGGGGAACTGCCCTTTATAAAGCAATCGGATCTCATGAGACTTATTCACTATCACAAGAATAGAATGGGAAAACCCGCCCCCATGATTCAGTTACCTCCCACTGTGACCCACCCCTTGACACACGGGATTATGGGAGCTACAATTCAAGATGAGATTTGGGCGGAGACACAGCCAAACCATATCAGAGATCAAATTTCAATGTGAGATTTAGAGGAACCCACATCCAAACTGTGGCACTTATCTAAAGCTAAGAGGGTTACAAGAAGTTAACTTGGGATTTGAACCTAGATCTATCTCCTGAATGAGTGATCTTCCAGTGACTAAACCTCATTCTCATTGCCATCTTTGCATTGTTCAAAACACTGTTTAAAAGCTTTAATAAGCAGTTTCCAATAAGAATATTCATCTGAGATCTTGATTTAGTAAAGAAAATGAGAATGTTCTATTAATTGCTATTGAAATTGCAGGTTTACTGTTCAGTAAAAATATTAACACATTTTGATTCTACCTTGTTAAGCTTAGAATCAGGCTTTTTTTCTACTTCTATTTTTTATGCCTAAAAGACTCAATACCTGGGGTGTGTGTGAGTGGGTGGGGTACCTGAAGATATGATTGACTGGACTTGGCGTGTTCCTAGACAAAGACCAAAAAAAGCTGGAGAAATGTTTATCTCAGTTAAGGCTGCCTAGCATTAGAAATGAAAAGCTTTCCTTAGCTGACATGTACCTGTAGGATTTGTTTAATTAGAAAAAGCTTTGCCATCAACTGCAGACGGTTAAAGTGGTTTAATAATCTCTTAACAACACTTCTCATTTGCCAATAGAGAGAGGGAGGTGGTGTGACTATAAACAGGAATATTTTTGTTACTTATACCCCCTACTATTGGTAAATAATTTAGTCCTTTTCTTTTAAAGCTTGTTTAAATAAACAAATGGCTGTACACTCCCAAAGAAAGCCTTTGGCTGGGGTGCTGAGGTGCAGTGTGGAGTAGTAGGGCTGGTGGTGGGGTCCATTAAAGTCTGGGATACTTAATGGATGGATTAATATTAGTGATTCTGTTTGGATTCCATTTAAATTTAATATTAATATTTTTATTAGCTGAGTTAAATCAACTCAGCTGATTTTAATATTTTGATTGGCATAGTCAATTAACTCATTCATTTAAAAAATAATTATTGAGCTCTGAATATGTGCCAAGCACAGAGGATGTAGCTATGAACATATTGTAGAAGATCCCTTTTCCAATGACGTTTCAAGTCAAAGGGAATTTTAAATCCCTGAACATCAGGTAGTCACTGTGTTATGATGATGCTAAAACAGAGGGAAGTGATAGAGACTGAGGCATAGGGTGGGACAAGTCTTTAGAGAGCTTAGGGGGGGTGGGCAGTAGCTGAAATCTGAGTGTTGAGGTTGATACCATGTAAATATGTGGGAGAAGGGCGTTTCAGAAAGGGATAATAGCAGATACAAAAGTCCTGGCAGGAATAAACTTTGTGTATTTAAAGAAGAAAAATATAGGCACATGACTGAAGTCAAGGAACCAAGTAGGAGAGAGGCTGAAGGAGATGTGGATGAGGTAGGGAGAGTGAGGATTTTACACTAACTTGTTTTGGGAAACCACTGGAAAATTGCCTTAGATACATTATATTACCTGATATTCATTTTAAAGATTGTTATGGTTCTTTATGGGAGCAAGACCAGAACCAACTACACCAGTCAAGGAGCTACGGCAGCTGTCAAGGGGAAAATGACTGGGGGCTGGCATCGGGCAATGGGGACTATGGAGGGTAAAGTGGATGGATTTGTGAGAGGCTTTGCAGATATCAACAGGGCTTGCTCCTGGGTCAGATGACAGGAGGGAAAGAGAAGAACAAGGGCGGTTTTGGCAGATGGGTCAGAACAACAGTGTGGGTGGTGATAGTATTTCCAGGGAGGAAGATCACTGAGGGAGGAACTGGTTGAAACAATAAATCAAGAGTTTTATTTTGGCCTTTGGTTTTAGAATCACAATTGGAGAAGTTATGAAGGGAGCTCTGTATATCATTCTAGACTAGTTGTTATTTTATTCTAGAAGTTTAAAGGTCAAAATTTAGAACTGACTCGTTAAAATGACTCTCTAGCCTGACAAGATTCAAACTCTCCCATGTGTAATGTTTATTCTTTGAGTCTTCATCCAAAGGAAGAAAAAAATCCGTGTTTTTTTTTCTTATATATGAAATGAATTTTTAAGTAATTATTTAACCTCAAAATATGTGGTATGTGTATTGGGTGGAGGGGGCAGTGTGTGTGTGAAAGAAAGGGAAAAATCTTACATGCTTGTATTTTTTGCAGGTATTTTGCATTCATGTTAGCTTTGTAAGACTCACAGCAAATCTATAAATTTGGTACTTGTATCATTATGATTAAGTTTGACTTCATATTAAAAATATACTCTCCTACAGTGGTTTAAACACATAAGGTTTTATTCTCACAAATAAAAAAAGTCAGAGATGGGCAATTTAAAGTTGATAAGACAGCTTCCTAAAATCCTTAGGGATGTTCATAGGCTCTGTTTATCTCGCTGCTCTGCAATTTTTAGCATGCTACCTCATGGTGCAATATGGCTGCTCAAGCTCTAGCCATTATGTATGCATCCCAGGCCATGAGAAAGTAGAAGTGAAAGGGCATACTGCTTCTTCTTAGAGGTCATTTTTCGAGGTTAATTATCACATCTCAGCTTAAAACTCGTTGTTACATGGCTACACCTAGCTACAAGGAAGCCTAGGAAAGTGGTCTGTTAGCAAAGTGACATTTACTGTGCAGGAAAGGGAAGGGATCTTAGGAAGCATCTGTTAGCCTTGCCACATTCCTAGTATCACTACTTTACCTGTCCAAGACCACATAACTTGAAACAGAAGGGTGAGGCTGAGACTTAACTTTTATTATTCTCTTACTTTCTGTCTTTCCTACTCTCAGCAATTCTATTATCTTCAAAGTTGAGAAAATGGCTAGTTTTTGTCGAACATCCTCTCAGAGTATTTATTTTCCCATTTTGAGTGCTGGGATCATTCTCTGAGTTCTGCAAAGTGCTCTGGGCAGCAGCAGAAGGAGAGAGGGAGCTTTGTGCCACTGATTTCAACCTTGCAATGCAATCTGTCCCAGTTTCCATAAATCAGCAGGTTTACAGGAGACGGTAAGAAGAGTGCCCTCTGATTTTTATACCTGATTCACTCTAAAATCTGCCCAGGGGCTTCTGGGGGTGCTTATTTTCCCAAAAGACTGAGGCTGCAGAAACCCACTACTGTGTCAGGGGAGACATATGAATTTGGTGATGGGGAGGAATCACCAAATATGACCTCCCTTCCCATTATGGTCCAGACTTCAAATTCTCAGGTTTCCCTTGGTTCAGATGGGGCCTGTTCCGTCAGTGGGGGAGGTTTAGGGTTTTGTTTTTGGTTTACAAGTAGAAGTCCATTAAGGGAGACCGCTTTAATCAGACACCTTCTTACGTATGTTGCACCAGGCAGGCACTTTGCCTGTAAGTTCCCTGCTATCCACTCAGCAGCCTGATGACATAGATGCTGTCGTACATGTTTTACTGCTGAGGAAATGGAGGCTGAGAGAGACAAAGAGTTGGCTTATATTCTGTATCTCATAAGAAGTGGTGGATTCTGAATTGGAACTCAGAACTATGGCACTGATATATGGGCCTTCTCTTAGTAAAGTGAATTTGGAAGTAACTGGTGATTCTGAGAAACGGCATTATAACTTTCAGTATCCATTTATAATATGACTCAGTGGAATGTCTTTGTATGTGTCCTGAGACCCTTGCAGAGAAACTCTGACTTCTGAGCTGCCGGCAAAAGCTTCGTTTTAGTGGTGAACACTTAGCATCTGGACCCCAGCTGTTTCATCGGCATGAATGTGTGACTTTGTGAGGTCCTACAGTGGTGACTTTTCTCGCTCTGCAGGAGTCATCCACCTCCCACCACTGGGATGGTCATATCCACTTGATCACATGGCTCAGCATCAGTGCCTGTGCTATATGGGGTCATATGTCACCGAAAAGGCAGAAGATGGTTGACCTTGCAACAGAGGCACTAATTAGCTTGATATTGCGGAAGCTACTTGCTGTGGCCTGAATATTCCTCCCCATCACCAAATTCATATGTTGAAATTTTAATCGACAGGGTGATGGTCTTAGGAGTTGGGGCCTTTTGAGAGGTGACAGGGTCATAAGGCCAGAGCCCTCATAAATGGAATTGATGCCCTTATTAAAAATGCCCAAGGGGGCTCGCTCATGGCTTCCACTATGTCAGACACAGTGAGAAGATGGCTGTCTGTGAACCAGAAAACACAGGCTCACCAGACACCAAATCTGTCAGCACCTTCATCTTAGGCTTAGTAGCCTCCATAACTGAGAAATAAATCTCTGTTGTCCACAAGGCACCCAGTCTACGGTATTTTGTTACAGCAGTCTGAACGGACTAAGGCACCACTTCAAGTCTGAGGGTCTCACGTTTCCTCACCTCTAGGAGGTCAGCTAAGCCCGTTTGGGGCTCGCTGTGTTCCTGAACTGAGTGAAGGGGGGTCATAAGGGGTGTGCTAGATTAGCTCAAGTGTGTGATCTCGTGGCTGAGTTTTTAGTATGTTGACAAAAAAGCCAAACTCTGTCAGATATGTTAAAGAGGTTTATTCTGAGCCAAAATGAGTGATCACGGCCTGGGGTACGGTCACGGGAATTCCCGAGAAAGTGTATCCAAGGAGGATGGGTTACAGTTTGCTTTTATGCATTTTAGGGACACAGAAGTTATAGGCAAAGGCGTAAATCAATACATGTTTGTGTTGATGTTTGACCTGGAAAAGTGGAATATTTTTTAGGAGAAGAGGAGGCTTTCAGGTTATAGGTAGATTGAAAAATATTCTGAATTGGCAATTGGTTGAAAGAGTTAAAGTTTATCTAATGACTTCAAGTCAATGCTTGAGTTAAGATAAGAGGGATAGTGGAAGCTGAGGTTCTGATTGTATACATGAAACCTCCAGGTAGCAGCCTTAGAAAGAATATGGGAAATGTCTTTTTTTTAGACCTTAAAGGCATCAGACTCTCGTTTAATCTCTCCTAGGTATAGAAAAGGCCTAGCTGCACTAATGGAGATTCTCTGTAGATGTAAAATTTCCCCCACAAAAGATGGCTCTGCGGGGCCGTTTCAAAATATGTCAAATACATATATTTTGGGGTGAAACATTTTGATTTCCTTCAAGATCTGCTTTCTGTCATGTGATGCCATATCAGAGGCAAGGTGGAATTTGGTAACTTGTTGCCAAAGAGTCTGTTTTTTCAGTCTTGTGATCTCTATTTTAATGTTAAGGCTGGTCAGTTGTCCCTAAAAGGGGGGGAATATAACCAGGTTTCTCTGACCTCCCTTCCCATCATGGTCCAGAGGGGGACTGTTCAGTCAGTGGGGGAGGTTTAGGGTTTTGTTTTTGGTTTACAAGTGGAAGTCCATTAAGGGAGACCTCTTTACTCAGACACTTCTTACGTACCTGGCAGCAGACAGGCACTTTGCCTGTAAGTTCCCTGCTATCCGCTCAGCAGCCTGATGACATAGATGCTGTTGTACCTATTTTACTGCTGAGGGAATGGAGGCTGAGAGAGACAAAGAGTTGGCTTATATTCTGTATCTCATAAGAAGTAGTGGATTCTGGATTGGAACTCAGAACTATGGCACTGATATATGGGCCTTCTCTTAGTAAAGTGAATTTGTGACACATCCATTCAAGATAAATTAAGTTTGAGAACGTAGCAGCACTTGGCACATATAGGTTGAATCATATGAAATGGCTAAATGGCTAATACCTGATTGTATTTGTGCTGTAGAAGTGTTGATTCCATATGGCTCAACCCCGTAGATGAAATAGTAACTTGCCAGCTCATTTTACTCCTCTTGTGGCTGGGCAAATACACTTACTATAGGACTCCTTTGTGCTATGATTCTAGAATATTAAATTCTAGCTCAAATGGGTATAGTGTCCTCATTTAAAGCAAATAGACATTACAAATAGGCTCAGTCATTACTCCTTGATAAATATCTATCATCTGTTCTTTCAGCATCCACCCATGAACTAGTATCTTACCATAATAGGAATAGTACTGTTTAAATGATGGGCCTTTTGTATAACTTACACAGTTACATTAAAAAATAACAAACAAACAAAACCTTTATTGCTACAATTACAAGCATAAAAAGATATACCCAAAGGAGTTTATTTCAGCAAGAGTCTCAGTAGGGATGTGATCTCTCAGCCAATACAGAAAAAATGTGATGAGACTATCTTGGGATTACATTCACGATAAGGAGGAGTTGAGTATTGATTTATTTTCTCTTTGTTGCTTCACACTTCTACATGCCTTCTAATTTTTCCCATGTGTTATATTACTTTATATAAAAAGAAAAGTACAGTCCTCAAAAATGAAACAAAGCTCTTCAAAATTTAAGTATAGTAGCCCCAAAAATATTCATGAGCAAAGGAAGTCTTCTGTCTTTAAAGAGGAAAGAGTTTGACTTGCTGAGAGAGAAGGTGAGTCAATCTACAAAAAGAATGAAGATAGTTGGAAAAAGAAGGACAAGGAAAGACATGGAATGCAGTGGTCATGAGGTGGAAGGCAAAAGAAAAGGAAAACAACAGTTACAGGGTGTAGATCTCTCACTGTGATGTCACGTGCTCCCTGAGCCTCCACGCTAACTTAGGGTCCCTTGGTACATGCTCACACAGGATCACCCTATAAACTCAGCCTGTTTAACCAGGACTTCCTGATTTTAGCATTGAATATTTCACTTCCTGGGAACCCAACTAGGAAGGTTAGTCACCTACTCATAGGTGACTATACTGAGCGCAAAGGTATCACAATGTTTTAAAATCGTAACGATGTAGCACAATTGTCACAAGATGCACAACTCTTCTATCATATCAGTTTTTTTCTATCTCTCCTCCCCTGTTAGGCTATAAATTCCACTATGGCTGTAAACTATACCTATGACTAGTAATGGGTAGTGGGTACTTAGGTATTTATTGAATGAAGGAATTCACTGGATAGTACCAGGCAGCCTAGGCTGAGCATGTGCAGAGACAGAGATGGAGGAGAGAGCCTGATATACACTAAAACTGAGAGCCATCCAACATGGTCAGTGAAGGGCTGGAAGGCTAGGTGATCACACCCAGAAGAACGACCTCCCCCATTAGCATTTGGGGTCATTAAACCCCTTTGGCTGTTTGTTCCCAGAAACGCACACTGGAACATCATTTTGCTCATAGATTTAGACAGTATAGAGCAGGCTGTTAGTCAAATCCAGCTAGTGCATGCTTTTTGTGAATAAAGTTTTATTGGAACACAGCCACAGCCATTCACTTGCACATTACCTATGGCTGCTTTCTCACTCGGGGGCAGAATTGAGTAGCTGTGATAGAGACTGTGTGATGGCCTGCAAAACTGCCCATTTTTACTCTCTGGCGCTTTACAGAAAATATTTGCCAGCTTCTGGCTAGAGAACACTGAGGGCCTGGAAGTGCCTAGACTCAGGTTAAATCCCTGCTGGAGAGATTAGAGAGGCAGTGAAGGATTTTAAGGATGACAATAAAGTGATCAGTCCTCTTTGGGGAAGAGGTCTCTGGCCGCAGTGTGGTGACGTGAGACTGGCCTTGGGGAAAGCTTTGTGGCCGTTGTCCAGGGAGGGATGCCAGAGGTTGAAGGAGGGCAGGGGGATGAGGAGGAGAGCACTCATTTTCAGGTGAATGCCTTTCCAGATCTGCTCTGCTTCTTAATCTGCTCCACTCTGCTCTGATAGAAATGCAAAGCAAAGAAGCCCCCAGGGGCTAGTCTTCACTTGACCACATGCTGCTGGATTGCACACAGATACTGTCAAAATCAGCCCTTCGAAAGCTCATCATTGGCAATGTGCAGAGCTCTAATCAGGCGAATTCGCTCATATACTTCTGCTCTGTGTAGTGCTGGCTTTAAAAGATCTAAACCCTAAAACTGAAAAAGAAAAAAAGAAATCTAAAACCCTGTGGGGCTCCCAGAGCAAGTCAAAGAGCAAGAGTTTATTGTTGGCATTCAAAACAATCACTGCCTTTGAAATGTGAGGTCTTGACAGTTCCACATCAGGACAAAATCAGGATGCAATGAGATCTAGCTACTCAACCTCTTGGCCAGCACCCCGGCTGTTGCCTACAATGCTGAGAGGTAACAAGAAGTAGAGAAAACAGTATGTACCCTCACATCTGTTTCACCCGGGGAGTCCCCCTCTCCCTGCTCACAATGTCAGGGCACAGTGGCCGCATCTGGAGACAAAATATTGGATGTGAGTGCTCATTTGCTTAGAAGACTTTGTGCTATTATTTGTTGTATTAGTTCATTCTCATGCTGCTAATAAAGATGTACCTGAGACTGAGTAATTTATAAAGGAAAGAGGTTTAATTGACTCACAGTTCCAAATGGCTGGGGAGGCCTCACAATTATGGTGGAAGAGCAAGGGACTTCCATGACGGCAGGCGAGAGAGAGCTTGTGCAGGGGAATTCCCCTTTTTAAAACCATCAGATCTCCTGAGACTTACTGTCATGAGAACAGCATGGAAAAGACCTGCCCCACTATGATTCTGTTACCTCCTGCCGGGTCCCTCACATGGCACCTGGGAATTGTGGGAGCTACAATTCAAGATGAGATTTTGGTGGGGACACAGCCAAACCATATCATTTGTCATAAAAAATGCCCTAAAGAAATGGTTTTGGCCAGTGCTAAGGAATTGCATTGTCTGAGAACATTCTGGGGGATGATAACAGATAGGAAGAACTGTGAGGGGAAATTGTACTGAGTTGCAGAGGAGAGGAGCTGAGAGGCAGACTTGCAGGGTGAGGATGTGCGAGCAAACAGAATGGACAAGCAGGCTGGGCGTGGTGGCTCACGCCTGTCATCCCAGAACTTTGGGAGGCTGAGGCAGATGGATCACCTGAGGTCAGGAGTTCGAAACTAGCCCAGGCAACATGGTGAAAACCCATCTCTACAAAAAAAAAAATGAAAGAAAAATTAGCCAGGTGTGGTGGTGCATGCCTGTAGTCCCAGCAACTCAGGAGGCTGAGGCAGGAGAATCACTTGAGCCTGAGAGGTGGAGATTGCAGTGAGCCAAGACTGTACCAGTACTGCAGCCTGGGCAACATAGCATGACTTTATCTCAAAAAAAAAAAAAAAAAAAAGGGAATGGATAAGCTGATAGAAACTGGGGTGCAGATGGCTGGTGTAGCACATGTGCACTGTCTTCCCAGTTCCACAACTCATTAATTCTATGGCCATCTTCAGCACAGATGCAGTCTCAGAATCCTTCTAAACACAGCCAATCTAGGCAGCCAACACCATCGGGTAGAGCTGGTTTATAAGATGAAACTGATTTGATGTCCTCGCACTAGAGAATTCAGCCAGTCCGCGAGAAGGGGTCCTGAGCAGTTACAGTGCATCCCAGTGGGGAGGGCTAAGGAGTGAGGTTGTGGAGGGGGATTGGGTTTAGAGGATTCATTGGTACTGAAGGGAATGCACAAAAGTGGCGTATGGGTGAGACTGTGGCTGCTCAAGGCGAAGGCAGGCTGGGAGGAATGCTAATTTGCAGAGTGGGCTAATTGGAAGTAAATGAAGTGGCTGTGCTAAGTTCAAGGTCACATAGACTGACCTCCCAGTGTTGGGCAGGAAGGGACTTTGTTGATGAAACAGCAGTACAGAAATTGGAACCCTCATACATTTGTGGTGAGAGTGTAAAATGGTACAGCCACTGTGGAAAATAGGTGAGAATTTCTCAACAAGTTAAACATTGAATTACCAGGTGGCCCAGCAATTCCATGGCTATGTCTGTACCAAGAAGGTTGGAAAACAGGGACTCAAACAATAGAATGTACATACATGTTCATAGAGGCACTATTCATATTAGCCAAAAGGAGAAAACAACTAAAATGTCCATCAGTGGATGAGTGGGTAAACAAATTGTGAGCCAGGCGCGGTGGCTCACGCCTGTAATCCCAGCACTTTGGGGGGCCAAGGCAGGTGGATGACTTGAGGTCAGAAGTTCGAGACCAGCCTGGTCAACATGGTGAAACCCCATCTCTACTAAAAATACAAAAATTAGCTGGGGATGGTGGCATGTGCCTGTAGTCTCAGCTACTTGGGGGACTGAGGCAGGTGAATCACTTGAGCCCCAGAGATGGAGGTTGCAATGAGCTTAGATTGTGCCACTGGATGACAAAGTGAGACTCTGTCTCAAAAGAAAACAAAAACAAAACTGTGGCCTAGCCACACTAGGGGTTATAATTCAGCTGACAAAATGAATGACATACTTATACATGCTCCAGTGTGGATGATTGCAGAGCACTGTGTGCCAGGAGAAAGGGAACTTCCAAGTCTAGGCATATGAAGGTCCTACAGAAAAGTGGTCATAGACAATAAAGGAAGTGGTACATTCAAGAGATTTAGGGGGTGAGTCAGTGTGTGAGCCTGTAGTCCCAGGTACTTGGGGGACTGAGGCAAACATGCTGAGTAAAAGAAATCAGTCACAAGGACCACATATAATTCCACAGATCTGAAATAACCAGAATAGGTAAATCCGTGGAGACAGAAATCAGACTGGTGGGTGCCAGGAGGTGGAGGGATTGAAAGCTGAGGAATGAATGCCTCATGGGTAACAAATTTTGCTCTGGAATGATAAAAATGTTTTGGAACTAGATGGAGGTGGTGGCTGCGTAACATTGTGAATGGACTAAGTGCCACTGAGTTGTTCGCTTAGTTAATTTTATGATATGTGAATCTCATCTCAAGAAATTATCCTAAAGAAGCAGCAGCAGGAGGATGAGAAAGAGGAGAAGGAAGAGGAGGGCCTGGTCCTTGAAGGTCTGCAATTCTTGTGGAACTCCAAGCACCTAGGTTTATCCAAACAGCCACATGGAACTATCTCCGGTACATAGGTGGTTATTTTAATTCTTCCCACCCCTTTTTTTCTGTGTTTCCTGCCACCACATGCATTGACTCACCCCCTAAATCTCTTGAATGCATCACTTCCTTTATTGTCTATTACCACTATTACCACTTTTCTGTCGGACCTTCACATCCCTAGACTTGGAAATTCCCTTTCTCCTGGCACACAGTGCTCTGCAATTTCACCCTATCCTCCACTGTATTGCCAGAGAAATCTCCATAAAGTACTCCTTGCAAGTGCTGTGCTGCCTTGCTTCAGGTCATTCCTGGCCCCTGCTGGAGCCAGGTGGAGAGTTCTAGCTCCCAAGCCTGGTGTGATGAACTGAAGAGGACCCTGGCCTTGCGGTTGGATGCTCCAGCGTATCCGGACACTGGTGTGCCATCCTAGCCAGCTCCTGAGTGTGTTTATTAACACAGACTTGGTTTTGCTTTTCCTTTTTTGATTTTTCCTTTTGCTGCTTGTTGGTAATGACAGTCTGTCATGGGGCTTAGTGGGAATCAAATGAGAATACCCGTGGCTGAAAGCTATTGAGCATTTGTCCTGGCAGACCCTGGACAAAAGCATCATTTGAATTTTCTTAAGTAAGAGAAGGTGGCATTAAAACTAAGGCTCTATCTATATTTGATACATCATCATCATCACTTTTCACAGTCCTCTTCACTGTGGCTCAATGCTTTAACTCACGGATTCTGTTCTGTATGTGATAGATCAATTTCACCACCCCGGAACATGCCCTATGCATGATGGCCTCCACATCATTGCCTAGGCTGTCCCCTCTGCCTGGCATTCCCTTCCTTTTCCTAGAGTCAGGCTACTTGTAGGATCTCCAGATAATAGCACCTTCTTCCAGGGGATGAGGACCCCTGCTTTGAGAGGACTGAGTTCATTTTCCCCAAAATTTCTCATGCTCAAGCTGCATCTCTGATACCTAAGATGACGTTGGGGATTCGAGAGAGGCAGAGACCCTGATGTCTTCCCTGACTCTTGCCTGACTCCTGAGCTGGAAACAGAAATTCATAGCCACACACACAGCTGTGGGTCCCAGAGTTGGTCAAGAGACTGTACATCCTAGTTTGCTAAATTTTATTCATGCAAATATTTGCATTTCCATGTCCTAGAAAGCCCTTAATCCCTGGGCGCAATGCCAGGCTTGGGTGGGGATACCCTCTCTAATGGAGGCCAGATGCCTGCCTGTCTTTATCGTGGCTGATCCAGGCTCTTGACTCCCTGTCTTGGGGCGGCCCTGCTTCTTGCATATGGTCAGGGACTTCATTGCTGCTGAGCAGTGTTTGCTTTTCTTTTGATAATTCAGGTCATTTCCAGGATGCCTGATGAGGGAAAAGGTCCCTAAGGAGGCAGGAATCTAACAATTGATTCTTTTGTGATTACTTGACAAATAATGCAACTTTCTGAATATCCAAGCAAAATCAAAGTCTTTCTCTCCCTCTTTCCCCCTTGCCCCATTCTCTTATTCTAATTCCACGCTTTCCTGTGACCGAAAGGGAGCATATAAGCCCAAGCTTTAGCTTGGGTGCTGTGAGCAGCGTTTGGCTTATTCATTCTTTGAATAAATGTTTATTCAGCATACACTCTGGACTAGTGATTATGCTAGATATTTTAGAATACAAGGTGAAGCAGGTGAACATGGGCACCGCATCCCCACTCCCCTCTCTCTCCTCCCTCCCCTCCAAAAGCTTGCCACACTGCAGCAGTGACAAATAAGAAGTTATCATCAGACGGTGTTGTGAGTGCAATGGTAGAAGTTGGAGTGTATTGCAGGGATGTGAAACAGAGTTGTCTCCCTGGTGAGGAGTGTTTTGGGAAGGCTTCCTGTAGGACATGAAGAATGAACCATGGGAGAGTATTGCAGGACACTGCAACAGCATGTGTGACAGCTCAGAGGCAAGAGGGAGTGTGACACATTTAAGGAAGTAAAAAGAGATCAGTGTGGCTGGGAGGATGGGGAGCTCTATTGGGTTAAAAGCTGTGAGCAGGGAGGAGAAAAGTACAAAATGAGGCTGAGAAAACAACTGGGCCCGAGATCCAAAGTGCTTCCTTGAACCCAGGGCACCTGGAGAGACTTCTCTCTATGCCCAATTATTGGTAGGGCTGGCACCACAGAGTCCTTCTGAATTCTAGCTCCTCTAACACTTAAGAGCTAGTAGCTCATCTGAACTTCAGTGTCCTTATCTATGAAGAGACATACTTGGCCTGGCCACACAGGAAGATGGGAGGCTTGTTGGAGGTGGACTACGGGCTTACTGCTCCTGTGTAGTGGAGGCTTGCCTTGGGAGAGAGTGATGTTCCAGTTGCTCCCTAGACCTGGACCTTGGCACCCCCTGGGCCTCAGAGAGCAGTCACCAAGTCTGGAAGGCCAATCAGTGAGCAGTCAGGAGGGGCCATCGAGTGCACTAAGCCACAGATAGAACACCCATAGTGCTTTTCCGACTTTCCCAGTAGTGGTTGCTGAGTTGGGTCTTGGCACCAGGCAGGCATAGGTTCCGTTCTTTATTCTGTTGTCTGTGCATTTTGTTCATCCATTCCCTTGCTCCATCATGGCTTGTTTGCTATGTGCAAGATGGAATTCTAAGCACCGGGGAGATACACAGCCGCGGAGAGCCAGACAAACATTGTCCTTGCCCTCAGAGATCCTCAGCATCTAATCAGGAAGACAGAAATTAAAGAAATACACAAATAATGGTCACAGTTGTCAGAGGTATTAGAAAAGGCGAGTAGAGTGCTAACTAGGATACTTTACTATGCATGTTGAAGGTATAAGTCTGTGCTCTACTGATTTCCAGATGGCAAAGTTCCTGGACCCTACTGCACCTCAGTTTCTTCATCTGCAAAATATGAGGATTAGGGTTAAACTATGGGGGCAATGGTGGTTTTAAACTTGGCTGCATCAGAATCACCTGGGAAGGTGTTAAAAATCCCAGCATGCAGGTTGTACTTAAACCAATTCAATCAGAGTTTCTAGGGGTGGAGCCCAGACACTAGAATTATCTTAAATATTCCTGGGTAATTCCAGTAGGCAGCCAAGTTTGGGAACCAGCCCTCTAGCCCAGTGCTTCTTGCACTTTAAAGTGTCTGGGAATCACCTGGGTTTTTATTAAAATGCCGATGGTGACCCATGAGCTTTGTGCTGGAGTGTGTACAGTACAATCAAGGCCATGGGCATTGATTTTCAACGGGGGAGACTTTTGTCTTTGATGATGCTTGCAGATATTTTTAATTGTCACAATTGATGGGTGGGGGTGCTATTTGGCTCCAGTGGGTAGAAGTGACAGATGCTTCTTAACATCCTCTGATGCACAGGACAGCCCCCACCATAGAGGGCTTTCTGGCCCCAGTTGTCAATAGTGCCAAGGCTGAGGAACCTCTTTCCAGGGCAGAGCTGACACTGCTGGCCTGAGGGTGATAGTGACACTGCTGCCCCATGAGTGACATCCTGAGTAGCAATGGAATCCCCATCTCTAGTTTAGCCGTAATTATTCTGGGCAAAATGATCCATGTGAAACAGAACTTGTCAGAAAATGAGCTGACAAAATTAGCAGAGATCATGAAAAAAAAAATTCCTTATTGGAATTTTGGTGGAAGATAAAGAGAATTTTACCAGTCCCACCTCATGGGCATTAAAGATGTGGCCATTTGAATGTTTGTAGGGATGGGGCACTCAGAAAGCCAAACGAGAACCTCCCCATTTCCACTGGGTTTAAATAGCAAAGACAAATGAACTAAAGAAGGCAAATGCATGAATTATTAACAAGCCCGGGTGGGAAAAGTGTAGCGCAAGCCTTTTTAACGCTGTTGGAGATCAGGATAAGGAAAAATGGGCAGAGACTTAATTGTTTCATTGACTTTTGCAGAGGAAACACAGAGTCATCAAATATACGCACAGAGGGCAGAGGAGGAAGAATTTACGTGGAACGCTTTCTCTCTTTCTTTTTTTTTTTTTTTTTAAGATTAATTTGTAATTTATGGCTCTAGTGACCTGCCTGGTGAAGAAATTGAGGTCTGGACATAGGATTCATAACACAATCACCCCTGAATAGCTCTCCTAAGTTTTCCTTCCATCCCACATCCCCTGCCTGACTTCAAACCCCCATAACTTCTCATCCAGATGAATGCATTGACCTCCCAGTTGGTTTTCCTCTGTTTACTCCTTCAGGACATCCCTGGCCGGACGCGGTGGCTCACGCCTGTAATCCCAGCACTTTGGGAGGCCGTGGCAGGTAGCTTACCTGAGGTCAGGAGTTCGAGACCAGCTTGGCCAACATGAAATACTAAAATATAGTATTTATTTTAGCAAAATATAAAAAATACATAAAAGTTACTCTACTGAAAATATAAAAAAATACTAAAAATAGTAACAATTAACGAGGTTTGGTGGTGCACGCCTGAAATCCCAGCTACTTGGGAGGCTGAGGCATGAGAATCACTTGAACCTGGGAGGCGGAGGTCATGGTGAGCCGAAATTGTGCCACTGCATTCCAGCCTGGGTAACAGAGTGAGAATCTTGTCTCAAAAACAAAAATAAACAAAAAACCAAAACCAAACCAAAACAACAACAAAAAAGATATCCCCATAGTGGGGCCAAAAGGAGGGTTCTTGAAATAACATCTGATCACCCCAGTCTGGGGAAAACCATCCAATGGCTCCTCAGTGCTCTCAGTGTAAAGGCCAAAACCCTTATCATGACCTTTGGTTACATGGCTCTCATTGCCTCTTCCATCTTATCTCTTACCTCTGTCCTCTGCCTTTCCTCCCCTTCACCATACTCAGACAATTAATTTACACTCGTGCAGCAGACACCAGGCTGTTTCCCTCACCACCATGCCTTTTCAGCTGCTTTTCACTTTCCTCTCCCCTCCACCTGTGTTCTCAACATGTTCTCATCCAGTAAAACCTATCTTCAGCCTCATTTCCTCTGTGAAGCCTTCCTTGATACCTTCTTCCTGCCTCCTGTCCAAAGAGTACAGATGCTTGCTTCTCCTCTGGGGTTCCAAGGTTACTTTCACTTGAGTCTGTTACGACAATGCTGTTAAACATCTCTTTCAGCAGGAGGGTGAGGATCGTCTCATTGTATCCCCAACACCAAGGACAGTGACCAGCAGATGGCAGGGGCTCAGGGGCTGTTTGATGAGTGAATATATGTGCCCCAGTGCAGTTTGCTATTCCTGAAGGGATTCCCAGTTTGGGGTATCACCTGCAATAGGCACAGAAACAAGATAAATTGATTTGGATCCTTGCCCTCAAGAGACTTAGAGTTGAAAAATGGAGATGGAAAAGTTAACAGATAAATTAACATAAGGGTTGATAGTTACTTTGATAATAATAGTGATGGTCACTTCATTTACGGAGCATCTATGAAGTAGCAGACAATGAACAAACTATTTGCCTCCATTTATTTAATCCTCACTAGGCCCTTATGAGGGAAGCAGGATGATCCCTGTTTTGTAGTTAAGGAATCTCAGGCTCACGGAGGTTACATTATTTGCCCACAGTTACACAGTAAACACAGGACTAAGACCTGAATTCAGGTGTTGACTCCCAAGCCTTAAGGCTTACCAACAAAATCCCAGAGAAGCATAGAATGAACTGTGGGCATTGTCAGGGAGAGAGGAAGCAGGGTTTAGGGTGGCCTCCTGGAGGACGTAGAACCTGTTACCTTATGAGCTGTAAGAAGGGATCAGACAGAGGCTGTGGGGTAAGGGGAAGTAGATTCCACGTAGCTTCTCTCGTCTGCGTCTAGGTCCCCTACTCCCTGGTCCCCATTTTGTGAACTGGCCTTGCCTCTGAGGACTGTCTCAGAGTAACTCCTTAAGACTTGCTTTATGTGTCTCCAAGAAGAATCTGGGGAAAAATGGTGACTCCCCAAAGATGTCCATGGCCTCATCTCTGAAACTTGTGGGTATATTACCTTTCATGGCAAAGGAGACTTTTCGTATGTGATAAAAATAAGGATCTTAGATGGGGGATTATCCAGATGGACACTGTCTATAAGGGCTTTTGTAAGAGGGAGGCAGGAGGGTCAGGTAAATGAGGAAAAAGGAGATGTGATGATGGAACCATCAAAGTGAGTTGGAATGACTCACTTTGAAGATAGAGGAATAGAGTCACAAGCCAAGGAATATGACTATCCTCTAGAAGCTAGAGAAAGTAAGAAAACAATTTTTTCCCGAAACCAGTAGGAATGCAGCCCTGTGGACACTGTGACTTTAGCTTTCCAAGACTCACTTCAGACTTCTGACTTCCAGAACTGTAAAGAATAAATTCGTGGTGTTTGAAGTCATGAAGTTTGTGGTCATTTGTTACAGCAGCAAGAGGAAACTGACACACCCTAAAAGACTGCCTTCCAGTCCATGGGGAAGGAAAGGACAGGGATGCTGATAAAATAGGCACTTCCTGGGCTGCCTCTCAGAGAAAACCCCAGTAGGGCCTTGCTGCCACTTCCTGGCTGCCTCCTACAGAAGAACAACATTCCAACCCCACATCTGGGGGCGGGAATGATGGTAATGAAATTGCATCTCTGCCCTAAGTGGAATTCTTACTCTGCATCCATCAGATGATAATGAGGTAGAATGACATGTGTTGTCATGAACTGGGGTTTAAGGAATACTGTTAAATGATAGTAGCAAAACAAAGATCAGCATACCTGGTATAATCCACCTGTTTGTTGTATATATCCGTTTATGTATAATATATAATCAATATATACACAATATAATGAATATCTAATATATATACTATATAATTAATATCTAATTTATAATATCTGTTTTTGTTATATAGTATATATAAAACAAAAAAATGGAATATATATATATTTCATCCCATGTCCATCTGTCTATCTACCTCAGGCACACTGCAAATAATTTGGGGAAAGCCGTATTGAAATCCAAAATCTCGACTGTGATTATAGAGAATTTTACTATCAACATCATATATGTCTACACTACTTTCATCTTTACAGGAAGTATACTCTTTTTGAAATACAAATATAGATGAATCGAACAACTGAGATCCCAGTAGACTCTCCTCATAAGCCCTTACAAGCAGAGGTAAGATCCTTGTCTCTACTGGGGTCAGTGAAGCTTCTTAGGTCTCCACAGTCCCTAGATCGACAGTCCTCTAAGGGTGGTCCATGGGCCTCAGGGAGTCCCCAAGTCTCTTTCGGGGGTCTTTGAGGTCAAAACTGCTTTCTTAATAATATTAAGATGTTATTTGTCTAGTTGGCAGTTGCCCCAATGGTGCAAACACAGTGGTGAATAAAATGGTGGTGAATAAAAATAACTTACAAGGAATCAGAGTGACAGTGTCCAGTCATACAAGTCATCATTGCATTCTTCGCTACTGAGTGCTTACAATAAAAAAGAAAACAAACAAATGAACGAAGCCAGCTTATCTTAAGATTGACCTTGATAAATTAGTAAAAATGATTAATTTCACTAAATCTCAACTCCTGAGTTCATATCTTTTAATATTTTATGCGATAAGTTGGAGATATGTAGAAAGTACTTCTGTTACATAGCAAAGTACAATGGTTGGCTCAAAGAAAACCACTTGTGTGATTGCTTGAGTTGTGAGCTGAACTAGCCCCTTTTTTTTCATGGAATGCCGTTTTTGCTTGGAAGAGCGTTGGATCAGTTATGATTATGGTGGACATTTTCTTGAAAATGAGTAAAGTGAGCCTGTCATTTTAAGGAAAACAATTGACAGTATCTGTTGCCAGTGGTACAAGTCAAGGTTTCAAGTGAAAAACTTGAATCTGTAACTGTGAGCTTGATGGCTTCCGAATATTTGAATACTTTTGGGATGAGATTGGTGGTATTTACAAATGTGTTTTTAAAAATAATGTATAAATGACATGTAAAAATATTGGAGAAAAATATCTTTGTAACTCAGGGAATCCATGTAATCTAAGTGACTAATGCATCATGTATAGTTAAAAGAGACAGTCAGTATGCAAAATAGAGCAATGAATTTTTATTAAATAGAATACAAAAATTTTTGTTGATATGATTTCAGATTCTACATTGCAACTAATCTTTAAAAGAATACCCCTTGTTGAGTTTTGGTGTAGTATCAAAAAAACACTACCTGCAAATATCTAAAAAGGCTATTAAAATAGGTTTATTTTTTTTTACATGCATATCTATATGAGATTGAATTTTCTTTATATATTTCAACTCAGATAATAAATTACAAAGGATTAAATGCAGGATCAGATGTGAGAATCTAGCTGTTTTCTATTAAGTCAGACATGAGAGGGATTTGCAAAAAATAAATGTTAGACAATGCCAGTCATCTTGCTAAATTGTTTTTTGTTTTGGAAACTTGTTTTTTTTAAAAAAAATAAATTTACATTATTTATGCTAACATGTAATGGATTTGTGGTTGTTATTTTGAATGCATTGATAAATAAGCATTTAAAATTGTATTGGTTTTTGTATTGGTTTGAATTTCTAAAATATAAACGTTGACGTAACCTGCAAAAGCAGAAACTGTCTGGGGACCTAGATGGGTTGTAAGGGTGTAATGGGTCCTAAAACGAAAAGTTTGAGAACCGTCAAGCTAAACGTTCACCACTGTTACCTTTTTAAACTCGTGTGTGCTTAGAGAGATATGCTACTCTTGTTTTTTCCTATGAATGTGCATCATCCCAGAGAGAGTTGTGTTTCAGAGAATGATCGTATTACAATATTAGCTAATGTTTTGCAGGGCTAAGGAATTCGGGATTTTGGAAGCTTAATGACTTGCAGCATGGAAAGCCACGCTGTGAAAAATGATACCAGCTCGTGGGAATTGAATGTCCACTGAGACTTGCCCTTGGATGTTGTCAATCTTTCATCTGAACTCATAGAACCTGAAACTGTCAATCTTTCATTATGCAGGAGCCAGGCTGGGCCACATGTGGGTTGCATGCACAGGCTTTCCACCATCCATGAAGGGTAGATCAGATTTATGGACCATCTCTTCAGACAGAGCTGCATTTTCTTTCTTCTTTCCCAGAGATGGACCATTGGTCACCATAAAGACCTAAACTGATTGGTAGCCAATGAGAACATCAGCTCCTACAGACTCCTGCCCCTTCAGAGCTGCAGGCATTATCAGGATTCATCAGCCTCTTCATGGGGTAAGTTGTTATAGCCTGGACCAGATGGACTCCCCCAGGAGGTTTGGCTAAAACAACTTTCTCCCCTGAGCATCTGAAGCCCTCATGCTCACAAGCACCCATCTGTTCCTCTTGAAAATGTGTCTCAGCCAT
The DNA here is from genome assembly GCF_024542745.1 of Macaca thibetana thibetana. Classification (NCBI taxonomy): domain Eukaryota; kingdom Metazoa; phylum Chordata; class Mammalia; order Primates; family Cercopithecidae; genus Macaca; species Macaca thibetana. The sequence goes on along the minus strand of NC_065597.1, from coordinate 23,314,447 downwards.
TGAGTTTGGGATGATCTGGAATTTTCATTGCAAATGAAATATCTCTGCCCCATTTCCTCCAAAACCCAATTCCCAATTTCACAGGTGATGGTTTGCTGGAAAGACAGTCTTAAACATGATGCTAGCATTTTGTAGTTCTGTGTCAGAGTTTGGCACATAAATCCTGCCATCCTCCCTATTATTCTCTGGTCTCCTGAGTTAAGGGAGCTGTATAAAAAGGGGCAAACAGTGGATGAAAAACAACACAGGAAGACTTGGGCAGAAATCCATTTGCCATGAAATGCATGACTTCTATAATAGGCAGAGATTAGGCTGGGGGCTTTAGGAAGCTACCTGCTTCTCCTTCCTGAATCTCTGCCTATTTTGCCTTTAAACTAGAGGGAGGGGTATTGTAATTATAGCTCCAGGAAGAGCCAAATCAAATGCACAAACCACTGCTGAAGTGAAATAAAGAGAATAGCTAGACGCAGTACTCTCAGGTGCTGTACTGGAGTGAGCAGGTCTATGCAAACATACCCCCAAAGGCTGAGGGAGTTGAGAGGCCAAAGAAAGACACTGAAAAATCCAATTTCTCAGAAGGAAAAATTTAATAGGGACTTTCATACAAAAGTGATGTCTCAGGTGACTGTGAGAAGGTGGACTCCCACAACCACTTTCCAGAAAGCATCCTTTATATAGCAAACTTTTAGAGTAAAGACATGTGCAGCTGGCCACATCTTTGGACTTTCTTGCTGAAACCCAGGACCACTGGGGAGGTAAGAAAGGCATGTTTATGTGGGGCAATAATCTATGGTGTATGCATTGTTTAAAGACCTTGCTACAGAACACCTTGGTATTCAGGACTCAAACACTGACCATCACGATGGTTTCCATTCAAGATGGCACCACTCTTGCCAGGCAGCAGGCTACTTTCCTCCAGAGACTGACAAGGACCTGGCTTAGGCAACCCATTCCTGGATGGTCCAGGTTACTTGGTCCATAACTGGGGAAGGGAGAAAGTAAAATGGAGATGGGAAGGCTGATTCTCCTCCCACATGGGAAGTAGTGCTTTGTCTAAGCAGGGGCTTGAAGAAGTAAGAGTGAGTCATTTCTGGGCAGGGTTTACTCAATGTCAGCACTATTGAATTATGGGTTGGATAATTCTTTGTTGTGGGAAGCTGTTCTGTACATTGTAGTATGTTTAGAAGCAGCCCTGACCCACTGGCTTCCAGTAGAACAATCCCCCACCCTCAAGTTAAGAAAACCCAAAATGTCTCCAGACATTATCAAGTATCACCTAGGGACAAAATCCCCCCAGTTGAGACGCCCTCTTACAGGGTCAGTGTACGAGTGGGGCCCTGGTTCTTGCCTGAGAGTCCTGAGCACTGGTGGCACGCAGCCCAGTGAATATCTTTCACTCCGGACAACCAGCTTAGAAGGTCGTCATTTGAAGGGGAAGAACTTGTGAAAGGAGTGAGCAGAAGATATGATCCACATGACTCCCATAGAAATGAAGATGGCACACTACCCCCAACCCTTCTTTGCAAATAAAAGTAGAAATTTAACCTCCATCAACCACAGTCTCCATGAGGAAGAAGACAATGCGCTTAGTGGAAATTAGAGTTCAGTGCTATCAGGTTTGGTTTATCTGTTGCTAACTCACGTACTGTTCCCTGTACTGTTCATCAGTCAGGACTCAGCTTCCTAGCCAGCTTCCTTCCCTTTAACATTTGGTCAAAGATCATCTTGTATTTTCCAATAATTTTAACAGACTTTTTTTTTGTGTTTTGTTTGTACCCAAAATAAGTAAGGTTGCCAGGTCTCTCATGTATGTAATGCTTTCTAGTATCAGGTACAGAAAAGGTATTTATTGGTTTGCATCCATTCCGCCTCATGGTTTTGCAGTGTGGGGTCACGGATAAGGACTAAACTGTGGATTTCAGTCTGGAAAAATCTCAACACGTGTCAGTTTCCCTATACTGTAAGACAAGGAACTTAGCCTAAAGGAGATTGGCAAGAAGGAAGCATAGTGTTGCACAAAGAGATGTTGGAGATGCATCAAACAGTGAAGAATCACAGCCCCTTTGCCTCCACTTATCAATGGTGTGACCTTCGGCACGTCACTTTACTACTCTGAAACTTAGTTTTTTAGTCTTCAAAGTGCAAATATAATATGTATATTAGAAAGCTTTCATGTAGATTAAATGAGGAACGTAGAAGGACTGAGCAAGGAAGGAACTCAGAAAGGTGACACCCAAATTTCCTGGGGCTGAGTTTGGGTGCAGTGAGGAGACAGAGTGGGGATATGATATGGAGAGATGGTTCCTGAGAATATCTGGGCTGCTCTGACACTCTGGCTAGAAGTAGAAATATCTAAAGGTAATTTTTTAAAAGGAACTCATGTATGTTATCTAAATTTGTTTCACTTCTTTAAAAATGCCTAAGTAATAGCTTATTCATAGAAGCTTTAAAGGTCAGATTTGTACCTCCTTCCAATGGCAAACTTGATGGAAAGATCCATGAGGAAGTCCACCCATGTCTTTAGAGATTATGTACAAAAATTGGCTATAATCTCCCCCTTAAGATATCAAAAAACACTGTTTCTTCCATTTCCCTCTAATAAGATCTTGTGTAGAGTCTGTGTGTCCTCTATCTCCAATTTTCCCAAGTGTTCAGAGATGTTGGGAAAGTTGGCTAGGAATGGGTGGGTGGGAGGCTGGATAAAGTTTGGGATGCATTTTTTAGTGAGAAATAAGCTTTGTGCTCTTTGGCCTAAACAAGAAGAAGTCAGGGATGAACTAGAACAGGAAGGCATGATTCCATCATTAAAAAATGTATTTACTACAACAGCTGTAGTGGGGAGCAGCTCTACAAGATGCAAAACAGACTTTGCTAAAGGTGCATTACAATTACTTCTGAGGCAGTAACCTAAAATTATTCATGATGAAAATATTCAAAGTTGAACTTCCCAGAATGAAACCTTCCCAATGAATGTGTGGCAGGAATTGGGAGGGGGTATTTTGTCCCCCGTTCACTTCCCAGCTCCCAGGAGACATTTGGGTCGGCAGCCACAGGCACGTGGCCCCTAAAGAGGCCCTACTGCCTGATAGAGCACTCTAGTGTACAGGAGGCAGTGTGGGTATTTTGGAGTCAGACAAGCTCTAGCACATTAGGCATTTTTTTTTTTAATGGCAACCTTACAGAGATATTATTCATATAACATAAAATTCACCATTTTTTAAAAGTGACCTTATTTTTGTTTAGAGAGGTTTTAGGTTTACAGCAAAATTGAGCAGAAGCGTAAGGATTTGCCATATACCTCCTGCACTCACAGGAGCACAGCCTGCCCCAGTATCAACATCCCCCACCAAAGTGGTACCTAGTTACAATCGATGAGCCTACATTGACACAATCATCCAGGGTTCAGAGTTTACGTTGGTGCTCACTCCCACACGTTCCATGGATGTGGACAAATGTGTCACGGCATCTATCCCCCACTGCAGTATCAAACAGGGTACGTCCACTGCCCTAAAACGCTCTGTACTCAGATTTATCATTTTAAAGTACACAATTCAGTGATTTTAAATAGCATATTCACATCGTATATAACCATCACCACTGTCTAATTCCAAAACTTTTTTATCACCCCAAAGAGAAATTCCTGATCCCTTCAAAACCATTCCTCATTCTCTCTTCCGCTAACTTCTGGCGACCACCAATCTACTTGACATTTCTATCGTCTGCCTATTCTGGACATTTCATATAAATGGAATCATACAATATACTGCTTTTTGAGGCTGGGTTATCTCAGTATACTGTTTTCAAGATTCATCCATACTGTGACATATGTCAAGTTTTTTTAAAATTATTTTTACAGTCAAATACTATTTCATTGTATGAATAGAGCACATTTTGTTTATCCATTCTTTAGTTGATGAGAACTTGGGATTTTTGTTTTTTGGCTATTTATGCATAGTGCTACTATGAACATTCCTGCAAAAGTTTGTGTGAAGAAATGTGTTTTCAAATTTCTTGAATCTGTACCTAGAAGCAGAATTGCTGGGTCATAGGGTAACTCACTCTATATTTAACAGCTTGAAGAACTGCCAAACTGTTATCTAAAGTGGCTGTACCATTTTACAATTCCTCCAAGAATGTATAAGTGTTCCAGCGTCTCTATATCCTTGCCAACACTTGTTATTGTTAGTATTTTTGATTCATCCATTTATCCTTTCATTTATTCAATAATTAATTGCTGGCTAGGTATGGTGGCTAACACTTTAATCCTGGGTCTTTGGGAGGCTGAGGTGGAAGGATCACTTGAGTCCAGGAATTTGAGATTGCAGTGAGGTATGGTTGCACCACTGCACTTTAGCCTGGGTGACAGAGCAAGACTCTGTCTCTAAAAAACAAAACATTAAATTATTGACTACTTTTTTGTGCCAAGAACTGGGGTATAACAGTAAGCAAAATCATACAAGGAGCTTACAATATTATGGCACAAATAGATAGTAGTCAAATAATAATAGAAATAAAAATAAACATGCAATTGTGAGAATTACAAAGCTGGTGGGTGCATGATACTAAAAGATTACATACCAGGAAGAATTTGATTGTCCAGGGGTTCAGGGAAGGTTTCCCTGAGTAGCTGATGATTGGGCTGAGATGTGCAGGGTGAATGAGAGTTAAAGAGATATTCGTAAGCATTACTGTTAACATATCTGTGTCTCAGTTCTTCCTTTGTACCATTGGGATAACATTGGCTTTGGGTACTCAGTGAAAGCAATTGTTAGGCACAGGTTAGATTTCTCAGTGTTGCTCTGGTTTTCACCTGTATCCTTCTACCCTTCCTCACTGAAAGAGAGGGTCTCAGACAAATGGTGTTAATGGTGATGGTGCCACGATGATGACGATGACAATGATGATTATGTCGATGATGGATGTTGATGCTGGTTATGATTTAGTGGACACCTTCTATGTGCCAGGTACTGGGCTAAGTAACTTAAGACATCTTACTCATTCTTTATAATGACATTGCAATGGAAGGAGATCAGCATGAGATTAGAAAGGAAGAGAAAATGAAAAGGACAATGAGGGGATAATCACTGGGTTTATGTATAAAGGAATTGGGCTTATGGTTGAGGAAAGAATTCCAAAGCAAATATTTCTAATTCCTGAAATAGGTACTTGGTTTCAAACAATAGATTTTTATTTTGTAATTCTATTTTTACTTACTTTATTTCTTGAATATGGAATGCAATTTCTTTTATTTCAAATTAAACTAAGCAGTTTAGCTTAATCACATATAACAAACCTCCCAGTATAAGGGCCCTGATCCCAAATCTTGCTACACATTAGTTTTTAGCCCATGCAGTAAATGGATACCTGGAGCAAATCCAAAAAGGGAAACCACTTTAATTAGGTTTGAAAGTGTCTCCAGTCAGTTCCAGAATAGCTGTCACTGGATTTATGGTGCACCTTCCAGACTGTAACTCTTTGCATATCCAGCTGAAGCAAGAAGGCTCCAGAGAAATCGAGTATGATTTCTTCAAACCTAAATATTTATCTCCCCAAATAAGCGTCCCTAGAAAATATGGTCCAGATAGATGGAAGGAAAGTCGGCCTCACCTTAGTTAAGCCTGTGAGCCTTTGTCATTGTTTCCATTTAATTGCAAGGGTTCTAGAAGAATCAATTAAATAAAACCTGCCTTGGAATGTTTCCATAAGTACAGACTCTCCCCCAAATCTGTCACATAGCAGTTACATTCACTCTCACATTTATGCCCAAATGACAGTGACTTGGGAGTTTACCCCAGCAGGAGCTGGCACTGAGGTTAGGAGAGGTTGTAACTTGTTGAATATCACTGTAATTTCAGAACCAGAATTCAAACCCAGGTCAGCCCAACTCTAGTATTTTGAGCCCAAGGAACTTACACACACACACTGTGTGTGTGTGTGTGTGTGTGTGTGTGTGTGTAAAAAATCAGCAATGTAGGATTATTTTGAATCAGCACCTGTTTTAAAGTTGAGTCACTTGTTAATTTCTGCTGGATTTATTGCCCTTATTTTCCCAGCCATAAGACATAAGTGTGACACATGGCAAACAAATATGCAGGCAGCATGACACAGTGGAAAGGTGTGAGATTTGGAGTTGGAAAAGCAAGACTAGAGCCTGACTTTCTGCTTAAGTGCCTTGACTTTGGGCTTGACCACTCTGATTCTCACTTTCCTCCTCTGGGGAGAAGTGATTAACACATCTGAGTAGAGAGCTATGGTGAAGAAGAAGGGAGAAAATTCTCCTAGAAATGTAAATTTAGAAATGTAAATTTTAAATTGCCATCCACCTTACTTACTGCTTTTAAAATCTAAACTAATATGATCAAGTCTGGCAAGAGAAGTCAGCAAGGTCTTCTCTGAGAGTTAATTGGAGATGCTGTGTAGGTCGGCAAGTCACAGTGACACTTATCCTTGAGTATTCATCAACTGGTCCCTTTCTTCTTACATGAATGGCGTAGTAATTGCAAAGGAGGTGGAGCCTCAGGGTTAGAATTTTTAGTATATCCATGATGTTCTGGCCACTGTGCCAAATGCTTTGAGAGTATCACCTCATTTAATTCCTACAGAAAATCTATTTGATTGGTAATATGATAATCCTTACTTTACAGACGGAAACTGAGCACAGATTGATTCAACTTGCTTAAGTCAGCCAAGCTAAATGATTTCCTTTGATCGCAATTTTGTCCTTTCTTTTGCATTTCCTTGTTATCATCAAAGTGAGTTGCCAGTGGAGGTTGTAACTTTTTCTCTTGGGTATTTGTCATGTGATTTTAATCTGACTGACTGTAAGAGGGTATGATAGGCAGAAAAATGTCCCCTGCCCCACAACCACCAAAAGATGCCCATGTTCTAATCCAGGACCTGTGAGTATGTTACCTGACACAGCAAAAGAGACTTTGCAGATGTAATTAAGGCAAGCGTAGGGGAGATTACTCTGATTTTGTGAATGGGACCCATGTAATCACAAGGGTTCTCATAAAAGCCAGAGAAGGAGATGTGAGAATCAAGCAAACACTGGAGCAATGCACTCTGTAGATGGAGTCAGAGGCCAGAACCAAGGATGCAGGCAACCTCTAGAATCTGGAAAAGACCATGAAATGACTTCCACCCCAGAGCATCCAGAAGGAACCCAGTCCTGCTGACAATGCAATTTTAGTCCAGTGAGATCCATTTTGAACTTCTGACCTCAAGAGTTATAAGGCATTGGGTTTCAAGCAACTAAACTTGTGTTGGTTTAAGCCACTATGTAGTCGTTTGTTACAACAGCAGTGGGAAATTAATATGGTTGCGGGGGGGGTCAGATCAAATGATTTTTCATGGCAAACTAACCAAAACATGATCATAAACATTCAAATAAGCATAGCACTGCTGTGGAATATGGAGAGACATTCAGAGTTGTAATGGGTTGTGAGGCCAACCTGTGAGGTCAAGGCCACATAGCTAGGCTATGACTTGCAGTACTATGTTTAATAGGAGTGGTGAGAGTGGACATTTTTGTCTTGTTCCAATTTTCAAGGGGGAATGCTTCCAGTTTTTGCCCATTCAGTATGACGTTGGCTGTTTCTTGAGTTTGGTTCTTTTTTTTTTTGTTTTTTGTTTGTTTGTTTGTTTTTTTAAATCATGAAAGGATGTTGGATTTTGTTGAAAGCTCTTGCTGTGTCTATGGAGATGATCATATGGTTTTTGTTTTTAATTCTGCTTATCTGGTGAATCATATTTATTGATTTTCGTATGGTGACTCAACCTTGAATCCCAGGAATGAAGCCTACTTGATCATGGTGAATTAACTTTTTGATGTGGTACTGGATTCAGTTTGCTAGTATTTTGTTGAGGATTTTTGCATCTGTGTTCATCTGGGATATTGGCCTATCCTTTTCTTTTTTGGTTTTGTAAGGTCACACAACTAGGAATTTCAGTGCTGGAATCTACAGCTAGGTCTTTCTGACTGTGTTCACCCTTCTTCATAAGTATGGCCAGCATAGTGGCTCATGCAAGGTCACACAGCTGGTTATCAGCAGAGCTGGGCTTGAATGCAGTTCTCATTCTCCATATACATTTTCTCGAAAGCAAATAAAGAGACCTGGATGTGAACACAGACTCATGATAGAATGGGGATGCCGAGCCTGGTCCTCCTGCCTCCTCCCCATCGCTTAATTATGAAAGTACCTGAGTGCGGTGCTCATTCATCACTCATGACTTGCTACCCACACTCACTGTGATGAATTGGCATACAATAGAACTCAAAGCGAAATGATCACTAATGAAGGAGTTAATGTTTTGCTGAATGTTCCAAGACTGCACTTTGATTCCTTGTCACCACCCCCCATCATTGATGAAGAGTCCTTGATAGAGGAATCACTTTCCCTGTAAAGAAGGGCTGAGGTTACTCATGGTTCAGAGTATACCCAACAGAACATCACATCCTCCCTAGTGCTGAAATTGGGACACAGCTGAATGACAAAGTTGTGTTTTGGGGAAAGAGAAATAAAGCAAATGTGGATGACTACTCATTGTGTGTGTAGAATTACACTTAGTACTTTTGGACAACTGACTTCTCACAATGGCATTATGAAATGTTATGATTCCTCTTTCCAAAATATGGAAACTGAGGCACAAATGCAGTGGGAGACAGGACTAGAAGCAATGTTTGGAAGCTTAGACATTTATGTGGAGTGAATAGGGGAAAAAAACCAAAGTTTTAATTAATACCCTTGGATAACCAAAAAGCATTTACTGCCCTGTGTTTCCACTTGTGAACAAGTCCCATTATTAGTCCATACATAACGTGTAGTTTATTTTGAGCTGATCTAAATCTAGTTGTGTAATGATCAGTAAGAGTGAGGGTTGATGGAAACCATACTTGCATGGAATTCAAATATTTAAATCGTAGTAGGCCTATTCTTTTTTTTAAGCTTGTGCACATTACTCCCTCTCTTTGAACTTTCTTACCTATTGAAGCAGCACAGTATGTTTTGAAGACAGGCAAATCTAAATTAAAATTATCTTTCAGCCACATGTTAACAATGGCCTTAAGCAATTCAGTTACACTCTCCCTAAAAGTGCTCTATCAGAAAAATGTAGATAATAATATGCAGCTTATAGGGCTCTTTAAAGAACTGTAAATAATAACATACATCCAGAAAACAAGTTAGCACATAGTGGTTCCGAGTTAAGAGGCAGATCTACCATGAAGAATATTGGACCAAGTAATCTTTAGATCCCCTTCTGGTCTATAATTTTGCATTTTCAAAACCTTTAACTGCTATTTTTGGGGAACTTACCACATACTAGGCACTATGCCAAGGATTATACTTGCATTATCTCATTAACTCGTTACAATTTTAGGAGGTAGATGCTACCAAAATTCATGCAAATAAAGATACCTGGGCACAGAAATGAAAAATAAACTCCCCTTGTCACAAAAAATAATGTGATGAACTCAAGATTTGACTAAATGTGACTGACTCCAGTGCTCCTACTCTTAAAGTTAAGCCCTTGTTAATAGTACGTATCCATATATATTTTATTGCTTTTGTAGAAAAGGCTGGATGTAGGTTTCCTCTTCTTCCTCTAACGCAGGTAGGCCAACCAGTGATGTTCTGAGCCCATGTGGGTCCCTTGATGGCACTGAGAAAAGTAAAATCCAATACAAATTATGCTAATAGATTGATTCAAAAGTTATGTTATAACTGAGACAAATTCTCAATGCTATGAAGAAAGTGAGACTCAGATGTGTGATGGTCTGTGTTCTCAGTTAGTGAAAGAGTCACTTCTGGAGGCAGATAGGACTCTGCTTCTCTGGGAACCAACTAGGAAAATCAAGATGTTCAGGCTATCCACCCAGGGTATGGTCCCTTCCTCTGTTCTGTAGGTTAGACAGTCGGTCGAGAAGGCGGATTACTGAATTCTGTGACTGTCTATCTCCAATTCACTTCCCAGAAAATTCACATTTACTGAGCTTTTATAATATGCCATTCAGACTGCTACAAACAAGAGTGCAAGTAAGAAAATAAGGTACTTGTGCTTTTTTAAAAAAGTCCTGATTTGTAGCATTTGTCAGTTTTTGTGGTGTAAATACTCACACCAAGGTCAACTTCCAGCTGCAAACGTGATGACACTGGTCACAGAGTTGGGAAGAGTTGAATATGATTGGCTCTGGTGAGCCTGTGCAAGCTGACTGCAGCACCACACTAGTCCTCCTACTGGGTTCTTAAATATGCTCTTTGCTGGTAATATGGTTTTGCTGGGTCCCCACCCAAATCTCATCCTGAATTGTAGCTCCCTTAATTCCCACGTGTCATGAGAGAGACTTGGTGGGAAGTAACTGGATCATGGGAGCGGGTCTTTCCCCTACTGTTCTCGTGGTAGTCTCACAAGATGTGGTGGTTTTAAAAATGGGAGTTCCCCTGAACAAGCTTTTTTTAGCCTGCTACCATGTAAGACGTCCCTTTGCTCTTCCTTCGTCTTCCACCGTGATTGTGAGGCCTCTCCGTACACGTGGAACTGTGAGTCCTCTAAACTTTTTTCCTTTATGAATTATCCAGTCTCAGGTATGTCTTTATTAGCAACATGAGAACTGACGAATACAGCTGGGATGCATGCCTCTCCTTTGCTTAGTAAATGTCCATTCTCCACTTACGTCTTCATATCTCTACTCAAATTTGACTTCCTCAGAAGCTTTAAATGGACTCTGTCTGTTATGAAATGCCTTCTGAGAGCTTGGGAGCCCTTTCCAACTTCTTCCATTGTTTCAGGCGATATCAGAAAGCACTTTCAGAAAGAAATTTTGGCTATGACTACCCATGAGTGTCCTGAGCAGGTACCAGAGACGGGTGTGATGTGCACACAACCTTAAAGCAATTTGAGATGGAACTGTTCTGTCAAAACAATGCAGAAGAAAACTTCTGCATCAAATCAAATCCAGTCTCTCCCCTCAAACAACGAAAATGGGTCAGACCTGCTGACATGTGTATCACATAATACTGAAATCTCCCACTCCATGTATTTATCGTTGAACACTGAAATGGTAATACTCTTATTTTAAGCTACTTAAGGTTCTAACTTCCAGTGACATTTTAGGTGTTTCAGGGCAGAGTAAAAACATTGATTTAGCCGAGGGCATTGGAAATATTATAGGAGCACCCTTGTCTTCTCTCTAGAGGTTGCTGAACTGATTTGGATAAAATAAGAAATGACCCCTCAGCCTTGAACAAAATCAGGATAAAATCAACTGTTTGAACTTTAAAGGAGTTCATCCAACTTCTCCCCTGTTGGTTGTACTTGCCTTTGGTGTCTGCTTCTAATCCCCACTTGTGGCCCGCTTGGGTGAACATGCTGCTAGAAGCCAGCTCTGCCTAGGGTATTTCTGTCCTCACTCAAAATAGGAAGAGCCCCAGGTCTCTTGAGATTCTCCTCTCCAGAGATTTCCCATCTGATTCTGCAGTCCTGAGAGAGGAGCATTTGCAAACCTTGCTATCCAGTGGCTGAACTTCTGCCTGCTGATCACACTAAGGAGAGCCAACTGTCCAGAGGGTCGCATGTTCCTGCTTGTCAGCGTTGCTGAGGAAATTGATACTTGTCATCATCTTCCCTGACACCAAACAGCTTTCCGCTGCTGCCTCTTGGGTCTGGGTGGCCTTAATTTAACAGGCTTAACCAGGGACAATTTTACTAAACTCTCCTGTGCAAGCCAAGTGAAGGGAAGCACGGTTAGGAGGAATGGCTCCCATCTTCTCCATCTTTACAGCCATCACTGCTGACATTCCCAGAGCTCCCACTGGGAACCAGGGTCATGAACCTCATGAGGACCTACGTGTTCACGCTTTCCACTTCACAGCTGGAGATCTGAGGATTCAGAGAGGTTAGGAAAATTGCCTAGGATGGAACAGCAGACTCAGTGAATAGAGGGCAGAGTTGAGATCATACAACTCAAACAATGGTCTGATGATAAGCCCAGAACTCTACCAAAATCACACCTCTCAGAAACTGATGAATTGAGACTATTTCATTCAAGAAATAACAAATTAATGATAAGCAGATCACATAGAGGCTGGATGTCCTTGCTGTCACTAAGTCACCCTCAAGAAACATTGCTGAATGCTCTCTTCCTCTTGGAGTCAGACAGAAGCCACAGCCACAGCAGACATGCCTGGAGACCTCCAGCCCAGAGGTCTTTAGGGTCAGTGGCAGATGTGGTTTTTAACCCTTGGCCATGTTTCGTGCCCCCACCTCCACCTCATAGGACATAATTGGTTCTTTCTCCCATTTCTCTGTAAAGAGCCAAACCAGATGGTAGGTAGGTCATATATAAACAGTGAAAAAATGTTCATAAAATCTTTATTCCCACTACACATATGCATGCCTTGGACTTAACGACAGGAAATATTTGGGTCTTTCATGACTAATTTCAGCAGTTTTTCCTTTTCCACACATAATAGTGCTATCTCCAAGGCCTTTTGTCTTCTCTCCCCATGAAGGTTGGGGCTGGTCACCCGCTGCTGGTGCAGGGCAGAGGCCATGAAGGTGGAGTTTCCTAAACACAGCTTGAATGGCAGATTCTGCCTTCAGACTGCCTTTGCTGCTTGCACTGGATAAACCATGCTCAAGGTGCTGAGTGGATTCTGTATTTAGCATTTTATGGTGCAGACAATTTCATTGTAGGTGAGGGAAGCTGGCCTACTGGGACCTCTAGGGAACCTGAGGAGGAGGAGGAGGAGGAAGAGGAAGAGGAGAAGGAGGCCAGGTCAGTGTCTGGTTCAGTCAAGAACTGGATGGCCTCAAAGCTGGCCCAAGAAAGTTCAGCTGAGTAGATCAGAGTGCTCTGTCGAAATGATGGGAAAAATATAGGGTGATTCTGGCCTAGTAAATTGAATCTGGAAGGTGCTAGGTGGATTTCCAAGGTAGATTGGATGGGCATCTACATCAGGAGACCTGGCCACATAAAAAAAGAGGATGGATACAGTTATGACAAGGAAAGGACAATTGGTGTTTACTTTGTGCTATGTTTTTACGTATCTTATTTTTGTGTAATATGGGGCTGTAGCATCCAGTGGATCTGGTTTCAGTTTCTGGACTATGGCAAATGTGTCTCTTCTAAAATGATTGGTCAGGCAGAATCACCTGCTCCATTCTTTCTTTTGGGTGTCACTACGACTCAATCCCATTCACCTAGACCCCATAGAATGGGTTTTCTGCAGCAAGGAAGTGCCCAGTTACCAGAAGCAAAGATTATTGGGTAGGGAGCAGCTCAAAACCAACAGGTGCACAGTTCAATAACTGAGTTCCAAGTCCTCTCCTATATTGGTGCTGGGTGGTTTATTTCTGCACTGAGGGCAGGATGAGTCTCTTGAAGAGAGAGGACCTCAGGAGTTCCAGTTTCAAAAATCTGGAGAAGACTGAAATGAACCACAAAGCAGAATGTTTTAATCTAATTACTAATTCCTGCGGGGTACAGTAGTGTGTGCTTGTAATCTCAGCTACTGGGATCACTTGAGCCCAGGAGTTCAAGTCCAGTTTGGGTAACACAGTGAGATGGCAACTTTAAAAAAGAGGCTAATTCCTAGTTCTTAAGAGAGAACTAAAAGATGGTTCTTTCCCTCAGACTGAATGGGCCACCAGGACTCACCTGGCAGGTATGAATAAGACAAAAACAAGATGGAAAAGGAAAGGAGGATCGTAGTCTTGCGGGGAACAGGGGTGACCATCTCTCCATCCCAGGTACACTGACAGGGAAGAGAGGTACAGCTGCCTCAACCCAGTATCCTGAGAGCCTTTGCGGAAGGCGGGTTCACCTTGGACTGGTTAGGGGCAGGGGCTGTGGTTTCCAACAGGCACAGTGGCAGTGGCAAAGGTCAGACTGTCCTGAAGCCCCTAACTCCAAGGAGGAAGATGGATCAGGGCCCAGCTGCTGTGCTGTGAAGCCATTGCAGTGGTTGTGTGCAAGCCACTCTTCCTGCAGGCAACTCCCAGCCAGTGACAGAGCATGGCAGGCCTGGTCCGGAGAGACACAAGAGTCCCCCGCGGTGTCTTTGGTTTGAGGACTCCCCGATGACCCTGCTGAGCTTTTCTTAGACCGCACAGTGGTCTAGGACATTTGTCTTTGCATGTGTTTTTTTTTCTAGTGAATTCCTGGTAAACCCCTGTGTGTGTGTACATTAGTTTCCTATTGATACTAAACTTAGTGGCTTAAAACAACACACATTTATTCTCTTACAGTTCTGGAGGTCAGGACCCCAAAATGGGTCTAAAATTAAGGTGTTGGCTGTGCTCCTTCTGGAGGCTCTGTGGGAGAATGTCTTTCCTTGTCTTTTCAGTCTCTAGAGGCTGCCTGAATTCCTTGGCTGCTGGTCCCTTCTTCATCTTGAAAGTCAGCCATACAGCATCTTCAAATCTTAATCTCTGGCACTGACCCTCTTGTCTTCCTCTTATAAGGTCCCTTGTGCTTACATTGGGCCCACCCAGAAATCTAGGATAATCTCCCCATCTCAATCTCCTTAATCACATCTGTAAAGTCCTTTTTGCCAAGCAGGACTGTTCATAGATTCTGGGACTAGGCGGTCGGCATCTTTGGGGGCTTTTATTCTGTGTACCGCAATCTACTGAAATCTTACCCAGGAATCAGGTATTCTATGGGAATTCTCTTACCCCTGAGTCAAAAAGCAACCATTCATTCCTAGGAATGTATAATTTTAGTTGAATCCTATGGTGTTCTGTTGCTTAATATGTCACACTGCTCTCTCTCTATTTTATTATGTGTGTGCCCTGAACTAGATAGAATCCAGGATAATTACTCATCGCTGTGGCCCCCAAAGCAAACACAGAACCTGTCACAGGTTAGGTCTCAGTAGTCTACAGCCAAACTCAAGAATGCACTTTGCCATGTATAGACTGCATTTTGGAAATTTCCAATATGGAGTAATCTAAAAGATCATTTTAATAGTGTCTCATATGTAGGACCAATCAGACAGAAGAAGCCTGTGAAATAGGTAGCAATCTGGGTAGACATCACAATCCCGTCTTACTTAAAATGCTGAACAGAAGCATCAAGACAAGCGTATGCTCTCTAACATAGTGACCTGGGGACAGTAACATCTATTGGAGTTTCTGGAACATAAAGCAGGGGTAGAGCTTAAAGATGAGGCTGGAGGGAAACAATAAAAATTGGTGCCAACCCTTCTGCATTCTAAGGAGCTGGAACTTTGTAGGCAGCAGGGAATCATGGATTTCTAAGTGGAGTGATGTGATCATGCTTACACTTTGAGGCTGGAGTGTGCAGGGAGAAGGAGGAGGCAGTGCACTGATGGGAGGGAGATGGGGATGGTTCAAGAGGAATGCTCATGTTCTGAATTAATGCGGTGAGAACCCAAATGGACAGGGAGGACTCCCGAGACACTGAGTTTAATGAGGGAGGACTATGCCAATTTTTCCACATCATTTTACCCCAGGGTCTACAAAGGGTCATCTAGTCTCTCTCATTCTCTCTAGACTGATAGATACATGCATAGAGAGATATCTGTTCTCTCTCTCCATATATATATATATATATATATATGCATACACACCCAGGCACACACATATATACATAGACACACACATATATTTGCAAGGGATATCTGCCCTACCTCCAACACACACACCCACACTCTGAGTCAGTTATCTGATAGTTGGAGCACATTCAGATACTCAGTTAAGGCTATCTGGTTAAGACTAACTTCACAGCAAGTTCCCCTCCTCTAGGAAGGGAATATAATTTTATATGATTATAATTCTGCCACAGTTGGGAGAATATTAATAGCATAATTGACTAATATATTCTTCATCTCTGAGTCATACCCCTGATATATCAATATTTCCAGAAAAGAAAGAAACCAGCATTTATGGAGCACCTACTGTGTGCCAGGTACTGAGCTGAATACCTTTTTGATCCATTCATATATATATGTGTGTGTCTGTGTGTGTGTATATATATTTATGTATAATATATGTATATATGTATAATATATATATTTATGTATAATATAGACATATATATTTATGTATTTATATATACATATATTTATTTATATATACATATATGTATAAATATATATAAATATATATTTTCAGCATATATATGCTGAATAAGTAACAGAAGTGTTTTCAGTGTTTCAGTGTTTTTCTAATGTTAAGGGTTGTTGGAACTCAGTGATTGGGGCATGTAAAAATATTGTACGATTATCATCCCTTCCTCTAGGATGGGATCTTGCTGTGAAGTTAATTAGATATCCTTAACTGAGTATGCTCTGGCTATGAGATAACTGACTCAGAGAGAGAGAGTGTGTGTGTGTGTGCGCGTGTGTGTGCATGTATGTGAATGTGTGTGTGTGTGTGTGTGTGTGTGTGTGTGTGTTGGAGGTGGGGGCAGCTGTCTGTGGCTCTTGATTTCCAGGCATTCAGCCTTCCATGCTCCCCGGCCTTTGGCCTTTGAGGTGCCTCTCCCCTGGCCCATCCCTGCCTCTGTACGTCTCTCTGGGCTAATTCTCTGCTACTTAGGTTTCTGGTCCTAGCTTGCCCACAAACGGCAGCAGGCACAGCATTTCTTCTCCAGCCCACTCAGGGATTCTTTGGTGTTGCCTCATTTCCATACTCCCAGCATTTGCCAGCAAATTCATTTGGACTCCTTTTTAATAAGCTCCTGGGCACTTGGCTCAGACCTTATATTTCACTTGATTTGTGTTTGAGAGAGGAAGAAAAACCACAAACAAACAAAAAATGATGGCCCTATATAAAATGACAAATATTTATTTGACTTTTCAAAACACACCCAATACTTTCAAAGACCTCTGGGAAAATATTAAATTGAAAACTGGGCATTAAACAACCTGTGAAATCAACCACTCTTGGTACATAAAGCTCAGATTTCCCCATTGGTACATATGGGTTTAGACCATTTGGCCACAACTGTCTTTATAAACAGACAGAAAAGGGTGATGAAACATTGCCAGCATTTCAATGATTCTTCCTTGTGGGCCAATTAAAAAAAAAAAACTCCCACCCACCACATTCTTTCTTCCCTTTTGCTTCAGTATATGAGTGGCCTCTCTATAATTCAGTAGTCTTAGAGAAATTGATCCATAAAGAGATTTTTAAATCCATAATTTTGCCACAGTTAGGAGAATATGAATAGCATAATTGACCAAATGTACTCTTCGTCTCTGAGTCATACCCATGATATATGTCAATATTTCCAGAAAAGAGAAAAACCAAATTTATCAAGCACCTACTATATGCCAGGTACTATGCTAAATGCCTTTTTGATGCATTTTCATTTAATCTTTATGGTAACCCTGTAGCAGAAGTTTTATCTCTGTCTTACAGATTAAAGAAAGGCAGCTCAGAAGAGCTAAATAACTTGTTCATACTTAACACCAGAAGTAGAAGGAGGGGGATTTAGGAATTCAGACTGATGCCTGCCTGATATTTTTTGCTTCGAGGAGGGGCTGTTGTTTCAAGACTAGAACCAACAGGTTAGAATCAGCTTTGTGACTCACCCCGGCCCCTGTTAAGTTCTGGGTAAAGCTGGCTTAATGGTTAGGAAGTTGGACCCAGAAGACTCAAGTTTGTAGTCCTGCCGCTGTCTGTTACCAGCTATGTGATTTCAAGCAAGTAACTGAATTTTCCAGCCTCTCTTTACTAGAATGGAAGGTGGAGTTTATCATAGTAATACCTCAACAGAGGGTTGTTCTAAGGATTACAGTGCATGCAGTTTAGATAGAAAAGAGTAAATACTTTGCCTATAATAAGTATTCAAAAAAATCAAGTATTTATTCTTCTTGAGTGTGTTACTTCCCAGAACCTCTGCTATTTCATTTGCAAACAGGAGATTTTGTAATCAAAATCAAATTTTAATTGGAGAGATTAAAGGAACTACTTTACCAACCTTAGGGTTCATGTAGGGTTAAATTAAATGGTAATATATATTAAATAGCTTTGTAAAGTATAAAAAGTATCAACTCCCCCTTCTCTCTCTCCTTACCTATTAACGTTTATTGTTACTATGTCTGTACAGTTTCTGATGGCTTTGAGTTCAGTCTGCACCTAGCGCTCTGTTTAACTAGGAACTGGTGTTTTTTGGACTGCTTAGGGTGTGTTAGTGTCTTATGGCTACTGTAATAAATTACCACAATCTCAATGGCTTAATACAACACACCTGATTCTCTTCAGATCTGAAGGTCAGATGTTTGAAATCTGTATCACAAGCTGAAATTGAAGTGTCAGCAGCACCAAGTTCCCTTTGGAGGCTCTGGGGGAGGACATGTTCCTGGCCTCTTCCATCTTCTGGTGGCCAGCATTTTTTGCTTGTGACCACATCACTCTAATTGCTGACTCTGTGGTCACATGACCTTCTCTTTTTCTGTGTAATCAAATCTCCCTCTCCCTCTCTCTTATGAAGGTGATTGTGACAACATTGAGCCTACCCAAATAATCTGGTATAGTCTCCTGATCTCAAGGTTTTTAACTTAATCACACCTGCAAGATCCCTTCTGCCATGTAAGGTAACATATCCACAGGTTCCCAGGATTAGGATGTGGACATTTTTGCAGATCATTTTCGAGCCTAGCACAGAGCATGTTCATGGATCACAAGGAAAAAGCCATCAGCCTGGCCCAGGAAGAAAAGGAGCTGTTCTTTATGGGAAGTGTGGGTTTACATTGTGTTCAACCCAAATTCTCTCCCTCCTTGCCTCCTTGCCTCCCTCCCTCCCTCCCTCCCTCCCTCCTTCCCTCCCTCCCTCCTTCCTTCCCTCTCTCCCTCCCTCCCTCCCTCCTTCCTTCCTTCCTTCCCTCCCTCCCTCCTTCCCTCCCTTTCCTTCCCTCTCTCCCTCCCTCCCTCCCTCCTTCCTTCCTTCCTTCCCTCCCTCTCTCTTTCCCTTCCTCCCACCCACCTGCTCGCCAATCTTTCATTCATTCTGTATAAAATAAATTCATTGTGATAGTGTAGGTATAGAGATGAAAGCAGGTTCCCTGTTCTGAAGGAATTTACAGTTACAGGTGTGAATGGGAAGCACATGGTCATTGGCATGGTTTGGCTGTGTCTCCACCCAAATCTCATCTTGAATTGTAATCCCCACATGTCACGGGAGAAACCCAGTGGGAGGTGATTGAATCGTGGGTGTGTTTTCCCCCACGCTATTCTCATGATAGTTGAGTTCTCATGAGATCTGATGGTTTTATAAGCGTCTGGCATTTCCCCTGCTGGCTCTCATTCTCTCTCCTGCCGCTCAGTGAAGAGGTGCCTTCCACCATGATTGTAAGTTTCTTGAGGCCTCCCCAGCCACGTGGAACTGTGAGTCAGTTAAACCTCTTTTCTGTACAAATTGCCTAGTCTTAGGTATTTCTTCATAGCAGCATGAGAATGGATTAATACAGTCATTAATAGGAAACCTGGAAAGAAGCATCAAACTTAGGCCAGGGAGGGATATTGGGGTAGTGGGAACACCAAGGCGTTGGAGTCAGGCAGCCTTGTGCTAAATCATACCCACCCTCCCAGCAGCCTGCCAGCCCTGCCAGGAGCAAGTTCTTGAGCCTCCTTTACTTCATGTGCAGGAGGAGTAGTAACAGGAGTAAATGTAGTGACCAACGTCAAACACCTCAATCTGTGGCTGAATCATTAATAAACATTCCCTCACTCTCCTGGTCTTCAGAGCATCATCTGAGGCATCCTACAGGCCACTTAAATGAAATCAAAGTTGCCTTGTGCCTTCTCTTCAGTAGCCGCACTTTGAATTATCATAGTCTTTTAGGAATTACTGTCTTATCACTGAATTTCACGGGAATGTTTTTGGTGTTTCACAGGTAAGTGCGATGTTGGCTTGTGATTTAAGATGGTGTTTCCTAGGCCTGCTGTAACTAGTATCATAAACCGGGTGGCTTAAAACCATGGAACTGTATTTTCTCACAGTTCTGGAGGAGACCAGAAATTAGAAATCAAGGTGTCTGCAGGGTTGGAGCCCTCTGGGGGCTCAGAGGGATAAACTGTCCCAGGCCTCTCTCCCAGCTTCTGGTGGCGGCTAGCAATCCTTGGCATTCCTTGTCTTGCAGATACGTCATGTCAGTCTCTCTCTCCATCTTCATGTCGCCTCCTTTTCTGTGCCTCTGTCCGTTATTGTCTCTTAAGAAGGATGCTCTCGTTGGATGTAGGGCCCGCGTTAGCCCAGTGTGATCTTATCTCTGTCCTTACCTTAATTACCCCTGCAAAGATTATATTTCCTAACATCCTTAAAAAAAGGAAAAAGAAAACAAAAGTAAAAAGTGTAAGTGTAAAACAAAAAGGTAAAAATAGAAAAAAGATTAAAACAGTAGAAAGTAAAAATAAATAAAATAAAATACAATTTGAGTTTTTTTCAAATTAAAAAGAGTCCTGATTTCCAAATAAGGTTGTATTCTGAGGTTCCAGGTGGACATAAACTTTTGCAGAAGCACTATTCAACCTATTACAGATGGATACTATTTATGTTATTAAGAAAGTATTTAGATAAAATGCTGTCAGCATTTACTGCTTAATATTATTAAATATCTTCTTGTCTTCTTTGAGGTAAAAAAGTTTCCTTTTCTTTGATAGATTGAAGAGGATCACTCTATGAATTATCTCCCTAATTATTAACTGATACTTTTATTATGGTATGAGTATTCCTTAGTATGTAATATTCTTTAAATACACTGTAAGATTATGTTTGAAAATATATTATTTAGAATTTTTACATCTATGTTCTTAAATGAGAGTGAATTGCAGTTTGTCCTTGGGAATACTTTCAGTGCAGTTACAGAGTCACATTAACTTCTTAAGACAAATTGGGAAATTCTCTATCCTTTTTATATGTTCTGGATAAGGTTATACATTGTGAAACTTAGTTAATCCTTGAAATCACCTGCCTATTAATTCATTGAACCCTGGGCCATTTTATGTAAGTGACTGCATGAAACTTAAAAATTCTATTCAAATAAATAGTTATTAATCTAAGCAGATAGATCAATTTTAATAGCCTACTAGAAAATGCTTTAGCATTTCACTGTAATTTTTTGTTTTTCAAATTAATTAGTAGAATTTCTTAGACAATTCTGTTTTAAAAACTCTGCCTTGCTCCTTGTATAAACATTGTACTTTTGTATTCTCTTTCCCTTTCACTTCATTTTTGTGGAGGAAATTTACTTTCCTTGACTTTACTTGACTTCGTAGAGTCCGTTTTATTTTCTGCCCTGCCACGTAAAGGTATCCGTTATTCCATACATTGATTAGTTATGTGCTTTTTCTCTTTCTTAATTTACTAAGTTATTGTTACCTGTGTTTTCCCCTTCACCTGCCTTCACCATGATTTTCATAGGCTTTATTTTGCAACTTAAGAGAAAAAAAGGTAACAAACACATGTTTGTTAATAAAAATAATATAAATAATATAAATATATGTATGTATATGATATGTAACAGTATATGTAGATAATATTTAAAGTTTAGAAACTTTTTATTTTATTTTATTTTGTTTTGTTTTTGAGATTCAGGATTGCTCTTGTTGCCCAGGCTGGAGTGCAGTGGTGCGATCTCAGCTCACTTTGACCTCCACCTCCCAGGTTCAAGCAATTCTCCTGTGTCAGCCTCCCGAGTAGCTGAGGCTACAGGCATGTGCCACCACACCCAGCTAATTTTGTATTTTTAGTAGAGATGCAATTTCACCATGTTGGTGAGGCTGGTCTCGAACTTCTGACATCAGGTGATCCACCTGCCTTGGCCTCCCGAAGTGCTGAGATTACAGGTGTGAGCCACCATGCCTGGCCTAGAAACATTTTATATACCTAATATTTAAACACACTTCACATACATATGTGTAAGTGTATAAAGTATTTAAAGCTTTAAACTTGCTTCTGGCTACAGTGCTTCTAACACATCGCATGTGGATTTATTTGTCATATACTGGCATTTTATATTATATAATACCTATATATTTATAAGCATAGGTACAAATTTTAATTTTGGCCTTTCTCTGACCCATGAAATATTTAAAAGTGTGATTGCTCAAAATGATTGCAAGTTTTGCTTTAATCTTTTGTTCTACACTTCTAATCTCATTGCTCTTTAAAAATTAAACTATGGTGTTTACAGGAATTGTGTTTTTGGAACTTTATTTAAATAATTTTTGTAGATATGCCAGGGACATTTGCAAAAAAAGGTATTCTCTATAAGTAAGATACAAAATTATTATATACCTTTTAAATCGTTCTTACATATTAAAATGTTCTATATCTTAATTAAATGTTTATCTATCTGAACTTTCAAAGAGTGTTACTTTATATTGTTTTATTTAGCTGGTTATTTGATGAATCATTAGTTAGAGGCCAAGTTGGTTAGTCTCCTTAAGTTGTTTCTAGGAGGCATTTACGGCTGCAGACAATACCATTAGTGGTGAATTCATATCACGCAGATATTTTGGTTAATTTCTACTTCTATTTCTGATGATTTTGATTTTCTGTATTTTGAGTCTATTATTTTGCCTTTAGAGCTGCATGACTATTATGTATTAAATTTGGATAATTCCATTGCCTATGCAAAATGAGACTATTGCCTCTGCTCTTTAATGCATTTTGTTTTTAATTCTACTTTGTCAATCTTAAATTTCATCCCGTTTTGCACTCCTTTGTGATATCAGCATTCTATCCTGGAGGAATCATCTGCTAACCTTTCCTCAATCCCTCATGCTCAGTGTTTGAAACTTCCTAACAGAGCAATGATTGAAGGCAGGACAACACTCAACAGTGGTTTCCATGTTTTACATGACGGACAATTCATACCTCCTACGTTTCTCTGAAGAAGCTCTTAGTGAGATAAGGGGATCCCAATGACTGCTGTTCTCAAAGTTGGTCTCATGCCCTGGTTCTGTGGGTCTGTCTGCATTGGGCTGCAGTACTATGAATTGTACACAACCCAAAAGAAAATTACTATAGGACCCACAGAGAATGCAATGGTAACATCTGTTTGCAAGCTGGCCCTGGTGGCCAAATTTGATTTCTTTGGAACTCGTTGTATTTGGGAAAACTTCTCTCAGAAAAAAAGAAATAATAAATCATCCCGCCTCACCACTCATTATTCATTCATCATACTTTTATTGAGAATCTTACATGGATCTATGAGGAATCCAACCCTAAATATAGAACAGTCAGTAAGACAGATAGGGCCCATGCCCTTACTCATGGCATGGATAGCCCGTCCCACTGGAAGATAAAAGAGGAAAAGCTGCAGTTGTAGGCCACCTGTTTCCTAGAAGCACACGCCCTATGGGGAGAGGAAGTGGAAATGGACTGCTACGATTCCCTCACATCTTGGAGAAGACAGTATGAAGAGATGATTTTTGTGATGAGGAACTGCTGGTGAGGAAAGTGATGTGACAGAAAGTGTCATAGCCTTGGGCTAAGAGAAAATCAGCAATTAGCCAGAGAGAGACGTGCCCCATCCCCCAACCCCCCCACACACAAAATTGAAGATGGAAAAAAAAGTTTCTTAATTTTTATATATATGCAAGGAAAGGGGAAGCTGTAGGGATTGACATCCCTTGCCCTGGGTACAAATAAGACTACAATCCATTGACACGTCCTGGCAGACTGAATTGAGAGCACTGGGAAAGTCCTGAGGTTACATTTTTCTTTTTGAAGAATGCTGCCAAATTGCTAATTTGGACTCACGTTCTTTTTCTGCAACATAGCTTTCTCTGACCTCGAAGGAGCTTGAGTGTAGGCAGCTGAGTGTCTTAATGTCTGATAATTGCCAACTCTGCTTCTCCTCCTGTAAGCTCTTTGGTGGGTTAGTCCATAGGGTTAAATGGCTCACTGCAATTCAGCAAAGAGGGTTTTATGTGCAATTAATGTTTGTTAATTTTGTTAAATGTCAAAGTGTACATTTTTTGGGGAAAAGAAAACTTCCTGCAATACAACCTCCACCCCCAGCCCCTTTAAACGTCGAAGGGCGAGATGTTATTCTCAAACAAATGCAGAGGCCACCATATTCAGAGTCTGCTTGAAATTGAATGGATGATACCTTAGTTTAATGTCCCTCTTGGGAGAAGAGACAATAATATGTCAGCACAACTGAGTTTAGAGTCAAAATTAAGGGGGCAGTGAAATTTCCTTTGCTACCTGTCCCCTGAACAAGAAAGAGCTTTGACTCAACTATTATATGCCTTATTTGAGTCCTCATCTTTTTTTTCTAATATTTTGATAATTCTCCTTTATGCATCATGCATACTGTGGGGTTTTTGCTTTTTTGTCTTTTTTCTGATCTTGGTTGTGTCCATATCTATATATTCCGGTTCTGTTTTTTACTTACTAAAGGTTCAGAGATTATTACTGCATCCCCTTTATAATGACCATTTTTTATTACATAAAGTTTATGTATTTAATGTAAAATATGTACTTAATGTAACATATACATAGTAAATACACACCATGGTAAAAATATAAACAAGCTAAAGCACTTGATTCTTCAGTCTTGATACGTATCTGCTACTAAACTGAAAAATGGTTGTCTTCCAAATTCATAGGGGAAAAGTAGATTTAGGAGTCTCCGTTTTAGGATTTCTCCAGTAGTCTTATTTTTTTTTATTTAAGAGTTTGATCTCTGCTACAGCTCTGGGCTGGTTAAACTGTGTTTTATCCATGCACCTGGTAGAGCTTAGGTGTGGATGCCCTAGACATTTTTAATTCCACATCTTGTCCTCTTTTAAGAAAATAGCTCTCTTTGTACTACTCCTCTCTCTCTTGAATTTCTGTGGTATAGTGCTATGATTAAGTTCTGTCTGCCTCACTCACTGCCTGCTCTCCCTGCTGGATGGAGGAGGTTAGCTGAATTTTTTCTTAGCCACTGCCATTTATTCCCTCTTCCTTCTGTTGCATCAGTTGCCTTGCACACATCACCCCTTTCTCTCTTTGAACCTAAGAAAGGAAAGACCTCCGGGACCAAGATGTTTTAGTTTGCTCCTTAGGTGAGAGAGACACAGTCCATCCTGGCGGCTCTTCCATATCATGAAGGATTCTGAAAAGCCAGCTGATCATAAAATAAACCCCATATCTTTTCTTGACATGTTCTCTCTTCATTATTAGAAATCTGTGACAATGGCTTCTTGGTGATTGTGAGCAGGGCCAGCTACATGGGTATGTGGCTTGACCAGTTGCACAGGGCCCCATGCTTAGGAGGGTCCCACACTGAGTTTAATGTTCTGTTGTCACTGTCTTAAAAATCCTTAATGATCTTTGACCAAGAGGTCTCATGTTTTTTATTTTGTTTTGCCCTGCGTCCCACAAATAATGGAGCTGGTCCTGATTCTTTGGATGGGATTCTGACCAATCCTCTTTGCACATCATCAACCTAGCAAATGTACTTGGCTAATAAATGGGAGTTTCCATCCTCCTCATTTTGGGAGGGTCAGGGACATGTATGTACCTCCCTGGCCCTTGGGAGAACATATTAATATTCCCCGGGGTTCAAAGGGAAGAGTTAAGTTCAACAATGATTTAACTTAACGTGTCACAGAGTTTACAGTTACATTGGGTGGTGAGCTCATTCACTGATAACAATGTTTTTTATGAATGGAACGGAGCAAGGTCCAAGGTACTTTTCGATTCTGTGAAAATCGGTAATGGCTTCTTTGGGAAGCTCTCTGAATTTTGTGGCCTTGAGGTCCTTGAGGGTGACATCATTTGAGGTTTGGTCTGAAGTTTTATATCTGACTTTACTTATGCAACCGATTGCTGTCCTTTTGTTGTTCCTTCTCTCAGTGTCATGCAAAACTTTGCAGAAATGACCTGTGAATTCCATCCAAAGAGTGTATCATTGCTACTCAAGGGACATGCTATGTCCAGAAACAAGACTGTGGTAAGCCAACAGAAGAATATTTTTCTTTTGTTTTCACTGTATCTCTGTCCTGAACTTTAGTTGGATCTCCATTGCCTACAGGAAACAAACATGCCGCAACCCCCTCCTCAGCTAGGCATTCAAAACAAAATTTGTTTTTCTATGGAAGTCGCTAACTTCAGGGACCAGGGAGAACCCTGCCAGAATTGGAGAATATAAGTTATATATTATCTGGGAAATGTGGTCAACTTGGAAATTTGGCCAGTTGGACTTATATTTAAGCATGGGCAGATAGGTTAGTGAAGAGAAAGAATAAGCTGGCTTTTCATCTTAGAGTCTCTCTCTCTGTGACTCTGTCTTTGATTGTCTTTTGTGTGTGGTGAGATTTATTTGGGCTGATGAAGAAAAGAGGGAAAATGATCTCCCTCCATCAGAATGCACCACTGTAGTATTTCTATTTAGTGGGTAGAACTCTGGGCAGGACTGTGTGTGTTTGTTTACATTTTTTGCTTTTGTTCAGTTCTGGACTTGGTGGAAGAGAAATTCCTTTTAAAACATACCACACTGGTCTAGATGCACTGTCTATCCTACCAAGGGTTTTCCCTTTCCAAGGGTAGTGTTGTGGAAAGAACCTTGGGGATGAAGCTGGGAAGTCAGGATTCAAGTCCCAACTCTGCAAGTGGCTGCCAACGTTTCTGCATCTCATTTTCATCATCCTCAAGAAGATCTGAGGTGAAGTTTGTGAATCCCATAGTGGCTGTGATGACTATAGGATAGTCTGTGAAAACTCCCTAACCTATTGTCTAGCACATAAGAACTGTTCAAATTGTGCTGAGTTGAGTTGAACCAGAGCAGAGGTATAACTTTGTGTTGGTGTTCTCATTGTTATTAAGTGTCCTTTTAGCAGGAAACTAAATTTGATCAGATTCATCTCCATTTGCCTAGTCATCTTCCCTGTGAATTTTCTAAAAGAGATATATGTGAAAATAATTGTGAGAAAGAAACCCCAAACTAACGTATTTAGTATTGGCACCTAAACCTCAATGCAAGGAAATGTGGTGAGATAGAACATGCAGAAATCCATTTTACTAATGTGGTTAGGCTAAAACATGTTCTAGAACAATATAACACACTCACCAATCCTAGCAGAATGTCAACAGAGAGCAAGAAAAAAATCTGCTTGCCGCAGTCTGAACGGAGTAGCATTTTTAAGACTAGTTGACAAATGGATAGGGCAAGACAGCACCAGCCAGCCTTCAGTATGGGACTTGGCCTTGCCATATGTAAAGGACAGAAGACAGAGAAAGAGAGGGAGAGACAGAGTTAGAAGAGGAGGAAAGGTTGGGCATGTGGGCTCATGCCTACAATCTCAACACTTTGGGAGGCAGAGGTGGCAGGATTGCTTGAGCCCAGGAGATTGAGACCAGCCTGGGCAATATAGGGAGACCCCATCTCTTTTTGAAAAATAAAATAAACATTTATTTTTTTAAAAAAGGAGGGGACATAGCACATATATGGAACACTCAAGTGCATAGTGACCCTGCAAACAAACAAATAGGGCCAAGTCAAATATTGGTTAAGATTCTGGCAAATCCATAGCAAGTTTTTCCCTTTAGGAAAGGGACATTTCAAAGAGCAGGGTTAGAAGAACTTTACTTTCATCCTAGTGGCATTCCGGAGGCCACTCCTTGAGATTTGATTTGGTGTCTCTCAAGGGAAACTTAGATGTCCATAGAAGACTCTTCTAGGTTACACTCATTGGGGGTCTTTATTTTCCCTCCTGAATAGAAAAGGGGCACATTTAGGCTTTCATGGAATTCCAAACTCACGTTCCAAGAAGAAAATTGCATTTGTTCGTGTAATAAATAATAATGCATTGGGACTTGGCAAACACTAGGCAGAGCTGCAGAAGATATATAATACAATTAGCCCTTGCTAGGGTTGCCCGCCAACAATGAGGGAAGATTTATGTGTTTGCTTTTTCCATAAGTACAATTTTATTTGATAAGTGCAGTCTAAAGATATAAAGAATTAATCCAGGGTCTGCATTGTGGGATATTTCCTCTGTAATATTAAAATAAATATTACCCTTCTATCCAATTACATGAAATTATGTTAATAATATCTTCTTTGTTGTTGTTGTCTGCCTGTTTCATCTTTGTAGCCAAAGAGTTTATTAAAAGCAGTGACTGGCTTCCTTTCAGAAAGAGGTACTCTTTTTTTTTTTTTTCTTTTTATCATCCTAGTCAGAAGAGCACAATTATTTCTTTTTAAAAGAAACACTCCCGACTGGCATGGAGGGCCTGGTGACTCCCAGGGCTGTCTTTCATGAGACAGCCTTTGTTCTAAACTCCTATAACTGCTAGCTCTGCCCTTATGGCAAACCTAAACTTTTAGGCGTAGCAAAGTCATATTCTGCTTTGAATGGGTGTGTGGGGTTGAGGGTATACAAATGTGGGGGTGGGTCGCTGATCAATTTAAAGGATTCAATCCATACCAACTATCAAGAGTAAGCATTGCAGGGTGAGGGGGCAAAGTTTAGGGATAAGTTATTTTCTCAAAAGTCCAACGTTACACCCAGACATTAGTTGTCTTTACTGGAGGCTGCTTATTAAGAATTTATTCTAGACCAGGGATGGCGTATACAGTCTCTTCCCAGAAGCATAGCGCCTGGAAGAGAAAGCAACAAATGAGCTAAAAATCAAAGTGCTCAGAGGATTCAGAAAGAGATAATATGGCCTCCTCATTCACATAGACAAATGCATCCTTGCCGACTGCTGGATTTCAATCAGAGCTGCTAACAGTGTGGTCCTTTGTCCAGTGCCTGTCTGCAGACTGCTGGCTACCCGTCCATCGTAAGAAAAGCACAGACATTGACAGCAAACATTTAGAAACTTTTAGAGCAATTTGACATTGACATCTTATATCTGTGGAATCTAATAGTAATAAAAAGCTGGGGCTGGGTGTGGTAGCTCACGCCTGTAATCCCAGCACTTTGGGAGGCTGAGGTGGGTGGATCACCTGAGGTCAGGAGTTTGAGACCAGCCTAGCCAACATGGTTGAAACACTGTCTGTACTAAAAAAAAGAAGCAAACCAAAACAAACAGCAACAATAACAACAACAACAACAACAAAAAACAAAACAAAAATTAGCCAGGCGTGGTGGCGGACACCTGTAGTCCCAGTTACTTGGGAGGCTGAGGCAGGAGAATTGCTTAAACCCGTTAGGCAGAGGTTGCAGTGAGTTGAGATCACACCACTGTACCCCAGCCTGGGCAACCGAGTGAAACTCCACCTTAAAAAAAAAAAAAAAAAACAGCTGGGCTTGCATCTTGCATTTTATTCTTTTTGTCATATCACGTTCTCATAATTAGTATTAATTGGAAATACAGTGAACTGGAAAAGAAAAAATTGGGTATTCTATCAGATGATTTGAGAAGCACAAGTCCTAACAGATACTTTGTCTTCTTTATTTTGGTATTCACAGAGCCCATGAAAAAAACTTGAAACACTGCAAAACCTCAGTAAGTCCTGGTTAACCTGATATGAACTTTGAACATCACCCCAAAGCCTTCTCTCACCCCTAGCTTCTGCTGTTGGGGAGAAGAAGCGTGAAAAGAAATGAGAATTTAATGCAACATCCTGTGTTATTTGCATATATATGTATACTGAGCCTTCACAAAAATCTCTTGAGGAAGCATAATTAGAGCCATTTTACAGACGAGAAGAAACCAAGGACACACAGCCTGCACAGCGCAAGAAGGGCAGAGCCAGGTTTCAAAGGCAGGTTTCAATCCAAAGGCAGATTTTTCTCTTTCTGATCTCCGCTTACTGAACTGAGGCTTTCAGAGAGCATGTATGTATGTCCGCCACACTCCAGGTACAGTGTGCAGCACCTTGCAGGCACTATGTTGGTGATTCCCCCAGAAGTGCTCTGAGTGTATCTAGCCCTTCTACAGATGAGAAATTTAAGTTATGGAGAGGTTAAATGATCGAAGAAAAACCAAGCCAAGCAGGGTCTGACATTGATTCTGTTCAGCGAGAGGAATTATGGCTTAGCAGTTCATTTCTAAGGTTTTAGAGTTGAACAAACTGTGTTCATTTCCAGCAAGTGTAAGGGATGGAGTGACCATTATGTACAGCTGTACAGGCTGTGCACCACACAACATCAAGGGTCACCATTTACATTGTCGTGCACATAATGGAGCTTGCGCATGGCACAACCTGCATGGCTGAATCAATAGGCTCAGCTGGGAAAGGCTACTGAGTCTGAACCCTGCTGTTCAAAATTGTCCCAAATGCACAGGCCCCAGTTGCACTCTGTGGAAAGCACAGAGCTCTGCCCTGCTCTCAGTAGAGAGAATGCCTCTACACACCCCATGTTGCCCTATTGTCCTGCCCTGGGTGCAGGTCACTGATCAGAAACAAAGCGAGATGAGCTTGTGATATACCCTTTGTTGGACCTTTAATCTCTGGCTCACTGTGCTTTTATAAAATGTGAAAGTAGATTATGGGCTGTGAACCACTATAGAACTCCGTTAGGTAATGATTGAAATGTAACAAACGCTGCCAGTTGTAATAAAGGAAGAATGAGGTCATAGGAAAACTTACTCGCATTTCAGCTACTTGTTGCAAAAGATCCATATTCCCTGAGACAAACAAAACAAGCATTTGTTCTTCATGATAACTCGATTGCTTTCGCTTAGCAAGACTTAGTAGAGAAATGATACTCAAATGCTAACACATGAAGGAAGGGAGGAGGAAATAAAAAGGAGGCAAAATGATTGAATAAACGAGGTTTCAGGGATAGTAGAACTGGGAGCGTGCTGCCTGGCTGTCATATTTTTGGAGCGGGAGGTAGCTGTCGATATGCGATGGTGCCTCTTTGCACGTAAATTACTTGTCATGGAAACCAGTCTTGATTGTGCCCAACGATGTGCCAATCATCTTGTTTCATTTAATGCTATTTCATTTAATTCCTGTTCAGCCTCACATGTAATAACTCTGGTCTTCATTTTACAAGTTAAATAACTGGCTGTAGGTTCGCCCTTATAAGCGACAAATACAAGATTTGAACACAGACCTTTATGACTCCAGAAACTACAACTTTTTGTCATATCAGTTAAACCAAGCAGTACTTTCGGGCATAAGTATCTCTATGCCCCAAACTTACATAGAGATACTTATATTTCCTTTTTTTTTTTTTTGAATCCTGGGCTTTTCAGGGGGGTTGGGGTTTTCTCCTTGTATCTGTGTTTAGGTTCTTAACTTTCCTGAGTTACCCTCTTTTCCACATACTTGGGGAGGTTCTTGGCTCTGGGAGGGGAAAGGGAAAGCAGAATTATGGGTGGGTTTTGTGAGGCAGCTGGCTCAGGTCCAGGTTTTATTCCAGCATCAGAGTATTGCTGCTGCCTGTAGGGTCTTATTCTTTGATACAAGGGCTGAGTTGGCTGAGAAGAGCTATTGATAAATCCACGTATGCAGGTCAGAAGATTAAAATGAGAACTCTTAGAAACAAAGAAAAGGGAAGGAAGGAAGGGAAGGAGGGAGGGAGGCAGGGAAAGATAGTAAGAGGAAGCCTTCCTGAGTTTATCACTGAATTATTGGATTCATCTTTTCCTTCAGTGATCAATGGTAGAAAATACTTGGGACAATTAAGATTCAGGGTAATTCAATAAGAGAAGGAATATCATGTTCTCTTCCTATGATTTGATGCCATTGGATACTGAGGTGGGGTCGCCAACAGCTGTCTTGTGTTTTGTTGATGTGGTTAATTTTGTTTCAAACTTTTGGAAGTCCAGGGAATGGGTTTAGAGAAGGAAGTGGCTTTGGGGAGGAGGGGAGGTGGGCAGGGTATGCAGGTCAGGGAGGTGAAGGGGAGAGGAGACTTGTCGAGTGTCAGCTTCGTTCAGTCTTGCAACCTGTCAGCTAAGTGCTATGGCTTCTGCCATGGCCTGGAGCTTTCCCAGTGGCCCACATGTCACCTCTAATTTGACTTTGTTTCTGGGGGATGGCTTATCAGCCCCTTCCCCCTATTCTCTTGCTTCTACGCAGGATACTGAGTCATCAGTATCCATCCCTTTCACTGCCAGAATGGCGGGATGAGGGCAGACCTCCTGGCCTCTGTGGCCACACAGCATAGAGGGCTCCATGCTGAGTCCACAAAGGAGGCAGCTTGATAGTCAAATAGAGTGCCCCTCCTCCCTGCACTGCTGAAAGAAGGCAAGGCCCTGGGTGTGGGATATTTTCAGAGGTGTTTACCCAACAGTCAATAATTTTAGGATTGTAAAACAATCAAAAGAAAGTAGCCCGTTAGGATGAGCAGGTCTCTTAGTCACTGATGTCACATTTACCCAGTGTTGTCAGAGAGCCTGGAGTACCCAGGTATCTCAATTTCCCATGCTAAGAATGGGCGGGGGATTTGAACATATTGGCATTATGGTTCATTTTCTCAGACTACGTTTTAAAAATGTAGCTTAGAGTTTTGTAATGATTAGCTGCATGGCAATGTCATCTGAGATTTTGACGGTGTGCTCTTAATCCTGAGCTCTTCTTAAGGATTGTAGAGCAGCATGTAAACATGACCCGTATTCAAGGCTCATGTTGTTTCCTGCTTGACTTCTGCAAAACCCACCTCTGTTTCTTGCTAGGTGGGTAGATTCTGGGCAGGTTATCCTCAGAATCATTCCTTTTTCCTCTAACTGAGAAGCTGGGGCAAAACAAAGAAAACCCTCTTGTCGTCTGGAGTGAAATTCTGTCTCCAAATAACTCAGGGTATCTGAGGCCTTTCTAACTCTTGGGTTTTAGTCTTTGGGAAACTTTCTGAAAAAAATCTACTGGTGTTGGGCATTTGCTAAAGCAACTCACAGTGTTTATAAGGTCGTTAGGAAACTTTAAAAATCACATAGGATCTGTTTCCCAGGGCATTAGGGTCATGTCCTCTTCTTATTTGATGGCCTTGTTTCTAACCACATCTAGGTGTGTTTAGATAGATAAGAAACGAGTACAAATATTTCGCTGTTCCTCCCATGGAGAGGTGGAGTTTTAATCCCTAGTTCTTGGACATGAGTGGCCTTAGTGACTTGGTTAACCAATAGAGGCAACAGAAATGTTTTTCAGGGACACCTGTGGTCAGGTCATAAAAAGTCTTGCAGCCTCAGCCTAGACCTCTTAGAAAGCTCACCCTAGGGATGTTCCTTCTTTGAACCAGGTGACCGAGTGCCAAGGAGAAACCACTTGTAGATGGTCTGTTTAATGGCCCCAAATAACTACCCCTTATTTTCATCTTTGGATACTAGCTCCTTCCAGGTTGAGTGAAATTAATAACCAACACTTGTAGAGTTACTAAGATATTATAGTGATTTTTTGCAGATACAACTCATTTAATAATTTTAAAAATTTTGTGATGACTTCATAATTATTATTAGTGCCATCATCACACTCATTTGACAATTAGAAAATATGTGTTTGTTTTCTCCCTCAGAGAGGCAGACAGGCCCATTGATGCCAAGTGTCTCATCACTGGCAACTGTATTCATGACTTCAGGCACATTCTGCCATTTACCCTCAGCTATAGATCTGGGAAGACTGAGCAGGGTAGACATGGAAATAGATAATCAACTTTTAGTTGAAGGCCGAGAGCTTATGAGGTTTGGCATACTTTTTTTCTCTTGCTTTCTCACTGTGAAGTGAATGGTGTAAAAAATCCAAAATGTCTTCGGGAGTGTGCCCTGTCTTCTAGTTTCAGAATTTGATCTGATGACTTCTCATGAAACCTTCTTGCAGAAATGCCACTGACTATAAAGAAAGACCTTATCAAAAGTTCAAAACTGTTGTCTTGAGAAGGTCAATGGGAAGGAAAACAACTTCTCATTAACTGGGAGCCAAGTCAATGTTTCTCCATTTAGTTTCACCCTTAGATGGAGGATCAGCTAGCTAAAAGAGTGCAAGAGTCACTGTGAGTCTCTAGTACATAGCACTTGACATGTCAGAGAAGAGCCCTTCCTTTGTTTGGGGGCTAAATAGGTCTCTGCTTCGAGAATGATTTTAAGGGAACAGTTGGTTATAGATCACTAACTAGGGGATGTGGAACATGTCACAAACTCATCATCATGTCAAATATGAATGCCAACATTTCAGGTGAAGCTGTGGTGGACTGGGCATGGGTCAGGTGCTTTGCATACATAATAATCCTTAGTCCACCCATAAAACAATGAGGAAAGGAAAATAAACCAATGCAGGAGTTGACATATGTGTTCTTAATATTGGCTCTGGGGTCAGCCTGATTTAGGAGCTGATTATGACTCCATGATCAACATGTGATTGAGGCCAAGTAAACTAAGTTCTCTCACCAGCTCTTATCAGCTCAGAAGAGCTTACTGCACACATCTCTTCCCCACTTTGTTCAGTGACATCAAATTAGTAGCTTTAAACTGGTCATGATGGGAGTGTCAGTTTCTTCATCTGCAATTGGGGTGATGTAAATGGAGTGCTTGTCCCAAATTTTCTTATCAGTAGTGAAAAACTAATCTTCATTGCCATCATCATCATCACTATTAACTTCATCACCATCACTATCACCATTATCATCAACTTCATCACCATCACTGTCGCCGTCATCATCATCAACTTCATCAGCATTACCGTCATCCTCCTCATCATCACCACCATAAACCTTGATCTTTCCCATTTTCAAGAAGGCTCAGAGGGTTGAGGCTCTGTTATTTGGCTTGCCCTGTAATGGGAAATGTTTTAAGTTGTGCTTATATCCTGCCTTATATAACTTGTTTTTTGTAGAGAAAACTTTACTCCCTTTTCAACTACGTTCCAATCTAATTATCTGAAGGAGAATGCCACCATTTGGTGGTAATAGAACTTTAATGCCACTCCAACATTTGTTCACAGAGGGAAAGCAGGCCTCAGGCTCAGAACGTTAGAGAGAAAATGGTATATAACTAGAATTTAACAATATGGCTTTTATTATAATCTCTTTACATTTGCTTTTTATTTATAGCTACTAGTAATAGTTTTACACTTAAGGTGGTGATTATAGTTTCTTATACAATGTAATTAAGGGAAAGGATAAAATAATGAGTAGATTAAAAGTAAGCAATAAGCAACAGATAGTACAGCATACACATGAATATGACAAAAAATGGTGATGGTGGCACATGAATATGTATCAACTTCCCCAAACAAATGAATCTCAGCTCTAGGCTCAAACTTATAGTGCTTTTTATAAATTTTTTATTTTTTGAGATGGAGTCTCGTTCTGTCGCCCGGGTTGGGGTGGCGTGATCTTGGCTCACTGCAGGCTCTGCCTCTGGGCTCACGCCATTCTCCTGCCTCAGCCTCCAGAGTAGCTGGGACTACAGGCACCTGACACCATGCCCGGCTAATTTTTTGTATTTTTACTAGAGACAGGGTTTCACCGTGTTAGCCAGGATGGTCTTGATCTCCTGACCTGGTGATCTGCCCACCTCGGCCTCCCAAAGTGCTGGGATTACAGGTGTGAGCCACCGCGCCCGGCCACTTACAGTGCGTTTCTATATCTATTTCTGCTACTCCTAAAAAGCCTGTTACGGTATTCACTGTGTCAGAATCACCCAGGAGAAGTTAATAAACATGAGATTCCTGGCCTTGACCCACTGGTGTCCAGGAACCAGCTCTTACCAGCTCAGAAGAGCTTACTGCGCACATCTTTTCCCCACTTGGTTCAGTGACATCAAATTAGTAGCTTGAAACTGGTCATGATGGGAGTATTGGTACTAGGGAATCTGAAAATTCCCCAATCAGGGCTATTTATGTATTTTTCCAGAGAGCTGGTTGCTAAGTATTTATCACCACATCACTGCCCCTGCCCCAAACCTACTGAGTCAGAAACTCTAGGAAAAGTGCCACAAATATCTACTCTTATTAGACTTCCATGCAGGTGACTCTGCGGCCCATTCTCCATTTTTTTAACCACTGCCCTTATGGTCTCAGAAACTCTCAGAACCTGCAACTTTTGCTTTTCCTTAGCCGCTCTCCCACTTTCCCCAGCCTCCGTGATGGCGAAAGTTCAGCTATCAGGAGGGAAAATGCTGCCAAGGCTTCCGCGTCCAATGAAGCAGAAAGACACTGGGCAGGAACGGAGAAAACTCTCATTTAAACACAAATAGCTGAAATAATTGCTGAGCAAATCTAGAAAATGACTGGCTAAGTAAATTGCTTTTTTGTGTGAAGCTTTTTTTGAGTTTGACCCTGGGGAGTGAGGTGAGGAGTAACTCTTCCAGAAGCCCAGACCTACACAGTTGAATCCCTGGCTGTGCCTCCCTTGAGTTACACAGGCATTTCCTAGGCTTCAGGCTAGCCCTGCCTCTGCCTTCAGGGCAGCTGAGCCTCTGTGGAGGCCCTGGAAAGATGAGAAGAATTACCGCAAGATGCTGAAATAGTGCTCTGGGGGTCTGGGGTTGCTGTTCTGTTGGCTTCTCAAAGCCATGTTATATCATGTTTGGCATGAAATTCACATTAGCCCATGGGCCCATGAAATGGTGCTCTCATTCTCATCTATTTGTAAACAAAAGACTAGGGGGCATCACTGCCCATTACTCGGCATCTAACGTGTGTTGTTTATTGTGCTAAGGTGATTTTATTTAGAACAAAATAATTGCAACTTAACATAAAGCGTGCAAGGAATTATTTCAAGCCCCTTTAATACAGTAACTTATTTCAAAGGTACAACAGTCCCATGAGATACAAATTCTTTTTTCTCCACTGAGGGAATGGATCTTTAGGTCACTTGCCCAAGGTCACAGAGATGGGATTCCAGTGCTGCCAATCTACTCCCAGGTACAAAACTCTTCACTACAGCAGGTTCCACTGCCTCTCACATTTGGGCGTAGTCATTTCCTTTTTAAATTCATGTGACCTGGGAAAGGACTGTGGTTACACTGCTGAGGAAAGTGAGAGTCAAAGGAATTAAGAGAGTTGCCCAAGATCGCACAGGAAATGAAGCAAAGAGCTGGAAGAAAATAAAGGGCTCCAGTAGAAATAGCAACATAAGGATGGGACCATTGTGTATGCCAGTGGCTGCTCACACCTGCAGGGCATGGAGTCTTTAGAATCCCAAAGCCTTATACCAGGAGACTCAGCTTGAAGCTGATGGTGGTTAAAGAAACTCTTTCCTTGGTCAATTTCTAGCTTCGAGTCTCTGGCAATTCATTCAGTCTAAGACTTAGATCCACCCCCACCACCACCACCCCGAAAGTAGCCCTTATAGTATAGCTTAAGATACTGATTGTTGCAAACATTTAATAAACTAGCATGTGCAACTCCTTCCCCACCAGCAAAATTCCTAACCAAGCAGGAAAAACAGTTTTTGGTGGTTGTTATTGTTTCAACTGAAAGCTGGATGTTTTTGTGGGTTTGTTATCCAGGCAATTTACAGGAAAATCCCTCAAAGCCTGGAGACTGCCTGTCCCCAAGGTTAGTCCTGAGATAAGCCCTAAAACCAATCGGAGATATCTTTCTGGCTGGCATCCCGCAGACAAACATTAACTTGAGAGAAGGGTTGATTGACACAAAGTAGGGATGGCCTCACTCTCTGCAATGGCTGGCTAGATCCCAGCAAAAGTCAGGCCAGGTCTTCTGGGTTGCCAGGAGGGACTTGTTGGGTCCCTAGAGGAACTCACTTATCTGTCACCACCTGGTTGGACCTTGGGGTTGACCCGCTAGCCCTTCACACAGTGAAAATCGCAACGTGGAGCCTATTGGGGAACAATTTGATCTCAGGGCAGTCCCCTCAGACCAAAAGTAAACTCCTCTTTCCTGTCTGTTGGTCAGAAGTCAGAATGAAGGCTGCCTTGTCTCCTATCAGACTAAGTAGATATATTAGTTTCAATTTTTGATCCTAGAATGTCAGCAGTTGCCCAGATGTAATGCAAGAAGCTGCCTGGGGCTGCTTTTCATTCTTATTTATGCTTTTCAATACTTCAGAATAGGTAAGTATAATACTTGGTGATTAGGATAATTTAGAAAAGACTAATAAGCTAAACTAAGAAAAAAATATTTAAACCGCGAATCTTGTCTTCCATCAATACAAGGTATAGGTTGATAGTCTTAATTCAACTCCAGTTCTCTTTATAAAATAATAGAAAAACTGCTTATAAAGTGATGGAATAAATGAACAATCATGAAATTCTAGTTGGTAAGACAGTCTTAATTTTGTTGCTTTAAAAATCTACGTGTTTGAAAATTTTGAACACTTGCCTTGAATTTTGAAAAGGAAAGACCTGTTCTTGACCTCTGCTTGATAAAGGTTTCAGACAGATGTGGAATATTCATGGTCCTTGTTCTCTGCTGGTACCCATGGGGATGTCGTAATCTAGAATCTGAAAGAAAGGGTATAAGAAGCATTTAAAAGCCACTTACAGGCCGGGCGCGGTGGCTCAAGCTTGTAATCCCAGCTCTTTGGGAGGCCGAGACGGGCGGATCATGAGGTCAGGAGATCGAGACCATCCTGGCTAACACGGTGAAACTCCGTCTCTACTAAAAAATACAAAAAACTAGCCGGGCGAGGTGGCGGGCGCCTGTAGTCCCAGCTACTCGGGAGGCTGAGGCAGGAGAATGGCGTGAACCCGGGAGGCGGAGCTTGCAGTGAGCTGAGATCCGACCACTGCACTCCAGCCTGGGTGACAGAGCGAGACTCTGCCTAAAAAAAAAAAAAAAAAGAAAAAGCCTCTTACAAATTGAGTTTTTTTCCTGGAAATTAACACCCCTGAGGGCAAAGATGTATTTGGATGGGCTGGGCACAAAACAAGGCTTTTCCCACTCTCAAATCTATTCCTCAGTCTTCCTGTTCTGCAAAGAGAGAGGAAGAAAAAAGAGAATGCATGAGCAAGAAAGCCCCCGTATGTTGTCTATAGGGCAGGCCAGGAAGAGGAGAAACTGTTACCTGAAAGGGATCCCAATCCAGACCCCAAGGGAGGTTCTAGGATCTCACACAAGAAAGAATTGGAGGCAAATCCATAAAGTGAAAGCAAGTTTTTAGAGAAGTAAAGAAACAAGAGAATGGCTACTCCGTAGGCAGAGCAGCCCTGAGGGCTGCTGGTTAACTATTTTTATGATTATCTCTTGATTATATGCTAAACAAGGGATTTTTAATGAGTTTTCTGGGAAAGGGATGGGCAATTCAAAGAACTGAGGCGTCCCCACTTTTTTAGACCATATAGGGTAACTTTCAGACATTGCCATGGCATCCGTAACCAATCATGATGCTGGTGGGAGTGTTTCTTAGCATGCTAATGAATTATGATAGCTTATAATCAGCAGTGAGGATGATCAGATGTCACTTTCATTGCCGCCTTGGTTTTGGCCAGCTCCTTTACCGCATACTGTTTTATCAGTAAGGTCTTTGTGACCTGTATTTTGTGCTGACCTCCTATCTCATCCTGTGACTTAGAATGCCTAACCTTTTGGGAGTGCAGCCCAGTAGGTCTCAGCCTTATTTGACCCAGCCCCTATTCAAGATGGAGTTGCTCCGGTTCACACACCTCTGACAAAACCAGCCTTTGATCAACATGATCCAAGATCTAGTCTTCATTGTTGCAAGCTCAGAATGTTGCAAGCTTATCACTGCTTTGCAGACTAAGAGTCTCGTGGTGGCACAACTCCCCAATTTCTGGCATCTGAATGGTTGCAGGGAAAGCCAAATTGCCATCAGAGGATTTCTTGTTGAGTATGCCACAAGAACAAAGCAGGTTGTCATTGAAGCAGCTTGTGTCACCAAGCTTAGCCTTCCGTCTCCACTATGAGGAGAATGGCCAAGAAGTCTGGCTTTTGAAAACAGCCTGGGGCTAGACACTGTCTTTACCATCTTTTGTTTGTTTGTTTGTTTGTTTGAGACGGGCTTTCACTCATGTTGCCCAGGCTGGAGTGCAGTGGTGTGATCTCGGCTCACTGCAACATCCGCCTCCCGAGTTCAAGCGATTCTCCTGCCTCAGCCTCCCAAGTAGCTGGGATTACAGGCATGCGCCACCACCCCTGGCTAATTTTGTGTTTTCAATAAAGACGGGATTTCTCCATGTTGATCAGGCTGGTCTCTACTTCTGATGTGAGGTGATCCGCCTGCCTCGGCCTCCCAAAGTGCTGGGATTACAGGCGTGAATCACCACGCCCGGCTGTCTTTCCCATCTTTTCTATTTACTGTGGGGCAGGATTTGGAAGCAATAGAACTAGGATAAGTCACTGCTTTTCCTTGCCTCAGTTTCAGCCCCAGTAAAGTGGGAGTGATGTATCATCTACATTTACTGGCTAGTGTAAATCATCTGCCATGATGTTATCAATATTTCTTTTATTTTTTTACTTTTTGGTGTGTTTATGTGATGGCTATGTAATCTATTAGTTTACTCCAAGTGTACCCTGCTTAGATCAGGGGTCGTTAATTCAGTCCCTTACAGATAACCCTCACTTAACTTTTAGTTGAAGTACCTTTAGCGCTTGTTGACAATCTGCCCCTGTCCCTCTTATTTAATTCTCAATCATACAACCTGCTCAGACTTTCCAGAGCTTTAAATGATCCAGGCAAGGAGGTAAAGAGATCTGATGGCTCCGAAAAAGTCAACATTCTGGGTACTCAGAGAATGGATATACGTTGTAATCTTTACTTCTGCCATCCATTTTACCAGGCACCATGCTTTCTTTCAGTCTCCTTTTGTAGGAGAAAAAGCACACAAATCTGAGACGCTAATTGGAGGGGCATTGCCACTCAGACACAACAATATGTAATACAAATTGGAGCATAACCATATGCGTTTCTTAGGTTGCGTATTGTTTATGAGAAAGTATTCATTGGTAGGCATTTTGATGATAAGGAATTAATATTAACTCAGAAAGGAAAAAAGTTTGCAGGCAAACAGGAACACTTTTTATTTTTATTTTTATTTTTTATTTTTATTAACCTCAGTTGAAATCTAGGAATTTGATGGTTATCTTAAAGAAAGCTGGTTTGAAAGCCCAGCCATTTGTATGTAAAGTTTCCCCATTAGTCAAACTAATTGCTTGAGGATTTACTAATCTCCCATTTCCTTCTTTCCTGAAACCCCCTTTAGGGTCGCCAGAGGGATTTAGATTCTCCTCTGGTATGTAAAAGTTAGATCAGTTGATATTTTCAAAGCAGAGATGCCAACCCTGCCTATGGAGAGTCCAAGATCCTCTGAAAATCTATTCTCTGTTTTCCATCCATGTTTAAAGACAGCATTTTACAAAGTGAAGGACGCTTCCTTATCCCTGGAGGTACCCTCTCCACTTTAGTTGGTACCTACACAAGGCATTAAATAATACTAGGACACATCATAAGACAATGATTTTCTTTTTTTTTTTTTTTTTTTTTTTTTTTTTTTTTGAGACGGAGTCTGGCTCTGTCGTCCGGGCTGGAGTGCAGTGGCTGGATCTCAGCTCACTGCAAGCTCCGCCTCCCGGATTTACGCCATTCTCCTGCCTCAGCCTCCCGAGTAGCTGGGACTACAGGCGCCCGCCACCTCGCCCGGCTAGTTTTTTGTATTTTTTAGTAGAGACGGGGTTTCACCGTGTTAGCCAGGATGGTCTCGATCTCCTGACCTCGTGATCCGCCCGTCTCGGCCTCCCAAAGTGCTGGGATTACAGGCTTGAGCCACCGCGCCCGGCCCTACAATGATTTTCTTTACAATTCTCTTTCTGCATTTCTGAATGTGTCTAGGAGAAATGATCGGTGTCATGCCAGTACGTAGTGTTAATCTCTTTCCAGGGTTGCCAAATTTAGCAAATAAAAATGCAGGACATCGAGTAAAATTTGAATTTCAGATAAATAATAAATACGCTTCTAGGGTAAGTGTGTCCCAAATAGTGCATAGGGCATACTTGTACATAAAAAGTACCTGTTGTTTATGTGAAGTTCAAATTTAACTAGGCATTTTGTATTTTATAAGGGAAAACTTCTGTCTGATTTCTCTTAATGTGTCCTTTTAAGCAAAGATTGGCCAGACTTCAGGCTTAGAAGCTATTATCAGCAATGATATCAAATTAAAATTTAATAATAAAGTTTTATTTTCATGCTATTGATTTTTACAGGTACCTTTTAATTCAGAGAAAATTTCACCTATTATGTACTTAGTGTAGTGCATTTAAAAATGAAGTTAATTTTGGCCGGGCACGGTGGCTCATGCCTGTAATCCCAGCATTTTGGACCTAGAGAGCTTGTTTTGGAGGTTCTGGCAGGGCAGTTTCGGGAGGGACGCACATGGAGCGGTGAGGGAGGAAGCGGACACCCACCTAGCCAGCCAGATGAGCAGAATCAACCCTGTGATCAATGGGGTGCCAGATGTCGCAGCCAGATTGCCCTCACATCCAATCCCAGCCCTTTGGGAGGCTGAGGTGGGCAGATCATGAGGTCAGGAGTTCAAGACCATCCTGGCTAACACGGTGAAACCCTGTCTCTACTAAAAATACAAAAAAAAAAAAAAAAAAAAATTAGCCAGGCGTGGTGGCAGGCGTCTGTAGTCCCAGCTACTCGGGAGACTGAGGCAGGAGAATGGCGTGAACCCGGGAGGCAGAGCTTGCAGTGAGGGGATATCGTGCCACTGCATTCCAGCCTGGCCGACAGAGCGAGACTCTGTCTCAAAAATAAAAAAAAAAATAAAAATAAGAATAAATAAATAAAATTTAATTTTAAAATAATTTAAGTTAAACACTGAAAGGTGACTGGATTAAAAAAAGTGTTAGTATAGGATGAACTTCCATGTGGCCAAAAATTACTGATGATGAGACATACTTCTTTCATTTTGCTGCGAATTGACTTATGTTGTATATAAACCTGGGATAAAACATAGTACTTGGAGATTTGTAGAATCCTTTTGATTCCCTATAGATTTTTATAATTTAGGGAGGGAAAAGAACCCTAAAGTGCTGTGTTTGCTGTGGTTGTCTCAGGACACATTCACATTTTCAGCTGGCATGGTTACATG
Organism: Macaca thibetana thibetana; assembly: GCF_024542745.1. Taxonomy (NCBI): domain Eukaryota; kingdom Metazoa; phylum Chordata; class Mammalia; order Primates; family Cercopithecidae; genus Macaca; species Macaca thibetana. The sequence continues at coordinate 23,271,564 of NC_065597.1, read as the reverse complement.
TGTCCATAGTCCCAGCTACTCAGGAGGCTGAGGCTCAAGTGTGAGCCCAGAAGTTTGAGACTGCTATGTGAGTGAGCTATGATCATGCCACTGCATGTCATTGTGGGCAACAGAGTGAGACCCTTTCTCAAAACAAGCAAACCCTCTAATTTTCGTTCAGACTGTTTTTCACTACGAATTCTTTTTCGCTTATGTAATACTTTTGCTTTCTCTCTTAGAAATACTTAACGCGTTCTTCCCAAGTTTTCTTTGTTTAATTGTTCTCAGAGTCAGGGGTCTGACTGGTGCTGGGAGTGTGTTGGAAATGCTAATTCTCAGGCCCCACCTTAGACCAGCAATGTCTATTTAAACAAGGCCTTCATGTGACAGTGATGTACCTTAAAGTTTGTGATCAATGACAGATTGGATAAAGAAAACATGGTACGTATACACCATGGAATACGGTGAAGTCATAAAAAGAACAAGATGATGTACTTTGTGACAACATGGATGGAGCTGAAGACCATTATCCTTAGCAAATTAATGCAAGAACAGAAAAACAACTGCTGCATGTTTTCTCTTATAAGTGGGAGCTGAATGATGAGCACACATAGACACAAAGAGGAGAATGATAGACACTGGGGCCTACCAGAGGGTGAAAGACTGGGGGAGGAAGGGGAGAAGCAGAAAAAAATAACTAGGTTTAGCACCTAGGTGATGAAATACTCTGTACAGCAAACCCCTGTGACATGAGTTTACCTATATAACAAACCTGCACATGTACTCATGAACCTAAAATAAAAGTGGAAAAAAAAAAAAAGGTTGTGATCCACTGTTTTCATTCATACATACAGGCATAGCTACAAAGCAACATCTCTTTTGCAGCATTTCCTGCTTATTTTAGCTGGAAACGTTCTCTTTCTTATCTGAATTGCCATAGCAGTTCATTTGAGTTTCCTTATTTATTATTCTTTGTGGGCACTGCAGTTATTTGCAGGCAGTATTGACTGTCCTGTTTCACCGTGAGCTCCCTAAGAAGAGAAACTCTCTGTCTGTCTCTCTATATATAGATAGATAGATACTTACAAATTTATATGTATGTTATTTATAAATAAATTATATGTACAAATAAATATAATTTATAAGTATATATACAAATAATTGATAATTATAGACATTTACAAATGTCTATAATTTATATATAAAAATTATATATAATTATAAATGTGTATAATTTTTATATAAAAATTATTTACAATTATAAATGGTAAGTATAAATTACATATATAAATAAATTGAACTTGTCAAATATCAGAACTTTTCTGGCAAAGGATTTTTAAAAATAATGAATCATATTATAAATTATTTTTAAAATTACACATTAATTTAAAATTAAATACAAATTACTTTAAAAATAATTACACATGAATCATTAAGGGAAATAATTACACATATGAATCATTCAGGGAAAAAAATCACTACATTCTTATTCATCTTGAGCTAAAGGTACAAAAAAGGCAGGATGCAGAAGAAATGTGAATAACCATAGTCAAAAATATGCAGCCTCACTGGTACATAAATTAAGGTAAATTGGGATACGAATAAAGAAGCATGTTAGCTATAAAATTCAAAAAGATTTAAAAATAGTATGTTTAGATTTGGCGAGAATGCAGAAAAATAAACATTAATGTAGCACTGAAGAGGAGTTTGAGTTATATCTATGCCATAAAGAATCAATATGGAAAGTAATTTGGAAGAATAATGTAGAGAGCCTAAGTAAAGTTCATACTCTTTGACACAGTAATTTTTATTCTTGGGGGAAAAGTCAGAAATGCATGTGACTATTTATGTACAGATATGTTCAATACAACTTTATTTATAAATATTAAAAATGTGGGAATGGAATGCATGCCAAAAGTGGTTAACTTATGTCCAGTGGAAACGACAGAACATATGTAGCCATAAAAAAACAATGTTTTCAAAAGATACTGAATGTCATGGAAAAGTTTCTTATCATGTTAAGTGAAAAATAGGAAGATAAACATTTGTTTATATGGAATCATTAGAGTACTGTTAAAATGTGTGTGTGCCCAGAAGAGACTAGATCACTAGGTTGATGACATTAGCTCTGAAGAGTAGAAAGTCCTGTTACTGCAAGGTGCTAGATCCCTTTATTCTGTCCTGGACTTGTGATTTTGTTGTTCATCCTTCCCTTATATTTTCTAAAGTTTCTACAGTGAGCATATAAAACTTTTACTTATTTTCATTGAAAAGTACAGAAGTCTACTTTTGGGCATGGTGGAGTAACTCACATTGAACATGCTTTCCTATCATCAGTAACTATAAAAATCAATGAAATATGTAAGATAACTTTCTAGCTATTGGGGAGCAGTTGGCACAGGGCTGTGATCCTTTTGGAAAGGAATACTCTCTTTTTTTCTTTAGAGGTGAAGTCTCACTCTGTCACAATCAGCTCCCTATAGCCTTGAATCCTCCCATCTCAGCCTCATGAATAGACAAGACCATAGGTGTATACCATCAGGCCTGACTAATAATAATTTTAAAACAATGTAGAGAAGGGATCTTGCTATGTTGCCTAGGCCAGTCTCAATCTCATGGCCTTGAGTGATCCTCAAACTTTCAAATCATAGAAAAAGAAAAACCACATGGACAGAAAAATTATTTAAATAATTAATGGCTGAAAATTTCCAAATTTGGTGAAAATTGTTAACCTATGGACCCAAAAATCTTAGTGAACACAAAGCCAGATACATACAAAAAAAAAAAAAAAAAAGAGGCACTTATGCACATCATAATGAAACTGTTGAGAACCAAAGAAAAGGAGAAAATCTTAGAGAAAAATAACATATTTCACACCAGGGAAAATGATATGAATGGTCTCTGATTCCTAATTGGAAACAATAGCATTTAGAAGACAGTAAAATGGCATTTTTAAGTGTGTAAAGAAAGTCAACGTAGAATTTTATATTCAGCAAAAACATTTTTTAAAATTGAGAGTGACATAACATTTTTAGTTAAAGGAGAGCTGAGTTAATTCTTCACCAAAAGGTCTATACTATGATATATGCTGAAGAAAGTTCTTTGGGCTGATGAAAAATCATACCAAATGAAAACTCAGATCTTCAGGAAAAAGATCAACAAAAATTATAAGTATATGGATAAACAGGATTAAAAATTTTAAATGAATAGGTAAAAAGTCTATTTTTAAACTGTTCTTTATTTTTAAAAAAGGCAACTGATTATTTAAAGCCAAAATAAAAACTTGTATTGGGGGAACTATATAAGTATATATTAGTATATATAAAGAGTATATGTATGTGTGTGTGTATATATATATTAGTGTGTGTGTGTGTATAGTACACATATACCTATACCTCAAAGAAAGGCAATAAATAGAATTATATTTTTGCAAAGTTTGTATATGCTATATAAAGTGATAACTCTATAGTATGATTGTTTAAGGACTCATAATCTCTAGAAGAACCTCCAAAATAATACAGAGAAGTATACACAAAATCTAGTGAACACAAAATCTAGTGAAGCTAATGAAAGGGAATATTTAAAATAATAAAAAATAAAGACTTTCCCCAAAAGGAGGCAAGTAGACTAAGGGAAGGATAGAAATAGATGGGTAAAATAACAAGATGTGTCCTTAAATCTAACAACATAAACAAATAAATTGAATGTAAATAGTCTAAAGAGTCCAAATAAGAGATAGTGATTGTTAAACTTATTCTTTAACAAGTGGCAACAAGAATCAACATTTATCTATGAGAGAGACTCCCTATAAATATGAAGAAAGAGATGAGTTGAAAATAATAGTATAGAAAAAGATTTACCATAAAGACATTAAGCTCAGGGAAATTCTTGTTGTCATACTACTATCAGATTAAATAGCCATCAGTCTTACGAATGTTATCAGAAACATAGACAGACACTTCATATTAAGAGTGTCAACTCGTTAGAAAGTAATAACAATTCTTTTTATGTTTTTCTTTTTGAGACAGAATCTTACTCTGTTTCCCAGGCTGGATTGCAGTGGTGTGATCTCAGCTTACTGCAACCTCCGCCTCCTCGGTTCAAGCAATTCTCCTGCCTCTGCCTCCCAAGTAGCTGGGATTACAGGTGCCTGCCACCATGCCTGGCTAATTTTTATATTTTTAGTAGAGACAGGGTTTCACCATGTTGGCCAGGCTGGTCTCAAACTTTTGACCTTGTGATCTGCCCGGCTTGGCCTCCCAGAAAGAAATAACAATTCTAAAATTGTATGCAACCAATAACAATGCTTCAAAATACACATAGAAAAGAAGTGAAAAACAAAAACAAGGAGCAGAAAAACCCACAATCCTAATCGAGAATGTTAGCGTATTTCTTAGAGTAATTCACAGGACAAATAGATAATTTGTAAATCAGTAACGATATAGAAGATTAGAACAAGGTTATTATAAACCTAATTTAACTTGCCGTTAATAGACTACTATAACAACAAAATACACATTGTTGTAAAGTACACATGGAAGTTCACCAAAATAGACCATATCATGGTCTCAAATGAACTACATCTAAGTAAAACACAAGAGACTTAATTTTTTTTTGTAGTATGTGCTCTGATAACAAAGGAATTAAATTAGAAATAACAATAAGCTATTTAAAAAATGTAAAATCCCAATGACCAGTGATGGTGAGCTTTTTTTCATATCTTTGTTGGCCACATAAATATCTTCTTTTGAGAAGTGTCTGTTCATATCTTTTGCCCACTTTTTGATGGGGTTGTTTTTTTCTTGTAAATTTGTTTAAGTTCTTTGTAGATTCTGGGTATTAGCCCTTTGTCAGATGGATAGATTGCAAAAATTTTCTCCCATTCTGTAGGTTGCCTGTTCACTCTGATGATAGTTTCTTTTGCTGTGCAAAAGCTCTTTAGTTTAATTAGATCCCATTAGTCAATTTTGGCTTTCGTTGCCATTGCTTTTGGTGTTTTTGTCATGAAGTCTTTGCCCATGCCTATGTCCTGGTATCATCTAGGTTTTCTTCTAGGATTTTTATGGTTTTAGGTCTTATGTTTTAAGTCTTTAATCCATCCTGAGTTAATTTTTGTATAAGGTGAAAGAAAGGGATCTAGTTTCAGTTTTCTGCATATGGCTAGCCAGTTTTCCCAACACTATTTATTAAATAGGGCATCCTTTCTCTATTGCTTGTTTTTGTCAGGTTTGTCAAAGATCAGATGGTTGTAGATGTGCGGCATTATTTCTGAGGACTCTGTTCTGTTCCATTGGTCTATGTATCTGTTTTGGTGCCAGTACTGTGCTGTTTTGGCTACTGTAGCCTTGAAGTACAGTTTGAAGTCAGGTAGCGTGATGCCTCCAGCTTTATTCTTTTGCTTAGGATTGTATTCGCTATATGAGCTCTTTTTTGGTTGCATATGAAATTTAAGGTAGTTTTTTTTCCTAATTCTGTGAAGAAAGTCAGTGGTAGCTCGATGGGGATAGCATTGAATCTACAAATTACTTTGCGCAATATGGCCATTTTCACACTACTGATTTTTCCTATCCATGAGCAGGGAATGCTTTTCCATTTGTTTGTGCCCTCTCTTATTTCCTTGAGCAGTGGTTTGTAGTTCTTGAAGAGGTCCTTTACATCCCTTGTAAGTTGTATTCCTAGGTATTTTATTCTCTTTGTAGCAATTGTCAAAACCGCAGTAAGATACCATCTCACACCAGTTAGAATGGCGATCATTAAAAAGTCAGGAAATAGCAGATGCTGAAGAGGATGTGGAGAAACAAGAATGCTTTTACACTGTTGGTGGGAGTGTAAATTAGTTCAGCCATTGTGGAAGACAGTATGGCAATTCCTCAAGGATCTAGAACCAGAAATACCATTTGACCTAGCAATCCCATTCCTGGGTATGTACACAAAACAGTATAAACCATTCTACTATAAAGACACGTGCACACGTATGTTTATTGCAGCACTGTTCACAATAGCAAAGACTTGGAACCAACCCGAATGCCCATCAGTGATAGACTGGATAAAGAAAATGTGGTACATATACACCATAGAATACAATGCAGCCATAAAATAGGATGAGTTCATGTCCTTTTAAGGGACATAGATGAAGCTGGAAACCATCATTCTCAGCAAAGTAACACAGGAACAGAAAAACACCCCATGTTCTCACTCATAAGTGGGAGTTGAACAATGAGAACACATGGACACAGAGAGGGGAACATCATACACCAGGGCCTGTTGGGGGTTGGGGAGTAGGGGAGGGATAGCTTTAGGAGAAATATCTAATGTGGATGGGTTGATAGGTGCAGCAAACTGCCTTGGCATGTGTAGACCTATGTAACAAACCACGTTCTGCACATGTATCCCAGAACTTTAATAAAAACTAAAAATTAAAAATAAATTAAAAATCCAGAAATTGAGCATCACATTTTTATATAACAAATTCGATTAAGGATAACAAAATAAGTTATAAAATATTTTGATCTGAGTGATAAAAATAAAACATATTCAAATTTGTGAGATGTTCTTAGAGCATGCTAGATGGACATATATAGCTTTATGTGTTTATATTGGAAAAGGGGGGAAAAAAAAGATGTAAAACTCAATGATCTCATTTCCCACCTTAAAGAGGTAGAAAGAGAAGCTATTAAACCCAAATTAAATAAAAGAAAGGAAGTAATGAAGACAAGAGCAGAAATTCATGCTAAAAAGACAAAAATGGAGAAAATTAGCAAAGTCAAAAGTCACCTCTAGGATGATTGATTAAGAAAAATAGAAATCATAAATCAGAAATATTGAGAATGAAAAAGGATAACAAAAGGAATATGAACATTATTTCTATAAATTTCATACAACTTTCATAAAGAAATAGAATAGCTGGATAACTACCCCGTAAAGAATACTTAAGGTATGAATGGACTCACTGGTGCATTTTATCTGATGTTTAAGGAAGAAGTATTCTCAATCTTACACAATATCTTTCAGAAAATAATAAAAGACGGAGCATTTACAATTTGTTTTTTAAGGCCAGCGTAACTCTGAGAGAAAAATCTAATAAAGATATTTTTTAAAAATTATAATATTTCTTATGAATAGAGAAAAATATCTTCTAAAACTTGAGCAAATCAAGTGAAAAGGATGATGTGTAATGACCAAGTGGGGTTGATTTCAGAAATGTAAGATTTGTTTAAATTTTATTAATATATCTGTCAATGTATGTAACCACATTAATAACATAAAGGAAAGAAAGCATCTGATCAACTGAACAAGTTGGAAAAGAAAGTATTTGGCAAAATACAGCAATGATTTATAATAATTCCCAGTAAAAACGTAACAAACTGTAATAAAGAAAAAAACTTCCTCAATTTGGTTAACAGTGTTTGTGAAAAACCTACAGAATTAATGCTTCCCCTGTAAGATCAAGCACAAGGCAAGGATGACTGCTCTTAACAATTTCATTCAATATTATGCTAGAAGTCCTAGCAAGTGCAATAAGGTAAGAAAATAAATAAAAGAAATACTAAAAGATTGGAAAGGAAAAAGTAAAACTATCTTTATTTTCAGACAGTATAATTGTTTACACAAAAGTCCTAATGAATCTATAAGACAATTAATAGAATTAATAAGCAAATTTATTAAAGTTGCAGGATACAATGTCAATATAGAAAACTAAATAAAATTTCTATGTACTAGCAACTAACAATGGAAAAATAAAACTAAAAAATGTTGCAATGATGTCAAAAACATTTAGAAATATCTTTAACAAGAATAACATTTGTATACTAAAGACTATATAAAATATTTGATAGAAATTGATAAAGCTGTAAAGAAATACAGAGATATAAAGATACATACTATGTTCTTAGGTCAGTAAACTTAGTATAGTCAAGATGTCCATTCTCCCCAGATTGATCTCCAGATTTAACACAATCTCAAATTAAAATCTCAACAGGCTTTTTTAATAGAAATTGACAAATCAATTTAAAAATCTATCTGGGGATGTAAAGGACTATTAATAACTAAAACAATCTCAAAAACAAGGAAAAAAGGTAGAGGTTTTCAACCATCTTATTTTGAGTCATACTAAAAAGTTACAGTAATAAAGACAGTATGGTATTGGTATAAAGATAACAACTGGACAAATGGAACAAAATAATGTGCAGAAATGGATTTACATATATTTGGTTGGTTAGATTTTGTTAGAGCATCTGAATAAGCCTATAGAAAAACTTGACACCCCTACTTCACACCATTGACAAAAATTAATTTGAGACGTATTATAGACTTAAATGTAAAACCTGAAACTTTCTAAGTAAAACATAGGAGTATATCCTTATAACTTTGAGGTAGGAAAATGACTTTTTTGAGGGAGAAGGAGGAGTTATGAAGACTAGCACCAAGTTAAGTACATCCATCTCAAGTTATTTCAATCATTTTAGCTAAACTTTCAAATAAGTTCCAGGGATTTTCCTTTTGTCCTTCATGTGATTCGTTTAGCGCTTTAAAAACAAACAAACAAAAAACACACAAGGAAACACTAAAAAAGTAGAATTCCTGTTTTGCAGCCAGGAATATGTGGGTTCAAATACAGACTCCCCTTTTAGCCACTTAATAATGAGCAAGTCACTTAATCTCAGAGCTTCACAGGATTATTTTTGACAAGTAAGCAAAATAATGAATATAAAGTGGCTCTCACATAAGAAACAGATAATACATGCTCAAATATTACTTCCTTTCCTTGCCTTCTTTACCTGGGCCCAAATGTTGGCATCCTCGGGCTGATGTACAGATATCAGCATGAATAAATTAGGCTATTAAGGGCACAGTTTCTGGAACTAGGCTCTTTGGGTTGATGTCCTGTGTGGGACAAGTTTTATTTAATTTTTCTGTGCTTCAGTTTCCTTATGTGTAAAATATTGAATTAACTAACAAGATTTTTATGAAAAATTGAACAATCTGTATAATGTGTTCAGCACAGTGGCAGAACATATGGTCAGTGCTGAGGAGTTGTTAGCTACAATTATATGAGGTGACCATCTTCAGATGTTAAATAGTACCCCACCGTTATTGTGGGATAGAAGAAATATGTTCTTTGGACCTTAGAGAGCTGTTTGGGTTATGGACATGCCTCACCTGTTCGAAACCACACTTTCTGTGTTCCCAATGCCAATAAGAACCTGCAGCACATGCCTCGTAGAACCCAGACGACAAGGTCATTTTACTTAGTCCATGTGACAGCTGAATTATGATCATTTCTTATGTCTTCCTCTGTGGGTCAGGATAAATTACACTGTATTCTTCCATGTTATCTTCATGGCATCAGTCTGTGACGTAGCCTCTTAAAGTCACATGGTATTGAAACATTAAGATAAGTAACATCTGTGAGGAAGATCCACTATTGAACCAGAGGCTGGGTATTCTCAGTCTTCTTCCTTGGCCATGCTGGGAGGGAAGACCATTTGTAGAATATTCCTTGTCTACAGCTATGTAATGATGCATTTGCTAGCTTTAAAGATATAAAAATGAACAGATACCTTGTCTCTGAGTGGGGCTTTGTGTAAACAAAAAGAGACTCATTGGATATCAAAAAATCAAAGCAAAATTGAATTACACCCCAGAGGGAAGTAAGAAAGGGCTTCTAGCTCAGTAATAAGTTACAATTCTCAGCACTCTAGGCAGGAGAATGAAGACATTTCCAGTGAAGGTGGATGTGTTGTATTCTGGCAGCCTCTGGGTCTCTGAGAAGTGATAGGTTCTCCTTGTCTGTTCTGCAGAGGATCGTCCATTCAGCCAGTAGTATCCAGTAGACAAAGCCATGATGGCATGGCTCAGAGAGAGGGTGTGAAAGCTCTTTCTTTGATGGCATGGACTTATGTAGTCATAGGTTTTATGGAGAGGGGCTGAACATTAATAGATAAGTCCACAAAAGCGTAAGTAACCCACTTACACTTTCTAATTATCTCTCTTAAAACCCATAATATATGTGATTCAGACCTAATGTTTGGATCTGGTAACATGCCTGAGTACAGTAGATACTCAACAATTGAGCTTTCTTTTTAACTTTGCCTGCAGGACATAATATTACCCCAGAGAATACACTTTCTATGATTTTTCCCATTCTGTTACCAGGAAGGTAATTAACTGGTAAGACCTTGAGGAAGAAGCTGGCATAAAAATTATGAGGGTGTCAGTGGTGCTATAAAACAAGTTAGATAGTAGGTCTTCTTAGTTAGGAGTCTTTTGGTTGTAAGCAACTGAAATCAGCTTGAACTAGAAGAACTTGGAAGGGGGGCATTGTATTATAGGGCTAGGGAAAATTTAATGGTTCTCAAGGGTCAGGAAGGAGCTACCATCAGGCTCAAACTTGAACCTGACATGTCATCAGAATATTCTCGATCTCTTGTCTTTGTTCCTCTGTTTGTATTAAGTCTTTCTTTCTTGCTTGCTGTAGTCTGACTTTCTTTACCAAATCACAACTGAAAATGACCATCCATTTGTCCGCAGTGATAACTGGGCAGCCTGAAGCTGGGGTTTCTTAGTGTCTATTCTATAGTCCCAGGAAATCTTAGCTTTCTTTGGGTCACATACCACTTGTGTTCTAATCCATCAGCCAGGAGCCCAGTGTCATTGCCAGATGGATACAGGGTATGAAGTAGGATAGGCCCCAGAAGAGCATGTAGCCCAATTGATGGCTATTCCATCAGCAATAATGATGGTTCAGATGGTCTTTCCCTTCTTTGGGAATACCATAAAGGGTTGAAAAAGGACCCAAATATTGCAAAAACCCTCAAGGATACACTTTCGTAAGAGACTAATTAAAGATGCAATTAAGTTAAGGGACTTAGGGCTTGGCCTTGTGGCCGGGACAATTCATGCATGGTGTCAGAACATCCTGTCAATTAGTTCCATAAACTGTGCCCTCCTCTTCACCCCTATGGCTATCACCATCTTTAAAGTTCTCATCCTCTCCTACCTCAACTACTCAATGGCCACACTATTTGATCTCCCTACCTTACGGACTCCTTGTTGCCACTCTAGACCATTTCCTGTAATGCTGTCATTACAGTCCTAATATTCAAACCTGGCCATGCTGCCTTCCTTCTTGAAAATGTTAATGTCTCCAGTAGTCCTAAGAAGTCCATAGGCTCCATTCTGTTATTCAAGATGCCAACCTATGATTTTGCGCTCACTTCCTGTGAGGCTCTTCCTCATCATGAACATCACCTAGAAGGTATGTCCTTTGTTTGTTTAATTCAGCTAGTGGGAAAGACAATGGAGTCATATCCTGTCCTGGTGTTTAAGTCTCCACTCCACCACTAGCCAGCTCTGTGCGAGTGGGCAAGGCACTGACCCTTTCAGGCTTTAGTTTCCCCCTGAAAACTAAACATAAAACCCACACAGAAGTTTGCGTGAAGAATAAAATGAGATAATCTGTATAAAGTGCTTAAAATGATACCTGGAATGCAGTAAGTGTGCAGTAAATATTACCTATCATCATCATCATCAACATCTTCATCACCATCACCATCATCATTTTCACTACCGCCACCATCAATAAGATTAATATTATGATAAAACAAATAAGCCACTTTGATTTCTAGACCACAAACTCCCTTAAATTACCGATTTTTCCATCTCACCCACTTCTCTGAAGTCAAGTGGAACACACTCTTTGAATAAAGGGCCAAAAGGAAGATGGGAACTTCAAAATAAGGAATAAAATGCTGCTTTACTAATGAGCTCTTAACCACGCCTCCTGCAGAGGCACTTAAAAGATATGAATATGGTCCTCTTAGAAATAATGTCTTTTTTTTTTCCCCCAGAGGAGAAGGGACATTCCAGGCCTTAGCCTTGGGCTGTCCACACAGGATTCCAAAGGCAGAGGGCATGAGTCTGAGACAGCTGCCACCAAGTTTCTGAACGGGTTTTGAGCTGTAGCCCCCAGCTTGGCCCAATGACCTGCCACTGGGGAGGGATGTGGCAACCTCGTAATTCATTACCAGTTGGAAATAGAACATCATTGAAGAGATAAGGGCAACAATGGCTTTCTATCCAGTGATAAATTACTAACAGTCGCATTATTTTCCCTTATTTATATATGGGTCTCTTTATTGAATTTAGTGGGAGATAAATAAACGATCTGCCAAGCGTCTGGTTAATATTACTTCTCAGGGGCTTGTTTTAGGCCCAAGTAGACTCCTACTGATAACATCTGTAAGCTTTTCAGGAGGGAGAAACATAACATTTGTTTCTGACAAGAACCCTCTGTTTGCCTTATCTGTTTCATTTGAGAGGCCATCGACCCCTCGCTTCTTTGGTTAAAATGATCTCTTTCCAGCCAGGGAGGAGTTCTTGAACTTGATTCTCACCACACAATGTGACTAGGTGCCCCAGCTGCAAATCTGAGGACCTCTGTCACGCACAGCCAGACTTAGTACTTCCTGTTGGTGTTCGGGAGACAGTGAGAGACAGGGAGCTGAATTTCTCCCCTTAAAATACATTAGGACAAAAATTCAGCTTTCTAATCTGAATGTTCCTGCCTGGCCTAAATGGAGAGTCTTTTTCTTTTAATCACAGTTTTAAAATTTTTTTTTAATGCAAACAGATGTTAATACACACTGATTTAGAAATACATAACTGGTCTACAGCAGTGAAGGTGAATCTTAAGCCATAATTTAAAAAAATAACAATAACCTCAAGCTTCCACTAGCCTGCTGCAGTAGGGCTGCAAACTCAGAGACCCTTTTTATTTTTTAGATCCACCATTCTAATGCTCTGACTCTTGATACCTTGTATCGAAGGCATATTTCTACACATATGCCTGAGCTACTTCTGCTCCTTCTCTGTAGGCCGTGTTAGAGGTAACGGTCTCTGGAAACCTTTCTCTGATCTTAGATCTATGTTTCCAAATAACCAGTTGCTCTGCCCAGCACCTCACGACATTGGCATACATCACGCAGTATTGCTGTGTTTACTTGGCTCTTTCTTATTCCAGGCAGCAAGTTCCTTGGGGACATATCGTCACATTTTCTCTGTACCTTCAGAGTTCAGTACAGAGTTTGGCGTCAAATAGGTGCTTACTAGTATCTCCAGGTCACATTTATTTATTACAAAGTCTAATGGAACGGTGTTGCTTTCCCTTCAGTGCTGCTCTGTTTTTTTTCTTTTTCCTTTGGTATTATTATTTGAGGAATTTCTGTCTCTGGTATTGGTTATTATTTGAGAAATATATCTCCCCCCTACCAAACTGTAAGTTCCGTGAGAGCAGAAGTTGTGTTTGTATGTATACATGGTTTCCCTTAATGTCTGGCACAGTGCTTGGTACTTAGGTGGCACTCAATATATGTTTACCAACTGGCTGAAAGGCATTAGGACTTTGGGGTCAAGGCATTTATGTGTGGAGGAATGTCACGGTGCTGCAGAGACCACACATCTGAGTCAGGCCTGATTCAAAGTGCAGCTCCAATACAGCCCTTGGGTATTGGGGGATGACCCTTAGCTTTGCTGTGAGGTGGGCCAGGTGAGGCTCAGGAAGAGGTTCTGTGCCTGGGTGACTCACAGATTGTGTAGGCTGTGCTGCATAAATGAGAGAGTTGCCTGGAAAGAAGCGGTTGTGCTTTTGTGGCAATAAGGCATGTCTCTGGCCCCTTCAATTCTACTCATTCCTCTGATGGAGGCCTTCAGTGGACTTTTCCTTGTTCTAACCATCTCTCTTTTTTGGGTCCCTACTCATCTGATCCTACATGGCTCATTCATATTCTCTCTCTCTCACCTTTTCTGCCCTTCCTTCTTTCCTCTGGTTGAACCAGGGTCCCAATTTCCAGGTGGGATTGGAAAAACCAGGAAAATTCCTGGAAATGAAAGGGGATGGGGAGGAACATGGGAATCTGATGATTGTTGATGTAGCAACAGCGTCTATGTCTTCCCACCCCCTCAGCGTGCTGCATTTTGTCTATACCTTTCTCCATGTGCTGCACGTGGTGCACCTTCAAGAAGTGCCTCCAGCCCACAGTGGGCACGCTCCCTGCCTTGCTCTGAAATTCCTGAAGGTGCTCTAGCTAATGAGCTGACTTCTGGCTAAAATTCAGCTTAAGCTCTGAAATCAGTTTGAGTTACAGTCGTTCTGTTCTTTATTTTGACATTTCTGTAACCCAAACATTTTATTTGTTTAAAGAGGCAGAAGTGAAAAAATGCCGTCTCACTCTACTAACTGGCCAAGTTTTGTCAGAGAGAACAGGCTGACTTGGACTTCTCAGGCCTAACATCAGCTTTAGAGAGCAGAGAAAGCTCTTCATGTCTGTGTCTTTCACACACACGTACATGCCCACACATGCACTCAGGGTGCGTAAGTCTAAAGTGTTCAAAAGTAGACATGATCTCTGTTCTCCAGGTACTAAAAATCTACCAGAAGAAACAGACAATAACCATTTAGCCCCCAGAATGATTTCAGCTAAGTGTTCTCAAATGGAAGCGTGTGGTTTCACTGGATTCACAGAAGGTGTCCCTATGAAAGTGGTACATTAGCTGTGATCTAAAGAATGAGTAGGAATTTGCTAGATAGACAGTGGCACCCAGGCAGAGGAAACAGCATATACAAAGACCCTGTGGTTTAAGGAAGCTCTGATCCTTGGCATAGACTCTTACAATAGCAAAGTCCATGAAAATTCTCTCATTCATTTCCTTTATTATACTGATGAATGAGGTAAGACTCAGAAGGGAAAATGCCTTGCCTTAGATCCCACTGTGAATCAGAAAGATGTATCTCTAGCCTTCAGTTAACTCCCCCACCAGCACCCACTGAGTTGACAGTGGAGCCCCTACCATCAGGATGTAAAGAGAAGGAGGGTGAGGCAGGGGGGCCAGTCTGCCTCTGCTCACCAGGTCCCAGAGCCACCAATCAACTATGAAGTCCTGATCTCTCCAAATGGAGTTCTATCCAACCCCAACCTCAACTTTTTTTCTTCTTATTTAAATTATTCCTAGATGAGTGCCAGAAGTAGAATGCTTTGGATGAAAACAATGGCGTTTTATCACTGCATCATGACTAAGTGATATCACTGAATTTTGGGAAATGAGAATCAACATCAGGCTGGATGGAAGAACAGAGCTTACCCCAACTCTACTGACCACATAAGTCTCTATTTTCAGCGCTTCACTTGTGCATGACTTTCAGAGGAGTAAAACTATTCTGTGTTAACAGTTTTCTATGTGGCTTGGACTGAAGAGTCATCCGCACTTCCTCACTTGCAGACTAGCTTTTTCCCCTTCAAGAATAAGAGTGAAGGAAATGTAATGCATATTCCATGATAGAAATACAACTCAAACTAACTTAAAGAAAATAAAGGAACTCATTGGATCTCATAAGTGAGAAATCAAGGTGTTGGGTAAAGGGGCCCAGTCTCTGTCAACAGGATTTTCTCCTTTCTCCTCTCTCCTGTTTTTATGTGATAGCTCTGCTTTCTCATACATAATTAGAGCTCGTTTCAGGAAATCCAGGAAGATGGCCATAGATAGCTTCAGCCTGTATTTTTCTTACAGTTCAGGATTCCACAGGAGTAGGGTGCTCCTCTCCCAATGTCCATAGTTTGAACCCCAGGGCATTCTGTGTCCAACTCTCTTTGGATCACATGTCTACTCCCAAATGAAAGCACAGTGACCAGAGAAGTAGAATTCTATTGACTTGTCTAGGGCAGGAAAGTGAGCTACTGTAATTGATCTCCACATTGATGTTTCATGAAGTTGGAACAGGAGCTGAGCAATTGGTTCCCCAAAGGAAATGTATGGTCCTCTTACTAGAATAAGGAGAAAGAGGGTTGAAAAGAACACATGTAATCCAGATCCTCGTATTCCCCATTTTTTAATAGCATTAAGATGCTCTTGGTCACCCAAGTTAGATTCTTTGAGTCACTTTCAAGTCACTGGCTCATCGCCTCCACATTTTATTTTGTTCATTCTAACTTCAGAATCTCTCCGTTTGCCCTGACTGCTGGATCCACTTTCATTTCTAGGTAGATATGGCTCTCAGAGTCTGGAGGCTGTGGGCAGGTTCCTATTTCTTCCTTTGGTGGATATTTATTGATCACTTCTCATTTCAGGTGTTGGGTATACAGAAGTTAATAAATCTGACAAGGACCCTGCCTGGGGGAGCTTACATTCTAGCATAGGAGGCGGGTGTGAAATAAACATGTGGGCATATACATAGATACTTGGCATTATAGGTGATGGCAAATGTGATTGAGGAAAAGGAGAGGGTATAACGTAGAGGTTTATAACTACTGATATATACAAATAGATGAATCCCACAGACATAACATTGAGTGAAGGAAGCCAAACATAAAAGAATGCTTACTGTATGATACTATTAATACGAAGTTCAAAAATAGCCAACACTGCTCTATAGTGATAGAGGTCAATATAGTGGCTTCATTTAGGACAGGTATAAGCTGGGAAGGGAATGAGGATCTTTCTGAGATACTGGAAATTTTCTAATTTTTATGTGAATAGTGGTTTCATTTACATAGATAGATAGATAGACAGACAGACAGACAGACAGACAGGTAGAATCTACCCACAGCTTAATAGCACCATAGAGTCAAGCATCCATACCTACATTTGAAAAGATGGTACCCCAGGGAAGGCCAGTGGTATACTGAACCAGGTTCTACTCTACCACAGTGGACGACAGTGGTATTAGTGCATGATCTGAGCCTGGTTCCGCATCTGCATGCCTCATACTGTCCCCTTTGTTTCTTCTGACCCAGGTCATGAGCAGTTTTGCTTTTGTTGAGGAAAGTCCAGTTTATTTCCACCTCACTGTTCCTTCTTCTTGTAACATCCTTTTTTTCTGATCTGTGTATGATTCTCTCTGACGCTATTTTCAGATCTCAAGTAGTTGATCTTCAGAGTGATCTTCTTTGACATCCTATAAAAGTTACATCCCCTCACTCCCAATTCTAGGATCCTACCTAATGTGATGTCATTTATTTATTTATTTATGTTATTTGTTTAACTCTACTTGATTGCAAGTTCCATGAAGGCAGAGATTTCGTTTAATTTGATTTTACCCCCAGAGACCAGGAGAGTGCTAAGCAGTAGTAGAGACTTTACATATATTTGTAAACTGGATTAATGAATGAAAGGATTTAAACCAATGTGTAATGTGGTTACAGTTACATTTACAAAAGATGAATATATCTCATTTTTATTGGAAGTAATTGTGAATATTTATACCATTATTAATCTATAGCTGTCTACTCTCTGGCCAAAATGATTTCCATTTATCCCATAAGCACATTACACCCAACTCCTTTAAAAACTTTTCACACCTCATGCAATTACAGCATTGGGCTCAAAGTCAAGCAACTCATGTTCTGCATCTTGTCCAGTGACAGATGAGGCATTTGGGGCATGGCTCCTTGAGTGAGGGTTTTCCTGAACCAGAGAAATATGACTGAAATGATGAGCTGTATGCTTACCTCACACCCAGTATGTAATGATGAGGCAGGCACATCTGATAAAAGCAACAGATATGACTGTTCAAAATTGGGAGGAACTGGAAGTACATAGCAGGCACTGGTAGGTGGTGATTCTGAAATCCAGCCAGGCACCTGCTCCCAGCTCTTCATACTCTAGGGTTGGAGAATTATTTTTGAGTAGGGTGTCTTTATACTTTAATTTCTTTTTAAAAATTATATGTATTTTTTAGAGACAGAATCTTGTTATGTTGCCCAGCTTGGTTTTGAACTCCTGATCTTAAGGGATCATCTTGCCTCAGCCTCCTGAGTAGGTGGGGCTATAGATGCAAGCCATCATGCCAGCTCTTTATACATTCTAGTAGTGGTTCATAGTCCATTGTTCCCCTTTAATTCTGGGCTCTTATCTATATCCTCTGAAAAGTTTTTATTTTTGTCTTAATAAATATCGTACTGCAGCTTAGCAGCTTTCTCAGCATACCTTTGTTCTATAGGAGGAGCCAAAACCTCTTTATATTTTCTACTGTCTTAATCTTTTTTAGTCCAAGCTGCCAATGTTGTCACTAATCTAATGCTTTTAAAATTTCCTAAAACTTGATTTGGTTTACTCCAAACATCAAGAATCACATCGCTAATTCTTTTTGATATAAACTATATCTGTTTTGGGCTACATTTGGGCCTACTGTGTGATAGAACCTTAAATTCTTAAAATCCTTTTTTTTTTTTTTTGTAGTAAAGCAGATCAAAATTTACAAATTTAATCTTTCAAAGGTCTTAACTGAGAATCTTCCAGTCATAAGTTTGACTTGATCTTGAATCCAGAGCTTATTTCCTGAAATACATAGTTGTTTTTACCAGTTGCAGAGACTGGGAATGAATGGCATTTTTATTTGTTTAACTCAGTAAGTCCTTGGTCTTCTGTATTTTCTTCTAATTCTGCTTGAAAACTAAATAGTTCATTTCTTCTTCTTTTTTTGTCTTTTACCTTATCAGACACTGCTAGTAAAATCAATTGGTCCTTTCAAATTTCTGTTTTGTGATTCTTTTAGCCAGATCTATGAGTTCATTAGGTACAATTTCTATCTTTCACGTTACTGCACATGACATTTTTGCTAATATTTCTATCACAATATAACATAGTTACCCGTCTCTTAGCTTCCAACAGTCCCTTCACTTTTCACCAAGCCTCTGCTTACTAACTGGTCTCAAAGCCAGTGCCACATGTTTTAAATTTTGTTGTGGGTACATTCCACTTCTGGTACCAATTTCTGTTTCAGTTATTTATATCTGTGTAGCAAATGACAAAACTTTATGGTTTAAAACAATAGTTTATTGTATTTTTTAAAATTCTCTGTGTTGGCTTGGCTCGGCTGGGTGGTTCTTCTGCTGCTGTGACCTGGGATTAGTTATGTGGATGCAGTCAGTCAGCAGCATGTCAGGGGCTGGAGAGTCCCGGATGGTTCTAATCACAAGTCTGAGTCATTGGAGGTGACCGTCAAACTGTTGGCTGGGTTTGTCTCTTCATGCTGTTTCTTATTGTTCAGTTGTCTAGCTCTGGCTTTCATATATTGTGACTGGAGCATTTGATGAGAGCAAAATCAGAAACTGCAAGACCTTTATTTTCCCAGCTTGCTTTACCAATGGCCTATCCTTAAAAGCCACACAGTGTTACTTAGGCCACACTCAAAGCATGTTCACAAAGCCAGTCCAGATTCAGGGGTAGGAAAATAGTCTCTAATTCTTGATGGAAGGGGAAACTAAGTCACATTACAAAGGATTATGGACAAAAGGAGGTGTGATTCATTGAGAGCTCTTAGTATACTTCACCACACTAGCTTAAATGGGAGGAACAGATTATAATGTCAGAATAGAAGTGAAGAAACCGGAGAGTACATTGCTTATTTTCGATGCAGGAGATATTGATGCTTAAGCCTAGATAAATAAATGGATAGATTAAAAGTATTTATATTTTAATATCTTCAATGTCTATCTTCTTCAATTCATATTTCCCATAACTAGCAACATTATTCTTTTAAAAGCAGACTGGGAGCATGACATGTCTTTAACCCTGTTCCTTGAATGAGTTTCTAAGTCTTCAGGTTAAATTTTTTATGCCTGATTTTGAAATTTAATTCTCTGGATGAAATGTGCCTTTAGCTCACCTTTCCCTGTGAATCCTACTAATAGAATCACTCCAGATCGTTCTTTTGTGAGTCAGGGAACATGGAACACTCCTTATTTCTGTATCTTTCTTTATCTATGTTTATAGTGTTCTGTGGTCTAACATACTGTATTAGTCCATTTTCATACTGTTATGAAGAATACCCAAGACTGGGTAATTTATAAAGAAAAAGAGGTTTAATGGACTCATAGTTCCACATGGCTGGGGAGGTCTCACAATCTTGGTGGGAGGCAAAGGAGGAGCAAAGACACATCTTACCTGGTGCCAGGCAAGAGAGCTTGTGCAGGGCAACTGCCCTTGTATAAACATTGGATCTCATGAGACTTTTTCACTATCCTGGGAACAGCACTGGAAAGACTGGTCCCCATGATTTAATTACCTCCCACAGGGTTCCTCTCATGACATGTGTGGATTTTGGGAGCTACAATTCAAGATGAGATTTGGGTGGGGACATAGCCAAACCATATCATATACCCTCCTTGGAATTTTGAAGCCATGATCATGTTTTAATACTCACTCAGTCACTTCCTCTAGAAAATTTTCCCAGAGTCCCACAGTTAAATTACCCCTTTAACTTTCAGGGGTGATAAACTAAACACCATTTAGTTTCTTATAACCTGAGTAGTTTCCAGATTTATGTACAGTATTGTCTTAGTCAGTTCAGGCTGCTATAACAAAATAGCACAGACTGATGGCTTAAACAGGAAATATTTTTTTCTCTCACAGTTCTGGAGGCTAGAAATTCAACATCAAGGCATAAGCAGATCAGCAGATTCAGTGTCTGGTGAGGGCCTTCTTCATGGCTTGCAGATGGCTGTCTTTCCTTCTTGCTGTATCTTTGATGGCACAGAGAGAGAGAGAGAAGAGAGAAGAGAGAGAAGATAGAGATATTTAGGCTTTAACATATGAGTTTTGAGGATATGGAAACATTCACTCCATGAAAATTACTTCAACTAGAGAATGAGTTTCTTGAGGACAGTTTCTTGTTTCCACTCTATACTTCTTAGTTCTGAGTCTGGGACACAGTGAATGCTAATGTATCTATGGGAAATGAATTTTAATAGGTTTCCCATAGATATCCTTTTCCCCTTTTATTGCCAATTCCTTTGAAAGAACTACTTATTATGGAAAATTTCAAAGTACACAAAAGTTGTGAGAATAGTTTGACGAACAATGTATTCATCATCCATTTTTGAAAATCTTGGCTATCCTTTTAAAAGCAAAACTCCTCTTCTGCAGACAAAGCCTTTGGCAGTGAGGGGCATGAAGACACCATTCTGTAGTCCTCAATTAATTCAAATCAAGTTTGGGCACAGCTTCCTCCCCCAGAATAACATCAATAGAACTCCCAGTGAAAGAATGTCTTCCTAAGGCAATTCTGAAGACAAAAAAGCAACATAAGAACACACTTCCCAGTAATGTGAAGATCTATGACTATACTAAATAAAAATGTTCCCTTAATGTACTGTAAAAAATAAAGATGTTTGGTTAGATTTATCAACCTGCTCCAGAAGCAGAATTAAGTTGCCATGCTACATTTTTTCTACTTATTTAAAAACACCTGAGTTGTTATATAGCTAGTCAGACAACCGCTTCATTATATAAATACAATACATGTCTTCTCTGAAGAAGTACTGTTTAAAGAAAACTTCTGTTTTCCCAGGCCTGTTGGATAACTTGTAAATAATGATTTCTAAGGACACAGATGTGGGTGAAAATTGTTCCAAGTTAAAACTGGTTATACATTGGTAAAGATTTTTTTAATAGATTAATAAGACTCTAAAGATATTTAATGTACTAGCGATCCTGACTGTATTCCAACAAAATGAAATTAAAGCCAGTTCTTAAAATTTGCAGTTACACAGCTTGGAAATAGAATGGCAAAGCAAACTGGGGAAAGAAATCTTTATTCTCAATGGAATGGGTCACCCCAGGAGATTCATAGTCAGTGGTAACCAGTGTTATGTGCATATTGACATGTCATATCATACTCTCATTTTAGAATCGCATGAAGTTCATGGCCTAGAATTCCAACAGTGTGTGAGGAAATATTTTCTTCATGTCTTGGCTCCTTACATGAACTGTTCACTAGTGCTACCTGTAGCTTCTAACCCAGGCAATTCACAGGTCATGAAATGATTGAAAACAATCGAAAACAGACTGCTAAAACAGTGACCTGGTGGCTGCCAGCCCTCTGGAGGGAGAAGATGAGTGAACAAGGGGCAAAGTTGAAGGAGGCTCATGAGAAGCTACAGTATTGTGAGGGCAAAAACAGGAATGCATGGGGTTTCATCACTTCTTAGAGCCAGCTATAAATTCCATTTATGATGGATCCTGGAGACCTGGAATAAAATAAATCTGGGAGGATATGACTTCTTCCCCACAAGACTTCCACAAACCTGGATTGTTGAGTATTAATTTGCTGGGCTTTTAAATTTTATCCTGCCTTTCAGTGTGAGCCAAAGAGAGAACTGGAATATCACATTTCACTGGGAAAATCACTCCAATATTACCTTAGCAGTTCTGCCTCAACCAGTAATCCTGCTTATGAACATAGCATGGTATAGGTTGCTCATGAGCCTTCATCAACAAGTAATTGATTTACTTAAGTCTAAGTAATGGATGGTAACTCTCTGCTGGCCCTCTCTCCAAGTTCTCAGTCCCACTGGATGAGGGCTGACATACTCAGGTAATGAACTACTCCTCCTCTTGTCTTCCAGCCATAGCAAACACCACTGCTTCCAATTAAAATCTACATGATTTATGAAAACTCCCAAGCTTATCTGCCTTAAGTCCTGTGACACAATCCTATTAAATGTCTTCCTTAAAATCTAGTACTTCATACTCTGAAATGCCGTGGGTAGTTATGCAGCAAGACAGTTGGAAAAAAGAGCAGGTCATAGAAAATCTAAAAATTAGTAATAGCTACCTACTGATGATTGGGCAGGACCATGGACATAAGTATGTACTGGGCACTTTAGGGAAGGAGTTTATTCATTATCTCATCGAATTTATATAACTCTTAGGAGAATACTGTCTCTATACATTTGGTACTGAGCCATGGAAGAACATAACTTCTAAGGTCACATAGTGGTGGCAGAGCTAGGACAAGAAAGGTACCTGGCATGTAATTGACAGACAATCGTGTTACTCATGATCACTGTTACTCATGAAGTCTGGAAACGTCTAGGGATCTGCAAAAGTATTACTGGGGTTTCTAAAATCATTCTTAGTATTTCAAACACAAATCACTTAAGAAGTTACCTACAAAAAAGTAACACAGTCCAACAAACCATAATATGCTAATTTTTTTGTTTGGATTGGAGTTTTATTAACTCAGAGCAGTAATCTTGGTTATTAATGCTGATCAGAGTACCAGTCAGAAAAAGGAAGTCTTTACTTCATAAATGCAGTTTGATCTTCAAACAAGTAAGCAAACAAGCAGACAAACAGAAGTTTAGAACATGAGTTTATTCAAAGGATCTACAAAATAACAAGAAAACAACAAATGTCACTAGTAAGTCTTTACCTATCAGTAATTACCTGTAATGTAAATTAAACTCTCTAGTCAAAAGATAGAGTGACCAAAGTGGATGTTTTTTTAAAAAAAGGACCTAACTATATGCTGCCTACAAGAGACTCACTTCACCTATAGGGACACAGGCAGACTGAAAGAGTAGGGATGGAAAAAGATATTCTATGTAAAGGGAAAATGAAAGAGAGCAGTAGTAGCCATGCTTACATCAGAAAAAATAGAATATGGGTTCATTGAGCAAAATAGTAACAACAGGTTTTATAGTGAGGAGAACATTGCTTCAAAGAGATAGGATAGGTATGAGTAAAAACAAAGGACATATTCCAGAGAAACATGCAAACATGTCTGTATGAATGATTTGGCCTACTTGCTGCCTTTTTTTTGGTATCTCCCCAGAATTCTGGATAAATACCCAGATGAAGTGAGTATGGTTGAGTAGCAAAGCCTACTTTGTTACTAAATTGAGGAACAATGATTGAATATTAACAGATCTAATAGTTAGTTTTCTTGTAATCATCTGAAGACCATGGGTTTTAGGCTGGACCTCAATAAAGAATGCAAATAGCATTGAAAGAATGGAGTAAATACATATTTCCATTCAGAGGAGCATATACATATTACAACAACAATCATCATACTCAGTTATTCATCATATTCAGGCAGCAAGTGTGTATTGGATCAGGCACTAAACCTGTTCATCATACTCAGGCAGCACGTATGTACTGGATCAGGCACTAAACTAGATGCCAGGGTGTAGAAATGAAAAAGTCAAGTTCCAGTATTTAAGGAGCTTAAGTCTAATAAAGAAGGTAGATGCATCAATAAAACAGTTTATATGGAGAAACTAAGGCTGCTCTGCAAGGTGTGACATAAAAGATGGAGTAACATTTTCTTGTCTATCAAAGCTGAGTAAATCCTTTGAGCTCCTTCTTGAAGGATCACTGACTGGGAGTTTGTCAGGTGGGAAAGGAAAGAAAGAGGAATTAGGTCGTTTCCCCAAGATATCACATTGGATATAGGCATTCAGTGAATTCAGCTCTGTTTTCAAATTGTATGTCAATAAATAAATATTCTCTAATAGGGTCATTGAAGGACATGGAAAATAGGTGTGTGGTTTAATACACTGAACTTCTTGAAGCCAAAAACCTTGCCTTATTTTTGTAACCCCAGGAGAGCCAGTTGCACATAGCAGCTGCTCAGTAAATAATTTTTGAATTCTTGGTGGTCCCTTTTGTCCAGAATATGTAGTATGATGATTGGAACTAGAACTTTTTGAAATGTACTGATAATTCAAAACTTAGAAGAGAGTGATGTAACCGAACTGATTATGTTTATGGAAAATGGGCATGGGTAGGCAGTGGTGACAGGTGTTTATGTGACCACCTGTTATTTAGTTGTTATGCCTCAACTAAACAAGAATGAGTGTTCAGGCTAGAGGTTGGTTAGTTGTAAAGAGCAGGCACAAGAGTGAGTTGTGGAGTAGTGTCCTGTTAAATGAGACTCTCAAGAACAGGATAAATAGAACTGGATTTAGCTGGCATGGGTCTATGCAAAGAGCTCAGGTAGAATGACAGAAAACAGTTTTTGTTTTGACTTGGCATTAATTCTGCATAAACTGATTATGACTGAATTATATTTCACTGTTCACATTTCATGTAAATCAGTCTCTTCAACCTTTTCTTCTCAGGGTGGTTTCTCACTAAGCATTGCATTCAGCAAAACCCAGACCACAGAAGTGCCTGATGACTTTTCTGCTTCAGCATGCATTCTTCTTAGAGTCATGCAAAGCCATGAATGAAGATAAAATTATGACATGAGCAAATTCTGCATATACTGTCATATACAAATGCAGGCATAACTTTTCTAAATATAGACAGGTCTTTAGGGACATTAAGAAACATCGAAATGTTCGGTACCTTTCCCCAGTGAGAGCTGGAGCATCATTTTGAAGTGAAGCCAGAGAGCATACTAAGGTTTTTTGCCTCATTATAATGACTGATCTTTATGTGAAGATGCAAAGGTTAATTGCACCATCTCAGAGAATCATGCCCATGCATCTACAATCAAGGGAGTTTCGACCAGTAACAAAACACCACCTTGATGTGTGAGGAATTGTAAGCTTACATTCCAAATTTGTGCCTTCCTAGAATTTTCTAGAGCCTACTTTGTTACTAAATTGAGGAACAGTGCTTGAATATTAACAGATCTAATAGTTACTATTTTTGTAATCATCTGAAGACCATCTCAACCCAGGATTTTGGCTCATCGTGTTCATTTTCCCTACTTTCTACCATCCCAAATCCTAGTGATTCTTTAAGTCTC
Source organism: Macaca thibetana thibetana (assembly GCF_024542745.1). NCBI lineage: Eukaryota > Metazoa > Chordata > Mammalia > Primates > Cercopithecidae > Macaca > Macaca thibetana. Next base: position 23,246,048 of record NC_065597.1, on the reverse strand, counting down.
ATCTTCTGGAAGCCTTTCATCATGCATCTTTTGAACTCCTTTAGCACTGAAACAGACTGTGAAGCTACTTTTAAATGAGAACCATCCTCATTATCTGGTTTCAACATGTCTACACAACCTGCATTCTCAACTAAACCATAAGCCCCACCATAGGCAAAGGTACATCTTCTCCATCTTGTGTACCCTTCATCTTTTCTACCCCAGAGCAGAACATGGGACAGGCCCTCAAAAGAAGCCAATGGATATCCCGCCCCACACACTACAATGACTTAAAAGTGTAGATATTCAAAGGAAATAAGTACGTATTGACTGCTTAGTATATGCTAGGTTTTGGGTCAGGTTCTTTATATGCATTATTAATTTTTATTTCCTCTAAAACCCTGAAGGGTAGGACTTATATTTTAGAAATGGGAAAAAAGTCAGGCAGTGGTAAAAGTGGAAGGACCGGCATCCAGACAGGTCAGCCTCTCACCAGGGCTGTGTCTCTCTCCTCATTCTTGTGCTATCTTTTATCCCAGCCAGGGGCTATTTGGCCTCCTAATTACGGCAAATATACTGCAGTGAAAGTAAATTTCAGGGACAAAGTTTTAAATAAGTCTGTGCTCAGTACTTGACATTTATTCCCCTACCACCACTGCACATGAGAGGTATTGATATGAAGCCCAGGAAGCAAAGCTGGAGTAATAAATTATAGGGCTTATTATAGAAGGTACAGTCAATAATTATTATGGGTTCCATCATAAGTGAGATACTCAACCCTCATGGTTGCTTTACTCATGGCCACTTCTTCCAATTAAATATGATCAAGGAGGAGAAAGAACCAGAGGAGGGGAGTTGTGGACTCAGAAGGATTTGTTTTTTTGTGTGCTCAGTCACTGACTCCTGGGGCTTTAATTGGCTTTTTGTTGCCACGACACTCTGAAGAAATAATTTTGTATGACCCCTGAGAGGTCTGGCAGTCATTGCTTTTTCATACATCGATTTGACTATTCAAACAGTGCCTTAAACATGAGTTGAAGGAGTTTGGACTTTGCCTGCAATTCTGAACATGTATGTCTCCTCCAGTCTTCCTGTTTTGACCACGGCTGTGTCTCTTCCCATGATGCCCTCCCTTTCACCCCATTCACGAAGGGAAGAGCCATCCCTTCTTAATATGCTGCTGAAACATTAACTTCTCTTTGAAAATTTCCCTGAATGCTCCCACACTCCTGCCAAGTATGGAGTGGTCCTTCTACCTCTAAGGTCCTAACTTGGGGTTTGTTTCAGTATCTGTGTTTTGATTGTGTTCTTATTGAAACATGAACATGTCCACTCAGGACAATCTAATTATTTGAGGCGGCAATATTTCATGGTGGTTAAGACTGTTTGATTCTTAATTCAGACTCAGCTTATTCATCAATAGAAAGGGGTAATATCCGTCCCTTGGATTGCTGGGAGAATTAAATGAGATGGATACAGAATTAAATGATGCTGGTCAAATGCTTAGTACATGCACTTGACTGATGTTAGCTATTAGAACTGTTGTTCATTCAACCATCCCAGATCCCCTCTGACCCCCTAATCTGTAAGAGAGTTGAACACAGTCTGATGTGACAGAGAGATTATAGTTCACCAACCAAAGAAGAATGGTCTTTGTCCACTGTGCATGTTCCTGCTCTGTACTGGGCAAACAACATTTGCTGTGCCTGGCAGGCCTGTCCTAGCCTCTCTGAAGCATTCTGTTCCTCACTGCAGAGTTTGGGCTGAGTTACACCTTCTCCAGAGTCCCCTAGGCCATCCAGACCAAAGAATTCCAGGGGCTGAATTCCTATACCATTTTTCTGGGATCATTAACTGTCCTATTGTATCCTTTCTCATCAGATTGCTCCTTAAAGCATCTATATTTGATATGGATGAAGCTGGAAGCCATCATTCTCAGCAAACTAACACAGGAACATAAAACCAAACACTGCATGTTCTCATTCATAAGTGGGAGTTGAACAATGAGAACACACGGACACAGGGAGGGAAACATCACACACTGGGGCCTGTCGGTGGGTGGGGAGCAAGGGGAGGGAGAGCATTAGGACAAATAGTTAATGCATGTGGGGCTTAAAACCAAGATGACTGGTTGATAGGTGTAGCAAATCACCATCGGACATGTATACCTATGTAACAAACCTGCATGTCCAGCACATATATCCTGGAACTTAAAGTAGAAAAAAAAAATCTGTATTTAATCTCAGACTCATGATGAGAAGCTTGCAGGTGGGGATTACGCAGGATTCTCCTTTGCACTCTCAGGGCTTGGAGAATGTTGTCCCACAAAATCCTAAGGACTTGGTCATCGTAGATTCCAGGCTATTCTTTCAGTTAATGTTTTTGTTGTCACCTTCTGCTGTGCTAAGGACTGAGTACACATGTGAGCAGATAGACAAGACCCCTCCACTCCCTTGGGTTTCTTGCTTGCATAAGTTATAGTTGAATATGCAGGTCAACACATGAGTGAAGGTGATAGTTTGAGATAGTATTAAGTCCTACAGAGAAAATACAGCAGAGTGATGTGTTATAGAATGTCTGGGGTGGCTGCCTGCGTTCAGTCTCTCTTTCCATGACTCAGCAAATGCAATATTTCTTAAGGAGTGCTCTGTTGAACATCCACTGGACTAGATACCCAACTAAGGAAAAATGAGGGTCCTTATTGCAAACACAGTTGGGAGATATTTCCTATCTGTTTGTGTCCTGTTGGAGTGACACAATTTATATTAATATATGAAAGGCATTGATATTTACTGCAGTAAAGAAATTTTTATTTTGCTTAAGTTGGCATTTCCCATACTTCCTTAATCATAGAATTTATTTGTATATCTTGTACTGTTGAGTACCCATTAACATTCCATGAAACCCATGTCTGTAGAATAAACTTTGGGATATGCTTATTGTATCAAATAATATTCAGACTCAGCCAGTCTCTTACTTGCATACCTGACAAATAAGATGGTTCACATGTCATTGCCAACCCATAAATTTTAGGCGAAACAGAAAAAATTGCACTAAATGAGCAAATAATGATCTTATTTAATGTCCCCCAAATCCGTAAAGCTCCCTCCCCAAATATGCTAAAATACCTCCTATGTTATAGGTGCTAGAAATAGAGAAGAGAGCAAAATACAATCCTTTCTGTCATGGAGCCGTTGGCATGTCCTGCTGGATGGTCGCCACAGCTTCCCCACTGGCCTTGCCCCTGCAATTTCTCCTTCACAGAGCAGCCAGAGCAAGCCTTGATAAGGTCAGGCAGATCCCAGGGCTGTTTTGTTGGGTTTCCCCAGTGGCTCTTCATCTCATCCAGGGCAAACAACAAAAATGTTGACAGTGGTCTCTGACTGCACTGTCCCGAACTGCAGCCACCAGCCAAGTGTGGCTTTTTCCATGAAAATTATTTAAAATTAAATAAAATAAAAAATTTATTTCCTTAATTGCTCTAGCCACATATCAAATGCCCCATAGTCACCTGTGGTTAGTAGCTACCGTTGTGTGTACACCGACAGAGATCAATTTCATCCTTGCGGAAGGTTCTGTTGGTTACAGAATGCCTTATAAAATCCTACCCCATTGCTGCTATTATCTCATCCCCTGTGGCTCATGCCCTTTATCCCTCCACTCCAAACACAGTGGTCTCTGTGGATTCCTCAGACACTCTAGTCACGGTCCCACCCATTGGCTCCCCTTTCCCTCTCTCTGGGATGCTCCTTCCCGTATGGCCACTGGGCTCACTTCATCATTTCTTGCAGTTTTCTCCAATGTAAACTTCTAAAGCATGTCCTCATGGCTACCCTTGTTAAAGTTGCAGTGCCCGTTTCTGATCCTAACATGCTCTATTCTCCAGCTTACTTTTTTTTTGTAGTGTTTATCACCATCTGAGATACATACCCTTTACTATATTTATGGTTTGTATATTCCATGAAAATAGAAATTTTGGTCTGTTCTGGTCACTACTGTATCCAAGTACCTAGAATAGTGTCTGAGACATAGTAGGTGCTCAGTACACATTTTTGAATAAATAAGGAAGCTTTACGGAGAAAGACGTAACCACAAGCGCAATAACAACATCAACAGATACAGATTTATTATAATGTTAGGTGGGGGTAAGTGCCATGGAGAAAAAACAAAAAAGCTGTGTATGGAAAGAGTTTTATCTCCATTTTTTAATAAAGAAATGAATGTTCAGGAAAGTTAAATAAACTATCCCTGCTCATAGTCACAATTGTCCAACCACGATTTGAACCTACATCCAGTGGTGTACTGGGTAATATTTAACTCCTGGCTCCCTGAAGATAAAATAAAGCACTGGTTTTTGTAGTATCTGCCTATTTCCATGGTGTAAATACCTCCACCATGGCTGATTTCAAGCTGTCAACGTGACACCATTGACTGTAGAGTTGGGAGGAGATGCACACAGTCTTCTCTCATTGGCTGGTACAGGCTGGCTCTGGCATACCACTGCACCTGACCTTGAAGTCCAAGCCCATCCTGGGGTACCATGTGGCCACTGCTGGAAAGAACTGGACTCTAAACAGTCTGCTCTTTCTAGGGACAAGGTGGTCACTGCAATTTGGAATCCTTGTCTCACTGGTACCTCTATCCTTCCAAACCAATTGGGTTTACATTCAAGCTGTTTGGATTCTGGCATTTTTTTCCTAAGAGGATCATGTTTATTGGACTAGACAGAAAAAGTTGCTCTCATAGGAGCCTGCTTCTCAGCTAGCTTTTGAAGTGACTGCCTAGATGACACAGGTAATACTCTTGAACCTTTGGGGCCTAGGTGGACTACTTTTTAATTGAGAATTCCATGTTTCTATAATAAGTGGCCTCCTTAATAATAGCCTGCCACATCATATGTGGTGATTGCTAATTTAGGTTTTCAGGCTTCCTGGATGTAATGAGCTCTAATAAGCTCAAGACTTGTCAGAAACTCAGGAAAGCCCATTTCCCTCCTTGAAGCAATGATTTCCCTCCATCCCGGGACACAATTCGGCATACTCTTAAAAATATTAATAAGTGTGACTGGGATGTTCACTCTTTCCAAATAAAACGTAAAGTCCTGGTTTCATTAAGCCAAGCTATTAAGAAAGTGTTTTTAATTATCTGAGCATTTCAGGGAGCTCATAAAACATTTAAGGACCTCACAGGGGTGGTGCTGAAGCCCTTTCAGAGTGAATTAGAGCTTTGACTCGTGGAGCTGGCTGGGGAGGGCTTGGGGCCCACAGCTGCGGATTCCACTTGGCCTGGAGAATCCACTTGAGCAGTAAAGGAAAGCAGATCTTGTTCTTTGGAAGGGTGTGTCTGTGTCCAAACTGCAGAGGAAAACCAGATAAAGTTCTCTGAGAAAAAAAAAAGACCGACAAATAAAACACTCCAGTTTTCTAGCCCCTCCTGCTAGGTGCTGATGTTTGGAATGATAGCCGTGACTAACTGAGGAGTCTCTTGGGTGCTGAGCATTCTGTTTTTCTGACCTCATACCATCCTTATAAAAGTTATTTGCCCCATTTGATAGGCAAGAGAACAGTATTAAAATCACACCAGTAGAACAACTAATGAAGCTACATCTCGGGAAGAGACCCAATTCTGTCTGACCCAAGGCCCACGTAGCTTATACTGATGAGTGACCTGTGGCTCACATTCTAATGCCATCCAATAATAATAGTTACAATTATAATAGAATTATTATGAAATAATAGATACCATCTTAGTGTTTCCAGTGTGCCAGGGGTAATGCTGTGCGCTCTACAAGAGTTTATCTAATTTAGCTCTCCTAACAACTCTAAGAAATTCTCCTGTATATTACAAATAGAGGAATGAGTCATGGAGAGAGGTCAGGTCACCTCGAATGAGGCTGCACAGCTGAGGCTAGATTTGGGGTTTGTTGCAGGACTGAGTCTCCAGTCTATGCTGTGTCTCATTGTCACCCCAAAGCCTCTTGCCTGAGCCTGTCTTGTCAGGTAACCACTCTGTATGCTGTCAAGTGGCTGAGTATTAGTTGCACCTGTGCATGTACAGCATGGGGAAAGCTTTTGTTTTTCTTTTTTTCTTTATAACCGAGGCCTATGTGTCCTTCCCAGTCTCTTTTTTTTTTCTTGCGTTCATTGGTCACTCCACCTAATTCCACTGTCTTCAAATATGCCCCTATGTTAATTGGATTAAGAAGCCATTTTTAAAATTATAAAATTGGAATAAAAATCATGTTTTCCAGTCAGGCACAGTGGATCATGCCTGTAATCCCAGCATTTTGGGAGGCCAAGGAGGGTGGATCACCTGACGTCAGGAATTTGAGACCAGCTTGGCCAAAATGGCTAAACCCCGTCTCTACTAAAAATACAAAAATTATCCAGTCGTGATTGTGAGCACCTGTAATCCCTGCTACTCGGGAGACTGAGGCAGGAGAATCACTTGAACCCGGGAGGTAGAGGTTGCAGTGAGCCGAGATCACACCACTGCACTCCAGCCTGGGCAACAAAAGTGAAACTCTGTTACAAAACAAAACAAAACACAAAAACAAGAAACAAACAAACAAACATGTTTTTCTTGAAATTGCATTTTTCTAACTGGCATGACAGAGAGGTTTGCTGGCACATTGATGCCCTTGGCCATGGGCTGTCCAGGTCTTGGCATCCTTAGTCCAACTCAATTTGTATATCCTGGTGTGCCACTCAAATCTCATATGCAAGCGTCACACTGGTTAATTATCAAATCTGTATGTCTTTAAAAATATCTGGTAGAATCGATTTGTACCTACCAGATAGAAAAGAAAAACAATCTGTTGGTAAGAGTGTGGCTATCAGGCTCTCGTGAGTGAGAATGTCATTTGAAACCCTCATGAAGGGCACTTAAGCAACATTTATCACAATTGCAAATACATCAACTTTTAAACAAATGTTTATTTTCTTGGATTTTTCTTCTAGCTCTACCTGCTTGCAATGAAATGTGTAATATTATTGTCCTCAGTATTATTTGAAATAGAAAAATGTTAGTACCTATCACTTTGGGAACAGTTTACATAAATTATGGGATATCTATAGAATGGAATACTATACAGCTCTAAAAAGGATGCATCAGTTTATGTACTGAAGTAAAACGATCTCTAAGCTATATTGCTAAATAATTAGAGGGAACAAGGTGCAGATCTACGTGCATAGTATGCAACCTTTTCTGTAAAGCCAGGAAGGAGAGAATATGTATATGAATAGGTACTTGAATATGCTTTAAAAATCTCTTGGAGTATATGGAAGTGGGGATAAGGTATGGGGAGAATTGGGTGGATGTTGGCAGCATGAGATGGCAGCATGAGCATGGATGTGGATATTTAGACTTTGGATTTATGAATCCTGTGAATGTTTTGCCTGTGCAGAAATTACATGAAAAATAAATGATAGCCAGAGGATGGAATTTCAGAGGTTGTGGAAAGTCTTCCAGATTAAAGGGGTAATGTGTGCAAAAAGAAGTGTGATATTTTCACGGAACATGGAAACATTCAGCACTGAAGCAGAGAGAAGAAGGTGGCCAGAGCATGCCTTCTAGGGCTTTTTGATGATTTCTGGGTCATTATGTTGAGAGTAATTGAAGGGTTCTGAGCAGGCAAGGGGCTCCTTGGTCAGAGTTTGGAAGGTTCTCTCTGGCTATGGAGGGCTGATTGCAGAGAGATCAGTCAGAAGCTGTTGCCTTTGTCCAAGTGAGAGCTTGGCCATGAGACTGTCACATCTGGGCTGAAGTGGACATGACGATGAAGTGATAGGATGTTTCAGAGAAATGGCTGGATGGTAAATTGATTGGACTTAGGGAAGGATTGGCTAAAGAGTTGAAGGAAATGGACAGGGTGAGAACTTTGACCAGTGACTGATTTACCTAAATTATGGAAGACCCATAGAATGGAACACCATGCAGCTGTAAAAATGAGGCATCAGTTTGTGTACTGAAATGAAACAATCTCTAAGGCATATTGCTAAGTAAAAGAAAGTGAGGTAGAACTCTGTGTGTGTGTTGTGCTACTTTTTGCATAAAGCCAGGGAGAAGATAATATACTTTATATCTTATCTATATACATATATCTTATACATAAGATATTATGCTTAATATATTATACTTAAGATATAAAATATATACATATATAAGATGAATAAGATGTGTAATATATATACATGTGTTATAATATGTATAAGATATATGTATAATATACATATAAAATGTACAAGGTATTATATATGTATAATACACATATAATATGTATAAATATATGTATATACATAATATACATATGTAATATCTTATTTTTATCTTTTTTTTTAAAATTTATTTATTATTATTATACTTTAAGTTGTAGGGTACATGTGCATAACGTGCAGGTTTGTTACATATGTATACTTGTGCCATGTTGCTGTGCTGCACCCATCAACTCGTCATTTACATCAGGTATAACTCCCAATGCAATCCCTCCCCCCTGCCCCCTCCCCATGATAGGCCCCGGTGTGTGATGTTCCCCTTCCTGAGTCCAAGTGATCTCATTGTTCAGTTCCCACCTATGAGTGAGAACATGCGGTGTTTGGTTTTCTGTTCTTGTGATAGTTTGCTAAGAATGATGGTTTCCAGCTGCATCCATGTCCCTACAAAGGACACAAACTCATCCTTTTTTATGGCTGCATAGTATTCCATGGTGTATATGTGCCACATTTTCTTAATCCAATCTGTCACTGATGGACATTTGGGTTGATTCCAAGTCTTTGCTATTGTGAATAGTGCTGCAATAAACATACGTGTGCATGTGTCTTTATAGCAGCATAATTTATAATCCTTTGGGTATATACCCAGTAATGGGATGGCTGGGTCATATGGTACATCTAGTTCTAGATCCTTGAGGAATCGCCATACTGTTTTCCATAATGGTTGAACTAGTTTACAATCGCGCCAACAGTGTAAAAGTGTTCATTTTTATCTTATATGTTATATTTATCTTATTTTTATATGTTCTTGATTATGCTTTAAAAGTTACATAAAGTGGCTGGGCACAGTGGCACATGCCTATAATGCCAGCACTTTGGGAGGCCAAGGCGGGTGGATCACGAGGTCAGGAGATCGAGACCATCCTGGCTAACATGGTGAAACCCCGTCTCTACTAAAAATACAAAAAATTAGCTGGGTGTGGTGGCGGACGCCAGTAGTCCCAGCTACTTGGGAGGCTGAGGCAGGAAAATGGCATGAACCTGGTAGGTGGAGCTTGCAATGAGCCAAGATGGCGCCACTGCACTCCAGCCTGGGAGATAGAGTAAGACTCTGTCTCAAAAAAAAAAAAAAAAAAAAAAAAAAAAAAAAAAAAAAAAAACAGGTTTTATAAAGTATATGGACAACAGACAGTCGGGGCCATTTCCTGAGAGACAGCAGTGACCAGGCTTGGGTGGGGAGAACTTTAGTTTAGTCTTAGGCATATTGAATCTGAAGTGCTCTTGTTACATCATAGAGGGGAGACAGCTAGAAGCTGATAGAGTCAGAATTCTGGAATTCAGAGCAGAGGTCTGACCTGGAGATCCATGGTAAAAAGACACATGTATGCAGATGGGAATTGTGGTTGTGCACAGGACCAAAATTTCTAGAGACAAAAATAGTAATTACATTTTCTTCCCAGAGATGTGAAGACAGTCCAGTAGTTTATAGACAAGCACCATTCACAGAATAGGGGCTTCTTGGACATCTGTCTAATCAGTTCAGGGGAACAGTCAACAGCTCTTCTGTGGGTTACCTGCCGTCTCGTCATCTCTGTTCTTCCTGGCTCACCTACTTAGTCAGTGTCATCCCGTCATCCCTCCCCTTCCCTTCCCTTGAGTCTTTCTCAGGATTACCCACATAGTCTCTTACCTTGGCAATATTGTTTCTGCAGCTTAGAGGTGAGCTGGTGATACTTCCCTCTTTCTTGGTACCTCCCAGCCCAACAAGCAGCAGTGTTCTCCGGGAATAATTGATATTACAGAAAACACAGGGCTGGGTGCCAGCTTCGCATTCTCTAAACATTTAATAATGATTTAACCTTTTCAGAGTCATCAAAGCCAAGCCAGGAAACTCCCCCACCTGCCCACTATTAACAAACAGCAGGATATGTGCTTTAGCATCCCTGTTCCTAGGGGTTTCCAGGGAATGGGTGGGACCTCTGTCTGGGTGACAGAAGCCAGGTGACCCCTTGGTGCCTTGGTGCTCACATGGGCCTCAGGTTTGGCAAACTGGGTGAACCCTTCCCCTTGCAGAAGGTCAGCTAGACCATGTTGGCTTAAGCATCCAGAGGTTGGCACAAACTACTTTGTTGTTGTTTAAGCTGTCAAGACAGGACACAGTTGCTTGTGACAAGGAAAAGGAAGCACATGTCCTGCCAGATTGGGTGGCAGAATCAAGGTGGGGAAATCCATCTAGTGCCAAGGCCACTAGAGAGGGTGAGTGAAAGAGAGAGAAAGGGAGGTAGACAGAGGAACCTGGGGAAGTGAGACAGAGTAAGAAACTAAGAGAGGACAGAAGACAGACAAATAACAACAGAAAGAGAGGAGAGGGAGTGAGAGACAAAGATAGAGTCAGAGGGAAGGAGGCAGAGAAATAAAGTCGGAAATCAGAGATACACACATACATGCAAAGATATAAACAAACACTAAGGCAGAAGTTGGGAGAGCACAGCCAGCTCATCAGACTGAAGGCCACCGAGTGAGGTTCAAAGACATTGGAAGAGACACTGAGCTGTCATGGTTTGTTTCATGAGTGACCAAACGTTGTTGAATCCTGAGCCCCACATCATATGTTATTGTCATCATTTGCAGTAACAATGGTGATAGCAGTCTTTGTTATTGTCATTGAATTAGAACTTGCTTTTATATAGAGCTTTACAGACTCTCTGAAGCCGCTATCCAAGGTAGACTTTATAATGTCTGCTGATAATTTAATAGCTCAGAAAACGATGTTCTGAGAAGTGAAGTCACTTTTAGAAAGTCACACATCTTGTCAGGAACAGAGCCTCTGAGATTATTAACAGTCTAACTTTGGGTATTAACATAATAGACTGAGATTATTAACAGTCTAACTTTGTCTTTCTTTCCCCTTCATTCCATGAGATGAATGTATTTATTTAAAAGCAAAACAGACATAAGAGGAAAATAAAATGACACAGGTTTTATGTCACCCATCCTTTTAAAAACAAATAGTCAGTTTGCGAACATTTTCAACACCATCCTATGTATGGAAAATGAATGTTGGAGAACAATGAGGGCAGAGAAAGAAGTGAGACAGGAGGGGAGAGAGGAAAAATGTCTCAGGTGACATTAGCTTCGGGGGTGTTTGTGCAATGGTCCTATCTGAGAGTGGCCAGGTCTACCACGCTGTCTGCATGCCATAGGACAGAGGATGAGATCAGAGGTACACACCTGACCTGCAGCCGGACAATCAGGTGTCCTTTCATTGATTATTTGAAATTTGAAGTCAGAGCTCTAGAGCCTGGAATTTGGAACAAGAAAGAATTTGGAATTTGGGGAGATGTGCTAAATGGACATCTTTCCCAGAGGATTGAAGGACACATGGGCCGATGGCAAAGATGGAAACAACAGAACACAATGAAGTTTCAGGATTCAATTGTGACTGAAATCGAACATCCTTGGATGATTCCTCAGTCACATGACTCAATGTGTGCCTTATTTTTGGCTTATGCTGGTTTAAATTTGGTTTTTGTCCTTTACAACAAAAAAAATCCTGACACGTGCACCTTTAATTACTTACTCCCTTAAATTGTTTATATTAGTTCAATTTATTTTCTACTACTCATATTCACACAATATTTAATTTACAGAGTTTTCCTTCATAGACAATATGAAGCAAAATTGACCCTAAAAATGTTCTTAATAGCTTCTGGGAATAATTTCTTTACTCAAAGCAGTTTCTAAGTGACCTTCTAGGTGTCATCAAAATATGAGCATACTTGAAGGCAAGGTCTGTTTCTATGACTTTTTCTCTTTACCTTTTTTTTTCATGCCTAAAGCCTGCTCAGCCTTAGCAAGAAATTCAAATGCAAAGTGGGTTTGTATGTAAAAGAAATTAGGTGTTCTCTGAAGGGAAGCATCTTCTACTTGGTGGCTTGTAGCAGTTAGCTATTGCTGCATAACAAACAACCCCACACCCAATGGTTTCAAGTGATAAGCATTTATTCAGCTTTGCATATGCAGATGGGTAGTCATTTCCACTGGGGTGAACTGGGCTTGGTAGAGCTCATCCATTTCTCTGTGGGTAGGGAGGTGTGGGCTGGTTAAGCAGCTTTGCTGATCTTAATTGGAGTCTTCTCTGTGTTCTGGACTCTGCATCATGTGTCTTCTCATCTTCCAGTGGGCAAATCCAGGCTTGTTCAGGCTCCTGCTGAAGACAAGGGAACAAGAGGGAGTAAATGGAAATGTTTCTTTAAGTTTCTGTTTGTATTGAGTTTGCTTCTGTCCTATATGTGGAAACAAGTTGTGTGGCCAAGCCAGAGTTGGTATGGGAAGGCACCATCGAAGGGCATAGATATGTGTCTTCTGTTGTCTTTGGTGAATGTACATAAAGTCTCAGAAGAGAACAGACTCCACTCACTGTATTGGCAAATATTAATTGCTGACACAGGACACTGAGAATGTTCCAAAGGAGTGGGAGGTTTTGGGTAATGGGGATGGGGAGTGAACCTTTCAGCCCATATTTGTGAAGGAATTTGGAACTGCCTGTATTATTCTTCTTTTGAAAGCATGTCACATAGAGAACTATTCTTTTAGCCTTTTACAGCTGCCTCTAATCCTTTTCAGGGCCAGGATCCTTTTCTTGTCTGTTCAGGGAAGAGGGTCCTCAAAGAAATTATAGTCAGGCAAGTTCAAGATCAAAAAGTAAGAACTGAGGCAGGAATAAGCACAATATGCTATGTGAGCCCAGAGGCGGGGCACTTAGCCCAAGCAGGCAAACCATTTAGAGAAATCTATTTTAAATTGATTGTTTTATTTGCTAGATTTTATATTGACATGTTTTGCTTTGTTCTCAATGTGTTCTGGGACTGCAGCCTATTCATTTATTATTAAGAGAACGGTAATTATTTCCAGGAGCTCTTGAGAATACACTTTGCTTCCCCTTTGCCTGTTCTCTGCTGAATCTGGTATAACCTTCATATCTCTGAGGACGTCTGTGGCAGGAGATGACATACCCCCATGTGCTGGTGGTGTACACCAAAGACTGTGCTCTGGAAGGAGGGCTTGCAGACCACTGCTTCTCAAACTTTATTGAAAATAGGGGTCCCCTGGGATCTTGCTAAAGTGCAGAATCTGATTCTGGAGCTCTGGGATGAGGCCTGAGATTTTTTTTTTCTAATAAACTCCCAGGTGATGCTGATACTGCTCGTCTGTGAACCACATTTTGAGTAGCAAAATCATAGAAGATCAGCTGCAGCTTCTCCATTGGTGAATGTTGTAGCAGGGCTAACCAGAAGATTACCTATATCTCATTTGTCTATCTTGCTGGACTGCAAACTCGGTGGAGACAGCATTTGTTTCTTGCCTACAACTATATTCCCAGTGGCAGGCACATAAAAAAATCTCAACAAATACTTGCCAAACAGATTCTTCCTTCCCCCTTCTTTCCATCAGAGATTTTCCTAATCCTAATGTTCCTTTGCTTGATGCTCCAAGTGCATCTTGAAACTGTGTCTATCCCACGGGCTGCAGTATGGACCCCTCATCTAATTCAAGATAGCCCAGATGTCCAGGGTTGGACTATGTGTCCTGCAGCTCTCTCCTAGAATTGTATAAACCTCATCTTAATGCTTGTGCACCTGTCTGATGTGAAGTCCTCCTTCCACTGACAGCTGGACTGCCCATGGTCCACACCAGCTGGATATTTATCCTAGAGTTCCTTACATCCTTTTGGACTCAATGATTGACACTGACGACCTCCTTTTATTATGGCTCTTCTGGGTTGGCTAATTTTTTCAAAACCTCTTAACCACTTAAAGCTTCCTGCTTAGATACTTCCTGCTTGGAAATCCCAGCAAAGCTGCATGATTGGAGCTGAGCTAGGCCCATGATGACATGAAGGACCAACAGTGCATTATAAGATCATCACTAGTCTCTTAGCTGGAGTTCCCTCCCAGAAATTCACACTCTATCCTTAGAATGCATTATTTTGTAAAGCCAAAAGCAATTAGCCATTATGCAAAGTTGACTCTTAGCTTCCTCGACTGCCAAATGGGAATGGTTGTACCTTCCTTGTGGTGTTTCAATTAAGATTAAGTTGTAACAGAATAGAAATAAACTACCTGACTCAGCATCTGACACACAGAAAAATGCTCCATAAAAGATAATTGTGTTTATTCTTACTTCTCAGGGTGAATCCTAAAGTCCAGGGAAGGCCTTCTGTTAATCCAGGGCCATATCTCCAACAACTATCAGAAGGTTAGATCCATTAGGGAACAAAGTATAAACAGCTAAAACATAAGGCTTGCTTCCCTCAAGGGAGCCCCAGTGATGAGAGTAAGTGGACAATGAATCTTGCCAAAAGGGTAGCTATCAGGTGTCTCCACTCCTCAGACTTCCCTGGACTTCTTTCTCTTCTAGAATGCCTTTCCATTCTCCATCCTGCAGGTATAGCTTGGAACTGTGTATACCCATCCAACACTTGTCTAGAACTGGTTTTGCCATGGTGTTTCTATTTTGTAAGTAGTCTGGTTCTTCTTGAATTTTATTCCTGTTTTCTGGGTTTTCCAATCATCATAGAATATGGTAATTTCATTTATTTTGTTAGCCAACAAATATTCAATGGACAACTCCTATATGCCAGATGCTAGCCTAGAAGTGGACACATTCAAGGATGCAGCTTTGATAAACCAAAGAAGATTCATCTGTCCTTGCAGAGCTTAATGTATTTTGCAAAAATGATACGAGATTTTTCACTTTGTCAGAAATCAAAATAGTGATAACAAGTTCCAGTCTGGTGGAGATCCCAGAGGAAATGCATATGCAGTGGATATTTATTAACGGACTGACTGACTCAGTGAGTACATAGTTGTGAGAGATATAAGGAAAAGATTGGGGAGGAGAGATAGGGTGGATTCATCTGGAGCCATTACATGGTTCTTACTGGGAACCAGTTACTCACTAGACTATGTAGTGAGCAAGCATTGACCATGTGCTAGCTATTATAATTGGAAAGACAAAAACTGCAGTTAACCAGACAATTTCTTGCCTTCATCTAGCTTAGTATCCAGATAAACATTCTTTGTTGGCTTTCTCTGTATCTGAATGAGCTCAGAGCCTCTTACGATCTCATTTCAGATGCTAGAAGGGTCCATACTGATCACAAGTTTCATTGAACGTATTTTGGGGTATGAGTACATTTTAGATGCCTTTCTGAAACAACTGGGTATACAAATGAAGACTTGACTATTCAAAGTTTTAAAATTCTAAATCATAAAATCCATTTTTCCAGCTTAGCAGATAAATGAACAACCAGCATAATTTCAACTTAACTTCAACTGACATAATGTTGCCTGTTCTATCTTGGCCTATATTTAATTACATGAAGTCAGCGTTTCTCAACCTCAGCACTATTGACATTTGCAGATGGATAATTCTTTGTTGTGGGAGGCTGTCCTGTGCATTGTAGGATGTTTAACAGTATCCTTGCTTCTACCTACTAGATGTCAATAGTATTTCCCCCACCCACTGTGGCTACCAAAAATGTCTCCAGGTATTGTCAAACATCCCCTGGGGAACAGCTTGTCCCATAGTTGAGAAACATGTGTATCTGTGCTTTTTTTTTTTAATAAGAGAAAGTTTTTTGAATTATACCTGATCTGGTATTGAGTACTGACTCTTCTACATGCATACTGTGCATGTTGGACAGGACTGTCCTGAGAGTTAGTTCCTCATCTGAACAAGGATGATGAAGTCTATGAGCTGAAGATGCATGAGGCTTAAAAGATGACATGTGTAAAATATCTGGACAGTGGAGATCTCGTGTGTTTTTTTAGATAGTAGAATTGAAAATTGCCCAAAACTCAGTGTGCTTGGAAAATGTGTGTACTGAAGGTCCAGTGGATATATTATTGACAAAGCTTGATGCAGGCTCGAGAAATCCCTGATGGAACATCAGTGATATGGAGCAACACTTAAAAGCACAAGCTTTGGAGGAACATGTATGGGATTTGACTCCTGGATCCACCATCTACCTGCGATGATCTTGGGCAAGTTGTGTAACCTCTCTGACTCAATTTCCTTATGCAACAAGTGAAGATAATGACAGTACTCATTTCAGAGTTAAGGTGTTGAAAGGATTAAATGAGATCATGAATGTGAAGCACTTAGCACCATGCCTGCAGTCCATAGTCAAGTTTACTTAATAACTATTAGTTGTTGTTGCTATCATTATCTCTGTTGTTTCACTCATGGGTACGTCCCTTGGGGGGACTTCAAAGCAGATAGTGGCCTCTTTCCAGGGGTTTCCTCTCCTGCCAGAGTAGCTCACTTAACAGCTTCTCTAATGAGCTCAAGACTTCATCAGCAGGACCCTTTGTTTTCCTAGTAACTCTCTGTCAACATGGTTTCTTTCCTGCATCAACATTATACCAATTGCATATTTACTAGCCTGCATGGTGCCCAAGACTATCAATTGCTACAGTGGAGTAAATGATATTCATTGTTAAAACAGGGTAAATGCCTGTTTCCTTTACACAATGGAAGAAGCTGTTATAGGCTGTTAAGTAAATAAGTATAAATAACACACTATAAAATGCTTTACATATGCCTTATCATACTGAACTTCAACACTCTGAAGTAGCTGTTATGGCTGGGTAAATTATATGTGTCTTTAAACACTACCCAAAATACATATTTACATGTACTTAAAGTCCTATGCTAAATAGTCTCTATAGCAACCAGAAAAATACAAAAGCCTTATTAAGCATGCTTTGTAGTATTTTTAGGAGTTTAATCATTAGGAGAAAGCTCATAGGCCATGTAGACACCAGGGAACATGAAGAAAGAAAGTCTTTACAGGAACAAAAGAATGAGGCTGGCTTTGAACCTGGTGGGAGAGAATTTTATTTTTTTTAACTAATAATCACCAAGGGCCTTCTCTTTAGAAGGCAATGCTATGTTTGGGGCACATCAGACACAAATTTGGAACTACAATCTGGTTTCTTAACAGAGAAGAGAGATTCTTCAATTAACACATTCCAGCAAAAGATCACTTTCAAATTTTCCTCTTTAGTGTAAGAAAAGATTTCCTTGTCATTCAGAAATGAAGTAATATGTGATGTCTGTGTTGAACCTGAGTCATACCACTCTTTGAAGGGAAATGCTAGTGGTTTCACTGGGGCAGAGCCATATCTCATCCTTTGATTATTGTATTTTTCCAGATAGTGTATGGTATGCTGCAGTAATAATGTAACCTAGAAATATCGGTGACTCAACACTGCAAAAATTTCTTTCTTGTTCATATAACATGTCAATGCCAGTTGGCAAAGTTTCGGCTCCATACAGTTCCTTGGTGACCCTAGAGAACCCCATCGTCTTGTGATGCCACTGCTTCAACACTTGCTTTCCAGGGCTCTGAAGCAGAGAAGAGAGAATTGAATGCGTGACCCAGAAGCGACACAACTCATTTCCATTCACATCCCATTGGCCAAAACTCATGTCATATGTTCAAATTGATCTTCAGAAAGGACAGGAAAGATAGGGGAGCATGTAGATGATTATGTGAGCATTAAACATGTTTGGGACAAATACTACTTATACATCAGAACTGTGCCAGATGCTTTAAGTTACTTGAATGAACAATAATAATAATTATTATTATTAGGTTTTTTTGAGACAGAGTCTCACTCTGTTGCCAGGCTGGAGTGCAGTGATGCAATGTCAGCTCACTGCAACCTCCGCCTCTGGGGTTCAAGCAATTCTCCTGCCTCAGCCTCTTGAGTAGCTGGGACTACAGGCGCACACCACCATGCCCAGCTAAATTTTTGTAATTTTAGTAGAGATGGGGTTTCACCATGTTGGCCAGGATGGTCTCAATCTCTTGACCTTGTGATCTGCACGCCTTGGCCTCCAAAAGTACTGGGATTATAGGCATGAGCCCCTGTGCCTGGCCGCTTGATTTTATATTCAAAACAACTTTTTAACATGAACTCTGTCCATTCTCTGATGGAGAAATAGGCTGGAGAATTGTAAGTGACTTGTTTAATGTCACCCAAGAAGAGTAGGAAGGGTGAATTTGAAATTGAGGTCAGGATAAGGTGAACATAAGTTACTCTGTGACTTAGCAGTTTCACTCTTAGGTACTTTTTCAGAAACACATACACATGTTCACCTAAAGACATGTTCATAGAATGCTCATAGAAGATCTCCTTGTAATAGCTCTAATGTGGAAACAATTCAATATCTATCTATCAACAATCGAACAGATAAAATGAATGTGGTATGTTAACCCAATGGAATACTATACAATACTGAGAATGAATGAATTATAGCTATAGACAAACATGGATGAATCTCACCAATATTATTTTTAGTAAAGGAAACTAGCCACAAAATAGTTCACGTTGTATGATTCTACAACAAAGCAAGCAAAATTAATGCAGGGTGATGGAAGTCAGGATAATTGTTACATTGAGGCTTGGTAGAGACCAAGGTTACATGAGCACAGCTCCTGTGTTAATTGTAATGTTCATTTATCTGGGTGCAATTGGTGCAAAAGTAAATGCATTTTTGCCATTGAAAGTAATGGCAATTACAAAAACCGCAATTAATTTTGCACCAACCTAATAGTTATATGGGTGTGCTCAGCCTGTGAAGACTAGTCTAGCTGTACACTTATAATTTGGGATATTCCTTTATATATGTTAGACTTCAGTAAAAAAGTCTACTTGAAAAAATGAACTTGCAAAAGCATAAATTATAGACTCAGATCAAACTGAAATCAAGGCCCTGTTTTTCACCACATGGCATTCATCTCTTCCCCAGCCAGATTAAAGCAAAATTCCTCCCCAGCCTTAACCAGTCCAATTTGTTCCCACTCCATTAACACAATCCATCTATCGTGATGTTTTTTTAGAATCACAGTTTAGGCGGAAATTTTCAGTAAATTTGAGAGAAGGGTCAAAGTCAACTACAATTCACACTAATAGTGATTTTGGTGAGATAGTTCTTGTTTATGAAATCAAAGGTAAACTTGAGATCTGGAGACGATCCAGGGAAAGATATGAAGTCCCCTTTCTCCTGAGCTTGAGGAATGAACATGGTCAAGTTCAGAGGAGAGAGAATAAGCCTACATTTAACAAACCCCAAATTAAGGTTCATAATACAGTCTAGGGAGGGGGACGTTTCCATCCATTTCATTTGGAGCCATAATGAAACTCAAAAGTTATTCTTCTCACCCAGCAACAATGAATTACAGCTGAAAGATTAATCCCATTGGTTTTTTTTCCTGCTTTTCCCTATCTACTAACACACCCACCATCAAAACCAGTAATTTAGTGTGGAGCTTTGACTGCCAGCAGACAATACTGTCTTAAGGAAGGCATTAGTGGTAAACCCTTAAGCTGTTGTGTAAGCACCTCCTAGTTGGCAACAGAAGGCTAAACACAAAATTGCAAGATGAGCTTGAATTTAATTTTGCAGCTTTTGTCTGTCATTATGTTATGGCAGTTTTGTGTTCTGGGCTTTACAGCAGCCACAGGACAGGAGAAGGGCTTCTACTCCTAATGGAAAGAGCTTCTCTCCCACCTGCGTGTATCTGGAAGCCATGCTTGTGAG
Source organism: Macaca thibetana thibetana (assembly GCF_024542745.1). NCBI lineage: Eukaryota > Metazoa > Chordata > Mammalia > Primates > Cercopithecidae > Macaca > Macaca thibetana. The sequence continues at coordinate 23,226,243 of NC_065597.1, read as the reverse complement.
ATCATGGTTCTCAAAGACCTTCATCTTTGTCTTTAAAGATCTGTCGGATTCTTAATCAATTGCACTCTTTTTAGATCATGCATCCTTGTAAGACAGTGCAGTTCAATTCAACAAATAATTAATGAGTGGCCACTGTGTGCCAAGCACTAGGTATTTAGATAAACTCTGCCTGGCAGAAGAAACTATAGATACTATCAGTTATTATGTATCATAATGACTGTTAATATAAAAGTTTACTTGGAAGGCCATAAAAGTACAGAGTTTTGGGAGTTTGGCCCAGTTTTTGGTTCCGTATTAGCTGGATTTTGAAGGATGAAGAGATTTCCTGAAAATGCAGATGGAATCTAAAAAATACAGGTGTACAGAAAACTGGAAAAAGAACAGAATATGACAAGCAATGGGGATAAGAAGACAATAGCAGCCATATCCTGATAGTTTTTGTATATGATGCTATTATCATCATTATTATTATCGTTACACTTTCGTCTCTTGATGGCAAAGAGTGGCCATTCAATAATTTTTGAAAGAAGAGTAAAATGGTAAGATTTTATTTTAGAAAGAGAATCTTGGCTACTAAAGAGTATAATAATGATATGTATATTTTAGAAAGGGATGTCAGAAACATAAGGAGAGCTATAAGGAGGTTATTGCAGGAGCACAGGTGTGAGACACTGGAGGCGGGGCCAGGTGCAGTGTGGGTCATGCCTGTAATCCCAACACTTTGGGAGGCTGAGATGGGCGAATTACTTGAGGCCAGGAAAAAAGAGTAATGAAGAAGGGGGCAGGGAGTGGAGGTTACCTGTGTAAAATATGTTGTTTTTTTTCCTTCGGGCAAGAACCTCAAGTCTTCAAAAGCCTACAGGTATCCTGTGGCTCAGGGAGTATACAGAAGTATTTTTTCGTGGGGTGGTGGACAACAGCCAAAGCAGACCATAAGGACAGCAGGACACAGTAAGCTGCGGGAAGGTGCAGAGAAGTTGTTCAGCACTTTGGAGCCCGAGGTTGCTAGGGTTGGGTTGATGGCATGGGGCTGAGCACGAATAAGATGATAGTGAACTGGATAAAGGCATATCTTCTGAACAGAGTGATATCACCCTAGGGTTCAACATTTGGTTCTTGAGGGGTGATAACAAGTTTAGTCGATGACATAGTAATGATGCCCTTGACTTCTCAAGTCCACTCTCAAGTTTGGGATTTATATGATCCCTAAGACAGAGAGTACAAGCTTTCTGGGAACCTCTCATTTTCTCTGCAGCCCTCGGATGTGTGAGCCCAGGAACAGCATAACTTACCACTATGAGATTCTTGTGCATTTAACAGACATCCCACCTGCTCCAGCTACCCGTACAGTGTCTGCAGTGAAATGCAAGTCCCCATTGCCATCCACGGACCATGATCTTCACCATTTCTTTGTCCCATTGTTGACCTGGTGGGAGTTTACAATGATTCAGGAATGTGGTACAAAAGGTAGGGAAGGGAGCGCTCAAAGGGGACTGAGAGCCAATCTTTAACAAGAAGAGATAGGAAAGGTCCTGCTTGCATAGAAGATGATTAGATGCATAGAAGGAGAAGGGAATTCATCCTCTACTGCATTTGGGAAATTGTCCAAGACCTAGTGTTTTAGTCAGGAATATCAGATTAAGGAACACCAACCCAGCTAGTGGAAATCCAGATTACTGATCCCAGAAAGGAGGGACTTGGCTGCTCAATTCTAAGGGAATTAAGGATGTGTTGAAGCCAGGAAGAAATCTCAATGGAAGGATTCCCAAAGTGTATAAACACACTGAGAAGGTCATGCAAACAGACAATCAGGATTTTGGCAGGGTAGGAGGAAAACTGATTGACAGCATCATTAGCCAGTGAATATAAAATTGTGACTTCTTGTTGATTAAATGCATGACTATAGCTCACTGGTACTGATATGCTAGAGTTCCTGATGCATATTTTAGATAGTCCCGAGAATGCTGGGAAATGGGAGCAAGATGAAATAGTTGAAAGAGCAAAACCTTGTGGAACTAACGGAAATTTGAACTTGTACAGATATAATGGGGAACCATCTGACTTTCTTGGTGATTTTTGTCGTCAGCATCCGAGAGAGGCAGGGAAGAGGGGGAGGGCAATAAAATACCAAGGGCTGATGAAAACATCTCCTGAACAAAAGACTTTCCTCCAGTCACTAAATCCTTTTTCAGCATTTCCTTCCCATACCGACCCCATGCTCTGCTTTGCTGGGCCTTTCCCATCGCTTCTAAATAGAAGCAGAATTCATTTTCTACCACAGAGACTTGCAGAGGTTAAGTGAAGTCACACACACCAAATGGCCAGCACAGGGTCTGTGCATAATCAGTCAGTTAAGGATACCGGTTTCCTTTCTTTCCTCTTATTTATGTTCATTAACTTTCATCTTTTTCCTCTTCCTCCTCCTTTTCACCTTTTGAGGGACAATCAAGGCCCTTCAAACTATTGAACTCCAGAGGGTTGTTGTAAAGGGGGCCTTTTATCTGTATACCTTGCTCATTCATTTATTTATTCAGCATGTTTCTACTAAACACGTATTTTGTTCTAGGCACTGTGCATAGCTCCAGGCATGCCCTGGTGAACAAAGAGGATGTACTTTCTGCCCGTGAGAAGCTTCTGATACAGAGGGAAAAACAGACAACTTTAAAGACATGCCAATTAATGCTACAAGTGAGATTAAATAGTCTGCTATATGAGCAAATAAGGGAATACCCACCAAGCTTTGAAGAATATCATGTCTTGGAGATAATGGCCTCTAGGTTAAAGCATGAACAGTTCAGAGAAGGTGTTTTGAATACCCCATCATGTACCAAGCACTGTGCTAGACATTGGAAATACAAAGATGAATATATCATGGTCTGAATGCTCATGTAGAGGGTAGGTTTTCTGTGTTGTTTTTTTTTCCTTTCTGAGACAAGGTTTCACTCTGTCACCCAAGCTATAGTGCAGTGGTGCAATCCCAGTTGACTGCATCCTCCACCTCCTGGGCTCAAGCAGTCCTCCCACCTCAGTCTCCCGAGTAGCTGTGACAACAGGCATGCACCACTCCGCCTGGCTAATTTTTTAATATATTTTTGTAGAGACAGGGTTTCACCATGTTAGCCAGGCTGGTCTCGAACTCCTGAACACAAGAGAGCTGCCTTCCTCTGCCTCACAAAGTGCTGGGATTACAGGCATGAGCTACCATGAACAGCAGACAGTAGTTTTGACAAACAGTAAATATAATGGGTTATTTCAGTAGATTGATTAATTTCAGTAGGGTGTTGTTGAACCCGCTTGGTAGAGATGACATCTGAGTTAATTGTGGACAAATAAGTAGCAGTTAGGGAAAAAAGGATGGAGGGAGAAAATAAGCAGTGTTCTAACAGAAAAGTATAAGCAGGGAATAGAGTCTTGAAAAAGTGAATCTATGATGGATACTCAGTATAGTTGGCATACATAGCTTGAAACTTGGGGCAACAGAATCTGGAAAACCCTCAATGTGGCAATTATAGCAAGCCACGGTCATTTTGGTGAATCACTGATTAGTGGTGGTGATTGGATCATCCTGTGCTTGATAAGGATCACCCTAATACCAGTGTGGAGAAAGCATTGAATTTGAAATCCAAATTAGCACGACCACTATACCAGTGGTACCCACAAGCCTTATGCTTTCCTCCCTCACTCTCTTTGTCTTCTGGGCTGTTAGAAACACAAAATCTAAACCCAGAGAAGGACCACTTGGAAGAGAACAACCTGTAATCTTGGATTTCCCCTGTAGACATCCAGCCTTGGTGTGGATTTATACAGCTGCATTTAGAACTGATGATAGAATTATTGTTTGTTTGGTTTCTTTTTAGCCCTTCCATGACACAAACCAAGAAAAAAAAATCATAATAAAATTTTACAAGTTAGCTGCCACCAAGAATAAACAAGAGAGCACTATAAGAAATGAATCAGAGGCTCTAACTGAATCTTCTCTCAGGACAATAACTCTAATGCAAAGCCGGGGTCTGGGGAGGTCGCCATAGAAAACTCTCCTGGGGCATTTCCGAGGAGAAAGGAAATATTCTCCACCTGTCATCTTCACTTCATGTCCTAATATGTCTGTCGATGTGCAGAGAAAACATAATATGTGGCCTCTGCTCTGAATCAAGGTTTAGATAACCAGGGCCATTAAGGTGTCCCCACGGATCACAGAATTAACCCTCTGTGAACACAGGGAAGCTGCTGCTAGAAAACCACCCGAGGAAAGCTGCCTGATTCTAATCGTGGCTGAGCCCAAGTGTCACTTGCCATTCGGTTCAATTGGTAATATTTTTTTTCTTTCTAAATTACAAGATAACCTTTAAATTGTGTACAGGAGCTCATGACTGCTGTAGATCGCAGGTAATCGGGAGTGATTTCATTTTACCTAGGGACAGGCTGCCTCCTCTGGAGTCTTTGTTCATTAAGCCTCTGTCTCTCTCAGGTTCCCTTTAAGTATCAATGAGGAATACATTCTGTAACAGACGTTGTAAGTTTGCTTTTAGAGTCATCTCCTTTGTTGGTGGATGATCCTTTAGAGCTGGATTGTCCTGGAGCCTCTCACATGTAGAAGGTGAATATACATTCAGTGCATCCTCTGTGCAGTGTCTTGTTTACAGATCACGGAATTAGGCTGACCCCATGACCGCTCCAAAAAGTCACTTGAAAAAAAAAAAATCTAAACTTCCAATCATCTTTTGTTGTTTTCAATTGAAGCAACTTTAATATAACTCTTATAGACCAAGTAATAACATTACTTATCCATTTAGTCATTCATTCATGCATTTATTCATGTTACATAATTATTATATGTCTCCTGTGTGTCAGTCAGTAAGCCTGGCATTGGGAACAATGGTGCATTGGGAGCTTACAATATAGTGGTGAATAGACAGAATTAAACAGGTGATTCCCTTATGCTGTGATAAGGCTATGAAGTGGAGAGAGCAGGAGGTCCAGTCTAGGGACATTGGCTACAGTCTTGAGGCCACAGGAAAGTCTTCTCAGAGAGGTTTATATCTGAGCAGAGGCCTGAAGGTTGAGGGGAGTTTCACCGGCTGAAGAGCTTGTGCAAGGATCTGGAGGTGAGAGGGAAGTTTAGGGAGGCCAAGAATGGAAATTGGGTATGCATGTACGAAGAAAGCAGAGTGGTGGTCAGGTTGTCCAGGAAAAATGGAGATGGAGAAAGATGGCCCATATCTCAAAAGCTTTGCAAACCCTATTAATGAGTGAGGACTTTATCCAGAGGGCTAAAGAGAAGAGAGGAGAGAGATGATCAGATATGCATTTTGGAAAGGTCACTGTGGACATTTTACTCATAGTGGGTGACTGGTCCTCTAAGGATCTGATGTATTTGCAAGCCTGATAAGACCTCAGATACAATCACCCTTTTCCCAGGAACAACCTCTAACCAGCTGCATCCTTTAATTTTAAACTTTTCCTCCAAGAACACCATCCATGCTCTATTCCAATTCTGCAAGTACTGGAATGGCGTCACAGTAAGAACACATCTAAAGAGGGTCATAGCCAAGGGTTTGAAGGCACGACAACAGCATTATTACCCAAAGCCCTAGACCCTAGCCAGAGGCTACTGGTAGGCAGAGGAAGTTTTAGAATTTGTTGTGGCAAAAAATAAATAGTTGCAGTTTTGTCAAGTTCTTTTGCTTTACTGAGAGAAGAAGTTTAAACACTTGAGCTGTGGGTTGTAACATTCCTGACATCAGCCAGAGTCAAGTTAGACGATTGGACTGGGAGTCTCTTAAGATGTGGGTTTGAAGTCCAGTTCTGTCACTTAATAACTTAGACAACTTACAAGATTTCATAGTCTCATCTTTTTCCCCATCTAAATATTGGCATAACTCCTATCCCAAAGATGTTATGGAAATTAAATGACACATGCATAGCATATTGTAAATATTTACTGAATGAATAGGAAAATACTAGGGAAACCTTGGACTCTCTTTCTAGGCTTCGGTCTTCCCATCTGTAAATTGAAGAGGTTGGGTTAGAGGCTTTCAAATTCTTTCCAGCTCAGATATACTGGTTGCTTGATGGCCTATTTGGGATGTCAAATATATGAAAATTTTGTTTGGTACCTGATACATTTCAAGGACAAGATACAAAGAATATTTCTGATGGAAAAAAAATCCTAGTTACTTTTCTGGCACCACTAAAATTGCTCTTATTCCCAAAGCCAGGTGATTAGAAGAATGCTTATTTGCTTCTGTCGTTGACTTTATTTGACTTTCTAGTGAAGACTTGGTCTCATAGGATGAAACTGACAGCAAATTTCCTGTAAGACCACTTTGCCCTGTAGAAAAAAATAATTGATTTATCCTTTTATGTTATCTCATGAAGTACTATTGATGTTCATGCTAAAAACTCTGTGTTTCTTCCTGAGTAAGGACTCAAAAGGAGACGATTCTGAGTACAGAAAATCTGATATTGACTGATGGAGTGAGTGTTTCAGATGTTTGCTGACATATGAAAGGTGATTTGATTTAGAATTTAAGCACCTCTGAGAGTTATGCCCTCTGTATAGCGCCTTTGATGTGTACACATTCCTTCCTTGCTGTGTTTAAAGAATTCATTCTCTCTTAGTAGGTAGACATTGGCATTACTCAGAATTTAATGCTTCTGTTAATTGACCTTTATTTACTGTGATAATGTACCTAAAAATAGACACATGTTCTAAAGATATGACAGTAGAAAGTTTTGGGGACTAGATATTTCATCTATTTATAAATGACAAAAATATACCCCAATCACAATTTAAATATTTCTTGGCCACAGTGAGCTATTATCTTCTATATTGCTGGGGCTGGGTGCCTGGTGTTTTATATATTATCTGTACTTTATTTTTTGATACTTCAGAGAAGGCAGATTGTAATTTGAGCACATAGGATGATCTGGAGGCCTATCCTAAAACATAACCCTCAAACTTTAGGAAACATAGCTGCAAACAAGCTACTCGGGAGAGCAAAAATGTCACCTTCCACCCCATTTTCTCTGGGAGTCTAAGATGACCCCTTTGAAAATTGCTTCCCCAGTATGTAGTCCCATGGCATACACTTTATTATAATCACTTCTTTGATGTCCATCTCTTAGCTTGGGTATTACATTCCCAAGGGGACAGGAGCCCTAGCTTGTTCACCTCTCCTTTCCATTGTTTAATACATAGTAGGTACACAAAATGATTATCCAGTTAGGGGTAATTATTGATTCATTTTGATCATCTGTCTCACTAGAATGCAAGTCCCATGAAATAGACAATTCATGTTTTTAAAATACTTTATTAGAAGACTGCTGGTGATCAGTTGGTGCTCAGTAGCTAGTGAATGAATGAATGAATACACATTAACAAAAACAACCGATTTAAAAAGTCAGAAGGTGATCAAACTGATTAGTTAATACTTAGGCACTTAGACTCCACTACCCAGAATAAATAAATTATGCTAAAACTGGTTGTTTAGGCCATGTAGCAGGGTGCCTTGGCTGGTACCTGTATTCCAAGCTACTCAGGAGACTAAGGAGAGAGGATCCCTTGAGCCCAGGTTCAAGACCAGTCTGGGCAACATAGACCAATGTCTCAATCAATCAATCAATAAAGTAGTCCATCCACCTCTTTATTCTGAATCATCAATATTAGTCTATCTACCTCTTTATTCTGATTCATCAATGCACTTTGTATGGTGATATTTTAAGAATTCTGGCACTAAAATAATTTCTATATTTATTTTTCTTTTTAAAATACCACAGCAATATTGGAGTATAATTGACAAAATAAACTGCACAGATTTGAAATGTACAATTTGATACGTTTTGCTATGTGCATCACACAGTCAAGATAATGAACATCTCCATTACTCTACATGTTGGCGGTTGTGTCCTCTGCAGCCACTCCTTCCCACTAGACCACCACTGATCTGCTTTCTGTCACTATTTATTAGTTTGTCTTTCCTAGAATTTTATGTAAGTGGGATTATACAGTATGTACTCATATTCGTTTGGCTTCTTTCACCCTCATTATTTTGAGATTAATCCACATTGTAGCGTGTATCAACAGTTCATTCTTGTTTTATTGAGAAATATCCCATTGTATGAATATAGCTGTTTGTTTAACCATTTACCTGTTGATGGATATTTGGGTCGTTTCCAGTTTGGGGCTATTACAAATAAGGCTTCTACAAACATTCATGTAAAAGACTTTCTATGGACAAGTATTTTCCTTTCTCTTGGGCAAATATCTAGGAAAAGAATGGTTGGACCATATGGTAGATGTTTAATTTTGTTTGTTTGTTTGTTTTTTGAGACAGAGTTTCACTCTTGCTGCCCAGGCTGGAGTGCAATGGTGCAATCTCGGCTCGCCGCAACCTCCACCTCCCGGGTTTAAGCAATTCTCCTGCCTCAGCCGCCCAAGTAGCTGGGATTACAGGCATGTGCCACCATGCCTGGCTAATTTTGTATTTTTAATAGAGACAGGGTTCTTCCATGTTAGCCGGGCTGGTCTCGAACTCCTGACCTCAGGTGATCCGCCCGCCTTGGCCTATCAAAGTGCTGGGATTACAGGTGTGAGTTGCCACACTCAGCCCGATGTTTAACTGTTTAAGACACCACTAAGCTGCTTTCTAAAGTAGTCATACCATTGTACATTTCCACCAGCAGTTGTGTGGGACTCCTAGTTTTTTCACATCTTTCCCAACACTTGGTATGATCAGTCATCTTAGTTTTAGTCAAGATACTTTTAGAAGTATCTTCTTGTGGTTGTAATCATCATTTCCTTAATGACTAATGACTAATGATGTTGGGTGCCTTCTATGGGCTTATTTCCCACCCATGCATCTTTTTATTTATTGGGTTTTCTTATTATTGACTTTCAAGAGTTCTTTATTTTGGATTCAAGTTCTTTATCTGGCATATGGTTTGGAAATATTTTCTCAGATTGTGGCTTATCTTTTCATTATCCTAACAGTGTCTTTTGATGAGTAGACATTTAAAATTTTTATGAAGTCCTGTTTATCAATTTGTTTATTTCTGGATACTTTTAGAGGAGTAAGAAATCTTTGCATACCCCAATGTCAAAAAGGTTTTCTCTTATGTTTTCTTCTAGAAGTTTTAGAGTTTTAGGTTGTAATTTAGAACTATATGTTTCACCATCTCTGAGCCCAAGACTTCACTGGAAGTCACAGCCAATGTGATAAGACAAATAAAATAAATGAAATATAAAAAATTTAATAAATCCAGGGCTATATTGTTCAAGGTATAGATTTAATATTTTTGGATGTAGATATCCAATTGTTCCAGTACCACTTCAAATAGAGCATACCCTTTGCCCACCTAATTGCCTTTGCACCTTGTAAAAAATCAGTTGCTTGTATCTTGAAGTTTTATTGTAAGTCTTGAAATCTGGGAGTGTTAGCTCTCCAGACTTACTCTTTTTAAAAGTTGTATTAGCTAATTTAGGTCCTTTGCATTTCCTTATAGCTTTTAGAATGAGATTTTTCAATTTCTATTAAAGAAACCACACTGGGATTTTGATTTGGGAGAACTGACATCTTAATCGTATTGGAGTTTCTGACCTATGAACACAGCATAGTATATATTTCCATTCATTTAAGTCTTTAATTTGTCCAGCGATGTTTTACACATGTTAGGGTACACATCTTTTACATCTTTGTCAGATTTGTTCCTATGTATTTCTATTTTGAAATTTAATTTTTAAAATTTCAATTTCCAGGGTTATTTTCCCCCAGCTTTATTAAGGTCTAATTGACAAATAAAATTGTGTATATTGATAGTAATGTTTGGATATATGTATGGATTACGAACTGATTAAATCAAGCTAATTCACATGTCCATCACCTCACATCCTTACTATTTTTGGTGGTGAGAATATTTAAGATTGACTTTTTTAGTGATTTTAACTATACAGTGTGTTGTTATTAACTGTAGTAGCCATGTTGTACAATAGTTCTTTAGTGCTTATTCCTACTGTTGAACTGATACTTTGTACACTTTAACCAACATCTCATCCTCCCATCTTTTGCCCCCAGTCCCAGGCAGCCATCATTCTACTATTCTCTGCTTCTGTGAATTTGACTTCTTAAGATTGCACCTATAAGTGAGATCATACAGCATTTGTCTTTTGTGCCTGGCTTAGTTCACTAAGCATATCATGTTGTTGGAAATTACAGGATTTTCTTTTTTTTTTTTTTAAGGCTGGATAGTATTCCATTGTACATATATACCACATTCTCTTCATCAGTTGACGGATATTTATGTTAATTGTATATCATGACTATTGTGAATAATGCTGCTATGAACATGGGAGTATAGCCATCTCTTTGAGATATTGATTTCATTTCTTTCGGATATATACCCGTGGTGGAATGTGGAATTGCTGGATCATGTGGTAGTTCTATTTTTCATTTGAATTAGTAATATGTAATGTTTGAAGAATCTCCATACTGTTTCTCATAATGGCTGCACTAATGTACATTTTCACCAATAGTATACAGGGGTTTCATTTTCTCCACATCTTCACCAACACTTACTTTTTGGTCTTTTTGATACTAGCTATTCTAACAGGTGTGAGGTGATATCTCATTGTGGTTTTGATTTGAATTTCTCTGATGATAAGCCATAAACAGCATATTTTAATATACCTGTTGAACATTTGCATGTCATCTTCTGGGGAATGTCTATTCAGGTCCTTTGCCTCTTTTTAAAATTGAGTTGATTTCTTACCGTTGAGTTGTTTCAGTTCCTTATAAATATTGAATATTAACCCCTTATCAGATACATTGTTTGTAAACATTTTCTCCCATTCTGTTGGTTTTCTGTCCACTCAGTTGATTGTTGCCTTTGCTTTGCAGAAGCTGTGTAGTGTAGCTGATGTAATCTTATGTGTCTGTTTTTATTTATGTTGCCTGTGCTTTTAGGTTCAAATTCTCCCCCAAAAGTTGCCAAAACCAATATCAGGAAGCCTTTCCCCTATGTTTTCTGCTGCAAGTTTTACAGCTTAAGTCTTATGTGTTTTTATTTGAATTGGATTTTATATATGGTGTGAAATAAGGGTGCAATTTCATTCTTCTGCATGTGGATATATAATTTTCCCAACACTACTTATTAAAAAGACTGTCCTTTCCACATTGTATGTTCTTGGGAACTTGGCCAAAGACCAATTCACTATAAATATGTGAATTTATTTATAGGCTTTCTATTTTGTTCCATTGGCCTACATATCTGTTTTTATACTGGTATCATATACTGTTTTGATTAGCATACCTTTTCAGTATATTTTGAAACCAGGGATTGCATCGAATCCATGGATTGCTTTGGGGCACTTTACAAATACTAATTCAAATCCATGAACATAGATATCCTTGCATTTATTTGTACTGTTTTCAGTTTCTTTCATCAGTGTTTTATAGGTTTTAGCATACATGTCTTTTATCATCTCGATTAAATTTATCTCTAAATATTCTGTTTTTGATTCTATCATAAATGGTATTTTCTTGATTTGTTTTTCAGATAATTCATTGTTAGTGTAAAGAAATGAGAATTTTTGTAGGCTGAATTTATATTCTGCAGCTTTACCAAATTTGTTTATTAGTTCCAACATTTTTTGGTGGAGTCTTTATAATCATGTCATCTGCAAATAATAGCGATTTCACTTCTTCCTTTCCAATTTGGATGCACTTGTATTTCTTTTTCTTGCCTAATTGCTTGGCTAAGACTTCCAGTACTGTATTAAATAGACTTTGGGAAAGTAGGCATGTTTGTTCCTGATCTTAAAAGAAAAACTGTCAGCTTTTTCTCCAATGAGTATGATGTTAGCTGTGGACTTACTGTATATGGCCTTTATTGTGTTGAGGTATGTTCCTTCTATAATCTGTTGAGAATTTTTTATCATGAAATAATATTTATCAAATGATTTTCCTGCATCTATTGAGATGATCATATGGTTTTTATACTTCAGTCTTTTAATGTGACATACCACATTTCTTTATTTGTATACGTTGAACCATTCTTGCATCCTAGGAATAAATTCCAGTTGATCACAGTGTGTGATCCCTTAAGGTGCTGCTGAATTTTGTTTACTAGCATTTTGTTGAGGATTTTTGCTGCCTTTCTAAAATAAGTGTGGAAATGTTCTTGCTGTCTAATTTTTGGAAGAGTTTGAGAAGGCTTGGCATTTATCTTTTATTAATGTTTTGTAAAGATCACCAGTGAAGTCATCAGGCCATGGGATTTTCTGTGTTGGGAGTTTTTAATTACTGACTCAATCTCTTTGCTCATTATTGGTATGATTAGATTTTTAATTTATCACAATTTTAGTAGGTTGTATGTTTCTAAGAATTCAGCTTTTTATTGATGGTATATAGAAATACAATTGAGTTCTGTACATTAATTTATGTGCTGCAACTTTATTAATCTGATTTTTAGTTGTAGCCCTTTTTTGTGAATTTCACCAGATTTTTTTTTTTTTTTTTTTTTTTTTTTTTTTTTTTTTTTTTTTTTTTGAGACGGAGTCTCGCTCTGTCGCCCAGGCTGGAGTGCAGTGGCGCGATCTCGGCTCACTGCAAGCTCCGCCTCCCGGGTTCACGCCATTCTCCTGCCTCAGCCTCCCGAGTAGCTGGGACTACAGGCGCCCACAACCGCGCCCGGCTAATTTTTTGTATTTTTAGTAGAGACGGGGTTTCACCGTGGTCTCGATCTCCTGACCTTGTGATCCGCCCGCCTCGGCCTCCCAAAGTGCTGGGATTACAGGCGTGAGCCACCGTGCCCGGCCAGATTTTCTATGTAGAAGATCATGTCCTGTATTAATAAAGATATTTTTCACTGTTTTTCAACTGGATGACATTTTTGTCTTTTGCTTTCCTTATTGCATTGGCTACAGTATCTAGTAGAACACTGAATTTAAGTGGTCAGAGTAGATATATTTTCTTATCAAAGGGAGAAAAAAATATCACACTTAATTTACCATTAAGTGTGATATTATAGACTACTCATGCATACTCTTGAGCAGGTTGAGAAAGTTGGGGCAATTTGTTTTCCATCTCTTTTGGATCACTGTCCTTCACTGACCAATACCCAGTGTCTTGCAAACCATTCTTTCCTATGTCTGTTCTTTGGTTGTTTTAGGAAGGAGAATAAATCAGGTATTTTTTACTCCACCTTGCCTGGAAATGGAAGTTCCTAGGTCTACTCTAAATATTTTTTAAATAAAAATAGAAGACTTTAAATTCTTATAGCAGCCACATGATTGATTAGTTTATTTTACTATGTAGAGAAAGTTTTGTTCCTCATGACAAAAAAACATGAAGGCACATATCTGGTTGATATTGTAATGTTGGACTGAATGATTGATTGGGTCATTCAGTAACTATTTGTTATATGCCTACTACGTAACAGTGCCAGGTAGATTTCCAGGCCCTGGAGATTTGTCTATAGACAAAGACGGTAGGTTTTGCTGGAGTGGAGCTTTCACTCTGGTGCAGGAGACAGTAGATTATTACACAAGTAAACACATAGGTAAGATAATTTCAGATAGTGAAGACCATTGTGCATCTAACTGCTGTTTCTGTTAAAAGTCATTCTGTTTCTAAAACTTTGTTTTAGAGAGAATGACTGGGAAAAGGAAATACCTTAGAGCTGTCATCTGAGGAGTCCTCTATGAAGAGATGACATTTGAGCTGAGACCTAAATGATGAGAAAGAACCTGTTACTCCAAGTTTTGGGAGAAGAACATTCCACACATCAAAATAGATAAAGACCAAAAGGATTTAGGCTGGATAAAGAATTTAAAGACAGAAATACTCCCCTCACAAAGAAAGAGTAAGAGCCTAATAAAAAGGGACTGTAAATATATATAAGAACCATGCTATAGATTATTTATAACAATATTCTCAGGGTAATCATGAATAAAGCATTCTCATAGAGCTTTGCAGGTTGTTCAAACAGACATTGGTCTGCCACCTGAGCCACACTGGTTCGGAAGGAATTTGAAAATAGCCCTAGATTTAGGTGTGTGCAGTAACGTACTAGAGTTGGCTTGGGTGGGCTCCCCAGAGCCAATTTTGGGCATCTTTTCTTAACTCATATTCAATGATGTCACCTTCATAGCTTGAAATCAACCACGGTGGGAGTATCTACACCACAAAAATGGCAAATTTTACAAATCAGGCTTTCCCTCCCCCAGAAATCTCATTATTAAACATTTATTAGCACACTACTATATAACAGCATTTATCAGCACAACAGTACATAATCAGTACTCTCTATATAATTATTAATATATATATTCCTATAGATCGCAGTCTATAGCCTCTAAGAGTAAGACAAAACATAATTTTATATGTAATAACATAATTATGTACCTAAGAAAGAAGAAAGTTATGCCAATTATAATTTTGAGATTCCATGGACAGAGGTAACATCCTACTTTCAACTATGCTAAAAATGTGAAAAACCTGAACTTTAGAATTGAAGAAATACAGCATTACTTAAGCTCATTATATAGAAAATGCTGTATAGTTTTTTTTTATGCATTGGTCATTCACATAAAATGCCTAGCTCTCATTACAAGTCCAAAATTTAAAAAAAATCAACAACAATACAGTTTTTAGAGTTTAACAAAAGTATGTGAACTTAGTAAGTCAAATTCATAATGTAAGTCAAGATTTTGGGACCTTATGTGGACAAATTAAAAAACAGCCTCCCTTTCACCTACTATCGCATGGGACTTGCTGCTTTTTATTGATGTATGATTTATTTGTCTGTTTTTCCCAAATAGACACTAGCATGCTTGAGGGCAGAATTCCTCCATGTGATATTTTTCTTTATATTTTCAGTATTGAGATAGTTGCCCAGCTCATTGTAAGTGATCAAGAAATGTCAAGTAAAATAATAATAATAATAATAGATAAGTAAATACATTGATTTATCTCATCTATCTATCTGTCTGTCTGTCTATCATGACTCCTAACCAAGGCATATTCATGTTTGGGTATACTATTACACACACAGATGGTAGCATGAAGGTTCTACTTTTACAGATCTTTCATTATGACTTATCAGTCAGATACATTGTACAGTAACCTCTTTTCTCTGGACAGTCTCACCAAAGAGTCCAGCACACAGTGCTGGTCATGTAACCCAATTGGTAGGCTCAGATATTTCTGACAAGTTAGTTGAGTATAAACTTAATAAAAACCTGATTGTATTGACTACATCAGTGGCCTGCTCTGATGACATTCGGACATTCTGACATGAGTAGATTTGTCCTTCCTTGCTTTTAAGGACTGGATGCAGGTGAAAGTCTCCAGTGAACCTCTGTATCTGCAGCTGCCTAACAAGCTATGAGAAAGAGTCTTAGGGTACCTCTTCTCAGGCACTCTGGTTCAATGTAAAAGAAAGTGACCATTACTACCAGGTACCAGCCAAGCACGTCACTTTGAATAGATCCATTTGGACAAGATGGCTTCTTTCCTTTTCTTTTTTCTAGAAGCTGAAAATATCCCCTGATAGCTTAACAGAGAAGAATATATTGTACTCATGTATTTACACAGAGGAGAAGATTTTCCTCATTGTACTTGCAATTGCGTCTTGTGTGATGACCTCCATTTTCATAATCCTTCATGGAGTATCATGATTTAAAAAGCTTTCTCTCCCTGCTGTTTCTGTTAAAAGGTTTTCTGGTGCAATTCCTGGAAAGTCAAATTCTGCATTTAAATGTTGTATTTTCACAGATATAATATAAAAGAGGCCATACTTCTGCGTGTTTTTCTTCCTGGGAGAGTAGCAAGCAATTCCACCCTTCTGCGTATATTGTTAACCAAGCTGTAAGAGTGTACAGCAGCTTTAATAGCAAAGCAATTGTGATTACTTCTTGCTCATAATTATATTTATTTGCTCACATATGTCCAAAAACGCAAGCATTAGTCAGACTGTATGGGTATGTGTTTGTGCAAGGAAAATCATCCAGTGGGTTGACAGTGAGGAAAATAGCTTTTAGCCTCTTAGGTCTCTCCCATCACGGACACTCCCAGAGACTGTCGGAGCTTACTTAGTTTTTGCTTTCATGCTTCTAAAATCGATTGCATTTGGAAAGCAGGGTGATTTATTATGAGTGATGGATTTGCATCAAAATAATCAAAATATTAGGAGGTGCATATAACAAGATACATGTCTGTGATCCTAAAGAGAAAAGAGTTAAGAAATACCATGGTTCAAAGCAGCTTTAGAAATGGCAGTTGTCCCATCCAAGGAAAGGATGTATGCTGCTTCTCAGGGAATGTAGAGGAAAATAGGAGGGTTAGGCATGAGAAAGAATTTTAGATCTGCATTTTTGAACTGTCCCTAAGGAAATGGGACAGTGATAGAAATAGCATTGGCTTTTTGTGAGGTGGATGAGTTTGGGTCCTGGCTGGGCCATTTATAGCTCAAAAGAGTTTGGAGAAGTTACTTTACTCCTCTGTGCCTTCATTTTCTTTTCTTTCTTTTTTTTTTTTTTGAGATGGAGTTTTGCTTTTGTTACCCATGCTGGAGTGCAATGGCACCATCTCGACTCACTGCAACCTCCACCTCCTGGGTTCAAGCAGTTCTCCTGCCTCAGCCTGCCATGTATCTGGGATTACAGGCACATGCCACCACACCCAGCTAATTTTGTATTTTTAGTAGAGATGGGTTTCACCATGTTGGTCAGGCTGGTCTCAAACTCTTGACCTCAGGTTATCCGCCCACCTTGGCTTCCCAAAGTGCTGGGATTACAGACATGAACCACTGTGCCTGGCCTGTGCCTTCATTTTTTATTACTAGAATGGAGGTAGCAATGCCAAGCTTATTGAGCTATTTTTAAATTTATTTAAATGTTATAAATATTTAAAATCTCTCATGAGATTATACAAACTCCTTGCAAGCAGCCACTGAAAGTGGGCCGCTGCAGTAGCCTCAGAACCTGGAGTAATTCCTGGAACATCATACTCAGTGAGTATTTCTTTTTAAGTAAATGAATGTAAATTACTAGATATGCACACAACTCAGAACTCAGACCATTGCACTGTATTATTTTCCTATTCTGCTGTAATAAATGACCACAAACTTCGTTATGTAAAAACCACAAATCTCTTCGTTCTGGAGGTCACAAATCCTAAAAATTAAGGTAGTGTCAGGGTTGCAATTTTCCAGAGGGTCTAAGGAGAGAATCACTTTTTTTTTTTCCTTTTCCAGCATCTAGAAGCCATCTGCACTTCTTGACTCATGGCCCCCCCTTTCAGCTTCAAAGCCAGCAGCCGAGCATCTTCAAACCTCCCTCTAAATCTTATTCTCCTATCTCCCTCTTGTAAAGATCCTTGTGATTACATTGAATACACTGACTAATATGGGAGAATCTCCCCATCACAAGATCCTTAACGTAATCACATCTGCAAAGCTCCCCCTTTTGCCACATAAGGTAGCATATTCACAGGTTCTTGGAATTAGAATGTGGGCATCCTTGGAGCATCATTATGTCTACCCCCAAGTATCTATTGTGGAGTAAAACCTGCCTATTTATTATCACCATTTCATTTTATTGCCTGTTGAAAACTCCTATTGAAGACTTTCCTAAGAAGTAATGGGCCAAACTTCCAGATTCCCTTTTCATTTCCATGGCAATGGTCCAAGGATGCCAGACACCAGCCATGACCCTTCAGGGCTTGACAGTGATTCATCTCACTTGCAGTTGGACTTAGGAGGGCCTTTTGTTGGGGATGAAGAAGTTTTCAGCAACCAACAGAAGCATGCAACTCCATCAATATTTGTGGATTAAATGAATAAATGAATATTCAGAAGGTAACAGTCTACCTTCGAGGGTCATTTCTGAAGACAAGAAATGTCTTGTAGAAAATTCTTTGTAATTGACAAAAGAGCAACATACATCAGTTAGCATATACTTCCAGGGACTCATTTATTTTAAAAAATGTGGTGGTGGCTTATATGCCTTTCTTCCCTTGGGCTGAAACATTTTCAAACACAGTGGTTGAGTCCTTAGTGCCTGAAGCTTGTTAGTGCCCACCAAATAGTTGTGAAATAGAATTGAGTTATGTAAATCATCAAATAATTCATGGAAAAGCCAAGATCTCATACAAGATTTAGGCCGGCAAAAAGTTAAAGGTCCACTAAATTCAGTCTTTCAGCTAGTACCTACAGTTTTTCTGACCATGCAGTTTAAAAATCATCTATTAAATTTCTTCTATGGTGACACTAGAACAAACGAGGTTTCTATATTTGGCAAATTTGGTGGGAAGTTCTTTATTACACTGAATCAAAATGATCTCTCTATACTGTCTGTGCATCCAGGTCTGGTCTTTGTCTCATATGTCACTCCGCTTGAGACTGGCTGCCTTTTCTTTGTACTCTGGTATAGCTCACATCTCTCCTATAGCTTCCATAATGTCAGATTTCAAGGGGCTATTTTTGCATTTCTACCACTAGACCACAAATTTCCTAAAAGCAGATTTGTTTTGTCTTTGAATTCTCAGAGCCGAGCAGATTGCAAGATCTATAGCACAGGCAGAGTCCACTTTGGTTGAATGAATGCTACAGGTAATTAAGCATAATGGAACAAGCCCAAGACATTCAGTAAAGAGAATTGGGTTTGAGGTTTAACCATGCTACTTTTGAACTATGTGAATTGGGCAAGGCAGTTCTCCTCTCCCAGTCATAGATTCCTGTGATTTTATGGCAACCACATGGGGTTGTTTTGAGGATTAAATGTGTGAATTATGGGAATGTATCATGCAAATGGGAAGGGTTGTCTCAGTGTCCTTGAAGCCACATAGAACAGATCTAATCCTTTTCTATTTGGCAGCCCTTCAGATATTCAAGGCAAGAGATCTCACACTCCATATCCCAAGCTTACTCTCTCTATATATATAGATATAAAATAACTGACTGTGAGGTATCCGGAATTAAAGTTCTAAGTTTCAAATATCTACTGTGCCACTTATTAGCTCTGTGTCCTTGGGAAAGGCACTTAACTTCTTCATGCCTCAGTTTCCCCCTCTGTAAAAAGTGAAATAAAAATAAGGCCTATCTCAAGTCAGTGTGAGGACTGGATAAGATATTGCATGTCAAAGCTTAGGACAGTGCCTAGCACATAGTAGGCAATCAATTATTATTATTATACTTATGCTTTTCCCTCAGCGTTCATGTCCCTAATTTCTTCTACAATTGAACCTTTGTTTTCAGTCATTACTCTTTAAGAATAGCAAATAATTTTTTTTTTATCTCGTAAATACTTCAACCACAATTGATGTCCAATGGCTGCCTTGCGTTTGGGTTGGGAAGGACTCTGAGGTTCTGTGTGGGTTCAACAGGAAAGAATGTGAAAACAGACTACTGATATTTTACAATGATAGAGAAACAGTAACACTCATGTCCCAAATATGCTGATCTCATTTCTTTGCAATTCTAAGTAAACTGAATTTTTTTTTTAATTGCCTACGGCGGACTGCATGCCACACTAAATTTCCTAAAGGTTAGTTTGAAGAACATGAGAGGTAAGAAGTCCCTGACTTGTGACTCCTTCCTCCTGTTAAATGCCAGGCACTCTTTTAGATGTTGTTGCTACAGTGCTCTTTTCGGTATCATTCATACAAAGGAGAATAAGTTCATGTGGGGCAAGAGGGAATTAACTGAAGAAATACATTGGAAGGTAATTGCAAAGAGTGATAAGTACCAAGTGAAAACCAGAATGAGAGACTTGGACAGTGTCTGGGGAGCAGGGAAGGGATGTGTAATTTAGATTGAACAGTATAACGGAAGGACTTCTTGAGTAGTGAGATTTGAGTGAGAAGGGTCCAGTTTTGTATTGGCTGCTTTAACAAATGGCTTAAAACAACATAAATTTATTTTCTTATAGTGCTGTTGGTCAGACACAGGTCTCACTAGGTCCAAATCAAGATGTTATCAGGGCCATGACTGTTTATGGAGGCTCCAGGGGAGAATTCATTTCCTTGCCTGTTTGAGCTTCTTTTGACCACCTATCATCCTTGGCTTGTGGCCCCTTCCTCCATGCTTACACCCAGCAATGGTGGGTCTATCTATCTTCCTGACTCTTCCTCTCGTGTCCACTTTTAAGGGGTCTTATAACTACATTAAACCCCCTTGAACAAATCAAGCTAATCTCCTTCAGGTCTTTATGTCATTCATATTTGCAAAGTCTCTTTTTCTTTGTGAGGTTGTATCTTCCCAGGTTCTGGGAATCAGGACATGGACATCATTGAGGACCATTATTCTGTACACCACAGTTATAAGGGTATATGGGGCAGAGCTCACCAGGTAAAGACACCAGGAAGAGCAAAGGCTCTTGGTACCTTTAAAAGAAAGAAAGAAAGAAGACCAATGTTTCAGTAGCCTTGTAAGCAAAGAGGGTGGCAAAAGAAGTCATGTTGGTTACCATTTACTAAGGAATTACTATGTGTCTGTCACTTGGTAAGCATGTTTTATATATTATTTCATAGATTCTCATGGCAACCCTATGACAAAGGCAGTATTATTCTCTTCCTTCTACCTGATGAGAAAATGGTAGCTCAGAGGCGAATATATGTCCCTAAGATCACAGAACTAATATCTAGTGAAGGTAAAATATGAATCCAAACACTCTACGGGTGTTTTTTCTTGACCACAATACTCTTCTGCTCCCCATACCTATAATGAATGTGCTTAGAAGTAGATCTCAGTGGAAACTTAGAGGGGGTGGTCTGTGGTTATTGGTGAGCTTGGCGCCTACCTTGGCTTCGGTCTTAAGTGTGCTTTGAAAACTTTCTCACTGATTTCGAGCTCCAGGCAGGGACATTTTCCTGAGAAACAACAATGAATTGAGAAAGAGAAAAGTAGCTGCTAACAGCCAAGAGCTGATCTAACATGAAAAACTGGCCCTTTGTAATTCTGGGAACTGGCCTGACACTCAGAGCAGCCCTGGTGTTCTTCTGTTGCACATGAAAACTTTTATGCAACACCAATGTCTGTGTGACCATGACAGGGTCAGGCAAAAACAAGACCACTCTGTAATCATGTCTCAGCACAGACAAAACATGTGTTGTTCAAAAATACAACATGAAGTACCAACCATCAAAATACTAACCATCCGTCTTTTCCCAGATAATTTGGTGACTTCAGCTTTCTTACCAATCACAGCTGAAACCTGTTGTCTGTCCCCTCATAGATCAGATGTGCTAAGATATACAATCATAGAATTGCCTCCACTTCCTCACAGTGCCTAATAGAGAGCAAACTCTCACTTTCTTGAATCTGCTTCAAAATCACCTCACACAAGCCCAAATCCTGTAAGTTCTTTCTAGTATCTTGTTACTGAGACAACACGTGGCCCCCTTTGGTGTGGTTTTCTCAAATTCCAACAAGCCAATAAACTTAACTTGGTTTTACAGGTGTGTTTCTGGGTGTCCGGCTGGCGGGTATTGTCAGTCAAGAAACACAAATGCATGTAACATCACCCACATCCCTAATATTCTTCTCTGCGTTGTTGGGAGCTATTACAGGTTAGGGTGAGGTCCTATTGTGACAAAGGCACAGAATGCAATTTGGTGACAAACTGCAAGGAACAGAGTGCTCAGAGTACTGGACAATATGCAGGGAGACAGAATTTATGGTTCAGTTCTCGAGTCTACATGAGTGACCTCAGGCAAGTTGTTTAATCTCAGCCTCTGTTTTATCATCATTAAAATTAGCATAACGATGGCCGGGCGCGGTGGCTCAAGCCTGTAATCCCAGCACTTTGGGAGGCCGAGACGGGCGGATCACAAGGTCAGGAGATCGAGACCAGTCTGGCTAATACGGTGAAACCCCGTCTCTACTAAAAAATACAAAAAACTAGCCGGGTGAGGTGGCGGGCGCCTGTAGTCCCAGCTACTCGGGAGGCTGAGGCAGGAGAATGGCGTAGACCCGGGAGGCGGAGCTTGCAGTGAGCTGAGATGCGGCCACTGCACTCCAGCCTGGGCGACAGAGCGAGATTCCGTCTCAAAAAAAAAAAAAAACAAAACAAAAAAATAGCATAACGATGTATCAGTTTACAGAAATGTAAAAAGTAAATGAGGTAATCCATGGAAAGAACTTAGCACAAAGCCTGCCATGTAGTCAGCATAAGATAAATGAGGGCTGTTTGTTTATTACAAATACTTACTGCAGAAAAAAAGAGATTTGCTAGACATGGCATAATCAGGAGTGCCCAGCTGGAGAAAGAAGGACTTAAGAAGAGGTGCGTAAAGAATAGGGAAGCCAATACAAAGAGAGGAGGCACTGCAGCTTCCCAAAACAGCACTGGAAGTCCTCAGTGATTGAAAGAGACAGAGAGCCATTCCTCTGAACCATTCTCTAGCCAAGTCCCTGGGACCATACACCCCTTCTACGAGCATGACCAATTCAACAGATTATGTTTCAGACTTTATCATAATAGTCAAGCCTCTGAGTCTTTGGAAAAGGAAAAATGTCCTAAATAATAAGAGATTATTTGAACTGAAGTGGTTTAGTGAAAACATACAAAAAAATGCAACATGGTTTGGGACTGAGAAACACTTGAATTCATTTCTTGGCTCTTGCTTTGCAACATCGAGCAACTCACTTTCCATTCCTGCACCTTCCTGAGTTCTCTGGCAAAAAGGGATGGATACCTGCAATTCAATACTGTTGACTTTTTGAAGGAGAGAGTTTAGCATATTGGATATGTAAAAGTATAGTATTTGTGGTGGTGATGGTGGCCATGACGATGGTAGCCCTGGTGGTGCTGATGGTGATGGTAGTGGTGGTGGGATGGTGATGGTGATGGTGATGGTGATGTTTGTGGTGGTGGTATCTCTGATGGTAATGACGATGATGGTGGTGATTGTATGGTTGGTGGTAAAGGTGGTGGTGATGTTGGTAGTTGTGAGGTGGTAATGGTGAAGGTGGCGGTAGCATGGGTGGTAATGATGGTGATAGCATTGGCAATAGTGATGGTAATGGTGGTATTGGTGATTACGGTGGTGCTGGGTGGTGATGGTGATAGTGGTGGTAGTCCTCGTGGTGGTGATGGTGGTGGTGATGGTGGTGGTGATAGTGATGGTGGTAGTCATAGTCCTGGGGGTGATGATTGTGATGGTAGTGATGGTGGTAGTCATAGTCCTGGGGGTGATGATTGTGATGGTAGTGATGATGGTGGACTTACCCTACACTCGAAAGTATGAACTGAACTATTATCTTCATTCAACTGAAAGTTGTCAACTTGACAATTTTCTATTCTTTAAACTTCATCTCCCAGTAACCTGTGTTATCCATACATATCATAGATGGAGGCAACAAGAAAGAAAAGAAGGAGGTGTACAATAAAGAGAGATAGTGAGGGCTGCAGCCTCAGTCCTTCCTTTATAATTTTTCTTTTAAAATTTTTTATTCTTAATTATGAGTATCTATTAGCAGTATATATTTAAGGGGTACATGTGATGCTATTTTTGGCATTAATACCAGTATCTTCTGGTCCTTTCTGGGACCTAAGCTCAGACACTATTTCTCACCCTCTTAGAGGTACCCTGTTACTTCTGAGTGGAGCATTTTCTTATTGCTAAATCTTTTTAAAAGCATCATTATACCTTTATTAGCTCTACTTTCCTCCTTCCCTCCATCTACTCCCAGGCTGCACTTCAAGTGTTCCAGGGAGATAGGCCCTTCTTTTACCATGGAAAAAGCCTGGACCAAACCCATTCTTGCAGCACCTGAAACTGCAATGTCAACTTCAGCATGAGGTGTACGAGAATTCCTAGTGAATCACAATGCTTATGAGTGGTAAACCTTGACTTTATTCATCCGATGCTGAAGCAAGTCACATGCTGCTATCTGTCCTCTAACTTTTTTCCTCCTCCAGAATATAATAAATTAAACATAGTATGAAATGCAAAAAGGTTACATTGAGACATATACTATTTGAAGGTTTAATTCATTTTTCTAGTGTATAAGACACAAGGCTATTAAATTTTTAAAGCAGTGATCTCCTAAACTCTCTACTTTATGAGGGCTTTCTTCATAAAGATAAATGGTTTCCTTGCCAAATCAAATGCAGATTTGAAACAAATTAAGTTAATGTTCAATGGTACAAGGTAGAATGGATGGGGGAGCTGTTTTATTTTGCATTGTAATAACCATACACACCTAAATCAATAGCTGTGGAAAAAAGGCAATAATATCACATAACTGCAGGAAATGAAATATAGTGGTTGGGTAGGGGGGAACAGGCTGCAAAAAGAAAGGGTTTGTATTGGAATAATGACATTTCATTAAACAGGGAAGGAGTGGTATTGAAGAGAAGTCCATAGCAGTAAATTCTATTTCTTATAATAACACTTGAGACGAGTTAAAGTTGGCTGGGTATTGTGATAAAGGATAATGCCGCCGTCCTTTTGTGCATTGTGCTATAATTTTATGTTTAAAGAAAACCTGAGATATTAAAGAGGCAGCACATGTTTTCTCAGTGTGTCCTTATTCTTCTAATCTTTTTCTTAATTTGGTACAAGATCTTATGATCTGTCTGGAAGTCATTACTTGGATAAGGAAGGCAGTCCTAGGTTTAAAAAAGTGCATTTGAATGAAGTCCAATAAGCATTCTTATTCTTTTTAATTTTTTTTTTTTTTTTTTTTGGTGGAGGGGCAAGGCAGAAACAAAAGGATTTGCTATTAATGAAAGAGGCTCTTTCAACTGTTATCAGAGAGAAAGTCATTCCCAGAGTTGGTAGTTTTCAACATATACCTATGATTCCAACATTCTCTTCCTCCAGGCACAGCCCCAAATGGGCACAGCTTGTTTGAAATCAGCCTTCAGGTTGTGAAAGCTGGAGAAGGACACCTGTATGTTTCTGTCTCTCTGGACCTCTTTCTGTTCTCTTCGTTGGAAGGAACAGAAGCACTTTCTCAATCTGGCACCTATGTGCCCACCCCCCCACCACAACCTTCCAAAGCTGGGCCTACAGGGGTGCTTGTAGGAAAAGCAAGGTACCAGAGGGGTCACCTCCTCTAGGAAGCCACCTTTGCCCTCTCCAGTTAGATGAACTGTTAGTCTCCATTTATAGTGCTGCTTTGAAGTGGGAAGACAGTACTATGCATTTTACTATATTATCCCAAATAATGGGACATGTGATGCCTGTGAAATGGGAAGCAGATACCACAGAGGTGAAGTTTATGGGCTCTAGAAGACTAACCTCAAGGTTAGTCCTCAAGGACAAAATAGTGTCTGTGACCTTCAATAGCTCTGCAATCTTGGGAAATTTCCTTAAACTCTGTTCTTCAGTCTTTTCATCTGTAAAATCGTACCTATCCCTCCAGGATGTTGTAAGGCTTAGGTGAGAAAATGCATGGAAAGAATTAGCACAATGTCTAGCATGCAGAGTATCTGACAGTTGTTATTGGCATTGGTATCGTTATCTTCATTATTAAGAACCTTGTGAATCATGGTTCTCCCTCATTTATTTTTTATTTTTTGAGACAGAGTCTCGCTCCGTAGCCCAGGCTGGAGTGTAGTGGCGCAATCTTGGCTCACTGCAACCTCTGCCTCCCAGGTCCCTGTTCAAGCAATTCTCCTGCCTCAGCCTCCCAAGTAGCTGGGATTATAGGCATGTGCCACCATGCCCAGCTAATTTTTGTATTTTCAGTAGAGACAGGGTTTCACCATGTTGCCCAGGCTGGTCTGGAACTCCTGACCTTATGATCTGCTTGACTTGGCCTCCAAAAGTGCTGGAATTACAGGTGTGAGCCACCGCACCTGGTCTCTTCCCCATTTATATTTGAGAAACTTGAAGTTCAGCAGAGCAAACAGCACATAGAAGGCACTCAACAAAATGTCCTTCCTTCTCTTTATACCGTCCACTTTCTCCAGTGTGATCACAATGCTGTGGGATACTTTTATGTGCAGAAGAGATCGCTACCCCAGGTTGATGACTGAAAAGGGTTGCACTCTGGAATAGAAAAGGAGTGTCAGGTTTGTTTGTTTAATACATAAATCTGTAAATAATGCCTCAGTTGCCTCCAGCCCAGACAGGTGCCTCCATGCGACTCGGCATCTCAGCCTCCCAAGTAAGCCCATTTACCAAATGCTGTTTTAATGACTAGGAGGCGTTACATAAACTTTAATAAAAGAGCTCTGAGTAGACAACTGAGGATACAAAGTAAACAGCACATTTAATCACCCACTGAGCACACAGTCCTGGGATGAAGTTGCATGGTTATTCTGATCCTATGTAAGTCACTCCTTATTCTCCTGGTTCTCGAGGATCACTCAAAGCCTACACCCATGAAAGGACTGGCAGGAGCCATGAGGAACCCAGAGGGGGCACACAGTAGGCATCACACATCAGGAAATGCAGAAGAGGCTGTTCAGCCCAGATCCTGGACTTGAGTCAGGCATGGGTGACCAGCTCCTAAACCAGGCTTAGCATAGGAAAGCCTTGGAGGGGCTTGTGGTTTCCAGGCACCAGTCTGTATGCCTGCCGCATCTATGGGAACATGCCTATCTTTGCCAATTCCGCAGTAGCATACATGTGGCTAGAAAGGGTGTAAGCATGGTGCGTTGTCCCCAGGTACCATAGACCCTTGTTCTCCTGCTGGTTTGATTGGGAGAAAAGACTTTTTCATTTCATCTGGTTATGATGCAGCTTGGGACTGCACTAAGCAAGGAGGATTCTAACTCTCTTAGCCTCATGCTTGTGTTGTCTTCGTAGCCACCATGTGTATTTAAGTGGTTCAGCATGTGGCCTCTTGTCCCCTGTCTGGTTCCTATCAAGAAGGATGGGAGAGTGTTATCTTTTTTGGCAGAATTTAAAATAATGTGCCTTATCTTTTTTCTTAGAATTTTTTCCTAAAATTTTAATGAGGAGAATATCATAATCATACAAAAATAGTTAAAATGACTTTATGCAAAACTAGCATCTATTCTCAAGTTTTCTGGGTAGTGGAAAAATCCAGGGTTTTGGGACCAAAAGACGGTATGAATCTTGATTCAGCAAAGTATTAACCTCTCAGTGTGCTCATGAGTAAAATAGGCATTCAGAATACCTACCATGTGAGGCTGTTGTGAGAATGAGAAATAAATGATGGGAATGGCGTGGTCCACATATGTTGTTCAATAAGATGTGCAAGTCCTACCTCATTGTGGTAGGCCTCCTTGCGGATGTCGTTTCTGCTGTTTTTATTAAGAGAGGAGCTCTTTCTATTACAATGATTACTGTTCTTCGAGGACTACATAGTCCCAGAAAATTTACAGTTTAGCCCTTCTCTTGAATCAGTAAAATTTCTTAAATGTGTGCTGGTCTCTGGTCTGAACGGGGACTGATAGTCTCTGTGCTTGTCATGCAGGAGTTCATAATCTTAAACTAGACAACTAGAAATCATAATCGGTATGTCGGCTAACAAACAAGGCTGAACTCATCCGACAGAGATTCTCATTTCTGAAGAAACAGTACAATTCCCCTGGGATTTGGGTGGTCTGGCTGGGCACTGCATTAGTTTCCCATGACTGCTGTAACAAGTTACCACGAACTTTGTGGCTTAAAATGACCACATTTATATTTCAGTTCTAGAAGTCAGAAGCCCAAATTGGGTCTCACTGGGCTGAAATTAAGGTGTCTGCAGGGCAGTGTTCCTTCTGGAGGCTCTCGTGCAGAATCCGCTTCCTTGCCTTGTCCAATGTCTAGAGGCTGCCTGCGAATGGCTCATGGCTCCTCCCTCCTTCTTCAAAGCCAGCATTGGTGGCTTTCCCACACTCTATCCCTCTGACACTGAGTCTCCCATCTCTTTCATTCTTTATCATCACTTGTGATTGTATTGGGATGACTCAGCTAATCGAGGTTAAGATCCTTAGTTCAATCACATCCACAAAGTCTTCCTCTTTGGCAGGCAAGGTAACACATTCACAGGTTCCAGGGATTAGGATGCATACACTTTTGGGGGCCATTATTCTGCCTCCCCAGGTGCCATGGGGCAGACAAGATCTCCCACAAGGAACCTCGAGTGGAGTTTTGCAGAAGTAGAGTGATCCACTGAAGACTTCAGTAAGTGGAGGTTTCTGGGAAATTTTATAGGAAAGGATGGAGAAAGTTTTTCCATTTTGGCTTATTATTGCATTTTTTGTAAAAGGCTATTTCTACTTTAGTTACAAGATGATCACCATGATGCTAACTGCCTTTCGTTGAACATCCTCAATGAGTCACTCATTTTGCAAAGTGCCTGACCACATAAACTCACTTTATCGTAGTAGTAACCCAGCAAAGCATTATCTCCATCCTGTTCTTGGACCTGTAGCTCTTATACTGGGCAGCTGAGATTTGAATCTGAGTCTATCTGGCTTGGAAGTTCGGATTCTTTCCAATAGGGCACACAAGTTCCTGGGAAAGGATTCTTCACTTTTTCCTTGGACTGGGCTCCTGGTCAAAATTCTGTTTCCCAGCCAGATGTGGACAGATGCAAAAACCAGGAGCAGGAATCCCTTTTTTAGCTTGAGCATCAGCTTGGTTGGGAGGCCGGGGCTGGCAAGAGCTCAGAGACATGGGCTCTCTTCTCACTGCCCTTCAGGATGCAAGCCCATGTTGAGGAAAGGATTTCCTCTCCAGCCCAACATCAAAAGGTTCCGGTCAGGGCTCCCAGGGCCAGGATGCTGTTAGCATGGGATATTAACCAAACACACTTCACCCCTGTGTTTGTCAGTGGTGGTTGTGTTTTTGATGCAGCCTCATTCTTTGGACTTAATTAAAACCCAGTTCCCTCTTTTATTCAATTTATGAGGCCTAGCCTGCAGGATTAAGTGATTACAGACAAAAAGCCCCATTTGTGAAACACTCCTAAACTCAAGCTGTTACGCTGCTTACTTGTACTCCATTAAATTAATAAGGAATGAATTGGCTGATCCATTATGAATAAAGCAGTGGGGAGTCTTTGCCCGGTTCATACTTTCCTCTCCCTCCTTGGAGAACATTTGTGTAAAATGATTAGGTTCATATTCATTCAATTGGAATTCTCTAAAAGTGGAATGCATAAATTACTCTAAAGACACAGAGTTTATCTTAAACATTAACTACGAAGGGTGAATTAATAAGACTATTATAAAACCATTAGCATTCAGTGTGTTTACCTACAACTGCAGCATACCTAAACTAAATTCAACCCACAATTGCCATTTGTGTTGGGAGATCAAGCTAGTTTATTTTAGCTCGCAGTTCATTTAAACTCATAACACACCCTTGAAGATTCAGTTTTTCTATTAGCTTTTATTTCAGGGGCTCCTCTTAGTTGGAAACTTAACTTGTTATTTCCTTATTCAGCCATGCACCTCTATCTGGCAGTTACTACATCCAAATGTTTCCAAATATTGGTTGTTAACTCTACAAGATAGGAATCAAGAACGCTAAGGACACATAGTAAGCTCCAGAGAAGTCAATTATTTAAGGACTAACAGTTGGAAAGTCACCAACAGTTGGAGAGAGGGAGTATTCAAAGACTTTTAGTTGACCAAATGCCCAGGCTGTTTAGAGAGTGTAGTATGGCTTTGTACAAGTTAAATGTCAGTTTGATTCAGGGTATTCTAACCTGGGCACTCTTTACACACTTTGGGCTAGATTGTTCTTTGTGATGGGGGCTGTCCCGTGCATTATACAAAGTTTAGCAGCATCCTTGGTCCTACTCAACAGACACTGGTTGCAGTACCTCCCCCTCTCCCCTTCCCCGATTGTGACAACAAAAATGTTCCAAATATTGTCAAGTATCCAGTAGAGATGAGCAGGGGTTGTGATAGGGGCAAAATAGCCCCTAGTTGAGAACCACTGCCTTAATCTGTTCCAAGAAGTGAGGGGGCATTTAATCTCTCTTCAGGACTTGGTTTTCTGTTTGTAAAATGAAGAAAGATGGTCTCTTAAAGGATTCTTAAAACTCTCCAAATATGTGATGACATGATCCTGCTCAATGACAGTTGCTTTTCTGTCCTTCATCTGGTGGGAACACAATAGCTTAAAAACATGAATCATTCTGTTCTTTAAACTCAGTCTCCTCTCTTTGCCCCCATCCTCTCCCCTGGTAACAAATCAGTTTCCCATTGTAGCATTGAGTGGTAAAATAGAAACCATCAGAAGAGGACGTCCATGTGCTTTCACTCTACCTTCCCTCCTGCATCTGTACCCACACACTCTGTCTTCCTCTGGTGAGTGACTTGTAATCAAGTCTGCCTGGTTCTCAATTCCGTATCGTCACCCAAATGAACTTAGGCTGGAGATGCCTTGCAACAAGGGTGGAGTTGTTGCATCTTCCCTGTTAGAATTTCCAGCACACGTGTGTGTGTATATGTGTTCTCACAAATGTCCAGAACTTCTAAGTGATTCCTGCCTGGTGGTCCCACAGCCATCAGGAGAGAACTCAAATACCTGAAAATCAAGCTATCTCAACTTTGGAATGGCAAGTTCTTTCACATTTGCAATAACAAAATCCACACTGCCAATACAGTAACATCTTCCAAATCCAGTTCCCTAGGGGACTGCAGAATCAGGTAGCTATGGTTCTAAGTCCCACTAAGTCCCACTAACAAAAAGGTGGGGTACATGGGTACAGGTGCAAATAGGAGGTCAAGTTAAAGCATGTGGGAATTCCCTTCTGAAGGCCTGTTTTCCTGCTTCTGACTAGACTGGAAATACCAGGGAATGCTATCCTTATTTTGGGTACAGAGGTTGAGATGAGGTAAAGTGCCAAAGGACAGGTATTTAGAGAGAGGTAAGAATAGGTATAAGCCCTGATTGCCTGAAACCCAAGCCCTTGACTCTCGACCTCAGCATACTGCTTTCTTACTATCTTCTAATTCCTAAAGTCATTGTAACCCATCAAAAAACCCACTGTTCTTTGTCAGAACAGAGCACTAGTTAATTAAATGAAATTTAAAATAATCTTTATACCTGTAATTTGGAGCTCTTGCGTTGCTTTTTTTTTCTTTTTTTAACATTCTTTTGTTCTTTATTTACTATTATTTTAAATAGCATAGGAACCACTTTACCATTGGCTGGTTTTTCTCTCATTCTTCTCTTTAAGTTAACTGCTATCATGCCCTGCACATAATCAGAGTTTTAAGAAGGGGGAAGGAGGGAAGGAAGCCAGGTAGATGATAATCAGCAACATGGATCATTCACCACTGGCTAATTGGTAAACTGTAGTAGTTAGCATTATCTGATATAGAATAATGTGTACATGTCAGCTGAGTGTCTGTGCAACAGGGGCTTTGCAATCAGAGAGGACAGGGTCAGACTCAAGTATAACATCTTTCTAGTTGTGTAAACTTAGGCCAGTTACCAAAAATTAGTCTCAGCTTCCTTGTCTAAAAAATTTATAATCCGTGTCCCTCTGCGCCACAGCATAAAGTGAGACAATATTGTCATTAGAGCATTTACTAAGGTGGCTGCACACCCTTTCAGCATAGAAGTCAAGTCATGGAGACTGTCTCCTCCATGAGGCCCCTAAACTCCTTATCCTCAGCCTAGTGGGAAGGATTAACAAATTCTTTCTTGAAAGAACTTACATGTACATATGGAATTGGCAAAAGTCTGACTCTTTGGCCCAATTCCAAGCAAAACTAATCATCAGAAACTTCATGCAGATTTACGATTACTTTTTCTATAACAGGGTTAGGCCTGAGCTGCTGAGACAGAATTAAAAAGGGGCTGCCGCAAGCAGCGAGGGCTCAGGTCTCACAATGGAGCATTTTCCAACACGGTACCTTGTGGGGACACCCTGACTCCAGGTTGGCTGGAAATTAATGTCAAATGTGGAAATAGCCTTCTTCCTCTTCCCTAAGATTGTTGTGATGGGCTCTACAACTGAGCTACGGGCTTTCATTTAATGCTAATAAAGAGAGGCACATAGGATCTTCTCCATATAGTGTGTTTAATTTGAGACATAATTTAACTTTATGATGACTGGTTTATCTCAATTAAGTCAAATGTGTGCACAGAGGTGTTTCTCGTCGTGGGTGAAGTGAAAACTGCACTGAGCTCCGAGCATGCGTTCCAGACCACGCCTTGCCACATACTCGCTGTGTGATGGGTGATGAGCCATCTCCCTTCTCTGCAGGCCTGTCTACCTTTTCTAAAATGCTTGGCGAGGGTCAGAATGGAGGATGTCAACTGCAGGCAACCTGCAGAAATAGTTTGCTATACACTGGATGGATACTTAAGAAATGCTAAATGCATTACCAATATTAAAACAGATAGAGTTCACATTAAAAATGTGGGGTTTTGATGTCCTCTCTTAGAAAATGGAGGGATCTGCAACAAGACATCTACACTCCAAAATGGCAGCAGCTGGATAGAACTGACAGGCAGTTGCTGCATTTTGCTTGGTCATGTGCTGGCTTTCAGTTTGCTGCTGTCCCCACCACTCCCTATTGTGATATCTGGCCCTCTGTCATTCTTTCACATCTTTTCTGGTTCCTGTGTTATAGTTTCTAACCCCTGTATTGCAAACACCCTTCTACAATGACTTAGGATTTTGAGGATCTGTGTAATCTGGAATTACCCATGTGAAAATACTCTTGCTGGTTAAACACTTAAGGGAGAAGAAAATCTATTATGTTTCTATGAACAAACTTAAGATGCCTTTGATTCCATGTATTCACGGACTATCTTTTACATGGCCTCTGTGTGAAGGGTGCTCGCTGGCTTTCACTGGAGAGGGGCAATGATGCACTTAATGAAGTTGGTAGAAGAGGAAAGAGAAAATAAGCAGAGAGACAAATGAATGTTCATGAATTAAAATCTGAGACAATTCCAAAGTGACAAAAGAACACAGATGTATGAAAAAGAGCCCTTTAGGAGGAGGAAGCAAGTGTGGGCTGAGGGTTTTTTGTTTGTTTGTTTGAGACAGAGTTTCGCTCTTGTCACCCAGGCTGGAGTGCAATAGTGCAATCTCGGCTCACTGCAACCTCCACCTCCACCTCCCAGGCTCAAGTGATTCTCCTGCCTCAGCCTCCCTAGTAGCTAGGATTACAGGCATGTGCCACCACACCCAGCTAATTTTTATATTTTTAGTAGACATGGGGTTTTGCCATGTTGGCCAGGTTGGTCTCGAACTCCTGACTGCAGGTGATCCACCTGCTTCAGCCTCCCAAAGTGCTGGGATTATAGGCGGGGTTGTTATTTAAGCTGAGAACTAGAGATGTGGAAGCCAGGCAAAGGTCAGTGTGACTGGATATCCGGGGGTGAGAAAAAAGGGCTGCAGAGGGGAAGCTGGCTAGGTAGGCAATGGCTTAATCTGCAGAGATTTGGATGATACTGCTAAGAATCCAGGTTGATTTTCAAAACTTTTGGGAAAAAAATAGATGGCACCATTAATAGATACCCACTTTTATATTAATCACGGAATCTCTGCTCCGGGAACTCAGGGAGACTTAAACTGGTATGAAAAAGACCCCTGCCTGCCCCCCTTCTTCCTTTCCAACGTTCTGACACTTCTCCTGTGCCCTCCTGGCCCTTTGCATGACTCCTCTCCCCATGTTGTGAGTGCCCCAGTGGCTTGATGTCACTGAGAACATCATTTGCAGATAGAGGGTTCTGTTCTTAGAGAGCTTGTGATTCAGTAATTTAAGAAAAGGAAACTTGCACTTGCTGAAAATGTTCTAGAAGCCAGATGCTGTTCCATATGAGTAAAATATATGTATATAAACTTCACAGGTCATAACTCT
This sequence comes from Macaca thibetana thibetana, assembly GCF_024542745.1. NCBI lineage: Eukaryota > Metazoa > Chordata > Mammalia > Primates > Cercopithecidae > Macaca > Macaca thibetana. Next base: position 23,192,495 of record NC_065597.1, on the reverse strand, counting down.
ACAGGCCGAGGAGTTTCACAAACATAACTCCTTGGGAGTGGTGCCCAGGTCAAGAAAGAGAATGTGGCCAATGCCCCAGGTACATCCTCTCACTATCTTCCACCCTCATGCCTGCCAGGGGAAGCACTTACCCCATTTTTTTTTTTTTTTAAAGACAGAGTCTTACTCCTCTATCACCCAGGCTGGAGTGATCTCAACTCACTGCAACCTCCACCTCCTGAGTTCAAGTGATTCTCCTGCCTCAGCCTCCCAAGTTCCTAGGATTACAGGCACGTGCCACCATGCCTGGCTAATTTTTAGTAGAGATGGGGTTTCACCATGTTAGCCAGGCTGGTCTCAAACTCCTGACCTCAAGGGATCCACCCATCTCAGCCTCCCAAGGTGCTGGGATTATAGGCGTCAGTCACTGCGTCCGGCCCACTAACCCCAATTCTAACCCCACGTGTTAGTTTTTGCCTGTGTTTTAACTTTTTGTAACTGGAATCATACAGTACGTACTGGCTTCTTTTGATGAACATTATATGGGCGAGATCCACTTATATTGTTGCTGGTAGTTGTACTTTGTTCATTGTTTTTGCTCTAAAGCATTCCATCATGTGAATATAGCATAGCATATCATTTTCAATACAGGTAAACATTTGGGTTAGTTCCATCTGGAGTTATCATGGATGGTGCTGCAATGGGCATTCTGTGCGTGTCTCTTCATATACACGTGTGCATTTCTGTTATACACCCGTGTAGCATGTTCTGCTTTAACTGGTCCTGCCAAACAGTTTTCTATCCTTATACCTTTTACCTACACTTATCCCATGAGTTATCATATCACCCCCCTTTTTGTTGTGACAGGATCTTATTTGGTCATCCAGGCTGGAGTGCAGTGGTGTGATCATAGCTCACTGCAGCCTCAAACTGCTGGACTCCAGTGATCTTCCTGCCTCAGCCTCCCCCAGAAGCGAGGACTACAGGTATGTACCACCATGCCCCCCTCCACGCTGCTAACTTAAAAAAAAAAAGTTTTGTAGAGATGAGGTCTTGCCACATTGCCCAGCCTGGCCTCAGGCAGTCCTCCAGCCCTGGGAATATAGGTGTGAACCACCATACCCTGCCTCATCCAGTTCTAACATATGCAAAATAAATAAAGGCTCAGAAAGACATCTTCAGTACCTAAAGGTCACAGAGCCAGCCTGCAGCAGAGCCAGTGCATGAACTTGAATTTATCTGGCTCTGCTTCCCGTATTCCCTCCACCACATAGTGAGCCACAGATGATTCATGAACTGTGTGGCCGCTGCTTTTCCAAGGCACCACTCAGATGCCACCTTTTCCCTCAACTTTTTCCTGACCCAGCCAGGGAGAGGTAACTGCACATGCTGTCTGCTCCCCAGACACATTCTGGGTGACTCAACATGGTGGAAGTTTTGTTTATTTGTCAGTACAATAGACTGTGAAACTAGAGACCTCAAGGTTAGGTGTGAAGATTAAATGCACTTACTATAAGTAAGTGCAGCATTTACACGGGATCTGATACACAGCATAGGCTCTGAACTGAAGAGATGGATGGACAGGTGGATGAATGGGGCATAGATATTTCCACATATTCCCACAGAACAATGGTTAAACACATTTGGGGTATATGCATGTGTATATATGTATGCTTGTGCCTGATACATGTACAATTGCATCTACAGCTACTCCCATGTATCACCTTGTACTTGACGGGGCTCAAATAACCTTTCTCACTTTCCTTCTCTGTCACTGAGAAAAGCAGGTAGATTCACATTCAGCAAACATCTCATGAGACCCTACTCTCTGCCAGGAACCTTCAGAAGCTGTGTGCCCTTCAACCTGTTTATTTCCAAAAAGCCACACCTAAGGGACTTTGTACCAAGTTTACAGATAGGGAAAACAGGTGGGGGAACTTACCCAAAATCACCAGCTTATGAGCAGCAGAGCTAAGACTCAGTGTTGAGTCACATTCCAAGAGCAGTAGGGTTCTCTTCTTTTCTGTACCATGATATTTCCCTATAGGGTTTTTGGGGGCTTTGCGACTCTTTCAGGGCTCTCTATGTCCCTGGCTAAGGAGAGTTTTGCAGAGACCTGGTCTGTACCAGAGAGAAATGGTTTGGAGCTAGCTTGCAGTGAGGAAGTAAGATAAAGCTGTGGAGGGCTCTGGTGCCCAGGGGAGCAGAGGTGCAGTGAGCAAATGAAGCATCATCCAACCATGTCTCCCGTGTGTGGGTGGCTGTACCCAGAGAGGCCTGGCTCAGCCCCTGTCTCCATTACTTACTGTCATGGTTGAATAGTGTCCTCCCCAAATTCATGTTTACCCAGAATCTCAGAATGTAACCTTATTTGGAAAGAGGGCCTTTGCAGACGTAGTCAGTTAAGAATCTCAAGATGAAATCCTGGATGAAGGTGGGCCCTAAATTCGATGGCTGGCATCCTTAAAAGAGAGGAGAAGATACAGAGACGCAGAGTAGAAGAAGCCATGTGAGGAGGGAGGTGGAGATAGGGTGATGCACCTACACCCCGAGGAACACGGAGAAGTGCCAGCAGTCTCGGGGGCTGAGTAATAATTTCTTCTTTGGGGTCCCAGAAGGAACCAACCCTACCCACACCTTGATTTGGGACTTCTGGCCTCTAGAACTGAGAAAGAATAAGTGTTGTTTTAAACCACCGGTTTGTGGTGATTTTTTTACAGCAGACAGAAGAAACTAACACACTTGCTGACTATGTCCTCTGGGAGAAACCACTAAGCTCTCTGTGCCTGGGTTTCAGCACATGGAAAACAGGCCTAATGAATGGGAAAGACCTTGTAGGGGTCCTGAAGATGACAAATAATGCATGCAAAGAACCTACACATATTGGGTGATTATTACTTTTGTGATCCCACTGTCCCTCCTGAGAAGACCCTCTCTGGAACCTGCGGACACCTAGCCCTGTCAGTCGAGCTTTCAAAGGCAATGTACATCAGCCCAAGTTATGTGTTCCTGGCATTTCAAGGTGGCTTCTAGCCTCAGCACACCCCGTTGCTTTTAGATGCAAGCACGTACTGTCAAAGTCTCATATCCCCCTTAGAACCATAAACGCTCTAATAGCAGTAACGGGCAACCTCGATCATGGCTAAACGTGATTACGTTCCACATAAAAATATAAAAGCTCATTTGAGCTGGGGCTCCCTGTGGGCCCATTGCCTGTACTTTTATTGAAAAGCCCACATTCCTGACTCTGTGAACACTGACGTCAGAGCCCAGGGAGGCCACAGTCCATGGACAGCTGTGAAGTGCCAGGGCAGCCTGAGGAGCTGGGCTCCACTGGGAATCTCTGCTTCTGCTGTGGTCTGTGATCCAGAGCCCCACGCTTAATTTCCTGGTAACTCCTATGCATGGAGCTCCTCGTATGTGCTGGCCACGCCTCTGGTTTTGCTCCCTGAGAGGCAGGAAGGCCATGGAATCAGGGAGCTGTTCTGTTTCCTCCCCTACTATATTCTCAAGGTCCAGCTGAGTGTCAGGTGCAGGAGTGGACCGACCTCAGAGGACATGGATCTCTTTTCCTTCCCTACCCAAGGCCTGATCTCTCAGTCCTGCTGCATTCTCCCCTGTCCATCTGAGTCTTGCCTTTTAGCCTCACACCACAACTCAATTAACCTCTGTCCACTCTTCGTGGTCTGTGCCATTCACCTCTTGGTTTTCACTCATGCCTGTCCCATTGCTGGGAACATTGTCCTGTTCTCCTTTGCTGATGCTTGCATGTTCCATAGGTGTCAGCACAGATAACACTTTTATTACTAGATGCTTTCTGGTGCCTAAGTTGGGCAGGGTTCTCTCTCCTATGGCCCAGCTCTGCCTCCCGAATCACCCTGACCCACCATACCTTCCCACTTGTTGACTTCTCTGGACTTTAAACACCATGATGTCCCAGAGCAGGCCTTCTTCCTTCTGTGCCCAGGGCTGGCAGAGTTTCTGACTCATGGTAGTCCTTGATAAGTATTGGGTGGGGATGAACTGACAAACTGCAGAGAGAAGAACAGGTCTCCATAGAGGCAGACACAAAGGGGAAGGAAGGAGAGGGAGACAGAATGCTCTGTCAATATGATGATAAATACAGTAAAATGTGATTCTGCAAGCATTGTCTCATTTAATCCTTGCAACAACTGCATGAGAAAGCTAATATTCTCTCCCTCTCTTTTCCTTTTTTTTTCTTCCTTCTCTTCCCCTCTCCTTTTCAGGTCTCACTCTGTTGCCCAGCCTGGAGTGCAATGGCACCATCTCAGTTCACTGCAACCTCTGCCTCCCGGGTTCAAACAATTCTCCTGCCTCAGCCTCCTGAGTAGCTGGGATTACAGGCACGCACCACCACACCCAGCTAATTTTCCCATTTTTAGTATAAATGAGGTTTTACTATGTTGGCTAGGCTGCTTTTGGACTCCTGACCTCAAGTGATCCGCCAGCCTTGGCCTCTCCAAGTACTAGGATTACAGTGCTAGGAGCCACCGTGCCCGGCCCCCTGTCTTGTCTTTTACACATGAAGAAAAAGTGGTCAGAGACGTTAACTTGGTCAGTGCCAAAAACATTGAAAGTGAGTAGGGCCAAGATTTTCATCTAGATTTGTTAGACTCTAAATCCAAATTCACAAGATCAGAATATGACAAACCTAAGGAACAAAATTCTAGGAAACATTTCTAGAAACTGTGGCTATTGAAAAAGCACAGACCTAGGGAATCAAATTATTTTCACTGCCACCAGCACGTGGGTAGGCCTGGGACAGATTCCATGCTCTGGACCCCAGATTCCTCAGCAAGAATAGAAGGGGCTAGAGACATCAGGGCATTGGATCTGGTGATCTCAATGCCCACTCAGCTCCAAAGCATTCTTGAATGATGCATAATTTATGAAAAACATATATATTGAAATTTACTGATAGGGGAACAGCTGTCAGCATCAGATTTTTGTTGTATGCCTTAAAAAAACAGATTATACAGAAATATGCGTGTGTGTGTGTGTGTATGTTTCGATGTATATGAACCCATGATCTGAAAAATGGAGGCTTGTGGAAACCTATTAATGTCTGCTGTTCCACCCAACATCCTCAGAGAAAAAAATAAACAACTTTTTGAAAGTGCCACTCTGAGGTCAGACCAAACACTGTGGCCACTTCCAAGGTGTTTGCCTTGATTTGCCTGGATTCCTGTTCATGTGCCATCTCTCTTCTAATTCAAGGACATGATAAATTCCATGTGTTGCGTTATCAGTCAGGACTGGCAACGGTGATGCTGAACAAGCCTGGTGAAAGGAAAGAGAAGGCAGGCTAGAGCCCAGACACATTCACAAACCTTACAAAGAAGACAGGCTAGTTAGAACTACAGGCCCTACCTCTCTTTATAGTTAGTGTAAGGAGAGTTGTAATCGTAATGTCCAAAAATATATGGGCTGCATAGTTGCTTAGTAAGCTGTGGGTATGTAGTTTCTGATAGATTACATTGGTCATTTATTGAATATATTTACACTTATACACACAATGTTCCAGATACCGTACTTGACAATGGTAGTTAGCCCTTGCTCTTGCGAAGTTTATAATGAAGTTAGGAAGTGCGGTTTGCAGAATAATGATCCTTCAAAGTATGCAAATCCTAACCCCAGAACTTGTAAAGATAATTCCTTACATGACAAAAAGAAATTTTCAGATGCGAAGGACTTTGAGATGAGGAGCTTAACCTGGATTATGCAGGTGCTTACAATGTTATCACAAGGGTGCTTGATGAAAGAGGTGGGCAGAAGGGTCAGGAGGCTTTGGCTGTGGGGAACAGGCCACAAGGCAAAGAAGGCAGGTGGCGTCTAGAAGCTGGGAAGTGTAAGCAAATGGATTCTCCCCTAGAGCCTCCAGAAGAAACATAGTCCTGTAGATGCATTTCAGACTCCTCACTTCCAGAACTGTAGGAAAATAAACTCGTGTTATTTTAAGCTACTAAGTTTGTGACACCTTGTTATATAGCAATCAGAAACTAATAGAGGGAGAATGGCTTTAATCAGAAAACTAAAAGACTAAATACATAATTTCACAGTGTGGCTCTGGAGTGACAGGAAGGAGAAGAGGATGGTATGAGCAGGTCCAGGAGAGATCATGAAAATCATTGGTTGGAGAAGACTTCCCTGAAGGAGAAGGATACTGATGTGTGAGCTGAGGCACATGCAGGAGAAAATTCCACATATAGCATATTCTGAGTGAGGGCCCCAAGCAGGAAAGGAACATGGCATGGTTTAGAAAGTGGAGGGAGGGCAGAGGGCCTGGTGCACAGAGGGTGAGGTGGAGATGGCTCAGACTCAACCTAAAACATGTCCATGGGACAGTAATGACAGCCTTTGCAAGCTGGCTTGAAGACTTGGGTTCTTAACCGAAGATAAATGGGAATATTTTGAATTGTGTTGCACTGTAGTGAGACTTGGACAGATTCATACTTTGGAACTGTGCTGTCCAGTTTAGTAGCCATTTGTGATGTGTGGCTCTGTCCCTTTAAATGGCTAAAAACTGGCTAATTTAAAATGTCAGCCATTCAGTCCCACTAGCTGCATTGCAAACACTCAATAAGCACACGTGGCTTGCAGCCACCACACAGAACAGGAGGTCTAGAAGATTCCCTGCACTGCAGAAAGTGGAGTGGACGGTGCTGATTCAGAAGAAACACCTGACTGCAGGGTGGAGTGTGGACCACATAGAGGTAAGAATGGATGTGGGAGAGCATCTGGGAAGGAGCTTCCCAATATTCCAGGTGGGTTGATGCTGGTTCAACCAAAGATGTTGGTAGTGGGTACGAATATAAGTGGATAGATTTGAAATCAGTTTAGCGGGTGACCACGAATTTTGTTTCTCAGATATTGGCAAGTTGCAGCCCTGCTTTGGCCCTTCATTAGAAGTGTTATCTAAAAGGAGTTGCTCAAGTTCTCAGAGCCTCAATTTTCTTACCTGTGAATGGAAAAAAATCCCTATTTCAAAAACAATATGGTGATATAAAATCCCTGGAATAGTGGATGTTGAATAAAGGGCACATCTCATATCTTTTGTACATTTCTAACTTAAAGTGATCTCCCAGATACTGTTAAAAGGGAGGTGACCCAGGTGGGAACCAGTCTCCACACCCCAGTGGGTGCAAGGGGGCTTGAAAATGCATTTGGATAGCTATTTATTTTTTCTTTTTTGAGATGGAGCCTCACTCTGTTGCCCAGGCTGGAATGCAGTGGCGCAATCTCAGCTTGCTTCAAGCTCTGCCTCCTGGGTTGACGCCATTCTCTTGCCTCAGTTTCCCAAGTAGCTGGGACTACAGGCGCCTGCCATCATGGCTGGCTTTTTTTTTTTTTTTTTTTTTTTTTTGTATTTTTAGTAGAGACGGGGTTTCACTGTGTTAGCCAGGATGATCTCAATCTCCTAACCTCATGATCCGCCTGCATCGGCCTCCCAAAGTCCTGGGATTACAGGCATGAGCCACCACGCCTGGCTTTGCATAGCAAATCATTGTGGAATAATAAACAGCTGCTGACCAGGTGGGCCCTTGCTTTCCAAAGCAGAGATTGATCAGAGTGTCTCCCACTCAGCTGGACAAGCCCTTGACTTTGGTGTGAAGGTCCTGGGGAAAAGTGCAGAGGGAAGGAGCCATATGCAGAAAATGAGCAATTCTGTTCCCACCATGACGGCAGGGTGCCCAAATGGAGCTATTTTGTAGTCAGAATGCCACGTAGGACCACACTAGGAGAGTGAGCTTCGGGGAGGCAAGGAGAAGAACGTGCCATCCGTGTAGAGAAGATAATTGAATCCATGGGAGGCCGACTGGGGCTCATTTCACAGGGAGCCGCACAAAAGCGCATGACTCGTTCCAAGACAATACAGGCCTTCAAAGAGACCTGCGAAGGGGAGCGCATTACTATATTAAGGGCACAGCATACCCTAAGTGAGACACACTGTTATGCCTCTTCTTCCCAGCCACAGCCTGAAAATAGCCATAAAAGAAATGAAGTATATTTGCCTTGTTAACACAGTTTGTATTACATATTCATAAACCATTTTGTGAAACTGCAAGGGAAAGATTCAATTGTCTTGGAAGCTGATAATGGCCAAACAGCCACACAGAAAGCAGGAAGCATGTTATGGAATTAGCTGCACAATGAATGAAATGCAACGCCTATAATAAACCCATTCAGATATAAATTATGGCAGGGTAGATGCAATGTTTGTTAAGCAATAAAGCTTGCCACCCTACACGGGAAATTGAATGAGAATTATCATAAAATATGGTGGAGAATGTGCTAAGAATCTGGCTCCTCAAACTGGGCTTAATCAAAACAATGTAGAGAGCAGTTTTCCAGGAACAGGAAACCAAAAGGAAATGATAACACTGGGTCCTAAGGGCATTTTGACATTGTGACCCTAAATACCCTTGCTCGTAAGAAATTCCGCAGAGGACATTTATTTTTTTGAAAAAGTTTTGTTTTGATTTTTCCTTGGAGAATTACCAAAATGTCTTGAGCTCTGGAAATACAAAATTTGACCAATAGTTGGCTTCCTGGTTAGATAGGGAAGTAATTCAAGGACAGGGAACTTGTCCAAGTGACACTGAGCTCTTGGTTTCCCTTGGAAATGGTTAAGGTTGTTGATTCCCAGTGAGGCAACTGGGTCTCTGAATGCCCTGTGAGATGTTTGACTGGGTCCCAGAAGGATGTGTGGCTTATTTTTCTCAGAAGACCTCCTTGAATCTTCCACACATACTGCTAAATGAATAGAAGGGTACTTTGTGTATTATCTCCTAAGGCTGGGAGCTTGAGTTTATCTCAGACTCCACTTTCTGGGAAAAATAAAATAGAACAAAATAAAATAAAACAAGAATTAACCCAGCATGATGCAGGCTTTCAGGTATTGTTACTTGAAAAGAACTGCAAATATTTTATGGCTTTACAAGTTGAAGTCAATGTTTTTAGTGTATTGAGAACAATGAAAAATACCTTAGGAATGTCTTATACTCCCAGCGTTGGATTAAGAGTGTTCGGAAGCCAAAAGGAATTTTCTGCCTGCTAATAACATTACCCTGCAATCTAATGAAATAATCTCCCTAAAGCCAGGTTTATGGAATAAGCTGATTTCCCATTTGTGGTTAAAAATAAAACAAACAAATGTCCTCTTTGGTCAATTTGCCACCCAGTCCATATACTGTAAAACTATGCTTTGGAAATAACAAAATTGTATGACTTAATGGGTCAATTATGACATTTTAGAGATACACATTTTTACTGACCTGCAGTGAAGTAACCAGAGAATTTACATTGGCAAAAAGCTCCAACACGTGGAGTTGTCAGCCAGCGGTAAATTCAGCTGTGTCATCTTCACTGTCTTCATTGACGGTATGTGTATATCTACCCACACATGTGTACATGCATATGTATATGTAAGAATCCACTAGAAAAACTAGGCATTAACAAAAGATTGGAAAATATAAATACCTAAGATTCTACATTTTTGTACGTTTTAGAGATGAGATCTCACTATGTTACCCAGACTGGAGTGCAGTGACTATTCACAGGCACAATCAACACATACTACAGCCTCCAACTCCAATCCTCAAGTGATCCTCCCACCTCAGCCTCCCTAACAGCTCATGCCACAGCATCCAGCTCAAGATTCTAAAATATTAACAACAAAACAATCTCTACTTCCCTCTCCTCAATGAAACTCATTCTCCATACTCCTTTTCCTAGTTAAGATGAAATAATTGCCAAGTATTTGGAAAGGTAGTCATAGTAACAGAGTACTGAAATAAAACAAAGACAAAAGTGTCCCTCAGTATCCTATCTAGGAGCATAGCACCAGCTGCCTGCCTTTATATGGCTGTTTATTTCTTCCTTGCTATCATCTCATTTGCTTCTCACGAATATCTCTGCAGAGCAGGAATCACTGTAGCCATTTTACAGATTAGGGCATAGAGGAAGCTCATGTGTCATTAAGAGGGAAGCAAACAAACAGCAGAAATCGAAACACCTTCAGCTGCAAGAAACAGACACCTGAACTTAAAGTGATAAAACACATGGGAGTTTACTTATCCTGTATAACAAAGAAGTCTAGTGGTAAGCCTTCCAGAACTTTCTGAATAGACTATGCTGGTAAATGATTACACCCTTTTTCTCTTTCCTCACCACCATCCTGTAGACTTTTCAGGATGAAAAGGGGTGAAGGACAAGAGGATGAATAGCCACACTGCAGAGATCGTCCCTTTATGTCACCAAAACCAAAGCTTCACCAGCAGCCCATCCTGCAGACTTTTCCACATTCGTTTAATTGATCAGAGGTTGCTGCTTGCCCACCTGTAGCTGAGGAGTGGCCAGAGAGAAGGGACTTAGGAAGGGGTCAGGTCAGACAACCTATAGCACCTGACACACTCAGAAATCTTTAAATACTTGCACAAGTTTGTACCATTTAAAAAAAGAACAGGGGCTTGTAGACTTAACTTTCAAAGCTGGTGTTCTTTTCATTACGCCTAGCTATCTGCATTGTTATATCAACATTTTTCTTTTGGCTCAAAATTATGCCTATCAATTATATCTTTGTTAAAGCAAAGAAGTTTCAGAAACTAATATTATGCATGAACTAAATATAAGTGAATTTGCCCAATTGGTACTTTATACATAACAGAAATCCCACTAAACTTGATGGGAATTGGACAGATCCAGCCACTGAAGATTTCCAAGTCCTGGTTTATGATTCTGAATCAGTTTAATCAATTTGGATAATTCAGTGTAATTTCTGAGCCATTTGGTTTTTATGGAGAGACTAGGTGAGGCAGCTGTTAAGCCAGCTTTTTAGAGCCTTCTAAGCACAAGGGGCTCTACTTCCAGTTGAAAACCCTAATGTGCATTATATTTCTCTCTGAAATGAGCATTGTATAATCCTCACACTAATGTGCATTATAGATTGGTTAACCAGGATAATAGTGATTATGTAACTAGTGTTACCAGCCATTTTCCCTCACCTGGAAAAGGATCAGAGTTTCAGAGTCCAAGAGAAAAAAACACAATTTCCCTTTGAAAATCTTGATATCAACTCACCTGCATCTAGACTATGGGCACAGCCAATTTAGTGTATACACCACTCAACGTAGATAATTCAATATGGCCATATTCTACAGCACAGCCTCTTCCATCTTCCACGCAACATATATGTAAGAGGAAAGGAGAAAAATAGCTGGAAAAAAAACCCCCATACTATAGGCTACACCTGCCTCTAAGCCAACATTTACCTCTAAGACAATCTTCAGGGAAATGGAGGAAGCAAACATCACGTCCCACGCTTAGATCACCAACACTTCATCCAAAGCTCAGGGTCTCTGTTTAATAGAATTTGGTTGAGGTAGAAACTCAAAGTTTCAGTTATCTACAATATTTCTGTGCAATAAACCACCCTAGAATGTAGTGACTTAAGACAACACCCATGAACTGGCCTGCAGTTCTGCAATTTCAGCAAGGTTGGGTGGAGGCGAGTTGTCTCTATCCCAGGTGATGTTGCTGTCATGTGACTCACTCGTCTGAGTGCTCTGCTGCGGGGAATGTCTGGTGGTGGCTGGTTTTCTCTTTCTCTCCGCATGGTCTCCCACTCAGGTGTCTAGTCTGAGCTTCTTTACGTGATAGCTTGATCCCCAGAGAATGACTGTAGAACCTTCCAGGACTCGTAAGAACTGTATTTCAGAATTCACACGTCACTCTGCCACATCTCATTGGTCACAGCAAGCACAGGCCCACCTAGATTTCTGAGATGGGGAAACATACTCCAACTCTAAGCAAACTGTGCCATGCTGTCACAGGGATGGCAGGGATGGTTGGTGGCCATCTGTGCAGACGACTTACACACCCAGCATTATCCCTGAAGACCATCAATTACCTCGAGGAGTCATCTTGCTTTCCCAGAAACCTGTGCATCCCCCACATGGAGCAGTAGTGCCGAGGAGAGTTTCAGACGTTCTACATCTCACTCTCCAACTTTATTACTGTCATATTTTGGTCAAGTTGCATGATGTCTTTAGGCTTCAGTGTTAGCCTCAGTCGAATAAAGATGGCATCAGTCCCCTCCTCATAGGCTACGTGAAGTATTTTATGGAGTTAATCCATATTAAACTACTGAGGGTAGTGCCTCCATAGAATTGGGGTTCAATAACCTTGAGTTATACTGCCTTCACCTCTATCCTAAAAGCTTCCAAGGGTGAGACTGGTGTCTTCTTCTTTGTACCCCAGAGAAAAGACTAGATTATGGCAGGTACTGAGCAAGTACACAATAAATGAATGATGAACCAGGCTATCTTGTTCTTTAATTATGAAATTATTTAATGAAGGCAGAGATTTATAAAAATATCAAAATGGTGCAGCATATGTTATATGTGCCATTGGCATGAGCACTTACCCATTCATTCATTCAGCACATATTTACTGATCACTTATCATGAGCTTGGCAGTCTATTTGGTTCTGGAGATCACACAGTAAATAAGCTATGCACAGTCCCTGTTCTTATGGTCCTTATATTCTAGTGAGAGGAGGAAAAAAGGTAAACGGAAGCACAGAAGATAATGTTTGATAGTAAAATATGTGTTACGAAGGAAATAGTTACATGATAAAGTGCCCGGTGGAACCAGGAGTGGGGTGGGGTGCAGCTTGGGTTGGCAAATCAGCTCTGGAAAAGTTGGAATTTCAGCAGAGATTTAAAGAAGAGAAAATGTCAATCACTGACAGCTGTGTGGACAGATTGTTCCAGAAAGAGAGAGGAGCAAGAACAATGGCTTGTGGAAATGAATGTAGTGGGTTTGAAAAATATGAAGAAGCCCTGAGTGCCTGGATCATGGTGAACAAAAGAGAGGGAAGATAGGCAGGGGCTAAATGGTATGGCTCCTTTGACTGAAATTTTACTCTGAGTGCAATGGAATACAGTGGAAGGGATTTAGACATGACAGTTGAAAATAACTTCCCTTCTTTAGATTTCATCCTTTGATTGTTTTATTGCTGACGGATGGACCTCCAACACAGGTGTCATCTCACATCCATGGACGTTGAGAAATCCTGTTCTTTGGACGTATGTGTGAGTGAGAGGAAGTGGTGGTGGTGTAAGGTTGTTGGAGAGGATCCTTTCCTATCAGCATTGGAAATATATTGATTTCCCAGAGCAAAATCCAGATTGTCCAGATTCGTTCTGCACCAAGAATGAAATGATATTGTATGACAACAACAGCCACTTATTTCACTCTGAGTCTGTGCCAGGTACTCTTAGAGCTTTACAAACATTGTTGTGGTTGATTTTCACAGAACCCCAAGACATCGGTGCTGTTGGTTTCTTCCTTTTACAGATGAGCACACTGAGACTCTGCAAGGTGAAGTGCCAGCCCAAGGCTCACCAACCGGGGGAGATTTGAATTGAATGCCTGGACCTTCTCTCTCCAGCACATTTCAAAATTCTTCTCATCTGCACCTCCTCCCAAGAAACCTCCCCAGACAGCACAGATAGAAGGGGAAAGAAACTTGGTGCTAAGTTACAAGATGTTCTCTAGAACTTGCGTAAATCATAGGGTGGGAGAACTGTGCTGGTTTTCCGACAATGATCCTAATGAGCAATTTAGCGATGAGCGGTGCACATGTGTTGGGGGCTGAAACACAGTCTGCCTTCGGCACACATTTGTATCATTGTTTGGTGTCTGTATACAACTTGAGATTTCCAAAATGCTACCCAAGGAAGTGGATGAATGGCATTCCTCCAATTTTATAGATTCGGGGCTGAGGCAAGCTAAATGTTGGCCTCAAGTCACACAGAAAGATGATGGAAGCCTCAGAGGCCCAAATGGAGAAGTCGTATCCCATACCATCCGTCCAAACATCAAGTGACTTGACTTTCACCTGCAGTCAGTATTTCCAGGATAGGTTTTCTAGGTCATGCTTCATCAATCACTTCTTTCATTTATTCAACATTAAATGCCTCCTATGTCTCAGGCACTCTGTTACGTGAGGGAGTACAGGGACGCATCAGACAAGGTCCCAGCCATCGAAAACTGTCTAGCTGTCTACTGTTTCTTTTCTTTTCGAGATGGAGTCTCACTGTGTTGCCAGACTGGAGTGCAGTAGCGCGATCTCAGATCACTGCAACCTCTGCCTCCCTGGTTCAAGCGATTCTCCTGCCTCAGCCTCCTGAGTCACTGCGACTACAGCTGTGCACCACCATGCCCAGCTAATTTTTGTATTTTTAGTAGAGATGGGGTTTCACCATGTTGGCCAGGATGGTCTCGATCTGTTGACATCATGATCCCCCACCTCAGCCTCCCAAGCGTGAACCACTGCGCCAGGCCTATTTTTTTTTTAATAGACATGGGTTTCACCATGTTGGCCAGGCTGGTGTCGAACTCCTGACTTCAGGTGATCCACCCATCTCAGCCTCCCAAAGTGCTGGGATTACAGGTGTGAGCCACCGGACCTGGCCAAGCTGTCTACTGTTTCTACTTGGACCTCTGCCTTCTTTCAATTTCAGTGTGTCCCAACCCAATCCAGTGGTGGTTAAAGATGTGGTCTCTGACATAAGACTGCCTGGGTTCAAACCCTGGCTCAGTGTGACCTTGAACTAGTGCTTTAAGTTGTCTGCTCTCCAGTTTCTGCATCTATAAAGCTGTGAGATTAATAGTACATAATCATACATAAATAAAAGAATTGTTGTGCAAATAAAATATGATGCAGTGTTTCTATAGTTCTTTGATGATAAGGATCACCCAGGTCACTAGTTAAGCATGCAGCTTCCTGGGACACTCCCTTGGAAATTCTGATTCAGTAGCTTTGGGGTCCAAGACTTTGTGATTTGTTTTCGTTTTTGCTTGTTTTAAACCAATATTCCAGATGATAGTTTTCACCAGGATAATCTGGAAAACACTAATATAATGCATGGAAAGCAATGATTCTCAACCTTGGCTGCACATTGAAGTTACCTGGGGCACTTTAAAGATACAGAAGCCTGAGTTACACTAAAAAACTTCTGTTTCAATAGGTAGGGATACAGATTGGGGGGTTTAGGGTCTCCCCAGGTATTTGTAATGTGTAGCCAAGTTTGAGAATACCTGATAGAACACATTTAGCACAATGTCTGGCACAAGCAATGTGCAATAAATACATCATCATTATTATCTTTATTGTCCCACAAGCAGCTAAGAAACATACAATTAGGAAGAAAATTAAGAGGGTCAACACACATATAAGATTAATGACAAAGGGATCCTAAAATTCTGTGGCATTTAGATTCTTTCATGGTCTCCTAACCTTAAACATCTTCGTTTTTTCCTCTTGGTTAAAGCTCTGTCAGGAGCAAGATCCTATTTTTTTGTTTTCATTTTTATATATTCTCTCAAAGATTCACCTAATGTCTTATAACATAATAGTAGGTACTACATAATGATTACTATGTAGATTAAGTAAAATAAAAGCATTTGACAAATGATTGATTTTGTATTTGACAAAAATACTACAGCAATGATGAGGAGAAAGATAATTTCAGATGGTGGAAGAACATGTGAGTTGACACTTGAAGAGTGGTTTGAATTTTGTTGAGTGGAGTGAGGCTATTTTGGCAGGAGAAATGGCTTGAGCAAATTTGGAGAAGATTCTGTGAAGTATGTACAAAAAAAAAGGGATAATTAAATTTGACCGGAGTGTTGAATATAGGAAATATCACAAGGAGATCTGAGCTAAAAGGGTAGGTGGAAGAGGCACAGGGAAACTGAGGCACGGAGCATCTGTGTCACTTGCCCAAGGCATACCATGGTTGGTCTGGAATTTGAAGCATGGCTCAGGCAACTCCCACAACACACAACCTGAAGCTGCTACGCCCTACTGTTTCCTTGTGTCTTGAAATATAGGGGGTTATTGAAACATTCCTAAACAGAAGCATAAGAGCCTCAGACTGACTTTGCAGCATAATCCTCTTGGCAACTGTGAGGAGGAAAGACTAGAGACCTAGAGATCAAGAGATTGGTTTCTGCCAAGGCCTTTCCTTCTTACATAGTGTGAGTAACATACATGCTTACCACAGACAAACAAAACCAGTGCTGAGGTCAGTACACAAAGTACATAAACACATCATGCCTTTTAGTTCCCTAGATGGAGGCAGGCCACAGATTTGCATCCTAGTGGTTTGGCAGCTTACACAAAGAAGAGCACAGAGGAAAACCGAATTGTCACTCAAGGAATGTCCAGCCCTCACTGTTACTGACACCAGAAAGCAAATCCCTGCTGAGGTTCTGAAAGGGAGGGATCCTTGCAAAATGCTGAAAGTTGCTCTCCTGGTTGAAAACAGCAGAGTCCGTAGTACAACTTCCTGAATGGTCCTTAACAAAGGAGGTCTTGCCCATGAGGAAGGCTCGATTTTAATGCTGAAGTATCTGCTTTCAGGTTCTGGACACTCAAAACTTCATATTTGTAAAGGATTTTCCTTTATATATTACTATACATACACATAATAATTTTTATAAATTTTTTATAAAACCATACTTTTGCTTCCCAAAAGGAATGGTTGACTTTTTAAAGTTGGCTAAATGATCAGTTCCTACTATATTCCACTTTATTTCTAGTGTTGGAAACCTAAGACTGGGCTTTTCAATATGTATATTGTAATTTCTTGCTGTCATATCTTAAGCATGTATAATGAAATGTCAATAGTTGCTGTGGTATATTAATAGGAATCTTCCTAATGATACATCAAACAGGACAGTAGCAGCTCAGCCTTGCTCCCTTGATGGTTTTAAGCGGCTTTATGCATTATTTGTTCCTTTTTTGTCTAGAATCTTAGGTCCTCTTGTTTCAAGCTGCCTAAAGTTCATCTAGCCATGATCCTTGTTCCTTCCTTTTCCACCACTTCCCAGTCATAAGATGTTGAAGATTCAGCTTAAACAATGTCACCACCATCTTTATTGTAGGATGGCAGTATCAGGGAGGCAAAGGGGGATGGAAAAGCAATAACTGAACAGTAATTAAGCACATGCTCTGTGTTGGGCACTTTACACTTTACCTATTTGAATGAGACAACACACTAAATGATATGTACTAGTCTCCCAGATTAACAAGGAGGGTGAGGTTCACAGAAGCCAAACAGCATGGATTAATGTTTACACAGTTAATAAGTGTCAAAGAAAAATTCCATTTCAATTCTGACTCCAGTGCCTAGGTTCTGTCCATGGAAATACACATTCCCAAGGATAAACCTGAAAACATAGGTGCAGCAGGTTTCCATTCCAGGTAAAATGATGTATGCACATTCCATCCTGTCTCTTCTACTGAATGAAGCTATTAAAACTCAATATAATGCTTAGAGAAGCTGTTCGAAGGCTCTGAAGGTAAACAGTAGCATAGTAGATTGGGAAACAGACCAGAATTCAAAGTACCATTGATCCTGTGGTGAGTTTACTATCTTCTTTCTTCCTCTATCCTACAGCCTGGACTGAAGGCAGCTCAAAACACAAAAGTGGGCATCCATGAATACAGAAAGAACTCACAACCATCTAGCTCTGCCTTAAGCAAAGGAAAAGGGACTTCCAATGCTCAAAAACAGTGGGGGAAATCCCTCACTTTGGAAACTTTTTGCTCTCTTGAGCCCCAGCACCCACCTGATCATTATATGGTGGTGGCAGTGCAGTGTCAGTGACGGCGATGAGGATGCACAAGCTACTAAAACTCTGGTGGAGATGAACCTTCCTCTCTCATTGGTTCCAAGGATGTGGCAAGTCCTAGTTGCTTTTTCCCTCCCCTGTCTTCCTACCAGTTGTTTGTGGATGTAGGTACAACTGTAGGAAACCTGCAGCAGGGCAACGAAATTAAAGCCCCAGCTGTGTGGTGGGGAACCAAAACAAAGGAGCCTCGGAATGGCAGGAAGTACCGGGAAGGGAGGAACTTAAGAAAATACAGTAAACCCCTTATGTATGAACTCCTGGGCTGACTGTCCCACTGAGCGTGTCTGTTTCTAATCACAAAGAGCATACCAAAGACTTGAAGAATTGAACTAAGGGAGAGACCACCACCCAAGTCTCAGAGAGCTCACTGGGTAGAGCACAGGCAGGACAAATCCAAATAGCACTACAGTGTTCGAAAATAGGACTGAACTTGCAACTACAACCAATAAACCTTTGGGAAGAATTTGCAACCTGACCCAATAGGGTTGATTGCATGCTAAAACAAAAATGTCAGTGTTTACTATACAATTTTAAGATCCTATGTTCGCTAGCTTAATATTTAAAAAATCCAGGATATAATCCAACACTACATGGCATATGAAGAACCAGGAAAATATCCACTTGAATGGGAAGAGATTAAAGCCAATGACAAGATGACACAAGTATCTGATAAAAACTTTAAAACAGCTATGATTAAAATATCCAAGAAGTAAAGATGTATAATTCTTTAAATACTTAAAATGTCTTTAATGATAGTCTTTACTATCTGTATTTATCAGGATTCTCCTGAGAAACAGGACAAATGATATACACAGATAAAGAGAAGGATTTTTTCCTTAATTTTTATTTTTAGTTCTGGGGATTCATGTTGGATACATGGGATTCACAATCTGCTTGCTCATTGTACCAATTCTTACGTTAATCTCATCCAGAAATAGACTCACAGACATCATGAGTGTATAATTTTGGAGAAGAATAGAATGATAGTACTTTTCACCAAATAGAAGATATATGCAAAATAAGAATTTTAGAAATATAATTAAATAACAACAACAACAAAACACTGAATGTGTTCTTTGTCAGAATGGAGATTAAAGAGGAAAGTCAGTGTATAAACTCGAAGACAGATCAATAGAAACTCAACTCAAAAGGGTGATAGATAAAAAGACTTAAGAATGCCAAAGGGTTTAATTTTGTATTATGGGAGTCTCAGAAGAAAAGGAGAAAGTGTATGGTACAGAAAAAGATATTTTAAGAATAACTTAAAATGTTTCAAACTTGGTAGAAGATATAAATCTACAGGTTCACAAAGTTCACTGCATTTCAAACAGCATAAATACAACGAAATACCTTCCAGATACATTATAATCAAAGAATTGAAATCTAAAGATAAAGAAAGAAAATCTTGAAACAACCAGGGAAAAACATCATGTTACTTATAGGGGAATAACAATTTGAATGACTGTACAATGTTTCTCTATGTTTCTCCTCAGAAACCGTGAAGACCAGAGAGAGAGGAACATTTTTTAAAGGCTGCAAGAAAAGAATTGTTATCCCAGAAACTGACAACCAGTGAAAATATCCTTTAGGAATAAAGGTAAAATAAAGACACCTAGTAGGACGAATCATCCTGGTTTACCCAGGACTGAGAGGTTTCCCAGGATGCATGACTTTTGGTGCTAAAACTAGGTAAACCAGAAGAGTTAGTCACCCTAACATTCTCAGATGAAAAAAACACTGCGAGAATTTGTTGTCACCAGACCAGTTGTAAAATATTTCTAAGGGAAGTTCTTCAGCTGGAGGGAAGAGATACCAGATTGAAACATGGAATATCAGAAATGAAAGATGAGCAATGAAAATGGCAAATATCTGGTTGAATAAAATAGTGAATTATTCTCTGAGTTTAAAATATGCTTGATGGATGCAAGCAACAACATAACATTGTCTGATGAAGTTTTCAATGCATACATGCACACAGCTATCGGGAGAACCTGCCCCCAATATTTCAATGTAGGTTCTTTCTGTTTTCCATAAGTGTCAACCATCTGAGAAATAAAGAGTACAAAGAGAGGAATTTTACAGGTGGGTCGCTGGGGGTGACATCTCATATCGGTATGACCATGATGCCCACCTGAGCCACAAAACCAGCAGGTTTTTATTAAGGATTTCAAAAGGAGAGGGAGTGTATGAACAGGCAGTAGGTCACAAATATCACATGCTTCAAAGGGCAAAAGCAAAGATCACAAGGCAAAGGGCAAAAGCAGAATTACTGATAAGGGTCTATGTTCAGCTGTGCACATATTGTCTTGATAAACATTTTAAACAACAGAAAACAGGGTTTGAGAGCAGAGAACTGGTCTGACCTCAAATTTACTAGGATGGGGTTTTTCCTCACCCTAGTAAGCCTGAGGGTGCTGCAGGAGACCAAGGCGTGTATCAGTCCTTATCTCAACCGCATAGAACAGACATTCCCAGAGTGGCCATTTATAGACCTCCCTGCAGGAATGAATTCCTTCCCCAGAGTATTAATATCAATATTCCTTGCTAGGAAAAGAATTTAGCGGTATCTCTCCTTCTTGCACATCTGTTTATAGACTCTCTGCAGAAGAAAAATATGGCTCTTTTTGCCTGACCCCGCAGGCAGTCAGACCTTATGGCTGTCTTCTCTTGTTCCCTAAAATTGTTGTTATTCTGTTCTTTTTCAAGGTGCACTGATTTCATATTGTTCAAACACACATGTTTTACAATCAATTTGTACAGTTAACACAATTATCATAGTGGCCCTCAGCTTACAAAGATAACAGGATTAAGAGATTAAAGTAAGACAGGCATACAAAATTATAAGACTATTATTTGGGAACTGATAAGTGTCCATGAAATCTTCACAATTTATGTTCCTCTGCCATGGCTCCAGCCAGTCCCTCCATTCAGGGTCCCTGACTTACCACAACACATAGCATTATCCTTAATGATGAAAGACCAAAAGCATTCCCCCTAAGATTTGGAACAAAGGAAGCAATTCTAATCTTAGCATTCCTATTAAACATTTTTTATGGAAGTCCTAGCCAGTATTGTAAGGCAAGCTAAAGAAATAAAATATATACATATTAGAAAGAAAGAATTCCTGTTTACAGAATACACTTTTGGATTTGTAGAAAATCCCACAGAATACACTATTGGATTTGCAGAAAA
The DNA here is from genome assembly GCF_024542745.1 of Macaca thibetana thibetana. Classification (NCBI taxonomy): domain Eukaryota; kingdom Metazoa; phylum Chordata; class Mammalia; order Primates; family Cercopithecidae; genus Macaca; species Macaca thibetana. The sequence goes on along the minus strand of NC_065597.1, from coordinate 23,171,597 downwards.
TCCCAGGGGCTCTATGAATAATGGCAACAAAAATATAAACTTTTAGTGCTAACAAGTTTTTTAGGAAAAATCACAGAATGCAGAGTTACTACACAACTCATTGTAATTCTATATACTAGTCATGACAAATTGAAATCAAAATTTAAAAACAAAAATAATACCATCTACAACTGCTCAAAAGGATGTAATAGTTAGATATAAATCTAAAAGTCATATACAAGATCTGTATTCTGAAAACTACAAAGTGGCCATAAAAGAAGACCTAAATGAGTAGAAAAGTATACTATGATCATGGATAGGAAGACTCAACATAGTAAAATATCAGTTCTCTCCAAATGATTTATACGTTTAATGCACTACCAATTAACTCTCAGCAGATTTTTTTGTAGATAAAAACAAACTGATTCTGAAATCCATATAGGAGGGCAAAGGAACTGAAAAGACTAAAACAGTTTTATAAAAGAAAAATAAAGTTGGAAAAATCACTCTACCTAATTTTAAGACTCACTATGTAAATCTACAGTAATAGAGACAGTGCTGTATTACAGGAAAGGCACAAAAATCAAATGGAACAAAAGAGATAGTTCAGAAACAGACCCACACAAATATGACCAATTGATATTTGAAAAAGTCATAAAGGTACTTCAATGAAGAAAGGATATTGTTTATAACAAATGTTATTATAAAATTGGGTATATTAATTAAAGAACTTCATCCTAAACTTCACACCTTACATAAAATTAGCTCAAACTGTATTATAGGTCTAAAAGTAGAATGGGAATATTAAAACTTTTAGAATTTTAGAAAATATTTGCCACCTGGAGACTGGAAAAGAGTTCTTAGACAAGATATCAAAAGCACAATTTATTAAAGAACATTTATAATTGAGCTCCTATCACAATTAAAACTGTTTGCTCTGTGAAAGACATGGCTATAAAAATGAAAAGACTGAAGCAAGATGGCTCATGTCTGTAATCCCAGCACATGGAATGCCAAGGCTTGAGCCCAGGAGTCTGGGACCAGCTTGGGCAACATAGTGAGACCCTGTCACTACCAAAAAAAAAAAAAAAAAAAAAAAAAAAAACCAAAAAAACAAAACAAAACAAAAATTAGTTGGACATGGTGGCATGTACCTGTAGTCCCAGCTATGCAGGAGGCTGAGGTGGGAGAATCACTTGAGCCCAAGAAGATTGAGTCTTCAGTGAGCCATGACTGTGCCACTGCACTCCAGCCTGGGTGACAGAGCAAGAATAAATATACAAACAAACAAACAAATATATGAATGCATGTATGTATGTATCTTCTTTGATATAATTATTTTTTCCTTTGGGCAAATATTAAATCATGTCTTTTACAGCAACATGGATGGAATTGGAGGCTGTTTCTTAAATGAAATAACTCAGAAACAGAAAGACAAATGCTGCATGTTCTTGTAAGTGGGAGCTAAGGGATGCATACACATGGACATAGAGTGTGGAATGATAGACATTAGAGACCCTGAAGGGTGAGGTGGGGGTGGATGATGAGAAATTACTTAATGAGTACAATGTATGTTATGTGGGTAATAGAGTAAGAGCCCATCTTCACCAGTATGCATTATATCCATATAACACAATTGCATTTGTACTTCATAAGTTTATATAAAGACTAAAAAAAAAAAAAGAAAAGATAAGTTACATAGTAGGAGAAAATATTTGGAAGTCATATGTACAACAAAGGACTTATATACAGAATATGTAAAGAAATCTCAAAGCTCAACAGTAACAAAGCAAAAACCTAACTTTGAAAAATGAGCAAAAATCTTGAATAGATACTTCACTGAAAAGGATATACAGAAGGCAAATAAGCATATGAAAAGATGTTTCATCATCAGCAATTGGGGAAATGCAAATGAAAACCATGATGAGATACCAGTACATGCTTATTATAGTGGCAAAAAAAAAAAAAAAAAAAAAAAAAATACTGATGCTATCAAGTGATGATGAGAATGTGGAGCAGCTGGAACTCTAATATATTTTTGGTGGGAATCTCAAATGGTACAACCACTCTGGAAAAAAATCTGGTAGTTTTTCATAAAGTTAAATGCACACTTATCATATGATCTAGCAATCTCACTTCTGGGTATTTACCCTAGAGAAATGAAAACTTATGTTCACATAAAAATCTGCACATGAATATTTATCACAGCTCTATTCATAATTGCTAAAAATGGGAAACAAACCAAATGTCCTTCAGTGGATGAATGGTAAACAAAACGTGGTGCATCTATCCAATGGAGTACTCTCAGGAAGAAAATGGAATAAATGGTTGATGCAGACAACTTGGATGGATCTAAAAGACATTACACTGGGTAAAATATGCCAACTTCAAAAGGTTATATTTTGTTTATATGACATTCTTGAAAAGATCAAACTATAGTCACAGAGAACAAATCTGGTTATCAAATATTAGGGATGGGAGGAGAAGGTGCTACAAAGAGGTATCACAAGGGTTTTTTCAGGAGGGTGATAGAGCTGTTCTGTGTCTTGATTGTGATAGTAGTTATGAGAATCTGTGCATGTGATAAAATTTACAGAACTACACACATAAAGCCAATTTTACTGTATGTGAATCTAAAAATAATTGAAAAAATTAAGTTTAGCAATCATTTTTTAAACTTTTAGTTTTAATTACAAATGTGTTTCCCAGATAAATTCTCATGAGAATAATAAAAACGCAGATAAAGCCACTGTGCCACCTAAATTAAAACTGTCAATATCACTCTCTTTGCCAAGGGTAATCCCTCCTATCAGCTCATATATATTCTTATAAAGTGGCAATGGTTTCTAAAGTCTGGAATTTTATCTCAAATGCTCAAGTCTTTAATTATAAAATAAATGAAATTAGGTAAGTACCCCAAGCATTTAAATATGTTGAAAAGACTAATACAAAGTGAATGATAATGTCATTGTTACAACACAAAAACGTGTCTACTTTCTTTGATCTTACGTTTTGTTATTTTCTATGATTGTTACCACATTCACACATACCCCAGTTCTTTAAATGTTGTTATATTATTTGTTTTATATGACTTATTTTATTCGTTTAAAGCCTTCCCATCTAAACTCTACTCCATCAATCATGGACTATCACAAAATCAATCTCAGGGCAGATGTTAAGAACAGGCATGCAACAGATGCAAAATTACAACAGAAACAAATCACTTTCTTTCGATTTGCTAGTCACTTACACTTCCTCTTGTCTTTCATGTCTTGAATATTCCCCACTCCATCCTTTGCCTCATGTTTCCAACTAAATGCACTGAGTTCCCATATTTCTGGTTTTAAATTTTAGTTCAGTTTCTCCGATTCTGACAGTCTCTCCTGTTTTATTGTGGGGTCATTCCAGATTGAACGTGTAATGGCACCTCTGTTTGGTACACCTTTGGGGACTTCCCTGTTGGTCCATAAATTGCCCCATGGACAGATCATCTGCTGATGTAAAAGCAATTCTCGGACTTAGGGTCAAGTCTCAGGCATAGTCAGTCTTTTTTCTTGTTTTACATTTCCACATTCTGTATATTCCCTTCATTGATCAATCAATCATAGATGATATCTCTATGCTGCCACTAACTCGACCATATTTTAATCGCATTAGTTAGTCCAATTGTCAAGTGGCAAAAATTAGATTAGTAACTTGAATAGTTGAGCTGATATGGTTATCTCATGCCAGTGGTTGTAATGGTTCAGTGATTGTAACTGGATCAAATTGAATATTTGGGATCCAATCCATGGAATGTAAACTGACCTAAAGCAGTCAGTCTGGTCTTTTGGTGAAATCCAGACTTAGTTCTTTTTTAAGCATCATATTTTTCTGTAGGATCACAAGGCCACCTTCAATTATCATTTGTGTCTTGTTTTACATGAATCTTCTTTGATAAACTGTCATATAATAGCCATTGTCATATCCACAGACACGATGATAATGTGCTATATGATTTTAAGTACTATTTTTTCTCCAGTCCCCCAAATTCCTGTGACATTCATTATATTGCTTTTAATAACAAAATGACAACCCAAACAGAGGCAACTCTTGGTGGATGGGTCTGGGAAGAGATAAGCTTCCTTTACATTGTAACACCCAACAAAGAGAAGCCTCCCCTATCTGATCTACTGCTGCATCTCCTAGCGCCAAGACAAGAATGGCATTTACCCGGGCCTCAATTAGTATCTGTTAAAGGAATGAACGATTGTAAAAGTAAATTTGGGACAATTGGGTATTCAGCTAGGTGAAGGCTAAGGAAAATTTGGCCCTTGTTTTACTTTTACAGGGCAGGACAAGTTAGCAGTACTAGCTTGCTGCCCTGAATCTAAACCCAGCTACCTGGCATCAGCTATCTGGCTTAAATGGCTTCGAAGGGACTTTGTTGCCAGTAAAGGTCATGAGAGACTCTCCAAGGCAGGATATCAGAACTGCAGCACTCTCAGGACGTATTATGTTCTCAGATCACATTTGGAAAGGCAAAAAGTGTGAGGAACAATTACACGTAAGGTGTCAGGCTGTGTGCTACACCCTTTACTTGTGTGACCTTTAAAAAAAATCCCCATAGTAATTCTGCAATGTTCATGATTCTGTCTCTATTTTACAGATGGGGAAACTAAGGCTCAGAGTCAGGGACACCACAAGCCTAGATAGTGACTTTGTACAAATGAGACCATGGTAGACAGTTTTGTGACTTGGTGACTGGGGGCATAGGCAAGATTTCAGCCTACACTTAGCCCCTCAGTTGGGCAACTTTTTGCAGTGAGCAACCTATACAACTGTACATGGTAATCTTGTTCAGAAAAAATGAAGAAACTTACCCAAGGCCACAAATTATAACAAGGTTGAACTGACTCTGAATTTCACATTCTTCCTGTGTTGACAAACTACCTAATGGTAAATTGATACAATTCATGCTGTCCTTACACTGAGGATATTCAGTGATATGAACTGTTAAGACTTTTAAATATTGGATGTAAGAAAATACAACAGATTTTTCCAAATTCAGCTCTGATCGCCTCCAACTGAAAGCCTCTGTATTTTTGCATATTATGGTCAACTTTAAGTTCAACTTAAGCTCCAAAACCATGCCCACCCCACCTTTGCCTCCCCACCTCCCTATCTCCCCATCTCCCAGCTTCTCAAGCCAAGTTCACAATTCCCTTGCTTTGTGTCACAGACAGGGCCCTGAAATGTTGGCAGTGGTATCAGTTAAAGTCACAGCATTAGGAGAATTGAAAGAAACTGATTTTCTTTCAGTAGCTCAAATAGCCAGTGCTTTCCAAAAATATCTGCAGCTTTGTCTAATGCAGATTTATAACTCGACTCCTAATAAAGCTTTATTTCCCCCAAGTTGTAGTGTTTAAAATTCACATGATGTAATGCTGTTAACTAATGTTGCAATTTATTTCTACTTAAGGCATTATGCAGGAGAAACATAGAATAATAGCTTAAGGGGAGTGATTCAGAATGATATTAAGTGTGAATCAAAGCACGATAAAGTAATAATGAGCTGGATTTTCTGACCCAGGTTGGAGGTAAATTTTCCAAATCTTGCCCACCTCCTCATTAATTGGTGACACTGTATCCCTCTGACCATCCTCTCTGTTTCTGCCTCATTGACATTTGGGTGCATGATTAAGTACTTGTGCCTTCAGGATTTCTGGCTAAAGGAGTATATAGCCAGAGAGGATACCATGCATCTATGGGATTAATAAATGGGCAAGTATCTGGCAAACTTGCTGGTATAAAACACATCTAAGGAATATACATCCAACATAAATGTGGACGTATGTTCACTGAAAGACACGCAGTACAATGTCCACAGGGGCAATCTTTGTAATAGCTCAAATAAGAAAACTACACAAGTACCTATCAATAGTAGAAAGTGCCTCGCTTGCCTCTCATTTTTGATATTCACTAGTTGTAGCTGATTGCAAACTCTAACAACCGAGCCCTACCTTAATCCCTGCTTCCCGAGGGTGCTCATAGGTGCTTCCTGCATTGACTTACATGGCTCATGAATGCCAGGGAGCACACTGCCTTTCTGAGCCTCTGGTCAACTGGCTGAGCTGCAGAAGTCAATTCTGGTTGTACATGAAGTAGCAGAGATTTTTCTACCGGAAGCCCATGGGAATACAAGGAAGGAAAAACATCTTGCTTTACGGCTAATGTGTAAAATGAGGTGATACAAGTGAAGTCCTTGGAATACAGTAACCACTTGATATTATCTTGGTTATTGCTTTTATCAACTTCTAAAAGAGAATAATGAATATACTAAAAAAAAAAAAAAAAAAAAAAAAAAAAAAAAAATCCTGCTTCTTGGTATTTCCTTAAAGGTCAAAGGAAAATCCATTCCTTTCCTATCTTCAATGGCCCCTAATGCTTATAGAATACCTTCTTTAGTCATTTCAAGCCCAACAGGATTTGCTGCCTACAGTTTTTTGTTTTGTTTGTGTCTTCCTTCTAGATGATGAATTGGCAAACTATGGCCTGGGGGCCAAATATGGGCCCCCACCTGGTTTTGTTAAAAAAAAAAAAAAGTAGTACTACAATCCAGCAATGGTGCCCATTGCTTTACATATTGCCTGTGGCTGCTTTTGCACTTCAACAGCAATGAAGTGGTTGTGATTACAATATTTAGTATCTGCTTATTTATAGGAAATGTTTGCTGAACCTTTTTACCCTCATCTTCTTTCACGCAAAGAGGGTTTCACCCCAAAGAGGGTTTGCTCCAGCCCTGATGGGTCAGTGATTCCCTCACGCCTCCAGCTCTGCCCTCATACGGTTTCTTCCACCTGGGGTGCCCTTTCCTCTGTGCCTTTTCTTTGATGCCTTATTCAATCTTCAAAGCTCAGATCAAATCTCTCCGCCAAGTAGAAGCCTGTTTTTTTCAACATCCACAGCGGGAGATCCTCTTAACCTGTAAATGTGGTTCATGTATTTCTTAAATTATAAGCCATATTGCTTTGCAGTTTTCCAGAAAATATCTGAAAATATCTGTTACCCCTATTGGATACCCCTTTCTACTTTGAGAGAGTCAAGAGTAGGTCTGGTTCATAGAGTATTGGACACACAATAGGTATAGGCACAGATTTGCTGCACGAAAATGCCAGCTAGGGTTATTTTCCTGCCCTTCCTCATCCGCCCTCTTCACCCCAGCCTAACTAGGGTGACTATCCCATGTGCCTGGGATGGAAGGGTTTCCTAGAGTGTAGGACATCCGGTCCCAAAACGAAGTAAGTTGGAATTAGTGGTCATGCTAAATATAAACTTCCCCAGATGCTCTACTTAGCAAGCCCGAGAGTTCTCAAAACTAACCAGTCCTCCAATACCTCCATGAGCTGGCTGAGTCTTTGGAGGCTAAATCCCCTGACAACTCCCCTCACCTAGTTACTTTAAGTTAGACCAAAATAATTAAAGACCTCAAAGACCAATTATGTGTAAAGGGGCTCCTCTTCTTATCCATCACATAACTTGTTTTCCACTCCTTGCTCATCTTTTATTTTATATATATATATATAATTGGAACCAAAAGCAAAATAATAATAATCGCGTTTCAGATGAAAAGAGATGAAACAAAACAGACACAGGAGAGGATAATTTGAATTATCTTGGGTATCAATTGGGATTTCACAAACAAGAGGCTTCAAAGAAACTGCCAACAATGAAGAAGTGGAATGGAACCTGGGATTCCTGTGTAGGAAGCAGTTGATGAGGGGTGGGAATGGCGACCCACGTCTGGTGCTAGTTCCCTTTTGCAGGTTACAGGGCTGGGCTAGTTTGACATTTTGTGCTGAAGTCTTTAGTGTGAATTTGTGTAGGACTAAGTGCCCCAGTGTTGCAATACACTGACATGCAGCGCATTTCTGATGCAGTAACCATATGATCCAGAGCAAACCCCTTAAGTCTTGGGCCTCAGACCTACCTCACAGAGCTCAAGGATGAGACAAATGAGCATTAGAAAATGTCTAGGATGGCATGGAATGGAAATTGATTTCCTGGAATCTAATAGAAGACCAATCCCATGGCAACCAACTATTCTCATTCTACTGTGGATATAAAATCAGTGTCCTTCTTGCACTTAGCCAGGCAAAATGTGGGATTAGAAATCAGCATTGTTATATGCTCCTTCATGACAACCCGCCAGGTTATGGGAGGCCTTCCTATTGGGACAGATGTTTGCTTCGCACCCAGCATGTATGTGGCAGGCCATCAGTCCATCTAACTCAATCCCCATTGCATATTGCTATTCCAGAGATTTCAAATTCCATGGTAAAGAACCATCTGTATCATTGAACGTGTCTGGGTCACCTGGTTTAAAATTCAGTGCCCATTCCATAATGCTGTTTGGATGAAGGGTCCCCAGAATTGGCTGAATTAAGGGTGACTCTACAGCACATGTTTTAGTGTTCTCTCCGGGTTGTGTAGGCGGCCTGGGTGGATTGGCAGGACACAGGCACTCCAAGGATGTCCTCTCTGGGAATATGCCAAGGGAGTTTTAACAGGGCCAGGCAGCCTGAAGCGGAGCCAGTGGAACACTCAGACTGTCTCCCCTAGCCCTGCCCGCTGTGACCTCCTCCCACATGAGGACCAAATTTGTCTGATACAGAGCAAGTTGTACTGGGGAAAAATGCATTCTTGGATTCATCGTGTTTGGAAGTTTTTGTGGTCCTTTTCCCCACTTGCTCTTTTGTAGCTTTCCTTTGTTTGATTGGTCTCCTGGGAAAGGACAGTTGTCCAAGTGAGTTTTGGATAAAGTCTGAGTCCCTGACCCACTTTACTCAGCATGAGGAGGCCACATTTTACTTATTAGGCCCTTAACTGAAAAATCAAAACCACCAAGAGCTTGGCAAATGTTGTTGTGTCTAAGACACATAGCACATCCCATATTTTAGCAATGAATTTTACTGTGGGCAGCTGGGTCTTTAAAACTCATCATGTCTTTTGTTTAAGTGATAAGCAAACCCCTGAAGTTTCTTGAAAATCATGATCTGAATGGTAGTGACCACCAACATAATGGCTCCCACTATCATAGGGTTGGCACTTACTCATTTTTGGAGGTATCTGGAGACTTCTCTGCAAGGTCAGGACCATGTATGTTTGGATGTAGTCTAAAAGGCAGAATGGTAGTTTCCTCTTGAGCCCTGAATGTGGAAGTCATTTGGGGTCAGAGACAACAGAGTGTGGGAATGGGCAAGTATGACCCAGTTTGGGCCTACCCTTAACTCCATGTGAAAGACCCCTGCCAAAATATCTCCAATCCTGGGTGGAGGCAGGACTGGCTTCAGGGGTGTGTGTGATCTGTGCAGGTGCATGAGACATTGTGCTGAAAGGCCCCACCTGTGATTTAAGACTGTTTTCACCATCTTGAAATTCTTAATAATTTTTGAAGAGCCCTGCATTTATGTTTTGCACCGGTCCTCATAAACTATGTAGCTAGCCCTAAATGGAAGAGAAAATTAATTTATTTCAAATATAGTATTGCTGGGTGACTTGTTCATGAAGAGAAATGGGAGTAAATATGCCGATGGGGAAAGATTGGAGTTAATATCCAGGCAGATCATTCAGTATTTCCTTATTTATCGAACTCTTTCTGAACATCTGCTGTGAGGCAGACGTTTTGTTATGCGCTGAAGACAGAAAATTTCCTCAACTGTGAGACACACGGCTTTGCCCCACATAGCAGCTGTATGGACTTTTCAATGTATCCAATTGATTTGAGTCTCTGCTTTCACATCTGTAAAATGGGAAGAATAAGGTCTATCTCACAGGGTTCTTGTAAGGATTAAAAAAGAATATGGAAAGTGTGCAGCTTACAGTTTAGTAGCTTGCAAATGTCCAATAACCATACTCCCCTATCATAATCTTCATGTTTATTATTGTATAAGAATGCATGGCTAATAGACTTATAAGAGTGAGAACTTCTCATCCTACCTGGTGAAAAGGGGTTGAAAGGATCTAGGGGAGGATATTTCCTTTGAATTGAATCCTAAAGAATGATGGAGCCTTAGCTTGTTGAGTAGTATTTATTTCTGAATGTTTTGGAGGATTTCACCACAATGGTCTCACTATGGATGGTCTAGCTATAGATTTTCCACTGGATTTGAAAAATTCAGGGATATTCACCTGGTAGCAATAAGGAACTACGTATACTATGATTATGATAGTATGCATAAGGGGAGACTGCTGGATATCAACAGAATTCACTCCTTAAGTTCTCAAGCTAGACTGTCACAAAGTCTAAAACATCCTGCACAATCTTCTCTGTGGAAAGACAATGGACATCAGCTGCAGATCTTATCCACACATTGTTTTGAGTATGTGATTGTCATTAGCATGTGGTGACCAAGTGTCTTCATTCTTGGCACTGGGTACTGTAGATGGGAAAAGTATGCTCAAAGATGGCATCATCAGGGACCCATTAGTGTCAGGAGGTAATGGGAGCCCCCAGAGTCTACTATCCCAGGCCTGGACATCCACCACTCATCCTTTCCCTTGAAATTTAAGCCCTGAGTAAAAGCAAATGCTCTGAGCCCTATCTTATCTTAGGGGTGAATCTGGGAGCATATTGACACTCTAGTTTGTTTGTTCATTTGTTTCAGAATCTAAGAGCATAGATTTATGGGAAAGCCGATGAAAACAGTGGGCTCATGGGAGGTGGGAATGAAGGAGCAGAAAGATACCAGAAAACAAGATAAATTAAGAAGTTTGTTGGGGGCTCAGATGCTGGGTTCAGAATGCTATGCTTTTAGGAACAGTTTGATAGCCTTGGTTTTTGCTCCTTCTTCTTTTCTCTCTTACCTTCCCCCTTTCTATCTGCCTCCTTCTCCTCCCTCTCTTACTCTCTTTTTTCCTTCTTTTGCTTATTAATTCAGATGCATTGAATACCTCTGTGTGCCTGTAATGACTTTTTTGCAACGTGTCAGCTAGGTCAAGCTGAACTCCATCTCCCAGAGTTCTTTCTTTGTTATGTTTTTGATTAGGGTACGCCACAGGGGAGATTCTAGGGATATGTGGAGGGTGAAAAGCAAGCGTCTGTCACTTTGTAGCTCACACATATTATCACTGATCTGCTGACTCACCTCTCTGGCATAAAGCAGCATCTGGGCCTGGCATACTGTATCTCATCCCTGGTCCTCCTTCAGCTTCTCCAACTCCTAGGCCAGGAATGTGTTTAGCTCTGTGACAGAGGGCCCTAGCTATTGAGTCCCTGTCCTAGAAGAGGACATCCATCTAAAAAACATGGCCAAAGGAAAAAGCAGAGGTAGATATTTCTGGGGTCATACCCAGAGAGAGGAAGAGGTGATTGCGTGGAGCCAGCTCTATAGACACTCAAAGCATTGGCTTTGTCTCTGAGTGATTTGTGAAGGCTCAGGAAAGATGACCTGGTACAGGACTTTCTACCACCATTTCAAGATGTCACCAACAGACTCAGTGACCTGCTGACCTTCCTATATCCCAGATAATCCGCTTTTATTAGAAATAGCAGATTCCTTCCATGAAGTGTACAAATCTAAAGCCTCTGGCTTCTTAGAAAAGTAACAATTCTAATTCTTGTGTTATGGAACAATGGTCACTCCCGGGACTTTTCAAAGAGCTGGAAGACAACAACATAAATGATGAGCAGGACAAGTTTCAGAAGGCAGAGGAGCAGTGTTGCAAAGTGGTTAAGACCAGGCTCTGCAACAGAAGGTCTCTTGATATCTGCGGCTTGAATTTTAGGGCTGGATGTTCATGAGCTGGTTGAGTTCATATCCTCTTCCTTGACTCATGAACATCCAGCAATAAAAATTCAAGCCTCAGATATCAAGAGACCCTCTGCTTTCAGAGATCCTACACAGATGTACAGCTCCTTGACCACAGTGACTTCTAGCTCCCTGTACCGGGCACCGGGCAACAGGAGTGACTGGATTGGTAGAGACTAGATTTTCACTTGAAGTTGTAAAAGTCACACTCCCTAATGAGAAACAACGTGGGGACTAGATCGGCCGTGATCCAGGAAACCAGCCCAGTTGGTAACACCCTTGTAAAAGAGACTGATAAATAAATAAGCAAGCCATCCAGCTTTTCTTCTCTTCGGCAAATGAGATGAAACAGCTGGCCTTGGAAAGAGGCCCTGTGCTTTGTTAACTGGAAACAGATTAGCAAACTCAATCAGCTGACTGGTTTTCCAGTCTGTGGCCTTCCAACATTTGAAAAAGGGAATTTTTGTTGAACGTCTCTCTGGCAAGGGCCAGGCAACGAATGACACTAGCCTGGCGTGAATGTTTCATGCTGGTGGGTAAAAATACTTTAACTTTCCTATGGGTCTTTGACAAAAACCTCAGGGAATTCTATTGAGTACATGTTGTATTTTAATCAGCTTCAGCTGTCAAAACTCTTGTAACCCGCCTCTTCTATTTAAAATGTGTCTTCTAGGCATAAAATAATTAAAGGTGCAGGGCCATACAGTAGGCTCAGAGCCATTGCAATGTGACAAAACCCTATGGATAAAAGGTATTATTTCAGGAAGTTTTAAATATAAATTTTGTTTTGTCAGAAGGCTGCAGGGCACACATTTTCTATACTGTCAAGCTTGATAGTAACAATATTTATATTTCAAATAAAAAGATTAAATTGCAGTATTATGTATTTCTGGTTTCCATCAATTTTTTTTTTTTTTTTTTTTTTTTTTTTTTACTAGTTTATCATAGTGCTGCATCTCGGTATGTCATCTTTTTTTTTTTTTTTTTTTTTTTTGCTGACAATACTTTTATTTTATTGAAATATTATGTCTTTTACTGTCAATCCCAGAGTTAAAATAATGAAGGCAGACAGCCCAGCCACTTGGGTTTGGGTGTTTTACAAACAAACGTCTTGCTTTACACCTTGTTGAAGGTTTTGTGAATGCAAAACAACAAAACAACACAAAAGAATAAACATGCTCAGACCCATGTGTTTAGGCGGGTGTTTGAGACAGCTTTGAGCTTTTCACCTGGAGTCATTTGTGTGCTTTTTCATCCCAGGGTAGAAAAACAAACAAGGCACAGGCAAGGCCAGCAGAGCTGGGGGAATGAGCTTTTGCCTGTGAATGGCTGTGCTGGCCGCCTGTGTCACAGCTTGTTAGCTGTTGCAGCACAGTGTCTGCAAATGGGACCAGGCAGCCAGGGGAGTTTTCTGAGCCACGGAAACAGAGGACTTTCTCAGTTTCTGGGCTAGCACAGTGTCAGCCCTTCAATGTCACGCTTGACAGAGAGTTTTGGGGCAATGTGAAGAGTGCGTCTCTCTCACCTGTTGGAATGAAGCTGGGCTATGGCTGGGGCTCTTGGCATGCTCATTTTGATATGAAGGGAGAGTCCATGCCCGCAGAGAGTGGCTTCTCTTTCAGAGCTGTTGCTTCCTCTGCTTCCCACTTGATGAGGGAAAGTGTGACCTTTTCAAGTCAACTAGCCCCAAAGGGAGTACCCTCATGTAAGATGGCAAAGTATATATGAGCAGTAATGTCTCCCTCCATGACCGCGACAGACATCACCAATACATTTAAACACTAACACTCAGCCAGATGCATCCTCAGAATCCCTTTCTTCATGATTTCCTAGGCAGCCACAACCAATCAGAGTGGACTGGTCATCTTTGCCTTCCTAGCTCTTTCTGAAGAAGATGGGGGTACCTGGCCAGGGACATCTAGCAGTCTCATGCCAAGCAACACTTGTTTTAATGGTGCAGTTTACTGCCCCCAAATAAATCACATTTAACAATACTTTAATTCACATTCTGATCTCATTCATGGAACCTCCATTTTGCAAGAGGGAAAAATCAAGCCTCAGAGAGCTGAAGTAACTTGTCTGAAGGCATACAGTCACCAAGCGACACAGCCTGGACTTGAACCTCGGACTCCTAATTCAATATCCTGATCAAGAGATTTTGAGCATTTTAGTACGCAAAATGTAGTATTTGGTAAAGAGGCAACTATGTAAAGCAGCTAGGAAAGTCCATGGGAAAATACTGATTCCCATTTAGCATACATGATGCTAGTTCTTTCTAAAATCAGGAAGCATCCCTAGAAAGTTTAGCTGCAGTTATAGTTTTTTTATGAAGAGAAGGATGAAGTCTTTATCAGGAACAAAATGGTATTTAAAGACGCATCTATGTCATCTCATTTCTGTCCTACTGTCTTGGGAGCTCCAACTGAAGTCAAATATTTTTCAGGTTGTTGGTTTGGGCTCCTCCTCCCCCCACACACCCATAATGACATTATTTTCAAAATGTATCTATCATTTAAAAAGTAGCAGCAACCCTGTACTAAAATAGTAGTTAACATTTATGAACAGGTAGTTTCTCAGGGGCCAGGTACGTTGTTCAGGGTTTGGCATGCATTATTGAGTCTGCTTTTCATAACCAATGCTTTATAGGGACTACTGTTACCTTCATTCAAAAGTAAGACTCTTAACAGCCGATAGCGTGTGCCCAGGTCTAGAACCAGTTGAAAGTCTGTGCAATGCTAAAATTCCTGTTGTCCATTATTGCATTACGTTTTTCACTACAATGCCTCATATTTAAGATGAAGCTCATGTTTTATATTTTGCTTATGAGGAAACTGAGATGTCGAGAGATTAAGAAAATTACCAAAGACTACACGGCTGGGAACTCAGTGGGCAGAGCTGGGCTGAAACCTGGACAGATACCAGATGGTGGGGAGGCAGTACGGAATAGAGAAGGAAGAAGGAATCAATGCACATGTGTGGTGGGTGGAAGCAGGCATATGCCCTGCTCTAGAGTGTAAAGTCATGATCAAGTCGGAAGGACCCAGGCCACAGAGATACTTGGTATTTTTAAATGTTATTTTACCTATGCTTAGACTGTCAGCACATCTGGACAACAGAAAGTCACTTGAGACAGGATACCCTATGAGGACAGTGGTAAGAATCTTTTGCCATGCTAATCAGAAAATCCACCCCTTCGGGTTTGTGAATGTTGTTCTCCTAATCCCACAAGCCAATTCACCTTGGAAATTAATGTTGGATGTTGCTAAATACTTCCCTGAGGGACACAGAATGTTGAAGAGTATAATGATCATTCTTCCTTGGAGATTGCTCTTTGTATTTTTATCTCCAACATTCCCCTGATACATGCGGCCCCTAAAAGAGCCAAGGGGAATTGGAAGAGCAGGAAAAAATGATAGGAGAATGTGTTAACAAAAGCCTGTTCCAGGAACCCTTTATGTAACAGTATACATGCAACAATGCCATGTGGAAGGAATTCAGGTATCCGTGAAATAGACAACACAGAAAAGGTATGCGGAAAAACAAAGTAAGAGAGGGAGAAACAAAGGGAGCTATTCGGGTTATCTCATTGATTTAAAACAAAAAGGTTGTATTATGCCTTACAATCTTCTGGATTGACTAGGGCTGAGCTGGAAGATTCTTCTGCTGATCTCACCTGGGACCTTACATGCAGTACTAGTCAGATGGAGGCTTGGGATAGAATTGCCAAGGTGGCTTCACTTACATATCTAGCACGTTAGCAAGGAGCCTCCCTATGTGGCCTCCCCATGTGGTCTCTCCATCAATGTAGAGAAACTCCTCAGAAGGTGACTTATGGCTCTCAAAAGTACAAAAGTGAACACTGCCAGAAGTCATTTCTGCTACTTTGTATCAGTGAAAGTGAATATAGGAGCAGCCTAGAGGCCTTGTGGGAGGCAACCATACCAGGGCACGAATACTAGGAAGGTGAAGTTTACTGGAGGCTGTCTTTGGAGTCTATCAGTTCAATGGGGACCTTTTTGCTTTTGAGCTAAAACCCATATTCTTTATCATAACTATCAAAGCTTCTCACAACCTAGCCTCAATCTTCCCAGGGTCAAACTACTATGTTCTTTTAATATATAAAATTATGTCTATAAAGCACTCATTTTACAAAATGTCCTCATTTTTCCTTGTCCCATGTAATCACCTAGTTATCCTGGAAAAACCAATACTAACGGGCCTTACCATCTGCCTCTAGCAGAATCAAAATGAATTATTTCATCCCCCAGGCTCTTATAAAACCATAGAAATGAGGAAAAGGTGGAAAAGAAGGTGGAAACAAAGAGTCATTTGTATGAACTGTGGGCAAAGAGGGCAGGTCTGATGGCTCGAACCAACAGTCAGATGAACACAGATTTAAGGAATCTGAAAATGTTTTTTAAAAATGTGTACATCCAAGCACACACAAACACACACACACTCAAGTTAAAATGATACAAGCTTGGACTCAGACATTATTCTTGTAGGAGGCTTTTTTTCTCCATGTCTAAACTACACTGACTACCTGGAAACCTATAGATAATATCACTCCATTTAAACTTTTATTGCTATAACATTTCTCAGAATACAAACCCTGTATGATGTATGCATATCCCATGCCAGCCTGCACATGGCAAGGGAAACTAAAGTACTGGCTAAATCTGAGTCATTCAAGGAGGCATGTCAGATACACATCTGCTTTTATCTTTCTGTCTTAGGTATTCAGTAGCAAAGATCACATTTAACAAAAGGAAAGGAGGGTGAAGTAGGAAGATACAGAAGGGTTTTATGGAAGCCAAGGGGAAGAAGTGAAAGCCAGGCATATGAGGGATGGGAGCCAGGACTGGAATATTGCCAATGGAAGTGAAGAAATCACCCCTTCCTGCCATCGCATCAGCTTTTGAGTTTAATTCTCTACAGGTCTCTCTCCTCTTCTTTCTCTGCCTCACTGCATGTGGTACAAACATGACTAGACCATGGCAGACTACATTCTCAATGTCCACAACTTAAGACCCAGTATGCTTACGTCCCAATTTTATTTTCCGAAGCACAGAAGGATCTTATTAGTCCAGCTAACTACCAAAGGTTCTTTCTGGGGCAAGTGACCCTTTTTGGTCCAAATGCATATGACCACTGTAGGAGGGAATAGGGACTTCACTTGCCACCATGTAAACCACATGTCCCTTCATGGATCTTGTAAGGGAGACATTCTCAGACAAAAGGTTGTGGGATGGATGGGACGAGATCCAAAAAATGCACACTAAGCTTTACAATTATTTTTTGGTAGACGAGAAAATAGAAATGCAGAGACTCTGTTTGGAGAAACAGGCTCTTTGACACACCTCGTATTGAACATGAACACTGTCTTAGTGGGCTACAACCCACTATGTACTTCGGCACTACTTTCGCACAGTTTTCTGATTATTCCCAAATACAATTTTCTTTCCCCATAGAAAAACTGTCATTATGACACAAACCACAGCCCATTGACTTTAGGGTTGACAGATCAATTGAATGCCTAGTATGTAACATCAAAAAAAGACGCTCCCCAAAACTCCTGGAGGGGGCATTGCTAACCTCTGGTGTTTCATAACCTGAAATGCATAAGGATAGAAGTCTATAGAAACGTTTTATAAGAAGCAGTTTTCAAATAGGTGATTAATAGACCTGAAATTACCAGCAAAGGAGAGTTTAATTATCAAGAGCCAGAACAGTCATTCTTAAGCTTAAGCAATAATGCGTCATTGGGTGGATTCCAACATTTTCTTCATTTAGGAAAATATAAAAGAGCCCGTCATAGTTCACCTCAAACCATCAAATGACTTTTAAGGCTTCATTGAGAAACTCAGATAGTCTATGTTGTGAATAATAAAAAGAAAGGCAAAGTCAAAAACAAAACAATGTAAAATTAATATTCTAATTGTATAAAATCATAGAGTAGGGATTTATTATGTGGATCTGTTCTAATTTCAAAAAATAAAGGTATAAGAGGATTTACTGAAGCACAGAGAAAACAGGACCATTTCAAAAGCTGTACCCAAACTCCTTTAAAAGCACAGAACAAGATATCTAACAGGTCGCCAGAAGCAAGTTAATATAGGTGATCTCTAGTCATCTGCCTGTAAGAGAATTGGCTTAAATATTTATTTAATTGCCAGTCATGCTTAAATCAGTTTCCCAAGACTTGCCAAAATGGGAAACATTCTAACATATATGCTTCTGGAATAAAAGCTAAATTAAAAGGACATAATTTCAAGGAAAAAGATGAAAGTCTGCATTGTCCTAAAGTCATGTTTAAAGAAGGAATTGCTCTGTTAGCGGCACTCAGTTCTAGAAAGAGTAATGCCCAAAACGTGGAAAATTACCACAGAAAGAGAAGATTCGGTGTTCTTTTGTTTTGCTTTTTGAGATGGAGTCTTGCTCTGTTGCCCAGGTTATAGTGCGGTGGTATGATCTCGGCTCACTGCAACCTCTGCCTCCCGGGTTCAAGTGAGTCTCGTACCTCAGCCTCCCGAGTACCTGGGATTATGGGCACCCGTCACCATACCCAGCTACTTTTTTGTATTCTTAGTAGAGATAGGATTTCATCATGTTGGCCAGGCTGGTCTCAAACTCCTGACCTCAGGTGATTTGCCTGCCATGGCCTCTCAAAGTGCTGGGATTACAGTCGTGAACCACCGTGCCCGGCCAAATTCAGCTTTTTCAGGGGGAAGAAAATCAACAAGGAATAATGATGTGGACAACAGTATGCTCATACCCCACACTATCATGAGCTGTTATCGACAATACCAGCAAATTAACCAGGAGGCTGGCTGGTTTGATAAGGAAGCTGTCACTTTCCCTGCTGAGATTGACACGCCTCATGACATCGGTATAATTGATGTCTGTTCAATGATACCCAGATCTGTCCCAGAATCTGTGCAGGAACATCTGATAGTTACATCCAACTTAAAAGTGAAATGCTAGGAAGGAGCGTGTCCAGATGGCCACAGATGTTCTCAGAAAAAATAAGAATTTTTAAAAAATTATTAAAAGCTGTTTAACAGATGCCATATTCAACAAAGAGATGGTTCATTGTTCACGCACTGATTTTGGAGAAATATTTGGGTTGTGCTGGACTGAATTGGGAGCCGGGGCTCTCAATACCCTCATTTGCCCTAACCCTGGCATAAGTTTCTGTGTGGTCGATACAGTTTCTACCAGGGAAAGCATACTTTTCTTCTGGAACATCTGGGATCATTTGTTCAGCAAGAATGACAGTCTCTTCTTTAGATTCCATCATGAAGTCACCTCAAAGGAGGGGTCAGATCTTTGCTTATACCGAAGTCTGCAAGGTCCTCATTCCTAATCTAAAATCAGAGATAAATATGGCAGGTGGTAAACATGTCAAGTTGCACTACAGAACAATTCAGTATGTACTGTCTCTAGTAGACGCATGAACAAAAGGCTACAGAGCGGCCAAGGGGAGAGTGATCGATTACACAGCAGTCAGGAGAGCTGCATGCAGGACTTCTATTTAGGATAGAGGTCGGCAAACTAAGGCCCATGAGCTGAATGTGACCTGCCACCTGTTCTTGTAAAAAAAAATAAAAATAAAAATAAAAATTGTATTACAACAGAGCCATGCTCCTTCCTTTACATATTGTCTATGACTGCTTTTGCATTACAATGGCAGAAGTGAGTAGTCATGACAGAGACTGTATGGCCCACAAAATGAAAATATTTACTATCTGGCCCTTTACAGAAAAAAAAAAAAAATGCTGATGCCTGGTTTAGGAACTCTAAGACTCCCTCTTCTGTCAAGGGGACCTTCTTTCCTCATGGAAACCATAGCAACTTCTCTATCATCTCACCCATGAATTCATTTACTTATTCATCCTTCAACTAATATTTATTAGGTTTCTTCTTTGTTTTCTCCAGTACATTATTATTATTTGTTTTGGCACTTGCAAAGGTGAATAAAACGTAGTCTGTTATCAAAATGCTTAAGGCATAAGGAGTAAAGTATTTTATATGCAGTGGATTTGGCTTCATTATCATTGCCTTTGTGGCAACAGTAGTGAATATTAATAACCACAGTACTAATAATTAATGTTTACTGAGCTCTTGCTATACATGACAATCTCAGTGGTAAGCGCTTGACTCGGATCATCTCATTTATTCCAAACCCTGAGACCATGAGGTAGCCATTATCCCCGTGATACAGATGAGAACACTGAGGCTTATAAATATTGTGGCGTTCGTCCAAGGTTACACAATCAGAAAGTGATGAATTGCAAAATAAAACCCAGATTCACTGAAAGCAAAGTTCACACTTTCACAATAGATAGATGTGTGTCTGAGCTTCAGTTTCACTCAATGCATATTTTCTCTGTGCCTGATCTTCCCTTGACCTAGCTGGGGACAGGGAACACACAGGAATAATCACTATCCCTCAGCACCATGTGCTTTGGGGTTCCTGATCCTAACCTAAATGCAGCATTGCCCTGGCCTCAGGCTCAGAGAGGCTGTGTCTAAGTTCCATCTCCTGAGTAACAAGTCCATGCAATAGCAATGCTCGGAGGACACTCAGCATTCCACAATCAGCTGTTACAACTCCTGAATATTCGTCTTTATCACAAGGATGAACAGTGAGAAAATAGAATCTAATGACTTATATTTCTTGAATAAAGAACACAAACCCATTTGCTTCCACCTCACATTCTTTTACCCATTACTTTCTTTTAGAAAATTAAATTAGGGGATCCATATAATTATTTAGTGTCTGCTTACTTATTGGTAAACTTTGTTATTATTATACAGTCCCTCGCTCAGAGTGTTGATGCTTCATAGCCTCTCTCAAACCTAAAGGAAAGCGCCTGAATTTTCATTCTGGTTCCTTTGGATACTAAGGGCACAGAAGTTGCTTAAACAGCGGATAGGGTTTACTTGACAAAGCAGTTTAAACCCAAAAAGGCCCCATCAGCCCCACGAGGCAGATGCCTCTTAAATCAATCTCTGTGGAGTTGGATGGCGGGGTCTGTTACATCACTGTCAGCTTCTTGCAACCACAGAGGAGGAAACCTTCCCTACCCCCCACATACCTCTGAGATCTCTTCATTTAGAGGAAAGGAACTTAAGGAGAGAATGGACCCTCCATCCAGGAGTCAATGAAGGTGTCTAACAGAGAAGCCAGTCTCTCGCGGACATCGTTGGTAGACCACTCAATGGTACAACACACCCTCTTCCAAGAGAAACTCATTTTATTCCATTTTTAAATTTACATTTTATGTTTCTCATGTTCTTAGGTAGCCCATATGCCTCCAACCACAGCATCAAAGATGGGTTTAATTTGGTCCTAAGAAAATTGTCTCCCAGCCAGTGATTGTTTCATCAAAGCCATGAGACTCCATCGTGCCACTGGGATACAAGTCACAGTTTGTGGGGGGGCTTCCCACCTCTTCTAGAAATTTCTACAGTTGCACTTTCCAACAAGGTAACCCCTAGATGTAGATGGCTACTGAGCACTTGAAATGTGGTGAATCCAAATTGACATCAGCTCTCGAACACTTAGAATGAAAAAGGAATGAAAAATACCTTCTTAATTTTTTCTTTATGACTGATCATATGTTGAAATGCTGGCATTTTCTATATGTTGAGTTAAAGAAAATATATTTTAGGAAATTTAATTTCACTAGTTCCTTTTTTACATTTTTAAACATGAGTACTAGAAAACGTATAGTGACATCTGAGATTCCCGTTCTTTTTCTACCAACAGAGCTGTTTTCGAGAGTACCTCTCTTCCGAATATTGTTGTGTGCAGAGAGGCCAGTAACTGCTGTGACCATCCTGCTGTCAGACTAAAGCTGGCAAGGGAGGACGACAGAGAAGACAGGGCCAGAATCTGAGGTTCAGAGAACCTCTGCACTTCCAGTTACGTGACCCAGTCAACATCCTTACTATTCAAGCACGTTTGCAGTAGGGTTTTCTCTTACCTGCTGTTGAAAGCATTGATACTTGTTCATGGCCTAGAGGTCTTATTTCCTGAGAGCTTAGGAAGTGGGTGCACGAAGGTATGGGTATTTAGATTACAATGGGGAAGAGAAAGCCTGGCATCTCCCAAGTCTTGTGTCCAAGTTCCATAGGAGCCAGGCAACTAGCTAATAGATTCTGCCTCTTGGAGATGGGATATAAATGTGCTTCTCAGACCACTGAACAATCAGTGAAGCCCTAGAGCTGAGAGCCCCCATTGAGAATAAACTCCTGCAAGGGGACTGTGGCGCAAACAGAGCACAAGCCTCCTGGCCTCAGCACCCCCTTCACCCATACCTGGAAGAAAAATGAGGCTTAGTCAACCTGAACAGGGGGATCTAGTATGCTGATAGCTTCCCTTTCCTTTGCTCCTCCCTGGCAACCCATCTCTCTGCACTCCGTTCCCTGTCCTGGAAGGCATGATTCATCAACAAAATCCTTGCTGTCTGGATCTCAGTTGGGTTCAACCAATGCAAGCATTAATAAGCAGACAAGAAAGAGAGAGATGTGTGTGGTTAGGGTGTTTATTCTTCTGGCTCCCTCCCTGCAGGCCAACAGAAGCTGCTGCTTCTCACTCACCGTCACAGCATCCATTAGGTGGTTCTCTCCCTCCAGGTGTCATACAACCCCTCCCCATTCCCTTGTTCCTTCAGGTCTAATGATAGTAATGGTGCCTCCTTGGTGCTAAACCTTGTGGTTTACTTAGACCCTGATCATACCTTTATTAGTAGTCTTTTTATTAAGCCTTCTTCCAATGTTCCAAGTTGCTTATGTCTGGAACAGTGGAAGATTACGATTATCTCTTTTAGCCTCCTTGACTTTCTTTTGAGCAGGTACAGCACAATGTTACGAAGGTCTCAAAATGCCAGATTCCAAAATGAAGGCTGTCCTCTGATCAGAGAGGAGGAATGTGACTGGTGGACTAGGACCAGAAGATAAAGGGAGTTGGCTCAAGGAACAAGCCACATGGGGTAGAAGAGGGCAGAGGGACCCACCCCACTGATGGTGACTTGATTTTTGACCTATCAACATGGAGAGCCAGGGAGTACAGGCTGCCATGTCCCAATCTTCACTCTTGGCTTGTGACCTGCAATGTCTGTCTGCAACTATCAGTCATATTTGGGATCTTTAGGCTGCTGCATGGAGTTTCTAGGACCTTGTTCCATACATCTTAAATGTACAGTGAGTGCATCATGAATGAGATTCCTGGCAATGCCACAAAAGACTGAGGTGTAATTAGGGAGCACGTGTTGACTGTTTAGGATTCAGTTAGCTATAATATGTGATAATATGGTGGTCTGATTCAGCCCAGAGCAAAACTGGAAGGTTGAAAAAGTTTAAGCCTGGTGCAATGGCATGTGCCTGTAGCCTGAGCTACTTGGGAGGCTGAGGCAGGAGGCTCACGTGAGCTGCGGAGTTCAATGCTGTAGTATGCTATGATTGTACCTGTGAATAAGCACTGCATTCCACCCTGGGCCACAAAGTGAGAGATCTTCTCCAAACAAATAAAACGTTTGATTTTAGCATCCTTACCTCTCCCTCTCAATTCCACTGTGTTTCTTTCATGCTCACAAACTTTCACTTCTTCTTTCTCTCACCTCTTAAGCTTCTCAATCCTTGATGTCCATCGACAGATTTTTCAAAAATTAGTCATTCCTTTATATGCCACTTTAAGATTTTTGCCAAATAACCCTAACCGACATTTATTTAATATATTCTTAAACTGACTTGCTTTTTAAAAACACTTTATATTAAATGCCTTGTCCCAAACAATGTATGAAATCACAGATTTGATAAGAGTTATAGTTATACTGTTCCTTTTTCATATAGATATGTAACATCTGTATGTATATGAAGGTATACAAACGTATACACACATAATATCTGTATATATATGTATGTATATGAAAGTATAGTATACTGTGTCTTTTTCATATACATACAGACACATAATACAGAATAATAAGAATAAAATTCTGTACCAATTAAATTATCCCAGGTATCCCCCGATTTCTGGATGCCCTAGCTCAAGGTACACAAAGTTATCAGACAGACTCTAGGGCATATTTCCGTGTGGTGATGGAAATGTTTATATCTATGCCGTCCAACACAAAAGCCACTAGCCGCATCTAACCATTCACATCAGAAATGTCGCAAATGCAACCGTGAAACTAGATTTTTTAAATGCAATTTTAATTAACATAAATTTAAACTTAAACAGCCACATGTTATGAGAGACGATGATATCGGCAAGCATGGCTCTGGAGTGTCTGTGTTTAAAAACAAATCATAGTAGAAAAATGAACCTTGAGCCAGATACTGTGTTACTTCATCAGCATTTTAATAGATCTATTTTCTTACTTGTTCTTAAGAACCTTGTGAGAGAAGTATTACCTCATTCTGGTAGTAGGCACAAGTCAAAGATGGGAAGAATTTCTAGTGGGTCCTTAAATAAAAAACAATGAAGCCATTCTCTGTTATTTACACACACACACACACACACACACACACACACACACAGAGAGAGAGCTATAAGTGAGCAAATTGTCATCCCATCCCAACTACATTCGAGATTTAAAAGGTTGACATTTCCTTTTTTTCTTCTCTTTTTAAACACCCAGCCCTCCTCATTAACCAGATATCTTTATTCTCTAAATATTTACCACCCAAACAAAATTTACAGTTTAATTTGCTGTATAAAATCATTTATTGACTGATAAACCTCATTACTAAGCTCTAGCACAGCCCCTTCTACTCCCGACAGTTTTAATTCTTGTAGCAGCAGGCTACTGCGAGAGAAAAACAATCCTGTCAAATTAACGGCAGGGGTCTAAATTATTCAAATACACTAAATCCATGCAGAACCGTTCCCCTGCTCATAATTTTTCTTTGGGAGCCAACAATTAACCGGCAATATTCTAACTTAAACAATGACAGCCATTCTAAAAGAATTCTGGGAAGAGTGACTGTTCCACCTTCCCATGTGTCCTGCTCCTGAGGGCACACAAAGGATGACCTTTGAATGAGCCCCCGTAGAAAGAGGAGGTTTTCTCTGCCTAAACACCTCACCTCTTCAGAGCATAAATCCTCTGTGTCTTTCTTTCCTGCCACCCAGGTCAGAGACTGCTTTTTGGATATCAAGGTGTGTGTCTGCTTGTGTCTCGAGCCTCCACACCAGGTGTGTGTCAGCCTGCAATTAGTTAATTGCAGGTGCACCTTTCTGCCTGTGGGGGGAAAACTGCCTCCAGTTTTCTACCTGCAAATGCAACCAAACTAATTACTGAGCTGCTGATTCAGAAAACCGACCCACCTAATTGAGCCTACGAAATAGAAAAAGAAGAAATCTCAAAATGGCCTGAGCTTCAGAACATCTGGCAGGAAGTCCTCTCACATTTGAAAAGAAAATCTTTCCTACCATGTTGGCTCTCGGTCACATTCTGCACACGAGAGGGTCTTGGGTGTTAATGGGCATTGTTTGTTGGTCTAATTCCCTATGGTTTGCAGCTCCCTATCAGCGATGGATCCCTAGCATGACACCCAATGTCAGAGTTCTTCAACAGAACAAAAATTAGGATGTTGAGCTTGACAGTTCATGCATGCATGCATTCATTTTTTCATCAACTATTTATTGAGTGTCAACTATCTGCCAAGCACACGGTACCTAGCGTCACGGTGCTAAATGTGGAAATAGAAGGAAAAGAATGACACTTCATAAAGGGCTTAGCCTTTTAGATCAGGGTTGATCTGAATGTGTGAACCAGAACCACCCCCGAGGTTTGTTAAAAATAAAGACGAATTAGACTCACCTTAGATTGAGTCAAAATTTCTGGGGGGAACCCAGGAACCTTCATTCTAACAAGAACCCCCAGGTGGTTCTTAGCACTTCAAAGTGAGTGAGCCTCTGCTTCCATCAGAGAGCATCAAGCAACGATGGCCGTAATAGAAATGCTACTATCAACCGGATAGACAAGATTCCCCGGGAAAGATTGGTGAGGGATGCACTGGGCGCCATACCCAGGATCCTCACTTAGAGCTGGCCTAGAGTTAAAGAGGTGTGGGTGGTACAGCATGAGCCAGGCCTGTTTGCGTAATTCCGAGGGCGTCTTTCTCACCATAAACAATGGCAGCCCCTCCCAGGGTGTTCATGGGTGCCTTGTTTTTGTTATAATTTGTTCACAATTTTCTTTTCTTAAACATTTTATTTTACAGTAGTTTTAGATTTATGAAAAAGTTGCAAGGCAACTACAGATAGTCTCTATACCTTGCACTCATTTCCCCTATTTTTAACATTTTGCGTTAATGTGGGCCTTTGTCACAACTGATGAATCAATATTGATACATTATGATTCACTCATCTCTCTACTTTCGCTGGATTTTCTTAGTTCTTGGTATCCTTTTCCCACCCAGGATCCCACATTACACTTAGTCATCATCGTCTCCTTAGGCTCCTCTTGGCTGTGACAGTTTCTCTGACTTTGTTTGTGATGACTTTGACAGTCTTAAGGAGTAATGGTCTAGTTATTTTGTGGAATGGCCCTCAACTGGGGTTTTGGCAGGTGTTTTTCTCATGATTGGATTGGGGCTGTGGGATTTTGGCAGGAATAACACAGACATAGTCATTTCTATAACATACATTCACTTCAAAGGTATGTATTAGCAATATGACTTATTTTATTTTTTATCGTTATATAATAGTTGTATAAACTTTGGGAGTATATGTGATAATGTTTTGATACCTGAATACAATGCATAATGATCAAATCAGGGTAACTGGGATATCCATTACCTCAAATGTTTATATTTGTGTGTGTGTGTGTGTGTGTGTGTGTGTGTGTGTGTGGAGAGCACTACAAAGACCTTCTAGGTTTTTTGAAACACACAATAAATTATTGTTTACTATAATTTTCCTACTGTACCATCAATACTAGAATTTATTTCTTCTCAGTGCATTTTTGTACTCTTTAGCCAACATCTCTTCATCCTCTTTCCCCTCTTCCTTTCCCAGTCTCTGATAATCACCATTCTACTCGCTACCTCTATGAGATTTTTTTTAGCTCCCACATAAGCATGAGAGCATGTGATATTTGACCTTCCTTGCCCGGCTTATTTCACTTAACATAATGGCCTCCAGTTCTATCCATGTTGCTGCAAAATGACAAGATTTCATTCTTTTTATGGCTAAATAATATGCCATTGTGTATATGCACCATTTTCTTTATTCATTCATCCATTGATGGGCACTTAGGTGGCTTTCGTATCTTTGCTATTGTAATATTGCTGCAGTAAACATGTCAATTTACTTCTCTAAGTTCCACCACGCAAGAGAGCATAGGATGCCACAGTGTCTCAGGATACAGATCCTTCATCTAGACTGGGACATGTGGGAAACCTTCTGAAAGGAGGCAGCTTTTTAGCTAAGTCCTGAAGAATTGATGAATGCTTTTAGCATGCATCTCCTGAGTGTCCTAGTACAGGCTGAGCATTAAGAACACAATGCAGAAAAAAAAAGACAAGGCCAATGGTCTCACGGAGACCCCAGTTAAGTGAGGGATTCAGGCATTTAGTAACATAAGTGGCAGTTAATCAGGTGGGGACACTGTGTTTCAGTCCTGAGATTTTGCCTGCAAAGGTTTCCTTCAGTTCTCACATCTCTGCATCCATCAAGCCCCTCTGGGAGGATGCTCTGTAAAGATTTCAAAGGCCCTGGCTTACCTGGAGCTGTGTGCTGATTCGTGTGCATGGAGCACAGTGGAGAGGGGAGGGGATGTGGGTGCCAAGTGGGACAACATCCACTTGATCCTTTTATATGTAAATGTGACTTTAAATAATATTTTGTAATGACCTGCATTTCTGTTAAGAAATATCTCTTGATGATTTATCTTTCTGCAATTATGACAGCCTAGTGATCTTGTTAATTAATGCCAAGGAGGGTTTTTTAGCGCCTCATTAAAGGTTTTCCCTTTCAGGACACTGATGCCGATGCTCTCATACACAGCCAGGGGCAGAGAAAGCCATTTTCTTGTGGGTGGAAACTCATCTTTTGATCCTTCACATCTTCCTTTTCCTCTCCTTCTTCTCTTGATAATATTTCTTTCCTTATTTTTTGCCTCCTCTTCTTTTTCCTCATCCTGAGTTCTCTTCTAGTCTCCTTTTTCTTTTATTCTAAAATATAGTTGCTTCTTGTTTTAAAACATTGTTTCAAATATATCAACTGTCATCAGTGGATTTCATTCTCCTGGAAAGGTTGTTTTGTCATACTATTTAATTCCATGTGTTCTATTCAACAAATTTTGTTTGAGAGTCTTCTGTGTTCTGAGTTCCCTTATTTTCCCTTATATTCCCTTATATCCCTTATTTCCCTAACATTCCCTGAGTTTCCCTTCATGAAACAATAGTGAAACAGAGTCATGCCTTGCTGGTGAAACTGTTTTTTGTCCCATAAAGAAAACAAACGAACGAACGAATGAATGAATGAATGAATGAATGAATGAGAGATTCTGTGATCCAATAAATGTTGTTAATGTTCTATATCCTATCCTTGCAGATTGTCAAATTCTGGCAAATCCTGCCCCCTGCTTGTTTTTGTAAATAAAATCTTATTGAAACACAGCCATACCTCTTCATTTACATATTGTTTGTGGCTACTTTTTTGCTGCAATGGCAGGGTTGAGTAGTTGCAACAAAGACCATTTGGCCTGCAAAGCCTAAAATATTTACCCTCTGGCCCTTTACAGAAAAAGTTCACTGACCCTGCTGTATCCCATCTTTGGACATTCTGGATGCCCACTATATATTAAAAGAGTGAAATATTCTGCAGTCAGGAAACTTGCTTAATTCTTTTCCACCCATTTCCCCCTCTCCCCATATTTGATCATAGAAGCCTCCTTCAATTCATCTTCTTATAAATTTACTTGGGGACATTTTTCTTGGAGGTAATGTTCAGCCTTGAAGATTCTCTTCTCTGTCTGACTTTAATTTGGTTTTCTCGTCTTCCCGGCTTTCTGTCTTCTGGCTTGATTTGCAGTAGAGCCAAGTGTTTTACCCCCAGATAATCCAAACCTGCATCCTGCGCCCCATTTCTTAGCCTCTGTGAAAACATCTTTCTGTTCAGGCCTGAGAGCAAGGATTCTCCTTGGCTCCTATCAAACACCATTTCTCTTTCCAGAAGCAATGATGTTCAGAAATCAAGTTACCACAAATGGCAAAGCAAGTTAGACTGGTTTTCTGTTCATGAGTTTCCACTCTTGTCTCAATTGACTCATCTCAAGGAGAACTAATTTTTGTTGTGATTCATTTTTCTGAGCATTTTTTAAAGCCAAGAGTAAACTGGGATGACTTTGAGGATCAGTCAGCTTTAAAGAAAGGGGGATAGTAATGTAGAGAAATCCCAGAAGGCATAGATTTCCCCTAAGGTTCAGAGTGAACCTGGGAGAGCTATGGAAGGGGAGATATTCTCCCTTATCCTGGAAAACAGGGTGGTGGTTTGAGGAGAAAACAAACAAACAAAAACACTAGGATTAAAATTTGGTGCTTGGAGAGTAGGGTGAAAGTAGAAACAGGTTCCCAAGTCACTTTCCAGTTCTCATCAATGAGGCCTGAAGGGAATGCTGGGCATCAAGTGGGAGATGGAGGCAGGTATGTTTTTTACCAGGGTTAGTGAGGATGTAGTCAATAAACAGATGCCAGCCACAGAAATAAGAGGAAGGTGTTGTCAGAGCCAGGCCAATAACTGTAGGTCTAAGAGATCAGATTGAAGTCAAGGGCCAATGCACAAGGGCCACTGTAAGTGTGGCAGGCAGAATTGTGAAAAAATATTTTCCCCAAGTCTTGAAGATTTTCTGCTCTAATCTCCAGGAATATAAATATGTTGCATATTACTCCCATGATTTTGTTACCTTACATGACAATGAGATTTTGCAGGTGTAATTAACGATACCAATTCTTTAACTTAAGATAGGAAGATTAGCAATTTTCTCCAGTTGGTGGCAGGAGAGGAAGTTAGAAAGATGTGACTCACAAGAAGGATTTGATGCACTGCTGATGACTTTGACAATGCAGGGACTGGAGCACAGCCTCTTGGAGCTGAGGGCAGCTTCCGCTGATGCTAGCCAAGAAATGGAGACCTCCATTCTATATCACAAGGAACCAAATTCTGCCAACAACCTAAATGTGCCTAGAAACATGTTCTTCCCCAGAACCTTCAGATGGCAGTCCAGCCTGGCAAAGTCTAAAACACTTACTATCA
Source organism: Macaca thibetana thibetana (assembly GCF_024542745.1). NCBI lineage: Eukaryota > Metazoa > Chordata > Mammalia > Primates > Cercopithecidae > Macaca > Macaca thibetana. The sequence goes on along the minus strand of NC_065597.1, from coordinate 23,141,555 downwards.
GGCTGCTTAAAAAAAAAAAAAATGGTTGCTGACTTCTGATTTAGTCCATTTTGGGGTCTTTTGTGGTAGATCACATCTCGCCAGAAGAAGTTATTTTTCCTGGATCACATACAAATAAATGCAGAGTGAGTACATAAATCCAGATTTCCCGAATCTCAGAGTTAGAAGGGCTCCTGGAAACACTTTGGAAACGTTGCAATAAAGGAAAGAGAGGAGCCCAGGAGCATGAATAAGGGAGAAGCCATGAATGGAAGGGCATAGAAAAAGAAGTCGGCCATGGCACAGATTAGGAGAGACTATGCCAAGGCCAATTTGGTGGAATAGTCAAAGAACATGTGGGCGGGAGGACGCAGATAAGCTGTGAGCTGAGATGGGCAGACAAACCAACTAAAGATTAGAAGTGGAGTGAAGATGTAGGTATCAAAAGTGCAAAAAGCGCATAAAGAGTAACCCCCTCTGGGAAAACCCAGTGTAAACTAAGGCCTGATTATGAATCCTAGCAGCATGAGAGTAAGTGGGTGGGGGTAGTGGAGGGATGGTGGGCTACCTAGTGTTACAGGCACGGAGAAAAGTGGATACAAAGCCCCAAGGCAAGACATGGCATGCAGTGATTAAGAAACTAAAAGAAACTCAATGTAGATCATTTGGTCTGAACATTTTTTGAATCTGACCTCACTCCAGGTGAGACAACTCCCCCTGGTCATCCCCAAGCTAAACTTAAAGCTGGAACTTGTCAGCTACGTGGATTTGTCTGAACCAAAGTCTTCCACATATGGGAAGAAGACACTAGCTCATTGTTCTGGTTTGTGCTTTAAAAAAATGAAACAGGGCTGGGCGTGGTAGCTCATGCCTGTAATCCCAACACTTTGGGAGGCTGAGGCAGGCAGATCACAAGGTTGGGAGTTTGAAATCTGCCTGGCCAACATGGTGAAATCTGGCTCTACTAAAAATATAAAAATTAGCCAGGCATGGTGGCACGAGCCTGTAATCCCAGCTACTCAGGAGTCTGAGGCAGGAGAATCACTTGAACTCAGGAGGCAGAGGTTGCAGTGAGCCGAGATCATGCCACTGCACCCCAGTCTGGGCGACAGAGTGAGACTCAGTCTCAAAAAAAAAAAAAAAAAAAAAAAAAAAAAGACAGAAAGAAAGAAAAAGAAAAAAGAAAACAAACAGACCAAAACAAAAATTCCTAAAGTTAACCATCTGAAGCCACCAGGTTCTGCTGTGAGCTAGATTATTTTGCCTATAATTCAGCAAAAATAATACTGCTTTTTTAGATTAAGAGAATATACTGAAAATCATATTGGAGTCATTTTAAACCACATTCATTGGTGTTGTACTGATTGATGTTAGAAATATATAAATAAATAGAATAATAGTGACTAAGGGTGAAGATGTTATTATCTTTTTCTGATAAGTTTGGTTAGACAGACTTAAAAGTAAAAGAACTAAAAGTCTTAAATTCACTCTTTAACTCTTCAAAGAGATCCAGCAATTAACATAAACAAGAAACAGAGAAGTTGATTTTCTTTTTGGTACTATTTGTTGATTTTTTTCTCTTCATGTAATATCACTGAGTCTCACTGTTAGTATTCTAGTATTCTACCACTAAAGAACTGTTCTAAAACTTACATTCATCAATTTTTTGGAATTTTATTGCATATTCTAATTTGAACAGAAACCTAAGACTAGAATTTCACTTATTACAATGATTCGCCAATAGCAGGAGTAAATATGGAATTTAAATGCAATTTTCTTCCAAAGGCTACACTGCTTCATCACACAAACATTCACCAAATTCACTGAAACATCAAAAGCAAGCCTGTTATAAAAGCCTATAGCAAAGTCTGACATGTCCTGGAAAATTCTCCAATGGAACAGAGAGGGATCCAAGGCTAAAATTTAAACTATTTTCCTGAAAGTTTAATTTCCATGGCTTGATTTCATAAAAAGCGGTTTTCATCATGGTTTTTAGTTTGCTCATAATTGAAAGAGAAAATTCTCCCCCTGAGAGATTATCCCCAGATAGCTCTCTTTGACAGTGAGATGTCTCCCTCTTGGCCAGAAGCCACAGAAATGAGTCCCCCTCATGTTAGATCATTAATTGTTCTTCATCAGGTCTACATACACTAAGCTGAGAATCTAGGCAATTATGCAAATAAGTCAAGCAAAAACCGATGCATGTGCTCCAGTGAGCCACGATTCTCATTGACAGTAGCTTTGACTTCACTTGTCCAGATAATTGCTTCAAGTTCTCCATGACCCCACTGCAAAATGTGTGAGCTCCTCAAGAGAGTTTGTGATTTTTTTTGGACAATGCCACCATTTTCTGAAATAGGAGGGGTATGGGGAGGGATGGGTAATGACAGTCTTCGTTTAAAACAAACACAACCTCTGTTAGTTTGGGTTCCCCGAGAAGCTGACCCTGAGACAAGAATTCAAATGAACATGCACATGGTTTATCCAGGAGGTGATCCCAGAAAACATGAATAGAGGGTTGGGAAAGTGAGATAGCAAATTACCTGTGTTAGTAAAGAGCTTACTCCTACTGAGGAACTCTGAGAACCAGGGTAGAACTCTGCTTAGAGTTCCCACCTGACAGAGATACAGATACCCAGCAGTCATTGTTGAGTGCTTCAACTGGGGGCATTAACACTATAGCACTTGCGGCAGAATGGGCTCCAACCTACAGAAAAAGTTCTTAGGCAAAGAGATGCAAATGCTGGCCTGAGAAGTTTGGCTGGCAGGCCCTACAATGAAAAATCCCAAAGTGATATTTATAGGATGCCAACTTTAACCCCAGAATTCCTTAAGCCAAAAACCCTCAATTTCTGTGGCTCCTGGTCTGAAAAAATTTTTCTTCCATTCTCTGCTTTCAGAACAAAGCTAGATGTCTGGAGATGAAATTGAAGAGCTGTGATTCGCCTGGAGAAGGTAGACATATACAGAACTTTGTAATCTATTTGCTAAGCTAAAGTTATTTGAGACACTCTGGTTAAAACAGTCACCAAAATGATGTACGAGCCTAGTGACTCCTCTTGAGAAACCAACTCTAAAATGCTATCTATTCTTACTCTCAGATACCATTTTTTTCTGTTTTGAATATTAAAACTGAAAGATCCCACTGCACCTGGTCTTTGATTTGTATGTCTTTCAACAGCCTTTGGCTCAAGGTAATATAATTCGACTATTTTCTTTGGGAGACTACATGTGTAACCAGGCCAAGCCAAATCAACAAGTATTTATTTAGCACTTAATATGTATCATGATTACAGAAGGTAAATGCTTCTAAACCACTTGCTTGCTGTATTATCTGTTCTAAGACAACTGTTTTTTTTCCCTCATTTTCTGTGGTATTATTGGCAAATAAGGCTGGAAAAGAGAGCTAACAATGGACTTCTGGGATGGAAAACTTAATTTCTTTCTCAGCATTTTGGTTCACATAATATTCTTAGAAAGCTCAAATATATAGAATTCAGGAATTTTCACTAAAAATATTTACCACAGGATTCTTTATTATTTCAATTACAAATTCTTTTAGGAATACTTGAGAATATTAGATTTATCTAAATTTGATGTTTTATAGAAATCTAGGGTAATCTTTTGTGTCCAAGGTCTACATGTATACACAAACACCCAGACAATAGTTATTAAGGAAGTAGCCCTTGCATGTCATTCTTACTACCTTGAAAATAATTTCTCTCATCCTTTGATCCCCTTCTATTGTGCTTTGTGTTCTGAGTGCCTTCTCTACCTCCCCTGAACTAGTGAGTTGTGTTTCTGATTCCCTTTGCCAACCTCTATTTTTATCTGTCTATTTTACACCCTGATAAATTCCTCAGAATGGGGACAGTGTCTTATTCATTATAAAATTCTCCTCCTTCCCCTTTTCCTCCCCCTACCCCTTCCCCTTCCTCTCCTTCTCCTTCTCCTTCTGACAGTCTTGCTCTGTTGCCCAGTCTGCAGTGCAGTGGTACAGCCTCGACTCACCATAACCTCTGCCTCCTGGATTCAAGCAATTCTCGTGCCTCAGCCTCTCAAGTAGGTGAAATTACAGATGCATGCCACCATGCCTGGCTGATTTTTGTATTTTTTGTAGAGACAATGTTTTGCCATGTTGGCCAGGCTGGTCTTAAATTTGTGACAAGTGATCCACCCACCTCAGCCTCCCAAAGTGCTGGGATTACAGGCATGAGCCACTGCACCTGACCTTATTCATTACAAAATTATTCTTTTGCTTAAGACAGATACTGGATATAAGGTATAATCACAAATACTTGCTGAGTTGACCTAAGGAAAAGCCTTATTCTGATAAAGGATATCTGCAAAAATCGAACAACCAAATAATCCACATCAAATATTATACTTACTGGTGAAATATTTAAAGCTTTCCATTGAAATTGAAAATAAAGCAAGAATGTCCCCTATTGTGACTTCTATGTAATCTTGCATTGCAGAAAATTTGTGTTCAATAAGTAAAGGAACACAAATTTTACAAATGCAGTAAGAAATAAAGGAATGTAACCATCGTTAGCAGACATTAACATTATTGAAAAGTAGAAATCTAAAAGCATCTACAAATAAAATATAAGAACTAAGAACTGAATTTATCACGGTTGCTAAATAAAGTCAATATGCAAAAATTAGTTGTATTTCTGTAGGCAGACAATAAATAACTAGAAAATAAAATTAAAGCTACTATGGCATTAACAACAGCGTCACACAAATTATTAGAAATAACTTAATGGAAGATGTATAAGACTTCTACACAGAAAACTATAAAATATCATTGAAATAAATTGAAGAAGACTTAATAAATAGAGGCACATAGCAATATAGTGATTATTTCCAAATGTACCTATATGTTCAATACAATCTTTAACAATCGACACGTTTCTATGTGTGAGTAAATGGAAAAACTTCTAAAATTTGCGTAGAATTTTCGAGGGCTAAGAGTAGCCAAGACAACCCTGAAGAAGAAGAAAAAAAGTAGTAGATGTATACTATCAAATATCAAGAATCATTACAAAGCTACAGTAAGTTAGACAGTGTAGTATTGAAGGAAGGATAGAATAATGAAGTGATGCAAAGAAAAGAGGGTATCTTAGTTCGTCTTGTGTTGCTATGAAGGAATACCCGAAGCTGGGTCATTTATAAAGAAAATAGGTTTATTTAGTTCACGGATCTGTAGGCTGTACAGGGAGTGTGGCACCAGTGCCTACCTCTGGTAAGGCCCTCAGAAAACTCCCAAACATAGTGGGAGGGGAAGGGGACTGAGAATGTACAGATCACACAGAGACAAAGAAGCAAGAGACAGCAAGGGGAGCAGCGCTACACCCTTTTAAAAAACCGGATCTCCCATGAAGTAACAGTGCAATAACTCACACTTTACCACAGGACCACACCAAGCTGTTTATGAGGGGTCCGCCCCCATGACCCAAACACCTCCTACTGGACCCCACTTCCAACATCGGGAATTAAATTCCAACATGAGATTTAGAAAGGACAAATATCCAAACTATTATCAGGGAGTTCAGAAACACACACATGTCACTCACTTTATGGCATAGATGACCCTAGAGTGAAGTGGAAAACAAAACGGGCTTTTCAATACATGATGCCAAGTCAATTATATTAATTTTGTCCATGTGAACAAAAACTAAATGTTCATCTGAAAGCAAATACAAAAATTAATTTCACATGTATATCTAAATGTAACATACTAAAATGTCTAGCAGTTAACGCCAAGTGAGAATCTTGATGAACTTAGGGTTAAAAACAGATTCCTTAAGCTGAACTTAGAAAGCACTAACCCTAAAGGACAAGATTATAAACTGACTAATATTAAAATTAAGGACTTCTGTTTATATTTTAAATATCCATTAAAAGAATGAAAAGATAAACTATAAAATGGATATATTTGCAATCATCTAACAAAGGATTTATATCACACACATACACACAAATCAATCAAAAGACAAAGCAATATAAAAATAAATGATATTTAAATGGTTATAAGCAAAGTAAAGCCACAGTAAAATATCATTACTCATCCACCAGAATAGCTAAAATGGAAAACAACAAGCATTCTCCAGGCTGCAGAGTAACGGAAGCACTCATGCATTGCTGGTGGGAGTGAAAATCGAAGCAGCCACTTTGGAACATTTTCAGCTTTTACACACACATACTCTGTAACCCAGCAGTTTCACTCCTGGTATATACATACAACAAAATGCATTTATATGTACAATAGAAGCCTCACAAATAAGAGTGTTTATAGAAGCATTATTTGTAATTACCAAAAACTGAGAGCAGTCCAAGTGTCCCTCAGTGGTAGAATGAATAAACGTTGTGTTAATATGGTGAAATTCTATGTCGCAAAAAATGTGTTATGGATGAATTTCAAAAACATAATGTTGAGTGAATAAATCCAGATACAAAAGAGCATATATGATTCCATGTATATGATGTTCAAAGTTAAGCAAATGTTATTTATGCCATCAATAGTTGAAATAACGATTACCTTTGGCTGACTGAATAAGGTCATAAGGTGAGTTTCAGTATGTCACTGATGTATTTATGATCTGGATGGTGGTTACACGGATGTGTTCAGTGTGTAAAAATTCATTAAGTTGTATAGTTATAATTTGTATACATTTCAATCTGCATGTTATATATTTTTAAAATATGGTAGTAAGTGTGAACCTCACTGCATTTGTGCAATGATTTTCAAGACTATGACATTTTGCCTGGATTTCTTGTCCCCTAACTATCCTTCTGACTAGTGTGGCACTTGCAGCCCATGTCTGAAGGTGGTCTTGTGCTTGCCAATTTTTTTTTTTTTAATACAGAGAGTAAAGGGAGCACAGAGTGACTGGAGAGGAAATCTGAGAATTAACAAGAAGCCAGTTCATATAAGACCTTGTAGGCTCTTCTAGTTATCTACTACTCTATAACAAATCATCCCCAAATTTTATGGCTGAAAACAACATTCTTTGTTTTTCTAGCAAATGTACAGTTTGGGCAGTGCTCAGCAAGGATGGTTCACTGCTGCTGCACATGGCATCAGCTGGAGCAGCTTGATGCCAGGGTTGGAGAATCTACTTTAAAGATAGCTCTTTTACACAACTGGTAAGGTGGTGTTGGCTGGGAGCTCAGAACAGGCTGTATGCTTCTCCTTGGGCGTCTTGTGCTTTCTCATAATGTGGTGGCTGGGTTCTAAGAGTGAGTGTTCCAAGAGAGCTAGGCAGAAGTACATGGCATTTTTATGACCTAGACTCCAAAGTCACAGTGTCACTTCTACCATACTCCATTGATGAAGGCAGTCACAAAGCCAGACCCAGTTTCAAGAGAATGGAACAAAGACCTTTCTTTATGAGGGAGTAAGAAGCTTCCAGAAGAGGATATTGGATAGGGCATGCTATTTTGGCCACCATAGAAAATAAAATCTGCCATATAGGCCATGGAAAGGTCTTTGATTTTTCTCTTCCATTATAGGGTTTTGAGCAGAGAAGTTACATGACCTGAGACCTAAGATATTTTTTGCCTTATTATTTTACCTTATATTTTTGTATAGTCTTTGATACCTCAGAAAAAAATTCATCCTGAGACTAAAACATATGGGTAATTACATATAGGATTGTGACCCTATGGAAGTAAAATGCCCAGCATATTATAGAAGATTGCCAAATGCTAGGTCCTTTCATACTGTAACCTGGTCATACCCAAATGCTAGACCTGGGCAAACCTAAGAGCTGTGGGCAAATTTACCTATGGGCCTCAGAAATTTTGTATACAGACATCTGCATGAATGAGGGAAGAGAGTAGAAGAGACCAGTTTTCTTAGGCTGGGGTGCTGGCTTTCTAGGTAAAGACCCAGGCTGCCTAGAGAAACAACACAGAGGCAATATCTGTTGGAATGTGTCTTGACTCTTACGGTAGAGCAAATCTTCTCTTTATTTGGAGAGCTTTCCCAGTTCTTACACAGAGGCAGAAAAGTATTGGATGAGGTGAGTGAGGAGAAATATTGCACCTGCTTTCTATCCTCTTGGACTTTAGAGATTTGAGCAACAGATCTGCTCAAATCTGCGAAGGTAAGGTAGATAATTAGGTCACAAGATGAGAGAAGAGAGAAGCCCAGGGGAAGACTCAGCAAATTGGATAAAATAATCTTTACGTTACCTTTAAAGGACAATATAGCATCATGGAAAAATTATGGGTTTGGCCATCAAAGAGGACTGTATTTGAATCCTACTCACTCTGCTCACTAGTTCTGTGATGATGGGCATGTAGTGAAATTGCATTTTAATCTGTCTCTTAACAAATCAAATAGTAGCCACCAAAGAGCATTTTGAGGATTAGATGTGATAATATACGCGATACCCTTAGTACAATTATAGTAAATATTCCAAAAATGCTAGGGCCCTTCCTCTCTCTAAATTGCCTATATTTATTCCTTCTTTTTTATTCTCTGGGTTGGCATAGTTAAGATTTTATATACTTGGCCAGTACTCCTGGGTAATTTTTTCTAGAAATGACTTATCAAGTCCAGAAAAGAAGACTCATTAAAGTTCTAACGTTTTTTCATGGAATTAAACAAACTTGGGAAGTAGTTTGATTTACTATGAATAGAAAGGATAGTGAAGAAAAATGAATTCAACATTTTCTTTAACTTTTAACAACTGTAGCACCCATTTTAAAAACAAAAATAAAAATCTAAAGAGACAGTAGATGGAAGGAATCCATAGAAAGTTAAATAATAATAATGTTAGTGGATCACCGATAAACCAGAATTGAGAGATAGTTCCTGAATCTAATAATGTCCTATACCTAAGTTTATTTCTGAGCCAATGTAGTAATCATCACTGCCATTGTCAAGAAGCACTTGTCATGTTTTTTTTAATGCCCATGAACTGTAGCTAGGAATGAGGCACAAGTTGTTGCCATCTTGTTGTTCTAGATGGATGATACTGGTGGAATCATATTATAAAGGAAGACACAGTAGTTAGCTACAGCCAGCTCTTCCCAGCTCATGAGAGTAGACTGTGTGCATTTCATCCTAACTTCCTGTTCACTATCATCAGTCACCCTTATAGCTTGAAATCAGAAAATCATAAGCCACGCTAGGAGTACTCACATCATGGAAATTGGCAAAAGCCACAAATCAGTCCTTTCTTACTCTCCAAGGCTGGCACACCACTGGATTGACAGGTCATTAAATAAAACATTTTCTTGGAGACAGAGTCTCGCTCTGTCGCCCAGGCTGGAGTGCAGTGGCCGGATCTCAGCTCACTGCAAGCTCCGCCTCCCGGGTTTACGCCATTCTCCTGCCTCAGCCTCCAGAGTAGCTGGGACTACAGGTGCCCGCCACCTCGCCCGGCTAGTTTTTTGTATTTTTTAGTAGAGAGGGGGTTTCACCGTGTTAGCCAGGATGGTCTTGATCTCCTGACCTCATGATCCACCCGTCTTGGCCTCCCAAAGTGCTGGGATTACAGCCTTGAGCCACCGCGCCCGGCCGAAATAAAACATTTTAACAGCTTCATTAAAAGGTAAAGAAACTATATTACGCACAAAGATTTTGTCTTTATTTTAAATAGACGAATAAAATGTATGTACTTGGGGCTAGAGAAAACTTTGAATTTAGAACTTCTATTTTGAGTTCAAAATGAGTGGAATGAAAACCATCTAATTTAATTAAAAAGAACTTCATTGTGTTTGAATTCAGCGAAAGGGGGATTTTTAAAGAATTGATTTTTGTTTTAAAGTTCAATAAAATTTTATTAATTTAATTAGTTCCTATCAATTTTTAAATAAGCTGTGGCTTAGATTAAATTTGCTCTCACACACTCTCTCTCTCTCTTTTAAGCCAATCTCCTCTGAGCATATTAATGGATCTGGTCTTATAATTCTGCAGATGGAACACCATGGTGCTTTTAAATCAAGTGAAGTTTTGGGCCAGGATTTTGAAGTATCGTTTCCATTGGGGTGGGGAAAAGGAACAGAACGTACAAACTGGGACAAAAAAGATTTTGGCAAGAAGCAGGAAGGGGATTCTGTTTATGGCAGCTGTTAATTTAAGCCAGTTCCACTGGGCATCCTGTTCAGGTAGTTGATTTAAGAGTGGGAGCAGGCATCAGACATGCACAAGAGTCTGACTCTATGTTCTGTGCGTGAGGGCATGAGGTGAGCTGGAGGAATGAGGTGTATCACGCAACACAATTAGAAGAGGGTCACCTTAGAAGATAAGGGACCTACCAGAGGAACCCTGATGAGTTCCAAGATCTCATCAGAGCACATTAATAAATTCAGAGGAACAAGTAAAAAGAATCAATAAACAGGTAACAAGAATGGAGTTAAATTCTGAGACATGAGAATCCAAGTGTGATCAAACCTTTTCCCAAATGCTTTCTTCCACATATTGCTCCCACAGGATGCTTTCCAAAAACATGGATTAGCAATCAAATAATTTCAGAATGTAGGGGCATACTCTAGCTGCTTTTCTAAACACACAATGGGCATTGGTATATTTAAAGCTCTGACGAGTATTAGAGTTAATAAAGTAATTTATCTTTGCTTAACCAACTCCTTTGAGCACAGAATAATTTTTGCAATCACAATATGCACATTCATGTTCCACAGAGCATCAGTTTAAGATATGGTGTACTGGGAAGAGCTTGGACTTGGGGTACTAATACTCCTAGGCCCAAATTTTAACTTCTGCCACATTACAAGCTGAGTGAGTTTGGAGAAGTCACCTCCTTAAGCCTCAATTTCTTTATCCATTAAATCAGGAGAAAATAATATTTTAGCAGGAGAATCTTTGAGGACTGGAGATAAGGTCTCTAAAGAAACCAGCACAGCACCAGACACATAACAGATGTTTAATACAGGGCTGCCTTAGATCCTCCCCATGCAAAGGCAGGTGAGATTTCAAAAGAGATTTGCCTCACAGGGAAACTGCTGAAATCAAGAAGTGGCAGAGAAGTTTGCAGAATCCAATAACCTGTCATCTCCTCTTGATACTCCTGCTTTCTTGGGGCAAACTTGGGAGATCACTTCATCATTTTGAGCCTCATTTTCCTCAAGATAAACTATGTTTGTCAGTGATAGGAGTTCAGAGGCTCATTAAATACAATTTGGGGTGGGTAATATAGGTAAAATGTGCACACAGGGTCAGCCTTCTGTGTTTGTTATAAGCAGTTTCTATTGCTGAGCTTCTGTTTTTTCAAGCCATCTGAAAGAAAAGAGTTGTGTCTCCTAGAGGGCTCCAGGATCTGAAACAAGAGGATTAAATGAGATGATGTTTATAAAAACCTCAGCATAGGCCAGGCATGGTATCTCACTCCTGTAATTCCAGCACTTTGGGAGGCTGAGGTGGGTGGATCACCTGAGGTCAGGAGTTTGAGACCAGCCTGACCAACATGGTGAAACCCCATCTCCAGTAAAAACACAAACAATTAGCCGGGCATGGTGGCACATGCCTATAATCCCAGCTACTTGGGAGGCTGAGGCAGGAGAATGGCTTGAACCCGGGAGGCAAATGTTGCACTGAGCCAAGATTGCATCACTGCACTTCAGCCTGGGCAACAAGAGCGAAACTCCATCAAACAAAATAACCACCACCAAAACAAACAAACAAAGCTTAGCATAAACAAAGTGCTCTGGAGAGAAGAGAAAGGCCCTTTGCATTGTAAGAACATCCAGACTTTGCATGGTTTTACTTTGCAGCTTTTCTTCGTTGGTGGAGCTTGCCTGCAGGTTTGTGGGAGGAGTGTACCATGGGATTAGCATCGAGGCAGTCCTTTCCCAGCTCTCCAGTCACTTTTAACACAGCCTTAAATTGGCTGAGTCATGAGTAGAGGACTGGTTCAGATATTCATTTCTCACATATTTGCTGTGCAGTTTACTCATGCCAGGCATTTTGAATTACTGGGAGTATTGAGAGAAAGAAGGTGCAGCCCCTCCCTGACACAGCTCGTGGTTGGGGTGGGGGAACAGATGTACATGCTAACTGATCATTAAACCACAAAGCCATGAATGCTGGGATAATCCATGAAAAGTGCTTAGAATACTGTCTGAGCACATGATAAGGGCTCAATTCATCTTGATTACTATTATGATCAATATAATTATTATTATTAAACACACAGGTTGCAATGGGAACATCAAGGATGGGTGGGTGGATGGGGGATGGCTCATTTTGCCTGGAAGCTCAGAGAAAACTTCACAGAGAGAAGCCGCTATTTGAGTCTTAAAAAGATGAGAATATGGCCAAGTCCAGGAGAGGGAAAGTACATCCCAATGGTCAAAGAAATATGTACAAAAGCCTTGATATGAATATCTGACCCATACTGAGATGCCTGCAGGTATTTTAGCAAGGCTACAATATGAAAGGTGTGTGTGTGTATGTATGTTTTAGTGGCTAAAGACGAAAATGAAAAGACGAGGGAATAAGAATCAGTTTGAGAAGGTGTTTGTTCTTCTTGCTGAGAAGTTTGGAATTAAGTGTGATTTCAGTAGAAGCATGGCCCATTTATAAAAATATATACATGGAAATAATAAAAATTCTCTGATCAATTGATTCTAATTCAAGAAGTCTGTTCTTTTTTCATTAAGAAGTCTATCCTTATAGAGCAGAATTGTATCAAAATGTTAGACAAAATCTGAATGGAGAGGAACTGTGGTGTAAACGTTGATACAGCTCTATAATACAATTATGTAATTATTAAGATTGTTATTAAAGAACAATATTAAGTAGCTTGGGACAACTCAACCATGTGGCATCAACTGAAAAATGTATAGAAATAAAACTGGCTATCAGAGGAATCTCAATTTTATTACAAATTATATTTGGCTAGACAATTAGAAGGCAATATTCTGAAAGGTTAGAGTCATTACCTGTGGGTGGAGGGATCATGGAAAATTTTTATTTTCTTTTTTTGAATTTATTCCAGTCAGGGAGAAGAAGGGGAAGGAATCTTGTCCCCTAGTAGAGAAACCAGGTAATCAGCCCACAGATTACAGGCTCCCCACACCTTCCTGGTCTGTCCTATGCCTCCTTCAGCTGAAAGGCAAGGTTGGGTGAGTTTTGAGTGGTTCAATTCCCCACAATTGCAGACAGCAACCATAAAGCAAAACTGTCTCCAACAAGAGCTGCAAGAGTTCCTAGCGGGAGAGATCAGGGTGGCCATGGTGAATGGGAAGGATTCCTGTAGGAGGTGGTATTTTACCTGGTCTTAAAGTGTGGGAAGATTTAGATGGATAGGAGGGAGAAAACTCAGCATGCAACCATTTATTTTGTCTAGCTCTTTAATGAGGATTTTAACTCTCTTTCTTGAAGAACTATAGCCCATTGGTGCCATATCCACATGTCAATGCCTCTTTTGGAAAAGGTGATAGAATGAGCCAATCACCTGGTGGAAAACATGTTCATAATCATAGAAGCAATTACAGTAGCTACCACTTGGTGAACACTTGTCAAACACTTTACCTATTTTTCCTCATAAGTGTTCACAGGAGCACTGTTGCAATTTGCCCTTTACAGATTGGAAAATGGAGGCTTTGAAAGATCATCTAAGATTAACAAACACATAAATGCTAGAGATAGAAATGGAATCTGGGTCAGTCTAGCTTCAGAGCCCATGAGTACAACCAATGGACACTGTTCATTGCAAGAGTTTTTCATTTGTAACCAATGTCAGTCACTTACCCAGGTATCATCGCACCTATCCTCATCATAATTGGTGAGAGAGTCAGAACCCACAATATGGTATCCATTTCCTGAATGAAGGCAGTGAGGTACTGAGATCCATTTATTCACTCATCAAATATTTGAGTGTTTGTTGAATGAATACAGTGGGCAAAACGTCACATTCAGTGATGAGGATGACAATACTTACGGACCTTTTAGACTAGAACCTGTTAAAGTGTTCCTAAGGCTTGATGACATGTTAAGGGGGACCAGTGTCCTTAGTGCTGGCCTGAGTACCAAGTTCTGTGTTCCCCTTGGCCATTCGTATGGGTGCCTCGGCATCCAATAGAGAAACCTCTGAACATGCTGTGTGTCCTTAGACAGATCCCTTCCTCCTCTGAGCCTCTGTCTCTCACTAAAGAATAATAAGGCCGCATTCAATAATTTCCAAGGTCTTTCCAGTTTTCAGGTATAATTCTGCATCCCACCTTAAAAAAATACAGTTTCTTATGACACAAACGGGAAGAATAAATCACAGAAAGGAAACACTGAGTGAGAAAAGTGACGTCGCATGTATGATTCAATTTGTATTCAGTTCAAAACAGGCATAACTAACCTATGGAGTTAAAAATCAAGATGCTGGTTACCCTTGGAACAGAGGGTAACTGGAAGAATGAAAGAGGGATGCTCCTTTGGGTACCAGATATATTCTGGGTTTTGATGTGAGCGCTGTTTCCACCTGTATATTCACGTTAATGTTTTGTCAACCTGTATTCTTGCCAATTTGGGCTCTATTTATGTCTTTAAAAATACCTTCATAAAATAAATGCAAATAGAATCTAAAGAGAGTGGTAGACTAGGAAGTGCTTCTGGTGGCATAAGAGGTCAGGAGCTCCTGACTTACTTTGTGACCAGGGCAAGTCAACTCCCCTTCCCTGAGCTGTGGGAGGTCACTCAGGGCAACAGCCTTATTTTACAGATGAATGCCACAAGTTCCATGCAATCAACACTGGCTGGCTTTTGTCACTTCTGAGCTTGGATGGGTAGAGGACAGGCTGTGCCTGCAGCATATACCCTGGAGCCTGGAGGTCTTGGAAAGAGCACGCTATCCTGAGTATTCAACAGGTGGCAGTCTTTGCTCAGCGTCAAGATGCTTCGGGTCCACAGGGGCTGCTTTTGTAAGGCAGAATTAGCTAGGACGCTCATCTTGAGGAGAAAGGCATCTCTATTTCTCAGGGTGAGGGTCTTATCCCAGGGTTCCCAACTCAAATATTCTTGCTCCTAACCATTCTATTTAGTGTTCTCAGTTCTTCCAGGAGAAGCCTGGGACAGGAGGCTCCCCAAGCCCCATTCTGTGGAGCAGTTTCCCCCAGCCCTTGAGCCTGCCTCTGCTGAGGGTCATGGGCCTCACTCAGGGTTTTCCCCCTGCAGGGCGGTGGAGGGGGGGTTGTCTATCTTTGAAAACAAGAGAGAGATAACTTTCCGGGAACCTGGGTGAATGCTCCAACAGAGAAAGGAGTGTGAATATTTCATTAAGGGGGCTCAAGTTATTACACAACATTACAAAACCAAGTGTGTTGGCCGGAATCCGAGAAGCACATTTAAATGGGTGAAAATAGTGGGAAAAGAGGCCCAGAGTGGGGCAAGACTCAAGGAAGGCCGCTGCAGGGCCCTGAAGGGAGGGACCAGCCCTTTAGGGTCTCCTGCCAGATGTATGTGAAGTAGCCTCCATCACCCTCTGCCCTCACCCTAAGCACATTCCAAGGTGAGGGTGCACTCAATAATGGCAGGACAGTGGTGACATTCAGGAGCCCACGAACTTCTACTCTCAGACTGGGTAATTCTGGAGGATGGGGGGCTCTCAGGCAGTACCTCCTTTCTTGAGGGACCAAAAGGGCTGGAAGAGGCTTAGAACTCAGAGTTACCCCAGGAGGCTGCCCTTGAGCCTCAGATGTCTGAGTTAACTGATAGTCGAGCCTGGAAAAATATACTGAGACCTGTTAGTTAGGGTTGGCATGAGGATGGGGTATACCATAGGGTTCAACGCTTCCCTCTAGTTGATGGACAAGAATGCACAAGTTCTCTTTATTTAAAGCATTGAGGATTTTCTCCTCTGCGTTGCATCTCATCATGTTTTCTTCTATAACACAAGCCTACTTCTGTGGAGGTAATGAAAAGAACAATATAAAAACATGCAAAGAACTATTATGGGATGAGATACTCTGCTAACTTTGCACTTTTTATTTTTTTATAAAGCACTGAAGTATGTACTATTATTATCCCCATTTTACAGATGAGAACATTAAGGCTTAGAGAGGTTAAATAAGTTGCCTAAAGTCATGCTCCTAGTAGATGTCAAAAAGGAATTGAAATCTAGGCTTGTTTGAACCCAGAGCCCACACAGTTTATCTTTCTGGGTTGGAGACTGTCTCAAAAGTCTCCCGGAATTTTCCAACTCCCTGATAATCCAAGGGAGGTGTGGTGGAGGGGAATTCATGGAAGAAGCCAAAGAGTCAAGATATGGGAACAAGAGAAAACCTGGGCCATTCATATAGTATGTCTCTTGTTCTGAGCACTTGGGAAAGCAACTTTACTGTGCAGAGCCTCTGTTTTCTCTAGTTTTCTCTAGTTGCTGTGAAAATGAAGTGAAGCACTATCTGTAATGTGACAAACCTGGTATCTGGCATGAAACAGATATTCAATTAATGTTAAAGCCCTTGTTTTTTTCCAGCTTCCCTGCACCTGACTAACTAGATCTAATTATCTTACAGGGTTGGTTCCTCCTTCCCAGGAAGAGTTTCCTCAGAGAGACTGCAAGCGATGACTGTAAACCAGAGCTATGTATCTGTTGGATGTTCTCTCCCTGCACCTTGAACTCCCATCTCAATACTTAATTACATTGTACTGTACATTGTTTAATTATTTATATTTCCCTCTATGATTGAGCACTTAATGTGGCAGAAACTGTGTCTACCTGGTTCATTATGGAATTCCAAAGTACTAGCAGAGAGCCTAAAATGTTAGAGTACTAAATAAATATCTGTGGATGGATGGGTGGATGGATGAAGAGGTGAATGGATGGATGGAATGATGGATGGGTAAATATATGGATGGAAGGATGAATAAAATGGAAGGATAGGCTAATGGATGGGTGAATGAATGGATGAGGAGGTCAGGGATGGAAAGATGGATAGATGAATGGATGGAGAAATGAATGGATGGAATGATGAGTGAGTGAATGGATGGGTGGAAATATGGATAAAATGGATTGATAGATAAATGGAAAGATGGACAGACAGGTGGATAGATGAAAGGATGGGTAAATGAATGGATGGATGGATGGTTAGATGAATGGATGAAATAGATTGAAGATTAGATATAAAGGATGGTCTGCTTAAGTATCTTCATTTATAACATTCTATCTCACATGTATACACACCGGTTTTTTGGGGAATGTTGGCTGTTTACTATTAATTCCTCGGCTTTTATCATCGTAGGGATGCTTTTCCTAGGCAGAAGCAATACCCAAGGCTCTCTGTGCCTAAACAGGTAAGAGCCACTCTAGTCCAAACCCACAAACAAAAGCATTTTCTGGATGTTTTACTTCACAAACTTCTAGGGAAAAAAAAGTCTCGCTGACAAGGGTGGATGCCAAATTCAATCACTCATTACAATGACTGCCCTCCACTCAGGAAGAGGGGCTGCTGACTTCTGGAATCTTAGATTTGTTTTAGGGTGTTGATAGGAAAGAAGGGAACTGATAGTCACTGATAACCAGGCTGTTAATTGCTCTGCTTATCAGAAGATGGTCTTTCATTGCCATGTGTATATGGGGAGCAGGTGGTTCAAAAGGCAAAGCAGTGTGTGTGTGAGCAATGAGCTTGTGGCTTGGCAGTGACAGGGTCCCGGGGGAGAGGCCAGAGTTCAGGGAGGAGTGAGGGAGGGCGGGGACAGTGGAATACTCTCAGGATAATCAGTTCTTATCAACGGCACGTTTCCCCAACAAACAAACTCCATGTACTTGAACTTATAACTTTGGAAAGCACAGTAGCAGCTTAAATCTGTTGGGCTATAAGCAGATTCCAGTGTTCTTGATTCAGCTTGACCAGAGATAAATCCTGGTGGGTCTCAGAGCCCAGGGTGTCCTCGCCTTTGTGTCCCTTCACTGCACGGGTCACACTCTTTTCCTTCTATTTTTGTAGGTGTCATTCAGGAGCTCTCTTCATGCCCACAAAATTCCCCCTTCTAACTGCATTCTAAAAGTAGAATCAGATCAATACAGAATCCTGGAGGTATCATGATAGAGAAGGCTCTCAGCTGCACCTGCTATTGGAATTATACCTGTGATCTGACACTCCTGTTTTTATTTCGACAAAGAAATGGAATTCATAAAATAGAGTAACAGACTGCCCCATAAAGGAGAGTATGGGGGTGACCTCTCAAGAACTGCTGCAATTATTTCCTACAAGGAAGGAGATGCAGAAATATAAGAAACGAATGCAAAGAAAGGAAGGAGAGCAAAAAAGAACAGGAGAAAGGAAGAGTAAAAGGATGAAGGAAAGAAGAGAGAATATAGTGTTGAGTTTCTGCTCAAATTAAGGATAAAGCCACATGTGTTTGTACATTTTCTCTAAAATCCATAGCAACCTAGTATCCATAGCCAAACAGGTAAGTGATTTCCACTTAACAGACAAAGAAACTGAGGCCCAACAAAGTTAATTAATATGGACGAGTCACACAGCAACTGGAATTGCAGCTGAATAAATCTGGCTCCAAGGCACTCTCTTGTAGGTTGCTTTTCTCATGTCTGCTAGGATTACATGGTTCAAGCATAGTCCTGTCAGGTTTCAGTGATCAGAAGGACAGAACCTTGTTGTTAGACAGAAACTAGGGCCTCTATACTGGGCCAACTCCTCATTCTCAAACTCAGGAGCTGGAATTGCCAGACCTTAGAACCAGCTGACTGGAGACTGGATCCGCATTAAAGGAAATGTCCAGGATTTCATGGTTGTTTGAGGCAAGGGTTAGGAGTAGAAATGTAGTTTTTTGAATCTCAGTGTGGTTGCTTTTGGTACTTGTTGAGGACTCCATGTAATCTATTGCACATAAAGTTACAATTAAGAGTTGGAAATAATAAATGAAGATCAGATGGAGGATATGAGGCTACAAATCCCTGACATCTACCTCTACATAGCTAATCTGTGAAATGGGATTATCATGGTATGATGTGTCCAGAGCAGTCCTCATTATGTCCTCCTTTCAGTCTATTGGTAAGATGTTTTGAAGACATTACTAGAAAGCATTCAGTAGGTATAAACTATATGACCCTAGAAAAGAATTCACATGCCTGCTACATTGAACAATCATCACTGAGGTTGCTCAATAGGACTGATAAAGATTCCAGGGAAATAAGCTAGTATAGGTGTAGGGGTAAGGGAATTGAAGTCAGCGTACTTGACTCTGTGTTCAAGCTTTGACTAAATTTCCTGGTTATTCATTCTCTCAGTTTTAAAACAAATGATGATATAAAAAATAGCTTTCTTATGGCCATTCTCTTCCTAACACTTCATGTCCCATAACAGCAGCTCTGAGCAAGTATTTAGCTCCCTTAGAGTTTTTTGGTGGCCTCCTTTGATGGTCCCTGCTGTTCTTGGGATAAACTCTAAAGTCCTTGAGGTGATATGTGGGCCCCCTTCTTCTCTATGCCCTCACTATCGCTGAGCCTCAGTTTTTATTGCTTCTCCCTTCTACCCTCAAGTTTGTCATGCTTCCTCATGGGCAGGGCCCCTGTGCCTGAATCCCCCCTCCCCCTCAGACCTCTTCCTCCTTAGTGCTTTCTTTCTCTCTGATATCAGCTCTGCTACAGTTTTTGACCCGTTTATGCATCTCAATTATCCTTCTATTATATGTCTTATTTACCACATAACTCTTGGAATCATTATGTTGCTGTTGATTTGTGAGTTACCCATTTTTTTAAAAAAAGAACATAACAATGAACTCCATAAGGATTGAGATCATATTGTTTTTATGTTATTCATTTTGTCTCTACAGATAACCTGTGATCGAGTCAGATATTTGTTGAACGAATGAATGAATGGAGAGATGGAGGGAGGCATTGAGGGAGTTACAGAGGAAAGTAGAGAAAGAGGGGGAGGGAGGAAAAGATAGAGAGATGGAGGGAGGAATGATCACCAGATGGAGCTGACTTTTCTCTGAGAAGATATTTATAGTCAATTACAAATGAGTGGACCAGTCAGATGTGATCCTGTTCCTTTATGTGGGATATATAAAGATGTGAAATAACTCCTTTAAATTTCTTCAGATTCCCCAAGACTAAATACCCATGGAAGCGCCCCTAGGGTGCTTGAAGCCTTGAAGGGGAGGTTGCATTCTTTCTGAGCTCTGGCAACTGGGCTGTGGACATTATTTATTACCGGAGAACTGCTAGCTTGTAAGATGCCCATCCCCCCCACGTTTATTATATACTTTTTTGATCAAACTGTAAACCAACAAGAGAGTGTTTAGCAATCATTAACAGCTGTTCTTGGAAGAGGACTAGATCATATAATTGTACATTTTACAATGTTCACCCTGGCCACTGACTGTTCCACCTCTGTGGCCATGCATGTCCTCTGTAGCTGGACATATCACAAACAAACCTCCTGGCTAAAATCAGAAAGGGAAGGAGCAAGAGGAGTGGGAGAAATATCAAAAAAACAATTTACTCCCTATCAAGTTGCTGAGCAGCTTGAGGCCACTGCATTTTGGTTTGCTGCTAAGTGAATATGTAACCACTTTATATATTTCAACAAAATTAAACTTAAACCTACAGAATTAGGTTTATTAATTTCTGTCAGGGCTCAATGGGGGAATAAGAATGGCCATTCATTATGGACACACAATTACTGGAGACAAAAATGAAGCCCAGCACTATTAAGTATAATAAAAATGTTGAACACTGAGGAAATTTTCATTAAATATAATCTATTCTTTATATTACTACACTTAATCCTTGATGTCTACTCCTCTGTTTTTCTCCAACCTATTTAATTTTATTACTTAACTTTTTATAAATGTTTCTTAATATAATTATGTTTAAATATTTGGGAGGAGAGAAGAACCTTAGTCTCTTAAAAAAGAAGGAAGGAAGGAAGAAAGCTCTTTTCATCTTCACTCCTATGATGGTGAAAAATGATGTTTTTTTGAAAAAAATAAGTGCTAAGTGGGATTTTATTGTTGGGGCAAGGCCAGAACATGAGAGAAGGAAAGGCAATAAATAAGAAAAAAGCAGCACTGATCAGCAATTGTAGTAGAGCTCTTAATATTACACATTTAAATAAAACTCCACTGCCTTACCAAAAGTGTCTGTGAATATTTGCATGGCCAAACCCTGTAATTAAAAGATGGGCCTAGCTAATGTTATTGCTTGCACTACATGGAAACGCTTGTGATTCAAACATTTATTTTTTTAAGCCAGGATAGGTTCCTGTGCTAGTAAGCTTTCTCTGTTTTTGAGAATGAACCCTCAGTTCCGCTCTCTAGAGGAAGAGAGTGGAGGGCTAAGTATTAAGATGTTGTGGTGTCTCAGGCAAACTCTCCAAACTTTTAAAAACAGAAGGAAAGCTGGTCATGTGGCCATGGACAGAAGGATAGTGGGACATTAAATGGAAAGCAGTACAAATTTAATTTTATTTGCCAAAAGGTAGTCACTGTGCTTTCAAGCTTCTTAGTGGACATATTATGTAGCATGGTCTGACGTATTTTTTGATACATAATAATTGCACATATTTACAGGGTTCATGTGATATTTTGATTCATGCATACAATGCATTTTTAAAGCACAGTTCGGTTAGAAAGTAGCAATTATATAAGCATGGGATTTAGGGATATTGAAATGAAATGGTGACTCATACTTATGCCAATTAATGGCTGCTTTAATGACTACATTCAGAACAGAGGGGTCTTGGTCTCATGGCCATTCACTTCAGGAGTCCAGTTCTGGGCACCACATGTTTAGTTTTAAACGTTGTCTCTTTTCTACATTTTCAAGCTATGCAAGAAGAAAAATCAAGCTTTCACCATTAGTTTCTCTACGTATAGCTTGAACCCTACCCTCCCGATATGCTTATTCTGTTCTGCTACTAAGCTGGGTACTTGATATTTGCATTGTAATAACTGTGTAAATTTTATTCATAGCTGAGTCATGTTGTATACAGTATAATGATCCTTTTTAAAAAATTTATAGATTTGTTTCTTTGGAAGCCAAAAATTTTTGTTGCCATTGCTGTCATTATTATTACTACTTTTTGCATAGTTCTTGACGTATACTTATTCTTTCCCTAATCCTGCCATTGGTGTAAATCTCAAAACTAGGATGTTTTGTCAATGCTATCTTCTTCAAAATGGCCCTCTCGAGCCTTCCCACCTGCTCCAATCTGGATTGGAGGCTCATAGCTGGGGTTTGGGGATCTCCTGTCACCACCATTCTGGGTGCCCTTCCCTCTCTTGTGCTGAGTCCGTTTTTTCCTGAGTCCCATGCTCTCTTCTTGATCTACCCCTTCCCCCATGATGTTTTGTAACACATATCTTCTGGTAACTTCCAGAGGAGGAATGCATGGGAATTAAAATGTTGAGAACTCGCCCTGTTAGAGAAGCTCCCCCTTACAGCACTGTCTGAGTGATCTCCCCCAGTTTCTCCCTGTACCATCATCTTATCCTCTGCCTAATCTTCACTTGAACTGACAATATTCTTATTTATGTATTAGCTCACTTTGTTTATTGGCTTCCCCACAAGAAAGTAAGGTCATCAGTGCCAGGTCCTTGCCTTCTTTGCTCACTACTGAGCCCCAGTGCTAAGAACAATAACAGATCCACTAGATCATCCATGAATGTTAGCTGAATAAAGGAATTGATGAGGTTAGTAGCTTGCTTGCACATATGAATTTATACAGAGAAGGAGGTGTTGGAGAAATTTTGGCCCTCATTTGACGTAGCCCATCGTTAGACAGAGGACATGTGGTTCTCCATATGAATTCTCCGTATGAATGAGAATATACATCAGCCTTTAAAAATAAAATCAGTAGCAGCCTTCCCCGGTGCCACCTACTCCTGGTCCCTCTAGCATGGGGCTTTCTTTTCAGCCAAAGATGCAAAACACCTAGACTTCAGGCCCTCCCTGGAGCTTTCTGTCCTGTAGGATTTGGTATTGCTCTCCAAAACAATGTGAAGAAATGCTTGATTCTCATCTTGCATAGCTGGAAGAAAGTAAAAAACGGCACTTAAAATTGAATGTGTGGTGGCAAAACTTGAGCTGAGACAAATTCCAGAGAGGCGTGCTAAGAGATGTACTCCCTAAAGATTCAGTATTCTAGAACAGTACTGTGCAGACTGTTCAGAATATGTGAGTGCATATGTGTGAGTATGTGTGTGAGTGTACATGTAAGTAGACATTGCGTGTGTGTGTATATACATATATGTGTGTTTATAAATGACATATTGACTACAGTAATATAGCCATTATAAAACATGTGAAAAATAGAATTAAAAAATAGAATAAATGAAAATAACTTTAAATGGAAATGTTGATATTTTCTTTGTACACCCTATTCAATCATTATATGTATACCCTTTTGGAAATTCTGATTTAGATTTGTATGTATCAAACTTCAATGTTCTGGGGAAGCACCTGGAGGACTTCTTAAAAATTTAGATTTTGGCTGCGTGTGGTGGCTCAAGCCTATTGTAATCCCACCACTCTGGGAGGCCGAGGAGGGTGGATCACTTGAGGTCAGGAGTTCGATACCAGCCTGACCAACATGGTGAAACCCCGTCTCTACTAAAACTACAAAAATTAGCTGGGTGTGGTGGCGGGCACCTGTAATCCCAGCTACTCAGGAGGCTGAGGCAGGAGAATCGCTTGAAACCAGGAGGCGGAGGTTGCAGTGAGCCCAGATCGCACCACTGCACTTAGCCTGGGCGACAAGAACAAGAGTCTGTCTCAAAAGAAAATAAAAATTTAGATTTCTGTGCTCCTTTCAAAGAATGGCTCACTAGGACGTACGAATCTGCATTTTCGCTACCTTCAAATACTGACCTAAACACTCTGAGCATTGCTTATTTGGGAAGATCCAAGCAAGTCAACATATTGGGATTATGTCAGCTCAGCTTCTGGTCGAATTGCCTTCACAAACACATTTAAAAAAAAATTAGCAGGCTTTTGGATTTGATGAGAAAGAATATCAGTTAACAGCAACAACAAAGATCACACATATCTCTTTTCTGCAACTTTCATTAAAGAACTATTGTCCGTGGCGGCTGTGGATGCTCCTTACATTATGCATTCTTCAAATTTAGTGTGAAGGGTTATCATTTTAAAAAGAAATGGTCCAATGGTACTAACAGCTACTTACTTTGAATCCCGTATTTTGCATCGTATTTAGTGCTAATCACTTTTCTTTAGCGCTGACAAGACAGACCATTACAAAATAGGTAATAGTATCCTCAATTCACAGATGTAGAAACTGAGGCCTAAAAGTCACTCCTGCCACAAACAATACAAAGTAAAACAGAAACAAACAAAAAACCTTGATTCCAGACTTGCAAGGTATGATGTGAAAACCTAGAGAAGTGCAGAACTCGCCTAGGATCACAGAGCTGGTGAGTGGTTGAGCTGGATGTTAGCTGGGGCTTCCTGACTCAAGCTCCATGCTGTTGGTACAAACACCCCTCGACTGATGGTTGGCTCTGAGCTAACTGGGACAGGCAGAGCTGTTTAATCAATTCCTCTGTCTTCCTTCAGTTACATCCTCTATCAGCTGCTCAGCTTTGTAACCTTCTTGTGATAAGTAGTGAGCAATGCAAAAGAGAATTCAAAAGGATCACAATTCATCATGTCCAGTACACCCCAGAATGAAAAGGACCCTGAAGTTCTGATCCAACGATTCAATGATGGCACATTCTCCTAGAAAAGACTCCCATATACTCAGCATCACTGATGGGCTGCCACTCAGCCTGTACCACACACCCTCCTTGCTGGGCTGCGCCCCCTCCCTCTATCCACATGTTTGGCATCAGTTACGCAAAACAGGCAGAAGCCAAGCAGCATTCTCTCTTTCCACCCTGATGTTTTGGCATTGTCTACACATGGCCTCTGGGGGCATTCTGATGGATGCTGTCTTTTCCCTATCACAGTAATATTAACCTTGTTTAATAATCTATTAACACAGAGGATAAAGATCTTGTTAACATTCACAAGCTTTCTTTGCCACTGAAACAATACTATCTTTTTGTACACTTTAAAGCCTGATTTTTTTTTTAAATGGCAGGGGTTGATAGATGTGGTGGAAAGGTACTGGCAAAGAGACAGGAGGTCACCTGGTTCAGATCCCAGCCTGCTGTTTACCGATGTGACCTTGGTGAGGTCACCTAGCCTCTCTGAGCCTCTGTTTTCTCATTTGTAAAATGGAGCGGCTGAATCTACATTGCATTGCTATTTTGAAGTTTCAAGAAAATGTATATAAAATGTCTAACCTGAGACAAAGTAGTCACTGATATATATTAATTCTTTTCACAATCCTTACATCCCCATGAAATGGGTTGGCAAGGAATTGAAATTAAGCCCATCAATGAGTACCCCCTTTACGATGCTTGATTTTTGACTTGTAAGCACCCTCCCCCAGAGACAGAAGCCATACTGTCTACCATGACAGCTGTGCCTCTTCATCAATTCAACTAACATTTGGTGGAGAAAAAGAAACTCAATAGACAAAGCTATGGTGGATCTTCGGAAATCATTATAATGACCCGGAAGCAGCCGAGTGACTTGCAAAGTCCATCTATGTATCTGTAGCCAGCTGTCAAGGAAAGTAAGAGAAGGGAAGAAAAAGGCCTTAGTCCCCTTTGCGGTGCATGTCCTGCCTACCTCTTATGGACTACTCACTGGTGTGCTAGAGGCCCCAGCCAGCTGTTTAACAAGCTTCACCATGTGTAAGTATCACTGGGGATCCTGTGAAAATGTAGCCTGCAGATTGCAAATGCAGATTCATTCAGTAGGCCTGGAATGGGGCCCAAGACTCTGCATTTCTAGCAAGCTTCCAGACCCTGCTGCTGCAGGTCCCCAGACCATTCTTTGAGTGGCAGGCACTCTCATTTTGTACACATCATTCGATTGGCAGAGATGCTTTTGCATTGTTTTCTGCTCCATCTACTAATTCCTCACCCCTTCTGCCTCTGAGTGCGTTACATTCCCCTGTATTTCCTTTTCCCTTTCTTGGCCCAGTGATTCTTTAGAGTCCCCTTGTTTTACTTGGCTATTCCTGTCATTCTCCTTCTTAGACTCTGAGTGACAGCAAACAACATCAAGTTCAATCTCTCAAGGAGGAGTTTGCAGCTGGAGATGGGGAAATAATAAAAATAAGCAAGTAGACAACATTGCAAATCCATGAAACAGAGTTCCAAGACAGGAAGTTAAGATATTAAACACTAGTTAAAAGAGGAGGATTTTCTTTTCAGCAAATGTCACATGTGTGGGGTTCAAATAGAAAGTTTAAAATCTCCGACATTGCTAGGAAATTTGTGGAGATGTTGCTAAGATGCCGCACAGATCTACCGAGATTATTATTTTCATTCTTACTGAATGGAATACTTGAGAAAAAAAAAAGTGTCAATGTCCACTGCATCCCACTCCTCTCCATCAAATTCAAATGGTCTGAGTTGGGATTCAGATGTAGATTTGTTTTTAAGCCACTACAATGGAGAATAATCAGGATTTGGGGGCTGGGGTGCAGGTTGGTTGGGAGGAAAAGACTCTTGCTTATCTGGCAGAGAAACATACAAACGTGTTTCTATAGGGATTCCAAACTAATACCTTCCTTTTGGGGAAAAAAAAAAAAAGCATCTCCTAGGTGATTTTTTTTTCCCTCAAATGTATTCTTCAACAGAGAAATATTCATTTCCCTCCTGGATTAATTGCAGCCCTGTTGCTGATGGTTTTTGCATTAAATTCAGCTGCTGCTTGCTGTGGGTAAAGACGATCTGATGGGGAATGCGCAAAGAGGGGCAGCTGCAATTCGTAGGGAAATTATTACCATTTCAAATGTCACTCAGCCTGATGCGTGATTAAGGGGAACGTGAGGCACCTCCTGTCTAGGCCATGGGCTGATACAAAAGCGGAAATCTGTTCTCCCAGACTGGCATGCTGCACTGTCCTAACCAATGCCTGTCACCCCCAAAGCTGCCTTCCCCAGCACACTCAGAATCCTGAAGCATTTAGTTTCGATTACAAATGTCACTTGTCATTTCTCGGATGCTGGCTACATTAATAAACCTTTTCCTTTTCCTTCTTGTAGAATTTGATTAAAGTGTCTTGTGGATAAATCACATTTATCTGTTTTCCTTCATTCCCACGTTGTGTACACGAAACGGCAGGAAAGGAGAAACACCTGAACTTTCAAGTCCCTGGAGTGGGCAGATGCATCGTCTCATTAAGTACTCCAGAGGCTCTGCAACATCCTAAGGGATTTTTGCTTAACTTGTTACACAGAACTGTGCAACCAGCGGTCTCCTTGTGCGCATGGGGATACAGCGAACCCTTGGGATGGGAAGGAATGGGTCTGCAAGAAAGAACAGACTCTTATGGAGGGAAGGGGGCAGGCTGGGCTCACGTGGGAAGACAGCATGTGGCTGAGTGAGGCAGAGACCAAAGGTGACTGGGCGGAGGAGTGTTTCCTTGCAGGGCTGGAGTGTCATGTGCTGACATGGCAAATCTGTGGTTCCAATCAAGGTGGTCCCGGGGCCAAAGGCTTTTACCAATGGCAGCAGAGCTCATGGCAAGATAGGGGCTCTAGGTTTAGACAGAACTTGGATTGAGTCCCAGCTCTGCCCTGGAGCACCCTGGTTCACGAGTGATGACTGTGGTCCTCAGTCTTCCATAGGATGATGAGGATTCAGTGAGGTAACACCCGGGTACAAAGAAGTTAATAATGTTGTTGCCCATTAGTACTGCTCAGGGTGACCCTCACAACACATGGCAAACAGTGAGAAGGGTCACCACCAAGAGCACGGCTCTGAAGTAAGGTTTTGGATGCCCCCTGCTGGGCCAGGTCTTAACTCTTTAGTTGCTGGATTGCCTACCTGGCAGAAGCCATATCAGCAGAGGGGTGGGACACAGAGACCCCTTTCACCTGCACAAAAGTATTTAAATATTTTAGCAAGGGGAACAACTGTGTTGGTCTTAACAGGCTGAATATCAGCCTTGCTGCTATGGGTTAACTGAGTGACCTACTTTGTGACAGCCCTCTGCTCAGACTGTATAAAATACCTCTACAGAGACGGCTATCATCTGGGGGGCTCATGGTGTAACCTTAGATCCAGCCAGGGGTTCCTGGTGAGACCCTCTGTGTGATTCACACATGCTAAACACCTTCTGTGTACTAAGCACCAGGTTACAAAGTGACAAAAGTAGGCAGAAAATGCCACAGCCCCCAGTGAGCTCAAGGTCAAGTAAAAGAGACAGGTAAGAAAACAGGGAATTGCAAGGTGGAACATCCAGATAAATCAAAAGCATACAGATGACAGAGGCATGGATTCTGCCAGTGGGACTTAGAGACAGCTTCAGAGACAGTTGAGCTTTTTAAAAATATATATTAAATTTTAATTACACCAATTACACCAATTAAATGTCACTGGTAAAAAAATTAAACGTATACGGATAAACCTAAAGACCCCCCTAGGACCATTCTAGCTCAATCCCTAACCCCATAGGTAACACGGTTATTAGTTTGATGTGAATCTTTGAGTCTATTGTTTTAAAAAATCCTAATGGTATGTTGCGTGTGTGTGTGTGTGTGCGCGTGTGTGTGAATGTTTACATAAATTGTATCATTATTGTATCTATCAGCATTGAACTTGCATTCTGTTTCTTGCCAACATGCCCAGAGGCTCTCCAGGTGACTACATAATAAATTGCCTGTCTTGTCATCTCCTGCAGAGTAGTTCATTGACAGTGGGTCCATAACTTGTATAGCTGTTCTCCTACTGATGACATTTATATAATTTTGATTGTTCATACTATAAAAAGCACTAAACATCTTGCTCCTGTCTCCTGGTAAATAAGTGTTCAATGCATGAGATATAAGAATCTGCATTTGTTGAGTCATTGAGTATACAACAACTTTCCTCCTTACCTCCACCCCAAGTAGCTGTTTATACACATATCTTTTCACCAGTTGAGTATAGTAATGCCAGTGTTTCCATACCCTTGCCAACACATATTACATTTTCCCCATCTCATAGGTGAAAAAAATTTAATGATTTTTTTAATAGAATGCATGGGTCTCATATTTTAATTGGTCTTCTCCTGAGTGTATAATGTACACCAGCCGTTTATATTTGTTTGGGTTTAGATTTAGACGAAGACTAAGACTCTACGAGGCAGATAGCTTGCCAGGTAAGAGAAAGCAATGAG
Organism: Macaca thibetana thibetana; assembly: GCF_024542745.1. Classification (NCBI taxonomy): domain Eukaryota; kingdom Metazoa; phylum Chordata; class Mammalia; order Primates; family Cercopithecidae; genus Macaca; species Macaca thibetana. The sequence continues at coordinate 23,112,402 of NC_065597.1, read as the reverse complement.
GGCAAAAGTAGCAAGTGCTTTCAGAGGTCTACAGGTTTGGGGAATGTGTTGTGAGTGAAATATTGGGTAGAAAGGGAGAAGGATGTGAATGAGAGAGTGGTGAAACCAGCATTGTAGGGTTCTGGACCACACTAAGGGATCTACCTCCCATCCTATTGCCAAAGAAGACACATCTGGCATTCTCAGGTCTTAGAGGTTTAAGATGAAGTTTGCACTTCAGAAACATGCCTCTGGCCGCCTTGCAGAAGAAAGACTGAATACAAAGTAGTAGCAGAGGGGATAGAGACCCAGGACTTATTTCTAAGGTGGAAGTGACAAGGCTTGATAGACTTTTCAAGTATAGAGTTTGAAAATGATGGGTATACTGGACACGTATTATGCAACTACTCAGAACTCTTCTTCTTTAGTCTCCCAGATGGATGCAGACTAGAAAGATAGATAGGTGCAAATAGAAAGGTGCTACTCAAAGTGTGGTTCATGAGCCAGCAGTCTCAGCATCATTTGGGAACTTGTTAAAACGCAAATTTGTAGCTCTACCCCACATCTACTGAATTGGAATTTCTGGTGGTGGGTCACCTCCAGGTGACTACTTTGCACACTTAAATTTAGAATCACGAAGGTCCAAGAATCTTATCCAAGATTCCACATGAGAAGAGTCTGAATCCCTGAGTCACCACCTGGAGGAGAGCCACTCAGGAGAGCCAGCTAAACAGGATCTCTTGCATAAAATCCAGACTGAAAAAACATGGTTGCCTGGTTAGGCCATTGAGATATCTATTTGTTGAAGCAGACTGGGTCTACAACGACCAATACACAGTTCATTTAAACAAAAGTCCAGATTTCTGCTCCCCTAGCAGACATTTTTAAATCCCCACTCTGAGAGGTGAATATGTTTATAATCAATGGTCAGATTTGCATCTTCCATGCGGCCACTGGGAAGTAAAACTAGAACTTACGTTTTCAGTCTCTGTGGAGTCAGGAGAGGACCAGGACCAATTTCGCCAGCTCTGTATAGGTCTCGAGTGCTGATGAAATACTTTTAAGGATGATTCTTTTTCCTAGCTTGGGTCTGACACTCTAGATGCACAAGTGGCCCAAGTGATTTCTCCACTGGGAGAAAGACCTGGAGAATAAAAATAGGGAAAAAATATTCCTTCTCAAATTCCTGCTTCTCATCCACCACTTTTATCACCTTTAACCTCAGTTCTCCTTTGAAGAACAAACAACTGCATCCCAACTCGCCTTCCACCAAGTATCCTGTATTCCTCTATCTAGAAAAAGAAAAATAAGAGCAAACACTTTGTGTGCTTGCATCACGCTGTTCCTAGTGTCTCTGTAGGTCACTGGGTTGAGAAAGATTCTGAAGCTCTGTTGTAACACAGTGGGTGATACGGTTAGGCTTTGTGTTCCCACCCAAATCACATCTTGAATTGTAATTCCTCCATATTGAGGGAGAGACCTGGTAGGAGGTGACTGGATCATGGGGGGCAGTTTCTCCCATGCTGTTCTCATGATAGTGGGGAATTCTCAAGAGATCTGATGGTTTTATATAGTTTTTCTTGTGCTCACACATGCTCTGTCACCTGTTGCCATGTAAGATGTGCTTGCTTCCCCTTCTGCCATGATTGTGTTTCCTGAGACCTCCCCGGCCATGCAGAATTATGAGTCAATCAAACTTTTTTTTTTTTTAAATAAATTACCCAGTCTCAGACAGTTCCTTAGAGTGGTGTAAAAACGGACTAATACAATGGGAGAAAATACCAGTGAATTGTTTCTCGTCGCAATATACTTCGACCCTGTGTTGGTAAATGCATTACTTGTTATTTCTAAGAACCTTCTTCTCTTGACTCCACACACTTTCTGCTCTGCCTATACAGTGAAAATTCACTCAGGGGTCTTGGGATTTCCTCTGTGGCTCCTTCAGGATTGAATCTGGGAGCCTCTGTCTCTTGCATGCATTTCCCATTGGCCTCTCAGAAGGTCAGTGTCTTGGGAAGAAGTGACACCTTATGCCTTCTATGCACCTCAAGCAGCAGTTCTGGGTTGAAGAGCATCTTTTGGTATTGGTGCTGGAATAGGCATGTGTGGTGAGGCCACTCAACCCAATGCCTCTATCCCAGGAGCCAGTCAACCACAGTTGGTTGCCCAAAGGTGACCTACCACCTGTTTTTTGTACAGCTCACAAGAATGCTTTCTACATTTAAAAAATAGAACAATTAAAATAATATCTAGTGACACATGAGAAGTATTTAGCTATACATGTAATAAAAAATTATATAAAATTCAAATTTCAGTGTCTGTAAATACATTTTACTCATGCACACACAGCCATGCTCCCTTGTTTATATGTCTGTGGCAGCTTTTCCGTTCCAACGGCAGGGCCGGCCAGTTAAGATGAAGACTGGGTTGACCTGCAAAGTCTAAAATGTTTCATATCTGACGTTTTGCAGAAAACTTGTGTTGATCTCTGCTCTATCAAGTTGGGAAACCAGGGGCTTATGGGAACCCTTTCCCATGCTGTCAAATAGATTTCCTGGATTGACACATCCTTGGTGTGGCTACTTATTAAATTATTGGGCAGGTTAGGGTAGTTTTGAGGGTTTTCAAATTTGAAAACTGGGTTTTGGGTGGGGTGGTGAGTTGGTCAGATGTCTAACCTCAAGCTCCTAAAACCCACACAGGTATGAAAGTGCAAGTTCCGTTGGATGTGGATTTCACTGTGGGGAGAAGAGCAAACGGAAACTTTAATGGAGAGGTCTCTGCTTTTGCAGGTGCCATGTTTTTTAATTAGGGTGTGGGCTGATGAGGCCCAACTCCATCTCAGAGGCATCATGGGAAGGGCATGGAATCCATCAGACATCAAACAAATGGCTTTGGGTGAGAGCATCTTACAACTGGCACATACATAATTGTGGGGTTCACCATTCCCGATGGGAGCTCGGAAAATCAAGATGCAATTCCGAACGGCATTTCCAACCGTCCCTGGAAATGGGGGGAAATCAGTTTTATTTATTAATTCCATCTTGCTGGCTACCAATTTGGTGCGAACAGTTATGTTTTTCAGCATGTTTCCACCTTGCAACTCGCAGAGTTAATTTAATGAAATGAGTAGTCTTGTGATGACCTGAAGGGGGAAAACACATTAATCTGGAAACTATCAAAGCCGTCTGACATGTATTATTGTAGGATTCAGAAAAAATAAACAGTTTATGTAGAAGATTAAGTGGCAGTGTGGATTTGCTTTTGACATATCTTGTCTCCAAATCTAAGTTGGGAATTTATTATCACGCCATCATGTCACAGCTATCTCATTTATATGATAACACATCTGTAATGTTTTACAAGTGCAGCACTACTTGTTCGAAATGGGGCTTTTTTAAGTCCTAAATTATAGTACCTGGAGAGGCATGCATAATTATAGTGCGTGTTAGCAAATGAGAGGGTGCATTTTCCACCCGCACTCAGCATTAATCGTCAGCACAGTGGGTGCAATAAAATCATAATTGCTTCTTCCAAACTTCTCATCTGAGCTGCACAGGTTGAAGGCGGTGGTTTGGTGGGGAGATGCCAACACCGTGGTGGGTGGAGGCTTCACTCTCATCTTTCCAGAGAGTCCCTGGATTGTGTGGCTGGAATTGCTTGTGAGTTCAGACAGGGAGCCAGTCCCCAGTGGAGCTACACATTCAGGTTCCCTAATCTTAAAAATACTCTCAAATCAGCACATGACAAAACAGTACAGAATGGTGATTACGGGCCCTGTTTTCTGGATGTAGGTTTGGATTCCAGCTCTGCTCTTCAATTTTAGGTAAATTATCTCCTTATCTGAATAGCTGTTTTCTCATCTGCAAATGAAAGATGGTAGCTCCTAGCTCCAAGTGTTCTTAAAGCAATTAACAATGCTTATAAAGCACAAAATATACCTGCAATAAGCGGAAGGTGTAATTACAACTCTCCCTCTGAACATCATTGTCTAATCTGTGCTGTCCAATAGGGCCATCACTGGCCACATGTGGCTAGAGAGAACTTGAAATGTGGACAGTCCCAGTTGAAAAGGGCTGTAAATATGAAACACCTACTGAGTTTTGAGGGTTTAGCATTGGAAAAGAATATAAAATATCTCACTAATTTTTTCTATTGGTTACATTTTGAAGCAGTAATATTTTGGCAATAATAAACGTTACCAATTTCTACTTTAATTTTTTATTTGCGGCCACTAAAACATTTAAAATGATGTAAAGGGCTCACATTTTATTTTTATTACATAGTGCTGGTCTAAACAAATGAACGCTGGCCAAAACATTACGTGAGTATATGTTTAGAGTTGCAACTCATGTTTCTTGGTATTATCATCATCACTGATTTACTCTTATCTTACTCTGGAAAAAAGTATTGCAGATACATTTGTAAAGAAAATAGAGAAGATCTAATGATTACTGTGAGTTACCTAATTTAACTGCTAGCTCCCTGGTAGCTAAGGCAAAGAAATAAAATGTATGTGGATCATATGGATGTCCTTTTAGAAGGCATAGGATTCATTTGGAAAGCACAGCTTTCTCCTAGCACTGCCTTCTCAACAGGTTATTTCCTGGTGCAATCTTGAAATTGCATATACACCTGCACCTTTCCATCCTCTCCAAACAAGGCTTTTATGAAGTCAGAATGCTGTGAGTCATGCGAGCTCAGTGATGATAATTACATGCCCCTTCGTTTATGTAAAGTATCTTATTTGATCCTCAAAGCAGCCCTGCAGGATGGGCCGTGCAAGGACTATTGCTTCTTTCTTATGTATGACAAACCCGAAGACTGGGGGGACGTCAGGGACTTGCTCAAGTTTTTGTAGCCAGTAAGTAACAAGGCCAAGACTCAAACCCTCGTTGTCCAAAGTGGAAACTCCCTATGCTTTTGGCAATCTTGTACATGTTAGCGTGAAAGACATTCCTGAGAGAACGCAGAGAGCATGAGGCCCCTTGCCAATAAAGGGGACACACAGGCAACTGGGAGGCTGATAACTCCAGGGATGAAACTATGTTTAACCAAATAGAAGGAATAGATGCTTCTACATGCATTCCACAATTTTACTAACCGTGACACACCTAACTCAAAATATTTTCTATCTGGGCCTCCAGGGATGACTGGTCTTTGGGTATATTAGCTTGCTTACCTCTGAGGCTAGTTCTCCTGGAAACCTAACACACTTGTCAGTCACCTGGGACCTTGTCACAATGCAGATGTTCAGGGAGAGGCCTGCGGCGGGCCAAGGTGGTACCATTTCTCCCAGCATAATGCCTAGCCTGTTGGTCTGAGGTTTGAGTAGTGAGGTCTATTACACTTATTCTCTGCTTTTCTCCCAAACTGTCTCAACCATAGACTTTTATACAAACAGAAGAGTACTGATTCTCAAATTTGGCTATACAAGAAAACCTCCCTGGGGGCTTTTAACCAATACTGATGCCTGAGACCTGCCCTAGACCAATTAAATCACAGTGTCTGGAAGTGGGGCTCCGAGGTTGGTAAGTTTTCACCTCTCCCCAGGTATTCTAATCTGCATCTGTGCTAGAAAGCTTAACGTTTGAGACCAATGGGATCATACAACTTATTTCCCTCTGCTTGGAAACTACCTGAGACTATCCAAAATGACACAACATGGTCGTTCATTCTTAAATTCAACTATTGAGGGCCAGCGATGTGCAAGGCACTAGATGCCACATGGAAGGTCCTGGCCTTCTTCTCAGTGTGTTTATTCTACTGGGTTAAATTGCTGCTGTAGGGATCTCTGAGAAGAGCAAAAGGATCATTTTAGATAGTAAGTGCTGTGAGGTAAATACAATGGAAATGGGATAGAGTCACTGATGGAGGTTGACGGAGGAGATTTAGATGGGGTAGCCAACTTTCAGAGAGAGTTGAGAGAGAAGGGAATGGCCCATTGGAAAAAAAAGAGGGGAAGGAGATTTTGTTAGAAGGAACCCCCAAGCTCACAGGTAGAGCCAGTTACCAGGAGACCAAAATTGGGAACTCAGCTGTTTTCAACCCAGGGCAGCAGCTTTTAGAAACACTGATAGAGAATTGTAAAAATCTAGATTCCCATGTCCCACCTTCATTTTAGTTCACTGCAATTCACAGAGTGGGGCTGGGTATCATCATGTAGATGTTAAAAGCAACTTGGGTGATTTGGATTCAGCCTCTAGACTAAGGAGTCCCAATGTAGACACTGAAAAGCAGAAACTTGAGCCAGAAATCAAAGGTGTGTTGACAGCCCTTCCCTTCAATAAGCGAATAGCTCAACCATCTTCTTTGAGCTACAGACACAGTAATGTAAACAGTCTCTAGAATTCCCACATCACTTCCTTTCTTTTCCTTTTCAATAAACAGCTGGTGAATGTGACATTAATTTAACTGTAATGACTGCTTTTAATTTTCATTTTAAATCTATACAGTTACTATATATTGGGTAGCTGGCTGGTGCCAACTGCCCTGGCCACATGTCTGGTTTTCATTTAGTCTGAGTTCCTTTAGGGTAGTCGTCTTCAGAGGCCTGGTTTAATGCATAACCCTAATTGCAATGTGGAATTAAGCTGGTGCTGACTGTAGCATTTTCAGTTTCAAAATCAAGAAAAGTATCTCCTAGGAGGGGGAAAGAAAGGTCTCCCAGGGTTACACTCCCTCATGAGGGCTTTATCTTTGTACATTTTTTACATTCAACATTTTTTTAATTGAGTGCATAATATTGCTATAAAATAGCCGTTTAGATAATGTGGTCAGTCTGCTGGCTTATAGATGTATCTTCTCGGTTTGAAAATGTCCCCTTCTCCTCCTCCTACTCTGACATGGGCCTGGTTTCCCATTAAAAATGCTGGCAGCTTGAAAGTGAGGACGGAAATGCAGGCTGAGCTCCTTCTCCCAAGTTATGCTCAGTGCTGAGTCTTTCCTGGATCCCTCAACAGTCTTGGAGGGAAGTTAAGTTGTCAGCTGATAATCATTTCCAACAACTGTTGGCTGGAGATCTGCTACATAAAGGATTAAATCTCATATTTTCATATTAAATATATAAGAAAAAAGAAGGATTTTCTCCAAGATGGTAAATACTGTTCAGTGAAGCACGATGGGGCCATGAGGTTGAAAATTTGCCCATGTACTATTCTAGTTCCTGGAAAAATATGGATAAAAGGAGGTGCCCAATGGAGGTTGAGCAGTGGATGGAAAGGCAGCAAAGCTGGACATGGTTATGTGGGGTGGGGAGGGGAAGGACAAACCAGAGGCAGTCCCCATGCCCAGCCCTCTGTGGGATGCCTAATCCTCACTGCATAAACATTTGCTGAATGAAAGTCAGTTGTTAACATAGACATGTTGATTTTCTTTCAAAATAGTTTCTATTGGCTCCCTCTTCGATTTGTTTCTTCATGCACAGATTCAATGTGCTATTGAGTAGCTGCTGTCCTGGGTTTGGGGGGCCATGGGAGCTCTGCAGACAGCACATGAACAAGGCAGTCCTGTCCACACCCCTCGTGGGCCTCCCAGTGTAGCGATAAAGAAGGAAGAGGCTGGGCACGGTGGCTCATGCCTGGAATCCCACCACTTTGGGAGGCCGAGGCCGGCAGATCACTTGAGGTCAGGAGTTTGAGACCAGCCTGGCCAGCATGGTGAAACGCTGTCTCCACTAAAAATACAAAAAATTTGCCAGGCATAGTGGTGCACGCCTGTAACCCCAGCTACTCGGGAGACTGAAGCAGGAGAATTGCCTGAACCCAGGAGGTGGAGGTTGCAGTGAATCAAGATTGTGCCACTGCACTCCAGCCTGGGTGACACCGTGAGACTCAAAAAGTAAAAAATGAAAAAAAGGAGAAAGCAAGCGTTCAATGAGCAGTATGAGTCATGAGTGGTTTTATAAGGAGTGAGTGATGCTGTGGGCACCAGCAGGTGTCTGATCCAGACTGAAGGGGACAGAAAGGCTGACACTAAGAAGCCCTTGAATCTGAGACCCCTAGGGTGGGTGAGACTTGATCTTTGATCAGGGATCCTTTGTGTCTCACTGGAGCTACAGTAGCAGCCACCCCATTGTTCTTTCTGCCAGTCAAGGGTGAGTCTCCCTACTCTGAGGCCATCATTGCTTTACATTAAGTCCCACCCCCCCGGTTGCCCCACCTGACAGGCTTCTTTGTCAGGCTGTGCTGTGCCCCTGGGATGTTAGGGATGCACACAGGCCATCAGGGTCACATATTACAACTCTATCGCTTATCCTATTTTCTCAGGACTTCCTGCTCCTTCCAGGTTCCCCCAGTGCCTCCCTAAATGCCCTTGCATGAAGACTTCTCCTCCTAGTCTTCCCAGCTCCTCCTAGGCCTCCCCATTCCTCTCTCTGTGTACAGTTGCCAACATTATGACTCCATCCTATTGCACCATCCTCCTTTCTTCAATTCCTTTTTGTCATTCTTTCCCAATACTCTCCCCAAGACCCCCGCCCCTTCTAGTTCTCTTAGCTGCTCCCATTTTCCCTAGCCCCCCGTGACTTCTCAGACTGTCAATATTACATAAGTGCTCATTAAAAATGAAAGTGTTATGTTCACATAAAAATGAGTAAACTATAAAGCAAAGTATGAATTAAGGTTATTTTTGTTATTGTTGTGTTAAATTGATGAATGCCAGAAACCAACTTGAGCCTTTTAGGCAAAACAAAGTAAATTTATTTGAAGGGTCAGGGTTACCTCCTGATCCCCAAAGAAGCCTTAAGTTTCGACTTTATATTTTAGGCAATGGGAAAATCACCCAAGATTTATAAGCAGAATGGTGTGATCAGATGCGGGCTTAGAATGACTATCTGGCTCAATTGTGAGGCCGGGTTAGGAGGCACCATATAATAGGAAGGAGGGAGTCAGGAGTCTCTTGTCCAAGTGACAGAGTGATGTGGACTTGAGCTATGGAATTTACAGTGGCACCAGGGGCAGGTGGATGCAAGAGAGACTGAAGAAGTCTTGGATGAGAGACGAGAGGAGGGGGTAAGGGGTTAGTCAGGAGGACACCATGGATTCTAGCTTGGACCACAATGTGGAGGATAGATCATGGATGGAAATAGGTTTTAGACAAAACTGATGAGTATATTGTTTGACACATAATGAGCTTGCAAGGCTTAGAAACTAAAGAGGAAAGAATCCTTCAAGTCACTGGACATCTTATAATAAGGATGTCAGTTGTCAGGGAGGATTGTCCTTATAAAGTCAAACTCAAAACTCCTTTGTTAACCTTGTATGTCCGGTCACGTGGTACCTGCCTTAAATGACACCAAAGACGAAGGGGCCCAGCCCCTGCCAAAACCGTCAGAAATAGTTGACCAACACAGCCTTGACTTGGCATCCTGCTGGGGACATGAGTTGGAGGCTGATGTAAGATCATATGGGGAACTCCCTACCGGTGCAATTGAGATCACTGAAGATGACATTGAGTCTGTCACAGTTTCTTTTCATGTAGACTCATGGAAGAAATGTCTCTCTGACCTCAGTACCTGGAAATTCTGTGCTTTTCCTAGTTTAATATATCTTATGAGCAATGCAAACTTTGTAACTGAAGATGTATGCTTGCCTTGAAAGCTAGCTACCTCTGAGTCATATTTGCACTCCACTTCTAGAATTTGCACAGGATGATAGAATTCACAGTTTCTATGCTAATATTACCCTGATCTTATTTCTCTTATTTTTTCATTTAAACTAATTCCTTTATTTTTTGTGTGTTTATTTTTCAAAGCCATCTCAAGTCCACCAGCGAGGGAGGAAGGAAGTTTCTTTTCTGTTAAGAAGAACTTCTAGTCTAGTCTACAAGCAAATTTAGTGTAACTGAAATAATTTGAAAAAATACAAAGCAACTTAAAATGGGACAGTGTAATCAGAGTTGAAAGAAAGAAGAAATTGTTGGGGGAATGCTGAGCTTAAAAGTAGAGTTTTAACTGTGGGATGACTCTAAATAGTTGAGTTTTTTTTTTAAAAAAAAAGAAAGCAGAGCAGGAGCAAGTCCTTTGAGTTTCTCCAAATCCTGGACATCTGACACCCAGCCAATGACAATATTAGCTAAAAAGGCTTGGCCCCTGTTCAGTCTGATCAAAAATGAATTAAGTGGATGCTTATAAATGGGGTTTAAAAGAGGACACACACACCACACACACAGACACACACACATCCCACGAGTAAAAATAATAATTATAGGCTTTTAATAAACGCTAATTTAGTGATAACAACTTTACCTAGTTAGAGTTGTTTATGCCAAGATCTAACAGTAGCTGACTTGGGATTTTACCATTTAACCATGAAGTCAAGTGGCGTGTTCACTTGCTATCTCACAGTTCTCCACTCCTTCACATCCACCACACCCATCTAACAACTCCAACCAGTTGCTTTGCTGTTGGCTTGATCCACACTTGGCTCAGGTGAACCCCCATTGCTGGGACCTGAACTGCATTGCTAAGCATCGTCTTCCTGTCTTTCACTATTCACCGGGTTGGGTTTTTTACTTGTCTGCAAATGGAACATTAAACACCTACGATGAACATTCAGGTAGTTAGGGTCCAGATTTTCCTTTTCTCATTTCCTTCCCTCTGCTAAATCTTAGCCCATTTTATTTCCAGATAGGTGAAAAAAAAATCACCTCTGGAAGGACCTATTGGAAATAGTTAGGACAAGGGAGGAACTAAAATTCCAGCCAACGATCCTACTAGAAACTTGAGCAAGGAAAACAACACTGTACACTGGGCAGCCCCTTGCTTCACCTAAGCCAGAACTGTCCACAACCTACGATTGTGCAGATTCAGAGACACACTATTTGAAGGTCTGGGTTTTAGTTCAGTGGATCTGTGTCCCAAATCCAACTTCCTTATTTGCTAATTATGTGACCTAAGGCAAGCTCACTTCAAGCTTCCGAGTTCAGTATCCTCATTTGTAAGAGAATGAGGTTTTTAATAACTGCATTGTAGTATATTATGAAGATGTGAAGTCATGGGGAATACAATTAAAATTCCATGACAGTGCCTGTTACATAGGAGCTCCTCAATTAATCACAGCAAATATTTCTCTATTATGCTCAGCAACTTGTGTAAGGTGTTTGTTTTACTGTTACTTTTATTAGAATCTCCCCCAGTACGCTCCAAGAGGAATATCCCAAGGGAATAGTAACTGCTCAAGAAATAGATGTTAAATGAATGACCAGTTTTATTTAATGCTCAAAAGAACTCCAACAAATTTAGTACTGTAAGTATCCTCATTTATCTGATGGGGAAACTGAGGCACAGTCAAATAGCTTGCACAATACTGTGCATGGTTGGACAATGTCAGCATAAGGATTTAAAAATGAAGGCCTCCTGGAGTCTCCAGCCTTACCCACTGCAATCTACCAGCTCTGTAAATATTTTTATGGCAGAAGAAGAAATCCCCATGGCCTTCTCCAGTCTTCCTTCCTACTCTGCCAAATGTTGGCGTTCACACTGTCCCTGGGGGAAGTCCTTCTCCAGGCCTAGCCATAAATAAGACAGTGCCTGGATTTAGAGTCTGTGGGTGTGTGCTGGGGACACAAAACAGCACACGCTGCATGATGTCCTAAGAATGATTCTTTTGACACCAAAGCCACGCAGACGAGGAAGCTGTGAGCCTCTTGGCGGGCCCCAGCTTGCTCCTGCGAGTTGTTTGTGAGACGGTGTCTGGACTCCATCCATGACATGTTCACCGGAGGCTCCATGCCAAGGCTGGAAAGGAAAAAAAAAATCCTCTTCCTGACACTATGGTCTTGCACCCTTTGGGCTTTGCAAGAGGCTGAGTGGAATGAAGGGCTGAAAAATGCAGGCCAGAGATGGTGAGGGCAAAGGCAGGAAAGAAAGAAAACAGAATAGAGATGGTTTGGGGCTTGTGATCCCCCTGCTGCTACTTCCTCTCTTTACTCAGGTCCCTGGGAATCTTTTTTTTTTTTTCTCTTTTTCTCTTTCTTGCCTTCTCTCTCCATCTTTATCTCATTCTTTCTTGCCTGCTTTTAACTTTCTGTCTTTTTCCTTTCTTGCCTTCATTTTCTTTCTCTTTAAAGACTTTTTTTGCTCTCTTGCTGTCTCTCTCCCCTTCTCTGCTTGTCTCTTTTTGTCTTTCTCTCCGTGTCTCTTTCTCTGTCTCTTTTTCGCCATGTCTCTTTCCTGCTTTTTAAATTTTTTTTCCCTTAAAAAATTCAGAACTTTTCTCAAAGTCCTTGCAGTCTAGGGGGAGGATTAGAAAAATAAGAAGACAACTACCAAAGAGACTGAGGCCCCCTGTAACAGTGCAAGTTCCAGCAAGAAGCAGCTGTTTGATGATCCTGTCCTGCACAATTGGCTGGAGTCCTCACCTGAACTTTGCTGTTTATTCTTTTTAAGAGTTTGAACATTTAACGTGCTTAGACTTACACTTTCCTTTATGTCTTTTTGTGATCTCTTTTCCTTTTGGTACCTGCATTCTAGGTTCATGAAAACCAAGTGAGAGCAATCCCTTCACCATCATTCTCTTCCCGAACATAGCAGACATTAGGTGTAACTTGTTCAGTTGTATGTCCTGGCCAACCTGTTCTATGCTGAGAGGGAGACACAAGAATATGGGAGGAAAGTCTCCCTGAATACACCATCCATTCACTCACATATTTCCTCCACAAACACAGATTGAGCTCATACTCTCTTCCAGGCATTATTCTAGAAATGGGAGATACAGCAGTGAACAAGGCACAGAAACCCTTGCTCTCAGAGCCTCCACTGCTCTTAGAAAAGAAGCTACATCTGCATGTGATGGTGAACAGACATATTGGACAGCTGAAAAAGAAACCTCCTATCTCACTGAGGTTCAAATAGCAAAAGACAATGAAGCTTTTGGTCTGGAGTGCTGAACCACTTGGAGAAATGTAGTCTGCTATAATTCAGGGTGGTTGCCTCCAAGTTTGCAAAAAGAGCATTGTCTCAGTTCTCTCCATGTGCAACCAAGCTCTGTTTTCTGGCTTTCTAGCAGGGTCCTGGGCTCTCTTAGCAGCATTAGGTAATGATGCTCCCTAATCAGACAACTGACATTGACTAAGATCAGCTGAGTTCTTATTTTCCAGGTGACATGCCTGGGATACACCCTTCCCATCTTTTTTTTTTTTTTTTTTTTTTTTTTTTTTTTTTTTGAGACAGTCTCACTCTGTCACTAGTAGAGTGCAGTGGCATGATCTCAGCTCGCAGTAGCCTCTACCTCCCAGGTTCAAGCAATTCTCCTGCCTCAGCCTCCCGAGTAGCTGGGATTATAGGCACCCACCACCATGCCTAGCTAATTTTTGTATTTTTAATAGAGACAGGAGTTTCACCATGTTGGCCAGGCTAGTCTTGAACTCCTGACCTCAGGTGATCCACCCGCATTGGCCTCCCAAAGTGCTGGCATTACCGGCATGAGCCACGGTGCCTAGCTCCTTCCCAGTTCTTATAGTCACCATATGAAAGCGACACTTTAGTTCATTTTACAGATGAAGAAACTGAGGCTCACAGGTGGAGCCCTTCTCACTGTATTTTCACACTCAGAAGCTTCTAGGGAATGCCCAGTCTTGCTTCATTTTTCTTAAAAACCCTTGGCCGTCCTGTGACATTCCAGAAATAGCAAGATCTCATATTTTTAAAAGCCAATACATTTTAAACCTTGAATTTATGTTAGAAACATTTGAGGTTCTTGAAAATATATGAAAACCCAGGGCCTTATTTCCCTAGACCTGGAGTAGGACCCTAAGTCTGATGCAGAGGCCTTACTTTGAGACATGCTGGTATGCAGCCTCATTTGTTCCCCAACTTCACAAGGTACAATTGACAAATAAAAATTGCATATAGTTGGGCTGGGCACAGTGGCACACTCCTGTAATCCCAGCACTTTGAGAGGCCGAGGTAGGCAGATCTTGTGAGCCCAGGAGTTCTAGACCAGCCTGGGCAAGATGGCAAAACCCTGTCTCTACAAAAAAAATTTAAAAATTAGCCTTGGGTGGTGGCACATGCCTGCACTTTCAGCTACTCAGGAGGCTGAGGTCAGAGGATCACTTGAGCCCGGGAAGCTGAGACTTCAGTGAGTCACGACCGTGCCACTGCACTCCAGCTTGGCTGACAATGTGAGAACCTGTCTCGAAAAACATATATAGTTAAGGAATACAATGTGATGTTTTGATATACCCATATATTAGAAAATGATTATCACAATCAGGATGAAGCTAATTAACCTATCACCTCACACAGTTACCTCTTTTTTGGTGTGGTGATGACATTTAAGAACTATTCCCTTAGCAAATTTCAACTCTACAGTACAGTATTATTGACAGTAGTAGGAGGACAGGTCCCTGCACGGTCTTGACTGCCCCAACTCTCCCTCCTCCTGCTTGCAGTTCACAGAATAATTGTAGAATGTATTGAGAAAATGCAACCTCCTGAGATGCTCAGGAAGTGTCCAGAACAATCCGGCCTTTCTACCTTCCTCTGAGAACAGGGGATTCTACAATGCTTGAACACAGCAAGCCAAGTGGTACACAGGTTGTAAAACCTGGTGTGAAGTGCTTTCAGCACCCGTCAGCTGCAGTGAGCCTGTGCAGACTAGAGTCCATCTGTCCTGGGCTGCTTTCGTGAACCTTGAGGGACTGGCTCACCATTGAGCCTAGGCTCCTATTTATCTCTTCTGTGTATAATACATTTGCTTTTCCTGACTTCTTGTGCAAGCATTCTGTGTTACCAGACCAGACCTAACAACTTTTGCAGGCATCATTACCACACTGTGCATTAGATCTTCAGGATGTATTAATCCCACCTTGCTGAAACTTTGCTTTCTCATTTTACCCATCCTCAGTTACTGGCAACCACCATTCTATTCCCTGCTTTTAAGAGTTCAGTTTTCAAAGATTTCACATATAAGTGAGATCATGCAGTATTTATTGTTCTGTGCCTGGCTTATTTCATTGAGCATAATAATCTGTGGATTCATCCACATTGTTGCAAATGGCAGGTTTTTCTTCTTTTTAATTCCATTGTAGATATATACAAAACATTTTCTTTATCCCTTTATCCATTGATAAATGAGACTTGGGCTGACTTCATATCTTGCCTATTATGAAGAGTTCTATAATAAACTTAAGAGTACAAACATCTCTTTGACATACTGATTTCATTTTCTTTGGATACACACCCAGTAGTGGGATTGCTGAATCATATGATAGTTCTATTCTTAAATTCTTGAGGAACCTCCACACTGTTTTCCATAATGGATATACTAATTTACGTTCCTACCAACAGTGTACAAGGGTTCTCTTTTCTCCACAACCTTTCCAACACTTGCTATCTTTTGTCTTTTTGATGATAGCCAGGTATGAGGTGATATTCTAACAGGTATGAGGTGATACCTCATTGGGATTTGATTTGCTTTTCTCTGATAATTAGTAATGTTGAGGTCCTTTTCATCTACCTGTTGGCCATCTGTATGTCTTTAGAGAAATGTTTATTTAGGTCATTTGCCCATCTTTTACTTGGGTTTTTACTTCTTGCTATTGAGGAAAATTATTTACATATTTTGAATATTAACCCCTTATCAGACGTATGGTTTGAAAATACTTTTTTCCCATTCTATAGGTTGTCTCTCCACTCTGTCGTTTCCTGAGATGTGCGCAGGGTTTTTAGTTTGATGCAGCCACATTTGTCTCTTTTGCTTTTATCATCTCTGCTTTTGGGGTCATATAGAAAAATCATTACCTAGTCCAATGCCAAGCAGCTTTTTCCTTATGATTTGCTTCTAGTAGTAGCTTTACAGTTTCAAGTTTTACATTTAACTCTTTACTTTGGACTGATTTGTATATGGTGTGAGATAATGGTTTGATTTCATTCTTTTGTAGGTAGACATCCAGTTTTCCCAACATCACTTATTGAAGGGGTTTTGCTTTCCCCATTGCGTGTTCTTAATACCTTTGTTGGAGATCAATTGTACATAAATGCAGAGACCTATTTCTGAGCTCTCTGTTCTGTTCCATTAGTCTATATTTCTCTTTTTATGCCAGGAGCATACTCTTTTGACTACTATAACTTTGTAATATATTTAGAAATTAGGTAGTATTATGTATCTAGCTTTATTCTTTCTTCTCAAAATGTCTTTGGCTATTCAGGGTCTTTGTGGTTATATATAAATTTTAGAATTTTTTCTAATTATATGAAAATATGCCTTTGGAGTTTTGATAAAGATTGCATTGAATCTGATGATTACTTTGGATAGTATGGACAATTTAACAATATGAATTCTTCCAATCCATGAACACAGGATATCTTTTCATGTATTTGTGTCTTCAATTTCTTTTTATCAATGTTTTATAGTTTTCTCTGTACGTATATTTCATCTTATTGATGAAATTTATTCTTAGGCATTTTTATGTTATTGTAAATGAATTTTTATTGACTTGTTTTTCAGATAGTTTATTGTCAGAGGATAGAAATGCTTCTGATTTTATGTTGGTTTTGTATTTTGCAATCTTTCTGAATTCAGTTATTCATTCTAAAAGATTTTTGTTCAAGTCTTTATTTGTCTAAAAGTTTTTACTGCAAGGTTTTCTGTACCTGAGATCCGGTAATCTGCAAACAGAGACCATTTTACTCCTTCCTTTCCAGTTTGGATGCCTTCTTTTTCTTTTTCCTGCCTAATTGCTCTGGCTAGAATTTCCAGTAATATATTGAATGGAATGATAAGAGTGAGTATCCTCATCTTGTTCCTGAACTTAGAGAAAAAGCCTTCAGCTTTTCATCATTAAGTATGATGTTCACTGTGGGCTTGTTGTACATGGCCTTTATTATGTTGAGGTATACTGGTATGGAGCCTCATTAAAAAAAATTATCTTCTGTTAGCTATTCTGATATTCTGAGTTTCTTTACAAAATGTTTGATCCACTCTTTCATCCTCATTTTTCAAGTGACCAAACTATAGTGGGGAGAACATCATCATGGCCATGGTCTCCAAATATTACAGTGATTAGAGAATGGGGCACATATGAGCTTGTAGGCAACAGGGGTACATGGAAAGTGTATTGTTTTTGTTTGTATCAGTGGGTTTCAGTTAGGGGTGATTTTGCTTCTAAGTGACACTTATCAATGTCTAGAGACATTTTTGTCTGTCAAAACTGGGATAGAGAAAGTGCTGCTGGCATTTAGTGGGCTAAAGCCAGGGATGTTGCAAAATATCCTACAACATACAGGACAGCATCCACAACAAAGAATTATCTGGCCTTGAATCTGAACAGTGCTGAGGTTGAGAAACTCTTTTTTGTATCAAGGGGAAATCTCTCCAAGTTTGGTATTAGAGAAATATCTCTGGCAGTGCTGTGATTGATTAAGAGGGAGTGAGACTGAAGGCTGAGAGGCAAGTGGTAGGAGCCAACTGTGAATATATGGCAGATCTTTCACTGATTGAATTAAGACAGTTCTGATACTTAAGGGTCTATGTGGAAAGGTGCTGTTTGGATATGAGGGTCTTTTTCATGGAGGAAAAAGCAGCATTTAGGATAATGATCGTCTGTTTTAGTATCTAGAGCCAAGTTACACATTTATCTTTCCATCAGTTGTTCATTGAATACCTGCACTGTCTTGGGACCCGAAGACACCATGAGAAACAACTATGGCCTACCTTCATTGAGCTTACAGTCTAGCCTGCTAGATCAGGGTGATTTTTCCAGTATGGGAGCTGTCAGGGCAAATGCATTTGGAGGTACAAGTTATCCACTGAGAAGTGCTGAAATAGCCTGAATTAAAGCTTGAATTTGGGCTGCCAAAAAAGCCTTTGGCTCAGCACCATATTATTCTAACACTTGGAGTAAATGATGCACCATATCAAAGAGCTCTACCCAATTTAAGAACCATCTTATGCTATTGTGTAACCCAGTTAATGTCTCCCAGTAGGATAAAAATATGAGTAGGTTACCAAGCCTTAATTATGTACAAAGAAGGTAGGATATTGCAGTGCCTGGGAACAGTTTTTCCTTTGGGGAAACAACACACACTGGGGCCTGTCAGTGGGGCGGGGACAGGGAGAGCCTCAGGATAAACAGCTGATGGATGCAGGGCTTAATACCTAGGTGATGGCTTGATAGCTGCAGCAAACCATCATGGCACACATTCACCTGTGTAATAAATCTGCACATCCTGCACATGTATTCTGGAACTTAAAAATAAAATTAAAAAACAGAAACAAAAAGTAAAAAATACATGAAATATTAACCAAAAAAAGGTAGGAAAAATAACTATGGTTTGTCATGTACCTACTATGAGTCAAGTACTGAGCTAGTTACTTCACATATAATATCTAATGTAATACCATATAACTAGTACCTACATGCAGCAGATGCCTATTTAATGTTTACACCAGTCCTGTGTGATAGCTGCTACTAGTGGACCATTTTACAAATCAGGACTCTTAAGGAGTGTCCTGAAAGAGGTATAAAAAAGAGCTGGGTCCTAGCACTTTGGGAGGCCAAGGCAGCTGGATCACCTCAGGTCAGGAGTTTAAGATGAGCTGTCCCAACATAGTGAAACACTGTCTCTACTAAAAACACAAAAAGTAGCTAGGCATGGCGGCGGGCATCTGTAATCCCAGCTACTCGGGAGGCTGAGGCAGGAGAATCACTTGAACCTGGGCGGCCAAGGTTACAGCGAGCCGATACAGTGCCAGTGCACTCCAGCTTGGGCAACAGAAAGAGACTCGGTCTCAAAACAAAACAAAAAACAAACAAAAAAGAGCTGGGGACCTGTGGTGTGGGCTGCATGTAGTGACTTCCAAAGAGTACAGTATTGGAAGAGGGAAAAAAGAGTAACTTTACAGAGGAGAAGCAGGACAAAAACCACCTCACTCAGGTGGTCAAAGTTAACATCAAGGTTAGTTTACAGCATATACTTCTGATACCATCTAATAAAAATGGCACTTTTCTCTATGGTCCTCCTTCCCAAAATGCATAACTCCAGTCTAATCATGAGAAAAACATCAGATAAATCCCACTTAAGGGAAATTCAGCAAAATCCCTGATTAGTCCTTCTCAAAACTGCCAAGGTATTCAGAAACAAGGAATGTCTAAGAAAATGTCACACCCAAGAGAAGCCTAAGGAGGCATGACAACTAAACGTAAAGTGAGATCCCAACAGGACCCTGGCAGGGAAAAGGGATTCAGGTAAAAGCTGAGGAAATCTGAATAAACTATGGACTTCATTTAATAACACACCAATGCTGATTCATTAATTCTAACAGACGTATGGGATGAATATATGATGTTAAAAATAGGGGAAACTGGTTGTGAGGTTCATAAGAACTCCCAGTACTATCTTCATATTTGTTTTCTATAAATTTGAAATTATTCCACAATTTTAAAAAATTAGAAAGAGTTGGAAGCATGGCTTTGTATTTGGATGGAAGAGCCAAAGATAACTTCAGGGAAGAGGTGATTTAAGATGGGCCTTGATATAATGACAACACAATGGACTTTGGGGACTTGGGGGGAAAGGATGGGAAGTGGGTGAGGGATAAAATACTACAAATTGGGTGCAGTGTGTACTGCTCAGGTGATGGGTGCACCAGAATCTCACAAATTGCCACTAAAGAACTCACTCATGTAACCCACCACCACTTTTTCCCTAAAAACCTATGGAGACAAAAAAAATACGGGTTGATAGGTACAGCAAACAACAATGGCACATGTATACGTATGGAACAAAACTACACGTTCTGCACTCATGCCCCAGAACTTAAAGTATATTAAAAAAAGAAATAGCAATAGAAATAGCAAGGATAGTCCCACTTCATTTTCTTGGTGAAAAGGAGATAATTAAATCTGATTGTAAGTCATCTCTGTCAGGCAGTCAGAATAATCCTCTAATCCCCGATCTAGGTATTTTTCTGAGTGCAGGAGTTATCAACACATCCTAAAGAAATTAAACGTTCTGTTTCAAACAAAAATTCATCTCTCAAGAGAATAAATTCTAAATATACTTCTCTTTAATTTATGAATTACATTTTTACTATGTTTACTAAAGTGGGCATTTTTTCTTTAGAACACTTCTTTATTATACATCTCTTGATGAATAAAATAATGCAATAGCAGTGGCCTCATTTTCAGTAAAGTTGAGAAGTCAAACTATATTTCATAAAGCCTGAAAACATAATTTATGTTTTCCACTTAATACTCATGTCTGCAAAAGTTGACCACTGGAAACACAGGATTCCTCATTGTAGTTTTTGTAATTCTAATGCCAAAGGTACAACCAAATCAAGGTCTCGAATATTTGTGCTTAATTTAAACTTTTCTTTAGCTGTTGTATATAATGTTTTCCTTTCTACATGAGTGGAAACGGTCTAAACTTCCGAAGTCAGCTCTTTCATATTCACAGTGAGTTTCAAGCAGGAGAAATAATCTTGGAGAGAACTTACCTACATCTAATTTTAAAGTATGTATTTTAAAATGTATTTGCCTATCTTTATAGGAATAGTACAGTGTAGAGAGAAGCAAGCTTCACAGAAAATCACAACTTACCACGCCTGTTAATGAAGACCGGCCTCAGGAAGAGATACCTTTGCTGATATGCAGGGTCGTTTCTTCTTGAGAGCAATAGTTCTTTCACATTGCATCCCCCTTTTGCCACAGCATATTGTTTTGCACATAGTAGGCACTCAATAAATTTGTTTTCATTTGAATTTAACTCTTTCCTCAAAGTTATTCTATGATAAACTAACAGCAGAAGTTTTTGCCCCTCTCAGATAACCTTGCGGCTTGATATGCTCACCTCCCAACTGCTGAAACTGTTCTACCTAACAGCTTATACCTGTGACCATCGCTAGAGCATTGCCTCAGCTGGAGACGCCTGCAAAAATCGTATCACGATTATCACCACGCCACGCCTACCTCTGAGGATGGCCACTGATTGGCTAACACAGAGTACAGGGCAGATTTTTCTTGCCTTGAGACAGGACAGTTCCAGGTGGAACCACTTATACTCCAGAGCCCTCCGCGTGAAATCAGGCCAAACCTGAATGTTATCCAAGATTGTATTATCACTCAACTCCTCCTTTTTGCCAATTCTGCTTCCTTCGCTCCCTTAATAGATTTTTCCTGAGGAGCACTTCCTCATTAACTCACATATACCCCCATCCCTGCCTCAGGTTCTTCTTTTAAGGAATATAATCTAAAACACACACTGTCTCCCCAACCCCCCCTCAAAAAATAATTTTAAAAAGATGGGCTTTGAAGTATGAGTGATATTAAATGAGCTAAGATAGGTAAGGAGAAGCATGTAGATATGTGTGGGATTGGAAATATTCAGCTAGTGCATGGAGACAGGGGTAAAAATCAGGACCAAACTGTGAATAGCTCTAAATGGTCTTTAAAAAAGTTCATAGTTTATAGAAGGAAAGGTAGGGTTATAGAAAATAAACGTAGACTACTGTGTCACTAGGATATATTTAATTGCAAGTGAGAATATTGGAGTGGTTCAGTGACTCCACGACGTCATCAAAGACTCAGGTTTTTTTTTTCAAGTCTGTGCCATCCATCTACGATTAGCTTTTCCTTCAGATTTTTACTTCATGGTTACAAGATGGCTGCCATAGCTCTGGGCATCACCTCCTTACTGCAAAAGCAGAAAAAGTGATAAGGAAAAAAGTCTAATTTTATCAGGAAGACCAAAACTTCCCCAGAAGTTCCCCAGAAGACTTTATTATACCCCACTGGCAAGAATTAGAACCTATGGCCACCATAGGCTATAAGAGAAAGCTAGTTTTTAACAAAGGGTAATCGGATTATGTTCTGGGCTTGGACGACTCACCATTTGTCTCCTGGAATTGAGCACATTGCTACTTAAGAAAATAGATAGCAGAAGTTCTGTTAGCAAAAGAAAAGGAGAAATGACTCTTTGGTAGGCATCTAACCAAAAGCATCGTAGATACAACACTACATGTATGTGACTAGGTTTGATTTTTATAGCATATAAAATATATGTATGTGTGTATTATATATTATATATAATATTATTAGGGCCAGATGCTGTGGGTCATGCCTATAATCCTAGCACTTTGGCAGGCCGAGGCAGATGGATCGCTTGAGGTCAGGAGTTTGGGACCAGCTTGGACAACATGGTGAATCCCCGTCCCTACAAAAAGTACAAAAATTAACTGGGCATGATGGTGCATGTCTGTGGACCCAGCTACTCAGGAGGCTGAGGTAGGAGGATGGCTTGAGACCAGGAGGCAGCGGTTGCAGTGAGCCAATGATCCAAGATCGTACCACTGCACTCTAGCCTGGGCAACAGAGTGAGACTGTCTCAAAAAATATATATTATGAGTACTTATACAATATATGTGTGTTTAGAGAGAAGGAAAAGAGAGAGTGAGAAAGAAAGAAGTGAACAATGTGAATTGTCCAATTTTTGTCAGGCATTTATATTTTATTCTATGATAAATGTTATGAATGAGAAATAATGCTTAACTGTTGAGAATACATTAAAGTGATGGTTAAGACAGTGATCTTTATTTTCTCAGTTTTTATAATTTCCTGTCATGAGTCTCTGTCTTTTGTCATTTAAATTTAATTTTAGGGAAGAACACAAGGGGTAGTCGCAGGCATGATAGGAGCTGTTGTAAGTGAAGAGGCAACTCAGGATGATTTCCCATGCTTTGTGAAAAGGAGTTGATCTTAATATGAGGAAAATAAGCACCTAAAATAAGATGAGAATGGTAAAAACAGAAAAGAGTAGAAAGGTGTGGGGGGATGTCAGGAAAGGGGAAACTTTTGTTTCGAATGATGTACAGTGTACAAAATCTATATAAAATACCATTCTGAGGGGCACTGGGTATGTGACCCAGTGAGATGCTTGATATGGGAACTTCAACCACCGCAAAGACAACATACAGTCTTGGGAAGAGAAGTCTAATGGCAGAAGTGGAGTGAGCTTAAGAAATCTTTCTTTTTTCTTTCTTTCTTGCAGGTGTCAGGGAACATGTGGAATCAATATCTACTTTGAACTCACTAATCTTACAATAAGAATTAATTCCAGATTTTTTTTCCATTTCTTACTAGCAGTATGACATTGAGAAACTTACTTAACCTCACTGTATGACAGCTCCCTATCTGTAAAGCAGGGATAATGATAATACCATCTTGTAAGGTCAGTGAGGTTTAAGTAAGTGAGTTAATTCCTGTAAAGTGCATAGAACAGTGCCTGGCAGTTAGCAATCCCTTAATAAATGTTGTTGTTGTTATTGATAATTGTGTTAATACTTGTATTTTTCCTTAAAAATAAGATTTAATTTGTGTGCTTAATTTGCATATCATAAAATGTTTAGCAAAATCTTGGAGACATAACAGCAATTCAATAAAATCTTATTAATTGTTTAAGTGCTTCACTATTTCTATGGTTTTCAATCACACAACTCACCATGTTGCATGCCTTCTTAATAATTTTCAATTGTTTCAGATCTTCTAAGAGATAAAGCAAGGTGTAAAACATCTTCCAGAATTACTCCCTACTTCCCCAACTGTATTTTTGTCATCTTTTCTCAGTTGTGTAACTTAGCAATGCTGATCTTAAAAACAGCCAAGCCCCCCATATTGTTTATATATGTTTCAAGCATTAACCTCTGCTGATTCTGTTTCCTGTACCTGAAACCTATTTCCACTCCTGTTGTACATTTGTTAAACTCCTATTCATCCTTCAAAACCTTTCTTAGACATCATCTCCTCTGGGATATCTCTCTGGGATGCCATTTCTTGCCCAATAGTGTAATATTTATATATTATGTTATATTCGTACTCTGTATTTATGTCTGTTGCTGATTTTGTTATTGTATTTTAACTTAGGAGTTGTCCTTGTCTCCACTGTTTTTTAATTTCTATGTTACACTTTTATTTTAGGTTCAGAGGCACATATGCAGGTTTTTTATGTGGGTCACATGGAGTTTGATGTACAGATTATTTTATCACCCAGATAATCAGCACAGTACTTGATAGGTAGTTTTCTGACCCTCTCCCTCCTCCCACTCTCCACCTGCAAGTGGGTCCCAGTGTCTGTTTTTCCCTTCTTTGTGTTCATCTATACTCAGTGTTTAGCTCCCACTTATAAGAGAGAACATATGGTATTTGGTTTTCTGTCCCTGTGTTAGTTCGCTGAGGATAATAACCTCCAGCTTATTCCAAAGGAATAAGCAAAGGACATGATCTCATTCCTCTTTTAAGAGAGCAAGATCCTCTTTCCTTAGATGTATATGTTGATGCCACTGTTTTCCATGGTGTAAATGTACCACATTTTCTTTGTCCCGTCTACCATTGATAAGCATTTAGGTTGATTCTGTCTTTGCCATTGAGAACAGTGCTGTGATGAACGTGCGAACACATGTGTCTTTATGGTAGAATGACTTATATTCTTTTGGGTATATGCCCAATAATGGGAGCACTGGATCAAATGGTAACTCTGTTTTACATTCTTTGAAAAACAGCCACACTGCTTTCCACAATGGCTGAACTAATTTACATTCCCAGCAGCAAAGTATAAGCATTCCCTTTTCTCTGCAACCTCACCAGCATCTGTTATTTTTTGACTTTTTAACAATAGCCTTTCTGACTGGTGTGAAAAGGTATCTCTCTGTGGCTTTGATTTGCGTTTCTCTACTGATCAGTGGTGGTGTTGGTCTCCATTTTAAAACTACATAGAGGGTGGAAAGAAAGTGTCTTATGCACCATGCTTCTTAGTTTTGGGTATGTCAATAAATGCCTATTAGTCTGTTGAACCGAACCTTTCAGCAGAGACCCCTTACATCTGTAAACTACTATGTTGCCATAAAAACAGCTATTTCTGTTAAACTCTATAGTTGCAAGAGAGTCTCACTTGCTAACGATAAAATAATTCTCTTTACAGATGTTCAATGATTCTTCTAGGTTTGGTTCACACAGCTTACCAACTGCGTTCTGCTTCCTTCTTGTTCCTTCTGGGTTCAAATGCACAGGGAGCCCACATTTGTCACTGAGTTATTGCTAACAAATAAAACATCAACAAGGCTATTTCACAACCCGCAGGGATTGACTGATCAGACTGTGGTCTTATCAGACAATGATAGTTGAATGAGAGTAAAGCCCTCAGCTTACTTCCCTGTTGCTGGCACCACAGTCGATCTCTGTTTGTTGGTATGAAAGTATGCTCCTAGCAACTGGACTGGGTGAAGCTTTGTTACTTGAAGGTGGCAATAGCAGACACATCCGAAGAGAGGACCAAGGCTTGGTACCAAAACAAGTACTCCATTGTCTTCTTATCCAGGGGATCACCAACAGGTGATACAGGAAGTCAAGAGCAAGAGATTCCAGTAACACCTCAGAAAATGGACTGCATCTTGGTTCAAGACCAAGTCTATTATAAAAATAATAATTTCCCTTAGGTTCTTTTTTTTTTTTTTTTTTTTTTTTTTTTTGAGGCGGAGTCTCGCTCTGTCGCCCAGGCTGGAGTGCAGTGGCCGGATCTCAGCTCACTGCAAGCTCCGCCTCCCGGGTTTACGCCATTCTCCTGCCTCAGCCTCCCGAGTAGCTGGGACTACAGGCGACCGCCACCTCGCCCGGCTAGTTTTTTTGTATTTTTAGTAGAGACGGGGTTTCACCATGTTAGCCAGGATGGTCTCGATCTCCTGACCTTGTGATCCGCCCCTTCTCGGCCTCCCAAAGTGCTGGGATTACAGGCTTGAGCCACCGCGCCCGGCCTCCCTTAGGTTCTTACTGGTCGCTATATCTAATTGTGGGAAAGGTCATGTGGGAAAAAAATGCAGAGAGCTGGGAGAGACATTGTCCCATGGCACAGCCACCTCTGATTGCCTGGTCTGATGGGAAGAGAGAATTTCTACGACCACTGACTCTCATTCCAAAGCTGCCTTGTGACTTTCTTTGCAGCGGTTCTTTCAGCACCAGCCTCCGTGTGTTCCCTTAAAAACATTAGCAGTCCTTAAGAGTTCTGTAGAGAGGGGATTAAACAGCATTTAGTTCTTTGTCCATTACCCTATTCTAATGAAATGTGTTATTTGAAAGAATTATTTAAGCCTATGTAAATCAGTCAATGTGAGAAGATAAGGTTGGTGGGGGCAGGCAGAGTTGAGCTGGGTGATAAAAATAGAGTTTTATCTCCATTTGGACTGATTTTGAAAAGGTTTTTAACCATTGCAACTGAATCCTTTTCAGAACCCTCTCTCTCTTTCTCTTTTTTCTTTACCCGAGTTGCTATGAGAACATGAATCATCTCTTTAGCACAATGACAGCAAGTGTAGCATTTAGGAGCGGACCCTGATTTTTCACTGTTTGTTCTTTGCTCTCAACAAGATAAGCTGTTGTTATTTCTTTCTTCTTGAACAAGCACACCATGATTGCTGAAGTGGTAAGAATAATTGGACCAAATAGTCATGCGATTAATGCAAACAGAGGGAATTCATCTGTTTCGAGTACAGTAAATGCACTTCTGAAGAAGCAGAGAGCTTGCTTTCTCTGTTTATTCTTGGGCTGCAGAACAAATGTTGCTGAGTTCACTGCCACAGATTCCTGCGTTTCTTCCATGGGGTGGAGACCTTAAATGAACTGGGTTAAGGAAGAAATCAGCCCTATCTTGGGAGAGGGTGGGCCAGACAGGGGGAGTGCAGGGTGAAAGCAGGGGAAAAGGCTGCTGTCTCCCCCAGGCAACACCCTCTTCCCCACCCTCCTCACTGGGGACACTAAGACTTTTGCTTTCTCAAGGATATTTTTCAATTAGAAGGTGATGTGGCAAATTGAAATGGAAGGGGAATTAACATTCGTTAGAATCCTCAAGATGCTCAGTGTTGATGTCATTTGGATACTGCAGACACGAGGTAGATTTCATTATCCCCACTGGACAGACAAGGAAACTGAGGTTCGAAAGTAAGTCTCCCAGACTCACAACACTTATATATTGAACTTCCAGGGTTTGAACTCAGGCCTTCCTGTTTAGTGTTGTGATGATGGCACAGGGCACAGGCTCTGTGGTTCCTTTGAATCCTGACAGTCTTGTAACTGAGTGACCTTGTGCAAGGGACTTCACTTCTCAGCACCTCATTTTTGCCAACTGAAAAACAAAACAAAACAATCACTAGGGTTGATAACAGTACTTATCTGATAGGTCTATTGTAAGGATTAAATGAGTTATTAAATGAAAATAATGTAGAATTGTGCCTGGCAGATAGAACACCCATAATATCTGCTAGCCTGGACACTGATTCCTCAAAGTAATCAATGGTGCTTCTACTACACCAGTGTCCCTTCTGCATCACACTTGGGGTTCTCTGAAATGGCTCTGTAACTCATTGCTTTGCATGCAATCACTCTGACACACCTTAACCAGATTAATCGCCCCCAAATTCTTAAAATGCCATTTTTTCAGGTCACTTGATAACTTAGGAGGCTCCCCATTGCCTGTGGGGTAAAAACTTGAACACTCATCCATAGACTGGCTATGCCCTGCTTATCCCGCTAACTTCAGGTTGCCCTCACCACCTGCCCCCATCCCCGGCCCCTGCCCTGCCAATGACACATAACTTGCTCTCTCCCATTTGAGCAGTAGGTTTCAATCCTGGGTACTTCTCCAGTGTCCCATCCCAACTTTATCTTCTCCCAGAAACATCCCTTACAACATGAACTCACAGAGATCATGGTCCACTCCCTAGCTCCCAGAGCCTATACAATCAGTGTTTGCTATTCTCTGACCTGTGCCACCCCACGAATGCTTTGTTCTCTTAAAGGCAGCTGTGTGGGAGGAGATGGAATTTATCATCCCTTGCTGTTGTCTGTTGACTTCTCCTTTACCGTGATGTGCGGAGATTACTGGGATTCCAGGAGGCTGTGGAACTTGGAAGGTCCCTGCAGCAAGAGAAGTCTGAGTCTTGAAGGACAAGATAAAGTTAGACATCTAGAAAACTAGAAGGAAGGAAATCTAGGCAGAGGGAGAAGCTTGTGCCAAGTTTTGAAGGCATGCGAATCCCTGCAGATGCTGAAGTCTGAATGTAAACAGATGATGGAGAGAGGCAAGGTGATGCTGACAGTTCTCAGTGACCAGGGATAACAAGGGTGATTATTCTTCTCAGCTTCCAGCCCTCTCCCCACCCCTTTACCCTTCCACCTTTAGCCCTGAACTTGGTTCTTCTTTCAGTTTGATGAACAGTTTCACCATTTTGCTTAATTGTTTCTCTGCAGTAGTCACCGAACAGAATGAAGATTAAATTATACTAAATAAATGAAGCACCTTGCACAGACTTTGGACAATAGAACCTCATCTACTTGGTTTTGTGTATGAAGCAGGAAATCCACTGGATGTTGTTTCACTGTAAGTCAGTATTCCTTGCTGAGTTGGAGAGCACGTACTGCCCTCCTGCTAGAAGTTCTATAAAATCCAGTTTCTCCTCTGAGATTGCTGAAGTACAAGACAAGGGAAAAATCACTAGCCTGGTGTTGGAGTCTTTCCCAAGAGCCAGAGACATAGACAGCATTATCCAAGTGAGCTGCAGAATAACCCTACAAAGGTGCCAGCTTCCTTATCTAATAAATGAGGATAAAGAAGTTCCAGAAAATAAGAGGATGCTCCCAGTTTCATGAATCCAGTGAGCACCATGAACAACAGATGTCCCCTGGGCCCTGTCCACATCCTGTCCTGTATACTTGACTGTACACCAGCCTGTCCTTCAACTGCTGACCCCTGCATTTCTTTGCCCAAGAACATTTAATGGACAACAAAGCCCGTTCTGTCCATTTCTGGGTGACATCCTCAACCAACGCCTGGAGGGAAGCCCCCTTTGCCCCTAACGTGGGAGAACTCCAAGGGACCCTGTTCTATACAGGCTCCCAGAGTCCCCATGAAGGGTCACCTACAGTTACCTACCATGACTATTCTCTTGAAACTGATTTTTACTTTTTAATTTACTGCCCTTGCTTCCTTGTCTTGCTTCTTCACTCTGTGACCAATTCTTCTCAAAATTACCCCCTAATTCTTTGCACTGAAATTCTTGTCTCAGGGTCTGTCTCTGATGTTTGAATGTAGATCTGTTTGACCCTGAGATCTACAGCCCCTTCACATTGTGGAGCCATACTGCAAAGATAACTGATGAAGAATTTCCCTGGGACAGAATAACAGTGGAATGTGGAACCCACTAGGTTAGAACTGACAGGTGGGTTCTGTTTCAGGGGTCTTCTATGATTGATTGGTGGGAGGGCCACTCAGAAACTAGTTGGAGGATGAGTTTGAGCCCATATCCATATAGATGAGAATGGACAGCCTGACAGTGTGATGGTGTATGCTGCATAGGGGAGTTGGTCTTCCTGGACTGTGCTCTTGTTCTCCAAGTCCTCAAGTTTTTGACCCTTTCTGTTTGCAAATAGGAGGTTAAGGCCACATATTCGGCACTGTATGCACTTTCATGTTTAAAAGCCAGAGTACGTAGTAACAAAGCTGAGAGAATACAGAATTGAGCAGAAACTCAGAAACCCTGAGCTGCAAAGCTGATTAAAGCACCGTTTGGACAAGTCACTTTTTCCTTTCATGTCTCTTTTTAGTGATGAAGATAATAAGAGCAACTGCCTCATGTTTGCTAAAGATCTCTTACCAGCCAGCATGTCATCTATTAGTCTATGACTTCAAGATGTTAGCTTCTTGCAGTGTGAGATGTCTTTTTCTAGTCAAGGGGTTTGTTCTCACGCTGGTGGATGTTTCCTGTGTGTGTGTGTGTGTGTGTGTGTGTGTGGCGCCAGGGGGAGAGGGGGGAAGGGGGATCTGTCCACCTTCTAGCCCCTGCTTTTGGTTAATATATCTCTTTTGTTTTTCAGAGAAGCCAGTTTCTCCCCTTCTCTCCATTCCTGTGCTTTAGCTCCAGGAACGGTTTTGTCTTCTGGTTCCAGCCTGGAAAATTAGCACATTGCATTCCTAAGTCTCAGTGATTGGTTTTGTGATGAGAATGGGGCTCAAATTATGGAAAGCGGGGCCCTTATCAGGTCTCTTGGGAAATGGATATGAACCTGGAATGGAAAAAATTCCATCTGGATCTGCCCTATTGTCCTTCACTCTGGGAGCAACACAGATGAAAGAAAGTTAAGGAAACTGACAAAGAAAAATTTAGTCTGGGAGCCACTGAGTAATCGCCTTGGTCAAGGCAGTCCTGAAGCTAACCCTTTCCTAGGACTTTCCACCTAACTAAGCCCTGATATTCCATGTTTGTTTAAATTGGTTTGGTTTGAGCCTATGTTGTCTTTCAAACAAACAAAAATCTAACTAATATACAACGCAAAAGTTTTGCTGATTGTGTCCACTATTTTATGCCCACACTGAGCCTTATAATCCAGTGGACTTCTCTTTAGCTCAGCAAATAGGAAAAATGGGCTCCTAAACCTAGAGGGTGGATGGAAATTCTCCCCAGCACCCTTCACCTCACCCCGCCCTCAAATCTCTACCCATCCCTGCCCATGACTGTGCTCCTTCCTGCCCCGGAGAGAAAACCGATTTAAATGGTTTTTATATCTAAGCAGTAGGTGTTTATTATGGCCGTAAAATAATTTCCCAGAGACTCCAGCCAGGCATGAAGCCTTTGTGTTCTGAATTTACCAATCAGTGGCAATTTGCTAAAATAATCATCTTCATGTTTGCTGTTAATAATCTTGCTTCAGGCTGTTCCAACCAAATGGTTGGTCACTTTCAGTAATGGCCAATTTCTCAGAGATTATTGCTAAAATGATTAGGCACATCATGATTTCCCAGGGCACATGCTTTGGAGTTGATTCATCAGAAAACTAAAAGCCTTCTGGACTCCCTTGGAAAGTGGGGGACGCTTGTCTGAAAAGATATGCCATCATGCCTCTTATTTTTTTTCCTTAGCTATGTCCTGGTTTAACTTTTTTCCTGCCCCTTGTTGGTTCATTATCTTGTTACTAGACAGAATGCTTTTTGTTTGCTGTAAGCTCATCATTATAGCTGACGGACCTGGAAACATTTTACAGCCAATTAGATGAATCAATGAGTCCCTTTTTTAGAAAACATCCTTTCTTGAAGTCCTTGTATGAACCAGGCACTAGCCCAGAAATTTTGCACAATGTCTCACTTAATTCTCCTAGCAAAGTCCTAGTCTCCAGTTTGCACATGAGGAGAGTATATTAATCTCAGAGAGGTTAATTGACTTGTTGCATGTCACACAGTTAATAAATGCATAGCCTGCATTTGCATCCAACACTCAGTGTTCTTTCTCCTGCACCAGGAAGTCTGCCTTTCTCATTCCACTCCACTCATCCAGGTCCCTGCTTGTCTCAAGGCCAAGCATGGCACCTGGGAGCCAAGCCCCAGGTGGAGACAGGTTAGGACACTGGCAAGCAGAGCATGGGAAACCACAGCAGCAGCAATCCTGATTTTCTTGTGGCTGCCTGGTTCACACCCAATGCCAGCATGTTTGCTGCAAACCTGGGCTTTCATCCCCAGCTCCTGCAGCTGGAGAAAAAGAATAAAGCGGGAGATAGAGAAAAAGACTTTAGGGAGAGCATTCTAGGCAGAACTTGATCCGAAACATGCTCTTATTTACCAAAATAGAGAGAGGAAAGCATCTTCTCATTGCAGTTGTAGTAGACATTCTGTAAAAAGGATCCTCAGACCCTTAGATGAGTGGTGGGAGAAAGTAATGCCTTGATTCTTTCTTTGGCATTGTGTAAATGCATGCAGGAACAAATTGGGACAAAAATGCTAAGTCATCAGGTAAACAATGAGCAAAGCTGGAGAAAGACATTGTCTGGTTTTTAAAGACTAAACAGCAAGTGGGGTAAAGCTGGCAATTCTCTGCAATTAGAATATTGCCTCTGTCCCCCAGTAAGTAGTCATTTGAATGTGGATCAACATGAGCACTAGGAAAAAATAGTTACATGACACAGAAGCCATATGATGAACAGGAAGAGGATCCACCTGGAGTATGACAGCGAGATCTTCAGCCACACCTGGCAAATGTTTCATCACAAATTAGTGTGAAGGCTTTGGTAACTAATAACAGAGCCACACTGCAATTTTCCAGGTATCGTATCATTTACATGTTTTTATATCTTTAATTATTTAATTTTTTATAACGAAGCTACTACATTTGCTTCAAAACAGAACTACAGGAACCTTTCTTAACGTGCTATTGCTTGTTCATCAAAAATCAACAGCAAATGTCAACTTTACTAGTAAAAAGACAGAGGCATTTCAATTGAAACCCTTAGGTTGGGGTGATCTTAACTAGCTGGATATGTTAATACTAATACTTAGGTTAAATCTTAGTAAATTGTACATGTTTCATTTCATGGGGTGACCCAGTTGTTCAGCTTTGGTTGCTTGGGAGAAATTAGTACTGCTCACAACTCATTGGCAGAATGAGTCATGTGGTTCTGACTTAACTTCAAGGGGTTGAAAGGTAATGTTCTGTGCCTAGGAAGCAGAAGGGAACTGAATACAGGTAAACAGCAATGTGTCACTTTTGGAACAAGGCAACTGAAAGCCAATTTGTAACTTTCATTGCTGTCTTCCCCTGCTGAGACGACCTTGGAACCATGTGTTTCAGATCATTCAACTCCAAGATGGTGGAGTTTCTGTTAGCCAGGATCCCTGAGTGATCATATGGAACAGGGTTGTCTGTTGATCTAGTCCAGGGAATCATCATGAATATTTCTGAAATTTCAGAATGAATTTGTTACTGTTGTACAACCTAGCCTCTTCTGACTAAAATAGATGATTCTTACTGTTTCAAAGAAACTCTTCAGGTTTTGCAAAGGAGACACACCTGAAACAGAGGAACCTCCTGGTATACACAGTCCTTGTCCCAGTGACCATGTTTGATAGATCATGAAACAGGTACCCTAATAGGAAGACATCAAAACAGAGATGCTTTGAGATAGTATCTGTTTGCAACTGCCTGGGACTTAAAGCATGGAAAGAAGAAAAACAATGCCACAACAGTTGCATGTGCTCCAGAACGAAAAATAAAATTACTTGTAAAAGCAAAAGAGAAACAGGGTAAGGTTTGAGGGAACAGACATGGAGAAAAGGGGTGCAGATATGTCTACTTTCTTGATGTGCTGGACGACTCCTATTTGAAGCTCTTGTTTAGCCCCTTGTCTTTTTCTGCTAAGAGTCTTTCAAAATGAACTGAAATAGTAGGTCTATTCCAAGGCAGACAAAGAAAAAAAGAAACCCTCAAAATGTTATAAGCAGGTGATGACTAGGAAATATTTTCAAGGAGTGTTCCCCAGGTGGAATTTTGCAAGTACCCGATGCAGAACTGCTTACTGAATGAAACTGAAGGGCTGGAGCTGAGAAAGTTTCCTATAAACCAGCTTCACAGTAATACCATGTCCACTAAAGTTTGAAAACAATTGCTTTAAATTTTTCCTTCTGGCTAACATGTTATGTTTTGGCTACTGAACCTATCCTATCTCTAGACTGGTTATGGAAAGGCAGTTTTCTACTTCCCCCTTTGTAGCTTATTAATGATAACTATTAAATGAAACCAAGACAAATGATTCTCACTTCAAGAAAAGGTATTCCTCAAGTAGACATGGCTAACCTCAGACATGCTGGTTTGGGACATTATCTCCCCCGTCCCTGTTTATGCAGCCAGGTAAGCCATATACGTATTCTAGACCATGTTTTCACAGATGTTCGGGTGAGAACAAGGGTGAGTCACTGGCAGCAGCTGGCAAAATTACATGGGGTTTGCGTGAATCAAGATTCACTGCCTCTTCCTCCCTCAACCTGCTTCCAAATCTCAGGCTAGAATTTGACTTAGGCTTTCCAACCACAGAGAAAGCTGAGGTTCCATCACCTCCTCTGTCCTTTGTGGAAGACAGCACCTTCAGTCATCACCTGAGACGTGCCAGAGACTCTGAGACTTGGTCTGAAATGATGTCTGGAGCCAGGATTTGTGTCCGAATTAGAAGCATCTCTGAATATTGTAGAACTTGCCAAGTGAATCACCACAATTCGTGCCATAATAGACTTTCAAAAATTAAGTAAATGCAGCACTATTTTTCAAGAGATGCAAAAGCTTTTCAGATTTTGTTTACCTCCCAGTACACTGACAAAACTGACCCAAATGAAATAACTCCAAACTGCAAAGCCTGAACACATTTCAAGAATTACAGTTAGGTCAAGAAGATTTTTCATACATTCTCCTGTTTCTTCGTGAAGCTAATCCAATGAGGTAAGCACAGGTGAGCCTGGGCAGAAGTGAGCCTGATTTTACAGAGAAGCAAACTCAAGTGTAAACAAAACAAGTGGTTTGCCAGAGATCAAATATTCTACAATGAGCAGCAAATTTATGATCTCAACTCTGGCCTTCTGATTCCAAATATAATCCTTTTGCATGTGGAAAACTAAAGAGACCTACGTTTGAATCCTGGCCATGTCACTTAATGGTTAACTGATTCTGAAATATTTTCTTAACCTCTCTGGGTTCTTGATTTCTTCTTTTGTGCAATGACTATCATATCTTTTTCATAGGGTAAATGAGATTTCTTTTTAAAGCACTCAACATAGTAGACCTCAAATAACTCCAAGCACCTTTCTTCCCACTCATTCGTGTTCACTTATCACATATGTACTAATCTTCTAATATGTTCCAGGAACTATATGAGATCTGGAGGATGGAGAAACTAACAGAATATGCATAGTCCCTGCCCTCAGGGAACTTACTGTGTATTCTTCCACTACCACCTAAGCAAGGTAACAGAAAGCCCTGTGTCATCTTTCTCCTGCACTTCTCTGCAAGCTCATCCAGGGCCACGTTTGCCCACCTCTCCCTCTGTGCTCTGGTCTCCTTTTTGTTTCTGGAACATACCAATCTAGTTTCCACCATAGGGACATCACCCCTGTTGGTCTCCCTTCTCCTACTTCTTGATCGAGTCCCAGATTAAATAGCCCATTTCCCATATTTACTCTTATAGTGTCCCATTCTTTTTCTTCAGAGCGCTTGTCAAAATTTACAATTACCTGTTGATCTATTTGTATTCTTGAATGATTTTTGTCTCACACCAAGCTATGAATTCCACAAGGTGTATATTTATCCATGGCCTAGCACATAACCTGACACACATTATAAACTCAGTGGAAATGGAAAAAAGATGTGCCATTACTAAATAAATAAATAAATAAATAAATAAATAAATATGCCCACAAACAAGTCTGAAAATAAATTGTTGAAATTGTATTTATGTATACCACAAATAGTAGCTAAGCAGATATTCTAGATTGTTCTTTGACAAAATTAAATATATGAGAGTCATTCATTCATTCATTCATTCACTTATTTAATTGAAATTGTGGTGGCATGTAGTCGAGGGAACTTTAAATCCGTGCTGGTAGATGCTATACACACGCGCTTCTACTTCCCCTTAACTTTCCTAGCAGACATCACTGATCAACTATAGCACTTTTCCCCCTGTTGAGTGAATAAGCAGTTTTCTCAGTACAGCACTTCTAGTAGACACTACCAATTGATTGCAGTGGGCCTGTAAGACACTTCACCCCAAGCCTCAGAGACCACTGTTACCTTTAGTACCTCTTGCTCAGCATTTTTCTGACGCTTAGCCCACTCCCAGCCTTTAGCATTGTCTTGGCCCAGCAAGCTTCCTCAGCCGTGGAAGGATCTCTAGTGTGTCAGTGAATTTTAATTACTAGAATGTACAGCATGGTGATGAAGTTATTGGGATAGAGACAATGCAGGCTCCTAAAACTGATTTCTGTCTCCTTTCTCCATTCACTTTTATTTCCAAGCATGCCAGTAAGAGATGAGAGATTTTCTCTCACTTTCTTTGGAAATTGAGAAACTGAAGTCTGTACATAAATCCAAGGTTCTACCTTCAACTTCTGACTGTAGCAGCTCCACTTCACTTCCCACCATAACACAGAGAGAGGCTTTGACGATTTCTGTCCTCAGATTTGTGCTAAACAAACATCTTCCTTTTCAGTGCATTCAGCACCCAGATTCTTTTATTGGAGATTTCTCTGCTCCAAATATCCCAGCTTGTCTCCTTCATGCAACTTCCCAGCTGACTACAAATCAGTGATTTCTCATGTTTCATGAAGCTTAAATTTCCCTGAAACCCCCTTCTTCCCCTAACTACCAGCTTAATCTTTTCTTCCTCTAGAGCAATAGTTTTCAACTGGAATTGATTTTTCTCTCTGGGGACATTCGACAGTATCTGGAGACATTTTTGCTTGTCACAACTAGGGGCAAAATGTTGGGGTGCTACTGGCATCCAGCAGGCAGTGATTAGGGACACTGCTAGACATCTACACTGCATAGGACAGCTACCCAGCAAAGAATTATCTGGCTTCAAAAGTCAGCACTGCTGAGGTTGAGAAAAACCTTGTTCTAGAGTAATACCAAAGACCCTCTTGACATTTTAAGGTCTCCCTAGAAATCTTACCAGGATTGGCAAACTCCATAAGGTGACCATGAGTCACTTAATAAAAGAGCAGACCAAATGGCAACACCCCAGGACTATTTCTTTTCAGTTCTCTGGCTCCAGAAAGCACTGGGGTAATCAGATGACATGAATGTGGGTCTGTTGAACATGCCTCCATTTTTTTTTCCATCTGTGTAGGTGCGACAACAGCACTTCAGAAGGCGCAATGTGAGAATTAAATAAGAAAATGCAGATACTTAATAAGTATGATATCTTCCCCTAGTCAGGGCTGAATAAATGGGAGCTGTTCTTATTGAATTGTTGTTCTCTTTCTCATCATCACTATTATTCTCTCCCTAAAATGTCAATCTTTGACCCCGGGTCTCTGTGCAAGGCTGTTTCTTCTTCCCTCTTCTTGCCTTTCTGTCATTGCCTTGGGAACCACTGCTACC
Organism: Macaca thibetana thibetana; assembly: GCF_024542745.1. Taxonomy (NCBI): domain Eukaryota; kingdom Metazoa; phylum Chordata; class Mammalia; order Primates; family Cercopithecidae; genus Macaca; species Macaca thibetana. The sequence continues at coordinate 23,075,527 of NC_065597.1, read as the reverse complement.
TTTTTGATACCTTTCACCAACTTCAAATTTGGTGGGGGAGGGGGGGAAGCAAATTTGATTTCCTATAGTTATTTGTTTACACAATGAATTCCTTTGGCCCAGCCTCAAGCTTGCATCTAAGAATTTTATTTCCAAACCATGAGTCACTTACCAAAGGGGCAGACCAAATGCAACACCCCAGGACTATTGACAATGACAAGCCATGTAGCTAAAGGGCAGACCAAATGCAATACTCCAGGACTATCGAAAACAATAGGCCATGTCTAGGCTCAGGGCTCTTTGGGCACATGGCTGCTGACCCAGCACGGGCAGTCACTGGTACATGAGAAATTGTATTATCTTCTACTTATGGGATATGAGAAAAATTTTCATCAGACACATGTTGGGAACACATGTGGATCACAACCATTTTTAAATCTTTTTATTTTACGCAAATTCAGCAGATACATATTGCTGGCACCTCAGATTTATTTTCTTTCTCTCTCTCTTTTTTTGACATGGAGTCTTGCTGTATTGCCCAGGCTAGAGTGCAGTGGCATGATCTCAGCTCGCTGCAACCTCTGTCTCCCAGGTTCAAGCAATTCTCCTGCCTCAGCCTCCTGAGTAGCTTGGATTACAGGCAGCTGTCACTACACCCGGCTAATTTTTGTATTTTTAGTAGAGACGAGGTTTCACCATGTTGGCCAGGCTGGTCTCGAACTCCTGACCTCAGGTGATCCACCTGCCTCGGCCTCCCAAAGTGCTAGGATTACAGGCATGAGCCACCATGCCTGGCCTCAGATTGATTTTTAAAAATGCTTTATTGAAATATAGCAAATATATAGAAAATACTCAGAAAAGTGCACAAATCATAAGTGCATAGTTCAAAGACTTTTAACCGAAAGAATATAACCATGTGACCCACAACCCCGGTCAGAAAATAGACAATTACTAACTTTCTAGGAGCTCCCTTGTGTCTCTGTTCAGTGACTACCACCTTCTTATCCCCAGTGGTAACCACACCCTAATTTCTATCATTATAGACTAGTGTTGCCTGTTTTTGAAATTTATGTAACTGTTATTATATGGATCTGCTTTTTTCTATTTGCTTGGATTCTTTTTGCTTAATATCTGAAATACAACCATGCTAACATGTATAGCAGTAATTTATTAACTCCCACTATTGTATGTTATTTGTTTAAAAGTATATACCATAGTGTAATTATCTGTTATGTTTTTGATGGACATTTGGATTTTTTCCAGGCTTAACCATTGTGTGATGATCTCATGAATGCTCTCATCATTGTCTTTTGGTACATGCACTTCTTTGGGGCTTACGCACAAGCGCAGAATTGCTCCATCACAGAGGTTACATGCATTTGGCTTTAGGAGATACTGCCAGTTTTCCAAAGTGATTGCACCAAGTTATTCTCCCCCAAAACAGTGCAGGTGAGTTCTAACTGCTTCACATCTTTGCAGACACTTGGTAACGTCTATTAAACTTTGTTTTATATTAACCATTTCTGTTGACATGTTGTTATATATCATTGTGGTGCCATTTGCAGATCACTAATGGAGCTGAGTATCCTTCACATGCATATTGTTCATTTGATTATCTTTTTTTGTAAAGTGCCTGTTCAGGTATTTTGCCCATTTTTAATATTGAATTGCCAGCCTTTATTGTTGTAAAGAGTTGATATGGAATTGCCAGCCTTTATTGATGTAAAGAGTTTTCAGGAGGAAAACTCTTCATTTTTAAGTATGATGTCAATTGTGGGTTTTTCATATATTGCCTTTATTAAAGGTTCAGAAAATTCATTTCTGTTCTTAGTTTATTAAGTGTTTTTATCCATGAATCGCTGTTGACTTTTGTCAAATGCTTTTTCTGCATCAGTTGAAATAATCATGTGTTTGTTTCCCCCTTATTCTGTTAATGTGACATGTTGCATTGATTGATTTTATATGTTGAACCACACATTTATAATCTTGGAATAATTCCTACTTGGACACGGTGTGTAATCCTTTTAATATGCTGGTGGAATTAATTCACTGGTATTTTATTTAGTTCTCTTTATCTTTGGGTTTTAGCAGTTTTGCTCTGATATTCCTAGATGTGTTTATATTTGTATTTATCTTTCTTGGGTTTGTGGGTCTATTCTGGTTTCCTGTTTTTGTTTTTCTTAAGTATTGTGGCTTTAAACTTTCCATCAGTTTTGGAAAATACTTAGCTATTTTCTGTTCAAATATTTCTTCTGCACTTCCTCTTTCCCCTTTTTCTCCTCTTTCTGCGCCTTCCTCTTTCTTCCTTCCATTTTTGTCTCCAATTATATATGTGGTAGACCTAGTTCTCATGCCTTATATATTTTTCTTTTTTCTTTTTCTTTCTTTCTTTCTTTTTTTTTTTTTTTTTTTTTTTGAGCCAGGGTCTCACTATATCACCCAGGCTGGAGTTCAGTGACACTATCTTGGCTCACTGCAACCTCCACCTCCCAGATTCAAGTGGTCATCCTGCCTCAGCCTCCTGAGTAGTTGGGACTACAGGCACAAGCCATGACTCCCGGCTAATTTTTGTAGAGACAGGATTTTGTCACATTGCCCAGGCTGGTCTCAAACTCCTGAGCTCAAAGCGATCCACCCACCTCGACCTCCCAAGGTGCAGGATTACAGGTGTGAGCCACAATGCGTGACTTATTTTTCATTCTTTATTCCTTCCATACTTCTGTCTAGAGTTTCTGCTAACTTCCAGTTTCTCCCAGTTGCTCTCTTCCTCTACATCTAAACAGCTGTAAACTCACCCACTGAATTCTTAATGTATTTTTAGTCTTGAAATTTCCATTTTTTTCATATATTTCAATTCCTTTACAAAATTTTCTGTCTTTTGATAATTTTAGAGTCTGTGCCTGACTTCAGTGTTTGCCTCATCTGTTCTGTTTCTTTTGTTAGCCTTTTTTCATTGTTATTTAGTCCTGTGTCTTATTAGCCCTAGTCACTTTTTGCTGAGCACTGAGCAGGGACATTAATATGAAAAATTATGGAAGGCCTTGACTGAGTGTGGTGGCTCATGCCTGTCATCCCAGCATTTTGGGAGGCCAAAGGTGGGTGGATCACTTGAAGTCAGGAGTTTGAGACCAACCTGGCCAACACAGAGAAACCCCGTCTCTACTAAAAATACAAAAATGAGCCGGGTGTGTTGGCACGCATCTGTAATCCCTGCTACTCGAGAGGCTGAGGCAGGAGAATCACTTGAACCTGGGAGGCAGAGGTTGCAGTGAGCCGAGATTGTGCCACCGTACTCCAGCCTGAGTGACAGAGCAAAACTCTGTCTCAAAAAAAAAAAAAAAAAAAAAAAAAAGAAAAGAAAACTTATAGAAGGCCTAGATGAGCCTTCAGCTTCCAGCAAGCAGTTAGAGTCGAACCGAGCTGTTTCAAGCCTGGAATTCAGCTTTGTGAAGATCTGGTTTGTTTCCTCTTTACTTTCTGATTAGAGTGTCCTGATGGTGAGCCTGGTGAGCTTACCTCATCTCTATCTCTTTGTTGGAAGCTAAACTCCAAATTTCACCTCCTCAGGACCATGAGGCACCTGCAAATTCTGTCTCTTTAGCCTACTGTCTGTGATTCCTTCTTACACTCTCCTGGCCTAGAGAGCTTATCAATTGGTGAACACTTCCTGGGAATACATAGCTCAGACTGTTAGACTTTTATGCCTGTACTTCCCTTTGAAGATTTTAGCCCCTCAAGTCTTGACTATTTAGAAGTCTAAATTTGAGTTTCTTGCTCCTCTACTCTATAAGACTGTCAGAAACTCAGCTCATCTTCTTGGTTTCTTAAACATCTATCGCCGCTTGGCTTCTCACTCCTTCTGTCCAGGATTCTTACAAATTGGTGAATGCCCCAAAGGAAAATGGTGTGTAGAGTGCTGTGTTAGCTTCAGTGAATTTTTTTTTTTTTTTTTGCAGATCTTAGCCCTTGATGTTTGGGATACCTTGATAGCTCTTTAATGGCATTTGGGTTTTCTGGTCATTTTCGGTGAGGCGTTTGTTTACCATAGGCTAGTTTGCTATAACTGCAAGCAGAGCTTCCCCAGATCGACTCTGGATTCTGTATCCATAAGCGTGAGAGGACTGACCAGGGTGAGAGGAGCCATCTTTCTGACCACAGAGAGTGCTTGTGAAAGCATCCTTCACTTCTACCTGTGAGGAACCTGTCCTCAGCTCCATGTCATATCTTAACATCTTGTCAGTCTTCCTGTCTCTCTGTTTTTCAATAAAGACTTTTGCCTTGGCCGGGCATGGTGGCTTATGCCTATAATCCCAACACTCTTGGAGGCCAAAGCAGGAAGATCACTTGAGCCCAGGAGTGTGAGACCAACAAAAGACCGAAAAAATTTAGCCAGGTGTGGTTGTGTGTGAGTGGAGTCCCATCTACTTCAGAAGCTGATGCAGGAGAATCCCTTGAGCCGGGAAGTCGAGGCCACAGTGAGCGGAGATCGTACCACCGCACTCCAGCCTGGGAAACACACCAAGACCCTGTCTCAAAAAAAAAAAAAATACGACCCTCACTTTTTGGATGAAAATATCATTGTTATACTGGAAGTATAAATACTATTTGGCTATGTTTTAAAATGTAGAGTTCTTATCTTTTAAAAAGTAATCCTAAAACATAAAATTTGATTTCAAATAATTCAGTGGAGATTCTACTCTGTCAGAGTGTTTGAATATGTCCTAATTTTAAAAATAGGCAAGTAAAAAAAGTCACAACCATGAAAAAAATACTCTGACTTGCTACAGAATAAAAATCAGAACTCCTAAGCAATTATACAAAAATTCATCTACACCCCTCTTAGCCAGTGGTCATGCCGTGCTCTCAATCCTTTACAAATGCTGGTACCTTTTCTCCTTATCATTTCAATCTTAACATCCTTTTTAAAAAGTTGGCACCATTGTCTTTAGTATTGTTAGATCGTGATCCCCACAAGAGGTGGTAGGAGAATGTACAAGCGATTGGAGGCCTAGCAGAGCCCCTTAGAGAAGTTTTCTAAACTGCCGTATTCCTTAAAGGCACAAGCAGGCATCTTTCAAACTTTCCATCATAGTATAAAACCACTGCCATCTAAATCAAGAGCAACCTTGTCTGTCTGCTGTGTGCAAAGCCTCCTGCCAGATGTTTTACCCAGGTTATCTCTATAAACTCTCACAGCAATCCTGTCACAATTATTACATAGTATTCCTTTTCACAGGAGGGGAAACATGTTTAGAAAGCCTAAATAGCTAGAAGCAAAGGAACAGTTACCAACTAGCTAAACCAGGATTTAAACCTCAGGTGTCTGACATGAGAGTCTCATGATTAAGTGGTTCTCAAACTTGAACGTGCATCAGCCTCACCTGGAGGACTTGTTAAAACACATGCTGCTGAACCTTACTCCCAGAGTTTCTGATTGAGTAGGCTTGGGGCAGGGCCCAAGAATTTGCATTTGAATAAATTCCCAGGAGCTGCTGGTGCTGTGTGTCCAGGGACTTCATTCTGAGAAACACTGTACTAGGGTCCACTGTACTTGGGTCAACAGTCATATGATTTGTTGTCCTCAGATATGCAGGAAAACTTGGTGGTTTCTTCTTGGCCTGGAGTAGTCAGGAACTCTGCTTTGTTAAGTATGGACCAAGTGACCCATGGCTTTGGGTTCATTCACTCAGGATATCGGTTCACTCTGGTGACGGTCACGGCAGGAGACTGCCCGTTTCTTGGACGTGGAATGCACTGAGTCCTTCCTGTTGACTGATAACACGTGGCCAACCTCACTTTGCAGCAACACGTCAGATGGTCCCTGCTTAGGAGCCATTTGGATGATAAATTTTTTAGGACTTGCAGTTGCAGTATTGAATCCATTAGGCGCCCATATTAGTTCGTTCTTGCACTGATAGAAAGACATACCTGAGACTGGGTAATTTATAAAGAAAAGAGGATTAATCGGCTCATGGTTTCATAGGCTGCCCGGGAAGCTTGTTGGCATCCGCTTCCGGGGAGGTCTCGGGAGGATTTTACTCATGGCGGAAGGCAAAGGGGAAGCAGACTGTCTTACATGGCAGGAGCAGGACTAAGAGACAGAGGGGAAGTGCCACACGCTTTTAAACAGTCAGCTCTACTGAGAACTCATTCACTATGCAGTACCAAGGAGGGGATGGTGCTAAACCATTCATGAGAACTCCACCCACCATGCGCCAATCAACTCCCACCTGGCCACTCCTCCATCACTGGGGATTACAATTCCACACGAGATTTGGGTGGGGACACAGACCCAAACCATATCAGCCCCTATCTGGAAAGGCCTCAAGTGCAGCCACAGTAAACGTGTGAATCATTGCTCCTTTCTTGATCCCACCTACTGTTTCAGCTTAGTTTTCCACATTATTTCCCTACTCCCAAATCTCCTGCTGCGCAAATCTCTTCATTCTTCCCAGGGCATTGTCGTCAAGACTCTTGCAAGCTGGTTAGAAATGTTTACACTCAGCAAAGCCTTCTTGTATTCAAGAGGGTGAATTAGATAATGGTGATAGAGAGGTTTAGTGGCTATGGGGCCCTGCTGCTTAGCAGTGAAGAACCTGCCTCTCTTCTAATCCAGCTGGCACGCACTGGAGCTGGGTGGTCTGATAGAAGTTTCTTAAGTTGGTGCTTCCACTTTCCTCATTACAAAATAAGATAACAAAATTTTGTTATTACAATAACAAAATTTCTGAGTTATTTGGAGTGTTAAAGGACTTAGTATATGCAAAAATCTTAACAAGGTGTCTGGCACAGAATAAGCACTAAATAAGCTGCCACTGGTAAGAGTTAATTCTCATATACATGAAGGTCGGGCGCTTTGGAGAAAATGTGGAGAAAGGACATCTGGACTGGATCTTGAAGTGATCCAGCTCAGGGGCAGTATTTGGGGTTTGGGTAAGAAGAGCCTTTGTGGAAGGAATGAGACAAACAAAAGGAGAAAAGTAGCCGTGGGATGGGGGCATGGGAAGGGAGGGGTCTCTAGTGAGGAGACCACCTCTTACCTATCCTGTGAGCCTCTTCTCCCCTTCTACCCACCATGAATCCTGGGCTAGAAATAGGAGAACATCTCACTATTCTTAGGAAACCAGACCTTTGTGATACATCATGCCTGGGCTTCCTACCTCCGTGCTTTGGGGCACTTTCCCTGACTCAATGGCAAGATCGCCTCTTCTTTATGCACCACGGACAAAAGAACCCTCTGTTTTCAGCCTTATCTTGCTGTACAATTATAATTATATGTGTGTGTGATAGAGGGTCTTGTCTCCTTGTTGAACTGATTTTTTCCATGTTTGTGCTGGAGCCATGTCCATCTCTATGTTCTCCATGCTTGACTCGTGGGGGGGATTCTCTGGTTGTTGTCTGAATGTATATATGGACAATGAATGGATAAACAAAGAGTTAAGTGAACACAGTATTTTCCCCCCTAAAGACTAGCCCAAAGCGTAGTGTGAAAGCAGTATAATACAGAGCCGTGTTCCTCAACGGGTGGTGCGTGGATCAGTAGCATCTTCCTCACCTGGGAGATTGCTAGAAATGCAGGCTCCCAGGTCTCACCCCAGACCTGCCTTATCAGAATCTGCATCTTAACAGGAACCGCGGGATGATTTGTGTACACTTTACAGTTCGAAAGGACTGGTGTAGTGGTTAAGAGAGAAAGTTCCGGAGACCGAGTTCCAATTCCAGATCTGTGTCTTACCCAGCTGTGTGGACTTATTCCCTCAGCGCCTTAGTTTTCGCGTCTGTCAAATGGGCATAATGATAGGAGCTCCTTCATTGTCTTGTTGTGATGATTAAACGTGTTCACGTGTGTAAAATACCTTGCACGATGCTTGCCAAATGCAAGCATTCAGTGTTCAAAAAATAGTAGCAGTTGTTATTATTATTCATATCCTTCTGACTCCCTGTGAGACTGTGGAGAAAGAAAGGAAAGCTTGCTGAAGATCTAAATAGACACTGCCCTGTGTTTCCTCTCCACACCCGGTAGCTGGTGGTGGGGGCCGGCTGGCCTCTGGGCTGCCCCTTCCTGCATTGGGTCCCCTCAGTGGGGCACTGCTGACGTGAGCAGCGTGGCCCTTCTCTCTGCTGTCATGCCGCAAGCCCAGAACTTCCTGGAGCTGAGGACATCAGCTAGACAGAGAGAACCACCCTTTCCCCGGCGCTGAGTCATGCTATCTCTATTCAGACAGGGATCAGGGCAGGTGGGAAACTCTACAGCCTGGCGGAGATGCCCCGGGCGAGGGATTGGGTGACTCATACTGGGACATGAGTCACACTTATTACATAAGGGCAGATCAAGAGTATTCAAATGCCACACAAGCCTGAATCTGTCCCCATAGACTGGGGAAGGGGGTGTTAGGAAGGAGACTTGCCCAAAGACAAGTCCCAGAATCTCCAAAACAAGTTGGCCCCACTTCTCACGGGTCACTTCTTTCACATATGCCCAAGGACAATATCATCATCATCATCATCATCATCACTGATGTGGTTATAATTTGAAACAGGCAGATAAATTGCTTTTCGGGACTAGAGAAAACCTGTGGGTAACTTACTTTAACTTTTAGAGATACAGATTAATCAGCACCCAAACATTGGAGATATGGAAAAGCAATAAGTCTCCTTTTTAAGAGCTATGTAAAAAAAAGCAAAGTCAATTTAAAAAGCAATTCAGTAAAAGAAATACATTTATTTAACAAACGAGGGATAAAAATTTTACACTGATGAAATTAATAGCATTCTTCCTTCAACATATGCATATTCCAGGATTGTGAAGGTAGACAGGGATGGATACCTGCAGATGATGAGTGTGGCAAAAATCAGTGGAAGCTTTCTGTCATGAAGTTGGGCTTAAAAGACTTGTGACATTGGACCTTCTAGGTTTAAGCTAAAGACACAATCTGAAATAGAAAAGATAGTTATGAAGAGATAAGTGTTTTCTAAATTATTAGTTATAATAAGGGAATACAGAAAGCACTTTTCAAATCCAACTATGCAATTTGGTTTCGTCTATAAATGGTAAATGTACTGAGCATTCAGCTATTGAAAAAGCTTTTGAAGTCCTCCATACTATAGGAGATGCTAGTGCTAACATGCTGGGTTAAATGATAAAGTTGGTTCAAATGAAAACAAAATTTTTAAAGCCTTAGGGTCAAAGCTACATCAACAACAACAAAAGGTCTCTGTCTCTGGGAAAAAAATCCAACTGTAAAAGACTAGAATGAAACATAATATTACCAGTGGTTATGGGAATTCAGTGAACATTTTCCATCTTAATTAAATTTTCAAAACTTTCTGTACTTAACATGTCTTTATAACATAAACATATGTGTGTATATACACATATATTATAAACAATAAATATATATATATTTAGAATATATATGAATATATAGTGTAAAAGTGATATACAACATATAACATATGTTTTAAAACAATGAATACTAGTAATATAGTATAATATAATATATAGTAAACTCAGATTAAAGTTGAAGGAGACTCTGTGGCCAGCGTTTTATATTGATGTACCACATTCTTCTTATGTGCAAATGGTGAACAACATACAAAGGGTAGCTAATGCGTAACTTTAGTCCAGTGTACTTTAGAAGAAAAATTAGACGGGTGTGGATGATGTGATATATTAATCCCTATGGATTAGATATTTCTGTTTGGAGAACTCTGATTAATTTCCTTATTGCTGATCTAGCCAGTCAACAGCTTTTACTTGTGGTAGTTACAGATCTTTTGACCTCACAGTAGATAAATCAGATGGCAGTAGAACGGGTACACACTCCCTTCCATCCTCTCCCCACCCTTTCAATAAATGTCAATTTGCTGGGTTTTTCCGGGCCATGGAATGTACATGTCATAACCGAAGAACAAATCCATTTGCATTCTCAACCCAAACACCATTTTGGAACTCCAAACCTCCCTGAATGCCAACGGGGCTACGGCTCCATGCCCAAAGATATAAAGGGAGAGTCTCTCACTTCCCATGCAATCTTCAGAAATCTATTTTACGTCAAATGGTGGCTCCAGATAGAAGAGAGTGGCCAGAACCAAATACTCATATTCTGCTACATCAATCCAGTTAACCCTCTGGTCCTGCTAAGCTACAAGGACTTCTAAAAACACAGTCCAGCTATCGTGAGGTATGATGTTCTTTCCAAGCCCTGATCTACCATGCACACAATTGCCATATTCATTTTCCAAGGCCCCATCTCTTCTCCTCTTGATCCCTAACCAGGGGTTGCAAACTAAAGCCAGTGGGCCAAATGCAGCCAGTTGCCTGCTTGCTTTTTCTTTTGGCCCTTTCTTAATGGCCCTTGATCTAAGAATGACATTTATTTATTTACTATTAACCAAATGGTTTGAAATGATTATATAAATATGTACCTCATAGTCTTGAGGCTGCTTTTTGGCCTTGATTTTCCCCAAAATATTTACTCTCTGGTTCTTAAAAGAAGCCTGTCCTGAAAGTTTTTGTTGTAACCATCCCAACCTAAGATATTATTTCCTGGATGCGGCACTTCAAAGCTCCTTACTGATACTCCTGTTCCATGCTGCCCCCTCCCCACATTTTTTGTTTGTTTGTTTTATACAAGCAGCCAGAAAACCCATCAGAGCACGACTTTCCTTTCCTCGGAGGCTTCCTACGCTTCTCTTTTCTAAATAAAATCCAAACTCCTTACCTTTTCCTTCAAGCCTGAAGCCCCTGCCTATCTCTGCCTTCATCAACAACAACTCTCCCATTGGCTGGGTTCCAGCCTCCCGACTAACCTTCTGTTCTTTTTCACGTTGAGCCTTTGGACATGGCCCTAGAATATATGCTTCGTGAAGGCGGGGATTTCGTATTGGTGATGTCATCATGTTCTTCAGGATGGTGTGTGGCACATAACACACATCGTATATATTCTGCACCATGGAATATACATGTCGTTACGAAAGAACAAATCCATTTGCGTTCTCAACTCAAACACTGTTGTGGACCTCCAAGCCTTCCTGAATGTCAACAGGGCTGTGTTTACATATGTAAATATCACACATGCCAATTCTACTACTTACAGTATTTTGCTCCTTTATCCATCTGTAAAATGTTGATAAAATATAAATTCTGCCTCCCAGCATTGCCATGAAGATTCAAAGTCACTTATTTTTGCAATATATAGAGAGAACTGACATTAGAACTCAGGTCTTTCTGATACTCTGCTGCATCATCCTCTCTTCATTCAAACATTAAGCCTTCCTCTGCTACACGATCTAGGACAAATCCCTGTGTCTGTGAACACATGGCCTTCTCCTAGAGGAAATATCTTTGTCTTTGTGTCAGAGTGGTCTGTTTTCATGCCCTCATCCAGGCAGCCTTGTGGTACTAAATGACTCAAATTCAAGTTTGTAATCCTCCAAAGCCAGCGTCTGGTTTGGTACTAGAGAGCCTTGTTTTTATGGTATAACTATTGCCTAGAAGAGGAATTCTAGCACCTTTTGTCCACACTCTCCCCTGCCCAGCTGTGGGGCATGAGGCCACCTCTCTGGCCAGACGTCTGGGTTCCTGCTGCTTTTTGCTGTGTTCCTATCACTCCTTGGCTGCACTAGGTTCTTTGGTTATTGGTTGGAATAGGCAGTTTCAGGGAGGGAGAGGATGAGGAACACAAGGATTTGATACACAGTTGCAGCCTTTCCATTTATAGGAACATGGCTTGTAATTCAGGCTTCATCTTCAACCCTGGTCTTTACCAAGCTTTTGTCATGCTATTGTTTCCCTTGTAATTTTTAGTTTATTGGTTCTGCTCCTAAACAATTACTTAATATTTTCCTTTAAATCATCTCACTTTGCTTTCTTTTTTCTTTTTTTTTTTTTTTGCTTATTTTGTATGCAAGTCTGTGGACGCCAGGACAAACTCCTTGGCAGGGTTCAGAAGGCCCCTCACTGTCTGCCCAGCTCCCATCTCAGCCCCTGTCTCACCACTCCCTGTATCACACTAGATGTTTCACTTAACTGATGGTCAGAGTGGTTAACTGTGGCATTGCTCAAGTGCTTACTGCGTCCTAGGCTTTTGTACCCCCCATTTTGGTGAACTCCCCCCGCCAACAAACCTTCCCCAGAAAGAGGGGGTTGATCTTAGAGAAGTGAAATAATCAGCCAAGGTCCCATAAAGAGGAAGCAGGGCAGAGCTGGGGTGCAAGTCCTGTAGTTGTTCCCCTGTTTGTTTTTTCCGGGTACAACTACCTCACCTGCAGTGACCTTTCTCCCTCTAGGTCAGGATCTTTCAGATAGAAGTCCAGGAAGAAGCACAGATTTGATGCTTTTGCTCCTTTTCTAAACACTGCTCAGTGAACGACTTGTAAGTGTCTGGGGCCATATCAAAGCTTGTTACCTGTGTCATGGAATCCAATGTCTAAAGCATTATTGTGTTGACCAGGGGAGAAAACAGTTTTTTAAAGAGATTTTTTTTTTTCATGAAGAGATGAAGAAGAGTAGGAATGTATTGGTCTATTTCCAAATCAACGATAAATAAACGGTTCCTCTTATTTATTTTTTTAACCTGGTGCAAACTCTTCTTTATCCAAAGAATTTGCTTTGCTTCTTTCATTTTCCTCTTGAGGCTGGCTCCTGAGGCCACAGAATGAAAGGGGCCTGAAAAAGCGCGCCACCAGTAAACCAGCATGCCATTCAGTTTCTTTTCTTACACAACAGTTATTTGTAAACTAATCAATAAACTTTTCTCATTTTGTTTGCTCCTTTAGAACCCTTAGCAGCCGCCTGCTGAACCATGAAGAAACTTAAAATAGTGATGATCTCCTCTTGACGCTGCCGCCTCTTTCTCCCCATAGAACCCACGAGCCAATCTGTGGTGTTTATACTCGAGGCCATATGAAGCTAATCTGTATGGAAATAAAGGATAGAAATATTCAGATTGAGTTTTACTAAGTGAACCTGAGGTTTTTCTGTTCAGCAAAATAGGCCAGGTAAATGCGTTTCTGATACAGAATAAATCACTGGTTTGAAGACCTATATTTCCCGTTTACCATTTTGCTTAGACGCAATTCACAGCTCTCTGCATGGATTATGAAGAGCACCAGCCCCTTCCCCCAGGATAGTTCCTGGAATGAAACTCATGTTCCTGTGGGAGTCTGGGAGTTCTGTTCTCCCAGTCTGAGGCTGAAGGTGTTCAGGACTTCTCAGAGGGTCAAGGAAGAGAGAGGAAAAGGAAAACATTCAGGGATGTGTTTATAGAGCAATTTACAAGCCAGACCCTGAGTCCTGACTCAGGAAATAAGACACACACTCTGGTTCTGGGCACCAGAAGATTGTGACACAGTGTTGTCAATGCAAAGATTGAGACAGGTAAGGAGTTGCCATAGGAGAATATAAGAGGGGAGCCCCACCAGCAGTGCAGGTGTTCAGGCCAGTCCTTTTGAAACACTTGGTTCTGGTCTCAGTGTTTTCATTCATTCATTCACTGAGTTATTAGTTCAACAGTATCTGCTGAATGCAGGTGCCTTTTTAGAAGTACAGCAATGAACAAAAAAGGTTTGTTTTCTTCTCTCATGAAGTACATAGTTTTAGTGTATCTTATTATAATATTATTATTATTATTTGAGACAGGGTCTTACTATGTTGCCCATGCTAGAGTTCAGTGGTATGGTCTGGGTTCACTGCAGCTTTGACCTCCCAGACTCAAGTGATCCTTCAGCCTCAGCTCCCCGAGTAGCTGGGACTAAAGGCATGCACCACCACAGCCAGCTAATTTTTTTTTTTTTTTTTGAATTTTTAGTAGAGACAAGATCTTGCTATGTTGTCAGTCTGGTCTCAAACTCTTGGCCTTACGCGATCCTCTTGCTTCAGCCTCCCAAAGTGCTGGGATTACAGATGTGAGCCACCTGGCCAGTTTTAGTGTATCTCAAAGCATGAGCTGCAATATGGGAAAGAGGGAAGGAGAGGAGAGGATAGGAAAATCATTCCAGGTCCAGGGAGTGGCAGGAACAAATGCATGGAGACGGGATATAGTCCAATGGTTTATTGAACTGTACTGCATTCATTACCACTTCATTGTAATCTTTCAGGTTGGAAGTTGGAAGATATGATAATGGGAAGGGCTATGTCTTTAGCTTGTCCAGCAGGCAGTATAGAAAAATTAGTGCTATTGTGAATAATAATAAATAAATAAATTAAAAAAAAAATAAAAAAAAAAAGAAAAATTAGTGCTTTCTTTTTTTTTATGGTTCTCCCATATGCTTTATTTTTATCTCTCAGTCATAGAAAAAAATAAATTTTAGAACTCTTAGAGCAAATATTTCTGAGAAAACTCTTGATATCTTTATGATGGAATTATTTCAGTCTACCTGGGGCCATAACGAATGCCATCAGACAGAGGTAAAGAATGCAAAGCTGCGGGCAGGTGCTGATCTGTACTCCAGAAAAAGCCATGGCCAAGGTCAGCCCTGTGTCGTCAGGGGAGTCACAGATTTGGTGGCAGAGCTCAGAGAAGGGTAGCCTGGTATGTATAGTGCATTTAGGGGATCCCGATGAAGGGGAAGCATTTCGACATGCTCTGGTTTGCAAAGTCTGAGGAGAAACAAATAACAGCCATGGACAGTCCTTCCTGAATTATCAGAATTTATCCAGGAGTGAAAAACGCTTCTGATAACTGATGCTTGCATGTATGTTGAACCATATGAAAGAAGTTGATCATTTTTGCTCTGTAAGATGGCAGTTTTGTGGGTTTTCTCTGCTCTGTTGCAGGTACAGAATGGGGCTCTTTATTCTTGGCATCTCACAAAATCTCACATTACCTGTTTTAGCTACAAAGTCTTCGTTCCATAGCTGAAGAAATCAAAGCTCAACAAGATGACATAAATTGCCCAAAGCCACACAACCAGAGGAACCAGGATTCAGACTGAAATCTGTTCAATGTCAAAGCTTGACCACGGACGAAGGCTCAGGGACCTCTGTCCTCCCTGTGTTGGAGCCTATAGGGCCCTTGGGAGCCCTGTGGTCTGGGCTCTTTTCTACTAGGTGGCCCAGTCTGCTCTTTTCTACTCTGCGTATTGTCTTCTCTGGACTCTGAAACCAGCCTGATCGTGGGGGTCTTTGTGCCCTGATTGGCTGGAACTTCAAGGAGCTGGAGGATGAGACACTGACTTCTGTGGGACACTTGGTTTCTGATGAGGGTGGAGGCTGGACAGATTCTGGAAGTGTTTCCTGATGACTCAGTCTGTGCAGGGTTTCTCATACTGACTGTCTCAGCACCCACCTCCTCCAACCTCATCACAGACCCTGTTTTGTCAAGAATTCTCCAGGACACATATTATTATTATCATTATTATTATTAGTTTGAGATGGAGTCTCACTCATGCTTTGAGATACACTAAAACTTGCCAGGCTGGAGTGCAGTGGCACCATTTGGCTCACGGCAATCTCCGTCTCCCTGGCTCAAGCCATTCTCCTGCCTCAGCCTCCCAAATAGCTGGTATTACAGGTATGCACCACCATACCCAGCTAATTTTTGTATTTTTAGTAGAGATGGGGTTTCACCATGTTGGCCAGGATGGTCAGGACTGAATTATTAATGCCAAAGCTTAGATAGTTACCAGCCCTTCCTTGAATCCTCAGCCATAAAAGGAGGTTTATAGCAGTCAGAATGGGCAAAGTTATGCGGTACAAACAAACATTTCCCCAAACTCTCAGTGGCTTAACCTAATCTAAATCAATCTCTCTCTCTCTCTCTTTCTCTCTCTTTTCCTACCTGTGCTACATCTCCAGCAAGGGCCTACAGGGAGTCTCTAATCATCAGGGCCACATAAAAGCCCTAGGCCAAAGGGGGCTTTCTCTCAGTATATGTTTCTACAATCACCTTGGCATAGGGAGTAATATGGTTTGGCTCTGTCACCACCCAAATCTCATCTTGAATTGTAGCTACCATAATTCCAACATGTTGTAGGAGGGAACCAGTGGAAGGTAATTTAATCATGGGGGTGGGTCTTTCCAGTGCTATTCTCATGATAGTGAATAAGTCTCACAAGATCTGATGGTTTTATATAAGGGAGTTCCACTACACAAGTTCTCTTGCCTGCTGACATGTAAAACATGCATTTGCTCCTCCTTCACCCTCTGCCATGATTGCGAGACCTCCCCAGCCATGTGAAACTGTGAGTCCATTAAACCTGTTTTTCTTTATTAACTACCCAGTCTTGCATATTTCTTCATAGCAGTGTGAAAATGAACTAATATAGGGAAAAAACATCAAATTGCACACTGGCTTTTAAAGTCACCCAAAGTGATGGGTGTCACTTCTTGATGAAGGCTTTACTCACAGCTCACTGGCCAAAGCAAGTCACATGTTCATAGCTATCTCCAAAGAGAGTGAAGAAATATAATTTTTCCATGTGTCTAGAAGTCAGGGCACAAGAAATATTTGGGGAGAGCACCGAAGACTCCACAGCCATTCAGGATAGTGTAGAGGAAAATGAGCTTATCTCTTGGCCATTAGACATGGCTCTTCCAAGCACATAGCCTGGTGAATGTCTGATTCAATAGGACAAGAGGCTAACCCAAGCAAGCTATAACATCCAAAAAAAATCATGAGGGCATATTTGAGTGCACGTCCATCACTGAATGTTGTTATTGTGATAAGAGGCTAGAACCAAGTGAGCAAAAAAAGTTTGCTTGCTAGGATGTCGCCATATTGCTAAGGCAACTTTTTCCCTTAGTCTTCCATCTCAAGCAGGCCTGACCCCAAAGAGTAGCCCTCCTTGAATAATTAATAATAAAACTTAGGCGTCACATCTAAATAGTCTTTCCATATGAAAGCCAATGGTAATTTTATAGGAAAGCATGTCCAAATACCATTCCAGAATCTTTCTCTGAGTTACACAAGCCAGATCAGCATTGGAAATCTTTCTTTGGGCAGACATTAGTCCCTGGGATGAGTTGCACACTACAAACTGATAGCCCTTAATGTTCATGTCAAATAAATCTATTTATACACAGTTTATATGTCTATATATAAGAGAAGGCATCAGGGAGTACTTCCAAATGCTGATGTGTCTGATGTGAGTATAGGCAGCTTATAGGCAATGCCCAGAGACAAGAAGTGCAAGCTACTGATTTAGTTTATATTGTGACATTGCATGTTTCTACCCCTCCATTTCTCTAAAGGCCATCTAAATCTGAAGGGGGAAAAGGCAGTGAATAAAGAAATTAAATAAAATGTTGATGTCCACACAAGCTGATATTTCTCACGTGTCCTTTCTTATTTAAGCCAAATGATTGCATTTAATATGAATGCGAAAAAGTCAAAGTGCTGAGAACATTCTCACTGTTACTGTTTTTTACCAGTAATATCAATCCTTTATTCAACAAATGTTTATTTAATGCATACAGTGTGCTGAACAGACAAGAAGATAGACAAGGTCCTTGATTTCATGAAAATTATATTCTAGTCAGATACAGACAGTGAGTAACTAGACAAATACGTATATAATAAAATTTCAGGTAATACAGAGTTCTTTAAAGAAAAACAAAGCAAGGAATGAGGATGGTGAGTGACAGGTTGGCTTTAGGTAGCATAGTCTGGGATGCTCCTCTAAAGAGGTAATATTTGGGTTAAGAAATGAATTAAAGTGAGTGAATGAGTCATTGGAAGGTTTTGAGGGAGATAATTTCAGGCAGAGGAAGCTGGAAATTCAAGGATATCTTAATTTTTGCTTGGAGCAACTGAGAATATGGCAGTGCTATTTACTAAATGGGGAAGAAATGAGTTTGAGGTGAGAAATCAAAAATTCTATTTTGCATCTCTAACATTTGAGATGCTTACTTGGCATCTGAGTGAAGATATCAAGTATGTAGATGAACATATGAGTCTGGAGTTTTAGGGAGACATCAAAGCTAGATATACCAAGATATAAATTTGGAAATCATCAGCAATTAGATGGTATTTAAAACTAAGAAACCGTATGAGGTCACTTAGAGAATGAGTTGTAAATATGGAAGAAAAGAGGACTAAGGCCAAAATCTTTGGATGAACCAACATTAAAGATTGAGACAAGACAAAGAATTGAACTGGCCAGAGATAAGGGAGGAAAACCAGGGAAGTATTGTGATTGAAAAGCTAAGATCATAAAAGATTCCAATAAGAAGAAGTAACCTAACTACGTGTGCCACATGACACTAGAATACAAAGATAACGCAGCCTAAGATGCAGGCATTGAATTGATGAAGGTGATTAGAAAATTTAACAATAACCGTTTTAGCTAAGCAGTACAGAGGAAGGTTTGGAAGTGTGCTGAGGGATTCTGGAATGACATTCTGATGTGTTCCTCCAGAAAAAGGTGGTAAAGAAATGGGAGGAGCTACTAGGAAAAGTTGTGAAATCAAGGGCAAGTTTCTTTGTTTCTTTGTAGGTGGGAGACCTTTTGGCGTGTTCGAATGTTGGTGGGAATCACTCACTAGGTTGCTGAAGCAGGATGGAGAGCAGTAACTGCAGAAGTAACGTCCCTGGAAGGATGATAGAGGGTGGGTTCAGGTAGCAGCAGGGATATTGGAGGCATCATAATAGGAAAGAAGAGAAGATTGCGTCTATGTGTAGAGATGAAGGTAGAAAAGAGAAAATGCTCTTCTGGTTGTTTCTATTTTCCGAATAAGGTGCTTATCATGTTCATCTGTTGAGAATGAGCATTGACTGTTTGAGGAATAAGAATGAAGTGTCAACAGTCATCTGGATCAGTGGGAGGAGGTATTGAACAGCTAACTGTGGTTAGCTGTTCAGGTAGTGCTGGAGGTCCACTTAAGACATGTGACCATAAATCTAAAGTGAGGCTGATAAACATGGTTGTAAATTTTTCTCTAGCCACATTCTGATGCTCAGGTACAGGCATGAAGCAAGAAGAGAAATGAGCTTCAAGGGGGATGCGATTTACAATAGCAGTGACAGAGGGAGAGGAAGCTGAGGTTAGGAGACGAAATTCTTGTAAGGATGAACTGTGGAATCCAAACTGAAGTAAAGGGGGTGTGATAGCATATGAGCCTGGGTCTGGAGTCTCTAAAGGGACATAAGCCCTGCCTGTGTTAGTGTGTAGAGAATGTGATCTTCCTGTGGCCAGAACGTCTGATGTTTGACACCTAGATATTGGAAGTGGTGTGGCTATTGATAATCTACAAGGTTACAGTGCATCTTTGGAGGAGGATAGCTGAAGTGTGCTGGAGGAAAATCACTAAAAGGTCATTGCATAGAGGAAGAAAATACAACAAGAAAACATTGACTTCTTATTTTTAGACAGTGGCTACTAAAAAAAAAAAATGAAAAAGGGAGGTAGGAATGAATTCCCAACTTGAATAACTTGGTAAAGTGAACTAGTGAATCCCACCCAATTGCAATGACCCTCTTTTGATCGGTTTTGAGGTCTGCCTATGCAATTTTATGACAATGAGGTGTTAACATTTGAAGTGAGTTTTTTTTTTAAGACAAACAGATTTACAGTTAATCTTTATAATAATCTCACAGGGTCTGGCTCACGTTGCCCATTTATCCTTGAATGTGAGAGAGGAGATGGAGTTAGAATAGGGTGGAAAATAATACAGATTCCACAGTTTCTCGTAATAATAATGCAAATGGCAATGAGTGACCTTAAATTGAGGTGCCATTAATAGTTGTGGTGATTGTGAGTTTTTGTGGTATTTTGTACTTCCCATGCAATTTGGAGGGGTGTCATGAACATCTGGACACTGCCATGCATGCATATTAGTCATGTGAATGACATCCAACAAGAGTGTTTATGGAAAATAAAGGGGGAGGATGTTGTGGATTTCTACTCTAGCAGACAATGTGTTCACTTGTTACAAAACTGGCCCCAGTGAATCACACCTCCTCAAACACGTGCTCCCTTGCTATGTGATTTTGCTACTCCTTCCATCAAGAAGTAGAGTTTACTTTCCCATGCTTTGAATTGAGCTAACCTTGTGACTTGTTTTGACTAAGAAAATGTGGCAAAAGTGACATGGTATGATTTCTGAGTCACAGCCTTAACAGACCTTGCAGTTTTTGCTCTTGCTTGGATCATGGCTGCCTACACATGAAAGTTCAGGCTAGTCTTTTGGAAGATGAGAGCCATATAGATTGGGAGGCCCAGTCGACAGCCAGCACTGTCACCCAGACATTTGCCATCTTGGATCCTCCAGTCCCTATTAAGTCACTAGCAGACTGCCATCATATACATGACCCCACTGGAGATCAGCAGAAGATTCACCCTGCCGAGCTCAGTCCAAATTGCCAATGCATGGAATTGTGAGCAAATGAGTGACTGTTAATTCACTAAGTTTTTCGGTGATTCATTATACAACACAAAGGGAGGGTTAGAAGTAATGTCTATTGAGTATCTGCTTTGTGTTCAGTAACACCTGAAGACATTATCTTGATTTTGCTTGATTACATCTCTCTTAGGAGGTATGAGTTTCTTCACAGTGAGAAAACTGAAGGTCAAAAAAGTTCAGTAGCTGATCCAAACTCACACATCTTCTGAATAATAGAGCAAAGACTAAAACCCAGAATGTGTCTACAGGCCCAAATATCACTCTTTGAATATGTCAGTTTCCTAACTTAAACTCACTTACAAAACATCTTTGTATGTTGTGGCAGATCTTTATACAACCTTATGTGTTATTTATTTAATAATATTTTCTTTAAACTGGCTCACTTGAATAAGTAACTCATCAAACAAATATATTTAAGGCAGAAACATTACTGTGACTAATAACCATGTCTAATATTTGTTGCATGCTTTCCCTAGGGTAAATGCTCTCCTAATTGCTGTGCATGAATTAATTAATCTAATCCCCACAAAAAATCTATGAGGTTGGAGCTATAATCATCATCATACTCATTTTACAGATGATAAGAATAAAGCATGGAAAATTAAATAGTTGCTCAATGTCACCAAAGAAGTAGTTGGCTATAAGCTCTGTGGTTCTAGCACCTGCACACTTCGCCCCTAGGCTAGAGGTTTTTAACCAGGGGCAGCCTTGCCAGGGAACATTTGGCAATAATCTGAAGACATCTGGGATTGTCCTGATTGGGGAATGTGTTACTGGCATCTCGTGGGTAGGAACCAGGAATGCTAACAATTATCTTACAATGCACAGGATAGCTCCCTACCACAAAGAATGATCCAGCCCAAATGTCAACAGTGCCGAGGTTAGGAAATCCTCTTCTAGGCCATTCTCCCTTTATAAATGGTAAACAGAAACAAGTAAATAGAAACTCAGCCAAAGCCAAACAATATTAAAGAATCTCTCTAGAAACCATTGCTTGCCCAGTATATAAACTTCGGACCTCTCTTTGTGTTGAAAAAGAGATTTGCAAACATTAGAGAGAGAGTAAAGACAAACACCCAATGGAGGCTATTTCCTTCGTGTCATCAGAAGATTATAAAAGATTTATAATGAAAGTTAAATCTTCTTGTGTGATTCTACTTTTTTTTACACCATGCCCGAGCCCCCACCAAATCATCCAATAGTCCACTGCCACACATTCCATGTCCTTTGGGACATGGGGCACTATATCCTCTATATAGTGGCTGGTGGTCCAAATCCAGCCCACCACCTGTTTTGCAAATAAAGTTTAATTGGATCATACTCACACCTGTTCATTGATATACTGTCTATGGCCATTTTTGTGCTATAGCCACTGAGTTGTGTAGTGACAGCAGAGACCATACAGCTTGCGAAGCCTACAATATTTACTTTCTGGCCCCTTACGGAAAATATTTGCCAACGCCTGCCTAGAACTGTGCCTGGTACACAGTTGACACTCAATACATACTTGCTAAATGAAAAAAGCTTTTGAAGACACCACTTTGAGCTGAAACCCTCTTTCTACATTGCCATTTCCTCCATTTCCCCCAACACTCTCTTCCTCTTACCTATTTATTTATTTGTTTATTTATTTATGCATTTCCACTTTGCTCAACATGAAGTGACCATTCCATTCTTAAAACAAACACTTGTCGGCTGTGTCATTGATCACTGTAAGCTGCTAAGTTTTAGGGCTCAGAGATATAAATGGATCTGCTTGAGAGGCGATGGTGATGGATCATCGTCTTCTCAGGAGCCTGAGCAGCTCCCTTTCTCCCTGTGGCTGTTGGCATTCACCACACTTTCTCAGCGCCAGCACTAAGGGATATATAACAGACACGGGAGGGCCCATAAAAGTAACATCTGAAACTGCTGCAGAGCTGAGTATTGATTTATTCATTACTATAAATTTTTTGTCATTACTATGCAATTGCTCTATCTCAGGAAGAAATGATAGATGTGGTTGGAACCTGCAACCCACTGTGCAAAACTTTTTCCCCCTTCTATAATTTCCTGTAACTCTTCTAAAGAATCATTATTCCTTATTACATAGCTCTGGCATGCCACCTATTTAGATAAATGCGTAAACAAGTGTGCAGTAAATATTCGTAGTAGCCCATGTGTCAACGATATATGTCACTAATTAGATAATTTAGTGGTTCAAATAAATAAATAAGAAAATAGAAGAACACCCAGGAAAATCCTGAAATAAAACATAGACTCCTTGCAGGGGTCTGAGCATACAGGACAGCTTTTCAGGCTCATAGT
The DNA here is from genome assembly GCF_024542745.1 of Macaca thibetana thibetana. Taxonomy (NCBI): domain Eukaryota; kingdom Metazoa; phylum Chordata; class Mammalia; order Primates; family Cercopithecidae; genus Macaca; species Macaca thibetana. The sequence continues at coordinate 23,052,897 of NC_065597.1, read as the reverse complement.
ATCATCTTGTATTCTGGCAGCCTATCAGAAGGTCCCGGAAGGGCTGAAAGAGACTGCTTACAGATGGGAAAAGAAACAGCGATGTATTAGAAAATGGAGGAGATGGATTCATTTTGTCAGTGTGCATGACAGGTGCATGACATCTGGGCCTCCTTAGCAAGCCACACACTTGTTACCTAAGCAGGTCCAGTAGGGAGCGCTCTCAAGAGATACATGGACCTTTTTCTCTCTTCCACCCTCTTTGTTTTGTTGAGTTTGCTATTTTACCATTGTGTTGATGCAAAGATAACTGGGCTCAGAGTTTGAAAATGATGGGTTTGAGTCCTCACTCTGATGCAAAGTGGGAAAATTCCTTATTCAACTTGGGCCTTAATTTTCTTATCTGCAGAATGGGAATGGTCATCATTTTGATAATAACGACAATGGCAGTGCTAATGAAGCTCAGATGAAGCAGCGCACATGGAAGCCCTTTGCAGAGTCTAGAGTCTAAACAGACATAAAAAGAGTTGTGGATATATTTTTTTAAATTTTTAAATCAAGGAATGTGATATAGGCATATAAAGCAACTATTTAGAGAATCAAGAAATTAGAAGCTACTATTTACTGGGTTCCTCCTTTATATTCTGAGCTAGACTTTTCCTACAGGTTGTCCACTTGGATGTATCCAAGTAAGAAGGCTGTTTTTCACATTTAACCGATAGAGAAACTGAGAATTAGAGATATTCAGTGTAACTTGCCCAAGGCCAAGTGAGATGCTGGAATAACACCTACCTCCCTCTGGCTTTATCCCCCATGCCTCCCGTGCTGCTCATACATGCTGTGTTGCTTCTAGGTTAAGGTTAAAGGACTTACTCTGTTTTTGAAGAAATGAAAAGATTTCAGTTTGAGTTGTCTAAAGAAGTTGACTGTATCGACCAAACTCACAGAGCGATCCTCCTCAACCGGCACCGGCTATATGAACAAGTCAGAGTTCTGTTCTCATAAATGCAGTTATCCCAAACTCAGTCAGTTTGATTAAGGGTCTCTGTGGTGACCTCATCAAGTGGTGTTAAACAAAAATAATTGGATCTACTGAATCCTGAGATCTGACTGATTAGCTCCTGATGCATGAATCTGGCCTTAGCCCTTTCTAGTGGTGTGTTAGAATGGGAGGGAGATGGATTCACTTGGTCAAACAGCTAAAGCTGTGTCTTCTAGACGTGGCTAAACTAGTCATGGTCCCCTCTGGTATGTTAATTTCTCAAATATAGATAGGATAAATCCTACACATGGCCATTAAGCAATCATATAAAAAGTGAACTTATTCATATCTGGGTTTACCTACCTGTAATTAAGAGCATTAGTTACTTTATTTAGCAAATAGTTTACACTTGACAGGTGTCCATAGCAAAGGAAAACAGTAGGAATGCAAGGATGAATCAAATTTGGATGATTGTACCCATCATCAGAGCACTCGTTAAAAGCCCCTGCTGTAATTGTTAAACAATAAAACTATGGATGCATGAATGGATAAAATATGGATACATGAACAGGTAGATGGATGAATGAACTGATGGATGGATGGATGAATAAATGAAACTGTCTTAATTATCTAGACACCTTTTCAATTTTTTTCTGATTCAGAGGAAGTCTCAAATCCATTTATTAATATACTCTATGGCTAACTCTGGTACCAGAATGAATCTTTTTATGTTTCATATTGATATACTCCTATTGCAAAATGTCTTCCTTTTTATTGATAGCTGAAGCTCTGGACTTGTCTCTTGTCTAGGTTTTGTCTCTTAGTCAAGTCTTCCCCAGCTGTCACTCTGATTGCACTCTGCATGGACTTGAATCAGGGTTAATCTCTATGTCTCTCTTCCAGCCTCCCTGGGATTCACCTAGTACCCAAATCAGTGCCCACAGAAGTAAAATTCTACACAGTGGGTAAATGAATAGATGCTAATCAATGGAACATTGCTGGGTGGATAGAAAAATGGATAGCCATGTCTTTAATGCTTGTTCCTCCAACATTAACAGCAGTGCCTGGCTCATAATATGTGATTCTATAATTGGGTGAATAGGTGGTTAGATGATTGAGTAAAAAAGTGATTAGGTGACTGAGTACAGAAATGGTGGGTGATGAGTGGATGATGAATGGATGGAGGCCTCTGTGCATGAATGAAAGGATAAATTACTGGGTGGGTTATTGAATCAGTGAGTGGCTAAATGGAGGAGTTGATAAGTGGGTGAATGATTTAAAGGGAGTATATGCATAGATTTCTGCATCAATAAACCAATGAATGGATGGGTGAATATATGGAAGTATAGCTGCCTGGATAAGGCTTGGGAGGATATAAGCATAAGTGAACGAATGTGTGAATAAAGGAACAGATGGTGGGATGAATGTGTGGATTGCAGCCCTAAAGCTTGTTGAGTGCTGAAAGAGCACAGGCTAAGATGTAAACTCTGCCCTGATTTTGGCCAAAGTAAACAATCCTCTTGGTTTAGGGAAATGATGCTGCTGACTTTGAGAAGATTCAGGGCATCGTACACAAGGGCATGGAAAGTCTGACTTGCTGGCCAGAAGAGTGATAATGACTGGCGGTTTCCAAGCACTGTTTATAAAATAACCAAAAAGGCAATGAGTGTGTTTCTTGGGTTCCTTCAGACCACAGTGAGGAGGGATGTAACCTCAGCAGGGACAGCCTTATGCAAAAGGCTAGCCAGCACAGTCTGCATGACTGCCTTGGGGTTACAGACCTGCTACTGACCAGATGGGCTTGATTACTTTATGCCCTTCTCTTCTCTTCTTTTTTTCTCTTTTTTTCCTTCCTTCCTTCCTTCTTTCCTTCCTTCTTTCCTTCCTTCCTTCCTTCTTTCCTTCCTTCCTTCCCTCCTTCCTTCTCTTCCATTTTTTCCCTACTACCAGGCAGGAATAAACCAGGTCCAGAAAACAAGGGCTCCTAAGAACTGACCCATGCTTTGCTTTGAAATCTGGAGCTTCACTTGGGAGGCTGGTTCAGGTCTCAGGTTAAGCTGGCTGGAGGATTCCCCTCTCTTATGATCACTACCTACCTCTTCCACTACTGCCTAAGAGGATAGATCCTCTATCACTACCACCTAAGAGGTAGGTAGTGATCCTAAGATGGGGGAATCCTAGAGGGACTGCGTCTGGTGAGAGCCTTCTTGCTAGTGAGACTCTCTGCACAGTCCTGAGATGGTGTGGGGTATCACATGGCAAAGGGACTGAGTGTGCTAGCTCAAGTCTCTCTTCTTCTTCTTATAAAGCCACCAGTCTCACTCCCATGATAACCCATTAATCCATTAACCTACTGATCCATTAATCCATGAATGAATCAATCATGAGGCCAAACCATCATGACCCAATCATCTCTTAGGGTTAGGGTTATATATTATATATACATTCTGATTAACTGAGAGGATCTCTGATGTAGTGGAATAAGCAAGGGGCTTGGAGCCAAACTGATGTTATTGTCTAGTGACCTTGGAAAGTTTTCTATACTCCCAAAGTCTGCTTTATTTGCTAAAAACAGTGAAGCATGAGTATGATTATAAAAACACCTGCCTCATGTCATTATTGTAAGACTTAAAAGAGATAAGGTGAAAACATTAGTACTTGACTGGCTCATATTAGATGTCTTATTTAAGTTAGTACTTCTTTTTTTTTTTTTTTTTTTGGTTAATTGTTTAATTCCTCTTCCATAGTTAGGGTACAGCAAAGCAAGTGGGTTAAATATCAGGTGGGCTTATTCACTTGGTCTGTTGAAGGCTTTTCTCTTGGGTTGCAAAGGAGAAGACTCCTGTACCCTCATTCATGTAGTCAGCCTAGTTGAGCTGGTTAACCCCAGAATGTTTTTGACCCATTCTCCCACAGGTTGACTTTCCAAGATGGGAGGGAGGGGCAATCAGTATTAGTTAGCATTTTCCTATGTTACTGCAAATATTGCTATTTATCCAATTTCATTGAGCTCAATGAGAAAGCAAGCTATTAATTTACTATCCCTGAGAACATCTGAGCCCAACAAGGCCAGGGTCTTTCCTGGTCCTGGGATGAGATTAGCCCTGTTAGATGTGCTCTGATTGGACCATGAGCTTTCCCTCTGTCTTATATTGCTTTCTGTTGCTTATAACAGAATATCTGAAACTGGGTAATTTATAGACAAAGGGAAATTATTTCTTACAGTTATGGAAGCTGAGAAGTTCCAGGTGGAAGGACTGCATCTGGTGAGAGCCTTCTTGCTAGTGGGACTCTTTGCAGAGTCCTGAGATGGTGCAGGGTTTCACATGGTAAAGGAACTGAGTGTGCTAGCTCAGGTCTCTCTTCCCCTTCTTATAAAGCCACAAGGCCCACTCCCATGATAATCCATAAATCCATTAACCTATTAATTCATGAATGAATCAGTCTATTCATGAGGGCCAAGCCCTAATGACCCAGTCATCTCTTAAAGGCCTCACCTTTCCATACTGCCACATTGGGGATTAAGTTTTCAACATATGAAATTGGGGAGACACATTCAAACCACAGCACTCTCTCATAATATTCTTATGTTGTATCATGATTGCTTGTATAATGCCTTTTCTCCCCAGTAGACAGTAAGACATATAAGGACAGATGTTGTGTTGACTTATTTACTGTTGGATTCCAGCAATACACACATAGTAGAAACTTCAAATAAAATATTTGTTAAAAACCGAATAGCTAAACTTTGGTCTTTTTCACAGCATCAAAAGAAAGATTTTGTTCACCATTGAATCCTCAGCTGCTAGCACGAAGTCTGGAAGTAGAGGGGGATTTAGTCAGGGTTACTTGAATGTAAGCAACAGAAATGAACTCTGATGAACTTTGCATATAATAGTGGGTGTGTTGAAAGGTATTGGGTACCTCACATTATAGGCAAGGGAATAGCCAAAAATTCAAAAGCAGTCTCTTTAGCACAAAAACACTGGATGCTATTTAGCTGCAATTGCCTTTTGACAAGCTGGTTCTAGTTGAGGTTTAAGCTTCTGAAAGTAAAAGTGGGATTGGCCTAAGTTTTAGCAGCAGAAGGGGAACAGATATTGGCCAAATTAGCAAACAAAGGTCCAGAGTGTTGAGAAAGGAGGTAATGTTGAGACTTTTCTCACCCCCTCCCCAAGTGGGTAGACTCCTGCATCATTGCTCAGAAGTGTTAGAAGCCATTTACCCCATCACCCTTCCTGTTCCCAGATATTTCAAAGAATTGGAAAAGTGTCTGCGTCACACTGGGAAGGCCACAGAACAAAGTAAGTCTTTTCTGGCCCAAACCTCGCATGGCATATGTGGAAAACCCAAGCTCTGCTGGAATCCTGTTACACTATACGAAGAGCCAGAGCCTAAATTATGGGTACTCTGAGGACAGAATTTCAGACTTTGCTCTGGCTTTTGTCAGCTTAAGACTTAAGGTAGTTTACACAAAGATTTGTATGTCTGAATTTTTCCCTGGCAGGTTCTCAGTACAATCTAGATAAAACAAACCCCAAATATTTGTGGTTAGCAACAATAAAGAATTTTCAAGTTGCCTGACATCTCCTATCCATGTAGATCACCACCTAGGATCAATATTCAGCTCTGAGACAAAGGTAGAGAGATGGATGGTGGGAAATTTTTTCCATGGTTTGAGCACCATCCAAAAGTAAAATCATTCTCTAACACCTTCTCTTCTCTCTCTCTCTGTCACACACACACACACACACACACACAGAGGAACACACGCACCCCACATACTTTTTTTTTTTTTTATCTCCAAAGGGCTCTGTCAGAGCTATGCCAAAGAAATGTTGATATCTCACTTGAATGCCCAATCACCAAATAAAGTATCACCCAAAAAGCTATTGTTTGCCAACATTGCAGAAAAGGGAAGGAGCATTTAAAAGTGAGCTTTTTCACAGTCTTTCCTTTAAAATCTCCTGATCCCGGGTTATACCCTTTGCTTCCATGACAATCTGCTCTCAGATTCCAAAGTTAAGCAGAAGGACTATTCCACGGTGGTAAACAGAAGACGGTTTACACAAAAAATATAGATTTCCTTTAAGCACTTGGCTTAAGCCTTTAGTAAGTTGTATTTACATTATTATTGTTTATGTTCCCAGAAGTCGGCGGGAGGATGGCCTTGTTGCAGTTTATGTGGTTTCATGATTCATGCTTGATGAGGCAGCTATCACACAGGGCGGGGAGGAGGAGAGGGGCCAAGTCAGGGAAGCACAAAGGAGATGAGAGCTCGCTCGCTTGTGGGATGCACGGCCCTCACGTAATGGTGTAGCCAAGGACCTGGGGGTTTCTGAGTCAGTCTTTCAAATTCCCAGACATGTTTATCGGTTTTGAGTTTCAAAACTGGCCCACCCAGAATAAAACCCTTTTGCACCTGATGTGTTTTACGTGGCCTGTGCTTCGGGGAATTCTCTTGAGACAGAAGTTTCTTCCCCAGCTGTCAGCTTGACAATGCACTCAGTTAAAGCTACTCGCCTCCAGGGTCCTGACCATGCCGCACAGGATCTGCTTCTCCGGCCGTGCCATGGTGCGCATCCAGATGTCTTCCCTTGGATGGCGTTGGTGGGGAAGGGAAGTCCAATGGCTAGGGCCAGAGGTTTTCTGGCCTTAAATTTCAGTGGGCAATCTCCGTGAGCCATGTCCTGTTGTGTGTCCAGTTCAGGGCCACATTATACACTAATATTTCCGAGCCGGGCTTTGAAGACTGGATGAGACAAAATAATAAGGAAAGCATGTTCTCTTTTGTGAGGCATTGGGACAGAATAGAAAACAGCCTGCATTTTAGAGACATTCAGGTCTGTTTTGTTTGTTCCCCAGATTCTTTTTTTATTTTTTGAGATGGAGTCTCGCTGTGTCACCCAGGCTGGAGGGCAGTGGCATGATCTTGGCTCACCTCATCCTCTGCCTCCCAGGTTCAAGAGATTCTCCTGCCTCAGCCTCCTGAGCAGCTGTGATTACAAGCGCCCACCATCACACCTGGCTAAGTTTTGTATTTTTAGTAGAGGCAAGGTTTAACCATGTTGGCCAGACTGGTCTCGAACTCCTGACCTCATGTGATCCACCCGCCTTGGCCTCTCAAGGTGCTGAGATTAGAGGGATGAGCCATCTTGCCCAGCCTGTTTTGTTTTTAAGACTGGCTCTGCTACTTACTAGCTCCACGGCTTTGGGGAAATTTCTTAACCAATTTGTGCCTTAATTTACTCATCTGTAATTGGGAGATACTCTGTACCTCATAGGCTTCTGAGTGGCTTAGATGAGATAATGAGTGTAATACACTTGGCATAGTACCTAATAAATAATAAGCTCATAATACTGGTAGCAAGACTTAAAACATATTTTTGTTATATAAACGCAGCAGGCAGGAAAGCAAAACTGCTAGAGTGGCATGGAGGTTAGTCAAGAGGAATTGCCTGGTCCATGTTTTAGAGTCCATGGAGGTGCGTGTGTGTGTGTGTGTGTGTGTGTGTGTGTGCTGTTAATGGCTTTGGCATGGAAAGTTAGGGGTGTTTAAAGAAACCTCAAGTTGCAGACTCCCCTGGGAGTAGGATGCAGCTCATATTCCATTTGGGTGTAAGTCTAATGGAATTACGTCTCATGGAGTTAGGGACTCTTGGTCCTCTGAGACTTCACAGCACCATTTTTTACCAATTTTTCTGGGCACCACATGTCCTGGACACTTGAGATTTTAACTTATAAGCTTCCTTTGATAGAAGCTCAGCTCAGATTTGGCCACTAAAGAATTAGTATTTAGGGACAATGTCTGTTATCAACATCTGCTAAATTGGACCACCAGATCTCAACTCCTAAGCTAACCCGTTTATTCCTGTATTCCTTTATAAAAACAAATATTTATTGAGTACCCCTCTGTGTGCCAGGGTCTATGCTCAGTGGTAGGGATATTACGGGGAGCAAAAGATGTAAGTCTTTATTATTAAGCATAGATTCTAGTAAGGAAGACAATCATAAATAATCACAAAGTAAACACAAATTATCAATGGCTTTAAGCGCTGTGAATGAAAGGAGCAAGTGTCTATGAAAGCAGAAAGGAGAATATCTAGGAATCTTCGGTGAGGGTTGTCAGGAAGGTCCCCCTGAGGGGGTAAAAGCTGAACTGAAAAATAAGGAGGAATTGGCAAAGTTAAGTGGCCAGAGAGATGCTGTAGTGTGTTCTGATGATCTCCTGAGCCACAACAAATCACCCCCAAAATTTGGTGGGTTCCATCAATAGTTTATGATGGACTTTATCCTTTGGGTAGTGTTTGTGTAAAGTGTTTGTGTCTCAGTTTCAGTGTAGTTACTGGGATTACAGAGGCATGAAGGCTTGGCTGGACTGGACGACACAGTTGGCCCCTTCACATAACTGGCAGTGGATCCTGGCTGGGGGCTAGGAGCTCAGCTGGGCCCATCCCATGGTGCATCTCCCCCAGGCCTCTCCATGAAGCTGGGCTTCCCACAGCATGGCAGCTGGGATTCAAAGGGGAGCATCCCATGAGTGAGTTCCAAGGGCCCCACTCAGAAGCTGCAGGAGTTTTTATGACCTAGCCTCAGCAATCCCAGAATATCCCCTCCACCCCATTCTAATGGTCAAGTGATTTGCCAAAGCCAGCCCAGATTCCAAGAAAAAGGAAGAAATAAGCCATACTTCTCAGACGGGAGGAGGCGTAGACATGCAGGGAGGGAGGACATCATTGGCAACCCCCTTGGGAGTAAGCTACTGCGTGCACCTTTTGCTCTCTCTATTCCTTCTATTTGGGATGATCCTCCCAGAAATACCCACACAATCTGCGGCAATGAGATCTCAGTTTTAGAATAGCTCTTCATTTCGAAATGTCTCTTCCTCTAAATATCCTCTTCAAAGTGGGTTTCACCAACCTTTGCAGGCAGCCACTCTCTGCCTCATGACTCTGTTTAATTATTTTTATAACACTTATCACTCCAAAATTATCCCTTTATTGGACTGTTTTCTTGTTGTCAGTCTTTCCGTGACTGAAACTACCCTCACACACACATAAAACATAAGCCCCATAAGGTCACATCCTTGCTCATAAATGCATACCCTAGAAATGTGCCCGACATTAAGTGGACACTGCATATTTATCCACGGAAATAAGAGGATTCTGGGCAAAAAAGAAATGGCACACACGAAGATGTATTGTGAAATGCTGCAAGTGTACCTTACTTTCTGGTATGCAAACACTCCCGTTCCAACCTGTCTGATATATACCCCAAATGGCTTATTTCATGGCTGCGTGAAGCTCACTGAATTTGGGCTATTTCTCACTCTTCCCAAAGATAACTGAAAGAAGAGCAACAGCAAAAAGCACATGGGTTTAGGGGAGAGAGTCCTTGGAGCTGCAGAGTGTAAAGAGAGAGCCATGAACAACTAACGTGACGAACTGGCTATATTCATAGAAATAATTCTGTGCTTTTCCATGTAGATACCAGAATATTAGTTCATTTGTTTCTCACAACATCTTTACAAGGTTGATATTTTAATTTTTTTATACTTGATGACAACTGGAGCATAGGGAATTTTCTCAAGGGTCTCCAGTTTAATATTGGTAGATACTGGGTTCAAATATAGATCTGCTTTACCTCAGAGCCCTGCATGTTTTGCATAATAGCCTAAGGTTGAAGAAGAAAATAGGGGAAGATTAAATGTCCAAACTGAAACCCAGAATGATATATTTTCCCTGTGGCATTGAATCAACTTGCAGAGGCCCATGATAACTGAGTCGGCCCCAAAAGGCAAGAGGTTGCCTCTGATTATAAGGCAGGGATCTGATTCCTGCCTCAATTACAGCTGAATAACTACTAGTTAGGAATCACGAAAGTGCCAACATTAGGGCAGTGGGGACGAGGAAAGATCTGCCGGTTGCTGGAGATGGAGGCAAAGGCACTCAGAGTTGGGACACTTCGTCAAGACCAAACCAAAGCCATCAGAACATGATGTTCTTGACCAGAGGCGAGGGTGGGAGGGGGAGGCTGTGGCTGGGGAGGTTGTCGGCAATCCATCTGATTTAATTTGGAGAGACAAGAGAAGGTTTCTTTTCTGAGATTTTTGAAAAGCAACCTCAATGTATCTCTTGCAGACCTTCAAGGCAATGGTAGAGGCAAGGGAAGGATTTACCTAAAGCTGGTTCCCATAATTTCCAATGGAGTGTCCATCTCTTGGTGAATAGAAAAGTGTGTGTGTTAAGTCACACTGGGAACCCTGGGGCTCTCTCTTCACACTCTGCAGCCCCAAGGGCTCTCTCCCCTAAACCCAAGTGAACCATGATTATTTTAGTATCTTGCTGTGCTTGAATGGTCTTCTTACTTGATAATGCAGTCTGTGTTTCGAGCTGTTTTCCTCTTTCTCTTTGCTTCACATGGGAAACACTTAAATACATTTTTTAAAGGATATATACCTATAAAAACTTTCTTTAAGTCAGACCATCTGTGTTGGCAGAAACTTTAGGCTTTTGTCTGGGAATTGGAATTTCTTTTTCTTGTTTTCTCCAGGTTTTTTGAGAAGGCCAGGGGAAAATAACGACAACAAAAGTTCCCAAGTAATAATTTTTTAAAAGCTTCTAAAGAATATCTGGAAATGAGAGAAAGTAAAATGCTTAGGAGACATTTCAAAAACACTTGAATAATCTGTCCTTTCTCTGAAAGAGTATACAAATAAAGAGCTCACTTAATTACCAAGGAGTTTGTGTTGGACTTGAAGAACCAATGGTGCATGTAACTCGTTTCTTACCTGGGACGTGTGTGCTAAAGCCAAGGTCAGCTTCCCAGAAAAAATATTAGATAGTCTTGGAAGTTGAGAGGAAGTGTGGTGGGTGGAAGTGGAGAATGATTCAGCCAGCGAAGCTCAGCATTAAAGTTGATGTTCTTGGCCTCCATGTTAAACCTTCCTGCCCACCAAGGTAACTGTGACCTCAGCTGACCCTACACCTCCCAGAAGTAACTCAGAACCCTCAACTCCAGTTCTTGCCCATCCGAGATACTTCCCTGGTGTTGCTGCTATCATTTTTTCACACCTGGACTCACACTGTGAATGGCAAATGAGTCAACTAAAAGCAAACTGAGGGGGTAATAGGAGCCTCCCCTCCCTGGGTAAACATGTCCATGGTTGATGAAACTCTGACTGATGCTCTAGTCTTCATGGTGATATTATTGAGCCCAGGCATGCAATGGGGTGAAGGGATGTGATGCCTGTTTCCAGAATTTTACAAACGTTTCTCTAGTCAAGTGAAACTCCCTAATATAATGTTTTGAAAACACTCAGAAAACCTGAGCACTGGACCAAAGGGGAATTGGATGTTATGTAGACTGGTCACAAAGAGATTCAAAAATAGGTAGTCAGTGAAGGAGGTTGTCTCTTCTCCTTGCCTGAATTAAGTCTGTTTCTATAATTGGCCCAGTAACGGGTACTCACTGAGGAAGTCAGGAAGTCAGGTCACTTGGTCCTGGGAAAGGCTGCACCTACCACTGATTGATTGTGTGCCTGGGGAATGTCACCTGCCCTCTCTGAGCCCATTTTCTCAGATGTAATGAGATGAGTGGTTTTCAAGCCAAACCCCTTTGAGTTCCAGGTATTCTTTCGAGAGGTTCCAGGTTGTAAACTGAAAGCGTGGGGTGCTTGGCTCACTCCCACCAGATCACCCATTTTCATAGACCGAGAGTCTGCATAAAATTTCATTTATTAAAAGAGTTATATTGTTTAGTTGACAGAAGCTTGATAATCTTCAAGTTAGTGATTTCTAAACTCTAATGTTCACACAAATAGCCCAGAGCTCCTGTGAAAATGCAGATTCAGATTCCGTAGACTTGCAGTGGGGCCCAAGAATCTGCATTTTAATAAGGCTTCTGTAACAAAGTCCTAGACTACTAAACTAGGGTCTTTCTTTTCAAATGCATTGACTTGGGGTTCCACTTTTACAGCAAAGTGACCAATGAGAATACTAAATTTCCCAGAGCTTGAGAAGTGAACTGTTTTAGGATCTTTTTATTGGGGTGGGAGGTACTGACTATTGGGGTCCAGGAGTCCAGGAGGCACAAAGTGCAAAACTTTCTTTAGCAGGTAGGCTTTGAGAGCAGAGAAGAAAGGGGCTATCTTAGGACTCAGGATTGAAGGTAAATTTCCTGGGCCTCATAGGGGTGAGATAAATGAACTTACCATGTCCCCTCTTCATGTGGGCTTCTCCACCCCCTTCCCTTCTCCAGTGCTGGTGGTAGCAGTGGTTACATTGCCCTAGTTCTAGGGGAACATGATTGAGTTCTAGCTCCTGCATGAGATGAAGCACAATCAGGATGGGAATCTTGGGATAACAGGCAGCCACATGCTCCTAGCGCCTGCAGTGGAGGCACTTGGCTGACGTGCCTGGGTGTCGGTGGTAACAACAGGAACAATGGTTGTGCCATGTAAGGATCAACATCTAGGAAAAGCTGTGATGGCCTCTAGGCTCAATAGATCCCACTCAAGATCTCTCTCCAGTGCAGGGGCTAAAGAACTGGCAGAACGGCCTTTCTCAAACAGATTTGCTCCTTGGTAAGTGATGGATGAGTCTATGACAAAAGGAGAAAGTACAGAAAGGGGTGTGATGAGAAATTAAAGTAATGTTATTTGATTTCTAAAGAGAATGAACTTCATCTCATGCCCCAAGTTTGCAGGACATTTTGGTTTCCTTATTACACCTTATCTTGCCACTATTTTAATCTGTATCAGTGGTTTCAAACTAAAAATGATTAAGAGGCTGATGGTCCACAAGACACTCTTTCAAAACTTGGTTCTGGGCTTAATAACTAGAATATGTAAAAACCTAAAATTATAGAATAACAACTTGATCAAAAAATGGTCAAAAGATCTGAACAGACATTTCTCAGAAGAAGACATACAATTGGTCAACAGGTATATGAAAAAATACTTAACACCACTAGTCATCAGAAAAATGCAAGTCAAAACCACAATGCAATATGACTTCATCCTAGTTGAAATGGCTTTTATTAAAAAGACAGGGAATAGTAGACACTGGTGAGGATATGGAGAAAAAGGAACTCCCACACACTATTGGTGGGAATGTAAATTAGTACAGTCACTAGGAAGAATAGCAAGGAGGTGTCTCAAAAAACTAAAAACAGAACTACCATATGATCCAGCAATTCCACTACTGGGTATGCATCCAAAAGAAGGGAAATTAATAAATCAGAAAGATATCTGTACTCCCATGTTTATTACAGCACTATTCACAGTAGTCAAAATATGAAATCAACCTAAACTCCCATCAATGGATGAATGAATATAGAAAATGAGGTATATATATACAATGAAATATTATTCAGCCATAAACAGAATGAAATCCTGTGATTTCCACCAATGAGGATGTCATTGGAGGTCATTATATTAAGTGAAATAAGTCAAGTACAGAAGACAAATATCATATGTTCTCACTTATATGTGGGAGCAATAAAAGTAGATCTCCTGAAGACAGACAGTAGGTTAGTGGTTACCTGAGTCCAGGAAGGGTGGGAGTGGGGGATAAAAAGAAGTTGATTAGGCTGCTTGCAGTGGCCCATGCCTGTAATCCCAACACTTTGGAAGGCCGAGGTGCGTGGATCACCTGAGGTCAGGAGTTTGAGACCAGCCTGGCCAGGATGGCGAAAACCCATCTCTACAAAAAATACAAAAATTAGCCAGGCATGGTGGCATGTGCCTGTAATACCAGCTACTGGGGGGCTGAGGCAGGAGGATCGTTTAAACCTGGGAGGCAGTGGTTGTAGTGAGCTGAGATCGTGCCACTGCACTCCAGTCTGGCAATAGAGAGAGACTCCATCTTAAAAAAAAAAAAAAAAAAAGAGGTTGATTAATGGGTACAAATGTACAGTTAGATTGAAGAAATAAGACCTAGTGTTATAGCGATCAATAGGGTGACTATAGTTAACATTAACCTATCACACATTTGAAAATAGCTAGAAGAAAATAGTTTATAATGGGACAATCTAAGATGCAATCATTGAGCTATATCATCAGACACAGCTGACAAAGGACAAATCCAGGATCAAAGAGAGAAAATACAAATGAGAATCAGAGGAAGAGAAGATAAAGACGAAGATAGCTCAACCTAAGGACCAGAGGCTGAAGGAGAAAGGTAAGTGAGCAAGAACTTTCCCAACAAGGTCGAGCAGTGAATTCCACTTCATGTTTAAAGCTTTGATTCCCTGCTTTCTTTTGCAGGCTGATGCTGAATCAGGTTATAATCAACTTTAAAAAGCGAACTTTCATTACTAAAAATATCAGAGAGAAAGAGCCACGAAGGTTTTGTGAGAACTTAAAAAGATCCCCAGAGGTTATACAAGAGAAAGAAACAACTCAGATAAAAGAGACTTTAGCAGTGTGTGTGTGTGTGTGCGTGTGTTTGTGTGTGTGTATAAAAGAGAAAGGGAAAGGGAAAAATTAGAAAACAGGATAAGAAGGAATCTCATTTTCCATCATTTGTTTTAAAATGTTGACTTAAACTAGGGACAAAGTACTGTGATACTACGCCCATTTTATAGAAGAGAAAATGGAGACATGACAGCCATGATCTCTGCCTTCATGGAGCTCATAGTCCATATAAGTCTGGGTACTCACAAGATCGCCCATGGATCAGCCAGCCTCTTTAGGAGCTCGTCAGAAGTGTGGAGTTTCAGGCTCCATCTCCAAACTACTTGAATTAGTATGTTCTTTTAAAGCTGGTTTCCAGGCTATTTGGGTGCCCATTAAAACTTAAGAAGATGGCCAGGCACGGTGGCCCACAGCTGTCATCCCAGCACTTTGGGAGGCTGAAGTGGGTGGATTGCTTGAGGTTAGAAATTCAAGACCAGCCTGGTCAACATGCTGAAACCCCATCTCTACTAAAAATACAGAAATTAGCCGGGCGTGTTGTCACATGCCTGTAGTACCAGCTACTTGGGAGGCTGAGGGAAGAGAATTGCTTGAATCTGGGAGGTGGAGGCTGCAGTGAGCTGAGGTCAAGCCATTGTACTCAGTCTGGGCAACACAGCGAGACTCCGTCTCAAAAAGAAAAGATGCATTATAGCATAAATGTAAGGCCAACAGAGAAGAAAGAGGAAACACGAGAGCTGGCATCCCAGGCAGTGGACAGGCTACGTGGAAGAAATGAGCAACCTGGGTATGGTCTGGAAAAGCGAGTGGTTTGATAAACAAGAGCAGGAGAGGAAAAGTGGAGAGAGAAATACCTGAGGCTGGGCCAGACGGCTTGGATGAGTTTGCACCCCTGCCTCTTAGGAGCTGTGAGACGTTACTGAGCCTCAGTTTCCTGAACTGTAAAAAGGGAAAAATATTAGTATCTGTTTCACAGACTTGTAGCGAAAGATTGAGTCAAGATACAGAAAGTTCTTAGCAGAGTCCTGGTGTACAGCAAACCCTATGTAAGTTGGCTATTGTTATTATGCTGATTATCCCTAGAGCATGGTGGCTCTGAGGACTTCCTGGGTGGGACACACTGCCCCCTGGAGGAATGTGCAGTTAGAGTAAAAGCTAGGTGGTTGCCCCTGAAAACAAATTGCCCACCCAGGCACTTTCTAAATTGTCCTAGAAAACGAGCTTAAAAACCATCCCTTTATTTATTTTTACATTTTTATTAGCATGAATAATGTTTCTTTTAATTACATAATCACGGATAATAATAGTAATGATAACAGCCAATGTTTATCTAACGTCCATGACATGCCAGATACTGTGCAAAACCTTTTACAAGCATTTAATTTAATTCCCCTTTTAATTCTCTCAAAATCTCTATGAGGTGTTGAATAATTGTATCCCATTTTTACAAATGGGAAATGAAGACCAGCAGACAGATAAGAAGCACGGTTATGATGATAAGACCACCTGGTGGAGGCCTGGGCAGGATGTGACAGGGACATCTAAGTGCATCATAGCCCCCCTGACATTGCCTCTGCCCCACTCATATACCCAGCTTCCAGTGCTCAATTTTACCTCGTGTTAGGCAGAATCCCAATGACAGCCCCCAAGATTCTGGTTCCCTTGTTATTGAAAAACCTTTATCTATGTGCTACTGTGAAGGGATTTTGCGGATGCAATTAGGTGATGTTAACATGTGGAGAGAAAGTGCAGGTGGACCTGACTCAGTCAGGTGAGCCCTTTAAAAGCAGAGCATTTCCACCAACTGGAGGCAGAAGGGAAGTCAGTGAGATTTAAAGTATAAGGATGACTGGACCAGCCATCACTGGCTTTGAAGATGAAAAAGGCCATGTAATGAGGACCAAATAGAGGTCTCTAGAAGCTGAAAGTGGTCCCGGCTGACAGCCAGGAGGAAAACTGACACTTCAGTCCTTGCAACTGCAAAGAACTGGATTTGACCAAGGAACAAAATGAATTTGGAAGCAAATTCCTCCCCAGAGCATGGAGATAAGAGCCCAACCCAGCCAATACCTTGACTTTTGCTTTTAAGACCCTAAGCAGAGAATCTGGCCAAGCTTACCTGGACTTCTGATCCATAGAAATTGTGAGACAGTAAATTATTGTCCTTTAAAATCTCTAAGTTTGCAAATAGAAGGGTGCAAATAGAAGATAAAGACAATCTCCATTAAGATCACATTTCAGTATAAAGTTAAGTTGTCACTCAACGTCCCTATAGGTTCTTGGAAACTGCCACTTTCAGTGAAACAACATAAAGCAGGTGTTGGAATAACACCATTTTATTCAACTTTCTTTATAATGTTAATGAGAACAAAATTGGTTTCATTATATGTGATTTCACTCTATCTTTTTTGTTGGATCAAGGGACATTGTTTGACATTTTCTCAAACAAAGAAACATAAAAATTGATCCAAATATATTTCCTGAAGAAACGAATGGATGAGGCTTAGAGGTTTCTGCTTTTGGTCACAGATTCTGGCATCAGGCTTCCCAGAGTCCAAGTTCAGCTTCCTCCCTTAAGAGTTGTTTGGCCTGAAGTCTTTTTATCAATGACTCTGGGCCTCAGTGTCTTCTTTCATAAAATTGGGATAATAATAGGGTTGTTGGGAGAATCCAATGATGTAAGACTCAAAGCATTTGATTCACTGTTCAGCACATAGAGATCACTCAGTGAGTGGTATCTGTACATGTGATCTTAACCTGGGTGGGTTCATGAGTGAATAAACTCCAGCAAGAAGGAGATAAGACATCACCACCATTAACATCGCTCTCAGGTTTTGAAACTCAGGTCACACGTTGTACTAGGTCAGATCACAGGCATTTCTGGATCTGTGAACCTGATGGATGATTCCCACGCAAGACCATGGCATATGGAACCACACCCTAAAGGAAATGTTTGGATAACCCAAATACTGAGTCCACTTGGAAACCAGGAGAGCCACATGGCTCGGCCTGGGATGCTCCTGGAAATGTTGGGATCATGGCCAATTTGGCCATCTAAACTGCTGACTCAGGGAGTGGATTCCTCAGAGAGGGTCCCCTAAATAACAGGAGCTTCAATTCAATCAAAACCATAGAGTCGGTACCCCAGGTAGACAAAGCCAGACTTCAGCAGTAGCCTCATTCACAACAACTGTTCATTCTAGGCCTTGCCAAGGAGCCAAAGGTAGAAACCTACCAAGTAAGCCCCTGTTTCAATTGAGTGGGTATTACTCCTTTTTTTTTTTTTTTTAAAGTTTACTTAGCTTGGGGCACCATGTTTATGGCTTTTTTGTTGTTGTTGTTCAGTTCTATCATGCCTTTTCTGGAGGAAACAAATGTAAAAAGAAAATAGTTTTGTCACCGAAAAAATAAAAAGAGAGAGATACTAAAGGTAAAATAGCACCCTGGCACACAAGGGCAACTGGATCTTTTAATTAGAGCTGGGTGCAACCTGACATCATAAAATCTGCCATATAGGGAAAGAAGGAGGGTTCCGTCCACACCCAGACAATGACTGCAGTCTCTCCTGCAACTTAACTACCAATTTTGGCAACTTGGCTTGTTTTCCTCCAAGTATATATTATTTACAGAGCTATCATACAAGTGTGATTTCTACCTTTATGCCCCCATACCCCTAGCCCTCTAATTTTAACAAGTTAGGAAACATCATGGCCCACTGCGGAGGAGGAAACTAGAATATTTGTAAACAACTGGTGAATGCAAAGATCCATTTCAACTGAGGGAAAGAAAATAAAAAAGAATGCAGAGTACCGCGTGGTCCCTGTAACGGGTGAACATTCAGGATCTGGTGCACGGAGGAAGGGACAAAAGCCGAGAGGGCTGGCCAGAACAATGGACCATCACAGATGCTGGGTTATGTAACTGGGTTATTTGAATTCACAATTGTGAAGGCAACAATTGTAGAAGGCCTGTCCTCCTGCTCCATGGTGGGAGGGAAGGAGGCTCCTGTGCCCCTACCCAGCTGCTCTGGGAGCAGGCTCTGTGCCTCCTGATGAGGCTGACAGCTGGCATTCAGGAGAGGAGTGGATTACTCCTGACACTGCAAAGGTGTGCAGTCACTCTACATTGAGCTGCACTTTTGAATGCTTTTAATAATAATTTTTTAAAAAGACAATGAGCCAATTAAATACCTTTCCCCCTACAGCAATTGGCCATTTAAAAAGGACTCAATTCTTTCCATTCAACGCAAGCTCCTTGAGCTCAAATGGTGTCTCTGGGTATACGATGGGAGTAACATTCACATGTTGCATGCACAGCTGGTTCAAGCAATGAGGACATGAATGTGTGGAAAAGGCACAGTAAGCAGGAGGCAGGGAAAAGTTCTCAGAAGAGGCGAGCTTTAAAGACAACACAACCAAGATCATGGAAAGACACCGCGGACAATGCTGAAGGTCACTTTCCATTCTCGGGTGGTGTCTTGCATGGAGCACCTGATTAACTCAGGCATGGGCAGAGAAAGGACAGCATTTCCCTTGCCTGCCTTCCCAGTATTGGGTTGCCCATGTGCAAGCCCTAAACTGCAGCTACACACAAGTAGCTCATCCCAGACTTGGCACGCGCTGTTCCCTGAGTCAGGGACACCATCCCCACCTCACTCTTCCCGTGACTATCCAACCCCTCAATTCCAGCTAGAATCTCACTCCTGCTGTAAAGCCATCCTCAGGCACTTTCTTCACCCTCTCACCCTCATTGGTAACACACCCCTTTCCTTGGGTTTCAATAACTCCATGACTTTAACTCATAGAAACACTTATGTAACCTGCCATCGTGAGCTATTTATGATGCTGCTTCCCTCACTAGAGTGTGCCCTGCTGCAGGGCAGAGGGCAAGTGTTTTCACTTTTCTATCTTCAACGTTCAGTACAAAAGTTAGTCTTATAATAGTTGGGTAATAAGGGTCGTTCTCCTAAACCCAACATAGTTGCAAAGAAAGTTTGAAAATTTGTAAGCTAATTTGCAGAAACAGATTGAGTTCTTTTATTCTTTGCAGTTGAGGCTGTGTTATTGCTGTTATGTATTTAAGCTGGGCATGCAAACAGAAGCTGGGCTCTGATTCTTCAGCAATCCCACCTTTCTGGGCAACTTGTCAGTCTGTCGGAGGCAATTTCCACTTCCTATTGGCTGCCAGCTCCATGAGGATGAGCTTTCCAGGCAAGAAGGGTCACTAGAACAAATAGCTCAGAGGCTTCCTTGCTCACTGGTGTCCCTAGGTGGAAATACATGGATGATGATGATGATGATGATGATAGTAACTTGAATGCTTGGATGGGCATTCTGGAGTCCTAAGCACTTTCCATGTTTTTTCATGTGAAAACCTCAGAACAAATACCAAAGGTTGGCATGGTTGGTATTTTTTTTTTTTTTTTTTTTTGAGATGGAATTTTGCTCTGTTGCCTAGACTGGAGTGCAGTGGCGCAATCTCAGCTCACTGCAAACTCCACCTCCCGGATTCAAGCAATTCTCCTGATTCAACCTCCCAAGTAGCTGGGACTACAGGTGCGTGCTACCATGCCCAGCTAATTTTTGTATTTTTAGTAGAGACAAGGTTTCACCATAATGGCCAGGATGGTCTCAATCTCTTGACCTCATGATCTGCCCACCTCGGCCTCCCAAAGTGCTGGATTACAGCCATGAGCCACCAAGCCCAGGCAATATTCTTATCAAGTGAAGTGTGACATGACTTGCTCCCAGTCGCATAGCTTAGGAGAGGGAGGACTGGAGCCCAGCAGCTACAGTCAAAAGCCCATACACAATCCTCAGCACTGCTTCCTGCAGCTTCACATGCGTAAGCATGTCTACACTTATGTTTAGGTGCACACGTGTGGATGAACACATAGAGTTGGGTGTGTAATGTGTGCTTGTGTGCATATGGGCAGGTGTATGCTAGGGTGTATCTGATTTGGCCTGTCCACATCAGAATATCTGTGTATGTATGCTCTTCTCTCAACTAGGAAAAACAAAACAAAACAAAACAAAACAAAACAAAAAACATCAGGGTTAGAATAGGGTCAATATTAACATGATGAAAGTTTCCCCCAGGTGGGAGGTGTTCCCCTCCTCTGGGTCTATGGCCTCTTTGTCCACTTCAAAACAATAACACATGGAGTAGAGTCTGCATTTCTTTGGGTGGGGACCCTGGCCTTACCCCAAGCAGTGCTGCAGAGAGAACTTACAGATTATGGGAGGTAAACTTCCACTAGTGAAGACTTGCTCTTCAGTGACAAATTTACATTTAAATACACCCTGTCATTTTAAATCTCAGGCACTTGGCACAATCGCCTCCCAAGAAGCAGACTGTAGCATCTGTTTCAAGCTGGGTAGCACCCAGGCTGCAGCAAGACCAGTGCAGACTCCAGGGCCCAGAGGCATGCAAGGGCATGGAAGGAGCAGTCTGGGGATATATGCAAATTTCAGTGTCAGGGGTAACTCAAATGCACCTTGAGGATAGCGCCAAGGGGCATTTTTTGTTACCAGGCCATGGGTGGAGTCCCTTGAGACAGGAATTCTCCAGGTTGGAGGTGGGACTGCAGAGTGGCTTGTTCAATCCTATTAGAGGTGAGACTGCATTGAAGGCTGCTGACAAGGCAGAGCAGCTGCTGTTTGTCTTGTAAAAACAATCGGTTGACAGTTCAAAGAGAGAAGCAAGCTTCCTCACTTTCCTATCATGCTCCCAAGTCCCTGATTTAGGGCAGAGATACCTGGTTGGTTCCATTTTTTTTTTCTTTATTGTCAGAAAGTAAACTATTTTCTCCCAGGATTTATTTTGTTTTCTTTGTTTTATTCCATTACACAAATAATTCTACTTTAAATTAATAAATAATTTTACTTTATTCAGATTTTCAGGTTAAAGATTGCTAACAATGCCCCCAATGACACTAGTGAATAGATATTTGCTACACTTCTGTTTCTACCCCTCGTACCTACTTGAAACCTCTCATTTGCATCTGTTTAAGAGCTTCATATTTTTTTAAAGTCCTTATCTGGCTTAAAAGTCCACAACCTGTCATAGCACTGAGCAATCCAGAAGAAGTTTCAAATGTTTGCTGTGGGTTTAGAGCCATGAAAAGTCTGATTGTTTTACCTATGAACACTCTCAACTCAGGGTGCGGAAACATGCTAGAAACGATGTGATAGGCAAAAACATCCAATGAAAGTTTCCACTCGTAAACTTCAGTGGACCACAGAATGATATGAAATGAACAGCCATAACGGAGGATCAATTAACAGAGCAGAGGGCCAGAAACAAGGTCTGAATCTTGGGTATGGAAGACAGTAAGAGAAACGGAAAGAACCATTATTGAATTTTGAAATTCCGAAGCAATGCTTTTGCATTATAGGAAACCTGGAGGTAAAACAACCAGAGTGTATAAAGAAGGGATTTTAAAAGTATCTGTATTTGCATCACAAATATAGAAAACAGTTACTCAGCTTTTCTTCCGGTCTTTATTCTACTCATCTGAGAATGTTAGGTCTAGGGTTGAAGGAGGGCTGTGGCCCTTGGCTGACCACATGGTGAGTAGCAGAGGGGCCCATGGCATTCATCATAAGCATGGGGAATGCATACAAATAATGCTGTTTCTCACCACTGCTATGGCTTGCATGAATTTAACTCATGCTCGATGGAGACTAAAATGCCTTAAAGCCTACGGATGCCAATCTTCAGAAAAGTGGGTGTTATGTGTTGAATTGTTACCCCCCAAAAAAGGATATGTTGAAATCCTAACCCCTGGTACCTCAAAATGTGATCTTATTTGGAAATAGGGTCTTTCATCAAGTTAAGATGAAGTCATTAGGGCGGGCTCTATTTTAATTTAACTGGTGACCTCATAAAAAGAGGAAATTTGGACAGACACATAAAACAATGGAAGGTGACGTGAAGACAGCTGTGTGATGATGGAAGCAGGAATTGAACTGATATAGCTGCAACCCAAGGAACCCCAAGGCTACCAGCTAGCACCAGAACTAGGAAGAATTGAGGAAGGACGCAGCCCAGAGCTTCAGTGAAGCTTGGCCCCGCTGACACCTTGATTTCCAACTTCTGGTCTTCAGAACTATTCAAAAATATATTTCTGTTGTTTAAAGCTATCCAGTTTGTGGTACTTTATTACAGCAGCTCTAGACAACTAGTACAATAGGATTTCCATTCCTGTCCATGTGTGAGCATTGGGCATTATTCTTCATTAGTTTTTCTTCTTTTTTCTTTTTCTTTTTTTGAGAAGGAGTCTCACACTGTCGCCCAGGCTGGAGTGCGATGGCGTGATCTCAGCTCACTGCAACCTCTGCCTCCCGGGTTCAAGTGAGTCTCCTGCCTCAGCCTCCTGAGTAGCTGGGACTACAGGTGCCCACCACCATGCCTGGCTAAGTTTTTGTATTTTTAGTAGAGATGGGGTTTCACTATGTTGGCCAGGCTGGTCTCAAACTCCTGACCTTGTGATCTGCCCACCTCAGCTTCCCAATCATTAGTTTTTCTTGGTTTGGATTTTTGATAGAGAGATCTGAGTGCATGGACATAAAAGTTTAAGATTCATGAGATGAAAGAATGCCTGGGGCGCAGCAGTCAAAGCCTGTGAGTGCAGCTGCCTGTGACAGAGACTAACTGATTTGTGTTTGTTCTACCTTTCCTCTTTCTGGGCTCACGAAGGACCTATTTCCTGGTCTACCTTAGCCTTAAGTTGGTAACAGTGACAGTTGCCTACTGCCAGGCCCAGACCTTTGAAATCTCTATGATAATTTCTCTTCTGCCACAGTGACCTTGGAGGGCAAGCATTCTATTTGGCACAGAAACAAGATTGAGGAAAAGCATCCAGTCCCCACAAAGCTTTGTGTGCATGAGAAACACACCTTGTGTTAAGCTGAGATGTTGGGCTTAATCTTTGACTTTGAGAATCCTATCCTATTCTATTACCGGCCTACTAATTGCTACCAAATGATTTAACAGGAGATCCAGGGATCTCAGAAAGCAACATTGTTGTCAACTGTAGGCAAACCTTTTAAAAGAAGTTCATATTCTAAGACCTGTCTCCTCTTTGCACCCATATTCTTGTAGCTTAATAATATCATTGCTTATAGTCCCCAGAAAGGGAAGACATTATAGTCATGTGCTTAAAAGGAACACATCTTAATGAGAAAAAGTGGATGTGGGTGGGTGTCTTAAGGAGGAAGACATCCTAAAACATGTGTTTAAACTGTTCTCCTTTAAAGCTGTGTTTTTTCACCATTGCCCATGCTCTGTTCACTGTACCCAGAACTAATAAATCATAAATCACAATTTCTGGGGTGGAGCTTAGGCATATGTAATGTTTGATTACCCTAAAGTCACACCAATGGACAGAGAAGTTGAGAAAGCTTCCTCCGGAGAAAAGTTGATCGAACACATTGACTGTCTTATTGAGATGTGTTTCTTTTAAGCACATCGCTATAATTTCTTCCTTTTCTGAATATTGTAAGCAGTGGTATTGTTAAGGTATGTTCCCAAGTCCCTAAGAGTATAGCACTGTTTACCTGCACTATCTGGAGAACAAAACACGGAAACCCTGATCACAGGCAATGCTTTGATGGCCTAAGGACAATACCTACCATCTCAGGGATGCCATGGGTAGACAAGATTCTAGCATTTTCTAACGCTTATCACATCTTCACAAAATGACCATGAGGTCATGAACATTCTCTATGTTTTTTAGAGATGGAATCTGAGTCTCAGGGAGATGAAATACCTTGCCCAAGATCGCACAGTTAGTAAGAGCTAACGTTTGAAGTTGAACCTCAGTCTCAGTCTGTCTGAAGACAAAGCCTCTAGAGGAGAGGGTAGTCCCATTGCTCTATGGGCATGATTCTGGTGGTGAACATTGGCACTGTGTTACAAATTTTTAACTTAGGAGCCCATGATATTAGTCACAGGTTAAATTTCTCCACATAGACCTGTTCCGAGAATTTTGGTGCAAAGGGTAGCCTGTTAATTGCATGGGTCCAGAGTTTTCATAATCAATAAGAAAAAAGAAGGTAAGTTTTGGTTGCAGGCTTATTGAAAGACCAGCCTCCTTAAGCACACGTTTAGCACACAAACCAACCTCCAACACCCTCCCAAATCGACTCTCTGACAATCCTAAATAGGCTTTGATGCCCTGCCTTACTTGCCTTTGAAAATGCCATTTCCTCAGCCCCAATCCCCCTCACTGATCCTTTTCCCTTGAATAATTCTTATCTTCCTTGTAGGAGTATAAGTGTTAACTTCTGCAAGAAGATGGTGGTTCCTCTTTCTTTCTCTTCCCATAGCTCACAGTCTTCTCCAGAATGACCCCTTTCACTTTGTGACCCAAAGGTCAACTGACCCAGCATCACTCAAACAGGAGGGTCTGTTTCCATAGGGCTGAGACTATGCCACATTCACCTTGATGTCCCAGGGTCTGGATTCAAGAAAAACATCGGACATAGATGAGGCCTGTGATTTAGAAAAAAATAAATAAATGATGAATCAATGGGAAGTTTGCTCTTCTGAGCTAGGCCAAGGGATTTCATGAGCCAAAGAATCCTTCCTAGTCCTCTGACCGTATTAAAAATAAAAACAACAGTGAGGTGTGTTGGGCCATTTGCTGTTAGCCTGTGGTTCATTTTATCTTGGGGAAGTCATTTGAACTTGGAGCTGGAGCCCCTGCTGTTGGCAACATATACTCTGCCCCATTAAGAGGATTCTCCCACCCCCCGTAATTACAGGGTAAATGACTTGTTAAATCCAGAGCCCTCACAATACATCTCCTGACATGCAGTTCATGTTCCTTGGGCGGTTTAATCGCACTTTCGAGTAGTACATATTTTATAGAGAAGGGAGAGTTCTCCAATTAATAGTAACTGTGATCGAAGCAGTAATGCTCATCTGCAGCCTGAACCCGCAAGAGGAGAGACTGGAAGGCCCACGTTAATTGCCACAAAGAGCTATGTCTATCTGCGGTGGTATATAAATAATAAATTAGAGGAAGGGGGGACGCTGCAGCTGTGATGGTCTTCCAGGAGGTTCGGATATTTATGTAGTGCTGATTGCTAAAAATCTTCTCCGAGTAATTATTAGTAAAAGTGGAATGTCTACATTTGTAAGGGAATTTTAATTAAAGGGAAGGTGACTGTCATTATGGGGAAGAAGTAGTGTTTGGGGATTTACATGTAGGTCCAGAACTAAAGTGTCGGGGCCTGATTGGCTCTCGCCACTGCTGCTTGGACAACGGCAGGAAGCTCAATTCCTCTGGGTTCAATTTCCCTGGTCTTTAAACCAGGGGAAATAAAGCAGTTATAAGTGCTTGAAGTTCCATTGGATAAACAAGCCCTACAGTTGAAGGCTTTTTATCTGATTCAGCTCAGGATTGCCTGATAGAGCTGGGGCACACATTCACTCTTTTGAGCCCCATTGTCTTCATGTATAACACTTACATGCCGCGATTTTCAGTTTGGCTTTCTTTGCAGCAAAGGAGACCAAGTATGCAAAAAGACGTGGAACCACTTCTGGTATATCTAGAACTTTGAAAAATATTGTGAGAACAACTTCCATCTATTGCTTCAATTTTCTTTGGTGTAGCAAATTTGGCTCTCATGACTTAGAATAAAGTAAAGCATTTTTCTGTGTACCCTCACTTTATGATCACTCTTCATTTCCACAGTAAGTATGTGACTCCTAACATTTTAATTCAGTAAGTAATTTGGGGGGAGATGTATAGATTCTTTTAAGGAGCTGATACAAGCCATGCCATATCATGTAAATATTGTACATATTTTGTGTGAAATTCCAAATGACTCAGGGAACCCTATGTTGGCCATCAAATGCCTTCTGTTAAGGACCCATGGCCTAGAGGGCTGGACTAAGGAGATTTCCAGAGCCATGTGAAGAAATGGAGAAGCAAATCGCCCCAGGTGACATACGATGCTATGATATTATGGGTAGGCTCTCTTTCCCTCCGCAGGAAGGCAAGTTAATTTCAGACTCAGCCCAGCCCTTTTGCTACATGCCAAAAAGGAAACTCATATTCCGGACATGCATCCACCCACAGATGGTCAGGGATTCTCATTTGGCCTGTGGGAAATGCTGTTCAGTCTTGTCTTCCCACTATCCCAAATATACATGGACACAGACAATCAAGATATAACAACATTTAAGGGAAAATGGCCTTTAGAAGGGAGGAACAAATTTAAACAGAAAAGGTAATGTGAAGGGAAATAGACTTCACAGAGAAAACGCATCAGCTTATCTATGATCCCTTGAGTGATTCAGTGGGATATACTGACATCAATACAAGGACAACTCTGCTGTTAAAAATTTGAGTTCTTAGAAATAAAAGCTTTAGGGGTCAGGCGCTGTGGCTTATAGCTGTAATCCCAGCACTTTGGGAGGCCGAGGTAGGCGGATCACTTGAGGTCAGGAGTTTGAGATCAGCCTGGGGAACATGGTGAAACCTTGTCTCCACAAAAAAAGCAAAAAAAAAAAAAAAATTAGCCAGCCATGGTTGTGGGCACATGTAATGCCAGCTATTTTGAAAGCTGAGGCAGAACCTGCTTGAACCCAGGAGATGGAGGTTGCTGTGAGCCGAGATTGCACCACTGCACTCCAGCCTAGGCAAAAGAGGGAGACTCTATCTCAAAAACATTGAAAAAAATTTATTTTTAATTTTTAAAAGAAATAAAAGCTTTAGGTAGTTAAGAAAATGACTGGCAGAAAAAACACAAAGATTCAGTTAGGAAACTAGAGCAGGAGTTGGCAAACTTCCTCATGGAGGACTGGAGAATAGACATTTCCAGCTCTGTGAGCCTTACTGTCTCCGTCACAATTAATCTGCTCTGCCCTTGTATAGTGAGAGTGGCCATAGATAACATATAAAGAAACAGGTATAGCTGTATTCCCATAAAATTTTGTTAACTCTGAAATTGGAATTTCATGTCACTTCTATGTGTCACAAAATATTATTCTTCTCCTGATTGCTTTTTCTTACCATTAAACAACATTAAAGCCAGGGCTGGGCGCGGTGGCTCACGCCTGTAATCCCAGCACTTTGGGAGGCCGAGGCAGGTGGATCACAAGGTCAGGAGATCGAGACCAGCCTGGCTAACACAGTGAAATCTCGTTTCTACTAAAAATGCAAAAAGTTAGCTGGGCATGGTGGCAAGTGCCTGTAGTCCTAGCTACTTGGGAGGCTGAGGCAGGAGAACGGCACTAACCCAAGAGGCAGAGTTTGCAGTGAGCCAAGATTGTGCCACTGCACTCTAGCCTGTGTGACAGAGCGAGACTCCATCTCAAAAAATAAAAATAAAAATATTAAAGCCATTACTAGCTCTTGTATACATTACTAGTTGTATAAAAAATGGGTGGTAGGCTGAGTTGAACCTGAAGGCCATAGTTCATTGACCACTTATATAAAGCATGGAGCTGAGTTGTTTAAAAAAATTCAATCTGAAATGTAGAAAGATGTGAACATGGTGAGGAAAGTGGTAAGAAAAATAGAAGCTAGATTTAGCCAAGTTTTTCTTATCACTGAAATTAAAAATGCGTACAGCTCTATATTTTAGTTCATTCATTCATTCATTCATTCACACTGCCCTAATTAACTGGAAAATAAGGAGAATGAACATTTGATTCCCCACTGTGTGTTAAAAAATAAGTTATTTTTATATCTCAACTTCCTATAAGGTAAGCATTATTTACGTTTAACCTGATACAGCATGCATAAAATAACTCAACTGAGAACCACAGCATTAAAAGAACCACAGCTAGCAGCTGAATCCAGGTCTGCATCTTTCCAAAGCCAGTTCTCGTTCTCCTTCACAATGTAAGGGTTTTAAATATTTTTGACCCAGTACTGGGTTCAGTTACTTTACTTTATCTCATCTGATATCCCAATGTAATTGAGAAAATCAGAGATTAACAGGAAAGTTCAATCCGTACAGCTGGTAAATGGCAGAGCCAGGAATAGCATTAACCATCTAAATTTACAATGGCCAGGTGCAGTGGCTCACACCTGTAATCTCAGCACTTTGGGAGGCCAAGGAGGGTGGATTACTTGAGGTCAGGAGTTGGAGACCAGCCTGGCCAACACGGTGAAACCATGTTTCTACTAAAAATACAAAAATTAGCTGGGTGTGGTGGTGTGTGCCTGTGATCTCAGCTGCTTGGGAGACTGAGGCAAGATAATTGTTTGAACCTGGGAGTGGGAGGTTGCAGTGAGCCAAGATCATGCCACTGCACTCCAGCCTGGGAAACATAGCAAGACTCTGCCTCAAAAAACAAACAAACAAACAAAAATAATCTAAGTTTACAAAAACACAAGCCAACCCACGAACCTAGAAAAGTTAATAACTTAGTTATCTAGGTGGTTTTACATCCTAATTTAACTTGCAAGGCCCTATAAATGTCAGAAACGCGCTTATATAAAAGTAACAATAGTCAACATGTTTGGACTCCTCCCCTTGGCCAGATGTCATGCTAAGAGTGTTTCATGTATCTTTTCCACAAGGGTTGCATGAGGGTAAATGCTACTACAATCCAAATTTTGCACACAGGAAACCAAGGCTCGGAGGTTAAGTGACTCAGCCTTCTGGAAGTAGCTAGTATTTATTTATTTTCTTGTTTATCATTGTCTCTCTCCTTTAGGATGTATGCTTCTTAGGGAAGGGTCACTACTGCATTTCCCCAATTTTTTGTTTTATTTATTTGTTTATTTGAGACAGAGTCTCGCTCTGTTGCCAGGCTGGAGTGCAGTGGCGCGATCTCAGCTCACTGCAACCTCTGTCTCCCAGGTTCAAGCAGTTCTCTGCCTCAGCCTCCCGAGTAGCTCAAATTACAGGCATCCGCCACCATGCCTGGCTAATTTTTGTATTTTTAGTAGAGATGGAGTTTCACTGTGTTGGCCAGGCTGGTCTCAAACTCCTGACCTTCTGATCCACCTGCCTCAGCCTCCCAAAGTGCTGGGATTACTGGTGTGAGCCACTGTGCCCAGCCAACATCATGACTTCTTAATATATCCTAAGCAAAGCAACTCATATAAGAAAAGCTTCATAAATATTAGCTACTGTTAGGATTAGTATGAGGGTACATATGGTGGTTTATGGGAGCGTGGAAGAAGAAAGACAAAGTCGTCTGCACACGATTATATGAGAATGTGTATGCTTTCAGAGGAGAAAGAAGAGAGGAGAAAGGAGGGAAGAGACGGAGGGAGGAAGGAAAAGAGGAAGGGAAGAAGGCAGACAGGGAGGGAGGGCGGAAGGAAGGAGAGAAAGAAGAGAGGGAAGAAGGGGGAAAGGAAGGAGGGAAAATAGGAGGTATGGGGGAAGGAGGAAAGGAAGAAGGGGAGGAAGGAAGGAAGAAAGGGGAGGAAAGAAGGCCGGGCGCGGTGGCTCAAGCCTGTAATCCCAGCACTTTGGGAGGCCGAGACGGGCGGATCACGAGGTCAGGAGATCGAGACCATCCTGGCTAACCCGGTGAAACCCCGTCTCTACTAAAAAAAATATAAAAAACTAGCCGGGCGAGGTGGCGGGCGCCTGTAGTCCCAGCTATTCCGGAGGCTGAGGCAGGAGAATGGCGTGAACCCGGGAGGCGGAGCTTGCAGTGAGCTGAGATCCGGCCACTGCACTCCAGCCTGGGAGACAGTGCAAGACTCCGTCTCAAAAAAAAAAAAAAAAAAAAAAAAGAAAGGGGAGGAAAGAAAAAAAGAAGGAAGGAAGGAAAAAAGGGAAGAAGAAAGAATTGTTGATTTGGACTGGTGGATAGATACACAAATAAAATATGGAAGTATCCAGATAAATTTCTAGTTTCTGAGACTTTTCATCATTCTTCAACAAGATTATATACTTATAAAATTTGTATAAGCTTATATTGAAGCTGGAAGAGTCTGGAAAACTTGTGGAGGGAGCTCATGAAATGCCCTGGGGAGATGAAATGGGTGTCACATGTGAAAGGGAATTTATTTAGTCACATCAGAGACCAGAGTTTGTTGCAGTCACTCAAGCTACCTTTGTTCAGCAGACTCTCTCTTCGATCGCTCTGTAGTCCTGCTCAGTCTTTCCGCCGTTCATTGGACCAGATGGCAGGGCCAACAGGCAGGCTGGCATGGTGGCGGGGAGACCCAGCAGGTGATGAGCCTTTGAAGTCTCTTACAGGAGGGGTGAATCAAATTGTGACAGAACTGATGCTGATTTCTCAGACAACATGGCAGCACACAGGATCACACGCACACACTCACACATATAAAAACTCACGTATACATACCTTCACATGCATGCTCACACACACTCACATACACAGACTCATACACTCAAATACCCAATCCACACTCTCACTCACACATACACATATAAAAACTCACGTATACATATATTCCCATGCAGGCTCACACACACTCACATCCACACTCTCACTCATACATACACAAATAAAATCTCAAGTATACATACCTTCACATGCATGTTCACACACACTCACATTCACAGACTCATACACACAAATACCCAATCCACACTCTCACTCACACATATTCACACATATAAAAACTCACGTATACATACCTTCACATACATGCTCACACACATTCACATACACAGACTTGTACATACAAATACCCAATCCACACTCTCACACATTCACACCTAGAAGTTCTCACATGTGCATGCTTTTACCTACCTACACGCACACTCATGCAAATACTCAGATATGCATATTCTAACTGCATACTCATGTACACACTCCCATATAGCATCATACACACATGAATATACACACACACACTCATGTACACACACAGTGACACATGCACATTCACATACACAGTCATAATACACACTTGCATTCATACATGCAAATGCTCACATGTGCGCAATCTCACTTGCATAGTCATAATACACACATGCACTCATACATGCAAATGCTCACACGTGCACAATCTCATATGCATGGTCACAATACAAACATGCGCTCATACATGCAAATGAGTCTGCACACTCTCACCCACACAATCACATTCTTATGCACTCATACCCAGACACACTCACACACACTTGAAAACGCTCAGACGTATTCATCTGCACCTATTTATCCTTAAACCTCAGAAATCATTTTACCATCGTCCACAGAGTCTATAGGACGTGCTCCGGAAACACACACCAGCCATCTCTCACAGAAAAATCCTCTTGGCTGAAGTCAGTCTTCTGGCTATGTCAGTCTACCTGCCTAGTTTAGGTTGCCTCTCTGCTGCCAGAAAAATCTTGAAGGACCAGGTCAGGGAAATTCATGGAAAAGCTAGAAAGACTTGGGGGAAGGGCCTCTAGCTGGTCAATAGCATAGCATCGCCATTTGTGCAGCAGCTATTATCCCCCGCCTTTGTATTATTCAGAAATCCATACATTGTGTTTGCCTTTTGTGTTCAGCTTCCAACAAGCCTCCCTTTGTCCCTGTCACAAAGGCCAATGAACTCTGTGTGGCAAATAAGTTTCAGGGCTGGCTGGACATTATGACTAATTGTGATGCAGTCTATATCCTTGAGACTGCAAACCGATATCAGAAGACAATGGCAGAGAGGGAGCCCATTGAGTGGAGAGAGTCCCCTAGTAACCTCCGGGGGCCGAGATGGGCAACAAGGAGGCTATTGAGGACGGCAGCCCCAGCACAGAGCCTGGCGCAGTGGAGCGGGTGGCAGGGCCACATGGCTTGGTTCGAATGCTGCTTTGTTTGTCCAACAGTGAAAACGGGCATGTTAGAATTAGTTCTGCTTATTTCTTTCCATCTTTATGGAAATATAATTGACAAGTAAAAGTTGTATCTATGCAAAGTATACAACAGGGTGATATGATATACATGTATATATTGTGTACTAATGTTTACAATTGAATTAGTTAACACATCCATCACCACTCACATTTACCATTTTTGTGTGTGTATATGTGTGTAGGGTAAGAACACTTAAAATCTTCTCTCCTATCACATTTCAAGTAAACAAGAGAGTATTGTTAACTATAGTCACCAGGCTGTACATAAGATCCACAAAAGTGACTCATCTTATATCTAAGTTTGTACCCTTAAACCTACATCTCCCCGTTTTTCCCACCCTAGGATTAGTTTCATGTAGATTGCTCAGAAACTTGGAGAAGAGAAAAACAAGACCAAAAAAAACACACAAAAAATAAACCATCCCAGGCCCCTCCACAGTCACATGCGTAACCCAGGCCTGCTGTTCACTGTAGCTTCTTTTTGTTTTTTTGTTTTGTTTTTGAGAAAGAGCCTCACTCTGTCGTCCTTGCTGGAGTGCAGTGGCATGATCTCAGATCACTGCAACCTCTACCTCTTGGTTTCAAGAGATTCTCCTGCCTCAGCCTCCTGAATAGCTGGGATTACAGGCATGCAAAACCACACCGGGCTAATTTTTTTGTACTTTAGTAGAGACAGGGTTTCACCGTGTTGGCCAGGCTGGTCTCGAACTCCCAACCTCAAGTGATCCACCCACCTCGGCCTCCCAAAGTGCTGGGATTACAGGTGTGAGCCACTGCGCCTGGCCCCACTACAGCTTCTTGATGCCGTGCCAGGAAGTCGTGCTAAATCATCATGGATATTAAAAAGGAGTGAAGGAGCTACGTGATCCATGCACATCTCACTTAACTAAAAAAATCCCTTCCACCTGGCTTCTCTCTGCCATGGCATGGCCTGTCTAGGGACCACTGTCCACCTAGGATGAGAATGGTCATCAGATCTGCCCAAATCCCCAGTGCTGAATTCCCACGGGAGAGCTGATCACTCTTCCCGCGGCAAGTAGCACTTACTTATTCACTCAGCAAATATTTATCGCATGCTTGCTGAATGCCAAGGGGAAGGCACCAGAGGAAGAGTAGTGAGTGAGAGAGGTCCAAGCCCTGCCATTTATTTTTTATTTTTAAATTTAAATAATAGCATTTATTTGAATTATTATTTTCATTTTGGAAAAAATTAAGTAGACATTAAAATGACCTTTTTTGTTTCTGTTACAAAACATCCCTGAACAACTAAGGCTGGCATACAG
The DNA here is from genome assembly GCF_024542745.1 of Macaca thibetana thibetana. Taxonomy (NCBI): domain Eukaryota; kingdom Metazoa; phylum Chordata; class Mammalia; order Primates; family Cercopithecidae; genus Macaca; species Macaca thibetana. Next base: position 23,019,447 of record NC_065597.1, on the reverse strand, counting down.
AATTCAGTTGGTCAGTATTAGGGAAAACCTGGATTTCTGAATGCAAATCAAATGTTAGATTATATTCATTTTGATGCTATTTCCAATTGAAATGGGTCACTAAGAAAATGATCATTATCATACCTTTATTTCTGTATAAAATGCACTATTTCATTTTTCTGTCCATAATTACTCATTAGATTCTTGTCTATCTTCTTATTCACATTACTACTCAGAATATGGAGAACGGAATATAGCTCAATTTCTTTTCCTATCCTATTTTTCCACCGAAGGGCAAGAAGGTTAAAAGGCCACAGAGTGACGAACGTGAGAAAATGTCAGAGACTGCTGTATTTATAGTACCTTTCTTACATGAAGCGAGGTTCTAAAGTTGAAGTCTTTTCCCAACAAAACACCAAAATATTACCAAGATTCTAAAAGTATATTCATTTTCAATAAATACCTTCAATAGTCTCCCCAGTTTTAAAACGATAATTGCACATTTTTGAGATCAGCTTATAATCTTCCCCTATAAAAGATGCAATTTCCGGGCTGTCTCAGAGTGGGCATTCCATTAGGCGAGAGATAATGCATCCAAGGACAGGTGACTACGGGTACTCAGAAAAAAAAAAAAAAGCCTGTGAAGGGGTTGAGAGTGACAAGGGGAATGACCTAGTTCATTCGGAGCTCCTGGGAGCTCCCAGCAGAGACGACTTTGAGCCAGACCCCAAGGATGAGAAGCACTACTGTGCAGGCAACTCTCTGGGGAGAGCATTAGGAGTGGAGGACTCTGAGCAGGTCGTGAGGTTGGCTGCTCTAGGATGGAGAGAAGGCCAAGGAGGCTGCAATGTGCTGGCAATGCGGAGAGAGAGTGGTAGGAAGTGAGCCTGTAGAGGTGGGGTACTAAGTCAGGTGAGGGGTCACTATCTCCCTGCACTCTGATGGACAGGTATATCTAATAATTATAATACTTCCATTATCTACTGCTTACGATCTGTGTGGCCGAGGATTAGCTGTTTGCTTTCTGAGCTCTATGTTACTTGTTTCTAAAATGGGTAAATGATCATAACCTTCTACTGGGACTAATGCCTGAAGTCCATAAAGGGACTAGCAGAGTTTCTGGTGTAAGCTCAACATGAAGCACATACACTATCACCTAATCATCAGAGCTGCTATGATTGATGGCAAAGATGGCAATAGTGTTATGTGGCTTCCACCCTCCTATCAAGCCATGCAAAATGTTAGACAGAGCAGAAATTCATGGGGTTAAACAGACCTTCTTAGGTCTCCAGCAGACTCTGGTGCTGCAAATAAAGAGACATGAAGTCAACAAAGGAGGAGTATTAGTCTGTTCTTGGATTGCTATAAAGAAATACCTGAGACTGGGTAGTTTATAAAGAAAAGAGGTTTAATTGGCTCACAGTTCCACAGCTGTACAGGAAGCATGGCAGCATCTGCTGCTAGGAGGTTCTTAAGGAGGAATGAATAGTGGAAGGCAAAGTGGGAGCAGGTGTCTTACGTGACAAGAGAGCAACGCGGGGAGGCGAGATGCTACACACTATTAAACAACCAGCTCTCATGAGAACTCTCACCATCATGAGAACAGCGCCAAAGGGACTGGGCTACACCGTTCATGAAGGATCCCCTCCCACGATTCTATCGCCTCCCACCAAGCCCCACCTCCAAAGCTGGGGATTCCAATTGAACATGAGATCTGGGTGAGGACACAGATCCAAACCATATCAGAAGGGTCACAGACAAATGGGAAAAGTAGACAAAAATGTTAGCAATATTAATAAAATGTAATGGAGGGAGTGCAAGGTGCTAGGCAGCTCCAAGGAAGGCACCAACCCAGTCAGAAGGAACATTCCTGGGAGCAGGTCACAGTTGGCTGCAGCAGGGAAATTCTTAATGGGTGTGAACCAGGCAGAGCAGTGAGCAGATGGGAGGTCTCTGCTCTGCCTGGTTCACACCCACTAGAATTTCCCTGCTGCAGCCAACTATGCTCACATAGAGCAGGCTCCATGTGCAACATGTTCAAGGGCAAGAAGACCTGGGCACTCTTGGTGCTCCCATGAGCCTCCTGGCAACATGGTCAGCTGGAATCTGAAGAATAAAGGGCTGGTGACAAGAAATAGGGCAGAAGACATCCCAAATACGAAGCCCATCTGCAAAGCCAGGATGCACAGCAAAGAAAGCTCTTGCCTATCCCAGCGTTCAGTTATAGGAAACAACAAACTTCCCTTTTTGCTAAAGCCAGTTGGAATGTGCATTTTTGTCATTTACCACCTAAAAGATTCTTGCACTCTTTTCCTATCCTATTTTTCCACTGAAGGGCAAGAAGGTTAAAAGGTCATAGACTTCTGAATGTGAGAAAAATGTGCTAACAAAAATATTAGCAATATTAATAAAATGTAATGGAGGGAGTGCAAGGTGCTAGGCAGCTCCAAGGAAGGCACCAACCCAGTCAGAAGGAACATTCCTGGGAGCAGGTCACAGTTGGCTGCAGCAGGGAAATTCTTAATAGGTGTGAACCATTAATGTCAGAGACTGCTGTATTTTTTGTGAATCTTTACATAAGATCCACAAAAGTGCCAGGAAAAGTAGGAGGCTTTGCAGAGCAAAACAACAAGCACCCCAAATTCAAGTGCAACCCACTCAGGGCTCCAGAGCCCTTGGCCGATGTCTAAAGAATCATCAACTAGCTAATCCAGTTTTCAAAAATTAATTACACAGAATACTGTGTCAAATAGATGGGCACGGTGTATGATTCTTTCTTTCTGGCTTTTAAAAATTACATCATGTATCTCTCCTGAATTATTGCATTTTGCGCTGGTCTCTAGAACCTCCTATCTTGCCCACCTTTGGAATCCAGCTATAGTCTGGGCATAGAATCATAGCTGGGCAGTGAAAGAAAAGTTGGAAATTAAGAGTGACTTAGGATTTTAGGATTTTTGGTCTGAGCAATGGGGTAGTGGTTAGTGCCATTAACGTAGAAGAAGGAAATTGGCAGAGGAAGAGTTTGGAATGTTGGGAGATGAATGCTCACATAGAGCAGGCTCCATGTGCAACATGTTCAAGGGCAAGAAGACCTGGGCACTCTTGGAAGTCTATGGCCTTTTAACCTTCTTGCCCTTCAGTGGAAAAATAGGATAGGAAAAGAGTTTTGGTTTGGATACATTGTGTTTGAGATGCCTAGTGAAGAAGTTGAGGGAGTTGTTACATTGACAGATCTGGAATACAAAGAAAAAGACAGAGTTGGAGCTATAACTGAGAGGAGAAACAGTATATAGATGGCATTTAAAAGCTGGAGTACTTTTGGAAGAAGTGAGCCGTCCACTATGTGAAATGAAGCTGAGCCATTGATCATTGACTAAAAGTAATCCAGATAATTGACCACTGGACTTGGCAAGATGTAGGTCTCTGGTGACCTTAACAAGAGCTGTGTAGGTGGCATATGGAAGGAAGGAAAGTTGAGGAAGGGAAGAGCATGGGTTTTTATAACCCTGTAGTATTTTTCATGTCAAAAGGGCAGAGAAATTGGGCTGTAGCTGAAGGGCAATGTGGGAGGCCTTTTATCACTGAGTTTGAGATCGGCCTTTTTTTTTTTTTTTTTTTTTTTTTTTTTTTTTTTTTTTGAGATGGGGTCTTGCTCTGTCACCCAGGCTGGAGTGCAGTGGCACCATCTCTGCTCACTGCAACCTCCGCCTCCCAGGTTCAAGCGATTGAGATGGGTCTTAAATGAATGAATGAAACTCTGCATAGATGGATGAATGAACCAACTATCCAAGTCTTAGGTAAAAGTGCAAATCTAACTTCCTGATGATGTACCCCCAGACACACAATGCTCTGGCCTCACGGGTTCTACACAATGAATTGTTTGGCATTGGCTTATCAAAGAGACCTTTCATTTCTCAAATGCCCTCATGGAAAAACAGCCATAAATATTTTTTTCAGGATCGAGGATATTTCCAGGTGTTTCCTGGATGGTCCAGGTGGACGTATGAAAGTACTTCCCAGGGAGGCTTGGTACTTTCCTTGTTGGTCAGGCTAGGTCCTGAGAATTTCTGTTGGAGGGAAGAGGCATAAGGCTCCAGTTTTGAGTCTAACAATATATACAGTGGCTCACTGAGATAACTTTTAGGAGAACAACCAGACTTGATGTCAACGTTGTTTCCAACAATCCTGCCTTAATTTTTTTCCCTGTAATATCCTTTTTCTTTTGCTTAAAAGAAAATAGAAAAGAAAAAGAAACCCAATAAATAAAAACATGCAAAAACACGTCTATTTATTGAATTAGCCCAAAGCAAACAACATCAAATCATGTGGGTGGTCTATCCTACCATCTATTATTTTTGTGGGTTCTAAGATTTTTACTCCTCTGTGCCTGAATAATGTTCTTGGAAAGCTGCCTCATTAATAAACCACTCTGGTGAAGTTTCACAGGCATAGAATAATGAATAACAATTAGGGACATTTAAAAAGTAATATTTTTTTCTGCAATTTGAAAATTGATTTATGAATTTGAGGAGCCTCCAATTTCATTAAATAAGTGGTTTCTTCAATTGAGTCCTTGTGCCAGTCTTAAAAAAAAGCCCCCCTGAAAGCTGGCAAACTAGTTAAGTTTTCTTGCCAGTTCATTGATTTTGATAGAAAAGAAATTTTTGACATTTAACATCATTTGATTATATGCACAAGGAAAGTCCAGAGTCATTCTCACCTAGATAATTATGACATGGAAACCATTTATCCAACAGTTTGGGATCATCAACTGTTCTCTCAAGACTATTTTTCTAAGACATTTGGTCAAATTTTCTAGTAAGTATGATCTTGAAAATTCATAAAAGAGGGTATCTAAAGCCAAAGAAAGACCTGAGAAGAGAAAAAAAGAAAAAAAAAGAGGGCACAGTGTGCATTTAGAAAATTATTAGGAAACGATAAATAGAGAGACAGAGGTTTGGCTTATCAGATTCTTTCCAAAACTGTGCCGAATCACCACCTCTGGAAGACTTCCTTGATAATGCTGACCAATTTGTATCATTTATTTAGTACACAAGTCCTATGATCGCATAGCTTGGACAAATAATTCATCTAAGATATATTTATTGATCATTTACAATGCTCCAAGAACTGAAATGTGCTCTAAGGACAAAGAAGTAGATAGAATATTTTACCAATTTATAAAATTCTCAATTTAGGCCAGGCATGGTGGCTTACCCCTGTAATCCAAACACTTTGGGAAGCCGAGGCGGGTAGATCAGTTGAGGTCAGGGATTCAAGATCAGCCTGGCCAACATGGCTAAACCCCGTCTCTACTAAAAGTACAAAAATTAGCCAGGTATTGTGGCGGGGGACTGTAATCCTAGCTACTTGGGAGGCTGAGGCAGGACAATTGCTTGAACCCAGGAGGCGGAGGTTGCAGTGAGCCAAGAACACACCACTTCACTCCAGCCTGGGCAACAGAGCAAGACTCCATAAAAAAAAAAGAAAAGAAAAGAAAAAAAAATCCTCAACTTAGACTCTAGAATAATAGAAGAGTCAAAAGGGAAAAAATGAAATGAAAACAGATAAGCGTCTACCCCTTCTACTTCTCACTTGTTATTATGACACAGAGATAAATTTGTTTTCAGTAGGATTACCTATAGTAAACACAGAGAATATTTTTTTCTTTTACTTTAGGTTTCTTCCCTGACATATCCATATAATGCTTCTTAATTGGCTTCATTCTTGAATCAATGATGTTAAACCACAAAGTCCACAGAACGTCTCAAGCATTTTATGGAGAACAGCAACTGCCAAGCAGCAAATCCCAAATCTGGGCTAATCACTTATTCTTCAATGTATTGAGCTCTCACCTAGAGTCACTGGTTCTATTTAGCTCTATGTGTCAAGGAAAACCATAGGATTGATCCTCATGCATCAGGCAAAATCTTAGCTAAAATAATATCCAACTGCTCTCAGAGGGCTGTTTTCTCAGAGAGATGCAAAATATTTCAACATCGCAAAGCCAATCATGTTATTTAGAATTCTTTACATTTACCTCCATCTCCTGAGTTAATTCTTAGAGAATCATGATTTCGGTTTGCTTCCTCGTATTAACCATTTTAGATTTTTATTTTGAGTTTTACCCTTGGTCAGCTATCCAGATCTGGATATCAGAATATATACCCTCAACAGCTCCTCCATGCAAATATTTGAAATTAAGAAACTCCAGGAATTAGTTTTTCTAGCACCTGAAGTCAGGCAGACCAAGGAGCCACCTCTCAAGCCAAGGGATTTATGACTATGGTCACATATGAAAGTGCCTGGATTATTGACTAAATTAGTCTGGGGTGAGGTGGGTCTCTGTTTCTTTACACTTTACACTTTTTCTAGGTGATTCTAATGCAGTGGATCTCAACCTTGCCTGTTTTAAATATCTCAATATGCAGTGTGTACAGTACATTGACTATATGAGATCCCCTGGTAGTTGGACCCAAGCATCAGAATTTTTAAAAAACTGTCAGTGATTCTGATGTATCATCAAATATGGAGGAAAAATGCCCTAACCCTCCTGCTTAATAGGTGTGTAATCTTCGTGAGTGGTTTAACCTGATTTTGCTCAGTCCACTTACTAATCTCTAAATTGGGGATAATGGTCATTCCTGTTTTACAGAGTGTTGTAAGGATTGTAGGAAATAATTTATGTGAAGTATTTCATAGTGTTCAGTACATAATAAATGCTTGATCAATAAAATTGTCATTGATTTATTGTTATTGATCAGTTCAGTTGCCATAAGACAATACTATAGACTGAGTGACCTGAACAACAGACATCTTGTTTTCTCACAGTCCTGGAGGCTGGAAGTCTAAGATCAGGGTGTGAGCATGGTCAGGTCCTGGTGAGGGCTCTCCTCCTAGCTTGCAGACGGTCACCTTCTTGCTGTGTCCTCACAGGGCAGGGAGATATATATATATATATATATTTTTTTTTTCTTTCTCTTCTTAATAAGGCCATAGTTCAATCAGGTTAAGTACCAGCCTTTATGAACCCATTTAACCTTAATTATCTCCTAAAGGCCATAGCTCCAGATATAGTCACATAGGAGGTTAAGGCTTCAACATAGGAATTTTGCTAGGACACAATTCAGACCATAAAAATTATCATTAATATCTATTTCCAGAGGACTTCTGTTATGGTGATTGTCTCAATTTGCCCAGGATGTTTCTGGTTTGGGCATATAATGTCCAGTGTCCCAGGAAACTCCTGTTGCTCTCAATACCAAATCCATTCACCCAAAGACCCAAGCTAAAATCCTTAGCCAGTCTAGAGTCTTCCTTCACATCTATCCTCTGCCATCTGATCAATTACCGAATCCAAGCAAATCTAATGCTTATAAACTATCTTTGTTTTGCTTCCATATGTCCATTCTTACTCTTGCTTCCATTGGTTACTTTCTCATTATCTCACATCTGAACCATTACAGAATCCTCTAAATCAGTTTCCCTTCACCGTAAACCAAACTTGGCCATGAGTCAGAATCTCCTGAGGACTTGTTAAAACACTCATTGCTGCTTGTCTGCTCCCTCCTGTTTTCTGATGGGGAAAGTCTGGAGTGGGGCCTCTGAATCTGCATTTCTAACAGGCCATCCTGATGCTTTGGGGCCCTGAAATTTCGGCTTCAGAGCAGAGTGGCTGGTGGTTTTCACTCTGCACATCCAGAGCCATTGGGGAGATGGAGCCTGCTGGAGATTCCAGAAGCACGTGGGTCATGCAGTAATGACACATTCCCATCCAGGGTCCTTTTGTGGACGGCAGAGCTCCACATCAGCAGGAAAGGCCTGGCACCAGGCTAGCTTATTGTCAAGTGACCTGCTCAGCTGTGAACTCTTTTTATCCTATCCTAGTTCCTGTTCACAACAGTTACTCCTAATGTAAAACGCTGAGTCAGTGACTCTTAACAGACAGTTAGGTTGGGACATCCTGACTTATGATTTGGGCTGCAGCATTATCCGTCATGCTCACGACCTTGGCATACTCCAAACTCTTCACCAACCCACGAGGTAAAGTGAATGTCTCCAAACAACTGGGAAATTGCACCTCCTAAAACTCTTCACCTGATATTAACATATTTATTCACACTGAATCACTTCTGGATTCTCTTTATTCATTTTCCATTCATTCATTTGTTCAGTAACTATTTATTGTGGCTGCTTTGTGTCAGGCATGAAGAACACAATGATGAGGAAACTCAGAACCTCTTCTAAATTCTATGAGGTTTTGAGTCTAGGGAAATTTCTCCACGTCTGAAATTTGAACAGAAACTCAACTGTCCTGTTTCTGTTATTTTCTAATATGTATGGAACAGAGCATCTCCCCTTCTGCTCATAAGCCTCCACATAAACAATTTGACAAAATCCTGAAGTCTCCACCTGCTGCTGTGTTCTTAAGATATTGTCACACATGCTCTCACATGCACACATCTCTCATGGCACTTATTCACCAGTATTTCTTTGGTGAAGCTTCCATCAGTTAATTATATAAGTTATTGTCACTGGGTAACAAATTGCCCCAAAACTTCTGAGCTGAAAACAGCACACACTGTTCTCTCTCAGTTGTTGTTGTTGTTGTTGTTTTTTGCAATAGGAATCTGGGTTCATTTTATTGATTGGCAATGACTGTCCAACAGTTAATTCCACCATAAGGCTTTATATATTTTAGTCACATATGTAGGTATAGATAGAATCTTCTAAAATTCTAGAAGAAATGAAGTAAATAAGCCAAGGCCCTGGAAAGAATTGGTTACACCATGGGAAAGGTGGCAGATCTGTGAGAAGACAGGTATTCAATCTATTACATGTTAGGCCATATCCTTACTTCTTTGAAAACTCAAGGTTTGCTAATGGACTCTTCTTATATTAAATTGGCCTTAAGATTTCTTTCTAAGAGAGGAGTATGAAAATCAGCTCTAATTAACTTGGGGGATGTAATTTGCTGAGAGCTGGCTCATGGACATGGTGGCTCCCAAGCTGTCTTGATGAATCAGCAAACCATTGAATGACTCAGCACATCTCTCATAATGAGCTTGGAGATATCCACTTTCCAAGTAAAAACCTTGTCTCAATTGCTATTCTCTCATAATATACAGGAGTCAGAATATGAGGTCAACAATGGGGTCAGAAAATGAGAGTCCAAAATTCAGAAATATTTATCTGCTACTATAGTTTAGCACTGGTAAATGTGATATTTAAAGCACCCAGGCCCAATGTGAGCATTAAGGCATGGAATTGAGTTTATAGGATGCAGGAATGACATACAAAGCAGGGTTATTAGTGGCTTTCTTAGTGTGATAATATCAACTGGTGAACACTTCCCAGGATCCATTCCCACTGACAAGAACTTATCAGTGCACATATTGATTGGGGATTTATCTGTACCATCTGTGGCTCTGGAAACTAATGATTTGGGCCTGTGTTTCCTCCAAAGGTGAAATACTGAGAAGCCCCCTGTGGATGTGTAGGAAGCTCACACTGATAACTTCTTGTACTCAGGCCAGTATTGCAAAATATTTTGTAGGGTAGTTTCTGGGCTGCTGGCTTGGACTGAGAATGTGCAGGGACTGCATGTCCTAGAATCAGAAATGGTGACCTCTTAGCCCAGAGATTCACATGGTCTTGATAGTTGAAAGAATTCCATAAAAGATGGCGCCCACAAATTCAGCACCAAAAGAGCACAAAATATGAACATTTACCCACATGTTTTTGCCTAAAAGGCTGTTTAGGGCCTTAGAAAGTTTCTGGGGCAGTCGTCTAGATTTGGGGGCTCTACCTAGAACCTTCTGCAAGAACTATTTCAATGCCCTGCACGAACATTTCATGAGCTGAATTGTTAAGGGCCCTTTGAATGACTGAGTGAGGCACCACACACATGGGATTAAAGAGAATGGAAACTAGCAAGTGAATGATGATATTTAGCAAAGACAGCCCTGTCAAAGCACCATGAGAGGATGAGATGAGAAAATGTAAATCTAGCATTGATGGCTGTGTGTATAAACATTTCAGGGTACAACTTGGAATTTCTGAGATAGGGTCAAAGTAGTGAAATAAGGAACAAGTAAATGCTATATTAGTTTTTTTTTTTTTTTTTTTTTTTTTTTTTTTTGAGACACAGTCTTGCTCTGTCGCCCAGGCTGGAGTGCAGTGGCATGATCTCAGCTCACTGCAACCTCTGTCTCCTGGGTTCAAGTGATTCTCCAGCTTTAGCCTCCTAAGTAACTGAGATTACAGGTGTGTGCCACCACACTTGGCTAGTTTTTGTATTTTTAGTAGAGATGGGGTTTCTCCATGTTGATCAGCTGGTCTCAAACTCCTGACCTCGTGATCTGCCCACCTCAGCCCCCCAAAGTGCTGGGATTACAGGCATGAGCCACCATGCCTGGCCAACATTAATAATATCAATACTGAAAATGCACACAATTTATTGAGAACCTATTATGGGAACAGGCCTTGGGCTAACTTCTTTATCTGTGTATTACATATCCAAACCGGCATTATGTCAGACAAATATTAATCTCCCCATTTTAAAGGTAAGCAAATCAAGCCTTGGAGAGGCTAAGAAGCTTTCTCAGGATTAAGCACCCACAAGTGGTGAAGCTGGGATTGAACTCAGTTGTATTTGACACCAAGGCCGAATTCAAGAACACCACTGAGCCATAGAATGTTTTGGAAATAATAGTGTTATTTCGTTCAATGAGTGTAAATGGGAATTCCTGAGTGTGATTTTTGTCAGAGATTTACTAGCTTCCTGCTTGAATATTCCAATAACTGGATGGGTGCTTCTTCTCAAGGTAGCCCAATTTACTATGGGATGGAAGAACATATTTTAGAGTTCTTATTTTAGTCCAGATAGATAGACAGACAGATAGAGATATGGTTTGGCTGTGTCCCCACCCAAATCTCATCTTGAACTGTAGTTCCCATGATCCCCACATGTCATGGGAGGCACCCAGGGGGAGGTAATTGAATCATGGGGGTAGTTATCTCCATGCTGTTCTCATGATAGTGAGTGAGTTCTCACAAGATCTGATAGTTTTATAAGGGTCTTTCCCCCTCCTTCACTCTGTACTTCTCTTGCCTGCCACCATGTAAGATGTGCCTTTGCTTCTCCTTTGCCTCCCACCATGATTGTGAGGCCTCCCCAGCCATATAGAACTGTAAGTCCATTATACCTCTTTCCTTTTTAAATTACCCAATCTTGGGTATGTCTTTATTAGCAGCATGAGAGCAGACTAATACACATAGACAAATAGATAAACAGGTAGGTACCCTGCAGTGACCACTGCACATATCTGTTGAACTTGAAAAAATGCATATGTTCATGCCTTTAGAAGACCAGATATCTGTTCTATGGAAAGTGCACCTGAGGGGATGTTGAGGCATATTCCAGCTTAAGAACTTATTTATTCCGATGGGTTGGCAAACTCTGGGCAGCAGCCAACAGCCAAATCTGGTTTCCCTTTTCTCTCTTTTTTTCCATATCTGTTTTTGTAAATAAAGTCTTATTGAATACTAGCCATGACTACTTATTTATGTATTATCCATGGTTTCTTTCGCAGTACAGTGGGAAGTGTTGAGTAGCCTTGACAGACACTGTCTGGCCCACAAAACCAAAAATACTTACTACTTGGCCCTTTACAGAACAAATGTGCTGCCCTCTGTTCTAAAGCAGGAGTGTTTATAAAACAAACAAACCAAAAACACCTGGAGATGTTATTAAAAATGCAGATGTTGGAGTCTCACCCAAACCTACTGACAATAAATTGGGGGAGAGCTTTCCATGCATTTGGAAGAGAACATCAGAGATTCTAAGGCAGGAAAGAGCGTGGTTTATTCATTGGCCAGAGAGGTTCTCAGTGGTGCTTGAGCAAAGAGAAAAAGGATAGGGCAGTAAAGTTGCATTGGGTGTATCACACAGGACCTACTGAGCTTTGGAAGATCTCTGAACTCTATTGCACTTATTGAAAAAAGTGAAGGGGTTCAAAGTAAGGGACATAATATGAACACATTCCTGTTTTAATAGGATGACACCAGCTGCAGAAGGGAGAACAGATTGGGGAGAGACAGGAAAGCACACAGATGACCCATAAATACCTCTCTATGCCCTAGTTCACTAACTAAGATAACTTGGACTAGGCTGCCCCATGTCATATGTCTGGGCAAAAAGTTCAACTGGATTTCATGGAACGAATGAAGAAATATGAGCTCTGGCCTGCAAAGAAAATCTTATCAGAAAGAGGTGAAATTGAGAAGGACTTTAAAAGATGGGTGAGGCCAGGCCTGGTGGCTCACGCCTGTAATCCCAGCACTTTGGGAGGCTGAGGTGGGTGGATCACAAGGTCAGGAGTTTGAGACCAGCCTGGCCAACATGGTGAAACCCTATCTTTAATAAAATAATATAAAAAATATCTGGGCATGGTGGCACGCACCTGTAGTTCCAGCTACCTGGGAGGCTGAGGCAGGAGAATTGTTGGAACCCGGGAGGTGACAGAGGTTGCAGTGAGCCGAGATGGCGCCACTGCACTCCAGCCTGTATGACAGAGCGAGACTCCATAAAAAAAAAAAAATGTGGATACCCGAGAAAAATCAAGTGGTGGTGTTGTTTTTTTTCCTATCCTACTACATTCCAATTCAGGAAGTGGTCTAAAAAACATGGTAAATAGGCAATAATTCTTTATAAAAACTCTTGAATTGCTATTTCCTTTTCTTGGCAAAATAACCAACATTATCAATCTTACGCTTGTTTAATCTTTCAACATTCTTTCTCCAGCCCATTGACTTTTGCTTTAAAAGTCTGCCATTTTGAGTGTTTTACATTAATTCATTTCCAATAATAATTACCAGTGGAATGTTTACTTTGCTTGCTAATGTTTATAGTTTCTCTGATGGGCTAATATTTGTTATTCTTTATTTAAAACCTATTATTAGGACATGCCTGCTTGAAACTTTTGGGTATTTTGTTTTATTCTAAAGCATGCTGTGCTTCATACTATGGATTACAGGCGTGTGCATATGAGATGTGAATACACACGTATATAATATACATGATGGGAGATGAGATTTGCTTTAGATACAACTAATAGGAATATTCATCTTTATTCAATACCATCTACTTGACCCAAATAAATTATGATAGTAAATGCAATTGCTGACCCTTCAGGATTCAGTTCTTTGTGTTGGAATATAGGGACATTTTTGCCCAGAGAAAAGGTGGATTGGCAGGTGACTCTTTTATTTCGTTGTTCTCTCTTCTTCCCCATTATGTAAGATAAGCAACACCACTTTGAATGGTTTGATCACAAATTTTAAGGGATTGCCAAATAGGTGGTATTAATACCTTCTGGAAAAAATATATAGTCTGTGACATCCCACGAGCTCCATGAGGAATGCACTTCAAGGTGGAGGAGAGATATCCTACAGGATGCTTTATTGATGCATCACATTTATAAAGTTTAGAAAAAGCTCAGTATTCAAGGCACAGAACCCAAGGGGTATTCCACACAGGAGAAAGGAATTAAAGAGAGGACAGAGGATGAAGCTGGATGGTGGATGCTGCTGACCCGGCTGGGCTCCGGGGCTCCTTGCTGAACATGCTCACTGCTTTGGGATGGGTGGAGGCTGCTCAAAACCCCTCTTGGCAGCCATGGTGAGAAAGGAAAGGAAGGTTGAGGAAGGCCATGTGGGAAGGTACTCATTCCCTGTGAGAAAATGGTGACTGGAAACAGCTTTCGTCCTGGCCAAAGGATGCACCAAAAGACACTGAGCAAGTGTCATAATTGTGGCCAGGAAACATCTGGCTGGATCAGGAAATGAAAGGAATTTTAACATAGGTACATTTGTGGTGACAGTGGGGTGGGGTCCAGTAGTATAAAGACATTTTAACGTTGGGGGGAGGAGATATAAGTGAAAAAATAAGAAAAGAAAAATGTCTAATAACCTGTGTTCTTTTTTAAAACGTTGTAAACAGTCTTTTTTTAATCTTATTTATTTAGCTTGGGTAGGGTTTACATCAAGTATATTACGAATGCTGAGATAGAAGACTACAGAGAATACATTTCCAGGGAAAGGCCAAAGAAAAAAGCCAACCAGAGTCTTCTGGAAGAGATATCTCAAACTTAGTTTTTCTGCAAAACTATTATCAGAGTCCACTTGGGAAATGGCAGATTAGATGCCTAATTAACATATGGCCCTGTAGTTATACTTGATGGCTACTCTCCAGTAGGAAAGAAAACATCTTCTTCAAAATATTTTAAAGATTGCTGAATCAGATAAGAGACTTTAAAAAAGGATTAAACAATTCAAAGTCGAGGAAGCAAAATGGAGATTAGGGGTGGGTGATTTGGATGCTTTCAAGTACATAGGAAACAGCGGGAGATATCAGGAAGGCATCAGAGCAATTTAATAAGTCAGGAGTCAGAAGACCCCATCTGGGGAGGTTTGTATCTCCTCCTAATTTGATTTATCCCTGACCATTCTTCTCCCCACTCCCCATCCCTCTAAAACACTTCCAACTGCATTGGCTTCATGCGTTCATTTAGGGGTAGTTTAAAAGCACGAGAGAAAACAATGAAGAAGGAATCGAACAAGATAATAAAGAGAAAGTTTTGGTTTTTGTTTGTTTGTTTCTTTGAGGCAGGGTCTCACTCTGTTGCCCAGGATGGAGTCCAGTGATAAAATCACAGCTTACTGTAACCTCAAACTCCTGAGCTCAAGCCATCCTCGCACCTCAGGCTCCCGAGTAGCTGGGTCTATAGGTGCATGCCATCATGCCCGGCTAATTTTAAATAATGCTTTGTAGAGATGGTGACTTGTTGCCCAGGCTGGTCTTAAACTCCTGGGCTCAAGCAATTCTCTTGCCTGGGCCTCCCAAAGTGCTGGGATTACAGATGCGAGTCATTGCACCCTGCCAAGAGAAAGTTTTAAAGATATAGAAGCAGAAATGTTTAGTAGCTTGCATTTTTTAAAGGTTTCAATTTTGGATTCTGTGGGCAAACAGGTTCAGAAAGTAAACCATTAGGTGAGAACAGCCCCAACACCAGGGAGTCGTGGAAACGAAATGGGTGAGTGATATTAAGCCTTTAAAGTGGGATTAGAAGAGGAGACAGTTGAGATCACATCATTTTCAACTCTGAGCTCTGGGCCAGGTTTCACAAGGCCCCGCATGAGCACCTGCAGGAGTTGGGCCTGGATTTTCTGAGAAGGAGGGGCGGAGTTGCAGGTGAAAGTACAATTCAGCCAGGACTGAGAACTCTCCTTTAAATCATGAACTCCTTGAGAACAGGGTGTCTGTGTTTAACCTAAATCTTGATAACTTCAAGACTTAATTCACTGGCTGAAAGACAAGGCATGCTCACTCCATATTAGTTGAACTGAGTGTCCCTGAGTGTGCCTTGCACACAGGTCAATAAATCCTTTCACAAGGACATCTGTGGAATCAACTCAGAGGGGAAGAGCCTGGACTTGTTGCTGCCTTCTCTTTGCCTTAGTTTCCTCTTTGGTAAAATGAAAGTAACATGGCCCAGTGCGTTGGCTCATGCCTGTAATTCCAGAACATCAGAAGCCGGGGAGGGAGGATCACTTGAGCTCAAGAGTTGAAGACCAGCCTGGACAACATAGGGAGACACCATCTCTACAAAGAATACAAAAATTAGCCAGGTGTGTTGGCAAACGCTTGTAGTCCCAGCTACTTGGGAGGCTGAGATGGAAGGATCTCTTGAGCCCTGGAGGTGGAGGCTGCAGTGAGCCAAGGTGATGCCACTTCACTCTAGCCTGGGAGACAGGGCAAGACCCTGTCCCAAAAAAATGAATGAACGAATGAAAGAAGGAAGGAAGGAAGGAAGGAAGGAAGGAAGGAAGGAAGGAAGGAAGGAAGGAAGGAAAGAAGGAGAGAGAGAAAGAGAGAGAGAAACAAAGAAGGAAGAAGAAGAAGGAGGAGGAGGAAGGGAAGGAAGGCAGGAAGGAAGAAGAAGAAAAAGAAGGAGGAGGAGGAGGAGGAAAGAAACAAAGAAGGCAAGAAAGAGAGAGAAAGAAAGAGAAAGAAAGAAAGATAAATAAAAGAAAGACAGGCAAATAAAAGAAATCAAGCTACTTGGTAAGACTCTTATGAGAAATAAGCCCACGGTCAGGTCTAACCTGGTGAAAGAAACAGCACACAAAGACAGTTCGTTTAGCCTTTTTTTAATGTCTCCCTCAGATCAGGAAGGGTCTGCTAGAAAAAACTGAAGGGTTTTCTGATGCAGAATCAGCTTGATTTGTGTGAGAAAGCCAAACGTGAGATATTGGGTGAGATCCAAATGGTCCACAGTTAAAGCCCTCTGTCTCCAAGCACGGAGGCTGCATCCTGTTGGGGGTAAGGCAGCCTGGGGGGGTTGGAGAGGATGTTGGAGGTGGGGGGACAGGTGCCAAGGAAGGCCATAATTCTATCAAAGGATTGATGGAATATAATGTGGCCTGAGGACATGAAGCCAGTAGTGGGTCTCCCTCAGAGCAATGGCAGCCACGCTGTCTGGCTGACGCTAGTCCAGGATGTTCCCGCTGCTTCTGCTCACTGAACCCTGGGGTCCCCCTTTTTGTTGTTGTTGTTATTTGTTGGTTGATTGGTTGACTGGTTTGTGAAATAGGACACAGGGAAACCTGGCTAAGGTAGCACTCTGTGAGTGATTTGAACAGGCCTGCCTGTTTAGGGCATTAAAATCTTTTTCTTTTTAATTTATTTTTTATTATTATTATACTTTAAGTTCTAGAGTACATGTGCATAACGTGCAGGTTTGTTACATATGTATACTTGTGCCATGTTGGTGTACTGCACCCATCAACTCATCAGCACCCATCAACTCGTCATTTACATCAGGTATAACTCCCAATGCAATCCCTCCCCTCTCCCCCCTCCCCATGATAGGCCCCGGTGTGTGATGTTCCCCTTCTCAAGTCCAAGTGATCTCATTGTTCAGTTCCCACCTATGAGTGAGAACATGCGGTGTTTGGTTTTCTGTTCTTGTGATAGTTTGCTAAGAATGATGGTTTCCAGCTGCATCCATGTCCCTACAAAGGACACAAACTCATCCTTTTTTATGGCTGCATAGTATTCCATGGTGTATATGTGCCACATTTTCTTAATCCAGTCTGTCACTGATGGACATTTGGGTTGATGTGACAGAAACCCTGCTAGGTGTTTTACATACTTTATCTTGTTTAATTCTCTAACAGGTAATATTAGTTTCGTTTGAGAAAACTGAGATCTAGAGAGATTAAGGGATTGTGTTCCCCCAAGGTCAACCAGCCAGAGTGTGGAAGTCAGGATTCAAACCCAGCGTGAAACTTCAAAGCCTGCCTCTGAGGAAAAAGACAGAAGGGGAAATTGGGCTACAAACCGGGTTTCTGTCACATGACAAACTTTCAGGAAATGCTAGCTGTTACAACTCTTCTCCTAGCCGGGAACGTCTTCCCCAAGGTTTACATGTGGCTTGATCGCTTGCTTCCTTTGGGGCTTTGCTCAAAATCCTGAAAGCTGCTTTTCATGAGTGAGGTCTTGCATGATCATTTGTAAAACACTGAATTTCATGTCTGCCCCAGTACTATTTCACTCTGTCCTCTGCCTTATTTTTCTTTATGTGATGCCCACAGTCTCAGACTAATTCATCTGTCTATTCATCTACCCACCCATTAATCCATCACCTGCCCATCCATCCATCCATCTCCATCCATCCATCCATCTCCATCCATCTTGCTGTCTAGCCAACCATCCCTCCTTCCATCCATCATTCATCTAGCTAGCTATAGCTATCTTGTCTCTATCTTCTCTCTAGAACATAAGCAGAAATGAGGGAGGACTATTCATCTGCTTTTTCTCTCCTCTGCTATATCCATAGCACTTAGTAGACACTAAATAATTATTGAATGGCTTAATGCATAGTATTATTATTTAAGTTGGAGCTCTGTGATATAAGACTTAGTTCAAAGTTGTTAAATTCACCCAATGATATAGTTTAGATATTTATCCCCTACAAATCTCATGTTGAAATGTGATCCCCAACATTGGAGGTGGAACCTAGTGACAGGTGTTTAGGTCAAGCCCTCATGGATGGCTCAGTGCTCTCCCCAGGGTAATCAGTGAGGTCTAGCCTTAATAGTTCATGTGAGAGGTGGTTGTTTAAAAAAGCCTCGTATCTTTCTTGACCCCTCACTTGCCATAGATGTGCCTGCTCCTTTCACCTCCCGCCATAATTTTAAGCTCTCTGAGGCCTCACCAGAAGCACATGTTGGCACTATACTTCTTGCGGAGTCTGCATAACCATGAGCCAAAATAAACCTCTTTTCTTTATAAATTGCCTGGCCTCAGGTATTCCTCTATATCAATGCAAAATGAATGAACACACAAGCTAACCTGAGAGCTAGCTCTAACTTCCAGTTATTAATGTCCATATTCTTAGGATAATTATACAGATTTTCTGCATTCGATTGGTGGGATAGTCGATGCAGTGGTGTGCCATGAGACCCACATTCAGGACAAAGGCACTTAGGCACTTACCTGCAGTTGTGTTTGACCGATGAGAGCTATTTGGTTCAAAGTCATGCCTTCTTCCCAGTGGCAGGTCACATTCAATGGCTGGTAAATGCAATGGTAAAAAAGCCTAACCCACTTTTTTTTCTTTTTTCTTTTTTTTGTGAGATGCAGTGTTGCTCTTGTTGGCCAGGATGGAGTGCAATGGCACGATCTTGGCTCACGGCAACCTCCGCCTCCCAGATTTAAGCAATTCTCCTGCCTCAGCATCCCGAGCAGCTGGGATTACAGGCATGTTCCACCACGCCTGGCTAATTTTGTATTTTTAGCAGAGATGGGGTTTCTCTTTGTTGGTCAGGCTGATCTCAAACTCCTGACCGCAGGTGATCTGCCTACTTCGGCCTTCCAAAGTGCTGGGATTACAGGCATGACCCACTGCACCCAGCCTGAAAGCTTTTTTAAGCAAAGTTTCTGCATGAAAATCTCCGTCTCAGAATCCGCTTCCCATTTACCTGCTCCAGTGACTTTATTTGTGCCTTGTATTACTATCTGTGGGAGCTTCTTATTCTTTGCCTATGTAACTGTCCAAATTTGACATCACATAGAGGTCCCTTCATATGACTTCTCAAAGACTGTGCCTCTTCCCAAGAGGCATAAAATGTTTCGACTTTCATTTACGTGAGATAACCTTATCTCATTCACCCAATGAATAAACAATGAGTCTTTGCTGTGTGCCTGGCACTGTGCTAAACACCCTGAATTGAGAATTTAGATCTGTCTCTGGGATCTCTATCACAATCAGCAAATTGCTGTGATTGGAAGGATCATAGGTCATTCCCTTCCCTGGATTAGCAAGAGTCACCTGTGAACTATGATCCAAGTTTTAAAAATACGTTTCCATAAAGCGAAATCGTCGATTCCATATTGCTTCCTGTATAACCATCTTTAGATCAGCTCAGAAATGGGATTCTGTCTAAATAGTCATGTATATCATTAAAGTTAAAACTGCATTGGGTTATTCTGTGAATATTTTTCTTTCTTTTTGTCTAACGTATTTTAAAGATTTGCCCACATTCGTTCACACAAGTCTCCCTCATTCTTTTTAAGACTAAATGGTAAGATGGCCACGTTTTCATTCATCCATCAACCCATTTAATTGTCTGTCCAAAATTATTTATCAAGCGTTTCCAAAGTGAGAATGCCTTCTCAGCTCTAAACAAGGCCAATGATGTGTATATCTTCAAGGAGATAAGATCCTAGTGGGAAAATCAGAAAGTAAACCAGAATGCAAATGGAATGAAATGAGACCCTTGCAGAGAGGAGATGTGGTTGTGAAAAAAATGAATCAAAATGATGGAGAGTGTGGAAAAGAGGCTGAACGAAAACTAAAAATACCAATTAAAAAAGAAAAAATTAGCTGGTCAGAGAAAGTCTCTTTCAGGAGGTAACGTGAAAGCTGAGTTGCGAGAAACAAAAAAATGTCAGACGTGGGAAAACCATGCTCATAATCATTTTAAGAGGGTAGTTGAGCAGATACCAATGACCCAAAGCATGGGTAACTGTGGCTTCTTCAATGACCAGATCAAAGCCAGCATGCTGTGGCCCCAAGGGAGCATATGTCTGTCTACTGAGAGGGCTAACTAAGTCTACAATACTACTTAGCCTCTGTCAGAAATATGGGATTGTCTATCTCTGAGATAGACATTTTGAAATTCATTCAAAATCCATTATTTATTCAAAAAAACTTATTAAGCATTGACTATGCCTGAGAGTTAAAACAGTAGGCAAAACTGGCATAATGTCTGTCCTTACTGAACTTATGGCTCATAGAGGAGACAGAAACTATCTTTTAAAATAACTTAATTAGCAGAAATAGACATATGACAACCAAAAATTGATTTGAGCATTACATTTTGCAGGTGGTAAAGTCCAGCTCGTCCACCAACTGTGTTTCCCACTAAGGCAGCAGAATGGTCACGCTCCAGGTAAAAAACAAATAATGTTATTTGCAGGAGCCCATTGGTCTTTGAATGGTAATCACATGCCTAATTCTCATTAATCACCCTTGCACATCATTTGTTACATGTTGTCTCTGGAAGTTCCCATTCTTGCCACGGCAGCATCCTAAAGTGTTTTTCTTTCCTACTTCTCTGAGTCTGTTCTAAAAAGTGACTTTTCTGAAGATGCCAATGATCACTCGGTATTTAGAAATTTTCACTTAACTCAGTAGGTTCCTCAGCTGCCTCTCCAGTGCATAGAATCTTCTTGCAATTCCTATTTTAATATTGGCTCTTGATTATTTTAGAACTTCTAAACTTTCCCATTGAAAAGGGTTTAGCAATGTCTCTCTCTTCCACTTTTCCCCAATTCCATTGTCCTTTAGGGACATCCTTTTTTGGGATGGCATCATCGTGCCTGGTGCTGTTACCCGCCTAGGTGGTAATAGATAATTTTAAAATAGAGACAGCAGATAGGGTGGAAACAGTGGGGCTTGGGAGTCAGAGTGTACTGAGTTTCAAATCAGCTCTTATGCTGATTAGACATGTAGCCTTGGACAAAATACAAATGTTATCTGAGCCTCGCTTTCCAGATTTGCAAATGAGCCTCAGGGCCAGGAATAAGGTGAGGTGAGTGCGGTATTCACTGCAGGTGCAAGATCTAAGAGGGTGCCAAAAATCTTAGTGATCAAAATAAATAATATTTTAATGCAATATTTAATAAAATTCAAACAATGCAAAAAGATCCATCATGATCAAAACATCAATTTTTTTTTTTTTAAAGACAGTATCCTAAGGGACCAGGATTAGGGTGAATCAAGAGAGTTCAAATTCTGCACATCCAGGGCTCCCCTTTAAGTTTTATAGTGGAAGCTAGTGTCCCACTCACCTTACCCTAGCACCAGCCCCACAAGCCTATTGGCATTGCCTGATAAATCTGTTCTAAAAATACATTTTGACAATCTACGTAAAGAATATTACAGAGTGACTTGTACCCATGTAAGAGTTCTCTCCCCTGACTTCACATCTGTGTCATCTGCTTACATTAGATTGTGTTAGATGGGGATAAACCAAAGAAAGCTTTCTATTCATTGAGTATTTACCCATGCTATATACAACTTATCAACTCCTCTAAGCCCTAGAACATTGGCCTAGCCTACTGACAGATGCTTCTAAGCACTCTTCTTTCATATGGATCTCTCTCCCTCCCTTTCTCAATACAATGTTGGCAGCACATTTATTTACTCTCTGCAACAAAAACACTGCAGTCCTCGGCTGAGACACTCTCTGGCTCCATGAGACTTATCCAGACATTGTCTCGATCTATGACTTGAAACTTTTCCCATCTGCTCCCTCCTTTGCATAACCGAGCATCGTGCACACTCATCACCTCCCATCCTGTGCCAAGTTATTGCTTTTTGTGGGCAATTTCAGATCCATTGGCTGTTTGGGCAAGGGGCCTAATATGAAATCCTAAGTATCTTCTTGGCACTGATTCCCTACTTGGTGCTGTTGCCAACCTCTTTCTCCCCCACATTGTTCTCTATATTCACTAGTGTAGAAGATAAGGGTTTTCTAAGCTTCCAAAGGTCCGCTCATGGTCTCACAGCATCTTCAAACCCACAGAATGCTTCCTACAGTATCTCTCCTACTGAAGTAAGATGATCTCAAACTGGAGGCCCCAGGGGACTGACCAAACCTATCGCTGAGAAGGTGGGAGCACTAGGCCAACATGGTGGTATTTGAAGAGGGGATGTTCCTAAAGGACAATGTTAGTAACAGAAATGTGGAAAGTAGAAAAGAAATTGAAAGCTAAACTCTTTTTAGTGGAAAAGTTCAGTTAAAACCAAGAGCAAATGTTAAAATCACAATTAAAGGAAGACCCTATGCATTGGACAGACAGAGGAAGAACTCACTGAGTTAAATGAGAATTTCTGAAGACCATAGAGTCAATAACATCATCAGAGAAGCCATTTTTTTTTTCCCTAGAACACACTCATGGAAGTAGGCAAAGAACGTGCTTTATTTAGCATGCCACTGTGGTAGTAATGGGAATTTCCAGAGACAACATCTGATAAATGATGGGAAAGGGTGATGAAGGGGAATTAGAATGTGGTTCAAACCAATTCAAAGACCAATGAGCTCCTGCAGATGACTTATTTATGTTTACCTGGATCCCGGCTGTTGACACTGTACTTGGTTTTCCTTTTGCACACTGATGAACATCTTCTGAATCATGTAGCTTAATTAAGATTGTCTAGAATCTTACCATCATGGGTTCCTCAGAGCTCTGCATAAGGATTATAAAAGCTGGAACAGAGGCACTGAGGGGGAAGATCATGTACTTCAGAGTAAGACCCACCTGATTTCAAGTCTTACTTCTGTTAGTGGGGTGACTGCATGCAAATCCCTTCGACTTTCTGAGCTTCAAGTTTCGAATGTGTCAATATCTCTTCCGACATTCAGGTTCTATTAAACAAACTCTGTGTGAGACTTCTGCGTTAACCTTAAAGACTGCAGAAATTCATTGATGAAACAACAAATCAGAATTGAGAATCCATAATGACAAAGCCTCAGCTTTTCCCCTCAAGTGATTCAAGGCCAGTAGAAAAGACAGACAAATAAGCAAACATTAAAAAGAGGAAGAGGAGCATCATACCACATATGAGTAGAGGTATATACAAAATCCCAAGGAAAGTCTGGGAGGTGCGTGGAACAAAAAAGTGCTTCCCAGAGATGGTGCCACTTGAGTGCGTTAGTGATTTGCAGTTGGCAGAAGAAAATGAAAGATGTGGATTCAAACACATTTTTCTTCCTGTTGCCACCAGTGGCATAAACCCATTGCAACCGCTTTTCAACCTTCAATCTTAATCATTTACTGTTCCTTCGTGTTGTGTTTTTATTATCCATTTGCTTTTACCCAACATCGCTTTCTTTCTCAAATAAGAGTGCCTTGGAAAGCATCACAAAGGGTTTGTATTAAGCAGAGCAAAGTGAGACATGAGATTCTGAGAGATGCAAACAGAAGATGGTCCTGCAGTATCCAGGTTCAGGAACAGGGACAAGCCTTTTGCTGGGGACACTGCAGATAACAATGGCTATTTAGTGTTGTACAACTTGGAGACAACATCTCTGAGATGAAACTCAGTTCTTCAGATCCTAGAGCTCATTTATCTAGCCACAATGCTAGCTAAGTAGGAGCAATGACATGCCTCCCCTATTAGTGATTCTCAACTCCATCTGACAATAGTATCACATTTTTAAAATACATACTGCTTCTGTGATGCTGTGTATTCGTGTTTATGTCTATAGTTCTACTAGATTAGAAGCTTCCTGAGGCCAGCTATGCAGACTGTATCATTAGTGGCCAGCTTATACCACCAATTGTGATCTACTTGCGTCACAGTTGTCTGGGTTTCATCTTATAAACGCTGATTTATGGATCTTGCCTTAGACCTACTGTATTAATCAGTGTTCTCCAGAGATTTACATGCATAAGTGCAGATTTATGAAGAGGAATTGGCTCACCCAATTACAGAGGCTGAGAAGTCACATAAAATTAACCACATACTTACTGAATTAGAATCTCCAAGAGTCGGAGGGGCCTGGAAACTTCATTTTAATAGAGTTCCTAAGTCATTCTTAGCTTCATCAAGAGAACCACTATGACAGGGAATCAACAATGAAGGACTCAGAGGTAACTGAGAAAATGGTGCTCATCTTATATTTTCAGAACTCTAAGATGATTGGGAGACCCATCAGAGACAGGCAGGCAAAATGAGAGAATGAGTCCTTGGATGGAACACAGAACTCGCAGGAAATGGAACAGGAACTGTCCACGCAGATTTAGTATGCCAGTGAACCACAAAAGAACCTGGACGTAGTTGGTTGAATCAAATCAGCTGTCTTAACTGATGCCTGTTAGTATATGCCAGTGACAAACGCATACCTTGTGCCTGGCTAGTAAATTTTGACAGAATTGATACTTCGACTGGGTCATTAAAGCAGCCCTCAGGATTCAGCCTCCTTTATCATATTCTTTGTGTTTGGTACTCAGTGTAATTCAATAATTCTCACATCAGTCCTTATGAAGGAAAATGCCTACTGTTGGGGAGTTACATCAAAAAATTTTGGGGGTAGCTTTAGCATAAGTAGTTTGGGAATGTGGAAGGATTGGACAATACCATCATTCCAGAGAAGATCACTTGGACACAGCGGACATAGCATGTGTGTATGCGCTTGTGTGTGTGTGTGTGTGTGTGTGTGTGGTGGGCTGTGCTTGTGTGCATGTGGGAATATGTATGTATGTGTATGTGTACGTATGTGCAGTAGCCATATCCATTTTCTAGGGCTGTGCCTGTCAAAGGCAAACCCCTCTTCTCAATCTGACACCCTCGTTTCTAAGGCATTCTGGGACATCAGTGACAGCTGAGTATGACAGAAAATCAAGGACTCTGCTATGGGAAAGTGCTAAGAGTTTGGTTACTCAAGCGTCACAGACAGGTTTTGAATTTACGTGCAGCAATAATTTCTGCAACCTTGTATAAGCTATGAGAATAATAACTTTAACATCAACCTCAAAGAGTAAAGAGGATCACATGAGAACATCCATGTAGAGAACTGGTTCCCTGCAAGTGCCAATAGATGTTAGGTGCATTGTTCCCCAGAAGGATTCAGTTGTTTTGCGTCAGCCCTAGAAAGTCTTCCTAACAAGCCCATCTAAACATGTCAGTTTTGTCTTGGAATGCTCAAGAGTCTCCCTATGTTAGTTAAGAGAGAGAGTGGGTCAGAGTCCATGAAAATCCTGGTTTCTTAACCCAACAGAGGTTTGTTTATTATTGCTCATGCCCAGTCCATTGTGGGACCAGCAACTCCCTATAAAAGCTTTCCTCCATGTGGTTACTTGATATTCATGGTTTTGCTTTCTCAACTGCAGGTTCTGTAGCTCTTCAGGGCAGAGGGATAGATAGAGATAGAGATAGAGATAGAGATAGAGATAGAGATAGAGATAGATAGAGATGATAGAGATAGATAGAGATAGGAATAAGGAGGGAGACTGAGGATGTTCAGGTCCATTTCTTATTAATTTCAGCCTGAGAGTGACATTTATCACACTTGCCCACATCCTATTGACCAGAGCTGGTAACAGGGTTGCCCCTAAATGCAAGAAAGCAGAAATGAGAAGTGAATGGATGAGAAGTGATCCCTACTCTGCCATTCTCTCCTTTTCCACCGGAAACAATACAAAATGTATCTGCAACACTATGGCTTCTGTATCACCCTCTCTCTTCCATCTTTTCTTCCACCATATTCCACCTCCTGTTTTAAAAGATTGGGAATTCCCTAGGCAGGTCATGGACTATCACACCTCTATGCCTTTGCCATGATCCTCCTTCTACCCAAATGCCATCTCTCTACTTGTTGCCCTGACAACCTCCTATGACTGCCTGAAGTCTCAATCTCTTGGAGGGGTCTCTTTTAGACATAATGCACTTCAGCAGCAAAGATATAAAGGAGATCCCATCATTTTTATACAACAACTCCACCTCTATTTTTCACTCCCACAGGTGGTGTTTGAGCCCAAACTCTTCGTCATCATTAGTTCTAAGCCATACTTCATAGTGACCTTAATAAAAATTTAAAGACCATATAACACATTATCCAATAGGTGTGTTAATTATTCTTCTATATGACATCATCTCTGCTCCTGGGATTTTTTATGGCTGTCATATATCTTGAGAGAGAGAAGACTTAGCCATTCTCTACCTAACTACATAAAATTCTGTTTAGTTGGTGAGGCACAACAAAGAAAATAGATCCTCTGAAACATCTCCATGCATTTATGAAAGAAAACTACACAGAGAAAAAAATTCAGAGGATATTACATTTTTAATAAATATGTAAACTTTAAATTATTAGTTTTTAATAATTAAAATTGACTTGTAATCAACTTCCATCATGTTGCATTATATTACTTTAGAAGATTTTAATATTTTATAGTCTTTCTAGGGTTTATATATAAACACATGCATATAATATTGCCACCTTTCATCTTTAACTCATTATGCCAGGCCTCAGAAAACGCCTGTCAGTCTTTCTGATGTTCATTAGGCACATGTATTTGGGAACATAGCCAAATGGTTTAGTCCTCAGCATTTTGGAACTTGCTGATCACTTAATCACTTTGTCTTAATATATATATATATTTTTTGAGATGGAGTTTCACTCTGTCACCTAGGCTGGAGTGCAGTGGCACGATCTTGGCTCACTGCAGGCTCCGCCTCCCAAGTTCAAGTGATCCTCCCACCTCAGCCTCCCGAGAAGCTGGAATTATGGGCTCTTGCCACCATGCCCCGCTAAATTTTGTATTTTCAGTAGAGATGGGGTTTCCCATGTTGGCCAGTCTGGCCTTGAACTCTTGGCCTTAAGTGATCCACCCACCTCGCCCTCCCAGAGTGCTGGGATTACAGGCATGAGCCATCTCACCTGGCCTATCTCTTTAAACTCACATTGAATTGTATTGGAAGGAAGGTAATACCACTGAGAAGAGATTCAGAATATTTTCTGAAAAATCACTCAAGTGTCATCTCAGGTAGCACAAATAGTGTCATTAGGAATGTGTGCATTTAGCAGTTATAAACTTAATGTGTACTGTGTTCAAAATGTAGGGTGATATAAAATGAAAAGATATATCACATGTCATCTGGTTCTTATCAGTTTGACTTGTTTTTCTGTTTTTATTGTAGGTTCCTCAAGGCAAAGAAAAAAATATCTCTACTCTGTTGGTATGAACCTTCTTGTAGCACCTTGAGTATATTAAATCTAATGATTTCCTGAGGGCATGTGGATAATTTAACCAACAAAATAAATATAGTCCTCCTACTTTCCACTGAGAATTTTAACATATGGTCCTCATTATCCCAAGAGGTGATACAAACAGAACCTATAATTATATTCAAAAGGGTCTAGAGGAATGTATGGAAGCCGGAGAATGCCATATACCCTCCTTGGGGTTCCCATAAGTGACAAGGAGCTTGAATGTGGCATCTTCACTTGAATCCCCACGAGACTGCAAATTTCTTAATGGCAAAGAATCTGACAATTGGCATTCACTTATTCATTCCAAACATTTACGGAGTGACTACTATGTGCCCAGCAGTGATTTAAGTAGGTGAATGCCTAATTAATATTTCTCTTTCTAAGAATTCCTTCAAAGAAGTTTCCTCTAATGGTGGAGAAAACCACGGCATGCTTCTACCTCCTCCTACCCTTATAGCCAATAGCACAAGAGAGAAGGCAGTGAGCTGCCTGGGATGTGGGCAGAAGCCATGCCCATGAATCAGAAATCAAGTTTAGTGGCCCAGAAGGAAACAGTTCTCACAAGTAGCACCCTACTTTAGCTCATCAGACTCTCCATCTATAAATACTATTCAGAATGCATTTCTACCAAACTGACATTTTTGACTGGCCCAACAAAAATGCATAAGCAGGTGTCAAGGTGACTTTATGTCTGCATGCCAGTACCATCTTACTCCAGTATATAAGATTCCTTAGGGATATAATGTCTTTCTGGTAAGATCAAGAAGTATACAATGACTTTTACAAACAACGGCCAGCCATTGGGCACAAAATACCAGGAAATTGGGTTATTAAACTTGGTTTTAAAGTTCCAAGAAAAATACATTTATATAGGCTATGTAACTATTGCCAGGGAAGGAATTTAGTGCACTTCCTGTTGATGGGGGGAAATTTGCCAAGCAGTGGAAACAAGGCACTGGAACTTGTTAGTGAATTAAACCCTATTGATTGGTGTACGAAAAGGTTTAGATTCGAAGACTAGTAGAGAAGCCCCAAAAGGTAGAAAGCCCACAATAATTAGTTTGAATAGTTTTTGTTGTTTGCATTTTAGGAATCAGATCAATAAAGCAACATTAATAATTAAAGACCAGGGTAAATATACCAATTCCAGATTAGAGCTTTAAGCATTAAATTGCTGGTGCCAAAGGCTTTTTTTAATGGGCTCTAATCTTCCCAGATATACTGAAGGGCTATAATGTGACTCCTTAAGCTATGGATTTGGCGAGAAATATGAGGTTCTTCTAGATGGAAGCTGTTGAGAGGTTCCAGAGCAGGTATCTGGCACAGTAGTAACAGGAAGGGACAGGTATGGCTCATTTAAAAGAGCTGGCTCTCTCTTTTGTCTTGTATCAGGTTCAGCTTAGGGGCTCACAAAACAATGGAGAAGAGTAGAGCGTTTTGCTTATCAGAGGCTAGCTCGAGTTCTGCACAAAAGGTCAAAGCTTGGAAGAGAAGAAGCAAAGGTCAGATTGAGGTTTGACCAGGGAAGTGCTGCTGAAGTGCACATTCTGTGGATATTAGATAAACACTGGAGAGGCAGTGAAGGGGAAATTCTGCAGAGGACAACTTATGACCAGTCATGAGGGAATTAGGAAGTGGTGCTTGACATTAAGAAAGTATTAATATTATGACTTCCCCAAGGCTGGGGAAAAGGAGAATCGGAGACTCAAGCATGCTCTTAATGAGTGCTTAGTCCAAGAAGATGTGCACCAATTTCAGTTCACCAGACAGCTACATCCCATGAAGGAAGGGGACGGTGGTTTCATCAGACTGGTGTGCCTAGGGATATTCTCTGGCATGAAGAGCCAATCTTGTCTGAATCCACATTTCCTGTGAAGTTTTCTGGCTGGATTTCCTGAGGGGCTCTTCCCATCGGGAAGGAAGTTGACTATGTCCACACTGGTCTGGTCTGAAGCCAGGTACATCTCATGCTTAAAAATAAAAGACACACCCACACCCAACACTACTTCATGTCCTTCCCGTTCTTTCTGGCTCTCGTTTTGTTGTCTCATTCTCCCATTGTCTTTTTTTTTTTTTTTTTTCTATTTGCCATACATAGTCTATGAATCCACTCATGTCCACCACTATCTTTATGTCCCGGTTATGCAGAGACAGCTCTGCAATATTGATGTCTTTATTTCCCTCATTCTTCTCTTTTATCTCCTTTTAGTTACTGGTCCCTAATTTTGCTTTCATGCCTGTACTCTTAATTTTCTAACTGTGTGCTCCATTAGACCTGACCAAAGCTAGGTCTATTGGTGTGGTTTCCTCATAGAGACTCATGGAATCTTCAAGTTGAAAATGTTTTGGAGATCATGTATACAAATGTCTCCTAAAAATCATTTCAACACACATGCCTCCCCTGCCCCCCGCATGAAATGCATCTTGCAGAAGCGTTTCATTTTTCTATTGGAAATGACGTATGTTAATATCTCCTAATGGAAAGTCTCAAAGCAAAAGATTCTGTGACATGGTTTAATTTGGCTTAACATTTCCAAACTTACTTGACCTGGGAATTAGCCTCTCTGTATTTTTTATAAATATTAATATCTTGTAGCAGTACTTTGAGCAACACTATGGGAAACGATGACTTAATCCAACACCCTTGTTCGGTGAAGACATCCCCTCTTCAAATTTTTTAAAAATATTTTTAACCTTTACTTTACATTCAGGGGCTACATGTGCAGGTTTCTTACCTGGGTAAATTGTGTGATACTGAGGTTTGGGATACAAATGATTCTGTCACCCAGGTAGTGAGCATAGTACCCAACTGTTAGTTTTTCAACCTGTGTCTTCCTCCCCTCCTACTACTCCTGGTAGTCCCTAGTGTCTATTGTTTCCATCTTTACATCCATGAGTACCCACTGTTTAGCTCCCACTTATAAGTGAGAACATGTGGCATTTGGTGTTCTGTTCCTGTGTTAATTCACTTAGCACGATAGTCTCCAGCTGCATCCAGTTTGCTGCAAAGGACATCATTTCATTCTTTTTTATGTCTGAGTAGTATTCCATGGTGTATATGTGCCACATTTTCTTTATCCAATCCACCACTGATAGGCACCTAGATTGATTCCAGGTCTTTATTATTGTGAATAGTGCAGAGATGAACATACCAGTGGATGTGTCTTTCTGGTAGAATGACTTATTTTCTTTTGGATATATTCCCAGTAATCGGGTTGCTGGCCTGAATGGTAGTTCTGTTTTAAGTTTTTTGAGGAACCTCCAAATTGCTTTCCACAGTGAATGAACTAATTTATATTCCCATCAACATTGTATACATCATCCTTTTCTCACTTCCTCTCCAGTATCTCGTTTTTTTACTTTTTAACAAAAGCCATTCTAACTGGTGTGAAATGGTATCTCATTGTGGCTTTGATTTACATTTCTGTAGTGGTTAGTGATGTTGAGCATTTTTTCATACATTTGTTGGCCACCTGTAGATCTTCTTTTGAGACGTGTCTATTCATGTCTTCTGCTCACTCCTTAATGTGATTTTTATTTGTTTTTTTTGCTTGTTGAATTGTCTAAACTTCTTATAGATTTTATATATTAGACTTTTTGTCGGATGCATAGTTCAAAAATATTTTATACCATTGTGTAAGTTGTCTGTTTACTCTGATGATAGTTTCTTTTGGTGTGCAAAAAGTCTTTAGTTTAATTAGGTCTCACTTGCCAGTTTGTGTTTTTGTTGCAATTGCTCTTGAGGACTTAGTTATAAATTATTTCCCAAGGCCAACATCCAGAACGGTGTTTCCTAAGTTTTCTTCTAGGATTCTTATAATTTGAGTTCTTATATTTAAATCTTTAATCTGTCTTGAGCTGATTTTTGTATATGGTGAAATGTAGGGTTCCAGTTTTATTCTTCTGCATATGGTTAGTCAGCTATCCCAGAACCATTTACTGAATAGGAAGTCTTTCTCCACTGCTCATTTTTATCAGCTTCGTCAAAGATCAGATGGCTGCAGGTGTGTGGCTTTATTTCTGGGCTCCGAAACAGACAGATCATCATCCATATCAAATTCCAGTTTGATGCTTCCAATGATGCAGAACTCACTATCTTTCAAGGCAGTCTTGTTCCATTGCTAGGAATAATTATTACAATATTGTGCCTCTGATTCTTTCAGCCTGTTCTCTTTTATACCATCCTTTCCTAAGTCCTATTCATGAACATTGTTCTACTCATTTTTAGTACGTCCAAACACTCCCAAAAATTTAAAAGGCAAGCAGGGTTTCCTTACCACCCCTCTTCTGAAATTTTCTGAGTTAAAACACAGGAATTTGCTCATTTCTGTCACATTTTCAGATCTTGAGAAATTAATTTTGACTGCATTCATTGAATTGATCAACAAAGGAAGCCCCTTCCTCTGTATGTCATACTTCCTGATTTTACTGTGTAAATCTTCAAGCTCATTTGAAAAATATATTTCAGGCTGCTAGTCGGTCTATTAAATTACACACCTTCCAACCTATATACCTGATCTTAAATACTTGGTTTAAAAAATATCATCTTTATTTTTTTTCTCCTAGACTTAATACAATTACCTATTAGGAAAAAAACATCTAATACTATGCTTTAAAAATTACATGCAGCTGGGCACAGTGGCTCACACCTGTAATCCCAGCACTTTGGGAGGCTGAGGCAGGAGGATCACCTGGGGTCAAGAGCTTGAGACCAGCCTGGCCAACATGGTAAAAACCCATCTCTACTAAAAATACAAAAATTAGCCAGGTGTGGTGGTGGGCCCCTGTAATCTCAGCTACTTGGGAGGCTGAGACAGGGAGAATCACTTGAACCCGGGAGGTAGAGGTCATGGTGAGCCCAAGATCATGCCATTGCACTCCAGCCTGGGCGACAGAGTGAGACTCTGTTTCAAAAATAAATAAATAAATAAACAAATAAATGCAAGGAATCCACCTCACTGTTATAACATCTCTCATTTAAGTGTTTATTTCTGGGAGCCTTCACATTAGACTGAAACCTACTTCATAAATGTTCAATTCATCCCTACATTTCCTCCTTTTTTCTCAATCTTCTTTCTTGGTACTGATCTGGCCCTGAGATTTTCAGTTCTGAAAGCACCCCAGGTTACACCCTGACTGTGATAACCACGAACTTGATTAACTGTCAACATAGCCAGCCAGAGAGCTAAGTTTTTTACATGTATTGTCTTATTTTCTTGTACTAGCCCTAAAAGGATAATATTTTAAAGATAAGACAACTGAGCATTATGGAGGCTAGGCAAATTCATCTGGGGCCACCCAGTCCATAAAAGTCAGGTCAGGATTGAACCAATTTGATTCTATTGTGAAAAAATTAGCACCTGCTGAATAATGCTTTAGTTGTTATGAGTCTAACTGCAGTTTTCTATGACTTGAGATTTTATTTGGTGACTTAATTCTATCCATAACAGACCCTTTCCCTATCCTTCTTCCTTTCTTCTTTGTCTCTTCTTTCCTCTCCCTTTCTCTTTTCCTTCTTTTTTCTATCTATCTTCTATTCTATCTATCTATCTATCTATCCATCCATCTATCTATCATCTATCTCTTTTCTCCTTCCCCTTCCTTAATTTCTCATCTTTTCTCTTATACTAACATTGTTTTTACTTAATTCTCTCCTCACTTCTCTATTTCTCCTTTCTCAACTACACATGGGAGTCTCTTCCAGCATGGAGAGGTCGTGGTCTATGGTGAAAGAGACTTAGAACTGGGACACAGGAAACTTGGGTTCTTGTTTCATCAATGCTGATTAACTCTTTATCCTGCATTCTTAACTCCCTCACCATCTTCCTAGAAGGAATTCAACAGACCATGAGCATGTATCCTGTGTCAGGCACTGGTGATACAAAAAAATAAAACATGGCTGCTAGGTATTGACCTGTATGATTTGGCTAGTTCGGTGTCAATCACTTTACATGTTTTATTTAGTTATTTATTTTATTCATCTATTTTAGCAACAATTCAAGCAGATAAAGTATTTTGTTCCCACTTAACAAAGAAAAGAAGCATTGGTCATAGAGGCTCCACGTCCACATTTAGAAAATGATAGAGCTGAAAATCTAACCAGGTACAGTGTCCCAAATTCCCATGCTGTGAACTGTTACACCAATGCAAATTCTACAAATATATGGTATATCAAGAGGTGTTATGAAATAAAGAAGTTTCTGTAATTAAATAAGTTTGGGACAATATAGGTTAAATAAAATCCAGTTGGCTCACATTGGTAGTAAGCGACCAATTCATTGTTCTAAACAAAGGACCTATTACTCTCCTTTGGTACTCTTCGCACGGCACTATATTGCCTTGTTAGTAGTTTCCAGGAGAAAATTCAAAAATATATTTAAGCTTAAAAACCTACCCATATTTAAGACTGTGCAGGGCCCAAAGACATTGTTAAGAATGAATATTTATGCTGAATGACACTGTAAATGTTAATGTCATGCGTCCATATTTCTTCTAAGGATAATTCATAACCAAAAGACGGAGGCATGCTTCAGTGGTGACGACAGCGGAACAATCCTTTACAACCAATTGCTGTCTTTTTGGTAATTAACATGCTCCATATAGATTGAAAGGTCATTTCTTATCCCCTTTCTCTAACAGCCTTTAATATTTACCAAATAGTGTTGCATTGTTGGAAATGTCACAGGCTCTGCAGCACAAGGGGGGATTCCACACAGTGATTCATGATGACTTAGTTCATTAAGAAAATTACCACTCATTTATTTGGATGCTATATCTCTTCTGCTCTCAAAGAATTCTCTTTGATTAGAAAAGTGAATTATGTTGACTTGTTTCTGTATTGTAGGTGACCTGTAATTAAAATAAAAAGATAATGTGTCTCGGCCTTAAGGATGTGTTTCCTTTTCAATGATCATTAGAAGTTTCAAGACAAAAGTTGTGATGGCAAATGCAAAGCAATTCTGAGTTGAATTCGCTTTCCTTTTTCCAGTAACTCACATCTCATTATGCGATGTCTCTGTTAATGCAGTTTTTCTCTCAGGAGACCTGGGAGACAGCCCTAAGGCCCACTTCTCTTTTGTCCCTACCTCCCAGCCCATCACCAGGTTCTGCCTATCTGCCCTTCAAAACTTTATTTAAAGCCATCCATTCTTTCCATCTCCATGACTTCTAATCTAACCTGTGTCAACATCACTGCCTTAATAGTCTCCCAAATGGGTTCCTTTCTTCCAAACTACCCTTCATCCCACTAGTTCCCTTAACTAGAGTAGAGTTTTATAAACTATGGTAAAAGGCTAAGTGTTTGTCCCCCAACACATTGTGGACCAACATTCTTGTAAAATGCAATGTATTTATATCTTGGATATACATACATATATATATATATATATATATATATATATATATATATATATATATGCAGTAGCCAATACACACACACACACGCGTATATGTTTGGGTATATGCAAGTATATATGTATATATGCTTGATATTACAGCAGTTTCAAATGCTAAGAAAGTTTCTGAATGCTTATGCTCAAATTTTATACCCATCTAATTGCCTGGTAACAAACTTTGCAGTCTGGGGCTGGTCGAGACTCATACTTTGAGTGTTTCTGAGGTAGAGAGATTTTTAAAATATATAAATCACATCATGATAATCCCTGATGCTGATTTCTATTAAAAGACACAGTAGAATACTTAGCACCACCTTTGTGACCCACCCTGACCAGGCATTTACTATCTCAGCAGGTGTTCCCTCCTAATCTGTCCTCCAGGCTTGCTGCCATCATCCACGTTGACTTTTTTTTCAAGTCTTCAAAACACTGAGTGTCTGTGCACACACTTTTCCCCCTGCCTGGAATGCGTTCCCTTTTCCCTCTTCCTCTATGCCTCTCAGCCTGACTCTCTCCTGTCTTCAGGTGTCGTCTTAAATATACATTATTCGAACAGGGGCTGCCTTATTCTCCTCCCAACATCACTGTAAATAGTTAAGTTTCTTTGGTAGATTTAAGATGGATAAAAGTATTGGACAGTCCTCCCATCAAAGGGGAAGGGGACATTCATGCCCTTTGCCTTGAGCCTGGGCAGCTGCTGTGACCGCTTGTCCAAGAGGATATTGCAGCAGGGAGACCGTGCCAGTTTCCAAACTCAGCCTTTAATATTGACAGCTTGCATTTGCTGTCTCTTGGAATGGGCACTTGTGGGAGACAACCAAAATAGAAAAAGTTTAACTTTCAGCTACCATGCTCTAGGGAAGCCCAAGCTAGCCACGTGGAGGACTCCATGTAGAGAGGGATGCCCAACTAGCTGACACATCAGAGATAAGAAGACTGAAAAAGCCTTCAGATGACTCTAATCTTAGCTACCATCTGACAGCATTCATAGGAAGGACCCTAAAGGGGAACTACCCAGCTGAGCCCATTTACCCCAGATCCATAAGAGGTAATAACTGATTGTTTTAAGAGAATACAGTCTGTTTGTTGTGGAACAATAGATAAATGAAAGAGTTTTCCTACCCTACTGTGTATTCTGATGACATCCTATAACTTTTCCTTTATGGAATACACAGGGTAAACATCGATATCATGTCTTGGTTTGGTTTTCTCTCAGAAGCAGAACCTGAGACAAGCATTTCATTGCAGGTGACTCATAGGTCAAATGGATTTCTTAGCTTAAGTATGTATTTCGTTTTCTTTGCCCAATTAATGTTCTAGTGCAAAGCTGCCATAGTATTCAAAGTACAGGACAGTTTGGAATTGTATTTTCCTTGTTTCTCTCATTATCCAAGGAAGTGATTCCAGGAAGTACTGTGAGCAAAACAAGAGTGGTTCCTCTGGGAATCACTGAGGCTCCATCCCCCGGGATCTGCGAGGCACTATAGAATACGCCTCAGAACTGTCCCACTGCCTAAGGGGGAACACAAGAAACCTTGGATGTTAATCCACCAACTTTCATTCATCCTTGGTTGAGGGTCACTTCTGGAATGTTAATTCTTGGACACTTAAGCCTGTCTAGCAAGAGGGCTGGGCACATTCCTGAGAATGGAGAATTTCCCTCACTAGAGAGATGCAGGAAGCTGTATCCATGTGTTTGGAAAACGGTGGGCGACCTCTGAGTGAAAGACAGGGATGTGGCAACTCTTGGAGTTCTAGGGAGCAGGAGACAGGTCTATCTTATTCTTGCTTTATATATAGTGCCTGGTACCTGTCAGGCATCTAATGCATATTTGTTGAATGAGTAAAGAAATGCAAAAGACATCTCATTTCATAAAGATTGTAGCTGCACTCTGTACCCCAGAAGGCTCAAATTGTAGTTTCAGATTTTGTTTTTGGCTTTATAAAACCCCCTCCCCTCTCTGGGACTTAGTTCTCTGCATTATGTGATAAAGAAGTTGGAGCTGTTTATTTCCACAAGCCCTTCAGCTACAATATTCTACGGTTTAGGAGTAGAATCTACATAGCCTCATTAGGCCAACAGATGATATTGTAAGCTAAAGATATACATTTCTTTTTTTTACCGAGAAATGAAATGAGTATTTTAGCAAGAAAGTGTAATTAATGGAATCATGAGAATTACATTATGATCTTATGTTCTTTTCAAAAGGAAGGCTAATTATTGCATAAATTGGGCTATATATGCACAATGGAATTATGTAGCAGCCATTAAAAATCAAGTTTATGAAGAATATTTTATAATATTGTAATATAGGAATGTTATATGTATAAAACGTGTGTGTACTCACACTCACGTGTTAAGATGTTTCTAGAAGACAAAAAGGAACATCTGAGCTATTATTTTAGGTTAGTGGGATAATAGGTGATTTTTTATTCTCCAATTTAAGCTTATTTACACCTTCTAAATTGTGAACCACAGACATGAATTATTTTTATGATCCAAACGTATTTAACAAATGTATACATAAACGTGTAAAAAAGGCACAAAGAAAAGACAAGGAAATGCAATCAAGGAAGCATTACCCGACCCCTCTGACCTCACTTGCTTGCTCAGAGGAAGGCTCTAACACTCTCCTCACACAGCCATTGAAAGTATTGGAAGAGTGAAAAGTGCTGCCTATGACACAATTTCAGAGGCATATTCAAGCACTATCATGAGACCTATATCTCTGCTGAATTCTTTTCTTTTTTTTTTTTTTTTTTTTTTTTTTGAGACAGAGTCTCGCTCTGTCGCCCAGGCTGGAGTGCAGTGGCGCGATTTCGGCTCACTGCAAGCTCCGCCTCCCGGGTTCACGCCATTCTCCTGCCTCAGCCTCCCGAGCAGCTGGGACTACAGGCGCCCGCCACCGTGCCCGGCTAATTTTTTGTATTGTTAGTAGAGACAGGGTTTCACTATGGTCCTCGATCTCCTGACCTCGTGATCCGCCCGCCTCGGCCTCCCAAAGTGCTGGGATTAATATTGAATTCACCTCATGGTTATAAATATGAAAGGA
Source organism: Macaca thibetana thibetana (assembly GCF_024542745.1). Classification (NCBI taxonomy): domain Eukaryota; kingdom Metazoa; phylum Chordata; class Mammalia; order Primates; family Cercopithecidae; genus Macaca; species Macaca thibetana. The sequence goes on along the minus strand of NC_065597.1, from coordinate 22,981,670 downwards.
GATAATTATAAAAACACTGGTACACTTAAGGACAATTAAGTTTTCTTGAAAGATAATGAGAAACAAAACCTAGGAAACTATTCGTAAAGTGCTTTACAAGAGATAGTTTCAAAGGCAGGGGAATGACAGCCTTGCTATATTCTACCAAAGTCTAGCTCCTGGATGAAATAGGGGTGCTCTAGCTTCAGGGGAGATTAGTGGTGCTAAGGACATTGATTTGAGCTTAGAGAAGAGGGAGTTGAGGGGGAGCAATATGATCACTGTTTTCATGTGTTTTCAAGATAGTCATGTGAATAAAGGAGCAGTCTTACTTTATGGTTTCTTTGTGTTATGGGCTGAATTGCGCCCTTCTCCAAAATCAAAATTTTGTATGTTAAAATTTCAACCCATAATACATCCTAATGTAACTACATTCAGAAATAATACCCTTAGAGAATTGAACAGGTTAAAATGAGGCCCTCAGGGTGGGCTGTAATCTAATGTGGCTGGTGTACTTGTAAGAGGAGGGAGAGATGCCGGAAACACACAGAACAGAGGGATGGCCATGTGAAGAGGCAGCAAGGGGGTGGCCATCTGCAAGCCCAGAAGAGAGGCGTCAGGGGAAACCAGCTCTGCAGGCAGCTTGATCTTGAACTTCCAGCCTCCAAAGCTGTGAGAAAGTAAATTTCTGTTGTTTCAGCTGCCCAGTCTATGGTTCTTTGTTATGACAGCCAAAGGAAACTAATATAGATAGTATTCATGAATTGGTTGATCCCTTGGTTCATATATTCAACATGTATATGGGCCACCATGTGTATAGGCTTATAGAGATAAGGCACAGTACAGGTGTGTCTTAGTCAGCTCAAGTAGTTATAGCAAAAACCAGAGACTGAGTGGTTTGAACAATTCATTATTTGTTTCTCACAGTTCTGGAGGCCAGGAAGTCCGAGATCAAGGTGACCCCAGACTCTGTTCGTGGTGAGGGCCCCATTCTGTCTCCCTGTGTGCTTATGTGGCTTTTCCTCTGTGAAAGAGTATGGAGAAAGCAATTTCTTTCCCTTCCTCTTATCAGGGCACCACTAATCTCCTTATGAGAGTATATAACCTAATCTAAACCTAGTTACCTCCCAAAGTCCTCAACTCCAAATACCATCACCTTGTGGGTTAGAGTTTCCACAAGTGAGTTTGTGTGGAACATAAGCATTCAGTCCATAACAAGGTGCTAGAACCTAACTCATGTGGATAAAAGCCAAAGGAGGACAGATTTTTGATTCTGCATGAAGTAGTAACATAGACTCAGAGTGATGTGAGACTGGCTGCCCCAGACAGCTAGCCTATCAATGAATAGACATCTTTTTTCGGATCCTAATTCAGCTGTTCTCCACTGGCCTGGAAATAGCCAAGGAAAATAGCAGGTATACTCCCAATATTGCAGCAATGAGTTGGTGGCAGATGGTATTTGCCAAAAATGATCATACTAATCCCATATGGTTTTCTTACAATGTAATTCTAACACCTTCATCTAGAACTGAGGTCTAGGTTTCTTCCTCTTGAATCTGGGTAAGTCTAGAGATTCCTGGGGAGTCCACCTGCTCCAGCATCCCTCTGCTCAAGTCTTCACAGCCCGGGCCCCAGATATGAAAGACAGAAAGCCTTCCAGATGACCCCAATCCTAGCCACCATTTAACTTCTAACTCATGAGATACGGTGAGCTGGAACTGCAGATCCACTCCTGAATTTCTGACCCACAGAGACTGTGAGATAATCAATGAATATTGTGATTTTAAGCAACCAAGTTTCAGGATGATTTTTTTTCCACAGCAATAAATAACTAATCAGATTTAAAGAATGGGGAATGTTTAAACTGATATATCACTAAGCCGCTTTTAATTCCAAGTCTGTGCCTGTGTCATCATCATTCATTACCACTTATATAATATGATTAAAGGTTTCTCCATGGGCAAGCAAGGTTCAGGGAGGAAGCCAGAGGGCTTGGGCTGAATATAGCTACCCTCTCACTTTTGATGCTGTTTAAATGATGACTTACGCATGTATGCTGTGTTTTTCATTCCATTTTGCCCTGTGTAAACACATTTCTCCAGCCTTCTTATTAACAATGGCCAAGTGGAAATTAATCAGTGGAAAGAGAGTCCGCTTTTTAATTGATGATTGTGAATGTGGAGTTGGGATAAGGTCCTGTGAAAGCACATAGATGCATTACATTTACATTTTTCCTCTCACATTTTGTCCTGCTACTAATTCTGAAAAGCAGACATAGGCTGTATTTAAGGCAATGCAGAAGCATCTCTACAGGAAGTGGACATAGACAACAATCTCCTGAATGGGCTATTTTCTTCCAAACCACTCTTCATCCCACTAAGCTCTTTAGCTACAGTAGTGTTATTGGAAGTTATCAGAATTTTAAAAATTGTCTTCCTCATTCTTTTAACTACTTTTTGGATTGAATTACAAAACTTGCTGACTATTTTGGCGCAACATAGAAGTTAACTGTATCACCTGTAATTCTCCATTTTCATCCTCAATAACAGATTCAATAGTTAAGAATATAGAGCATTATACTGCTTCTGTCTAAAAAGAAGAATCTGAAGGAAATATTATTTTTGTCTACCATAAACAAATGTCTGTGTTCTAGATGAGAAAGCAACCTCATGGAAGATGTCTCATCTTAGGCTTCTCTATCATCCAAGTGCCTGGCATTGCTCCTGACAAATCGTAAGTGCTAAAAAATGCTTGAACAATAAATGCATGAGTAGACGCTGGAGTAAATATGACTTGGAAAAGAACATAGACATTCGTTTGTGCATTTGTTTAGGCAGGTGATGTGTGTGTGTGTGTGTGTGTGTGTGTGTGTGTGTATTCACGTATCTCCTGTCATCTGGCAAACATGGTACTAGCCACTAAAGATACGAAGATACAAAAAGGCACCTGTGATCTCCACACTGACAAAACTTAGATTCTAACTGAAAAGATGATCATTAATTGAATAAATAAAAAATTATGGATGAGTGAGTATGTAGAACAAGCAGAAGTCTATTTTATGACTGAAAAATATATTAGAACAACCATACTTAGAAAGCAAATTTGGTATAATTTAGTGAAGCGCTACTCTTGGACATATACCCTACCAAAATGTGTACATATGTTCACCAAAAGACACTTAATAGCATGTTCCTAGCAGCACTATTTGTCATAATTCCAAAATGGGAATGACCTAAAATACACATTGAAATTAGAATAGATTTTAAAATTGTGGTATATTTATGTAATCAAATACTGAACAGCAATAAAAAGAAATGACCTACAGCTATATAGAGCAATATTATGAATCTAACCTACATAATATTGAGTCAAAGTGCTCACTATATTATTCCACTTACATGAAGTACAAAACTGAGAAAGTTAATCTGTGCTATTCGAAATAAGATTGTGGTGACCCTGGCTGAGGTAGTAACTGCAAATGGGTATGTGTTGGGGGCTGTAGGTGCTGACTGTGTTCTGCTCTTTGACCTAAGAGTTGTAACATGAATGTACTCATTTTGCTGTGCATTTGTCTGTATGCATGTTATACAGTAATGTATAAAGATAGCTCCATATCGTTGGCAAGTTTAATCCTGAAGTCTTGTGAATGAAGATATAACTCTTTATGGTTGAGTGATGATCTACTCCTTTTACCTTATTTTCTTCCCCTGCCTGCCAATCTTTGCCCAACAGAAATAGCCTCATTTCTCAACCATATCTTCCTCTTTTCCATCTTCTTGATTCTATAAATGTGGTTTTCTTGTCTGACATACTCCATTACTCTTCTCTACCATAAATGTGCCTTCTCATGGAATACCCAGGCTCAGCTGTGATGTTATATCTAGTAAAAAGTTATCTCAAATTACTCTCTCCACACCTATAATACACTTCATGTGTTGTTCAGTTTATCCGTTGTATTTCCAATTATGAATTATTTAAAGTTATCCCTTTACATGTATTATTACCTACCTTCCAACCCCTACGGGCTGAGCAACTTCAGGAAAGGGAACATTTCTTAGACTTCATCTTCCAAGTGACTAGCATGGTTCCTGACATATCATATGTGCTAATAAATGCTTGAATAATGAATGTATGACTGGATGCTGGAATAAATATGACTTGGAATACAGGCATAACTAGATTGTCAAACAAAAAGGAAGCTGGGGAACTCCAATTTGTAGAAACAGTGAAACAATCAACTCATATGATCACCCCAAGCAGGAGATGGGACAGCTAAAGCTTTACAGAGAAATGATGTCACCAGGCAGAATTATTGATGCAGGTGGGACGATTGGGTAAAGAAAACTTAGAGCACATGCACATGCGCGCGCACACACACACACACACACACACACACACACAAAGACTTCTAAGCAAATGAATGCTAAAAGCAGTTTCCACACAACAGAAAAATACAGTTGCCTCCCTTGTGGCTTATCCATGCATCTAATTCATGCACCCATTTACTCACTTATTCATTCATCCACAGCTCTTTATTCAGCAGTGATTACATGCTAGTTATCATTCGAGGCGCTAGACGTTACAGGTGACTCAGTCATTGCCTATAAAGAGAAGAAAAACATACAAACATGTTATTAAGTTGATCCAACCTGATTATTGAGAACCAGGAAATGTCTACCATTGCATCTACTCTTGATGTCTTTGGGATCATCACTTTGTTTAAATTAACCATTTCCAAATAGTCCTCAAATCACTTGTACTGTTTATCAGCTACCACATTTTTCTTTTATGTATTCCATAGGCAATACATCGTATTTTCCTTTTGGAAGCTAATAATTAGAGGGGGGGGGGGGGGGGAGAGAGAGAGAGAGAGAGACAGAGGGAGAGAGACAGGAAGAAGAAGAAGAAGAAGAAGAAGAAGAAGAAGAAGAAGAAGAAGAAGAAGAAGAAGAAGAAGAAGAAGAAGAAGAAGAAGAAGAAGAAGAAGAAGCAGCAGCAGCAGCAGCAGCAGCAGCAGCAGCAGAAGCAGGAGGAGGAGGAGGAGGAGGAGGAAGAGGAGGAGAAAGAAGGAGAAAAGAATAACTTTAGTAAAATTTATTCTCTATCCAAGGAGATAAAATACACATTTTATAATTTTCCCCAGGAAATGTTTCTGACTTTCCACTGGAAAACACTGAGAACATGGAGAAGCTTGGTCAAGGATTATCTTTGCTTGGTTGATAAACAGGTCACCAGGAGGAAAGTGTTATAGTGATAAAATGTCAACTATTTCATATCCCAATGTCTCTTACTTAAAAGGTTACTTCACCACTTTGATGATCTCTTTTTAAAAAATATTTAAATATACTGAAAACCAGAACTCAATAAGCAAACCTCAGCTTACTTTTTTTCCACTTTTCTAGGTGTTAATTACAACCATTCCAGTCGGTAAATGCCTCCAGGGAGAATGGACAACTTTTCTCATGCTCTCACTTTATATATATCATTATACACTTAACTTTGTCTATATGTCTGTGCACAGGTATATATCTCACTGCCCTTAATAATTTGGTTGTGTGTCTATCTCTTGTCTTTAACTTTAAACTTCTGGAGTAAAGGTTAATTTCCAAATCTTTAATCTTTGCATCATTGACCTTGGGTTCAATGCATGGTACATTTTGGAGATGTTGTGTTTGTGGAATAAACGGAATTAAATGAGTGTCTTTCTTTGGCTATTTTCCAAATTATTTCTCCAAAGACACACATTTTAAATAGTCTATTTAATGCTCGGCCTTGATTTTGTTCCTATCAAATACTTAGATTCCAAATGGATTTGCAATGATTGTTAAAGCACTGGGCTGGTAAACATCTCCACAGAGATTCTGCACGTTGATGTTTTAATTGTGTGTGGAAAGATACACGATCATATGCAGACACATTCCCCCAAACAGAGAACAAGAGGGTATGTGTGATGTCATCCCTCTGGGAATCCCACTGCCCACTAAAGTAGGAAATCTGCCTTTGAAAGTTGGCGCGGCTGTGGGATGCTCAGCTGTCACTTTCTTCTCACATTTATTCTGAATGAGCACAATCCATCCATCAGTGCTTAAAGAGTTTTCCAACAGTACATTGACCTTGAATGCGGCACATTGATTTTCAGTAACGCACCGCAAATAGGGTCGTTACTGAGTCACCCAACAGTGAATGTGATTGGGAACAGATTCCTGAAATTCCGATAGGGTGCCAGCTGCCTCGGATGATGGATCAGCCTACTGTAAGCCATCAATCCTTGCCGGGGTCTTGAAAACGGTGACACCTGTATGAGATTTATCATTATGTACATCACCAGGTAAAGCATAAAACCATAACCAGGCTTTTCTGCAACACTGGGGCCTCTTGGTTGAGTGGTCTGTTTTGTTTGCAGCAGTATTTATTTACTGAAATGCTTTCCAGAGAAGGACCCCCTTGGTGAGGGTGACAAAGATGTAAGCACTATAGGGAATTACATCTGCAGCAAGGATTGAGCGATAGATAAAAAGCCTATGTCTTAAGCTGTTAGAGGTTAACGCCAGATCAATTAAGGTGATTGTTTCTTAGATTGCATTGGACAAATGTACACACACAAAGGGGGACATGAGCACAGCCAGAAGGGAAGAACAAAGAGAAATTAACTGATGTTAGGCTCCAAATCAAACTGGAAAATGATTTTGTGTTCTTTTGAAATGCCAAATTATCTTAATGAAGAGTTTCTTTTCCAAGTGAAGCATCTGAGTCCTCTTTTCACTTGAGTGTAAGAAACCTTAGAACAAATAAAGAGGTTTAGCAAGGACCGGATAATAGTAGGTGTCATGTAATTTTGCAGTAATGTGGCTTTTGGAATGTGTGTCCTTTTTTAAGAAATGATAATGTGTTTTATAAATAATAATCATCATCACCTGTACGGTATCTGCTATGTGCCAGTTGCCATTCCAGGGACAGTACGAGGACTGTACTAACTTCCTAATAACTCCAGCATGTGGATTTGACTTTCTCCCCACTTTACAGATGAGGAAACTGAGCATCGGAGAGCTTGCTCAGGCTTATATCAGGAGCAGAATGAAGACTGGAAATCTGGCTTTCACTCTTTGACTTCAACTCCTCCATAGTTTCCCCTGTGGTTCACTCTTGCTTGTAGAGCATGAGAAATTAAGTCATGAGCGTTTAGATATATTACCTGGTTTTAACATTGCCCACCTTAAAGGAAGCAAGTTAGAGCAGATTGCACCTTGATCCTTTGTCCAAACAGGTTAACAGATATTGCTGGGCGTGTGAAATTTGCAAAGGTGCTCCTTTGAGAGGTGCCAAGCTCATGATTATACTTCCCTAATTATAAGCTTTTTGCAAGGGGGAAAGTGTTTGGAGGGGTCTGAGTCTTATAATTGATGTTTGTGAATGCACACGTCAAGCCAGCATCTCTCCTAGTTGCAGACAATCCAGTGTTGGGTGCACATGATCCTCCTCCACCAGACTCAGGGGTTGATATCCAGCCAGGCAGTACCTACAGTGATGATAGGTGAGGGCCACCATGGGTCAAAACTAAGCCCATGCTACTCACGGGAAGATTTGGAAAATGCTCACCTCACTTCTTTTGATAATTAAGCCCTGCATTGGTGAAGAATGTAATGTGTGTAGTTAGAGGGAGCTTCTTGGTGAGATTCCACTTGTTCTTAGAAGTCTTCTCTGTCTGTCTTACTTTCTGGATCAGGCACAGAGGTCTGGCTCCAAAATGTAGCCTGATTCATTCATTCATTCGTTCATTCATTCATTCATTCATTCATCTCAATCCCCACTTCCCTCCCAAATTCAAGCTTGAGTCCCAGAGTGTCTGGCATGTCTCTGGGGTATAAGGCTTTTATAGAAGTGATGTCTTGTCTTTTTTGTTTTGAACATCCTGTATAAAGCTTTGGAAATAGAAAACCCTCCATGCATGCACTTTAAAAGACAAAAAAATGTTAACGGAGAGACTCATCATGGTCCAGAACATTCTTCCACCTCACAGAGGCTGTGAGGCCACATGGGATAATGTAGCTGAAGCACACGGCCTTCCTGTGAGGGGACATGGGGACCAGGGACTGTCCTCACATTTGTAGGCTCATGGTGGCAATAATGTAGCTGCTGTGAAGTTCTGTATCTCTCTCTTATATACAGTAGAAATTTAACAAATATCCATTAAAAAGTATAATTATTCATCAAATTAGTGTATGCATAAGCATCTCTTGAATGAATAAATAGCCACAGAGTGAATGAATACCATAAATAACTATTTGTCAAATAAGTGAATGGGTATCTATTCACCGAATGACTTCAGACACAACTTGGCTGAGTTAAGTTTCCCACCGTTCTAGGAATTCAAGCCGAACTGATACAGTGGACAACTCTGAATCTAAACTTGTCAATGCATTGTGTTCAAACTGTCTGAGTATTTAAACTCCCCAAGTGCACAATTGATGGAATTGACTGCACAGAAATCCGTTCTCAAAATTCCAAAAACTTCCCCATAATTCTAGTTTCTGCGTCTAAAGATAAACCTCCCACACATTTTTGCTATTCATTTTCTCATTTTTGAATGACCAGAAAAATGGTATCCTGGGTGGTAGGCATACTGTGTGTGCTCAAGGAATGAATGGGGCTTCATAAACATCTATTCCAAGAGCTATCAGTATTCATAAAGGAAACCCAATACATGACAAATGTGATTAGAAACGACTGTCAAATAATGACGAATATGTTCTAATAAAAACAGACACAATCTTAACAATTACTTGAAATGCAGGTATTTATCAAACAGGGCAAGATTTTAAATGACCATATTGCATTAAAGAAATCGAACTGATGGAATTTTAAATATGCAGCTTGGCCATTTCACTTTGTTCACGCCTTCCCCCTCACCAGGCTCCTTGCAGAGAAATGGGGTGGGAGTGAATTTAAACAAAGACTGTTCTAATGTGCCCTGAAGTATTCACATTTTTTACCAATGTTATCTCCAGAGTTCAACTCTGCAGAAAAATGAGACCACAGTCTAGAGGAGAGTGGGACAGATGACGGTCTCTCAGACTCCAATTGTGAGAAACAATGGAGAGACACACACACAGCTGAATACACTCTGCGTGGGTGGGAGGTGCAACTGGGCCCCTTGGTAACGGTCCTCAAAGGGGCACTTATTATTAATGGAAATGTCCAGATAGATGAATCTATGGAAAAATATCTAACCAAGCAGGACACCGATGATTAGGAATCCTCTTTCTCCCACTACTAATGCACTCATTGTCTTTCTCTATTTTGGGGACCCTAAACAAATCCTGTGACTCTAGCCACAAGGCACCAGAATATCGAATGAAAAGTTCACCAGTTATTAACTTCCTGTAGAGGTGATGATCGCATTTTTCAAACAACATCACTAATAACAATAATAATAACAACCTTGATCATGATCAGGACATTTTTTCTTTTCTTTTGCCTCCATGATTTTAGTTCATTAATATAAAAATTCTTAAAAGGTTCTAGAAAAATGAATTGCTGTCATCTAACATTTAGTAATTGCTGTCCATATGTCAGGTCTTCAGCTAAACATTGTATAGGTTTTATGGGGCCTGAAGATCACAGGCTTTGAGGACTCTTTTCAGGAAAAATAATACAAAAATTAGGTAGGAAAGTAAATATTTATTGAGAATGAGAAGATTACAAATTTTAACAAGCTTTAAATACTACAAACATTAAATATTTCTAGGGTCTTGGAAAGAGCCTATACAACAGAAAGGCCTCAAAGCTTAAGCATCATTGGCTTCAGTGAGGTGAGCCTGCTTCTCACATTATCTGGGATTATATTAACTAACCCTCTTCACAATCCTACAAATTAGGTGCAACAATATTTGTCATTCTACAGAGTAAGCGGTTATGGCTCAAACAGGTTAAATCACTGACCTCAGATTACAGAGTCAGGATTTGAACTTAGCCTTAAGACCAAAGATGACACAAACACACACACAAAAATCCCTCACAGTGAATCTGCATTCTAAATGACTCCTCTAAATGAAAAGATAAACATCTCATCCATATGAATCAGAGTAGGAGTTTCTGGACTTGGGTACACAGGGTCAATATCCTAACAGTTATCAGCTTCAATTAAGATTGAGAAAGGAAGGAAAGGAGATGGGGAATAAAGAAAGAAGGGAAGAAGGATGGCTGGAAAATCATGCCAATTCCCATTTTTTTATTGTTCGCCTGTGCTTGTTCATGACGTCATAAAGCGAGTCACTGATGAGAGACCTTTCTCGACTTAAAGGGAGGACCACATGGTAAGACGTCTCAGTGGTTGAGGATTGGCCATTGTCTCTGTATTCTCCATGAGAGCAAGGCGAGCTTCAGGAAGGAAGAAAGCTGCATCTTGTTCAGCATCACTGCTCTAGCATGAATTATACTCTTTCTAAATCTTCATTGAAAACAATGATTGTTTAACTGAATGCATGAATGTGTGCATCCTCCAGTGGTTTTGCCTTTATATTATTCACATGAAGAATAATTGCTATAGAGTTAAGAATGGGCAGGCGAGGCCTTTTTTTTTTTTTTTTAATTTTCCAGCGACAAACAGAATACGCCTGTTCAGTTGCTGCAGGGGTGAGGTTGGAGGGTAAAGAGGACCCAGGCAACAAAGATTCTGAGTGAATAAAAGACAACTTGTTATCCACTCTTTGATCTGCGTGTCAATTTCAATCCCGTCTGTGGTCATCCAAGTGGCAGCAAACAGCTACCTGGGAATGTCACTGCATAAATTATCTCAGGTGTGGACATGCTCTTTCAAGGGGATGTGGGGAGGATAGATGAGTGAGGCCAAGGTCAGCAGACAAGCTGCCCAGCCAGCTGGATGCTTTGTGTGAGCTTCCTGTTTACTCTGCAGCCCCGTGTCCAGTTATTGTCCTTCCCCACTGGGTGGACTTCCCATCTCCCTGCACAAGAATTTGGAAAAAGAGAAAAGTTAGAAACACATTGTCCAAGCCAAGGTGGCTGGAAGCAGCATAGAGGTTTAGAAAGAGCACAGGCCTGGAGATCATAGAACGCTAGTGTGAGTTCCAAGTGGGGCTCTGGGGCTGTCATTTCAGCTCTGCCAGCTATTATTGACTCATCCACCAGATGAAAATGATAGAAACATATACGTCACAAAATGGTTACGATGGCTAAATGAAAAATGCATGCAAAGTGTCCAGCACAATGCTTGGTTCTTAGTAAGCATAAAAGAAAAACCTAATAGATACTAGTAGCAGTATTACTAAGAGGGTAGTGGTGGTCATCATCATAGGAAGAAAGGGAGGAGAAGTTGCAGGCTGGTGGTGATGGTAGTTATAGTATTAGCAGTAATAGTATCAAGAGTAAGAACTGTGGTAGGGTGGTGTTGGTGGAAGTTATAGTAGTAGGATCAGTAGGGGTTAAAATAGGATGGTGGTAGTGGTAGTTGTTGTAGTAGTGGTAATAACAGTAACTGTAATACTATGCTAGTGTTAGGTATAGCAATGTGAGCAGTAGGGGGAGAAGTTATTCCAAGGTGATGGGGGTAGCTGTAGGAGGAGATGGAAGATGAGTCGGGTGGGAGTGGCAGTTGTAATATTAGTATTAGTGGTAGTAAGAGGAGGAGGAGGAGTTGTAATCAGGTGGTATTGATGGCAGTTATTACAGCACAAGAATAAGCTGGACTTTTAATAGCATGGCAGTGGTGGCAGTTGCAGTAGAAAGAAGAGAAGAAGGAGGAAGAGGGGCTTTAGTAGATTGATGATGGTAGTAGGTGTCATGTTCATAAGAGTGGAAATAAAAATAGTAAGTTTTAGAAATGGCAATAGTAGGCCAGGCTCAGTGTCTCATGACTGTAGCCCCAGCACACAGGGAGGCCGAGCTGATGGATGGCTTAAGCCCAGGAGTTGGAGAACAGACTGGGCAAGATGGCGAAACCCCGCCTCTACTAAAAATATGAAACTCAGCTGGGCATGGTGACACACGCCTGTGGTCCCAGCTACTCTAGGGGGTGAGGTGGGAGAATCACTTGGGCTTGGGAGATTGAGGCTGCAGTGAGCCCTGATCATACCACTGAACCCCAGCCTAGTCAATAGGGTGAGACCCTCTCTCAAAAAAAACAAAAACAAAAACAAAGAAAACACCATAAATACAAAAAATGGTAATAATATCATAAACTAATAGTAACAATAATGAAAATAGCCATAATAATATAGATAAGGATAGTAAAAATAGGTTTGCTAAATGTGCTTCTCTTCTTGAGTCCATGTTCTCAAGATTCTCAGGATGGATTGAGTAGTAATCACTGTATGCCGGTTAGTTTTGAAAAATTTCTAATGTTATGAAATTACTAACACACACACACAAACACAGAGAGAGAGAGACAGAGAGAGACAGACACGCAGACAAGCTTGCCCTACAAAAATTAAATGATTATAGAGCTTCTAGGAGATGATCCTGGAGTCTACCACATGGGGAGCAGTGAGTTTTCTGAAGGATACACACAGGACACACACCTGAGTGTTGATGAATGCCCTGGTCTGTTCATTAGCCTTGACAGTAGTGAAAAGTTTAATCAAAGGGAAAGAAAGGTGGGATTGGCATCGATTTTGTGCCTACCCAGTACCATACCAGACATTGCCACTTGCCTCATTTACTCCTCTGCAGAACAGCAAGAGGCAAGACGTTTATTCATGAAACAAAGGCTCGGGGAAATGTGGAAACTTGGCCAAGCTCACACAGCTGGTACAAAGAGAACTGGGATTCCAATCCAGGGTGATCCTTTCACCAGGGACCTGCCTAGATTCCTGCAGTCCTCACTTCTCCCTCTTCTGAGGTCTGTGTTGGGTTACCGAGCACAGAAATCTTAGTACTTAAGGTTTTCTTACTAATTCATGAGTATTAATTTGTCCTCAGCTAGCCTATAAACGTCTCAAGAGGAACCAGACAATTATCTTTGTATCATACATGATACCCTTTAAAAAACAAATAACTTTGTTGCTTAACTATAATGTGTTGGCAGTTGCCCTCAAGACGAAGTTATTTGTATGAATAACTAGAGGAAAATTGAACCAGTGCCTGGACATATTTTTTCTTGAAAGAAAACAGACATTGGTGTAAAATAGACATGGATTTAGATCCAGCCCCAACCCTTATTTTTTGAGAAATAAGAATAGCAAATTACATTGCTCCCCTGAGTCTGTGTCCGCATCTCTAAAGCAACCACATTTTTCTTCAGATGCTTGGAAATGATCTAGTGAGACATACAATTTGATGTCTGACAATTGACAAGCTTAATAGTAGCTCTAGGCAGAGGGGTCACTTTAGCCCTGACTCAGCCATTTACTAGCTATATGAGTTCGGGTAGGCTATTAGTCACTCATTGCCTCAGTTTTTTAATCTGTAAAATGGGGTGTTAAGAATAGGAGTTCATAGAATAAAACCTTTTTGAATGAATACACATGTAGAGTATTCAGATGTGTCTGACACACATGATGAATAACTTCTAGGAATTAGCATCAGTTATTTTTCATAATGATATCAGATGCAATGAGCACATGAGACGGAAAAGTGTGCTTTACAGAAGAAGAGAAATTGAGATAGGCCTTGAAACACAGGCTGCTTTCTGAATGGCCAGGAGGTTCCACACATTCCAGGGAAAGGAAACGGTATAGGCACGGCAGTGGGGAAGGGTGTGGCCTTCCTAGAGGACTGGGAACAGGTTTATGGATAACGTCTCTTGTCCACATTACACCTCTGGGAGGCTGGGATGAGATGGGTGAAGCAGAAGTTGAAGGCTGCTTTCCTGATGCATCTGGGATGACCGACCTCAAATTCTGACACTGGCAACATTTGTACATTTATATTCGACTTACCCTCCATGTATTTTACTCTGCACACTGTGTACTGATTTGTCACTTTTTTAGGGTAAGATTATGTCTCTGAGTAAGCTGATTAGTGTTAGACTGATTGTTTTAAAATAACTCGAGCGGCATCTGAATTTATTTACATACATGATATTGCCTTCTATAAACACAGCTGTATGCAGAAAGAAAATTCAACGGTATTTTAGGAAGTTAAGCCAACAGTTTAGCTGTAATAAAGGCAGCTTTCTCATTCTGGTTTCTCTTTATTTTTTCTTTCTCGACTAAGTTTTTCTGCAAGGGTTGAGCCTACAGGCTTCTGCCCAGAAAAGTCTCAGGGAGTGGGAGAGTTGACGCTCTGCTGGCCACGGGGAACAGCCGTCAGGAGGAGGCAAAGCGCGTCTTTTAGGGAGGTGACCTCTCCTGGCACCAACTCCAGGAAGCAAGGCCATGCTGACTTTCAAGCCAATGCGGAAACAGTCATGAGTCTTAGGGCTGTTCCACATTCTGTGTAGGGCAAGGCTTTTCTGATTTGGTTGGTTCCACGTGTCTTTAGAGAACAACATTCTGTGTTGCCAGGCTCTGATTTGGGCTCTGGAGATTCAGTGATAAACAAGGAAGATGCAGGCCCTGCCTTCATGAACCTTACAGTCTACGGGTAGAGTCAGGTGATAGGTAAGAGGTATGAAAATGACTATATAAATGCCATTATGATGAATGCAATCATGTATTAGGTTGGTACAAAAGTAATTATGGTTTTTGCGGTTAAAAGTATAATTGCAAAAACCTTACTTTTGCATCAACCTAATACAAGGACATGCAATGGGCCACATGAGGGCAGGAAAGTTAGTGATAAGAGAACACTCCTCTGCAGAAGTGGCATTTACACTGAGAACTATGGGATGAATATGGATTGACTAGGTGAAGAGGCAAGGAAAGGGCGTTAGCTTGAAGGGGCGAACTTGGTGCATTCAAAGGAGGAGAAAGAGGTCAGCATGGCTGACTAGAAGAGAGTGAGGTGAGGATGCAGAGGAAGTCCAAAGCCAGACCAATTATGCAGGTGTGGGCTGTGCTGTGGATTTTCACTTTATCCTCCAGACAATGGGAATCCATCAGTGGCTTTCAGCCATGGAGTGACGTCGTCAGATTTGTGTTTCAAAATGATCAGGAGAGAATGGATTGGTAGGAGACATGACAAGGGATGTGACACATCCATCAAATGGCTGTTGCAGAAGTGTACGCAAGAGGGAAGGGTGACTAACACCAGGCAGGGGCAGTAGAGACAGAAATGGGCAGTCAGATTGAGATAGAAGTTGGTGATTTAATCAATGCAGTTCACGTGTGACTGGACGTGAGGAAAAGGAAATATCAGATCCAATTACCATTTTTGTTTGTTTGTTTTTGACCTGAGTAACATGAGTGGTAGTGATACCACTCAAGGAAACCGGGGAAGATAGGAGAGAACCAGGCTAGGGGTAGAACGTAAAAATTATGAGCGTTCTTTGGCTTACGTAAAATGTATGATGTTTATAAACTTCTAACAGGAGATGGGGGAAGACAGAGATGTATAGGTCTGAACATCCAAGAGGGACTTGCGGTGGATATTTTGTTGGAAAAAGAGAAAGTAAGTATGCAAAACCATGAGAGTGGATGAGATTATGGAGAAAAAGAAGACGATGGTAGCAGAAGAAGCTTATGAAGATGCGAGTTCCTTGAAATCATCTCTGCTGATTCAAGACATTGCAGGCAGTTCGAAGTTCTGTCTGGGGAACAGGTGTCTGAAACAAGTTTTTTGTGTCATAGCATGGGACTCAGAGAAGTAAGCTGTGCAGACAAACAAGGCACCAGTTCCAACAGGAGGATTTACACCGTTTGTCCTCCTGATGTGTCACGATGCAGGGAAATGTCAGCTCTAAATCCACAGAGGATTTATGTCAGCACTCCACTGCGGCACGTTTTTGAAGCCCAGCACAGGAGGGATTTATTAGGCCCTGGTGCTAGATCACTTTTTCTTAGAATTTTGACTGCAACACATTCTTCTTTTGATTATTTAAGCTCTCATTATCTTTTAGCCCATTGCCACAAAGTCTTCGAGTAAAATGGAAGAGCTTCCCAGTGCCCAATAAGAGAAAGAAAATACAAGAAGGAAAAAGTTGGTAAGAGATTCATTTTGCTCTAAAAATGCCTCCATGTGGAAATTATTTTAGTGGAATTGCTTAAAAATTTTATTAGCTAACATCAAGAGGCAGTTTAGTGGAAGCCAGAATGGTCCACGATCTGAGCCCTGTCACTCACTAGCTGTGTTACCTGGCACAACACACTTAACTTCTCCGTGCCTTCTAATCACGTCTTTATATTAACATTCTTAATATATAGAAGTACTTTCTTGATGTTAGCTCTCATCATTTTTATACCAGTTATAGGAGCCCAGAGCTGAGAATGAAACCTCTATTTTGTCCACAATCATTTACTGATTAATTCAGTGGCTCCAGGCAACCACATATCTTGAACCATATTTTCCTAGAACAGAGTTTATTTTATTCAAAGCCCCCACAGAGACCATAATTGGTCTCTATAATTGCAGCTCTAAAATCTGAGAGAAAATACCCTTTATGTGCAAAAGCATTTATCACAGCATCGTTTATGATACAGAAAAAGCATAAACAACTTAAATTTCCAATAACTAAAAAATGGTTAAATAAAATTTGGCCCATCAACTTGATGAACTATTAAACAATTAAAGTTACTTTATGTGCATGTGAGTTAGTATATGTACAAACATACTTTATGTATGCCAACATGTTATTCTTGCTAAAAAAATTGTAACTGGGCATGAGAGAGAAGCACTAAATGTACATTGTCCATTTCTGTAATTATTGAATGCTATTAAGTAGTGGGATTTATTTTTTTCTTTATATGAAGAGGAAATATATAAAACGTATAAATATATAAAGATTATTTTAAAAATACAACTTGTCTTTGACACAGAAGTCATATGTTTAGAATAATATTTACTGAGGTAAAATACATGTATGTAATAATAGAATACATATATTTTAATATAATTCATAAATTCTGAGAGTGTAATTGATGGTCTTCATAAATTTATCCAGTCGTGTACTCATCTCCATAATAGGGCATTTCCACTCCCCCATGTAACCATCTCCATAATAAGGCATTTCCACTACCCTGTATCCTCTTTTTCTCCCTCATGCTTTTTGTGGTTTATTCCCTCCTCCCATCTCAGCCCTGGAAAAACACTGATTTACTTTCCATGACATTAATTTTATTGTATTTAGAATTTCATAATCTAGAATTTCATATAAACAGATCCTACTGTCTGCTTTTTTTGTTTTGTTTTGAGACAGAGCTTCTCTCTGTCTGCTGGAGTGCAGTGGTGCAATCTCGGCTCACTGCAACCTCCACCTCCCAGATTCAAGCGATTCACCTGCCTCAGCCTCCCGAGTAGCTGGGACTACAGGCATGCACCACCATGCCCGGCTAATTTTTGTATTTTTAGTAGAGAGGGGGTTTCACCATGCTGGCCAGGCTGGTCTTGAACTGCTGACCTTGTAATCCATCTGCCTCAGACTGCCTCAGACTGTATTTGAGTCTGACTACCTTCACCGAATATAATACTTTGGAGATTCAACTATGCTATTGCATTTATCAATAATATGTTCCCTCTTATTGCTAAGTAATATTCCATTGTGTGGATCTATCACCACCTGTTCACCAGTAGACAATTGTGTGAGTTGTTTCTAGTTATGGGCCATATTGAATAAAGCATCTATGATATCCACTTGATTTACTACTCTATAAGCAGTACTAGTCTTTGCATTAACATAAATTTTCGTTCAACTCTGATAAATATCTAGGAATGGGATTCCTAGGTTATGTACTAAATGCATTACATTGGTGCAAAAGTAATTGTGGTTTTGCCATTAAAAAACATAGGTTCCAATAGTTTACATGAATGTATGTTCGAATAGTTCCACATTCTCACCAATATTGGTAGCACAGGACTTGCAATATTTTGGCCATGTTACTGAATTGTATAGTTGTATCTTTTTGTGATTTTAATTTGTATTTTTCGAATAACTAATGATGTGAGTATTTCACGTTCATATTTCTCATTTGTATCTCTCTTCTTTGGGAGAAGTGTCCCAGTTTTTTAAGAGATTTTTTTTTAATTGTTGAGTTGGAATATTTATTTTGATGTTCTAGTTATGATTCCTTTATCAGGTATTTGTTTTACAAATATATTCTCCCAGTCTTAGTAGTTTTTGTTAACACAAAAATTTTAACTTTGAAAAAGTTCAGAATATTAACTATTTTTCTTTTTAAACGTCATTATTAGGGTTTTAAATTACAAATTAAATATCTTTACTAGACATGGGACTATCTTGGTTATCTACTTCTTGAAGAAACTGGTTGTTTCAATAGATGTGTCCATTTTATCTATGTTATCAAATTTATTTAAGTGAAGTTCATAATATTCTCTTACCCTTTTAATGTTTGAAATATCTGTTATTTTAGCACTTTATATTAATAATTTGGGTCTTCTCTTCCTCTTTCCACCTCCTCTTCCCTTTGCTCTCTCTTTTATGTGCACGCACATAGCCAAGCATGTGGAGTGTGTGTGTGCGTGTTCAGTCTGGCTAAAGATTTACCAATTGTATAGATTTTTTTTCAAGAACCTGCTCTTCTTTCATTAATTTTCTTTATTTTTTTTGTTTTTCTACTTTATTGATGATTGCTCTTATCTTTATAATTTCCTTGCTCCCTGTCCTTATTTAAAATTTGCTTTTCTAAGTTATTAAGGAGGAAAGTAAGGTCACCTATTTGAGACCTTTTGTTTTTCTAATGTGAGCAATTAATGATATAATTTTCCCTCTAAGTACTGCTTGAGCTGCATCTCACAGATTTTGATACATTACGTTTTTATTTTAATTCATTTCAAAATACTATCTACATTGTCTTATTATTACATCTTTGATTCATAAATTATTTAATAAACTGCAGTTTAATTTTCAAACATAAGGATTTTCCATATATTATGCTATTATTATTCATTAATTTTATTGTAGCCAAAGAAGGTATTTCATATAGTTAAAATTGCCTTGAATTTATTAAATCTTGTTTTATGGCCCGGAATATCATTTATCTTGGCAAATATTTCATATGCACTGAAAAAGAATGTGTATAATGCTGTTGATGGGTAGAACGATCTACAAATGTCAAGGAAGCCGAGTTGGTTGACTGTGTTCTCCATTCTTACTGATTTTCTGTCAACTCATCCTATCATTTACTGAGACAGGAGTCTCGAAGTCTACAAATATAATTGTGGACTTGTCAATTCCTCATTTTAGTTATATCATATTTTGCTTTATGAAATTTGAAGCTCTCCTTTAGGCTCATAAACATTTAGAGTTGCTATGTCCTCTTGATGAATTGACCCCCTTCACCTTATAAAATCCACTTTATTATTCCTAGTCATATTCTCTGTTCTGACGTCTAATTTTTCTGAAATTTATATAGTCTCTCCAGCGTTCTTTTAATTACCATTTGCTCAATACATCTTATACCATCCTTTTGTTTTTCCCTATGTGTGTTTTATGTTTAGAGTGTTAGAAACATATAATCAGGTGTCATGGTTAATTTTATATGTCAGATTAGCTATACTATGGTACCAGTTGTTTGGTCAAATGCCATGGTAGATGTTGCTGTGTAGGTATTTTGAGATGTGATTAATGTTTAAATCAGTAAACTTTGTGTAAGCAAATTACCCTCTATATCATGGATAAGTCTCATCCAATCAGTTGAAGGCTTTAAGGGAAAAGACTGAGGTACCCCAATGAAGAAGTAACTGCCTCACGCTGCTTTTAGATTCAATATTGCAGCATCATTTCTTCTTGTGTCTCCAGCCTGCCATCTACTCTGCAGATTTTGGAATTGCCAGCTTCCATAATTACATGAGCCAATTCCTTAAAGCAAATCTCTCTCTCTCTATATATATACACACACACATATATACACAAACACACACACAAAACACACACACATACACACATATGTATATACACACATATGCACATATGTATATATACATTTATACACGTATACACATATACACATATATACACACATATATACACACATATGTATATGTACACATACACATGTATATTTACACATTCATGTATATATGCACACGTGTGTGTGTATACATCCTGTTTGTTCTGTTTCTCTGCAGAACTTTGACTAATACATTGGGTTTTGCTTTTTTATACCATGTGACAATCTTTGATGTTTAATTGGAGTGTTCAGGTTATTTACATCTAATGTGATTACTGATATAGTAGAGTTTTACTCTGGCATCTCGCCATTTGTTTCATATTTATTCCTTCTTTTCTTTCTTCATTATTTTTTCTGCCTCCTGTTGAACTGATTGAGTATTTTAACATTCTATTTTGTCTCTATTATGGCATATTGTTCTACCTGTTTATCTCCCTTTCAAGAAATTGTTGTACTATATGTATATATGGTATTACAGCCTATACATACTTTATATATATATATGAAGTATAGTACTACATACATATATAGATATGGAGTGGCACAATATTTAAGGGTAGGGTGTCAGACTATACATAAAATACTATATATAGTGTGTATACTGTATATAAAATACTATATATATGCATATATATACTGTGTAATACTGTATATGCATACTACATATAAAATACTACAGCCCACCTTCAAATATTATACTGCTTCATGTATAGTATAAGACCCTTACAACTATAAAATTTACTTTTCCTGGTCACCTGTTGTGCTATTTTTGTAATATACCTTATTTGTATAAATCTAGTAAATCCCACAATGAAGTTGTTATTTTGCTTTGAAAAGTCAACTATTTTTAAAGTAAGAAAACACTTGTTGCATTAAAAGTTCTTATACTCTCCATTAATTTGTGAAAATCCAAATTTTTATCTTCTTTTTTTAAATAATTTCTGACAAAGCGACTAATGTAAGTTTTATCTTTTTCTTCTGTACATAATGTGTCATATTTCTTTGGATACTTTTAAGTTTCTATTTCTATTTCTAGATTTCAGCCATTTGATACTGATGCACCTTGGTGTGGTTTTCTTTGGGCTTATTTTGTTTGAGGTTTATTGAACTTATTGTATGTGTAGGTTTATGGTTTTCATCAAATTTGTAGAATTTTCAAATACTGTTTTTTTTTCTGTTTTATTCATCTTTTTCCTGGAATTCAGTTATTTGTATATTAGATTACTTTATATTTTATTACGGAAGTTACTTATCCACTGTTCCTTTTTTCCGTGTGTTTTCTGATTTGTTTACTTTCTATCACTATATCTGCAAGTTCATTAAGTTTTTCTTCTTTACTGTCTATTCTGTTAATCTTATGTAATTTTTTTTTCATTTAAGATATTGCAATTTTCATTTCTGGAAGTTCTGTTTTTTTATGTAATATTCAATTTTTCTATTCATCATACTTATTTTCCTTTACCTTCTTGAACATATGGAATCTTTTAATAGTAATTGTTTTATAATAACAGTTCATAATAGCAATTATTTCTAAGTCTGCCTCAATTGATTGATTTCCTCCTGGTTACAGGTCGTATTTTCCTATTTCTTTGTATGTGTGGAAATTTTGTAGTAGATTAACTAAGTGTAGAACATTGTAATACATTGTTAATTGTAATCCATTGTTATGGCTCTCAGTTATTTAGAATTAGCTGGATACTTTTAAGGCTTACTTTTAAACTCTGTTATACAGATTAGTATTTAGTCTGGGGCTAAATTCGCTCTACTACTAAGGCAATTCCCTTCTGAGGATTCTACTTAATGCCTTGTGTTTTAACAAGATCTTTTCCCACTGCTGGTAGAAAGATGAACAATTTTCAGTTCTGCGTGAGCTCCAGGAATTTTTCTGTCTACTTCTCTCCTGGGTCCCAGCCTCTCACTCATGTACAAATTAATACTCAGCCAAAGATTCAAGGGCACCTCCTGTGGATTTCTTGAGCTCTTTATCCATCTACCTCCCTTGCCTTCTTACTCTGTCCCACAAATTCTAACTGCCTTGGCTTTTCTGAACTCTGACCTCTGTTTCTCTGCAACTCAGC
This sequence comes from Macaca thibetana thibetana, assembly GCF_024542745.1. Classification (NCBI taxonomy): domain Eukaryota; kingdom Metazoa; phylum Chordata; class Mammalia; order Primates; family Cercopithecidae; genus Macaca; species Macaca thibetana. The sequence goes on along the minus strand of NC_065597.1, from coordinate 22,959,655 downwards.
AAGACTGAGCTGAGTCTGTGTAGCTTCTCCATCTCTGTACTCAGTCCTGGTAAATGAACCCAGGCAGTAATCTGTTAAAATTACAGAGTTTATATTACTTTCTTACCTTCTTTCAGGAATCACAGCCCTATAAGGCCTTTGGTTAATAAGCGTCTAAAAACTATTGACTACATATGTGAAAAAAATTATAGACATGTATAGATATTAAAAAAAATTACAAAGTGATTAGAAAAACTTTATCTATAAATTTTAAAATAAATAAATTTTAAATATTTTTTCTAATTATTTAAGGTGAGAGGATATAGCTGGTCCCTGTTATTTCATGTAAATCAGAAATGGAAATCTCTAGTTATTATCTATTTCAGTGTTGTTCTGACAACTAATATTTTAAATCATAAATTGTGTATGTTTTCCAAAAATATGGAATATGTATTTAGTAGTGAAGGCAGGGTATATGTGCATGCGTAACTTACTGTCATTGTGCCAGCTGTGTGAAAGCTTAGTATGAAAAGTTACTGCAGGTCCTACTTGTGGCTGTCTTTAGATGCTAAAACTATGCAGCCTATGTTTCTTTCTTTCTTTTTTGGTGTTTTTCTAATATGTTTTAATGGAAACGTAAAAATTGTTTTTATATTGGAAAAATAAACTTTACTTACAATCATTAAGGCTATTGAATAATTTACATGGAGGAAGTAATTCCAAGCAGAAAGCTCTTACCTATAAAAGAATTATGTTTGCACAAATTAATGAATATACAGCCCATCTTTTCACGTACCCAATCTTTGCATGTACAGCTTCCCCTCATACTTCATTTATTTCTGAAATGGATTTGGAAAATACATTCATAAAAAATGAATTTTCATGTTTTTTTCCAAAATATATTTGGAAAACACATTTATTAAAAAATACTTTTTTTTTTTTTTTTTTTTTAGAAAACCACAGATACAATAAAATAATGAAATGATTAAAACGAAGGTAAAAGTTCAAGATACAGAGAGTGAAGTGGTTGGGAAATATATGGGTTGAGAGGAGAACAGTGGGAGGGGCATGGAAAGGAACCCGTGTAATTTTAGCGGAGAATTTAGACTAAGGGAAGCTTTGGAGATTGAAGATGAAACTTATCTGTGAGCTTACTAGTAGCCAAAACAAAGAAACAGTGGGATTTGGAGTTCTCAGAATAAATCAAAAGTTTTTTCATCTGGAGATGCATTTTTTTCACATTTTATTTTTTCTAACTTCTAAAATAATATTTTATATTAACTAGATCAAAGAAACACTCAGCATATAGAATTGTTGTGTGCAGCTCTTTAAGAACAATAAAAGAATGCCAGGCATAGACCCTTTCCTTAATGAAACTGAGTTCCAAGACAGTGGGAGAACACTTAAGTTACACCTGAACTGGTTTCAGATTAAAACAGGACAGTGTACGATTGACCTTCAACTCAAAAGCATGCATGATCCCAGCTGAAAGTAGACCTTCGGTTCTTAATGAACAAGTGAGTGTGGATAAGCACAGGAGACGAATGAGGCATTCTAGGAAAAATGCAAAACACAGGAGAAAAAAGAGACAGCTAAGGACATTGCAAATGGCCTGGAAAGGTCAGATGATTAGCGAGTGGTCCTGAATGTCATGATGGGGGATGCAATGACCATTGATAGCAGACGACAGCCCTGGGCTCAAATCCTATCTCTGCTAAATTAAAACAAAAACAAAAAGGAAACTAAAGAAATGCCACACCCAGTACCTTGAGGTTTCAATAGGGCTAGCTGAAGTTTCAGCTTTTAATAGATGGTATGTACCAGTCTCTGCTTTGTGTAATACAGCTTTTTCTTCCATGTGTTGATGTAATAAGGCATTTTTGACCAGCAGAGGTAAAACCAAAAGTCTTAAGCTATTTAGAATTAGTTGGATTTCTTTAAGGCTTACTTTACTAAGAAAGTTTCCTGACCTCAGGGTAGCAATTTTAGTACAGAAAGTTTGTCTTGTCCGTGGCTGCAAAGAGGAGTTTGGGTTTGTTGAAAGGGCTACAAAGGGACCTGGATGGATGAGGTTTCTGGTCTGGCCTTTACATGGGCCTGAGTTTGAGAGCCTCTGAATGGAAGACTGAGGCATGAAACAGGCATGCTGCTGGGGTGTGTGTGTGTGTGTGTGTGTGTGTGTGTGTGTGAAAGAGAGAGAGAAAGAAAGAGAGAGCGTTGTTGTTGAGTCCTATGGGAAGAAGCAAGCTGCTAAAGGACTGAATAAGAGAAAGGATGAAGTTCCTTGGAAGAGTTGTGACAATCTTTGACCCTCACCCTTTGTTTCAGAAAGGATCCAGTTAGGAAAATACAAATACACATTAGGTGTTTTAGCTAAATAATTCAATAAAAGAACCTGATTGTACACTTACTGGAAGATTTAAAAAGCAAAAAAAAAAAAAAAAAAAAGGAAACACGGAGGCCATACCCCAGTAATAGCTGTAGGGTGCAGCTGCTGACAGCTCTAGGGTGATATCAGGTATATAAGAATTCAGAAGCTCAGTGTACAGGCCTGGTAGGGCTGAGGCTCAGACCTCTGAGTTGCCTCCCGACTTGTGGCTCATAGCAGGGTCCCTTGGAGCTGAGACCCAGAAGTCTGAGAAAAGGGTCTTGCCTGTTGGTGTTGGTGCCTCCTCCACAGAGGTGCAAAGTGGTTCAGGCTGGAGCCTGGAGTCAACACCTGCTGCAAGGAGGAAGTGTCATTGCCAAGGTGAAGTGAGGCTGTGAGGAACAGAAGCCAAGAGAAGGCCAAAATCCCTTCTCCCTCCATTGTCCTGCAGTCTGCCACTAGCCCCACCTATGAGCAGAGCCTAACATGGAGCCAGCTGCAAACCTGACATGTGGGGTGAGGAGCCCCTGCCCCAGGCTCACAAAGCCTGCAGAGAAGCTGGGCATGTGAATGAGCCATGAGGACTTCACAACGGAATTCCTATCAGGACTTAACAAAGGCTGGCACAGGCCGGGTGCGGTGGCTCATGCCTGTAATCTCACCACTTTGGAAGGCTGAGGCAGGCGGATCATTTGTGGTCAGGAGTTCAAGACCAGCCTGGCCAACGTGGTGAAACCCCATCTCTACTAAAAATACAAAAATTATCCGGATGTGGTGGCACGTGCCTGTAATCCCAGCTACTCGGGAGCCTAAGGCAGGAAAATCCTCTGAACCTGCGAGGCGGAGGTTACAGTGAGCTGAGATCGTGCCACCACATTCTAGCCTGTTGCACAGATGCTCACTGGGGATGCCCAATATCTGCATGAAAACAGAAAGCAACAGGCATTTTTTGATGAATGACTGTAGGCTACATGAAAAAATTCACCTTTTTTCTTTTTTACTTTATTTTATCCTTACAATAACCCAAGAAGTGAGTATTATTGTTCCCATTTTACAAGTGGAGGATTTGAAACTCAGAGAGGTCATGTCCCAAAGCTGGTAGATGGGAGAGGCAAGAAATAAACTAAGAATGTGGAGATTTCAGTACTTCCATTTTCACTAAAAGGCAACTCTCTAGCCTGCCTCTTTGGTCCTACTACCTCAGTTACACATTGATCACACAATAACATCTTCCCCACTAACACATAAGTTCCATGAGGTCGAGACTTGCTCAAAGTTTGATGTGGTCACTGGCCACTATGTCACTGGTCACTATGCCAATGACCATGTCCAGGTGGTCACATATATACATGGGCATTCAGTAAATACTCATTGAATAACCAAATGCATATTTATGTTCGTTTAGGCTTCCTTATGTATTATATGGAAGTATATCCGGATATATAATTTAATACCCAAACATAATGTGTGATACATATGTATGTCTAAAACATATTTTGGCACTGCAGAGAGAAAAGCATTTGAAGTCAGAAGCGTTGCCTGCTAAGAGACAATATGTAGCTTTCAAATGAGGCCAAAGTGAATGCATATTTGATCTTCAAATTAACTATCCCATTAAACTATGGTCTCTTCTTCCCCTTCATCCCACCCTGTCCCCATCCCACTCCCCACCCCAAGCTTAGCCTATCATTAGCTGCTATCTGGAATCGACAGTAGAGTAATTTGAACTCTGGTTCCCAAGGGCCTATTCTTTTACTTCCTGCTGTAGGAATACGGTGCGTATTGATTAGATATCAGACTGTAATGGGCTTCCAATCTCTCTGCCTTAAGATATATGATGGAGATGACAGGAAACAGATACCCTGTTACTACTTGTAAATAGTCTGGTTGAACAAAATGGTTGGTAACCACTTCAGTGCCGTTCACATTTTTACCACCAGGAAGGAGTTCCTTTTTTCACTCTTTCTAAAAGAGTGAAAGGGAAAGGCAAGGCACACAATTTTCTTTTGGGACCAGACCCATTGTCTAACATGGTCATCTCCTTTAGAAACTATTGGCCAGGCGCGGTGGCTAAAGCCGGTAATCCCAGCACTTTGGGAGGCTGAGGCGGGTGATCACAAGGTCAAGATATCGAGACCATCCTGGTCAACATGGTGAAACCCCATCTCTACTAAAACTACAAAAATTAGCTGGGCATGGTAGTGCACGCCTGTAGTCCTAGCTACTTGGGAGGCTGAGGCAGGAGAATCACTTGAACCTGGGAGGTTGCAGTGAGCCGAGATTGCACCATTGCACTCCAGCCTGGTGACAGAGTGAGACGTTGTCAAAAAAAAAAAAAAAAAGCAAAGCAAAAAAGAACTATTCAGGGAGAAGGATTTCCCTTAAGAGTTCAGGCTTGCTTGGAGAGTTGTTCACAGACTACTCAGGAACAAAACCCACAGCATCTGCAGCCCACTCCCACCTGGGTGGCTGACAGAAGAGAAAGGGGGTTGGAGGCCGAGCAGAGGCAGAAGCAGGCCTCCTCCCCTTCTGAGCAAGACCTGGGGCAAGTCACTTGTAGAAGCCTCAGTTTCCACATCTGTAAAATGGGAGAATAATCTTGTTCACAGAACTGTTGTCAGGATTGAGTAAAACAATGCACTTGGAGTAGCTAAGGAACTGCCTGGGGCCTGGTTAGTTTTCTTTCTTTTCCTCACTTTACCCTATCTACTGAAATTGATTCCCTCTGCTGGAATTCTGAGAGTTCTTCAGTTTGTGGAAGAGGCAGGTACACAGGGAGTGTCTCTTTGTGTGGCATCATTCAAACCTCAAATAGCACATAATGGTAGTATTTGTAAGGCAAATGGACTGAAGCTCCTGAGCTGAAATAAACTTCCTCTGGAACTGAGCAAATGCTGGTTCTATGTTGCTGATGGCAGCCTGACCTACGCACTGATGACTCCGCAATTTGAAGTTGGCCTGGGTTTGTTTTGCCGGTTTTGCCCACTTCCTGGATGAGGATTGTGATATTTGTTTGAATTAGAAGGGCCCTGGCTCATAGCTTAATAACGCAAAGGTAAATATGAAGTTGATCGGTGACATCCTTCTCCCAGTGGCCCGGCAGATGCCAAGATAAAGGTTCACATGCCTCCCTTGGTGATATGGGTTTGATTTTGCACAGATGGGAGTGTCTTCGGTTGAGTCTTCAATTTCCTTCCCTTTTCTTATCAGCAAAGATGACTAAAAAACAAGTTGAATGGTGGTTCAAGAAGCATTTCAAGGGAAGACTGTAAACTTTTAAGGGGGAATAAACTGTGAGTTTATACATTTTTAATTACACCGGGCTTGAAGCTCATATTCATTTATTACCAGAGATATCAGCCACTTATCTGCCACTTCTCTAATCTTTGCCCTGAAAACAGACATGACCCTAGTCAAGGAAGATAAATGGAGAATTAAAAATGGCTACCTTCTGGGAATTGATTGGAAAAGAGTGGGACGGCAAGCCAGGGCTCAAGTTAACCCTGGACTCTTTCCCAATCTTCCTGTAGCTACTGCTTCTGTGGGTGAAGGCAAAATCAAGTGGACCTAACCTCTGTCTTTGCTAACATTTCCTCATTTCTCCTTCTTCCCCTGCCCCCATTAGAATGAGGGAATCAATAAAGCTAGCTTTGAGAGAGGAAGGAACCGATCTTCATGCTGGTATCAAATGCTGTATCTCTGCGGCATGTGGAGAAGGGCCAGTGTGCTGTAAGTGACCTAATTGCACATTCCCCCAAAACACCGAATTCATATTATTGGCTTCATCAGCATTGTCCCTCCTAGAGGTTGTTCTTAAGTAGCTCAGGAGAGGATTGAAGGAAAGAACTATGACTGTTACCTTCAATACAGAGGGATCTGGCCAGGAAAGAAGCAGAGACACACATAATGATGGTCGCCATTTATTGAATGCTTTCCTTGTACCAGACCCTGTGCTATGTTCCTGATGTTCAGCATCTCATTTTATTCTTGCAACAATCCTTGAAGATGATCTGCTTATTCCTGTTCTACAGATGATGGTAACTGAGACTCAGATAAATTAGGAAACTCATTCCCATTATAGAGCCGCCACGGCGCCCGGCTAATTTTTTTGTATTTTTAGTAGAGACGGAATTTCACCGTGTTAGCCAGGATGGTCTCGATCTCCTGACCTCTTGATCTGCCCGCCTCCCAAAGTGCTGGGAATACAGGCGTGAGCCACCGCACCCGGCCAAATGTTTGTTTTATGGCTAACCTTGATCACCTATCAGAGATATATTTTTTACAGTGTCAAGTGTTTGGGATTCGCTGCTTATACAAGTAAATAAAAACAAACTAAAATTAAAACGCCTCTAGATTGGATACTCTTACTTAGGAGTAAAATGCTGAGTATTTTAAAAAGAAGAAATAATGACACCATCATTTGCTGAGTGCCTACTCTGGGCCGGGCATTCCACAGACATTACTTCATTCAATCCTCTCGAGACTCTTGCAAGATATTATTATCTCCATTTTACAGATGAGAAAACTGCAGGAGTAATGACATCTCACTAAGGCCTGTAACCAGACAGCAGAAGTGGTCAAATTCGCTGCAGAGCTGATACTGTTGGAAAGACACGTCTCCACCTACTCACAAGAGGAGAGTGAGAGTCTTATAATCACGATAAAATCATCGTACTAAAAATAAGAATTCACATGTATTGAGCATTTGCAATGTACCAAGTATTGTGCTGAGCAAATGTCAGACATTCTTCTAGTTGATTCTCACAACAACCCCGTGAGGGAAGTACTATTATCAGCTCCATTTTAAAGGTGCAAAAACAAAAGCACAGAGAGGGTAGGTAACCTGCCCAGTATTACACAGCTAGTAAATGACAGACCCAGGATTCGAATCCAGTAAGTGCAATTCTTGTTCTGCGCTCTTATCTGTTACACTCCTTTGTTTTTTACAGCAAGAGAAAATAACGGTTCAGCATGAGTAAGAGAACAATGAAATGGAGAATTCTAGAAATAGCAAAATATCACTGCAGATATGGTTTAATTGGGAAGCAATTGCCCCAGATTGCATTTTCACTTAAAAATTGGATGAATTTTTGGCCCACTGACGTATATTATTTCCTTCTTGAAGACTTTGAGCACACTGAGCCAAAAGCTCTTGTTTTTACACAGTGATGATTAAGGATCTTTTCATTTTCTTTAATGTGTTTCTTACTTATCAAAACTGTTCCGAGTGATCCTGCGGGTGAAGAACCTACGTTCACAATTCCCTACAATAAACATATCTAGACTTTCTGTGTAGCTATACCTTGAATTTCTTTTCTTCAGGCTGCAAACTGTTGGGTTTCTTTTCCCTATTTGTCTCCCCTCACGGTTGCCTAGAGGCTTCCAGAATGCTCTCTGAATTCCCTAGTCCATTTCACCCTTTATGCTTCAAGGAAGAGGAATACTTTGCTATGAGAATATTGGGCTTTTCCTTTGCTATTCGGTTTGTCTGGCTCATAAATAATTCTACAGGTCACCCGTAGCCGAGACAAGCATCCTGTCTTTGTAAATGCCAACAATCAGTTCACAGAAATATCATTACTACTCCATTGATGAGGGTCACCCAATACATGGAAGGTCAGATATGGGAACAGACTTGGCACTTCATTAATTTAAGCTGCTACCTGATGCCAGGCACTTTACATTCATGAACTTGTGTACTCATCATAAAAACCCTGAGAAATTGACATTACTGTTCCCATTCTATAGATGAAGAAATTGAGGCTCCTGGTATGCCAAAGGTTATAAAATGAGTTTAATATGAGCAGTTGTCACTAGTATTTATTAGGCTTGTACTATATTCTAGGAGCCTCCTCCACTGCTCTTGGGCATTAGTTCATTTAATTCCACAGCAACTTTACGGGGGTAAACATGATTGTTATCCCTCTTGTACAGTTGAGAAAACTGTAATGCAGAGATATTAAGCAACTTTTTCAAAGTCCAGCAACTGGGAAGTGGCTTGAAACCGGAGGACATGATTTTTGAACTTGCACTCTTAAGACAAAATGAACGGCTACCAATTTCCTAACAAATAAAAGAGTAAGGTTCTATGACCTCCATTTTTGAGATATAAATGGATGGGAATAGCTTTGGGCGATTGCTGGTCTTGGGATTTAGGGCCAGACGGTATTAACTGGAGGATTGGTTCTACTGCTTCCAGCAAGATGATCTCAGGCAAGAAACCTCTGGGCTTCATGACACCTGCCTCCCAGGCAAAGCTAAGGAGCAAGTAGAGAATGTAGGGAAAGACACCACATAAATCAGAATTGAAATTGAGATCCATTATGCTAGTAGTACCATGGAAAAAACAATGAAACTCTCCTTTGAAGGAGGAGTTGGGCCCCAAATTTAAGGCCACAGCCTAACACAAAAGGTGTCCATTTATGATTTCTTACCAAAACAGCTGTTTTACTTTAGAAAACAAACACACAAACAAAACAAAACACAAAACAACAACAACATTTAACAACAATCCAGGAAATTGCTTCTGCTTTCTTTCTTTTTTCATTTCATTTCACTTATTTACTCGATTTAAAAGAAAATGTAGCCAAGACAGAAATGTGTAAATGCAAGAAGACGGTTCCTGCAGGAAGGGCTTTAATGAGTACATATTACATGTAATTGCTTTTCCCCTCCATAGCGCATCATGAACCTCCTTTCATGTTAGGGTATTTGGATCTACCCCCTTCTTCTTAACAGCCACAGTGATCCCATTATGTGGAGGTTCCGTTACTTGCTTTTTTCATTCTCCTATTGACGGACCTACAGCTTGTTTCCTGCAATCTATAGTTATTACAGCAGCAAAAAGCATGTCTATTATGCTTACATGTATATTCTCAGACAATCACTTTTGATTTAAACTAAATAAAACATCCACTTCTAATTTGACTTATAAGAAAAATAGTTGAGAGATTTAGATCAGAGTCCAATTTCTGCATGCATAAGGGAAGGGGTAGGGAGTTTCACCAGACCCTATACCTTACCTCCTCCAAGGGACCCCTGTGCTACCCTTCTGTATTCCCCAACCCCTTTCTCCAGCCCCTCCCAAACACACCATCCTAAGACCCCAGCTTTTTATCTCACTAAACCGCCAAGGAAATGGCCAGGTCATTAGTGTTGTCTTTAGAACCAGCTCTTTTGACTCGGTTTGCAATTTTATTCACAGTAAAAACTGATCTATGATTGAAAAAATAATAATAAGCATGATTCACTGACTTCTTTTGCTGTGGGTGTCATGGCGAGGGGTCCATAGCGGTGGCTGTAGTAGGTAGGTCAGGCATTAACCACACATATTGAGTGAGATCACTCTGATCAGAGTGAAATTTGCAGAACAAAAGTATCCCCTTTACTGTGTGCAATGCCAAAAGGTGCTCAGAAAAGAATCTTTATCTCCTTGATGAAACCAAATATGAAAACCATTTGCTTCCAGCATGTCAAAGATCCTTGCTCTATTTCCCCCACTTTCAAGAAGAGTGATTAGAACATTTGTCTCAGTCCTCCAGCACCACTTATTAGATTCTGAAGCTCCTCTTAGGGTGAACAGGATCTGAGAGGGAATGTCTTAAATCAATTCCTTCTATTTCTGGTGTTAAGCCTCAACTTGTCAGATTGCTTGTGACTCCTTGGGTATTTCGGCATCAATCTAAGTACGGCTCTGAGCTCTCAAAATCTGCCTGGCATTAACATTAAGAATATATTTGGATTCGTATGCTTATTTATCTTTTTGGTTTCTTTCCCACCTCAGCAGTCAGCCTCACGCTAGCTGGGAACTGACAATTCTTTTTGAAAAACTAAGCAAATCTTTGAAAACAGTTTTCAAGTCTTGTAGCAGCACGTTTGTGCTGTTACAGCTGAAGAGCTGTCAGGCCTCCAGCGTGCACCTTGATTTCAGCTCAGCAAATGGAGCAAAATATCCATTTTGTGCATGAAATTGCCTGTGTTCTGAGTGGGAATCTATGCTTCTCAGCACCCTCTGCACTTAGCAAAGGCTCTGCTTGGCTTTTCCTGGAGTTGGAAAATTGGGTCTCTAGGAATAGGCTCCTTCTTGCCTGATGCTGGAAAAGCCATCCCTGAGGAAAGAATTCTAAGCGAGAGCCGTGAATTCTCACTTAGAACGTTTTTCTTCAAAATAGATATTTTTGTGTGTGTGATAGAGCCCACAGCTGGTGGAGGTATGATCTAATGTTCACGGACATCCAATATTCTTAAAAAGTCGAAATTGCTCAGAACCCTGACAGCGTGAACTTATTTCATGCAAACAAATAAACAGTCCAACAGTAAGAATAACAATCAAAGTAGTCCTTTATGTGCAATTTGGAATAGTATCAAGAGCCTCAAAACCCTTTAATTTCACTTATTGGGATCAATCCTAGGGAAATAACCCTGGATCCACATTTCCAATCACATACAAGGTTAGTCATCAAAGCATTATTGAAAAGGGTGAAAAAAAACAAAACAAAACAGGAGAAAAAGGTGTCTAACAATAGGAAACTAGTTAGGTCAATGGTGATATATAAACAAGATGGAATGCTTTGCAGGTATTGGCATGAGTTTATAAAAGGGGTTTACAAAAAAAGTTAGGGGTGATTTCTTAAAGTAGATTTTATGGAACTGTAAAAAACACACAGAAGAGTGTACAGATCATATACACATAGAAGCAGTACCTAGATAAAAATAAATTTAAAAAATTCTCAGCTCCCCAGAAGCCCTCCTGGGCCTCAACTGGTCATTATTCCACCCAGGGAAGCCACTTCTAACAGCTTAGATCAGGTGTGTATTTTTGAACTTTATAAATACCCACATCTAGGGTATTCTGTTATCCCTGGCTTCTTTCAGTGAATACTTTGTTTTAAAGACTCATCCATGCTATTGTGCAGAGTTTCAGCTTCCAGATTCCCATTCTACTGTGTGAATATATTGCAATTAATTATCCATTCTGCTGTTGATGAGCATGAGAATAGTTTCCAGTTTTGCCCATAATGTATAGTGCTGCTAATTGTTCTTCTACAGGCTTTTGATGATCACATACGCACATTTCTGTTGGGTACACACCTAGAAGTAGAGTTTCTGGATTATTGGATATGTACATATTCTGTATTAGCAGAGGCTACCAAATTGTTTTTCATAGGATTATACCCATTTTTACTTCTTTTTGCAGTGTACAACCGCCCCAGTTGCTCCAAAATTTGCCAACTCAATTTTGTGTTCTTTTTTTTGGGGGGGGGGGTGGGAAATGTGTAGCTAAATGACAAATACAAGTACAACCATGAATTTGTAAAAAAAAAAAAAAAAAAAAAAAGTACATTAAAAAAATTCCTGGAAAAAAATACTTCAATTTGTTAAGAGTTGGTAGTTTTGTGTGGTTGTGTACTCATTCAAATTTTCTATCATTTTTCCCCTAATATTTTCTCATCCTCTATGAGAAGGAAGTGTTACTTTTATAACCCTTAGTCCTTTTACCAGGCATTAGGTGAACATATGGCATTTAGAGTAGGGCATTAGAATAGTCATGTGACCACCTTCCCGTATGATGATCATTTTTAAATGCTATTGGCTCCGGGAGAAGTTGTTATTTTCACTAGACATTTCCATGGGACTATCAATTTATCCATGTAACCGTTCATCCATCTACCTACTTATCCACCCATTGATTTACTCATGCATTCAGTAAACGTTTATTAAACACCTAGTCTGGGCCAGACATTTTGTTGGGTAGGGAAGAGTCATGAAGAGATTCTTTGGAGCACTTATACTGCATAGTTTTGTACTTAGGCATCAATAATATAACAATATTGAAGATACATTGATACAAATAAGTATAGTATAAATAACAAATATTTTTTGAGGATTCATGACATACTAGGCACGGAGCTAAGAGAGTTACATGTAAACAATCATTTAAATCACAATCACCTTATAGAACAGATGTGGAAGCTAAAGCTTAGAGACATTAGAAAAGTAGCCTGAGGTTACAAAGCTAGACTGGAATTGAGACTCAGATCTACAGAACATCAGGCCCTGAGCTCCTGATCACCTTTTTGGCCCTGCTGCCTTCTACCAAGAAAGGGGAACTCTGTGAGAAGGGAGCACAAAGGAAGTGACACTGATGAGGGATCAATGGATACGCTTTTAGGCTTGCTCTGAAAAGATGCGAAGGAATTTGTTAGGCAGGAGAAGAAAAAAAGGCCATTTTTGGAAACTTGAACATGGTAAAGCAAGAGTGACTTCAGCTCTGAATGGAGAAAGGGCAGAAGTGAGAGATGAACCAGAGAAAGGGAGCGGGAGGAACTTGAAACCCACCAAAGGGAGGGACCTTGAATCTTCCCTGTGTAGTCCCCAATTTGGAGACCAGTCCGGGTCTGGCCTCGGAAAGAGACTCTGAGTGATCTTTCCCTCCCTCACATGATGGGTAAACTATTCTCTCCTTAGTGTGCCCACAGATTCTGTCTGCACTCTCATTACCACATTGATACTATTTATTTATTTATTTATTTATTTATTTATTTATTGAGATGGAGTCTCGCTCTGTCACCAGGCTGGAGTGCAGTGGCAAGATCTCAGCTCACTGTAACCTCCTCCTCCTGGGTTCAAGCGATCCTCGTGCCTCACCCTTCCGAGTAGCTGGGATTACAGGCACGCACCACCACACCCAGCTAATTTTTGCATTTTTAGTAGAGACGGGGGTTCACCATGTTGACCAGGATGGTCTCAATCTCCCAACCTCATGATCCACCCACCCTGGCCTCCCAAAGTGCTAGGATTACAGGCGTGAGCCACCGCACCCAGCCCATATTGACACCTTTTATAGCTGTACTATTCAATAGGAGGGCCACTAGCCATGCATGGCTATTTTTTATTTTATTATTTTTTTTTTTTAGGCAGAGTCTCTCTCTGTCACCCAGGCTGGAGTGTAGTGGCATGACCTCTCTGCCTCCCAGGTTCAAGTGATTCTTGTGCCTCAACCTCCCAAGTAGCTGGGATTGCAGGTGTGCTCTATCATGCCTGGCTGATTTTTTGCATTTTAGTAGAGATGAGGTTTCACCATGTTGGCCAGTCTGGTGTTGAACTCTTGGCCTCAAGCAATCCAGCCGCCTCAGTCTCCCAAATTGCTGGGATTACAGGCATGAGCCACAATGCCCAGCCACACATGGCTATTTAAAATTAAATAAAATTAAAATGCAGTTCCTCTGTTGCACTAGTCACATTTCAAGTGCTCAATAATCAGGTGTGGCTAATGGCTCCCATATTGGACAGTGTGAATACAAAACATTTCTTATGTTGCAAAACATCCTTTGAAGGATGCTGCTTGCTAGCCTGTTTCCTGTGCATGGAAAATCATCTGAGGACAGGAACCTTGCTTGAAGGATGCCCCTAATGCCTTGTATGGAACGTGGCAAGGACGAGATGTTCAGTGGCTGTTAAGTCAATAACTTTAGGACTGGAAGAGAACTTATATCCCACACCTTCATTCAACAGAAAGACTGAGGCTGACACTGTTACTGGTAATGTGACTTTGACCGAGTAACTTTGTCCTCAGTGCTTCTCCAGTTTTAAGGTGTGTGTGATCACCTGGGGTTTTCAATAATGGTGCAGATCCTGATCCAGGAGTCCTGGGATACAGTGCAGAGTTTCCACTTCTGAGAAGTTCTCAAGTGATGTGGATGTTGTTGGTTTGTCAATCACACTTCAAGGTAGCAAGCCTTTATAATCAGTGGAAAAGACAAAAATAAAACACGACAGGACAAATCTGGAAAGTCTAGCTCTTGGTATGGAGATTTTTCTGGGATATGAATTCATTTTGTGAATACAAGAACACATTTAAGCCACTTATTCATCTATTCCTTTTAAGACACGAAGACATCTCATTTACATTACCTTTTAGAATATGAAAAAATCAGACGGAATGTTTAGCAATCAGGTGTCAAAAATGCCATCCCTCTATTCCCTGCCTATACCTTCATCATAACCACAATGAAAAGTTAACATCACCACTAACAAAAGCTGAAACCAAGGAATAATCAATTTTGTTTCATTTAGCTAGAGAAATCTTAAAACAAATAGATAGACACACATTTGAAACATGAGTCAGAAAGGAAGGAAAAAGGGCAATGTGATTTTAAGAAACTTCAGGAAGAGAGGTACAGAAGCAACACACTTTTCCCAGGAAGAAAAATCTCTTTACAAGTCTCTTCCTTTTGCAGGTATCTCCTCAAAACCACATTTGACATGGGTCTAATTTCCTTGCTCAATACCATCATTATTAAATAGCCACAAATCACAAGTAACATGTTTATCATTTCAACATTTCTTCCAAGATCGGGTTTGAATTATGGATTGTGAAAACATAGATTTTGTTGCTTGGGAGGGGGGAAAGAAAATTCTATCAGTGTTCTAGAAAATGAATTTTTAATACCATTTGAAAGACAGATTACAAATGCTCTGAGGTTTTAACTCTTTAAGACCATTTCCAATGCCTGAAACAAGTATGTTTAATTATGCTGCTAACAGCTCTCCTTAATGCTAGTGAGCTGGAGAGAAACACACAGACATTGTCTAGTAAAGGAGTAGGCATATAGCTCAGGGTGCTGGTTTTATGGGCAAACTGCAGCAATTTCATTACTCTGTCTCTACCCAAATTCCATGGCCCATGGAGGAGTCTTAGACTGTGACGTATGAGTCAAGTGGATGGGGATGAAATTTGGTTACTGCCTCTTTGTAGCCATTTAATTTTGGCCAAGTCACTTGTTAATATTTTCTGTGCCTTGGCCATCTGGGTGATAGTAATACCTAGTTGTTGGAGTATATGAAATATTAAATTTAAATAATGTATATGAAATGCCAGACACATGGTAACAATTGTTTAATTGAGGCAGTAATATTCATAATGGTGTTTGGCCTTCATCCCAGGAAGGAGAATTTGTGAGTAGTGGGACAGGGCATGAGAGTTTTCAAGGACACTGAGAATCTATTCATCCCCTAATCTGCATGGATGCCCTCTTTTCTATCTCCAAAGGCCTCTGCGAAAATGCATACCAGATGTGGCTATAACAATAATGATTTTTGGAGTAGGAGTGATGGTGTGAAGAAGAGGGAGGATGGTGGGTATCTGAGCCCATTGAACATTACGATTTATATATTGCTTATATTAATTAACATAAGTTAATGTTATTGTGTCCCAATATGAACCAGCCAATGTGGTAAACACTTTCCAGGCATCACCTCACCTACTCTTCACATCAGCCCTGGGAAGTCAGTACTACTATTTCCTATATAGTACAAGGTTTTCCAACTTCCACACTATTGCTATTTGGGGTTGGAGCACTCTTTGCTGTTGCATTGTCCTGAGCATCATAGGACTCTTAGCAGCATAGCTGGCCTGCACCTATTAGCTATCAATAGCATTCCTTTTCCTACCACCCTCTAATGTCTGCAGACATTGGCAAGTGTCCTGCTGCAGGGAAACAATAAACCCTGGTGGAGAATAATGAAGTGAAGTTCAGTGAACAATGAAGTGAAGTTCAGTGACATCCCAAGATCATCTAGCTAGCAAGTGTTGGAGCCAGAATTAGACGTCAGGAGGTAAAATTCCACGTCCCTAAATACTAAAGCTCTCTTGTCTACTAGGCCCAGAATAGAAAGTGAAGCTCTGTGTTTCCTGGGTTGGGTTAGATGGAGTGGCCTTTTGAGCAAAAATTCTGCTGTGAGGAATGAAGATAAGAAGTCATCCAATAACCTGGCCTCATCAAATATTTCCAGGTATGCATCTACCCCTTAGAAGCTCTTCCCTGATTCCAACAAGGCTGCCTAGTTACAAATTATTTGGAAATGATTCCTTGGGATTGTTATCTTTCTCAGCCAGTTATTGAGCATTCAGGGAAAATCCAACATTTGACTCCAAACCATTATCTCCTCCTTATTAACAAGACTTGGCAGTAGATGTCTTTTGGCTTTAAAAACAAAACAAAAACAAATGTACTTTCAAAGATGGATATTTGCCTTCAATGAGGACTATATCATAGGTTCAAAAGGAAAATTAAATGAGAACATTTTTATTATGCTCAAATATTTGTTCTATATCCCAAGGAGACCTATTTCACTTAAACTCGTGATTTCTGAGTGATTTGTTAAAATTCACTGCCTCTTGTTTCTAGAGGTCCATCTCTGTAGTTTAGCTGTGCCTATCACAGGTACCTGAGGAAGTCCCTATTATTTGTTGTCTATTGCTTTAACAACAAAACTTTCTCATATATGCCTTCCAGTCACAAAGTACATTCATGTTCATCTTAACTAATCTTGCAACAACTCTAGCTAAGATGTCACAACTATCCCAATTTTTACATATACGGAAACTGAGGCCCAGGAAGATTGATATACATCAGTCAACACCTGGCAACTATTGGGCTCCAATTCAGGACCTCCTCTAATTCCAAAAGTATGGATAAGGGATGGGTGCCTGGCATCAGGAAAGATGTGAGTCTGTCTTTGGGGGTCAACTCCATGTGAGTTTTCCTTTGAGTCTCCAGAAGAATCTCAAGAAATGCCCCAGCTAGTGAGAACCAAGGGGTTGTGCTTCACAGCCACTCAGGCCTGGATGTAGCCAGGGATTTGTGAATGTGTGTCTGTCTTCAATGCCACATACCCTTAGGGGAGGGCAAACATAAGTGCATCTGCATGAGCATGTACACAATACATTAAATTAAGAATGCTGGTACTCGAACTTTATAGAGGGCAACAGACAATCAGAATTAGGGCAAAGGGACTGGCCCCTGAAAGAGTCCCCAGTGAGCCCGAATTGTCCTTAATTATTGTTCAGTATGCCTTGCCCACCTCCATAACCACCCATCCCCACCTTGTATGCTCCTCCAAATGTTCACTCAATTTACCCATCCAAATAGTGCTTCTTCCTGCCTACTCTCCAGCTCAGCATTTGTTTTCATCCTTTCCTGCCTCAAAGTTTTCTTTTCCAGAATTCATGAGACTCTGCTCCAGAAACGCCAGTGGAATATGAAGCCACCAGGTCAGAGATGGAGAGTGTATTTTTCTGACATGTCCACAGCCCCCAGCTGAGTCCCGGCACATAAGAGGTGGGAGAAGGTAAAACTCAGAGACTGAATCAGAATACCAACCGTGGAATCCAAGGCCTGCCACTCACTGGCCCTGTGGCCTTGAGTGAACCACCGAAGCTGTCTGTGGTAGATAGACTAATGGTCCCCCAAAGATGTCCACATCCTATTGCCCAGGACCTATGATTTTGTTGCCTTACTTGGCAAGAGGGAATTCGGGTTGCAGGTTGAATTAAAGTTGCTGCTCTGCTGACCTTAAAATAGGGAGATTATCCTGGGTTATCTGGGTGGGGCCATTGTAATCATAAGGATCTTTAAAATTGGAAGTAAAGGCAGAAAAGAAATCTGTCTTGTCACGATGCCATATGAGAAAACTTGACCCACTGTTGCTAGCTTGGAAGATGGAGCAAAGGGTCGTGAATCCAGAAATGTGGTTGACTTACAGAAGCCCGTAAAAGGAAGAAAACGTTTCTCCCTAGAGCCTCCAGAAGGAACGCAGCCCTGCTGATACCTCACTGTGAGCCCAGGCAGATCCATGCTGGACTTCTGACCTCCAGAACTGAACCGTAATAAATTTGTGTTGTTTGAAACCACCAACTGTGTGATAATTTGCTATAGCAAGAGTGGGAAACTAACACACTGTCTATGCCTCAATTTTTTCATCTGTGAAATGATGACAATACTAGCACCTGTAAAGAATATTGCTATAATTATTCACAAGAGTGAAGACATAGAATCGACCCAAATGCCAATCAATGGTAGACTGGATAAAGAAAATGTGGCACATACACACGATGGAATACTATGCAGCCATAAAAAGGAATGAGATCATAGCCTTTGCAGTGACACGGATGAAGCTGGAAGCCATAATCCTCAGCAAACTAATGCAAAACAGAAAACTAAACACTGCATGTTCTCACTTATAAGTGGGATGTCATGGCGGGTGCCTGTAATCCCAGCTACTCAGGAGGCTGAGGGAGGAGAATCACTTGAACCTGGGAGGCAGAGGTTGCAGTGAGCTGAGATCACAGCACTGCACTTCAGCCTGGGCAACAAGACTGAAACCCCGAATCAAAAAATAAAACATAAACAAACAAACCAAAAAACTAAAAACAAAAAGTAAATGAGAGCTAAACAATGAGAACACATGGACACAGAGAGGGAAACAACACACTGGGTCCTGTTGGGGGAGGGCAGGGAGAGCATCAGAAAAAAATAGCTAATGCATGCTGGACTTAACACCTAGGTGATGGGTTGATAGGTGCAGCAAACCACTATGGCACACTTTTACCTACGTAACAAACCTGCACATTCTGCACATGTACCACAGAACCAAATAAAATAAAATAAAAATTTAAAAAGAATATTGGTGTAAAAATAAATAAAACAATACATGTACAGTTCGTAGAAGAGAACCTGGCTAAGGTAGAGCATATTGGTGTTTATTAAATGTACAACCAATGTCTTGAATCAATGGATGGATGAATGAATGAACTGAGATGTTTGAACCAAGAAACACAGAAAGGCACAAGGACATTTCAATGAAGGATCAAATCTTTGCTAACTTCAGATGGACTGCTTCGACAATTAGCTCCTGGCCATTTGTTATTCTCTGCAACAGCTGAAAGAACACGGTAGCCAGTCCTTTCCTTGATTTTGCCCTTGGTTTTCCCTATTACGTTTTGGGCAGTTTTGCTATTTTCTCTGGGCTTCCTCTCTGATCCTCTTGACAGACGGATGGTTTCAACTCCCTGGAATCTCTTGACCAATAAATAATAATAAATAATGTAACATTAAACAATTTAAAAATAAGCTCTCTGCAATGCTGTGACAATGGCTGGTGGAATCTTCCTATCACATTGACCAACATGTGGAATGATGAAAGTGGGGTCTCTGTGCTGTTCCCTAGATCTCCTTTGCTTTCACATCCTTCCTTTTTGCCTGTGAAAAACAATCCACCCTGAAGAAACTTTGTCTCCATTAAGACTTTTTTTCCTTCCTTTTTTTTCTTGTTGGCGATTCCCCTGTCTCAGGCCATCAAGCGTCTAACCTACAACAGAACAGCCTGCTCTGTCTTCCCTCCCCAGCATTTTCTAAATATTCACATTCTTTAGATGCCAGCTCCTTCCTTATTTTCTCAATTCTGTATTTGTTTATCCTCAAAAGCTCCTTTGTAGCAGCCCACATGGATCTGGGAAAATGTGGAGGCCGACCCTCTTCCCTCGGGCAGGCGGGTGGGAGGGCCAGAGCCCACCAAAAGCTCCATTTTTTCACTCTCCACCTCTGGGGCACTTTCCGAGAACAACTGCAAGGTCCCGTTGGGCCAGGGAGCTGACAGAGCCCTTCCAATGCGAGCCATTTCCCTGCAGATCTGGGTCCTGGTGGGTGCAGCCTCTGTTGAAAGTGGGGAGATTGTTAAACCCGTAGCACCCAGTTTTGTAGGTAGAAGCTCTGCATTTTGACCCGGCCCCACTCAAACAGACCTCAGAGCTCAGGGAGTTTAAAAACCAAGGATCATTTCAAGACCAGGATACACTAAGCATGAACTATGCCCATGAAGTCTACAGTACTCATCCACAGATTAGAAGGTAACTAGGAAACTTACTACCTTCCCTGCAGCCCCAACTTGGCCTTTGCTCAGGACTTGGAAACCCTGTGGAAGGAAGCAGGAAGAGCTGGAAAGTAGCAGGCAGTGGACTGAGTGTGCCTCCTAAGGCTAGCCCAGGGACAAGGGAGAAGAGAGGGAGGAGGACAAGGTATTTCCTTTGTCAACAAGAAGGAATTTTCCATCTCTTCAGCATGGGCCACAATAGGACTTAAGGTCCCAAAGTAGGCTGGGGTGGGGGCTCACACCTGTAATCCCATCACTTTGGGTGGCTGAGGAGGGAGGATCACTTAAGCCTGGGAGTTTAAGACCAGTCTAGACAAAATACTAAGACCTCGTGTCTACATTTTTTTTTTTTTTTAACTTAGCTGGGTGTGGCGGTTCACACCTGTAGTCGCAACTGCCTGGGAGTCTGAGGAGGGAGGATCACATAAGCCCAGGAGTTCCAGGCTGCAGTAAACTAGGATTGCACCACTGCACTCCAGCCTGGGCAACAGAGTGAGGTTCTCATTTCTTAAGAACCAAAAATGTCCCAGGGTTGGATTTAGAATCATTTGTTCTTTGAGGGCTGGGGAATGAGTCATTTCCCTGCTTTCTATTCTTTAACATTCCCCCACTGCCTTTAGAGGCTGAAATTTGTCTGCAGAGCTCTGTGGTATCTGCAGTATCCATTTCCTTCTACACAATTGTCAGCCAGTTGTTCTCAAGTGTTAATGGGTCCATCTAAACTCTTCATGCTTCTCAGACTTTGGTACCTTTATAAAAACCCTACCAGTGAGGCTGTTCTCCTTTTCCTACCCAGATAATTCTTATTCACCCTTCAAGCCTCAATGCAGCCGACTTCTCCAACTTGGCTAGAGGGCCATCCTCTGTGTTGTCATGGTGGAGCTGGAGGGTGCTGGGTTTGCTGGGTGCATGTAAGGTCACAGGATTCACATATGTAAATCGTCTCCAGCATTTTGCATATGCTAACCCATGTATTTTCTATCACTACTCTGTAGTGATATTACAAGCCCATTTTATAGATTAGGAAACTAAGTCCAGGGAGCTGAAGGAACTTGCCCAAGGTTGCAAAGCAGGTAAAAGGCAGAGCTAAGATTTCGCCCTTAGCAGCCCAGCTGTGGTGTTAAGAGTGTGAACTCTGTAGACAGCCAGAAAGGGATTGCAATTCCACCAGATTCTCACTAGCTGTATGACCTTAAGTTACTCACTTCCTCTCTACTTTAGGCGCCACATTTTAAAAATGGGATCATAAAGAGTATCTATTAATACATGAAGAGGTCATAGCAGTGATGATGGTTAAAAACATAATGTATCCTAAGCACCCGGCATGGAGGAGTCCTTCAGCTAAGACCTGACAACACTAATGTTACTACTATTAACAGTAATTAGTATTCTCCCTTCACAGCCCTAATGACACTAGACCTAATCATCTGCTGCCTCCCCACACAGGACAGGAAACATGTTGTTTTAACCTCTTATGCAGTGCATAAGACAGAGCTTAGCAGATATTTGGAATTCTGTAACTGTTTAAGAATAAATGATTGTTCTTAATCTAACATACTTAGCACACCAGGCACTTCTTGAGTGTTCGATTTATATTAATAATAACATTATTATTATTATTATTTACTTGGATGGTTTAATGTAGATACATCTCTGATGGGAAAAAGAGGGACTTTCTACTTTTGTCATATTTAATGAAGGGCAGTCACACCTTCTAGTTGATTCAGAAGAAATACTGCACAGTTTGCCACCGTATCCACCAAAGGGCAACAGCGTGGCTCATCCTTGTGTCATACAATTAATTAAGATGTCTTATTTTGTTGTTGAAAACGGTGGTAGGGGCTGTGAAAATGTCAAATGGGGTAAAAGCCAAAACAGTCCAATCATTTACCCTGCAATGAGAATCACTAACCACAGGGCCAGGGTCAATATTAGAGCAAGTTACATATCAATTGGGAGTCATCAGGGCCAGGGTCAATATTAGGGCAAGTTACATATCAATTGGGAGTTATTAGTTTCTATCCTTCCCAGTTCTGGGAGAGCAGATTGGCCCTCAGCCCACTCATATGAGTGGGGAGCCAGTGGCATGGACTCTGACCGTGAAAAACAAGACACTAGAAGGTTTTATGCTCCCAGAGCTTAAAGGTCAAACCACGATGTGGTTACAGTGTCTGTGCTTTCTGGATACGCTGTCCGCAGGGATGAACAAAGTCCAGCTTGCAGGAAGGCCTGTGCTCAAATAACAACAGCGGCTGCAGGCACTCTTCCTGGTCTTCCAGCAGGGCTCTGGGAAATGGCAGAGCAAAGCACTGAGGGGCCCAGCAGGGCTGGTGGAATCAAGGGGAAGGTTGTGACTCCCAGCACTAACTCCAATAGCTACTCTTTGCAGAACACACACTGTGTTCTGGACACTGTATGGAGGGCTTTTATACGTGACATCACTTAAGCCTCACAGATGCCCCTGGAAGGGGTATGGGTGGATTGTTTCTATAATTATACAAATAAGGAAGCTGGAAAGTTAGAGAACCCGAGTTGAGCAACTTGTGGGCTGCAGAGCTTTCCACCCTAGTGCTGTCTGCCTCTGAGCTCAGCTGTTGGATGGATATGGGGAGCCGCTTAGTTCAAATTCATTCTCTCCTTTCTCTGCTCAGACTGTGATTTTGTCCAGAACAGCAAGGTGCTCACTGCCCTGGGAAATGCTCACTCTCCCAGAACCCTTTGCAGCCGGGGTAACCATGCCACAGGATTGTCAGTGAAGTTTAAGGGAAACTCTGTTGGGAGAGGGCGTGTGCTGTTAGGAACACACTCACTTTCCTAGAAGAGGTGGGACAGGTTCAGACCGTCTGTTCCTTCTTCTTTGCCTGCCTGGGATGCAGTCGTCAAGCCTGGAGTGGCAGAAGCCCTTTGTTTAGAGGCAGGCTCTGATGCCCTGGCTGGAGTGCAGTGGTACAGTCCTAACTCACTGCAGCCTTGAACTCCTAGGCCCGAGTGATCCTCCCACCTCAGCTTCCCCAGTAGCTGGGACTACAGGGGCTTGTAACCACACTGGGACAACTTTTTAATTTTTTAGTTTTTTGTAGGGACAGGGTCTCTTTATATTGCCCAGGCTGGTCCCGAACTCCTGGCCTCAAGTGATCCTCCCACCCTGGCTGGGATTACAGGTGTGAGCCACCACACCCAGTTGCAGAAGCCTTCTCATGCCTATTAGGGAAAGTCAAGGAAACCTTGGAGACCTCAGAGACCTCAGAACCGAGATCCCAGGGTGGTTGAAGCAAGGCGTGCCACCAGGCCTTAGGGTTTTTATTGCTACAGCAAAACCAGCCACCAGCTAAGCAGGCAGCCGATTCGCGTCCCAAGCTGGGTCCTCCTCTTCAAGTGGGCTCAGGGTGTATCTTGCAAGCTACATCCCAAGGTGTTCCAGTCAATGTCTTTGGGGAGGAGGAAAAAATAAGAAATAAAGCAAATATAAAATGTAGAAAGGTGTAAACTCTAAACAGCTGGAACTTGGCCTCAGCAACAAACAAGCTCTTCAAGACTTGTTTTACTTCCCAATTATTCTCTCTTGAGCTGGGAGAACTGGTTTTGCTCGGAATGGCCAGCTTCACTGCTGGGCGGGGTTTAGCAGTCCGCTCCGACCCTCTAATTGCACTTATCATGTACTAATTAGCCTTTAATAACCAGCAACCGTGTATCCGTTCCTGAAACAATAAAGCGACCTCATCCCCACTTCAAAGTTGAAGAAACTCAGATTAGGATGTCAGCAGCAACAAGAATAAAGGACCACACATGCCTAATCAGAGTTAATGGCACAGTTAGAACCCAGGGCTTCCCAATCTGGAATCTGGTTGCGGGCGAGGAGCTTCATAATTAGCCACCACGATTCCTCTTGGAGTCACTCACTGGGGTGGAATCATTAACGCAGGCAGGATTCCTTTCAACAGGTGCCAAGACCTGGTATCTAGATGTACCTTTTAAGGCCTGGAACGATCTTTCTGTGGGTGAGTTCTTGGGGCTGTGAAGCTCTGCAGAGTGTTGGGTGGGGACCCCCCACCCCTGGCCTTGCTGTAAGATACCTGACTTTGGCAGGCAAGAGTGGGACTGTGTGGTTTAGACACACTTTCAGAGTGTGCACAAGGCCTGTGCCAGGGATTTGGTGAGCAACGGGCTGTGTTTTACAATCTTATCCTTGCTCTAACACTCTCAGCTGGGACTTGATGTCTCTGGGGAATAGCAAGGCCAGCCGATCTCCAACTGGGGTTCCCTGGGCTGGCAGCATCCCCTGACAACTTGCTGAACATGAAATCCCCAGGCCTCACCCCAGATACAGTCAATCAGAGACTTTAGGGGGAGGGCCTAGCAATCTGCATTTTAACACCACCACCCCACAACCCCCAGGGCTTCTGACAGACACTCAAGCTTGAGAGTCACTGGCCTAAACCTACAACAGGAAGGAGCTCTCTTCCTAACATGAGCGGGGAGTGGTGAGTGGAAGAAGAACTTGGGGCCCCCTCTCAGATCTGCTCTTCTAGAGCCAAGACCTCCCCTGCAGTGCTCATTCAATCTCTCACCATCTCACAGAGCGGCTCATGCCTGGGGACTATCCTACGAAGAACAGCTTTCTCATCTGGATGTGACATGTCTCCCACCTTTGTCCTCACTGTTAACCCTCTACAGAATGTTTTTCCTCTTCCCGGAAGCCTTCCCAGACTGATTCTCTGCTCCACCAGCTCATAATCGCCGGTGCAGATGTGAACTCTTATTAAAATTACTTGTTATGTGTCATTCCTTCCCTAAACTATGCCATCCGTGAGGACAGGTCCCGGATGTTAGCACACAGTGGTTTGTACATAGCATCTCTTCCATGACTTTCAGTCATTTAATCAATTGTTTCCCAACTTCTAATATGAATTCAGTAAATGTTTTTTGCGTTAATTCGAAGAACTCACCCAGCGTTACATTTTCTTATATCTACCCTTTATTTTTATCCCTCCCAGTTTTGGTTATATATAGAGGGGTTTTTTAATTTTCTCCTAATTTTCCCCAATAAAACTATGTCTTCACTTGCAATCTGATTCCCTTTACCATGTATAACAAAGTTTGCTGGACTTTTAGACACTATCTTGTCCCATCGTTATTTTTCCAAACATCTATTTGCCAGATGCTAAGAGAAAACTATTAGAGAAATTTTTTAAATCACAAATTGGTTCTGATTTTCTGATATTTCTAACATAGGTTGGGATACAGGCTTCAAAAAATCAAAAGGATCTCATGCCTATTAGAGATGGTTTGTCATTACTGCTCAGAGACTACTTCCCTGGGTCAGATCCTATGCAGCACGGAGGTCAGAGAAGGGCAAAAGTGTGTGTGTGCTGAGATGTTTGAAAAGATTTGATGAAGAAAGGCAGTCGGGAGGCCAAGAAGCTGTCTCCTTAGGGCTGGGTGTTTGAAACTGTCGCCTTGGCCGGGCATGGTGGCTCACGCCTGTAATCCCAGAACTTTGGGAGGCCGAGGCAGGCGGATCTCAAGGTCAAGAGACGGAGACCAGCCTAGCCAACATGGTGAAATCCCGTCTCTACTAAAAATACAAAAGTCAGCTGGGCGTGATGGTGTGCACCTGTAGTCCCAGCTACTCTGGAGGCTGAGGCAGGAGAACCGCTTGAACCCAGGAGGCAGAGGTTGCAGTGAGCCAAGATCACACCATAAGACTCCAGCCTGGGCAACAGAGCGAGACTCCATCTCAAAAAAAAAAAAAAAAAAGTTGTCTCTTGATTTACTGATCACCTGCTCATAACTGGGGACAAAATTAATACGAGCCCCGCCTGTTGGAATCTTATGGTTTGGTTAGGGAAATGGATAACTTAGTCTGCAGCACTATCCCATTTGGTAGATGCAGAAGAGAAATACGGAGACTTCAGGAACATTGGCACCAGCCACAGTGGTGCAGGCAATGCTTCCTGGAGAAAGTGACTTCTGAATAAACCAGCCACAGTGGTGCAGGCAATGCTTCCTGGAGAAAGTGACTTCTGAATAAATATCTGAAATTTGCGTGGGAGTTGGCAGTGAAGAGAAGGAGTACAAAAGGGCAAGGGACATGTTCCATGGGAAAATCCATGAGTTGAGCAAGACTCGGAGGCATGGAAAAGATGTTTCCTTCAAGCAGGACTTCCTGTATGAGGTGCAAAGTGACAACCCTCTCAGGAAATGATTCTCCAATTTGAGGTCTATCAGAATCGCTGAAGGGTGTGTGAAAACTCAGATTGTTGGGCCCCTCCTGCATAGTTTCTAATTCTGTGGCTCTGGGGTGAGGCTGACAATCTGCATTTCTAACAAGTTTCCAGCTGCTGCTGCTGCTGGTGGTCTGGAAAGCACACTTTGAGAATCACTGGTCTAAGGGAAGGAAAAATTACCAAATACACAGGCTCATATTGTCTTAACACAAACCTGAGCCCCGTGAAGGGGTCTGCTCTTATTCTGATTTTACGGATGAGAAATATTTCAATTTGAAACTGGCTCCACTGCTCAGTAGCTCTGTGACTTTAGGCAAGTAATGGAATCTCTAGGTATCTGTTTCCCCATCTGAGATAAGGGGACTCAAAGAGAACCCACTTCATATGGTTGTTCTGAGGGTTAGATGAACTCATATTTGAGAATCATAGTACCTGACACATAATATGCTCTCAACAAATACTAGCTGCCGGTAGTTTTAGTTCGTGAGGTTGAATCATTCACCCCAGATCCCAAAGGTAGCAGATGTTGAACCTGGTATTATCCATGTTATTTGAATTGGTGCAAGCTACTTCCCAACTACCTCTATTTCTCAGGCCAGCAATAGAAATGTGAAGCGGTGGACAGGGGGTGGCTCACATCTGTAATCCCAGCACTATGGGAGGCAGAGGTGGGCAGATCATGAGGTCAGGAGTTCAAGACCAACCTGACCAACATAGTGAAATCCCGTCTCTACTAAAAATACAAAATTTAGCTGGGTGTGGTGGTGCACACCTGTAATCCTAGCTACTCAGGAGGCTGAAGCAGGAGAATTGCTTGAACCTGGGAGGCAGAGGTTGCAGTGAACTGAGATCATACCCTTGCACTCCAGCCTGGATGACAGAGCGAGACTCCGCCTCGAAAAAAAAGAAAAGAAAAAGAAAAAGGAAAACTGGAGTGGCCACAAATGAAGACAGCAGAGTGTCCTGCCGCTATTTGGTAAGTGACATTTCAGAGAGACTTGGCTGAGGGGACAAAGAGAGGGACTTGTAGCCAACTGCTCCTGCCTCATCCTTTTTACCCTGGAAGATACTAAAGCACGGAGAGAATTTTTCCATGGTCGGCCAAAGAAGTGAATCCTACAATCTGTACACATCGTTTCAGAGAAGATCACTAAGACAAATGTTGAAAGAGTCAACAACACAGTAAAAGCTGATTATCAGCTATTTAATCTCTATTAAAAGTTTTACAAACAATTTGAGTTTCTTGAAGGAAAAGTGCACTCACCTCTTTGTTATATGCACTTAACAATTGTGCAAACACACACACACAGACACACTGAGTGCAACGTTAAATGTGTCTTCCAGATGACAATGTATTTCTAGATGGCTGCATGGAGATACGATTCAACATGTATAAATTTAGGCCTGTGGGGGGTTCTGTGTCCTAGCCGATCTTACAGCAAGAAACACACACACGAAGAGATATACTAGAGAGTTAAGAGGTGCTAACATTTATTAAGCATTTCCCAATGCTCCAGAACTGTGCCAAAATCAAGGCCTCCTCTTATTTAATACTCACTGCCAGCCTCCAAGGGAATTGCTATATTATCTTCATTTTGCAGATGAGGAAATGGAGGCCTGAAGCAGCAAAACAAGGGCTGATGCTTGCAAAGCTGACATTTAAACCCAGATTTGTGAAACGAGATGGAAAGAGTCTCATTCTTTACTTTACGTCATCGTGAACCTCTAGAATTACAAACCATCTATCCAAAAGTAAAAAAGTAAGACTAAAGTAAGAAAACGCATGTTCATTTGACTTTGTAAACCAAGTCCTTACCCACTGAGCTCCACTACCAACTTCAAAATTCCGCCGGGCCCACCCTGCATGGCATCGGTACAGCAGGAAGGGCTCATGCCACTCAGCACTTCTAGACTTGAGGATGGTGCTTGTGACATGGACAATAGGTGAGGGCTATGGGAGGTGGGGTACAAGAGCTTTTGGAGATTCTGCAGAAGTTCATGTGGTCACCCAGACACAGAGCCCTCTCCACCCCTCAACCCTGTGTAGGGGCTTGTCAGTGAAACTCCTGCTGTCACAAGCAGCAAGCCCAGCTCAGAGGGAGATGGGAGGGGGAACTTGGAGAAGGCATAGCCCTTGACACCTGGTTATGCAACTGTCTATGGTCACTGATGGGGTACATTCAAGGCAGACAGGGTCAGCTGATAACAGGAGAATGCATAGATTTCAGTGTTCTCTGAAGACCATCTAGAATATAAAGTCCATTGCATTCCACTGGTGTTTCCTGAACACCTACTTTGTACCTGGCACTGCACTCATCTGTGGAGCTTGAGTTCTATCCTCAAGGGCTGACTCAGCAGAGGCAGGATTGCCTCCTGGTCATGAGCCTGGGCCCTCGCCCAAGACAGCCTCAATTTGAAACTGGCTCCACTGCTCAGTAGCTCTGTGACTTTAGGCGAGTGACAGAGTCTCTATGTCTCTGTTTCCCCATCTGAGATAAGGGGACTCAAAGAGAATCCACTTCATATGGTTCTTCTGAGGGTTAAATGAACTCATATTTGAGAATCATAGTACCTGACACGTAATATGCCATCAACAAATACTAGCTGCCACTATGATTATTACTTGTAGGCATTCTAACTCCAGTTTCTCTCTCTATTGCTTAGTGGCCTTGAGTTGACTTGAGAAGTTCTTTTATTCTTCGTCTAAGCATCAGAACTTTCATCTCTAAAATGGAAAGAATAGATGGATAGACTAGTTCAGAGGTTCTTAAACTTATCCTATTTTGGCTGTAGAATCTTGTTCAAACAAAATTATGTGTGGGAATGCCTACAAGTGGAGTTTTTATGGTTGTTTTACATAAAGTCTCACGCTTTATTCCTAGCCTCAAACTTATTCAGCATCTTAGAGCCTTAGTTTCTTCTTCTGAAAATTAGACTATTCATAGAACTGACCCCATGTGATTGTTGCAATGAGAAATAGAATGGCGCATGTGAAGTGTTTAGCTCCTACAAAATGTCTTGTTTATCCTGCCTGCCACCATCTCTCCTATTTAGAGATAACTTCTCACCCACTGCTGTGGTCACAGAGGCTTTTGTTTGGGAATGGGTCGCTGGGGATCATCTCAGAAAACCACTAGATAGATGCTCTCTAACACCCCTTCTGCCTCTACTGGTGCAAGTGTCAGGACTGATAATCGGGCTCCTAGCAAGCAGATAAAAAGCACGTGCTTAGAAGTACTCAGAGCTCTTGTCAGACTGAATGTTAGGTTCAGTGAAGGCTACAGATCAATGGGCTTTTCAATATGCCAATATGTTTCCACTCACAATCTATCCTACTCGTGTGTTAGCAATAGTATGATGGTGGTACATTTGGGGAATGAGCTGGGGCAGAGGACATAGAATCTCTACAGGGTTCTTTAAACAAGCATTTTTAAAATGTAGGGATCTTTTCCCTGCTCCAGAGAGTTTAGATTTATTGAGCTGAGTCAAATAACTGTACATCCTGTATATCCTGACGGCACTGTGCAGTCATTGATCAGCTCTGAAACCCTCCTGCACATTACATTGCCATTTCAAGAAAGAGCATGTTCTCAGAATGGCCCATTGGCTGCATCCTGCCCCCTTGTAGAGACAGGCATTCTGGGAGATAGGCAACCAATGGGTGAGAGACACTTGAACACTCAGGGTGGTTCCTAGCTGGGCTGCTCTCAGCTACTGCATATCTAGCTAAGTGAGCCAGACTCTGGGGTGACTATCCCAGAGGATGCTTCTCAATACTCAGCACAAAAAAAAGGAAGGGATAAAAGAAGAGCTTAGTCTTGCTGTTTTGGTTTTAAAATTGAGAATACTAACTTTTCAGTACCAGTTTGGATTTGATAAACATTGTGCAGGGTTGGCCCATTGCTTGATGGATGCTGCACACTTCTACTTAATGCTTAATTATGGGTGTATGGTGCATGCAGCGTGTGTTCATGAATGTGTGCATGGGTCCTGGTGTACATCTTTGAGTACATCAAATTAGCTGTGGGGTTATTTGCAAAAAATATATTAGTACTTATAAAAACACTAACCCAAGAATGAGGCCTCATTCATGGTCTAAGTACAGCAAATGTTTCCTAAATTTGGATTATGTTTTTAAATTAGTTTTTATTATAAAAGAACCACAAACTAATTGAAAATCTTTTTTTAACAGCTAGAGGATGATAAAATATAAAGTTATCTGTTACCCCTTTCCCAGAGTCCAAACTTTCCCTAGAGGAACTCTCTGCTGACATTTTTAGTGAATCCATATATTTAGTGAATTCATATGTTCTCTGTACTCATATACATACTTATTTATATACTTTTAAATAAAGATAATCATATTACTTATACCATTTCTCAATTTTGTTAATTCACTTAATAATATTTGACTTGGATTTGGATCAAATTCCTATCCGATTTCAAGTTAATAGTGTGGAAGTCGTTATGAGCTTTCAGTGAAGTTGAAAACTGGGGAAATGGTCAATGTTGATGCTGTGAAGGGAAAGCAGAAAATGAAAACTTAAAATATGAACCAAAATTGAGGAGAGGACAGACCAGAAAAGAAGCAGCACTAGATCTGCGTTGAGTGAGCAGGGTTTGATGAATCTGTGGTCAAATATGGGATGAGTTGTTTTTGGTGGGGGTTGACAAGGAAGACAATAATGGCTGTTCTGCAAGGGTGGCCCCCAGTGAACCATCTCCTGGTTTTCACACACTTGTGTGATCACTTCCAAATGAATTCTGAGCTGGCCTGGCACTCATGTTAAGCTATAGGATGCAGAGGAAGTAATATAATGTTGATTCCAGGCCCAACCTTTAAGAGGACTGTCACTTTTGCTTCTTACTTCATGAAATGTTCACTCTTGGGAGCCCTGAGTCACCCTACAAGAAGTCTAGCTACTCATCTGGAAAAGCCACATAGAAAGAAATAGTCCTGAGATGGCATGAAGAATATGAGAACCATCACAGTGTCTCTGTCTTCAGATGATTCCACTCCCAGTCACCATTCGCTGCAAACACTTGATCTCTCTGACCCTGAAAGAGACCAGCATAAGAACCACCCAGCTGAGCCCAGTTAACCAACAAATTGAGAATAAAATGCTGTTATTTTATAGATCCTTGTTTTGTAGTAATTTGTCACACAGCAATAAAGAACTAAACACATAGGTCATAGGAGTATGTGTTCTTTCCAGACATATTTACAAGTGTGATACATTCTCAGGAAATAGATAAATCTGTAAGGGTGGCCATTACAATCTAAGGCTGTTCCACATGGGTTTTGAAAGTGGTCACCTCCATGATTAACACATTAGGTTTTTAGCTGAATTTGGTTTTGGAATTCCTTTGATAGAATAGGAGGAGGAAGAGCACAATTTTATCTCTGGCCAATGTCTATTCTAAACAAGAACAGAATAGAAATCTAAACTAGAAACAAGCCTACATTTTTTTTGACAGAGTTTCACTCTTGTTGTCCAGGCTGGAGTGCAATGGCACAATCTCAGCACACCACAACCTCCACCTCCCAGGTTCAAGCAATTCTCCTGCCTCAGCCTCCTGAGTAGCTGGGATTATAGGCATGCAACACCACGCCCAGCTAATTTTTTGTATTTTTAGTAGAGACAGGGTCTCTCCATGTTGGTCAGGCTGGTCTAGAACTCCCAACCTCAGGTGATTCACCTGCCTCGGGGTCCCAAAGTGCTGGGATCAGAGGCATGAGCCACTGCGCCTGGCCACCTACATCTTCTTAAATGGAGGGACAAGCTGTAGGGAGAGAAATGAGCAGACCTCAATCTAAGGGTGTTTATTAATTATATAGCAAAAGTGAAAAATTAAAAAGACAGAAAAGCATCAAGACTATCTAGAACAACTCTATATTCTGAAGGATATAATTATTTGTAAGCAAATCACTTGTCTCTCTCCTTAGGACATTGGTTGGCATAATTAGTTAATTCTTGGAAAGAGTTATGTGTGTCTTCTTTATTAATTGACATTTTCCTTTAACAAGGAACATAAGGACCAGGAAAAACTGTCATCATCAGAGAGTAATGGGTTTTCTTTTGAGAAGCCCATGTGTTTAATGAGGACAGTATCTTTTATCCTGCAGCATTCCAAAGGTATTTAGAAACTTTATGGGGCTTGAAATGGAGCCACCTCTGGCATGAAACCCAGGAACACCTCTCGCCATTTGAGGACAGGATGTGCAGAGGCCAACCGAAACTACCCAGAGTACGTAATTACCAGTTGGAATTATCAATTACCAACTGGAATGGGTCCAGGCCCCAGGCTCAACTCCTGTGACAAACATCAAGGGCTATTTAAAGACCACACATGGTTTGATACCTTTGCTTTGGCCTCATCACCATCTGGGACCCCAGAGAAGGGTATATATTAAATAGATTAAGTCTTCCCTGGTGGTCAATGTTGGGTTTGAACTCGTAAAAAAGAGACCTCAGAGTCAGGCCCATGAACCACATTCGACCCTGCTGACCACCTGGTCTGGGAATATGAGCAGCAAGCTTTGAAGAACAGAGGATGCTGAAAGCTCTCATGTGGTCTCTTCTATCTGCTCCCGTCTGGGAAGCCACAATGTAAACCAGCCAGGTGCCTGGAATACTCTAGCAAAAATATGCAGAGACATAGGGGTGCTGAGAGATGAGTGGAACAACTTGAGAGACAGTCCAAACATGAACCGGGGCACATGCATGACTCACATGCATGGTTGGCATGTGAATGTGCCTCTGAGTGTGATCTGGAAGGCATGTGAGTTGGGGATCTGTTTGTGAGTTCATATTGGCCATACAAGTATGGTTTTGTTTTCTTGTTTACCTTTCAGTTTTATTTATTTATTCAACAAATAGCTGTTGCCAGACTGCAGTACAAAGCAGAGCAAAATAAACAAGGCTCAATCCTCCAAAGCTTAGAGTCAAGTAATGGTCAAGCGAGGGATTCAGATAACTCTAATTCAGTGTGAGAGCAGTGTAAAGCAGTTAGTTGCAAATGAATTTTCTAGTGTGAATGCTCATGTCCATCTGAGTGTATGTAAGAGTGTATAACTCTGGGTTATGGTGCATTTGGAAAATAACAGAAGTTTACCAAGTGGTTCCAGCAAATTTTGGCCATTGGAACACTCTATGGCGATGCTAGGGTCATAAACGGAGGCTCGGAGATGTGTGTGAGAGGTGGGAGGTAGAGGTATGAACAGGATCCTGAAATCCAAAATCTCTGGCCACAGATACTCCACCCCCATCCCTCTCCATGGATAAATTAACATAGATTGTGGATTTCATGTTCAGAATAGAGGGAACAGCATGATTGTTACTGGGAATAATATTGTGATCTATAAAGAGATCTAGTGTGGGGGGTGTGTGTGTGTGTGTGTGTGTGTGTTTCATGTCTTGTCTTCAAATGACTTTATGGGTCACAAGATAATTCGAAACCCTCTGAAAACCTAAGAATATAAGGTTTCTGCAGTCAGTTGCCAGCTAGATTGATGTACCTTATTCTGATTTGGGTTAAGTAAATCATGCGCAAAAAGAAAAAAAAAGAAGAAGGGAAGAGTAATGCACATTTCTTTCATGCCAACTACTCTTAGGCATCGATTAGAACAATTTGGCATGTGTTGTGTCTTAAACCTAAAAACCTTCCCAAGGGAGGTGTTACGATATCCTTTTGTAGATGAAGAAGCTGAGGACCAGGTGGAGTATTTAAAATCACATGCATTTTTATTTCCAGCTTTCTTCTTCTCTCCACCATTGACTAGGCCCTCATCACCTGGATTCTTGTCATAATCTCTGAACTTGAGACACTTTCTCAACTGGAGCCCCTTATTTGAACCACTGAACAAAGAACATGATTTGAATGATGAATTTCACCAACGCTTCCAAGGATGGAACATAACTAGAACCATTCTCAATGCAGAAAAGAGAAATTCATCCAATAATTAGAATTCTTCTAGAATTCTAGATGCAGAAGACATAATTTTCTTCATTGCATGCAATGGATACCTTGGAGCTAATTATCTTCTGTTATAAAACTCCAGCTCTTCCAGAGGCTTCTAGAATGAGGTTCCTGAGAACCGCTGGATACCAGCCTATTCCCTTCTGAAAAGTCTCCTTTTGACTTTCATTGGCTTCCCTTGGTTACGTGGGTCTCTTGCTAAAGCCTCCACCTCAGAGACACCTTACTAAAGTAGATCTTCTATTCCCATTAGTCTCTGGATCCTAGTTATTTCCTCCCCAGTAATTATTACAAAGAACACTTACGGTGTTTATTTGTTTGCTTACTTGTAAACGATCTTCTCTCATTGGCAGGTAAACTCCACAAAAGGCAGAGGCTTGTCTTTCTTGTTTACCACTGGATCGCCAGCATTGACATCATGAGTGGATAGTACGTTCTCAGTAAATTTCAATGGGGTTGAGTAAGTATCAATTAATCATACGATTTATCAAGTCCCAGTAAGAACTTTGCACATATAAAATAAAATAGTTATGTATAACCCTCCTCCTACACACACACACACACAAACACATACACACACACACACACACACCCAGAAACATCCATGTTTTGGTTTTACTCTGTTTTTCCTTAACTTCCTGAACTTAGCATGCCGTGAAACTGCTCTTCCCAACAAGCAGGATCATTAAATATTCAGCCCAGTTTATCTTTGCCTGCTCAGATCACGTTAGCCTGAAGGCCTCAGCACAGTCTTTTGGGAAGAACAGGGATCTCCTGGATGAATGGCAGGAAGCCCACCGCTCGGGGCAGGAAGTGATGGAGAAGGAGGGGGCGGAAAAGGAAACAGGCCCCCCTCAAGCCACTGAAAGAATGATGGGCGCATCGCCTAGATGTCGACAACATCTGCTTGACTCAGAGTTGGTCACAGTCATTCTGTGTCTTCAGCAGGAGGAGCCCACTGGCGCTTTTGGGAACAGCACACACTGGCAGTTATGCAGGGAACAGGCTGCTGGGATAGAGTGAATTTCCAGGCAGCGGGCCTGCCCAGACCTGCAGCTCCCTCCCTGCATTCAGGCACGCACGTGTAGCAGCCCCGTTGTGGTGAAACTGGAATGTTCTGAGCCTTGTGAAATCAGAGAGCTTTTCCATGGGCCTTCATCGTGCAGCCATTCCATTTCATTTTTATTTGTCAAATTTTGGTTTTGCTCTGATTTCAGTCAGTGCTAAAATGAATATTAACACACTCATTTGTGAACATCTAAAAAATTAGAATGTCTGCGGATGGTATATATTTATTCATGCACAACACACATATATCCCTATATTGCCTCTTCCAGTGAAGCTATAATGATATCCTAACAATAGGTAACATTTTTGAAAGCTGTGGCTGATACCATGCAAAGTGATTTATGGAGTAGGATAGCTAGATTTAGCAAACAAGAATAAAGGACACCAATTAAGTAGTATGTCCTAAATACTTCATGGGGCATATTTATACAAGCTAAAGAATTTTGAGATTTTTTTAGTCTGCAATTCACATTTATGGTGGAATTTTCTACTTTACCTGGTGACCTTATTTATGGGTGTGTCAGTTTCCTAAGCCTGCTACAAAAAAAAAATTACCACAAACTGGGAGGCTTCATACAAGCACCCAGAAAAAATGTATTCTCTACAGTTCTGGAGAATACAAGTCTGAAATCAAGGTGTCAGCAGGGCCATGCACTCTCCAAGAGTCCATATCATCCTTCTTTGTTTCCTCCTAGCTCCTGATGGTAGCTGGCAATCTTGAATGTCCTGTACCTTGCAGTGGCTTTGCTCCAGTAGCGATCTCCATCATTACATGATGTTCTCACTGTGTGGCTGTCTCTGATTCTCTTCTCTTCCAATAAGAACATCATTCATATTGCATGAGGGGTCCACCCAACCTCAGTTTGACTTCATCTTGATGAATTATATCTGCATCAAACTCTATTTTCAAATATGGCCCTTAACTCTGAGATACTAGGGGTTAGGACTTCACCGAATCTTTTCAGGGGACACAATTTATCCCATAGCATGTTGCCCATATTCAACAAATAGTTGGTAACCAACAAATAATGTTGGTTATCTCGGTTTTTTTTCCTTCATAGGATAACTTGATTTG
Source organism: Macaca thibetana thibetana (assembly GCF_024542745.1). NCBI lineage: Eukaryota > Metazoa > Chordata > Mammalia > Primates > Cercopithecidae > Macaca > Macaca thibetana. The sequence goes on along the minus strand of NC_065597.1, from coordinate 22,923,246 downwards.
GTTCACTATGAGAAAACTGAGTCCAACGTGTAGCAAATAACTTGTCCAAGGTTGCACTCCTGTAAGAGAGAATCGCAAGTCTGGAACCCAGCAGGACAGTCAAGGAGCGCACACTAGTGCTCCTGACTCCACACAGTCCCTAGATATTTGAAAACTGCTCAACTGAAGGCGTAAGAACTCAGGGCTGTGGTCTCTGATTAGAACAATCTCCATGGGGCCTGGCCATGGGCCAGTCCTGAGCCTCTTTGGCTCTGGGTCCTGATATCTGAAATAAAAAGGTTTGCATAGAGCTGTGCTATCCTATAGGGGACCTACAGCCACACGTGGCAATAGAAAGGTGGCTAGATGGAACGGAGATAGCTTCAGGATCACACACATACCAGATTTTGAAGACTTCATTCAAAACAAAAAAATAAGGTAAAAGAGCTCCCTAAGAATTATTTAATATTGTTTACATGTTGAAATAATAGTATTTTGGATATAATGGTGTCAGTAAAACATATTGCTAAAATTAATTCCATCTGTTTCTTTTTACTTTGTGGATTTCATATTAAATGTTTTTATTTCACTATTATCATTATTTTTGTTCATCTGTTTTCTTTCCTACTTTAAAATTATTTCATTCATAGCCTGCACTAGCTTACATTACTGAAACTTGGACTTTTTTGTTTGTTTTTTAAAAAACTGTCTGTTTAACGGTGGAACACTGCATTCAAGCACAACAAAAGATGTCCTCAATAAAAATTAGTTTTATTTATTTAATCACTTATTCATTCAACAGATGTTTATTGATCACATCCTAGACACCAGGTACTTCTCTAAAACTGTGGATTAAATGGTGAACAACAGAGATGACATATCTTCCTCCCCTATTGGACACAGACCACAAAATGCACGCTCTAGGCAAGGTGTTGACTGTATCGACCTATGACAAACTCACCAGCAGTGTGGTGTTGATGTCTACCTATTCTCCAGTTATTAAAATCAACTGATCTTTTTAATGGAGAAACAATGAACAGAAACAGGTTTAACTTTGTCATGGTGTTGAGGCATTTTCAATCTTTAACTTCAATATATAAAGCAAACAAAACTGTGAGTAGAAGAGAAGTTAGAAAAAAAAAACACAAAAAATGAACATTTAATTGAGACTTGGGTAAGGCATAAGAGTATTTTAACCCTAAACAATTTCCCTAATAGTAAACATGCATTAATTTGAATCTCTAAAAACAATATTTATATTTAAACAATTATATCTTAAAGCATGTTTGACTTTATAAAATATTATTTTGAATGTAAATTTGTAATTTTGAATATATAAAAATATAATTGGGTCAAGTAAAATATCTAAGAAATGGCTGTATTTAAAATATTGATAAAGAACATTACAAATCATTTTAGCAAAAAAAAAATCACCACTATCCTACCATCTTAATAGGTTTATTTCTACTTTTTGTTTTTTGCAAGTTATTTTTCATCTCTGTCTACATGTGTATATTTACATATTGTAATTGTAGTACAAGTATTATTTTGCATTATTTTATTTATGTATCTTTCATCCATCTATCTTCAGAGTCATAATAAACAACAAATGTCTGCTGACTCATTTGTCTCTCCGGGAATTATCTGAACACCCTGACTCCCTTATTTGGTCAGTATTCCCTTTTTAATCATGAAAGGACTGTTACTATTTTCTTTTTAGCAATGATCAGAGTTGCGTTTTTACTGTTTTGTGCGTGATTCTTTGATTAATATCTGTTTCTTCACTGAAAAGGAAGTTCTTTAATGTGTCATTTTTAGCTCTCCATTATATCCTTAATCCGTGGTAAGTGCTTATTAACCATTTCTTAAATACATGGTACATAATAGCTACATAATATCTCATCACATTGATGTTGCAGTATTCTTGATATCATATCACTATGGTTGTACACAAATTTGGTTCAGATATGTTTCTTGAATAAAATACAGTATAATCAACATCTTTATGCATTTAATATTGTAAAAATGTATTTTCTTAAAATAGAAATCACAAGGTCAACAATCATGAAAATTTTTATGGCCCTTGATGTATGTAATCATAGGACACTCCAAAAGGGCTAGGCCCATTTATAAACAAAGTGTGACTATCAAACGATGAAACTGTTTGAACCATTTATGATTATAATGTAAAAATATGCATAGCATAATTAAATAATATTAAAGATTATAAGGAAGAAACTTCAAAACATCCATAAGCACCCTATTCAAAGATGATCACCACTTATCATTTCTTCCAACCTGTGTTTCAAATGTATGACATATGTGTGTGAGTGTGTGTATGTGTGTATATGTGTCTAGAGACAGATCCCAGTTTTGTCAGTGCTGAATCATAAAATTTACATGGCTTAATACCCTGCTCCTATTCTTCCATCTGCCATTATGTAGTAATAATTTTTAAATCCTCTAAAAACCTAATTTTCATGCTTGCATCTAACTTTATTGTATAGATGACTCATAATTTAAATGTCCTGTAAGATTTAAAAATTGTTTTCAATTATTTCATATTACACACATAGTAGCATGGATCTTTTTTTGTATATACAGTTGATTCTCATTATTTACAGTGGCTATGTATTATCATGTCACCCTGAACACTGAATTAGTGAATACTGAATTAATCTCTTAGGGGAAATGTGGGGTTTTGTTCCTGCAAGCCTCTGATCACAACATTTTCATCAACTGACCAATACATAAATTTATTTTATGTGTTTCTGATTGAACACCTTACTGAGTTTATATTATTTGTTCACTAACATTGAACTGCGGGCTAGTATTACTCTAACTCTTGCCTGAAAGAAATTTCTCTAACATGGGTATTTTCTCCCTAAGGCACATCACAGCCATCCTGCACTTAGAGGCACCACACAGCACTTCAGCACTGTGCTTAGGGGTCATTTTTTTTTGAGATGGAGTTTCACTCTTGTTGCCCAGGCTGGAGTGCAATGGTGCAATCTCAGCTCACCACAACCTCCGCCTCCCAAGTTCAAGCCATTCTCCTGCCTTAGCCTCCCGAGTAGCTGGGATCACAGGCATGTGCCACCACGCCCGGCTGATTTTGTATTTTTAGTAGAGACGAGGTTTCTGCATGTTGCTTGGGCTGGTCTCAAACTCCCGACCTCAGGCGATCCGACTGCCTCTGCTTCCCAAAGTGCTGCGACTACAGGTGTGAGTCACTGTGCCCAGCTCATTTTCAACAGTGAAATCACCAGCAAAAAGCATAAAAATATGGGGGTTTTTGGAAAAGTGGCAATGAATTGACTGCACAAAGGACATTGTTTACAACATGAGAGTAGAACGTTGCCTCGTGCCATCTTAGATGGAAAGGCGGTGCATCCTGGGTGACTATAAGTTTTTTGTTGTTCTGTGTGTGTTCACAGATGACCACAGGAGTGCCTTCGGTATTGATTTGGGGATTACAAATACTTTTAGCAAAATAGGCATATTTGCAAGTGCAAAATCTGTGACCAATGAGGCTCTAGACTGTATATCTTTGGGGATATTGGATATCTCTACTTAAGTCCTTGGGATAAACATGAAGTAAAGTCTACGCCTAGCATTCCTTTAAGAGGATAGAAAATGCAGCTATTTGATAGCCATCTATGCCCTTATCTTAGAAAAGCAGGTTTTAATGGTGCCTTCTGCCATGATTAGCTCAAAGTCCTCATTAGTTCACTCCATTTAGCACTGAGATCTGACCTGGATTCCCATTTCAGATGGGCCACTTCCTATGAAAGTGACACTGAGCCAGTTTCTTCACCATACTGAGCCTCATTGTTTCCATCTTTAAATTGGTTAACTGTAAGACTCGCCTGTAAGGGCTGTTGCAAGGAACAACTGGGTTAATACAGGTAAAGCATGGGACAGCCGCCCTGGTCAGATTCAACAAATCATAGTATGAGTAGAATGGCGTGTCTGGAAGGGCGGTTCTCCTAGAGGCCGAATGCGAGCTAGCCATCCAGGACAGCCGACGGGGATCTGTAATTAAGATTTTTATGTTAAACTCCATGGGGCTTTGTACAACCTGAGAAAGGACAAGAATCCATAGTTATCATCTTAGGATCAAAAGTTACCAAAATATCCCCATTCTGGTTCAAAAATCAATCTCTTTATCAGTTGACTTCAACCTGGAGGCCTTGGATTGTAGCTCAAATTATCAAGTGATACATTCTCTCTTGTCCTCAGCCATAAGTTACCTAAAAAGTCAACTGAAAACCACCATTGTGATGCAGTGGAAAAATCACAGGATTTTGAGCGGTACTGACCCACATTTGAATTCCTAGTTATTTCTCTTACTCAATGCAACCTTTAGCCCAATCACACTATCCTTCAGAGAGTCAGGTTTTCCATCTGGAAAATGGACAAGGAAATATATAATTTTTATTTATGTAATTTTTTTTGAGACAGGGTCTCACTGTGTCGCCCAGACTGGAATACAGTGGTGCAATCTAGTTCACCCCAGCCTCCACCTCCTGGGCTCAAATGATCCTCCCACCTCTGCCTTCCAAGCAGCTATCATGCCTAGCTAATATTTTATTTGTTGTAGAGACAGGGGTCTCACTATCTTGCCCAGGTTGGTCTCAAACTCCTGGGCTCAAGCAATCATCCAGCCATAGTCTTCCAAAGTGCTGGGATTACAGGCATGAGTCACTGTGCCCAGCCTTGTAACTTTTATGTTTGATGAAGAAGTTTGTCAAGTTATTTTTGGAGGTTCTAGCCTGATGGTCAGCACCTCATAGGTGCCATATAACTGCATCTATTGTGAGATTGCCTGCCTACATTGCCTGTGTGTTATGAAAAGTCACTCTGAATTTGGTTCTTGTAAATATTTCTGTAACTTTCCTGTGAATTAATTCACATTTTCCATTTTGCTTTCTCTTTTTCAATCTTTTTTCTCCTGACAGAAAAAGGAATGGAGCTAACTGTATCACAGGACAAAATCTTTACTTAGAATCTGAACCTGTAGCAAGAAGCAAAATATATTGGCATGTAAGACAAGGCATTGCACTGACTACCATTTCCTTGAAATCTATTTCCAAAAATCCTGAGGGAGGTGAGACTCTCATAGAAAGACAATAGAGGGATGACATGGAATTGTCATAAAATGATGACTGTGCCAGTGCCAAACGGGAATTTAATAAAAAGGAAAAAATATTCCTATCGCCTTTCTTCCCAAAACTGACAAAGCTGTTCAACACAATTATTACAGGTTCCCTCCCAAACACTCTTGTCCTTAGGGTACTCAATATTCAATTCAATACTCTGAAGCTAGACTTAATTTTCCTTAAAGAGGGAAGGGAAGAGGTTTTTGTTAGTTAATCATTTAATAATTCCAAATTTGAGTTAGATGCAACTAAATGTGTTTTTCAAATGATATACATATATATATGCTTATATACATACATGCATACATATATGTACCTGCATACATGCCCTTACCCAGAGAGACAGATTTATCTGAGGGCTACTTAACTAGTTACCTTGATGCTGGAGCTATTGATAATAAAGTGGTGGTTTTATTATTATTTATTATTATTTTTATTATTTGTGTGTGCTTTTTTTTTTAAAGAGTGAGAGAATTGCATCAATGTCAATTTCATGGTTGTTATAGGATAGTTATGTAAGATGTTACAATGGAGAGAAGTAGGTAAAGGCATAAGGGCCTCCTGTATTATTTCTTATAATCGCATATAGATATTCACTTTATTCAAGGTAACAATGTTGTAAAAAGAGAGGGAGGGGGAAAAGGAGGACATAGAAAGAGGGAGGGAGAGAGAGAGACAAAGAAAGAGACAGATGCAGAGAGATGGATACACAGAGAGAGAGATTGAGAGAAAAAAAGAATGGGAGAGAGATAGGGGAGAGTAAGACGGAGAGAGACACACAGAGACAGAGACACACATACAGAGAGAAAGAGAGATAGAAAGAGATGGAGCCAGAGACAGAGATTGAGAGAGAAACAGACAGAGAGACAGAGAGACTGGAGAAGAGGCACAGTCCCTCTGCCTTGGGAAGTTGCACCCAGCCCACATTTGCCTACAGAATGTGTGCCCTCCCCTCACCTGGCTCACATCATTTCAACCTTCACATCTGAACTGCAGCGTCCTTCCTTCCTTCCAGCCATTCTCCTGGCTCCTTCTGTCCTTCCAACCCTGCCTGAACAACCTCAGTCGCTTCTATCCACAGCCTCCTCAGGACACCTCCTCAGGACACCTGGCATCCTTTACCTTAGGTCATTAAATGTTGATTCATCCATCAATATTCACCTCCCCGTGAGGGTCGGGGCTCTGGAGACAGAGCCCATCTCCTGAGCTCCCCTTACCTTCACCTAGGTTTGGCCCAGCGCTCGGCACGTAACGGGTATTTAGTAAAGGTTTCATACAAAAACACTTTTCTGTTGTTTAGCGATTTCATTCTTTAGTAAAAAATGTTTGGAAAGCTCCCCTGTCTAATGGATAATTCAAAATATGCCTTTCTGCTGACTTTCCAGGAATGGACACAGTAGCATTTACTGTCTTTAATTCCTCATCATCTAAAGGAAGTGGAGTAAGACCCCCAAACAGAGATGGCCTCACTGGGCCCCTCCATACTTTGGACCTGGGCCACTCGGCCATCTGCATTCCTCTCTCACATGCCAGTGCCATGGTCCCTCCCTGCGCCTGACTCTGCGTCCTTGCTCATGCCTTGGTTTCCTTGTGGCTCAGCTCCCTTGGCCTGGCATGTGACTACTCTGTGTATGTTCTCCATCTGAATCATGACCCTTCCCCTTAAAGTTCAGGTCCTCTGAGATCCCCTCTGTCTGTTATTCACCCTCCTCTTTTAGGATTCCATAATGCCCTGGACTTCTTGGTGATAATAATTGCAGGTGGAGTTTCATCCTCCAGGTCTGTGACTTGCAGCGAGCGGGGGTCCTGTGTGTCTCAGGCACTGCTTGTGGGTTCTCCTCATGGTGCTGACCCTGAGGACTGGATGTTGGAGCATGCTGGTGAATGCATCAGCACTACTCTTCTGAGGTGGGGCTGCAGGACCCAGCATGCCTGGTCCATCCTGCTGGACCATCTGCTTCCAGAAGCGTCCCTTGACTTGTCCCATCAGCCTTCTCCCATGGTCTTGGGATCCCATGATCCACCAAGACTGTCATCACACTAAACCCTCATGTTTTGTTCTTGCTGTTGCTCACATGCTCACCTCCCTGCCCAGGCTCTCATCTACATAAGGGCCGAGAATACGTTGTACAAATCTTTGTCATCCCAGCACCTGAAATGGTGTCTGACATGCAGGAGGTAGTCAGCAAATGTATGTCAAGCAAACCTGCCCTGTGTGTCTTTTCTCTCATCGTTACGGCTGTGCATATCAACATGCTGTGGGTATGACTGAATTTATTTCCTACTGAGTGGTCTCAGGGATCCTGGACTTGAGTGTGCACTCTCTGGCTTGAGTACAGCAATCTCCATGGATATCACTGTGTATCATACCCACCAGGAAGCCCACATCCGAGACTCTTTGAGTCAAGCCGTGTGACATGGACCTGGGACTACCACGGGTTTCAAAAGATCTCCAGGTGGTTGGTTCTAAGGTGCACTCAGGGTGGAGAACACTGGCCCAAGAAGGAGCTAAAATTTACCATTAAGTAACCAAAATGAGCTGAATATTCCTTTGAAGAATTAGGCAAAAAGTCAGACATTAGATGTAATAGCGCAAATACCAGGAGTGAGCAAGCAGGTTTGAAATGGAGATGCAAATACGGACTCTGAAGGGATATTCCAGGCTCCAGGTGTCCTGGCAGGGAAAGTCTGTAATTTCAGCTATGTGGGGGAGGGAGCTGTAGCAAAGAGGTTCTGGGTCTTGGGTCCTGAGTCCTGGGTCCTGAGTCCTGTATCCTGGGTCCTGGGTCCTAGGTCCTGGGTCCTGGGTCTTGGGTCCTCCTGGGTCCTGGGTCCTAGGTCCTGGGTCCTGGGTCTTGGGTCCTGAGTCCTGGGTCCTGGGTCCTGGATCCTGACTCCTGGGTCCTGTGCCAGGCTAGTAGGTAGGCTCAGGAGAAGAGGCTGGAGAAGCTCTGAGAGAGAGGAAAGAAAGGCTGCTGCCTTCCACTGTATTCTAGGGGACAGGGTAAAGGGGTAAAAAGGAAGTAAAAGGAAAAGGAAGAAAAAAGTCAGGGATGAAAAGGAGAAAGGGAAGAGTTTCGCAAGTTTGGAAAGCCAAGGGCTGCAGGGTGAATCAGGGTCAGGAGAGAGAGAGAGGCATTGGAGGAAGGGTGCTTATGGACTGGGCCCTGTTCCGTTTTCTCCAGGCACCAGAAGCAAAGATCTGTTTCTTTTCAGTTACTCTTGACAGCTGAACTAGGCTGTTTTGAAATGAGGCTTCCTGCCAACATGGTGCCACGCAGGCCCTAAGTGTGTATGTGTCTGTGTGTGTGTGTGTCTGTGTGTGTTTGTATTTGTTGTCTTGGTATATTTGTGTATATGTCTGTGTACGTCTTTGTGTGTCTATGTGTCTTTGTGTGTGGTGTGTCTGTGTATTTGTGTCATGCATGTCTAAGTAGGTGCTCACGTGTGTCTGTGTGTGGTATGTGTCTGTGTGTTTGAATGTGTGTGTTTGTGTGCTTCACTGTGTATGTGTCTGTGTGTATGTTTGTGTGTATCTATTTGTGTATGTATCTGTGTGTATCTCTTTGTGCGTGTCTGTTCCTGTGTGTGTGTTTGTGTATCTGGGTATCTGTGTGCCTGTGTCTGTGCATGCATATGTGTGTGTGTGCGTGTGTGTGTGTACCTAGGCAGTCAACGCAGGAAAGTGTGGGCAGACTCGGTCTGGAGCCAGGCTGCTGAGACTCACACGCTGACCCTGGCACTCCCACCCCTGTGACCTCACGAAGTTGCTCAAACCATCCTTGACTCACTTGACTCACTGGTAAAATGGGGATCATTATATGACCTGCCTCTTGGGATGGTCGTCCTTGCGACACACAATATACAGACATGCCAGGTACACAGGCAGTATTCAAACACAGAAATCATAGGCATCCGAGTATCCTCTCCAGGCAGCAACTCTGGGGCCAGGACACCTGTCTTCTCTAGTACCCTAATTTCTTTAAGATGACCAATTTGCCTCTGTTTTCTCAGGGTTGAGGGGCTTCCTGGGACCATAGACTATTCTGTGTTAAACGTGGAATAGTGCCGGGCGAGTCAGACAAGTTGACCACCTTATGTGTCATCTTTCACCCCCAACCCAATTCCCAATCCCAATCCCATTCAAGGGTCTGTAGACAGCAAACATGTAAGTACAGTTGGGGCTCTAAGCCAAGAAGTTGCCTAAGGCCTGGGATCACTGTTTAACTCTTCCTGGGGTGCTGTTGCTCCAGTGTGTCTGGGCAATCTGTTGCCTAATGCCTTCCCAGAAATGGGCACGGTTGGGTCCAGAGGGGAGGCTAGGAGCAGAAGAGAGGCAAGGATGGCTGGGCCTTGCAGGAGGTGACTCAGCAGTGAGTGCACGGTTTTGTCACGACAGGCCCCCTTTCCTTTGAATGCCCGTGCACCCATGACATGCCCCACCAGTTGCCATGAGTCAAACAGGATGAGGTTCTCTGGGCTGCCGCTCAGTGCAGGGGCCGTGGGGGCCAGATCTGGCCTCCTCCCTGAGAACTTCCCAGTAGGAGGAGGTGGCCCCTCCCCTGGGCTGAAGCAGGAGCTGCAAGAGCCAGGCCAGGTCTGGGGAGAGGTTGCAGCTGCACCTGCTTCCTGCTGGCCACCCCGTGGAGAAGCCAGAAGCTGAGTCACTAGAATGACAAGCCTCTGCCATTGCACAGGAGCTGTGAACCAAGGGAGCTGGTCCCTGAACACAGCTTTTGGGGTGAACCTCCCAGTTTGGGTTATTCCAAGCCAAAATTCTTCCAAGCAAAAATGTGATCAAGGAGGCTTCTGGGCTCAGCTACCCAGGGCAAGAAAGAAATGATCTTTATAACGATTTTTGTCACTGCCACCATCCCCGTTATTTATCCCTCCTTCACCAAGCACCCACTGTATGCCAAACTTTTTATACACTTTCTATCAGCCAACCTTTGAAATAGCTCTGGGAGATATTTCTTATTATCCACACTTAATGTACAATAAAATGAGGACGTTGGGCGATTCTAGATTCTAGACCTTGGACTCAGCCAGGGCTGTGACTGGCAAACCCTGGACTTTTAGCCTTTTCTGCACCCGCCGAAATCCTGCCTCTCAGGTCTAACCACCCTGAAACCACATTTGACAGATGCTGAGCCCTGGGCTGTGTTCAGGAAAAAAAAAAAAAAAAAAAAAAAGGGAGAGAATAGAAAATTGGATTCAAAGAAAGTATGAATGGAATCTAAAAAATGCAAATATTGCCTTTGCAAGAAATTATTTATGAATTCACAGTTCTCTTCCCATGTTTCTGACTCAGTTTCCTTTTGTATTGATTTAGGGATCATCTTCAAAGCAACCATCCACATATTTCCCAGAATGCTTTAGGCTCACGGTGTCGGTTAAGGGATCCCTGTATGCTCAGCGGAGGCATCTGCCAGATCACACTTCCCTTACATGCCTTTGCAATACTGTCAATTCAGCCTTATACATACATTTGAGTTAATCCACATGATTGCTGTTATTCAACATAGATCTGGTTATGTTATTTATTCATTCACAAAATTTGCTTTAGAGAATCTGAATTTATTTTATTTTATTTATTTTTTATTTTTGAGACAGACTCTCACTCTGTCGCCCAGGCTGAAGTGAACTGGCGCGATCTCGGCTCACTGCAAGCTCCGCCTCCCAGGTTCTCTCCTGCCTCAGTCTCCCAAGTAGCTGGGACTACAGGCGCCCACCACCATGCCCGGCTAATTTTTTTTTTTTTTTTTTGTATTTTTAGTAGAGACGGGGTTTCACGTGTTAGCCAGGATGGTCTCCATCTCCTGACCTCGTGATCCGTCCATCTCGGCCTCCCAAAGTGCTGGGATTACAGGCGTGAGCCACCGCGCCTGGACAAGAATCTGAATTTATTATACTCACCCCTTGTTTCTACTCGATTGTTCAGGTCTCCTCTGCGCACATTTTCTGGAGGGGTCGGTGCTGTCTGGGGTCTGTGCCTTTCCCTGTAGTAGGACGTCCTTACACCCTTCTTCGCCTGGAAGTCTCTTCTCCATCCTTCAAGCCTTAGTTCCCCGAGGGAGGCTTCTCTCACTCCCCTTAACCCTGACTGCAGCTGCCCCAGAAACTTGCAATAACACAAACCCAACTCTCAGCACGCACCTCTGCAAAAGTTTCCAAACAGAAATGAAAATGAGAGTTGTCTGAGATGTTTCTTAAAAATGAAGATTCCCAGGGCCCATCTCCTAGGTGTTTTGATTCCATAAATCTTGCCTGGGGCCAACGAATCTATGTTTTTAACACATGCTCCAGGTGATTCTGATTTAGACGCTTGCTTCTTGGGCCATTCTTTTAAAAGACTCCACACTACTGTCATTACTTATTTATATCTCCGCTCTCTGCCAACCTCCGCCTACCTGTCATCCCTCAAAGGTCAAGAGCTCTCAGGAACAAGAACAGCATATTTTCATTTCTAAGGTGCTGGGACACCACAGATAGTCAATAAACCTGTGATGACTAAACTCGTTAGGCAGTTTGTCCATAACTACTTATTAAGCACCTACTATGTTCATGAACTTGTCCTAGGTACTGGGGAGAAGCAACAGAAAACAAAAAGGACAAAAATCCCTGCCCTACAGATCAAGCAATAAATGAGTGAATTATGAAGACTAGATTCAGAGTGTCTGAGCTTTAACAACGATGTATTGGAGGCTTGTCATTTGCTGGACATTAAGTATCTTCATGGATACTATATGATTAAATCCCACAATACAGAAGAGATAAATAATATGAGAGAATGATTGCTGTCATTTTTTTTAAGCACTGAGGAAACTGAAAATCAGAGAGGCTGTAGCTGTTGGGTGCTACACTGTTACTTGCTTGTAGAGTCTGGATTTCAAGGCTGGCATGTTCCGTTTCTAGCACTAGTCCTTGGTTTCCTCTCCTGGATTCCTCTGCTGCAATGTCACACCCCACAAGCGCAGGCCCATTCACATGATACGGGAGACCTTTCTCAGCAAAGCCTAGGTAGTTCAGCAGCTGCGTGAAGACATTCATCCGTGATGGCGTTCTCCCCAGCAAATTCACCTATGAAGCAACCTGTGAGACTCACCTGTGGAGCTACCTGCACCGAGGTTCCACTGAGCCAGTCAGTTAAATGTGTATCAGCACAACCATGTTTCATGAAAGGAAGCCTGTTGTCATTCCTCATGCTTTCATCAAGAGGGTTTAGAGCAGAGGAGGTTGAAACAGCTTTCTGTTTGCACAAAAAATCTGAGATTAACAGTACACCTTGAAAATAGGAAAGCATCTGACTTGGGCTTTTCCGTCAACAAGCCCAATAACTTGGAGGAAATTATTAACATACAAATAGACAAGCTTCCCATTAAAACAGCGGTCGCAGACAGTTCTGGAAAAGACCTCTTCATACAGAAAGCAATTACGACGGGAAATCGAGTCCAATTCAGGCCCATTTGCAGCAAGCTTGAAAAATCAAAATGTACCCCACTCATAATCATGTAGACAACCCAGTTGTTGAGGCGGGGCGGGGAGACCAGTTCTTTATTATTATTGCAATTATTATTTTACTTTTAAAGAATCCAACTTTATAAGCTCCAAATCTTAACTGACTCACAACCTCTGCTCAGAGGGTTACAGCAAAGGGCAGACATGCACACTCATATACTAGCAAGACGAAACAAAGCAAAACAGCCCATGTGTATATAAATAGGTTTTTGGTTAGATTTCCAGAGGTTAATAGTGTTTCTAGCTGAGATTCCACTCAAATCGAGGACTTCTAAATAAGTAGCCATTTACTTTTTGAGTGTGTGTACCCTCTGACAGTGAGGGGCCTCAGCCCTGGGCCCTTCATTATTTTAGGAGAGCTGGAATGTACATGGCCAGAAACGTCAAGACATAGTTGACTCTAGAGAGAAAAGGTAGGACCTAACAAAGGTGCAAGCTCCAGGTAAAGACAAAATGATTCCCAGTAAACATGAACGTGTTCCTCTCAAACGGCTGTGAAAGGACAATGGGGAAAAAAGGTAGAAGATAAGGATGCTTCCATGAGATCACATATCACCCCATAACCTTCTCGGAGGTGCAGGAGGTTGGTGAAGTTGCTCAAGACCACATCATAGGATTGGCTACTTAGGGTCTCTGTAGTGCCCTCCCAGATCCCTGGTCCATTCTTCCATGACAGCATAGTTTGTTCTGGCTAACGGTTCAGATTTCTGTCTTCTATGCTATGCTGCAAGCCCAGTACTACACAATCTGCAGCTACCTTTAAGGAGGCAGACCAACTCCTCACATTTGACCTAAGACACTCTACTGGTGTTGGCCCTGCCTACTTCTCCAGTAGAATGCAATGCCCCATTTTTCACCTCACTGTACACAGCTAAATCAGCCTGCTCTCATTCCACGGTCAGGCCATGCTCCCCTGGTCCCCGCCTTTGAACATGCACTTCCCACTGCCCGGATGCTGTGCTTACTCTCATCCCCATGCCTTCCTCCTTCCACATAACACACATAGTGAGCAGCCAGGTTACATGCACCCGTAACACCTCATTTCTTTGCTTCAGCATCCTTGTCTACAGCTATAAACCTAGCTGGGTAAGTATTTGATAAAAGCCAGTTTCTCCTACTAGACGCATTGGACCATGGTGCTTGTATCATCAGAACCTAGCACAACATCTGGCCTAAGAAGGAACAAATGATTCCCCAGTGCCCAGCTCAGGCCCATCATCTAGTTCGGCTGCATAAGACCTTTTTCAATGAATGGATGGATTACTATGTGGGGTAATTGGAATCCCGTGACCTTTGTCCTTCCTGTCATCACATTGCCTGTCCGTAACAACATGACAAACCACATACGTACCTTTCCTCTTTTCCAGCTAAGGATCCTTTTGAAATGAGAAATATCCAGACACAGAAAAAGTGAATGGTAAGGGTTTTGTGTTGGTTTGTGTAGTTGTTGTTTAAATTTTGCTTTGAAGGGAAGGCTAATTGGATACTTGAAAACGCCAAGAACTAAAACAGAAACTGTAGTGAGGACAAACTTTTCCCAACATGCCACCAAAGTCAGTTCTGAAAATTGGTCACTTGTGACATGCTTCCGATGTCAAGGAATAAATAATGTCCTTAGCTTCTATTTCAATTGTCATCATCCTAAGTCCAGAGGAACTGTACTCCTTGACTGTTTGTAGAGAGATAAGAACTGGACACATATTTCTGCAAAGCAGCCTTGTTGACTCTGACTGCAGATTCTTGAACCTCTGAGCAGTGGCAGTTTGGAGTTTCTATTATTTATATTTCACGTTAAATTTCCAGAAGGGTTGTCAGCCATTGTCTGGTTGTTTCTCTTCACTGTGATCTGGGTTTATAACACACAAGGTCTGGGGAGGTCACTTCCCCTGAGGACCCTGCCCAGGTAAGGAGAGTTTTGGTGGGTTTGGCCATCAGAATCATGTGACCCTAAGCACTCCTTACTCTAAGCCAGGCTCTTCAGAAAGGCTTTGCTAGAACGGCCCCATTCAGCTGGGAAGAAAAATTTTAGAGCTAATTCATCCATGCATTCAAACATCTTTGAGTCTGTCCCATTCAACAAACACCATTTCTGAATCTACTGGGCTGGGGCAAAATTCCCACCCTTATAGAACTCACTTTCTAATGCAGGAAACTGGTAAACGGGTTGCTAAGTACAGTTATAGATGTGTTAAGTTTAATAAAGAAATAAACAAGATGATGAGATGGCCATATTAATAGCATTCATTGTAGAAAAAGCCACAGAGTGCAACAAATGATTTTTATTCCTCCCTGTCTCTTTTCTCTTCTTCCTCCACATCCTCTCTTTCTTGCTTTCTTTTAAGTGGTTTCACTCTCTGGGAGTTGGAGCCTATTCTCTTGACAGCCTTTGTCCATGCTGCTTACACCAGGCTAATCCAGTGCACTTCTGCAGACTGAGTAAGACAGAGAAACCTCTTATACCCCGGCCCTGTCCTCAGGGTGTTTACAGCCTGGAAGAGACAGGGAAACATACAACTAATTGTAGTAATGCAAAAGAAAGCCAAGCCCACTAAGTGCTACACTGTGGCTTAGAAAATAAATGAGTTGCTAACAGGCGGAGCAGACTGTTAAGACTTTTCCCACAAAAGGAGTGAGCAACAAAAGTGTGTGCAGAAAAGCTCTGGTTATGCCAAATCCAAAGCTTCCTATTTGGGGACACTGAGTCTCTTCCACCGGTAAGAACTCCTCTAGACTGGGATCCCCAATGCATGAAGGTCATGTTCTTCTCCCTGGAAAAGAGTGACATCTACCAAGAGCTTGCTGTTACTGGACAATTCTCAGGACTTAGATAGACGGTTCCTCAGCTCACTCAAGATGCCCTCCCATGAGAACATGTTTACTTTGCAAAGGTAGGGAGAATCTTTAATTGGTTAGTACCAGACATTGGAAAGAAGAATGAAAGAGGTCATGTTTTGATTCAGCTATGGGAATTTTTACATATGAAATGAGCTTAACTCATATTTCCAAGTGTGTGTATTTTGGGTTTACATAAGGCAAAATTGTTTGAAATTACCTAAAGTCATCTTTTGGTCTTGAAAACCCCATTGCTGAGAGCAGGCGTATCTTTAAGACAGAGGACAACACAAGATTCGTTCATCTCATTAGTTACCATTGAGCCATTTCAAAAGATGTTTAGGAAACTAACACATATGTTCACAGTGTAGTGTCAGATCCACATCACAGTGTCAGAGACAGGAAGGCCCCAGTACTTTGAGGTTGTCTTCTCCATTTTGTATTTTGTGTGTGTGTGTTTTACCTTTTCCAAGTTCTCTAGAATGAACTGGGGCTCTGTTCTCCTTATATAACAATATTTTTTAAAATGGTACTGCTGTGTGTGTGTTTTCTTTTGTTTTTAAACTTTGAACCAATCCAAGATTCTTAAATAAAATGATAAAGGTCTTCAAACTAGGACTTAATGTTCCCTTAAGGCTTGGAAATAGAGGCACAAAGACTGTATTATCCTCTATGATAGCTTAGTACTTACTCTGCCCCAGGTATTAACCTCAAAACTTTACATGCTGTAGCTCAAAGAAATCCTCAAACCACAGTTTTGAAGTAAGTAGGTGACAGGACTGTCCCCATGTTACCGAAGAGGAAATTGAAGCTTCCAGATTTTAAGAGATATTTCCAAGTTCATAAACCCTGTAGATGGTGAACCTAGATTCAGTCCTACATTGACTGACTATCCCTCCCTTAGTAACTATAAACCACAAGCATTCTACTGCCAAGGCAGATCAACTCCTGTCTCTTATTTCTACCTCTATGATGTATGGCGAGCCCTGAACATTGTCCTGTCTATACCTGAGAAAAGCGCTCTGCTGTCTCCAACCTTATGTCAATTCAAGAGCTAAAGCTTTCATGAAAGTTCCCAGATCTCCTTCCAGATCTTCAAGTTAGAGAGATCTTCAAAACAGAATACATGTATAGGGTTTCTCCCTATTCTGGAAACAGATACGCCAGCCCTCCTCAAGCCTTCAGATGACTGCAGCTCCAGCCGACAGTTTGAGTGCATCTCCTGGGAGGTCCTGAGCTAGCAACATCCACTCCTGAATTCCTTACCCTCCGAAACTGTGTGAGATAATACATGTTTGTTGTTTTAAACGGCCGTATTTGGAGTAATTTGTTATTGAGCAGTTGAAAACTAATACTCCATCCTATTCCTGGGACCTGATACCACAGAGCTGAATCCCTGACAATGAAAGGGTCACTATTGGAATAAACCAGATTAAATAATGCATGTAGGGTTAAGCCATAGCTGTCCGAATTTGTTCAACCGTGGCGTGACTTTGTCAGGATGAGAGACTCAGTTCACACAGAATTATTTCCCCTCCCTCATTTATTTGTTCCCTATAGAAGAGAATGACTAATTACATGAGTATGAAGTTTAGAAAATTGGGGTTCAAGTCCTTTATTTGCTATTTATTAGATAGTCACTGGAAACTGATTTAACCTCTTTGAGATCTGATGCTTCAATATCAAACAGGGAGAGTAATAGTACCTTGTGGGGTTGTACAATTCCAGGGGCCACCAGGACTTCATAAGGATCCACTTAGATAATGCACATCAAACACTTAACACAGGGACTGGCACCTATTAAGAACTGAAGTAATGGTACTGTCATTATTATCAGTAATAATAATTATCAAGTTTCCTGATACCAATCAAGAGAAAGTTTCTTTAATTCCAAAGGCTTCTCACCATTTAACATAATCCTGATAGACAATGTGTCATAACAGCAATTGTTCTAGAAATGTGTTCCATGCATGGATTTCCTGCATCAGAATTATCTGAAGTGTTTATTAAAAATGCAGATTCCTAAAATGAATCTCAAAACCACAGAATCAGAATCTTTGGAGTGAGAGTTGGGGAGGGAGCAGTGGAAATCTGCATTTTTTAACAAGCTCTTGAAGCATTCTAGCACTCAGAAAAGCTCCAAGAACACTGTTGTAGAAGAAAGAAGATTCATCTAGAACTGAAGGATCCAGGGTTCAAGTCTGACCTCTGACATTTCTTGTCAAAATAAGTTAGCCTTTCTAATTCTCAGTTTCTCATCTGTGAAGAGGAAGCATAAATCTGCCTTTCCTAGCTCTTAAATATCAGCTGAGACAATAATAACATTAACTGACTTGTATCTACTCTGTATGTTGTTGACAAAGTGATTATTCCTATTTTGTCTCATTGAAACGCATGACAGTCCTGTGAAGTCAGTCTTTCTCCCTGTTGAAGTTGAGAGCAGAGGTAGCTGAGGTTACATTGCTTAGTTCAGGTCACATCAAGACAGTTTGTGCATAAAGCAAGGTCTTTGACACAAATTCAAGACACATTTTTCATTCCCTAATGTGAACTAAAATCAAGATGCTATGTCAGTTTGCTATTGCTGTGCATTTCTTTAACCGTGACTATTGCTTTGTTGTGTTACCTAGTGCAGAGGAAAGAGACCAAGGGAGGAATTATGTTCTAATTGCCCAGATCACAATTACACACGCAAAGAGCAATAATTATTTTAAAACAAAAACTGTGAGGTCATTGAAAATGCATTTCTTTAGCAACGCCGTTAGAGAAAGTGGCAGTCTTGGTGTGTCAAATAGTTCTAATTTGTGCACCATTAAACTCACTTGTCATAAATTATGAACCTGATTACCTGTGTTCAGTTTTTCTGGGTCATTATTTTGCTTCTTCTTCCTACGATTATGCAAGGAAGAAAACATTTGGAAAATTGTTTGTATCCCTGGCATGCTCCATGAATAAAGAAAAGAGCTTCAAATGGATACTTTATATTTCTATTAGTAACATTATCTGCTACTATACTATGTTAATTGGCTGGATAGGTTTCCACTGAGTTTGGAAGGTAAGAGTCTGGGATGGTTTTACTTAAACTATAGGATGTGGTGTACATGTCCAATAGATCTTTGGGTGCTAAAGGTGTGGGCTCCAAGAAATAATCACACGTCTTCCAGAGTAGCTAAATTGAGACCAAGGAGAAGCCTTTGTGGCCAGGAAAAAGCAAGTTGTATGTATTCAGTGTATTAAGCAGAGAAAACAAACTGCTTTCAAATACAAATACAACCCTGAAGTCATAAAGTAAGATACTGAACTGCCTGGGCTGATTTGAGATCCAGTTGATTCTCACATGGTAACTCCAGGCTGATAGTTCCAAGATGAGGTCTATACTCAACACAAGTGTCTTCGGTCAGAAGTAGCAGGAGTAGAACTAGAGACGAGGATTTGAGTGCAAATGACTTCTTTGGGATGTGTTCTCAGATGCACTGGGCAAGTTTAATGGGGAAGGAAGCAAGCAAGCTATATTAGGGTACGTGCATGGAAGTGTAGGTTTTTTATGTGAGCAATTGGAGCTTAGTCCTACTGGGATCTCTGTGACACTGAGTTGAACACACTTCAGAATTACTGGTCCAGAGCAAGGAAGCTGGAAGGTATTTATCCACCAACTTCCATCTATCATGGATGCTCTCAGGGTGTTAAGACACTGGCACTCCTGACATTCCCTAAAGTGATCAGATAAGACTCTTGGGTGGACAATCATGAACGCTTGCAGTTAAATGCCCTTAGTTTGACTGGCGAGCTGAAGAGTTTCCTATAACCCAGAAGCCTGTGTCAGGGGTAAGTTTTTAAGGCATAAGAACTAATATTAATTTGCTAACTTAAATGATAATATCATTATTAGAGTAATGATATTTACACTACTAATGCAGCAATAGCCATTTACTGAGTGCCTGCCATATGATAGTTACCACAGTAGGTCCATTACACATCTATTTTAACCCATACAATCATCTCCTATCGAGGGTATTATCATTCACATTTAATAGATGGGGGTAGTGGGAGATTCAGAAAGCTTCAGTAACAAGTCTAGGGTTACACAGTTGGAAAAGAAAACCAGAATGTGACCCTGGGACTTTGAGTGTAGGATACATCATCTCCACATAGCAGGTTGCACATATATGTTTGTTTAATAGATGAATTGAATATACATAAAGAGTTATTTTTTTTTGAGACGGAGTCTCACTCATAAAGAGTTATTTTTAACTTTTGACACTTCAAGATGGTATCTTTGTTGACTTGCATCTGTCTTGACCGTTTTCCAAACCTCACTTCTCCCTTGCTTGTTTAACCTTCATAGAAGGCTGAACTGCATTCTGTAATAAAATGCAGATACTTTTAGTCATAGTTAAACACGTTTGTACCTTCTGTGTGGATATAAGGCCTCAGGAAATGGACACTGGAAATTTAGGGCCGGTCAAAGAGGCTCAGATATGCTATTACGGACTCTGTATGCACACACAGTCCACGCACTCTCTACGGCACCTTCCTTCCTTCAAGTTAAGCGAATGTGCTCCATTTAGCTTTATATAATATCTAGCTTTTTTCCTGTGTTGGTTCACAACAAAGATTATCAAAATTTAAGAGAAATACGTTGGCTCTCCAATAAGGTTTGAACTATGCAGATGTTGCTGGGATAGAATTTAAGAGATAAGCTGTTTCCTACCACAGGAAGTTTCTGCTACTCATAGTGGGTTCATAGCTGAAAGATAAAACTTTAAAAAAAAAGGTTTGAAATGCTATGAAACTCTTTTCCTAATGCAATCAAGCTGAAACTCCCAGGTAACCTGGTCATGTGAATAAAGATTCTCCAGAGTGATTCAGCTTTTAATCTCTAGGAGTCTCAGCCCCTAGCATGCTGTGTTAATCTACTTGAAGCCCTAAGAAAATGAGACTTTGGAATAGTAAACTGTATGACCACTTCTGTGTACTTTCTCCCACCCCCAACCCCACTCCCAAGACGCAAGAGGGAAATCAAGGCCATTTTTTCCGAATGGACCAATGTCTGAAATATTGGCTTCTATTTCTGAATAGTTCACTTCTGAGCTTGTTTGCCCAACTCTGTAGTTCAATTAATTTCACCCTTCAGGGATTTGTAGCCATGTTGACAGGTCCAACGGCAAAAATGAAGTTTTATTGGAAAGGGTGTTTGTTGGGAAAGCAAAGGGCTCAGGGGCTAATTTGGTAATAGGCTGTGGAGACTTTCTTCCTAGGTCATTGGTTCAAATCTAGAACCTGCTTGGCAGTGATGGGAAATCATTACCATTTGACGGCTGCCTGACAGGTAGCCAGGAACATGTTGGTCTCGGGCAGCTCTCTAGGCAAAACAGCCATAGTGACAGGAGGAACGCCAACCATTACATGGAAACATAGTAACTGAATTACCAAGTTTCCCCCTCAACAACTTGTTACTTAACTGATTAATTGCTTTATCAATTTAACAGATAATGGCCCACCAAAAGACTCCAGTGCCTACCTCTTAGGTGTGAAATCTGATTAAAACCAGGACAAGAAAACTAGAACATAAAGAGAAATGAAGAACAACAGAAAAAAAAATTACAAATCTTTCTGTCAATCAGGGACTTGGACCTGAGCTAGAACATCTATACATTTCTATAACAAAGGCCAAAAATCTTAACAGGCCAGAACTGATACCAGGAAAACATGCAGAGACAAACCCCAAATAGAGTGACTGCAGGGAAAAAAATGGCCTATTTCTATCCAAAAGGTCCTGACGAGACTTACAAGGCTAAGAGCCACGTAGGGCCCATTATGGGAAGGTTGGTGCCATAATAATTTCAGCATGGCCATTCTTAGCTGGAACCAAATTACCAGATCGGATCTCCACAGAAGTCCATTCCTAATGCAAGCTGGGCCAGACAATGAAAACTTGATTCTAAGCAAGGGAATTTCCTTATGTCAATGGGCTTAAGCCAAAACCTTTACAATTATTTTAATGTCATTTTTCTTTGTAATGGGACATGTAAGTACTAAAAAAATTATAGGCATTAAAAGGGTTTCTTTGGACTTCCCTTCCCCGCTTTTATAATTGCCTTTTACGGAATGGAACTTTTAATGTATTCTGAATGTTTTACTCTGATATGAGAAACTTGACCCAATCTTCATATTCTGAGATGGGTTCCTCGTATTTCCCTCTATATAACACTCAGGATAATAACAAATTTGAGCTCAACATGTGTTTTTTCCCTGAGACTATAAACCAGTGGCATTTCAGAGAGGTTATAAGATTTATTCAACATGGGTGTTGGCCAAAGAGAAGAGTGTGTTACAACGGCTTAGAAATAAATGTTTGGAGCCGGGCAACTGGTTATTTTGCAGAAAGCACCTGAACCTACCCATCTAAAGGAGGCTCATGCCTTTCAAAGTACACCAGTGCGAGACAGCATGTTGGTTTCAATATGGGTTACTGCCTTAGGTTTTGCTGCAGTGATATCATGAACAACCCTCCAAATCTGAGTGGTTTACAAACACACCAGCTTTGCGTGTTGGCTGTGGCTCAGCCAGCCTTGGCCAGGTTTCGCTTCATGTCAGCTCCAGGTGCCTCTCCTTTTAGGTCCCAGGTTGCAAAGGCAGCATCTGACTGGGGAGTGCTCTTCCCATCACAGTGGGCAGATCAAGGAAGATGAGCAGAAGCACATGGAGCCTCTTACAGACTTAGCTTGAACTAGCACTTACTTGATCACGTCTGATCACATCCCGTTGGCCAAATGGGAAACACGACTAAGCCCAAAGTGGAATGGTGGGTCAAGGGGAGAGAGAATATTTGCTGAACATTAATACAATCCACCACAGTCAAATGACTTAAAGCTCTGCTGAAGAGTGATACTGTTTTATGACTTAGCACGTATACTAACAACTCTAGTGCTACCATTCATGGAGAAACTTTCTGCTTAGTACAGGAATGTGCTAATCACCATACACATCCATTACACCACGTTATCCTGTCAACAGACCTCCAACAGAGGAATTCACCCCCATTTGACCAAGGACCAATGACAGCCTGGTGCAGCAAAACCCTGCATTTCAGCCCTAAGACCTGCACAGAGGACCTGGGATTGAAGCCCATGCATTCTAGACTCAAGCCTGCGCTCTTCTGCAGTCTCTGGCTCTGTGCTGAAGATGGGAATGGCAGGAGGAGGGCAGCAATCCCCACTTACCGATGGGAGAGTTGGCTGGAACCTTCCAACCAAGGTAGGCATTGCTGTCACTCAAAGAAGGAAGAATCTATTTTGGAAATAATTGGAAGATGTTTGGCTAATACTGGAGGCTAAAGTGGCTGATAAAATTTGGTAATCTCCCTTGAGGTCTGAAGTGAGATGTGACTATAAATTAATGAGGCTGACTTTATGTGCCTTGGTACCCGGTTTAGGAGAAAATTCTGAAACAGTGTCCTCATGCAGTCATCATCCTCTGCCTGGAATAGAGACTAGGAATACCTTTACTATGGTGGCTCATGCATTATTAATTATATAGAAAGGAATGAGTCTGTTACTACAACATAAGTGTTCTGAAGGGACATAATTAATATTTTACATGTATTTGACAACTTTTAAACATCCAGTACACACTGTACTATGCAGAGGACATTAAAAACAAAAACAGAGATGGTGTCTGCTCTCAGGGAGTTTACAGTTTATAGGTAAAGACAGACCTTTGCTAGATAAGCACATCACTGGTCCTATAATTACCAAACTGGATATATATTTTTTATTAGTATCTGAAAGAGACGGGCACAGTTTCAGGAGAGCATATATCCAAGATGAGGAAGTCTTCCACAAGAAGTGACAGAAATCTAAAAAAGGAGAGGGCCCCACGTAGGTGAAATGCGCACGCGTGTGTGTGTGTGCACATGCATGCACTGCTTCTGTGACTGCACTTGCACATGTTCATGAGTGTGTGTTCTGTGCATGCTTGTGTGTGTGAGGAATGACAGACAGGGAGCATTCTGGACTGGAGAGACAACATGTACCTAGACCTTGGGTGGAATGAAAGGAGGACAGTGTTGTCATCCAGCAGGGCTTATGTAAAGGGCTGGTGCCTTGAGTTTCCTCTTTGACTGGGACTCTCCTGAACCCTCTGGCATGCAGCTGCCTCTGAAGGAGGCCAATTGCCTGTAACTGTCCTTAACTTAAAATCAAGTTCAAAAAGAAAAGATGTCACCCCTGGTAAGATAGTTCTCACTCTCTCCTGCAGTCCATATTTTGCAAAGGGAGACACTCTCCAGCTATGACAAATTAAATTCCCATTGCCTTACAAATAACTGAGGTGTGGCTAAGGAACTGGACCCTTCACAGATTAGAAACCTCTGTAACAGAACCAGCCATGTGCCATCAGCTTGTGCGGTCAGTCCTTTGTTTAGGGCATTCAGTACATATTGCCAAAGGCTCACTATGTTCCCAAAGCACAGGAGAGAGAAATGACACCTGCAGCCCTTCCTTCCATTAAGAAGCTCCTGTCTGCTGGAGAAAACACACCCACAAGCATGCCATAGAAATACAGTACACTGAGATAGGCTCCAAGAGTTGTGAGCAACACTAAGAAGAGACCCCTCGCTCACATTATGGACTGGGATGTCAGAGAGAGCTTCTTGAAAGAGTTGAGGGTTCAGAAAACGTATGGACAATTACTAGTAACTCACCAAGCAATGCAGGGGCACCAGTAGCTCTATCAGAAAGAATAGTAAATGCAAAATCATGGAAACGTGATAAAAAAATAAATATCCACACAATACACACACACACACACACACGAAGAACACATTAGAAAACACAATATATCACAATATAAATTAGAGCATTTAGCCTGCAGATCAACATTTCACGTGGAAGAAGTTCATGGATTGTTAAGCCTCCTGTTGCTCAATCTGCAGCAATATTGCTTTATGTTTTCCTTGCAAACGAGCAACTGTGCTTTTTGCTTCCACACTCATCTCATAAGGCCTCCCTAAAGTACCACTAGAATTACTGCCCAAACTCTTGTCTGAATATTGCATATCTTTGGGAACAGGGTTGCATGCATGGTTGATTTTGGTGTTACCAGTATGGTTACTGTGTGTTTTTTTTTTTTTTTTTTTCTGGACTACAGTGTCCCTGAGCCCTAGAGGACTTCACAGCACATAGAACCAAGAGCTGCAATGGGCCAAATAATAGGATTCCTTACCTCCAACTCTTAGTTAAAAGTCATCTGCACCAAGAAGACTTCATCCAGTTAGGAGTCACCTTTTTTTTCTCCTTTGATTGGCCATGGGAGGACTTGCTTCACTGTGTATCGTATGTACATAAGTAAACTCTCCTACTAGACTGGGGGAATCACAGGGGGCCTTGCTTAATCCATTTGGGATATAGTATAGGGTGATAATTACAGGAAGAGCTTGGAAGCTCTGCCACATTTCTGCTACCTGACTGCAGGCAGGTAATCTTACATGCCAAGCCCTGTGTTCTTCCTTTCAGAATGACAGTTCATCAAAAAATATATTTTAGGTATCTACCATGTGGCCACTCTTGTGCTAGAGGGAAAATAGACATAGATCTGGCATGACTGATTAGAGAGAGAAAGAAAAACAGAGAGAGACAAAATAGAAGTAAATAGTATTTGGAACAGTAAAGGGAATATAACTGAGGATATATTACAAATTTGGAAATCATGAAAGAGTAAAAGAACCATTTTAATAATAATACGTTTTAAAATGTAGATGAAATAGACAAATTGTTAGGAAAGAAAACAAGTTCCAACATTTTCTCATAGGAAAAATTTTCAAAACTTCCAGTACAAAACTGAAAATTTCAAGGGGGTTTGTAACATTAAGAATTGGATATACACATATATTTTTTAAAATTTTTGAATATCTGTATTGAATATATATAATTTTGTCATATATATTCTGATTGGATATATAACACATATATTTATATTCTGATTGAATATATATAACTTATATTCTGATTCAGCCAGAATGTAGATACATCCTTTTTTATCAGATTTTATATATATATCTGTATATAATAGATTTTATATATAAAGTATATCTAAGTCTCTCTCTCTCTCTACATATATATATATATATATATATACACACACACACACACCCCTACACTGGTATATATGTCAAGTTATTCAAGTAAAATTTATAGTTTAATCTTGCCTATGAACAAAAACACAAAAAAATCCAGAATAACACCTAGCAAATCAAGCATATAGATGTGTTACCCCAATAAAAAATAATAGTAACAACAGCAACAACAACAACATATCCTAGTCAAACACAGTTTATCATAGGAAAGTAAAATTAGTTTAATAATGAAGGAAAATATCTATCAATACTATTAATTATATTAGCAGATTAAAGGAGACAACTTATAATCATCTTGATTGAAATGGAAAAAGAAAATGAAACCACAAATCATGATTTATTTTAAAAAATCAGTAAAGTTAAAACAAGACAAAAGAAACAATGAATTAACAATTCTTATAATCTAAGGATAGAATAATTTTCCTAAGCTAATAACACATATCTATCCAAAACCTAGAGCAAGCGTCTGTTCTTGTCAGTGAAACTATGTTATTATTGCATTAAAATCAGCATTGCAATAAGGTTACTATTACACTTTCTGGCTGACATTTTTCTGGAGGTAGTAACCAACTCTATAGGACATGAAAAAGAAATGAAAGATATAGTACAGGGAAACAAAGACAAAAAACTGAAATTTTTTGCAGATGAATTGTTGTTGACAAGAAAAAATCCAAGAGACAATAGGCTACTTATTATAATACGATTAGTAAGATTTCAAAGACATTACAGTCTGTAACTTAAAAAATGGAGAATGCTTCTATACACAAATAAGTAGCAATCAGAATGTGTAAATTTAAGCTATTCTTAATAGCAAAAATACAATGCAATAAAATAAAATGTAGGCTACCTGGGAATAAAAAAAAATATAAAAATAAGATAGATATGTGTCAAAGTAGATAAAACATTAATGAAGGACATAAAACAAGATGTAAATCAATGGAGTGATATATCATGCCCAAGGTCAAAAGACATTGTACCTTTGGGATAGCAATTCCCTCAAATTATTCTATAAACATAATAAGATTTGAACAAAACTAAAGAGCTGTGACAGGAGTAGACACATTTTTTTTTCTAAAATTTATTTGGAAAACTAAAATGCTGAAGAAGCATTTTGCATCAAGTGAAAAGGTCAAAAGATTCAGTAGAAAGCATTGGGACACAGGCTCTGTCCAGATAGGGAGAAGGATTAATTTTGATCTCTGCTTCACTCATTATTCAATAATGTATTTGAGTTGGATTAAATATCTCCATTTGAAATGTAAACTTTAAGTTTTTTTAAAAAATTGAAGTATGACTTATGGCCTTGGCATGAGAAAAGATTTCTTAAATAAAACGTATCAAGTAAAATCCTTACATGCAATATTTAAAATGTAAGACTAAACAAAATGTTAATTAAAAATCCATAAACTGGGGTGAGGCCAAGATGACCAACTAGAAGCAGCGGCACTCAGAGGCTCCCACTGAAAAAACCGTAATTAGTTTGTGAATCCTTCACCAGCAGCCAAGGTATCCAGGTTCTGTCACCAAAATTGACTAGAAGGCTGGTATGACCCATGGAGAGAAGGAAGAACAGTGTGGTGTGGCGGCCCACCTGTGAGTCACTTGGGGCAGGGGAGCCCTCTCCCCCCAGCCAAGGGAGGTGGTGAGTGAGAGTGCTACCTGGATGGGGAAACTGTGCTTTTTCACAGAACTGTGCAACCCACGGATCGGGAAATTCCACTCACGAACCCACACCACCGGGGCCTAGTGTCCTAACCCTGGAAGGCACAGATTCTTAGTCTCTCAGTTGGAATTGGCTTAAGCATACCGAACTTGGGGGTGGGGAGGCTGGTGTACACCACACTTGGGGACTTCCTTTTTTGGCTTTGGACCTCCCCTCTGTCTCTGTATGGGGGAGCTTCATCCTTCTTCCTTCTCCCTTCTTTCTGGCCTAATAAACTCTCCACTCCTTGAAACCACTCCATATGTATCTGTGTTGTTTTATCTAAACCAGCATGAGGACAAAGAACCCTGGTGTTTGTCCACTCATCAGAACCATATCAGTATCAACAGATGAAATGACCAAGCAGAAGAAAGCGTATCAAAGTTTGAAGACCACCTTACTGAAATAAGACATAAGACAAGCACAAAGAAAAATGAATGAAAAGTAATGAACAAAGCCTCTGAGAAATATGGGACTTCATTAAAAGACTGAACCTACGATTAGTTGGAGTACCAGCGGGAGACAAGGAGAATGGAAACAAGCTGGAAAACACCCTTTGAGATATTATCCAGGAGAACTTCCATAATCTAGCAAGACAGGCCAACATGCAAATTCAGGAAATACAGAGAACACGATTAAGATACTCCACTAGAAAATCAACCCCAAGACACACAATCATCAGATTCCTCAAGGTCAAAATTAAGGAAAAACTGTTAAGAGCAGCCAGAGAGAAAGGCCAGGTACCTGCAAAGGGAAGCCCATCAGACTAGCAGAGGACCTCTCAGCAGAAACTCTAGGAGCCAGAAGAGTCTGGGAGCCAATATTCAGCATCCTTAAACAAAAGGATTTTCAACCCAGAATTTCATATCCAGCCAAACCAAGCTTCATAGGTGAAGGGGAAATAAAATCCTTTCCAGACAAGCAAATGCTGAGGGATTTCCATACCACCAGGCCTGCCCTGTAAGAACTCCTGAAAGAAGTACTAAATATGGAAAAGGAAAACTGGTACTGGCCACTGCAAAAACACACCAAAATATAAACACCAACGACAGTATGAAGAAACTGCATCAATTAGTGTGCAAAATAACCAATAGCATCATGATGACAGGATCAAATTCACACAAAATAATACTAATCGTAAATGTAAATGGGTTAAATGCCCTAGTTAAAAGACACAGACTAGCAAATGGAATAAAGAGTCAAGACCCATTGGTGTGCTGTATTCTGGAGACCCATCTTACATGCAAAGACACACACGGGCTCAAAACAAAGGGATAGAGGAAAGAAGCATGGAAAGAAAAAAAAAAAAAAAGAAAGAGGTTGCAATCCTAGTCTCTGACCAAACAGACTTTAAACCCACAAAGATCAAAAAAGACAAAGAAAGGTATTACATAATGGTAAAGGAAACAATTAGACAAGAAGAGCTAACTATTCTAAATATATATGCACCCAATACAGGAGCACCCAGATTCATAAAACAAGTTCTTAGAGACCAACAAAGAGACTTAGGTTCTCACACAATAATAGTGGGAGACTTTAACTTCTCACTGTTGGTATTAGACAGATTAATGAGACAGAAAATTGCAAGGATATTCAGGACTTTAACTCAGCTCTGGATCAAGTGGACCTAGTAGATGTCTACAGAACTCTCTACCCCAGATCAACAGAATACACATTATCATCAGTGACACATGGCACTTATTCTAAAATCGTCCACATAATTGGAAGTGAAACACTCCTCAGCAAATGCAAAAGAATGGAAATAATAACAAAAAGTCTCTCAGACCACAGTGCAATCAAATTAGAATTCAGGATTAAGAAACTCACTCAAAACCATATAATTTCATGGAAATTGAGCAACCTGCTCCTGAATGTCTCCTAGGTAAATAGTGAAATTAAGGCAGAAATGCAGAAGTTCTTTGAAACCAATGAAAACAAAGAGACATTTCTGGGACATAATCTCTGGTAGATGGCTAAAGCAGTGTTAAAAGGGAAATTTATAGCACTAAATGCCCACATCAGAAAGCTGGAAAGATCTCAAATAGACACCCTAACATCACAATTAAAAGAGCTATAGAGGTGAGAGGAAACTAATCCAAAAACTAGCAGAAGACAAGAAATAACTAATATTAGAGAAGAATTGAAGGAGATAGAGACATGGAAAACCCTCCAAAAAAAATCAATGAATCCAAGAAATGGTTTTTTGAAAAACTTAACAAAAATAGTTAGAATGTTAACTGGACTAATAAAGATGAGAGAAGAATCAAGTAGATGCAATAAAAAGTGATAAAGGGGATATCACAACTGACCCCACAGAAATGCGAACTACTATCAGATAATACTATAAACACTGCTACATAAATAAACTAGAAAATCTAGAAGAAATAGATAAATTCCTGGACGCATACACCATACCAAGACTAAATCAGGAAGAAGTCGAATCCCTGAATAGACCAATAACAAGCTCTGAAATTGAGGTAGTAATTAATAGCCTACTAATCAAATAAAAGCCCAGAATCAGATGGATTCATAGCTGAATTCTACCAGAAATACAAAGAGGAGCTGATGCCATTTCTTCTTAAACTATTCCAAGTAATTGAAAAGGAGTGACTCTCCCCTAACTCATTTTATGAAGCCAGCATCATCCTGATACCAAAACCAGGAGGAGACACAACAGAAAAAGAAAACTTCAGGCCGATATCCCTGATGAACATCGATGTGAAAATCCTCAATAAAATATTGGCAAACCAAATTCAGCAGCACATCAAAAAGCTTACTCACCATAATCAAGTCAACTTCATCCCTGGGATGCAAGGCTAGTTCAACATATGCAAATCAATAAATATAATCCAGCGCATAAACAGAACCAAAGACAAAAACCACATGATTATCTCAATAGATGCAGAAAAGGCCTTTGATAAAATTCAACATCCCTTCATGTTAAAAACTCTTGATAAACTGGATATGGACGGAACATATCTCAAAATAATAAGAGCTATTTATGACAAACGCATAGCCAATATCATATTGAATGGGCAAAAGCTGGAAGCATTCTCTTTGAAAACCGGTATAAGACAAGAATGTTCTCTCTCATCACTCCTATTCAACACAGTATTGGAGGTTGTGGCCAGAGCAATCAGGCAAGAGAAAGAAATAAAGTGTATTCAAATAGGAAGAGAGGAAATCAAGTTGTGTCGGTTTGCAGATGACATGATTTTATATTTAGAAAACCCCATCTAAGCCCCAAAACTTTTTGAACTGTTAAGCAACTTCAGCAAAGTCTCAGGACACAAAATCAGTGTGCAAAAATCACAAGCATTCCTTTACACCAACAATAGGACAAGAGTGAGCCAAATCATGAATGACCTCCCATTCACAATCGCTACAAAGAGAGTGAAATACCTCGGAATACAGCTAACAAGGGATGTGAAGGACCTCTTCAAGGAGAACTACAAATCACTGCTCAAGGAGATAAGAGAGGTCACAAACAAATGGAGAAACATTCCATTCTTATGGATAGATAGAATCAACGTTGTGAAAATGGCCATATGCCCAAAGTAAAGATACGATGCTATTTCTATCAAGCTACCATTGACATTCTTCACAGAATTAGAAAAAACTATTTTAAATTTCATATGGAATCAAATAAGACCCCATATAGCCAAGAGAATCCTAAGCAAAAACAACAAAGCTGGAGGCATCATGCTATCTGACTTCAAACTATATTACAAGGCTACAGTAACCAAAACAGCATGGTACTGGTACCAAAACAGACATATAGATCAATGGAGCAGAACAGAGACCTCAGAAATAGCAACACATATCTATAACCATCTGATCTTTGACAAACCTGACAAAAATAAGCAATGGGGAAAGGATCTCCTATTCAGTAAATGGTGCTGGAAAAACTGGCTAGTCATATACAGAAAACTGAAACTGGACCCCTTCTTTATGCCTTATATAAAAATTAACTCAAGATGTATTAAAGGCTTAAATGTAAAACCCAAAACCATGAAAACACTAGAAGAAAACCTAGGCAATACCATTCAGGACATAGGCATGGGTAAACACTTCATGACAAAAACGCCAAAAGCAATTGCAAAAAAAGCAAATAATGACAAATGGGATCTAATTAAATTTAAAAACTTCTGCACAGCAAGAGAAACTATCATGAGAGTGAACAGGCAACCTACAGAATAGGAGAAAATTTTTGCAGTCTAACCATCTGACAAATGTCTAACATCCAGAATTTACAAGTAACATAAACATTATTTCCAAGGAAATAATAAACAACCCCATCAAAAAGTGGGTAAAGGATATTAACAAACACTTCTCAAAAGAAGACATTTATGTGACCAAAAAACATAAGAAAAAAAGCTGAACATCACTATCATCAGAGAAATGCAAATCAAAACTACAATGAGATACCACCTGATGCCAGTCAGAATGGCAATTTTTAAAAGTCAGAAAACAATAGATGCTGGTGAGGCTGTGGAGAAATAAGAACACTTTTACACTGTTGGTGGAAATGAAAATTAGTTTATCCATCGTGGAAGATAGTATGGTGATTTCTCAAGGATATAGGAGCAGAAATACCACTGGACCCAAAACCAAAGGAATATAAATCATTCTACTATAAAGATACATGTACACATATGTTTATTGCAGCACTATTTACAATAGCAAAGACATGGAACCAACCTAAATGCCCATCAATGATAGACTAGACAAAGAAAATGTGGTACATATACACCATGGAATACTATGCAGCCATAAAAAGGAATGACATCCTGTTCTTTGCAGGGATATGGATGAAGTTGGAAACCATCATCCTCAGCAAACTAACATATGGAAAGAAAACCAAATACCACATGTTCTCATTCATAAGTGGGAGCTGAACATTGAGAACATGGACACAGAGAGGGGAACAACACACTCCAGGGCCTGTTGGGAGGTAGCGGGTAAGGGGAGGGAACTTAGAGGACAGGTCAATAGGTTCAGCAAACCACCATGGCACAAACTATCTAACTATCTAACAAACCTGCACGTTCTGCACATATATCCCTTTTCTTTTTAGAAGAAATAAAATAAAAATCCACAAACCAAGATAAATATTATTTTTATATTATATCCAAATATGCAAGCAATTCTGACAAGTTAATAAATAAAAGACATACTAAACAATGGGGGGAGGAAGGGGGAATAGTTCAATGACAAAGGAAATTCAAAGAAGAGAAAACCCAAACATTGGATAAAAATATTCCCATCGTTTTCCTTGTTGCCTTACAATGCCTTCTAGGACTTACAACAAACACCGGGGTCTGTCTCTAGACTCTCTGCTGTTTCTGTGGTCTACTGCTGATCTCTGCGACTTCAGCACAATGTTTTGATACTCTAAACCTGTGCTGTCTGGTGATGGGTCACTACATGGGTCACATAGCTAGAGACTATCTCCTTGATTGTAGAAAGCTCTATTAGCAGCACAGCTTCAATGTGTAAGTCTTTGTATCACTATAATAGAGCACGTCTCTCTCCTTTCTTTCTTTCTCCTCTTTAAAATTGCTTGGGCTCTTTACTTTTCCAAGTAAATTTTAGAATAAGTAATCAGGGAAATGTAAATTAAAACAACAATAATATTCCACTCTATGGCAACAAAAATGAATGCATTACATGCATCAAAATAGAGAGACCTGAACATAATGTGAATGTGTGAGAAGAGCAAGTTGCAAAGTGTGTGTGTGTGTGTGTGTAGCTGTGTAGGTGTGATGCCATGATACACTTTAGACAAATCTTAAAAACACACCAAAAAGTCATTCTGTTTATTATTCATGGATCATAATAATAGTTAATATATATTAAGCATTTATTTTTTTCCAGGCTCTGCTCCAGACACTTTAAATGTATCAACATTTGATGATTGCACATAGAATTGATTTACTACCCTCTTTCCTATTTGACTGAGGCAGAGCAAAGTTAAGCAACTTCTTCCAGGTTACTCAGCTAGTTGGTGCAGAGTTGGAGCTGAGAGCCAGGCTGGCTTCCAAGTCTGTGCTCATAAGCACGGTGCCATCCTGGATTCAGACCAGACGACACCAGACATGCATAGGGCTGTTTCTAGACATGGAGAAAATATAATAGAAATGGCCTTTGGGGCTTTACCTTCCATATAATATGTTTTAGAGAGAGAAAAAGAGAGAGAAGGGTCAGGGAGAGAGAAAGAGAATGGGAGAGCCAAAGAAAAGATAGGGGAAAATGTTAAAATTGGTCAGATCAGATTGGCCAGTACATGGGATCTATCACTTTCTGTTTGAGTAAAACATATAATATTTTTAAAATTAATAAATTAAAAAACAATGGGTATATTAATGGGTGACATAAGGCTTCCCAGACTTGCTTTTGCTCTGCAATTTGCTAACTAGACTTCTATGTTGCCAAGAGTCACCCCTCCCGGTTTGCAGAGTGACATGTGGAAGCTGAAGGGTTTTTGAGGGGCAGCTGAGAGGGACACAGAACCAGGAGAAAGGAGAGAGAGAGGCACACAGAACCAGGAGAAAGGAGAGATGGCAGGCGAGATTGTTGGGGTACACCAAAGGGAGGAAGCAGCAGCTGCAGGACGAGTGGGGTCATGGATATTTACAAGAGACTTCCAGAAACCCTATAGTGTTTGATGTAACCCCCTCTTCCATTTCCCCAGGAAAGCTTCAGTCAAAGCTACACTACTTTCCATTTCTTCAGCAGTCAGATTATGGTTTTCTTTTGGCACGTGGAGAAAAGTTGAGACTTGCCTCAGAGGGACCATGGCCTGGACAGCTGACCAAGTGGGTGCAGTCACGCTCAGGGTCTATATCCACATAAAGTGACTCTTCTGGGTACTTAGCAGGCCTCTACTGTGGCATCACTGCATCCCAAGGAGGTCTCTTCTTACCCGAGGCTTTCTGTCATCTGATGAGCTGGGTGCTCAGGCTTCATGCCCATGTCACCACGCTCCAGTGGCTGCCAGGTAGCCGCCCCGCCCCAGCATCGTGGCAGAGAGGCTCTTTGGCTGTCGCGCTGATGCCCGCTCACCTGTGGGGCTTCTTGCACAATTGCTGTCCTGGGAGCAGACAGGTGGGAGTGGCAAGGTGGGGCCCACACAGGCAGGTCTGGGGAAGCTTAACCATATGAATGGCAGACACCCGCCAGGCCTCCAGGAGCTGGGGAGCTGGGCTGCTGCAGGACCAGCAGGAAGGTGGGAAGGCAGGATAGATAATGGGGTGGTGAAAAGGCCTTTGGAGGGAGGTCCTTGGTGCTGCTTCTGCCTGCTGTGAGCAAAGGACCCAGCCCCAGCCTGCTGATTTATGGCTTCTCTTTTGTGAGCTCATCAGTGATTTTGGAGCAGGTTCATAAGAAGCAAATGCCCCATAAAGGCACAGTCTAGCTCTGGCTCTGCCACAGCCTCTCCTGGGAGCGAAAGGAGGTTTCCCATTCCTGGGGTGTGGTTGGCCTGCACTCCCCTGCACACCAACAGCAGGCCTCATGCCGCTTTGCAGAAGCCAGAGACGGAGCTGCATGGCTCGGCTTCCACACGTGCCAACACGCTGTTTACAAGGCGAGAAGCTCTGGAGGAAAATGATAAGATGTTGTTTTTTAGGATATTTTGCAATTTCATTAAGCCCTGTGAGCCTCACTGAGGAATGCATCACTGTGAAAGCTTCCAGACCTTCCCGGACAGGGATATGGGGCCAGCTGAGAGGTGATACCGCCTGTCATCATTTGTTCTTTCTTCTGCCTGGGCCACCTGCTCCCGGATACCTCTGTACCCAAACTCGAAGCTTTGTCTCATCCTGCAAGAGGCAGGATCATCTAACCCATAGAACACAGACTCTGGGTCAGATGAAATTCGGTGAGGACTTGTCTTAGTTCAGGTCCTTGGTCCTTACGTTTTCTGGGCTTCAATCTATTTGTCAGAATGGAAGCCCTCCCTGCTTTGACGAATTTCTAAAACTGGA
Source organism: Macaca thibetana thibetana (assembly GCF_024542745.1). Classification (NCBI taxonomy): domain Eukaryota; kingdom Metazoa; phylum Chordata; class Mammalia; order Primates; family Cercopithecidae; genus Macaca; species Macaca thibetana. The sequence goes on along the minus strand of NC_065597.1, from coordinate 22,887,930 downwards.
AATAAAAGTATTTTCATGTAATTAGTCTTCCTCATTAAATCTGTTGAGGACAATCGATCATACTAGTTAATTTCCAGTTCTTATAGTAGTCCACATATTGTACAATCAACCATGAATTGTTCATATCAGTTTGTTTTATGTAGTCATGATTGATGAAATTATCGTAGATATGCACGTGTTTTTAAAGTCACTTCTGTCTCAAAAACAAATATGTAAAGAAAGAAATGAACTACACACACACACACACACACACACACACACACACACACACACACATCAAGTAGTACCGTGGCAAAATAAATAGACTCTAGATAGACAGACCTCGTTCCCTCTGGTCTTGCTAACATATCTTGACTTTGTGATCTTGGGCAAGTTGATTAACCTCTCTGAATCTGCTTTTGTTTATTTTGGAGACAGTATGCACAGTGGTCAAGGGCTTTGACTCTGGAAGCAGATGATCTAGGTCTGAATCTCGGATCCATTACACATTCACCTATTTGTGCCTCAGCTTCCCCAGCTGTAAAATGCAAATGAGACTAGTACTCATCCCATAGAGATGCTGTGAGGAACAAATGAGCTAATGAAAAGTCACATGACATAAAGGGCTTAAATGGCTGCCCAACACATCGTTATTAAAATGACAGCGAAATGGGAATGATAATGAATAATAATGGAATCTACTTCAGAGGGTTGTGGTGAAGACGAGATGAGATAACGCACGTGAAGCACATAGCTCAGAGCCTGACACCCAGGTGCTGGCTACAATGGGAGCTGTTGTGGCTCTTATTTTTCCTTCGGGGCAAGAAGCAGAGAAGTTGGACTGCGCATAGGTCAGGCTGCACACTCCTGTGGTGTCCTGAGATCCATTCACAATTCTACAGCACCAGGATCTAGGGATATGCGGGGGACGGTGAAGACAGAAGGGTGGGAAGAGAGGTGATAGTGTCCTGGGAGAAGGGTTCAGAGAAGGCCAGGCTCTGGCACAGACAGAAGTTTCAGAGGCCGCAGACAGCAGCTACCTGGAAGGCTGTGCTTAGGCTGCACCCAGTGCAGGACCATTTTGCTGATCTCCCTCCTGCTGCCAAATGTTCTAACCAGAGCTCTTTGATCCGCTGCCAGGCTTTGGGTAATGGAGCCAAGGTGTGTCTGGATTCATGCAAGGCCCTCCGGTGAGGGCCTGTCGATCCCGACAGCCATGCCAGTGCAGGGCCAAGAGAGAATGTCCTGGAAGGGTGGGGATGGGTTGGGCTGCCTGAACCCTCCCACCCCAGGAAGGCAAAAGACATAGATCACCGGCAGCAAGGGGCTGCCAGTTCTGGTGCTTCTACTCTCCACAGCGGCCACAGGAGCCCGCACCAGGAGTGGGAGGAGCAACATTCCAGAAGCTGGTAATGATGCACCTGGGTGGGTCCCCGTGACCACCTAGTACAAACCTCCCATTGCCAGGATGAGAAAGCTAAGGCCGGAAGAGGTCAGGGAATTTTCCCAACGTCCACTTTAAGGGAGGGCAGACCTTTTAGTGACTTTATAGTTTCATTTCTCAACCTTAGCACTGCTGTTATTTGGGGCTACATAATTATTTGTGGTGGGGTCCGTCTCATGTATTATAGGATATTGAGTAGCATCCCTGACCTCGACCTCCTAGATGCCAAAAACACTCGGCAAACAAAAATGGGGTGACCAACAAAAATGTCTCCATGCATGGCCCAGTGTCTCCTGCGTGCAAACTCAGGCCCCAGATGAAAACCAGTCTCTTGGTGAATGGGACGCTAGAGCAACATTAATTGAGGACCAACTGCATCCCAATGGTCTACGCTAGCCATGCACATGCATTATCCTGTTTAACACTGACAACTATCTAGGGAATAAACTTTCTGTTTTCACTTCTATCTATGCAGCTTCTCTCTGCATCGATGCAGAAACTGTGCCTGCCAGAGTAATGATCCAGCCGAGGGCACGTGGCTACAGTTTGCAGAGCTGGACTGAAGAATGGCTGACATAGCCAGCCGCAGTGGCTCATGCCTGTAATCCCAACACTTTAGGAGGCCAAAGCAGGAGGATCACTTGAAGTCATGAGTTCAAGACCAGCCTGAGCAACATGGCAAGACCCCATCTCTATGAAAAATACAATAATAAGCAGGGCATGGTGGCATATGTCTGTAGTCCCAGTTGCTTGGGAAGCTGAGGTAGAAGGATCATTTGAGCCCAAGAGGCAAGACTGCAGTGAGCCATGATTATGCTACTGCACTCCAGCCTGGGCAGCAAAAGGAGACCTTGTCTTAAGAAAAAAAAAAAGAATATAGAATGGATGATATAGACTTTATTGTTTACTGGGTGGTTGTGGTGGGGGCAGGCGTTAGTTCTGTTCTTCTTTCTCTCAATACCCTTACAATGTCCCTGCTTCAAAAGAGATCCCATACTATGCCTGCTACCCCAAGTCCTGAGTCAGAATTCAAAAGCAAATATGGTAGGATGATAAGAGAGAAAGGACTTAGGCAGCAGGAGAGCTGTGATTGGTGGAAGGGGCAGGCAGGAAGAGTTTGGGTTTGGAGACGCTGGTTACTGAGTCAGAACTCCAGCTCTGTCATTGCCTGTGTGACTTTGGGCAAGTTACATGTGAGTGTCGGAGCTTCCATTTCATTTGCTAAATAATTGGGATCATAATACACACACTGTAGAGTTGTTAGGATGTCACGAGAGAATGCACAGAAGTAAGTACTCCCGAATTGAGCTATTATCTACCTCAAAGGATTACCGGAGAAATAGAAAAGGGATATAAAGAACACAGCAAAGATGCTTCATAAAAGGTAATTATTATTATTGTTACCAAAACCCTTTGAAATTGGCTGTTCATTTTCTGAAAGCCAGTCAAAGATTCTGTTCCTATCGCAGAAGAATTGGATAAATGACTTCTTTGATAAACTAGCTTTTCACCTAGGGGATCTGGTTTACTGATCCTACCCAGATTAAAATGACTGAAAATCAATTGGATTTGACAGCTGTGGAAAAAGTGAAATGCATGTACTAACTGTCAAGCCACGCAGCTCCTCGGTGCGGATACAAAGCAAGGCACAGAAAGGGTCCTGCTCGCTGGGATCTTGCTGCCTGGTCACCCATCACGGCTGATAAGATCTGACCTCCTTCCTACTTCACTGATGCCCCATGGGCCAGCAAATGCCCACCAATGTCCAGGCACTGAGGTTCTCGCCTGTTTCTCTGCTTCTGGGGTCTGGCCTTGCAGACTCACCCCAGACCTGCAAACTCTTTCAAAAGGGTTCTTTGTTCCTATGTAGCATCCATAGCAACCACTCAAAAGGCAGAACTGACTGGGTTCTGAGAGCTACAGCTGCAAGAAAGATGAAGGAAGGTGAAAGGAATCCCGCCACCTGCTCCTTGCCACAAGAACAGATGACTCCAGCCCCTGCTCCCTTTTGACTTCCCCTCCACTGAACCCCCATTTCTGGATTCCCATCCATATTCTTCCAGGTCTCAAATGCTCCAGGCATGTCCAACTGCCAAACTCCTGAAATGATACATCCTCTGAAGTCACAAGGCATAGATCAGGCCACTGGAGGCCTCCTGTGACCCCAGGAAAGGCCCCTGGCCTCCTCAAGCCTCAGTTTCCATGTTTGTCAAGTGGGGAGAAGAAAGCAGCATTAGCACTGTCTGCCTCATGGTGCTACTGTAAGAATCAGGTGGTAGGTTGAAGGCAGAGGGACTTCCTAAGCTGGGTGTGTCTGCAAATGGGAGTTGGGGAGTATTAGCCACGTTCTAGAGCGCTGCGAATGTGCTCCTTGTAGGAGTAGAGACGCTACCTGTGGACCTCATTTTCATTGTCATTTTTCCATGTGTTCTGATTTTGTCCTATTTGCCACAGAGAGGGATGGGGTTCTCACTGGGTCAACTCCACACAGGGCTGTTCTCCCTGAGTTTTTAGCATAAGTAACCCCGGACCCAAGTGAGGAATTTGGGTGTTTAGAGGTCCTCCTTATGGATTTATTTTGAACTAGCTGCTAAAAATAAGCATTAATCATCATGAAATAAGTAAACTGTGGGCTGCCTCCCCTGCAGCCTGCCATATGGAGTTGCCCCTGTTAGAAGCAGCATCTTCTCACAGCAATACCTGCCCCTGGAGAAAGACATCTGCCATTTGCCTTTTTTTATTTGTTTGTTTTATTCTCTCTCTCTCTATCTTTATATACCATCAGCTTCTTTCCTAATCAATAAGCTTCATGGACCATCTACTATTTTCTCAGTTTGAGCTATTCTGCTTATTTTTTTTTTAAGTACAAACTACCTGGAATGCCTACATACTACTTAGCCTATATTTTAAGCCAGATCCTTCTAAACATGCCCTCCAAGGTTGGTGAATATTCATTCAATCAGTTTTATTTACACAAAAAGAGAGGCTTGTTTAATTTATAGGGGTATGTATTGTAACTATCTGTCTCCACCCTAGAAAAAATGCTGTCCTAGACAGCCCTGGACAAGTTGCTCAACTGTGTTCCAAGAAAGTGCTAGTTACTTGTCATTTATTGAGAATACCCTTTGTGTGAAGAAAATGGAAAGCATGCCAGGCATTGTGGTAATATCTTATTTAGTCATCAGCACCTCCTCCAACAGTTAGGTAGTCCAACAGTTAGGTATATGTCCCATTTTACAGGTGAGGAAAATGAGAGTAGGAGGGATGAGACAAGTTGCTCAGAACCACAAGCTCATAAGTAAGAGCCAGGGTGCAAATCAAGGCCTTCAATCCACTTTCCAGGAGTCCTGCTGATTAACTCACAACGCTCTCCTACAAAAGGCTTGAGGGCTAGGTGCTGGTATTGTCCTCACTTTACAGAGGAGGGAGTGAGCTCGGAGGGCCTTGGGTGTGATGAGTTGAGTAAGGAGAGATGAAAGATGCTCTCAAACCTCAGCACACAGTGTGGTGGGCGGATAGATTTTCACCGAGTTTGGAAGGTAAGAGTCTGGGATGGTTTTACTTAAACTATAGGATGTGGTGTACATGTGAAATAGATCTTTGGTGCCAAGGGTGGGGGCTCCAAGAAATAATCACACCTAGGACCACCCACCCTCTCAGCAACTGAAGAACGCTTTGTGTTTGATTATGCATAAGATTGTTTAATTAATTGCTTTTTATCCCCTGTCACAATATTCCACCTTCACGAAGTGTCTTTCATGTTGGATCTCCAAAACAGGAGTAAAAGCTGTAATTAGTTGTAATGACTATTGTGTTTTTAATAGTTACCTGCTATAATGTCCATTTGACAGATGAAGGGGCTGAGGCTTTGGGTCAGAGGATGATAGGCTAAATGCGGAGATCCAAGATGGAAGCTAGCCAAGTCCCTTCCACCCTGGAGAGTGGGGGTCCTGGGAGCCCCTCAGGAAGCCTTGATATGTCATAGAACAAGAAGTGCCATAGATGGTTTGAGTCTGTCTCCTCCTGCCTTTGGGCAGGGCTCAAGATTCTTCCTGAATTGAGAAAAATAGTCAACTTGCCATGGCATTTTAAATCAGGTATAATTTGTCCATTCCACTATGAAACAAAAGGGGGTTCAAGATTCAATATGCTACTGTTCCATGTACCAACCTCAATTTGCTCATGATTCATGATAAATTCTAAATCACAATCACCTTTTAGAGAGAGAGAGAGAGAGAGAGAGTGTGTGTGTGTGTGTGTGTATGCAGGGACAGGTAGAGTAGGTTGACGTTTGGGGGGAAGAAAATGAAGAGGAACTTTCTCCTATTTCCAACTCTAAAAGAGCAAGATCCTCAATGCAACCCTGTTAGTTAAACAAGAGACACAAAGGATTTGTCCAAAGTCATTACTGGTAAATGACAGAGCCAGGATTCAAACCAAAGGGCTTCTTCTAAAACTACAGCGGTGTGTGCAAATGGGGAAGAGAGGAACCCTGGCTGAGTAGCCATTTTGGGGGAAGTCAGGAAGTGGAAACTCACACTTTGGGAAGAAAAAAAAGCCCTCAGCAAAAAAAACAAGGTGTCCTCTTTGGAGCAAACTAATAAGAAAATTTTAATAACCAGATGGTTTGTCATGGGAGTAGATCTATGGTCTCTTGACCTGTCTTCAGTTCAACTCCTAGATATGTACTCTAGAAAAACTCTTATTCACATGCATTGAAAAACATGTACAAGAATATCATACAGTTGTATTAAGTTGGTACAAACATAATGGCGGTTTCTGCCATTACTTTCAATGGCAAAAACCACCATTATGTTTGGACCAAGCTAATACTTGTAAATAAACAAATACACAAAAACTAGGTAACTAGAAATGACCCCAATATCTATCAACAGGACAATGAATAAATGGAATAGAACACTACCTAGCAGGGAAAATAAATGAACTACACACAGGTACATGCACCAACATAAATGAAACCTAGAAATCTAACACAGAGAGGAAAAATCAGGTGATGCCAGATAATATAAAATATGGTGACATTTTTACCAAGTTAAAAACAAGCCACACACGTACACTTACAGTTCAGAGATAACTACCTGAAAAATACAACTTTATAAAAAAGCCAGAGAATAGTAAACATAAAATTTAGGATAGTTTAACTTGATGAGCAAAAGAGAAAGGGCTTGGGAGAGAAGGTTCACCGATACTGGTTTATGGTTCTTGAAACATTGTTTTCCAGGTTGCTTATATACAGTTTCGTGACTTACATGTAGATTGCATATACAATTGTGAATGTCTCAGAATACATATTTCAAGAGAGAAGTTTCCTAGACCAAATGGCCCAAAGGCAAACTGTTTTATTCAGTGAAAATAGATAAACACGAACCCAAGAAAAGCACAAGGAATATGATATATTTGTGGGGAGTGTTGAGGGGTGTCAGGGGGAGCTTGGGAAGAGGAGAAAAATGAGAAAAAAGTAGGAAAGCTTGGAGAATAATTGTGTGTGTGTGTGTGTGTGTGTGTGTGTGTGTGTGTGTGTGTATGTGTATGTGTCTTGATTTTATTTCTCCTTTCTTCATAAGATACTTCCAGTTGCTGATGATCTCTTTTTACACCCTGTAAAATATTTGGTTAAGGACTGATGGAAAAAGGGAGAAAATATAGACCCCCCTCCCCAGGACATAATGCTTGTCCACCATCAGGCTGATGAATGCACAGGTTGGAGGGAGAACTAAACTTGGAGTCAGAGACCCCAGGGCCTCATTCCTACTCGAAAAGTGTGACCAGGTGGGGGTATTCATGCCTTCCAATAAATGGGGCATCTAGTGATAAAATGTATGTGAGATCAAGTTGTAAGCTGTAAAACGTTATGTTTTTATAAAGGTCATGGTGACTTTCACTAGACCCAGGACCTAAATTTGTGTGCTTCTGCAGATAAAGACCCTAGCCTTAATTTGCTGAGTCTATTCTCCATTTCGTACAAGTCCCATTTTGCTATATTTAGACACATCTTTTTCGCTTTGAAAATCAGAGTTTGAAAGAGATGGAAATAATCCTCCCCAAACATTATGACTGAAGCTTGTATCACAAAATATTATAAGGAAAAGTGAAAAGAAAACTGTCTGGATATCACACAGATCTATCAGTGAATATCTTAAAACACTTACGTTTGGATTGTAGGCTTCATGCGATATTGAATTTTTACATGAATTAGACAACCAGTAAGAACACTTTAATAATTAATAATAATAATAATAGCAGTATTGTTTGGTAATGTCAAGAGTGTGCCACACACACACTGAGAAACTCCCTATTTATTTTCAAAGCAGTATTTTCAGGTCACTATCATGACCCATTTGCCAGTGGGGATTGGCAAGCACAGAAAGTTAAACCAACTTGCCCAAGAACACTTAGCAATTAGAAAGTGGCTAGGCTGAGATTTCAACCTCAGTAGGTCTGCAGATAAAGCCACTCACATTATAGCCAGGTCCTGATATGTAATTTCCAAAGATTTAACAGCCAGGAGAATGTGCCAGCCAAGCTGAGAATAACCTTATTTTATGAAGGACTTCAATTTATTTAACACATTCACCTACTCAGAGCAATGGATAAGCATTTGGGAGCAGCCAGCCTTCAGCTCCAGCTCTAAGAAGGGAGGGCCACAAAGCCAGGGGTGGAAGGAAAAAGCGAACCCATCCTGATTCCAACTGCCAAGCCACATAGCTCCGTCCAGAAATCCAGAGCTGCTACTATTGGCACAGGGTGTTCAAAAGCTGATGGGGCCTTAAAGGGAATGGATCTCACATTCTTGCATCCATTGCCTTCCCTCAGCAAGTCCTCTGGGCTGCCTTTGAGCTTATTTCCAGGGCTGCTGCTAAGGGACATGCACCGGTACCCCTCCAAACTAGGCTTGGGCTAAGGCGCTAACCACACCACTTTTTGCTGGGTCCACAGCAGGCAGCCTTGGAAACCGGGACTTCTAGTAGGCTCCTCATTGATGGGGAAGCTGTAATAGAGAGGAGAAGACGTTGCTAAGGTCAAACAGCCTTCAGGAGGCCAGAAAAGCAGTGGGAGAGCAACCGTCTGCTGTGAAGCACATGACCTTTATAATACCACATGCAATCCCTACAAGGCAAGGGTTCTAAACTGGGGGAAACTGGGTTCTCAGCCTGGGGAGTTTTGGTCATCATAGCTCTGGTGGGCAGTGCTCCTGATGTCTGGTTTGTAGAGGCCAGAGACGCTGCTCCACATCTTTCAACACATAGGTCAGTCCCTGGCCCCAACACACACACACCACAAAGAACTATCCTCCCCCAAATGTCAGGAGTGCCAAGGTTGAGAAACCTTGGCTACGTTGCTGTTAAAGAAACAGAAATGGGAGAGAGTAAAGTACACCACAGGAAAGGGGGCCTAGTGATAGCAACTCGCCTGTATTTTAAGGACCCAGGCACTGGCCAAACTGACCCTTAGTAAATCTCTCTCATCCTCTATGCAGGATTGTTTGAAATGCCCAGAGACAGCAGAGAATACCATTCCCCATCTTATATCTCTTTCACAAGAGGTCTATAGCTTTGAAGAACTGCCAAAGATAGGGAGGTAGAGGCTGGGGGGCAAAGACGGGAGTGGAAGGGATTATTATTATTATTATTATTATTATTATTATTTTCTAGATACACAGAGTAACTATGGACAGAGCAACTCTGAGAGCACCAGGTTGAATCTTTAGGGGAACACTCTGCTTCCCAAGAATCACATCTCAGTGTCCAAAGAGAACAGGGAAACGTGTCTGTGAAGGGTTAAGTTTGCATCTTCTCTTGCTGGCGTGTCTCCCAGGCTAAATGAAGGCTGTTTCATCTCACATGGATATGAAAGACAAAGTGTGCAGATTGAAAACATCTGTACACCGAGTGAATGGACCACATGTCCACGGTGCCATGCCGGGGTTTAGCTAGATCAGTGCCCTTTTTGTTTGACTTTGGAAGAGCAACACAAATAAATACAGTAGGTTCCATTTAAACAAAGAACTCTGATCAATAGAGGTTTGTATAGCTTACGACCTCCAACCATAAACAGAAATTTGAGGTAAAAATCCACAAATCCCAGATCAATTACCAGATTATTTACCCTCTTGCACCACTAATGTTCCAATCTGCCTTGCATATTAAATAGCCAGGGAGGAAAAGGATTTATGTTGCAGAGAAGAGGGAAGCGTGCATGGATTTATTAGCCGTGGTAATCAAAGCGTGTGCCATACGTTTTCTATATAAACACGGCCAGGGTGTTTGTGCAAATCGGCTAAGATGAATTTTAAATTCCAAGACTTTTCAGCCAATGTTACCAGTAGCTTTAATAATCTTTTTCTATTTTTCAAAGGGGCGTTAACCATCTGCCACAAAACTGTTGCTGCACTGCGGTCTACCATAAACGAAAGTACATGTTTTGCGGGGCTCTTGGATGGGGGTATCAGGAGATAGAGGCTTCAATCCTTGTTATGCTCCTCGGTTGCTGTGAATCTTTGAGAAAATCCCTGCCCTGTGTTGCTCTGGGCTCATTTTCCTAGGTGTAAACTTGGGCTTTTACCCCCAAGCGCTGTGCCTGGTGTTACAAACTAGCACTGTACCTGGGGCAAGTTGTATCATCTTTTGAAGTCTCTGTTTTGTCATCTGTGAAATAGAAAAAAAAAAAAGCATCGCTGTTTACCTGCTGGAATTGTGATTAGAAGTAAGTAAGATGCAACATATAAATGCATAGCTCACATCGGGACTACAGGAAGCACTGCTCCCCAGGCAGGAGCTACCGTTGTTCTTCTCATCACCATTATTATCAGTGTTCCTTCTCTGAGGTCCTGAATTTCAGCATATTCATGATGATTTGGAATGGGCCCTCTGAGTCAAGGACTTGGGGGAGCAGCTGGAATGAAGGAATGGAGAACTGTTAGGGAGAGGAGTATGTAGTGCCTCTAGAGAGGGAGAAGGAGAATTTTTTTTTATTAAGTCACCCTGAAGACCCCAGCAAGGAAAGGCCATGGGAGCCTTCAGACCACTCCACGTCCACTCCCACTTATCCAAAGAGATCTTCTGGCTTGGATATTTGTTCATCAGTACCTATAGATCTACTCCCTGCAAAGAAATAGCTTGGGCGCCCCACCCATTACAACCCTCTATGGGATGCTGGCATCAGAGAACACAATTTCCACCCCACCCACTACACTGTAAGTCCCCCTGAGGGCTAGGGACCATGGTCATCTCATTCACGTCTGATCTCCAGTCCTTAACTCCATGAGGGACTCACAGTACATCTCAGTTTACATTTGTCAGACAAATGTGTTCTCTGGGATGCCCAGGAATGTCTCCTTTCTCTATCCCGGATTGTAGACTCCAACCTTCTCCTCTTATAGTCAGACCTCCTCATTACTGCCCGACTCTGGCCTCTCAAGCCAATCATGGAGAAAATGCTAGGATATACCCTATTCTCTGTTTCTCTTCCATACACCCATAATCGTAGGAATGACAGAGAAAGCAATCTGTGCCCAGCCGTGTTGAGAGCTTGACATATATAGACTCATAAATTCACATAGCAACACCATTTTTTCCACATTTTACAAATAGAGGGAATGAGTGCTAAGGAGATTATTCATAGGCTGCAAAGAGGCTGATAGGAATCCACACGAGGTCTGCTTGACTCAACTCTTAGGCCAGTGGCTCTCGAGCTTGGACAGCATCAGAATCACTTGGAAGGCTTGCTAGAACACAGTTTCCTGGGCCCTATTTCAGAATTCCTGATTCAGTGGGTCTAGGGCAAGGCCTGATAATGTACATTTCCAACAAGTTAGGTAGTGATGCTGCCACTGCTGCTGCCCGGGGATGACTCTTTGAGAAATACTAAAATCATCGTCCAATGGGAGACAAGTTCAATTATTGACTATTTTTGCTTTTTTTCTTCTTGCATTTTGAAAGAACCAAGTTATTTTCTAATCGTGTTCTACAATTCATCCTCAAGTATGACACTAAAAGTGAAATTCTTATTAACCAAGTGTTGTGATCTTCTCCAGAATCAAGGACAGGATAGTGAAGAAATTTCTTGTAACTTAACTAAGAGGTCTAATTATAGCAGAGGTTAACCAACCTTTAAAACAAATAAAGAAATAAATAGCAGAGGTTAGCCAACCTTTAAAAGAAATGCAGTTTCTTGAGTTGTAATTATTCTACATATTATAAAATGTGGAAAGTTATGGGGTGGGGGAAGGAGGACTAGAGGCTTGCATTCCTTAGTAATGAACTACAGAAGTAGTAAAAGCCCAAGTTAGAGTATTTTTTCCAATCTTTTACTCAATAAATATCCTGTCTCCAAAGTATCACAAATTCCAAATTAGCAGTGTGTGGATTCATGAAATCCATTCATTTCTCCATTCATGCATCCCACAAACATTTATTGAAGCCTCCATTCCATGCCAGCCATCTGCTGGGTGCCTGGCCAGGGGAGGGACATGGAGAGTAGGCAGTTCTGGGATGTTGATGTTAAGAGAAATAAGATACAGGCCATATCCTCGAAGAGCTCACAGGACAGTGGAAGGTAAAAGTCATAAAGCAGATGTGTGAGACTGCGCATGTGAGTGGAAAGTTGGATAAGGGGTTTCCAGACAAAGGAAATAGTGTATATTGATGGAAGCTGTAGTGGACTGTGTTGGTGCTACAACCAAATCCTCTGTTCCAGGCCATACCATTCATTCCCTAGTTGCTGTGCTGACTGCTAAGGGCTCCATGTTACTTCTTCTTAGCCAGCTAGAGCCACTTGCCAAGGAGGTCACAATATCCCCCTACCCAGAAGGCAGTCCATTGACTGACTGTTTAACACAGGACTACTTCAGGGTAAGAGTCCTCTCCCAGCTGGACCAATTATTTGATGTAATTCTTACTCCAGAGCTTTTGCTAACATTGAGCTAGAGCTAGACTACAGCGGAGGCCACATACTTGTTTAGCTCCTGCCCTGACCTCTTCTTCTCCGTAGCTTCTTTCCTACTGAAAGCACATCCTCAATAAATCATGTACCTCAACCTAGCTCAGTCTCTGCTTCCACAAAGGAGGTATAGTGGCTAACTGCATGGCCTCTGGAGCCACATATCTGCTTTTGTCATCCTGGGTCTGACACTTGCTAGTTGTAGGATTCCAGGTAAGTTACTCATCCTTGACTAGAGTTACCAATAGGAACCCAATAGAAAAGATGCATATATTTACCAGTAGGTACAGCAGGCAGGTCCCCCAATCCCCATCTTTTCTTTCCCCATCCCTTTTAAGGAGCACCATTGTGTCTATGAACGTGTACACACATGTACACACACACACATAGGCACACAAACCAGCCAAAATAAAAAACAACAGTATCAACCAAGTGGCTTGAGGACCCACCACATGGATGCCCTCTCCCTAAAGACTTAAAATTTAGACTCTGAAGTGCATTCTGAATCTGATCCAGTATTTTGTAACTCTCTGAAATGTCCATCCTGGCCTTCAATCAATGTACTCTCGGATAGGCCTCTAAGACCCATCTGTGTCAGTTTAAAGGCTTTTAGAAACAAGTAGTAAAAACAGCCGGGCATGGTGGCTCACGCCTGTAATCCCAGCACTTTGGGGGGCCGAGGTGGGCGGATCACGAGGTCAGGAGATTGAGACCATCTTTGCTAAAATGGTGAAACCCCGTCACTATTAAAACAATACAAAAAATTAGCCAGGCATGGTGGCAGGCGCCTGTAGTCCCAGCTAGGCGGGAGGCTGAGACAGGAGAATGGCATGAACCCAGGAGGCGGAGCTTGCAGTGAGAGGAGATGCGTCACTGCACTCCAACCTGGGCGACAGAGCGATACTCCATCTCAAAAAAAATACAAAAATAAAAAAATAAAAACAAACTAGCTTAAGCAACAGGATAAGACATTTTTTTGGTATCACACATACTGTCCAGAACTAGGGCAGATTCCAGGACTAGCTGATTCAGTGGTCAATGATGTCAGCAAACCCTTGGACTTTTTTCCATTTTTCTACACTGTTATCACCAGTGTTGGCATGTGTTACCCTCACGACGTGACAATGAGGAGCACTGAACTTCTGTGTTCCCACTTGTGAGCTACAGTCCTTTCTTTTCATCTTTGTGACCTATCCTAGGTCATGTGTCCACTCTGAACCAATAACAGTTAGCAAGAAAATGCCATGGTCTGCTCAGATTAAACAAATCAAGGCTTGCCCCTAGAGCTGGGGATGGACAGGAGGCAATACAGCAGCTTGACTGAGGAGCCAGAACACAGGGACTCAAATCATGCCTGTGACACTTACTAGTTATATGGCTTTGGACATATCATTGATTTATCTGTTTCCTTATCTGTATAATAGATATAGCAAGATGCCAACTTTGCAGGGTTGTTCTGATGATTAAATGAGTTAATAGATGCCAGGCACTGTGAACACTACTTGGCCATGCACATGGCATGCACAAATGTTAGCTGTCACACTATTGTGTTGTGTCTGAACAAAACTGGGTGCTGACCCTGCAATCCCATTACTGGGTATATACCCAAAGGGTTGTGAATCATTCTACCATAAAGACACATGCACACGTATGTTTATTGCAGCACTATTTACAATAGCAAAGACTTGGAATCAACCCAAATGCCCATCAATGATAGCCTGGATAAAGAAAATGTGGCACATATACACCATGGAATACTACGCAGCCATAAAAAGAATGAGTTTATGTCCTTTTCAGGGACATGGATGAAGCTGGAAACCATCATCCTCAGAAAAATAACACAGGAACAGAAAACCAAACACCACATGTTCTCACTCATGAGTGGGAGTTGAACGATGAGAACACATGGAGACAGGGAGGGAAACATCACACACTGGGCCTGTCGGGAGGTGGGGGGCAAGGGGAGGGAGAGCATTAGGACAAACACCCAGTGAGTGTGGGGCTTAAAATCTAGATGACGGGTTGACAGGTGTAACAAATCACCATGGCACATGTATACCTATGTAACAAACCTGCACATTCAACACATGTATCCCAGAACTTAAAGTAATATAATAATAATTTTAAAAACCCTGGGTGCCAATAGGAAAGACAGGACAGCACATGTTAGCTAGGTGACTGGCAGTGTCTGCTGTGCTATCTCCTGTTCAGCTCAGCATTCTGAGTCCAAACATCCTGACCATGTGGATAAGGTTTAAAAACCACTTTGTTTCTGAGATGGTTCTTGGCATTCAAAGTACCACCAAGCATTTGGAAATTGTAGCCTTGAGCCCTATTCTCAGTAATATTATCTCTCACCTGAGCTCCACCTGTAGCCCATCATTACGTTTCTCTTGAGTTTGGGTGGGGGTGTCAGCTCCAGGAGACGCTACCTCATAACAGGGGTGCCGGGACCCACCTGTCTGCTCGTCTTTCAGGGATGTGCCACCATGAAGAGGTTGTACTGGGCAGGCCCGGTTTGGTTTCGGAATCTATGAGAAGACAGACTGAGCTAATCATATGGTGCCATGATAGGCCCTGAAGAGAGAAACCCTTTCACTCTGGAGCTGTAGAGGCAGGAGTCAGCATCAGGCTGCCCCAGAAGAATGTTAGAGACAAGAAAAGTCAGGACTGATTAATTATGGAGATAAAAGTATCAAGAGATGGTGGAAGTACTTCCTGGTGAGGCTGTTTGTAATGCCCAGTTTAGTTCACTGTCCGTAGCAATCCTCAAGCTGGGGAACTGTGCATGGGGACACTGGAATGGGTTTGAGATGGTTGCTGAATTCCTTACTAATATGCGTGTGTATGTGTGCCTAGGTATCTGGACTTTGCTAGTAGAAAGAAAGGCTTCCAAGGGAATCTCAAATTTGGGATGTCCAAAAGAGGTTGAAATCCACCGCACTGGAGTGATCTCCCTACATAAGGAAATTAACCACCTCACTTCTGTGTTCATTTATAGATGACTTCTCACCTTCAACAAGGATATGTTAGCAAGTTAGGTATCTCAGGTTCAATAACCCACCAACCAGAAGTCAAGGAAGCTCACTGCTAGGCACCAACATGGGTCTATGTTTTGCATAAGGGAGAATATTAGTGAGACACCTGATTTATGTGGCCACCCAGAGTCCCGTTTCTCACTCAGGAAGGCTCAGGATTCTACCCACCAATCACCTGGAATAGCTACTCAGGTGTGGTGGCCTGGGCATCAGAGTCCCTTACCAGCTCACACCCAGATAAATACAGAGATGGATAGTGCATATTTAGGAAATTTATTAGTAATTTGGCACAGTAATTTTATAACTACCTAATCTAATAGTTTTTAAATGGGACTTGTATTTTGTATGTCTTGTAGGTTTCATTTTTTTCTAATTATGTTGGTTGTATTTTATAAAATTATTATTAGTCTAAAGTGCATACAAAATTGTTTTTTAAAAAAACTAGTCTTTATATAGTTTGGGAAGGATTAACCCAAGGAATCTTCACCAGCTTCCGGGTTCCCACTCCCACATCTGTTGGCCGCTGTGTGGGGGACAGCGGATAGATGAGCCTGAAGTAGAAATGCAAATGTGAAATTTCTTTAAAGGCTCCTATTAACTTGAAAAGTCATAGAACTTGCACCTCATTCTAAAATATATCAAGTTTTGTTTTAATATAAAAATCAAGGTTTTTTTTTTCATTTGTTTATTTTCCTTCAAGATGTCAAATAAAATTTTAACTCCAAGAAGATGCACAAAGAGTTGTTAGTTAGTTGGTTAGCTACCTAGTTAGTTAGTTAGTTAGTTAATTACTTTTGCCCTGCAGTTTTAAGTGCCTTTAGAGACATCACCATATCCTCCTGGGGAATGGCAGTATTTGTTATTTTGTGAAACAGCTTTGCAGAAGATATACAACAGCATTTAGGTCTCAATTTCAGATTTAAAAGTAACTTATACTCTTATAATATAGCAGTCAGTGTAGCCTTAATATATAAGAGCAAACTCTTATATAGCGTTTATTATGTGCTAGGGAATGTTATAGGCGCCTCTTCTACATCAGCTCATATAGTCCTGAAAGCACTCCTTTGAGACAGGTGCTATTAATATTATTGCCATTTTATAGGTGCAATACTGATGCACAGGGATGCTAACTCTCTTGCCCAAGGTCGCACAACTAGTAAGTAGGTGGTAGAGCTCGGATTTCCACCCAAGCAGCCTGGGTCCTGTTCTTGCTTAGACACTGGACTGAACTTCCTGTAGCCTTCCAAATGGGGCAATCTCAGAGGCTGTGTCAATTCAATAAACTACTAGCTGTATGAAGATAATGCATTTGACTGAGGACCAAAGACTTATAGGGAAGCCACAGTTACACACGGTTCTATGCTAGACTCTGCTTGGATTAAATTGATTAGGTTCTGAAAATGCAAAATAACTTTTAATGCACATTTTGCTCCACATTCTGCTACCTAAGTGATAGTCTCGAGTTGAGTTGAAGTGGAGAAGAATTGTGTTTGGGACTGTCCAGTTCAAGGCACCCTGGCTAGAGCAATTTGCTGGAAAATTTGGGGGCAATTTTATAGCCACAAGTAGACCCCATCAATTCCACTACATTTTTTGGCCATGCCTTATTTAGTCATGGCTGTAAAGATTCAGCCTTTGTGAATTATCCACACGCCAACCCACATCAGCATTCGATTTGGTGTTTCACGCATCCCATTTGGTTTTGAAATTAGTTGAAGAGGATGCTATTTAGGGGCCATGTGAAAAAATATATAATCTGTCTTGTGCTTACGAAAAAAAAAATTGCTGTGTTCTGATTAACTACACGTGACGTTGAGATATATCCCTGTGAAAATGACCTCCATTTGCAGCCTGATTTTGATTTGCAGGCTGTGGAATTAAATTCCACCTCATTGGTTTTATGTTTCTCTCATCGTTTGTCCATTCATTCACCAAATATTTATTGAGCACCAACTATAGCCAGACCCAATGCTAGGTGCTTGTGTGGAAGAAGAGGCGGAGACTACTCAATGATGAATAAGACACAGTCTCTGCCCTTGTGAAGTTCATGGTTTTGTTAGAAAGACAGATGTATACCCATATAATGATAGTACAGGGTATGTACAAATACCAGGCCAACACCTATCACAGATCCCAAATTAATTCATTGTCTAATAGCTTGGTTACTTTGGTTAAGGAAAATACCAGTTTACACCGCCTGCGAGTTAGTAACTGAACTATTATTTATTATTTGTCTACCCTGAAAATGGAAATAATTGGATGCCTGTAAGGCTGACTTCAGGATGTTGAGTACAAGTGGTAACATTTGTCTACTGGATATACTCATGTCAGAAACAAAGCCAATAAGCAAAAACCAGGAAGCATTTCTCTAATGCACCTGCATTTACCCCATTTGCCCCCAACTTCACAAAACAGTTCTATATCTATAACAGAATTGCCCTGTGGCAACAGTCTCTGAAGATGCGCATTCTCATCTAGGGAGAAGTTAAGTGACTTGTCTAAGGCCTCCCAGCTAGCTGACAGTAGAAGAGAGCCCCTGAACCAAGTCGTCTTCTTCCAAGAGCTGTGTCCTTTCTGGTTCGTCGTGCCATCCTAATCATTTATTGAACACCTATTGTACATTCAGTGTTAGACTCACTGTATGATTGGACGGCATGATTTTAATATCCAGATGCTGCGACTTCTAGGTCACCTGGCCAGTCATTTTATGAATGTTGGTTAAGAGGCTACTCTATACCCAAGACAGGAGTGGCCGTTACATTACCACTCGTGATGAACCCATTAAGGAAAAGCAGAAGCTTCCAGAGCCAGCTCTCTGTGGTGCACTCAGAGCGCTTCCTTGCCTTCCCGGCCTCACAACTTTAATGTTTTCCTTCATTTATTAACCCAAATGGTTCTCTGGAGCCATGGGGGATGGTCAAACAAGATAAAATAAAACAAAGAAACACCAACTTTATTTTTTTCCCTTTTTTTGTTACTGGTTTTGACTTAAATGGAAAACTCAACTCAGCTTTTTGAAAGTCAGAGTGGCCTTTGTGTTTGGAAATTAACTTTTTACATCCCCCAGGGGGTAGTTATTACTCACTGGATACTTTTAAATTTAAATGTGATCAATTAATTGATGGTAAAAATTATATTATGTAAATGCAAATTCAGAATTGAGTTTGGTGTTCACAGTGGCCTGAAAACATTTTAAAAGGTCAGGTTAGGCCTGAGGAAATTGGAAGTTTTAGTTCCTGCTATTAAAAAAGAGAAAAAAAGAACAAAAGAAAGAAAAAATGAGTTTGCAACAAACTCAGTAATGAAGACCAGAATTGTTTTTTTCTTTTCTTTTTGACAATGTTATCACAATCTGTTATCGCAATCTAACTGTACCATAGAAACTTCAATGTAAAGGAATCAGGCGAGCTTTTTTGTTCAACTCTTTTTGTTAGAAATCCTACTCTACAAGCCTTATCAAGCTTATAAAGCTCATAAACACTGGAACCCCAAACAACTTCAGAAGATAGAAAGACAAAATCTGGGAGAGAAAAAAAATAAAAAAGAATGGTGATAAAATGAAATTGAAGAGGGTTACACAAAAGACTCTGGAGCCATTAATTTTTATAGCTGATGCAGCTACTAATATTTTATGAGGTTTGGAAATATGAGTATAAAAAGCACCCTAATATCTGCCCTTGCTCTCTTTCTGTTGTTGTTGTGATACAAAGATAAGCCACTCGTATTTGTACCTTGAAGATGGCCTTATTACAGTTAAATATTCTAATGGCAGAAAATGTTCTGTTTCATTGGAATCTTTCCAAGTCAATGTTTTCATTTTTGTTTAGTTTGATTTTCCACCTTTTCCAACGGAAATTCATGGACTCCTTTATGTGCCATTTCTTTCCCATGTTCTTTTTTTTTTTTTAATTTCTTTCTTTTAACTTATCAGATCTTATTTCCAGTTAAATCGCAGCAGGGTTTATGTTTACCAGCTTTCCTGGACTGTACTGTGTGCGATGTCTCCATTTAAATGTAGATTTTGACTTTACACTGGGGAGGTAGGTGAGAACATTTCTGCTGCAGAATTAACATCAAGGTGAAAATATAAACTCAAAATAGATGCTATGTTTCCATAAGTAAAGCTGCGTAAGTCCAGTTTGAGTATTCTGAGCCATTTATTCACAAGTTCCCTTGTACTCCACAGGGGAAAACATTGTACAAGTCAGATCTATATATTTATTGAGGCCACAACACAAAACTTTAGGTCAAGGAAATCAAATGCTGAAGGGTAGCCCAGAAACTATTATAGACACTCATCCAAATGCAGCCCCATGACCTTTGGAATTAATGATAAATAGGACTAAGAGGACTAACTGTTCACATCTCTTTTCCTTGTTCAGGAGCCAGTTGCACTATGAAGAAATGGAATACAAAATATATACTCTAAATAAAGCTTAATCAAGTGCAGAAAATAATGCATTTTGAATCATAGCCCCAACCCACACACATTTTTTTTAGATTAACTGTGGTAGATATCTATGAAATTCATTTTAAAGACAAAAAAAATAACATTTTGCCCTCTGTCTTTTGCCCCATTTTATTGATAGGCCATTAAAGAGGGCAGGGAGAGAAATTAAGTATCCATATTTACATCTAGATAACTTATACAGTGTTTTTTCTCAGCTATTCATGGACCAACCCTATTCCCAAATGATGTAGATGTAGAGCTTTTAGCACCATCCAAATAACTTAGTGAAAAAAGTATGTAACTTTGTTGAGAGCTCTCCCAAAAACCTGCACCATTGAGCCTATAAGTAAAATTGTCCTTATAGAAGCATATATTTTGATTGAGTTTATCAAAAACGTAGTGCCCTACTTCTCCTAATGCCTCAAGTAGAACCCTAATCATTACATGGGGAAATGTTTTCCAACCTAACTTATAAAGGATATTAGTCCATTGTCATGGTCAAAACCATGTGGTCTAAAACCACTGTGTGTCCTCTGGACTCCAGTTTGCCCATTTGTAAGCTGAGAATAATAGTAGTACTTATACCATGAGCTATTTGAAGAATAATGTCATTTAATGCAGGAAAAGGGTTGAGAACAGTGTCTGGTACAGATAAACACCCAATAAATATTGGATATCCACTCACACATACACATGGATATGTGTAGATACAGAATTCTCTCTTGAAGACTTCAGGAGCCAGAGAGAAAGGAGTGGCTCTAACTAAAGTCAAGTATCATTTACTTTTCTGGAAATCTCGATTATAGGGATGGGGAAGAACTTCCACAAACTGTAGGCTAGTGATGACTAAATGGTAGGAAAGCAAGTTCAAAAGCAGCAGACCCTGGCATAAACAGGGGAGGAAGAAGACAAAAAGATTTTAAAGAGGGCCCCCAGGTGCCTGACTTAGCTCACAGGCTCCAGGATCTCTGGATAAATTCAGGGCTAAAAAACTGAAGATGCCCTTACCACTTTGACAGCATGACCAAGAATGCCATCCTTTGCACCTCATCTGGTCTAAATACTTAGTTTACAAATGCATGTTGCTCAGTATCATGTGTTATAGATGCTTTATGTTTATTCAAGAACTCAGTTTCCAGACATGCGGTTTACCGCAATAGACAGCTGTTGATACTCTGATCCCATGAGCATTATAATATGTTTTAAAATTGCGACACTTTTAAACCAGATGTTCTACATAAATTGTACGCAGGGGGAAAAAAGAGAGAAAAAAAAGAAAGAAAGGGGAGAAGGAAAAAGAGGACAGGCAGATCTGTCAGTTGGCAAAACACCGGAGTTCCTCAAGCTCACAGAAAATTCACAGCAAAACTAAAGTGAACCCCATAAAGCTTGTTCTGGGTTTTCTTCTGCAGAAAAGATTAAAGGAAAATTGTTTTAGCAGAAAGAAAGCTCCATCCTCAGGAAAGACAAGCAAGGGAACTGGAGCTAAGGGAAGGTCAGCCCCTGGCTCTGCTGTGGTTCTGAGGTTCTTGTCTCCAGCTGTTTTCCAGGATACGCAAGGTATGCACTGAGTACTTCACTGGTTCCTAATCTCTTCTGAGGTCCTATGTGTATTGCTCAATTTTACAAACAGCCTCTCCATTTCTCTCCCAAGAGTTCCTTTCAGTTGGAACAGAGGCTTGTAGGGTGCATCATTGTAGGTATATGTTGTGCAGTCATGTTGTTAAGAGGGGGCCCTCTGGCCTTAGACTACCTGGGCTGTAATCCTGACTCCATCTCTCAGTGAGTGCCCATTGGTATATTACTTCATCTAAGTCTCCGATATCTCCCTCCATAAAATGGGACCGTGATGTCAGCTTCCTAATAAGGAAGCAGAAGCATTTAGCATAGCGCTTGATGAACTTTGAACATTTCATATATTCTAGATACTTTATATGTAAGACCTTTTTCCCAATTCAAACTACTTCAGGCTAACTTGCTTTGAGAGGAATTTGGCATTTTTACTTCTTCTCTGGAATAACTGTAAAATTTCGAGTATCCTCAAGTCATTCCTGGAAGTCATGATTCCACCCAATTGTAAATGACCAGTTTGGAGAGAAGTGGAGTGGTAGCATGCGGTAATGGAAAGGCGGCACCATCAGACAGATCTGGGTTCTCACCCAGGATCTGCACTTTGCAAGCTATGTGGCCCTGTTCAACAGCCTCAGCTGGTCAGGCCCTGACTTTCCACTTGAATTCTTAGGAATACCTTTTCATCTCAGAGAGGGTGTGAAATTAAAAGGAACCAATTCAGGTTAAGTGTCTTGCATACAGTAGACATTCAATCAGTTTTATTTCTCTTATTACATCATCTATATGGCTCCTGAAAATAGGTTTTTGTATATTTATCAAATAACTTCTGCCCAAGTACAGAATTTATCAAATTATATTTCTATTTGCTCATATACCTCCTCTGCAAAAAAAAAATCAATAAACAAATGCAAACAAAAATAATAACAAAGCAAAAGCATCTGAGCAAAATAAAACAAAAGTTTTAATAGGTGTACACTGATCCCTGCTTACCTCTCCAGTCCAATCTCATGATTCCACCCCATCCCAACCTCCGACTCAGCCACCCTGAAATGAGCCACCTCCGTCAAAACATCTCCATCTCCTTCACCCTTGGTCTTTGCACTTCCTGTCACATTTTGGCCTCACACACTTTTCACCGTTCATTTCTCAGCTTAGACTTCAGTTCTAGAAAGGTTTCTCCAATATTCGGCTCATTCCTTTGTGTTCTCTTAATACTTAGTTCTTACCCTCATCCCAGCCCCAAGTTCACTCTTTTCCCATTTAGTTGTCTCTCTTGTTGGACTAGAAAACATTTGAATGCAGGGGTAGTGTCCTGTTCACCATGTTACCTTAGTATCCAACACAATTCTGTTCCTAGAGAATTGAATAAATAGTTGGTGAAGGTATAAATACATAAGTGTGCAGATTGAGGGTTGGATGGATAGGTGGGTGGATGAGTGGGTAAATTAATGATAAGAGGGAATGGATGGATAGATGGATGATTGGATAGATAAGTGGATAGATGGATGGATGGATGGATAGATGGACGAGTGGATGGATGAATGGATGGATAGATGGGTAGATGGATGGATGAACGGATGGATCAATAGATGAGTAGATGGATGAATGCATGGGTGGATGGATGGATGGATGGATGGATGGATGGATGGATGGCTGAATGGATGGATAAATGAGTGAGTGCATGGATCAGTGGATGGATAGACGGATGGGTGGATGAATGAATGGATGGATAGATAAATGACTAGATGAATGGATGGACAGTAGATGGATGGAAAGTAGGTGAATGAATGGATGGGTGCATGCAAGTATGGGTAGATGGATGAATGGATGGCTACATGGGTATATGGATGCATCAATGAATCACTTAGGACTGGAAAAGTGAGTCTCTGACATCAGCTACATTCTCTGCAGTTTAGTTGTAAGGTCTGCCAGCTGAATGTGGCTAGGAAATCAACGATGATAGTGAATTGACTATGTGATCAAATCTTCTCTTTGTGGTAACTTTATCTTTCTGGTAAGTTCTGAAGTCCCCCGTGTGGCCTACTAGGCTGTCACAGGTCAGCTTTGTTTACTTCTCCAGCCTCATTTCACATACTGGCTGTCTTTTTCTCTGTGCTGCAAGCTGGACAACATTATCCATGCTCCTCTTCATCTGTGAGGTCTCCTTGACTACCATCTCTTAGCCATATCCTTCTTCCACTTTTGCCCACCTGACTCTGACTCATCCTTTTGGGCTGAGCTTCAGTGTAGCTCCTCTAAGTGAGTTTTTCTTGACCTGCAACCACATTCTCTCTAAGTCTCCAAACTGAGTCAAGCCTCTCTGTTGTTTGTGCTGACACCCGCTTCTCATGCTCAACATAGCAGTTATCACAATTCTAATTATGTGGGAATTGGTGTGATTATTGGTTTAATGTCTGCCTCCTCAACTGCAGTGTGAACTTGAAGGGCCAAATTGGTAGTATTCATTGCTGTAATCCCAGGGCAATTCTGGGGTCTGGCAGAGTATGTGCTTAAGAAATAACTCTTATCATTGAAATTAATATTTCAGGAGTAGGGGCCCATGAATCCCGTAATATTGTTTCTAAAATGCAGAATTGGTAGTAGATGGCATGAATTAATATAAACATACCAGTAGTTTATAGCACACGTCCACCTGGTCAGTCAAATGTGATTGGTTAGTCACGGGGATGGCTAATACATGAAATATGAAATCTCAGATTTCATATTAGTTTTTCAAAGAGGTCCACAATAGATCTCCACCTTGGAAAAATGAAGTGAAGATCCACCGCTCTGGAGTCTGAGAAGAGCCCATATTATGAAAGATTCTTGAAAACTATCAGGACCCCTGTCCATAGTCCTAGACAATGCTGAGGTTTGTGTTTTCCATCTGTGCCAGATTCCCCCTGACACAAGCATCCTTCACAGCTGTATGTTACACATGAAGAATATTCTGGGTCACTTGAAGTCATCAATGATTCATGCCTGTGGAATCAATCTGTCACCAAGAAAGACATACATAGAACAGAGCAATGTGCATAACAGATTCCCTCCTTCAGGGGAGAAACTCTCCAAAACGTATGGGGGAGAAAGAGACCTTAGTGGTCCACAGGACAGATGTGAACATCAACCTCAGCCGTCACCAGGGTGTCAGGAGGAAGGAGAAGAGAGGGAGAACCAAGCAGCTAGCTCCTTTTAGAATGAGAGTATGCAACCCTAGGGTGACTAGATATCCGGTCACACAAGTCACAGAAAAGAGTCAATGACAATAAGGCAGCAGGTGTTGTTTACTATGTGCCAGACACTGTGCTCAGGGTTTGCCAGGCATTCTTTATCCACTATTTACTTAAATTCTTACAACCACCCAGTGAAGGTTGGTACTGTTATTATGCCCCTTTGTGTAGGATCAAACAGAGCCTTCCTTCTTTTAATAATGGGGAAATAGAAGCAGGATGAGATTAAAGGTCTTGCCAAAGGCTACATAGCTACTAAGTAAGTAGCAAGACATAATTTGAATCCATTTCTGTGCAATACTAAAGCCTATGATCTTTCTTCTGTCTGCTATTATGTATTGACCCATGCCAAAGTTTCTGAAACTCAGAGAAAAAGGAAAGCTTTCTGGCAACTCAGCAAAGGCAATTATGAACAAACCCAGACTGTGCTTGGTAAATGCATATGTCTGGCTGGAGTGGACCATGAGTGTTGGGGAGGAAAGTCAAGCAGGTTAGAAAAGGCTGACTTGGTCATGGAGCATCTCAATACTTAGAGATGGGTTCTAACTTCCATTCTCTTTGCAACATGGAGCCCGTGACCCGTTCTGAGTAGCAGTATAGTTTGTTAAGAATTCTTTTTTGGATTGAATTGTTGGAAGAGGACGGAGGCAGGGAAGCCAGCCAGAAAGCTGTGCAATGACTTATTTGAGTAGCCCCAGACTCATCTTGTTATCCTTTCACAGAGAAACCCCTGTAATTGCCCAAGACATTGGCACCAACTCCTCACCAAGACATTCAAGGCCATCTCCCTCTTTAGCATTTTCTAATGGCTCTCCCACCACTTGACACTTTAGACCACTGATCTTCTAAGTGTTCTGATTAGCTATACCCCTGCCCAACTGAAGAGCTTCATACAAGCTGTCCCCTTTCCTCTAAAATACTCTCAAGGTTCTTTAGAGGACCAACTCTTATCTGTCTTATGAATCCTTCCAGCTGCAACATCAGCTCTGCTTCCTCTTTGGGCATCTTTCTGACCCTTCCCTTCCGGATGACCCTCTTCTATGTGTACCTGCAATATCTTGACTTTTGTTTTCACCTCATTTATCATCACTGTATTAGTTAATGAAATAAGCATGCAGTTACCTCATTAACCTCCCACCACCCCATCGCTCTCTCTCTCTGTATTTCTTGAAGCTTTATGATGTCAAGGATGATGTCTCTCTTTTACATTGTCATGTCATCTCTGCTTAGCACAATATTTGTTTAAAGAATGGATGAATGTGGTTAGAACTCAGAATGCTCAACCTGAAATTGTGGAGTGGGAAGAAGTGGGTTTTGATTGGGATGAAGTGGGTTTTGATCAGGATGAGTGAAAAGAGGAAGGATATTGAGTCTGGGCTTGGAGCACAGCCTCTTATTCCACAGTCAGCTATGGTCAGCTGCCAATCTCAGCAGCAGGAAGTAGAAACATAGTGATTAGCAATTAATTCACTCATTAAACTAGCCAATTATATGAAAGGGAGAAAGAAACACCCATGGCATGTTGCTAGCAGAAGACACCTCCAATCACAACTACAGCCATGTCTATATGCTTTTTGGTCTCTTGTCTATCTTAACTGACATAGTGAGCCATGTCGATAGCTCCATATTTTTGTGGTAGGAGGAGGCATGTATGAGTTAATAACAACATGAAACAGCCAAATTGTCTCTTCCCAAATGTCCAAATGAAGAGACACTTTCAAATCCAATGGAGGAGAACAACATTTCTTGAGTTGTTGCACGATAAAAAAAAAAAAAAAATCTGTCTGTTACGTTTGCATTCGAATGGTGAAATGACTGGCTATAAATTTTAAGTGTAACATTTTGTTTCTCTGAGGGTATTTTACACAATGTCCCACTGTCTTCTAGTATTGAATTATCACTCACATAAAGTCTGAAACCAGTCTAATTTTTCTCTCCTTATAGGTGACTTAACTGGATTGTCACAAGCTTCTCAGTTTTTCTTTGCAACTTGAGAACTATGCCAAGATATGTCTTAGTATTGGTTAATTTCTACCAGTTTTTCCTGGAGCACATTATGCTCTCTCTTAAATTATATCTTTGAATTTTTTTCTATTTTATTTACAGTGATGGATCCTTGCTTTAGACATACAATTGTGTTATGTTTAATCTTTTTTTGTCTTCCACAGTCATTAATAAATTTCTAATCTCTTTTAATTATTTCAAACTGTAAATTCATAAGTTATTGTATTTTAGGAAAACATTCTTGATATATGCCATTAAATATGTCTTCTAAATTTTTCTCAATTCTTTAGTATAGTTTACGTATATCAGCTATACATATTCTTGACATACATCAGTTATGTCAAATATGCTTGTATTACTTTATTCTGTTGCTGTCATTTTATCTTGAATCCCTCTTAATTTTTGCCTCTTATTATTATTTTATCTTATTTATTTATTTATTTTGAGACAGAGTCTTGTTCTGTTGCTCAGGCTGGAGTGCAGTGGTGAGATTTAGGCCTGGCTAATCTTTTGTATAATATATTTAGTAGAAAAGGGGTTTCACCATGTTGGCTGGTCTCGAACTCCTTCCCTTAAGTGATATGCTTGCCTCAGCCTCCCAACCTGCTGGGATTGCGGGTGTTACCCACCATGCCCAGCCTATTATTACATTTTAATCACTTGTCTCAAGTCAGTCTTTCTGTTCCTAATTATTTGTCAGCAATTCTTCCTTTAGTGGCTTACAAATTAGTTTCCAAAGGTATTGACTTCTATAAAGGCTTTTTATTTTTCTCAGCTTTCCTGAGTTTGGCCATCTCATTTCTCATCTGTTTCTACTATTTTATCGTTTATGTCTCAAGCCCTTATAGGTCTGTTTTGAGGTCATTCTTTGCTTAATCTCTTGGAACAGTTGACTAAGTGTGTATAGTTACTAATGCCTGGTTCCCTTGAGACAACCTTCTCACTGGGTCACATTGCTTGAGAACGTCCTAACACAAGATGCTGTTGTCTTGATTTACCACTCAGGGAATGGGGAGTTGGCAGGATTTGGATAGAAATAATATGCTCAATGACACAATCAGGCCTGCCATTGGCCAAGACATGTACTAGAGGCTTCCTGAATGGATACACCTAGACCAGCAGCACCAACACCACCTGAAAGTTGTTAGAAATACAGATTCCCAGGTTCCACCCCGCCAGACCCACAATATCCAAGTCTGCATTTTAACAAGATTGTCAGGCGATTTAGGTGCACATTAAGGTCTGTGAAGCCCTGTCCTAGGACACTACCACAGCAAAGATACTGCTTTAGAGTTCATTCACTCCTTTCCTAATGTCTTGTAAAAACGGTTTTTACCTACACTCTGTGAAGAATGTCTTAGAAAGACAACTCTCAACTGAGAAGGCCCCTGACTATATTTGAAGCTCCAGAATTGGTTGATATTTTTCAAAGAGTGAACACTTGTGAGCTGAGATTTACTGCCTATTTGAAGGGGAGAATGGCTGCCTGAGTGAACATGCTGATCAATAATTCAAATTAAGAAATCCCATTTTTAACACTCACACCACACCAAAATGACGGCAGGGCCCATGTTGTAATTATTACAAACTTCAGCTATTAGAGATTCCACTCTGATTCCTGTAGCCAAGAAAAGAGAAAGATGAGAAAAACCACTCTGCTTCTCTTAAGAGATTTTGCTACATTAAGACATGACCAATGGTTGGTATTATCCCTGCAGAAATCTTTCACTGTGGGTTGTATCATACTTTTAAAAAGTATGTACTGGGTCTTCTTTAATGAAGATGAAGGCACTGGGTTGAGAGTAGAATATGAAGCTCACAAACACAAGAGACTGTTTCCTGAAGATCCAAATATATCTAACATCCTAAATGGGGTTTTGAGGCGCTCAGCTCTCTTGAGCTGTGATTTGTTTTCTGAAAGGACAGTTCAAGAGAACATGGCTTTGCAGGGCACCATGAGAAATGTGAGTTACATAAAAGAAAATGCTTCCTCACAGCATAAGGCAGAAATCAATGAGAGGTTTGTCTATGAGTGCCTCAGCTTCAGGAATGTCTTTATACACCTAATGGATGGCCAGGTACATCAGAAGGATATTCTCACTGTAGGCTGAAGGATACAGTTGATGACCTTCAGAGGTATTTACCGATTTTTCTGAATTGTAGCTATGTGACAAAACCAAAATATTTTCTAAATTTTTTTTAAAAGCATAAATCTGTGGTTCAATGCTTGTAGCACAAAATTCAGAGTGTTGATTCCACTGGCTTCAATACCCTTTTCAGTGGAAGTGGAGAAATTGTCCATCAAAGTAGAGTGTCCTGTTGGTATCTTAGGGTTCACTGCTTCCCAACCTTCAATCCAATTTCGCTTTCTTGATTCACACTAGATCCTCATACTAGATTAGGGTCCAAGTAGTGCCCACATTCTTAAAAGTGAGATGATATAAAAGTGGGAACATTATATAATTGAGGACCAAGTATGCTTCAATCCAATTAAAATGAAATTGGACCATCCTTTAGGATGGTCTTCTGATCAGTTAAAAAGAAATCGGATTGAAGGTTGGAAAGCATACTAGATCCTCAAGTATACAATGTTCCCATTTTTGTATCATCTCACTTTTAAAAATGTAGGCACTACTTGGATGAAAACCTTCAGTTCTCTTAAGGGACTTGGCGGCAGATACTGTTATTATCCTATTTTATGGATAAGATAAATGAGGTTCAGAGAAACTAAGTCACTTCCTCAAGATAACTTGCCTCAACTTCTAAAAGTCAGAACTTGAACCCAAGTAATTTGACTCCAGATTCAGAGCTTTTAGTCACTACGTGAAGCTGCCCCTCAGCTAACAGTATTGAGTGCCAGGCGCTGTCCTGTGTTTTTACATTGATAAGAATAGAACATACAGGTGCTGAGAAGGTCTAGAGTGGAGGTGGAGGAAAAGTCTTGAGAGTAGCCCTTGAAGAAAGTTAGGAGCCCAGATAGGCATAAAAGGCACAAAGCACCATTATCCAATATCCTGTCATAGTAGTAGTTAGATGTAGTTAGATACCACACCTAAGCCGGCCGTATTCGTATTCTGCATATCATGAGGAATGCTTTCATCTGCAAGTAACAGAACACTTGATTCCAGAGGTACACACACATGAAGATTTAGTGTTTCCTTGTTGCATGAAGTCCAGAGGTAGGTAGTATCCAGCATTAGTCTAATATAATGGTTCTTAACCAGGGATAAACACCTCATCCCTACAGGACATTTGGCAATGCCTGGATGCACTTTTGTTTGTCACAACTGGGGGATACATGTTTTAGTTGTTGCTAAATGCTACTGGCATCTAGTGGGTAAAGTTCAGGGATGCTGCTAAACATTCCACAAGGAACAGGACAGCTCTCCAGAACAAGAATCACCTGGCCCAAATCTCAATAGGGCTAAGGCTGAGAAATCTGGATCCAGTAGTGAATATTTATCAAGGCCTATCCCTCTGCATTTCTCTTGGCCTTTGCCTCATGGCCTCAGATGGGCTGCTGGATCACATCCTTATTCCAGACCAGAAGATAATGGATGAGAGAAAAGCTGCCAACCATGTCTTTGTCTTTTCTATTTTTCAGAAGAAAAAAAATGTGCCGTCTCAGAACCCTGAGAAGACTCCACTTCTACATGATGGCCGAGACCATGCTCCCCGCATAGAGAATTTGGGATGGGCAAAGTCCTGCACAGGATCTTGCTGTCCCAAACAAACTCAGGGTCTCCTAGCAAGGAAGAAGAGTCCTGAGCATCCCACAATTACTGTGTGCCATATCAGGCCAATGTGTTAACTGCTATTTTTCATGAATGCAGGTGGTTCTTTTTCCGACCAGTCCTGCAGAAGCCTTACAAAGTGCAGTGACCACACCCACTTTAATGGTGTTAAAGCAGGCTCCTAAGTCTGCCAGCACCTCTCTACCAGCATCCCCCCAAAGAGAATGTTTTTAAAGTGCCTTTTCCCATTGATAAATCGTCTGACCAGAGACTGATTGAATTATTTATCTGAACTCTGAAAATCAGGATGGTTTATTCTCAGTGCGGCTGCGGTCCAATTTTAGAAAATGTATTTGTGGAGCAATAAATAACAATATTACTCCCAGCCTCATTTTATTGCTGTTTAAGTCATTCATTCAACAAATATGTAGTGGGCTCTGATCATGAGCACTAGGCTTGCGTACAAATTATACATCTGGTAAAACTTCTAGAGTATAAGCTTTTTGAGAGCAGGAATTGTATTATCCTAATATTCATCATGATATCGCCAGAGCCAAGCACATCAAATGGCTCATGGTTAGATTGAAATGTATTTATTAAATGAATGCATGCATGCAGCATTATCTTCATAGGGATTATAATCTAGTTAAGGGTGGTTGTGGCTACAGAAAGTGCATATGATAATGACATACTTTTTTTTTTTTCTTTTTGAGACAGAGTCTTGCTCTGTCACCAGGCTGGAGTGCAGTGGTGCCATCTCAGCTCACTGCAACCTCTGCCTCCTAAGTTCAAGCGATTCTCCTGCCTCAGCCTCCCAAGTAGCTGGGATTACAGCCACACACCACCATACTCAGCTAATTTATGTGTTTTTAGTAGAGATGGGGTTTCACCATGTTGGCCAGGATGGTCTCGATCTCCTGACCTTGTGATCTGCCCACCTTGGCATCCCAAAGTGTTGGGTTTGCAGGCATGAGCCACCATACCCGGCCATATTGCATTAATATTTTAAGAACATATGTATAATTTCATTTAAAAAGATAAACAATTCATTATAAGATTTTCACATTTCCTCCAAGTTCTACCAACTTGTGAGCCTATGATTTGGGTTGAATATTTCTGACTTGAATAAATATCAAGATATGCTTTCTTTCGGAGGTTTCACCACATACCAGAGACAGAGGAGAAAAGAAATGTACGATATGCAGACTGCCCTCAGGTATTTTACAGAGGCTACCTCTGTGGGTAGATCAGAGGAGTTTCTTGCTGCCAGCAAATGTGCTTCCATTTCTTCTACTTCCCGCCCTCCCACCTCACCCTTTTCAGCCTCCACATTCTGGCATGGCATTATCCAGGAAGCTGTAACCTCCTTACTGACAGCTGAAGGTGGGAGACAGCCTGGATTTCTCACACAAAGCTCCCCCCTGGGGATGCTTTTATGACGTCCTTGGTTGGGGCAGCTTCTGTGGAGGAGGGAACCATAATTCTCTCCAGATTAAGAAGCAATTTGCAGGTGTGAGGAAGGCTCCCTTGCCAGGGATGAATTCACCAAGTGAATGACTCATGACTCAGATCCAGCCTGGTCCCTTCATAAAGTTCCTTGAGGACCAAGGGGCCTAGAGAACAACTGCTATCACTCCCCACCCCTGTATAGGCTTCTATCAGCACACTGATGAGACTGTGGCACTGGGGTTTATCAGGTCCATGTCTCGCTGTTATTTGTGAGCTCTTTTGTTCATGTGTTCATTCAACCCATATTTATTGAGCACCTATGACGTATTTGGTGTGCACGATGTGGAACGAGACAAACACAGGAGTCCCTCTTCTGATGAGTATTATATGCAGGAAGGGAAGACAGTGAATGAAATACTCGATTGTACTAAAGGGCAGTTGGAAACAGAGGTGCGCACTTGGATGACAATGTGCTCTGGGGATGCTTAACAATAGGTCTGGCGTATGGACCAACTAAGGGTAGGCTCCACAAGAAACATGTGAGCCGAGGACAGAAAAATCATGACAAAGGCTGTCTTACTATCTGTCTTACTATCTGTCTTGTGTCTCTAGAGCCCAGTACGATACCTGGAACAAAAAAATAAATGTGTGTTAACAGGACTAAATAAACGGCTCTCCCGCCGAGGTGTCTTCTGGATCCTGCTCCAGAAGGTGGAGCTGAGACCTTCGCCATTCCCTCTTCTGCAACTGGAGGCCTCCTCACCCACCTTGTCATGCACGCCATTCCGCAACCTCTGCGGTGATGATATTTTGCAATCACAAAGTGGATCATGTCACCCCTGCACAAATCTCCCTGTGCTTCCCCACAGCAGGTAGGGAAAGCTATCTATTGAGCTCTCTATTTCCACAACTTAGATCTTCTTCTGGATTCCTGAATTCGTCACACATTCTTTCTATTGCAACTTTGAACCTGCTCTTCTCTTTGCCCTATGTCCTTTCCATTTTTCTTCATCCAGTGAATGCCCTTGCATTCTTTCAGAGCCGAAACATAGAAATCCTTTGGGTTATGTTTTTCTCAACTCACCTCATCATAGGTAGGCTCCCTGAGGATTGCGTCATGACTGTTCACCAACCTTGCATCTCCACTAGACTGTGGGAGCCTTCTTCGAGAATGCAGGCATTATTTTAAGAACCTTGTTTCCCCAGCACTCTGTCTAAAAGGCCATAGGGACTCAACGAGTATTTCTAAAATAAATTGGGCATTTTTCACTGCCTTCCAGGAATATTCACTACAAGACACAAAATAGTAACCTTTCCGTTTTCTAAAAGAGATAGTTACCATTGCAAGCAAATCTTACTATTATCTATGAAATGCAGAAAATATTTTTTATCAGCAGCATTTGGCTTTTGTTTATACTTTTGATGCTGTACTTCAAAATGAATAATCAATGTGGCAGTGCCCATGCCAAGTCTTCTTGCCTAGAGAAGATCTTCCAGGTGTCTTTGAAGATCACCAAGGCAAACAAACACATTTCAAGAGCACCTTATAGACGGTTCCCCTTTGCCTCCCAAAAGGGCATCTGTAGTAGAAAGCTCTTGCCAAAGGCTTTATTCTCCAACATTCTGCTAGAAAACTGAAGTTGGAGCAGTTGCTTTGCCCTTCTGAGTGACTTTGTGAAGAAGATAGCTGTAAGTTCACAGAAATAAGCAAGCCCCAACCTCACTACTGAACTAGTTTGGGACAGCCCTAGAGAAAAGATCCCCAGAAAATGCATCAATTAATTTGGATATTTTCTTTATTGGTTATCAAGAAATGATATTCAGTGTATATATACTGTACTGAGTATCACTGTGATCACTTTGCAAAGCCAATTTATCATCGCCATTTGTACCTTCAGTGGAAGGATACTGTCACTGCTGAGCCCAAAGCTGTAATGAACTTAAACTTTACAATAGGTACAGGAAATTAAGCAGTGTCATTTCAGAATATGCTATCCTATTCATCAAGTTAATACCAGGGTTCCATGGACAGGATGTTCAGGGGTTGATACATCTTTTGAAGCATGTAGTGACTCAACAAAAATAACTTTGATAATTTATATAATTGACCATATATGATACATATTTGCCTGAAGTTTCCAGCAAGGCAGCAAAGAAGTTGTTTTTGTTTCTGATTTTAAACCCACTCCAGCTTCATCAGAGAGTTATGTGCAAGCAGAACTGTTACCTATTTCAAGTGGCAATTCAGAATGTTTTCAAAATGTTTTCCCATGAAATTAGAAAGAAAGAATTATTATTTGATGCTAAGATCACTATTTTTTCCTACTTTTAGACAACAGCCTTAAGAAAACTTAAGAATATTGGTGAATTGGGATTAGGGGGACAAGAGACTTTCTCTCACTAGTGTTGTGTCTTAGTCATTTTTAATGCCCCAGGTCTCAGGACCATCATCCATAAAATGAAAAGATCAGATTGAAAGGTCTTAGAGTCTCACTTCCACTCTACCTAACATGATTATATTTCAAATGAGGGTAATTACGAGATAAAAAGTTACGGGTTGAATAACATAACTTCCATGCACACCATGCTTTCATCCCTTGTGAGGAAGGATAAAAGTCGAGCCCAGTTAACTCAGCCAAGGACTCTCTCAACACTATAAGAAAGAGTGAGAAATGTCTATTCAGATCTTTTGTCCATTTTTTTTGATTGGATAATTACATTGTTTTTCCTATAGAGTTGTTTGAGCTCCTTATATATTCTGGTTATTAGTCCCTTGTCAGATGAGCAGTTTGAAAATATTTTTTCCCATTCTGTGGGATATCTCTTAATTTTGTTGGTTGTTTGCTTTGAGGGGATGGATACCCCATTCTCCATGATATGATCATTTCACATTGCATGCCTGTGTCAAAATCTCTCATGTACCCCATAAATATATATACCTACTATTTACCTATACAAATTTTTAAAAATTAAAGCAAAAAGAGAGCTTCTAAAATATGAGTGAGAGTTGCAGGAAATGACGAGGGAGAAGAGCTGTCTCTAGTTTGAAAGCACTAGGCTGGGGCTAGAAGGCTTGAATTTGAGTTTTGATGTCCCCTTAACTCTTTTTATCAGCTTTGGTTGCTTTATCCATCAAAAAGGGATCAATCACCTCCATCCTCCTTGTCTTGGGATGGGGGAGGTGCTATCAGCATTAAATGATGTAACAGACCCGAGAGAGCTAAACCAAAAATGACAATCAATTGTACACATGTTAAGCATTATCACATTTATTAAGCTACAAGCTCCACTGACTGTTTATGCCAGAGTTTACCACGGTGGGTTTTTTTGGTAGATATTTGCTGAATGAAATAATAAACATATTTCTTCCAAAATCCGATCACTATTGTGTGAAGAAGACTGTTGGCTGTGATTTGGGGATGAGTTCTCCTGAGGATGGTGAGGAGAAAAACAGGATGTAAGAGTCAATCCACATGCAGGGGTGGCAGCACAGGGTGCTTTGGGGAGTATAGTCCTTCAATCCCCCAGAACGGTAATTTTTCCCAAGCTACCCACAATAACCATGCCAGCTATGTAAAACCAGTGTGCTTGTTATGCGAGCACTGCTTCTTGGCTTTTCTAGTGCTTCTACAATAATGGCTCTATGACCCCTGAGTTGCTCCTGCAAAATTCTGAATCTGCCAGTCCCCAAAGGGTAGTAGTCCCCTTCCTATTACTCAGTGATGGATTAAGGAGCCTGCCATGAAATCTTCCTGGTCTTCTTTCAAGAAAGTAGAGATGGGAGTACATAGTGGAGGCCCCCTAGGATCTGAACTGAAGAAGCTCTGTGATAAGAAACAGAAGAGTGAGGAACTCCTCATTTACCTACAGCATTCAAGTCACAACTCTAGGGGCATTCCCTTGACTTAAGCAGTACTTTCGCTTTACGCTGGGCTACCTGTAGCATTCATTTTGTGGTTATTGTCCGAGATAGAAGGGAGGAGTTATTTTGAGTCTAAGGAAGGAGGTGGCATCACTCAGACACCACCAGATC
Source organism: Macaca thibetana thibetana (assembly GCF_024542745.1). Taxonomy (NCBI): domain Eukaryota; kingdom Metazoa; phylum Chordata; class Mammalia; order Primates; family Cercopithecidae; genus Macaca; species Macaca thibetana. The sequence continues at coordinate 22,852,038 of NC_065597.1, read as the reverse complement.
ACCACCATTTCATAAAAGGCTTGGGCATTCCCTGTGGGAGCTCCCTCTGGACTGTGATCCTGTGTGAGGAGAGACCCCAGTTCCTCATCATGGTAAAGACCCAAAAGCAAAGCCAAAGAGGAGGAAATGACTGAGGGTCATATTCAGAGTGGAATACAAACAAGCTGCCCTTACCCAAAATGCTACACATTGCTAAGACAAACATAGCGTTGTATCTTTTTAGAACCTTAAAACCGCACATGTGTTGCTGTTGAAAGACCAAATACATGGTGACCAGAAGGCATTTCTATGCCTATTTCTTTGCGACCTGATCCAATCCAGGATAAAAAATGAAATAATATTTATCACCATCATGTTCACATGAGAACACCTACTTTGAGTACTTGGTGCAAGCCAGGCCATTATAGGTACTTTACTGGCATTGCCAATGAGCCTTGCAACAATCCTGAAAAGCAGATATCACTATCATTTTACAGATGAGAAAACTGAGGCTCATTTTGAAACACGGTTTCTCAGCCTTAGCATGACTAATATTCTGGGCTGGTTAATTCTTTGTGTTGCAGGCTGTGTTCATTGTAGGATGTTTAGCAGCATTCCTGGCCTCCATCCAAGACTCTGGGAATGAGTTTCTACTTTTGCTGTTGATGTAAACACCAACCATTTTGTATAAAAATTACACTTTAATAAAGCTATTAAACAAAGAAGCAAACAAACAAACAAAAAAGTCACTAAACAGGTAGCACTCTTGATCTTTGACAGACAAAGCGGGTTGAGTCTACACTGTGTTGAAAAAATTTAGCAATCAGTATTAGGTAATTAACCCAGTGACTGGTTTTTTGTAAATTTTGAGCCAAATTTTGCCTTATTATGTTAGGCTCTTGCTAACTGAGATTTATATACTTAAACACTTAAAGAGAATATCAAATACTAGAGTGATCATTTTCATCAAATTCCAAGAATTCGTCCAGTCTGATTCTGCTGGTGATAATGTTAATAATGTATCTTTTAAGAGTTCCAAGCATAAATTATTTGCAACAGAAGTTTGATGGTAGTAGCACACATTATACATTAGTTCTTAAAGCTGAATAATGCAAGGCTTGTGCAGTATGGGTCGATAGCATTTGGATTTCTTCAAATCATTTTCCCTTTGCTCTCCCACTAAGCAGACAGTCCTTCTGTGAGGTCAGTCCACTGCTGTGACAGTAGGTAAGTGCCCTTACCTTATGCAATGCAAAAGAAACAGTGATATATCTTCATTTCAAGATTATGCCTTCTGTGTCCCAGGCACCACCCCCAGAGCTCCAGAGAACAGTTAGTAATTAATTGATGAGTGTTGTTTTTCCAGACACGTTAGAACATGTGCTCCTATTGCTGCATGGGTAGGAAGAGTTGAAGTGGAAAAGAGTGATGTCAGATAACACTTTCTTTGCCTAAAGAAAAGCAAAGAAAAATATACCAGGGTAATAAGGCTGAGAGGGTGACAGTCACTTTTGGAGTTCCCCCAAATGATCATGACTTTCCCGCCCTTTACTTTTTACATCTTTTCTCCCCTTCTCTGTCCACCTCTGCATCATCTTACTCTCCCTCTACATTAATAGACTTTTCCCTTGGGCTTCCAACAGGTTTTTTTTTCACTGCTAAATGCCTAGCACCTGGAATAGTACCCAATGTGTAGTAATTGTTCAGTAAATACTTTGGAATGACCCGAATGTATATATCTTGGATAGGATAAAAGGTACGTAAGTTAATACAATATGTCTCCACTTCTGCATTACGAATGTTAATACAATATATCTCCACTTCTGCATTACCAGGCCCTATACCAGGTCATCCCATATGCCACTGGCCTGTTCATAGCTTGGGCACCTTGGGATGAGGGGCTCTGCCCTTGTGTAATCATCTGTGTTCTAATGGGTGAGATGCATGGCATCAAATGGCACCTTCTGCATAAGGACCAAACTTGGGGCATTGTTATATGGCCATGACAAGCATTCAGATATTCTGGACACTTCTTTAGAACTCCAACAGATAGGCCGGGCATGGTGGCTCACACCTGTAATCCCAACACTTTGGGAGACCAAGGTGGGTGGATCACGAGGTCAGGAGACCGAGACCATCCTGGCTAACACAGTGAAATCCCATCTCTACTAAATATACAAAAAATTAGCTGAGCGTAATTGCAGGTGCCTGCATTCCCAGCTACTCAGGAGGCTGAGGCAGGAGAATGGCCGTGAACCCAGGAAGCGGAGCTTTCTGTGAGCCGAGATCACGCCACAGCACTCCAGCCTGGGCGACAGAGTGAGACTCTGTCTCAAAAAAAACACACACACACACAAAAAGAACTCCAACCAATATGTATAAATCATCTATTTTGTGCTCAGCACTGTGCTAGTTGCTACATATGTCATTAGAATAGAAAGAGTGATTTAAAAATGTTTCCTAGCCCGGGTGCAAAGGCTCACGCCTGTAATCCCAGCACTTTGGAAGGCCAAGGCTGGCGGATCACGAGGTCAAGAGACCGAGACCATCCTGGCCAACATGGTGAAACCCTGTCTCTACTAAAAATACAAAAATTAGCTGGGCGTGGTGCACGCACTTGCAGTCCCAGCTACTCAGAGGCTGAAGCAGGAGAATCACTTGAACCCGGGAGGCGGAGGTTGCAGTGAGCCGAGATCATGCCACTGCCCTCCAGCCTGGGAGACAGAGAGAGACAACTTCTAAAAAAACAAAAAACAAAACACAAAAAACAAAAAAACAAAAAACAAGTATCTCCTACGCAAGAAGGAAGGATTAGAAAGGAACACAAGGAAACTTTTGGGAGTGACAGTTATGTTCATTTTCTTAATTTTGGTCATGGTTCCACGGGTGTATTCAAAGTTCCACACTCATAAAAATTGTACCCTTTAAATGTATTCAGTTTATCATACTTCAATTACATATTAATACAGCTGTTAAAAAATGAAGTAAAAAAGATGCCTTCCAAAATGGTGAGACCATTGTTTGTTGGGATGAATGTTTTCATACCTCTCCCATTCCATAGTGTTTGTTTGAATGTTGGATGAGAAAGACCTTGGTCTGAAGTAATTATAACTGGTGGGAAGAATGGGCCAAGTCAAACAGATGCTCTTTAATAAGGAACAATGTGAAACTTCTTTTATTTGTGACTGAAAAGCTAATGACACAAGTATGGGATTGGAGAAACATATCTAAATACAGAAAAATACCTACAGGAGATGGAGAGTGTTTAATTGACAGTAAATTCAACAGTGCACTCTGATTGCCAGAAAAGAAAAAAAAAAGTCAGATTTTAGGACGCATTATCTCGAAGAAGGAAGGAGATCATTTTGTTCTCTTGGGTTCTGTATTCAGCTGGAACATTGTTTCGGGTAGATCATGGATTAATAGGGACATTTGGGTAGGATTTTTAGAGGAGATGAACCAGGGTGGTAAAAACAAAAACATTTAAGATAACGTAGCGCGAGGAACAGTGGAAGGAGCTAAGAATGTCTAAACCAGAGATCGCCTTCAAGGATCTGCCAACTCCTGGGAGAAGAATACTTGGCAGGTGTCAGGTACCCTGTGAACCATACATCACATGGCTTAAATCATTAACCCTGCAAAACAAGCCTGTGAGTGAAAGTGGGCTCAGTGTAGTCATCAAATATTTCTGGCTCTTCACCTTCTGGGTCATATTAGGATTGCAATTTAAAATCAGGCATAGCTGTGTAACTTTCTTTGGCCAGGAAATGTGAGTGCACAAGTTCTGGGTGGAGTGCCTATCAATACAGAGTCTCTGTCAGCGAGATGGCTGAGTGAAGGTAACAGAGGTCAGGGCCTCACCCAAGCCAAACTAATGTAAGACTTTTCTTCTTGGTCACTTGGCAAGCCAGGGATCCCTCGCCAGTGATGCCCGACCTGGGCCTCACTCAGCCAGAGCTGGCGTGACCCCACTTGCCTGTGTTATAACTTGTACCCACCTTCAGTGGTCCCTTGCTCTTGTACCATTTCCAAGAAAAATGAGGATATGCTGGACATTGAAGAGTGAGGAAGGCAGAGAAGAATTTTACTGAACAATGTAAACAGCTTTCAGTGGAGAGGGGACATGCTGGGGCTGGCTCCCTACCTGAAGATGGGAAAGTTCCCCTGTGTGGCTGGATCCAGAGCCTTTTATGGACTCAGAATGGGGGGTGCATGCTGATCGGTTTGTTAATATGCAGAAAAGGTTAAAGCAAAGACCACTCAAAGCTGGACATGACAGTATAGAAAACCAATTAGAAAAGGTTAGGTGTATATGAAATAGGTGGATGGCAGGGACCAATCAGAGAAAAACACCAAACAGGAAGACAAGTTCTCAATCCCGTCCAAGGATTTAACTTGGAGCTTGGCTTTCAGGCTTTAAACTTTCTTTGGCTTGGAGATGGGGTTTCACGGGGAACCTGCTCCTATCTGCCTAGGCATTTGGCTGCCTCTTGTCGCTATCAAAACTACAAAGATGAGGTGTTATTTAAACTGGTCATTTAGAGCTACTAAGAGTTGCGATTGTCTGTTACTGCAGCAGAACAAATCTCATCATGATTGACAACTGATGGAACTTATATCTTCCTATTTTGAGTGAGTAAGTAACTTGCCTAAAACCTGACATTTGTTATTCCACATTTGTTAACCCTGAGTGGGTTCGAATGCTTCGCAGGTTGACACTCCAATGACCACAACCAAGTAGGATTTAAAAGGGTATTCTATTACTTGCAAAAAGCGAAGAGGACACTGGGAATAGCTCCCAAAGCAGCACCTCCCCCAGCAAAGGTGAAACAGGACTTTTATTCAGCAGGTTAACCGAGTCATTGTATGTAGAAGAAGGGTGAAGGCAGCATGCATGCTGTTGTAGACCAATGTGTTGAACACATTGCATGAATAGAAAATAGTGAATAAGCTCCCCTCTGAGTAGAGTTTTTAGCGTGGCAATGAGGAGAGCTGGCCAAAATTCATCTCCACCTCTGGATTCAACCAGTTTTTGTTTTTTCAAGGCTAAGCTTCTTCTTGGAACTTTCTGAAACAACAACTCAGGGTGTAACAGCTACAAGTAGATACTTTTACACAGTGCGTTCCCAAAAACCCAGATACCCTGGGTTACACATTCAGTTTGTGACAAGAATTGCCATGAGTGAAACTCCAAACTGCATGCACTTCATCAAAGGCTTCATTTAATCTGTAGTCATGAGGGCAAAAGAAGGAGCAAAACCAGAAGTTAGAAGAAGCCCAATTTTTGGTTCAATGTTAAGAGACCACTTTCTTACAACTGCAGTTATCTGAAATAGAAAAAGCTGCTTGGAAGGTTTGCATCTTTCCATCTCTGGACGTGTTGAAGGAGAAGCTTTCTAGCTTCTTTTCTGGGATGTGGTGGTGAAAATCCAAGAATTGATAAGGTGTTTGGGCTGAAAGACTTGTTAGTTTCCTTCCAGCCCTGATATCCTAAGAGACTGTACCTCTTAAGTGGGAGAGATACCCAGAGGGCATTTCATAAACAGGTGCTGACTGCAATAAAACATTCTCAACTAGAGAGAAAGGCAGTTCTTTGCAGCATCTAAGTAACTGGTAAATTGAATCAATGCTGATTTCCCATACACCCTACGTAAGTTCAGCAGAACCCAGCTGAGTCCTCAAATATTAATTGCGGGGAATGATTTGTCTGCTTTAAGTAGTAATGCATAGCTTTGGGTCCCTCTTTAGTCTGTAAGATCTCCCACAAGCAAAGTACATTTATTTCTTTTTTTTTCACTGACCCCCCCCCACCCCACCCCCCGACACACACACACACTGCCTCTCCTCATGCCAGGCTAATAAATGCCAATGTTTTGTTGTGACAGGCAATTCTCTCTGCATTTTAGATTCCATCTTCCTTTGGTGGGATACTAAGACCATGCTCCCCCAGACTAAAACTCTCAGCTACATAAATCATAGAGCAAGGGGATTTTTATGCAAAATAAAGCACTTTCCATGCTTTCTCCCTTACAATGATTACATGATTTTCCCCCGAAACCGAACAATATATGTTTCCTAAATAGATCTCTCTCTCTGCAAGCAAACCTTGGAAATGGATTATTTGTTTGGTTTGCATTTTGTCTCCCAGTGTTGCAGCAACCAGAAGCCAGTTCTCACAGACACACCACAAAGAGGAGGAATGAGAAGAGCTGCAAGTCATCAAAGAGCCTGTCCTTAGGGACTTGCTCTCTCTGAATGGCATATTGCTTATTAGAACTCGGATCATGAGACAGTCAGAGAGTGTTGAAAAGGGTTCATTTCTAATCCTGGGGTGGGGGTAAGTTCTCAAATTATTGGTGAGAAAAAAAAAAGTAGGAAAAATGTGTATTTTAACATCTGAAAGTTCATAGCATTTCTAAGCACATGTTTATTTTTAATTACCTCGTGTCACTTTTGAAAAAAACTAAGAAAGTTTGACATTTGAGAGATTATCAATCTCTGCAGAAGGTACCCAACTCTAGGAAGTCTGTGGCATTCTTCACATAGTAGCACGTGTTAGATACACAGTCTGTTGAACAAAAAAGACAATGGGGATCCCTTTGAAAGAAATGATACATTTAATACCAGGGTTGCAGGTGGTGTTCGACAGCAAAATACTTCTAAAAGGTATTTATCTTCCATTTCAGAGAACACCTGTGGTGCCGAAGGCCCCTCCCACTGTCAGGGATGGAGATGTAGATGACTTCTCCTGGCTCTCTGACTTAGCATGGCCAATGGCCATGTGAGCCCAGGGCTCCATGCCCAACTTCTCTAAAGAGACTAAGTCATTTGATTCCCAGGACAAAGGAGCTCCAACAGAGTGGACACAGCCCAGCAGGGAAATCCTGACATCACACAAAACAGAGACAGCCTCATTCTTCTGGAATGTGAGGGGTTTAAAGGATAGCAGAGTTGAAATGTGCCTTTGTACCTTACCTAAATCTGAACTAAGCCCATGAGTTTTCAAGTATCGCTGAGAATATGGTAAATAATCTCATCGCCTGCAGTATGTGAAACATTTGATGTGAATTACAGGTTGGTTCATTTCAAAGGATCCTCTATGTCTCAGGAAGTTAATACAGCCTCGTGGCTTCAGACCCTGGAGCTCTGAATTTCAGACCTCCTAAACTCAAACTGCACTTCTCCTACATGTTACCTACAAGACGACTCTGCAACAAAATGCTTCTTTGAACCTCAGTTAACTCATCTGTAAAATGGACTAAGAATGGATGATTGTCAGTATTTATACAATTTTTACCTGATAGTATACACATTATCATCATACCATCAGCACTCTCATCATTGCAAAAACTGATTTCCTAAATATTTTGACTGGCCATCCTTTGCTATTGTAGTGACACTAAGTTGAGAACTCACACACATTCAAAATTACAAAAATTCTTGACATGGAATAAAAAGCATCCAGGGTTGAAAGCCTGAGTTCTCGAGTTCTCTACATGCAAATGCATTAGCATGTGTTTTTGACACTGATGTTAATTTTAATGCCTGTGATTGAGTGAAAGAGCAAAAAACAGGGCAACCAATGTACATGGCAAGTCCAGTCCCTGGCACACAGCATGGTTAGCATGGCTTTGCCTTTCCATCAACTCATAGCCAAGTCCCTGTGCTTGACAAGTCTTTGAGAATGTCGGGAGGGATTCCAGGACCAAGACATGCTGTCTGGTTGTTCTTGACAATGGGTCTCTCGGAATGGGGTGTAACTCTAGAATCTGCTATCTGAACCCTCCTCATTCCTTGTGCCATACTTCAGCTACCTCTGGCCACAGCATTCAGGCTACTTTCCCTTCATTTCCTGGACTACAAGCTTGTAGGAGCAGCTGAAGGGTCTAGGTATCTTTCTCATCCCCAGTGTACAGAACATGAGCAATGTATCTGTGTGAGCCTCAATCATTAGGTGCGTATTGAATGAATGAATAATGAAACACTGCCTTTCCTTATTGTTGAACACAGCAAGCCATATTATATGTGTTGATTATATGTATTATTATGTCTTTTTAGGCAGCACCTGTATGCTGGTTTTACTTAGTGTCATGTCCTCAGGCTGAACACAGTGCCTGGCCCATGGTGGATGCCTAATAAATGTTTGTCTTGTGAATGAATGAAGGAGTGAATAAATGAGTAAACCATGGACTGGCTCAATAAATATTTAATGTTCTAGGCTAAATAAAACATTTGCCATCTGATGACTTGGGTAACTTGGGGTATATGCATCAGCTCATTAAGTATATGGCAAAGAATCAGTCATTAAGCTTGTCTTGTTATAAAATATGATTTGAGGACTGCAATAAACCCAGAATTATGCATGCATGAAATAAAACTTTGGTTGTAGGCTTTCTGTAGCAATTCTATTCATCTAAGCTCCATCCTGACTTGAAGGTCCTTTTTTCAAAGCCTGTTTTTATTGTTTGTTTGTTTGTTTGTTTGTTTTGTTTTGTTTTTACCACTCCCCATCTCAGGGGCAGACCTGTAAAGGCCAGTATACTTTTTTCATAAATTCTTTCTCACAAAAAGATAAAAATAAAGTATAAACGGGTGTGTGATTCATTTCATAGAAACAATTCAGGCTTTATTTGTAAAACAGAGAATGTACAAGGAGCTTATCAAACATAAATGTCAGGACATCCCCAAGTGTTGGCAAGGATGTGAGAAGAACTGTCATAGATTACTGTTAAGAATATAAAATGGTAAAACTACCTTAGAAATCTGTTTGTAGTTTCTATTAAAATGAACCTTACAACTGCACTATAACCCAGAAATTCTATTCATAGGAATATATACCCATATATTTGCGCATGTCCAAAAACGCCTATATAAGAATGTTTATAAATGACTTACTTATCTTAGTCAAAACATAAATAGATGCGGTCTCTCCAGTCAATGGAATACCATATAGCAATTACAAAGAACAAACTACTGGTACAACAGTATTGTCCATGCATAATTTAGTCTGGAAGAATCCCACAGATATTTTGTTGAGTTAAAGAAAGCAGACAAAAAGTGTGTGTGTGTGTGTGTTTGCGTGTATGTGTGTGTGTATACATACACACATATATATAATACAATATAATATATACACATATATATAAAAGTGTGCATATGTAAGTATATATATACATTCTTTGTTTTTTATATATATACACATTCAAAGACAGGCAAAACAAATCGATGATGATGGCCACTGGAATATTGGTAGAGGGAGGAGTACAGTGGTGGAGGGAGGCATATGGCAGCCCTCTGGAGGGTGGAAATGTTTTGCTGTTGTAGTGACACTAAGTTGAGAACTCATACACATTCAAATTTACAAAAATTTGTACATGGATAACCTGTCTCATTAAGCTGTATACTTAAGATTAACATACTTTATGTATACCTGGCTATAGTTACATTACTCCTCATTTTAAAAACTAAATAAATAATGGCGCCTGGACACAGTGGCTCACACCTGTAATCCCAGCACTGTGGGAGGCTGATGCAGGTGAACTGTTTGAGATCAGGAGTTCGAGATCAGCCTGGCCAATGTGGCAAAACCCCATCTCTGCTAAAATTATGAAAATTAGCTGGATATGATGGTGCACACCTGTGATCCCAGCTACTCCAAAGGCTGGGGCACGAGAATCCCTTGAACCTGGGAGGTGGAGGTTGCAGTGAGCCAAGATTACATAGCCAAGATCACACCACTGTACTCCCGCCTGGGTGACAGAGTGAGATCCTGTCTTGAGAAACAAATTAAATAAATAAATAAATAAATAAATAAATAATGGCAACAAATGTCAGGATTCTCTTGCTATACCAAAATTGCTTAATTTCTTTATTCATAACTGCAATCTTCTTCTTGCTTCAGTTTAAACAACAAATGGCCTTGGTTAGATTTCCTAGGCATTATGTTAACAAAATCAGTTCAACTACTCTGATGTTGGTAACATGGACCTGTTACTGCAGAGGACAGTTGTCATATGGGGCAACCAGCTTCGACCCAGGAGCCATGTGAGCTGGGTTGGTATTCTGGCTTTGCTGTGTATTATCTACGGGACCTTGGACATGTCACCTTACCCCATTCAATTCTCAGTCCATTCATCTAGGAAGTGAGAGTAATATCAGTATAACCTCATAGGGATGAAATGAGAAATATATGTGAAAGTGGTTAGCTCAGTACTGGGCCCAGAATAAAGGTTGCCTAGCCATGGTATCAAGATAATTAATAGCAGTGTTTGTGCTAGCATAAAAAGCAATTGCAAAGGTAGTAACAGAATTACTAGAGTCACATTGACCTGTGCAGACCATAGCCTAGATAGCTCTGTTTTGAGCTGCAGGGATCACAGTGAGGGGAATATGAGTGCTGGTAGTTCTAATGACATTGTGGCCATATCACGTCAGAATGGAAACCTCCATTCTGGCTGGGAAAAAAGGGAATGTGGCCTGTTAGATATTTGCTCCTGGATCTGGAACAGCCCATACTTAAGGTAGGGCATTTATCCCTGTTCCTGGTGTCACCAGACCCCAAAATAAAGCCAGCTGTGCCATGCCCCCGCCTGCACCCCAGCCTGTGGTTCAGTGGGCAGAAGGATCACATAATTCTCTGTAATGATTCCCCCTCAGTGGCTGCCACGGGACAGTGTGTGATTACTGTGCAGAAAAGGAAACCAGGGGTTAAACCTTGGTGGAACCCACGTCTGGTTAGATCATTTACGTTCATAATTACTTTCCGTCACCACAATGGAGTGTGTCTGGTTGTTCATTATGGGAAAAGTGATTTGCTGTGGTGTCCACATGGAGAAGGCTGTATGACTCATAGGTTGGGGCCCAGATTAGGGAATGCCAAGTCCTGGATAGGGCTGATTCAGCCTGAGATGTTGCCACTCTTCCTGACAAAGCTTTAACACTCATAGGTAAGAAACATGTGCACTCAATTAGCACATAGAAGATAGATGGATGATTCTCTCAGCAAGTCGCACTCATCAATAGCAATGGAAGCTGCCATTTGCGTAGTACTCACTACATGCTAAGTACTTATGTGCAGTGTGGCATGATGACCTCGCATCTTTTCTGTCTGTCTAGACACAATTCATTGCCACTTTAAAGATGATGAAATGGAGGATTATAGGAATGAAGTCAAGCTTGTAGGTAACAGAGCCAGATATCAAACTCTGTCATGCAGGATTCTCAAGTAGGGGCTTCCCAAGAGGAACCTGGCTGACTCTTTGAGAGTCTAAACTTCCACTGGTTCTGACTAGGCTCTATACTGAGGCTCTCCTTAAGGATGATCAGATTGCTTTACTCAAAGGACCTATGTCTGTATTGGACCAGTTATCCTTGCCCTATATGTCAGCTCTCAATCTTCAACTGAAATATTACATTTATTTGTGCAGGGTTGTAAGTTCATGACGACTTCTGGATTTTTCCAAGAAAGCTGACCACACAAAGAAAAATCTTCAGGAAAATGTGGATTCAGAATAACTCAGCTTTTACACGTGAAATCTCACACACATTTTTAGATTCCTGGAACATCCTAAGATGAAAAGAAGAGATATGAAAACTTACATTGATTCCACCAAAACACAAGCTCACATGTCAATGCACTAAAGTACCATAATGGTTTGACACTAAGACAGTATCCCAAAGCTTTGATGACAGAGCCCAATAAATAAAAGTAGCTACAACTGGCTCTTATGCATAGTATACAAGATGTGTTCAGTGAAGTATAGTAATTGTTTGTCATTCTGTAAAAGATAGACAGGTATTAGCTTTTATCTTCTCCAGGTGAGCCAAGAGACTTCTAATTCAGTTTCCATATAAGACTCTAACCCCCAAGAGTCCCACACACCCATTTTGCATGGAGGGCAGATTCCACCTTTGCCCATAGGCATCAAGTTCTCCTGGATCAACTTGAAACCCACTTCTACAGAATCATGGGAGCAATGTGTCTTCAAACCAGAGGATAGAATCAAGCTCTTGTTAATGATATGGAAGACTGGAGGGAAAAAACAAATGCACAAGAATTTTCATAAGAAGAACTTAGGCCTAACCTGTGATGGAATTTATTTCTTCCCATCCACTCTGGGGCTGCTAGGAGCCACTGTGGCTCGCTGATGTAGAGATATTCTCCACCAAGCCATCTCCAGTGGCCTCAGATATGCACTCACAGAAACAAGTTGCATGCACAGGGTGCTATGGTGGCCTGAGATTGTAGCGACTGTGCATTGAGAGACACTAGAAGTCGAAAAAATGGCAGGCAGGGGTGTCTTGCAGTCACATGTCCCAGATTCACATCTGCTTAGAATATTTTTAGCTCAACACATTTCTTGTCACTGAAACTGAGCATGAGCTGTCACATACAATTCAAGATAGGGCCAGACTTGACTCTGTTTCCTATTTTTCAGCAGCTAAAGGCCCACACTTCAGAACTCATTTGGGTGATTATAGGAACAATGAAGTCATGACAATTTCATCATCGGGAAGGCCTGCCATGTCTTGTAAGTGATTTGATATTTACATAGATCAGGCTTGGAAAATAATGAACTCTCAGGAAAGATATGGACACACCTCCCTAAGTCACAGAGAAGAAAATGCTAATTGCAAGGAAGAAACCAAAGTAACACGTCCCCAAAGTTGCTCTGTGGAAGCCCAAATGTAGCTACCTTTCATGAAAAGATAATGGATGCATATCATAGCGTCATTTTAGAGATCCTCAGACTACATTAGCAAACAAAAGGCTCTGAAGTCCAGCAATTATAAAACCTTCACGGCAGGATTTCCTACAAGTCTTTGCTCATGAAAAATTTTTGTTGTTGTTGTTCAAGGAACACCTATTACCTGGAATGACTTCTAGGAAATGCTGGCCAACAAAATGGCTTGTGTTGTTGCAGAGGTCCAGAAAAACATTTTCTCCTAATTTGCAAGTCCTTAGAGATGACTCCAAAACAAAAGTCCTGCTTAATAGATTCTATCTGGGAATAACTAGTTCACACTGATTTTCAGAGAAAGAGCTGAGAGGCTGGAGTTAAATCACACTCAAAAATAAAAGAGATCCCACTTTTGGGTACATCCCAAAGGAACTGAAACTGGTATATCAAAGAGATAGCTGCACATTAAAGTTCATTCCAGCATTATTCACATTAGCTAAGATATGGAATCAACCTAAGTGCCCATCAACAAATAAATGGATAAAAGAAATGTGGTCTATATAAACAAAGGAATACTATCAGCCTTTTAGAAATAGTAAATTCTGTAATGTGCAATAACATGGATGAACTTGGAGGATATTAAGCTAAGTGAAATAAGCTAGGTAAAGAAAGACAAATACTGCATGATTCCACTTGTATGTGGAATCTAAGAAAGTTCAGTCCAAAGAAGCAGAGAGTGGAATGTTGGTGACCAGAGACTGGGGAGGGATATAGGTGGGGAAAAGGGAGATATTGATCAATGGGTACAAAGTTTCAGTTAGACAGGAGAAATAAGCTTTAGTGATCTATTGCACAGAATGGTGACTATAATTTTTTAAATGCATCGTATGTTTCAAAATTGCTAAAAGGATAGATTTTCAATGTTTTACCAAACAAAAAAATATATATGTGAGGTGCCAGACTTGGTAATGAGACTCATTTAGTTATTTCACAAGGTGGCCATATCAAAATATCATATCATGCCTTATATACAATTAGTATTCGTAAATTAAAATAAATTTTAAAAATAAAGGAATGCCTAAAATACGAAAGAGAAGTTCTGAACTTTCTTGTGATTGCCATTCAAGTTCCTATCTCAGAAAGGAAGTCAAAACTCCAGGTAGAAGGCCAGCTGTGACCTTCAGAAAGTTCTAAGCAGGGCCTTGGTCACTGACCTTGGTTCTAAAGTTGGAAGAATAAGTTTCTAAGTCCTTTTTCCTTTCTTAACTGCAGTGTGACCTCAAACAACTTCCTTAACCTCCTCAACCCTCCCCATCCTGACCTGTAAAATGAGAAAAGTACAGTAATACCAGCAGCATCTACTTGTCTGATTCTCATGTGGATAAAAGGAGACAACAGATGGGGAGTTCTGAGCCTGTTGTTAGCATCCATCCAATCCATGGTGGCTATTAGGACAATTGGCCATTTGGGTTACTCACCAGTGTTCCCATAGCAAGCTGCACTGAAACACTTTAAATGGTGAAATTTCATTATTTTTTTTCCTGGGCAGTGAAGAAGGTGGCAGTCAAAGTGAAGGGAAGAGGGGTTGCAAGACGTGGAGGTAGTGGTGGCAACTCTGGAGAGGAAAGGAACATGGCCAAGAAGTTGGGATTTGTGCTAAATCAAGAAGGAAGAACCCAAAAGCAGCCCAGAGACTTCACAGCCACATAAGAAAAATAAAGGGGGCCAGGCACGATGCCTCATGCCTGTAATCCCAGCACTTTGGGAGACTGAGGCGGGTGGATCACGAGGTCAGGAGTTTGAGAGCAGCCTGACCAACACGATGAAACCCTGTCTCTACTGAAAATACAAAAATTAGTCAGGCATGGTGGCCCACACCTGTAATTCCAGCTACTTGGGAGGCTGAGGCAGAAGAATCCAGGAGGCAGAGGTTGCAGTGAGCAGAGATTGCACCACTGTACTCCAGACTGGGCGACAGAGTGAGACTCCATCTCAAAAAAAAAAAAAAAAAAAAAAAAAAGGACGTGACTATTGCCAAAACCAACTTGTAAAACATCACCATGAAATGTCACCAAGCTACCTACAAGATGCTGGGCATACCTTCAGGGGAAGGAAGAAACAACTATGCAACTTTCGGTTGCTTCATTTTTCTCTTGCATTTCTAGTTCAGGTTTGGTTTTGGTTTTCTGTTATTGTTATTGTTGTTGTTTTGCATTCCAAATAAAATAAAATAAATAAAATAAAAAACATTGCTATCATCCAGGCCTACAGATTTTTCAAGAATATCTAGTCTGTTCATTACTTACATTACATGGGGCCTGGGCATGCAAGCCTGAATGAAAGGAGTACTCAGCCCCGCTCAGAGCCCACAAGGGGTGCTCAGATGGGCACTTGCGGGGTAGGTCAGGGCTTCACTAGTGTGTGTTTTCCAAGCTGCTGTAACAAATGATGAAAAACTGGGTGCCTTTAAACAAGAGATGGAACTGAAGTGTCAGGAGCCCGTGCTCCTGCTGAAGTCCCCAGGGGAGAATCCACCCTGGCCTCCTCCAGCTTCTGGTGCTCCTGGCCTCCTTCAACTCTAGGCAGCATCACTCAAGAACACGATGAAAATAGTATTATCAGACCCATTTTACAAATTAGGAAATTAGAGTCCATATTGATTATGCAATTTGTAAAAATGTGCATAGATGTTTAATGGTGGGAGTGGAATTTGAATCCACGCCTGAGTGGCTTTAAAGTTCATATGCCTAAGCACTAGTCCAGCTGTTCTCAAACTTAAATATGCATCATAATAACTTGGGGGAACTGATTCAACATAGGTTTCCAGCCTCAGAGGATTTGAATCACTGGTGTGGACTGGAGCTTGAGGATGTTCGTTTTAGCAAGGAAGGTGATCTTGGTGTGATTCTTCAGAATTACACTCTGTACAGAAAGTTACACTGCATCCTAAGCTCACGCCCAAAGTAGAGTAACCAGCTGTCTTAGTTTGCACACAGAAAGTCTCTCACGCCAGGGAAACTGGGATAGCTCGTCACCCCACAGGCCTCACTCGAGCCTACACAAACCACTTTTAGCACAATGCCTGGCACATGGTGGACCCTTGAAAAATATTTGGGGAATGAATGAAGGAAGGAAGGAATACAGCTCCCAGTGGAAGCCTAGGGTTGACTGGCTTGGCTTCCCTGCAGCAAGAGATTTGAGGAAAACTTCAAGGGCTAACTCAGAGGGACAGCTTTGCCTGCTGCCCTGAGGAGTTGGTCACAGCCCTGGAAAAAGTGGTACCTCATCATGTTCTCATTTGTGCTGACGTGTGCAGGAGATGCTTGTCCTTAATGCAAAAAGAAAGGAGAAGAAGGCAGGAGTAAATCTCTTCTGTCATGATTACTCTTCCTGTCTTTTTACTGTCCTGTCCCTAAACCCTCAACCCTCCCCTTCCCATTCTGCAGACAGACCTGTCTACTGAGGAGTGGGAATTGAGGGAGGGACCCTGGCATTGGGAGACTGAATTCCGTTCACGCTCTGCCTCTGACCTACTGGTGCTTCTTCTTGGCAAATCAGTGAATCTATTGGGACCTGAGAAATGGCACTAAAAAGCTATGGGAATTGAGCTCCTTTCTTGATTATCTCACAAGGCTGGCCTGTGGTATGTGCATGTGGACAGGACTATGCTAAACGAGGAAGGCTCAGATAATAAAGTGTAGTTCTTTTAAACATCCATTCATTCATCATTCCCCAACACAGTGGGTGACTTGAAGGCCCTGTTCAGACCTAAGGCCAGCACTAGGCTTTTGGAATCTTACTAGTTCAGAACTTTTGATCCTTGAGGAAGACTAGCATGTAACAGATAATCACATAGACCAGAATACATAATTATGATCATGACATCATGACGTGTGCTACAGAAAAAAAAGAAGACAGTTTCATCAGACCACATAATATGGGGACCTGACCCAGTCTTGTGGTTTATGGAAGATTTCCCTGAGGAAATAACATTAAGGTGAGGTCACAGATTGAGTTGGAGTTCGCCAGGTGAAGAAAGGGTGGAATGGCATTCTTAGACAAGGGAACAGCAGATGCAAACACATTGTTATAAAGGATGGCAAAGTTTTCAATCCATCAATCTTTTTTCTCTTTCCCCTCTTGCTCCCTCTCTCCCTCCTTGTCTTTTTCTCTCCTTCTCCATATCATTCTTACGTCTTTCTTGTTTTACTTCTAATGTGGTTAATATACATTCATCTGCTTGCTATTGGTGTTGTTAAACAGATAATATTGCTGGGTCCCCAATTTGCATAAATGCTGCGGTGGACTTTCCTTCCAAATTTCCATCTCTAAGCATGCCCCCACATAAACACTGGCATTCAGTGGTGTGAAAAAAAAAAAAATACAAGGCCACAAAAAACTCCTCATTCCACTGAGTTTTGCATTACATTGCAAATCACTCAGACATGATTTCTGGTACTGACCTTGCACCAGCTTCGAGGTGTCTTGGGCTGCTGGTGGATCCTGAGGTCTTCACGTGGGCAAGGCAGCCACAGTTGAGTTGGTTCAGCTTGCAGATTTGGTAAAGAGTTTGGAAGACATTTCCCTGGGAGTAGAAACAAGTGGCATCCTTCCAGGAGAAACAGAACTCTTTTCACGTCGTTCGCTCTGATTCGCGCTACATTAAAATAAACCTTCAGTGTCAGCTTCTGGTGCGAGCCTCAGGACTCTTCTAAATGTATCGTCTTCACAAAGGCATTTTCACTGTTAATCAACAGAGTGCCATGGATTTGACGTTCTGGTATTGGAGAACAGGTTTTGCAGTTATTTATTTACCGAGAGGGAAACAGAACAGTGGTTCCATTTGCCACTCCTAAATTTATTGTCAGTCCCTCTGTGTGGTGTAAAATTGTTAGTCGTCTTCAACAGCTCTCAGAAATAAGCATTCCAAATATATTCGCCTACTGTACAAAGATGTGCTGATGCCACTCCTTGCAATTTTGCCAGAGAGGATGGGAAATAGTAGATGTAACTGGTAGGAAATGAATCTTGAGAAGAAAACAAAAACCTAGGACTTTTGCAAAGCCTATGAAATAGCAGGAATTGCAAAGGTGCTTCCTAGCATAGCCTACTTAAAAATGGCCAGGTTAATCACTACAGGCATAAAGGACAGGAGAAGGAGTGTTCCCATATTAACACAGTGGGAAAGGGCAAGAGGATGAACTTTCTGTGTAAGATGGCCCCAACCACCAATGGTCAACCAATGGGCCCACCAGTTCTTCCATCTGCATCCACTACCTGGCAACTCATACCCTTCTCTCTTCTCTGCCAAAAGCAAGAAAAATACTCTGACATTGGCCAGAGAATAGGAATTGTGTAAACTCAAGCAATTTGGAAGTCCCCAAACCTTTCTGCCTGAAGGGAGAAACTTCCCGAAAACAAACAGGAAGTGGAACAGAGGTTTGCAACTATTTTACCACCCAAGTCAAAGATGTGCTGGAGTGCGAGTGCCACAGGTCACAGGAACTGATTGGAAAGATCTCTTCCCAACTCAGCATTCTGTAACCTCTTAATGGCAGCGTGAAATCGGCCATGATTACCAATCAGGACTAAGCTAATTTATCAGCACACTTCTGCATAACATCTACAGTTATCCACTTCCTACCCCTAGAGTACATATCTATTTATTCATTCATTTAATTCATATATATTGAGTCCTTATTATGTGCCAGCACTCTGGAATAGGAAATCCAGTCCCCATTTTATACATGTAAAAGCTGAAGTTCAGAGAAGCGAGATGACTTGTCCAAAAACACTTAGTGCCAGCCCTCTCCCAGGCCTTAGGAAAACAGGATGAAAAACACCAATTAGGTCCTTGCCTACTGGAGTTTAGATACCGTCCACTTTAAAATCTGTGTTTATTATACAATTATTCATTTATTTTTCATTGTTAAGAAATGGCATGAAGGCATGTAAAAGATACCAGTGGAACTTCCGATCAATGGAAAGAAACTATATGGTCACAAGGAGCGAAAGTCCTGTCACAAAAAGTAAAAGCGTTTTATATGATCTTGTGGGTGTTGCAGATGTCTAAGCGTGTGTCTGATTTTCGTTCGTATTGCCAGTCACCCAAAAGAGTCATAGATAAGCCCTCGGGGTAGAACTCCCAGTTCCCATTTTATACATGTGAAATGGGAGTGGTTACGCCTTTAAGACGTGGGAAGCGCCAATATCACATCTTTAGGAAGTGGAATAGGAATATTGATTGACACCTGAGACCCCCCAAATGAGGCTACATATGCCCAGATGCTTTGTAAATAAAAAAGCGTTTTATAATGTCACCACTGATCGCCATAATTATTAGTGGCTGGCATTGTTATTACTACCGCATAAAAGCATAAAGTCTTCTAATACCAAACCTGAACCTGAGCTTAGCTTTATAGAAGAAAGAACCAATGTTAAATTTTTAGGTGTTGTTGCCTCCAGAGCAGCCCTCCAGAGAATTTCCTGGGGTGGTAGGGAGGGGATGGGGGAGAAAGTGGGTTAGAAAGCCAGGATTTTCTGAGGGCCAATGTTCTGCAGTGTCTGAGATGATAAGCAGACGGAGATTCCATTAGCTCCACTGATCCAGCATTGGGCTTTAGCCAACAGCAGACCCATCACGAGACCCCGGGCCAAAGATGAGCAACAGCTGCTGGAAACCGAGGCTTCTCTCCCCATCCACACAGTAAACCACTCTTCCTAGCGAAACAAAATGTTCTCATTTAAAATTATTTATTTAGTTTTTAAAGAAAGCCATGCGAGGCATTAAAGTTGTGCTGAAGCTGGTTGTGTTCAAAAACTCCAAATGATAACAAATGTTTTTATTTTATTTTATTTTCCAAACCATACGGATGTGCCAGCTCAACGCATCACCACTTGTTTATGCCAGAGCAGCTGTCGGCACCCTGATAATGCTATATAGCATCACTCAAGCACAGATTGCCAAACCAATGGAAATCATCTCACAAATTGAAAAAATAAAAATAAAAATAAAAATAAAACCCCACTTCAAATAAGATTCCAACTGTAAACTTCTGCAAGAAAGAGGGTCGGGTAGAGGGGTGCGGAAATCCTATAAGCAGTCTTAAAATTCAGTATTGTTTTAACCAGGATAAAGTGTGACTCGTCTGGTTAATCACAACTAGTATTTGACCTTTACAAAGGTACAATTTATGTTTCATGGCCAAGTGCAATTTTGTGTTTTCTTTTTTTAATTATAACACTATGATTCAGAAGTCAGCCGCAAGAACAGAGTTTGGAAACTTGATTCCCTATAGGTTTTAGGCACTTTTTATGTATTTATTTGTTTTGACCATGAAAAAATAACCACTCATGACAGGGGTAAATTGCCAAAGACACACATCTCGGCCTGGTGTCCTAGAATCACCCGAAACCTTTATTAAAGTCAGTTCACATGTCCAGCCCCTGCGTCCTACACAGATGAGAGTAAGTTAAGCAGAGGATTACACTACAAGGAAAAGTCCTCCAGCTGGAAGGAAGCGAGCTCTGAAAGAACACATAGAACGTTGTGCTTCTGTTTGGCCTCTGTGAGCCAAAATTCTACCTGCTGGAACTTCCTTTATTGTCAATATTTCATGCTGCAGACAGCTAGCAGGGGACTAGAAAGAAACAGGAATAGAAGTCATAGGCACAGCCCTCCAATGCAGGAGGCACTATGCATGATCTCATTCAATCCCTGACTTCAGCGCGATAAGCAAGATTATGACCATTTTACAGATGCAGGAATGGAGGCCTGGAGTGGAGAAGTCACTTGTCCAGGGTTGTTGTGAGTTGAACTATATCACCCAAAATGTGTGTTGAAGTCCTAACCACTAGTACCTGTGAATGTGAACTTGTTTGGAAATAGGGTCTTCGCAGATATAATCACGATCCAAGTTAAGATAAGATTGTACTGGAATAAGGTAGGCCCTCAACCCAATGTGGCTGGTGTCCTTATAAGAAAAGGAGAAGAGGGGCCGGACACGGTGGCTCAAGCCTGTAATCCCAGCACTTTGGGAGGCCGAGATGGGCAGATCACGAGGTCAGGAGATCGAGACCATCCTGGCCAATACAGTGAAACCCCGTCTCTACTAAAAAATACCCAAAAAAACTAGCCGGGTGAGGTGGCAGGCACCTGTAGTCCCAGCTACTCGGGAGGCTGAGGCAGGAGAATGGCGTGAACCCAGGAAGCGGAGCTTGCAGTGAGCTGACATCCAGCCACTGCACTCCAGCCAGGGCAAGAGAGCGACACTCTGCCTCAAAAAAAAAAAAAAAAAAAAAAAAGAAAAGGAGAAGAGACACACACACAGAGGCAAATGTCATGTGAGATACGGATATGTACAGAAAGCAGAGGATGGAAGGACACATGTGAACACCATGTGACAATGGAGGCAGGCAGAAGTTGGAGCAATGTGTCTACAAGCCAAGGAAAGCCAAGGATTGTTGGCAACCACCAGAAGCTAAGAGAAAGGCGTGAAACAGACCCTCCTCTAGAGACCTCACTGAGAGTGTGACCCTCCCGGCACCTTGATTTCAGACTTCCAGCCTCTAAGCTGTGAGAGAATAAATTCCTGCTGTTTTAAGCCACCTCATTTGTGGTAAGTTGTTATGGCAGCCCTAGGAGATTAATACAAGGCGTTAATATGGTTCAGACATCTTACAATGACTGGATATATTTTGCTCAAAATGAGAAAAAGAAACACTCTTGGCTGGGAGCAGTGGCTCACACCTGTAATCTTAACACTTTGGGAGGCCGAGGCAGGAGAACCACTTGAGCCCAGGAGTTCAAGACTAGTCTGGGCTGCACAGTGAGACCCAGTCTTTGCAATTTTTTTTTTAAATCAGCTGGGCATGGTGGTACACTCCTACAGTCCCAGCTACTCAGGAGGCTGAGGCAGAAGGACACTTTGAGCCCAGGAGTTTGAGGCTGCAGTGAGCCATGATCCCACCACTGCACTCCAGCCTGAATGACAGAGTGTGACCCTGTCTCAAATAAATAAATAAATAAATAAATAAAAATACAGAGAGAGAGAAGCAATTTCTATGCAGGAATTTTGGTGCATTTCAAAGAATTTCAAAGATAAAGGAGAAATATATGACAGGGAATGGCAGAACTGGGAAGCCTTCTCCATAGCTCTGTTCATGACTCAGTATTGAATGCCTTCTCCACGACACATGTCTCACCAGGTATTGAGGATTCAGAGCTGAGTCCATAGGCCTTGCCTTGGAGAGCTTAGCATTCGGTTTATAATGCTGAGTAATACTGGAAATGCCAGTGATGGATTTTACAATGCAGCGAGGTACTGGAGGCATTCTCATCAGAGAACTCACCTTTGCATTAGACTTAAAAGGATGAACAAGATAGTGCATGATGGAGAAGGCACAGAAAATTGCCAAGCAGATGGAGCTCTTTGAGCAAAGGCCTAAAAGCAGAAGCTTGCCAGGTTTAGTAACAAAAGAAAACAAAATTACAGAATTCCAAGCTAAGTTTGAATTTCAGATAAATAATGAGTTCTTTTTTTCAGTATAAGTATTTGTTATGCAATAGTTGGGACATGACTTATACTAAAACAGTATTCATTGTTTATCTGAAATTCAAATTTAATTTGGCATGCTATATTTTCTCTGGCAATCTGATTGAAGCATGAACAGGAGAATTGTGTCCAGAGAACCACTAAGGGTTCCATATAACAGGGGGGAAGAAAAAAAATACTGAGCAAAGGGCTGGCAGAAAGAGAATCTGAAACAGCATGGGGAGACCCGGTCTTGAAAAGGTTTCCATGCCATGCTATGGCAGTCGAGAGACAACATGGTGGTTAAGAACCTGAACTGTGGTGCCAGAATGCTTGGGTTTGAACATCACCTTCACTGTTTACTCATGATATAAACTGGATCCTCGGTTTACCCATCCGAAAATTAGTGATAAAATAACATCCAATCCACAGCATTGCTGTGGCAAGTAAATGAATGGGTACATAGTAAGCATTCGTCCATGTTAACTGCTGTTATTGGCACTGGACACACGCTCATGTATAAAAGCAAGAAACAAATCATGTATAAAAGCAAGAAACAAATGCTACTATCCAAATCCAGATGTTATCAGAGGTTGGTAGACAAATATTGAGAGCACATACTGTGTACTTGGGATACAAATGTTTATGATGAATTCCTTGCTCTCCAGAGGTATGCGTGTGTTTGGCTACAAATTACCTAGAATACCGACTATGACAGTGGGTTCAATTATTTTTAAAGTACTTGTTACCAGCTATTATTTGTTGGGCACTTTCTACGTACCATCTCCATAGTCAAACGCAATGAAGTCTATCAACTCTGAGATGCTCTTTACAAAATTATCTGGTTTAATTCTCATAAAAATCCAGTGATGTTGGCATCATTATCCCCAATTTATGCATGAGCTATCCAAGAATGGAGGTGGAACTGCAACAATAGGAGCTTGGGTGTCAAACGTCAATGCAGGCAGGAGCTGAAGACATCCTATGAATAGAATGGGGGATGTTTAAGGCAGTATTTGATGGGAATGTAGAATTAGATCAGGTGACAGGAAGGGTGGCGATTGAGGAACAACTGCAAGGAAAGATCCCTGGCAGTGATTCACAAATTGGGGTGGTGAGGCAACATTGAGGAGAAAGGTTGATTGATGCAGAAGCCATGTGTTAGCAAAGAGAAGCCCGGCATCTTCACAGGAGGGTCTCCATTGGCAGGGTGAGCGGTTTTCTGTGGCTCTGGTGATCTGCTGCAGGTTTTACAGAGAGGACAGTCAGACAGGATGCCTGAGCTGGTTCTAAATGACAATCTGGAAGGAGGGTGGGAGCCAGAAAAGTCAACCTCTTGCCCAGACTCATCCCTGGACAATGGCTTGCTCAGGTTGATTTATTTCTCTGGAACCAGTCTAGCCAGTTTGGGTGCCCTGGATTCACTAGCAGTGAGCCAAACCTGGGGATGCCCAAGGTTTGATATATCTGCTTGCCCTCCTCTCAAGGGACGTGATATCATCCAAGCACCAGCATGGGTCATTTTGATAATGCACTATCTGGCCTCATTTGACAAGAAAAATCCTACCAAGGAGAAATCACACCTCAGTCCATGGGCCTCCAAGTAGTGTGGGTTTAAGGAATGACGAACCATTTTGCTCACATGAGAAATATGTGGGTCTCTTCAAAGGCGAAATGGTTTGAGGAGGAGAGCGTTCTTTGAAATCTCAACATTTAGTTAGCAAACAAGGTTTACTCCTCATTGCATGTTGCAGTTCAGATTTTTTTCCTGGGTTTAAGACTTAAACCAATTAGTGTGAACACATAAATCTCCATGTTTTCAACATGTTTATTGAGTGTCTATTTTGTGTTAGTTTATTGAGTATCAATTTTATGTCAGGCACTATGTTCGACTTTTACATACTCTTTGAACATTAGTACATTCTCACTTAATCCTAACGGCACCAAGTGTTATCTCTATTTCATAGATAAGAAAACTAAGATTCAGAGAAGTTAAGGGACTCATCCATGGTCAACTAAGTGATAGGGCACAAACCTTGAATACAGGTCTCTTGACCCTAACCCTTATCTTTTTACCCACTTTTTATCTTTCCAAAGGATTAAAAGACAAATAGTGTTCTTTATTTTCTAGATGATGAAAGAAGAGAACCATGGCCTGATTTTTTATTGACTCAGAGAGAGAAAAAACCGTCTCAGAATATCCTGCTCTTCTGAACTCTATCAACTTAGAGATTCTTCCTGAAATATTCCTATTGCCAAACACACAACACACATACACACACACACAACTGAAGCTATAACAACATCTTTACTCTTTAAAAGGGTCCTGGAAACAGCTTGAAATCAAAGATGCAAATCTTTTAACACTTTGTCCTAAGAAAATATCATGGGTAAAAATCATGGCAATGGATTTCAGGTAGTGAAGTTAACAGGTGTCTCTTACTCTACATAGTAATTTTTTTTGCTAGAAGTTGCATGTAAATTGATTGTTGCTTAATTCAATGTGATTTAAAATTCACTCGCAAAACTTTAATTGAAATTAGTTCTACAGCATCTTGGTTTATAAGATGAATAGTCCTTTTGTAATCTGTGCATTTACAAATTGTGATTCCTTTAAATTGTGTTATAGGAAAGCTGTGACTATCTATCTGCTGGAGAGGTTGATAATTTCTTTATGTTTTCCTCTTCTTGGAAACAACTCTAACTTAAAATTGGTCAATCTCAAAACATTGAGAGATGTAAGTCCTCTAAGTCTCCATGGGGCACTTAATATAAACTCTTGTAAAAAAAAATTCACCTGCAGTTAGGTATAGACATTTCAAGTTCTTGGGTCTTAGCGTTCCCATCTAAAAAAAATAGACTAAATATTCTTCTCATTAACTTATATATCTGTCAAATGCTCTCACACCTCCCAGGCTCTCGAAGTCAAGAGTTTCTGGATACAGAAGTATAACATAGCCTGGAAATGATGAAGAGACTCCTTTTCACACACACGAAAAATGATAAATTCTAACTAGGAAAGAGAAATGATAATAAACAGATTACTGGAGCCACCTGGTTTGTAGAACTTTTATTATTCAGACAAGAATGTCAAGCTGCATAGAATTTACTCATTAGGGTCCTTACTGAAGACTTAAGCTGCACCCAGAGAGGGCCAAAGAGTCCACGAAAATAGCAGCCGTTCAAAGATCATCTCCTTTCATGACAAAAGCGCTCATTAAATCAGGTGCAACAGCAATGTATCTCGACATAATAAAGGCCATATATGACAAGCCACACCTAGCATCATGTTCAACGGTGCAAAGCTAGAAGCTTTTCCCCTCTAAGATCAGGAAAAGACAAGGATGCCCATGGTCACCACTGCTATTCAACGTCGTACTGGAAGTTGTAGCCAGAGCAGTTACGCAGGAGAAAGAAATAAAAGGCATTCAAATCAGAAAGAAAGAAGTACAATTGTCTCTGTCTGCAGAGGAGCAATAATTTGGGGTGGTAGTGCTAATGGCGATGATGGTGATAATACTGCTGATGGCAGTAGTGGTCATGGTGATGGTGATGATGGTAGTAATAGCAGTCATGGCAATGATGATGGTGACGACGATGGTGGTGGTGGTAGTGATGGTGATGGTGCTGGTAATAGTGATAATGATGGTGGTAATGATGATGGTGGTAGTGGTGGTGGTGATGATGATGGTGGCAATGATGGTGGCGATGATGGTGGCTCTGATGGTGGGGATGGTGATGGTAGTTATAATAGTAGGTGTGGCAATGGTGCTGGTGAGCATGGCAGTGGTTGTGGTGGTGGTGATGGTGGTAGTAACCATGGTGATGGTGGTAGTGATGGTGGTGATGGCGATGGTGGTAGAAATAGTAGTTGTGGCAATGATGATAGCATGATGGTGTTTGTGGTAGTAATGGTGATGATGATAGTGGTGGTGGTGATGGTAGCAATAGTAGTTGTAGCAACGATGCTGGTGATGTTAATAGTGGTGGTGGTGATGGTGATGGTAGTAGCAACAGTAGTTGTAGAAATGATGGTGGTGATGATAATGGTGGCGATGATAATGACGGTGATAGTTATTGTGGTGGTGATGTCAGTGGTGACGTTAGTGGTGGAGGAAATGACATGGAAACTGTTATTTCAATAGCCTTGGAACTAATACATACTCTCATTCACTGCCCTTGATTCATCTTCCACTCTCCCAACACTCAACCTCTAACCAGCATGCTTCTCTTGGTGTCTCCATACAACTGTCCCCCTGATATAAGTCTATCATCTCCCTTTCTCGCTATTCCTCTTTTCAAATCTAATTCTCCAACCAGAGACCTCTCTCATCTGTCCGCACTGAGTCCAAATACTTTATTAGTGCCTCTGTATTTCTGCCATGTGCATGATTTTTTCTTCTCCTTTTACTCTTTTGGAATGACTTCATTCATTCTACCGTCTTTTATTTACTTTCAGACCTGTCTTATATGGATACCATCATATTGGAGCAGTCCTCTTCTTTTAAATGGTCTCCAAAATTATTTGGCTATATGGTGTTTCTTTGGAATAAGTCCTAAAA
Organism: Macaca thibetana thibetana; assembly: GCF_024542745.1. NCBI lineage: Eukaryota > Metazoa > Chordata > Mammalia > Primates > Cercopithecidae > Macaca > Macaca thibetana. The sequence goes on along the minus strand of NC_065597.1, from coordinate 22,825,284 downwards.
TGGTGAAATGTTTTCTCTTTCTGAAACTTCATGTCTGTTGTAAAGGCCTTTATGCACTCCTAAAAGCTCCCCTCTCCTGTTCCAGAAGGCATCTGGACTGGTTTAGTCCACCTGTCCTGATATTGTGCTAAGAAACTATTACTGCATTGCATATTCTCCTCCATGTTTTCTTTTCTAAATAAATAACTGAACTAATTAGAGAATCCTAGCTCCTCCAGTACATGCAAAATGCCCTTTCTACTCTCTTCTATTAACTGAAGTTTCTTTGGCCTTGGGTCTTCTCTTATGTCATGAGTTTATACCAATACTCTGTGAATTTAGGTTTAGCATATACAGTTGTTGTCTATGCTGCACTGTGATCTTGCATATAGTAGATTCTCCTCATCCAAATATCACTTTTAAGGATGTCTGTTAGAATAAGAAGTCATTGGGTGACTGAATGAGCAAACGCTGACTCAGTGCTATAGACCTAGCACAATGGTCAGCATCTACTGGGCACTCAATATTTGTTGACAGACTGACTGATTGACTGAATGAATGAATGAAAATTAGGAACTGAGAAAGAATGAGAAGACATGTTCCAACCATTCTCCTTGAGATGATCAGAAAAATTGTCACAAAGGAAGTAAGGCGATTTGCTTTTGGTGGCTAGAATTTGGATTGACAAAGATGAAATGGATAAGGTGATAGGTTCCCTAGGAGGAACAAACAGGATATGATGGTGGAGGTAAGAAGCAAGTCTCATCTCTTTCCATGAGAAAATTTCCAAAGATAATCTCCTTTTCCTCCTCCTCTTTCTTCTTCTTCTTGGATAATGGCTCTTTACACTTCTTTTTTTTTTTTGCCTTTTATGTATTTATTTATGATTGTTTTAACTTTTATTTTAGGTTCAGGTGCTTATGTGCAGGTTTGTAATATAGGTAAAATACTGGTGGTGGGGTTTGGTGTACATATTATGTTGTCACCCAGGTGATAAGCATAGTACCCAATAGGTAGCTTTTTAATCCTCACCCTCCTCCCACCTTCCACCCTCAAGTAGGGACTGGTGTCTGTTGTTCCCTTCTTAGTGTCCATGTGTACTCAGTGTTTAGCACCCACTTTTAAGTGAGAATATGAAGAATTTGGTTTTCTGTTCCTGTGTTAGTTTGTTTAGAATAATGGCCTCCAGTTCCATCCACGTTACCGCAAAGGACATAACCTTGTTCTCTTTTTATGGCTGCATAGTATTTTATGGCATATATGTGCCACATTTTATTTATCCTCTAATCAACTCATGCAAGGCCACTGACTGCTAGAAGGTACCTGGAGTGAGTGAGGTGGCTCTAGCCACTTTCCCGTGGTTTCTCACAATCCACCAGGACTCAGCCCTCACTTGCCTGGGCCATGCACAGTGGTTCTCAGTGTCCACTGTCAGTGTTTTATATTCCCACAGTCTCTGGCCCTATTAGAATGGTGACAAAACCTCCACTGCTGGTTCCAGGTGGTGGCCCCTTTTTGGTTCCTATCACATTGCTAAGTTCCAGAAGAACACGGAAACCCTGGCAGAGAACACTTCTCTTTACAGGCTGAGGGAGCAGAAGTTGGAGAGCAGATTTGCTTATCACTCAGCAAGGCAACAAAGAAAGAGCTCTGCTGTCTGTTCAGACCGAACGCACCCAACTCATACTGTCACACTGCAAGTTTATCTCCCCAACTAGATGTACATTCCTTAGAAGCAAGGACTGTGTTTCATTCAACTCTGTACTCCCACAATGTCTAACACATGGTTTGAAAACAGTAAATATTTATAAGAACAAATTGGTGAAAGCTTATCCCTTAAGCCGGCCTGAAATGAGTCATCATCAATGGTGCTTAGGATGATACAGTACTTGAGACTACAAGCTTTGGACCCAGAGGGACCAGGGGTTATGTCCTGATTCTGATCCTGTTGAATGACCTTGACCTTGACAAGTGATTACAATTTTAAGTGTCAGCTCCCTCATCCACGCGGTAAACACACCAGAACCTACCTCACAGGGTCAGATGAGGATTAGATAAGACAATATACTTAAAACGCCAAATAGCACCTAACATATGTCAAATGTTTAGTAAATATGACCCACAATTATTCCTTACATTATGGCTTAAATATATAAAGTATAATCCAGAAATACCTATAATAAGGGTCATTCCCCTGTTCAACTTCACAAAGATGCTGAAGATCAAGGTGATCTAAGATGACAGACCCAGCAGAAGTGGAGGTCTCAAATGATGATCTTGAGACCTCTCAGATAAGCAGAGGTGCAGGGAAAGGTAAAGTACATGGAGATGAGATCTGAAAAAAATAAGAAAATTAGGCCCCTCTTAAATTACCTCTACCCAGCATTAATCACAATGGATGCAGCATAAGGTCTATTTTTACACCAACACTAGAGGTCACAGGCAGTGGACATTTTGTATTTTTTTTTCTACTTCTCAAATTACTCAGGACTCAAAGTGGAAAAGATGACCTGTTGGTTTGCTGATGGGATATTTTAGGCAAAGTCATGGGGCACTGACTTTTCTCTTCTCAGGACAAAGTAAAGTGATGCTTTGTCAACCACCTGGCCAATTTTGTTGCTGTCGACAGTGGATCCTAATAACATGGTCGGCAAAGTAGGTTGGGGCCTCCTGTGTGATCTACTTTAGCTCCTGGGTTTCCTATACAGACTGTCTCCATTGATCAGATATAATCGAATAATGGCTGAAATTCTGCATCTCCATGGGCCCTATAGGCCATTTCTTTATGACATGACCAAATTGGCCATAGCGCATTCAATTTGTTTTAATGGCCAACACAGATGCAATTAAGCGGATTGACTGTGCAGCGATCCAAATTGTCCATTAAGAAGGTGGCCGAAATAACTGGACCAAAATCATGTACCCCCCCATCCACTTATTTTGGGATGTCTAGACTTGGCCGCACCTTTAATTTTCTTAAAACCCCCGTTAACTAGCTCTGTTTAATGTTGATGCTACAGTGTTCTTGAGAATGAAATGAAGCAGGTTTGAAAAAATAAAAAGAGATTTTTAGGATGATTCTAAACCTTCTGATCTGAGTGAATAGGAAGTAAGCACCTCATTTGAGCTCTGAAGATTTACAAGGATATGAGAAATTAAAAGCATTGGTGCAGATTGCTACTAATACTCATTTTATGAGGAGGGATTTATCTTCTCACATTAGCAGCCCCCAAGGTTGTGATCTGTCTCTATAATATGTACCTGCATTTGAACAATTGACAATTGACTTCATCTGTTCCTACTTTGCTAATTTAATCTGTGAAGAATAACTACTCTTGCAGGAATTTTAAAGATGAAAAACACATCCATTATATTATTGAATACAATTGATCTTTGAGTACCTGTGTATGGTTAGATATATGCATTTGATTCCTTTGTACAACTATCAGACAGTCTATATAGGAAGTCTCATTTATTAGGTAGAGGTAGAATGTGTCTGCTAAGATATTTTCAACTAGATATTTAGCAGTACAGGACCAGTTATTGCTAATAGAAGTAGGCAAAAAAAATAAAAAAATGAATACAATCAATCTGATCTATCTTGAACTTTCATGTTTAAAGTCTCTATTTTCCATTTCAGTGAGCATTTTTCTTTTATATATGTGTCATCAATAGTCATGGGCAAAATCAAAAAAGAGACACATCAAAATAGAGTAACTAGCAAATAAATAAAAGCATCTCAGCTGTCTTCCAAGCAATATATTTCTCCCATCATTTGCTAAAATTACTGGTATTTTAAATCGATACTGTGTTTTTTGACTTTGAAAATACATTTTCACTACAGTCTCGTTTTATTCTCCAGGACTTCTTCTAAGTCAGGTATGGCTATCCCCATTTGGCTGATGAGGGAAGCACAGCAAAACTGAGGGACTTACCAAGGTTACATGGTAATTAGTGGCAAATGGAGGAACGAGGGCTGCTGCCTCAGAGCCTTGGTCCCCCTCCTGAGAAGGCAAAGGATGATCTGCAGTCACACTGACTATCTAGACCCAATTCTCTTATAGACTCGGAGGAGGATGGCTCATCTCAACCATGACATCCCCAGGGTCGCAGTTCTCTTGATCCCAAGCAATTTTCTCAAAAGCAATATAGTGTCATGGTTAAAAGTGAAGTATCTGGATTTGAATCATATCTTCATTTTTCTTGGACATAAACTAAAGATAACAATAGCACCTACCTCATAGTGTTATTCTATACTATCTCCTGACTGGGTTTATGAGTTCTCTCCTGTTGACCAGTCTATACTGATTGGGCCACTATGACTACCTAGTATTCATTAAATATTTATTGAATGAATAAATGAGAAATAAACAAGATGACAATATCAACTGCCTGTCATATAGTCTTAAATACTCTATAAATGTTCACTATTACTAATAAAAGTCTTTGTAATAGATTATATTAGAAAGACAGAGCCTTAGTTTCTTCATCTCTAAAATGGGCTAAATAATATTGCTCTTTTAGGGTTGTCAGAACTATTTTAGAAAGATCCATACAGGGTGCCTGGTATGGTATTTAGTCTTAGTGCTGCTGAGCTGTTATTATTATTGTTGGTGGTGGTGGTATTTACAAACTTTGGGACTCCTCTAAGATTTTGCATATGTAAAGCAAGTGAAAGTGGAAAAGAAGCAATTGAAAAAGGCTATTAGTCACTGGGCAAAATCAAAGGAGAGAGGCATCAAAATAGATAGCTAGCAAATAAATAAATATATCTCAACTGTCTTTCAAGTAATATATTTCTCCCACCATTTGCTAAAATTTTTAGTATCTTAAATTGATACTGTATTTTTTTGACTTTCAAAATACATTTTCACTGTAGTCTCATTTGATTCTCCAGGACTTCTAAGTATTCACCATATATCAGACATTTATGTACAACACAATAACTAGCCTATGTGGAAAATATCTGATTTACAGGTTATAGAAGCTGAGGCTCAGCCCTGTGCAAGGTCATGGCTGATGGAATTTGGGTGCCATTGTGCTTTTCTCCAAAATCTTTGATTTTTTTGAACTATATGTCCCTCAACTAGTGCTCTTGCCCTTCCTCACACTGAAGCATATTCCTCTCTAGGAATTTAATGCAGAGGCAAACTTTGAGAGCAGAGGCCAAGTGAGGCTATTGTAGCTGCTCCCCCATTGGTTTGAGGGTAAGGCAAGGACTAGCATCAAATATCTGACATACAGCAGGGGCACAGTAAATACCTGCTGGATGATTAATAAATTCCTCCTTATCTGGGGAGAAGATCAGAGGGGCAGAAGTCTCAGGGCTTTCTCACCTGCCTTGGGTCTCAGGCAAACCCAAGAGGCTCCACGAGAACTCAAGACCACAGTGGATCTCGGTCACACTATTGCTACTGCAAACATTTTTCAGGATATATCTCATATATTCTCTCAATTTAGAAAGAGAGATTTGTTTAGTGGCCCTACATTAATACCTTCCCTTCTGCTCTACCCCACAGCTCCCGCGTTCAACAGGCCCCCAGTAGTCCCCATTTGTAACACACGGCAAATTTAATGATACTTGGGAAACATGAACCACCTCCTCAACTCTTCTATTTTTTTACAGCGACACAATTAGCCAGATGACGAAGCTCTTTAAAATGAAAGAAAACACTAAAAAAAATTGATTTTTTTCTACAGAGCCATAATATTAAATGTATCATTCCAAACTGAAGTGGGGACTAATTTAGAAGCGATGCATAAATCTAAAACTATCTGAGTACGGCGACATTTTTTTTTAAAAAAGCCTAACAAAAAATTATATATGTGGAAGCTTGTCTATCATTAAATTACTTGGTTTGGATTTCCACTAATAAAATATAAGGACTTGTTACTATATTAGGCAAGTCACTCCCATTATTAATTTGTTAGATAAATGGCTCCTCTATCTTGGAACTTTAAATGAAATGGAATTCACTAATCCTAATTGCTTTGCCTTCTACTGGAACTTTTTCCCATTAGTTCAGCATGATTTTTTTTTCTTCTCTTTTCCACTTGAAGAGGGGAGCCTTCTTCAACTTAAAGCCTTAGGGTATACTTTATGGGTTTATTAATTATCAGGTATTCATTCAAAGGGGTTAATTAAGCAATAACTTTCTATTGACTGCAGTATACAAAGAATAAAAGGCTTGACTTCACCTGCTGATTAAACACCTAGTGGCCGTGCCTTCATGTTCCTCCCTGTGGTTAGGTGAAATAAAAATCTTTGACCAGTTCTGGTCATGGGTTGCAAGGCCACTCAGGAGGACAGTTACAACCAGTTTGTATTTACAACTCAAGCTACCTTGAGATTGCCGAGAAAGAGAAAGAACTTCTGCTTCTCGGGGTTTCCAAGGAGAAATTTTGTCCCTAGCATCTTTGCTAAGAATCACCATTTTTCTCTGCAGCATGCTTTTCAGCAACGGAAGGTGAAGGATGATTTCCTTCCCTGTCTCTGGGGAGTTTCATACAATTAAAACAAGTCAACATCATAAACCCACAGGGGTGGTGGTAGTTTACACACCTATCTTGGAATTTTTTGAGATCATTTCAACTTCAGGGTACATCTAAGCTTCATGCCTAGTGGTTGCAATTCTCCAAATCAAACTAGTGACAGAGGCATATCATACTTTCAAGGAAGATGGGCTCTTTGAAGACTGACCAACAACTTGCCAAACAAGGGAGGAAGGAGATGAGTGTTCACTCAGAAGATTCCACGAATTCAGCTTTTAGGAGGGAATAAAATAAAGCAGCTTTAAGGTCATGGTCTTGGGATGTGCTAGGATGTTCTTCTGAGAAGAGGAAAAAAAGGACAGTTCATGAAAAACGTATTCAACAGATGCTTCTGATTCATGGCCAACCCTACCCCAAAATTATGTGGTGATAGGAAAAAACAGAAAACTGCATCCTTGGGTCCCCAGTCTCATCCTTTCCTACTCCTTCCTTTTCCAGAATAAGTCAAAAGAGATGGTACTTTATCCAGGAGGGCATACAGCATACAGTAGGGTGTTCACGAACATGGATATGGAATGATTTGCACTTGGATTTGAGCCACAGTTCTCCCATTTATTAACTGAGTGACCTTAGGCTGGTTATTAAGTTATCTGAGACTCATACATATACAATCCCATTCATTCCACATAATAATCATAATAATTTCATAAGGTAGATATTTCTCTAATTTCCCTATAGCTAATGAGGAAATGGAAAAATAGAGCAGTTAAGTGGATGATCCAAAGCCATTCAGCTACCTCAAAGGTTGATATAAGATCAAATAAGATGCAGGTAAAATCTTTGGCACAGGACTGGTCCTACTAAGCACCTGATAAATGTCAGAGGTTGCTAACATTATTACATCACTCTTGTCAACATAGCCATCCTTTTCTTAGCTAAACATACTCTAAAATAATTAGGTACATACAGGGTAACCATACCTTTTTTTTTTTCTTAAAATGTAACAGAAATAAATCTATTAAGTTTTTGCATGTAATTTTGACCTCACAATACACACACACACACACACACACACAAACTAGTATTGCTCATAACTCTGTATTTTATAAAATTTGCAAAGCATTGCTTTTAATGGCAAAAACTGCAATTACTTTTGCACCAACCTAACATCAAAAACACATAGAGAATCCATTATCTGTATAGGGAGACATACATATAGAAGACCACATAAAACTATTGCAATACACACCCTCGAGAAATGACATCATTGTACTCACATTGGAGAACAAAAACACATATGCTACAGTGACTCCCTTCCAAAGAGTACAGTATAGAAGGTAGGGGACAAGTGTTACTATACAGTGGGAAAACCTGGCAAACAATACTTCGGCCCGGTAATCAAGGTCAATGGCAACAATTTCAAATCATGTTGATAGTATGTGCCCTTGATGTGGTGTGATGAGAAGGGCCCTTTACCTCTGGGGTCTTTCTCCCCAGATCCCTTAAATGCAGTCCAATCATGAGAAAGTCATTAGAAAAAATTCCAACGGTGGGGCATTTAGAAAATTAGTGGCCAGTATTTCACAAAACTGCCAATGTCATCAAAACCAAGGAAAGTCTGAGAACCTGTCCCAGCTCAGAGTAGTCTAAGGAGATATAGCAACTGACTGGAATGTAGACTCTTGGATTGGATCCTGGAATAGAGAAGGGATATTAGGGGAAAAAACATGGAAATCTGAATAAATTAGGGACTTTAGTTAATCATAATGTATTGATATTAGTTTGCTGATTGTAACAGATGCACCCCACTAATGTAAGATATTAATAATGAAAACTGTATGCAGGGGGCAGGAAAGGGGTAATATGGGAACTCACTACTATCTGCCCAATTTTTCTGTAAATCTAAAACTGTTCTTAGTTTATTAATAAAAATTATAAAAATAAATTTTTAATAAACTTTAAGAATGCATATAACAAAGAAAAGCCTGCCTTACTGCCCACATGCCAAGCTCTCACTACTATAACCAGGTTAAAGGGGGTCCCCAACCAGGCAAATGTTAAGGAGGAGAGTTCTTTTGCATGTTCACTCCCTGAGACTGGAGCCCATCTGGCCAGTAGGAGCATCCATAATCTAAGGGTATCTTTGATATTGGAAGTCCCCAGAGTGAATCTTGGTACCTTCTGAAGAAGGGGGTTCTCTAAGGACAATGCTGGGGATGTAGTGAATCCATGGCTTCCAAAATCAAGTCTGTGTCCTTTGATCAAACCTCCCTTCTCCACTTTTAAGTAGGATGGAGAGGCTGAGGAAAGAGGCAACACTCACTTATGCATTGAAGTATCCTAAAAATATGTATTAAGTGGTTACCCTGTGCCAGGCTCTGATCGGAGCACGTGCCTGCCTTCAGGGAGCTTAAAGTCTCCTGAAAAAGAACACGGAGGTGGCCCTACTACAAGGTAACACCAAAGCTCTGCCTTATAAAAGGCCCCAAGACAATGATCTGCGAAGGGCAGGAAGGGGATTATCAATCCCCACGTGCACGAAACAGAAGGGTCTAGAAGGTCAATGTTGAGATATGAGGTCGCAAGGGTGCACAGTCCCGGAGTCTCTCCCATGAGCTTGCAGCCCTCTTTCTATTTGCCTTGTCTCGTCCTACTGGGATAGGGCAAGCCTAAATTCAGCATTTAGGAGAACAAAAGAGAAGCAGTGTGACCCAGAGACTACAAATATTTTTCTTAAGCAACCACAAGGGACAGGCTGTTTGGTGAGCACACTCACCAGATGGCTGGGGCTCGTCAGCTGCTTCCAATCAAATCTTGCACCACTGAGTTGGTGCATCCCACACACTCAGCAAGATTCTGCTGAGGTGTGGGGGGAGCAGGAAACACCCTGTTTTCTCCATACCTAGAAAGTGTGCCCTTGGAGTTTGCAGGGCAGAATCCAAAACTAACAAAGTATCAGGAGAAGACAAAAGGAAACTGAAGACAGCACCCTGTTCTGGGCCATGTGTTTTATTTTAAGTTTATGGCTTTGGAGTAAAGGCAAGGAGAGAAACTGGTTCTTCAAGTCTGTGTGGGAGCGAGAGGCAGGAAAGGGTTGGAAGAGGAGATGGAGGGAGCTGGCTGGGAAGAGATGAACGAGAAAGGGGGAATAAGAAAGAAATTAGAACATCCAAAGATCATTTGCAAAGATCATAAGGTGCGAAAGCTCAATTTATGATGACTAATATTATTTTGTAAATTAGAACATCTTTACTTAATTTCAGATATGGAGAAAATAAAAGGCTGAATTTATTCATTTATATATAAATATGAATTTTGTATATATGAATATGTATTCATATGTGTGTATATAAATATGCAGACGTACACACATATACACACACACACATATATATATAATAGGAATTTTGGAAAATGCACTTTAGTGGAAATTTTAAAGTATTCAATACCTTTTCTCCTTAAAGACCAGAATGTTTCCTTTTAAATAAATGACTGTTAGAACAAATGTTCTCCCATGAAGGGGTTTCAGTGAGGAATGAGATGCAATTCTAATGGTATGGTTGAATATGGTGATGTTTGACTTCTAGCACCTCCTTGTCCATGCATCCACAATAAAATGTAGCTCCTGAGTTTAACCTATAACCTGGATATCACTTTGGGTTTTGGACCACAAAACTCCAACAAAGATTCCAGGAGAAACAAGTTGGCATTAGAAATACTGCCTCCAATAGACCCTCCCTCTCAATCTCTCTCCTTCTTAATCTGAATGAGGAGTTTTTCAGCTTTTTCCTAGAAACAGAACATCTTTTCGGGCACTGGGATGATGCTTGCTGATTTGGACACCCCTACATAGTTCATAGGCTCTGAAACACAGGGAATTGCAAAAACACCCAGGTTTGCTGAGGACATTCAGTGTCATGTAGGTATGCACATGTCCTGGGGCCACCAGACTTGTTCATACCTGCTTATCATTCCAAGACGCGGAGCAGGCAGATCTGTTCCTATAAGACACTTACATAAAAGAAAACGCCAGACTCTCCTTGGAACAGAACACGTGCCCCGTCCCAAGCTATTCCAGACAGCAGGCGTGGAAGAGGTCTTACTGGAGTTCAATAAAAGGTTTAGTTTTTGCCTTGTTCTTCCCCTGCACTAAATCACAGGAATATAAAAACTTAGACCAGTAATCTCTTACAAATGCAAATAAAAATTATCACTTAGATTATGTACCTCCTGCTATTCAATACTTCTTCGAAGCCAGGTATAAAAGCACCACCAGACAGGATTTGAGCACTGGACATGCTAAGGTTGAAAGTGTCTTAGTATGGCTGGGCGCAGTGGCTGACACCAGCAATCCCGGCACTTTGAGAGGCCGAGGCGGGTGGATCACCTGAGGTCAAGAGTTTGAGATCAGCTTGGTCAACATGGTGAAACCCCGTCTCTACTAAAAATACAAAAATTAGCCGGGTGTGGTGGCAGGCTCCTGGTAATCCCAGCTACTCAGGAGGCTGAGGTCCAAGAATCACTTGAACCCGGGAGGAGCAATTGCAGTGAGTCCAGATGGTACCACTGCACTCCAGCCTGGACAACAAGAGTGAAACTTCATCTCGAAAAAAAAGACTGTCTTAGTATGAACTGGACACTTAATACGTATACACTAGAAAATGAATATTGGAATCTGAAATCTTTCAGGGAAAGAAGAGTGGATAAGAAGGGAGGAAGAAAAGCTCTCTTCTTTCCTTTACTCAGGATGGAATACTGCCTTCCAAATCTGGTCCACTTCTCTTTGCCCAGGAGTGGCTGCAATCCGTGTACTTTTACCGCCTATGGTTTCACGGTTAGAAATCCGTCCCTAAAACTTGATCAGTAAGCTATAATTTTCCCTCTCCAAGATTGCTCCATTGTGTAGAGATTTTGCTTGCTTGTTTGTTTGTTTATTTGTTTTAATTCTGATGAGATGCTAAAAATATCATGGGACTTATTGTTGACAAGGGTTGCTAAGTGTTTCTAAATCAGGATTTCAATGGATTTTGCTGCCATTATGTGTAAGCTTTCTCTGAGAAAGAATAAGTATGATGAAAAGGGCCAGGATGCAAATATACTATCCTGCTTGTTTTATTTTAATTCAGTCGAGACTTTCCTCAGTCATTTAAGCCAGCCAAAAGCATTTTAAATATTACAAGATCCCAGGTATCTATATGATTTTTCATCACTGGGTTCCTAGCCCTTTACTAAAGTGATTCATAGTATATAATAGATGACCAATAAATATAGACTGGGAGGATGAAGGGGTGACTGCATAAGAGTATGATAGAATTAATGGGAAGTGGTTTCAAGGTTCTGACTGGTTCTTTCTTTCTCTCTTCAATTCATCACTCAAAACTCTATTTCCTAGAAAAATACACAAATTATGCCAGGTGAGCCTGGTTGTAGGCGATCTCTAGGCTGTCTCTGGCTTCTCTCCCACAAACTTTTCTTAAATAGCCCGTCAGAGTGCTTGCTCCTGGTTTGTACAGAGCATGTAAGTTGCAGGAGTGTTTCCAAACTCCTCTGATTGGAACCATCACCTGGGATGCTTACTAAACACACAGCTTCCCAAGTTCCTCCTATGGATCGCAACTTCGGTTGCACATTAGATTCAACGGGGGAGCTTTTAAAACTCCTGATGACCAAGCTGTCATTCAGACCAACTCCATCAGAAATTCAGGGTGTGGGATTCAAACATCAGGAGTTTTAATGCTCCCCAGGTGATTCCCGTGTGCAGCCCAGTGTGAGTACCACCGTAGGGATTGTGAATCAGCAGATCTGCTTTGAGACCTCAGAGATTCTGCAACAAACCCCAGGTGACATTTGCCAGTTTCACCTAGAACCAAATGGTTTAATCAACAAAGTCACTTGCTAATCATTGTTTTTTTTTCTGAAACACCAAGCAAATCATTAGACTTATATTTTGGCTAGACTGAGATTTTTAGTCGACATCAAATACACTTTAAACTGATCTGCAATGTCAAAGGGGAGTAACACATCATCACCATAAAGCCCCAAAAAAACTTGAGACAAAACTGAATTAAGAGCAATTAATGACCCAAAGTGAGCTTAATGATGACCATGATAGTTAAATTCTGTTTGGTAGGACGAGACTCATTTCTTTAATCTATATTGTCATTAAAATGGACTAGCATGGCTCCATGATAATTTGAATGGTTTAATGTTGCTATTTAGGAATGAAGAATAACAGAGTTTACATCTTGGCTAATCCATTAACAAGCTGAGGGACCCTATGCAAGTTACTCCACGACTTTGTGCCTCACTTTCCTCATCTGTTAAATGGAAACAATACTGTCTCCATTCTCTCAATATTATCCAGAATATTCTCTTAAATGAGATGATATAGACGAAACAGGAGCAAACAGCAACCACTGATAACCCTCCCTTGTGACCCCATGTGCTTATTTATTAAGTCAATAACCTCTCTTCACAGGAACTGATTACATAATGTTTTATGGTATTTTTCTGTTCATACAGAAAAGCAAGAAAGAGCCCTGGGTCAGAAGTCAGGCAAAGTGGATTCTAACCCACATATCACTACCGCCTAGCTGTATAACCTGCAGTAACAGCCTAATTCTCAGGGCCTCAGTTTCCCTCGACACCAAATAAAGTGCTCCAAAATTTGGAGACGGTTTCAAAGCCATCTTAGAGTCCCTTACACCTGCCACAGAGTGTGATTATCTTTGTTGGTAAACTAAATGTCAGGGAAACACTCCGGCTTTCTTCATTTATTTCAGACTTTCACGCCATTGGTGATTTACTTATCATTTCATCTCTTAACTACGTGAATTAGATCAGCACAATCCAGAGAATAAAAACTAGGCCTATCTTTACTAGAAAAGAAGATTTGGATTTCAGGGTAACACAGATGCAAGAATATGTGGCTTTTCTGCCAGGCCCAGTGGAAGTGTATTCAAGGCTTGTTCCCTTCAGGGACAGCTGGCATCACACCAACCTCACTCACAGTCCAGTGTTTACAGGCACTCCAAAACCTCCTAAGAGTGTATTTCATAAAAGCAGGGCCTGTCCAAATCCCCTGTAATGTCTCCAAAGGGAAAGGATAGAGTCAATAACCAGGGCTGTATCTGTGCATTGTAAATGCCCCAAACCTCTGTTCCCTCTCTGAGTTCTCACACGCACGTGTGCATGCACACACACACACATAAACACCGCCATAAATATATACACTCCCATTTAATAGACTGGGGATTCAAATTACAGTTATAGTGTCATAAAACTGACTAACTGCAGGGTGTGTGCTGAAGTCTAAGTGTGTGTGTGAGGTGGGTGGGGGCGGCCAGCTTACAACCTTACTCCTTTCCTTGAGGTTCTACATTCTCAAAACGTGAGATTCCTCTGGGACATTTAAATAAGCTGTATTCATAGGGGCAGCTACATAATTTGCCGGCCCAGTGCAAAATGAAAACACGGGGCCTCTTCTTCAAATCGTATTAAGAATTTCAAAACAGCAACAGCAGAGCAGTAAACCAAGTGTAAGACCTTCTAAGTACAGGACCTGTGCATTTGGGCTGGTCACACACCCACAAAGCCAGCTGGGGTTTGAGAATAACACACAGAGAGTCTGGATTCGATTTTTGCAATATGCACCATTTCCTTAGGAAAGTTCAAACTTTCCCCCTGAAGTTTCTAATCTGAGTCTGCTGAATGAATTGACAATACATTAACAGAAGAAAAGCCATGACAAATCTACTTAATCATAGCTTTATGTGACATGGGAGCCCTCAAAATGAAGACCCAAAGACCCAGGGTAAGAATAGATACCCAGGGTATATTTTTATGCTTAGGTTTGATGAAGCACGGATAGCCAGGTAGAAATAGGGTTGGACAAAGAACAGTCTGATCTAAGAGCAAGAGACTGGGGCAGAAATCCCAGCACGGCCTGTCCAAATTTTTCTTAGCTTCTCTATGTAACATTTCTTCCTCTCCAGTATAGGGCAGGACGTACAATCAAACAAGGCAGGTCAGAGAATTTCTTTATGGCCAGTTCTGAAAAGTGCTTGCAGAGGTACCTGGCATCAGGAAAACAGAGTGTCTTGGGAATCAGACTGGCTTGGGTTTGAATCCTGTCGAACCATGTACTAACCACCACAATTTCTCCGACACTTGCACTCACCATTTTGAACTTCAACTTCCCATCTATTAAACGGAGACATGGCAACCCACTCTCCGAATTACGGTTAATTCGAGGATTAAATGCAATAAAGCATAGAAAACAAACAAAAATCGAGGTCAAAGCCCGGTACGTAAGTGTTTCAAATCGCCCTTCTTTTTGGGCACAGATCTTGCAGAAAACACACTATATATTAAAAGTGAAGCTATTGTAATTGAAGACCAAGAGAGATTCGAAAACCTGACAAATGTTTTTCAAACTGTCCGTTCTTTTGACTCTAACGAGACTTCCCCCTTGAGTGGGAAGAGATGACCTTCTGAAAAGGCCCTCCGTCCGCGTCAGAATTTGGGGACTAAAGCATGCATTGGGGACTAAACTTGGTGACAAGTTGCAAAGGGAAAGGGGGAGGGCAGGCAGGGTAAGAAAGAAAAGTCAGCGCTGGGATGTGAAGGGTCCACTGGTTTGTTTTCCCGGCTGGGACAGCGAACGTCTCCGCTCCATGTTTCTGGAGCGGGGCCGGCCGCTTCGCGGCTCCCATTGGTCCGGCCGCAGCTGTTGCTAGGCGGATGGACCAATGACGCGCGAGGGGCGTCTGGGCTCCTCCTCTTCTAGGTCGCGGATGGAGCCCGGGACGCCGCGGCCTCCGCGCCTCTCCCTGCGGCTTTTTCTCTTCTTCTTCTTCTTCTTTTTTTTTTTTAAGGCGGGGCGGGGCCGGGGGCGCGGCGCCCCGGAGCTCGGGCCGGTGGAAGGTTCACGTGCTAGGCTCGACCTACCTGTCTGGCGCTCCCATCGCCCTCCAGCGTTGCGCAGCCTGGAGGGACAGGGCGGGACGAGCGGGGGGTTGTTTTTTTTCCTGGTGCGAATGTGTATTTTGTGTTTTAATAACTTTACCAACTCGGTGAACTCTCGCGAGAGCACCCGCTGACTCTCTTGCCTCTGCCCTCCCTCCCAGTCTCTAACCGGCCTCTGGGCCACCTCAGACAGGTGAGACCACAGCCCCTGAACACACACACACACACGCGGAGCCACCTCCAGTGCCTGAGCCCCCAGCCCTTACACACACCCATACACGCACTTACACACACACACGCGCTGAACCACTTCTAACACTTGAGCCCCCAGCCCTTAGAGAGACACACACACACACACACACACACACACACACACACACACACGTTTCACCACCTGCAACACTTAAGCCCCCAGCCCCTACACACATACACACACACACGCGCTGGGCCACTTCCAACACTTGAGCCCCTTGCCCCTACACACACACACACACACACACACACACACGCACACGCACACGCTGATGCGGGAGCATTTAGCAGTTTCCTTGCTGAAAAAGCAGGACCTCGGTTTAGAAAATGGAAATTGCCCAGGAGGAAAAGAGTACTGAGATATATGCAGCCCCAGGTACTTCGGATTAATAATACTATTGTTAATAATAATACTATCGTTTCCGAGGGCTTACTCTGTACCAGATACTGTGTTGAGTAGTTGCCACGCTTCATCCTATTCAGAGCTTGGTGTGCCCATGGGTGAACAGAGGCACTGAGCAGGGGAGGCAGAAGCAGGAATGGAACCTGTCTGTGTAGCTTTGGAGCTCTTGGTTCTACCCACTTACTGGTGTGGTTGCATGGCTGTACAATTGCCCGTGTGCTTATGGCTCCCATCTGGGGATAGGTCTCAGTAGAACCTATGCCGCTGGGGCTACGCCAGCCCCATACAGTCCTATGCATAACTACCAATTCTCAGAATAAGCATGTTTATCACCCTAGGCCCATCCGGCCCCATCACTGTATTTAACACTTGCATTTTAACCGGATCTTCCTCAAGAATCCAGGAATGAGTAGAAAAGATATGTGTTCTGTATCTTTGGGGAACATTTTATCTTCATCCTGCAACACACATCCACCTCAGCAGCCTCTCCTCAACTAATGTGGGAACTACAACTCACAGAGGAAAAGTAACTGGATCAAGGCCACTCTGATCGAAGCTGGTCACGTCCCACATCTGTGAGACAGTAGAGCCAGTTCTCTGCCCGGTGAAGCAAGCCTGTAAAAGCATTTCTTTAACAAGTGACTTCAGACTTCATGTAAACTCAACTGCATACTGGAAGTCACTGTGATTCTAATTTTATGAAGAATTATCAAGTGGAGCATATTTAACAAAGTGTGTGGGTTTTTTTTTTTCTTACACAGTTTTCTTTTTTCTTTTTTTCAAGGTGCCTTCTTCTAATTCATCTTGTATGGCTTCACCACTGTGGCTGTCAAGATGGCATGCAAAATTATCCCTCTTTCCAGGTGAGGACGCGGAGACAGACGTGGAGACACATGTAGCCCAGTCACATAACAACACAGTAGGCAGGCCCAGTCCTGGAGCACAGATTTCCCCTCCTTAGCTAGCTTCTCTGCCCTCCCTGAGTGCCTATGGCTTACAAGTTATCCATTTACAACAAAAGGTTGTTTATTCAGAATGTAGGGACTGGGAATGCAGAAGCCAAAAAAATAATAATAATAATTGAAGTGAGAAATGAAATCTCTTCTGTTTTTTTGTTTGGAAACTGCCTGGGAAGTGGCCTGCCAGGTAGGAGCAGGGTTGGCTGGTGAAGAAGCCCCTGCTGGCATGACTTTTTTCAGCTTAGCAGATGCCTGTGTGCCACCCTCACCCTTGCTCTGAGCCTGGCATTCAAGGGAAACGTGTCTGTACTCACTGTGCTGTTGTCTAACACGCTCAGCAGAAAGGCCCCAGCTAGCTTCCTTCTTTCCTTCGAAGCAGGAGAAGACCTTGGCGTGCCCACCTCCTACCCTAACAGACAGCACCTAAAAGATGGTTCCTTTGATAACTTAAAGGGGATGTTTTTGAACGTCAACACCAGACAGTATCGCCCAGCAAGTGAGAGGTTTTCGGCTCCACCCATCCCCAGAGACTCACTTGGTCTCAGAGAGATAGTACTGTCTCCTTTCCTTAAATCCCCCTAGCTTAAAAAGCCTAGCCAGAACCCTGCTTATAATCTTTCTCCGTAAAGTTTATCTTCTAACTTTTCTTTAAAACCTATGGAAAATAAAAATCGGGATTGGAGCAAAGCAGATTATTGTGTTTGCAGAGGCTGATATAATTGCTGGCTGTTTTCCCTAGGATCCCACTGTAACTCTTGAGGCAGCCCTGAATTGTAAAGGATGTTTGCAAAGCAGCTTTCTTCCCGAACACTGTCCTAAATCCCTCCTGTTGTAGCCCTCCACTCCCTCTGTTTGCCCGGCTTTGCCCGGTGCGGTGAGACGCCTATCCACACAATGGTTGGTCTCTCCTGCTTTCAGTGTTCTTTTCAGCCAACAGCCTCTCAAGCATTCTTTCTCCTTTCCACAAGTATTCCTGTGGAGTGTGTTCTGCCCCTCTGCTAGGCACTGGGATAGAGGGAGCCAACACAGACGGGGCTTACAGTCAAGTGGGAGAAATAGTATTACCCAAACCTTCACAAATCCAAACTTAACACTACCACAAGGATGTATGTTCATGACACAGTGACAACGTGTGCTAACGGGACTTAAACCCAATTAGAGCGATCAAGACAGGCTTCATAGAGGAACAGACCTGTGAGGTCTCATAGATAGACAGAGGGTAGAGGTTAGAGACGAGAGTGGATAGAAGTAGAGCTAGCACAGCCAAATGCCCTCTGCTGGGCTTGGCATCTGCCTTGAGCACAGTTAACAGAGCCTGTTCAGGCCAATCCACTTTCCATGGATGGGAAATTGCTTTTTACAGAGACTGGTAAAAATTAGCTTCTCTAAGAACACTGGTCTTTCCCTTGAGACAAGAAATTGGGACCATATGTTTAGGCCTGGTCTTACTAGGTGGGTGTACAACTCACCAAAAGGATAAAATCAACACATTTTTCACTGCTTCCATAATCAGGGAGTGGGAACGTTGGAGTCCTACTGATTTTTGCCTTGGCTCAGGGTAGCTTATATTATTGAGAAATGCTAAACTTTCAGTGCCCCTGTATTGAAAGAGTTCAGATTCAAATTTAACTGAGATTTATTAAGTGCTGACTAGGAACCTGGTATTTCCTAAGTATTACTCCTTGGAAGCCTTACAACAATTCTGGAAGATAGGATTTTTCAACCCCTTTTCACAGATGAGAAAACCAAGGACTAGAAAATCCCCTGGATCCTCATCCCAAGTATTTGTCATGGATGCATGAGGATAAAGTCTTCTTTGACAGCTCACCAAATGAATGTTTTGTGTCACAGGCTCACAAAATGTCAGGTTCAGGCAGCATTTCATACAAACATTTTTTTTTCAATTATTTGCCAGTGTTTGATCTTTAACATCCTTGACATGTCCAGCCTGAAGTTGAATCTCTCTTCTCTTAGGAAATTCACTGATGAAGCCAGTTTGACTTTCAGATCTGATTTTTCAAACAAGCTTTTAGCCTTCAGACTTCCAATTGACTTAAACAGGAAACATAACCGTTTTAGGAATGATGTGGATATAATGTTTAAGCAAAGGTAATGGGCATAAACAGAATCAGGTGTACTAACAGCAAAGCTCATTACTTGGTGATTATGCCAATTCTGCAAATAAAGGAAGAACTTAGAGTAGCTTCATAAACACCATAATCTAAGTGTTTAAGAACCCCTGAGGGCTAGGCTCATCTCCTCTTGACCCTACAATCTCTCCTGCATTCTTGGGATTCTAAATGGCAATATTAAGTCATTGAATTGACCGTTCTTCTCAATGGCCTAACAATGGAAATCCTTCTAGGCCTAATACCATCAAATTGCTGCTCTGAGGTTTACCTATCCACACTCCTATGCCGGGGTTGCAGCAGAAAGGGCCGTGAAGTTGACATATTTGGAGCCAATGATGAGCCAAACCTAGAGTCAGTTTCCTAACTCCACAGGCAACCTATGTTCTGCTTCATGTTGCTTCTCCAGTTGGGTGCTCCCTCGATAGACACCAACTGGCTCGCACCTGTCTTAAGTATCAGTCACAGCAGTCCCTTCCACCACTACCAAATAGATCCTCTTTTAATTCATCCATCCATCCAACAAATATTTACTGCGCTCCGACTATGTGCAACAGTGAGGGGGTGAAGTGAAAAAGCGGCCCTGTCTCCACTTTTACGATATGCGCAGTTTCGTGGAGGAAAGAAGATGATATTTAAAGGGCCAGTAATGAAATGCCAAAGTCCAGTGATTACGCATAATCACATTTTCCCTTCAAAAATTTGTCTTTGGTTCCTGAGAATGGAATGGAAGGCAGAGAAGCAGACTTTACTCTCAGTCCTTTGCTAACAACGTTGACATTTTATGACCTTTATTAATTTTTTTCAAGTAGCTATCAGGCTGTGAGATTATGGTGTCTGTTGGCTTGTTTACCAGTTGATGATCTTCCTTTACTCCGTTAGAACGAAATTTCCATGAAACGAGGAACTTTCTCTAGCTTACTCACCTCCGAACCTCCAGGCTCTATCAGAATTCCTGGAACCCAGTGAGAACATCATCAGATTTTTTGAGCTAACACATGACTTTCTCCTTAAACCTGATTGAGGCAGGAGTGCTAGAAGCAGCTCAACATCCAGGTGACCAGGAGTTTCAGCAGGCAGCTTTCCCGACCCGCATCTCTCTGGAGTGTCCTGCTGCCGTTTTGTGCTACCGTCATTACAAGAGCTCTAGTTTACTCTTTAGCAGTTCCTTGGGGATTTGGAGAGAAGGCTATTTTTGTTTTAATAATTTAATTACTGGTTAACTATTACATCGAAGTTCAGAGGTAACTTCTTGAGTTTGCAACTGAAAACCATTTTTTCTACTTTCTCTCCCTCACCATCTACCCATCTCTTCCCAGAAATAGTTGCCTAACATAAAACCCATGTACTTGGCAGTTGGTCATGGAAGCATGTGAACCTTATCCCACCCTAATCAAGGAAGGGAGAAATGGAAAACTTGATCCCCAGGTGGCTTCATAGGAACCAAAAAAAAAAAAAAAAATAGAGGAGATGTTTGCATTGTCCAGTGCTGATAACATTTTCCTTTTTTAAAACAATCATTATGTTTGTGCTTGCGGCATGCTTTGTAATCACTTCTGATCGCCGTTCTCTACATCAGCACAGCATTTTATCCATTTTGAGGAAACTGCAGTTGAGGTCAAGAGTGGATGAGGGCCTTCTCCTTGAGATAGAACAAACAGCTCCAACCCTGGAACAGATCCACATCCACAAAAGTCTCTGCTGTCCCTGCTACCATTTCCTCCAAGGGTTAAATCTCCCACATGATTAAGTGCAAAGGGGAACATCCACTTTCTGAGTAGGATTTGTGCACTAAGAAAGAAGCAGCATCTCCAGGAGGTCGTTATGAGGGCTGGAAGCGGGGGCTATGCTCAGAGCCCAGCACCCACCCCGTCTCTATAGTGTGGCACTGGCAATTAGGGATGTTGTCTGTCATCCCCAAATCCCAGACTAGGAGAAGGGCAGTTGGATGTCACTGGAGGAGACAGAAGATGGATAGTCCTGGGAGGTTCCTCTGTCCTATCGATGCAGACACACCCGTCTCTCTGTCTCATTGCTTACATCACCTTCAATTTGACCAGATGGACATCATGGGAGGATTTTCGTCTGGATCAGGATTCTTAAAACACTAGCAGAAAGAGCTGGCTCTTGGGAGAAATGAGGATGGGGCCATTAGAAGTTGGGAGCTGGGGTCATTAGGAAACAGCCAGGCTGTGTGGAGGCACAGGGGAATTTCTGCTCAATAATGGGAAATGTGAACACAGGTTAGTGCTGTGATTACAGCATCCTGGAGGGGGGCTCTGAGAGGCCAGGAATAGATTATGACTCACTCAAGCAAAACACAGGGGAAGGGACGACGGTTGCCCCTCCAGTCTCTAGGAAAGGCACCCCTGTGGGAAGAGATATTCCACTCCAGGGTGTGGATGGGAAGGGTCATTGGGAGCATCACTCTGGGAAGTGGCATGTAGGTATTCTTGGACCTGGGAGAACTAGACCAGATTGGATCAGTTCAATGAAAGCCCAGAACAGAACTCTTTGGAGAGCTTATAAAAGGATCTGCTGGCCCTGGAGTGGCAAGATCACTGAATTGCAGAGTTTTCACCCTGTTTCTAGGGGACAACTGGGCAAATAACATCAAGAACCTGGGGGAACAAACTCAAAAACACAGATTTATTCCAAGAAAATGTTTAGATATACACATAAAGATTTATACGTAAGAAAGTACATCCGTGGGATATTTATGTGGGTGAAAAAATGAGAAATAATCTAAATGTCCAATAACAGAGGAAATGACTTAATCAATTTCAGTGCCTTCCTACAATGGTACTTAGCAAACCTTTAAATATAAAATCATGTTTTCAAAGCAATCTTAATGACATGGGAGAATGATTATGACATGCTAGGTAAAAAAATGCAGCTTACCTTATGAAAGCGAATTGGATGTAATCCCAATTTAATATAGAGGAAAAAAACCCAAAAGGAAATAGACCAAACTGTTAACATTGGTTATCTGTATGTAGTAGAACTAGGAGTAATATTTTTAAAAGGTGTTCAATGTTTTCCAGAGTATCTACATATTAATATGGATTGATATATATGCGTGTATAACTTATATATATATATGTAACATACACATTAGTTTTTCTCCCCTCCTTATCTTTCTTGCCCTGCTTATTCCTCTCTACACCAATGTTTACTACTTGACATACTATGTATTTAGTGGTTTATTTGCTATGTTTCACTGTTTGCCCTTTTTGTCATCATAAAAGTTAAATATTCTTAAAATATTTTAAAAGAATAATTATAATTGCAGAAAGGGTAAGCTTTCCCCATTTTTATAATCATGACAAAGTCAAGACCAGGATACAGGATATATTAAGCTTATCCTTTGTCATGGGGGCTAGTCAATGACAGCCATCAGTTTCAGTCCCAAATGGGGAAGTAGAGGAAGAGGCTACCCCAGCAGTAGAAAGATAGCATGGATGATCCCAGAGTAGAGGCTCTGAACCCGGGGATTCCACTTGGAAAAAGATTAAGTCCTTAGGATATAAATTCCCAGTGTAAGAGCAGTAGGTACCAAGGGCGGACTGCGGCAATGTGAATTTAATCAATTCATCCATAATGTCCAAGTTCTCCCCTGAATTACAGTTGCTCCAATCACAATCGACCCGTGACATGTTTTGCTTGAAGACAGGAGTTTAGATGTTGCATGGTATACTGAAAAGGGTCAAATATGTATGTTGATTTAGAATCCTGATTTCAGTACTTCTTAGCCACGTGACCTCATTGAAGGTATTTATTGTCCTAATCCTTAGTTCCCTCACCTGCAAAGTAACACTAATCTCCCTAAGTTATTTTAAGTATGAAATGAGATTATAGATAAAAGTTCTTGCATAGGGCTGGGTATAGGGTCTGCCCCAAATTCACCCTGGCCACGGTTCTGGAAGTCTAGTTTTCTTTTCTTTTTTTTTTTTTTTTTTTTTTTGAGACGGGGTCTCGCTCTGTCACCCAGGCTGGAGTGCAGTGGCTGGATCTCACCTCACTGCAAGCTCCGCCTCCCGGGTTTACGCCATTCTCCTGCCTCAGCCTCCCGAGTAGCTGGGACTACAGGCGCCTGCCACCTCGCCCGGCTAGTTTTTTTTTGTATTTTTTTTTTTTTTAGTAGAGACGGAGTTTCACCACTTTAGCCAGGATGGTCTCGATCTCCTGACCTCGTGATCTGCCCGTCTCGGCCTCCCAAAGTGCTGGGATTACAGGCTTGAGCCACCGCACCCGGCCCTGGAAGTCTAGTTTTCTAAGAACAAACCCAATCAGTAATAGTTTCATACAACAAATATCAGTCTCCACATTGGCTTAATCGTGATTTAATGATTCTATAATCTCATTGCAGATTGTAATCAGGACATAAAGGGGTCTTTGAGTAGGGAATTCCTCTATTTCAGTGTGCTGTGCAGACCACCAACATCCCAACTCCCAGCAGGGCTTGTTAAAATAGGGCACAGGTTAACAATGAGGAGTTCCTGGCCTCACTGGACATCTGAGTCACATGGTCTAGGGGTGAAACCAGAAAATCTACACTTTTAGAGGGTCACCAGGTCATTCTTATGCACAGTAGAATTTGAGATCCACTGCAGTTAATGTTTCCAAGAATCAGTAGAGGTGCATATGACCTTTTTTAGGTCAAGGCACAAACTTTGCATCCTTTCTCCTCTTCCAACCCATAATTCTTTTTGTTAGGGTGATGTCTAAGAGAGTGGCCTTGCAGAAAGAATATAGTCATTTTCCATGTAGTGTTTGCGATCTTTCCGAAGAGTCCTGTTCAGTGGCAAAACTGTGACATGCTGAGCCTGGCCTTGCAGGGCTGTGGTTAGCCGTACAGTAGTCCTGAAAGTCCAGTGTTCAACATGGATTCGTACAGTCTGTGCTTTGGTTTTAAGATTTGTACAAATGATCTCACTGAAATCAGAATCAAAGAAAGAAAGATTTATCCTCATTTTCATACCTCCCCACAAATTAATCTTTTTCCCTGTTTCACCATATTTCTTCCTTCCAGGCCTTGAATACTTAAGTTTTACAAATTCATAATCATTACACTGATAGGCTTCTGAGATACGAGTCTTTTAATTTCATGATCAATATCCTTTCCAGTTTCCTTTTTCTGGTGTTCCTACCACACTATAGAATTTCCTTGTAATAATTAATTCTTAACCTTTAAGAGACTTTGCAGTTCTCACAGCATTTTCATGCCCATTATCTTATTAACAGAATAATTTATTTAGATAGCTGTGTTCCTTCTCATGAAGAGTATCTCAGCAGAGACTCACCCAGCAAAGTGCTTAGAAGCATGAGCTCTGGAACCACAGACCCAAGTTTAATTCCTGCCATTTAATAACTGAGTGAATTCAGACAAGTAATGTAGCCTCCCAGAACCTGTATCTCTTGTCTCTACCATGTAGGTAGATAATCACAGTACCCACCCATAGTGTAGCTGTAAGGATAAAACGAGATAATCACTTGTAAAATGCTTAGCATGATGCCCAGCATAGAGTAAGGGTTCCATTAATGTCAATTATTATTGTCATTATCATTGTTACTAAAAATCGTAGATAAAGGCTTTTAATGACTGTAGGAAGTAAGAGGAAACTAACTTCATTTGACCGGATCTGACCCCCAAATCTAGCTTACACCAATCCAGTTTTCAGCCCAGAGTTCAGGAAAGAGAGGACAACATTTTAGGCAATGCCCATCACTGATTGTTTGTCCAATGGAGAGATTATGATTCCATATTGTAGAAGTAACAGCTTCACCTGGGACAGAGAGATAACTTTTGAGTTTTTACACCAGACTTGGATATAGCTGGTTAAAATTAAATCCAGATTTTTCATAGCTTAGAAATGTTTGAAACCTACTTTTCATAGTTTTCACATGGTTCTTTTTAGACTGGGTATGAGAATGAGGACAGGGGGTTCCTACTGCCAAGTTTCTCATGGGGAAGCATGTTCTTGCAGGCCCCAGCAAACTTGCTTGGTTCCAGGAGTTCAGGCCCAGGTAAGCTTTGGACAAACACCTGAGGCTCTGGGAGGCTTAATTGAGATGAGCCTGAACTTAAATGTTTTATGAGGTACGCCCATTGCTAATTTTCTTGGCCAAGTTTGAGTCTGTCTCACTCCTGCTAGCACCTGAGAAACTCAAGTCTTCACCATGGAGCCTTGATTGATTTCACCTTACTGTTTCTTTGGGCACAGTAGACCGTGTGTGTGTGTGTCCCGGTCACCCAGCGCAATCACACTGAGACCTGCAGCCTCCTATCCTTTCAACCTAGGAGTCATTACTGCCTTTGTGCAACTTGTCTGGAAGTTCCAGAAAAGCCAGGCCTCGTATCTTCTTTAGCCAAGTCCTCAAGGACAAGACCAAATTCTCTTTCAAATATAACAAGTCTGGTGAACAAGGGAACATGAAATCCAAGCATCTTAACCAAGCTTCCATGTGACTTGGGAGCAAAATAGCCTGTTTTATGAAAGAAGAAAAAATACCCCAGCTGGATAAAGCCCATGGGGTGATCTAAGAGAGAAGCCAATTACTCTGCTGAGATTTGCCATCTCTTTTTGGTTTCAACAAGCTTCTCCCCACCAAAGTTCAGGATCATCTGGAAAACTTTTTCTCAGCTACCTCCAACCTTCAGACTGTATATCCCCCAGTTTATTTTTGTTGTTGTTGTTTATATCAAGAATCGCTCATACATATGCCAACAATATTATTAGAAAACTCACACCCAGAAGGCTTGAGTGAAACAATACCTATAGGTCCATGCAATTTTCAGAATATTTTTCAGGCCACCAAGAAACAAACTGAAGAGGTACCAGCCGGTTAGATAATAGCACACTGACGTTTCACTCCTACATGTGTATTGCTGTTTGGAATGTTCTAGATGTTCTAGATCAGTTATGTTCCAGCCAGAAAGAAAAATCAAAGCTTAAGAGCTCAATGGCAAACATTCAGTATGGGAAACCATATCATAAGGTACAAAGACATTAAAGGGTATGAGGAAGCAACCCACAGGTTTGCAGCAACTAGATTCTTCTAGGGCTGGAGAGACAAAAGGATGTGGCTTTCTCAAAACTCAAAAGCCGGAGCTGTGTGGCAGCAGCATGGATGACAGAGGCTTTCTGGGTGGAGCTGGAATTCTGGAGGAGAGACAAGCATTTGCTGGAGATGCTGATCAGAGCATAACAAGAAAAGGAAAAATATCCTGGCTACTCTCTTTCTCTCGCCTTCCCACTCTAACCATTGGTTCCCATTGGCTAAAGCCAATCAGGAGCCCGTTCCTAAAGGAATGGGGGAAATATAGTTTTCAGGATTCAGTATTCCCAAGAAATAGGTCTAAAAATAGTCAGTATACAGCCAGCACACGTATGTGACCAATGCCATTATATGTAAATTTTATACTTGTTACCTAAAAGCAAAGTTACCTAAGAGCAAAGTATATTTCTTTTTTTTTTTTGAGATGGAGTCTCACTCTGTGGCCCAGGCTGGAGTGCAATGGCATGATCTTGGCTCACTGCAACCTCCACCTCCTGAGTTAAAGCAATTCTCCTGCCTCAGCCCCCTGAGTGGCTGAGATTACAGGAGCCCGCTACCACGCCTGGCTAATTTTTGTATTTTTAGTAGAGACATGATTTCACTATCTTGGCCAGGCTGGTCTTGAACTCCTGACCTCGTGGTCCACCCGTCTTGGCCTCCCAGAGTGCTGGGACTACAGGCGTGAGCCACCGTGCCCAGCCAAGCAGAGTACATTTTCAAGTGCATTAGCGTGTGTTGTCTCTATATTACTATCTTCACATGTTGTGGTAGATACTTTATTCTCATATTGTCAATACCTAGTGCATACAGTAAAGTCTCCATCAATGTTTCTGAAGAAAGAACACCAAGTCTATGAAGAGCACATTTTTAACTCGAAGGAGAGACAGCGGGAACGTAGGTGGTGAGTGGATTCCTGGGCTGACAGAAGGATTCCATGAGATGCTAGATTTGTATATGCCTCATAAGTGTAAGGCCCAGACAAACACACACTGTCAGTTCTCTTTGCACTGTGTGAGCCAGTAAAACAATCCAACATCTTCTTTTTTTCAGGGTGATGTTGACACATGTCAAATACATTAACATTCCTATTGAAATGACTCATTTATAGGGAACAGTCAGCTCAGAAAGATAGGAGGGGAAGAGTGAGAAAAGCATTTTACAATTGTTCAAGATTTTATGAGCAGTACGTCTTTTGTTTTTTGTTTGAAAGACGGCAATCATGGTATTACTGTTATCATATCATTATTTTACATCATCACGATGGTTGTTGCTGTAATTTGTATATTGCATTAACTGCAGCAACTTAGAAGTCCAAATGAGGTCACCGAGCTAGAGATGGGATGTGAATGACAACACCTCACCTGCTCGGCTGCTGTAGCTCCCCACGCTTGCCAGTTTCTCTCTCTTCCTTAGTGTGTCGAGAGTGGCGGTGCCCTAAACCTTCTGTGGCATCTGTGTGGCTCCTGCCCTGTCCTCCTTTCTCTTGCACTCTGCTGAGACCTCTGCTCACCCTCCTCAGGTGGGTGCTTATCCCACGAGGCTGAACTCGGGGGTCAGGTTTGGGGAGTTGCCCTCCCTTCCCTCCCTTCCCTTCAAAGCCTCCTCTACATAAAGTTAGAACTTTGTTGTTGATGTTGCTTGGTTGAGTTGGTTTTTGTTTTTTTTTTTAAGGAATATTTGACTGTATCTGGGGCTGTAAATGAAAGGAAACAAGAATCTATCAATTTTTGCAACTAACGGTGAGTCTGTTTAGAACACCCCCACCCTAGGCCTAGACCCCCACTTCCTCATGAGGTCTTCACAGAGCTGCCTCACTGTGTGCATTCTAAACTTCTCCATGCAGGGAGAGCAGCTTCTCTCTCTAGGCAATAATCTCAAGCGTATCTTAGTCCCAGAGTCCATGCTTACTCACCATGGGATGCAGAGGGCAGAAACTGTGCTTCCTGCATCATGTTTAAGACCGCTTTCTATCTCTGTCCTAGTATTGACCTCAATCCTGAATGATAGACAATGAGGAATTCCATTGTCTTCAAGAAAACACATCTCCTTCCCCATCGCCCACACCCACCACCCACACATACACACATAACGCTAAATAGGTGATCAGAATGTAGTTGTGTGACATCCAGGCAGTTCTCCAAGCTGAGCCACTAAATGTTCAAGAACTCTGCCCATAGATTATCAACACAATGGTTTAGGGTGGTCTTCACCCAGGATGGTCTACTTTCTGTTTTTCACCATGCCTTTTCAAGATGACAGGAGTATTCACCAGCCATCTTCTGATTATACATTATAACAGAAACACACTAATACCACCAAGGACCATCCCAGGTACACAGGCACAAGGCAAATGGAATCTCAGTGGGGAAAAAAAAAAAAAGCGCCACTTCTGTTCCACCACAAAATATTGACAATGAAAACAGAGCTATGGCTCAGTCAAACATTCCATTTTAAGTTACCAAACTTCTTCTAAAAATGTGTATTCGGTTTCATGGCTCCTTATAGGTTTTCCCCAAGGACCCTGGACAATGCTGGTTTTTTCTATGTGCACCACCAAAGGGCCCATCCAGGTAATTTTTCTCAGACAAGAAAATAGAGTACTATGTTTCCAAAGGGGTAGTTTTTAGCAGAAAACTGCTTGCAGATCTGAAATGATAGAGCTTCCAGCTTTGACAAGACCTAGGCAAGGACTTGAAAGGCAGTTTTAGTCCTGACACATATATACCACTATTGCTCAAGTCTGGTGGCTTCAACAAGTGGTTACCCTGCTCGGTAGTGACCCACTGTGGCCATTGGCCCTGTCTTCACTTGATTTACCCATCCCATGGTTCCCCACCTCCCCCTCATATGTACATTGCAAGGCCTCTGCACGTGTGATCTAACTTAGACCAGCAGCCTTCCCTGTGTTGGTCCAGATAAACATACCCCAGGAAAGTGCTCCATCAACTTGCCTGTGTGAGAAGTCCAACTGCAAATTAACCTCTCAAGCCTGGAACATTCTCTCTTGTGACATTTGATATGGCTTTCCTGCTTGAATGCTTTGGGCTTTTTGATGTTATTGGTGATGATTTTCTATATATAGCACTTCAATATCTGTGCCATCTCTCCCACCAAGAAATCACAGGATCTTCCCTTGAACTTCAGTTTCAGCTACTTGGAGAATAATTGTCTGCTTCTTAGAAACCTCTGTAACCCCTACACTGAAATCTATGTGTGCCATAAAGCTTACAGTGGAAAGAAACCCATTGCAAAGAAATCCTGAAAATTTTGTGATATTGTTTGACTGTCTTTACATGATGCAACAATAGACAGGGTTTTTAAAAAATGGATTTGTGGTAGAAAGCAAAAGGAGAGGGTGTTTTTGGAAACTGTGACTCTCCTTGAGAAACTCTTCTTCCATGCAGCCAACTCTGTTTTACTACCGTCTTGTTTCCATGGGATTGCAGCGTAGGTTTCCCTGATTTCAAAGCCTCATCTCTTTTTACATTACCACACTGCCTGCCATTTAGTTGAGCAGTTGTTTGACAGCCATGTCTTAGTTCTGTGATGCATCACTCAAAGCAAAGTTTTGAATTCTACAGTCAGTTTACCCAGAAAAACAGCCAGGAACAAACAGCCTCAAAGTAACATTCCTTCCTTCCTTCCTTTCCTTCCTTCCTTCCTTCCTTCCTTCTTTCCTTCCTTCCTTCCTTCCTTCCTTCCTTCTTTCCTTCCTTCCTTCCTCCCTCCCTTCCTCCTTCCCTTCCTGCCTTCCTGCCTTCATTTCTTTTTTCCTTTCTTCCTTATTTTCCTACTCTCTTCTTCCCTTTCTTCCATCTTTCTTTTATCCTTTTTTTCTTTATCAGTGTTGGTAATTTACCTGGGTATCTTTTAACTCCTATCAAAACTTAATTTGCTATCATCTTTTACCTAAGCACATGAAAATTAATCTTCTCACAGAAGTGGAGACATCTGTGATTCATTTCCTGCGCTTCTCCAGCTGCTGTCAAATTGCTTTCACTTCATCTGTATCCCTACCAGCCTGAGCCTGGTCTAGGAGAAACCTTCTAAATGGCCTCCACAAACCTTTTCTCTCCTTTTTCCTAGGAACCCAAAATATCAAAGGCCTTTCTAGGGAGAATGGCCATTTTCCCCAGTGTATGCCTGTTGTCCTTCAATGATTATTTCAAACATGCGCTGTAACTCTCAAAAGTGTCCTGATTTTCTGACAAATTATGCAGCCACTCAATTCCTAAGAGATCTTTCAACTTGGCTTAGACCCCAATTTCATGGCTTGGGGTAAGCAAGCTGAAGCCCTCCCTGGGATTTCCCAGAAATCTGTGTGTTCCTGAGGTTCACTCCCACTTGCTTCTTTGTGCCTCCCTGAATTTTCTTTTTCTCTCCTACCAACCTGGATACAAAATTCAGCTTGCATTGCATGACTCAAAATCTCCACTAATGTAAATCTTATAAACCTTTTTGATATACTTTAAATTTTGAGAGCGTGCTGGGAATAGCCACATCGTGGTTTATAAGCCCCTCCCAATTGATCTTTCTGGTCCTCTCCCACCTCCTGGGCTTCAACCTCCCTATCTCTCCTCAGCTCAGGAGCAATAAACACATTCCTGTCTGCCCCCTACAGAGCCTTGCTGTTCATATCAAGCCCCTAGAGGCCTCAGCTCATATCCCAAGTACTTGCCAAGAAAGTTTTCTAAATAACTTGTTCTTCCTGAAAGAAAGCCTGGTGAATTCATTTTTCATCATGTAATTAAATCTAACTACCTTTAATACATTTGATTTCATTGTGCTTATCTTGGTTGTCACTGGCATGTGGACAAGAGTAAACTTTGGCAGAAAATATGGGAGAAAAGACGAAGTGATTAAGCTTAAAAGAAATAAAAAGCATGGGACGGGAAAAAGAAGAGGAGAGGGAAAAAGAAAGAGGGAGGAAAGGAAGGAGAAAGGATGGAGGGAGGGAGAGAAGGAGGGAAGGAGGGAAGGAAGGAGGAAGAGACCCTTGGTTCCGCAGTTAAAGTGTTATCCCCCTGAACAGTGATTTTAAAACTTTTCAGTGAGTTGGTGTTCCTGGGAATGTCTGCTGAAAGTTTAGATTTATAGAGTCTCACTCAAAGACCTCGACTTGGTAAGGCTGACAAAAACCATGCTTTGAAAACTTCTGGAACACACCTAAGCTTAAGGGAGATAGCAAGATTATATGAAACCAAACACAGCTAAATCGGAGAGGATCACAATTATGTTTTCTTTCACCAATTTATTTGAACTCTATGGGGATCATCCTGTCAGTCTTGGTACCTCCTTTTAGCCTTAGAATATGAAGTCATCCTGAGTGACAAAAGTATAGAACACAAGCATTAGAATATCAAGGTCCTTTTCAAACCTGACCTTAGTTTAAACAATATACATATTAGCCTTATCCAGTATCTTTGGAAACAGACACAAAGCCAGATCATCCAGGAGAGCATTGGCCAAATTACTGGGTTGTTTGCTGAGCTTCTTTGAAAGAGCTTGTCAGGGAAATATTAAATAGTACATGGAAAGTACCTAGTATTTTGCCTGAAATCAAGTATTATTATATTGGAAAGGACAATGATTTTTCTGATGGAGACACCGAATGACAAGCTTCTCAGCACATGATGTCCAATGTATTTAAACGATGTCCTGATTATGAGGAGTGTCCCTAGTCCAGGGGGGTGACCCTGACAAAGCTGACGTTAGCTGGTTTTGAAGGGGCCATCACAAAGGCTATATGTGACCCTTGCTCTACTTTTATTCCTTCTGCAGTTGTCATCCAAGCAATTGTCCCCTGCTCCTTCATGCCCATGCTATCCCTGGCTCCCTCCCTCCTTCATTGCAGAGCTGCAATGGGGCAGATGACACAGGTGATCAGAGCTCACCAGTCAAACACTAGGAACAGAAGACCATACCCATAAAACTCAAAGAGCTAACAACACATGGGCATTAGAATAGGACTGAGAAAAAAAAACTCACAGTAAAGAGGCTGTTTTAAATTAGTCCAGTGCACATTGTGCACGTCTTGGAAAACCTTCTTGAAATGGACACTTCCTGGTCTGCCATTTTGCTGTCTGATTCTCGCCATACCCCCAATTCCATGTATAGCTCATAAACTCTTTCTTGATTTTCCCCTCTTGGCTTTCTACTTGGAGCTGGCTTCTGTGCTACATTCTTCTGTATATCTGCCCATAAAGGGGGAAAATGTGTACCCCTCAGCCAGAGAACTGAATTCTCTTTTCAGGAAAATCCAAAGACCCCCAATAGCAATGTAGTAAGTCTTCTGTTGATGCGCTTTTGTCTCCACACCTCTCTGAAGGCTCCTACAGGTTGGTTAGCTTCATTCTCCAGGAAGTAGAGAGCCTTGTAAGACCTCCCCGGGGTCCTTCAGTAGATCCCCTCTCTCAGTTCTCACAAGTATGAGAGATCACTAACTCTCATCATTTTAAGATAATAAAGTCAGGTGTTGTTCTTCATGCAAAACAGAAGTTGGGGCCAACTAGTGACTTTGTGTGACATCAGATCTGGACAACAGTTCTATAAAGGACCCGTACAAAGGTCAGCTCTCCCTGTATTCACTCCTGGTCTCCTGGTACTAAAAACAAGTTTGAGCAGGATCTATTTCACAGGACCTTGCTCACTCAGAGGCCACTGGGCAGATGACTTCATCATCTTCCATGTAGATATTAAATTTCAAAATCCCTAAGCAATCATATGGGAATACTTATTTTGAGTCTCATAATTCATTGTACATACATTCATAATCACAAAGAGAAATAAAAAAAACACTTTTTGGTGTGAACTGAGCTTGGTATGTTTTGAGCACTATCTGATTCACAAGAGTTGCTTAAAATAGATGAATGCAAAATGATGTACCCTCCAGAGGGATTTTCATACTGGCTGGCTGCATAGCTGTTTAATAAATGTGACTTGCTTTAGCATTTTTGGGGTCAGATTGAGAGGGCTCAACATATACCTATCCTCATGACATGGGCCCTCCCCTTGACCAGGAGTGTGAAAAAATGTGCCCACAACCTCCATCTTAATGTTTAACTTGCCTTGGGATCCTTCCCTCAATACTGGGGATAGTCTAACGTGACATATCTGCAATTAAAGGGTGATGTCAGTTGACACCATGCCACAGAGACCAGTTAAACATTGTTCCTTAGAAAATAAGAGCAGGATTCAATCCTAAAAAACTTTGGTAGTAGTCCAGAGACTGAGTCATTTGGCGCACTCGGAGCGTCTCAGCTAGCTGGAACATGTCAAGAAGCACAGGCTCCCTTTACACCATGGAAGCAGGAAAGCAAGAAGTAGGAAAATGAAATTTCAAAATAACATACTGTTCTAGGTGTCTACTATTTCCCTCACAATTCAGGTCTAATCTTATTCATGGCTCTCAACCCCTGGTACTGCAATTCACCACCTCTGCTGAGTGGAAAAAGTGAAGAGCTGCACGTCTATATTCTTTCCATGTTCAACACAATGTTAGGTGCTTGCATTTTTTTTTCTCGTCTTTGCTTCTTGCAAAAGAGCTGGGAATTGAAAGATTAAATCGACTTTAATTTATGGGCACCTCCCATTTTGATGGGAATACTTGGAATGTTCTATATACTTGTAAAATAAATGACTTAATGGAAACTTAAAAGTGTACCCAAGTGACTCTGTGCTCATGTTTGCTGGATTGAAATTTCATGCAAAAATAAAGATATCTAGTGTGGAAGAGAGATACTATGGCTACCCCTCTAGGGGGAGAATGCAGTTAACTTTCAACAGGAGTTTTTTTATGGCTGATGTAGCAAATTACCAAAAACTTGGTGTCTTCAAACAACAGATTTATCATCTTACAGTTCTGGAGGTCAGAAGTTTGACGTGGGTCTCACTAAAATCAAAGTGTCAGCAGGACTGCTTTCCTTTGAAGGCTCTCGGGAGAACCCATTTCTTGCCTTTTTCAGCTTCTAGAGGCTACCTGGATTCCTGGGCTCATGGCCCCTTTCTCCATCTTCAAACCAGCAATGGTGGGTTGAGTCTTTCTCACATCACATCTCTCTGTGGTTCCTCTTCTGCCCTCTCCTCCACTTTTAAAAACCTTTGTCATTAGATTGGACCTGCCTGGATAATCCGGGGTAAACTTCCTATTTTAAATTGAGTTGATTAACAACCTTAATTTCATCTGCCTTAATTCTTTGCCAAGGAAAGTCACAGGTTCTGAAGATTAGGGCATGGACGTCTTGGGAAAAGGGCACCATTCTGCCTACGTGATTTCCAACTAATCCTATGATGTAAATCCTACCAAGTAAATTCCAAATGCAAAGGAGTTCTTTTCCATCTGTTTTTCTACAAAGGAAAAACAACTGAAATTGGCTTCACACGACAATTACATGAGTAAACTTCCAGTTATAAATTTATAGTAGAAAGAGAAAGGTGTTTTCTGATAATGCATTTCGGTTAAGAGCCAAAGAGTCTTAACTAAAAATTTGCTGAAAATACTGCTATAAACAATGACTATTAAAGTTAAATAGTCATCAAGTTAAGTAAAATTCAATTTAACTTAAATATTTATTAGGAGTGAAAGCCAACATAAATGTTGAAAACTCAAATCCTTATTTCTCAACTGTCTCCTCATTTTCCCACAACGTATTTCTGGCTGTTCGGAGGTAATTTCCTAGGTTTTATTAACCTGTAATAGAAGGAGTTTACAGCTGAATCCATGCCAGAGAAAAACTCATTTGCAACCCAGTGTCACAGCATCCAGGGCCAAAGGGATTGAAAGAAAAAAAAAAAAAAAAAAAAGCATGAACTCAGAAAACCTCGTTGCCTGGAAGCTGCAACAGGGTTAGAAAAAGAGGGTCACCCCAAGAAATGTAGGTAACCTGATCCATTAGCAACATGTCAGCTTTTCTTTGCTAAAAATTTCCAAATAAATACATTAGACATTTAAAAAAATTATTAAGTGACTAATCTATGCCTAGCGTGGTTTCAGCTACTGAGAATACAGTCATGCTGTGAACAAGGAATACCAGGTGTCTCCCTTTGTGGGGTTTATATTCTTGTAGAAGGTGTCAGACAACAGAAATGTAAATGCTGAAAATAATAAAACTATTTAATTGTGAGTTTTAACAGCTAGGTCTGTCTCTGTCTCTCTCTGTCTCTCTCACACACACACACACACACACACACACACACACACGCACACACACACATGCTACTAAACCCATGGCACAAATCGAATCATTAAGGAGAATTTCATACAGGACTATTTATAAAGGTGTGAGTAGGTTCACAGTGAACAAAGGAAGGATGGTGCAGTACCCCAGAGCTAGCAATTGCAGGGAGCTGTTACCAGACCCAGGCTTAAAGGAAAGGACCACCTGATTCAAACCCAACCTTCAGAAGCAGCATGTCCTTAATCCATGGCAGCCCAGCAGGAAGGGGACTGGGGACATCATTATTCTGATTCGTACTCCTGTTGCCTGACTGCCCTCCCTCAGCTAAATCCAGCTGGAAGCCTGAGATTCAGGGAACCCACTACTGCAGTCCATAAGGATCAGCCTCCCTGGGCACAGAAGAGGGTGGGGAAAGGTGGAGACTGTATAGCTAGATGAGCAAACCAAAAACTTCCAGCACGTACTGCTATGTGGAGATGCACTGGAGTAACAAATGAGATCTGGTTGGGTATGGAATGGTGCTCTGAGATTATTTAGGCAGAGTTCAAGAAAGATTTCTTTTAGAGGGTGACATTTGAGCTGTGGCCACAAAACAAGAAGAGGCCACTAAGGTACAACAGTATGGGCAAAAAGGACCAAGCGCAAGTGGAAAGGACCTAAGGGAGGAATGAACTTGGCGTGTTGGAAAGGGAAAAAAGTTCAGTAGGGGTGTAACCTAGCCAGGTAGGAAGCAAATTATAGATAAAGTCAAAGAGATAGGTGGCAGCTATGTCAAAAAAAAAAAAAAAAAGCCTTGTCTTAGGTTGGGTCTCGCTGGAAGAAAACCACAAGATGAAGTTTTGAATACAAATAGCTATTTGGGAGGGCACAGTAAGGAGAGTGAGAAGTGAGAGAGGGAGGGGAAAGATTCCAATTAAGGGTGTGTTATTGACTGGGCTACCATGTGGGGCTCAATCCCATGGGGGCTGTCCGTAGCACATCTCACCCTGCTTCCTCTGGAGAGGAGAAGTGGGCTTCTTACTCCTCCACCCATCTCAGGCTCCTTAAGGAGCCTGAGATTAAATTTATTTATACTTCCTGGCTCTTCTGAAGAAGGCACAATCCCCAGGTGAGGAGTGGCAGGTGTTTACAGTGAGATACTGCTGGGCAGGTGTGATCAGGAAGGGTAAGTGCTGGATGACAAGGGTCGGGCACCCTCAGAGTCTGCTAAATGTCTGAAAGTCATTTGGACTTTTTCTGAGTGTGATGGAAAGCCATCAGAGGTGATGAATTATTCACATTCGCTCTCTAACTTTGCTGAGTCATTAGAGTATAGGAGTATGAATGGGTTACTTTTATTATTATTGAGATATAACTCACATACCATAAAATGTATATTTAAAGTGCACAATTCAATCCTTTTTGGTATATTCACAGAATTATGTAACTATCATCACTATTTAATTGCAGTATATTTTCATCACCCCCAAAAGGAACCCCATACCATTAA
This sequence comes from Macaca thibetana thibetana, assembly GCF_024542745.1. NCBI lineage: Eukaryota > Metazoa > Chordata > Mammalia > Primates > Cercopithecidae > Macaca > Macaca thibetana. The sequence continues at coordinate 22,788,379 of NC_065597.1, read as the reverse complement.
GTCATTCTTAAATGGTCATATGGGGAAGATGGTTAATGGTGGTCTCAGTGTCCATAAAGGAAATATTGGGAGAGAGAAAAGAGTATTGGCTCCTGAGTCAAACACCTCCGGCTTTGATTACTGTACCTCTTTCTGGCCCTGTATGGCATGTTGCTTCCTTCCCTGACCTCAGTGTTCATATCTATAAAATGGAGGTAGTACTGTCTCAGTGTTACAATTTTTCTGACAATTGCAAGCACTCTTGTGAATAAGAGTGCCTGCCCCATAGTCAGCTCTGATGCATTTTAGATACTATAATCATCACATGTTATATACAAATGTGGGTTGGGGATGTTTGCTTCAGATAGGAAGGACAGTCCTACGAGAGTGTAAAGTCCTATGCTTGGGAAGAATGCAAGAGTTAGAAACAAAAGAGTAATAACAAGTTAGGAGGGAAGTTTTGGTGAGTTGAAGGGCTGGTTTGGGATGCTGTTTGGAGTGTTGTCTTCCAGTCAAGCAGCTGAAAGACAGACAGAGAGAGATGAAGAGAAATACGGAGATAGAGTGACAGCAGCAACCCCAGGCAATGTGGAACTTGCACACTCGAGACCAGAAATTGCTGGTGACCCATGGAAGATGACCTAGCTCTGTTACAGACAAGGCGAGCTCAGACAAAGCGCTCTGGCCAGGGTGATGGGGATATGGACTGATGTTAGGAAGAGGTATGTGGTCATTCAGGGAGCCAGGCTGGGGCAGGGCATGACCCAGGAGAGAGCTAAACTCAGTACCTAGGCTGTGTACCTATCATTTATAGGCCCGCATGTATCCCCTTCCATGAGTCTAAATACATGGCTTGACCAAGGGTGATGTTGCAAATGAACTGACACTGAAGAGGGGGAAGGATATAGAACAGTGTGACAAAAGGGGTGACATCTTCTCCCCAGTGCTTTAAAAGCAAACACAAAACTCTACCCCCAAGTCAAGGAGCAAATACTATCAGTTTTTCTCACGTGCTCTGAGAGTGTTGTAATTATATCAAGCTCCCATACCTCTGACTACCACAAATAATCAATGACACTTATTTATAGTCTGTACCAACTTTATCATGGCCTGCCCATGATTCCGGGAACTTGTACAATAAATGATCCATAGTTATGAAGGGTAGCCCCATTTAGCACATGGGAATACTAAGGACAGATGTCTAATAAGTTGTCCAAATTCTAAATAGAAATGGTATTTGAACCCTGGAAGTGTAACTCCACAGCCTGAAATCTTTGACACCAATGAAATATCAAGATGGGAGTATTTATGTAAGAAGTCACAACATAACAAGGTGGACAGTGCCAAATTACCCATTTTTATGGAGACACCAAGATGTTAGACTCTCATGCACTCACATTTTCCTCCTCCTCCTCCTCCTCCTCTTCCTCCTCCTCCTCCTCCTCTTCCTCCTCCTCCTCCTCCTCCTCTTCCTCCTCTTCTTCTTCTTCTTCTTCTTCTTCTTATTCTTCTTCTTCTTCTTCTTCCTCCTCCTCCTCCTCCTCCTCCTCCTCCTCCTCCTCCTCCTCCTCCTCCTTTTGGGTTAATTCCTTCAGTATCTTAAGTACATAATATAATTCAACAACAGAAATGGAACCTAGACCATTGGATGTGGGGAGTAATAAAGATACTGAAAACAACTATCCACCCCTCCATCAGGGCCTCACAGGCTCCTCCTGGTGCATTCTGGAGCCTACAAACCAAACTAGGAAACCATTCACTTCTCAAAGCTGAAGCTCACCCTTTAAGACCTCAAAGATGAGACACAAGAATAGAGATGTTGAGCAAACGTTCAACAGTCCTGCTTTGAATGTTCCGTATACCCTAGCTGGAAGCTTTACAACACTATACCAATTTTGAGGCAAGCGGAGACAGTGAACATGTACCCCTGAGGATCTGGGGACAACACCAACTGCCATAATTTTGGCAGTTTCATCACATAATCTGACAGTCCCTGTTTCAGCTTCCAATTCTTGCAGGTTTTGCATTCATCTTCATAATGTGGCTATAAAGTTATTGTTTAACAGTGATGGTGTGGCTGGGCATGGTGGCTCACACCTGTAATCCAAGCACTTTAGGAGGCCGGGGCAGGTGGGACACCTGAGGTTGGAAGTTCGAGACCAGCCTAACCAACATGGAGAAACCCTGTCTCTACTAAAAATACAAAATTAGGCAGGCATGGTGGCACATGCCTGTAATCCCAACTACTCGGGAGGCTGAAGCAGGAGAATTGCTTGAACCCGGGAGGTGGAGGTTGCAGTGAGCCAAGATCACACCACTGCACTCCAACCTGGGCGATAGAGCAAGATTCCATCTCAAACAAAACAAAACAAACAAACAAACAAAAAAACCAATGAAGGTGCTTTTTTTCAAATGGCCTGGGATTGGGTGATGGCTCCAACAATTTCAGGTTGAATAGATCTGAAATTTAATTTATCTGTGCCTCAGTTATTCCCTCTCTATTAAATCATAGAGATGGTAAAAGAATACCTTCCGTATAATGTTGTTGTGAGAAAATAGTTAATAAATACCTGAACCCCACTAAGATCAAGGTCTGATGTATAGTAAGCATTCAGTACATGTTGTCCTTTATATATTTACCCAAGAAATAGTAAATAAATGTTCATAAAGACTTAATACTGTCCTGGGTTTTGGAGAGACAGCAATTTAAAAAAAAAAAATTGAAACAGTTAAAGAAAAAGAGTTCCTGTCTTCCTGGAGCTTGCAGTCTAGTGGTAAGAGATTATAATAATCTCAGATCTCATGATCAATTTAACAGAATGATGGTGTTTTATATATTTACTAATAAAGCAGCCAGCCTCTACCCTCTAACTTCTTGATCTTCTTTGAAGATTGATAATTTAGGATGCACACATTTTATTTTCTGCAGTCCCATACTTGCTTGCTGTCTGCCTCTGTTTAAGGAGCCAGGGGTGCTAGGGGACTTCAATGCAGAAGATAATATCTACTAAGTGCCTCAAGAGCAGGATCACGGGGCCTAGAATCAGACTGCGGTCTTCAAGTCCTCACTCTGCACTTACTAGCTATGGGACCTCAAGCAAGAATCTTGACCTCTCAGTTACCTCATTTGTAAAATGGAAACAAGAATAATGCTAATAGTAATACCTATTATATACCCCAACTTTGCTTTGATTACCAATATTAATTCATTTTGCAATCACCAACGTAATTGCAAAATGAACCAATATATGTAAAGTACTTAGAAAAGGTTTTGGCATAAAACCAGCTCTCAATGTGTATTAGCATCTACCATTTTTATTATTATTGTTTTTATTATGCATCATTATAATTACCTTTTTATATTCAATGCTAACCATGAAGTGTGTACTTAATAAATTTTTATTGAACTAAATAGAAGATGGTGCCTGGAATGGAGATACTCATGGTCTAGTGAGAAGAAAGACATGAGGATAACATACAAACATGTGAAGCAAGCTGATGAGTGCTAAGGGCGGCCTAAGAGCCAGCCAAGGCCAAGAGCACTGGTGGCACCATTTCCCTTTCCTCCACCACCATTCCTGCTTTGTTTTTTGTGCTTTTGGTGTCATATTTAAGAAACCATAACATAATCCAGGTCATAAAGATTTATATCTATGTCTCCTTCTAAGAATACTATGACTTCAGTTCTTATATTTAAGTCTTTGATCCATTTTCAGGTTTTTTGTATATGGTGTAAGGTAGAAGGTTCAAATTTATTCTTTTGTCTGTGGATGGCAAATTGTTCCAGTACCATTTGTTGAAAAGACTGTTCTTTCTCCATTGAATGATCTCAGTTACTTTGTTGAAAATCAATTGACCATGTATATTTAGGTTTGTTTCTGTATTCTCAATTCTATTCTGTTGATCTATATGTCTATCTCTGTGCTAGTACCACTAAGTTTGATTGATGTAGCTTTGTATTACATGTTAATATTAAAAGTGTGAGTCCTTCAACTTTGTTATTCATCTGGCCTTTGGCTATTCAGGGTTCCTTGCATTCCCATATGAATTTTAGGATCAACTTGCCCATTTGCGCAGAAAAAAAAAAAAAAGAAAAGCAGTTAGTTTTGATAGTAGTTATACGAAGTCTGTAGATTAATTGGGAACTAATTATCCCCAATGACTAATTATTGTCATTTTAACAATATTTTCTAGTTTTCCAGTTCACTAATATAATATGTGTTTCTATTTATTTAGGTCATCTTTGATTACTTTCAAAAGTGTGTGTGGTTTTCAGTGCATAAGTCTTGTACTTTCTTGGTTAAATTTATTCCCAAGCGTTTTATTCTTTCTGTTGCTATTGTGAATGTAATTGTTTTTGAAATGTTATTTTTGTATTGTTCATTGCTGGTGTGTAGAAGTAGAACTGATTTTTGTATATTAATCTTGTATCCTACAACTTTCCTAAACTTGTTTATTAGCTCTAATAGTGTTTTTTATAGATTCTTCAGGATTTTCTCTACATAAAATCATGTCTTCTGCTAATAGACATAGTTTTGCTTCTCATTTCAATCTGGGTGCTTATTCCTTCTTCTGACCTAACTGCTTTGACTAGAACTTCCAGTATAATATTTAACAGAAGTAGAGAGAACAGACATCAGTATACTGTTTCTAATAAATAAAATGTCCAGTCTTTCACTGTTAAGTATGACATTAGTTGTTTGTTGTTTTTTTTTTTTTTTTGAAATAGAAGCTCTTTATCAGATTGAGGAATTTTCCTTCTATTCCTAGTTTATTGTGTGCTTTCAACATGAAAGGTGATGGATCGTGTCCGATTCTTTTTCTGCATCTATTAATATGATCCTGTGGCTTTCTCTCCCTTTATTCTATAAATATAATGTATTACATCAATTGATTTTTAACAAACCTTGCATTCCTTGGATAAATTCCACTTGGTAATGATGTATAATTCTTTCAATATGCTGGTGGAGTTGGTTTGCTAGGATTTTGTTGGGATTTTTGCACTAGTGTTCACAAGGGATATTGATCTATAATTTTCTTTTATTGTGATTGTTTGTCTGACTTTGGCATCAAGGTAATACTGGCCTCAGAATAAGTTGAGAAGTGTTCCCTCTTTTTCCATTTTTTGTAAGTTGTGAGAAGAACTGATTTTTTTTTTTTTTTAATGTTTGGTAAAATTTACCATAAAGCCATGTGATCCTCAGCTTTGGATTGCTGGTTGGTTTTAATTATTGACTCAATGTATTTACTTGTTATAGGTCTATCCTGATTTTATATTTCTTCTTTCGTCAGTTTTGATAGTTGGCATGTTTCTAGAAATTTGTTATATCCAAGTTATCTAATTTGTTGGTATACAACTGTTCATAGTATTCTCTTTTAATTTTTTTTATTTCTGTAAGGTTGGTAATGATGTCCCCACTTTCATTTATTATTTTAGTCATTTGAGTTTTCCCTTTTTTCTTGACTAGTCTAGCTAAAAGTATGCCAATTTTGTTGATCTTTACAAAGAACCACCTTTTCGTGTCATTGATCAGGGTTTATTTTCGAAGGGTGGTTTTCACTTTATAATATCTGCTTGCAATTTGAGGGAGATTATACTGGTTTCTGCAATCACAAATGTACTGTTTCTTAAGGTTCAGTGTTTAAAAAGTGATCTCTATATTTGATGAATGGAGTAATACATGTATTGACTTACATAGAAAATTTTCCCCCTTTTGGTTAAATGATGTTGGCTACATTCTGACAGATGAAGCCTTGAGGAGGTAATAAGGAGAAAATATTGCTAAGGACACTGAACTGTGTTACAGTCATTTTAGTGCTTATATTTTCTGCCAAAAATAAGGTAAACCAAATATAAATATGCAAATGTAAACAATTCCTTTATGTTGTCATCTTATTCTCAAATTCTTCTTCAACTTTTTATTTTTATTTTGTTACTTTTTTTTTTTTTTTTTTTTTTTGAGATAGAGTCTTGTTCTGTCACCCAGACTGGAGTACAGTGGTGTAATCTCAGCTCACTTCAATCTCCACCTCCCGGGTTCAAGCAATTCTCCTGCCTCAGCCTCCTGAGTAGCTGGGATTACAGGTGCCTGCCACCACGCCTGGCTAATTTTTGTACTTTTAGTAGAGGTGGGGTTTCACCATGTTGATCAGACTGGTCTTGAACTCCTGACCTAGTGATCTGCCCTCCGTGGCCTCCCAAAGTGCTGGAATTACAGGTGTGAGCCACCGCTCCTGGCCAATATTTTATTCTCTATGTACAGCACCACCCTTTTTTTTTTTTTCTTTTCTTTTTTTTTTAACAGAAGGCCCATTTCATCTTATCCCACAAACCCATAGAAATCTCCCTTTGGGAAGTAAAGCCAGAAAAGAAATTCTGACAAATAGCTACATGGCCTTCTCTTTTCCAGATCTGAAACTTTACACAGCCTCTCTCCTCTGCCTCAATGACCTGATCTATATGTAGCAAATTCCTATCCGTTTTCTTACATCTTTCAGAATAGAGAAGGGTCAAGAATGCTGGACTTGTTTTTGCCAGAAGAATCGTTATGAAGAGCATAAAGCAGGTGAACCTTGATCTGCTAATTGCAGAAAAGCAAATACATGGTTTTGTGCACGAGGCAGGTCAGTCATGCGTGAGGGATGGTCTGGGCAAAGGGTTAGTGACAGGAAAAGCTGAATTGAGAACAAGACATCACAGGATAGCTCAAGATCTGAATATAAAGTCTGAAATGACCTTCATCTCCCTGCCACATACACATACATGGGTGCACGAACACGTGCCATGCGCAAGTACACATGCAGACACTCAAAGGCCTTCCTTTCAGTCACACAAAAACATGAGTACTTGTGATCTGAAACCACTTTCTTTTGTGTTTGTCTCCAAAGGAAATGGAAATGAAAGCAAAATGGAAGGACGTGAGGTCCTTATCCTTGGAGATCCTATGGAGTATCCACAGACATTCCTTGAAGAAATCAGGTGTGACGGATGCTAATGCAGAGCCTGGTGTTTAGCAAAAGTGAGTCCTACATTTCATGATTTGGATTATATGTGTGTGTGTGTTAGATTATCTACCTAGACAACTACCAACAATTCCTCCCATTCCTGGACACTCATGCCACTACTTCTATCAAGAAAAGGAGTCTTCTTCCCTTGAATCAAAGCTGTTCCTGTTATTGTTTTGACCAACACGATGCAACAGAAGTGACACTGTTTCTTGGGAACCCTGGAAGTTTTCACATTTGCCTTTTGGAATCCAGCTCTCATTGAAAGAAGCTGGATAGACTACTAAAAAAATGAGAAACAATGTGGAGAGAAAAAGTTCATTTGCTTTCTTTTAGAAGGTCTTAGGTGGTTTGACTTCTTAAAAACATGGCTTTCAATTTGAAATAAAAGTAAAATAGCTGTGTCTGTTAAGTGCTAGATAGGGATGCAACTGCACACTGGCCTGTGAAGTCATGTCTGCATAGCCTACACACAGCTTCTAGAAATAGGCTTTCAAGACTTGGTTCAAGATGCCCTTAAATGTGTCTTTGTTTTCAGGATGATGAACATAATGTTTCTTAGAGAAGCAGAAAGTCAGGGCTTGGGTCACGTGTTCATCTCTTTTAGTCTTGAATACTTCTTTGTATGGGGAGCTCATCAGCTTCCAAGGCAGAAGTTTTATGTAGAGACTACTCAAATGGAGAGTGAAGTTCTAATAGAATTCCAGCAGAGCCACAAAATCAATCCATGTCTCATGCACATTCCATTCTCTGTTCACACTAATCACTCCAAAGGAGAATTAAGGGACTAGGCAAAACTCATTAACTTTCTCAGGTCTCCTGGGTAAATGTCAAATGACTGTGAAAATGGGACTCTAGTGAAGGAGAGAATGGGGCTCTCCAGAGTCTGACTCGTTCCAGCTAGGAAGGTTGGGACTTTTAAGGAGGATCCAGGTTCCTTGACTTATTTACCCAGATTTATTCCATTCTTACTCATGCACTTGCTCATTGCATAAACATATATCTATTATCATGTGCAGGCATTGGGAAGTGTCTTTAAATATATTAATGCTCATCTTCAAAACACTCTATTGAGTAAGTATTTTTATCCCTTTTACAATAGATTCAGAGAAGAACTTTGCAATAGTCACACATTTAGCCATGGCCAGAGTAAACAATCTTACAGGGTCTTTATGTTTCAAAGGTCATGTTGACTATGTCGCCCTTGTGTTACACAAACTGACGTGAGATTGAAACATCTAGTTTCACCTGTATTATAATTTGCTTATTTTAAAAAATTTACTCACTCTTTATAAATAAATTTATTTTAAGAAACTCTGCATGGTTAGCAAGAGAAAAATTATACATTGTTTTAAATATCATAGCAGTATTACTGACCACAAATGGAAAGGAGCAATGAAAGTAAAGCTGAATTGTTGGGTTTTGGTTATATCGATAAGAGGCATTTTCAAGGGCTTGAGCCTAAAGGTTGCTCTCCCTATTATAAAGGGAAACTAGCAAGTGGTACCCAGAGATATTAGAAACATATTGACACACAGCTGAGACTTTTAGCCCCCATTATTTAAATGAGGAAGAATAAAAGAGAATTCAAAGGGCAATGAGTTCTCAGCAGGCATTAGCCTCCTTCCTTTTGTGCACCATCTAAAACCATCCCCATATCACCTTCAAGGACCTGCGGCTGTGTATGCTGTTTCTTCTCGCAAGAGTTCCTTGAAAGATCTTGAATAGACAGACAAAATCCAGACAAATGCCATGCAGTATGAAAAGTATAACGTCATCATGCTCTCCAAACCTTTTTGATCACGAACCCTTGTAATACATTTTTGAACCTATACTCTCTACATACCTTTATAGTCCCACTTTTAAAATGAATACATGTGCAATGGCATGCTAGTATTTTATGCAACTTGTAAAGTGAACAAAAGTATAAATTTTAAAAAATAAATATATTAATTTTTTTTCCAAATTACTCAAAAGAAGTTCGAGTTGTCCCATTTGGGAGACTATGGGTTAAGGGGGAAAGTGCAGGGAGCACAAAAAGAGGGTACCCAGCTCACCCAAAAGGATGAAATGGAGGCTCAGACAAGGCTCTCTGGAGGGGGGTTCACATGAAATGATCCTGGTGTCAGCAAGGTAGAGAATTCAGAACAGAAGGGGCCAGCCCAAGTGGGCATCCATATACTTATACACAGGCCACAAATGAAGGAGTAGAAAAATGAAATGGGAGAAAAGGGGGAGGAAAGAAAGCAGAATCAGTTCCTGGACAGCTTTGCAAACTGAGCTGAGCCAAGGGGCAATGGGGAGCCCTTGAAGGGTTTTAGCAGGGAACAATCCAAGCTGCGGAATATCCTTCCTCCATTCTCAAAAATGCACACATGGGTGTACAAAGCCACCCTCACCCTTATACAAACAGGGAAAAGAACGGCCTGCCTACCAAATGACTTCACAGCAGTCATTTGTACAGTCATTCAACACACGTTTATTAAGTGCCTACTATGTGCCATCTGTAATGGGTATTCAGAAGCGAACAAAACATCACAGAGCTTTCAGTGATGTGGGGAAGATAGACTAAAATCTAGCAAATAATCAAATTCATTCATAATCACATTGCAGATAGAAATAATGTGACTATGAGAGAATTGGAATAGCAATTGGCAATTGAAAAAGCAGTATCCTGAGGTAGCCTTCTCAAGGAAGGCTTCTGGGTAGGAGACAGGTAAGCCAAGATATGTGTGAATTAAAATAACCAGCCCATGAAGGGCTTGGGGAGGAGCTGTCCAGGCTCCAGGAATGTTTTAGATGAAGAGATCATGAATATACAAAATATTTGCATATGTGGGGAAACAAAGAAGCCTGGAAAGCTGAATTGGAGTGAGGGAGGATGAGAACACAGATGGTTTTATAAGATGGGCAGAGACTTGATGCCTGGGAAGCAATGGGAAGATAATGAAGGTGATCGACAGGGAGGAGTGAGTTTCGCATTACATTTTGACTTTAAAAAATGTTTTTAAAGAGATGGGGTCTTGCTACGTTGCTCAGGCTGGCCTTGAACTTCTGGACTCAAGGGATCATCGTGTCTTAACCTCCCTAGTAATTGGGACGACAGGTGTGCACCAACACTGTGCCCAGCTCACATTACATTTTGAATAGCTCCATCTGGCTGCTGGGAGGCCTGGTGATTGTTGTCGTTGATCTCCTACAGGGGAGCTTGCTTGGCAAAGGGTGGTAGTCATAAAGAGACAAGTAGACATTTGAGTAATAATATCGACAGAACTTGGTGATTATAAGAGTGAATAGAGTAGAATTTGGGAAAAGATGCAGAACTCAAGCACATGATGTCCAGAGAGCCCAACTGCATAAAACAGGGAGAGCCTCAGTCTCCAGAGAGCATGGGGGCAGGACTCTCTCATGTCACAGCAACAGTGCACCTCACTGCTTCTGGAAGGAGACAGATCTCTCAGAGGATCTGGGGTGTCCTCAAGTCCAAACTCAAAGGGTGGCTGCTTACATTTTTCTCTGTCTCCAAAAACTTATGCATGCTTGATGCTGCTCTTCAAAACAACATTGAAGAATTAAAAATTATAATGAAATCTGGAAATGTGGTACTGATCACGGGTGTTTTCTTCCTTCATCACTGGGCTCTGGAGTGACTCAGAGAGAGCTCAACGCAGGCGTGAATTATCTTTTCCATCAACACCATCGCCCATAAGGAAGCCACATCTGCAGCACTACCCACCAACCAGTTTGGGGGACCACCTGGGAAAGGGGTGGGGGGGACTCCAGTTGATTACTCAGGACAGACGACTCTTTGGTAGGAACTGCCCTCAGGAAGCTGGTCTTCAGCGTGATGTAGCCCCCAGTGTTTGTTTTTTCCTTTGTTTTCTTCTTCTTGCTTCTTCCATTGATCCTAAGTGAATAGCAGTGCTCTGAGCTCTCTCGGAGAAAAGGGAACTGGCATGTATTAAGCAAGAAAGCGCTTGCTACAACCAAGTCCCTGAGTTAGTGTCTTTACATGGCTTATCTGATCAGAGGTCCCCAGCAAAGGTTTGATGTGGGAAGTATTACCCCTGTGTTACCAACAGGAAAAATGAAGTTCGGAGATGTCAAGAGAGGTATCCAAGGGTCTTACGGCTAACAAGTGGAAAGGCCAACAAGACTACAGATAATAAAATCAACATTGTCCATTTGGATAGCTTTACCATGGGCTAAACAAGGATTTATGTGATTTACACACACCTACCTAAATAATCCTCACCCTCAGTCCTCAGGAGGAGGCAGTAAGGAGGAAAGACCCCTATGAGGAAGGTGTTCCTGTTATCCCCATAACCCGAGGTCACCCAAATAATAAGAATTGGGATTTGATTTCAGCCATTCTGGGTCTACTCTCTGCCCTAGATTTGCTCAAATTTGTACCCTTTTCATTGTACAACTTTGCACACAGAATCACTTAGAAGACAGTAATTCTAAACCCATTATGAGGACCTCAGTGGGAGTCAGGAATGAGAGATGATTAAAGAAACACTTTCTATAATGAATGTCACATGGGCACACTGCCTGGGTTTGCATGTGTTTGCATATGTCAGCCACATGTGTACATTTCAAGGGACAGATAGCATGAAGTCTTGGAGGCTTTTCATGTTCTTCTGTGTGAGCTAGAACACATGGTTGAAGCTTTCTCTCCTCAGTTCCCTCGCTGTTAAAATGAGGCTAATTTCTCCTACATGAGATAGATCCATGGAAGTGTTTTATAACATCTAGCACATAGAGGCATTCAACAGATGTCAGTCCCTTTCCCACTTCTAATTAGCGTGTCAAGAAAAGAAAAGTGGAGGAGAAAGCAATGGACACACAGAGGTTTTCTTTATGTTCAAAATGCAAACACTTACTGAAGACACAGTGCCTACAAGAGAATTCAAAATGGAGATATAAGAGAACCCAGAGGAATCAGGCAATGAGTGTGGTAAGAACAATTAGAATAGCAGAAGAAATATTATAGTGAAAGAATCTCTTATTAGTCAGATAGTAGGGAAAAAAGGGGTCTGGCCTGCCCATTTTTTTTTCTTTTTTACAGTCTGAGTATGCCTCACCAGACACACTGTAGGCCACCCACAACAAGTATAATAGGCTGTCAGGCTAAAGAGAATCCCTTCTGGGAGGGATGAGTTGGACACCCAGACTTTTGCATATTGACTTATTCAGAGTAGAGATAAACAGGGATGTAGAAAGAGAATGTCCCCAGCCTCCACTGGGGAAAACTGGCCACTGAGCAACATAGACAAGAGGAAGGGGTAAAATCCAAGTATAACATGGGAAAGAAGATACTGCAGAACACGAAACCAGGAGGGGAGAGTTTGTGATGTCCGAGATTACTGCTCAGTGTAGTATGGCCTCAGGGTAAGGACTTTGTTTCATTTGCCTCGTGTCCTCTGCTGTCCAGCAAGATGTGCACACACAGCTGGGGCTCAGTTAGTGCTGAATGAATCAGTACATATGGCAGGAGGGGAGTCATCTTGATCCATGGCCCCTGCTATCCTGCACCATGAATGCAGGGAGCCCAGAATTCCAGCAGCAAGGTGAGGGTGGAGGTGGTTGGGTGGGGGAGACAGAAACCCCCCAGTAGCCAGTGCTGTGTGCTGGAAGGAGAAGCCCTACATCTCTTTGCACTGCCCACAGGCACCCAATCAGCTGAGGGGCGAAGCCGTGTGCTCTGCACTAGAGCAGGAGAAAGGAGGAGAGGTAGCAGTGGTGGGATGTTCTCTCTCCAGGGGGGCTGAAACTGCCCAGACCCCGCTCAATCTCGTGCTGAACCAGACTATGTGGCTTTCCATCCCCTCTCCCTCCCACAAATAGATCCTTTTATTTGCCTTTCTTTTGGTTTTCTCAGAGTCAACTTGGACTCCCAGTGGTCAGTATGGGCTCACCAAGAAGTTAGTCTAACACTGTCACAGACTAGAGTTACGGCAAAGACTAAGGACCCATACTGAGTCCTCGTTATGTAGGAGACACTGTGCTAAGGGATGTACGTGTCTTCTCCAGTCTTCGTAATAACCAGAAAAGATGTTGTCCAAGTCCATGATGAATTGCATGAAGATCAGACAAGATTCACAGCTTGCTCAAGACAACCTCACTAATAAATTTGGTCTTTCTGGCTCTTAAATCTCCTCCTATAAAGCCGCGTGGGCATTCAGCCATTTTGACACTAGTTTTTGGGGCAGTGATGGGGTGATAATGATAGGGATGAGGAAGGTGACAATAATCATTTCTATTATTTTATCTTGATAATGTTGACATAATTATAGATGAGAAAACTGAGAGTCAGAGAGGTAAAGCATTTGCCCAAGATCACAGAGTTGGTAGATGAATCCTTAAAATGCACCAGAAAACTAGTTAGAATTCGCCACACTGCTGATACACAGACATAAGTACAGATTGAAGAGTGAGGGGTGATGGGTTGAGGTTTAAGGCATACAATTTTCCTCCTACACCCAACACGTTGCATTCAGACAACTTACTTGTTTTTATGCTAACCAGTAGATATGTTAGGTATGCTGTATGGCCTTACTGCAGCCATTTTTGGGGACTGTTTCCATGTCTATTTATCTTACTCCACCACCCTGGGATCTCATCATAGGGGATTGGAAGGGAATGAACAAGTCTGACCAGAGACCCAGCTTGGAGAAGATCCCTTGGTAGCAGAAAGTAAATCACAGTCATCTAATATCAGTTTTCATTTCTTATTGATCCTTTTTATTTTCCTTTTATAGAAGAGGAGCACCCCTGCAGTCTAGCTCATCAGTGGACCTTTAAAGGTTTCCTATTGATCTGTGAAACTATTGTCTCGGTCTGCATTATCCCTTTCAGAGACGCCCTTTGCTTTTGGGTCATGTTGTGTATTTAGCTTGCCTTCCCAACATGGCTTCTTTTCTGGGACATCTCCTGCCCAAGCTTACGGATTGATCTGACGTGGTGATGCTGCTGACACCTGTTTGGGGGCTCCAGGACGTCTTCAATCCTGAAAAGAATGGGGAATGTTGGTAGAGGGGTGAGGGTGTAGTGAGGACCCAATGGCCTCATTCCAAAGGAATAAAGTAAGATTAAAAACAAGAACTGTCCTTTAGTGAGCACTTTCTCCTTGCTTCAAGCTCACAACAACCAAGGGAGGAAAAGTTATACAGATGTAGAAACTGAGGCTGAGACATATGTAGTTGTTTGTGCAGACATACTCAGCTTTGAATCATTTTACCAGTAATTACCTGCATGTTGAAATAATTTGGCAAAGATTTCACAGAGCTTATCTATGAAATCCTTGTCTCTAAGATGAGAACCATGATAGAACATTCTAGAGGTGCTCTAAGGTTCCCATTAGGTGATATATCTGAGGCCCTTTATACAGTGTCCAGCACGGAGGGTGTCCCCAGTAGATACTTGATGAGTGAAAAGATACCTCTTTCAACGCATCTGCTTATAAAATTAATTTGTCTCCTCTACTCCCATCATTAGAGACAAATCCATTATTCTTTCTAAAACTAACACTTCCCATGAAGTGTAGCTTCCAGATTACTTAAACAGAAAGATATTTGAAAATAGCTAGTTTAGTGCCTGGCATATAGTAGGTGCTCAATACATGTTGGTTATTTCATTTATTCTTCCACCCCTGGCTCCTGAGAAACTGTATGACTCCTGTCTCCAGCATCCTCAAATTTCCTTATCCTTTACCTTCAGACACAATCTTCCTCTCTAACACTCTTTTTTTCCTTTCCAACTTTTATTTTAGGTTTGGGGGATACAAGTACAGGTTTGTTACATGGGTAAATTGCATGTTGCAGGGTTTTGGCATATAAATTATTTTGTCATCCATGTAATGAGCATGGTACTCAATGGTTAGTTTCTTGATCCTCATCCTTCTCCTGCTCTCCACCCTCAAGTGGGCCCTGGTATCCATTGTTCCCTTCTTTGTGTTCATGTGTACTCAATGTTTAGCTCCCACTTACAAATGAGAACATGTGGTATTTAATTTCTGTTCCAGCGTTAATTCACAAACACTCTTTATTAACCTCTCTCCCATATTTTTTTTTCAGCCGTACTCCTTGAGCCTTCATCAGCACAAGTTTTCTTCCTCGTGGCTCACTCCTTTCTTCTCAACTGCTAAGAATTGCCTCTGACTTCTCCTAAGCTCCTATTTCTTCAATGTTCTATTGACCTATTCGTTTCTTGACATTCATACTTGTCTTTCTCAGCCTCTCTCTGGCTTTTTACAATGTTCATTATCCCCTCTTCCTTAAGAAAGTGCTGTCCTCTCTTGGCTTCTGGGTCATTTCATTAGTTCATTCATTTATTCACTCCACCATTTCTGTGTGCCTTTTTGTGCTATACAAGGCACCAGATTAGACATAGCGACTATTCAAGGAGTGTTGAGATACGATGGTATACTCTGGGCTTTCTTCTCTCTTCTGCCCTTCTGCCTTCTGTCCAACCCTAAAGGATCCTTTCATCCTCCCTACAGATGTCATCTTCTCTGCAAAGACATCCTAATCATCCTTAGACTGGGACATTTGTTTCTTTTTGTCTTCACTGTTTCTATTCATTCAGCTTACTTCAATCTTTGCCTATATCCCTTGGATTGAAATTCTCCAGTTTTACCCCCAACTCGCACTGTGCATTCCTTAGAGGTATGAAATAGGCAAGGCTTGATAAGTATCTACTGAGTTCAATGGAATATTGTCAGTAACTCGTTCGCTTTCTCCCTTGCTTACTCTTTTTTGTTCTGTTCCATAAACGGAGACATGGCTTGAGAAGTTTAATCTTTGTCTCTTCAGGCTCTTTAGGTGGTTTGTTTATTATAAAACAAGCTGTAAAAGACATATTCTGTTTATTTCATTAGGGCCTTCAGCTATTATCTTGTACACAACCATACAAATAGAAACCTGCCATTATTTCTCACCTTGGCCTTCATTTTTCACGGTAGCACTCACATATGCTTTAACCAGGAATCTTCTTCACTCCAGTCAGTTGTGTCTTACATTCATTTCTCAAGGCTGCTATAACATATTATTACAAATTGGGTGGTTTAGAACAACAGAAGTTTATTCTCCTGTAGCTCTAGAGGCTGAAAGTCTGATATCAAGGTGTTGGCAGGGCCATGCTCCATCCAAAGTTTCTAGGAAACAATACATTCCATGCAACTCTCCAAGCAGCTGCTGGTGGCCAGAAATTCTTGGCATTCCTTGGCTTGTAGCCATATCACTCTGATATCTGCCCTTCTTACCTCTGTCTGTGTCTTGTGTCTTTACAAGGACACTAGTCATTGGATATATGGATTTATTACCCACCCTAAATCAATATGACTTCATCTTAATTTCATTAAATCTGCAAAGACCCTATTTACACTTAATCTCACATTCTGAGGTTCTGGGAGGACGTGAATTTTGGGAGGATGCTACTCACTCTCCAGTCTTCAATCTATCTTGCTCCCAAAATCACATTACCCAGTCACTGTGTGGTTGTATCCTTCCAGGCCTCAAAAAGCTAAAACAACTTTATATGTCCCCACTTTCTTGACCACCGTAAGCTGCCTAAGCAGTCTGTTTTCCAGTCGTAGTGCACATTAACTTTTAAGTGCTTAAAAGAATTATTACCCTGATAAACTATAAACTCCATGGGATAGAAGTCTATCTGCCCTTTTTATTCCCATTTCCAAGCATGCTGTGCAGCTTGTGTGTAGGTGTTCAACTGCTGTCTCTTGAATGAAGACACGGTGAGTTGAGCCTCAGTTTCAAGTCCTCTACCTGACTTTGAAGAGTCCTCTGTTACCTGTCACTGCACCATCTGCTCCTGTCAGCATTTGCTGAGCAAGAATTAGGTGCTCTCAATAAATACTTGTTGGTTGATTGATCAATCCATCAACCAGGTTTCCTGCTCTGAAGTATTTTTAATCTAGGTCTCCAGGGGGGTGAGGTAAGGGGCATGAGAGGGGTAAAAGATGGACAGTAGAGACACTTTATCAGCATTCTCACCTTAGAACTTCTGGGAATTGCCCAGGGTTTCAATTTGCCTGATAATCCACTTCTAGTCCTTCAAGGAGAAAGAAAAACAATGACCTTTGGAGCCATGGAATGTGAGGACCAGGACATGGACATGGAGATTCATATGAAGAATATAGTATGAATTTAGATTCACGTTTCTCTGCAGAGAATGTTGGAGAAAGGCAGAGTGCTGACTTATGTTGGAGAGATGCCAGTAACCTGTATTCTTACCTGGATCACCAATGGGTCTGTGTCAGTGAAGAAGGTTTGTGAAAGTTACACTGGAAGGCCTCACATCTTCTAATACACCCCACCTTGGTGTGACTTGCACCTGGGTCTTTAAAAAATGGTGTTCTAAGACTCTGGATGAAGTTGCCCCTAGAATGAAGGTGACACTACTGGAAGCAGCTGTTTCTGATGTAGCTGATCTTTCTGTCAGTTGGCTTCTGCAGAAAATGTTAATGTCTATCTAGGATGATTACAAAAAACAGAAAGAGCAGAGGAGAGGTTGGGGTACCAATCACTTTACTGTGGAATTCGGTCATAGGCCATCACAATTGTTACCCACACCTGAGTCAACTGCCTCCCCACCTCTACCCCAAGCTGATGTGCCCTGAAGCAATGAAGTGCAGACATCTAGTAAGGCAAAAGACATGTGCATCTACTGTTTTATTTTTCCATGATGGTTTTTCTTGTCTAAGTGTCCTAAGTCACCCATCCTCTTAGCACGTATTTTTTTCGGGGATTACAGAACTAAAGCTGGCTTTATTTTGTTTCAGTTCCCTTGCATCCATTTCAATAGAATCACTAATACCACTCATTTTCAGATTTTGTGTGCTTAATAGATTCAGAATATGAGGTCATGTGTCCAAAAAGATAATTATCATTCTGGGCAATGATTGAATGGTTTCATTGTCCTGAAAATATACTGCAGGCAAAAAGGACTTTTGTTATGGCATTACCTGATGTGTGTGTGATTCCCGAAACTTCACTGACTCAATTTGCCATTCTAGAATAACAAAAAGTTAACTTTGCTACAAGGAAAGTGGAATTTTAATAGCAGATCCATCTGTATTATCAGGAAATGCAAGCTATGCAAAAATTGTATTAACTACTAGTCTATCAGATCCTGGTGAGAGAGAGTTTATCACATGTGCCTATAAGTTACCTAATTTATTTATTTCCTAAATTCTCATCACTTGGAGCTGGAAGGATGAACAGCACCTCTCCTGGCTTTCTGTAGTAAGAACATTGGTTGACAACATTTCTTTCACAGCCTCTTTTACTTCCTGGAAGCAGAGAGGGCCCCAGCTTTGTGCTCTCCCAGTGGAATGTGGATGTGAACTAAGGTCACCATTCCCACAACTCTTTGAATCCCAAAAGGATTGACTGACACAAAGGATTCTGGGAAAGAATGTCCAGCTTCAGCCCAAAGCAGGAAATAGGAAATGCCAAGGACTAGGTGCATAGATTAAATGATGACGAGCAACCTAGAACTTTCCTTTTCAGTATTTCAACTCATCAAGGTCTGATTGCTGCTGAGCTCAACATGGACAAGCCAAGAGTGGCCCCACTTAGAAGTCTGCCTCATCTGTGTGGCTGTGTGGCTCCCATATGGCTCCAGACTTCCCACTGCTCCTGACCTAAACACAGCAGCACCCAAGACAACAGGGCACCATGGACAGGGTTTATGTTACCATCTCTGGTCAAGCATGTTTCATTCTCTATTTGCTTTCTATCTCTTCAACATCCCCTTCATCTCTCATCATCAGTCTGTGTCAATGTAGCATTAATCTTCAATAATAATCAAAGATGAGACCAATCAGTCAAAAGACTGGATGTAGAAACTCAAACTTTTGGGTGAGTGAACCTGGGTAAGTGACTGAACACCCCGCCGCACCCCCAAGCCTAAATGTCCTCCAATAGAAAACAGATAACAATACCCACCTGAAACAAGCTGTGATTCAAAATGCCTGAACCACATGCCGTATTCCAGGGGCAGGGTGGGAAAACCGCCTCTGCTGCTGGAACTTTTGAACCATGTGCTCTCATTGCAATGATAATCCAAAGTAAAATTGACGAAGCATTTTCTGCAATATCCGGAAGACCCGTTAAAGAACTGCCATTGTATTTTAATGCCGGTTGCAAACAAAGTTTGCAAGATCTAATACTAATTTGATTGGCTGTACTAGTGAAAAAAGAATAAAAGGGAAATAAAGTTAAAATGATGCACTTCTGTCAAATCAATGCCAAATAACATCATGGTGCCCAGTGTAAATGGGGAGCAATGACGGGACACGTGAGTCATCAAACCACGTGTAGGCATGGTGAATGGAAATGTACCTGTACAGCAGCGTTCAATACTGCTTTGGTGTAGTAAGTTTTGAATCAGTTTCATCAAAACTATATCATCTGTTGCATTTAAGCAAAATGTATATAGCTTTGTTTGCATTAAATGTATTAATTTATTTTGTTTTATAGTTTCTTAGCAGCAATAAGCATTGGGAGGTAAAACAGAATTTTACTTTCCAAATATTTTTTAGAAACATCATACTAAAAATATCAGATTTTTTTCTGTACTTTCAGTGGATTCTGTGCATAACTAAATTGGAGAAGCATTCTAATAACGTACTTGAACTTCTCCATAGTAAATGACCCATAGAAGATACATAAGAAATGATGAGTTTTCTTTTTGGAGGTGTGTGTAATAGTGGTGTATCTTCAGCATGGTGAAGGATAGGAAGAATAAAAAAATAATGAATAGTCATAAATCTGTCTATTCATCACTTTTTATGTGCACCTGGTAATATGCTAAGGATATTGCTTAGATTGCCTTTCTAATCTTCATAACTATTTGAAGACACAGGATATTCCCCACTGTATTACATTGCCTTCCTGCCTTCAAGGATCTGACAGTCTACTCAGGAAATGACTCACGTGTAGAAATCATTCATTTGAGGTTACGAATGTTAAATGCTAAAAGAAAGGTGTGTGAGAGATTTAAGAAGAGCGGGATCTGTCAGGGGGGGTTGTCTGGAAGGTTTCATGAATTGAGGGTCAGATATGGATTGACAGCATTGCAGGAATGTTCCGTCTGTCTCTCCAGACTCACTGTTCCCCTTCTGCACCCTCCTCTGGAACCCTGGGAAGCACCTTTCATAGATGATAGCAACAGTTTCTCTTGCCAACTACATGGCTTCCCTTTGGGCTCCACCAAAGGGACGGCATCTTCTTGTTCCATGGAAGCGTGGAAAAAAGTTTTCTCCTTCTAAAGGTCATCTTCTTCTGGAAGTCTCTTAGTGGGTTTCATAGTCAGATCACTAGTGGGACTGGATGTCTAGAACGGAGGGCCCCGTGAGGGTTCCAGAGCAGTTTCAAAATGACTTGCATGGTGTTGCTTTTCATACATTTAGCCTCTCAGCTGCATGGCAGGCAGAGGGGTATCCATTGGTGTCCCCTCAGGAAATGCAGCTTTATCATGAAAGTGTAACATGGGCACATAAGATAGCTGCCTGCCAATATCAGAAAGTTGGGTGAAATCAATCAGAGGAGAAGCCAAGCCAAGATCTTGGCAAAAGCATGAGGAGGACACAGGAGGGTGGGAAGACAGAGGTCGGGCTATTTATTCCTTGGTATCCCCCTTCTTGACAAGTTGGCTGTTCTCTCTACTGAAAGCCAGAAGCTGGGTGGGAATGTACCTCCTCAACCCCTATCCATGCTACTGTTTGTTATTTATTCCTCAAGTCCTGCCCTCACCTCAGTTACATACCCCTTTAGTAAACTCTCCTCCCACCACCCAGGTTTTGTAGGTATCTGTTTTCCTCTAGCCACTGCCTGATACACAGAGGGATGGATTCTGTGCATAACTAAATTGGAGAAGCATTCTAATAACGTACTTGAACTTATGTTCAAGTAAGTTGAACTTACTTACCTGGTATGGGACTCCATACCAGGGATCTCAGGTGGGCAGTGGGTGGGGGCTCATCTAGGCAGGTACAAGGAGTATGTTAAGGTGCAAAGGATGGTGAACACCGAATAAAAATAATAACTACTAGTATTGGCGTTTGCAAGCCCGCTTTTACCTAACTAGAAACTGGGATCTTTAGCTCCATAATTTTGAATCCTGGAGAGACCAGAGCATTGCCACTTCCACTTTCCACAAGAGGAAACAGAGTCACTGTTTAGGCCTAAGGTAGTTTAGCTATTAAATGGCAAGGTCAAAATTCAACTGAGGTTCTATCTAATTCTGTCTCTGGATGCTCATTCAGACTTCTGTCAACCTCTCAGTGACAGAAATAGTCTGATGAGAATAAGATCAATACTGGGCTCAAGTACCCAAGTAAGTATCCCAGTCTCTGTTGAGGGGACTCAAATGGAAGAAAAGACCTTATGCCCGCCTACCCTTAGATCACAAGTGTCTGCTCTCAGGCCACCCCTTAGAGGAAGGGCTAGTGGAGCCATCTCTTTTGTACAAGGGACTTCCTTGAGCTCCTTTAAAGTGTAGAAAGCATCCCACCATGTTAACTGGAATGCCCTTTCCAAGTGCAGCCAGAATCAGACTTTAGAAATTCTCTGGGCTTCTCTGAGTTAATAACTGTCCATCTTGCACCTGGCTGGCCTGCACGGCTCTGGGCCCTGAACTCTGGCCAGCAGCTATATCTGAGCTGAGGCCCACCTGCTCCTTGGAGAGCTGAAGCCTCCAGAATGAGCACACATTAATGTGATTTCCTTGTGGTTAGGATGCTGAAAAGGCCTAGTGTGGCTCTAGGAGAAAATCATGGCATCAGGCATGCAGACCTGGCAAAGGATGTGCTGGAAAACCTGGCAGTGTGACAAACTTTAAGAGAAGGGAAGAACTTGCATCAATAAAGTTTATTGCATTTTTAAATGTTTTCTTTAGATGTTTGTTATTAAATTTCTGGGAAAGATAGTACAGTTTAGTGAAGGGGGTGAAAAACACAGTCCCCCATCTTGAGTATAGCCTAGGAATTTTTTTCTGTATTTCTGTATAAATGTGTATACACATTTTTTATTGTAAAAGTGTACATCCTGTTTATTTAAAGTGGGGTCCATGGACTGGTAGCCCTGGAATCACTTGAGAGTGCACTGGAAATGTGTAATCTTGTGCTGACCCCAGATTTGTCAAATGATAGTTTTAGCAAGATCTTTAGGTGGTGGAAGGGCACATAGACTATAAAGCTGAACAGTGTGCAATGGTGTGAATGTGCCATGAATAATTTCATTAATCTCCTTTTAGCTTAAAAAAAAATGCTTTGTCTAAATTTTCATGATCACATGCTACAATATAGTGAAAAATGCTACAAAATAGTTTTTTGCATTCAACTTAGTACAAACAATGATGACGGTGATCACCATTATTACTATGATTTATTGAGTGCTAATTACATGC
Source organism: Macaca thibetana thibetana (assembly GCF_024542745.1). Classification (NCBI taxonomy): domain Eukaryota; kingdom Metazoa; phylum Chordata; class Mammalia; order Primates; family Cercopithecidae; genus Macaca; species Macaca thibetana. Next base: position 22,765,963 of record NC_065597.1, on the reverse strand, counting down.
TAGGTCCTGTGATGAAAGCTTTACAAGAATTATCTCATCTCCTCCTTATCAGGGCCTCCTACAAAGGGGCTATCTCTCATTTAGAAGTGATGTTACAGAGGCATATTTTAAATAAAGTATTTCAAATAATTATGATATTTTAAATATTGATATTACTATAACTGATGATAATGGTGATAGCCCATATTGGTCACACGCTACAGAGACTGTATTAACTGCTTTATGTTCATTTTCTAAATCTGAACTTCAAAGGCTGAAGAGGCGAGTGTTATTATTAACCCTCTTAAAATCGAGGTAAACAAGCTCAGAGGTTAAAAATCTTGTCTGAGGTCACATCTCAAGATCACAGTAGAATCCCAATCTGGACGTGGACTTGCTGGGCTCCTCCACTCTCAGTCATCATGGTTCAGGAAGAGGAATGTGCTAATTTGCTTTCAGTTCTTCAGTGCATTATTGGGACCTCACCTCTCTGTCACTGTTGAGCTCCTAAGCAGGCCATTCTTCTCCCAAATCCTTTGTGTGTGAATAGAGAAGGGGATTCACCCACCGCACTGCCTCCTTCGGGGGATGGGCTGAGAGAACAGAGGATTTGTTCCTAATCACAGATCTACACAGCAGAGCTGCAGGCATCGGAATCCTCAGACATTCAGACTGGCCAGCCCGTGTGGCAAATATCCCAGGACTTTGCAGGGAACAATGGGCAATGAACTGCAGGTGACCTGACCTGCTAATCGCTCCCTGATTACCAGCTAATCAGTGCCTTGTTTGGGACGCTGAATCCCAATTCCCTTTGGACTGGGCTGGGCCTTGGCAGACAGTCACCTGGTTAATGTGGCAGGGGCGAGGCAGAGGGTCATGTGCTCCAGTGCACGGAGTGGCCAAAGGCCGCCTTTGGGGAAGTGGTCACAGGGTCTGTCTCTCCCTCTGATCCTGGGCAACTACAACATTTGTCAACAACATGGAAGTGAAGCGAGGTGGAGAAGTAAAGGCCAGTGCCTCTTTCCTGAAGCCTATGGAAAAAAACAAATGAATTGACTTTTAAAGGCACAGAGAAAACAGAAGTGTTCTTTTTTCAGAATTTCTCAAAAGAAGATATTATATGGAAGGTTGAATTCACCACCACCAAGACCCCCACAGCTACCACCTCCATAATCAATATCATCACCACCTCATCACTGTTATCACTTCTACTGTCATGGGAACCACCACCCCACCCCCACCCTCACCACCACCACCACCTCCACCACTACCACCACCACTACCATCATCATTACCATCACCACCACCAGCAACAACCCTGCTATTTCCACCAGCACTCCACCACCACCACACCACTACCACCACAGTTGCCATCCCCTCCCTTACCATCGCCTCTATCACCACCACCACCATTACCACCACCACCATCACCATCATGATCATCATCCCTCTCCCACCACCACCACCATCACCATCATCATCACCACTGCTGCCACCATTACCACTCCCTCCCCACCATCACCACCTCCACCACCATCACCGCATCCCCACCTCCACCATCACCACCACCACCACCATCATCACCATGCCCTTCCCACACCTCCCACCAATACCATCTCCATCACCACCACTACCACCACCACCACCATCACTACTATCACCATCACCACTACTGTCACCATCACCCCACCCCCTCCTCCCATCACCACCTCCACCACCATCCCCACCTCCACCATCACCACCACCAACACCATCATCACCATGCCCTTCCCACACTTCCCACCAACACCATCTCCATCACCACCACTACCACCACCACCACCATCACTATCACCATCATCATCACCACTACTGTCACCATTACCCCACCCCCTCCCCACCATCACCACCTCCACCATCACCCCACCCCTACCTCCACCATCACCACCACCAACACCATCATCACCATGCCCTTCCCACACCTCCCATCAACACCATCTCCATCACCACCACTACCACCACCACCACCATCACTACTATCACCATCACCACTACTATCACCATCACCCCACCCCCTCCTCCCATCACCACCTCCACCACCATCACCCCATCCCCACCTCCACCATCACCACCACCAACACCATCATCACCATGCCCTTCCCACACTTCCCACCAACACCATCTCCATCACCACCACTACCACCACCACCACCATCACTATCACCATCAACATCACCACTACTGTCACCATTACCCCACCCCCTCCCCACCATCACCACCTCCACCATCACCCCACCCCCACCTCCACCATCACCACCACCAACACCATCATCACCATGCCCTTCCCACACCTCCCATCAACACCATCTCCATCACCACCACTACCACCACCACCACCATCACTACTACTATCACCATCATCATCACCACTACTGTCACCATTACCCCACCCCCTCCCCACCATCACCACCTCCACCATCACCCCACCCCCACCTCCACCATCACCACCACCAACACCATCATCACCATGCCCTTCCCACACCTCCCATCAACATCATCTCCATCACCACCACTACCACCACCACCACCATCATTACTTCTGGCCCTGCTGCCACACCACCACCACCACCATAGCTGTCACTACCACTACCAACACTGCCATCACTGCTAAACCATTGCTACCACCATTATCACTATTATCACCACCCACACCACCACCACCAGCACCACTGCTACCACCACCAACACCATCACACCACTACGAGGACCACCACCTTCACCAATTACTTATCATTATTAGTATCACCACTGCCAAGAACAATGAAAACAACACCATCACTGCTGTTCCCACCACCATAACACCACCACAATAGCTGCCACGCCTAACTCACATGGCCATATTCCAAGAAAGCAGTTTACAGTAGTATTTTTAAAACACTGATTTGAGAGTCAGACCAATTTAGGATCTATTCCAAGAAGTACTAGTTGTTTGAGTTTAAATAATTAATTAACCTTTGAAACTTAATTCCCCCAAATAAAAAAATAGAAACAGTAATAGAGCCAGCTCATAGGAATGTGGTTCAGACCAAACAGTTATCACAATGTTTGACCGGTAACTCAACGAAAGTTCACTATCTTTATTATCAGTATTTCCGCCCCAACTCCTTTTTAATACACAGCTGCTCCCCTAGCATTTTTGCTTGAAAATGGGTGAGGAAAGGACAATTTATCCCTTTATTTCTAAATCTCATGGGACCCCCTAGGCTGCCTGACATCCCTTAGAAGGGGTCTGGTCATAGCAGTATGGGTTGAAGAAAGTTTCAGATTTGGAACTCAGCTGTCTGGATTTGAATCCAGATCTGCTTTTTAAAATCTATCGGGCCTTCAAAATGTGTCTGTCCTCTCGGAGACTTCCTCTTCTAAAAAATGGGGAGTCATATCTTTTCCTTGAAGCATCTGGGGAGGATTCCATGAGATAAGATAGAGAAAAGCCCCAGGAGATGATGGGCAGAGAGTAGGTACTCAATGCATGGAGTTGACTTTGATGTGCTGATATTTCAGTTTTGAATAAATAATTATAAGGAAGTGAAAAACGTACACACTGCTCTAGAGAACCTTCTACTGGGGAATAAAATCCAGTCTTTCTCTCTTCCAGATGGAGCTGAGCCTGGCTCTCTAACCGGTTCTCTGGGTGTACTGCAAAGGTCTAATAAAAGGCACCTTTGCCCAGTTGCTTCAATTCTAGGAAGCTGTTCAATGTTTGACTGTATTTCTCCATACTCATTTGAAAACGGTTCATCAGGTTAGTTCAGTTGAATTATTGCTCCTTGGGAGTTTTCCAAACCCTGGATTTCCTTCGGAGAGAGCTAGATTCGATTCCATTCTGGGAATCCAGCTCCTTGCCCCTCTCTGTGACCCCTGGTCGCAAATGCAGTAAAAATATCCTGCCGCCTCCTGCACTGAGAGAGGAGTCCCTGGCCTCCTGCTTAGAGATGGAATCTCATCTCTTGGGAGTTTCAGAGCAAGAACGTTAGACAAGCTGTCTGTTTTCCTTCTTCATTTCTACAGTTTGGTCACCGACATTTTGGTAGCAGATAGTAGCAATAATGGGTACTCCTAAAAGTATATATATGGTAAGAAGAAGAAAGGGAAAAAATATCATTCTATCCAATCACATTTGTCTCCTCCATACCCCGTATGAAGTGTTACTCAGTAGATTTTGTTAAACAAACCACGGTGAAAGAACTTTCAGTACAATTCCATCCATGGTCACTTAGCACAGACTACATATCAGGGAGTCAAGGGAGACAGGGAAGAATTCTGAACCCACATAAACAAACTCCTTAGAATCAACTTTAGCAAATGCAGCACCTGGCTAGGGCAATTCTCGAATCTCCTAAGGAACACCAGGACAGGTAGACTGTTAGCCAGAATGTTAGACTGTTAGACTGTTAGCATGAAACACATGCAGTGTTTCATGTTCTGAGTTTTCTTTCTTGTGAAAGTCTAGATTCCACTACCCAGTGAGAAAGAAAGGATGCAGGAAAGAAAATGTATTAGCAGATTGTCCAAAAAGTCTCTTTCGAATAGTTTCAAATTTCACTCCCATCTCTACGGTCTTGAGTCTTTTGTCAGGGTGGACTGACCCTTTTAATTCTCCACCTACCTGTGGATAGAATCTAAACTCTTCTTTGTGCCAGTTGCTACATCAAAGGTTTTACTGCCATTTAATTCTCCAAGCAACCCTGATTGCTTGCCTTTTCTTATTTTTTCACCCAGTACTGCATTTTCAAAAAACTTCACATACTGCTAATTAGTGATTCCAGATAATTGTCTCTAACTACTGCATGGTAATCCATAAAGGGCAGCTCTTCAATTTACTTTCCCATTTCTGCAGCTAAGGACCCCCTGGTTGCCTCTCTGGCCCAGCAATCACAGGTCTTGGCTGCATGAAATCCTCTTAGATTCCCTCTTCTGGACCCAAGTGAGGATTCTTTGGGATATTCTGAAAGGGAACTACTGATACTAATGTACATAGATGCTCAATTTTTGTGAGTTTATTCTTTAGATCGGTTTCACTTCTATAATCCTAAGAACTGGACATGAAGAGTCGTGTGTTCTCACATCTTAGACCTGGCATTATCCAGCTTTCCCATTTTTACCAATCTGATGAGTAGAAACTTATAACTCATTGAATTTGGTTTGCTTTTCCCTGATTTTGAGCTTTGTATAATTATGTGAACCATTTGGATTTTTACCTCTGTGATTTACCTGTCATATTCTTTGCCTCTGTTTATTTTTGCTTGTTTGTTTCTTTTTTTACTTTTATTTTTATTTTTGAGATGGATTCTCGCTCTGACGCCCAGGCTGGAGTGCAGTGGTGTGATCCTGGCTCACTGCAACCTCCGCCTCCCGGGTTCAGGCAGTTCTCCTGCCTCAGCCTCCTGAGTAGCTGGGACTACAGGCACCCACCACCACACCCAGATAATTTTTGTATTTTTAGTAGAAATGGGATTTCACCATGTTGGCCAGGCTGATCTCAAATTCCTGACCTCAGGTGATCCGCCCGCCTCGGCCTGGGGGTACAGGTGTGAGCCACCGAGCCCAGCCCTTTTTTTGTTTTGTTTTGTTTTGTTTTGTTTTGTTTTGTTTTAAAGAGACAGGGTTTTACTCTGCTGCCCTGGCTGGAGTGTATGGTGTGATGCTAGTTCACTGTAGCCTTGAACTCCTGGGCTCAAGCGATCCTCCAACCTCAGCCTCCTCAAGTAGCTACGACTACAGGTGCACACCACTACATCTGGCTAATCTTTTTATTTTTATTTTTGTAGAGACTAGATTTCACTATGCAGCTCAGGCTGATTCTGACCTCCTGGTCTCAAGTAATCCTCCCACCTTGGCCTCCTGAAGTGCTAGGATTGCAGGTATGAACTGCCATACCCAGCCCTTTGCCCCGTTTCTGATGGATTTTATGATCCTTTTCTTGTTAACTTACAGGTTACTCTCATATATCCTATATTGGTTGTTAGTCAGTTGTAAATGTTGCACATATTGTGTTTCAATTTTTTAATTTTTAACTTCATCTTTACAATTTTTCATTAAAAAGAAATCCTCAACTTTGGTGTCATCAAACACTTCATTTTTTTTTTTTTTTTTTTGCTTTATATTTGGTAATTTTAGGTCTTCTTTAGAAAGTTTCTCCCCACCTCTACATTGTAAAAACACTCTTCTAAATTTTCTTTTGTTAACCATTTAAGCTTTCCTCTCATACTGGATATCATATGCATCTGGAGTCCACCTTCGTGTACTATAGAAATATAGATGTTATTGGGCCAGGCGCGGTGGCTCACGCCTGTAATCCCAGCACTTTGGGAGGCCGAGGTGGGCAGATCACAGTTCAGGAGATCGAGACCATCCTGGCTAACACGGTGAAACCCCATCTCTACTAAAAATACAAAAAAATTAGCCGGGTGCGGTGGCGGCGCCTGTAGTCCCAGCTACTCGGGAGACTGAGGCAGGAGAATGGCGTGAACCCGGGAGGCGGAACTTGCAGTGAGCCGAGATCGCGCCAGTACACCCCAGCCTGGGCGACAGAGCGAGACTCCGTCTCAAAAAAAAAAAAAAGAAAGAAAAAAATATAGATGTTATTCTTCTCCATATGGTGAACCAGTTTCTCAATACCATCTACTAAATAATCTAACCATTCCCTATGATTTTTAAACCATGTTAAACATGTTTCAAGTCCTCATTTATAAGGAGGCCTGTCTTCTAGGCCTCTGTTCTGTTCACTGGTCTCTGTTCTCAAGCCAGAAGCAGACCAATTTTACGATGATGGTTTTGTAGGAGGTCAGCATTTTGTAGGATAAGCCCCTCCTCCATATTCCTCTTCTTCACAGTTGGCCTAGCTCTCTTGGGGGACTTTACTCTTCTGTATCCATTTTAGCATTAATTTTTCTGTGTTCTACAACAATAAATTTTTTAAAACACGTCCAGCTGGAGTTTTTTGTTTTGTTTTGTTTTGTTTTTGCAATTGCATTGCGTTGCATTTTCTTTTCATCCTTTAAATAAAACAAGACGTTTTTCTTCAGGTGTTTTTCAGGTGTAAGCTGAGTCTTTGAGACATGCTCTCATTTCACATTGTAAGTCAAGGTGAAGGGTGTAACTCCAGTGAGGAACACTGGAGCTCTTCTCCAGACCAGCACTGTCCCACGGCACCCAGAGAAGCGTTAGCTTTGGTGCTGGGTTGGGATAGTTCTGTTAATGCCTGATTCCCTTCTTGAGTAATGACTCTGCTCAGGAAACTGTGCCTCAGGGCTCAGATTTCCCCCCATTTAAACTTGTGGCTTCTTGGCCTGGAGCTTGTTCCCTTCCCAAAATGTTTGTTAGTGCAGTGGCTTTTTATGGCACTTTATGGAAAAATTAAGGGGTGGGGGTGATGACCGTATTCTGCAAATCAGCCCGTCTTTAACCTTCGTTTACTGGAATTTGAGTCCTCTGCATACCTTGTTAGCAGAAAAAACTTCAAATATATTTTTTTCCATCCAAGCTCACAATTGGAATGTTCTTTACCTCTTAACTCAGGCCAGGACAAATGTGGCCCAGGTTCTGAAAAACAGCCTCTTATTTAAAAGAGTTGTACAGCAGCCTTTGCACAACATTTACGACTGCAGTTATCTACACGTGGATCTGGAGGGGGCCTGGCCTGTGAGAATCAGAAGACAGAGGCCACTTCATCCTGCAAATTGCTCAGGCGGGCAGTGTTGGTGAACTCACCCGTCACTCCCCTGAGCCCCTTTCCAGCTTTAAAATCTTTCCTGGGAAACTATTGGATTAGAAAGGAGCCCTTCAGATGGTGGCAGTTTCTCTGCTTCTGGAAAAGGGGCTTAGGAGACTTAAGATACAACCTAGTCTCAGATAAAGGGCGGGAAGTCAGAGCTATTGGCTGTGGTACTAGCAGAGGAACAAAGGCCAAAACAAGGTCTTCCAGACATGTCATGTTTTTCTTAGAACTAGGGCCTATATGACACACAAATTTGAGATTATCTCCGACATTTATCTAAAATTAACTGTGCTTTTCAAATGAAAAACATTTAGGGGAGGATCAGATAAGAAGGAGGCCTATTTATAATACTTGCCACAGGGAGGGAAAGGGAAGAGAAAAAGCAAGAGCGAGAACAAGAGTGAGAGCAAGAAAGAGAGAGAACGAGAGAGATCCTTAAAATGATACTAAACATTCTTGCGACACCATAAGCCATAACTCTGACTCTCTTTCCCTGCCTTTTATGAATAACGGAAAAGAGAACTTTTATCCTGATCCACCGTAGTTTCTTAGAGAAAATCCCGCTCCCAACTAGAATGCTGGATTTCCATCTCATTCTGGATGTAGCCGGAATTGGGTTACAATCATTCTGAACCACTGAGTGTGACACAAGTCAAAATCTTTGTTCCTAGAGATTGAGATATTAGTCAGTGATGTCTGGCTCTGAAATGGTTATTTATAGATTGGAACGACCTGGAGCAGCCAGCAGAGTGACAAATGAGGAAGAGGACAGAATCCAGCTGAAGAAGCTCCAGAAGATACCATTTGAAGTCTGAGTGCTTGAACTCGCAAAGAAAGCACGTGAGTACACACTAGCACTTGAGCTCTTCATTTTAAACAGAATAAAGAATATACTGCTAGTATTGTCATTTTACAGATAGGGAAATTGAGACTCAACAAGGCTACCTGGATAGAAAGAAAATGAGCCAGAATTTCAAGCAAGCCTGAGCTTAGAATCTACACCTTTTTTTTTTTTTTTTTTTTTTTTTTTTTTTTTTTTTTGAAACAGGGTCTTACTTCGTCACCCAGGCTGGAGTTCAGTGGTATTAGGTTGGTACAAAAGTAATTACGGTCTTTGCCGTTTAAAACTAGAGCCTGAAACTGCAATTAATTTTTCACCAACCTAATGCACTTACCAGAGCTCACTTAAGCCTTGACCTCCTGGGCTCAAGTGATTCTCCCACCTCAGCCTCCCAAGTGGCTGGGACTATAAGCAGGCATCACCCTGCCCACCTGCCCAGCTAGCTTTGTGTGTGTGTGTGTGTGTATGTGTCTGTGTGTGCGTGTAGAGACAGGGTTTTGCCATGTTGTCCAGGCTGGTCTTTAACTCCTGAGCTCAAACTATCCTTCTGCCCTGGCCTCCCAAAATTCTGGGATTACAGGCATGAGCCACTGTACCCGGCCCAGAACCTATGCTCCTAACTTCCACACCAATTGACCTTGATTCAGTCATTTTCATTTCTATAGTACTTGGCATAATTTCACTTTGCACACAGTATCTATAGATAATCATTCCAGGGCAAAGACAGAAAGATCTAGGCCTGTGTGTGTTGAGGGAGGGATGTATTCAAAAGAGAAACTCCTTGAGGACAGCAGCAACAACCGTTCAAATAAGACACCATCTATGGAGCACACAGTGTGTGACCGCCGCTGCATGCTACTGCATATAATCATCATAAGATAATTTATGTTATTACATGTGTATTACTGCATGTAATCTTCACGTGTTATTGCCTCTAACAAGTTATGTATTTACATATAGTCTCATAACTGTGTATAGAAGGCCATTTTAGAGATGGAAAACTGAGGCTCAGAAGCAGTAATTGTCTTGTTAGTCAGATTTAGCCAGGGTTTGGACTGTGAAATGCAGAGGACCACTTAATTTTCACTACACCGTAAATGCTCCTCACCACTGAGGCATGTCAAATACCAAATATCTCCAGGAACCTTAGGCTACGTCTCCATTGTTTTTGCCTTTTTCCCCCCTAGGCACAGGTTGGCAAAGAACAAATGATCCCAAACACCAAACAGCCCAGTTGGAAACATTTAACCCACATACTTTCAGACTTTCTGGCATGGACCAACCTCTTATCTTACCTTTGTTCCTGGCCAGAAAGAAATGGCATAAAAAGATGGACAGTTTTTGTAACCCCTTTGAGCTCTAAACCATGTTTCCTGTGCACATAGCAGATCGTACAGAAACCAAGCACTTCTTTTAGGCATCTATATTCTTAATGCCCTAAGTCAAGTGCCCAGATGGTTAAGACAACTGTACCAACAGAAACATTTTTTTAAAAATATCCTAACACAACATGAAGTGACCATCACGAAATCAAAGAAGCAGGCATATTTCTTAAAGGTTGAAAAGAGGTGAGTCTTTCACAAGATGCTAGCTCAAGGCCATATTTGCACAAGTATAGTCATTCCTCTAGCAAGGTTTTGTTTATCTGGCCATTAAAAAAAAATTAAAACAACTTTTACTTTCGGCTGTTTGAACAAGGACTGTTTTTCCAGCTGTGCAGTCTAAGGAGGATACAAGTGGCCTGGTTTGGTTATATTTTTTCCAGAATAGGAGGAAAGTTTCCTACACAATTCTGCTCGGGCTAAACTGCATACAGAGCAGTTTATTTATACTGTTTTCTCGCACACCTGTTTGGATATGGGCTATTTTCTGGTATTTAAACATACCATTTCTTGCCAATTGCTTTATCTTCAGAGTCCTATGGTTTGGCTGCAAATGTTTCTTATTAACTCAGAAAGAAACACCAATTCCTCCACAAACATTATTAGTGAGGACTAAGATAACTTAATTGTTACTTACTTCAAACGTGTTATCACTGAAGAACTTTATCCCAGAAATCCTTTCGAAATAAGGTAGAGGCCATTTCACTATGCTTAAAGGGAAAAAAAGGAGTAACGAAGCCTTTTTGGAAGACAATCCTTTAATAAAACATCGTTTTTCTTTAAAAAGAAATAAAAAAGCCACCTGCTTATTTTGAGCTAGTATGTTGCAACGGAAGGAAAACATTGCCATTCTAGTCTGTAATGGGCTATTTTACCCACTAAGGAAGCGCTGGGATACACAGATGGCAGCCTGAGAATTTGGGTGAAAGCCCTGACTCCACTCACATGACCTTCTCTGAATCACTTAAACTCTAGGTACTTCTCTTATTTTATCAGTAAAACGTGGGTCATAATAGCTATCTGGTAACTAGATCATTTAAATCGACCCGTAGATATTAAATAGCTATGATAGGATAAAGCTTGGTCTAGGCCCTGGGGTATGGAGATGAATGAGACAAAATCTTTATATCTAGAAATTCACAGTCCATAATCCTGTACATAGTAGGCCTCTCTTCTATGTTAGGGGAACCTGACATTTATGTGTAGATTCATTAGTAGCTAACTATAAAGTCAAAACTGAACCTGTAGAGTTGAAATCTAACTGTTTATGTGAAGGGGTTAGTTTTATCTTGCAGCTAAAAAAGCAGACTAAAATGCTAACGTAACAAACTCTATTAGTTATCAATAGCTGTGTTACAATCCATCCCCAAAGTGTAGTGGTTTAAAAAAATAGGCACTGACTGCTCACAGTTTCTGTAAGTCAGAGCCCTTGGGTCGTTCAGTTGGATGCCTCTGCCTTAAGGTCTTTCCATAGGCTGCAATTTGTTTGCTGGCCAGGGCTGCAGTCTCATCTGAAGGTTCAACTAAATGGAGATCTTCTTCCAAGCACAATCAAATAGCTGTTGGCATTATTCAGTCTTGTAGAGGCTGCTGTACTGAGCACCTTAGTTCCTGGCTGGCTGTTGGCTGGAAGGCATTCCCTCAGTTTCTTGACATGTGTGCCTCTCCATAGGGCAGTACATAAAAAGGCAGCTAGTTTCCCTGAGTAAGAGGGAGTGAGCAAAAACGAAACCACATTCTCTCTGTAACCTAATTTTAGAAGTGACATTTCATCACTTTTTCAATCATCTGTTTACCTGAAGAGAGCCAGAATATCCAGCCCACACTCACGGGGAGTAGATTACACAAAGACAGGACTATTGCGAGGCAGTGATATCTGGGGCCATCTTAGCAGCTGCTTACCATACAAATAGAAGCTACAATGGGTAAAGATCCAACAGCAGCCTCGACCTTATCTCATTATAATGGGTTTGGTTCCATAGAGTATCCACTTTCTGACACAGCAGGGCAGCCCCCTCCACATCTCCATGAGAAACTTCTGTTTCACTTGCAGGGCAAATCTTCTGAGACATAACCACAATGGCCTTCCCTGAAACCGTTTCATGGAGGTTTCTCCAAAGAGGAGCTATCTCTACACCTAGCAGCTCCCATCATATCCTGAGATGATGGCACTGGGATAACACAGCCCCAGGCCTACGGTCCTAGGAGTCTTCTTCTTTTCCTCTCCCTTCAACATGGATCTCTTTTATTTTTGAAGCCTCAGTTGTGAAATAGAAAGACTGGACAACTCTTACCACATGGAGTTGCGAGGATTAAATAAGAGAAGCAGTTAACAGAAGTGCATATTGTGTATTTCAGATTGTAGGTCCACTATAAAACTCACCCCTGCTTTCTGGATTTTAGAATGTTTCCAGAAAGACAAATAATCACTGCTCGATAACATGATTATGAGACAAATAATCCTAAGGCAGAAATATGAGCAGGGATTATATGGGCCAATCGAAATGAATGTTGGCTGTAACCTCACATCAGGAGTCTGAAAGTCTGCTATGGTGCCAGACAACCTTCAGTTGCTTGATTTTGGAGTAATGGGGAGTGGGCAAAAGGTAATGTTCCAAAGAAGGCCAGTGTGGCCAGGGCTTGGCACTGGGGGCTCAGAGCAGTAATAAATCATCAACAATTACAAAAGTATTGTCTTCAGTGTTTTAACTGGTAAGCATACAGTGAGGTGTAGAGTTTTACTGATTGCCATCAGCTCTGAGAATGGGCATGGTAGAAATACAGGGTGAAATGACCTGACTTGTTTAGAGGATTTGAGAAAATCTTCTCTGACAGAGGCTATAGCATAAAACAGGAAGATAAGTAGAGGTTATAAAGGTGAAAAGAAGGGGGAAAAGCATTTTATCACATGGGAACTTCCTGTGCAAAGACCCTGAGACTAGAGAAGGCATGACATATTCTGAGATCCGTGGACAATACGGGGACACTAGAGTAGGGAGGACAAGAGACAGACTGTGACCATTCTAAGTCATGGGAACAATTTGGACTTTGATTTTACAGGCTCCAAGGAAAACAAGCCACTGAAGGGATGTAAGCAAAGGCATGATAGTATCAGCTTTTCATTCCAAGGGATCATTCCGGCTAAAGATCGCAGCACATAATCATTGTAAGAATTATTATGAATTTTCCCTGTTTCTCATTGCCATTGCAAACAGAAAGACCCAGTTAGTTAAAGAACACATGGGCTCTGCTGCCTGCCCTCTTGGGGAACACAAATAAAGCCTCTGGACCTTTGGATTCAACCCACCAAAGTCTGGGTCCAAGTCTCCAGATTTAGTCAGGCAGCACAAATAATAGATACCCTACCCCCAATCCCTGCTGCCATGGTCTGAGTAATATTTTAAAGATACTAGCACAAATCCTAATGTTATTTAGAGGATTAAACACTTGATTGGGCCAGGCATGGTGGCTCACGCCTGTGATCCCAGCACTTTGGGAGGCCAAGGCAGGCGAATCATGAGGTCAGGAGATCAAGACTGTCCTGGCCAACATGGTGAAACCCCGTCTCTACTAAAAATACAAAAATTAGCTGGGCGTGCTGGCATGCACCTGTTGTTCCAGCTACTCTGGGCATGCTGGCACGCACCTGTTGTTCCAGCTACTCAGGAGGCTGAGGCAGGAGAATCACTTGAACCTGGCGAGAGGCAGAGGTTGCAGTGGGCTGGGATCACACCACTGCACTCAGGCCTGGCAACAGAGCGAGACTCTGAAAAAAAACTTGATTGTGTGTAATAAATCTTGACATAGCATCAATGAGGACAGGAGACAGACCTAGCATTCTTGAAGACCAATATGCCAGTCGCGTTACTTAACAATATTTTCTTTAATCTCTACAACATCTTCTTGAGGGTAGAGTTATCATACACACTTCTCAAATGATTTTAAAAAAATAAGGTTCAGAAAGATTGTAAAATCCAGGACACTAAACTAGTGAATGGATGTTTATTTCAAAGTTCATTTTCCCACTTGGAGTAGAGTTTTTCTCAGATGACATTGGTGTATAGCCCAGTTTCTCAGCCTCGGTACCATTCACATTGAGGGCTGGATACTTCCTTTTTGTGGGGAGCTATTCTACGTATTGTAGGATGTTTAGCAGCATCCCTGGCCTCTACTCACTAATGTCAGCAGCATTACCCCCAGACGTGACAACCAAAAAGATCTCCAGATATTGCCAATTGTCCCATGGGAAGAAAAATCAAGCCCTAGTTGAGAACCACTGGTACAGAATTTACTCCTCCAGTAAGGTGTTTAACTAGAGATGGCTAAAAATGGTGTATTTCACTGTGTTTGTTCATTGGCTAAATAAGGTCCCATGGCCAGAACCAACATAAATGGAGTGGGGAAATACACTCTTCCCATAGAAAAGAACTGTAGGTCATATGATAACGGGCAAGGATATATAATCCTCTTACAATACAAATAGTTGGAGAAGATAGTAAAATTACTAATTTCAGGTGTGATTCATACTATGAGAGAGTGTAGTGTGCTATGCAAATGATATCAGAGAGAAATAGATTAATCTGGATGGTCAGAGACCTCTCTGAAGAAGGGAGTTTTAAACTTAGACCCAGTGGATAAGCCATTGTTAACCACGCAAAGGACAATTGTGTATAAAGGGAGTATTTCTGGCAGAGGGACAAGCATGTGTCCCTCTATAGGAAAATGTAAGTACCTTTGATGATTTCTCCAAAAAACTTAGTGGTCTCAACCAAAAGTCCTGATTTCCATCGGTAAAATATGAAAACAAATATTATTAGTGGTGTTATTTGTTTAATATCAATTATGTGCCAGGGAGTGTGATATAAATAATATGAAGCCTTGGTCACAAGATGCTCAGTCTAGTTAGTTGGGCAATAAACACACCATTAAATTGGCAGCTAGTAAGACATATCAGAGGAATGCACCAGGAAGTAGGTGTGTTGGGAATTTGGAGACTGGCTAGATACTTGTAGCCTGGGGAAGTAGAGGAGACAGAGCTTTAGTTTAACTTGAAGGTTGGTGTATTAGTTCGTTTTCATACTGCTAATAAGGACATACCAGAGACTGGGTAATTTATAAAGGAAAGAGGTTTAATTGACTCACAGTTCAGCATGGCTAGGAAGGCCTCAGGAAACACAATCATGGTAAAAAAGGAAGCAAGTAAATTCTCCTTCATGTGGTGGCAGGAAGAAGTGCAAAGCAAACGGGAAAAAAGCCCCTTATAAAACCATCAGATCTCATGAGAACTCACTCACTATCATGAGAACTGTGTAAGACTAGCCGCCTACATGATTAAATTACCTCCCACGACACCTGGGGATTATGAGAACTATAATTCAAGATGAGATTTGGGTGGGGACACAGCCAAACCATATCAGTTAGGTAAAGATTAAAAGAATCAAGGGAAAGATGACAACATTTCTGATGTGAAAGGTAGCAAAAGCAAAGATGGGGGAATTGGGCTGGAAGGAGACCTGTGAAGCAAAGAAAGGAATCTAAGAAGGAGGAGAAAAAAATTCAATGAGAAGACCCCTGCCAGGTTTAAGCTTTAAATGCCACTCTAAATTTCAGGGTTGAAGCTGATGGGTGACAGCCAAAGGAGAAAAAGGAAGGAGACTTACCAAGTAAAAACAGTGTATTCTAGGACCTGCCTCTCAAAGCGACCGCCATGAACCACCCGCCTCAGCATGTGAGATTGCCCAACCTCAGGTGACCTGCAGAGCAATGAACAGGGAATCTCATTTTCACAGGACTTCCAGATAATTCTAGTGCTTGTCATAGTTTCAGAAACACAGCACTTGAAAATCAATTTGAATAAATTAAAATAAGAAAAGACAGCAGACAGGGAAGCAAATGAAGTGTCTTCTGCAGGCTTTTAGCATGAACTTCTAAGGATCTTGTTTGTGATTAACCAGAGATATGAGAAGAGACAAGTGATGTGAATGAAGAATCAAAAAGGCATGATACCTGCATGATTAGAGTAGATAATGCACAGACAACACAGAGAGTGGGCAACTGGAAGAAGGAGGAAGAAGAATGCCAGAACCATGATGGACGCAGGAAAGTCAAGGACAGGGTAGGGTGGAGGGCAGCTGATATGTCGAGAGAGAATAAGAAATGGCCTTTTGAACACATTGAGTAGGAATTTCCAGGACAGCCTAACCACGGAGATCTTCAAATGATGTCGTGGAAGATCCAATGGAGGGAAGGGCAGCATGCATTCTCCATGAAGGGAGGACCATTCTTTGGGTCTCCACTCTATTTTCAGTTCCTACAGCAGTAATGGGCATAGAACTGGCACTGAAAAAAAAAATAAAAATGTTAATCAACCAGGAAGGGACACGTAGAGTGATGCACAGACCACCTGCTTGCAGGTACCCTTGGGAACTTGTTATAAATGCATCTCCAGGACCCACCCAAGCCCTACTACTTCCCACTCTCTCAGCGTAGACCTTGAAATATGAACTTTTACCAAGCTAAGAGATTCTGAGACTTTCTCAAATTTGAGGCTTTCAATTATAAAGACAAAGAAATCAAAGCAAGGGAAGACTCAAGATAAAGAATTTGGATGATGTCCACCACTAGGAGAAAGAAGCATGTAATGAAGAAAGAGAAGTAAAGTGAACGCAAAAGTGGCTAAAACTGATCACAATCCATTCGGATCTTCTCGGCATTCAGTATCTCACTTTTTCTGTAATGCATTAATAGTTGTATTGGTCCACTTCTTGGGGGTAATAAGCTCCATAACTTTGCTACCTGGTAGAGAAAGCCTTATTTAACTTTCTTTTGAGCACCAAATGAAATCTACCTTTATGAAATAAGTTTGACATGCATTGATTAAGCTCTTAGTGTGTGAAAGTTGCGCTGATGTCAAGGGATATAAAAATTAGTAAGATTCAGTCCCTGCCATGGAAGCACCCATTGCCTATGTGAGAGACTCACAATAGCAGTAGCAACAACACCACCATCAGTAGTCCATGTGCTGAGAAGTGGTCAAAGGGTAGATTGTGTGAGGGTAACCAAAGCATCGCAGAGGAGTGGAGTAAGCCTCTTCAGCAACCCAGGAAGGCTTCTTGGAAGTGGCAGCACATGAAAAATAAGCAGGAATTTTCTATACAGGGAAGATAGGTACAGAGAGAAGGGTTTGGGAGAGAAAGCTGAGATCTGATCCCTGTGGTCCATATGGGTATTTACCCATGGTTACTGGGCATGATGAACACGGACAGGCAGATGAGTATAGAGAAGAGGACTTAGGATTATGGGTGGAGCCCAGCAGACTCCGCCTGTTGAGAGCCATCAAGGTGGCATATGGGTGGAGCTGGGAAGAGGGCTGCCCCTTCCTCCCACACTGCCAGGGCCTCCAGCCCAGTGCCTTGGAAGGCAGAGCCTGCAGAGAGGGAGGGAGTAAAGCAAGTCCTGGCACCCCCTCCCTGTGACTCACTCTTGGCCTTTTGAGCTCTAGCCTTTGCCGAGAAGCCAGGAGGTGCTCAGGGAAGCTGCTGGGAAGTGAGGCCTGGGCTGGCCAAAGCCACCTCTGCCCTCCTTTTCTGTTCAACACACAGGGACAGGCAGTAGACAGATGCTCCTGAGGTTCTAAGATGCCATCAATTGCAGGAGAAAGTCAAGGGACGTGCCTACCAGAGAGGCTGACCGAGGGCTGAGAGGTCAACTGTTATAGGATAGGGAAACTGAGTCTTAGTGATGAAATGGAGTTGCCAAGTCCATACAGTTAGATCTGAGCCAATTCTGCAATCATTCCCAGACCTCCCAATGTGTAGCCAGTGTCTCAAAGAGCGTCACCTTCTGTCAAATGAGAATAAATGAGGCTGACATAAGAATTCAGGCTTCAAGCTATTTTGGTTACCAGAGGCTGGTAAACTATGTCTCACAGGCCAAATCTAGACATGACTATCTATGTATTGCCCATAGCTGCTTTCAAGTTGCAGTGTCCAGTTGAGTCTTAACAACAGAGAGTATACAGTCCACAAAGCCTGAAGTATTTACTATCTGGCCCTTTGGAGAGAAAAAAAAAAAAAAAAAGTGTCAACCCCTTTTGTAACCCAATACTTCTCAGATTTTAGTGTGCCTGAGAATCTACTAGGGAACTGATATAAAATAGTTGGTGCATTTAGAGTAGGACTTAGGAATCTGAAGGTAATAAGAGTCTTAGGGATTTTGATGTAGATAACTCAAGACCACACTTTGAGAAATGAAACTTTGGCCTATCCTTGGCTCAGGGGAGGCAGGGCTGACTCTAGGAGAATCCTGGGCTTTGGGGACCAGGTCTGCAGTTCAGGCTACACCAGGTGGGATCTAAAGGCCTCTATACAGACGTCCAGAGCTCCTCCAGCTTCCACAGAGAAAAGCCCCCGGAGGCCTCTGCAGGGTTACTCACTTGGAAGGCATAGAATCCTGGCCGCAGAGGAATGACTCTCTGTTATCAGCTCTCTGGCTCTCGTGGAGGCATTTTCTCCCTGGCCCTTACCATTCTCATCTGTAAAATAAACCACTCAAATCCTATTTATTCAGATGTCTTTGTGTCCTATGGTTGCTGATCTTTTTTGTTTCATTCTTTCATTCTTTCTTTCTTTTACTTCTTTCTTTTCTTTCTTTCTCTCTTCTTTTTCTTTCTTTTTCTTTCTTTTTCTTTCCTTCTTTCTTCTTTATTTCCTTTTTTTTTTTTTTTTTTTTTTTTTTTTTTTCAGAGTCTCACTCTGTCATCTAGGCTGGAGTGCAGGGGCATGATCTCAGTGCACTGCAACCTCTGCCTCCCAGGTTCAAGTGATTCTCCTGCCTCAGCCTCCGAAGTAGCTGGGCGTACAGGTGTGTGCCACCATGCCTGGCTAATTTTTGTATTTTTAGTAGAGGTGGGGTTGTCACCATGTTGACCAGGCTGGTCTCGAACTCCTTGATCTCAAGTGACCCGCTCGCTTCAGCCTCTCAAAGTGCTGGGATTACAGACGTGAGCCACCACACCCAATCCGGTTGTTGATCTATTATAATGAATGATACACTAATGCCAATGTCGCTGACATCCCCATAACGTTGGCAGAGTACCAGGGAGTGACGATGTGACTCGGCATCTGCTTTCTAATTCCTGGTCTCAGGGGCCAACAGAGCTCATGAAAAGAGACTAAAGGGAAAGTTGTGGAAAAGGGAAAGTTTTTGAGAAAAAATGAATAACCTTCACTGCCAACAAGCGTTTATTCACATAACTAACCATTAGACAATCATCTTTTGTTGAGAACACATAATAAACCTTGTGAGTATAAAGAATTACTACTGGCTCTGCATTGAGAGGCTTATCCTACTGAAGAGCCATGATCATTTTGGCATTTACAATACCCATGGCTTTCATTTGGCTCAGTGGTTACAGAAAAAGAGAGGAATATTAATGTTTTGTGTTAATTTGAAACACTTAAATGTGTTCAATGTTATTTGTATTAGCTACAAAAATTTGTGATAACTTACACACCCAACAATAGAGGACTGGTGTTTAACTGAATGAAAAACTTTCAAACCATAGAACAGTATGCAGCCATCAAAAATTACATGTACTGTGAGGTCTCCAACACTGATGTTTTACTGACCCTGGGAACTGGATCATTCTTTGTGGCGGGGGATGTCTTGTGTATCATAGGTTGTTCAGCAGTATCCCTGGTCTTGAACCACTAGATGTCAAAAGCAAAACCCCTACTCACTCCCCCCAATTAGTTGTCACTAACTGTGACAATTTAAAATGTCTATGCACATTGTCAAATGTCCCCTGGGGGATAAAATTGCCCCCTTGTAGAGACTTATTGGTCCACAGAAAATTTTGGATCATCCTAGAAATTACATACACTAGCATAGGCAAGAAAAACAAAAAAAAAATGAAAACTGGGCATAGAGTATGATCTTCTCTATAGAAAATAATAGTAGAAGGAGGATGAGGAAAAGAGAAAAGAAAGTGGAAAATGGATAGAAAAAAATGAAAAACTTAGTGACACAGAAAGGACTGGAAGGAAATGGCCCAAAAGCTTAAAAATAGCTGCTTCCAAGTGGTGAGATGATAATCACTTGTGTTTCTATAAATGTTCTGAATATTTTGTAATGTTCTGAAGATTCTACAATAACTGCATATGATTTCAATAAACAGGAAGAACATGGAAAGGAAACAAGTTAAAATACTGAAAACTTGCACAAAGATAGACATTATTTCTGATTTATTTAGGTGTTATTTATATTAGCTACAAAAATTTGTAATAACTTATACACATCTAACAATAGAGGGCTGGTGTTTAACTAAATAAAATACTTTTGGCCGAGGTGGGTGGATCATGAAGTCAGGAGTTCGAGACCAGCCTGGCCAATATGGTGAAATCTCATGTCTACTAAAAATACAAAAAGTAGCCAGGCATGGTGGTGCATGCCTATAGTCCCAGCTACTTGGGAGGCTGAGACGGGATAATTGCTTGAACACAGAAGGCGGAGGTTGCAGTGAACTGAGATCCCACCACTGCCCTCTAGCTTGAGGGACAGAGCGAAATTCTGTCTCAAAAAAAAACAAACAAACAAAAACCTTTCAAACCATAGAATTATATGCAGCCATCAAAAATTACATCTACAGTGATGTCTCTCAACATTACCATTTTATTGACATTGGGAACTAGATAATGCTTTGTGGCCAGGGTGGCCATGTGTACCCAAGTTAAAATACTGAGAACATGCACAAAGACAGATACTATTTCTGATTTATTTATTGGATATTTATATTAGCTACAAAAATTTGTAATAACTTACACATCCAAAAATAAATGTAGACTGAACCACTAAAATCCTATTTATTCAGATATCTTTGGACTTCACATTTCTGAAAATTGCATCTCCGTTCAGATCTATCTGGGACAGGCTGTTATGGGCCCGTGTCTGTACTGTGGAGTCTCACCGGCCAGCAGGACATCTTATGGTTCTACTCACAGGGAAGTTTTAAACTGAGACCCACAGGATAAGCCACTGTTAACCAGGCAAAGGACACCTGTGCATAAAGGGAGTATTTCAGGCAGAGGGACTAGCATTTGTGTGGGAAGATGTAAGTACCTTTGATGATTTCTCCAAAAAACCTAGTGGTCTCAACCAAAAGCCCCTATTTCCATCAATAAAATATGAAAACCACTATTATTAGTGGTGTTATTTGTTTAATATTAATTGTGTGCCAGGTAGTGTGATATAAATAATAAGCAGTCTTGGCCACAAGATACAGTCTAGTTAGTTGGCAGTAAACACACCATTAAATTGGCAGCTAATAAGACATACAGAAAGTTGGTGTATTAGTTCTAGTCACAGGGGAGTTTTCCCTATCCTCAACTTACAGTGGGTTTGAATAAAGTCACATTGATCTTGATATAAACTTTTGCTCTTTCATCTCTATTGACATATCATAGAGACCCTAAACCTTTCTAGAATTTGCCCCAGTAATTTCTGAGAGGCTTCAGGGGATGTCCTATGGGATCATCAAGTTGTCCTTGGGACTCTGCCTAAATGCTGTTGATGATCTTTGTCCAGAAAGACATTGGAAGATGGCATCTAACCCACAATGTTGTTGCCTGTTCATGCTCATGTCTGTACCAATGCTGCCTCCTCCAGCTGCTCCTGGGGCAGGTAGGCCCTGAGATGCCACATTACTTTATGTCCCAAAGCTCTCATGCTTCACTGCCTGGGCCAGCTGGTAGAAAAACAAAACAAAAACTCTGATTCTGACTCTACTATCTTCATCCATAATTCTTGAGCTCTGTATCAGAAACTGACAAGTATTTTTTACTCTAAAGGGCCAGATATTTCTGTCTGTGTGCACTACATGGTTTCTGTTTCAGTTATTTAACTCTGCCATTGTAGCAAGAAAGTTAGCACAGGCAATACATACAAAAATGCTCATGAGTGTGTTCCAATAAAACTTGATTTATAAGCTGGGCACAGTGGTGGATGCCTGTATTCCTAGCTACTCAGGAGATTGAAGAGGGAGGATTGCTTGAGCCCAGAAGTTCAAGAACAGCTTGGGCAACATAGTGAGACCCTGTCTCAAAAGATTAAGAAACAAAACAACTTTATTCCCAGACTTTCAAACTTGAATTTCATAGAAATCTTTTCCTGTCATGAAATTGTATTCTTTTTAAAAATGTCTAATCATTTAAAAATGCAAAAGCAATGATTCACTCAAAGGTCAAAGTTTTTAAGTGTTAGGTGTCAGGCTAGACTTGGCCTGAGGAACGTAGTATAGTAGCCCCTGCTCTAATGCAAGGGAAGAAGCCAGAAGGAAGACCAAAAGGGGAATTTGGATAGGACTTGGTGGGAAGAGTGAAGCAGAAAGATAGCATGGTTCATTGGTTCATGTGTTCATTCATGCAATGACAATTATTGAGAACCTACTATATAGGTGTCAGGTGCTCAATGAAGTGCTAGGGTCAGAGTAGTGAAAAAGACAGCAAAGGACCCAGTGCTCACCAAGCTTACTATCTATCAGGAAAAACAGACTTTGAATCAACATTTAAAACTGCGCTGGCCAGATGCAGTGGCTCACGCTTGTAACCCCAGTACTTTGGGAGGCCGAGGTGGGCAGAGCACAAGGTCAGGAGATGGAGACCATCCTGGCTAACACGGTGAAACCCTATCTCTACTAAAAATACAAAAAATTAGCCAGGCGTGGTTGTAGTCGGCTGCAGTCCCAGCTACTTGGGAGGCTAAGGCAGGAGAATGGCGTAAACCCAGGAGGTGGAGCTTGCAGTGAGCCAAGATTGCTCCACTGCACTCCAGCCTGGGTAACAGAGTGAGACTCCATCTCAAAAACAAACAAACAAACAAACAAACACCAAAAAACTGTGCTAAGTGCTGTGAACAATTCCAGGAGTCCAAGAAAACATATGTGAGGGAGAATAAAGGAGAGGTATTAGTTGTCTATCACAACATAATAAATTACCATGAAGTTAATGTCTTAAAATAACACACATTTATTATCTCCCAGTGTCTGTAGGTTGAGAATCCAAGTACAGCTTAACTGGGTCCTCTGCTCAGGGTTTCACAAGGCAGCAAACAAGGTGTCCATTGAGCTGCATTCTCATCTGAAGGCTTAAATGGGGGAAATTTTCACTTCCAAGCTCTTTTGAGTTGTTGGCAGAATCGATTTTCTTGTGGTGGTAAAATTGGAGGTATTGGCCTTTTTTGGCCACTGACTGGAGGGAACCCATAGGCCCCCAGGGCAGCCCACAGTTCCTTGCCCCCAGGGACTTCTCCATCATGACTATGGCCACTTACGTCATCAAGACCACAAGGAAAGTCTCTCTTTAGGAAGACCCAGTGTCTCTCTCAAAGACTTTTACCTGATTTAGTCAGGCCCAGAATGGCAGAATAGTCTTTTAATTAACTAAAAATTGACTTATTTTGGAGCTTAATTATATCTACAAAACCTTTTCCCTTTGCTGTATTCTGTTGGCCAGAGGCAAAGTACAGGTCTCACCCAACTCAAGAAGAGGGGATTACGCAGACTCTGAATATGAGGGCTGGAATCACAGGACCACCCTAAGGTCTGCTCACCACAGGAAGGGAAGATTTTTCATGGAAAGCAGTATTTCTTTGGGACTGATAGATGAATATGATCTAGCTAGGTGAAGCCTAGAGGGAACAGAGTTCTGGGAGGAGCAAACAGTGTGCACAAAGACCCTGAGGAAAAATGGCAATTTTGCAGAGCTGTAAAAAAACCAGTTTAGTAGAATGGCTCTCATTTCTGGCTGTATATATCACCTGAAGAACCACAAAAATAGTTGTTTTTAATAACTACTTTAAACCAATAAAATTGTAAAGTTCTTGGCCTAGGGTTTGGCAACCATCTTTTAAAATTTTTCTCCCTAATTGTCTCTGGGTTGGACAGGGGTTAGGGGCTGCCCAGATATTGGGAACAGAGAGATAAGCAACATTTCTGTTGGCTCAGATCAAAAATTGCTCAGTGAGATTTCTCAAAGAATGTAAAACAGAACTACAACTCAACCCAGCAATCTCATTACTGAGTAGATAGCCAAAAGAAAATAAATTATTCTACCAAAAATACACATGCACATGTATGTTCATCACAACACTATTGAAAATAGCAAAGGTGTGGAATCAACCTCGGTGCCCCTCAGTGGTGTACTGGAAAAAGAAAATATGGTATGTAACATATGGAATACTATGTAACCATAAGAAAGAATGAAATCATGTCCTTTACAGCAATACGGTTGTAGTCAGAGGCCATTATCCCAAGCGAATTAATGCAGGAACAGAAAAATAAATATCACATGTTGCCACTTTTAGGTGGGGGCTAAACACTGGGTACTCATAGACATAAAGATAAGAACGATGGACACTGGGGACCACTAGAGGAGGAAGGAAGGGAGGGGGCAAGGGTTGAAAAACTCACTATAGAGTATTATCCTCACTATCTGGGTGATGAGATCAACTGTATCCTAAACCTTGGCATCACACAATATAACCAGAAAACAAACCTGCACATGGACCCTCTGAATCTCAAGGAAAGTTGAAATTGGTTTTTCTTCTTTTTTCTTTCTTTCTTTTTTTTTTTTTTTTTTTTTGAGACGGAGTCTCGCGCTGTCGCCCAGGCTGGACTGCAGTGGCCGGATCTCGGCTCACTGCAAGCTCCGCCTCCCGGGTTCACGCCATTCTCCTGCCTCAGCCTTCCGAGTAGCTGGGACCACAGGCTCCTGCCACGGCGCCCGGCTAGTTTTTGTATTTTTTAGTAGAGACGGGGTGTCACCGTGTTAGCCAGGATGGTCTCGATCTCCTGACCTCGTGATCCACCCGTCTCGGCCTCCTAAAGTGCTGGGATTACAGGCTTGAGCCACTGCGCCCGGCCGTTTTTTTTTTTTTTTTCTTTTAAAGAAAAAAAAAAAAATTGCTCAGTTAGAAGATGCAAAGAATAGCTCCTTGCTGTTTTCAAAATGCAGACATCATTTAAATGTTCATTTAAGGAAATCAAATTCATGTTATTTAGAAAGCAATATTTTCTTTGGACCAACAAAGCTAGACTTTAATTGGAGACATGCAGCACAAGTTTTGGCAGTGTTGCCCAAGGTGCTCTCCATTATGGCGGTCTCTGTTTTAAAAAATATACAGTCAAGCCAGGCACAGTGGCTCACACCTGTAATCCCAGCACTTTGGGAGGCCAAGGCATCAGGATTGCCTGAGCTCAGGAGTTCGAGACCAGCCTGGGCAACATGGTAAAACTCTGTCTCTACTAAAATACAAAAAATTAGCCAGGCATGGTGGCGTGCACCTGTAGACCCAGCTACTTGGAAGGCTGAGGCAGGAGAACTGATTGAACCCAGGAGGCGGAGGTTGCAGTGAGCTGAGGTCTCACCACTGCACTCTAGCCTGGACAACAGAGTGAGACTCCATTTCATATATATATATATATATATCTCCAATCAAAATGTACTCAGGTTTTAGTTAAGTCTGCATTTGATTCAAGAAGGCTTGTTGGAGACAAAAGATTCAAAAGCAACTTGCAAATGAAACTTTGATTTCAAAGCAATTAGTATGTATCACTCACTGGCTGTGTGTCAAGTACTTCACTGAGAATCTTTGTGTAGAATACTGTATTTAACACACATAATAGCACAACAACAGGACAAAGGAGATATTGCCATTCCTACTTCACAGGCAAAGAGGACAAGGCTCAAAAAGTAACTTGTGCCAGGCAAGGTATCAGATGGGAGGGTTCAGAAGTTTTGGAAATGGACAATGTTGATGTTCTTCAAATCCTGGGCCCCTTTTTCATGGCCTTTGTAACCTAGAGAAGCTATTCAGTCCCTTTAGTCAAAAATCTTCATTTGTTAAATAGACAGCAATAATACCAACCTCCTAGCATTGCTGGGAGGACGAACAAGACAATCTTTACAGTCCTGGGAAGAAGAGGTGAGTTCTGTTTCTTAATATTCTTCTGACCTACACCTACACCAGGTCATAATAAACAAATTCAGGATGCCTACCCCACCTTCTCAATTCCAAGTCCAGTGGACTTTGCGTTGAGTAAAAGGAGAAGTACATACTCTTTAGCAGTTTTCTAGAACAGAATTTTCTCACCCAGGTAAAAAGGAAGATGATTATTTAAGTACCCCCTGAAGTGGAAATACATTTAATTTTTCTGATCCCTAAACATTTTATTTAGAAATCGAGCAATCTCACAGATTTAAGGTAAACAATCAACTAGATGTTTCTTTGTCTGTCTTTTATGAATTCTTCTGTGAGACTCAGATTTTTCACAATGAGTTAAGATAATGACAACTAGTGGGTTTTTTGCTTATTAGTTTGAGACAGGGCCTCACTCTGTGACCCAGGTTGGAGTTTAGTGGTGCAATCATGGCTCACTACAGCCTCAACCTCCCAGGATCAAGTGATCCTCCTGCCTCAGCCTCCCTAGTAGGTGGGACTACAGGTGGTTGCAATCACACCTGGCCAATTTTTTTTTTTTTTTTTTTTGTAGAGACAATGTCTCACTATGTTGCCCAGGTTGTCTCAAACTCCTGGGCTCAAGTGATCATGATCCATACGCCCTGGGCTTCCTAAAGTGCTGGGATTACAGACATGAACCACTGCACCCAGTGATGCCTACTTGTAAATATTTTTGCAGCTCTCTAAAGTCCAATGCTCGTGCAGCTCTGACTTAGCATGCTGTCTGGATCTTTGTAGTTGCTCAGTAAAGAGTCTCTGTTAATACAAGGACCAAAGAATAAAGAGGGCATCAAGGAAAGTGGTGAAGGAGATTGTCACCAAATTATTTACTGAACCATTCCACTCATTAGTCCTTAAAAAGATGACTACTTTGATTCTCCTTATCTAGCACCCCCCTGCATGATATGAAAAGATGTTAAACATAGTGAGACACTGCATTATATAAATAACACACACTCTAAGGTTTCAGCTCACAGTTTATTTTAGGTCTCATTCTGCAGGTGCTTGGCATCCAGGGTCAGGTATACTGAAAACCATTATCCTTTCTTTATGAGGCTGGAAAGTGTCATAGACGAAGGCCTGTCACAATCAATATTAAATTGTCTGTTCACTCAAGCCTGGAGTACATTCTGAGGTTATGTTGCATATCACTAGCCCATGACCAAAGACAGCCAAGCTCAACCCTCCCTGGGCCCCCTACCAGACCCAGAAGATTCACAGTTTTGCAATTTGAATGGCCCAAGGTCTCTGGGCCATTGTATAGACTGAGTTTCCAACCCTGAATTCCCCCTTTTGACTCCGGTGCTATATTGGGAAAGTTATCTTCTAGACAAGCAAATAAAAAGAAGGCCCCTTGACTCCTAAGGGTCATTTCCAAATGCATGTGCAATGCTCCAAGAGCAATGGAAAACAGCTGTGGAATCCAGCTGCTGCTCTGAGTAGTAAGAGGGAAACCGCCAGGCTTGCGTGGACTCCCTTTGGTAGCCACGTATCTCAAGTGGCTTTTGTTTTTTGAATGATAAGATAGTGTATGTGCTTCTCATTTTTTAAAATTCCATGTCATCCGCTGCACCAGCAGAAGCCCTGGCAATCTAAACTCTAAAGGACAGCTCAGTGCGCCCAGAATTTGAGCCAGTGTTAGGAACATTGCCAAAGGATCTTTGTGGGTTTCTCATAAATTGGAGTGCACAGATGATGCTGAAAAAAAGAAAAACAGATAATCCAAACTACCCACGATAGAACAACAACAAAAAGTCTTTTAAGATTCCAGAAAAAAACCTTCATAGTTAGATTTTATTTTTTCAAAGAAATATGAAAGAAAATGTCTTCTTCATTTCTTAGAACAGAAATGATTGCAAGCAAGGTATAGAAGAAACTGAAAACATGTTTTGCTTAGTGAGTATGCCAACTGTTGGCAAGAAAGGAAGAGGAAGGAAAGGAAAGGAAAGGAGAAGGAAGTGAGAGCAAGCAAGAAAGAGAGAAAGAAAGAAGAGAGAAAGAAGAAGAAAGAAAGAAGAAAAGAAAGAAGAAGGAAAGACAGGAAGAAGGAAGGAAGAAAGAAGAAAAAGAAAGAAAGAAAGAAAAAAGAAAGAAAAGAAAGAAAGAAAGAAAGAAAGAAAAAGAAAAAAGAAGAGAAAAAGAGAAAGAAAGAAAAAAAAGAAAGAAAGAAAAAGAAAGAAAGAAAGAAAGAAAGAAAAAAGAAAGAAAGAAAGAAAAAAGAAAGAAAGAAAGGAAGAAAGGAAGGAAGGAAGGAAGGAGAAGAAAGAGGAAGGAAGGAAGGAGAAAGAAGGAAAGAAAGAAAGAAAAGAAGGAGAGAAAGAGGGAGGGAGAGAGGGAGGGAGGAAGGAAGGAAGGAAGGAAGGGAGGGAGGAAGGAAGGAGAAAGAAAGAAAGGAAAGAAAGGAAAGAAAGAGAAAGGAAGAAAGAAAAAGAAAGAGGAAGGAAGGAAGGAGAAAGAAGGAAAGAAAGAAAGAGAAAAAGAAAAGAAAGAAAGAGAGAGAAAGAGGGAGGGAGAGAGGAAGGGAGGGAAGAAGGAAGGAAGGAAGAAGGAAGGAAGGAAGGAAGGAAGGAAGGAAGGAAGGAAAAGGAAAAAAGGTAGGGAGGCAGGGAAGAAAGAAGAAAAGGAGAGAAAAAATTAGGCAGGAAGAAAGGGAAGAGGAAAGGAGGGAGAGAGGGAAGAAGTGGAGCTACCTCCTCCATTAGGTAGAAGAGGCCCAATATTTAGGAACTGCGATACTTTTAGGGGTCCACATCAATGTCATAACTTTATTTTTGTTTAAAATCAGAAGAAAAAAGTGAATATAACAACAAATATATACTATTGAATTCTGCGTGTATCATATTTATTCATATACCAATGCAGTCATAAAATGTAGTTTTTAAATTTATTTAATGGAGAAAGTGGCCCATAAAAGTGTCCAGGGCCTACAAAAGTAGGAACAGTCTCAGGAAGGAGGAAAGGGGAGGGGAGAAGATAGGAGGGAAGTGAGGGCAACAAAAGAAGAAAAGCTGGAAGGGAAATACGGTAAGATTGTGAGATTTTGTGCTTGGTAATAATGGTTGCTGAGGATTCTTCCAGTGGTAGCTTCTAGATGATTATCCGGTTAGAGAACCTGGTTTGGAGACTTGGATACCATTACTGAAAGTTGTATTTTAACTTTCTGGTGATCATTAATGCACTGGGGAAATAGTAACAGAAGCAATAAGTTACTTTAATTCGTCCCATGTTTCCTGGTCTGTATTGTAGCACAGTTGTGGCCTTAGATTACCTGAACCCTTTAAGTCATATTTATGATCTTTAAACTTTAGCGAAGCTGAGGACAAAGGAAAATCTTCACCCTCAGAGGAACAGATGTCATTTTTTCTAATATTGTAAATTACTGGGTCAATGCTTCTTTTCCTGAGTAAGGGACGGTTGTAAGTTAAGGAACTTATGAAAGCTCTGGCCTTCCTAGGCATCTCTCATCCTTTGACACTTTTTTAATTTTCATTTTCAAAATCCTTAGTCCAAGTAATCACTGCCAAGCCTGGCCTCCCCTCTTCCACTTGCAGAGGAGGCCCCATGAATTCTCTGGAAAACTGTTTCTCTGGGGACCATCTAGACCTTTACAGACTGAATGCAGCAAAGAAGAATTTACTATAAGAATGTGTCCTTGTAAGTTGGACCAGAGTACAAAATATTACCATGAAACTCAGCTGAACCATTTGATTCACTGGGCAATATTTAGGTAAGTTGCTCTGTGCCTCAGTTTCCCCATTTGAAAATGTGCCAAACAACACCTTCTATGCAAAATTATTGTCAGGATTAAAATTAAATTATGTGTATGAAGCATTTAGCACATGCTTGACAAGTTTTGGATGCCAATTAAATGATGGCTATTATCTTTACTATCATTAATTTTCATTTTTTCTCAGTTATTAAAGAGATGATACCTATTGTACATAAATTAAAGGTATTGAAAAGTGTAAAGAATCAAATAGAAAATCACCCATAATCACTTCACCTAGAAGCAACTAATTTGACATTTTGGGATATCCCTATTCCACTCACATGTTTGACAGCATTTTAGATACAAACTATTGAAACTAATAGGAGGGTGCCATACAAAAATCAATTGTGTTCTTATTTATCTGACATCACATAATTACAAAATGTATTTATTAAATCTGGTGTGATTTATAATGGCAACCCAAATAATAAATATGTAGAGAAAAAAGCTAACAAAAATGTACACTTTTTGTGGGAAAAAAAATAGGAAATGTTACCTTACGTCATAAAAAAAATTCAGTATCTGAAGATATAGATCATAGTTATGGGTGATCAGATTACAAACCGACAGTTCTTCCCAAATGAATCTATATTTAAATTCAAAGTAATTCCTATAAAATCCCAACAAGGAGCTTCAGAAGATAATACTAAAATTTCATATGAGAGATAAAAGAGGCAGTAATAAATAAAATTTTGAATAAGTAGAAAAAACCAAGGGACTTACCAGGTATCCAGGTTTATTAGAAATCCATAGCAATTGTGACATCATTATAAGGTGAAAATACAGACCAACGGGATTCAATAGGAAACTCCAAAACAGATCCAACCATCTACAGAAGTGCAATGTAGAATATAATGGCCATAGAAATCAGCAAAGGGAAAGTGAACTACGTAATCAATAGTCCTGGCACAGCTGGTTTTCCAAAAGAAGATAAATAGAATCAATCACTTTCTCACTCCATGCACAAAGAATTATTCCAAATGGATTAAAACCTAAATGTGAAAAGCAGACCTAAAAATTTAGTGGAATATATAGAAGAGTATTATCTTTATGCCTTGTAATAGTAGATTTCTCAACCATTGCTGAAATGTATTCTTATTTCTTAATGATAACTTTGCATTTATTAAAACTTGAAAAGTCTATACAACAAAATACTTTAAAACAAAGCCAAAAGGCCTGAGAGAAGATATTAGCAACACACTATCTATGAAAGGGATGATATGCAGAATATCTTACAATTAATTAAGAAATGCATAGAAGGCAATAATAAAATGAACAAAATTTATGAATGTACAAGTATTAGAACAGAAAACCCAAAAGACCAATGAGTGAGTGAAAAGATGACCAGTCTCACTAATGATAAAGAAAATAAACACTAAGATACCATTCCACACACATAAGATACTTTAGAATTGAAAAGTCTAACAATACCAAGTGTTGACAAGAATACAGAACAAAGCAAATTCTCATACTTTCTTGTTGGGTGTGTAAATTTTTATAATCATTTGGGAGAGTAGTTTTGCAAAATCTAGCAAAATTGAAGATAGGCATAACTGAGACCCAGCAATTTTACTCCTAGGAATATGCTCTGGAGAAGGCTTTGTACATGTGTATGATGTGCAGGTACTGGAATGCGTAGTGCTATAACCTAGGATGTTCATAATAGCCACAAGTGGAAAGCCCTGCAGATGTCCATCAATAGGAGAATAGATAAATGAATTGCATATTTATGCAGTGAAATACTCCTCAGCAAATAAAATAAATCAACCAGAAATACATACCTATCAAAATGAATTGATCTGCCAAACAAAATATTACACAGAAAAAGAAAACTGCAGTAAGTTGTTGGTTACATAAAATTTCAAATATAAAAACAATACTCCTATGCTGTTTATGGGTATTTCTATGTTGAGTAAAAGTATGAAATTATGACTTAGATTAATAATCAGCAAATTCAGGGTAGTTGCTTCTGAGAAGAGACTGAGAAAAATGGAATGAGGGAAATTCAGTAGATTTCAACTGTCTTTATAATAATGCATCATTTAGGAAAAAAATGAATGTGAATATGGCAGAGTAAAACATTTTAACAAAGTTGAGTGATGAATGCGCTGGCTAAGTTACATCATTCTCTGCATTTTCTCTATACTTTAAAGATTTCATAATATGACAAATATTTTTAAAGATTAGACAAATGCCTGTTGCAATTGCAGTTAAAGGAATAAAACCCAGTTGTTCACAAATATGCCAAATGAAAAGCACATTGGTAAAACAAACAAATAAATGAATAAAGGTCTGGGAGAGGAGTAACTTCCCAGGGAGGGAACTGCTAAATGGAACAGTTGAGTTTTTCTTCTTGACTGGCTGATATCCTCTAGAGTTTTCTTGTATTAAGTGTCAAGCCATTTGTACTAGGTATGATGTGGAGAAACCTGGAGCCACAGGCATCCATGCACTCTGAATTTCACCCAACACCACCACACCCAAACACAAAACAAAAACATTTGAACCATGACCAGCAAAACCAACATGCACCAGGTAAGAGATAAAAATGCATAATGTACCGTGGTGTGACCCATGCTTGCTCAGTGAGATGTGGCTCTGAACTTCCCTGAAGTCAAAACAAAGAGGCAAGCATGGCCAATCCCAAGATTTGCAACATCCAACAGGCAAAATCAAAGGGCTTTTCAGGAGAAGTACAAACATTTCAGGAGATTAGAGCCCGAAAGAAAATTCTCCCTTGTTATGATAAGGATAAATACAAAATGAGAAACAAAGCCATCTACCCAACAAACAGCCTAGACACTGAGCACTGAATCTGCTCCAACCATCCACACAACTTACTGTCTACACTGCATTATCATGACCTTCCTATTCCGTTGTCTTCATTAATGACTTCACTACTCAAGGGGACTTTTGTCCAGGCATTGATTGTTCATTACAGGAACTTCCCCAAAGACCTAGCCACTCTTCCCTGGAAAGAATCAACAGACAACTGGGGCCCTAAGAGCCTTTGAATCTTTATTGTTTCTCCAATGCTTTCAGTAGAAAGGGGATACAGAATGGGTGCTGATATCTGTTACTAGGTAATAAGCATCTTCCACAATTTTAAATTGTATTACTAACATCAATAATTGGTATTCAGTGGGTCCTAAAGATTTTGCATTTATTATCTCATTTAATCATTAAAACATCTCTAAATGCATGGTACTGATATTTTTCCCATTTTACAGATAGGAAAACCAAAGCTCAGACACAGACATTAAGCAACTGGTCCAGTGTCAGGCAGTAACTATCAGAATCAGGACTTGAATTGGATCTGTGTGCCTTCAGTGTCTGAGTCCTATAACCAGTATGCTTTACTGTTTCTATCGGAAAAATTCGAGTCTATACCACCAACAACTGGTTGATTTTAGACTCCATAAAAGGAAGAGGCATGGCCATTTCTCCATCTTGAAAATTAGTTCCATGAGATAGCTATTCTGAATCTGACCCTGTAGTTCTCTGGGGTTTGTGAGTAGCCAATACGTGACCAGCCAATACCCCTCTTTAACATAGCCCGTTCTCTCCCACTCCGTCCCAAGAAGAAAGCATGGCCTTTGTGATCCAAGCTCCTGGAGTCCCCTCTGTGAAAGCAGTGCGGGCTCCACAGACCCAGCCTAGGGACCATTTGGCAGGCTGAGCCATGTGGTCGTGGGCCAAGGTTCACACAGGAGTGCGGAGTGATTTGCAATCAGTTGGGAGTGATTACACATTGTTTCTCATCGATAGGCAGGAGGGAGCCCTGACGGGATAATGAGATGCAGCTGATGGAAAATCACAGCTGACTGTCGCCAGTGAGCGAGCTTGCACAGCCCTGCAGTGCTGCAATCGAGTCCTCCCCACTGCAAAGGCCAGGAGAAAAATCTGTGGAATTTTAATACTAAGCCACCCCACAGTGCCAAGGGAAATTGACTGGAGGGTCCACCAGTTGAGGAGCAGATAATTGGGTAAGAACAGGATACAGGCGATTCCTCTGGACAAACCACAAACCCTGCCAGGACGGGGCTCCAAATAGCTTTCCTAAAAAGAGACAGTAGCCGTGCATAGGCAGCCCCTGGGAAACGGCTAAAATGCAGGGTACTAAAGCATGGGGCCCCTTTGTCTTGCCTGGCCCCAGCAAAACAAAATGAATTTCTTTGCCTCCGTGCGTTACCTGCACAGGGTCAGAAACTGCCACGGAGTGTTTTTCTCACTGTGCTCAATGAGAGAATCTGTTTAAGCTATGTTTCCATGGATCAGTACGCTAAGGGCCAACTTGAGCCCTGTTTACCCTTCTGTAGTCAAGGAAAGACAGCTGTTTGCTTAAATTGAGGTCTCCTTCTTCCATGACAGTCATTACTGCCTCCCCAGTTAGAGGTAATAAGCTTGAATTTCCCAAGCAGATGTGAGTTGCTCAAGTCTTGACTTCTTGTAAAGGCCATCCAGAACCCAGAGTGATGTTCCTGAAGAAGGTACTAAAGACTAAGTCTTCATACTTGATTACCATTCCCGATGGAGGTGCAAAGAGGTCCCTAATAAATAAACTTGCTGAGTGCACAACTCTGGCCCAGACCTTTAACCCTGTTTCCTCACATAGCATTTCTATCTCCTACATTTAGGCTGTGTTGCCACTGAACAACTCACTGGACTCATTCATAAGAAAGGAGGTGGAATTTGGCCAATCAGTGCTTGGCTAGTGAGCACCTAAATAAACAAATAGTGCAGCAAGTTGACTGAGTCAAACCCTTGGTTAACCCATTCAGTTTTGTTTTGTTAACAACTTACAATATTCCTTTTTTAAATTAAAGACTTTTTTATTTTGAGAAAACTGTAGATTCACAAACAGTTGTAAGAAATAATGCAAAGAGTTTCCTTTTAGAGTTTACCTCATTTTCCCCAATGGTAACATCTTGCAAAATTATAAGGTCAAATCACAACAGGATATAGACACTGATACAATTCATTGATTCCCAGATATCCCTTGTTTTGCTCATTTATTTTATGCAACCTATCTTACAGGTAGGTTCCAGCATCCAGCACCATGGTCAAGGTAGAGGAGTTCCATCACCACAAGAATGCCTTGGGTGCCTTTTTGTAACCCTCCTCCCTGACCCATCCCTAACCCCTGCCAACCATTAATCTGTTTTCTATTTCTACAATTTTCTTACTTTAAGAAATCTACATCAATGGAATTGTAGAATATGTATTATTTCAGAATTGACTGCTTTTTCACTTAGCATCATTATGTGGATTCATCCAAGTCGTTGCGTGTATCCATAGCTCATACCTTTTTATTGCTGAGTAGTACTCCATACTATGGACGTACCACAGTTTGTTTAACCATTCACTTGCTGAATGACATCTGGGTTACTTCTGGTTTGGGGCTATTTTGAATAAAGTTGTTTTGAATATTCATGTGTTAGGTTTTTGTGTAAACATACATTTTCATTTTTCTGGTATAAATATCCCAGAGAATAATGGCAGGGTCATATGACAATTGCATAGTAAGTTGTATAAGAAATTCCCAAACTGCTTTTCAGAATGGCATGGTCATGTTACATTCCCACCAGAAATGTATCAGTGATCCAGTTTCTCTTCGTGCTCACTAGCTTTTGGTGTTGTCCCTATATTTTATCTTAGCCATTCTGATGGGTGTGTAATGATATTTCACTGTGGTTTTAATTTGTACTTACCCAAGGGCTATTGATGATCAATATCTTTTCACATGTTTATTTGCCATCCATACACCCTCTTCAGTGAAATGTTTATTCATATATTTTGTGAATTTTCAAATTGGATAGCTTGGCTTTTTTTTTTTTTTTTTTCTACTGCTGACCCATCCCACTTTTCCATTTATTGCTAGTGACAGAAACTAAAAAACTTGGCTTCAGCCTGCTAAAAGCTGAAAACGAAACAAAATAGAACAACAACAAAATAAGGCATGTTGGACAAGTTTCCATGAGTTTACATATGTCCTCTCACTTAATGATCACAATCCTATGAGTTAATTTCTGTTTTCTTTCTTATGTTACTGTGAGGAAAAAAGCTTGGAGAAACTGTGTGCCCAGGGCCACAGAACAAGAAAGTTGCAGAGATGGAAACCCAGGTATCCTGACAGTATAATTTGTCCTCCAAATGCCTGTATTATACTGTCTACCTGTGTATTGTTTGATTTATTTGACAACATGAAGTCATGTCTTTTGTAATCACACACACAAAAATATTGCTGAAAATAACTTAATTTTGATCTTTAAAGGAAGAGATATGTCCTCTCTTTGACCAGCTTAGCTGCAATGTCAGTTTACCGGTTGTGGAGTTGAGCCTGTGGTCCATATACAGCCTATGGGAATGCTCCCTTTAGGACTTTTTGCCCATAAACAAACTTCTAAAACTTCTTGAATATTCTAATGATTTACAGTGTCTAAAAAGAAATCTTTTTTTTAAGAATACAATTTTTTTTTCCTTAAAATGTGTTTGGCTGCTTTCGAATAGCTCCTGAGAATTAAGTGGTCTCTACAATGTCTCCTCCGTATTCCAAATAAACAAGTCAAAGCCCGAAAGCCCTGTGGTGGAACATGACCCAAACACACAAGTCGTTACGGCCTAAAGTCACCTCGCCAGAATATACCAAAAGACAAACAGAGAGCATTCTTTAAATATTTCCAGTTCGAAAAAAAAAAAAAAAAAAAAAAAAAAAAAAACCTTATTTCTTTTTTTAAAATAACAAGCCACTAGAAAGAAAATAGTAAATAAATGAAAAAGTAAATAGTAAATAAAATGTACATTAATTAAAATAAGTAAGTATTTGCTTGACAAAAAAAACATCTCCAGTAACCCCAAATCCTGCAAAGGAAAGAAGTGGAGAGTTGGGACTTGGCATAAATACTCCAGAGCTCTCCCTCAGTCTCTTTATTTCATACTTTTCTGATCCACTGACATCTCCCCACATACTCAAACCTCTACAAAAAAATAAACACTAAAAATTAGAAAAAAAAGTATGATTATTTTTCTAAGGGCTGTTCATTCTACCATGGAAATATTTCTTCCATTACTAACATCCTTTCTGTTCTGATGACCACTAACTTAGTTGGGCTCATGTCACTTGTTTTCTTCTGGATTCTTGTAACAATCTTCTCCCAACTCCAGTTTCTTTCTTCTTCAACCCATCTTACCCAGACTGCCATATTAACTGTCACAAAACACAGCTCAAAGACCTTCAGTGGCTCCCCACCACCTGCTGATGCAAGTACAAACTCTGCAATTTGGAATTCAAGGCTATTAAAAGAATTATTTCAGTCTAACTTTCCCTACTTTTTCTCCCACCTTCATTCTGTCCAACCTAGGGGGAGAACCAATTCCAAGCTGGCCTTGCCACCTCTGTGCGTTTCTTCAAGCTGAGCCTTTAGCCTGGGCTGTCCTCAGGGGACATGTGGCCATTCATTGCCTCCTTCAAAGCCGTCAGAGACCCTCCTCCATAGGATTTTCCTTTTCTCCTACAAGTCAAGACCTGGAACATCAGCTAATGGTAATCCTCAGTTTAGCATAGCTGCCCGCAAAGGTAAGCACTCTGAAGGCACTCTTAATCTAATCTTAACAATGATGTGAGTTAGGCAGTCATCTGCTGGTAAATGTTTAACAACTGGTTCTTGGGGGAAGGGAGGGAGATAGTACATGCATATATTTGCATACATACATTTATTGTAACTGTGGTTGATATAAAGGACACAAAGCCCACTTAAATATTCAATACTCCTTTTTGTAAATTCCATATAGCCCCTCAATTCTTAAAGACTATTTTGTTGTTTTTTGGTCAAATAATTATATCTATAGCCAAACTGTGGTTGTGAAGGACAGGTGAGGATAATTCCAACATAAATATTTGTTGATATTTTGTTTTCATTAGTGAGTAAGGTGAAAGTGAAAATGTGAAATGCTGGAACTTCACTTATTTATTAATGACATGAGTGAATTCTTTGCTAGCTTAGATAATAGCGATGAAATGCTAAAATAATATTTGCTCAAGTTGTTATTTGCAGACACTGCACAATTTTATGGTTAATATGCATCATTAACATCATTTCTAACACATGCTTAAGTCTAGAGAATTAAAATAACAATAAATTAAGCCCTGATTTGCCTATTTCCATGGTGTAAATATTTCCATCAACCACTGATTTCAAGCTGCTGACTTGATGTCACTGAACATGGAGGCAAGAAAAGATGCACAGCTGCTCCCTGTTACACAATATTTCTACTATACAGATATAATAGATGTAAATAAACCAAATAATATAGGTACATGTAAAATAATTAGAAAGTTTTGAGTCTTGAGGATTTATTACCTTTGTTTTAATGTGATTGATTTGATGATAAATTTGTATAATTTAGTCCTTAATTATGACTGTGCTTAATAATTGACCCGAACATTTTCTGAAAATTTAATAATCAGCTCTGACATTCCAGTACAAGCCAACCCCAGCATCTCGCTGGAATAAGAGATTATTAATGCCCTTTTTACTGATGAGGAAACAGTTCTCTAGTCCAAATGTAAATGTGTCGATTGAGTAAATAAATCTATATAAATCAAAATTATTTCACCAGTGCTCCACCAACCTGAGATCCTGGTCATATTTATCTTCTTCATCTCTGTATCATTGGGCCCAGCACTGCAACTGGCTTGGGGCAGAGCTCAATCGATTCTTGTCAACTTTGCCCTTCCCTCCCTATTCAGCCGTTTATAAAGAAGGCTGACCTACAAACTTATTTTGGTGAGAGCATAGGAAAGATCTATTCTTGAGCAGTGAAACACAACTGGCTTCCTCCACTCCATACCGCAGATCTGACCTAGCTCTGTGACCTCAGCCTGCCACTGCACTCTAAGGCTCAAAATGGAAACCACGTGATACAAACAGAATAAGAAAATAATTACAAAAGGCCTTTTGTAAACTGTAGAGCGCTGCATTCTAGGGATTTGTTCTTTTAAAAGAAGAGAACCCATGGTAGAGGCGGGAAGAAATATTTTCTCACTTCTCTGTAGGTATCCATATCTCTTACTAAAAAATATATTGACTCTGGAGAAGATGGGAGAAGCCCTCCCACTAGAAGCAACTATAATAGTAGACAAAAAATATATGAAATAATTATCCCCAAGCACTGTTGCAGTGCAGGATTCCATTGGCTTTCCACCTGGACACACTTTTTTATAATGTAAACTAGGGAGAAGGATCTAGAACAGCACAATCCAGCTCAGTTGGGGAGACTGAGATGACAGTTTGGGGTCATGATGTTGTTTTTGTAACATGACGTTACAAAATTATGTATAAATTAGATATTTATTCTGGATTCAAGATAGACCAATGTATTTTAACATGACATAGTATGAAAAGTTTATTGATATGGTTTCACATTCTGCATTGCAACTAATCTCACAAATTTTTTGATGATATAGTTGCTTTTCATAAAAACATATTTTTATGTGAAATGGGGTTTATCATTGCCATTTTAAATCACTTAATAAACATTTACAATTTTTACTTTTAATTTATAATATTTTAAATATAGATAAATATTATGCACTTGAAGGGCCACAAGACAAAAGTATTTGACAAGGGCTTCCCTAGAGTCAAGGTTGTTCTAGACCCCTAACGGAGTTTAAAAGAAGGGTTGAAAGTATTGTACTGATCTGAAAGTAAGTTAACTGCCCAATAAGACAAAATTCAACACTTTATTAAGATTTTGTTAAGAATGACTAGGAAATTTAGACACTCAAAATTCAGTATCCATACAATCCAATATCCAACCAAAAATTACTAGACATTTGAAGAACCAGAAATATGTGGTCCATATCTAGGATAATATTCAGTCCATGGAAACAGACTCCAACAAAATGACAGAGATAATAAAATCAGCAAAAGAAGAATTTAAAAGAGTCACTATAAATATGTTTGTATTCAGGATTCCCCAGAGAAACAGAACCAACAGCATAGAGATTTATCATGATGGATTGGCTCACATGATTAGGAAGGCTGAGAAGCCCCACAATCTGCCATCTGCAAGCTGCAGCCCTGTGAAAGCCTGATGGTCTAGTTTCAGTCCAAACTTGAAGGCCTGAGAACCAGGGGAACCAACAGTGTAAGTCCCAGCCAGAGTCCAAAGACTGAAGAACCAGGCGCTTCAGTGTCTAAGGGCAGGAGAAGATGGATGTCCCAGCTCAGAAATAAAGAGCAAATTCACCCTTCCTCTGACTTTCTATTCAGGCTCTCAACAGACTGAGCGATGCCCAACTGTATTATGATGTCAATCTTCTTTATTCAGTTGACTGATTCAAATGCTAATATCTTTCAGAAATACACTGACAGACACGTACAAAAATGTTTTACCAGTCAACTGGGCATTCTTTGGCTGAGTCAAATTGACATGGCCATGCGGGATGGCTCATGCCTGTAATCCCAGCACTTTGGGTGACTGAGGCAGGCAGATCACTTGAGGCCAGGAGTTCAAGACCAGCCTGGCCAACATGGTGAAACCCCATCTCTAATGAAAATACAAAAAAATTAGCCAGGTGTGGTGGCATGCGCCTGTCATCCCAGCTACTCAGGAGTCTGAGGCAGGAGAATCGCTTGAACCTGGGAAAAGGAGGATGCAGTGAGCTGAGATCATACCTCTGCACTCTAGCCTGTGCAACAGAGACTCCATCTCAAAAAAAAAAAAAAAATTGACACATAGCGTTACCGATCACAATGTTCACGAGTATAAAGGGAAAGAATAATGTAGAAGAAACATAAAGAATCTCCAGAAAGAAGTAGGCCGGGCGCCATGACTCACACCTGTAATCCTAGCACTTTGGGAGACTGAGGTGGGTGAACTGCTTGAGCCCAGGAGTTCAACACCAACCTGGGCAACAGATGAAACCTCATCTCTACAAAAAAATAAATTAGTGAGGCAAAGTGGTGTGCACCTGTGACCTGCAGTCCCAGCCACTTGGGAGGCTGAACCAGGATCATCTGAACCAGGAGGTTGAGTCTGTTGTGAGCCAAGATCATGACACTGCACTCCAGCCTGGGCAATAGAGTGAGATCTTGTCAAAAAGAAGAAGGAGAAGGAGAAAGAGAAGAAATAGATGCTATAAGAAAAGAAACAAATAGAAATTCTAGAACTTGAAAATACAGTATCTAGAATTTGAAAGTACAGTATCTAAAAATCTAGAACGTGAAAATACAGTATCTAAATTTCCTAGTTATATTGCTAGATGGCTTAATAATAGACTAAACAGTGCAGAAAAAAGTGATGAGAAACTTTAACACAGAAGAATATAAACTATCCAACACAAGGACAAGAGGAAACAAAGCTGAAAACAAAATGGAACAAATTTTCAGTGACTTGTGGTGTGGTATCATGCAGTCTAATATACATGTGACTAAAGCAGCAGCAGGAGAGAAGAGACAGGAACAGAAAATACATGGAGAAAAAATGATGGAAGTTTTTCAAATTTTTTGAAGTTCACTAAACTGTAAGCAGGATAGCCAAAGACACACACACCGTAACCAAGACACATCATAATCAAATTGCTAAAACCCATGATACAAAGAAAATTTTAAAAGCACCAGAAGAGGAAGAGTTAAACAACGAAACTACACATTATATAAGAAAAACAATAAGAATATCCAAAGTCTTTGTAAAGAAATGCAAACTAAAAGGTAAAATAATGATGTCATTAAAAGGCTGAAAGAAAAAAAAATTTCAACTTAGAATTCCATATTCAATTAAAATACTCATTAACAATTAAGGAAATGACAACAACACAAATTTCAGACAAATGCAAACTCAGATAATTTTTCATCAGGCCTGCACTCTGAGAATATTGATGAAAATGTTTCAGGCTGAAGGAAAGTGACATTAGATATAAATTCAGTTACGCATAAAGGAATGAAGAGTGTGATTCTATAGGTAGATATAAATAAAATACTTTTATTGTTTTTAATGTAATTTAAGGCTTAAAATTCATAACAGCATATTTCAGTATTATCATAGGTTTAGAAGTGAAACATATGGCAATAATAACAAATAGCCGAAGGGGATAACGGAAATAAACCGTGCTAAAGTTCTTACATTTACATCAAGTTTTTAAATAGTATTTGAAGGTATACAATGATAAATTAGACATGTGTACTGTAAATATAAGAACAGGAACTTCAATAAATAAATATATATATGCACACACACACATATATATATATGTCTACATACATACACATGGAAATTAATAAATAAAACACTGAGATGTAGGTAATAAACCAATACAGAATAAAAGGTAGAATACTAAAAAAAAAAAAAAAATCTGAAAAAATTACTCATTTTATCCAAAGAACGACAAAAAAGAGAAGGAAAGAAACAAATAGAAACAAATATCAAGGTGGTAGGCTTAAACCGAAGCATGCCAATTTTACATAGAATGTAAATGGGTTCAGCACTCCAAATGAAAAACAGAATTTAACAGACTAGATGGAAAAGAAAAACACAACTATATGTTTTTTCACTAAAGATACATTTTATATATAATGACATAAACAAGTTAAATATAAAATAATAAAAATAATACAGCTACAAATCGTAAGAAAGCTGGAGTGCCTATATTGATGTGAGACTAAGTAGATGTTAGGACAAGAAATTTTTCCAAACATGAAGAAAGATATTTTATGTTAATCAATAGGTCAGTTTACTAAGAAGACATAACAATCCTAAATCTGTGTGCTCCTAATGACAGAGTTTCAAAATACTTGAAGCAAAAATGACAGCACTCATTGTGAAATGGATAAATTCACGATTAGAGATGAAGACTAATAAAGGCACGTAGGCAGAAAAATCAGTCTAGCCTATCAGTGAAATCGACTTCATGTTTATAGAACACTGTATCCAACAACTTCAAAATATGCATTATATTCAAGTAGGCATGAAATAGTTCTAACAGTAGGTATGTGTGTTGGGGCACGAAAAAAGTCTCAATGAATTTTTTTAAATTAAAATCTTACAGGGTATTTCTCTGGCCACAAAGAATTAAACTAGAAGTCAATTACCAAAAACTCTGGAAAATCCACAAATATTTTGAAATCAAACAACACTCTTCAAAATAATGCATAGGTCAAAAAAGGAAACATAAAGGACATCAGAAAATAATTGGAACTGAACAAAAAGATAAACAAAAAGAGATCATAACCCATCAAAATTTGTGGGATGCAGCTAAAGCAGTTTTGTTTGTTTGTTTGTTTGTTTGTTTGTTTGTTTTTGAGATGGAGTCTCCCTCTGTCGTCTATGGTGCTGTGAAAAATAATATCTCATTTGGTTTTATGGCAGCATAGTATAGGAGGAAATTTATAGCTTTTAAGTATTTATAATAACATAAAAGAAAGATTTAAAAGCGTGGACCTAAATTTCCACTATAGGAAACTAGAAAAATAATAGCAAATTATATCTAAAGTATTCAGAAAAAAGGCAATAATAGAAAGAGTGGAAATAAATGAAAAAGAAAATGGATAAACAACAGAGAAAAATCAAGGAAACAAAAGATTGGTTCCTTGAAAATATTAATATAATTCATAAACCCCTAATTACACTATCAAGAAAGAAAGAGGAATCACTTACTAGCAATATGAAGAATGAAAACACTATAAACACTACCAACATTAAAAAGATAACAAAGGAATATTGTAAAGAGTTTTTTACCAATATCAAGACCTGTTTCTTAAAATATACAAATTATTAAAACTGATAGAAGAAACAGAAGTTTCAAATATTCCACATCTATTAAAGAGTTTTAATTCATAAACACCTATCACAAAAGAAAATTCAGTTTCAAAGCTTCTCTGTTAAATTTTATTAGACCTGCAAGGAAGAAATAATGCTGCTCCTACATAAATGCTTTCAGAAAACAGGAAGAAGAAACTATTTTTACGTCGTTTTATGAGGACAACATAACCCTGATAGCAAAACCAGACAAAGACATTACAAAAAAAAAAAAAATCCTCATTAACACAGGTCGAAAAACCTTTAACAGCACACCAGGAAATAGAACTTGACAATATTTTGGCGACAAAGAGGATAATATATTATGATCAAGTTTGATTTGTTTTAAGAATGTAAGGTAGGTTTAATACTTGCAAATACAATACACCATACTGACAGAATATAAGAGAAAAAGTATATAGTTATCCCAGTGAATGAACACTTTGACAATGTGTAAAACCTGTTCATGATAGAAATTCTTAGCATAGTGGGAGCTGAAGGAAATGTTCTCGATCTAATAAAAGGAATCTATGGAAAACACTGTAGTTAACATTGTGCTTAAGATAAAAGACTAAGCACTTTTTCCCCAAG
Source organism: Macaca thibetana thibetana (assembly GCF_024542745.1). Taxonomy (NCBI): domain Eukaryota; kingdom Metazoa; phylum Chordata; class Mammalia; order Primates; family Cercopithecidae; genus Macaca; species Macaca thibetana. Next base: position 22,721,834 of record NC_065597.1, on the reverse strand, counting down.
ATCAGAAATAAGGTAAAGATGTCTTTCCTCATAAATTTTATTCAACATTTTACTGCAGGTCCTAGACAGTGCAATAAGACAAGAAAAATAAAAGCCAAATATATTAGGAAGGAAGAAGTAGAACTACCTTTATTAGCTGATGACATCATCATGTATGTAGAAAATTGTAAAGAATGTAACAAAGTGCTACCAGAGTGCATAAATAAATTTATTGAGGTCACAGGATACAGTCAATATATAAAAGTAAATTGTATTTCCATATGTTTACAGAAATCAAGCTTAATGTTTTTAAAATTTTTTCAATAACACACAAAAATATAAATAATACTACAAAATATAAAATACTTAGGTATACATTTATTTAAATATGTACTAGGCTTCTATGCTAATAAACTACAAAACTTTTTGGAGAGAAGTAAAACTTTAAATAAATGAAGAGTAAATCATTTTTGGATTGTAAAAATATAGTTAGGATGCTAATGCTTTGAAAATTGTTTTCTAAATGCAGTTCAACATCAATCAAAATTCCAGCTGCCACTTTTGTAGAAATTGACAATTAGATTTTAAAATTTATGTGAAAATACAAAAGACTTTATTATTATTTATTTTTATTTTTTTGAGATGGAGTCTCACTCCATCACCCAGACTGGCTGGAGTGCAGTGGTGCCATCTTGGCTCACTGCAACCTCCGCCTCCCGGGTTCAAGCAATGCTCCTACCTCAGCCTCTCGAATAGCTGGGATTACAGGCGCATACAAACATGTGTGGCTAATTTTTCTATTTTTAGTAGAGATGGGGTTTTACCATGTTAGCCAGGCTGGTCTCGAACTCCTGACCTCAAATAATCCACCCACCCCTACTCCCAAAATGCTGGGATTACAGGCATAAGCCACTGCGTCCAGTGGCAAAAGACTAAATAGCCAGAACAATTTTGAAAAGGAAGAGATTTAAAGTGGAAGAAATTCTATTACTCAATTTTATGACAGTAGAAAGCTGAACATAATCACAATAGTGTGTCATGTTAGTGTAACATTGGAAAAATATATCAATATAACAGAAAAGAAAATTCAGAAATAGACCCAGACTTAAATGGTTAGTTGATTTTTCAGGAAAGGACCAAAGCAATTTATTGGGGAAGGAATTTATCTATATACAAAATAGATGAAACTTGACTTATATCTCACATCATATACAAAAATTAATTTCAGATGGTCTATGGACCTCATTGTAAAAGATAAAACTAAAAATCTTCTATATTGAATCTCAGAGAATTTTTTCACACCATTAAAGTGATCAAAAATTTCTTAGGACACAAAAAGTACCAACCATAAAGGAAAAATAACATGGCAAAATGGACTTTATTAAAATTAAGCATATCTGCCTTTCAAAATACAACATTATAAAGTGCATATTAAGACATAAACATTGACAAAATAGTCAAAAGACTGAGGCAAGGCGTAGTGGCTCACGCCTGTAATTCCAGCACTTTGGGAGGCCTAGGCGGGTGGATCACCTGAGGTCAGGAGTTCAAGGCCAGCCTGGCCAACATGATGAAACTCCATCTCTACTAAAAATATGAAAATTAGCTGGGCATGATGGCAGGCACCTGTAATCCCAGCTACTCGGGAGGCTGAGGTAGGAGAATTGCTTAACCCCAGGAAGTGGAGGTTGCAGTGAGCCGAGATTGTGCCACTGCACTCCAGCCTGGGCAACAGAATGAGACACTGTCTCAAAAAAAAAAAAAAAAAAAAAAGACTGATACTCAAAATATAAAAATGTATAAACAACCCTTAATCCTCAATATTTGAAAGATAAATGACTCAGTTTTTTTAATGCACAAGAAACTCAAACCGGAACTTAATTTTAAAAATACTCAAATGGTCAAAAGCACACGAAAAGTGTTCAACATTAGTCATCAGGAAAACATAAATAAAACCATGAGATAATATCATGCACTGACTAGAATGGCTAAAACAAAAGAGACTGACAGCACCAGATGTTGCTGTGGACCTGAAAGGAGTGCAAAATGGTAGGATCAGTGGGAAACCAGTCCAGCAATATCATAAAAGTAAACATACGCCTACACCAGGACCCAGCAATACCACTTTTAATGTGCACCCAAAAGAGATGAAAGCGTATGTACATAAAAAGGCTTGTACAAGAATATTTATGGAAGCTTCACCAACAATAATAAATAACTATACAGAGTTCAGATGTCCATCAAAAGGAAATGAATAAACAATTAGTGACATATACATACAATGGAATACCATATAACAATAACATGTAACAAACTACGAAACGTGCCACAACATGAATCCACCTCAAAAACATAATACTGAATAGAAGAAGCCAGATATGAAGCAGTACTCTGTACGATCCCATTCAACTGAAGTTTTGAAATAGGCAAAACTAATCTCTGATGAAAAAAATATATGACTTAAGTCTTTTTTCTTCTTACCACCAAGAATGCCAATGTAAAACCCTTAAATACACGCACGCACACACACACACACGCCACAACCTTCCGATAGATGATACCAAATGTGACTTAGACTTCTCCTTCACTGAGATGCAGAAATTTGATTTTTCCCCTGCTAGTACAGAATCCTATGTACCCAAGAAAGCAAACTGTAAATCAATACTCACGAGTTAAAGGTGACATTTCAACAACTGTACATCCTGGAGCCTCTCAGGATCTCAGGATCATTTTGTTCCTGTCAAATATCTAACTTTTTAAATAATTTATGAGCATTGAACTCCACATCTTACAATTCCAGGATGAACTGTCTTCATTTTAGATGTGTATGTTGTCATTCAAAGAGCCAGTTATTTATTCATTAAATATTATTGGACATGTACTATGTGCCAGGCACTAACTATATTGAGCAGTGTGGATTTAATAGTGGAAAAGGTAGTCACAACCTAGACCTGAAGCTTATATGGGGAGGAAAAGAGAATAAACATCAACTTATGGGTTGTACCAATAGTTGTTTTTTTTTTTTTTTCTTTTTTTCTGAGACAGGGTCTCACTTTGTCACCCAGGTTGGAGTACAGTGGCATGATCTCTGCTCACCGCAACCTCTGCTTCCTGGGCTCGAGTGATTCTCCAGCCTCAGCCTCCCAAGTAGCTGAGACTACAGGTGCATGCCACCAACGCCCAGCTAAGTTTTGTAGAGACAGGGTTTTACCATGTTGCCCAGGCTGGTCTCGAACTCCTGAGCTCAAAGCCATTGGAACACCTCAGCCTTGCAAAGTGCTGGGATTACAGATGTGAGCCTGTGCCAGGCCTAATTTTTACATTTTAATTGTAATGATTGTTAAAAAAATAAAAATGAAAATAATTGGACAGCATAGGCTTCTTATGTGAACATTTACCAAGAAGACGTGATCTTGTCTTGGATGAATGGAGTCAGAATAGAGATCAAGGAGGGCTTCCAGGACGAAGAAGCTTTTGAGGTGGGCTTTGAATGGTGAACAAAGATATATCTGGAGGGTGCTAACATTTAAGATGCCGTGAGAAAACTCCTCATTGAGGAAAGCAAAGATACAGAGTGAGTCTGATGAAACTAGCAAGGTCTGTAATAAGCAGGGCTCTGTTAGGAATTTTGGCTTGATCAATAAATAAAATCAGTGGGGAAGCTATTAAGGAATTTGCACTATGAAGGGATATGACCGTCTGGTTACAGTGTGTAGAATAGACTGGAAAGTATGGCTACAAGCAGTGGGGAGACCGGCTTGAAGACAATAATAATAAACAAGTGTCCCTATTAATTTCCAAGGAGAGATGTGCTCTGAACTTAGATAGCCCTACTTGGAAGAATTAGCAAATACATGGCACTGCTTTGTGGACAAAAAAACAGAAATCTAAGCAGATGTCACCTTTTTAGCAGAAAAAGTGAAAGAAGAGTGAGAAGAAGAGAGGACATAAGAATAAACAGACCCCAGAAGACAAACATCTAGGATAAGCTATGCGCCAGTTTTTCTTTTAAATTTTTATTTAGATTTAGCAATTAATAAGAGCTCATTCTGCCTCAAAAGTGCACCAAGGGCTTTATATTTATCACAGAACTGGAGGTTTAGAGAGGTAGAGTAACTTACTCAGGGTTACAAAATCGGTAGGTGGCAGAGACAAAGCTTGAACCAAGGGCTCTCTAGTGTGAAATGATGCCTCCTCACACTACATGATGTTCCTCTTTAATGGTTACCTCCTGCCCTTGGAGTTCTCCATTACTCCAAGCCCATTATATTTGGAACAGTTCAGAGTTCTTCTATACTTCGCCATGGATACATGAACCTTAGCCCTAATGGAGCCTTAGAAATTAAGTAGGTCAATCCTCTACATTTATAAAAGGATAATGTGAGATTTAGGGATATGCTGGGTTCCACCCAGGGCCCCTCAACAAATATTGGCAAGTGAGGTACAGAACCCGTAGTCTTCCATTAAACTATACCTTTTGTTCAGCTGATCCATCCTCTTTATAGATTTGGGGATTTTGCAAACCCCAAATTATACTGTTTGTAAGTTATACTGAGCCTGGGGTAGCTTGATAGAGAAGGGCAGTTCTTAAGCACTGGTCTGTAAACAGAGTAAACATCAAAATGACTTGGAGAAAAGGAGGTTTAAGTCTAGACAATTATTTGGTCTAGTTCTCTTCTCCAATGGGAGGAAGAATTATTGCTATATATATATTTGAATATTTTAGAACTTGTAGCTGTACTCATAGTTTGACAATTCAGATTCCTTGGGGCAAAATACCTTCTACTAAAGCAAGAGTGATTCTTTGGATACCTACAACTTCAATGCAGATAGGAAAATTTAATTTCACAAACAGCAAAATAACAACCTCCATTAGGTAGAACACTGCACTAGTTAATATTTCCAAAAGGGAAATTCACATTATTTATGCTTTAAATTATACATCAGTACCCAAAAGAAAGCATAAACTACCTAGAAGATATTGGATGATCTAGCCTTGTGTAATTAAATGCAATTAATTTGTAACTATTCCAGATTCTGGAACTGTTTGAATTTCTCGGCAATTCTTGGCACAGAAGCATCCACGCTGATCCCAACTGGGAGAGGTCTTTTCTGGGTAGGAGGGACCCAGATTTGGCAGCAGCAAACTTGAAACTCAAGGGAGACTCTTCACATTCCCAAAAGAAGGCTTGGGGCACCACCATGCCTATGGTGAACAAGGGTGCTTATTCAAAATGCCAAAGCGTGATGATTTTAAGAGGATTCTCCTCTTTCAATAATCTCTGGGTACACTTGGAAAGAAATTTTACCGTCTGTGTTGTAATTGAATAGATTTTATATTTTTAAGATAAAGAACATTCAATTTTACAACCCTAAAAGGAAAGTCTACAGGCTGCTTTCTCTAATTCAATCTTAAAGCTCTTCTCTTTGATGAGGAGCAGATACTGTTTAATTTCTGACCCACCAATATGTCTTCCCAGCCTATAGAGAGACGGGGGTGCTTTCTATCTCCTTCCCGTTTACCACCGTAACTTCTTCCCTGACTATATTCTCCACTGTGGACAAATTCAGAGTTGTGACTGGGAAACAAAATTCCTGGAGGTATTTAAAAAAAAAAAAAGTCAGGGTAATGCAATGTGTGGAATTTGGATTAAGCTCTGAAATGTTTTTAATTCCATCTCCACTGCTCACTATTTGTGTGATATTAATGAAGTAAATAACTTCTCTGAACCTCAGTTTCTCCATTGAGGTAAAATTCTTTCAGGGTTATCATGATGATAAAGTGAGACTCCTACAACGTAATAGGTATCTAGCATAATCCCTGGCAACAAGTTGAATCCCACGATTATTCCTTCCATTTAAAAAAAAATTAAACCAACCCCCATGTATCGTTTCATAAACCTAGAAGAGTCCACTTATTTTAGATCAGACACTGTGAGAACTTAAAAGGAAAGATAGAGAAGAAGTTTGAGATAGGCTTTGAGCAAAAACAAGAGACAACCAACAATAACAGGGCATTTGCTATAATCATTTCTGGAGATCTTTGCTGCATAATGCGGGTTCTTCTTGCACAACAGCCAAACATGAATTTGACAAATGAAATGACTGTTTTGGTCTGCGGTAGGTCAGAAAACAACAGTAGACCAGAAGGCCATGAAGGGGATTTAAATTGGGTAAATCTTTCAACCTCTCCTGACAAGTTAAGTATAGTTGGCCTTGATAGAAACTGCCAACAGCAACTTCTGAGTTTCCAATGTCCCCCCACACTGGTGGACACCTGGGATGTTCAGAGGCATTACTGTGTTTGTTTTGGATGTGGAAATACATGGAAATAGAATGAGATCTTCCTGAGATTCTTACACATAATCGTTTCTTGAATTTCACTAAATTATGGAGTAAGGTTTATTTTGGAGCCTGCAACCCCAGATAATGAGGTCATAGCCCCAATTTAAACCAGAGACCAAAGCCAGACTTTTATAGCTTAGATGTAACACATTCAGAAAACACACACACACACACAGCAGATAATATATATTATGTATTTCTTAGAGTCAGTATTTTGCTCTATTTTCTTCCTTTGGTTTCCACACACACCCTCAAAATGCCTGCTATCACTCACACCCCTTAATAGTGACAGACATACATGTGATCTCAGGGAGTAGTGCATTTCTGTTGTTTGGTGATGAGGAACTGGGCTGTCCCCACTCAACTCCATGATATCAAGATGAGGAAATCAATGCCCAAAACAGGAGTGAACAGCTCCCATAATAAACTGAAGAGGGAGTACTGCTATTAATAATAGTTAATCATTATTAATAATAATGATAATGATCATAACAATAACAGTAGTGGGACTGCTTACTGAGCACATTCGAAGCACCATGGTGACAGCTTGCAGACATTTTATTGTGTAATTCTCATAATAATCCATTTATTGTCACCATTTTACGGATAAGGATTCTGAGGCTGAGAAGGTGGTCACATCACCGTAAAGTAACAGGGAGGGAGTTGGAACTCCTGTCTGTAAAGTCTTTTAACAACCACATGAGTTTAGGTTAAGGATGAGTTCCACAGATAGTCACTCCCTTATTCAAAAGTTATTTATTACATGTTGACCCCGTCGCTGGGACTAGGATAGATGATAAGAACACAAAGATGAATTAGACTCAGTGGTTTCCCCAGTGTTGCAAATGAAGAACAGCTTGTGGGGAACAGCTGGCAGTTGGTGTGGTGAAGAAGCTGTGAGACGTTGGGAGCTGTGACTGAGGTGATTGAAGCAGTGGGCCAGGTTCCATCAGAGAGGACCTTGTGACTGCAGCTATGGAAGTTTACCTGTATCCTCTACACATGTCAGGGGTTTAAGTCATGTTGAGGCAGAATTGGATTCAAATTCTAGAACAGTATCTGACTCTAGATCATGAGTTAGTCTGGAAGAGTCCAAAATTGGAGACAGGAAGTCTATTTAGAGAAGCACTGGAATGGTCCAGGCCACAGAGGGCTTGAGTTGTGGCCACTATAACTGAGATAGTGAATTCATAAACTACTTATGAGGTTGAATCAGCAAGACTTGGGAATATTGGGGATTGGTTAGATGTGAAGAGGGAAGGAGAGAGAGGACTGCAGTAACTCTTATAATATGGCTGTAGGGACATAAGATGGTCCTGAGACCATTCCATCGAAGAGTAGAGTTTTTGAAGCGTGGAGAAGTAGAACAGTTGAAAGGGAGTATACTGTTCCTCTCTGCTAACACCTTGATTTCCTGTCCACTCCTGGAGTCCCACTTCATCACTGTTCCCTCAGAAGTCCAGAACTTCATGAACTAAAACAGAGGCTTTTCTCTCAACTCTTGTGGTTGGTCATAATCCAGCTCTAGAGCCAAACATGACCCTCATCCTCAGAGGAACTAGGGTTGTACAGCCAGACTTTGTCTCCTACAGTGCTACCTGTTTTCTTCCAGCTTCCAGGTGCTGTGGTCTCTAGACAGTTGAGTCATAATTTCCCAGTATGGGAGGTTGCACCAAACACCTCCTTTTTAATAAGCTACCTTTAACCTGGATGTGTTGACATTCTGCCTTGTTATTCTTAATAATGTATGAAGGTGTCATTTGAAGTTTGCTTTACCACTGGACTGCCTATAACAGACTAGCTTTTTGGGCTAACTTCTGATTAGCCTGGATAGAAGTCATTTTGGCATGGTATTATCATGGGAGTTTAAATCCCTGCTCTCTGTAGGCTCTTAAGACCCTCAACATTTCAGCCCATGGAGTCTTTTCTACTTACTGGCATGAATGAGAGCTGGCTTGGTGGACACCTCCAAAATGAAGACCAAAACTTCTAATAGAATATCCTTGCCCCCATTCCCTAACCCTGTAGCAACCCAGATAATTGTGTTAGACTTTCTGTGTGACCCCTTGTCTTTTGCTTTCCTCCTCCTCCTCAGAGGTGAGTCCAAACTTTGCACAAAAGAAAAAGCTACTAGGTGTTGCCCAGCAGCAGAAAATAGACCTATAATATGAGCTGTGGGGAGCAAAACTTAATGGACTGCATTCACTCAGAACTGCTAGAGCCTGCAGCTGCAGAATTTATAGAATCAACACACACACGCTGAGCTGCGCTGTAACACACACACAGCTATCACGAAAGAAACTCAGAGAAACTGACAAGTGTCACTACCCAGCTCGGTGGCTCCAAAGGATCAGGATTTGCAAACTTCTGCATCCCCCTCACAGTCTATGTTCTAGCCCCAGTGAACCACTCTAGCTCATACCCTGAGAATGCAAGGATTTCTTTTTCTTCCAAGTATAGGCATGCACTTCTCCCCTTACTAGCTAACCTTTCCCATCTTCTCATCTAAGTTTAAGAATAATTTATTGGGAGAAATATTCCCTGGTACCTACAAGTTAGATTAGGTGTCCCTGCCCAAGTTCCAAGTATATGTGATATGGTCTGGCTCTGTGTCTCCACCCAAATCTCATCTTGAATTGTAATCCAAATTGTAATTCCCACGTATTAGGGGAGGGACCTCATGGGAGGTGATTAGATCATGGGGGTGGTCCCCCCATGCTGTTTCTCTCCTGCCGCCATGTGAAGAAGGATGTGTTTGCTTCCCCTTCCACCATGATAGTAAGTTTCCTGAGGCCTCCCTAGCCACGCAGAACTGTAAGTCAATTAAATCTTTCCTTTATAAATTGCCAAGTCTTGGGTATTTCCTCATAGCAATGCAAAAAATGACCTAATACAATGTCGTAGTGCTTTCTTTCCCTGTATTCCAATAATCATTTTATCTTTCTGTATGACTAAACTTTAAACTTAAGGGCCAAAACTTTCATCTTCATATCCCCAGCAGTTCGTACATGTACTGCATACAGTACTTAATAGAGGTGAAGATGGTAATGAAGGAATAGGCAGTTGCCTCTGCTCACCATTCTCAGTTAGCATGAAAACAGGAAGAGAATGTAATGTTCTTTCCGAAAGGCCCACTCTGTTAGGTTTTTCTACTAGGGTGACTCCAGCCAGGACAGAGAAAGAAACCTTATCTAGCACTTCCCCAGTCGTAATGGGCTCTTCACTGTGCTCCAAAAACTATGACTCTTCCGGGGCCTAGGAAAACACTGACCTCACCTAGAACAGAAACCTCCAATTGGGTATTGTGAGGTATGCCTCAAAGAAGACCCAGGCATTCCTCCCGCAGATAATGAATGTGCTTTTCAGGTCAAGGCTTTGGAGAGAAAGCCTCACCACCACTTCCTGTCTCTTCATGTTCTACATTCAACCCCTGGGACACCATTGCCCATTTTACAAGCCAGCTCCTGCACATCTCCCAGGCACCAGCCTGTTGGTGCAATCCTGAAACTCACTGGACTGGCTGCCCCAATCTCCACTAGTGAAACGAAGTATGCCATGTCTTAAGGATGCGCACCGCCTGCCAAGTTGAGAAAATGGGGAGGTGCATTCAGATTTTAACCTCCCTGTTTACCCTTTTTCTGGTGCCTCTAAACCAGGATTCACTAATACTGCTTTACATGCAAGTTTTCAAAATCACATCTGTCTCTTTCCTTGATTGTGGTGGCAGGAATTCTTTTCCCCCATTCAGAACTCTCCCAATACTCGCCTCTTTAATTGGAGAACACCCTTCAGGTTTCACTGTAGTCACAATACAACGTCTTTGATATTAAAGGTCAGTGCAAAAATCATTGCAGTTTTTTACCATTACTTTTAATGGCAAAAACTGCAATTACTTTTGCACCAACCTAATATTAGGGTCTACCTCTTCTCTAAGGCTCTTGAAGGCGCAAAACAAGTCTTACTTTTCCTTATCATCCTGACAGGAATCTAGTACCAGAGGCTTATACGTATTTGGCAAGTAGTACATATTTGCAAAAAGAAATGGAGTGGAATTATCTGGAATGAATGGATTCATTAAATGAGGCATGGTTTGGCACACCACACATTGGCAAAAGAATGCAGTATTCAACAAGCGTTTATAGTCTCTTTGATTCTTTTAGATGATTTCGATACTAATGTGCTTTTGATTCAGTAGTAATGGAAGCAGAAGAAATGCAAATGCACGTAGAAATTATTGTGAACCATGAGAAAATCACTAGAATGGCTAAAAAGAAAAATAATGACAGCATCAAATGATGGAGAAGACATGGAGCCACTAGAACTCTCATACATTGTTGGTGAGAGTGTAAAATGGTAAAATCACCTAGGAAAATTGCTGAGTAGTTTCTCAAACAGTTAAACATATATCCACCTAATGACCTAGCACTTCTACTCTCAGGGGGATTGAAATGAAAACATGTAGGTCTAAAAAAAAATCTTATGAAAGAATGTTCGTAGCAGCTTATCTCATAACAGGCAAACACTGGAAAAAAGCCAAATGTTCATCAACAGAAAAATAGACAAACAAACTCTGATATATTTATACAACGGAATATTACTCTGCAAAAAAGGAATAAATTATATACATAAAACAACATATGTGAATCTCAGAAATGATATACAGAGTGAAAGAATCAGGCAACACAGAAGAACATAGTGTACAATGTCATTATATAAAATTTTAGAATTTCATAGAAGACTTGCCTACAGTGATAGAAATCAATTCAGTGGTTGCTTCTGGGGTGGAGAACTGACTGGAAATTGGCATAAGGGAACTTTTTGTGGTGAGGGAAACATTCTGTGTCCTGGTTGGTAAATGAGGTTACACAAGTATATGTGTTTGTCGAAATTTGAGTCAACAGCACACTGAACAGCATGTCATTGTATGCAAATTATACCTCAAACTAAGAAAGTCATTTTGGATGCTTTGTCTCTCAAGTCTCAAAGAGAAGTCTAGATTTTTAGGGCAGAAAGCAGGCTGAGTAAATCCTAAGGTCCCACTCATGGTGTAGATGAAGAAACTGAATCCCCAGATGGAGAAGTGACGTGTTCAATATCGCACAGACGTAGTGGCTGAGGCAGGACGAGAATGCAAGGCCCTTAATGTGCAAGAAGGTTGGAACCTCATCGAATGATCCTTTAGAATGGAAATACTTGGAATTATTACATTGGTACAAAAGTAATTGCAGTTTTTGCCATTGAAAGTAATGGCCAGAACCGCAACCACTATTGCAACAATCCAGTACTTCACCCCTACAGTCTCCTTGCTTAGATATTATCAGTTAATTGTCCTAGTGTGCCCTTATACCCACCCCCTACTCTGCTCCATACCATTCCACAACTCCTTATGGTATTTCACCAAGGTGGATGATTTCCTAAGCTTTATCTTCATGAATACTAGGGCAGAGCTGAACTAACTAGAGTAAACTAGAGTTGCATTCTCTCTAGATATAGGAGCTCTAGATTTTAGGTCATCCTAGGGCCAATGCAGAGACCCAAAAGAGAAACTCAGTGACTCAGAAGAAAGGTAGAGAAAACCCTGGTTACCAGAAATCAGGAAAGATATAATAAGATCAGATACAGAAGCCCAGGCTGCTATAGAGACTGGCCAGAGGTCACTGAGTTGGGCAATAAATGGAGCAAGGAGAGGAATCTGGCCATTCCATCCCATCACCTGTACAAACCAGACTGGGTTACTTGCTCTGTTCTAGACAGTATCTGTCTTACCAGACTCAGGCTCCTGGTGGGGACCTCCAATCCCATTGCTGGCTCTTTGCTCTTTACTTCAACCACATGTCACTTGGATACCCCAGAGAGTAGCAGGAAAGGATCAACCAGGTAAGATGTGGTCCCCAGACCCATCACCTCTCACCAAGGTACAAGAGGGATACTGTTTAACCATGACACTACTCTGAGACAAAAACCTAAATTTTTACTCTTAAAAAATCAGTTGTTAATCATCCCCCTGTGATCTCAATTCCTTGCATGTCAGCTTAGAAGGGATGCTTCTGGGTACTGGCTGATTTTGTTCCTTGGCTACTTCTTTTCAGACAATAAAGTCCTTGTTAGGGGAACCACCCCTATCTCCTTCACTATGGACTACTGTATGTCCACTCTTACTGAAGGTACAAATTGTGGGAAAGCAGGCCATATGCTCCCAGTTGAAATATGTCTCTTGAAGATACGTAACCTGACTATCAGCTGTGCAAGACATTGTGTAAGCTTCAAAGGGCCATCTCTTATACAATGCCAGACACTTAGTAGATGTCTTTTAAAAAAAATATTAGTCGAGTAAAGAATGAGTGAATATTTGCCTTCTGGCATCTGTGACATTTCATCTCAGTGTATTCTGGGCAAGAAAGCAATTGTTCTTTGAAGCCCAGTCAATCTGTTTCAGGGCACACATTGCCATACTGTGCATGGGTATAGCATGTAACTTCTCTGAGCCTCAGTTTACTCATTTTCTACATGAAAAATAATAATACTGAACTTAAAGTAGGGACTTGTAGCCTGGAGTCCATGGATCCTTAAAGGCACCTTAAGGTGCCCTTAAAATTGAATATTATTGTCTATATATATGAATTTTTATGAGGGAAAGAGTTTTAGATTTCATCAGATTCGTTAACTAGGTCAGTAACTTCTTTAAAAAAAAGAGAGAGAGAATAAGAAACCACTGTGGCCTTAGATATTTTTGTGAAGATGCAGATAACGTATGTAAAGTGCCTGAGAAAGCTAGAATGCACTGCAGCTGCTACACAATCATCTGGCCTGTGTAGCAAGCTTTCTGAGCTTCGGAATGATTATTCCAACTCTTATGAGTCTGCAACCTTCAAAATAAGCCCTTTGAGTGGTCATCTAGATCATTCGAGGCAAATTCCTTGTTCTCTTCTGGACCCAGTTGCTTGTCTGTAACAAAACAGTTGTACCTGGTGTTCACCCGAACTTTGCAGATGTTAACATTCTGACTCTGTGCTCCCCACCTTCGATGATAGAAATAAAATTCAGGTGAGCATCAATGTATTTAGCTGTGTTTCATTTCCAGAGGGGTTAAGGAGAATGGCCTCTGCTTTTTACTTCCAAGAGAACTTAAGTTGGTTACCGGAAGTCAACTTCAGTGCAAAGAAAGGTTTGGGAACAGCGTACGGGAAGGGCATTCTCAGGATTGGGCAAGGAGCAAAGCAGACCAGGGCTTTTGGGTTCCTCCTTTGAAAAGAGGTGATGGAGTCAAAATTCCAGGTTTTGGAGGAGCAAAGCAGTTCAAAGGGGCAGAGTGCAGGTGGGGTCACCACTTCTCTGCTTCTTCCAATCTCTCAATCAGTTGAAAAAGGAAACTGAGATAAACACTCATGTTTGGAGGGCAAACCACCAATTTGCATAGATTTAGGCAGGAAAGAGCCCCTTTGGCGCCCTTCCTCTTTGGCTTGCTTCCAAAAGCTTTTGAAAAGCTTCTCTCATGTAGACCCCTACGTTAGGGTAAAGTTTTGAACCCACCCTCTGGTTAACTTTGGAGGAAAGAAGATAGGAGTCTGAAACACCCCTCCCATGCACTTCACAGTTACACCAAAGACCTGGTGTGACCATCTGGAGCAAATGCACAGAAAACCCACTCACCCTTGGCTAGTACTTAGATGAGTCCATTACCAAGCCAGGCGGAATTTCTCATGAAAGGAGGCTCTGGGTTATCCCAAGGAGTGGGTTCTCCATATGGGGGCTTCAGTTACTTATCTGGTTTCTACATTAACCCACCTCAAATTTCACAATTCCCCAAAAGGAGTTGAAACGTGACCCATTGCTATGTGTGAATATGGTTGGTTCCCACCCAAACTCATGTTGAAATGTGATCCCCAAGGTGGCAGCGTTGTGTTGGGTAGACAAATTCGTGGATGGCAGGAAGACCATAAGGCAATCAAAATGATGAAAGGACCAGGGTCTGATCATATTTATCAGGCTGGAATAATGGTAACATCTCATTAAAACTGATTCAAAAATAGATGCAAAACACTCCCACTTTGATTTAGAAGAAAAAACTGAAAACACAAAATAGGTTGGAGAAAAAAAGACTAAGCAGGAACATACAAGAGCTAAAAAAAAAAAAAAAAGAAAAAAAAAGCCAGCAGTGTCCTAGTCAACAAGAATGGTCAATATAAAGCAAAGGTGATATCTGGCTGATGAAGATGTTAACACAGATTTGGGATGTATTAACAGAAGTTGATGTTCCAGTGCAACAGAGGTGATCATCTTGTCTTCCTCCTCTATGGTCAGCCCAGCCTTAAAGTCAGACCTAGTATGAGAGAAATTGCCAAACTGGCTCAATAGTACATTCCATGATAGGGACAGAATCAGAAGGAAATAAAGAAAGAAATTTCTGAAAATCGGAACCTTTCTACCTACAATAGGTTAACTGTCCTACCCTCAGAGGTCTCTAAGCATAAACTGAGTTGACCAAGGCCAGGCCTGGTGGCTCAAACCTGTAATCCCAGCACTTTGGGAGGCTGAGGTGGGAGGATTACTTGAGTCCAGGAGCTCAAGATCAGTCTCGGCAACATAGTGAGACCACATTTCTACGAAAAAAAAAAAATGCCAGACATAGTGGCAAGTGCCTGTAGTCCTAGCTACTGGGGAGGCTGAGGCAGGAGGATCACGCGAGCCCAGAGGGTCAAGGCTGCAGTGAACCATGATCACACCATTTCACTGCAGCCTGGGCAACAGAGTGAGATCTTGTCTTAAATAAATAAATAACACATTGAACAAAATATATTACAGGAGAAACTCCTAGATAAATTGGATATGAGAGATGGTGTGCACTTCCAGGGTGCTATGATTCTCCATTCTTTCTATGAACCTTAATGCTATGGCCAAGTAAGACAGTGTCGTACTAATGCCTTTCGTTGTGTTAGGGCAGGTTTAATTGCTTGTCAAACCAGTTGGTTTACTGGATGTCAAGCCTCCCTGGGGAGGCAAGGATTGTGCCAAGTTCTTTGCCATCCAGATGTTCAGGGGATGGAGCATTCCCTGGAGGGACCTACCCTACCCCACCCTAGAAAGCTGCTGGACCTTGGCATGTGAGAAAACCTGGGCTCCTCCAGATTTACATGGCGAGGGAGTGGGAGCTGCCCCACCTGCCAGTTCAGCTGCCCAAAGTCCCATCCTACACAGGTTTGATAGCTCCCTAGGAATAGACTTTGGCATGGGCCCCTAAAGTTGTCTGGTAGAGACATTCATATTGGGCACAGTCTATGGCAGCCCACCAGGCCTTACAGCACTTCTCTGGCTCTGGTGTTTGCCGTATCCTGTCTGCTAGATTGTGAGGTTCCCTAGGATAAATATAGATTAAAAGCCGACTTCCTCTGGGAAGCTTTCCAAAACTAGGCCCTCCCCCACAACCCCAGACGTGAGCTTCTAGCTCCAAAATCCACAGTATGGATTGTGACTTCTCTTCTAGTGGAAACCACTTTCTAAGTTGAATTATAACTGTTTACACATGCGTCTTATCTCTAGCTCTCTTACTTGCTCATTCCATTCTCATTTTAATTCTTTCTGTCCCCAGCACCTGTGTGTTGTCAATTTTTAAATCCATTTGTTCAATCATTTACTCATTCATTCAAAAATATTAATTGAGCACATATTCAGTCCCTGTTCTCATTGAACTCTCTCACAATCTAATGGGTGAGGTAGACTGTAATCAAGATGTGCTGTATAATAGGGAGGGAGGGAGATGACGTGCTGAGAGTACAGAATATTGAGATACGACCCAAGCAGGTTAGGGAAGACTTCCCTGAGGAGAGAAGAAGAGTGACTAGGAAACAGCTGGGCAAGCAGTGGGGAGGAATGTGTTCCAGGGAAAAAGGAATAGCACGTGCGAAGATCCTGCGGTAGGAGAAGCCATGGTATCTGCTGGAACACGAAAGAGCACAGTAGTGTGGCCAGGCAGGGAGGAGCAAGGGGGCAAGATAGGGCTGGAGAGAAAAGAAAGGATGAGTGATCAATTGGATGACTAATTAAATTCATGATTCAATGAATCAATGAGTGAATGAGAATATTCCCTGCCTCTTCACTGGGAATTATGTAGGAGCATTGGTTTGAAAGCCAAGCAAGTGGAGCTCCCGTCACCTTTCTACCACTAGCTCTTCTGTGGTATAGGATTAATCAGCCCCCTTTCTGAGCCTCAGCATGTTCATCTTTCATGATGATAGAGGAGGGTATGGTCATTGCTGTGATTTTTTTTGTTACTGTTTACTGTGGATGCTGCTTGTAAGGTTTACTATGGGAGGTGCTGATGGAAGTTTTAAGCTTCTACCAGATTTCATAAAAGCGAATGCCTCCAAAGGCTGTGCTGGTCCCACAAATGTATCTAGCCAGCCCGTTGTTAAACAGTGGGGTTGATGTGCTGCCTCACACTTGCCTTGCACCACACCCTGCCGGGTAAGGCCGCACATTCCAGATCCTGTTGGTCTGCAAGCCACCGGTCAGGGCACAGGCACTCTATGCAGTGACATATCTACTAAGGAATCGTCTGAGAATGAACTCCTTCAGTCAAAGCAAATACAAATTAAGGTAAATGAAATGTTGAAAGTCACAAGTCATGTGAATAGGAGGCTCTGCTGCCTTTGTACCTTAAGACAGAATGACCTTGGTCCCTGCCTGTGATGCAATCTTCCCAGAGTTCCCATCCAGACACATGACTGGCCCTCAAGACAGCCATGCATTCTGCCCTTTGTCTCCAAAGGCCACTTTCTGACCCTTTCAGCCATTCACCAAACAATTAGCAGTGCTCCTGGTGTGCCACACCCTCTGCAAAGAACCCTTGGGAGAAGACTTGAACTTGGTTTTGCCTTCCAGGAGTTTCCAGTTCAGTGAGGGAGACAAACAAGTCTCCATCTACAATGGAATACAGCGTGCAAATGTCCTGTAGAAGCTCACTCATTCACTCACTCAGTCAGCCAACAAATATAGACGAGAGCCTCTCTCAGGCAAGGCACTGTTTTTGCTCTAACAGGAGCTTAATTTTCAAGTCCTATTTATATATACATGCATTATATGAAGCATTAGATGGTAAGATGGAGAAAAATTCAGCAGAGAAATAACATGGGAAGAGCTGAGAAAGAGGCCATGTTGTGATTTTGAACAGGATGGTCCGGGTAGTCTTTATTGATCAAATGACACGAGCCAACATGGGAAGCCAGGGAGCCTGTGGATGACGTGTCTATATAATGGGGAGCAAAGTACTATATGACCTTTTGTCCAAGGATCTGCAGGAGGCAGGATGTCTCTTTCCTCCGCTGATGTAGAAGGGACTAGAATGATGAGGGCTAAAGGTCTAGGATGCCAGCCTGGCTTTCCTCAGACCCATGACCCCTTGGTGTAATTGAATTAAGGAAAAGTCTCAGAGTGCCTCAACTACTTCCTAAGCCCCTACCTAACTGCATGTAGGTCTAACTGTCTGTACCATAAATTAATATATTCCTGTAGTAGACAGACTAAAGGTCCCCCAAAGATCTCCTCATCCTAAACTCCAGAACCTGTGAATATGTTTTATTCCATAGTAAAAAGAACTTTGCAAGTGTGATTGAGTTACGGGTCTTTATGGGGGCAATCATCCTCAGTTATCTAGGTGGGCCAGATATAATCACAGGGTCCACATAAGAGGGAGGCAGGAGGGTCAGAATCCGAGGAGGAGAAGTCACGTCGGAAGCAAAAGTCAGTGTGGTGCAGGGCAACAAGCCAAGGAACTTGGGCGACCTCTGGAAACTGGGAAAAGAACGGAACTGATTCTCCCCTGCAGCTTCCAGAACAAACACTGTCCTGTCGACACCTTGATCTTAGCCCCAGAGACCCATTTCCAACTTCTGACTGCCAGAAAGGTAAGATAGCACATTTGAGTTATTTTATGCTGCTTAATTTGTGCTAATTTGTTACAGTAGCAAAAAGAAATTAAAACAATTACCAGATTATTTTGTTTGATAAAAATACACATAGCAGTTTACAGAACTCTGGGTCTCTTTACAGATGACAATTCATCATTGAATCCCCAAAAACAGGCATCAAGGTAGGTACTATTAGTTTCCTCATCTTGTCGATGAGGTCATTTAAGCACAGAGAGTTTAGGCAATCTGACTAAGGTCACACAGCTCTTAGTGGTGTGGCCAGGATGTAAACCCAGGTTGTCTGACTCCAAGGATAATGTGTACCTGCTCCCACTGATTTTCTTACACTGACCTTTGCGAGCTCAACAAGAGCCTTTGCCTTTCTCAGGCCTGGACAATCACCGGTGCTGTCTCCACAGGGGTATTCCTTCTCCCATACTGCTGGGCCCATGGACAGCCTCTCAAGCCACCTTGTGACTTATCCACAGAAATTTTGTCTCCTTTAAAGAAACCAAGCATCACCAAATCGATATTGAAACAAATATCTGGTTTCCATTTCTAAGGGAAAACACAGAAGTAAAGAGGTCATTGATCTTTCTTTTTTTTTTCAATTTTATAATGTAACCCAATATTTTTACAGAGATACAATTCACATATCCTTAAATTCACCCTTTAAAAATGTACAATTCAATGGTTTTAGTATATTCACAAGGTTGTGCAGCCATCACCACCATCTAATTTCAGAGAATCTTCATCACACTCCAAAAGGATATCCTGTCCCCATTAAGTAGTAACTCCCCATGATCCCCTTCCCCCAGCCCCCGAACCACGAATTTACTTTATGAATTTGCCTGTTCTGGCATTCCATATAAATGGAATCAGACAGAATGGTGCAGCCACATCAGGTTTTTCTACTGTCCCAAGTGAGCCTGCCTTGTTAGGTTGTCCACCACAAATCTAATATTCACCATTTCTTCCTTCATCCTCCATTCCATTGTCAGTTTGCCATTATTTTGTGGCTCCATTTGTGTGGGCGTGTTTGTAAGCTGCTGCAAACCCTTTTGAGAATTGGGCAGTGCGAGAATACATAAAAACATTGATTCTCAAATCAACCAGTAACGAAACTGAATCATACAAAATGTGGCTTTTGTGTCTGGCTGATTTCACTTCCTATCATGTTTTCAAGGTTCTTCCATGTGGCAGCATTAATCAGGGCATCATTCCTTTTTAAAACTGAGTAATATTCCATCATGGGCTATAACATGAATGTGTTTATCCATTCACCATTTGGATTGTTTCCACCTTTTGCCCTTTGGGAATAATGCTGCTATGAACATTTATGTGATCCGTTTTATTGTACCTAATTGGAAGGGATTCCAGACAAGATCCAGTGGCTTCCAGAGAGCTCTGCTGGCATAAAGGCCTGTGAGCAAGTTGCTCTTCTTACAGTCCAAGTCTCTGCGGTGAGATGTCGACACCCCTTTGGAATGTACCCCAGGGTCCAAGAAGGAGCAGTGGGTTCATGTGCAGAGAGTACATTGTTCTTTCCCGAAGGGGAAGTGGGAGAAGATTCTCCGTCTATAAAACAAAGGGCTTCATGAAATGAAGAACCTTAAAAACTTGCAGAGGGAACCACTCCACGGAGCCGAGTCTCAGGCTAACCTCTCTTTCATGGTTATTTTTGATGCTAGACCCACTGAAATGCATTATGCTACATTGATATGTGGGGTATACAGTTTATATGGACTGCACACATTAAGCAAGATACATACATATTTTAAATGTAATAGGATATGTCATTATGACTTTTTTTTGTTTTCAGCGTTCACTTTGAATAAAATTTTAAAATACCTCTTGGTGGGGGGTTGGGGACAAGTAAACAGTTATGTCCAAAAGCTCTAGTAATCAAAGGCTTTGGGTACATGCTTTTGTCAATAATTTTAAGAGCTATTACAAATAAGAAGAAAGGACTTGTGTTATGTGGTCACAAAGAGCTCTTCCAAGTTCCTATCTACACCAACCCTGACTTCTTGCAGCCTCTGTAGAGGCATGTACCCCATGCCTTAACGTGAAGACACGAGTCTCAGGCTGTGATCTCACCTCCTTTGTCCAAGCACATCCCAAAGAACATGTCACCCAGCGGCGTTTCCAGTGGCAGCAACACAATAATATGCATTTCAGTAACACATGGAATAAACGTTATTTTCATTCCAAATGCAGTGGTGGGAATCAGAGAAACAATGGCCTTTTCCTGCCCAATGATACAAGTTAAAAATATTGCCTGCTTCTTTGCTAACTCCCATCTTAGCCCCGCACATTTAAAAATACACCCGTCAGTGGCTCTGCATTTGAAAATGTATTTTGCATCTGATAATTATGATGCATTTAAAGGGCAAAATTAGAAAGCACAAAATTAGGCTGCCAGGCTTAATTAGCCCATTCTTTTTTCTAATGGGTGGAATTCGGGCAACCGTAGGCTTGAGGGGCACAAAGACCCCTAATAGGGGTAGTGGAAATTCACCCATATCTCTGTAAACTCAGTCTCTTGGCGAACCAGATCAGGGGGATTAACTGCACAACAAGAAATGTGAGAGACACGAAACAAGACAATTACACACTCTTGTCCCCAAGAAAACGATGTGAGTGCAATTACAGAGTAATCTATCAACAGATAACAGAGGACCATGCACGTGGCCTCCCAGAGGCCTGATGTAATCACAGTGGCATTATGGGTTTATATGTAGAGATGAACTCCGCAGCTTGACGTGACACATTTTCCAGGATAATTATCACCCATATCTGCCTGCATGCGAAGACCCACTTCCCTCACCAGCTCTGACCTTGCTAAATGATTATTGAAATGCCTTACTGTGCACACTGTAACTGGCCACTGCTCCCAAGGACCATAAGCTCTTCACGAAGGGGTGCACTGAACTGGCCGGGATAGGACTGGAAACTTCCAAGTGCCTTCCAAGGCTGTCCACTGTATTCTCTGAAATCTGATTCCGCGTCCCTGATGAAGTTATCTTGATGGCTGGCTGCGTGGAACTCATCCTGTACCCAGCCAGGTGGATCCGTCCCCAGCATTCAAGGGGAAAGTTCTGTCTTTTCAAGTTGCCATGGTCCTTCGCAAGCCACGACAGGCCATGGGAAGCCGAGTTGAGGCGCCGTGATCCCAGGTATGAGTCACCCTGATGAATCAGCCGTGTCCCTACTATTTTTTTCAAGCTGTGGTTTTCTTTATAACAGAGACTGTGTTGTTCATTTCGCAGCCAGATCTAGAAAGCTGCTGTATGCTGAGAAAGGAGGCCTACTGTACTATGTCCACTAGATGGAACTTAGAAAGGCCCGCCCCTGCTGCAGGCCGCAAGGAATGCTCTGAAACAATCCATGGCACAGCTGCAGAGCTATGGAAGGGGCCTGAACCCTGACTCTCAGTACCGGGGTGGTCTCTGGCAAGACACTGCACCTCTCTGAGGTGAAACCCCCAACTTGTAGAGTTATAAAAATTCATTCATTTAAGAAAGTTGCTTTCAACGAGGAGCCATTATGCACCACCCCCCCCCAAGGGTACCATTTGGCCATGTTTGGGGACATATTTGTTTGTCACAAGTGCTTTCCTTACCATTCTTTGTTGTTGTTGTTGTTGTTGTTTTGAGATAGAGTCTTGCTCTATCACCAAGGCTGGAGTGCAGCAGCACGATCTTGGCTCGCTGCAACCTCCACCTCCTGGATTCAAGCAATTCTCCTACCTCAGCCTCCCAAGTAGCTGGGACTACAGGCTCATACCACCATGCCTGGCTAATTTTTGTATTTTTAGTAGAGACAGGGTTTCATAATGTTGGTCAGACTGGTCTCAAACTCCTGACCTCATGATCTACCAACCTTGGCCTCCCATAGTGCTAGGATTACAGATGTGAGCCACCACGCCTGGCCTTCTTTACCATTCTTTACGTGGCATTTGGTATTATAGAAAAATATGCACTTTAGTGTGACTCCCTTAAGTCACTAAACAGTTGGTTAAGATTCAGACCTTCATTTTTGTTTCAACATCTTTATACAAAATGTGTATGACCTCAAATTATATAGACCAAGATGTAGGGGAAAGGAGGCAAGTAAACCATGGCCCGCTAGAGTCACTATGTCAATGTTATATTTTTTAACCTGGTTAATGTCTCTTCATGACAATTTTTAGCTATTTCCTTCCAAAGAGCCAAAACAGGAGAAATACAAGAATAGGTTGCTAGAAAAGGTATAATATATTTCAGTTTCTGAAACTTAGTAATTGGAATTTTCCCAGTTCTGAGCAGAATTGCTTTACCCAGAGTCCAGTCTGATGATAAAATGGTGGCCTCAACCATGATTCCAGAGAGAGAGAGAGAGAAACATTCAGGAGCTGCACACAGACAGCTTGCGGATCCTCAGAAGAATGAGAAACCTAGGGAAGGTTTGGGTAGGAATCTCCCCAGGCCTCTTAACTCGGTGCAGAGGCACCTTCCCTCTACAGCAAACACAGCTCCCTTACCCCTTGTATCTGCAACACCTATATCCACAGCGGACAGAACAAAGAGCATTGCGATTGTCAGGAAGGAAGAAAGAAGTTCTGCAAAACCCCAGCATGGGATAAACAGAGCCCAGGCAATGCTTAAAGTTTCCCACATGCCAGGTTCTTAGGGCTCTTGATTGACCATTCAAGGGAACACAGCTGTTATGGAGGAGGGGGAGGCAAGGTAGACCCTGAAGGAGGAGGACGAGGACTGTTTGCAGACTAGACTATTCAATTGACTTGGAAAGAATTCCCCTCATGCCTCCCTGCATAAAATAGTTGTCTATTTCAGATGGATTACTGCAAACTCCCAGATACAGCCCTTAAGTGCTGTTTACACAGTGAGCTAATTGCGGTAATGGAACCCACCCCTCCTTGTCCCTCAGCTTCAGGCCAGTTTCCCTCATGAGCTTCCATAGTAGCAGCCCTATTTGTGGATCTTTCTCTCAGCCCCATACTAGGAGCCTAAGTGGGAAATATGTAATTATTCACTTTATAGCTATTGATGCCTCCAATGCTGACTGGCCATCACCACCCAGGGCTTTCAGGCAGCAGGGATGACAATCAAGCAGAGGGGGTCTGTCTGGAATCAGACTGACCTTCTTTCAGGACAGGGCCTGGGGCTCACCGTCACCAGAGCCTTGCCTGCACAGGTCCTAGGAGTTTGGGTCTGGATTAAGTTCACATTGTGGGACAGTTTTTCAGTAGCAGTGACTGTTCTGTTGGTCCCTGTTAGTCTCGCTTTTTTCCTAAAATTAGCAGCAGGAATATTAGCCCGTGGTGTTCCTTTAAATAACTCCCTATATCTTGGTGAAATGCACCTGTCACTGCAGTTGAGGCCAACCAGAAGCCCAGTGTGCATGCACTGTGACCGTTAACCTGAGTGTATACAGCTGAAGCTTGCTCATTGATGACTCTCATTCAACAGACCTCACCTTTTGTTATGCCTTTATCCCATGAAGCCCCCATCTAGATTCTATTTTAATGCAAGAACCAGTTTCTTCTGCCCTGAGACTTTGGCTCCTGTATTCATTCCTGATTGCTGCTATAACTATTAACCTCAAATTTAGCAGCTTGAAACAACACAAATGCATGCTCTTACAATTCTGGAGGTTAGAATATCAATGTGGGTTTTACTGAGCTGAACTCAAGATGTTGGGAGGGCTGTGTTCCTTCTGCAGGCTCTAGAAGAGAAGCCATATCTTACCTTTTTCAGCTTCTAGAAGCTGCCTGTTAGCCCTTGGCCTCGTCCTCCATCTTCAGAGCCAGCCATAGTGGGTAAGTCCTCTTCAAATTGCATCACATGACTCTTTCTTCTTGTGCCCTCCCTTCTATTTTTAAGATCCCATGTGATTACATGGGGCCCACCCAGATAATCCAGGAGAACCTCTCTATTTTAAAGTTAGCTCAGCAACCTTCATTTCATCTGCAACCTTCATTCCCCTTGGCCATGTCACTTCCCAAAGGATGTGGACATCTTTGGGAGCCATTATTCTGATTGCCCAGTTTCTCTTCTGAGAATGGTTCTTATCTCCTCCCCTCAATTTGGCAGTTGCACAAATGAACCCTCAGGTAACAATTTTTCTGAGGTAATGTTGGATCTTGAGACTCTCCTGCCTCCCCCCAAACCCCACACACACACCACCATTATCATCATCATCATCATCATCAACATCATCAACATCATCATCATCAACCGTTTCAAGTCCCCATGAGTGGACCAGAACTAACATGTAAGCTCCATGAGGACAGCTTTGAACTATGTTCTGAGTGCTTAGAACAGCACCTGGTATACTGCAAGTGCTCAATAAATACTTATGGAATCAATCAATCAGATGAATAAATTTCAGCCTAGAAACGGTGTGACAATATCATACATGTGCCCCAGGGTCAGAAACAGAGTTTATTTCTTGCCTAGTTACCTAGCAGTTCTGTGCTTCTAAGTTCGGCTTATCTCTCTGGTGAGGATAAAGTTCTCTGTCTAATGTGGCTACTGTGAGATGACAGCATGCTTCGTGGGAGCCCTGGGGTGTGTTGAGCATTGTCTTTGCCCTAGTGGTTACCACCATGGATAGGAAAAGAGACATATAGGCAAACAAGACCCTCAAATGTTAGAGGTGTGTTGAGAAAAATGTGTTGAAAGACAAAGAAGGAAACGGCCGGTTCAAGGAGACTTCACAGATGTGTGGAGACTGGAGCCTAATTCTAAACAATGAGTGGGTGTCAGAAAGATGGGAGAAGGCAAGAGGCATTCCAGGAGAGGGAAGGGCATGAACAAAGGCCCAGAAGCATGGAGCCACCTAACCCATTCAAGGAGCTGTGGGCAGTTTTATAGGATTAGAACCAAGGGGACAATGGGTTGGGGGGTGGGGGTGTGACATGACAAGTGATAAGGCTGCAGTGGAGTGGTAGGAGGGCTTGTGACTGAGCAGGTCCTGTGTGCCCTGCTAAGGCGCTCTAATAGCTTAAGTTGGTGCTTGACAAGCTGGGTATCCCTCAAATCGGTAGCACCAACACATGCATGGTTTCTGATTCTGTGCTCTTGCTCTCTCATTCATTCACACAAACGACATGTGCAGGAGACACATACAGCGGTTTGGCAATAAATACATACACCTGGGACATGCACATCTATCCAATGCACATACAACCTGCCTACTAGGATGATATATGCATTTGGGGCCCACATCTTGCATACATACACATTCATGGTCCAAGCACACACAGGAGGCATCCAGAAGCACATACATATGGGACATATATGTATGTGCCCAAAACAAATACATCACTAAGCATGTGGACAAACACGCACACACACACACAGGACACACACACAAGCATGCATATTCAATGTGCACACTGACCGGGCACATACGGGCAGACACACCATCACAAAACACACACCATGGACACCAAAGACACAGGCACACGAGGAAAGGACACCCTTACTGTCGATGTATACACACAGGCTACCAATCATGCACACCTTCCCACTCGCTTATTACACATATCCATGCTCACACACATACTGAACATACACTCACATATTTACATGCACAAACACACATACACACACATACAGAGGGCACCCACAGTGGACCATGCCAAAGTGCACGTGTGCACACATGCGCGCGTGCGCACACACACACACGCATCTTGATCATGCATATGCAGACTTCTCATTTCTTTCTGGAATGTGTCTGGGTTCCAGGCAAGCCCTTGTTTGGCCTGAGGGAGGCTGTGATTATTCTCCCAGCCACAGCAGGCAGGGCAGCTCAGAGACCTGTTTTGCATTACACCGTTCATATCTACGTCCCTCCCCGTGAGTAAGGGTGGTGCAGAAAAGGAGTGCCTTAGCCTCTCCTTGCACCAGGCTTCTATCTCTCCCTGTAACCCAGCCCCACTGGAGTCTCTGCAGCCTGTGACAATGGGATGTTATCCAAAAGCATTGCTGGGTCTTTTGCAAGAGTTCCCCATGTGAGACTTACTGCCTATCCTTATCCCTCCCTTTCAAACTCAGCTGGCGGGAGGCCAAGCCATCTCCGGGGTAGGGGGGCAGAGCCAAGCACTTGGCAGCTCCTAGCACTGTGAGGCCCTCATCAGCCACTCTCCCAGGGGCCCTGTTTGGGCTAGAGAGCCCAGCCAGCTCTCTAGCTCTGCTGAAAGGAGTCCCCCGCAACATCTGCTTGGCCTATCTGGGGCTATTCAAGCACAACTTCCTCTTCTGCCTGTGCTCATCTAGGAATTGGGTTCCAATGAGCTGGAACTTGGTGCTTTTGCCTGAAGTTTTGACAAGTTATTGTTTCCTGGCAGCAGCCAAGATGGAGCTGTGACCTCCATCTGGGTTAATGAGTGGAAGACTCACCATGTGCCTACCATGTTGTCCCAGTTCATTGTCCTGCTCCAAGGTGCTAATAAACAAGGTTACACCTCATATTGGTTGCACAGCCTCCTCCTTGGATACCATTGCATACCCTCAGTCACAGCAAGCCTCAACAGACGTAGACCAAGCCCCTACTCCTTGCTAGAGAAGGAGAAAAATGGCAACATCAGTGCAGCGAGCTGTCAGAGGGATGTTAATAAAGTAACTCTCATATTCTCCATGGCCCCCACTCCTGGGAGATTTGGTTAAAATTCATCCAAAACTTAATTCCACAGACTTGCAAGAATCCCAAGCTGTCCCCAGAATTGCTGTGAACTCCACCTATTCCTCACATGTCTCTTAGCTTTGGAGCTCTGAATGCACCTGCATGTGGCTTCAAATTCCACCCCCATCAAGCTGAACAAAAACCCATTACTTAAAAGAATTTCCAAAATAAACCCACTTGTCTGAAACACTTTGAATTCAGTGACTTTACTGAAAGCTTTGTGATCACAGGAAGGGGTACATCGCAGGGGCTTTGGGCTGGTCTTCCTGTGTCCCACCAGCTTCAATCCTGCGCTCACCTCCCATCTTCTTCTTCCTTCCCTCTTGGGAGTAACTCCCAGTTCTGTCTCCCTCTCCATGGTCTTTCTCACATTCAGGCCGAGGAAGACTGGCTCCCATCACTCATTCCCAAAGAGACCTTTTTTAATATTCTCCTCTCCCAAGAGTGTGTGTCTGTCCTTAAGAAATTCTCATAACAGCTGCCAAGAAAATAAAATATCCTCTAAAACATCACATCATAAAGCTGCATGTTCACCAGAGAAGTTCCTCAGACAAAGATGAATAAACGTAGAAAAGGGAGCTCTGGAAATGAGACTACTTCCAATATTAAGAAGATGCCTGGCTGGGCACAGTGGCACCCATGTGTAATCCTAGCATTTTGGGAGGCGGAGGTGGGAGAATCACTTGAGGTCAGGAGTTCGAGATCAGCTTGGCCAACGTGGTGAAACCCCATCTCTACTAAAAATACAAAACTTAGCCAGGCATGGTGGCGGGCACCTGTAATTCCAGCTGCTCAGGAGGCTGAGGCAGGAGAATCACTTGAACCTGGGAGGCAGAGGTTGCAGTGAGCCGAGATTGCGCCATTGCACTCCAATCTGAGCAACAGAGTAAGACTCTGTCTCAAAAAAAACAAAAAAACAAAAAAGAAGACGACGAAGATGCCTGAGATGCCTGGCTACTAAATGCAGAATTAAATGAAGAGAGAACTCGGGAATTCGGTGTCAAAACGACTCTTTTTTGCCCAAGCATTGATGAGACAGCTGAAGTGAGAGTCAGAAGCTCACCCCCTAGATGGGACCCCAAGAAATTTCTCTCTAGCCAGAGTCTGACATCTTTGTTCCATGTTGACGACAAAGATCTGAGCTCCAAAATCCACCCCCGCCCCCAAGTCACTGTGGTTTCTCCAGGCCAAGAGGGGCGAAGACCGGGCAGGCACAGGTTACAGGGCTCCTCTGAAGAGTTGACTAGCGGCCATTCATAGGCAGGAGAGCTCCTTCTCAACAAAGTCTGTTTGTTTCCCCCAAGAGCCTGGGGAGTCTGTGCCAAGACAGAATGACTCATTGGCTCCCAGGCCTTGCCTCACTCTGGGAGACACTCAGCCAGGCCCTTCTCCCCGAAGAGCAGCAGGGCAGCCTCCATCTGGCTCCAGGCCGATGTGGGTGCTACACAGTGAGCTTAAAAACTCAACGTGGAGAAGGGTTCAAGTGCGAGTCTTTCAGCCTCACCCCTCATGCAGGATTCCTGTGTCCATGCGTGACGACTTTCTTCAAGGGTTCAAATATGATCAGTTTAAAAGTGAGTGTGATTCCCCTCCACAACCCCGCTCATCTGAAAATCTCTCACTCATGGCCAAATTTGAATGCAAAAGTGTGGAAACTAACGTTGGGTCCAAAACAGCCTTTGCAATATTTTAGAAGTTTCCAGAAAAGCTTTATCCAGGAGAGAAATTTCTTTCTTCAGAGCAGTCAAAATCAGTTATTGACACAAGTTAACATAACTCATCAATGAAAAACTGGATACAAATCCAACTAGTTATCCTAACAGCTTCAAACTCATAGTCGATTATATCAAGATTATACTTGCTACTGACTTCAGAGGATGGTTATGAAGAGTAAATAAGAAAACGATGACTACAGAGACAGGCCAAAGCAATGCTCTCAGTAACTTACAAGTATTATCTGACTCCATCCTTATCATCTCTGTCACAGGTCTCCAGAAACTGCATGCATCTTTATGCGATTTTGAGGAATCTGAACCTGGAGAACTTAAGTGGTCCAAGTTCACAAAACTAATAAAAATCATACTAACGACAGGCACAAGTATCATGCCTGTTATCCCAGCACTTTGGGAGGCCGAGGCAGGCAGATCACTTGAGGTCAGGAGTTCAATACCAGCCTGACTAATATGGTGAAACCCCGTCTCCACTAAAAATACAAAAATTACCCAGGCGTAGTGGCGGGTGCTTGTAATCGCAGCTACTCGGGAGGCTGAGACAGGAGAATCGCTTGAACCTGGGAGGCGGAGGTTGCAGTGCGCCAAGGTCACACCACTGAGCTCCAGCCTGGGTGACAGAACAAGACTCAGTCTCAAAAAAAAAAAAAAAAAGAAAATTAACACAGCAAATAAGTAGGACGATAAGATAGTAAAAGGTGAGCACCACTCAGCGACTTAGAGATGCAAAAATGTTTTAGTGGCCAGTGCTTTAGAAGCACATATATTAATTGGCAATGCATATGCTAATTATAAAGCTAGCTTATCAGTTCGGTAAAAACTGTTTCCACAGGTCCTTCATCACATCAACCCCCAGACAAGGTATTTCCTAAACAGAAAAGTATGAATCTGCAGGTAATCTTGATTAGTTTTTCTTATGTTTCCTCCCAGCAAGAGAGATGTCACTTAGTCATTCAACAAATAAATTTATTCAGCGCCTCCTTTGGGCCATGCGCTCTGTTGAAGCTGGGAATAAAATCGGTAATGGAAAGAGACAGAACTTACAATTCAGGACAGGGCGTATCAAACTCAGCACTGGTGACATTCCAGGTTGGATCATTCTTTGTTGGAGGACCCTGTTCTGAGCGCTGAGGGGATGTTTATCAGCTTCCTTGGTCTCTAGCTACTAGATGCCAGTAGTGTACCCCAAGAGGTGACAACCAAAAATGTGTCCAGAAATTTGTCAAACGCCTCCGGCGGGGCAAACTCACTGCAATTGAGAACCACTGCAGGAGAGGAGGAGAGTCATTAATCAAACACGGACAGTTGTCAGCACAAGGAACTTGAAGGACCAGCCCCAAACTCAGTTTTCTTGGTAGAAGTGATGTCTAAATGGAAATGCTGGCCCTAGCAGAACTAGGCAGAAGTAGTAGTTTGGAAGGTGAGAGAGATGGGTCTTGGAAACATATCTGAGGCAGAGAAAACAATGAGACCCAAGGCAAGGAGGGAAGTGTGATTCTGATTTGGGGTCTGTGTTGTTTAACATACATATCCGTGCTGTGGATAAACACTAAAGGCAGCATTATTCAATGTACATTTGGTGCAATACAGAGAGAAATGCATTTCAGGAGGTTTATACAAGCTAGAACCATGGGCCAAAGTTTTAATGCACTAACAAGATCAAATGCAAACTTCTACACTATGTGCCTCCCCATAAATCCAGCCATTAAAGAATGGAACCCTTGGCTGAAAGGCAGGACTTTTAAAAGGCTTTGAGTGGAAATCAGTGGATCTCACACTCATTCATGCATGAGAAACCTCTGCAGGGCTTCTTAAAGCACAGATGGCTGGATACCAATCCCAGTGTTTGTGATTCAGGAGATCTTGGGAGGAGTCCGAGAATTTGCATTTCTAACAACTTCTCAGGTGATGTTGAAGGGGCTAGTTTGGGCATCAACTTTTGAAAACCACTGGTATCAGCTTTAGTTTTTAAAGATGTTAATGGCAACAAGGTCACATTAATAGAGATAGAGTGTCTAGTCCAAGAAGGTGAGAACCTCAATACCAAGAGAGTACACTGGCATGCCAGGAAGAACGCTAAGCATCACATTTTAAGGGATCCTTGGTAAACCAAAAGGTGTCCAGAGAAGAGTAAGAAAATGTGGGGCATTTGGCCTAGAAAAAAAGAAGTTATGGGAAGAATGTGGGAGCTGCCGTTAAAGAGCTGAGGGACTGTACCATGAAAAATGGATTTGATTCCATTTTTATTCTCCAAGTTTGACCATGGTAGTTCAAGATAGGGACAGTCAGCGGGGGTAGGAGTGCCAGGGATAAAGGTTTGGGCTCAACATGAAATGGAATCTTGTAACAATTGCAGCTTTTGTGCAGCACTATTCAATAGAAAAATAAGACGAGGCATACATAACAATTGTCTAGCAGCCATATTACAAAAAGTAAAAAGAAACAGGTGAAATTAATTTTCATAATACCTGTCATTTAACCTAGTCCTTCCAAAAGGCTGTCTCTTTGACATGTGATCGGTATTAAAATTATTAATGAGAGAGTTTACATTCATTTTCTCTTTGTACTCAGTTCTAATCTAATGTGTGCTTTACATCTTCAGCACACCTGCATCCAGACCGACCACCACTGTTCCTGCACTCCGCGGCAGTAGCCACAGGTGGCTTGGAGCTCCAGCATTAGACAGCAAAGCTCTAGTGATTTAGCCAGCATGAAATAAATGATTCCTCATTCTCATCAGTTGCTCTGTTCTGTTACTGACTTTGGGATTTAATGGCACTGCTATTCCCTTAATACATTCCTATTTTAACATGAATTCCCGGTAGGTTTTACGTATATTTTGAGAATTTTATGACACATTTTAAGGTATCTCAAGAAAACCTGGGGCACCCTAAATAGAGATGGTAGCAAGATTCCTGGCTGTAAGTGACAGGACACTGTATTCAACCTGCCTTAAGAACATAACAAAATAATTCATTGGTTCTCATTTTGAAAAGTCCAACAGCAACACTGGTTTCTGTCTTGGCTTGGCTGTATCCAGACATAATTGAGTTACCAGCGTCTTCTATGGCTCCAAAATTCTCTTAATTCTGTGTTTGCCTTCATTCGGTGGATCCCCCTGACACAGAAGTATGGCCACTGGAAACTCCAGCCATAAATCATCTGTACAATGAGCATTCCCTGTAGAATAAGCTTCTTTTTTCACATAGTTCCAAAGAGTCCTAGATTTGAAGCTCATTGGCTTGAATTAGCAGTGCACTGATTATCCCTGAATCCAAGCATTATGGACTAAGCATTTGGTCAGGGTTGAGTCACCTCTGGAGCCAGGATTCTAGAAGGTCAGACTCATGCAAACCTCAAGAATGGGGTAAGAGGGATGGGTTTCCTAGAAGGAAGGGAAGGGGGAATTAATACTCGTTCACCAGAGATGGACACAAATGACAGAGGACAATGGGTCATTTTGTCCTGGATTGTGACAATTGCCTTTTGAGGAGATCCAGTTTTATCTTTACTGAGAAGGCACTCTTTGGAATTTCGTAGATGTGGAACGCAATTTAAGGCCCTAATCTTAAGTATTAAGGTCACAATGGGAGTCTTCCTTTGCTTTGTCAAATCTGCTTGAAGAAGCCTTGTCCCATGTGGCTGAATGTGCGTGACAGACTGAGATCAGAATTACTCCCTGGCGTCTGAAAAATATATTTCACTTTACAAAATTCTCAGGAAATATAGAAGAGTGAAACTTGGACCAACTGGGCTGCAATATATTCTTTCCCTTCCTTCCCCTAAACAATGAGCTTTCAACCAAGACAGTGACTAGATTTTGCACCAAAGATCTCTACGGTGAAAGATGTGAAAAGTCTGACAAGACTCCAAGTCTGACTTTTTCAGATCCCAGAACACCCAGAACACAAACAGGATGATGCATTTCATCCGAATACCTGCAGCCCATGCTCACAGGCATTCTTTGTATCAGTTCCTCACTTCGGCTTTACCCGCTAAGTTCCTCCCATTGAATTCAGGTTCCTCAAAGCTATGCACTTTCCCTGCTCACAGATACCTAAGAGCTTCTCTAATTCATCTAACAATCTAGACAGGGTCGTGGACTGATGCTTGAAATCTTTATGTGTGCAACAAATTTGGAGAAAACAGAGGATTCCAAAAATTGACCAAGCCAAAGGATCTTTAGGGACAAGGTATCTTTTGTTATATAAAATAGGATATTTTATCTCAAACTAAGGTTTCATTAGAAATAGCAGTGACCAAGAAACATTAGTTACAATCAGGCTGGGCGCGGTGGCTCACGCCTGTAATCCTAGCACTTTGGGAGCCCGAGGTGGGTGGATCACCTGAGGTCAGGAGTTCCAGACCAGCCTAGGCAACATGGCAAAACCCCACAAAAAATAGCCAATGTGGCAGCACGTGCCTGTAATCCCAGCTACTCGGGAGGAGAAGGCAGGAGAATTGCTTGAACCCCGGAGGCGGAGGTTGCAATGAGCCCAGATTACGCCACTGCACTCCAGCCTGGGCGACAAGAGTGAAGCTCCATCTCAAACAAAAAGATAAAGAAATATCAGATTCAATCTGGTAGAGTTTCCCCTGCAAGATTCCACTTTACACGCTTAATTTGTGGGCTCCCATTCTTCCCTCTGGAGCCCCCAAAACTTTGTTGGCTCTTCCCCTCGAAACTCCACTTACTGATTTGTTCGGCATTTCACCTCCTCTCTGCACGCACCTGAGGCTGTGGGGCAACATAGCTTAATGGAGTTAGACCATCATGGACTCAAATCTCATCTCCGCCACTCTTTAACCATGTATCTTGAAAGTTCTTAAACTTTTCTGGGTCTCAGTTTCTTCCACCATAAAGAAAATAAAAATCTCATCTTGGGTTGTTTTGTAAAAAGATATGAACTAACGTATGTAAATGACATGGGGCACAATGTCATATTGCTCAATAAATAGTAACACTGTATTATTATCACATTGTACTCCGGTTACTTGTTTATAAGTCCATGTTCCCCATTAGACTCTGGGCTCCTCTAGGAGAGGGACTGCGTCTTATTAAATTCTATGTTTCAATCCAGAGTGTTAAGAAATACATGTTTATTGAAATAATAGCATGAATAAATGAATGAATGCATACAGATGAAGACACAGTTCACGGCCAATCTCTAGGGAACAGTGGCCCTGCAATAATAATACTATGTGAAACCCTTTCATTTTCATTTGAATATTGAGCACCATATTAGCCCGAATCACATGGAATGTTTCTGAAGAAACATTGTCCATGGTCAGTGGAGTGACATCACATGATTCAATCTCATTAAGAGCTATGAGTCTTGAGTTAATTTTCAATGTATTTCAGATATCACCACATGATTAATTGTATTAAACATCTTGCTGGTCCACCTCCTTCCAACCACACTGAGCAGGCAGAGACTGAAAATCAAAATAACAGTGTTTGTAAATGGAAAATGCCTGCTTGTAAATCAAGCTGTAAGTATCACAGGCCCTGAAACCTCACAGTTGGCTTTCTGAAATTCAACCCCTTCCCCACACCCTGTTTTAGAACTAGAGAACCTACCTGTGTATTTTCAACTTGTGAGCAGACGCACGCTCATCCCACACTGCAGTCTACTAAGCAGCATCATTTCAGGTATGTTTAAACCTGAAAATTTGACTCAGGCAGTGGGTATCCAAATTATCTCTCAGCCCAATTGACTCAGAGGCAGCCTGGCTGGGCCAACTCCCTTATAAAAAGTAGTCTCTTACTTGGATTCAAAAACCTCCTTCAATACATGATGTTAATCTCGTCCTAACCATATTTTGTAAATACGAAGGCTGGTTCAGTGGCCCCACTGAGACCGCATTTCCCAATAATGAGGAAAATGGCATTTACAGGAAGGTCTGAAACTTTCCTTCAGTAGCCTGCATTTTTGCTAAGCCCCGTATGAAACCTCCATGTGGGCATGACTAATGGATCCACCTAATTAAATTTTTACAGCATTCCAGGGCTGGAGTGTCAAATGTTTGCTTCCAGCTTGAATCCTTGTAACATTGTCAAGTCAGTCTTCCATCCCATCCCCCTCCCACACACACCTTTTTTAGGGGCTGTGGGCTGCATTCCAACGTCATAGGAAATCAGAATTTGCTTGATGAGGATGAAGCCAAGGATTGCCAAGTAGTTTTGGCAAGTCAGCCTCCCTTCACCTATTTAGAGAAGTTAAAAGAAGCAAAAATGAACAAACAAACAAAAAACACAAAGCAACAACAAAAACCCTCTCCAGCCAGGGTAGATTCTATACAAGAAGTTGAAAAGGTCATCTCTCATGGATAAGGAGATATTCACTGTTGTTTGCAAATCCTTGCTGCAAAAGACCATAGTCTGCATTTGGCAAGATGGAATTTTAACTCTGAAAGCGTTCTTGAATTCGGTGGATTCTACAGTCTTCAGAACAAAAGGGATTTGCTGAGTGTCATCTGTAATACATGTTTTGCTATTTTTTGTTATTTCATTGGTTTCAGAGAAGAAACATGCAATTAAACCATTTGCTATCTCTTTACTGAAAGGTGAGGGTTTATCACAAAATGGGTTGATAATTTGAGAATGTGTCCAGAGTTGCTCAGCTAAATGAGGAAATAGAATCCAATTTTTGCACTGAATGACTCTCAGACTCAGCCAGGTCACTGCCAGTTCCAAGCTGCGTGCCTCCCCACTGACCATCATAGAACATGTTGGAGGTGCCTTCTTGAAGATAGACGCTCAGAAAGGACACATGGCAGTCAATCCTTGCAGTCTCTAAGCCAGAGATTCTCCAAGTGCCATCCACAGCCAGAGATTCTCCAAGTGCCATCCACATCATATACATTTCGAACGACCTAGGGAGCTTGTTGAAATGCAGTTCCAAATCATTCCAGTCTGATTCTCCAAGTGGAGACAGAGACTCCATACGCTTGTCAAGGTGCTCCCAGGCACGCTCCAGAGTTTGGAGGTCCAATGCTCTGGGGTTGCTGGAAAGGTCACAGCCAAATTGCCAACCCACAAGGGGGCTGAAGTTGCAAGTGACAAGCAAGTCATGGAGTAACTAAGGCCAGAGGGAGACACTTTCCAGGGAACCAGGGCACAGGCACAAGGAAATTGTTGTTTACATCCAGGTTTAAAGCCTCCGTGGACACATAGAGGTTCACCCCACCCCCAAAAGACCCCAAAGATGATTCTTCTGATCTAAGACTGCAGGAATTAGTTGTAATAGGGAACCTGCTTCTGATATCCGTCTTTTATTCTCTCTTCCCCTAACAGTCCCACCCTCTACACACGTACTCAAAAATATACTTGGGCAAACACTCAAATGAGTCCACATGCACAAACTTGCACCTACCTGCTTGACAACATATATGTTTGCAAACATACCTGTTGCCCACATGGTATAACACAGAGATACTGTACCTTGCCTCTTGCTGAGACAAACTGCTCTCCCATCAAAAGATTTTTCTTTTTAATTTATCTTAGAAGAAAACACTAACCATAAACTATTCAGAAAATCATATCCCTCCATGACCTCCATCCTAATGTGAGAATCTGCTAACTATACAACCAATGAGTGACTAGAGTCAGGGTAAGATGAAATTGTCAGACATTTATGATACAACCAGCAGGATTCCTTGGAGACCATTTCTCCTGGCCCTGACCCTGGGATGAGCCCAGTACCATATTGGACAAAGCGATAGTGTATAATAAGGTCAACTCGACAGGCTTTGAAATTGGGTGGTCCTACAATAATGTCTTCAGTTTCATTGGCTGTGTGACCTAACTGAACCTCAAGGTCCTTTTCTATAAGCTTAAATTTTAAAAAGAAATGAGACCACATGGGAAAGCACATAGCCTAAGGTGCTAGGGCATTCAGTAATAAGAAGTGATTGATAAATGATTGGCCTGATGGAATGCCTGTATTTCATAGATTTTAGATTCAGCAAATACTCAGTTTGAACCTAGACTCTTCCACCTATTGGCTGAAGACTTTTGTGCAAGTTTCTTGCTCTCTCTAAATGTCAGGCCCCTCATCAGAATGAAAATAACACCATTACTGGACTCACAGATATGTTGGGTGAATAGTCTTATAAGAATTTATATCAGGCATGGTGAATGCTTAGAGATGGCTGGCTTCTTCTCATGCTTCAACTTTTTCTCTAAAGTGGAGAATATCTTATGGAAAGAAAAGGTAGCTACTTTCCCCTTAGGGAAAACAGTAGGCCAGGAGAATGGACACAGGCAATGAATTTGTAACTGTTAAGAGAAAGGTTCATTCCCAATAACACAGGTCACCAAATGATCTTTCAGAGAAAGCCAGTCCCTGTTTCCTGTCTCATCTAAGCTGCAGGAAATCTTCCCTTGCCTGTAGTCAACCTTGGGTCAAGTAAGCTCCCCTTAAAAGGGAAGGGATTTTTCTCCTTGAGATGCGGGCACTTCTTTTTGAAAGGTTTTACTTTCTTAGGCAGGTAACCAACAGCCTTTTGAATTTGGTAAAACGGCTTCCATTGCACATCTTCAAGGAGGCAGATGGATTTTTAGATCTCGTAAGGTTTATTACTTCTTTCTTCTGAGCTCTGTATCCTTGGGCAAGTGGCTAACCGTTTCTGAATCCCTGTTTCTTCATTTTAAAAAGTAGGAGCTCTATGGAGGTCTCTGAGTCCCTTCAGTTCTTATTCCTGGCCACAGAGCCAGCATTGTCCCACTCTGTGGCCCCAGGTTTAACTCTGGCCTTGTCTTGGGTGACGGACATGTTAGCTGATTGTACACCAATGCTAGTCAATACCTCAAAAAATTAAACAGAATTACCACAGGACCCAGCAAGTCCTCTTCTAGGTATATATGCAAAAGAACTGAAAACAGTCTCCAAACAAATACTTGTACACACCACTATTCGCAATAGTCAAAAAGTGGGATCAGCCCAAAGAATCATCAACTATGAGTGGATAAACAAAATGTGGTCTACCTATACAATAGAATATTATTCAAATATGAAAAGGAAAGAAACACTGACATGTGGTACAACGTGAAGATGAACCTCAAAAATACTAAGCTAAATGGAGGAAGCCAGACACAAAAGGTCCCATATGGCCGGGCGTGGTGCCTCACACCTGTAATCCTAGCACTTTGGGAGGCTGAGGCAGGTGGATCACCTGAGGTCAGGAGTTTGAGAGCAGCCTGGCTAACATGGTGAAACCTCATCTCTTCTAAAAATACAATAAAGAGTTGGAAGTAGTGGCGAGCGTCTGTAATCCCAGCTACTCAGGAGGTTGAGGCAGGAGAATCGCTTGAACCCAGGACAAGGAGGTTGCAGTGAGCCAAGATCGCGCCATTGCACCCCAGCCTGGGCGACAAGAGCAAAACTCTGTCTCAAAACAACAACAACAACAAAAAAGTCCCGTATATGATTCCATTTCTAAGAAATATTCAGAACAGGCAAATCCACAAAACAGAAAGCAGATCGGTGGTTGCCAGGGACTGAGAAGGGGAAATGAAGAGTGACTGCTTAATGTCCAAAGTGTATGGAGTTTCTTATGGGATGATGAAAATATTTTGAAACTAGATAGAGGTGATGGTGGCACAACACTGTGACTGTTCAAAATCCCACTGAATTGTACGCTTTAAAAGGGTCACTTTTATGTTATGTTAATTTTACTTCAATTTAAAAAGAAATCCCAAATCAACGTGTAGGTGGTCTTGATGCCACAATGAAGAAAACAGAAGTCAGTAGTTGTCAAGCACTGATTAAAAATTTGCACCTTGAGGGCAGGGCAGTCCCCTAAATCTCTTTAATTAAGACAAAGAAGACAACAGCAGTGGGGAAATAGCAGTTCCACAGATGAACAGCAATGAAGGCACGAGCTGATGGCTTCCCAGGAACGGTCAGCTGCAATGATTTTTCTAGAGTGAAGTTAACATGTTAAGTGTGCAAACACACTGTGGGTTCCTTTGTTCCCCCTCCCCGACCCTCTCCACCAGCTATCTTGGCTTGGCACGCATCCTATTTTCCGAGCGGCAGCTGTGCACAGTTGAATAGTAAATCAAACACCCTAAAAAACTGTTGTTTTAAAACAATGTCTCAGATTTCCCAGATATTTCATTTCTGTTTTTCTTCCCAACACCCCTTGCCTCAGACGGCACTAATAGTAAACTCATTCAGGTACCGAGCATGCTGCTATCCTGTTCCGAGGAAGTTCATGAGTGAGTTAAGAAGTGGTTTCAGGGGGCAGAATTTACAGGCAGAGTAAATTTCAGGCTGATCCTGTATGTTGTTAGAAAATATGTTTTGAACAAATGCTGTAAGGCAGGAAGGGTGGGGATTTCTGAGAATACTAATCACCAACGTAAGCCCCGAGTTTCCAAGGATACTGGCTCTTCACAGCCCTGGTTCTGCAAGCCACTGGGCAAAAGCCTTTGCCTGTGGCTCCCAGAAAAGGTTGTATGGGATCCAAACTCACTGTCCAGAGGGGGCAGGTTTCCTATGGAAAGAGACAAATCATTGTGCTGAAGGTTTTTCTCGAAGGGGTAGTTCCTGGTTTCCTGGCAAATCTCACACACATGTACATATAAACACACGCTAACAAGCCCTGGGGTTATGAGTGCCCCAGTTCAGCCTCCAGTTCTTAAGTCAGACTTTCTCGATCTTGGCATTATTGACATTTGGGCTTGATCATTCTTTGTTGGGGGTGATGGGGGTTGTTGTGGGAGCTCAGAAAGGTTAGATGACTCACCAGGGTCACAAGGCTATTAAGTCACCGAGCTGATCATATATTCACTCAGCAAACATGTCATACCACTTTCTGTGTGTTGAGCATTAGTATAGGCACTGCTAGCCAGCAAATATTTATGAAACAGCTACAAGGTGTCAATACTATGGATATAGGAGACAAGAAAGTATAGCTTCTCACCGTGGAGGAAACAGAAAGTAAACATGCAAACCAGGGTTTCTGACCCTCTACACTACAAAGGCTTGGAATTTGCTCATTCTTTGATAAAGGGGGCTGCCATGGGCATGGTAGGATGTGCACGGGCAGGGGGGACGTTTGGCAGCATCCCTGGCCCCCGCTGAATTCCAGTATCATCTCCCAGTCTAGATAACCAAAAGTGCCCCTGGGCATGGTGGCCTGTGCCTGTGGTGTCAGCTACTTAAGAGGCTGAGGCAGGAGAACTGGTTGAACCTGGGAAGCCAAGGCTGCAGTGAGTCATGATTATGCTGCTCAACTCCAGGCTGGGTGATAGAGCGAGATTCTGACTCAAAATTTTAAAAACTGAAAAATAAAAGTATCCCTGGACATTACCAACTGTCCCCTGGAGGGGCAAAATCACCCCTGATTAGGAACCACTGACATAGAGAACTTAAGAAAACAAACTTCAAATGGAATGGAGTTGTCTGATAAGAGTAGGCAGTCTGTACACAGATTTTATTCCAGAGATGAATATTCCCAAGGAAGGAATATTCAGAGACGGGAGCTGGCCCCTGGAGTGTGATCGAATCAACCCACCTGAGAAGAAAGCAGCAGTATTTTAATCCATAATTGGACTAGCCAATTTATCTGAAATTTCCTTATTGAATCACTCATTTAATGATAGTGTCCTCACAAGATGATAAAGTCCCATGCAACCAGGGACTTTGTGCACTGGGGTCACTGCTGTATTCCCAGAGCCTACAACAGTGCCAGACAGAAAGTCCTGGACTTTGAATGGTTTACCCATCCTGAAAATAGCCTTCAATGTATTTCAGATATCATCACATGATTAATTGTATTAAATATCTTACTGGTCCACCTCCTTCCAACCACACTGAGCAGGCAGAGACTGAAAATCAAAATAACAGTGTTTGTAAATGGAAAATGCCTGCTTGTAAATCAAGCTGTATCACAGGCCCTGAAACCTCACAGTTGGCTTTCTGAAATTCAACCCCTTCCCCACACCCTGTTTTTGAACTAGAAAACCTGTCTGTATATTTTCAACTTGAGAGCAGATGCACGCTCATCCCACACTGCAGTCCACCAAGCAGCATCATTTCAGGTATGTTTAAACCATGAACTTTACTCCTCTTTCCTTTACCTTCTCTTATTTCTCCATCTTTGTCTTTCTGGCCTTTTCTCTCTTTCCATCCACACCAAAATATATGCACACATTCTCAAGCACAAAAACGAAAACATCACTACTCTTACAAACAGACACACTCATACCCACCAACACACTAGCAGGGAATTCAAAGTCAAGACTAAACACGTGCCCTTGACTCAATCAATGTTCTGAGAAACAAAACCCATGCAAACCCAACAAGAGATCACCAGGACACAGATCGTACCAGAAATATCAACGGGCCTGCCAGGCTCTCGGCATTTCTTGTGATTTGTCACAACTTGAGGGCTTGGTGTCCACACTGCAAGGTCACCAGAAGTTCTGTGTCCAAACTAAGAAATCGTGCCATGCTTTGCATTCAAAGTAATGCATACTTGCAGAGAAAAATCACATTCAAAGTTCACCCCCTCTACTCCAAAAAGAAACAACCACTTTTGCTATGGAGCCCATAGAAAGTGGTTCCTAGCTCTTGGCAAGATTATTAAAGGCTCGCTGAGCAGGCAGAGACGCAGTTCAGAAAACAGAATCATTTATTTACCCAGATAAATTTGATACTTGCTGCATAAACTTGAGGGCTCTCTCTTAAACACTTTATATGCTGTACTATACCCAAAGGACTGGAACTGTGCCTTTAGATTGAGGAGAATGATTGGGAAATAGCAAACCAGAGAAATAAATAAATTGTCTGTATTTGTTTTTGTAACATGCTTTTCTAGACATGCCACAAGGCCTCTCTATGGTAACATGTGCTTGGTAGCCTGAAATAAAAAGTAACCTCTTGATCTGAAAGAATTGAACTCTTACTCATTTTCCTCCTGGGCGGAAGTGAACACCTGTCCATCTGCCATTCTTGGGGAGCAGAGAAAGTTCAGACCTAGTAGCCGCCATGCTAAATCAAGGTGTCCATCCCTTTTCCCAAACTGCACACAGAGGAACTGTTAAAATTAGGAGGCGAAGTTCTAGAAATGCGTGAATTCAGACCCTCAAACCATATTTGGATTTGAGAAGGTACCAAAACTTCCATGGAAACTGCAACCATCTTATGCAGAGGACCGAGTGTGGGATGGGAGAAGAATTTAGCCTTCTCCCCACTGCCGGCTGATCTCCTGTGATGAGAAGTATTTCAAATCAGGCTGTCTGAGTTCAGATGTGCCAGGGAAGTCGAACTTGTACAGTCTCTGAGGAACCCTTTTAATTTTCAGTTTCTTTTGCCCTTCTTATTGAGTATTTAGTGAAGGTTGTGTTGTTCTAAACACTTTACGTGGCTGTAATCCTGCCCAAAATTTTAGGAGGTACTATTCTGTTATCCATGTTTTACAAATAAATAAGACCTAGAGAGTTTAGGCCCTAAGTGATGACAATGCAATGTGAACGCAGGTCATCCTTTATCACAGCCAGCAATCTTTCAACTACAGCTGTGTCTCCTAAATGCACTTCACTCACCACATAGGACACTCCCAGTCCCTCAATGGCTTCGGTCATGGCCTCTATAATAGCCATGAAAAAGAATTCAATGCCATGCCAGCTCCAGTCTGTTAGTAACAGAGGCCTGAATCATTGTGCTTAAGCAGCCAGGCACAATGAGACAATAAAATTCCAAGATCGATCAGTGATATCTGCTATGGGTGTAGAAATAGCCATTAATGACATGTATGCTACCTATCTGCTGATGACTGCCCAATTTCCACTGCTAGCCAGAACTTTATCTTCTGTTCTCCAGAGGCAGATTTTCAGCTATCTACTAGATGTCACCAAAGAATGTCTCTTGGGCATCTCAGACTCCTCAAAGCTGACCTCTTCTCTCATGATTCCTAATCAGGTTTGACAAATAACTATCCACACAAGTTTCCTTTCTTTCTCTTTCTTTTTTTTTTCTTTCTATTTTATTTTATTTTATTTTATTTTATTTTATTTTATTTTATTTTGAGACAAAGTTTCATTCTTGTTGCCCAGGCTGGAGTGCAATGACACGATCTCAACTCACTGCAACCTCCGCCTCCGGGGTTCAAGCGATTCTCCTGGCTCAGCCTCCTGAGTAGCTGGGATCACAGGCATCTGCCACCATGCCCAGCTAATTTTTGCATTTTTAGTAGAGACGGGGTTTCACCATGTTAGCCAGGCTGGTCTTGACCTCAGGTCCACTGAAGTTTCTATACTACAAACCTGAAAGCTGAGCTTAGCTCTTCCCTCTCCTTTATCCAATATGCCAATCGATCACACATCTTTTCCATTCTACTTTTCAAAAATGTTGAGAATCTGCTGTCGGCATCACATTCCTACTCCTTGGGTCTACAATAGAACCTCATCTCTACTATCACAGCAACCGACTAACAAGTAGTGCTCCTGCCACCCAGTGTGCTTATCTACTGCTGAGAAATCCTTCTGAAATGCTAATCTGGGTATATATTTCCCCTAGCCAAATACCTTTATGACTTCTTTAAATTCCAAATTCTTCAGCTGACATGTAAAACCCTTCACAAGGGACGCCTAATTTTAACCAAGAGATATTTCCCATGCCCCTCCATTACCCACCCCATCATATGTTACCTGTGTGACAATAACAGAAACCAGCTTACTCTATCATGCCATCATCACTCAAGCCTGTGTGTCTTCATAGAAACTGTTTCCTCCACTCAGGATGCCTTCCACAATTTACTGATGCTTTCTAGACATATCCGTGCCCTTGGCAGGCATGAGCCAACAGTCACAGATTATATCCTCAGCTCTAAGAAGTGCTATCTGGAGAACAGTGTAGCTATACAATGCACATCTACAGAGGAGCTGGGCCTCATCCAGGCCTGTCCTTTCCTGAATCCCCTTGCAAAGCAGCAGCTGTTAGGATGAGATTCACAGGCCATGCGTTTGTAAACAGAAGGTACCCTT
Source organism: Macaca thibetana thibetana (assembly GCF_024542745.1). NCBI lineage: Eukaryota > Metazoa > Chordata > Mammalia > Primates > Cercopithecidae > Macaca > Macaca thibetana. The sequence continues at coordinate 22,678,185 of NC_065597.1, read as the reverse complement.
GGGATGGTGTTTCCATGGAAGTTGGATGGTGAGAACCATGACACTTGGCCACCCCTGACAATGTCACTTCCACTCCAGGCACCTCAGCTGGTGGATTTTTGCACCAGCTTACAGCTGCCATTGCATTTGGGCCACACCTTTACAGGACTTGCAGCTCATTGCCAGTCTCATAGCCAGAGTCATGATATTTGGCTCTGATTCATGACTGTGAACTCCTCAAGGGCAGAGACAAGTCTGAGAAAATTTTACCCTCCCATCTTAACTGATGTAAGGCAGACATTCACGAAATGGTTGTTAATGGATTAAATGCAGTGAACCAGAGAACAGATGAGTCAGTCTCAGCACCATCCCTTATTAGCTGGGTGGTCTTGGTCCAATATTTTAACCTCTCTATGCCTCAACCACAAAATGGGATAATAGTAATGCCATACACTCTTGCATTCTTCAGACATTGTTATCGATAGGTGGTAGAGGATAAATGGATGGATGGATGGATGGATAAATGTTCAAATAAGTAGATGAATATTCATGTTGATGAATGAGTGGATTAACAGATAAATAAATTATTTGAGGGGTTTATATTATCACATAATTAATCAAGAAAAATGTTATTGCTTCAGTACCAAAAGCCACCATCCATTCACACACTAAATAAAGTGACCCAACCTCAGGAAACAACCAAATAAGAGTAATATCTCAATCCCCAGGGATATCACAAAGGCTTCCTCTGAGCACCTGTTTTAACAAACACCCTTTCCCGAAAAGAAGAGAGGAAGGATGGGAGGAAAGGGAAGAGGAAGAAAAGGAAGAGGGTGGGAGGAGACAGCAGAAGAGGGGAGGAGAGGGCAGAAGAGAAGGGAAGAGGAGAGAGAAGTAAACAGGCACAAACACAGAGACATGACCTAAAGCCCAGCCTTCCCATCGAGTGCTTGAAAGAGCTGTCATTTCAGTCTAACCATCTCCCCTCACCTTCAGCCTCCCTGGGAGCGGTCTACAAGCCTGAGGTTTTGCCTTGCAGAAGGTGGTGAAGACAAGATCTGGAACTCCCAGCTACTCTGTCTTTATTTAATCTGTCATCTCAGTAGCACTCATAGGCAAGGGCAGCCTGGTGGAGAGGTGCCCACGAGAAGGAGCCTCCCCCTGAATCCTTCTCTTTATCTGTTAGGGGTCATCCTTCACCCACCTCAGATCACTCACCTGTGGCTAAAAGGCCTGGCCCACCTGGAAACCCAGACCCTCCTGCTGGGGAGCTATGTGGACCCCCAAATCTACGGCCCCTCCCCGGCTCAGCCACATCAGCTGAGTAATCTCCCCACGCATTCTGACACACAGCTGCAAGAGATGAAGACTGTACTGTTGATAGATGAAACTTTGGATAAGATTACATGGTTTTGAATATCTTGATGACATATTTGTCTAAAAAGTCTTTTAGAGGACAGCCTAATATAAATGCACGGAAATGTTTCTAATGACTAGCATTTGTCTACAGACTTCGTTGGAGAAATTAGCATTCATGTGTCTCAGGATGTCATTTGCATTTGTATGTGGGGACCAACTTTTGAATAATCATTTCTTCCAGCCCAGAAGAGTTAACTGTTTACTCTGAACACAGGCTGGTTTCCTTCCGAGGCTATCTGGTTGGATCTGTGGTATCCAGAAATGGGTAATGATGTACTGGTCATATAGTCCACTGCTCCAGGACCACTAGAACCTTCTAAGTCACCCCCATATAGTACTTGCCTTAGCAAATATTTACTTGGCTTTCTTCTGGCATCATCCACCTACCTGGTGTTATCACCTCCCCTGGCCCAGCCAACTTAAGGTCTTGCTACAATCTCCACACCCGCTAGGTTAAAGTCTGAGGTCTATCTGGTTAAAAGTATACTTGGAATTCTCCTGATAATAACATAGATGCCATTAAAAACCCATGGAAAGCAGCTAGTTTATGGAGGTAGCATATATCCTATTTCCTGTGTGGTTTCTTAGAGGTCCATTGGCAGAAGTCCAGGGCAATTTTCCTGGTCCAATTTTGCATCACATAGGAGAAGAAGAAAAGCTCCAAATAATGCAGGGCAGGGCTAAGTTCTAACAAGGCTCTTGTGTGCTCTGTGATGTCTGGGAAATGAATTAACCTCTCTGGGTATCAGTTTTTCATCTATAATTTGAGGAGGCAATTCCACCTAACACCTAGAGTTTTAAAGATGAAGGGTGATCATGTATATGAAATGCCAGGGTTTGGCACATAACAGACATGCCATAAATGTTACTTCCCCGTCTGACTCCTCGGCATTTGCTAGTGTTCTGTCAGTAATGTGCCTGAAAGCAAGTTTGCAAACAGCAAAAAATGATGTGCTGGTTTCAGGATAAGATCATTTGGGAGAGTTTGTGGAGGGCATTTTTATTGTGAGGTAGCTCGACAACCGTGGGATTCCTTCACTGTGTGAGTTCTGGGTCGCTGGTGAAATTCTCCTGTGCATCTTCATTCTCCAAGGTCTTGTCCCATGTTGGAAGTAACCCCCAGACTCTTCTGCCTAAGTGCCTTCCTCTGGAGGGAGAAGGCTGAAGTCCAGGTGAGACCCAGAGCATGGCTCTGCTCCAAGACCCAGCACCATGGAAGGAGTTTTCATTGCGTGAATGCTCAGTGAGTGAATCTGTGTGTGAGCGTGGAATCCTGACGGCACCACGCAGCCTCTTAAAATGTGGAGCAGGAATGTTGATGCTCTCTATTCCAAGAGATAAGTATCAATAAGAAGAAGATGAATGGCCACAGCAACAATAATCGTACATTTCCAGAGCCCTCACTCCAGGCCAGACTTTAAGCTGAGGGCTAGACAGTGCCATCTAACTGAAACACTACTGACCCACAGCTGTCACCTCCTGTTTCCTATCCCAAAGGACACTTGGATGTGAAATGGGAAGAGGGAGCTTGGAAACCCTAGGATTGTCAGTCAAGGATGCTAATATCCAGGCATCTCCATCATTGTTCCTTCCCCTCAGCATACCCTCTCTGTCTTGTTTTAGAGCATGATACATTTCAGGTATCACCTGCTCTCTAGTATCTTCCCCAAATCCCCAGGTTTGGAGGGAGAGGGGATTCTGTGCTTCCAAATGTGGGTGGATTCAGCCTTTTAGAGACTCCAAGAACTGGAAGATGAAAGACGGTCACCCTCCATGTAATTAAAAATAGAAACAATATCAGACTTAAGAGAAGTAAACAAAATCCAGTGAAGTTCAGCTTTTCCCACGATAATGACTTTGATTTGTGTTTTAAGTTGCTGTCAACAGAGCTATTTGGAGTAGGGGGAGGGAGAAATGCTTTGCTGATATCTGAAGCCCAGATCTTTCTGCCTGTGATGCAACCTGGCACCAATTCTGGGGCGTCCTGCACTTCCCTGTATCACAGGCTACATGATGACTCACACTGGGATCTCTGATTTGCTGGTGTCTGTCTGTCCACCTGTTTAACACCTCCTGGAGGGCAGGAAATGGTATGCCACACGGAGCTTGACACACAGAAGGTGCCCAGTGAATGCTTATGAGATAAATGGACTTGCTCCTGTAGAATGTCGTCTCAATTCACTGGTGTGTGCCATACTGGAAACCTCTCCTCATAAACTGGTCTCTTTCTCTCTCTCCCTCTACCACTGTGTTAATATCTCAAATGATGCTATCTGGTGCCTTGTGTCTCTTGCCAGAGACAACGCCTTCTCCCAAAAAGTCCCACCCTTTTTATGTCTGCAGAGGCAAGTTGGGAGAGGCAAAGCTGATCCTCCTTGAAGCTTGGATTTTTTTTCTATTATTATACCTTGAGAATATTTTTATGTGCCTCTTGCCAAACCTGAAACTTGGTGTCGGAATTAACAGTGATCCTCTGAAAAGTGGAGCCTGAAGTGTCTCTGGGAGTGCGCCTGATCACTCCTAACAACGTATTTCCCAAGCAGCAAAAACCTACACCTAGTCCTTAGGGCAGGCGCAGCTCCGGAGAATGGCACAGAAGCTTCTGACATCACTTTTCACCGGTATTGTGAAAAACAAATTAACCCTGTGGATGTGGCTACTGTAACCTCTGTTTTGACTGCGTTGATTGGTCAATTAGGGCAAGTCAGTAAATGAATACACATATGTGTATCAACGTACAGGATACATATATATAATTGATATGCATATATATTTTCTCCTTCCTCTTGTAGATGTTTTGTTTTAAACATCTGCTGACTCTGCAAATCATGTGGTTCTTTGCTGCACTACAATGAAAGACTTGAACAAGTTTCCTAAAAATGTATAAAAAGTGTCCCTTCATTCAACCCAAGTCGCTTAGCAAAATGTATGTTCTTACAGTTTCAATTATATCATTTATTGATGAAAAGAATACAGCGACAAAATTGGCCCTGAGTGTCTATCACCAAAGCATAACTATCTGGAGGATATTAAAGGAGAACTACACCATAGTGCATTTCTTATCTTTTGTCCTAGAGTGGAGACCTTGGGCTGGATGAGGAGGACGGTGGCAATCAGAGGCCTCATTCAAAAGCAGAGCACCCCATGGCAAAAGGGCTTTGTCCTAAGTCCCACTTTCAAGTGCTCTGTGGAAGCTTCTGGAACATTCACTGTTGGGGATATTGTAACGGCGTAAAGGACTGAGGGTGTGTTAACAACCTCTTTGCTCTCACGCAAATTTGTGTTGAATGTCTTTTGTTTGTCCCTCTCTCCAGATCTATCCTCTGCCTTTCTCCACCCAGCACTGTGCTCCGGGAGGCACATCTTTGTGATCAGTGGCCTCCCCAGGCCCTTTGGCCGGGTTTCCATTTGGGTCCGGCCTACAAGAGACATTGGAAGGCGATCAGAAACCAGCGTGGGCTGCACTGTCAACTTAGCCAGCATTCTCTTTCTCTCTCTCATTCTCTCTCCTTCTCGCTCACTCTCTCTCAATTCCTCTCCTCTCATTTTCTCTCTGAATTTCGGACTCCCTCCCTTTCCTTACCTCCCCCAGCAGCAAGAGGTGGTTCAGGTGCTCTGAAAATGGTAGCCCCAGAAAATCACACTTTCCCTTAGGATTTTCTTATACTTGAGGCTACCCTTTGTCAACATCCCCGTGATCAAAATGTTCCTCATATTACCCGGGGAAACACCTTCCTGCCAGGACACAAATGATACAAAATGTGTCGACCAAATAGAATCACAAGGGAGTTGGTTCTCCTTGGGCGCCCTGGAGGTCCAAATGGAGTAGACGCTCTTTGTTGTTCTTCATGTCTCTCCTCGGACCCCATGTACCGAAGAACGTGAATGATCTTTCTACTCTTCCTGGGAGAGACAAAGCCAGGGTCATAAACACTCTATCAGGGCCTTGCTTCCCTCCATACCCAACCCACTTCCCTTGAACCCCTGCATCAGAGCTGAGCTGTGCAAAAGGGTGGAGCGCTGGACTAAGAGTCAGGAGGCCTGCAGGCAAAACCTGGTATAGCTCCTTTCCCACCCTTTCAATTTGGGTCACACACATGCTTCCTCCTAGGGGTCACTGGTCAAGTCAAACTGACAGCCCAAGCCTGGTTTCTCATCGGGCTGTCCAAGGATTTGAAGGATAGATGAAGACAATTTGAAACTTGCCATGCTCTAAATCAAGGCATGTGCTCTTGTTTGATTGGCATCCAGCCTCCTCAGCTAGACTAGGAGTTCCTTAGGTCAGGAATGGCTTGTGCCTAGTTCTCTGTTCATCCATAGGATCTACTCCAGGTCCATGCATTTGGGAGCTTATGATGTAGGCAAAGCGTTTCCACCAAAAATCAATTACTTTTCCAGATTCTACTATAGTCAGGAATAGTCATGTGACTCAGTTCTCACCAATAAAATGTAAGCAGCTCAATGCTACCATCAATTTCTGCTCTTTTTTTTCTACTACTACCTGGAATGCAGACACAATGGCTGGAACTTCAACAGCCACCCTGGGAAGGTAAGGTGATAAGCAAGAAGGAAAAGATATAACAATCGCTTAGATGCTAGCTTTGATATTATTAACCCAACGAACTAACACAAGCAGCCAAGTACTTTTACACATGTGTGTGTGTGTGTGTGTGTGCGCGCGCTAGAGAGGGGGGGCATTAATCTTTATTTGTCTAAGCCACTGTTAATTGATTATTGCTTGTAGCCATAGGTGTTCTTATCCAACACAGTGAATAAGATGTTGAAATAACTTCATCTTCCCCAACACTCCATTTGCTTTGTAAGTTGAAGTCTGTGTACCATAGACTGTTCTTTTAAGTGAGAGGCCTCCATTAAGATTAATTCTAACACAAGTTACCCCAATCATGCCTAAGACCCATAACTGCTTTCCATCCTTCTCAGTCACTCCTGGAGCTCCTTCAGAGCAGACGCCGTGTTGGTATTTGTATCCCTGGATATCCACATCACATTTTTCATACAACTGACATTCAATAAAAGACTGAGGCCCAAAGGAAAAAAACAGGCTTCAGAAGTTCCAAAGAAAATATTAGCAGTAACTACCATTTATTGAGAGACTAACATATGCGAAACACTTTCTAATCACTATTTCAGACACACCATATCCCTAAAGAAATTTTAAAGAAGTTTAGCTGCAGGTATTTTAAGATTGGAGACCCCAAAAGGAAAGTCTGCAAAGCATGGAGCTTTGTAAAGCCCCAGATCTTAGAGAAAAGGAACGTTCCAAACTAGGAACTGTGCAATCAAAAGCAAGACAATTGCAGGCATGGGGTAAATAAGCAGGAAATGCAAGTTGCTGAGTTTTGCGAAAGAAAGCATACAAATTGGAGCCATATTTGTGGCCAAATTACTCTATAAACTCATAATTTGGCCAAGATCTTGAGGTTTATGAATGACACAGGGCACATGTGAATCTGTCCCCAAGTCTGCTGGGATGTCCCCAAGTCTGCTAGACACACAATTCAGTGTACAAGCCAGTTTGTTCTTCTTGTTTTAGCATCTGAAGATACCAGCAGACCCAGCCAGGTGTTGACCCTGCATTTAAGCTGACTGTGTTTAAACCTTCAAAGTATCTACTATTCAATCCATGAAGGGTTCAGAGGATGGTGGTTTGGGGCTATTGAGAAAGTGTCTCTTTCCACTCTCTAATTTGCATGCTGGATGTCTATTGAAAGTTGCTATGGTGATCCGTTTGACCAGAAGTTTCCGCTGAATCATCCCAACACATATATAAAAACATAAGTGTGGTTTGAGGACCCAGAGCCCAGCAGCTAGGGGAAATGTCTCCATTCTTCACTTGTGACTCACTCGTGGTCATGCGTAGGCCCAGCTGTGAGGAAGGTGAAGAAGGTGAAACCTCCGGGTCAGGTGTAGCTCCCAGGAGAGGTTTAGCCCAGCAGGACACAGTGAAATTGCCCCTGGGGAACTTAAAGACCTAAGAAGGAAATGAAAGCCTGCACCTGGACAGTGCCTTGCCCCACTGGGTCCTTCTGCAGCTGTGGGTATTTTAAGTAAATGTCTTAGTTTGGAGACCCCAAAAGGAAAGTATGCAATAAGCATGTATGTTCAGGTAGTTTATCTGGGGGTTGAACCAAGGAAGTAGAAGGGAAGGAGTGGCGATTCTGAGAGAGCAAGAAGGAAAAGTCAGTAAAAGGATGTGCTGTCCAGGTGGCTGCTGTGGGCAGAGATCTGTTTTAGGGACAGCTTCTAGAGGAATTGGTGACAAAACACAGTGACTTGGAGCAGGCTGACCAGAGTTCAAATCTTCTGTCTCCATACTGCAAGGCCTAGAGGCCTTGCTGCAGGCCCTGGCAAGTCTTAGCCTTGACATTGACTTCTCTATGCATAGAACTAGAGGAAAGAATACTTTGTGAGGCATAAAGAAAGGATGTACACAATGGAGCCCAATACAGAATCTGGTATGTCCTCAGTCAATTTAGGTTTCTTTCTATCTTCTGTTCTTGAAAGAGGTTCAGCTAAACACGATCTGCTATTCTTGGCTGTGGACCAGGCACCATAGCTTATGGCTGAGTCGTTAATTTATATAACTAACGATTTAAACAGGACTCTCAAAAGATGCCCTTCATCTTCTCTTTTGAAGTGAACTGGATTTGGCATTTGTTGTTCTTTATGTGACATATGTACTATGTAACTAGGTGAACACGCATATGGTTATCTTTCCAGAAAAACAAATGTAGATATGTCTACAGAGTTGCCTAATTAGTCCCTTATTTGCTACTTGGGAGACTTTTGGGGGATGCCCCTGGGTTTGAACAAGAATTCAGAGATGTCAAGGGAAAACATTCCAAGGTTGGCTGTTAAAATGCTATTAAAAGAGAGATACTGTTTTTCAAATTGATGTAGATTTTTAAAAACTGTGCATCACATTACATTAGCAACAGTGTAGAAAACAGATGCAACTTTTTTATAAAATGACTTTGTCATATCAAATCCCTAAAATATTTATACCTTTTTGCCTAGCAGCCCAAAGTTTTCATATTTATCTTAGGGAAATGATCAGATATTCAGCAACCGTGTGTACGGATATGGATCAAAGCAGTTGGTGTATTACTGAAAAACTGGAAAGGATCTCAATGGCCCCAAATAAGCAAAATAATCAAATACATTATTTTTATAATCACGTGATTAAATTTTGTGTGTCCAATAAATACATGCTTTCAAAGAGTAGTTAATGACTCAGAAAGGTATGGATTGGTATATCATGAAGTAGAAAGTAGGATATAAAATGCCATATAGAAGTGGGATATAAGTGGTACACTCAATTTGATCTCAGTTCTCTTAAAAATATTTTTAAGTAGACATTTGCATATTTGTGTAAATATGTTTGTGTATGCATTCCAATAAATAACTTGAAAGAAAACACTATGGGCAACCACTGTTTCTGAGTTATCATCACTCATATCTTTATTGTCCTTTTTGTACTTTCTAAATTTTCTGTAATAAACAAAAAGTAGTCTCATAATCAGAAAAAGAAGTAATAAATTTGATTTATAAAAATGCCAAAGAAGGCAAATTTTAGAATCCTGGTCATTTTTCGTTAGGAAAATATTTCTTCAAAATGCAGCTGGATCTGCCCCAAAAAGGTTAGGGGAGCTGCATTGTGGTTACCCACTTTCCCCAAAGGGAAACCTACTTTGCTGCATGACCTCTGACCCCAAGGAAGGAACAGTGAGGAAGACAGCCGGGTGGATGTGGCAGGAGGGGATTTATAATCGCTTTGAATGACAGCTGTCGGAAGACCATGTGAAGGGTTGGTTAGTCTCCTGAAAACTCAGTGTGTGTGGTCCATTACAGTGCCTGCTGTCACTTCTGACCTTTGGGGATGCATTTTTGACTGTGCAGAGAGGTTGAAAACTAGAATCTCCTAACCTCCTGACCTTCATATCTTTTCTAAATTCTCTCCTTTGATGGCACCTCCATTCCCACATTCCCTCCTTCTTCTCTTGTGGCCCCGAGTCTATGTTCTCCAGCTGGGACCTTTCTCAGGAACTCTAGTCCTGCATTCCCAACAGATCATAGAACTTAGCTGACCAGGTGCCTTGTGAGTTATGGAGGTGACAGCAGGCACTGTCACCATAACAGAACTCTCGTCTATGGCCCAGATGCATTTCTTCTCCTGCCTTCTTTTTACATCAGTGAGAACATTTTTCTTGAGTCATGGATGACTTTGAGAGTTTGAGGGAGTTCATGAGACCCTTGCAGTAGGTGTGTGTGCATGATATCAGTTCATGTGGGGGCACTTGAAGACCCTAACAGTATAAATCAAATTTATTACTTTTTTTCTGATTAAGACAGTACTTTTTGTTTATTACAGAAAATTTAGAAAGTACAAAAAGGACAATAAAGATATGAGTGATAACAGATCATTAATACTTCAAGTTAATGATCCTGCTTCAGACCAGCCTGCTTTCCACAGTAGCTGATAGAAACTGAGCACTTATTGCATGCCAGGCACTGTGCAGGGCATAGTGTATGCATTATCTCATTAAACATTTGCCACAACTGAGTTTTCAGCAAAGAAGCCAAGGTCTAGGGAGAGCATGTTCATTTGTCCAAAATAAGACAGTTGGTTTCTAGCAGGCTGAATTTGAACCCTCATCTAACTCAGAACACTAAAACTCTCAACCACTCTACTTATAGCACCTGTTTGATGCACACTACTACACAACCAGAGATGTTCATTAAGTGTTTACCAATATCTCCAACTTCTCAGAAACTGGCCTGAAAAATATTCTTTCTCACACAACTGATTTCCAACCTAGGCATCCAAGTAGAGATGCCTCTGACCGCTAAATACTGATTTTATTTCTTGGCCAAACAATATCATGATAATAGTTCCAGAAATTAAAACAGAAAAATGAATGGATAACAAGCTCACAATGCTTGCACCACCCTGGAAGGGATAACTTTTTTAGGGTTACCTACTGGTTGTCCATATAAATAGGGTTGCACCTTACTGAAAACTTTGAAATTTACTTGCAGCAAACTTTGAAATCTGAGTCAGCAAGGTTTCCACTCGTGAAGCCTCCCATAGTGCTTTGGAGCTAGTCAAAAGGAAGGCTGAGGACCTCTGAAAGCCACCAAGATGGCTGCTACCTCAGTACCTGCCTCCCAGGTAGCATGACCATCCATGGGAATGAAGGAAACCATTTTTATAAAAATCCCTTCTGTAAATTAGCCATGAGTTGTAAAGGAAATTGCCAACAGTGTTTTGATGTTGCAAAGACTAAATGAGTTTAGACATTAAAAATAATAATAATAATAATAACCTGTGATTCCATCCTTACCTTGCTAATGGGAAACTACTTTGGTCATCATTCATTCATTCATTTGTCCAATCAGTTTGTCAGCTGCAATTCTGAGCATTCAGTGTAGGCTACAGACCATCAAGGGTGCAAAGAACACAAGACGAATTTAGGCATCGTCCTGTCCTCAATAAATTCCCAGACTAAAGGGAGAGAGAAATGCTCAAACAAGTAATTACAGCCCAGGACTGTCAGTGTTTGCATAGATGTAAGTCAGGGAGGCGTCTAGGCAGGAAGGAAGCACATTAAGCTTGGCCTGAGGAGTCAGAGAAAGATTCCCAGAGGAGGTGAGAGTGGAGCTGTGTCCTGAAGGCCATTGTGCACTGCAGTTCACCAGAAGGACAAGCAGAAGGAACAACATGGAGATGCACAGAAGTGAGAGAAAGAAGGCACACCCTGGGATCTGCAAGGGTTTCAGGGGCTGGGAGCCATGTGCTGCAGAAGGGGAGCAAGGGTGCAGAGCCATTGGAGGTACTGGTGGGACCTGACTGTGAGCCTCCCTGTGTGCATGTTACGGGATTTGGACCTGACCCTGAAGATGATGAGAGCTACAGATTTTAAGAAGGACTGAGGCACGATGAGGTTTACATTTTACAACATATTTTTGATTTTTTAAAATGTGAATTTACAACACATTTTACAAACATTTTTCGATTTTCTTTCTGTTTTTTTGTTTGTTTGTTTGTTTTTTGACCAGAAAAGCCACAGATGAGGGAAAATTTGGAGAGAGATATTGGATGGATCAGACATGAGTTGAGAGGCAGTATCACTGGGTAAGAGATGAGAAAGAAGTCCATCACTTAAGAGGTGGCTGTGAACATCAAATAGACTTCAGAGCAAAGCAGTGGGAGATTTAAAGGTGAGAAGATGAGAACTCTTCATTCATTCATTCATTCATTCTGCCATCTGACCAGGTCACTCAGGACTTGCTATGTTCTAGGCATTGCACTAGGCACATGGGAAAAAATGGTGAGCAAGAAATACCTCTCCATATGGAGCTCACAGTCTCATGATGGAGACATCCACTGAGACAGCAAACGTTTTCTGTAAAGAAACAAATAGCAATTATTTTAAGCTTTATTTATCTTGCAGTCTTTGTTGCCACTGCTACTGGTATTCCTCCCCATTTTTTCCTCCTTCTTCCCCTCTTTCTTCTAAAAAAAAGAAAAACCCTTAAAGTACAAAAAAATGTTCTTGGCTCACAGGGTTGTACTAAAACAGGGTCAACAGTGCAAACAGGATTCAGGAAAATGATGATGGGAGGAAGTAGAGAGAATGTGCAAAGTCTCTGAGATGGGGGCAAGCATGAGAGGCAGAAGAAGAAAACTAGCAAGGCTGGAACAGACAGCTACATGGGTGTGGCTCAAACAGATGCTGGAGCCAGAGTCAGGGACTGGATTTTAAATGTAAGAAGAAAAGATAACAGAATGTGCATTCAAAATATAACAACCACCATTTTAAAATGTGGTCAGCTAAGGATACAGGGAAGATAAAGCAAAAGGAAATAGGAGGTGAAAGAAACTAGGACGACTGGGAAAACATAAGCACACAGAAAAGCAAGCACAGAGATTGACGCAGACTGGGAGAAATGACCACCCTCCCCATCTTCTGGGGTCCTTACGGCGATTCAAGAAGGTGATGTAATTAAATTGTTTACAGCAGTGGCAGGCGTTAGTAGATGCTCTATAACAGCCAACTATTAGAACAAATGCATTGTAAAATCCAAAGTGGGTTCTAAATAGGCTTTTGTGGAATGGGTGAGTGAGTGGAATGGGGAGCGAATGTATGAATGAATAAGCAAACAGAAAAAACATTCAGCAATGAAAGTTCCTGTTTTGGAGGGCAGAGGAAATAATCGAGGGACATCTCCAACAGCGAGGGGCCATTCTGATACGAATTCCATCAATCCACGCGAAGTGAGGATTCAATTAATACAGCTACTAAATAAGGTTTCATCCTGCAGTGTGAGGGCACCTAGGGCACGTCATCTGAGCCTGGCTTCTCTGCTCGGAAGTACATCCAACGTCAAGACCCCAGGCAGTCTGGCTGGCAATTAGAGCCAAAAAAGCAAAAGTCTGTCTCTAAGCACTTTCTCCCCTTAAGCTTCAAATTGTTCTTAGGATCTTAGTGTTTCTCCAACACAGGATCTGTGCTAAATACCCAGCTCCCTTCCCAGTGTGGGAGGGGACAAGAGGTGGACACCAGCATGGATCCTAACAGGAAGGAGTTTGGTGATTCTGCCCTTAAAGGCTCCAGTGTTTAAAATCCTAACAGTCATCTGAATGTTGTCGCGCCAGTACATCAAGCAGCTCCCATACCTGCAAAACGACCCAGGCACCAAAGAGAAACAGAACTAAAGTGGACACTGGAGTCTGATGGATGGAGGCATGCCTGGAAAACTCAAAAGAACCCCTGGATTCCAGACCCCCTCCAAAGGGCTTATATAACTTCCTGAAAATGCTTTAGCATTGGGCTTTAATTAAACATTTAATATGCATCATGCAAATTTATTGATTCTGCCAAGGAGGAAAAGATGAATCTTATACTTAGACATCTCCAGCTAAGATCGCTCATATTTTCACGGGAGTTATTAACGGAGCCTCCAACCCCACTTCCAAAGTTTGAACAGCACTGCAGGAGCCGAGGAGCACCGTGGATCTGGAAAGTCACTGGCTCAGTGCAGTTGTGTTCATTTCTGCTTCTCAGGTTGAGCCCTAAGGCTGGATGGGGAGAGGTACAAGCTGCTGAAATGAGCATGAAATACTTGAAAATGGACCCCGTTTGTCATAGGGTCTCTTTCTGTTCACTCTTCCTGTTGCTCTGACTGCCGTGAAGTTCTGATCCTGGGAATGGATGCCCCAAGCAGCCCAGAAAAACACTTTGAGGAAATGGGTCCTTAAAGGGCAAGATCTCACCACCTGCCTGACCCAGTGTGGTTGGGAATCTCACTCAGTTCATAGTAATCGACCAAAATTCTGGAAGAACGGGGAATCTGATAGACTAAATACTCTAATTAACTACAAATTAATCATAAAACCCTTTTGTATGTTTGACTATACTGTTAAAATTCCTTCTGAATTAATATTGGTCTCATTTCCCAACTTATTAAAGGGTAATCACACACAAGTCTCTCTCTGGTGAGCAGGGATTGGAAAATGCCCTGGGCTGTTCTAACACCAATATTCATTGAACAAGACAATAGCTGTAGAGCAGTGGTTCTCAATTGGGTGATTTTGTCCCCCAAGGACATTTGGCAATGTCTAAACACATTTTTGGTTGTCACAACATGTGGAGAGTGGTTGCTAATCACAGGGTAGAGGCCAGAGATGCTGCTAAACACCCTACAATTTACAGAACAGCCCCCCACCACAAACAATCATCCAGCTTTAACGTCAACGATGCTAAGGTTGAGAAACTGCCATACAGAGGTAGAAGAGGGTCTATAATATATTAGCTAATCATCTAGAACAAAGATTAAAAACAAGCCAAAAACCCTCCGATATAAGAATCTGGTAGGGACTCTGCTATGAAACAGTTCTGTGGCCTTGAGTAGATTAATACGCTGAGCATATTGAATTTCAATTTATTCACTCATTCATTTAACCAGCTTTTTGAAAAATGCTGTGTTCCAATCTAGACAGAGGAAAGAAAATAATTTATATGCACAAGGGTTTAATGCAGGAAAGAGGCAATGTCCAAAGAAGACCAGAGTGACTGAAAAATAATCAGAATGGAGGGCAAAACAGAGGAATTCTGGACCTTGTAGATCCTAGTGAGAAGCTGAGCTTCTATTCCAGTTGTGATGAACAATTTCAGACAGTGAGTCACATGACCCAGTTTATGTTTTAAAGCCAGCTTACTAGACAGTACCATCCTCTTCTTATTCACCATGTAAGCTCTGAAAGTGTCTGTTGAGTGAGAGACTCTGTTCCCTGCTGCTGTGTTGAAAAGACTTGACCAGAAGGAGAGGACAACACTGGAGGCAAAGAGAACAATCAAAAGGCTATTGCATGGTCTCCAGGCAAATATGGAAAAGACAGAAGACAATCAACCCATTTCTCAGATGATTAAACATAGAGTTACCATGTGACCCAGCAATTCTGCTCCCAGCTATACCCAAGAGGAATGGAAATACACCCCCACACAAAAGCTCATACATGAATTTTCATGGCAGCATCATTCAAAACAGCCAAAAGGTAGAAACAACCCAACTGTCCATCCACAGATAAACGGATAAACAAAATATGCTGTATCTATACAATTGAATATTATTGGGTCACAAAAAGAAATAAAGTTCCATTATAAGCTATAACATGAATGAACCTCAAAAACATGATAAACATAATATTAACTGAAACAGGCCAGTCACAAAGGACTGCATATTGCATGATTCATTTATAGAAAATAATTGACTACATGTATTTATCCATTTATATACTTACTCGGGGATTTGAATGGATGGAAGATAAGATACTATCCCTGTTTCCATTTATAGGAAAAGTCCTGAGTTGGCATATCTCTAGAGACACAAATCAGATTGGTGGTTGCCCATGGTCAGGAAGAAGGTGAAATGGGAATAAGTGCTAATCCGCAGGGGGATTTGGGTGGGGGTGATATAAATGCTCTGGGTTTCCATAGTGGTGGCTGCACAACCCTGTGAATATGTTTTAAAAAAGTGAATTGTATACTTAGGACAAAAGAATTTTATAGTATCTGAATTATATCTCGACAAAGTTGTTTTTTAAAAAGATGGTGCATGCACTAAGATGGGTAAAACTACACTCAGGGTGTAACTCGCAGAGCTTAGGTGCTGGTAGGATGAGAGAGGAGGGAAAGAGCAATGGAGACCACCTGCCTAGTTTCTCCATGATGCAGCTGTCCTTACTCTTGACAACTGTATTTGGTATCACTTGCATGCATGATGATTTTTTTTCAAAATCTGCCTCTTTCTTCTAATTGAAGTGTAAGGGGAAAAAGGCTTATGGATGGCTTCCTTAGATAAATCAAAAAACTTTCTTTTTGATGAGTTTTTTGACTCCAAATTGCCATAAGACTGCGACCTTTAACCCCGGGAATGCTGATGAAGCAAGCTCAGGTCTACAAAGCATTGAACACTCGATGGGTTTTGCACAGAAAGGATGAGTACAACTTAAGGTTGATGGCTTCCCCAGGCAGTATTTAATGCATGGAGAGAGAATCATGGTCTTTCCTTGATGTAGACACTTTTATTAGCTTTTTATACCCATACAAGTGTGACTTCCAGTAAAGTCAGTCAAAAACAAAAAGAACATTCTTTTATGCAGATAAGAAATGAAGATGGGGGGAAAAAAGACCCAGGAACACATAATTCATTAGCATTAGATATCAAGTTTTCCTTGTGTCATTTTTGGGGGGAGGTGGCACTTTAATCTGGTTTAAAGTATACTGACAAATAATGAACATGCTTCTGCCCTCACAAGAGTTTTCAAGGCTGGAGCAGAAGTCAGCCTTCCTCATTGAATTCTGGGACAAGGAAATCTCCCTGTTGGCCTTAAGGGCCACCCAAGAAACACACGCTATTATACTCACAACAATATCTAGTTTCCAAAGTAATTGACTACATGTATTTATCCATTTATATTCTTATTCGGGGATTTGAATGGATGGAGGATAAGATACTATCCCTGTCTTCAAAGAGCTCACAGATGTACGACAGAGGTAAGACAAATAGGCAATGGTAAACTCTGTAAAAGAAGTATTCAAAGGGTAGTGTGGGAAGCATGAGTTCATTCAGAAGTAGGCATATTAGAGAAGTGTCTCTGAAGAAATTATGTGAGTTAGAATGCTCTTAGCTGCAAGTAACAAAACACAGAGCTTGCAAAATGAAATGTTTATCTTACGCAGAGATTTGTAGGTGAGGGGAGATTCTAGATTGGATGCCCTGGCTGGACACTGTCTTCAAGGACCCGTCGGTTCCTGTTACCCTGCTGGGCCATATTCAATAGATCATCTTCTGACCCTTGGGGTTCTACCAAATGAGTGTAAGGTGTGGCTGTTACTGAATAGCAATGTGTACTATTAACTACCTTTATTAAGATGCCAGTGGCCTCTTATAGGATGCTCATATAAACTATGCTTTGGGACTGCTGGAAAGTACAATTACTGACTTGGGTCATTATTTCCTTCTCTTCTCTTCTAACAGCATCTAAAGTCTACACTAGAATTACAGAACCTGAAGTTATTCTCTTGGGATTTCACAAGGCTTGGGTTAGCCCTCAAGTCAGATCATTCAAGAGCCAAGTGGTTTTGGTGGCTCTGGGCCCTGAACCAGACCCCTCCACTGGCCCTGGCTTCCCATCAGAGGACACAGAGAGGAGGCAGGTTTTGTTTTCCAAGCCTGCACCGCCGCCCTCGCACTGTGCAGTCATTTTGGCTCCTTGGCGTAGGAGGATGCTCACCGCAAGCTGGTCTGAGCCCCAGGCTCCTCACCCTACAATACTCCCTCGCAGTCCACAGCCCCCTGGGTGACTTGACGCCTGGGGAGGCTTCATGGTTCAGGCTGTGCTTCGCAGATGTTCCTCTTTTCCAGGCCCTGGTTCTCCCATCTCCTTGGCAGGTGGGCCATCATGGTTGCCCAACAGTGGATCTGTGCTTTGTACCTCCCTGCTCAAGCAAAGATGGGGTGCATGCATCAAATAAGAACTCAAAGCCGTGGTCTCCCCTGCCATCCTGGAGCACCTCCCAGCTTCCTGGTTGCTGGCTGGAGACCACAGCTGGGCTTAGAGGCCCAGAGGAGCTAGCTGCCAAGCCATTCCATCTGAAATACCAGCTTATGACCAGCAAACTGAACAAATTTAATACAGAAGTCACCGAGAGAGAATAAATAGGGAACCCTGTGGACTATGTCATCTTCACTGGGCAACTTTTCCATTACTCTCAGACTTCAACCCAATTAGAACCTGGCTAATTAGTTTTGTGCACTGCACAACAGTTGGAGAAAAAGGTCACTTTGGTACATAATTTTCTTTCTCTTTCTAAGCCACAGAACTTCCTGCAAGGAAAAAGCATTAACCTCCATTTCTCAGAAGCAAAACAAGCCAAGTCACACATTTCTATGAATCCTCTCAGTGAGCCAATGATTAGTAATAATAGCAGTAGCTGTATCTATTTATTGAGTACAGGTGTCTGACTCTATAGATCTCGCCTGCCATGGAGGCCCCCCGAAACATGGGGAGCCTGTTTCTTATATAAGTAACCTATGTCCCATTGAGAATAAGGAAGACAGGCAATGCACTCTCACAGAAGAATATAGGCAGAGGTCAGGAATGCAGAGAGCTTGTCCTGGCCCTACCAAGCACATCAGAGTTTTGGCAAGACTTTTTCTTTCTCAGTGGAGATCTCCAAGCACTATATAAACTAATGAGTAGCTATAACAATAAAATACATGTTGGTGGATGATTTTATTTAAACTAAGTATTTCTGCAACAAGAAAGATACTCCGGCAAGTATGTTGGGGCCTCCCACCACAAAAAAAAAAAAAAAAAAAAAAAAAAAAAAAAAAAAAAACAAGCATCACTTGGTGGCTACCATGTGCTAGGCAGCCTGTAAGGCGCTGCCAACATGCTTGCTCATAAAAATGGCTTCAAAAGATACGGGTAGAATTGCAGATTTTTAGGATGGAAGTTCAGTGTTCCTTGACGTAGCCTAGATGAAAAAAGAGAAGCTTACAGAGTTAACAATTCTCCCCAAATCCTTTGAAGTTTAGATCCATTACAGAGACCCATAATATCTGAGGGTTAGTTAAGACAAGGCCTCAGCACTGACTCCCTTCACACAATAAGAACAGCCCAATCCCTGACTATGTTGGCAGGAATTATTCCTCAACCCTATATGTTATGTAAGGATTTATGCACTTAACTCCAACCTTAACCACTTCATCTGAACTTCAGAACACAGCTCATTACCCTGATCAGCTCTGCTGCAATTCCTCCTACCCATCTCAGTGTCCCTGCTCTCTGTGCCTAGGAGACAGCAGCAGGAGTACAATTTTAAACACTGGCCTTATTTTCTCCTGAATCTTTGCTCCTGCTCGTTCATTGGTTCAGTGTGCCTTCTCCCTTCTTGACTTCTGGTTCCATAACCTACGAACCCTGTCTAAAAGCTGTATAGACAAGCATTTTGCAATAGGGACACTTTCAGTTATGACATATCCCTGTATTTGAAGAAACTGGGTGACCAGCCGGTCAGATTTTATTTCTAATATTTGGAGGAGATCCCCATGGTGCAGAATGATGGGAGTGTTCATTGGAAGCTCACCTGACATACTCTGTTGTTTCGGGTGAGCACATAGGTCCCCCAACTGGCTCAGGATACACCTTTAGACCTTGAAGAGAGTATTCAGTTCCATGCGAATGAGTTGGTTCCCATGCAACAACAGGGAGACCAATGAGAATGAGAACATGGACCCAACTCCTATCTGTGAGATGTGTTCCAGCACCATGAGGCCTTGTGAACGCTTAGTGAAGTGGTTACGAGAAATTTTATTCTTTCTCATGTGAAACTGAATAATCATAGTGCATTCCATACATAATACAAAGCCCTAGAGATCTAAATAGATACCAGTGAAGAAAATATATATATACACACACACATATATGATATGTGAAAAATAATTATGTATGTGTGAGATTCATATATAGTATGAATAAAATATTTTTGTATTCTTTCTGAAAAACACAAACATAAAAAATTAAGTGCTGGTTAAGGGTCAGCATTGACTCCCTTCACGCAATAAGAACAGCCCAATCCCTGAATATATTGGCATGACTTATTCCTCAGCCCTATACATTATGTAAGGATATATGTACGTAACTCCAGCCTTAACTACTCCATCACAGTGAACTTCAGAACACAGCCCAGTACCCTGATCTGTTATTTCAGATGAGCACATGGGTCCCTCAACTAGCTCAGGATACACCTTTGGACCCTGAAGAGAGTATTCAATTCCATGCAAATGAGTTGATTCTCATGAAACAACAGGGAGACCAATGAGAATGAGAGTATGGACCCAACTCCTATCTGTGAGACGTGTTCCAGCACCATGAGGCCTTGTGAAAGTTTAGTGACGTGGTAGAGGGTGGAGGGTCATCTCCACAACGACAGCTTAACTTTCCGTTCAGATACTCGTTTGTTTCCTACTTAATGCAGAAATAAAATAACAAATAACATTGGTTCTTGTTGTCACCAATAGGCTGCTCTACATATATTCTAAGGGGTCCATGTGTCTAAGAGGCAAAAACATGTTAGTGTCTGGAAGATATTGCAGAGAAGCTCACAAAGTCACCTTCGTCTTAGTGTCCTTTTACATGTTCTCTGAGACTGTTAAAAATAAATGCTGTTGGACTATGTACATAAAAATGGATGGATGGATGGATGGATGGATGCATGAATATATGGAATGATATATGGATGAATAATAGGATTTTTTTAATCCCTGTATCCCCCAGACTATTACAAAGCCTGACATACAACAAGCTTTTAATAAGTGAAGAACAGACATGAAGCTCTCATATCTTTATAATAGGTCAGCTGGTCACTGGCCTTTCAAGACCTGGGCTTGGAGGAAACTCAACAGCATCTGACACATGTTGGTATCTGTTCATTCATCAAAACCTAGAGATTCTGATGTCTCATGCATGGCTTCATGTGTCTCATGAGAGCATGACCATTATATGGGGTAATTTGAAGAGCATTGCTACTCTAAGATATTTTCTGAAAACTCTGCCACTAGTAGGTTGAAATTCAGGAGTGGGGCTAGGAACCAATGAAAGAAAGCCTTCATCCTTCCAAGTCTGTCATGAGATGGTCTAGAGAAGAAAAATCCTGATACTCTGTCTGAGCACCCAAATTCCTTGCTCAAGTCGCTCTCCCCTGCAGGCCTGATACGTCCCCATGTCTTGAATCATTGCCAGATACAAGGGAGGCTGACCCCCGACCAGGGGAAGCCTCATGCAGGTAAAGTATGTGATGAATTCTCGATTTCCAAATACATTAACCTCAGAGTCCCCATATACATGGAACGATGATACAAAAGGAACCACATTGAGACCACAAAATAAAAGCCTGGTGTTTGTGCCTGGTCTTGCACAGAAATCTGTTCCCTCTGGGGGTCGCATGAGTAGGCAGTTTTTAAAGGTAATACAAAGCCAGAGTTGTCACCAGGATCTTCACAGTCCTATAGAGGAAAAAGTCCTGCAACGTTGTGTCTTTTTAGTGCTTTGTACCTTGGAATATTTTTCTCTCCTTCTCAGCCAAAACTTTTCTAGAAAGTATCCCGGATTGCCTACTCTTTTTCTCTGGTAGAATTTGAATTTATTTCACAGGTATTTATAGGACCCCTATGAACCAGGTGCTGGTTTGAGTTTGCTGGAACCAAGACACAGAGATTAAACATAAGGCTTCTGCTTCAAAACGGTCACAGAATCATGAAAGAAATAGGTAAGTAAGAAGACAGTGACAAAAGGGTGGCACAAGGAAGCTTTGTGATGGAAATGCCATGAATCTTGACTGTGAAAATGCTGATTGTGATCACAGGAATCTACACGTGATAAGACTGCACAGCATGAAATCATATACACATAAGTGCACATAAAACTGGTAAAATCTGTGTAAGGTGGGTACATCATAACATCATCAATTTCCTGGTTGTGCTATTGTACTCATTTTGCAAAATGTCAATGCTGGGAGAGAATGGGTGAAGGGTACACAGGATCCATCTGTATTTTTCCTTACAACTGCACGTGAATCTACAATTACTCCAAAATTTAAAAAATTAAAATACATATATAATTACAATGTACAATCACCAATGCCATGCCAGTGGGCCCTGAGAGCAGAGTGGAGATACATTGCCCCACTTAGATGAGAAAGCAGTAGTCAAAGAAGGGCCTCTCAAGGAAGGAGAGAAGTCTCAGCTACCAATGTGAGTCAGCTAGGCTGAAAAGGTGGGGAGGAGGAAAGGACGTAGCAGGCTGCAGGCAGCCCAGACCCGCAGGCACCCTGGCTGGGTTGATAGTATGACCCTTGAGGCAGGTGAAAAGTGCAGTGTGGACAGTGTCCCCAGCTCTGCCTCAGCAAGCCAGCTCTCCCACCATTCTGCTGCTACCTCCTTGGGTTCAGACCACTCCTTTTAGACCTAAAAGAAGGCCTGTTTTCATCTATAACAGAACTCCCTTCTGCCCCCTCCCTTTTACAGGTCATTTGTTTGTTGAAGAAACCAGAACATTTGTCTTAGAGAAGTTCCCACATTATCCATTTGAATTATAGCTTCACAACAGGGTCTGCATCATTTCTCTATCGCCTGCATTTCCTGTAAGCTGGTAGTCTTATTATTATCATTGCCATCATCATCATCACTATTACATGACTACCCAAATCATCCCAATGTTACTGGAAAGGTAAAAATGTAGACAATAGAGGGATAGCTTCTAGAAGTCTCATTTCTCTTTCAAATAACTTTAAACCAAACCTTTCCTCCCCGTGACATAGAAAATGGACAGCAAACTCACATTGGTGCCCAAGTTTAGAAAGAGACTCTAGTACAAAGAGTACGCGCAGACTTGTGCAATGGCCAAGAAGAACCAGCACTGTAATTGCATTCAGCTCAGACAGCTTTTGGAAACAGACCTTTCTGACGGTAACTTCCAATAAAGTTGGTGGGTGTTACATTAATGACTAGACTCTTAGTCACCTCAAGGGAATGAAAATCAGATGACACCAGGAGGGAGGGGAGATATTAGCAATTCTGATTACAGATATGAATGTAATTTCAGGGGTGTTTTATAATTGCTTTTATGCTTTGATTAAGTGCCTCACGTAATACCGGGCTACAAGATGGGAGGCTCGAGAGACACGAGGAAACCCAAGGTTATTTACTAGCCTTAATGCCAGCGCCCTGAGAAGGCCAAAGAGGGCATATGTTTGATCATCAAATGCAGCACAAAATCTTTACTTCTCAGCTTGCCCTCTGTGCTTTAACACTCACAAACAATCTCCAAACACACCGCCGCTTATGTGTGTAGCGAATACCAATTTAGGGATAGTGATAGAAATTCCCAAAGAATTAAGGGCATTTTCTAAAAAGGTTAAGGGGTGGGGGTGTGGGGGGCTGGTAATAAGTTCAAAAGCTCTGTATCATCTGCATTTGCCATCTCATTCCTATTCCACCTGTCTGTAAAACAGACTTGCTCAGATCTTTTTCACCAGTGGAAAGGTTTTGGAAACAGTCCTTTCCAATAATGTCTGTCCAGTAAGATAGTCCTAAGGACACAGGTTCAGCCTAACATCTTTAAACACCTACCGCCACTGGAAACCGGAGAACTAAACTTCTAGAAATTAGTTTACCTGATTTTTCCTTGAACTTCATTCTTTAACAATTTGCTATTCTTGTGAAACCAAAACAAACAAGATTGTTATAATAATGATTTCGCCATGACAGAAGCAAGCTTCTTGGATCTAAGGATTCACACTATGCACATAAAATGAGTCACTTGGTCAGCTGGTCAACATGCACTCAACACCTCCCTAAGACACACTCACAACAGATGTTTTACTGACAGATACAAAGATGGACCATTTACCAGTGTTTGGCATGATACCATATGATATAATACAATATATGTTACTATATTTTATAGTAATATACTATATTATATGATACTATACTATATCATATTACATTACATCGTAATATATGTTAGCTATCTATTTTGTTACCTTTCGTTTCTTGACTGGCTCCCTCCTACAATACATAATAAAGGAAAGTAGTTGTGCATGCAAACTTTGCAGCCATGCCTGGATTTACATCTTGTACCACACCTGCCATGTGGCCTTGGAAAAGCCCTCTAAGGCGTGCCTAAAGGGAAGCTAAGGGGGTACCTTAGCATCATCCTCTGTCAAATGTAAATAACAGCAGCACATATCTGATACGGTTGCTGTGACAATCTGATAAGTTAAAACTAAGGGCAAGGCCCAGGTGAGTATCATGTCTGAGTTGGCTATTAGTAATGCTGCCATTTAATGGTGGGTTCCTCAGTGTTGCCCTGGGTGACAGCTTTTCCATCACACTCAGACAGACTCAGAGAATTCTCCAGGCCCCTGTCCCATACCATTTCTGAACCCACGTCTGAGCCAATTAGATATTTCATCTCTTTGCCACAGGGGTTGGCTCAGGGGTGGGCATATAAGCAGTCAAATGAACTAGACCCATGCAACCCAAACCGTGACTTTCAGTGCTCTACTGGGGCCTCCAACTGGCTCCCATGAACTCAGCATAGGAGGATTAAAGGCTGGAACTACTACAATTATCACACTCTTATGCAGAGCCCTGGTCTGGAGTCCACACAGATGGAAGGAAGCCAGTTCCAGTGACACTACATGACCCCTGACCCCAACTAGCTCTGTCCCTAGACCTCTGGGCCATGCGAACCAATGAGAATCCTTTTTGCTTAAACAAAGTCAGGTCAAGAGTTGTTCATTTGCAACCCAAAGATCATTTGCAACCCAAAGAGGCTAAATTGACATTCCATTATACAGATGAAGATAATGAGACTCAAAAAGTACATCAAGAACTCTTCTAAGATCACACAATCAGCAAGGTGATACCCTACCTAATGGATACATTGTGAGGCTCCCAAAGAGAGGTCAAACTACAACCGTGAGGATACAGGAATGCAAGGTAGGAGCCCAAGAGGGCTTCTGGAGCAGGGGGGCTTAGTACTAGCATCAAACTTTTACTAATGGATGCCAGACACTCTGTTCAGAGCTTCAGGTGCAACGTCACATCACATATGAGCTGTGCCTTGAAGAATGGGCATGATTTGTGCATGTGGAAATGAAGGTGGGCCTTGCATTCTTATCTGAAGCTTACAAAATAGTGTCTGTGTACCTTGACGCCCTGGGAAAAGCAGCTGTGACTCAAAGCTACACCAGAGCTCTCTCCAGCAGCAGCAGGCAGGGTTGGAATAGGATGCGCCACTTACACTCAGCCACTTAATCTTAAGCCTCCCTTCCTCCAAAAACCCATCCCAGCAAGATTGGACTGCAGATCACTTCAGTTCCAGAGCTTGTATATCTCAACCATGTTGTCTACGCAGTTCCAGCTAAGGGATATAGGCTAATGAGTGAGCAAGATAAGCGTCCTGGTAATTGAAGGACGGGCCAGTCAGACTAGTGAGAGGCGAAGGTAAGAAGTGCCGTGTTGCAACACAGCGGCCGGCCACCCTGCCCCTTTCAAAGTCATGTTTTCTGGGACATTTGGCAGGACATTCTGTGTAGGTTCGAGCTTCAAAAAAAGAAGCAAGGAATCAGACAGTGTGGTCATTTCCACTGAAGAAACATTTATGGAGCACTTACTGTATGCCGAGCTTTGTAGTAGGCGAAGGAGATGGAGAGAAGAGAGGCGGTGTCCCTGTCTTTAAGCAGTTCACAGGTGGATAGTAACTCCCAGGGCACTGTGAGGACTCAGACACAAACTAGCAGAGAGAGTGGGCACCTGGCCTGGCTTGGGGGCCAGTGGGCAAAGAGAACACAATTAAGACTTTTAAAAGGAAACCCAAGACCTAGAAGAAGAGTCAAAATTAGCCAGAAAATAAAACAGAGGGCAGGGGAAGTGGGAAGAGGGAGCAAAATCCCTCCTTACAAGGGGAGCAAAATCGTACAAAGACTTAGGAGAGGAGAGAAAGAGGCCAGGTTATGAGGTAAATACAACTTTAAGGCAGGAGCAGAGCAGACAGAAGAGAGGAAACTATTCTATTTCTCAAGTTCCTAGTATGCCCTGGCCCCGTACTGTGAAATGACGTGTATAGAGTGTGGGCAGAGCCCCTGGCATATGTTAACAGAGCCTGCTCTTTTGAGCATTCACTCGGGGCAGGCACCATGCCAAACGCTTGGTATACATGCTCATGATTATCACAAAATCCCTGTCTACCTCTCACTAAGAAAAAGACGGGTTCAGAGAGGTCAGCTAATTTGCCTAAGGTCTAACATTTGGGGCAGAGCAGGATTCACATCCTCATTTTGGCACCAGGCACCTCCAGGGTATGTCTCCCTGCCCAGTGATCCTCTTCACTGTGCTGCCACCAAAGGCTCTCAACAATGTCAACCTAAAACAACAGCATCCTCTGGCCTGGAGATGCAGGAGGGGTTGGCTGTGCCATTCTGACCCTGCCTTGCTGTATCTGTTGTTTTGACCTTGAAGATGTTCCAAAGTTGCCACCATGACCCATCAATGCTCCATGGCAGCCCGACATGCCAGCTTCTGTCTGTCTACGGGAGTCTGGTCCCTATTTATACCTACCCTGTATTCAGCCTAAAATGGCTAGGAACACTCCTCCCATGCAAGCAGGTTTGTTTTAACTGCTTCACGCAGTTCAGTCCACTTGCAGTCTAAAAAATGAGTTGAAGGAAGAGAATGAAGGGCTTTGCGGAGGTCAGAGGGTGAGTCAGAGGAAGACCTGGGTGCTGACCTCAGATGCTGTGTCTCCTGGTCGGTCCCTCTTCCCCAACCCCAACTGCCTGAGCTCACATCACTGTGACAGCGACCAAGCCTAGCCCCTCATCAGCAGCTTCAAGCTGAGCTGAGAGTCAACGGTCAGTGATGTTTCCCTGACGGGTGTCCATCACTCCTTCCAGTCTCTGAGGATCCCAGGCTGGGTCTGCTTGAAACAGCCAGAGCCATGCTTCCTCAGGCAGGACACAGACAGCAGGTCATAAATCACTTCTGGGCTGGTTCCTTCTCTCATTCCCAGATTTCTCTGAAAGGGGTCGAGGTGGGATCCTGGAACAGGAGATTCTGCAACAGCCTGCATATTTACATCACTGAGGGACCAGTGGTAGCTCAAAGGTGGACACTGAAACTCTGAAATCTTCTGTTGAAGAAAATGCCTCTGAGCTCCCCGGCTTCAAAATTGGCATCAGGAAATGGCAGGGAAGTTGGTGATCTAAACCAGAGATAAAACAGGGAGGAAAGAGCTGATCTCAAATATGTTTTTATGTATACACACGCAGAGCTCTTCCGCTTAGCTTTTCTAGGTTACATCTATTTTTTATTAGTCTCTGAGATCCCAACTTTGGACAACTACTATGTATTCTGACAGGGCAAAGGTTTACAAAGACAAAGGCAGGTGTGAAATGTGACACAATTATCTAGTCATCTGTCTTCTCCAACAGAAAGATTTGCCTACACCATAAAAAAGTGAAGTTATTCCAGCCTGGCCAATGTGGTGAAACCCCATTTCTACTAAAAATATATTTAAAAAAAAAATTCAGGCATGGTGGTGGGTGCCTGTAGTCCCAGCTACTCGGGAGGCTGAGGCAAGAGAATTGCTTGAACCCAGCAGGTGGAGGTTGCAGTGAGCCAAGATTGCACCACTGCACTCCAGCCTGAGCAACAGAGCAAGACTCTGTCTCCAAAAAAAAAAAAAAAAAAAAAAAAAAAAAAAAAAAAACCGTGAAGTTATTTTAGAATTCATTAGAAAGATATATGTAGGACTTCCAGATGGGGTCATTTAGTTTAAAATAACTCCAATTACAAATTAGGCAGAGTCCATTTAACATGTCCATTAGGGGACTTGAATGATTTCATGGGTCACTTTGTGTAATCATTGGGAGTTCAGAGGGACAGTCTCCACTGAGATGCCACAGGTCTTTGTCCCTTCCAATGTTGTTATCAGCAACTCAGGGGAAGAGCAGGAAATTCAGAAAACCTCCAACTATTTATGAGCTCCTCTGTGGCCCACACCATAGGAGACACTCCAGAGGCACAATCTTTAATCCCGACAATACCCAATTTGCAGATGACAGACCTGGCTCTGTGAGGCTAGGTCATATAAAAAGCACATCAATTTCATTTGCCACTGGCACTGAGCTGAAAAACAAATTAAAACTACCTGATGGCACATTCTAGATCCAAACCGATTTAGACAAGCCCAGAACGGACTGAATCTAAGGACATGGAGCTTATGGAGGATTGCTATGAATTTCTGTGCTTGGGTTCAAAAACAAGCACACAAATCCAGAATGGGGGAAATGTGAGAAGAAAATGCCTGGGCTTGAGTCCACTGTCCATGAATGATGAGTCACCAGTGTTAGGTGTCTGCCAGAGAGGCTGGTGAAATTGTGGGCTGTATTAGGAGCAGACAAACTGCAGCTTAAGGAGGTGGAGCATAGGTGCTCTCCCTATGATAGGAGGCTCAAACCTGGGTGTCTGCGTTCAGTTCTGAGACTTGAACCCTCAGAGGGCAGCAGGAACCAGGTGCGCCCACCTGGGAGTTAGTAACCAGAAGGAGTTGGCACTTAAAACCGAAACGTGGGAAAGTTAAAGACGCTGGCTGTATTTTGAATGAAAAACAAAAAGCAGGGAAAGGGTGTCATGCTGGCTCTTTCCAATTCCCAAAGACTCTGCTGCACAGAAGCACTTATTATACACAGCTTCAAGTCAGGGCTAAGGTCTAGAAGAAGGGAGTATGACTTCATGTTAAACAAGAGCTTTCTTCACAATCTCAAGAACTATGGGAATACAGATGGACATAATGGGAGGTAAAATTGAGATCAGCCCCTGTCACTGGAGGTGATCAGGTACATAGAGTTAGAGTCATGTTGTGGAGTTTTGTGGGCTCTGGGCACCGTGGCTTCTGTGGACCCTTTGTTCTATTAAAAAATATTTTAAATTATATTTTACAACTACGTTGGTATGATGACAGACATAATCCATGCTACACTACATTCCTCTTGTACTTCTATTTTTAAAGTTTTTTAAAAATGTTTTTGTGGACCCTCAAGAGTCTTGTGGGCTCCAAGAAAGGTGTCTGTTGGGCCGCATGGAGAAGTTGTCCCTGAATGCAGCCAGCTCACCTAAACCAGCTTCAAGCTCCTATACTGGTTGGAAGGACGGTGTTCAGATCAGATCCCCAAACTTCCTCCAGCCTGAGGTTCCACAAGGTGAATTCTACCAAAGAAGACAGGAGTGCCCAAAATCTCTTTTCGAGATTGTTAACATGAATGTGTTTTAAAGGGAGCACAAGTTAAAGAACTATGTACATGCTTCGATGCCATTGTGTAAAAACTACACACATATACCCCAACTATTACAGATGGTAACCACTGAGACCAAGGTTTAAAGACTGGGGTGGAGATGAGGAATAGCAGTTCTTTTATTTGATAGCCTCTTATTTCTGTCCTGTTCAAATGTTTATATTTAACAAGGAGCATGTATCACTGTTATAAAGGTACTAAATAAAAACTATTAACAGAAGGTCTGTAAATTTTACTATAATTTTATTTTGAGTGGATGGGGAGGTTTGCCCAATATGCTATTCTTTCTCAGATTAGGAATACTCCATTGTGATGGGGGATGCTGTGAGGATGTCACAGAGCATGTCTGGGGTTTTCAACGCACAGAAAAACACATCAGAGATATCAGCAACACCCACGTTGCCACCAAGAACTAAGGTATAAAACAGGGCTGTAAGGGACCCCTTTACTCAGGCATCAGCCAAACAAACTCAGAAACAGAAATTCAGAAGCCACCTGCATTGACATACTCATCCTGGTAATCACAGGCGTGTCTACGTTTGGTCTGTATTTTCTAAAACTCTGTTTCTTTCCCAGGTCGAATGGCTGCTGAATGCCTTTGGAACAGGAGCTATGAATCACCCCGCCCTCAGGGCTAGGAAGGAGGGTGAAAAACTTCACAGAACTAGCACTACCGCACTACCGAGGAGCCTGTCCTCTGAGTTATCAACCATGAGAGACGCAACGCGCATCATGATCGCCCTCATATCAGGTCCCCTTTTCTGTTTCTGCTTTTCTGTTAATCAGTTCTGAGTTCACCACAATAAAAATCTTTGAAGGGCTGAATGCTTTTGAGACAAATTCCCTCACCGGTACAGGCTGTGAAGAGGATGAAAAAGGATGACAGTGGAAGAACGAATCATAAAGCTGACCCTAATTGAAGGAAAACAAAAATCTAAGGAGATGCCTATCCCCTGAAAAAGGAAAGTGGAAACAAACAAACAGAAAAAGAAATCCGGGAAATCTATTGACTGAAAACGACAAGAGTGGGGGAAAACAGGCCCCATCATAATTTTATAGCTCTGTCTATTGTTTAAAAGCAAAGAAGCCCTTTCATTCCCACGTTCAGGTGTGCACAAAACTATGTATTAAACACCTCCAGTCTGCGCGGCCGTGTTGGGTCTTTGTCAGGTGAAGAAAGCAAAGAAGGTTGGTACACCTTCCCAGGAATTCTCACTGAAGAAAACGTCTGGATTTTTTATATCTCTTGTGCAAAACAAACAGATTTCATTAAGTGATGTATATTGTTTTCCAAGGAAGAACCCTGCAGAGACAAAAACAAATAAGCAAATAAATGAAACAAAAATATGATTTTAAAAAAACCCAAATTCTTCCAATGCTAATTTACTTGTTATCATGGTTCTCTACAAAGGCAGAGATGACTAATTACAGGTTTTTCCAGAGTACACATTTCATGTCAAGATCATCCAATCCAAACAGTGTACGGAAAGCCTAGGCCTTCTCCTTCACTTTGCCCCCTACCCCACCCTACACATACGCCCCCATCTAAATGATACCCTTGGAAAGAAACCTACACATCTCATTTATCTATATTTTGCTTCCTCCCTTGCCTCCCTGTAACCAAATGTGAGCTGTTCTCTAACTGCACTGGAAAATCAGAATTTATTGTACATACGTTTGTGTTCCACTTAATAAAAAAACCTATATTTTAAGATAAACTTTGTTAGTAATTCATGAGGTAAGTGACTATTTATGCTAATCAGGCAGAAATATATTCTCAAGCATAATGCATTACATAAATTTGAATGCAAAATGTTCAATTATGAAGTAAATACAGGTAATGCAAATAATAAATTACCTCTAATAAAAATTATAAAAGATGTGTCTTGAAAGAGAGAGCGGCTTTAACTTACAACTGTGAATTGCTTAAAGAGAAAAGAATTAATACACGCTGAATTACTCTGATGATTATTTAGCACATAATTCACCTATTCGTAACGACTCCTAGTAATCAGAGTGTTGTTTCACATCCTCCAATATGAGGCAAGACTGTTTCCTCAGCAATTTTACCCTTATCAGATTATCTCGTCTGATTCTATTAATTTTCTTCCATGAATCTGCTAACAGTGATTTGTGATTTACTTACCCTGCTAACTGAAGACTGTTAAAAGGATTTATCTAACACTAGACCTAAGAACAGGGTACGCCTTATCATTCAGTTACTCTGAAGAACTCTTTCTCAAATCAATTTAGTTGGTTTCATAGTGAAATTTAGTGGACACTGGCTAGTTCTGCCCCATAAAATCAGCTCCTAAACAAAGACTTCAGACACTATACCTGATGCATCCCGTTCTATTCAGGTTATGGATGTCTGATTCCAGCATGATGTATTTGAGTTGCTGTAACTCACAATCAGGAAAAATATATTCCTTTAAGCTTTTAATCTTTGTAAGTTGGACATGTACAGGGGTTTTGTTTTTCACTTTTGCATGAAGTCGTTATGTATGTCCTGACGTGAAACTATCATTGTGTTTCTGATGTTACTGTGTCACAATATTCTATGCGATGCAACCCATGCCCTCCTCCCCCTCAAAAATCTTCTATGAATATTCATTGCTTTCA
This sequence comes from Macaca thibetana thibetana, assembly GCF_024542745.1. Lineage (NCBI taxonomy): Eukaryota > Metazoa > Chordata > Mammalia > Primates > Cercopithecidae > Macaca > Macaca thibetana. Next base: position 22,646,713 of record NC_065597.1, on the reverse strand, counting down.
GAAACTTTAATACTACTGGTCTGCATTGGTCAATAATGACAAATGCATGGTTTCTAAATTACTGTATATTGTTCTACAGAGATTACTAGAGTATATATAGCAAGGGGATGTTAAGCAGTAAGAAAACACAGTTCACATTGTATTTGGATTAGATTGGCTTGGATAGAAGTGAAACAATGTTAGCCAAGAAGTCTAAGGAAATGTGGCCCACTGTAATTGTACAGAATCAAAAACCTGAATAGTACTAATTAAAATGAGAAAGCTCAATTGTTATAAAAGAAATGCTGCTAACAGAGAACTGTAAATGTTTAGACACCCCTGTGAATCACTAAATAATAACGTAAAAAGGATAAAAATGAGAATTAAGTTGTAAGCCTGAGAGCACTACTGCTACACATCTAAAAAAATAATTCTGATCCTCTCTTTTTTTTTCCAGGAGAAAATGGGAGACTATAAAAGACCTTGCAATAAGAGAAATAAAAATACCATGTCTTGACAGCAGTGTACATAAATAAACCATAAAAATGTGCAGATAATAATATATTTAGCTGCCCAAACATGGGCATTTAATTTGTAGAAATGATATATAACAATGTAACAATTAGATACTCTGCCACGAATGTGTACGGCATAGTCTTCACCATTAGCAAATTTTGTGTATAAAATAATATTATTTATTATAATACTGCTTTCAGAGGCAGTGATCATACCTTACAGCTTTTAACACAAATATGATGCAAAGGGATTAAAAATATATCATAAACAAAAAGTAAATTCCTTCTAAATATACTTAAATTCCTATTTTACATGAAAAATATAAACTTCAGACATTTGTGACTACTGACTTTTAAAAAGACCTAGAAAACTATTGTTATGGGCAATGTTAAATGACATAATGCTTATGTAATGGAAAGTGTGGATTTTCCTCTAAATACATAAACTATAATCCCTTAACTTCATTACTAGGTAAAATATTGTTAAAGAGAAGGAAAACAAGGGAATTCTGCTAGGTTGCATAAATATTGACATAATCTTCACTCTTTCTTCCCCAAACTGGTAATAGACATAGTTTATTCCACCCAACAAAATGCTCCTATAAAACCAAAACTACCCTTATAAACAACTTCTCTGCAGTCTCGATGAAAAGAAACATTACTTGTCTGAAAAATACCGACAGCGCTGCCCTTTTCAGATTAGGATGTGCCTACAAATCTTTTGGGAAGTCTCCCATTAAGGATTCCTGGGTTTGCTCAAACTGAAGGCTACCAGGATCAGAGAAATTAACACAGGTCTAATCTGGTGCAAGGAGCGAGTGAGAGACACCTGAGGTTATAAATAGCAAAGTATGCTACGGGGTGGGGAAGACCATTCTGAAGTGCAATGTTCAAGATGCTGGCTTAATATATGACTAAGTGTCAGAAGTCAGGTTTTCTGAGAATTACTTTTCAGATAAACAACTTTATAGCACTGCACTTAATCTTACTAGAGACATCTCATTTATCACTGAATTAAAAGTAACTTTAATTCTATTGATATTGCCATAAAGCCCGTTGAAAATCCCTCCTGGCACTTTTAAAGGGTTTGGGGCCCTGTTACATGGGGATCCGCTTGCAAAGGTCTCAGCCAGAAATTACACCCGGAGGGTGTCTGTATCCCCTGGCCTCTTTGTCAACAATCAAGAAGAGGAGGGGCAAAAATGATCCCTGCATCTGCCAGCACTTTCTTCGGCCCCTTTCCTATAGAGTCGGGTTCTCCCACTTCAGTCAAACTAACTTTCTGTGCCTCTTTCCTCCTTCCACATTGGGTAACCAGCTGCTTTTCACTTCATCGACAAAACTGGACACGGATCAATTTCAACTGACCTTTGCCGAAAGGTGGCGCTGTTGAGGTAAAAACCAACTCGCTCCAACAATAGTTTCCACGCTTCGGTCTTTTTGCAGGCTTTTCAGAATTTTTTTTTTTTAATGCACCCTCCTAGAGTCTCCCCCCACCCCCCCGCCCATAAAGTAAAATAAATACGATTAACAACACCAAATGCATTTCATTAATTGAAGGAATCAACAGTCCCAACTTCTAAGCAGGCGGACTGGTCTTCCAAAGGCCGGGTCGGTTTCAGGAGCTTTCTCTCCAAATAAATCTCTGCTTCTTCGACTTGCCTATCGCTTTAAAATCTTAGAAACAGAGTTAGTTGTTGGTTTTCTTCTTTCTCTTTTCTTTTTCTTTCTTTTTTATTTCTTTTTTGCATACACTTTAACAGAATCGATCTAGAAAATTGAACTACTTATTAGCATTTGCAACTGGGGTGGGGGGAGCAGCCTCCCCCAGCCCACCTCCCCCCCCCCCCCCCAACTCTGGGTTTCCGGGCTAGTTCCAGAAACCGCGGTTTAAAATTTAACCCTTCGAGGGGAGCTGGTGAGGGCTGGGATATTGTTTTTCCCCCTTGCTCCCCGCCACGATCAAGTCCGAAATAATTAAAGGAAACGTAAAAGTGCAAAGGGCGCGCCTGACCCTGATAAACAGAGGTCAGATTTCGTAAGGGGATGGGTGAGTGTGAGAGAGAGTGTGTGTGTGTGTGTGTGTGTGAGAGAGAGAGAGCGCAATCTGAGTCTCAAAGGCCAAACTCTGGCCAGTTAGGAGCCGGAGGGCTGAGCCCGGCTGACCTGACTTTGAGCTTCCCTGGAGTTATCTCGCATAGGCGCTCGGTCCGTCCAAGGGCACGCGACGCCAGCGGGCAGCCAGTCCCCGTGAAGAATGGCCTCTAACCAACTTATTTTACCTCCTTTTAAAGAGAGTGATAAAATGGGCTTTCTCTCTCCACGGACTCACAGCATTCCGGGCAGGCGCACGGCGGGGCAGCGTCCAGCTCGCAGCCCCGATCCGGACACCCCAGCTCATCCCTCGCTTCCCGGTCCCTTCCCCTCCCCGGCCGCCCGAGAGAGGGACAAAGAGTTGCGGCCAAGTTTGAGCGCCGGGCACGGCCAGGCTCAGGGAAGGAAGGTCCCCCGGCAGACACCTGGGTGCCAGAGGTGGTGCGAGGAGGAAAAGCTGGGAGGCGAATTCATAATTCTAGGAGTGGAGGGCAGGCAAGGGAGGGGAATCAGGCCAATCCCAGCCAAGCGAGCCCCTGGCGAGCTGGGGCTCCGATGGAAGGCCAGTCTCGCGCTCCAAAGAAAAGCAAACCGTCCTTCCAAGTCCGCCCGGGTTGCCGAAGCCCCTCTGGAAAAACTCCCTCCCCTCTTACACCAAACTTTGCGCCGGGCCTCGTTCCCTCCCGGGTAGGCAGCGGCGCAGGAAGGGTTAAGCCAGCCCGTCCCAGCTGACAGTCAGCTGATTGGGCCCTGATTGACAGCTCCGAAAAGTTTCCTTGTTTCTATACTATTATGCTAATCGCGGCCGCTCTCGCCGCCTCCCATTGGCCCGGAGTGCCAGTCAATTTCTCATTTGGACCTGACGTCACGAGTGCTATAAAACTCAGCAATTGCTTTAAACTCTTCTTGCTGGATCAGAGGCTTTAAAATCTTTTTTCATCTTCGAGCTGTAGCTCGGGCTGCTTGTCGGCTTGGCCTCCCCCTCCCCCCTTTGCTCCCTGCCTTGTCTTTCCCCAGGACTTCGCTATTTTGCTTTTTTTAAAAAAAAAGCAAGAAAGAACTAAACTCCCCCCTCCCTCTCCTCCAGTCGGGCTGCACCTCTGCCTTGCACTTTGCACAGAGGGAGAGAGCGCGCGAGGGAGAGAGAGCGAGAAAGAGAGAGAGAGGAAAGAAAAAAAATAATAAAGAGAGCCAAGCAGAAGAGGAGGCGAGAAGCATGAAGTGTTAACTCCCCGGTGCCAAGGCCCGCGCCGCCCGGACAGACGCCCGCCGCGCCTCCAGCCCCGAGCGGCCGCCGCGCGCGCCCTGCCTGCAGCCCGGGCCGGCGAGGCGAGCCCTTCCTTATGCAAAGCGCGCAGCGGAGCGGCGAGCGGGGGACGCCGCGCACCGGGCCGGGCTCCTCCAGCTTCGCCGCCGCCGCCGCCGCCGCCGCCACCGCCGCCGCCACCGCAGCCCGCGGAGGACCTTCCCGAGCCTGAAGCCGCCGGCTCTGCGCGCAAGGAGGCGAGCGAGCAAGGAGGGGCAGGGGCGAGCGAGGGAGCACATTGGCGTGAGCAGGGGGGAGGGAGGGCGGGCGCGGGGGGCGCGGGCAGGGCGGGGGGGTGTGTGTGAGCGCGCTCGGAGGTTTCGGGCCAGCCACCGCCGCGCGAGCTAGAAGCGCCCCAGCCCGGCAAGCTGGCTCACCCGCTGGCCACCCAGCACAGCCCGCTGGCCCCTCTCCTGCAGCCCATCTGGCGGAGCGGCGGCGGCGGCGGCAGGAGAATGGCATCAGAACTGGCAATGAGCAACTCCGACCTGCCCACCAGTCCCCTGGCCATGGAATATGTTAATGACTTCGATCTGATGAAGTTTGAAGTGAAAAAGGAACCGGTGGAGACCGACCGCATCATCAGCCAGTGCGGCCGTCTCATCGCCGGGGGCTCGCTGTCCTCCACCCCCATGAGCACGCCGTGCAGCTCGGTGCCCCCTTCCCCCAGCTTCTCGGCGCCCAGCCCGGGCTCGGGCAGCGAGCAGAAGGCGCACCTGGAAGACTACTACTGGATGACCGGCTACCCGCAGCAGCTGAACCCCGAGGCGCTGGGCTTCAGCCCCGAGGACGCGGTCGAGGCGCTCATCAGCAACAGCCACCAGCTCCAGGGCGGCTTCGATGGCTACGCGCGCGGGGCGCAGCAGCTGGCCGCGGCGGCCGGGGCCGGCGCCGGAGCCTCCCTGGGCGGCAGCGGCGAGGAGATGGGCCCCGCCGCCGCCGTGGTGTCCGCCGTGATCGCCGCAGCCGCCGCGCAGAGCGGCGCGGGCCCGCACTACCACCACCACCACCACCACGCCGCCGGCCACACCACCACCCACCCGACGGCCGGCGCGCCCGGCGCCGCGGGCGGCGCGTCCGCCTCGGCCGGTGGCGCGGGGGGCGCGGGCGGCGGTGGCCCGGCCAGCGCGGGGGCGGCGGCGGCGGCGGCGGCGGCGGCGGAGGCGGCGGGGGCGCGGCGGGGGCGGGGGGCGCCCTGCACCCGCACCACGCCGCCGGCGGCCTGCACTTCGACGACCGCTTCTCCGACGAGCAGCTGGTGACCATGTCGGTGCGCGAGCTGAACCGGCAGCTGCGCGGGGTCAGCAAGGAGGAGGTGATCCGGCTGAAGCAGAAGAGGCGGACCCTGAAAAACCGCGGCTATGCCCAGTCCTGCCGCTTCAAGAGGGTGCAGCAGAGACACGTCCTGGAGTCGGAGAAGAACCAGCTGCTGCAGCAAGTCGACCACCTCAAGCAGGAGATCTCCAGGCTGGTGCGCGAGAGGGACGCGTACAAGGAGAAATACGAGAAGTTGGTGAGCAGCGGCTTCCGAGAAAACGGCTCGAGCAGCGACAACCCGTCCTCTCCCGAGTTTTTCATGTGAGTCTGACACGCGATCCCAGCTAGCCACCCTGATAAGTGCTCCGCGGGGGTCCGACTCGGGTGTGGGCTTGCTAGTTCCAGAGCCATGCTCACCACCACCTCGCCCCCCACCCCCACCGAGTTTGGCCCCCTTGGCCCCCTACAGACACACAAACACGCATGCACACCACACACACACACACACACCCCCCACACCCTGCTTGAGTTTGTGGTGGTGGTGGCTGTTTTAAACTGGGGAGGGAATGGGTGTCTGGCTCATGGATTGCCAATCTGAAATTCTCCATAACTTGCTAGCTTGTTTTTTTTTTTTTTTTACACCCCCCCCCCACCCCCGGACTTGCACAATGTTCAAAGATCTCAGCAGAGTTCTTCATGTGAAACGTTGCTCACCTTTGAAGCCTGCATCATTCACATATTTTTTTTTCCTTCTTCCCCTTCAGTTCATGAACTGGTGTTCATTTTCTGTGTGTGTGTGTGTTTTATTTTGTTTGGTTTTTTTTTATTTTACTTTTGGAGCTTGCTGTGTTGCCCCCCTTTTTTCCAACCTCCACCCTCACTCCCTCTCAAACCATCTCTTCCGAGATGAAAGAAAAAAAAGCAAAGTTTTTTTTTCTTCTCCTGAGTTCTTCATGTGAGATTGAGCTTGCAAAGGAAAAAAAAATGTGAAATGTTATAGACTTGCAGCGTGCCGAGTTCCATCGGGTTTTTTTTTTAGCATTGTTATGCTAAAATAGAGAAAAAAAATCCTCATGAACCTTCCACAATCAAGCCTGCATCAACCTTCTGGGTGTGACTTGTGAGTTTTGGCCTTGTGATGCCAAATCTGAGAGTTTAGTCTGCCATTAAAAAAACTCATTCTCATCTCATGCATTATTATGCTTGCTACTTTGTCTTAGCAACAATGAACTATAACTGTTTCAAAGACTTTATGGAAAAGAGACATTATATTAATAAAAAAAAAAAAAGCCTGCATGCTGGACATGTATGGTATAATTATTTTTTCCTTTTTTTTCTTTTTGGCTTGGAAATGGACGTTCGAAGACTTATAGCATGGCATTCATACTTTTGTTTTATTGCCTCATGACTTTTTTGAGTTCAGAACAAAAAAGTGCAACCGTAGAGCCTTCTTCCCATGAAATTTTGCATCTGCTCCAAAACTGCTTTGAGTTACTCAGAACTTCAACCTCCCAATGCACTGAAGGCATTCCTTGTGAAAGATACCAGAATGGGTTACAAATTTAACCTGGCAAACATTGAAGAACTCTTAATGTTTTCTTTTTAATAAGAATGACACCCCACTTTGGGGACGAAAATTGTGCTATTGCCGAAAAGCAGTCTAAAGTTTATTTTTAAAAAAGAGAAATCTGCCCCATTATTTTTGGTTGGTTTTATTTTTATTTTATATTTTTTGGCTTTTGGTCATTGTCAAATGTGGAATGCTATGGGTTTCTAGTATATAATTTAATTCTAGTTTTTATAATCTGTTAGCCCAGTTAAAATGTATGCTACAGATAAAGGAATGTTATAGATAAATTTGAAAGAGTTAGGTCTGTTTAGCTGTAGATTTTTTAAAAGATTGATGCACTAAATTGTTTACTGTTGTGATGTTAAGGGGGGTAGAGTTTGCAAGGGGACTGTTTAAAAAAAGTAGCTTATACAGCATGTGCTTGCAACTTAAATATAAGTTGGGTATGTGTAGTTTTTGCTATACCACTGACTGTATTGAAAACCAAAGTATTAAAAGGGGAAACGCCCCTGTTTATATCTGTAGGGGTATTTTACATTCAAAAATGTATGTTTTTTTTTTTTCAAAATTAAAGTATTTGGGACTGAATTGCACTAAGATATAACCTGCAAGCATATAATACAAAAAAATTGCAAAACTGTTTAGAACGCTAATAAAATTTATGCAGTTATAAAAATGGCATTACTGCACAGTTTTAAGATGATGCAGATTTTTTTACAGTTGTATTGTGGTGCAGAACTGGATTTTCTGTAACTTAAAAAAAAATCCACAGTTTTAAAGGCAATAATCAGTAAATGTTATTTTCAGGGACTGACATCCTGTCTTTAAAAAGAAATGAAAAGTAAATCTTACCACAATAAATATAAAAAAATCTTGTCAGTTACTTTTCTTTTACATATTTTGCTGTGCAAAATTGTTTTATATCTTGAGTTACTAACTAACCACGCGTGATGTTCCTATGTGCTTTTCTTTCATTTTCAATTCTGGTTATATCAAGAAAAAGAATAATCTACAATAATAAACGGCATTTTTTTTGATTCTGTACTCAGTTTCTTAGTGTACAGTTTAACTGGGCCCAACAACCTCGTTAAAAGTGTAAAATGCATCCTTTTCTCCAGTGGAAGGATTCATGGAGGAATAGGGAGGCAGTAATTCAGGGTGAAATTATAGGCTGTTTTTTGAGGTGAGGAGGCTGGCCCCATATATTGATTAGCAATATTTAATAGAGATGTAAATTATGACCTCATTTTTTTCTCCCCAAAGTTTTCAGTTTTCAAATGAGTTGAGCCGTAATTGCCCTTGGTGGGAAAACAAAACAAAACAGTGGAACTAGGCTTCCTGAACATGGCCCTGCGCTTCTGATCAGGGGCAAGCCCATCCAAAGACAGAGGAACCAGACAAATATGGCGCCTCAGAGGTGGCTTGGGCACATAGGCATTTAATGGTAAAGAGAAACAGCGCTTGCCTTTTCACTAAAGTTGATTATTTTTCCTTCTTCTCTTACACACCGTGATTTTCTTGTTAGCAAGGCCTGACAAGATTTAACATAAACACTTTAGACAAATCAAAGTTGTTTGTTTTGTTTTGCTTTTCTCTTTAACATTGAAGGTCATTTGTCTTAAATAGGAAAAAGAAAATCTACTCCTTATTTCCATAGTTCCAAGTACGTATCTGGTTTAAACTGTGTTATCAAATCATATTTCACCATGAATATTCAGTGGAGAACTTCTCTACTTAGATGAGCTAGTAATGATTTCAGATCATGCTATCCCCAGAAATAAAAGCAGAAAATAATACCTGTGTGGAATATAGGCTGTGTTTTCATTTATTGGTATTTACCCCAAAATAGGCTGTGTTTGGGGACTGACTTAAAGATCACTTGGAAAGACTCAAAACTACCTTCACTAGCAGGACTCCTAAGCACTGACCTATTTTTAAATGACACAAATTCATGAAACTAATGTTACAAATTCATGCAGTTTGCACTCTTAGTCAACTTCCCCTAGCACACTAATAGAATGTTAGACAAAGCCAGCACTGTTTTGAAAATAGAGCCAAACACGATGGCTTTTGTTTTGTTTTTTGCAGTTCTTAAAAAAAGATAATATTGCAAGTCTGACTGAAAGACTTATTTTGAAGAAAACAGGTTGTGTTTGGTGCTGCTAAATTCTGGCCAGTTTATCATCTGGCCTTCCTGCCTATTTTTCACAGAACATGAAGACAGTGTATAACCTCGACATTTTGACCTTCCTTTATGTGCTAGTTTAGATAGGCTCCTGAATCCACACTTAATTTTGCTTATCAAAAGTCTTAATAGTAAGCCTTCCCTCATGAGCTTGAAGTCAGTGTTCTTGACTCCAGATATTTCTTTCCTTTATTTATTTATTTTTTTTCCCTGATCACAACTAAGAGATACACAAACTCTGAGGAAGCAGAAATGGAGAGAACGCTTTTACAAAAATCTCGGCATCTGATGAAAGATTTTAGGCAAAGACATTCTCAAAATAAGAGTGATATTCTGGATGTAGTTATTGCAGTTACCTCATGACGAATGAGGCCTGGATTGGGAGAAAAATACAGTTGTGTAGAATTAAACATTTTGGTAGGAATCTACAAGGCGGTTGAATATAATAAACTTTAGAAAATCAAGTGCAGAGGTGCTGGCAAAAATGAGGTTTGAGCGGCTGGCTGTAAGAGAGGGTTAACTCCTAGTAAAAGGCATTTTTGGAAATAACAGTTACTGAAAACTTTGAAGTATATAGTGGGAGTGGCACACAAATACATGTTTTTTTGTTTTTTGTTTTTTTGTTTTTTACAAAGAACTCCTAAATCCTGAATAAGTGCTGTTCATTACAAATAAGTCTCTAAATTTAAAAAAAAAAATCATATGAGGAAATCTAGCTTTCCCCTTTATGCTGCGTTTGAGTCTTTGTCTAAATAGTGTTAAAATTCCTTTCATTCCAATTACAGAACTGAGCCCACTCGCAAGTTGGAGCCATCAGTGGGATACGCCACATTTTGGAAGCCCCAGCATCGTGTACTTACCAGTGTGTTCACAAAATGAAATTTGTGTGAGAGCTGTACATTAAAAAAAAAAAAATCATATTATTTGCAGTCATGGAGAACCACCTACCCCTGACTTCTGTTTAGTCTCCTTTTTAAATAAAAATTACTGTGTTAGAGAAGAAGGCTATTAAATGTGTAACTTCCATAGTAATTAACTATGCCACTTGTCTGGGGGTTTCATAGAGACCCGTAGAAAAGCGCACTCCTGCTTTTCGATTTATGGTGTGTGCAAGTGAACAGGTGCGATGGTTTCAACCTGCCATACTAGTTTTAAAAATTCACTGAAATTACGAAGATACATATATATGCATATATATAATGGAAAGTTTCCCAGAATGCAACAGTTAGCATTTTAAAAGCATATATAGGCATGCACATTCTAAATAGTACTTTTTCATGCTTCATTGTTTCTCTGGCAGATAATTTTACTAAGAAGAAAAATTGATATTCAACTCCCCTTCCCTAAACAAATGCATGGGCAGAGGCTCCAGTGGAGCCGAGCCCCCTGGTTTTCTCGTAGGCCCTAGACAGTATTGCGCTTATCAGTGATGTCAAACCTGCCCATTTGTCAGACATAGCTGTAAATGAAAACAATGTGTGGCAAAATACAAAGTTAGTTAAATACACACCCTCTGTGTGATTTTTTGCTCCCTTTTCTTTTTTGCTTACAAACTCTCAAAAAAAAAAAAATCACCTCCTTTAAATTTCCCTGGCTTCTTGCACGTTTCCCTTTTCAAAAACCATGTAATATTTTTTTACAATGTATCTGACACATTAATATATTGACATCGAATAGGCAGAGGTTCTACTTTTGCCTAGCAGATAAATCTGTTATGGAGACATCATTTCCTCACTGTCTCAAAGCCATAACTACCTGGGCGCCTTTCAACACAGACCCCTCCGATGGGAAACGGTGTTTATTACTGAATGCAGGATGCTCATGCTCTGATCTTTTCTCCCTTGTGCCTTTACCCCAGTCATTTTTACTTAGCAACACCAATTCTAGATACTTCTGTTCTGAAGTAGAACCTCCCCCTTGCCACACCACCAGTTTTCTTGCTAAAAGCAGTGGACAGAAGGCAAATCGTGGTCACCCTTACAAACATGGCACACAGCTGTCTCAGTAGCTGCATTCCCAGCATGTCCTGGTCTAAATATCTAGAGTTGCCTATGACACATTCAAAGGTTCCCAAGCACAGTACATTGGGAGTCTTTTGCTGTTGTGGCCGTTGTTTTTGTTTAGGCCAACTTACTTCCGTATTCACATACTCTTGGCTTTATGAAATACACTCCTCCAGTCTACTAAGCCAATCAATATATTTAAAAGTCTGATTGCCACATGAGTCTCTCTCTCTCGCTCTCTGTATCTCTCTCTCTCTCTCTTTTTGTTTTTTTCTGTTTTGCCTGCCGGTAAAGACTGAGATAGGTTGGAAGACTAAAATACATGAGTACATGAGTGACAACCTTCAGCCGTCTGATTTCCATGCCAGTAAAACACACAACCAAGCTCTTCTTAGTGCTGCTAATATAAACATTCACTAAGAGGGGATAGGAAGTGAGATTTACCAGCTTCACATTGCTGATTTGCAAGGTTACCCACTACGATTCTCTGTCATTTGATTTTTCAAAAATAATTTTGTCCTTCTCTTTGAAGAAATGTCTTAGTTCTTTTGTTTTGGTTTTTTTTTAGAGAAGTTTTATCTGCAGTGATAGGCTCCAATTTTTATCTCCTCTGATTATTTGTCAGGATGCTGCATGAATAATTTGGGGCCTATGCCTTTGTCTTTCCAAGAGAAACTTGGAAGTTGATTTCACTCTTAGCCCACCCTAAATCTAAAAGAAGATATCCGAAGTTCAGGCAGGCCATACAGTAGTTATAAAGGAGGTGGTCCAGGTCCAGCCACCTCATTCAGGATTTGTTTGTTTTGAAACATTGGCTTAAAAGCAGAGCAAGAGCCTTAACCTACCTTCCCATAACATTGCTTTTCTCGCTTTTGATACAAATCTTCAAAATTCAGACATCAAACAGCCCCAGAAAAGGGGAATTCTCTCCAGGCGTTGCTCCGCCCCAGCTCCTGAACAAACCCAGCTCTGTCTAGCATTTTTTCCCCTAGCGGGGGTAGGGGACAGGGTGAGAGAATTTCAGTCTCCCAGGCTGTCTCATGATTGTTGGGGCATAAAGAAACACAGTCCTGCCACAAATTTGGAGCATCTTTACCCTTTGGAGAGGAACAAAACAAAACTAAACAAACAAATCAAATTGCTTTGCATGAAGGCGTAGCAAATAAAATCTCGGGCTCCCTGTTCCCTGCACCATTTGTAGGAGGTGAGAAATGAGGGAAACAAGAGAAAGGAGAACTTTAAAAGCAGGAGGCCCAGGAATAATCCCTGTTACCAGTGTGAATTTCACTTGCTCCGTGGCTAAAGTCAGACCTAGTGTGCATGCACGTATGGCAGAAGTGAACTAGGCTCGGCTGTCCATTTCTTTAAAATACGTTCACATGTTTCCTTTCTGAAAACAGTCTTGGGGACCAAACCCCAATGGAGAGATTTGAGGAAATCGTTAACGTCTTAACATTGGAGTATTTATAAATATATCAGTCTGTGCTTTGATGATGGTGACATTTTGGACCAGCCAGACATATTGTGCCAATATTTAAACGGTCATTGCAATAGTTTTGTGACATCATGACAGTATTTTATTGTTTAAATTTGAAGGCCCTCTGTGTGTTTTCCATAAGTATGCCCAAACGAAAAAGGCTGAGAGGGGAAGAGCAAACCAACAACACACAGAAATAAGATCTTTATATGAATTTTCATCAGAGTCGTACAGTTTTAAGAAACTCACAAAACACATTTTCCACGACTATGACTGGAATGCACAGTTCCTTACACAAATCATAGCATTTACTGAGCACCTCTTCTCTTGTTCAACGCAGTTAATTTTCTTTTCCTTCATTTTTATTAAATAACAGTTTTCCCAACAATTAGAACTATGGATTGCAAAATCACATTCCTCCCTTCTACAGAGATGCACCTTAGATAGATCTTCAGTTACAATTAGAAGGAGCATTAATGCAAGAAAGGAGGATGAAGGAGTCATGTCTGCTGAGCTTTGGGAAAAAGAGTGGAAGGAGAGGAAATAGTTTTCTGTATTTTCCCCTGCACTCCTCGACCTGCCCCTCACCCCCCAACCCAGGCCTTGGTGTGAGCTGCAAACCGGTGATTCGCATTCTGAATTTCTCTATTCTAAATATTCTGATTACCAGCCTTGACCGTTTCCAAGCGAAGATTCCAAAGAGCCATTTTTTCCTTGTGGTTGGTGCTTTCCATTAGGGAACAGGAGAAGTGATGAAACCTTATAGAACTGGGTGGGAAGGAGTGAAAATCACTCTCCTTCCAGAATCCCCAACCAGGATCGTTGTAAAGGGAACACTGGCCTGAAAAATTAGGTCAGGAGTTCAGAGTCCCTTTTTGCAACCAATAGTTGTCCTGGTTCTCTGCATGACCTCAACCACTTCTTGAGGCCTGTAGAAGTGGGTTTCTGACTTTGTTGGAGGGATTCTGCAGAAGGAAAGCAGGCAGAGGATCCCAGGACAATAGGCAACCCCAAACTAGGCCCAGAGAGCACAGGAGAGGAAGAGACCTGCATGCAGAGGCTGGGAGAGTATGGCCCGGACTAACAGGCAAACCTTGGCTTATGACCTCCAGTCACCAGCGGTCAGCTCCGGGTCATTCTGAGTCCCCCGAAAACCTTCCACCAAGAAGGATGTTTGCAGTGTGACTGACAAGCCACTGACAGGTTGTGAGCTCTCCACAGAGTCCTAGAAACAACAGTGAGGTCCTTAGCACCAGGGTCTGCACCCTTGCCACCTGACTCCTGTCAAATCTCAGAGTCCTTTCCATCATTTCTGACACCTTTTCCTCCCATGCCTGGTCATCCAGGGCCATGAAAGAGCCTCAGAAGGCACTGTCCTCAGGCCAACAAGTGGAGGAAGCTGAGGTCTGGGACCCAATAAGTCACCTCCGCCCCTGTTTAAGTGTAGACACAGACAGGTATGGGGAGAAGGTCCGTCCGGGGAGCAGCACTGGAAGCTCAGTTGCAATCTTCAAAGCTGGCCAGAGCTTTTGGTGCAATGGTCTTGAAGCCTGGAATGAAGGAGAAAAAGGCAGAGAGGATGCTGAGTTTGTCGCCTCTCCCAGTTTCTAAGAACAACCCTCCCTCCATGCCCCTCCATCATCCCCCACCACCGCCCCCGGTCACCCGCGGGCCCCAGACAGGAACACCGCATTCCAGTCCTTTATGCATGGGTTCTGCGGGGCCCAGTGGCCCTGGGCATCACTGCCCGAGCCTGGTGGCTGCAGCTGCGTGGGGCTGGGTGTGCTCCCCACCCTCTGGGGTCCCCCGAGCGGTGTACAGCAGGTGCGCAGGGACTGGAGCCCAGACAGAGGGGGCGGGTCCCGAAGATTGCCTGAAGCTACCGCGTCCCTCAGTCCTGGGCAGGGCCTGCAGTCCCAGACCCGCGGCAGAGCCCAGGGAGCCAGTGCGCTCAGACGCCAGCAACACAGCGCCCCTCGGAGATGCCCACGACGCCGCCCGACGTCCGGGGGCGCTAATGATGGCCGCACGCAGCGCGCTCCCGGGCCCCGCGCCCACCCAGGCTCCCGCACCCCTGCAGGAGCTCGGATTGTGTTCAAATTTGGTTTAAAAAGTCAAGAGTACTGCCCTAGCGGAGCGAGCTCCGGGGATATCAAAACTCCCTGGTGCGCCGCTCTCCTGGGTGGGCGCCTGCAGGGAGGGAGCAAGACTCGGTACCCGCATGGCTCCGCCCTTCACCTTGAGATCCCCTCGCTCCACCCGATAGCGGCCCCAGGAATCCTCTGTAAATAAGAACATCGGCTCCAAATCATTTGACTTTTATTCTATTAGTTTTCCGGCCCATTTTCCAGATTTTTTTTTTCTTTTTCTTTCTTTTTTCTTTTTTTTTTTTTCTTTTCTTTTTTTTTTTTTTTTCCCTTCTTCGGTTAGAGACAGAGTAAGAGGGAAAAAGAGAAAGGCAAGAGGAAAGGCAGATAGCGTGTTTAAAAATCTTTATGGAAATCTCGATACGGTTTGGGGTTTCCGTGGTGTAGTTTGATGCACATTATAAAACAAAGTCAGTCAAGCAAACTTTATGAAGATTGCTCCAACAGCGCCAGGATGAGGGTCCTGCCTGCATTCTTGGATTTCACACAGTTCTAGACACATCTCAGGCATCCAGGAACTGTCTCAAGAGGACAAACTTTTAAAACCACTAATTTCAGAACGGATCTTTTCCATGAGGGACCTTTTTCTTAGAGGGACCCTCGGTTTGTGAGAATACTTAAGTTAGGCAAGTATCATTACAACTTAAAAAAAAAAAAAAAACTCCTTTTTATTCTCTCTGTCTCTCTTAGGGAAGGATTTCTATGTAAATTAGTATCTATATATAAATAAATATATTGAAACTAAAACAGATAAATATATTGAAACTAAAACAAAGATGTTAGTATCTGAGAAGCTTTTTACACTGTCAGATTTTTTGTGTAAATCTTGTTTTTCATAGACGACGGAAAAACCCTGGGTAATCATTCTAAGATTAAATATGTTAAAACGTGATGTTTGTGTCTTTCCATCTTCAGGCATTCACTCCAATATATTTTTTCATCTGCCTTAAAAACCATTCATTCATTCATTCATTCATTCATTCATTCATTCATTCATTCATTCCTGGAACCCTTTAACACATTAGGGAGGGGGAAAGCTATTAAAAGATAAATCTGGCCCCGTGTGGTGGCTCGTGCTTGTAATCCCAGCACTGTGGGAGGCCGAGGCGAGCGAGCAGATCACCTGAGATCAGGAGTTTGAGACCAGCCTGGCCAACCTGGTGAAACCCGGTCTCTACTAAAAATACATCAATTAGCCGGGCGTGGAGGCACGTGCTTGTAACCCCAGCTACTCAGAAGGCTGAGGCAGGAGAATCGCTTGAACCTGGGAGGCGGAGGTTGCAGCGAGCCCAGATTGCGCCACTGCACTCAAGCCTGGGCGAAACAGCAAGACTCCATCTCAAAAAAAAAAAAAAGAAAAAGAAAAAGAAAAAAGAGAGATAAATCTACAGTTCCCACTTTATGAAATAAAAATGATTCGAAAGGCAGAGTTCATCGGTCAACTCTGTCCTTTGGTAGGCATGCGCAGAACCTGAGCTGAAACTGCTGTCTTAGGGCAATCCTCCCACGTAAAAGGCAGGTAAGCTCCCTTTGCCCGACTTTCTGTGACTCCGAGCAGTGTGGAGACACATGCTGACAGCCCGCGACACATTTTCAGGTTGTGATCCCCATGTTAATTTACCGCACTGTGCAGGTAATGAGCCCTTTTAAAATCTTCCCTGGAATATCAGTGCACGGTCCTGTGCTATTTAAAGAACTCTTCAATTGTTAGGTAAACAGATCCAAGTATAAGAGCTATGTGCTGGTAGACATCTGGCTTAGATTACTTCATCGCGGCCCAGCTCAAAAATCTCTCTTACCCCTATGTGAGACCTCCTTTTCCCCCACCATCTTTCCCCAGTAACTGGTCTGAAGGAAAGTAATATGAACACAGAAACTGCAGTGGCTTTTGGACGCTATTCATGTGTGCAAACAGAATCTACCTCGCCTCCCTTCTTTTGCTTTGATAACAGGATGGGTTCCCCAGGTGGCCAGAGTGTAGAGGTCATCTTGAAGAAAATGACACCAATGATCTAAAAAGGACATCTACTTTATGAGATTTCAGGCAAGATGCCAAATATCGCATTTAATGAGGCCTGGTTTTTTTTTCTTCAAAAATAACGGAGACTATCAATGATATGGCCAGGAAGGCAAAGGGGGTGTTTTGCAAATCCTACGTCCAATTATTGCTTTGTAATAATTTTCTAAAATTGAAAAATGCCTCACAAGTATATGATCTCATGTAAATATTCCTTGCCGAAGCTTAACATATGTTTGCAGTGCCCCCAAGGAATTACAAAAATATTCTCCCCACAATCTCTTAAGCTTTTAAACTCGATTCACTTGCGTTTCTAAAAGAATCTGTTGTTTCTAAAGATTAAAAAAAGTAATCCTATAGGGGAAGTTTTTTTTTTTTTTTTTTTTTTTTTTTTTTTTTTTAAAGAGATTAGCCATCTGAACTTCAAATGGAGAACAACTGATACTGATACACTTCCTGGTTTTATCACTTCAGTCTGTTTCTTATTTCTTTCCTATTATTGTTTGCATAGAAATTATATATTTGGCAAAAAATAACGTATACTAATACGTGAAGGAGAGTAGTTTCTACCTTAAGATTTGAAAAGCATTTCTACACAAAATGTGAATAAATGCATATAATGTATTTGGGGCAGCTTTGACAGATACAAGGGTAAGAATTTATTTATCTGAGTGCTTTGGGCATAGTCTTACCATTTAGATAAAGGGCATTTGAAGGAATTAGAGGGTTACGCTGAATGAAAATGTAAGTAAAGAAAGATTATATGTTCCGTTACAGCAGCCTAGAGAATTCAGCAGGTGCATGAGCATAGCGTATTTGTTCACACCAATTGTAAAGTAATCCAAATAAAAGTGTGGGGGATTAAAGAAAAATAACTGAGTATCTATGTTGGAAAAAGAATTAGATTGACTTACTAGTTTATCACCGTTATTGTACACAGATTTTCTGTGACCATGTTGAATTTTTTAAATTAGATTTTAAATATATTTTGACAGTCTGAACTTGTACAGTGTGACTAACTATAGGAAGAAATGACAGGTCTGCTTTGTTATTAAACTGCTGTCTGGAAAATATTGGACTCTGTACAGTAAATGATAATTATTTTGCCACTTACATTAGTACAGCTAATAGCAATAAGGGTTTTTTGAACCATAGAAAGCTAACTACTTTGAATTACTGTGCTTTGTTATTCACTGTGAAGCAAAAAGATTTTTTTTAAGCAACCTCATTTTCATATCACCGTTCTAAGCACTCCCTGCTACTAATTTAAATAGGGCAGAAGTTAATAAATAAAGAGGCGGTATCTAAGCAGTTCTATTTGTTAAAAGAACATTTGCAGTTAAGGTCAGTGGTGCTGGCAGAATAGACAGAGCAACAGAGGAGGCTGGGGGAGATGGAAGAGAAGGAACCCTAGCACACACCAGTGGAAGCTGGGCCAGTGTGGTTCTTCGAGGGTTGAGCAGCCTGAAAGCACTTGAGAGAAGCTATCAGAAATGATTCTAATCCTTCCCTGCTCTGAACCCAGAATCTCTTCACTCCCTTTGAACTGAGGACAGCTTCAAAGCTGATCCAGGCTGCCAGACAGTGGGTTATGGCTATCTCAGCCTCCTGGTTGCAGAGCAATATTCAGAGGGAATGAACTTGTATCGCAGGCCATTCCCTTCTACATCAACCCCTCCTCTGGCTTGGCAGGGTTGAGGCCACCACACAAAAGCAAATGGAACAAAATCACTCTTCTTTTGGTGTAACTCTGCCCTTTTGATAGATAGTTAGGCTGCCTGTAGCATACTGTTCTTGAAACATTCTTCGTGGTTATTAATTACCCTTTGTTTATTTTAATATATTTACTAAATCAGGTACCCAAGGGAATCCTCTGCATCAGTGATGTGAAAAAATCCAGTTGCCTGAAGTCAAAGAGGTACATCTTGACTTTTGATTTGCATGTGCTTGAGTTTTTTTCTTTTTCTTTTTTTTTTTTAAATGAAGGGAAAAGCAAGGAAGCAAACAAGGAATGCTGCTGACTTTTTAGATGTGAAAAGTTCCTGTTTCAGTAGTTTTAGTATTTGGATTTCGCGTGTCATGTACATGGTGATGCTAGATGCCAAAGAGGAGTGATATGGGAGATAGATGTGAAAACCAGCATGCATTTATTTTTTCTGTATTTATTTCATTACATCCATGTGTTATGTCAAGCTACTAATCCAGTTTGGGTAGATCTCAGATTTTCAGCTTTATCCAACGTCACTCTGTTGACACTCAAAGAGCTACTTCTTGTACTTGAATGTCAAATAATTTGGGTGAATCTGTGAAACTAGTATTCATTGCTCTTGGCCAGTTTTGCTGGGGCCTCATAAACATTTCAAATTTACAGTCACTTATAATTCAGTTCATGCTCACATTTGGACATTTTAGTGTAATTTCAAAGCACAGTATGTCCCCACTTCTGTGTCCAAATGTGGCTATGGATCCCCTCCCCACTTCAATACAAGAAAGAAGGGGAAGGAGGAGATGGGTGGGAAGCTGAAACCTGATTTTCATCTATCAAAATAATGGAATTGAGCTATTTAAATGGGTTTTCAATTACAAGTGTCCCAGCATGAATTTTATTATGAACCCTCTTCATTTGGAAAGCTAGACCAACATTCTTACACCAATTATTACTTAGTAATAATTACTTAGTATCATAGTTTTTTATGTATTCTTATCACCTCTTATTGGCTAATGGAACATTTGATTTTTTTTAATTAAAAATTTTGCTTGCTGAGAAATTTGCATGAAATATATTTTTTTGGGTTTTAGTGAAACTGAGGGGGGCAAAAATCACACTTTCAAATTGCTGCTCTTTGCAAAGGAGGTAGGTTAAGGATCCAGTGAATTGAGTGTGTTGGGAAAACATAGCCTTATTCTTTTCCCACTTTTTAAAAATAGTATCTGATTACTTACCTCTACACGGTGCTACCATGAGAGTCTTACTTTAAATAACTGGATTATGAATATTTCGTTGTTTATTTTCTACTCTTAGATGAAATTAACATTTTCTTTAATAGTTCCCATACATAGATTTAAACTCAGTGTATACCTTTGGGGTTAATTTGTGTGTCTGAGTATATGCATGCAGTTCCGATGCTTTATTCCTTTATTTTCTCTGCCTTTATCATTACAATGTGAGAACCACCTATTAAATATGATGATCTAGGTCCACTGGCAGATTTCGTGACATTGAAACCATCCATTTTGAGCAAAGAGTTAATGAACTTGAAAGGCAAGGTTCACACTGGTCCTTACCCCCTGGTAATATTTCATATAAGGTTACTGGTGGGAAAGAAATCAAATTTCAGCTGTGAACATGATTGACAGGTGAGAGCAAGAAAGACAAAGGCATTTGGTCAGATGGGGAATTTGGGGAGGAGAAGGACAATTCCTTGAAGTTACTCTGTGATATTAGATATTATAAGCTGATATATGAAAAGTTCAATACTTGGTACTCTTGGGGGAGTTACTTAGTTTATTTTCAGAATGTCACTTTGGTTAAGGGATTTCAGTCATGGAAGCCAAAAATGATGAACCACTAGCTTTTCTGCTCTCTGGCTAATTTCAACCATGTACAGCTTCATGGCTTATTTCTGACAATTTTCTAGGCTAGGATATAAAAACTAAATCCTAAGCTATTTGGGGAGTCATTTAATTACCTTTTATGTATTCTCAGAAGCATTTTAGGTTATATTATGGTTCTTGGACATATTACAAAATATTCATCCCAAGTGGTATCTCAAAAAGATTAAAATCTCTATTTCAGTAGCATCCCTTGATCCTGACTAACATTTTTCATTAGGGCATGTTACAGCTTAACATACGCAAATCAACCAGCATGCATGCTACGCCAAGATTGTGCCTTCTTAAAATAGGGCTTCTAATATGAAGATTAACATAGACAACAATTGCACACTACTTGTATGCCTTTCACCCGATTTGGCTATTTGATGTAAATTTTTCCATGGTACCATCTTTGCCAGGGAAACATGTGATGATGATGATGATGTTTTAACCTCCCACTAAGGGTGGCTTTTGAATCTGCCTTTGAGGCTGTCTTCTATCTTGAGTTGTGACAAGGGGACAATACAACTAACCAAGGTTTGCACTAAAGTGTAAAGTAGGTGTTCACATGTTCTTGCATCTTATGCACTGAAAAACCAATCAGAAGGTGGGGATGGACCTTAGCCTGCTCATGTCTATACTCTGCCCCTTTCAGATGTTCCTGACACTGGCTCAGATCCATCTGGATGCAACCAAGCCTTATAGAGCTGCCTCAGGGCAGGGCAAGTGGGACACTTACATAGGGGAGAGGCCCATTTGTAGCTTTACCTGTCACCTAAGGGAGAAACTGATGGAACTGGTATAAACAGCACTTCCTGGGCCCTAAGTACCCATCCATATTTTTTTCTAGTCTTACAATCGGTGGATGGAGTGGACATCTTTTAACCTGACTGCACCTAATCCGATGACATGAATTCAAACAGTTGTCAAACGTTTAAGGAAGGCTTTATGATTTTGTGAACTGGGGAAAAACAAAGCACAACAAAAGCAGTAAAAAGTACTCAGAAATCTTGTTTCTATCTTGCACACCTGTCCTTCTGTGTTGCCCGTAATCATCCAGAAATAAAATGCAAATGTGGTTTCCTGATGCTGAGTGTTGGTGCGGGTGCCTTAGTGCACTGTGTATAGCTACTTCTTTCAAATATAAAAGTAAAGAAGCCATAACCAAATTTCCCTTGCAGAACCCATCAACATATTTTAACAGAAATTGTGAACCACGTGGTCGCATACAAAAGACATGTGAAAACCAACACTGTGAGTTCGGATTTCTTGGTGCCTCTATTAGAAAAATCCAGGTGGCTGGTCTTGACCCCATCTTCACTGAAGGCCCCTCAGGGCTTCTAAATACTTAGTTTTACGAGTAAATCCCCCACCTACAACAAGGGAAGGAGAATGCTGTCTCGGCTGCAGATTTGGAGCAGAGACCCATCTATCCCAAATTCCACGAGTATGTCTCAAGCTAATGACATCAATATATCTGTTGGCACTGAGAAAATAAGGCCAATTTCATTTAAAGTGTTTTATTA
Source organism: Macaca thibetana thibetana (assembly GCF_024542745.1). NCBI lineage: Eukaryota > Metazoa > Chordata > Mammalia > Primates > Cercopithecidae > Macaca > Macaca thibetana. The sequence goes on along the minus strand of NC_065597.1, from coordinate 22,625,043 downwards.
TTTGGACTCACCCTAATTTTTTTGTTATTGTTGTTTATTTGGATGATACTCCTCCCTAACTACCGCAGCACCCCCTTTCCATACAGGCTGGCTAACGTTTTTCTATGAGCACTGGCCCACTCCTGAGCCGATTTAATCAATTAATCATAGCAGAGCATGTGCAGCGTAACTAGCCTAATTATGCCATATAAACTTGTATTATTTTCAGTCAACTCCGGGGTACTATTGAAGGAGCCAACTTAAAGAAACATTAAGCATTAAGAAAAAAAAAAAAAAAAGGAATTTCTGCAAAAGTGCAGCACTCATTACTTAAAACAAAATGATACTTCTGTAGAGCTTTCATTCCAAAAGCACACATTCAGTCACCTGCCAAAATCTCCGATTTACTGCTGCCGTTCACAGATGCCAATGTTTAAACTCCCTTCACCTGCTGCTTGCTGAGTCTTTTATTTCCTCCATCCAAAAATCACTGTAAAGTTGTTGTTTTGTGTCTGCAGTTTTGGCTTCTCCTGACACCTAATGAAGTTATCAGCAATAAATGAGCTAAAGCAGCAGGGTTGAGTTTTGTGGGTTTGTTTTTCGTCTCCATTTTGCACTATTAGGAAAATGGTAGGACAACAGTAAGACAGTGGTAAAAATCAGCACGCCTCTCTTTTCTGCATCTATAGGAAATATAGTCAAGTTAGTAGCACTTATAAAGTTTCAGATAGGAACTAATACCAAATGGAAGGTTATAGTGTCAGGTGCTCAGTGGGAAAATCCAACCAGCTGAGAGATTTACAGGTATTGTCAATAGAGACAAGGTGTCCGCCGAGCAGTGACCTCAGGTGTAAGCCTGAGGAATGATATTAACACGTAATTAACAATCCAGGGGCGCATTGTACAACTTAATCATCAGTAGGGTGAGCATGACAGTCCAAAAAGAGAGGCGAAGGGAGATTTTTTTGTTGGTTGGATTTTGTTTTCCCATTTTCCCTCGGCAAGCATCATCTAATAATGTGGTTTTTTTTCACATGCAGCTAGTGACGATTTCTTTTTAGTCCTCTCAGTCTATTGAAAAGCACAGTAAGTTCGTTTGCTAGCAGGTAGGCAGTGGAGGTGAGAATTGAATTGATCTGAAATGCTCCGAGAAATTGACCCTGAGGTCGCTCTTCCTTTAAATTGGGTTCCACAGACAAAGTTTCTTTTCTTCTTCTCTGGCTTCTGCGTGCTGCCAGCAGCAGCGTTGAGTTGGGGTTTGTAATTATTTAAAGGGATTCTAACGCCAGGGTTGACTCCCCCCTCTGCAAAGTTAATCAAAATAGAGACCTTTTGTTACCGGTGGTAGTTAATTAAAGGGCTGAGTCTATACTGCTGTGGTGTGCCTCTGGCTTGTTTATATTTTAAAAGGAGGTTCATTCCTGATGAACAGGAAATGGGGGAGAAAGCGAACATGAGGGTCTCTTACTGGGCTGAACATTTTGAATAGCAGAATGGAATTTTCTGTTTAACTTTCATTACTTCTTTTCCTCTTCTTTCTCTCTCTCTTTAATGGAATGATTAGAATTCTTTAAAAAAAATCTTAAGGTACTCACTGTACATTTAATAGTGTTGAAATCAAGCACTGCATTTTAGAAGGCGTGTGAGTCTGCTGGAAGAGATGCTTGGCATCTCTCGTCTCTCAGCAGTAAGGGTAGCCAAGAAAGATCAGAAATTCCTTTACCCGTGTTGACCTATTTGACCCAAACTAAGAACTGCTTTCTCATTCTTTGCTTCAGTGGGTAGCACATACTTGAAGTTCTGTCCCAATGCTCAAACGCTGTTTTGTTTATTTGGTATTGGTTTTCTCCAGACTTCTTATTTTTAAATTTTTCTTCTTTTCTTTTTCTCCTTTTAAAGCCTGGAACAGTTTCTCACCATTGCCTGGTAGAATGAAAGTGAAAAGTGCACAGGCTACCTGAGCTTTACCAAGCAGGTTTGGAGGTTTGAAGCTGTCATAGTAAGGGAGGAGAAAGAATTCGTGATGGGGCCAGGATTTCTGTAAGCTGTGGAGCTGGGGCCGCTCGGCTGCCCAGGTCTGAGGGCTCCCAGCTGTTCTGCCTCCAAGCAGCATCTGGAGACTCATAAGACCTTTGAAGCCCCCTGGCATCCCATTCTTTCCCCCGACGTACTGCCTCTGGATCCTCAATGTTTTTCTAATCCACCAGAACCACAGAATCAGAACTTTCAGAACTTCTGCTTTCAGCCTGTCCTCATCTTATTTGTCAGTGATAAAGTTGTTCATTGGTGTGTCCTAGGCACTCTATTCAGCATGCGCAGTTTGGGGAACCTCGTTATGTTCCATCTGTTTGCTCTGATCTTCGATCACTTGGTAGCATCCTGACAAGACCCTAGTCTAAGGGCAACAAAGGCTGTGGTCATGAAATAGCACATGACCTGTGCTGCAAACCATCCCCGCAGATATGTGGCCACATAATAGACCCAGCTCTCAAATCAGGCTGATAGGGTTAGCGTTGGAGTGTTTTGGTCCTGGCCCTGGAAGAAAAATACACTTGGTTTCTGCCTGAGAGTAGGAGGTTTTACAGAGGCGTGGCAAAATGTCACTCTGTTCAAGAGAGGGGGGAAATAATAAGGAAGGATTTCTTTTTATTTGTTTTCTTCCTGTTTTGTTTGAGAGGGGTGATATTAGTAATAAAAAACATGCCATTGCTGTTGCTGAGAAGTTTTATTTTCTTAAGTATTGGTGAGGAGGCTGGGCTGGTGTGTGGTTCCTGCCAGACGTTTCTTTCTGTCTTTACTCAACATGTCACAGTGCCATTCAGATTTTCTCATCATCTTCAGCATCATTTCCTTCCAAAGTAAGAATAATAATAATAATAAAAAGGCATCTTCCCATGTTTGCCACGGTTAACCAATGACATTTTCACTTTAGGAAAGATGAGATCCTTGTGTGTGATTTCATTGTGAATTTGTCAGGAGTTATTTGCAGAGCTATTGAGGAAGTAGTGAGGCTGTTATTCTGAGAATGCCTCTTTTTACTATTTCTTTAAAATTTAATTGGTATCAGGTCACTGTGACTCAAGGGTTCCTCTTATTTTTTCTTTTCTTTTCTTTCCCTTTTTACTTTTTCTTTTGGTATTGCAAGCTGCAATAAAGTGACTTGTAATTTATAATCAAAGTTTGGAATCGGTAAACTAAACTGTAAAAACCGACTTTGGGGTTTGGCTCATAAAATAAATATTTGAAAAAATATAGCAATGAGGCTTGTACGGTAGAGGCAATGTCAGTACATCTATATCTGTGTCTATAAATATATGTGTGTTTTGTTTCACAGATTGTTAAAGCTGGTCTTGAAAAAGCATCTTCTGAAACTGTGACTTTTTCTAACATCCAAGTATAAGGATACATTGATGGGATATAAGCACAATCTCTTTAATGAACTTCTAATTTGTTGTTTAAACTCCATTCATAATTCACATTCCCTTATTTTTTCATGAAGGAGTATTATTTTTGCATGACAGAGTCAGAGTAAGTGTGCTAGAATTCTCTGTCTGTAAGCTATAGTGCTCCTTAGCTCGGAAGACTTTTTTTTTTTCTTTCCCCCTAACAAGGAAGCTCATTTAGAAAGAAATGTTTATGTGAAGTGCTTGTCAGTTGGCATTTTTACTGGTTTGCTAACCCAAAGGTAAAATATAAAGGCATGTCTTTTCCTGGCTGGCTTGTTGTTACTAGAAGGGTCCCTCCCTTGTTAGCTTGATAAATAATTTTACTAGGGGGACTCTGCTGTATTTTTATGCTTGCTGTCTATTTTCTGCTTGCTGCAAATAAATTTCTGTACTCAGAGGGCACTAAAACTCCAAACACATGGTATTTTCCCATTTTGCTGCTGGTCGCCTGAAATATTTATTTCATGTAGTGTGTTTAATTAATTTTTTTAAAAGGAAAAAATAATTCGTGATTAATAGCAAGTGAAAATTATCTATTTCTCGGGACCATTGGGTTTGACCTTGGACAGATAGCTTTTTAAAAGACTTTGTGTGTCAAAGCTTCTCTAATATTTGTCAAATGGAAGACATGTTATTTATTGGGGGAGTCTTGTAGTTTTCTCATTATATATTTCCATGTCTGTTTTTTTCAAATTTAAATATTAAGCTGTTAATATGAGAAATGAATAGGGCTATAGAATTCTATCTAGAAACAAAGCACTACATAATAAAATCTTTACATTTGAAAAATGATACATTGTGTGAAAGTAGAGAAGAAATTGATCATGAGTATCAGTATAACTATCGGCATCTACCTGAGTCCTGGGCATTTAGTCCTTGGATTCATTAATACTGAAGAGAGCATGGTATGGCTCTCTGGGGCCAAGTGGGTCCCTGGTAGAAATCAAAAAAAAAAAAAAACACACCCCAAAACATGTCAATAAAATAAAATAAAAATCAATGTATTCTATAGATTACACATACAATGCACATAGCATATTATAGGTATACAATGAAATGTTTAACAAAGCAGTCAAATTTATAAATGCTGGTTTAAAAAAGTGATCATTTTAAATTAATGCCAGATTATCTCATTAATTGAAATATATATTTTTAAAGCAGCCATTATGCTTGTTATTTGCTGTTTATTATGGGCTCATTAGCAATGTGTTGTTTTCAGAAATTGGGAAATACTTTTACAAAGGTACCAAACACATAAATTTGAAACCAGAATGCCAGCACATGTAACCAATGTCAAGGGTGCTGAAGAGACTGAGTCAGAGGTTACCCAGAGCTCAGTTTCTGCAAAGATCACCAAAATGAAGAGGAAAATGTAGACAAGGGGATCGATGAAAGTTTTAAAATATATATGGAGATCCACAGTCAAGATTCAGAATATTTCATTTTTGGGGCTTTGCACCATAATATTTAATCACAAATTTTTACTATAGATAGACTTTTATTTTTCTCTAACTCTACAACAGTGGAGACTATGATGAACATCATATTTTTTAATATGTACAGAAGAGTTAATATTTAGCATTTCTTCTGATCACTTGAGGGCCATTCCAGCATGTCAGGAGTTAGAGACAACTTCCGTGGAGCAGAAGACAGTGACGTTCTCTGAAGCCCTGCCCTTTGGAGGTCACCCAAAGCCTCCATGGGCTATGATGACAACAGCTACCATGCACCAAGTATCTCCTAGACACCAGATCTATGCCATCTTTGACCCTTACAATAAATACAGAGGCAGATATTTTAATCTCCTTCATACAGATTAGGACACTCAGGCACAAAGCAATTAAGGTATCATTTGACCCTTCACTATAGTCATGCAGATATTTCTAGATAGACACTATCTCAACCAGTGAATTCCCTCATTCCTCCTCAGTGAAGCAGCCCGTTTTTAAGCTCAGCACATGTAGTATGAGCCCAGGTCCCCTCTCCTTCTTTGTCATCTTTTTCTGAGTGGGATTGACTGAGGCCCAGAAGAAAATGAATATAATGTGATTAGTATCAAGGCTAGAGCTATGGCTGTTAGTGGTCTTGACCCAGGACACCTCCGGCTCTGAAAACAAATGATTCTGTAGTTTGATGTTGGTAGGTAATGAGTGGCTTTTTCTACTGAAAAAGAGAGTGTCCTTTATGATCATTTAAAAAACAATAGGTGGCCCATTTCCTTAATACCCTGTAATGTGTAAAGTATCAGGTACACTGTTGGCACTCAGGAAATTGCTGGATAGTGAAGGTAAATCAGCATTAAATCACTCTAATAAAAGTCCTATTTAATAAAAAGTTATCAGCAAAATCTGTAGTAACACTAAAAAGGATACACAGTTTCTGCATCTGTAAGACAGGAATTGCCCCTCAAAGGCATGTGTAGAAGACTAAATATGATAATGTATGTAAAGCACCTGGATTAAATATGATAATGTATGTAAAGCACCTGGCACAGGGTAAACACTCTGCCATGCTTGGCCTTGGACAATATTATATGGAATAAAAATTTGACCTTGACACCTTGCAAGGCTTGGTTTGTTTTAGAATCACTTTGCCATTATGATATTGGACATTTCCCCCTAAACTTGAAAATAAGTTTTTCAAGATTGGAAAACTAAGAAAAACATACAACTAAAGTTTATAGCTTCCCTCCTCTGAAAAAAAAAAAGCACTCCTCCTGAAAAATAAAGTTGTGCTTTGGGAGTTTTGTGGTCAAATCATTTAGGAAAATTAAGGGTTAGAGAAAGTTAAACATTTAATCTTGCTATCATCCACCTCAGAGGCTTTGTATACTAATATGCATGATGACCCTCCGTGGGGAAGGACCAACTCAGGTGGTATATGGTATCTTTCAAACTTCCACGAACATGGAACCAGTTTTTTAATCAACCATCTTATGGATTGCACACTGTATGGGGGCACTTTTGAAAAATGGTTGGCTAAAGTATTGGTCTTTTTTTTTTTTTTTTTTTTTTTTTTTTAGTACCAATAGACTTTTATTAATTTCCCCCCATGAAACCCATTACCTGAAAAATTCATTTGTCATTCTGTGTATTCGTTTTATTAATCAGAAAAGCAAGAGCAGTGATGTAATTCCATTGATGTATACTCAGAAGATAAGAAAACGTTATGAGGGTAACCCTATAGGTGTTTACAATTGGGTAAAGGTCATTATTCCCATTAATAATGAGAGTGGCTCGTGAGCGCCATTACTGTCTTCATGGGCTCCCTGTGGGATTTCAGGACCCCAGTTTAGGACTCTCTGCTCTTGTAGAAAACCCAGGATCACTGTCTAATTTGACCCAGACATTTGTGATGGAATGAGCCTTCCAAGAAAAGCAGAGGTAGTATAAGAATGTGTTAATTTCCTAGGGTCTTGACCAGGGATTCTTTAGATATAAAAACTGTGCTTTCAGGTTTCTGTTCCTTTATCATAAGTATAAAGGTATCTATTAAGGGTATAAAATAGAAGCTGGCTTGTGGGAAAAATTGGGATGAAGGTACATTCTCTTTATCCCACCTTCCTCGCTTTTCTCTTTTTGCACATCTGCTTTGTTTTACCTCCAGAAAGCAGGCAGGCCTTCTCTGCTGTGCAGCACAAATTATTCCCACCATCACCCCTGGGTCCCACCCTAAACATGCCCGTTCATTTTCAGCCCTTAGCAGAGGTTGGCTGGAGACTCTAAGTGCCGATTCTCAGAAAAGATAGCTGATTGGCTCCTCTTGGTCAGGTGTTCATCTCTTGTCCAGTCAGCAGTAGCTAAGAGTGGATCCTCATGGCCCCTTGCCTGCTTTATTAGATTTTCTGAAAATGGGGTTATGGGAATTGTCAGAAGAGATAGCTGATTGGCTCCTCTTAGGCGTATATCTCTTGTCCAGTCAGCAGTAGCTAAGGGTGGGCCTTCATGGTCAGCTGCCTGCCTCATCGGATTGTCTGATAATGGGGTAATGTGATTGGGTAAGGCTTGGCCAATGACCAGTTCCCAATAGGGGAGAGGGAAACTTGTACTGAGATTCATGTGCACCCCTTTAGAAGAGAGGAGTGAGTAGGATTGGGGCATACACGGGTCTCTGAATCTGAAGACTGGATTGTGGAGCTTTAAAAACATTGATGCTGTGCCTCAGACCAATTGAATCAAGAACCTTTAGGGGCCGGTGGGGCTCAGACATCAGTATTAAAAAAAAAAAAAAAATCCCAGTGATTCTGATGTATTAGGATTGAGAACTCCTAGTAGAAGAACCCCCAGAGACACAGTTATCTACTGAAACCCAGAAAGGGAAGAAGCTGCTGGTGAATTTCCCACATTTTACTCTGAGTTTTACAACTCAGCATTTCTGAGGTCCAGTTTAAAATGGAAAGGGATGAACAATTGCTTTGCATTTCCCCTGCTTCATCTGCCCTTCCTGGTTCTTCATTAACATCAACGCTATTCTTTATAAGCAAGGCCAAGGCAGTCAGGTAAGGTATCCAGGGAAAGTGAGTTGAAGCTGGTGTCCAGAAGCCTCAGTTTGAAGCCAGACTTGGCCACTAAAGCAGCCATGTGACCTGAGTGGGTCACATTCCCCCGATTGCCCTGCTGGGTCTTGCTCTTCTCTTTTGGAAAATGGGTCCATTGGGCTATGGTCAGAGGTCTTCCATGGGTCTCACAAAATCAGTGAAGTGATCAGTTCATCCCAGAGCCAGCACCTGAACTAAGAGAGATACATAGAAGATTTTGAGCTGTTAGAACGCTCATTTTAACGGTGTTGATGGTGCTTTTAAAAACAGTCTGCAGAGAAAAGAGAATAATGTATTTAGTTATCAAGTCACAAGGATGGAGGTATTCCCAAATTATTTGCACAGACTTCTGCAGATACCAATCAGATATTTATATTATTCGTCATCATCATCAGACACTTATTTACTGTGTGATTGGGGTAAAGTAGAAACAGGACTGAGGGAAAATGGTGCTGGCTGGAATTAACCAAGATGCTTGATCGCACGCTGTCAGACTCATTGATTCTCCACTAAAGCATAGTATTAAACCACACAAAAGTGGGCCTGCTCCAAAGGCACTCTTCACTCTGCCTTGTAAGACAATTACGTTTTAAATTTCTCATCTCCTCTTGGACGCTAAACTGTGTGAGCATGAAGTTCATGCCTCATTTATTTTTGTGTCCAACACAGCTCTGTATCGGTGAGTAGCACATGGTAGCTGTCTCGGATCCTTTCCAGAATGCAGCAGGGTATACCTGAATAAGCAATTAGGTACACAAACAAGCAAACAAATGGGAGATAAGAGCCTGGTAAAAGTGTGTGAAATGACCAAGATGACGTCTTTGCAATCTGTCAAAATTAGAAGTATTCTCTTAACTTTTTTCTAGGTTTTCAAAAGACCCCTAGCCTGACATTTCTTTGTCACTTTTGCAGACTAAGTTTCCTTTGCTGGACAGCCTGTTAAATGTAGTCTGCACTAGTGCTGTTTCTTAATGTTCTTCTTTGGAGATCTGTTGGAAAGTCGGTCTTTTTTTCTCTGACTGGTTTGTTGTCAAAGTTATTATACTTTAATTATTTTAAGATTTAATTGAACAAGTATCTGTTGTGTATTACCTACATAATAGAAAATGAACATGGTGCTGAGGATATAGAAATAAATAAGACACATTCTTGCTTTCAAGATTTATTATTGATTAGGACAGTTAAAAACATAAATGCTGGTCCTGTTTGATAAATGCTTTCCAGAAGATATGGGGGAAGAAAGGGAGGGGAATTTTTCAAACTTGGGTTTATGAGGTGAACAGGAGGGGTGTAACCATTTTGTAAACACCATGTGTAAAAGCAAAAGCTTCAGAAGTATCAAAAGTAACCTAAATTTTTAATCTGGGATAAGGAAGATTTTCCTTAGCCTGATGTAAAACCCAAATGCTATAAAGCAAAGGCTTGGTAAGTTTGATTACGTAAGCGTTTAAAACTTATGCAGAGCAAAAGCACGACAAAACAAAAACACAACAAACAACATGAAAAGACTAAGTGGGGAAAGTTGCAACCCACAAAATAGTCAAAAACCTAATTTCCTTAATATAAATAGCTCTTGGAAATCCATAAGAAGATAAATGACCTAATAGGAAAATATCCAGAGAAGAATGGACAGTTTTTGGGAAAAAAAGTACATATGAATGGCCAATAACGTTATGAAACAATGTTCAACCTTTCTCACAACCACATAATAATGATATTTTCTTTTGGCTAGAATGTAGAATGATTGGCAGTCACCATACACTGTTGTGAGCATTTAAATTGGATAACCTCTTAGGCAGCTAATATTTATACCATCTTATAGCACAGAATATTCACAGACATAACACCTTTTTATACACATTTCGTGTTTGGGGATTTTAATTCAATACAGCGCTTGGGATATAGCTGGAATAAACAGTGTGTTAATGTGTGTGAGTTAGGGAGGAAGGATTGCCTCAGACACAGGCCAAGATGGGTAGACAGGGTGCATATCAAGAAGAAATTGGAAGGTCAGGCCAAATAAGGCGTGAAAACAGGAGGCTGAAACTCAAGAGAGGAATGAACTAAAGTGGCCAGTGCCTTGGCATTTGGCATGTTTCCCTCCTCTGAAGCCACTTCTGCCTAGAATTCATTTTTCAAATGTGAAACGTTTTCAAATGTGAAGCCATCCAGGTAGCCCCTCCTCCTGATCAACCTAAATTTGCTCTGAGCTCTCCACCAGATAAAAGAGACTTATGTGCGTTAATTGAATTAAGGCTGGTATTGTTCATTGAGCTGTGGCAGCGGTTCCTCTGTTCTAGGCTTTTTCTGTATCATCTGCATTGTCACAGCCAAAAGTGTTGGGGGAAGAAAGGGAGGGGCATTTTTCAAAGAACTACATGGGGATTTGGTCACGTGTCCACCATTAACATCAATCGCAGGTGCAGGGCAAAAATGCCTCACACGTCCCTCCACACACCTCTTTGAAAAACGGCCCCTCTGGTGTTGCTACCAGACTCCCCTCCACTGATACAGGATTTGGGGGCTTTGAAGTTGGTTGTGGAAATTTCACTGCTTTCTTTGACTCCAGCAAATTGCTCCAAAATGCTACAAATGTAAAAAAGACTAAGAAAGCTTTAGCAGCAGCTTAGAGGTGGAATCCCCTTAAGCCATTGACAGAAAAATGTGTTTCTTCTTTCAGCTTTTAATTTGTGAGTTATATCTTAAAATACAGCAATGCAGTCATAGTCTTTTCTTAGGAGAAGGAAAATGAAGAGTGAGTCGGGCAGGGGCTGGCAAAGAAAGGGGGAGATTTTGTAGTTCTAATTCTTTGACCTTGTTGCATTTGGGGAAGTCCTAGAAGCAGGGACAAAACTTCCTGCAAAGAAATTATGTAAAACATGTGTTGTTCAATGTGGTTGAAAAGCATTTCCAGCATGGGTCCAGTTGGAACTCTTCTGTGAATTTAGATTTGACTGGGTTGAGAGAAGCTGGTGACGCCACGGCTGGAAACCTTGTAGACCTATAGATCTATCCTGCCTGAACCCAGGACAGCAGAGGATAGGAAGATTAGAACCCACTACGTTTGGCCTACAGGATGCAGTTCTTGGCCATGCTTAAAATTTTGCCTTAACAGTTTCCTGTTTTATGGGGAAGTGATTGGGCTTTGGTGCATTTATTAAAAAAAAAAAAATTCGCTCAGATATTTTTTTCTTATAGTATGCTAACACTGCACCAGGCTAGAAAGAATTATGGAGTGGTGGAATTGACCGCTAGAAGCTCCCTGGGCTTCAGTTACCACCTCCATAAATTTAGGGATTTGGCATGAATCAGACGTTTTCAAACTCGTTTTATTTTGTTTTGTTTCTGCAGAGGAGCCGTTTTGGAGAATGAAAGTTTATCTGGGATCACTATGTAAAAGAGAAATTGGAAGCCACTGAGGGTGGAGCTGATTCTCCAAGTTCTTAGACCTTCCTCCCTCCCACTCATCTCCCTGGGACTCTAGGTTCTATGCAGCCCAATTTGAATATCTATGAGAAATACTTCTCTCTAAGGAAATGTCAGCTCAGACAGTCTTGGATGTAGCAAAGGACCACTTTTTTTTTTTTTTAACTGAAAATGTGGGGATTCCTCAGGGTGGAGCAAACTACACAGACATCAGTGCCAGACCTTTCTAGCTTTGTGATTTTGGGAAAGTCACTTTCCCTCTATAGATGCTTGGTTTCCTCGCCTTTCAAGTGAGAATGCTAGAACAAACCTGATGGAATTCTTATACAGGTTAAATGAATGAACCCAGGTGGCATCTATTAAGTGCCAATACCAGCTGGCTGCTCTTTTCCTACTCATGCTCAGCATTTAGCACAGAAACTCGCACAGAACATATTCCCAGTAAATGTTTGCTGGATTGACTGTCAGTAGTATGCCCATAGGCATGGGCTCAGAAGAACCAGTTGTATTGTATCTTCTCAATTCCACATCTAGAGACTTTACACTGGTAGCAGAAAATTGGCCATAGTGGGAATATTTGCAGAAGGGAATATAAACACTGTAAAATCAGAGCCTTATCCTGACCCACCCAGAGAGCCAGTTGCTAAACATTTAGCAGCTCACCATTGCATGAGCTTCCCAGATGAACAATTTGAACAGAGGAGTATCAAATGTATATCTACTATTGCTAGTCTGGTGGTAAGCACAAAAGAAGCAGAGAAGTTAGAGATAGCTGTAGGCTGCAGATGTCAAAGAAAGATCTTAGAAAATGGAGAGGTTATGGATACCCAGGAAGAAGTAATAGGATGTTCCAGGGCTATAGGGAATAGGATAGGAGGGAACATGGCTAGGTTATTAAGGGAATGGCTTTGGAATCTGAAAGACTGGGGAGAAGATAGGCAAGCAAAGAGCTGAGGAGGGATGGCTGGATAACAGGACAATTTGGAAGGCCAGGGCTGGAGGAAGGTGTTAGATTAGGCAGAGCCCAGAAGGATGCTTAGGTAGTGTTAGAAAGGAAGGTAAATCTTAATTCCATCCACAGCAATGATTCCTTTACCTTCCAGATATGTCCAACAGCATGAAAAGCATCAACCTGTCAATTTTTGGTGGCTTTCTTAGCCTTTTGAGCTGGTGCAGAGTCTAACTAAATAGCTTCCAAACACCTGAAGAAATTTAGATAAATCAATGGAAGAAAGATCCAAAAAAAGGAACAAAGACAGGAGCGGGGCTTTGGGGGCTGTGGTTTGAAGATGACAGCAATGGATCCCACCACCTGGTCTTTGCTGCATCCCTCCCAGATTCCAGCTGATGGGTCCTGAAACCAACGTCAGTTGTTTGTATTTAACTTGTTGTACTTTGACCCCTGCCTCCCTAAGAGCCAGGGACAGCTCCCTCTAGGTTGGTGCTTCCCAACGTTGGTGACTTGTGAAAATGATCTGAAAAGCTTTTCAAATCCCAATGCCTATTCCCCAGCCCAGATCAATTAAATAATCCTGGGGTGGTACCCAGGCATCAATAATTTTTTCAAAGCTCCCTGGGTGACTGTACTGTGCAGCTAAGGCTAAGAAGCACTGCTCTAAGGCATGGGTTCTCAAACTTCAGTAAGCCTCAGAATCACACATTGCATGGCCTCACTCCAAGTTTCTGATTCAGACAGTCTGAGTGTAGAGCCTGAGAATTACATTTCAAATCAGTTCCCAGGTGATACTGGAACAGGGACCACGTCTGAGCACTTGAGAAATCTCTGCCTTCAGTAACTAAAGCAGGATTTGGAAAACAATCTGATAGAGGAGTTATAGACCGCATCCCATCCCCAGCTCTGCAGCTCTCACCCAGAGAAACTCACCTGTTTAAAGCAGTGGGTCTCAACTGGAGGATACTGCTCCTCCAGGGACATTTGGTGATGTATGGAGGCATTTTTGGTTGCCAAGACTCAAGGTATGGGGGCCACTGGCCTCCAGTGAGGTTGAGAGGAGGGATGATGCTCGACATTCTACAATGCACAGGGAAGACCCTCCCACAGAGCGTTATCCAACCCCAGATGTCAATCTTGCTGGGACTGAGAAACTCTGGTTTAAAGTCTCTGAGGCTGTTTGACTTCCTAGGTGGAGTGGGAATAGTGAGACCTGTCTTTCTAGATTGTCGCTCAGAGAGAATGAGACCGTGCAGTGACTTAGACAGGAAGTGCTCAGTACATGGTAGACGTGCTTAACCTCCTAGCTGATTAATTTAGTGATGTAAACTTGCATGAGGGGGCTTGACCTCTGTGAATGTGTTCTTCTCATCTGCAAAATGGGCACAATAACAGAGTCAGTGTTCTGAAGAATGTTCGTAAGGATTAAAGGGGATAATCTACGTAAAGCCCCTAGAAGTGCTTAGTAAACGTGATCCATTATTGCCATTCCTGTTAGATGTTTACACAGGCCTTGATTCTGAAGGTTGTCTTGAAGGGTCCAAGATGCTCACCTACTACTTCTCAATTTGTAGGTCCATCAAACAGGTGGAAAGGCAGCAAATTTCTAGTTTTTAGGAGGCAAGCACTCAGGAACAGTAGCAAAAATAACAGCAACTATTTAGTACTGAAGGCTAGATCCAAGACCCAACCAGATGATAGCTCCAACAGTGCCCAAGTGCATGTGGCCGCTGCAAAAACCTGAGGTTTAATTTTTGCCTACATGTTTCTAGCCTCAGTGTATGCCTGTTTTTATGAGAATTTGGTGAAATGAAATGTTGAGAAGATAAAAGACCTTCAGACTCACCTACCGTGAGGCAGATATGTCTCAAGGCAATAAATGAATTAGGATGGCTCCCTGCAGGCCTTCCCATTTTCCAGATAGAACAGGAATCTGAACCGGGGTCTGTCTGACTCCAACACCTGGGCTCTCAACCAGCCTGTGGGTCATCTTGTGAGTTACAACAGGAACCCAGCAGAAGACACCAGGGACCATGAGGGGCCATCCACAGACACCCAGCCCTGCCAGACTTCCTTTGCAGAGCTTCCAGCTCCTATCTGACCTACAGCCGCAGAGGTAAAATGCCCTTTCTCTAATCTGCATGCAAAATGGATTTGAGCAACTGGATTTTATTGAGAAACAGACTCCCTCTTCCCCCACCCCCAACATTTGAAAACATATTGTCCTCTTCACTGTAGTTCATTTTGCTTTCTGAGGTGATTAATGAATTAAAGATGCAGCGTATTTATTCTTTTGCCTGATTACCATTCTGTAATAAATCTAAGCTCTGGAGTCTGTCGATACAAGAAGGCCAACCTGCCTCTTTGGAAAATAAAGATTTGTACATTAAGCTTAACTTCCAGCTCTCCGACGCAGGAGAAAATTCACCTTTAGAGCCTTATAAAAATAAATAGGGAACTCAAAGAGATGTTAGCTGGCAAGTGGAAGATGCCATTTCTGAGGACTGGAAGGTGTTGTGCACACGTCTCCCTGGACATAGGAAAGCCTGATGCCCTGTAGATGGGATTTATTTATTGGAAATGCAGAACACTGAGCTGCTCATGGAGGCGATGGTGGGCAGGGAGGAGATGCCCTGCAAGGCCTTGTCCCAGGTCCAGCGGGGAGAGGCCATGCTTCACCCTCCGAAGCCCTCACTTTATATAATTCTTGTTAAATTTGACCCATATCAGGGCAGGAAAAACATACAAATAGACAAAACTAGGTTGCTGATATCATTTCTCATTTTTTTAAAACTTTTTTTTAAGAAAAGGAAAAAGCAAAAAATAAAACAAAAATCTCCCTTGCCTTGTGGCTCCTGTTGGTCCATTTCTCAGTTGATTTGACAGGATGTGGATGTATCTGTGCATATGTATAATCAAACTAAGGTAATGATCAAAACTCAGATTGAATGAGTGACTCCTGCAGCTAATGTTTGCCTTTTTTTTTTTTTTTTTTTTTGAGACACAGTCCTGCTCTTGTTGCCCAGGCTGGAGTGCAATGGCACAATCTTGGCTCACTGCAACCTCTGCCTCCTGGGTTCAAGTGATCCTCCTGCCTCAGCCTCCCGAGTAGCTGGGATTACAGGTGCCTGCCACCACACCCGGCTAATTTTTGGATTTTTAGTAGAGACGGGGTTTCGCCATGTTGGCCAGGCTGGTATCAAACTCCTGACCTCATGATCTGCCCGCGTCAGCCTCCCAAAGTGCTGACATTACAGGCATGAGCCACTGTGCTCCACCTAATATTTGCATCTTAATGGTAGGTAGTCTTTCTTTATATGCATTTAATTCATCCCCAGACAGCCAAAAGATTATCTTCCAGGACTCTATAAAATGCCCTAAGGGGTATTCAAGATTCTATCCAAGTCCATTTTTCTGGAAAGAGAGTCTCTACATTCGTCAGAGCCTCAAAAGCTTCAGTAGCCAAAGAGAATTTGAGAATCAAACCACAGGGTTCCAAAGGCCTTTTCCTTCCTGGTGAGAATCCCAGCTCCATGAAGTGGTGGAAAGAGTCAGGAACTGGAGGTTCCTTAGGGCCCTGCAAATCTCACCAAGATGAAGGATTCAGGCCAAGTAGAGTCCAGTTCAGGGTTCATCCACTAACTCAGGTTGGCGATGGGGGTCATTACACTTTTCCCTTGAACCTTGGCTTCTTCCCCCAAGACCCACACTTGTGGCATGGTCAGGAGGGTCAGGTGGCCACCAGGGTGCAGTGTCAAAGGAACGCATGTCCAGGATCAACCCTCCAGAGATGGTTGGTTTGGTTAGCACTGAAAAGTGGGCAAGATGTTCCTATGGGCCCTTCCTTCCCAGAAGCACCATCACTCCCTCAGCTCAGTGTGGATCTGCTGGGCCATCAACAGGGAGGACTGGGGGTCTTGCACCACAGTCCCCACTCCCTGCTATGAATCCCCCTTCCTAACCAGCCCAGGCGCCTCTGACCATTCCCTCAGCTCTTATAGCCTTTTGTAAGACCATAAGATTAATCTCTCCCACACTGGTCTAAAAGTGTCATAAAGATAGAACTGTGTCCTATTTTGATGCGTGGGGATTGCCTTTGTATCTCTAATGGCAGAGTGTTGGCACTTAATTGGTCCTTATATATATATGGATATGTACTTTTTTTTAAAAAAAAAGGAGCTGATGATCTATAGAGATGTTGTTCTGGATGCAGATCAGAATTACTTGTGAGTTGGTTGGGTTTTGTTTGGTTGGTTGGTTTTGTTTGTTTTTAATACACAAACCTAGGCCTAATAGCCAGGAGGATCAGAATGGCCCAGGGTCTATCACTGCAGGGTGAATTGTGCATGGCCCAGAGTCCACCAGACTTGGTGTCCAGTCCTTGTCCTGTCAGTTTCTAGCTGTGTGACTTGACGCAAGTGTCTATACCTCTCTGAACTTCAGTTTCCTCATCTATCAAATGGGAGAAAATACTGCCTACCTCGGAAGATTTCAGAATAGTGCTCTCAGTATAGGGCTTTCAACATCCCTGAGCTTGCTAAGTTTATTAGTCCATTCTTATACTAATAAACACATACTTGGGACTGGGTAATTTATAAAGGAAAGAAGTTTAGTTGACTCAGAGTTCAGCATGGCTGGAGAGGCCTCAGGAAACTTACAATTATGGCAGAAGGGGAAGCAACATGAAGGCAGGAAGGAGAAGTGCCGAGCGAAGGGAAAAGAGCCCCTTGTAACACCATCAGTTCTCATGAGAACTCACTATCACAGGAACAGCATGGCAGTGACCACCCCCATGATTCAGTCACCTCCCACGGGGTCCCTCCCACAACACGTGAAGATTGTGGGACCTACGGTTCAAGATGAGATTTGGGTGGGGACACAGCCAAACCGTATCACTGAGTGAAGGGGAGGTAAGGGAGAGTTGTGATGTCATAGACCCAGGTCAGCAGACCTTTTCTGTAAATGGCCAGGTAATCAATCATTTAGGTTTCAAGGGCCACATGATCTCTGTTTCAGCTGCTCAACTCTGCCATCGACAGTATGTAAATAAATGCCCCTGGCTGTGTTTCAATAAAGCTTCTTTTATTCCACAAAAACAGGTAATTGGGCCAGATTAAATTCCCATAGGCCCAGCTTGCAGAGACAACATAGAGGATTGTAGCTGGGTGTTTTGGGTCTTTGATAGCAGAAAATGTGGCTCTGAATGGTGTGAACGCCCTGGGACTTGTTATCTCTCATGAGAAGTCCAGGAGTAGGTGCCCTTGCAAAGCTGTTTATTTCCACAGCTGAATGACATCAGGGCCTGGACTCTTGCCCTCTCCCTTCTCCACCATTCTCAGGCTTCAAATGTAAGACATGTGCAAGGTTCGAGGTACCACGTCTTTTACACCATCCCACTCAAAACCAGAGGCAGAGAGTGTGCAGTGCTTTATTCCTTCATAAGAGTAAGGAATGTTTTGCAGAAGTCACTTCCCCACATAGTTAATAGGCTGCAATTGTCAGGCGTCCATCAGTCTGTCAATGGTTGGCATTGGTTATGCAATTAACCATTACAGGCTTGGACTGGTCAAGGTTCACCCCACACATGCTCCGCAGGGTTGGGGATCTGCCAGATTTCCCCGGAACCACACTGTCTGGGCAGATCTGAATAAAAGCCTGACTTTCATTAACAAAGAAGATGGGTGGGTTGGACCACTGTGGGCTGCCACAGGGTGCTCCATTCCCCGAGGGTTGTCACACGGACAAAAGAAGGCACTGTGGGTGACAGTACTTTGTAAACAGCGGGGCTTCTTCAGGATGTGCCCTGTGGAAGTCTTCTTCCATCGGGGAAGTTATCAGGCTCTAAGATGTATTATTTCTGAGTAAACCAGTGTGCCCAGTTCACAGCTACTTCTCCCTTGCCTATCTCAGGGTCCCCAGTGGACACTGTTGACCTTATTCAGCTATGAACTGATTCCTCACTTTTCTTCCCCATAATTCTTCTTCCCTTGCAACCAGAAGAAGAAAGAAACTTCTAGGTAACAAATGCGAAAAAGAAGTCTTCCAGCAAGGCAGGCACACTTCCTAGGACCAAGAAATACTCCTTCCATCTTCTCCCGAAACAAACAAACAAACAAAATTGCTAAGATGAAGAGGAGAGAGGCTGCCCTGCCAGGACTTTGCATGTAATTATGCAGTGAAAGCCACTTAGCAGAAATCCCAGGAGGCCTGAAGGGGCGGCAGTGGCCATGGCGGGGGAATCTGTTGAAAGCAGGGTTTGCTCCACTTGAAATGCATCCCACCTGCCTGAAAGGTCCCTCTTTTTGCCTTTAAAATACATGGAATTGTGAACTACATTGAGAAAAAACTTCAAACCTAAGCTAATAGTTTGAGGCTGGCTTTCCCAACATCCAAAAATGATCACAGGTGATCCTGTCCTGAGGAGTCTGGTTGATACTTTTTTGGAAGTGTAATTTACAAGGAGTAGAAGGCTTTTTACTTCTCAACCAGAATTGCTAGACTCAGATATGAAAACTCCCTGAGAACATCTCAGTGGTCGTGTGTGTGTGTGTGTGTGTGTGTGTGTGTGTGTGTTTGCTAGCTAATTGTTAAGATATCTAAAGCTGTCCAATGAGAAGCATAATGTAAGCCACATTTTAAATCTTAAATTTTCTAACAGCCTCATTTAACAAAGAGAAACAGCTAAAATGATTTTTAATATTATTTCAAATGCCATAAATTAAAAGTATTATGATATCACTGCATACTCATTTTAAAAAAAGGATTACTGAGATATTTCACAAATCTCTTTTTTGGTGCCAAGTCTTTAAAATTTGATGTATGTCTCAATTTGGATGCTAAATGTTCAACAAGGTTAAAGTGAAATGGAGTCTGACCAAAACAATAAAGATGTGCTTAACAGAAAGAAACAATATTTTACACTGCTTCAGTTTTTAAATTTAAACATAAAGTAGTTAGAGTCAAATAAAATTAATAATTCAGTTCCTGAGACACACCGGCCACATTGCCAATGTTCTGTAACCACACATGGGCAGCGGCTGTCACATGAGACAGTGCACTAAGCTCTAGAGTTTTCAGTTACTTGAGTTATCTAGTTGAAAACCTTTACCTGCCAGATTGAGGCTTAGCTTTGGTGTCTGGAAACTCCAGTGCTTAATGGGTGCACCCTTCAGCCCGTACAATAAATCCACCTGAGCGGAAGGTCTGCTGTCTGTTTCCATAATATAAACACCTAGTGCAAGCCTAGATGTAACACTGACTTGATATTTGTTGAACGGATGAATGGACAGGAGAAGGCACAAATGAGCCTCCTGACTGGTAGACACATTTGAATTTGAAACTGAGGCCTGAAGGCTTTTTGTTTTTGTTTTGTTTGGATTTGATTTGGATCTGAAAAAGAAGGGAAAGATCTGCTCTGTTTTCTGGGCCTGGGGAGGGGGCTGAATCCAGGCAGGCAAGTATGATGGCCTCATAACCAGACCTACTTCCCGGGTGGGATGATGTCTCCTCTCCATCTTCCACTTGTTCTCCTAGGAGTGAGTACAATACTGGGTTGGAGCCCTGGACAACAGCTTTGCGGTGAGTGGGTGGCCTTCTCCAAAGCATGGGGGCTTAAGAATGAGGGTTAGAAAGAGCTTGGCACTTCAGCCTGGAGTCCCAGGTCTACAGATGTTGAGAAATTTGTCTTCTTAGGTCTGTGTTCGGGGACAAGGCTGAAAGACCTTCTGTGGTGTTAGTTGGCATCCAGGGTGTAGATGATGTAAAGAAATGTTTTGTGGTCTGGATAGACAAAGGGCCTTTAAGCCTACAAAATGTATTTTTCTCAAGGGTTGTGACTATATCTCTGACTCCTAGGTCCTGGAGCCGGTGAGGGAGTTCACTTACCATTTCCTTATCCTTCCATCCATTTATTCATTCACCTGTCACATCGTCTGTGAAGAAACTCTTGTGCAAGGCAGTAGGATGCTGGGACTATCGATGGGAACAAAACAAACCTTGTCCATGTCCACATACTGCTTCATAATTCATTAGTGTAGATGGGCTTTAAACAAGTAATTCATTACAATTGTGCCAAGTACCATAAAGACTGGAAACAGAATGGTGTGACTAGATGTGGTCTGAATATTACATGTTTTAAGTTGAATATTTAGAAATGAACAGGATTATGTCTTGAGAAGTTAAGGGAATAGGGATGGAAAGGGGGAATGTTTTCCAAGTAGAGCAAGGAATGTCCTAGAAGGCTGAAGACCAACAAGAGCTAATAGCTGCCCAGTGGTTTTGAGCCTGTGGACTTAAGTGGTTGTGAGCCTGCGGACCAACGGCTCATGTTGAACCAGAGACACTGTTGTGTCCACTCTTGGCTCCCTCGTACCCAGTTGAGTGCCCTGCTCAACAAATATTTTCTGTATAAATGAAGGCAAATAGTTACCCTTGGTTAATCCTAGCTTTGGAGATCATTCCTGTCAAACATCTAAACATACCGTCTCCTCTCTTCTCAATCCATTGGGTTTCATTTGGAATTGTGTGGATAATTCTTCTTTCTTTGGCTTTGAGGACCATTTTTTCTTCTTCTCCTCAAGACATTGTAGGGGCAGTGGAGATTCCTGCTCCCTTTCCTGGAGGTTCCACTTTTAAGTCTGTTTAAAATATACCAGCAATAGGCAGATGAACAAAAGCATGCCAATTCTGCTAATGTGGAAGGGGCATTATGTGGAAGATAAATGTGTGCCCATGAGCCCAGTGTGACCCAGAATCTTTCATCACATGTGGAATTTGATATGTCAGAGAGTGAGTTAAAGATATAAGTGTTGGGATGAAAGCAAAGACTTAGACTAAAAATTAAGTTTTGTGGCTAGAGGCAGCAGGATGGCATTGAGCTAGCAGAGTGGATGAAATCCCCTAGGCAAGGATGGGTAGAGCAAACCTTGAATGCAGTTGAGAACCAAAGACCTATGTGGCTGTTGAATTTCTCCAAAACATTTAGGTAGTCCTGCTCTGTGTGTTTCCTCTATTTCCCCCGACACCTCATCACTGTGAAGGGTGGCCTTCACAGCGGAGTTGGGAGGGCAGTAGAGGTGACCTAGGGATTATGAAAAGGTGAATGGGCTTTCAGAAGAATAGGCAGTGGCCTCTCTGGATGAGGAGCCAATATCCAGTGACTTCTAGGCTCATTCCTGTTGTGTGTTAATCTTCCCTGATAGATTAAAAAATTCCTCAGGAGGGTTTTCATGACAATGAGTTTCTTATGGAAAATGTGCATTTAGTTAGGTAAGGAAGATTCAGAAAGAAAAAAAGACCTTCTGTGCATTTGCTATTTCTCAAATGCCTTTAGCTTGAAGTAGTCGGCAAACCAATGCATCATATTTTGGACTCATAGTTCCTGGGGTCCTTCAATGCCTTCCACAATTGCATACAGTTGTAGGAAAAACAAAATAGTTCAGGTTATTTTTTTTCTCAGCTTGATTTTTGTTCATTTGTATCTTTCCTTTTCAACATTGTATTTGTTCAACTTAATTTGAAATGTCCAGCTGGAGGCTTACACAGGCTTCCTGCCTTTTCCCGCTCATCTCAAATCCTTTTCATTTCATGATTTAACCAATAATGTCTCCGAAGTAATATGTGACGTGGAATTTCATTTAAGAATACTGTTGGTGGCCAGGTACAGTAGTACACACCTGTAGTCCCAGCACTTTGGAAAGCCGAGGCAGGAGAATTACTTGAGGCCAGGGGTTGGTGATCAGCCTGGGCAAAGTAGCAAGACCCCATCTCTACAAAAATACTTCTAAAAATAATTAGCCAGGCATGGTGGCCCATGCCTGTAGTCCCAGCTACTCAAAAGGCTAAAGCAGGAGGATTGCTTGAGCCCCAGAGGTTCACAGCTGCAGTGAGCCATGATTGTGTCACTGCACTGCAGCCTGGATGACAGAGCCAGACCCTGTCTCAAAAAAGGTGACATAGATATAGGAGAGAAACACAACACAGCACAACACAAATAAAACCAAAGCAGCAATCTTATGGTAGGAGACCTTTCAAGCATCCATGCTCTGTTTTATCCCATCTGCCCACCAAATAGCTAAACAATAAATTGATAGGATCAAGAGGAAGGAAAGACAAATTAGAGTGAAATATAGCATCATCAGCGTTTTTCATTTCCGTTGGCTTCTCCAATTTAAAAATGGAATCATGCTTAACATCTTAATTAGGGACAGTAATGTACAGCAGTTTTTTTATGAACATCTAGTAATTTACTCTTGAAGTAAATTATAGTCAATTTATCTGCAGTGACAAGTCAATAAAACAGTGGAAACCTCAAGCTTTTCAATCACCTGATATTTGTTTCCTGGCTTTGCTAGTAGAACCGAAGGCAGAGCAACAGGTAGGGATGTGTGCCTCTTGGGGAGGATCCTGTGGCTTTTGAAACCTGCCACTCGAAGACTTCCCCTCTGGAAGACCCAGTTTAATTTTCGCCAGTTGTCATGCCCTTAGAATTTACATAAAGATACACATTGTTGAGGACCATGAATTACTGGGTCCTTTTCGTTCTTGCAATGTGGATGACCAGGATGATTCAAGTGGTAAACAGAACTGCTATCTGTTTCTAACAGTGGTTCATTCTAATGAAGAGTGTTAAGTGTGTGCACAAACCATCAGTCGCTGGAACCCAAGGGCAGCCACAGCCATCTTCTTGATGGTGCAAGCCCGGTTACTAGCTAAACCCACCCAAACCACAGCCAGTGTCCTCAGGCTCAACACTGGTATACGACAAGCTGTACTGTGGTTTCAGAAACGGCAATTAGATCAATGTCAACAGCTCCCAAACAAACACACAGTTACCAGGCAAGATGGAATAGACACACCCTAGGTAGGGGGTGTTGTGGTGTCTGTTGGTTCAGAAAAGAAATGCATGTGCCCAGTCAAGAATAAACAAATTCTGTGAAAATTTTGTTTGACTTCAAAGAAAAGTTAGCCTGTGATCATCTCTCAAAGTCAAATACCTTCCAAAGAATCAGGAGCCCCTATTATAATCAAATGAGAACCAGGCTAAAGATCCTAGAACCACAGGGAAAATTGTTGTTTTGTTTTGTCTTCCCAAAGAAAGCCACTGGACTCTTGAATTTAACCCCAGCTGGATGGTAAGGCTTAGGAAGGCGTGAAGTATCTGCATCACTCACTCGTGTATCCTCAGGGCCTGGGACTGAGTTCCAACTATGAATGAATACCCCCAGTCTGTGTTGCTTCCAGAGGCACAGCTATCCTCATACCTGCCTCTCTTTGTGTTATGGAGCTGATCCCCAAAAAGTCTGATGCCAATCTTCCCTTCTCTCTTAAGTGAGAAAATAAACAATAACATAAATCAATGCCAATATTGCTTTTTAATTTTAGCTCAAGGAAGTAGAGGATTGAACTATGATCCTTTGAACTGACAAATCTGATCAATGTAATTAGCCAAAGCAAAGGATATGCGACTTTAAGCCATGATATTTCTTTGATGGTGGGTTGATGGAACCAGCCTGTCTTCCTTCCCTCTCTCCTTCCTTGCCTCCCTCCCTTCCTTCCTCCTTCTTTCTCTTTATAGTTCATAGTTTCCAATTCACTTTTTCAGCATGGCATAACTCAAGCATAAATGGACACATTTCCCTTTCACATTCTTTCTGGCTCTTTCCAATAATCCTCATGCTAATAAAATGGCCCCCCACAGACCGGAAAAACCCAAGACCCACTCTCTCCAATTGTGAGATGCTTCAGCTGTGATGGTCTCCTGTTGGTTCACTCAATTCAGTGCTCAGTTTCCAGGACAGGTGTCACATTCTGAAATGTGAGGGTGCTTGAGAGAAGTCGGTGTGCTTCCCCTGAACCATTTTCTTGGTGGCTGCATCAGACATTCACTGCCCTTCCCTGAAGCACCCATCACGCTTTGGCTTAAATGTCACTTCCCTCAGGAATTCTTCTGTTAGTGCCCAATTAAGTTTTGAGCCATGGATTTAAGGACGTTTAGCACTTACATGTCTCCTTCATAATGCTCAACTTATTGGGATGCATCTGTGTTTCTCATCTTATATCTTTGCCCATCAGAGAACACTCAGCATACACATGTGTTGAATAAATGACAAATTGCACATGGAATCATAGCTAGCATTACTGGAGGTTAATCATGCTTAGCTATGACATAGGTCTTCCCACTTAATCTTTGCAACACTCTAAGAGTTGGCTGCTGTTAGTATCTCTATTTAGCAGACGAGGAAGCTGAGTCTTCAGGGCTGTAACATACCCAAGGCCACATAAGTAGTAAACGGCAGGGCTGAGGTACAAATTGTAGACGAGAACAAGTGCCCACAACCAAAATAATCTTAGTTTCTTTGTGCTCTGCATTTGGGCTGACTCTATTGGGGGGGGGGGATCTATTTCTTCTTGCTCATGGCCAGAGCAGTTCTTGCTTCCCCTATGCACCTGAGAGCCTGGAAAATTCTGTGACAAGATCGTTGGCAAAGAGAAGCTTATTTTCTCCTCCTCTACCCTCAAATTGATGATCTTGGCCATTGTCTAATTTTCTCCTCCAAAAACAGAAACTTCGGGAAATTACCTTGGCAAGAAAGTCTTTCTTAGCTCACCCCCAGCAGCCCAAGTGTAGATGTAGCTGGCACTAGTAATGGAATTGAATTTAAAAAAAACAAAAACAAAAAACTACACTCACTGAAGTCTGTTGAAAGAAGTGTTGGCTGAGAAGAGCTTGTATGTGAGCTGGGTGCTGTGGTGCTGTGGTGTTGCGGTGCGAGCCTGTAGTCACAGCTACTTGGGAGCATCACTTGAGCCTGGGAGTTTCAGTGTAGCCTGGGCAACATAGCAAGCCCCTGCCTCTTGATTTTTTTCTTTTAATAAAAGCTTTTATATGTTGTATGTATACGAGGATGGTAGAAACTCATAACAGAAATCGTCAGCATAGCTGGCATTTATTGATCACATTTCTCATGCCAAGCACTATTATAAGTTTTCATATATGTTACGTCCTTATAGTGACTCTATGGTGTGGTTATTACTAATTGTCCTCATTGTTCGGATGTATAAATTGAGGCATAGATAATCTAAGTTACCCATGGCATAGAGAGAGTATCTAACTTACCTGAGAGATTATCTAATTTACCCACATAGCTAAAATGTAAATCTAAGTGTGTTTTATTTAGGATGAAGATTAAAAGAGAGACATTTTTTAAAGGCTGTCCAAGGATCTACTCTCCTTGATCAATCCTTGTCCCTATAATTTGTGTTATTATATATTCAATTTGGTTGGAAAATATCACCAACAAGTTCCTGGGTCCAATCCTTTTAAGGCTGAGGTCCTATAATGTTTCAGCTTACAGTCTCCTTTTGCAGGGTTATTACTGTGGGTTCAGGCAACAATGGCCAGGGACCATGGAAAGCAGAAATCCAATACAACTCTCTGTCTACAGTCAACATGCTAAACCACATCATGGCAAACCTGTGGACATTCAGGGTTTGCCTTGAGGAGGGAGCTTGGACTAAGTGGTAAAAGCTGGGTAGGAATCTACTTCGTATTCAAAGGGAAATGAAGACAATTCAAAAAAGATGGAGTAGCATGATTAAAGGCATGAGGAAGTAAGCAGTAGTTGATATTATGGACCAGATGATATAATAAGCTTAGAGACAGTGGTATGCTGACATCAGCTTGTAATATCTTACACAATCAGATTGTCAAATTTTCAGGAATTTTGCAAGCTGATTATTAAACAGCCATTATTTAAAATTAAATTATATAAAATTACAACTAAGTATACTATAAATGAAAGTACTAAATAAAATCATAACTTCCTAGTGATTTTACTGTATTTTATTGTTTATGCCCTTGAAGTCATCTATATCTATGTTATCTGTTTGGTAGAAATATTATTAACAGGTTTATATCCTAATCCCAAATTCTTGAGACCTTTTTGAAGTTATCTATATCTGTGTTATCTGTTTGGTAGAAATGCTGTTAACGGGTTCATATCCTTTATCCCAAATTCTTGAGATCACAAGTGTCTTGGATTTAGAGTTTGTTTTGGAGTTTGGAATATTTGCATTATATTTATTGACTGAGTATCCCTAATTTGAAAATCAGAAATCTGAAATGCTCTAATGAGCATTTCCTTTGAGCATCTTGTTGGTGCACAAATACTTCCAGTTTTGGAACATTTTGGACTTCAAATTTTTGGATTAGGGATACCTGACCTGTATTAGTGTGGTATTGCAGGTATCTTTACACTGTGTAGTTAATAATGTTACATTGGTAGCTTAAAGTCAGCTGTGGTGAGGGCATTTACACCACAGAAATTGGCAAATACTAAAAATTGGTGCTTTTTTCCTGTCAAAGAGCTTCCTATTAAACATTTACCAGCACACCATGGCTCAGAGGTGAGAAGGGATCAGGTATCCAAAGATATTGAATGGATTCCTGAGAGTTCAAACCGTAACCTCCAGGGTATTGGTTCTTGTATTAGCTCAGGTTCCTGAAAAACCAGAGCCCATGGCATGCATGAAGCAGTAGTTGTTTACTGGGAATTGCGATCCCAGGGCAGCATGAGTTAGGGCACACAGAGATGAGAGAGGAGGATGAATGCAAATACAAAGTGATGCAGTATCAAGCTGACCACTGCTTCACAGCTCACAGTAGACACAGCCAGTTGTTCATTTCCAGATGGAGCCTTAGGTCAGTCTGCCAGAGGGAGGAGCAGAGAGGAAGTGTATCTGCCAGCTCCCTTCCATCCCATCTTCTTTTAATGAAAAGTTCTTCCCACCAGACTGAACTCACTCACATTTCTGGGCTATAGGCTCAGAAGAAGCCAGATTCCAGCCTGCCCTGCCATGGAGCACTTTGTGTGAATCAGAAAGTAGTGAGAGGTGCCAGGGCTCTGATGGTAGAAACAGGAAAAATCACGCAGAATCAGTTTCCACCCAAGAGAGACTGGTGGACAGAGAGGCCATGAGAAACTGAGGGATCGCATGTGATGCCTGTACAATTTTCAAACTTTAGGGTACAAAAGTCTTATTTGTGGAAGCGTGCCCAAAGGTCGTTTATCTGGGCTCATCTTGAGAATTCTGGGTGTTTAGAGCTGGGGTTGGAGTCGGGGATTGCCTTTTCTCATGACCATCCTGGGAGACTGTGCAGTGGGGTCACTGGGCCGCATCAGCAGAGACAAAGGGGCCCTCACTTGTTTGCAAATGTCCTCATCCACCTGTGTTGTCTTCCTGTCTTCTGTCTTGTTACATGCTTTTTTCTGAAATCCCATTTAGATTCCTAGAATTCTGATCAAGTACAGTTGGTTTGCAGCTTTTCCTACTGGCTTTCAGATTCCCTTGAAAGAGTCTTTTCCTCTGTCTCAGCATCTCTGATGTAGCCCATGTTTTTCTACCTTTCTAATGAATGAGGATCTGGGAGATTAGGAAGAAAGACTCTAGAGACCAGCAGACGTGGGTATGGAACCCTCAACTCGATCGCTTGTCTTTCAGATCCTCAGTTTCTTCATCTGTAAAATAGGGACTTTGGTTCCTACCTCATGGGTTGTTCGGAGGATCTCATCAGGAAACCCTTTTACTGCAATCTGTGTAGTTGCTGGCTCATAGTGAGTGAACAGTGCTTTAGAATCAATCATTCTTGGTTTGGTGGGTTTGTTTGTTTGTTTGTTTTTGAGATGGAGTCTCACTCTGTCACCCAGCATGGAGTGCAGTGGCATGATCTCAGCTCAGTGCAACCCCTGCCTCCCGGGTTCAAGCAATTCTTCCACTTTAGCCTCCCAAGTAGCTGGGATTACAGGTGTGCACCACCACACCTGGCTAATTTTTGTATTTTTAGTAGAGATGGAGTTTCACCGTATTTTCCAGGCTGGTCTCGATCTCTTGACCTCAAATGATCCACCCGCCTCGGCCTCCCAAAGTACTCATATTACAGGCATGAGCTACCACACAAAGCCCTGGTGGTTATTTTTAAGTAGCAATGAGAGTGTTAAGAAATGACTATCTATTCACCAGGTGAAAGAGAACTGTAGAACCATGATGTTTCTCTGTGTGCCATGCTAGATGCCCTTTCAAGAAGGCAGGGGAAAGAACACTGAGAACTTCCAGCCTTCCCTTGGGCTTTCTCTGAGGTTCTGGCATTTTTGGGAGCAGAGCTGGTACCTGGCAGCTGTCTGACCAGGCTGACTTCAGCCAGGCCAGTACACAGTCTCCGGGTGAGATGACAGACCGTGTTGTGGATACAATATGCTGAGGCAGCTCTCTGACAAAGGTGCTTTCTGAGCACAAACTGACTCCAAGCTGTCTGCCTAAGCCTCCCCCAAAAGAAGGTGTCTGTAACAGAAGAGGCATAAGGTTCCAGGAGCCTCCAGGGCTGCCTCACACCAGCCCATGCTCTATGGGTCTCTGTCTCTGGGCCAGGGGTCCAGAGAGACCAGGCTCCATTGGATGCCACTGAACCAGGTGTTGTGAATGCAGATTTCTCTGCTATGATGGAGAATTGGCAATGGTCAAGGCCTTCCCTGGAGTTGCTGTGCCTTGAGGAATGGCTGCCATCCTCAAGAGAGGCCCAGAGCTGTTGCCGAGGCAGAGCATCAGCATGGTAGCTGGCATTTTTTGTGCACCTGCTGTGCGCCAGGCACTTTCTTTTCTTCACTTAATCCTCTCAAAGCTGCCAAGTTGGGGATATTCATAACCCATTTTGCAGGTGAGGAAATTAAGGTCCAAAGATCACACAGCCTGGAAATTTAGATCCCGATTTGCCTATATTCCAAACTTCAACGTTTCTTCAACTTTACGTCAGGGAAGGGTGAGGCCCTTGTCACAGCTTCCTGCTGTTGCCCCCAAATGGAACTAATGGGGCAAAATGGTGTCGGGTAGATTGGGATTGCAATGGCATTAGAATCATAGCTCTGGTCTCTCATGAGTCGACATTAACCAAGCCTCAGCTTTGCACCAGCCTCGAAGGTCGGTACTGTGAATGGAACCACAAGGAGAAAAGAAAACCCTCCCAGAAGTCAGTCAGTGGTAGCAAATCCGGGTGGGAGGAACCCAGAACCGGCTGCCCAGCAAGGCAGAGGCTGTGGTTAGTGAAGACAAGTCATAAGGGCGAAGATCCTGTCCTGAACACTGAAGGGCCCAAGGGCGAGGGGGCCTAATTATTGAGGAATTGAGAGACATGTTACAAAAGAAGTGAGACTTAAAATGAGACTTATGAAAAGATAAAGAATTATCTTAGTAGCCAGAGATGGAAAGTAGGTTAAAGAAGGGAGAACAGGTGGCTTCCACCTGTAATTGTGTCATTTTGGAAGGCTGACATGGGAGGATTGCTTGAGACCAGGAGTTCAAGACCAGCTGGGGCATTATAGCAAGACCCCATCTCTACAGAACAAACAATTAAGCTGGATGTGGTGGTGCACACCAGTAGTCCAGCTGCTGGGAAGGCTGGACCATTGCTTGAGCCCAGGAGTTCGAGGCTTTGATGAGCCATGATTGCTCAACTGCACTCCAATCTGGGTGATACAGCAAGACCCTGTTTGAAAAAAGAAAAAAAAAAAGAAGCGACAATAGCAGGTGCCAAGGTTCGGAAGAACAAGGGAGCAGGATGATCTCAGGAAGAGCCAGCATTTCCCATTGCCCTGAGAGAAGGGTGCCACAGAATGACTGCTTGGAGAGGGCAGGTGGGTCTTCGGGCAGTTAGGTTTCAGGTCTTTATACCAAGCTAAGGAGTTTGTGTTTTATCCTCCAAACGTTTTGAAGGATTATCTTCCTTAGAATCTCCATATATTAAAAAGATATCACAGTTGTGTCGAAGCAGGAGGCAGAATTAGATAAGGCCAGGCCCAGCCTTCCAATGCCAGGGATTGGCAGAAATTTTTCGTAGAGGGCCAGAGAGCAAATATTTCTGGATTTTCAGTCTTTACTGTCTCTGTTGCAGCTGCTCAAGCTACTCAGCTGCTCTGCCATTATGGTATGAAAGCATCCATAGATGACACATAAGTGAATGGGCATAGCATTTATTTATGGACACTAAAATTTGAACTTTATCTAATTTTCATGTGTCATTAAATACTCTTTTGACTTCAAAAAAATTGAAATGTAAAAATAATTTTGAGCTCCTGGGCTGTACAAGAACCAATAGTGGACATTTGACCCAAGTGGTCCCTAAAGGACAGTTATACAATCCAGGGAGGCACAGCTTCAGGCAGGGAAATGAGGGATTTAATTTCTGTTTCAAAAGTTCCTGGAGACGGAAGGGGCCATATCTTTCTCACTTGTAATTGTTAGGGCCAGTTTGGGAATCTCATCAAAAAGGGGAGGGTGGGACTCAAGCTTGGTTATGCCTGTATTGCTTCCATAAATTACCCACAGGACACGCACTTCTGCCATGAAAACCATTCAAGAAGGAAAGTGAAAGATTCCATATCAGAGAATGGCTACACAGCAACCTGTTTCAAAACCAGAAATGATGCCTTGGGTGCCTCTTCCTGCTTGGCTTTCTGATGGAGAGGAGCATTGATGCTAGGTACGGTCTGACTCCGGTGGGGAGTCTGACTCTTTAGGGAATCTGGTGGGAGATCCAGCACCTTTAAGATTGTCCCTTCCTTGGGTGACCCCTCTTTGAATGGCAGAGGTATAGTCTTAGGCACAGCAGTTCCTCAAGGAAGGAGACTGGGGTCAGGTCCTTGTCAACACTTTGTGGTTCCCAGTGTGTAGGTTCCAGAAAGAACCTGTGTATAGTAGGCGTTCGCTGCTCCCCCTGCTGGGGATCATCTGCTGCCTGTGGGGCCACGGGGGTCTCTAGAGGAACCATGGTCCCGGCTTTGGTGGAAAGAGTCTACAGTGGCCCCATATGCTGTGGTTCTGGGGGAGAGCTCAATCTGGAGAGGCATTTCTTGAGCCATCTGTGCCAATCTCCCTGGGGGTCCTCTGGGTTCCTCTTCCCTTTACAGTAACTTGGTTGGGAACCTACATACAGAAAGAATCTTTTATGTGCCTGAAATTTCAGGAGACTCTTCCTCTAGCAACAGCTTAGATGGTACAAAATCCTACCATACCCAAACTGCACAAATTCTACCCAGCAATAACAGGCGGTAAGATGGACAAAGACCGTGAGTGAGAAATCATGAGGCTCTACCTCCTGACAAGCATGGGGGTGATTCTGTCTGCCAGGTGTGGCTGGTGGCCCTTGACTTCATTTTCTTTACTTTTTGCATGACAGTGCTCAACTAGCTTCTGTTGTAGTCTGAAGAGTATCTGTCCTAGCGGGTCACATGGTGAGCTGTCTCAACATAAGATTTCACAGGTTTTACTGACTGAGTCAGAGATCTGGGAGTGATGGAGACTCAGCCTACCTGGCCCACTTTCCAACTCATGGTGGACCAAAAGTTGAGAGTTTCTGTCTCTCTCTCTCTCTCCTTTCCCCCTAAGCTTTATGCCGGGGAGTCCTCTTTCCTACCCCCACTGAAGATCTTCATGATCACCCCTCTTTTCCTCCCTTTTGTCCGTACACACCATTTCCTTCATCCTAATATTAATGTTCATTTTGATAAATGGTCACCCATTCATCAAGCCAGGGTGTTTATTAAACACCAGGGAGAGTACTGGGCTCTGCAGATGCCTTGAGGGAACAAAAGGGCTCAGAGTTTTCAGGATTTGGAGAGACCAGTATGAGCTTGAGGAAAAGCTAGTGTGGCTGGAATAGAGAGATGGAAGTAAAACATTAGTGACAGAAAGAAGCTTCTCCTGCCTCAGTTAATGCTACCACCAAGGCTAGATAGATTGTCCTTGTGTAGGAACTCAGTTAATTGGTGCTTAAACTTCTGAAATGGAACGATTTAGGAGGTCTGCTTTCCAGTTATTTTTAGGGGTCCTTTTTGACCTCCTCTATTTACAGAATGATCACTTTATAAGGTGCCATTATGGAAATGGCATTCCTTCCCCAGTTTCAGTCTGTAGGGTGATGGTCTTTAACTCTCCGGGTTAGTAGAAATCAGGACTGCTAGGAGGAGGAGACTCCAGCTTCCCTTCCAGGGCACTTTTTTAGATGCTGCAAGATGACCCACATTGGTGTCAGGCTTTGGACAGACAAAATGGAACCAAAGAGGATCATTTTCAGGGGAGTGTCAATCCGAAAGGGAGCTTTCCACAGTGGGGACGTGGCCAGTGTAATTGAAGCTGGGCTTCACTGGCCATGCCAAGGGCCAGGCAGAGAATCGATTCAGTTCAGTCCTTGCTGAAACCACACAAGTTCTTCACCTTGAATTTGGCATTAATGACCTGCAGTTGTTGAGGAACGTAGAGCTCTAGCATGCCTTCACAGACAGTATCTTGTGGCTTTAAAGGATAGTGGCTGTGCTGCAGAGTGGTCTTCCCCAGACTGGAGTGGAGCTGATGCTAGCTGTTCTGACCTTGTATCATTTCCCCAGCTGGAAACAAGGCATTCTCTAGAGCATCGACCTCATGGGGCTGTTCTGCTCAATGAGCTGATGTATCACTCAGCATTCTGCACTATGTTGGGTACACCATGACTGCTCAGGAAATGCCACTGGACACTCTTACATTTGTCCCTGTTGCTCATCACCATCATCCTTTGAAACAGATCACATTAACTACCTTCTTCCAAGCCCTGGGTTCAGCACTTTACATACATTAGCTCATTTAATCCTTGCAACTATCCTTCAAAGGAGGTAATGATATCCTTGTTTTACAGATGAAGAAACTAGGCTAGAAAAGTGTTTGTCTGGAGTAAGGAGGAGAGTAATGATTTTTTTAAAAAATAATAATAATACATGCTAATGTAGAAAATGTCATCATCCCAGAGGTGCGCACAATAACTAGCTAGTGAATATCCTTCTTTTTTTCTGTGTGTAGATGTGTGTATAGAGGCTTAAGGAGTGGAGGCAAAGACCTGCCCCCTCTGCCATGCTGCAGATTACCTTCTGGTGTGTCTGTCACTCTCTCTGGGGTCCAGGGTCTTTTTCTATGTACTGTCTTGCCATGTGTCCATGAGTATGGTGGGTAGGTATCTGGTAGGCAGGTATTCAATGGGCATTGCCTCCCTGGGGAAGTCTGTAGAGAAGCTCTGAGGAAGGGAGAAGGAACAGAGTTCCATGGATCCATCCACAAAATAAAACAAGGGTTTTCAGAAAAACACAAGACTGTTCATCATCAATGCCATCTATGCACCCATGGACTAATTAATGGTCATCAGCGATATGCTAGAATCCTTTCTTGCAGAATTGTTTCATAGTGTATCTTTAAATCCAGAGATTGAAGACCAAATAACCAATGTGTTTCTCCCACACATAAAGCTGTTTTTTCCTTGTTGTATCTTAAGCTTCTTTTCTCTCTGAATCTAAGGTATGAGTAATTCATTACACAATTGAACTTTATGGTTTGTTTATGCTGATTCCAATTACAGAATAAATGACTACCTAAAGCTTTAAAGAAACTAATGAAAAAACAGACATCAATCAAGAACATTTATGAATAAAGACTTTAAACATCCGTACTTAGAAATATATATGATATTTAGAAATAGATCTGAAAAGACTTATGTAATGTGTTTTAATCAAATCCTGAAGAGAAATTGACCAATAAATCAAATCTTGAAAAGAAATTGACCAATAAATCAAATTTGGAAAGAAAGTGACAGATAAATCAAATCTAAAAAAGAAAACAACCACTATATCAAACCATGATATGTTTATTAAAGCAACTGATCTCAGTTTTTTGTGTGTGAACCTGTTTCTTTGCAGAGCCCATGTATTAGAAATACTTTTAGGAAACAGCCTTCTTATACCATCGATGCTATTTTCTCTCTCTCTCTCTCTCTCTCTCTCTCTGTCTGTCTGTCTGTCTGTCTGTCTCTGCCTCCCTCTCTCCCTCTCACAGACACACACACACACACACACACACACACACACACACACACACACACAGGGAGATAGTTTGAAAACGAAAGCAGTGAGTTTGCTACAGAGGAAATAGAGGAGAGAAAAGATCAATTGTATACAAATATCCAATACTGGACTTATTTTCACGTGATGTGTGGGATTTATGCTACATGGTGGCTTATATATAAAGCATTCTTATGACACAGGGCTTTAAAAACTTCAGATCCAAGGTAGACCTGATGAATCTTAATCTTTCACAGTGAATTGGGTTATATAAATTCCAAAGGGAACTATGTGTTGCATCTATATAGCAATGTACAGGATGTGATATTTCAATTGCTTTACAATTAACTTTTAGGGGTTTCTACAAAAGTTTTTTTTTTGGTATATTTTTAAGATCAAGTCAAGTGTGTCGGGGATTGGGGGTGTGTGTGTATAAATTTGGATGCTTGTATAGACCTAGAATATAGGTTAAACATTTCAAATGATCTTTCAATGAACTGATTGTATGTGTGTGTGTGAGAATGTGTGTGTACAGGTTTGGGGGATGTAGATACATGGAGGTGTGTGTGGGTACGTGTGTGTATGTGTGTGTGTAGGAGAATGTGTATAGGAGTATATGTGTGTGTATGTGTGTGTGTAGGCGAATGTGTATAGGAGTATATGTGTGTGTATGTGTGTGTGTAGGCGAATGTGTATAGGAGTATGTGTGTGTATGTGTGTGTGTAGGTACAGTTGTGTGTATGGGTATGCGTGTTGGAGTGTGAGTGTGTGTAGGGTTGTGTGTACGGGCGTGCATGGAGGGGTGTGTGTTTGTGTATCTGTTTGGAGTGGAGGATGTTTCCGCATCACCAAGGCCATCCCTGCGCTGTCTGTCTCATTGCCTCCCCCAACAGTGCTAGATACATCTCTGATTTCAGAAAGGAATTTTTCAAAGAAAAAGCTTCAAACTTGTAATCATGTCCTATGAACATGTCCAGCACTTACCAACACAGAGGTGAATTAAAATGTTCTGTTATCACCCTCAAATTTGCACTTTCAATTGTCATACAGTATATCCTAATATTTGGCTTAGAAAGTGATGTTCACTATATTTAGATTCCTCCTTAATTAGTTTCCAATTCATAAACATATCATATAAGTCCATCCTCCGACTGCAATTGCCTATAATAATATTAATAATTGGTCAGTTGTTGGGTTAAACTCTTTATGTGTCTTTTCTCTATGGGTCACACATATGCACATGAGGTAGGGTCTCTTATTTTTCCCATTTATAGTGGCGGAAACTGAGGCAGAAAAAGAAAGCAAGCTCCCTGTCTTACTCTTAACTAGACCTGTTACACCTGATAACAGCAATCATATAAGAGACAGAGTTCAGAGCCAACTTCTTCCTTCTTCAAATAATGAGTTAATCTGTCCTGATGTAAGCCAACTTGTTTTTCTTTACCCTGTCATAATCTTATATGAAATGGAATAGGTGTAGCTGTCGGAAGATTCCGTAAAGATGAACGCTTCTGCGTTGCGCATTGAAAACCATCTTCTCACTTCCTACATTTTCAAAAATGTCAAAACTTTCTGTCTCTTCTCCCAGCCCAAGTCACTCGTTCATAAAAAGTGGCATAAATTAGGTTATATGACTGGAAATTTTATTCCCTAATACTCGTTTCAGGATGGAGTCTGTAATATCCCACTCTGAAAAAAAATTCTCTTGTTGATTTTGATTTTCATTTGGGTTACCAATCAATGATGTTTAAACTAAGATGACTTGGGTTATTTTATAAGGTGGACATAGATCTGTGCTCACAATGATAGAACTTTTTTGTTCTTTATCCAATAAAATAAAGTTTTAAGGTTCATCCCATCGCTTTAACCTTTTGATGTTGTTGGTAACATTCATACCATATTTTTTTATTTTTTCCAATATAGTGACATATTTTATTTTATTTTTTATTATTTATTTTTAATGGACAAAAAGTATATATTTATGTTGTATAATGTAATGTTTTAAAGTATATTTATACTGTGAAATAGCTAATTAATTAGAATAATTAAATCAAGCAAATTAACATATGCATTACCCCACATACTTATTTTTTTCTTGGTAGTGAAAACACTTAAAATCTATTCTCTAAGCAAGTTTGAAGTATACATTGTTATTAACTATAGTAACCAGGTTGTATAATAAATTTCTTGGACTTATTCCTCCTCTCTAACTGAAGTTTTATGTCCTTTGAACAACATCTCCCTCATTCCCCATCCCCTGGCTTCTGGTAACCACCATGCTATTCTCTACTTCTATGGACATCCATATTTTGAAATAGCTTACATAGAAATGCTTTCAATTTAAGTATTGAGATCAAAGATAGACCAAAAAATAAGATGCCTCTGGGGGGGTTTGCAGTGGTACTTATAAAAATTTCTGGTACATTTTGCAGTGTCCATGATTTTCTATTGAAATTATTTTTTTTCCAGTGGCTTGTGAAAAACTGGAATTCTGCATGGGGCCAAGCTTCATAGGCATGCAATGTGTGCAGTTGTACTCATGCTCAAACGGGTGCCACACTTGATTTCACATTCGGCTGTCCCCTTGAATCTCTTGATACTTTTTGAACAAGGAACCTTGCATTGTCGTTTTGCATGGGCCCCCTCAGTTCTGCAGCGTGTCCAGTTCTGCGTTCCCCACCTTTCACCCAGTACACAGACACTGTCTATCTTCTCCAAGCTTGATTTGCAGGAAGTTGAGGTCCAAAACCATGCCCCGTGTTTGAGTGTACTTTGTAATGCTTGTTCTGCCCTTTCTCACTCTTTTTTCCTCCACATGGTTTAAGGATAGAATTTAGAACCATGGAGGGAACGACTCAGAGATCATCTGTTTAATATTCTAGCAGTTAAGAAGGAAAACAAACAGCAGAAATGCATGCTGAGTGTCTTCTTGGAAAGTGGTGAGGGATGCCATCCTGGTCTGAGGGAGCCAGTCGTCCCTGACCCCAGATTGCTTGAGTTCATACGGAACAACCTCAGGCCCCATGAGGCTTAACTTAGCCATGGCCAAACATGAAAGTCCTGTCTAAGGATCGGTCCCTCTTGTTACTGGGTTAGCACCTCATTCTGTGATTTCAGTTTTGCCAAACATGAATGTAGGTAAGGTGCCATATCAGTACATAAAATAATATTTTTGTATTTTGTCTCTTGCTGTTTACTTTTTTTTTTTTCCCAGATAGAACCTTGCTCTGTCACCCAGGCTGGAATGCAATGGTGCAATCTCAGCTCACTGCAAGCTCCATCTCCTGGGTTCATGCCATTCTCCTGCCTCAGCCTCCCGAGTAGTTGGGTCTACAGGTGCCTGCCACCACGCCTGGCTAATTTTTTGTATTTTTAGTAGAGATGGAGTTTCACCATGTTAGCCAGGATGGTCTTGATATCCTGACCTCATGATCTGCCCGCCTCGGCCTCCCAAAGTACTGGAATTATAGGCATGAGCCACCACGCCCGGCCGCTATTGACATTTTTATAGGAAAAAGAATAACAATGGAATATCATTTAGGAAAATAAAATTTTGAAATCACTCAGAATCGCTCCATCTCTACATCAGTGCTGTGCAGTAAAACTTTCTCTGCTGATGGACTATTCTAGATCTGTGCTGTGCAATGCAGTAGCCATCTGCCATGTGTGATGCCTGAGCACTTGAAATGAGGCTAGTGTGTCAGAGGAACTGAAGGCTTAGCTGTATTTCATTTTAATTAATTTAAATCTAAATAGCCATATGTAGTTAGTTCCTACTGTGTTGAACTCTAAATATTAATAGTTACTCCTCTTATTTTAGTGTATATTCTTTGATTCTCTGTGCAAACTTGCCCCCCCCCCCCACGGTTGACTACATCATACCACTTGTTGTGTGGCTTTTTAAAACTTAATTTTACAAACATTTTCCCATTTTTAGTTTAACATTCAATGATGGGGGTGTCTCTTGGTGTCTATCTGTCTACCTTGGTACAAGAAAAGAGGGCCTGGAAATTGTTCAGCTGTAAACATTGCATTGACCCTTGGCCACAGTTGAGGAGCACCATATTGTGTTACCCAGAAGGTGGGGCATTTAGACAAAGGAAAGGAACTTTGTGACTGAGCTCTTTTCTCCTGCCCACAAAGGCTTTGGACAAGTGGGACTACGCACCATCTTGAGAACATCCAGACATTTGTTAAACATCCACTAGGTGTTCACCACATGCTCTTTGTGTAAATGGCTCTTGTCATCTTGGCAGAAAGCCTCTACTGTAGGCACCATTCCCATTTTGTGTATGAGATAAGTGGGAAGAAGGCACTTGACCAGGGTCATGGTGTCTGACCGGGATTGGTCCCCAGTTCTCCCTGGCTTCAAACCCCATTCTAGCTCCACTCTTGCCTGTCTCCAAGATACTGGGGAATCATATGGATGGACCCAGCTAGCATGGATAGTGCTTACCTTTGTCTCTTATCCTTTTAAATGCCTGAGAAAAATCTGCTTTTGTTGCTGTGTTGTCACTCTTCATGATGGTACCTCCTGGTGAATGTTACCAGTTTGTCTAGTGAAATGCAAAACTCAAAATGATACGGTTCTGCTTTTAAAAGGTTAAACATTTACTGATTTTTATCGTTTATGTGATTGTGAGAGAGAGATGGAGCAAGAAAATACAACTGCACATACACACACGTGTGCATGCACACACACACAATCCTGTTAGGTCACACAATGGGATAATTTCTTTACTATTATAGGTCAGATGTGCTAGCTTATGATATAAAAACCACCCAGAGTCTAACTTATGTGGAAACCAACCGCCTTGACACTCCTATCTTAAAGTCTATCACCATCTACTAGCCATGGTCACTGAAGATGAACCAAGGCCAGGGGCAATTCAGTGAACTGCTATGGGGCTGAGGTATGAGTCCCAAAGGGGAAGGAAGCTAACCCCTCCCAGTCCAGGAAACTCAGTTTGCCCATCAGTGCACGAGCCCCAGAAAGTCCAAGCTTGCAAGATTCTCCAGGCCGAGAGTGGCTTTGCTAAGGTCATCAGATCTGGCCACTGCACCCAGAGTGGAGACCTCTGATTGGAGGGGAAGGAAGAGCAGTTCCCTCTTTCTTTCCCTGCTTCCTTTTGTTATCCAAGGGCCTCAGAGATGTCTGGGGGGCGGCTGGGGGTAGTGTGATTTGAAACTCTGCCACAGGCCATGTCCCTGGGGCCACTGACCCCTGTTGCTTGGGAGACACCAGCCTGGAAGCCGGCCTTGACTCTATCTAATCCAACAGGCACTTACTCACCACGTGGCATGGTCCAAAAATAACACGCAACGGGGGGCCTTGGGGGCACCAAGCCTAGCTAGCGAGAGGCCACCAGCAGCTGAGGACTGATTTCCTGTTTGCGTTCCTGCCCAGAGGCTTCGTGGAGCTCTCTTGGACTTCCCATTTCCTCCTCTTTCCGAAGTTCCCATTAGCTCCCCTCTTCGGCTGCACAGCACTGGCTCTAGGAGCCCCTTGTCCCAGCAAGGATGGTCATCTGCCGCTGAATTCTCGTTAGCAGGTAGAGGAAATTGTCACCAGAGACTGAAATGCTTGGAATCAGGAGAATTGGGACGAACCAGCCCAGCTTTTTATTCCAAAACCTATCTCATGCCTTGAGGAAACTGAGCAAACACCACAATCTGAACCTGTTTTTTAATCATTTAAAACCCTAGTAGTAACCGGGCTTGTTGGCTCACGTCTGTAATCCCAGCACTTTGGGAAGCTGAGGAGGGTGGATCACTTGAGGTCAGGCGTTCAAGGCCAGTCTGGCCAACATGGTAAAACCCCGTCTCTAGTAAAAATACAAAAATTAGTTGGGCGTGGTGGTGCATGCCTGTAATCTCAGCTACTCAAGAGGCTGAGGCAGGAGAATCTCTTGAACCCAGAGGTGGAGGTTGCAGTGAGCCAAGATTGCACTCCAGCCTGGGCAACAGACTGGGACTCCATCTCAGACAAAACAAAACAAAACAAAACAAAACAAAAACCCTAGTAGCGTAGCTGATAACAAGGGCCCTGGTAGAACCTTGTCTGAATTAGTGTCTCGTCTTTCACCCACTGTATGAACTTGACCGTATCACCTATTGCCCTAAGTCTCAGTTTCCTTATCCTTAAAAGGAGAATAGCTCCTGTGTAGCAGCATGTGTTTATTTATTTTTCCTGGTGGTTTTGGAAGCAGGTACTACTGTGCCTAGAGTCCCTCCCAGGGACTGACGCAGGCTCCTTCAGCCCTGCGCATGACTGCCTCACTCAACAAGGGTTTGGGTTACGGGTACAAATATTTTCTGCACCAACAGGTGCATAGTCTGACAGTTGTGAGAGGCCTTTTGGAGACGATGAGACAGAATAATTCCAACCAAGATGATTTCCCCTACATCTGGAACGTGTGATTACTGTAAATGCATGAAGTTGCTTGGAGTACAATAGTAGTAGTCGAAGAAGCAGCAGTAGTAGCACTAATGGTAAAAGTAATTGTGATAGCAATAATTAGAGCACCATTAGATTAGTATACTAGTGGTAATGGCAGTAGCAGCAGCTCTAGTAGTAACAGTAATAGTGATAGCGGTAATTGTGTTAATAGTAGTAGTAATGGTAGCAACAGCAGCCATAACAGTAGTAGTGTGTAGTGCTAAAAATAGCAGTTGTAGTAACAGTAGTAGTTAATAGTAGTAGTGATAGTACTGGTGGTAATAGCAATAGCAGTAGTGGTGATAATAGTATTAATGGTAAAAGTAACAGTAGTAGCAGTAAATAGTAATAGTTAACCTAGATTGTGCACTGCAGATGCTGCTAAAGTTTTTCACAGACCCACTCCTTTACCTTTCCCAAATAACCCTAAGATAGCTGTTTTCCCTACATGTCAGAGAAGAGGGTGAGTCCTGATGCCCATATTTGGATACTGAATTGGGAGACGAAGCCCCTGTGATGGAGCCAGTCCCCCAGCTGGCTGCTTCTGAGCTGGCCAGTGAGTCTTTTGGTGTGTAGATGCTCTTGTCTTCAGAGTAACTGATCTCACTGTAGGCTGAGTGGTTGAAGCATTGGAATCACGTTTGTTTGCTTCTCATGGCTCTTCTGGGAGCCAGTGACACCAGAGCTCAGGGACTTCAGGGAAGCAGAGTTACTGAGCTCTAATGCCCTAACTGCAATCTAGATGTGTCTGGAGATGGCCTCCCTGGGGGTTACAAGGAGGTGCTGTGTTCCATCCAGTTGGCCAGTTTTTTCTCAGAGTCTTCATCACCTAACCTGTCTGATAATCCCACCTCATTCCTGTGCAGCCTGTAGTCTTCCACCTTCCTTGGTGGCTGCATGCCCCTATGGTGACCCCTTGGGGATCCTTTTGGCCCTGACTCTATCACTTCAGTCTCAATTCTTCCCCATAGCAGGGACAGCTTACAAATGAGACTCCTCCCAGCAGTGGGCTTCAGGAAAGACTCACCTGGCCATGTTTGCTTAAAGTATATACGTATGTAAATTTACATATATGTAAATATAAATATATATATATTTACAGAAATCATCTCATACTTACAGTAAAGGATATAGGAAAAGCTAAAAATCACTAATAATTTCGTCAGAGAAAAAAAATCACCGTTTTAACCTTGGAGAATCTTTTTGCAATAGATTTTCAGTGCACACACGCCTTAGAGTGTCTGACATGATTGTGATCATGTGGCATTTAGAAAGGTATGCATCTTGCATTTTTCTGTTTAGCACTAGGCTAAGTGTAATTAACATTGTCCAAAGCTGCAGAATATTATACTTTATGAATGAAACTATTTAATCATCCAACTATTATTGGATATTTAGATTGTCTCCATTTTTCCTGTTATAGATAACACTATATTAAACATCTTTATCTATAAATCTTAGTCTGAATCTCTGATTATATCTTTATTAAAAATGTTCACAAAAGAAATTATTTGTTATAGTTAGTTTTAAAACTTTCTTTTCTTTCTTTCTTTGTTTTGTTTTGTTTTGTTCTGAGGTGGAATCTCGCTGTGTTGCACCGGCTGGAGTGCAGTGGCACGATCTCAGCTCACTGCAACCTCCACCTCCCAGGTTCAAGTGATTTTCTTGCCTCAGCCCCGTCTAGTAGCTGGGATTACAGGCGTGTGCCGCCACACCTGGCCAATTTTTGTATTTTCAGTAGAGATGGGGTTTGACCATGTTTATCAGGCTGGTAAACCTGACCTCAGGTTATCCACTCGTCTCGGCCTCCCAAAGTGCTGGGATTACAGGCATGAGCCACCACGCCCGGCCTAATTTTAAAAGTTAATGCCTATAATAAGATTGCTTTCCAGAAAGATTGAATTGGTTTATACTACCACGACTACCACAGGAGATACCTAGTTTCACTGTAACTACCTTATTAGAATTATTCATTTTACTAAACTTTCTTTAATAGTCAAGCAAAATGATATCTTTGTGTTCATCTTTGTATTCTTTAATATCTTTGTATTCATCTTTGTTTACTCTTGAACATTTTTCTGTATTTTTATTTATGATCATTTTTGTTCT
This sequence comes from Macaca thibetana thibetana, assembly GCF_024542745.1. NCBI lineage: Eukaryota > Metazoa > Chordata > Mammalia > Primates > Cercopithecidae > Macaca > Macaca thibetana. Next base: position 22,582,250 of record NC_065597.1, on the reverse strand, counting down.
TCCTTCCATGAATTGTCTGTTCTTTTCCTTTTCTACCTCACCTTGTTTTTCAAGAGTGTTTGTATTTTCCTGGGTGATTTCTACTTTTTTTTTTTTTTTTTTTTTTTTTTTTTTTTTTTTTGAGGCAGAATTACGCTCTGTCACCCAGGCTGGAGTGCAGTGGCGTGATCTCAGCTCACTGCAACCTCCACCTCCTGGGTTCACGTGATTCTCCTGCCTCAGCCTCCCGAGTAGCTGGAACTACAAGCATGTGCCGCCACATTCCTAGGCGATTACTCCCAGCAATTTATATCTTGTATATCAGTCCAATATTTGTGACAAAATTTCTTCCATGTTTATCTCTGGCCTTTTAATTATACTTATATTTTTACATGTATAATATTTAGTTTGTAAATAAAATGTATTCAAGCTTAATATTCTTTCTTTGCTTCGGTGTTTGAAAAGTTTCTCTCCATAAGTATCAGTTAACTCTTCCCCCATACTTTCTCCATTTTTATGGTTGCTATATCTGACATTTAAATATTCAGTGCATTTAGAATGTATTTGGGTATTTCACATGAGATGCTGACTTAATTTTTTAAATAAATCACCAATTTTCTAACATTGTCAAAAAAAAGCTTTCCTTTCTCTAGTGGTTTGTATATGCATCTTTTACTGTGCTTCAATTTTACACACACAGAAATGTTTCAGGGGTATTTTACTTCATTGATCTATTTATTTGCTGATTCTTGTAATAGGACAGAACTCTTTTTTATAGTTTTTATGATAAATTTAATATCTGCTGTAGTGATCATTCTTCTCATTCTTCTTTTTCAAAATTGTTTTTGAAGTGAAAAGGAAAAGCAATGCCTTTTAATTTTTTTCTTGGTGCAGTACGTAGAATAGATTTCACACTCTGCACTCTGCAGCCAGCCAAAGACTCCAATTCTGACTTTTTAGATCATTAATTATAGAACAAAGTTAGTGTATCTACCTGAGATTCAGTTTACGCATCTGTGAAATGGGGTTAAATAGTATCCCTGTCTCATGCATACCATGAGAACCTACCTCAAGCCAGGAATTCAGGGCCTGAAATATAGAAGGTGCTCAATCAACAGCGACTGTCATTCTGAGGTTCAGAGGTTTCACATTCTCTCTGTGACCTCGTCTGGTGAGTAAAAACGATAACAGCTGTCTCACTGGCACCCAGGGCCCCTGGGTTTGAATTTTGCTGCTTTGACATTTCAAGGTGGTGGATCTCATGGCATCTGAAGTATTTCTAGGAGCCATCTGTTCTGAAGTTCATGTGTAGCAAAAGGCAACCTGTTCCTAGTTGAAAAAGACTGATGGGGTAAAGAGAGCCACAGAGCGGAATTCTATCCAAAGTAACATCCTCCTATAGCCTACAGTTTGGTCAGGAACATAGGCATGAGTATAGGCTTGAAGACTCAGCCCCACCAACTTAGAGCTGTGTGGCTTTGAATACGTCGCTTAACCTTAATGCCCTCAGCTGTAAAATGGGCATTGCAATACTGCCTTCCTTTTCGAATTCTTGCGAAACACATACATGATTGTGAACATAAAACACTCATCAAAATGCCTGGTACTGCAAGTCCTCGATGACTGTTAGAGGCTAATGATGATGATGCTTTCGTCAGTATCAATGTGTATTTGGACATACTCTTATTGCAACCTCACAAAGGAAAACCAGGAAACTTTGAGGTTGGAACAGGACGTTCGAGTGTGACTCTGTGCTATCTCAAAGCAGATATGAGCTGAGAATAGATTCACCAAATGACCCACTTTATCATTCAATAAAATGTGCTGATCTGGCAATTGAGTATGTAGTCTTCCCAGGATTTCACAGATGTGCAGACATGGTGAGCTTCTGGGCACATGTGCACACACACACACACACACACATACACTGTACACATGCCTGATGCATGTGTCTAGGCCTATGGTATACATGAAAGGTCTTTCTACTGACACTATCATGAAATAGTCATCCCTCAGTATCTATGGGGGAGTTGGTTTCCGGACCCCCTCCCGTACCAAAATCCATGAGTGGTCAAGTCTCTTACATAAAATGGTGTAGTAGGATTTGCATGTAACTTACACACGTCTTCAGGTATACTTTAAATGATGTCTAGATTGCTTATAATACCTAATACAATGTAAATACTATCTAAGTTGGTGTTACTCTGTACTATTTAGGGAATAATGACAAGGAAAAAAAGGTCTCTATGTGTTTAGTACAGATGCAATGATCTTTTCTAAAATTTTTCTCAATGTTTTCATTTATTTATTTATTTTTTTTCAAGACAGTGTAGCTCCATGGCCCAGGCTGGAGTGCAGTGGTGTGATCTGGGCTCACTGCAACCTCTGCCTCCCAGGTTCAGGTGATTCTCCTGCCTCAGCCTCCCAAGTAGCTGAGACTACAGGTGTGCACCACCAAGCCTGGCTAATTTTTGTACTTTTAGTAGAGATAGGGTTTCACCATATTGGCCAGACTGGTCTTGAACTCCTGACCTCAAGTGATTTGCCCACCTTAGCCTCCTAAAGTGCTGGGATTACTGGCATGAGCCACCATGCCCAGCCCTAATTTTTCTCAATATTTTCAACTCCCAGTTGGTTGGATCCATGGGTAGGGAGCCCACAAATATGGAAGGCTGACTGTGTGTGCCTTTTGTTGCTGGTGCTGTTGACTGGCAGAAATTGGCAGTGAATTCCATGCTCTAAAATGTCATGGACTCTGCCTGGGCCAAAGTTTTATAAAAAGTAGGTTGACTACCAGTTTTGGTAAGTACCACCTTGTATCTATATCATGTTAAGTAATGCACTAGGATCATGAAGTCTCATAGCTACAGAAAGTGTTTATCTGTCTGGTTAAGCACTTACAGAGCACCTATTGTCTGCATAGCATGCAGAACCAAAGATGATTGGACATAATCCTGATTCTATAAATACTGCCAACTGCGAGAGAAAAGAAAAGAAGTGGGTGATGAATACACAACTCTATCCTTGACTTTATGGCTGTATGACATATAGCTGAACTATTGCTTCCATAGCTGAACTAAAGTTGCAGTGCAGCTGAGAGCGGTGGCTCACGCCTGTGATCCCAGCACTTTGGGAGGCCAATGCGGGGAGGTCAGGAGTTCAAGACCAGCCTTGCCAACATTATGAAATCCTGTCTCTTAGCTGGGCATGGTGGCACATGCCTGTAGTCCCAGCTACTCAAGAGGCTGAGGCAGGAGGATCGCTTGAACCCAGGAGGCAGAAGTTGCAGTGAGCCAAGATCGTACCATTGCACTCCAGCCTGGGTGACAAGAGCAAAACTCTGTCTTGGAAAAGAAAAAAAAAAGCAATGCTTGATGCTATCTTCAGTCCTTTATGAATAATGCGTATTACAGACACATGTGGGAAAAATAGTGTTAATACTTTCTAATATTTCTTTCCTTCCTGGATCCAAAGATATTTTCACACACCTCTTGACCACACAGCATGGTACTATAATTTGCCATGACCCATAAAACAAGCAGAAGTGACAAGTGTGATTTCTGGGTGGAAGCACTGAAAAGTTAGTACATGATTGCCCAAGTTCTCTTCCCCTGCTCTGGAAAACAAGGAAGCTACGTGTTAAGATGATAGTATCAGAAAATGAAGGCGCCATCCACAGGCAGTCTCTGAGTAACTCTACAGTGTGAAAAGCAACGTCTGCATCTGTCTCTAGAGACTTGTGTAAGAAATTCAGCATGAATAAGAAGTAAAGCTCTGTTGGTTAAAGCCACTGAGATTTGGGGGTGGTCTGTTAGAGTCACAGAGCTTCACCTTTCCTGGCAGATTCAAAATGCAGAATTGATAAATTGACTTTGTCCTAAGTCAGTCAAGGAAGTTTTCACCAAAGAAGGTCAGAATCTTTGAGCAGGATTTTGATGTAAGAGCAGTTTACCTAATCCTCACAGCAAGCTTACGACGGAGGGAATATTTTTGTTGTTCTAATCATCATCACCAAAAATGAGAAAATTAAAATTGAAGCCGAGAAAGGTGAAGTGTTTGGCCCACACGGTCCAGAGAAGAGCCTGGGATCAAATTGTGGATGTTTCTTTCCAAATCTCCTTTGCTTTCTTCTAGTTCTAGACCCTTACAGTCAGTACACTGAAGAGGGCGTGGCTGACAGCTGGTCATGCTTTTCTTTCTTTTTTTTTAATTACACTTTAAGTCCCAGGGTACATGTGCACAAGGTGCAAGTTTGTTATGTATGTATACATGTGCTGTGTTGCTTTCCTGTACCCATTAACTCGTCATTTACATTAGGTATTTCTCCTAATGCTATCCCTCCCCCGTCCCCCTACCCGACAACAGGCCCCAGTGTGTCATGTTCCCCACCCTGTGTCCAAGGTAGATGATACTGGCAGTATTCTGTAAATCATAGGTTTGGTGGATAAAAGGATATTGGCATGTAATTCATCAAAACTCACCTGTATGTGAGTGCTTAGCTTTGGGGCATTGCATTCCAGAACAGCTTTCCGACACTACTTGAGTGGGACTCAAGTCTTTTAAATTCAGATGCCCAGCTGGCCTAACTCCTGTATTCACAAGAATAAAACCACATGGTAATATGGTGAGGTAGAGGGAGACACAGGATGAAGAACCAAGAGTGTGCATGACACCTAACTTTTTTTTTTTAAGTAATAGAAAAAATAATACATTACATTTGGATTCTGTTTTCTGGTTTTTTTTTTGAGACGGAGTCTCGCTCTGTAGCCCAGGCTGGAGTGCAGTGGACGGATCTCAGCTCACTGCAAGCTCCGCCTCCTGGGTTTACGCCATTCTCCGGCCTCAGCCTCCCGAGTAGCTGGGACTACAGGCGCCCGCCACCTCGCCCGGCTAGTTTTTTGTATTTCTTAGTAGAGACGGGGTTTCACCGTGTTAGCCAGGATGGTCTCGATCTCCTGACCTCGTGATCCACCCGTCTCGGCCTCCCAAAGTGCTGGGATTACAGGCTTGAGCCACCGCGCCCGGCCGGATTCTGTTTTCATTGAAAGGGGTAAACCAAATTCACACTCTACTTCAAAGGTAAGGAAGAAATCTCCTTGGATGTTCGCAAGCTGTACTTCTGAATAGCCAATGTTGGGCCAGTTACCTAGGCAAGTAGATTCTGATCTCTTTCCTCAAGGGACTGTAGTTTACAATTTAAGCAGAGTCAAAGGGCTCTTGTAAGATGAGCTTGTAGTATGGGGACAGTGAGGCCTTCAGGTGAGCTGAGGGGAGCATGAGCAGGAGGGCATGAATTTCCCAGGCTTTTCTTGCCCTCTCTTGTCTCTGGCACCCTGGATCTTGCCACGACCTTGCTTAGTGCACTGACATTAAGCAGTTATTGTTTTGATGGCAACGGAGGAGGGAGAATGTTATTTTCGAAGGAAGGACATCACTGGATAAGAAAATTCATCTCTCCACATCCTCACACGCAGAGCTAATCAGCTGGGAGGTGGCACAGTTGTCACTGGGAGGTGGTGCAGAGGTCACTGGTATTGAAATAAAGGTTACGGGAAGTGAGGAATGGATCTCTGTTATTTTCCCCACTAGCAGACTTTCTCCTTCAGTTTCTGGAATTCTCACCTCCGGACAAAAGTTCGGGTTATGAACCAGATGGACAATGAGGGGATCTGAACAGATGTCAAACTTTCCGTTTCCCCCCGCGTTTCCTCTGTCTTCCTCCCTCTCACTCAACCAGAGTACAAAAGTAAAATTCAGAGTAAGATTCCAGTGGTTGGCCGGGCGCGGTGGCTCAAGCCTGTAATCCCAGCACTTTGGGAGGCCGAGATGGGCGGATCACGAGGTCAGGAGATCGAGACCATCCTGGCTAACACGGTGAAACCCCGTCTCTACTAAGAAATACAAAAAATAGCCGGGCGAGGTGGCAGCGCCTGTAGTCCCAGCTACTCGGGAGGCTGAGGCCGGAGAGTGGCGTGAACCCGGAGGGCGGAGCTTGCAGTGAGCTGAGATCCGGCCACTGCACTCCAGCCTGGGCTACAGAGCAAGACTCCGTCTCAAAAAAAAAAAAAGATTCCAGTGGTTGTGAATGACCACACTACCCTTCTTATTGGGGTTTAGGGCAGCAAGTGGTAATATTAAATATAAGGAATTTTTTTATAGTCTAGGAATTTGCCTTTCTATTTTTGACTCAGTTGTTTGTAAAATAGAAAAGGAGTGGGAAACCTCTTCTGACTGACCCTTGGATCTGGAAAAGTGATAAAAAGGCAGAGAAATACAAAACAGGTCTAAGACCATCCCTCTGCCCCCTTTAAAAAATATGAGCGTCTCTTAAGTTGATGAGAACAGTATAGCCCTTAAGGCAGAGATAAATAATTTCTTGGCTAATGTTCTTGATCCATGGCTACAGACTAACTTTTATTTAAAGAGGCCAGTGAAGACATAGATAAATATAGAGAGAAAAGAGAGAAACTAAGACACTAAGTTACCCCAAAGGGCATTCCTGTATTAGTCATCGTATAAAAATTAGATGTACCACAGAATATCTATTTTTAGAGGCCAGGAGGTTATGTGAAGCAGGTCAGATGTCGGCAGAGACCCACAGGCCAGCTTGCAGCAATGATATTGGATATTTGGATATTTGTTTTCTTTTTTTTAACTGTGCAAAGCTGGCACTGACCGCATAGATATGTTGGCCCCTTGGGGACGGCGAGACGAGGTCCATGTGCTCCTTCAAAGATATCTGAGGCACTCAGTGATTCTTTTGTGTTATTTTTATCCATCTTCTAGGCCTGGCACTACACACACATGTATGCGCACGCACGCACGCTCACACACGAGCAGTTTATGACGCGCATTTCATATCTTCATGCCTGACAGAGGCTGCTCCCATTTCTCCTACTGATCTGATTAGAATATTTTATTTCAATACTTTATTTGTTTCTTATGAGTTACATCTTGTCTGAGTTTATAGAGGCCAGATAATTTGTGGCTTTTCTCCAGAGTCAAGAAGAGTCCATTTGGCTATTGAGTAGTTGGCCATCTATCAGATTGAATGATTGGAGATGAAATAAACTGCACTGAAACGTACAAGCTTCTTACTCACTGCACATTTGTTTCACTTTTTTTCTTTTATGTAGTGAAACTCATCTAAGCTGCTTCTCTAGAACCAACTCTCTTATTTGCGTAAAAGATTTGTCTCCCAGTGACTGTGGATGATGCTGCAGGACATGGGAGGAAGGCTTCCTGTTTGTTCTCGACCCTCCTCTCTTGGCTCTTCTCAAACCAGAGTGGGGGCCATGTTTCTACCCCACACTCCATCTGAGGAATCGGAGAACCACGTGCTACTGGGGTCAGTTTGCCAGACTTAGCAAATAAAGTCACGAGATGCCCAGTTCAATGTGAACTTGAGATAAATGACAAATACATTTTTAGTATAAGTCAATCCCATGCAATATAGGAACCTACTTATGCTAACAATTTCTCATTGATTATCTGAAATTCAAACTGAACTGGTATTCTGTATTGCTTCTGGCAACCTATGCTGGGGCATGTTCCTAAGAGGCGTTCCCACAGTCCCCAGACCATCCAAACCCTGCTTCAGACCACTGAGTCCAGATAATAGTATAGGATATTGTGCCTCCTAGATCTCACTGGTGCCTATTTTCTAATCTTTTAAAGCAGGGGTCCCCAACCCCCACGCCACAGACCAGTAATAGTCTATGGCCTCTTAGGAACCAGGTCATACAGCAGAAGGTGACTGATGGGCGAGTGAGTGAAGCTTCGTCTGTGTTTACAGCCACTCCCCACCACTCACATTACTCCCTGAGCGCTGCCTCCTGTCATATCAATGGTGGCATTAAGATTCTCATGGGAGTGCAAACTCTACTGTGAATTGCGTATGCAAGGGATCTAGGTTGTGCACTCCTTATGAGAATCTAATGCCTGATGATCTGTCACAGTTCCCATCAACCCCAGATGGGACCATCTAGTGGCAAGAAAACAAGTTTAGGGCTCCCACTATTTCTACATCATGATGAGTTGTATAATTATTTCATTATATATTACAATTTAATAATAATAAAATGCACAATAATATAATGTGCTTGAATCATCAGGAAAACACCCTCACCCCACTCCCAGTCCATGGAAAAAATTGTCTTTTATGAAACTAGTCCCTGGTGCTAGAAAGATTAGGGACTGCTGCTTTAGAGAACTTAAAGATTCCCAGCTTAGGAAATGCCTCCTAGGACTCTTTCTAGAAAGATGAGATGCAGAGGGTAGGGGCTATCCCATCTTAACTCCACTGCCTTTCTTTTATTTAATCCTGTGAAGTTAGGGAGACCTAGGCTTTACCCCTTAGAAACACGTAGGCCAGGGTATGCTTATACAAGCTCTAGCAACAGAATTAAAATGTCTCTTATTGTTCCCTGCTTTTTCATCTAGAATGTTAAGAGTACATACTTTAACACCACTGACCCTTCAAATACCTTGTGAGGCAGGATATTTAGGAAATTAGAGCTTGGGGAATGGCGACACTACCCAAAAAATTACTGGCAGGCAATTCTGGGGCAAGTGTCCTGGTTTCCTTCCCTTAGGGCCTCTCCCCACCCAGGGCTATCTCCCTGAAAGACACAGGATTTGGCTGGCTCAAGTGTCCTTTCTGGCTACAGAGAAGTGGCTCACAGGTAATCACTTCCATTCCTTTCTTCCATAGACCTGCCATTTTACTATCTCCAGGATAACAATTAAGCAAAGAGGTATCTATGACTGATTTTGAAAGCAGACAATAAACCACAATTGATCATTAATTTTATTATAAAAGCAATCCATTAGAGAAAGTTCACAATATTCAAAAAAACACATAAAGATGAAAATAATAAGCACTCAGTCATACTTCCAATAATTAGATAAACTCTTCTTAACATTTTGATCTTTATGTTGTATCTGTGTTTTGAGACACAAATACATATATTCATTCCTATTTATGTAAATGCCTAGAAACACACTTTATAAAATTAATAATGTCCTGAAGTATTTTATGCTGCTTTTTTTATTTAGTGTGCTGCATACATGTTTTCCAAAAGAATTAAATTTTTTTCTTGAGAAAAAGTGGGGTAAAAGTGCTTCCCAGTATTTACATCTCTTTCCTTCATTCTACCAGGGTACTCTGAATTTGAAGTAGGCACTTGGGACCCTGATGTGTTGGGACAGCTGAATGCATGATTATGGATGTAGGTCCACCCCCTGAACCACTCCTGAGACCTCAGAAAATCCACTAATCTTTTGTGTCATGGTTTCCCTAAGAAATGGGACTCTGTAGATGTGTTCTCAGGCTAGAAGAAATGTAAAAATAAACAGGACCTTAAAGTAAATTGTTAAGGGATAGCTTCAAGGTTGTACACTCCAAAAATACGTAGTAATACTAATTAACTTGTTTGGTCCTCACATGGGGCTGCTGGGGAGATCTTCTATTTGTTCTATCTCTTTGATAGAAAAATTACTCTCCTGACACTTAAACAAAACTTGTACCATCATTGATTGAAAATTAAGTTAAAATAACATTTTTTATTTTTGAGATGGAGTTTCGCTCTTGTTGCCCAAGCTGGAGCACAGTAGTGCACTCTTGGCTCACTGCAACCTCTGCCTCCCAGGTTCAAGCGATTCTCCTGCCTCAGCCTCCTGAGTAGCTGGGATTATAGGTGTGCACCACCACACCCGGCTAATTTTTGGATTTTTAGTAGAGACGGAGTTTCACCACATTGAGCAGACTGGTTTCGAACTCCTGACCTCAAGTGATCCACTTGCCTCAGCCTCCCAAAGTGCTGATATTACAGGGCTCAGCCACCATGCCCAGCCTAAAATAATATTTATTGCATGCTTTATATCCATACTTTCAACTATGAATTCAGACATTTATTGAATGTCAAACACCTGCTGACACTTATCCATATATTGTTCCTTTTAACTCTTCCAAAACACCGTCTGAAATATTATTAATATTGGCATTGTTTTTATTATTAATGCTCCTATTAAAATATTTTGAAATAATTATAGATTCACAGGAAGTTACTAAAATAGTATGTAGATTTCAGAATATGCTTCACCCAATTTTCTCTATGGTGGATGTCTTCCTTTTATTTTTCTGTTTGTTTGTCTGTTTGTTAATACACAAGGAACTGAAACTCTGAATAGCTACATAGTTTGCCAACTTCCAGCTAGAGGGGGTGGAGACTGGGGTCAAACTGGGTCCATCTGACTCCAAAGTATAATCTCCCTCCCCTGGCTTTTGGCACATGGGAAGGTGTAACTGATGAGTGAGAGACCAGCTGGAGTTTGGAATCTCTTCTGGGACGGTGAGTTCCAGTCTGTCATTTCCCACATCCCAATCGGCCTCAGGAAGCCACTGATGTAGCAATGAGTCCTCCAGTAGTTTTATGCTCAGCTTGGAGAAGAGCTTCAGTTGACTTACTTAGACCATAGGTAAGAACAAAAGTAGAAGCTCCTGACTGCTGGAGCTCTTTTTGCTGGCACCAAGCTCTGTTCTTACAAAGAACAGAGTGGAGCTGGAGGAGACCCTATAAATATGCAAATGCAGGGAAATCTTGCACCAGGTCATTGACTGCCTAGATGGGACGAAAGGGAAGGCACATTACTGCAGGTAGCCAGCTCCAAGAAATCTCCACATTTCTGAGAATCTCTGAGTAGTTAGTGATTGTAAATAAAGAAGCCAAAGACAGCCAATTTCATTTTCAGGGTTTTGGATTACTCTGTCAGAAATGCATATATAAGCATATGCATTCAATAATAATCCTAATATAGTAAGAAGCTTTCCACTGGCTTCTCTCTTGCCTTTTTTTTTTCTCCCTTTGAATTGATATCTCTCAAAGCCTTAAGTCAAACTGTGTTTTATTAAGAGAATGGGTTATTTGAGATATGGTCGTGACATTCACCAGGCTGAGCCTAGCTGTCGTTCTGCCAAGATCCTTCATGCTGAATCTGGATTTCAGTAAAGAGAGAGCCATGCTTTGCTCAGTTTTTCTTGGCTTGGATGATTCTGCTCAGTTCCTACCCAAGTGGCAGGCGCTTTTGCCAAGAGCAGGATGATTTCCTGGCCCCTGGGACAGTGTCTGTTGATAGTGTGGGTGGTTCACAGAAGCTAGATGCATCCAACCACATGAGCTCGGCCTTTCTCTTCATGAATGTGATTCTAGAAAATCCTACCATTGCTACTGGGACTGCCACGAGAGGGGACAAAGGGCTGCAGGCACCTTGGAATTAGACATGGCCAAGAAACTAAAGAGGGCAGAAGCTCTTGGAATATGAGATCCTTGGCAACTTGAACTGAATCCTTAAATTCACTCCATGCTTTTTTTCTTTTTGAGACAGAGTCATGCTCTGTTGCTCAGGCTGGCATGCAATGGCACAATCTCAGCTCACTGCAACCTCTGCCTCCCAGGTTCAAGTGATTCTCTTGCTCAGCCTCCTGAGTGGCTGGGATTACAGGTGCACACCACCATGCCTGGCTAATTTTTTGTATTTTTAGTAGAGATGGGGTTTTGCCATGTTGGCCAGGCTGGTCGTGAACTCCTGGCCTCAAGTGATCCAGCCACCCCGGCCTCCCAGAGTGCTGGGATTACAGATGTGAGCCACCATGCCCAGCCACTCCATGCTTTAAAACCATCACCCTCTTGTCTGTTGGTCTTGAACCAACATGTTGCCAGTACCATCTTACGAAAAGACCTTTCTCAGTACCTCTTCCAGATTTCCTGACAATATTCACTTCTTCAAACTGAAGTGGACTTCCTACACGTCACCACCCCACACCCTCCCAAGCTTCCCTAAGAAGTGGTTTTAATGATTGTAAGGTGATGGGGTGGAAGGCCCCCAGATCTCCTATATTGTAAGGTCACCAAATGTTGGCATATGAAAAGGAATGTGGTAGAAATTTTGTCTCTTTCTTTTCTTTAGTGGGAATTTATCCTCTGGGCCCATAGGAAGAAAAATAGTATTTTCTAGCTCTTCTGACTTGAGATGCCAGGAAGCTGAGTGATTTTTGTCGTTTGGGGAGTCGATTGCTTTCTTTTTGAGGTTATTTAGATTCACTTAAGCAAGGTAAGAAGGAAAGCTTAGAGCTATATTTGGAGACAATGAAGGAGATGAAACCCTATATCAAAGAAAACAGGCAGCACTGATATTTTGTGGCCAATTGTAATTTGGGGAAAACTTCAGGGGACCAAGACCAATCTAGAACAGATCCAAAAATGTGGTCTGTCCCTGGAAATAGGCAAGTTCACTAAACCACAAATGACACACAGCTATATCCAAATGAATGGAGCTCTAAAGCCAGGTTCGCCACAGCACTGATGTGTTGGAGTTAGTTTGAAGCAGCTCCCAAGAGCCCCCTGTCAAATTTTCAGAAATTCTATGAGTCATTATTAAAAACAGCCATTATTAAAAACTAAATTATATAACCTTACAATCAAATCAATTCTATTTAAAACTAAAATTCCCCCTTTCTATTTTTATTTGTAAAAGTAGAACATAGTTATTTTACTACCTTCTACTATTATCTATATCTTGTTATTATTTGCATGTGTCGTAATATCCAATGTATCCCATGCATCTCTTCCAAACTCCACGTTTGGTGACTTCAAAAGTGGCTTGAAATTGTCCGTGGTGGGAGTATTTACACCACAGAAATGGGCAAATGCTACGGATCAGGGTTCCCCCTTACCACAATGTTTTGTTGTTGTTGTTGTTGTGGTGGTGGTGTTGTTTTTTGCCCAGGAAAGCCTGTTGTAAAACATTTACCAGCATACCATTAACCTATAAGACCCATCTCCTGATAGTAAAAACCAGGTGCTAGACTTCCAGAATCAGGGAGACACGTCTATGCATATCGTCTAGGGAAGTGGTCCCTAACCCCCAGCCACTGACCTGTAAGGAACCGGGCTGCGCAGCAGGTAAGCAGCAGCAAAGCTTCACCTGTATATAGAGCCATTCCCCATCACTCCCATTACCACCAGAGCTCTGCCTCCCATCAAATCAGCAGCGGCATCAGATGCTCATAGGCGCACGAACCCTGTTGTGAACTATACATGCGAGGGATCTAGGTTGTGATCTCGTTATGAGAAGCTAACTAATGCCTGATAATCTGAAGTGGAATAGTTTCATCCTGAAATCCTCCCCTCAACACCCATCCAGGGAAAAATTGTCTTCTACGAAACTGGTTCCTGGTGCCAAAAAGGTTGGGGACCACTGGTCTAGCACCATTCCCCAGAACCTACAGTTAGTGTGAATCTCTTCACATTTGAAACAAGAGGCGGGAAGATTCATGGGGGTCCATGGGAACTGAATGATGTTAATTCATATCATTTCACTTTATTCTTACTTGTAAATTAAGAGCCTTTCCTGTCGCTTACCGTCTGTCATATGGAAGGTGGACAGGTTAAGGTAAGGAAGCTGATGTCCTCACATCTCCAAGAATCTTCTCTTAAGGCTTCTGGGACTTCAACTTATAGCGCAGGGATGTTAGTAACTGTATTCTTTCTCCCAAATTCCTGCCTCTTTCTTGGTACATAGAACTCTTCATGAAACCTGAAGTTACTGCTAGAAAGGACATCTTCCCCTTAATATAATGGTTTTGTGACAAATATATTACATTTTCCTAGATCGTCATTTGTAGGTATAATCATTACATGAAAAATAAAGAAAAAAACATCTCAGCAGGCTTTAAACACCAGGTGTGTTTTTGTTTAAATGAAGGGGATTCAAATGTACATCATTAAAAACCATTAGCAATAAAAAGTAGCAGCCTACATTAAAGGATTAATTTTTCCTCTTGAAGGGGATCTTAAAGGTTTAAGATGGCTTACTCTTTTTCCTCTCTCTCTAGAATAATGTAGTTGTGCTTTATTTTGCTTGCCCTTCTAAATTGATCAAATTGCTGTCAATATTTGGAAGAAGAATTAGAAAAAAAGTTCAACATACTATGTTAGATCCTCCAGGAACAAGACCATTCTGTCCCCTCTGAGCGCATGGCCGTGGACAGAGTCGTATTTTAATTTCTGTTGTCTTGCCAAGTCAGAAAGGGATTCACTGTTCTCAAGGTCTCTGGACTATCACTTTACCCAAAACATCCATCCCAGGCATTGGGGGAGGCAGAGAAGCTCTGCATAGCTATTTATTTTAAGTGCCTGATTAAAATTTCATGAAAACAGGAAGTCAGGGGAAAAGAATAGATCGCAAGAGCGATGAAATCCGGGGCTTTGTAATTTTTAGCTCACAGGGAAAAAAAAAAGCGTTAAATCGTAAGGAAGGTATATTTTCAGAATCGTGCTGTGGCCACTAATGGCGTATTTTGTCACTGGCTGGGGAGCTGGTGGACTAAGAATGGGTCCAATTTTTTAAATCTTATTACACAGTTTTGCACTCATTTAGAAATTGTCACCTTAAAGTAACCTAATGCTGCTCTACTTAAAGCAAACCTCACGTGGCTGTATCTGTGTGCGTGTTGGCCACATTGTCTCCTATTTAAGCAGATATAAATGTTGTCCTGACACAGTTGAACAGCACAGAATCTGTCTGCCCCATAAGTTGATGTTGCCTAAGAACTTAATCTTATCTAATTCCCATATCCAATGGGATAAAGAATTTTGGGGAAAGAAAGTAATGACATATTTTATTGCTAGACGATAACAGAATGATTTCTATATTTGGTCAATGAAAAATAATGTGTTTCTCCAAAGAAGTAGCTGTCGAGGAAAACCAGAATTCTAAATGAAACAAAACAAGAAACACACACTCAAGCTAAAATTTATAATGCAACCAAGTGCAATGATGGAGGAACTTATGAAGGGTAAAACACTCTTGTTCTACTGCTGTTCCTAGAAACCTCAAATCGCTGATGAATGTTGGATAGCCAACCTTAACCTCTGGGATCTCATGCTGAGCTCCCATTTGGCTGACCAGACAGGAATAATTGCAACAGGCTAATGGCTAGATAAGTTTCATTTGCCAGTTGCAAATAAATCCCCATCTACAAAACCCAGCCTCAAAGTCCAATCCCAGAGGAAGGCGTAATCCTTGAGAGAGATGGGTCAGAGTGGAGCAGGCAATCTGAGCAAGAAGGTATTGCATAGCCCCCAGCTAATGCAGCAAATTAACTCCCCCTGTGGAAGGGTTAAGTCTTTTAGATCTCTTTCCAGGCCTCCCGCTCTCCCGTTGAAACTGACCTGAACAGGGATCAGAGGGTTTATCAAAGAGGAAAAGCAACTGGGGATACTGATGGGCGCAGTTGGATGCCTGTGAGTCCCTTCAAAACTCCTCAAATCCCCCAGGGCCTGAGTAGGCTTGAGTATCCGGGGAAACCCAGATATCTCCAAGAGAGATGTGTGTGTCTATTTATACTGGATGGCTTGGGATCATTTCATGCCGATGATGACAGGATCATGGCGACTATATTATTCCAAGATAGTGGGGAAGAAAAGAAATAAGCCACAATAAACTTTGCAGATTTCCTCTACATTGAAAGAGTTATCATCTAATTCAGGCTGTTATTGACCTAATGAATTCATTTCTGTGGAACTGAGTCCGTCCATAGGTTTTGCTGGATGATGGTGTGCACGATTTTAGGACTTACCACTTGAAGGATGTATGGCATTGCATGAGTTATTTAATCTCTGCACCTCAGTTTCCCCTTCTGTAAAATGGAGCTTCTAACATTAGTTAAGGTCACTACTCCCCACCTTTATGACCACTGTCTCCAGAATCAGCTTATCTCGCCTTGTAATTCTTTGTGTATTCATCTGTCTTCCTCACTAAACTCTTGAGGCAGCCAGCATCTCTCATTCCCCAGTCCAGTTGTATCACTCAGCAAAGTGTCTGGCTGCCGTTCGTGTGCAGCGGTAAATATTTTAGAATGAATGAATAAATGAATGAACCCATGCTTATAGATTGTTATGAAAATAGAAATAAGTAACATATGTGAAAGTTATTTTAAGGCTTCTAGAGCTTCAACATAACCTCATTTCCTATACTGAAGTCTGGTCTAGTGCGTAGAAAAGTCCTCTGTAGTCTCCCTCCCTTCAGTGGGAGAAGAATCCACTCTACTCACCGTAGAGAATTAGTCACAGAAGGATATGCCCTCCTTTGCTATGGCGGAGAATTCCTCTTAGAACAATCATGGCTAGAAGATGAGTCAAATAGATGCCCCTTTGGTTTCACTACATGGAAATTCTTATGCTTTAATATAACGGTATCTGCTATCAAACAGTATTGACCAATGGATCAGAAAAAGCTCAAGACAGAAAAACAGTTAGATGCCAGGAGAGAAATACCGAGGGGGTAAAATTTTTATTATGACTCTCATGCTATTATCATGAAGTAAATCCTCAAAATTCTCTTTCTGTCATTCTGCCTTTCTCCCTGTGCTGAGTAAGATTTTGAGGTGGAAAGACATCATGTCTCCCCTCTGGAATTTGAAATCTAAGCATGATGCTCTCAGGGATGTGCCAGCACTCTGAGTTCTCCAACTGCATGGTATTCATGAAGCAAGTTTCTCCAAGGAGCTCTGAGCATTTACAGCCTTAATCCAATTCAGCCTTAAAACATTCGTGACATTAAATGACTTTTGCCCAAAGCCCCAGCAAGCAAGCCATCGTTGGATTGATCTCAATCCAGGAAGTCTCTTTTATTTAATCATGGGCTTCTCTGTACTCCCAGAGCACTTTACTGGGATCCTGCATGCAACATTCAGGTTGCTTTGCCTTCAGATGCATGAATTGTGTGTGCATTTGTCTCCCTGGCTTAAGTGTAAACTCCCAAAGAGCAGGGCAAAATTAGGAAGGCTGTTGACACGCCAACCTGTGCCAGCCACAGGATAGTCACTCTATGTCTATTGAACTGATCAGTTGTATTTTTTATTGATAGTTATTCCTTCAACTTGTGCACACAAGTGATGAGGACACTGCAAACACAGCTCCTTTAGCAGCTCTGTTGCAGGGGTGGCGGGTTCGTGGTGCAGATACAGGCCACCATTTGCAGGCTGGTTTCTCATCTGTGTCATGGAGTCACTGAGGAAATGCCTTGCGTAGGCAGGAAGACTCATGTAAAAAGAGAAATGCAGCATCTATCCTAGGGGAGCTGAGAGCTCAGTGGAGATCAAACAGCACTGGAACAGTGGACAGTCTGGGCTGAAATCTCCTTGATCTCAACCCAGGCTCTACTTCTAAGTAGCTGTGTGTTCTTGAGCAAGATGCTCAACCTCTCTGAATCTCATGGTTTCTCTGTCCACCCCAGGATGCTGTCTCTATCCCCCTACACACCTGAGATTGTCTGCCTGTGTGCTTGCTGCACTCTGAGCTGACACCTCTCTCTTCACAGTGACTCCATTTTCTTGCAATTGCCATTTTCCATGGCTGTTTCCTCAATGAGAAGTTGATCTCCTTGGAGGCAGGGACTACATTTTATTTATCTTTATTTCCCCAGAGCCCAGCATTGTTTCTGGAAAATTAAGATGATGATTCTAATATTTATCACATAGGATTCTAACATTTATCACATAGGATTGTGAGATAGAAATATATTTATTAAAGCGCTTAGTGTGGTGTCTTTTTCGCATAGAAAGCACACATTATAATTTATTCAGGAACCATTTGAAATGAGCTGTCCTATTGAAATCAGTGGTATTACCCCACTTTATAGATGGGAAAACTGAGTCTCAGAGACAAAAGCAAATGGGAGGTTCTTGCACTGGAAAGACATGGCTGCATGATGCATGGACTTTGTTGGTGGTGAGTTTGCAGCTGGTGAGAGAATTTTTTCTTCTAAGAGACATTGACTAAGTAGAAGGAGGAGGGTCTTGTTTGGGGAGACGGGGAAACCACTGGCTGGAAGCCTTCAGCCCTAGAATTCCAGAGTCCACCACAGGAAGAACCCAGAGATCCTGTAGGAAATGTGTCCTGAGGATTAATGGTGAGCTGAATGCTGAGTGCGAACATTTCCCTTTCCTCATCTGCATTTGGGAGATCTTTATTTTTCCTTTTTAAAGATCAATGTGCTATATTTCTTTTTTCTGAAGGAACATCCATTAAACCAACAGCGGTTGAAACTGAGGACAATTCCCCATCATGTAATTAACCCCCTTGGGGTGCCATTAAGATCCAATGATATGTCGTGATTCTATTAATGAAAAGTAAATAGGGAAAGTGTGTACTGTGGAGCTTGGGTTTAGAATTCCCAGTCACTTGAGCACAAGATATTCACCTTAGCTGCCTGTGCTCCTTGCCTTCCTGAACAACGTCTAAGCACTTTCAATGCTTTCTTGCTTTCATTCATTATTTTACTGAATTCTCCAGGAATGTATAATACAGTGGTTAGGAAAAAAATTCTAACCTAGCCAGGTTCCAACATTACTAATGGAATGGTCTTGGGCGAGTTACTTGAACTCTCTGAACCTCAGTTTATTCATCTAAAATATGGTGATGGTAACACCTTCTTTCTAGGGGTGTTGTAGGAAGGAAGTAGGATAAGCAAATGAAGCACGTAGCAGGGTCCTAGGCACATGGTGAATACTCTTCCAATACCAGGCATTGTTCATCAGGAGCAATAACAACCTTCCCAGCAGTTGGGTGCCCTGGGTGTCCTGCTCTTACTTTCAGGTGCAGAAATACACTCCAGCAGGTAGATGAATGTGGCCCAAGACCAACCAAGCACAGGGTTAGGACAGAAACCAGATCTGATCAGCCCCAAAAGCCAGTGTTCTTTTTTTTTTCACTGTAGCACTGCCAGAACGGCATTTGCTTTCAAGTTGGACACCAATTTGTTGTGGGGACACCAACTAGACAGTAAATAAGAGAAGCCATATTTATTTGTGTACTACTTATCCAGATTTCAGAACCCTGTGAGATGCGCGCGCGTGCACACACACGCACAGAGAAGAGAGGCTAGGGTGTGGGGGATGAGGTTAGGGACCACAAGAGCCCTTTGTGTGCCCTGGGGCTGGCTCCTGGTGATGAGAAGGAGCTCATGGCTGCAGAGGAGATGGGAAATGTATGTAGTAGGGAAGGAAGGCCAGACACTGAAGGGTTTCTTAGGCAGCGGTGAGAACTTCACCATTTTACTTTATGGAAGGATTGAAGGGCTCGAACCAGGTTTGCCAATTGATCTGAATTATAAACGATGGCCCCAGCTGCTAGGTAGAGTTGGCATTGGAAGATGCGAGTAGTTGGCAAGAGGGGACGTCAGAAGCGGAGTTAGCAGGCGCCTGCTGAATGGTTGAGCCATGCATATTCAGAACTCAGAAGAGGCCCTAGTCTTTGCAATACCTATGTGAACCTTTTGACCCAAAGTGTGGCAGCAAAGTGTGGAGTAAATACTCAATGCAGTTTCGGCATCCCCTCCTGCCCAACTCTGCCTACACAGACAAGGTTCCCTTCCAGAGGGAGAAGGTCTTGCATTGACAAACATGCACTGTCCCGGATGGAGGACACAAGGCCGTGCCAGGAGGGCCAAGGCAGGATGGGCGAACAGTCAACAGGGTCCAGGGCTCTACTGTCTTTCCCCACATGGTGACAGATCACAGGACCACAGCTGGCTACCTGTGCTGTGAACACAGGGTTCAGAGGGAACTCCGCATCACACCGGTCCGTGAGTTAGGACAGGAAGTGCAAACCAGTACAATTACAGCAGTGAAAACCACAGGCAGGATACTTGGGTATACCAGAGCAGTGTCGCCTGGCTTGGACTCCTGCCAGGCCACCCGGGCTACAGTCCCTTCTGGTCTCCAAGGGCCAGCGGATGGTTAGCGATGACAAGTGATAAGGAACTGGGTTTTGTATTGCAGCAGAAAGGGAGGAACAGAGTGTAGTAAGGGAGGCCAAAGCGTGCTGCGTCACTCCTGAAGGTGGTAACTGAGGGCTCCTGGGAACAGCTCTCCCTGGAAACATGGTCTGGGTTAGAGACTCCCCATAGCATCCTATTTAGACAAAGCAAGAGGCAGACCCTATATGTTTTTTCCACCATGGGCAGAGCTGACCTAACCTCCAGGAGCTACAATTGCATGCCACGGCTTTCTTCATAGCTGGAATGCATCATACCACATCTCATGGAGTTCCATTATCTTTGGAGATCTCTCAGGAGGTCACATGGCTATTTCTGGGTTTCATGAGCTCAGAGTAACAGAGCTGCAGGTTTGGGGGCTTGGACAAGTCAGTGAACCTCTCTGGTTCTCCATGTACAAAGGAGAGGATCTCTGCCACAGAGATGTTGTGAGGATCAACCAAGAAAATAGGCATGAAGAACTTTGGAAAGTGAAATATAATTGCAAGGCATTAGTAATATTATTACACTAAGACATGTGATAGATACATGGCTCTTCCATTCCTAGGAGCTTATGGTTCTTATGTAAGTAATAGAGTTAATAAAGACTTATAAAGCTTATTTACTTACAGTTTCACTCTTGTCGCCCAGACTGGAGTGCAGTGGCGTGATCTTGGCTCACGGCAACCTCCGCCTCCTGGGTTCAAGCGATTCTCCTGCCTCAGCCTCCCGAATAGCTGGGATTACGGGCATGCGCTACCACATCCAGCTAATTTTTGTATTTTTAGTAGGGATGGGGTTTCTCCATGTTGGTCAGGCTGGTCTTGAACCTCTAACCTCAGGTATAAAGCACTTATTATATGCCAGGCATGGTTTTCAGTGTTTTATATATATTAATTTTATCCTCACAATAACTTTACTATGTAAAGTATTATCAGCATTTCACAGATGTGGAAACTGAGGCACCACGGGGCCAAGTAACTTTCCCAAAGTCAGGCAGCTGGTCAGAGTTGGTGCTAGGATCATATCCAAAGCAGCTGGCTGCGGAGCCTGTGTTTCCCTACCACTCCTCCACATAGCCTGTTGAGTGAGGAGATCTACCAGTGGTTTTCAGGATTCCCCATGAGAGTTCTGCAAGATGTATCTGTCTAGGTTCAAAGCTTGTGTTGTTAGTGACTTCTCCAGCCAGCCAGGGAGCTCACTGATGAGATGCCCAGAGAAGGACACCAAAATTCCCAGGCAAGCCATTGAATGGCTTCCCAAGGAGCAGGCAAGATGTCCTTGCCAGTGTCAAGCACTGGCACAGGTTCTGGGGTCATGTTCCTTGGGTGAAACCTCAGGTCCCCCACTTTCCAGCAATGTGACATTGGGCAAATGATTTATCCTTTCAAGGTATCTACTTCTTCCCCTGCCAAATGGGAGATATTGTGGGCTGTGTCATAGCATGGTTGAGAGAATGCAATAAACTTTGTCTACAAAGCTTAGTAGGATGCCTGGCATCAAGTGAATGCTAATCCATTTTCATATATGTGATTGACTAGTAGCACAGTGAGGGGGACACAGGTGGTGGCTTTTGATGCTTTGAGGAAAGCAGCTACTGTTGAGTTCCCAGACAATAGAAGCAGAGCTGTAGGTCTTGGCAAAAAGACCCTGCCCTTGGTCCACTCTTGTGGGTATGTCTTCAGAGCTCCAACTTTCTAGTTAAAGGCTGACTGGGCAAGGAGCCTGTAATTCACGCCTGTAATTCCAGCACTTTGGGAGGCCGAGGCGGGTGGATCACTTGAGGTCAGAAGTTTGAGACCAGCCTGGCCAACATGGTGAAACCGTGTCTCTACTAAAAATACAAAAATGAACCGGAATGATGGCAGGTGCCTGTAATCCCTGCGATTTGGGAGGCTGAGGCAGGAGAATCGCTTGAACCCAGGAGGCAGAGATTGCAGTGAGCCAAGATCCTGACATCGCACTCCAGCCTGGGAAACAGAGCAAGACTCCATCTCAAAAAAAAAGAAAAAGACTAAACAGTCCAGTCCACTCAAAACCCCACGCTGGGAAAGGGGCTGCAAGACTTGGGGATTAACTGGATTTGAAAGGCTGGAGTGATCACTTAATTGAACTTTATTTGTTGTTTAAATTATTTAGAATATGTTTGCTGCCAGGATACTCTGGGTAAGCAGCCCAAGTTAAGAAAATAAATACGTAATTAAGTGGAACAGAGCAATGACAAAGTGTGTGAGCAGCCATCGGCATGTATGTCTGTCTCATTATTAGGCAATCATTTGTCTCCAGATGTTTCCCACATCAGTACTCTCTGGTACTGCTAGACTGAAGCCAGGTGGGAATGGTTGCTCTTTGGGCTTTTTCCTCTAACAGAGGAAATCAGGCCCAGGTAGGCACAGAGCCAAGGAACCAAGATTAGAACTCAGACCATGGTGGTGATAGAATCTACAGTATAGACTAAATGATAAACACCTGGCTGGTACCAGCTGATGCCTGATAGCTAAACCAGACCGCCAAGACGAAAGAGCAGTGTTCCATGGCCCTTGAGAAAAAAGATTTAAAAACTGGGAGTTCCATTCACAGCATCCTAGAAGATTCAGTGCAGAAGCTGCCTTAGAAAGCCTCTGGTTCAGAGGTTCTCAACCTTTTCCTAGCCAGGCAAAACTTTGTTTAAAGAAATCATATGAAAAAGCAGCAACAGGGCAGTTGAAGGTCTAGCTGCTTTAAGATTAAGAAAGGAACTTGGCCATGAGACTTTAGCTCTCTCTTTTCTTGTTCTTGAGTAGATTCCATGGAACCTCCGGAGCTCCAGGCTCCACAGTCTGGGAAACACCAGATAGTGGAGACGGTCTTGGAAAATGAGCCCAGGGCTTGAATCACTTTTCTCGTTTACCAAATGGTAATAATAAAATTGCCATCTTCATAGGCACATTTCATAAGCACATCACAGATGAGTTAATCCACAGGAAGGGATTAGCATTGTCTAGCACAGAGTAAACATTTGATAAATGTCAACTAAAATCATCATGTATTAGATTAATTATCACTACATCTATTACTAGCTTTGGGACCTTAGACAATTTACTTAAAATCTCTGAGCCTCATTCATTCTCCCTGTGGCCTGCGATAATACTACTTACTTTGCCTTGTTCTAAAGAAATTTTAAACAAAGAAGGTTTGTAAATCACTTATCATAGCACCCAGCAGTTTTCCCCTTTGCCATGGGAACTTGAGCTAAAGCTGATATTCCTTCTAGGCATCCTTAGAACAGAATAGGTGACAACTCTTAAATTTTAAAATTTAAGTCTTGGGGTAATTTATTCATTCAGTAACATTGTAAAAACAATAGCTCTAAATCCCGATGCTGGACCCTCAGTGAACATCTCTTTTTTTGTGATGGGCCCAGCTTGGCCTTGTTTGAGGGTCTTACTTCTATGTGCTTCTTAGGCAGGGAAGGTCCCAGCAGCTCTGCCTTGCTGGCTTTCAGCCCCAGAATCGAATACAGGTGGGAGTAGAGGAGAATTGCTGGAGAGCTGGGATCATGAGATTGGGGTCACTTGAGCCAGGAACTTCATCTCTCTGGTCCTCACTTACCTTAGCTTGAGGCACAGTTTAAAAAAAAAAGACTTAATTTTTGTCCAAGTAACACGTGTGGTGTGGGTCAGCAAGATGGGCTGCGCCCATTATCACTGTCACTCAGACCCGTATGATGGAGGCTCCATCTCAACCCATGTTTCTGTGATCACTGAAGCTGATGGAATGTGGTGAGAATCAAACACTGGATCTTAGACCTCCTTCCTGGAGGCAACTTATATGACTACCACTCACATCTCTGCCTGGCCAAGGCAGGTCTCATGTTCATGCCCAAGTGTAGCAAGGGCAGACAGCATGGCCCAACCTCTTATCTGGGAGGAGGAGAGCTGTAAATACAGATTCTTCTCAACTTAAGATGGGGCTATAGCTTGATAAACCATGCACTGAAAATGTCATTAGTAAAAATACATTTAATCCACCTAACCTACCAAGCATCCTAGCCTAGCCTCGCCTACTTGAAATATGCTCAGAACACTTACATTAGCCTGCAGTTGGGCGAAATCATCAAATGCAAAGTCTGTTTTATAATAAAGTGTTGAATAAATAATGAAATTCATTGACTACTGTACTGAAAGTGAAAAACAGAATGGTTATATGTGTATTCCAAGTGCAGTTTCTACTGAATGTGTGTCACTTTCACACCATTGTAAAGTTAAAAATTCCATAAGTGGAACCATCAAAAGTTGGGCACCATCTGTATTTCAATGAATGGCACTAATCGCCAGCATAGACAATTATCAGGGACTACTAGGAGTAAGAGTCAGCAGCGCTGAAGTCTAAGTGGATGACAATGACAACAGCAACAAATAAGAGGTGCCATTTATTTAACACAGTGAACTCTGTGTCAGGCCATAATGCTACCTGTGTCATCTCATTGATCCTTACACCTGAATGAGGTATGCACTTTTTCTGTCCCCCATTTACAAAGGTGTGAGCTGAGACTTGAAGAGATGGAGTCATTGTCAGCCAGTATGAAGCATCTTTCATGCTTGCTTGATCACAGTAATGGTGCAAGTTAGTGAAGGAGACATCAAGTCAGAACCCAGAGAGAGTGCTAGGGTCCTAGGGGAAGGAGAGGGCTTGCGTAGAGAAAAATACCTACTGTAATCATGAGGTCCATTGGAGAGAAAGCCAGGAGAATTTACACCCAAACATACTTTTATCTGGCTTCCAAGCCCCTGTCGGTGAACCTCATTGGCTAAATCCAGCCAGCATCCAGAAAGCAATGGAGTCCCTGATTGATAGAGGCACAATCAATGTGCCCACGACAGCCTCCCAGGGCACAGAGTTGGATAGAAAAGGATGGAGATTGGGTCTGTAGGGATAGATGGGGAATATCCAGAGGAGTTACAGATACTAGTTTCAAACCCAGATTTTTCTGCCGCTACAGCCTAAATTTTCAATCATTCTGCTGGAAGAAAATGGTGGTGTGCGTACCATGCAGGCAAAGGCTTAGGAAAATCAAAGCTCTGGGTCATAAGCTAATATGGTCTTCAGTTCTCAACTGACAAGGAATTTGGGTTGTCCCCCTTTGAAATCATGTGTATGTACTGTATTTGCACCCATTCTATGAATACTTCCATATTATTTGTAGGCAAGCTCATCTTTACAAAGGTATTATTCATGAAACCATACCTGCAAACCACTCTGCCACCAAAACAAAAAACAAACACCTAGCAATCCATTTTTAAAAGAATTCTGCTACACATTTGAATGATAGGTAACTGGAAGTCTGACAAGCTGCGCGTTCAACGTCCCTTCCCAGTGACACCACTATGAATAGACAATGAGAACACATTTGCTTGTCTCCAACAAGCCGGAAGAGCTTATTTCCCCCATGCAATGAAAAGTTGTATGAATTGGGCCAGAAAGCTTGACTGTGATTTATCTGAGAACAACTGTTAAACATTTCAGAAATTAAACTTACTAAAATGTAGGGAAAGGAGGGATAAAACAGACACTGAGAAGACATACTAAATGTTCCTCTTTTGTGGTAAGGGGCGGGGCTGGGAGAAGGTGTTCTTTTTATTGATTCCATTCTTTCCTTTGATGAGGATTTATTGTTGTGCTTTTTACTTGCATGGGAGATATTCAGTGCTGAAAAGACTGGAGTTTTCACATCCAGGAAAGTTTGCATGGGACACAGCCTGCCTGGTGGAAGAGACTCCACTGGGTTGGAAAAGCAGTGTTATTAGCTAGTATAAATGGAACGTGTCCTACTCACCAGGTTCTCAGCTAAGTGCTTTTAATCAGGTATTTCATTTATTCTCCACAACAAGCTCATGAGCTCAATAAGCTCAACAAGCTTATTGTTTCTATTTTACAGATTAGGAAACTGAGGGACAGGGAGATTAAGTAATTTGCCTGAGATCCCACAACCGGTCAAAGGTAAAACTGGAATTCCTATCTCAAGCTGTCTGACTTCAGAAACACTGCTCACAACCCTTTGCTAGATTCCCTCCCATGTATTTGCTTTCAATTGCACAGTAACTTCCAAAATGCTCAGTTTCATTGACTGTCTACTACGCTGCAGGAGCAGCTGAGGAAGTTAGCACATCTATTATCTCAAATCCTCATGACAGCTCCATAAGGTGATTCTCTTTCATTGTTCTCATGCTCCAGTTGGGGAACTTGACACTCTGCGAGGTTTTGTGACATGCTTTCGGCCACATAGCTAATCAGTTGCGGAACCAGAATTCAAAATCATGTTTCCGTGGCTCTAAAACCTGTTCCTTCTACTGCGACAGGCTGCCTCTAAGCTACTGCTGAGTCGAACAGTCAGTATCTGGCTATTGATGCCTGGAGCAAGGCGCTGTCGCCCACGCTTTAGGGCGCTGGTCTATCCTCCACCCTCATGAGGACCAGTGTGAGAGTGTGAGCTTGCACACCCACGTGCACACGTGCATTTATGCTCACAGCATTGCTGCTGGCGCCTACAGGCAACTTTATGTACAGTGGGAAAAAGTGAAAAGGCACTCCCTGTGGGCAGACGCTAGCTCTGTGGTCACATGACTTGAGGAGCAGTCAGCACCTTTGTGTTACAACTCAGCCCCCTTCTCAGGCAGCTTGACGTCCGCAGCCACCTGGATGGATGTGCATGCCTATAAAGGTACGTGTGAAATGCCCTCAGCGCTGTGCCGCCCACGGCCCTGGGTTCCGAGAGACTCATCCCGGAAACACACCTCCATCCATCCTCATCCCTTGGAAGAATGAAATCAATACCAGCAAAGCCACATTTTTTCCTGCCACAAAACCTGACTCGGGCACATCTGTTTCTTTATTACGTGTTTACCATTATTTTCTTCACATTGGAATATGGATGATCTGGGAGCTATTAAACAGTTGTTTTCATAAACGGCACACCCTCACCTTCCCAGGATTCGTAATGAGCTCCCCAACTGCCGAGCAGAAGGAGGTTTCCTCTCAGAAGAGAGTCAGCTCAGATGGTGAACTGGGGATCCAGGTGGAGCCACCATTTCTCCCCTAATAGGACACCTGGAGATGGGCCTGGATTCTGAAACTCAAGCTTGCTTTCCACCTCAAGAGCCCTTGATCACATCTGCTCTATGGAATGTGGAACCCACTGCCCCGCTGGCCTAGGAGTGTACCCCTAACCCCCAAAGCTCACGTGCAGATGGGCAAAGCTGGAAGGTTCATTTTCTTCAACCAGAGACCAGTACCCTGAGCTGTCTTGAAAATGGTCTGGAAACTGGCTTTGTGAAGAAACGTTTGAGAAAGTGAAAGGGGCTCTGCGTTAAGATGAAGAGTCTGGGAGGCCTGGGGAACCTGTACTGAAGGTGAAGCTTTGCCTGTTCTTTGTGCCTCTAGCTTAGATCCAAGGGTAGAGGACAAAGGATCTGTTTTTCAAAATACAGACAGACATTGTCATTCGAAGAGCTGTGGGATTATGAAGCAGGCTGTCTCTGCAGGTAGTGAGTTCTCCGTCACAGGGAATAATCAAAAAGAATCCATAACAGGGAATACTGGATAGGAAGTTCATGCACTGGGTGACAGGTTAGAGAGATCACTTCTCAAGTCTGTTCCCTGAGATGCTGAATATATAACAGAGCAGCAGTCCGACCAAGTGTCAATCTGTGGCTGGTATTTTGCCGCAGCTAATCAAAGTGGCTTATGTTTACAGACCAAAGCAGAGGTAAATATGTAGAACTTGTGACCATGAGCTCTGAAGCTACATGGAGCTGAATTCCAATGTTGGTTCTAGCGTGAGATGTGCGACCCTGGGCACCTTTATTGATTTTCTCTAAGCCTCGGTTTCATCCTCTGTAAGTTGGGACTCACCTATCTCATAGGAAGTTTTGCAGACCCAATGGGCTACTGAATGCCGCTTGGTGAGCAGTCAATAAATGGCAGAGATATATGTATCATACCTACGACAGTAAGTGCCAGGATCAGGCTGCTGGGAAGCCAGTAGCACGCTGCTTGTGCATGTGATCCTGCACACATCTCTCTCCTGGCTCTAAATGCTTTTTATATCTCCCTTATTTTTGAAATTAAAATTTGTTAAATGCAGCAGTGTTTGTATTGTCAATAAAGATGATTAAACTTTCCTGGGTAGTCTGGCCTTTTCAGAAATAAAGACCTGAATTTCTTACTATTTATATTAAAATTTTGGACTATCCTGTAAGTAAAGCATTCCCTCTCTCTCTATTTCTCTCTCTTTTTCTCTCTCTTACATCACATACACACAAATACTAGTATTTTAAAAAATATGATCTCTTGGCTATGAGAATGAGGTATTGGGGGGTATCTTTTCTTTTCCTTTTTTTTTTTTGAAAAGGAAACTCCTTTTTGGGTTTGGCGTGACATTAATAAAAATAATAAAGGAGAAGGTTTGGAGGGAAAAGGTAAATAAGGCAATTCATACATCATCTGCAGGAGACACGGAAGTAAGGCAGAGAAAAATCACCACCCTGCATTGTGCACGGGGAGATTCTCATGAGTCAGCTCATTTGCTGCTTTCTGGCCTCCCAGCTGCCGCTGCTGTGGGGTTGACTGTATCTGCTAGGTGCAGAGGGCCAGGTTTGGAAGCCGCTCATAATTAACTGGGCTTCTTTTCTGCAAACAGTGCTGATAGAGGCATCTCCTTATGTATAGCAACTTAAAATTCAAAAGAATCCCTCTCTGTCCCAACCACACACAGACACACACATGCACACTTGGACAGTGGTGACCTTGGGGACTGCACCTGCATGCAGAAATGACCAGCTATGCAATGTGTGGGGCCCAGCACAAAATAAAAATGTGGAGCTTCTTGTTCAAAAATTATTAAAATGTCAAGACAGCTACAGCAGAGCGTTCGATGTGTACGGGACTTAACCAGTACCATGTCCCCTTTGAGGGCATAGGTCACAGGCCTATGAAGCTGTCCCTATTGTGTGCCTTTTTAGGTCACAAGCCTTGTGGGTATGACAGCAAATAGACCCCAGGGTGGCTTTCCATTGTCCCTTTGATCAGCAGCTGCCTTAAAGGTGAGTACAAATGAAACAGAAGCTTCCATTCTGGAACCCAAACTGTGCCTCCATCCCGGAATGCCTCAAAGGAAGCAGAGACTGTTCTGAAGGGCGGGGTGATAATCCCCAGACTGTGGGGAGATACCACACACCTCAGGACCAGTTAGGAAACCTTATTAAAACCTCAGAATTAGACAGCTTTACAAGCAGAGGATTCTCGAGAAATAATCTCTCTTCTAGTGTCCTCATTTTCCAAATGTGAGCAATGAAGAAGCCAAGAGGAGGCAAAGATACATTCAGTTAAAATCGTTCATAGTTATTGAACTCTTTGCTGTGGGCCAATGTGCTTCTAAGCACTATATTTGCATTTAACTCCCAATCCATACAGGGGATAAACACAGTTGTTATACCCATTTTATGGAGGAAGAAACTGAGGTATAAAGTTCGGTAGCTGTCCTGCCATCACCGAGCTAGTAAATGGCAGAGCTTCTTACAAACCTGATTCCAGAGACTTTGTAACTGTTCTGCCATGTCCAAAGCGATTTAGGAAGAGTGCCTGCTTCCTACGGCAAAGTCGGGATACCCTCCCCTATCCTTCAGCTGCGAGTCCCTTCCCTGGGGTTTTCTGATATTCTCTTTCAACCCAGTTGCTCCACGAATTCTGGATGTGGCTCTCTCTGCCAAGTGAATTCTCACCAGTAGACACAGAAGAGGCATTGATAAGAAAAGACTCATCAGAGCCTAAGAAACAAAATAAGTTTGGTGCTTTTGTGGATGACAGTGGAGTGATATCAAAACCAGGCCTAAAAAAGCGCACATCCCCAGAGAAAATGAGGGCAAGGCAATGCCATGCCAGGCCCTGGGCCCCCACTGCGAATGAATTACACACTCAGGCCAAGGTAACGCAGGCCTTGGCCAATATCCCCAGGTCTTTCCTGCCCTGTGCTGGCCCAGACCCGGCCCTCTCCAGCCAGGAATGGGAAGGTGGGTGGGAGGCAGGAGAGGTCCGCATCAGAGCTGGTCTCAGAGCCCCAGCAGGGCCTCGTGTTCCATCCAGCAAGGGCCCCGCTGCCAACATGCTTGCCAGCCAAGCTGTGTAAACATTCGGGCTCTTCTGGCCAAAGCTGACGGCAGAGAGGGAAGAGACAAAGGCTTCTCCTCCCAGGACTGGATGGGGGGAATGTGCCCCGCTTCTTGTGGCTTCCTCCCTCACTGCCGCCTCCTCCCTGGGCCGTCCATCACAACCGGGGCCTGGAGGGCTTTCTTAGAGACCAGCGTGGTTCACGTCTCCACTTCCCCTTTGCAAAGAGGAGTCCTATTTTTATTCTGCTTCTGCTTAGAACGCCAAGGGTTTGCTACCACGCCTCGGAGATGGTTTCACCAAGGCAGCAAAAAAGTCAAGTAACTTCAGCAGTGCAACCCAAGTGCGTCCGGGATAAAAGCCCCGAAGGGGACAAATAGGGACATAAATGTCAAGGCTACAATAGTAGCTATCATGAATTTTAGTTATTATTTTTTAATTGAAGTGAAGTTCACTTAACATAATTATCTGGTTTAAAGTACACAATTTGTTGGCCTTTAGCACTTTCAGTGTCAGGCAGCCATCACCCCTGTGTAGTTTCAAAACATTTCCCCCCATTCCAAAGGAAGCCTCATGCCTGTTAAGAGTCACGCCCCATTCCCTCTCCCCCAGCCTTGGCAACCGTTAATCTACTTTCTGTCTCTCTGGATTTGCCTCTTCTCAGCATTTCAGATAAATGGAAACCTACAAGACATACTCTTTCTGGTGTGTCTTCTTTCACTTACCATAATGTTTTCAAGGTCCATGCAAGTTTTTGGTTTTTGTGCAAGATTTTGCTTTATGTAGTCTGTGCTGTATGTAATTTACTTTAAGTCACTAAAGGGTAGGAAAGTGGGCTCTGGTGGGATGGCAGCTGCCGAGCCCTGGCTGGAAAGGGCACATTCAGCCAGAAGAGTTGAGGAGCCTTTGTGTGCAGAGCAAGCTCAAAGAAGTCACTGGAGAGGGAAGCAGAGGCAGTACTGCGAGCAGCGCCTTGGGACTGGCAACAGCAGGAGTTGCTACATTCTAGGCATGAAGGGGCAAGGCTAGGAAGAAGTGACCTCCACGCAGGCGGAGAGAGGCCCATGGAGAAAGCAGTTCAGTGGAGACCCCACAGAGAGGGAGGGAGTCAGGGAAGTGAATACCCAGTTTCACTCTGCTGCCCACCTCCTGCGAGCACTCCCCATTGGCCAAGTCCAACAAGAAGCCAGAAGGCCTGAGGGGTGCTCAGCCAATCCAGACACCACAGCGGCCTCCCTGGGTGAGGAGGAGTTGAGCAAGGGAGCACAGTGGATCTGAAAGGGCAGAATTATCCCCTGCACAGTAGCTCAGGACTGGCACTGAATGACTCCCCACTCTTTCCAAGCGTTGCTCCCATGCTGCGCCTTCTTCCTTCCCCATGGTGGAGACTCTGCTCTTCCAGCCCTTTTTTCTGCTGCAAATCTAGTCCTTATGTCCATCTCTCCTGCTCTGCTCTGATCCACCATCCTCTCATACTGCAGGACTGCAACGATCACCAAGTAGACCCTTTCTCCCACTTAAAAAGAATGAGATTTTCATGAAACTCAAGTCTAATACTTTTAGGTAATAACAATTAGGTATTTTATATATGTTCATAATGGACGCATACAAACCCCAACAGAAGAAAATGCTTATGAGTACTAAAGAAAATGGGGTATTTGGCAACTCTTATTACGGTGACTTACATTTTTATCAGTTTATTTACAGAGATTTCCCAAACATACTGTTCAGTAGAAAAGTAAGATACAAGGGCTGGGCGTGGCTCACGCCTGTAATCCCAGCACTTTGAGAGGCTGAGGTGGGCGAATCACGAGGTCAGGATATCGAGATCATCCTGGCTAACACGATGAAACCCCGTCTCTACTAAAAAAGTACAAAAAAATTAGCAGGGCGTGGTGGCGGGCGCCTGTAGTCCCAGGTACTCGGGAGGCTAAGGCAGGAGAATGGCATGAACCCGGGAGGTGGAGCTTGCAGTGAGCCAAGATCATGCCACTGAATTCCAGCCTTGGTGACAGAGACAGACTCTGTCTTTTAAAAAAAAAAAGAAAAGAAAAAGGATGCAGAGAAGTTAATTAAACATGTAGTTTGTTTTTTAAATAAAACTAGTAGTACACACAAACAGCAGAGGTCGACAGATAGGAAGAAAGATATTATTCTAGATTTTATTTATTAGAGCAATCTTAGGTTCACGGAAGGACTGAGTACAAAGTACCCAAGAGTTTCTATACACCCCTCTAAGTCCAATGCTGGCATTTCTTTGGTTTCAACCCTTATTTATGTCCAATCCCACTGAAAATAAAATCCAAATTTCTTATCGTAGCCTATGGGGTTCTTTCTGACCTGGCCACATCCCGGGTCTCCTCCCCATCTCTCTTCTTCACTCCTTCAGTGGCAGCATCATTTGTTCCCTTGCTGTTTCATCGCCCAATGAGACCCTGAAGAGCTCACACAGACCCATGCCCCTCTAGGTGCTCCATGCACACAGCATGAGTGTTGTCTCAACACAGTTCCATCCAGCCCCTCCCTTGAAAGGTGAAATACGGCCTTTGGGACCTCATCCTGGCCTTCCTCTCTGGCCCCTCTTCTTGGTCCTACACTTCACCGTCCTCTTTTTTATCTACCAGCCCTGGTTTCGGGTCTTCCCTACATTTTCTCTGTGATGTGTGGTTCCAGTTCCCATGCAGAAGAGACTCACCCTTTATGGGTGCTGGGTTGGAGATCTTCAGCTGCTGCTTTTCTTGTCAAAGACGCTAAGAGATACTGGTCATGGGCACAGACTCTGAGGTCGAGCCACTCTCTGTTCAAACCTGAGTCCTTCCCCCAGGAAATAAAAAACTCACAGGCAAGGGAACCCAAGGCCTTGGACTTTGCTGAGCCTCAGCTTCCTTAGCATTAAAATGAGGCTACAGAAGGCATCCATTTCAGACGTATGTCCTGGAAATGGAATGCAAAGAAAGGTCTTAGGACAGTAGCTGGTTACAGAGTAAATATTCAGTCTATTTTACATCTTTAGACTATCATTAATCCAACTCCAAGAAATCTCTTTCTTACTGCATTTTACACTCTGGGGGATCAAATTACACTGCTTAATAGGAGAGCCATCCTTCCTTGTAGCCTAGGAAAAAATGAGGACTTCTCCTCCCTCTTCTTTTCCTCCTCTTTCTTCCTTTTCTCCTTTTCCCTTCTCTTCATTTGCTCCTTCTCTATCTTCTTTCTTTCTTTCTCTTTTCATTTCTCTTCCTTCTATCATTCGTTTTTTGTGTAGGGTGTGCAGATTTTGTCTGTCATGGCACAAGTTCTCCCGCATTCCGGTCACTGCCACGTGAATATCTCTTGCTTCTTTTCTCATGAGTGCATTTTTATCCCCAGCTCCCTATCCCCATGGCCTTCTGGCCTGAGGCCTTCCAGCCCTCCAAGGGATCATTAGGCCACAGGAATGTAAGACGTAGACCCCAGTGGCCTCACCTTATTTGTCTTACTGGCAACCTTGCCAACACTTAACAGCCCTGGTTTACCATCAGGCCCAGAGACCAGTCGTGGCTCCCTCAGTGATGCACCCCTCAGGCCCTAAGGTCTTCACTGTCTCCAGTCCCTGTGCCGTGGGAGTGGCTGTTTATCTTAGTGCTATGCTTTGGACAGGAAGCAAGAGCTTCCGGACATGCTGGTGATCAGAGGACTCTTCCCCTAGGAACAACAGGTCCCCTTTTCTGTGGCCTTTTTATAAATTTCAATCTTCCTCCTTTGACAAACTTCCCCCCTCTCCCGTGACTGAAGCACAAGGACAAACCAGCCTCATAAAATACACAAAACCCTTCAAACTGTCGCCTTGCAGTAGAAAAGCCCTTGTTACTTAGTTGCCCCCTCGCTCTGGAGAGGAACACTGGGGCAGGGAACGACATCCATAATCCGGATTTCCAGATTACACTTTGAATTGTGTTTTTTGGCTGTTTTTCAGAAAAGAAAAATGTCACTGCTTTACAAAATTTTGTGAAGCAGCAATATCTTCCACCTGTTTTCCTCCTACTTGGAATTTTTAGTTTGAAAATTAGTTAATAAAACAACTTACCTTGTAGGTAAGATCTGTGTTTGAAAACGTAGCTGAAGAGAGTGCCGTTCTCAGTCATCCTTAGAGTTTTGTTTTTCTAAAATGTAAAAAACGTTATAAATACTTGCAGATGATCATACTTCAAGAGGGCAAATGTGGCAACCCCCAGACAGAATCGGACACACCTGAGAAAGAGAACAGTAACTCCACACTGTGTGTGTGTGTGTGTGTGTGTGTGTGTGAATGTGTGTTCATACAAGGCATTCATAGAAGTCATAGTCTTGTAGTCAAGGGAAAAGAGATCAGGAAAATGTATATTGTCCCCTTCAAACTCTGGCAAGAAAATACAGAGAACAGCTTCTTGACTCCAGCGTATGAGATTACCAGGTTTGAAGACATAGTTTCATTTTATATCCATCCATCATCCACTCATCCGTCCATCTAGCCATCATCCATCCATCAAACATACATTCATTTATTTATCCATCCATTCACCCATCCATCCTCCATCCTCCATCCATTTATCCATACACCCATCTCTCCATCCATCCATCCATCCATCCATCCATCCATCCATCCATCCATTCAAGTAAGAATTATTGGGTAATTGTTCTATGCCACACATTATATTACATGGGATTCCCACCTAATCTTCACAGCAATCCCAATAAGGTACTTGTTTTTGTCTTCAAAATAAGAAAACAAAAGCTCAAAGAAGTTAGTAACATGTCCAAGTTCTGCAGCTATAAGAATCTGAACCGGAATTCAATCTCATAGCCCCAAAGCCTGAGCTCCTTCTGTTATATCACGCTTACCTGAGTGGTGGGGAGAGGTAGTGGGTGTCAGGTGGAGGCTGTCAGCTATAAGAGACAAAAGGGGAGGGAAACTGGATGACTCCTATTAGGCATTTTAGTTTGGTTCTCCTTCTTTCTGAAAATAGTTTCAAATATCTCAGCTTGAGTGTATTTAAAGTCAGGCTATGGCATAACAGCCAAGTCAAGATGGCCCAAACAGAAGTTGAAAAGTCACATCTGACTATTTAATTTTAGGTAACACCCTCTGATAGGCAGTATTTAAAAGAACATGAGTAGAAGAACTTATCCTTTCTTGAAAACTGTGAGGATGGCAGAAATTTGGGGATATTTACTGAGCCCCTGCAATGTAACAGTTAACATGTTAGAGGCAGAAATTATGGATTTAATAGTTTTATTTATTTATTAATATTTTGCCTAATTCTATAAGTGGTTTATAGGATATAGTGGCAAATCGATGCTTAAGAAATTACCAAAAAAGTAAAAATAAGATAATGATGGAATTGCATATTATAAAAGAAGGTCAAGACTAGGGAGTAACCATAAGGCAGAAGCACGGACCAAACAATTCAACGCAGTTGCTCTGATTGGGCCACACAATTAGTTGTGAGCTTCCAGGTGACCAAAGTGAAAAGGGAAGTAGGAACACTCATGTGATTTTTCTTGTCCAAGAAAACTAAACAATGCAGTTCCTCCGTAGGCAAAGATGAACACGAGTTCACACTCTGGAGAGCACACTCTGGAGAGCATAGTCAGAGAATCCAGCCACAGTGAAATCCACAAAAATGATCAAAAGAAGGCAGCATGGCCATTGATTTCAGCCCAGTAGGGAGATGTGTCTCAAAGGAAAGAGAAGAGATTTTAAACTGGGGATGATAGTGGCTTACGTTCTCAGTCTTTAAGAATTGTATGTACTTTAATTTTGTAGTGAACTTTTTTAATTATCAAAATTTTTGTAAAGCTCTTAGAAAAAGTAAGTGCTTTTAAATAAAATTTTTAACTTATCTAAATGACGGTTGCTTTGTGGTTGTAGTTGGTATATCACGGGATTTAACTACTTAGCTTCATTTCTGGAGCAGTGTAGACACTCAATAAAAACCTGTTGAGTGAGTGAATAAAATAGAAACAAGGTAGTTGTTGAGCAAAGAGAAACAAAGGATGAACTTAATAAAATCTTGCACATTCTTCTTTCAAATTCAGAAATACTTGACTTCTGAACTTGTGCCCAGCTGCTAAACTAAACTGCCCTTCTTAGCAACTTAATATCTTGAATTTGAACCCCCAGGCTCTCCTGCAATGCTAGTACTTGAGAATGTTAGGTAGTTTACTGATTTTTACATACTTTGACCCAATTCCTTTGATAAAAGCAGATAGCTTTTTAATCAACATTATTGAGGCATAATTATATATACTAGGATGTGTGTAGCTTTAGTGTACAGTTTGATGAATTTACCCCATGTAACCACCATGTCAAAGAAGATAAAGAATATTTCCATCACCCTACAGAGTTCCCTTGGATTTGTTTACAATTAATCCCCTACCACTCTCCACACGCAACCCCTCCTTGAGCTAATGAGTCTTTTTTAATTTTACATATATATGTATATATATTTTGAAACAAGATCTAACTCTATTACCTAGGCTGGAGTGCAGTGGTGCAATCTCAGCTCACTGCAACCTTCACCTCCTGGGCTCAGGCCATCCTCTCACCCCAGCCTCCTGAGTAGCTAGGACTACAGGTGTGCACCACCACGCCCAGCTAATTTTTGTATGTTTTGTAGACATGGAGTTTAGCCATATTGCCCAGACTGGTCTCGAATTTGTGACCTCAAGCCACCCACCTACCTTGGCCTCCCAAAGTTCTGGGGTTATAGGCATGACCCACTGTGCCTGGCCTGATGAGTCTTTAGTCTGTTTTTCATGTTGTTCTTAAGATTAAAAGTTAGGTGAAACAGACGCTTAAAAAGTTTTGCGTCAACCTGTTAAGTCTAATGCTCTTATTTTAGCCATGGGTAACGTGAGGCCAGCAGGCTTGTGCTTAGCTAGTCAATGGTGAGGCTGATGAAAGTAGCCAGGCCTCAGGAGCCATACTCCTTCTGCTGTATGTACCTTCCTGAGTCCTTCTGGCTGTCACAAAAAGGGGCTCTAGAGAGGGGACGTGGCTGGGAGAAACAGACGATGCATATTCATTGAAGTTAAAAATTGCAGCGGTGGTGAAAATTATTCTGAATTATCCTCAGAATTATTAAGAAAATGATAGCCTTAAATAAATGTTTGAAAGAAATAAGTTTTGTGGGAATAATACCTCACAGCCACTTCTCAGAAGTCCAAAGAGAGAAGCAAATTAAGAGATGCTCTTCAAGCCACTGGGGGGAAAAAACACAGAGTTCCTAATAAATATCTCACCAATCCAATTATAACATTCAAATCAAGGAGAGAAAATACGTATCAAATATAATGGAAGTTTTCTTTCCCATTTAAAACACAGCCTGCTTCTCATTGTCCCGTGCCGAAGGGGATTTCAAAGTCAGCTTTTCTAGGTGAGGGGAAAAAATGCCATGTAAATCAAAGTGAAATAATCAAATTTTTTCGGGTAGAAATAACTTCAGTTGTTTGATGTCATTTTGACACTCAGCATAATTTCAGCGTCAACACTGAAGTTAGGGGATCGGGGTGTCTCTGTGAGATTTGTGTAGTACGAATTTACCAATTAGAAAAATGTAACTTACACTTTGAATGCAATGTGGCCTCCTGCATTTTGACATGAAATAAAGACTTCTCCTGGATTCACTGCCAATGGAAAGGCAGAAAAGACCCGTTGCCTGTTCTGGTGGCTTGACTGGTGTCCCCCCAGAATTTATGTCCACCCAGAACCCCAGAATGTGAACTTATTTGGAATTAAGGTTGTTGCAGATGTAATTAATTAAGGTGAGGTTATACTGGATTAGGTTGGATCCTAAATCCAATGGCTGGTGCCCTTACGAGAAGAGGAGCGAACACAAAGACAAACACAGGGAGAAAAGAAGGACATGACAACCCTTCAAGGAGGCAGATGCTGGATGTTGTAGACAGAACCCAAAGAACACCAAGCATTGCTGGCAGCCACAAGAAGCTAGGACAAATGCTTGGGGCGGTTTCTCAGGGTCTCCAGCGGGAGTGTGGTGACACCTTGATTTAGGACTTCTAGAACTGGGAGGGAATACATTTTTGTTGATGTAACCCACCTGTTACGGGCTCCCTTTATGGAAGCCCTAGGCAACAAATGCACTAGCATTGGGTCAGATCTTTTCTACTTAGAGAAACAAGAGCCAGCCCATGATCGGGATATAGCAACACCAAAAAGTATGGCAATGAACTTTCCCTAATAGAGAAACTGGGCTTGCAGTATTTTGAGTCAGCAGTCAAGATTCTTCCAGACACCCTCTGAGAAGGTCTAGCTACATGTCTCATCCAGTGAGTGAGAGGTATATGCCTCCATGAGACCTAAAGTTTCCAGCAGGAAGTCAGTCTGCATCCCTACTGGCACTATTTTTTACTCTTCTAGTAAAAAAATCACTGTAATGCTGATGCAATGTACTTTTCCCAGAGACAAGTCCTAGAGTGCTTCCCAGGGAGCATACTCTGAGCCATGGAGAGAATAGATGAAGAGAACTTTGGGTACTTTTTCTGCGTAGAGCCACCCAGCCTCTGGGTGAGACCAGTCAGGCTCATAATCTCTACCCTGGTATGAAGAAATCGTGGCTTAGAAGAAGGAGTAGGATGGCTGGAGACAGAGGAGGTTTCATGACAAGCAACTACTGGGGTGTGACACATGGTTCTCTGCCCTTCTGCAGACAGAGGTCTTGTGGAGACTTTTGTCTAGGTTACCATAACCCGGAAGGCTGTTGTGCAGACAGAGGTTTGTCTAACCCCAAAGAGGATATACCATACCACCTAGTAGGCAACAGTATAGCACCATTCCATGAAGAATGTTAGTGGAGATGGCAGATGGTATTATTGTTCACTGTTCCTTTCTCTCTCTCTCTCTCTCTCTCTCTCTCTCTCTCTCTCTCTCTCTCTCAGATTTAGCTGCTGCATTAATTTCTGGTGGCTGTTGTAACAAAATACTACAAACTGGGTGACCGAAGCCAAGAGTAATTTATTCTCTCAAAGTCCTGGAGGCCAGAAGTCTGAAACTGAGGTGTCAGCAGGGTCATGGTTCTTCTGGAGGCTCTGGACAAAGGTCCGGTCCTTGTCTCTTCCAGTTCTTTTGGCATTCCTTGGCTTGCTGCTGCATCTTTCTCTACTGTCTTCATATAACCTTCTCTATGTGTCTGCCCTTAAACTACCTCTGCCTCTTTCTTACAATAATAGATATGACTGCATTTATGGCCAACCAGAATAATCCCGGGCAAACTCCTCCAGATCTGTAACTAAATCACAAATGTTGCCCTATAAGGTAATATTCATGGATGTATCTTTTTAGGGAAGTGTCTTTGTCTTTTGAGTCTACTAAAACAAAATGTTGGGTAGCTTATAAAAAATAGAAATTTATTTATCACAGTTCTGGAGCTGGCAAGTCGATAATCAAGGTGCCAGCCCATTTAGTGTCTGGTTAGGGTCCACTTCCTAGTTCATAGATGGTGTCTTCTAGCTGTGTCTTCATATGGTAGAAGGGACAAGGCAGCTCTTTGGGGCCTCTTTTTATAAAGGCACTAACCCCAATCATGATGACCCCATTCTCATGACTTAATCACCTTTCAAATCTCCACCTCTTAATACCATCACATTGGTGATTAAATTTCAACATATGAATTTTAGGGGAACATGAACATTCAGACCCTAGCAGGAATCCACCATTCCACCTACTACAGCTTCTATGCCATGTGCTTTTGCAGTGCCTCTCCCTATGAAGGGTGGAGTTGTCGTTGAGAGTCCATACATCTCTGCTCAGTCCTGCCACCTGGCCATGAGATGACTGTGTCCCAGGTGGTACTTACTCCTTCATTCTGTGATGAGCACGAGAACCAAAAGGAACAGATCCAACTTGACCTGCAGCTTGGAGCACAGCTGATGCAGCCCAGCCGCAAACGAGGGTGCTAGCAATAGATGCTTGCTGTCATACTTCACAGAGATCTGGGGGTGCTTGTTACTGCAGCAAAGGTGACTAATACATTGGAGATTGCAAGTTGGCTTCAAGTAGAGCTGTGAAATACTTCTGTGCCTCTGACTGATAATCCCCCTGAAATGTCTGTGCTACCTTGTCTATCTGGGGAGTGCTTCCTACTCTTCTCTCTAAAAAGGCTTAAAAAATCCAGTGGAGAATCTTGGAAGTATCTTTCCATAATACACATCTGCTTGCCCACTAGACTATCCTAAGAGTTGGGGATGGTGCTGAAGTGTCTCTGTATACTCCATACCTGAGGAGAGGCTTTATGAATGGATGGATCAAAAAAATGAATAAGCAAATTAGTAGAGTATTCTTAACTTCCAAGGGTTGTAAGAGAAGAAAGCACTTGCATACTGGGCTAAGGTAGTGTATAGGTTATGTTATATACAAGGGCTCTGGAGACAAACTCATGGGTTTGAATCCCAGCTCTTCCACTAACCAGGCACATGAACTTCAGCTAGATACTTAACCTTTCTGTTTCCGTCCGTATATGCTAAATGGGGGTACTAATAGCCTCCACCTTAAGGGGCTGGTGTGAGTTGTAAATGACCAAGCACTTGGCACAATGCTGGGCACCAGGTAAGCACCATCTAAGCAGGCAAAGTGAATCCCATGGGCCAAAGCTAGCCTAAAGCCTGTTTTCCCATTGCCTACAAGCTAAGAATGGCTTTTGCGTTTTTAAATTGTTGAAAACAAATTTCTTATAAGGATATTTCTTCATCACATGTACAAATTGTATGAAATTTAAATTTTAGTGTCCATAAGTAAGGTGTTGTTGGAACCAGCCATACTCACTCATTGACACACTGTCTATGGCTGCTGACCTGCTACAATGACGAGAGCTGAGAATGGAGACCACATGGCCCTTTACAAATAATGTTTGCTGCCTCTTGATCTAAGTTGTTATAATCTACGGTTATACTTAGCAAATGTGCCCAAGTACCAGAGTTAAGACACCACTACTTCCTTTCCGCCTGACCACACCTCAGTAAGCCAGTTTAATGATGATTTCTGCAAAACAGTCCCATAGATGAGCAGTCCTACTGATTTCATCTGGGTGCAAGGGCAGGAGGGAATGGAAAGTCATACCTTCTTCAGCTCCCTTCCCTTTAGTTTTATAATCTCTGTGCATATCTTGTTACTCTCAAGAGTGGTGTCTTCTGGTCTCTAGAACTGGGAGAGCTCAGACAAGAGATTATGCTAGAAGACTGGTGAAATACGTGAGTCAACAGGAAACAAAAAACAGATAGGTGAGCAAGGCATCACAGGATTCAGGGGTGCCATATCCACCACAGTCTGAGCTTTCTCCAATTTGCTGGGGAAAATTCAGAGGATTCCTCTTTTCTGCCTCTTTGTCTCTTCCAATTATTTCATTAATCCATTCAGCAATTCATGACTATGCATTTATTGAGTGTTCATTATATGCCAAGGATTGTGCCAGGTGCTGGGGTTCAAACCATGACCAGGATGAACCCATGGGTCTAGACGTCACCAGATTCCTCATCTTGGGGTCACTGTAGACCCACATGAGGCCTGTGAGGTGAATTAAATAAAAGCATCCCTTCCTTCTGACAGAGTTTGTGGCATGGCAAATTAAAAAAGAGCTCAGTATAGGCCTAGTTTATTTCCTAGGCCAGTGACCTTGGGCAGTGCACAGCCAGCACAACTGTACATAGCAGCACTGCTGGGTCTCCTGGGAGGCACTCACAGCTAACAGGGGCAGAGGAAGCAGGCAGGTGGAGCAGGGTGAGGAGAGTTGAGGGGCATACATGGCAGCATCTCATCCATCCTGGTAGAAAAGGGTGCCTTCTAAGGGGAGACCAATACCTACCTATAGCAGTGAAAACAGCCTTACAATAAGCCTTTTTTTCTTCCATATTATTGCTTGTTTTAAATATGAGAGTTCAGAGGCAAGGAGAGGTCAATTAATCCTTTGCAAATTTCTGAAACTTCCTTTGTAAAAGAGAGTGAGAATTTACGTGCCACCGTTTAAGCTGTTTCAGCACACTCACTGGCATTGCATTTTGGTGGAGGCACTAAATGACTTAAGAGAGTTGGGAGATGGAGAAAAGATGTTTTTATTATTATTATTATTCAGAAGCTTTTATTTGATCATATAAATCGTTACACTCACTTAAGTTTCTGCCTCAACCAAGACCAAGAATTACATCAACCAATATTCTCAGGCCCACTGCTACTGTGTAGAACCTTAAATTGTAACTTGCAAGGAAAAAAAAATAATCAGAGGGATTTGTCATGACTGGATGATCAGATTCTAGAAAATCAAAACATACTTTGCTGTAGAGATGAATTTGCATATTTGAACAACACTAGATGTCATGGGCAAGCTCAGCTTCTCTTTCCACTGGTGTGTTTATTTTCATAGCCCCATTGTTTATTAAATGTGCTTGCATTTGAAGCATCTCTAGATCCTGCCATCTGCATTTTGAAGAGAAGAACTTCCTTATGTGAACTCCCTCCTTTGAAAACTATATCCGTATGGAATTCTTGATTTATATAGATGAAGGCAGATATCCGAGGTATGTTATATAATACCACAGCAAGAAACTGCTCTGTTAATAAAACTCAGGGAATTTCTAGTAGCAGCTGTGATAACAGAACCTGAGGAGTGTCATGCAGGGAGAGTAATAAAGTACAGTAAAAGAATTTAGGTTGTGTCTTTGAAACTCACTGTGTATGACAGTTCTAAGCCTGCTGATTTTGCTAGTCAATGCCAGAAAACCTCACCCTACTCTGATATGATGGCTGCCTAGAAGCCCTTTTTGAGTCTTTTATTTGTTACGATACCATCTGGAATCTTCCCAAATGACCCTTTTCCAAAATGCAACCAAACTCTTCTCTGGAATTCCCTGTTCTCTTTCTTTGCTCTATTTTTTTTTTTTAATTAAGACTTATTTCCGTCTGACATGACACATGTACTAGTTAGCTACTGCTGCATAACAAATACTCCTACACTTGGTGGCTTTAAAATAGCAACGTTTTTATCTCATAGTGTTTGTGGGTCAGGAACTTGAGCGTGGCTTAGCTAGCTCCCTAGCTCAAGGTCTTGCACAAGGCTGCAAGAAAAATGGTGGCCAAAACTGTGGTTATCTCATGTCTCAACCATGGAAGGATCCAGGGAAAATCTGCTGGAGTCATTTTAGAAACCGCCTATCAAGTCATTTATTTAATTGTTTTGTGTGTGTGTTATCTCCATCATGCTATAATAGAAACTCCATAAAGGCAGAGATATTTCTGATTTGTTCCTCCCTGTGTCCATGGTGTCCAGAACTAAGCTTGACATCTGGCTGGTGCTCAAATATTTGTTGAATGAATGCACCAATGTAGAGACTGTTTCTGCTCCTTGCAGAAGTCCCATGCATGTCTTAATTCTTTTTCTTCATCAGTACAAGAGAAGCTGGATAATTTTGAGCATCAAAATTCTGAGATAGTATAAAAATGAGGAGAAAAGATTCATTTTAACAGTTGTGGCAGGCAGAA
This sequence comes from Macaca thibetana thibetana, assembly GCF_024542745.1. Lineage (NCBI taxonomy): Eukaryota > Metazoa > Chordata > Mammalia > Primates > Cercopithecidae > Macaca > Macaca thibetana. The sequence goes on along the minus strand of NC_065597.1, from coordinate 22,538,803 downwards.
TAATATTCATGCCCTAATCTCAGGAACCTGTGAATATGTTACCTTACCTGGCAAAAAGAAACTGTGGCATAAGAAGAAACATATATGTGGTCTATGACCCTGGTTTCTGGAATGAGAGCTTCTAAAACTCTCAGAATTTCCTGAGTGATAGAAGTAAGGTGAACATCTTTTATTTATTTTTAAGACAGTTCTGTCACCTCGTCTGGAGTACGGTGGTGTGATCAGGGTTCACTGCAGCCTTGACCTCTTGGGCTCAAGTGATCCTCCTACCTCAGCTTCCTGAGTAGCTGGTACTACAGGTGCAAGACACTATGCCCCATTTGAAAAAAAGAAAAAATTTTTTTTAGGGATGGGGTCTCACTCTGTTATCTAGGGTGGTCTCCAACTGCTGGTTTCAAGCAATCCTCTTGCCTTGGCCTCCCAAAATGCTGGGATTACAGTCATGAGCCACCGAGTTTGGCCACATCTTTTGCTATTTTATCACCAATGACCAATGATTTAACCAATCATGCCTACCTAACAGAGCCTCTATAAAAACTGTAAACTACCTGGTTTAGAGAACTTCTAGGTTGGTGAACAAACCAGAGTGTCTGGGGGATGACACACCTGGAGAGGAAAATAGAAGCTCCACACCCTACTCATCATACCTGTCCCTATGCCTTGCTTCCATTTGGCTGTTCCTAAGTTGTACCCTTTATAATAAACTGGTGAATGTAAGTAAATATTTCTCTGACTTTTTGTAAGCCGTTCTAGCAAATTATAGAACCCAAGGAGGGAGTCTTGGGAAACCCAAATTTATAGCCAGTTTGTCAGACGTACCAGAGGCCTAGACTTATCACTGATGTCTGAAATGGGACTGAACCCTTCGTTTGTGGGATCTGCATAACTCCAGGCAGTTATCGGGATGCTCAGTCAGTATCTGCTGAGAATTAGAGGATTGGTTAGTGTGGGAAAACTCCCACACATTTGGTGTCAGAAGTGTGGTGTGAGTACTATGTAGAAAAATAGTGGGTTTTTTTCCCCTAGGAACATTGCAGATGTGATTGAGGTTATAGACCTTGAGGTGAGAGATTATCCTAGATTATCTGGGGTGGGGATACAATCGGATCACATGAGTCTTTAAAAGTGGAGAAACTGTCCTGGGTGTGGTCCCAGAGATGGAAGCTTGAGAATAATTTGACTCCCTGTGGCTGCTTCTGAAATATATAGGAAGCTTTGTACAAGGAGAGGAGAGAGGCCTCTGGGAGCTGAGAGCTACTCCTGCTGACAGCCAGCAAGGAAACCGAGACCTCAGTCCTACAACTGCATGGAGCTAAATTCTGCCAACCCCATGAATGGGCAAACCCGATTCTTCCCCAGTGCCTCCAGGAAGAAACACAGCTTGCTCCTCCCGCAGTGTTCATTTGATGAGAGTCATGCTGGACTTCCGACCTCTGGAACTATAATATAATAAATCCGTGTTGCTTTTCACCATGAAGTTCGTGGTTATTTGTTATGGCAGCAGTGGAAAACCAACACAACTGTGTTCAACAGCTCTGGATTCCTGGCTAGGCTAAACATGATAGAAGGCTTTGGAAATAGCAGTGGAGAGATTTCACATTTGCTGTCACCATGGAAATGACCCAAGGATCATAAATCGTGGGCTTCTTGAAAGAGCCTGATTTTCAGGGAAATCCTGATGTAACCTGGGATTGTAGCCCTCAGGAAAAAAACAAAAAAAAAAACAAAAAAAAAGACCAACTTCCAATTTCATGAATACACATCCACAAAGAATAGAAACTAAGGGGCAGGTCTTTGCTCTTGATAAGGCTTTGGGGGAAGCAAAGTCTTTCCTTGGAACTTGTTTTCTCAGGAAGTATTGATGTCTTCTTTCCAGGCCACCACAAATAAAATGTTGCCGTTATACTCATAATGCAAATACTCATAATGCAAGCTGAGGTGGCTGTCATTAGCTCCGGCCTTTTATCCAATCTTTTGTCTTCTTAATGAAATAAAAGACCACAGGTCAATAGATTTTCATTTTGTGAAAACTTCCATGTAACCAAGTCTGGGCACAGTGACTCACGCCTGTAATCCCAGCACTTAGGAGGCCAAAGCAGGCAAATCTCTTGAAATCAGGAGTCCAACACCAGCCTGGCCAACATGGTGAAACTTGTCTCTATTAAAAATACGAAAAAAGGCCAGGCACGGTGGCTCATGCCTGTAATCCCAGCACTTTCAGAGGCCGAGGTGGGTGGATCATGAGGTCAGGAGTTAAAGACCAACATGGCCAAGATAGTGAAACCCCATCTCTACTAAAAATACAAAAATTAGCTAGGCGTGGTGGTGGGCACCTGTAATCCCAGCTACTCAGGAGGCTGAGGCAGAGAATTGCTTGAACCCAGAAGGCAAAAGTTGCAGTGAGTCAAGATCATGCCAGTGCACTCCAGCCTGGGTGACAGAGCGAGACTCCATCTCAAAAAAAAAAAAAAAGATTAGCTGGGCGTGGTAGCACATACCTGTAATCCCAACTACTCAGGAGGCTGAGGCAGGAGAATTGCTTGAACCCTCGAGATGGAGGTTGCAGTGAGCTGAGGTTGTGCCACTGCACTCTGTCTGGATGACAGAGTGAGTCTCTGCCTCCAAAAAAGAAAAAGAAAAAGAAAAAAAAAAATCCATGTAACCAGCACCTATGTTAAGATATAGATCATAACCAGTTCTGCAGACCCCCTTCACAGCCCTCACAGTCACAACCTCCTAGTATCATCCCATATGTCTTTTAACTTCTAACACCAAAGAATAATATCACCAGTTTTTTGTATTTTATGTAAATGGACTCAAAGAATGTTCCCTTTTGGGTCTGGCCTCTTTCACCCATCAGTATGTTGATAAGATTCACTGCATGTTGCATGTAGCAATAGTTGATTTTTTCTTGCTGACTGGCAGTTGTATGAGTAGACTACAATTTACTTAACCTTTTCATGATTGATGGACATTGTAATCATTTATGCTTTGGGGCTATGGAATGGTGCTGCTATAAAGTTCCCATATGTGTCTTTTGGTGAAACTGTTATCTATGCATTTCTGTTGGATTTAGACCTGGGGCAGGGGGATTGCTGAGTCGAAAGGATTTTTTTTTTTCTTTTGCTAAAAACAGAGCAAAAGGGCTGGGGTAAGGGTGAGCTGAGTAACGTAAATTGTGCAAATACAGGGTCAGATCCTGTCTTTCTTTAAAATTTGGATACATTGCACATCATGGATTGTTTTGCATTTGTTTTGACTTTTTGTATTAATTATAGCATTGAATTTTGCTTGGTCCTCCCTTAAATTCTGCACCCAGAATGAATGCGTCACTCACCTCACCCTAATCCCAGTCCCAAGTGGGTCTCATAAATGCCTCCCTGCCTGCATTCTTCATGTCTGGTCTGAGAGGTCCAATGGGGCTATGTTGCCTTGAGCAGACCCTTAGGCACCTGGTCCTCAACTCTCATGCCCGGTGCCCGTGCCTGCTCTATCTCATGGGGGCACTTTGTTTTATTATCAAACAGGCTCTTTTTATTCCCAGAGATCTTTGCAATATGGTCTTGGGGGCCTGGGGGGAAATATTTCAAGCTTGACTTTTAATTAATTAATTAATAGCTTGGACTGGGGCTTCTAGGCCTCATCGTCAGTTCCAGGTATGTAGAAAAGAAAAGGAAGGAGACATGTTGTTTATGAAGGTCTGGCTGGGCAGAGGGGCTGCACTCACAGCTGGAGTAGGTCCAAATTCTTCTCACTAAAATCCCCCTTTCCTCCATTTCTTTAAAAGGAAGAGATTCTTAATCACCTAACTTCGTATCTCTCTAGCCAGCGCTATCCCAAGGCTGATAGGAAGAGACTTTTCAGGGCTTGGTTTATTAGGTTTATGTAAGCAAATCTTCTCAAGAAAAATTGTTCATCAGTCGGCCTAATTTACTTGTCTGGAGCAGAACATTTTTTATTGTGTTACATGCTAGTTGCCGGGCATTCTGGGCATAGCAGCAGTGCATGCAAATCCAGGCTCATTTACTATCAGGAGGCACGGGATACCAGGACTTGGAAACCAAGGTTCTACCTGGGATGTCGGTGATTGATTTCACTAAGGGGAAATGGGGCAGTGGTGTGACAACTTCAGAATTGATTGGGACTGGAGACTGCGAAGCTGGCTCTCTGCCTGTTTCTTGTGTTCCGCAAAGAAGAACCTGCAGTAAGAATGCAACCAGACACCACAGGGAAAGAGTTTTGTTTGCTGGTTTGCTTGGCAGACCAAGGGTTCTATCCACATCTAAGTTCTGGCTAATTTCATGAGGCAGCTATTACCTCCCAATCGCTGGGTTCCTCTAACTGCCCACTCAGGCTGGGGTGTGCCCCATTTGTAATATTACTGATGTGCCTTTGAGTCTGGTCCTCACTGCTGTTTTAAGCCATCAATCCTGCACTGAAAGCACATAGCTCCACAGGATACCAGGCTCCTGAGTCTCAATAACCCCGTCCCACCTCGAACTGCTTACCCTACCGCGCTCACCTTCCCTTTCCATTCTCTGCTTTCTGAATTCAGACTATCTGTGACGTGTTTCCATGTATTGATTCTCATCATCGTTTTCTCTGATTCTTAACATGATTTCCCTAGCTCGTGTTTGTGGTTCCCTTGGTTATCATAGTTTGGGCGTCTCATCTGATCATAACGCCACCAAACATCCTCAGTAAATCACCCCGCCTCTTCCTTCTCCATTCATCTCTGACATCACAGAGCCCATTTCTGGGGAACGTGACAGCCCAGGAGTGGGACCTGGACAGTTAGAAATAGCAGAATTGTGTCACCTTCACTGCATCATTGTCACTGTTTTGTTCTCAGTACAAAACAAATAGATACCTGTATTTCTTGATGCGTAGAACTTTGAGAGTGAAAGTACTTTGTACCACTTTCCAATCTCTGTAACAGTCTGGCATACATTTTTCCAAGTCTTATAATATATTTATGCATGTGTGTGTGCGTATGTATGTATGTGTGCATGCATATACTTCTATATTCATTTAACCATATATCTGAGGTATCTGTTTATGTCAGTACATATAGATCTGTCTCATTCTTTTTAAAGGCTGCAGTGAGTTGCATTGTATGAGTGTATCATAATTTATTTATCTAATTAAAACCAGAGACTCTTAAAGCTCAGCTAGTGCTTTCAGGCAGAGGAATCCCCTCTCCAGGATCTCCACAGGCTGCCAGCCCAGCCCACACAGGTCTTGGGTTTCCTTGGGTATAGAAAGTTTTGATGGATCTCAGTCTCTGGGGTGATGTTTTTATTTCTGCCTCATTTGAAAGGCTGGCTATTCAGTCAAGACTAAGGGAGATTTCCAGCCGTGCCTGTGTCCAGGATATTTTAAAGACGCACAGCAGTTCAGGCAGATCACCTGCAGAATCACTGCCATTTCAACATTAGAGTTCCCTGATGGGTCATCCTTGGCCCTTTTATCTTTTCACTCTATCTGCTTTTGATTTGAAATAGAACTGCCTCCTGGACAGCTCTACCTTGCCACACACAGGTGTAGACACTTGGACACACCCGTTCCAAACCGACTTGTCTTTCCTCGTGAGATGATGACTTTCTTCCTGTTAGGTTTTTCCATCTACCTTATGCTCTACCTCCCAAGCATTTCTAGGGTGCCTGCCCTCCTCTTCAGGCCTTTGTCACTGCTCAGCTTCTGGCCATTTCCTGGGCCCTGACCACCTTCTCTCTTTGCAACCTGCCCAGAATCACTGTCAGAAAAGCTAAGCTGGCTGTGTTTCACACAGACCCATTCCACCTGGCCCTCTGTGTCCTACCAGGTAAACCACAAGGCCTTTTGTCAGAGAAGAACACTTTCCAGACTCTGAAACTTTGCCTTCTCTTTTGCCCTCATCTTCTGCCCTGCAAGGAAGTTTAACACTCAGCTTCTCAGGCCATCTCTTTCGCCATGTTGTCTTTTCCCTCTGGACCTCCTCTCCACCGCTTTCTTTCAGTCTGAGATGTTTCCACCTCTAAGGAGCTTCCCCTGATCGCTTAGACTGAATTAGGTACTTCTGTTCTCCAACAGGGTGGTTCCTCCCTCTACTGTTGCCCTTCCCTCGTGCAGTTCATCTGCTCTCCTTCTGAGAATCTCCCCCAGGGAATCACCACCTCTTACTCAGCTTTATATACCCAGCTCTTATAGCAGGAACTGATGCATAACACGTATTCAGTACAAAAAGGATGGATGGATACATGGATGCATGGACGAATAGATGAATGGATAAATAGATGAATGGGTGGATGGATGAATGAATAGATGGATGGATAAATAGATGGATGGGTGAGTGGGTGGATGAATGAATAGACTGGTGGAAAAATAGGTGGATGAGTAGATGGATGGGCAAATGGATGGATAGATAGAGGAGTAGATGGATTGATAAATGAATGTGTGGATAGATGGATGGATGGATGGGTGGGTGGATGGATGGATGAGTGAATAGATGGGTGAATGGATGGATAGATAGATGAATAGAAGGATGGATACAAGGATGTGTAGATAGATGGATGGATGTGTGGAGATGGGTGAATGGGTGGGTGGATGGATGGATGAGTGGATGGATAGGTAAGTGGATGGATAGATGGATGGATGGGTAGAGAGATGAATAAATGATTTTGAATAGTTGCCAGTGTTTCTCTAGTTTTAGGCATCAACAAATTAAGTTGAATATCCCTCCCTCTGGCTTTATGGCACAATGTTCTCTGCCCTGAAAGGCCAACAGCACAGTAGCAAAGTCTGGAAGGAGAGGTGACCCTGCTTTGCTCTTGCCTAGGGCATGACACTAGAGCCTCCTTTTAGTCATTTCAGTTCTTCTTAATTAACTTTTTAATTGAGGTGATGTTCAAGGGAATATTAGTCCTCATGATATGCTCCAGGAAGGCTGATGAACGAGAGGTAGGAAGGCTGCTTTGTGCACTGCATTCTCTAAAGGTACCTCCACCATAGCAAGACACAGGATAAATTAACTTATAAATAGCTGAGATGCATTGTGCCCTTGAAAGCTGCCTAACTTGAAGACTGGCTCCTTCAGTCTCTCTAATAATGGTAATCATATTAATAATAAAATAATGCTAGCCACCTACAAGGTAAGGAGCACCATCTGTGATCCAGATAGCATGTTCGACCTGTTCCCTGCTTTGTTAATGCCATCCTCAGGGTAAACCTGGGAGCTGACGGAATGTAACATAACAGACTTCTATTTACATAGAGAATCTATTTACATAGATTATGAGGGCTCCAGAACTTGCCATCTAAGGTCACCAGTGTACTAGTTGGCAGGACCAAGCTCCAATCCCAAGCAGTCTCACCCCAGAGCCTTCCCTCCTGGCTGCACATGGAGGATAAGGAGTGAGAGGAGAGGACCTAACATTTCTGGACACCCGACGCAAGTGTTTTTCTCCTTGCTGGTCTCTTGAAGTCCTCACAAGGTTTGATTTTCTTCATTAATTGGAGGAAAAGGCAGGTTCACAAGGGGTACCCTGGCTGGCTGGCACGTGACAGAGCCAAGACAGAGCCCAGCTCTTTCCCTCTGCGTGCTCTTCTAAATGAGAATGAGCAGGATGAGTGATCCGTGGTGGCAGTGCCAGGCGCACCAACGCGTCACTCCAGGTCTCCAGGGACAGACTTTTTATGTCTTGAGACTTCTACTTTTCGATTCTCGATGCAAATACTTCTCCCACTGATTTGTAACCTCATGCCTCTCGGATAAATGGATTGACAGGCTGTCTAATTTCCTTGTATCTTCTCAATCTGAGCATTGTGAGCACAGGGCCTTATGCCCTGCATGGAAAGATTCTCATTTGAAATGCAGGCTGGAAAGGTTCATTCATATGCAAAGATGAAAGCAGAAGTGTTTACCATCAAGAGCAAGGGGGAGGGATTCTTGGTGACCATGGGGATTCCCAACAACTTGGGGTGCTCCAGAGCCACCCAGGGTCCTGGCCAAGGATTCGGTCTCCGAAGTTGAGAAGCATTAGGTCTAGGTAGACAGGGAGCCATCTTTTCCTCTACCTTCCCTTCACATTAACCTTTTCCATCTTGGGTAATAAAATAGGATATTTCCCCAAAGGGTGCATGAGAATTATTCATATCTTTGGAGTGGATCCAAATGCATAACAGGGCTTTTTCTTCCTTTTCTTTTTCTTCATTTTAAAAAACCATTTCAGGATTGCCCCCAAACAGAAAAAAATGTCTACTCTCAGTCATTTCTATTCTTTTACTTAATTTTTTAATTGAGATTAAATAATACAATGAGATGTGCAATTCTTAAGTGTATAATAGGCCCATGAATTTGTATAGGCACATATACCCATATATCCACTACTCAGATCAAAATACAGAATATTCTGAACACCCAAGAGGGCTCCCTCAGGCCGCTTTCCAGTCGATGCCTCCCTGAAAAAACCACTACTCTGACTACTCTCATGATAGATTAGTTTTGCCTGACGTTGAACTTCACGAAACTGGAGTAATGTGGGATATATATATACATACACACACACACACACACACACATATACATATACATATATACACACACACACATATATATAGTGCTAGTTCATCATTAGAGACAATGTTCTTAGCATTAAAAACTGGAGGTTCTATAACTGAATGGGTCCTACTTATCTAATTAAAAGGTCTTCATGAAAGTATATAAAACAATGTTTTGGAGGAGATTTCAATACATGTTCTTTGCAAAAAGGAGTGGAACTTTAGGCCTCCCCAACCTCTCCCACCTCGACTACCAAGTCAAAACCACTGACTTAACCTGTACCAAACCTGGGCAGCAGATTTAGGATGGACCGCTTAGAATATATTAACTAGCCTACTCAAAATCCACCTCATGGGAGGTGGAGGGGGACGTCCACAAGTCAAATGGCCACGGAGTAGCTACGAGTATGATCTGCAATAAACTTTATTTCTCAAATACGTAGCTCTATCCCACCCAAGGTAAAAAGCAACAGGATTGATTTCTTTTAGGATAGTTAATTATTCTTCTAAGTAATGTTACAGAGGAAAGCTGGTGGTCAAATGAATTTCAGAAATATTTTATGCTCTCTCTCTCAGAGATTCATAAAGCCAGTTATTAATTAGTACATTAAAGGCACTGATAAGCCCTGCTCTAGAGATAGCTATGTAACTTGGGTTGAATAAGCAATAACCAAACGCCATTGTCCGTGGAATCTTCTTAACCTTCCAATGCTGGATAATCTTTTTGTCTCACAGAACTTATTTCCTAGAACCTAGGTACTGAAATCAGAATGATATGAAATCAGTCTTTGGGTAAAATATTTTTATGTTTACGTTTTAGATCTGGAAAACACATGACTTGCATCTATATTTGCTCAGATTGTCCTAAGAGTTAAAAACAAAATAAAATAAAATGACCAGGGCAAATCTAAGATCACTTTCAAAACTTTTTCAAAAGATGAGTGAAAATAACCATTTTGAAAAAGTTGGTTTTCTTTATTTTACATAAAGTTCATTTTCTCATTCTGTAGCTACTAAGTTGGAACTACAGGGGAACCAGAAATGCTTCTCTTGCCTGTCACTACACTTCTGCCTCTAAAAATCAAGGGAGATGAGCCCCAAATGAAAAGAGAGGCTCCTGAGCTGGCAGGAAAGGTCATGGGTGAGCAAGGAAGCGATAGTTATCGGAGAGTCATGCGAGACACTTCATAATCAGGTTTATTATCTCTTTTGACCTTTTCTTTTCTCTGTGATGTGTGTTGAGGCAATCAATAAGTGCTCCCAAAATTCCTCCCATTATCCACAGTGGTCCAGATTTTTTTGTCTGCAAGATCCTTATAGAGTTCCATCAGTTAAAAATCTATCCCATTATTGGATGGATGCTTTATTAGTTTTTCAGCAGAAGTCCTTTCTGCTAATTTGCTAATTCATTCATATGCTCTCTGCCAACCGCTGGCCGCCCCTGGGCCATTTTCAGCTTACTTCTGTTTGGCAAGACACGGAGTCTGTGTGCTGCTTTTAGTTGTATTAAATCTTTCGGAGAGAAGGAAGATTCAGGAGGAACCCGACAGATCTTCCTGCTCAGAGAAGACACATCGCAAGTGTAATAATGGTGCTTTTAAATCACCTGATCTAAAAATTTTCCAGAGAGATTTGAAATAAAAACAAACGACCCTTTTTCTTATAAACTTTTGTTGTCTCAGATTGTCAGCTTGTGCTCATGGACTGACTACAACTAAATTCAATGTGTAATTGACGTACATTTGTCGGACTGTTGTTATGTGCTGGGCTCAGAGAGGGTTATCAGAATGATAAACATCAGCTCTGGTCCTCAGGGAGCATTCAACCTATTTGGAGAGTCAGAGCATCTGTGTAAAAACAAATAAATAAATAAAAATAACTGGTCATCAAATCACAACAAACGGGTGACAGAGAAGGAAAGAGCAGTACTTCCTATGTGCCAATTGCTGTCCTATGACTTCGAGTGCCTCAACATATTTACCCCTCAAACAACAATATGATGTAGGTAGTATTATTATTTCTGTTTAAAGGTGAGAAAACTGAGGCTCAGACAGGTCAAAACACTTGCCCAGCGCCACACAGCAGGTAGTGGCAGAGGTGGGGTTTGAACACAGGCTTTAAAGAGGAGATCACTGTTCCTGGAGGAAACTGGCTTTTATCTGGTATCTACTCTATACCACATCTCATGCTAAGTTCTTTAACTTATTATCAGGTTAATTTTCATAAAAGTCTAATCAGGCAATCAGGCCAAGAAGCATGATGTCCATTTTTATAGATAATAAATTGAGGCTCCGGGAAGTTGAGCAGCTTGCCTGGGGCCACAGAACTTCTAATGGCAGGTCCAAGGTGCAAAGCCAGATCTGCCTGATTCTAAATCCTGTTCAGCTCCACCATGCTTGATGCTGCTGGGAAGCCAGCCTTTCATGTCCTTTCTCTGGTTAAGTAGCTTTTATTGAAAATGCATTCGCACACATGCACACACGCACATACATGCACAGGCACACATGACACCCCTCTTCCCCAGCTGCTCCACCGGTTCTAGCTGTGGAGTGTCATCACCAAGGGGCCAGTGTAAGCAGCTCCCAGCCTGGCCCTTTTGTGAGAACTGAGCCCAAAGCTGGACCAAAGAGGGATATCATAACTCCACGTGGCCCAGGCTGCCACCTGGAATATGCCCTGGGCCTTTTCCAAGGGAGGCTGTCTCCTGTACCCCTTGTTAAAGTGAAGGGCTGAGCCCTTCCCTCCCACCATAGCAGGGACCAAAGACTATGGAAAGTGCATCTGGCTGACCCCTGGTAAGGATTCAGCCCTGTGATTGACTGATGGACATGTCTGTGTCCAGAAAGGCTGAGTCACCTCTGAGGTCATCTGCAGATACACTGGCTCTGTTCCTTCTTTGGCTGCCATGATCTGGGTCACTTGAGCCCTCTGGCTCCTGGGTGGGGAGGGTAGTGGTCAACGAAATCCATGTTGGGAGGTATTGTCACACCAGCCTTGTCTTACCAGCCTTGTCACGCCAGCCTCATCATCACCAGTTGACTAAGAAGACGGAGGGCATTTGCTTGATTCTCAGGGTACCTGGATGGTTACTTTGGTTCTGCTGTTTGTTTGATAGGTGGCTATGGGCAGGTCCCTTAACCCTGTGCAAGACTCATTGTCTTCCAGGTAGTGTAACAGTAGACCCCATCAAAGGATGCTGGGCCATTCAGTGAGAGAGTGAATGGGAGGAAGCTCTCAAAGGAAATACCCAGCACCCGCTGGTTGCTATCACGAGCCTGATCCCTCACCCTCGCTCCATCTAACACACTTTTTCCATCCCTACCACCGTTGGTATTTGTCAAGATGGCCCCTCTTCCAGAAGAGGTAACACATTCCTGCCTTGCCTCCCAGGAGCCAGCCAGGGAAGGGGACAGAAGGCAAAGATGATCACGCCACTCTTCCTGTCTAATAAGACCACCATCACATTGCTCATTTGCTCATGGGATGGAGACCTTATTCTTTCTCAGGATCTCGAAGACCTTCCTGCTTGTCCAGCCCTAGAAGCCTGCCTGGCTTCCCCTCTCTCTCTATGCCTGCCATACAGCCCTGTGAGCTACATGATTTGAGCTACATGAACCCTAACCTCACTCTTCTAGCAGGATCTTTGCATCTGCTGCTATCTCTGCTAGAACAGACAGACATACTTATTTTCATTCTCAGTTGTCACTTCCTCAAAGAAGCTTCATGACCTGGTCATTCTTGCCCATTCTATTCTCTTCTAATTCTGTGCACCTCTTCCTCTTAGCACTTCACGTTAATTTAACATTGCTTCCCTCATGGGCATGTGCACTCCATGCCAGCATGGACAATGGCTTTGGGCCTTCCCTTCACTTCCCTTCCTATCTTCCTTCCTGTGTTTTCTTTCCTTTCCTTTGCTGCCCTGTTCTATTCTGTCCTGTCCCTTCTCTACCATCGTATCCCTATTTCCTCATACAGTGTTTGTTCACAGAGGTCTTGGCGCATATTTATTGATTAATGGAAGGACGGAAGGAAGGAATGAAGGAGATAGGGAGGGATGGAGGGAGGGAAGGAGGGACAGAGGGAGGGGAAGGGAGAGAGGAAGGGAAGGTGGGAGGGAGGGAGGGAAGGAGGGACAGAGGAAGGAGGGGAGAGAGGGAAGGAAGGAGGGAGGGAGGGAGGCATGGAGGAAGGGAAGGAGAGGGAGGGAGAGAGAGAGGGGAGGGGAGGGGAGGGAGGGAGGTATGTTGAATGCCCTACTGAGTCTGACATCTGCTGCAAGAAGCTGCCAGACTCCCCCTCCTTGAACCCCTCATTGGGTGCATGGTTAGAGGCAGCCCTGCCCAGCGGGGCACTGGGAGTCTGGTGATTACCTCCTCCAGCCACCACCCCATCCTGGGGCAGGGCTGCGCTGTGAGCGTGCTCTGTGCTTCACTGCTGCTTGGAAATGATCACTGAAAGTTTGATGATACGTGGCAAGGGGCAGGTGGTGACGGAGGTGGTGAACTCCTCTTTCTGTAATGGACTGGAGACTTCCTCATCAGATTGTGCTCCTTCTTATCAAGCAGGAAGCTGGCAGGCTGTGTTTTAATCAATTGATAGCATCACTTGGCATCCAGCAGCCAGCTCAGGTTTTGTAAAAGACCAGGTCGCTGATTTGACAATCTCTCCACCCTTGCAGAGATTTCAGGTTGGGGCAGAAGGCGGTGTAAGCCTTCTCCTGGAACACTGGAGAGGTGCCAAAGCTTTGCGCTCCACACTTCCCCAACAGAAGGAAATGAACCCCCAGATAGAGGGGGAAAAAGAGAAGAAGGAAAGTGCCAAGAATGTTTTGAGGGAAATGAAACTGTCATATGACTGCGGTCTTCCCTTATTAGGAGGGCAGGCTGTTAGAAACCAGGATAGATTCTGCTCAAAACTGAAGTCCGTTGAGTCTCTTTAATAAGGATCTGTCAATGTGTCCAACCCTCTACAGTTACAAACACTTTTCACATCTCTTTTTCTTTTCTTGCCGGCTCCCCAACCCCCACAGGCCTTGTCCCATGACCCAGCAATGTTTGCTTTCATCATCCATCCTTTGTCTGCAGCCTCTCCCAATTCCAGGTTGACCTCCAGTCTTGCATCTGAAAAATTTTCTCTAAGTCTGAGCAGGTCGCACCTGCTTCGATGGTGGCCTTTCTTATGTGTTGTCTCCCCTACTTTCCTGTGACTTTCCTGTGACTGTCTCCCCTACCCAGATGGAGACTTCTCAAGGTGGCCTTGCTCTCCATTCTAGTGCCAGGGCTAGCACTGGGTCTGGGATACAGAAGGAACTCAGAACATATTTATGAATAAGTGAGTACATGCATGCATGGATGGATGGATGGATGAATGGATGGATAGATAGATGGGTGGGTGGTTGGATGGCTGAATAGGTGGATAGACAAATTGGTGGATGAATGAATGGGTGGTTGGGTGGATGAATGGGTGAATGGATACCTGGGTTGATGGATGGGTGAATAGATTGATGGGTAGATGAATGGATGAAAAGGTAGTGGATGGATGGTTGGATGTGAGGGTGGATGGGACTGTTAGGTGCAGGAAGAGGTAAAGTCTAGGGGATGTAGGCAAATCTATAGAGACAGGAAGTAGATGAGTGGTGGCCTAGGGCTTGGAGACAGAGAAATCACTATTCATGGGGTATGTGGTTTGCTGTTGGGGTGGTGAAAATGTTCTAAATTTAGAGTAGGGTGATGGTCGCACAACTCTATAAATAATCTAAAGCCCATTAAACTTCTCACCTTAAATGGGTGAATTTTATGATACATATATAAGTTGTATCTCAATAATGCTGTTAAAAAAGGAAAAAAGAAACTGCTGTGGAAAGGGAACAAACACTAAAGGAGTGTGAGCTCCTGTCCTGGAGAGATTTGGGTAGTAAGTGATTGAACTGGTGTGTACTGAGGCCCAGCACCACATGGGCTGTCAGCCAGTAGTAACAGAACACAATTCTGTCCTATGGAACTTACATTCTGATGGGAAGGACTGATGTTAAGTGAATAAATGTACACACTACAGGTTGTGATAAGGGTGATGAAGAAAAGTAAAGTGGAGTGAGAGGACGTGGAGTTGAGGATACTTTTTTGCTGGTGTCACAGAGCAGAGATGGGCACCAAGCACAACTACCCACTGATCTCCTCATCTACATCTCTGGCTTACGGTTTTGAACAGCCCAGTTCCATGGTCCTATCCAAACAGATGTTGGGAAATGTCATCCAGCTGTTTTCCCAGAGGAAGGGAATGGGGTTTGATGAGCACATCGTTGTCTATGTTACACTCAACTTCCATGTCCATCTTTCACTGAGATACAGCCTTTGGTTCATGGTACTGTGACCCCATACCTCCAGGCCATCCCTGTCTAATTCCAACTCTGTCCCTGGCTTCTGAGATCCCATCTCAGATAGAGATACCTCTCCCTAACCCTTCTACCCTCCCCGCATAGTGAGAACTGATAAAACATCTGAATGCCAGGTACCAAATAGAGCACAGCACTTGGATGTTGGGAAGCCCGGCTCAAATGGTCTTTGGACAGTTTTTCTCCTATATGCTGAGGTCCACATTCCTGAGCTGTGGCTTAGAGGAAGACTCGCCCCCTTCTTTGCTCCTTCTTCCCTTGCGTGTCTCAATCTGGTCACACCAGTTTGTGCTTGGAATTGGCTTTTTTAAATTTTAAAATCCAAACGAATTAAAAATGTATTTTGCAAAAGAATGAAAAAAATTGTCTTTCACCTCAGCTGAGAATTCTGCCTGCCCAATTTCACCTGGAAAAGAATTGAAACCGACAACATGTTACTAATTGGGGAATTTGAACAGTCCCTTCCGTGTGGCATGGGTTTTCAACAGACTAGCTCCAATAAGTGGATACTCACGAGTTTACTGTATTGGAAACAGAGGTTCTGAGAGGTGGTATCTCAGCCAGACCAAGCAAAGCAGTCAAGAAGTATTTGGGGACTGGCCAAAGATTCTATTAATCTTACACCCTGGAGCTTGACCTAAGGGAGAGAGTAGAATGGATGTCTATGAAATCCTTCGATTGTAGAGATGCCAGTATCCTTTTTCACCAGCAGCTAATTCCTAATCAGCTGACCATTGAAAACCTGCTGGAAGTAGTGTAGGACTGTGGGCCCTTGAGCCATAAAGGCCTGGTTCAAATCCCAGCCCCGTCACTAATTAACCCTGTGATTTGACCCAAGTGACAATTCATTGAACCACCAGTTTTCTCATCTTAACGTGAGGTCAAAAATGCCAACAAGATACAGAATTAAAGCATGGATATACAGTAGCAGCACAGACCTTAGCACGTAGTGGTATCTTTCCTTCCTTTCTCTCCTGTGGGAAATACCAAATTCTGCCTAGCATATGAGGTAGGAAGAGTTTTCACATACTCAGTACTGTGATCTGCATAACTGGCCTGCTTCCCCTTGGATACAGGCAAGTTACCTTGGCTTGGCTCTAGAGAGGGAGACTAAGGATTCCCAATGTCGGCAGGGAGTCAATCCCTTGCACATGCAGTTATCAAAGCTTGCAGGGATGGCCCCACCCTGACAAATTCCATTCAAGTACAGAACCACAGAGATGAACTGCTGGAGTGCCAAGGCAGGTCTTAAAACAGATGCTTAGTCAAACGTTTGAAATTGATCATTCACTTGTTCATAAAACAAATATCCAGGAAAAAGTATGATCATGGATTGTATGGTGCCTCCATGGGGATGGCACACTGCTACATTGTCATGGAACACAGGTATGCCATGATGGTACAATAGGATGGTACAAAGGTATGATGGTACAAAGGTACGATACAGGTAGGCTGGGGTGGTGCATGGGTGCATTAAGATATGATACACATAGGCTGGGGTGGTGCACAGGTGCACCAGAATGGTAAACATATATGCTGGAGTGCTGCACAGGTGCACTAAGATGGTATACAGGTATGCTGGGGTGGTGCACAGGTGCACTAGGATGTTATACATGTATGCTGGGCTGATGCACAGGTGCACGAAGATATATAAGTATACTGGAGTGGTGCAGAGATGTACTAAGATGGTATATAAGTATGCTGGTGTGGTGCACAGGTGCACCATGATGGGATACAGGTATGCTGGGGTGATGCACAAGTATAGTAGGATTGTGTACAGATATGCTGGGATGGTGCACAGGTACACTAGGATGGTGTACAGGTATGCTTGGGTAGTGCACAGGTATGCTAGGATGGTATACGGATATGCTGGGGTGGTGCCCAAGTGGACCAGGATGACATCCAGGTATGCCGGGATGATGTACTGGTGCACTAGAATGAACCCTGGGATGCTACACAAAGATGCAGGGATTCGGCAATGGGGTGGAACAGTAGGAGAGAACACTGGGATGACACACGGGGATATACACAAGTGATTGTGTGGTATACAGGGATGGTTCTCTGGGATAGTACGAGATCCCGTAAATAAAGAGTCAAAACAGAATCTCACAGGGGTCCCAGTATTGCCATATCTAAGACCTATCCCACCGCTAGTTATTGTGGCTGACAGTGGTGACTGTGTTCCTCTCTTTTGGAACCCAGTAGCCGTGGATGAGTGTAGGCCTTGGAAACAAACTGCCTGGACTCCAGTTCTCATCCCACCACCCTTGGCCATGTGACCTTGAGCAGCTTCCTGAGCTCCTGTAGACTCTGCCACATCTGTAAAATGAGAAAATAGAAAACTTTCTTGGTAGCCCTGTGAAGCATGGACACAGGAATGTGTGAAAAGCAAGTCACAAGGCCTCGCTCAAGGCTAACGGTGATTGAGGATTGGCCATTGTAACCTGTAGCACAGGACGTCGGGGAAGGTGGCTTGGAAATTTTGACAAAGTTTGACATTTCAGCTTCACTACTCCATAGTTGGAGGCCTTGGGCAAGGTGTTCTCTTAGCTTTAGTCTTCTTATTTATAAAAGAGAGTTAGCTTTATTCTTCTTATTTATAAAAGAGAGTTAATCATGCCCAGCTCTGAGTATTTGTTTATTACTTTAAAAGTCACGGCCAGGCGTGGTGGCTCACGCCTGTAATCCCAGCCCTTTGGGAGGCTGAGGTGGAAGGATCACGAGGTCAAGAGTTCGAGACCAGTCTGGCCAACATAGTGAAACCCCATCTCTACTAAAAATACAAAAATTAACCAGGCAGGATGGCACGTGCCTGTAGTCCCAGCTACTAGGGAGGCTGAGGCAGGAGAATCTCTTGAACCCGGGAGGTGGAGGTTGTGGTGAGCCGAGATCACACCACTGCATTCCAGCCTGGGCAACAGAGCGAGACTCGATCTCGAAAAAAAGGAAAAAAAAAAGACACTTAATTCCACAATGAATTTCAAGCAGCTTGCAAAATCTCACAGAATAAATAAGATACAAATACATGGATAATTCAGGTGAAGGGAAAACCAGGGTTGATGAAAAAAACAAAAGCAGCTATAGGAACGTTAAGGCTCTAAGCATTCATAAGGCAACTGTGACCATGCTTGTCATGTGGTACAAACTCGGTAAATACTTAGTTCCTCTCCTCCTGTGAACACAGGCTTTCAAGGTGGTTTTCTCATGCTGGAAGAGAATATGAGGCAAATGATGTTTCCTGCCCAAGACAGCCAGGCTCGTGAAGGCTGGCCTTCTTCACTCTGTGCAAAGCTGATCCGTCTGGCCCTACTCACTGGGCGACTGAACAGCCCCTTCAATTTCTCTGTTCAGCAAATCTGTGCCCATCCTCAGACCCATGCTCCAGGGTCCTGCTGCTCTTGAAGTGGCATCTTTCGGCCACAAAGCACGACAGAGGCTCTTGTGGTCATTAAAATGATCCGGTGGCACCTTTTCCCCACGAAGAGGGGTGTCATTGACAGCTTCAGCCATTGCCAAGTTCAAATTAACATAATTATAGCAGTTCCCACTCTGGGTCCTTTCAACCATTGCTTTGCTAGTGTCCTTGTTCCCTTCTTGCCCTGGAGTGTTCTGGGGACTTCTATTGGCCTTGTCAGAAATGCCTGATGTCCTTGAGGTGGGACTCATCACCTGTGGCAGGTGTGGGTGGCACTTGACCTTCTGGAGCAAGATGCCCAGAAAAGACCTACAAGATGGCCATGGATGATAACATGACTCTCGAAGGCCGCTCTCCTCAGACCTGCACACAGGAGCTCCCGTAGGAAATGACATTTTTAAAAAATGTCAGTGATGGAGACAACAAGGCACAGATGTGACAGACTTCATTGCCTAAGGTTACCCAGGTAATGGGTGACAGCAGCCTGCTACCATGTGACTCCAAGTCTACTCACTCACTGTCATCTTGTCATCCTTCTTACCACAGTTGTCTCTGTCCTCCCCCTAACATGGGTAGGCGCTTTGAATATCCAGATGCTCCTTTTCGCCCTCACAACTTTCTTAGGAGTGAATCCTCCTTTCCCTCTCATTTAGAAGATGAAAAATCTAAGGGTCAGAGAGGACACGTAAATTTGCCAAGACCACAATGCAAGAAAGGAGTAGAGCTGGGAGGCAAATCCAGGTCTATATCCCAATCTTAAACAATGCACTTCACTCTTTCAAATGTCCATGCACACTTTATTTCATTGTTTCAACTTTCAATTGCAGAAACATTTAAACATATATAAAGTATTGTATCAGTTGCCTATTGCTGTGTAGCAAATCACCATCAATTCAGCAGCTTACATTTATTTATCTCACAGTATATTATCCCACAGTCTTATCTCACTTATTATCTCAAAGTTTCCATGAGTCAGGGGCCTGGGCATGATTTAGCTGGGTTCCTTGACCGGGGACTCACAAGGTTGCAATCAAGAGGGTCTCATCTCAGGCCCCAGGTCCTTTTCTAAGCCCAGATGGTTATTGAGAGAACTCCCTTCCAGCTAAAAATTCATGGGGGCTTAATTCTTTGAGGCCGGCAAGAGAAAGTTTCTGCTGCTTTGAGTCTCAGAGTTCCGGGAAGCTTAAATTCTCTTCCCAGCCATCACCTGGTTAGGTGAGACCCACCTAGGATAGTCTCCCTTTGGATTAACTCGAACTGATTTGCAACCTTGATTACATTTGAAAAAAATCCCTGCACCTTTTCTGTCTAATGTAACACAATCACAGGAATAATACCCCGTCATATTCACAGGCCCTGACCCCACTCAAGGGAAAGAAGTTTTACAAGAGCACGGGCCACACAGCGGTCATCTTAGGATTCTGCCTGCAACAAGTGTAACAAACCCTCATGGACTCACCACACAGCTTTAAGAATGGTTGTCATTCTGCTATTCTTGCTTCGTTCCCCACCCCCACTTAATCCTTACTCATTTTCACAGATTTTAAGGTGAAATTTATATACATTGAAATGCACAAATCTTAGCTGCCCAATTTTGACAAAGCGATGAGCCCCACATAACCCACATCCTTATGAACACTTAAAATATTTCCATCTCCATCTCCCCCAGGGAATTCTTTCATGTTCCTTCCTACTCAGAGCTGTATAGACAGACAGACAGATGGATAGATAGATCGATAGATGGACAGAAAATGTACACAGACATTTAAAAATACATAAAGTGTACATGGATATTTGAAAGAGTGAAGTGCATTGTTTAAGATTCTGGACATAGACCTGGATTTGCCTCCTAACTCTACTCCTTTCTTGCATACACACACACACACACACACACACACACACATATATATATCTCCATATGTATATGCACATATATATGTGGGTCTGAGAATTAATTAATAGTATATATATTTTTTCTTATTTTTTTTAAAGCTAATTCTAGGAAGTACCTGGGACCATACCTGGCAGAATGTTGGCAACGAATAAATGTTAATCTTCCTTCCAGTTCTTCTAGACTTGAGTTTATGTTTATTATGAGATGCCACAAAGGCAAAGAGAAGGGATCCTGCTGAGGTGCACAAGCCCTGGAGAGGAGGCTTCCAGAAGCACTTTGGTCAGGATGCCTGGTAAGGCCATGTGTGCACTGCCTTATTCTTGGTGATAGACAGCATGACCATCATCTGCTACCAGCACAGTGTGTACAAAGCATGGGAGGTGCTTTGATCTCTGTTGGGTTAATCCACACGTTTCTAATTGCTAGAATGTGTATTTGAATTAGATGATGGTGACTCACACTCTTTGCTTTTAGATCTCTCCTGATACAGTGATGGCAACATGCTGTAGGCATGGCTCAGAATGGGGGTGAGGAGGAATCTTACCCTTCATTTCCTGACATTGGATGGTCTCTTCTTGCCTCCAAAAAGTAGGTCTGGGTCATGCTTGTGCTCAGGGCTTTCCTTCTTCACCAGCAAAAATAAATATTTAACAAGAAGGAGTGTGGCAACTGGATGGGACAAAAAGAGAAAAAGAATGAGGTGTCAGACAGACAGATTCCAACGCTGTAATTTGGACCCACTTATTTTAACACCTGAGGCTCTCTCTGCACGTCTACTCGTCCAGCCTCATCAGGCTTTTATGGGGATCGAAAGCAAGCATACTGTTCTTGGCAGAAATCACCTGAGCCCACACTATTCCCTTCCCCTTGCCTCGGATTTTAGCATCAACCCTTGCTGGCTTGTCTGTCTGTCCAGCCAGCCAGGCACTTGCTCAGTCATCTCTCACCACTTAATACATACAAGGTATAGAAATATGTGGATTCATCAAACATGATTTCTGCCCTTAGCACGGGAGACAGGCATTTTCACAAATAGTAATAGTACAACCAGGCGAGGATAATTTCCCTCAGAGAGGAAATGCATTAAGGTTTCCAGCAGAATCATTTTCTTCTGTGCCATCTAGAGAGATTTGGAGGAGGGGATAGCCCTCGAGCTTTAATTTAAAGACCACAAATAATTCTAGACTATCCCTCCACCTCCTTCTATTCCTTCTCCTATTTCCTCATCATTTCTTCTTCTTCCCTGCCTCCTTCCTTCTAGGAGACTATCCATCTTCCTCTCCTGTTCCCTCCGTCTTTTGCCCTTTCCCTCTCCTTATAGACATGAGAATCCTCATCCCTACTAAATAAACTACCTGCGGTAATTCCTCCCCACTCGACCACTTTATAAACCATAACCCCCAATTCCCTAAGCCTGGAGATGTTATGAGAACAATCCCACAAAGGGCAACACTCATGATTTCTCGTTTAATTTTTCCAAAGATTTGATTTTTTTTAAATTTAAAACTCAAAAATGCCATTAAAACCCTCACCCAGATCAGCTGTGTCCTTAAGTGTAAAATCCATTTTAGTCGGCAGAGCTTGCGATACGGTTAAGTACTTATTTTTATTGTCTGCCTGGGCATGGTTTTTAACTGCAGGTGGAGAATAAATCAATAATGTCATAAAGACATGCTCACCCCGTGCCCTTTCCACAGCCTGCTCTGGAGTGCCTGAACTCGGGAGAGAGGCTGAGGTCTGCACACCCTGAATCATGCAGGGGGTAGGAGGCTGGTAGATGTGTCCTCTCTCTAAGCTATTTTATCTGACATTGTTTGGCAAAGGCTGTGCATTTTTTATGGTTTTCCCAACTCTTTGCAAAGGGCAACATCCGCTGGCTATTTGCACCCATGAGAGGCTACGATTGTGTCCTTCCTGCTGCAAGAGGCCCAGTGGTAGCCCCATTCCTCTAGGATTGACCCTGAATTGTTAAAAGGAGTGAAGATCATGGAACAATCCTTGTTGTGTTAAATGCCTGGGTTGCCCCGTGGATTTTGGCATCTTGAGACGGTTCCTGCATTCATTCCTTTTGTGAGCATGCAGACATCTGGGACCTGCAAAGAGGAATGAGGACTCCCTCCCCTTCCACAGAGGATATGACTGTCCATGGCTGTTCCTCCCAGAATGTGTCTGAGCTCTCCCCACGCTGAGCCAGGGGTATGAACGACCAGATGGACGTCGACACCATCAAAAAAGGCATCCCTAGTTCCATATCCCCTCACTCTACTTTTCTTCATTCTCCTTATCACAACCTGTAGTGTGTACTTTTATTTGCTTAGCATCAGTCCTTCCCACCAGAATGTAAGCTCCATAGAACAGAATTGTGTTGTGTTCACAGTGGCTGATGGCTCATACGGTTCTGGGCTTCGGTACAGAGCCGTTCAGTCCCTGACTACCCAAATCTCTCCAGAACGGGAACTCACACTCTTTTACTGCTTGTTCCTTCTCCATGGCAGGGTCTTCCCTTCCCTTCCCTTCCCTTTCTTCCTCCCTCCCTCCCTCCCTTCCTCCCTTCCTCCCTTCCTTCCTTCCTTCCTAACAACATTATTGAGATACAATTTATGTACATTACCATAAAATTCACCAATTTAAAGTGTGATGTTTAATGGGCTTTTATATATTTATAGTTGTGCAACTATCGCCCTATTCTAATTTTAGAACGTTTCTACCACCCCAGAAGGAAGCTCCATACCCATGAACAGTCGCTCTCCATTTCTTCTCTGCCTGCAAGCCCTAGGCAGCCACTCATCTACTTCCCGTCTCTATCAATTTGCCTACTGTGGACATTTTAAAGAAATGGGATCATACAACATTGCTCTTTGTACCTGACTTCCTTCCCTTGGCATATGTTTTCGAGGTTTTCCCCTGATGTGGCGTGCATTCGTGTTTTGTTCTTTTGATTGTGGAGTAGTATTCCATTGTATGGACAGAACACCTCTTGGGTATTCCTTTACTGGTTGACGGACATTTGGGATATTTCTACTTTTTGACTGTTGTGAATAATGTCTCTATGAGTGAATTCACACAGAAGTCTTTATGTAAGACATGGATCTTCATTTCTCTTGGGTAGATTCCTAGGAGTGGAATTGCTTGGTCTCTAATGGCATTTTGTCAGTTTAGCCCTGTAATATATTTATTCTTCTCTCCATTATCAGCCTTTGAGCTGCTTGAGGGTTGACTGGGGATTTGAGTCATCTAAATATTTCTATAAAATTTGACCTAGATGCTTACATACGGTGGCTCCTTATGAACCATTCCAGAGCAAAGGAAAGCGAGGGAAACAGAGGTCAGGCTGAAGCCAAGGCCTGCAGCATTAGGGGAGAAGCAAGGAAAAATTGCTGTGGAGTCTTTCCTAACTAGAAAGCTACACTTTGTCTTATGTATGAGGGAGAAAGCGGGTCTGCACTTAGCAAGGCCATTTTCCCCAAAGTTGTCAGTGATTTCGCTCATTTACCTTGTTAGAAGATTTTTCTTCTAATAATAATAATTTTTATTGTATCCATTATGGAAAAATTGATAGCACACATCAATAAAGAAGAAAATGGATTATCTATATAGTGACATTCCTGGCATGGCCACTTATCAGTTGTCCTAGGCAAACACTATGATATCACCAAACCTCAGGGCTTTTTCACTTGTTTGGGTTTTTTTGTTTGTTTGTGTTTCTGAGATAGTGCCTTGCCGTGATGCCTAGGCTGCCATGCAGTGGCGTGTTCTCAGCTCACTGCAACCTCTGCCTCCAGGGCTCGAGCCATCCTCCCACCTCAGCCGCCCTAGCACCTGGAACTACAGGTGGGCACCACCATGCCCAACTAATCTTTGTGGGTTTTTGTCTAGAGACAGGGGTTAGCCTGTCTCTGCAAAAGACTTGTTGCCCAGGCTGAGTTTTAACTCCTGGGCTCAAGCAATCTTCCTGCCTTGGCCTTCCAAAGTGCTGAGATTATAGGCATGAACCACTGTGCCCTGCCTAAACCTCAGTTTTTTACATTTGGAAAGTGTGAAAACGTAACAGGGAATGCTGAGAAATCGGAGTCAAGGGTTCTGTCATGCTCTTCGTGATGTGCTTAGATCTTTTGTATCTGTAAGATAAGGAAAAAAGTAAGCAGATTGATGGACAGAGAAGTTCTGTTGTAAAAGTACAGGAAGTTACTCCTTCTGCTTCTCCATACTACGCTGCAGGTATGCCTCCTCCCTCCGCAGGCATTGGAGCGGTCAGCAGGAAGGCAGTCCAGGTAGGAAAGTCCAGCAAATGTGGACCTAAAAGATGACATAAACCTGGCAATTCAACACACACCTGCAAGAATGATGGCGAAGACTAGGGTGGGAGGTGATGTGATATGAACGTGACGATGATGGAAGCTTTCGTTTTTACCATCTTCCATGCATTATATGAGACACTTTATTCATTCTTTTCCAGTTACTGAATAATTTGAGTGCCTCTCACTGCGTCAGGTTCTTGCAATACAGAGACGAATGAGAGATGGTGACAAATAGCAGTAAAACACACAAGTTCTGGCATCTGCTTAACCTCGGTCATCCTTTCTTCCATTCACCTATCCATCCACCCATTCAACAGATGAAAGAGGGAGTGCCTTCTACGGGCCCAGCATCATGTTGGACAATGGAATCCTGACTGTCTTTCCTGTAGTACATGAAGCCAATTCTTAAACTCTAAGTCTCAGTTTTCTCAGCTGATAAATGGGAAGAATAGTAATGCCCAGTAAGTTCCACTGGGTTGCTGTGAGTATTAAATCAAATATGCTTAGCACAGTACCTGAATGAATAAATGTTGGCTGCTGTTGTTTAGTAATAGTATTTGTATTTGCATTGGAAGACATGGACTCTTCCCTCCCAGAACTCGTGGCGGTTACTGGTGCACGGCCCTTTGCTTCCCTAACCCTTTCTCTAGCCCACAGTGGAGTGGGAAGCTCTTGCTGCCATGCTCCAGTTGCAGTCCTAGTCCCCTGGGCCCTCTGAGCTGAGCTCCTGCGGGGGCTCAGTAACATGACCTGCCCTGGATGCCCCCCCGCAACTTTGCCAGGAAAAGGCGGATGGGCGTCCTCATTGGCAAGTATCCAAGCAGGGCAAGTGTTGGGGTTCAGAGGACAAAGGAAAGGGACATTTCAAGGAAGTTCCCACTTCCTCAGAACCAGAGTTCCTATCTCCACCGCTCATATGATCTATTGGGACATTCTTCACGTTCCAAATGTAAGCACATCCCGGAAAAATGCCAGTGTTGGTCTTGTGATGAAATGTCTTTCTTTACAAATGACTGACATGGCCTGAGAGCCTGGAGGATGGACAGGGGAAGGAGCAGACCCCACATTTCTCATCAAGGTTGAGATGATATGTTCCCGTCCTTATTCACTTTTCAAAACTTAAGATAACTTATGTCTGTAAAATGGGAACAAAATGTGTCCCTGCCATTAGGGGGTTTATGAGTTTAAATGAAACCCTGTAGGCCAGGCGCAGTGGCTCACACCTGTAATCCCAGCACTTTGGGAGGCCGAGGTGGGCAGATCATGAGGTCAGAAGTTCGAGACCAGCCTGACCAACATGGTGAAACCCTGTCTCTACTAAAAACACAAAAATTAGCCAGACGTGGTGGTGGGCACCTGTAATCCCAGCTATTCAGGAGGCTGAGGCAGGAGAATCGCTTGAACCTGGGAGGCGGAGGTTGCAATGAGCCAAGATCGTGCCACTGTACTCCAGCCTGGGCAACAGAGCGAGACTCTGTCTCAGAAAAAATAAAAATAAAATAAATAAATAAATAAATGAGACCCTGTACCTAAATATACCTGGCTCTGCAGTGACCATTTTTCAGGTTGTAATTTATTTCTTCTTCATATTGTTCAATGAAGTAGACAATTTTATCATCTCCACTTACAGGGGAGGAAATTGAGATCAGAGCAGTAACCACTTGCTTAAAGCCGCCCAGGTAATAGGTGGGAGAATTAGTCATCAAACACAATCTGTCTGAATCCCGAGCTTATGTTTTTAACCACTCACCATTTACTTAGTGTAAGAATCAGCAAACTTTTTCTGTACAGGGACAAATATTAAATATTTTTGACTTTGTGGCCCAGACTGTCTGTTGCAACCACTCAACTCTGCCATTGCGGAATGAAAGCAGCCATACGCAACGTGAATGAACGGTCACGGCTATGTTCCAATAAAACTTTATTTACAAAAATGGACAGTGGGCTGGATGGGGCTTGCAGGGCTCCAGTTTGCAACCTCTGCCTTAGAGGAACGCATGATTTGGGCACTTGGGCGCTTGGGACAGACACATGATTGGGTGTGGGGTGGCTGAGGAACAAATGCCTGCTAGCATAAGGACAGTTTGTAGCCTCTACAAAACATCTGCTTGTCAAACAACATCGCTCTTTATATGGAAGATGGCTATTAAAAAGGAAGTGTGAGCCTGCGATTGATTGAAGGCAGTCAAAGCAAGCAGGAGGATTAAGTACAAGAGGTCGCCATTAGAAGGGTCTCCTCCATGTAGCCTTCCTGACAAAGGACAAGAATAGCCCGGGTGATTTATAATGCTCCACGGAGCTTCTCTAGCTTCTCTGGTTTCTTTTCTGCCCCCTGGATTATCTTATCCTCAGCCACCCCCTTCCTCTACCCCAAAGGATTTGAATCTCCCCAGGCATGGGGGCCACGTTACCACTGTCTGCACCATCCTGGCAGGCTCTGACTGCCCCTCAATGCCAACACCCCCGGCCTGCCCAGGGTGAGCTGGGGCTGAGCAGGTTAAGACCAGGTTTGCCTTGAGGCTGGAGCATGCTGGGGCTGCTCCAGACCCGTTTCTGGGACAGCAGGTGCAGCCGTTCACTGAAACCAAAATACATTCTTGAGGCAAGAGCAGACGGGCCAAACAAGAGCAGGTCTCCCGCCCTCCGCGGACTTGGCTCCCTCCAGAGGACACATTCGCCGTGAGGACACCCCAAGTGCTAATCCTCTCACCCAGGAGATCTAAGCAGGGTCAGCATTTTAGTGGAGGGCTGGACGCAGGCAGGGGCATCCCCCCAGTGCCGTCTGGCCGGCCCAGGGCAGCAGTAAATCACACAGGGGAAGGCACTTCTTGGA
The DNA here is from genome assembly GCF_024542745.1 of Macaca thibetana thibetana. Taxonomy (NCBI): domain Eukaryota; kingdom Metazoa; phylum Chordata; class Mammalia; order Primates; family Cercopithecidae; genus Macaca; species Macaca thibetana. Next base: position 22,511,434 of record NC_065597.1, on the reverse strand, counting down.
CGCCTGGGCTGCTGGGGACTCCGTGGGTGTCATAAATCAGGAGTTCACCCCATTTCACCTGTACCTTCTCGTGGGTACATGCAGGGCCCTCTGCAGCCCAGGAAGAGAAAATGGTGGAGAATAAATTCAGCCAGCCCAGGCACCAATGGCTGTTGTCTCTTTGTCAACTTATTACCTGAGATTTATGCATGATGCAGCCAGGTCTGCTCGGTGACACATTCTAATGTAATTAAATTTCTGTTGGATTGATGTCTGATCAATCAATAATGTTAATGTTTTTGCAATTTGGAGATTAAAGCATGGTCCAGTCACAGCCACCCCCCACCCCCACAGCATCATGCACTTACTTGAGAATATTCTTTGAGAGGAGGTTTGCCTGCCTGTATCCTTTCTCCCCCTCTCCCTTCCTCCCCTCCATATTTAAACATTTATTAAGTGCCTGGCATGTGGAGGTATTACAAGAAGGGAATAACACTTAGAGCAGAGGTTCACAAACTTAAGCATACATCAGCATCACCGGGCGGGGGGGGCTTGTTAGGACGCAGACTGCAGGGCCCCAGCCCCAGAGTTTCCCATTCACGAGGTTCAAGGTGGGCCCTGAGAATGTGCATTTCTATCAAGGCCCAGCTAATGTTGATGCTGCTGCTCTCAGGGACCCCATTCTGAGAATCACTGACTTGGAGGTCAAGGGCACAAGCTCTGGAATCACCTGGGTTCAGGTCCTACTTACAAACTCTATGGTTTCGGACAAACTACTCGATTTCTCTATGCCTAAGTTTCCTAATTCATAAGGTCACTGCCTGCAATAAGGGAGATTCTTTCATGCCTGCAAAATGCCCAGCACAGTACCTCATATACAATAAGCACTCAATGCACGCCATTGGAGAGCAAAGCAGCTGCATGCCTGCCCCCTTGCAGATTCCTATCTGGAAAGGTGTGGGGCAGTACACATGTAAGGGTGATAGTATGATCGAGGCAGTGAGAGGCTGTCATGGGGTGTTTTATTTAACTGGGGAGGTCAGAGAGGACCCTCTGATGAAATTGAGCTGAAATCTGAAGGAGGGAGGAACAAGTAGGAAGGGAATGATGAATCTGGGAGGCACCCTTGGAGGCCCTTGTAAGGGGTTTGATCAGCATCCTAGGCCCAATGAAAAGACTAAAGAATGTTTTAAACAGGGGTGGCAAGAAGATCATATTCTAATGTTGAAAAGATCTTTCTAGTTTCAGCTTAGGGGCATGGCTTGGAGTGGGGCAGGAGTGAATGTAGGAATAGCAGAGACTGAATTAGCCAGGCCTCAAGCTCCAAGATTCTCTTCCCCTCTGGAAACTTGACTCCTCCACGGTCCCCTCTTCCACAATGGTAAAAGCCACAGATCCGTGTGCATATGGAACACTGGAACACTGCTGCTATCAGCTTGGTGTCAGGGGCAGTGGAGAAGATGCACATGAGTAATGATGGATCTTAAATACCTGGTGTCTGTTGCATGAGATGATTGTTCCTCATGGCATAAAGGGTACCACATTAGGTGGTCTTCTAAGATTCCAAATAACTCAAACACATATAGTCTTCTCTTAAGCCTTTTGCTGTCAAATGTCACATACATTTATGTGCAGAATATTTGAAAATCAGCACATGCATTCCAAAAACCTTTGCTGACCACCAGCTGTGTAGACAGCATCAGGCAGCTGAAGGTGCCAACCTGAGGAAGATCCAAACTTTGCCTCCAGGATCTCCTTGATGAGTATAAGACGCTGGATCTAATTCAGGATTCTTTTTATTGTTTCATCCCAGGACCCCTACTCAAGATGCGTGAATATTTTCTTTGCTCCTTTTTTTTTTTTTTTTTTTGAGACGGAGTCTCGCTCTGTTGCCCAGGCTGGAGTACAGTGGCCGGATTTCAGCTCACTGCAAGCTCCGCCTCCCGGGTTCACACCATTCTCCTGCCTCAGCCTCCCAAGTAGCTGGGACTACAGGCGCCCACCACCTTGCCCGGCTGGTTTTTTGTATTTTTAAGTAGAGATGGGGTTTCACCATTTTAGCCAGGATGGTCTCGATCTCCTGACCTCGTGATCCGCCCGTCTCGGCCTCCCAAAGTGCTGGGATTACAGGCATGAGCCACCGCGCCTGGCCCTTTGCTCCTTTCAACACAAAGCCCTAGCCAGTCTTCCATGATGAAACCTGAAGAACACTATTACTGAGAGTGAGGCAATTTCATGTTCAGGATGGCATTAACAGGCATCATTTAAACCCATGAGTCATCCTTCATTCACACAGATTTCAGAGTATGCCACCCTGTAGCCTGCCAGGTGCCCCTCAGTTACCTGTGCTGAGACAGGTGTGAGAGGGTGGGTCCAGAGGGAGCGAGGTCCAGAGGAATTCCGAACCTCATTGATTCAGGGAAAGTAACCCTGTGTCTCATCAGCGATTGTAGAAGCCCCAGGTAGTAGGGCTGGACTTGTCTGGAGATCCCTAAAAGCCAGAAAAACTCTCCAGCCCTGTTACTTTATCTTCTAAGCTTGAAATTCTCACTGAGTCATTCATGTGTTCATTCATTCATTCATTCATTCATGCATCCTTTTATTCAACAATGAAGGAATTACAGAGGAATACAAGTTTGCCAAGCCCAGGAGATCTGCAAAAAGATTGAATATTTGCAAATGTATCCATCATAATCATAATAACAATGATCGTTAAGGCTGCTGACATATATTAAGCATTTTTCCCAAGGGAGGTGCCATTTTAAGATTTTTTCCCACACCACTCCACTTATTCCTCACATTACCTTATTGGAGATAGACCCTACTACAGCTCCCCCTTTGCTGAAGAGGATATTGAAGGTCAGAGAGATTAAGTAATGCGGCCAAGGACACAAAGCTAGTGATGGGGAAGGTGAAACACACACAGATCAGTCTGATTTAAAAAAACAATAATACATGTTTTCAAGTATGTTTCTTTTCTTTTCTGTATTTTTATTTTTGTGTTTATTTTTGAAACAAGGTCTCGCTCTGTCACCCTGGCTGGAGTGTGGTGGCCCGATCACGGGATCACAGTTCACTGCAACCTCCACCTCAGGGGCTCAAGGGATCCTCCCAACTCAGCCTCCCGAGTAGCCAGAACTACAGGCACACATCACCATACCCAACTAATTTTTTGTATTTTTAGCAGAAACAGGTCTTGCCATATTGCCCAGGCTGGTCTCAAACTCCTGGGCTCAAGCAATCTGCCCGCCTCAGCTCCCAAAATGCTGGGATTACAGGCATGAGCCACCATGCCCTGCCCTTTTAAGACCTACCCTGCCATCAGTTCTTCATCCAGAGAGGTAATGAAAATACGATTAGCCCTCTGTATCCATGGGTTCCAAGTTGCCATTTCATATGAAGGATCTGAGCATCCATGGATTTTGGTATCATCAGCGTTGAGGGGAGCCCTGGAATCAATTCCCCCCTAGATACTCAGGGACAACTGTTCTTAAAATGTTGAACCCTCATAGGATCGTTGCTCAGGACCTTCTGTCCGGTGGCTGTTGGTCCATTAACCAACATGTTTGAGATCTGGATGACTATCCACCTAGATGTTCGTCTAAAATGACTATATTCTCAGTCACATTTCTCATTGCTGAGATATTGTCACATTCCTTTGAGGTCATTTCTGTCTCATCTCCTTGAACTGCTAGTCTAGTGGTCTTTTTTAAAAGTACTTGATCTTACTCAAGGCATGCTGGGAACTAGGTCCCGTGACTTTCTTTCTTGTCATATTCACTGTCTGCTGTAACCTGTCCTGGAATTTGCTGGAATCAGGGGCAGGGACGCATCTAATTTTGGGAATCAACCTTGACCCCCTCAGAAACCTTGAACAACAGTACCCTCTGACCCATGTTGTAGCTTGTTTCCTACTACCAGTTGTTGTGGTTTTCAGTTATGTCATTTACCAGGTACCCTGAAGAGCCGAATGTATTTTGAGCAGTATTTCCAAAACAGCAGCCTTGGGCTGAGTCTACTCTGCAGACAGGTGTTCTTTGGGTCTGTACAGCATTTCGAAAACTTCTGAGTTCCTTGCTGGCATTTAAAAATCTGGGCAGGGCAAGCATGAAATCATTCAAGGTGTTGACTTATGTTGAAAAAAATCAAAGATTGGACAACATTGTCCAGTCTTTGGACAGCCCATTATATGTTCTTGGACAACGTTCTGTATGTCTTCATGGCTACTATGGTGGGCTAGAGTGGGCAGTAGCTGAGGTCCTCAGGTTCTTACTCCCTCAGTCCTCTCAGTTATCTCCACACAGATCTACACACACTTCATGCTTGTATTTACCTGTCTGGCCTCTGGAGTCATCTGAGTCATTATCCCTGGTGTCTGCAAAAGCCCTGAACTCCTATTCCAAAATTAATGTTTAAATTTGTTCTGCCCAATGCGTGCTTGATTCTTTCCAGCCTTAAGACCTTGTTCCTCAAGGGAGAAGGTGGAAGCAAAATAAGAGTGGAGAACTTCTGCTTTCTTACTGTCATCTGTTTAAGTTGCATCATCTGCTCCCGATCCCTTCCTTTTCCTTCTCCCTCCAAACATAGCTCAAAAAGCCCTTTTTATCGTCCTTCGTATTTTTTTTTTTGCAAGCCTCAGCTCTTTCCAGGGTTTTGTCTCCTAACATGCTTCTCACAGAGGCAATGCCAGTTTGCATTTGTTTCAGGGTGGGATGGTGCATCAAAGAACACCACACCTGCAAAAAACAACTAAATTAGAAACAAGCCATCTTTCAAAGTTCGCAGTGGGATCTACTACATCAAGAAAAAAAAAGTTGGTGCATATTTTTTAAAAACATTATAAACAAATTTTTAAGAGATTTTAGAAAAGAGGCTTAAACTTTTTGATAAATTTACAAATTTACACATCCAATGCCAATCTAGGCATCAAATGTGCTTACCTGCTCTGACTTAAAACAGGTCCAGCAGGGTTTGACTTGACCTAGAGACTGGACGCCAAACTTAGTCCTAATCAGACCATTACAAAATGCTCATTTCCAATTTCCAAAATAGACTCAGGACTAGTGCATCTGTTTGCTGTGGTGGGTGGATAATATTGTTGTTGTCATCTGTAGCACAGGTTTGCCACAGTTTATATGAGACATGGAATTTTAAAATCAAATTGTCGTTGTATGTTTATGATATCTACTACTGCTATCTTAAAACAGGGCATCAAGGTAAGCTGGCATTTAACAAGAGCAGCAAGAGTGATCTTATTAAAATGTAAATCAGGTCATGTCATTATGTGGCTTAAAAACATCCAGTACCTACCACGATGTGCGGGGGTGAAAGCCCACCTCCTACCATAGCCTTCATGGCTCTGTGTGACCCGGGCCCATCTCCAACCACTTCTGCTTTGCTCTTTTCCTTCCAGCTACATGGACCTGATCTCTGTTCCATAAACAGGCCAAGTTCATCTCCACTTCAGGCCTTTGCATTTGCTTTTCCCTCTGCCTGGGCTGGGTTTTCTTCCCCAGCTTTATGGGGCCACCATTCTTACTGCAGTGGAGATTCCCATTAACTGAAATATTCACTCCCTAGAGTGGGCCTTCTCTGAGCACCCTGATTAAAACAGGTCCATCCTCCCATCCTCTGCCACGCTCTAATCCCCGTCCTGATTTATGTAACTTCCTAATGCTAAGCAATACCCCAAAATACAGACTTCTGTTTTATTTGTTTATTATCTATTTCCCCCATAAAAATAGAAACTTTATAAAGGCAAATTATTGATTTGTCCTGTTTACTTCTACATCCCCAGCACCTAGCAGAGGGCCTGGCATTTAGTAGGTGCCCAATACATATGTGCAGGTATAGATCCAAAGGCCAGAGAGCGTGGGTCACAAGAGGAAATGAAATGTTAGCACGGCCCGAGTGGACGGAATTCCCTTTGTGGTGGTCTGTGTGTGTGTAGGTGCACATCTGCATGTGAATGTGTTTGTATGCATGTGTGTGAACATGTCAGTTTGCACATGTGTAAAAATGTGGTTTTTTTCTGTATGCATGTTTGTGCACATGTATATGTGTACATATGTGTGTGAACACCCTTGACAAGAGGTGAGTCTAGAAAGGGAATCAGAGAACAGACCAGGAGGGATTTGTTAGGTGGGGTAAGAAGTATAGACATTAAAGTCAGAGCAATAGGGAGCACTTCTAAACTCATTGGTGTAGTCATTCACATTGAGGAGTCTGCAGGCAGATTGCTCCTGGTGTTCAAATCTTGTCTCCTACGGACTGGTGGACGTGAGTAGGTGACTCATCTTGGTGGGTTAGACCTCAGTTTCCTCACCTAAAAATGGGAGTAATAAAAGTGCCTCCCTTGTAGAATCGGTGGGAAGAAATAAAATCAGTGCACAGTATATTTGCACGGTGCCCGGTATGGTGTAAGGAATCAGTAAAGTTTAGCCATTGTGGCTATTATACTCGGTATAAATACACAGTACATACCCATTGACCCAGCAAATATGCTTCCTTGATTTTAAGAATGTGATCCATCCAATTGCTCACAGGTACATGTATGAGAATGTTCTTTGTAATACTGGTGAAAATAGTAAGGATAGGCCAGGCACTGTGGCTCATGCCTGTAATCCCAGCATGTTAGGAGGCCGAGGCAGGCAGATCACTTGAGTCCATGAGTTCAAGACCAGCCTGGGCAACATGGCAAAACCCTGTCTCTACAAAAAGTAGCCAGGCTTGGTGGCGCACACTTGTAGTCCCAGCTAGTTGGGAGGCTGAGGTGGGAGAATCACCTGAGCCCAGGAAGTCAAGGCTGCAGTGAGCCATGATCAAACCACTGCCCTCTAGCCTGGGTGTTAGAATGAGATCGTGTCTTAAAAAAAAAAAAAAAAAAAGTGAGAATAAGCAAGAACTTATTGAAATAAAGAGCAATGGGAAGTGACTTTTCCTTCTAGATATTAAAGTGTATTGTGAAGCTTACGATAGAAAAACAATATGGTACTGACAGAGGACTAGATAATTGAACAAAAGAAACAATCCAGAAATAGGACGTGGTACATGATACGACTCTCCCAGAGAATGTAGGCTTCACAACGCCAGCATTTTTGATGTTGTGATCACTGCAGTCAGCCCAGCCCCTAGAACAAAATCTGGCACATGGGAGGTAAGAAAAAGGACTTAAAGAATATATGCCAAAATGGAATCAGGATTCTTGTATCTTTTGTTTTTGCTTTTCTTCTAATGTGTGTATGTCATCATGATTAAGAGGATGAACTTTAGTGTGAGACAAAACTGTAGTTGACCCCAGCTCTGCCTCTGATCAACTGCTCCTGGTCTTCTATCCTAAATGTTTGAAAGAAGAATGGTACCTACCTTAATGAGTGTGGAGATAAATGAGATTGCATACATGAAGCAGTTAGCTCAACAAGTGGTAACTGCTGTTTAAAATGTTCCACAACTCATTTTCTTCCAAGAAGTAATATATATGTTTAAGTAACCAAAATAAATGAAAAGTACATCTTTCCCTGCATTTTCCTGTAGCTTGTTTAGCATCCCTGCAGAAATCTCTGAACAGTGAGACCTCCTCAAGGAGAAACTTTTCTCAGTGACTCTAACCCAAGAAAATAAAGGGCGACGTCTCCCTCTTGACCTTTGGCAAATGCAAAGGGTTATATTATGTCCTTCGTGATGCTTTTTTAAGCCAACACACTAAACATAACAATACATAACCTAACAACAAAAGACATGCCTATTATTTTTACCATGATTACCACTTTTTTATTTAAAAGGGCAATTCATGCTTATTGTCGAAATCTGGACAATGCAGAAATGCACAAAGAGTAGCATTTCACCTCTTCCACCTCCATGAGCTGGTCATGATTGATATTTTGGTTCACATAGTTAAGTTGGCATCTGTTTGGGAAGCTTGTTTTTTTACTTCATTGTATATTGTAAATATTTTCCTCTGCTGTTAAATAATCTAAAACATATAAAAATGCCCCCTCAGGAAATAAAAACTCTGTCTCTGAGGGCCACATGGTTTCTGTCATTGGCAAAGCAATCTATTGTTGGTAATAGAGAATGACTGAAAAATCCACTTGTCCTTGTCCTTCCCAACCATGCCCAGAGAGACACATGCATTCTCAGGATGGATGAGACAGGAGGAAGGAACTCAGGTGTCCCAGGCTCTCCAATATTAGAGTTAATTGAGAAGTTTTAGGGAGAGAAGTGACATGGAAGTCATGAGCTCTTTCTCTCTGCTAGTTAGCTGAGTAGTCACACAGCAAAGACACACACACACACACACACACACACACACAGTTATACATACCAAAATCTCAGTTGAAATCTTTGGATGGTGGGATGATGGACAATTTTTATTTTCTTCTTTTCGATCATCCATATTGAAAACAAAATGTCTCTAATGAGCAATTAAAGGAAAGATAAGAAAGATTGTGAATGTCTTTCCAACTCTAAAAATATACTACAGTCAACATTTTGGAATAAGGAAATCATATAGCCTATAGAGTACACCTGAGTCATTTTCTTTCTCACACTGTGGGAGGCAGCTGTGGATAATGTTAGTCCTGATTTCCAGTTGCGATGGCATTTCAGGTCCTGATGAAAGATACCATGACCTTCTTGGGGTACCTTGATCACTCTGGGGTGCCTGTCCCATCACAAAATATTAAGCTTAGTCCTCATTTGAGGAGCACAGAGTGTCGGGTGTAAATTAACTGATTCTATAACATATCTCTCCTAAAGTCCCATCACCCTGTCTTTTACTTCTGGGGGAGGTACATACAAATGTATATGTACACATATATAATTTATTGGACGGCTGGCTCATCAAGTATATTGGTTTTCATAGCTCCACTATTGTCAGCATATTTCAGATTGGATTTGCTGCTGACATGGTTGAATGAAAAAATACTGACATTTTTCAGTATTGCTCTTGACACTTTTAGTATTATTATTAGTCGTTTCATTCCTTGCAGCATCATTGTCCGAATGGGATCGTGCTCAAAAAACACCCAAGTGCTACTCAATTCTAAGGAGGCGCCTGGCTTTGGGGTGCTGCTCTTTTACATCTCCCATGAAGCTGGGAGGGCAGCCATGTCAAACTATGGTGCAAATTGCAGGTGACACCTGTTGCATGGAAAACACCTGCAGAGCTAATCTGGAAATTATTTCAGGGAGAGATTTTTTTCTTGGAGAGAATGGTCCCTTTCAGCCTTATCCTAATGAGGAAGATGAATCAGCATTTGTGATTCTGTGTAGGTCTTTTCTTCCACAGCAATGACCACCACCTCTATTAATCTTCAATGAGTCCCTGCGAGGTTACATTTACCCAAATTTCTTATAAGCCCTTATACACACACCAAAGCAAACACATAGGCTCCAAGGGTGTATGTGTGTTTGTGTGTGTGTGTGTGTGTGTCTAAAAACATGGCTTTGTAGGAAGAAATAAACAAATGTATTTAATGGTTCTATGCTACAAAGGACCCACAAGTGTTTGCATGTAAATAGGGTTGTTACATATTCAAGGTTTAATTTTTAGCAAACTGTCCCAAAAAGAAGTGGAGACTCCAGAAATAGACCACTTCATTGAGAGGCAGAACTTGAGTTCTATCCTTGTAAAGGGCTGTTTCTAGGGTGTGAAGAACTGGGTAAGCACACTCAGGTCATGTTGCAGAAGACACTTGCTCAGCTCAAGATGACTTCTGTCATCTGTTAGCTTACAGTTGTAAAGAACGGCTTTCTCTAGTTGGGCCAACTTAGTAGCTCATCCATCTCCCATACCCTGAGTATGGTTTAAAGTTGAGAGTTCTAGAGTAATCTACGCTCATTCAGCAAACCAATGTGGTGAGCATTTCTTGAATGTAAAGGGATCCCACTGGATTATGTGGACCCCTCAGGCCCTAATTCCTTGGACCTGTTGAGAAGGAGACACGTTTATCTCTTGCCAGGTTGTTTACCAAACAGAATGGGTGTATTTCTATCCATAAAACCCTCCTCTGACAATTTGTGCCTGGAGATAAATGGCCTTTTCCATAGAGGCTTTAAATTGGGGGCGTAATGGGAGTGAGTGGAATGGAGTGGAATAATTAGATCGCTCCCCATAAATCCTGTGGGGAAGTTTTCTGCACCGGACGCTTTGCAGGACTGTATGTTAGCAGGCAGGCTCTGCAGTGTGGATGCAGCTGTGCACCATGCCGGGACAGTAGGCAAGCAAATTGCAGATGGTGGAGATGTGGGCAGTGTTTAACTCCCTGTTTTCCCTGTAGAATTTGTCTCATTCACCAAAGGAATGTCCACATTAATTTGTTTGTATTTATTTTTAAATATTTATTTATTTATTTTGAGACAGTCTTGCTCTGTCACACAGGCTGGAGTGCAGTGACAGGATCTTGGCTCACTGCAACCTCTGTCTCTTGGAGTCAAGAGATTCTCCTGTCTCAGTCTCCCAAATAGCTGAGATTACAGGAATGCGCCACCATACCCGGCTAACTTTTGTATTTTTATCAGAGACAGAGTTTCACCATGTTGGCCAGGCTGGTGTCAAACTCCTGACCTCAGGCAATCCGCCCATCTCGGTCCCCCAAAGTGTTGGGATGACAGGCATGAGCCACCATGCCTGGCCTTAATTTGTTTTTATTGCTAAAAATATGACACTTTCAGGGCTAATTTTTGCTCACTTGCTTCAAAATCAATTTTTAAAAAATAAATGCATCTGACACATCTTGGTTATGACAGGTGGGAATAAAAGCTGCCCCATTAAGATGGGAGAAAAAACAAATTATTTACTGGAAAATTTGGAAGATCTCAAGAAATTGAGATATGTTGGTTGGAAGACTAGAGGAGCTGAAGGTGTCTCATCCTTACCATTTGTGCGCTTCTTAATCTCCAAGCAAGAGATTATGTAGCATCTACTATATATGTGTACTAGTCTACTGGGTTTAGACTAGGGCTGGGGCCGTGTTTCAGTTCATTTTTTATTCAGAGCACCTAATAACTCATGGCACAAAATAAATCAAAGAGCATTGTTTTTAAAGGGCTATTTATTTATTTATTTTACCCCAAAGAGAAACCCTCTTGAGCTATTAACATATACTAAGCTTTCTTCTGAAATTAGCTCGGAATACACTGTGGCTTCACTTTGAGGATACTGATAATCTAGGTACGATGATCTAGGAAATGTTGTTGAGTTGACCTTTAAGAGGAATAGGTGACATGGGAAATGGACAGAGAGTGGTGGGAATTCTTTCAGATCATGGCTATGGGGGAAGGATGGGATCATATTTTCCGGAGACGTTATCATGAATGGGATTGGCCTCTCTAGGTCACCATGGTGAATCGACCAAACTCAGAGGATCAGCTTATAGAGAGGCAGATGTTTGAAAGAACAGGTGTATAGGGATCTGGCCAATCCTAAATGTATTCCCAAGCTTGACTGTTGAATCCAAAAGCATTTACCCTTAGGGGAAATGGGCTGCATGATTCCTGTAATTAGTAAGAAAGTATAATTGTTTGACATCACTTAAAGATTAATGAGTATACCGGGAGTTCTTCCTTTCTTCTTCTAATTTCATTTATTCGCTCTGCTAACAACTGGGTTGGATGGAATAGTGTCTGTGACAAGTCATCAAGGCCAATATTGGTAAACCCCTGAGGGAGGCACAGCTGGTCTTGGATGTCTGGTAGCCTTCTCTTACAACAGACTTCCTTCAACTCTGCAGGGGCCTCTGTCTTCACTGTCCTTTCATCCTGATGCCCCACCATTTATTTCTACATCTTCTCTGTTTTAAGGAACAATGGCACTGAGGGCTCATGGGCTTGGGCTCTGGGTCCACATTGACATGAAGTTCAGCCTCTCCATGGTCAATGATTTGCTGTCTTACCTTTAGCAATCACTTAATCTCTTAGAGTCTCAATGTCTTCATCTCTAAAATGGGAACAAATCGTAGAAATGAAATCTCAAGGTTCCTATAACAATGAAATGAGATATGCATGGAACACTTTTCTCTGTTTAGGAGTTGACCAGTTGTACTATCTCAATACATTTTGGCTATCCTAATTATAGTGAGTTATTATGAATTTACGCCATTATTATTATTGATAATCAATCAACTAATTTTTAATAGCAAGGTAGGTATTTAGTATTTTCAGTCTGGATTCAATGTGTTTAATCCACATATATATCTTCTTAAGATGTCCAGCCTTTCAGAAAGGAATACCTGTTTTATTCTTAGGCCCTGTCAAAGCCAGTCTCCAATAAACATGGGCTGAATGAATCAAAGAGAATAGCAGTGACGTTCTATTGGTGCTGTTCAAATCACCCTCAAGATAGCTACTTAATTCACTTGCAACCGACCTATCCAGAAATTCTTCCTGCAAGAAAAAGTTTGGGATAAAGAATATAGCAAATCAATTATTTTCCTCTCCTCCAGTCTCCTAATAAAACTGACCTTACCCAGTTTCTTTTCTAGCTATTCTGTTTTTTATTACATAAAATGCTTAGGTGATTGCCAATAAGTAATGTATGAATACTTAATGAAGGTGGAATGAATTATAAATGGCTTGGAATTTATCTACATTGCTTCCTTGCTGATGGCAGAATGGTCCTTTATCTCCTATCAAGATGTACAGGAGTCAGTAGGTGAGAAAGTATCCTGGTTGATAAATTTAAAAATTGTTACTGGATGCCGTCTTAGGTTACATGGAACTCAGTATCATGTGGCAGAGAGGGAGGAGTTTGACCAGGAAGCATGGTGAATATGATACTGGCAGGGGAGTGATGGGATTGGTCCCTAAGGACGCCATTACTGCTCGAGTAGAGACCTCAGAATAGAGGCAGATAAAGGCATGGGTGGGAGTTGTAGTTACCACTTATATTCACTGTGATTGAGTACCAGTCAGGCGGAGGTCTGAAAAGCGTTTCCAGTACTTTGATTTCAAGGAGAAGCTATTGGATGACATTACCTAGAGAAGGGACTTCTATATCATTTTTCCATCCCAAAGCCATCTGTCAACAGCTAGCTCCATAAATACAGTGAACTCTCATTAAGAAAAGTAACAGATAAACCTCCACATCGCAAAGGCTTAATGCAAAATTTATTCCTTGCTCACATAACAGGCGTCTCTCCTGAGTGGTTCTCCTCCAAGTGTTGATCCAGGCGCACAGGTTCTTTCATCTCGTGGCTCTGTAGTCTTTGTTCTGTTCCCAAGTGCGCTCAAGAGGTAATCCCCTTTTCAGCCAATTGGAGGAGGTGTGAGCGGGAGGATTTTATGGACCAGGTCTGGAAGTGGAGTGCTTCCACTCTGCCCACATCACTTTGAAGAGGACTCAGTTGCATGGCCATGCGGACTCCAAAGAAGCTGATAAATGCAACCTAGGTGCCCAAATAGGAGCAATAGCAAGTCTGATGCATGGTCAACTGTGTCTGCCACATTTTTCAAATGGCCAAGAAAATACATGCCCTGAGAAAATGAGAGGGTAAATTTTACTGAAAAATAAATCATCTTATAGAGTGTTTGCAAACTCTTTTGTAAAAAAATCCTTCTAGAGTATTGTGTTTGCATGCACACAGTGGAAATGCCAGATATAAATTGTCTTAATTTCTGAGCATTTCCTTAGTAACAGTTTATCAGTTTTTTCATCATAAGATAGACTTTTATTTAAATTGCATATACAGTTAAGGCACAAAATAAATAGGTGCATCATTAGTAAAAATTTACACAGCACAGCAATGGATGAAGAAGATATTTAGAGTTGCTCATAATTTAACCTATGTTAATAGCTTGTTTTATATACATCCAGTGTCCTTTTTCTCCACATAAAATTACCTACTCTCAGGGGTCAGCAATTTCTTTTCTGTAAAGGACAAAAGAGTAAATATTTTAGGCTTTGCAGGCCACACTGTCTCTATTGCAGTCTCTCAATTCTGTCATTGTAGCACAAAAGCCATCAGAGACTTAACAAATGAATGTTAGAGTTCCAATAAAACTTTATTTACAAAAATAGGCGAGGGATGGGATTTGGCCCACAGGTCAACCTCTGGCACTCCTGCAGAACACGATGGATACAAAGTAATGCATGCAAAGCACTAAGAGGTTCTGCACACATGTAGTGCTCAGAAAATATAAATTTGCTCTACTTACCTTGAAAAGAATACAGTTGTATGGCTTCTAAGCATTTAAAACTTCATAGATACATGTTTAGTTAGGCATAGCAAAAGTCTAAAAGCATAGACCTTGAACTCTGAAAGAAGCTTTAGAAGCCTTGGGGAAGGGGAATATTTTTACTTTTTACTTTATTTCCTCCTGTGTTGTTTGGGTGTTTTTTTTTTTTCAATGAGCATATTTTACTATTGTAATAAAAAAGATATTTTAAATGTATATACTTCAAACTTTTTGCTGACTCAGAAAAGAATGTTTCATTTTAATCCTGAACATGTAACTCATTTGCATTTTTCAATAACCGGTTGCAGTTATGTTTCAGGATTGTAGCTTGAACCGCAAAATAACATTGAAAGAGCTTAGGCATAGCCAGAAATGCTTCAAGGAAGGCAAGGTCACGACTTCCTCTTTTGAACAATTTAGCTGACAGAGACATTGGTAAACGGGAAGGGAAGTGGTCTTCGAGGAGCCTGGGTCCCTCTGCGGTCTTGGGTCCTTTTGTATAGCCCTCTGCTGTCACCCTTTTACCATTGTGTTGTGATCTTCTTGGCCTCCTGTGGACAGGCAGGGCGCACCTGCCGGCAGACACAGGCACTTATAAATGCCCTACCAAATAACTGCACGAATTAGCCAGCCCTTTTCCAGTTAGCACCATGCCTGGCATAGACTAAACAAATACATGTTCGTTTTAATTGGATGGGCCCAGCAAACTGAAGGTGGTGGGTAGCATTTTCTTTATGGGCAAAGTTGCCTTGTTCCTTTCAGGTTTCTGGGGATGTGACTTGTCCTACTATAATTACAGTAAAAAGACACATTTTTATGAGACTTCAGAAGTGTTGCTGTACCGGTGAGATTACCTTGTGTGGGGTGATATGATTAACCTAAATTAACCCTAGACATCATCCTGTGAACATTACCATTAAGAAAAGAGACATCAGTGTCTATTCTCTGCTATGGTAGTAAACAGAGTTTTTCATCAAGTTTCCCCTTAATTTCTTCTGTGCTGCTTGGTGCTTGTCCAAATTAGAAAAAAATGTAAAAATGTTAAATGTGGCTGCATTTTTTTTCTGTTTTCGGTTTTTATCCGCTCCTGGTTTCTCTCTTAATTTCTCCATGGGCCACAATTCTGATTACTCTCCGTCTACCGAGTTGTCAGTCAAATTTCACACTTTCCTTGTAAAACAGGAATAAAACAGTCAGACAAAACAGTAGCCTTATAAAAACCACATTTTCTCACAGAACAGCATTGTTTGGACTGCAGGTCAGTTGTAGGAATCACAATATAATATCTTCTTGAGGGATTGACCATGTTCTTCACTAGTTTGCTATCAGGCCAGGAGAGGGAAAAGCCTCGTTATTATTTGAATCAGTTTACAGCAACTCATGAATTAAAAGCTCACACCCGAAGGAGTATTTTCAACTTAATGGAAACAATTTATCTAACACTTGGAATTCTTTACCAGAGTCTGCATTGATAGATGGACATTTCTCCAACGCAGGTGCATTTTACAGTAGTCTGTTGATGCAAGTTAACATCCGTTAAAAAGTAGAGCCAATAAAAGGCAATTTCTGTCTAATAAGGAACACTGAAAATGACCTAAACAATCCCAGTTTTATAAATTGTACTAAAGGTAAGTCTATGAGAATGCAAGCGGGTTTATTTGGTTTTAAACAACACTTTCCTGCTCCACTCTGTGTGTAACTCCGTGAGATGACACGATGATTTTAGGGGCAGAACTGATGTGTGTGAAAAGTTACACTCTCAGCACTGATTGCTTCATAATAAGGGAATGCTATGGAAAGAGGAACATGTGTTTCCCTCAGATTTTTCAGAACCGTCTAAAAGAGCAGCAATTGTTTTAGAGGTGTCTGTCAATTCCAGACTATTCTGAAAGAAATTTCTGCCCACCTTAAAAGAAAGCATCAAAATGTCGTAAAAAGTTGGAAGTCCATAAGCTTGCATGGCCACTGCTGAAATTCTCTGGGGTGAGGAGTGGGAAGGGGGTTAAGATCCAATCTTGAACCTCTTCTAGAGTTACTTGGGAGATCTGAGTCTGTACTTTCTGGGTAAATCATAGCTTATTAGTGCTAGAAGTGAGGTTACCATTCCTTCGGTGAAACAACTGCTATTTTACACATGGAGAAACTGAATCCCAGTAAAACAAAACAACTTCTGGGACATCACACCGTAGGTTGGTGGGAGACTCTTCCCTGGGGTCCACATCTTCCTGACCCTGCCTCTGTCCTGCTGTAGGCTGGCATTGTAGCGTTCTGCCTTACACAGAGCAGCTGCTTCATAAATGTGTGCTGCACACATGCAGAAAGAGGTGATAGTTTAATTTCTCTAGCATGAAGAGAGGTAGTAAATAAACCTCAGAAAACTGAGGAGAGAAAACTAAATAACAAGCATACCCCACAGCTACTGTGGGTTCTGTTTCAGACCACCACAATAAAGCAAATACAGTAATAAAGTGAGTCATACGATTTTTTTTGGTTTCTCACTGCATATACAAGTTATGTTTATACCAGGGTTCCCCAACCTTTGGGCCACAGACCAGTACCAGTGACCCACGGCCTATTAGGAACTGGGGTGCCCAGCAAGAGGGCAAATGGGCAAGTGAATTAAGCTTCATGTGTATTTACAGCCACCTCTTGTCGCTTGGCATTGCCACTGCCTCCTGTCAGATCAGTGGCAGCATTAGATTCTCCTAGGAACACAAACCCTACTGTGAACTGTGCATGCCAGCATTCTGGACTGCGTGCTCCTTATGAGGATCTAATGCCTGAAGATCTGTCACCATCTCCCATCACCCCCAGATGGGACTGTCTCATTGCAGGAAAACAATCTCAGGGTTCCCACTGTTCTATGTTATGGTGAGTTGTATGCTTATTTCATTGTATATTACAATGTAATCATAACAGAAATAAAGTGCACAATAAATGTAATGTACTTGAATCATCCCCAAACCATCCCCGCCTCCCCACAAAGTCTGGGAAAATATTGTCTTCCATGAAAACAGTCCCTGGGGCCAAAAAGGTTGGGGAATGCTAGTTTATGCTCTACCATAGTATAAAGTCTGTAGTAGCATTGTGTTTTTTAAAAAATGTATATACCTTAATTTAAAATGCTGGGGACTGGGCGCAGTGACTCACACCTGTAATCCCAGCACTTTGGGAGGCTGAGGCATGTGGATCACGAGGTCTGGAATTTAAGACCAGCCTGGATAACATAGTGAAACCCCACCTCTACTAAAAATACAAAAAATTAGCTGGGCACGATGGTGGGTGCCTGTAATCCCAGCTACTTGGGAGGCTGAGACAGGATAATCGCCTGAACCTGGGAGGCAGAGGTTGCAGTGAGCCGAGGTCACGCCACTGTACTCCAGCCCGGGTGACAGTGTGAGACTCCATCTCAAAAACAAAAACAGAAACAAAAAACAAAACAAAGCAAAAACGCTTCATTGCTAAAAAAGTGCTAGGATTCATCTGAGCCTTCAGAAAACCACAATCTTTTTGGTGGTGGAGAGTCTTGCCTCTATGCTGATGGCTGCTGACTTATTACAGTGGTGGTTGCTGAAGGTTGGAATGGCTACAGCAATTTCTTACAGTAAGATGACAATGAAGTTTGCTGCATTCATTGGCTCACTCTTACATGAACAATTTCTCTGTGGCATATGACACTATTTGATAGCATTTTACCCACAGCAAAATTCCTTTCAAAACTGGACTCAAACCTCTCAAACACTGCTGCTGCTTTATCAACTAAGTGTATGGAATATTCTAAATTTTTTGTTATCATTTCAATAATGTTCAGAGCATCAGGAGTAGATTCCATCTCGAGAAGACATTTTCTTTTTTCATCTGTAAGGAGCAACATCTCATTCATTCAAGTTTTATTATGAGACTGCAGCAATTCAGTCACATCTTCAGGCTCCGTTTCTTTTCTTTTCTTTTCTTTTCTTTTCTTTTTTTTTTTTTTTTTTTTTGAGATTGAATCTTGCTCTGTCTCCTGGAGTACAGTGGCACGATCTCAGTTAACTGCAACCTCCACCTCGCAGGTTCAAGCGATTCTCCTGCCTTAGCCTCCCACAGGCTCCATTTCTAATTCTAGTTCTCTTGCTGATTCTATCACATCTGAGTTAAAGCCTGGAACCCTTCAGTGCTTCATGAGAATTAGAATCAACTTCTTCCAAACTCCTATTAATGTTTATATTTTGATCTCCCCCCATGAATCACAAGCGTTTCTAATGGCATCTGGAATGGTGAATCGTTTCCGGAAGGTTTTCAATTTACTCTGCCCAGATCCACCAGAGGAATCGCTACCTATAGCAGCTATAGCCTTATGACATGTATTGTATTTCTTAAACAAAAAAGACTTGAACTTCAAAATTATTCCTTGGTCCATGGGCTGCAGATGGAAGATTCTGTTAGCAGGCATGAAAACAACATCCATCGCCTTTTACATCTCCATCAGAGCTCTTGAGTGACCAGACGCATTGCTGTAATGCACAGTAATATTTTGAAAGGAATCTTTTTTTTTTTTTTTTGAGCAGTAGGTCTTAACAGTGGGATTAAAATATCCAGTAAGCCATGTTGTGATCAGATGTGCTGTCATTCAGACATTGTTCCTCCACTTACAGCACCTAGGCAAAGCAGATCTAGCATCATTCTTAAGGACCCTAGGGTTTTCACAATAGTAAATGAGCTTTGGCTTCAACTTAAAGTCACCAGCTGTATTAGCCCCTAACAGTCTCCCCAAAGGCACCCATGTTGTCACTTTGTGTGTCTCCATGAAATATTTTTTGCTCATGTATGTAGTGATAACACTGCATACATCATTTTGAACACACCCAGTTTATAATATTGAACATTTATCTATATTACCAAAAACTCTTGTGAAACCAATGTTGGTTTCTTTTACTTTTCCTTCTTTTTTTTTTTTTAATTTGTCTTGAGATAGTGTCTCACTCTGTCACCCAGGCTGGAGTGCAGTGGCACGATCATAGCTCACTGCAACCTTGCAACCTCAAACTCCTTGGCTCAAGTGATCCCCCTGACTCGCCTCCTGAGTAGCTGGGACTACAAGTGTTCACCACTGTGCTCAGCTAATTATTTTTTTTTAGAGATGGGGGTCTCACTATGGTGCCCAGGCTGCTCTTGAACTTCTGGGTTCAAGTGATCCTCCCACCTTGGCCTCCCAAAGCACTGAGAGTACAGGCCACTCCTGGCCTGATTTCTTACATGTAGCATTCAGAGGAATTGAGATGTGCCTTCAATCCCTTTAGCCTATAATAGGGCTTTAGATTTTGTAAAGCATTTTCAGTCCCTTATCTTCTTAGTGATCATAACACTGTAAGTTAGACATGGGGTGATTATGTAATTTATCACCCAAACAGGGTCACTTCTAGAGGTGAAAGGGTGCTATTAATACTCACATTAGGACAACAGGTGTAACCTGGGACTGTCCTAGGCAAACAGAGATGCAGACACCCCAGCTAGGCAAGGCAGGGGCAATCTCAGGTTACTAAAGAAGAAGCACAGAGAACAAGCAACTGTTCAAAGACACATACTGGTAACTGGCAGTACTGACCTTAGAACCCAAGATTTCAGGTTCCTAATCTAGTGCTCTATGAACCACACCCAGTGCCTCTCCCAGAGGATCTGCATAGCTCAGCAAATATCTTAGAAAGACATACCCCCTTCCATTGATGAAATGGAGCTCCTTTCATAACAGCTCCTTTCCTTCCGCCCTTCCCCTCCACCCTCCCTGCTTTCCTTCTCTCTCTCTCTCTCTTTTATTCTCTCTCTCTGTCTCTCTTTTCTTTCTTTCAATTTCTCATTGACCCCTAAGCCAGGTTACTGACACTTCATGAGAGGTCACTGTGCGAAGAAAGGCTTGCTGTGAGGGATTAAGTCCCCTTTAGTAAGAGTCAGTGGCTGATGTATTGTTTTCATTAAGGATGGTCTGCTAAAAAAAATGATCATGTATGTATGAATTAGTGTCTTATCAGACTAAAAGCTGATTTGAAATAACATCTATAATACACCACAATCAAAACATTTAGGAGCAACTATAATAATAAAAGGGCCTCTGGTGGAATATTTCAAAACTACCTGCTGGATGAGACAGGGATGAGGGAGCGTCTGACGCAAACTGGTCCTTTGCTGTCAGTCAGTAGACAAAGAGTATTGTGTTCTCTTTCCCCTCATCCTTCCCTGACTCCACGGAGGATATTCAGCTTTGAAACCCAGCAAGGGCCTGTGAGAGGCCCTGGCCAGTGGAGTGCAGTGGGCAAGGGGCACCTGAGCATGGTGGTTTGGCACCTGAGCTCTGAACTTTCAGCCTTCTAAGGGTTTTGACTCCCAGCTGAGCCATCTGCTTGCTCTGTGTCTTCCACATGTTACATTTCCGAAGCCTTGGTCTCCTCATTTGTAAAAAGGGTTCCTGTAAAAAGTAAATGGATGAAACCAACAAACAACCTGTGCTTCTCCCGGAAACTGATACATAAAAATATCCGTATGTGGGCCGGGCGCGGTGGCTCATGCCTGTAATCCCAGCACTTTGGGAGGCCGAGGCAGGCGGATCACGAGGTCAGGAGATCGAGACCATCCTGGCTAACAAGGTGAAACCCCGTCTCCACTAAAAATACAAAAAACTAGCCGGGCGTGGTGGCGGCGCCTATAGTCCCAGCTACTCGGGAGGCTGAGGCAGGAGAATGGCGTGAACCCGGGAGGCGGAGCTTACAGTGAGCCGAGATCCGGCCACTGCACTCCAGCCTGGGCGACAGAGCGAGACTCCGTCTCAAAACAAAACAAAACAAAAAAACACAACAAACAAAATCCGTACGTGTTTCGGTGTTTTTTGTTTTGTTTTTTTTAATCATCATTAATTTTTGCCAGAAACTGAACTCCACTCTCACATACACATACCAGGCTTTCTGTTCCTATCTGTTGGGTGTCGTTTTAAAGATTTCCCTGTGTGTTGATCCTCTTGGCCCATGCAATGCAATTAACAGATGTGATTCATCAATGAAATCAATCTGGGATTTCCAATGGACTCTGAAACGAGGTGTTATGATAAGGGGAGATTACATGGGCCGGGCAATAATCTTCCAAAGTCCTTCAAAGCAGCATTCTGTGGCTCCTCCTTGGAGCCCTGCACCCAAGAAACGGTGCTGTAGCTTCGGTGTCCAAGGGATGAGGCCCTGTCTCAGTATTTCCTGTGAGCTACGAAACATGATGATGCTAAAACTGTCCCGAATCTTCTCACAAAGATCCTCTGACCTCAGGTAAATACCTTTGCCCCATCCTGTCTTATTTCATTCTCTGTATGGCCCTTTAAGATGCATTCAATTATTCCTCCATTTGCCCTTTTTTAAATATAAAGAAATAGGGTCAGTAAAAGAATTTGCCCAAGGCTATATAATTCATAAGCAGAAAGTCATACTTTGGAATGTACATGTCTGACTATAAAATCCATGCTATTTTTTCTTAATATTTTAATTTTCATCATTAAAACAATACATATGCATTGAAAGTAGATTGAAAGCGTAAAGAAGAAACTCAGCATTGTCCATTCTCCTAGACAAAATCAATATTTTTATTTTGCTATAAATCCTGTTGTTTTTCCTGTAGGGCTGTCTTTGTATTTGTGTGCGTGTGTGTGTGCGTATGTGTGTGTGTAAATGATAATAACAGAGGATGTTACTATAATACCTATTTTCATTTTGCTTTACCCATTTAATATTCTATCATGCTTTTTCCCTATATAATTACATATTAACTATCTCTCAAAAATGATGGTTTACAGACTGTTTACCATTTCTTCACACACATATATCTTTGTGTGTGTACATATATAAATGTTTAATTCTCTCCCTCTTTAGACATTTTAGTGGTTTGATTTTTCTCAATCAAAACTATCACATAGATAAAAAATCTTTATTTAAAAAAAAAACACAGGTGGCTTTACCATTTGCTGGATATATTCCACGTGTTCGTACCATGTTACCTACTTCATTTGAATTAATCCTCCAAGCAACTTTGTGAGGTAGGTGTGACTATTATTGTGATTTTACTGATGAGAAGCTGAGATTAAAGAAGTGAAATACATCATCCAGGCAGACATAGGTCACTTGTGACCGACGACAAGTCAGATGCCTGTCTTGCAGGAGGTAAAATCTGGTTCCCCGGTTACAGGGTCCACACCAGTCTCTGCATTTGTTCCTGATATTATTTTGTTAGGATTTGTTCCTAGATGGAGAATGGCTGGGTACAAGAAAATAGGTCCCTCTTTAGTTTTTGAAATTAATTACTAAATCAACCCTCGTAAGGCATATTCTCCCTCCAGTAATGTGAGAAGTTCCTTATCCCTCAGCACAGACCACTGCCCCCTGGAAGCCCAGGCTTGAGCCATCCAGCCAGACTGTCCCCAGAGCCAGAAAGTCCCCCATTTAGTGGGGCTGCCAGACATAGCCTGGAGGTGATGGAGAGGGTCAGCATCTCCTGATTGGTCAACATGAAATACGTGTGTTTGTCAGGGGTTGGCGTGCCGTGGGGGATGAGACTTTGAAGTCTCTTCCTGGAAGAAGCCCATCATCACTGAAGTTGAAGCAAATGTCCCAGTTTAACAGTTTTCCCAGAAGGAAGCAAAACGACAGCTTCCGGGTCATCTTGGACACCAAGGAGAGAGGCAGGAGACCAAGCCTCAGGTGTGCTTCTTAGCCCTGACTGCCTGGCGTGAGAATTATCTTTATTTCAAAAGTCCCTCCAGCGGAATGATCTTACCCTTGTTACCTCCTTCCTGTGTGACCCCAACCAGTCCCATTAGACTCTGCTCTTAATCCTTGCTCTGCATTCCTTCAAAGACAAGGACATACACACTAACTTTTTGTCCACCCTTATTGCTGGTTGGTGTGCAAATGCCTCCTGAAAATCAGTGTGGATTAAGTCTGCAGCTCCTACACTGTCTGAGTTCCCATTACAGCCAGGACCAGATTCCCCCAGATCTATTGGGTGTGGTTTACCCTTTGGAGAATGAAGCTGTTTCCTCTGCCCTATTTGTGTCTGTCACACCTTCTTGTGTTTCCAAGGCCTCTCTTCAGTCACACCGGTTACTGGGAGATGGAATTTCTTATATAAAAAATATTCAGCCAGACAAGGTAGTTCACATCTGTAATCCCAATCTTTTAGGAGGCCAAGGCAGGAGGATCACTTGAACCCAGGAGTCCGAGGCTGCAGTGAACCATGATCGTGCTGCACCACTGTATGTCAGCCTAGGCAACAGCGCAAGACCCTGTCACTAAAATTAAAACAAGGAATATTTGGCCGGGTGAAGTGGCTCACATCTGTAATACTAGCACTTTGGGATGCCAACATGGGAGGATTGCTTGAGCCCAGGAGTTTGAGGCTGCAGTGAGCCACGATTGTGCTGCTACATCTCAGCCTGGGCAACAGAGTGAGAGCCTGTTTCTAAAATTTAAAAAAAAAAAAAAAAAAAGGATATTCTCTGGACCCAGCTCTTTATGTTGCTCTTTGAAAATCTTTGCTTAGGGTTACTTCCCCAATTATTTCGAGGATTATGTCATTGCTGATATCTTGGTCCTCTTCTTTCTCAGCAAAACACCTTTCATCCCCTATATTAGATTCCTGTAAGAGAATCCTAAACGTCTGGTGGCTTAAAACAACAGAACTTTATTCTCTCATAATTCTGGAGGCTACAAGTCTGAAATCAAGGTGTGGGCAGGGCCGCTCTCCCTCTGAAGGGTCCGAGGGAGGGCCCATCCCATTCCTCTGTCTCAGCTTCTGGGTCCTGCCGGCGTTCTCTGGCACTCCGTGGCTGTGTCTGCCCTCCAAGCTCTGCCTATAGCCTTCACATGACCTTTTGCTCTGTGCCTCTCTGTGTCCAAATCTCCCTCTCCTTTCTCTTACAAAGACCCTCGTCATCGGATTTAAGTTACACCCTAAAATCAGGATAATTTTACTTCGAGATTCTTAACTAATTACACATGTGAAGACTCTGTTTACACATAAGGCCACATTTTGGGGTTCCTAGTAGATATAAATTTAGACATAAATATTTCAGTCACTGAACCCCTGCAAAACATCTTTCTTCTTGCTATGGAAGGGAACAAATAATTGTCGTTCCTCTTCTACCAGCAAACTGTGGCTTCTGAGCCAGGGCTGGCCGCTGCCTTTTTAGAATGGCTGTGAGTTTAAAGTCCTTTTTATATTTTTAAATGGTTGAAGACAGTAACAAAAAGCGTTATGATTTTTTGATCTGTGAAAATGTTATGAAATTGAAATGTTGGAATCCATAAATAACATTTTAGTAAAATACAGCCACCCCACATATTCACCTGTTGTCTGTGGCTACTTACATACTGCAACAGCAGAGTTGAGTGGTTGCCTTGGGAGGTGTGCAGTCTGCAAAACCAGACAGATTTATTATCTGAGCCTTTATAGAAAAAGTTTGCAACCCCTGTTCTATACCTTCTCTTTCCCCATTTTCAAGTGTGAAAGAGAGGAGCTTGGGAAAAACAGGAAAACAAGTGCCCTTCACCTTCCCAACATAGGGGAAATGTGTCATAACATTTAGAAATTAGATACAAATGTCAAAAGCACGAATCTATGATTCAGTTTGTGATGGGTAAGTCAGAAGCATTGCATACAATGGTGTAAGTAGCTCACTCTTTTGTTTTCAAGATGGGGAATAAAAACAGCTGGCAAGTACTAGTAATCTATGGCTGGGGAAGAGATTCTATTAATACATATCATTCCGATAAGATATTTCACCCATGTATGGAGGCAGATTTTAATTAACCTCCTCCCAAATTGTGAGAGGGTGATAGGATATTACAACGCCACATCACCACGTAATAGCAATATGTCAGCAACAAGCATTTACCAAGAGCTGCAGAGGACACAGCTTGGCTGGGAAGTGTGCACAGCTTTTTCCTTTGGGCCACTTGTTCCTGTCTTTCCCACTCCAGAAAACAGACCAAGAGCCAAGTGAGTAAATACGAGAGTAGCATGGAATTAGTATCAGATCTGCTTTAATTTATATGTTAAAAGTAACAGCATCCCATTCTAAAGTTTCCATATTTTACTCATAATCATTAGAAATTAGTTGAGGTTGGCTGGGTGCAGTGGCTCATGCCTGTAACCCCAGCACTTTGGGAGTCCAAGGCAGGCGGATCATGAGGTCAACATGGGGAAACCCCTTCTCTACTAAAAATACAAAAATTAACTGGGTGTGGTGGTGTGTACCTGTAATCCCAGCTACTCAGGAGACTGAGGCAGGAGAATCGTTTGATCCTGGGAGGCGAAGACTATAGTGAGCCGAGGTTGCACGACTGCACTCCGGCCTGCCAACCGAGCAAGACTCCGTCTCAAAAAAACAAAAAAAAAGAAGAAGAAGAAGAAATTAGTTGAGGTTGTGCTGCACCATGTACTCATGCACCTGGTCGGGACTTCCTGTGTACCTACTGTGCACTAGGCACCACACCGGTACAAAGGTGATTCACACAGCCCTTCTGCTGAGGCTGCTTACCTTCTGGCTCTGTGAATACGGTGTGTTTCAAGGCAGCATGTGCTGGGGCCGAGACAGCTGCAAAGCCAGGGCAGCAAGAGCCCCCTTTCCCGGCTTTTCTTCCTTATCATTCTTAGAAACACACCATCTATTGCTTCCTTCCTGCATCCAGGTGGTAGTGGTGCAACTCGAGGGAAAGGAGAACTTGAACCATGTCCAAAGGGAAGGAATGTCATAATTAGGGAAGTGGAAAATAGAACTGAGCCAAAGGAATCTGGTTCTGACTGTGCCTGTCTGTTCTCCAGACTGTAAATAGGGACCTCAGTGAAGTGCCTGTGGCCAGAAGACCTCTCTCATCAAAACAAAACAAAGACAAGCAAATCAACAACAGCAGCAACCCAAGTCCCTGATGCATGGGCTTATGTCAAATTTTATTTTCGATGATGAATATATTGGTCTCTTTGGTTGCCCCAGTGATCTGTTTCGATCGTTTCCATCCCATGATTGCTGGGCATCTCCTATGCAGAATCCACGCTGGTACTTCCGGCACTTCCTCTCGTTGGCTTTGTCGTCTGCTGTCCTCACTCCTGTTGTGATCTACGTAACGTGGACCTGTTTCTGAACGTCTATGGTTTTGCATCTTTGCATCCAAAGGAGCAGAGCAGACTGTTTCTGCAGCAATATACTATCCTTGGAAACTTTGTTTTCTTATCCAGAGCAAGAAGAGATTAACAAACAATAAGTACTGGCCGGGCATGATGGCTCACGCCCCTAATCCCAGCACTTTGGGAGGCCGAGGCAGGCGCATCATGAGGTCAGGAGATGGAGACCATCCTGGCTAACAAGGTGAAACCCCATCTCTACTAAAAATACAAAAATTAGCCGGGCGTGGTGGCGGGCGCCTGTAGTCCCAGCTACTCGGGAGGCTGAGGCAGGACAACAGCGTGGACCTGGGAGGCAGAGTTTGCAGTGAGCCAAGATTGCACCACTGCACTCCAGCCTGGGTGACAGAGCGAGACTCCATCTCAAAAAAAAAAAAAAATTAAGTACTACCCCACAGGACGACAGGGATGGTGAAAGAGGTGGATTTGTGTAGGCTCAAAGCATAGAGCTACTTAATAAATGCTTATTCCTGGTACATAAATGAACGATTAATGAAGGCAAGACAGGGCTGCAAAGTGCAGTGCTCTAGATTAGGATGTGCAAAGCCGAGACTCAATCCCTGCCTCTGCCTCTGGGAGCTAAGGCACATGACAGTATCTTCAAGATTGAAGGGGCTTTGGAGGTGGACAGGCCTGAAGTCAAGCTTGATTCTGGCTCTTTCGATGTATTTGTTAATCTTAGGATGTCTCGGTCTCTCACACGGTGGGGACAATAATTAATTCTACCTACCTCTCTGGACGGTCCCAAGGTTGAAAAGTAGTGTCTGTGAAGTGTGGCACGGCACACGCATGGAATACGTGCTTGATAAATACCAGCTACCGTGATCATTATTGCTTTCATTTTATTTCTTCCGAGGGCTTCTTACTTTTTATTAGCATCTCAGTGCCTCTGGGACACGGGCAGGGATCATCCAGGGCTCAGGGAAGGACGGAGGACCGTGCCAAGAGAAGGCAGCTTCTGCACGTCCTCGCTGTGCAGACTTAGGGGAACTGATCCGCCCTCTCTGAGCTCCGCCCTCTTCCCTCCTCTGTGAAATGGAGGAAACAATCCTGTCCTCGAGGTTCCAGGGAAGATAAAGTGAGGAATGTTTGCAGGAGCCACTGACGCACAATGAGTACCCAGCAAATGCCACTTCCCACTGCCCCGTTCCTTACATAATTCTCTGCAGCCTCCTCCAGGCTGTTATCTCCTTGGCAGTGAAGCCAGGCGCTGTCTCTTACCCACATGCCCCAGTTAATATTTCAAACGTCCTGAGTTTCTAATTGTGGCGAAGCCTAAGAGCACCTAATCCGCCCGTGTATTAACTGCTCTGCCGCCAAACGGGTGCCTCTGGTCCCCGGGCTGACACTGCTGAGTTAATAATGACTCGATTCATTCCTCACGCCAAGTGCAGGAACCACATAATCTGCCGGGCAGAAATAACTCCTGTAATTAGAAATGCCTGAGGGAACCCCCCACAAAGGGCCTTGTAGCTTGGCGTGTGGGAACCCCCTGCCCCCCCTCTCTCCCCCCTGCTCCCCCAACGCCACGGGGCCTCTGCTGTTTTCTAAAGCCTGCTCAGACCTGGCGTCTCTAAGCGACAGGCTCTCCAAGGGATGGCATTCCAGCCCCAGAAATATGCTCAGTAGTAGCCCCGGCTTCCCGGTGCCCTGGGGCCGACTCCTGTCTCCACAAACAGGCCTCCTAGAAGCCCAGGCCAGCAGCCCCTGCAGAGGCGGAAACCTCCCGCCTGGCCTGTGTCCCACTCTAGGTGAAAAGGGAATGCTGCCCACTTCTCAGCATGTGGGAACCCCCTTTCCAGCCAAGGCAGAAGTTTCTATTGTGTAGGGGGTGAAAAGGAAGTGCTAGGATTGAGCCATGACCAATGCCAGCCTACGGTTTCTCTTGGTGAACTTAGTGAATGTCATGGCCAAGCAGCTCGTGCTCTGGAAGTTTGCAGAGAGTCATGCCAGGGTTTTCAGAGCCCAGTCCCCTCCACGGTGAAGCTGGGTGACCCGCTCGAGCTCTCGGAGGTGTCCTTCCCTCAGTTGTGAAATGAGGGGGCACACAGGCCTCCTTGGAGGACTTCGTGGGTGGAATGTGCAGTGGCTGGCTCTGGGTACCTCCTCAACCAGCTTTGTCTCCCTCACTGTAAAATGGGATGCAAGGTCCCCTCAGCCCGACTTTAACGGAGTTGAGGCATTCTTGAAGCATT
The DNA here is from genome assembly GCF_024542745.1 of Macaca thibetana thibetana. Lineage (NCBI taxonomy): Eukaryota > Metazoa > Chordata > Mammalia > Primates > Cercopithecidae > Macaca > Macaca thibetana. The sequence goes on along the minus strand of NC_065597.1, from coordinate 22,482,896 downwards.
TCAAGCAGGATGTGTGACTGTGTCTCTCACCTGTACAATCTCAAACAGGCCACACAGTGGTCGTGCAGCCTGGGGTTCTCTTGCACCTGCAATGTACGTCTTCGTGTTCCCATTTTACATGGGGGATTATTAAATCTTGGATGACATGTAACTTGCAAGAAGCAGAGCTAGGATTGCAACACAAGCCAAGATGACACCAAAGTCTCCATTTGGTTTCCTTACAGCATGCTCTCTTCCTTACTCCTGTATGTACAATATACAGAAGTATACACACACACACACACACACACACACACACACACACACACACACACACACAGCTTTCTCCCATTTTAGTCTTTAACACTTGCCTTGACAGTGGCCAGAGCAGATGCCAAGGTTATTAACAGTGTGGGGGACACATGACCATGACCATTTCATGCACATTCAAACCACTTCTGAAAACAGCCTTAATTGTGACTCTGAAGTGCAGGATTTCTGAATAGTCAGATCTCTCACTTTCAAAGGAGTATCAGCCATTTACAAAACAGGCACCTTGGGAGACTTTGCCCAAAACAGTGAAAAGCCTGCCTGCCCTAAGTATTGCAGCATCAAGCCTATGTGTGCAGACTTTCCAGATGCTGAGTCCTGCATGGCATGGTGGAGGGCTGGAGATGCCAAGGTGGAGACCCAGCCCATGTTTCCAAGAGGGCATCAAGTCATCTTAGGGGAAGATGACCAGTGAAACCGACAAATAGAAAGTGTGACATGTGGTAAGAGAAAGGTTAGCCCAACGGTCTCCCTTTTAAGTATCTTTACAACCAGCAAGCCCTTTAGAAGTGAGCTCGATTTGGAGAAACCCAGAAAAGTGAGTTACAGTCAAGTCTAGTGAACAAAATGATGAATAACCCTCTGGTGTAAAAATAAATTAAGCAGCAGTGAGAAGAAAGCAAGAGAAGCACTTTTCTTGTGTAATTGGCACGCCAGGTCCCAATGGGTCATCAGCAGTGTTATTTGAGAAGTGTTAATGCACATGTCTGATGCACAGTAGGTGTTTTGCAAATGTTGTTTAAAATGACCTGTAAAAATAAATTAATCTCAGCCAGGCACGGTGGTTCACACCTGTAATCCCAGCACTTTGGGAGGCTGAGGCAGGCGGATCACCTGAGGTCAGGAGTTCAAGACCAGTCTGGTCAACATGGCGAAACCCCATCTCTACTAAAAATACAAAAATTAGCTGGTTGTGGTGGTGGGCACCTGTAGTCCCAGCTACCTGGAAGGTTGAGGCATGAGAATTGTTTGAACGTGGGAGGCAGAGATTGCAGTGAGCCGAGCTCATGCTGCTGCACTCCAGCCTGAGTGACAGAGTTAGACTCTTGTTTCAAATAAATAAATAAATACATAAATAAATAAATAAAATAAAAGAATCTCATTTCTTACAGACTTTGCTCTTTTTACAAAGTGAGTCATAGGTTTTGCACACGACTGGGTGAAATTTTCTCCAACTGCATGCCTAAAATCACAGGGCTTTAGGTTTATGGCTTCCTGCACCCTTCTTGCTAATGCATTTTCCTAAGAGCAGGTCCCTTCTCTGTGAATGGAAGGCCGGACTTTCCTCACATGCTCTAGCTGACTCCTCTCTGAGTCCCTGGAGAAAAAACCTTTGTTCAAATTAGGGCTTTTTAGGTACAATGTATGGAATCTACACGGACAAATAACGAAGGATTTGAACAAGACCAATGCGTGTCTCAGCGTGAACTGGGGAGACTGGTTTCTGAAGCCATCAGCTCCTGGTGTGGGGACTTGAAAGATGAATTTGGGGAGAACATAGAAATGCCTTGAGAAGCGGAAGAAAACTGCCACTGGCCAGCTGTGTGACCCTGAGCAGACAGTTCCAGCTTCCTGAGCCTCAGTTTCCCCTGGGGAAATGCAGATGAAAAGAATAGTATCTGCCTCATGGCCTGGTTGTAAGGCGTGAGTGACTGAATGTACATGAAGTCTTGGGACATAGTACAAGCTCAGTGAATAGTAGCTTTAAAGAAGATTTCACTATTGATGGCATCTATTTAACCACAGAAGGTGCCTAAATATAGGGCTAAATATAGGGCTTTGGCCTTGAATTTGGGGAACATCAAGGCTTTCAATCCCTCATTGTAATTTGCAGGAAGATTCCAGAGAAGAGTCTGTGTATGTGTGTGCATGTGGCATGTGCCCACAGCTGGTTGTGAATATGTGTGTGTGTGTGCACACAATCACAGGTGTGCTTGTATGCATGTGTGTATGTATATGTGTGTATACCTGTGCATTTATATATGGACGTGTGTCCGTGCATAGGTGTAGGTGTACTGTGTATGTGTGTAAGTGGAGCCCCGGCGTGATAGACTTCTTAGAGCAAAGCATGCCAGTCTAGGACAAAACAGAGTCTTTGTTGATGGGATGTGTCATCTCAGTTTGCTTCTCCACACTCTGCTAGGACCCAGAAATGATCGCTCCCATCAGATAAGCAGCCGGATGTGGGCCCAAGAGATCTCATCACCAGTTGCAGACCATTAACAAATCATTGCCTCCCTGGTGTCCATTCTATCGCTAATGAAGCATCCAGTACCTTGATACGCGTTTCTCCTTGGATTCTAATCCATGAAAGCTGAGCTCTGTGAACAGGACAGGAAGGAACTAACCTTTGTGGATATTCTACTCTTTTCTTTATAATCTTTTAAAATGTAATATGTATATCATTTCCTATTCTATCATATAATCTTTAATAGGAAATAAAATATGTATAATGATTATGTTCTCTGTTAAAACGATATATAATTTATTAAAATGGTATCTCATCTACTTTAATTATATATTTTTTATTAAATATATATTGTGCATATATAAAGTATATGTATACTTTTAACAACATAATATATGCATACTTTTAACAACATAATCTATAACATAGCATAATATATAATATAAAACATCATGTATAAATTTAAGGACTGGCTCTAGTGAGCCAATGGGAGATCACATCATAATAGGCTAGAGCTGGCTTGTAGCAGCCCCCAAACGCCAACTGTTACATTTCCAGGTATTTTGCAAAAGCCAGTTGACTTCACATTCGTAGCTTGAAATCAGCCACCATGGGAGCCTTTACACCATATAAATTGGCAAACTTTACAAATTGAGGTTCCAGGTCTCTCCATGGTGAAGTAATCATTAAACGTTTATAAGCGTGTCACCGTGTGTGTGTGCGTGTGCACGTGTGTGTATGTGTAAGCTTTGCTGAGCTTCAGATAGGTTAGTCACCAAACATACATCATTTTGTTATTTTATGTAACCTTCACTGCAATCTTCTGGCCCTGGCATTTCCTAGCTAGTGATCTTGAGAAAGTCACCTCATCTTGCATGGCCCAGTATGCAGTTGCATGGGTTGATTCACTGTAAAACTCAGGGAGTGACATTTATGTCAAAGCTTATGTGACTCCGGTCTTCACCTATGCAATGGGGAGAACTGTCACTACTGCACTACCTTGCCCTGAGGATGCTAATAAACGGTGGGGCACAAGCTCCACATGTGGTGGGGCCTGGTAAAAGAAGAAAAGGGAAAAGTAGGGACTGCGGCCTATGTCCCATCTAAAAGAACAGCTCTAGGCCATCATTGCTATGTAGAAGTGCACGGGGACCAGTCACGCCAGATCTTTCTGATTTATGACAAAGGAAACAAAAATCTGGATTTTTAATAAAATGTAAAATTCCTCAATTTTTAAAACACCACGAGCCTGACTCCCATCCCTACATTTGATTTCTCATGCGATGCTATCATCCAGGAGGTGGCACACAGAAGGCACTGGGTGTGCTCATGGCAGTCGGTCAGTTGAGAACAGTAACAAGTTTGAGCACTCCCTCCCGGCTTCACATAGTATGAGCTTTCCTATCATAATCTCAAATTTGTATCTGTCTCCTAAGATTCTTAAGGGACTTACATTTAGCTCTTCGGTCCATTATTTTCAGGTGGCATGCTAGAAAAGCATCACTTCCATTATGGGAGTGGTCAGTAACTGACCACCAAGAAGCTCAGAGCCACATTCTAAACAGTGAAAACAGTTGAGCTACAAATGTCATTCTGAGCACCCTGGTGGCCAAGGCAAAAAGACAACACAATCAGTTATGTAGTTTTCACTGCTCAGGAAGATGAAACTTCACCAACTCCATCCTCCCAAAAATCTTCTAACTCACTTTTTTTTTTTTCTGGTCATAGTATTATATATATATTTTTGCTTGTCCCATCTTACATTATGTATTTCTCTTAAGCTACTTTGAATCCTTTGTGAGAAAAAAAGGAGTATAAATAATGACAGTCACCCTTTGGCAATGAAAGATTTAAGATGCACAGCTTTCATAATTCAGGAACTATTACAAAAGGACCATGATATGTGGGATTATGTAGCTTTGCTGGGACCGAGATTTGAATCACATGATGTGGATGTGCTGTGGGCTTCAGATACATGAAGGAAGAACTATCTTACCCGGTGGATTAGTTTGCTAGGCTGGCATAAGAAAATACTGCAAACTGGGTAGCTTATGCAATAGAAATTTATTGTCTCTTGCTTTTGGAGGCCAGAAGTCCAAGATCACTGTGCTGGCAAAGTTGGTTCCTTCTGGGGCATGAGGAAGAATCTGTTCCAGGATGCCCTCCCATCTTCTGGTAGTTTGCTGCCATCTTTGACATTACTTGGCTTGTACATACATCACCAGATCTCTGCCTTCACATTCACATGACACTCCAAGTGTGTGCGTGTGCGTCCAAATTTTCCCTTTTTATGAGGACATCATATTGGATTAGGGACCACCCTACTCCAGTATGACCTCATCTTAACTAATTAATTCCACAATCATCCTAGGTCCTATTTCCAAATAAGGTCACATTCTGAAATACAATGGTCCCCCTTATCTGCAGTTTTGTTTTCTACTGTTTCAGTTACTGTGGTCCAAAAATATTACAGTATTGTGAGAGAGAGAAACCACATTCATATATCTTTTATTTAAGTATATTGCTATAATTGTTCTATTGTATAATTAATGTTGTTAATCTACTTCTGTGCCTAAGTTATAAATTAAATCTTATCATAGGTATGTATAGTATAAAACATAGTACCTGTATATATAGGGTGTATTACTACATTCTCATATTGCTATAAGGAAATACTTGAGACTGAGTAATTGATAAAGAAAAGAGGTTTCATTGACCCACAGATCCACATGGCTAGGGAGGCCTCAGGAAACTTTCAGTCATGGCAGAAGGTACCTCTTTACAGGGCGGCAGGAGAGAGAATGAGTGCCAGCAGGGGCAATGCCAGATGCTTCCAAAACCATCAGATCTCCTGAGAACTCACTCACTATCACTGGAACAGCATGGGAGAAACCACCCCCATGATCCAATTACCTCCACCTAGTCCCGCCCTTGACACCTATTATGGAGATTATAATTCAAGATGAGATTTCGGGTAGGGACACAGTCAGACCATATCATAGCGTTTGGAAATATCCATAGTTTTAGGCATCCAGGGAAGTTCTTGGAATATATTCCAGTGGATATGGGGGAACTACTGTACTGGAAGCTCAGTTTTTAGCGTAGGAATATGAGGGAAAGGTGGCAACTCAACCCGTAACACTTGCTAAGGAAACAAAGCCCTCTTCAACATTCACCTGTCATGTGGCTTTGTGATTCCCTCTAAGGATCCATTTCCACAAGAACTAGTACCAGAAAATCATGTTTCTTTGTGCAGAAAAGTTCTGATCTTTTCAACTGTCCCTGCTAGTGATGCAAGTGAAATCACAGGGGAGGTTTATGAAAGTGGTGCCTTCGAGTCAGAAAACACAAGTTAGCGTTCATCAGGGAAGAAGGACACAGTGATTCATAGATTTAGTAAATGTCTCCAATTATCACTTTCAAATGGCACTGTGAATAAAATCCTTCTTTGAATATAGAGAAACTGAGACCCATAGAGATGAAATGATTTGCTTAAACTTACCAATGAGTAACGAACCCAGGAATATTTAAATACTTGATAAGATGTACAGTGTATGTATGTACGGTATTAAGACCTATTTCAAGCCCACTACACTGATGACAGAACTGAGGTGCTGAGAAGTTAAATAACTTGCTTAATGTTATTTGGTTAGTATATGGTCTAAGTGGAATTCAAATCCAGGTTTCAGGCTTCATGACCCTTACTCTTTAATTTTTGTCCTCAGCAGCCTGAGTATTAGAACTCGGGACATGGGACTCATCACCAAGCTGCCTTCCTTTACTAGGTACCCAGGCTGCTGTGTATGGTTGAGTAGGTTGTTCACTGCACGAAAATGCTTGTTGGAGGGATCAGGTGAGGATGGAAATCCAGCCTGCACATGAATCCCCAAGCTGTGTACCCTGGTGCGGAGGCAGTAGTGGCTCCCTTTGCCCCGTTCTGATTCAAAGAAAAGCGATTTGCAGATCCCCAAGATGTCACACAAAGGAACTATTCACCTACATGGATTTCAGCCACGTTGTCCAGAGCTGGAAGAAAAGAGGGAAGTCCCTTCCCTACCACCCTGTTCCCAGCAAGAACTCCCCACTGCCCCAACCCAAGTCCATGGATATACTTAAAACGCAAAGTGTCATTTACTTTCCTAAAATGTTTGGCAGAAGAGAGAAGGAAAGGGTGCTGAGGCCAAGAGCAGAGGGCAAAACACAGAAAAGATATGCGTGTAAAAACCGGACAGGGATCGGGGGCCGTGCTCGCCGTGATGGAGGAGGACTGGGCTTTATGTATTGAAGCAGAAGCACAAATCAGCGCCAGCTGCAGGCCTAGCCGGGCGCTCTTGACACAGAAGGCACCCTCTCCCCTGCCAGGCTTCCTCTCCACCAACACCAGGCCTGGGCCTCTCATTTTCCCAATTCAGCAGACATTTCCTGCAAATGTGCTCTGTGCCTGCCCTGTGCCAGGCAGAGGGGCCAGCTGGAAGTGAGTTGCCCTAGGTGGGGAGAAGGAAATGAGCCAGCAATGAGGAGGCACTGGAGCTGAGAGCAAAAACAGTTCTGTGGAGTGACAGCCGAAATCAGGGAGTGTGTCTTTTGGAGAAAATTTCCAGTTGGGGTTTGTCAAAAGAGTCCCAGGTGTTGACACCTGCGGTGTCCGGCTGTCTTAACGGGAAGACCCTGTTCAGCCCGGGGGAAGGTGCAGACACAGTCCTGCCTTGAGGACCTCAAGCTGGCTTTCTAAAGGGAGCAGGCTCTACGTGCTCAATATAGCTCCAGCTTATTTCCTAGTAAATTATTCAGATGTTAATTGCATTGTAAACAAAGCGCTACCTTTCTTTCCTTTCCAATTATCGTCATAAAATGTGAGGCTGCAGGGAGGGGGGAGCGGTGAGTGGAGAGCTGAAGCGGGAGGCTGGGTTGAAGCTCCAGTTTTTGGCTTCCAGAATGAAGGGGTCCCGGGGTGGATGCCTGGCCTGGAACCAGAGCGAGGCAGCAGACTTTGGTCCCCAGCCCAGAACTCCAAGGTAGAAGATGTCGGTGGGATCTGTGTCACGCAGCCCGCATTCCTGCCCTTTTTCCTCTCTTTGCCCCACCCCCTAGCCCTCAGAAAGCTGTTTGGATTCATCCAGCAAGACCTACAAATTATGGTGACACTTTTCCTGGGGGGTTAGGCTGGAGGAAAAAGTATTTGAATGTTGTATAGACCACAGCACCAGGCAAGTGCAGAAAGCACAGGTCCAATAAACTGTCTGGATATGATTTCAGCTCCAGATACAAGGGATCCAAAGGGGTCATGTCTTTTCCTTTCCCAGCAACTCCCTCTAATGCCTCTGTTCACTGGTGCATGGGAGTGGAGGCTTGTACACCCTGGGAGAGAAGCCCAGGAAACCAGAGACAAGCTCAACTTTGCTGTCACAGTGGGGTCTGAATTCACCGTGCACAGCGAATCCACGTCAACTGTAAAGAGCCAGCCTGTCTCCCTCTCTCTGCTGCTTCCTTTGGAAATGACTGCAGTCCTAATTAAAAGCAAATTGCTTAATCTTGTGGCGTCAGGCGAGGGAGGCACGGCGTTCCTCAGAGGGGAGGTCTCCTGCCAAGGGACAGAAACGCTGCGCAGATGAAGCAGAGAGAGAAAGAGGAGGCACACAAAAGAGCAGAAACTATCCCTCCATTGGGCCCCTGGTTTGTGTCTGCAGCCCCAACCTGTTATTTCTCTGCCAGCAGGTAGCAGACCCACGGGCAGGGCAGGATATTCGTATTGGCTCATGACGGAATCATCTGAACTCGCCCAGAGATGGGCCAGTCTAGCGTGAGACTCAGAGTTTCTTAATTCTGGGAAAAGATGTTCCCGAGTCAGTCCTCAAAGCAGCCCTCCCATGGCTGTGCCAAAACAAAGCTTGTAAAGGTTCCTGCTCCCAACTTAATTACCTCCAATCAGCTTTTAAAGACATCCGCATTGCTTACAGCACATCCTAGCCTCATTCTTGCCCAAGGAGGGACTCAAAACGAACCATTTCCAGAGTGACTTATTCAGGCATTCCGTGGAGTCTCCATTGCACTGTCCGTCACCGGAGATTTTTTTTTTTTTTTCTTTTTTTGAGACGGAGTCTCGCTCTGTCGCCCAGGCTGGAGTGCAGTGGCCAGATCTCCGCTCACTGCAAGCTCCGCCTCCCAGGTTCACGCCATTCTCCTGCCTCAGCCTCCCGAGTAGCTGGGACTACAGGCGGCCACCACCTCGCCAGGCTAATTTTTCGTATTTTTTAGTAGAGACGGGGTTTCACCGTGTTAGCCAGGATGGTCTTGATCTCCTGACCTCGTGATCTGCCCGTCTCGGCCTCCCAAAGTGCTGGGATTACAGACTTGAGCCACCGTGCCTGGCCGTCACCGGAGATTTTGTAATTGCAGCTGTTCCATTGGCCTCTGGTAACCTCAAGGATGGTCCTCTCCCTTCCATGATTTTTTTTTATTTTTATTTTTCTGAGACAGGGTCTTGCTTTCTCTCCTGGCCTGGCATGCAGTGGTACCATCTCGGCTCACTGCAGCCTCCACCTCCTGGGTGCAAACAATCCTCCCACCTCAGCCTCCCAAGTAACTGGAACTACAGGCACAAACCATGCCTGGATTTTTTTTTTTCCCCATATTTTTTGTAGAGATGGTGTCTCACTGTGTTGCTCAGGCTGGTCTCAAACCCCTGGCCTCAAGTGATCTGCCCGCCTCGGCCTCCCAAAGTGCTGGGATTGCAGGTGTGAGCCACTGCACCCTGCCCCTTCCATGATCTTTAGGAAGAAGGAAGATTCTCTCTCTCTCTCTCTCTCTCTCTCTCTCTCGTGTCTCCTCACCACAAATTGAAAGGAAAATGCCACTTTGGGGACTCCAAGGGAGCAATAGGACACCAAGTCCCATGCAGTGTTGTCCTTGACACAGCTGAGTGTTGAGCTGGGGGTCAGCTAGGGGTGGCTGCAGAAAAGGGTCCTAATCATCAGTGTGGGCTCACCACCCCCAGGGGTGAGACTCCGAAGCTGGGCCCTTGCCTGGGATGCTCAATGCCATCTACAGGATTGGTGGGGAGACTGGGAACCCCCCTCCATTGTTAGATGCAGGTAGAGGAGGTGAGGGTAGCTGGAAGACACTCCATCTGTTTCACTTACAGCTCTGTGTTTTAAACATCAATGGAGCCTCTTGGAAGTTGCTTTACAACAGAAAAGCTTTGAGGCAAGTTGGAAGCTATGAGCAATCAAGGATGTCCCTCCTTCACTTACTCATTCACACTCCATTCATTTATTCATTTTATATCTATTAAGCATCCCCTAGGTTCCAGCCATTGAAGGCTAAGTCCTGGAGGCACAGAGCAGGATAAAATCAGATTCTTTCTCACAAGGAGGCCATGCATGGTCTAAGGGAAAACCAGCTAGATGAATGAGTAGGGCAATTACAACTAGGTGTAATGGCGGCTGGGAGGGGAATTGAGAGGGGAATACTGGAGCAGTACAGGGCTATCAGGAAAGGCTTTCCAGGCAAGCAGATTCTTAAAGGAGAGGCAGAAAGTGGAGGAGGAGAAAATGGAGAGAGAGATTTGAGAGGGCCTTCAGGGTGAGGGAAGGAGCATTCCTCACTGTGCACCCTGAGAAAGAAGTAGCCTGACCAGAGAGCTGTGCCCAGCTGTCAATGCATGCCAGCTCTCCAAACACAGTCCCAAGTCACTGAGCCGACATCACTGCTCCAAATAAATAAATACGCAAATGAACGAGTAAATGAATAAGTAACAACAGAATTGTATGCCTAAAGAACTAGGTAGACATCACCAATGAATGGGGCTGTTCAAGCCCTGTTGACGTTGCAGCATATGTTTGGGGCACCCCAGGACGTGGCAGGTGGACAAGCAAAGTGCACTTGGTGGCAACCAGAGGAGATACCCCTAAGTGATCTGAACCAGGTTCTTTCCAAACACAGACTCCGACTTGCCTCTGGATCATTGATTGTGGCATTTGTTCCGTTTGCCTACTCTTCACATTTATTTTTTCTTTTCTAAAACCACAGGGATCGTTTACACATGGAAAGGTGGATAGCTCCCTAAGAGTTTCCTACTCATTATCATGTGTGGTCCTCACAACAAATTAGGAGTGGGAGCGTCACTCTGGACTTTCGCTGCAGCAATGGAAATATGGTTCAATTTGGCTTGAGCAGAAACCTAGATAATTTAGTGACTTCTGCAAATCAGCAATCCAGATGTAGCTGGCTTCAGGTGTGGTTTGATTCAGGCACACAGAGAATGTCATCAGAACTGTTTTCCTGCATCTCTCAGCCCTGCCTGTCTTTTATGTCAGCTTCATTGTGGGATTTTATTTTATGCCCCATGTGTTGGCCCCAGCACTCCGGGCTCACACCAGCCTTCCTGCTAATAGACCCAGAGGGAAAAAGCACCCTTTGTCTGAACCTTCCAACTGAGTTTATGAATTCACTTTGCCTAGATTAACCTAAGCTGCATGTCCTTCTCTGAATCAATCTCTGTGGCCACAGGGGTGGAACAATGGCTGAATAGCTAGGCTGGCTTAGGGGACTCACCAATGTTGGATTGGGGAATTTGTGTTCTGTTTGGTCAGGCCTGGGTCACACACTTTACTCTGTAGCTGGCTGCAGTCTCCCCTGATACAGGTAAACTGAGCATGTGGTAGGGCTGGATCCTTAGGAAAATTTTTAGTAAGAAATTAATAGTATGAGGGAATAGAGGCTGGGCTATGTCAGATAACAAATACTCTTATGTAATTGTAACAGTTCTATTAGCCATATTCAACAATGAATTTTAAAAGACACATAAATAGAAACTGGTAGAGAATTCATGATTATATTTGACCCAATATATCTAAGGTATTATTATCTCATGTAATCAACAGAAAAATTATGAACCAGATATTTTAGGTTCTCTTTTCCTACCGAGTCTTCCAAATCCAGCATGTATTTTCACCTCAGTGAAGATGCTAATTTTTTTTTTTTTTCTTTTTTTTGAGACAGAGTCTCACTCTGTCGCCCAGGCTGGAGTACAGTGGCACGATCTCGCTTCACCATAACCTCTGCCTCCCGGATTTGAGCCATTCTCCTGCTTCAGCCTCACGAGTAGCTGGGACTACAGGTGCCCGCCACCATGCCCGGCTAACTTTTTGTATTTTTAGTAGAGATGGGGTTTCACTGTGTTAGCCAGGATGATCTCGATCTCCTGACCTCGTGATCTGCCCGCCTCAGCCTCCCAAAATGTTAGGATTACAGGTGTGAGCTGCCGCGCCTGGTCCAATTTAGAATCTGAATGTTGCTCCTGATTTTGCTGTAGTTCTGAAATCTGTGAAACTAAATCCCGACTCTACCACATATGAGCGGGGGATGCTGCACAAAGTCTGTGTGCAATGCTCGTTCTCTGTAAAACTGGAAAAGTAATACCTGCAGTCCACAGGATCGGAAGGACTGAATTAGATAGGAATGTAGCTAGCACAGTGCTGGATGCAGAGTAAGTTTTTAAAAAAAATTCTAAGTTGATACTCCATATATGAATTAATGGTGATTTGGTTTGGTTTGGTTTGGTTTTAATGGTGGCAAATAATTAATCCATTATTTGGGTATTAACTGATTTTCATAGCAAATATGTTTTAAACTCAACTGAGAAAAGAAAGAAGAACTTTATTCAACTTTTCCAGTCAGTTCCCACCCCAAGACAGACAGAAACCTCCTGCCCTGAACACTGAGTTTGCTGGAGTTCCTAGGCCACCAATTGTGCCTTTTATTTCTGTGGATGTTTTGATCCAAACAGTGTAGTAAGATCTTTTTTTACCCTTAGAGGCCACTCTCCAGATAGCATTAAGCCCAAGGGAATTTCATTTTAAACATTAAAAAAAGACATCATGGAGTGATATGCAAAGATGTAGCCACAGGAATCTCCATCACAATACTGTCTATCATGATAAATTAATCAAATAGATGGGAATGTCCCATGAGAAGAGATTATACAAATAGATATGAATACATTTGCAATATGAAATATTATAATATTAAATAGATCATAACAGAATAATTAATATGATGAAAAGTATTCATCATCTTTGAGTATATGGGGAAAAAGGCTACCACAAAAATTGTGTAGAGTATGTTCATGTGCTAGTAAAACAACAAAAAATGTCACCTTCTCTAAGCAAAGAGCATCAGAGTGCATCTTCAAGGGTAAGCAGTGTTCTTTCTGGGTGGTGGCATGTGTTGAATAATTTGTATTTTCTCCTGTGTTCATCTATATTCTTCTTATTTTTTATAATGAAAATGTGTAGATACTGGGACTTGGATAGCAGCATATTATATTTTGCATCCATTCAACAAATTGGCTAGAACATGGAATGTTCTGGTTTTTAAAGGACAGGTATATCAGGATAGAACCAACAACAGCCATGCAGAGTTCGTTATGCAGCAGGATTTTTGTTGTTGTTGTTGTTTAACACCGTCTTTCCAGCAGTCTCACGGCATTCCTGGAGGTCGGTAGGATCCAGCTGGCTACTCTAGCAGTTGCAGTAAACACAGTGCCCGGATCCCAGGACACATTCAGGGGCCCACGGAGACATGGAAACATTTAAATTTCCTTTAAAACTCAGAAGAAACAAGTGAATAGAATTCAGCCTGGATTATATCCATTCTTATACCAATGCAGTCATAAAATATAACTTTTTAATTTTTTTAATTAAGGAGGGGGATCACACAGGCAAAAGTGCCGAGGCCTACAGAAGCCATAATGCAACCTTAGAGAGGACTGTTTTCATTTGATGGAGAAAGAAATCCAGACTTAGCTTACCAAGCTTTTCTCAAGCTGGCTGGTGGTATTGAATTCGAAATTGAATTCTAGTCTGTGGACTCTACCATGTCATTTTGCTTCTGTTTCTTAGTGGTAACTTTAAAATGCATGATTTTTCAACATCTCAGCAAAGCTTTAGTATTATTTTATTTTCCTTCAGACAAACAGGGTGTTTGCAAAATCTTGCCCTTTCCTTCCATGACTGGCTCTGGCAACCAGATAATTTTGCATAAGCCCTGCCTTGACGACCATGTGGTTTGTGTAAACTATAAGTACCTAGCAGCACGTGTTGATGTCTTGTCTGCACCTCTTAGCAGAGAAAGTAATAATCTTAATGGGTGAAAACCTATGAAATAAGAATTGTCTTCATTTATTATTGTGTTGTAGCAGGCTAACAAATCTTAACCCTATTAGCAGCCACATGGTGGAAATAAATTGGTTTTCTTTCCATTTTAGTACCAGACTCAAAAACATGAAGATATGACTGCTTTCGATCATCTATCTAAGAATTTAATTATTGATTGAATACGAATCACAAAACAGAAAAGTGAAGGCTAGGTGGGTAAAAAGTAGGTCGGGAAATTAAAACTCAATACAGTTAAGTTGCTGGTTCCCAGGAGCTCTTGCACTTTGATTCCTGGGCAGGCCATAATTCAGAAGTTGGTGTACCTTTGCTATAAAGGACCAAATACCAAATATATTAGGTTTTGTGGGACATGCCATCTCTGTTGAAACTGCTTAATTCTGCTATTATAACACCAAAGCAGTTATAGCCATTATGTGAACCAGTGAGTGTGACTGTGTTCCAATAAAACTTTATTTACAAAAACAAGTGGTGGGCCAAAAATGGCCCACAGGCTGTAGTTCACCAACTCCTCGGGTAGATCTTGCTGCCGTTCATGATTCAGATAATTCTGTGGATGGAGCACACAAGCCATTGGGTTTGATTTGCTCAAACTCCTTATCATAGTCTCCACGGCCCTTACAGGAGGGGCTGATGTCACATCACATCTTCCACACCTTGGACACGCTGGCCTCCTTGCGGCTCTCCAGACAAGCCAAGTTCATTCCCACCTCCTCTCCTTTGTCCTTGCTGAGCCCTCTCCCTAGAACAGGTTCACCAGACTTAGCAAATAAAAAACAGGACACCCAGTTAAATTTGAATTTCAGATAAACAACTAATAACTCTTGTAGTATGGGTACATCCTGTGCAATATTTGGGATATGCTTATTCTAAAACATGTTGCTCATGTGTACATTACACTTAACTGAACACCCTGTATTTTACTTGGCAACCCTACCTCAGAATCCCCTCCCTCTTGGACTTTACCTGGTTGGCTGCTTCTTGCTTTTCATTGCTGACATCACATCCTCAAAGTTTCCTTTGCTGCCTACCCTAGTTGGTTTCCCCTTCCAGGCTCTCTGTCACTCTAGCTGTCTTATTTTCTTCTTACCTGAAATTATCTTATTTGCTTACCTGAGTAGTATCTGTCTCTCCATGACAGCAGAGACCTTACCTCTTTTATTCCTCCATATATGCTGAGTGTTCATAAGATTAGCGCAAAAGTAATTGCATTATTTTTAATGGCAAAAACTGCAATTACTTTTGCACCAACGTAATAGAAAGGTAACTGGAACATAATAGGTCTTCAATAAATATTTGTTGAATGAGTGAATGAATGACTTTTAAATCATACCTGAAAGCCAAGTATGCCCCCAAAGGGATGGGGATATGAATAAAACTAGCAGCTATTCAGCACTACGTATATACCAGGGACAGCCCAGCTCCTTACTCTCTGCTAAACCCCAGAAGCGCATGGAGCAAGCTGTATCCTCATCAACTTAAAGATGAGGAGAAAGAGGCTCATTGAATCTCTACGACTGGCTCAAGTTCTCAGAGGCAGTAAATGGTCAAGGTGGGAATCAGATCTGTCATTTTAACCCAAGACTCTGGGATCCCCAGGACCCTACAAAGAGTCCATGTCAATGAAATGTGTGCACGCTTTCTTTGAATTTCATTTTATTGGAGCACTAAGAAAAACAGAAGAAAACCTCTGGCCCGTGTGGAAAGGAAAAGCCCCTTTACTTTGACGTCATTGACTAAATCACTTCTTCTTTCAAGCTAATTCTTCCAAACGTGAAATATGCTGAATAAGGTTCTTAGAATGAGTGGTTAGGAAAACAAAATAAAGCAGAGCAACACAAAATAGCGCATCAGCTCAGGCTTCATTTTTCCAGAATTCTCTGTCCTCAGTGTAGAATAAATAGCAATTCTACTTTATCATGCTCTCATTAAGAATTCACTACTCAAGGCTGGGCATGGTGGCTCACACCTGTAATCCTAGCACTTTGGGAGGCCAAGGCGGGTGGATCACCTGAGTTCAGGAGTTCAAGACCAGCCTGGCCAACATGGTAAAACCCCATCTCTACTAAAAATACAAAAATTAGCTGGGTGTGGTGGTACGTGCCTGTGATTCCAGCTACTCGGGAGGCTAAAGCAGCAGAATGGCTGGAACCCAGGAGGTGGAGACTGCAGTGAGCTGAGATTGCACCACTGCACTCCAGCCTGGGGGATAGAGCAAGACTCTGTCTCAAAAAAAAAAAAGAAAAAGAAAAAAAGAAAGAATTCAATACTCAAGAGGCTGAGACAGGAGGATGCTTGAGCCCAGGAGCTCAAGGTTGCAATGGCCAACAGTCACGCCATTGCACTCCAGCCTGGGTGACAAAGCGAGAACCTGTCTCAAAAAAAAAAAAAAAAAAATCACTTTTCTTCGTTTGCTGTCTTTCCCTTTTCTCTGGCCTAGTTTGGAATGTCTATCATTTTCCCTTCCGAGGTTTCTGTCTTCCAATCTGTAAAAGCCAAAAGTAGAGGAAACAAATGCACGTTACTAAGTGAAAAGAGCCAGTCTGAAAAGACTACATGCTGTATGAATCCAACTACATAACGTTGTGGAAAAGCCAAAACTAGGGAGACAGTAAAAAGATCAGCGGTTGCCAGGCACTAGCAGGGAGAGAGGGATGAATGGGCAGAGCACAGAGGGTTTTCAGGGCGAGGACATGGCTCTGTGTGATACTAGAATACTGGATACATGTCATTATGCATTTGTCAGACCCGTAGATTGTACAGCAGCCATCCCTTATCCACAAGGGAATATGTTCTGAGACCTGCAGTGGATGCCTGAAACCGCGGACAATAACAAGCACAACGTGTATTATGTTTTCTCTTGTATGTACATACTTATGATAAAGTTTAATTTGCAAATTAGGTAGAGTAAAAGATTAACAACAATAGCTAATAATAAAATAGAAAACAGTTATAACAACATACTGTAATAACACTCTCTCTCTCAAAAAAAAATTTTTTTTTTTTTTTTGAGACGGAGTCTCGCTCTGTCACCAGGCTGTAGTGAAGTGGTGTGATCTCAGCTCACTGCAACCTCCACCTCCCGGGTTCCAGCGATTCTCCTGCCTCAGCCTCTCGGGTAGCTGGGATTACAGGTGCCGGCCACCATGCCTGGCTAATGTTTGTATTTTTAGTAGAGACAGCAGGGTTTTCTGCATGTTGGACAGGCTGATCTCAAACTCCTGACCTCAGGTGATCCACCTGCCTTGGCCTCCCAAAGTGCTAGGATTACAGGCATGAGCCACATCCCAAGCCTCAAAATATCTTACTGTACTGCACTCACTTATTTGTGAGCTGTGGTTCACCACGGGCGACTGAAACCTTGGAAAGAGGCCTCAGATAAGGGGGGACTGCTGAACAACACCTAAAGTGAACCCTAATGAAACTCTGGGCAGTAATGATGTGGCAATGTAGGTTCATTCATGGTAACCAATGAACCACTATGGTGCGGGATGTTGTTAGTGGGAGAGGCGATAGGGGGAAGTGGGCAGGAGTGATTTGAAAAATCACTCTATTTTTTGTTCTATTTTGCTATGAACCTAAATATTCTCTAAAATAAAAATACTGTTATAAAAAAGAAAAGCCAAGAAGCCACGTCTTCTGATCTTGTTTCTTTGCATGGGAAAGGTATGTCAACATGTGACCACTGTGTTCAGAAACGTGACCGTGTTCACACGTTTTTTTTGTCTGCCATCGCTGCTGCCTGGAGTGGGTACCCTGTCCCTCAGTGGCCTCGTGCCCACAAAATCACATATAAAGTGACACACACTTTGTTTGCCATCCAAGAGCACTGATGCACATCTATAAACTGCACATCTGAGGGATCAATCTTATTGATTTTCTTTTTTCCAAGTGCCTCTGTCAGAATGAACACAAAGTATTAGTCTGTCTCCCAAATCCATAGGCGTGTTATTGGATTCCTGCAGTTTTGTAGGTGCTAGCCACAGTCACTGTTGCATTATGTTTACTTGAAGAAGATGCAGGAGAATTGTCAAATGGGTTAAAGAAAAAAAAAAAAAAAAAAAAAACCATGTGTTACCCTCTGAAAAATTGTCTGAATTCACTGGTTATACTCCAGGACTCTCCATGAAAAGTGTGAGTGGAAAACTTTTTTTTTTTCCGGGAGATTTAAAATGCCTTGGATCATGAATGACCAAAGAAAACAAAGCTTGCAAAGTAAGGTTGGTTAATGGATGAACAGATCATGGTGATGCTGTAACACTGCCACCCTCGTGTCCCTAAATCTTCCTGCACTCTGGATTAGGTATACAAAGATGATTTCTTCCTCATGCCAAGGTGAGCTCGGTCTAGGTTTTCTTTCGAATTGTGGCATCTATGATGAAAATCTCCCTGGCTCCAGAAATTCGTCTGAGTGGGTGGAGCTGTTCTCATTTTGTCTGTTTCTTCAAAGAGGAACGGGTGAGATCTTATTTTTCCAGAACAGACATGGAAGATAAGAGGTGGAGCATCCCAGACACCAGAGAGTTGCCTGGCTCAATGCAGCTAAGCCTGGAAGGCTGAAACGGGCTCATCAGTAAGCTCCCTGCCTTGCCATCAGTGTGGAAGCACTAAGGCGACTGAGGACAGAATCACTGATCTCCAAACCCAGGATGCTTCTGGCAGAAATTTCCACTTCCTCTTGTGTCCTGTTTTCTCAATCTCTGTGCATTTGTGCTGAGTCAAACGTAAGGAAAAGGTGAAATATTGTGACACCAAAGGCTGAAGCCTTGTTCCAAGGAAATGTTGAGTTCTGTCATTTCCTTCCTTTTAGCCTCCTCAAATCCTCCCTCTGTGGGAGGCTGCCGGGAGTCAAAACAGCTGTGTTTGGCCCGTGCTAATATTAAACTTCTGAGCACCCCATGATTGCCCTTACCTGGCCAGCACACCTTCACCCTGGCAGAAATGTCCGTTCTCCTGAGGGGGGAAATTAATTCGGAGTTTGGTCCACATTTAGACTGGTGCATTTCCTGTGCAAACACTGCTGACATTTATGAAAACTAATTTAATAAATGTCTGTGATATAGCACTCATTAACATACCGCAAAATAGCTCCAGAGTAGCCCATTTTCATCAAATAAATTGTTGCTGCTCATACCACAGGCTGTTCTTTTATTATGGGAAAGCACCAGCCCCCAGCGGAGGAGCAGGAGCCAGAGTTTGTGTGGGGCCCGTGCTGGGGCCGGCAACTCCACCCAACGATGCGGTGAGGGGCCTGCGTCTCTCTGCATTTGCTCCTGATATGAGATAAAGAAAAATTGCTTATCATATATCATCTCCATAAATCTTAGCGACAATAAGTCATAAAACCTTGTGTCCTTACATATGGTAGGCGCCCGGGGATCATGTTGCCATATGTGAACAGCCCCTTCTAGGAGAGAAAAAAAACATTCTGTTGCATAAGAAAAACTTCTAGAACTGCTTTCCATACCTAGAGTGAGCACGCCTCCTGCCCTTCCCCATCTATCCTGTTTTATTTTATTTTATTTTTCCTTTCTTTTGCCCCCTCACCACGGGGCTGCCTCCCTTTGTTCCAAATTGCCATCAGAAGAATTCCCAGCGCACTAATTAGGAAATTTTGTGGTTTGCTAAATTTTCTTTCTGTCTGTCACAACAGAATGAGTGAATAATCACCCCCAGCCCCAACGTAGGACACAGGTATTCAGGCTTTGTGTGGCTGAACAGGGCCCCTTGTTTTCTCGGAGGCTGCTCCCAGCTGACCGCGAGGCCCCAGTCCGAAAACTGTCCCCAGCTAATGAGAAATGCCTATTTATTTTTAAAACTCAACTCGTTTTCATATCTATCAGCTAAATTAAAGGAGACACCAGAAGATGGTCCCTCAAGCCCAGCCGCGCTGGAGCCTGCGTTCTCAAGACACAATGAGAGGGAATCATCCGGCTTCAGGCTGGCAATGCAAATAGGTCTCTGTTTTCTTCCTTAGTCCAGTTGCACACTTGAGATGTAAAAAGGGGTCAAGGATTTTCTTTTTCTTTTTTAGTTCAACAATTTGATTATCTGTTGCCTGTTGCACGGGGCCAGACCCGCGCAGGAGGAAAACACTCACACATAGGCCAGTCGGGGGAAACTCTCCAGGGTGAAGCACGGGACCCCTGCAATTTATCATTTCTAAGAATTCCCATTTCCAGGCGAAAAT
Organism: Macaca thibetana thibetana; assembly: GCF_024542745.1. Lineage (NCBI taxonomy): Eukaryota > Metazoa > Chordata > Mammalia > Primates > Cercopithecidae > Macaca > Macaca thibetana. The sequence goes on along the minus strand of NC_065597.1, from coordinate 22,463,035 downwards.
ACGGATGCGTTATCGTGGAAAGTAACGTGTGCCGCGTCGTGTGGAGCTCTCCAGCAGCGTCTTATCTGGCCTCAAGAGGGACACTCCTTTCCTGAGATATTTTATCCAAAAGTCATAAACAAAACTAATCTCCTGATATTTGGTCAACAAGAGAAAACATTCTGACAGCCAAGCAGGAAGTCAGAGGGCCGTGTGGGGAGGGGACAGAGGACCGTGCTGCTCCAAGAAAGGGAAGCGGGCTAGGCAGGCGCGGTAGGGCTGGGGACCCCCGCCCCCAAACCTCTGCTCCCCGCAGCCCTCCCTCCTTCGATGATCTGTCCCCTTTCCCATGATCCTGTGCGGGAAGACTACTTTGAGGACCACCACTCCCCCAGCCCATAACAACATCGCACATCCAAATAGCATGACTTGAACCTTTGGGTCACCCTTGGAAACTGGCTGGGAGAGGGAGAAGTATCCCCTCGGCCCTCAAAATAGAACGGGGGTAGATACTGGCAGGAGCTCTTTTGATATTTGGCACCAAGTTGCAGACAGACTGACTTTGTGCTATTCTGATGCTAATTATTTTACCAAGTGATATTTGATTGTTTCTATAAAAGGTTTATGTCAGTGTAATTCACCACAGGCTTTTTAACGACCTCAAGATGCAAGCAAGAAATGCACCCAGAGTCCATTAAAGAATTAGGTTCTATGAACGCCCGAGTCTGCTGGAAGGGGTTGGCTGCAGGCATCTTCTCAGCCTCAAATGAAAATGAGAATGGCGTGCCCGTGGCTGAATAACTTTTGCTAAAAGAAGGCATAAAACATATCCTTTCTGTCTGTAAGTTTGGCTCGTAGCATGTCTTGGGAATTCTGGCATTGTGGAAACAATGCGTTTGCCTGGATTCCATGTTTCTAACTTGAATATAAAGCCGGTGTGCAAATAAGAATAATTATGATTGCTGTCACCGTCATCACTGTAATACTGCATGAGTGAAAAACAAAAGGCTGTCTACGATCCTGCTAAAACAACTACATAACATTTCATTGTCTCCCCTTTACCCACAAAGAAATAGTCAAAAAACAACAAAGCCACTTCCCCAACATTCTACAGGGAGAGAGTAGCAAGGTGTTTCATGTCGTAGGATGCTCTCTGATCAGCAGGGTCTTCTAATCCCAGTTCCATTTCTTGGCCTTGGACAGAACTGGTGGGGAACTAACCATTCCGAGCTCTGCGCTCCCAGGAACAGTATCTGAGTCACTTCTTTCGCTTCTATTTCTTCATCTGTAAAACTGGAGTGGGGGAAGGGCCACTCCTGCCTGGATATTTAAAACTTTCAGCTTTAAAAATATACAATTCTATGAAAGTCACAATAAATGCCTGATCTTTTTTTTTTTTTTTTTTTGCAATTTAACCATAAACCACTTCCTTCTTTTTATTCTTGCAAATGTAGTGTATCATCGTGAAGAGAAACAGAAGCAGCTGTATTTCAAAGAGTTTGTAAGAATAAAGCCTGCTTCACATACCCATCTCTGTGTCCCCAGCATGTTGACATGGAGCTTGTCACAGAGACACTGCCCAGTAACTCATGGCTAAATGAATGAATAGGATGACCTAATTCAGGTCCCTCAATCCCCAAGAACTCCATCAGACCACAGCAGAATCACAGGCAGTTCTGCTGCCGCAGCTCAGCCATCTCCTGGTGTTGTCCTTGTGTAACTATTAGCAGTGAGCAATCGCCCCACTTCCATCCTGTGCTGCGGGAGGCAGCTCAGGGGCACACAGCAGCTGCAGACCACCCCAAGCTGGGCACCTCCCCTCTGTCAGTGCTGCTGGTAGGAAACAGGTGCTGTGCTCGGGCACAACCAGACACATGACACTTCGCTAAAAGGAGGTAGGGAAGGCCTCACCCAAGAGGGATGCTTGGTAGGAAGTTCAGATTTTTATAAGGAGGGACATTCCAAGGACCAAAATACAATACACCAAGGGATGCAAGAGTATTGCCCCTGGAGAGAAGAGGGAAGCTGATGTTTGTCAAAGGGTTTGTGACTTGAGAGATGCCATTGCTTTATAGATAAGGAAGCTGAGGCTCCGGGATTTTTAATAACTAGACCCAAAGGCACCCAAAAGAAAAGGGAGGGCCCAGGATCAAACCCAGGTCTGACTGACCCCACAGCCCATGCCCTTTCTAATATGGCACAAGCAGAAGGGAGGGGTGGAGATCTAGAGAGAGCGCAGAGCTGTCAGTGGCCCCGAGGCTACCATAGGATGCAAGCTGCTTTGTGGCTGTGGGAAAAGTGATCCAGGCTTTGCATGCTGACCACACTGAGCAAGGCAGCATCTCTGCCAGTCTCCCTCTAAGCCTGAGCCATTCCTAATTTAAGGGGAGTTCTGCCCCAACACACAACTCTACTCCTGGATAATAGACGGGTTTTTCAATGGCACCCAAAAATTTTCCTTCCCTCCTTCCTTCCTTGTCTCATTCCTTCCCTTCCTTGCTCCCTCTTTCCTTCTTGCCTGCCTGCCTGCCCTCCCTCCCTCTCTCCTTCCTTCCTTTCTTCCTCCCTCCCTTTTTTTCTTCCTTTCTTCCTTCCTCCTTCCTTCCTTCCTTCTTTCCTCTGTCTCTGAAAGTTTGTTGAGTTGTATCCTGTGCCCAGCACTTTGCTGGGTGCTAATGAACTAACAACAGTCCTGCCTGTGTAACCTCCATGTGTGGGTGAGCACATCCGTGGTTGAGGACAATGTTAGAGCTGCTCTCAAAGATTTCTAGTTCTTGCTTCCTTCAGGGCACAGTCCTGTGAGGTTAAGCCTGGGCATGGGAATAGTTTTGTTCAATGAAATGCAAAGGGAAATAAACATGTCACCTCTGGATGGAAGCACTCAAGAGCTGGTGCAGAATTTCCTGTGGTCTCTCTTCCCCTGCCTCAGTGACTGGGGACACCCTATGACATGGAAATCCCATAAGATTTGAACAGTTTAGAATGCTAAGACAACACATGAACTAGTGTTGTGGAGGAGTTCCCTAGTCCTACGATGGATATCACGGGCATGTGCGTCTTTAAGTTTTTGAGATTTGGAGGTTATTTGTTATTATATAGTCTAATATAGTTTATCCTGATTAATACAACTCCATTTTGATATTGGCTCCCAACTGCATCTTTCCTTATGGTTTCTTTCTTACCCAAACCATCTCTTTGAGACTTTGGTTTTCCTTCCAGTTTTCAAGCTCCTTGAGCACCGGTCCATGTCTTATTTACCTCTGTATCGCACTGATATAGTTTGGATATTTGTCCCCTCTAAATCTCATGTTGAAATGTGACCCCCAGTGTTGGAGGTGGGGCCTGGTGACAGGTGTCTAGGTCATGGAGGCAGATCCCTCATGAATGGCTTTGTGCCGTCCTCACAGTCATGAGTGAGATTCTCACTCTGTTAGTTCACATGAGATCTGATTGATTGTTAAAACAACCTGGTATCTTCCCTTCTCTCTTGTACCTCCTTTGCCATGTGAAATGCTGGCTCCCCTTGCCTTCCCGATGAGCAAAAACTTCCTGAGACCTCACCAGAAGCTGCGCAGATGCTGGCACCATGCTTCTTGTACAGCTTGAGAACTATAAGCCAAACAAATCTCTTTTCTTTGTGAATTACCCAGCCTCAAGTACTCCTTTGTAGCAACACAAAATGGACTAAGACATTCTCACACTTGGTTTAGTGTTTGGCAAAGAACAAGAGCTCAGCCAATGTTTGCTAAGTGGGTAAGTAAGAGAATGTGTGAGGTGAACGCCCTCAACCATGAAGTTGGCAACGGCAGTGCTAGCCTAGGTAGTGACCTAAAAGGTACAGGAAGGATGGATTTGTGAGCTCAGGCAGCTACTGATGGAGCCAGGATCTGAACTCAGGTGTGTTGGCCCCAAAGCTCATCCTCTTTCCATCTCATCACACCCGCTAACTCCCCACTGGATTTGGGATTTGGCCTACTTTTGCCAATCTTTCTTCTGAAATGGGTGATGTGTTATAATAATGTGCTTTACCCCCCAAAACCATGCTTCCCCTGGTAGAGTGGGGGTTGCCTCTTGGGAAAGATTGCTGACCATATTATTACTAAGAAGGAAAAATAACTAATATTACTTGAGTATTTCCTGGGTTTCAGGCACCTAATCCCACAATGGACATTATTTGTGTGTGAAATACATACATGATTGACATATGTTATTTTATCTAATGCTTATAATTCTATGAAGTAGGTCTCATTTTCATCCCTGGTTAAAGAAAGATATAGCTCAGAGAGGTAAAGTAACTGGATCAAAACCGCACAGCTCACAAGTAGCAGAGCTGGAATTGGAGCACAAATCTGACTCCATCATGGAAGCTCATAACAACTGTTTCATGTCACAACTTGTCTTGGGGAGTATGTATAAGTTTATGAGAAAGAAAAGGAGAGAGAGAGGCTTCTTGGGGGCTGGCAATGATATAGGAATATTTTTTTTCTCTACTTACTGTTTATCCAAGTTTGTCACTTGTGTTTTTACAGGAAGCTGTAAGGACTTCCTGCTTTAACTCTCACAGATGCTGACCCTGATAATCCCCTATTTACATACCTACAGGGCAAGGCGAAGCCCAAGCTGCTGACTCTTGTGAGATTCCAGGACAAGCACTGATGGATCACCTCCTCCCCTATTAGCTCCAGTGCCGCCTCCCAGAACGCTCTGGGTGTGAATGGGGGAGGGCCGTCTTTCCTCTGTCCTTTAGCACAGCTGTTAAGCTCTGGACTAGGCCCTTTCATGCATGCTACTTCCATCGATCTTAACAACAGCTGCTGGAGCCTATCTACAGGAACTGTGATTCCCATTTTATAGCTGAGAAAACCAAGGGTTAGCTTGACGTAGTGCTTCTCAACTGGGTGCAATTGCCACAACTTGGAAAGGAGGTGCTGTGGCCAAAAGGGTGAAGGCCAAGAATCTTATTCAGTATCCTGCAATGCACAGCACAGCCCCCACAACAGTTACCCATCCCAAATGTCAGTAGTGCCCAGGTGGAGAAATTCTGATTTAGATACTTCACGGAACATTTAACCAAGAGGGCTGGGATTTCAACCAATGTCTGTCAAGGCCGTGTACTCCTCACAGTGTAGGAAAGACTGTCACGGGGACCCTAAAGTCAACAGGGCCCTTCCCCGACACCACCATGTAGTGGCTTACCTGCCACCTGCACGTAGCTGGTACAAACGTAATCATCCCCTCTGAGGCATCAGCTGGCCCCTTCTCTGAACACAACAGTACCTCACCTTTGTGAACTCGTGCTCTTGACACCAGCCTCCCTGAAGGCTCATCTTCGTCATGTTGTACTTTTACATTTCATTTCTAAATTACCCCCGATCACAGGTCTGTGCATCTTAAGGCCTGGCTCATTCATCCGAGAGTGTCCTGATATATTTCACTCATTTAGAAAACACTCACTCTGTGCCTGGGCTGTACTAGGTGCTCAGTCTGCACGAGGGAAGCAAGGTGTCGCACAAAGTGAGTCATTATCGTAGTCAGAACAACAGCAACACCACTGACACTGATGGAGCTTTCATACCATCCAGGTATCGTCTCATCTAACTCTCTACTGACCCTACGAGATACATTTTATTGAAGAATGCTAGGGAAACACAGCAATGAGTGCCAAGGCTGCCTGGGTGGTTGAGGAAGACAACCTGAAGATCAGAGTAGAGATCTGAAAGAGGAATAGCTCTGTGGGTAAAGGCATAACATGCAGGAAGAGAGAGCAGCAAGAAGAAAAGCCTGGGAGAGCCCAAATCACGGTGGGTCTAGAAAGTTGCACAGAGTAATTCAGTAAATAAAGATAGTATTTGGAGTTGACCAGATGTCTGGCTGGCATCACACAGCTAAATCTTGTGATGACTTGTAATTGAGGTGATTCGCCTCAATTTGTAGGTAGCCTACATCACTCAGGGCAAAAGTCTCCAGACTTAGATGAAAAGAAGCCCAAACAGACCCCTGCAGAGCTCTCATTTTCTGCCCTGCAAACATTTCCCCAGCGTTCATTGTCATGCAGACTTCAGAGGCCTCTTTGAATGACATTGAAGTTGGTTACACAAAATAAAAGGTGCAAGGGGTGGATATGGGGCAGACAACTCAAGCATTTACAATACAAGAATTAGAATTATTTAGATGATGTTCATGTCCAAGTCAATAGGGATGTGACATAGAAAACCCAATTAATTAACCAAAGAGGTTCTTGGCCAGGCGCGGTGGCTCAAGCCTGTAATCCCAGCACTTTGGGAGGCCGAGACGGGTGGATCACGAGGTCAGGAGATCGAGACTATCCTGGCTAACACGGTGAAACCCCGTCTCTACTAAAAAATACAAAAAACTAGCCGGGCGAGGTGGCGGGCGCCTGTAGTCCCAGCTACTCGGGAGGCTGAGGCAGGAGAATGGCGTGAACCCGGGAGGCGGAGCTTGCAGTGAGCTGAGATCCGGCCACTGCACTCCAGCCTGGGCGACAGAGCGAGACTCCGTCTCAAAAAAAAAAAAAAAAAAAAAAAAAAAGGTTCTTTACTGAACACCTATCTTGAATGCTTGAGGGATAAAAAATAATGAGAAAGGTGAGGTCCCAGCCACCAAGACTTTGAGGTCTTGTGAGAAACCTGCAAGGTGAACAAAATCAAGGACAGTCTGGAAAATCACCCGAATAGTGACTGTGGAGTGGAAACTACAGTGGGACAAGGGAGGGGTTGGTGTATAAAGACAAGATCAAAGGAAGTCTCTGCAGAAGGCAGTACTCAGGCTGGTCTTGGAGGAAGGAAAGATAGATGGAGCTAGTGAGGGCATTTAAGGTCCTTAAGACCAGTATCTAAGGAAAAGTCAAGGGATCCTAAATTCAGATCAGGTCCCACCTCCCTAGAACATCACATAAGGTCCTTCATTGTGAGGTCCCACCTCCCTTTAACATCACATAAGGTCCTTCATTGTGAGGTCTCCACCTCTGTGCAAAAGGTTATCTCTGGCCTCTCTGCCTCTACTCAGGCCTGATTCACACCCAAACCCCAGCCCCTACAAGCCTTCTGCCATCTATGGTCACATGATGGTTTCAAGCTTTTGTCCAGGCTCTTTCCTTTCTCTGCAAAATGAACAACGGTTTAACCTTATATGAGCAGCTCAAATGCTGCCTCCTGCATGCAGCCTTCCTGCTTTCACTCTACGCTTTTTTCTTTGCCCTCATCCCATGTCACAGCCGTGCACATTACTGGTTGCCATGGTTGACTTTCTCAGCAGAATGTGAGCAGCTCCTTGAGACCAGGGACCTGTCTAACTTTATATTTCCTTCCACATATGTACCTAGCACGGGGCACAATTCGTACTGAAGGTGCACTAATTATCTGTGGACCACATGGGTGAATTGAACTAGGAAATGATCTTCTGCAATGAGCTGATTTACTCATAGAAATTTGGAGTGTGTTCACAGTTGCTCAGTTCAAAATGGTGGCCACTAACAGCATGTGGCTATTTAACTTTGATAAAAGAAAAACTTCAGCTGAATTAAATTTAAAGGAGTTTAGTTGAGCAATGAACAATTCGCTCCCAGAATCACAATAGATTCACAGAGATTCCAGCGTAGCCACATGGTGGAAGAAGATTTATAGACAAAAAAAAGGGAAATGACATACAGAAATTGGAAGTGATGTACAGAATGGCTGGATTGGATACAGCTCGGTGTTTGCCTTATTTGAACACAGTTTGAACACTCAGCAGTGTGTGAGCGGTTGAAGTATGGCCTCTGGGATTGGCCAAGACTCCGCTGTTGTTACAGGTGCATACTCGTAAGTTAGGTTTTCAACGTTGCCTACCTATTAAGCTAGGTTGCAATTCGTCCACAAGGACTCAAATATAGATGTACGGAGTCTTTCTCAGGCCATATTTAGTTCACTTTAACAATTTTAATAATTGTAGTCTGGGGGTCATGCTAGCCACACTTCAAGGGTTCAGTTACCACATTTGGCTAGTGGCTATGGGATTAGTGCAGATTTCGAACATTTTCATTTTAGCAGGAAGTTCCACTGAACAGCACTGATCTAGCCTCTATAGAGTAGGGATGGCCTTCTAAGTTTGTTCTCCTGTCTCTGTTCACACCCTCTTCCTCCTCCCCAAGTTTTGCTGCAGCCGACCCTCTGGGCAATTGAGTGTTGCTGTTTATACCATGCCAGGAGCTACAGAGGGATTCAGTGAGCTGGGTTTTGCTGAGGGTTATTACTACTCTGTGTAAATCAGATCACTCCTTCTGAGTGGGCTTCGGGTCTGCAGAGAGAGCCCCGCAGTTGTTGTGTGAAGACACGGGTTCCTGTCATGGGAAATGCTGGAGCCGAGCTATCGAGCAAGCTGAACTCAGCTCCAGTGGGCTACACAGGGTTCACAAACACCTGGCAGGCTCAGAAACGCAGATGTCTCTCAGCCTTCCGTTGAAAATGTTCTGAGCGCACGGAATAAGGACAGAGCTCTCTGGGAGTCGTCCTGTACAGATTTCTTGGAAAACAAGAAAACAGCGACTTCCTTTCCATGCCACCGTTTGGATCGCTGATTCAGTTGAAAGGCATTTATTGAACCCCAAGATCACTAGATTTCAACTATTATTATTTTTTTCTCTTTGAAGTGGATCCCTAGAATACAAGCCCAATTTATAAAGCGCCTAAAAAGAGTCTCTGTTCAGGTTGAGAGTGAGGAGGAGAACCTGGACGCCTTTTGTTTGATCGTCCTTCCAATGCCAGCCTGCCACACAACAGGTGCTGCTCACACTGGAGTCTAGGTGACTCCTCCAGCCACCCACCCCTTATGGTAGGTGGGGACACATGCAATTTGAAAACTCTGGTCTATGTGCAATCCTAATTTTAAGAAAAAATGGTAAAAAATACCTACTTCTACAGTTATAATAAAAGTATTCTTTCCCTATAACTCTTTTTAATGTGAGAAGTGCTTCTTAAATGACCCCCCCATCTGATTTCTCAACAAAGCTGGACTGAAGCCTTTGGGTGCAGGGATTTCCTTTATTCCTTTCTGTATCCTTAGTATCTAGTTTAGTTTTGGGAATACAGTAGGTGTTTAATATGTTATTTGAGGGAGGAAATAAAAGAGAGAGAAGGAGAGAGGAAGGGATGGAGGGAAGGAGGGGGAAACGGAGGAAGGAAGTGAAAAAAGAAAAGAAGGATGGAAGAATGAGAAAAGGAAGAAAGGAAGGAAGGCAAAAATGAAGGAAGGAAGTTTGTGATAGATTATTAGTTCCAGTTTACAGAGAAGGAAACTGAGGTGCAGCGAACTTAAGCAACTTATTAAAAGTCAATGAGATAATAAGTAGAAAAGCCACAATGTGGCCGGGTGCAGTGGCTCACACCTGTAATCCCAGCATTTGGGTGGCTGAGGCGGGTGGATCACCTGAGGTCAGGAGGTTGAGACCAGCCTGAACAACATAGTGAAACCCTGTCTCTACTAAAATTCAAAATTAGCTGGGCGTGGTGGCAGGTGCCTGTAATCCCAGCTACTTGGGAGGCTGAGGCAGGAGAATTGCTTGAACCCAGGAGGTGGAGGTTGCAGTGAGCCAAGATCCCATCACTGCACTCCAGCTTAGGTGACAGAACAAGAGTCCCTCTCAAAAAAAAAAGAAAAAGAAAAGCCACAATGTTAGCCTAGTTCTTCCGAAACTAAAGCACATGCTTTTAACCATTCCTCCACCACCCCTTTAGGTTTTTTTTTTTTTTTTTTTTTTTTTGAAAGGTAAAAAGCCATATACATGTAGTTCGTTACTCATTCTCTTATGGCGCCCGCCTCTTCATATGTAAAACTATCATAAGGGTCTATCTCCCTATGAGAAGGAATTTCCTCTCCTAGGATCCTTGATCCTCATTCCTTACACTGAAATAACCCGCCCCTTTCCTTGTCTGTCAGCTGCAAATTTTAAGCTTGCAGAAAGAATGCAAATTAAAAGTGCATCAACCAGCGCAGGAATTGAGGCATTTGTGAAACGAAGCCGCGAGCAACCTGGCTTCGTGGGGCAGCTAGACTGGATCTCTGTTTAAATTCAACTTGTGTCAGGACGGAGGGGTGCTCTTCTGCTTGTTCCGTTTTTATAATGAAGCCATATGTCTGGAAGTAGAAAAAAAAAATCTCTGACATGAAGAAAAAAATGAGTGATACGATGTGTTTCTGCGATGACCAGGGGGACTTCCTAACACAGGCTGAGCCGTTGTTAACCGGTCGTGCCGTGGCCATGATGTTAGGAATAATTAAACCCTGAGTTCAGCTAAACCCCAATTGCAGGAACACGATTACAGGACTTCGCCCCCACCGCAAAACACACATGCAGAGAGAGGAGGGAGGGAGAGAGAGAAACTTTCAAAGGGCTTGTAACAGAACAAAGCACAGTTTTTACTATCACAAAATCTTTATGGATCACCATCCTTGAGGTGAAGTTATATCCTTTATGGTCACATTTTGGTAGTTTCCTTAAATTATTGACGGCATTTCGTAGGGCCTGTGTGCTTGGAACAGAGCTAGCAAAGAGGCTCCTGTCCCCCGTCTGGAGGTGGGTTAATGATGGCACTCCTTGCACAACGCGTCCAGGACACCGAGGTTAATAAAACCCGTAGCTCTTCTTCATGAGTACCAGGGGATGGTTAATGTTCAGGACTGTGCAGGACCTCAGCTTAATGTTCCATATGAAGGATAGCACTGCCAGACGACACCCTCCCTGGTGCCAACCTCGCATATTAGCACATGCTGGAAGTGGGCTGAGCAAATCGGGAGAAGTTAGGTGCTTCTCTCCCGGCTGGGTGTGATGCGCCAGCAGCCTGCTGTCCTGGCAGCTCCAGAAGTCTGCCTGTTCAGTTTGCTGAGAGCATCAGAAAAGGAGTTAGGAGAGTGCCCAGCCCCTGCTGGCTCTGGGATGTGGGGCAAGTCTCATTAGGTCCACTGGCCTTCTTTCTTCCTCGGTCCCAGGAAGGGGAGGAAGCAGCTCTGCCCTTCTTGGGCGCACGTACAGAAAGAGATCTGGAGCACCATTAGGTAATGCATCCGTTTTACGGTTGAAAACACAGGCTTTGGGGTCATAGGAAACTAGAGCCAAATCTCAGATCTGACTCCTCTTATAGACAGAATGTTGATGCCCTACTCCCTCCCAATCCGTATGTTGAAATCCTAACCCCCCATGTGATGGTGTTTGGAGGTAGGACCTATGGGAGGTGATCAGATCATGAGGGTGGAACCCTCATGTTTGGGATCTGTGGCCTTATAAAATAGGCCCTGGGGAGCTCGCTCCTTCCACCCTGAGAGAACATGGCTAGAAGGCACCGTCTATGAACCTGAACCAGGAGGCCAGCCCAAAGTAAGTGTCACCAGACACCAAATCTGCCAACTCCTTGATCTTAGACTTCCCAGCCTCTAGAACTGTGAGAAATAAATTTCTGTTGGTATAAGCCACTCAGTCTATGAACACTGGTATAGCAGCCCAAAGAGACTAAGACATCATCTGAATCCTATGCTCCTTGGGGAGTTGCCGGACCATTTGCTTTGGTTTGGCTAGTGCCTGAAACAGACCCTGAGGCAGGATATGAAGGCAAGTAATTGACTTGGAAGGAGATCCTGGGAAGAAGTTGCAGGAGTGTAGGAAAAGCAGCAGGGAAGAGCCAAAGGCCATGGATGGGTCACTATGGGCAACTGGAAGTAATCCCACTGGGGACCTCTGGGAGGCAATGTAGAGCGTGAGCCTCAGAGGTGAGGGAATTGGGATATTTATACACCAACCCCAGTCAGCCATTGGCCAAGGGTTACTCTGTGGCTTCTGGCCTGCCACGCCCATGAGCAGAGTGGGCTTCTATAGCCAAAGAAACTGTGGGCAGCTAGATACTGATGATGCTGGCAATTGGAAGTGTGAATGGTGTGCATTGACATGCGAAAGCCTGGGAGGAAATGGATGAGGGATGGCATCTGCTACGCAAAGTCCAAAGTTCTTCCTCTCCAAAATGACGTGAGCACCTCCTACCTCTCTTTGCACTGTCTTAAGGACTACATAAGATAATGCAAGAGCCTAATAACTATTAGTTATGATCATTGATAACCTAAAGAATGGATCTTTTTACTACAGTTAAGGTCATAACTTAGATCTCTGTGAATATATGAAGTCTTTCTTCAGGACTTAAATGTTTTGCTGTTTGGAAAAATAAGCTTTACTGTGTGTTTTGCACTAAGAGAAATTGAAGGGATAAACAGTGTGGGTCAAAACCATGCTTTCCTCCCTGGGACAAGAGAGCAAGGAGGAAGAAATGACTTCTATGCCCCGTGTTTAAATAGACAATGGAAGTTGTCCAGTGGCATTGTCGCCTCAGATGGTAAAATACTTTCTCAACTAATAGGAGTCTGTAATGCAGCCTGTTGTTCTCTAAGTTTCTGGGAGTCCTTCATTTCTTAGACCATTTGAAACTTTGTTTCTGTGAGGCTCACGTCAGTGAATTTCTTTACCCAGAGAGTGAAGTGATGTCCCCATGTAGGTGCCCAGAACCTCTTGCTCAGACTTCATGAGAACACAGGGAGACACCCCAAAGGGTAGTATCTCAAAATGGCCCCTCCATCCTTTGGTCTTTACCCTTGGAGTCCTAGGATAAATCCTTCAGAGTGCTGACGGATTCCTAGATGACATGGATTTACTGCCATACTGCTGCATCTGGGAGTATTCAAGACCTTTGAGTCCAAAGTATCACCCACGCTGAAAAAGGAACACTGGAGCAGCATGTGGGACTCACCATCTAGTCTTCCAGTGCCAGGTGATACAGTGGCACCTTTGTGATTAGGTACTAACCAACAGTACCCGTAATCTGTAAACACCCCGTAAGTACATGCTGAAGGAGAGAATGAGGGAGTGAGGGAGTGAGTGAATTTGTGTCTGGGGAGAAGAGAGAGAGAAGGAGAGGAGTCATTTGTAATGGGGAGAAATACATTTGAGGACTTGCTGCTTCATTAGCTGCCACCCCTCAATGGCACTGAAAACCAGGAAGCTGTGTTTACATGCCCATGTCAATCTGAGATTTCCCTTTTTGGGTTTCACAAATTCAGTTTGTGACTGCTGTCATCCACTGGGGAGATGTCCCCAGTCTCACTCACAGTTAAGAATAGTGTTCAGGCTGCTAAAAAAAAAAAGAAAAAGAAAAAGAAAAAAAGAAAAAATGAAGAGATTGCAGCAGTTGTCATTTCAACTGCGTCATTCATGGACTCTGCAGCACCCCATGCTGTAAGCAGAGTGCAAGTCTCAGGACACCTGTCAAGAATCAGTCCCCCCTCAATGCAACCATTCTTCAGCTATTCAAGGGGAAAATGCTTTAAAAACAAATCCAGGCCGGGCGCGGTGGCTCACGCAGTAATCCCAGCACTTTGGGAGGCTGAGGTGGGCAGATCACAAGGTCAAGAGATTGAGACCATCCCAGCCAACATGATGAAACCCCGTTTCTATTAAAAATACAAAAATTAGCTAGGTGTGGTGATTTGCACCTGTCGTCCCAGCTATGGGGGAGGCTGAGGCAGGAGAATTACTTGAACCCGGGAGGCAGAGGTTGCAGTGAGCTGAGATTGCACTACTGTACTCCAGCCTGGTGACAGAGTGAAACTCAGTCTCAAAAAAAAAATCCAGATGCTAAAATGCATGTCAAGGGCTCCTACAAATCAGACATCTTCACTGGTAGGTTCTGATTAAAAATGGAAACAAGTCAAGGTGGAAAGTGTTTCACAGTGTTTCTTCAAATTTCAAAAGTTTTTAGAAGTATGCGGGAATGCATGGTCCACACTGCATGGATGGAAGTGAGTTTGTTTTCATTACTTTCCTCCTCCACTTTGCCCAAATTCAACTTTTCCAGCAGAGAAGCATCATGGAGGGAAGACATGCCTCTCGCCCTCCCCAGTTGTCCCTGCCACAAAGAAAGGCTCTCTGTAAAATCCATCTGGCCCTCAAAGTGCTGTCCCTGTGTTGTCTATGCTGACCTTTGGTTTTTGAGTCACCCTCTTATTTACTGTTTTGTTCAGAAATATATATCAAGTGTTTTTCCTATGTTAGGATGCTACCCCTGCCCTCAATATTTCACCGTCCATATAGGAGACCAAGTAAATAATCCCAACGTGGTATGAGCCTTGCTAGACTCTAGAGGTGAACAGGAACCCAACCCAGCCTCATGGGTCAGGCAAGGCCCCTGGCAGAGCTTGAATGTGGGCTGAAGCCTAAAGAGTGGTATTAAGGGAGGCAAAGATTGGGATGAGCACTGACCAGAGAGGGTGTCCCTGGCAGTGGGCATACACAGAGGCAGGGAAGTGAGGGGCGGGCACTTGATCCACTGCCCTGGATGCTGGAGCTGCCCTGATGCTGAGACCTTTCTGCGTTTGAGGCTGTCTCAGGCACTCTGGGCTGCCTTTCTTCTCTGCCTCTTAGGTTGATATCCCAGGCGAGAGTTTGTGATTTCTGCCTACACATTTGCTCAGCATACACTGAGGCCCTACCCAGCTCCAGGGCTTCTTTTAGCTACAGAAAGTTGGGAGCTGGATGGAACAGAGTCTTTGCTTTTGGGGGGCATACATTTTAGTGGGAAACATGGGTACACTAGAAAGTCTGGTGCATTGAACGACATGTCAGAAGGTGGTGGCTATTATGCAATGATGTCATGAGGCATTTACTGCAGTTATTCCCATTTCACAGATAAGAGAACTGGCGTGCCAGTGAAGTCATCTGCCTCATCAAAGAGCTGAAATCCGTTCTGAGAGAGGCAGGATTTCACCAGGCTTCTGCTCACCACCGGGGCCCAGGGTCTGTCCATCCCAGAACAGGGTCACCGTGAGTGGTCAAGGAATCCCAAGACTCCACAACCTCCACATGTGCCCGGCTCATCCCCATTCGTGATCTCTGGGCTCAGCTGAAGGATGTGGTTGAGACGTCTCCCTCCCCTCCTCCATGGAATTCCCCCCACGGACACCCAGGCGTGGGCAGTTTGGACAGTGAGAGCCTCCACAGAGCAGGAGGAAGGCGTGTCCTAATCTAGCCTCACTGCCAATGAATCCCTGTCCCTCTTGGTCTGTTGCCAGTCATGGGGGTTCCAGAAACCTGCCCTGCCAAGCAGTTGGGCCCGTTGGCCTTGATCCAACCCCACCCCTGGTACCTCCAACCTTTCCCCTGGAGCTGCACTGGCCAACCTTGGCCTTCCTCTGGCCTCAGCCTGCGCGCCAGTCCTGCTCCTGGAGGCGGGCCAGGCCCCACCCAGCACCCCACCTCTCCCCCGTCACACCCACCGGCCCAGGGTTTTCCAAGGAATGCGCCCTGTGGCCACCTGGGCCTGGAAGTGTGAGAGGCTCCTGGAAGAAAGCGCATAGCCTCTGTAAGGGCTAGGTGTGGGCCTGAACTGTCTGAGAGCGGGGGCCTTCCTGCTCCCCGTTTCCAAGCCAGCGGAATCTGTCTCCTGCTCTCTGCCTCTCTCCTTCTCACCCACATCTGGGTTTAAACCCTGGGTAACAGCCTTTTATACCCATCGTTTCTGTCCTTCAGACACTGTGTCAAGCAAAAGTTCATTGTCTCGTTTAATCCTCACTTGCTTCCCAAAGCTCTCGTGAAAAGGGGACTGCCACGCTCCCCATGTTATGGGTAGGTCAACAGAGGCTCAGAAAAATTCAGCAATTCTGCTAGCTTAAACTGCTAGCTTTAGACAGCCAGAGAATGACAGAGTCTGAATTGAACCTCCCATTCTTCTGACCCCACACTCCGTGTTTCTAGCCACTTATAATAGCTGTGTGACTTTGGGCGTTTAACCTCGTTGGCCTCGGTGTCCTCATCTGTAAAATGGGGATAATGATAGCTTCCCATTTTCCAGGATTTTGTGAAGATTAAATGAGCTGACTGATGGCAGGGGCATGCGGCAGGCCGGGAGCCGAGGAGTCTCAGGAAGTGGCAGCCAATCACCGTCAGTGACCCCAGCCAAACCCCTTCCTACTTGAGGACACACAATTCATCTCCCAGCTGTCGTCTCAGCAGCTCTTGTCCTAGACTCTGTCTTCTCTTTCTTGTATTATAGCCACTAATCGCTTTGCTTCCCTTCCAGTCTCCATATTCTGCATACCACACGGCCCGAACATTTCACTGATTATTATTATTATCACTATTATTATTTTGTATGGGTACACACTGGAATGTGAGAGTGGTACCCTGGCATCATTTCTTTTTCTAAAGTTCATGAGTACATTTCCACTAATTAATTTAATGTCCCAGACTGGCTTATTTTGTAGAAAGAGCAACAATTCAAAGGGAGGGGCTCTCCCTGCTCCAATAAAATATATGAAGTGTATTCTCAGTAGACCCTGGGTTTAAATGCCAGTTCTCCCACTTAGAGACTGTGTGACTCTGGGCAACTTACTTAACGTCTCTGAGCTGCGTTTCCTGTTTGGAGTTGGCAATGGATGACCGTTCATGGGGTCTGGGAGAGATTTCCATGAGAGAATGGCAAGGTAGTTCCTGGTATCCAGTAGGTGCTCAGAAAAAACTAAGTCAGAATCTATTTGAAACAGAGTTAACCACCACAGGTAGTTTGGGGAGTGAAAAAGGAAATCAAGAAATGCGCTTAGCTTAAAGAAATCCATGCGGAAGAACAGGCAGTGGAGCAAGGGGGTCTCTGACCAGGAGTGAGGACCCAGCGCCACACCGTGTCCCAAATGAAGCAGAGCCTTGGGAGATTGTGCAGGGCAAGGTCCAAGGCCCCAAGGGAGCCGACCTCACCACTTCCCGGTGAAATTCTTGAAAACAAGGCCAAGACTTCTTATCAGCGGTCAGAGTCTGTGGCCCCAGGGCTGGACGCCTGTGTATGTGTGAGCCGTGCTGAGTTTATCATGCCTCTCCCTGTGGCAGGCAGATCAGCTGCTCAGACTTTGGACACGATTGGGCTTGGGGTGGCAGCTCCTCCTTCCCCGGAAGATACCCCAGCCCATTTCTCAACATTCATTCCCAATAATAAAAGGTTGAAAGTCGACTGCTGGAGTTTCACAAACATGACGGCCAAGGCCAAGACTTGGGCGCCAGGACTCCTGGCTCCTGCCTCCGGTTATAGGGTCTATCAAATCGCCTTTCAGGCAGAGATATCGTCTGACCTGTTTACTTTTCAGAGTGGTCTGGAATAGTCCGATCCCAATCGGGAGATACTTTGAACAGATTCCCTCTTTTGCCTCCAGGGAAACCCGTGAAGGAGGTATTCTTCTACCCACTTTGGAGTGGAGGAGCCTGGGAAACAAATGACATGCATAGCAAAGAGCTCCTCAGGAGTATAAACTCCAACTCGGGTGTGTAGCACTTAACCAGGCCAGGCACTGTGCTATTAGTACAATAAGGCGTAGTGTGCTAAATCCTCCTAAGACCTTGTGGGGTTGGAATTCTCCTTACTCTATCGGATGAAGAAGGATGTGCGGAAGGATGTTCAGAAATGGTCCAAAGCCACCCAGATGGCACAAGTTGTAGTCAGAATTTGAAAATAAGGTTGATCTCAGATCCTTTCCCCACCACCCCAAGCCACAAAGGGATGTTCTCTAGCCCAGGGCCTCTCAACTGTGGCGCTCCTAACATTTTGGGACAATTCATTCTTTGTGGTGGGCTCTGCTCTGTGTATTGTGGGATGTTTAACCACATTGCTGGCCTTTACCCACTAGATGCCAATAGCAACCACCCTCTCCTGCAGCAACCAAAAATGTCTCTAGATATTGTCAACTCTCCCCTGGAGACAAAATACACTGCTCTAGACCTGTGTCGGGTACTGCCATTACTATTCACAATTATGGTTGTAGTTGAAATGGTGGTCTTGGCTATGATGTCTTTGCCAGGGGTAAGTTTACATTTGGGCAGGTACTAACCCACATGAGCTTCAACTAGGGTGACCACGTAATTTATTGTCCAACTAGAATCCTTGAGAGATGAAAAGTTGAGACTAAGAATAATTAAGTAAGGATACAGGCGTATGTTGGCACCATCATGGGCAAGCTGGGACAAATGTTTGCCCTGCGTTGGTAACCCCCTTCCACCTGATAGCCAGGTAAGACAGCAGGTGCATGATTCCGCCTTCCAAGATGCCTTCATCTAGGTTATGTTTCTTAGCTCAAGGGCTCTGGAAACTGTATCATTGGCTCTTTCTACCCTCTTCTATCCCTCAAAGACACCCCTCCCTGGCTGGGCCATATCAGTGACAAGTCCCTGATTTTTAAAAATTAGTTGAAACATGGAAAACAACCCGAGGAACTGGTATCAGTTTTCTTTGCTCTCTGGCTAGGCTGAAGCCATGATGTTAGGCCTCAGTATTATCACCTAAATTATGGGGACCAAAGCTCTACTTGGTAGTCGCAGTTTGAAGAATACTTTTCAAGCCAACCCTACTGAACCATCTTTAACTAACAAAGCGTGAGCAGCGCTCCCTCCTTCCAAGACACATGATGATGATGATGATGTAATAATAATTGAGCACTTAATATATAGTTGTCATGAGCACTTCACGAATAATTTTTTCACCTCCTCCTTACCATAGCCCATAATGCTATCTTTATTCCCATTTGATAGATATGAAACCTGAGGTTCTGGGAAGACAAATCACTTAGAAAGGTTCCTGTAATTATTCAAAGCTAGAGTCGGAATTCAAAGGTGGGTCTGTCCATTCCAAAGCCCGTGGAGCACTGCCTCTCAATGTCACAGGGATGTGAGCAGGTCAGTGCTTGTCTGTCTACTCAGTGCCTATTGCAGGCATAATGCTAAAAACGGAGTCCTTGAGAGGCGGATCAATCTCTCCCAGCCCTTCGGAGCCCATAGTCCAGTAAGGGAGATGGACAACACTGCAGGCAATGAGAATGGAGCAAGTCACATGTTCTTTCAGGGAGCCATGGGACTGGGATGTATTCCTTGAACCAAGCTTGCACTGGGGCAGGGGCTTGTCTGGCCTAACTCAATGCGGGAGAGCATCTGAACCTAGGCTTTCAGGGAGCCATGGGGCTAGGATGTATTTCTTGAACCAAGCCTGGACTGGGGCAGGGGCTTTTCTGGCCCAGCTCAACGGGGGAGAGCATCTGAACCTAGGCTTGGGGTTGAGTAGGAGTTGTGCAAAAACTGAGGAAGAGAATGCCAGGCAGAGGGGCCTAGCTGAGCAGGGCAGGCTGATGTGGGAGATGTGTCATTCATTATGGGTCGGGGGTGGTCAAGTCCAAGGTAGGGACCTCAGAGAGCCTTGTGTCAATGTAGCATACAACACACACACACATACACACATACACATAGAGACAGACACAAACACACAGAATTCAGCCACAAGCCTATGATGTTGATACCATCAGACTTCTATCTCTAGGATGCTCCAACTCTGCTACCTGGTTCCATGAGTCCTGGGAGGGAATATTATCTCCCTCCATCTTCTCATTGCTCTTCTGCAGCAGGCTGGATAATGCAGCCATACCTGTCCCACATCCTTAAAGATAGCTGTGCCCCAATCCCTGGGGAGTATACAAATATGAATGGAGATATGTTCTGTTAATGAATATGTAACAGGAAAATTAAGTAAATGTAATTTCCATACTGCAAATTAATTAAACTGCAGATGGCATTAAGGTCACTAATCAGTTGATCTTGAGTTGGGGAGATTATCCTGTATTATCTTGCTGAACCTAGTGTAATCACAAGGATCCTTATAAGAAAGTGGCAGGAGGATCAAAGAGAGAGGAGATGTGGCAATAGAAGCGGAGGTTGGAATGATGTGATTTGAAGATGCAGCAAGGGGCCACAAGCCGAGGAATGCAGGCAACCTCCAGGAATTGAAAAAGGCAGGGAAACAGATTCCCCACTAGAACCTCCAGAAGTAATGCGGACATGAAGGCACCTTAATGTTAGCCTAGCGAGACCCAAGTCAGACTTCTGATCTCCAGAACTGTGAGGTAATAAATGTATGTTGTTTTTAATGACTACGTTCACGGTAATTTATCACAGCAGCAATAGAAAAGTGATACATCTTTCTCTCCAGAATCAGGCCTATTTGTCACCTTGGTTAGGTAGGTAGAATCAACAGCACTCTGGCTGGGGTATGGCCTGAGGGACCTCAGGTTCTGCTAACTTCCTGGGGTCTTAAGGATGCCTTTCCTCACCGGGGAGGTGGGATCTACCCTTAGAGCCAGCCTGGCCCCAAGGACAGCAATGCCTCTTATCAGTGCCCACAGCAGTGCCCTGCAGAGCATTGATAACACAGGGTCCAAGAAGGGCAGGGAACTAGCAAGCCCTGGATGTCAGGAATTCCAGGAGTTGGTCCATCATCTATGCAACCAGCCGGTTACATCCAGTCAGTCATCATCACACACTTCTTTGCTTTTGTTAAAACATTTTTAACGAAAACTATAATATTAGAGTCAGGCAGCTGGGTTTTTATTATTCATACTGATTTCTAAAAAAGAACATTCTGGCTTTAATTAGAATGAAAAAAAATATGAGCAGTAGAAATATTCAAATATCACACAACTTCATTATTTACACCATTGATTTTGACAGGCAGATAAACACAGAGTAAGACATGTGCTCTGCACTATTTAAAGAACAAAGCAGCATTAATCTGCATTTAACTCTCCACACATTGATGAGATCCCGTGCTTTTTTTTCCCCCTCTCTTGGGCAAGAAAACCATGGTAAAGACTCAGTGCATGTGGCCCCATGATTGTGGAAGACACAGATTGCAAAAGGATTCAAACCAAAGCAATGATTAATTCAAACAGTAGGTTGTATTCAATCTATGCGGTGTGCCTGGACATACGGTAAATGTCTTCCATCCACTGGTTGACTCACTTAATCCTGGCAACTTACCTGGATGAGATAGGCATTTTAGTCCCATTTTACAGATAAGTCAACTGACTTCAGAGAAGGTAATAAGTGACTTGTGCAGGTGCATAGCCACAGCATGGTAGATATTTGTGAAAGGCCAGTTGGCCTGGAGTGCCCAGGCTCCTGACCACTGCAGAGCTAGGGCCATGGCCTCCTAAAAGCTGAAATTCTGGAGTGCTTACAATGTGTGTTAAATACTTTATGCCAGTGGTTCCTAAGCTCGGCTGCAAATTCACATCACCCTAGGAGCTTTAAAAACCTGCTGCCAGGGTTGCACCCCAGAACTAATAAATTAGAGTGTCTGGGTATGGGAGGCAGGCATCAGTGTGCTTGAAAAATGCTCCAGTGACTCCACTGTGCAGTCAAGTTGGAGAATCGCTGCGCTCTATGCATTCTCCTGCCAAAACCCTCCAAACCCCTTATGAAGGAAGTACTATTATTGACCCATTTTAAAGATGAGGGACTTGAGCCTCAGAGAAGTCATGGGACACCCATCAAGTTGGGAATTGAATGAGAACATTCTAGAACCCTCATATTTAACCACAAAGTGCCTTCCTAGTGGGATATTGTTAGTGGGTCAAAGAGGCTTTTTCCAGAAGAGTGCATTGCGCCTTGGGGACATATAAAAATTGAATCGAGCTTTTTCTTATCTTGTGGTTTCCAGTTCTTTGAACAACCATGAAAGCAAAACTACTTTTGCTGTGAGCATCCCCCCTTTTTTTTTCTGGAGTGTTAATCCTCTAATTGCATCCACTTAAACCTATGTGTTTTCTTTAAAAGCTGCAGCGACTCACAAGGCTTGGTCCATGTGGAACTGGGTTAGGTCCAGGACGGCTTCTGCATCCAAGCCTCCAGTAGTGTGGCCTCCTGGTACCCTCACCCCTCACCTGTGTCTCAGGAGGACTGTCCTGCAGGACAAACACCCTTTTCTGCAGCTGCCCAAGCTCTCAGAGCCGTCTTGAGATCCTTTACGCATAAGGGATTTGGGTCATTTCCTCTTTCAATCTGTTATACCTAAGTAGAAAAATGACCGGTATCTCCAAGATGCCAAGACACTGAGGAAAAGCTTCCCCTTGGAGAGCTGGAACTGAGGCAATTATTCAGTCTCCAAATGCCACCGGGGGACATTTACCACCTGGTCTGATTTTCTTCTCACTCTCTTCTGCCTTCTGCCTCTTGCCTGTCTCACTGGTTCTCTCTCACTGCCCTCTCCTCTTTTATCATCCTCAGACCACCTCTCCCCACTGTTTGGGTTCCCTCTCGCTGCTGTAACACATGACCACAAACTTTGTTGGCAGCTTACAACACACATTTTTTCTCTCACAGCTTGGGCAACCAGAAGTCCCAAATCAAGGTGTGTTGGCAGAGTTGGTTGCTTTTTGGAGACTCTGAAGGAACTCCAGGGAAGAGAGTCTGTTCCATGACTCTCTCCTAGCTTCTGCTGGTGGGTGGCGAGCCCTGGCGTTCCTTGGCTTCTAGATGCAATGCTCCAACCTCTGCCTCCCATCACATGGTATTCCTGACCCTGAGTGTCTCTCTGTGTCTTCCACGGTCTCCTTATCATGACTTCTGTGTTGAGATTAGGGCCCACCCTCCTCCACTATGATCTTACCTGACGCATTACAACTCCAAAGAGCCTATTTCCAAATAAGTTTATATTCTGAGGTTCTGGTGGACACGAATCTGGAGAAAACCCTATTCAACCTGGTACCCCTATCTTTCATCTTAGCCAACCTATGCTCCCTGACTGTGGGATCTAAAACACACTTTGGATTGTGTCACCCCCACCTGGAGGTAACCCTTTCTGTTGCCCTCAGAATACGATCCAGCTCCTTGGTCTGCCTCCAGGCTCTGACAGGCACGGGCTCAGGCGTAAGCTGCCCCTTCAACCTCATCACAAAACACATGTCCCAGTGCCCACCGGTTTGGCCTCCAGCCTGGGCTGTGATCCAACACCTCCAGGCCCTTGGCTCTTGCGTTCTCTCCGCCTGGGGTAGATTCTTGATCTAGAACAATTCCTGGCACAATATATATTCATTGGAGGAATGAATACATTTACTAAGCATTTAATAAGCATCTACTATGTATTAAGCTACGTGCTATATGCTCTGTGCTATAGAGCTGGCCTGGTGTGCCCAGGCTCTTGACCACTATGGAGTACAGGTGGGGCCACGACCTCCTAAGAGCGGATGTTCTGGTGCACTTATAATGTGTGTTAAATATGGTATGCCAGTGGTTCCCAAACTCAGCTGCAAATGAGAATCATGTTGGAGCTTTAAAAACCTGCTACCTGGGTTGCACCCCAGACCTAATTAATTGGAGTTGGAGTGTCTAGGTACGGGAGGCAGCCATCTGCGTCTTTTAAAGGTGCCACAGTGACTCTGGTGTGCAGCCAAGTTGGAGAATCGCTGCTCTCTATGTGTTCTCCTGCCCCAATCCTCCAAACCCTTTATGAAGGAAGTACTGTTATTGACCCATTTTGAAGATGAGGGACTGAGCCTCAGAGAGGTCATGGGACACCCATCAAGTTGGGAAGACAGAGAAGAGTATGTGCCCTGTATAGCTGGGAAAACAGATTTGTAAACAAGTAATCAAAACGCAGCGAGATGCAGGTGGTAAAAGATGTATGAACTGACTTCCTGGGAGGCCCAGGGGAGGGAGGAACCAGTTTGGCCTGTAGGACAAGGAGGAAGTCAGGGAGACCCTCCAGGCAGAAATCACTAGTAAACAGGGTCTTAAAGGAAGATCTCCGGATTTCTAGATTCCTGCCTCCTCACTGCCAGGAATAGAGATCCAATCAGGTTACTGCAAGAAGGAAAGGAAGCTGTTTTCTGTCCCAGACCGAATCTAGACCCGGATGTGTCTGCAGCAGCTCTGAGCCAGGCCTTCTCCATCACCGTCTGTGATGTCTCTTCTTCTCTCTGGGCTTTTGATTTATTTTGCTCTCCTTGCTGAGAACGCCATGGGCAGCCACACAGAGAATGATGGTGAAGAACGTGAGCTTTAGAAGAAAATACACATGCTGAAGGGTTCGTTTCCTCTTCTGTGAAACAGGGTGCTTTGCAAAACCTCCTTCAGAGTGTTTGGGGAAGGTAAAATGAGGCAATACATATAATGTGCTTTGCACCGTACCCGGCACATGTAAATACTCAAAACCTACAACTTGGCTACTATTGTTAACTTCATTATCATCAACCACCTTCTTCTGTTTGCTTCTTGCTTTTGCATCCTCAGAGGTTCACTTGGCCCAGCATTCATCAGCCCCTCCATAAACACCCCTTTTGACTTTAGATCCTGCCAGTTGCTGACTCAGCCTTTTAATATCCAAGTTCAGATGCCCAAAAAAGAGAGGAGCTGGCTGGCCAAGCATCGATGTCCCAGGTCACAAGGTTGCCTCTGCATGGACCACCTTTCTGGAATGATCCTTGATCTAGATCCCTGGGATGGAGAGAAGGAACCTTGCTGCACCCAGGGACTGGAGGTGGTTAATTCCCCTAAAAGAGAGTGAGGAGGCCCAGCACTGAGGTCTAATCAGGCAGAAGGTCTATCATGGAATGAAAGGACAGAGGACAAAGCCTGGTCATCTTCTGCATTATCCTCTTTAAAGAGAGACTCAGGAAGAAGGTCCTAATTCAATCAAATGAGGCAGAGGGCGCTCGATAGCCCAACCTCTGCAACCTTTGCCTAGGAATCGGGTCACTCAGAAACCCTGGCCAGCTCTGGCTATTTGCCAACCATGGAAATTAGCACCAGCCATTGGTCCCACCTGCAAGGGAACAGCCAACCCCCAAAGAAATCCCTTTGGAATCAAATCTGTAGGTACAGCCCAGGGATTGTGGAAGCCTTTGTTTGTTCCCATCTGCAAACTCAGGCTGCCAAAACATATTGGGAGTATAATGAGAAATAACGGAATCAAAATAATGTAAAGGAAATAAGTGCTGAAGAGTATAATCAACATCCTCTCTGCATAGATTTCCTGCCAGGGAGACGGGAGCAAAGGGAATGTTTTACCCCTGGGGCCCAGACAGTGGTCCTGGAAAGGAGAAAAAAAAAATAACTTCCTGGAAGAGAGTCTTTTAATTGTTCTGTTAAGAGAGGGCGGCAGGAGCTGCCAAGGCCTGGAATGAGTCCACCATTACTGGGGTGTCTCCATTTGCTGAGCTGTGGGTGAAGCAGAGAAACCCCCAACCACAGGCCATACAGCAGTGGATTCCCACAGGCATCTCTTGAGTTTCACACCTGAGAGAGGTTTAAGCAATTTAGGGTTCTCACATGCCAAAGGTTGGGGAGCTGTGGCGATAGCAAGATGGACTTGGGTTTGGTCCTACTGGGCTACCTACTCAGCATGGCGGTGTGGGCTGAATTTCACATGTGTTCTGAGTCTCACCCTGTTCCTAACAAATCTGAATCCTCCTTCATTTGTAAAACCTCATCAATAAACATCTTAGGCATTGTTTTGGCTGATGGCTCAAATAAGATAATATATAAAAGCCTATTACAGGTGGTTCCACCCGTGTTCATCTCCTCTCTTGCTTACTGGCTTTTGTTTCTCTCTCTCTCTCCCCGCTTCTCCCTCCCTCCATCCTTCCCTCACCACTCCCTTCCCTTCCTCCTTTCTCTTCTCTCTCTGCTCTCCTTTTCCTTCTCTTTACCTCTTTCTCTTCCCATCCCTTTGCTTTCCTTCTCTCTGTGTCTCCCTCCCTCCCTCCTTCCTTTTCTCTCCTCTCCACTTCTCCTTCTCCCTCTCTCTCCTTCCTTCACTCTCTCTCTCCCCACTTCCTTCTCTCCTCCTCCTCCTGCTTTTCTCTCTTCCTACTCTCCCCCTCCTTTCTCTTTTTCTTTCTCCTCTCTCTTCTCTCTCCTTCTTCTCCCGTCTCTCCTTCCTTCACTCTCTCTCCCCCCTCCACTTCCCTCTCTCCTTCTCCTCTTTCCTCTCTCTCCTTCTTTCTGTTTTCTTTCTCTTCATCTCCTCTCTTCTCCTCTCTGTCCTCCTTCTCCTCATCCTTCCCTCTCTCTCTTTCCTTACTCTCTCTCCCTCCTTCTCTCTCTCCTCTCCCTTCTCTCTCTGCTCTCCCTTCTCTCCTCTCCCTTTCCTCCTACTCCTTCTCCTCCTTTTCCTTCTCCTCCTCCTCCTTCTCCTCCTCCTTCTTCTCTCTCTTTCCCCTACTTTCTCCCATGCATCATTCTTGGGAATGGGGGACACATTTGCTTTGCCATGTGCCCCTCCGGTAGCAGATAATACGCTTTGGCAATGAGGACAGAAAGCCTGACGTAGCCGAGTTTCCATTTTACTCTTCAACTCATGCTTCATCGAGCCCCTCCTCGAGGCGGATGCCCGCCTAGGTTTCAGCGTGGGGAACCGACCCAGGGGGACCTGAACTCATATCCCGGGTGCCCCCATTTCACTCCTTGCTCTACTTCTCTTCGTGGTCTAACCACAGATGTTTCTTCCAATCTCCTATTTGAGAAGTCTGCCCCTCATTTTTACACCATTTCCTGCCAACTCTTTGTTATAATCTTAACTGCCACAAAATAAAACCTTTCTACCTTAATAGAAATGGCAAGCAGGTACTCCTGTGGAGTCTATTGCTTCCCTCATATCTGTGACTGTGTTTGGGCCTTATAACTCAGCTCTTTGCAAATAGCTAGAAAGAAAAGCCCCCCAAAAATCTAGTATAATAAAATAACCAACTAACTGAACATTTTCTAAATAATCTCCATTGCTTATTAATGCTGCAAGCATTCTTGAGAAGCATGTCATTATTAACCCCATTGTATAGATGAGGGAATCGAGATGCAGAGGTTGAACAATTTCCGCAAGATCTTAGAGCACTGGGTTTCGGGGCTAGGATTTGAACCCGAGTTATCTGACTCCAGAGGCTGGGTTCTGAGCAATGTGCTATGTTGATGGAACAAGATGCTTCCCCTCAATTAGTCCACAGATAACAGCAAGTGGTGGAGAGGCAGCAGTGGACTCTGGCAGTGTGACGGAAGCCAGAGCCAACACTGAGACAACGCACTTCTGTCCCGAAATAAATCCAGCACTTGAGGGCTGAGAGACAGTAGCCCAGAAATTCTTTGATAAGCATCTTAGGGCAAGCAGATGGCCTTTGAAACACAGCATGGTCCAACGCCCAGGTGTGAGCAAACCCTTTCCCAGCAGAAAAGACCCCACTGCAGCTTGCTCCAAACTGGACCAAGCACTGTGGCCTGGTTATCGGATTATCATACAGATCAAGGACAATTAATTTCTCTAGCCGTATCTCATCTCTCAGATCTCACAAGCTGTGTCTAAGTTCCGTTTCTGGTTCCCAGTTCCTGTGCCCTGGCAGCTCCATGGCAAGAGTTGAGAAATCTCTAATTCAGAGTGGTAAATGCACACACTCTAGGGCTGAATGCACCTCCAAGCCGGGTTTTTCATAATTGGTTTTCAGAGCAGTCTGTTCCTTGATGTGTAATTGTTAGCAGTTGTAAAAAGATAACTCACATTTTTAAAAGCTTAAAGCTTGCTCTGTACAGATAAAAACTGTGACAAATTATGTTCCGAAAAATCATAAAAGTAGAAAGAGACATGTTAATAACCAAAGGTGGCGTTTCATTTAGAGGTCAGCCAGAGCTATTACAGTGGTAAGGAATTTCAAGCTTTGGCAGGAGTGATTTGACCATATCACTTATCTCCTCCAGCCCATGCCTAAGCATCTCTCTCGGTGAAAAAAAATAATAATAATAATCCACAGACAGTAATATGGGAGGTCAGGGGTAACTGGGGGGAAAGCAATATTGCCAAAATAAACCCGGCTTTCAAGGAGAGCCGTTCAGATTCGCCCAGGCCATTTGAGTGCTTCAGCTCCTAGGATGTCACCCCCAGACTTGGGGATACACTCGCACACGTCATCACCAAAGCACATGTTCAGGCACACACACACACAGATGCTCACACAAGCCATGTGAAGATTTTTCTGGAAAAAGATGAGAAAAATGATGTAAGGATTATTTTTTTCTTTCTTTTTTTGAGACGGAGTCTCACTCTGTTGCCCAGGCTGGAGTGCAGTGGCGTGATCTTGGCTAACTGCAAGCTCTGCCTCCTGGGTTCACGCCATTCTCCGTTTCCCGAGTAGCTGGGACTACAGGCGCCCGCCACCACACCCTGCTAATTTTTTGTATTTTTAGTGGAGATGGGGTTTCACCGTATTAGCCAGCATGGTCTGGATCTCCTGACCTCGTGATCCACCCGCCTTGGGCTCCCAAAGTGCCGGGATTACAGGCGTGAGCCACCGCGCCCGGCCTGATCTAAGGATTTGATGGCAAACAGGACAGAGAAGTGTGGAAAGGGCCATCCTGTTTTCCTAAACTTAAAAAAGAAAAAATGTTTTATTTCTTCAGCCAAGATAGAAACAAACCTAAAAGAAGGAGCAATCTTCGGCCGGGCGTGGTGGCCCATGCCCGTAATCCCAGCACTTTGGGAGGCCGAGGCAGGCAGATCACTTGGGGTCAGGAGTTCAAGACCGGCCTGGCCAAGACGGTGAAATCCTGTCTCTACTGAAAATACAAAAATTATCTGGGTGTGGTGGCGGTCGCCTGTAGTCCCAACCACTTGCGAGGCTGAGGCAGAATCACTTGAACCCAGGAGGCAGAGGTTGTAGTGAGCCACTGTACTCCAGCCTGGGCAACAGAGTAAGACTCTGTCTCAAAAAAAGCAAACAAACAAACAAATAAACAAACAAAAAACAAAAGGAAGAGCGATCTTCAGCCAGTGGGAGAGACTCCAAGGCTTTCCCATCCCCACAGTGGTGGGGAAGGAGTTGAGTGGGGTCTGACCATTGGCTGCTTTGAAAATAGGGGGTTGGCAAGCGGTTGACTGAGTCTATTCAAATATTTGTCACCCATCCCCCCCAGCTCCCTACAACCAGACAAATGCTACTGTCTCAGATGGGATCAATTTTCTGCAGTGAATTATTTTTTCTGAAGTAGTTTCATATTTCATGCCCTGGAAACACGTTGTAAGGGACTCCTTATAGGACAGTGGTACGACTAGGTAATAAAACCAGTCTCAATCATGGCCCTGGGAAAAAGCATGAACTGCCAGTCAAGCTAGCTGAGTTCTGGCTTTAGGATTACTTGGGTACTGTTGAGCAAGTCACTTCACTTCTCTGGGCCTCAGTTTTCCCACCTGTGAAATGGACGTGAGAACGTATATAAAAAATACTAATGCAGTGGTGCTAATGCAGACACTGTATTCCCCCATCCTTTTTCTTGGAGATGGTCTAAATTTTCCTGTACATTTTTGTGTCCTGTAGAGATCAGCAAATGTCAGTCATTTTTGAAATGACTTATATTTTTAGGCCATTTTATTGGCTATTGTTTCTTGGGAAGAGATAAGGAAAAACAAACAAAAGGCGTATAGATAGAGAAAGAGCACTGCTCTTGATAAGCACATGGCCCACAGTTGTTTGTTTTTAATACAGTTAATACATACCCAAGAAAAAAGAGAAAGAAAATAGCAAAAAATGACGTCCACCTATGGAAGAAAAGTATCCTGTGGACTGCATATAGTGGCAGGGACATTTGCCCTAAGAATCCTTAGGCAGACAATGTTCTGTGGTAAGAAATCCATCTAAAAGCAGGCATTTGGCTGTTTAAACATCTACACGATTTAGTTTTACTATGTTGTAGAAATCTTAACAGCCCAGAAATATGAACTTTCTACAAAGGTTATAAAACTCACGCTATTTATCCACAGGCTGTACCGGCACACATAACCCAGACAAATGCATGTAGCCAAGTTTTAAGGCATTATAAATAAACATAACTATGCATTTATTTATTTTAATTCTTCATACATCTTGCATACCACTTAAGCATTGAGAAAGAAGAAGTAAGGGAAACCAGGAGAGTGGATGCTGTAAATTAGCCCTGAGTCCAAAATAAACTCGAAAGAAAACTCAGTGGAAGTTTTGACACAGGAATCTCACCCCAGGTACAAACTCACTATGTTTTGGCCCATTCACAAAGAACTTATTCCAATCTATTATTTATTCACAACCTACTATCAACTCAGTTAACTATATTGGGAAGTCATTGAATTAAACTTCTGCCCTCAACGAGTTTAATTAATAGGAAATTAGCCTAATTTGTTGATTGGAATCCTCACATGGTAAAATTAGTCTTTTTCTAATTCTTTAATTTTATTTTAAATATATGGTGTTATTTAGGTTACTAGAATTACTTATAAGTAGCACTTACTGAAAATGAACCTCAGATATTCTTGATATAAACGTTAGAACTATAGTTTGTTCCCTTTATACTGTTTGAACATGCTGCCCTCCTCCGAGGTCTAGGCAGATACAGGTGATCAATAAGTGCCCATTATTACATTCTTGTATTAAAGATTGTGTATACACACACTCACATTCTCAGAGTGGAGTGCACTGGTCACCATTGCCTTACCCAACAAGCATTGACTATTCATGT
Source organism: Macaca thibetana thibetana (assembly GCF_024542745.1). Classification (NCBI taxonomy): domain Eukaryota; kingdom Metazoa; phylum Chordata; class Mammalia; order Primates; family Cercopithecidae; genus Macaca; species Macaca thibetana. Next base: position 22,432,701 of record NC_065597.1, on the reverse strand, counting down.
AGAAGGATGAACCAGACTTAGAGTAATACCAAGATGACACTAATAACTTCCCACTGGGACTCATGCATTGACCTGGTGGTTTTTGTTTTTCTCCTTTAGTAGTGGACGTTGGGATCTTGCGGATGGATTTCCATCCAGCTAGTAAGGATATAAATAGATATCAAAAACAGAGTCTCCCTAGGCCCTTTGTGCATTAAAATGACTTTTTAATCTCTTAAACATGCTTATGGAGAAGGTTAAAAGAGCAGAGATGGGATGAACAACCAAATGCAAATGCTTAGCAGCATCCAGGCCCCCTTCATGGAGGGTGCCATTGTTCAGTAAGGCATAGAAAAGAGAGAGTTCTGCTGTGGCTGTGTGCTACTGCTGGCTTCTGAAAGGTTTAGTGGAGAATTTGCTTACTTTAATGGAAGATAATGATAATAACAAAACCAAAAACAACACGTATGATGGTGTGACTTTTTTGAGCAGACAATTATTCTGGGAAAATCTGTATTAGAAGACTTGGGGTATAGTTAAATCGTTAAGCAGCTCAATGGCTAAACGTATAACCAACTCCAAAATTAGGTTAGCTTTTATAGCAGTTAACGTAGGATTTCAAAGAACTGCCTCAGTTTCCTCTTCAATACAATGTGGTTTATAATATCAACCAAATTGGGCTCTTATTTATAATAACATAATCATCTCTCTGGAACCCTGTCTTCTTTTGGCTCTAAGGATGGCTTGTGGCTTGTCCATTGGGTCTCACGATCTAGCACCTTCTCAGAGGCATTCACGACCCCATCACTGAGTCTGTCCTGCTCACCGTTTTGTTTCCTATCCGTACTCCTTTACGTCATCATGCTTTACAATCTGCAATAATATATCTTAGATATTATAAATAATATATGTGTATATAATTGTGTACGGGAGTCCCCATCCACCAGGCCATGGACTGGTATGGTTAATGGCCTGTTAGGAACCAGGCCGCACAGCAGGAGGTGAGCTGTGGGTGAGTGAGCAGAACTTCATCTGTGTTTGCAGCCACTCCCCATCGCTCACGTGACCTCCTGAGCTCCGCCTCCTGTCAGATCAGCCACAGCATTAAGATTCTCAAAGGAGCATGAACCCTATTGTGAACTGAACATGCGAAGGATCTGGGTTGCACACTCCTTATGAGAATCTAATGCCTGATGATCTGTCACTGTCTCCCATCACCCCCAGATGGAACCCTCTAATTGCAGGAAGACAAGCTCAGGGCTACCACTGAGTCTACATAATGGTGAGTTGTATAATTGTTTTATTATATATTACAGTATAATAATAATAGAAATAAAGTGCACAATAAATATAATGTGCTTGAATCATCCCAAAACTCTGCCCTCAACAACCCACGGAAAAATTGTCTTCCATGAAACTGGTCCCTGGTGCCAAAAAGGTTGGGGACTGCTGATTATGCACCTATTTATCTACTCGATTATTTTCCTTCTTCCTCCCTTAAGCTCTAAGCTCTGAGGACAGGCTCGTGGTTTCCATCCCTCAGAACCTAAGAAAGTGCCAGGAGTGCCAGGTGCCTAGTAGGTGATCAGGAAACAGCCATGAAGTATTTTTGTTTGTTTGATATAGAATCTCTCTTTTGCCCAGGTGGGAGTGCAGTGGCACTCTCTTGGCTTGCTGCAACCTCCAACCTGTGGACACAGGTTCCAGCAATTCTCCTGCCTCAGCCTCTCTAGTAGCTGGGATTACAGGCATGTGCTACCATGCCCTGCTAATTTTTGCATTTTTAGTAGAGACAAGGTTTTGCCACGTTGGCCAGGCTGGTCTTGAACTCCTGATCTTAAATGATCCACCTGCCTCGGCCTCCCAAAATGCTGGGATTAGAGGCATGAGCTACCACACCCAACCAGGAAACAGTTGTTAAGTAAATTAACAAACTTGTAAAAACCAAATTAAGAATACAATGTATAAAGTATAATCTTATTATTCAAAGCCATGAGTAGATGCATGCTTGCATATGTTAAAAGGGAAGGTTTTGACTTTTTTATTTCACTTTCAACACTTTCCTCATTTTTGTTCTTACATAGAGAACAGGCAGAGTTTAAAATGGAAAAAAAGTAGCATAATGTTATGCATAAAAAAATGAAATGAATTTTAAACCCTCACTCGGGCAGGGACAAAATTCATATTAGAAGTGGCAGTCTGTTAATCACCACTCTCAGTGTAATCCAATGAGCAACTCTGCTCCCTTTGTAAGTTAAATTGATTCATACATATTGGCAAGTTAGCTATTTCCCTCAAAGGGAGTTGAATTTATTTGGGCTGTATATTAATATCTTATTATCCTTTATATGAACAGGTGACATGATCATTATTTCATCTCAGTATGTTTATTAGTATAAATGATTTTGAATAAAGATATTGAAAAAAGTCCACCTATGTCTAGCAATCTCCCTAGGCAGGTACGTGCAAAAATTCTCCAACCTATGGCTATAGCTGTTCTCCGAAGACCTTTCCTGATCCTGTCTCCAAGGTGTGTTCCCAGCAATCCATAGCCAGACCACATTGTTCAAATATGGCCTCAGTGTCTTCTTCAAATATTTCCTCTGCCCTGGTGGATAAGGTTTAACTTGCCTTAGAATTTTGTTTGCACAAGCTACTGTCATTAACAAACAACTGGTCAACCCCTGGAAGATAGTATTCATGTAACTCCTGAATCTTCACTTCTGCAAGGTGAGCATACTCACTTTTTTTAATTTTATTTTTTCTTTTTGAGACAGAGTTTTGCTCTTGTTGCCCAGGTTGGGATACAATGGCACAATCTTGGCTCACTGTAACCTCTGCCTCCCGGATTCAGGCGATTCTCCTGCCTCAGCCTTCTGAGTAGCTGGGATTACAGGTGTCCACCCCCACACCTAGCTAATTTGTTGTATTTTTAGTAGAGACGGGGTGTCTCCATGTTGGCCAGGCTGGTCTCGAACTCCTGACCTCAGGTGATCCACCCGACTCGGCCTCCCAAAGTGGTAAGATTACAGGCAGGAACCACTGCCCCCGGCCATCACTTTTTTTTTCAAACAATGCTGAAATAGAATACTTTCCTGACTCCCTTCCTGTTCTAGGCACCCTCATCCCGATTGTACAACTCAGGAGGAGCCCCCTTGCCCTTGATCTGAACCTACATTGGCTGAAGATTTGGTAACATCACACCTCATTGCTGTCTTATGCTCAGGGCCAACCCCGTGCCCTTTGGGCTTTTTCACAATGTCTTTTCGGGCAGAACTTTCTATATCTTATACTTTTGATGCAGAAAGTTTGCAATCTAATACAGGACTTGATAAATGTATCTAACAGACTTCATCTTGATGACTAGTTCATCCTTTTAAACTATAAGGCTGTTTTTGAATTCTGATAGACTTCTCACTTTTCTCACACCAACTGCAGGTTTAATGAGCACATCTGTAAGTCTTTTGAGAGCATCAAAATAATGATGCTCTCAAAGAGGACCAGCCTAAACACAAGGTTCTGTGACACCTACAGCAACTTCTCTTGAAATAAAAAATAATAATAAAAATAATTCACGAAACCTCCTTGAATAAGGTTAAGTAGTTACAAGTCCGCTGATAATTGAGGCCTGGCATCGCATGCCTTCTTGAGATCGAAGCATACTTGTACTTGCATACTTGCGTTTTCTTGAGATAATAGATTTCTACTTTGCCTTTTCAAAACCAACTTGGTGAGAATCCATTCTTAAATTGTGCCAATATAAAGTTTACCATCATATAGATTCTGAAAACTGTCCTTCCTTTTTTTTTTACACGAAGACATTTAAAAATCTGGTTTTCTTCCTTTATTTCCTTCTTGATTTTTTGAGTTTTCCCCTGTGAATCTTTTCATGGTGCCAGGACACTATTTATCTGGATACCTGAAGTTGAACCATCTGAACAACCATCTAACGTGGTTAGATTGTTTCTTGATCTCTTATCCCCACCCTGCCCCTACCCCAATCCAGGGTTTCAGTTGGAGCTTAAGCACTCCTTCCAGTCTGAGCATTTCTTTCTGATTTAAGACTGAAGAAAATGTCAATATCTCCAACGGTTCAAATTTCTCTGGTGGTTTACATTTTGTCACGTATACCACGAAAATGATCTATTGAGTTATTATCTATTCTTTTGCCCCGATTTATAGATGAAGCAACTGAAATAGTGTACATGCTATGCAGTAAAGACTTAGTCAATATTGAATGAATGAATGAATGGATGAATGAATGAATGAATGAATGAATGCTAGAGCACAGACCTGGGCTTGAAAGGCCAAATTTCATCCCATTAGTAGTACTTTGCAAAGTGTTCTCATTCTGTCACCTGCTTACATCCCATCACTTAATTCATGCACTAGAGCAGTTATTTTCCTGCTCTCTGCCTTGCTCCAAACCTCAACATAAATGCACCATTTTATGAACAAATGCACATTTTTATTTTCTTCAACCTCAGCTTTTTCCGACATATGATGCTCTGATCAACAGAAGGTCAAATGCAGCTTACAGACATGTTACTAGTGTTTGGAGATGGAGAAAACAACGGAATGGATAATTCCAATTTTAAAAAACAATATTAGCATTTTTTCATCAATAGCTGCATTCAGGGTCTGATCACGTGTGCCAGTCTCTACTGTACATTATTTGTATAGGGTATGGCTAAATTTAATTTCAAATTTAAATTAGTTAAAATTAGCACAGTTTACAATTCAGTTCCTCAGTTACAGTTGCCACATTTCAAGTGCTCAATAGCCACATATGTCCAGTGGTTGCCATACTGGACAGCCCAGGTAGAGAACTTTTCCATCCTTGCAGAAAGTTCTATTGGGCAGATCTGATATAAAACCTATGCATATGCATTCTCCATTAAATCGGTCAAAGGAGGAGAAGGAAGATAATTTTAGTTTTGCATGGTGGTTGCTTTGAATTTCCCCAGTAGGATTAGACACTCATTTACCAGGTGAAATTCTTAGATGAGCTAGAAGAAAAATGATTGAGTTGTGTCTGAAAAAATGAAAACCCTCTGACATGTTGATATTCTAGGCTGGCGACTTTGCTTGTGGCGTTTTGGAACAAGATTCAGAATCAGGAAAGTGTCACCTAAGTTGAAAGCTCTCCTGTAAGAAATGTCTCAGTTTGACCTAAAGTAAGTGGAAGAGACAGGGGAAAGGAAAGAGAAGCAGCGGAGGATGTCTAAGTGATAAATGGTACCCTGTCATATCACAGTTGACGTCTTAACAGGAAAAGGGGGCTGTTGAGCCAGATGTGGGTTAAGCGAGGAAGTTCAAACCTTTCTCTCGTCTTCATTTTGTTTTTCAAGGCGCAGGCTGAGTTCAAGAGCTCTGAGTTCAATCACAGCATATCCACTCTGTGGAGTAACAAGCCAATCAGGGCCAATGTGTTCTCCAAGGCAACCTCCGTCTTTGTCAAAGCAAAATGATTGCAGGCTTCCAAGCTGTTGAGAAATAGTGGAACCGAGAAGGAATGTCTCTAAGACAAGACTGCCGTTAGCAACCACGTGATTCACACTGTAACTACCAAAGTGGAACATGGGCCCCCAGACAGAGTGACAGCCATTAACAACCTGCCCGACTCTCCCAGGGCTAGGAATGGGGGGAGCCTCATCTATCAGAGTCTAGGGCTCTAATCTTCCCAGGTTGCTTTCCCCAAATAAACACCAAAGAGAACCACAGCATTCTTTCTTTTAAGCATCCTCATTAGCCAAGCAGTCGCTTCTCTCTAGAGTTCATGTTTTCTTCCTTCTGTTTTCCCAGAGTAACTTCCACATCACAAATACACTTATCTGGGCTTTGTATCAGCCTTAAAGATTCAGAGTATGGATCTGTTTTCCAGACTGACCGTCTGACTGTCTGACCTATGGTTGTTCACTCTCACAGAAATGCATAATGTGACCCTTGTTAAAACCACAATTAGTCTAAACCCTTTACAGGAAATATCGGTTTGGTAAGAAGAGAGATACTGTTAATAGGAAGTCACATGATTTGTAGGGAGAGCAAGCACATGCAGTTGAATGTACACAGTTTCTACTTATCATTGATCTCTAGCTGCAGCTGCTGGCTGATAAATGCAAAAGTTAGCGTGCACATGTGCCCTTCATTCTGTTCAGGGAGGCCAGAGCAGAGGTGGCCCTGCCAGCCCTTCAGGGCAAAGGGCGGCCAGGATGCAGCTCTGATCCCAGGTTCGGGAGAGACTTCATTCCCAGATACTTCCTATCACATTCCAGCTGAAATAATTGCCACTCTGAAGGCTACCTCTGACCATCTCAGATTTGGCAGACAACTTCAGATGTGCCCCCAAAGAGGTCACCCCACAGACAGTTAAAGATTCAGAGTAATACCACAGCTGCAGGGTCAATGGCCGGGAGGTGTGTGGCTTTGGACTGGAATTGATGTGCTCTGCCATTTATTATTACTAGCTCTATGGCCTCAGTCTTCCCATCTGTATAACAGAGCGGATGCCATGAAGAGCAAATTCTGTAGCAGTGGTACTACTGATCATTGTCACAGAGAGTTTATTGAGGATTTAATCAGTTCCAGGCACACTACTAAAGATGCATGTATCGCAAGCCATGACAACGTAAAGAATATATCACAGCAGTTAATGCAAAGACAAGAAATAGTCTAACCAGGCAGGTAGCTGTGAGAAAATTACTTAATCCTTCTGAGTTTTCACTTTTCCTCTGTAAAATAAAGATAGTAATACCTCTCTCTCACTGTATTGGAAGAATTGAATAAGCTAACGGTTAGCATGATTCCTGGACCTAAGAAGCATTCAGCACATGCTACTACTGTTGTTAATTATTACTGTTATAGTTATCATCCCCCTTGATACTCACAACTGCCCTTGAGGTAGGTGGTATTATTTTGTCTTATACATGAAGAAACTGAGGATTCATAGTCAATAAGCAGCTATTCTAATGAATATACATCACTTAGAATCTCAAATGAAGGTCTACTGGAAAAACCCAAATTGCATTTAGCCAATAGGAAACTGGGATTTTTGAAATATGGCAGCCATGACTAAACACAATGACTAAACAGTGAGAAAAGAAAGTGTCTCGTTGGTCCAAAGAGATGTGTGTTTAGGCAGTACTGTACACATTGAGGGGTTCCATGCCAAAGTCGTTGTTTGCCTGAGAAGGGAGTGTGTATGTTCCCTGGACCTGGGAGCAGAACTGTGTCTTATTTTTCTTTTGACTTTCCCCACAATTTTGTGAACTGCTCCGTTATGGACTGAAACTGTGTCTGAGGGGGGGTCTCTGAGCTCAAACAAGCTTGCTTCTTCTCATTCACTGAGTCCTCGGTGAGGCACCTTCTAGCTGATAGGACAAAAGCCTCCTCAAGCCCAGAGCTTTACAGCTTGGAGCAACTGGCCTTGAGCTATAGCTGTGTCCATCAGACACACTGAAACCCAATAAGGCTGCCCTTCCTTGCATCACCCTCCCTCTCCTCAAAAAGCGAAGCAGAAAGATCAAAACTCAGCCCTGGGAATGACTTAGTTTCACTTATTCAAAGTGACCACTCTTGATAAAGTTTAACTAAAGCCAGCGCAACTATAACAGTTTCACATAGGATTCCCTGGCTTGAGCTAGTCTGCTTATATTTAAAATAATTCCTGCTAGCTGTGCATGTGTGTGTCTGTGTGTGTGTGTGTGTGCATGCACTTTCACCAGATCAAGAACCATACTACTTCTGCTCCTACATCCTCTGACCCTGCCCAGATCTTAGAAATACTTTTACAAGATAGTTCCACATTGGCAACTCATGCATACATGCAACAACAAAACTCATCTGCAAACTAGACTGTCATACTCTGGGAGAGGGCTGGCACACCAAAGCCAACATGCCAGTGCTCCCATTTCAGCATCATGGCAGGCATTAATAATAGATTAGGACACTCAGAGTTCTTCTCAACACAGTTCTCTAGGCAGACACAACCAATCTATTAGAGTTGACAGGCAAGATGGAGCTGTTTCTCTTTACCAAGTAGGAGAACATTCTTGTTCCAGGATCTGTGATTCAGAGATCTTACCCAAATTATCTTAAAATCATTGCCAATAGTTAAGCGTTGTCACAAGCTGACTCTTGATCTTTAAACAGCTGATGCCTTCTGGCAAAGAGAAAAGTTTATTTGATGGGACAAAATCAGAATAATTGTCCTGAGAAAAGGTCCCACTTTAATTTTACTGTAATCCAAATTAAAACAGGTATTGATGTTTATAAATACTACCTAAAAATGTATGCAGGGCCGGGCGCGGTGGCTCACGCCTCTAATCCCAGCACTTTGGGAGGCTGAGGCAGGTGGATCACAAGGTCAGGAGATCAAGACCATCCTGGTTAACACAGTGAAACCCCGTCTCTACTAAAAATACCAAAAAAAGTTAGTTGGGTGTGGTGGTGGGCACCTGTAGTCCCAGCTACCTGCGAGGCTGAGGCAGGAGAATGGCGTGAACCTGGAAGGTGGAGCTTGCAGTGAGCCGAGATCACGCCACTGCACTCCAGCCTGGGTGACAGAGTGAGACTCCGTCTCAAAAAAAAAAAAAAAAAAAAAAAGATGTATACCGATAGCAGTGATCTAAGTGCCCAACAAGAAGAAAACAGATAAATTATTAGCATATACTCACCTGATTTACTATTATGCAGTAACTGAAATAATATGATTATAAGATAGATACATTTCAAAAACATAAAAATACTTGGAAGATACAAATACCTATTTACAGTGGTCATCTCTAAATGGTCAGATTATGGATAAACATTTGTTCCCTCATTCTACTCACCACTATCTCTACGTTTAACAATGTGCGATTATTTTTCATTAAAATTGTTATTTCAGTGTAACATATAGCATACAGAAAAATGCTCAAATCATAAATAAACAACTTGATAAATTTTAGTAGTATGAATGCATCTTACATGGCCCAGATTAAGAAACGGAACAGCTTTGTTTTGCCAAGCTTGGTTTTAATTTTTATAATAATAGAATAAAAAATGAATTACTTTTTTCTATGGGCTTCCTTTTTTCACTTAATATTGTGCTTTTGAAATTCATCTATGCTGTTGCATAGTAAGTTCACTGGCATTACTGTATAGTATTTCATTTTGTAATTGTAGCATCGTACGCTTGATGGACTTTTCCATTTGGGGGCTATTTCAGTTGCCATACTGCTGCAAATGTTCTTGTACGTGGCTTTAGATTGACATATAAGTGTTTCTATGGGGGCTTATATCTGGAGTGGAATCCCTGGGTCATAGTGTAATAACTTTTGCAATGAAAAATACATAAAATTTTAAAATAATATAACTCCATTTATTAAAGGCAAAAGCAGAGAAGATTGAAGAAAAGCAAAGAAGTTTCTAGAAATTCAGATTAAGATAGAAGCAACCTATTTTTGCGTAACAATATTAAGAAAACTTAGAATAAAATTAAAGAAAAGAAGTAAACAGAAAAAATAAAACCATCTAAACTATCAAACTAAAATTAGAATCTTAATACATACGAAGAAGTAACATTTATCTTTTTCTGTTGTTTTTTGTTTTTTGTTTTTTTGCTCTTTTTTTTCTCTCCAACAATACTTAGAATAATTGTTGCTTCACTGTTCTCCCAGGCAATGTCAATATTTTGAAAGAAGTCTGTTGATGAGTTTCTCAAGATACATAAAATGAACTGTAAGGTTGATTTGTTTTCCATTGTGAAGGATTCATTGTTAACCTACATTTCTCCTCACCCAGATCTCCAGTGTGGTGTTTGATGTGTTCTGATTCTATCCATTTTTACATAATAGCTTATGAAATCCTTTGTTATCCACCATGATGGTGTGCTTCCCAGGTTCAGAGGCTGGGAACCACAAGGGAGTGAACTGGGATTTGCCAAAATGCAGCAGGACAGAGAAAGGGGTAATTATTTCACTGGGTATAAACTGCAGCAGATTTTTTTTTAAGTCTGTGAACTTCAGTGACCCTATTTGTGATGTGATGCTAATAATTCCTTTTTGACAAGGTTGTCAGAGTCAAACGCCCAGGGAAGTGCCTGGGATGTGCATTAAATGCTGGCTATCATCATCATCTTCATCATCATCATTAACATCATCATTAATATATCATCATCATCTTCATGATCAACATTACCATCATGAACATATCATCATCATCTTCATCATCATTGTCACAGTCATCATCATCATTACCATCATCGTTAACATATCATCATCATCATCACCATCAAAATCTTCATCATCTTCATCACCACCGTGACCTCTGGGAAAGAACATCAAGAACAAGTCAACGTGGAATCAGTTGCTCTCTCTTATGGGAAGCAAGGTCTGTGTATGAACTATCTGGGCATCTGAGATGTGCATGATGAATATCAAGAATGTGGAACTTTAGGAGGAGAGGAGGGATTCTCTCTTATTAGCTGGACAGAATCAATGCCTTGAAACCTCTTATGTAGGCAGAACTCTAAAGATCCTCCCTGTGAATCACAGGAAATGTTCTATTCAACTTCAGGCATCAAACCTCTTTTGCTGAAAGAGATTGATTCTTCTGAAAATAGCCATTCACTTTTTACACTGGATCCAAGATCCCTTTACCTTGTGTAGTCATTTATTCATTCATTCATCTCTCCATTCTACAAATGATCATCAAGAACTTACTCTATCTCAGTCCCATGTTGTTAACTGAGGGTAAAAAGATAATCCTGGCCATAGAGGAACTAACACTCTATGCACAAGTGTGGACATAGGTGAGCTTGTGTATACAACACATATGCACATATGTAAACTAAGTCAGCCCTTTAGAGGGTGATCCTATATCAAGTTCATTTTCATATCCCACCCTGACTATCTAACATATCTTGTCTATCTGGTCTTTTATGGACTGTTTTTTCTGAATGAATGAGACACTATAAAACACAAAGTCAGAGAGAAAAGAAAAGAGGAAGAAAGAAAATAAATTACCTCTTCCACCTTCCCATGTCACTTAGCTTGCTCATTTCTCTTTGAGAGCCATCACTCTGTTTCCCCTAGAATTCTGTCCTTGGTTACACACCTGTCTCCCCTGGGAGATTGCAGGCAGCCTTATATCCCCAGTGCCTTCGTTGTGGCTGTCCTATAATAGCATCATCAATAAATCCTTGCTGAATGGATGCTTTGTAACTTGGAAATATTACCAGGTATCTCTGGAAAATGATACAAAACAGGGGTTCTTGCAAGAAGTAAGTAAGATGAAGAAATAAGGCTGTAGCAGCAATTGCAGCAATTCAGGAGAGAAATGTAGGGGAGGGAACAAAAGCAGAGATGGAGTTTGGAGAAGAGAAGGCAAATAGCAGAGAGGCTGGGAGGAAAATTCTACAGAGTTCGTTGACCAGTTGGCTGCAGAAGCTGAGAGAAGACAGAACAGCCAAGAACAACACTGAGATTCTGAGCTTAGGAAACTGAGAGGAAAATGGCAACATTAATTCCAACTGGTCATGTAGGAAAGACATGATGATAATTGATGGACAAAGAACTCTCAAAGAAACAAATGGGGGCACTAGTTAAGTAAGCACCAACCGTGATTGCCTTTGGGTCAAAGACCCCAGGGTATCTTCTACATGTTGTATTTTTTTACTTCTTTGTTTTCACTGACAAGGCAGAGGAGGAGACTGGGGATTTGATTGTTGGGCCAAACCAATGAGGTTAATAAAATAAATCATCCCAACTCTCAGGATCATGATGATTAACCTAATTCTCTTGCTGTGTTGGACAATTTTCTTGGACTTATTAATTTATTCAGTTATTTATTGGTTTCCATCTTAATCTATTTTATGTTGCACATAGCAGAATACCTGAAATGGGGTAATTTATTTTAAAAGGAATTTACTTCTTACAGTTACGAAGGCTGAGAAGTCCAAGGTCAAGGGGCTGCATCTGGTGAGGGCCTTCTTGCTGCTGGGACTTCTCTGCAGAGTCTGGAACAGCTCAGGGCATCACATGATGAGGGGGCTAAATGTGCTAGTGCAGGTCTCTCTTCCTCTTCTTATAAAGCTACCAGGCTGGACACGGTGACTCACACCTGTAATCCCAGCACTCTGGGAGGCCGAGGTGGGTGGGTCGGGTCAGGAGTTCGAGACCAGCCTAGCCAACATGGTGAAACCCCGTCTCTACTAAAAATACAAAAATTACCCAGGTGTGGTGGCACATGCCTGCAATTCCACCTACTCGGGTGGCTGAGGCAGGATAGTTGCTTGAACCTAGGAGACGGAGGTTGCAGTGAGCTGAGATCACTCCACTGCACTCCAGCCTGGGTGACAGAGCGAGACTCCATCTCAAAAAAAGAAAAAGAAAAAGAAAAGTTACCAGTCCCACTCCCACAGTAACACGTTAACCCATAAATGAATTAATTCATTTAAGAGGACAGAGCCCTCCTGAACCAATCACCACTTAAAGCTCCCACCTGTCAATTCTACCACATTGGGGATTAGGCTTCAATATGAGTTTTGGAGAGGACAAATATTCAAACCATAGCAGTTCCCTATGCTACTAGATGCTATTAAGGCAATGGTGAGGGAAAAGAGATGTAAACCCTCCCCTTACAGAGTTTATAAGGAGGGCTGGAGATATCCTATAACCACTCCTATTCTTTCAGAACAGCTAACGTGAAAATAGCAAAGGGGAGGCAACCATGGTCCTGCATCTATTTTACAGGAAATGCCTGGAGATGCTATAGAGAGAAAGACTCTCTAGGAGAGATCTAGATGAGTAGGAGATAACAAAGGGCATTAAGAGGGGAGGAAAGAATGTTCTAGAAAGAGGCAAGTGCAGGCTGAAGGTCCTGCAGTGGGTGAGAAATAGGTGAGTATAAGTGTCTGAAAGGAAAATCAGTGGGTCTGGAGCTGAGAGGGTGCCAGGTGGGAGAAGCCAGTGAGGGAGGTTGGAGCTGAACAAGATAGGCTTTTGTAGGCCATGTAAAGTATCATAGAACCTGCTGGAGAGAGTGAATCATAGCTCCTGAGGTCAAACATGAAATTTCTCAATAACTCTGATTCACACGGATGGAGCCTGCTGGGGGCTCGCCTGCCAGACCGCAGCCTGCTTCGTTGAAGTGGGTTCTAAGATGCCCTAGTAGGTCACCATGGCTAAGACATTACAGCGTCTCTCCTAGGTTTTTCCAGTCTGATGTAATCTTTCTGAAGACTGGCAGCAGTTGCAAGAAAACTGTTTCAGATATCTATTAATATTTTAACATGCTTTTAAGAAAATTTGGCCTTTTGTTGAGCTGGTCTCCAAGCAGACATATATCACAGTCCATGAGAGACATTACACTTATCCCTATTCAGTGGGTATATTTCTCTTGTTTGGATTCATTTTTTAACATCTATTATTTAAAAAATCTTTTTTCCCTGTTACATGTTTGCTCCTACAGCTCCTAAGCTTGTTTGCTCCGAGCAAGTTCCCCCATCCTCACCCTCTGCTCAAGGAATAGCGTGCTACTAATTCTGTGACCTGGGCTGGCAGAGATTACTGCTCTCAAACAAAAAGCCATCTGGAACCCAGAGGCCATATCAGAATGTCTAGTAACAAGGAAATTATAGCTGAAACTGGCCTTGCACTTGGGGTAAAAAAATAATAAAATAAAATAAAATAAAATAAAACTTCTCCCTTTTAACCAGTATTTATTGAAACTTTACCAAGTCCAGTGATTCCACATGGCTTAGCTGTGTGCAATCTCAGTTTTTTTTTCATGGCCACACTTTAAGGTGAATGTTACTTATCCACATTTAACAGATGAGAAAAGGTGAAGCTTGGGAGAGTTAATAACCTACCAATAGGCAGAGCTTAAACTCCTCTCTCTGTCCAAGATCAGCATGTGTTCTGCCTCCCTAGAGCCGCATGCTGGTTCTTTCAATCGCTAAAGTGAAGCTGTTGACCTTTTAGAACATTCTAGTCTGAATGGTGGTGGGCCAAGGACAGAGGTTTACTGGGGAACCTGCTACTGGGGTAATTAGCACAGAGGGAGACAGGACCTAAGGCCTGAATGATGAGGAGGAATTAACTGTGGGAAGTGTTTTAGGGAAAGGCATTTCACACAAAGGGAACAGCATATATGAAGCCTCTGAGGTGGGAAGGAAGAGTGTGTGTATGGAGCAGGAAGGAGTCCAGTGTGACTAGAAGATGATGTGGAAGGGGGGAAGGCAGTCGGGATGGGTCAAGAGGGCCTTGTTAGTCAGTCGAGAAAGTGGATGTATTTCTGAGAGCGGTAGTGTGGCAAGTTGAAGATAGGCACATATTTCTAGACACTCATCCCATTGAGAGATGGCATCTGTGTCTCCTTCTCTTGATTCTGGCAGGCTCTGTGACTCCTTAGACCAGTACAATATGGCAGAGGTGATGCCATGTCAGTTTCTAATCTGACCTCAAGGGAGGGTCACTTTCCACTTTTTATTTTGAAACACTACTCTGGGAGCTTCTGTGTAAGAAGACCATCTACCCTGAGACCACTACGTTGAAGAGGCAACAGTAAACATTTCCATCTGGGCCCAGCCCTCAAGGCACTCCCACCAAAACACACACACACATAAATGTGAATGAAGCCATCTTGGGCCCTCCAAACGAATCATCCACCATCTGAGTACCCCTAAGTGACTTCAGTCAATGCTGAGTGAAGCAAGAAAACCAGCCAGCTGAGCCATGCCTGAATTCGTGACCCACTAATTGAGAGATAGAATAAAATGGTGGTTCTTTTAAGCCACCAAGTCTTGAGGTGGATTGTTACATAGCAACAATACCCAGAACAAATGAGAAACCACAGAAGATGTCAGGAAGGTGTGGTTCGGTGAATATGCTGGAGAAAAACAACCACGCCACTACATAGACCCAGAATTATAAAAAGAGAGGGTGGGGGTCAGGGGTGAAATTGGGAGATGGATTCTGGAGTATATTTCAGTTATGTAGGCTAGAGAATGAGCTGGTAACAACAGCAATGGAGAAAAGCAGTGGATCTGATATATGCTTTGGAAAAAATAAAACCAACCATCAGAACTCGCTGATGGATTACATATGAGATGATCAAGTGGAAGGGATGGAGGATGATCCCTCTGTACCCTAGGATCCTGCAGAGGTGGCACTGCTTTTCTGCATCTCTGCAAACACACTGGTCCCAGTTCAGCTATGCTCCTTATAGATGCTCATATCTTCAGAGAGGACAGACGTGTGCTCTTGCAAGAGTCACGAGAATGGTTTGGTTGCCTTTGAGTATGCTTAACTGTGGGCAGGCTGAGATCTAGTCAGAAACTCTGTGAGTCCAGAGGTGTCATAGGCAAAGGACCACCCAGTACATTAAGTGCTCCAGATTTTGGGGGTGTTTTAAGGGATTTTGGTCTATCATACCAGACGCTGCTCTTCTTTGCTTGCCCACTGTAACTAACAGGAGATAATCTCCACTTTTAGCCCAAAGAAGAACTCGAAAACCAATTACCTTTGAATGTCATTTCTACACCTGTTTCCACCCCTGAGAAAAATTATTAAGACCACTCCTCTTACCACCTAGAAACTCTCCAAGTATACTTTAGCCAGTTAACCTCCTGGGGAAGGAAACTTTTAAAGGACAGAAACATCCTATGCCTCCTTCGGTTGACCCAGTAACTAGTCGTGTGAGTGAGTCAAGCTCCTCTTATTGGCATTTTATTTCAGGCTCTTGGTTGAGTCACCTCCATGCCATTTCTAGTAAGTGCCAAGAAAAGAACGGCTACAGAAGGTTGGGAAAGGCCCTCTGTGGGGGAAGCCATCCTTGAGAATTTGGAGGCCTGGTGTTTGGTTTAATTTCAGTCCCCTTTCCAGTTATTTCTTCACTCTAACTGGGCTCATGTCACAGCCATCTGCTCTTGTCCAAAGTTTTCACTATTTGAGATTGGCCAGAATGCCACTGCAGGCCAAGCCTTGAACCCATCATGGAGGGTGAAAGCATTAGCAGTGGCTGAGATTTGTCAGATTGCCCTCTGGCCCTACACGTTGGGCTGCTTTCTCACTGAAACCTTTTACAAATGTTTGTGAGAAGCCACAGCACAATTTCCCCAAAGTTGCTTCGGTCCACACAAACTCCCAAGTCTTGGGTGTCAGGATCCCTGAGGCTGTGGCAGGAAAAATAAAGAAAAAAATACTTGCAAACAAACAGATGAGCTAAGTGTCATGAAAATCCACCTCCTTTCTCTTAGGATACGTGAAATCAGAGGATCCTCCTGACCTTAAAGAGAGGAGCAGAACTAGTTTTCTGGGATGCAGTAATGTTTGTCTAAACATAGCAGATAGTGTCATGTAATAGAAAAATATGGGCTTTGGGATGAGACAGGCTTGAAGCCGACTCCCAAGAATCACTGGGGTCACTAGAATGTGAGTTCCTTGCAGACAGGCATCCTGTCTGCATTGTTCCTTCCTGTAACCCAGCTCCCAGCACATAGGGAAGGCTCCCAAAGCATTTAATGGATCTAGTAATGAATACAGCTTTTCTACTTACTGGCTGCAAAACTCTGGGCAGCTAACTTCTCTAACTTCTAGTTGCCTCATTTGCAGAGCTGATTGTGAAGAATTGATAATGAGACTTAAATGAAAGAGCATTCATTTATTCAACAAACATTTCTTCGGCTCCTGCTAGGTGTCAAACACTGTTCAAAGAGCTGACCACTCAGCAAAGAACAAAGCGGATAGATGTCCTTACCCTCACGGAGACTGTTCTCTGGTAGGAGGAGACAGGAAAACAACAACAAACAACTTATGGTATATAAAAGAGTATGATTTCAAATGAAGAAATCTAAGCAGGAGAAAGAGACAGAAAGTCAGAAGTAGAGGGTTCCAATTTTAAATTGGAACTGGAAGTCAAGGAAGGTTTGAATGGGAAGCTGACCTTTGAGCAAAGACTAAAGGTGTGAAGAGTTAGCTATGGGATATCAGAGGGAAGAGCATGTGCAAAAGTCCCGAGGCAGGAGTTTAAGCAACATGTTCTGGAAATATACACTAGCCCTTGTCACTGAAGTGAGCAGAGTGAAGGAGACAGAAGTTGAAGATGAAGCCAGAGAGCACCAGTGGTCTTGTTGGTGGGGACTTGGAGGCTGTTTGGAAAGGACATCAGCATTTACTCTGAGAAAGGATATAAGGTTTTCAGTAACATTATGCACAGTAGACACTTCACAAATACTTGTGTGTCCCTTTTGTGAAAAGTGACCAAGATCACTTTTCTCATAGTCATAGACTAAAAACCACTGCAAATCAGATGGATCACTCTGTAAAATACACAGTCCTAGACTCATGGAACATGAGCTCTAGAAAAGGCCTCAGATCTTTTCCTGATTGTTCAAAATTAGATAATGTCTACTCTCTGTGGCTAATGCCCTGCCATTTCCTTCTCTTATGGATGATTTCAAGCAGACAGAACCTAGAGCCTCAAGAGCCAGGGACGTGGCTCATTCAGGAGCTTTTATTTAAGGATATTCAGTGAGATAAAAGCATCAGCTTCCAGATGCGATGAAAACCAGCGTGGCCCTCCAGATAATTTCCAGTCTGTGCAATCTCTATGCTCCATTCTGGAGCCAAAGATCCTCTCTTCCTGCCTCTCTGGAGAGCAGGGAGCAGCGTGCAGATGGGGAAGCCTCCAGCCTCTGAGCAGGCCTTCAGGGAGCTGTTCAGCCAGGATCTTTCTGTACTTGTCACTCGTTGAACAAATGGAGTATGTGATGACATAGAGCATCCCAGATTGGTCTGGTCTAGTGTCTGGCCATTTTTTTTTTCTCTTTGGAAAGCATTTCTCCTCTGGCAGAGCCTGTGAGATCTGAAGGACTCAAAGAAGAACCTGGTTATGCACAGAACTTGCAGAAGCAGAATAAAAGAAGTATAGAAGTACCAGGTCATTGAGTGCCTACAGTGTACTAGGCTGTTCATTCACTCGGTACTTGCTGTCCAAGATGGTAGCCACTAGGCATGTGTGGCTACCTACATAAAATTTAAATGAACTAGAATTAAGGGAAACTAAACATTCAGTTCCTTGGTCACACTGACTACATTTCAGGTGCTTGGTAGTCACATGTAGCTAGCATCTTGGATAGCACAATAAACATTTCCATCACTGCAGAGAGTTGCATTGGACAGTGCTGCCCTACATCCCTGAGTCACTTAGTATGTAGTATCCTCTTAGAACCACCACTTGGCAAGCATCAGAGGACTAAGCAAAGGTCCTGTCTTGGATTCAAAGCCTAGACCCCAGTGAATCTGTTCTGACCACAGGCAAGTAGCCCTGTAACTGTGTCTTTCTACTTTCTTGCTTCCTTATTTCTACAGGTGGTAACTGCAGTCTTTCAAACCAAAGTAGTTAGGCCCCTTCCCCTGTGACTTCAACCAGCAGCTATCATAAGACAAGGTCCACCTGATCAATAGCGAGGGTATCATTTGAGCAGCCAGGCCAAGAGAGCTAACTTCCTCAGAGAAGTGGGTGTTCAGCAAAGTTAAGCACCCACAGAATTGACAGAAAGAGGAGAACTGTCTCAAGTGGAGGAAAAACGTGAGTCAAAGTACAGAAGATTTCTGTGTGTATATGGCTCATCTTTGCACTCCCAGGGAGAATCAAAGTGCAGTGAAAAACAAGTGATAGATTAGGGGTAAATTATTCTTTGTCATACAAAAGGAAAAAAAAAATCTTGAGTTTTTCAAAGCTTTTTCATGAGGAGTGAGGAGCAACAACAATGACAACTAATATTTACAGATGGGACACTAACTATGTACCAAGCCCTGAGATATACACTTTTGATACTCTTTGATACATGATTTTTTTAAGTCTTGGTAGGAGTTTGTATGGCCAGAGTCTGTATGAGCCAGGCTGTGCTGCAACAACAAACATTGCCCCAATCTCAAGGGCTTAAATAAATGTTGGCTTGTTTCTTGCTCGTGCTGCCTGTTCATCATGGATCAGCAGAGGTCTCTAGCTCCATACCTTTCTCACTTCAGAACCCAGACTGATGGAGAACCCCCATGGAGAGGTTCCTCGTTATTATGGGAGAGATAAAGAAGGCATGGAAAATGGCATGCTGACTCTCTAAACTTCCACCAGAAAGCCACACCCTTCATTTATGCTCAAGTTTCCTTGATCAAAGTAAGTCACATAGGTACACCTAACTGCAAGGGACTGTAAGGAACAATCTCATCATGTATCTAGAAGGTCAGGAAACCTTAAATATATGAGAGAATTCCTAACTGTAGGTTCTTATTCTAATTATTAACTTATTACTAATGAAACCAAGACTTAGAAAGGTTATGAGAATTACCCAGTTACAAAAAAAATGTAAGAAGACAACTTGGAATTTGAACATAGGCAATCCCACCTATATTTTTAGGCTCTAACGTTGTCTATACTCTTGATTGCTATCCTCTACTTAAATTTTCAACAGATATTTGGTACAGATATATGAGAGTCTAGTGTGCAGTTATGTTTTAAAGGTTGAATCTTGTAGAGCTGAATATATTTTACATATTCTTTTTCCTTGGGGTTTCAGATGTCCTGATACTATTCCCAGGCTTGGGCAAAGCTTGCCGCCATGAGAATGACAGCTGGTTAACCAGGGGTGTTCTTAGCAACGGAAAAACAAATATTAGTTTTTCTGAATAAAAAATACAACAGAAACTTAAATGATTTTATAGCGAAACAAGGATTAAAAGGCAGTCTCAAAATTAAACATTTGCTTGTAAAAGTGTGTCATTTAGAAGTTGACTTGGCAAGTAGATCAGGCCGCAATTGACGAAGGAGTCATAAAGTCCAAACAGGTCAGATGAGCACATACTAATGAGTTCCTAAAGCCAGTCCACGTGTTTTCTGGAAACACATTGTCTTAGCATTCTTCCTTGGAAGCAGTGCATGTTGAATAACTTTGAAGGAACATGGCACCTCATCAACAATTTCATGGTTCTAGGAAATTTCACCCCATGAGATAATTGGCCTCTGGGTATTATGGCATGGTTTTGAAGATGGGGGACATAAAAACATTTTTATGTCAGCCAATTCAGCCTAGCTCAGCCAGCTCCCAGCCAATCCACATACATACCAGTGAGCCCTGTGGAGACCAGGTCACAGATCCCTGCCCCCCAATCCCTGGGGGGAAAAAAACAGACTTGCAAAGCCAATAGCATTTCTGAGAGGAGAGCTAGGGCCCCTCATCACAAAGTGCAGTGAAGAGATCATCCACCAATCAGTCATTCCTTTAACAGTTGCTTACGAAGTTCCATCTATATCCCTGCAGTTGCTTACCAAGTTCCATCTATATCCCTGGCACTGTACTAGGTTCCAGAAATTCATCAGTAAACATGAGCAGTTTTGTATTTGTTTTCAATGCCACTTTCTAGTGGGGAATCCAGCCATCAATCAGGTAAACACACACATAGAAATGTGAAAATACAGCTGCTCAAAGTGCTACAAGGAGAATTATACAGTGAGAGTGCATGATAGGAGGACCTACTTATCATGGGGACAAACAGAGCAAACTTATCAAAGAAAATGACATTTAGATTGAGATCTTC
The DNA here is from genome assembly GCF_024542745.1 of Macaca thibetana thibetana. NCBI lineage: Eukaryota > Metazoa > Chordata > Mammalia > Primates > Cercopithecidae > Macaca > Macaca thibetana. The sequence continues at coordinate 22,412,143 of NC_065597.1, read as the reverse complement.
AGGGTTCTAATGACATGAAGGATTGACTGGAAGCACATTAAACAGAGACAATTGCAGTGCCTTGGGCTCCTACACAAGTAAACCCAAAACCCAACTCAATGTAAATGGTAAAGTGAAGTTGAAGTTTAACCAATCAGAAACCATCAACTAAGTTCTAGCTAGGGACTTCCCACGTTAACCAATTACATTTTCTTTTGTCTTGCCTCTACAAACACTTCCCTTCCCACTCCAGTGGTGCACTGAACCTCTTGTGTTTGATGCTGCACCACTCTTGAATCACTGAATGCTCAAATAAACTCAGTAAAATGTTAATGTGCCTAAGTTTATCTTTTAACAAGTGTATTTATAGAAGATTTTAAACTGGGTTTCTCTTTCATTCTACACATGCAATAGTTCTGCCTCTTTAAGGGTCTAACATGGGAAGATCCCACAGGTCTGGGACCCTGCCTCGAAGATTCTCCTTATAGGTAATTATGTCAGCACTTCAATCAAAAAGCATATGAATGCTCCCAGAATGGCACATATACACATGGATTCTGGAAAGTGATGCCACAAAACTGTTCAAGTGGGAGCATGCTAACTTTTTGCTACACGATTTGTAGTTGGAAAACAGTGTGCTCTCTCAGGGACCATGCTTGATCTGTGTCCATGACTTCATGTCCCCAGTGGATTAAAAATCAAACTCTTCTTCATCCCCATTCTGGGACCATTCCTCTTCCTGTGATCTAGCTTCCAGTGGATGACACTGCCACCCACCCAACCTGGCTGGAGCATCTTCTGTGTGTCTCCTTCTGACTAGTGACAGGTGCAGGAAGTTGTCCAAAAACTAACTCACAGTCAATGTCCTTTTTCCATCTAGAAGCTGCTACTTTAACTTGGTCCCCATCTTTCTTGTCTGTGTCAGTGATCCTTCTCCACTTTGAATTCCACTCCTCCCACATCATCCTCCACATTCTTGGATTCGTTTTCTAAAATTCACATCCCCCACAGTGACTACTATGCTTAACATTTGCCCTGGGCTCCCTCCTATGATATATAAGCTCCCAGTTAGGGCATGTAGGACCTTACATAAGCTCCTCTCACCTAATTTCCTATCCTTATCTGCCTTGACACAGACAAGGATTAAATTAAAGTAACAGCTCCTGGGTGGAAAAAGGAAGTTGACTTTGAGTTGCTTTTCGGGCACAACCTCCTGCATTTGGTCACTGGTCAGAGGGAAATGCACAGAAGAGGTCCCAGCCAGGCTGGATGGGTGGCATCTCCACCATCCCTCCAGCTCAACCACCCTTACACTGAACTATACTGAGCTATTTGCCATCCAACATAGATCACACCCATTCACCCTCCAGATATTTGTTCTTTCTCTTCCTTCACTTAGATGTCCTGTATCTAGTGAACTCTTAATGATCCTTTACAACTCTTATCAAGTCTCCTATTTTGAAGTCTTGCCTCAGTGACCCCATTCACTGAGGTTAGAATTAACCATTTCTTCCTTTATGCTTTCATGAACTTTATCAGACCTCCATTTTGGTACCAATTTCATTGTAGTATAATTACAGATGCTCCGGACTTAACATAGTTTGACTTCATATTTCAACTTTACAATGATGGGAAAGCAATACACATTCAGTAGAAACCACACTTCCAGTGCCCATCCAACTATTCTGTTTTTCACTTTTAGTATTCAATAAATTACATGAGATATTAAACAATGTATTATATAATTGGCTTTGTGTTAGATTATTTTGCCCAACTGTAGGCTAATTGAAGTGTTCTGAGCGTGTTTAAGACAGGCTAGGCTAAGCTATGATGTGTGCTAAGTTAGGTGTATTAAATGTATTTGTGACTTACTATATATTCAACTTAGCATGGGTTTATCAGGACATAACCCCATTGTAAGACAAGAAACAGCTGTATTTTAATATATCTTCTCCACAAGAGCTGAGCGATCCTTAAGAGCAGGGACTTTCCCCACCCCCTACCCTTGTTCATCTTTGCATCTCTGATTTCTATCATGAGTTAGGAGTTTTCTCAATGAGTTTTAAATTAATAGATATTCAGATAAACAGATTTGCCCCTCTTCTCCCCTGCATGTTCCCTCCATTTTTAGGGACCCATATCAGGTGATAAAGAAAGAAGCAAGGGCAGTTTCTGATGCTGAAATGACTTTGCAGTTGAAATAAAGTCCCTTATGCAAGGCTAACAGGATTAGTAGTTGGACAGTTAATCATAAAAGAAGATTAAAGCAGGGGATCATAAAAACGGATATACCAGTATATAACAGACATTTTGCTTTAACTTAAAAGATATAAATGCACACTTTCTTACTATTCTTTTTTGTAAGAGCAAAGCACTTGCTTTGAGCAAGTCTGGAGTGGAGCACCAGGTGTTCCCATTGTGGAAACCACACCCATACTGCTTCATCTGCAACTTGGAGTTTCACTTTCTTTAAAGAGTAGAATGTAAAGGCATGCAGTCTAGAATTTTATCAATGGGTTTTTAGAGGCTTATTAGATGTAACTTGACTACCCCATCTGCCTTTGACAAGTCTTTCAGAATATTCTGTTTTCACGGCAGCAACCTGCTCTTCGTGCCTATAGTTCATTCGCAGCTTTCTAAATCTGTTTCCTCATGAGAGGACTATTTCTAATGGTGACTAATAAATAACTTTAATGTGCTGAGAGCTTTCCATGCGCTGAGAGCTGAGTCAAACATTCGACATGAAGGATCTCAATTTAACCTTCTCAACAACAACAACAAAATTCATTGAGGCAAGCACTGGGATCTCCCTCTGAAAAGTGGGAGCTCCTGGGTGGAAAAAGGAAGGCATATATTAAAGGCATCTGTGTGGGTCAGCAGGAGCAATACTCTTACTAAAAAGTCTGAAAAATCATAGTCATCAGACACTGCACTCTAACACAAACAACAAGCAAGCAAGCCAACAAACAATATTGATGTGCACTGACTATATTCAAGGCATTTGTCTACGTACTTACCTTGGATTAACTAACTTAATTCTCACAATACCTTTATAATAAGGTAAGCACTGTGAGTAGCACCATTTTGAAGATTAAGGAAACTGAGGCACGAGATCACAGGTAAGTGGCCTCTGAGTCAAGCTGGGATTATAAACCCAGAGAGTTTTATTTCAGAGCCCACTCTCCTAATCCAGTTCATCTTCCAATGGGGTTAACATCTCTATCTTGCAGAATTTGGGAAAGGATTTAACAAAATAGCAATTATTTTGGTCAAATGCTTGCCACCCAATAGTTGCAGGACAAATATCCTGTCTACTCCATCCCTTTCCTTACTACAAACAAGATGCCTGTCTGTGACAGCCTGGGCTTTAGGCATTTATCTGACTTTTTCTCAATTCCTTCATATTCTCCCTAAAATAAAAATCAAAACAATGCCAGCTTGTTGGGGATTCAGCACCGAACTTCACCTTGGGAGATGAAGGACCACCAAATCTGTATATAAAACAACCAAAAGAAAAAAAAATCAATCTTTCGTGCAGATACAATTTCTCTTGAAAGGTGACACAGTCCTTTAAAAATAGCTATGGCCTCCATTGTGCAAAGACAGTGACAGAGACTGACAGCTTTTAGAGAGGTGTAATGTTCCCAGGCAGCCGGCTAGCATGGCTCACCCAGATAGAGATCAGTCATTCGATCCGGGGGAAAGTGCTAAATGTTAGAGGTTAAGCTGCTATGTTCTTATTACTAATCAAACTTCAACACCATGCCTCAGCCTCCTCAGGCCCCTATAAGGAAATAGTAAATTATTGAGAAGTTCCAACCCAGGCACCTTGCTTCACATGTACAGCCTGTTCCCAATCATTGGTGAGTTCCGCATCCTTCCTGGGTGCACCCAGACAAGGAACTCCAAGTGCTCTCCATGGATGCTGGTAGATTAAAGTTAAGTGACAACCTAGGTGAACACCCTCAGCCCTCCTAATGAGGAGACAACAGAGAGGGACATAGATCCCTGGTGCCAACTCCACCAGAAAAGGTCTTCCTGCATATCAAGGCAAAGTTCATCTGTACTACTGATTCCTGTTCCTCAGGAACCCAAAGATTTTCAGGGTGAATAGTGTGATTTGGGCCTTTCTTTTAATACTGTCAAAGGACTACGTGTGTGCTGGAATGTGTTTAGTAACATAAATCTCTCTGGAGGCTGGAGGAGTCTTGATTTGTAGCTTTTGCCAATTTCTGTGGTGTAAGTGCTCCAACCATGACTGATTTCCAGCTAACAACACAAAGTCACTGAACATGGAGTTAGAAAGAGATGTTCACAGTCAGCTTTCATGGCAGGAGCAACTCCAGCACTGCACTAATTAAAGGTAGGTAGATGCTCCAGAGTCATCCCTGCTGGGTCGGCTATGATCCTAACTGTAGGGCAGGCCAAGTCCTTGTTCCACTCCTCCTTTCAGTGGATCTTGCCCCTCCTCTGAAAATGATGGAAATGCCCACAGCACTTGCCGAGCAAGCAGAAAAGACAAAATTTGTCCTACCCTGACCTATTACAGGCTGAGTCTCGTTGACCCTCATGCTCTTGGCTGCAGAATAAAAGAACTCAAGTCAAATTGGTTAATTGCTATTAGAGAAAAATGAGACTATTTACCCTCAGCCTACGGCTATCCACAGATCTCATTGAATGTCTCCCAACAATCCTAACAGGTAGTGTCATCACCTGCATGTTACAGATGAGAAAAACAGGCTCAGAGAAGGCACTGGCACGTGGCCACATGACTCATGAGTAGTAGAGCTGGGATTTAATCTTATATCTATCTTGCTCCAAAGCCATGCTTTTGTGTATTGCCATAATACAACTAAACCCAGTAGGGCATCATCTAAGGGCATTTGGGAGGCTGCAGATGGGAAACAAGGCCAGGTGAGATTCCCCAGGAGAGCAGAGACAGGTGGATAGCAGAACATGAGGCAGGACAGAGGGGAAGGGGTTCAAAAAGATGGGGAGAGCAATCCAAATATGTGAACATCATTTTCAATGGAGCCCGTCACAAGCTTGGAAACAGGGTGGCCAACTGAGACAAGAATGAGACCCGACAGCTCTCTCATAGACAGCTTTCTGTGTTCCAAGGCAGCCATTCCAAGAGTCAGAAAGTCCTTCCTTGCATGAACCTGAAAGCTACCTCACCCTCTTCCCCAGTTGCTCTAGGTTCTTCCCTCTGGTCCTACTCAGAACAATACTGCCCATGCCAAGAGCATTCACCCATGAATAGCAATCCTTCACATGTTATAAGATGGCAGTCTAATATCCCATGGCCTTCTCTTTTCCAGGTTAAGCTCCTTCCACTTCCCAGCTGTTGCATATGTGAAACAGTTGAGTAATCCACCATCATCACTGTTTCCAGCTTCTGGACTCTCTCCTGAATGCCAGTGTCTCTTTTAAGATGAAAGATGAGTTGTTGGTGTGGTCCTACACTGCACTTATCTCAGAAGAAAGCTGGGGTCTGCTTGACCCCCAAGCTCTTGGCTACAAAGTAAAAGAACTCAAGTCAAATTGTTAAATTGCTATTCAAAAAAAAAACGAGATTATTTACCCTAATTGATTTCTGTAATGAAATAATTGCTATCTGATTCTCCTCCTCAGCTGGGTGCGTTCAAAGAACAGGAGTTGGGGCTGGCTTTGTCCCTCAGCTTAACCCACTCCTTAGCATGTCTTGGTAGAGCACATTAAGCATTAACTTGATGTGGTTGAGTGGATGATCTGATCAGCTTTGAGGGCAGTGTATTAGACTATCTTATCTTCTAGAATATTCTTCAGCAGAAAGTCATCTGAAAATACTGGCATCCATCAGAGAAACTTTTTGGTGTGCCCTTGAATTTCCTGTTAAGGCATTATTAGCAAACGCCTCTGTAAAAGCTACTGGAACTGACATCACCATCACTTCCTGAGACCTCGTGCAAAGATGTGCCCTTTGGGGTACATGGCAACAAGATGACCTGGTTTAGGAAAGAAAGTGATGGCATAATACAGCCTTCTGATTCTCCATTCCCTGGCTACTATGGGGCATGCATATGGAATGATGTATGGAGAGAGAAAGGTTTGGAATCTGGGGGCATGTTACAGTTCTAAACCCATGCATGGCTCTCTCTCCCTGCCAGCTTCCGGGGATGCCTGTGGATCTCGGCACTGGCTCCTTTCTTGTCTAGATTCTGCCTTACTGAGGCCTCCCTGAAAATATGCATTTTGTAAAGAGCCTTTCCATTCATCCCAGCACTCTAAATCTGTGGCCTTCCCAGGCAGCCAAGGTTGACCTGTACTGAAGTGCCTCATCATGGCACTGACCACTACTGCCAGGAAATTCCCCTTCCATCAGAGCAGCCTCTGCGGCATCCTCTTGGCCTACCTCAATCTCAGACTCCCCAGGAATGGGCTCCAGAGTAAGAATCTGAGAGAATGAGGTGGGAGACTGGGGCTTTAACATTGGAGAGGCATTCGTGTTTCATGATAAAGCCAACAGTCTTAAAAGTTAGTGCTCACCATCATCCCAGCAGCCAGCATTTCATGCCTTCCTGCATGTCAGGTATCTGTAAAGCCCTCACCTACATTATCTTTTTTCATCCTCGCAAAAAGATTAAGTGACTCGTTCACATTTTGTGAGCAGCTGCCGAGGTGGGGTCCTTCATTGCGGTCTCATGCCTCCCGTCCACACTCCTCTATCTACCCTGCCCCGGGAGCTATCCAGGCCTGGCTGGGATCTCTGGAGTTGGGTGGGATCAAGTAGCTCTGCTGGGCTGCCTTCTCCCAAATGAACGTCATCGAAATTAAAAATAATCACAGCTAGGGGATCAGTGAACGAGGGAGGTCAAGGGTCAAGCTGCCTGTCCAGTTCACATCCCTTGGAGGTCATACTGACGTACCTGGGAATGCAGCTGATCCTAGCACTCATCACCCTGTAGCCTGCTGGGGTCGAGGAGCTCTCGGCCAGCACCCCTCAGCCCCAGGGCCCAAGCCAGTGCGCAGGATTTGCCTCCTCCAGAAGTCTTAGCTCTCATTACATCACCAGTATTTGAAAAGCAAACAGTTTAGCTGTTGGTGGGAAAAATTACTGGCCCTGCTGCCCTTCCTCTGGAGGCAGGGGCTGTGATGTGCGGGGACTGTGCCTGGAAACAGCTGCTTTGAGTTCCTTCCACATCCCCTGCAAGGTACTGCTTGGTGGCAATCTGGTGCTGGACACAAGTTGGCTATTCAAGTACCTTCACATGGTGTCCAAGAGCAATGCTAGTTGTTCTGTACTTGAACCAAGTGTCTTGCTGGCAGTCCCAGCCCAGAGCAGGTTAGCCCCTGAGATGCTGGCCACTGCCAAGGTCAGCAGAGCCTGTGCAAGGGGGATACATGTACGCTCCTGTACATGAAACATGGAGGACCTCCCATGTGAGACACTGGGCAGGGAGGAGAATGGGATATTTTGTCATTGATAGGGGAGACTGGCCCATCATTCTCTCATCCAAAGGCTATTCCTTGAGCAGTCACCTGGGCAGCACCTAGTAACTGGACCAAGCAGTGCCAATGCCTGCTAGGGAATCGATGGTGAGGAAGACAGCCATGGTCCCAACCCACACGGTGTTCAGAGGTAGAGACTGACAGTAATTAGCAAAGTCACTCCAGTAACTGCAAACTTTCCCAGATGCCAAGTGCAATGAGGATTGACCCAGCAGCACCCACATATCCATCAGGATCCAGAGGCACAGTGCTCAGGAGACTTTCAGGGACCCACAAAAATATATTAGCTTTTATTTCTGTCTGGTTTTGTTTTTTGAGACAGTATCTTACTCTATTGCCCCGACTGTTGGCTCTCTGCAACCTCTGCCTCCCAAGTTCAAGCAATTATCATGCCTCAGCCTCCCGCGTAGCTGGTATTACAGGCACCCACCACCAGGCCCAGCTAATTTTTGTTGTTGTTGTTGTTGTTGTTGTTGTTGAGACAGAGTCTTGCTCTGTTGCCCAGGCTGGAGTGCAATGGCACAATCTTAGCTCATTGCAACCTCTGCCTCCCAAGTTCAAGCAATTCTCCTGCCTCAGCCTCCCAAATAGCTTGGACTACAGGCGCATGCCACAGCATCCAGCTAATTTCATATTTCTAGTAGAGATGGGGTTTCACCATGTTGGCCTGGCTGGTCTGAAACTACTGACCTCAAATAATCCACCTGCCTTGGCCTCCCAAAGTCCTGGGATTACAGGTATGACCCACCGTCCCTGGTCTAGTTTTAATTTATTTTCAATTCAAAAGAAAACATGAATAGAATAATAATGCTTAGATAATAATAAACCCAGCCTGGACTACATTCACCTTCGTAGAAGTTTTCAAATGTAATTTTTCATGCCTTTTAATGGAGAGAGAGACCCACAAATGCAAGCGTGTATGGGGCCCAAGGGCAACATCACATGGCCTTGGACCCAGGTGCAGTCAGGACGTTTATAGGGTGCACTGATTTCGTACAGAGGTTCAGGAAGATGTCCCTGCAAATATAGTAACTAAACTGAGAGCCAATGGAAAGCGGGGGGACAATTTCAGGCAGCAGCAACAGCACATCCAAAGGCCCTGTGGAGTGAATGGTGAAGGAAGGAGCTGGGCAAAGCAGAGACAGAAAAGCATGCTCAGAGACCTACGGGTGTGAATCTTCAGGGAATACAGCTCCAGGCTGCAGAAATCTGAGTCACAAGGTTGAGGAGATGGAAGGCAGGTGAGGAAGGCAGGGAGAAAGCCTCAAGCATCCTTGATATTGGGCTAGGAAGGTTCCATATAGCAAGAGTAAGAGACTTAGACCCAGAAAAGCGCTGCGTTGGTTTCAACAAAACCAGGCCACCAGACTGCATCAAGACACCCGAGATGATGATGTGGCCTGTGAATTTCCTGATCGTTAGCTAAAATTGAGAGCTTGCAAGAAAAATTGGGTTTTAGAGAGCTATGTCGCATGTGTGACGGCAGGGTGAAGCATGTGCATGAATGTGTGCATTGTAAGGATGAGTGAGTGCATGTGTGTGTTTGTGCACACAGGTATGAGTGTGTGTGAGTGAATGCATGCATTTGTGAGTGTGAGTATGCATAAGTGCATTGAGTGTGTATGTGCTTGAATGCATGTGTGGGTGTGTAGGTGAGACGGCCTGTGGATGCACATGTGTGTGTGTGCATGTGCACGTGTGAGTAAGAATGTGTATGTGTGGGAAGAGGTGGCTCTCCGGGAAGGGGAAAGGAGAGAGGCATGGAGAACTCCCTAGAAACATTAGTTGTAGAAGGATTACGAGGCTATTTTCTGATTGTTCAGGATCTTATTTGGAATTCATGTACGTTTGATTTGGAAAGAGCCTCATCTCCCTCTGGGAATATTGACAGGGGATATTGAAGATTTCCCACCATGTTCCACTCCCCACACACCGCCCATAGCCACTTTGCTGGTAGAGGCTAGGAGAGTTGATCTGTTCCTAGCTCTCCCTGCAAAAGTTCAACACGGATTGCCACAGGGGAATTTCTTTTTGGTACCACATTTCCTATCTCTTGAGTACTAGAAACAACTTTAGTTTAGATTCCAAAGAAATCATATTTGAGTCCCTACTGTGTGCTTTTTCTCATATAACTCTCAAACCAGGGAGATAGGACGTTCTCCACAGAAGAGGAGGCTGAGGCTCTGGGAGGCCAGAGTGATACATTCATGTCCTCCACCACCAAATTCCAGGCTCCTTCTCTCACTTCTCTGCCTTGGTGTTGGAACTGTATGGCCAATGGCCATGGGAGGACCTCAGAGCCACTTCTCTTTAACTGTCCTTTCACTCCACTGGGCTCTACTTATCCCACTGGAGCAAAACTTCATCCCTGGGGACACCACGACCACAGCCTGAGCTATGCCTGACCTGGGGTCCCTCCTGCCTCCTTTTGAGCTGTCGATTCGACTCTGTGTCCATCAACTTCAGCCAGAGATAAGATTCTATTTTAAGAATGTGAGATACGTTTTCCAGGAGGGAAGGTTGTGAAACACTGGGGAGATAGGTCCGAGCTCTGCCAATGCTTTCAGGAGTTTTCACAAGGACCCTGCAAGATAGACTTGGGATTAATTGTTCTAAAGTGGAGATTATTTTGGTGCTGTTGAAATAGATGAGGGGGAAGAAGTAATCTTATCACGGAAGGAGAAATCTTTTATATTTGAGCCAACTTGGGTTTTAAAATGTAACATGTTACGAAATAATTTCTGACTGTCTCCCAAACAGGGTTCCCCCCTCCCCAACCCAGAGCTTTGCCAGCGCTTGTGTTCTTTCTCCCACTTTTTGTTTTTTCCTTCTGATGTGACACTATGTCTTGGGTTTCTCATAAACATGGTGTGTTTCACAGGGTTTTTTTTTTTTTTCTCTGTGTGTGTGCGTGTGTGTGTTCACTAGAATTCAATTCTTATTCCTTTTGAGACAGCTTTATCGTTTCCATGGTTCTGGGCTCAAGGATGGCAAGGGAATCCCACTCAAAGTGGAGAGGATCTAATTAAATTATACCTAAGGGGAACTGTTTTGTTCTGCAGGACAGTTTTTCCTTGGACAAATGGCCATAAAATGGCACATTGCTATCACCCTATTCCCTTCCCAGTACCTGCCCTTTTGCTCCTACAAGGAGATGTGAACTGTTGGAATGCTTGCAATTCCTGACTATCTCACCAGTTACACCTTCCCTACTTCTCTCTTGAGTCTCAGTGCTTTCCATCCTTCAAATCTCATCCATTCTCCCCTCTACTGGGAAGTGCCCCTGATTTGCTCCTGCCCCCACTCCCGCTATGGTCGAAAGGTGAGTGTGGCCTGTCTGCCTGTCACCCAGCACACATAATGGTGAATTGCAGACACATTCCAGGACCCAGGTTTCTTCCTATTTGCTCCTCACCATCTCGCATGTTCCTCTCCTATTGCATCCTCGACCTTCCACTGAATTGGTCTGTTTACTGTGGCCAGGTGCCATGGCTCGTGTCTGTAATCCCAGCACTTTGGGAGGCCAAGACGGGAGAATCACTTGAGCCAGGAGTTTGAGAGCAGCCTGGGCACATGGCAAAACTCTATCTCTACTAAAAACATGAAAAATAGTCATGGCGGTGTGCACTTGTAGTCCAAGCTACTTGGGAGGCTGAACTGGGGGGTCACTTGAGCCCCAGAAGTTGAGACTGCAGTGAACCGTGGTGGCATGACTGCCCTCCAGCCAGGGTGATGGGAGTGAGATCCTGTCTCAAGAATTTAAAAAGAAAAAGAAATGATCTGCGTATGTATCTCTACCCCACTCATCTCTGGCCTCCGTGAAGGCCATGGCATGCTGGTAGGTGTGCAGGGATCCCCAGAAAGGTTTGTGGGTCTAGAAAACACTGAAGGAGGGCTGTGGGTGTTAAAAATGATCATTCCCATCCACAAGACACTAACTAAGATTTTGAGATCAGCTTTTCCTTTCTCCTTCAGGGAGTGAGGACCATCGTCTAAAAGACTTTGATTTAAATCCTGTCTCAGCTGCAGACTGTATACTCTTAGTGAAGTCCCTTACCCTCTCAGGACCTCAGTTGCCTCCTCTGCAAAGGCAGAAAAATAGCAGCCCACCTTATAGGGCTCTTAGGGGAATTAAACAGTGCAGGAACACCATGCTCCTAGCAGGATGTGACATACAACAGGTGCTACGCAGATAACGCTCCTCCCTCCCAGCGACTCGCACTGCCTGTTCCACTGATATGGAGATTATATTACATAGCACACTTCATGCCATCAAGTGTGTGGGGGACCGTTAGTCTTATAACTTCAAAATAACTTTGAAAAATGTGTCGGTTTGAGGCCGGGCACGGTGGCTCAAGCCTATAATCCCAGCACTTTGGGAGGCCGAGGCAGGTGGATCACTTGAGCTTAGCAGTTCAAGACTAGCCTGGGCAACATGGTGAAACCCCGTCCCTACTAAAAATACAGAAATTGTGGGCCATTGTGGTCCCAGCTACTTGGGAGGCAGGAGCCTGAGGCAAGAGAATCGGTTGGTCCTGGGAGGCAGAGGTTGCAGTTAGCCAAGATTGCGCCGCTGTACTCCAGCCTGGGTGACAGAGTGAGACCCTGTCTTGAACAAAAAATTCTTGGTGAGTTTGCATCACTTATAAATTTCATTGAGTTTTTTTGTATCTTAGAGTCAGAGAAGCCTGATTTGGCATCTCTATTTATCACTGTGTCTCTCTCGCCTCTCAGCCCTTGACATTTGTAATAAGCCAAGAGTTACAAATTTTGAATTATACTAACATATATTGAGTTGATACTCCATGTTTCAGGCACCATATCCCATTTGATTCTCCATCTATTTTGGTAGTTCAGGAGGGAGGGTAATTTAACACCTCCTTGCAACATTTTGCAATGTCTGAGGACGTTTTTGGTAGTCACAACTTGGGTGGCGGGTGCTACTGGCATCTAACTAAACATCCTATAATGTTCAGTACAATTCTGCTACCAGAAAGGATTATCTGACTCCAAATGCCCATAGCACTGAGACTGAGAAGCCCTGCCCTGTTGGTTTGGTTGAAAGCCAGTGCCTGGGTTCTATCTGCCTTTACCTTATATTAGCTGAGTGATCTTGGGCATTCGTTCTTCATTAGTTAAATCTGTTAAAAATATATAGATAAACTTAGCCGCTAAGGTTTATTGGGGTGATATGTAGCCCAATTTCTAGCACCCGGTGCTCCGTGGATATTAACTGTTACTATTTTATGGGTTTCCTCCAACAATTCTCAGGCTTAGAGGAGTTCAGAAACTGCCCAAAGTCCTGCGGCTGATAAAAGGCGACGTCAGGCATCCACCCTGACCTCACTTTGGTGTGATGGCAGCCCCTTACTCCCAGCCATGGACCAACATGGAGACCCAAGTGCCCCAGAGCACCCTCTATAATTCTAGAAGACGTGGAATATGTGATTATTGCTAAGGAGTCTTGCATTGACAGAAACAGGTAAAGGAGTCTCCCTGTGACATTATTCTTGTCCGGAGCTTGGCCCTAAACCCTCCTGAAGCTGAAAGGATGATTAATTCTGAGTTGAGGGTGTGGCTGCCTCCACTCCTTGGCAGAACATTTTGTGATTCAGTTACTTTCCCAGGTCCCTCAAGCAGGTGCCATCTCCCCTAAGAGCTGGCCCTGGATGGAGCTCAGGACAGAGGCTTTCTGGGCAGCTCAGATCCAGAGGCAAGAACCAGGGCCAAAAGGAGAGAGAGAGTGCCATCTCAACGGTGACATTTCCATCACTGGATGCTGTCCCGGCATGCTTCTCTTGGTGTGTGAAAGATGAGTGGTTTTGCATTTTCAGTGTCATTGCACTTTTTCCAGGGGTAACAAAGTGAAAAAGGGAGCCCTGGAGGAAGCCCATCCATGGTGGAGCTGCCACATTTCCCAGCAACGTGTGGAGGCAACAAGTGTGTGTTCAGGCTGCCATTCCAGGCTTCTGCCTGACACTTGTCACTGGAAACCTGGAATGTCACTTCCTGCCATACCTCAGTGAGGTGGGCAATTAGCTTTCTTGTTGCTGAAGCCCCAGAAACTAGTGGTCTTGGATACTGCTTAAAAAAGCAAAATCTGTGTTTCCAAGTGTCCCTGAATCCACAATTCCAAGATTCTGGAATGTAGAGGTTTCTGACCTCTGTGACGCTGAGATTCTGGGTCTCCGTGATCATTTTGCATAGAGACGCAGTGTTTAAAATCACAGTTATACTACTTCCTAGTCTGTAGCACCCTGCCACTAGAAACACAACAAAACAACACAACGACAATAAAACCTCTCTCACACGATTCTGGGGGCACAAACCCTGAACACATAAGGAGGTAGGAGGACCACATTAAGATGTGCTCAGAATTTGTCTGCAAACACCAAAGCAGGAGGCCTTTCCCACTTAGTAGGGAGCTGCCTGTACTCCTTGTTAACTATGTTCAGCAACACACCTCTCTGGGGCAGCAAGGAAGGGATGAGCAAAGGCAGCCCTGCTGTTTAGCTCTGCAGCCCTCGGATGAACAAGCCAAGAGGGTTTTCCAAATGCAGAACGAGAAAGTGAACTCCACAGAGAATGGAGTCACTTTCCAAAATGAGGACTCAATCGTGAAGCAGCATTTCAAGTGAGCATGCCACTTGTTATGACAGCTGACGGAGAGGCACAGCAAGGATCAGGCTTCCCCCCGGGAAGTGGCCTGTGTGTCTTCAGGATTCTCAAGTCTGGAAGCTGCAAGTGAAAAAAGAATGTGGGCCAGGCCTTCTCAGATCATCTGGGTTTCCTCCTGAGCACATAGGAGGTCTAGGAGGTCTTGTGTTCACACACACACATACAAACACACACACACACACACACACACACGCTTCTCACTGTTAGGGCAGGCCATCTGCTGTAACACACAACTCTGACATTCCAGGAGCTTAACACATTCAAATTTGTGTTTCTTGCTCACTCAAGGCCAGAATGCCTGCTTGAACAGGTTCCCAGGGCAGGTCCCTGCAGGGTCCCTCCCGTACCCAGGATCTCAGCAGTCCGAGACTCGTGGATCTTGTGACCCTGCCCTCTACTGGGTCCTGGGAACCCTCTCCAGCCCACTCACTGTTGGTTGGGAAGGACAGAGAAGAGCAGCGGGAGGTTTTCCAGGGTGGGGGCCTGGAGGGATACATATCACTTCTGCTTACCGTCCAGTATGCAGTCGGGTGATCACGTTTAACTGCAAGGCGGGCTGGAAAAGGGTAGTCCAGCCCTGTGCTCAGAAAGAGAAGAAAATGATTTGGTGGACAATCAGCCAGGATCTGCAATGGTGTCATTTATCTGCTACAGAATTTCGCTTGTCCACAGCTGGAGACTCAAATCCTATTGCTGGGGTCAGAACTCGCCTGAGGCAGACAGATTTCTAAGGTCAAGGATTGTTCTACATGAGTCAGTAACTCCAAGGCCTATTGCTGATTGGGCACCTAGTGGGCTTTTAGAAGTGCTGGTTAACTTACTCGCCTGCTCATTTAACCAACAAGCATACCTGATTCAGGTCCATAGAGTCCATGCTTTAACAAATCCTCATTCGGAGAGAAGGAGAGGACACATATGAACATATCATCCCTATACAGGGTGCTGACAAGAGCTGGGGTTGGGGAGAAGGTATAAAGGACCAGGGAAAGCCAGAGCAGAGATGTACATACGTAATGTGATTCAGGTTGGGGCAGTCCTGGGGAGCTTCCTGGAGGAGGTGACTTTTCATTATGCCTTAAAGGAGGAAAGCCAATAAGAGTGCAAAGACAAAGAGTTTTGAAGGGCGCCATACTTTTGGAAAACGATGAAAAGTTTGGTACAAGTGGAGCCTAGAGTGTGTGTGCTTGGAATTACTGGGGGAGAATATGGTGTGCTGAGAGGTATTGAAGGCAGATTGCAAAGGGCCTTTCACAACGCACAGGCAAGCAGTTAGGTTTTCAATCTAGCTAGCAGCCCAAGGAGGATCTTGGACAGGACAGGTATAAAAGGTGTTCATGGCCTAAGGCAAGAGAGAGTTTTAAAATGAAGCCAGACATCACCACGAAATGCCCCCGAGTCCCAGCATGGGTGAAGGGCATGATCTTCTGCAATCCTGCACAGACAGCAGCTGTCCTCTGGGTGAGGAGGTCTATGGAGAGGCAGGCCCTATGTTCCTGAGCAGACCCAGGTCAGTCTGGTGTCTCTTAGTGGTTAGTTACAGAGTGAAACCCGAATGGGTTATAAGGTGATCATTTTTGAAATTGGCGATGACCTCATTGCATTTTCCTGGTAGGATGTAAAAGAGAGAAGGGGTATTCGGTCTGGAGAGAGAAGTAACTTTCTAAACAGATAAGCTAGAGAACACTTGGGGTCCTCCACAAATTGAAAGGAGATTGGGATTCTCTGGAAGGTGTAGGGTCTTGGATGCGTAATCACAGGAGGACAACCTCAAATCCCTCTTAGGAGCCTGACCTGGGCATTATGAGTAGGATAGTGTGGGATTCAGTGTCAGGGTGACTTGCTTTGAGTTCCAGCTCTGCTGCCCTTTCACACTGCGTGTCCTTGGGCAAGGCAGAGGACACCTCTGAGCCTCCTTTTTCTATTCTGTAAACTGAGTTAATAACCCCACCACTGAAGTTATTATGAGAATTAAGAGCAAATACCTGATGCATAGTGAGTACTCAACAAATGTTAGCTGTCATCATTTGCTGCAGACACAGCCAATCACCACATCTGGGGGAAGAGCAACAGAGGGACCAGGCTCAGGTGCAGGGGGAGTGGTGGTGGTCACACAAGAGGGTCTGCAGAATCAACTTCACCAGATCTGGGGCATTGAGGTCAACCAGCTGGGTCATTGGAACGCTTAACAACACTTCTCAAGAGACAGGACTTGCCATTTAGCTCCTCAGCAGTGGATCAGAATATCTGCCCTGACTCATTTTGAGTTAATTTCAGAATCACCAGAATATGACATAAGAATCACTAGAATTGCTTTTCAGAACACAATTGTTTCCAGGTGGAGGCGAATCAGTTATCCCTGCAACCCGCCCTGACCATGTCGCCATGCACGCGGATGTCACTGGGCCCAACCCATTCTTCTGTTTCCCCGTCGTTGGAGTTTGGCCTGATATGATGATAGGGACACTTTGGATTCTTCAAAGAGTAATTCTCACTTACCTTTTTCCTCTTTTCCCCTTCAGGTTCAACCCCTTTTATCACACTAAAGTGCCAATCAATAGTGCGAGATAGATGTTACATCTTAGCTTTTTATAACATTACTTGTCCCAGAAGGGACACTGTATCTTTAAGGAAATGGACCCCGTATCCTGTTTCTGAAGGATTAAAACTCTTTAAAGAGACAGAAGAGGCTGTAAACCCCGATCATATTCTTATTCTCTCTTCATTATCCTGTCCACTATCTATCCCTGCTGAGTAAATCTGGTTGTGTGTTTCTCCAAAGTGGTCATAAGAAGAAATTTATTTACTCCGCTTTGCACTGGAGGAGCATTACTGAGCTTCAAGGCTCTCCAAAGTAATAAAGATTTTGCAGTGTGTGCAAAAGGAACAGAAATTCAGAACTTCTTTCCCCCTCTGAGGTCGTTTGGCCATCCAAAGGGGGAGTCACTTCTCATTTTCTGACAGGGTTTATTTCCGTAAGATTTTCCAATTAGCAGGAAAAGGTCACACTAATGTTGACGCTGAGTAGGGGAAGAGGATCAAACTATGCAAATAGAGACATCCTTGAAAGGACGATATTAAAAAGAGTAGAATTCCTTCACTCCCTAATTTTAAAATTATATATACATGTATACATATAGATACACACACACTCATACACACACATCCCTTTCTTCCACCAGGGAGAGAAACAAAGGTGATCGCACTTGACCCACTGTTCTTGCCTGAGACAAAAGAATCCATGGTTCCTGAATCTGACCTCTGGGGTAACATGACCAGTGACTTAGGACCTAAGACAGGAGTTAAGAGGAGATCCCTGAGCTTTTGGCCCGGGATGTGCCACAGAGCTTGAACCCACCTGCCGGCGCAACCTCTCTGGACCTTGATAATGGCTGGACTGTCCCCAGCCCGGCGGAGCTGACTGCCAGTATATCATTTTTAAACCCGGCTCAGATCTGTCTCTGACACTTCCCCTGCCGCTTTTGTTCCCCGCTCAGTGCATGCGAAGCGCAAGAACTTTTCTCGATAATAGGGAAGGCTGGGAGCCGTGTCAGAGAAGATGTACTCCAACCGTGCTGAGGACAAAAGTCGCAGATGCCCATTAAAACAGATCCAGGGGACAGCTTCGCTTTGGGTTTGGAGCCGATGCTCCTTGTCAACTCTAACGTGCTATGCAAATAGTATGACCGAGACTCCTGGCTCGCTGCTACTCGCACGCTGCTGTCTGTGACCTATTCACTAGGTGAGGCCCCCGGGGTGAGCTGGTTGGAAGGCAAGAGCCAGGCATGGAGGGAGGCCTGGGTCTGCACGCCTCTCACTCTCACATCTGCACACCCACACGTGCAGGTGCAATCAAAACTGAAGGTTCTATTCCTCCAGCAAGAATCCTTCTTTCTCATGGAAGGTCTGTGTGGCTGCACAGATTTTAGCAAATGAAATAGCCTGGCCAGTTTCTCACAAGAACAGGAAGCATTTGTTGAGAGCCAGATCCCCTACTAGGTGCTGGGTTAAGGAGCGTTCTCAGGGTCACACAGCTGCCACCTGGCTGAGTGTGAGTTCAGATTCAGATGTATCTGTCTCTCGTAATTCCAACCAGTCACACCCAATGGTGGTCTTACTTTGTTGGAGAGCTTGAAAAAATAAAGCTAATGGGATTGTTTTGACTGCAGGTTAAATCTTATCAAATGCTAACAGCATCATCTGCCAATTCTCCCTTCCATGTAGGCAAAAAAGCGCAAAAGGATGGTATTTGGGTGTTTAAATATCAGAAATGTGCAAATAAATCTCCACGTGACGCCCCTGTCGAGTTCTTGTTGTTTTCAGTCTCTATTACAGATATGCAGTATGACTATGAATGTGGGGTGCTGCCTTCTTCCATCCTTGAGGTTGAACACTAATGCCTTGGAGGGTATTATTTGGATTTCAATGTGAAAGAGAAACGTTTTTTTTTTTCTTTGCCATTAGACAAAGAATGATGCCCCTTTTTTTTTTTTTTTTTTTTTTTTTTTTCTGTTTTCAGAGTATCATTTATTTTTTGTTTTAGCAGTATTCATTGTAGCCAATTCTTGGCCTTGTTTTTCCTTAGAACAAATTGAGGTGGGAAAGAATTACAAAAGATGAGTTCATGTCCCTTGTAGGGACGTGGGTGAAGCTGGAAACCATCATTCTGAGCAAACTGTCACAAGGACAGAAAAGCAAACACCGCATGTTCTCACTCATAGGTGGGAATTGAACAAGAGAACACTTGGACACAGGGTGGGGAACATCACACACCAGGGCCTGTCGTGGGGTGGGGGGAGGGGGAGGGATAGCATTAGGAGCTATACCTAATGTAAATGACGAGTTAATGGGTGCAGCACACCAACATGAGCCTTACGGAGAAATATGGTGCAAGAGCTGCTGATTTATGTTTCAAACTCTATTCATAACAGAATGAAATTGACCAAATTCAAAATTATTCTTTTGGCTTTACCTAGAGGAAATTAAAGCTAATCAAAGCAAAAATAAATAAATAAATAAATAAATAATAGGTAAACAAATAATTACAATACCCAAACATCAAAGCAACCTAAATTGCCAGCAATATGCAACTGGTTAACTAAAATATGGTATACACTTAAAATGGAATACTATAGAGCCGTTATAAAGCAAGTTAAAGATTTTTTTTTTTTTTTTTTTTTTTTTGAGATGTTGCCTGGCTAGAGTGCAGTCGTACTGTAACAGCTCACTGCAACCTCCACCTTCCAGGGTCAAGCACTTCTCCTGCCTCAGCCTCCCGAGTAGCTGGGATTACAGGCGCAGGCCACCACACCTAATTTTTGTATTTTTAGTAGAGATGGGGTTTCACCATGTGGGCCAGGCTGGTCTTGAACTCCTGACCTCAAGTAATCCGCCCGCCTCAGCCTCCCAAAATTCTCACAGGCGTGAGGCACTGCACTCGGCCAAAAATATATTTTAATGATGTCTTTTTCAGTTTTTAGAATACCAGTTCTTTCTCCCTTTTTTTTTTTTTTTTTTTTTTTTTTTTTTTTGTTAGCATGTTATTATTTTGGCAAATTCTTGTCCCCATTGTATTTTAGGACAAATTTGGATGAAATGAGAAGGATTAAACAAATTGACTTTGAGCAGAGTGACAAAAGGTGACCAGAAGTTAGGTGACAATAGGGTGGTCAAGAGCTTAGGAAACACATTATATTACGATCAGATCAAGTAATACATAAATATACTGAGAAACGAGAAGACTATACAAATCATTCAGCAGGTTAGGGAAAAATCAGGTACAAGTGAAAACAATAATGGTTAGAGTACATTTACTGAGCTCTTTCCACATGCTGAGTGTGATTCTAAACACTTTCATTAAATTGAAATATTCCTATTATTATTCCTTTTGTAAATCTAAGTAAACTGGGGCACAGGGAAGCGAAGTAACTTGCCCTGAGGTCACATAACAGCCTGGGAGTGGTGGAGAATATTCCTTCTTTTTAATTATATTCTTCACAAAAGAATAGAATACATTTGTTTAAAGTTATGAGGATTTGCCTCTCCAAATGTAACAAAATGGAAGGCTACATTTCAAATCCGTCCTTACGCTCTTGACAACAATTTCCACCTTTAGCAAGAATATTGGGAGCATGTGGTAAAAGTGCAAAATTCTGAGCACCAGATCAGGCATACCTAATATAAATAAACAGGATGGTAGAGCCCACAAATCAGTGTTTCAATAAGCTCTCTAGATGACTTCAAAGTGGCTAACTATGATTCGGACACCACTTTGCAATGATACGAGTCATCTGGGATGCTTATTATACAGACCGTTTCCAAGCACCTCCTCTAGAGACTTGATTCAATGTGTCTGAGACAGCAGGTGGAAACCTATATATCTTTAGCTCAGGTAGTATCTTTAAATCTGTGTCCTAGATTGTATGGGACAGTCCTGATATGTGCTGTTGTCCAAGCATAATTACTAAAAGCGCCCCCTTTCAAGTTCAGAATTGTCCCATTTTGGACAATTAGATATATGCTTAACTAGGACCCCATGAGATTTATATCCACCAGACTTGGATATGAGCTTGGGAAGCCCCGCTCTTGAAGAATGTCAGTGACTTGGGTCTAATCGCCCTTAGTCACTTACTAGCCGAGTAGCCTCAGGTGAGTTATTTAATCTCACTGGGGCCTCAGTTTCCTCACCTGCAAAGTAAATAGAAGGACTCCTAACTCCTGGGCTGTTGAGCAGTATAAATGTATTTTTCATCCCCCCCTACAGAGGCAGTGTGCTTAGGAGGTGTGTAGCAAACACCAGCTTCCATCTTCTAGGGAGTGTCAGGAAATTCCTTGGATCAGCTCTTGGAAGCCTCCTCAAGGTCATGCACACAGAATTTCTTTTGAATGCAGACACTTTCGTGATGAGCAAATGACACTCACTGGACCAGGATCCAGAGAGCAGATAGGAGCAGTTCAAAGTGTTCAGAGGATGCATAAATGCAAACATCAAACTGATTTCACCTAGGAAGTCCAGTTTTGCTTTTAACTGTCAGAGACACACCCTGAGGTTGTCTATCAAGAAAAAACAGAGAGTGCAGGGGAAGGTGGGGGGTAGGAAAACCAAGTCAATAAACCATTTAGACATTTTGAGTCCTGTTGCCAAACACAGACAAATCTGCCATCCTGGTTGTAGCAGGAAGAATACTAATAAATAATCCAAAGAGAGACATAATCCAGATGACATTTTACAGATTATTGATTGAAAAGTCAGGAGTCTGGTAATATAAATGGCCTTTACCACAAAATTTGCATTCACGACAATCACTTCAGGCATGTCTCTAAGCCAAGGAAAGTGTCGATGCAACTGACACAAATAATGATACAGACCAGGCAATCTGTTTTCAAGCAAAATGAAAAAAGTTTCCATTTACGATCATGGTTGGTGGGGTGGTGTGTGTAATTTTTTGTTGACTCCACGGAACACTTCAAGGGTTATCTGCACAGATGTGGGTTTCAATAATATGACACAATTGCCCAGTTCCAGATATGCTTGTTGCATCCTTTCTGAAGATGCCATTCACAGACTAGATGCTCAAGTCAGAGGCTAACATAGGAATTCCTCTTCTGTGCTGTGAGACACTCATGAGGAAATAACCAGGAAGAGAAGAACTGGAACACACACATATATTTTTTTTTATTTTTTTATTTTTTTTTTGGCTGATTAGATCCTACAGGCAGAATTTGCTATAGTCTTAGATTTGTGACACTAGGACACATTTATTTCATGAATGATACAATGTCACCCAAAGGGACCTAAATGCCTCCTTGCTCCTGTACCTCATTCACTTGTTCTGACAAGTCTTAACTTTCTCTTGCCTTCGACACAGTCTCCACCTAGCTGAGGTGACTATCAGGTAGTGTCAGGAGGACTTTTTTCTGTAAGAACCTCATATTTCTAACGTTGATGAAAAAAATCACTAGAGGACACTTGCACATCTTACTTTTTTCAAGCAATCAATGGTATGGAGGGCAATTTAATTGTAAGAAAGAACACTTTGGAGCCCTAGAGACCCATGTACTCTTAGTGAGTTTCAGCTCTGGTTCTGCTATGCATGGGCCATATGATCTGTGCAACTTCTTTAATCTTTTCTAGGCCTCGCTTTTTACATCTACTTTTTGGGTTAGTAACGTGACCCACCTCACAGAATTCTAGTAGGCATCAATAGTAAGATGTTTTGTATTATACATTGTTAGCATTCAACAGATGTTAATTTTGTTATGGTGATGGTGATGATGGTGACAATGGTCATGGTGATAGTGATGGTGATGGTGATGGTGACAGTAATGGTGATAGTGGTAGTGATGGTGATGGTGACAATGATGATGATGGTGATGGTGACAATGATGATGATGGTGATGGTGATAGTGGTGGCGATGGTGATGGTGACGATGATGATGATGGTGATAGTGGTGGCGATGGTGATGGTGACGATGATGATGGTGATGGTGATAGTGGTGGTGATGGTGATGGGGACAGTAATGGTGGTAGTGGTAGTGATGGTGATGGTGACGATGATGATGTGATGGTGATGGTGACGATGATGATAGTGAAGGTGATAGTGGTGGCGATGGTGATGGTGACAATGATGATGGTGATGGTGATAGTGGTGGTGATGGTGATGGTGATGATAATGATGATGGTGATAGTGGTGGCGATGGTGATGGTGACGATAATGATGATGGTGATGGTGAGGGTGATGGTGATGATGATGATGATGGTGATGGTGATAGTGGTGGTGATGGTGACAGTGATGATGGGGATGATGTTGATAATGATTACCTGCCCAGGAAATTTAGAACCACTTCTTCAAATCCTTACAAAAACTGATTTAAAAAAAAGAGAGAGAGGCTCAGAAAGTTTTGGAGAGGTGTTAAAAAGTTGGGGGCCAAGATTTAAGCCCATTTAACTCCCTCATGCTGCAGCCCCTCCTGGATGTCTTTACTTCAGCAACACTGTGAAGACACACCTGGATGTGAACCCCGTAGACAATGGAGAGCAAGAAGGGCCCTCATTCTTGGAGAGGGGCACTTGTAGAGCAGATTCAACATAGAAAGAAAGTGAAGCAGGCTGTGTGGTGGGAATGGGTTTCCAGGTGGGAGAGAGCTGACTGGGACCCCGGGTGTGCCACCTACCTGCTGGGTGACTTTGGGCAAGTCCCTGAACTTCTCTGAGATTCGGTGTTACATACTCAAAATGGGGCTAACTCTAACTGTAATTTTCTCACAGCGTTTTGAAGATCAAAGAAATACGTGGATGTTATCTATAATCAGTGTGTAGGTGCTTAATCAAAGGCAATGATAAAATTTGTTGTTGTTCATAGTAGTTGTAGCAGCAGCAGGAGCAGTGGTTGACAGACCACATCACGTTCCATCTGGCTGCTAAGTGCACAAACATCATCCCTGTTCTGTTCATTCTGCCACATCCACTGTCCACCAGCAAGCTCATCCGTTTCCTCTGCAGGATAAGTGTCAACTCTAACCCCTGATCTCCAAGTCACCCATCAGCATCTGGTGGAAGTGGTCATCTCTTGGCTTTATGACTGCCACAGCCTCCTCACTGATCTCTCTGCTTCTGCTCCTCCTCCCACCTTCCAATCCACTCTGTGCACCATACCCAGAGTTCTATTGTTAAAATGTAAATAAAGTCATGACCCTCCTCTGCTCACAACTCTTCAATAGCCAACTTAATGATAATAGCTGATAACCAGGGGTGTGCTAGAAAATGCTGAACTATATAGTCACTCCAGGGGTGAAGAAAAACCCTGATTCCTAGCATCTGCCAATTCCTGTGGTGTAAATATTCCACCATGGCCAATTTCAAATCAAGCTACCAAAGAGGTGTGAGCTGAGAAAAGCCGCATAAAGTCAGCTCTGAGCAGCTGGTTCCAGCACCTCACTGAGTAGCCACTGAGTTTCCGTACCAAGCTGGGGGTTCCACGTCACAGCTTGAGCTCATTTACTTCTCACCATAGCGCTATACAAGACAGGTGCTTGTGCTGTCCCCATGATATAGATGGAGAAACTGAGGTACAGGCCATCTGGCTCCAGCACCTCCCGACACTACATTGCCTCTCTTTCTTGTGCTTAAAATAATATCCAAACTCCTTATCTTGTTGACAAGACCCAGAATGTGTACCTATGTTCCTCTGCCAGCCCACTGTGTGCCCACACCTGCCCCTACACTCTGCTCTATCACACCTGGTTCTTCCTGCTTCAGGCCTCCTTCCATGCTGCAGGCCTTGGTCCCTTTGTCCCTCTTCTCCAGCTCTTTGCATAGCTGGTCCCTCTTCATCTTGAGGTCCCATCTTAAATGTCACCTGACCACCCGTCTTCCTCTCTCTTGCTATCCTGTTTCTATCGATTCCAATGTGTATTACACCCACTTAGTTATTTAGTTATTTGCCTAATGGTTGAATAGCGGTTCCCAATGGAAGATGGGGAGTGAGGGGGCGATTTGCTTCCCGGGGGACATCTAGCATGCCTAAAGACATTTTTAGTTATCACAAGTCTGCAGGGGTGGCTGGTGGGCTACTGGCATGTAGGACGTCAGGGCCAGGGATGCTCCTCCCCACCCTACAATGTGCAAGATACTTGATGTCTCCCTATCACTTTCCAGGTAGAGATCTCACTCTGTGACTTTGCATATAAAGTTGTCTGTGATTTAGTCCCTAAATGTCCCACCACAAAGAATTATCTGATCCCAAATGCCAATAGTGGAGTGGCAAGGCTGAAAATTTTGCTGTTGGCTGTTTTTCTCTCCCTGCTAGAATGCAAATTCTAGAAAGGCATGGCCTTGACCACTTTGTTCTCTGCTATATTCCTAGTGCCAGGCACTGGGAATATAGCAGAGAACAAAGTAGATGCTTTAAAACCTGTGTTACATGACTAAATTAAAAATAACAATACTGCCGCTCATCATCATCATCATCATCATCATCATCATCATCATCATCGTAACAATAATAACAAGGTATCTTTTTGAAGATTTTTGAAGAGACACCAAAGTGTTCAAGGCAGGCAGGAAGAGGTAGAGAAGGTGCTGCTCTCCTGTTATCTCTGCTTAGCACTCTTTTTGGCCCAAAGACAGGGAAGGAGGGGCAGGTATTTGATAAAATCACCTCCTCCTCCATCTCTGACCTCCCGGAACAGCCGTCCACTAAGTGTTGCACTTGGCTAGAGTTCCCCGTAGTAATTTGGTTAATTGGATGAACAGGCACTTTAGTGACACAGACTGAATTTCCACGCCGCAGTCCATCAAAACTAATCAGTTGGCTGAGTTCCATCTCTCAGCAACTGACAGCTTTGCCAGGACGGTGAGTAGATGGTAACTTTTTAAATTGAAGAACTTGCTAAATAATGGTAGTTAGAACTTGGCAGGATGCTTTTAGAGGGGAAGGGGAGACAAGAAATCCAGTGTTGGCTTTGCTTTCCCTCAAAGAGATAATCTTGTTAAGGCGCTGGCTGATTAAAAGTTTTTTCCAAAGACACTGGTGAAAAGCAATCATCTTGAAATTGTACTTTGTTTCTTTTGTGTAAAAAGTAATTGCAAAGCTGGTGTATTGCATTCTCCCTTTCTATGGGGCTTATTAGACACAACAAACAAGGAATAACAAATAACATTGTTATTTTTTATACACTATATGACTGATATTAATGTATTGTATTAGTTAGAACTGTCCGGGCTATATAAACAACAAACCTCAAAATTTTAGTGGTGTAACACAAGCTATCTCGCTCCCCTAAGAGTCTGATCAGGAGTTTCTGGTTAGAGTGGCTCTCTTCCACAGAGTGATTCAGGGACCCAGGCTTCTTTCATCTGTGGGTCTGTTATCCTCTGGGACCTCAATAGGATGTGCACCTAGCCAGCAGAAGGAGAAGAAGGGCGTGGAGAAGGCACACTCAATTTTTAAAAACCGTGACCCGGAAGTGATACACAACATTTATATTCATCTTCCTTGGGTAAGAAGAGTCATATGGTCACCCCTGGCTGCAAAGAGGACTGATAAATGTGTCCCTTCTGAGCCATAACTCCGTATCATGGAAGAGAGAGCATGAGCTTTGGTGGCCTGCTAGCCATCTCGGCCACAGTTGGACAGCTCACCCACAGTAACCCTATGAGAAATTAGGATTTCCCCTTCTCTTAAACAAGAAAACTGACGCTCGGATGGGGTAAGCAACTGATGCATATTTATGTCCTTAGCAAGGAGCCAAGTGAAGTGTCGCGTGTGTATAGATTATAAAGCCTGTATGTTCCTTCTCTCCCTCTTTTCTCCCTCCTGTCCATCTCTCTCCCATCTTTTTATTCTCTCTCAATTCTTTTGTTTATTCTCTTCTATCATTCTAAACCTTGAAAATTTCTAAAACATGAACATTTTGCTTCTGTAACCTTGTATGTTTTCAACACGATTGTTCTTTTGGGCTTGAAAATTGTTCTCATTGGATATCTTTAACCTAGAGATTTGCCTAAAGCATACTAGATTGTTGCTGAAGCCTTCATTCTGCTCTCAGAAGTATAGAAAACCTTTAAAAATGATAGAAAAGAGATGTTTCTAAAAAGCAGATCTGATACTGTCACTCCCTTACAGAATAATACTTGATGTCTCCCTATCACTTTCAAGGTAGAGATCTCACTCTGTGACTTAGCATATAAAGTCATCTGATTTAGCCCCTAAATGCTTCCTTGATCTTCACTTAGACCTCAGGCAATTTCCTGGAAGACCTGCAATTCTTCCATGCTTACCATGGGTTCCCCTGTCGGCCTGGCTCCTGCCTCCATATACCCGTTTCCCTATTGCAAACTGTGATTCCAAAGTAGAATCAGCCTTCAAAGTCGTCTTCAAAGAAGACTACTTCAAAGAAGCCTTCAAAGTAGTCTTCAGCCCTGCTGAAGACTACACCACTAGACTAGAATTGCTGACTTGTGTGTGTGTTTTGTGTGTTTCCCCCCATCGGACTATGGGCTTCTCAAAGACAGGGTCTCGTCCTGTTTATTTCCATCTCCCAAGTGCCTAGCACAGGGCCTGACACAAAGCTGGTGCCCATTCAGTCTGAAGTGCATACAAGAAGGAATGAACTGCTGCTAAGTTACAAGGACAGCCATCAGAAGTAAGTGGTTTCCCATCCACTGGAAATTTAAATTGAGGACAATCCACGATTCCATTTAGTTGGAACTTACAGTGTGGCATAGTAGCCTTGTGTGTGCATAGAAGGGTTTTATAGTTTACAGAGCGCTCTCTGATAGAATCTTCTATGATCCTGCCACCATGCTGAGAAACAGATAAGGTGCACACATGTGCTTGCATGTATATGTTTCATGTTTGTGTGTGTGTGCACCTGCTGCTTTGACCCCTAACTATCAAGTTTGACATGTTTAAAGATGGTGGAGATGGTTTCTGGATTGGGTCAGCTTACTTGCAAATGGTATACTGTCTATGTGTTTTGTTTTGTTTTGTTTTTGAGACAGAATCTTGCTCTGTCGCCCAGGCTGGAGTGCTGTGGCACGATCTTGGCTCACTGCAACCTCCGCCCCCCTAGGTTCAAGTGATTCTTCTGCCTCAGCCTCCCGAGTAGCTGGGACTACAGGTGTGCACCATCACACCTGGCTAATTTTTTATTTTTAGTAGAGACAGAATTTCACCATATTGGCCAGGCTGGTCTGGAACTCCTGACCTGGTGATCCGCCCACCTCGGCCTCGCAATGTGCTGGGATTACAGGTGTGAGTCACCGTGCCCGGCTGCTGTCTGTGTTTTATGGTTGCATTTCTTTTCATTGCTGATCTGAACAAGATGTTAATCTGAGTAGGGAGATTGCGAAGGATGCCACAATATCCCCAAACTGAGAAATGTGGATGAATCCAGGGACCTATGACCCACTCACTCGTGTTAACAAATATTTCCAGTGCTGTGCGGCGACCAGTCCTTAGCCCTCATTGCACAATTGCAGGGTTTTGCATGAAGGTTTGCAGGGAGCATGCCAGAGCCTATTTCTAAACAGTCCGATGATTTATTTGATGCCTTTGGATATTTAAGTAGTCTGCAGTATACACCAAGTGTCTGAAATGTTTATTTTTTCCTTGCTTTAATGTGTGGGACCTCTCACAACGCCTTGTACACCCCAGGCACTCAATAAATATGATTTATGGAAGATGTAAATAAATCCAAACCAGGATTATGTCTGCTTTCATTAATTTGTAGCTCCAGAAGGCAGTCCCCTTCTCCAAACTTGAAAAAGAGAAAAATCCTCACCAAATTACAGAAGAAAAGAAAATGCAAAATGCATGACTCATGTGCTCAAGTAAAAAGTC
The DNA here is from genome assembly GCF_024542745.1 of Macaca thibetana thibetana. Lineage (NCBI taxonomy): Eukaryota > Metazoa > Chordata > Mammalia > Primates > Cercopithecidae > Macaca > Macaca thibetana. The sequence continues at coordinate 22,383,653 of NC_065597.1, read as the reverse complement.
ATGAAAGTCCCTGGAGTGAAATAAGAAATGCATGACTATGTTCTCAGCTTTGCGACCTTGGGCCAATTATTTAACCTTTCTGTGTTGTTCCTTCTTAACCAAACACTGAACTGGAATGGTTAAATGATATGACAGTGCCACTGAGCTTCAGATACATGAGGAATAGAAGAAAATAGGACAATGAAGCTAAATGTGTTGAGTATCCACCACATTCTAGGCAATTCTATTTAGGATTTCTGACTGTTTTCCTCCCCGCATCCCTGAAGAAGTTAATGGAATAATTAGGAACACAGATTTGCCAGTGAATCTACCTGGGTTCAAACCCTAGCTCTGTTCTTTACTGGCTGTGTGACCTCAGGCAAGTTGCTTAACCTTTCTATGCCTCGGTTCACTCATGTACAAAATGAGGATGATAGTTTTCCCGTGTGCATTGGTTGTGAAGCTCAAACGAAGCTGTGTCTATAAGGCATTTATGTAATGCTACTATGTGACAACTAGTGGAGCAAGTGTTATTCATTACAACGATTCTCACTTTTAGATGAGACACCTGAAGTTTACAGACTTAAACCTCCTGTTTCAGCTTACACTGCTCATGACCTTGGAGAGCTGGGTAAAGGATGGGGAAAGGGTGAGAGATTTGAGCCTAGTTCCTTCACTCCATAGCGCTAGCTTCTGCCCTGAGCCCAGCCCTGTGGTGTCTTTGCAGCTAGGATCACTCCGTCCTACACCCCCAGAAGCCGGGCTCTCGACCTGGCTGGCCTCTGGGAATTGTCTATTTGTAAACACGCTCAGGGCAGGAGTTCTGGTCAACTCTGGCTCTTCCCTGGCAGGTCCCACCTCACCGGGCTATCTCTTTGCCCCTGCCTCTTGCCTCCTCTGAGCGAAAGGGAAAATAAAACTTAAGAGAGGGAAGCAAATCAGCAACCAGAGTTGGAGCCAGCAGCCAAGACCCATCCTAGTTTGTGGGTGTTTGCTTCCTGATTCCCTGCCCCAGCAGCGGGTTCCTGGCTGCTGAATTTGCCCTTCATGGAAACCCATGAATGATCCTGATCCTTCCTCCCTGCCGGGGACACATTGCTGCCTTCCTTCCCCTTGGGGGTCCCTGCCTGCTTCTCTGCTCTGTCTCACAGACTTTCTGTGGCTGCCCCACGACCTGCCTCTGGAAAGTCCGGCCGGACTGAAACATCATCCTTCCTACCCATGCCATTTCTGTGGGACACATCCGGAAAGGGTCCTTCCTGTCCCCTCTGGTCTTTCTGAAGCTTAATTGAATTGAATACAAATATAAATTTCAAATGCACATTTCAGCTTGACTTATCTCGTTGTCTTAGAAGAAGCCAGTTTAACAAGCTCTCTGCAGGTTGGTCGGCCATAGTACCAGGAAGTAAGCACTGTAAAGTCAAATAGGAAGTGCATAAAGAATGATTTGGAGAGATATCCTTCATTAAAAATCACCCCTTCTCCAGCAGCCCCCCAAAATAGGATTGCTTTCTATTTCATTCTATGTATGTTCCTTTTTTTTTTTTTTTTTTTTTTTTGAGATGGAGCCTCGCTCTGTCGCCCAGGCTGGAATGCAGTGGCTCAATCTTGGCTCATTGCAACCTCTGCCTCCCAGGTTCAAGCTATTCTCCTGCCTCAGCCTCCTGAGTAGCTGGGACTACAGGCACATGCCACCTCGCCCAGCAAATTTTTGTATTTTTAGTAGAGATGGAGTTTCACCATGTTGGTCAGGCTGGTCTCGATCTCCTGACCTGGTGATCTGCCCACCTCAACCTCCCAAAGTGCTGGGATTACAGGCGTAAGCCACTGCACCCGGCCTCCATGTATGTTCTTTAAACTCACACACACACACAAACACACACACACTTTATTGACGTGTAACTGACTGCCAAATTTGCCCTGCGTGGAAACTCACTACTGATCCTTTCTCCCTGCCTGGGACACATCCTTTTACTCCTACAAAGTGCACTGATCTTGAGTGCTCAGCTTAACCAGGCCCAGCTTCATGGGTGTGGGCTCTGTACAACAATGCAGGGCCCCACACTTAGAAGGGCCCACTCTCCATTTAATGCTCTCCTGTTGCTGTCCTAAAAGTCTTAAGAATTTTTTAACAAGAGACCCCTCCTTTTCATGTTGCATTGGGTCTTGCAGATTAATCGGCTGATCCTAAGATCAATGAATTATTCCATATCTACACCCATATAACCACCTCCTTGACCAAGATATAGAACATTTCCAGCTCCCAGAAAGCTCCCTCAGTCACAATCTCAGTCAGCGCCCCCTAGAGGTGACCGCTGTTCTGACTTCTGTCACCCTCCCTGACCTTGCACGGCACATACATGGGACTGTACAGTGTGGATTCATTTGCTTCTAGCTCCTGGTGCCCTGCAGGGTCTGGACACTATGACCCTGTTTTTGCATGACTCAGCAGCCCTTCTTGGCCATTGCTCTGCAGTAGCCCATTGCACGACCGCATCCCAATGTGTTTTCCTAGTCACCTGTTGACGGGTACTTGGGTTATCTTCTGTTCTCAGCTTTAGGAATAAAGCTGCTATGAACATTCTTGAATGTGTCTTTGGTCAACAAACGAACTAATTTCTTTTGAGCATGTGCCACATCCGATGTTCGTCTCACATTTAGTGCTTGTCCTATCTGTGTTTGTTTCATACGAATTAGGAATAAGTCATTCAGATAGTGAGATGCCTCATGGGAAAGCATGCTCCTAAGAAAGCTCTCAGGTTTCCACATGTGCTGATATCACCAGATCCAGGTGAGGTGTTGGGATCTGGCATTAGATAGGTTTCCAGGTGTCCAGTATCACCAGATCCAGGAGAGATGTTGGGATCCTGCGTTAGATTGTCTCTTTTCTTATTCCCATCATTACGCATAAAGATTCCCATGTCTTAAAAAATGTAACTCAATATCAAATTTTAATAGAATGTTCTGCCTTTTTGCCCACCTAGCAAAACCATGGAAATCAAGTTGATATAAATGCCTCCTGGGGTCTTGGGTAATCACGTTGGCACGTCCTATGAGCGCCTCCTCAGGGCCGCTGACGGGGACTGTCAGATCGTTTGGGCCTGTTGTCATGTTCTCTTTGGTTTGCCCCATTGACTTTTTACAGAACTCTCCCCTGCAAAGTCCCCTGTAGTCTCCCGACTGCTTCTGACAGGCAGAGAGAGTGGGATTCAGATTAACCCACCCCTGATCCCAGAGTCTGAGCTCAGGTGGGGTCAGATCCGCAAGGGCAAACAGGCCTCATCTGGGAGGGACTCCCGGCTGAGCCCCAAGCGATACAGCAGCAAAGTTCTTCTGGTTCAACGAGCCAAAGAGAAAATACAGGCCAAAGCCAGGACCACGATCTCCCACTGAGATGGGAAATCCAGAACCAGGACCACTATCTCCCGTTGAGATGGGAAAAGAAGACTGCAGTGCCTATCCTTGTGCTGACTCTCTTCGGGCTATTCCTGACTCATCCACCTAGCACTGGTGGGGGCACCTGCTGTGTGCCAGGCCAGCTGCCAGCGGCCCAGAGACAGTTGGTGAGCTGGGCGGTGAAGCACAAAAGACACCATGGACTTTAAAGGCAGCAGCACCTGGCTGTGAATCCCAGCTTGGAGAACAGCCGGGCAGGTGACTATGGGCGAGCTACTTCCCTTCCAGGTGGTAAAGGGTAGTAGAGAATAGTGCTGGCTTTGGAGACAGGCTTAGTCACCATCGAAGCTTGACTTCACTGCTTTCCTCTAGTGTAGACTGGTTGTTCATCAGACTGTGCCTCAGTTTACTCATTCATCAAATGAGACTCGTAATAGTACTGCCCCCATGACATTGCTGCAAGGATTCAAGAAGCTGCTGTAAAATAAACATTGTCTGGCATGTAGTATGTTTGATAAATATTAGCTATCATAATTATTATTGTGAGCCAGGCACGGTGGCTCATGCCAGTAATCTCAGTACTTTGGGAGGCCAAGGTGGGTAGATTGCTTGAAGTCAGGAGTCTGAGAGCAGCCTGGCCAACATGGTGAAACTCTATCTCTGTGGTGGTGCACGCCTGTAATCCCAGCTACTTGGGAGGCTGAGGCACAAGAATCACTTGAATTGAGGAGGTGGAGTTTGCAGTGAGCTGTGACAGCACCACTGCAACCCAGCCTGGACAACAGAGCAAGACTCCATTTCAAGAAAAAAAAATTATTATTATTATTGTGCTTACTTTTTACAGTCTTACCTAGGGGCAGTAGCAGTTAGGATTAAATGATGTAATACGCACAGATGAATGAATAGATAGCATGTCAGTTCTGTGCCAAGTAAATGGTACACATTCAATAAAGAGTGGCAGAGTTGGAGCAAGAGTAGTTTTTTATTTTTATTCTTGTCTAACACTTCATTCTACACATATTTATCGAGTACCTAACATGTGCTAAGGACTCCTCTAGGAATAAAACAAAGACAAAGTGTCTGCCCTCCTAGAGCAGATGTTCTAAAGTCAAGTAATGAACAAATTAACTTTTACATCTATGAAATTCGAACAGCAATGTTACTTTCAAACAATAAAGTCGGCCAGGCGCGGTGGCTCACGCCTGTAATCCCAGCACTTTGGGAGGCCGAGACGGGCGGATCACGAGGTCAGGAGATCGAGATCATCCTGGCTAACACAGTGAAACCCCATCTCTACTAAAAATACAAAAATTAGCTGGGCGTGGTGGCGGGCGCCTGTAGTCCCAGCTACTCGGGAGGCTGAGGCAGGAGAACGGCTGAACCCGGGAGGCAGAGCTTGCAGTGAGTGGAGATCACGCCACTGCACTCCAGCCTGGGCAACAGAGAGAGACTCTGTCTCAAAAAATAAATAAAAAATAAAGTCAAGTGAATGATGGAGATAGGATGCCACTGTACTGGGTGGTCAGGGAAGGCCTCTTTGATGAGGACATGCTTAGAGCAGAGAAGTGGGGAGCTGGGTGGGCATCTGAGGAAGGGCATTCTAGGCAAAAGGGATAGGAGTGTGGGTTCTGAATGGAGGGAATGAGGCCACAGTGGCAGGAGGTGGGGGCTGAAAGGAGGCCAGGGAAGACACTGGAAATGTGGAGCCATGGCAATCTGGATCTTACTCTGCAAGACCCGGAGAGCCATGCTGTGCCTGAGCTATTTAAAGGATGTCTGTGGCTCCTGTATGGAGCCCAGAGGAAACAGGGAGGCAGGTAGAAGATGAGACTATGGTCCAGGCCAGAGGTGCGGGTGGCTCAGGCAAGAAGAGCGGTGGATGTCTTGGAAACCTTCTGTTCTGTATTGATCCATTTTACAGATGAGGAAACCCAGTGCACAACATCAAGAAAGAAAGACAAACTTCAGAGTTAGTAGATGGAGTCCAAGCCATGAAGGGTGAAGGAGATTAAGAAATATTTCTTTCAGTTCAGCTGGAATGACTCTGATGCCCTAAGCGGGGTCAGCTGGCATTTAAGATTTCTCTGAAGCCATTTCATCCAACACCACCCCGTTCCTCGCCCCAAGTCTTCCTTCCTGTATATGTTGACTGATGGGAGTGGCAGTCACACACACTCTGAGGTCTAGTTTTTCAGGCCAGGCGAAAGATTAAGATGCATTTTTCATCTTCCATGTGGGATTAGGCCTGCATTAGCTCTTTGTTAAGGAACTTAATTTCATTATGGATCCATTTGCTGAGTAACAAATAAATGGGAAACTGAGGTGCTTCAATCCTCAAACAAACCCACTTTGTTTCTTGAAATATCTGAAGCCGTTTCCCATCTCAGCCCAGAGATTCATTTGTGTTCTTGTTTTACAGCTTTACATGGCTGCTTACCATTGTTCGCCACTCACGGGGTGGGCCTTCGTGTCCAGGGTTTACGATGTTTTGTGCAATAAGAAAGGTCGCTTTGCAGAAGGGAAGGGAACTTTGGAGTCAGGCAGGCGTGGCTGGGTTTAACTTTTAACCAGCTGCCTAGGCACTAGGTGACCAGGAGCCAGTCCCTTCATCTCTGCGAGCCACACATTCCTGACTTATACACCGAGGAGGGCAATTCCTGCTTAGAGGGGTTGAGCCAGGTTTCCACGTTCACGCCTCAAATTTGTAAGCACCGTGCCTGGCACCTTCTGGCTGTTCAGTGAAAGGGAGCTGTTTTGGTGACTGCCTCTCCCTTTGATCACTAACAGACCATCTTCAATACAGCTTGCTCTGCCTTATGCCTCTTTCCTTCCCCACTGATGTTCCTCTCTGCCCTGTGGGTGGCCCGGTATCTCCTCTCTTGGCTTCCTGTAAGCCCTTTGGATTTAACTTCAGGCTCCCAGCCCTGCTCATGGCCAGAGCATTCCTCTACAGCTCTCACCATTCCCTCAACTCTGCTCAAAGGTGGACCTGGATTTCCAAGACCCAGAGCTTATAAAATGTTTTGATTGCTAACAACATTAGAAATAGAAAGTTGCAAGAGCCTTTCCTGGCATCTCCAAAGAAGTCTATACAAGTTGGGGTGGGGGGGATTCGGAACTTAATTTCCTTAACAAATCTGCCATGTGCAGTACTTTGTTCTCAAAAACAAAATGCACACTAGCATCAAATTATGCTTGGAATGACCTGGGCATAAAGAATGTTGAACCATAAAATTGGATTGCAGGCAGCATGTATAGATAACCTTTGCCTTCTTGGGATATGGCAGGGGGATGACAGCCTTTGCAGCCCATACTTTTACCTGCTTTGAATAAATCAGTAAGAAAATAAACTTGTTACTTGATTAACAAAAAATGGTGCATTGAAATTTCTTTGATAATCAGTAAAAGCTTGAACTTAGGTCGATTGATTGGTTGCTCATTTCCTAATCCATAACCTTTTACTATTTTTTCATGGTGACTTAACGTTTATTGTATGGCATGTCTGTTCTTTATGCTGTACGGATACTAACCATATAACCAACATTTCCCTGTAGGAAGTGAGTAGGAAAGATATTCGAGTTGGAACAGAGAGATGTTCAATTTGTTTTGAATTTCTTTTGAAACTGTATTTAAGTAGGAGGCATACTGGTTTTAAGTAGATTATATACTATAGATCAATAAGAATAGTACAGTTTTCTAAGTTGCTTCATTTTCACTTTACAAAAGATGAACAAATGTCTCTCATTCCTATCACAGTGTGGGAGATGAGGGTGTTAAGTGGGTTATTCAGATGGGGGAGATACCATGAGTGATACGAACCACTTCTATCATATTTCTGGATAATGTCTTTCTTCCACTTTGTTGCTTACTGTACAGTTTTTTTTTTTTTTTAATTTTTTGGGGACTCTAGATGGAGATTTTGGAAAGCAGATTACAATGCAATAATTTCCTTCTTGCATTTTTCTTTGTGAATTCCACCACGGACCCAGAAGAAATGCAACCAAAATTACCAGATACCGGTGTTGTGAAATCTCATTTGCGTGGCACTTTCTTCCTATATAAAGTTTTCTGGAAGCAAGGACTGATGCAAACTCTCACTTCTCCAAATTCCAGTTTAGTTGGGCTAGAGTCGGATTATTACCAACCATTTCTCAGTCACTCACTTGCAGACCCCTTCTTATAAGGAACTGGGTTTTGAAGATCACTCAACTCTGGTAGTTCTGACTTTTCTAGCAGAGAGAGGGAAATAAGCTTTCCTTTAACCTAAGGTGCCCTGGTGTTTCTTGCCTGGTCCCGTTCTCCAGGAAGAACAAGAACCAGAATGTAGGAAGTGAAACAGGGGTTTTAAAAAAAAAAAAAATCACAGAAGGAAGGGGGCAAGTTGCCGAGTGAGTGGGGGCGGGTGTGAAAGATACAGCTTGCAAAACAGCCGCTTCGTGTTTCAGAGCTGTGGATATTAGGAAGAGCTAAAGACAGACACAATGACAGATGTAGTGATGTACCTGATTCTGCACCCAGGTATGCCCTTAGCACTAAATACATAAGCAACACAAAACTGAGAGTTAAACGGCTTGGCAGAAAACTAGCCGAAGCTTAAGGCAGCAGCTTCCTGGCATTCAATCAGATGGAAAGAGGCTGGAGCAATTGAGAGAGGACCAATTCTTCAAAGGGTTCCATTTTAATTACAAGCTGGTTGGAGAATGTTACTTCCAGAACCCTCCCTGCTACCTGGGTTCACTTCCAAAATCTAATGGAGTTATATTGGCCAAATGAAAGACTCCCAAATCACACAGTGACAACTTCCCTGCCCAACCTCAATAAGCTTTGTCTTCGTTCAAGTGCCAGCTCGGCTCGAGGGATTTTAGGCTCTGAAGAGAATTAGCTCCCTCTTGCTCTCATATTGCATTAAGAAACTGGCAGCCGATCAAAAAGACAAAACAAAATCAAAAGAATGTATTCTCATACAAGGGCCCCACCCTGTGACTTCCACTGTTTCCCAGGAACCTGTGGAGATTTCAAATTCTCCTTTTGCCCCTGTTTTCCTCTCCAGCACAACCAAGTGGCCCCCCAAATTGGAGTTGCCCTAAATGTCTCACATCGCATTTCCTTGTCTCTAGGCTCTTCCAAATGCAGAATCTGATTTCTTTTTTAAAAAAAATGAGCTCTGATTTGCACTTGTTTGAGCTTGTATATAATGAGGATGATCTTGGCCACACAGTGCCCTCTGAAAATAAGTGAGGAACAGATGAGAGACTCCCAGGGAGGCAATATATTACTAGGCATCTACTGTATGCCAAGTGCCAATCACTTCCCTAGGATTTTCTTAATGCATGCTGCAGGGATGAAAGCAACTTGTGCTGTTTCACTTAATCCTTACAACTCAAAGCATTGGGAATTCTTATGCCCATTGCACAGAGAAGAAAATTGAGGCTCAAGGGAATTTCAGGAGTTTGTTCAGATTATCATATATTAAGGAAACAGAAAAGCTAAGGTTTGTACCTAAGTCGGGTACCTAACAGCATTTTCTGGTGATCCAATGGTGATGGAGAGAACACTCTGTAAAGGATATTTACATAGAATGAATGTAATGACTGGGCTTCAGTTTCCTCCTTTATAAGATCAGGTTCTAAGAGTATCTTCCTCGGGGACTTGTGAAGATTAAAAGAGATAAAGCAGTCAACACTTGTGGCACAGTCCCTGTGATAGTAAGCAACATTATGATGATGAACACAAATGGGTATCATTTGGATGGAGAGAGAGAACACATAATGATAGCCAGAAAAACACTGTTTCCACCTTAGTTACTTTTGGGCCACTCTGGGTGGAGCTGACTCACCTATAGCAAGTTTTTCCGAAAGCAAGCTATGTAACCTTGTCAAATCAACACCTTGCAGCTTTATCTCTTGTCTTATAATAACTCATGGCTTTGTCTATGCATGGACACTGGCATCCCCAGATCCATCTGCCTCCAAAAGAGACTATCAATGAGAAAATAGGTACATCGAAGAGTAAAAGTGCTTTAAGAATATAAAGCACAACTCTGACAATAAATGCCGTATGATAATAAATGTCATTGTGAGAGAACTACCCAGAAAATGGGAATGTGTACAAGAAGTCAGGGCTTGTGCCAAGCCTGGGAACTAGTTCTGTACCCTCCATCACAGGCACTACCAAAATGGTCTCCCTGTTCTCCCCACAAAGCCCCTGCCCCAAGCCATTCTTCAGAAAGTAGGCTTTTAAAAAACTTTTTGCAATTTAAAAATCCAATCCACTTTTGCTTCACACCCACGGAGATTTCCCCTGTACTGCGTGCCACCCCCGGTTCTAGGCCAGGGCCGTCAAGTGCAATAGTTCAATACAGACTCCGAAGCCAGAATGCCGAGGTCCAAACCCCACAGCTGCTAAGATGATGTGAATTGCCTTGGGCAAGGTATTCTCAGCCTCAGGACCAAAATCAAGCTTATCCCTTCTGGAATCCTTCATCTGTGTTTCTCTCTTTTGAAAATCTATTCATTTCCTGTTCAGAGGCTCCCAGACACTGCCCTGTGTCTCTGGATGCCTCAAGAATTACTGGTGATATTTGCAGATTTTCTCAGCACCCTAGTTCAGGAGTCAGCAAATGATAGCCGGCATGCCAAAAGCAGCCTTCACCCATTTTTATAAATAAAGCTTTATTGGAACACAGCCATGCTCCTGCATTTACATATTCCTGTGGCTGCTTTCCTGCTAGAACTGCAGAGTTAAACAGTTGCAACAGAAACCATATGTGATCTACAGAGCCTAAAATATTTACTATCTGGCCTTTTACAGAACAAGTTTTCCAAGCCCTGCCCTAGTTTAGTGTCTCTAAAACTTAATATAGGGTGTAGAAAATTTAATGTCACGCTCATGTCTGTTGAAACGTATAAAATGTTGCTATATCCAACAGAAATTCATTAAATATAGATGTTGTGCTAAATTAGATATATTGCAGATTTTTAAATGTGGCAATTTGGGATGGAAAAAATTTAAATGGGGGGAGAACCTTGTTCGTCCACTTTTTTGGAAAGTGGATTCGACAAAACATCTTAAATTTATGGAGCCCCTAGTATGCTAGGTACCATAAGTACTTTTATACATTTTAGTGCATTTAACCCTCACTATAGCTCTATGAGGCTGATACTGTTATTATTTCTGCAAGGAGTCATAAATTCTGGAAACAAGGGGAAATAGGCATAATATCATCAAGAAAATCTTCAGTCTATAAAAAAATAAGTTATCGAAGTCTTCAGACTTTATGGGCAAAACTATATTTTGTGGATTAAAAATTGAGGTTGAAATTGGTAAAGTGGTTGCCAAAGGTGGCACAACAGGCTAAGTGATGGAGTCAGTGGTCAGACCCTGGTTGTCAGAATCAAGATCTTGCAGGTTAAACCTTTCATCTGCCTCTCCTTGTTCAATGTTACGAAGTATCAGTGTCACACAACATCAGAGTGTGGGGATCCTGGTAAGATACCTTCCTTGAAGACTTGAATCCATTTGCCTAGACTGGGGCCGTCTTTATTATTTCACGTATCTTCTGTTGCCTTCCCAGTCACGTTTGTTCTGCTCTTTCTGGTTTAAGCTCATTCCTTTGATGAATAAGACAAAAGCTAGTGAAGAATTGGGTCTTCCTGCCTTCTCACTGTCATCTTGTAACTTTGCACGTCTGCCTCCAACAGTGCATTTATATCTTGTTTTGTTCTTCTGGTTTTTAACCAGTACTCAAAAGGTGTGTGTGTGTGTGTGTGTGTGTGTGTGTGTGTGTTCTGTGTGTGTCTGTGTGTGTGTATCTGTGTGTGTGTCTATGTGCCTTAAGGGAGCCGGGGCTCCTGAGACAGCCCATCCACACTCAAATCCTGCTTCCCACTTACTAGCTGTGGGGCCCTGAGCCAGTTGCCTCCTCTTTCTGAGCTTCATGAGCCTCCTGGGTAAAGACACAATTCTGATCATACCTGAATCACACAGCTGTAGTAAGGGTTCCATGAGATTGCATCTGAAGGCAATGTTTTTAGCAGAGCATCTGCCAGCTGGAAGCATGTGATAATGCCAGTTGCATGCATGGTTGTCGCTCAGAGTTGACTCCAGCTGTCTGTCTTTCCAAATCAGGTTTCTTTGTTTTATTTACTCTTGAAAGCATTTGCCTCTGTAGTGGATTGAACGGTGTTCCCCTACTCCAAGAAAAGACGTATTACCCAGAGCCCGTGAAAGTGACCTTATTTGTAAAAAGAGTCTTGGCAGAGATCATGAAATGAAGGGTCTCAAGTTGAGACCATCCTGGATTGGGATAGGCTCTAATTCCAAGATAAAGAGTCTTTATAAGAGAAGGGAAGAGAAGAAGACACAGGGGAGAATGCCAGGTGAGGATGGAGGCAGAGATTGGAGCATGTGTCTATAAGCCATGGAGCACCAACGATTGCCAGAAACCACCAGAAGCTCAAACAGGCAAGAGTGGATTCTCCCCTAGACCCTTCAGAAGGAGCATGATCCTGCTGACACCTTGTTTAGGGACTTCTGGTCTCCAGAACTGTAAGAGAATAGATTTGTGTTGTTTTAAGCCACCAAGTTTGTGACCATTTGTTATAGAAGCTACAGAAAGCGAATACAGTCTCCCTTCACCTTTCCTTCATTATTACCTTTCCAGGAGTGCATATCTGACTGTTGCCTGTGCCTCCCCCTTTCTGTAGAGGTGCTGGGTGTCCTGCACAGAACTTTGTATCTGAACTCTGCTGCTTACTACCTGGGTGTTTCCAACTCAATTACTTAGCCTTGTTGGATCTCCGATTCTTATTTGTATTATGTAAAGATAATGTTTGCTCATATGGTCATTGTAATAATAATACTGTAATCCATTGGTACACATGGAGGGTTGGTTCTAGGGCCACCTGCTAATACCAAAATCCATGCATACTCAAGTCCCAAAGTCAGCCCTGCAGAATCCACATATAATAAAAGTCAGCACTTCGCACATACAGATTTCACATCCTGTAAATATTGTATTTTCAATCCACATTTGGTTGGAAAAAAAAAAAAAACCCACGTATAAGCAGATCCACACAATTCAAACTCATGTTGCTCAAGGGCCAACTGTAATACTAACAGCAATACCAACACGTTCTGTTTATCACACTCTGGCAACGAGAAGGCAGAATGATGAAATGCAGCCTTTCATTTTATCCTACGAAATGGGCGATACTCATGGCCACATTTGACAGATGGGAACATTGAGGCACGTTGAGTTTAAAGTAAATTGTCGAAAGTCACGTAAAAGCAAAATTCACGTACCATAAGCTCACCTTTATTGAGAGCATGCTCTGTTGTAAGCACGGAAGGTGCACAGCGAAGAAAACAATATCCCTCCCTTAGTGGGGTCTGTATTCTCAGTGGGAAGACGTGTACGCTCTGGACAGTTCTGGGGGTTCTACAGGCATACAGTAAGTACTCAATAAATGTTCACCTACCTGTCTCTGACCCTGCTGTAGGAAATTAAAAGGAGGAACTCGGTAGCTGTAAGTTCATGGTCACTTTCTCCCAAGGTCCTATCACTTCTACTTAACTAACAATTCCTTCTCCTGGGATGCAGGTCCCCTCATTATTTCCTTAACCCTCTGGGAAACCCCATTGTCAGCAAGGATGTTGCTCAGATGTCGGGTGTGAGGGGAGTGAGTCTCCAGGGAGTGGCACAGACCATAGAGAGGTCTCTCCAGAGCCCTCAGCTCACCTCAGTGCCAGCTGTTTGTCACAAGGCACGGTCTCATCACCAGACACACCCTTTCCGGTGCCCGCCGGAGCGTGTGCGTTTCCAAAACTGGGCCGCTTCTTTGTCTTTCTCCTGTCATCTTCACTCACATTGTCTCCATGGGTCTAGGAACCTGAAGTGTACTCCTTTCCCTTCTTTTAATCTTTTTAATTTATCTGTAAAAAGTTGCATTGGTGACACACGTTTGCATAGGAAACAACACAGAGATGTATTTAAGAAATGAAAAACAACCCATAATAATTCCAACCTACTCCTCTCCAGCCTGAGCCCCTGACATAACCAAGGTCCCCTTTTCTCTCCTGGGACACAATTCATGACATCCTAACTGGGCTCCCTGCAGCCTCTCCATGTCACCCCCCGTCCAGTTGAACCCCTGGGACTAGATTGACTTTTCTGTTGAAATTGTATCATCACTAGTGCCCCAACTGCCCTTTTTTTTTTTTTTTTTTGGTGGTGGGGGGGGGCCAGAGTCTTGCTCTGTCACCCAGGCTGGAGTGCCGTGGCGAGATCTCTGCCCACTGCAAGCTCCGCCTCCCAGGTTCACACCATTCTCCTGCCTCAGCCTCCCTAGTAGCTGGGACTACAGGTGCCCGCCACCACTTTTGGCTAATTTTTTGTATTTTTAGGAGAGATGGGGTTTCACCGTGTTAGCCAGGATGGTCTCGATCTCCTGACCTCGTGATCCGCCAGCCTCAGCCTCCCACAGTGCTGGGATTACAGGCGCGAGCCTCTGTACCCGGCCCCAATAGCCTATTTAAGGAAAAACTAGAACTCTTTGGCAGGGACTATGGGGTCTGGTGAGCTGACTACAGGACGACATGCCTACTCCTTCTCTCCGCTGGCCTCTCATCTCTGAACTCTGTACACCCCCTGCCATGACCTTCAAGTCCACCTTGACCCTGGCTAGATGAATCCCCCCAAGATACCCATAAGCCGGTATCCCTGTGTCGACCTTAGCACCATGCTATTGTACATTTATTTGTGAAATTCTATGCCTGTATCCTCTAGAAAACAGAAAGGTCTGTTTCTGCTTCCCATGTTATCCCCAGCACCCAGCACAATGCCTGGCTCATAGGAGGTATTTAATATAGTTTTGTTCTCTTCCTTTTTATCTGTTGCAAAGAGTTCCTGGGCACCTCCTTACTGCCTTTTTATGCAGCAAACTTACTGTTTTTCTCAAATCTCAAGCATAGATTTCCTTTGTAACTGAATCCACAGAGTGACTCAGTCACTTATCACTTTGTCTCCCAGGGACCTTCAAAATGGCTGGTTGGTAGCCCCTCTGAGTGCCACACCCTTCTTAGAAACACTCAATGACACCTTTAGCCATAAAAGCAAAGCCCCTTTTTTCTTATTATTTCTTTTGAGATGAGTCTCACTCTGTTGCCCAGGCTGGAGTGCATTGGAGTGATCTTGGCTCACTGTAACCTCTGCCTTCTGGAGTTCAAGCAATTCTCCTGCCTCAGCCTCCTGAGTAGCTGGGATTAGAGGCGTGCGCTACCACACCTGGCTAATTTTTGTATTTTTAGTAGAGACGGGGTTTCACCATGTTGCCTGGGTTGGTCTCAAACTCCTGACCTCAGGTGATCTGCCCGCCTCGGCCTCCCAACATACTAGGAGTACATGTGTGAGCCACCATGCCAGGCCCAAAGACCCTTTTTTAACAGGGTGTTCAAGTTCATGGTCACCCTGGACCAAGCCTTGGTCTCTGCTGCTTTCTCTTAAAACACATACACCCTGTTTTAGCAGACCTCTGTTATTTCCTGATTCTGTGCCTCTGGGAATGCCTTTCCCTTTGCTAAAATGCCCTTCCTTCCTGGCCTCAACCAAGCCATCTCCTTCTCGTTCTTAGCACATTGCTGCTTTCTGTGAAGCTGTCACTGACTCGCCCTCTCCTCTCCAGCCTCCATGTTCTTGTAGCCCTTTCCCTCTCATCCTCTGGATAAAATACAGGATGTGATATTCGGGACATACTAGACATTACTTGCTGTTTATCTGAAATTCAAATTTAACTGGGCGTCTTGTATTTGTGGTTGCTAATCCACCCTCCTACCTTGAGGTGTGATGGATTCCATCCACTCTGACACCTCCGAAGACTGCGCTGTGGAATTTCCCGGGTGGAGAATTCTGGTAGGGCAGGCATAGAGGAGAATCACTGTATGTAGATGCTGCCAGCACAGTGATTGGCACAGAACAGCTGCGCCGTGCATCGCCGAGTAAACAAACGGACAGTAATGACCCTAATAATGGCTACTCAGTGTGTGAGTGAGCAAAAGAGATCGAGATCAGACTCTTCAGTTAGTCACCTGGATCCAACCCCACCTCCTAGAACTGGACTGGACTGGGTTCAAATCCCATCTTCTTCATTTACTGGACTGTGATCTCAGACTGTTTCTTAGCCTCACTCTGCTCGTCTTTAAAAGGAAAATAAAAACAGTACCTCCTGCATGGCATTCTTGTGAGGATTCAATGAGATAATCAATATATAAAACACTTAACACAGGGCTATAGCAAATACTCTATAAATGTCACCCATTATTTATTAAGTGCCAAGCCCTGCCAAACGCTACTATAGTTTTATATCATTTAATGTTCACAATAGCTCTATGGGATAAGTGTTAAAAGTCCCATTTTTTTCATGCAACCCTAGAAGCTTGAGGCACATTCATTCATTTGCCCAAGGCCACACCGTTAGTGAAGGAGCTGGGATTAGAATCCAGGGTGACTGACTCCTCCTTGAGAGACAACATTGCCTAAGAAGCAAATTCTAGACCTCTAGGTAGATTGGGGAGCACTAGGAGCCTCCTTCCGAGATCTGTAGGTGCAGCTGCCGTCAGAGCCCACGGATGGGCCTAAATTTCCACTGAACTCATGGGCTGACCGACGGCCCTCCACTCTGCCTCACGAAGCAGAAGCATGTCCTGTAGCCAAATTCACAGCCCTCAGAAAAGTGAGAAATTTCTTTCTTCCATTTCAGGAAACCCCATGTCTTCTCTGGTGGATGTTTTAGCAGAATGGGAGCAGCTTTCTCCTTTATTCTTATTCCCCTACAATCTGTTCTTTGGTGAGCTTTAAATATATATATATATTTATATATATTATATATATATATAATATATAATATATATTTTTATATAATATATATATTTATGTCTGATATAAATCAGACAAAGATCACTCAGCCACAAAACCTTTCCAGTGGTTTCCATTGTGCCCAAAGAAAATCCACATATGCACCAAACTCTCCTGGACATGGGTTCTGCCTTCCCTGATACTCCCCTTTGTACCACCCTTCCCCTAAGCCTCAACACTGGCCTTCCTTCTGTCTGCCATGCAACCCATGCTTGGTTGGACTCATACTCTTAGGCTAAGCCGTGGATATCACCCTGGTTGGATCTTAGAATCTCCTAGGAGCTGCATATTTTAAATATTCTCTCACAGTTCAAGATTCACCTTAACTTTCACCTCTGCAGAGAGCCCATCTCCAACCATCCTGATCAAACGGTCTCATAATCTCAGCCACACTGCATCCCATCCTCCAGCCAAAATGTTGTATTTCCGTATTTCTCTACATGGTCATTGTTTCTCTCCCTCAACTAGAATATAAACTCCAGGAAGGCAGAGAATTGCCCTGACACTTTTCACTCTATGCCCACAAATGGTCCTTAGCACATCATAGTTGCTCAATAAACATTTATAGGAGAAATGAATATGCAAATGCATAAATTAATGGAGAAATGAGTAGAAGTAATAGTTTAAGAATGATCAGAGAAATGCCAAGAATCCCACCTGTCTGTTTTAAAGTGCATTATTGTTTCCCCAGCCCCCTTCCACCTACATCAGATCCGTTACACTCCAAATTTTCTATTTCTATGTGTAGATGAGCACTTTCACAAACAGTCTTGCTTGGCGAAGGGGACTGAAGGTCAGTGTTAATTTAATCCACTAGCTAATATCCATTTTATCAACCTTCTGCTTTATAAAGAAGCATTGTATGTACATTTTTTATAAATAGTCTGAGGGCATTGATCCATAGAACTTCTAAAGTTTACTTCAATTAGAAAGAGTTTCAGATAAAGATCAAATTAATTAAGTCCTCTCCCCCCTTTAAAGTTCATCTTAATTACCCATTGTTTCTTTCTCGATGGCTTAGTAATTGGCTGGGCTTCAACCTGGACATAGAAGAATTAGAAGGGGGAACCCCCCCACCTCCCCAAGACAGGCGTTGACACCTGGCACAGCCCGGAGTTCTCTGCCTGAATATTTAGAGTGTGCAAGGTACTTAGGGAAAGTGTGCCTGCTGAAATGAAGGGAGATCTGCTGGAGAAAAAAAAAAAAAAATCTATGATTCATCACAGAAGTGAATTTTCCAGTTTTCCTTGCTGAAATAAATAGTTGCAAAGGAAATGCTATTTTATTTTTGCTTCTCAATGTGTGTGTGTGAGAGAGAGAGAGAGAGACAGAGAGAGTTTCATGGAGGTTCGAGGGTTCTGATGGCTCTTGAGGCTCAGGCGAGCAGATGTGCTGTAAGGAGGAATCCATAGCTTTTGTCTTCCCCATTGCAAACTTGGAGTCAGTAAAAGAGGGGAGTCTTCCAGCAGAGGCCGTGTTTTCTGGTGTCCTGAGATGCTCTTTTCCCTGTGTCTCTTGTAGCCTTAAGAGTGTTTTATGGCACAATCTTTGATACTCAGGGAACAGGTGCAAACACTGTTAAGTGACAGAATGTGTCACGCAGATGATTTTAAAAGGAGCCATGAAATGGATGTATCCAACGAAAATATAATGTTTAATTTACTCCTTCCGAGAACTAGTGATGTTGCGCCAGGGGCTGCCAGCAGTAAATCATCTGCCGACTTAGATGACACCCAGCGATGTAGTTTCGGGAACCCTTTTTCTGGCTAGTGCAGGTTCAGGCTGATGAATCTATTCTGTCTGGCTCTGGGGCAGGTTTGCGGCTGTCACATGTTTGCATTTTCACATGGATGGAGAATCAGAAGGATGGGGACAGTGGACACCAGAAATTGCTCATGTACCTGGCAGGAGGAATGTATCTCCTCCTCCAGGAAGCCTTTACTGATTAGCATGACTATGACTGGGCGACCCAAGTTGCTCCTTACTGTTTAGCATCCCAAAGGACAATACTCTCAAGCAGAGCCCTGAAATGCTGTGTAGTGGATGCAACCTGGGAACAGGTGGATCATCTTGAACTAAGATCATCTTTCCTTCTGGCCTAAGAGTCTCCTAAGGCAAGGACCACATCTGTCCTGCTCATCCCCGTAGCCCCACAGCCTACAAAAGAGAGATTTCTGACAATTTATAAGTGCTCAGGACATATTTAGAGAATGAATGAATGAATGCTAGGGCATATTCTGCTTACTCCTCAGCTAGGCCATAAAAGAACTAAACAAAGGCACAACAGTGTTTGTGTTCCAGGATGTGGCTCTTTGCTCAGGGAAAATAAGAGTGAGTCAGTGAATGAATGAATGAATGAATGAATGAATGAATACAAGCTACTCCACAGATTGTAAATCCTCTCCAAATGGAGCAGGGGCGGGGGCTAGAAAACACAGTCAGCTTGGAACTGTCATGCAAAGAGAAGTGCAGACAATGTCATGTGTCCAGTGGGTTAGCATCAGGTGGAGCCCAGAGCAACATCGGCAGCCAGGCATGAGGAAAGTGGGGCAAGGACAACTGAGAAAAGTGGAAAACAAAGCATCTGCCTCCACCCTAGGCTGTTCCCTCTGGGAGGTCAAGGATAATGTTGGCTTAGTTCACTGCTGTAGTCCTGGTGCCTGGAATAAATAAGAATTTGTGGTAGAAAGGAAGGGAGGAAGTAAAGACAGAAAGAAGGAAGGTAGAAAGGAAGGAAGAGACAGAGGGAGGGAGAAAAGAAAGGGGAAAGGAGGGAGGGAGAGATGGAAGAAAAGAGAAAGGAGGGAGGGAAGAAAGGGAGAAAGGAGGGAGGGAGAGATGGAAGGAAAGAGGGAGAGAGGAAGGAAGAAGGGAAAAAAGGGAGGAAGAAGGAAGGAAGGAGAAGAAAAGAAAGAAAAAAAGAATGAGATGAAGGAAGGATGGAGAAAATAAAGGAAGGAAGGAGAGAAAGGAAGGAGAGGTGAAAGAAAAGAGGGAGAGAGGAAGGAAGGAGGGAGAAAAGGAAGGAAGGGAGGGAGGGGGAGGGGGAGATGGAAGAAAAGAGGGATAGATGAAGGAAGGAGGGAGAAAAGGAAGAAAAGGAAGGAAGGAAGAGAGGGAAGGAGGGAGGGAGGAAAGGAGGAAGGGAAGGAAAATGGAGTGAGAGAGGAAGGAGGGAGAGAAACAAAAAAATCCAGGGCTGAAGTAAAGGACTAGGTAACTCTTGGCTCCATTTCTTACTTGTGTGATGTAATGCATTTTCATTTATCTAAGCCTGTTTTCTTCTTTTGCTAAATAAGAGTAATGAACCTTCACTAGGGCAAGAATATGTGAATTCATGAGGTGCTTTACTTCAAGTGACTGCTACTTTGTTGGTGTCCAGTGAACACTGGTGTCTCCAACCTCACCCCCTTTCTTTAAGTCCAGTATCTGGGTGTTGGTAACCAGCCCAGAGAGGAAGAAGGGAGTGAATAACACCTATTAGTTTGGGTCCTTCTGTGGGTGCCTTTTCCTCTGTCCTTATCTCCAGGGGACCTCTCTAAGGCCCACTCAATATACTACAGGACCCCCGACCCCTCATGTTTCATTCGTCCTCCAGTAACATTTCTATTTCCTCTGAAGGCATTTCTTGGCATGCTGGAAGAGATGGAAAGCTGTCTGACACTCAGGGGGAATGACTGGTGGCACCTTCCAGTGGTCCCTGGGTTAATCGTATTCTGAAAACAAGATGCTTTAACAACTCAAAGAAGTATCATTTATCCCACTTAGCAGAGACTCAGAGACACAAAAACCGAGAAACACATGATGCAAGGGTTGGCGCTCGAGCAGGTGTATGTCAGGGAGGGGGCAGGAAGGTTTTACCAGTGTCCTGCAGACCGCAGTGTGTGGGCAGCTGCCTTCTCCATTTATGGGTGAATACAGCTCTGCGGAGAGATGCATCTAGAACATTGCACAAGCTCAAAGTTCTCTGGAAACGGAGTGTGGTGAGCTTGTCAGTACAATCTTCCCTGTTTTGGTCATTTGCTAAGTAAGGTTACCAGCAACTTCAAAGCAGTCTTCACCATCAAATTGGAAATGGAAAAAGCTCGCATTTTGGGTGAGTCACGTTCTAACTGGCGCCCACACCTTGAGGTAGAGTCAGGCTCTGTTTTCACCAAAATAAACCCATGCTTTGCATAATAAGGTTATGCATGTTGGTGACAACTCATGAAAATGACAACAATTCTCAGTCACAAGCATGAGCTGGTCCACCTTGCAAAGACCAGCTACTCGCACAAGAGGTTCAGAATATCAGGTGCTATTGTGAGGACCGTAGTCCCTGAAGAACAATGGGGACCCCCATATACCCAGGAGCAGATTGATGGGAGCACCAGGCATGCATTTCCAGACCTCACTGGAATTTTTTATCTTAATTCTTGAAGGTCTCCCTAATTAATGAAAAGGAATGTAGTGGAGAGGATGGGACTTGGGCTTTGGAGTAGGACAGCTCTGGATTTTCATTCCTGCTCTCAATAACTTTTTACTTCTCTGCCCCTCATATTCTTCATCTATATGGGTAAAATGCCACCCACCCAGCATTGGCAGCGTGATTAAAACATAGGCTCTAGAGTCAGACAGAGTTGGATGTGAAACCTAGACTCATCACTATTAGGAACTTGGGAAAGGTACTTAACCAAGCCCAGCCTCATTTTCCCCATCTGTAAAATGGTTATACTTACTAACATCACGTATTAATATGTAAAATAGCTCAACGATGCTCTCATTGGTAGAAGTTGAAAGAGTATAATTATATCTATAAAATATTTATAATTAAAATTTTTATAATCAGTAGATGTTAGTTTCTCTTAGTACTAGTAAAATATTTTTTTAAAATTAAAATCATAGTAGTGTCAACTCTCCCCCGTTCATTCACCCAATTTCATAGTCCCCTAACTGGCTTCATTTTTCTTTATACACTTATCACCCCTGATATTTTCTGTAGTTACTGTTGGGTTGTTGTCTGGCTCTTCCCACTAGAATGTAAACTCCACAAGGGCAAGAATGATATTTGCTCACTCCTATGTCCTCAGATCCTAGAACAGTGCCTGGCACATAGTAGGTGCTCAATAATTGAATGAATGAATAAATGAAATAATAATAATATATGAATAAAAGAAATTAATAATATAGCAGACAAAAGGTCCAGACAGCATGTAGCACACAGCAAAGGACCCCGTCTTCATTAATTCCCTGTGTCTCAATACTGCAGAGGAACAATGAAGAAATAATTGATTTTGCTTCCTCCTTGCCATTTTGAGGTCACTTCCTGCAATGGGGGAACGAGAGAAGCCCAAGTGTCCCACCGGAACTTGCTCTGAGTTTCCCTGGGGAGGCTCGTGTCCTTCTGCCTTCTGGGGAGGGAAGGAGGTGGACGAAGAGGTGCATCATGGGTAGAACTGGCAAAATATCATCTGGGCCTCTGAGCCTCCTCTCATTTCTCGAGGCCCTTAAGCAATGACAAAACGGAATCTTCTGGAACTTCCTAGCCATTGCTTTGATGACCCTCCATGGGAACCAGCTGGCATTTGCTCCAGCTAAGATTCCTGAATTGGCTCTGGCTTATCTTGCCAAACTGGTGCTCCCTTGACAGGGAAAATGTAGGGACTTGCCATCCCCTTAGGAAGCCCTTCCTCTGCTCTCCCCTCCATACTTGCCTCGGTGACCTCCTCCCTGGGGAAAGCGGACCCATGAGAGACGAGTAGAATCCAGTGTTTGAAGGGACATCCGGCCAGCTGCCTTGAGGCAACCCATCACAGACCCAGAATTCCTTCTGAATGTTACTGCCTGGGAATGTTTCAGCCATTTAACCTGGTCTTAGGAAGAGCCCTGGGGTACCTATGAAAAGAAAAGTTGCCTGAACTGAGGGGCTTTGGGACAGTGATGGTTGCCAAGACGAGGTCACCTCAAACGTGCTTCTCCTCTAGGAAGGGTGAACACCTTGCAAGTACTTGGTCATAAATCTCCATATTTCCTCATTCTGTTGACCATAAGACATGCCATGGATTTATTAATAACAGCAGCTTTTCAGAGGCAAACACGAAGAAGGGCCACGTGGAAATCACATCAACGTGAATGTGCATCCCAGGTTTAGGAATGTTGAAATGTGAACTGTCCATGTCTCAGAATCAAAAAAGTCTGGCACTAGTCACCAGTCCACCAAAGGCTGCTGTATTCTAACGGCATCGTTTTCTCTGGTCTTTATTCTTATGTTATTTAATCATCGCAGACATCCTGTGAATGTAGGTGCTAGTCCACTTCATTTTCTTATGAACAGGCAGGCTCAGAAAGTTTATGAGACTTTCATAAACTTTCCCAGGCTAGAGGAGGGAGTTCTGAGACTTACACCTCTATCTCCCTGACTCCAAGACTGGGTGCTTGACATCTACTGGCTGGAAACCTGAGCTGAAATCCTGGGGATCTTGTCTTCCCCTTTGAGAGCGGAGTGAGATAGTCAAAGCCTCCTGAGACTAGGGTTTAGGGTTCCACAGAAGCAAGGCTAAAAGCAGAAGTCCTCACCCAAGGCATTGGGGGATGCTAAAAGCAAAGAAACAACAACAACTGAAGATTGAGATGGCTGGAAACTGTGGCCCCCACCAAGGAAGACAGAGACAGAGGGCTGACTCTTAAGATTCAGAGTGATTGAGAACAAAATGAAAATGATAGGGGGTGTTTTGTTTGGATGATGGGAACAGTCCATTTTTACAGATCTGCTTTACTGTATTTACAGTGGGAGGTGATACCTGGGGAACTCAACATCATGGACCTGGTCATGACTGGGCTTTTACTGTTAAGAGAGTCCAGTTTTTCAGCTTTGACTCCTGCTTGTTTTCTTATCAGACAACCTCGGAAAAGCCCTCGTGCTCCTGTTTGCCGTTCTTCGGGATTCTTTTTTCTTCCCCCTTCTGCTGTGCAGAAAAAATTCATCATGTTGTTAAATGAAAATGTTGCCATCTTCTCCTCTTTTGTTTGTTAGCGTTCATTTACTGAGCCTTTGCCCAGTGCCCGTGTGCCAGGCACTGGGCTAATCACTTCCCAGACATGGCATTCAATCTTCGTGGCACACTCGTGAGATGGGTATTAACATTCCCCTTTGCAGATGAAGAAACGAGGTGCAGAAGTGCAGTCTGTACATAAGGTCACTTCACTCTGTTTGCCCAGTCTACACCTCTCTGACTTGAAGCCTGTGCTTTTAGCTGCATGCAACTCCTCTCTCCACCCTCCCCATCTCGTCTCACCCTAAACTGGGCGGATGATGCCATAAGTCCAATATTATCAGGCCACTTTTGGGTTTAAACAGCCAAACGTAAAACAGACCCTTCCCCAGTTGCAGAATAAGTAAACTTGCAAAGGTGCCTGTCTTATATGTAGCCAAGACCATCTGAGTCATCAAATACCCTTATCACTGATGCAAGCAGAGATAAACGAAGGCATGTTCTCTTCCAGGGGAGACAGGCACGAAGACAGGCCCGGCGATTAGATATGAAGGTAGCGGCTCATTGGGTTACAGAATAATTGCTGTGTTCGCCTGACCTTGATAACTGACGTGTTTCCTTCAGAGATGGTCCTAGGTGTCGGGCGCAGGCCTTAGACTGTAAGAGCTAGAAGGAAGGGATTTCTGTCTCTCTGCTCTGGCTCGTGGAAATTCGAACAAAAGAGCAAACAACTGTTTTGGAGTAGGGTGTGCTATCACAGAGAAGCCAATGGAGAGAGAAGTGCTTGGGGACGTTCACAATGAGCCAGGCCACGTGAAATGCATATATGGAGGTCAGCAAAATAGGAGAAAATCAGACACCAGAAAAGATAGATGTTAATGTCCTTTTACCTCCGCTTTCGTATTTAATGCTTGCAGTGACCCATCGATGAGGGTACAATTAGGTCTGTTTTGCACATGTGTGCCTTTGTGTTGCGTATGCAGTGGAGGAGTGCATACAAAGCTCTGTGCAGACAGGGGCAGTTGGCCTCAGGATGGAGGAATGTCAACTTTTACCCTGCATATTTATTTTCCTTTAGATTTGTATAAAAAGTACTACTTTTGTAATAATGATGATGTTGATGAAGGAGGGGGAAGAAGAGAAGATCAAGGGAAGAAAGGAGGGAAGGAGCCAGAGAAGAGAAGAAAGCAGAGTGAAAACTGAGACTGAAAGTTCTGCAAGCTACTCAAGGTCAAGCAGCCCAGTGGGGAAGTGGACTTGAATCGGCAGCTCCCCGTCCCGAGCCCTCCTCTTCCCTCTCCGCCATCCTGCCTCGCCACCACGGGCGAGTTGAGCGCTGAGAGATTACGAAGGGCTCTGCTGAGGTCCCTGTGCCCGTTTTGGTCTCAGGGATGAGTTCACTGTCTCCTTCATGACGGCAGAAATGCCGACCACTTTCAGGGTGTTGCAGTACTCACTGGTCCTGGACTTGCCGGGCGTGGCATTAAGCTGCGACAGGAAAAGTGGGCTAAAGCCCTTGGGGAAAAAAAATCAACCATCCAAGCTGTGGAATTGAGTCTCTGGAGTGAAACGGCAGAAATTTCTGGACTGAGAACTGACTGCAGGAAGAGGCACTTCAAGTCCAGCCTGGGCTTGGCTGCCCGCCTGTCTATCCAGCTGAGGCCCCTCATACCCACCATACCCCGACTCACCCCAAAGCCCACAGTGAAAGCAGCTAACGGCTGTTAGCTAACAGCTAACGGCAGACATAATTTTTTTTTTTTGAAAGAAAACAATATTCCCATGCCGGTTTTGTAAAACCGTGATACCCATTTGCACACTAAATCATGGACGTTCCAAACAGTTCTGGAAAACCCATGGTACCCCCAAAGGGTCGCAGAACAGGCTGCTGGGCGGATGCTTTCCGTTCCAAAAAGAAATAGGAAAGGGCCAATACGTGCGTGCCACTCTCTGGAGCCAGAAGGTGCAAACTCAAGCTGATTTAGAGGGGAAAGAAAAGAGAAGAAAGAAAAAATGAAGTAGGAGTGGGAAGCTTTTTGGACAAAGGCGTATTTCCTTTCTCTTGTACTTAAAGCAGCTTAGAGCCCAGAGAGAGGGCTGGGGGAGGGAGAGAGCCTGGCGAAGGAAGGGAAGCCCGGGAGAAATCCAGGTTAAGGAGCCTCTGAGACACCACGGTGGGGAGGCTGGTGCTGAGGGAGTGGGTGTTTGAATTGGGTGCATTTTACAGGAAAAAAATAAAATAAAAAATAAAAAAGCAGCCACAGCAGCAGCCAGGGTGGAAGCTCGCGCTCCTGGGAGCAGTGGAGCCAAGGCAGTTAGCTGAAGCAGCCCAGCCCTCACGCTCAGCACCTGCCAGCCAGCAGCCTCTGCCAAGAGCAACTTGGTACCAACTTCAATAATATCGCAATTCAGTATTTAAATAATGCGACAAGACTCCTTTGGAACACGACCAGGGACTGCTCAGGGCAGTAATTTTCCTTTTAGCAGCGGGAGCTGAGAATCTACAATTTCCCAAAGATAACACCACTCCACCCTGCTCTGGAAGAGCCCAAAACGGCCGCAGAGGGAAAGAGAAATTCACCAAGGCAAGCCCCCAACAATAGACGGGATCTCAGTTCGTGACCAGGGACAATGAAGCTCTTTGCAAAATGTCACAGAGGCGGATACAGGAGCTTTTGTGTCAACCCACTTGGTGGTGGTGAGATGAGCCACCTCTTTGGGACCGCAGTCCTCCCATCTGAACTCCAGATGTGAAAGAAATAAATTACTAAAGGTGGTCAACCTAGGCCTGGGGAGCAGGCGTTTCGAGTTGGCCTGGTTCTTGAGCACATTTATGAAGAGGCTTTTCCAGCTGATCTTTCTCTCTCTCTCTCTCTCTCTCTCTCTCTCTCTCTCTCTCTCTCTCTCTCTCTCTCTCTCCCTCCCCCCTCCCTCCCTCCCTCTCCCTCCCTCTCCCTCCCTCCCTCCCTCCCTCTCTCTCTGTCTCTCCCCCTCTCTCCTCTCTCTCTCATCCGAAACAGCCCAGCCGTAGCCGAAGGCATCCTATGAACTCCTTTTTGCAAATAGATGACGTCTTTCTTAGTTGATTCTCACTAACTTTTCCCTCCCTACATACAAAATTACAAAATGAGACCGTGAGGGTGTTTTGTGCCCCCGTGCGTGTACCGAGTCAGGGACTGGCCTCATGCACAAAAGGGTGGCTGAACCTTGTGCAAATGACACTAAGATTGCATATTGCCCAGTTCCATTAAAGGAAGGAAATCAAGGAGAAAATGCTCAGGTTTTTATTAATTCTCAGTTCTGGGAGTTCATTCTTGATTTGATATTTATCCATATGTTCTGCTAACTGACCGCTGCTTGCCGTGTGATGGATAATGCCCTATAAGCCACGGTGTAAGTTACAGTAATGTCACCAGGCTATTAACCTCTGAATATTTGCATTATTAGTCAATTTTCTAAGTCCTTGGAGTTAAAGCAGCCACTGAGATCTTTTATTTCTGTTTTGCAAGAGCTGGGAGCTGAGGTGTGGGGCTTCCCCACAGCGTAGAGGTGCAGCAAAGTTTCCTCAATTTGCTCTCACGGTTTTGTTTAAGGGGAGCCATCCGCATCACGTGCCTGGCTGGGAGGGAGATATGCTAATGACCACCGCGTAATTTATGGTGGAAGTTTAATACAGGGAGCACACTTCTGAACAACTCGACATCCGTTCCCTCTGCGGATGGGGACTTGGAGATTGTTTCACTATGAAGTCTGAATTAAAGTGGAAGCATTTTGCCTTTTGACAGGTGTTATGAGCCTCCTTTAAAAATGAAATATTTGTCCAGATAAAATATTTGTGCTCTGTAATGCGAAATGCACCAAAATCTAGGGCAAAACCGTTTACATAGAAAACCCAACTTGAATATGAAAATGTAAGTTCTCACTAAGGTTGCTCACCGTGTAGCAGAAAAGAAGTGGGGTATGAGAAAAGCAGAAGAACTTCTGGAGAGATGAAGGTGGGGAGGCCAGAGAGAACTGCAAACCCAACAAAATGGTAACCTTAAGTGAATCTTCTACAAATAGCCAATAAAGGCAATTATATAACAAAGCGCTTGCAAGCAGCTGGTCATAGCTCAAGGCATCAGCCAAATGAGGCCAGTCTCCGAATTAACAGGGAAACTCCCTACCATCACACCATCACCCCTTCAGCCTCAGTTTCTCCTGTATCATGGCTTATTGAAGAGCATCCCTGTATCCAAGACTTAGATGGAAAACTGACTTTGCCCTGCTACAGACTTTTTTTCCCTTCCACCTCCCACCTCCTCTCTCTGCACCCAGGGCCAGATTAGAGCCTCAACTCCTTCATATCACCCAGGTTGCATTTAAGTATTTCCAGCTACTGTTCACATTATGTTACTTCCATAAGTAACTTCATATATGTTACTTCCATAAGTGGCTCATCACCCCAGAAGGGCCCAAGCTCTCTGAAGGCGGGACTCCTGTATTCTCCCATCTCCCAGATTCCCATTTCTGGGCGTTAGGAAAGCAGCTTGGACCATGGAGAGAACCCAGATTCCAGAGTCAGGAATAACATGGCTTTGTGCCTAGATCTGCCATTTTCCAGCTCTGCAACTTTCTAGCTCTGTAATTGTGGGAAAGTTGATGCCAGTTGTCACTCTTAAAACTCATAGAATTATTTGGGGGATTAAAGGATGAGCTTGCCAAAGACAGACATCAATACGTTCCCAGGCAACTGTTAACGGGGTTTCAATATTTTGAGATGCTGATGAGCAAGATGCTTTTGCATAGCAGAAAATTCCTACACAGAATGAAGCATACTTTACGATCTCAGGCTTTTGCTAGCATTTCAACACCTCATTTCATTGGCTGGTCCCTACTATGCCATGGGGCAAATACCTTTTCACCCCCATTTTCCTGATAAACAAACAGAGGCTCAGAGAGGTTATTTAGCCTGCCTGCAGCCACACAGGCTGATAAGGGATAAAGGTGCCTCCCAGATGCCAAACTCCTACCATCCAGTGGCCTCTCTGAAGTTCAGAGAACTTTGTAAGTTAACATCTTATCTTCTTACAAGGCTGGTTCCTCATTTAACCAGGGCCTTAGTGACCAAAGTCCCTAAACCATGGCCCAGCTGATCTGATCATTCCAGGTGTCTTAAATGATCAATGTGGACCCGTGTTGGGTCAATTCCGCTGCGGTGATCAGTATTGATCGTCTAGGCTGCTCCATCGATTGGGTCAGCAGGGCTTGTGGGTCTTTAGGGACACCATAGATGTGACACAGTCTGACCCTTCCCAGGGCTCTGTCAGATATTATCACCACTGTCATTAAAACAAGGGAAACTGAGGCACAGGCCGGTGGTCTCATGGCAGATGAATGAATTTACAGGACAAGGAGGTAGTTCTGTTTTTGCAAATTCCAAGCCAATATTTACGACAGTCAAAGATGAGTGACTCAAAGGGTAGGTTGTAGAGGAACTGCTTCCTGGGGCCTGTTGGGATTTTTGGAATGGCTTTCTGTAAAATTCAGTCTCTTTTTGTTGGCTTACAATTTGGTGACCACAGTGACTGTCATTCTAGCACAATCCAGGGCCTAATTATTTCATATTTTCCTTATATGAGGTCTACTTGAAGGGTTCATTCCAGAAAAACAGGTATGAGGAGAGGGGAGAGTCTAATTTAGTCTAGGTAGTTATCTTGCACATTAGTCTATTTTGTGATTATATATATTTTTTTCTGTTTAAACATTTGCTAGACAATATTGTTTATACCATTTTTGATAGTGAAGGGTAGCCCTGAACTCTACTATTTTCTCATTTTATCTCCCATCATGTTGGGGGGATGTGATTGGATGCATGTCGTGTATTTCCCCAATTCTGGTTTCCAACAGGCACAGGAACTGCGAGCGTCCTGCAATCACACACAAAGGTGCTGATGCATTGCTTCTAGCCAGGCTCGAAAGCAGAAGTCCAGCCCGTGTGCTCACGCCCAGGGACCTGGGCTGTGCCTCCCACTGAACATGGGGACCAACAACTTCTGGGACCCCAAAGCCCTTCCTTCTGTGCCAGGGCAGGGAAGAAGCCCATGCTGGGCCAGCTCCTAGGGCTATGAGTTCATGGCAGGAGCTTATGATAGGCAGGCCCTGAGGTCAGCTCGTCTGAGGTCAGAGCCACCCAAGCCTCAGTCACAGAACTGTCCGAAGTCACCAGATTCACCTCAAACCTCCTGTTAATGATTTATGGGAGAGTTTCATCTCAGGGTGGACTGTGGATATCTACTGTCCCTGATTCTCGAGTAGAAAAAGAAGGTCAGGTTTTGAGGACCCGTTTTGTAAACAGACGCTTCGGATGGCAGGAACGGGATTTGAGTGGTGTGCAGAAGTTAGGAAACACTGATAATAACAGAAAAGACAGCAGATTGTACATATGGCATGCTTGTGATGTTCCCAGCACAGTCCTAAGTGCTTTTTCATAAAATAGCCAATTTAGTTCTCAAAACAACCCTGTAATGTAGCTACTGTTATCATCTCCATTTTACAGAGGAGGAAGTTAAGGCATAGAAACGTTAAGTAGCTTGTCCAAGGTCACACAGCTGACAAATGGCAGAGTCTGCCTCTAGTCCAATGCCACTACTTTATGTGGAAGAGTGAAGCTGTCTATGAGGATTGCCCAGCCCAGGAGAAGAATGCAAGTGACTATGATGATGATGACCCTGCTGGCAATCATGTGAGCAGTTAACATCTACTGAGCACTTAGAGTGTGACCAGAGCTAAGCTGATGGCTTTCCCCATAGTATTTCCCGGAAACTGGAGATAGATTTCCTTTCCTTCCCCTCCTTTATCGCACACATCCAATTCATCTTCAAGTCTTATTACATCTCAAAATACCTTGTAAACCACCAGCCTCTCTTCCTCTCTACCAGGAGGCCAAGCGATGCTCTGTGGATCAGGGGCTCACCCTGATAAGTGTATTCTTAAAAACCCACACTAAACCTTACATATTGCAGGCACTCCATACATGTGTGTGGAATGAATGAATGAAGGGCCTGGTTTCCTCATCCATTACAGCCTGTGAGGGTGGTACTGTTGCTGTCTCCGTTTTGCCATGAGAAGCAGAGATTTAGAGTGAGAAAGTGGCCGCGTGCATCACACAGGATTACAAGACAGGACAAGTCAAGCAGATATTTGATGCTTTGGGGCAGTCCTGCATCTGATAGCCTGTCTCATTTCAGGGGAATTTATCATCTTACAAAAGCAGAGGAGGCAGAGACTCCCTTTGCAATACTGGAGCCCCAAAAGGCCAATGTTACCTTCTCCAGCCTCCTTTGGAGCTAGTGGGCACATGACTTGGTCTCAGTCAATTGAACAAGTTACAAGAACCCAGACTTCGAATGTTACCGGTGAAGCCAAAAAATGACAAGAGAGGCTTGCAGAGCTTGGGGTGCCAGTCCTGGAGCCCAGGATCTAATACAAGGCAGGACTTGGGTGGCAGAAAAGCATGCTGTGGTCCCAAATAGTGCAAACGCAGTGGCTGTGAAGCCTGCAGCTACAGAACTGGTCTGACAACGTGATTCTCCCTTCTGCCTTACGTCCCTATTTTGTGAGCCTCATTTTCCAGTTCTCCTGTGCATCCTCCACTGCCCTTTCAGTAAATTCCTCTCCCTGCTTAAATCTTCCAGAGTCGATTTCTATTGCTAGCAACCAGAACCTATCTATTACAGCTCAGGTTCAAAGTGATGTCTTATCCACAGAGCCTCAAATTGTATCCAATTTCTCTATTATCTCTCTGGTGCACCAGGAGGGTCTAAACTCCCCAATCCTAGTGCAGCCCCTCCCCATGACCATTGGAGGTCTCACAGCCTCGTTTCCCATCTGCCTTGCAGACCCTCAGCCATGAGCCACAGAGAATACCAGGGGCATCTCTGAGGAAGGTGCACTCCTCAGTCGCACTCCCCATTAAACCCCAGGGAGGAAAAGCATCCAGCCCTTTGCTCCCTGTCTGTTCCAACAGCAGATGGAGGTTGGAAGTAGGTTGGGACTGGAGCAGCAAGATCTCACCTCTGCAGTCCTGGTGCCCCTGTGCAGAGCACTGGCGGGTGGGTAGTGGATATGCTCGGTAACTGAGCAACTGCAGCTTTGCCGCCCGGTCCTGGTGGGAGCCCTCAAGGGCTTATTCATCACTGAGCCCAAGTAATAGAAACAGTTCACCTGCCCGGGCCGACTCTCCCTTCCCCTGCAGTGCTCCCTGGGACCAGCCCCTGGCCTGTCGGCGTGACCTTGTTTCTTTGGATGTTCTAATACAAGCCGAAATGGATATTAGCTGTAATTAC
The DNA here is from genome assembly GCF_024542745.1 of Macaca thibetana thibetana. Lineage (NCBI taxonomy): Eukaryota > Metazoa > Chordata > Mammalia > Primates > Cercopithecidae > Macaca > Macaca thibetana. Next base: position 22,352,070 of record NC_065597.1, on the reverse strand, counting down.
TCATTCCACACGATTCTGTAGGCCGCTCTTTGTACCAGAGTTGAGAACCTTCATTGTCCACATTGCTTAAATTACTGAACATTGTGCCATCCATTCTGAATTAGTGCTCATTAATGAGCTGGTGGTTCTAGAAACTCCCTATTTATTATTCAGGCGCCAAGTATAATCCAAGCAGCTGCATTGCACCACCACTCATGTGACTTTTGATCTGCTGTGGAAAGAAATTAAAAAACACACACACGCAACTCACGTTTATTAACTTTTTTGTTTTTGTGACCAAAGGTGTAATGGACCCAGCAATAATCATTTAGTCCCTGTTGGTCCCTAGCTTACAAATGGCACTTTTTCTCTGAAACAAAATACGTATGATTGAGAAGGGAGTGTGCTTTTTAGGGTCTGGTTTTCTGGCTTGATGTTTAAGAACCCCCACCACCATTTTTCATCATCTTCATACAGAAAACACCTTTCTTTTTCTCACTCTCACTGGCTTATCTTTTGTTCCTTTTGTCCCCAACTTATGGAATCAAAAAGGCTCGTTCTGGTAGTGAGACCAGACCCACACAAAAGGTAAAACAAAGCAAAAATTAACGGTCAAACTATCAAAAGAGAAGTCAAAATTCTATTTTTTTTTTTTTTAAAAAAAGACGCTGAAATGGGAAGATTAAAAACCAGAGTCCGTATTTCCGTTCTGCATGTTATTACACAGTAATACGATACAGTATCACCCAGCGTCCAAGCGGTATAACTGCATCATTAGCCCGTGTTACAGGATCAGCATTTCTCATTGGAGGGGCTGCTCGCCTGGAAAGGGGGAGGGAGCGATGCTCCCCGGGCTGACATTGATGTCTCTGCAAGGACATTCTGCCAGGGTGTGACAGGTCAAAACCAAATGGATTGCTCCCCAGTGGGCTGGACTCCAGTCACATTGTCAGGTAAACACAGAAATATTCTGTCTTCGCCTGCCAAGCCTTGTCAAGTATCTGTATTTGTTATTGCATCTTCGGTCCCACAAGGTTCCCACCCATATTTCTTTATAGAGGAAATGCAAACCATATGCTTTTGCCTTATTTCCACTGAATGTATCCAAACGCTCTTGGAGCCAGGCATATTCTTTTTCTATTAGTCTTTTGAGCGAAGTGCGTCAACCCTGAACCTCTCTCTCTTTTTTTTCTCCCCACATTTTGACATGACGTAAGTGGATTTGACTTTCTGGTATAAATACAGGAGTCTTTGATAGATCCTAAACATGAAGTGAGTTCTGATGGTCCTAACTTGGCTTTTCTCTGCTTGTTTGTTTTAATAAACATTGGCTTGTGGCAGCAGATAAGTAATATCATGGTCTGATAACCAATTATAGCACTCTTTCTTATGGGTGTGCCTCAGAACCCTTCTCAACACAATACTCCTGACAGTCTATGTGAATTAATAGGCATCATCATTTTCCATGCCAGTGGAAGATGCATTTCTGAAGCCATCAGTAGGCACTGAGTTTGGCCAACAGCCTTTGGAAGAGGGCATATTTCTCCAGGTACCAGAAGCCCTGAGAAACAAAAGTGTGAGACAACACGTTAGGTCAAAGGCAAGAGAGAATCTAGCCTCAGCAGGGAGCATTCTTGAAGAATTGCTGCCTGGGTAATGTTGAGAGCCCCATGTTTCCCAGATTGCACACTCTTTGAAGAAGTAGACGGTGCCTTTAACTTCCCACTGTAATCCCATGCCAGGCTCTGAAGCTATCTTAAGCCCTGCTATTTATCCGCCTGGTGAGGCACAACACTTACTTATTAAAAACATATCTATCATGGTTAATGACTTGATTTTTTTCCTTTAATACAGTACAATGACAGGTGTAAAGGGAAGATGAGAGTCAGATGCTTCTGTAATATGCTTCCAGCTCTAAGATGTCTAGAACATCAGCCTTCCTCCATGGTGCTGGGAGGGGGGACGCCTCCCACCCCCTCTCTCCCAACACACACACACACATACACAGATTACACGCTTGTGTTGGATGGAAAATCGTGCCATTTGCAGTTTCAGATAAAAGCATGTTCGAGTGCATATGGAAGGTACCATTAGAAGCAACTCCGCAGTGCCGAGTAAAATGGGTCATTAGGCTTTTGTTTGTTGGAGAGCGTCTCCCATCTGACAGTGCAGAATGGTACCACTTTTAGCAGCTTATGTTCCCAGTTACATTAAACAGACAAACAGATTGACTATTTTGCATTTCTCATTTGACAACAGCTTGTCTTCATTTGCTGCACACTGGTGGCAATGCTGAAAGCATGGTGGATGACTGTAGCCAAGGTCCTGGTTTTGAATAACAGCAGATGCCAACATTTAACTTCAAAATCAATCAATTCTTTTTCCTGAGCATGGATAAAAGGTCTTCTAGAGCGCCTGCAGGGGGATTTCTGCTGTTTACAGCTGAAAACATAGAAGCCACATTCATTACCAAACTTTCTGCAAGAAATAACAAATGTGGATGTTTTTATGAAAGGAGGTGTTTGGAAGAAGAAGCGTTTTCTGGGAAGGGAGAAGGAGAGTGCTGCCTGCAACCAGGCAACTTGATTTGAAGGTGAACTCTTTGGAGCTTCATTGGTGAAGGCATTGGCCGTATCAGTTGATCTGATTCTGGCACAAAGTATTAATGTGCAGTGGCAGAAAAGAGTCGTTTTCACACTGATCACTTTTCTTGGTAGCCTGTGGCCAGTGGGTTAATTAAAAGCTTTCTCCGAGAGGGAGACAGAGCATTCATTTCTCATTAGAGATTAGGGAGCCAACAGCCTGCTTTAAAGTCAACCAGAACGTAATCCAGTGTCTTTGTGTCTCCAACTCACTGGGCTCAGATTCTGAGGCCCTTTGAGAACGGGGTTCCGAGTCATTCCAAGCAGCGGTCCTTCCAACACGTCACGTGGCTACCGGGCTGGATCCCAGCCCTCACCTGGCACCATTGCTGAGACACCAGGTGTAGGAAGGCGTGTCCTAGTGGCTCTCGACGGATGCAGGTGAGAGTCAGGCCCTCCACGGAAGTCCATCTGGCTGACCTAGGTCATGCCTGTCCATGAGAGGCAGTGATCTTAGTGGTTACAGCCGTCGGGCTTTGGCATAGGACACACCCTTGTGCAGCTCTCAACATTGTGCTCAAAAGGCTGTGAGACCTTGTGAAAGTAACCTAACTTCTCTGAGCCACTTTCCCCACCAGTAACACAGGGATAATAGCATAGTTTCCATTTCACAGGGTCATGATGGGGATTAAATAAGAGCAAGTGTGTAAAGCCCATAGCATCATACCCAGAACACCGTTAAGTGCTCAATGATGGCTACATATGTGTGTGTGTGTGTAAATTTATACACATTTTATCATATATGTGTGCTTTATACACACATACAACGTATGTAATAAAATACATTATATGCATGCCTGTATGTATGTGTCTATATACACACATAGATAACATAATAAAATGCATATAAATTAAATGAATAAATGCATTTAAATGTAAAAAATGTAACTATATGCATAATAACTATGTAAATGCATATAAAACATCCTCACGTAGTCTCATCCCTGCGTCCTAGCCAAGAGTCAGGACTAAGACAGTCTCCCCTTGGCCGCCTCCAGATTCATCATAGAAAGACTCATTCCCTCAAATGGGAGAAAAAAAATGTGCTTCCTTAAGTTGTCTGACAAGAGCATCTACTAATTGAGCTTCTGATTCGTGCACGGAGGCACACTTAAGAGTCCACAGAAGCAGCTTGAAGTGGATATTAGTGTCCAGGAGTGGCCTCACCCAGGGTCTCGCTGGTCAGCAGGCTCGTGGGCATTCAAACCCCAAACCCTTCCCACTGCCCCCTCCTCTCCAGGACTGTGGGGTGTCCTTCATGCAGTTAGGAAAACAAATCAGACGCCTGTGGGCCCCTTCTCCCGAGGACCCGACTTGTTTCTCGTGTAGCGAGCAGCCAGGTTTCCTTTCCTCCCTACCTGGCTGGCTCTTTGTTGAGCCTCCGCTTGGTTTTTCGTTTTGTTTGTGTTTTTTTCAGGGGACCTGTTTTGTGCCTGAGTGTCCCCCGCTTTCCTCTCTTTTATTCCCCTCTCCTCCCCGTTCTGCCCCTCTGCTGTCCTTTGCTTTCTTCTCCTCTTCATGTGTTGATCGAAAACCCAAACGCCAGCATTTTGGTTTGTATAAAAACACGCAGCAGACCCTTTACTTTGTAGTAAATTTTTATCGACATTAATGTAATGGACTTCTGAATAATCTCTCAAAAACAAGAAAAAAAAACTAAACACAAATCATTGCTCTTATCTGCTATATACACACATAGATAACGTATCTGTCCATATAAGTTAAATGACTTTTTTTTTGTCTCTCCAAAAAAGAAAAAAAAAGGAGTTGGGGATTTTTTTGTTTTGTTCTAATTGATTTGGTTTTTATTTTCATAATTTTTAGGAACTTACAAAAACCCTAGTATAATCTTGAGATTTGAGATAAGGGTGTTTGTTTGTTTGAGATGAAGTCTTGCTCTATCACCAGGCTGGAGTGCAGTGGCCGGATCTCCACTCACTGCAACCTCCACCTCCCGGATTCAAGTGATTCTCCTGCCTTAGCCTCCTGAGTAGCTGGGAGTACAGGCATGCACCACCACACCCGGCTAATTTTTATATTTTTAGTAGAGATGGGGTTTCACCATGTTGGCCAAGCTGGTCTCTGTCTCCTGACCTGGTGATCTGCCTGCCTTAGCCTCCCAAAGTGGTAGAATTATAGGCATGAGCCACCAAGCCCGGCAGAGATAAGGGTCTTTTAAGAGTTAAGTCATTAACACACAAATAGCAGTCAATAAACGTTGTTTATTTTTAATTTGTTATTCCATACACCTATCTAGCTTAGAAACAATCATTAGCCATTATGCCTAACATGATAGAAATAGTAACTAACATATATTAATACTTGATCCTCCCATGACCAAGCATTTTTGGAGCATGTGCTTTTAGCCATGAGCTATCCTGGGTGCTGCGGAAGAGACGCCAGGTGGGAGCCATAAGGCAGGCTTCCTACCCTGCACAATCGTCGATGCTCTCGAGTAAGGCATAAGAGGTGGACAAGCCAAGCCCAGTGGACAATGGGTCAGAAAGCCCTGTTTGCCAAGGGTTCAAATTTTTAGGGTGAAAGACAGGGCTCTGGGCCAGAGTGGCTTAGCATAAAGCAAAAGGATAAAGCTTTTTAAATCATCATATTCAACATCAACAAAGGAGAGAGAAAATAAGAAAGGAAGGGAGAGACTGTGGCCATGTGATTGAAACACACTGGCATCCATGTGGAGCCAGGAACGAAAAGTATTGCATTAGAATAGTCAAGATCAAGGTGCCTCTGGGTTGCCATGTCGCCATGCCATGTCGCTGTGCAGGACGCTGGTCTCAGAGGCCCTCCAGGGCCTCACTTTTTATGCCTGGATTGCTCAGAGAAACAAAACTTGTTGAGGGGTGGGGGCAGACCCACCGGAAATAACTGAAAAAAAAATAACCGTCAATTGAGTTTCCCTCTCTTCTTTGACCCCCTCCTTCTCCGGCCACCCGCTTCTCTGCACAGTTTGCGCCCAGGTCTGGCATTTAGGACCTTTTGTTGTCTTAATAGAGACTGAAACCTACTTTGGGCCTGGAGTTTGCTGTTTTAATTCAACAGTGGAAGGTTGTTTTTTTTTTTTTTTTTTTTTTTTTTCCTTTTTCTTTGTTTGTTTTTCTTTTCCATTTTCTTTTTCTAAGCTTGGCGGACAATGCGTTTGCAGAGCAGAAGCTGTGAGCTAGGCGTTCCTGGGATCCTGAACAAAACCCGCATTAATGGGAGGTGGGATTTCCTGATCACAGCTTTTAGCCAAAGGGCAAAGGTCGCCCATTAACCAGCATCCAGTCTAAACAGGGCTGTATAAAATGACAGGGAGAGGAGGGAGAAAAGGGCGGAAAAAAGTCAAATATTTGCTCTTCATTCTCAAGTTAGCAGTTGGGGCTTGTTGCCGCCGAGCCCCGGTGCCCATCAGCACCACATGGTGCCCAAAGAAGGATTCCCTGGAAGGGGCCACTGCACCAGGAGCGAGCATTGGTGGGCCAGGCGCTCAGGGACCAGGGAGGATCGGCCCCCCACACAATGCTTCCCAACCCTCCTTATAGCCCTGGAGGCCTGTCTGCCAGAACTTGCTGGGCGATGGTACAGTTTCCATTTGCTCCCCTGCCTAAAACCTCTGAGGGACCACTGGAAGCCCTCCAAAGCCTGCAAGGCCCTGCCAGGTGTGTGCACCAGCTTCTGTCACAACCGCTTTCCCCGGGCTTCACCCAAGTTCAGCCCCCAAGACCTTCTGCTTCCTGTATTATGCCCAGCTCCATGCCACCTCATGGCCTTGGCACTTGCTCTTTCCCATGACAAGCGAGTTCTTCCCTGGGTCTTTGCATGCTGGCTTCTGCTTCGTGCCCACTCTCCTGCATTTCTTACCACTGCTTCCTAGCCTGGATGGAAGAGAGGCCCGGCATTGGCACCCTTCAACCTTCAGCTAGGAATGACCCTCCTCTTCCCCTCCCCAGTTGGAGCTGGCTGTCAAGGGAAATATATGGTTGTTATATTCCTCAGATTGGCCAAGAGAGCTTGCCGGATCTGTATCCCAGCATGACACAAATGCAATCCCCAGGGAAGAAAGTGCTTGACCATTCAAGCCTTGCAAACAAGAGGTGCCTCTGTAAAACTTAGGGCAGACAGGAGCGGAGCACACACACCTGTTTTGCACAGGCAGGTTGATTCCTAGTAACTGAGGAGGGCTGCTCCTTTCCCCACATTTACTAACCAGAGATGCCACATCTCCTTTCCTGGGGACGCAAGTCTCCATGGGCAGAGAGAGGCTGGAATGTTATGCAAACACAGGGCTTCTCAAGTTCCACCTGAGCCGGCTTCGTCTGTGCGCTGCCTTGCAGGGGCACCCGGCCCTTGGTTTAATACTCCACTGTCATTGCCTTGACATTCTTAATAATTTCCAACAAGTAGCCCTACATTTTCATTCCGCACTGGACCCTGCTAATTATGTAGCTGGTCATGACCTCAGCAGCACATTAGATCACCTGTGAAGGTTTTTACAAATATTAACTCCTGGGTCCTATCCAAGACATTGGGATTTAATTGGGTGGGGCTGCCCAGGTGACTCAATTGTGCAGCCTGGGTGTGGGCGCTCTGCTGTGTGGAACAACCCTATAGATGGAAGGAAATTGGAGGTTGTGGAACCCATGTTGTCCCCACCACTCCCTCACATAGAGAAGCCAATGGCACACAGCCCCACATTTCCACAGAACTCCATGTGTACCTGTAATAGCACTGAGACCACTGTATTATCATAACGTGGAGAATGAGAATGGTAGTGTTCATTGGGTGCTCACTGTGGGCCAGACACTCTGCTGAGTACTTTTCTATATCATCGCACTGGATTCTCACCAAATCTATAAGGAGAGTCCTGATCTTCTCCATTTATAGCTGGGGAAGCTGAAGTTCTAAGCAGTTCAGTCATTAGCCCAAAGAACCACAACTACCAAGTATGGTCAACTTGGGATGCTACTTCCTTGTTCACAGTCTGACTTTCTTACAAAATGGTGCCATCCTCCAAGGCATGGGCAATTCCTTATCCATCCCTGTTTTCCCAGCATCATGCCTTGCCCACAGTCCCAGTAGATAGTCATTAAATGCTGAATCAATTCTTCAATGAAAGCCTTTGCCGCCGTTTTGCTATTTTCTCTGGGTGGAAAGCTTTACATTGCCTTCAGTGCTTTCAAGAGTAATTGCCAAGAAAAACCCCTCCAAAGTAATTTTTCATGTGGTCTCATTGGTTCCCTTTTGCTACCCCATAATATTATGATGGCTTTGCGCTAAATGATGGAGCAGGACCTTATAACACGATGTTAACATGATCCAGACTGCATCCTCGCAAATATTATCGTGGAAAAGTGACTGGTTGGGAGTAAGAAGTGACTGTTTAAAAGCAGGGCCCTCAGGCAGACACAAGGGATGTCGCCATGGAGCAGCAAAGACACTGTGCAAAATGTATGCTCCCTGCCATTGAGGAACACATTTAATCCATAGAGGAATTTTGCTTTTTCCAGAAAAGCAAAATTTTGTGCCTGGGCAGAGGAAAGTCCACCCACCAGGGCACTGAGAGCAAACGAACGACAAGCTCAGAAAAACACACGAGGGAAAACTAAACTTCCTCGGTGGCCTTGAACTGCAGAGGGTAATGCTAAGCGGTCTGGAAGAGGAAATAGACAGCGTGTTTCCCATTCATCTCTAAGTTTGTTGGGCAGGGCCAGCTCTGGGGCCTGAGGTTTCTGTTTCCCTTAACCCTAGGGCAGGTGAGGAACTAGATCAAGACTCTAATGTGGTCAGAAGACTTAAAGATTCGGGAAGTAAAAAAAAAAAAAAAATTATAAAACTTTGAAACACAGAGTAAATATACTGTAACTAGGAAGCTGCCAAAATGCCTATTTATGAAACTGACTTTTTTCTTTTTTTAAAAAATTTTATTTTATTTGAGTTCCAGGATACCTGTGCAGTAGGTGCAGGTTTGTCACGTAAGTAAACACGTGCCATGGTAGTTTGCTGCACTTAACCAGTCACCTAGGTACTACACCCCGCATGCATTAGCTATCTATCCCGATGCTCTCCCTACACCCCGCGCCCCGACAGGCCCCAGTGTGTGTTGTTCCCCTCTCTGTATCTGTGTGTTCTCATTGTTCAGAGCTGATTTTTTAAAAAAGATTAATCCTTCCAACCTGTATAGGTCTTTTAAGCTTTCACTATGTCCTTAGACTCTTCCTGAACAGATCTGTAAAATTAACTTTATTTATTAGGTACTTGCTTTGCATATAATAACTTATTTAGTCCCATAGTGGTCTATGAGGAAGAATTTACTGTAATCCCATTTTACAGATAAGGCTAAGAAAGATCAAGTTCGATGATGCTGGGATCAGCTCTCGACTTTCTTTTCCCATTCCACAGCCATCAGCCCACATGGAGGGCTGATTCAGCCAGTGTGGGGGAGACAGCCCCAACCATGGCTGTCTTAAGGTGGGTCTTGCTTACAGACCACAGGAGGTGAGGTACTGACTTTAGGAAGGCCCAGAGCAAAGAGCATGACAGCAGAATGCAGACATTGCTGCTGCTTATCCAGAATGCCTTAGGCAAGGAACACTGCTTCAGTTTCTCATGTGTGAAATGGGAGTGCCAACAGCCCCCACCTTAGGAGCCACTGGGAGAATTAAAACAGGGAGAAGGTCTTGTGGACCACCTAGCACTGTGCCTGACACACAGGAAGCCCCCAGTAAGGGTCTCTGCCACTGCCCAGTGGGAGACCCTGCTTTGTGACACCTTCTCCAACGAGAATATGTCTTAGGGCCCATTTGCATTACACTCGGCCCAGTTAAATCAACAAATTTAGCCTAAAACCTGCCTAATGACATAATTAAGTTCAGCCTAAAGGTTTTTCTGTACATCGTGAACTATAACAAGTGGAGTTGTAAACAGACTATAGCCCACACATTTGCCAGTCACTGAGTTTTGGCCATCCAAGTGTGCCAACTGTTCAAACCATGTTCATATAAGGCAAACACTGAGCTGTAACCAATCTAGCTGTCTCTGTACCTCGCTTCCATTTTCTGCACGTCACTTTCCTTTTTCTCCCCATAAATCTTCTTCCACCACGTGGCTGTGCTGAAGTTTCTGAACCTGGCTCAGACAGCCGCCCAATTTGTGACTCGTTCATTGCTCCATTAAACTCCTTTAAATCTAATTTGGCTGAAATTTTTCTTTTATCATTCCCCTGGTGTGTAAACAGCTCCAAAGTCTGGTTGAAAACACAGCAAGGAGTGTGGGCTGAAGTTCTTGAGGACCTCAATAGCTTCAAATATCTAGCCCAGTGATTTTATTTGTCTTATTTCTAGACAGCCACCCCCCCAAAAAAAAGTATATTTAGAGAGAATTACTTTTGCTGCATTGGCTTCTAGCATTATTAACAACCTTTTTCTTGTAACTTGCTCTAGAGGGAAGTAGACTGTTTTCAAGGGGGGAACGATGCCTGTCTTTGCAGAACTGTGGCAACTGATGAAAACATGAGAAACCCTCCTTCTTTGTTCCTTGTTCCATGTCTGGAATGCCAGCTGAACAGTTCAGCTGATTTTTTAAAGCTGAGTTGATGCCATGCTGTTGTAGTTTGGTTGTGGTTTAATCCTGTACTCGGTTGGAGCTGCTCAGTGCTGGATAGAGAGTTGGCCCCGTGCAACCGGTGTAGACTTTGGAACTAGATAAACCTGCATTTGACTCCTCCTTCTCCCACTATCTAGCATGATAGTGGTGAGTTCCTTAAGCTCTCTGAGGCTAATTTCCTCTGTAAACTATTAAGAATATTTACCTAAAAGCATTTAAGTCAGGGATCAAATAAGATACTACTTCCTGATAATAGTACACCTACCTAAATAGTTCCCAGGGATTACAATAAGGTAACAATTAATTCCAAGACAGCTTCAAATTCTATCAGTGGCATGAACTAGGGAGCATCTGAGCCAGCTTCCCACCTTGTCAGTTGGAGACAATGACTGACCCAAGGTAGCCCACACTCACTCTTGATCACACGTAGTCAAGAACTTGTCCTGCAGGAGAGGAACTACAAAGAAGCCCTATTGATCAAAGAAACAGTCTTTTATAGACAGTTTAACTCTAATGGCAGTGATTGTCATAGTTCCCCAATTCTATTCTTTGCTCAAGGAAAAAGACACATATACAAGATTCTAAGAGGAAAGATATCAAGAAAAGTTCATGCAAAGGATTGCATGACTCAGGAGCTCTTGATGTTCAAAGAATGACCCTGACATTATCTCCAAAGAAGCTGAAATGTTGCTTTGTCCCTAAATTCAAGTCCCTTCAGAATTACCTAAGAACACTCGTGCAGAAGGTTCAGTAGATTACCAGGTAGATTGTGATGGAATCTCAATTACCCTGGGGTCCACTACCTCTTGCACAATCGTGGTATCTTACCTTATTACAGAAAATCTGTGGGGAAGATCTCTCCACTGGGCCCCATCCAGGCAGTGACCTACCAGCTGTGGAGGACATGGGACTGAAATTGTCTGATCACATTCTCAGATAGAGACAAAGTCTGCTTTTCCTCTCTCTCTCTCTCTCTCTTTTTTTCTCTCTCTTTTTTCATTTAGAAGCCAGTGAGATATTATAGACTGGCATAGGAAAAGGTGGTTCTTGTTTCTAGCATGCAACAGTGGGATGCTCTGATAAAGTTGCCTTTCCCCTTCGCAGACACACTACTATGCACAATTTCTACTAGGTGAACACCAATCAAGACTAGTACAAGAGTTGGGAGAAAAAGAGTGGTCATGTGAGTCCTGGAACAGCAGGCCAGGGTGCAAAGAATGTAGGTTGTGGGGTCTGACCTCACTGAGCCATTTCCTAGCTCTGTGATGTGGGTGTCTAACATCACTCATTTGACAAATGCTAATCATTGCATATATCTCCAATTTTCTTGTAAGGAAAAAGCAGTATATTACATACTATGTGAAAAAAAATGTAATGTATAGAAAATGTGTATTACATAATAGGCATTTTTTAAAATTAGAATTTAATTTCATTTTCTCCTCTCTGTTTCCAGAAAATAATTCCATTTGTTTCAAGAATATTTGTAGAACTGACTTTGCCCATGTGCGTGAGACCCCTGAATCCACCCTCTGTAGACTGTGTTTTGGGTACTGCTATTGGTTGGAGTCTTACTGGGATGGCTCAGCATCAGGCCTGGGACACCCCAGGAGTTGGTATTGTTACCAGAAAGGAATCCTGATCCAGACCCCAAGACAGGGTTCTTGGACCTCACGCAAGAAAATTCAGGGCCAGTCCATAGGGTAAAGTGAAAGCAAGTTTATTAAGAAAGTAAAGGAATAAAAGAAAGGCTACTCCACAGGCAAAGCAGTGGCATGGGCTACTCAATTGAGTATATTTATAGTTATTTCTTGATTATATGCTAAACAAGGAGTAGACTATTCATGAGTTTTCCAGCAAAGGGGTGGGCAACTCCCGGAACTGAGGGTTCCTACCCTTTTAGACCATTATAGGGTAACTTTCTGATGTTGCCACGGCATTTGTAAATTGCCATGGTGCTGGTGGGAGTGTCTTTTAGCGTGCTACTACATTATAATTGGCATATAATGAGCAGTGAGGACGACCAGAGGTTACTGTCATCACCATCTTGGTTTTGATGGGTTTTGGCTGGCTTCTTTACTGCCTCTTGTTTTATCAGCAAGGTCTTTGTATCCTGTATCTTGTGCTAACCTCATATCTCATCATGTGACTTAGAATGCCTAACCTCCTGGGAATGCAGCCCCACAGGTCTCAACCTCATCGTACCGAGCCCCTATTCAAGATGGAGTTGCTTTGGTTCAAATGCCTCTGACTATATTGGTCATACATACTTCTGAGTTCTTTCTCTCTACCTGTGTGGGTTTCCTAGGACAGCCACAACAAAGTACCACAACTGAGTGACTTACAACAGAAATTTACTGTCTCACAGTTCTAGAGGCCAGAAGTTGAATAGCAAGGTGTTGGCAGGGCCATCCTCCCTCTGCAGGCTCTCAACGGAGAATTTCCTTGCCTCTAACTAGCTTCTGGTGGTTGCCATCAGTTTACTGGCTTGCAGCTACATCACCCTAATCTCTGCTTATATCATTACATGGCCTTTTCCCTGTACGTCTGTGTGTAATCACTGGATTTAGGGCTAACCCTAATCTAGTATATGTCTTCTTCCTAACTTGATCACATCAGCAAAGACACTATTTCCAAATAAGATCACATGAACAGGTGCCAGTGGTTATGACTTCAACATGTCTTCTTAGAAATGCGATTCAACCCACAATATTCCCTATAGCTTCTGCTGGAAAACCTTGTCCCAGTATCTTCTTTTTAAGGATGAGAATGTTCTAGGGTACATATACCTTTAAGATGTCATCTTTCCTATTCTAAGCCTCAGTTTCCTCATCTGTTTGAAAGAGGGATGATGCCACTTGCTGAATGGAGCCAGGCCCTACTGTTGTACCCTCATGAGAACCATCCCGTTCTCTGCAGTGACCCACACATCACACCTGCAATCTGCTATGCAAGGTGAGCCTCCCCCAGGAGAGGTGATGCCCTGTGACGGCTGGGACCACCACCTCTTGTTCCCATTGTAAACCTAATTTCTAGCTCAGTCCCTACCATCTAGTATGTACTCAATATATACTTTTGAATGAATAAATAATATATCTAATATAATATATCTAAAGCTTTTAGCGCCATATTTGGCCCACCAGAGGCACCCAAAGACTGATGGCTATCTGGTCAGTCATTTGTATGACACAACTTTTACTGTGTTTCTCCCTGCATAGGTCAGAGTAGAGTCTGGAAAACAGAACTCACCCCCAGATAGGTTCAGAGGAGGAAACTTAATATGAGCAACTCGTTACAAAGGTCTTAGGAGTGCTAAACAGGAAAAAAGGAAAAGGTAAGGAGGCTCAGAAACATGGAAATTCAGGAAGCCACTACCTCCTGGAGAGCGTCTTGCTTTAGAGCCAGAGCCCGAAAGCCTGAGCTCCGCACAAAGGAGAAGTGGCTGTATAATGGAAACTGGAACCAACCAGGTGACATGACACCTGAAGGAGAGGAGAGAAGCTCCCTGGCTTCTCCCTTCCTCTCACCCCACCTCCCACCAGCACCTCCCATGGTCCACACCTATCAGGAAGCCAGTTGGCAAAGGATTTGGGGAAGCCAGGAAATGTCATTCCCAGTGGTCACCTCCCTGCCCTCCACTCCTATGCTCTGTAGGAGAGGGAAGAGAGCTTGGAGCAGACCAGCAGATGACCGCCCCATTTCCTAAATGCAGGGACTTCCACAAGCAGGGCTTCTGTGATTTGTAATGGGTCCTATGGGCGATGTGGAAAAAAGGAGTCTCTGCATAGATCTGACTACACTCGAGCATTCGTAATGGGGCAATCAGTGTTTCTTCCCCATGGTCCTCGATTGTCATTGTGAATAAGCATCACATCTCAGAGGAAGCACGTAAAATTCGGATTTCCAGACCCTATCCACAGAAAGTCTGGCTGAGACCATTTTGGGGGTAGAGATTGGGAATCTGTATTTTTAACAGAGGCTGCTTTCTCATGGAGGACCAGCCTCAGTGACTCTAATGCAGTTGATTCAAGGTCAATAATTTGAGAAACACCAAATTCGCCCTGGAAGTTGGACGGTATTCTAGATTCCAAAGGAAACAATGAGGCATCGTTGGAAGCTGTTGCACGGAACAAAGCACACCTATTTTATGTATGAGACCAACAGGATGATCTGCTCCATGTAGCCAACGCCCCAGCCCAAATCTTGTGACGTTTACTCTGTTTTACTCTGGATTAGATAACGTACACACATGTGTAGCACGGCGAAGCACTGCAAAGCACACAGGCTCTTGGGACAGCTGTGCCTGGATTAAAACTCAGTTCCCCGTGATTAAACTCTCTCTAAAAAGACGATTCTGACTCTCAGACCTCTGTTACCTTTTTGAACCCAAAGGGTATTCAGAAAGAAAAGGCTTCTCCATCTTGGGCACTGACTCAGTGACCCATGTAACTAGTCCTGGGGAAAGATAATTGGCAACAGAGCCCATATGGTTTATGGGAAATTAATATGAAAAGCCTGGCTATATCTCTCATCAGATAAAAGTCGGGTATCGTCGGCATCCTCTGCCCTCTGTTCTAAGTCTCCCAGGAGACAACGCTTTTATCTGATTGGAAGTAGCTTCCCTCCCATGGAGTTTTGGACTTGGGATTTTACGAAGATAAACAGGCTGGGCACAGTGGCTCACGCCTGTAATCCCAGCACTTTGGGAGGCCGAGGTGGACGGATCATGAGGTCAAGAGATAGAGACCAGTGCTTAACCAACACGGTGAAACCCCGTCTCTACTAAAAATACAAAATTTAGTTGGGCGCAGTGGCAGGTGCCTGTATTCCCAACTATTGAGGAGGCTGAGGCAGGAGAATCGCTTGAATCTGGGAGGCAGTCGTTGCAGTGACCTGGGATCGCGCCATGCCACTGCATTCCAGCCTGGCGACAGAGCCAGACTCCATCTCACAAAAGATATACAAACAAGCATCCTGCCTTTTATTCATCCCTGAGGAGGCAGCCTGCCTAAGAGAGCAAACTTAGGACTCTGGGCACTTGGAGTGCATCCCTCCCTCTGTTTTCTCATGAGTTGTGACACCTTGGAAGAATGATTGGACTTCTCTAAGCCACAGTTTCCACATCCCTAAAATGGGCAACAAATGCCCCATTCAGGCTACTTTGCAAAGCTGTCATGATAACTATGGCCACAGTGGAGGGTCTTGTCTGATGGTCACAGCCATGACACACTCATCCACCCCGTAGTATAAGGCACAGGTACCAGAATAGCCTAGAAGCCTAGAAATGTTCTGTGAATTAATCAAGTACTCTCAGTTTCTCCTCCCAAATCCAAAAACCTGCTTCCTCTGCCTTCTCTCATGGTGGGTAGCCAAACAGTCCCCCAGGTGAGACATCCAGATGTCACTCTTCACAAAGCCATCTTTTACCCAATGCCTTATCCAGGCCTTCCCTGAGACCCACCAATTTAACCTCATAATGATTTCCCCCATCTCCTCTCTGTCTCCCACCATCCCAGGGACACTGCTTTTGCCTGCCCCAGTCTCCCATCACCTCCTCTCTGGGCTTCCGGCACTCTGCTGCCAGAGTGCGTTTGAAACACCAGTCACACCGTGCCACTCCTTGCTTGAAATTCCTAGTGCTTCTCCACAATCTTGAGAATCGAGTGACATTTTCTTAGCTTGGAATACAAGTCCTTGCATGGCCTCGTACTTCACTAAGACCAAACCACTTAGAGATCTGAGCAGGTATCTTTGCTTCTCTGTCTCCTTTTAACAAACAAACAGGCTGGGTGCGGTGGCTCACGCCTGTAATCCCAGCACTTTGGGAGGTCGAGGCGGGTAGATCACCTGAGGTCAGGAGTTTAAGACCAGCCTGAGCAACCCCGTCTCTACTAAAAATACAAAAATTAGCTGGGCATGATGTTAGATGCCTGTGATCCCAGCTACTCAGGAGGCCGAGGCAGGAGAATCTCTTGAACCCAGGAGGAGGAGGTTGCAGCGAGCTGAGATGGCACCACAACACTCCAGCCTGAGTGACAGAGCGAGACCCTATCTCAAAAAACAAACAAACAAACAACACACTGCTTATTCTCTTCCACCTGGAATGTCCTTTCTTTCCTCATCTTTACCTAATTCACTCACCTGTAAGATTCCACTACTCAGTCAATAAGCTTGTTATCTATTTCTGTATAACAACACCTTCCCAAAACTTAATGGTTTAAAATAATTGATTATTATTGTATCTCAAAATTTCACATGTCAGGAATATACACAGGGTTCAGCAGAGGTGACTTGGCTTTGCTCAGTGATGTGTGGAGCTAAACTGTGATGACTCCAAGGGCTGGGGGCTGAAGAGGCAGCTCACTATCTGTCCACATGGCCTCCCCACGTAGCAGCTTGGGCCTCCTCACAGCATGGCAGCCTCGGGATTCTTATGTAACCAGCTTAGGATGTAGCAACTCAGGTCTCCAAGCGAAAGGAAATAGAAACTGCCTTGAAATATCAGAAAGGGCAATGGTGCGACTTTCACTGTACACTATTAGTCAAAGCAGGTCAGCCTAGGCTCAAGGGGAGGAGATACACACCCCATCTCTTGATGGCAGAAGCATCAAAGAATTGTGAGCATCATTAATCCATCACTGTCATCATCTCCTTGAGGAAGCCTGGAGTCCACTTCTCCCTTTCTTCCCCTTCGCCTTCTCTCTGCCCTCCCTCCAATGCCTTCCTCTCTGTTTTCTGATAAAAACAGAGTAAATACAAGCAGGGAAAATATCCCTAAGGAACTGGGAGTGGTTTTGTTAAATAAAGGGTGCTCAAGCTCACTGGTGTGGCACATGTTGTTTGGCACATAATGGGTTCTCAATAAATCAGAGCTACGATGAGGAGGGTTAGCTAGCGTTATTAAAATTAAAATGTGCCTTGTCTGTTCGGTGACTGCCTAGCACGGAGAAGCTAACCCATAGGAGGTTTTCCCAAGGTGATGAATAAATGAATGAGTGAGTCAATGAAAGAATGAGTGAATGAATGAATGAGTAAATAAATGAATGAGTGAATGAACGAATGAGTAAATGAATGAATGAATGAATGAGTGAATAAATGAATGAGTAAATGAATGAGTGAATGAAAGAATGAGTGAATGAATGAATGAGCAAATAAAGGGCTCAACAAACAAGTGGATGTTTCTGCACGCAGTCTGATTCCTGACGCTAAGGGATCCAGGCAAACCGAAAAATAACATCTGATTTCCGGCCTGCATAGACATTCCAGCTTTAATTACACGTGGGTCATGGCAGGACTCGGGGTTTGGGGGTTTGGGGGAAAACACTTGGCCTCCTGCCACAACCCTCACAATAGAGTAAGGTCTTTACCGCCAGCTGCTGGTCCTCAAGCTTCCAGTGTGGATTCACATCAGCTGTGCTTCCCCCACCAGCCCCCGCCTCACCGGGAAGGGGCTGGTTTGCAGAATGAGACCCTCTCAAGGCCGAGGGCCCGGGAGTGCTTCCTCTCTGCCCCTAGCTGAACAGCAGCTGGGCTGGGAGCGTGGCAGGTGTCTAACAGCCTGCCGCAATCCTGCATAACAGGAAGTGAAAGAGAACACCATATCCAATTGAAACTGCAGTGGAATATGGGCTGCAATGCTTAATTAACCACCCTCAGTCATTTCACAGATTTCTGTTGTTGCTGAAGGAAAAAAAAAAAAAAAAAAAAGGAAGGCAGAGTACGTGGAGGACAACAAAGCTGATTCTGGAATGTTCGTTTGTGTTCATGCTCCCTGCTCCCACAGTCAGCAGCCTGCTGACATAATGCAAAGGGGACGCTCACTTCTGGCTTGGGTTTTTAATGGGTTTCCAAAGGGTTTCTTTTTGTTTGTTTGTTGTTGGTTGGTTTTTTGCCAGAGAGTCAGGTCTGTGCCATACTCCAAGAACTCGTCGATGCGTTTGTATGGGAGGAGAAGGGGGAAGAGGCGTGTTGAGTGCATTTGTGCAGTTGTGTCTATGCGAGGGTGTTTGTGCAGAGGCACACAAAGATGTGTCCTGGGTTGTGTGGGAGCCTGTGGATACGGCCATGTGAGAACGAGTGGGCGTGTGGGATTTACCTGTGTATGGGGTGTTTCACCTGTTAAAGATGCATGGGAATGTCTGTGGGTAGCTGAGAACAAGTTCTGTATCTATGTGGGGCACCAGTACGTATGCCTGGATAGATATTTCAATAGATGTGTCTTTGCCTATGTTGGAAAAAAGCGAATGGAAGAAGTATTATCGTTCAAGTGTGTGTTGCACACACACATGTGCATGCAAGGAGAATGGTGTGGCAAATAAATTTGTGAGTGAAGATGAGAAACAGTGTACTGCCAAATGTATCAAGAACCCACTAAGTAGTTGGCCGTGAATTTATGCTATGAAACTATCTGCTACTTGATGGTGGGGCCATCTTTTCAATACCAGGTGACCTCAGCTTCCTTCTCTAGCAGAGGATAGTAGAGAGGACTTTTCCCAGAAGGTTCCATAGTTTCTGTAGGCTTCACTTTGCATCATCACCTTGTTTTCCAAACCAAACTTGCCTGTTCACCTAGATAGACTTTCTGGGGAGGGTCTTTGGAATGCTGTAAAATCTAAAGGATTTTAAAACATCAAAAAAGTATTAAAAAAAAAAAAAAACCTACTACTTATTAAAGACTGACTAGTTGGCCCATGTCACCCCAGATGCCTGGCAATATTGACCTTATGTGATCTCTCAGTAACCTTACTGGGTAGGAACTGCTATCATTTCCTCTGTAAACTGAAGTAGCCAGTGGGAGGTAGGGCCAGGGTTTAAACACACACTGTTGAGCTTAGAACCCAAACTCTACTGAATCATTGTCCCTAAATAGGGGGGCAGAGATGGCGCCCCTTTGGCTCAGCCAGTTGTACAGTGGGAATTATTTGCCACATTGCCCTTAGGAACAGCAGTCCCTTCTGCGAGCGTCAGAACTGCTCCTGGAAAGAATGTCAGTGCGTACCTCAGTGTGTGCTCGTTACTTTGGGGAGGTCACCTCCCACATTCCTGCAGGACGTCGGTGCCCTCATTTGGTGATGAGTCCTGCAGTGCCCTCCGGCCTTGCAGAACCCAGCTCCTGAGCAGCACACTTTCAGGATTTCAGGGTGGTTTCTGAGTAGTGGATCCCCACCCCTGGAGGCCACCAGAATCACCACAGTAAACTTCCTACAAAAGCAACATCCAGAGTCCCACTCCCAGAAGTTCAGATTCAGTGCCTCTAGAAAGGAGTCAGGAGCTTGCATTTTGCACAAGGCTCCCCCGCTCCCCACACCTAGGGGAATCTTATGTAGTGTCCAAGCACCAAATTTTCAGAAAAACTGCTGTCCCTATTTTCCAGCTGTACAGCTTAGGCATTCTCGTCCCTACACCTAAAGGAACTATCAAGAAGGAAGCCGTAATTCTAGGTCCGAGGCCACTCATGGCTAAACAGTGCCCAGAATGGATCTAAAGAAAGGCGGGCCACTATATTTTTTCCAAAGTCCAGTCTGCCCTGACAGGCAGTATTTCTTTAAAAGCTGTGGGGAGAGGGGCAGACAAATGCCCATGTGAAGCCAGGCATCCCTCAAGGAATTTAAATGGGTCAGAAACTCTTAAAGAATTTAAATGAGCATGAAATAGGTATGGAAGGTTTTCTGGGCCAATATGCAAGCCAAATAGTAAATAACTATTTTCAGCCCTGAGTTTGGTTGGCAAATTTGCATATACATGTGATGCCGTACGTTTCTATTTTTACCATGTAAATCTGCAATCTGTAAAGAGAGCCGCGTGCCTTCGTGGAAATCCAGGCTCGGACTGTTGGCTGGGGGAGAGCTGATTTTCAGTCTGGCTGGACCCAGAGTTCTGTATTTTTAACGAGTCCAGGTGAGAGCTGACAGATGAGCAGATAAGAGGCAGGGTGCATACTTGCAGTTTGTTCTCAGGTTGAGCCCTTGTAGTGCCAAGATTTCCCCCAAAGTGATGTGTTCGTGCCTGAAAAACGGAAGTTAAAGTGGAAAGTTTGACATTTTCCTGTGACACCAGCCCTGCACGGTTTGAAACAACTTCCCAACCTTTCTTAAAAAGCCACCCTCGTTTTATGACTAACATTATTATTATTATTGCTGATTATATCATTGGGATTACTATGATGATGGTCAAAGTGAGAGAAAAGCATTGGCAGACGTCTGCAGAACTAGAAATACCTCTGCTTTCTCTCTTGGTGCCCTTTTATGTTAGGCATCTACAATGAGCTGGATGTAAAGGTTTTGGGTAAATTTTTTGATGCCTTACTTAGGCCCAGCGTATAGTTGCCACTTCCGTATTTTGTAATTGCCCAGTAGAACCCTTTAAGGGGTGATGTTGCCGAGTGAACGGGGCATTTGCCTTTGGATGGTGTGGAAGTAGTACCCGTCCTTCACCTCTTCTTGCTGCAAGAATGCATATGGCGGAAAGAAGGAAGTGCAACATACCAAAGGAAGTTCTGCTGGGGTGGAAGGCAGATGGAGGTGATTTGCCATGGCTTGTTTGCTTTAAGCTCCTGGGCACAAAGCTTGCTGAAGGGTCACTGGTGTTCTGCTAAATCGCCACTTAATACCAGCAGTTTCTAGCACAAATATCAGGAGATTAACTTTATGAAAATACCTTGTAGTTGAGGAGCATGGTAAGTGTAAATTTGTGCTCAAAGGATCCTTGCTCTGCCATCACTACTATGGGACTTTTTTTTTGTGAGGAGGAGATGCAGGGGGTAGATTATGGTTTCACTTAAATGGAAGGTGAGTGAAGCAACAGAGCTCCCCAGCTACCCCGTGCAGGAGAGACCGGCACGTCTATTTGAGGACAGGCCAAGCAGCTTGGTGAAAGTTCAAGTACGTCTGCCCAAGGTCTCTAGAGGTAGTGCAAGTGCCAAAGCAGCCTGCAGGTTCCGTGCGGCCTCTGCTTGGTTCTCAGATACTTTCATTTTCAGAATATTAGTTCCTTTGTCAGAGATAACCCAGAGCCTGTAATGATTGCTGAGCAATTGGTTATGGTGATACTACCATATTTGGACAATTTTCAGAAACTACCTAAGATTTTTGTGATAGCTTCAAAGACTTGCAAAATGTTTCTTAAGAGATATTTTTAACAGTTTTTTTAAAAGTTTGTGATTCCCTTTCTTTCGGTCATCAGGAAAGCAAACAGGTGACCTAAAGGCGATGGATGTAGAATTTGGGACTATAAATTAAGCGTTTGGGGGTCTTTTTAAAATACAACAATGTATGCTTACACTGCTCTAGAATAAGGAGAATTTTTTTTTACCAACTTTAAAAAGCTCTTAAAAAGAATATATCACAAATTCTGGCCCCAAGTGTAAACTTTCTGGAATGTACTTATTGTGAACTGGGAGGAAGTTTCATATGTCTAATGTAACACGGCATGCTTTTCTAGAAAGATGGTTTTCTTTGTTCATCATTGAGTTTAAAAATTATCATCTTACACAAACCCTATCCATTCATCCATCCACCCATCCATCCATCCATCCATCCATCCATCCATCCATCCATCCATCTGTCTATCCACTCACACCTTAAACATATAAAGGATATTCACAATGCCTGGTACCATGCTGGTTGCAGTCACCAGAGATACAAAGATGAATCAGAAACATTCCCTATTCCCCACCCTCAAGGAGCTCAGAATCTGGTACAATAGACCCTTGTCAGGCACAGGTTTGACATTTGTGGTTTTGACTATTTGTGAGTAATGCAAAGCTTTGTGACTTCCTAATTTGTCATTTTTGCTGCTTCATGGGTTTGAAACATGCCTTCAATGAAACTCATAAGCAAGAAGGACCCTTTGGATTAATGAATGGGTTTAGCTGACAGCCCACGGTCCACCCTGAGACCAGCTTTGTATTTCTGAACCCAAAATCATTCTCCTCAGGGGATAAAATACTGTTCAGGGACTATATTAAACCCCCAAATGAAACCACCTGCAAATGCTATTGATTAAACTAAAGAGAAAGTAAAGAGATCTACTTACAATTTTGATGGGAGAGATCATATGACAAACTGATACTCAGTAATTTGAGAATTTGCACCTTGCTCATCTCAAAGGTCTTCTTTGGCCAAACAGAGTTGAGTTCATTCTGTTACCTTAGTCTTTGGGGAAGTGGTGACTTTGGGGCCAGTTACAAATATTCCTGAGACTCCAAGTTGCAGGACTTCTGTCACTTAAGGATTCAGGTCACCTTAAAGATTCAGGCTCCCACCCTTTGGCGATACCATTAATATTTTGCTTTTAGAGGAGAGATACCCTAGCACCCACATCACTGATGCTACATCAGTGGTTATCCCAGTTCTACTGTTTTTATGATCACAAAGTTAAAAGAGAAATTGATCTGCCAACCTCCTAACAGTTTTATAATCTCCCCTCCCAAGGAACTTGGGGTGGCTTCCTTAATGCCTGGGCCGCGGATATTTACAAAATACCACTCCGGGTCTCCTTTCCACTTTGAAACCACGGGTGTCCCCACTTCAGACAGACTTTTTGCTTCCTAATTGGCATTTCTAGAACTCACGGCACTTGGCTAATTTTTGTATTTTTAGTAGAGACAGAGCTTCACCATCTTGTCCAGGCTGGTCTCAAACTCCTGACCTCATGATCCAACCGCCTCGGCCTCCCATAGTGCTGGGATTACAGGTGTAAGCCACCGCACCTGGCCTTTTTTAACTCTTACCTTCAGGCCCCAGACACCAGGACTCCAGTTGGATTGTTCCAAAACAAAGTATCCTGGGGTGGGATTGCAGATCGGTGTCCTCAGTGTGTTCCTTGCTAGCCACACACAGACATGCAAGGTTCTACAGTTAATACGGGAATTTAGGGGAGAGTGTGTGCTATAGGCGTAAAGGATTGTAATGGATTTTCCAATAAGCACTTTAGTGGATCACAAGGTCAAGAGATGGAGACCATCCTGGCCAACATGGTGAAACTCCGTCTCCACTAAAAATACAAAAATTAACTGGGTGTGGTGGTGTATCTGTAGTCCCAGCTACTTAGGAGGCTGAGGAAGGAGAATCGCTTGAACCCGGGAGGCGGAGGTTGCAGTGAGCCGAGATCGTGCCACTACACTCCAGCCTGGCGACAGAGCAAGACTCCCTCATAAAAAAAAAAAAAAAAAAAAAAAAAAAAAAAAAAAAAAAAAAAAAAAAAAAAAGGCTTCAAAGAGTGAGCTCTCTCAAGGAGCTTGCGATGGGATTTCATATACAAACAACTGAATTATAAACCTCTTTTCAAGAATACAGCTCACTTGCTTAAAGCAAGGCTCACCTTAAATATTTGGTATTAAGTGCCCTATGGCTTTCTTTATTTGTTATAACCTCTGACCTCTTTTATTAAACCATAGATTGTATTTTCTAACTCTTTTTAGAGGCTTTCTTTCATCTGTCATGATCATCCCTCTAGACTCTGGGATTAACTGCAACATTTACCTAATACCCATTGCTCATTACCCTCCATGTCCTTTTTCTTTTTTTTTTCATATTGAAACTTTGTTAAATGTATGTGCAAAAACAAGAAAAGGTATGTGCACATCTTCCGTCCAACCTCCTATCTTCCACTTCTTCCCTCTGGTAGCCTCTAATGGTCTTCGTCTCTTCTTCCTCTTCCTCTCTGCTCTTTCTTCTTCTGTCTCTTTTCCTCCCTGTCTCTTGCTGCTTTTTCACCTGCCTTTATCTTTGCTTCGTCCCCTCCCACTCTGATCCGGGAGACACTCCTTTCTCAGGGTCGGGGGGTGGTTATCACTAGACTGCTTTGACAATGGATCAAGGAAGAGGGAAATTAAATCTTCAGAGTCAATTCCTACTCAATAAGGAATCCGCATCAGAGTCCTTTAAAATGCTCCCACGCTGTCTTAGGTGCAGTTCCTTAGGAGTAGAGTGGGAGACAGTGATTCCTGGTGAGCAGTGTAGTAACAGGGAAGCCAGGATAGCAGCTAGCAGTGCAGGGGCTGGACAAGACAGTGGACAGAGATGTGGGTTCAGCTGAAGTCCAGTGTCAGGCTGAGTCCACAGGGGCCCTAGAGTATGAATAGCACTGCAGCACCCCAGAGAGAAGAAATGTCCATTTTAAGCCTCCAAGTTCTTGGTCCTTGGTTCAAGCGGCCCTAGAAAACTCATAAGACACACATGCAAGTGATGCCTCATGGTGGGAGAATGAGTTTAGGTGGTGGCCCCGCAAGCTGGCCTGTGCATACAGATTTTGTTGCAGAATCCCAGGGGTTCTAAAACTTTTAAATTTGAACGTGGCCTTCAAATAGTTGTCAACATATACTTACCAAAAGAGGAGGGGAGAGGTTACGTTTTAACAGTTTCTTAGTTGGATTTGCACTTTTCAAAACTTAGGCTCCAGCTGGACTCTTGATCCAGTCCCCACAAATGTTGAGGTGAGTCTTTCCCAGACCTCTCTTCTGCCGGCATTTACACAAAACTAGGTTTATCAAGAAAGTCTCAATTATAAAGTGACTTCTGCTGCAAACCCGGTTAAACAACACGTGCCATTGGCTTAACCTTTTCTGGATTTTCCTAAATGTAATTTTTTCCCTTCTTCAAGAGAGCTGAAAATCACTTCTGGTTAGTAGGGCAGCTTATCGGGCTGATGGTCTTCCTGTTTCCTTACCTGCTGCGGCCCCACCTCATCATCAGAAGAACCACCCTGCTTTGGAGCCTGTGACAGGGGCAGCAGAAACCATGGTTCACATCAAAGCGTCGAGAACACGTCCATTGCCCACAAACTGTGTTCCGGGCGAGCCCCGTATTTATAACATTTTCCAAATCAGTGTAATTTAGATTGCCGTTTTATGAAGAACAGGCTGGAATTTCCCCAAATCAGCAAGGCTCTGCCAAAGCTCTGGGAGAGTTATTTCAAAAACAATAAGCAGGTTGTTAAAAAAAAAAAAAAAAAAAAAAAATGAAGAAGCTCTATTCGAATGAAGCGCGGGCTTGGAGGTCAAGGTTTAAGAGAACCCCTGCACAAGGCACCATATGCTATTAGGAGAGGAACTGGCCACGGTCCTTGCCCTCCAGGGGTTCACACTTTAGTACAGTCAGATCTGAGCTACTTGCAGGGGTGAGGGGTCAGTGCTTGAATGTCCCTCTCTCCAGCTTCGTCACCCTGCAGCCCGGGATCCACCTGCAGTGGGCATCTCTGTTCTATACTGGCCTGTGCTCCCGACTTCAGCCTCTTCCCCAGGTCCCATTCCCTGCAGCTACTTAGAAAGCAAGTCCACAGGGTGTGCGTTCATGGAGCAGAATGAAACTCAGAGCCACTAACCTTTACGTGTCCCTTAATAGAAGTGAAACCTTCTTGTAACTTTCGGCCCCATTTTCTCTTCACCCTAGGCTGGTATTGCTGTCATTCCCACTTCCCAAAAGAGGACAGTGAGACTCAAGGAGGTCACAGTGACCCAGCCAGAAACAATGGAAAGGTGACTAGGACCTCACGTGCATGGATTGGGGTGAGAATGAGGGGGTGCAGAGGGAAGAGGCAGCTTTCTACCATTTTCTGTGTGCGTGACCCTAGAGAAGTCATCTGATATCCGAAGCCACTGGTTCCTCTCTATAAAATGTTGATGACAGGGCTACCTCCGGAGCAGCTGGAGGTAAGAACTGAATGATCAAATATATTCAGAATCTTCAGAATATTTCCCCATAAAATAGGAAGCATGCTGTATCCTATATATATATATATATTTGAAGAGTAGAGCAAGATTCCAAATTCTGAATCCCTCCTCCTCCAGCCCACAACTTTTCCACGGCCCCATTCTCCAGGAACCTGGTACACCATCTACTTCCACATTAATAGATATGTTCAGCAGGCTGTGCCTTTGCCCTGAACATCCAGTGTCAGCAGAAGGGGCAGACCCTCCGGGGCCGGCAGGCAGGAAGGCAGGGAGCCATCTCCTGTTCCCCTGTCAGGGCGGGTCCCTGTTTGGGTAGCTCGACAGGCTTCCTGACTACGCAAATCACACCGAAAGCAAGGCTTGGTTTCTGAAACTGCTAGTGCCTTCTACCCACGAAACCCCAAACCCGGCGCTCAAGGAGGCCAGAAACAGTTCTTGCGCTTTCAGACACAGACACGGAAAAAGCAGTACTTCAAGCAGGCATCTTACTTCCAAAAGCTCACTTTGAAAATCAAGGGCCTCTTCGTTCTGAACACAAGAGAGAAAATGGTGCTTAGGTGAGAGAATGAGTTGATGGAAAAGCAAGCCGGGGGATTTGCAGGAGGGAAAACAAAAATCTTGGGAAGAGATCTTGTTTGTTTCTTTTTCCTCTCTGTCCTGGCAAGGCACAGGGATTTCGCTTCCAGAAGAAAGATGGCATTGATTTTTAAACCTGCAGTTTCTAAGCATGGTATTTATTTTCATCCCACTAACGGAAAAGTCAGGAACATGCAACTAAAGATTTTGCTAAAGATTCACTTTCCCCTTGAAAGGTTGCCATCTAACCTGCCCTTCTTGGGCAAAAGATGGCTGTCAGCTGGTCTCCCATTTCCCAAGACTGTCTCTGAACTTGCAGGGGGCAGGTACCTGGACGACTCAGTCTAGTCCTGATTAGACAGCTGTGTCCTGTTGAAAGAAGAAAACTTGTATTCACTTAGTACGGTTTTATAATGTTTGCAATCCCAGGCATTACCTCAGGGGCACCAATTAAAATGCAATTTTCCAGGCCTTTCCTTAGAGAGATGTCAAATTAGTGGCGCTGGGCAGAGCCTAGGAACCTGCATTCTTAACAGATGTGCCCCCCTCAACTCCCAGGCAATTCCTGAGTGTAGTGTTCTCCAGACCACACTTTAGCAGGCACAGATACAGTGCCTCCTGAAGACCAGACACCCTATGGGATGCTTCTCCTCACTTCCCAATTATTGGCTTAGGTAATTGTCATATTTATACACACAGGCCTTATTACAGAAAAGTTGTCTCACATTTTATAAACAGAGACATAGAAGCTCAGGGGGTTAGGTAACTCCTGCCTGGTCGCAGAGAGGAAGGGGTAGTTTGACTAGTGTCTGTACAATTCCTAAAGTCATCCACTATTTCATCTCCCTGACAGATGTAGGTGGCTGTTTTTCTCCTCTGTTAGCAGATACAATAGTACTAATAGTACTAATCTCAGAGCATTAAATGAGATAATAATAGTAATAATAGTACTAATCTCAGAGAGTTAAATGAGATAATACGAAGTTTGCATATGAAATTGCTGATATTCTACAATTGATAGCCTACAGATGCAGCAATTCCCTATGGGTTGACCTAGGCATTGCAAAGTGCCTGCTACAGTCCTGTGACAAAGTCGTAGCTCAATAAATGGCAAACACGATTAGAAACTTTTGTGGGTGGAATGGGTACCCCCCAAAAGATATACTGAGGTCCTAGCTCCTGGTACCTCTGTATGCGAATTCCTTTGGAAACAGGGTCTTTGCAGATGTAATCAGGTTAAGATGAGGTTACACTGAATCGCGCGGGTCCTAGATTCAATGACTGATGTCTGCCTAAGGAGCACTGTGGGAGGTTGAGGCAGGAGGATCGTTTGAACCCAGCAGTTTGAGGTTACAGTGAGCCATGATTGCACCACTGCTCTCCAGCCTGGGGGACAGAGCGATACCAGACTCAAAAAACAATAAAAATTAAAATTTAAAAAGAGAGAAATGTAGATACGCAGGCACACAGAAGAGAAAATACCATGAGAAATCAGAACAGAGACTGGAGTGACGCAGCCAGAAGCCAGCGTACGTCAAGGATTGCCCGCCACCACCAGATGTGGGAAGAGGCAGAGAAGGATCCTCCCCTGGATACTTCAAAGGAAGCACAGCCCTGCCGACACCACGATTTTAGACTTCTGGCCTCCAGAACTGTGGGGAGAATGAATTTCTGTCGTTCTAGGGCACACGTTTTGTGATCATTTGTTAGGCAATCCCAGGAAACAAACCTGGAAGCTTTATCCCTTTCATCATCAATGTCATCATTCATCTCCATCACCGCCATGACCATCCTTTCTCAGAGCACAAGATGTGGCTCCTGCACTCCGATCCCAGTACAGTGACCTCTGATTGGCACTGATGGGTGATGTCCAAGTTGCTCAGTCCCAACCCAGTCCTTCACTTGCAATACCCAACTCAGCCCGGTTTGGTTTCCACCCAAATTTTTAAAGTTTCTTTTATGTTTCACGCACATTTGTGCTTTTTGATGCTTTCCCAAGCTCCTTCCAGCTTGTGTAATGGAGACATGTCTCCAGGGAAATGTTTCGAGAGACGGAAAGACAGAAAAATGGTGGCCACAGAAAGCTGGGTAAACATTAGCTCCTTTCACAATCTTCCTTTCTTGGATGACAAATCTGTGGTGGGGTCCCCAGGTCCCAAGAAGGCCTGCTATAAACATTTATTTAGAACAGTCTAAAGGGTCAGGAGCCTGCTATATAACAAGCCCCAAAGTGCACACTGTTCCGATAGGACCTGCAGACCGGCACGAAAACCTCCAGGGTGGAGTCTGTGGTCTGTTTTCTTTTCTTTTCTTTTTTTTTTTTTTTTTTTTTTTGAGATGGAGTCTTGATCTGTCCCCAGGATGGAGTGCAATGGCAAAATCTTGGCTCACTGCAACCTCCGCCTCCTGGGTTCCAGAGATTCTCCTGCCTCAGCCTCCCGAGTAGCTGGGACTATAGGCGCCCGCCACCACGCCTGGCAAATTTTTTGTATTTTTAGTAGAGACGGGGTTACACCGTGTTAGCCAGGATGGTCTCGACCTCCTGACCTCGTGATCTGCCCGCCTCGGCCTCCCAAAGTGCTGGGATTACAGGCATGAGCCTCCACACCCGGCCCAGCCTATTTCAAATCTATTTTTCGATCAATACAAGGTTTCCAGTGACCTTCCTTTCAATTTCTGCACAGAAGACATACTTCACTATGGTTCTCCTCTTGCCTTTCCCCTCATCAAAAATGAAAGTAAAATATCATGAGGCTGTAAGTTTTGTCCATTCATTGACCATATTTTCCAAATAAAAAAGCAGCATGTATTCCAAATTAAAAAGTAGCTGTGATTGACAATGGAGCAGACTGTTTACAATCTGTATTGTCCAAGACAGTGTGCTGAGGAGACTGCACTCTGGACTTAGCCTCTGAGTTCAGATCCCATCTCATCATTAGGTCTGTGAGTTTGAGCAAGTCACTTTCCTTGCCCGTGTCTCTGTTTCCTCTTTATGAAGTCGGTCCTGTTAAATCACTTCCATTTGATGAGTTGTGAGTACTCAGTGAATAATGAACAACAAGAGTTTAGCAGAGTAACAATCACGCAACTTCTCAATAATTAGTAACTATTACTATTATTCTCTGTTTTTGAGATGGAGTCTTGCTCTGTCGCCCAGGCTGGAGTGCAATGGCACAATCTCACTGCAGCCTCCACCTCCTGAGTTCAAGGGATTCTCCTGCCTCAGCTTCCTGGGTAGCTAGGATTACAAGTGAGCACCACCACACCCAGCTAATTTGGGTTCTTTTAGTAGAGACAAGGTTTCGCCATGTTGGCTAAGCTGGTCTCAAACTCCTGATCTCAAGTGATCCACCTGCCTCAGCCTCCCAAAGTGCTGGGATTACAGGCATAAGGCACCGTGCCCGGCCTCTATTCTGCTTTTCAGATGTAGAGAGGAAGGCTTTTATTTTGTCCATTCTGTGTATCAGAAACTCAACATACACATATCTCAGTTAAGGTCACTACTATGCAGTAGGCTTTATTTTATAGCTCAGAGAGTGCAGGGAACATAATGCAAAATCACACAGCTACTCATCCCTGACCTGGAATTGAAGCCTAACTGGATCCCGAAGTCCTTATCCTTTCCTCTATGCCATATTGGACTGTCTAGAATATTTTCAATCAAAATGAAGCTCTTCACCATAGAACAATGACTCACAGCCTTGATCCCTTGCACTGAGTCTTACAAGGCAATAGTCCTCCTGGCTGCCCTGACTTGGCAGAGGGTAGGAGTGCTGATGGCACAAAGATCATTCTTTGCAGCTGAAGTTCAACCCCCTGGACCCCATCTCCCTGGGCTCCAGAATCGACCCACAAAAGCCTGGACTATGGAGTCCACTGACTGCCAGGCTATACAGTAGGGTCCTTGCTTATGTTCTCAATGACTAGGCTTCGTACTTGGAGGTGGACTGAGGACCCAAAAGTTCATGTGCTGTCAGTGCTCCCTGGACACTAGAGCCTCCAGGGTGTGGCTCCTAGTGCATTTGCACTGGGGTCCCCTTGGGGAGCTTGTTGAAATGCAAATGGCTGGGTTGCTCCTGGAATTGCAAAACCTGAATCTCAGCCGGTAAGCCAGATATCTGCATTTTTAACTAGTGTCCGAGTGACCATGGGCTAATGGATCTTTCTGAGCCATAAAGACTCAGCTCTATTATTTGTTCTTTTTTCTGAAAATTGAAAATTAAAAAAAAAAAAAAAAAAAAAAAAAAAAAGGCTGGGCAAGGTGGCTCATGCTTGTAATCCCAGCACTTTGGGAGGCCAAGGCAGGTGGATCACCTGAGATCAGGAGTTTGAGAACAGCCTGGCCAATATGGCAAAACCCCATCTTTACTAAAAATACAAAATTCAGCTGGGCATGGTGGTGCATACCTGTAATCCCAGGTACTTGGGAGGCTGAGGCAAAAGAATTGCTCGAACCCAGGAGGTAGAAGTTGCAGTGAGCCGAGATCATGCCATTGCACTCCAACCTGGGTGACAGAGCAAGACTGTCTTTAAAAAAAACAAAAAAAAAGCCAGACACAAAGTGCCTGGAACCCAGCTGGATCCCACAGACCTCCAGCTATGGCAGACAGAATACTAGTCCTTCAAAGATATCCATGTCCCAATCCCTAGAACCTGTGAATATGCTATATTACATGGGAATTGCAAGGGAAATTAAATCTACAGATGGAATTAAGTTTGCTAATCAGTTGACATTAAAATAAGGACATTACCCTGCACTATCTGGGTGGGCATAATTAGTCACAAGAGTTCTTTACAGTGGGAGGAGGCAGAGGTGGTCAGAGTGAAACAACGTGAGAAGAGCTTCACCTGCCATTGCTGCCTTTGAAGACAGAGGAAGGAGCCAAAAGCCAAGGAATGTTGCAGCCTCTAGAAGCTGGAAAAGGCAAGAAAACAGATTCTCCACCACACTCACCGGAAGAAACACAACCCTTCAGACACCTTGATTTTAGCCCAGTGAGACCTGTTTGTGCATCTGACTTCTAGAACTGAAACACAAATTTATGTTGATTTAAGCCACCAAGTTTGTGGTAATTTGTTACAGCAACAAATGGAACTTTAACCCATCAGGATAAAATGGAGCATGGGTTCATGTGGCAGCATTGAAAAGCCTGACGTCCACTTTCAATGCCCTTTTCGAGTCATGGAACTTCTCTTTCCCAGCACTGTCTGAGCCCGGAGATTAGATAAATGCTCTGACCACTGCAGAAGCTGGTGGGATGCATTGTGCCTCAGCTGGGGTTGGGGCCAGCGGAGGTTCCCTAGGGTTTGAAAGTAGGGATCAGGGAGCAGAGAGTCATGCGGGATTCCCTGAGGGTCTGATTAAATGCATCTTAGGGCCCCAGCAAAACACGAATACCACAAAACAAAACAAGAATTCCAACTTTGGTGAATTTTCCCACATTGTATTATCAAGAACTTCAGTACAATGTCATTTTAACATAATTCTTACTTCTGTATTTTGTAATTTAGACTCATTTTGGATTACATGAAAAGCAGAAGAGGAGAGACAAAATAAACTCTTCTAAGCTTAGGGTCTTGGATCAGGCTTTGGCAAGGGGTCAATCAAGCAAAAGCCAGTTATTAGGAGTTGGCAAACAGGTGCCAAGACCAAAGAAACCAGGTCAATGTGGAGGGCAGCAGGGGAAAATATTGGGTGCTCCTCTCATTACCGAATTGTGGGTGGTGAGGGGAAGTTGTGTTGGGATGTTTAAAACAACATGGTTGGGAGGAAAGAATGAATGAATGGATAAATGAATGAATGAATGAACGAACGACTTTAACTGAGAGTATTGGCTGTTGGTGTGCTTTAGGGTCTTCTCTGAAGGTTATAAGTCTTCCCAGGTCTATGCCAAACCTCAGGAAGTTCAGAGATAGGTGGGGCCACGTGGTCACGAATGAAAGTTGTCCTACTTAGGACATCCGCATGGAGCGGCGCTGTGGTCTAGTTCTGAGCAAGTCGGTGTGCAGAGATGAAAGCTCCCACCGCCCCCTCCACTGATGTCTTTGGCTGCAGAGTCACACGCACAGGGCCTCCAGGGGGCTGGCAGCCCAGGAGCAGGCGACCCGCCCCGACCTGAGCCTGTTACTCTTGGGCTTGTACTAAAGGGGGCTTAGGTTTCTGCACTTTTCATGTGGTGGCTTTCAAAATCGGAATCCACTTGAAGTGGTTTGGGTTTTTCTCTTCTCCGCCTGGTGTTTGCTGTAGAGAAACACCTTCAAACGCAGAGAGCTCCGCTCAACGCCTCTGTCTCCGAGCGCATTCAGAGGAACCAGAGACGCCACATCAAGCTGAACGTTTTCATCAGAGACGCCCTGGTGGGCGCCCCCGCCTGCTGCCCAATAGGCAAAGGTTTTCTTTTACCCCCATCGACATCCCCCCCCGCCCAAGTATTGGCTCACACGTGCCTGTCGCTGGGAGAACAAACCACCCTTGTTTGTCTGAAGGGACCTATTTGGAGAATTTGGAGGCCACAGCAGGCGGAAAAATCCCTCCTGGATCCCATATTCTGTGTGGACCCCCGTTTTGCTGTTGGAGTCTGAGAGGTCGGGGAGATACTCACTCCTTTTGCTACTATTACAGGCAGCACCTTCTTCCTCATCACCTCCCTGGTGGTACCACCAAGCTCCATATTCTACCTTTTATACCATATTTGGAAGAAAACACTGACTAAGCAAGGAAGAAACCTGGACAGATGTCTCAAGTCACATCCCTCAGAAACATCACATCATGCTCCAAATCAAGTTTGGAACAACTTAACCTTCCATAGCGATAGAGATGGATATTGATAGTTCTTCAATATCAACAGTCTTTATCGATATCAACAGACTTGTATCTGGGAGAGAAAATAAGCAGTTGAGGGGTTGTGGATATTATTTTAATGCTTGAATTACCCAGAGGCTGTCACAGTCTACTCATGTGTACTTACAGAGGACAGAGAAATTTCGGAGAGTGGGTCATTCAACATCTTTATTTTTGCAGCTACACAAATTCCATTCCAAAAGTTTTACATGACTTGCTCAAGGTTACTGGGCATTTGTGCAGCTGCACCAAATGGCCTTATTTGTATTCGGATATTTGAGGGTATTTACATATATTGGGAGGCTGGGAAATTTTATTTATTAGTAACCCATGGAGGTTATGGGCCTTGTGAGGTATGTACTCTCCTGTCTGTAAATGGGGAAGCAGGGAGCTAGGGCCCTAGCATGGTTCTCACTTAAAAACTGTGGCCATGGCTGGGTGCGGTGGCTTCTGCCTGTAATCCCAGCACTTTGGGAGGCCGAGGCAGGTGGATCACCTGAGATCAGGAGTTCGAGACCAGCCTGGCCAACATGGCAAAACCCCGTCTCTACTAAAAATACAAAAGAAAAAAAAAATTAGCCAGGCATGGTGGCGGGCACTTGTAATCCCAGCTACTCGGGAGGCTGAGGTAGGAAAATCACTTGAACCTGGGAGGCGGAGGTTGCAGTGAGCCGAGATTGCACCAGTGCACTCTTTTCTAGATTGAAAAGAGTGAAACTCTGTCTCAAAAAAAAAAAAATCTTTGGCCATGTCTTTGTACTCACAAATTAGAGGGAGAGAGTGTGTGTGAGTGTCTGTGTCTATGTCTGTGTATAGGGTTCTGGTCAGTGCATGGTGACCTCCCAAGCCACACTGCTTAGACGCACTCAGTGAATTACAACAGGAACAGATCTCCTTCCAAGCCTGGACTTCAACCCACACAAAACAGGGCCAGTGGGAACTTTCTCCACCCTCCTCCTTCCTACCGTCACCAGAGTATTTCCTTCCTGAGAGATGGTTGGGCCAGAAAGTCACTGCATGTAGATTTGGGATTATTACTGGAAACAAGCCAGCCCCACCTAAGGCAATGATGGGAATAAGACTAAATCTTTCCCTTGGTAGCCTGCCTGTAAATCAGAGGAGCAGAGAGATGATGGATTCCAGTCCCTTGCTTTCAGATGGGGAATCTATGGCCCAAAGACTGGTTTAAGTACCTCAGGTTCTCACAGGCTCAGATAGGGAGGCAGGATTCCCAGCTTTTCATCTCTTCTCCTTCCTCCACTCCACACATGCTCCTCTGCCCTTGGCCACATCTCCTTGACTGCAAGCCTTACTACTACTTTGGGTTCTCAAGAAATATATCACACACAGCCACCCACTGTCTCAAGCCAGCAAAGAAAAAGCCCCCTGCAGTCCTCAGGCCAGCACACGATAGAACTCATACACTAGGATGCTTTTTAAAGGGGTACCTTCTGTGGGAGCTGGCTGCAGAAGGGATCTGCTTTGCAGGGGCTTCCTCTGTCTCTTCTGTCCCAAAGCTCCATATTCCCTGATCTTCTAGGCCCTTCACGTCCTTCCACCCACCCCGAGAAGAGGTAGCTTGGAGACTTGAACTCCCGTCAGCATGCAGGATGGAAAAAAACAGGATTGCAGAAAAACCCATAAGCCCTTCAGAGCTGTGATCTTTTCTGGAATGAAGCCAATGCATTCATTTCTTGAGAAATGAATGGACCAGATTCATCTCCATAGCTTGCTTCTAGATTTGGGTTTTTATGGAAGCATGCAAGACCTTGCTTGGGTGGCAATGGAGCTAAGGCCAAACCTCTCTCTTAGAGGCTTCCCTACAAAATAGAAAGTAGGTCCATGGAGGTTGGCGTTCGTTACATCCCTTTGCTTCCTTTTCTGGTGTTGCTACCCCTCACCCCTCACTCAGGGCGATTTGCATGAAAGGAAGTCTGAGAGGCAGGGACAGCCCCCGACCTTGAAGTCACAGGCCACAGAGAAGGAAGATGAGCCAAAACCAGAATAATTATCATTCTGCTCCTGCCCTTGAAGTTCACCGGAGTTTCAGATCAGCCATATTCTTCACCATGACCTTATTTCTGCATAGGAAACCTCAAGATGCCATTAATCACAACTTAGATTTTTTTTTTAAAAAGCCTGGTGACAAAACAGGGGTGTTGGCTCATTTGGGATGGGAGCTGTGGTTCAAGCCTCTGTCCGTATCCACCCACACCTCCATTCGCCAGAGAGAGAGAAAGAGGTGTCAAATCTTGTTCCTGACTGAGAAGGGTTCCACGGCCATGGTGACATCTGTAAACCTACAAGCTGGAGGTGCAAGCATGTATGAGCCATTAGGGCAGTGAGCCAGAGGAGGAAGGTGTAACTCACTTGGGTGCCCAGACCCAAGCCCAAGAAGCACACTGCTGGAGGTCACTCCTTTGGTGAACAGCCCCTAGATCACATCCAGCTTCCATTCCATGTTGGACTGTGATTTCAGTTCTCTAAGGCAAACACCAAGACATCTTGGGTGGTAGACAGTCTCAATAAGCATTGAGACTAAGTGACCAACATAGAGACAGGTCCCAGGGTTACAAGATATTACAGCTGCTTTCCATAGAGATTTGGCGAAGAAAACGTAGAAAGATTGGAAACTAGCAAATACCAAACACCTGCTATGAGCAAGCCACAGCTCTCTTAATTCTCACACTCCTAAGAGGTCCTGATCATTACTCCCGTTTATCAGGCAGAGAAAGAGAGGTGCAAAAGAGTGAAATGGCTTGCCCAGGGCTATACCTTTGGTAAGTCACAGGGAAGAACTGCAAACAAGCATCTGACAATGCGACTTGTGTGCATGATGTTGGCTGCGCAAGGTGGCCGGCAGCGTGGTGGGAATTTATTTCTCAGGATTGGGGTCCTCGTTTGAAACTGATGTATTGAGTCGGTGGGCTCCCTGTTGTAATGCTTCTTGTGTGGTTTGATTTCTTTCAGCTGAGAGTTTTGGCTAATTCGTTCTTCCAGTTCTTTTCATTTAGCTGAGCAATGCTATTGTTTCTTCCTTAATTTTTAAACAACTCTATGTATGTTATTGCAAAATCTGTCGTCCTAGTTTGACTGCAGAAATGTGGCTACTGTGGGGAAAGGTAATCACGATTGCTAACCTATATTACGTTCCAACCTTCCACTTTTACTATGCATTGTCTGAATTCACTTTCACAGTAATCCTAACAGGCTAGTGCCATCATTACTATTACCATTTGACAGACAAGGAAATTGAGGCTTAGAGAGGTGAAGTGGCTGGCTCAAAATCCTGCAGCCAGAGGCAAAAGACTCAGGATCTGAACGCGGGTTTCCTACAAGTCCATGATCATAACCCTCAGTCTGAGACAACTACATTTTTCTCGCATGAGATGGGTACAGTTACGCACAATTCAGCCCTTTGTGGGGGAGAGGGGGCGGCTGATTTCAACCCCAGGGCTGGGAAACTCATGTCCACACCCCATGGTCGTGGAGGGCATAACAGATGCAACGAGGCCAGTCTGGGGGCCACGCTGTTCTTCTCGGGATTTATTGTTTGGGTCAAAACAGTAAAGATGTTCAGTGAGAGTTCAGAGACCCAGCTCCCCTAGAGGGGAGGATGTGACTCAGTGCCACCCGGACAGCTCTGCCAGTAACTGAGGTGTGATTAAGTCCCACAAGCCAGAGAACCAGGGGAAAGGCATGCCCCCGCCCACACTCCCAGGCACCTGAGAACGGGCCAGGTGGAGTATTCCCCACCTCACCCCATCCTCACTCCCACCTCCTAGGCTTAGTGGAAAGAAATAATCTGTCACTTAGGAAGCTCCCTCCAGACCCTTGTCCCCCGGCCTCATCATGAACACCTACTGGGCACATGTACGCTGCACTCTTGTGTTCTCCCCTCAGTCCTGACAGCACCATTGGAGCAGGTGCTCGTCTTAATCCCATTTCATAGAAGAGAAGGCAGAGGCTCACAAAGATGAAGTGGCTTGCCCAAAAGACTGAAGAACTCTCTCCATATCATACCACCTGGTGCATCCCGAAGGTAGTGCCTCCACACTGTCCCCCACCATACATACCAGCTGATTGACCATGAGTCATTCTGCCCACTTGTCCATCTGTGTATTATTACACTGGTACCTGGCCCTAGAACAACAGCCCCACAGCAGTGGGCAAAGGGGATTCCTCCCATTCACTGGCCCATTCACTCCTCCTTTCCCCTACCACACACGTACATGTACATGCACACACCTAAAACAATCTGCAGAGCTCACACTTTTTGTGTATCTCCTCTCCTCCTTGTTCTGGGTAGTGAGTCCTGAGCAGAAACCATGTGAACCACTTCCAGGCTGGCAGATCTAACTGCAAGTGCTAGCTGGTCCCTCCATAGAGTGATTTTATAATCGGCACAGTACCCCACCACATCCAAGACGTCAGCTGCTTCATCAGTGCGAATCTTCATGGGCAGAACTTCCACACTGATCCATGGTGACCTGTAACTTCAGCAAAATTGACCTTTGTTGTTTTAGGCTTCTGAGATGTTGAGGTCTCTTAGCCTATCCCGACTCTGTAGTATATTACGTAGATAAGCAATTACTTAGGATGGATTCACTGCCCCATAGTGGAGACAGACTGGTAAATAACTGTGGTAACTCATTCATTCAACGATTTATTAAGAGTCGCCATGTGCTCCATGCTGTGCTTGAATCCAGGAATGTGTGAGTCTTCCTGCAATCAAAGGAAAGATGCATGTCATTACCATGATACCTTGTGAACATTTCTATCTCCTCACCTCCTCTTCATGAGCATTACTGGTTGGTACCTTTCTCTAACAAGGCAGGCAGCAGGATCATGTTCGGTGCCTTGCCTTCCAAGTCCAGCATCCTGTGTCTCACATAGTAGTTGCTCAAAAAATGTTTATTACATGACCAAATTATAAATAAATCCACCCAGCCCAATTCGTCACTCTACCCCACTCTCCCTCATGTCTCAAGATGAAGAAGCTGGTTGAAGCTTGGAAGCTTAATTCTTATATAAGTAATAAAAGTGCGGCATCAAAGGTGAGGAAAGACTTTGATATCATGCATATGGCTGTTTCCAGAAAGACAACTCCAGTCCCAGTGTTCCATACACCACCATGTTGTTTTTTTCTTGGCTATCAACTTTCTTTCCATCTCTCTGACTTTGTGGCCAGAGATGCTCTTATTGCCTTTTGAGACCCACCCCTTTGCTCTGGGAGTCCTCAGAACCCCCCTATTATTCAAGGTATATTACAGTAGTCCCCCCTTATCCATGGTTTTCCTTTCCAGGGTTTCAGTTACCCGTGGTCAACCATGGGCTGAAATATTAAATGGAAAATTCTAGACATAAAC
Organism: Macaca thibetana thibetana; assembly: GCF_024542745.1. NCBI lineage: Eukaryota > Metazoa > Chordata > Mammalia > Primates > Cercopithecidae > Macaca > Macaca thibetana. The sequence goes on along the minus strand of NC_065597.1, from coordinate 22,313,400 downwards.
AATTCTTAAGTTTTAAACTGTGTGCCATTCTGAGTGGTGTGATCAAATCTTGCTCCCTCTAGCTTTGGCTCTGTCCCTCAAGACATGAATTCTGGCCGGGTGTGGTGGCTCACACCTGTAATCATAGCACTTTGGGAGGTCGAGCTAGGAGGATCACTTGAGGTCAGGAGTTTGAGGCCAGCCTGGGCAACATAGTGAGACCCCGAAGAAAGAAAAGAAAAAGAAAAAAAGAACAGAAAGGAGAGGAGAGGAGAAGAGAGGAAAGGGAAGAAAAGGAAAGGGGAAAAGAAAAGATGAATCTTCCCTGTGTTCAGCACATCCCTGCTGTAGACACTCCCTGCCTGTGAGTCACTTAGCAGCCATGTCAGCGATCAGCTGGACTCTGCATATCGCAGAGCTTGTGTTTGAGTAACCCTTATTTCATTTGGTAACAGCCCCAAAGCACTAGAGTCCTGATGCTGGCAATCAGATGTGCCAAAGAGAAGCTGTAAAGTGCTTCCTTTAGGGGAAAAGGTGAACGTTCTGGACTTCAGGATGGGAAAAACATTGTGTACTGAGATTGCTAAGATCTATGGTAACAGTGAATCCTCTGTGACATTATGAATAGTATATAGTTCTAATTGTTCTGTTATTATTAGTTATTACTGTTAATTTCTTACTATGCCTAATTTATAAATTAATATTTATCATAGGTGTGTATGTCTAGGGAAAAATATACTGTATATATACTCTGTCTTTGCTAAGACAGTGTTAGCTTAGCAAAGACATTTTGACTAAGATTGGCATGAGGAACAGAGAAAACGGAAGAAGGGGAAAGATAACTATCTCCAGGCATCCACTGGAGGTCTTAGAACATATCATACTTGGATAAGGGAGAACTGCCATACTCATTTCTCCCTTAGAGTCACTGACTGGGGACCCCAGCCAAAGAGAGAAGTGAGAGGAGGCTGGGAGGTCAGTCATTGCCACAACCAACTGTTGGGGAGTGAGACTCAAGTGAAAACACCAAGAGAATTCAGAGAGAGGGCTGATTTATGTGCATAAGAATGATACTCAGGATTAAAGCATTGTCTTTACACCATGACTTTTTTGGCCACCATCTTACACTTGATAAATTTAGATTAAACAGGGGGAATACATCCTTATTGAACTGACCAATGAAATTAATGGATCTTGAATACTACTGCTAATAATAATGACTTCCATTTATGTAATATCCATGTGGGCCTAGGTGCTTTGAATATATTACCTCCCATGGCAGATGAAGAAATTCATAGAGTTAAAAAAAAATTACTTCACTTAAAATTAGTTGATTTTTTTTCAAAGAGCTTCCTGAAGAGTTGATTTTAGTGAAAGATCAGCATTAGTCACAGGCGAGTTCTGGTTCCCACAGCTTCCCTTTCTCAGTCTTTCCCCTTTGACTTTGTGAGTCTTTGAGTGTCTCCTGAGAGTTTGGTCCTGAATTAAAATTTGTGAACTGTGGGGTGGAGGGAACTGGTACTCGAAAGTATGAGGAAGGCAGGAACCGCTGTCTTCAAGACATGGAGCTTCAGATCCATGGGAAACTGGTGGGGTGGGGTGGGCTGCTGAGTAAGTTTCCTAGAAGTTAGATATTTGTATCTGGGAGATGTGCTGGTGGTGGCTTGGAGCATTTAGGGAGGTCTTCCTGGAGAAAGACATCTCCCAAAAGATGACTAGGTCTTAAGAGCAAAACCCTAATTCTTTTGTCTGACTCAGCAGAAGCAGCATGTGAGAGAGGACAGAGCTCAATTGTTGGGTTCAAATCCTGGCTCAGCTTCGCCATAGTCTCCCATCCAAGTACTAACCAGGCCTGACCCTGCTTAGCTTGACAAGATCAGAAGAGATAGGGTACATTCAGAGTGGTATGACCATAGACTCTGCTGTGTTCTCAGGGCAAAGCTTTGAGCAAGTTGTTTAACCTAATTGATGACTTGGCCATTGATTAAAATGTTTAGTTACAGTACGGATTGGATAAAAGAACACACCCAATGTGTTGAGCACAGTCTCCGAGGCCATGGAGATTCCCAAGGGCAGACAGTTGTTTTTGGTTCCCTTACAACTGTCCAAATCCCCTGAGTTTTTTAAGCCAAGGTTTCTCTATTTTTGCCCCCTCTGGACTGAGCCGGAAGATCTGTTTTCAGGTCCCAGCTCTGCTTACAATGTGATCTTACAATATGATCTCACCTCTCAAAGATTCCACTTCCTTTTCTGCCTCATGAAGGGGAGGGATTTCAAGCTTCCTGGGACTTTTTTCCATTCCCCTGGAGTCTTCTCCATTTACAGACTCAGCGGATGTGTCTGCTTTAACTACTGGTTGTCTTGAAGCTCTCTTGCCACAGGAAAGCTTACATCTAGACTTTTCCTTCTAGGATAAAACAAACATCTAGCCACCAGAACCAGTATTTCAGGAGACCAGTGGGATTAAGGGGTCTGGGACCACCTAGAAATGGCAGTTGTGGAGCTAGTGGCATCAAAGTGAAATTGCTCAATGCCTGTTCTGCAGCTCAAGAGTGGAGCTCTTGGAGAGTACATGGTGCCAGACAGAAGACCAGTCACAAAAGTGGAGTTGACTGGCAGAGAACTCCCATGAATCTCCAAGCTAATTACCAGGGAAAGTGAGGTTGAGGAGACACCCTCCTCCCCTACTCCACATGCAAACACAGAATGACGGGTTTAAAAACCCTATGGTTTCAGAATTAGCAAAGACACTTTGACTAAGACTGGCATGAGGAACAGAGAAAACGGAAGAAGGGGCAAGAGAATCCCGGGCCCCACAAGGGGAAAGGTATTGGCAGGAAGAAACAAAGTTAAATTTTAGAACATCACTGCCTGAGCGCCACCCCTTTAGAACAAGGACAAATAGTTCAGGCCCAAACTACAAATACTCTTGGATTTTTATGGGAGAACATGAACAAAGATAATGTCTTCTCTTAGGACACTTCCAGAGATGGAAACCAAATCATATCCTCCAAAGTGCCATGTTAGTATTTGTGACTATAGATAGCCATTCCCATCTCTGTCTTGACTTCACTTACAAAATTTTCCCCAGTTTGAAGACTATGAAGACTAAGGTGAGAAAGTTGCAATGACTTGGCCAAAGGTCTTGGATGCGATGATGTGTTTAGTTAGCCATTTCCTGGCCTCCCTAGATATACCAGGGTTATAAGCTCAATGAGAGGCTGTGTCTGCCTAGTCCCAGTTCCTGGCAAGTGGTAAAAGCTTGGTAAAAGAGTGTTGATGACCTGCATTAACACTGGGCCACACTGTGTGAATATGGAAAATATCAGTCACATCCTATGGGTGAAATGACTGTCTCCGAATTCCCGCTCCTTTTCTTTAACACAAGCTATGGGATAAATGTGAATGTGATTGTCCTACTCATTACTCTGCTGGAAACACACATTATGAGAGAGTAAGACGCCACTTGTAAGTTCTTCAAAAAATACCACAGTTATTTCCACACCCCTTCAATACCGTTCACCCACCAACTTCTAGATAACTCTAATATTTTCGAGAATGTCTCCCATTTAGATAGGCTGGGGGCCGAGTCTCATTACCATCAAAGAAGCTCTGAGTGGTGCAAGCATTGACTCCTTCCCTAAAGCACCCTGCCTGGCTCAGAGCAGATTCTGCTCTTACAGAAGGAACCGTAAGACCGTAAGGGCCCAGCAACCCAGCTCGTCGCTCTGGGTACATCCACCCCTCTCTCATTTCCACGCTGTGAACAAATTGCCATTCTCACACCTCCATGCCTTTGCGTGTGCTATACCCTCTGCTGCAGCTCCCTTCCCTATGGGTTGCATAAACAGATAAGTTATCTGCCCGAGGCCCTTGACCTAACAGATTTTGTCTTAAGGCTTTCTCCCCAGGTCCAGAGCATCTAGCCACAAAAACATCCCAAAATAGTTCTGTCCCAAGTCTCATGTCCTTGGTCTACATTTTCTATTGCTTTAGGCACAGAGCCCAGAGGTCTATTTTGGATAGAGTGTAAGGCTGTGAGTATTAGAGAGAACATGAGTTTTAGAATTCGAAAGAGCCCAGTTCGAATTCCAGTGACGATACCTACTGGCCGTCTGGCCCTAGCTAAGGAGCTCAGTCCTCCAAACCTCTGAGGCGTCATCTACAAAAACTACCCATCCTGCACAGTTGTCATGGCAATGACCTCAGACAACATATGTAAAGCTCCTGCTGTGGTGAGTGGTACACGGAAGGGACTCTCCGAGTGTCAACCCCCTCCCTGGCCATTCTGCCCTGAATGTGACTGCCTGCGGGCAGGGGGACTGTCCTGGTCCCTCCTGGAATGTCACCTAGGTTTGCGCACGATGTTTTCTGCAGCCAATCTGGAATGACTCGTGAAAAGTCCACACGAGCAACTTAGGACATGGAGTCAGTCTCCCAGCGCTCTCCACTGTCAGGAGAAGGACTGAGTTAGTTGAGCATTCTGGTCCCCTCTCTTCCACTCACCTCTGCCCCTCACGCCCCCCAGGACTCAGGGCCAAAAGTGATTAATGAGAGTGTCAAAGAAGTTGTCTTTCAGGCCAGGCCCTGCCCTCATCATTTTCCCATCTGCAGCAGGAACTTCTCATTCTTTGAACCTGTCACTTTGCAAAGCGGCAAAGGCTGGCCAGAAGAGGGCTCCCCTGCAGCCAGCCTGACAGTCGGGGCAGACCGTCCCTCTGCAGGGCCCCCGGCCTCCTTCTAATTGTCTCCTCGATAGAGGCATCTTTTCCCCAGAGCAGGGCATGAGAAGTCCCCAGGATTATCTGGATGAAGAGACTCACAGTTACTTGTTCATCCACTCATTTGTTAAATATGTACTGAGTAGCTACCACGTAGAAGGTCCTGTACTAAGTCTTAAAAGAAGACAGGGCCAGGCATGGTGGCTTACGCCTGTAATCCCGGCACTTTGGGAGGCCGAGGCGGGTGGATCACTTGAGGTTGGGAGTTCAAGACCAGCCTGGCCAACATGGTGAAACCTCATCTCTAGTAAAAATACAAAAATTAGCTGGGCGTGGTGGCAGGTGCCTGTAATCCCAGCTACTTAGGAGGCTGAAGCGGGAGAATCGCTTGAACCTGGGAGACAGAGGGTGCAGTGAGCTGAGATCATGCCACTGTACTCCAGCCTGGGTGACAAGAGCAAAACTCTGTCTCAAAAATAAATAAATAAGTAAATAAATAAATAAGACCCATGGGAGCCATGACATCTCCTGGGCCACCCTGCCAGCTTCTTCACCTGCTCCCGCTCCAGCCAGCTCCCTTCACCCCACTGCTTCTCGCCTGCAGCGCCAGCCCTTATCTAAAGCCTCATTTCCTCTCCCTTGGACCAATGGAACGGCCTCCTCTCCTGTACCCTGACCTTCACCCCAGGGTATTGCCTGAGCCATCTTTCTAGAATGTTAGTTTGGTTGTGTCCATCTTGGGTGTGCTATTTTCCACCTGGATTTTGCACTTTGGTCTACAAATATTTTTCTTTAAAAGAACTCAACTTTTTTGTTTTTTTAATTTGGCCTCTTCCTAAGCAATAACATCTATGAAGTCACAGATTGGATGCCAGCTCCTATATCATACCAGAGTGAATTTTTAAAAATCTCTGTGAAAATGAAGAACATTTATTCACAAAACACCTGAGACTATCAGGTACCGATGCTTCGCCTGTTGGACACTCATAGTCAGTGCCGAAGCTCAGCAGCACTTACTCAGGAGCTCTTTGTTGAGCAGTTACTATGTGCCAAGCATAGTTTCTGTGTTGGGAATACAATTCTAAAATGGTAAAATCCCTGCCCTCATAGTGTTTCCATCCTAGTGGTAAAACAGACAATTAAATATATATATATATATATATGTATATATATATGTATATATATGTGTATATGTATATATGTGTGTATATGTATGTGTGTATATATATGTATATATGTGTATATGTATATGTGTGTGTGTGTGTGTATATATATATATGAGCCAGGCGTGGTGGCTCACATCTGTGATCCCAAGACTTTGGGAGGCCAAGGCAGGAGAATAACGGGATCCCAGGATTTCAAGACCAGCCTGTGCAATACAGTGGAACCCCATCGCTACAAAAAAAAGTTTTAAATATTAGCCAGGTGTGGTGGTGCACACCTCTCGTCCCAGCTGCTCAGGAGGCTGAGGCAGGAGGATGACTTGAGCCCAGGAGTTTGGGGCTGCAGTAAGCCATGATTGCACCACTGCACTCCAGCCTGGGTGATAGAGACCCTGTTTCAAAACAAACAAACACACACCAAACAAAATAAATGAGTCAAGTGTATCGAGTTGTTAGTTGATGGCAAGTGTTAAAGAGAAAAGGCAGCAAGACAAAATACCCCAGTCAGCTCCTGCCTTCTTTTGCAGCCAGCTGCCCACTCTCTTAGCTGGGGCTCACTGCAGGTGGTCCCACTATGCACCAGGCTGTGTCACACTTCCCTGCCTTCACCTGGCCTCACAGCCTGCCCTTCCCACCTCTTGCCACATCACTTTTAGTTTTCCAAGTCCACCTGAACATCATCAGCCCTGACTGCCCCTTCCCACCCCATTAGAATTATATCAAATCCACCCTCCTCTGGGTACCTTGGGCCATTCCTGCTGTTGCCCTTCTCAGCCTCTATTGTCCTTTTTTGTGTCATGTCTGTCCCTCCCATTGGACTCTCTTAGGCTGGGATGACCAGCACTCCTGCCCCCTGTATTCTAAGACCCAAGCAGAATCACCTTCTTCTCTGGGCAAGCAAATTTTTATATGCAACCAAGAGCCTGTGTTCTATCAGGTAAAGGCCTCATTCTTCCATCCTTTTGTCACCCAGCAATGACTTACTGAGCACCTACTACGTGCCCTGAATATTCTTAGCACTGGGGAGATGCATGTGGCCACAAGGGACAAGCACTTAGTGTCATGGAGCCACCTCCTAGTGGTGGGGGAATAGACAATAATCAAACAAAGACATAAGGGAATTACCTTTTGTGACCAGTGCTATGAAGAAAGTAACTGGGGGTGACTTCACAGGACCTCAGTGAAGCTCTGAGTTGATAAACCCTGACCCATCCTACAGACTGGTGGCTGGTGGCTGGTGGCTGGTGGCTGGTGAGTAGGGAGGAGGCCAGTTTTCCAAGCATGGGGAACACCATCTGCAAAGGCCCTGAGTGGGGAAGCCTGGGCATCCCAGGAGCAGAAAGAAGGCCAAGGGGACTAAGCAGTCAGGAAGGGAGAGGGCAAGTCGTGGAGGTTTCGAGCCAGCAGGCCTGGTGAGGAATTGGCTTTCGTTTCTAATTCTATGGAAAGACATTGGTGAGTTTTGCATGAAGTACCACAAGCAGACACTCATTCTGGGGTTTAGGGGATGGTTTTGAGGATGTAGAAGGAGGAGCATTTTTAACCTCCCAAAATGTAATCTGGGGTGGGGGGGATCTCCCTCCTTTCAGCCTGGATGTAGTGGGCTCTGGGACCCTCCGAGAAATGGAGGCAGAGGCAGCCTGAGACTGGGTCCCATCTTCTCTCTACCCTCCCTCCCCTAGTCGCACAGCAGTGGGGCAGTCTGACATCCGGGTCTCTTCCTGGATGAGAACCAGAAGGGCAGAGAGACGTTGGGGTTTGGCTGGGGCTTTGCTAGCACTATCCTTGCCAACAGGGTTGGGGCAGGCTCCTGAAGGGAGAGGGGTGTCTATTTAGATCACAGAAGTTCAAGTTTGCTGGGTGCCTAACTGACTACCACAGCTCTGCTGAGCCTGATCCCTAAATTCCAGGGGCAGGTGGCCCCTTTTTCCTTCCCCAAAGTCTGTTGAGGGCCAGCACGCTGGAGGAGAGTGGGATAAGTGGCTTGAGTGCCCACAAGTGCCCATTCGAGACGTTCAGGAGAATAAACAGGCTGGAGGAGAGAAGCCTGGCCACTGCAGGCTGGCCTCATTACAGGAGAGAAGAGGAAAATTTGGAAGCAAAGAAAATGGGCTCGGACGCCACAAGGCTCCCCCTGGAACAGTGTCAGCCCATGTCCACTTACAGACTCCTGTCTGGGGCTGAATTCGGAGTGTGGAGGTTGGAGCAGACCCTGGTCTCCACGGAGCAGGTGACTGACCACTGTGCTGGGCTGGCTCCTGGTCCCTGCACGCGCTAGAGTGTTGCACATGTTTTACGAGCAGACCGCATGCACTTCCGGACCCTGGTGCTCATGACCAGCCCTGATATTAACAACAGCAAATAACCACGCACCCCAGAGGCGTCTCACTCCTCCTCCTTTCTTAGGGAAATGCAGCATCTCAGAGACAGATTCTGTGGCTTACAGGCAGCACAGAAATAACGGTAAGGGCTGAGGTTAAACATGCAAAGCAGTTGAGACGCGATGTTATCTGGCCATTTGTATTTAACAGAGAGTTGCATTTTATTCTCATTTTAAAATTCAACATACTAATGCTCATTGGGTTAGTTTTTAGAAATCATGGCAGAGTTTAGCAAGGAAAACAAAAATGCACCACCTACTGATAACATCTGGGCAAAAATTTCTAGCCACTGTTTTACACAGCTCTATGCCTTTCAAAAATAGTGTCAATAGTATAAGTATGGTTTTGTTGTCTCCAGTTTTCACCAACGCAACATTTTCTCATGAGTGTTCTTGAACATGATTCTAGCTCACACTGAGACGCATACATGGTGCCAGAGTCTATCCTGCACAAAAATTACATGTACAGACTGGACACAAATGTGGGATGACACAGATGTTATTATATTACATTCGTTTTCTAGATGAGACGCCCAAGCACAGAGGCATTAAGTAGCTCGGCTGAGGCTGAGCAAGACAAGCAGTACAAGGTCACCCAGCCAAGCTGACCCTCACTCACCATGACCCACTGCCCTCACCCACCAAGCTGGGTAAGAATTTACTTTAAAACCTCCTATGGTGGACATTATGGCCTTTTCTGTATGCATCTTTATGTCCTTAGGATAATTTTCCGGAAGAACAAAGTAGGGGACTTGTATTTTTAATATTTTTGTATTTTGACATAATTGTAGGGTTACAAGGAGTAGCAAAGCTAGTAGAGAAAGAAAGCCCTTAGCTCCCTGCAATAGTAACACCTTATTTAACTGCACTACACTAAGAAGACCAGGAAACTGACATGGGTACAGTACTACATTAGCTGAACAACACACCTCATTCAGATTTCACCAGTTTTTACATGCACTCTTTTTTTTATTTTTATTTTATTTTATTTTATTTTATTTTATTTTCTGAGATGGAATTTCACTCTGTCACCCAGGCTGGAGTGCAGTGGCACGATCTCAGCTCACTGCAACCTCTGCCTCCCAGGTTCAAGCGATTCTCCTGCGTCAGCCTCCCGAGTAGCCAAGACTACGGGTGTCCACCACCACACCTGGCTAATTTTTGTATTTTTAGTAGAGACGGGGTTTCATCATGTTGGCCAGGCTAGTCTCAAACTCCTGACCTCGTGATCCGGCCACCTTCGCCTCTCAAAGTGCTAGGATTACAGGCATGAGCCACCATGCCCAGCCGCTGTCTTCTTTTTATGTTTGTTTGTTTATTTATTTATTTATTTATTTATTTATTGTGTGTGTGTAGTTCTATGACATTTGATACCATGCCTAGACTCATGTGAGCACCAATGGGGAGATTTTTAAGGATAAATTTGTATTGTTAAAATTTCTGCAAGACAGGTTGCCTAGCATCATGCATCTCATGGTTGTATACATTGAGTGCCAGTGAACAGATGTGGAAGGCAGTGTCTGGAACTCAGAAAAGATGGTCCAGTTATAACAGGAGACCTGGCTGTGCTATGTCTGTGGTTAAAACCTCATGCTGGGGATGTCTTGTCAGTCATCTCAGTGTCAACTCAGGTACCCTCCTGGTGTGTCCTTGTCCGTGGTCACCTGAATTTTTTGGCAGGCAGAGCAAGGTAGCAGAGAGAACACTGAATCATGGATCAAGGAGGTTGAGTATGAGTCCTGAATGTGCCATTAGGTACTAAGCCACTAACTCACCTGAAATTCATTCTCCTCACCTGTAAAATATAGGGGGCAAAATGGAAGCTGTTGCAGTGGGGAGAGTGATGTACCTGCTCAGTTTATCCCTCTCATGGTCACTACAATTCATTCAGACATCTCTCTAGCTGGCCGGACGTGGTGGCTCACGCCTGTAATTCCAGTACTTTGAGAGGCCGAGGGGGGCGGATCACGAGGTCAGGAGATCAAGACCATCCTAGCCAACATGGTGAAACCCCATCTCTACTAAAAATACAAAAAAAAAAATTAGCTGGGTGTGGTGGTGCATGCCTGTAGTCCCAGCTACTCAGGAGGCTGAGGCAGGAGAGTCACTTGAACCCAGCAGGCAGAGGTTGCAGTGAGCCGAGATCACGCCACTGCACTCCAGCCTGGCGACAGAGCAAGACTCCATCTCACAAAAAAAAAAAAAAAAAAAAGAAAAGAAAAAGAAAAAGACATCTCTCTAGCTAACAATAATATCTTTCAGTGTTGATCATTTCTTACAACAGGACAACAGGTACCATGAAAAGGACTTGACAAACGTTGCTCCTCTTCCAGGCGAGGTTGTAGGGAAGTTGTTAGCATCCCCACTCACAGGTGAGGAAACTGAGCCTTAAGGAAATCAAGGGAATTGCCACTATCTCCCAGGTCATCAGTGACAGTCTTAGTGAGCTGAGCGTCCACCTCTGATGGCCAAGCAGTTGTGTCTTCCCTCACTCTCTGCTTCTCTTCCAAATCTGTACAGACAGTTGAAGACGATGCTTTCCACAGACCAAGAGTTTAGAAGGGTTTTTCTGTGACCCCCTCTGCTAAAGTCTCCAACAAGCCCTCAAGATGAGCTCCAAGGCCCCTTCCGGCAGTAAAGCAAATGTGATATTGCTGTGAGGTGAATGCTGCCTAAATATAAAAGCATGGAGATCAGTTCCAAATGGAGTTTCTAGATGGATCAGGTTTTTATTCATTCTGAAAAGAAGGCAGGTAGCGAATTTCACTCCTGTCACTTGACACAGGAGGTAGCTCTCTCCTAAAATGAGCAGAGAGCTCTTCCTAGTCACTTCTGATTTTCATCTGCACCTCAGCCTTAGACTAGAGACTGGCCTCACAGAGGGACCATGACAGGTCCCGCCAGCCGTTGGATATGATTTCACAGAAAAGGCAAAAGCTATACATTCCTAGACTGAAGTTAACCAAAGCTTTTTCAGAAGTCAGTCCAACGTGTGTGTCAGCTAGGGTGCATTTGAGGAGGGTGTATATGCATCAGTTACCCAATTGGATACAGGAAGCCAGGAGACAATTTAGCCCTTGGTGCGTTTAGAAAGAAGGCATTTTCAGGAGACATAAAACTGCACCGGTGAACAGTGGTAGGCAAGGAGCCACAGTGATTGCTTGCTCTCCTGAAGGTTTTAGCAGTGAAATATTACAGCTTTACTTTGCACCACACTCATGAATGTGTTGATCTGGGGATTCGACTCCTGGAATTTTTCTTAAAACAAAGAAGTTAGGCTTTGCTATATATCAGAGACAAGTTGACGAACTCAGAAAGGTCAGGCAAAATGATCAATGGTTGAGCTGGTATTTATGTTCTGAAACAAAAGGTTGGTGCATAGAATTCATCTGGTGTAGTTTGCAGCCAAGTTCACTAAAGCAAAGGGAAGGGCATGGTTTGGTGTAAAGGTGACAAACTGAGTAGAGAGTTTCTTGAGGATTATTCTCTCTGGGAGAGTAATCCAGGAACCGAGATTCCAGACCAGTTAGAAGCAGCAGAAAGTCAATAGTAGCAGCCATATCATGCAACACAGGCTCTGACAATACCTTTTCCTTAAAGAATATCTAACGATCTCTAAGATGGTCCTCAAGTCATTCCACCTGTAGCAATCAACCATAAATGAGTAATTTAAGATATAATAAAAATCATGTGTTCACAAAGACGCTGCGTGGAGTATTTATAATGGTAAAAATTGGAAACAAATGTTTAATAAAATGGAAATGATTAAAATGTAAGAGGATCCTTGGATGGAATAATATGAAGTCATAGAGAGATGCTCACTAGGAGAGTAATAACAAAAATATTGATGCTACTGTGTTAAATAACTCTATCAGCATACACTACTACATATATATAAATGTAGAGAGAGAAAGAGGCAGGGAGAGAATGATCTAACCACAGGAATATGTCAAAGATTTTCAGTAGAAAAATATTCAAAAATGTTGAATAATAATATGCTTGATTATTTTTCTCTTTGTTCAGCTTCTACACACTTTTAATAAGGCATATGAATTACTTTGACAATGTAAATGTGCATGACGCAGTTTACTTTTAAACAATAAGAAAAAGAGCATGTAAAGAGTTAAAAAAAAAAAAAAAAAGATTTGCTGAGGCATTTTACAGATGCCCCAGTAACATCAGGAAGGGACTGTGATTGGGGACAACTGCATGGGCATGAATTCAGAACCCACAAAGCCAGCCCTGTAGCAACTAATTTAGGTAGGGGCTGGAGGAGAAAATAAGGAAGGAAAGGAACCCCTAGTATTCTTTAGGTGATTGCAATACAAAGAGATCCAAAATAACTAACACGAGCCTCAGGACAGGAGGTGTCATAGCCCAAATCCCAGGCCTCGCAGACAGGAAGGAGCTAGAGACGATTAAACTCGAAATGTCCCCCAAGAAATAGCAGGTGTTCAGTGTTTCAAAGTCAAGGACAAAGAGATGCAAGGAAATGAGGGAGCTCCGTGGAGCCCAAGATGAAGAAAGGAGTAGAAAAACGTTATCAGATGTGTGTGTGACCACTCGCACCCTCACCCGAGCACACACCCACACCTGCCCAGGAGGCCCTTAGGAAAGAGAGGCCGCGTGCTAGCTTCGCTTAGGCAGCACTTACACTAAAGTTGGAGAAGGGAGGCCACAGGAACTGCCTAAGGGATTATGTAGAAATCACACTGCTCAAATGGGGAAGCTAGGGGAGGAGTTGAAGGTAAGAGTGATAAGGTTATTTAAGTGAACATTGCTCATAGCTCTGGAAAAAGCTGCAGAAGAAAAGCAAACAATACTTTAGCCCAGGGAAAAGGCCCGGGAGCTCAGCCAATAACAGGCCATGACGGTGGGGTGGAGGCTGGGGGCCGAGGGAACAGGCATACATTTGTGAGTCTGATCCATGCTGACTGTAGGTTAGTCCCTTCTGCCAAAACAGACCCGGGATCCAAGTTCTAAGGGTCATTGCTTCAGGGCTGTGCCTTGCAGAGGTCACAGCTATTTGAAGGTCAAGAAGGGCAATGTACGGGTTTCCAGGAGGACTGCATAATTAGAGCTGAGGGTGACCACCGTGTGCTGAGGTGTTCTCCTGTCTTATTTAATCTGCACAATAAACTCATGAAGTGGATTTTATTTAAGTGGGAATTTCTTTCTTCTTAAACAGACTTTATGTTTTGGAGCAGTTTTAGGTTCACAGAGAAACGGAGTGGAAAGTACGGAGTTCCCGTATATCTCTGCTGCCTGTACGTTTTACATTTACACCCCTTTCACAACCAGGGAACTGAGGCTTGAGGACTTAAATAATGTTCCCTCAAATGTGCAGATAGTAACTCACAGGGGCAAACATCGAAACCAAGGCTGGGCACGGTGGCTCATGCCTGTAATCCCAGCACTTTGGAAGCCTGAGGCGGGCGGATCACCTGAGGTCAGGAGTTGAAGGCCAGCCTGGCTAACATGGTGTAAAACCCTGTCTCTACTAAAAATACAAAAACTAGCCGGGCGTGGTAGTGAGAGCCTGTAATCCCAGCTACCTGGGAGGCTGAGGCAGGAGAATTGCTTGAACCCAGGAGGCGGAGGTTGCAGTGAGCTGAGATGGTGCCACTGCACTCCAGCCTGGGTGACAGAGCAAGACTCCATCTCAGGGAAAAAAAAAAAAAAAAAAAAAAAAAAATCGAAACCAGGAGCCCGACCATCTTTATAGCAGGGCTCGGCAAATGACAGCCCAGGGGCCACATTGAGCCTGTTTTTATATACTTGTTAGCTGAGAATCGTTTTAAATTTTGAGGGGAAAGAGAATATTTTGTGACACACAAAAAGTAGATGAAATTCAAATTTGTGTCTATAAATAAAGTTTTATTGGAACATGGCCACATCCATTATTTTACATTTGTCCATGGCTGTTTTCATGCTGGGAGGGCAGATTTAAGTAGTTGCGACATTGATCGTACGACCCACAAAGCCTATAACATTTTTAACTTGGCCCTTGACAGGAGAAGTTCGCCAGTCCCGCCTGACAGAACCAGACTTATCACACTGACTAAATGTTTCTAATATTGTTAGGTTTCTGCAGGCCGAGGTGGTATATGGGTTTCCAAAGGATGCTGTTTGGAGGATTCTTGGTTCTCCCTTACACCAGAATAACTCATTTTAAAGGTTTTATGAATTAAGCGTTTGTAGCATATTTCATTTGAAGAAAGGGTTCCACTCATAACCAAACACACACACACACACACACACACACACACACACAGAAGTTTAAATATCAAGGCTTTTCTTACAAAAAAAAATTTTTTTTAATTATCATGATGAAGAGTTTGTCTAAACCCAGGCAAATTGGAGAATAGATAACTGCTCACTTGGCTGGTGAGGGGCAGATCTAGCCCAGGCCCCCAGTGTTGGCTCTTTCTACACTATTGTGACCCCAGGGATTGCATTGAGGGACGGCTTTGAGCCTGATGACTTATTGACATGGGTTTGATGTCTTTTCCCATCAGTAAATGTTTCTAAATGTGCCCCTAAAAGACGAAGACTTAGGCCAGGTGCAGTGGCTCACGCCTGTAATCCCAACACTTTGGGAGGCCGAGGCAGATGGATCACCTGAGGTCTGGAGTTCGAGACCAACCTGACCAACACGGTGAAACCCCGCCACTACTAAAAATACAAAAAATTAGCTGGGCGTGGTGGCAGGTGCCTGTAATCCCAGGTACTCTGGAGGCTGAGGCAGGAGAATCCCTTGAACCCAGGAGGCGGAGCTTGCAGTGAGCCGAGATCATGCCATTATACTCCAGCCTGGGTGACAACAGCCAAACTCCATCTCAAAAAAAAAAAAAAAAGAGAAAGACATAAAAAGAAATAATAACCATAACAGCATTAGCACACCTAGAAAACAGTTAATGATGAGTCCTTGATGTCATCAAATGCCCAGTCAGTGACCAAATTTCCAATTTTGACACAGGGTTTAAGTTCACGTTGGTCAGGTTTGGAATCCTAAGTATGCTCCTTATTAGCCAAGAAACTTTCAAATAAGCACGTAACCTTTCCGAGAGTCAGTTTCCATCTGTGGAATGGAGGGAATCTGATATCATCAGGGTTGTTCTGAAGATCAGGTGATACTAGCAAAGTCCTAATAAAATGTAGCAGGTGCTAAGCACTTAACAAGTCATTGTTATAATAATGCTGACGATGATGGCTGTTGCTATTGTAATCGGAATTATTACAGACAAATAGAGTCACCACTTGTCCAGTTTGCTTGGGACTGTCCTAGTTTTAGTACTGAAATTCCCAAGTTCTGGGACATCCCCTTGGTCCCAGGCAAACTGGGATGGTTGATCCCCTAGTAAAGCCAGGCCACGCTGGCAAGCTGGGAACCCAAGCTCATGGAATCAATGCGTAACGGATTTCTCAAACGAATTTATTATTTGGTTGATGCAATCGGCAGGCCTGCTGGACAGAATCCCAGATTCTCTATAAATAGACAGGAAATGTTCAGGAGCCTCAGACCTGGTGCTCATCACCATTGAATGATGCGCTTTCACTGCTCCCCCTGCTCAGAAGTAGAGCCTCCCCCAGGCACCAGAACAAGGACTGATTCTTACCTGGGAAAGAAATGCAGTCCCTCCATGTAATGGAAGTCATTGCAAAAGCAAGAGCAACCGTAGTGTTTATTGCATCAAATCCTCTCATTCCGGCAATTTAAGAGCCAAGTGCCAAAAAGGTGAAATGACTTCTCCACAGTGTCTTGGGGAATTGGAGACAGCTGAGTTGCGGAGCAGTCAATTTGACCCTCGTGCTCTCTGCAGATTGCCTTAAAAGCATAGGCATGAAAATCACGGAGGGGAATTTCACCCGAAGTCCTCTTGTGTGGATGGCCTCCTCTGCAAGGATAACACATCCTGAGAAATGTTTGTTCAAAGTGCCATGCACAAGAGCCAGAACACAAGGGAGGACGGACCCAGGATCCCCGGATTGGTGGAGTTTTGGTGGAGTCCTTCTCCTGGGAGGGAATATTTTTGGACACAGCTGGCCAGAGAGGTGAGAACAACGTCTTCTAAAATGGCAAAGACATAGCAGTCATAATTCAACTCAGATTCAAAGTAAAATAATGAGATCATACTGGTAACTGGCTAATTCCATTCATGGAGGAGGCCAGGCCGGAGAATTGAGGAGAAAAATTAACCTCTCTGGGATGTGTATTTTAAAATTCATTTACCATACATTTATTAAGTACCTGCTTTGCATCAGGCACTGGACTAGGTGCAGTGAGCATTATGACCCTTATGTTACAGACTCAAGGAATATAAAATAGTGGCAAAGACAGACCAAATAACAACAAAAAAAAGCAATTCCAAGTTGCAAATTAGCTCCCTGAAGGAGGAAGGAAGAGAGAAAGGGAGCGGGGAACAGCCAGGGAAGGTATCTCTGAAGAGGAGATTTTTAAGCTAAGTTCTGAGGAATTATGAAGATTTAACTGTCTAAAGAGGGAGTTGTCTTAGTCTGTTCAGACTGCTAGAACAAATTACCTTAAACTGTGTAATTTATAAACAATAGAAATTTGTTTCTTAGAGTTCTAGAGGCTGGGACCCCTCTGCTGGGAATCAGGTCGCGGCAGATTTGGTGTCTGGTGAGGGCCTCTTCCCCATAGATGGAAATTTCTGTGACCTCACATGGTGGAAGGGGCATGGCAGCATCCTTCAACCTCTTTTTTTTTTTTTTTTCTGAAACGGAGCTTCACTTCATCAACCGGGGTGGAGTGCAATGGCATGATCTTGGCTCACTGCAACCTCCGCCTCCTGAGTTCAGGCAATTCTCCTGCCTCAGCCTCCTAAGTAGCTGGGATTACAGGCATGCGCCACTACACCCGGCTACTTTTGTATTTTTAGTAGAGATGGAGTTTATGCATGTTGGTCAGGCTGGTCTTGAACCCCTGACCTCAGATGATCTGCCTGCCTCGGCTTCCCGAAGTGCTGGGATTACAGGCGTGAGCCACTGCACCTGGCCTCAGCCTCTTTTATGAGGGCGCTAATCCCATCCATTTAGATAGAGCCCTCCTAACCTTACACTTCCCAAAGTCTCCACGTCTCAATACTATTGCATTGGGGGTTAGGTTTTAGCATATAAATTTTCGGGGGGGGGACATAAACATTTAATCACAGCAGGGGTTAAGTGCATTCTGAGTAGATTTTAAAAATACACTTTTAAATGTTCTTACCTAACTCAATGCTTTATTTACTTAATGATAAATGGCTGATAGAGCGGATTCTTTTGGACAAAATTTTATTAAATTGACCAAGTGACTTATCTTAAAAGAGATATTCAGCTCACTAAGCTGAATTTATTATTTTTTTTTTTGTAAATTTTGGACACATTGTGTTAGTTTCAAACAATCTAGGCATCATCTGGAATTCAAGGGAGAAACACTTGGCAGCAGAAAACCATGTTCTCAGAGCTAAAATCCCTATCTTCAGAAAACAGTACAAGATAGCCTACCGAATAAAATCAGAATATTTTTAAGTGAAAATGAGATGAAAAGAATTGAGAAGGAGCCAAGCGATAGTTAAGTTAATCTTCAGGGGAGGGAAAACATGTCAGAAAATGTAAACTAGATCAGTCCAACCCATGTTACAATTCTGCAGAGGGAATTAAATTCCTGCGGAAAAACAAGTCTCTGATTATGAAAGGATTTGACTGTATAGAAGAATCTGGAACATCAGTCTATTAAAAATACTTGTAAAACCAGGGGCATCATGTAAGAAATTAGTGAGCTAAAGAAGTGGGAGAACTTGGGATGTCTGAAATAGAGTTATTATTGCAGACGCTGTGTTGTATTAGTAAGACTGCAACGAGGAGAAAATTGCTTTATTCCGAAAAGCAAAATTTATTATCACGTAGGATCATTTAATTTTAAGTGGCTCTCTTAACTCTTTATGTATAACTCTGCTTGGTTTAACCATGAGTAGTTAATTTAAAAAAAAAAGAAGTAATTCCAGTGTATCTAACATGTGGTACGCTTGTTTTATGATCCAAAGAAAATGAATCAATAGCAAAATTAATCCAGACAGGAGGGTGAACCTTTGAGGTTTATTAAGGACAAATAAAAAGACTGTTATGTGTTAGGAGACACTGAGTTTAGTAAAATTCTGTCCAAAACTGGGTGGGTAAAATAAGAAGTATTGGGAAAAGATGTCCTTCACTGAAATTATAAGCACACTTAAAAGGAAACAAAATAAAAAGAGTTTTCACTCATTCCAGAATTTTACAGGCAATGGCTATTTTCTAATACAATTGTTTTAGCAAATGTTTGATTTGGATGTACTATGACAGTATCTTCCATATTTCATTTTATTCATTACATATTCCTGATGCACATACAAATGGGAGTTAAAGCATGTGCAAAGAAAACCATTTTTATTTTTTTAACCAACAAAGGCTTCCAGAAGGGTGCCTTTGTTCCGGCTGCAGCTAATAAGGGTGGGTTGACAGTGGTTAGACCGGCTAAGCAGTTTGCAAATAGTCGCCCATTACTTCCAGCGGGGAAGAGGTGCCTCGGGAAATGTTTGCACAGAATGTTTTGGGCTGTTCCGGCAAAAACCTTAATGCCGGTTTACCAAGTGCCTAATTTCACACAGCTCAGCAAAGAGGAGTCAGTTACTGAATCAGACTGGATTCAACTGGGGGAGCTGGTTGGGGGAAAGCAAGTTTGCAGTGAAACACACACAAAGCCATTGAGATCATCGGCAAGCAGAAGTTACGTATGACTTCGCTGTTGATAATATGGGACTGGCTTCCATTATCAAAAGATAACAGATCCGTATTCATTTCTGTTCTCCATTGACATACCAGTAATTTCAAGAAGTCTTTTCTTCTTAAACTATTCTCCTTTGACTCACTTGCTGAATCTTGAACCAGGCCAGGCTCGTTCTTGCCTCTGGGCTCTCACACTGGCTGTTTGCTCACTAGGCAGGACTTGATTTTATTCTTTTTATTCGCAGCTTGCTTGAAATGTCACCACCTCGGGGAGGCCTTCCCTGACCACCTGCTTTAATGCCCTTGCCCCATACTTCCCCATTATATTCTATCACAGCACCGTGATTTGTTTTCCTCATAGCACTTAACACTAACTGATGTTCTCACTTATTGATTGATTTATTTTTTGTTTGTTTGGTTGTTGACTGTCTTCTGTCTACGGAATATGAGTTCCATTAGAACAGGAATCTAAAACAGCACCTGGCACAGAGTCAACCGTCAAAATTATTGAAAGGTAGATGGAAAATTATTGAAAAGATGGATGGATGGAGAGATGGACACAAACAATTTCCAATTGGAGTGACCTCACTGTAGGGCGTTTTTCTTGGGTAAAGTTCCGATATTGAATTATTAGACTCATTTCCACCCACCACAGGTTATTTACCACATATCAATGGCTTGACTGATGTTCCAAGACACCTACGGAAATCCACTTAAAAATTAACACATTTCATATTGGAAATTTGGTTCTCTATCCCAAAGTGTTCTACTCCTTTTTTCTCTTTACTCATTATCAGGAAACTGAAAAGTATACTTAAATACACCGCCCCCCAAAAAATAAACCTGCCAAAATCAAACCAAGCATATCAAAGGGAAGTCAAATTTTGTTGTACAGGGTTACTTTAATGGGTGTCTGTGTGAGGGGGTCCTTGTGTTTTCAGAACCAAGGCCCATGAAATAAGAAAGAGAGCCAGATGGTGACTTTGGTAACATTTGTGGGGTGAGATATGTTCAAGCAATCAGAGATTCAAACAGGTAAATGAGAGTTAAACTCTTTTCAAACGGATGAAGTCTTTTTCTAAATTTAGATAGTCCAAAGTAGTCATTAACAGTTTAGTATAAAATGCTTATGTAGGTGTGCCCTTTGATTGTTGTTTTTTAATTTTCTTTTAAGTTCTGGGGGTACATGTGCAGAATGTGCGGGTCTGTTACTATACATGTGCCATGGTGGTTTGCTGTACCCATCAACCTGTCATCTACATTAGGTATTTCTCCTAATGCTATCCCTCCCCTAACCCTCCACCTCCTGACAGGCCCCGGTATGTGATGTTCCCCTCCCTGTGTCCATGTGTTCTCATCGTTCAACTCCCACTTATGGGTCAGAACACGGGGTGTTTGGTTTTCTGTTCTTGTGTTAGTTTGCTGAGAATGATGGTTTTCAGCTTCATCCATGTCCCTGCAAAGAACGTGAATTCATCCTTTTTTATGGCTGCATAGTATTCAATGGTGTATATGTGCCACATATTCTTTATCCAGTCTATCATTGATGGGCATTTGGGTTGGTTCCAAGTCTTTGTGATTGTGAATAGAGCTGCAATAAACATACGCATGTGTGTGTCTTTATAGTAGAATGATTTATAATCGTTTGGGTATATACCCAGTAATGGGATTATTGGGTCAAATGGTATTTCCAGTTCTAGATCCTTGAGGAATCACCACACTGTCTTCCGCAGTGGTTAAACTACTTTACACTCCCACCAACAGTGTAAAAACGTTCCTATTTCTCTGGAGAGGTCCAGCGTCTGTTGTTTCTTGACTTTAATGATCGCCATTCTAACTGGTATGAGATGGTATCTCATTGGGGTTTTGATTTGTATTTCTCTAATGACCAGTGATCATGAGCTTTTTTTCATGGGATTGTTGGCTGCATAAATGTCTTCTTTTGAGAAGTGTCTGTTTATATCCTTTGCCCACTTTTCGATGGGGTTGTTTTTTCTTGTAAATTTGTTGAAGTTCTTTGTAGATTCTGGATATTAACCCTTTGTCAGACGGATACATTGCAAAATTTTTCTCCCATTCTGTAGGTTGCTTGTTCACTCTGATGGCAGTTTCTTTTGCTGTGCAGAAGCTCTTTAATTAGATCCCATTTGTCAATTTTGGCTTTTGTTGCCATTGCTTTTGGTATCTTAGTCATGAAGTCTTTGTTCATGCGTATATCCTGAATGGTATTGGCTAGGTTTTCTTCTAGGGTTCTCATGGTTTCAGGTCTTACATTTAAGTCTTTAATCCAACTTGAGTTAATTTTTGTATAAGATGTAAGGAAGCGGTCCAGTTTCATTTTCTGCTTATGGCTAGCCAGTTTTCCCAACACCGTTTATCAAATAGGGAAACCTTTCCGTATTGTTTTTGTCAGGTTTGTCAAGGATCAGATGGTTATAGATGTGTGATGTTATTTCTGAGGCCTCTGTTCCAGTCCATTGATCAATACATCTGTTTTGGTACCAGTACCATGCTGTTGTGGTTACTGCAGCCTTGTAGTATGGTTTGAAGTCAGGTAGCTTGATGCCTCCAGCTTTGTTCTTTTTGCTTAGGATTGTCTTGGCTATGCGGGTTCTTTTTTGGTTCCAAATGAAATTTAAAGTAGTTTTTTCTGTTTCTGTAAAGAAAGTCAACGGTAGCTTGATGGGGATAGCATTGAATCTATAAATTACTTTGGGCAGTATGGCCATTTTCATGATATTGATTCTTCCCACCCATGAGCATGGAATGTTTTTCCATTTGTTTGTGTCCTCTTTTATTTCCTTGAGCAGTGGTTTGTAGTTCTCCTTGAAGAGGTCCTTCATAATCACTTGTAAGTTGTATTCCTAGGTATTTTATTCTCTTTGTAGCAATTGCGAATGGGAGTTCACTCATGATTTGGCTCTCTATTACTGGTGTATAGAAATGCTTGTGATTTTTGCAAATTGATTTTGTATCCTGAGACTTTGCTGAAGTTGCTTATCAGCTTAAGGAGATTTTGGGCTGAGATAATGGGGTTTTCTAAATATACAATCATGTCATCTGCAAACAGAGACAATTTGACTCCTTCTGTTCCTATTTGAATACCTTTATTTCTTTCTCTTGCCTGGTTGTCCTGGCCAGAACTTCCAGTACTGTGTTGAATAGGAGCGGTGAGAGAGGGCTTGTCTTGTGCCAGTTTTCAAAAGGCATGCTTCCAGTTTTTGCCCATTCAGTATGATATTGGCTGTGGGTTTGTCATAAATAGCTCTTATTATTTTGAGATACATTCCATCAATACCTAGTTTGTTGAGAGTTTCAGCATGAAGGGCTGTTGAAATTCGTTGAAGGCCTTTTCTGCATCTATTGAGATAATCATGTGGTTTTTGTCATTGGTTTTGTTTATGTGATGGATTATGTTTGTTGATTTGCATATGTTGAACCAGCCTTGCATCCCAGGGATAAAGCTGACTTGATCGTGGTCGACAAGTTTCTTGATATGCTGCTGGATTCAATTTGCCAGTATTTTATTGAGGATGTTTGCAGCAATGTTCATCAGGGATATTGACCTGAAATTTTATTTTTTTGTTGGATCTCTGCCAGGTTTTGGTATCAGGATGATGCTGGCCTCATAAAATGAGTTAGAGAGGATTGCCTCTTTTTCTATGGTTTGAAATAGTTTTAGAAGGAATGATAGCAGCTCTTCTTTGTACTTTTGGTAGAATTCGGCTTTGAATCCGTCTGATCCTTGACTTTTTTTGGTTGATAGGCTATTAATTACTGCCTCATTTTCAGAACTTGTTATTGGTCTATTCAGGGATTCTACTTCTTATAGGTTTAGACTTGGGAGGGTGTATGTGTCCAGGAATCCATCCATATCTTGTGGATTTTCTAGTTTATTTGTGTAGAGGTGTTGATAGTATTTTCTGACAGTACTTTGTATTTCTGTGGGATCAGTGGTGATATCCCCTTTATCATTTTTTATTGCAATTATTTGAATCTTCTCTCTTTTTTCAGTTAATCTGGCCAGTGGTCTAATTTGTTGATTAAAAAAAAAAAAAAACAGTTCCTGCATTCATTGATTTTTTTTTTTTTTTTTTTTTTGAAGGGTTTTTTGTGTCTCTGACTCCTTCAGTTCTGCTGCTATCTTAGTTATTTCTTGTCATCTTCTAGCTTTTGAATTTGTTTGATCTTGCTTCTCTAGTTCTTTCACTTGTGATGTTAGGGTGTCAATTTTAGATCCTTTCTTGCTTTCTCTTGTGGGCTAGCTGGTTATAAATTTCCCTCTACACACTGCTTTAAATGTGTCCCAGAGATTCTAATACTTTGTGTCTTTGCTCTCATTGGTTTCAAAAAACTTCTTTATTTCTGCCTTCATTTTGTTATTTACCTAGTAGTCATTCAGGAGCAGGTTATTCAGTTTCCATGTAGTTGTTTGGTTTTGAGTGAGTTTTTAAATTCTGAGTTCTAATTTGATTGCACTGTGGTCTGAGACCGTTTGTTATGATTTCCATTATTTTGTATTTGCTGAGGAGTGTTTTACTTCCAATTATGTGATCAATTTTAGAATAAGTGCAATGTGGTGCTAAGAAGAATGTATATTTTGTTGATTTGGGATCGAGAGTTCTGTAGATGTCTATTAGGTCAGCTTGGTCCAGAGCTGAGTTCAAGTCCTGCATATTCTTGTTAATTTTCTGTCTCGTTGATCTGTCTCATATTGACAGTGGGGTGTTAAAGTCTCCCAGTGTTACTGTGTGGGAGTCTAAGTCTCTTCGTAGGTCTTTGAAGAACTTGCTTTATGAATCTGTGTGCTCCTGTATTGGGTGCATATATATTTAGGATAGTTAGCTCTTCTTGTTGAATTGATCACTTTACCATTGTGTAATGCCCTTCTTTGTCTCTGTTGATCATTGTTGCTTTAAAGTCTGTTCTATCAGAGACTAGGATTGCAACCCCTCCCCTCCTTTTTTTTTTTTTTTTTTTTTTTTTTTTTTTTTTTTTTTGCTTCCCATTTGCTTGGTAAATCTTCCTGCATCCCTTTATTTTGAGCCTATGTTTGTCTTTGCACATAAGGTGGGTCTCCTGAATACAGCACACTGATGGGTCTTGCATTTACCCAATTTGCCAGCCTGTGTCTTTTAATTGGGGCATTTAGCCTGCTTACATTTAAGGTTAATAATATTGTTATGTGTGAATTTGATCCTGCCATTATGATGCTAGCTGATTATTTTTCCCATTAGTTGATGGTTCCTTCATAGCATCGATGGTCTTTACAATTTGGTATGTTTTTGCAGTGGCTGGTACCAGTTGTTGCTCTCCATGTTTAGTGCTTCCTTTAGGAGCTCTTGTAAGGCAGGCCTGGCAGTGACAGCATTTGCTTGTATATAAAATATTTTATTTCTCCTCCACTTATGAAGCTTAGTTTGGTTGGATATGAAATTCTGGTTTGAAAATTCTTTTCTTTAAGAATGTTAAATATTGGCCCCCACTCTCTTCTGGCTTGTAGGGTTTCTGCTGAGAGATCTGCTGTTAGTCTGATGGGCTTCTCATAGTGAGTAACCCGACCTTTCTCTCTGAATGCCCTTAATATTTTCTCCTTCATTTCAATCTTGGTGAATCTGATAAGTATGTGTCTTGGGGTTGCTCTTCTCAAGGAGTATCTTTGTGGTGTTCTCCGTATTTCTTCAGTTTGAATGTTGGCTTATCTGGCTAGATTGGGGAAGTTCTGCTGGATAATACCCTGAAGAGTGTTTTTCAACTCGGTTCCATTCTCCCCGTCACTTTCAGGTACACCAAGCAAATGTAGATTTGGTCTTTTCACATAGTCCCATATTTCTTGTAGGCTTTGTTCATTCCTTTTCATTCTTTTTTTCTCTAATCTTGTCTTCTCACTTTATTTCAGTAAGTTGATCTTCAATCTCTGATATCCTTTCTTCTGTTTGATCAGTGCAGCTATGGAAACTTATGTAGGCTTCAGGAAGTTCTCATGCTGTGTTTTTCAGCTCGATCATGTCATTTATGTTCTTCTGTAAACTGGTTATTCTAGTTAGCAATTTGTCTAATCTTTTTTCAAGATTCTTAGCTTCCTTGCATTGGGTTAGAACATGCTCCTTTAGCTTGGTGAAGTTTGTCATAACTCACCTTGGGAAGTCTGCTTCTGTCAGTTAATCAAACTCATTCTCCATCCAGTTTTGTTCCCTTGCTGGGGAGGAGTTGTGATCCTTTGGAGGAGAAGAGGTATTCCAGTTTTTGGAATTTTTAGCCTTTTTGCCCTGATTTCTCCCCATCTTCTTGGATTTATCTACCTTTGGTCTTAGATGTTGGTGACCTTCAGATGAGGTCTCTGAGTGGACGTCCTTTTTGTTGATGTCGATGCATTCCTTTCTGTTTGTTAGTTTTCCTTCTATAGGTCAGGCCCCTTCAGGTCTGCTGGAGTTCACTGGAGGTCCACTCCAGACTGTTTGCCTGGGTATCACCAGCAGAGGCTGCACAACAGCAAAGATTGCTGCCTGTTCCTTCCTCTGGAAGCTTTGTCCCAGAGGGGCACCTGCCAGATGCCAGGTTAAGCTCTCTTGTATGAGGTGTCCATTGGCCCCTACTGGGAGGTGTCTCCCAAACAGGAGACATGGGGGTCAGGGACCCACTTGAGAAGGCAGTCTGACCCTTAGCAGAGTTCAAACGCTGTGCTGGGTGATCCGCTGCTCTCTTGAGAGCCATCAGGCCGGGTCATTGAAGTCTCCTGAAGCTGCACCCACAGCCACCCCTTCCCCCAGGTGCTCTGTCCCAGGGAGATGGGGGGGTTTATCTATAAGCCCCTAACTGTGGCTGTTACCTTCCCCCCCCCTCCCCCCCAGAGATGCTTGTTGGCAAATGGAGGCAAAAGGGTCTCTTATTCTGGTAGAAGAGGGGGAAGATGATGTTGGCTAGAGAGGTCCTGAGGGGCAGTTGAAGTTTTGGAGGGCGTGAGAGAGTGGGACGAGGAGGTTAGTTAAAGTGTGACCATGCATACAGATAGAAGAAAGGGCAATCAGGCACTTGTTGACAAAACAGAACATGTGTAACCAGGAAAACCATGTCTTCCAATTTTTTTTTTCTCTCAAAAACATAAGACTGCTGGATCCGAATGTCTTTAGCCCTGAATGTCAATCCAGTCTCCCCCAAGTTAATTTTCACATACAGTTTTTCCCCACTTACACCTACCCTGTGGGACCCTAAACCGCCAGTGCCGTTCTGGGCCCCATCACCTTTGCATTGCCCAGCCCTGTGATGTTCTTTGCAAGCAAAGAGAAGGGAAGTCCTGTGCCCACCTTGGTAACCATTTAAAGTAATAATTTCGGTAAACACTTTGTGAAGGCTTCCTGGGCATGGCTACACACGTCCTCTGGATCTCTCCGTGAAATATTCGTGTTGCGCTGCCGCTATCCATCTTAAACAATCATCTTTCTTGCAGGCTTCTAAAGTCGAGGGCTGTGCTCCTTCAGCCCATTCCCAGTGCCTTACCCCTGCCATGGCTGGGCACTGAATCATCCATTTGCTCAGTCAATAGATATTTTGGGAGCAGCTACAACGTGCCCGGGCTATCCTAACTTCTGGGGATTTCAGCAATAAACAAAACAGACAAGGCAGTGGCCCTCACAGAGCTTTCCAACTATTGAGAGGGACACAGAATAAATCTGTCATTCCCAGGTGTGAGACATGCTAGGAAAGAAACCATTAGGATCTAGGGGTTGGGATTAGGTAGGCAAAATGGTCCGGAAATGCCTCCCTATGGAGGTGATGGTTAATCTGGCCATCTGTGGAAAGTCTGGAATTCACTTTTATCCATTCAAGCCAGTGTGAGTCAGAACCCTATCATTCAGGGAGTTGGAATTTGAATTTTGGAGGTTTGTTCCCTACAAACCATCCCCCAGATAACTCCACCAACAGTCTCAAGTTGGATAACCAACTCATTCCAACTTGCCCGGGACTTTACCAGTTTCAGCGTAGACAGTCCCAAGGCCCAGGAAACTCCTCAGTTCTTAGCAAACCAGGATGGTCCATGACACTACTTAAGAGTGACAGACATCTGTCAATCACTGTGCACAAACTAGGAGCCTAGGGCACCCATGCAAATGTTTCAGCTCGGCAGAATTTGGGAAGCAATGGAGGGAGAATCTGACAAAACCGAGTTACAAAATCAGGAGCTGCAACCACGATTAGTTTGACTTTTCACTTTCCTGTAGGGCAGAGGCTATGGACAAATCCTTGGCCAGAGCTGCAAACTACAACAGTGGGAGTGGCTATGAGAACCAGATCTAGAGAGGTGTTCAGACCTCCCCAGCTTGTAGCCAGCACCGTCAGGACAACAAGATGTGACCGGATGAGACTGTGTCTCCACTGGGTTTCCCTGGAGTCCTCACTTGCCCTGGTGGTTACCCCACCATGTCCTCAGAGCAAACAAGTCCAGGTCAAGATGGAGTGGGCTAGGGTCAAGTTCAAATCCTATATCCCCCAAGAAAAAGAGATCCTGTCTGCCTAGATGACCAGATTTAGCAAATAAAAATACAGCCTACCCATTTAAATTTAAATTTCAAATAAATGATTTTTTTCAGCAGAAGTATATCCTATGTTGTATGCATGGGATATATTTACACTTTAAAAATTTGTTTAAAATTCAAATTAAATTGAATGTCCTGTGTTTTAACCTGGCAACCTTATGCCCATTTCCAGAGACTCTATCTTGCACCTGGCATTCCCATGGAGACTTTAGCCTTCAGATGTGACAGTGAAAACAGTCTGGCAACAACAGCACTGACCGAGTGTTATATTTTGGCACAAGGTCACAGAATGGCCCAAATTCCACTTTCTTTACTATGTGGTCATAGACTCCTAAAAGAAATGAACTATGTACTCAAATAAGTCAAAAAGATGCATGCTCTATAGTGTCCCTACTTTTAGATACAAAGGGAACCTATAAATGAAGGACAGTGGGTAACTGCTTCCAAGAGCCTGGAAAGAAGCAGAAAGCTTCCATTTTGGCTTCTCTTCCAACCAGGGAACACTTGGGTCCTGGGTGAAGCTGGTGTTCACTTACAAAGCTGTCGTCTTCTGCAGTTGTTGGGATGCTGGGCTCTGTCCCAGGAGACTAGAGGCAAGGGTTGAGCTCTGTAGGTGACTTCAAGAAGGAAGAGCCTCAGAAAGGGTCAGAGTCAACATCCTTTGCGATGACTGCAGGTCAGAGCCTGAGAAACCAAGAACCGTACGCCTGGGTGAGAGGAGAAACTGAATGGGAGCAAAATCCAGAAGGTCAAAAGGTGACACAGGCCAGGTCAGTAGAGAAGCAAGTCAGGAAGAAGATTCCTGTCTAAGAGTTGCTGGACTGTCACGAAGCACCACGACGGGATGCTGAGCCACGGGACCTGGGTGCATCTGGCTAGACCAGGAGTCCCTCACGGGAGGTGACTGTGCCCCCCATGGGACATTTGTCAGTGTCTAGAAGTACTTTGGATTGTCATGACAGGGTGCAGTGTCGCTCCTAGCCACTGGTGGTCAAGGGCAGAAATGACAGTAAACACCCTGCAAATACACAGGACAGCTGCCTACAGCAAAGAGTGATCCAGCCCCAAACGCCAACAGTGCAGGAGCTCAGAAACTCGAGGACAGATCAGAGTTTAAGAAGCACAGCACACTTTCCCCTGAGTGTCCTTTGAGACGGAACTCGCCTACTCAGAATTTCCAGGTCTCCGTACTCTGAAAGGCCAGGAGGTGTGAGAGAGTGAGCCGCCCTCTACGCCAGAAGAACCATGGGAAGTGAGAAAGAAGTTGGGAGAGAAATCCTCCAACCACCCGTTCCCAGTGGTTATTTGCCAAAGTGTGTGCTTATTAGCCAATTACAGCAGAGATTTACCGAGTGGAATTACATGTTCATTTAAGTAGTTGCAAAACCTGTCCCTCCCAAGCCACCAGCAAACTCCACGAGGCTTTAATGTGACCAATGGCAAAGTCAGTTAATAGAGCCTGCATGTTAATGGTGCCTGGGATTTATACTGTAATTGTTTCCGCGGCTCCCTGTCTGGCGGAGGTATTCGTCTTGGTGCATGGATACCAGCTGCGTGCCATAACATTACATGCAGGATTATGAGGGTTTTTAAAAAAAATTATTTCATCTGTAATTATAGGCCAGACCAGTTTATTATTTAGAACTTTTTGAAAACATTTTAATTGAGATGGCCACTGGCCTTTAACTGACCCTGTCTCAAGGCACACTCTGGCAATCCCAGTATATGCAGCTCTTGGGTTAATAAGGCGAGTCCCTGTTCTAAACCGACTCATCAGCATTATTTAAAATTTTGGATTTGAGGGTTTTTTTTTTTTCCAAGATTTATGGCACAGTTGAAATGAGGTCAAGTAGAAGCACTAAAGAATTTAATTAGAAATGTCCTCGCGTGTTCCTTATGGCTGTAAACCTCGTATGGGTTGCCCCCGGAGGGCCTGGAGTCATCGGAGATGGGGTGCATTTTTCTTTTTTTAACTCCTGATAAGGACGAACTATGATCAGCTCCTGTTTCTTCAGTGGGGAATGCCGAGGACCTGGACATTTGGAAAGGAGCAGAGCCTGGAGAAGCCTTACTCAGAGGACAAGGAAAGGGACCAGGGCCTCCAGTCTAGCCTTGGAGGCTGGCCTCGACAAGAGTATTCCCTAATTTCTTTGCGATATTTCCTGAGCCCCTTCTATGTCTCAATACTGTACAAACTGTGTGAGACGTACTCTGTGTTCTCAAAGATCTTGTGGATGGATGAGAGAAACAGGACTAAGCACACAAAGTCAAACAGCACAGTCATTTAATACCGGAGAAGCATGTGCAGGAATCTGTGGAAACAAAGGATTGACTTTGCCCAGGAATCAACTGGAAAACTTCCCCCAGGATGTCGCTCTTGGAGGATGTACAGGAGCTGCCCTCATTGGGCCTGGAGGAGGGAGAGGGAGGGAAAGGAGACCCCAGGTAGAGGACACAGACTGTGTCCCGTTGTTGCCCAAACAGCAACATTAACTAGGATGGTCATCAGAGCTCTACGATGTTCAAGCATTCCTCTGTATCAAGAGGACAAGTTGGGCACGCAAGCTGTGGCAAGGAAAGACACTAGGAAGCAATTCAGTTTGGAAGTCACATGCTTGCATTGTAAGATCTTCTGGCTGTGGAAGCCCAGACCAGAGGCCCACCAGCCAAGGTTCAGCTAGCATGGACTATGGGAGTGTCAGAGTTTCAGCCTCTGGCTGAGATTCCTGTGGGCTCCACAGGATATGCCTGTGGAATACGACTGCTGGTACGAAGGCAGAGGACAATCTTCGGAGAGAAATGGGAAGGACACCCTGGATTCTGGGTGACTTGGCTGGCAGTGAGGGACAGAAGAAGATGCTTGCTCTTCCTCCTGCTTCTGAATTCCACTGTCACTGAATAGTTGAGATAATAACAACCATCGCAACCATTACTACTACTAATGCAAGTGGTGTCAGGCATTTTTCACCATTATTTTTAATACTTACTGGTCGGGTATTTTTAGAATGTAGCCCACCTCCAAACACTGAGGTGAAGAATTGTCAACCATGCTAACTAAATTAATTTCTCCTCCTGTTACCCTAGAGCATGTGCATAGAGTTGCCCATGTGAGAAGCACTTTGATGAAAATGAAGACCCATAGTGAGAGTGGCTGCCTCTGTGGCTTTCAATCATATTTTTAAAATTTCTTCTGATTTTTTTAGAGACAGGGTGGAATGCAGTAGTGCAGTAGCCCCTCAAACTCCTGGGCTCAAGCGATCTCCCCACCTCAGCCTCCCTCCAGAGTAGCTGGGACTACAGGCATGTGCCACCATGCCCAGCTAATTTTTTTCTATTTCTTAAATTTTTTATAGGGATGGCGTCTTGCTATGTTCCCCAGGCTTGCCTCAAACTCCTGACTTCAAGTGATCCTCCCTCCTCCGCAAATTTTGTGTTCTTTATTCATTATGTGTGACTTCTCTTTTGAGCTTATAGTCCTGTGTGCCAGACATCCTCTACAGCAAGTGAAATAGACGTAAATTGACTGCCAGCTGCTTTGAGGATGTCGCCAGAGCATCTCAAAGTAAATTCTGGATATGCCACTTTCCCGGTGAGCTTTGGCTGCATAACAAACCACCCCAAAAATGGTACTGGCTTAAAGCAGCAATTATTATCTTTATTGCTTTTGCATCTGTCTGCAAGCTGAGGGTCAGTTGATCCCAGCCGGGTTGGCTCCAGGCTATGAATTAAGTCCATGGCTACTCGATGTGTCTCTGTCTTCCTTGGACTAGTGGTCCCCTGGGAGATGTTTCTGTCATGGTGAATGGCAGGAGTGTAAAGCAGGGCACATCCAGCAATGCAAGGGCAGATCAAGCCCCTGATGCTCAGTCTGCTCCTATCCCACTGCGAAGTAAGTTACATGATCAGCCTCATCAAGAGACTCAGGTGACTGAATCAGATCCTACCCACCTCAGGCAGGACTGGCTTAGGGTAGTCACTCCCTATTGTGTGCGGTCCACAGCTGGGGGTGGTATCAGCTAACCATTTCCTGGATGATCTAAAGTCAGGGGCAACCACTACCTGCTTTCTACTAGGACAAAAGTGTGGGCTTGACCAGTATGCATTTCCAGGCTGAGACACACAACTTGTGGCTCTTTCTTTGGGAGGTCCTGAAGCCAACTTTTGCAAAATGGGTTGCTTTTATAGATAATGTAACTCAGATTGCATTTGAAAAATAAATGTGAACTAAAAGTAATTAAAGCATGTTGGTTCATGAATAATACACTATTTTACAACTATTTGCTGAGCATAATGAGACAAGCTACTAAATTGACAATGAACACTCTATTATGTGATTGCCAACTGTTTTATAAGATATTGAACATACTCATTTCTTCTATCATCGTGTGTATTATCAAGTGATTGCTTTCTAATAAATTAATTTTCCAGACATCTCTGGGGTCTTTGAAATCTGGCTGAGGACAAAAATAAAATTAATTGTGTGGTCTGTGCGGAATGTTCAGGGCTTGATGGCTTACAAGTAAGTGTCATAATTGGCAGTCTCTGCCAAAAAAAAAAACACTGTGTGTGCCCCAAAAGTGTGAAGGACAGTGTGAAAAGAACCACTGGTTCCTTGAGAATGAAGAGGTTGCTTCCTCCAGGAAGGCTGGAGGCTGGGCAGGTCCAGGATCACTTTCTGAAAATATTTAATAAAAGCAAAAATTGGTATTTGATCTTATCCCATTCTATACACTTACTTTTTTTTTTACTTTTTTTTTTTTTGAGATGGAGTCAGTCTCTTTCACTGAGGCTGGAGTGCAGTAGAGTGATCTCGGCTCACTGCAACCTCCACCTCCCATGTTCAAGGGATTCTCCTGCCTCAGCCTCCTGAGTAGCTGGGATTACAGGTGCACACCACCACACCTGGCTAATTTTTGTATTTTTAGTAGAGACAGGGTTTCACCATGTTGGTCAGGCTGGTCTCAAACTCCTGACCTTGTGATCTGCACACCTCTGCTTCCCAAACTGCTGGGATTACAGTGGCATGAGCCACTGTGCCTGGCCATATATACTTACTCTTCAATCTGCTTGTCTACCATTTTTCAAATGTCAATATTACCTTCCATGGGAAGTTTTAATGGTATCCCATCACCTCTCAATGGGACAGAGCTGGGTCCTCTGATCTCTGTTTCCACAGTACTTGTGCTTAGCCCCTTGATGTATTTGCCATTGATGATTAGCCATTGATGCATCTTGTATCTTGATGATTCACAGCACCGCCAGTTGCATAGCTCTGGGAGATGACATCCACCTTGAATCTCCATAATGGAACCTCTAGGGCTATCACTTAGAGTCTAGTGTGATGTTACCACCTGCAGTTGCACAAGGGGTCTGGATGATCATTTCATGGGTCTGCTTCCAGAACTCTAGGGCTAATGTAACACATTTTCATCTCTGCATTTCCAGTTGTTGAACAGGACCAGTATTAGGGTACACTTGGAGATTGTTGAGTGAGTAAATGACCCATTCTGTGCATTGACATTCCCATAAGTTAGCCAAGATCCTTCTTCAGTGCATGAAAAACCCGCATGGGTAGTCACTAAGAATGGCCTATCTTTACAATAATACTTTTCCAGCTGTTAGTAAACTGGGCTATTATTTCTGCGACTTCTGCGTTATCTAATCCTATCAAATGCATAGATCAGACTGGAGGGAACGCTCAGCTGCACACATGATAGGGCGTCATGGAGAACAAAGAACCATAGACGCGATTTGATCATTTTTATTTTTATTTAACTTCTAACCAAACTTCACACACAATCCATGCGCCACAAGTGTTAGGCAGGAAGGGCTTAGGCCTGAAATGTGCTTCTAATATTAGGTTAAGTATGTTGGTAAGAGCCTTCTCAGTTAACTTCTTCATGATCTGGGCTGGGATATTACATTGTATCAAGACTCCAAGTTTCTTTCTCTATATAAAAGGGAAATTGTCAAGTTAAATATGGTACCTCCAAATTCTGGAATCTGATGCAGATGCAAAAGCCATATTAATGACATGAAAATGTTCTTACGCAAATTTTTTAAAGTACGAAGGTGTTTATGTGTGAAGGTAGGAAGAAACCGTACCTATATTCCTATCTCTCCAAATTCACATTTCTCCAACCCAGCCATTTTAATAGACCACAGTAGATGTTATTTAAGTCTTTTCAACACGTATATTGTCTGTATCAGGGATTCCCCAACCCCTGGGCCACGGATTGGTACCAGTCTATGGCCCTGTTAGAAACTGGAATGCACTAGTAAGAGGTGAGTAGCAGGTGAGTGAGCAAAACTTTATCTGTAATTGCAGCCGTTCCCCATTGCTCACATTACCGCTTGAGCTCCGCCTCCTGTCCTATCAGCGGTGGCATTAGATTGTCATAAGAGGGCAAACCCTATTGTGAACTGCACATGTGAGAGATTTAGGTTTTGTGTTCCTTATGAGAGTCTAATGCCTGATGACCTGTCACTGTCTCCCATCACCCACAGATGGGACCATCTAGCTGCAGGAAAACAAGCTCAGGGGTCCCCCAGATTCTACATTATAGTGAGTTGTATAATTATTTCATTATATATTACAATGTAATAATAGAAATACAGTGCACAGTAAATATGTGCTTAAATCATTCTGAAACCATCTGCTGCCCAACTCTGGTTCGCAGAAAAATTGTCTTCCATGAAACCAGTCCCTGGTGCCAAAAAGGTTGAGAACCATATGTTCTATATAGTTATCTTAACACCTTTGTAATTCTTTCCTACTTTCTTCCTTTTGCAACATAAGAACCCCATTTAAGGGATGGGATGGAACAATAGATAGATAGGCAGGTAGATACTTGATAAGTGGACAGGTGATAATAGAGGTAAGAAAATTCAAATTTGAATCCAGTGAGCTGAGAATCTTCTATTCTTGCTGCTGAGACCACTGTTTTCTGTTCCATTCAATAGATGGTTTTATTTCCGCTTCTGTCAGCTTTTGGGATTTAGACTACATCTTTGATTGGCTTTCTTTCAGGTTCATATCTGATGTTAATTTAAAAATTAAAATGCAGCAAGAGCTCATTTCCAGTTTTGCCCCAGAAACCGGGTCAGAGTACCAAAATTGTGGCATCTCCTTCTGTGCATCCTAACCCAGGTCATTAAACAGTCAAGTCTGGCCTTTGAGGACTTAAACTTTCCTGTCCCATAAGAGCCCATTGGCGAAGAGTGACTTTGAGCTCCCTGGTCTCCAGATTTCACATCCAGGTGAAGAGAGTATGTTGGCTGTCCCTGCTATCTCTGCTGTTTTTTCTCCATTTTTCCAGGGGCAAAACTAACATGACTACACAGAAAAACATGACATTTCTTACTTTAATTTGCTTTTGGAGTGACTTTTAAAATAGATATTTGAACCTGACAAACCTGACAAGGTGCAGCCAGTTTTAGGAAAGTGATACCCGTACATTTTGGGCAGAGAAATACTAGTATATGCAGCCCTACCCCATAGGATCAGAAAAAGAATTACTGAGTGGGAAGCGGAGTCAGTAAAATGTATTCCCCTATCTTCATCCCAAAATAAATGGATAATTAAGGATCTCAGGGGCCAGTCTTCCCATGAAATAAGTACATTTTGTCCAGGAAATTTGGAATATAATCTTAGAATGTTAGCTTCAGAAAGCACACTCCAACACGGGAAACTGGTATTTGTAGCATGCCTATGGATCAACTCTTTTCATATACTTGGTTAATTTCTTCCATTTTAAAGGAACCATGTGGAGTATGCATTTTCAGGTCAACTTTGCTGACATGGAGAGGCACTGTGTTGTGCTGAAGGTTGCTCAGCTGTAGAACCAGGATGCGACCCATGCTTCTTCCTTTGTACTACATGGTTTTCTAGGATGGAAACATTCTTTGAAATCCATGGTCTTACCTGATTTGCTCAAGACCACCCACCCGGGCAAGGGGGCAGGGTCTAGGCTGGGCTTCGTGTATCTGAGGTCTGGTCCAGCGCCTTCAAGGCGGACGGCCACTCTCCGAGCCTCAGCACTTCTTAATTCCATCTATTGGTCATACCTCCTGTGCATCCTTTCTGTCACTGCTGGAGGCAGCCACAGAAGCAGATTGCCTTAGCTAGGCCAAAGGTCAGAACCCAGGATGTCAGAGAGAGCTTCCCTTGCCATAACCACCTCCAGCGTTCAGTCCTCAGGTCCTGTGCAATTAAACTCCAGAAAGTTAACTGTGTAAGAACCAGAACTGTTTCTCAAAGATAGGGCTTGCCTACAGAGTCGTTCAGCATGTGTGTGTTTACAACCTGTTTACAAGATCAGTGGTTAAATACAAACATTCTCACTGAGTGATTGATACTTACCTCTTAAGAATGAAAGATTCACTGTAGTGTTTTTATTATTTTTTTTCTGTAAGCGAGTATCTTGCAAATTGATGAGTCCCTTTTAATTAGATGGTGGGGCTATGTGCTTAACATTGCATGCAAAAGGCCTATAAAAATGAAGTTAAATGAATACACAGGCTGCCGCAAGCAAGCTCAGAGCAGCAGAAATCAGGTCATTCTATGAGAAAGGGAATTTAGGACCCTCTCACCACTAGGTTTGGATTAAACTCCACATCTTTCAGTTTGAAGTGAAGAGAAGGAATCCCAGAGGTACACGGTGTTTTCGGCAGGTGCTTTGCTCAGTGCACTCCTCTAGATGGCTCGATGAGGAACCCCGTGGCTCAAGCACCTGCTGACTTGCCCAGGTGCTGTTCGCCAGGGGTCTGTTCGCCTTGTCCTCACGCCCCTGTCCACAGATGGATGGAGTTACTGAACGGCCTCCACGCTGCGCTTCACTTATCCCCCCTCACAGCCCATCTTCGGGCTGTTCATAATGTTCTGACACTTTTATGAGTCCCTTGCTCTCTGCCAGGACAGGCGGCCCCTCGAAGTGTGCAGTGAATTCCACGGACAATGGAAAGGCAGCTCTAACTGCAGGTGAAACTGCTCTAACAGGGAAAGCTCTTTAAAAGACCATCAAAGAGACACCCTGCAAATGCCTGCTTTCCGGGGGAGCCTGGCGCCCACAAGGCCATGCCCCATATCCGTGAGTCACTGCCACTGCTGTCCTGGTGGTGCCCTCAAAGCCTGTTTCCAAGGGGGTGGGAGAGGCTCTTCTGGCCTGGAAACAAGGGTTTTAAAATTAATGTTACTATATTCCGGCTGTGGCCTTTATCCTCGCAAGGACAAAGTTCGTGGGACCTGGGTGTTGTAGGTCTATGTTAGAAGGAAGAAGCTCCGAGAGGACACGTGATCTGCCAGGGTTACACAGTTCCGTGGATGAGAAAGGGGGTTACAATGTGGATGACAGGATATTTTCTGCTGCGCTGTATCTTTTTCTCCAAGAACAATTGTGTTCTGATGGATCCCTGTGTTATCCACGAAAGCCCATCCTGGCCCCTCCTTGTCCACCGTGCCCTATCTCAGATTGGTGTGTGATGCTGCTGCGGCAGGGAGGAACTGGGGTACCACTCTCATTGTAGTCTATGTACATGATCCTCCCATTCTAGCTTCTGTTAAACCTGCACCCTTGGTGGAAACCCGAAGCGGGACCTCCCCCCGCCCTAACCCCCACCACCATTACATTTGTCTTCCTGAGCAAATTACCTTGTAACTCAGCCTAAGTGGAAACAGGAGAAACATCTGAATTTTCAACCATAACAAATATAGGCAGAGAGCTCTTTTCCCTCACCTTTTATGCCTGTCTTTGTGTACCTGTGGAAACGT
Source organism: Macaca thibetana thibetana (assembly GCF_024542745.1). Lineage (NCBI taxonomy): Eukaryota > Metazoa > Chordata > Mammalia > Primates > Cercopithecidae > Macaca > Macaca thibetana. The sequence goes on along the minus strand of NC_065597.1, from coordinate 22,276,087 downwards.
TTATGATGAAAGGTGGCAACCATTGAAAAGGGCACGAGCCAGTGAGGAAACACCGGCAGGGGCTCAGGGATCAGAAAGATCAATGTGCGAAGGTGCACAGCCACAGAAATGGATCCAGGCCAATTTGTGAAGCTTTCCTCTCCAAAGCTTCGAGAATTATCAGTGCGTTTCCTGTCCTGGGATTAAAGTCAGAGCAAGATCTAGTGAAGCCAATCTTTCTTGATTTTATGAATAAAGCACATGTGCTATTATTAGGAGATCACACCCACCTTGCCCTCATTTAGAGTGAGAGTTAATGGCTGACTTATTTTGATGTTTCTTAGGTATTCATGCTTTCCTTGTAGTTGGTATATTTTTAATTCTTTCCCCTCAAATAGTTGTCACACAAATCATGAAATAACTTTTAAGTTCAAAAATAATGTGGGTCGGCAAGGTGGCTTATACCTATAATCCCAGCACTTTGGGAGGCAGAAGCAGGAGGATCACTTGAGGCTTGGAGTTGGAGACCAGCCTGGGAAACACAGGAAGACCCCATCGCTACAAAAGCCTAAGTACTTAGCTGAGTGTGGTGGTGCATGCCTGTAGTCCTAGCTACTTGGGAGGCTGGGGTGAGAGGATCACTTGAGTCCAGGAGTTCAAGGTTACTGTAAGCTATAATCGTGCCACGGCGGTCTAGCCTGTGTGACAGAGAAAGACCCTGTCTCAAAGAATTTTTTGAAACGGTGTCATTCTCAGATTCCAAGAAGGAAGTTGTGGTCTACACCCAGGATTTCTCTCCACTCAACAGTTATATCGACATTGCTGATGTTTTTTAAGTCTAAGTATTTCTTTCAAGTTTTTTTGATGAGGATATTTGGAGTAGCATAAAATGTATTATTTTTGTTTTCCAATGTTGTTTAAAAACTTTATAGTAGCAGAGATGAGATGGGCAAAAAAAAATCAATACTTCAGCTTATCATGTAGTTCAAACTTTTAGCAAGTGATAATAAAAGTAGAAAGGGGTTTGTCATATATCCATATTCTGGGTGTGGCAAAATCTGGGCATGAATGTTCAAGGTTAATAGGAGTGCACTGAGGTGAAGACATGAGGAGCTAAACAATTACAGTATGTTACTCGACCATGGCAGAATGTCAAACTCAAGTGGAAAAAAATCTCTTGTTGAATACTCACCTGGCCAAAGTCACAGGGAGATGGTGTTCATACACACACACAGCAATGAAAGGTAATTCAGACAACCATCCAGTTGTTTTGTTTTGTTTTGTTGTTTGTTTGTATGAGACAGGGGTATCCCTTTGTCTCCCAGGCTAGAGTGCAGTGACACAATCATGGCTTACCGCAGCCTTGACCTCCCAGGTGCAGGTGATCCCCCTATCTCAGTCTCCTGAGTTGCTGGGACCACAGGTGTGTGCCGCCATGCCTAGCTAATTTTTGCAGAGAAGGGGTTGAGACCAGACTTTTGTAGAGTTGGGGCTGAGACCAGGCTTGTCTCTAACTCCTGGATTCAAGGGATCCTGCTGCCTTGGCCTGCCAAAGGGGTGGGATTAACTGGCCTTGCCAGTTATTTTGAAAAAAATTAAGTGACCAAAAATAATCCACCTGCTTTTATTTTTTCAAATGTATGTTTCTTGGCGCCATGCAGCCCTAAGGTTCCCCATCCTGTTCCTGGGAAACGTACAAACCATTCCATTTCTGTCGATATGTCAATTCAAGAGAACTTTCTAGAGGCTCAGTGACTGGACCTGAGTCAGCTCACAGCCATGCTGCAATACTCAGTGAGCAGCTGGGCATGTTTTACAAGCACTGGCATAGTTTGTCTTTGTTTTTCTAAATTTTACTTTTTAAAAAGTATTAGAGCATACTTTTATCATAGAAAATGTGGGGAATATAGATAAGCATAAGAAAAAAAAGTCATCGACATGTCCTCTACCCAGAGATAACCATTATTAACACTTTCTGTTCTTTTTTCAATACATACTTTGTAAGTAGAAAGTCATGAATGTATGTTTAACAAAAATGGAATCATACCGTGCCAACTTCTATAACCTACGTTTTTCACCTAATAAGTTATAAACATTTCTTTTTTATTGTTTTATATACTTTAAGTTCGGGGGTACATGTGCAGAGCATTCAGGCTTGTTACATAGGTATACATGTGCTGGCGGTTTGCTGCACCCATCAACCCGTCATCTACATTAGGTATTTCTCCTAATGCTATCCCTCCCCTAACCCCTCACCCCTTGACAGGCCCCAGTATGTGATGTTCCCCTCCCTGTGTCCATGTGTTCTCATTGATCAACTCCCACTTGTGAGTCAGAACCTGCAGTGTTTGGTTTTCTGTTCCTGTGTTAGTTTGCTGAGAATGACGGTTTTCAGCTTCATCCATGTCCCTGCATAGGATATGAACTCATCCTTTTTTATGGCTGCATAGTGTTCCATGGTGTATATGTGCCACATTTTCTTTATCCAGTCTATCATTGATGGCCATTTGGGTTGGTTCCAAGTCTTTGCTATTGTGAACAGTGCCGCAATAAACATATATGTGCATGTATCTCTATAGTAGAATGATTTATAATCCTTTAGGTATATACCCAGTAATTGGATTATTGGGTCAAATGGTATTTCTAGTTCTAGATCATTGAGGAATTGCCACACTCTCTTCCACAATGGCTGAACCAATTTACACTCCCACCAACAGTGTAAAAGTGTTCCTATATCTTCACATCCACCCCAGCATCTGTTCTTCCCTGACTTTTTAATGATCACCATTCTAACTAGCATGAGACGGTGTCTCACTGTGGTTTTGATTTGCATTTTCCTGAATGACTAGTGATGATGAGCATTTTTTCATATGTTTGCTGGCTGCATAAATGTCTTCTTTTGAGAAGTGTCTGTTCCTATCCTTTGCCCACTTTTTGATAGGGTTGTGTGTTTTTTTCTTGTAAATTTGTTTAAGTTCTTTGTAGATTCTGGATATTAGCCCTTTGTCAGATTTCAAAAATTTTCTCCCATTCTGTAGGTTGCCTGTTTACTCTGATGATAGTTTCTTTTGCTGTGAAGAAGCTATTTAGTTTGATTAGATCCCATTTGTCAATTTTGGCTTTCATTGCCATTGCTTTTGGTGTTTTAGTCATGAAATCTTTGCCTATGAGTCTTTGCCCATACCTATGTCCTGGATGGTATTGCCTAAGTTTTCTTCTAGGGTTTTTATGGTTTTAGGTCTTACATTTAAGTATTTAATCCAGTTTGAGTTAATTTTTGTATAAGGTATAAGGAAGGGGTCCAGTTTCCCCTTTCTGCATATGGATAGCCAGTTTTCCCAGCACCATTTATTAAATAGGGAATCCTTTTCCCATTGCTTGTTTTTCTCAAGTTTGTCAAGTATCAGATGGTTGTAGTTTTGTGGTGTTATTTCTGAGGCCTCTGTTCTGTTCCATTGATCTATATATCTGTTTTGGTACCAATACCATGCTGTTTTGGTTACTGTAGACTTGTAGTATAGTTTGAAGTCAGGTAGCATGATGCCTCCAGCTTTGCTCTTTTTGCTTAGGATTGTCTTGGCTATACGTGCTCTTTTTTGGTTCCATATGAAATTTAAAGTAGTTTTTTCTATTTCTGTAAAGAAAGTCAATGGTAGCTTGATGGGGATAGCATTGAATCTATAAATTACTTTGGGCAATAAGGCCATTTTCATGATATTGATTCTTCCCACCCATGAGCATGGAATGTTTTTCCATTTGTTTGTGTCCTCTCTTATTTCTTTGAGCAGTGGTTTGTAGTTCTCCTTGAAGAGGTCCTTCATAATCACTTGTAAGTTGTATTCCTAGGTATTTTATTCTCTTTGTAGCAATTGCAAATGGGAGTTCACTCATGATTTGGCTCTCTGTCTATTATTGGTGTATAGGAATGCTTGTGATTTTTTCACATTGATTTTATATCCTGAGACTTTGCTGAAGTTGCTTATCAGCTTAAGGAGGTTAGGCGCTGAGATGATAGGGTTTTCTAAATATGCAATCACATCATCTGTAAACAGAGACAATTTGACTTCCTCTTTTCCTAATTGAATACATTTTATTTCCTTCTCTTGCCTGATTGTCCTGGCCAGAACTTCCAGTACTGTGTTGAATAGGAGCGGTGAGAGAGGGCTTGTCTTGTGCCAGTTTTCAAAAGGCATGCTTCCAGTTTTTGTCCATTCAGTATGATATTGGCTGTGGGTTTGTCATAAATACCTCTTATTATTTTGAGATACGTTCCGTCAATACCTAGTTTATTGAGAGTTTTAGCATGAGGGTCGAATTTTGTTGAAGGCCTTTTCTGCATCTATTGAGATAATCATGTGGTTTTTATAATTCGTTCTGTTTATGTGATAGATTATGTTTATTGATTTGTATATGTTAAACCAGGCTTGCATCCCAGGGATGAAATTGACTTGATCATGGTGGGTAAGCTTTTTGATGTGCTGCTGGATTTGGTTTGCCAGTATTTTATTGAGGATTTCAGCATCAATGTTCATCAGGGATATTAGCCTGAAATTTTCATTTTTTCTTGTGTCTCTGCCAGGTTTTGGTATCAGGATGATGCTGGCTTCATAAAATGAGTTAGGAAGGATTCCTTCTTTTTCTATGGTTTGGAATAGTTTCAGAAGTAATGATACCAACTCCTCTTTGTACTTCTGGCAGAATTCGGCTTTGAATCCATCTAGTCCCGGACTTTTTTTGGTTGGTAGGTTATTACTGCCTCAATTTCAGAACTTGTTACTGCTCTATTCAGGAATTCTACTTCTTCCTGGTTTAGTCTTGGGAGGGTGTATGTGTCCAGGAATTTATCCATTTCTACTAGATTTTCTAGTTTATTTGCCTAGAGGTGTTTATGGTTTTCTCTGGTGGTACTTTGTATTTCTGTGGGATCAGTGGTGATCACATCCCCTTTATCATTTTTTATTGAGTCTGTTTAATTCTTCACTCTTTTCTTCTTTATTAATCTCGTTAGCAGCCTATCTGTTTTGTTGATCTTTTCAAAAAACCAGATCCTGGATCCATTGATTTTTTTGAAGGGATTTTTGTGTGTCTATCTCCTTCATTTCTGCTCTACTCTTGGTTATTTCTTGTCTTCTGCTAGCTTTTGAATTCATTTGCTCTTGCTACTCTAGTTCTTTTAACTGTGTTGTTGGAGTGTAGATTTTAGATCTTTCCTGCTTTCTCTTGTGGGCATTTAGTGCTATAAATTTCCCTGTACACACTGCTTTAAATGTGTCCCAGAGATTCTGTTACATTGTGTGTTTGTTTTCATTGGTTTCAAAGAACTTCCTTATTTCTGTCTTCATTTCATTATTTACCCAGTAGTCGTTCAGGAGCAGGTTGTTCAAATTCCTTGTAGTTGTGCAGTTTTTAGTGAGTTTTTTAATCCTGAGTTCTAATTTGATTGCACTGTGGTCTGAGAGACTGCTATGAATTCCATTATTTTGCATTTGCTAAGGAGTGTTTTACTTCCAATCATGTGGTCAATTTTAGAATAAGTGCAATGTGATGCTGAGAAGAATGTATATTCTGTTGATTTGGGGTAGAGAATTCTGTAGATGTCTATTAGGTCTGCTTGGTCTAGAGCTGAGTTCAAGTCCTGCATAACCTTGTTAATTTTCTGTCTCATTGATCCGTCTCATATTGACAGTGGGGTGTTAAAGTCTCCCACTATTACTGTGTGGGAGTCTAAGTCTCCTTGTAGGTCTTTAAGAACTTGCTTTATGAATCTGTGTGCTCCTGTATTGGGTGCATATATATTTAGGATAGTTAGCTCTTCTTGTTGCATTGATCCCTTTACCATTATGTAATGCCATTCTTTGTCTCTTTTGATCTTTGCCGGTTTAAACTGTTTCATCAGAGACTAGGATTGCAACCCCTGCTTTTTTTCCTTCCCATTTGCTTGGTAAATCTTCCTCCATTCCTTTATTTTGAGCCTATGTGTGTCTGCACATGAGATGGGTCTCCTGAAGAACACACACTGATGGGTCTTGAGTCGTTATCTAATTTGCCAGTCTGTGTCTTTTAATTGGGGCATTTAGCCCATTTGCATTTAAGGTTAATATTGTTATGTGTGAATTTGATCCTGTCATTATGATGCTAGCTGGTTATTTTGCCCACTGGTTGATGCAGTTTTTTCACAGCGTCAATGGTCTTTACAATTTGGTATGTTTTTGCAGTGGCTGGTATCGGTTGTTCTTTTCATGTTTAGTGCTTCTTTCAGGAGCTCTTGTAAGGCAAGCCTGGTGGTGACAAAATCTCTCAGCATTTGCTTGTCTGTAAAAGATTTTATTTCTCCGTCGCTTATGCAACTTAGTTTGGCTGGATATGAAATCGTGGGTTGAAAATTCTTTTATTTAAGAATGTTGAATTTTGGCCCCCACTCTCTTCTGGCTTATAGGTCTTCTGGTTTGTAGGGTTTCCACTGAGAGATCTGCTATAGTGTTAAACATCATTTCAATTAAATTTCTCCCACAACATCATTTCATGGTAGTCAGAGAACTTCGCTCCAACTGTTAGACATTTAAATGGATCTCAGGTTTCTCATGATATTACTGTTACTGCTTTAAGAAATACGTTTCTCTGTCTATGTCCCAGGGGAAGTGTATTAACAAATAGCTAATGAAAAAAAGATCAAAAACAAAAGCAGTGGCCTGTGTTCAAAGGATTTAGGGTTAAACATAATTAAATTATTTCAATAACAAGACTTTTCAGATCTATTAGTCTGTTAATGCAGGTTTTGAATTCTGAAACTCCTGATATCTACACACACACACACACACACACATGCACACACGGTCACATACATTCTTATCAGCTGTCCAGATGATGAACATTGCCTTGTTTTAGGATTAACTACTAGAACTTGAATTTTTGGGTCAAGAAGCTCTGTTTTGTATTATTAATAATGATCATAGTGATTTTATTTAATGTTTTATTTTAAATGGTGATTTTTACTATTAATATTTAGTCTTCAGATTGAACATGAGATAGATACACGAGTGTTCATTTTTTTCATGTCTTCTGCTTCTATATTTTGAAAGTGCTGAAGCCGTGAATGCTTTGGGAACATACAGAGTGATTTACACAGGCTTCTAGAAGGTTCTTGATTCCTGTTCAGAAAACAGGATAACATGACTGATTTTTTTTTTTTTTTGACATAGAGTCTGGCTCTGTTGCCCAGGCTGGAGTGCAGTGGCATGATCTCAGCTCACTGCAAGCTCCGCCTCCTGAGTTCATGCCATTTTCCTGCCTCAGCCTCCCAGGTAGCTAGGATTACAGGTGCCTGCCACCACACCGGGCTAATTTTTTTGTATTTTTAGTAGAGATGGGGTTTCACCGTGTTAGCCAGGATGGTCTTCATCTCCTGACCTCGTGATCCGCCCACCTCGGCCTCCCAAAGTGCTGGGATTACAGGCGAGAGCCACCACGCCCGGCAACATGACTGAATTTTTTCCCAGGGAGGATCTGCTCAGCCTCTATCCCTAAAGTGGGTTTGAAGGCAGCCACTAATAAGAGCAAAAAGCCAAGTACTTCATCATAAAGTTCTTCAAATCTAGGCCACACCAGGTAAAATTCCCCAGAACCAAGCTTAAGGGCAAGCCCTGCCTCAGCAAACCAGGCAAAGAATTCTGAACATATTTCCCAATGCAGCCAAGAAAGTCTTCAAACTTTCTCAGTAGGTTCTGAAGCAGCAGAACAATGAACACGATGAAAAGGCTGGCCAAACCAGCTGACCCAAAGTTTAGCTTGTTTCTTTCAGCTTTCCGCAATCAGCCTTTTTTTATTTCGCTGACACAACGCTCCTCTCCTCTTCTGTCTTGGTTCCGGATGGGAAAGATCTTTGCATACCCAGGAACTTTAACGGCATCCCTCGGTAAGATTCACACTGCTGCATGCCGGACAGGCAGATCATCTGGGGAAAATAAACTGAGCAGCAGCGTATCCACCTGGGTGAAACATACCTACTCTTCTCAAAGAAAACCAGCAGTAGGGATAAAAGCCATCCGTGTAGGCAGCCCAGAAAAAGTATCTTGCCAGTAGCTACCCAGAGCCTTAAATATTTTCGTGTTGTTCGACCTCAGCATTCTCCTTGGAACTGATGTGAAGAAAATAAACAGTTCCCCCAAATCTTACACAAATATATTTACTAAACCACGATTTATATTAATAAAACATGGTGGTAAAGGGTTAGAAACCTTAACTCTCCAAGAATAATAAAATGACGAAGTAACTACCATACATCTATTCACTAGATACAGGATCATAAAGGCATTAAATTATTTTAAAATAATTTATTTAGTTTGAAATATATCAAGGTGTATATGGAATATAATCACAACTATATAAAATGAAAGCTACAAGATATATACAAATTTTGTAATGCATAAAAAAATACTACAGTATTTACCTAGTTGGTTGTTTTGAGTGGTGGGACTATGAGAACGTGTGTTTTTCTGATCCTGCCCCCCAAACTTAAATGTTGAGCATGCATTTTAACTTTTTTAACCTTTTTTTTTTTTTTTTGAGACAGTCTCACTCTGTCACTCAGGCTGGAGTGCAGTGGCACCATCTTGGCTCACTGCAGCTTCCGCCTCCTGGGCTCAAGCAATTCTCCTGCCTCAGCCTCCCGAGTAGCTGGGACTACAGGTGCACACCACCACACCAGGCCTCACCTCAGCCTCCCAGAGCATTTAACTTTTTAATAAAAACAGCAATACATTTTGTTTAGCAGAATATTAGTTACCAATTATTTCCAAGATCAACTCCTTTTAAATACGATGATAGAACTTTTTATATAACCAATATTACAGATCATATTGAAAGAATATAACGATAAAGCCACATTCAGGTAAATTACCAATGGAATTCACACTTGCTCAGCTTCGAGAAGCCTAAACAAGTCCTACACTGAACATACAGCAAGGTAGGAATGAAGTCTGAGGAACAGGAGATCACAGACGCACAGTGACAGTAGGGAATGGGGTCAGAGACAAATGGCCCTGGAGAGGTACAATGGTGGGACAGTGTCACAGGAAGTGGTGACCCCACGATTCGAACGGTTTTCTCATTGGTGAAAAGGGGACAGTAACATTCACTTCAAAAGCTGTGAGACTTAAATGAATAAAGACAGAGTTTCAGACAGGTGTTTGGTAAGCACTCGGGAAATGGTGATTTATAAAAGTGGACTGTCCCTTGGGGAATGCCCAGCATCAAATGAGACATTATCAGAATTCCAAAGTAAAAGGACAAGCTCCTGGTGAACATCAGATAAAATCAGGAAAGCGGGAGGAAGACACAGAGGCTTCATCACCTGAATGAGCCATGGAGAACCTCTATTTCCATAACCCTGTTTTGAAAATTGAAAGGAGCTTTTATTCTCTCACGCCTAAGATGCAGCAGGGCATGGCCTTGTAAACAGATCAGCTTAGAAGTGAGACAGTCTTTCTGAGTGGTGTGGCACATGTTTTTATAAAAGCAGACGGTGCATCAGCTGGGAAGAAGTAACTGGCTAAGGAATCCTAGCTAGTGGGGTAAATACCTAAGCCAGTGTGAACCGAAGGGGCTTGGGGTATGAGTTTTGGGCTTTGCACTGCATTCGGATGGACTCTATGTAGTGCTATAACTGGGGATTGAAAAGGAGAAAAGGTAGGCTCTTCACGGGTGGAATAATCTAGTGACAATGCAGTAGCTTGGATGGACTGATATTTTTCTGCCAAAACTGAATGTAGACTCACTCTGAATTTCCACTCTAATTAAACATGTGAACTCCGTCCTGTGGGAAAATGAAAGACAGAATTCTTATACTTTAAATAAGGAGGCTGGCTGCTTGGGAATACTGTATGTAAATAGTTATAGGTTGTGACAATGGGAAAATCAGTTTAAAATGTTTTCAATGGCAACACCCAGTGCTGATAAGGTTGTAAACAAACAGTAATATGTTGGTTCTGCTGGTGTAACCCTTCCAGATAGCACTGTGGCTCTCTGTGGCAAAGGCCAATAGGAGCTCTTGGAGCTAGGAACTCCAATTCTACAGTCTACAAATGTATGCTGAGGAGATCAATTAATAGAAGGAAAAAGCTGTATGCATAAAGATGTTAATGGAACCATTAGTTCTAACAGAAACTAGAAATAACCCAAATGTCCCATAGTAGGGGAATGGGTTTCCAAGTAATGGCCCATCACCTATGTGATATGTGAGGTAGCCATTAAAATAATGGAAAACTTTGAGAAATAAGATGAGTTTGGTGGGGGCGGTGGGAAGGGAAAAAAAGGGGGGCATGAAGCCAAATGCCACGAATCCTTGAAAGGCAATAAGATAAAAATATTTTTGTTGAAATAGTGGTATTATGAGTCTTTTTCTTTCTAAAAGTTACCTTTATTGTTGCTACATGATTTCATCTATAGATACAATTCAGAGCTGTTTGTTCAGTAATTATATGAATAATAATCTATGATAGTAGTATTCTACAATGACCTCAGCTAAACTAGCTTGGATATATTGAAAGACACAAAGAGTTAATAGACCGGGTAAGTATTGCTGTTTTAGATTTTTTTTTTTCTTTTTTTACATAAGCTTCTAAAAACGGTGCCTGCTGGTGACCAGAATGGGCAGGGATATTGCAAGCCAAGTCTTTCTGGCCTACTGTTGACCTTGATGAAAGTCATCAGGCCTCCTTCATTGAAGTTCAAAACAAAACCACTCATAACCCCATTTTAAAAAGCAAAACCGCAAGCCACAGGCTTCAGTCATTGCTGGGGGATGCTTCAATTTCTTGTTTCCTATTGGTAAGTTGCAGAAAGGTCTCCTTTAATCAGGTGTGAAAGTGGAAACTGGCCGCCTTTGGGGTTGAAAGAAACTTAGGGAGAGAGAGGGACTTGGAAGAAAACAACTGCAGAGAAGCTGGCCCACTCTTCCTGTCTGGGTGGATTCTGCAGCATCGGGTGAGTGTGAATAACTCGGGAGGTTCACTCCACGAGAAGGTGCAGACCTACTTACAATCAGAACAGGAGAGAGGGCGTATGGGAAATGTAGGCAAGGCTGAAGCCAATATTGCTGGATAAGTGGCATGTACAAAAATGATTTGTAAGGTTTATACTAGACATTTCGGTATCAGGAGGAGAGCCAATCAACTGGTCTTCCCTTGCAGATAATTCACCCATTATATAAATGTAATGTATATATGCTGCTGGTCTATAGGCCACACAAAAAAGTAGTGTGTAGTGGAAGGCCCATGGGCGTCAAGGCAGATGGAGCTGGCTCACCTCCTGACTCTGCTATCTACCAGCTATGAGACTGTGGAGAGTTACTTTCTTTCTCTAAAACTCACTTTCGTCCTGTGAGCATAAAGTGATTTGCCTAACCCATCAACTGGCACAGAGTAGATGCTGAGTAAATAGCATCTGCAATTAAAAGTAGCAGATGATGCCGGGTGCGGTGGCTCATGTCTATAATCCCAGAAGTCTGGGATGCCCAGACGGGTGGATCACCTGAGGGCAGGAGTTCAAGACCAGCCTGGCCAACATGGCAAAACCTTGTCTGTCCTAAAAATATAAAAATTAACCAGGCATGGTGGCAGGTGCCTGTAATCCCAGCTACTTGGGAGGCTGAGGCAGGAGAATCGCTTGAACCCCAGAGGTGGATGTGGCAGTGAGCCAAGATCATGCCACTGCACTCCAGCCTGGGCGACAGAGCGAGACTCCATCGCAAAAAAAAAAAAAAAAAAAAAAACACATGATAGAGTAGGATCATTATTATATAAATCATATACTACAAATACACACATACATGTACACAGGTGCTTCTCAACTTATAATGGGGTTACTGCTTAATAAACCCATCGTAAGTTGAAAATATCATAACTCAAAAATGCATTTAATACACCTAATGTACTGAACATCATAGCTTAGCCCAGCCTACCTTAAATATGCTCAGAAAACTTAAGTTTACCTGGAGTTGGACAAAGGCGTTTAACACAACCATTGAACACTCAGCATGTTTTATTAGAGGGTTGAATATCTCATGTAATTTATTGAATGCCATACTGAAAGTAAGAAACAATCGCTATATGGGTACTCAAAGCACAGTTTCTACTGAATGAGTATCAGTTTTACATCATCTTAAAGTTCAAAACTCTTCAGTTAAACCATCATGAGTTAAGGACCATCTGTATACATATATGTGAATATACACATATATATGCAATACATATATGTGCATATGCACATGTGCTGTATATATGTTATACATCTATAATGCCTATGGGTTTACATGTATGGCACACATATTTGTGCATGCATACAGGTCCATATATAGATGTGCACATGACATGTATACATACATATACAGATGTGCACATATGACAAAGGGTGAGAAATAGGGTTGGCCATAGAATAAGCTAAAGTAGGAATGATAGGAATTATGCCATCCACTTGCTCGCCTGTCAGGAATTTATCACAGAAATAGCCAAGGAAATAAGATTGATGTGTCTGGCAAGAGAAAATGGCCACGGGGACTGACAGTGTCTGACTGAGTGGGTTCAGGGAGAAATGGGCACAAGGCAGCAATGGCTACTGTTATGGGGCCTCAGTTCATCTTCAAGTAACCTAGAGAACTTCTGATAAAGTTGATTAGGACCTTGTGCTTTGTGAGGATTCCTACAGATGCAGGATGTAAATTCCTTTATAGCAGAGGCTGTGGAGGAGTTTCCCTTAAATCTTGAATTTCCAGGATGTAGCACTTGGTATGAAGACTTGGTCTATATGACTGGGAGAATCCTTATCTATCCTTAAAAGTTCCCCCAGGCCTCATCTTGTTAGCCTGTGGGTGTGAACCCTGTAGGATCCACAGAGGAGGAAGTCAGCATAGAGGCCCTAGACAGGGCCAGGAGGCAGGGGGCCAGCATGTCCTCTCTTGGTTCTCTTTGATGTTTTGCACAGCACCTTGGCTGATGATATGCCAGTGTCTTTCTCCTGGCTTAACTTTCACTTCCACCAAATGCTTGACGCATAGCTACAGTCGGACCCATAAAGTCAGCTCTCTGATCAGGCTAAGACATTAAGATGGCGCATCCATGGCCAGGGACAGTGATTCATGCCTGTAATGGGAAGATTGCTTGAGGCCAGGAGTTCCAGACTAGCCTGGTCAACATAGCAAGATCCCATCTCTATTTAAAAGAAAAAAAGATGGTGCATCCTACCAGAATGGATATTTTCGACTTATGGAAGGAGCATTGGCAATGGTGCAGGGAATCTGTGTGACCTTGAAATCAAACACTCCTGGGTGTGAACTGCCGCTCTGTCAATTTGTGAGCTGTATGGACAACAGCAAATTATGACACTTCTTGGCCTCAGATTTTTCATCAGTAAAATAGAAGGTGTGAACTGGCAAGACTGTAGTCATATTAGAAATCAGATGTAATGGCTGGGCGTGGTGGTCACACCTGTAATCCCAGCACTTCAGGAGGCTCAGGCGGGTGGATCACCTGAGGGCAGGAGTTTGAGACCAGCCTGGCCAACGTGGTCAAACCCCATCTTGACTGAAAATACAAAGATTAGCCAGGTGTGGTGGTGGGCACCTATAATCCCAGCTACTCTGAAGGCTGGGGCAGGAGAATTGCTTGACCTGAACCTGGGAGGCGGAGGTTGCAGTGAGCCGAGATCATGCCACTGCACTCTAGCCTGGGCAACAAAGTGAGACTCCATCTCAGAAAAAAAAACAAAAAAAAGCCAGGTACAGTGGCTCACGCCTGTAATCCCAGCACTTTGGGAGGCTGAGGCAGGCGGATCATGAGGTGTGAGGAGTTCCAGACCAGTCTGGCCGACATAGTGAAACCCCAACTCTACTAAAAATACAAAAAAATTAGCTGGGTGTGATGGTGTGTGACTGTAATCCCTGTTATTTGGTAGGCTGAGGCAGGAGAAGCGTGTGAACCCGGGAGGTGGAGGTTGCAGTGAGCCGAGATCGTGCCATTGCACTCCAGCCTGGGCGACAGTGGTAATATTGTAGCCTGCTTAGCACACTGTGTGGCTCGAGATCATTGTCACAATGATGGAAATTATTTTCATGAACATAAAGCCTAGTCAGTAAGAATCATTCTTTCAGTGGTTATTAAGTCTGCTATGTGACAGGAGCAGTTCAAGGTACTGTGGCCAAATTGTGAAGAAAGCAGACAAATTTCATGGAGTGTCTCTTATAGGGGGTAGACAGAGAAAATAGACACATAATGTGTACAATAATATTAAGTGTTGTGGGAAAAAAAATAGAATGGAATGGGAATGGGATGACACTATGAAGACAGGGATAACATGTGAGCAGAGACCAAAAATCAGTGAGGAAGAAAGGCATGCTGGTTTCTGGAAAGAAAGGGTTTCAGCAGAGGAAACAGCAAATATGCAGCCCTTGAGTTGGGAGTGTGCTTGGCCTGTTCGAGGAACACAGGAAGACTAGAGTGGCTTCCAGTAGATGAGGAGAAAGTGCTGGAAGTTGAGATTAGCGAGGTAGCTGGATACCAAATTGTAAGAGAACTTTATAAGAGAACTAGGGTAAAAAAAAATTAAACTTAGTGTGCTGAGAAGCTGTATCAGTTAGCTTTTGCTGAGTAACAAGTAATCCTGAAACTTAGTGGCTGAAAATAACAAACGTTTACTATATTTTGCAGTGCTGTGAGTTAACTGTGGAGTTTCTTAACTGTGGAGTTTCTTCTCTGAATTGGCACAGCTGGGGCTGGATAGACTGAGATGGCCTCACTCACATGTCTAACTGCTGGATGCCAGTTCTGGGAGCCACTACATGTCTCTCATCATCCAGCATGGTAGCCCTGGAGCTGTTCCTACGATGGAAGTTGCAGGGTTCCAAAGAGCAGCAAGGAAAGGCAAGCCCCAGTGCACAGCACTTTCCATATTGGCCAAGGCCAGTCACATGGCCAAAGTCAGAGGTCCTATGGGAGGGGTAATCCCCTCCAGGTATAGACACTGGGAGTGGAGTTCTGATGGCTGCTTTTGCAAATGACAATAATGTCTGAAAAGTGACATTATCTGATTCATAGTTTCAAAGGTCCTGTGGTAATAAGGATTACGTAAGGGAGACTATAGCCAGATGGGAGGATGTGGCCAGGCTATGGGCCACTGGAGAGCAATGGTGTTTGTTTGACTGTTGTGCACCACAGATGCAAAGGCACAGAAGTTCATGACATGGCCTGAAGCTGCCATTATCAGGAGGGGGAACAATGACACCCAGCCTCCACACCTTCCTGGTATTTCAGCAAAAGCATTCTCTCCGTCTTGCCAAGGTGGACTCATGTGCTTCCTGGAACAGGCTGGAAACCATGGTGTCTATGAGATGGGATGTGCAGAGAAGAGCCTCTGCACAGCTCCCATTCTCAAACATAGAGATACCCACTAATCACTAAGTACTTGCTAATTACAGGGGAGCAGACCATTGAGGACTAAAATAACTCACTGTAAGTAATAACAAAACATCTTAAGGTAAAATGAAACAATAGTCATTTTTCTTTTCTTTCTTTAACAGAAAATACGATGCTGGCATGCTAATCGCGTGAGACAACTTGGCCCACGGACAGCCACAAAGCACAAAAACAAAACACAAACTCAGAGAAGAAACAAGAATCGTGTTTTCCTGGCGTCTATGAGAAGCGCTTTATTTTTCCTCTAGATTTCTTTTCTAAAAAAAAACAAAAACAAAAAAACTGAAACATTTAAAGAAACAGTACAAACTTCAGGTGATCATATTCAAGCATGTTCTTTTATTAAGCATAGGATGGGAGGCACAGCAGGAACTTTAAGTAGAATGTGAAAGCTCGAGAACGGAGACTGTGACTGACGGACAAAGGGATTAACTTTTTATTCTCCGCCCCCCCAAAGATCCTATGTATTCTTAAGTACACACGCTTCCCTTCCTGAGTCTCAAGGTATCTAAGGAATGATTTGAAAAATTTGTTATAATCTTTAAAGAATTTTTTGTATAGCAGTGGCGAGGGAGTCTGTGACAAGTACTTTGCCACCTGGAAGCTCTGGGTATTCTACTCTGTCTGGGTGTCACCGCCATCCTGGCTCGCTGGGACAGGGTTCTGGGATTTGTCTCCCCAGTAGTTGCTAAACTGGCTCAGGCTCAGTCAGGATGAATGCAACAATTATCTCCTGGATCAATGCAGCAAGGAGCAGTGAACAGTTGCTTTTTCTTCCCTAAGTAGGAGAAAGCCAGCCCCTGGCTGCAGTGGTGGCCGTGGTGATAGCTGGATGGGACGAGGGGACCTCAGGCTATTCAACAGTAAAAGAAAAACAATTGCGGGTGCTTCTCCAGGGAGATACGGAACCTACACACCAACCAGGTTTTATACTTTCCAACAGGCCACCATCAGAAAGCAAAGAGACCTTAGGCCTAGCCCAGCCCCAGAAAAGTGATACTTTACCCCAGGAATTCCCTGCTTCCCATTGGTACTTAACATTTTTCACTCTGTTGTGACTGCTCTTATTTCCTTCACTCTTGCGGATCTGCATTGGAGGGACATTTGGAAGGGGCCCAGCTCTGGCACTTGCGTGAGCGGACACACACACAGGGCGGGTGTCTGCGCCCATCCACTCCGAGCTCCTCTTAGCCGGACTGGCTGGCAAGCCGTTCTTGGATGAGCCTCTCACTGAGTGCCCACAGGGCCCGGGCCGTCTCTTCGCTCTGTGCTTCTGGCGAGGGCATGCAGCGGCAGCAGTTGTTGAAATACATTCCTCCCAGACCCTCCAGTTCTGGGGCAGCAGCACAGTACACGGTGGTGGCAGCTCCCTGTTGCTGGAAATCCAAGACAGACAAAGTTGTAAGAAAAGGAACGACGAAATGACATCATTTCAACTGCCTGGGCAGTAGCGAGCCTCCCCCATGTGGTTCAGTTTCAGCTGGATCTTGGCATAGCAAAGGGTACTGGGCTGAAAGCACATGACTGTAAAAAGCATAATGGGAGTATCCTGGAAAAACGAGTTCATAAACTCCGCTTGTAAAGCTGGTGTGACTTTTGACACCTCATATAGGAACAGGCTTGGAAAAGAAATACATATATCAATTAGTTGTGGCAGGCGCCTCTTCCACACAGAGAAAAAGATGGTACCTTCTGAACGTGCAAGAACAAATTCACCCAACCCCTCGACTTCTCCATGTATCTATAATGTAATTCGATACCACATCAGTTGAAGAATTTTCTGACAAATCAACCACTCTTAATTATGGTCCATCAGGGAGAAAACCCAATTGGGGCTGGTGCCAGATCATCTGTTTATGCTTTGCCCACGGTGCTGCTAGGGGAAGGATGGGCAATGCTGTGTTAAAACATTTAATGCACATACACATACATACTCCTCACCGTACATCCATACCTAGCACAAATACATAACACATTTCTTAATTCATCCGGATACCGTGAAAACCTTTTTCTAAATGTCGTATTTGTCCCAGATTTACAATGGGATCATGGGTAAGGGTGTACATTTCTTTCCAGCCCATTTCAGAATGTAAGTTGCAAAGAGTGCAACTGATCACTTTCATTCACCTTTTGAGTAACAGTTGGGGCTGTGGCTGGGGATGTGTGCACTGATGGGGCATCATATCATCCAAACTGACAATACTGTCAGGGATGCTGTAAAGAGGGCAAGAAATCACTTTGCTTTGCAAGCCATAATTAAAAATAATAGGCTGCTGTTCAGAGGGAGACATGGTTGGCACGTCTCTAATTTGAAACCAATACAGTTTATCTGGCATCTTATGATTATTTATGTGTTTCACAGCTCTAACTGCATCCACTAATTTTCAGCTGATAGGGAGAGGGGTTGCAAGAGAGGACCGGAAAAGGTAACTAAAGTTGCCCCTACTAGGCAAACAGTAAGGAACTTTGTGGGGGAAATGGCTTTCTGACCCCACCCAAATCTTATTTTCTGCCCCTGCAGGGTTTACATTGTGACCATGAAGGGTGCTTACTGGAGGAGTTTCCCTCAAATGGTTTAGTTTGCAATCACTGTGCTTGCATTCTAGGATCCCTGGGAGAGCCAGGTCCATTCTGAGAACTAGGGTCCTGAGAAAGGTGTTATGATGTGAAGAACGTGCCACACAGAAGACTTGGGTTTGTTGTTTGGTTTGAGCTTCTTCAGTGTCAGGGTATGTAGTCACATTTGAGTTGGTCTCAAAATTGGTCAAATCTCTGGGAAGGGTGTGGCCCGTGAGTGAGACAAAGACTTGGGTTTTGATAATACCTGGGTGCTTGAAGATACTGGCCAAGCCCCATTGGTCCTGAATTTGACCTGACTTGAACTTAATTAAATAGCAACTGGTTTGTTACCTCCCCAATCTCCTTCCATTACCATGCCCACTCCAAATCGCCAGATAGTATCCTGGACTGTATCCTGGATTCAGCTGTTTCTTTTCCCATTGATTTGTGTGGCTCAAGTCTAATGGAAATGAGTTCATGTCATCCAAATTTCCTTTCACTGAATTATTATTCCTAATAACCCTGAGCTTAGCACCTGGCACATTTATCAAAACAAGTTCAAGTGGTTTATCTGGCTCTACTGCATCCCATGTGGGGAAAAGGGAAGCAGAAGTGCCTCTACAGACAAACTGGAGAATTGAGATGCTCATCCAGCTAACTCAAGCCAAATAGCAATTTGGTCTGGAATCTTAGCAGAGTTCTGGTGGAGATGGTGTTTTGCATCAACTTCCAGATATCTGTCATAGATTTCCATTTTACTTTGCAGCTGCCAATACCACCAGAGTGGCCAAGTGACTTAACTCCTGAGTGGTGGGAGAATCCAGCTTACTCATTTCAAGTGCAGCCTCCCGCCCCCTATGCCACAATGGTTACACTATTCAGCATTCGGTCGTATGACAGACTGGCCTTTCACTGTTCTGCCAATTTTGAGGAAAAACCAAAGCAGTCCACTTGGGAAAGCGAAATGCAGAATTCTTACTAACTTGATAAAATATTTTGCCACTATGACCTTCTGTAACGATATCATGTTGCACTTTTGCATTACTGGAATGGTATTTTTGCAAAGAAATTCTGCAGTCCCATTGATTCAGAATGCTGTTGATGCGGGAGCTGGGGACCTACCTTTTCCTTCCATGGAATCTGAAGGCAATTACAACTGGTTTTGTTTCATGCCAACCTGTATTTGGTTACAATGCTGAGAGTCATACCTTTTGGAAAAACCTAACTTTCTATCAGGAGATGGCTTGGGGTGATTTACTATCTAAATTCCATCACAAGTGGCCCTGGCTTTGCAGAACACAGTACACAGGAGGGCATCTGACAGCAAACACCACCTTCTCTACTCCAAAAATCAATCGTCTCCCTTTGGCAAATTCTCCTCCTCAGATTCATGCTTCGTGCTGATGGGTACTCACTCTACTTTCCTCCCTTGCTGGACAATTAATTAAGCAGTAACAATATCTTGTTGATCCCATGCACACCGCCCCTTTGGTCTCTTGGAGAATTCTCTTTTCAGCCGTACCAATGGCAACCTCTGAGTGACATCTTTATATGATCAGATGTGGCGACAGTTTAGTAACAAGTTCTCATTTTTGGCTCATCAGCTTTTCGGTCTGCATATCATCAGAACAAGACTGAGCCACATTAGTGAAATCTCAAGAGTAAACAAGCCGGTACTGCCGATACAAGAGAAAGCATTTTTAAACCGATTTAAAAAAAAACGTTTTTAAGGCGCACTTTAATCACCATCAGATGACTTTCACACCAGTTTTGGGGGCATCAGTTCATAATGCAGAAAAGATGAAAGAGTCATCTAAAGGAAATAACGTTAACAACTCCATTATAAAATACCTGAAGCAATGCCTTGCTAGTTGTCACCATTGCTTACTGATCCATTGTGATAAAATAATACCTTGACATACAAACAACTGGCTGGAGCTATGGGTTCCCCTAAAAGATTTTTTTTTTTTGAGAATCATTTATCAGAAGTCTGTAGATTGTATACGGTAGCTAATCATGGGAAATGGGGGAGGTGTGTCTATCCCGCAGCAATGGCAATCAGTTAGGGTGTTGACGACACAGGACTGAGAATTTCTGGGAAGCCCAGTAGAATCTTTAATCACGCCCGAATGCCATTTCCTATCGAGTCAAACATTTGTGAGCTGCCAGAGGAGAACTGTGCAATCAATCTTGATAGTGTATGTAAAATTACCCAGGACTCTTGTTTGGGATTAAGTTAAGAGTATCTTGGTAATAAGGATTCATCATTCTCTTTCAAAAATCATTTGTCAGATTTGTGGCACAATCTTCAACTACAGAAAGGTGGGATTTAGAAAGCAGTTGCTGTTTATTTATAGTTGAGGCCCTCAGATCTAAATTATCCATCCTTCCAAAACTCTGTGTTGGGATGAAAATGTTAAGTAGCTGCTTTTCATCAACATTCATTTTATAACTGCTAGCCATCAATTTATAGTTGTCAGCACAGAATACAAATGAATATTGACTTCTTTAAAGGAAAGGGTACAGAGGTTTCTGATAAACAATATATGGCAAAGAAAAAAAAACCCACATATTGATATTTGTAATGCATTGGTTAGTACTCTAATATAATACAGGGACACATGATACACAAGGTTTTGTTTTCAGGTTTTTCTATTTTAAAATGCATGCTTATTTAAAAGAAAGACTAGATTCCTGTCTTAAAGTACTTAACTGTGAGATATATAAGAAATAGACACAATATCATGGCATATCTATATATTCAATGATAGAGAGTAGATGTTCTGAGATTGCTTTCTTACAGGGACATTGCACAGCAAAGGCTGAATTAATCCACTTATGCAAAAAGTAGAGGTATGAAAGGAACACACCCTAGAAGTTAGATTAGGCTTGGAACACCAAGGGCAGGGAAGGAGAACAGCTCTTCTGAAGGCGAGCAGTGTTTCCAAGACTAAAATCCCAGGACAAAGAGGTGATCTGAAGTGAGCAGGTTTGGCTAAAAGGAAAGACATGTACCTCTTCAAACCCTGCCTACTTCCATTGTTCCTCATCTGGTGTCTGTTGGGTAAAGCAACCACTTCCCAAATGCAAAGCCAGCCACCTTATCCAGTGACTCTCTGAATACACCACTGGGAACAGAATCATTTATCAGAGAGCTGCTGTGGTGGAGATGAGGGGGTGAGCCCTCATGTCACGGGTGGAATGCATGGCCGTCTCCACGCCCTGTCTTTCCCTGTCTCCAAGTAACTCTCCCCCTGGAGAGTGTATAACCACTCTCCCAGAACGGTGTAGAGGTCATCTCCAGATACCTCGGCGACTGGGATACAGCCATTCCTCACAAACAACTACAGCTTCAATCTCTGATTGGAAACACAAATGAAAGCAAACTGCTCCAAAAGGCCACGTGTTCCCTACTCACTGTCCAAGAGCAATCTTTTAGGGGACACATTTGCCACGAATTCCATTAGTTCATAAAGTAATGCAGCCTGTACAGGAATGAGGCTCATGGGCCTCCCTGGCTCGGTGACCGCACCAGTAAGTCACCCTATTCTTCCACCGTGATACTTCTGTAATGAAATACAATTCAATTTGGAGTAAGTGCTAACCAACGAACACGCCAACTTCCACCAAAATGATGGGAAGCAGCAGAAGACAGCAGAGATGTCTACTCCAAAGACCTCGGCTCTGCAAACTGCCCAGCTTTTTCAGTGAGTTGCAGCCAAGGAGGACTATTCAAGTGGCGACAATGACTAGCGTTTATTGAGAGGTTACGATTCGCCAGACTCTGGGCGGAGAGCTTTATAAGCATTGTCTAACCCTCACCTAGCTCTATGAGCCAGGGACAGCATTCCCTTTCACAGAGAAGCCTACTTGCTATCAGAGATCAAAAGCAGCTCGTCCAAAGCCACACAGATAATCACGTAGACAAGTGACTTCAGACTCCGTGTCCATGGGTACATGAAACCTGCTCCCCAAAAATGTGACACAAATATTTGGACGTGGCCCATTTCCTCATCAATGTCTCTCACAGGGCTCTGGCTTCCTATGCCCCTCTGCCTGCTCTGCTGCCTTCTCGGCCAGGCTACGTCTGGCCACGAGGTGATGCCCTAACGTGGCCTAAAATGAAATCTGTGGGCTGTCGTGCGTTCGCCTGAGAAATATTAAAGGGAGATTTTTTTTCCATTGTTGATTTAGACAGGGAGCTACACTGAAATGATATCCATTTGGATGAACCAAAATGAAGACTCAGCACCACCTCGGATGATCCGACAGCAAGTGACCCTTACTAAAAAGGTTGTCCGATTCAAAATGCCATCTCCAGGTGCCAGATTTGCCGAACTAAGGAACCTACTCTTTGACGACAGAATTTTTTCAAAGCACAGACATCCCAAACAAGTGAAACGGACACAATCTCCATCTTATCAGTTCCTACGCATGTAGGTGCGAGCTCCGACGTGTTTCATTAGGTTTGCAGAGAAAATACTGATCCATCCCGCGTACTGCCCCTCCTCCAATGATTCCTCACAAAGTCATTCCTACAGATTCCTGACAACTGACTCCCACAAAGGCCTTGAACAATCCAGGCTTAGATACATGCAAATGCTTCCTGTAGGTATTGAAATGTAACTTGCTTCCTAAGCCTTTGGGAGTTTTGCTAACTCACAGGCTGTTCTTAACCTTTATTATAGAAGAGGAATGCGCTCAATTTCCCAAACAGAAACAGTGAAGATGATCAGGAAAGCAAATGTTTGTTTTTAGGCTTTAAAAGTGTGACAAAGTGTTCTGGAGAATCCATTTCAATCCCATTCCAGCTCTTAGCCCTCCGGAAGAGAACATGCCCTCCCTAACAAAATAGATGTGGACAATGTGTTTGGATATTCATCTTTTGCCGCAAGGAAAAAAGTTTCTTTGCTAGAAAGGTTCACAAAGGTAGAAAAACCTCAGGCTCCTTTTCGGTTGCCTCTCCCGTGACAGGTGAAGAGTGTCAATCCCCAAGTGACACTGGGGACAGTGTCTATGAGGGGGGCTCGATGGCAGTGGCACAGAGTGAAGTGCCAGTCCATCACCATAAGTGCAACAGGTTCAAGCACAGACCACCACCACAAATTACAAGGGACACCTTGAGAGAAACGCATGCAGGGGGAAGAGGGCCATGCAGCTTTCAAATGACAGCCACGTGTTCACAGCCTTCTGTTCAGAGAGAACCTGTGAGCTGTCCTGGGCCCTTTCCTGTTAGCCGTGCAGGCATCCCAAATATGACGCCCCCAAATCCGAGTCTGGCTAAAGGGAAGTGTCATACAAAGGCCACGCCATTCTCCCTGACAAAAGACATGAATTTCTTGCAAGATCACTAAGGAGTTTTAAGAGGTTGACTTGAAAACGAGAGTAGAATGAGTTGGAAAGCCAGCAGGAATGTGGCTCTTACTCCTCTGTGAAATATTTGCAGGAATGAGCCTGGAGACCAGCAGGTTCAGGATGGAAAGCTGGAAAGAATTCTTTCCTAAAACTTAAGTTTTAGAGAAAAATACGCAGCCAGTCCCAACCCTCCAAAGGCGTCCAAAGCCATGTTTGTTCTGGGAAGGCCAAGGCATGGGAGGATGTTAACTTGGGCTATCAGCAGGATTGAAGGGCAGGGTGACCTTGCTACGCTGTCAGGGCCTGTGTTTCCAAGTTGACAAACTGTTCTGAGCTTTTCCATGAAATGAATGAAGCCCTTTTCGTACCTCCTCCGTGTTCCAGAAGTCTTGCCATCGACATTCCAAAGGATCTGTGACAGATGGATGTCTAGTCTTAAAAGGGACGAGTCGTAACATTCAGAATTATTTTATCTTTCTGAGACCTGCTGTTATTGTGAGACCCAAGACATGCTTTGCTGGGGTTGGGGTGAGGGTACTCCTAACGAGGGAAGGAAAAAGAAATGGCTTCAGAGCAATCCATGTGGGTGACTGCATGCACGCTTGTTCCATCTTCCATTCGTGCCTGCCCAAAGTGTTCTAGAACTGACTGGACCTGAGAGGCTGTCTCATTGGAACTAAGAGAAGGTATTGTTGATGATGTCTTATATACATGGAAGAATTCCCTAGGCATTCCCTCTGATGCTGTCTGCTCAAAGAAGTTTCTTTGCTCTAAGAAGTTTCTTTCTGAATGGGGATGAAAAATTGCATTGGGGTATCCATTCTTCCATGGTTAGTTTGAAATGGCCAAGCAGAAGTGCCATAGAAATTTGCCAGCAAATGGGAATTGAACAATGAGAACCCTTGGACACAGGAAGGGGAACATCACACACCGGGGCCTGTTGTGCGGTGGGGGGGAGGGGGGAGGGATAGCATTAGGAGATATACCTAATGTAACTGACGAGTTAATGGGTGCAGCACACCAACACAGCACATGTATACACATGGAACAAACCTGCAGGTTGTGCACATGTACCCTAGAACATAAAAAAAAAAAGATTTGCCACCAAAATAAGCATCTAACTGATAGTGTCATCCTTCTACATGGAACAAATCTGATGGCATGTCACTGAACTTTTCCAACTGGGCCACCTTGATGCCCGTGCTGAGGGACTGCTGAGTGTTTATAAGAGATCAAAGAAGATACTTAGTGTATGTTTATTTGAAACATTTTTACACTTTTACTCTACTTCTTTAACCTCTGTTATGGTTATAGCTAGCTCGTGGACTGCGTATAAATGTATGCATCTGTATTCGCCATGTACGCTGAAATAAGCCTTTGAAATAATTGACAGGCAGAATTAATTAGCTCAGTTCTAATAGCGCAAAGAATATCTTCATAGTACAGGTGAAACAAACAGCTTCCCCCTTCCCTTCTTCTGCACAGAATGGCTCTACGAAGTCTGCCTGCCAAATTACGTCTTTTAGAAAACCAAGTAGCTCGTTGTTTTGTGAGCAGGCAGGATTTCAGGACAAACCACAAACAAGCTGTTTGTTTAGATTTTAAGGTTGACAGTTCGTTTGCACATATGCCCCTTAAGTATTCTATAACATAGTCTGAAAAAGCACTGAAGAAAAAAAAAACACACACAAGGTCTCTGCTGGGGCCACATCATGGTAAGGAATTAACTCTTAACTCTGCCTTCCAGAAACAAATTCAGAGGATGTACTTTGCAATAATTCAGATCTCACAGGCAAAGCCCCCAATGTCCAGCCCCGCTATTTCAAATCGGGCATGACTGCGTTAGGTGTGTGGATTTCCATAGAGAGCTCACTGGAACAGACCATTTCTCAGGCTCCAAGACGCTGGCCTTGTTAATATTTCATTTAGAACATACTGTGGCGAGCATCTCATTTATATTACTTCCATAATTAATGGTGATAGCTTAGGTACTGCCTTTACAGAGAGAGATCTCTTCACAGTGGTCGATGGGTAATGAGAAACAATAGATATTTCATTCACCAGCAGCGTGTTGCTAGTTAGTAGGAAATGATCGTGTGTGCTGTTGCTTTAATTGCCCGGGTAAATAATTCTGCCTCGGTGTTAGTGAGCATTTTAAAGCACTTGATGCAAATAGACTAGAAACAAAACGAACAAAAAAAAATTAACCTTGATTATGCAACACCTTAGCATAGAAAGTTACAAAGGTATGTCTTTTTTAAAGTTTGCATTCTATCATGCAAATATTATCTAAATATGCATGTGCTGACTACTCATCTACTGTATTTTAGGAAATACAATTAGGCTGCCTTTCTCTTCCCCTACGTAGACTGTAAATAACTGTAGATCTTTCTCTTGTTTCCCTATGTAAATATATGTAAATACTAACAAGCTATGCATGCTGCAATTCTAGGCAATTTCAGGTACTTTTATAATATGAAGGCATGTACTTGAACTCGTTTGTTAACAGAGGGGAAATAACTCTCTCAAACTCTTTAAAGCTGAATAGAAATTAAAGATTTCTTCCTAGACTGTTGTGGCCTCTATTGTTTGCCTTGTCTTGCCGGAATGGAGTGCCCCACTCCAGCTCTGACCTTCTCCCAGGAAAGACACGCAGCACGCACAGACCCGGGAACAATAGTGGAACTACTTGGTTTGGATTTTTTCATACTTCGGGTTTCCTAAAAAACATCTAGAATCACAAAGTAGGTTTCTTTGTATCCTTCTAGCAAAAGAATCTCGATGGAATGTAATTCCTATTCGTTGTTCCCTTACTGTGTGCCTTCTATCTCAAAACACTACTGAGGGTCCCATCATTTCCATCTCAACAATACGGACACTGAGTCAGGTCAAGACCAATGACAAAAGTGACAACACTACTAAATGCCACCGAAGCCCTCATTCTTTCCCCTACGTAATAGGTCAGTAAACTACTTCTGCAAAGGGCCAGAGATTAAGTAATTTAGGCTCTGTGGTCTGTATAATGTCTGGCACAATCACTCAACTCTGCTATTGTTGTGAAACTGGCCACAGACAACGTCTACCCAAATGAACGTGTCTGTATTCCAATAAAACTTTATTTATAAAAAGTAGGCAGTGGGCCAAATTTGGCCGGCAGGCCGTAGTTTGCCAATCTCTGCTCTATACACAATCAAGACTCTTTTTAAAGACTGGTAACATTTCCCTTTTTAATTTGTGTGTTTGATGGACCATGGAAATGATTTGATCAAATGAAAATTCTCCTTCTCTTTCCTGCAAGTGTCATGAAATAAACAGGTGAGCAAAAATGAAATCACCTGAGCTTATAAAACAGGGTGCCTTCCTCTGACAAATTACACTGCCAGGTTTCAATTTAGTTATCTTTTTGTTTTCATAAATAGGGATGGAAGAAAAAAGTCTGAAAGACAAAAGTGAAAAAAAAAAAAAAGGGAAAAAGTAACTGAGCAACATTTACTCTTCAATGAGAGGAAGGAGGCTATTACCTCAGGTATCCATGGAAACCAAGCAGCGCATAAACTTTTTAATGGCTGGAAAACAGCGTTTGCGTTTGAAGATGTTTTTCCCAAGTATGATGCTTCAGTGTAAATGCATTAATTGACAGTTTCCTTCGGGACTTTTTTATTGAAGTTTCCAAACTTAATTTGATGGCACAAGGGACTCTCTGGAGCCCTTGAAGAATGCTGCAAAGTTAGGTCTTTAGAAAACCGAGCCAGCTCAGGCAATGTGTACAAATCCAACTCTCTTGCAAAGCAAGTGAAGAAACAGATCTTATTCCCTGTAAGTTTCCCATTTAAAAATAAAAGAAAGAAAAGAAAAAAGAAACCCTCTCTGTTCAGCTAGGGAAGGGAGAGTCCCTTTCTAACCTCTATCGAGCGAGAATCAATATCATCTCTTCAGTCCTGGAGGGAACTGAGAAGCAGCAGGAGGAAGAAAGATCCAGGTATTTTTGCAGATGGGGTGGCACTATGGGATGGTAGGAAAATCCCCTGTGCTGAAGCCAGAAGTCCTTACATTGGAATCCTGTCTTTAACACCTGTGACAAGCCACTGAGCCTCAGTCTCCTCATCTGGAAAGTGGATATAATAATACACCCTTCATGTGGTTCTTGTAAGGATGAGTGATAACAGTTGGCCATTTCCTGGGCACACAACAGTTCAAAAGCAGCTATAACTCTGATTATTACAAGTTTAAAGAAGGAAGCATACACATCAAAGTACAAATGAAGCCTGCACCTCCGTTTTGTGGGCCTGCCATATAGAGACTTGCTGTCACCTGGCCCCAGTACCTCTCCTTTAGCCAGATCACCGAGCCCAGGTACAATATACACACAGAGGCACTCGCCAGTCCTTTCACCATTTCTAGATCTGCCTTCCGAATCATCCTGAGTTTTTCATGTCTTTGTCCAGGGAGTGTGATGCTTAATAGCTGCTTAGGGACGGTTAGTCTAATCCCAACTGTAATGGCCAAAAAAAAAAACGACGACGGTGGTGATGACTGCTGGTTACTGAGAGTCTCTTAAGTGCCAAGGACCTATTATTACTTCTGATTCTCACAGAAGCCTCACTTCCCACCAGGCAGGTATTACTGTAGTGAGTGGAGACAGAGGCTAAAGGAGGTGAGTAACTGATGGCCAAGCAACGGGGCAGTGCTGGAACTCAGATTCAAACTGAGGTCTGGGTTCAAAACCCATATTCTTGTTGGTGTGTAATGTTCTGACTCCATACTCTATACCCTTTGTAGCACCCCAGAATCATGCATACATTTGAAAATCTGCCCTCAGATCTGAGAGGGGGATACATATTCCCTGCCTGAGCCATTTGATCCCTCTGGTGGCCAAGCCCCTCTCCACAGACCATCAGGGACCTTTCTCCTCCTTTCTGAGCTCCATTTCTAGGGCCTAAATCCCTGGCTTCCCACCAGGTCTCTGGGGGATGTCATGTGATTTTGAACAGTACAGACCAGAAGAGGTCTACGGTGCCTCCCCTACCGTGTTCTTTTCTGCCAATTGCTCTTCATGCAGAGGAGGTCCTGAAGGCTGGCAGGGCTCAGGTTAGGAACTTGGCATTTGTGGGTCCTCTGGCAGCAACCACCAGGGCAGTCTCATGACAAGCCGACTGAAGTTGGAACACTCCACCCCCACAGTTTAGAGAAATGATTAACTCATGACAATGGGGTACACCAAGGAACATCTTATTCTTTTCCCTGCCCCCGCCCTCTGCCTGCCATACCTGTTAGGATTCATCCTCTTAGAAATGCCTGGCAAAGGGAAGGCGCACAAATGCACCTTGCTACCCAGGGAGGTGTCAGTGAGGAACACAAGCCAGTTGTGTAGCTGGCCCTTGAATTGTGAAGGGGCTGAAAAATCTGTCCTCTGCCAGTATACCCTCTGGATCCCTAATCAAATGACTTTACAAGGCAGTCCTTTTCCTGTATGAATCCCATGCAGGGGCCAGGATACCTTCTGTGGCACGTTCTAGGTGGCAAGGTGGAGAATTTTAGCTGAACTCTTGCAAGAGCCCACAAAGTGAGTACAGTCTCACTGTATTAATAGGAAAACTGAGTCTCAAGCAAGTAAATGACTTCATAACATAATTCTCATTGATTCAGTTCTGATTTAGTGCCACCTGGCAGCCTCCGGCTAAGAGATTCGTGTATCTTTAATGCTTTCTGTGAGGGTCCACCCTATGCATGACAGATCCTTTAGGGGGAATTCTGCACACATTATCCCCAGTTAAAGACAGGGGAGGCCGGGCACCATGGCTCCATACCTGTGATCTCAGCACTTTGGGAGGCCAACGCACGTGGACCACTTGAGGTCAGGAGTTCGAGACCAGCCTGGCCAACATGAAGAAACACCATCTCTACTAAAAATACAAAAACTAGCCAGGCGTGGTGGTGCACACCTGTGGTCCCACTTACTTGGGAGGCTGAGACAAGAGGATCGCTTAAAGCCAGGAGGTGGAGGTTGCAGTGAGCCAAGATTGCGCCACTGCACTCCAGCTTGGGTGACAGAACGAGACTCCATCTTGAAAAGTAACATAAAATAAAATAAAATAAAATAAAATAAAATAAAATAAAATAAAATAAAAAAAAAAGAGGACTGAAGCCCAGAGTTTTTTGCCTAGGTCAAAGAGCAAGTGACAGAGTTAGGAGCTGAATCAAATCACACGGCTCCCGACACCCAGTCTCAACAACTGTGCTGTAATAAATAGCAACATGTTCACAGCACAAACAATGCAGGAACATAACAAACCTGCAGTTCAAGATTTTGGGCCATCATCATAGTGACCTTTCAACAACAAACAATAGCAAACATTTTGTGAGGGTTCCTGGTCCACATTAAGTGTTTGACGGGTACTATTTACAATATATAGTATTATAATATTTCCATCTAACCAATGTGGAATCGAAAGTCCCAAACATTAAGAAACCTGCCCCAGGTCACACAGCTACTAAGTACGGGTGGGGGAATATGGACCTGTGTCATCCATGCCCTCGAACCCAGTGCTACTAAGCATCCTGAGCCACAGATATCAGACCCTCACAATGCATTTGTCACTTATCCAGGGGTACGATTAATGTCTCTAGTTACGTTGCTCCATCCAGGGGTACCTTAGACTCTTGGGTGTGATGTTAAAACTGCAGTGGAGGCCAGGGCTTCAACTGCCCATGGAAAAACACTAACAGGGTGATTATGTATGTTGGTTACTTCAACCTCAAACCAGTGAGCAGAGGATGCAGCCATACCCATGAAGGAGCAAAAAAAAGTGAGGGAGGACTTATATTCTTTACCTGCTTGTAATCTTACTCTTTTTTTTTTTTTTTTTTTTTTTTTCCCGGGACAGAGTCTCTCTCTCGCCTAGGCTGGAGTACAGTGGCACAATCTCAGCTCACTTCAACCTCTGCCTCCCAGGTTCAAGCAATTCTCTGGCCTCAGCTTCCCGAGTAGCTGGGATTACAGGCACATGCCACCACGCCCAGCTCATTTTTGTGTGTGTGTTTTTTTTTTTTTTTTTTTTTTTTAGTAGAGATGGGGTTTCACCATGTTGGCCAGGCTGGTCTCGAACTCCTGACCTCAGGTGATTCGCCTGTCTCGGCCTCCTAAAGTGCAGGGATTACAGGCATGAGCCACCACGCCCAGCCCATTTCCTAAAGCTTCTCTTGTTCCCCAGATTTTGGTAGATGACCAATTGATTCAAACTGTCATGCACATACGGGCAGATTTGTAACTGCCCCAGATTTGAGTTCTCCTTAACCCCTACGCTTTCCTAGGGGCTGGGAAACATAACTTCCTGCTAATTGGAAAGTGAGAGCCTTCTATCAGGACACAGGATCCCTGGAGTCCACGCATCAACCGCTTCCCATCATCATGGTGGGATGAACCCTACCCTTGGTCCTGCGTGTCTGTGTTTTCAACACAATCCGTAGGAAACATTGGGAACAAATAAATAAATTACCAAGTGATGTTTTCTGGCTTTACAGAAGCACCGTTTTAAAATGATCCAAAAGCCCAGATTATCACCACAACCACCCATTTGTGGCTGTGAGGAATCTAATGAAATGGTCTGAAAATTAAAATTTACTTTCCCATGAATTGCTTTGCTTAAAGGACACTTGTGTAAAAAGCAGGGTTGGTGACAGTGGTGTACTAGTAAATGTTTAAGAACTGGCTCACTGGAGGGGAACCGTGCTGGGGGTGGGTTTGATTCACAGTGTCTGCCAATTCCCATGGTATAAATACTCTCACCATAACCAATTTCAAGCTATCAGCTGAATGCAGAGTTGGGAGGAAATGTACACTCAGCTCTTGGCAGCTGCTATGGTCCTGTTCCAGCAGTCCCTTGGTGATGGCCTGTGGAATACAGCTGTAAGAGTTTTTGAGGAAGATCATGAGATGTGACAACACAGCTCAGGACCTCGAGGTCATAAAACCACTGGGACGTGGCAGACACTGTGGGAATGTATAAACCCAAACCAGCTTAGGGTACCTAGAAGATAGAATGGGACAGACTTGTCAATTTTAACCATGTTTCAACTTGGTCCCCGTAATGTAAAACTTGACTCCACTCAGGTAGCTCCCCTGGCCCAAGGTAACTATGCTTCCTACTATGTACTGAGTCAATAATGAGCCCTAAATACCATTCTAGAAACTTTGCAACATTGCCTCATTTAATACTGCAGCACCTCTGCAGGTAGATAATAACCCCGTTTTAGAGATGAGCAGACTGAAGTTCAAGGAACTGAAAGATGCTCAGGGTTACATAGAACTCCTGAAATGCGTTGCCAAGATTCAGATCCAGATCTGCCTGACCTCAGACTTCATTATTTCCCTGGCTCTCCAGGGAACTGTGCTCCCTTCGAGCTCTGTATCCTTGAAAACAGAACATTTCTACAAGTGAAATCTACATGTTATAACAAATAATTTGGCTTCCCCAAAAGAAGTCTCTCACTGAAGGAGACAGGGTCTGGATCCCTGGGGGGCTGGAGGCAGTGTAGAGGATGAGAACTGGAGAGAGTGGGAAGAAGGAATGAGACTGAGTATGTGGAGTATCAGGAGAAGAGAGGCTAGGGCTGCTTATGGGATTGGAAATCTTGAGATTTAAATATTTCTCAGGCATTAATGGAACTTGAATCCAAATAGACTCAGAATTTTCTCCTTTTGCCCAATATCACAAACCTAAGTGAGCAGATATAACCCGGTGCCTCCAGCAGCTTCCAGCACACAGAGCACATGTTCCTAAGCTGAAAGTCCCTCAGTTCAAACTGATATAAACCCAAACCAGCTTGGGGTACCTGGAGGACAGAATGATGGAGACTTGTGAATTTTAAGCATTTTTCAACTTGGTCTCTCACTGTGAAATTTACAGGTTATAACAAATAATTTGTATATGTGTAATACACAATGTATGTTGTATATACATAATATACAATGTACATGTATAATTTCCAAGTCTCTCACCTTGGTCTCTCACTGTTCACCAATAGGTGAAGAAGAGAAGAGGATGAGTTTTGCTCACACTGCATTTCTGTAACTTTATCAAAGGTGCCAAACCTCGAAGCTACTTTTGGTTTTGACACTTCCTCAAATGAACGTGCAAACAGGTTCCTACTGACTAAACTGCATGAGAAGAGTCTGTCCTGGAAATTAGCAATATTATTGTCCCCACTAACAGAAGAATATTTTAAACAAAGGCATCTTTACCACCTGAGATAACCAAATTTTTCCCATGTGAGAGAAACAGCATTTCCAAATAAGAAAGAGAAAACAGTGACACAGGAAATGAAAAACTAAGATGTTCTTTCCCCTTTCAACTATAATTCTTGACACAATGGCATCTAGAATGTCAAACTCACCCAGTCACTGATCTGGTGCTAGGATTCTATGCACCACTTCCTGAGTGTTTCCCCAAAACACACTTCTCAAATCTGACTTAACCATTATTATTGCCATTCCTTCACAAGGAGCTAGCTCCCGGTTTAGATAAGCTGCCTTACCTTTGTAGCTTTACCTTGTCCCTTTCCCCCATCCCTGCTCCTCACTTACATGAATATACCCTCAAGTTAGAGAGGCATGGCTTCAGGGCAAGCCCAAGACACTGTAGTGGATACTGTAGTGTGCTGCCGACATCCCCCATTCTGGGCCAGGAGGCACTCATTTCCTTAGATGCTAGGCTGTTGTACCAGTCCCTCCTCAGGAACTGCCCTCAGCCAAAGCGAGCTGCCTACCGAAGCAACACCCACTCCAGGAGGCAGCCCACATCAATGACTTCCTGACCTCCTTGCATCTCTGAAGAATTACCCAGCTTCAGAGTTTCCTTGGGATTGACTGGAGTATTCGCATCTCCCACAGCACAGCTTAATCCTCCCTCCACCCCATCCTGCTTGCTACATCCCCCTACAGGTGTGGATTCTAGAACATTCCCCAGTAATCTTCCTACATTCCAATCTCAGTTGCAGACTCTGCTTCCTGGGTTACCCAACCTACAACAAACAATAGCTGGTGGACTTAGAGAAATATACATAACCACTCTGAGCCTCTGTCTTCTCCTCCGTAAACCTGAGATACGGGTATGCTCACACTTTAGCCACTCAGAATGACCAAATCACACCATACGCGTAATGTTCTGATGTGGAGCAGGCATATAATCCATCCTCAGCAAATGACAGCAGTGGTGGTGGTAGTAGAAGTGACAGCATTAGCAGGAGCATCTACCCATCTCATTCTGCCTGCATAGTTCTTTCTCATCCTTTAGTTTGGGGAGTATAGCATGGGGGAAAGAAGCGTACTCTGGGAGTGTCCGCTTAGACATGGTAGATTCAATTCAGGCGTTATGTCTGCACTTTCTCCGGAAACTCTATTAAAAGTATAATACAGGGAAAAAAATATTTAACTCAGTGATCGAGAAACATCAACAAAAATTTTGGACGATGGAAAGCACATGGAGAAAGTGGCACCTCCTGACTCAGCAGAGCGGGGGCTGCAGAACAGAAAGGCAGTGAGAAATGAGCCAGTTCACACAACGGGAGCCTGGGAACTGAACGGGGGTGGAGAAGTGTGTAAGTGGGAAAAAGGTAAGGTGAGGCCCCACACTGCTGCCTGTAACGTTGGAACAGAGATCTCACATGGGCCAGGAAACTCGTTAAACAACTTGTGTCCTTACACAGTTCAGCCGTCACTTCCTCTGTGCCTTCATAACCAGAACCTTTCTTCACTTTCACAGTCCATCTAGATTTCATAGTTGGGTGTGTGCTCTTAGACTGTGATCTCACTGAGAGGGGTTCCTGGTATCCAACCCAAAGCTTGGCACATGGTAGTGCTTGGAGAATATTTCTCTAAGAGGATGAATGAACGAATGCTTAAATTTCCTTTGCAGGCCAAAGGAAAAATATGTCAATCCAACTCAGTTGTTGGATAAACAAAATGACCGGTCAAATTATTTCCTTTCCAAATCGTTGTTGGTGTGGTTTTGACATAGTTGTTCTCTACAAGTAACGACTCACATTAGTGTAGCAGTGCTGCACACTGCTCTAAGCTTTCTCTTTTTGTACACACACACACACATAGATTCTTCACAACAACCACGTGAAATAGATTTGCTATGATTTTCCCCAGTTTACAGAAAACTGAGACAGAGAGGTTGAGCAACGTGCACAAATCTACACAATTACTAAGTGGCAGAGCTGAGATTCAAACTCATGTCCTGTGACTCCAAAGACCATGCTGTACAGAAGGCAGGCAGCTAGTTGCTTCTGTAGGTTACTGGGGCCTTCTCTTGTCCCTGAACTTGTTAAACCATAATCCCGTCTGTCCACTGATTCAGCTTCTCCCCAGCTGCCACCCCTTTGCGAGGAGCTGGGCTTTGCAATCTTCAGGTATCTTAAATTGTTTTTGCCCAAGTGGAGAC
The DNA here is from genome assembly GCF_024542745.1 of Macaca thibetana thibetana. NCBI lineage: Eukaryota > Metazoa > Chordata > Mammalia > Primates > Cercopithecidae > Macaca > Macaca thibetana. The sequence goes on along the minus strand of NC_065597.1, from coordinate 22,241,289 downwards.
TTTCCTCTCCTTCCTCCAAACCAATGGGGTCTCCACTGGGGTCTTTGCTGGCTAGGTGACCTGCAGTAAGAAAAGGTGTGTGGGGGTTGATTTGCAGTATTTTTAAAAGTTAAATGAAAAGTGTACTTTACCGCAGAGACCACACAGATGGATGACTGGACTACATCTCCTCTGCTAGGGGAGCAGCACTCTCATACCCTGAGGTATCCCTGAAGAAGGGAGCAGAAGGTATCGCTGCGACACAAAACTCAGCAGTACTACCCAGTGGCAAAGGTTTTTCCTCCAGCCGCTTCTCAATTCAAGTTTCAGTGAGGCAGAAAGAATAAAAGCAGTTTGGGGAGATGCCCTACATCGACTGAAGTCTCCTCTGTTCCAGGCTTAGCACTGAGAGCTTCTGTGCAGACAACAAAGAGTTCTTCCAGCGAGCCTCTGAGGTGCTTACTATTGTCGTCATTTTACAGGGCCCCCAAGGGTAAGCAACTTGTATGCAGAGGGAATCGAACTTGGAGATGAACTTTGGTCTATCTGATTCCGTAACCTGTGCTTTCTGCTCTGTACTGGGAGATTCCAACAGAAAGCACCCATAAGAGAATGAAGTCTAATGGCATGGAAAGTGCTGGCCTTGACCCTGGGATCATAGAGGCCAAAGACGTAGAGAATTGGCAACTCTTTGGTAGTTCACAGCCATGGAGACAGACGTCTGTCTCCTGTTGCTGAGCCAAAGAGAAGTAGCAGAAAGGAATGGGAGACAAGGAGTAAAATGAGGCCCTTCCTTCATTCACCTTTTTCCTCAACCACTGTACCAGTGACAGCAGGTCCTTCACCTCACTCCTGCAGCCCCGTGAGGAAATTAGAGCTCAGAGAGGTTAAGTGACGTTCCCAAGGATGCACAGCTGGTGAATAACAGAGTTTGGATTCAAATGGGAAAAGGGACAGGTGGGCTCTGAAGTTCATGTTCTTCTCACTCTACTGCCTCTTTTGCGCTGAGAATAAGCAAAGGGGCTGGATTCCACAAAGGAAATAAAAAGTGAGAGACAAAAGAAATAAAACAGAAATGAGGGAAAGGCTCTGCTTGTAAGCAGAGGGCCACTCTAATCAGGTTTAGGGGTGCTTCTGAATACCTGGGCACCTTAAGAGATATCTCTCCATGCTAAACCTTTCCCTGATCAATAGCGACCTTACCAGGTACAACTTCACATCTTTTTCAGTTGTCAAATTATTTATTGCACTAAAGAGAAGAGGCTAAAATGTCCAACAGGCAATAAGCTCCTTGAAAATGAGATTTTATTCACACACATTTCCCCGGTATTTGGCACTGGGCCTGGTATACAGGGGTGTTCAGTTACCACGTGATGAGTGAATGAATGAATGAATGGGTGGATGAATGAATGAATGAATCACTGCGAAAATAACCGAACAGCTGTCTGGGGCACTTTCTGCCCCATTTCACGCCGAAGGGAGGCGTATTGTGGAAATGACTCACCAGTGCTTACCCAGACTTTAAAAATACACACATTCCCTATTAGAGCTGGCAGGAGCAATTTTGGTCCTGAGAGCAGAGCTCCCTGCCCACCTAATATTACACGAGGTGTTAACTACATTATCTGGAAATACCCTATGACTAATTCCCCGTCCCTTATCTTGAGGAGAAGAAAATTGTCTCTAGCGCGAATGCCCCAGATTCCTGGTCAGTTTACGTAAGGCGTTTCAAGTGATTGCGGTATTTTAAGCCATTTTTAGCTTAAATCACCTGATGTGTGGTGAGCCCAGAAGACTTGATCTCTTGCTCCCTTAAACTCCCTGTTTTTCCACTAATTTTGTTTAAACTACTTATGCACATAAGTAGTTCTCTATTGAAGAATGGGCTTAGAGGTATATATCCCCTAGATGCTATGATTTTTTTAATAGACGTTTATTCAGTGGATTCTGCAGCCACATCTCCCTGGGCTTGAGGCTCCACTACTTTCGGGTGAGCCCACGTTTGCCAGGTCGGGGTGGGTGGTATTTATTCTTTATCATGGCCTATTTGGTGCTTCTGTAGTTTGAAACCTTTTTGCTCCAGTCCAAATAGGATTTGGTAGAAATTTTCTCCAAATTTTGTCTCAAATGACCTTCAGTGATTGAGAAAAACATAAGCTCCCACAGTGCCTTCGACCAGCTAGAAGCAAAAACTTGGCTTTTATAAAGTAGCAGGAGAGGATAGTCCATTCTTAGTTGTAGCTACTTTGAAACAAACAAAATGTAAAGAAATGCAAAAATAAATGTGTTAGATTTCATAGAATCCAAGTCCTGATGTCCACTTACAATCTCAGTGGTCTTTCTCTCCCATAAACAGAAGTCATGGGCCAGACGTGGTGGCTCATGCCTGTAATCCCAGCACTTTGGGAGGCCGAGCTGGGCAAATTGCGTGAGCTCAGGAGTTCGAGACCAGCCTGGGCAACACAGTGAAACCCTGTCTCTGCTAAAATACAAAAAAAAAACTTCCAGGGCGTGCCGGCACGTGCCTGTAGTCCCAGCTACTTGAGAGGCTGAGGCAGGAGAATTGCTTGAACTCAGGAGGCGGAGGTTGCAGTTAGCTGAGATTGTGCTACTGCACTCCAGTCTGGGTGACAGAGGGAGACTCCACCCCGTCTCTTAAAAAAAAAAAAAAAAAGAGGTCATGCTTTACTCATCTTATTATAGACACGTCATCTTTAATACATGATTTTATTTGAATGTGTAGACAAATGATAAATTTAGCCACAATTCACAAAATTTAGATAACACCCACTAGTTAGCCTTCTAACTCGAGTCCTCAAATTTACCTGTAAAAGGGCAGATAGTAAATATTTTAGACTTTGCAGGCTCTGTGTTTACAAGTACTGAACTTTGCTATTGTAGTGCAAAAGCAGCCGTAGACAATATGTAAACAAATGCACCTGGCTGTGTTCCAATAAAACTTTATTTACAAAAAACAAACAGCAGGCAGGATTTGGTCCATGAACTGTAGTTTGCAGAGCCCTCTTCTACCTAATGCCAAGTAGTTAATCATCTAAGCAATACCAACTAGTTCATCTTCTGAATGAGTTCCCTCCCTTGACAAAATGGACTTGACATTTGACTGAACTTTCGTGCCAGTTTAATCCAAGTTGGAAACGTGAAGTGAATTTCAATGGAGCCAGAGGGTGTGAGGCCTCTCTCTTGGGGCCTCTCTGTAGGGGCAAGACCTCTGTGGGTCTGAATATTCACAGACATGTCAGTAAGTCCCACGGTCTTTGGAATTCATATCCAGACCTTAGGCAGGAATCTATGCCTAATGGCTGCACGTTAATCCTTGTGATTTTTTTTTCCCATAAAAATGGACATGAGGCCAGATGTGGTGGCTTACGCCTGTAATCCCAGCATTTTGAGAGGCTGAGGCAGGCAGATCACTTGAGGTCAGCAGTTTGAGACCAGCCTGGCCAACAAGGTGAAACCTCGTCTTTACTAAAAATACAAAAGCTAACCAGGCGTGGTGTTGCCCACCTGTAATCCCAGCTACTCAGGAGGCTGAGGCAGGAGAATTGCTTTAACCTGGGAGACGGAGGTTGCAGTGAGCTGAGAGCACACCACTGCACTGGGCAACTGAGACTCCGTCTCAAAAAAAAAAAAAAAATAAATAAAAATAAAAAAGACTGTGTTATGAAAACATTTCTGTGAGAAGTTAAATAAGGAAGCAATCAAATGGTTCCAAATTAACATCTTTATCCCCCCCTCTTTCCCATCCCACGCCAGCTCTGTTACCTAAAACTAGGTAGAATATGAAACCAGTGGAAGTTTCTAAGGAGTTAAGATACCTAGAAAAATCACTCAGCTCATATCAATTGCAAGATGCCAAATAAATATCCCACCACGCCCACCGGCAGCAGGTAACAATTGTGTATTCACAATTTCAGCACAGCCAAGCAAATGAAAACAGCGGGATGAAACCCCTCCCTTCCTCCATTTCTTCTCTCTCCTAGCTAACATCTATGTCACAACAGAACCTCAAACCCCTTAGATTAGAACAGAAACTACTAGAAATGATTATTCCTCAAGAAATATGCTTTCCTAGGCTGGGCATGGTAGTTCATGCCAGTAATCCCAGCATTCTGAGAGGCCAAGGCAGGAGGATGGCTTGAAGCTAGGAGCTTGAAACCAACCTGGGCAACACAGTGGCTAGACCCTGTCTCTACAACAACAACAACAACAACAAAAAAAATAGCTGGGAGTGGTGGTGCATGCCTGTAGTCCCAGCTACTTGGGAGGCTGAGGCAGGAGGATCACGTGAGCCCAGGAGGTCGAGGCTGCAGTGAGCCATGATGGTGCCACCGCACTCCAGCCTGGGTGACAGAGGGAGATCTTGTCTCAGAAAAAAGAAAAAGGAAAAGAAAAATAAATAGGCTTTCCTAATAGATGCCTGTTCAAAATGTTCAGGCAATTTTTCCAAAATTTAATGCCATTTTGGAAGTTGACGGACCATGCTGGCAACAGAAAGTCCAATGTCCCAGGGGCACTACCCTCTCTCTCCCTAGGTTTACAGCAGACAAGTTTTTGTCTCTGTCTATATATACACTTATTTTTTTTTCTTTTCTTTTTCACCTGCAAATCTCTGTCAACTCTTCCACGTAGAATCCAAAAGCTTTCCACTATGTGTCACAATATAGATTTGGATGCAATAAAGACTATAATTATTGAGCATTTATGAGAAGTAATATTTTCCCTCTGGTGCATGTTAGCTCAGCTGCTCACACACAAGTGTGAATACTAATGCCTTTGGCTTACCTTGGCACCACAGACATGAAAGGTGAGAGAACCAAGCAGCTCCAGGAAAAGCAAACACTGAACCCCCCTGGTGTCTGCAGAGAACAATGTGGATTTGGAGGAGAACTTGGAAATAAAGGTGGCAATTTGCTTGCACGATTGAAACATCAGGCCTTTGTGCTACGAGCCTTGGTGGACCCAACCCAGGACATGCAACCAAGAGTTCTGCAGATCCTGCCTGGCAACAGATGGCTCAGAAGAAATGAATTGCTCTATAAACATTTAACTGAGAGTTTGACTTCGTAAGTGTGGAAATTAGGTGAAACAATAGGAGAATGATTCTGAGGCATTCCAATTAGTCATCTGTGATTTCTCCAGTAGTGCGTGCTGAACCTCCTACCGGTCCAGACATTCTCAAAGAAAGAAATTTTGGAAATCTGTGAAAGGAAATGTAAAGTATCTAAGAGAACTTTAGTAACACAGTTACTGTAAAAAGAGAGAGAGCATTTGCAAGGAAAATAGGTCTTGGCCACACCAGTCATGACTCAAAGCTGTGTCTAAAACCACAAACACGACGCTAGCTTGAACACCTGCCTCCACCGACATTTCCTTTTGGGTACAGAGGGCAAAAATGTGTGTTTCCATTTTTATCCCATGTAGCCCCACTGCCGCCTCCCGGCCTTGTCCCTTCTCCCCTCTCTGCTTTGTTTAGCTCAAGACTTGGTGGGTTTTCGTCTGTGGCACATGCCAGGAAGGAGACGAGAAAAATAAAAGTGCACTGTACTGCCCACAATTAGCAACCTCAGGGAGGAAAAAAGCAAAACTACCCAGGACGTGGGAGAAGGAATTTGTGTTTGAAGAGCACAGCTTGTCTCCCCGGGAGACATAGTGGACAGATATGAGAGAGTGGACAATGGGAGAGATACTGGACAATTCGAGCTAAGAAGGAACATTATCAGTCGTGCCTTGCCATCCATGCCTGGTGCACAGGAAGGACTCACAGCTCAGAAGAATTCATTCATAATTCTTTCTTTCTGTTTTCAAAAAATGCAAGTGAAAGGGGGCCAGGCATGGTGGCTCACACCTGTAATCCCAGCACTGTGGGAGGCCATGGCGGGTGCATCGCTTGAGCCCAGGAGTTCGAGACCAGCCTGGCCAACATAGTGAAACCCCGTCTCTACTAAAAATACAAAAATTAGCCAGGCGTGGTGGCGCACGCCTATAATCCCATCACTTTGGGAGGCTGAGGCGGGCAGATCTCTTGAGGTCAGGAGTGCAAGACTAGCCTGGCCAACACGGTGAAACCCTGTCTCTACTAAAAATCAGCTGGGTGTGGTGGGGGTGGGGGGCGGGGGGATGGGGGGTGGAGGGGCCTGTAATCCCAGCTACTGGGGAGGCTGAGGGAGGAGAATCGCTTGAACCTGGGAGACGGAGAATGCAGTCAGCAGAGATCATGCCACTGCACTCCAGCCTGGGTGACAGAGCGATACCCTGTCTCAAAAACAAAACAAAACAAAAACAAGTGAAAGGAGTGTATTTCTAGTACCTGGTTCATAGGGGCATAGGAGGTATTTGATCAATGCTTGTTAAATCCATGTTTGGGGGCACTACAATATTATTTCTAGTAATAATAACAGCTATAGATAAGCACGTTTAGCTTTCACAAAAACTACGTGTTAAGTGCTGATATTAACCCATTTGACAGGAGAGGAAACTGAAGCACACAGCATTTAAGTAACTTTCTCAAAGTCATTCAACTGGTAAGTGGTGGAGCTGGGATTTGAACCCAGGGGGTTCGGCTCAGAGTCTGTGATTTTCTAATGACCCCCCTAACAAACACAATACCTCAAGAGTCATTCTAGCCCCTGCTCTGCACACTTACGGTGTTTTCTTTTACTGCACAATTTATATTTTCTCAAACACTTCTGGTTTTTGAAATTCTTTGTATTATGATATAGTGACACCTGTCACTCCACATGTCTACTTTTGGGCTTGGGAGTGAACATTCACTGCAGTGAGCATGTGGGGAAAAATCATTATGTTGAAAAACTGGCTGGGGGATGGGAGAAAAGGAGAAAAGGTGAGAAACGTGGACTAAGCTTCCCTGACTCTCAGTTTCCTCATTGGTAAAAATGCTAGTGTGAGGATTAGAGAAAAAGTTCCCAGCCTAATGTCCTGAGTATACTAGATGCTTGAGGAATGGCAATTGTACTGTTTACAAGGGTGAGGTGATTACTGGTATTACTTGTTATACGTTGAATCATGTCCCGAAGAACATATGTTGAAGTCCTAACCACCATCACCTCAGAATGTGACGTTACTTGGAAATAGACATGTAATTAGATTGGAACACAGAGGTAAGTAGTTAAGATGAGGTCATACTGGAATAGGGTGGGCCCTTAATCCAATGTGACTGGTATCCTGACAACAAAGGAGAAGAGACACACAGACACACAGAGAGAAGGCCGTGGGAGGACAGACGCAGAGGTCAGACAGCTCCAGCTGCAAGCCAGGAAACACCAAGCGTTGCCATTAAACCACCGTAAGTGAGAAGAGCAAGCAGGGTTCTCTAGAGAAGGAGCATGGCCCTGTGCACACTGTGGTCTCAGACTTCTGGCCTCTAGGACTGTGGGATAATATTCCTATTGTCTGAAGCCCTCCAGGCTGTGCAGTTTGTTACAGCAGCCATGGGAAGCACACACTGAATTACTCCTGTTATCATCTGACTCATGTCTCTTCTCAGCAGCCCCAAATAAGTCAGCACAGTCCTGGATGTATCCTTTAGGAACATGTGAACATCTACGTGAACATGCAGGCCCACAGCCATAGGCAGAAAACATCCAACATCACTTTTTGACAATACAGGGCATGTGAAAAAGAATCCAGAAAATTCTCTGAATGTGCCTTCTCAAGGCCAGCAGACATATTAATAATACACAGACACACACACACACACACACACGGCATCTCTTCTAAATGTATGCCTTACCATATTTCTCCTAATGTCAGGCCTCAGATGTCTGAGCACCGAATTTATCTTCTTAATAGTACTTCCTAGAAAACAGGTAAGTCCCTTCTCATGCTAGGCAGTGTCCGATGCAGTCCACCCTGAGAACCACAGCCTCTCATTTATCCTCATCCTCATTTCTTCCCTGATTCCCTTCTCTGCCCTCAAGACAACAGAGAAGGAAATCTATGATGTCTTAGCACAGGCTCTGCCAAACGCTCATCGGCAGGTGTTTGACAAAAGGCCCTCCCTGCATCCTAACAACCCAAGCCATGAAAGACAGACGCGCACATCTTTGACATGAGATCTGCGCGGTTAGCTCTCAATCCATTCTGAGGCTACCTGCATGACAAATGGATCTTGGCTGGCCAGGGGGCAGGAGGTGTCACGTCTCCTTTAACTAACAAGTAACATGTCCAAAAGTAATTGTTAAAGAAACAAATGGTCTCCCAGGTAGAAAATACGGTCAAATACACTTTCAACTACTACCTGTTTTTTCCTCAAACTGTAAATAAGCAGAGGTGAGAAGAAGAACTGCCCATCACCAAAGCGAAGGATGGGTTGAAATCTTGTTTTTTGTTGAGACTTCCGCTGCTCTGATTGAAGAGACGCAGTCTCCTGTCTGGTTCGGGGGCTTCACCAGAAAGTGATGCTATCTGGGACTCTAAGTCCAAGTATTCTGAAACTAGGAGAAAAGCAAACCAACTTTTCCGTAGATTTCACAGAGGGAAGGGGCCTTTCCCCCTCAGCCATTCTCAATTCAATAGTTCAGTAAAATTCATCCACAGCTTTTCTTATCTCAAGCTCTCTCAGATCACAAAAGGACCAGAAGATGAGCATTCATCACATTATTTTTGTGTTTCCTGATTTTTATAAACAGCATAAATGTTTCATTGTCAGTGCTAGGGAGAGACTCAATCTCATCCCTCTTTAAAGTGTAAAGGAGAATCCCTGTGGCCAATGATTATCCAAAAAAGTAACACGTTCTTGATTGTTCTTTGACTGATTCCTTTTCATCACCTTCCTCCGGAGCCAACTGTCTCACTGCCAAGAGCGTGGGGGAAATCAGAACTAAATTAGCTGGAGGAATTATCAATCCAAACTGCCATTGGTGCCTCCTCTTCAAACTCCTATCTTGGCTATTTGTCTTCCTAGACTCCCACTCTTCTGGGAAAGATTTTCTGGCAAAGGTGGAGAATTGTCAGGGTCAGATATGAATCACCACGGGGTGTGAGATTTCTCCAAGGCTGGGTGCCATCTGAGGCAGGTACAGGCTGGTACTGCAGGGCTGGAGCTTGGAGAGTTGCAGAGTGGGTGCACAACACCAGAGTTAGAGACGATCAGGGAAAGATGCTAAAATCCAAATGGACAAGAGCTTGTCTTGTGTCTTTTGGTCAGTGTGCAGCAGAGACAACAGAAACATACAAGGCGTGGAAAAATCGGTGGTCTGGGGAATTTCCTTACACGGCGACTGATTATTTCAGGTCTCTGTCCCCATGGACACACTTTGTTCCTACGTGCATTGCCACTGTCTGTCACAGTGATGGGTGTTCAAAAGCATTTGTTGAATAAATGAATGGCAGGCTCTTTGTGCAAAGAAAATTGGACTCTTCTGCGTAGCCTCTACAAACTAATAGTCTACACTGTTAGTACAGACTGTCACACTAACTGCATCTGACTCAATGAATTTGAATTAGTCAATTCAAAGGTCAATTCTGAGCATTTGGGGGAGGGTTTAATTTACCAGTCCATTCAGAAGGTTTTTCAGTGATTGTGCTGGCAATTGCTGCCACTTTTCCCCATTTTGAGTCCTTTTGACAATGTTCACGCTTGCCTCCTCCAGCAAAAGCACTAATAAAGGAGAGTTATAAAGATGCAGTCGCGGAGATGAGGGGAGTCGAGAAAGTGACAAGGGTAAAGGCAAGCATGACACCGAGGCATGTTTTGTTCTGGAGTCATCTGAGTGGCAGGTCTCAAAGCTCTAAGTATAGAGACCAGAGCAGTGAGAAAAGGACTGAGTGACAGAGTCAGTGTGATGCAGAGATCAGAAGACAAATTTGGGAAGCACAGAACCTTTGGTTCAAATTCCAGCTCTAACCAGCTGTGGGACCTAGGACAGATTATTTAATTTTCTGTGCCTCCATTTTCTCATCTGTAGAATGGGTGCAATAATAGAAACCACCTCCATAGGTTATGGGGATTAAATGGGCTGAAACGTGCAGAGTTCACACATAGTTATTTGATACATTTGTTATAATAATTATTATTGCCACTTAATATGTTATTAAGTAGAAGGAACACACAGATTTACTCACCGCACTAGAGAGGGAGAGTAAGAATACAGTAAATTAGCACAATGATTATGGTTGGATGCCAATTCAGAGACACAGAAAAAAATAAAATATATGTTTTCCAAGAGCGGAAATAAGACATTTAATCTCCTTGAGCCTGAGCTTTTATGTCTGCTCAGAGGGCGCTTCCAAACGTCATCTGTGCTAGTGTTTCACAGCACAGCGTCTGACAAAATGCATCCTCTTTTCTCTTGCCCCTCCTTCCTCTCACTTTTTTTCCTTCTGGGAGGACAAAGACTAGAAGGTTGAAGGTGCTATGCAAGCCTCATAGGGAGGGAGCCTTGACCTTACACCTACATTAGGTTTGCAAGAAAAGGGAGAGCGTCTAGCTGGTCAGCTACAGGCAGTGGGCAAGGCTAGCCCTGCCTCATGGTGCTTGCCAGCTGCTCTGCTCACGCCTTCTCCCCTTGGCTTGGGTCTTCCAGGTTTGGTTCCACCTGCATGAAGTCCAGTAGTGGAGTACCCACAGTGGGTTGCCAGAGAAGAGCACTCCAACATGGAAGATGGGTGGGGCGATCCCTCCTGAAATATGTACATCAGAGAGGGTCACCACTATGCTTACCTGCCTAGTACATGTCTTTACCTTTTTAGTCCTGATGCCTTAAAAGAGCCCCCCCTGCCAGCCTACTTTCTGAGGATCCTCGTCAGCCCAGAAGGTTTTGGTTAAATATGTCTTTGCCTAGCTAGAATTATGGAAAACACAAACACACCTACCCACGTAGATTTCTGTAACACACACACAGTGCTCGTTTTGTGCCAGGCATGAAGTGTCTCAGAAATAGTGACTCATTTACTCCTCATAACAAAACTATGCAGTAGAAACTATAATTATCCCATATTTATAGTCAAATAAAGGGATAAAGAGGTTAATAACTTGCCCGGTGTCACGAGCTTGCAAGAGGAGGGGTCAGGATTTGAACCCAGGCTTTCTGACTCCAGAATCTTGGCTTTTCGACACCCTGATATTCTGCTTTAAAAGCACAAATAACCCCACCAACCCCATTATAACAGGCCCCGCTAATTACTTTCCCTCCTTCTGACCCCTTCCAATCCCAGTTAAGAATCATTGCATTCTCAGAGAGTTCTTACAGCAAAAACCCATATACAAAGATGACACATATTTAGATAACATATATTCAAGGGATAAGGAAAAATATAGATGTAAATATCGAGACCAAGAGCTGACATGTTAAAAAAGGGAAGTTGGGAGACACAAAAGGCATTTCCGGTCGTTTTGATGACTAACATGGCGCTGGTATATGGTGGGGCAGGGCCAAGAATCCTGGGTACCCTACAGTGTGCATTTCTGTACAGCCCGAAATGCTAACGATGCCCGAGTCAGCTGACACTGGCCATGATCTGAAGATGAAAACGAACCACCAGAAAGAACAAAAGAGTCCCTCCCTTGTCGCTGAGAGGTAATGCTCTGATGTCTCCAGCTGGCTGGTGTGAGCAGGAATCATCCTTTGGGTAGGGTGGGGTGGGGTGGGGGTGGTGGAAGGTTTCCCTGCGGTATCCTTCAGCACACGGTAACTTGTCTGCTGCAGAATCCACAAACTGCCCCGGGACTGTAGGAAGGTTCACTAATGAGTTGTGGTAAGGCTGGATAAAGCTTTCAAACGAATGATGTTTGTAAAGTTATATTAATAACAATGCTCTATCTCAGTGGGGAACAGAATCATTCCTAGGGTTTATGCTGTGGTTTGTAAAATGCTGCAGCTGCAACTGGATGAAAAGTGTAGCCTAAATCTGCAATGGGATTGTTTGCAGCCTGAGATTTAAAAGACCTCTCCGTTCGTGACCTCCGACCCGGTAATTCCACTTCTAGAATCCCAAGTATGTCAAAAGAAGGACAAAGAGCCATGTGGAAAGATGTTCGTCTCAGCATTATTTATCAAAGCAAAGAACTGGACACTACCCAAAGGCTCAGGGATATTAAGTAAAGTTTAGTACAACTATATGATGAAGTGCTTTCAGCCAATTTAAAAACAAAACAAAACAAAAACCTCACGAAGAGTTTTCAACAGTATGGGGAAATGGTTCTGCATAGCGTTAAGCAAAACCACAGGATACAAAATTATGTCACCTGACCTTTGACTCAGAAATCCCACCTGTCCTACAAAATTAAAACCAGCCTTATATAATAACATATATTGCTGTAGTATTCATAAGGGCTAAAACAACAATAGTATCAAAATTGAAAATAAATGGAGTGCCCATAAATAGGGGAATGATTGATTTAATTAGGGCTATTCCACAGCACAGAGTAGTATGCAAACGTTTTTACAATTTTTTGTTTCATCTATATGTGTTTCATATGTCCTGTTGACCAAATAAAGCAAGTTTTAAAATAATGGAGAAAGTATTATGCTATTAAAACACATACATTCCACTCCTATATGTGCATATATACCATGTTTGCATGGTCACAGAAGGTGCACAAGTGCCACTTAGCAAAGGGAAGATGTAGAGCGTAAATTATTAGCTTTTTCTTCTTATATATTCATATTGTTTGACTTATTTAAATGAGCATGTATTAACTTAGTAATGTAAAAAATCTAGTATGTTAAAAAATTCAGACATACAATATGATCTTAACAGTATGAAAATGCATGTACCTAGAATAGGGACAAGACCAGAGACAAATGTACTTGTATGTAGCGGTGGTTACTGAGTGTCAGAATTAGAAATAGAAGCTGTTTTGTCAAGGTTTCCTGCATTTTCCTAGTTTTTCATTTTGCGTATCTATATTAGTTTTCAATTCAGAGTGGATAAATGGATGGATGAATGGATGGACAGATGGATAGATGGACAGAAAGACAGGGAAACAAGGAAGGAAGGAAGGAATGAAGAAATGGAGGGAGGGAGGGAGAAAGAGAGAGACAGAAGAGAGAGAAAGAAAATGAGAAAAAGAAACAAATTAAGCAACTGAATGAATGACTGGCCTTTCTTTTCTCTTTCCATTTCTTCAGGGTTTCTGGTTCCTGTTTCCCCAGTTCCTCCTGCCCCTATCTCCTTCCCATGTTTGAGGGTCCACGTGGAGGCTCACGAAGACACACAGCTGAACTTGATTACAGAGGCAGTACCATCGGCACCACAGGCTTTCTGTCCATTTTATAATAGGCGAAACCCTCTGGAATTAGTATCTGATGAAGAAATAAACCTGTTAACAGGACAGATTTATAGTATTCAAATCACTATTGATCCATTCAGTACACAACTAATAAAAAGCTTCCTTGCATGACCTTCCACCTTGTGCACACTTAAGCAAATTATTTGTAATAAACAAGTATTATAAGGACCCAAGGAAAATGTCAGCCTATAAATTACCAGTCTCTCTCTCTCCCTCCCTCTCTGGAACTGGAAGTTAGGCACCAGCATCCATTTTGATGTACCTTTGGATTTCCCAAGGTCTCTTCTAACATAGCAAAGATTCTTTCTTGTTGAATTGGGCACAAGTGCACAATAGAATCTCTCAAAAAACAACTCAGTGGACACCTCAAGACAACAACCATCTTCTACGGGGTAAGGGGAAAAAACAACCTAGTCTAGGAATCCGGAAACATGGACTTATGTCTTATATGTAAACTTCATCACCTGGGTGTCCTTGGGCAAGTCACTTCTCATCTATGTTGTAATTTCAACTCAAATCAAACGTGTTCATAGGATACTTAGCCTCATTTGGTTAAGTTCTATGACACCTGCTGAAATGTTTGAAAACAGCTTATACATCTCCAATACAGATCCCAAGGAGTTAAGCAATACAAGTTTGAGATCTTTCAGTCCTTTGCCATTCAAACATCTACCGGATTCACTGAGCCTGGCCATACCCAACTCCTCCACAAGCTAAAGAAGGATCAGGTAATAGATTTCCAGTGGCTCAAATACAATGGAAGGGCAGCTCTGCTCCACATGGTCACTCAAGGAACGAGCCAGAAGCTACATTGCTTTCTACACCTAGATTCTAAGATCATCATTCTAAGTGTCGTCTTCACGTTAACCAGGGTGAAGGAAAAACAAAAACAAAAGCATAAAGGATTGCATGTTTGCAGGTTTTCCCTTGGTTCCGACTGGAGTTGCCAGGTGTCACACATTGCATTAGTTAGGATTCCATCAGTCGGGCAGGCATTACTGCTAGGGAGGATGGAAAGGATACCCAAGAAGTCTGCCTAGGAATAAGGAGTGATTTGCTAACATTACCTCTCATGACCGGTTTCAGAGAAAACATAAAAATGGAAAAATGTTGTAATGGGTTTTCATATTCATTCACCACCCTGGTCCAAGTCAGGGAAGCATTGCTTACCCGGCATTTAGACACGTTGTTTTACATCTCTGAGTTTAATGCTGCAGTTTTGGAATACAGGACTCTTATTATGTCCCTTCCAGGCTTTGTGAGTTTAAATGAGATGATGACTTTCTGGTACTTCCCCCATGTGTCCTCAGCAGGACCTTGGTCCCCCTAGTCTTGATCTCCAGGCTCACAGAATATTGCTGAGGCAGGGCCATGTTTAGCACAGTAGACTGATTCTTCTTACTGCTTCATTTACCTTGCAAGACTATGATAAACTCACATTTTCCTAGAAGGTCCTACATAGTCAATGGTAAATATGATACTCAATCTTCTAACTAAACAGCTCTCTGTGCCACCATAAAATTATTTCTTAAGTGAAGTACTTCAAGATATAGTAAATAAAAAAAACTGTTTCCATTATTCAAAAGAAAGTAAAGAGGAAAAAAATTATAATTGGAAACTATTATAAAAGTTAGTAGACCAAATGTTTTTGGTAATAATATTCTCCCATCCAGGAAGAGCATTAGGTATGCATATCCCACATCTTTGGAAGACAAGTGCTATTTAAAAATGAACTAGGGATTCGTGGAAGATTGGAGAGATGAAATTTTTAATATCTAAAACGGGGGCAGTCTGGGTGTGGTGGCTCTCACCTGTAATTCTAGCACTTTGGGAGGTTGAGGCAGGAGAATCACTTGAGCTCAGGACTTTGAGACCAGCCTGGGGAACACAGTGAGACCTTGTCTCTAAAAAATATGTAGAAAATGAGCCGGGCATGGTGGTGCTCACCTGTAGTCCAGCTACTTGGGCAGCTAAGGCAAGAAGACTGCTTGATCCCAGGAGGATGAAGCTGTAGTGAGCTGTGACCACACCACTGCCCTCCAGCCTAGGTGACACGGTGAGACCCTATCTCAAAAAATAATCAAATTAATTAATTAATAAAACAGGGATCAGCAAACTGCAACCCATGGGTCAAATCCTGCCCACTGTGTTTTTTTTTTGTAAATAAAACTATTAGCAAATAGTCACTCATTCATTTCCGTATTGTCTGTGGTTGTTTTGCACTATGATAGTGCTATGGTCTGAAGGTTTGCATCCTCAAAAAATTCACATGTTGAAAAGGAATCCCCAATGTGGTAATATTAGAAGACAGGGGCTTTGAAAGGTGATTAGATCACAGGAGTGGATTTGTGCCTTTCTAAAAGAGGTCCCAGAGAGCTGCCTTATCCCCTTCCACTAAGTGGACACAGTGAGAAGGCACCATCTATGAGCCAGGGAATGAGCCCTCACCAGACGCTGAATCTGCCGTTGCTTTGATCTTGGACTTCTCAGCCTCCAGAACTGTAAGAATTACATTTCTGTTATTTATAAGCTACCTAGTTTATGGTATCTTGTTATAGCAACCTGAACAAAGTAAGGAAAATGGTAACATTGAGTACTTTTGACACAGGCCCTATGGCCCACAAAGCCTAAAATATTTACTATCTGTCCCTTTACAGAAAGTCTGCTGACCCTTTTTGTAAAAGAACAACTAAGGCTTGGACTGCTCAGTATGGCTCAAATGTAAGTACCAAGGATGAGCCAGAACCTGAATACACCTTGAGAAACCTTAGTCCACATGAAGTAGGTTTTCAGCTGATTCTCCCACTTTTTTTCCCATTCCATCACCCACTTTCAAATAAAAGAGCTGGCGAATTGATTAGAGGCAACAGAATTATTGAAAGCTGGAAGGAGAGGGATTTAAGGGATCTCTAATGACCCCATAAAAGCTTTGTTGGGTTGCTTTTATGAGCCTGAATCAGCGCAGATGAGCCTGACCCTAAGAGGTTAGCGGAAGTGTGTAAAAGCCTTGCCTTTTGGATAAATGCATATCCAAACCCAGCCACGGAGGGAGAGTGGAAAAAAGGGAAATAAATGACAAGTACAGTACTTTAACAGGGAAAATTTCCTCTGAAAGGAAGCGAGCAATGAGGCCAGGCGAGGAATAAATGGTGTAGAAATGACAGTCGCTTTTCAGTCGGCCACAACGGCACTCGCGGCTGATAAGATCCAGCATGTGTCAGTTGCCACGTCTCTCTTTTCACACTTCAATGTGAACTTTACAGCAAAAGGGGAACCGGAGGCAGCGAAGGGGAAAACAGTGCCTCAGAAGGACTTGTGCACTGAGTGTGAAGCCATTTCAATTTTATATTCGAAAGGACTTTGTAGGTGATCCCATGAATGCAATTATGCCCACCTAATAAAAGCAACATATGCTAAGACAATTAAAAGATTTTATTATACATCTATTCATTGTATTCCATTTTCAGCAGGAGGTGTGGAAACTGATGAGAGGGGAAGGGTGCATTTCACAGGAAGGGGAGCCAAAGTCGGACTGGATTACACCAGTGAGAAAATGAATGGATGATGATGTATTTTTCAAATAAAGATGAATTACTAGATTACTCTTTACCAGGGGCCTTTTCGCCTTGCAAATGCCAAGGTTCAGGTTTCCTATGACTCTATATTATGAGAAAATACAGCTGAACATACCACTATGCCTCCTTAAAGCCCTCGATGTTTTGTATTCAATCATAAAATGAAGACCTCCAAACAATGCCATTAAGAAAAAGATATGTCCGTAGATTCCAAGTTTAATGACATGACACATAGAAATCAATTTAACTTTCTCATATCCATACATTCCATGTATATTTATCAGGGACCAAAGAGAAGACTCAAGTTTATACCAGAGACTGGAGATGCTAAGGGGGAGAAAACAGCGTGTATCCTCAAGTAGCTCCTGTGACAGACTGCCAGCTTCCTGACAAAAACCTATTTGCTCTTCTTTCTGAGCAAAGGGCTGGAGGATATTTGCCATCCAACCTTGCAGCTGGAGAGAGCCATGTAACTAGTGCTTACCAATAGTATGTGGTTAAGGCTGGTAAGAAATACCATATGGCTGGATGCAGATATCAGCAGGGAGAATGGAACCACGAGGTGGCTGCAGCCTGGATCCCCGAGTCACTTTGTGGAAAGTAGCTGCCATTGGCCAGGACTACCCACCACTTACGCTGATTTGTGTGTAAGAAATTCCCCTTTATGGGTTTCAGCTATAATGCATTTTGGGGGCTATTTCTTATTAAAGCTTAGCTTATCCTAACGAATACATTTGCAACACAGGTGTGTAAACAATCTATATAGAAGTCACTTTAAGACTGTAACAGGTGCTCTAATGTGCAGCTTAGGAAATGGAGACAAAGGGAAAATCCAGTTTCATAGAGGAGGCAACATTTCAGCTAAAATTCAAAGGCATGAAGCATAAGGAATTTGACAGGCAAGGGTGGAGGCAGGAATGGAACTCAGGTAGAGGTTACAGCATGACCAAAAGCTCAGATGTGTGAAAGGATGTGGCTGTTAGTGGAATCATGAGTAATTAGGGGAGTGGGGAGCAGGATGTGTGGGAGGAAGGGGTGAGACAAAAAGGTCACATTGGGACCAAACAGTGTTGGAGCTCCCATGGGAATGTGGAAGTCGTATGAGTAACTCTGAAAGCATCTTTTTTGTTAAACATCGGTGCCAGGACACAGGACAGGCACACGGGCCTGCCTCTAATGCTAACATCCTTCATCAGAATCAGAGCATGCCCTCATCACAGCTGAGTTACACACAGTCCGTGGAAGGTCATGAGCCCTATGAACTAGAGTTTCCACTGCCTGAGACTCTTTCACCCAGGAATGAAGATCAAAACAAGGGTAAGTGAGTAGTCCACCCAGTCATATCCACGGAGCTAATCACAGATACACACTGTCACGTGATTCGTGCTAAAGAAAGTCAGACTGACCAGAACCACAGCTTTGTGGCTGACCTGGTGACCATGTGTAAACACAAAGCCCATCTGAAATATATTTAAAACCCACACCCAGAAGTCTTAGACACCTTACAGTAACTGTAAAGGTCTGCCTTTAGGCTCCAGAGGATCTAGGCTTTCTTATATTGAATAAAGTTGGATTTCAAACTGATCTGTAATGGCTCATCACTGAGAAGCACTTTAGCAATTTTCAAATGCCTTCCTTTAATTCTAGCAACTAAAATGAAGCATATTAAAAATTAGAGCCATTAAGGCAGAGTTGTTCAACTTTTATGGGGTCATAGCTAGCCCCAGTAGGTTGCCCCAAATCCCAAACACTAGAGAAGTGATCTGCACAGTTGATGTGGTTGTGTTGGCAGAGATTGGTGAGATAATGAGAGGGAGGTTAGAAGTTAATAAGACACGATATGCTGAGGGAGAGAACGCATGCATGTTGATATAAGACACATCCAGGTAAGAATACCAAGTCCTCAGGGTTACTGCTAATATTAGATGGAATACATTTTGCGAAGTGAGAAGCGTTTATGCAAGATGGCATCTAGTAAAGATTCAGTAAGTGAAGCTACTTTATTCATCCTCATCTTTTTATTCTTAATTAGTATTAATACTTCTGTTAAAGTTATCAAATATATACTTATTAGCTTCTAAAATTAACCATGAGTAATGCTCACTCATATTCTAGAAGAACCATCATTTCACCGCAGTGCTTTGGCCGGACATAGAAATTCACTGGACATCAGTCCCTTCTTAATTTTTTTTGTTTGTTTTGAGATGGAGTTTCGCTCTTGTTGCCCAAGCTGGAGTGCAATGGCACGATCTTGGTTCACTGAAACCTCTGTGTCCCAGATTCAAGCGATTCTCCTGCCTCAAGCACAGAGTAGCTGGGATTACAGGCATGCGCCACCACGCCTGGCTAATTTTTGTATTTTCAGTAGAGACAGGGTTTCACCATGTTGGTCAAGCTAATCTCGAACTCCTGACCTAAGGTGATCCATCTGCCTCGGCCTCCCAAAGTGCTGGGATTACAGGTGTGAGCCACCACACCTGGCCAGTCCCTTCTTAATCTTGAAGGATTTGCTGTGGCTTGTCTGGCCAAGGCATTCATTATTGTGTTTGGGGGAAAAGATAATTTTTCAGTAACTGCCTGACAGGTAAGGAAACAAAAAAAAAGTATACAGCATTGGTGGCCAAGAGGCATTTGCCACTGAAAACTGGGCTGAGGGAAGCTTGCTTTATCAATGTGTCTACAATACCTGTCCCGGTATCACCACGCACCTGCCTCTCAGAACCTTTCATTCTACAAAGCCACGGGAGCCAAGCCCTCACAAGACCAAGGTGAAATAAACATTCTGACTGTATGTGAGCGCCACTTACAATTGCATATCTTAAAAATACGGTATCCTACCAGTTTATAAGCTGCCATAGATTTGACTAGGGAAGCATTTTAAGTTAGACATTTTCAAGTTCTAAAGGCTGTGCAACACATTTAACACTTTGAAAAGTGAAAAAAAGTATCTATGTAGATAATACATCACCCACCATCCTCTGCCCCATCCATCTTTCTTTTAATATAGTTCTAGGCAGAGAGTATCTCCCATTTTGAACCCCACTTTGTCATTAAACCTTTTATCATAAGTATTTTTTCCAACTGTCATTTTATTTTAGTGGCTACCTAGTATTCCATTAAGTGGATCTACTATGATTTATGGAATCATTCCCCTGCTGTTGAACCTTCAGGTTGATTTTGAGGTTTCACTAGGTGGGTTTTTTCTTCAAATTTTTAAAGAGAAAGGCTTTGATAGGAAATAGTTTTTTCCAGTGGCTTTGACTGTGAGTGCCGTGAGCTAGAGTCTCTTTTTGTGTGGTTGAAGACTTATCAAGGGAAACTGCTTCTCAGGCCATCAGAAGCCACCCATTCAACAGCTTGCTTAGAACCACAGTGAGCTTCTGGCCCCAGTCTCTGCCTGTTTGCTCACTTGGGTCGTGCATGTGGGTGGGTGAGAGAGACCTATGTGGGGCATCCTAAGAATCACATATCCGCATCAAGGGGTTACTGAGTTGTGCCCCAAACATGCTGTT
Organism: Macaca thibetana thibetana; assembly: GCF_024542745.1. Taxonomy (NCBI): domain Eukaryota; kingdom Metazoa; phylum Chordata; class Mammalia; order Primates; family Cercopithecidae; genus Macaca; species Macaca thibetana. The sequence goes on along the minus strand of NC_065597.1, from coordinate 22,220,950 downwards.
TTTGTTTCTAAGATGGCGCATGGCACATGGACATGGAGGGTTCCCTTCCTGTGGAATGTGCCACTCACATCCCGCAGGAGGCGCAGGAGGGGAGCAGGTCATGCGAACTGATAGGGTTCACTCTGCAGTGACGCAGATGCCTATGGACACGGGCCCAGAGACATGGGCACACATGTGTGTCAAATGTGATTAACAATGGTTTTTATGCTGGGAAAGATTCTTCTGGGGAGAATCCTGGCGGTCCCTCCAATGCAATGCAATGGATTCACAAAGGCACTTACTTATTTATTTAGAGATGGGGTCTTGCTCTGTCGCATAGGCTGGAGTGCAGTGGCACCATCATGGTTCACTGCAGCCTTGACCTCCCAGACTCAAGCAGTCTTTCTGCCTCAGCCCCCTGAGTAGCTGGGACTACAGGCGCACACCACTACACCTGGCAATTTTTTTTTCCTTTTTGCATATGGTCTATATTGCCCAGACTAGTCTCAAACTTCTAGGCTCAAGCGATCCTCCCATCTTTGCCTCCCAAAGTGCTGGAATTACAGGCGTGAGTCACCATGCCTGGCCATGAAGGCATTCAAGTTACAATTTTGTATTTCCACAACCTTTTTACCCACACACATACAGGCGCACATGCACACAAAGATAAAAACACCTCACAGTTGGTCTTTGCCATTGGTAGTGAGATCACCGGATTCCAGGGGAGGGCAAAAACACGCTCCTGAAGAGGCTCCACAGTTTCTTTCCCAGAGTAGACATACTGGATGCAATTCAGGCAGCCACTCAGTGAGGAGGGGCAAACATTTATGTAGGGCCTCCTCTGAGCCAGGCCCAGGGCTCGGGACTATGGGTACCCAGAGGGGTGGTTGCTGCTCTTGAGTTTGCAGCCCAGAGCAGAAATACAAGGCATTCAAGTGACTCAGACACAGTTAAAAAGGGCTGCATGCTCTGAAATCATGGATCTTTGACCACATCTGAAGTCTGTGCTTACTGCACGAAAGCAGCTGCATTTAATACACTCCTACGTGCCAAGTGCCATGCAGAACTCTGGGATATACATAGTTCCTGCTCCCTTAAGGCTCAGTGCCAAGTGGGGAAATAAAACAAGGGCATTATTTTGGATATAATTAGGGCAATGAGAGAAGTTCATGGGGTGTACAACTAACCACCAGGAGCCCATGAAAATGTAGCTCCTGGCCTCCACCTGCTACATGGTGACAGAGGACAGTCACGTGCTAACACAGGGGAGGGTCCCAACTTGCCCTTGCTCCACAGGCTTCTGTGGGAGCTCCGTGTTCCTAAGAGCCAGGATGACCTGCCTGACTCATGGCAAACTGCTAACTGCATCTGAAACCCAAGCTCATGTGTATAGCGAAATGCAGGAAGCCATCTTAAAAGGACGCACTAATTAGCTTCCTGGGATTTCAGATTTTAAAAGCTTCTGTGATCGAATTTGTTTTGGTAATTTTTTTTTTTTTTTAAATTTAAAGGATTCCGAAGATTGGTTCTGCTGTCACGACATCAGAAAACAAAACAAACAAAAAATAAGATAATGAACTTTACTTGTTTCCATAGCGAAGTGCTTTCAATGTGAATGAAGAAAGAAACATCTGCTGATTGGATGATAAAAAGCAATATGGCATTAAAAGGCCGTGATGCACAGTGAAGAACCAATCCCCCTTGGGTGGCTGGATTCGACACTGAGATACTCTTGAAGAGCATTTGTAAGCCCACTGTGAAATCGGCACCCACTGTTAGAGGACCTGGGGGCTACCATTTTTATTTCAAATTAAAACTGCAGCAAAAAAGGAAAGTTTAAATTCTGGGTAGAAAACTGATGTGGAAGATCACACACACAAAAAATTTCCTATAAACGACCAACCACTGTTTTCATTAAAAATAAAGAGAGCTAATAATGGAAAGGGTGTATATGATAATTATATTTGTTCAGTGTGGGGAATAAATAATAACTATAGGGCTACACTATTAAGAGAGTATGTAATCATGTTATATGTCCTATAATTGAAAGCCATTATCAGAATACTTCCTTGTAGAGTTAATTCCTCCTCTGAGCAACCCCTAAACCTTGTCTACATTTTCCCCGGGTATACACATCCTATGTTGTAATTATCTGTCACAATATGTGTCTCCCAAGTCAGTCTGTGATCTCCAAGGCACCTCCTACAGGCATTCCATCCCTCTCACTCTCACGTGCCTAGCACTGGGTCAGCAAATAACCACCATTGAATAAACACAGTTCCTCTTAAAGTTCACTTCTCTAGGCTGACTAATCCTTTGGTCTGTTCTTGGCAACATTTCCTAACATCTCACATTTTTCTTAGATTGGGGAATGTGCATGGAGGAATATTTAGATAAGTCAATGTATTAAAACTCTGTAGGCAAGGAACTAATAATCATCAACACACAGGAATTCACGAAGGTTTGGCCAAAGTTGATGAAGAATTACGAGCTATCACCCTGAAACCTGGAAAGACCTCATCTCCTGCTTAAACTTCTTTAAAAAAGGATGACCTTGCACATTACCGCCTCGTAAATGTAACATCTAAATTTAGAAAGATATGGAAAAAGAAAAAAAAATCATGAAATGAGCTTGCAAAATCTTAAAGAGGGCATTTACTGTTTAAAAAAAAAACAGAAATACCTCTTGATTGCGAAAGTGAGTTCCATTTTTTAATTTGTGTGGTTTAAGTAAAAAATTTGTATTTTCTACAATGGAATCAAGCAATCATGTGCTCCTGGAGAAGTAATCTACAGTCAGATTTAGTTTTCTTAATCTGACATTATTTAGGGTATGAAACTCATTGATTTACGAGAGTGGTACCATTTTTAATCCAAAGACAACATTAAGTGGTCTTATCAGTTTTATTGTAGGATGCTCCCTATAAGAAAATGTATTAGGAGGTAAAGGAGGAAAGTACCTTTGGAGTCAGACCTGCGTCAAATTCCATCTTTGCTATTTCCTAGCTGGGGGACCGTGTATAGATCACGTAACTTCTCTGATCCCCTGCTTCCTCAACTATAAATTGGAGATAACATCATCAGTTTTGTGGTGAGGATTAAATGAGATGATGTTTGTAAGGAGAAGTGTGTGAAAGGAACACAGGAAATTCTACAGGGAATCATTTCCACTAGAAAAACATGGTTAGACTGGGTTATTGGACATGATAGCAACTTTTCCAGAGATGATGACAAATACTCCTGTATTTTCACCAGACAAGTTAGGAGATCCTAACTTGTTTGAGCTGGTTGGCGCTCATTATAAAATCTCCTTTTAGGAGGGGTAGTGAGGGTGTCCTTAAGACTGCAATGCCCTGCGGGAGATCACCCAAGCCTGGTCAACGAGCCGGTTCTGCTCAGCCACTGTGCATGGCCATCCACATAGAGGGTTGTTTTTTTCCATCTTGATTTCTGCGCCCAGCAAGCCCGCTCTAAGAACTTCCCTGTGATAGAGCAATCTCAAACCAGACCCCTCCCAGTATTTAGAGTCAGGAAAAAGGTCTGGGGAGGAAAAGGGAAGTCCCTAGAGTGACAAGGGGAGGCTGTGGCAAGGTTGGGCACGGGCAATCCCAGCCATCCTGCCCACGCACCCATTTGGCAGGTCCATTCTAAACTGCAACGTGTCTTGGACAACCTACCTACCTAGTTGTTGGTTAGGGCTTATATGATCATTTCTGTCTTTAGCTATTTGTGTGAAGCAGGAAGGACACTCTCAAAATTCCTCTTCCCCATCCTTGATTCTGGGCACTGGGGACTTTACCCTGGCTTCAAAAGGACAGCCAGGAGGTGGCTGAAAGGAAATGCAAAAAAAGGCTTACAAGCCCAGCTTTTAAGAATTCCAAGAACAGTGCTCAGTGAGACCCTCTGCAGCCACAGGGAAGCATTGCATTTCTCCAAGTTCCTTCAACTTGCAGATGAAGACGTGACAGGCAGCCACGCAGTTGTTGTGGTTTATGAAGTCACGGCCCTTTGGGGCTTGATCTTGTGATCAAAGTCCTTTGTGCTTTCTGACACATCACAAGTCTCAGACATTTGATGTCCTGAAAACAAACTACTGTCTAGAGTCCGAAACACCTGGAGCCAAACGCCCCGTCTCTGAAATGGGAGACTGTGGACATGTTATTTAATGTTTCGAGTCTTGGTTTCCTTCTCTCTACCATGAGCCAAATTTATTGACTTTTCAGAATTGTGAAGTGGAGGATTAAGTGGGATCATGTTTATAAAACAGCTAGCACACACCTTGCCCGTATTAATTTGTATGTAATAGATTCTCCGTAACTTTCACTTTAAAGGGGTGAAAAGATTTTTAAGGAACCTCCGCAGTCAAGATTTTTACAGTGGGCCGGTTTTCCAGGTGGGATAGTTTGTATAAGGAAAACCTTTAACTTTCTAAAGGGATTTTTTTCCCATGCAAAAGTTTTTTGTTTTCAAAAATGTTAAGGAATTCGAGGCCAAAGCTGATGGAGGCATGGGGAGAGTGAATTCTGGTCTCAGCTGGATACAAAACAAGCTCTGGGAGCTTGGGCAGGTGGAATGACTTTGCTGGAACTTGGTTTACCCCTCCCCCTTGCCCAGCCTTCCTCCTCTTCCCTGAGGGGCTTCACAAAAGCCAGGTGAGAGTCCAGAGGTTAAAGCGCCTGGAAATTCAAGTCGACATGTGTAGAAGGCATAATTATTACTCTCTTGCCTCCCTCCACGTTTCTAAGCCACCCATCCTCCATTTCTGGGTAATATGGAGCTTCAGTGGTGTGGGCAGGGAGGCGGGGAGAGACTGAAATAACAGGCACTGGATGCCTGCCGGCTATTTCAGTTGCACACGCACAACTTGAGTTAAGTCCCTTGGGGTTGATTATAGTTACCTGAGAACACTCCTTAACTCTTTCTGCAGAAATGAATTTAATGAAAAGTCTAGTGACTTACAAGACATCAAGAAGTAAGAAGAGCAGAGATTTTCTATAAAATGGTACAGGCAGCCACCGTGGATAGCAATCTGGCAGTTCGTCAAAAAGTTAAACCTAGACTGATCATATGGCCCGGCAATTCCACTCCTAAGTATATACCCAAGAAAAGAGAAAATACATGTGCACACAGAAATTTGTATACAAATTTTTATGGCAACAAAAGTCATTATACCCAGAAAGTGGAAAAAACCCAAATGTCCATCAATCGATGAATGGATAAACAAGATGTGGTATATCCATGCAGTGGAATACCATGCAGCCATAAAAAAAGAATAAAGTACTGACACATGCTACAACTTAGATGAACCTTGGAAACAGTATGCTAAGTGAACGGAGCTAGACACAAACGGTCACATATTCTTTGATTCCTTTTACGTGGTATACCCAGAAGAGGCAAATCCACAGAGACCAAAAGCAGACAAGTTGGAAGAAGGGAATGGGGCAGTGATGACTTAATGAGTATGCTTTTCTGGGGTGATGAAAAAGTTTTGAAACTAAAAAGAGGTGATAGTGGCATAACATTGTGAGTTCACTATGTGAATGATAGTGAGTTCACTAATAGATGTGAGTTCACTAATGCCACTGAGGTGTACACTTTAAAATGGTTAATTGCATGCTATGTGAATTTCACCTCGACTAAAACAATGTTTGAAGGGAAATGAAACAAAACAAATATACAAGGGTTTTTGAAGTCATTGTGGCCTGAATTTGAAGTTCATCTGTCTTATTTGACTTGGGTAACCTTGGGCAAGTGACTTGGGCACTCTGGGCATTAGCTTTATTGCCTTAAGCGAATGGGAATAACAACATGTGGAGGTCATGGAGCATTCCAGGAGACTCTGGAAGCAAAACATCTAGTGCAGGCCAGTGCGTGATGGACACACCAGGGATGCCAGCTCCTTACCCTTCCCATTATCTTCACGAAATGTCTCCCTGTCTCCAAGGTAAGAGCCAACTGGGCCCTCTGTGTCATTGAGAGAAACTACACATTACAGAAAAAAAAAAAAAAAGTACGAAGAATAATATAATAATCACACTTGTACTCACCACTCAGAAGTTATTAGCATTTTGGAATTATTAGCAATTTGTCATATTTGCTTCTTTGCTAATTTTTTTAAATAGTGAAAGAAAATACTTCTGATGGCCAGGCGTGGTGGTTCATGCCTGTTATCCCAGCACTTTGGGAGGCCGAGGTGGGTGGATTGCTTGAGCACATGAGTTCCAGATCAGTTTGGCCAACATAGCAAAACTCTGTCTCTAATAAAATGCAAAAAAATTAGCCGGGCATGGTAGCACACAGCTGTAATCACAGCTACTCAGGAGGCTGAGACATGAGAATTGTTTGAACCCGACGGGTGGAAGTTGCAGTGAGTAGAGATCATGCCATTGTACTCCAGCCTGGGCAACAGAGCAAGGCTGTCTCAAAAAAAATAAACCAAAAAAAAGTTAATATTATTATGTGTGTATGTGTGTATATATATATGTATATATATATGAAGTTGAAATTTACCGAGTGTTGCATACTTAGCTTAATGTCTGTTCTGAGCAAATAAGCAAGTCCATTAAAGAATTAATACATGGAGAAATAGTTTATTTGTTCAACTGGTCTTTATTCAGGACCTACTATTAACAAGATATGTACTATAGGATGCAAACACAGTGTTAAAGAGATTCATTGTAATTAATAATTTGAGCAGGTGCTGGAATTGGTAGTTCAGCGGTCTTGAGGGACAGTAGTCACCTTGTGCCTTGGTTAGCTCACTCTATTACATAAAACTGGTAGTTTGCTTCCTAAACTTGGATTACAGTTAACCAGCACAACTCAAAAAATAAGTCTACCTGACATATTCAAAGCACTAGTTACCTAACAATTGTGCTGTTAGGAAATGTTGAAAATGCAGACTATTGCCCATGTGGTGTAGTTCTGAACTCTCACTGAAAAATAGAATGGTGTATGAAAGTACAAAGTGGCTCTGTGACAAAGGAGGGAGGATTTATCATTGGAATGAAGTAACGAGGAGGCAAAAGGGGAAAAAAGCTGCAAACTAAGAAGGATTTAAAACACAATCTTTGCGGTGGAAATAACGTAATTCCATCCTACTGGGTCATAGAAATTAAGGCCTGGAAAAGCCCTGGCTGAAACACCCAGCTTCATGAGTTGGGAGTGGGGGGAACTAGGTGGGGAGGTGACTTGATGCTCTGCCTCTGAAAGTGACTGAAGTCAATTTCTTTATAATTTCATGTTTTCCTAAAAACAAGATGATTTGTTTACACTATTAAAAAAAGTCAAGAATGGACTTCGGCCAACTTGTCTGAAGACTATGCTGGGAGGTAAAGCTGCTCTATGCTGCTGGGATGCAGCCTTTTAAAAGGAGATCACTGTACCTGAAATGCAGATAGTTATAAAAATGGCATTAATTTGCTTAGACCGAGAGATTTTCACAGGAGAGCAACTAGCAGAAAACATTATGAAAATGTCCGAGAGGGCTGGTAATTGAGTTGATTAGTATGACCTTGGTTATGAAGGTAATAGAAGAGGGACCGGTGCTTAGACTGAGTTATAACCCTGTTCCCGGTTCGGCGACCGAGTGAGGGATGTAATTTGTTCAGGCTGACTCGGAGAAGCCAAGCCTGCCTGTGACAAAGTAATACATTGACTAGCCGAGCTTGGCCTGTGCTTTTCACCCTGACAGAGTAAACAGGACAGGGTCAAATAAGAAATGATGGACTGGGTTTGTGTGCTGGTTCTCTGCGTAAAACCAGCTGTAGGCAGAACCTTCTGGACAACAAGCCCTGAGAAGCACGCTTTCATTGCCTCTGAACTAGCAAAGAGGGAAAAGAATGCAACTGTTCCCCAGCTGAAACAACACAAAACCAAACACCAACATAAACAAAGAATAAACATCCCAAGGAGGTCTATGCTGAATTCGCTCTGATTCTGTTTTCCATATTTTTTTATAGACATTTATGAAGCAGTATGCTACTGGCTGCACTGGGAAATTTGGCTACATTAATCATGAGAAAGGATTCCATGTCTGGCTCTAAAGCCCATGTTGCTTCCACGACACCTGCTTCAAACAGGCAAGTTTCTCTCAATAACATGTATGCACCCATGTGTGCACACACACGTGAAATTGACCTCCACAATGGCTGTATAGCACGCAAGGTCAATGGATGCCGGAAGCCGTTACCATGAGTATATGAGGTCACTAGCATCGTAACTACTTATACAAGAGTTCATGTCCAGGGAGTTTTATCTAGTTTTTTTTTTTTTCTTTGTTTTAATCTGTGAAGACCTTCTTTATCAAGTTTACCCTAGGAAAGAGATTTTACATGGAACCTGGGATAAGTAATACTTCAAAAAACAGCTATGGTCCTCCCAGAGACCCTAGAATAGAGCTTAAAAGTCTATACATAAGGATCTGGAACATTTTACACTTACTGTTCATACGTGAATTAGAGAGTTGTACCGGGTGAATAACCACAGGGTATCTTCATGCACACTTTGTTTCTTCTCTGTGGTGTGTGTGTTTGCCTGGTTTGTGTTTGTGTGTGTATTTGTATGTTTTATGAGTCTCCGATTTCAGGGCTGGTGCTACATAAATGACAAAGGGCCCTGAATCCCTTGTCTCCTTGCCTCTGTCACTGAGTTTGCTGACCCTCTAGTGAAAAGGATCTGACCACCACATGCGAGTGGAATAAATTATCGCTGACACTCCAATATTTAATTATGCAGCTGTCAGAGCGACCCTTTCGAAATTCATTTTAATAAAGTGGGAACTTTCCCTTTCAAGGTTAGAGTGAGGGGAGTCACCTTTGGTGTCAGCCGGAGGTCTCCACCATGAGCTCTGCATTCTTGCTCTGGACGCCTGTCACTTGGCCTGATAGAAGGTCCTGATAACAGCGCTGATGCCTGGTGGCCTCCCCCCATCCCTGCCTGAATGAACATCCTTCATTTAAACCCACAATAATGAGGACCTCAAAGTCAGAGAGGCGGGCACAAGGGCAGCCTGTCGGGGAAAAAATGGCTTCTTATTATAAAATTCACTCAATGTGGAAGTGGCAATCTAAAAGCAATCCTGGCCATCTCCCTATTTTAACTGGTTAACCAGAAACATTTAACATGGTAGAAGGAAAAAATAAACGCTGAGCTAAGTGGCGTGGTGGTGGCGGGGCATCCAGACACTGGCGAGCCTCAATTGCTGTAGCTCCCAAACTCGTGAAAGAGACATAAAAGTACTGATTTATATTTTTCTATAAAATAAAAAGCAGTATTAAAGTTTTTGTAGTCTTGTTTCTGGGCCATAAAGTTGCACTGAGGAAAAGCTTTTATATGGCAAACTGAATGTGTGAACGCGATCATGCCTGCTTATTGTGTACATGCCTAAAGTCTATGTTTAGCTTATACTTCTCACTGTTTATTTGCAAACCATGCCCACAGACACCCTGCAGAGGGAAAACCACGGGCTGGGCTAGAAAAGGCAAGAGCAACTCGGCAGATACAGCCAGATCAGTTCCTCTCTTCTTTTTTTTTTTTTTCAATTTGCTTCCTTACTCTTGCTTTCACTTTCTCTCTTTTTCCCCCTCTGACCTCCTTCTTTTTCTTTTTGTTTTTTTGAGGAGGAGTTTTGCTCTTGTTGCCCAGGCTGGAGTGCAATGGCACAATCTTGGCGCACTGCAACCTCCACCTCCCAGTTCAAGTGATTCTCCTGCCTCAGCCTCAGCAGTAGCTGGGTTTATAGGCATGCACCACCATGCCAGGCTAATTTTATATGTTTAGTAGAGACAGGGTTTCTCCATGTTGGTCAGGCTGGTCTCGTATTCCTGGCCTCATGTGATCCACCCACCTCGGCCTCCCAAAGTCCTGGGATTACAAGCGTGAGCCACCATGCCCGGCCTCTCTCTAACATCATGATGAATATGCATTGATTACTGACTGTGTGAAAGGCACTGTCCACATTTTTCTGTATGTTTATCTCTTCTGGAGCTCTTAGTAACTCCATAAATAAGAAACCTTAATGACAGTTCCTACTTCTACTAAACTGAGGCTTAGGGAGATTAATGGGCTTACTCAAGGCCCCCCAGTTAGTACACACCTCCACCATGCAGTTTCCAGTGCTTGGATGTTTAACCACTCTGCTAATGTTTCCTTTCTTTTCTCTTTCTCCGGTCTCTTTCTCACTAAGTCTACTCCTCACTTTCTTCCCTCCTCCCAGTCTCTCCCTCCTAGGTTTGTATACACAGTGTCTCCCCCAGCTTATATAACAGCTCTAAGTAAACACACACAACAAGCCTTCTCCTGCACACAAATGTCACTCTTGTCAACAAACAATGGTTTGAGAAAGAGGCCCCATCCTGTGTGTTTGGATAAATGTCTAAAAGAATACTTGCACGTGACTGCTGAAAGGCGCTTTCTCTCAACTATAAGCAGTAACTAAATCTATCCATAGGCACTTTTTCTGGGGGACAACATTCTCTTCCCAGAGACGGGAAAGATGGTTGCTAAGATGAATTACAGAGAAAAAGGAGGCAGAGAGCAACACCTTTGCTTTTGCTTAGAAGCTCTCTGGGAAGACATGGTTTGCAGAAGGTTGGGGAAGGACCTCCAGATCCACCTGAAGTCTCCGCTGGCTCCCCCCAGCACAGCTTCCAGGGCAGCAGATCTACAGGTGGCCCTTTGTTTCAATTCTTGAGCCTCCGAATGGGGACTTAGGAATGTGGCGAACACAGGACCTTGGCATGATCTGTTCAGAGTGCAAGGATGAAAGCAGAAGTCATGGCCCAAGGGCAAACTGTTTGCACTCCCAAGGCCTGGTCTTTATTGTGTCCCTAAGGTCTCAGTCCCAAGGGTATCCCTGTTTCTTCAGGGCTAGAGATAACTGAGGCCTTCCATGACTTTCTACGTTTACCATCATTGTTGCCTACTAGAGGAACACCAGTGGTATCGGGACAGCTGAGAGTCAGCATCCTACTTACAGAATTCAAAACAAACTCCTAACCTGAAGCAGGCAACCAGGGACAAAGGGGAGTATTACAACCTGTGCACATTACTCTGGTCTGCATGGCCTTAACTCCAAACTTGCAAGGCAGGAAACTGTACTTTGAGGAAGTAAATTCCTCCTTCGAGCCCCAGAATCTGTCAAATAGGCAGCCTTCCGTGATGACTTATTGAAAGAATTGCTAAACGAGTAATACCTACCAGCATCTCATCAACCCAAAGGCAGATAAAAAAATATCTCTCGGCCCATGAAAACAATTGTGCAAAACCAGGCACCTTTATTCACAGGTAGGAACACTCAGCAAAAAATCAGGGAATGATTCAGGGCGTAACCAGTGATCAATTCAGTAACTACCCATAACTTCAAGTTATCCAAGAAAAGGACAGACCCAGGAGATAGGTGTCCTGGTTCTGGTCCTGGCCACTGCCAATTTACTGAGACACTCTGTATAGGTGGATTCATATCTCCAGGCTTCTCTTGGCCTTTCCAAGGCCTAGGAGGGAAAATTAAAGCCTAGTGTTTTCCCCCTAAAGAAACAATTGCAAAAGAGTCCAGGGAGGTGATAAAAAAAGCATTTCTTAAAGGGGAAAAATCTCAGCCAGGCGAGGTGTCTCATATCTGTAATCCCAGCAGTTTGGGAGGCCAAGGCGGGCGGATTGCTTGAGGTCAGGAGTTTGCGACCAGCCTGGCCAACATGGCAAAACCCCATCTCTACTAAAGACAAAAAAATTAGCCGGGCATGGTGGGGGGTGTAATCCCAGCTACTTGGGAGGCTGAGGCAGGAGAATCACTTGAACCCAGGAGGCAGTGGCTCCAGTGAGCCGAGATCATGCCACTGCACTCCAGCCTGGGCAATGGAACCAGACCTTGTCTCCAAAACAATAAAAAATAAAAAGTGAAAAAACCTAGGTATAACTTACTCCGAAACATCTTCATTTCCACTCTTCTCTCCCTCTCTCCCCTACTCCTGCTCTCTCTTTAGTGAGTATTCAGCCGGTGCTTACTTTATGTGCCAAGCTTATGCTGTGGACTTTTCATTTCATCCTTAACAACAACCCTTAGGTGGAAAGGAGACACTATAATAACCTCCATCCTAGAGAGAAACTGAGGCTTAGGAGGTGAGGAGCCAGCACAAGGTCATTTAGCTGGGAAAAGGCAGAGGGAGGATTTGAAACCAGGTTCACTTCTCTGTGTGCTCCCAAATATGTCACATTTTTACCAAATATATTGGTACTCGTCTTTTCCTTCTATCCTGGAAGTAAGTCCAGAATTGCCTTATCTAATCCATGGCAAACCTATTTCAAGAGGTCTGTGTTAAACAATACACAGAAGTGTTTGTGGGGAGAAGTGATCTCCTTTATCAGCAGTGGAGCCATAGTCAGAGTAACGGAAATTGTAGTATAATCCAAGCAACATTACTGAACCAAACAAGGTGCCAGGAAACGTGCTATATTATACATAGCATGTATACACATATATGTACATATATGTATCAGAATATGTTTGTATGTGTATATGTACATATGCACACAATTTACATATGTGTGCATGTATATGTACACACGTGCATCTATACTTGTCTACATTTACACAGAACATATACATATATGTACAGATATATGCATGCACAAATCATCTTTTTTCTCTAATCTGCACCATTACTACTATTCCCATATTATCACTAAGTTGACGAAGTTCAGCTAAGTATCTTGCCAGGATTGTATGGGACGTGATCAGTGAGCCGAGTGTAGGATGCAGATCTGCTTGACCCATAGTTCTTGAAAGAAAGAATAAATGAAATAAAACAAAATAAAATGCATCCATAATGCCTCCACTTCACCTCAGAATTTATAGGACACTTTCAAGTATGGTACAATCATTGCATTTCATCCTTACAGCAGTCCTATGGTAGGCTCTTATTAATATTAACCGTTCATCTGATCTCTGTTTTACAGATGCTGAGATCAAGGATCCAGAGGTGCCGTGATTTGTCTAGGAGAACGCAGGTGACAGCAGGTGGAACCAGGACTACATAGCAACCCTCCACCTCCTGCTTGGTGCCCCACCCACTGTGCTGCATGGAGTCTATCTTCCTTCCTTCTTACTGAATGGTCGGCCTCTGCATGGTGGCTCTGTGGACCAGGGATGTCTATGTATCAAAACACTCTTCCCATAGGAGCTCTCACAACTGACAGCTCCCATCTTGAACGAACAGACCAGTGTTCATTTGGATGTTCTCAGCCTCACGTGGCACCCACTCCAACGGCTTCTTGCTGAGTGAATTTAGACAATGTGCTTCATGCCAGCACTCTCATTGCAAATGGCAACAGATTCACAAAGCATCCAGGAGCAGCCATTTGTCATGGATTTTGCAGTCAGAAATAATGACGGGTCGAAGTCAGCCCCAAATCCCAAAGCTCCCTAGGTATGAATCCCAGATTGGGAAGGGCTGGGAGTTACACCACCCCTCCAAATGAAGACCCTCTTCAAAGAGGAGGCGGGGCATAGACCCCAAGATGAAAAGTCAAGGCCAGAAGGCTGGAATGGAGAAATAAATCCTGACTCAACTAGAAGGATTAAAAAGTCACCTAGCATGAGGAGAATTCGCACTCCACAAATTTTTCTCGACTGAGTAAATTTAAAGAAATAAAACTAGATTGAGCATGCGTTTAATACTGCCTGCTATCTTTCCCCCTGCTCTGCTCAGTGGCTTGTTAAATATGAAAAGATTTGCCCTGCAAGGGGACACAGGGAGAGGCAATCTCTGGGGGACTCATCAGCTACCCTGCACCTCCTCTTTGCAACCCAGGTAAGAAAGAGAGCATTTTCCAATTCTAGCACCTGAGTACCCTGGTCTTGTGTACAAGTCTCAAATACAATCACTGGTCTAACAACCGTCTCCCAATGGAAGGTGTGATATAAAGAGCTCATTCGAGATGCCAAGAGCTTCCCTTTCTGACCCTGGCTGCCTGAGAGGCAAATTGCATTAGAAAATGACATGCCATTCATCTCGCCAGTACTTGCAGGAACATTTAGCTAATTAAATGATTAATAAATTTAACACTGCTTTATAATTTCATTTAGCTGTGTTGGAAATCACACGGTGAGCTGCGTATGCACCGAATGAGATTAGGTGGGAGTGAGGGTTTCAGAGGCTGCCCTGGTAATTGAGATTAGTCTATTACTACAGTGACCTTTTTAACTTTTATATTCTCTTGTTAAAGCGAAATAAAATTTTATTCACTTTTAAGGAATATTTACTTAGAGAAATTTACATGAAATTAAAGAAACACCAAGCCCAGAAGCCTACTGGGGCTGGAATCCATGCACTATTTCTTTTGTAATTTTCAGAGCTGCTTTAGGAAACTGTTCTTGAGTTGGCTGGAGGGAGAGTGAAGAGCAACTGTTCTTTCATTTAGTCAATGAATGTCACATTCCTGGTGTGTGCTGGGCACTCTGCGGGACCTGGGACTACAGCAGTGAAAATGACCCAGGTCCCTGTCGTCACAAACTTGAATTCTAGTGAGAAAATACAGATGACAAGCAAATGAATAAACAACAAAATAAACGAGAGTGAGAAGCACAGTGCAGAGAACTGCAGGAGGTGGCTTCTTTAGACTGGAGAGTTAAAAAAAAAGTCTCTCTGTAAAGGCGACAATTAATCTGAGATCTGAATTATAAAAAGCAATCAGGTGTGCAAAGCTGGGGAGGATAGCATGCGGCGACAGAGAGGCTGAGGGTGAAGGGCCTGAGGCGGGAAAGCAGGAACTTGGTGTGTTCAAGGAATTAAAAAACAGGGAGGCAGGAGGTGATCCAGCAAAAGTGGAAAGGGTCAGATTAAGCAAGGCCCTGCTGACAGGATAAGGAGTATGGACTTTTTTTTTTTACAGGTTTGGTGGGAAGCCATGAAAGGGTTTAAAGCAGAGCTAAACCCCATCCGCTGGGTGATTCCGTCTAAAGCAAGTGATCCTGCAGCCGCAATTCAGAGTGGTGTCGAAGCCTGACTTGGTTTCCTTCACCTGCAGTCTCCTGTCCAACGTGTGCTTTTTCCAACTGAAAACTCTGGCTAGTCTTGTTTCTCTGTCTTTTTCTTGAAATGTAGTACTTTGTTTGTTCCAGGTACTTTGAAAATGTTTCTGATCAGGCCCTCCTTAATAGTTCTTCTGGCCAATATTTTTGCTCACCTCATCCATGAAATCCCAACATACATATTTTTAAACTTCCAGAGGTCTCTGTTACTTCTCTCTTGTACGAACCACGTTGTTTCTTTTCTGTCGTCCCACGCTTTGATATCTGGGGTGCGCCCGCCCTAGGGTCAATAAATTCCTGGAGACAGCAAACAACTCACTTGGGGGCACCCCTTTTGAATGTAAGCCAACCAATCCAGAACCTACACCCCCACCACCTCCTTTATGGATTCCTCATGCCCCAGGCCACCATCCACCCTTCCTAATCACCAAAGGCCAGGTACCAGAAAAATAGGGACAGCGTCTCTTCCCCAGAGCCTGCTGAACTTAATAAAACTCTAGTCTACTTACCCTGCCTTGTTCATTCCTTCACACAGAACCCACAATTTGACCCTCTCCCTTGGCCTCTTAACCAGTCCTGGTGCCTCCCTACGTCCCCTTCCCTTGCAAACTGTAAAGGATACAGATCACAATCATCACAACTCTCACAAAGTGTCTTTTCAGTGGTCATCGTCTCCTGATCTATTGGTCTTAGCCTATCTAAATAACAATAAAACCTGTATTTTAAAGCATCTCCAGATGGCCAGTTTCATTATGCACCAAATAACAATAACTACTGATTACTGAGGTTCCACTACGTGCCACATGCCTTAGAGATATGATAGACTTCAACCTATTCTAGTTCAGCCTTCCTTCACACACAACCCTGCAAAAAAGGTATGGTTTTGTGGTTTCTTTTTTTTTTTTTTTTTTTTTTTTTGGCCATTGTATAAATGAAAAAACTGAGACACAGTTTATGAGACTTGACCAAGGCTCACTGTTTCTAACTGTGAGAGCTGGGAGTGAAGCTCAGAATAGAGATGGTATAGTTCTTAAAATCAGAAAAAGATCAGTTTTCTTGCTACTGAAATGAACTAAAGGCCACCACTTCTTGGCAGACTCTTGAATGCTGGTGTTTTGTCTTTTTGGCTCATCCAGCCAAACTGGTTTGGAATTAATAGTCACAATTTCTTGTTCACTTTTTCTCTTCTCCCTGCTTTGCCTAGTGTAGCATCAGGAATATTTATACAGAATTCCTCTATTTTCCCTAATACTTTCTCTCAAGTTAATGTAAGTACAAAGAAAATGTCTAAAGGAATGGCCAGGGCCATTTTACCATGTACCCTGTGCCATTCTTCTAGAACAAGGGCCAATTCTTCAGGGTATGTGCAACAATCATCAAAGAACGTCACTCTTCTGATGGTAATTCACATATTGTAAACCTACATATTTGACATGAAAAGTTTTCCTGTTAGTTGTTGGTTTTGTTTTTTCTTTCTTTCAGCCTGTGGAGAAGATGAAATAAAAGGTCTTCTTTCAGCAAGTGTTTAAACTATAGTAGTTTCAATTTCAGGTAATTATGCATACATCCCTGGGATATTCTTAAGACTTTGAACACAGGCACCCACCCCCCTCTTAAATTTGAAATCCTGTGATACCTGCTGTAAACCCTAAAATTTGTGAGCAATTACCTTTGTAAGCAGTGTTTCTGGAAGATAACAGCTGTGTGTGCTTCACACTTTTTTTTTTAACTTGTTAATTGTCTGGTTGCTAACTCTGACTACTAATCTTCTGATGCTTAAGAATTCCTAATTTTCCTTCCAATACCTTCTACGTGGTGTGGAAAATTTGAACCCATCTGTGTAATATTTTCTGCCTTTAAAAATTGCAATGGTTGCCGGACCCAGTGGCTCACGCCTGTTATCCCAGCACTTTGGGAGGCTGAGGCAGGTGCATCACTGGAGGTCAGGAGTTCGAGAACAGCTTAAGCAACATGGCAAAACCCCATCTCTACAAAATATACAAAAATTAGCCAAGTGTGGTGGTGCGCACCTGGGTCTTAGCTATTCTGGAGGCTGAGGTAGGAGAATTACTTGAACCCGGGAGGCAAAGGTTGCAGTGAACCAAAATTGTACCACTGCACTCCAGCCCGGGCAACAGAGTGAGACCTTGTCACAAACAAACAACCTCCAATTGTTAGACCTACAATCACATTAGCACCTGTTAGTAGTAACAGATGAGGCTATGAGTAGTGAGTGTGCAAATTCCAGTCATTGAAGAGGTGGTGACCTGTCTGATTTCCTGGAAATCGTCAACTCACTATTTTTCTCTTTTAATAGTGAAATGACTAAGTGAGTTATGAGTGCTTAGGTGCTTTAAGTATTTCCTTCATCTTCATTCGATGTTTAGAAATCAACAGAGAGACTTGTACCTAGATTTGAAAAACAAAACAAAACAAAACAAAACAAAACTGGAATTCTTCCTCCCTCCCTTTCTCCCTCTTATACGTATCAGTCCTCTATAAACCTGACGCCATACTAGGCACTACTGGTATAAGGCAAGGGGAAAAAAAAATTCTGGCTTTCTGCATAGTCCTTTCTATTCAAAAGGCGATCCATGGATTATCAGCGTATTGCAAGCTTGTTAGGAGTGTAGAATTCAGGCCCCTCCCGGACCTCCTGTCACCAAATCTGCACTTTGCAGACAATCCCCAAGCGATTCATGTGGACTGTATCATTGAGTAAAAGCCCTGCTGGAGATGAGGGCTTGGCTGTCTATGTCAGCTTGGCCAAATCCAGCCAGCCACCTGGTTTTTGCTGTTGTTTTTTTATGCTCCATGATCTAAAAGTGATTTCTACATTTTAAAATAATTACATTTTAAATGTTAGATAAATACCTACATAATAAGCTCAATTTTGTCTCCTACATTTCAAAGTCTAAAATATTTTACTCTCTGCCCTTTTTTTTTCTTTTTGAGATGGAGTCTCACTCTGTCGCCCAGGCTGGAGTACAGTGGTGCAGTCTCGGCTCACTGCAAGCTCTGCCTCCCTGGTTCAAATGATTCTCCTGCCTCAGCCTCCCGAGTAGCTGGGACTACAGGTGCACACCACCATGCCCAGCTAATTTTCGTATTTTTAGTAGAGACGGGGTTTTACCATGTTGGCAGGAATGGTCTCGATCACTTGACCTCATGATCCACCCACCTCGGCCTCCCAAAGTGTTGGGATTACAGGCATGAGCCACTGTTCCTGGCTTGCCTTCTTAAGCAAAAGCTTGCCAGTGCCTACTATAGAATCTAGATGAATCTAGAACCCTAAGTCTGAGTGAAGGCACAGATGAAGCTATCTTTTGAAATAAGCATGATATCGTGACACTGATTCCACTGAAAATAATTTGTCAGAGGAATGACTGTTCTTACTCTCTTTATTTTTTTCCAAAACCATGATATATATTCAACAGGAAACAGGCACTGAGAGCCTAAATCTTGGATCAAGTTTATAAAAGCACAGGTGTAATAGGAATTTCATAGCTCAGGCTCAGAGGTTCATGAGGACCTAAAAATGGTTATCTTCAGACCCAGAAGAACCTAGAACACATGAAACTTGGTTTAACCGGCTCCATCCAAGTACGCTATGAAAATGATTAACAGTTTACCAAACATGGTTGTTTTACAGTGTACATTTGTCAGCAAAAGGGCTGTATTTTTTTATATGTTGCAAATTTTTTAGTTTTTCCAAATGAAGACAACACAAAATTGCCATTAAATATCCCCATCACTTCAGAAAAGAGTGGCTATATCCTTTCAACTAAACTCACTTTTTTTGCAAAAGAGGGTTTTAAAAAATTATTTGTATGTCCACGTCTGTCTTGGAGAGGTAGATTTAGCTGAGGAAATGAAATGAGGGGTCAGTGTTGAAAATGGGTAAGAGTGAAAAAGAAGAGGAGACAGGAATCAGAGTCACAGAGAACACAGTGGCTCGGACAGGGAATCTTCAGAAAAGGAAACTCAGCTGGAAACAAGAGGCTTTGTTCCTGCCCGGCCATTCCCACGGTGACCTCGCCAGTGTCCAGGGCAGGGAACACTTAAATAAATACTTGTTGCACTAGACTAAATTAAAAGGATTTCGTAGGTGTCGATTTGTAGTGGCATGACCCAAGCTGTCTATTTTTCGCACCATTTAGGGCTCTGACATTGAACAGATGAGAACCTGTTTTTAAAAGACTGTCTGTGATGCATCCACTCAGCTTGTTAGAACGGAGGCCAAAGGGAGCCAAAGTTGCTTTGGATTTGGGTAGGATTCTCTGCTCTCTTTTCTCCCAAATTCTAAATACTTGTGGGATGCATCCATGGCTAGCATCAAGGGAGGCAGCAGAAGAAATTATGGACAGTCCAGCCTGGCCTGTCAGCAGGCCTGGAAAACCCTTTCAAACTTCGGGGGCCACACCTTGCCAAGATTGTCTCTTTTGAGTGTAGGTTACAACCTGTTCTTATTTGAATAGATGTCCCTAAAAGAACAGGCATTCTCCTACCCATAAAAAGCTAAACAACAACAACAACAACAACAAAACCCCACAAAACAGATGATACTAAAGGTAGCCTTCACTAACCTTTAAATGGTACTTGGAGGAATAAAACAGTATCTACAATGAGATTAAGGCCTTCTATGATCCCCCATTTACGATGAATACGGTGACCACAAAATCTAGAGGTTCTTTCTTGCTTTTTGGATAGGTAATTGATTGTGTGCAGGTATGATTAGGATTGTTACTCAGGGTAAATCACAATCCGAGTTTCCAGAAGCGCATCGCTGTGGGCTCTTCTCTAGGGGTCTAGACATAATGACGAAGGCACTTTTGATGTAAACCAAATGACTTGGTATGATCCCACACCCCCGTGGCTACCTGAGGACATCTCCACAGCTCCCTAAGTAAGTACCCAAAGCAGACGAGGATTCTGCTTGACTTCCTTCTCACAGAAAGGGCGGCTTGGCATGACTGATGTGATCCCAGACTCTCTAGAAAAATTGTGCAGGGGCGTCTCACAGCTAGAACAGGAAAGTCAGGTGGGACTGGGGTCAAACTTGAGTGCTGGCAACTTTTAGCAAGCCACTACACTGGGCCTGAATCTCCTCCTCCTCAAATGGAGATGATAAAGCTGCCTCTCAAGATTTCTAGGCAATGGAATGAAAATTATAGCAAGCCCGTGACCCTGAGCGTGTACTCAGTGAGTGTGGCTTTTCCTGCCCTGTGCTTCACAGAAACCAGGGCTCTGCTCACTCTGCAGGTCTCCTTGCCCGGCTTTTTTGAGCTGCCTGCATTCTCTTCCTTCCTGGTGTCTCCTCCAGCAAGCTTCCCTGACACTCTCAGGCTAGGAGCAGTCCTCCCTTTCCACCGTCTCCTAGACCCAGAGCCCACTTCTATCCCTGCTCTTCCCTCAGTGCAACTGGGTCCTCCGTTCTGTCTCCCAGAGAGTGAGCTCATCTTGGCCTCCACCCCGGTGCTGGCCCACCTGACACAAAGAAGGAGCTAGATGTTAGCTCAACTGCAGAACAATTCCCTGAACTCTGCCCACACTAAGCTGACTGCTGGCCACTCTGGGCATAGCTGGGCAGGTTTTTTGGCTTTTTGTTTTTGTTTTGAGATGGAGACTCACTCTGTCGCCAGGCTGGAGTGCAGTGGTGCAATCTTGGCTCACTGCAGCCTCCGCCTCCCAGGTTCAAGCGATTCTCCTGCCTCAGCCTCCTGAGTAGCTGGGACTACAGGCACAAGCCACCATGCCCAGCTAATTTTTGTGTTTTTTAGTAGAGACAGGGTTTCGCCATGTTGGCCAGGATGGTCTGGATCTCTTGACCTTGTGATCCGCCCACCTCGGCCTCCCAAAGTGCTGGGATTACAGGCGTGAGCCACCGTGCCTGGCCGGGAAGTTGTTTTTTTTAAAGCTTAACTGCCTTCCCCTTGGCTTCACCAGAGACTCCTCTTCCACTACTGATTCAGGAGGAAGCCTGCTCCGCCTGCATTCCCCGTCTCATGGTCCAGCCAGCCTGTACCCTTCTCTGCCCCATCCATCACCCGTTCTGCCAGCATGGGTCAGTGAATCTCGCTCCTCAGGGCCTGGCCTCACTTGGAGGAGGGATGCAAACAAGTTCCAAGGCAGAGCTGACAGAAATAAAATCGGTATCTTTTACTCTACAGGAAAAAGTAGAGGACAAACTTCTCAATAGTATCAGAGGAAATTTAACAAGGGATATGGTAAGATCAAGGTCTTCTATGATTCCCAATTTACGCTTAATACAGTGACAATGAAAACTAGTCCTCCCTTCATAATAGAGGCCTGTTGCCTTCTAAAGATGCAAAGCCTAGGTATCCTTGGCTATTTAGATGTGATATTTCATGGCTAAAACAACAACAAAAAGAAGATAAACAAAGGCAACTCCCCAATCACAGAAAAGAGAATTAAAATCACATTAGAGTCAAAACTTCAACACTGGGGCTGGAGACCATGGTTTTTCTTGCTATTACAGCAACTCCAGGATCAAACAGGCCCATTGGGTGGCTCTGGCTGTCAGGCACCCCGGCAGGCTGTTCTGAGACTAGCATGCTTTCAACACCAAATATGGTGGCCATTTCCTTCTTGTCTATCCTCTAGCACCCTTGATCTGCAGGCATGGCCTCTGCATTCTGCATTATTTCACTGAGAAAGGCATGCAGTCCATAAGCAGAGGGTGAGTTTTAGCTCCATCACCTTCTAAATCTCAACATAATTGGAGCCCTGTTTGCCTTCAACCTAAACACTGATCATGTAGAAGGAGCGATATTGGTTGCTGTTGTCTCCCTCTCCCACCTCCTGCCGATGCAAGCCAGTGCTGACGAATGTCTGGTCCAGGGTAACCAAAGAGAAGGCACACATACTCTTCATGTCTAGGAAATAAGAGCCTGTGGATTTGGGGGAGTCCACACAACACCTGCTGGAGATGTTTTGTTAGTGACCTCTAGGAGCGCACCACAAAGGATACTGCCTTTACTTGGAAAGAACCTCAAAGGCACTGAAGAGTCAACCACTGTAGGACAGAATGTTCCAGATTTCAAATGACCAGACGAGTTGGCTGTTTAGGAGGTGGTGCCACTTTTACAGTATATAACATATGGAAAGCAGGAGGGGAATTTTCTGGCAAAATGCGTCAAATGTGTGTTTACTCT
Organism: Macaca thibetana thibetana; assembly: GCF_024542745.1. Classification (NCBI taxonomy): domain Eukaryota; kingdom Metazoa; phylum Chordata; class Mammalia; order Primates; family Cercopithecidae; genus Macaca; species Macaca thibetana. The sequence goes on along the minus strand of NC_065597.1, from coordinate 22,198,768 downwards.
TTAGTAATAAAATGATAGCTTTACATATTTCATAGATGTGCCAGTAGCAGAGTTGAATTGGTAAAATGAAAACTAATGTTCAAAAGGGAAGTAATTCCGGTGGAATGTCATACAAAGCCTCAAATCAGGGAGAAACGAAAAGAGCTAATAAACTAGGCTGAAAAAGTCTTCTACACCAAAGACAGCAGAATGATACCCTGCAGGTTGAATCTGGGCAGCGGGTGTATTTTATTTGGCTCACTCCAAGTGGTCTATGCAATGATTTCATTGCCACCATTTACAAATTGCATGACCTCAGCTGGGTGCAGTGACACACACCTGTAGTCCCAGTTAACGGGGAGGCCAAGGGGGGAAAATCACTTGAGTCCAGGAGTTCCAGAGTGGCCTGGACAACATAAAGAGTGGCCTGGGCAACAGCGTGACACCATCTCAAAAAAAAGGGGATGATTTAATATTTTAAAAATATATGAATATCTAATCTAATCTATCCAGAAAAACTGGCAGTTATGGCAAGTTTGTAGCTAATTTCCACATGGCAACGTTCAACTGGAAGTCAATAATGGCTGCCCCTTAGAGATGAGGCATGGACTCTATCTTTGGCACTTTCTCCTGTCTTCCCTATATTGGGGACCTAGATCTAGCTCCATTTATCATCCTATACACAGCAAAATCATTCCTTTATTCTGCCTACGTGGTAGTTGAAGCATCTGAAACTGCCCTATGCTGTGCTATATAATTATGAATTATTAACAGGGCTTTATCTCCAAGATCCTGATACATGAGTCAGAGAGGTGACAATCCCATGTTTAGTGTGAATTATCCTCAACTGGAAAAATGAAGGCATTGAGTACAAAGTTCAGTGCTGCTCTTTGATAGTTCCATGAATCAATGGTTTGGGAAAGGGTCTCTTCTACCTCTACCAAGGACAGTTTTCATTTTTAATCTTCCACTAAAGGTAGACTGAGCAGAGCTAACCTTGGTGAACCAGGGCCACTGCCAGTGAATAACATCTGTGAGTCTTCTCAGCTGCCTTAAAATGAGAGGTCTAATCAGAGAAGAAAGTCCTTGACCAGAAAAGCATTTCCTTCCTAGGTTCCCATAAAAAACATAAATGGGCTCTTCTGTGCCCACCGATGTGGTCTTACTGGTCATTGGCATGTGAGAGTCCCTCTTTCAGCAGTGTGGATGGGTAGATAGATGGACGGAAGGATCTGAACCCTCTTATCTGATCCCTATGTGATCCACCACACCCATTCTGCAAGATGGCTGATGGGAGGAGCATCCATGCCAACAGAACTAAGTGATGTATACTAAGCAATGTGAGGCCAGGACTTGGAGTCTGGCCTCCTGCTCTAACCCACTGGCTGCGGTCCTAAATGTACTCTGTGGCAGAATGCCAGCTGAGAGAAGTACAGATGAAAATATAAGCAGGCAGATAATTTATGAGACATGAAACTAAATGCCTCACTGGTTCTTATGCAACTCAAGCTGAGCTCCATGGTGGCTGACGGGGACTCATTTGAGATCATCCCTAGGAAGGGAGCTATATTCTTCTCTTACATTCTCCTAACCACAAAAATGGAACCCACCCAAAAAATAGTATCCTTTCCTTGTTGGGCACTAAGCTGAGATGGGCATTTGCTGAATAAAAGTCGGTGAGCTATCCACAAAATGTTAGCAAACTGAATCCAACAATGTATAAAAAGACGCATATACCATGACCAAGTGGGATTTATTCCAGGTATTCAAGGCTGGTTCAATATTTGAAATCAATCAATATAGTCCGCCATATCAAAAAGCTAAAGCAGAAAAATCATATGATCATACAGATTGGCATACAAAAAGCAGTTGACAAAAAGTACATACCCATTATCATTTTGGAAAGTTTCTTAGCAATTTAGGAATAGAGTAGAATCACTTCAACTTGATAAAGAACATCTACAAAAAACTTACAGCTAGCATCAAATTTAGTGGGGAAATGGTAAATAACTTCACCCTCTAAGATCAGGAGCAAGGCAAGCATGTTCTCACTACTCCAGTTCAACACAGCATAGGAAGTTCTAGCCTTTACAATAAGGCAAGAAAAATAAGGGCATACATATTATAAAGGAAGAAATAAAATTCTCTATTTGCATATGACATGACAGGCTAGATAGAAAATCCCAAGAAATGTCAAAAAAACTAACAAATACAAACAAAAATAAAAAAAACCTCCTAGAACTTTATAATAAATGCATTCAGCAAGGTCATAGGATCAAGATCAACACACAAAACGCAATCATATTTCTAGATATATGTGGAAATCAGAAATAAAAATAAAATACCATTTACAATCGCTCCAAATAAAACGGTATGCTTAGGTACACACTCCAATATGTTAACACTAAATAAATAGAATTACATATGATGTCCACAAACTGGAAGACTCAACACAGTAAAGATGTCAATTCTCCCCAAATTCATCTATAGGTTTAATGTTAGACCTATAGACTTAAACCCTATTAAAACCGCAGCAAGGCTTTTGGTAGACATATACAACCATATCGTAAAATTTATATGAAGCAGCACAGGTCTTAGGAAGCTAAAATAATATTAATGAAAAAGAATACAGTGAGAAGAATCACTCTACTTGACATGAGGCTTACTATATAGCTATAGTAATCAAGACAGCGTATAATTGTCAGAGAGACGGACACATAGATCAGTGGAATAAAGAACCCAGAAACAAACCCACACAAACGTGCTCAATTCATTTTTTGATAAAGGTGGAAAAAATTCACTGGAGGAAGATCATTTTCAACACATGATGATAAAACAGTGAGATGTTCCTAGACAAAATATATGAGATTTGACCTTAACCTTACATCTTATACAAAAATTAACTCCAAATGTATCATGGACATACATGCGAAATGCAAAAATACATGACTTTTAGGAAAAAAAAATTAGAAATTCTTTAGGATCTACAATTACCCAAAGAATTATTAGATTTGACAACAGAAGCTCAATCAAAAGGAAAAATTGATAAATTGAACCTCATCAAAACTAAATACTTTTATTTTGCAAATGCCCATGTAAAGAAGATGAAAAGACAAGCTGTAGATTGAGAGAATATATTTGCAAACCACATATCCAACAAATAACCAATACCTAGAATATATAAAGATTTCTCAAAATGCAACAATAATACAACAATTCAATTCGAAAATGAGAAAAGATAATAATAGGCATTTCACTGAGGAGGATACATAGATGACAAACAAATGAAAATAAGTTTAAAATTATTAGCTATCAGGGAAATGTAAAATAAAACCACAGTGAAATATCACTACATGTTTACCAGAATGACTAAAATAAAAAACAGCACCACCACCAAATGCTGGTGAAGATATAGGGAAACTAGATCACCAAATGCTGGTGGAAATGTAAAATAGCATGAACAAAGCTTGACAGTTTCTTATAAAAACTAACCATGTCATTACCCTACAACCCACCAATTGCATTCATGGGCATTTATGCCAGAGAAATGAAAACTTCTGTTTACACAAACATAGTATACAAATGTTTATAATAGCATTACTTTCAACAGCTAAGACTGGATTTCCTTCAGTGGGAGACTGATTAAACAAACTATGACTTATATACACAATACCATGGAATACTACCGAGCAATGAAATTGTACAAGCTACTGACACATGCAACAACTCGGATGAATCTCCACGGAATTATACTGAGTGAAAAAAAGTCAGTCCCCAAAAGATTACACTCTGTTCTATTCTGTTTATATAATATTTTTGAAAAAAACCCCAACATTTTAAAAGTGGAGAACAGTTTAGTGGTTGCCAGTGGTTAGGGATGAGGCAGGGGCAGAAGGAAGGTGGGTGTGGTTTGCAAGGCAACACAAGGGAATTTTGTGATGATACACTGTTCACTATCTTGATGTGGCTGTGGATAAAGGAAGCGACACATTTGATGACACTGTATGAAAGTACATATGTAGACACAGACACACACATACACACTTGAATACAAGTAAAATGAGAAATCTGAATAACATCCATAGATTCTGTAAGTGTCAACACTGTGATAATGCAGAATCATTTTGCAAAAGCTATCACTGGGGGAACTGAGCTAAGAATATGAGGAATCATTGTTTATTATTTCTTACAACTACATGTGAATCTTCAATTAAAATTTCAATTAAAAAATCAGTCAGTGAACTAGACACAAAGGGAGACACACCGAAGTATAAGCAAAGGAGCCTCCAACCTCCTTAAACCTCACACAGCATTTGCTGCTTCTGCGGGGGTCTCCAATCCTAGCACTAAACTCTCTTGTTCAGTAGTCTTTGCTTCCTAGAATGTAAGCTCCTTGAAGGCGAGGATCACACCTTTCTGATCATCTAAATTCTCAAAACTTCCCAAAATATAAACCAGATGCTTAGTAAGCACTTGTTAAATGAATGAACCTTAATTTGCAGGGTACTGGCTGCATGCTCTCATTTAAATACTAATACAAACTCTGAAATGGCTGTTATTGTCCTCATTTTATCCTGTGTGGGGGAGGAAACAAAGGTTCACATAGGTTACATGACTTGCTCAAACTATAATAGAGCTATGAGTTTTCAAAACTTGTTATGATTCCAAATCTCAAGACCTTTCTACTATGCCACACAGATCAGCCATGGACCTGTGATCGGATGCAGCAACACAGGATGATACAAGCCAGTTCTGGAGGAAAAGTCTCTACAATAGAAGCCTCAGAGATGGGAAAACATGGCGGGTTGAAGACAGGGCATCAAAGAAGGCTCTGCTGGTAGAAGAATACCTTCAGAGTCAGGCTGACATCCCAAGAAAACGGGACCCATTAATAAGGAATAAAAATTCAGAAGACTTTTTGTTTTCTCCTCTGTATTATATTCAAGATAACATAATCCAAGACCTCATCTAACTAAATGATATAAGCCTATTTCATACCATACACTTCCTTAAAAAAATGCAAGTTACCAGGAATACAGATAAAACATAGCATGTTACTTTACTTGAAATATTCCGAGTTCTACAAGTATTTATGTTATCAAAGAACTAAGGGTTAGAAAATAATCTTACTTCACAGCTTAGCTTTTGCTGACTGACCCTTTTTTAAAGCAGATATTTTGTGGTAAAATTATATCATATTGTTTTATGGGTGACTTTTAAAAATTCCTTTCAAAAATTATATAATTTTAATACAGGTATTTGATCACTCTTATACATTTATTCTTAAATATCTGATAGTTGTGTTAATATTTTGAATGGGGCTTTTTTCTATTTCCATCTTAAATTATAACTAGTATATACCAGCTGATTTGTGTATATTTACCTTACATCTAGCCAACTCTTCTAATCATTTCATTGCTAGTAACTTTTACTGAATGTGTTAGCTTCTCTAGGATTATAATTACAGAAGTTTAAAACAAAGAACATTTTGGTTTCATCCCATTAAGACTTTTTTTGTCTTACTGTATTTGTTAAAACTTCTAAAATAACGTGACTATTGACATCTATCGTAAATCTTCTTGTCTAGTTTCTGATTCTAATGGAAAACATTTCACCATTTTACAGTTTAGAATAATATTGGTGGACTGGATGTGGTGGCTCACACCTGTAATCCCAACACTTTGGGAGGTTGAGGTGGGAGCCTAGGAGTTCGAGACCAGCCTGGGCAATGTAGTGAGACCGTCTCTAAAAATAAAAGTAATTAACAAAAAAATCCTGGACTCTACTGAAAGAGTTTTCCTTTCTCCCAATTTTAGTTACAAGTATTGCTGTTTTGTTGATGCATTGGCTTTATCATGACTTCTGAATTTGAAGCAAATGCTTGTTTGGCATCATTGATAGAACCATAAACTTGTTCTTTAATTTGTTGCTGTAATAAATTACACTGACAGAGAATAAAAACAATAAGTAAAGAAATGACATGAAAATTTAATTAGTTTTAGTAAATAATGGATTAATACCCTTTCAACAAGCTCTGACCCAAATCAGTGGCATCATTCAACAAAATCTAAGAAAGTGCTCACTTATAGGCAAATGTATGTACAGTAGCCTCCCCTTCTGTGCAGGGGATATACTCCAAGACCCCCAGTGGAAGCCCGAAGCCTCAGATGGCTCCAAACCCTACATATATTTCATTTCTTCCTATACATACATACTTATAATAAAGTATACTTATAAATTAGGCACAGTAAGAGGTGAACAACAATAATAGAATGATTATAACAATATATTATAATAAAAGTTATGTGAATGTGGTCTCTCTCTCTCAAAATATCATATTGTAAGTAATATATTTGTACCACAGTTGACAATGTGTAACTGAAACCTTGGAAACCAAAACTGTAAATAAGAAGGAGTACTGTACAGAACGTTATAAGTCAATAAAATGTAAGAATCTAGGAGAGACATGAATGAACTTAATATTATAAAGTCAAAAGTAGTGTTTTTCCTCCCTAATACTCCTTTTTCCACTTGATTTTTTTTTAATGCACTTGAAAATTCAATAGCTTAATGCTTAAATCATGTTATAAACAGGAAGCTGAAATAGAGTAGAAAAGGAACTAGTAGGAGGCAAGCATGAAGCCAAGTCTTTTCATGGACATTATTATCCCATTTGATCTTCAGAATGTTCCAGTTCTCTCTGTACAAGGAGATGAGTAGCAGCTACCACCTGAGAAGTGGTGGGCATTCGTAACTCTCCTGGGTCCCCCAAAAAGCCTGCCTTCTCAGGCAGATGCTGTTAATTTACCCCATTTATCATTTGAGGGGACTGAAGTCTTGAGAGGCTGAACAGATTGACCAGGCCCACACAGCTGGTGAATGGGAGAGCTGGGATGAAAATGCTGGTGTGCTGGAGTGAAAAAGCTGACCTTGGCTACAAGCATAGGCTCATGCTTGTAATCTCCACACTTTGGGAGGCTGAGACAGAGGATTGCTTTGAGGCCAGGAGTTCAAGACAAGCCTGGGTAACACAGCAAAACTCTATCTCTACCGAAAAATAATAAACTTAGCTGGGTGTTGTGGCCTGTGCCTGTAGTCACAGCTACTTGGTAAGTTGAAAATCCTTGAGCCCAGGAGTTCAAGACTGCAGTGAGTTACGACTGTGCCACTGCACTCAACCCGGGGGGACACAGCAAGACCCTGCCTCAAAAGAAAAAAGTTAAGCTCATCTTACTTTAATGACTGTCGTTGGATATAACATGGTGGCTAGCTGCATCGACTTCATATCAGCAGAGAGAGACTGAAATATTGGCTAAAACTCCTACCAGTTGTGTGTTCTTGGATCACTGACTTAACACCTCTGTGCCCCATTTTCCCATGGGCACAAAAAGGCAACCCAGCACCTATCCCTTAGGGCTGCTATAAGGTTCAAATGAGGCACCACACATAAGGCATAGGGTGTGAAACATAACGAGCACTCAATACATATTGGCGAATACTCTATTTATTGTCAATATTATTATCAAATTTTTATCATCGCTAAAACTATTTTTTTTCCCCTAAGACAGCTGAGTAAATCATTGGTATGTATCAAGAATAAACCTCCAACAGAAGCCACTCAAATGGTGTGCCCTAGCTAATAAAATCTATTAAAGTCGAAGAATCCACTTAGCCGAGCCACAGAATATACCACTGTTCAGGTAAGTCATAAAGCCTTCCCTGCAGCTGTTACAATGATTGATCTTCAGGCACAATTAAAATTCAAGAAATACACTGACATTTTAATAGAACAAATAATTTAAATACATTTAATGCGTTAGGCGGTAACCGTTTTTGTAATATATACCGACAGATTTGGGAAGTTCCCCAAAAAAAAAAAGTGCAGAGAAAGGCTTCATCCAGGAGGGGGAAGCAGGGAAAGACAATAGGATTGACATTCTTTGAGAGAAATCATAAAATCTGCAGCTACCCGGAATGGGGCATTAAATTTGGAAGTACAGACCCTATGACAAACAGTCCCTTAAACTTTTTTTCAAAGCCAAATACTTCTAAGCCTTAAACTTCCATGAGCGTTCTCTTTCCCTTATTTTTTTTTCCTGTCATCTCCAAAATGCCATTTAAAAAACAGATAAATGACTGACTGTGGTAGCTCACGCCTGTAATTTCTGTTCTTTGGGAGGCTGAGGCAGGCTGATGGCTTGAGCCCAGGAGTTCAAGATCAGCCTAGGCCACAAGGCGAGAACTTGTCTCTACAAAAAATATATATAAAAATTAGCTGAGCATGCTGGTGTATGCCTGTAGTCCCAGCTACTTGGGAGACTGAAGCAGGAGGATCAGTTCAACCTGGGAGGTCAAGGCTGCAGTAAGCCATAATGGTGCCACTGCACTCCAGCCTGGGGAACGGGATGAGACCCTAACTCAAAAAGAAACAAAACAAAAAGAAAAACTGATCCAGGGACTTCTTGTATTTCTGTTAACCTTGAAAAAAATGTTTTGAGATATACTGACTCAAAGAGGAGAAATAAATGGACTCTGGGATTTTTCATGTTAAAACTGAAAATGAAAATTCTCTCTAATAACAATTAAGATCAATGTTACCTCTTCCTAGATGCCTTCCAGGTATGTTCTAGAAAATGTTTAATAATTGGCTTTGGTGGGGAAGCGGGAGCCCTGATGTGTAGCATGTGCCAATTTCTGTGGTGTAAATTTTCTCACTATGGCTGAAATCAAGCTATCAATGTGATGTCACTGAACATGGGAGATGGGCAATCATTGGCTCCCGCTGGTGCAGCCAGTTCCAGCACAAAATTGAGCCATTTCTACTCTAACTTCCGTCTCACTAGTCTGTTTTGTATGCTTGGAGGCACCCGTCTCTACCAGGAATGATCTTCTATGTTTGTGATTTGTGCTTCCTTAACCTGTCACTATGGCCACGTCTGCTTGGTCACCTCCATCCCTGGAATATCTACACTGCGGCCTGACACAGAGCAAGGACTCACTAAATATCTGTGAAAAGAACAAATAAATGACAGAGAGGAAGAAGTGAGGGCAGGAGATGGAGAAGGAGGAGAAAAGCAGAAGATAAGATATATACCTGTTTACTGGGCCCCATCCTGTTCTTACTGCTCTTTTCTGAGCAGTTTGGAGAACACCGTGTGGACATCTCCTCCCTGCTAGACAGACTTGTCACACCAGCTGAGAAGCAATGGAGAGTCATCCTAAGAGACACTGCTTCCCTCTGGCCAAATATGAACAAGAAACTGTCACATGTTTTCACCCCAAACTTCTTTGGAGGACCTTTCTGTATCTCTTAAATTTGGAGAACTCGACCTTGTAAAGTGCAAAAGATCTGGGAAAACTTCCTTCTGATTAAAATACGACTATTGAAAACGGTTGTTATCACCACTCACAGTTCATGTTGACAGGTCTGTGAACCCCGAAAATCTGAGCCAGGTCTCAGCTAATTTAGAAAGTTTATTTTGCCAAGGGTGAGGATGTGTGCCTGTGACACAGTCTCAGGAGGGCCTGAGGACATGTGCGCAAAGTGGTCAGAACACACTTTGGTTGTATACATTCTAGGGAGACATGAGACATCAATCAACATATGCAAGATGAACATCGGTTCGGTCTGGAAAGGCTGGACAACTGGAAGCAAAGGTAGGAAGACTTGAAACAGGGAGGTGGCTTCCAGGTCACAGGTAGGTAAGAGACAAATGTTTGCATTCTTCTGAGCTTCTGATTAGCCTCTCCAAAGGAGGCAATCTGATATGCACTTATCTCAGTGAGCAGAGAAGTGACTTTGAGTGGAATGGGAGACAGGTTGGCCATAAGAAGTTCCCAGCTTGACTTTTCCCTTTACGTTAATGATTTGGGGACCCCAAGATTTATTTTCCTTTCACAGGTCCTTTCTAAGCAAGTGCCTACATTCTTCTTTTAATTTTCATTTCCTCTTGTTGAAAGTCAGAGGTCCAACCATCTCTATTCTAAATCTCAGACATCAGCATCCTTCCCAACAGAGACACGCAGAACAGAAGCATGAAATTGATGTACGGAAACTGTATGAGTGACAAGAAGAATCTCCAGATCCCCTTACTCAGATGCATAAACGTCAGCTTGATGAAACAAGCAGACTGTTGTTTCTGCACAACTCCCTTTGAAAGCTTATGTTTAATAGACAGAAGACCACGTCCCATTTTGTGTGAATGAGATGTTTTCTGAAGCCGACCGGCCTCTAAATCCAGATCTAGAGAATTTGGAGCAGCGCTTCTTATTTCTTAATTACCACCTGGTGGCTTGCCTGCCTCAGGGCACCCTCCCTTCATGCAGTCAATGCGGAGAGAGGTTTGCAAAGTTCATGGGAGATGAAGAGGAGGCTACATTGTTTTCTGCTGATTTTCCAGAGACAAGGAACCTGCTGAACTCCAAAAGGATTGGACTTCTCAGGTGTTAGTGCTATAGGGTAGGAGGTAAAGCAGCTAAAAACTCACCCTCAGCAAAGGGCAAGTGATTTTAAGAGCTGGAGGATGCTGTGGTGGAAATTCGATTCAATTCTAACTCCCTCTGTACAAATGAAGGGAGATGTCACCTGCCTAAGAATATAGCAGGTCCAAGAAATCGGCCACCCCATCGCATCCAATAGACTACTCAGAGCGTGCATTTCAAGGCAGGGTCTGCAACTTTATTTTTGGTTCAGCCATGAGTTAGAATGTTAATGTAAGTCAGTTTGTTATTACTGCAGATAAAGTCCTTCACCAGAAAGAAAAACCACCACCACAACAAAACACAGGTAAGGAGCTTAATGTTTCCAACAGCATTGAGACCATGGGGCACTGTGAAGAGGAAAAATCCAAAAATGCTTCATCAGGCCGCATGGTGCTGACAGCGCAGCAAAGCTCACCTGGAACTGTAGTTGGCTGCCAGAGTTTGAATCAATGTTGGTGCTAAAATGATCAGAAATGTACGAGTCCCTCTTTGGAGAATTACCACTTTGCTTCTTTCAAATAGTATATGGGGAGGGTCTCGCGTATGTGCCATAACACGTAACAGAATTAATATCAGTTTTAGTGGATACTGTCTCTAAAGTCATTCGGGCAAGTGCCCAGGGACATTTCTGAAGAGCGCTTTCTGCCTCTTTTATTCGACTGCCCCTCTGCCCACGATGAGTATAAATCATTCTGGTGAAGGTCAGCTTTCATAAACAAACACCATAAACCGATTTTATTATTTGGAGGTTTTAAAAACATTTCAACAAGATCAGCATGCTTTTCTTCTGTGATCCTTTAAAAAATAAAAGAAAGAAAGAAAGAAAGAAAAGAAGAAAGAAAAAGCCCACGTGGTTTCCACAGTTCGATTCCAAAGCAGCTAAAGAGATCATGTTTGGACATCAGGAAAAATGATGGACAAATCTTTCTGCAAAAATTTCACCCTGGCTTGCCTTGAAAAATATAAAGCAGCTCTCTGGCACTAGATGTCAAATTAATTGCAGGCAAAGTGTGTTACAGTAATTCACTTGGCAGTTTAAGCAAAACCAAGAGAACAGCATTAAAGTGGATCCCCATATGCCAACGGGGCACCAACAGTTTGCTTCTGTAGCTGGAATTTGACTGTAAATCTCTCCTGCGTTAACCTGATCAGCAGCAGCACAAAGAAAATCTGTCCTTCTCTCTGCATTGTGTAAAATGGTTTATTTGCCCTCTTAGGAGGCACGCTGATATATAAATCCCACGTATGATTATTATTATTTTGAACTATTATTATGAGTTACTATTATTACTTTCCTGAGACAGAGGGAATGGGGCTGGGGAAGCTGGTGGATGAGACGGAACTGTGTGTGAATGCTGAGGGGGGACCATCTATCTTCGTTCAGGGCAGTTTCTGTAATATTTCAGGAGAGAAAGGTCATCAATACTAAAGGGAGTTATAAGTGTGGTTGGGGGAAGACTCTGCAGTGAATGAATTGCCTGTAAGCCTTACCCTGGTCGAATTCTCCTTGGCATTCAGCCTGCTGTGCTCTCTGCTCCTGTGGATAGCATATCTTTAAGGCATCTATGGACAATTCCCTCACCCTGCCACATATGCTGAGTCCCTACTGTGTGCCTGCATCTGTGCTATGACTGCAAAGAGAAATGAGATGTCAGTCTCACCCCCTGGAGGCTAACAGTCTAATTAACAGCAGGGCAGAGACAACTAAATAAGTACGTGCAAGCAAGTGACCACGTTAGAAAGTTGTGATCGTGGCTGTACATAGAGGACCCCTCTAAGTGTCAGGTTAAAAAGGTGCATCCCTGGCACAGGTAAACTTGCTTGCCCAGGACACCCTAATAAGGGGCATAATCAAGATTGCCCTGCCAGGTCTGACTCCAGGGCCCATGTTCTCTAACCTGTCTATGGCACAGAGGGGCCACAGGAGTGAGGCAGTTCTTCCAACAGGAAAGAGATGAGGAATGTATCTGGCAAGATTTCATAGAGGGGGTGATACTTAAACTGTGGCAGGAAATCTACGTCAAATGGGGAAGGCACTGGGCAGCGTATTGAAGGGTATATCATGTGTCACTAAGTGACCCCCAAGTTGAGAGGTGGACCACCGCCATCCTTTCCACACAAAAGGATCGTGACTAATTACACATTTTCCTGTAAGTACAGCACCTTGCTCTTAGCACATAAAACCTTCCCCAACTGGAATGACTCCCTGAAACAATTTCTGGCCTTTGGAAAGTGGGGCATCCAAGAAAAACGATCAAGGACCATTTGAAGGCACACGCAGTATTCTCGGGAAATTATTTCTGGCTGTGGCCCCTGCTGTGGATCACAGGGCTTGGACTTTCAATCACAAGGTTGAAAGGTATTAACAAGAACCCACAGGGTCCATGGAAACAGTTTGCGTAAAACATTTCTCTTTCTTGGAACGTAAATGGGTCTATCTCCATCTAAAATTATTTTTACCAATTTCATCCTCAAAACTTCAAAGTTTTTTTTTTCTTCCTCTGATGTTGTACTTCTGGAGTCCCCCACTCCCTAACTTTGGTCTTATGTTTGTGGAGGCACAGACCCAGCCTCCCCAGGATGGGGCCAAAAGGCTGACCCAGCGGGCACACCTGGAAGTCATTAAGGATACAAGGAAGAGGGGGAGGAACACAGAGGGGACAGAGGCCAGGCTGGAGAGCAGGAGTGGGGGAGGGAAGGGGATGGAAGAGGGTAGGGGGAAGGAGACAGAGGAGGGAGGAGAAAAGAGGAGAAGCAGCCCATTTCTTTCCCAACACACTGACACTTTTTTTCCATGATAGCAGGTTACAGCCAAAGGTGAACATGTTCAAAACAAACAGCTAACAGACAAACACTCTCTTAAAATTCCACAATGTTGCCTCAGGACAATGCCAGGGGTCCCACATGTCACTCTAAGTGAGAGAAAGGAAACTACCTGAAGAGAATCCTAAACTTTCTGACATTTTAGAACATTCTTAAGTGAATTATCTCTCTAAATGCTTACATCTCCAAGTTATCAGCTCTGATAAAAACTGAATTCAATAAAAGCAGTATTAAGCCTAACACATGCGAATTTTCTTTTGATAAGCCTTGCCAAGATTGTCAAGCCCCCAGCTCGTTCTCAATGTGATACTATCATTTTCTTCTAAAAGGAAGCATGGTGATTTTTATGAGGCCTATAGAGGAAACAGACACCATGGGTATGGGATGCAGAATAAAAATGCCGCATTACCAGCAGGGAAGCACTGGACGTTGCATGTGCCTGCCACAGAGATCCATAACATTCCAAGAATTTCCTTCCAGAAGCTTGAGGATATTCATATTAATGAAACTGGAATTAGCTGGTAGATGGCGGGCTGTGACTAATCGTTGGCAGTTTATGGTAATAAAATATCACAATAGCCTCCTCTCAGTTTTCTTTTACTCCACCTCGAGCTCTATTTTCCCTCCTATTCTCTGTAAGATAGGGGGAGGATTAATCAAATTTAATTGATTGATTTACTACCTCCTGCAGTTTGGACAGTTTACATATATAATTTCATTTTGCATGTGACAAATATGATTACACATATTCTGGAAATGCTAAGAAGTTCCTGGCATAACACAGGTATGTACATGGCATGTGCCTGTTGAATTTTGTTGGCTTCAACGGATATTATTATTCCCACCATATGTCAGGAAGCTGAGGCTTAGCCACATCAAGTCACCTGCCCCAGGTCATGCAACTAGAAAGGACCCAGTGAGGAACTGGTGTCCACCCTGTCTCTGGAGTCCATGCACTGACCACCAGTCAAGGGAAGGTAGCTTTCCTCTGCTGGCTTTAAGTTCCTGTTCACTTTTTCCTCCCAGTCACTATTTCACAGAAATTTGCATAAGAAGTGACATCAGGGCCAGGCGCAGTGGCTCACGCCTGCAATTCCAGCACTTTGGGAGGCCGAGGCGGGTGGATCACGAGGTCAGGAGATCAAGACCATCCTGGCCAACATGGTAAAACCCCGTCTCTACTAAAAACACAAAAATTAGCTAGGTGTGATGGCGTGTGCCTGTAACTCCAGCTACTTGGGAGGCTGAGGCAGGAGAACTGCTTGAACCAGGGAGTCAAATGTTACAGTGAGCAAAGATTGCAGCCAATGCACTCCAGCCTGGCAACAGAGTGAGACTTCGTATCAAAACAAACAAACAAAAAAGAAGTGACATGAGTATGCCAGTTACACCCTCATGGCTTTCCTGACTCTCACCTGGACACTTTCAGGTATAAATATTTCCTATTCAGGCAACATGGGCAGCTGGATATTGACTAACTTTGGAAAATTCAAGAGTTAAATGGTCTTCTCCCAAACTCACTGTGCATTCTGAGTATATTTGAATATAGAAAATTAAAATTGCTGCACAGGAAAAATATTACAAGGTTGCAAACAAATGACAAACATTAAAATATTTACAATAGTTGGCCACTGGAAGGTGGTGATGGTTTCCTTAATCTACACAGAGCTCTCACCGGTACATGAGAACAATCTTATAGAAAGCTGGACCAAGAATACGGAAAGGCTGTTCAGAAAAGAAGAAATGCGAATGGCCAATACAAGTATAAAAATCTACCCAACATCACTCACAATTACAAAGTAAAATTAAGAATAATGGTGAAGATTTTTTCACACGACTGATAGCTATATTATTTTTTAAAATGGTAATACTCCAAATCGGCATGTGTGGGTTGTACAGACACTTAGATTTGGTGGGTGTGTGAAAACATTTTGGGAGGTCAATACGGAAATTCCTATTAAAAATTTGAAGTACATCTTATCGGTCCGTAATTGAATTTCTAGGACTATACTCTACTTATTGATGTATATGCCAAAGAAGGTCAAAGTACACACCGAAATGAAACTTATAATATCCAAAGATTAGAAATAACTTAAATCTCTTTTAATAGATGGATAGATGAATAGATTAATATTAAAACTCTTTAACAGATTTATTAGATAAGTAAATGATGGTAAAGACAGACAATGGGATGATATGCAGCCTTTTAAAAGAATTAACTACATATACAGAAATGAAAATAAATGTAATCTATAAAAT
Source organism: Macaca thibetana thibetana (assembly GCF_024542745.1). NCBI lineage: Eukaryota > Metazoa > Chordata > Mammalia > Primates > Cercopithecidae > Macaca > Macaca thibetana. The sequence continues at coordinate 22,183,225 of NC_065597.1, read as the reverse complement.
TATGGGAAAAGGAAAGGTGTAGAACAATGTATACAAATCAAGACATACATGTAAATAAGTGTACCCATACACATAAATATAAATGCATATTTATGAGTATGCATATTTACACGTATGGATCAAAAATAAATTTTTTTTCTGGCAAGGTTAACAATACACTGTCAACAGCGGTTATTTTCGAGGTGTAAGAAGAAAACATTTCCTGAGAAGAAGAAAAAAATTTGTTTTTCACTATGGCTTGAATTTTCTAACCTTGTTTATGTATTATTTGTATATATTTTTATTTTATAAGAAAGAAAAATTAATGCAATGAACAACATAAGCCCTCATTTCAATTTCAAATCATCCAAATTTTCAAAAGTGTATAGCTCCTGTCTGCAAACACACGCACTATTTTGAACTCATTACTGGCAGCATTCACTCCGCTTGCTACAGAACACCTTCCAGTGCGAACCAATTGCTTTCTCCTTTCCAAGCCACCCCTGTTGGGGACCCATTAGGCCATTCTGCATCAAATGAAAAGAAACAGGCAACTGGAGCCATCCCTGGGTGGAATTCTGAATCCCCCGGCTAAGTACTGTGTGGACTTAGCTGAGTTACGTCACTTCTCGGAACCCCAAGCCTCTTCATGACATGTCTATAAGAATGTTCTTGTGAAGAAATCACAATCTAAATGTACATGTTTCTGTGTGTGTGTCTGCATTTAAATAAAGTCTACTGTGGAGTTCTAATAAGTAAGTAGCAATGAGGAAGGGGCCCCAGGTGGGAGTGGGCCCCGGGTAGGGAAGAACAACAAACAATCCGCAGGCACAATGACCTCGACCTCACTCTGCACATAGCCCCCTCCAACAGGACCCTATGTAACTTCAGTCCCTCCAGCCCCTGCCTCTTTGCAGACAGCCCCTTCTCTGCTGCGTTGCCTGTGTAACCTTGCAGTGTACTTTCATACCTACTCTAATAAATCCACCTTTCTTTACCTACAACCGTCTTGGTGAATCCTTTACTGCCTGTGCCAGTAGACCCAGATAGTGACTACCTGCAACATGTACCACCCTCAGTAGTTATTTATAACAAATTGGATTCTTTCTTTTTCCTTTGTAAGAACATTAAAGAGAAAAAAAATCCTAAGAAAATCCCAGTTATTCCCTCCACTGAGAATGGCAAAATGTGACCTCACCAAGATCAGCGTATTTTTTAAAAAAACCACAGGCCCCTTCTTCATAGTGGCAACCAAATCTCTATGGCCATAGCAGGAAGAAACAAACTCTTCCTTCAGGCTTGCTTAGATAGTCCAGCATGAAATCCTGGCTCACATATTTGCTCCTTAAATTTTCCTTCTGGAGGACTTGCCTGAATTCATTGAGTGTTATATTAATCTCCTCCCTGACAAATGCCAAAAAACAACAACAACAACAAAAAAAACCTATCTCCAAGATTTTGCATATTTTTGTGCAAAGTCTTTGAAAAAAACATTTACTGAGGATTGACCAATGTCATTTCATTACATCCCGCATTTCACCCCAATTCTATATGCCTAGTTAAGTAATATGTTTGACCAGCTACCGTTAGGAAAACTTCATGAGCTGGTAGAACACTTGCTGGCTTTTAAAATTACTGATACAATATACAACTCCCCAGTGCAGGCCACGGGCAAGGACAGTAGAAATATATAGTAGCACTTAGCTTTTATAAGCCCACATTCTACATCATCAAAAAGACTGTACCTTGCACTCCATTAAAATAATAAAAAAATAGAACGAAGGAAAAAGAAAGGAACATTTAAGGACCTGAAGTTTAAATACACTAAAATGAAAACCGCCTGTTCTGTACCTTACTGTTAGAGACCGTACCCCTTCTGTGTCAGGATTTCTCACCCCCTCTGCAACGTGAATGTGTGTCATGGTTTATATTGATGTCAATCTTTGCTCCCATTTAACAAACTGATATTGCGTTCCCTATTAATATTGAGGGGGACCTCAAATTTGGCAAGGTGGAAAATTGTTAAGTGGCCTCTCATCGACAAAAGTAAAGGGCTGTGATGTGAAGGGTAAGGTCAGAAGATGAAGGTCAGGAGAAACCATGAAATGCGTTTCATTAGATCAATAAAATGTATGACTTCACTCGCTTAATTACATAAATAAAGTTGTTAAAAAGAAAATAAACTCGGGCGCACACCGTGCTAAATTAGCAGGGGCTTTATGTAAGACGAAGAAACTAGAAACAACCCTAGAAAAGTCACTTGCACGTATGTGTTTTCTTTTCAAAAGCTTCATGCAAAGCCAGAAGGAAAATCTCACAGAGCTGTGTGCCTGCCAGGACTGGTAAGATCCAAGTGACAGAACAGACCCAGGCAAGACCGAGGAGGCGAAACTCAGATCAGCCAAGAAGCCCCACCACTGATCCAGTGCTCCATCCATCTGGTTTAAATTGCGGTTTGAAGCATATTTATGTGATAAAGAATTAAAGCTGTTTCTCTTGGCCACCTAAATAATTGGGACACTCTTTTGAAAAGCCATTGACATCAGTACAACAGGCATATTCAAAACTGAATTTAGAATTAAAGAGGCTTGAGTGTGCTTAACTTTTTTAAAGCATGCCAGAGCCTCTTTCCAAAGTTTTTTTTTTTTTTTTTTTCTAAATGACAATATAAGTAATAACTTAGCAAGATCCTAAAGGATTTATTCTTTTTTTTTAAAAGAGAAAAGTGATGTTTGAGGGAAACAGAGAAACTAGAGAGAGCACAAATGGGAAGGTTGCTGCTATTGAGATCAAGAAACAAACTCAGAACATTCCTGAAAAGACCCTACCTCCAAATCATCTGAAATGTGGCAAGTAACTCTCCCGAATAAGCACCATTATTTTAATAATGAAACACTATTTATGTAACACTGGCTGTGGCTTCATTTAGGTCGTCTCTCATGAACAGTTCTGCAAAGAGAAAATTATTCTTGAGCAAAATCCACCAACCGGAAGTCCCAATACTGGGACCTAACAAAATCTTGCTTGAAATCAAAGCCTACATGTCCTCTTCCAACTTCACCACTGCTGCCTTTTTATGTAAAATGTAACTTATAAAGTCAACTGAAGTTCCAGTGGCAATGATTTAAATATGACTGCTTTCCAAGTACAGGGAGGTAGGATGTAGGGAGGGGTGTGTGTGTGTTTCTGCAGCCGTTGGGTGGGGGAGTGATATGGTTTGACTCTGTGTCCCCACCCAAATCTCATCTTGTATCTCCCATAATTCCCATGTGTTATGGGAGGGACCTGGTGGGAGATAATTCAATCACAGGGGTGGGTCTTTCCTGTATTGTTCTCATGATAGTGAATAAGTCTCACAAGATCTGATGGTTTTTAAAACAGGGGTTTCCCTGAATAAGCTCGCTCTCTTTACCTGCTGCCATCCGTGTAAGACGTGACTTGCTCCTCCTTGCCTTCTACCACGAATGTAAGGCTTCCCCAGCAACATGGAACTAGAAGTCCATTAAAGCTATTTTTCTTCCCAGTCTAGGGTATGTTTTTATCAAGCAGTGTGAAAATGGACTAACACAAGGAGTAAAGAGATATACTGCTGCTTGACCACCCATGCCCTGTTTTTGAAAAGTTAAGACACCCTGTGTTAATTCACTGATGCTGACACCACGGCAGAGATAAAGCCTCAATATATATCCTTTCAGTGTGACTTTAAATATGACAAGGTTATCACTTAATACCCCATCATTCAAGAGTTGATTTACCGGCTTCTGAGTGTTCCCCTCTTGTAGTCAACTCTCGACTTTCCTTGGATTAGGACATTCAGGGGTATTGCTTAACATTTCATAAGTTGCATAAGAGTATTTGATAGATCTAATTTCCGTAAATGAACACAAACAACATTTTGATTTTTTTCCCTCCGAATCAGGAGATTAGGATCCGTAACACCTCAAAGCCTCCTGCTTTTCAGGCTCTCTTTGAGTCCACATGGGCAAACTAATTTTTTCCAAGCACATAACTCACTCAAGGATCCATGCCTCTTAGGAGTGCAGCTTCTTCTTTTGCTTCTGCTATTTTGTGTCTCACTCTCACAAATGGACCTGGAGGAAGGGAGAGACCAGCAGTCTTCTTGCTGAATCACCTTCCTTGTTACGTACAGAGGAGAGCTCATCCCTGCTTGGGAAGGAAGACTCAGGAGGCAGGGGCCACATGGAGTCTGTCCAACTCTTAGAGAAAGCCTGCTTTTTAGGAGTTAAATCAAACAGAAAGAGAAGCCTGCTGGTCATTGTGTGCTCTGGTTGTGATATAACTTCATCCAAAAGAAGGATTATGTCAATGTTCTTTTTATGATATCCTACACATCTCAGTAGTTTCATTTATGGCCAAGAATGCCATGGTCTCTTCGGTTGGCATGCAGCCATTTCCCCCTTTTCTGTTTCAAGGGTCACAGGGCCCCCTTGGCTCACACACCCGCAGTAGCTCAGCACTGTGTGGAGAACATGGAAATCTGAAAGAACTGCTGGGGAGCATATGTACTTGATCACAGTCCAACAAGATGAAGACTCTGCATCTGTAATACATTGTGGCGATTACAAGTTAAATCTGGAAGGACACCAGTACTGCAGTACTTCATTAGGGTCTAATTAGTCATTGTTTTTTGTTGCCCTGGGTTAATTTGTTCCTGGCTTCCTAAGTGATCAGCATGGGAGTTTCAATTCCATGGGGGCAACCTCAATGTCCTTGGAGTGTTCTGAGCAATGTAAGATTACCAGGACGTGAACATACATGTTCCACAGTCCTTGAGTCCTGATCTCTAGAGTCTGAAGACTCAGCTCAAAGGACATCTCTCTGAAGCCTTTACTGACCCTGTTTGTTATGTAGAACTGACCCTACCCTCCTCAAGATCTGTGCTGTACTTAATACTGTCTTCTGTGCCTATAGTACTAATGCACTATTTATTAGTTGTATTAATCATAATGTTATATATTAATATTTAATTATCCAACAAAAATAATATATTTTGAGGTGTAACTGGCAGGCACTATGCTAAGCACTTTATATAGAAATTATTTTGTCCCCTCTGTTGTATGTGGTATTGAAGCAAGAGACAAGAGCACACATTCAGGAATCAGACACTCTGGGTTTGAAATCCCAAGTCCACCAGTCTGTGACTGTGAACTTGGGCAAATTCTCTATTACACGTCTCATCTGTAATGCACAGATGGAAATAAAAATGGCAACCTTATATGGTTATTCCAATAAATACATCCATTAATTAATGAAAACTGCTAACAAGGAGTAAGCTCTCTGTAAATATTAGCTGTTTTATTACCTCTATTTTGCAGATGAGGAAACGGAGACTTAAAGAGGCAAAGTGGCAAAAGGATCTACCAAAGATGACTCAGCCAGGGATCAGTGACGCTTACACTTCACTCCAGGGAGCCTGACCCCTGTCTGTGTGCTCATCACACATTTGACCCAGGCTGCCATCCTCCTTGGACTGGTCCAGGAGCTCTTTGAGGGACTGACTGTGACTGTCTTTGAAAGAGCTAGATAATTCAACGCATGGATTGAATAATTTATTTATTAATGGCTTTAGATTTTAATAAATCATAAGCACAGTGCCAGGCATGGAAAGCAGTCCATAAAGGAATGTTGGGATGCAACTAATGTGAAATGAATTTCATTTGAGAATTTATTTTCAGCGTATGCTTTGCTTGTTCCTGCAAATTTACCAGCTACAGGTGATCCTAATTACTTAAGCATAAATATCGCAGTCTTTTGGAATAAACTGTCATTTTGTGCAGCTTAAGCCTAATATATGTAGCTTTTAAAACATAATCATGTACTCCTTTATTAATAAACTTCACACATTTTAAGTGGTTTCTCTCCTCTGTGTTGGATACATCAAGATCATTCCACACAAGAGAGACTGCATAATAGCAAAATTTTAAGGCACTGAGAGGTGTGTGACAATGTGCATAACCAACATATCAGGAAATGTGTCCCCCTCATTTATACAATCTTTTAATATTGGGGAGCACAGTAAAACTAAATCTCTATTTTGCATTGGAGGTTTTGCAAGCCTACACCCTGCTGGTATCTCCCCACCTTCTCTTAGACTTGTCTTGATACTTGTGAAGGTTAAATGCTTGAACAGTGCCTGTTGAGATACAGGAGGCAACATTTTATAACTACCATTGTTCGCAAGCATTCCTATCAAGATCTGTACTTGCAAACTCTCAGCATAAAAGAAGAAACAGAGTTCTTTGTCAGGACAACGAACTTGGACAGTTGTTTACCAGCGAATGGAAAACAACATTTCTAACCCAGAGAAGGGATGCTCAGCTCCCTTCACACTGGGCAACAATGATGCCTTTGTGCGGGTTGTGGGATCGTGACACCAGTCAGGCCTTACTGCTTGGGCAACTGAATCACAACCTTCATCTTCTGCAGAATGTTCTAGTCCCATTGTGAACAAAACATGTAAGGAGACCTAGCCTCCGCCCCTGGCTCTGTTATCCCTGACTTCAAATGGAATCCCACTGGCTTACAAATGCACTTTTCAAAATTTGGCAAATTCCCCCCAACACTTTAGAAATAAATAGGATGCTGTCAGAAGATTAGAATTCCTCCGTTGAGTGAAATCAGTCTTTGGAAATAAATGCCCAGACCCTTCTGTGCCACTGCATTTACTACTGAAATCAACCAGTTATAAAGCTCAGAATTTAAAGTTAACCTGGGTCCGAGACTTGGTACCATTCCTTAATAGCTGTGTGACCTTGGCCAAGCTATTTAACCTTTCTGAGTCTTAGTTTTCTTACCTGTAACAGGGGGATGATAATGACTTTACAGGGTTGCTGAAAGTGTTAAAAGGACACATTTGGTTGTTTTTTGTTTGTTTGTTTGTTTTAACACTTCTAAAACCTATTTTTTTCAACTCTTAGCTATTAGGAGATGTTGTACTAACAAAATTAGTGTTTGCGTAAACACACGTGGATTGAAAGTAATTGGAAAGATTTCTCCGGTGGGATCAGGAGTAAGTGGCGTTGCCACAAACAACATTAAGTTTTTGCTCAAATGATTCTGGCAGGGCAGTGTATCTTCATCAAACCACAGCCATTGCCTTCTTCCTAAATCTCTTCTTCTTTCCTGGTCCCTATTGGATAATAGCATCAGCAGGTGGTGAGGGACGGAGAAGGGGGTAATGAAATCATCGGCATGTCTACTGCTGTGTTCCTCACATCCACTCACTCATCAATGATGGGTCTTCCCCACGCACTTTCTCTCTCTCTTGTTCCTCTATCAGCCCAGGCCATTGCATAACTGTCATCTAGACTACTGCAAGTTGTACTGATCTCCTACCCTGAATCCAGTCTTCTCCTCCTTGCAGTCTAACTTCTGTGTCCCAACAAAATATTTCTCCTTAAAGCCCATTTTGAGAGCATTCACTTGTACCTTCCCATCCTCAGGTACTCTCAGTCCACCCCTCCACCCACCTACAAAGCATGGAGTCAAGAAATGCCACGCTAACTGTCGTATGTTGCTTAGTGGGAATGTAAATCAGAACAACCTCCGTAGAGGGCAATTTGGCAATATCTATGAAAATGACCGGAGCTCATACTCTCTCAGCCGATGCTGCTATTTCTAGGACTCAATCCTGCAAATACACGCATGCATGTGGGAAGCGATGTCGGTGCAAGGTTACACGTTGCACCACAATTTGCAATAGCAAAAGGCTGGGAACAACCCAAATGCCTATCAATAGGGAATTGGTTCAATGAATTATGAAACATCCACACAGTGTAATACTCAGCAGTTGTTAAAAAATGAAGAAATCATTTATATGCTGATTTAGAACCATCTCTAAGATATATTGTCAAGCAAAAAGAGCAAGGTGTGTATAGCATAGTGAAGGGGAGGGTAGAAGAATATATAAACATACTGCCTTGTAAATGTATAACAATGTCTAGAAGGATGTACCAGGAAACAACATTGGTTCAGAAGAGGAATTAGGTGCTAAAGGAAAGGGGTAGAGGGAGATTTTAACACATATAAAAACATAGCTGTGTGTGTATATATGTATAAAAGGATTTTATATATGCAGATAGAGATATAAATATATATACATGTATGCCTTGTTTTTATCGTCCACTTTTGATTTTTAAACCACATAAAAGTATTACCTATTCAAAAGTAAATATTTTATGTGTGTATGTATATTTTTAATCAAGAGTTTAAAAAAAAAACCAAAAAACTAAGTTTAAAAAAAAGCAGTGGCCACATAAGCCAGGCACCTATTTTCTGTCTTCTCTAGGCAACTGGGATACATAAATTACTTCCCACCCTGTCCCCTTTTCTCTGACTTACACACAGATGCTTTATTTACCCCTCAAAATTCAGCTTTGAGCACATTTTCCTGTTCCAAAACTCCCTGTGGCTTTGCATGTCCTATAGGACATCCAGTTATACTGGAGGGAGTCTAAATTTAAGTAGTATGGAGTTTAAATTTCTTAGTCTGACCTTCAGGGTCCACCATTGACCTCTCAACTCAGTTTTCCAGACTGTCCTCCACAATTGGTCCCTTGCTGTGTTAGTCCGTTCTCACACTACTACAAAGAAATACCTGAGACTAAGTAGTTTACAAAGGAAAGAGGTTTAATTGATTCACAGTTTCACATGACTGGGGAGGCCTCAGGAAACTTACAACCATGGCAGAAGACGAAGGGGAACCAAGAACCTTCTTCACAAGGTGGCAGAGGGGAGAATGAACACAGAAGGAACTAAAACACTTATAAAATCATCAGATCTCATGAAAATTCACTCATGAGCATGAAAACAGCATGGGGAAAACCACCCCTATGATCAAATTTCCTCCACCTGGTCCCTGCTTTGACATGGGGGGATGTCACAATTCGAGATGAGATTTGAGTGGGGACACAGAGCCAAATCATATCACTTGATCAGCTCCTAAAGCTAAATCACTCATGGTGACTAGGCACTTGCCCTTCTTACCTCTGTTTCCAGCATTCTGTCCTCCCAGCACCCCAAAGCCCAAGCTCTGCTTGGTTCCAAGCCTCAGCTCACATCCTCTTTCCCCATCACATCATCCAAAATGACTGCTCACCTCCATCCCCGAGCTGGAAGAAAGCCCTTCTCCTGTGAAATTCCAGGGCACATTATGTTGCTTCCTTACAATATTTAACACAAGGGATCATAGTTAATTTTGTACATGTCTATCCATCCATCCAGTAAACATTGACTAAGCACCTACTGTATGTATGTACTGAAAGAGGTGCTAGAGTAAAACCACCACCAACTGGATTCCTGCACTCACAGAAATGACAATCTCCTGGAGAAGACAGATAGTAAAGAAACCATGCCTTCGACGATAATCCTTGATAATTTCAACATGGAGAAGTAAAAAGCTATGGCAAAAATGCTAATTGTTTGCTCAAAGCAACACCATAATGTTTCAATTTATCACAAGGGGCTCTGAAGTCCAACGGACCCATATTTAAATCCCGGCACTGCCCCCAAAGCTATGCTCCTCCAGATGAGGGTTTCACAATGTCAACACTGTTAACACTTGGTCCATGGCCTGGGGGTTGGGATTGCTCTAGAGTTATGACCCAGAACTTGTCTCCTTGGGAGGACACAAGAAGGGTCTTCATCCCAAGGGTCCAGCTACATTTGCCACACGGATGGATTCAAAAAGTTGGGACTTCCTACACTTGGATGTAGGAGTTGAAATGTGTATCATTTGAGCCTGGGCGTACTGGATCCCATAAAAATGCCACATGAAAAAAGGTGTAATTAAGAAGCTGTTACAATGTCAGGCTTTAGATAACACACTCTCTTCAAAGGCTTATATTACACGTCCCAAATTCCCCTCATAAACCATTCACTTTCCCATGCTATTGGTCGCTATGAGCATTTAGGAAATGTTCTCAGGGTGCCTGAAATCAACAAGGCAATTAGGGAGGTTTTGAAGACTCAAAAATACAATCAACAGTACTCTGGAAATGACAATAGAATTCTTGGCCTGGCAGACTACAGCTGTAATATACATCCATAAGGAAATCTAAGATGATCTTAAAGTTAATATTCATCATTCTGAATTCCAGGATTCATTTTCAAACTGAGAAATGGATAGAGGGATGGGCAGTCTCTAGCAGGATCTCCATATAGTTTGGGAGAAATTTCTCCCTTTAAAAAAAAAAAAAAAAAAAAGATGGGAAAATAGGTTTTAGAGTCAGAGAGGCATGGATTATAATCCCAGCTGTGTAACAAAAACTGAGTGATTTGGAGAAAATCATTAACTCTCTCAGAGCTTGGTTCTCTCAGCTTGCAAATGAGGACAGTAATACCACCTTAAATTAAAATATGTAAGGCTCTGGCAAGACGTCTTTGCAAACCTTCATTTTCATTCCTCATCCCCTTTAGGGAACACGGTCCAGACTCATTGGTTTATATTTTTATAATGCCTGCAAAATTGCACACTTTCTAACCAGTTTAGTTCTCTCTTGACCAAAACACTTTAAGACACAAATGTTTCACATCTGTTTTGCTCCACTAAACAATATAAGCTCAACCCATCACCCTTCTTTTCTTGCCACCAACAGCCTCCCTGAACGTATTCATCATTCCACAAGAAGTCTCGCTTACAAATAAAGGCATTTCTTTCTAGGGCTGGGACAGGGCCATGGAATGCACTTCGGGTATAACAAAAGATGCTGAATGTGAACAAGAATGAACTCAGTCCTAACGCGGCAGGTCAGACAGAGCCGCTTTTGTGCCACACCACCCTCCTGCCCTGTCTTCCTTGCCCTTAACATATCACGATAAGGAACCTCGGTTGTGTTTTAAAAAGCATAATAATTACTTATACTTCTCTATGGATTCCAATAAACCAGTGATTTTTTTTTTTTTTCAAAAAGTCCATGAATAAAACAAACCCCGTCACCATTGGAAATGCATTTCCATGCTAGCGCGGATGCTTTTAAGACCATTTGCCGAGCGCTCCGCACCGTTTGACCAGTTCTGGGGCAGGGGGCACGCTCTAATTACTGATTGTGGAGTTTGGTATCTATAGCAACGGGCAGAATTGACAACAGGAAGCTTCACCCTCTGGGGCACCATCCGAAGTTTATAAAATCAACTTGAGGCCAAGGCTATAGTTAATCAGGAGGGCTTTCAGAGCATGAGTGCTCCGAGTCCACACTTAAGAGTCAAAGAAATTATTTAATAAGACAATCAGGGGCTCGAGAAGGCAGAGTTTATTTAGCTTGACTTTGCAGTGCCTCTTGTAGTAATTTATCCTAATGGTACCAATTCGCCCATGATTTGATACAGCAGGAGACCCAGGGTATCGGTTTAATCAAACCTCCATCGATGCTGCCTGTTTCTTAACTATTGTTGCTGTATATCAATCAGTTTCTCTTGATTCACTAATCGGATGGCATGGGGATATGAATTTTCCTGGGATTCAAGAAATCAGGTTGACATAATTCTTTATAATGTGCCTGCTTTTAAATGGCATTATTTCACCCCACTTCCATTATTTTATGTTCCTACCGCTGACAGGTAAAGGGTCCAGATTGCAGATGGCTGTGGGTGAGAAGGAAATACGGAAAAAGCCTGGAGCCTTGGGATCAAACTATTTTGATTGCTGGCTCTACTACTGCCTGTTAGATGAGACTCCTCTGGGTCTCCATGTCCTAAATCCTTACATAAGGACAAGAATCTACTCAGGCACAGAACTGTTACGAGGATGAATGAACTAGTGTATGAATGAGCCTAGATCAGTGTCTGGCAAGCAGGAAAAAGAATCTCAACAAACGACAGATTCACTCCCCAGCTGCCCTCCTTTCCATTCCCGAAGACGTGGGAGGTACGAATGCATCTGTATCATTTTTATAGGTAAGATGCTAAGCTCTACAATATTTTATGGGCCTGGCCACGCCCACATTGATAATCCTAGGAGGGCATCTAAACTTAGATCCTTATTCTCAGCTCTCCTGTCCCCACCGAGGACAGACTCAGGCAATTCCATCATGCCTTATTCATGTGGTGCTGGCCTGGCTGTTGAGCCCAGACCAGCGGTGTCCTTCCTCTCACTAGTGGGTACTCTGTTGCTTCCCTACTCAAAGTTACTTTCTTATACAGGATGCAGAGACCAGAAATTACAAGATCAGACCTTTTCCCCTTGAAAGGCAGCAACTTTAGAAAGGGGAGAAGGCCCATCCTCACATTGTGTTCACATTGTTCAAGACAGAAGGAAAAGGGCAACTTGGATCCGAAAGTTTCAGGCAATGACCATGTGGACAGCTAGGCCATGGCAAGGGTCCCATTGCTGCCTCAGAGGCCTAAAAGTTGAGGTGGCCATTGCAAGCCTGAGTACAACAGCTTTCAGCTGCCGCTTCTGTAAAATGGGCATGTGAAGATGTGTTTCATTGAGATCACTTCCCAAGCCAAAAATAGGCAAGGTATTCTGGTCCTTTTCCCTGCAAGGAGAACTAAATCTGGGTCTTTCACCATTCAGCTTAGCTGTACACATTTGACCTTAGTTATCCTAGCTTATGGTTTTTCCTGCGGGCAGATCCAACAACAAATTAAGGAATTAGTGTGAAACGAAAGAGAAGGGAAGAGGGAAGAAGTAGGGAATACGGAACGGAGGAAAGATGGAGAAAGAGAGAGGGGGAAAGAATGACAGGAAGGAAGGGAAAAAAGGGAAGGATAGAGAGAAGGAAGGAAGGGAAAAAAGGGAAGGATAGAGAGAAGGAAGTAAGGGAAGGAGAAAGGAAGGAAATAAAAAGAGAAGGAAGGAAATAGAAAAAGAAGAAAGAAAAAGGAAGAGATGCCGTGCTTGCCCACACCTTTTCCACACTCCTCTCCGTTCTTAATATTGGAAGATTTTGTGTGGCGTTTAGAAGCGCTATTGTTCCAATAACCAGGGTAAGGAGGTTAATGCCGCCTTAACAAGGGACTCGTTGCTTCCTCCCTCCCACCTCCTCCGTTTTCTTTTTTGGCTCAGCCTAAATTTCTAACACTACCTGATGAAACATAGTATACAGCTTTTAATTGTGCCCAGAGGCAGTACAACTTCATAGAGGTTTAGAAGCAAGTGGCGGGTGATTTGAGAAACAGCTGTGTTCCCGGCCCACGCGCTCCGAGGTCGAACAGCCCCGTCAGCACCTGTGCTCGCTGAGCACACACCCTCACACCCTACATGCGTGTGCACAGCTGGGACCCATCAGGGTTGTAAGGAATTAATACTCTTAACTTGGTATTTTATTGTACCTAGAGGAGCCTGACGCTATATTAAATCCACAGCACATAAGTAGGATTTTGTTCAGTCTTAGGGTTACTGGGGCTGGGGGCTGGGTGGGATATTAAAAACACACACACACAGACACAAACACACACACGACCTCTTTTCTGATGCTGAGAACGAATTGTTTTAATATCCCAATGTTTGGTTTATTTATTATTAGGGATGAGTGGCCACTTTTAAAGAGTAATGGACCTTATCTGGCCCTAACCTAGTTTTCCCAATTGATTCTATCTCAGACTCCCAGCAATTGTGGGAAGCCACCAGTTCGGATTCTTTTCTCTTCCCAAAGCCCAGCTTCCCTTGGCGCATGCCCCAAAACACACCTCCCACCTTTTGGACTCCATGTAGTCTTTGAAATCCTACTGCAAACTCTACCTCTCACCAGCACAGTCTCTTGTTATTCCACTGCAGGCCTCCAGAATCCCTGGAAATTCAAGTAGATGAGTGTCTATATACCCATTCCACAGCCCCGCAAACAGAGCTTCACAGAAACCACTGCCCGAGTCATGGGAAACCGACATCAGACCTTAGAATTCCGTCTACTACTTTGTCTCTAAGCCATGTTATATATTCTGTTGTAAACACAACGTGTAAAATTTTTTCCACAGCAGCTGGTATTGACTGCGACTACAGAGAAGATAGCTTGAGAGAGTTTTCACAAATGCTGGACTCAGGTAATTAGCAATGAACCTCAGTATCTGTGGTGGGCAGAAAAATGCCCCCTGCCCCAGAGGATACCCACGTCAAATCCCCGGAAACTATGACTCTATTTGGAAACAGCGTATACGCCGGTGTGAGTAAACATTTTTTCAGATAGGATAGTTCTGGATATTCCAAGTGGGTCCTAAATTTAAAGACAAGTATCCTACAGAAGAAACGCAGGGGACCAGGTGCGGTGACTCACGCCTGTAATCCCCGCAACTTGGGAGGCCAAGGCAGACGGATCACCTGAGGTCAGGAGTTTGAGACCAGCCTGGCCAACATGGTGAAACCTCATCTCTACTAAAAATACAAAAATTAGCCAGGCGTGGTGGCACATGGCTGTAATCCCAGCTACTCAGGAGGCTGCAGCAGGAGAACTGCTTAAGCCTGGGAGATAGAGGATGCAGTGAGCCAAGATTGTGCCACTGCACTCCAGCCGGAGCGACAGAGTGAGACTCTGTGTCAAAAACAACAAAAAAAGAAACACACAGGGAAATTTGAGACAGACAGAGGGGAAGTCCAAGTGACTATGGGGGCACAGATAGGAGTAATGTGGCCACCAGTTAAGGAATGCTTACCTGAAGCTGGGAGGGGCGAAGAACAAATTCTCCTCTAGCGTCCCCTGAAGCAGTGTCAATTTCGGACGTCTGGGCTCTCAAACTGTGAGCAAATATACCTGTGCTGTGTGAGTCACTCACTTTGCAGCTATTACAGCAGCCACAAAAAACTAGCACAGCGTCTTTTTGCTCTGGGCACCCTGTGAGATATATTTTGCTGCTAATGGGGGCTCTTGGCAGGAGGAGCACCTAAACTTCGGGTACTGTGGAAGTGCAGAAAGGGCCGTATTGCCTACTGTTACCCCATCTGTATCTACTTTTGAGGAAATGGTAGTTCAGGGCTGTAGGGCAATTGCACCTGATAGCAATAGCTTGAGAATACCCTGAGAATGACTCTGAAGGGTATTTGCACCTGAATGTCTGTTCCTAGCCCGGGAATCTGGGCGTGGCCAATCAGGAGATTCATTCCAAGTCTATGAGGAACAACTGAGCCCCCCGGCCTCACAGGCCTTGTGGAAAATCCAGTCCCTGCATTTTGGATTAAACAAAGGTTGCCAGGTGGAGGTCATCAAGGGGAGGGCGTTCAGTGAAAATGTTATATAACTGCACTCTTGCTGCAGGGAGATGCAGTTTCCTTGCCCAGCCCACGGCCACTGGGCTGTGTGGTTATGTTGTCCAACCACTGACACTGGACTGTAGGAAGGTGGAGTTTTGTCCAGTCCATGGCCCCCGAACTGTTTCTGTACATAAGGCGGTTCTTCTGACCAGCCCACTGCCACGAAACTCTCCTTTGTATGTAAACCCTTAATAAAACCCTGTGTCTCATTTGCTGGCTCTGGGTCTCTTCTCTGGCCTCTTGATCCTAGTGTCTTCCCTATGAAATTAACAGGGTCCAGTACAACAGCATCGTGGAGAAGCCAGCCACTGCCATCATGATTCAAACAAAACAGTTCTCAGAGAAGGGTACAGAGGGAGGTGAAAAGCACACTGCCCTCCAG
The DNA here is from genome assembly GCF_024542745.1 of Macaca thibetana thibetana. Lineage (NCBI taxonomy): Eukaryota > Metazoa > Chordata > Mammalia > Primates > Cercopithecidae > Macaca > Macaca thibetana. Next base: position 22,167,662 of record NC_065597.1, on the reverse strand, counting down.
GCCGGACAGTCCCGTTCTCATCCTGGCTGGACCATGTGCTATGCGTGTGTGCCTCTGGCAAATTAGTGAATCCATGCCTTAGTTACCTTGCTGGAAAAATGAGATTCTCAATGTAAAACCCACTTTGAAAAAACTGCAAAACATTATATGAATGTCACTCATTTACTTCATATTTATAAAGCACCTACGAAGCATCAGACTCATGTAACGCAGATGGCACTCTGATTTTGAGGGAGGACACAATCTCCAGTAGGTATTATTCCAACTTTCTCCAAAATACACTTTTTTGTAAATATCCACTTATCATCCATTAATATAATGAAATCTCTTTAGAAACGCTGCAATCCAAAATGCTGGGTTAATGTAGCCCATAAATTGAATTTCCGTTGCGTTTCTTTGGATTCTCCAAATTTGCCTCTTTCAACCCAACAGTAACACACCATTTGTTTGTTTATCATATTAGTAATTATTATTATTATTTTTTTTAATGAGCACTCAATACTGGTTAGAAGAAACTGGACTTCAATGCTGCTTCTGATCATTTCAATTGCTACAAACCTTTTGGAGAGCAATTTGGCAACATGTCGCACAAACCTTTAAAAAAATGTGCTCAACCTTTGACCTAGTAATTCCATTTCTGGGAATCTATCCTAAAGACATAATGGGAACTATAGAAAGTGCTTTATGCCCAGAGATGTTTATGAGAACACTCCTTCTGACAGCAAAAGTATTTAAAACCATATAAATGTCCAACAACACAGAAATGGGTAAATAAACAGCAATGCTTCCCCTCTGTGGCCTATCACAACCACTAAGAATTGCAGTTAAGAAGCATTTAGAACAACACGATGACATGTATAAAGATAGGGAAAAATAAGCCGTGTGCCAAATGGACGTAGGGCAGTGATCTCGATGTGGCACCAACACCACACAACACATGGTAAACAGACTGGAAGGCAGGCATGGGTTAATTGTGGTTGCCATGGGCCGCAGAATTATGAGTGATCTTCTTCCTTCTTTTTAAATATCTTTAAGATATTCTTCACTGAGCTGTATTATCGGCACACCTCATTTTATTGCATTTCCTTTTACTGCACTTTGCAAATACTGCGTTTTTTACAAATTGAAGGTTTGTGGCACATTTTCGTTAAGCAAGACTATCGGCACCACTTTTCCAATGGTCCCTGCTCACTTCATGTCTCTGCATCACATTTTGATTATTCTTACAATATTTTAAGCTTTTAAATTATTATTATCTCAGTTCTGGTGATCTGTGATCAGTGACCTTTGATGTCACCATTGTCATTGTTTGGGACACCACAAACTGCACCCCTATCAGATGGCAAACTTAATTGATAAACGTTGTATTTATGAATACAACAATGACTCCAGCAACCTGCTGTTTCCCTCTCCTTGGGCCTCCCTATTACCTGAGATACAACAATACTGAAATTAGGCAAACTTATAACCCTTCAATGGCTTTCCAGTGCCCAAGTGAAAGTCGGAGTTGCATGTCTCTCACGTTAAATCAAAAGCTAGAAGTGATTAAGCTTAGCGAGAAAGCCATGTTGAAAACTGAGATAGGCTGAAAGCCAGATCCCACGCCAAACAGCCAAGTTGTGAATGCACAGAAAAAGTTCTTGAAGGAAATTAAAAGTGCTATTCCAGTGAACACACAAAGGACAGAAACCAAAACAGCGTTTATCACCCATATGAAGAATGTCTGAGGGGTTTGGATGCAGGATCAAACCAGCCACAACATTCCCTGAAGCCAAAGTCTAATCCAGAGCAAGGCCCTCACTCTCTATAATTGTACGAAGGCTGAGCGGGGTGAGGAAGCTGCAGAAGAAAACTTGGAAGCTAGTAGAGGTCGGTTCATGAGGTTTAGGGAAGAAAGCCATCTCCAGAACATTGAAGTGCAAGATGAAGCAACAAATGCTGATGCAAAAGCTGCAGCAAGTTTTCCAGAAGATCTAACTAAGATCACTCAGATCCTAGCTAAGATCACTGAGGTGGTTACACTAAACAACAGATTTTCAATGTAGACAAAACAGCTTTCTGCTGGAAGAAGATGCTGTCTAGGACTTTGAGAGCTAGGGAGGAGAAGGCAATGCCTGACTTCAAAGCTTCGAAGCACAGGCTGACTCTCTTCTCTGCCAGTGATTTCAAGTTGAAGTCAAGCTCATTTACCATTTCCAAAATCCTAGGGTCCTTAAGAATTATGCTAAATCTACGCTGCCTGTGCTCTATAAATGGAATAACAAAGCCTAGATGATACCACATCTATTTATGGCATGATCTATTGAATAATTTATGCCCACTGTTGAGATCTGCTATTGGGAAAAAATTTATATTCCTTTACAAATATTCTGCTTGGCCCAGTGTGATGGCTCACACCTGTAATTGTGGCACTTTGGGAGGCCAAGGTGGGCAGATCGATTCACCAGGAGTTCAAGACCAGCCTGGGCAACATGGTGAACTCATGTCTCTACTAAAAATACAAAAATGGCCCAGCCTAGTCGCATGTGCCCATAGTCCCAGCTACTTGGGAGGCTGGAGTAAGAGAATAATTTGAGCTGCAATCACGCCACTGCATTCTAGCCTGGGTGACAAAGCAGACTTTGTCTCAAAAAATAAAAAATAAAAAATAAAAAAAAATATTCCACTTGTTGACAATGTACCTAGTCACCAAAGAGCTCTGATGGACATGTACAAGGAGAGTAATGTTGTTTCCATGCCTGCTAATACAACACCCAGTCTGCAGCCTATGTATCAAAAAGTAATTTCAACTATCAAGTATTATTATTTATGAAATACATTTTATAAACCTACAGGTGCCATAGAATGGGCAAAGTAAGTTGAAAATCTTCTAGAAAGCATTCAGCATTCTAGATGCCATTAAGAACATTCATGATTCATGGGAAAGGATCAAAAATTCATCTAACAAGAGTATGGAAGAAGTTTATTCCACCTTCTTGGATGACTTTCAGGGGTTCAAGACTTAGTGGAGGAAGCAAGTCTTGAGCCTCTTCAAGACTCATATGTGGAGGAAATGGCAAGAGAACTCGCGTTAGAAGTGGAGCCTGATGATGTGACTGAATGGCTGCAATCTCATGAAAAATACTGAAAGGATGAGGAGTTGCTTCTTAGGGATGAGCAAAGAAAGTGATTTCTTGCAATGGAAGTTGCTCTTTTTGAAGGCGAACATTGAACAATGTCATGAACAATGTCATGAACGTTGCTGAAATGACAACAGAGGATTTAGAATATTCTATAAACTTAATTGATAAAGCAGTGGTGAGCTTGAGAGAACATTCCACTTTTGAGATGAATTCCGCTGTGAGTAAAATGATGTCAAACAGCAGTGCATGTTACAGAGCATCCTTTTGTAAAAGGAAGAGTCAATCCATGCAGCAAGCTTTATTCTGGTCTTATTTTAAGAAATTGCCACAGCCACCCCAACCTGCAACAACCGCCAACCTGATCCATCAGCAGCCATCAACGTCAAGGCAAGACCCTCCACCAGCAAAACGATGACAACTTGCTGAAGGCTCAGATGATCATTTGCATTTTTTAGCCATGAAACATTTTAAAATTAAGGTATGTACATTGTTTTCTTAGAATGCTATTGCACACTTAACAGTCCATTATATTGTGTAAACAACTTTTATATGCACTGGGAAACTCCAAAGTTCATGTGACTTGCCTTATTGAGATATTTGCTTTATTGTGGTCTGGAACAGAATCTGGAATATCTCTGAGGTATGCCTGTACTTTTAAATAGAGAAAAATTCATTAAAAAATAAGAGACTCCTCATTCTAACACATCCAAATTGGGTGGAGAAAGCTGGTGTATATGCTGTTTCCTTCATGACTTTTAGTATTTGTATCCCGTGAAGTGTTTTTCTTATAACTTGAAACTTCTATGCCCAGGTCGGTCCTATCATTGTTTTTCTCTCTTATTTAAAAGTGCAACCAGTACGGGGGCTGGAAGAGGCCCCGTGCAGCTCATCACCAGCCCAGAAAATATTCTCCATGCATATACTCTCATATCACTTAGATCTTTCTTTGTGAGAAGAACTGGGCGTTTTCTGAATTACTGGCTTGTTTTGGGTTTAGAGATATTGTAAATTACGTAACTGATGGTTTCTCCCAGTTTGTAGCAGCTGCTAAAAGGCTCAGAGACAAATCTGTGGCTGGCTTATAACAAGATCACCTGCGCATTTTGGGTCCTCACTTCACTCTGGGCTTCCTGTTCACTTCCATACCCTGGGTTCCTTTCCTACTTACTGATCACTCTGCACCAAATAAGTCCTGATGTGCTGTTTCAAATTCTTATTGGAATGAGATGAAGTATACATTTAAAATTTATTTTTCACATGTGAGACAGGCTACAGGCACCGCTATGAGCTGTGCTTCCATTGACTGTTAGAGACAATTCCAGCCAAGTAAAGGGCAAATCAAATCAAGCAACCCCATGTGAATCCATAATACAACAACCGTACTGACTACTAAGAACATGGGGAACACAAAGGAGTTAAATCCATGTGGCAGCACAGGGTGGGAGCCGAGAGCATTGAGAGACCTAGTGCCTTCCCGCACTGGAGGCACAAGAGGTCATCAGAGCAGGCAGGAACTTGCACTTGGCTTTGCTGGGAAAGCAGATACTGTGCTTATTGCAATGTTCCTGTGGGCGAGCTAATTGTGTAACTGCCCTTGAGATGTATAGAATTTAGTCTGCAGCCCTGGCTCCTCCCTCTGTGTCATCACTGATGGGCCGGGAAACATGAACAACATCTACATCCATTAAAGGCAGCAGCAGGCCACCCCTGTCACCCGCGGTCCCTTCATGAGTGATCTGGCAGCTGTGCTCCTGCTCAGGGCAGCTGGTTTACTTGGCTAAAGGGCGTATCTTTAGCTCCCCTTGGTTTCTTCAGAGGGTATGCTGTGTTCCTTTCCTAGGGCTGCCATAACAAAGTACCACAAACTAAGTGGCTTGAAACAATAAAAGTTTATTCTCTCTTTATTCAGGAGCCCAAAGAGTCTGAATTCAAGGTGTCCCCAGCGCTGCGCTCCCTCCAAAGGCTCTAGGGGAGAACACATCCTTGCCACTTCCATCTCGTGATGGGGGACTGCAATGCTTGCTCTTCCCTGGCTTATGGCAGCATCACTCCAGTATCTGCCTCCATCTTCACAGGGCCTTCTGTTTGTGTGTGTGCACACGTGTGTGCATGTAGGTATGTGCGTACATGTAGATATGTGTGTGCACACACATGTCTGTGTCTCTCCAAATCTCCCTCTCCTGTCTCTTATAAAGTCGCCAGTCATTGGATTTAGGATCCATCTTAATCCAGCCAGATCTCACATTAATTTGATGACATCTGCAAAGACTCCAAATGAGGTTGCATTCACAGGTAACAGGGGATGGGACTTCAACATATCTTTTGGGGGGATGCAATTCAACCCACAATATTTGCACTTAACAAGCAGCAATTAAGAGCATGGACTCTGTAGTCATCTGGGTTCAAATCCTGGCTCTAACCCTTACTAGCGAATGACTTAACTTCTTCCACACTTCCTTCCTCATTTGGAAGGCCAGCTCCTGGGGTTGTCAGGAAGTCAAACAGGATCATGTGCTGTGCGAGCACGTCGCCAGACATAGACATGGTTTGTCAAGAACACGTTGTGGCTGGGCCTTAGGACTGCCACTCAGCCCTGCCACTCTGATTCAAACATTTCTTCCACACACTGAGAGACCCTGGTTCAAGATTACAGACAGCAAATTGTTATGAAGGTGGTCTAGCTCTTCATATATGGTGTTTAATGTGCACTTTGCCTGGAAATCTCTCCTTTGCCCTCCTTAACCCTCTTCCCCTCCTCAAGTGAAAAGTTGGCTCCATCCGAGCCTTCAGGACTTGCCTTAATTGACATCTATGCTCCAAGATTTTCCAGGTCACCCTGCTGAGAGCAGTTTAGGGCAACTTACAGTCAGCCCTTCCTTCTCCAGGCAACTGCTATGCTGCGGACCTTCTTTGGTGACAGGGATTGCTCAATCCACCCAAGGGTAAGCCTAAGGTTGCCCTATAAAATATAGGATACTCTGTTTAATTTGAATTAACATATATGATGAATAATTGTATTAGCATGTCCCTAATATTGCAAATATTGTACCAAGGTGTGGGCCAGAAGTGCCTGGATGTGAATGTCCTGAGAGCAGTCCTCAACCAACGACAGATGAGGATCTGGTGGGTAAGTACTCCAGTTTCTTTGCCCCCTGATGGGCCATAACTCAGAGGTGGCATGTTCCACATGGTCTCTCCAAGTTTCCCACGTGAATTCTTCACCCCCTGTCCATGGCAGTACCTGTTCCCTAATGCACCCTGGGATGGCTTGCTTCCCCTTCCCTTTCTCCACTTCCTGAGAAAATGCCTCTGCTCTCCCACCACTGTTCTCCACACTGAGCTTGTATATTTCCCTCAAAACGCTCATCGCAATGAGTAATTACACACACATATGTTTTTCTGATTGCTTAGTCTCTCTGTTCCACCAGACTGAGTACTAGTACTATGACTGTGTCATTCACCATTGTTCTTCAGCACCTAGCACTGGGCTGGCACTCAACAAGAACTTGCTAGATCATGCAGATGAGCAAGAAAATGAACAAAACCACAGCCATCTATGCCAGCAGAGAGCAAAAGTGGTTTTCAGCTGTGCTGAGCTGCGCTGGACAGAGGCTAGACTGTCCAGACTTGAGTTTGGGTCTCACTCGGCTCACTTCAGAATCTGACCTTGGACGGTCTCCTGAGCTGTCTTCACCTCAGTTTCCTCATCTGTAAAACGAGGCGGTGAAACTAGATGATTTCTCTCCTGTCTTCCGGCTCTAAAATTCTACGACTCTATATTCTAGGCAATAAACTTTACGACTATGAATAAATTAATGAAAATGAATATTTAAATGATGTGCAAACATTCACGCGAGTGCTTTCTTAGTCTTTTATGCAGTGGGAGAGTGAGAAATAAAACCAAGAAGAAAAGATCGGAAATACCTGCATCGGTGGAAAGCTGGTGTCTTGCTCCCGTTTGCTGGGGATGTTGGTGTAAGAAGAGTGTTTGTTAAAGAACTCCCAGGGTGGGGGAAGGAGAAGGGTCAAAAGGAACACAGGCATCTGGGGAAGCTGGAAGCCCCCATATGGATGGATATTCCTGGCAACAGTTCTTGGTCCAGGGTATCAGCAAAGGAAATTATGTTCCCCATCTCTCTGGCTCTTTGGGTCTGTCATGAGCCTCAAAAACCTTCAGAATAAAGGTTTGGTGACTTGGCATCTGAGTGCTTCATGTACTTATTAGGATGATCTGTTGCCTGTCCATCAGGTGGAAAGTCCTTTTTTGGGTCAGTAGACACAAACCAAGAGTCTGTTTGGCATGTATAATACTTAAGAAAAATGAAGAATGAATTATTTAAAGATGAGACCCCCTAGCTTCTCATGTTGGTAGGAGGAGCAAACTGGGAAGGAGGGAGAGAGAGAAGATTCTCAGACTGAGCCTGTCCTGTGTCCACTCCTGGGGATAAGGCAAGTCTGGACACTGGGGTGTGGCTGGGGAGTTTGTTGGGATATTCACCAAAAAGAATGGAGTTTGGGGATGGTGCCTAGCAGGGTCCTATGAGACAACTCATCATCAAGAAGGAGACAGGCCTGATCTTGACCTAGTAGCAAAGCTTGAGTTTATTATCCTCAAAGCTTGAGGACTGGAATTCAGGATGGAGGCTGTTACATAAATTTGTCCCCTGCCAGGCCCAGTGGACACACATCTGGGCTCACGGGATGGTGTGGTCTATAAATCATAATCGATTGTTCTTTGGATGAAATTCTAATATGATGAGCCTAAATACTTGTGTCACTGTGACCTCCTGATCTTTTTCTATCCTCTGCCTAGACATTACCCATGCTGATTTGCCTCCAGAATTACCTACTGCTCTTTTTATAAGACTTTTTGGTCTCTTGACAATTGCAGCTCTTTTTCATTTTTATTTTTTAACTTTCTGGCTTTTATTCCCCCATCGTACTCTTCCAAAAGAGTACATTTAAAAAATGAAACCATGATAACCATTCATTATGAATTTAAAATAATTAGGACACTTGAATTCTTGTTTTCAATTATGTCTACATTTTCATTCCTAAACAATACAGAAAATAGTGTCTCCAACCCAGTAAATGATTAGGCAAAAGACCCCAGAAAAAGGAACTGCTGCAAAGCCAGAAGTCCTGTGAACACGCTGGTTTGATTTTCTACTGTTTTCAAAAACAAAAATTAAACACGACAGAGAAACAATGAGAAAAAGGAATCTTCAGATACAGTGTCACCTCTGTCCCAGGTCTCAGTGCCTGAACTGCTTATAAATCATGAGCCCTTGTTCATATCATAAAGATGCATGAACGAGAGATATGTACTCCTCCCCTCTAACTTTGTGGAATATTTACATGACTTGGCATTTTTATTCCCTGCCATTTAGCCTTGGGATACCCTCCTTGAATGAAAGCATCTGTGACTCTCTGTGGGTGTTAAGGGTACAAATGATCTCTGCTGGTCAATTTCATCTACAAATACTTGCTGAGAACCTATTATGTGCAAGGGTGGGAACAGAAGGGGGAAAATATGCCATTTCTTGATCACGAAGAAAAATTCAGGCCTTGTGCCAGGCATGTCTCGATATCTTATTTCTCAAAACAGTCCCCAAAGACCAACAACAGTGTTCTCATTTTAATGATGAGAAAACTCACAAAAGTCAGCTAACTTGCCCAACACCCAGCTGATAAAAGGCAGAGCTGGGATTCAAACTGGGGACTGGCAGACTCCAGAAACTCCTGTTCCAGCCTCCATCCCGAAGCAAAACATCCCATATTTCTTCTTCAGAATTATTGAAAGTGGCTCTTCATTTTCCTACCTACCAGAGAACTGAACATGAGTCTAACAGCAATGAAAAGAAAAGCAGCCAAGAGAGACAGAATGGAGATGGAGTGTGTGTTGGGGGTGGAGGGAAATGACAGCTTCTCTTCCTTCACACAGGGACAAGAATGACTTGAGGTACAAACTATTAACTCTCTTTATTAGTCAGAATTGGGTCAGATATTCTAGCAGAGAGAACAGCATGTTCTCTGCTCCAGCTGTTATCTGAGCTACACAGCTGGGGGCAGGACTCCAACTTGCTCCTTGGGCTCAGAGCTCAAGGTTTCTACAGCTCTCGAAGCTACATTTGATGGCGTCTCCCAGCTGGAATGATGGGGGGAGGTTGGCGGGGGCATGGTGGGAAGAAAAAAGTAAGAGAAGAGGTGGAGGGGTAGTAGGAGGGGCATTCTCATTTCTAGTGATGCAACCAATTATCACATTAGTCAAACCTACACTTGCCTCGTGGTTGCCAATCAGTGAAAGTTTTCTGACAGATGTTCTTGGGTGAGAAGAATTATTTGAAAGAGAGCCCCCAAACAGCCATAGGAGTTGCTGATTAAATGGGGATCCTGGGTGCAATGAGGTTGCTATGCTCAAGTCTGAAAGCCCGATAATGGGATCACCCCCTGCTCAATATCTACCAGGCTAGCTATAAATTGAGATTTCCCAAAGCCCTTGCGACGTAACGGGCTGGACTCTTGCTTTGGAGGGTCGGCACTTTAATTTCCATGCAATTGACATTTTAAGCTCACACACTGCTCCAAAGTTTCTGTTTCTAAACAACCCCAACATGCACAATGCCGAAGCTTGTACTGCAGTAACATGCATGCTTGGGAAACCTCTGCTTCTGCCCAGGTATCATTGAGCCAGCCTCAAACGCAGTAGAGAGAAAATGACTCTGATTGCTTCCTAGTTATCTGATGCGATAGCTCCCAAATTCTAGATTCTTGGTGAAAAAGCGAGGAGTTGTTCTATGAATTTCATAATTTAGAGATAAATAATGAACACCAAACTTGGAACAAAATACACCAGTGTTCATTTTATTTAATATTCTCCATTGGTGGAAATAAATTAAAAATGAACAAGGCTTGTTTATGCCTGCCTTACATTGCTCTCCACTTTTGAATAGCAACTGCATATTAATTTGCCAAGATCCCATAAATTATAATTAGCCCGGAGGATTAACAACATAAATCCTTGAATTTAAAACCAACCTGCCCGGTTCTCTCTTCCCTATGCCCTAAAGTAAAAAAGAGCCATAAAACCTATCACCGCTATTTGATCCATTAAACTCCGGAGACATTCTTATTTCAGCTTAGCTAGTGGAGGTAGTCTTTGTTAAATCTTTTTAAAGTTACAGTAGCTCGATAGAAACTGGGGGTCTGGGAGACAAGGATCTGTGTCAACTCCCAGCCACAGTGCACATTACCCAGATGCGGATTAGGAGGACAGTGGTAAGAGGGACAAAGGAGTACGTTTCGGCTTGGTACAGTTGACACAGAGTCCTGGAACTGGCCTGAGATGAAAAGTACCCCCTGCCTCTATATCGTTCCCATTTATTGTCAAGAGCTCCGGAGTACCTGGGAGAGGAACCCAGGACACACACACGTGCTCACGGGCACAAAGACAACACACACACACAGGTTATGATCTGAGCTTGCATCTGCCAAGCTCATGCCAGGCTGATGGGGCGATGAAGGATAATGTTGCTCAGATGACCAAGTATTTCACACAAGACTATGGAGGTTAAAAAAACACAAACTTTTTTTTTTTTTTTTTTGAGACAAGGTCTTGCTGTGTCACATATACTGGAGTGAAGGGGCATGATCACGGCTCACTGCAGCCTCGACCTCCAGGACTCAAGCAGTCCTCAGGCCTCAGCCTCCCAGTTGGGCTAGGATTACAGGCACATGCCACTACACCTAACTAATTTTTATTTTTTGTGGAGGTGGAGTCTCACTATGTTGCCTGGGCTGTTCTCAAACTTCTGGGCTCAAGCAATCCTCCTGCCTCGGCCTCTCAAAGTGCTAGGATTACAGGCTTGAGCTACCTTGCCCAAATAACTATGGCAAATTTTAAAGCATTGTTTTTCCTGATGATGAAAACAGCCAATCACCCTTAAGTATGAATGGCATATGAAGTGCCCAGATGGTGGTTCCTCCAGGACTGCACAGCTCAGCCTGGACAATCCCTCCATCTGCAAACATACCTGCACCTTGCGATCATGCGCTCCCACACATTTTTCTCCCCTTTGAGTTTACCTCTTCCCTGGAGGGGTGGTCAGGTGGACACCAGAAAAACACATGGATGTGCAGTTAGCCATCCTTAATATGTGGCTCAGCTGCTTAGAAACAAGAGCTCTGGGTATACTCTGATGTGTGTATCAAGAAGGCATTGCAGGACCCCGCTGATGCTTTTGCAGAGACTATAGTCTTCCTTGTAAGAGGGTCTAGTCAAAGCCAGAATTATGGAGCTAAAATCCATTTAACACTTAGACAGTGGGCTTCCTTGCCACCAACATAGTACCTATTTTATTTATTTAGGTTGTCCCCCCTTATTATAAACCAGTAAATGTTCATTGTAGAAAATCCTGATAACAGGTAAGACAATCAAAGACAAAATGTAAATGTCAGCATGCAGGTCTCATTTCTCACAGACATTTTGTAATACATATGCTGAATAGGAATAAATATATTCTACACTCAACCTGACTCTTTTCACTTAATTTTATTCCATGACAACTTTACTATGCCCCTAACCATTTTCCAAAATCCCCAGTTATGACACTTCATCCTACAACTCTAGTAGCATCTCTTGTCACTAATTTCGAATTATTAGACATTATGGCTATTCTAATTTTTGATTATAAGTTTGTGATCATCACCTAATACACAAACTTTCATGTAGTACCTAATGATTTCCTTGGGAGAAATGTATAAATCTAGAATTTCTGGGGGAAGGATGTGAACATTTTCAAGAACAACTTCATTTTTAAATGTGACCTGAAAATGTGCATGCCGCCTATTACAAAGGGTGAGGTTGGGGCTTCAGTGGAAATCTGCAGACTGTGATCTGCCCCCAGCAAAGAAAAATCAGGCTGGTAAGTCAGGCTGGTCCTTGGGCTATCCAAAAGATAACAAGTGAAAAGGCAGTCATTCCACACTGTGCTTGGGCAGTACGCCCAGTAGACCCTGAGTAGATTTCTTTTCTTTGTTATTGAAATAACTGGGGAAAACAGAACAGCAAGCATGAGAACAAAAATAACAAATAAAAAGTCATTTTGGGCTGGACGCGGTGACTCATGCCTGTCATCCCAGCACTTCGGGAGGCTGAGAAGGGCGGATCACTTGAGCTCAGGAGTTGAAGACCAACCTGGGAAACATAGTAAGATTCTGCCTCTACAAAAAGTTAAAGACCAGGCATGGTGGCCCAAGCGTGTAATCACAGCACTTTGGGAGGCCAAAGTGGGTGGATCACCTGAGGTCAGAAGTTCGAGACCAGCCTGGCCAACATGGTGAAACCCTAACTCTACTAAAGATACAAAAATTAGTGGGGCATGGTTGGGGGGTGCCTAGAATCCTAGCTACTCAAGAGGCTGAGGCAGGAGAATCACTTGAACCCAGGGGGCAGATGTTGCAGTGAGCAGAGATGGTGCTACTTCACTGTAGCCTGGGCAAAAGAGCAAGACTCCATCTCAAAAAAAAGAAAAAAAAGTTAAAAAAAAATTATCTGGGTATGGTGGCACACAACCTGTAGTCTCAGTTACTCGGAGGCTGAGGCTGGAGAGTCACTTGAGGCAGGAGAGTTGCTTGAGCCCAGGAATTTGAGGTCACAGTGGAGCTATGATCATGACACTGCATTCCAACCTGGGTGACAGAACCAGACCATGTCCCCAAAAAAAAAAAATTATTTTAAGAAAGAGTCATTTTAGGGTCATGAAGTTCTTGAAAATCTGACAGGTATACTTTCCCCAAATACGCACTCATACTCCAAATTTTGCATATTTTATTTCAGGGACCGTAAAGTTTCCCCAGATTCATCCCAGAATCCCTCAATCTTGATTAAGTCAGTAGCATTTAGAGGTAAGAGGAATTATGCCATGAAAAGTTAGTGAGTGTGAACACAAACTTCTGAATTCCAAAGATTCTTTCGCCTGAACTGAGTGAGCACAGGTGCAAGTTTTGAGGTCTCGGGTCAAAAATTCAAAACGTGTTCCCCTAGGAAGTTTGACAAGGGATGAAGAAGTTTATTTAAGGCAGTGGGCATCAAACTTTAGCAGGCACTGAAGTCGCTTGGATGGCTTGCTGAAATATAGATGGCTGGGCCCTGCCCCCAGATGCAGTAGGTCTGGGGAAGTGGCCTAAGAATTTCCATTTCTAACAAATTCCCACGTGATTCTGATGCTGCTGATCCAGGAACCTGGCTTTGAACTTCTTACTGAAAACCATATAATGGGATACTATGGAATCACTGAAAATGATGTAAAATAATATTTACTGGCATAGAAATATTCCTGGCCCAGTGCAGTGTCTCATGCCTATAATCCCAGCACTTCAGGAGGCCAAGAAGGGCAGTTTGCTTGAGTCCAGGAGTTCAAGACCAGCTTGAATAACATGGTGAAACCCCGTTTCTAATAAAAATACAAACAAAAAAAAATTTAACTGGGTGTGGTGGTGCCTGCCTGTAGTCTCAGGTACTTAGGAGGATGAGGTGGGAGGACTGCTGGCACCCAGGAGGTGGAGGTTACGGTGAGCCAAGATTGCACTACTGCACTCCAGCCTGAGTGACAGAGTGAGACCCTGTCTCAAAAAGAAAAAAACAACAACAACAAAAGACATTCACAGTATTCTATAAACAAAAGAAAGCAAATTATATAGGATTGTATATAACATAATTGTTTCTATGACTTTTTTTATAAAAGCAAAAATAGCTATATATGCATTTCTAGAAATATCTAAATATACAGATTTAAATACAGATATTGATATGGGTATAGGTACAGATAGAAATGTAGATATTGGTTTAGGTATGGATGTGGGTTTAGATATGGATGTGGGTTTAGATATGGACACGGATAAGGGAAGGTGTATAGATATGGGTATGAATACGTGCATGGGTATGAATACGGAGTTGGTGTCCTTTTCTCTGAGTTTTGAGATGATGACTGTTCTGCTTTTGTTATTTTCGCTCATCTATATTTTCTACCCTTTCTACACCGAGCAGACATTGTTTTCATCATCATAAAATAAAAACGTTCCTTTGAATGATTCAAAACAATAGCAGACTGCTGTTACTGAGGACTCTTTAGTAACTGTCACCACTGAGGGGGTGTTTGTTCTGTTCCTGTTCATAGGTCATTGAGAGGCATCGGGGCTACAGGACCCACCCAAAGACCCCCAGCAGGTGAGAGGCTGCGTCCTTGTGCTGATTCCAGTCTGTCATGCCACATTTTCCACTTTTGTGAACTGAAAACTCTAGACCCAAACCCCGTGCTGACCGGAAACTGCCTTCCAGTATCATGAGGAAATTGGGGCGGTAGACAGGTGCACCCTCCCCCCGACCCCTAACGACCTGCTTTGCTCCTGAGTAATTAGCCAGCCCCAGTGTCTCTGATGGGGCCTTCTCTGTCCTCTGTCTGTCGAGGTTTAGACAGCTTTGGTCAAGTGGGGATTGCAAGTACATGCAGTATTTGAACGTCCTGAAATCTCTTAATGAATTCCCAGCATGCATTCTTGGCATTTTTTCTGTAGGTCCCCAAATGACTCTCTGAAAAGGACTCATGCTGGGGCCCAGCAATGGTGTTCACTGATCAACAGAGGAATGGGGATTACAAATCATGACCTGCATTTTTAAATGCAAGTAGACACAGAAGTACATGGCGACATACATATGTGCATCGATCTGCCTCAGCACTTACATTCGTGTGTATTTGTGTATCAACATGTAACTGTATATAATTTGATGTCAAGTTGTCAACTAACATTTCTTGGCAATTACTGATCTATCCTTTCTATATGTTTGGCATTAAAATATTATTTGTTTTACAAATATGATAGATGGACGAATGGATAAATATACGATAAAGCCATTATAGCAAAATGTTAATGGTAGTTCGCTGTAAAATTCTTTCAACTTTGATGTATGCTTATGAGTTTCCATTTTAATTTTGAGGGAAAATGATGTGTCTTATGAAATAACAGTAATAGCAGATGATAACTGATGTTTTACCAAAACATTCTTAATGTCTTTACAGACCAAAATAAGACACAGGCAACACTATGTTACCACGTGTTTTTTCAGTGTTAGGATATTTCAAGGTTTGAAAACCACTGCATTAAAGTAGTTCCCTATTTGTGGGCTTGTGAATCTTTTTGATTCTAGCTTTACAGCCTCCCACGGCTGAAACAGAAAAATTGTTGATTATCTTAGGCAAGGTCCTTAGTAAGTACCCCCACCCCCCAGCCACCAAATAAAAGGGCACCACCACATGGCTGTGCCTACCTTTGCTCAGGCTTGGTCACTGACTACAGTACATAAATCTCCCCTTTCCTGGACTTCTCTCTTGAAATTTCACACATCATTTTCAATTAAGGAGCTCTTTGCCTGAAGGACAGAGCCAACTGGTTTGTCCTACAGAGTGTATCTACAGGCAGATGTGTAGAAACGTGCGTGATGGCATAAGATGCCTTTGCTTGGGGAGGGAGCTCAGTTTGCAGCTCTCCTTACCATCCTTGAGGACTCAGAAACTGAATGGACTTAATTGTTTAAGTAACATATCTAAGATTAATAATAATGTTTAAAACCCTTTATAAATAGCTAATATGCATGGACTGGATAGGTCATTTTATATGTTACTGGATTTGTTAAGATCTTAAAAATTAACTCCGTTAGCAAAGTCAAACTACAGATTGAATCAGATAGTATGGAATAAACTGGAGCCGCCGATCACCCTTTTCTCTGTGTTCCATAATGAAACGGGTGTTCACCAGTTAAGGGTTCCCAGTAGGGGCCTCAGGAACAGGGGAAGAGGCACAAAATCCAAGGGAGGAGTGAATCCCTGTGGTGGTCCTGGAGCCTGTAAACATTTCCCACTAATGCGTTTGCTTTGTGATACTCTAAGCATTTTTCCTTACTGAGGATTTCAGCTGCTGGATTCCCCTAAAGGTACTTTAATACCTGTGCTGGGAGGAGAACAGTCACTTCATACAGAAATTAAATACATAAATTAATAGATGCCTCTTCAGAAAACCTTTCAAACAGGGAGTCCAGCTGCTTCGGCAACATTGCAGTCAATAGGTCAAGGCCTTGGCTAATGGCTAGGGAGAGGCAGAGGAGGGATGAAAATGGGCAGAGAGACTCAGCAGAGATCAACAATTATGCCCAGAGACTTAACCATGTAGGTGAATATTTGCCTCTGCCAGAGGGTTATGCTGAGAACTCGCCTAAAGCAAGAAGCAAATGGAAGCAAGGAGGCAGAGAAGAGGGAGGAAGATGATGAGCAGAAAGGAGAAAAGGAGGAGGAGAAGAAGGAAGAAGAAAAGGAAGATGAGGAAGAGGAACAGGCCAGAGAGGAGTAGCTGCCAGCCAGGGATGCATGTTCCTGCCCAAGTACACAGGACATTCTACCCTTCACCTGTCCTCTTCAAAGACCAGAAAAGAATGTCACTCTCCAGTTCCCCCTTTCACAGGAGTGAGCTAGAAAGGGTCTTTAGATGTCTGATGAAACAAATAAAATTTAAACGTATACCCTTTAGCTTCAGAACCTCCGAGATACTAGGATTGTGTCCAAAACACTTGAAATCTTTATGGAGTGGCCATTATATGCCTGGCTCTCTCCTAGGTAGGCACGGCATATATGTTTCTTGTTTAATGAGATCATTTTTAAACTCTTAGCAACTCTTCTACCCATTTGCTATGTATTGAGCTACAAAGTATGACTTCCTTCAAAGAAGGGTTTCAGCAACTTTTAACAATCTTGAAAAGCATGACGTTCGGTAAATGCGACAGAGAGCAGGCATTCTCTCACATTTCGAATCCCCAGTGGCTGCTAGCAGTGTATCTAGCACACACCAGCTCAATAATATTCCATACATTCATAAAAGTTTTCCAATGGAAGGAGATGTTGCATGCAGATAAATACCCTCCTAGTTTGCCCATTTAACGGATGAGGTAGCTGAGTCCTAGAGTCAAACACCTCTTGTCCATAGTCACAAGACGCTGACTAAATACCTGAACTAAGCAGCCAGCAGGCTTTTAATTTTATGCTTATAGGCAAATTATCTTTCAGAAGAAATTGAGAAGAGACATTCAGGTGGCATTTCTCACTGATTCCTCAAAAAATGTAAGCACTCCAGTACACTGTTTTGCTTCCTGCCTCAGCCCCGCCACCAGCCCCCATCATCCCTGACCCTCCCCACATCCCTGCTCTCCCCACACCCCTGCCTTCCCACACCCCCACCCTCCCCACACCCCTGCCTTCCCCCACCACCTTTGGTCTTCATCTGCTGGGAGGAGGAAGATGGTGCAGCCTGAGTTAAGTATCAACTTCAGGTAACTCCTCCAGAATTGTTTAGCTTGGATCTCTGGGATCTCACAACTCCCTGAGTGTTTCATGCATGAAAGCCTTCCGTTCTCTCCAAAATGCTGTACTTCTTGAAAACCACAGCCATCAAACATGTTTCTCTTATGTACCTCCTACCTCTAGAAAAAACTATGTGGAAAGTAGATGTGAAAGCAGGAATTATTAATCTTCTTTTTTTCAGGGTAGGTAATACGGAGAAAGAGAGAGAGGATGAGAAATGATCCCAGGTAATTCCCTTTGGAAAGTTTCTGTCTGTTGCATTTTCTGGAAAGCATGGCATGTTCTGTGGACATGTATTTCAGAACAATACTTCCTGCATTGGTTTGAATGAAAAGATTCACCAGGGATCCTAGATAGGAAGCAAATTCCCAGGCTCCACTGTAGATCCACTTAAACTCATTCCCTCAGGCTGGGATATGGGAGTACAGAGTCGGCGTTTTTGAAAGAATCTCCCCCAAACGATCGTTGTCGTAAAGTAATTTTGGGGAATTTACCCAATTTTAATCTATTTGTAAATTTGGGGAATTTACCAAATTCCATCTTACCTGACATGCTAAATCTTTCTATAACCTGGGAACGATCTTGTGTTAGTGGAGAGACCAGCAGAGTTGTTGGATTAAGAAGGATGGGTAAACAGAATCAAGCTCATATCAAAACATTCCACTGTCATACGAGCTGCGAATACGTTTGAATAAAAACCTTTCTGAAATGTCTCCAGAGATCTCTCTTTGCATGGGGTCCTTTCAAATGAGGCCAATTTCTGGAGACTTTTCTCCATTTGTCTTTCCTGTACAGAATGCAAAATAAAGGACACCATTTCCGAGCGGCCGTTTTGGAAGGTTAGCTTCTGTAAATGGTCTTTGCTGAACTCTTGTCCTGGGTCCTGGGTCCTGGGTTCCCTCACTCTCATTCCTCCCTTTACACCCCTCCTTCCCACCACAAGACCTTTCTACAGGTGCCAAGTTTACCAAAGACATTATGCCTAACCCCTATGGAGAAAACCCGTTGGGTGCAGCATACAAATGGAGCTACTTCTTGTTAATACATTCCACTGCCCTCTGCTCTAAAAAGGAGATCTCGTGTGCTCCACGGGGAGACTGGAAAATGCATTGTATGTTCCAAAGGGAAGAAGGTCTATTTCTGCAAGCCCAGCCTCAGTCCCTGAATTATTTTAATTGCAGCCTGGTGATGCCAAGGTGCTAAAGCACCCCCTTAGGCTGAGTGCTTAGCTAGGAGGTACTGAATTAAACTGTCAGAACATGCAGAAAAATTGCAACGCGGCCTGTCAACAACATTTGTTAAGAGACACGGGTGAGGCTGGTGACTTGTATAGGAAAAGAGCTGTCTGTGCAGAGCCATCAAAGCACAGCCTGGAACTAATGGGGTATTCAGAGGTCTTGTTCTACTTCATTGGTCAAAGCCAACACAAGCCTGTAAGATTTGGGCCCGTTTGCTGTTTATTACTGTGGTAATAAAGGCCACTTAAAGATACAAACCCTTCTTGTATTGGCTTAAACCGGGGCTTCTTTTCTAAACCGGATCACGAATGTCTCGTTTCTCAGACTTTTAAAAACAATCTTCTGATTTAGGAACAAAAATTCAGAAAAATTAGACATCCTATCAAAAGAGGACATAGTAATCTTGATCTTACTTATCTTTGGTGGATATCTTTTTTTTTTAACATCTACCCTGGGATGGTCCGTTTTACGTGCCATCTTGGCTAAGCTATAGTTCCGATTTATCCAATCAAACATGAATCAAGGTGTTGCTGGGACAGTATTTTGTAGATGTGTTTGAAGCCCTTATTCAGTTGACTTTTAGGAAGGGAGATTATCTTAGATGATCTGAGTGACTAAGTCAATCATTTGGAAGATTTTTAAGAGAAGAACCGTTTCTTTTCCTGGAAAAGAAGAAATTCTGACTGTGGACAGCAGCTTTAGCGTATGCCAAGAGTACCAGTCTGCCTCTCTCGACTGCCCACAGTATGGATTTCAGACTTGCCTAGGCAACCCTACTATTGCATAAGCCAATTCCTTGCAATAAATCCGTTACTATATATCTCCCACTCATGCTGTTGGTCTGATTTAAACCTGACTGATCCAAAACCTTATTTTAGTCCCTTGTCTCTCAAACTGTAACCAAATATCTTTTCATCAGAAGTCTCAAATTAGAGATTTGTACACTGCAAAAAGTTCATGTTCTTTTTGGCCCATACCCATGTATTTGGTGCAATAGGTTAAAAATAGAAATAAATTGAATTAGTTGCCAATATTTAAAACTCCTAAAGATCTCTCTCTCTCTCCCCCTCACCCCCCCCCACACGATCTACATTTCTAGTTTCTCTTAGAAGAGAAAAAAAATTAAACTGGCGAGCATAGTTGTGTATCCCCACATGACAACAGTCAGCTAGAATGGAAAGTGACCTCCTCTTTCAACAGAGTGCATGCTCTGCAGTTTACCCCAGTCTCCACCACTCCTTACGGTCTCCCCAGTAGTAAGGCTAGCTGCCACCGGCCCTTACATTGTTTTTCCTTTTGTAAAGAGAAATATGAAACATATATCATACTTACTACGGTTTGGATCTAGTTTGTCTGTCCCCACCAAATCTCATGTTGACATTTGATCTCTTGTGTGAAGATGTTGGGAGATGGAGCCTACCGGGAGGTATCTGGGTCATGGGGATGGATCCCTCATGAGTGGCTTCATGCCATCCTCATGGTAGTGAGTTTTCCCTCTATGATTTCCCAAGGGAGCTGGTAGTTTAAAAGAGCCTGGCACTTCCCTTCTGTCTTGCTTCCTCTCTGCCCATGTGATCTCTGCACACACCAGCTTTGCTTTGCCTTCCGCCATGAGTGAAAGCAGCCTGAGTCCCTCCCCAGATGCTTAATCTTGAACAGGCATCAGAATTGTGAACCAAATAAACTTTTCTTTATAAAGTACTCAGTCTCAGGTATTTTGTTACAGCAACACAAAATGGACAAAACGATACCCTTTACTCTATCAAAAGTAGAAATTTTAAAAGATATATGGAGAAGGCCACGTATTGCAAGGAAAACAAACGGAGAATGTACATTTTTCTTTGCAGAAATGAAGACCATTTCTTTGCATTCAATTTTCCAACAAAGTACATCTGGGTTATTACCTGCCTCTACTCATTTACGGTGACCTGCCTAGTAGACACGTATTGTTTTCAATTCCTTCTTACACCCTGCACATTTTAGGAAAAATTCACTATTAAACCATTCTTTTTACTCTTTAACAAAAGAAAACCCTAAGGTGATTACAAGGGAAGTTTGCTCAACACACAGGGACACTGTGATAATTGCTTTTGGAGAAATCCATTGAAATGCAACCACCAGTACCAGGGAAGGGGTGAAGAAGATTCCAATGACCTTCTTTTCTTTCCAGACAATTCTTAATATGCACTCATTTGCCCATGGTGATCCCTGATGGGTTAGTTAACGGGCTTTCTTCTGCTGGTTAAGAAGCAGAAATGCAGTCTAGGAGAAAATACCACACACTGGGAGTCAGGAGTCTGTGTTCAATCCCCACTCTCTGTCTCAGACACTGAGACTCAGTTTCCTCCTCTAGTAAATAAGAGGAGTCCCCAAATGTGACTCTGCCTCTTCTTGGAGCTTCTGGATTCAATCTGCAATCAAAAGAACGTCTCTCTGGATGGTGGGGCCCAGGCATCTATGTGTTTTTAAGCACCCAGGTGATTCTGATGAGCAGACAGGTTTGAAAGTTGCTGGACTAAAGAGCGTCTCAAATTTCTTCTAGCTCAAAAACTTGATGTACCTAGGAATCAAATTCTGCAGGCGCCTCTCTAGATATTGGACAGGCAATGTTCCAGACATATTAATGCTTTGGGGCCACTGGGATATGGTTTTAAAGACTTGAAGCATTGCCACACTGTCTTAGTCACCCGGCAGGACCTGACTTATCATTTTGCCTGTAATGTATGTTGCCTGGTGGTTTGAAACTTCACTTGAAATTCAGATGCGAGGCAAGATGCAATGGTCAAAATCAATAGATCTGAACTGTGATCGACGGGCAAAAGGCTTGCATGTCCTCAATTCCCGCTCTCAGCCCCGCTACTCTCTTACGGCCTGTGCCGACATGATCACCTTCCCTAAATAAAAGGCAGAAAGTATCCTTTCTCCTCCAAAGATCATTTGGAAACAGAATTAAATGGCACAGCGTTCACCCCTAGTACACAGACCTAACCCCCTTTGGAGTAAGCTGTTGAACATCATCATTCTCAGAACCTGAGGGGCTCTCTCTGATTCTCAGTGGGACAGGGTTATGTTTTCTTCCTAATACAAACAAAAGACAGTAGAAAGCATGTGGAGAATATGATAGCGCTGCGGTGCCACCGTGAACAAAATATGGATTTTGCTTTTGTAATGTGTGACTATTAGATCACAGTGTTGCTTGCAATAAATTATCACTTTCAGTTCCTGCTAATTGCTAGAATCTTCTGCCATGGGCTGCAGTGATGTGGGCCAAAAAAAAAAAGTTTTGGAGCCAGATACAAATAGGCATCCTGCTGGATTGTGAATGGCATCTCGGATCTTGAATAAATGCCTAAGGAAACAGCTAGGCATGAGGGCCTGGGAATCAAAGACGTCATTATGCAATTATTGTGAAAAGCAGGCTCTTCGTAAAAGAGAATTCTGACTTCTCCGTGAATCCACTGACCCAGAGCAGCCTCCGCCCTACATGTATTCCTGTCTATAATGAGTACCTACAGGTTATGACGGAATCAAGTAAGTTAACTGGTATTGAAGTTTAAAAAAATCCAACCTGACCTTTTAAATGAAGAGATCCTTCTATGCCTTCTGTGCCATGCCCACAGATGTCCCCACCCCACCCTGATCTTTTCTCCTCCCCAGAGTGTAGAAAATTTAGTGCGATCTTCTGGGCATAAACCTCGGCTTCAGGCTCCTTTTTCTTATTCTGGGAGAGTCAATTTCTGTCTTAAAATCAAAAATCTGCTAAGCACCTATGAGGTCCCTAGTGATGGGGATGCAGGCATAAACAAAACAGGCGAAATACCTGCCTTGTCGGAGCCAGCATTCTCAAAGAGCAGGGAGAAAGCAAAATGGGTAACTGGAAATTGTGCTTCGATTGATGGTGATAATATGGAGAAAAATAAAGCAGGTGAAGGGTCAGAGGTGCTGCTGGGGATGGAGAAGGAAGATTGCTGTTTTAAAGATGGTATCTAGAGAAGGCTTCCTCCAAAGGTAATAGAGAAAGGATGGGCCAGCCCTGTGGCTATTGAAGGGCACTCTGAGTGGGATAACCAGAAGAGGAGGGGCATGGGTCTCATTCCATTGAACAGCAGGGAGGCCAGCACAGCTGGAACCCAGTGAGCAGGGGGAAGAGCCTAGGCAGGAAGAACAGAGCCCATGGAGGAAGGGAGAACATGCAGGATGCCATGGCCAGCTCGAGACCATGGCTTCCACTTCGAGTAACAGGGGACACCTTCAGAAAGCTCTAATCGGGAGAAAGAGGTGATCTAACATATTTTCAAAGGAGATTCTGGTTCTCTGTGGAGAAGGAACTGAAGGGGTCCCAATATGGCTGGGTGCCAGGAGGTCCTTAAAAAAAAGGACTGTGGTCAGGCTCTGTGGTTCATGCCCGTAATCCCAGCACTTTGGGAGGCCAAGGCAGGTGGATCACGTGAGGTCAGGGGTTTGAGACCAGCCTTGGCAACATGGTGAAACCCCATCTCTATCAAAAATAACAACAACAAAAAAATTATCTGGGCGTGGCAGCGCGTGCCTGTAGTCCCAGCTACTAGGGAGGCTGAGGTGGGAGAATCACTTGAACCTGGGAGGCAGAGGTTGCAGTGAGCTGAGATCATGCCACTGCCCTCTAGCCTGAATGACAGAGAATGACTCTCTCTTAAAAAGAAAAAAAGAGAGAGAGAGAGAGAGAGAGAGAGAATTGAGCAGTGGTCCAGACAGGAGGCAAGGACAACGTGAAGGAGTGGGCAAGGGTGAAGTCGGCTTTCCGAGGTCTGTATTCCTGTTTGTGAGGTTCGACCCTTGCTCCTCTCACATGTAAACTCCATTGAGAAGAATCTCAGTCCCTGGCACACAGAACACAGGTAACAAATAATGGTTCCATGTTGAAAAACCTGCCAGGTGAGAGTCTACTCATGTCCCAAGAAGATCAACTTCCGCTAGATGAGTGATAACTAAATCTGGCTCCATTTGTTTTATTATTTATGCAATGTCAGCTCCCCTGCGCCTCACCCTGTGTCTCCTTATTTGAAGAGGACAGTGACTGATGGACCAGGACAGACACCAGAAGCCCCCCTCTGCCCCCACCTCATCTGCTGCCTGGCTCTCTGACCTTCCACCAGCCATTTATTTTGTCTGTGCCTCAATTTCTCCATTCTGAAAATAAGAATAATTCTGCCGAGGGACCATTATGAGGATTGATGAGGTAATAAGGAAATGCCTGAAAGCAGTTTGAGCTCCTTGAAGAAACAGCTATAAATGCAGGGTCCATTTTTCCATCTCTTCTGTCCTCTCCCGCTAAATAAAACTGCCAGAGGGAGAAAGCCCTGTTGGGGTAGAAAGGAAAACGACAGGTGGACAAAGACAGCAGCTCTTTCTCCAGTAAAAATACCCTTAAGTAGATTCTAAGGCATTGGGAAGCCTCTTAGAGAAGCCTCCTTTGCAACAGAAAGGGGCTGGGGCAGAAAATATCCAAGAAATTGTGAGGATTATTTTGCCTCAATTTGGGGACCAGAAATCACCTCAAAGGGACTTAGAAATAAGCCAGAACCATGTCGCCCCTCCTGTCTGCCCAAAGAATTCAGAAGATGACAAGACGAGCTGGCAAATCCCCTTAGCAGGAAAGTGAGAAAATTGCCCACGATGCGATGCCGAACTGGTTTGGGTTGATGACACTCTGGGGTAGACACAGTAAACCTGTTGGAGCCATAAGTATTGGGCTCCTTTTAATGAAAGAAACACTGTCATTCTCCGTTCCTTCTTCTTGTCTCTTTAAGACGCCTTTAAATGAGAGGTGGTTATTCCTCATTCCAGGAATATCTTCAGATGGTCACTAAGTTTATACATCTATCCTTGTACATATTTTATACCAAAACTTCTAGAAAATGTTAACTTAAAACAAAAACAGACTGAGATGGGTTTTTGAAAGGGTTACTCTGATAAAGTTTTTTTTTGTTGTTGTTGTTGTTGTTGTTTGCTTTCTAAAACTGAGGAAATGTCCGTGCACGGTGGCTCATGCCTGTAATCCCAGCACTTTGGGAGGCCGAGGCAGACCTCTGGATCACCTGAGGTCAGGAGTTCCAGACCAGTCTGGCCAACATGGTGAAACTCGTCTCTACTAAAAATACAAAAAAAATTAGCCGGACGTGGTGGCAGGCGCCTGTAATCCCAGCTACTTGGGAGGCTGAGGCAGGGGAATTGCTTGAACCAGGTGGAGGTTGCAGTGAGCCGAGGTCACGCCATTGCACTCCAGGCTGGGAGATAGAGTGAGACTTCGTCTCAAAAAAAAAAAAAAAAGAAAAACTCAGGAAAAGCAGATGAGAGCGCTGGCAAACATGGTAATGAAATATCAGCACACGACAAACTTTTGCAAGCAACCCTACATGCACAGTTGTTTGTAAATGAAGAAATGTATTTCTGCATTCACAGGATAGAGGCGTGAGGAGGTGGGATGAGCTCTAGGTGGGCACTTTATCTGGCTAGGTTATGCCACTACTTCTGACTGATCTCATGGACATTCATTCATTCATACTGCATTCATTCATTCCGTAGCATTTGTGGAAGTGGTATATAAGACGGTACTAAGTGCTAGAAGGCTCTGGACTTCCTCCCGTTTCTCTCTTGGAAGGAGAGAGCGAAAAGGTGGCCAGGAAGCTGTGGTGAGGCCTGCTCTGGGCTGAGTCACCCGGTTCCCCTTTTCCCTTTTTACTTCAGGCCTGTCACTCTCTGTCGAAGGGCAGGGGGAGGGGAAGCAAGAGAGAAAAGTATCAATGGCTGGAGAAGAGGAACAAATTTAACTAATATCTGATTATCCTTTTGATGTTCATTCAAGTTACCAAAAAGGCTGAAGCGCTGGGCCTCGACAGGAAGTGTGCGGTAAAAGTAACGTCGTCATGTTTGTTGTGGGTGCCAATGGGCCACCCTGCACCGGGCGCTGGAGGCCTGCTGGGAAGGTGAACTGGGCCCACTGCCTGCTGCGGGTGGTGGCTGAGCTGCTGCGATTGTAAAATGACTCTTTTTCATTTAAAAAAAGAAAAAAAAAAACATCGTATATATTGCAAGCACAATTTTTACCCCAATAAAAGCTCTATCTAAACTAAACAGAAAAACACTGGGTCAGAAGAAGCCACTGAACATTTCTTTTTGATCTCATAATTGAAAGGACTCATTTTTTAAAATGAGAAAATTTAAAAAAACAAATTCAGAGTCTCATCCCCTAAACACAACTATTGTCAATATTAATCGACTGGTATTTAGCGTTTCTGTGTATCTTTGGCCTCCAAAATCTGCCTCTCTCCCCACCTCCTCCCAGCCACACCATGACATTTGTTTTGCTTTTCTGATAGATGTAAACACACAATTTTTGCCCATTTTTTTCCGTTAGAAGTGTCATTATTTTCAATGATGTAGACTTGTCTATCAAACGGTTGTACCACAGTGATGTAACCAAGAGCTCAGCATCTTTCTTTACAGCTGTTGAATTGCTAGGTGAAAAGTATTGGTGCAAAAGTAATTGCGGTTTTTGCTATTGAACGTAATGGTGAAAACCACGATTACTTTTGCACCAACCTAACCAGAAAATAGCATTCTATATTATAGATTAGAAGTCACATGTCCATCCATGAAAATGAAGGGCTTCTCTAGTTGAAATCCAAGCTCCACTCCTGTGGGGCTAGGGGGTTATAAGGGCAGATGGGCCTGAGTGAGACAGCCTCAGGATGGCCTAGGGTTTATGAAGAGCTATAGAATAATATGTTTTCAATAACATTTACGTTAATTCCAGAGAGATCTTCAAAAACCCTCATTTTGTGTCCAGTCCTGGGGAAATTATGTCCCTGAAAGGTACATACATCTGTCTCTGTTTCCATCACAATTCATTCCCCGCCAACCACTTTTACTGGAAAAAGGGGTATCGCCAGATTGAATTAGATCAGGCTAAAGACCAATTACAAAAAACAAGGAAAGCGGCTGCTGGCCTTTTCCCTGAACTGCAGCTGAAACTCAGAGGACCAGTTCCAGGGAAAAGAGCTGGGCTCCTGGAAGATGTATAGGATCAGCCTGGTGGTGAGATGTTGATGAGCAGGGGTGCACGTCCATGAGCAACCAATCATGTTGGAACAACTAAGTGATATCGCCTCTGGCTTTATTAACGTTAAAGACCACAGGCTAGGCAGCTGCCATTTTACTGCCCTGTTTTCAAGCCAACCAGCACGATTGATTCCTAGTTCCCAAAGGCTTCCTCTCTGTTATCTCTTTAGGTTTTAATACTGTTAAAGCCTTGATAACTGGTGGGCTAAACACACATGTAATGAATCCTATTAGTCATAAATGGCTCCTTGCACCCAAGAAAATGAAGGAGGCAGCCTTCTCTTGCACACAGGCAAACTCCCCTAATTCAGACTACCTGAAAGCAAGACTGATCTGAATTACACATTTCTTTAAAAGAAAAAGATGTGGCCGGGTGAGGTAGCTCACACCTGTAATCCCAGCACTTTGGGAGGCCGAGGCGAGCAGATCATGAGGTCAAGAGACCGAGACCATCCTGGCCAACATGGTGAAACCCAGTCTCTACTAAATATACAAAAATTAGCTGGGCGTGGTGACATGAGCCTGTAGTCCCAGCTACTCAAGAGGCTGAGGCAGGAGAATCGCTTGAACTCAGGAAGTGGAGGCTGCAGTGAGCCGAGATAATGCCACTGCACTCCAGCCTGGCGATAGAGACTCTGTCTCAAAAAAAAAAAAAAAAGAAAAGAAATGAAAAGAAAAGAAAAGAAAAGAAAAAGATGCAGTCAGGTGTGTGCAGAAACCCTCTTGAGAAAACAAACTTTTATCTAGCAAAGTCCTTAGGTGAGATGCTTTAACGAAGAGGAAAGAATATCCT
This sequence comes from Macaca thibetana thibetana, assembly GCF_024542745.1. Lineage (NCBI taxonomy): Eukaryota > Metazoa > Chordata > Mammalia > Primates > Cercopithecidae > Macaca > Macaca thibetana. Next base: position 22,140,004 of record NC_065597.1, on the reverse strand, counting down.
TGAGTAAGTAGGAGCTTCTAAACTGCCCGAGGGTACTTTAAAACTGCCCTCTACACTTCCCCCAGATTGTTCTGGGGCGTTCTTTGCTGAGTAAACCCTCTCTCCAAGATAAGTGCACACGGAAGCCTCAAGCCAAGATCCAAATCCGAAGATCATAAATCCCAGATTCCCGAAGTCCACATGAACGAAAATCGGGTAGAACGAGCACCCGATGGGGAAGCTGATATATGTTGCTACTGCCCGCCAGCCTTCAAATTCATTTATGCTCATGAAAGCAGTGGAAGAGCTTCAACATAGGAATGAGATTACAAACAAATTTCATGCACTGGGATCAGCATATAGCAAAAGGTGAGGGAAAAAAAAAGTAGCATTAAAATAAAAACGCCCCAACTACTACTTAGATTTTGTTTTTGCTTTTGTTGTTCACATTGTTTGTTTTGTTTTATAGGAAGAGGAAAGTTTGGGGGAAGGATGTGGTTATGGTGGCTGGTCACTGGGCAGAACCAAATAAAACCTCGAGAGCCTCCCTGACTCGATTAGGGTAAAATCTAGTCTTTCTAGGTTTGGAGCGGTGGCTTGTGCCTATAATCCCAGCACTTTGGGAGGCCGAGGTGGATCATCTGAGGTCAGGAGGTTGAGACCAGGCTGGCCAACATGGTTTCTACAAAAAATACAAAAATTTGAGCTGGGTGTGGTGGCATGAATGCCTGTAGTCCCAGCTTCTTGGGAAGCTGAGGCAGGAGAATTGTTTGAACCCATGAGGCAGAGGTTGCAGTGAGCTGAGATCATGCCACTGCACTCCAGATGTCTCAAAAAAAGAAAAACAAAATAACCAAAACAGAGTCTTTGTAAAAACCAACAAGGCAGGGCATGGCCAAGCCTCCTCGGTCTCTCCTCCTGACCTTGGTGGCATCCCTGGGCCCTGCCGAGCACGTGCCTCCCTTGGGACCTTGATACCTGCCGTCCCCTCCTCCCTCGCACCCTCTACCTCTTCAGGCCGGAATCTGTCCATAGGCCACTCATCACAGAACCCTGTCTAGAGCCATACAGCATCTTCCTCCTGCCCTCAGCCCTCTCAACAGGAATGAATTATCTTTACAGCATTTAACCTTGCTTGCATGTCTTGTTTCATATCTGTTTCCCTAACTAGAATGAAAGCTCCCTGAGGGCAGGGATTTCCTTTGTTCACTGCTATATCACTAGGTATTGCACATAGAGGGCCCTCCAGAAACATGAGATAACTGAATGAATGGATGAATGAATGAATTATATAACTGTATACTGAGCATGCCTTTAGACACCGACGCAACACATTAGATCACACACACACACACACACACACACACACACACACACACAGAGTGGAATCTGTCGGGACAGCATCCCACGAGGCTAAGATCTTAACCTGACCCTGGCCCACTCAGACCCACCAAGTCAAGAAACAGCCCTTTTTATGAGCCTTCCAGTAACATTAATTGTTGGTCATAAAACTTCAAAGAAACAGATATTTATAGCTTGATTAAAGCCCCTTTTTTCCACACACACTCACCACAGCACTTTCCAGCTGGGTTCCCATGAGCATACTGAAAACAGCCTCCTGCCCACTTCCTGTCGAAGCCAGTTCCTTAACCGCTTAGGTCCTGAAGCTCGCCGGCCCCCCCTTTTTCTTTTTTCCAGTGTTCACTCTTTCGGTTTCTCTTGGGTTTTCACAGTTGGGTTTTTCACTCTTTTTCTCAGGCACCCAAGCCCCCCCGTGAACCGCCCCCGTATCCAGCATGACAACAGGGTCCAATGAACGCATCAGAACTCCGAAGAACGAAAAGGTTCCTTCTCAAAACAGCCTCCCAAGGCAAACAAACAAACACTATGAAGTTTTGCAAGGTCTGGGCAACTAACATGGTAATCTGTTTACCATGCCTAAACGCTTAGGGGACTGGAAAACGTTCCTTTAGTGCATCAATTCGAAGAAGTCATTCCTGTGTTTTTATGTATAAAGATCGCCCCCTTGGCCAGGAGCGGTGGCTCATGCCTGTAATCCCAGGACTTTGGGATGTCGAGGCAGGCAGATCATGAGGTCAGGAGTTCAAGACCACCCTGACCAATATGGTGAAACCCTGTCTCTATTAAAAATACAAAAATTAGCCAGGCATGGTGATGTGTGCCTGTAGTCTCAGCTACTCAGGAGACTGAGGCAGAAGAATCACTTGAACCCAGGAGGAGGAGGTTGCAGTGAGCCGAGATCACGTCACTGCACTCCAACCTGGGTGACAGAGCAAGACTCGGTCTCAAAAAAAAAAAAAAAAAAACTTGCCACCTTGAACGTTCATGATGATGCTAATTTATTATTGACCCTTTTCTAGGAACTTTACAAATATTCTAATTGTTACAAAAATCTTGTAAGATGAATAATATCTTCATAAAAAACATGAGTAGAGATTCAAAAAAGGTCAAGAAACCTATTATGCAGCTATAAAATGACAGAGGTAGGCCCTGTGCCCACCATACGTGGCCTTCCCGATGAAAAGTCACATTCGCACCCTTGGTACGGGGGAGCATGTGAATTATATTAATTGCGTAAAGAAAAGACACCAAAGGGCCCTAATTCAGGTAAAATGGAATTGGTTTCATTCCTGGTAACAGCTATGTTCAAAGTACTTTGAGTTCACCCGGTATTCCCTCACTACGCTAAACATTAGGACAAAACATAGATTTTAATAGTACACTCCAAAAGGAAGTATCCTTTGGAAAAGAGGTGATCAATACGTTCACTAAGCTTTAAAGGATGAGGGTTAGAATGCATCCTGGGCTTCTATGGACTTTGCCGTTGGGTGGACGATGAATTCTCTTTGAATATCTTGAATATATCTAAAGTAGTCTTAGCAACCCACAGTAAGTATCAACTGTGGTAATTAATAAGTATTATGCGGTTCTCAACATGGACCACATATTTGAGAAATGATGTACCCACAGAAGGAGCCCCTCTGCAGATGTCATCATCTGAGAAAAATGGAAAGTAAAGTGGTCTCCATGGAGTGGGTCTAGAAAACCCCTTTTAGTTTCAAAAAGAAACCCCCATAGAAAACATCGCATTTCTTTATGTTGTCATTTTTCTGAAGCCATCATACTTGCAGTGGCCCTGATAAGACTTGCCGATGACTGTGAGGTTATCCCTTGCCTCCATTCACCTATACTCATCAGGCTGCCCGCAGCTCAGGGCCAGACCTAAAGTGCTCTGCAAACCCTGTCTTTGTCTGATCGGAGTCTCGGGGAGCAACTCCAGCTGCAGAATTCCTGCCGCTATGTGGATTTTGCATGGCTGTGCTGGAGAAAACAGCCAACGGGCTGCAATGCCCTGTGTCCTCCCTTTACCTTAAAACGTCCCATCCACAGGCTGTGCTTAGGGATCCAAGTCTAGGCTGCTTGGAAGCCACCCCGTGGACTGAACCCAGCTAGTTCACAGCCTGGCTGAGGCCGAGTGGCATGGCCTGGGGAGATGAGATGCTTCTATCTGATGGTTCTCCTTCAGGAGTCTGAGGGGGTCAGGAGTACCAGATGAGCTCACACTACATAGAGAGCTCAAAGAGGCCAAGATCAGGATGCACAAATTTCAGAGGAAGCAAAAGTGATGAATAAGCAGAAGAAGCTAGAATGGAAGAGAGAAGCCAAGGAGATGGTGGTGGAGCCTTGGACTAGAGACCCATGAATGCCTCCTGCTGACGGTCCCTAGACCTCCTTGAGTCCAGAACATCTCTCCACATCCTGTCCTTTCCGAGGCCCGGCTTTTCAGCATTTCCTGGTCCCCTTGAGCATACATGCTTACATTATGTGAGGTGGCTTCAGTGATTTCCTCGCAACCAAGAGAACGTACTAAACTAAAAGAGCAGAGAAATGGCCAAATTCCAGAGAAAGTGTTGCAAGTCCCAATAACTCAGTAACTTAAGTCTCCTCTTTCAGCAGGACCCCAAATGCAAGGACCTAGGGGGTTGCCATGGGCCAACAGCCATCGGCAGGTAATTCTTCTCTGCATCCAATATGAAGCCAACTCCCTAGTGCTTAGGACTTCTTGTCCAGCACAGAGTCTTGCTCTGGCTTTTTGCCTGTTGGCTGGCTCCTTCCGAGCTTGTTCTTCTATCACAGGGGTAACATGAGGATTCTTAGACAAGTTATTCCAAGCCTTGCCTGACTGGCTCTGAAAATGAAGAGCTGCCTACAAACCACCCAATGTGACTCTCAAACACAGTGGTGTTTAGTGAGATAAGCATTCTTTGATATGTAACTGGTTTTCTTCTCCCCTGTCCATGCTAGCTTCTTCCCTGCTCAACACAGGAAGAACCAAGCATTTTCTGAGAACAATTCCAGAGGTCTCCACGCTTCACATGCTCCTGGTTGGGGAAGAGAGGCCCTGATTCATGCCACTTTTGAAGATTTAGGTGAAGGGCTTGAAATCATGGCATTTCTCCCAGACTGTTCTATAAATCTCATGAATTCTCTCCTCACCATGCCACCTGGCTTCTAACCTCTAAAGTGCAATCCCCACCTCCATCCTTACTCCATCAGTGCCTGGTAGAGGGTCTTGGGGTCATCCGAGCTGTCCATCAGGAGCAGATGGGGACCCCCAAGTATCTTCATTCCCTAGGCTGCCTCTCTCACCATATCCCATTCAGACACGGGGCCTCCTAGTACTCTGCAGAGTCTGTACTAGAGATGCGACTGGAGCTCTTACCGAACACATAAACTCTTTGTTTGTTTGTTTTATTTTGTTTTGAGACAAGGTCTCACTCTGTCACCCACGCTGGACTGTAGTGGCACAATCACAGCTCACTGTATCCTCAACTTCCCAGCATCAAGCAGTCCTCCTGCCTCAGCCTCCTACATAGCTAGAACTACAGGCGTGCAGTACCATGTCTGGCTAATTTCTGTTGATTTTTTTGTAGAGACAGGGTCTCCCGACATTACTCAAGCAGTTCTCAAACTCTTGGGCTGTACTAATTTTCCCACCTTGGCCTCCCAAAGTGTTGGAATTACAGGCATGAGCCACAGCGCCTGGCCAGGACACACATTCTTTATCCACTCCCCAGAGTCAGGCCTGTAACTCCAGAGGGAAAGAAGTATTCATTACTTTAGAATTTGGATAGTACTATACTGACAGTCTTGCTTCTGCCACAAGTTTTGATAAGTTAATCTTTTTTCAAAAAGTCATCTTACGTAAATTAGAGCTCAATACCCTCAAAACATATCAAGAAACATACCAGCAGAAGACATGCCTTCTCATCGCTAAGCTTGCATTTTCTTTGCACAAATTTGACCTTTGTATATCAATCAAATTAAAACAATAATAATTTGTAATAAGAAACTAAAACGTACAATTGAAAGGATGAAAAGTTGCCTGAACTTCTCAGACAGAAGATGCTCAACTAACATTTACTGAGCATCTAACATGTGCTGAGAATTTTCATTTTTACAAAGAGAAATAAAGTGGCAATGTGATCAATTTAAAGAACATTGAGAGCAGCCACAATATTGACTGTTGGTTTGTTTTCTTTCTTACTGACTGTATTGCTTTCTTTTTTTTTTTTTTTTGAGATGGGGTCTCACACCGTTGCCCAGGTTGGAGTGCAGTGGCATAGTCATGGCTCACTGCAGGCTCAACCTCCTAGATTCAAGAATCCTCCTGCCTCAGCCTCCCAAGTAGCTGGGACTACAGGTGAGTAGCTGGGACTACAGGCATGTACCACCAGGGCTGGCTAATTTTTTTGTTTTTATTTCTTGTAGTGATAAGTTCTCACTGTGTGGCCCAGGCTGGCCTTGAACTCCTGGCCTCAAGTGATCCTCCAGTCTCAGCTTCCTGAAGTGGTGGGATTACAGGTGTGAGCCACTATGCCTGGCTACTGACTACATTTCTGCTAATACTTCTGAATATCTTTTGACTATGGGGTAATTGTTATTGGTAAGTAACAAAATGTATGCATTTTTCTAGGTATTGACAGTTACTATAAAGATGATATAATTTTGAAAACAAAATACAGAAACTGATTTTTCTATTTGGACCACTTTCACCTGCTAGTCTTTGAGTAGACTCAACTTATTGAGAAAGCTGCATTTCCAATGGAATTTTCTTTTTAGGAAATTAGTTTTCTATGTGGTGAAGGAGCAGAGGAGAAAAAAACCAAAACCTGAGGCTGTGCCCACGTCGGCCCAGTGAACTGGGAAGCAGAAAAGCTCTTTTTCAAAGCTCAGCAAAGCAGACCACCCAACGGGAACCTCCCAGAGCAGTGAAAAGCATAATCTGTCCACTTCAACCTCACATCATTTTCTTGGCCACTGTTACTGCTGTAATAACCTGGACAGCAGCTCCTTCGTCACCAGGAAAATCTAAGAGACCTCCAGAAGGTGGTTTGGAAAAAGAAAACAACGAACATAGCTCCCAACAGAGTCGAGTAAGAGAAAGAGAGAGAGAAAGATAGAAATGGTACTTCCGTGTTTTTGTTCTTAAACATGTATATCCAGATGTATTTACATATGTATATTGTATATACATATGTATATTTGAGTGTATAATTGAGTGTGGTGACTCACGCCTGTAATTCCAGCACTTTGGGAGGCTGAGGCAGGAGGATTGCTTAGGCCCAGTAGTTCGAGGCTGTGGTGAGCTCTAATTGTGCCACTGCACTCCAGCCTGGGAGATAGACGAATGTGTCTGTATTTTGATTTTGAAATTAGATCATCTTTGTAATAACTGTTAATACCTAGACAGGGTCACCCTGTCTCTAAAATATACATATATGTACAAATGAAAGGCTGAATGAGTAAATGAATACATGTCCCACTTTATATCACTTCCACAGACTCCTCTCTTCTTTGTATAAAATGCAGCAAACCCTATCAAGGAGTCATTGTGAGGACCAAAAGAAATAATACTTAGAAATTACTTGTCGGCCAGGTGCAGTGGCTCATGCCTGTAATCCCAGCACTTTGGGAGGCTGATGCAGGTGCATCACGAGGTCAGGAGTTCAAGACCAGTCTGACCAACATGGTGAAACCCCGTCTCTACTGAAAATACAAACATTAGCTGGGTTTGGTGGCATGCGCTTGTAGTCTCAGCTACTCAGGAGTCTGAGGCAGGAGAATTAATTGAACCCGGGAGGTGGAGGTTGCAGTGAGCCGAGATTGTACCACTGTACTCTACGCTGGGCAACAGAGCGAGACTCCATCTCAAAAAAATAAAAAATAAAAAATAAATAAATAACAAAAGGAATTACTTGTCATAAGCTGGTATCACTATTTTAGGAATTATTTATATTTTATATTATTTATTCTTGGTATTATTTGTTGTTCTTATGACTTATTTTTCGTGTGATGTATTGATCTTTACATATTTTCTCCATTTAGAGTTCTATTTCTCTTTGCACACCTCTAGCACACAGTCAGTGTCCCTCCTCACCTCTTCACTAGGAACAAGAAATGCATTTGCAGATATACATATCTTTCTTCAAGCTGGCCTTCTGAACACGAAGAGTGCCTGAGAGCTGTGGCTCCACCCTCCTTTGGGGTCCTCAATCAGCTCCTTCCTGTTTCTCCCTGGTTTCTCAGCCACTCTCCACCACCATGTAAATCAAGAAGTTCACGATGGTCTGGTTCTGCCCGTGGAGCCTTACAACTGATGCAAGTGGTTAACCAAAACAGCCCCCACAGAAACTACAAGGGTGGGCTGCGATCGGGAGTCAGAAATTCTTTCTATGAAAATGCAAAGCACGACCTCATAAAAGAAACCCACCGCAGGAAGACGAAGAAATGTCAGTTTGCATTAAAACAAAATAGAAGGATGAACATTTCAACCATCTGGCAAAAGACTCTCGTATACAAGTACATAAAAGTTGCCAAGGAATTAGACAAGACCTCAGATGGGAACTCCGGAGCTCCACACGGCTCCCTTTGTGCCTCAGTGCAAACTTTTGAGCAAATTCAGGGCCGGGTGTTAGTGATCAGTTTACTGTAGCAGTATATTCCCTCTGTGCCGTGCAATTGTCTTTGTTTTGCTTCGAACCTAATTGTCTTATCGTGCATTAGAGCCTGTAATGCATTTTGGAAGGATGTTGCAGCCATACGCGTGCATAAGCAGATGAATAAAACAACACTGGTGTGAGGTTTTGTGAGAAAGAAAATGTTTGTGTCGAGTGAGATAGGCTAGGTTTTACTGCAACAGCCGATACCTCCAAAATCTTAGCGACTTTACACCGCTTTGTTCTTGACATTAATAATGGCCAACAGGAAAGCTCTGTGGACTGTGGTCACTCAGGGACCCAGAAGGAGGACACAGGTTTCATCTGAACATTGCTTCCTTAATTGCTGGGCCATAGGAAGGGGTCAGGGTGAACTACACACTGGTTCTTAATATTTCCTTCTGGAAGTGACACATATTTTTGTCACTCGCATTTCATTAGGCAAAGCAAATCACATGGCAATGCTTATTGTCAAAGGAGGCCGCAGAGTGCCCCTACCTGCGCCCTCAAGTAGGGGAACCGCAGTGTTAGGGACTCGCCATAATGACTCACACTGGGCTCCCAACTATGGAGTTCCTTAAATGTGTCAGGTTCTTCATTCGTTATCTTGTCTAGATTTACAGCGAAGATGAAAATGGCTGAAACAAGAGGCCCCGAGTTCCATGTTGTGTCTTTGGTAGGAGTGCCAGGTAGGCATTTTGGGAACCACTCACACCACTCTCTGATGTAGATTTCAACATTGTAGAGGAATCTTCTAGTATCCCCAGCCTCCCAAAACTGAGTCCCTCCTGAACTTATTACGCACATCTGCCACGGATGACGCATACAACAGTGGACGATTCATGACCTCTGTAAGCACACACAAGGGATAAAGCTGAAAGCAAAAAGAAAATACTCAATAAATATCACCTCCCTCCCATCTTCCCCACACGTCCCTTCTCAAAAGTTTGCATCACATGAACGACTCCTCACCTGTCCTGTGAACTGCAAAGGTGTCCGAATGTGCTGGCAGAAACTAAAAGAGCAGACTGTGGATCTTAAATGGCCTGTGACTGTAGGTATGTAGTGAAATCAAAACACTGGGGTCTCTCGGGTGGGTTGTGGTTCATGAAAACAGTTATATGAACCACAGTGATCAACCCATGAAGCTACTTTCAACATCTCCATAGGTCTATAAAGTGACCAGAGAAGTGGCCATTCCTGAGCAACTGCTTCTCCTGGCTATGGGAAGGTGACCTCATGACCCTCCCCTGATTTAACTCTCATAACAGATCCATGCAGTTGGTATTATCTGTGTCTGACAAAGAAGGAGATGGAGGCTCTGGAACTCAGCAGAGGCCACTCCCTGGGAAGAAGCAGAAACGGGTCTCAAATAAAAGTCCATCTGACTCTTTCCTCTTCTACTCCTCTGCCTCTGTCCCCCAAGGTGACATATATTAATATTGCTTTTAATTTTGCCGAATCTTGTTTCAGATGAGTGTCAGGGAATCAGATTTGTTACAACCTCTCCAGGGCTTTACCCACTAGCTGGTGCTGAGTGAAGAGGTTCTAGGCTGAAGAAGGTAGGTGATGATGCTATATTTTCACTTGGCACAGAATGGCTTCACTCCATCAGATTGATTTTGACATAAACCACACTCCTGTGCTTACAGAATTTCTCACGAGTGGTCTTCTGGTTCTGGGGTATGAATCTGATATCAACCACCTCTTTGCAGTTAAGCCAAACCTTGAGGTTTTGCTACAGTTTCACTCTGAGTGAACTCGCCCATCAGAGTGAAACTAGGATAGAAAAAGGGGTCCTAACCCACAAAGGTGGGAGGAAGCAATCTGCTTTGTCACTCAAGCACGACAGGGCTTCTGCTGGAGACCAGAGGCAGCCAGGCAGGAGCGTCCAGCGTGAGACAGGAGCCCCCGCAACCCATGGCTGACACTTGGCATGGTCTAAATTCCTGTCGCTGGGCTATTCCTGGTCTTGGGTTCATGAGAATTTCAGTACATTGATACGGGTCTCATGCAAATATAGTGCAGCGAGAAAAGTCTTGACCAATGAGGAAGTGAAGGCTCAAAGAGATTAAAGATTTTTGTTCATGGCCCCACAAAGAGCAGACAGCAGAGTTGAGAATGTTTGATTCCAAAGTACAAGGTCCGTCTTATTATAACCCATCACCATGAAAATGACTGCAGAAAGCAGAGGGCTTAATGAGGATAGTTACGCTCATGCCTGTAATCCCAGCGCTTTGGGAGGCCAAAGTGGGTGAATCATCTGCGGTCAAGAGTTCGAGACCAGCCTGGCCAACACGGCGAAACCCCATCTCTACTGAAAATATAAAAATTAGCTGGGCTTGGTGGCGCACACCTGTAATCCCAGCTCCCCAGGAAGCTGAGACAGGAGAATCACTTGAACATGGGAGGCTGAGGTTGCACTGAGCAGAGATCCTGCCACTGCACTCCAGCCTGGGCGAGAGCAAGACTTTGTCTCAAGAAAACGTAGGCTTGTTCTCTCAGCACCCCACACTCCACTGGGTCTCGATTTTCTTATCCCCACACAGGGGATGGGAATAATGACCCCTGGCAGTTATACCAGAAAACTTCTATAATATAATAGTTGTTTCCAAATCTATGAGTGAGAAGTAAAAAAGAGCCCGGTGGGTGTGCCTGTGCACGTATGTGTTTGGAGGTATAAGAATCTTTTCATTACTATGTAACTATACTAGAAAAAATCACTTGCCAAATAAATTATTATCTAAAGAGACTAGTTGATGCATCTGTTGGGATATCTGCCAAATTTACAAAATGCCTTTGCTCTTAAAATCAAAGCCATACTTTTCCTTTTTATTCCCTAAAAGAATTCTTTTAGAGATGGTGCCTCCGTATGTTGCCTAGGCTGGTCTCAAAAATCCTGGCTTCAAGTGATCCTCCCACTTCAGCCTCCCAAGTGGCTGAGATTACAGGTATGAGCCACTGTACCCAGCTAAGCCATGGTTTTTTCATCAAGACCCTGATGCTGGATACAGACAACTGGACCGAATGTAGATACCGGGTCCAGACTGAGTCCATCCAATTCTCTCTCCCAGAAATTTGGATTCGGGATTCAGTGATAGACAATTTGGTTCTACGTATGGTTGTGACTATAATGTGCAAATTCCTGATCTTCTGCGACGTGCACAGAGGAGTACAAATAGCTGATTCATGGTAAGAGAAGAAGTGAACCAGATGTACATAGAAAAGCAGAGATGAGAGACAGAGAAAAGGACTCTTGTGTGGGTTTCTGTCTCTATCCCTAGTGTCACCCCTCCCAAGGCTCGGCTGTGTCACTGTGGGATTCCACAGGATTCTCTGGTATCCTGATGCATCATCACACCCTCTCTTCCTCCTTGGCTCCCTAACCTTTTTTCCTAAGTTAGCTTGAAAGGTTCCTACTACTCACAACCAATAATCCAAGAGGGCCATGACTTTTCTGTTTTGTATATCCTGCTGTATTCCCAGTGCCTAAAGCAGCGCTTGGTATCGTAAGACATAAATATTTAACAAATACCTGTAGAATAAATAAAATCTGAAATCTTAACTTAATCAACATCCCAGGGGGTGGAAGGAACAGCTTGAGGATCTTTCCGCTTATTTTCAGGCTGCCAAATTTTCTATATTCGTGCAATGGGGCAAAGCTATGCCCAGAGAAGCATATGTTGTAATCGCATTTGTGTCCAACCCTCTCTCCCTTATTCCAAAGATACGTGCTTGCAGAATTTGTTGTGTCTGCAAAATAATGATATAGTTCCCTGTTGCAAAGCCTGGGGTAGACATAAAGAATTATGCTGTAATCACAATTACGATCATTAAATTTATGAAATGCCACAGAAGAAGAAGGTAAGGTGAGTGAAGGGTGGTGAAAGAGTTAGTGAATGAGAGGTCAAGGCCGAACATTTAAGGAAAGTTTCAGATGGTTACAGGCAAAAATTAAAGCGCCAGGTGACTAGGGGAAGTACCAACAATGGGGAACATATGGTTCAAGAATGTAGCAGGGGGTTGGGGTAAACAACCTATAGGAGGAAAGACTGTCTCCCAAGGTCACAGGCATGAGTCACCTGGGATGCCTAGATGGACGGATGGATGAATGGATAGTGGATTGATGGCTGGCTGGTTGGGTGATACTTCTGTCATATTTTCTGGGGGGAAAACCCAAGAAAAAAAGAGAGGCAACAATTGGATATGGTAGTCAGAAGTGATATGAGTCACTTATTGGCTAAGGTGATTAAATATCCACTGTCTTTTCTCCATTATTTCTTTCTACTGTTGCTAAGACCACAGATGCTAAAAATAAAGGTGGTGGTGACAGAAGATGGAAGGAGCCCGTGTCCCTAAATACCTACTTGGAAGAGAGCATTGAAACTGGGTTCAGTTACGTCGGATGTTACATGAACGAGAAGTCATTTTGTATTATGTTAAGGCACTAACTGTAAAGTTGTTATAGCAGTTAGCCTACCTTGATCAATGCAAGTCAAGTGCACTATATTTTAGCATCTCTACTGATTTCGCTGTCAAATTTGGGGGTAAAAATAACTTCGGGGCCAATCATCTTTGATCTCTGGTTGGGAGAGGCCTAACAGGGAAACAAAGGAAGTATTTATTGAGCGCCTATTATGTGCCTGGCAATTGGATTAAGCACTTTAAATGGATCATGTCATTTTAACCACTAGGGATAGGTCTCATTATCACCACTTGGGGAAATAAAGGCTAGGAGAAGTGAAGCCATTGTAAAAGATGGACTGGAAATCATCATGGTTGAGTCCAATCTGGCTATAAACTGTTACATCTCCCTTTATCCATCGAGTCCTTTAAACCCTGCCAACAAATTCAGTTCAATTCAACAAATGCTTACGAAGTTTTTACTCAAGGCCAGGAACTGTGTCAAATGCTGCGGATTTACTTCTCAAGAATGTAAATCCCACCCTCCCAGGAACTCAGACTCTCCTATGGCGAGGGATGATTAATGCGTATACATGATACTATGCAGTCAAGGTTAAAAATGGAGTTTGGACAGAGTGCAGTCAAATCCGGATGAGGATTTGAACCCACTGCTCTCTAACCCATAAGCCCATGCTTTTCAGAATTAATCAGAGCTCTAAAGTACTTGGCCCTGGCCCTGACACCAGTCAGGAACTTAAAAACCCATTAGTTCCTTTTTTGTTTTATTTTTGCCCACTATTAAAATGTACCAGAGTAATGAGATCAAACAGGGAGGAATGTTGCATGGCATTCAAGGGACTCTCCTCTCAACTCCAGCCACCCTCTGCCATCACCACACACAGGATACATTCTCCTTCCTGAGCCGTGAGAATCAGAGAAGTGATTCCAAAGCTCTGCATGGCCAGCAGCAGACCTAGGATGACTGGCTCGCAAGTCACAAAACCCCAATCCAAACTCAGGGGAATTTGTCAATCTACGATATTCAAGGACGAGTTGTGTAACCAAACTGTGACAAGGTCAGGGAGGGTACAACACCTAGAAAAACACTGGAGCCAGAGACTTCATCTGAATGTCTGAAATGTCCTCTCTCAACATTGTGGGCAGCCTGAAGGCCATCGGCTTCCAAGTTTTACGTCCTAGAGTTTCCACCAGTGCAAGGAAATGGAAACTTCCCAGTTCTAAAAATCTGGGGACAGGACCTTTTTTTTTTTCCCCTGAGTTTGTGGGAAGGTGCTTAACCACAGACTAACCTCGATAAAAATGGCACCTCCCAAGGTAGCCACAAGGGGAGCAGGTAGGAACAGAGTTTCCAGGAGAAGAAGGGGTCAGGGGTAGGGGCTAGAAAACAACCCCATAAATGTCCACAATGCCTCTCGAGAGAGTTGAGTAAGAAGAACGCTGCAGAACACCAGTGAACAATCCTCGCACCGGGTTTCTTTGCAGGAGTTTAGGAGACCACAAACTTCAATCTTTGAATTTTTCTTTCAAAGATCTCTATTAGCAAACGATAAAACAAAAGGATTTGGAAAGATGATTATTTCTTACACCAACACACAATTCTTGTTGGTATTTCATTATATGCTACGAGAGATATAAATCCTGTGGTTTGGGAAAAAAAAAAAGGGAACATTTAAGGACATTGGGTGAGGCCTTTTCAGCAACAATGGAACTTTAAGTACTTGACAATTTGTATGCTGCCGGTATGTAAGCATCGAGCCTCACAAACCCCACAGCTGCATGTTTACAGTTTAGACCATCTCTGTGAATTGCATCCTTATGTTCTGTATTTTAAAAGGCCATTTTCAGCTCCTACTTAGCTTCCACTCAGAAATACCATTCACATCAGGTCTCTGTGCATGCGTGTGGTTTTTCAATCCACACATTGTCGGGACTGGCCGCGGCAATTTTCCTCATTGTGTTTGCTTTCCATACCCTGTTCCACGCTGAAATTCAGAATTCGGATGTTTGTCAAAATGCAGGGGCCCTGTTTGATCTTATTACTTTGGCACATTTTAATAGTGGGCAAAAATAAAACAGAAAAGGAACTAATGGGTTTTTAAGTTCCTGATTGGTGTCAGGCCCGGGGTCAAGTACTTTAGAGCTCTGATTAATTCTGAAAAGCATGGGCTTATGGGTTAGAGAGCAGTGGGTTCAAATCCTCATCCGGCCACCTTTTTGCTATGAGACCTGGACAAATTATTACAGTGAACCTTAGGGAAGTGATGAGCGCCAACCATTTTTACTTAGTCATTTCATACAGTTCAACCTAATAATTCACCTCTTTAAGCCTCACCTGCAAAATACGAATAATAATGTCACCTTTTTCTCAGGGTAAGAATGAGGATGAAACAGGACGATACGCGTAAAACAATAAACACTAAGACAAGCTTCTGATACATGTTAGCCATTGTTGTTATTTACACACATTAAATAATTTCATCTTCATTATAACCCCATGTGCTAGGTATTCTTATTTCCATTTTGCAGGTCAGGAAGCTGAGCAAGAAGACGTTACCAATAACCAGACCGCAGTCACATAATACCTAAGTGGGGAGGCTGAAGACGAAGTTCGATCCGTCTGACTCTCAAGTTTGTGGTCTTCCCATACCGCCTACCCAGCTGTGGTAGGTGCAGATAGAATCACTGTGACTGGGTCATGAAGGGGCCTGGACAGGCTGAGGTCCAGAGACCACAGCTTATTGGAGAGTTAGTTTAGATGGTTCTAGGACACCGGGGGCTGGCACGGAGGGTGGATCGGACAAGCCAAGGAGCCAGCACCATATTTGTGAATGCTGTGAAAAAGGTACTAACTTGAGTCTTCCATAGATTCACGATAGCTTCAGGAAATTCTCATGCAGGAAAACGGTGAGAATGAACACTTTCTGAATTAAGATGAAAAGGCTACATTTCAGGGTTTCCAAGAAGGCCCAAGATGGTAAGAAATCAAGTCATCCAGATACTAGGAAAAAGTGATTCTTTTACTTAGATTTCTGTAAAGGGAGCAAACATGACACTGTGTGTGGTCTCGCAAAACCCACAGATTTCACTAAAATGTGACAGTTTGTTCCCTGATATGAAGATGGGATGTGCCTCAAAATATTCCTTTGAGAAAATAATACTCAATGTAGGTTGGTGTTATTCTTACAAATCTCGGCAATGTGTCATTGGCTCAAATCTTCTAAGTAATAAATTTTTAAGAAATATTTTCAAGAAAATAGTTCTACATATACTGTAAGAAGAAAAAAAAACCACTTCAACAAATATTTTATTTTTAATGTTGAAAACTGGGGACTCCACACATTATCCAACATTAGAGCAGATGTTAACTAAATTTAAGTCTGCCATTTACAGTCAAAAGCAACAGGAAAAAATAATTCTGAAAAATAACTTAATATGTTTTTTGAGATAGTTACAAGGGAAGGAAACAGGCTGCCGAGGAATATGTACACCGTGTATGTAAACCTCTCTTGCTTCCATTACCTTACTTGAAAAATCACCAGATGAGACCCAATCTCTACTAAAAATACAAAAATTAGCCAGGTGTAGTGATGTGAGCCTATAGTCCCAGCTACTCAGGAGGCCAAGGCAGGAGAATCACCTAATCCCAGAAGGTGGAGGTTGCAGTGAGCCAAGATCATGCCACTAAACTCCAGCCTGGGTGACAGAGCAAGACTCTGTCTAAACGGGGAAAAAAAAAAAAGAGAGAAAGGAAAAATCGCCAGAGGTTGTTATTATATGGAGACAAAATTCTTTAACACACGTAAGCAACGATGATAACAATAATCATATGGCTACAACTCTACTGTAAATAAAAACTTAGGTATGAGGGGGAAAAGACGGAAAAGAAGTACTTTAAAGTCCTAGAAGTTTCTAGGTTAAGGTGGTGGAAGCGTAAGTGATTTTTTTTCCCTTCCTATGATCTGCTGGTGTCTTGAATGTACACGTATTATTTTTAGAATGGGTTAAAAAATGAATTTAGAATAAGTAAGTCTGCTATCCAGTAGTTCTCAAATGTTAGGGCTGAGCAGAACCACCTGGGATGCTTCAGACAAATGCAGACTCTTAGGATGCCTTCCAGAGATTCTAATTCAGTTGGTTGTAATCTCCCAAGTGACTCAGGAATTATATTTTGAGAAACAGCGTTGTAGTGAATTGCAAACAAAGTAATAACTATTGCACTTACATAGTGATTTTTCATACTGAGTTTCTCTAGGGTCTTTGGGGTCACTGAGGAGTAGGGAACAGCCGAATGTGTAGAAGTTGAGAGCTATCGTTTCCCACTTAAAACAATGTCCTTCCCTCACATCTGTTGTATATACTATATTTTGGCAAAACGTTTAGTTAGTTTTTTTTTTTTTTTTAAGGTTCTGCATCTAAAAACCAAAATCAAAAACCTTGCAAGAGATTTATCTCCATTTTCTGAGTTCAGAATGGAAATGGTTACATCAGCATTTGATTTTGCATATAACTTGCTATTTTCTGAGCTGGGGGAGTTAGGCCATCTCAGCTTGGTTATCTTTGTAGAGGGAAGAAGAAGAAGATAAATAACATTTGCTGATCAACTTACTATATCTCAGATTCTTTACAAACATTACCTCATCTAATCCTCATGGAGACTCTTAGGTTCTTAGTATTCCTGGTTTACAAAGGGAGATACTGCAGTGTAGAATGCTAGTCCATTTCCAAGTAGGAGTGTACAGATTTCCCCATGGTCACTGTTGTCCCCCAAATCCCAGGTCTTTCCATTCCCCCACACTGCCCGTTGATGGGTCAACCAGCCTCTCCAAATGGAGAAAATATGAGAGAAAAACAAAGGGGGCTAGTGACATTTCAGTCAGGATGAGATTCGGCTGTGAGTGACAACGGTGGTTTTAGTAAGTCAGATGTTTACTTCTCTCATTTAAAGTGTGGGAAATGGGGGTGACAGTCAACCATCATTAGACACCCAGGCTCTTGACATTTGGGGCTGGATGATTTATTATATTTTTTAAAAAATAGAAATCTAGGCTTCTTCTACATATTTGTTCTTCTGTCTTCAACACACAGCTCCAACTTGGGGTCTGAGTCGCCTTCACCTGATCGAACTCTAACTGCTTTAATGTCAGCATTCTAGTCAGCCAGCAAAAGAAAAAGGCAACGAAGGGCCCATCCTCAGCCTGTATACACTCTTCGTAGAAATATTGCATTGCTGTGCTTCTCAAACTAAAGATGGTGAAAGACTTTTTTTTTTCCTCAAATCTTTGACAAATAACTTTGTGAAGGGTACCCTCCTCCAGAAGAGATTTTTTAAAAACATTCAGAATTACTAGAAAAAGCAAATTTAAAAGGACATACAAAATATAAGTCCATTTTAAAATTACTACATTGAACAGACGAGCTTAATTCTGACAAACAGCTACGAACTTTTCTAAAGGCTTACTCTCAAGCTCTGAACTTATCTCTCAGTGAATCAGTTATAAACCCTACGGAAGCCCTCAGATACGACAGTTCTGCTAAAGTCCCATTTACTAGAACTCCATCAAAGGATCACTCTAGCTGCAAAGGAAAACAGGGAAATATAGTCTCTTCCCAGGCTGTTGAAAATTAGGTATTTTATTAGTAGGTAATAAAGGGAGAACAGATATTTGAAGACACTCAGCAGTGTCTGCCACACTGATCTTAAAATGAAACAAAGTCTATGGTTGTCTACAGGAGACATAAACTCAAATCTCCACTTAAAATGATAAATCCATATAACTATATAATAATAAAGCCAGGTGCAGTGGCTCATGTCTGTAATACCAGCACTTTGGGAGGCCGTGGTGGGTGGATCACCTGAGGTCGGGAGTTTGAGACCAGCCTGGACAACATGGTGAAACCCTGTCTCTAGTAAAAAGACGAAAATTAGCCAGGCATGGCAGCGCGCACCTGTAATCTCAGCTGCTCAGGAAGCTGAGGCAGGAGAACCACTTGAACTCAAGAGGTGGAGGCTGCAGTGAGCTGATATCACGCCATTTCACTCCAGCCCGGGCAAAAAGAGAGTAAAACTGTGTCTCAAAAAAACAATAACAACGAATAACTAGTATAATGTAAAGAAGTGATGGAAAGCTCTTTTATGTACAATAATAAGGATTTCTAGATAAAGGAAATGAATACACAGATTCTTCAACTCTCACTGAGGCTAGCACACGTCTAGATATGTGTGTACTGATGAATAGCCATGTGGAAGCACATTTCAACTAAAAACAGTGATGACGCTTGTCAATGACCCGGAGTCCAAACGGGGAAAACAATTCCACTTAGCTGAAAGTGGCATCTAAACTTCTCATCATCTCAGCCCAAATTCAGGCCAGAAAACAGCTACATAGATTCTGGTATTAAAGACATGCATTTGAAAATAAGAAATCAAAGACTAAGCATGTACTAAATACTGGAATAATGTTGTATGATGAATAAACAGGCAAAGTCGAAAAATTGCTGGAAGATTTAAGAGAAAAGAAGAGGCTGTTGTGGCCCTGATGATGATGATGGTGATGGTTATGGTGATGATGATGATGATACTAAAACAAATACCACTGACTTTGATCATTAATAATTATAGCTTCAGTAATGATACTGAATATCTTGTAAAGCACTTTAATAAATAAAAAGGTCAACTGCAGAAAAGCATGTCAAAATGAATACGGATTAATAAGATCTAGATGAATGGTGTAGCTTTCCTCTGTCCAGAAAAAAACTTTTACCATATCCTACCTCTCTGAATCTTGAAGTCTGTGTTGCAAAGTAGCAACAGGAAGGTGAACACCCATGAAATTCTCTCCATGTAGAGGTCTCAGGCCTGTGGGAGGCAGAGCAACTTTGCAGGAAGTGTGACCCAGGACCTCCGCAGAGTTGGGAATGTATATGATAAGAATATTTTTTTCTTTTTTGCGGGGGTTGGGGGGACAGAGTCCCACTCTGTTACTCAGGCTGGATTGGAGTGGTATGACCATAGCTCACTGCAGCCTCAACCTCCTAGGCTCAAGCAATCATCCCATCTCAGCTTCCTGAGTAGCTAAGATTACAGGCACACTCTACCATGCCTAATTTTTTTTCTTTTTTTGTAGAGATGGAATCTCACTGTTTCGGTCAAGCTGGTCTCAAACTCCTAGGCTCAAGCAATCCTCCCACCTCTGCCTCCCAAAGAGCTAGGATTATAGGCATGAGCCACCATGGTTGGCCTATGATAAGCATTTTTAAGCTAACACAAAAAGGAATGCGGAAATGAGTGAATGAATGAACAAATGAGCCAGTTCACACAAGGCTTGGCCACCCTACCACCCAGTGAGACCATCTGGGGCACCGGACATGGAATTGCTTGCAACACTGCTGACCACTGTCTCCAGAGAAGCAGACCTCCCAACACCCTTGTCCCTAGGCAGAACCTGGTTTAACTCCTGTCTCTGAATCGGAGCCACTCATTTTTAGGCCAACAGATCAATTACTTGAAGCAATCAAGGGACCAACTTAAAAAGCTACATTTACAACGTGAAGGGGAATGCGGGGCTGGAGGCCAAGAAAGACCCCAGAGTGGTTTAGGAAAACTAGCAGAGAGTTACTGATCACAAGCCTGAGCAACGGAGAAGGAGGCTGGCAGAGAGCCAGAGAAGCCTTTCTTAAGACTCTAAAAACCTGAAACAGCTCTCTTACACCAGGAGAGTCGAAGCAATAAAAACTGCAGTTTTCAAACTAGAGAGAAAACCAAATGAAACTGGCTTTGGGTAATCGGTGAACTCTCTTGGGTAACAGGGCTCTAAGAGATGAGGGGGAAAGAAACGCCCACCGTCTTCTGTATTTTACACCCTCTCAAATGGTTGAAATGCTTTTCTGGCTTCCTTTAACAAGTACACCAACTTCAAAAGCTCAGACTATGTTTTCTCCAAATTAAGACAAAAGAGTCATTGTCAGGTTGTCAAAGATGTATGTAGCAAGTAATAATAAATGCTCTTAGGAGAGGAGTACAATGTGAGACTCACCTGAATAACAAAGCCCCTTAATCGTGTGCATCAGAAGAAAGTGATCATACATTTGATTAAAAACTATTAGTCTGGAAACGTACAGGCGGACTTCACAGTCTATGGAAGAAATGGGAATCATAAAAAGAGAAGGTCAGGGGTTTGCAACCTTACATGCTGCCTCCATGCCTTCACGTATGGGCCGCACCCCTTGAGAGTACACTCCCTACATTCTGAGTACCCTGGAAGTGTATTGTCAAAACGTTCTGTGCTGAGTGAGGATGCTACCTGAAAAAGTTTCTGCGGAGATTATAGTCAACACACCCACATTTCTCTTCCACTCCCTGACCAACACAGAATCACTAATCTAACGAGATGAGAAAAACTTGATCTGTGCTCTTTGAAGAAACAAATCAAACTTTAAAAGAGGTCTTTCCATTGATTCTTTTGAATTACCAATTTGAAGCTTGCATCATTGACTAGAGGAAGAAGCAAGCCGGCTCCCGGATTATTGACATCTCTTGCATACCCTCTCATGCCCTGAACTTCTGTGCCTCTTCCTTCCTCCCTAGCAGCAGCCTACCTGCTGCACTAGTCCAAACATGACTGCCCATCTGCCTCACTCACTGCTAAGGAGCTTTGCTCATCTGTGTCCAATCATGATAGAAGCCAGAAGCTCCACCCTTCCAGACTATGAGAATTTCCTATCGATAGTGATTAAGAATCCTAGCAGTCCCTCAAGAAAAAAGGCATCTGGACTGATATGTCATCTGCAAGGGGAACCAGGAGACCATTTTGCTGGAGGACATTTTAAAAGCATAATTTACTTCTCAGAAGTCATCTTAGCTTATAGCCCTTCCCAGTTGGTTTCTGGAAAACACACACACACACACACACACACACACACACATCAGATACACATTCCTAAGAACAAACTAGAGCTTGGTGTTCTCTCAGACCAAGTGTGGGTTTCAACATTTACAAGTTTTATAAACATTAGGCACTACAGCTGACCTGCACTACCTTGGTATTAGGGAAATAGCTTAACTTTTCTCTTTAGAGTCAATTTGCTCAATGTTGGAATGATAAGTCTTGAGGAGGAACTATCAAACCATATCAGGAATATGCTGCATTTATTTTGGAATAGGAAACAAATTCTTTTTCACAGAAGATGGTTCAAGATAATTCTAAATGCTTGAATACTAATTGGTTGTCTTGAACATGCTTAAATATGTGACACAAAGGTTTGGGTAACTTTTTGGTCATAGAGGGGTAAACTGGAAACAAGGTGTTTTTCAATGAGTCAATTTGGGCCAAAGTTGGTTTACATAGAGCTCTCATCTAAGACTATCACCAGTTAGCAAAACACAGGTTAACCCCAGAAATTTCCTCCTCCTTCCTGGCTTCTCTTCTTTCCCTAATAGCACAGACATTGGCCATCTTTGCTGACCACACACTGCCTCATTTAATTGACTGCTACTTTCTATTTGCACACTGACATTTAGAAATTTTCTTTATTTTTTTTTCAGTCCAGAAACCCACTTACTTCAATAATGTTTGATAACAGCGTACTTCCCACTAGCACTGTTTACTAGCTTTAAAAAAAAAACAACCTACAAATAAAGATTCTTTTCTATGTGACCCTTTTCCTGCCAATAGGTTGTGATAAATAAGTCGGCTCTTAGTTCCTAGGTTTACGTAAATATGAATGACTACAGTAACGTGTGAACAAGACAGAGATGTAAAAGGTCTTTAAACCAGAGTTTAACAAAAAGGTCCTGTCTGTCAATGAAATAAAGCTGTTTTGAATTTGTTCCCAATCACTGGCTCTTTTGCTGGAAGCCCGTGTTTGCTTGGTGGTGATTAATGCTAAGCGCACGCGGCCTTTGCGGAGTGCGTAAGAGAACTGGCAACTCTAAACAGCATTCATCATACTCACAATTACTTGCTACACGCTGAAGTTTTCTTTATTAGCCACCATTCCAGGTCACGGGGATACCCAGGCGCATTCACCTTCGCCAAGTGCGGCGCAGGGCCCACCTTTCCCCAAAGTGAGATGTCACATGTGGGGAGTTTCGGTACTTTCTTTCCAGGTAGTTCATCTGCTCCACACTTCACTGATCAAATGAGTCTACCAAGGCAAGTCGGAAACAGACATAACTACTTCTCAGGTGCACACCAAGATAGATGCAGATCTCATGCCTGTGCGAAGACAACAGTGAAGTGTTTGCTGGGAATCGGACCCAAGGAACTACTTTCGGCATTCATTCCCTAGCTCCTCTCTCTCTCTCTCTCTCTTTTTTTCCTTTTTTTATTTTTATTTTATTTTTATTTTGAGACAAGTTCTGGCTCTATAGCTCAGGCTGGAGGGCAGTGGTGAGATCATATCTCACTGCAGCCTTGACCTCCTAGGCTCAAGCCATCCTCCCACCTCAGCCTCCTGAGTAGCTGGGAGCACAGGCATGCACCACCATGCATGGCTAATGTTTTGTTGTTGTTATTGCTTTTGCAGAGATGGGGGGGCGGGTCTCACCATGTTGCATAGGCTGGTCTCGAACTCCTAGGCTCAAGCAATCCTCCTGCCTCAGCCTCCCAAAGTGTTGAGATGACAGGCGTGAACCACCGTGCCTACCACTTCTCTCTCTTGAGCTTCCTACATATGCAATGCTTTCTGAAAACCATGTGGCATGTGAACATATGACTGTGCATTCAGGAGGAAGAATTGTGTTATGCAACGCAGAGCTATTCTCAGGAACACGGGTTTAAGTCCTGATTTTGCAGCTTATCACTGAACGACTCCTGCAAAAACAGACACATAACACAATGGGACATAATTGTCCTCACCCCCAAGATGGTTATAGGCTTTATATGAGCTAGTTATGGGAAGCGCTTGGCACAGCCCTGGCATTCTTAGGCAGTTCATAAATGCCATTGGTTACTGTTGCTACTATTTTTGTAAGGATTACAGGGTCATTCACCCAATGCTCTCTCCTCAATCACTGTTAGCCGATTCCACTAACATGAATGGTGTGTCCACAATGGGTTAGGGATCTTCCAGAGCCTCCCTCCCATCCCCTGTGCACTTGTACGTTGGCTTATAGCCCCAAAGGCTGACCATGGCCAATGCAAAGGCAGGAAGATCAATGAGAAAAATCTGTGAGTTCTGCTTTTGTGCAGGCTTTTTTCTCAAAGCTAATTATTTATTGGCTTATTTAGGTGCTTTGCCTGGATCACAGGCATTCCCAGGAGAGGCCCTCTCAGGAGGCTGGTCTCTTTGGAAGGTGCCAGAAGGGAAAAGAAGGAACGACTTTTCATTTGCAGATGACTTGCAACACGGTCAGCAGACACTCATTCCATTCAAACCACAAAGTCTTCACTAACACCCACCTCTGCATTTGCCAGGCACTGCTGTAGGCACAGGGAATACAGCTGCAGATGAGTTTACCTTCTAGTGGGGAAGACCAACACGAAATACACAAAAACATAATATGCAGGTGGTGATAAGTACCCCCTGCCCCACCCATAGACACAAATTAAACACCCAGGGCAGGCAGAGAATGAGCATGAAGTATTAGTACTATTCCGTGTGGCGGTGGTCAGGGAAGGTCTCTAGTGAGGAGATGTTTGGGCAGGCACTATAAAGGGTAAAGGGGTAGCCCTCACAGGAGCCGAGAAGAGCATCTCAGGTGGGGGGAAGCCCGAATGTGGAGTTTTCATAAAGTTTTTAAGAAAGATCAAGGAGGTCGGGGAAGCTGAAGCAGAGAGAGAGAGAGACAGACAGAGAGAGAGAGAGAGAGAGAGAGAGAGAGAGAGAGAGAGAGAGGAGCAGACAACAGCCATTGATGTCAAGGGAGGAACAGGGACTCAAGTCATGTAGGACCCTGCAAAGGGTTTTAGCTTTTAATCTGATTTTAGAAAGCTTTGATCTTATGTGTTTTAAAGCAATGGTTCTCGATAGTGAATATCAGAATCACCAGAAGCAAAGACAGATCTCGCCCAGAGCAAAGGGGATGGCCGGCCCTAAGAAGGCTGGAGCCCCAGACAGGACCTAGAGAGGGCCTCCAAGGACTGTATCCAGCTATGTTCCTTTCAGGGAGGCCTCGCTAATATCCACCTTCTTATTCATTTCGCGGATGCTGCCTTCCAGAGCCATCCTTCAAGAGAGCACTTAACCGTGGCATGCAGAACGGCCTTTCAGAGACAGTGCATAGGTATAGACCTGCCATCTCTGCCAACAAGCCAGTCCCATCAGCCAGTGTCTTTGACTGCAATGGTAGCTACCTTTTCAGCTGCGACTGTAGTCTGGAATGAAATCGAGGCAGCCAAGGCTTGAGAAAGTTAAACTGGAAAATGGTGACAAGCCACATTTGTATGGTCCCTCATTTGACCTGGACCATTGCCAGAGGGAAATTCTCCGAGGAGCAAAGTCCTCCTGGTGGAAGGCAGGTGGTCCCTTGAGGCCGCAGGCTCCCGTGGCACAGAGCCTGAGAAATGCAAATTCGCCGATTGAATTAAGTGGGCACCTGAATGCTTACTTAATCCGGCTCTATTGTTCAGTTCTGCTGGCCTTGCCAGCTGTAAAGAAGTGAGCTTTCAGAAATAAGGGGGAAAGAAATCCAATGAGGCTTCCTGGAAATTATTCCCTCCTTCCTTCCTTCCTTCCTTCCCTCCCTTCTTCCCTTCCTCCCTTCCTTCCTTCCATCCTTCCTTCCTCCCACAGATCCTGTGTTGAGCTCAACTGTGTGCCTAATTGCACACTTGATAATGATGTTAAAATGGGGATGAAGGCAGATTCCTTCCCGGCCCTGATGGAGTCTACTATGTCCCACTGGGTGACACAGATAATACAGAAGTACATGAATAAAGCAGTTACTGCCTGTGCTCGGTGTGTGGGTGGAAGCAGGGCCTCGTGACTGAGGATAACCAGAGGAGGTATGGAAGGTGGGCTTACGGGAGGCCTCTCTGGAAGGAACCCTCCGAGTGGAGCAGTGGAGGGAGGGGAGTGATTGAGGAAGAGAGGATGGCAAACTCAAAGATTAGCAGATGAAAAAGGTCTTGGTCAGTGCATAAAAAGAAAAGGCAGGAGACAGGAGACAGGTCTGAAGGAGAAGCTGGAGGCTGGGATTATCAAAGATTCCACAGATCATGATGAACAGACTAGATTTGGACTTTAATGTCCAAGGCAATAGGGAAATGTTGGAAGGTGGTACAAAGAGGAGAGACATGAGCTAATGAAAGCTTCTAAGGTATTCAAGAACAATGCCTGGGAGCAATGGTCATGAGAAGGAAGCCACCTTTGTAAAACTGTGACTGTAAGAGGAATCTAACATAGCTGACTCCATCTTGCTTCTAGCCCCACGGGCTGGCAGTCCTGACTCATCCCTGGGCACAGGGCAAGGTAACACTGGGAAGAATTTAGTTTATACTTTAATCTTAAAGCAAGAATGATAATAGCCTTTCCCAGAATGAAACTACCTTTGTAAAGCTCCTAAAAGGCCACAAGGTTAGGATTAGGAGAGGGGTCTGAATTCAGCTAAGATGTAGGCATAGGTGGTTACAAGATTTGGAACTTCCCCAATTATTCCTGTAGATAACATCACTATTGTTGAACCTAAGACTGGTTTTTTTTGGAATGGTTTTCAGACTTTGCATTCTGATGACCCACTGACCCCACCCAGACCCGGGACTCGTGATTCCACTGGACCTGAGGCTGACCCAGGGCACGAGGACCATTTTCCACACCCCTATGATTTCATCCCCAACCAATCAGCATTTTCCATTCCCTAGCTCCCTTCCTTCCAAACTACCCTGAAAAAACCCTAGCCTCCAAATATTGGGGGAGGCTGATTTGGGTAATACTAAACTCCTGTCCTTTTGCTTGGCTGGACTTGTGTTAATTAAACTCTTTCTTTACTGCCATAATGTTATCTCAGTGAATTGGGTTTTACCTGTGCAGCAGGCAAGAAAAACCCATTGAGCAATTATAAGAACTAAGGAAGCTTCTGAAGCCTTTGTTAACTCTATCAAGTTTTTACGGTTTATCTGCATTTCCCCATAGCAAAGAGAAAGAAGAACACGAATAATAAGCAAAGTGGGAAGTGGAGAGTGAGTCTTAGAGACACACATAGGCACACACCTAAGTGCTTCCCTAAACAAACTACGAACTCCCAGCAACCCACTCACCCTTCGCACGCACGCAGGCGCTCAGGGGCATCCATGCTCCGCCTCTATAAACACAGATTCCTGGCGCCATTTGCATTTTCCATCAGAACCTCCATTATACTGAGTATCCTCCCAGCACATTCTTGTCTCTCTTCCAACACAACATTAGAACGCCATTCCAGGGCAGACAATTCATAAATAAGTTAAGCTTATTTGCGTCCTTCCTCACACCCGGTACTCTGAACGCCTAGGGCATTTACTGACCCACTCACATGTAATAGTAGCCTATGAATTGTACACTCCTCACTCAGACTCTCTAATGTCACCTTCTCTCGTTTAGTCCTCGCAGGAACACGAAGAGGTTGGCAGTGCCGGATGGATGGCTAAATAACTGCTTTGCTCAATGTCTTTCCAGGAAAACTATTTCCTGTGCTTGACAAGCCACATGAGAATCCGCAGCAACAGCTCCTGAAGATGCTCCAGGTGTCTCCACATCTGCGTTGCTACGCACGCCGCAAATCCCTCAACAAACGTGATGATGATGACGCATGGGTTCTGCAGGTGCTGAGTCAGCACTTTCCACGCATTATCTCATTTAACCTTCAAAATAACCTTTAGGGCTAGATATTATTCCTATTTTTATAGGTGAGGAAACTGAGACTTACAGTGGAACCCATCAAATTCCACAAGCTATGCCCTAAACCATCATCTTAAATTCTCAACCATGTTATCTTTCTAAAAGACTAAGAATGGCTTTTTATTTTCTTTGCCTTGTATTAGGACACTTGGTATATGTCGGTGAAAGGACCCCACTCTTGTGCAATAATCTTTTACAAATTGCATCTAAACCCACATTTTCCCTGTGATGGAAGAAAACTCTTTATCAGCTAGAGGATTTATAAAGATCATTTACATAAGCACTAGACATGTTTCTGTAGTGCCTTGTTGAGAACTAGAAAATTGTGCACACTTCTGAAGCTTCTAAAATACAAATATTTGGCAACTTGTCCTCAGATGGCCTGGCTAGAGTCATCTCCAGGAAAATCTGGGGTTCCGATTCATGCAACATTCTGGTTAACTGAAAATTGCCAGTTTTGGCTCCATACTAGTCTCATTATGTTCGACAATTCCTACTTTAAAATTGATTTCAGGAAGAGCAGCGACAGTTATCATCATCTGGCTGTTTAGGTTTCCCAACTCTTTAGATCCCACAGAAATGGATGTTTGCTCTATTTTCATTTTTGTTTTTATTTGGAGCTATTTTTATTCTGATTTCTTCTGGCTCTTGAAGACCTGTGGATTTTTCACAGAGGTTTTTTGAGGTGCTGGCACGTCAATCCAAAAGAGAAGGAAAAACATCACTCTAGCGAGCAAGAATCAGTGTTTCTAGTGATGGCTTAAAGGCCAAAGTAGACCCAAGCTTGTTTCCAAATCCGTTCTTGGAATTCTCCATTTGGTTTCCCAGATATCCCTGAAACGGGCCCAAACACTGCAGGCTTTTGTTTTATTTCTTGCTTTTGTTTTGTAGTTATTTTGTCCCTCCTATAGCAGAGACCAAGTTAGTTTATATCATTTTGACTAATATTCCCTATCCAGATTGGCAACCTGTGGACAGAATTCAGCCTGATGTGATGTGATGGGGCCAAGATAAGCACACCGGGAAATATTCCAATTTCGGAACAAAAAATAAGAACACTTCGAAAACACGGCTATAAAGAGCAGAGGTGGCTTGGGCTGGGTAACCATATCTGAAACACAAATGTTGTTTTTTTTATCCAAAATACCTTGAGGTCTACTCCACATACTGCAAGCAATGTGAACATTTCCTATCCCACTCCTTCTGCTGAAATGAATCCTTCTTCAGCAGAAGTGGGGAAATAGCTCAAAAGCACCATCCAGATTTGGTGGGAGATTTGGCACGGCACCAACTTTCAAACAGTATAATGGTTTATCAACCTCCCTCTTCCTTGCTGCATTCAACAAGCAGGGTACCTGCCAAAATCCTGCTAAAAATATCCTCGGCATCTGTAGCCCATCGGCCATCTCTGGCTGATTTGAGTGGGTAATTGACCTTTTGAACAGGTGGACAGCCAGAAACTTATTTTTTTTCCTGGACTGAGTCTAAGTTGACTTAAAACAGATGTTCCTTCAATGCCGATTCGACATTTATAATGGAAATACTATCAAGCAGTGTTCAAGGGGCTGTTAGAATCTAGAATGCATAAAGAAGGGCCCTGCGGTGTTCTGGGGCTGAAGGAGTTAAGAAAGCCACCTTCCTCCTCAGGCTGAGAACCAGGAGGTACCTCTTGCAGGGGAAATAGGAAAGGAAGCTGTCACTTCTTATTTTCAGGTTTGCAGAAAAGCCTTTTTTTTAAATGTAAACATTCATTAAACTAATTTGAAGTTGTCATTACTCTCCACCCCTGCTGTTTTATATCAGATTATTCCTAAGTGCTTGGTGAAGAATCCCATAAAGCCACACTCGATTCCTCTGCAGGGGATAATCGCATAGTTTGCACTGTGATTTACACTGCACGGCACCGGGAAGTGTCCTCAACTTTGAAAGGCCTTGGTTCCCTGGCAAACAGTCTCTGCCTTCCCTATGGAAATAAAATTCCAATTGTCCCTCCACGACTATTATGAGGTCCCCATTACCTTTTCTCCATCCAACTGAAGATAATTAAAAGCAGTTCAAAGCACATGCCAGAAGGTATTGGGCATTTTATTAATAAATGGAGAACCAAGAAAATGATATGTCCCATTATGCTTTTAAACTGTAAGATACACTTATGCTTCTTCTTCGCTTTCCCTCTCTCCAGTCTCCCCAACCTTGACTCTGGGGCCCCCAGTCTCCCCAACCTTCAGTCTGGGGTGGCCAGTCATTCTGTGTTCTGAGATCACGTGGGGTGGGCAGGTATATTTCACCCTTGCATCTTCTAGCTGAAGTTTTGCTGATAAAGGCATCACAAACCATATTCTCCCTTGAAGAAAATGATTCTAAGGTGGGGAGGGGCTCTGAAAAGAATGCAGGCACTAGAGGGGGAGGCCAGCATCTGAAGTCCCACTTTGCCAATATCACAGTGACCCTCAGTTACTGTACATCCCATGTATGTAATGGGAATCATAGTGTCTACCAAGTAAGGCTGCCCAAAGCTTGACAGGAGGTGGTGAGTATACTCAAAGAGCCCAGTACAGAGGCTGCCATAGAGGCATATGAGCTATGATCAGTATTGCTGTTAATATGCTCAAAACCATAATGACCCTAAGAGAAGTAGCCCTGAGCAAAATTAGGACGTGCCCAATTTGTTTTCAGTGCAGCTATAACTTTTCTGTTTCTTTCCTCCCGTTCTTTGTCCCTGAATCCTAGGAACCAACGCTGTCGTGGATCTGGGCTCACACAGCCTTAAAATGGACCTGTTTTCTGTCCTAATGTCTCTAAGTGTTGCTTTATAAATAAACTAACTCTCATCTAGAAATCAGCAGCTTCTAGTTGTTGAATGGGTATCCCCGCAGGTCAGTTTGCATTTTGCAAGAGATCTGAATGCTTTAAACTCGAAGTGCCAAGTGCTTTGGTACTTATACCAGTACTCCCACACTCACTGCACACATTCCAAGTGGATCGTGGAACTGCATTCTTCTTGGTTTGCCAAGCCCTTGGAAGGGAGTAATCTTGTAATTCGTCATCAGTCAGTGCCGGTCTAATATAGTAGGATACTACTAAGCACAAATTGGAAAAATCCAGTCTGCACCAACCAGACTAACTTTGGAATCCAGACAGGACTTTGGAGTCCTTCTTAACATTTTAGGCAGTCAAGTCAGGCTTTGGGGTTGGCACACAAAGGAGATCTGGCTATCATTTCTGCCTCAACATAAAGGATTTAGAGGCTCTCAGCACCATGGCCACCCAATGTACCTCCCTTGCATTCAAGAGAGAGCCTCCCTTAGAAAGGCTGTGTGGTATGAATATGAGTGTATAAGTCTGAATTCCAGTCTGAATGTTCTGCCATTTACTAGCTGCGCAAGCTTCAGCATATTCCTTAGCCTCTCTGTGCTTGTTTTTCCATCAGCAAAATAACAACATCTATTTCATAGTGCTTCTGGGTGGATGGAAGTTCTTAGAATGGCCCGTGGCATACAATAAGCTTTAATTAACCAATGTTTGTTTCAATAAAATGATTGGCCACTATCCCTCAAATCGCAGCAAACACCGAACTCTCCAAAGGTGCCTGCAAGAACACTGAGAGTCTTCACAAACAGAGAATGTGGACTAAAGCTATTCTCCATACAGTGACAATGGCCTCATTGGTTACATTAAACAAAGATGAAAATTGTAGCTCAGTTCGTAATTAGGTTTACAAAATGAGACTAGGAAATGCTCCTCAAGTGCCCAGTTACTCTGGAAGACATAAGATAAATGTCACTGTATTCTTGGTTTGCCAAGCCCTTAGAAGAGAGCAATCTTGATGTTCATCACCAGTCAGTGCTGGTCTAATACAATAAGATGCTACTAAGCACAAATTGGAAAAATCCAGTCTGCACCAAGCATAACTTGAGGCTTCTATCCATCTTCAGTGGCATCAGAAAGCACGGGCATCCATGCTGATAGCATCACTTCAGTTTCCAAGAACCTCACCAATCAACAGCCAGTGGCCAAAAGCCTCAATGGAGAGGGAGACGGCCTATAAAATGCATGCCAGTCAGCACTCACGGAGTGGCCGGCACGACAGCACTGTAGTATTTTTCTGCAATTTCTAAAACTATTTTTGGAAATACTGCAGATAGAATCTCACCAAGTTCAAGGAAATGAACTAGCAAGAAAAACCAGGCTTGGTAGGTTTTTATGTTCTCCTCCCCACCCTCACCACCCAAGTATAGGTGAGGACAATGGTGGTTGACACAGAAACAATGATGCATTAACTGCACATCTGGTTTGTATCCAGAAATATAATTGGTTTGAGCTCGTTTGGTTTCAGTTATTTATCAGCTTTGTTCAAAAAAACAAATAAAATAAAATAAAATGGAACCTATTCAATACGGAATTGCCAAGGACGAACTTGAAATGAATGAACTCTCAGTGTACCAAAAGCAACATTTCTGGAGGAAAAAAAGAAACTGAACTTGATAAATTACTGAAGTTGTTAATAAAGCTATTTTTGTGTGTGTGAACCAGTCCAAATTATTTTTAAGTAACAAAAGGATAATGTCTTTGATACATGCAGTAGGATAATTAGCAGAACAACCTTTTAAAATGTTTCAAGCTTACTCATTTTTCAAGGCCTCCAAATTTCTTGGTAAAAAGATTGAGATGCCTGGCCAACATAGTGAAACCCCGTCTCTACTAAAAATACAAAAAATTAGCCAGGCATGGTGGCAGGCACCTGTAATCCCAGCTACTTGGGAGGCAGGCTGAGGCAGGAGAATCGCTTGAACCCAGGAGGCGGAGGCTGCAGTGAGCCAAGATTGCGCCATTGCATTCCAGTCAGGGCAACAGTGCAAGACTCCATCTCAAAAAAGAAAAGAAGAAGAAGAAGAAAAAAGATTGAGTTGCAATGGCAAATTCTCAAACACTGTTGAGTTTCTACTTTATATGTCATAGGTGTCAAACTCTACATCTCAATGTCAAGATCAAACCCATATTGGTGAGCTGATCGTTAATGTGTTTGAGAACAGGTAGTTGACAATATAGTTAATGTGCTCACTTAAGCAATTACACACTAGATTAAGGACTTCAACATGAGGGTGTCTTTTATGCTTTATTTTATGGTTAAACAGCGCATTTCAGGATGACAACAAACTGTAATAGCATATTCATGTAGTTTTAGGATGAAATCAATTTCTTGCAAACACAATTATTGTTACATAATTCTCCCACCTGTTTATGACTCCCTGTGAATTAAATTAAAACACAATTTCACATTAATTTAAAACATCATTTTCAGAAGGAGACATTTCCTACAAAGCTTACGACTGATAACAATTTCCAGAAATCAGAGTATTATTGATAAGAAGCCATAAATCTGTATAATAGTCATTGTTTTACTTTTAAATCAGATTTAAGGTGCTATGTGTTACCTTAACTGATCTCTGTTTCTAGATTTTGACATGTCCAAAGTGTATGGAGAAGAGTAAACCCTTCTCTGGTTCTTCTGTAAATGATATTTCCAGAGTTAGCAAATAAAAATACAGAATCTTCATTGAAATTTGAATTTTAGATACACAACAAATCCCTTTGTTAGTACAGAATAAAATAATCTTTTAGTATAAGTATATCGTAAACATTGCCAGTACGCACACAGATACGGTGAGTAAACCCAAAGACAGAAGTTAAGCTCAACCAAAATAAGGACTAGTTGATTGATTATATAAATCACATATCCAAGGAAATTTTTTCCTTCCAGGGATTAGGCTAGCTTCACAAATGTCAAGTTATTTTCATTCACCACAAAATGTGAATGTCTTTCCAATTCCATATATCATGACTTATTTACTTGCCTCCTCCCTCCTTTGCTTCCTTCCTCCTTTCCATCCCCCTGTTTTCCCTTCTTCCCTCTCTCCCTTCCTTCCTTCTCTCACTACATTCATCACTCACTTTCAATAAACGGTAACATAACAATAATCACACAATTCAAAAGTCTGTATTTATCCAGAGTTTACTACCTGCCAAATGTGATACTAAAAGCAGCTTGTTTTAGCCTCACAGCAACTCTAGATCTAGGAATTATTTTTTCCCTCTCATTTTATATAGAGAAAATAGAGGCTCAGAGACGCAAAGGAAGTTGCCCACCATCACACATCTTGGAAGGGGGGCACACTTATCTGCCTGACTCTCTCTATCCAGGTACACAGTCTATCCTGGAACTGCAACAAATGAAGAAGGAGGACTTTTTTTTTTTTAAGTAAGATACATTTCCTACCATGGCTAAGCTCACAGATTAGTGTGGAGGAAAACTGATGTTTTCAAAATCACCTTTATGTAGTCAGATTTGCAATCACTATGAGAATACCATTGTGAGCTTGAATAAGAGCCCGAAAAGAAGCAAACGGTGATTTGAATGATTTGGCCAGTGATAATGATGATGTATCTGTATTTCTAATAACATGGAAGTATATCCCTCTACATTATGGATATGAAAATAATTCAGATATTACAACAGGTGAGTAAATGGAGGCTCAGCCGAACTTGGCAACATGGCAGAGCTGGGATGGATCAGAGCTGGGATTCGAATTCGGGTCTTTCTAAGTTCTTGACCACCCATGTCTTCTACCTTGCCTATTCTGAGCTCCCTCAGAATGTGCTAGTCTGTAATACCATAGCAGGCCAGTTCCTCCAGTTCTCATTTAGCAGGAACTTATGTAAAATCCAAATTGTCATTCAAGGATCAAAGGACTCACACAGGTGCCCCCCAAAATCACCAACTATCTGAAGGCAATGAGAGAGTTAAAATGGATCAAATCTCCAAGTGTGGCTCAGCTCAGCCACAGGAAACACAAAAGCAATAATAATGGTGTTTACAGAAAGACTCTTGACTAGAAGGAGCCGGAGAATTGAACCTATCACACGAAAGTAATGCTTAGCAAAAACAGTTGGTAAAAATGCTATGGCCGGTGAATTACAGTGGTCTTCTTTTCTCTTCGGTAATTTGGGGGCAATTGCATACAAATTCTAGTCCATTGATTTCCACTCCAATTCATGCCCCCATGCTGGGGAGAATCGGTTGGCATAAACATAAGTCTGCCACTGGAAGACCGGTGATGTATCCTGAAAGAGGTCCAGGCAATTCCTGTCTCAACCGTTAAAAGCAGAACTATAACGCCACTTCACACTACCCTCCGAAGGACTCTCAGTGTGTTAGAGAACCTGCGCTAGCACTCTCCAAGCAGTCGTAATAGATTAGTGGGTTAAGTTCTTCACTTCAGCCCTATGGCTGCCAAATCACTTCTGGCATTTTCTAGAACTCCTTCATATTTTTCCTTCGTATTTGTAAAAGTGAACGATGATGCCAATGACATTTTCAAAAGTGATACATAATAAATATCCCGTCCCTATAAACACACGCCTGTACACTCCCTAATTTTAGCACTGCGTTTTGTGGGTATGAAGTGCCCAGCCTGCCTGAAAGTCTGTCTTTAGCTTTGAACTATGCCTATGACAATTTGGAAGAAGCGGATATTTGTCCTTTCAAGAAAATCCAGTTCAATCTCACCGTATTTTCAAGATCATATAAACTTGGCAAGAAAGACTTCTTGAGTTAAAGGGATAGGATAGAGAAGACATATCCCAGCCAAGAGGCAGCACCCTTAATGGAGGGAGACTGGCAATGTTTGGAGACATCAGTGTTTGTCAGAAGAGGGGGAAGGGATTCTATTGGTATCTAATGGGTAGAGGCCAGGGATGCTGCTAAACATCCTACAATACACAGGGCAGATCCCAACAAAGAATTATCCAGCCCCACATGTTGGTACTGCCAAAGCTTGAGAAACCCTGTACTCAAGTTAACTGAATAAACTTACAATGCCTTTGCCGCATGCAACCCTCTGCCCCAGATAAAATTTACCTATTCTTAAACCACAGGACAAGGCACAGACCTCATTCATGACACTACTCTACACATGGGTCCAAGGTGACTCCTCCTTGCATTACAGTCATTCTTCAAAGAATGTACAAATTTTCATGGAAATCCACTTTTCTTCGGGGGTTCTATTTTCTACTCCAAAGTTTAAGTGTTCTGGGGTAACCTCAGATGAAAAGCAATGCTGAGTTTTTGTTTTTCTTTTTTTTTTTGTCTAGTGAGAGCCTATTATTTAGCACTAAAGACTAAAGAAAGGAATCTTCAGTAAAAAGATAGGGAGGTGCTGATGGGTGGTTTTTACAAGATGAGAATTTAATGGGGATAGTGGTTTTTTTTTTTTTTTTTTTTTTTTTTTTTCTACAAGCTGAGCTGTGCTAAGCTATTCAAATTAGTAATTCTACCAATTAAAGCCTTCTATTTCATGGAAAGTACTTGCTAAATAGAAGATTAGGCAACAGATCAGAGAATGAAAGAATTACTGAAATGGAGCTCAAATATTTATGAGAAATTTACATCTGGGAAACTTCCCTCTTCTTATCCCTGCTTCCAGAGGGAAATCCATAAAGAGAAGATAAAGGGCAAAGATTAGTCCTCAACATCCACAAGCCTAAGAAGTCTGACTCACTTTGAGTTTTAGGAAAGAAGTAATCGTTTGGTTGCTACAAACACTTTGTACTGCCATAAAATACACTGATTCCATAGGTCACATAGAAAAATTAAATTCACTATTCATAATTTATTGCCCTTGGGTGTTTGCTCTGGTTATTTATTGCTCTGTAGGAAACAACCCCAAACATACGCCTTTAAACAATAGCAATTGTTTATTCTGCCCATGAATCTTCAGTTTGGACAGGGCCTTGGGGGTGGGGAATGGGAGTAACTTATTTCTGATTTTCAGTATCTGGGGCCTCAACTGGGATGACTTCCAATGGATGGAGGTTGGCCATTTCCTGCTCCACAAGGCCTCTCCACACGGCTAGCTGGGCTTCCTTCAACATGGCGGTCTCAGGGTAGTCAGGCATTTTACACGGCCACTCAACCACATTCTATTGGTCAAGCAAACAAGTAAGTGCAGCCT
Source organism: Macaca thibetana thibetana (assembly GCF_024542745.1). Classification (NCBI taxonomy): domain Eukaryota; kingdom Metazoa; phylum Chordata; class Mammalia; order Primates; family Cercopithecidae; genus Macaca; species Macaca thibetana. Next base: position 22,103,757 of record NC_065597.1, on the reverse strand, counting down.
AGATATAAGGGAAGATGAATTCAACTCTATCTCTCAATGAGAGGAGTAGAAGAGTTGACATTCATCTTTATCACAATGTGAACTCAGCAAAATATAATGTTAATTAGAGAGACTGGCTAATTAAGCAATATAAACCAAAATAACAGAAAACAGCAAGTGTCCTGGTAATCATTGTTACTGTTTGCTTTATTCAATTAAAAGGTGCACATCTGAGGAGGAATGTTGTTTTCTTCTACCTGTTTTGTCTCGTATGGATTATTTAGTTTTATATTCACTGGCTATTATTGAACATTTATACCATTTTAGGTCTCCGATGAAATATATAAACTCCATGGGAAAGCCATTTTTGGGGTGTTTTATCAGCCTGATGAGTCAGTAGAAAACCACCGCATACACAAACTCTCAAAATACAGAAAATCTCACTTGGTATTTCTTGCAATTGCTTTTAATTCTAGAACTTAATACACTGCCTTTTATAATACAATTTCTTCAGTTAATTTTCTGTCCCCCTTTTATGATTTTTCTTTGTTTGTTTTGAGACTTAAGTCACACTCTGTCGTCCAGGCTGGAGAGCGGTGGCGTGATCATAGTTCACTGCAGCCTCAACCTCCTGAGCTCAAACAATCCTCTTGCCTCACCTTCCTGAGTAGCTAGGACTTACAGGCACACAACACCACGCCTGGCTAATTATTTTTAATTTTTTTATAGAGACAAGGTCTCACTATGTTGCCCAGGATGGTCTTGACCTCCTGAACACAGGACATCTTCCCACCTTGGTCTCCCAAAGTGTGGAGATTACAGGTGTGAGCCACTGTACCAGACCCATCACTCTTTTAAAATCTGTAATTAGTTCCAGAAATTAATGTATTCACCTGATTAAATCTGAAATTGCAACATGCACATTTTGGAAAGACTTCTCCTTATTGTCATCTTGAAATGGAGATCACCCCAAAAGCATTTGCCTCCTCTAGGATACAACTGAACACGCTGTACAAAAGCTTGAAATTCCTGAAATGTCAAGTAAGAAAGATAAGAAACCGGGATAGCTGGGGGATATGTTTTGCGGGCCTAAGTAAAACAATAGCGATTTAAGTAGCTATCGTATAGACACTTGATGAATCCTTTTATTATCTCTGAAAGATTCCCCGTTGCAGCATGCTTTTGTGGGTAAAGAGCCATATATTGGAACATGCAGCTCATAATTATGTCAGCCTAACCACAGCCAACATTGACAGCCTAAAACATTAAAGATTTTATACAGCCAGTGCTGAATATAGCTTCTTTTATTGGCTCAGAGAGCGGGTATCAATTATAATGAGGTAATAAAATTTGCAAGCACTGTTCATGTCCTGCTCTGATTTTTTTTCCCTCTCTCCTTGAGATAATAACAGCAGAAAAAGGAGAAAGAAAAATCCTCTTAGTTCTAACCACCGATTCTTCGAAAGCTCTCACTTTCTATGGCTGGGGTGCTATAAAGCTATTTGCTTACTGGAGTTTTTGGGCTGGTAAACTCTTGCTACCTAAATAGAAGCTGCAAATTTCTGAAGCACACCTTGCAAGTCAGAGGCTTCAGGATTAATGGCTTTCATTTGCATAACTATAAACTTAAGGTAGAGCTTCCCAAGCCTGCATCCTCTAAATTGCACTTACTGATGAGATGCAAAATCCTCTAAAAGCGGTCCCCAACCTAAACCAATTTGTAAAGTTGTTTTGTTATTTAAAACATTAAAGAAATTAAAGTGATCGGAATATAATTAGATTAATATTCATATCTTCCAAGTTGCTTTAATTCTAATATTAAAAAGATTAAATATCCACTCAGAGGATTAAGCAAAAAGTCAAGCCGTAGCAACACATTTACATTACCTTACTGTGCAAATTATAAACCTAATTAATCTAAAGTTTCCTACAAATTGAATTGGATATTCATTTGCAGTCTAACACAACTTTAGGTACTTAAAATTCACTCCAGGATTGTTTCCTTACGTGCGCACTGAGGAGGAGGGCCACATTGCTGGGATGCAGGAATCACATGAAAACGGCTTCATTCGGGTTCTAATTGGCGGAAATTAAATCTCAACATAAATTTATGTAGGGGAAAAAACTAAAGACTTTGTAATTATGTATGTGTGCAATAATAAAACATACCCTGGCCTCCCCATCTAGTTTCTGTCGATAAAATAGAAAAAGCAATCCAGTTGTTTCTTCCTAAAAGCTTTGAGTTCATGTCTTACCCCTAATACTGTGAAGAAAATGATCAAAAGATTTCATCCTTTTTGCATGGTCTTTAAGAGCATCTAAAGGGCATCTAGTTACTTTGTAACCTTGTTCCCACCCACTTTTGCCACCTCTCTGACGGCCCACCCACTCCCCACCCCAACTGCCAAATACACAAACATACTCCCAGGGTTCCCATGAATCAGATTAACTGTGTCAATTTCAGATCAATTGCAGACATATTAGTAATTATCTTCTTGCCATCCACTTCTGAAGCAATAGGACTGCTAGAAATGCTGGTTCCTCGGAGCCGTAAAGAAATAGCACTTGAACATAAATTTAATTTCCTCAGCAAGGCCATTTTTACTTTCTGCAGAAAGGGTACACTCGACAGCAGTTTTACCATGAGAGTACACCAAACAAAGGAGACCTGATGCGTCCACGCTACTGCTGTGTCCGGTTTCCATTGGCTGGAACGGGACCTCACATTCTGTATTTGTCCCCATTGGCTAGCAACTTAGAACTTTTTAAAAGAGGCAAAGGCAGAAGAGAACAAAGGAAGGAGGAAGTAACTTGTGGAATGCTGAGAAAAGTAAAAACACCTTCAAATAAGGAAGAGGAGCAGGCTATGACCTAATGCTTGCTTGGACCAGTGTAAGCATGCCAGGGCAAATATGTAGGCTAAATTGTGGGAGCTAAGACCATAAAGTACATTGATTTCTTTATTACGGCTAGCAGATATTGAAGAATGTTAGCACAGGTCTTTGAATTAATTTTGCTTCTAAGAGAAGTTACTATTTATTCCTAATTAGATGGGGAGGAGTCTTCGAAGAGGAACCTCTACTTTTTACACGCTTGTAGAGAAGTGAAACAGTGCAAATCAAATTCAATTGCTGGAATGAAAGGATGACACTAAAGAAATTTAGCCTAGCTGTTCACTAGTCTTCACGCTCCCTCCCACCCACCCAGCACACAGCAAACTACATTTCCCAGCCTCCCTTGCAGGCAACCATGGTCATGTGACTGAGGTGTAGCCAGTGACATAAGCGTTAGTGGACTGGAGAATGTGGCAACCTCAGAAGGTCTTTGTTGGTCATGGTGAAGCCTCGGAATGGAAAGAGCCTGGGTTCCTGAATTACCACTTGGAGGAGAGTGGTTTGCTGATCAGAGGACCTGTTTTGGATTTTATGTTAATGGAAAACCACCTTACTGATTTAAGGCATTGCACACTTAGGTTTTAGTAGGGTCTCCTGTGCATGATGCGAAAATTATTGGTGAGTCCATTTTCCAAGAAAAAGTTTTCCCTTCCTACAGCAAGGCAACACTTTACTCCTCTGAAGACAACTTTTTCTCCCAACAGGCTCCAACTTCAAGTCACACATACATTAACAACTGATCAGCATGAAACAGCCCGAGGAGTAGGGCTGCAATCACACCTGTTTATTTTATTGTTGTGATGGCAACAAATATAATGGCTACAGCTTCCCTGGGAATAATCCTGCTATAAGCTTTAATGGGCGAAGAGCCGTGACGTGTGATTTGGGTGAGTGTCCTGTGTTCACAAGGAGCACTCAAGGCTGCTAATCTGGGCTGTAATTTCTCATTTCTCCTCAACCGCTTTGCCTTTTATGGGACTTATATTGATAAATGCAGATGATAACTGTCAGCTCACCTGGTAAAGCTCAGTGCAAGAAGTTTAACAATTCATCTCGTGTTTCCTAATGGCAGCAGAAGAGAAGCAAGCTCTGGGCCTTCAACAGGTTCGACCCACCCTATTCTCACTTCCTCTCTTACCTCCTTCCCCCAATTGCCCCACTCATTTTGCCAGATTGATTTTTTCAATTGTAATGGAAATCATGTCACTCCTGTTCTTAAAATTCATCAGTGGCTTCTTATGCAACTCAAACACAAGCACTGTCTTGGGTCGGGGGTCCATTCTTCATCCTCTCTGGATCCATGTCCTGAGCTGTGGAACCGCAGTGCCCCCCCTAACTGTGAGCTCAGCCACGTGATTTATTTGGGGTATCAGTGTGTGACAGAGGATTGGGTATGCCAGTTCTGAGTCTAGACTTCAAAGTCCTTATGTGTTTTGACTTGCTGTCTTGCATTTCTGCCCTTGCCATGAGAAAGTCATGTCTGGTCTAGCCCTGCTGGTCTCAGGAAGATGAGAGACACATGGAGGAGAACCACCCCAGCTAAAGTACCCCATCCATGTTCAGCCTAGGGCAGAAAGCCCAGCTGATGCAAAGATGCAGGAGGAAAACAAGCTGATCCACAGACACAAGTGGAAGCCCCACCAAAACCAGCAGGGCCAGCCGGGCAGGGCAGCCAAGCCCAGCCTAGTGCTGCTGAACCCCCCACACATGTGAGAAGTAAACACTGATTGCCGAGAGCCGCTGAGTTGCCACATGGTGATGCAGCAGCGGCAGCAGTAACCGGCTCACTGGCCTATGCTTCATTTTGAAGCTCTAATGACCTGTTTCAACTCATCCCATTCCAGATCTCCAGTGTGCCCCATACTCTGCAATCACAATGGCCTTCCCTCAGGTCCAAACATGACATGTTTTTTCTTGCCCTGGAGTCTTTGCAGGTACTTTTCCCCCTTAAAGGAACCACATATCACACGCTCTTACCACTCCATGCCCTTCCCCAAGGCTGGGTACTGCTCACTCTTCATATTTTAACTCAGAAGTAATTTTTTTTTTTTTTTTTTTTTTTTTTTTTTTTTTTTTTTAGACGGAGTCTTGCTCTGTCGCCCATTCTGGAGTGCAGTGGCGCAATCTCGGCTCACTGCAAGCTCTGCCTCCCGGGTTCACGCCATTCTCCTGCCTCAGCCTCCCGAGTATTTGGGACTACAGACGCCCGCCACCTTGCCCGGCTAGTTTTGGTTTTGTTTTTTTTTTTTGTATTTTTTTAGTAGAGATGGGGTTTCACCGTGTTAGCCAGGATGGTCTCGATCTCCTGACCTCGTGATCCGCCCGTCTCGGCCTCCCCAAGTGCTGGGATTACAGGCTTGAGCCACCGCGCCCGGCCTCAGATGCAATCTTAAGAGAAAGCCCCTCTATGATGCCATCTCAGCTTGACCTTCCTGATCATTCTCTGCGGAGTGTCCCAGCTGTGCTGCAAATGGGTGACAGCTGTGCCAAAATATCGATGCCCCTCAAGGTTTTGGATCCTACAAGTGCCAGCCCTGAGCAGCCTCATCCACATCACTCAGTTGTGCTGAATAAATCACCTGTGTATGCCCCAGTGTGAAAGAGTGGGCACGTGCTTCTTGCACTGTTATGCTTACTTCCTTGACAGCACTTTCTACAGTCTAAAATTAACCTTTGGCTTTAAAAAACTAAATTATTTGTCTATATTTTCTGCTTCAACCAGTAGACTGAAGGTTGGCAAAATCTGGCCCTCCTCTTGTTTTTGTAAATAAAGTTTTATTGGCACAAAGCCATAGTCACTCATTATGTAACAGCCATGGCTGCTTTTGAGTTACGCTGGCCGAATTGAATAGTTGTGACGGTGACTGTGTGGGTCACAAAGTCTAAAATATTTGCTATCTAGCCCTTTGCAGAAACAGTCTGCTGACCACTGCACTAAAGTATAAACTGTCAGAGGACAGAAAACTTGTCACTTTTGTATCTCGGGTATCTAGCACAGTGCCTGTCCCTCAGAGGTTCTCATTGTGTATTTGTCCAGGGAGTAGAGGAATCAGGACTCCAGTAGACGCCTGTGTTTAACTCCTATCTCTGTACCAAAGGCAGGGGTCCCTTACAGTTCTGGAGGTCAGTTTGGGGATGGAGGTAGAAATAGGCCATATTGCAGCTGAGCCCAGAACATCAGGGCAGCTACAATGCTGGTGACCACTGTGTGGCACTTGAATTTCTCAGAAAGGCAAGAGCGAGGCTCTTGCCTCCACTGGCAGCAGCCAGAGTGCTGGGTCTGCATGTGCTGCAGGCTAGACAATTTGAAAGTTTGAAGAAATAAGAACGACTCAAAGTTTAATTTACTCAAATAAGCAACTGATGCTTTAGAGTATAATTATCAGAGAAAAAGAAAAAAAACACAACACACTGTTTAGCATACGTTATGTTAATGGCAGGTTAGGATGGCCCACTGTGCATAATTTAGCCAAACAATTGATACCAAATTTTAATATATATATATGATTACTGCTACAGAAACGAAGCACCAAGACAAAGCACAGGAGAGCTCATAATAGGCACACGTGAACTCTGAAGCCCTAATTACATCACGGGGGAGGGTAAACAGTTGCTGCTGAACCAAGCAGAAAATGGGGGTAATTTGTAAACAGGTAGAGTGGCAGTCCAGGTGCACCGGCATGTGTGTGGGGCTGGAGGGCTGGGGCCCCTGGGCTTCCATCTGGGCTTCGCAAGGATGGAGAGGTTCAGGATCACTTTTCTCAGCTGAAAACACAACCTCTAAGCTCTACACAGGTCAGCCCCCTCCTGGCCTGCCCTCCAGTTCAAAAATAGAAAGTCGAAGGCTAGCTTTTTGAAGGAAGCTTCTCCATGCTCCATGAAATACAAAATGAGTTTCCATGTCTGTGATCTGAGGCCCATTGCCCTGTGTCTTCTTCCCCTGATATCCCGGAAGACGTGAGTCCCTGACATCTTAGGGAGCAGAGGGATGCCAGTCTATATCCACCTTGACCACAAGGGGTATTTTCAGGAGAGAATATAGTGAGTTCTCCTTCCTGCAACTCCTCTGTAGACAGGAGGTTTTGTGCTAGGAAATTGCTCAGGTATATTCTGGTTCCAAATATAGAGTCTGTGAATCTGAATCAATGAGGTATCAGATTTCTTTTTTTCCCTCATTTATGTAGGACTACAGATCTGCTCATGTCATGGTCCTACTGTGAGCCAGTCATCAGATTATAACCAAGTGTCACTGAGTACCTGGAATACAGCTGCCCTGTGATGTTACCTTCTATCTTCATCACCCAAAACAAACTGACAAGAAAAAAAAAAAGAAAAAAATCAGACAGTCTCAGGAGAAAGTCATGCAGTTCTGATCTCCAGAACTGTAAGGGAATTGATTTGTGTTATTTTATGCCACTGAATTTTAGTAATCTGTTACAGCAGCCACAGGACACTGATACACATGGTTGCCCCGAGAGGGGGTTCAAGAGAGGATGCAGATATTAGTGCATTAACTGCATCATTTCTATCTGCCAGGCGTTCATAAACCTTGGTAGACCAGGTTGACATTACTCAGTCGATCAATCAATTAATCAATTAACCAATGGATCAATCTTCATTTGGTCTATTTCTGGCCTTGTCAAATTCATTAGCAAAACCACCATAAGCTTTTCAGCATTGCTACTTACGGGAATCTAAGAAAATACTCTAGACTATTCAGACTTGCTTCTCACCAAGTATTTGTGGCCTTTAAATAGACGGTGAATCCACAAGGGTAAGGGCGATTTGTGTCTTGTTCCCTCCCCATCCTCAATGCCGTGCATGTGTTTAATACTCAATAAATATTTATTAACTGAATAAAAGAATAAATGAACGAATAAATGAACACATATATGAATGGCTGGAATGGTGGCATGCTGGTTGAAAGGAGAAGCAATATTTGTGGATGCCAACGGCATCTGCAAATTAAATGGCTTTGCAAATTTGTGATAAAAGGTCAGTGACTTTATTGTTTAAACCAGGGGGTCAGGTAGGTCAGGCTGGGGGTCACATTTAAATGGAAGGGAGATCATGAGTTGTGAGTTGTTTAAGAATTTGAGTAACCCATCGTATTAGGAATATGGGAAGTACGAAACGAAGAGAAAAGAAGGACTAGAAATGGAAGAAGAGTTGGACAGAAAGAGACATTTGTTGTAGTGCAGTCCTGGGGGACAAAGAGAGGAGGCTGCATTTGCCCACACACACCCAGTCCTGGATTTCTGTTTGAGAGAGAGAGGTGGGAGGTGAAAGTCTGCAGGAAGAGTCTACCAGAGTCAGTTCAAAATCTCCTGCTGGGCTGAGCCAAGCTATGCTCAACATGGAGTCCTCCTGGTGAGACAGAAAGCTTTGTTTCTCTGTGTACTGGGGAGGAAATGGGAGAAACACTCCCTGTGGGGCTCTGTCACCCTCTTCCCACCATGTGAAGATGCACAAGAAGAGCAGCCATCTACGAATCAGGAGCCCAGCCTTCACCAGACAGTGAACCTTCCAGTGCCTTAATCTTTTATTTCCCAGTCTCCAGAACCATGTAAAATAACCGTGGTTAAGGCCACCCAGTCTGTGACAATTTCGTCTTAGCAGCCTGAACTGATAAAGACAACAGGATACAGGAAGCGAAGAACCAGAAAGAATTACTAATTTTTCTTGATCATCTACTATTTGCTGGTGCTACTATATCCCTGGTCTGAGAGCTTTACAGTTCAAGGTGAAAAAGAGAGTTAGACAAATGCAGAGAAAATGAACTAAATACCAGGATACATGATGACAATAATAACAGTGGCTACTTCTCTTGAGCAATGAACATGTGCTGAGCACCATCCTGCAAGGGAGGATTATTATCCCTACAATATAGAAAAGAAAACTGTGGCCGGGTGCAGTGGCTCATGCCTGTAATTCTAGCATTTTGGGAGGCCAAGGCAGGCAGATCACCTGAGGTCAGGAGCTCAAGACCAGCCTGCCCAACAGGGTGAAAGCCCGTCTCTACTAAAAATACAAAAATTAGCCAGGCATGGTGGTATGCACCTGTAGTCCCAGCTACTTGGGAGGCTGAGGCAGGAGAATCACTTGAACCCGGGAGGCAGAAGTTGCAGCGAGCTGAGATTGTGCCACTGCACTCCAGCCTGCACAACAGAGCGAGACTGTCTCAAAAAAAAAAAAAAAAAAGAAAGAAAGAAAGTAAAACGAGGTCCAAAGAGATTACATGACTTGCCCACAGTTGCACAGTTAGTAAGTGCACACACACAACCCACAATGCAGTTAGTAAGTGACTAAGCCAAGATACAAAACTCAGCTGCCTCTGCCTCCAAGCCGGTCCTTTTCATTGATAGATGATGTGCGTCAGATTGTTTTGAGGCTTTAAATTCTGCCTCCATAGCCTATTGGGAAATTGAGACTAGGAATGGAGAAATTTCTCATGCAAGTAAGGGAAACTAACAGCATAGCCTCTGTTTCTGGAGAGGTCAGCTGGCAACTTTGCCCATTTCCTGAGAGGATCCTCTCACCCAGGCAGATCATGATGTACATCTCTCTGGAGCCAGGCCACACTCCAAGCTACAAGCTGGACAATTGGGCCGATCCTTGCCAATTAAAACGCAACTCCAGTCTGCTTTCCATGTAGGTCAAATGTCCCATGAGCTATCAGTGAATCCCAGAGGCTGCATATTTAATTCCGTACCCTTAGAAAGCTGTTGCTGAAATGAGGTATATCCAACACGTAAGAACTGGGTTCTAATGCATAATTTGAGGAAAAGATTTAATTTAACATTTGTAAAGGTTAATATGAAAGAATTTATGAAAAAATAAATGAATGAATGAGTGCCTAAAATTTGAGGCAAAATCTAACATTCGGAGAGATTGACAGGAGTAGAGCTCATCTTTCCAGAGAACTTAGCATCTTCCAGAGCTCGCTGATGCTGATTTTAACATCTACCCTGTACTGAGCAGTTATTATGTATGTAAATCTTTATGCACATTATCTTGTTGATTATTGTAGCAACTCTATGAAATGAACACTAGCAATAGCCTCATTCTACACGGGGGAGAGTGGAGGGCTCAATGAGGCTGAGTGACTTTACAGGGTCACAGAGGTGGTAAGTGGCAGCGCTGAGGCTTGAGGTTGGACTTTAAGATCCACAGTCTCCAGCATTCTCTGTCACTGCCTCCCGTTCCCTTCTTCAACATCAGTCCCCTCTACAATATTCCTGCTGACAGACCATATATTACGCCATTCTTGCATTGCTATAAAGAATTACCTGAGACTGGGTAATTTATAAAGAAAAGAGGTTTAATTGGCTCACAGTTCCACAGGCTGTACAGGAAGCATGATGCTGGCAGCTGCCTGGCTTCTAGGGAAGCCTCAAGAGGCTTACAATCATGGCGCAAGGAGAAGCAGGAGCAGGCACATCATGTGGCCAGGGCAGGAGCAAGAGACAGGGTGGAGGGCGTGTGCCACACACTTTTAAATGACCAGTTCCCCCAAGAACTCACTCACTATTGTGAGGACAGTACCAAGAGAATGGTGCTAAACCATTCATGAGAAATCCACCCCCATGATCCAATCACCTCCCACCATGCCTCACCTGCAATGCTGGAGATTACCTTTTGACATGAGATTTAGGCAGGGATAACATCTAAGCCATATCAGACCACCAGCTGGAACTTCAGTACTTTCAACGACAGATTTTCATAATAACTTTCCTTCTCCCTTAAGAGTGTTTGTTGCATGCCTACATCGTGGGCCTGAAGACTCTTCCCTGAACACAGTGGACATTTCCTCTTTGGGATTCCCAGTACCTGTTCCTTTTCTTTTGCTTATATTTTAATCTCCCTTTGGGAGCTGCACCTCACGGTGACTCTCAGGTCACTGGGTTTGGGCAGGGTTGAAGCCTCCTCCTGGCTCTAGGAGAGAGCACATAACACAGGCCTCATCAATGAGAATTTCATTGTCCCTGGCCACAATGACCTAACCACAGAAGACAAGTGACCAGAATGGTCTGAGCAGAGGGAATGAGGGGCAGCCCTGGACTTTTGCTAAAACTACTGGCCATGTAGGCCAGAGGTACTCCGCTTCCAGAGCTTGCTCTCTACATCCCATCTAAGCCTGTCTTAGAATAAAGCTAGCACAGAAGAGATCAAAACTGAGAATCAGAGAAAGAAAGGTGTCTGATAATATCATTTCAGCCTGGATCCAGAGATCAATTCCCTGGTTATGAATCTTCCTCTGCCCAGTCTATAGTGATCAGCCTGATCCTATTTACACGACAAAAATCATCATGTCTCAAATTACTTACTTAATAAAATATGGGTTTGTGTATTATTAGTGGACATTAGGGTTATAATGCAGCATGGAAATTTGGAACAAATTAACTAGACACGCAAGCTGTTGGATCATGGGTCCAGCTATGCCTGAACTCAGGTCTACCCCTGGACTTCTCAGTTAATTATCTAATGCGCTCCCTTTTCCTCCCTGAATCTATTTTAAGTTGGGTTCCATTCTGTCTCTCATCCTCAAAGTTGGTCTTAATTTTATCCTCAGAATCCACAAAGAACAAGTCAAAATTCCCTGGAGAAAACTTTTCATAAATCAAAAACCTTTTTTTTTTTAAATCCTAATTTCTGCTACCATGCCACCACCTCTACTCATCTGGTAGAGGTTTAATTCACAAAGTTCGTTGTAAAGTTTCCTGGCACCCTCACAGGAAACAAGTTATACAGAGATTTTTTTTTTTTTCATTTTTAAAAAAAACTTATGTGGCCATTCAAAGCTACATCTCTCTTCTCTTCAGATGCAAGTAGGCAAAGTCAGCACCTCTCACCTGCCCACGTGTCCAGGAAGCATCTACCACAGAGGAAATGGCAGTGCCCAGGTATGATGGGAACTCTTGATGACAGGAGAGCCTGTCCCATTACATCACCGAACAGAAAAGCTCAAAGACAAGACCAAGAGTGAATCTTAGCAGACAGGCAAGAAGGATGAGAAATGAGGGCATCCATAGGTGTTGGCTCACCATGAAATTTGGATGCATCACTTAAAATCCAGGGGCACATGAATAGAAAGAATAAAAGCTATTTTAATTAAATTTGAGCTATTATTCTGGGTTTCTTGTTTTGTTTTGTTTTGGTACTTGCATGGTTCAACAGTATATTAGACAAATGTGCATTTGAGAAATCCTGATCAAGGAGGGAAAGTTAGAAGAAGAAGAAGAAGAAAAACCTGAGGATTCATTTCCCTTCCCCCAAAGTCTTCCTGAAACTACTCTTGCAAAACCTTCTGCCCACTGGAACTGTATACGTATGATTAACTGCACATGAGCCCAACAGCTTGCATGTGTAGTTAATTTGCTCCAAATTTCCATGCTGCATTATAACCCTAATGATCACTAATAATAGACAAACCCACATTTTATTGAGTAAGTAATTTGAGACATTATGATTTTTATCATGCGAATAGGATCAGGCTGACCAATTTACACTGGGCAGAGGAAGATAAATAACCAGGGAATCAATCTCTCTAGCATAGACTCTGTCTCTTGGCAAAATGATATACATTGATCAGGAAAGAAAGCCAGCTCTAGGCCCTGCTGGGCAACAAAGTCAATGAACTTCCATGTTCCAAGCCAAAAGGTCAGGCAGGAAGTGCGTTTCCACCCATGGCACAATGCAAAAGACAGTGAGGAAGCCTCAGCTTTTGGGAGGGTGTAAGAGAGTGTGGACTTTGGAGTTCATGGACAGAGCTTCCAACCCCAGCTATGTCACTCAATCACTGTATACATCTGAGCCTCCACCTGTGACTACTTCAGAGATGGGTGGGGGAACGGTGGGTGCAGGTTAACCAAGAGCAAGCAGGTGAAGGCACCCGGCACATAGTAGCTAGAGAGTTCATCAGTTCCCCTCCAAAATTTGTGGAACAAAGAGTAGGATGGAAGGAATATACATTTTACATTTCGCATCCATTTTGCAGAACCAGGGTGAATTTCTCATTCATTTCCACACAAGAAACCACCAAGACTCTTAGAGAGGAGAAAATAGTTCCTAGGCTCCTCCAGTTTCTCTAAACACGTGTGAGAAAGGAGAGAGCAAGCAGAGGTGGGACATAAGTTATCATCCCTTCTAGGTTTGTCTGAATTTTGCCAGGAAGCTAGAGCAAAGGTGTATGGAATGAAAAAACAGAAGTGTAAAGCATTAAAGCTCAAGCCCTGGATTCCATCAAAGGTCCAGTTTTGCCAGTTTCAAACTGCGTCATGCCCTTGCCATTTGCGGTGATGGTTTCTGTCTTTCTGAGGTGGCTCGGCTCTTGGTGGCCTGCCTCTGACCCCAGTCACTTGGAATTCTGATCCTGTACTCCCAGAGGCCAGCCAGCCTTTTTCACCCATCACAGGCTCAGCCCTCCCTGGCCCCCTGCTAAGCAGCTGACTGACAAGTTTCGCGGACTTAATGAGCATGATCCCTGCTCCATCATCCAGGTTCCTAATGAGAAACTGGAACCCACAGGGCTTGTGTCTGCCCAGGACAGGACACTGGCAGGGAATTGCAAGGGGCATGGTGGGTGGAATCCTTCCATCAGGGAATGGGCATTCCAGCAAGGAAGGCTTCCTAGAGAGGGCGAGCTCAGAGAGAACGTGACACACAGAGGCTGGGGGACAAGCGGGAGGGGTGACAGGGAGATGATGAACCTTACGAAGGAAGAAAGCCAAGAATTAAGAGACATCACACATGAGTGCAAAGAAGACTCCTCTTTTGCACTGGTTTTATCTTTATTTTAAGTTGAGACAAGACCATGGGGTCAATATCCGTATCGTGTCAGAGACTGCCAATAGGTGTGTTACGTTTCACGACAACACACGTAATGAATTACATGTATTAGGACATTGCATTCTGGCCATGGTTCTGCTTGGATAAGAGACTGAAGTTCAGAAAGGTGAAATGTACTTGTCTGATTACCTGCTAGTGGCTAGGGATTTCAGGAGCCAAATCATTGCCCCCCCACACCCCAAAACCGGTGCTCCATCCATGGATGCAACCTGCAACCCAGGAGCAACCTCTCCCTCAGGCAAATCGGCCAGGCAACAGCTGGCTAAGTTACTTTCTGTAATTGGGAAAAAAAAATCCCAGTATAACCATGTCCCTCCCCGAGCTCTCCAGACCGGGAAAAAGCACTCAGAAGGTGGTCTAAGAGAATCAGGTTCCCTTGCTGACAAGTCTAGGGGGACCTCCGTGGTTCTAGGTATCCCAATGATCTCTGACTCTTTTGCAGGGTAGTTGGGAAGACGTTGATGATGAGGGTGGGAACTAAAGCAAAACTGATTCGTTTTACAGTCATGATTTACCTGAGAAAGAAATGGTTACAATTATCAACTCAGGCCAAGTGCAGTGGCTCATGCCTGTAAGTCCAACACTTTGGGGGGCCAAGGTGGGTAGATCACCTGAACTCAGGAGTTCAAGACCAGCCTGGGCAACATAGTGAAGCCCTGTCTCTACCAAAGATGCAAAAAAAATTATCTGGGCATGGTGATGCATCCTATGGTCCCAGTCGCTCAGGAGGCTGAGGCCGGAGGATTGCTTGAGCCTGGGAGGCAGAGGTGGCAGTGAGCTGGGCAACAGAATAAGACCTTGTCTCAAAAATAAATAAATAAATAAATAAACTCCGAAAGAATGAACTGAAATGTATCTGAGATGTGGGACTTGGCTCTTTGAGGTTCAAAGAACTTGGAGGTCATACCAAGGATGAACGCTATCATTTTCCAAGGGCTGTTTTTATGCCAGGACCCATTCCACGTACATTACTGATGTGAGCCAATTTTCACAGCAACCTATGGGGTAGGAACGATTATTATATCCAGTCTACAGATGGAAATATTGAGGCACAGAAGGGTGATGTTAATTGCCCAAGGGCACCCAACTGGCAGTAGAACTGCCACCTTTGACGGGGATACCAGCATGATCGTATGCATTTACAACACACTACACCCCTCCAGATGTACTCAAAAGAACTCCAGGATGTCACGGAGCCCAGCCTATCAGTCCATGGAATGTGGCTTCCCGGAAGAAGCAACTCCAGACTGGTAGAGGTGTCAGATGATGAATACAGAGAAGGAGATTTCAGGCAGAGAGAAGAGCATGGACAAAGGTTCAGAGAAGGGAGATTTCAAGGTGAGAAAACTGAAGTCAGAGCCACTGAAACTAAGACCCCAGGCTCTCCTGGTTCCATCTAGCATCACCCTGCTCCTCCACGTGTTTTCTTAAGAAACATGGCACAAGGAACAATGGACAGGAGTTACTTTCTAAGGTGCTGGGTCCAGAAGCCTATGTTAGGAAGGCAAAACCCTCGCCAGTGCCGGCATCTGGCAACAGCGACACTGGACACCTTGACCACGGACACAGTCATGGGCAGGCGGATTGTGCCTGGGACCCAACCGTTTCTAACCAGCCTTTATGATGGGCAAATGTGTCTCCTCTGGTTCCACACAGCTGTGCCCAGGAGGAAGATGTTCCTCCTGTCCCAGGGCTTGGCTGTTCTGCCACTTCCTATGGGGGTAGGGGGTCCTTTTCAGCCTGGTCCCAGTTAGTCTTCAATGAAACTCCCTTACAGATGAGGTGACTTGGCTTCTGCTGGCAGGAGAGGAGACAATCCAAGGGCCCAGAGAGGTTAATGGCTTGTGCACCAAGACAAAGTCATTCCTGCAAAGTCAGATTGGTATTCTGCAACCCCTGAACAAAACTACAACCCTAAGTCCTGGGTTCAAAACTGTAACATGAGCATCACCTGCAAAAAGAACTCCCCAGCTACAATAAAGCAGCCAGAACTTCCATTTCCTTAATTTTTTTAATGCAGTAAATCAAGCTCAGTTTATCCATGTTAAACATAAGAACACCAATGTCGAGGTTTAACACTAAGTCATATGAATTATAATCTATTAAAACTCCCGTTTGTGGCAGGCATTAGCTTTGAAAAAAATCATCCTAGGAGCAACTCAATAGATATATATGGTCATGAAATGCAGATTTGTGAATTATCCTCTACATATGTTTTACATCTTTTTAAAAAACGTAATTTTCTGATTTAGAAGTTATTTCTAGGCCGGGCGTGGTGGCTCATGCTTGTAATCCCAGCACTTTGGGAGGCAGAGGCAGGTAGATCACCTGAGGTCAGGAATTCGAGAGCAGTCTGGCCAATATGGTAAAACCCCATCTCTACTAAAAACACAAAAATTAGCTAGGTTATGCCGGGCGCGGTGGCTCACGCCTGTAATTCCAGCACTTTGGGAGGCCAAGGCGGGCGGATCACGAGGTCAGGAGATCGAGACCATCCTGGCTAACACGGTGAAACGCTGTCTCTACTAAAAATATAACAAAAATATTAGCCAGGCGCGGTGGCGGGCGCCTGTAGTCCCAGCTACTCGGAGGCTGATGTAGGAGAATGGCGTGAACCCGGGAGGCGGAGCTTGCAGTAAGCCGAGATGGTGCCACTGCACTCCAGCCTGGGCGACAAAGCGAGATTCCATCTCAAAAAAAAAAAAAAAAAAAAAAAAAATTTAGCTATGTGTGGTGGCAGGTGCCTGTAATTCCAGCTACTCCGAAGCCTGAGTCAGGAGAATTGCTTGAATCTGGGAGGTGGAGGTTGCAGTGAGCTGAGATGGCACCATTGTACTCC
This sequence comes from Macaca thibetana thibetana, assembly GCF_024542745.1. Classification (NCBI taxonomy): domain Eukaryota; kingdom Metazoa; phylum Chordata; class Mammalia; order Primates; family Cercopithecidae; genus Macaca; species Macaca thibetana. Next base: position 22,087,197 of record NC_065597.1, on the reverse strand, counting down.
AGCCTATGTGACAAGAGAGAAACTCTGTCTCAAAAAACAAAAGTTATTTCTATGTCAGAAAACTCTGATAATATATTGTTAAAAATCATAATTAGAACACCCATAAACAATAACATCTCAATAAATTTCCTTTCAGTCTTTTTATTCTGTGCCTGTCTAGGACATGTTAAAACATATCTTCGTAATTTTTTCCATAATTAGACTCACAGAATTTTTCGTCCTTCATTTTCCACCTAATGTATCATGAGAATTTTCTTCTCATTTTTCATTAAAATGAGTATTTATACTTTGAAACGCCCTTTTATGTATTTTATCTTAAGGAGACAATTCGCTGGATCTTTCTGTTTGGAATAACCACGTGCATGAGGAAAGACAAATATTTGCAAAGGGCCAACAGGGTGCGAGGTGACAAAAAAAGCGTGCAGGTGGCCTCTCACCCTGTCCTGGGGTTCACAGGGGGACAGATCCTTTTGAACTGGATCCTGCACTCTCCCAACTGCTCATCTGAATTAATTGTCGAGGAGGGAAGCTGAGAGAATGCTAAAGAGGAATCTGTACAGGGGAACTGGCAGATATTGGAGCCTGGTTGCCATCATGTGTTAACAAGCTTTTTCTTGTTATGTAGGGGAGGAACAGAACCAGGAAAGAAATGGGAGTGTGAGAGCTTTTCTCTGATGGAAAGCCTGTCCTTTGGCTGCAGCTGGCATTTCTGTTGGCACAGTCGGCCACCCAGAGGGCAGGCAGGAGCTGGGTGCAATGCTGACCTCTGGCAGAAAGATCTCCTGACCTTGAGGATAAAAATGTCTAGATGACCTTGTAGGGGATAAAAAACAACTCAACTTCACCAGAAATGCAAACAAAGCCAACCTCTCCAAGGACGCATTTACCTGGCTTGGGATTGTGAGGCCTATTTAGTAACCTTTCACTAACAACTAAGGTTGCAGGAGGTTGGGAGGATGTGGCAACGTGCCCATCCTGCCTCAGCTTCTGGGAGGTAGCAGGGTGCAGTTGTAGACCTTGTAAACACACAGATTTAAATGTAGTCTCTGCTACTCATCAGCAGTGTGACTTTGGGAAGGTGACAGCTGCTGAGTCCTACTCTCCTGTGACAACTTCCTTTCCACAGACTCCACAACTTGATGTAATGAACCCCCAGTCCAGTACCCACCACACAGCATCATCAATAAGCACATTCCCCCAACACACCCGCAATCAGCTGACCCTAGGAATATCCAACGTTCATCTCTACAGTAGCCTTGAGAATCAAAACCAGTCTGGTTTCACCCATGCCCCAGCACTTTCCAGGCAGGGTAGGAAAAGGAACATTCCTGAGAGTCAGGAGCAGGAGTAAGACACACACAGAGAGAGACAGAGAGAGAGAGAGAGTGAGAGAGAGAGAGAGAACGAACAGACGAACGAACTAGCGTTGGCAATTCCAGGGCCAAGATTGCTATCACTCTTCTGATGGTGCTGCCAGTCAAGGCAGCTCAGTGCTCCTCTCCCTTCCTGGAGAGAGATTACAAACTGAAAACCATTGCTATAAAGTCCAGGCCCTGTGCTGAGGCTGAGGAAGAGCCCTGCATTCTTAACAGAGTGCCTGAGAAGCAGTAACAAAAAATACAGTTAACATGTGAGCCATGAGATACAAGGCACAACACCCATATTCGTTTTGTGTGGCTAAATGGGGCAAAGATAATGCACTGAGAAATACGTGACTTCAAAACCACTTATTGCCCATCTGGAAGAATCTCTGTGGCACTTCCACTGAATCTGATCCTCTCTTCATGTGTCTAGAATCACCTAATGCTAACATCTCTAGAGCACAGTTGAAGGTTATCTCTTCTGAAACAGGATAAACTTAGAGCCATGATGACAGCTATGCAGCATGCATGTTTATTCTTCCTAATCCTTCACCCACAGCAGACATCACTAATCAATCCCAGCACTCATTCAATCAAGTGCAGATACAGCCTCGCAGCCCTTCCACAAACAGAGCTCCAGAGAGCCACTGTGAATTCAATGGAGTTGGTAAGCCTTTCATAAAAGGATAGATCCTTCATCTCTTCTCCTCCATTAAGCCAAGAGCTCCAATAATTCAGGTAGAGGAAAGCCCTGACTTTGGTACTTCCTTAGGAGCTGCTCAGAGCAAGCCACCCCAAAGGAGGCTCTGTCAAAGGCCTCAACATGTCATGAATGATGCAGCAAACCCATACACTTATATAGAGGTCAATGGGCAATAATTCCATGGGGCAAGAATGGGACTTAAATTACAAAGTTGAACATAAAGGGTATTGTCTAATGAATGCAGGAAAAGTGAATGAGTTTTAGATTTTTCAGCCAAAAGAGGTGCCATCTGATGGGCATTATCTGGTGGGAGTCACGGCAAAGAGTGGGCCCCACAGCATGGTTGCTAGAGTGGGGAGAAAGTTGCAGTGGGTATAATGTTTGAGAGACTACTTGAAGAGGGTGAAACCTGACCCAAGGAAATCTCCAATTTCTAAATCCAAGGTATTTTATAGAGAATGAAAGATAGCCCGGGGTATGGCGAATGAGAATTGTAGAGAGCAGGAAGACAGAAAGAAAAGCATGGAGAGACCTCACAGGTAGACTATGCTGAGTATGCTGGAAAGAGGAACGGACAAGATAGATTCTTAAGCCAAGCAAAAAGCCAAGGGATGCTGGTGGCAACATAGGCATGGCCCTCTAAGATCTTGAGACAGTCTGAGGCAGCTCCTTTAAGAAGCTGACTTCTTGGCTGGGTGCAGTGGCTCACACCTGTAATCCCAGCACTTTGGGAGGCCGAGGCAGGTAGATCAGCTGAGGTCAGGAATTTGAGCCTGGCCAACATGGTGAAACCCAGATCCCACTAAAAATACAAAAATTAGCCAGGTATGCTGGTGCACACCTGTAATCCCAGCTACTCAGGAGGCTGAGGCAGGAGAATCACATGAACCCAGGAGATGAGGTTGCAGCGAGCCAAGGTCCCACCTACCATACTCCGGCCTGGGTGATAGAGCGAGACTGTGTCTCAAACAAACAAACAAACAAATAAATAAATAAATAAATAAAATAAGCTGACTCTTTCCCCCAGACACACCTCTACTCCTAATCATAAAATATTAAAGGAGCAGCCAGTATATACCTTCCACTTGTGGGTACATCACAAACCATGAGCCCTGTTCACAGGCCCAACTTTAGTTCCCCTCCCTTGGCCACTGTCTAACGGGGTTGGCCTTTTGTTCTTGGTACAATATTCTAGACAGTCTAGAACTCCGCTGGATTTGCCTCCCATTGGAAATCAAAGGGATTAGAGACGGACTGGGTTTCCAGGAGTAGAGCCAGGGCCAATGATTCTGGAAGGTACTTTGTCTTGTCTTCTAAGTCTTATTGTGGGCCACTAGCTAGTGTTGCCTAGGGAAATTAAAGTGGCACATGCAAAAATGAAAATACTGATGATGACATGATGAGATCACAGATATTTACTTTTTCTTGAAAAAGGTGTATTTATTTGTTTGCTTTATTTTCCTGGATATTAGAGTGCAATGTTGAATGTAGTAAATGTTGACAAGTTAAAAGAATCAGCAATAGTATTATCCATTGATGAATTATAGGACAATGATTTTCCTTCTGATTTATACTTGCCTTTACTGTCTATCAATGATCCTACTAGAAGATCATTTGCAAAATGTATTTAATGCCATAATTCCATTATCTTTTATTTTTAAAGTAATAATTTAAAAGACCATACTTAGCCTAATAGACTACTCGGGAGACTGGAAGGTATGTTTAGTGATACAATGAATAATTCCTTCAAGTAATTTATGGCATTCCAAGTAAACAAGAGCTTTGAGCACGGCAGGTATGCTCTGATCAGAGAAGTATTTTTGTCTTTAAATAATTAAATGCTTTCAAAAAAAAAAAAAAAACAAGAAAAGAAAATGACACAGAAGCATTCAAGATGTTTGACACCAACAAGATTAATGCCTTTGAGACAATCCAGGAAAAGACAATCATTCCACAACAGAACAAATATCTGGGAATTAAGCCCAGGGCGTTGGGGAAGCCAGTCTCCTGATCGTTTGGTGAGGGGGCAGAATACTAAAGACAGTAGCATGTCTTAACAGAGCCCCCAAAAGGACAGACAGTCCTAACTCTCATAACGCAGCTATTCAAGAAAATTGAGGGCCAGAGCACAAGGCCCAGGCAGTGTGTACACCTTGGAGAAAACGCCTTTTGCATTCTGAGGGTTTGCATACAATTTCGTTATTTATGTAATCCTATCAAAACATAGAATGCCCAAATGGATGTCAGGAAAGCTATTGTCATTACTAATAATGGTGCTTTTCATTTATAGAGAGTGCCTTTTTCTGAGACAGTGAAATATTTTTACACTGGGCATGAGGCTTTTTAGGATAATTAATGCTTAAAATGTCCCTTTAGTAGAGCATGTGGGAAATGTTATAGATGGGGAAGAAAAAAGACATATAAAAAAATGTCAAGAGTGCATAATAAAAGGCATCCCATTCAGTTCCCTGCCCTATTACCACCAGCCCACACAGACCACGTGGCCATAGCCACAGCCGTGAGCCACAGCTTGTGCTTCCTGACACGACTACTTTCCCCAGGAATGAATCAGGAGTCCCCTGCATGACCCCTTGGCTGGGCCAGTCACTACCACCCAGTTCCAACATCCTTGTGAAATGGTCCAGCCAGCCAGCTATGCCTGTCTGACGGTGCGACAGACAGTCCTAACTCTCATGATGCTGAGAATTCAGCATCACAAAGAAGCCAGTCACAAAAGAATGCATCACACACTGTGTGATTCCACTTATATGAGGTACCTAGAGTAGTCGGATTCATAGACAAAGTAGGGGAGAATGGCGGTTGCCAGGGGCTGGGTTTGGGGAGGTGATGGGGAACCAGTGTATCGTGGGCACAGAGTTTCAGTTTTGCAAGATGAAAATCATTCTGGAGATGGATGGTCGTGATGTTAGCACAACAATATGAACGCCCTTAAAGCCACTCAACTATACACTTTAAAATAGTTAACATGTTGTTGATAATGGGGTGGCTACGCATGTGGCAGTGAGGGGCAGGGGAAATATGGAAAATCCCTGTACCTTCCACTCGATTTTGCTGCAAACCTAAAACCAGTATAAAAAATAGTTTATTCTGGATAAACAAAATGTGGCACATTGACACCATGGCATACTATGCAGCTGTAAAAAATAATGAGATCATGTCCTTTGTGGGAACATGGATGGAGCTGGAGGCCATTATCCTTAGCGAACTAATTCAATAACAGATAAAGCAAATACTATATGCTCTCACTTATAACTGGGAGCTAAATGATGAGAGCACATGGACACAAAGAGGGGAACGACAGACACTGGGGCCTACCAGAGGGTGGAGGGTAGGAGAAGGGAGAGGAGCAGGAAAAGTAACTAATGGCTACTGGGCTTAACACCTGAGTGACGAAATCATCTGCACAACAAACCCCCATCACACAAGTTTCCCTGTTTAACAAATCTGCACATGTACCCCTGAACTTAAAATTTAAATTTTTTAAAAAAAGAAGAACCCTGGTACTAGGCAATCTAAGGTTGGTTCAGGGGTTCAAGAAAGTTGAAATGTGTGTGTGTGTGTGTATATATATATGCTCTATTACATATATTATATTAATTATATATTTATATTATGTTTTTGCCCCCAAATTACATATGTACATATAGAAAGTATATTACATATATAATATATACTAGACTATTGTGTGTATACATATTAGTTATATATGTGTATAGTCTATCATGTATATAATATACGGGTTTATAATGTACAGAAACCCATATATATAATATATACACTCTCTACATAATATGTAATATACTCCCTACATATTAACATATATTACATAAAAAGAATATATTATATTATATATAACATATATGTAATAGACTCTAGATGTAGAGTATATATTACATATATGTAATATATAATATAATATATAGACTACATATTAGAGTCTATTATATATTATAGAGTCTATTATATAGTATGTCTGTGTAATATATATAATAGACTATATATATACACACACAAATGTGTGTATACATATATATATATATATACACACACAAATTTTTTGGTGGACGTAACAACAAAGGAAAACAATTTTTACAGACTTTGTTTTACCCTAACAAATATATATATTTATAAATACATAAATATATATATTTATAAATATAAAAATATATTTATAAATATAAATACATTATATATAGATACATTATCTCTATATAATATATATGATTATGTATATTATATATAGAAGAAGGTAGGAGCTGTGTAGACTGTCCCAGGTCAGTCTACCTAATAAGAGTACATAATAAAAGGCATCCCATTCAGTTCCCTCTCTTTCTATGTATATATATACACACACATATATATACACACATATATGTACATATATAAATAGAAAGAGACAGAGAGAGAGAGCTTATTAAACAAAAACAAGAAAACTAGAAAAAATACATGCACAATTTAACCATTCAAAAAAGATGGTATTAAATGATAAGTTTTAAATGAAGTAAATTTACCTAAAGTTTAAAAATAAATAAAGACAAAACAAAGGTAAAAATTCCACATACGCCCGGATCAATCAAGTTTAGCACACACATCCCTAGGGAGGTTTTAGGTTTTCCCTTGCCTCTGAGATAAAATTATGACCATTTTCTCTCAAATTCAGAAGAATTACATTAACATGGACCCACAAAAATTGAGTCCCTTTCTTCAGCCCACATGAAGATGTCTAATGCCTTTCACTTTGCAAACCAACTCGAGATAATCCTGAAGAAAAGGAGGAGGCAGGAGCTGTGTAGACTGTCCCAGGACTGCAGTGCCAGGATGGGACAGTGATCAGCACCAAACAGTGCTCCCAGGGAGTCACCCACCACGTACCCCTCAGCATCCCACATGTGGGCTCTGCAGCATGGGAAACCCAGCTGGGACACTCATCCAAGCCCTAAACACCCTCAAGAAGGGGGCAAAGGCTTCCGCATATCAAGAGAGTTGGCCTTCACATTTTAAAGCAACCCTGGTGTTTGTATAGTTTCCTGCTGGATTTTTTTTCTTGTGTGTGTGTGTGTGGGTGAGACAGAGTCTCACTCTGTTGCCCAGGCTGGAGTGCAGTGATTCGATCTTGGCTCCCTGCAGCCTCAACATCCCCAGCCTTGGGTGATTCTCCCATCTCAGCCTCTTGAGAGGCTGGGACTACAGGCATGTGCCACCACACCCAGCTAATATTTTTATTTTTTATTTTTTGTAGAGACAGGGGTCTCACTATGCTCCCTGAGCTGGTCTTAAACTCCTGGGCTCAACCAATCCTCCTGCCTCGGCCTCCCAAAGTGCTAGGATTACAGGCATGAGGGCACCATGCCCAGTCCCTTCTGGATTCTTCAGAATATCAGTCTGCATTTACACCTAGTTGGCATGGTGTTTGATAATGGCCAGAAACAAGCAGAGGGAAGAAGGTACTGGTACAAGCAGTGATGAGCCCAAGGTTTAAAGATCCAAGTGCATGATGCTTCGAAGCCAAACAAAGATTGAACCAAAACAAGGGTGTCTAATCTTTGGAGGAGCCAAACCTTAAATGAGACGGATCAAAACAGCCCTCATCTGAGTCGGTATAGGAAGCTGCTAGGGATCACACCTGGTCCGGTGTCAGCGCCTCTGTGGCAGAGTTTGTGTGGAAACCTCAAGCCATCGCAGCTAATGGGATTGCCCGTGGAGATCAAAAGGCATCTTGGAGAACACTTTGGGAAAAAAGGGCCCTGGAAAGTATCTGAAGCGCTGTGTAGTCTTGAAAGCAATGTAGAAAAATGCAGCGACTAAATTTGTCAGATTCCTTTTCAGAAGATCCATGTATGCACCGGAGGAGAGAAACCCTAATGAAGAAGTCATACAGTAATTATTAAAAAAATAAAAAGAGTAGAATCATAAAAGTTTTCCTAAGTAATACAAAATGATTACAATGTCCTAGCAGACATGCATTTTTAAACAATGGCTATAATAACGGAAAATTAGACTTCATTACTTATTCATAAAGTTCTGGTTAACACTAAGCTCCATTTGTAACAGTTTACTTTTATAAATAGCATCTTTCGGGCAGATGCTATTTTTTGGTCACACAATGTCAGAAACGATTGTTTATTTGGACTATGGAGTAAATTAGAGCTTACCCGGGTTCACAGCGGTTGGCTTACCTACCACCAGGATCCTCAAGAAATCATAAAACATACCGGCTCTTGGCCCTATTACACCAGGAAAATGACTATGTGCATTTATGCTTCCTTTGGATTTTCTATTTGATAGTTAAAACACTGTTGAAATTTGAAGACAGCAGACAAAGTTTGATGAATCTACAATCTTTATACTAGCGGGAGAGTCCAAAGACCAATAAATCCACAGTACAATTAATAATTGAGATTCCTGGAAGCTCTAAAAGGAAATATTAAAAATGCAAAATCTTGTTGAAAAGCATAATTAAGCGCATCAATGCCTAAAGTTTAAAGGACAAGCAATTTCTCATTAAAGTTAAAAATGTCAATTTTATATAAGAATATATTGTCCTAACTTTCTCTGTGGGGCGGGGGAGGATATAGAAAAACAGTTTTTTTTTCATTTAAATTTTTTTTATTTTTTGAGACACAGTATCCCTCTGTTGCCCAGGCTGGAGTGCAGTGCGGCGATCTCAGCTCACTGCAAGCTCCGCCTCTCGGGTTCACGCCATTCTCCTGCCTCAGCCTCCCGAGTAGCTGGGACTACAGGCGCCCGCCAGCACGCCCGGCTAATTTTTTGTATTTTTAATAGAGACGGGGTTTCACAGTGTTAGCCAGGATGGTCTCAATCTCCTGTCCTCGTGATCCACCAGCCTCGGCCTCCCAAAGTGCTGGGATTACAGGCATGAACCACCGTGCCAGGCCAGAAAAACAGTTTTTATAGAGTTCATTTTACCCTAACTTAAAGAAGCATCCTGTTCCATTTCAAATGTCCTCACTTCCCCAAGATCCTAAAATAGTACAACTTCAGATGAGTAATAGCTAAATAAATTTATCACACATCAGAACCCTTTCCTGGCGCACAGATGTTTTGACAATGGCCCTGATGGACATTACGGGTTTACTGCGTATATGGAGGAAATTAAGAGGCATGCAGGCTGCATACCTTTTTCTCAATGGCTGATGTGCGTCTCTGCCCCATGCCTGCAGCTGAGGATGTCAGAAACATCCAGTTCTTGTGCGTGAAAACTCAAAGACGTGGAACTGGGTAGGCCCAGCTCTGACGGCATGGGGCAAAGGTCTCCTGTGCATCTGCACCCAAAGTCCCAGCCTGGGGCCTCCAGACATAGGCTCCCTCATTTATCAATCAATTCTGCATACCCTGTTGCTATCCTGAGATACCTCAGCTGCCCTGTTTGCCCAAATGAACCATTGAAAACATGTTTCCAGGATAGATAATCAATCCTTTGGCAGGTCATCCTCAAATATAATTTGTATTGTGCTTATTTTTCGAAGACGAGAGTGTTTTCCATATAGCATGTGTACTAGATATGCTTCCCCAACTTCAATGTCAGGGGCTATAAATTTATGAACTTTTTTTTTTTCTAGTGGTTCAGGAAACTGTGAAGTGATCTATTCCCAGTTTTCAGAATGCTTCTGTGATATAGGTTGGTTTGAATATTGGAAAACCATTCGCCTCCATCTATGTAAGCAAACCAAATGCAATTATCCAGATAATGTAAAGAAAATAAATTCTAAACTTACTCTTGTGGAAAGAAGTTTAGAGCATAAATTTATTCAATTTGCTTTCCATGGGGGCATATGTGTAATGTCAAAAGAAACACGCAGTGAAGCACTTTCCCCCCAAAAAACATACCCTAATTCATGAAAAAAATATCAGAAAATTTTAGTTGAGTTGGAAAGGGAGGGAAGGAAGGAGACAGGAGGGAAGAAAGCAAGAAAGGACAGGAGGGAGAGAGAGGAAGAAGGAGGAAAGAAAAATGATAGATTTGCAGCCGACAATTTGTGATTTTTATCAGTTCTTCAGTGAAATGTCTTAATCAAATGCCATAGATAAGCACCGAACGCTGCCTCATGTTTCTGTGAAAACATGGGTAGAATGTCTGGACCGAATTTAGCTATATCTTGAACATGCCTAACGATATACTCATAGTGTCACCCAACTACACCCAGTGGGAACTTTCCATTTGCTGGACACTAGGCCCGTTATGAGGAACACAAAGGAAAATAAGGCAAACTCCCTAATTCTACTCAAACACTGAGACGTTATCTCGTCCCAACCCTAAGACATGTGCTGTTTCTATGCTATGTTCAGGGGTCTTTAGAAGACACGAGGCAACCACAAAAATCATCCTGAGAAATGCTTCTGTATCAAGAGACATCTATATCAAAAAAAGACATCTATATCAAAAAAGAGACATTCTGTATCAAAGGATGAGTCATTACTTGGGTAGAGTAAGGAGGAGATAAGTATCTCCAAGGTGTTCCACCTTTGCAAAGCTTGGCTTACAACAATGACCAAATTCACAATTGGGAAGGAAGAGATTTTTTAGAATCCTACAATTCAGGTCAGAGGTCCAGACGAGAGGCTGATGTTATAATCAAAGGCTCTCCAGAATGGGGAATTGGACATTCTAAAATGACAGCAAGCAGAAGTCATTAGTTCTTATTGAGTTGGAGGCTCTTCTTAGTATCAATAAACAGGGTGTAAAATGGGAGGCAGGGAGGCCCGGGATAGCTTACACAAAATGGCCTTGCTCCTTGTCATTCACTTAATGCAAAGAAAGAAGCAATTACAATATAATGAAGAATTTTCATTTTGCAGTGAAAAATGTTTGCAGAGCTGTATTATCTACCAAATACCACCACTCCACCATCTCTACTTTTTATTTATTTATTTATTTATTTATTTATTTATTTATTTATTTATCTTGAGATGGAGTCTTTCTCCGTCACCCAGGCTGAAGTGCAGTGGCATGATCACAGACCTCTGCAGCCTCAACCTCCCCAGCTCAATTGATCCTCCCACTTCAGCCTCCAGAGTAGCTGGGACTACAGGCATGCACCACCATGCTTGGCTAAATTTTTTTATTTTTTGTAGAGACGGGGTCTTACCATGTTTCCAAGGCTGGTCGTGAACTCCTGGGCTCATGTAATCATCCCACCTCGGCCTCTCAAAGTGCTGGGATTACAGGCATGAGCCACCGTACATGGACTCCACTATGTTAACTCTTCTTTATTTACTCTGTATTCAGCAAAATTTCATTAACAGTCTACCATGTGCCAGATTCTGTGTTCTCTGCCCTAGAGGCAGGAGAGTGTAGAAAAGCAGGCATGATTCTTTCTAGATAGAGATCATTGTCTGGAGCAGAAAATGGGCCCTGATCAATGATCACACGAACAAGTGCAGAACTGCAAGCTGACCTCGGAAGGAAGGGGACCCGTTCCCGGACAGTCCATAGCAAAGGAAGCAACCATGGCCAGGGGAGTCTGGAACGTATCTCAGAAGATGTGATGTGTGAGCTGAGATCTGATAACCTAATGAAGGTGAAGGGAGAGCCTCCCCGGCAGAGGATGTGCAAAGGCTCTGTGGCAGGCAGGAGTTAGGAGTTGACGGAGGGTAGGGTGACTAAAGCACAGAGAAAGGAAGTGTGAACATGGCTGAAAAAGCCTCTAGGACATTTGAGGATTTGGATTGTTCACCTAAAAGGAGTGAGGAAACTTAAAGAAGTGAGTGGGAGGTTAACACGACCCACTTAGTGTTTTGAAAAGGGCAAAAGGGGCTGGGCACAGGAACTCATGCCTGTAATCCCAGCACTTTGGGAGGCCGAGGGGGGCAGATCGCCTGGGGCCAGGAATTCGAGACCAGCCTGGACAACACGGCGAAAACCCATCTCTACTAAAAATTCAAAAATATTAGCTGGGCGTGGTGACAGGCGCCTATAATCCCAGGTACTCGGGAGGCTGAGGCAGAATTGCTCGACCTTAGGAGGCAGAGGCTGCAGTGAGCCGAAACTGTGCCATTGCACTCCAGCCTGGGAGGCAAGAGCAAAACTCCGTCTCAAAAAAAAAAAAAAAAAAAAAAAAGAAAGAAAGAAAGAAAGCAAAGCAAAGCAAAGTAAAGCAAAACAAAGCAAAGGGCAACAAGGGAGACAAAGGATGAAAGGATGATCAGAAAGGCTATGGAGAAAATCATTAAAGGGTATATCAGTTTCCTGCATCTGTGTGGTGGCTTAAAACAATAGAAATTTATTTTCTCAGTATTCTGGAGGCCAGAAGTCTAAAGTCTAGGTGTGAGAAGGCTTAGTTCCTTCTGGGGGCTCTGAGGAGAACCTGTCTGTGGCCCTATCCTGGTATTTGGGGGTGTCAGCAGCCCTCAGTGCTCCTTGGCTTGTAGGGGAATCACTCTGATCTCAGCCTCCACCTTCACACAGCCTTCTCTTCGGTGCCATCTTCACTTCTGTGTCTACTGAAAACGCCTGTCACTGGATTTAGGGCCCACCCAAGATGGCCTCGTTTTGAGATCCTCAACTGAACTTACCTGCAAAGACCCTTTTTTCTCAAATTTCCAGGTTCTGGTGAACATATCTTGTGGGGAGCCACCATTAAATCTAATCCAAAGGGCTACTGTCTGAACTCAGGCCTTCATGGACAACTCCTTCCCAGACAACTGCAAGAGCCTCTCATCTAATCCCCCTGCCCCAGACCCAGTGACATCGTCTTTCTAAAACAAATCCAACACAGGGGAACCACATTCCCTTGCTCAACAAGCAAAACAACACAAAACAAAGCAACAAGCCCAGCCCCCTGGCTCTTCACCGCTCTTGGGAGTGGAATGGGCAGGGAGGGGCTCTCACCCTGCAGCAGGAACACAAGATCCTCCCCGACTAGGCCTAGCGGTGCCGACCTGCTTGTAATTCCCTTGTGGGAGCATCATTTACATCAGCTCAGGTCCCAGGATTGAACTCCTGTTATGTAGGCCTCACATCATTCTGTGTCCCCACCCTCACCCCACAGTTGTGTTTCTTCACCAGCCTGACTTCCATTCCTCTTTAGAAATGTATTTCCAGTGGCCAGGTGTGGGGGCTCCCGCCTGTAATCCCAGCACTTTGGGGACCAAGGCAGGCAGGTTATGTGAGCTCAGGAGTTCGAGACCATCCTGGCCAACACGGCAAAACCCTGTCTCTATTAAAAATACAAGCACTTAGCCAGGTGAGATGATGCATGCCTTTAGTTCCAGCCATTTGGGAGGTTAAGAAAGGGGAATCGCTTGAACCCGGGAGGCAGAGGTTGCAGTGAGCTGAAATTGCACCACTGCACTCCAGCCTGGGTGACAGACCAAGACTCTGTCTAAAAAATACACACACACACACACACACATATACACGTATATATGTATATATAGTATACATATATATGTATACATATATACACACACACACACATATATACACACACATACATACATATCCAGTTGCATCTCCTTCAGGTAGATACAGGGCTAGAGATAGGCTGAGTTGGATTGCCCTTGAAAATATAGAAACTGCGCTGGTCAGAAACACAAAGGGTACCCGACGCAATGCCCTGCCCCACCCCCAAATGCTAGGATCTTGTGCTGCAGGCTTCTGGTTATACTGTGAATTTTCCCTCTTTAGGACATGGGGGTGTTCCAGCAATCAATTGGCTGTCCAGGGCACAGATGCACAAACGCACCCACAAGCACATCCACACTTACACAATTCTTCCCCAGGACCAGCAACCTCAGGGGCCTGGGGTGTCCTTACAGAGTCTCCAGTGCAGGAGCATTCTTCTTGGCGAGGAGGGCAAGCACCAGCAACCTCACCCTCCTGTTTTTTCTTTCTTTTTTCTTTTTTTAAAGAAAATTGAGATACAATTCACATACAAAATGGCTTCGTGCAGTGGCTCACACCTGTAATCCCAGCACTTTCTGAGGCAGAGGAGAGGATTGCTTGAGACTAGGATTTTGAGATCAGCTTGGAAAACAAGGTGAGGCTGTGTCTCCGTAAAAAATTTAAAAATCAGCCGGGCATAGTAGCTCGCACCTGTAGTCTCATTTACTGAGGAGGCTAAGGTGGGAGGGTCTCTTGACCTTAGGAGTTTGAGGCTGCAGTGAGCCCTTACTGTGTGACTGCACCACAACCCAGGCAGCAGCATAAGATCCTGTCCCTAACTAAATAAATAAATAAAGACACAAAACAAAATAAAATTCACCCACTTAAAGTGTATAATTCAGTGGCTTTTAGTATATTTACGAGGTTGTACCATCAACACGTTCTCATTTTTTTTTTTTTTTTGAGACCAAGTCTCATTCTGTCACTCAGGCTGAGTGCAGTGGTGCAATTTCGGCTCACTGCAAGCTCCGCCTCCCGGGTTCACACCATTCTCCTGCCTCAGCCTCCCGAGTAGCTGGGACTACAGGCGCCCGCCACTATGCCCGGCTAATTTCTTTTTGTATTTTTAGTAGAGACGGGGTTTCACCATGCTAGCCAGGATGGTCTTGATCTCCTGACCTCGTGATTCGCACGACTCGGCCTCCCAAAGTGCTGGGATTACAGGCGTGAGCCACCGCGCCCAGCCTGATTCTAGACCATTTAACCACCCCCAAAAGAAACCTTCAATGCTTCAGTAGTCATTCTCTAGTCCCCTCTTGCCCAGCCCCCAGCAATCACTAACTTGCTTTCTGTCTCTTTGGAGGTGCCTATTCTAGGTACTTTGTACCTACAGATTCATACGTTGGGTCATCTTTTGCATCTGGTTTCTTTCACTTAGTATAATGTTTTTTTGTTTGTTTGTGTTTTGAGATGGAGTCTTGCTGTCATCCAGGCTGGAGTGCAGTAGCACAATCTTGGCTCACTGCAACCTCTGCCTCCCAAATTTAAGTGATTCTCCTGCCTCAGCCTCCCGAGTAGCTGGGATTACAGGCTTGCACCACCATGTTTGGCTAACTTTTGTTGTTGTTGTTTGTTTGTTTTGTTGTTGTTTGTATTTTTAGTAGAGATGGGGTATCACCACTTTTTAGTAGAGATGGGGTATCACCACCAGTCAGGCTGGTCTTGAACTTCTGACCTTAGGTGATCTACCAGCCTCGGCCTCCCAAAGTGCTGGGATTACAGGCATGAGCCACCACACCCAGCATAATGTTCTGAGGTTCATCCCTGTTGTAGCATAGACCAAAACCTCATTCCTTTTTAACACATGCATGTTTGCCTGTGGTGGATGGTCACTGTCCTCTTCAGACCTTACAGGATGCCTCTCTATGAATGCCTAGTCTCCTGGCCAGGAATCAGCCTGGTTGTAACTTGAACACTTTGGGATGAACATTCCCAGTCTCAGTCAGCCCCATCCTTTTGTCCTCACAACTGCAGTTGTAAGTAAATCACTCAAGGGAATTAGGCACATTCCTCATCTCCCCCAGAATTCATACCAAGAGGATGCTGGAAGCTGATCAGGCGTCTATAAAGCACTCTGAATTCAACAGAGAAATGCAATGCATAAATGCAAAGAGAGAACAGTAATTCTTGTATTACACTGCTTGAGAGACTTCAAGAAGATGGACTGTTTTCCCATCCAATTGCTTTTCAGCTTTCCATTAGGTCAAGTGTGTGCATATATCCAACGACAGAGCCCCCGGGTCACATTCCCCCTCCTGAAACCAAATACAGACTTGAACATGATTGCTGTTGCTATATTGTGGTTACTGTAGGTGTTATTATTATTTTTTCAATAAGCCAACAGCATTGAGTGCTGGCTATATACACAGTACCATGCTAAACTCTATTTACATTATCTTATTTAATCCTCCCCAAACCCTATGTCATAGGTATTCTTAGCAGATGCATTTTTCAGCTGAGTAAACTGACACTCAGGGAAGAGAAGTAACCTGCAGAAAGGTCACAAAGCCAGAAAGTGCAAAGCGCAGACTCCATCTGCAGAAGCTGAACCCTTTGGGTTGCCTTTTCCATCATCCCTGGGTGCTTGTGAGCAAAGCCGCTGACATGTGCCACCCCAGTTCCGGGCCTGGTGGGGGGCCACTGCCTCTTCTTGGCCTCCCCTCCCTCTTGGGCTCCAGCCCCTTGCATCAGTGCATATTATCTGGCATAAATCAGCCCCCCAATTACATGAATGCCACATCCACGAACACTTGTAATTAAAACTGGGACTGACATCCTAAAAGTATGTTCCCTTCCCCATTCCTCTTTGTCCTGCAAAGATATTATTGGAAAGAGAATGAGCAATCATCGGGAACATATGCTTTCAGAATATAATAGGACTCAGCTCCTCCTAGAAAAGGCTGTAAAAGGGCACAGGGACAAAATGTAAAGTAGACAGCTTTATTTACTAGCGACTGGGGCATGTCCAAGAAAAACAGATAAGCCAGTAAGCTTGATAACAAGCGGGACTTTTTTTTTTTTTTGCCACAGATTGCTGGAGAGTCCTCTTGCCCCCAAAATCTGCCCCCACACAGGCATCTGAGCGAGCTTTTTGCAGCTGCCAATGTGCCCCAGGCACTTGTCATCCCAACCCATTGGGAGCTGATCCCAGCCTAAAGCTCCATCCCCAGTCTTTGCGACTCTACCTTTTATAGCTCCTTCTCCAGCAAGAGCAAATTGCTTGGTGCTTTCTGGCCTGTTTCAGGCCTACGTGCCTCTGCACTCATGGTTTCTTCTGCCCAGAGGGTACCTGGCATCCCCAACTCTCTTTGTCTTTGCCTAACCCTCTCCTATTCATGTGTCAAAGCTGGTCAATATCAATCCCTACCATTTATCCAGCACTTACTCTGTGCCTGCAGAGACAGCTTCACACGGGTGATTTTAACTCTCAGTGAACTGGGTGATACAGTTGCTGGTGTTGGTCCCAGTTCATCCCGGCTCCAGAAACCTCCTGCTCCTTTATAACTGGCACTTTAAAAAAAAAAAAATTGTCATTGAACAAGCTACAAACTAGTGCAGACTCCTTAATCTGAGGGTCTGCGGCTGGAACCCCAGAAAGAGGGGTGTATACACATGGCCAAAACGTTACGTCTTTCTTTTTCACTAACCTCTGACTGAAGTTTAGCATTACTGTCATTTGGGCAATGCACTGCTATCGTGGGAGAAGTATCTGTGTGTCTGTCGCAATCGAAATCACAGATATTTTCCTATCACGCGAGAGTTGCCGCTGATATTTCCAAACATCGTTTTCACCCACTGTTTTGATAATTAATAGTTAATGGACCCCACCACGAGCTGTGTTCTTCAATGGCTTAAGAAGGAAGAACCTTTGTTACTAGATCCCATGATTTAATATTTTGACAACTGTATTTTAATACGATCGGTTTCCTCTGTGATCCCACTCATTTTATGTATTCACAACCATTATTCTGCAAAGGGCACCCAATGCCCAAGGGATCCGTGACACAAAAACAGGTGATGATTCCCAAAGAAATGGAGTTTCTTGAGAGTAGAGGCAATATCTCGCTAATCTTGCATCCTGCGTGCCTTACCCTAGCACCCTTTAGAGCCCAAATATTCCAAGAATGTCAAACAAATGAAGGCAAAGTGACTGAAAAACTATTTTACTGCACATAGATTTGCAGAATGGCTTTTCCTTGTCTTTATAAACATATTCACGAATTAATTAATTCATTCAATAAATATATAATGGCTTTGTATTTGCCAAGCACCGGAGACTAGCATTAGAGATACCATTTTGAATGAGGTAAATGAACATCTCTTGCTTTCCCTGAAAACCACTTTTTGAAGCTTGTGTATCCTCTTGGTCTTCCATCCATGCTGAATAACTTGGGGTGACCTATTTAGCTACCCACCATTTGATGTCAAGAATCCCCTTAGCTCCCTGACAAGCTAAGCTCATTAACATACTCCCTCACTTAAAAAAAAAATCTATAAACAGCAGGCTGCCTGCTTTTTTATACTTTTGTGGTGGAATTAAACCATCAAACCTCAAAGTGGCCACTTATTTTCAGGGAGATTCCGTAATGGAGAGCACAGAAAAGAATCCACACGATTTGTGGGAAGGTGCATGCGTGCTGACATCAATACCCTTCCCCTTGCATCGGTACATAGCTTTATCTTACTCACTACACCCTCCCTTCTTTTGTCTGTTGATTTTATTATCACATTGGCCTGAAATGTCCCCTTCCCCATCGCCATCTTTCTACCCAGCAGACTTGTACCACGATAGATTAATAAAAAGGATGATAATAAAGCAAACATTTCTAGATTGTGTTGTACGTGCTGGCCTGTCTTTTCATTCTGTGGTTGGATTACTGTTGCATTTAATCCTCCTAACTCCCCTGGGACAGAGACTATCATTATCCCCATTTTATAGACGAAGAAACTGAGCCACAAAGAGGTGAAATTATCGCTCATGGCGAGGCAGCTGTTATAGCAAGTGGCGGAGCCGGAATTCATAACCACTGGTTGGACTTAAGACTGCACACTTTTGATCACAAAATCCCTTAAAAAGTCACCTCCCTGAGAAGTTTACCATGATTGCCCCTGTTCTCTCCAACCAGCACTGCGCCTTGCAGCATCATTATGTCTCTCACTGGGTTATGTCGCTTTATTATAATTGTTCTACCTCTCTTTTCTTCCTTCCTCCTTTGACTGTTTCAAAGACAAGCACTCTCCCCAGGGAGGGATCTAGTATGTCGTAGGTGTTCACCAATTGTCTAGTGATCATCCACTGCAACCATGTAGATGAGATAAGAAAGGCAGGAGTTTACCACATGTCAGATGAGGCATGTTAGCAATGAGTTCTTTCCCACAGTGGGAATTAGTGGAGAAGTGAGAGGCTAACTGACCGTGGCTGTGTGCTTGCTATGGATGCAGCCACCCCATTAATTAAGTATATTTATCTCCATTAGAGGGAAAAGAACACTGAGGATCAGAGGGGTTGCTTAACTAGCCTGAAATCACCAGCTAGGTTGAAAAAGACCAGCTAGAAAAGATTAGCTGGGTTTTGAATCTGATGCAGAAATGAAACTCAGGCCTTCTACCTTTGCTCTCTTCTCTCTCTGGACCACTAACCAAGACCTAGAGCTCTGCCCCTCAGTGTGCCTGCAACAATTACACCCCTAGAGAACTCGGGATTGGAGTCTCCCTTGCTAATCCAATACACATATGCAGCTGCTTCCGGAGCTCACAGATATGCAGGATACCAGCTTGCTTGCTTTCTGTTTTTGTTTTTTCCCCTAAAAGAGACAACAGTCATGTGCTACATCGCAACTTTCAGTCAATGACAGACTGCATATATGATGGTGGTCCCAAAGATTATAATATCATATTTTTACTGTACTATTTCTATGTTTAGATATGTTGAGATATACACATACCACTGTTACACTTGCCTACAGTATGCAGCCCAATCACATGTTGCACAGGTCTGCAGCCTAAAAGCAAGAGGCTAGACCATACAGCCTAGGTGTGTAGCAGGCGGGACCATCTAGGTTTGTGTAAGTGCACTCCATGACGTTCCACAATGATGAAACCACCTAATAATGCATTTCTCAGAATGCATCCCCATTGCTAAGTGACACATGGCTATTTTGAGTCTGATGTCATTCCAACTTTCTTTTTTTGGAGACAGGGTCTCACTCTGCTGCCCAGGCTAGAGGGCAGTGGTATGATCTTGCCTCACTGCAACCTCTGCTTCCTAGGTTCAAACGATCCTCCTACCTCAGCTTCCTGAATAGCTGAGATTACAGGCAAGAGCCACCATGCCTGGCTAAATTTTTAAAAATTTTTGTAGAGATGGGGTTTTGCCATGTTGCCCAGGCTGGTCTCCAATTCCTGAGCTCAAGCGATCTGCCCGCCTTAGCCTTCCAAAGTGTTGGGATTACACGGGTGAGCCACCACACCCAGCCCTAACATTCAATTTGTATATTTCTATCCCCATTATTTGTATAAGGAGTCATCGTCCTTGGGTCTATGGGGAAGAAACATTTCAAAGCACTGTATTTAGCACAGAACCACTTGCTGAAAATAGGAAAGACCGTGGTTTGTGGAGCTACAGAGTCAATCACTTTCCGGTTGATTTCATGTGGAGGAGGTGGCCTACATTGATTGGCTGAGCCTTATATATTTGAAACAATCTCTTTGGCTTTGAAATGGTGGTGTCTTATAGACATGACCTCAATTCTGACAATTATCTATTTAATTGGATCAATACAGACAGCCCACTCCCCCAAACCACTGATTCAATTAATCAGACCATTGTCAAATCCCTTCTCCTCTTGGGTCTGTGTAGACACAGACCAAGTGGCAATTTCTCCCAAGATAGGCACAGAGGTCAATAATCTGCTTTTGGATAAAGTATCTGATTGCTCACAAATTATACAAATCACATTGATTACTGACAAATCATAATGTTTACAGAGCACTATTTGGCTTTGGCTCCAAAGCATGACTAGGTATTTAATTAACAACTGTCAGATATAATTTACACCATTACAATGACCAGAAAATGGCTGATTGTTGATTTTACTTACTAGAACAAATACTCTGCAACTAGCCTTGGTGAGGGCAAAATAAGTAGGGACTCAACGACGAACAATAAAATCTAATTTCAGTACCATGTTTAACCGGAAGATTCTTGAAGGCCATGATACCTCTGCCTCCCATGAGAAATGGACATCTTTTTGTTCATACGGCCAAGCAACTTACTTTTGCTTCCTTTTTTTGCCTTGACTACCAGGAAACTCCAAGTCGAATCTTTAGCCCCAGTACATAACCTTTTTGGGTACTGTGGTGTGCAAGTGTGCATTTTATTCTATTTCATCTGCTGTTTACTTTTACATGTGTTTTACTACTTCATTGCATATTAAGGCGCTAGCCTGGGTGTCAGCAAACTACAGCCCACAGGTCACATCCAGCCGACCAGCCTGTTTATGTACAGCCCACCTGTTCTGGATAATCTGTAATTTGCTATGCAAATAATGGGAGTGGAAATATTCATATCAAAACTAGCCATGACAGAATAACCTATGGCTTTTTTTAGACTGGTTTTATGAAAAAAATAATCAAAAAATATAATTTCATGACATGAAATTCAAATTTCAGTGTCTATAAATAAACTTTCATCAGAACACGGCCATGCATATTGATTTATGAATTGTCCATGGCTGTTCTGCAGTAGAAAGGCAGAATTGAATTGTGACAGATGTCATACGGCCTGCAAGGCCTGAAATATATACTCTCTGGTCCTTTATAAAAACAGTTTGCTGGTCCCTGCTCTAGCCTCCCTGTAATTTTTTTTTTTTTTTTTTTTGAAACAGAGTCTCACTCTGTCGCCCAGGCTGGAGTGCAGTGGCACGATCTTGGCTCACTGCAAGCTCCACTTCCCGGGTTCATGCCATGCTCCTGCCTCAGCCTCCCGAGTAGCTGGGACTACAGGTGCCCGCCACCATGCCCAGCTAATTTTTTGTATTTTTAGTAGAGACGGGGTTTTACCGTGTTAGCCAGGATGGTCTCGATCTCCTGACCTCGTGATCCTCCCACCTCAGTCTCCCAAAGTGCTGGGATTACAGGCGTGAGCCACCACGCCTGGCCACCTACCTGTAATTTCTGTGGACAAGGCAAGGGATGGATGAATAGATAACTACCTAGAGAACACAGAGGTACATAATTTACCCGATCTGGAGTTACACTCAGTGCCCCTATTATTCTTCCTAATTAAACTTTGAAGGTGATACAATCTAGGCCTGGTGCGGTGGCTCACACCCATAATCCCAGCACTCCGTGAGGCCGAGGTGGGCAGATCACCTGAGGTCATGAGTTCGACCTCAGGTCCTATTTTGGAAAACATAGTAAGAGGATGAGAAAATACACAGAGACAGGGATTAGGGACAATATTGAAACTCAGTTTACAAAACCTCAATCTTCTTTGAAAAGTAGGACTTGAGGTCATCTTCTAAGAATGACTGGGTGGGCCAGGGTGGGCCTGCAGACTTGGGAAGACGATAGAAACAGAAATAGGAGTTCCTGGCCAGGCGCGGTGGCTCATGCTTGTAATCCCAGCACTTTGGGAGGCTGACACGGGTGGATCAACTGAGGTCAGGAGTTTGAGACCGGCCTGACGAACATGGCAAAACCCCGTGTCTACTAAACATACAAATATTAGCTGGGCATGCTGGCATGCACCTGTGATTCCAGCTACTCGGGAGTCTGAGGCTTGAGAATCACATGAACCCAGGGGCAGAGGTTGCAGTGAGCTGAGATTGTGCCACTGCACTCCAGCCCAGGCAACAGAGCAAGAGACTGTCTCGAAAAAAAAAGAAAGAAAAGGAAAAAAAAAAGAAACAGGTGTTGCTGCTTATGGGCAAGAGGGGAAGAGAGTGAACATGCAATGGGAAGAAGACTGCAGGAGGAGCGACCCCCTACTGTGACAGCATCACTGCTTCTCCACAGTGGGAGAAAAGTTCAACAGCAGTTTCATTCCAAAGGAGAGGAAAGAACCCGTAACGATATTTCATCATACTCATTGGGGTAGGAGGTATTATGGAAGCCTTCAGAAGCTGCCAGTAGATCCCTTCTTTCTGAAACATTCAGGGCCTTTTGGATGTAATCGATAGCTTAAATAGAGGATTACAAAGACAGGTTCAAATTTGAGAACATATAGAGAAACAAAGAGAGATAATCGTAATTAAATCAGGATCAGGCCAGGTGTGGTGACTTATGCCTGTAATCCCAGTGCTCTGGGAGGATGAGGCGGGCAGATCACGAGGTCAAGAGATCAAGATCATCCTGGCCAACACGGTGAAATCCCATCTCTACTAAAAAATACAAATTTGGATGGTCCCTGACACATCCAAATTTGAAAGACAGAGGTTCAGGATGACAGCAGGAGAAAGGCCCCTTGCATATCACACCCAGTCCTTGGATTTCTGCCTTTCCATCTTTGATCACTCCCAGGTACCTTTGCTGCTGGATGCATTGTTCTCCTCCATATCACAGAGCATTCCTAGTCCTTCCTGGGTGCAACCGCAGGTATCAGTAAATAAATGTTCATTGAAACAGCTGAAGATCACTAAGCACTTGGAAAAGAGAATCCGATAATCAGATCAATGTAAGTTGAACAAAAGTAGGAAACCAAAAAAAAGCCTTATAAGTAGCCTGGAATGGAGCAAAATGGGACTTGAATCCACTTACTAGTTGTGTACACGAGAGAAAGTGACTCAGTCTCTGTGCCTTGGTTCTTTCATCTCTGAAATCAGGGCCAAAATGTCCCCTTTGCTACAGTGACACATGATTCATAAACTATGCAAAGTCTAAGGCACTGAGTAGCTGCTCAAAAAGCAGTGGCCAGGAATTGGGTTGTTTTTGCCAAGTCTGGGGAGTCCTCCAGGTGAAAACATCTCTGGAATCGAAAATCTTAGAAGGAACCGCAGCAACGGCTGGATTTCCCCGAACCGAATGAGGCAACATTTACATTTTCCATACCATGGAAAATTGAGGGATGATCCAGGAAAACATAGACAGCTTGAGAAAATTTAAAGGTTCCACAGTGTTTTTCCATTCAGGGACAACAGAAAACAGGAAGACATTAATAACATGTCACTGCCCGACTGCCAGCAGAACCACCCCAGGAAAGCATGTTTTGGGATAAATCACTGGGCGGGCATGGCATTCTCCCACCCGAACTACCGCTCTCATGACCACCATCTCGGGAAGATGTTGAAAACCTTTCAAACTTGACAAAATCCAGGGCCTTCCTTAAATAGGACCATCCCTTCCCAGAAAAAGATCTTGTTCTCTGCCAGCTCAAAGACCCAGCTCAGGCTAAAGCGAGGAAATGCAGGCGATTGCTGAGTTCCCCAGCGGCTCTCCGGAATTGACAGTCTCTAAATTACTGCCTGAGAAGCATATCGCATGCCAACTGACAAAAGCAGGAGAGGAAAAATCCTTACAGGCGGCAGAGCATCCTCTCTTCCTCTCTGGGGAGGAGGTGTTTCTGGTGTTCTTGTCGCTGGACCCGGAAACCAAATGAAAAATATGTGATTACAAACACCTGGGAGGGCGGCAGAGTGAGAATGAAAAGTAGAATAAAGAGGACCCCAACCTTCCCCGTGTAGGAGGCAATTTGGCTAAAAAAATAAGAAGAAATGAGATAATAAAAGTAACAAATGAACCTGCAATTGCTTTGCTTCCGGGAGCTCCCATCTGATTTCAGATTGGTTCTCCAAGTCAACTTGGGTAGATTAATGTATCTGCGTGATGCAAACCTAGCTCCGAGGAGACCCGGGACCCAGTCGGCACAGGACTTAACCCTTGGTGAGTGGGCTGAGAGTGGCCTGTCCAGGCAGAAACCAGTATACTAAGCAGTGTCTCTGGCCGTCAGTGTGTGTGCTTTTGCTGTCCTTGTTGCAGACGCCTGAGCTTTGAGTGACTTCATGGGAGGACCTGCGTTTTACTCTTAGAAGAGCACACAGAAAAAGAGAAAGAAGGGAAAAAAAAATAACTCCAGGGAAGATAAAAGAGTTATCAGAACTGAGCAGAGACAAGATAGGGATTGGGGCAGTTCTCCTGGGGTCAGATACCTCCCTGTACTACTCACCACTCCCCAGCACAGCCTGCTGGCAGATCAGAGCGCATGAAGACAGGCGTATGCATTTTATTTTTAAAGGAGAGGCATTCACTGTCGACCCTGTGGAAGGATGCAGAGAGGAAGGCCTCTTCCTGCAGAGTAAGCTAAAGCCCTGGGGCCGCGCGGTGGGCGGCCATTGGCAGCCTTAAGACCAGGGCAGGGAGATACCCTCAACAGGGTAATTTTAGAGGACCACCAACTTCCTGCTGGCTAGTAGCATTTTCTTTTTCTGTGAAACGGATCGTGCTCTGTTGCTCAGGCTGAAGCACAGTGGCACGATCTCAGCTCACTGCAACCTCCGTCTCCCAGGTTCTTCCTGACCTCAGGTGATCCACCCACCTCGGCCTCCCAAAGGGCTGGGAATACAGGCGTGAGCCACCACACCCGGCCTGCTGGTGGCATTTTCTTTGTGATGCCTTTCTTCAGCCAGCCTTACTAAGAGCAGCCCTGTCTGCCATGGGCCATGTTGGTGCGCCAGGAGCCAAAGGACCTGGAAGAAAAGAGAAGGCTGAACCGAATACCTGCTGTGTTTCAGGTGCTGGCTGGTCACCAGGGAAGGAAAAAAAAGGCAGGTATATGTCCTGCCTTGGGGAACTTCAGCCCTTTCCGTAGACTGTTCGTTCTGCCTGGATATTTATTCCCTCATTCATTGGTTAATCACAGTGATCTCTCCGCCTTGGAGCTGTACCACTCATTCGAGTAGCCTTCAGCCATATGTGGCTCTTCAAATTGATTACAATGATATCAAATTAAAAATTCAGAAGTCGGTCGGGCGCAGTAGCTCGAGTCTGTAATCCCAATACTTTAGGAGGCCAAGGTAGGCAAATCACTTTTGAGGTCAGGAGTTCAAGCCCAGCCTGGCCAATGTGGTGAAACCCTGTCTCTACTAAAAATGCAAAAATTAGCTGGGCGTGGTGGCAGACACCTGTAATCCCAGCTTCTTGGGAGGCTGAGGTAGGAGAATTACTTGAACCTGGGAGGTAGAGGTTGCAGTGAGCCGAGATTGTGCCACTGCACTCTAGCCTGGGCAACAGAGCAAGGCTCCATCTCAAAAAAAAAAAAAAAATTAAGATGTCATATTAGTTGCATGCCAAGTGCCCGACAGCTGGGTGTGGCTTGTGGCTTTTATACTGGACAGGGCGGAGATAGACGACTTCTGTCACTGCAGAAAGTTCTATTGGACAGAACAGGCCGAGAGCACTGCAAAAGCCTCCTACCCAGTGTCCACGCTTCCACTGTTGACTCTGACACTTTATTCTCAACGCAGTAGCCAGAGGGATCCCTGAGCTATTCAGAAATGAGGAACAAAACAAAAGAGCAAAAACATAGTTCTAGATAAGGAAGTTGATAGGGGCCAGGCACGGTGGCTCATGCCTGAAATTCCAGCGACTCAGGAGGCTGAGGTGGGAGGATCACTGGAGGCCACGAGGAGTTCAAGACTAGCCTGAAGAACATATTGAGACACCGTTTCTAAAACACAAATGAGATTTTTTTTTAAAGGGGGCCAGGCATGGTGGCTCATGCCGGTAATCCCAGCACTTTGAGAGGCCAAAGCAGGTGCATGGCTTGAGTCCAGGAGTTCGAGACCAGCCTGGGCAACATGGCGAAAACCCATCTCCAAAAAATGCAAAAATATTAGTTGGCCATGGTGGCACATGCCAGTAGTCCCAGCTACTTGGGAGGCTGAAGTGGGAGGATCGACTGAGCCCGAGGGAAGCTGAGGCTGTGGTGAGCCATTACCATGTCACTGCACCCCAGCCTGGGTGACAGAGTAAGACCCTGTCTCAAAAAATAAATAAATAAATAAAATAGAAAATACAAATAAAAAAAGGAAGACTACAGGGGAATGAAAACCAAATGCAAAGAGATTCTCAGATTCTAGATCGAACACCAACAAAAGCTACAAAGGGGACAGTATTGGAGACAGGAATATTTGAATGTAGAGGGCATATTAGATAATACTATGTAACAGTGTTAATTTTCTTAGTGTGGATGTGAAATTGTTGTGTAGGAGAATGTCCTTATTCTCAGAAGAAGCCTGCTAAGGAATTTCAGGATGAGCTGTGATGATCTCTGCAACTTTTCAATGGTTCCAAAAAAGTGTGTGTGTGTGTGTGTGTGTGTGTGTAGATACGTAACCATATATATCATATATAAAGATACATGGCATATGTATAAAGGTATATATAACATATATTTATATAGCGAAGTAAAGATGGTGAAATCATTTTAAGCCAGATCTTGCTGTACTCACAGCCTACCCAAACCTCCCTATTTCTCTCCAAGTAGAAACCAAGCCCAGGCAGGACCTCTGAGGTCCCACACAACATGACCCCATCTGCCCTCTGACTCTCTGTTCCCATCTCCCGCACCCCCACCACACTGGCCACCAGACTGTCAATGAACCCCCACCCCCACCCCAGTGTGCTCTGCCCTGTGGGCCATGGTTTCCCCTCTGCTGGCAGCGTTGGGCCCATGTCCCTGGAGGGTTCCCATCTCTACCCTTAGGTGCTGATGGTCAAACCTCTTCTGCCTGGAAGCCTTCCTTGACCACCCAGAGAAACAATCCAGTGTCTTCTCCAAATTCTCCCTCTCCTCCTTCCCTGATTTGTCTTCATACCCTCCCTGCCTTCTCATATGCGATTTATCATGTATTTATTTATTTTATGAATTGTCTGTTTCTTTGCCACACCCCACAGGGCAGGGGTTTTAATCTGGCTTATTCCCTGGGGCATCCCCAGGGCCTGCAGCCATCCCACCATCACTTGTGGATTAGTCAGGGACGCTCTGCTCAGGGGCAGGTCCTCCGTGTTCACTTGATTAGCAAACATAGGTCCTTTGAGTCCTGGGGTTCCAGATCTGTTTCTGGAGCTGCTACTGAGTTAAAGGCCTTAGTCCCATCTGCCGCCTGAGGCCCCTTCCCTCAGCACACGCCACTCTCTAACGTGAGTGTCCGCTCGTCTGCTCCTCTCTGAGTCCCCAGCTCCTCACGCTTATCTGGCACACAGCAGATGCTCAGTAAGCATTTGTGAAAGCCTCTTGGGGAAACCAGCCTTGTAAATAAACACTTGATTCACGGGTGGATTATTTTTTAAAAGTAAGAAGTCTAGGCGTGGGTAAGGTGGAGTGGGAACAAAGGGGCATGGTGGCTGAACAGCTGGCCAAGGCCTTTGCAAGGATAGCAGCTTGCTCAATTCTAGGCATGCTCAAGACCCGTTATTCCTCCTTTCTCTTCTGAAGTCCTAGGATACTGAGGTTCAGAGAAAGTCAATGACTTGCCCAAGGTCACACGTTAATAGACAAATTATCCAATTTCTCTCTCAACCTGGTAAGTTCCAAAGCTCAGGTCCGGCCTCACTCTCTCCAACCACCTTCCCAGATGAGGTCGAAGCCCCCGTGATAGGTATAGTCTTGTGTGTCTCCCTCCTCCTTCCCATGTACCATGGTTGCATCCTTCCATTTCTGACTTTGAAAATTTGATAGGTGCCAGGAGTGGTGGCTCACGCCTGTAATCCCAGCACTTTGGGAAGCTGAGGTGGGTGGATCATCTGAGGTCAGGAGTTCAAGACCAGCCTGGCCAACATGGGGAAACCCTGTCTTTACCAAAAATACAAAAATTAGCCGCGCATGGTAGCACGTGCCTATGGGCTGAGGCAGGAGAATCACTTGAACCCAGGAGGCAGAGGTTACTGTGAGCCGAGATCGCACCACTGCACTCCAGCCTGGGTGACAGAGCGAAACTCCATCTTAAAAAAAAAAAAGAAAGAAAAAAGGAAATTTGATGACGGCCCTCTAAAGTCACAGAAGCCCCAGTGTTTCCTTTTGCCCACTCCTCTCTTCCCAGCCCTAGCACCGTTCCTTGCTCCCAGTTAGAGCTCAATAAATATTTGTGAAAAAGAGCCATAGCAGTACAGAGCAGCAGCCCCAGCCACAAAGATTCCAGAAAGCGCCCCTTCATTCATCTGCAAAGAGAAGGAGAAACTTTAAGGCTATAGTGCCCAAACCATTTGTAACACTCAAGTGAACTGGCATTTACATCATCTTTCTGCTTTCATTAAACAGTTCCACATCGCCCACCTAGTGAACAGGTCTTTTTAGCAGCGAAGATGATCATCTGTTAAGCCTGGAAGGGCAGGAGGCCTGCCGACATCTCTGCCTCCCTCCGCCAGCTCCATGGATCCCTCTAAATAATACAAGGCTTGTTTGCAATCAAGTTAGAACATGTTTAATGGTGAATAAATCTGATGCTGAATCGGGATAATCGCATTAGCGTCACAGAGCTGACTCAATACCTGGCCAAGTCATCCCATATTTAGAAGGGTGGAGACATTTTTAGCTCGCCTTTGTGTGTGTGCTGCTCATTATACAAACATGGCTCCATTTAAAGGCCCTGCCACCTCACTGGGGCCCACTGGTCTCTGGCTGCAGGTGCATGTTTGTGGGGCTGGAAGACAAAGCCTGGGACAGGTGCTGTGACCTGCATGAGTCCCCGTTGAAACCAGCAAACAGCAAGGTCAGCACCTTCAGGTGAAGGCCAGGGGCTGGAAGGAGCCAAGGGAGTAGGAAGAGTGACATCAATGTGACCTGGTGTTGGGAGCATGCCCAAGCTCTGTCCTTCCATGGCCTTTGGCAAGGTGCATCATGCTTCTAAGTCTCAGTTTCAACATCTGTGAAATGGGGATTTCACAGTCTGGTAGTCAGGATTCAAGATGGCCCCCAAGACTTCCACCTCCTGTAGAATCCCCTCTCTTGCGTATGGGCAGCAACTGTGAATATGATGGGATAATTTGCTCCCATGAGTGGGTTAGGCTACCAAGAAAGGGGGAGGAATTTTGCAGATGTCATGGAGGCCCGAATGCAGTTGGTTTTGTGTTAATTGAAAGGGATTCAATCCTAAGTGGACCCGATCTAATCACTAGGCCCTTAGAAGAGGTTGGGCCCTCGCTGAAGATTTGGGGGAGCCTCCTTCAGCCTTGAAGAAGCCAACAGTCATGTTGTGAGGTCATCTGTGGATGGGGCCTGAGAGACTGAGAATGGCCTTTAGGGGCTGCAAGGGGCCCACAGTCAACAGCCAGCAAGAAAACAAGCACCTCAGTCCTCCAGTTACAAGAAAAAGAATTCTGTTAACAGCCAAGAGCCTCTGGTAAGACCCCATCCCTGGCTGACACTTTGATTTCAGCCTCGTGAGACCCTGAGCAGAAGTACCAGCCTGAACCAGGACTTTTAACCTATGGAGCTTTGAGATAACAAATACGCTAAATTTGCAGTAATTTCTTACGCAGCAAGAGATAGCTAATACAATGAAAGTAACTACCTCGTAAGGTTGTTATGAGGAATCATTTGCATGCAAAGTGCTTTGTAAAGAGCTTGGGACACCATGAGTGACTAATAAAGGGCAGAGGTTATGATGATTACTTTCTCTACCATTATTAGTCAATGATAAATATTAAATAGCTTTGGTATCCGAGAAAGAGCTCTCCATTCACACCCTGGTTTTGCTGCTAAGCAGCTATGTGATACTGGTGAGTCACTTGATGAAATCTATTTCCTCATCTGATAATAGTACCTTCCTTATAACTCTGCAGTGAGGTTGAAGGAGATAATAATTTCAAAGTGCTTAACTTCTACAGATTCCCTTCTGCCATATAAAGTAGGATGCCTATGTACTGGGGATTAGGTCATGGATATTCTTGGGTTCTCTTATCCAGCTTGCCCTACAAGGCCTTCATCATCTTTCTCCTGGATCCCTGCAACAGTTACTAACAACCCTCTGGCCTCATCTTCTCCAATACATCCTTTGGAAGGCAGCCTGAGTAGTTTCTCTGAACGTCTCGGGGCCACTGTGCTTGCTGTTCCTTCTGCCTTGAATACCTTTCCAGTCTTCACATCATGAGCCCTTTCCCCATGTTTTATAGTTTCTCCGGAGTCCTCCCCTGATTACTCTGTTTATATAAGTCTTTCCCTTTGTTATTCTCCATCAAAGCACCTTCTTTATTTCACCCACACAACTTACACTTACTGTAAATACTTGACGTGCTCGTTGACGTCTTCGATGCCCTTTACCCTCACTGGAACATAAGTTTTGGAAGTGCAAGGATCTTGTCTGTATCATTTGCTGTTGTGACCTCTCTGCTCAGCAAAGTGCCTCACCTGTGACAAGGTGCCTGTTGAAGGCTGGATAACGGCCCCGCAAAGATACCTCATCCCATTCCCCAGAACCTGTGAATATGTGAGGTTACATGGCAAAGAGAAGTGAAGACTGCGGGCAAAACTGAGGTTGCTAATCAGCTGATCTTAAAAGAGGAAGATGATTCTGGGTCATCCAGTGGGTGCAAAAGAATCACAAAGGTCCTTAAAAGTGGAAGAGGGAATCCTAAGGGAGAGCCAGAAGGATGTTAGCGTGAGAAAGACTCAGCCAGGTGCTGCTGGCTTTGAAGATGGAGGAAAGGGGCCCTGGGCCCAGAAATGCGGGCATCCTCTAAGCAGTGGAAGGTGCAAGGGTACAAGCCCCCCGCAGGACCCCCAGAAGGAGCCCAGCTCCACCTACACCTGGATCTTAGCCCAGTGAGACCTGTGTTAGACTCCTGCCTTCCAGGACTGTCAGATAATACATCTAGGTTTTCCAGACACTACATTTCTGATCATTGGTTATAGCAGCAATTGAAAACAAATACAGTGCCTCACAAATATCTGTTGGATGGAAAATGCAAGGAAAAAAAGAGCGTATCTCAGATCAGGGGCCAAACGCATTCAAGAAATTTTTGTTATCTACAGCTTAGAAACTGAAACTCTAACCTGGCACCTGATGCCCTTGTTAGGTTAACCCCATTCCTCTCCCCGGCTCTGTCTTCATCCTCTGCTGTGCCGTGCAGACACTCTAACCTGCTGAGGCCCCCGAGGTCTCTGCATGGCTGTGCATCCCTGGACTTCCCACTCCTCACCTCTTCTCCTCCATTCCCAGGACAGGTCTCCTCTTTGTGCAACTCATCAAATGCCACTTATCCTTTGAGAATGGGAAGTCTTTCCTGCCCCAGGCCAAACTTGTCACCCCATCTTCCGCTTTCTGTAGTTCAATCTCAGCACTCATTGTCTCTGTTGCCAGCCCCTGCCACCTTCACCCCACTGGACCAGGGACTTCCCTAGCGCGGTGACCGTGCCTTGTTGATCTGGGTTCACTCAGTGCTGAGCACCAGGACTAGCACCAAAGAGATGACTGCAAATGGCTGCAGAGATGGGACTAAACACCTGCCGCCCGTCCCCAGGAATGCCCAGTGGGTGATCAGAGAGTGTGGGTGGATTTCTCCCTGGGACCAGGGCTGCCTTCTGGTCTCATGCAGCTTCACCAAGGTTGAGTTTCTCTCTTATCCTGAGCTATGTTCTACTAGTCACTCTGGAACCCATGTATAGTGTCCTGAAAGTGTCCCTAAAGTGTTCACCCAGAGCCTCAGAATGTGACCTTATTTGGAAATAGGGTCTTTGCTGATAGACTTAGGTAAGATGTGATTACAGTGAATTAGGGTGGGCTCTAAATCCAGTGGCTGGTGTCCTTAGAAGACGACCATGTGAAGACACAGAGAGACATGGACAGGGAAGATGGTGGTGAGAAGACAGAGGCAGAAACTGGAATGAGGTGGCAACATGCCCCAAATGCCAAAGGTTGCCAGGAAATAGCCACAGGCTGGGTAGAGGCAAGGAGGACGCCCCCATAGAGCTTTTAGAGAGAGGATGGCCTTGCCAAAACCTCAAGTTTGAAATGTAAGCCTCCAAAACTGTGGGAAAATACAGTTCTGTTGATTGAAGCCACCTAGTAACGTGGCACGCCTAAGAAACGAACGTGCTATGCTACCATCCTTGGCTACAGCCAACTCGTTTCTGTGACTGTGCTTAGCCTGGAGAGTAAATGATTCTAGGGAACCGTGTGTTGCATCTCCTCCCAGGGGTCATCAAGGAACCTTGGACTTCGGCTGGAGATCGGCTCTTGGGAACCTTAGCTGGAGGTGGAAGGATATGGCCTCTCAAAGCCTCAGATCCACAGGCAAAGAGCAGGCCGGGATTCAATGCCCAAGGCAAGCAACAGAGAAAGTCCAGAGAGAAGGCCACATGGAGACTCAGTTTCTTCTTTCCTGGGGTACTTTGAGGGCTGACTGCCTCAAGGTGCCCAGTACAGGCGCTGATCCAAAAACAAGCACATTTGCGCTTTTTCCTCTTCCTTCCCTCTCCCTTCCCCCTTTTCATTTATTAAATTCAAGTGAAAAGAAAACAACAACTCCTCCTTTCTGAAACACAAGAGGGGAGCTCTAAACACATAAAGGCCAGAATTAAGCTGTGAAATAACGCCCCCCCCAAAATTACAAAGAATAAAATATCACATAGGTGCACGGCCCCAGCAAGCTGAGGGAAAACTCAAGAGCCTGCTGTGCCTTTTTATTACTTGAGGTATATGCAGTCTCTAATTTAAGGCTAAATATAAAATAAAGCATACACAGCTGGACTTTCAAGCATTTTCAAAACATATTTAATACCCTCCCGTGAAACTCCCAGAAACTGAGCAGCCCTCACTTCGCACCAGTATAAACAGGAGTTGGCGTGGACCGAATGTACGGGCTTCAAAAGCATATTTAAGAGGGCTGAACAGGAACCTGCAAGCCAGAGACCTGAAGGGATCGGAATGCTGACCTGAGCTCACAGTCACACGGTGTCCTTTGCCACACCAGGGCTATAATAGAAACCAGCAGAGCTGGCTGACGTGGCCAACACCAACAGGGTCTGCCTCTGACCGCAGCTTTGCCTGCCCCCCCACGCACTTTTCGGCTCTGTTCCTCCACTCCAGGGCCAATGGAAAATGAGAAATATCCAAGTCCTCCTGGCAGACATGAATGGATTCTCTGTTATCCCAGGAATTCTCCTTGGAGGAAGTAGCATTCATGGGTACTGGTTCGCCATTCGGTATCGCCAAGCGTTTTTATTCATTCCAGAATTCCCCATGCAGTGCCTTCTATTGCTAGATGTGGTTCTGAAGGGGCACGGGGACTCAACAGGGAATAGATCAAACAAAACCAGGGCTCTCGTCTCTTGGAATTGCCTGATGTGTGTAGATGGATGATAACAAGATAACAGACAAGTACGCAAACAAGATGATGGTCTACAGTGTGCAGACAGTAACACCAGACACTGGGAAGGCATGGTGTGTGGGCCAGGTGGCACTTGCGGGAGACCTGAAGGATGAGAAGGACTCAGCACTGCAGAGATACAAGGGAGAACTCTCTTGGCAAAGGGAAGGGCAAACAGCAAAGGCCCCATAACAGTGATAAAATCTGCCCATCGATTCGCTTCTCCTCTCATCAAGAGGTGGAGTCTGTGTCCCTTCCCCTCCTTCCCCAAAGATGCAGAGGAAGTGACACCCTCTGCCTTCCAAGACTAAGGCAGCAAAGGCCATGCCACTTCTGCTGCGTTGCTGGAACAGCTGCCCTACAAGAATCCAATGACCCTGAGACCACGGTGCTGGAGTGGCCACGAACTGAGACCAGCTGAGCCCTCCCTGCCCTGCTATCCTGACAAAGTCCTGGACATGTGACAAAAGCCACCCTAGACCCTCCAGGCCCGCTCTCCTGCCAACTGAATTCCACTAAATGACCTCCACCAATAGCCACTGCAAGAGGAGACTCAACCAGCCAAGCCCTTTCCAGAGTCCTGACCCAGAAAATCATGAGATGTAATAAAACTGTCACCGTTTTACGCCAGTAAATTGAGGGGTACTTTGTTACTCAGCAATAGATAAGTGGAAGACGCCTCACGCTGATAATGGGAGGATGAAATGAAACCATATATGTTCTGTTCCCGGTATACAGCAGGATCTCAGCAAATGTTAGATCACATCCCCGTTCCTCCCATTCCTTGTGACAATAGACTTTGATTGCCTTTCAGTTTCATTGCCTATTTTTATACTATGCTGCATTAAATCATAAATTACAAGCAGCTTATCCATGTCTGATTCTCACTAAGCACTTGGTTTTATTGGGCTCTCAAAGTTGGAGAATGACAAACATGTAAATTGGAGTGGCTTCTCTCTGCTCACTGCAGAGGAGGGTTCTAGAAGGAGGTTTTTCGGTGGGAAGAGTGGTGTCTGAATTGTCTTGCTTCTGAAAAGTGCTGTGAGACCCTGTGGCTGGCACGCATTGGCGAGCTGGGTGCATTCACCAGGAAGTTTTTAAATGATTTTCTGAGCGATATCATTTTTCTTTCCTAAACAGCATAGATTTTTGAGCTCTAATGCGTTTCTGCACTACAGAGAACAGGCAGTCTCCCTTGACATGTTTCATCATGAAGTTATTTTTCAAATCAGCATCTTGAAGAGGTAGTAAAACTTAGTGATTATGAGCACAGGTTTTGGATCCAGACAGGCCTTTGTGTGAACCCCGTCTTTTCCCCTTACAGACAGGGAGAACTCGGGTGTATTATTGAGCCTTCCTAAGTCTCAGTTTTCACCTCTGTGAAATGGGAATAGGCACAGTTCCTCCCACCCAGGTTGCTTGTGAAGATTAAATCAGATTACATAAGTGAAGCACTTAATAAAGGGCCTCATGCAAAGTCAGAGCTCAAAATAACTGATCTGCTGTAATTATCATCATCACTTTAGTTCTGCTATGGCAAAGGTCATCAGGTTTAGCAAAATAAAAAGGCAGGGGCCGGGCGCGGTGACTCACGCCTGTAATCCCAGCACTTTGGAAGGACAAGGCAGGCGGATCATCTGAAGTCAGGAGTTCAAGAGCATCCTGGCCAACATGGTGAAACCCCGTCTCTACTAAAAATACAAAAATTAGCAGGGCATGGTGGTGGGCACCTGTTATCCCAGCTTCTCAGGAGGCTGAGGCAGAAGAATTGCTTGAACCTGGAAGGTGGAGGTTACAGTGAGCTGGGATCATGTCATTGCACTCCAGCCTGGGGAAGAAGAGTGAAACTTCATCTCAAAAAAAACCCAAAAAAACCCACCACCACCACCAACAAAAAAACACCAGGCAGGACACCCAGGGAAATCTACATTTCAGATAACAAATCATGTGTTAGGAGTACAGCATGTCTCATGTATGCCAGGGGATACACTTACATTAAAACTCATTCATCGTCCAGCTGAGATTCAGGTTTTACTGTCTGCCCTATATTCATTCCCAGATTATTATTGGTGTTATTTAACATGACAATAAATTCCAATTGCCCAGGTATGTGGTTACCCCAGACCCCTAATCACACTGTCCGTCCTCTGCCGCGGATGTTTTTCTATTTAATAAAATCCTACATCTTTTTTTCTTCCTTCCGGTCTCATTACGGACTGCTGGTAATTAAGATAAGCCAAGAGGTTGCTCTAGAAAGACGAGCTCTGTAACTTTTTCGAAAGCGACACCACTGCAGTTATTACATAAGCACCTCTCTACGGCACAGTCATGAGGTTCGCTGCAGAGAAGCTTCCATCTGTACTTTTTCCAACTTCCCACTGCACAAACGCCCCCTCCCTCCACATTTCCCCCTCTCTCCCCTCCCTTCACGCCTGAGGTCTGCCTCCATTCGAAGTCTCTCCCCCTGCCACCAGCTCCTTTTTTTTTCCCTCCACGTAATATAGAGTAGTTTATTACATAAGTGATTTATTGCACGCACCTTAATGTATAAGGGGCAAAACTTGTTTAAAATAAATCCAACTGAGAGGATAATCTCTATGGGCAAAATGTACTTGGACTTAATTTCTCTACTGGGTATTACACACTATATAATTGCCTTAAACAGAAGCTGCACACACAAATTTAGCTTGGCACCAATATCTGGCTTCACAGAACACTCGAGTTACATGCTGGGTTTTGCTACAAACCCTTCGCTCCACCAGAAGAAACTAAACCGCATCCCTTAAAGAAATATTCAGCCTGACTCCCCTGCTGAGATTAGGGGGAGGGAGAACAGCTGATTGTGTGCTGGATTTAGGGGGGCGGGGAGGCCTTTGTCTTGGGAGAGGAGGCAAAGCTGCCAGCCTGTCTCTAACCAGCCTTGGTTCCTTGAGACTGCATCTTCTCGGCCCTTTATTCAAAAGTGTATGCAGCAGCAAATTAAATCGCAGCTCCCTGACTGGTACCTGGATGTGGGATATGTGTTTAATTAAAGTTCATAGAACCTTGCCCTTCTTTCTCCTGCAGATTAATTAATTAATGTATTTATTGACTCCTTCCTGCATTCATTCATTCTGCAAATACTCGCTGAGCTCTTCTTGGACCCCAGGCGGTGGGGGCCCCGGGAATCTCACAGGTGACCCGCACACTATTCCTGCCCACATCCGGTGGGGCAGATGAGTATTAATTAAATCATCACACAAATAAGTGCAATGTGACAAACCATGGCAATGCCATGGAGGAGACGTCCAAGGTCCTCTGAGAGTCACTGGGGAAGGCTGGAGAACTTCCCAAGAAAGGAGCTTTTAGAGGGTGTATTATAGGGTGTGTTAGCTTCCTCTGGCTGCTGTAACAAATTACCCCCAAATTAATGGCTTAAACCAAATTTATTTTCTCAAGGTCAGAAGTCCAAAATGGGTGTCACTGTGCTACGATCAAAATGTCAGCAAGGCTTTGGGCCTTTCTGGAAGTTCTGGGAGATAATCTGTTTCCTTGCCTCTTCTGGCTTCTAGAGGCTGCCTGAATTCCTTGGCTCCTGGTCACTTCCTCCCTCTTTAAAGCTGGTAACATCAGGCCAAGTCCTTTCTACTCAGCCACCTCTCTGATTATGACCCGTCTGCCTCTCCTTTCCCCAACTCTGATTCGACTGGGCCCACCCAGAAAATCCAGGATGATCTCCCAATCTGAAGATCAGTGAATAGCAACCTTAACTCCGTACTGCAGCCTTAATTCCCCATCTGCCGTGTAACCTCCCGTATTCACAGGTTCCATGGAATTAGGATTAGGGCCTGGACATCTTTGGGGCTCAAGACTCTGTCTACCACAGATGGGATCTAAAGGAAGGAGGAGAATTTGCCAGGCAAAGCTGGAACCTTCTGAGATGAGCCGCCAATGATGTGCCCGTGTGAACACAGCTTCGGAGCCCAGTGAGGGGGTACAGGGAGATGGTGCTAAACGTGTCTGGAGGAAGGAGCAGGAGTCAAACGGTGGGAAGTCTGCTCAGACACATGAAGGATTCTGGTTTTTATCCCAGGAGCCAGAAGACACCCTTTGGATATTTCAGCCTGGGAAGAAGATACTGCGTTTTACTAAATCTAAGATTATAGATGCCATGATTTTTCATTTCCCCTAAGGGGAAAAAAAATGCTTCCAATGAAAATATGGCACAATGCTTTCTTATGACTTACAGTTTTTATTTTATAATTGTCACAGTAGCTCTTTTTAAATTTTTTATAAAGTTTTATGTATTTCAAGGGTACAAGTGCCGATTTCTTACAGGCGTATATTGCGTAGCGGTGAAGTCTGCGCATTTAGTGTACCCATCATCTGAACAGGGAACATTGTACCTAACAGGCAGTTTTCCAACCCTCATCCCCTCCCACTTTCACAAGAACTCTCTTAGACCTAAGTCTATGACGCCTCCATTTTTATCACCAATAGCTCTTGTGTGTACAATAAATACTATACAATGTAAGTGAAAAAATAATTAAAGCATTCCGAAAATTTCTTCACAGGAACGGTCTCTCTCACCTGAATAACTTTTTGACTCTGAAACGCTGATGTCTAGATTTCCTCCATGCAGATCATTTTCTGTACCATCAAGAGCATAAGTGATGCAACTCTTCCTTCCTTCCTTCCTTCCTTCCTTTCCTTCCTTCCTTCTTTCCTTCCTCCCTCCCTCCCCTCCCCTCCCTCCTTCCTTTCCTTTCCTTTCCCCTTCCTTCCTTCCTTCCTTCCCCCTTCCTTCCTTCTTCCTTCCTCCCTCCCTCCCCTCCCCTCCCTCCCTCCCCCTCCCTTCCCTTCCCTTCCCTTCCCTTCCCTTCCCTTCCCTTCCCTTCCTTTCCTTTCCTTTCCTTTCCTTTCCTTTCCTTTCCTTTCCTTTCCTTTCCTTTCCCCTTCCTTCCTTCCTTCCTTCCTTCCTTCCTTCCTTCCTTCCTTCCTTCCTTCCTTCCTTCCTTCCTTCCTTCCTTCCTTCCTTTCCTTCCTTCCTTCCTTCCTTCCTTCCTTCCTTCCTTCCTTCCTTCCTTCCTTCCTTCCTTCCTTCCTTCCTTCCTTCCTTCCTTCCTTCCTTCCTTCCTTCCTTCCTTCCTTCCTTCCTTCCTTCCTTTCAGAAAGAGTTTCGCTCTTGTTGCCCAGGCTGGAGTGCAGTGGCGCAATCTCGGCTCACCACAACCTCCACCTCCTGGGTTCAAGCAATTCTCCTGCCTTAGTCTCCCGAGTAGCTGGGATTACAGGCATGTGCCACCACGCCTGGCTAATTTTGTAGTTTTAGTGAGACGGGGTTTCTCCACGTTGGTCAGGCTGGTCTCGAACTCCCAACCTCAGATGATCCGCCCACCTCTGCCTCCCAAAGTGCTGGGATTACAGGTGTGAGTCACTGCGCCTGGCCGATGCAGCCATTCTTAGAAGAATCCATTTTAAAAAAAGAAGAAGCAGCAGCTGCCACCGGCGCTGGGTTCTTGGGCTGGCTCTGCAGTTGTGTTGCGCAAATCTACTTTTGATTTCCACGTCCAGAATATTTCTAGCTCTGCCTGCCCCTCCACTTCACAGCCATTTGGTTCCTAGAAGGTGGAGTATTCTGCTATTAGCTCTGGGACTTTCTTGGAATCTGCCAACACTCATTCTGCAAGTTTTGCTGCTGGCATTTGGGATGTTTATATATGCATAGGCAATGACGAAGTCGCACACCGCCCCTGCCAAGAAAAAGGGAACTCCGAGATGTGTTTAGATTTCAGAGACCCTAACATGAGAGAATTTTAGAGATGCACCTGAAGGTCGAGGATCACACTGGCACTTTCAAAAAGTCATTCGATAGAAGCCAGGCTTGTTTCCACATTTCAATG
This sequence comes from Macaca thibetana thibetana, assembly GCF_024542745.1. Classification (NCBI taxonomy): domain Eukaryota; kingdom Metazoa; phylum Chordata; class Mammalia; order Primates; family Cercopithecidae; genus Macaca; species Macaca thibetana. The sequence continues at coordinate 22,047,522 of NC_065597.1, read as the reverse complement.
TATAGGTTAAAAAGCATCAGTTAATAACGATAATGAAACAGTCCTTCATGCATGCTGAGCACTGTGCTAGCCGCTTACCTGCACACATCAAAGTCATCTAATTTATTATTATTATACCTATTGTGTATACTAAGAAATTGAGTCTTAATTACACTGATGGACTCCTCTAACAGCACCCAGATCATACGTGGTAGAGCCAAGATTTGAACACAGAATGACTTTAGGTGTGGCCAATCCCCTCTGTTTCTATTTGTCTTAGTCCCTCAGTGAAAAAAATCAATAAAACTGAGTGTCTCCAAGTTCGTTCTACAAACCCACGTGCTGCATCTTCTATGCAGGCAGGAGGCTCTGCTCTGGGCCCGAGTACAAAGCATGAAAGCCCACAGACCCTTCACTCAAGAAGCTCAGATCCCAATGGAGAAGGCAGAGGAGCAGCCAACACCTTGGATCAGAAACAGTGAACCGATGTTCATTCCAACATGTCCTGGGTCCCGGCAGAGGAGAAAAAGGTCCTCATTTTACTCATTGTGCAGTTTTCTTAAAGAATCTTGGAGGCTAGACCAGGCACAGTGGCTCATGCCTGTAATCCCAGCACTTTGGGAGGCCGAGGCGGGTGGATCACCTGAGGTCAGGAGTTTGAGACCAGATTGACCAACATGGAGAAACCCTGTCTTTACTAAAAACACAAAATTAGCAGGACGTTGTGGCGCATGCCTGTAATCCCAGCTACTCGGGAGGCTGAGGCAGGAGAATTGCTTGAACCCAGGATGCAGAGGTTGTTGTGAGCCAAGATCGCACCATTGCACTCCAGCCCGAGCAACAAGAGCGAAACTCCGTCTTAAAAAAAAAAAAAAAAAAATGTTGGAGGCTAAACATTAGGCTGCAAAATATTCAGAAATTCCCAGGAAGGCAGCGTGAAATCTGCATAGAAAATCTATTCCGGTCCCCATCCCATACTTGGTTGGCCTTACAATTGCTATCCTCTCTAAAGCCAGCTTGAATATTTCCTTCTAGGGGAAAAATACAAAGAAAGAGGGGTAGGAGGGAAAGGAAATGAGGGGAGGAGAGGAGAGGGAAAGGGAGGGAGAAAATAAATACTAGTACAAATTCACCGTACATTAGGCTTCTTGGCATGATCAGTGACACAAGAGTCGACTCTATAGGTACTGTTGTACACACACGCTATTGTTTAGGTGAAAGCCAGAAAAAGCAAAGGGCTATGAAAGTGTAAACATAAAATCAAAATCTGGAAAAGAAAGCCCAGGGAAAAGGGAGGTCAAGCCCACACAGATATACAGAAATCACAATAAACCTATTTTAAAAAAATTCTGTTGCATGTCACCATGGTAAGAATAGAAACAGACCCAAACCACGAATCTTCTAGATTTTACACGCAGGTAACAGGTACGTTACTTCCAAAGCTGGTGTCGGGATGGTTTTAAGGAAATGACCTTATATTATAACACGTCTTGCTGGGACTGCTTAATTTGGCGTCACTTAAAATTTTATTGCAGTTTGCTTCAAGGACTCTTGGAGTTAAGCATCCTCTCCTCCTCCTCTTCCCCCGGAAAATAGCACCCCCCTCACCACGCATACACGCGAACCACTCGAACATATGTCTACACTGAAGAGCAGAAGATTGGAAAAGCAGATGGTATGATGCCTTTGGAATCTGACAGCCGCTCTGTGGTAGCACTATCAGCAGACAGGACTTGCCAGAGACGCACATTTGAGCGAGGGACTGCCAAGGCGAACAGAACTGCACCTCGCCCTCCCAGGCGCAGGAGACGATGCTTGTGTTTGAAAACAAGCAAAATGCTTTTCTCCGGAGCAGCGAGTGAGGACACAGCTCTGCAGCATTTATGGCACATATGTCGGCGGCCGGGGAGATGTTTCGCAAGCGATGGCTCTATAAACAGTGCCTACTTTGGGTGTTTTCCATACGAGGCAGGTGGGAAGCGGGAAGCGAACAGTTGGGAGAATTGCAGAGCAACCTGTTTTCATGGGCTGTTTACTTTCTGTCACTGTACCTGGCCACATTTGCCATATTGTCCCCACATTTTGGGGGGATGTAGTACACACTAGAGTCTCCCTGAATGGGCATAATCTTAATTCTCATCTAAATACTGTTGTAAACTGACCACCATCTCTCACTGTAATTTTCTCTTCTCTCTCACATTAGCTAGGAGGAATGGAAAGGTGTGGAGAGAGAGGGAAAGGGAGAGAATGAAGCTGATCCTTATGAATCCATATCCAGGGGTCCGGCCCAGTGCTGAGCACTATAAATATGCGTCCATTCTTTGCAAACTCCGAGCAAATCATTTTACAGGTGGGGAAGCTGGGGGGTGCGGAATTTGCTCATACTCTTTCTATTTCACCCTTTCTACCTTCTGTCACGGTAGAAAAACATCCACAAGACAAGATTCATCTTGTAGGGAGCACCCAGCTGAAAAGGGGTCTGGCTCAGTTCTGCCCTTTTCAAGGTTACTTCTTCTATCCACAAGTCTTCAAAAATCAGTAAATGGAGATTTTATTTAAAGAAGAGGTGAGTTTCATTAAAAAACAAAGAAAGAAACAAAAAAACAAAAATTCTACACCCGAGCTGACTTGCATGGAAGGGGCCACATTCTCATTTCATTTTGCCAAAATAACTATTGGGATCTGGATTTGGAATCACCAGTTTCCCTCTTCTTTCAGTGAAATGAAAATGTATTTCATTCACGGCCTTTAACTCCATGCTGGCCTCCACCTCCCTGCAACTTACAGCAATCTCATTAATAAATTAATCAAGCTGTCACAGAGGTACAAATGCAAAATCATTTGGAAATGATCCCATTTAAGATCACACAATCTCCAAAGCCTACTGCAACATTTTACAATTCCTTCAGGCCACCTCGGGTCTCCTTTACACTTGCAATGATGCCCCTTTCAATTTGCATTTAAAAGACAGTAAATTGCAGGGTTCATAAACATTTTTATAGTGATTTATTGAAGACTAGAATGTCACTGCTGTTCTTCACACTTTACCAGTCCTGAGAAGCAAATGCTGGCTATATATGTAATCTTGCTGTCCCCATCAACCACATAAGAACAAGCCAGTTTGCAGTTTTGCAGTTTTTTCTCTTCTTTCTTTCTTTTTCTTCTTTTTAATAAAGAGAGTGGCAACCATATTTATTTTCAGTTAGAAGAACGCTCTCCAAGTTCCAACTTGGGTTCCGTAATTTACAAAGAACTTGGTTTTACCAGTCGGCACTGTGAAGAAACCATTCTTTCTTACGGCTGAGGACAGAAAAAGGAAGCCTTTCTTTTCATCTTCACATTCCATGTCCTACCCCAAAGAAAGCAGTCCACAGGCACCCTTCTCAGGGACAACTTGTAGGCAGGAGAGGGGAGGGAGTTAGGCAGAAGGCAGGCTGGCCACGATGCATCGAGACACCTCTGTTCACCTTTCCTGCTAAAAGCTTTAGTGTGAGGATTGGGCATGGCCTTTGGAATCACTTATTTGAAAAGAATGCATAAACAGCAGAGAGAAGCTGAGCTTGGAAGATGCTTTTGCGACTTCCCAGCCAGTAAGTCACAAAAGGGGGTGATAAGAGCCAAGACAAACTGCTAATCTAAGGGCACAGTGAACTCCTCAGCATCCTTCAGACTTTTTACCTGGGGAGACTCGGAACCCTTTCTGAGTGCATCGTGCACACCGGGAAAGGTGAGAGGCTGGGAGGAAAAAAAGAAAAAGAAAAAGAAAAGAAAGAAAGAAAAAAAAAAGGCTTGCACCTCATTTGCCCTTCCAGTGTCCAGAAGGGAGTATTTCTTTCCACCTTTTTCACATTATAATAATGGCTTCACAGCTCCTGAAAGGAGCCCGAGTGTAACGGCAAATGGTGCATGACACGGCGAAACCCTGCTCTTTGTCGCACCAGCTCCGCTCCAAAGACAGTCCTTCTCTGCCTTCGTTTCCCTGCCATTAACTGAGATGAAATGAGTTTTTTCCCCCTTTTGATTCCACCCCCCACTGTCTATTACAGTGTGACGCGATTGGGCTTCCTGGCCCATTATTTCATAGAGAATTCTTTTATTCTGGTTTGGGAGTTCGCGCCTGCAAGGTTATCTGTGCACAAAGCAACGCCTCGGTCTTCGCATTCATTTTTGAAATCTGATCTCATTGATAAGAACAAGACCATTCACATTGCATTTGTCAGATAAGTAGCTCGGTGCCGGAGTCATAATTTTTGTGACTTCAGTCAGGGCTCCCTGTTAAAATACGTCAACCGATAAAAATGCAAGTATTATAAAAATAACCTTTGTATCAAAAGTGTCATCCTATCTCCTTCTTCTTTCTTTAAAGCACATTACGTCCTTTTTCACATGAGGCACCTTCTCATATTCAGATGTCTATGTCCTGATGTTCATTTCTTAAAAATTATTCTTTAAATGGTACTCCAATGCCACCCTTCAGCATGCTAGGGGAAAAAAAGCCACACACACAGAACACAAAACAAGAAGGCCTATAAGGAGAGAATCGATGTAATGCAGTTTGTCTGAAGGGGGTTTTGATTAATTTCCCTCAGATGGTTTATCCAATGTTGATAGGTAACGTTTCCTGATCATAATAAGCCAATGAATCAAATGCAAACGTCCTCAGTGGCTAAGGAGAGTCAAAGAACATTTAGGACAGGGGTCCAGAGTGCCCTCGTGGTAGCTCCAGGGTTCTCTGGGACAGGGCTGAGCTGTCGGCTTGCCCAGGGAACAATGCCGCACTGTTCCCACGAGGCAAGCGGTCACATACACTGGAAATAACACCTGCACCCAACGGACACGAAAGGAACAGGAGCGACCAGCGGGCTCCGTCGTGGAGAACAGGCTTCTTGGCATCTTGCCGGTTCTGATGCCATCAAAGCCGCCCCCCGAAAAGCCACCCCCGGACTCAGGCTATGGAGTCTGGCGAGTGTGTTATATAAATATTAGCACCAGGCAGGTTGCTGGAGCTCCTGTGCGTTTCCCATCCCCCGGTGGCAGCCACATAAAGCCGCCAGTGACAAAACTAAGAGACAGCCACGGGCTCACTGTCGAGCGGCATGCCAAGCCGCACAGCGCAAGGTCCTGTCCCCATCCCTGTTCGGGGCTCCGTACACCCAGGCCTGCAGCTGATAACACGGTAATAGTCCTCCTTTGAGGACGGAGGCTCCGGCGTGCTGATTAGTCATTTATCACACCTGGCAGCCCTGCTGAACTATAATTACTCTTCTCTTATCCTGCCGCACTGTCATGTCCGAGAGGAGAAGCGAGGCAGAGTCCCCAGTTAATGACACATTACCCTCTTGACAAGCACTTAAAGGTTTTATTGTAAATATTCAAGATATAAAACATCTGAGATTCCCTTTTTAATTATAAAAAGCAATTTCAAGGCCTCCCTTCCCCAACCTCCCCCCACCCCCAAACAGTAAAGTTTCGGGGCCGTTATCCTCGGCTTACTGCAAACAAACTGATTTCCCTTTGTCACAGAAACTCATTGCTACAAGTTAACTCAGTATCTCTCCGCAATTATCAGACGTATTGCCTATGAAATTGGTAATTTAAACACACATCACATTTCCACAAAAGTTAAATTTCCACCCCGAAAGAAGAGGAAAATGTGCATTTATATGAAAAATTATATATGGAAAAAAAGCCTAAAATGTAGCATAAATAGTCCAGTTTTCCTCATTGGAAAGAGAGGGAGGAAGTCACTGAATAATTTTTTTTTTAAAGATGAGTCTCTAATGGAGGCAAAAATTATATGTAGATATATTTTTTCATAAACTAAAAAATTGGAAATTTGTGGGTCGTTAAATCCTGATTGCCTACTTAGAAGGTTTGGGGAGAAAGCCAACTTAGCATTCAGTGACTTTTGGGGCTATTTATATCCCTCAAGGAGGGCTCAGAGGACACTTCCCTCCGGGAGACAGGGACCCTGGCGGGCCATTTCCTTTTGCTACCTTCCAGCTAATGCATATGAAGTGATCTTTCTTGTTGGTTAGGCTTGAGGCTTCTGTGGGCCAACTTCCACAACCGACATTAAGATGGGATCGTGGGAAGGGATGGGGAGCTGGTATGAATCAAACCTTTCATTCTGACAGAGAAAAATAAAAGCCCACACAGATCCACATATCCACACGACACTTGCATACTGGTACATACAACGTAAAATGAGCTCACCGGAGCCAAATTGTTTTTTTCTTTTCTTTTCTTTTCTTTTTTTTTTTTTTTTTTTTTTTTGAGATGGAGCCTCACTCTTTCGCCCAGGCTGGAGTGCAGTGGTGTGATCTGGGTTCACTGCAACCTCTGCCTCCTGGGTTCAAGCAATTTTCCTACCTCAGCCTCCAGAGTAACTGGGATTACAGGCGCCCACCACCACACCTGGCTAATGTTTTTTGTATTTTTAGTAGAGATGGGGGTTCGCAGAACACTGTACAGGCAGATAAGGGAGTTGGTGTTACAGGAGAGGGTGACCAAAGGTACACAAAGCCTAGAAGAACAGTGACATCATTGGAGCTCACGGCCCAATGTCCCAAGCAGGCTTCTTTACCTGTGAATGCCTCAAGGACAGGATTGCCTTTCATTCATTGCTGCATCTTTAGTAACTAGCACATCACAGGTGGGGAGGTTCTAAGAATGAATGAATTAATGCATATGTGTGAAAGGATAGCCTGAAAGCAGGGAGAAGGAGAAGATCCTTCAAGGTGAGTTTCCCAACCCCCTGAGTTTCATGTTGCCCCTGCATCCACTAATGAATATGTGTTGAGAATTATTTTCTGGCAGGTATTGATTTAGGTGGGAACAAAGGAACATTTATGGAGGTGATCGCCAGACCCTGGGGCCCCACATAGAGAGGAGTCTGAAGCAGTGATGATGGTAATGAACACACAGATGAAAATTACCAAGATCTCCTGAAAGCTTGTGGGAAAAGGGAAATGTGTTAAGTCCTTCACCTTCTTGTTGCATCTTAACATCACCTCCAGGAGGTGTTAACCTTATGACTTGCATTGTATAGGAAAGGAAACTGAAGTTCTGAGGGAGTGAAAAAAGTTGCCCAAGGCCCTACCACTTGTAGGTGGTAGGTGGAGAATCTGGTGCTTCTTTTTTTTCTTTTGAGACAAGGTCTTGCTCTGTCTCCTGGTCTAGAGTGCAGTGGTGCAATCATGGCTCACTATAGCCTCGAATTTCCAGGCTCAGGTGATCTTCCCATCTCAGCCTCCTGAGTAGCTGGGACTACAAGTGTGTACCACCACACTCAGCTAATTTTTAATTTTTTTATTTTTTATAGAGACGAAGTCTCCCTGTATTGACCAGGCTGGCCTCAAACTCCTGAGCTCAAGTGATCCTCCCATCTCAGCCTCCCAAAGTGCTGGGATTACAGGCGTGAGCCACTGTGCCTGGCTGGGACCTGGATTTAACATGGACTCCAAATTCCAAGCTTGCTTTCTCATTGCCAGAAGTGGGAGGGTGGGAATTTCATCCAAGAAAAAGTTCAGGGTGACTCCTAAGCACAGAGGTGAGAATGTCTCCAAATTTCTTCTTTGACTTTGACAACGGCTGAATTTGCCGTCATTGACTCGGTAAGGTACTTTCCTTCACTGTTCCTTCTCCACAACTCTTCTTTGGGAAACTGAAGGCTGCCATGCTTTGACTTGTCCCCAGAGTGTCCTGCTCCTTTCAAAGGCACTTTATAAATCTAATGAAATGACCAAGATCCAAACAGGCTGTCCTTCCCAGGGTTTTGGTCTCAAGACAAACTCCCCTGGAGGTCGGTTCTCCTTTCTCAGCATGACATCTCTCTCTTAAGGGAAAATCACTCATGCTGTGTTCATCACCTGTTTTGTCTCCTTTTAAAAAATGCCAAGTGAACACAGGGACAAATTCAGTCCAGAAAGACTGAGGGAGAGCTTGATTAAGACAGCGGAGGGATCCTGGCAGGTCTGAGGCCAGATGGTGCCCTCTTGCCAGACTTCCTTCCTTCCCTGTCTCCCTCCCTTTCTCCTTCCTTCTTCCTTCCTTCCTTCTATCTGCTTCTCCCTCTCTCTTTTGCCCTGCCTCCTTTTATTTTCTTTCATTTTACTTTATCGCATTCTGGCCTGTTCATTCTACAGTCTTACAACTTGGGTGGTGATGGAATTACCCTGGGGCTTTGGGGGCTCCCCGGTGTTAACAAAGAGCTGTTGTCAGTGTGATGTGCATTCTGGCATTGATAAAATGCAGGCCACAGAGTTTGCAATAACACAGCTGTTGACCTTTAGCAGCTCAGGATTCTGGAAATCCACTGAAGCTAGACAACCATTCCCCAGCCCAGAACTAGGTCGTGCAGAGAACAGTTGAGGCTCCTTAGGCTGCGGACAGGGTCCTTGTCAAGGCACAAGGAGGATCTTTCAGGGCCCATGACTTAGAAGCAATGCATAGTCAGGCTTCATGGAAAACAGAGCCAGGAACTACAAAGCATGTGGGGAATGGAGGCCCTTAGTCTGAGACACTGATCAGTTGAACTCAACCTCTCTCTCTCTCTCTTTTTTTTTTTTTTTTTTTTTTGGTGAGACAGGGTCTCCCTCTGTCACCCAGGCTGGAGTGTAGTGGCACAATCATGGCTCACTGCAGCCTAGACTTCCTGGGCTCAAAAGATCCTCCCACTTCAGCCTCCCGAATAGCTGAGACTACAAGCAAGTGTCACCATGCCCGCTAATTTTTGTATTTTTTGTAGAGAGAAGTGCCTTGCCATGTTGCCCAAGCTAGCCTCGAACTCCTGAGTTCAAGCAATCTGCCCACCCCGGTCTCCCAAAGTGCTAGAATTACAGACATGAGCCACTGTACCTGGACCTGGACCCCCGCCCGGCCTCTCTATCTATCTGTCTATCTGTCTGTCTCTCTCTGTCTCTCTCTCACACACACAGACACACACACACAGACACACACACACACATGCTCACATACCACCTCTGTCTCACTTTGCTTCCTCTCACTTCCTCCTGGGCCAGTCCCCTTACTCTCAGCATCTCACTGCTGTCTTTGCACACCTGCTCCGTTCTGTCTCCTGCCCTGCTTCCTGCTTACTCATGCTTTCTGCTCCCTAACACCCTTCTTGCAAAGAGTTCCAACTAGATGCCCAATTCCTGAATCCACAAGACCACTCAGTCTCAGTATTTATCCCCAACCACCAGTCTTTTTCTGTGTCTTTCAGTTCAAATTTTTGAGAACTGAACCATCCAGCAGTCCACTGCTGGCCCCACTACCCTTGACTGGTGGTGGAGCCATGGTTGCTATGGACAGGGATCCCCAGCCAGCAAGCCAGCATGGGCCGGTTGCCTGTGGTGCTGTTAAGATTGTGCAGGGTGGTCTGATTGCACTAGGGCCATTCCATCTTGGGGATCCAAGGAAGCAGAGACGAGTTCATCAGACATATATATAAGCTAATGTGTTTAACTCTTGATATGGAACTAATCAAACCAAAAAGAAGGCCTTCTAATTGAATTAGAATTCTTAGAACCACCCAAAGAGGAAAGATGGTTAGTGGATGGGGCCATCCAAGATGGAACACTGTTCCCAATTAGTCACTAACTCTGGGGAGATACGGCAAGGGTTCAGCATCTTCAGAACCCTAATATGCTGGTGATTTAAATAATTAAGGACCCCAAAAAGGGGATCATTGTTAGTCCCAAAGCTCTACAGGTTAAATGGCTCACTCTCAACCATCGAACTCAGGATGATTACTTTCTGCTTATTTTAACGAAGAACTCAGGTTGTACAGGAACTCAGGAATTCTCTTGCCTAGTTCCTGAAACAAAATGAAAACTTCCAACAAAGCGAAAAAGAAGCACGTGTATCTGCTTTGCCTGACTGCCCACCAGAGCTCGTTTCTCCAGCCAGGGGCACTGATCCATCGGTGGTCGCAGCAACATGCTGGCCCCGGGGATGCACACAAGCCACGGCTGAGAAAGGACAGGCTGGGAGTGGGACGCAGACTACAACCACTGGTCTTTCTCTCTGGGAAGAAACTAACTTGACAGCTATGCAGAAATCTCCCATTTCCCTACCCAAATGCACTTTCCAGCCCTCTGTACTGGGCTTTGTGCCCGAAAAAGTTGACCAATATGAACACATCAGTAAGTTCCTTTTGCCATCTGGTTTCTAGTAGGGCTTGAACAATGGCAAAGAGTTAAAGGGGCGGGGAAGTTTATTCCCCTGGGACCTTTCCTGGGGAGAGGGAGTATTAACACTGGTAGGCTGAATTCCTCAACCAAAGGTTACAGCTCCTTCCAGGGAGTCCTCTCCATCCTGGCACCTTCAACCATCTCCTGTACCTGCTCCCTCTCCTTGGCCAAGGATGGCTACAGGCACCCTTATTACTATCTCTGGGAAATTAGCTCTTCTTTTTTTTTTTTTTTTAGTTTTTTTGAGATGGAGTTTTGCTCTTGTTGCCCAGGCTGGAGTGCAATACCATGACCTCGACTCGCTGCAACCTCGGCCTCCCAGGTTCAAGTGATTCTCCTGCCTCAGCCTCCCGAGTAGCTGGGATTACAGGCACCTGTCACCTCCCCCAGCTAATTTTTTGTATTTTTAGTAGAGACAAGGTTTCACCACGTTGGCCAGACTGGTCTCAAACTCCTGACCTCAGGTGATCCACCTGCCTTGACCTCCCAAACTGCTGGGATTACAGGCGTGACCCATCGCGCCAGACCAGAAATTCGCTCTTATGTTTCCCTATACCTTGGACCACCCCCTTATAAAACAGCCCCTTTATTATTAAAATTTCTTGAAATTATTCAACTTGGGTTTGTTACCTCTTTCCTACTGGGATTACCATGGATACAGAAGGGACATAATGAGACCTGTGGTTTCACTGGAACCATGTTCCAAGCAGCAGAGCCCACAGGGCTGATTCACTGTTTAAACAGCAAGGGGGGAAAGTCCTGCTGGAAATTTTTGGAGAGCACATTTTTTAAAAGTTGACAAGTTCATCAGCCCAAGAAGAAAAGGACACAGAGAGTTCGGGCCGACGTATCGCAACTCTCTCATTAGCGCGAAATGAATTCACGTTACTCTGCCTCTGAACGTGGATGGCCCGGTACAGGAAAAAAGACATATGCACCATCATGCAAAAAGCCACTTGAAACATGAGGGAGCGTAGAGGAAAGTCCTTGAAGAGGTCTTTCCCAATTTTTCTCAACCCACATTTTTTATAGGAAAGCTTTAAACTCTCACTAAAACAATGGATTAAAAAATGAGAAACCCTCCCCCGAGTTTCACAATCCATTTGTCTCATCCTCTTGAGAGTTGCTACAAAAAAGAAAAGAAGGACGCAATACGTGGTAGGAGCTCCAGCATGCACAAACTTGAAAAATCCTGCCTTTGCTTGGGAAATATTCTTAAATTTTCAAACACATTCCAATCTACCCCGATACAAGGTACAAAAAGATCACTGTCAAAACCAAACCAAACCACTCACATGCCAAAGACCATGGACGCTAAAACAATCAATAAAGCCAGGACTGAGTTAATAAGCACAGCCTACTTATAAATGGACTCGTCTTTTGGTTTGTGATGCAGGGAGATATTAAATCTCAAAGACCTTCTGCGTGCTTCTGAAAATTACAAATGAGAAATATTGGAGTCCTATACTGCTATCAAAGTGGCAAGTTGGTTCTCTTTAAAAAAACTGTACTTAACTAACCATGGCGCTGTGTCCTTTAAGAAAGCCCTAGGATCATTTCCCCAGCCAGCCTCCTCTGATCCCTGTCTGTTCTGTGTGGGATAAGTGCACTGTGCCTCCTGACCATGCCTCTGGTAGGACTTTTTGTAGCATGACCTTGAAATACTTTGTTTTACTGAGTCCTTGCAGCCAAAAGGAGTCTCTTGTGCATCCTGCAACTCCCAAGTCAAGCATCATGTGTATTATCAAAAAGAAGCCCGATAAATCTCTGTGGAATTAATCTTTGAAAACTAACAACATCAAAATAATAGTATTTTAAAATCTCTTCTGAAGCTGTCGAGAAACGGCAAATATGTTTCAACATGTGCATCAACCCTGTTCAATTGGTAACAGCCTCCCAGAACACTCTGTTAAGGAGAATTCAAGAGTCAGATCCATTCTTGGAAGGAAAACAGAGTACTGATGAATGAGTGATGTCTGTCATTGACCTGGAATTAAGGAATGATGTCAACTAGCCTATCGGTTTGTCATTCTTGTTCTTATTTGTCCTCACTCTCTGCACAGGTTACTTACATGAAATCCTAACAAGAAAATCCACTAAAATCCAAAGAGTGGTAGAATCAGCACAGCCCCAACCTACTTAGAATATTGTGGGCCTGGAGTCTAAAAATGGAAACCAGTTCATGTCCAAACCAATTGTTCTTCGTGGAGCACAGGGAGGATATTAGGAATACGCCTTCATAAAGCTCTGAGTCAGACTGGTATCCTCTAGGTGACTTTCAAAACTATAGGTCTGGAAGCACCTCTACCTATGGCATCTTTGTAAAATTGATTAACTATTTTCAATAAGTTTTTCTATCATCCCCAGCGGAAAATTGCAAGCGCGTTGCATATGTAAAAATATAAACGTTTGACTCATCTCGCCTAGGGAAATGCTGACAGAACCAGGAATGTATGTGTGCTCCTGACTCCATAAATGTCTCCCGGAGCCCCGGTTCATCTTGACATTCCCACATGTTCCCATGCCATCTTGGACAAGCTTGCATTGCATAAAATTCTGACCCTGGGACGCCCCTCCTCAAGGAAAATTGGAGGTCAGCGCGGTGCATTTTTGGCTCTGAGCCACGACCTTTTGACACAGCATCCGCATTTCTCAGCCAGTCAAGGTGTTTGTATGAGAGGGATCCCGGCTGACGGGACTGCAGAAGGCAGCCAGTTGGAACGCAGGCATGAGCTGCAACTTCTACACTCCTTCAGGAGTAGTCAGCATTGCAACGTGAGGATCCAGGTAAACTGTCCGTGCCTGTTCTTTTTTTCTTTTTAAGATGGAGTCTCACTCTTTTGCCCAGGCTGGAGTACAGTGGGGCGACCTTGGCTCACTGCAACCTCTGGCTCTTGGATTCAAGCAATTCTCCTGCCTCAGCCTCCTGAGTAGCTGGGACTACAGGCGCGCGCCACTATGCACGGCTAATTTTTGTATTTTTAGTAGAGACTGGGTTTCACCATGTTTGTCAGGCTGGTCTGAAACTCCTGACCTTGGGTGATCTGCCCACCTTGGCCTCCCAAAGTTCGGGGATTACAGGCGTGAGCCACCACGCCTGGCCCCTATTCTGAATGTAGTGCAGGCGACTTCCACTAGTGACAGGGAGAGATCTGTACTAGCCAGAGATGTGAAGTGATTCGTGGCACGGGGACCCTGACACCGCTATTAGCCCTGTGGTGTTGACAAGGCACATTCGAGACAACACGACACCCTGCGTGCCAGTGACACAGATTTACGTGCTGAACTGCTTCCTCTATTCTGACATAATGCACTGTGACAGAGTGACAGAACAGAGTGTTTGTGCCTGTAAAACCTTCATGATCAACAGGAAATGGAGAGCTCTCCAGAGTTAAGTCCTGGAAGCAATCGCATGCCGACGTCATGGCAGCCTCTGCTGCTGGAGCTAAAGCCATCTGCAATTCAGATGGAATCTAATCCATTCGGAAACAGTTACAAAGTCCAAAAACTGGGCGGCCAGAGCTTGGCTCCTGATGGAGTGGGGTGGAGGGGGCCAGGGACTCAGCAACACTCGGAGCTGGGCAAGGATCCAGCATTCTTTTTTTTTTTTTTTTTTTTTTTCCTTTTGCCCAATAACTGTCCATATCCTGTTAACATGGCAAATGAAACCAGACTTCAATACCGGAACCTTGATGAGCCAATTAACTGAAAAAAGAATCAGTTCTTCCCCTCCATGCTCCATGCACCCTTCTTCCTCATCTTTCTCCTTTCTGTTACATCCCCAGCACACATTCCTTACCTAAGCTCCCGGTGTCGATCCACAGACACCACAGAGGAAATCATGAAAACAGGACGAGGAAAGTCTGACCACTTCTAACTAAATGCTATTACAAAAGCATGAAGATTCACAGGATATTTTTGGTAGAAGGTTCCTAAGGGTCAGTTTGTATGTTGTTCTGATCAACCAGTTGAGACAGAAACGTTGACTTACTTGAGGAGAAGTATGTCAGTATCTCTCCGAACAAAGTTAATGCCAGAACTCTCTGCTCATGTGAGTCATCTCACAGGGCTAATTCTGGCCTGCTGCCTGTTTTTTAAATAAAGTTTTATTGGCACACGGCCACACCCATCCATTCACTTATTGTCTACAACTGCTTTTGCACTACAATAGCAGAATTGAGTAATTGCAACAGAGACTATATGGCCCACAAAGTATAAAATATTAATTATATGGTCCTCTATAGAAAACATTTGCTGATTCTTGACCTAGAGAGTGCTTTCTTGGAGGTGGGGGACTTCCAATTACCTGATAAAGCTCCTAAGAATTCCAAGCTCTGTCATATAGCAGTCTTGGCAAACATGTACAAGGATATGTGCCATGTGGTTATACTGGATCCAAAGAAAATAACAGACAAAGAATAGCTCTCAAAAAAGATGGACTGCTTCACCAGTCCTACCTTTCTGCATTAGTTAAGATAACTCCACTTGCTATAAGAGATATATCTCAAATTCACAGGGGTTTAACACAATAGAAGTTTATCTCTCACTCCTGAAATGTCTTATTGACCAGAGAGAGATCTGCTCCATGCAGTCATTCAGGGATCCAGACTAGTTTCATCCTCCAGCCAATTTCATTGGCTGGAAGTCACATGGCCAAATCTAACAGGAGGAGAGTCTAGAAATGTGGCAAGGAGAAAAGGGAGACAGGCTGAACATTAGCTCCACAACTCATTCTGAGATCTTAACGTACCCCATTTCTCCTTCCCTTCCTCTCTCTTCATAGCATCATGGTCTTTCCTATAAGAAAAGGCACACATAACACCTGTTCAGTTTTATGGATAAACACATCATGTGTCATCCTTCCCAGGAAAATATCCATCCTATCCGAGGAGAATGCAACGTTCAACTTAAGAAAGAATACCATGGAAGGACCGTGAGACCAGATATGAGGAGGCCCTGGTTACTGATCCTACTCTCCCGCCAGCTTCTTGGGCAGACACTTCCTTTCTTCAGCTTCGGTTTTCCCATTCATTACAGGGTAAACAATCTGAGTGTCCATGGTCTATGTTTCAGCTCTTTCTGATTCTTTGATTCTATAAGGAATTGCTAAGGATGGAATTTGATGCCTTGGTGGGAAATAGATTTTTGGATGCTGTTCTCAGCGTCAGTCCACAAAAGCAAAAGACAAGTCTACTTCCAAATCCAACTCAGACTACAGGAGACCCACAACAAATATTTCACAAAGGAAAACAAAGGAATATATTACACGGCAGCCAAAGGAAACCACAGCCCCAAAGACTGCTTCGCCCATTGCAAACGGTTTTATATGCAATCTGCTCAGGGTAATTTCATTATTTCAGGCACTGCTCGCAACATCACCACACAGAAATCAAAATTTGATGAAATTAGTTTAGCCATCATGGGAAGGATAAAGAGGGGTTCAGAAGGGTATTCATTGGATAAATAAAATAGATTTTAGAAGATAATATTCTGGTAATCACTATTTATTAATGCAAACTTCTCGAGGGTTTGCGGGATTCAAATGCACATTTTCTCCTCACTAAATAAGCATACACGTTTGAGGATCCCGGTCTAAAATATTAACAGTCCTCCTGAACCAGAAATATTAGTCCTTCCCTCCTTCTCTGCCTGCTCCTGTCAAGAAGGCACACAGCATACAATGGCAGCGCCTAGCTAACCATGTAATTGATAACTCCCTACTCTATTCACTGTGGGAATCTGTCAGTTAAAGTCTAAAGATACATACACACCACTATGAAAATGAACTAACACAAGTCTGTCTGCAGACCAGGAAGGGCCTGAATGCAGTCGACATTTCACTACTTAATTGGTTGGGGCCAGCTTACCAGCGCACACATGTATTCTGGCAATGGCACGCTGTACTATGACTCTTTTTGACAGACTTATTTAGTGAAGAAGAGGTATTTTTTTCCCCAGATAATTGCTCAAAATCACGCTTTCAAAGTCAAAGTGATTCAAACTTGCCTGTCTGTATTTTGCAAACACACCAGTTGGAAGGAATGCAAATGCATGTTCCTATTTCTTAGGCGTGTGCACCAAAGAGGCTGTTTGGGGTCGTTTCTTTTTATTTTTTTTCTTCCTTTCCTCTGAGCACTGAAGGAGAAGGAATACAAACCCCACAGAGTTTAGCCCATCCCCAGTGAGGCTCAGATGGGCCAAATCCTACAGACAACACCTTTCACCCAGCATAGGTCCAGAGCCCGTAGAGACAGATGTTGAAACTGAGCTCCTGCCAGTCAAAACACTGGAGCCTTCAATGTTCTGGGAGGGTTCCTTCAGCAGGACATAGAGTTGTAGCATCCAAACCTCAGGATGCTTGAAGGAGTCATGCTTTTCGGGTGACACCTGGCAAAGTGGACACAGGAAGGGCTTTGAAATTAGACCATCTTCAGTGTAACTCAAGGAAATGACCTCATTCCTTTGCTCCTCGGCCTTGGAAACAGAGCTGGTTGTGTCTATCTTGCGAGGATGTTGAGGGCTTACATGAAGATGCTCCAAGTCGGGCACAATGCCTCACACCTGTAACCCCAGCACTTTGGGAAGCCAAGGGAAGTCAGGCATTGAAGACCAGCCTGGCCACCCCGTCCCTACTAAAAATACAAAAATTAGGTGGGTGTGGTGGCATGGGCCTTTAGTCCCAGCTACCAGGGAGGCTGAGGCAGGAGAATAGCTTGAACCCGGCAGGCGGAGGTTGCAGTGAGCCCAGCTTGTACCACTGCATGCCAGCCTGGACAACAGAGCAAAACTCCACTTAAAAAAAGAAAAAAGATGCTTTGTATAAACATCATCCTGGATGTGGTAGGTGCTGCATGGACAGCTGCCCACATTGTCCCTGTCCCTCCCTACTCTGCCCTAAAGAGCTCTGCTGGCGTTTTTTCTCCTGGCATTTTTGGTTATTCCCATAAAGATTATTAGATGGCTCAGGCATCAGCAAGCACAGAGAAATCCTAATAAGAGGGCAGAGTTGGGAGATGTGGGCGAAGCCATTTCTGATACTAACACAGCCAGGACATCGTGGAGACCACATGCAGAGTTTAGCAAAGTGCGGCAGTACAAAGGTCCTCCCAGCTGGGACCCTGGTTCAACACCACGGCACGGCACTCCACAGGAAGAACTCGAATGAGGCTCCTAGGGGTCTGGAAAGTATGACTGCATGACATTCAAAAACACCCCGTGATGACGCAACACAGAGCTTCTTAGCACAGATTTCTATATAAGCCACGAACCAAACTGTGGGGCCAACCCTGTGACTTTATATCACTCGATCTCAACGTGTCTGAAGACAAGAAAAACGGAGATACCATGACCTCTACACTGAGTCCAGTCCTACAGGAATGCAGAACCGTAATCCCTTCCAAGAGAGGACTTTCAACATGACCCTATCTACTCTTCCTTTCCAGACGATGAAAATGAACCCTGCAAAATACTTATTCAAAAAGCAAGAAATGTAGTAACGTCTCCTTGGGAGAATGGAGCTGATCTGGGTCCCCTTTCAAGGGCAAAGTTCTGATTCTAATTTGAAATGCCATGTGTGGTTCCTGTAACTATGGAATAATCAGTCATGGTATTATCACTCTTACCATCGGGATACCTACATTGGATCCTGAGAGATGGTAAAAGAAAACACTTTGTAAAAGACAAAATAAATAAATAAACTATTAGTATTTTAATTGAGGCTGGATTGCCAGGCAGTCAATTTAATTAACTGCAGCACAATTAATTGTGAAAATTGAGGTTTGACTGTGACGTTGCCAATTCAAGTGGTATCGTGTAGACTTGGTTACAGCCAAGAGAACTAAAACCATTCCAAGGACATTGTTGGAATAAAATTAGCAGTGAAAGTGTTTACTCAAAATAAAGACATGGAAATCCTGAAGCCAATGAGCCATCTTTGGCAAACTACCTTAGTTTTTCCATCTGTCAAATGGAGCTCATACAGCCAACTTCACAGCAAAGATTTAAAAACTAGATGCTTATAAAGGTGAAGGATAGGTATGGTTCAGCATGGATTTGGGGTGGGAGTTGGGGGACAAGGGGGCATGCATTGATGGATTGATTTGAGATGAAGTCTCGCTCTATGACCCAGGCTGGAGTACAGTGGTGCGATCTCGGCTCACTACAACCTCGGCCTTCTGAGTTCAAGTGATTCTCCTGCCTCATCCTCCCAAGTAGCCAGGACTACAGGCACGTGCCACCATGCCCAGCTAATATTTTGTATTTTTAGTAGAGAGGGGGTTTCACCATGTTAGCCAGGATGGTCTCGATCTCCTGACATCGTGATCCACCTGCCTTGGCCTCCCAAAGTGCTGGGATTACAGGTGTGAGCCACTGCGCCCAGCCGCATTGATTTATTCTATATCACTACCCCCACTTACCAATCACACCCTTTGGATAAATACAGTGCAGTTTTCCTGTTGGGACACTGAGTGCTACTTCCCAGGCTGAGTAGGAAAAACTTGGACCACTGGGGACCTTTACCTTCAGCATCTCCTGCCTCAGGCATGGACGGCTGCACAGGCTCTGAGAGATGGGTGCTGATCATTGTCTTAGAGACGTCTGAGCAACAAGATCCTTTCAACCGGGTCACTAGAAACTCCCATTTGACTCTCCTCTCTGCAGGGCTGGGCGGAACCTCTGTAAAACCCTCACAGGAACCTCAGCCATCTCCAGCTGATTCCAGCGAGTGAGGGCCTTTGACCTGCCTCTAATTCAGTCCTGAGCAAACCCATGCAGTGGCCACCATATCCCAGCACTTCAGTGAGGTAGCCCCCCATCTACACATTCTGAGACACACATAAACTTCTGTCTTCTTGTTGCTGCTGCTGTTAGTAATACAAGCAGTTTTCACTTGGAGCCAAACCAATGCCTAACGAATATGACAGAAGAAAAAAACGATAAAGGTTAGAAGGAGATGAACTAAACACAGGCGTTATCTCTGGGAGGTGGGAATGGGGATGGCTTGTTTTACTTCTGTATGTTTTCCAAATGTTCTCTAATAACAAGAGTTCTTTTTGTAATGCGGGAAGCCACATGCATGTAGCATAAAACAAGATAAGCCCCAAGCGGTATTCGAGAGGAAAAGATATACTTCCTATGTCTGCATAGAAAAAAAAAAAAAAAAACTGAAATTCTGAGCAGGTAGGACCAAGGAGACCTGCCCGCAAAGGAGAGCAGATGCTGATGAAGGTCGATGCTGGTCCTCACAGCCTAATATGATTGCACCTGCTTCAAGGTGTGGGGGAGAGAGAAGGGGTAGGGACATCAGAATGTACCTGAGGAAATAATAAGCGCTGGTGATAAGGTTTGGATCTGTGTCCCTGCCCAAATCTCATGTTGAATTGTAATCCCCAACGTTGGACGTGGGGCCTGGTGGGAGGTGATTGAGTCATGCGGATGAATCCTTCATAAATGATTGAGCAGTATCCCCTTGGTGCTGTTCCAGTGAGAGAGTTCTCACGCGATGTGGCGGTTGAAAAGTGTGTAGCGCCTCCCCAGTCTCTCTCTGTTGCTCCCTCTCTGGCCATGTAAGATGTGCCTGCTTCCCCGTCACCTTCTGTCATGATCATGATTTTAAGTTTCTTGAGGCCTCCCCAGTAGCAGACGCTTCTGTGCTTCCTGTGCAGCCTGCAGAATCATGAGCCAATTAAACCTCTTTTCTTCATACATTATCCAGTCCCAGGCATTTCTTTATAGCAGTGCGAGAACAGACTGATGCAGCTGGTGAGAGTGTGCACTTCCACTCCTACGTATATACCCAACATAATTAAAAACAGGAACCCAAATACTCATAGGCAATTATTCATAGCATCACTGACTCACAAGAGCAGAAAGGTGGAAAGAACTCAAATGTCCATTGATGGATGAGTGGATCAACCAACTGTGGTATCAATATACAGTGGAATATGATTCAGTGATAAAAGGGAATGAAGTACTGATACATGCCACAATGTGGATGAACCTCGAACACATGATGCTATTGTATGACCCCATTTAAATAAGATATCCAAAATAGGCAAACCTATGGAGACAGAAGGTAGATTGGTGTGGAAGAGGAATGGGGAGTAACTGCTTAATCGGTACAGACTTTTATTGTGGGGAGATACAAATATTTTAGAAGGGACAGATGTAGTTGCACACCATTGTGAATGTACTGTTACTGAATTATCTACTTTGAAATGTTTAATCCTATGTTATGTGAATTTCACCTCAGTGTTTTAAAAGTAGGGGAAAACAAAAAGCATCCCTGAAGTGTCCTTGCTTTTATGTGTGTCTGCTGCTTCCCAGATGGGAGCTCGGTGTGAGGGTGGGATGGGAGTACATGTTTGGGATCCCGGGAAGGGGGTCCTTCAGGACGGTCACAGACTTGCAGGCACCCCCTGCACCCCTGCCCCTGCTGATGGTCCAAGCCCTCTATCAAAATCTCTTTTCCTTTGAGCACTTCTTTTGAGGCTGAGCTTTCACTGTTTTCCTTCTTCTATCTCCTCTCCCCTTTCACTTTTGTAACAATGAAAATTTTATAGCCCCTCAAAGAAAAAGGAATGAAGCGACCCCCACAAAGAAGGAGAGAGAGTGTCTGTGGTGGGATTCTAATAGGGAAAAGAAAGTAAAGGACAGGTCCACTGAGCTCACCTCCTTATGATTTCTGGTGTGTGCTTTGCTTGTGGGGCCAGGACAGAAGAAAGAGTGCCACCCTAGAAACTTCTGTGGTCATAATGAATCAGGCAAATGAATAGGATCTGGAGGATCTCAGGCCTCTGGAGGATCCTGCAAGGACTTCAGCTTCCCTGTGGGAGGCCATTTAAATTAAAGAGCTTGAACCTCTCTGACAAACACCATCGGTGGCGCCTTTGAAGAGCTGTCAGGGCTCTCCTGTGTGAATAAGTCTTGCCAAAATAAGTGGTTCAAAACAAACACTTGATTGAATGATATACAGGGTACCAGAGACACCACATATGGGAGTAAAGAGGAAGATATTATAGCTCGTATGAAATTGCCTGAAGGCAACAAAAAGGTTCCTGTGTTGACGTGTGCATGAGCCTCAGTTGAAACCTGATTGTCCCAGGCCAGGGGAAACCTCTCTGATGAGCTTACAAAACATGCTAGATTCAAAAACATAAAATGAACAAAAAAAGAGGTGTCAAATCTACACCAGTTACTTCCTTTTTGATGGCCCTGAGGAAAAAAAAAAAAAGGGCATCGGAGGTGGAGTGTGGCGTGCATACTTTGGATGCTATCAAACCTCTGTCCTCCATTTTTGCAGCTGAACCAGGCATTAAAGACATTGACACTGTCAGCACTAAGATGTGCCTCATGGAAAAAGTATTATAAATGGTAGTTGCAGTCAAAAGACCTAAAGTGGGGAAGATAGAAGTAGTATCTGTTGAACTCCTGGTATGCCTCGGGCATTTTCTCTTTGGATTGTTTTATTTCATCGTCACATTAATCCAAGAGACGGTCTTATCATCGCGGGTGCGGACGTTCAGGCTTGGAAATGCAACGCCATGCTGTTTGCAACTGCAAGATCCCAGGCTGAGACCCAGATCAAGCTATGATGGCAAAGTGCACGCTCCTGCAACTCTATCACCCCTCACGTTCTTGCTTAAGCAGAAATTACTTGCTCAGTCAGCCTCCCAGGCTGCCACCATTGCATGCCATGTGTCTGTTAGTCACAGGCCCACGCACATCACATGCTCCGAATCTGAGACTCTGACCACACAGCCCTGAGTGCTGGGAGTGAGTGAGGACCTGAGGTACCAAGAGCAAAAGCAGCTTCATCGGTTCTCATTTCAAAACTACGTAAGAAATAAAGATCAGAAAGAAGTAGGAGTGTTTCACAAGATGCTGGTGAGATTAAAGTGTGCAGGGAGCTTTGCAAGGAAAAAAGCTTTCATTCATTCATTCATTCATTCATTCATTCATTCATTCTTTCATCCAAGAAATAATTATCCAGTGCCTACTCTGTGCCAGGAACTGTGCAGGATATACAAGGATGGACAACGAAGACCGCAGCTTGAAACTGACATTTGGATGGAATAACACTGCCCTAATGTTGCTGGAGTCCAGAGAGGGGCGCTGGATAAACGCACCATTGGAAGGACATGGCATCTCCATAAAAAGACTTTGCAAAGGTTTCTAAGCACTGGCAAATAAAAGGCAGGAGGATGTCCAGGGATGGAGGGTGGCGGGGCAAAGGGTGGAAGAGGGGGTGACATGTGGCTGCTGAGAAAGCTGGAAGAGGTTTCGTCCTGATGGCAAGGGTCCTGATGGTTCTAGGAGTCAGGGATCTTACCTGCTTCCTCCCACCTTCCACAGGCCTGGCAGAATTGTTTGAAAAGTTGAATTCCATTATGATCTTCCCTTGCCCAAAGTCCTCAATTGGCTCTGTGTTGCCTATGGACAAAGCCCTTCTCTGGGCTGTGTATTCCCAACAGGGGTGACAACACATCCAGGGGTGTCAACATTGGTTCTGAGGGATGGGGGCTGGGGAACAAACACTGTTCACTTTTCATTTACAAGGCATAGATATGTATATGGTATAGGAACAGACCTTCGGCACATCTGTCGTATTCAGATTTCATGGCCAAAGACCATTAGGAAAGTCATGTCTCAAAAGGCTCCTGGGGGAGGGGGCCATCATGAAAAAAAAAGGTTGGGAAACCCTCTAAACCAAGGTTTCTTACCTCCAGTGTTATTTTCATCCAGGACCAGGTAAGGTTTTTTGCAAGGGGCTGCCCTGTTCATGTAGGATGTTAACCAGTATCCCCGGCCTCTACCCCCAGAAATCAGGAGCACACCAATACCCCTGTCCTAAGTTATGACAACCAAAAATGCCTCTAGACATTGCCCCACCTCCCCTGGGAGCAAAAGTAGCCCTATCTGAGAACCTTTGAACCAGATGAGGCTATTCTTATAGGTGTTCACTAAGTAATAACTAAGTAAAGCGTAACAATGTTGACTTTTTAAGGAGTGGGGTGTCTTTTATTGGTGGCAATCAATTCTGGTCCAGAGTTGAAGTGTACAGTGACAAGGCAAAAGGAGGGGCCCAGCCTTGCCAATAGTAGAGGCCTTTTCACATCCAATGATGGTCTCACCAGGAGAGAGGAGGGGCTGCGGAGTCCATTCCACAAGCCTAGAAATGTCCATCTCCCTTTGTGTCCGGAGAGGCCTCATTAAATTCCAAGGCTGCACTGGTGGAATCTGGCTTGCAGCTGTGCATTTCAAAGTCTCCCCGGGCCTTCAGTGGACAGGAAGCTGGGGTAATAAATTGCCTCTGCTTCCCGGCATAGGTTGTGGGTCTCAGAAGATTACACCCTAAACATCCCATTCTGAAGGGTGGAGAGCTGGCGGACCCAACACCAGAGACCAAGTGTGGGTCTTGGGGTTTGGCAAAGTGACAACTCTGTAAACAGCATTAGTTAGCCACAGAATAATCTGTCCTCCTCTTCAGGACAGACAATTGCATCAGGTGACGCTTTCTATGAGTCAGTAATATTTAGGTTTGTGCTAAATAAAAAGCAAACGTGAATTAAACACTGCACAGTATTTAAGGAAATAACACATGGTTTATTAGAGTTGATAATCTTAACAGAGATGGATTCATCACATCATAACTAGGCCAGGTTCTAGAAAACAGAACCCCATTTCGTTGTGGAACTTGAGGCTGAACAATTTACCAAGACTCTTTCGAAGGCTAGTGTATAGCAAGGCAGGTATAGGGAAGAACCCATGTGCCTTTCAATTAAGACGTTTATTGATGTGACACATAAAATTCTCCTATTTTATTATCTGTACTGGAAGGTGGTTATTCATTTAACTGCTTTGCTTTTGTGCTGTGCGGTCATTAGAGAGAGTTCTTCTCTAACACAAATCCGAAAGAATCAGTTCTCTGAAGAGTACACTTGCCTTCTTTCTCTTCCGAGAGTATTAACAAGATTGAATTTTCCTGATATTGTTTGATTTGTGAAATCACACTGTACTTTCAAGTGCAGAAATGAGGAGAGTCCTTTACACTTTGTGAATGCAAGATATTTTCAGAAAGGTGAAACCATTTAGAAAAGAATTTTAAACATTCGACATAAATGTTGCATGAGTTTTGTGCTAGGGAAAAGAAAGCTGACTAGTAATAAAATCACCTTGAAATAATCGTAGGATAGGTAATGTTAAATGAAATAAACACGCTGAAGAAAAAAACCAAAATTCTACACACGCGTATTTTTCCCTAGTTGGAGATAGAAATTTCTGTTTTCCAAGGGAAGCGGGGGCTCTCGGCTCACGAGCCCTGGTGCTCCCACCCCCGAGCCCCTGCCCCCATATCAGCACAGACACTTGTGTTATTGAAAATACCCAGAAATACTTCTCATTTACTTCTTCCCTGGGAACAAATTACTCAAATTGAACTCAAGTTTTAAACTTTCATTTGTTAAAACAGCACTTTGAAAAACCAGACAAGACAACGCAAAGCAAACAAAATAAAAGCCTGAAGTTGGTCCTCCTACAGTTGGAGAGACTGAGACAGAAAGAAAAACTGTGCCCCCCCACCCCCAAAAAAAGAAAACAGAAAGAAAAAAATAATAAAGGGAGGCTTCCTATTCATCAGACATATTGTTACAGATGTTTGAAGAATTCGGCAGATACTTTAAGAACATACGAGAATTCATACTTGGTTGGCTAATTATTGAGTAGCTCTGTTCTGTATTGTGCTGTTAAAAGTGGAGATAGTTCTAGAACAGTTCTATTTTTCTTCCTTTTATCACCTTCCCAGTCTCCCCGGCTGCCTCCACCAGGGAACATAAGTACCCAAACGCCAGGATGACAGCCCGGACTTGTGCAAAGCGGCTTAATTACTCATTACGAGATTCCATCAACACAAGCTCCGGTCCGTGGTTTTGTAATAAGGGCCGTTATCTTTCCTAGGATTTCACTCCTTCATAAAGGGGGACGTGGCAGAGATTTCCGCAACCCCACTTTATACGGGAAGGGAATGAGAGGATTTTAATGCATGAATTTGATGTCACTAACAATGCTGACAGCTGTTTAATCCCAGTGGAAACAACAGCTGAGTCCCAACTGCAGGAAAAATAATTAACTCTTCAATGCGATCCGAGGAAGGGATCTTATGAATCAATTACGGGTCCCTTGCCTTACCTGCAGTTTTTGTCAATTACTCAGCCATTCGGTCGGGAGGCTCTGGCGCTAATAAAATGACAGGCAGCCCTTACAGATGGGGAGACATGTTAAGTTCAGAGGACAGATTTATTAAATGGGTCTGTTCTAAGTTTGCCATTAATTAAAATTAAAAACCATTTTTTATGTTTCCACTGAATCACAGAGAATAATGAACTAAAAGTAAAAGGAAATAATAAAGTGGGAGTCTTGGGTGACCTGAGGTCAGGGAGGAGAAGGCAGCTGAGCTGGAAGGGAAAGAAAAATAGGCTCTGCAGTTGAAACAGAAACAGAGGGTGGGATGTGCAGCGGCATGTACTTTATGACATGTGCCATTTAATTTAAACGGAACATTTAGACACCTGCTGATGACGGTAAATTTGCTACTCTTCACCCTTCCTCCCCCAGAGATGGTCAGTGAGCCTATCTTGGAGGCTTCAGGTTCTTTTTTTTTTTTTTTTTTAACCCCTGTGTGCTGACTTCCTTCCGGTGACTATTTCTACTGCTTTTAATTTTTAAAATATTATAGATATAAATAATGTCTGATTAAGATCCTGCTTTGAAATACACGGCGCTCACTTAATGGCTCCCATCTAATAAAGCACTCCTGGATCCTTTCCATTCATTTATAATGCGAGACTTTGAGCAGATGTCTTAAGTATTCAATGTTACAAACAGCAACATTACATGAATTTAAATTTGGCTCTTTGTCTGAACGCCCCTCCAAGCACGGCAGCTGATGGCCACGGAGCCCAGTTTCATCTGGAAATGAAGTTGCTCTGCCACCTGCCCCAAGCCTCCTCCTCCAACGGAGGACAACCTGCTCTTTCCTGAGAGGTCTGGGACTGCTGGGTGTACGGGGAGACCTTCCGGCAGTTCAGGGTCTCCTAAAGTGACAGGTGGAGCAAGAAGTTTCAGAGTAAACAGCAGGCGGACAAACTCCTACCTCAGCCTGGGAAGAGCTCCAGTGCTCCCTGAGGGTGCGCCTGATGCTCCCGATGGATCCTCATAAAGAGCTGCCATGTCCGCACTAATATCCCGATTCTGCTGATGAGGAAACTGAGGTCTCAGGAAAGAAATGAACTAGCTCTCTCTTGTTAGTGTTCTGTTTAAATGGTATTTAACAGATGCGTGTGTGTAAATCCTCAGCTAAAGTTTGGAACCCAACAGTACAAAAAAAGGCCGGGTAGCAGAGGGTGGTGGGGTGGGGTAGGGGTGTGGGATGGGGGGTGGGGGGGGGACAGTTTACCAGAGACACAGCTGAATGCCTGAACTTGAAAAAAGGAATCCTAAGGAATATAAGGGATACTGTAACAATAGATTTGGTCCACCCAGTACCCTTCCTTTTCCTTACGGTCTTCTGGGAAGCACACTTTGCTCCATTTGACCCATGGAGGGTCCATTAGAGTTGCTCCATTCTCTTTCCATGGATACATGACCTAGGCCACCTGTTAAACAGCCTATCGGTTTTTTTTTGTTTTGTTTTGTTTTTTCCTGAGACAGAGTCTCTCGGTCACCCAGACTGGAATGCACTGGCGTGATCTGGGCTCACTGCCACATCCGCCGCCTGGACTCAAGAGATTCTCCTGCCTCAGCCTCCTGAGTAGCTGTGATTACAAGTGCCTGCCACCTAATTTTTGTATTTTTAGTAGAGACAGGGTTTCATCATATTGTCCAGGCTGGTCTCGAACTCCTGACCTCAAGTAATCTTCCCGCCTCAGCCTCTCAAAGTGCCGGGATTACAGATGTAGGCCACCGTGCCCAGCCCTAAACAGCCTATCTCTTGACCACAGCAATTGCTCAAGAATAAAGCACATGGCTCACACTGGACTAGAATCTTACCTGAAATATGTATTTTCTGGGAAACAGAGTGCAGAGGTCTCCTGCTGTTATGAAGCTAGCATAAAATGGGAACCTGGTCTTTCTGGCAGCTGTTTCTCCCACCAGGTAGAGGAAACCTGCTGCAGAAGTAAGCAAAACAGAGACCACCACAGCAAAAGACGGAAGGAAACAAATCATCTGATTATATTTTTGAGCCCCTGGATCCAGCCATGCCTAAAGCCATCACCCCAAGACTTCCAAGTACATAAGCCAACATACTCCCTTTTGCCATAAGCTGGGTTTACTTGGCACCAAGAATCAAGACTAGTAAGGAAGCAGGGGTGGTACACACTGTTCTGTAAAAGTCCTATACATGGATCATCCTATCTCTTTAAATTATGGCCTCAAATGAATTCTCAGCAAATTTCTCATGATGCTGGCATCACACTATATTCTTTTTTAGTTCTGTGACTTTCCTCATGCCGTCCCTTCTACCTTGAATGTCTTTCTCTTCCACTTCCATACTTGGTGAGGGTCTATGCATTGTTCAAAGCCTAGCTCAAACACAATCCCTTGGGTCAAGTCTTCCCCGGTTTTATTAGGTAGCACCAGTTTCCCTAAATAAACTTTGATCTCTCAAGAGCAAGAGTTGCACCTTAGTCATTGCTATGCTCTCAACAATAAGGACGACGCTGGGCATGAGATTACGGTAATTTATATTATTCAAAAATCATTCACAGTAAACTAGAGATAGTCCCCAAGGAGTTAACACTGTAGTGGGGAAGGGCACAGAATCAAAGATAGTGATACGTGCAGGGATAAATCTGAGTCTCTAACTGAGAGCCAACACAGTGCTGTGGTTATCAAAAGAGCTGATGGCTTTCATAGGGGGCATTAATAGCAGGAGAATATGTGGGGTAGAGGTGACAGGCCCATTCCACGATATACTGCTCAGGCCACATCTGGATTCCTGTCCTGGTTCAGACTTAAAGGGGGACACTTGGGAAATTTGAGCATCAGACTAGTCGAATCCCATCACAGTTTTCACACAATTTTTTAACAGCTTTGTTGAGATATGATTCATATACCATACAATTCACCCATTTAAAGTGTACCAAGTTTTAGTACAATCACAGAGTTGTGCAACAATTCCCACAATCAACTTTACAACATTTTTATTGCTTTAGAAGGAATCCTGCTCTCCTTAGCTGTTAATCCTAAGTCCCTCCATCCACACCCCATCCCCAGCCCCTGGCAACCACTCTACTTTCTGTCCCCATAGATTTGCCTCTTTGGGGCATTTCATATAAATGAAATCATATAACATATGGTCCTTTGTGACTGGCTTTTTTGATTAGTACAAGGTTTTCAACACGCTATTTTTCCTTTCTTTTCTCTTTTTTATTAAAGCTGCAGGAAACCCCCTTGTTCATAAACAGCACCTTGCATGAAATACAAAAATATATAATAAAGAAGAGAGGATCTGTTCTGGTTGAAAGAGAGCGGCTGGGTGCGGTGGCTCACACATGTAATCCCAGCACTTTGGGAGGCTGAGGCGGGTGGATCACTTGAGGTCAGGAGTTCGAGACCAGCCTGGCCAACATGGTGAAACCCTGTCTCTATTCAAAATTAGCTGGGTGTGTGGCACACACCCCTGTAATCCCAGCTACTTGGGAGGCTGAGGCAGGAGAATCCCTTGAACTGGAGAGGTGGAGGTTGCAGTAGGCCAAGATAGCACCGCTGTATTCCAGCCAGGTGACAGAGTGAGACCCTTTCTCAAAAAGAAAAGGAAAAAAAGAGAGACAGAGCAGGGTGGCAATCTAAGTGTTACTTTCTTGACTTTGTCCCTTGAGGTAACAAAGGAGCATGCTAGGGTTTGTGATTGAATTCAATGCCCAGACCCATGAGACCAGACACAGAAACAGCCAGGGAGTCCCCTGACTGCTCCACTGGGCTTTTCCCTCCCACAATTATACGCCAGGTCTCTACTGAAGGAAATAATGAGACAAGGACCACCGGGGCCTGGTAGCTGGGCCACTCACCAGGTTCCAGGCAGTCCATCTGGAAATAGAAAGTTCTATTTTGTTAGACATTTGAAACTGGAAAAAGACTGTGCTATTTCAAGTTGTCTTTTTGTTTTTTTTAATTTTAAGAAACTGCCTTCTCCATGAAGAAGTATTATGTGACAAACATTGCAAGTCCCTTCTTATGGTAATACTGCTCTTTGCAAATGGCTCGGATCCAATCCAATTGAACATAATAAAATGAAACAATCTGTGCTATCTCCAATAGCTTTCATCTTTACCATGCTAATGATTCCTGAAACCAATGAGCATGGTTTTAAAAAGAAGAAGAAGAGGAGGAAGAAAGAAAAGACACATTCTGTCTCTCCCGATACCAGCCTCCTTGGCAGCTGGGGCTTGTGCTTCCCGTCACCATCATGAACCTCTCAACAGGGTCCTTGGGAAAAGCCTGCCCCATTGCTCTGAGGTCAGAGTTTACATGTGAAACAAACTTATCGCAGTCATCATAATGTCCCGTTGCTTGTGATGGCTAACAATGAAACATAACTGTATCCACAATGAGGATGGCTATCCCATTCTGCAAGGTTGCTGAGAACTCCCTAGGGAACAGTTTGGCCACCACCAGGACCTGGTCTCTGGCAATTAGCAATGGCAATTTATCTCCATCTACACAAAATGGCCAGAGCTCAGATCACATGGTTCCTGCCTCGGGTTGGTGGTCACAGATCCCTATTGGGCTCATATGGATAGGACTACGGGGCACAGTTTCTGGACAGTCTGGAAATCACTCATTCACTCATTCATTTGCACATATGAATAATCTCCACACACTGTGCCATGCAGACCATGCACTGTGCCACGCAGAGCACGCACTGTGCCACAAGGAATGGAAGATTAAACACACACACATATACATCTATTTTAAATATAGTGGGGTATGTGCTAAATGAGCAGTAAGAACACAGAACTGGGAGTGAGGAAAGGAAGAAAGGCTCCCCGTCTCCCTGTTCCCTCCTCCTGCAGCTACAGATGTGGCCCAGGAGGCTGCAACAGAGTTGATTTACGTGGCGTCACTCCCATCCTCTCCCATTGTCACTCCCATCCACTCCCATCCTGCCTCTCCTGCTCTTACACACCCCAAAGATTTGGAACTCTGTGCTATCCTCTACAGCCTCCAGCTCCTGAGTCCTCCTAGGTCAGGTCCTTACCTTTCATGGTGACCCTTCATCCAGTGGGAACCTCACACCCACTAGACTCTCCCAAGTTAAACCTGAATGACACCAGTCATGGCTGTTTCCTGTATTTCTTTAAAAATCTAGGGAGAGGGTATTGGGCATAGTGGCTCACACCTGTAATCCCAGCACTCTGGGAGGCCAAGATTGGTGGATCACTTGGACTCAGGAGTTTGAAACCAGCCTGGGGAACATGGCGAAAACCCCATCTCAGCAAAAACAAACACAAAAATTAGCAAGGCATGGTGGTGCATGCTCGTGGTCCCACCTACTCAGGAGGCTGAGGTGGGTGGCAAGCTTGAGCCCAGGAAGCTGCAGTGAGCCGTGATCATGCCACTGCACTCCAGCCTGGGTGACAGAGTGAGTCTCCAAAAAAAACAAAAACAAAACAAAAGGCCTTGGCAGGCAGGAGTCGTTGCCTCCCAATTGTTTGGGGCTAGATTCATCCACTTGCAACATGATTTGAATGACGGATTTTCCTGTTTCCTTCCAGGTGTCTCTCAGCATCGATGGGCTTCTCAGAGAGGCAGGTAAACTTGGGAAAACAGGCTGAAACATGTATCAGATATCCCAGGGACACATGCATGATTATGGGGAGAGTTCTAGAAGAGAAAAGAAAGGACAACAAAGGACCAAAGGAAACCTTTGAATAGTCTGAGTATTCTACAGACTCTTTCTTCCAGTGGAGACAATAATAAATGTTAATAATAAGAAATAACTGTCTATTTACAAACCCCTTACCATGTACTAGACACAACGCACATGCTTTGTATCTACGAACTCATTCACTCTCCACTACAACTCTATGAGGCAGGCACTATTATTTTTTCCATTTCACAAATTTAGGCCCGAGGCCCAAAGCAGTAAATAATTCTGCCAAAGTAGAAGAGTTGGCACATGTGATTTGAATCCAGACCTCCATTTTCTGTGATATCAGCAGGCCATGAAAAGAATTTTGCAATATATTTAAGCTCTTTTACACAGTGTGGCACCCTTTGACTCAGTGATCCTACTTCTGAAAATGTAATCTTAGGAAATAGCTCAATATGATTAATATACACTATATTTATTGATTCAAAACATTCACGGGTTACTTGTTAGCCTTACTTATAATAAGGAAAATTTAGAAGCAATCTAAATTTCCACTATTAGGGGAATAAAGAAACAAAAACAAACAAACAAAAAAAACTATAGGCCAGGCACGGTGACTCATGCCTGTAATCCCAGCGCTTTGGGAGGCCAAAGGCGGTGGATCACGAGGTCAGGAGATCGAGACCATGCTGGCTAACATGGTGAAACTCCATCTCTACTAAAAACACACACACACAAAATTAGCCGGGAGTGGTGGCGGGTGCTTTTAGTCCCAGCTACTTGGTAGGCTGAGGCAGGAGAATGGTATGAACCCGGGAGGCAGAGCTTGCAGTGAGCAGAGATCACACCACTGCACTCCAGCCTGGACAAAAGAGTGAGACTCCGTCTCAAAACAAACAAACAAACAAAAAAACACTATAGTAATAGACACTAAGTGGAATTTATAGCCATCTTAAAAATGGTGTACATGAAGAGTCTATAATCTTGTGGAAGGGTGTTATAATGTTAAGGTCAAAAGCAGAACCAAAACTTCTAGAGACAGTATGATTACAAATATGTTTAGATGCCAGGATAAGGGGTGTACAGTAAAAGAAAAGAAGCAATGTTTTCCATTTGGTTCCATCTGAAACAGCTATCAGGAAACGATTTGTTTCTGGGCATATCTGTTATCTCCTCTTAACCCAAAGCCTCTTAAATCAGTGCCTCTAGAAAACTCAAACTGATTTTGTTTTTCCTGAGATATTTCACATGGAAAAATAAATTATATCATTGGATTGGATATCTAAGTTGGATAGGTAAAGCTAGGTTCTTTAGCTGATAGAAAAGAAGCCATGCAAAAAAGCTTGGAATCCTCAGAGCTGGTCACACAGTGTATCCAAAATTGATGAGGCACATAGAGATAACTGGAGATAACTTTTTCCATATTTGTTCTCAGGTGCAGAACCAAATCACAGTACCTCCTTCCTCCAGCTCTACTTTGGAGCAAATTGAGTCCAAATTAGATCACCCATTTCGTCCAATTGTATAAACCACGGCAATACTGTTTGGGAAAATCTAATAGTGTTAATCTAAGAACTGCTCCTGTGCCCACAATGGAATCAAACAAATAATCAATAAGCCTCTAGATATTATAACATCACTGAGTGAAGAGACAGAGAAGAGACTGTGTTTGCAGAGGGAGCTGCTTAAATGGGATCAAGTCACAATGCGGGAAGGACAAAGCAAACACAAAAAAATGATGACGACAAAACCAGGTTGAGTAACATAGTTTATCCTAGACATGCTAACAGTGCCAGAATTTTCTAGTGGAAAGCATTAGACTGTGTATCCGAATAAGGCAGGAATTTTTTTTTTTTTTTTTTTTTTTTGAGACGGAGTTTTGCTCTTGTTACCGAGACTGGAGTGCAAAGGCGCCATCTTGGCTCACTGCAACCTCTGCTTCCTGGGTTCAAGTGATTCTCCTGCCTCAGCCTCCCAATTAGCTGGGATTACAGGTGCCTGCCACCATGCCCAGCTAATTTTTTGTATTTGCAGTAGAGGTGGGGTTTCACCATGTTGACCAGGCTGGTCTCGAACTCCTGATCTCAGGTGATTCACCCACCTCAGCCTCCCAACATGCTAGGATTATAGGCATGAGCCACTGTGCCCAGCCAAATTTTACTGGGGATTTAAACATCTCATTCAATTATCAACACTATCCCTGTGGAATTGTTATTATTGTCCCTACATTACTGATGGATACATATGAGGTTCAAAGAGCTTAGTTCACTTGCCCTCTTCTCACAGGTCCACTAGGCAGTGCTCCAGTATGGACTCTGTATGGGGGCTCCAGCCCTACATTTCCCTTCTGCACTGCCCTAGCAGAGGTTCTCCATGAGGGCCCCGCCCCTGCAGCAAACTTTTGCTGGGGCATCCAGGCGTTTCCATACATTTTCTGAAAACTAGGTGGAGGTTCCCAAACGCCAGTTCTTGACTTCTGTACACCCACACACTCAATACCACATGGAAGATGCCAAGGCTTGGGGTTTCCACCCTCTGAAGCCACAGACTGAGCTACACATTGGCCCCTTTCACCCATGGCTGGAGTGGCTGGGACACAGGGCACCAAGTCCCTAGGCTACACACAGCACGGGGGCTCAGGGCTGGGCTCATGAGATCATTTTTTCCTCCTGGGCCTCCAGGCCTCTGATGGGAGGGGCTTCCATGAAGGTCTCTGACATGGCCTGGAGATATTTTCCCCATGGTCTTGGGGATTAACATTAGGTTCCTTGCCACTTACACAAATTTCTGCAGCTGGCTTGAATTTCTCCCCAGAAAATGGGTTTTTCTTTTCTATCACATAGAAATGCAAGTTTTCAAACATTTATGCTGTGCTTCCTTTATAAAACTGAATTTCTTTAACAGCACCCAAGTCACCTCTTGAATGTTTTGCTGCTTAGAAATTTCTTCTGCGAGATACCCTAAATCATCTTTCTCAAGTTCAAAGTTCCATAAATCTCTAGGGCAGGGGCAAAATGCTGCCAGCCTCTTTGCTAAAACATAACAAGAGTCACCTGTGCTCCAGTTCCCAACAAGCTCCTCATCTCCATCTGAGACCACCTCGGCCTGGACATTATTGTCCATATTGCTATCAGCATTTTGAGCAAAGCCATTCAACAAGTCTCTAGGAAGTTCCAAACTTTCCCACAGTTTCCTGTCTTCTTCTGAGCCCTCCCAACTGTTCTAACCTCTTCCTGTTACCCAGTTCCAAAGTCACTTCCACATTTTCAGGTATCTTTTCAGCAATGCCCCACTCTACTGGTACCAATTTACTGTATTAGTCCATTTTCACACTGCTGATAAAGACATGCCTGAGACTGGGAAGAAAAAGAGGTTTAATCGGACTCACAGTTCCACATGGCTGGGAAGGTATCAGAATCATGGTGGAGGTGAAAGGCACTTCTTACACGGTGGTGGCAAGACAAAAACAGCGGAAACCCCTGATAAATCCATCAGATCTCATGAAACTTATTCACTATCATAAGAACAACATGGGAAAGACTGGCCCCCACAATTCAATTACCTCTCCCTGGGTCCATCCCACAACACGTGGGAATTCTGGGAGATACAATTCAAGTTGAGATTTCGGTGGAGACACAGCCAAACCATATCAGCAAGTCAAGAGCATCTTTAAGGCCTAGTTTCTGTATCTTAAAATGGAAAAAACAGTACGTGTCTATGTGTTAAGTGCATAGTGCAATGTCTGGTAGAAAGTCCATACTCAATGCATGTTGGCTCTTAATAGCCTTATCATTACATCACCTTAATTATTTTTAAAAAGCGTACCACTAACATAACTAGCATAAGCAAATACTGAACTCTAATTCAGTAATTCAATGATGAAACACCTGCTTAAGTGTTTAGGAGTGAAGCAACTGCTGTCTGCAACTTATTTAGCATTTTGTTTGTTTTTGTTTGTTTCTGAGAGGGGGTATTACTCTGTTGCTCAAGTTGAGTGCAGCAGTGCAATCATAGTTCACTGCAGCTTCAATCTCCTGTAGTCCAGCAATTCTCCTGCCTCAGCCTCCCAAGTAGCTAAGACCACCACCATGGGCAGCTAATTTTTTATTTTTGTAGAGATAAGGCCTCACTATGTTGCCCAGACTGGTCTTGAACTCCTGAACTCAAGCAATCCTCTCACCTCTGCCTCCCAAAATGCTGGTATTACAAGTGTTAGCCACTGCACGTGACCTGCAACTTATTTTGAAATAAATCGTAAAATAGACTGATGGCTAAAGGAAAGGTAAATGGATAGAGATGCAAATAGAGGGAAATGTTAATTGTAGGTGGTGCATATCAGTGTACTTACAGTACAATTCTTTCAACTTTTGTGTATGTATGCATTTTTCATAACAAACTGTTGGTGTGATGGCAGAGCAAGAAGAATGACAATAAAGAATGAAATACTGTGGGTAAATCCCACAACCTAATGAGGAGCAAAAGAAGCAAGACAGCAAAGAATGCACACTGGGTTACTGTTTATATGAATTCAGGAACAGAAAGCTATGGTGATAGAAATCAGAATAGTGGTTAGCTCTTAATGCTGATGGTACTTCTTGGTTAGAAAGGGGAACAGATGAGCCTTCTGAGGTGTTAGAAATGTTCTCTGTCTTGATCTGAGTGGTGTTTACACAGTTGTATAAATATGAGTTCATTGAACTGTACATTTAATATGTGTGCACCTTACCATAGGAATGATACATCTCAAGTTAGATTCTGATGCAAGCAGCTCACATTTTCTGAATGCCCTCCTCTTCCTGTGCCAGGCATTCTTTCTAGGCACTTTCTGATGCATTCACTTGGAAAACCATTTCAGAGAATTGTCTGACAGAATACATTATTTAAGCCTTTAAATGCAATGTGAAGCAATCTCACTTTCTTAGAAAATGACTGTCATCCCTGAGAGTAAGTTTGGCCTACAAGGAAATTATGAATGTGTGAAACTCCTCAGCCTTCTAGCCCTTGTCCTGTACCTTTGGGCCTTTTCTTCCTTCTTTCACAATCAGATTCCCTCAAGAAAACCAAAAAGGAAAAAGAAAAAGGATGTCTTGCTGACCCCATATCTCTTCCCTCTGGCATAGGATTCTGCTACTGGGATAGAGAAAAAAGAAGCCACCTTCAAATAACATCACACAGAAATTCATCAACAGGGTGGATGTCCTGGTCAAAGCCTAGGCTCCTCTTCTCTCCTCTGGGAGATACTCCTTTTCAGATGGCAAGCCTCTCCCTCTTTTTCACCCTAAGATTGTCCCTTTCCAAAGCTCCTTTATGGCCCAACCCACTGGATCATAGGTAGAAGTCACATCCAGACTTGCTCAGGAGCAACCTGGAAGGAGGTCTTGACAAGAGACAGAGGATCTG
Organism: Macaca thibetana thibetana; assembly: GCF_024542745.1. Lineage (NCBI taxonomy): Eukaryota > Metazoa > Chordata > Mammalia > Primates > Cercopithecidae > Macaca > Macaca thibetana. The sequence goes on along the minus strand of NC_065597.1, from coordinate 22,011,075 downwards.
TTTTGGGCAACAAAGACTTGGCTGCCAGGTCCATCCCTAATACCTGCCAAATTGTGCTTGATGTAAATCTAAAAGTAATAGCTCTTGGATGCAGACAATATGGAACCACAGAATGATTTCTGCAAAATCAATTGCATGGAAGATGCAGTAGAATTAGAGATGCATTAAGATTTAGGACAGCAAGACTACTATGATAACCTGAGGTACTTCTTTAAAAGATAGTTTCCCAAGTTCCTCCTCAGACTTACCGAATCAGAAAATCTGGGAGTGATATCCAGAATATGCTTATTTTAACAAGCTCACATTGGTGATTCTCTAGCATGTGAAGCTGGAAGATCAAAGACTCTTTGTAAAGAGTCCTTTCAGAAAAACAGTCCTTTCATTTATCCCCGCTTACTCACCTATCCATGCACCCACCCACCCACCCATCCATCCATCCATCCATGTACCCACCTACCACCCGTCATTCCACACACATCCATCCATCCATCCATCCATCCATCCATCCATCCATCCATTCATCCATGTATCCCATCGCCATATATGTGCCGAGTGTTATCTTTGTGCCATGCCACTAACTGCATCTTCCTTGATGGTCAAAGACCAAGTTTCCTTACACCAACTAGTTTTACAGAGAACTACATCAATTTAGGCACATTCAATTATATAATCATCAGTTCATATATAACTATCATTTTTAAAAAACCTTACATTAATTTCCCTCATTTTTCCTCATTAATCTGCAAAAAACCTTCTAACTTCTGTTATCACCATCCCTGCATAAAGGACCACCTGGATTTTAGGAGAGTATTATCTGGAACATAACCATTGAATGCTTGGCTTGAATCTTTCTTTCAGGGGAACTTGCACCATGAGCTGAGAACACTTGAGTCTCACGGGCCTGAGGGTCATCATGCCCAGATGTATAGAGCTGATTACTTTTACAGACATCTCATTACAAGTGAGTAAAGATACTCCATGGAGAATACACAGAAGAGATTCTTCTCTTTCCAGAAAGCTAAGAGAATTTGGGTACCAAAGCAAGCCCCTTAGGTTCTGAAGTTCTTCACTTTTGACATCAAGTCTTCAAAACAGCTATGTATGTATATAGTAAATACAGCAACTGAGGTAGAGATTCAATAAAACAGGATGCTGTTTTAACAGGAAGACATAAAAATAAGGTGACTAAATAGAGAACTCCCAAAGCTACACAGGCTCCTTTGGGAACAAGTGCTGCATACGTCTACTGGCAAGTCATACATCCCAGTAGCTGATGGCACAGGGACCTATTGTCTCTTATGGCTCTCTGTTCCCTTCAGACTGTAAGAACCTTGAAGGTAGAGACAATTTCCTTCTTTCTGACCAATAGATCTGTTTCGTGCCTGACAGTCCTAACTCAGTGAATACCTGCTCTATTGTGGAGAGATTTCCTTTTGGGGTAAGAAGGTGACAAAATGAGGCAGCTGTCATCTCCAATAGCTTTAAGCTAAAGTAAATAAATGATTTTCATGAAGTGACCGTCTCCTTTCATATGAAGTATTGAGGATGGTAGAGAGCAAGTCTAGATGGCCGAAGGATGGGTAGTATCAGCCCAGTCACTCAGTAGCAACAAACATGGACTTAGTTTTGAATATACCACAAGCCAAACATTATACTAGAAAATACGAAGCTGAGTCCTATCATTTTCTGTCTTTCCTAGCTGGAGGTGGGGATGTCTTTGACCTATGACCAAATTATGGCCACTTTTGGGGTCAGACATTACAAGTCAGGTCCTATTTTTCACACCAGAACATGGGTATCTGGAATTAGCTGTGCTTCCTCAGTCTACTCTGCTATCTGAACCATAACACAACCCCTTATCCCTCACCCTTTGACACTGACCCTGACCTGTAGCTCTTTAGTTTGTCCCACCATATACCAATACCTACTAACTGGTAGACCTAAAGCACAAATGTCACTGGCATTTCCTTCAGTCAACCAGAGGCTCTCCCCTTATATACACCCTTTATTCCCAACCTTGGTTGCAAATGAGAATTACTTAGGGAATCTAGAAACTCTTGATGCCCAGGCTGTATCCTTATTGAATTAAATCAGACTCTCCAGAAGAAAACCAGGCATCAGGATCTTTTATAGTTCCCCACATGACTCCCATAGGGTTGGGAACCACTGAGAGAAGACATCCTTCCCCCACTTGTCTCAAATTCATCAATCTGGGCATTTGGTCATGGAAAGGCTCCTAGGCCTTTTGATGTGGTATTTGCAGGGGGTGTTATCAGTGTCTGAGCCTTCACTCTATCCAGCAAATTTTGATGAGCTCTTTGATCTTCTGCCAAGACACCAGCCTTCCTATCACACTGAGAGTCAACACTACTGGTTCTCACATCCTAGAAGTGGATGGATGGATAGATGGATGAATGGACACATGAATGGATAAACAGGTAGCTGAATGCATGAGTGAATAGATGGATGGAGAGAGAGATGGATGGTTAACCCTGTGAACGTTTTTGTTATCATACCTGAATTACTTTATTAGTGTTATCTTTTCAAATGTTTATGTCCCCAGTAGATGGTCAAGTTCCAAAAGACAGACATCTTTATCTGTCTTTGCTTTCTCAGGGCCAACCACAGCACTTGGCTGGTGGCAGGTACAGCAAAAGGTAAAAAATACACGCCTTTTGAAAAATAAATGGAATTTAGTTCAATATCCTTATTTCTAAGTCGGTACGCTATTCTTCCAGGAACGTAATTTCTCAGTAATGAGAAGAATGAGAACCTTGACGTAGAGATGGCCCATTGATATTTTACTTTCATACTCTACAAGGAAATACCTAGCGGCAAGTTCAGATAAACATTCTAATTAGAAGATGGTCTTACTAATTTCAAGAAAAAGTGGGCAGACAAGCATTTTTAAAAACATTACATTAAGTTAATATTAAATGTCTTGCTATGATAGAACTCCCTCTTTTCACAGATGGGAAACTAAGGCCTAGCAGATAATTTACTTCAGATCTTGAACCCAGAACTCTATTTTTTAGTCCAAATCTCTTCCCAGTATGCTATGCTCAACCTAGGAGCTGAATGCAACACACATGTTTTCCTTTTGAATCAAAGGAAGAATTTTAAAATTACATAACCCTCTTACCCTACGCTCACTACCCCAACCATGTCCTATTTTCAGATTAAACTATCCAAAGTGGCATTGACGACTTGGTATTTTTCATCAAACTAATTGCAATCTCGTGATACCTGCATAGACCATGTAATTTATATATGAGTTGTTTGAGAACACCAAAAGAAAAACCAGAGAAACCTTTGTTGTGTTACCCGTGGTACGAGGATGGACTCGCATTTCTAGTGGGAGAGAGGGACATCGCTGTTAAAAAGTACTGTTCAGCTGACTTTGGAAACTACAAGGCACCATAACTTCCCAAATTGGCAAAACTACCTGCTATGGATTGTAGTAAAGTGTGTTTTTAAATTATTTCAGAACCATAAAACCTCTCCATAGAGAGTGCTTTGAAACTGCAAATTAAATATAGAACATCTATGAACTGTATCCATTTTTACAGTAAGTATATATTTCCATGGGGGTTTGTACCATCTTTTTTGTCTAGTTACACTAGTTAATAATGCAGTGAATTTGCAGTAATAGAGTAAATGTTATTTTGATGACACTATTTGATTAAATTAAAGATGACATTAAAAGGACCATTTCAATAAAGAACCGAAATATTCAGAAGTAGCTGGAGCTGAGTGTTTAAGTCAGCTAGTCTGGCGGTCTTAAAAGGACCAAATGGAATTTCCTTCACCGTGTGAATGATGAGCAAGTTAAGGAACAATAGGACCAAATAATATATGGGAGAATATGAAGGCTCAGATTCCAAGACCCAGGCAATTTCAGTTATTTGAGGCAGGCGTACCATGCGCCAGAAAACAGCTCGTGTGGCCTTGGGAAAATGTAGAAATGCATTAAGTAAAACGAAAGTGAGAAGGCACTGAGATTTGCAGCAAAATGTGCTGATGTGGTGACAGTGAATTGAGTTGTTGCACAAACAAAAGAAAGGGAGGATTAGTCATGTGTCCCCCCACGCCCAGCCTCTTCTCTGCAAATTCACAAAGGCACAAGTGGGCCAGCCACACCAGCGCAGGGACAGCTTTGAGATTAAAATGGGAGAAGAGAGTCCTAATTCTTTTGTTAAGGTCTCTATTCCTATGGTGTTTGCCGAATAAAAGTTCTTCTCCTAAGGGAGAGGCTAACATGCATAAATCAAACAACTGTTTGAAAATCTCTTGACTTAAGTTTTTAGAGATAGAATCTATCCGAAGAGACATTCCTCAGTAACGTGACTGAGTTATGAATCATGGGTATTTCACCGGAAAGCAGTCCCAAGATTAAAGGTGTTAGGCAGTAGACATTCTCAGTTCCCACAGAAACACCTGTTCTGGTGTCTCAGCTCCAAAGACAGGTGATCCCTATGTCTACAACGAGCCACTGGCTGTTGACAAGTTCAAGCCCGAAGCGTTCACATTTGTGGCTGTTTTTACAACTAAAGAGACGGGGGAAAGAAAAACAATTCAGCTCAAGCTCATATAATTCTTTCTTGTGATCTCAAAAGAGCATCATTAGATGCTAAGTTTTCTCAGATAATTATCTGGTCATCACGCATGTCAGTATCTCAAAATAATTATTTCCTCACAGAAAAGGATGGCAGTGTGGTTTGCTGGAAAACTTGTGTGCCCTGCATTTCAGTAAATTTGCTTCTTTAAGGGCAGATACCTGATTGCAACATTCGTGGTGTTTTCAACGTCCTGCGTAGAAAGCGGGAGCGTTTACTATCTTCCCAGTGCAAATCGCTTAGACACAAAGGATGATATAAAACTTCACATGAGGCAAGTCTATTAAATAAAGCACGTGAATAACATACACTATGAGGCTGAGATCCTTAAGGCTGCACGGAGTCCTCAAGCTGCCAGGACATTTGTTCTCACCGAAGATACCCACGTACTGGGAGGGACTACAACTACTCAGAAGTGACCGCAGCAAACTTTCTTCACAAAACATCCTATTTCCCAGAAATTCTCAGGCCTACATGTTTGAGACACTCTCCTTCACAATTTCCAAAAGTGGGCACAGCATGCCTTCGTGACCTCCTGTTGCCCTCCCTGTTTCCCCTACAGGTCTGAGGCTGGGCTCAGCAAATCCCAGATTTCTTGTTCGTGGCACACTTTTGAAACTCAAAAATGCAAAAGGAATTTTTGATGCATGCACAAAGAGATTAAAAAGTGAAAACAGAGGAATTTTAGGCCAATGAAACTATTCGGTATGACATGATATGATATGATGTATGATAGATATATACCATTCCACGTCTGTGAAAACCCACAGAATATACACCACCAAGTGTGAACCCTAATGAACCCACGGACTTTAGGTGATGATGATGTGTCATTGTAGATCAATCAATTAAAACAAATACAGGCCTAGTGTGGTGGCTCACGCCTGTAATCCCAGCACTTTGGGAGGCCGAAGTGGGCATATCACTTGAGGTCAGGTGTTTAAGACCAGCCTGGCCAACATGGTGAAACTCCATCTCTACTAAATAAATAAATATATATATGTGTGTCTATATGTCTATATATATGTCTATACACACACACACACACACACACACACACACACATATATATATAAAATTAGCTGGGTGTGGTGGTGTGTGCCTGTAATCCCAGCTACTTGGGAAGCTGAGGCAGCAGAATCACTTGAACCCAGGATGTCAAGGCTGCAGTGAGCCGAGATGGCACCACTGCACTCCAGCCTGGGTGACAGAGCAAGACTCCATCACAAAACAACAAACCCCCAAAATCTAAACAAATACACAGACTCTAGTGGGGATGTGGATAGTGAGCCAGGGCTCTGCAGGAGGTATATGGGAACTCTCTGTACTTTCTGCTCAATTTTGGCTCTCAAACTAAAACTGTTCTAAAAAACGGTTTGTTTGCTTTTTTTCTCTCCTAAAGTGAAAAGAAGGCCAAAGGCCAGGGATGGTGGCTCATGCATGTAATCCCAGCACTTTGGGAAGCTGAGGTGGGAGGCAGGATCACTTGAAGCCAGGAATTAGAGACCAGCCTGGGAAACATAGTGAGACCTCACCTTTACAAAAAATAAATTAGCCAGGGGTGGTGATACACAACCACAGTCCCAGCTACTCGGGCAGCTGAGGCAGAAGAATTGCTTGACTTTAGGAGGTTGAGGCTGCCATGATTTGGCCACTGCACTCCGTCCAGCCTGGGCAATAGAGCAAGACCCTGTCTCAAAACAAAAAACCAAAATAAATTTTAAAAATAAAAAGAAAAAAGAAAATAAAAAAAATATAAAAAATAAAGTGAAAAGAGATTTCATAAAAACCAAATATGAATAATTTGCTGGTTTAAAAAGTGTGGTTATTATCCCTGCAGCATGGTGTCCCTATACGAGGTGAACTTCGCACCATCCTAGTTGTGATCCACACTCACATGTTCCAGTAAAAATAGAATCTCTTTTGGCCCAAGCTCTCTGGGACTCTGAATAACTCACAGCTCTCACTTGCCTCGAGTCTGACCTGAGTGTTGCGGCACACCTGACTCATCTCCTCAATGCTCCTCTCAACGGATTTCACTGACATTGTATGTGCAGCTGGGGAGAATATCTATTTTAGGGCATGCCAGACAAGTGGTGGCCTGTATGTGAAGATGTGCTGAACATCATTTGAGCACCCACATTGCAGCTCTAGCATATGGCCCTGGTCTCTGACCCCTGCAGTCTCTCCTCCAGCTAACCCTAACAGCAAAGTCTCCTTTTCCTATGGGGCAAATGTCAATATAGTCTTCAACTGTCACCTTCTCTCTGCAGAGTTCCCTGATCGGGAAATAACACATTCCCAATGCTTTGTGGGGGACAATGCAGAGGATCACCTGAAGCCAGGAGTTTGAGATTCGCCTGGGCAACATAGTGAGACCCTGTCCCTACAAAAAATTAAAAACTTAACCTGGCATGGTGGCCTGTGCTCTCAGCTACTCAGGAAGCTGAGGCGGGAGGATCTCTTGAGTCCAGCAGCTTGAGACTGGAGTGAGCTACAGTCATGCCACCACACTCCAGTCTGAGTGACAGAACAAGACCCTGTCTCTAAAAAAATAATAATAACAAATAAATAAATCAATGGAACAACTTGATCATGTAGCTTTGCTTCCCCATAGCACTTTAGATAATTTTTATTATAGCACCTACCACCCCTCACCCCAGACTCCCATTACAGGAATTTATTTATGTGCCTATGCTTCTATATCAAAAAAAATCATTGAGGCCAGCTCTGTATCTTATTTGTTCTTATTTATGTCGCTGTTTCCAGTCCCTGGCACTGGTTCGGGCTTTGCTGCTGCCCCGCAACTGAATAAAGGAAATGGGGCATTTGTGCAGCTCCATTATTTTTAGCAAGCCACTAAGTTATCAATGCAGATTTTCAGTAAAATATAAAACTTTCACCATTCATCTACCCATGCATCATTTATCCATCCATCCAACTACTCATTCATCCATGTATCCATTTACCTGTTCATCCACCCAACCATCCATGCATCCATCCAATTACCCAACCATCCAACCATCCAACCATCCATCCCTCCATCCAACCACCCATCCACCCATCCATCCTTCTATCCACTCAGCCATCCATCCATCCATCCATCCATCCATCCATCCATCCATCCATTCACTCACTCAACCATCATCCATCCAATCATCCAACCATACATCCACCCTACCATACATCCACCCAACCATCCAACCATCCATCCCTCCATCCAACCACCCATCCACCCATCCATTCTTCTATCCACTCAGCCATCCATCCATCCATCCATCCATCATCCATCCAATCATCCAACCATACATCCACCCTACCATACATCCACCCAACCATCCATCTAAAGAATATGCAATCATGCCTACTCTGCCAGGCATTTTTATGGGAGATCTTAAAAAGTTAAAAAGAAAAGGAAAATAAAGAAAAGATGACTAGGAAATGAGTGAGATATGGTCCTTGCCTTGACATGTGTTGCCATGGAAGAGGAGAAGTAATATATGAAAGCAAAGACCACGTGTTCTTCATCTTTTTGTTCCCTGCAGCATCTTGCACAGGGACTTGGATTCAGTAGCAATTTGTAAATAACTACTGAATTAATGAATGAATAAAAACAAACACAATATAAGGCAGTAAGTGAAAAGTGTCAAATAAACGCAAAGCCCAAAAATGCTACAGAAGAGTGGAGAGTGGATCAATCATGTCCAGCTGGGAACCTCAGGGTAGGTGGAATCTGAGCTGAGACAGAACGTCTGGCTCAACTCTGACACCGGGTGATGAGAGCAGGCATTCCAGGAAAGAGTTTATCCATTCATGCATGCACTCTCTACTGTCATGGCCTATCGAAATGCTTGGCACAGAGGTGGACCTCAACAAGAGGTTTTGTTTTGAAGTGCGGTACCCACTGGGCTAAGCTGGGTATTGAGGCAACAGTGGAGGGGACACAGTCTCTGCCCTTAATGAGTCTCTTGGGACAATGACTCTGAAGGAAGCCAGCAGTAAACTGGGGGTTAGGAAGACAGTATGTAGCCATAAAACAGCAATTTAAACTGCACAGAGTGGAGCAGAGGTCCTAAAGGGACTGTTGATGAATAGGTTTCTAATTTGACTAGGTTTGAATCTTGTGTTTGCAATTAGCAGCATCCATTTGCATACAATTAGTGTGCAAAGCCCTTAAAAACAGTTTGTTCTCTAAAGTAGGTTAAATATGCCCCCCACCCCCGCTATAATTGAGCCTGCACTATTGATTTGTTTTACAGGTCTATTATCCTATATAGACCAAGGAAAAACTTTGGCTCAGTCTAGGTCCAAAGGGGAACACTTAGTTATTTTCCCTGCCTGGTCAGAACCGAGGCTGAACTTCCCAGGGGCTCGAACTTAGGAGGTCATATTATCAGGAGTGGTCATTGATGACCGAAATGAACAGTCAATTCAGTTATTATATGGCCAGATTGTCCGCCACCACCATCAACAACAACTGGAAAAAAAAAAAAAAAAAAAAAAATCCAGGGGAGCAACAACCACAAATCAGAGAAATGGGTGATTTGTCATAAGCATTGTATGGTTTTGCTATAGCCTTTGCTGGCCCATCCATCTTCTGAGCCAGCTTCAGGTTTCCCTTTGATTCCTGTTTCTCTCTGTGGAATTATTCTAGAAGCTTGGGCACATGCCTCTAAAGTGCAGATTTATTCATGTACTCATTCACTCACTCATTCAATAAACACCTGTTAATGGCTAAGCTTTCTACTGGGCACTAGGGATACGTTGGTGAATTGAAACAAAGACATGCCCTGTGGAGCTTACTGTCAAGTGGGAAAAACAGGAATAAATGAACATAAAAATAGGCCAGGCGTGGTGGCTCACACCTGTAATTCCAGCACTTTGGGAAGCAGAGGTGGACAGATCAGTTGAGGCCAGGAGTTCAAGACCAGTCTGGCCAACACAGCAGAAACCCCACCTCTACTAAAAATACAAAAATTAGCCAGGTGTGCGGGTACATGCCTGTAATCCCAGCTACTAGAGAGGCAGAGGCAGTAGAATTGCTTGAACCTGGGAGGTGGAGGTTGCAGTGAGCTAAGATCGTGCCACTGCACTCCAGCCTGGGGGACAGAGCGAGACTTTTGTCTCAAACAAACAAACAAACAAACAAAACAACAAAAAATAACGTAAAACTGCAGCTCAGTTCATTCCTGCCAAGAGGAAATGCACAGAACTATGAAAACTTATAGGAGCATTTAATGCAGTCATGGAAGGCTTCCTGGAGGAAGTGACTACTGAGTTGAAATATAAAGACTGAGTAGAGGCGAAGTAGGGGAGAGATCAGCACGTGCAAAAGCCCTGTTGCAGGAAGGAAAGTTCAAGAAGCCAAAAGAAATAGGGTAGAGGGTTACGATGATAGCAGTGAGAAATGAGACAGGGAAGGTAGGCGGGGGCTAGGTCACTGGGGGGAGGGATTGTAGGTTATGTTTAGGGATCCGTCTTTACCCTACAAACAGTATAAAATCATTGCTGCAGTTTATCTGGGGGTGGGAAGATTACACCGGCATACTCAGATTTGAGTCTCAAAAAGATCACTTTGCCACAATTTAAAAATGGTATGGAGGGAAACCATGGTCCCTGCTGGATTCCACTGCCCTCTCACCCACATCCATTGAAGAGCGTTGCTATCTGCCTTTGGCATGCTGGTGCCTGTTACTCTGCGCAGACCTCTCCTGCCAGCCGCCATCCCGGCTGGCCCCCTTCACAACTGTAAGTATGTGGCTCTCTCTCACCCCTTCCATGGGCCCAGGCCTCATACCACCATCACCTGGTTCCCCAGTACCAGGTGGAACCACAGTCCCCAATTCCACTGGCAATGACTGTAAGACAAGATTGACATCAGGACTGCCACTGTCTCCTGGGATGGGTATTGATGTAGCAGTATAGCTGCCGTGATGAAGTCCGGTTGTTTTTGTCTTTTTAATACCATGCCCCCTTTTCCAGCAATAACATGCCTTCTTTACTTCATACCTCACAGTCTATATGGTGTGGATCAAGCTGATCCTGCTTCCATGCTCTAAGGTGTCATTTATTCCGCGTCCAGACAGGATGACAGTGATTGGCTCAATGATTTACATGTGACCCACTGAGGACCAATGAGAGTCAGCCGTGGGACTCTTGCTGAACCTATAGGGAAGGAGCTTTCTCTCCCACCAATATTCCCTGAACATTAAGGGTACGGGTGCATGGTGGCCATGTCTGCAAATGAAGTTTACAGAGATGGAAGTACAGATGAGAGATGCAGAGAAATAGAATTATGACCGTGCCATTCAATCACTTAGATCCAGCCATGCCAGATCCACCCTTAGCCTTCCCAGTTGCCAATCAATTCCTATTTTTGGTCTAAGCAAATTAGGGTTGTGTTTGTTACTGGCAAGGGAAAATAAAAATTCTGTCCTCATCTGGCCTCTTCTCATTGTCCTACAATCGCTGCCACCTACAACGTCTGGCCTGAGATGAAGCTACTGGGGTGGTGAAATTAAGAGAGGCGGTTGAGTGGGGCTGGAAAGAACTGGATGTTTATGGCTCCAAAAACTGAAAATCTGGACAATGTTATCCTTGGGCCTTCAGCTGCCACACCTCTGCCAAACACCTTGCACTATAATAAGAAGAGACAATCAGAGCCCCTGCTGCAAAAGTCAGGTTTTCCCCAAAGGTGCCAACCTTCAAGTTTTCCAAAGTCCTAGGCATGATGCCAGTAGATCATTCCAGATTTCATGTGAAAACTCCCAATTTTATCACTGTGAGTGTCTAAGAGAAACCATTACTAAGAGGTTTGCAGAAACTACTGACCCAAGGATAAAAGAATCCATCTCAAAATTCTTACCCTATTTAATGGAAGTCATTTTTAAGTTCAATCTTTTTTATGATGTTAGAAATCTCCATTTTCTAACACCAGAAACGTGTGTGTGTGTTCCTTTAATAGCCAAGGTTTGCTTTGTCTTTCCGCAAATTCAAGTTCACCTGCTGTAACTTAGCTTTCCAACCCCATATCTTTTTCATCAGGAGCTGATAAGGCAAAAAAGCCCCTTCCCCTCAGAACAATGGCATGCCACCATGCTTTTATTGTAACAAACACTGAAAAGTAGTCAACTTCTCCTTTCCTTTTTCCTCGAGGAACTAGCCATCGACTGACTAATACCACCCCGTTCCAAAGGCACACACATCATGTCATGCATTTGAGCTAAAGACCATAATTCAACTGAAAGATTAGGAGGGAATATTGGAAAAGGATGGATTAGACATGGAATCTACAATCTATCAAGAAGGGAGAAGTGAGATCATACTCTCTTTTTGAACCAAAATACAAAAACAAAGACATGTGCAGTATTTCATGGTTGAGAACTTGGTCTCTGGTATCATCGCCCAAATTCCAATGGCAGACTACACCTAGAGCTGCACAGCCTTGGAAAGTCTACAAGCCTCAGTCCTTTCATCTGTCAAATAGGAGTATAATAGCTAGGTTAGATAAAGCATGAAAAGTACTTAGCATATCCTTTACCTGTAATACAATAAATAATAAATAAATACTGCTGCTACTTTTAAGAAGGCAGGGCTGAGAGCCATAAAAAAGTACACAGATATGGAGTGACATGTCAGATTCTACAACAGAGATTTCTCCCGCTAGACAATGTAGGGTGCACGCAACTAGGTGTTCATCCCTTAAGAGGAAAGCCTTTAACTTGTCCTATTTGCTCCACAAGGTAGATCAGGGACAGCTGTGGCACGATGCTCAAAAGAAGCCACACATATACCTCAACGCTTTGTCCAGATGGAGTTAACACGAGCCTGGAGAGGGGGATTAAAAGAATAGAAATGTGTTCATCTGTGAAATTAAAAGTACTACAGCATGACTTACAGCATTATGTGTTGGGGTTGGTCAAAAGCAATAATTAGGCTGAGTATGACTCTGAACACACTCATCATCACACAAAAGCAATTCTATTGAATGGAGAGAGCTGAGTGTCACGGGAGGGGACAACAGGAAAAAGTCCAGGTTGTAGAAGGAAATGCTAGAGAAGCTGAGGGCAGGTTGAGCCCCACCCTGTGGAAGGCCTCGTGACAGTGTGTCCGTTTTTCTATTGCTACCATAGCAAATAATCATCGCCTTAAAACAACGCATCTATTCATGACTGCACAGTTGCTGTGGATTGGAAGTCCCAGGCACAGAGTGGCCCAGGTGGGTTTTCTGTTTCAGGTCTCAGAAGGCCAAAGTCAAGGTGTCAGCCAGCCTGGGCTCTTCTTTGGAGGCTCCGGGAAAGACTCTACTCCCAAACCTATTCAGGTTATTCGCAGAATTCAGCTCCGTGAGTTGCAGGACTGAGGTCCCTGTTTTCCATGCTCTTGCAGGTGGCAGCTCCCTATTTCCTTCTGGCTGTCAGAAAGAGCTAGTTCTTAGCCTCTGGGGGCTGCCCATATTTCCAGTCATGTGCCCCCTCCATCTTCAAAGCCAGTGTCAGTACGTGAAATCCTTCCCTGCTTGCAATCTCTCGGCCTCCCCTCTGCCACATCTCTCCAATTCTCCTGTCCACCTACCCCTTCTGATTTGAAGGGCTCCTGTGATAACTCTGGTCCGCACCGATAACCTTCCTGTTCTAAAGTCAGCTGATTAGTTACCTTAAGTACATCTGCAAGGTCCCTTTTGTCATGTTACATAACACCACCACAGGAGTAATGGCAGGAGAGGAGGTGTCAGGGGCCAAAGTTCTGCCTACCACCGGCCCCAAAAGTGGCTCCCCTGACATAGGGGCTGGAACCGCTGGAACCTCTTCTCGAGTGGGAACCCCCAAGTTTATGCTCTTCAGACAAGCAGAACCACAAGGCATCCAGAGGGACGAGGCGGCAGCGGGCATCAAGCAGAGCTGTCATGGGCGTCTATCAATGAGGCAGCAGAGCTGTCTTCGGGCCTGGGGCCTTTCAGGAAATGGGAGGTTCTCAAAAGCAAAAATTCCACATGAGACAGACCTTTGGCTCACTCATAAGAGAATGGATTTCTCAGTCTAGCCATCCAGAAAAGACACAGGTTCTGAGATCTGTTAGGTGCGAGTGTTCTATGCAACAACAGGAAGATGCTCTGGAAATTTCTAAAAGAGAGACAGGCAGTTCTTTGATGGGACAGTGACAGGGGTCCCAAACAGTGACAATAAATAAATAATAGCTAGTGGTGCCACTGTCTGTGGACCAACCTACCACCTGAGATCCAGATCTTGAGCAAGTCTGCATTTCTAAATATCCTGACAAACTACGGAGGCAGGTGTTTTTTATCTGTCTCATTCTGAGCAACTTAAGGTTCAGAGAGGCTGAGTAAGGCAAGATGCTAGCAGCTGCACGGATGGAGTTGAACTCTCTGACGGCACAGGCTGTGTTCTTTCCTCTCCACCAGCCCGTCAGGCCTCCATTGTCCCATCCTTCCTCCCTCTGCCTTTGACTTCCTCTAGAATGTCCTTGGACCTCACATCTAAGAAATAATGATTTAATTACTGGTGTTTTTTTTTCAATGACATAATTAAATATCCACAGCGAGGTAAATCAACCTGAACCTGTTCGAAGGACGCTTAAAAACCACCCTGGGATATTTTATTTTGGAGCTTCTCCTATAGGTATTTTGGCTTTTATGGATCTAAAATTAGGTTTCCAATTTAGCCCCTGGAGGCAAGACGTGAAAATGGTTATAAACAGCATCTAGGTGGCACATTCTTTTTGGCTCTTTGGAAGGGGCTAAGTGAGGGGACAAAGCAGTTGCTTTATTGAACAATGCAAGTGATTATCCTCCGGCTTATTATGGTCAGGGGTTATCTGACCACAGAGTGTGGCGTGGACAGACACCCCTGAAAATTTCAGGGCCATCCCTGAAAATCCCTAACAGACAGCTCATCAGAGGAAGTGCTTTCCAGCCGAAAGGCTCCCAGCCGACTCTGCGTTCACTGAATTTGCCAGCACTCCTCTGCAAGTAGAAGAGAGCGTTTCCTCATTCCTTTCATCTCAGTTAGCACTCAAGAGCAAGATGCACCTGTGCTGTAATAAATGCAGGGATACAGCTAAGGGGGGAAGAGAAAAATAACAAATGCAGCTAGGGGCTTAAAAAAATGGCGTTTGAAGCTAATGACAGCGTTCCTGCCTTTATTGCTTCAGGCAGAAACAGGAAGTTAAAAATCTAAGTGGCTTGAGAAAATATAACATTTAGCAAACTCATTTGCAGGCCTCTAGTTGGATTATCCTAATTTATTTCATTGTTGTGGGGTTTTTTCTTTTGGGTACTTTTTTGATCTATTTTTAATGGAAGACTAATGTGCATTCCTTTCCCCCCCCTCCCCCGCCCTTCCCCCCTCCCCCCTACAGGGATTTATTGAGCAGTAAGACATTTTTTTAAAAAGAAACTTTCTTTTTTAACTTACTCCTTTATGGAGGCAGAGACAGGAGTGAGGGGGAAGCAAGTCCCTCTTCACAATCCATTTAATGCCTGCGTGCAGTACCGACTCCTAAAGCTTTATTTCACCTCATTCTTCCAGGAAGGGAAACTATCCTACTGACTCTGAAAAGGTCATTGTGTGATGCTCTCTTGTCCTTGCCACGGCCCTTCTTACACCGTGGCGCCCTCTTGTCCTTGCTACTGCAGTTCTTAGGCCAGAATCTTGTCTTGCACTGAGCTCCTCTGGGGCTCACTGCCAATTCTGTGGACCACTGCATCCATATGGCCCGCGTGACTCTCGATGCTCTGAAAAACAAAGGCACCACACAGTTTTCCAGGCCTGCAACGTGTCTGCAGAATGGAATCACGTCATCACTGCCTCTCTCCTGTGCCCTAGGATGAAGACACAGAGAAACTCTGTCTTCCAGAGTGAATGCTGACATTTCTTCATCGTGTAAATAAGCACAAAGACTGATTTGGTCATTTTGCGTGCATCTAGAAACTTCTTGACTATTTCTTCAAAACAGAAAGAGGCAAGGTGCGGTGGCTCACGCCTGTAATCCCAACACTCTGGGAGGCCGAGGTGGGCAGATCACCTGAGGTCAGGAGTTTGAGACCAGCCCGGCCAACATGGTGAAACCCCATCTCTGCTAAAAATACAAAAAATTAGCTGGGCGTGGTGGCACATCCCTGTAATTCCAGCTACTTGGGAGACTGAGGCAGGAGAATCGCTGGAGCCCGGGAGGTGGAGGCTGCAGTGAGCCGAGATCGCTCACTGCACTCCAGCCTGGACGACAGAGCAAGACTCAGTCCAAAAAAAAACAAAAACAAAAGAAAAACCAAATACAGAAAGAGAAAACAGGCAGAGGTGTCTTGGCATTCTTACAGGGGGAGTAAAAGTAAAATTGATTGGAAGAATTTCCTGAACCAACCACCTTAGTTAAGAAACTCCAGTAGATCGTGGAATGTTTCTAGAGCACAGCTTCATTGCGAAGCGCTGTGCAGCTCAGAGGCTCTTTTGGGTCGCCAGACAAGCCTGTGAGGAAGGCAGGACAGGTGATTATTAGCCTGAAGAGACAGATGAGAAAATGACTACGTGGTGAGATGAAATGATATGTTCAAGGTCACAAGGGCAGTTAAAGTAAGAGCCAGGACTGGCTCCGTGTCCAGCGACTATGAGATGAAGTTCCCTCCGTGCTCAACCCATACGAACTAAAGACAGCTTCTGTCTACCAAGAACATAATACACATACCAAATGAGCCCTAAAGAAAAAGAATTTTCAGGAACCTGGAAAGCAATGAATGAAGCAAGACAATGCAGGGGAGAAAGGGAGGCATACAAGGAAAGTCAAAGAAAAAAAGATGCCAACTTAAAAAAAATCCTTAGAAATAAAACCAATAGTCAGATCGAGCGGACAACATAAGCCAACAAACAAAAAGAGAGAAAAAAATCATAAGACTAAAAGGCCAGAATATTTTGGCAGAAGTGGCAGAGGGTATATAAACAGTAACAAGAGAATTACAAAAATTGCTCAAAACAAAACAAACCCCAAAACTTTTTTAGTTACAGTATAGACTTTCAAACCTGAATTTGATCTTTTTGATATGGAGACTTTAGATGCATTAAAACTAAGGGTGGATTTCACAATTAGAAAGACAAGTAACCTTATTATTGTAAAGTTTGAGATTATATGTTTAAGAAAATCAACCAAATGACACAGCATCAAATTGCTCAACTCAAATCGTGCTTGATATTCCAAGGAAACTGAAAGAACTGGTGCCATTATTATTTGGTTTTCATTTGTTCCAGATATACAGGCAAAGCTTTTTCTTTCCTTTTCTGTTTCTTTTTTTGACACAGGGTCTCACTCTGTCACCCAGGGTGGACTGCAGTGGTGCAATCTCAGCTCACTGTAGCCTTGATATCCCGGGTTCTAGCAATCCCCCTACCTCAGCCTTCCAAGTACCTGGGATTACAGATGCACACCACCATGCCCAGCTAATGTTCTGTATTTTTTTGTAGAGATGGAGTTTCACCATGTTGCTCAGGCTGGTCTCAAACTCCTGACCTCAAGTGATCTCCCTGCCTCGGCCTCTGAAAGTGCTGGGATTACACATGTGAGCCACTGCGCCTGGCCTTCAGGAAAAGTTTTTCAATCAGAATCTCCCTCCTGTGTTCTGGACCCAGGTGAATTACCAGGGAAGCAGCTATGTGGGAATGTCAAGGAACCTCTCCACTTTCACTTAGAGGGCCGTGCTCACTTACTTATAGGGGCTAAGGGTCAGTGTCACAAGCAGCAGTGCAGTCCTAGGAGGCCTCAAGTTGGCTTTTGCAGGACATTGTGACTTGCATTCCCCAGGTGCTTGAATCTCCACAAAAGCAACTTGATGGGTGACCCGCCGTTCATTCCAAAGATCCCAATATGATCGTTGGGAAAGAGTCACTCAATTCAGCGTGCTTACATAGATGTGTACGAAACTCAAGGCCACAGCTTGATGTGACACAGCAAGACAAATCAAATACAGATGTTGTTGTATCTTGACCACCAGTTTTTGTCAGAGAAGATGTTCAGGGTATCATATTGTGATATTTGCCCCCATCACCTGTTTATAACTGGACTCCATTGAAATGATGCCACAAACGTGTCTTGAGTTCCTTGAAGATAAGACAGCTCCTGTCTTCAAGGAGTTCACAGCATGGTAGATAAAACAGACAAGAAATAATTCCAATTCAAAGTGGTAGAGGCTGAAAGATGTAGATGCTGATAAAGTAGGGGAGAGTTACAATTATGAGAGTCAACTTTTATCTGGAAAGGAAGGCTAGAAAAGATTATCCAGAAGGATGGGATGCGTTGTGCTGAGTCTTGAAAGACAAAAATCAATCAACAACAATCTCATCATAGGCTCAGATAATACCACAGCAAAACCAAATAAACAAACAAAAAACCCAAAACAAACAAACAAACAAACTCAGGAGGAATTCTCAGAAATCAGTAAGTCCTTGATTTTGTGTTTTTGTTTTTCTTCAAACGTCCTTTCCTTGATGAGCTTCTAAAATATCTGGTGAAGGACCTGAAAATGAACCCTTTTGACAACAGATAATCAGGCAATGGAGGCCTTAGGTAGCAGGAATGGTAGGTTCCCTGTGGCTGCTGTTGCATCTCAGGGACCCACATACCACACTTTCAGAAGCTGTGCTCTTTCTGGACATTGGGGAGCCATTTAGTCCACCAAGTAGTAATGTGCGGTGAGAAATATTTTCCCTTCAAATTGTGGGATCCGGAAAGAGCTGCAGGAAGTTTAATGGTCTTGGCAGGGCTGCCTTTAACTGCTGGTTCCAGCCCTGCAATCGCACACCCCGCTACTTTTCCATTGTCCCACAGCCTTCATGGATTTTTTCAGCTGCGTCCATGCCATTCACGGGGCCACACGGAGTGGAGCCTTTGCCCTCTATTTTGTTTATTTCCCAGGATTGATCAACGATGATGTGTCAGAAACTGCAAGAGCAAGGCTTCTCTGATAAAGCTGGATAACCACATGGTTTAGAAGATCTGATAACTCAGCTGCTCTGCAAGTTTATATGCCTGGGTCCTCCCTATTTCTCCTGCTAGGAGTTCTCCAGGTCTGGAGAGGTTATCTGGCCTGGGGGAGTGGACTTGCAGTCGAAGGAGATGAACAGGTAGTGAGTAAGAAGGTAATCTTGAATGCCAAAGAGATAAGGATTTGGATCCTGGGTTGCTTTTTACTTGTTTAGTGTGCCTTATCCAGGAAAAGGGCACAATAATGCCTGCTTCCCAGGATCTTTTTGAAGATTAAAGAGGAAAGGAGGTTATTTGTAAAGTGCAAAATGAAATGCACATCATATAGAAAGCACTCAAATGGCAACCATTATTTAAGAACCTACCATGTGTTGCCACCTTGATTCGCTATCTAGTTAAAACTTTATAGGAATTTGAAATACTTGCTGTCATTCCCCTTATTTAACAAAACAGGAAGCAGAAGCAGGAAAGATAAGGAAAAATAAAGGCAGAAAGGCAGGCTTTCATCCAAAGTTGATCTGATGCAAATCCAAGACTGCTCCATTATATACTTACAAATGAATATCTTATTTCCTTGAAAGAGAGGAGGGGATGGGCAGACAGCAAAGAACCACAGAACATCTCTTGACTTGGGACCTTAGCCACGGGATTTGGAATTCATCCCTTCCGGGAAACCAGAGAGAAGTGCATGAAAAGATTTCTCAATTTCTTGCTTATGTTTGCCTGCACAATGATGTCTCAAAATATGTCTCCCCTATGTCTTGCGATGACCATCAAGTTCAGTTAGTTAAGTTCAAGGTCCTCATTAGTGCTCATTCCATTCTGTTTTCTCCTCATGACACATGTGTGAAAAGCATGTCTCAAGCATTCTGAGATGAAGCTACCTTTAAAATGCAGCTTTCTCCTTAATTGGGTGAAAGAATGTATTCTGGTGGGTTTTTATTCATTCCTTGCTTTTCCCTCATCCCACTGCCCAGAGAGCTACAGGGGTCAGTTTTTCTTCTGTCTTCTTCTTATGATTATTTGGGGCAATAGACTTATTTTCAAACTGCTGTCATACATTTTTACAGTGTGTCCTCAAAACTGCTCCCCAGAGTGTAAAAGAGAGTATCAAATATGCAAGGGGTAGGCTGCGCTGGAGGTTCTTGACTTTTCAATCAACCTGATGATTTTAACCCCTTATAACTGAAGAGTAATTCTTCAAGATGGGTTGGCAGTGTGAAAAACAACTAGAATTATTTAAGAACCTACTACTTTAAAGGGAATTGACTATTACCAAATTCTTCAACTATGTCAAGCGCACACAAAGAAGCACCCACTCTGCTTCTCCATACAAATCACATCCAAGCTACTAGAAAAGGAGGGAGCTTCCGTGTTATAATCACTATCATACCTGATTTGAACTTGGGCATATTAAAGAGTTAATTACCCACCAGCAGCTAAACCAGGAGAGATAGAAAGAGGGAAAGAAATGCTCGCCAATGCTCCCACACACTTTATTTCCCAGTGACCCACATTCATCTACATTTTCCTATGGAGTACAGCACAATGTTTACAGTAAAAAATAAAAGCAAAGAAGTTAATCAGTGCCGTAATTAAAGTAAGGCCTAAATAAGTGGGCAAAAAGAATCACCACGATTAAAAAAAAAAAAAATAAGTAGTAAAAGTACCATCCTTGACTGATACGAAGTACTTTTTTTATTTGGTAACGATACCTCTTTTTTTAAACAAATATAATTTCACTGTAAGGGGATTAATTGCCTTTTCAAACCCGGGAAAGGAAACCTGAGAATTTCTTCTTTCCTATGAGTGGGGGGATGCAAATACAATGTATTGCAGGAATAACAAATGCTCTATTTTCTGAGCACTCTCCCATGATTTATGAAAGGTGTACCTCACTGTGGGAAGATAATGCCATTTGAAATGGTCCATTTCATAAATCTATCCCCCCTGTCCCCAGCTTCATATAGGACTACTATGAACTCCTGAATCCAATAATGTTTTCATCCTCTATTGACAAAAAAAAAAAAAAAAAAAAAAAAAAAAAAAGACTTTGTTTGGAGGAAGGTAATGATGCGCTTACGAGGGGTAACAGCTAACGCTCTGTCTCCAGGGCTTTCTTTGGCAATGGCCACGGAGCTTCCAAGGCGGGGAAACTTGGATAAACAAAATGAAGAAATAATCAACATGCACGACGTCCCTAATGTCCTTTTACTGCTAGTGGCATTAATTATAGGACGGGCCCAATCCTCCAAGCGACCGCAGAACCAAATGATCTGCCTGAACATGCTCTCCACCACATGATAGATTTATCCTTTGCAACTGGGCTATTTCCTATTCATTCATGCACCAGTTCAGTATATCTGCTTGTTTATCTAACTGCAAGAATGTTTCTAGAAGAGGATTCTGTGCAAGATGTGAGGCAATCGGGGACCAATCATAAACTTCAGTGACATTCATGGTTGTGAGTCTTTCTGGTCATAACAAGAGAGAAGTGATATATACATCCCAACGCCACGCAGGCTCCAGAAGACCCTTATGAAATATGAGTAGAGGGGGCAGAAGAAAATTCCTTGGGATCCAAGCAAATGGACAGCACAGACATGAAGAGTGACTGAAAATACATGACTGATACGACTCATTAGAATGAAGCTGTACATTACACCAGGATCAACTTCTTCTCTTGAAAGACTCTAAGGACCAGGATAAGGAGACAATAAGATAACACACAGGGCCTTGATGTCATGAATACTGAAAACGAAAGAAAAGTAAACCCTCTGGGTAAGATATGCTTTGTGGTCATTCAAAAGGAAAAGAAAAGTTAATGTAAAAAAAGAAAAAGAAAGAAAAGAAAGAAAAACATATGTGAACGTTTAGGGTATTTTAACCTCAGTGGAGATTAGCGCATTTGAGAAAACCCATATCCCCCCACTCAGATACTAATGGATTAAGAAGCAGATGGAACACAGGATGTTGATGGAAATGATGTAAAAATGTGAATTCGAAAGAACTCCTAACAGCGGATACTCCTCCTGATTCCGGAATTTGCATATTTTGACTTGTATTTAAAAAGCAATTTCAAGGTCAGCTTTGGTAGAGAAACACTGAGCTAAGATGGGAAGTAACCCCATTAAAAATCTACAGTGTTCTGCGTATTTATTTTTCTTCTTCTATAGTGAGCAATGACGACTCGTAAATCAAAAAATCAGGGTAAATAAATACCACAGAGGTTATTTTATACACAATATATACTCCTTATGCTGTCTATGTATACACACAAACATTTCTATTACTCAAATTTATAACGTGTGTAATACATGCATTCATGCTTTAAGAATCTGCATACGTTTACTTAAGATAGAAAAAAATGTATTATTGTCCCAAGTCTCGGAAGACCCTGGCCCAAGTAAAATGACGACCACCTCAAATGCATTTTTGTATCATGGGATGAAAGTAATGTGTATTCTTAAAAGCTTCAGACCTGTGGTGTGTGTGTGTATATCTGTCTATTATATAATACATATATAATATATATAAATATATAATATATATAGTATATATATTTTTATATATAGATAGATTTAAAATGTCCAGTTATGTAGACTTTATGGTCTAACCATGAATATCCTATCTGGGTGGGGTTATATATATATATATGTATATATATGTACTGGTATTATATATTTAGTGTATATATATATTTAGTATATATATAATACCAGTACATATATATACATATATATGTATATATGTGTATATATAGTATATATGTGTGTATATATAGTATATATATACTATATATATTGTATATATGTAGTGTATATATATGAACTGGGTCAACTTGGGCCTTGAACTTGAGCAAAAGCATGTACAAATGTCAAAAACAACATCCACAAGTCTATACCCAAAAGATTGCCAGACCTATGTCACCTTGATGAAGGATGATGGAAGAGGGGCAGGCTAAAAGGGGAAGTGGAATTTGGAGAACTGAAGTTGTCATTAAAAGGGGCTGGGTTACCCAGAAATGGGGATTTTCCCAGTAGACTTGGGTACCTACAAAGCCCAAACACTTCTGTGTTTCAGGGAACTTCCTTTTGATAATTTTTAATAATTTGATATCTGATCATTGAATAATTTGACAACCTGGTAAAATGGCATTCTAAGCCATTTCAGGAGCCATATACAAACATCAGCCCTCTTTATTTGCCACTTTTGTCAACAATAAATCTCCTGCTTTATTCATGAGACTAGAGTTGAAACAACTTTTGCCCATTTCTCAAAAAATTAAGTCCACCCTTAAAGGATACACATTTGCCACTGGTGAGCTAATGCCAAAGAGCGAACCAAAAATCAAAAGCAATGCACAAGAAGAAAATTATAAAAAGCATCCCAGTAATTGTAGCGTCATTAGGCACCATCTGTAAGGGATACACATTACTGAGGATGGCAAACACACCATCCAGGTAGCAGCCTCTCAAGACCAGGCACTGCCTTTTATCCATCTTTAAAGCCCAATACCCAATTCTGTGTCTAGCAGACAGAAGATACTCCATGAATATATGTTGATGATTGTATAAACTGTTCTGGGAGGCATCTGTAATAGCAGCATGGACATGACTTTGAACCCAAGTCAATGGGCAGCAAATCCAGCAAGGCCACTGTCCTGTCTAAAACTCTCCTGTGGCTGCCCACTCCACTTAGAAATTCCATTTCTTTTTCAAACCTTGGGCTGAAAGACTGCAAAACCTCTCCATCCACATCAGATTTCAATCTCAACCATGTCATTACACTTCATATTCTACCTTTGTATTTTTCAGTTGTGCTACGCCAGCATTCCCCCCGCCTGGACCTCCCACTCTCCAGTATCATGCGGCTGGCCCTGGCAACTCGGCCTTCAGATTCCTTAAAGACTTTCCTGAAATTAGGCTGCTCTCATCGCCAGCCCTTCTCTATCACTTTACCTGGTATAATGGGCCATACCGCACTTCTCTCCTGCATATTGCTCTCTCATTCATTCATTGACTACATGGCTACACTAGAACAAAGACACTTCATCTCCCTTCATTGCTGTTTCCCCAACAGTTAGTACATAGTAAATGCACAATAAATCCCTGTGGAATAAATGAACAAATGGATGAATAAACTAAAATGCCCAGAGATGACTCTTTTTTTTTTTTTTTTTTTTTTTGAGACGGAGTCTCGCTCTGTTGCCCAGGCTGGAGTGCAGTGGCACGATCTCGGCTCACTGCAAGCTTCACCTCCCGGGTTCACACCATTCTCCTGCCTCAGCCTCCCGAGTAGCTGGGACTACAGGTGCCCGCCACCACGCCCGGCTAATTTTTTTTTTTTTTTTTTTTGTATTTTTAGTAGAGACGGGGTTTCACCATGTTAGCCATGATGGTCTCGATCTCCTGACCTCATGATCCACCCGTCTCAGCCTCCCAAAGTGCTGGGATTACAGGCGTGACCCACCGCCCCCGGCCGAGATGACACTTAATATTTGCTGTATTTAAGAAAAGCCCACTGTTGCCAGTTGCTGATACTGAGGGGACAGGTCAGCTCAAACAGGCCCACTGAGACAGCTGCTGGAGAGAGAAAACTCATGAAACAGAGCCCTTGCCTTTGAAGGTTTCACTGTCTCACACGATGGTCCTCAAGCTCTCTGTGGCCAGGCCTTTGCACTTCATAAATATCACCATCCCAGGAAACACCATCAGTGGTATACACGGATTCCAACTTGGAGGCTATACTCTGAAGGACGGTCCACACCCTAGGTGGAAAAGGTAGGGTCTGGGCAACACTGATCTACTTCCTGTCTTTCCCGCCTCACCTCTAGTTCATGTCCAGGTGTGTGCAAGTCCTGCCTTCATGTATTTCACACTCCTCTCAAAAGTGCCATCCTGTGTCTTTCCTAGAGGCCAAGAAGGCCCTGACATTCGGTGCCAGATACAAGAACATGAAAAATAAAATCACAGGGTCTGAGTGGGGCTCTCAGCCCTGCTGCTGGCTGCCCAGACTTGGGAAAGTGACCTGTCTCCCCATAGGACGGTGAGGACAACAGTACCTTAGGCAAGGACTTGGAGAATTAAGTCAGATGAGGATTACGGAAACACTGAACACAGAACTTGGCACATTAAAAAGCTCTATAGCCGGGCATGGTGGCACACACCTGTAATCCCAGCACTTTGGGAGGCAGAGGCAGGTAGATTGCTTGAGCTCAGGAGTTCCAGACCAGCCTGGCCAACGTGGTAAAAACAGGTCTCTATTAAAAAAAAAAAAATTAGCCAGGCATGGTGACATGTGCCTGTAGTCCCAGTTACTCAGGAAGCTGAGGCAGGAGAACTGCTTCAACCCAGGAGGCGGAGGTTGCAGTGAGCCGAGATCATGCCACTGTACTCCAGCTTTGGAGACAGACTGAGACCCTGTCTCATAAATAAATAAATAAATAAATAAATAAACAAAGCTCTATAGCTGGGCACAGTGGTAGATACCTGTAATCCCAGCACTTTGAGAGGCCAAGCAAGGCGGATCACTTGAACTCAGGAGTTTGAGACCAGCCTGGGCAACATGGCGAAACGCCATCACTATTTTAAAAAAAAAAAAAAAAAAAAAAGTTAAAAAAATACAAAGCTCTCTAAGTGTATGTTTAGCACCTCCATAATTTACATAACCATGGAAAACACACACTCAAAGAAGAAGGATGTCTGTTAACGCGTAATCCTTCCACCTGTATCAAACTGGCATAATTAAAAATGAAGCTCTATTGGAGAATGAGGGTAAAAAGTGGCTTATATTATCTGGGTCACTTTTAGGTCAATTTGAAAGACTATTAAAAGTTAAAAGTTTTCTCTTCCGCTCTGCTCCCCTCTCCAAAAATCCATATGTATGTTCCTCTTGATGGAAATGTGATATATCAACATGTTTTAAAATCTAAGAATTGGAATGATTGATGAGAAGGAATTATTGAGAAGCTATTTTGAAGTTCCTGTAGTTTAAACCTATATTTCCACTTAATTTTCCAGGACCAGGTTTAGTACATTTTTACCAAACAATATATGACCATATTCCAAAATCCAAATGGATTACGAATGGATTAATATGCTTTAAAAAGCATCTTTACAAGATTTAACCATGAAAAACTCCTTGTTTCTCTTGGCTTCTGTTTAGCATGCGACACCCTGTAACACTTCAAGTTAAAGAGTTACAGAAGCCTGGAATTTTATATGAGCCTGACAGTGATGGATTAAAACCATACTCTAGACATACTTCAAACAGTAGCACTGACTTTTTTTTTTTTTTAACTTAACTCATAGTTGATCCACTGGAGCCATTTTCTGGAAACTGTGATTGCTGAGCTGTTGTCAGAAATCTCTCCTTACCTAGGGTAAGTTGGTTTCCAAACCAAGAGGAAAAAGTACATTAATACATGTTCCAAAACCATTCCAGCCTGTGAACCTTGCCCAAGGTGTACCAGCCAGAAATCTGAGACGTCCTGGAATTCTGAAATTCTTACCAGAAAGCAAGTTAATATTCACCACTGGCATGGGTTTGAATAGGTTGCCTCAACTGCTTGCTAGCAAGCATTTACATATCTATTTAGTCACTGAGTAGCTAAGCCTACAGAGAAAAGAGCTCTGGAGAGCAAGAAATCTTACCCATCCCGCGGAGATCACGCAAAGCTTGGGTTGGTTTTGGGGTCTTCAAAAGGTTCAGAGTCATTCCGGATAAGTCCAGAGAAAACTCGCTTGGGATGGACCACTTGGGATGCAACCATCTTAAGCCCTGTCCAAGGGTTGAAGGCCCACGTTAAAGGTACAGAGGGCATACGTAGCAAATACCAAAAGTATTAAACTCGCTGCCTTTGCCTATTAGATCTTCTCATCTTGCCTTCTCTACTTCTGTCCATGGACCACTATTCTCCGGTTCTGAGACCAAAAGTCATCATTACCCCCTTCTCTTTCCTTTCCGTCACAACCAATCACTTTCCCTCCCAACTTATGGCCAGTCTCCACTCTCCTTTCATTCCTACTCCCCAAACCCACTGTGTCGGCAGAACCTCAGCATCTAGCAACTACAATCCCATCACGCTCTCCTAGCTTGTTTCTTGGACCCTAGCTGCTTCTCTTTCTTTCTTCCTTCTCTCCCTCCCTCCCTCCCTCCCTCCCTTCCTTCCTTTCTTTCTTTCTTTTCTCTCTCTCTCTCTCTCTTTCTTTCTTTCTTTTTTTTTTTTGAGACACGGTCTCACTCTGGCCCAGGCTGAAGTGCAGTGGTGCAGTGGTGTGATGTGAGCTCACTGCAGCCTCTACCACTTGAGCTGAAGTGATCCTCCCACCTCAGCCTCCCAAGTAACTGGGGTACAGGCAGGTACCATAACACCCAGCTAATGTTTGTATTCTTTGTAGAGATGAGGTTTCACCATGTTGCTCAGGCTGGTCTCAAACTCCTGGGCTCAAGCGATCCACCTGCCTTGGCCTCCCAAAGTGCTAGGATTATAGATGTGAGCCACTGAGTCCAGCCAGCTTCTTCCTTCTTAACATCTGCTCTCTATATACATGCATTTAAATCTCTCAGGAATACACTTGTTATCATGTCATTGTTCTATTAAATCTGCTGTGGCCCCAATGTCAAATAAATAGAGTTTAGATGCTGGGTTCTAGCACTGAAGATCCTGAAGATCCTCCACAAAGACCCCACATTAGCAAGATCTGCATGGTGGTGGGTTGCGGGGGAAGAGGGTAGGGTAAAAACAGATGCTACTTCCCAGTCATGTTCTGTATACGTTTCAAAGTTTGACAAGTTATGTTTCTTTCTTTTCTTTCTTTCTTTTTTTTTTTTTTTTTATATGGGGTGTCACACTGTTGCGCAGGCTGCAGTCCAGTGGCGTGATCACAGTTCACTGCAGCCTTGACCTCCCCAGCTCAAGTGATCCTCCTGCTTTAGCCTTCCAAGCAGCTAGGACTACAGGTATGCACCACCACACCCGGTTAAGTTTCTTTAAATTTTTTTTGAGAGATGGTGCCTCTATCTGTTGCCTAGGCTACCCCAAACTTCTAGTCTCAAGTAATTCTCCCGCCTTGGCCTCCCGAAGCACTGGGATTACAGGTGTAAGCCACCTCACCCAGCTGCAGTTATGTTTTGATACTGTTTGCTGTGTCCCCACCCAAATCTCATCTTGAATTGTAACTTGTAACTCCTACAATTCCCACATGTCGTGGGAGGAAGCTGGTGGGAGGTAATTGAATTGTGGGTGCAGGACTTTCCCATGCGGTTCTCGTGATAGTGAGTAAGTCTCAAGAGATCAGATGGTTTTAAAAAACAGTAGTTTCCCTACACAAGCTCTCTTCTCTCCTCTGCCCCTATAATTGTGAGGCCTCCACAGCCACATGGAACTGTAAGTCCAATAAACTTCTTTATTTTATAAATTGCCCAGTCTTGGGTATGTCTTATGCAGCAGTATGAAAATGGGCTAATACATGTCTTAAAGGAGGAGTTCACACTGGCTCCTCTGACGTATCCTAACCTAAGCTATTCCACCATCTTGGTCTTCAGAACTGTTATGTCAACATCTCAACTTTTTTTTGTTTCTTGAGACAGAGTCTCCCTCTGTTGCCCAGGCGGGAGTACAGTGGCACAATCTTGGCTCACTGCAACCTCAGCCTCCTGGGTTTGAGCGATTCTCCTGCCTCAGCCTCCTGAGTAGCTGGGACTACAGGAAGATGCCACCATGCCCAGCTAATTTTTGTATTTTTAGTAGACACTGGGTTGTGCCAAGTTGGTCAGGCTGGTCTCGAACTCCTGACCTTAGGTGACCCACCTGCCTTGGCCTCCCAAAGTGCTGTGATTACAGGCGTGAGCCACCGTGCCTGGCCAACATCTCACCTTTTAAAAAAGTGTTCGAGGAGTCTCCTGTGGGAGATGGTGCCCAGGGGTAGCAACTGATGCTTTCGATTTGCAAACCTTGCTCCCCCAGTCCAGCCTTCTGTCTCATAGAAACTCTTATCTGAGAGTCTGGGTGAGTCTCATTCCCAAGGTATGGACAGGACATGGTCTACTGATTCGACCAGAGGGCAGGCAGCAAGATTCAACCTGGACGATGTCCTCCTGCTAAGAGACTTTATGGGACTTATATCTGTCCTCCAGACAAGGGGGCTGGGCCAGATGACCTCCAAATGCCTCCTTGCTCCTCACCTTGTCTGTTTGTTCTCCAGGAGGGGCTTGGGACCAGCCTGAGTCATCTCTCTTCTGGGAAGGTCCCTCCCTACCACTTCCCAGGCCCTGAGCAATGGGCCAGCTCTCTGTGATGTGGATATAGTCTGTTTTAACTCCACCGGGTCCTCCCATGGGGGGAGTTCGCCCCAGAGGCCACAGCTGCAGGCTTCTCTTTCAGGGAGGTCAGCAATTCCAGCGCTTGGTCAGCACCTCTTGAAAACGGTGCCAGGAACATTTCGAGGACAGCATTTTCCTTGGCAGGTGTGCCTGCCGGCAGGGCCCACTTCAACGTTTGCAAGAGCAGGAAAACGACATCTGGGATCTATCTGTGGCTGTCGGTGTACACATTTTGAGGGGCAAAGTGAAAAAGAACTGTCTGACGCAGCATGTTCTTATCCAGGCATAGGCTGTCTATACAAAGAAAAACACCAGGGTGGAAAAATGGCCTGAGGGGCACCTGGAATTGTCTCAAGGGCTGCCTTAGGTCACCGCCTGGTCAGTATAAGAAGCACCTCTCTGCTTGCGGACAGGACCAGACACCTTCATCCCTTCTGAAGAATTTAATACAATACTTTATGAGCAGCTTAGATAAAGGGCTACCCCTCTATGTTCGAAGGACTGGGAGTCAAGCCCTTCAGACACACCAGCAATTCAAGTGGTGTATTAGTCTGTTCTCACGCTGCTAATACAGACATACTTGAGACTGGGTTATTTATAAAGGGAAGAGGTTTCATTGACTCACAGTTCCACATGGCTGGGGAGGTCTCACAATCATGGCAGAAGGCCATTGAGGAGCAAAGTCATGTCTTACATGGTGGGAGGCAAGAGAGCTTGTGCAGGGGAACTGCTCTTTATAAAACCATCAGATCTCATGAGACTTATTCACTGTCACAAGAACAGCATGGGAAAGACCCATCCCCATGATCCAATTACCTCCGACCATTCAAATCCCTCCCATGAGACGTGGGGATTACGGGTGCTACCATTCAAGATGAGACTTGGGTGGGGACACAGCTAAACCGTATCAAGTGGGTACTGCCAACGTGCAATTGCCTTCAACCTTCTGCCCAAGTGTCTTGTCCTCTGTGAACAGTTGGAAAAAACTAAACACTTGTCCCTCTGTATTCCAGGCAGACCTGTAGATGACCCCATGGCTGCAAATTCTGCACTATGTTATACCTAATTACTTTTATATGTGCCTCCTCTATTAGACTATAGGTTTCTCAAGGTCAAGGATCCTGTACTCATTGCCTTGGTATCCTCACCTCTGTCCTCCAAGCAGATGCCTAGCAATCCTTGTTGAGCTGAACTGGCTCAGCCCAGCAAAATATGCTGACTATACAGAGTTGTATATTTCATTTCCAGCTCAAACTTTTATGTGCTGAGGACTTCCCTTTTTCCGTCCATCATTCTTCCATCCTGTTCATTTCCTTAGCAGGGTAGGTGTCCTCTCAGCCTTTCAGTCTCCGAAGAGAAGAAGACCTTCCCCATCTACCATTGACACTGGGAGTTTCTCTTACTGTTCCTAGAGCATGTTGACCTGGGTTTCCATTATCCCTCCCCACGCAGCATCTCCAGGGTCTTGTCAGTTTTCCACTATTCCTGAGTGTGGTAACTGTCTGTGGATGTGCATATAGCTCTGTTTTCGTAAGCTCCTAAGGACAATGATAGGACCCTTTATTTTGTTTACACTAAAATCTATTAAATTTTTTTTTGTGTGTGTGGGGGGGGGACGGAGTGTTGCTGTGTTGCCCAGGCTGGAGTGCAGTGGCCGGATCTCAGCTCTCTGCAAGCTGTGCCTCCCGGGTTTATGCCATTCTCCTGCCTCAGCCTCCCGAGTAGCTGGGACTACAGGCACCCGCCACCACACCCGGATAGTTTTTTGTATTTTTTTAGTACAGACGGGGTTTCACCGTGTTAGCCAGGATGGTCTCCATCTCCTGACCTCGTGATCCGCCCATCTTGGCCTCTCAAAGTGCTGGGATTACAGGCTTGAGCCACCGCGCCTGGCCAAATCTATTAAATTCTTATTTACCATATGCTCATCACTATGTAAAACATTTCATGTGCATTTCTCATGTGATACTCACATCAAGTGTAGGAGACACATGTTGCTATCCCCATTTTATGGATGAGGAAACTGAGGCTGCTAGTGACATGTGCAGGTTCATAAGGGTACTAGTTAGTGATAGGGCCTGGGAATGAACCCAGAACTAATTGAGCACAAAGCCCGTGCTACATTTAACTGCCATTCCGCTTGTCTTTGTCACCTCAGTGCCTTGCACAGCGACTGACCTGTGAACAGTGGGTACTCAGCAAATATGTGGGGTGGAAGCATCACAGGTGCCATGGAACCTTGCTAAGACTTTTCAGTCAGTTCTTCTCCTTCACTTTACTCATTTTTCCATTCTGCTCTTTGTCCTTGATAAATCTACTCAATAGGATTAACTGCAATTAATAGGAAACCCAAACAGTGATGCCTTCAAACTGAGTGAAGTTTGTTTAAAAAAAAAAAAAAAAAAAAGTCCTGGTTGGGTGCAGTGGTTCATGCCTGTGATCTCAGCACTTTGGGAGGCTGAGGCCAGCAGATCACTTGAGGCTAGGAGTTCAAGACTAGCCTAGGTGACATGGTGAAATCCTGTCTCTACCAAAAAAAAAAAGAAAATACAAAAAAAATAAAAAAATTAGCTGGGTGTGGTGGTGCACACCGGTAGTCTCAGCTACTCAGGAGGCTAAGGTGTGAGGATCGCCTGAGCCCAGGAGGTCGAGGCTACAGTGAGCCATGATTGTGCCACTGCACTCCAGTCTGGCTGCAGAGGAGACGCTGTCTGGAAAAGAAAGAAAGAAAGAAAGAAGGAGGGAGGGAGGGAGGGAGGGAGGGAGGGAGGGAAGGAAGGAAGGAAGGAAGGAAGGAAGGAAGGAAGGAAGGAAGGAAGGAAGGAAGGAAGGAGAGAAAAGAAAAGAAAAGAAAAGAAAAGAAAAGAAAAGAAAGAAAAGAAAAGAGTCCTGAAATAATCCACCCCAAACTCTGGGGCATAGTGTAATTTTCAGGACCCAGGTTCCTCCCGTCTCCATTCACAATATTGTTTCTCTGCCAGACCCCACATCCCAGACAGCAGGAAGGGAAAGAGGAAAGTGAAGAAGGCGAGAAGCCATGCTTCCTCGAAGGACACGCCCCAGAAGTCCATGTGGGACTTCCCTGCCACCCCATTGGCTACAACTGGGTCACATGGTCACAGGGTCACTGAGAGCTAGCTGCAAGGGCAGTTAGGACAGGGAATGTTTATCCTAAACCACCATGTACCTCTTAGAAAAAATTCTCTTTCTAAGAAAGAAGGATGGGCTAGATACTGGGTAAAAAGGCAAGGGTCCGTGCACAATCGCATTTCCTGAGCCTGAAACCCAGTCTTTCTTGGGTTTATGGCATTGCCCCGGGTCAGATTCTGGTCATCTTGGACTGACCCTCTGCAACCTCATCTTTCCATTTTCTTTTCAAAGCTGCCTTCCTAAATGCTCTTCCTGAGCTCTTTGTTGAGCTGGCTGCAGCATGCAGTCCACGCAGGTCTTTAGTCCCCATCCCAACCCCAGAAATAGAAGCAGGGCCTGGCAATCTTATCCTGCCCTCCTTCTCCACCAGACTCAATAAATATTTGGGGAGGAGAATGACTGAAGGTATGGCCATCTCACTCGGATCCCAGATCCCACTCGCATACGGTGCCAGTATTTTTTTTTCCTCTCCTTAGCGTTGGAAATACATTTTTAAGCAGTGTTATATAGCAGTTCCTCTTCAAAATCCTTCTTTCCTATTCTTTAGTAATGTCTTTATAAATCACTGTTATAAAAATAAGGCAAGCAGAAGGAAAAATATGCAGTACCTAGAAACTGAAAATTCAAGTATTTGCTTTTTATTGGACACTTGAGGCTCTTAAAAAAAGAGAACTGCTGGAAAACTTAAATACAAAAAAATCACTGTGTGATAACATAAAAGCCCAACAGAACTGAAGAGTTTACGAAAATAATTTGAATATTTACACTTCAATTTATGATCTGAAAATCACCCCCAAACCATGTTCTTATTCTTAAATGGATTTCTTGAGAGAGAGTTAAATACATTTTGATTATTTTGACATGATGTCTGCATGGATGTTCTGTGCAATGATTTGAAGGCAAAAAGGAAATCCTTTAAAAATCTAATGAAAGTATATGTGAACGTATATTATATATACAGAAATGTACATTTATATGCATGTATATATGTAAAGTTTAACAAACATCTCAATTTAAAGGGGTACTTCTGGTTGTTGTTATTGTTACGGGAAAATACTGTAAATTTAACATAAATGAAGCCTAGAGCCAAAACACATTATAATTCTCTTGACAGAGAAGCTTGGGTTCAAGTTCATATCTTTTTATTTTCTAAAACTGAGGCTTGCATGATCACTGAAACTGTGTTTTATACACATTACAGAAACACAGCAATGCAGATCCATAAAAGTGTTGATGAAAGAGAGCCAAATATACCAAGTGATCACATTTTCTTTCTTATATTTTTTTTCTAGTAAGTCAAAGAAACCCCTTCTCAGAATTTCTTACATTTCATCTATTTAGGAAGTGTATTTACAACTATTTTAACAGGCCCCCAAAGCATCGAGTATCTGTAACGAAAAATCAGTATTTACTTCAGAAGGGGAAAAGATATTCGCAACAAGAAAAGTGGTAGGGAAAGCATAGTTCCCAACACTTTATTATTAAACTCATGGGTTTAATGAAAAGCAAACATGGAGAATACATTATGTAAATACATACGGACAAAAGGCTTTTGAAGTCCAGGCGACCACAGTATCCAGGATCTGGGAGTATGATTTTTTTTGTTTGTTTGTTTCTGCATTCTAGCAAGACTTCATATAACACTCACACACACATACACACACACAAAACCCTGAGATTGTTTATTCAGTTTTAAGCACAAATCTCTGCAAACTTAAGCAGAAGGGATGGCTAGGAATATGTAAGCGTCTGGGCAAAAGAATAATTCATTGAACTTCAGTTAGAAACAAAAATAAACAGTAAGAGAAATCCCTACTTAATCTGCCTTCCAAAGAAAGACATTTATTCAAGGATACACAGGCAAATTCCCCCACGCTGGAGCACTGAAACGACACTAAAAATCAGAAACAAAAGATACAAGCCCAGGCACCAAGTAAGCTCAATAAATAATTGCTTGATTAAGTCTGATAATTATGTCTTAATTACCTTCCTTCTCTCCAATTTAGATTTAAAGGAAAACACAACTGCAAATAGTTATGCGAACTACATAGGGTTGTAGGGCTAGTATCTATGCAACTTCAGAAGTCATGACTAACATCCATTTATCAAACATCTATTGAGTGCCTACCTGCAGGCTGGCTCTGGGCTCCGTGCTGAGGCAGGGGGATGAAAAGAGAACTTCTACCTCAAGAGAATTTACAAACAGACACGTAGACAGACACGTGGTAATAACAGAACAGTTATTAATGGTCTGCTATGTGCCAAACGTTGGGATGTGTTATCCCAGATAATCCCTGAAGCAACCCACTCAGTGTATCTTATGATTATTATCTCTGTTTTACACAAAAACTCAAGGAAATTAAATGATTTGCCCAAGGTCACCAGGATCAACAGTCAACCAAGAGCAGGCTCTGCTGGAGGCTGCTGTCATGCTCTTTCCCGGAAGATCAGACTCAATGGATAAGTAACAAGCAGCCAGGCATTGAAAATCCTGCTCACGAGTACCACATACCTCATTCCCTCCTCAAAACAAGGCCCATTTTACACAGGAGAAAACTTAGGCTGGGAAAGCATCACAGTGAGTTTCTCGAGGTCAAGAATGACGCCCGGGCAGGGCATGGTGGCTCACACCTATAAATCCAGCAATTTGGGAGGCCGAGGTGGGTGGATGGCTTGAGCTCTAGAGTTCAAAACCAGCCTGGGAAACATGCCAAAACCCCATCTCTACAAAAAACACAACAATTAACCAGGTGTCACTGCCGGTGCCTGTGCTCCCAGCTACTTAGGAGGCTGAGGCAGGAGGATCACTTGAGCCCAGGAAGTAGAGGCTACAGTGAGCCTTCATCGCGCCAGTGTACTCCAGCCTGGGTGACAGAGTGAGACCCTGTCTCAGAAAACAAAAACAAAAATAAAACCACAAAGTGGCACTCAGCTCTCGATACCCAGACCCAAGGTCTTTCCAGAAACGTAGAAAGACTTATCTCCATCAAGTCTTTCAAAAGCAAACAACTTTCTCAACACCTTAACAACTAATAAAGGCCATACCAGTGTATGCTGTCCGAAGATGAGCCGTTGTTGAATGAATGAACTGACAAACCACTCCCGCATCACAGACCAACAGCAAGGAAGTATATGTCTGCTTTCTGCAAAATGACTGAAAACAAGTTTCTAAATGGCCACGACTTTGCTGTGCTGCTCCTCCTCAAAGACAAGGGTTGAGAAGCCATAGACACAAACTCAGAATTTCAGTAACCAAGAGAAATTATAGACAGTTACATTCAAATTGCATGGGCCAGGCTTTCTTTTCTTTTCTTTTCTTATCTTTTCTCCTTCCTTCCTTCCTTCCTTCCTTCCTTCCTTCCTTCCTTCCTTCCTTCCTTCCTTCCTTCCTTCCTTCCTTCCTTCCTTCCTTCCAGGCTTTCTTTTCCTTCCTTCCTTCCTTCCTTCCTTCCTTCCTTCCTTCCTTCCTTCCTTCCTTCCTTCCCTCCCTCCCTCCCTCCCTCCCTCCCTCCCTCCCTCCCTCCCTCCCTCCCTCCCTCCCTCCTTCCTTCCTTCCTTCCTTCCTTTCTTTTTTGAGATAGGGTCTCACTGTCACCCAGGCTAAAATGCAATGGCATGATCATGGCTCACTGCAATCTCCACCTCCTGGGCTCGGGAGATCCTCCCACTTTAGCCTCCCAGGCAGCTGAAATCACAAGTGGACACCACCATGCCTGGCTAAATTTGTAAATTTTTGAGAGATGAGGTTTTGCCATGTTACCCAGGCTGGTCTCGAACTCCTAGGCTCAAATGATCCACCCATTTTGGGTCCATCCACTCCCAAAGTGCTGTTTTTCCTTAGGGTTCTGCAATTGGCTATAAACCTCTATCAAGAGCAGTAGTTTCTCCTTACCTGTCCTCTCTGTCTCCATAATTGATCATAGACTCTACAATTTACAGATAGCTCTACCCACATCCTTTCCCTTCTCCCTGCCCTCCTGGTTCACGTTCTTTCTGCCCCATCGCCTTCGTGGTCTGAAACAGTCCCACATTTTACCTTCACTCTGAAGGTAGGCAAGGGTGTGATCAAATGAAAAACCAAGAAATGACCAAACC
The DNA here is from genome assembly GCF_024542745.1 of Macaca thibetana thibetana. Classification (NCBI taxonomy): domain Eukaryota; kingdom Metazoa; phylum Chordata; class Mammalia; order Primates; family Cercopithecidae; genus Macaca; species Macaca thibetana. The sequence continues at coordinate 21,974,902 of NC_065597.1, read as the reverse complement.
CTGGTAGGCTAGAACTAGGGTTTTAGCCAGGCTCTTTTCCTCTGAGCACAGCTTTCTCATTGGCCAAATCATCGCTCTGCAAGAGCAAACAGCATCTTCACCCTCAGAGAGAAACAAAATATGGCCAAAGATCTGGAAGGTGGAGACTTCTCTTCTCAAATCTTGGCAAAAGATACATGCAAAAACCTGGTTCTCATTGAGGAAAAGAGTTCTTTACAGTTTGATGAAGCAGAAATATATTTTACAATGTGCATCTCCTCCCTGTAATATTATCCCTTCTGTTTTACAGCAATAGCTCCCTAGTGGAAACAAGCAGAAAACAACACACATAAGTGAGTTCCTGGTTAAGATACTGGGAACTTAAAGCAGGACATGTTTGAAATGTGAGGGCATTTTTTAACACCAAGGAAGGTAATTATTCCCTGGGACTTCGTGGACATATTTTGCCTAAGAGTTGTCCTTTCAAACAATAACTGAGAAGGGTGAATCTCACTTTGTTGCCAGTTTAGAACTTTGTGTTTATCATCTGGGCAGTTGAGGGGTTATATTCCTCAATCCCAGTATGCTGCCACCCAGTGGCGGCAATGATCAGCCTTGGTCATGTGGCTTCTACAAGGCTTAGCCAATGAGCACTTTTTGTTTTTGTTTTTGTTTTTAAGTCAGGGTTTTACTTTGTCATGCAGTCTGGAGTGTAGTGGCAAGATCATTGCTCACTGCAGCCTCGACCTCTCCGACTCAACCAATCATCCCACCTCAGCCTCCCCAGTAACTGGGACTATAGGCGCACACAATTATGCCTGGATAACTTTTGCATTTTTTGTAGAGACAGGGTTTTGCCATGTTGCCCAGGCTGGTCTTGAACTCCTGAGCTCAAGTGAGCCTCTTGCCTTGGCCCCCCAAAGTGCTGGAATTACAAGCATGAGCCTCCAGGCCTGGCCAAGTATGTTTATTTCAAAAAATAAACATTGAGAGCACACTGTGTGCTAGAGTCTAACAAAGGATATCTGCATTTTCAGACATATGTTGACACCAACAATTACAACACATTGCAATAGTCTACAAGAGATGTCTATAAGGTATTATAGAAATACTTAAACAGACAACATCATATCGCAAACTCTACAGAATGACCAGATTATAAACTTATGCAAGGTATTAATGGTTACTCTCACACAGAAACCAAGTAATAAATGTTGAATGAATAATCGTGGAGCAAATTAACACTTTCTAAACAGTCAGAAGGCCTCTGATACATGTTTTTTACCAATACTGGCTTTCTTATTTGCCTAACAACAGTGGAAGGATTTTATACATGAGGAAACTGGGCTGAAGAGAGTCTTGCGTAAATTACTCAAATACAACCAATTAGCCTGTAGCAGAGACAAATTTTAAGCGAGATATTTTAACTCTAAAGCTTCGATTCTTTCCATTTTGTCATTAGTCTGACTTTTAAATAAATATTTGTGGATAGACAAGTTCCATTTTTGATGACGACATGATGGCAACAAGCTCCATTTTTCAAACAAACTTTAAAAGCAAACCCACCCCCTAAAAACCTCTCCTAATCTTAAAATCTTATAAAACTTGTCTAACCACATTAGAAAGTTCTTTTCCAAGATGTCTATGAATTCACAGCTTCAAGACCAAGCTTCAGAGACCTCCCAGGTACCCTCCCCAGTCTGCCCAGCCTTCTTTCTCCTTCTCTAACCAGAGCCTTATCTATGGATTAACAGTTCCTAGTGGTCGGGCATGGTGGCTCATGTCTGTAATCCCAGCACTTTGGGAGGCTAACGCGGGCGGATCACAAAGTCAGGAGATGGAGACCATCCTGGCTAACATGGTGAAACCCCATCTCTACTAAAAATACAAAAAAAAAAAAAAAAAAAAAAAAAAAAAAAAAAGCCAGGCGTGGTGGCAGGCTCCTGTAGTCCCAGCTACTTGAGAGGCTGAGGCAGGAGAATGGCATGAACCCGGGAGGCGGAGCTTTCAGTAAGCCGAGATCGCACCACTGCACTCCAGCCTGGGTGACAGAGTGAGACTCCGTCTCAAAAAAAAAAAAGAAAAAAAAAAAAAAACAGTTCCCATCACTCAACCCAGATCACAACTCGTGAAACTCCTGAATCCTTCTGACATTTCCAAAGCAGTTATAAAAACAACTTTTAAGAATAAAGTTCACACGACTAATTTTTTCCAGTAGGAAAAAGCCATATATTATTTGATTCATAGAAGAGTGAAATGTCCCCCCACCCGCCATTTGTAGAAAAAGCTGCTAACACAGTACGAATGGAAAATATATATATGTTATGCATGTAGAATTTTCAAAGCTCTTCTCTGAAAAAGTTGATATTCTGACTCCCATTCCCAAGAACGAACAAAACAAAATATAAACTAGATATTAGGAAACATAGGTTCAAAAAATAGCAGGCTGCACCTGGGACTTATGTAGAAGAAAATGACTGTTCTATTGTTAGAATGATCTGAACTAGAAATAATGATGTTGATAATGATGATATTCTGGTGAAATTAAGCCATGGTGGGCAAGGTAGAAGGAGAGGAAGAAAAAGAAAGATGGCCAGGCACGGTGGCTCAAGTCTGTAATCCCAGCACTTTGGGAGGCCGACTTGGGCAGATCACCTGTGGTCGGGAGTTTGAGACCAGCCTGACCAACATGGAGAAACCCTGTCTCTACAAAATTAGCCTGGCATGGTGGTGCATGCCTGTAATCCTAGATACGTGGGAGGCTGAGGCAGGAGAATCACTTAAACCCAGGAGGCAGAGGTTGCGGTGGGCCAAGATCGCGCCATTGCACTCTAGCCTGGGCGACAAGAGTGAAACTCCATCTCAAGAGAAAAAAAAAAAAAAAAAAAGAAAAGAAAAAGAATTATGTCTCCTGAATATGAAATATTTTTATCTACAGATTTTAGATTTCTAGGCAAATAAAAATTTAATTTTAAGTTCTTATTTTTAGTATGATTAATAAACCCTTATTGAAAATAGGCCATATTACTTAGCAGTGGTGCCCTGGACTGGGACCCTGAAGCTCCAGTTCCTTTAGTTAGTCCTTAGCTTTATGGTTTGAGTCAAACGTGTGAGCCTCAGCTTCCTTCTCTGTAAATAGGAAAGTTGGACTCCTTTCTTATAAAATCCTTTCCAAATTAAAAAGCAATCACTGAGGCTGGCTGTGGTGGCTCACACCTGTAATCCCAGCACTTTGGGAGGCTAAGGTGAACAGATCACCTGAGGTCAGGAGTTCGAGAGCAGCCTGGGCAACATGGCAAAACCCTGTCTCTACTAAAAATACAAAAATTAGCTGGGCATTGTGGCACATACCTGTAATCCTAGTGACTTGGGAGGCTGAGGCACGAGAATCGCTTGAACCTGGGAGGTACAAATTACAGTGAGCCGAGGTCATGCCACTGCACTCCAGCCTGAGTGACAGAGCGAGACTCTGTCTCAAAATAAAATAAAATAAAATAAAATAAAATAAAAATCACTGAAATATATGCAGAATATATTCCTGATAAAAGAATCTTTGTTTGCTTGGGAACGTTTGATCATACTCTGGAGACTCTTAATGTGATTTAGGGTGGGGCCTAACTACACCCATGTAACCTTAGGTTGAAGATGAACCATTCTAAAAAGACCAACAATACTGCTTGGGACATTGTAACACAGTTGTCAGTTGACTTGGAGGCTGAGATCAACTATGTGGGCAATCAAGCAATCACACCTACAAAATGAAGACCCAATAAAAACTCTGAACACAGAGGCTCAGGTGAGTTTCTCTGTCTGACAATATTCCATGCATACTGCCACACATAGAAACCAGAAAAGTACTCTGTCCTGATGTCATGGGTAGAGGGCCATAGAAGCTTCACATCTGGTACTTGTCCTGGACTTTGCCCCATTTGTCTCTTCCCTGATCTGATTTTAACCTGTATCCTTTCCCTGTAATAAACTGTAACTGTAAATACAATAGCTTCTGGTAAGTGCCAGAAGTCCTTCTAGCAAGTATCAAACATGAGGATGGTTTTGGGGACCACCTCAAACTTGCAGAGGGTGTCACAGTAAGGACAATCTTGGGCATCATGCCTTCTAACTTGCAGTTACCCCCTTATTCCTCACAGTAGCCCATGAGAAGTTTAGACACACACTCTACTTACTGTAACAGTTAGCACTCAGAAAGAGTTGCCAGGAACCCTTTCCTCTCTTACCTCCATGACCTGTAAGTCATCCAGAATCCATGTAACCTCCCTGAGCTCCAGTTTCCTCATCAGTGAAATGAGAACGTAAGCTGCTCAGTCTCAATGACAACTTTATTATGAGACTCGATTAAGAGAATGACTGTGAAAGCTCTTTGAAAATGGCAACCTCTTTTTCAATTATAGGATATTAAGAGCTGTTGTTACCATGATTTTGCAGCTTAAATGCTTCAGGATTCCATTTACTCTCCTAATTTTACTGTATTCCTCATGACCAGTGAGTCTACCTTTCCATCAGCAGGTGCTGAAATTATGTCAGCTAGAACTTTCATTAGCAAATGGTTTTAGTCGGTGAAAAGTAATGGCAAAACAAATGCGGCATTTTGACGTAGCTGTATCTATTCTGGCACAGTGCGGTTTCGAGGCTAATGTCTTTTCAAACAGCTCTGTTTTGCCTGCAGACTTGAATACCCTCATTATAGTGTTTGAAAAAAAAAAGTTCCCTTATGTTTTTTTAAAGAGCGCCATTCTTCAAAAAGATGTCAAGAAGCTCTTTTTTTCCCCCTTGCTACAAGGTGTAATGTAGAGATAAGCACAAAATCTGGTTGGAAATGTGACCTATATTGGACTGGCAAAGCTTAATATCAAGCAAACAGCTAGTGTGGGAGCTGGTTTTGTCCTACCTTGCTGCTGGTATTTGCAGAAAAGTACCACATATTATGCGTGGACAGTGAGAGCAGTTTGAAAGTCAATTACAATTTTTAAAAATTGAAATCATTTGCTCATCGAGCTCATCAGAGTTTTGAACAAGTCCCTGGCCTTCCTCACAACAGCCAAACCCAGGTCTTTTGGAAAACATTTTATTTTCATGCTCAGTGTAATAAGAAGAGAAAAGTCGTGTTTTGCAGATGAAATGGTGCTGATAATAAAAAGTAGGTCACACTTTCTCTCTCTGTCTCCATCACTCTTTACTTTCTCTGAAAGACAAAGGAGTGTTTCCAAGACATGAATCAAGCAGGTCAGGCACCTGACCTGGGTGTTCTTTGCACTCTGAGTAAAATTAGGAACATTTTCACTCAAAGCTGACATTTAACAAGGGCAGGGAACTTGGAAACAGTAACTGCTTTCTACGTGACTGATAAGGAGGGCTGGGGTGGGGATGCAGACAGCAGTTCCTCCAGGCATTCGGGATCAGCGAAAATCACAGGTCCAAAGAACCATAGGTGGCTGTGACCTTAGGACTCGGAACAGCAAGACAGAAAACAGGCACAAGGAGGAAAGCATGACATCTGCACCCATGGGAGACAATGTTATTGTGCATTATTATTTATTTCTCCAGCTATGAGGAGATTACACATCCCTACCCCAGAGTGACCAGGTCACTTTGTTTGGCCAGTGAAATGTCAAGTGTCATGTCCTGGAAGAAACTTTAAGAACTTGTCTTTACTCTTTCCCCTGGAGTCCTACAGAGAAGCTGTGCTGTTACTCTGGATCCTGGCGTGGAGAAGACCGAGAGCAAGCAGAGCCAGCTCTTGATGGCCCTACATTGTACACAAGAACTCAGTCTTTGTTTCTGCAAGCTATAGCATGGTGGGGTTGTTTGTTACTGCGGCATACCTAGTCTATGCTGACCCATACAATGACCCTCAGGGCTTCCCTTCCAAAAGTATGAGAAGGAGGCAAACAGTAAATAAGCTTATATGTTTGGCAGTCTATATTTCTAGATCATTTTTTAGCTCAGAAGTGGGTGTTAATATATCCATAATCAACTGTACAGACTGGACTGCAGTTGCTTTGGCACACACTGTGTCTCCAGGATCCCCACATAAGAAAATAAAGCCACTTAGTCAGGTGCGGTAGCTCACGCCTGTAATCCCAGCACTTTGGGAGGCCAAGGCGAGTGCATCACGAGGTCACAAATTTGAGACCAGCTTGGCCATATGGTAAAACCCCCCCTCTCCTAAAAATACAAAGATTAGCCGGGTTTGGTGGTGCGTGCCTGTAATCCCAGCTATTTGGGAGCATGAGGCAGGAGAATCGCTTGATCCCAGGAGGCAGAGGTTGGAGTGAGCTGAAATCGCACTATTGCACTCCAGCCTGGGAGACAGAGCAAGATTCCATTAGAAAAAGAAAAGAAAAGACAAGAAAAGAAAGCCACTTAAGGAGACTGATTGCTGTTAGAAGGTAGTGATGGCCTTCTAAGTGATGATCTACCAGTGGTGGCCCTGTGCTAGACCATGGAGCAAAATGCACAAAGACAATCCTAGACTCAACTGCCTGGATGCAAACTCTAGAATCTACTACTTCCTTCTCCTTGATCCTGGGTGACTTGTCTGACTTCTCTGAGCCTCTGCTTAGCCATCTATAAAAGTAGGCTAAGAGTCAGGGGATGTTTCTGCCATAAAGAATTCTGCTAAGTGATCCTCCTGCCTCAACTTCCCAAAGTGCTAAGATTATAGGCATGAGCCACCACGCCAATTTAAGGGAATTAAATAAATGAATACACATAAGAGAATAGCACAAAGCCTACGCATGTAATAGTTACTCAAAGTATGTTGGTTATTGTGGTCACTGTTCCTTTGGCTGTTTAGTAGGATCTCAAGTGAATTATTAATTTGAATTGGAAATGAGGAACATGAACAGCCCCCCTTGGCGGCGGCTGCTGTGACTGAACTTAATGAAGTTACACACTACGTGACACCATGACTATTTGCACCTGAAAGTTCTTTTTTTCTGCCCTGGGTCCAATCAGAAAGCTCCTCTTCTTACCACAAGTAACCACAATAACAACTCCTCTGTGTTCTTGGAACAGGTAGCTCAGAAAAGACAAGAGAAAGTGCTCAGATTTGGAATGACGGATCATGTGAGACCCCACAAAGGGAAGAGAGAAGCCACTTTAAGTTCTGTAATATAGAGCTTAGACAAGTAACTTGACTCCTCCGAGCATTAATTCTGGAATTTCTGAAATGGGTATAGCGAGAGAAAATTCCTCCAAGGCCCGAGGATAGAATAAGATAATGGACGCAGTGGCAGGGCTTTCAGGATGAAGCTGATTTCAACATCAACGGTTATTATCATTAGTAATAAAACTAAGAATACAAATCCTGCCAGGAATACACAAAATAGTAACAAGCATTCTGCAGCCTGTCTCGGAAAGAAGAAATAGTTTTCTTAACAGCCAGCCTGTCTGTGTAGAGACCTCTGAACACATTCATAACAGAGACAAAAGACGTGGGTCCTGAAGCTGAGAACAACCAAGTGACATTCCAGCACTGCCAAAAAAAAAAGGGATGGAACATGACCTATGTAAGAACCCAGCCTGGGAAGAAGAGAGGTTTCATGGCCACAAATCAACAAGGACTCCTTAGGAAACGGAAGAGAGAAACAGGAAATGTATATAAGATGCCTCTTACAACTATTATATATCCATTTATTTATTTTTGTTATGTTTTATTTTTTTTAAATTTTGATAGGGCTTTCTTTCTTTTATTTTTGAGACAGGGTCTCACTTTGTCACCCAGGCTGGTGCAATCACAGCTCACTGCAGCCTCAACCTCCTGGGCTCAAGTGATCCTCCCACCTTAGCCTCCTATCCTCCCACCTCAGCCTCCTGAGTAGCTGGGACTACAGGCATGCACCATCACGCCTGGCTAATTTTAAAATATTTTGTAGAGATGGGGTCTCACCATGTTGCCCAGTCTGGTTTCAAACTCCTGGCCTCAAGTGATCCTCCTGCCTCAACTTCCCAGAGTGCTAAGATTATAGGTGTGAACTACCACGTCTAGCCTATATAACAATTTCTTAACTATTTTTGTTTAGTTTTAAAAAAAGATCTCACTTAGGATATCAGTATTTCTGATCTATATGTATTCCTTGTCAGTATCATTTTCATTCCATAATATGGGTTTTTCTCAATGATTAAAAAATAGCAGATATTTATTAATACTTCTTATGACATATGGTGGTTGGTTCTGGAGACACTACCAAGAACTGGAGATAGAGTCCCTGCCTGCAAGTAGTCACAGCCATGTAGGAAAGCAAGAGATATTAAATGGCAAGTTACAAGCACGATGAGTGGGAAAGTTCAAGCACACGGGCTGTAGTTCCAAGAGAATGAAAATATGTTTGGTGGTGGGAGTGACAGTGGTTGGGGATTAGGAATAATTTCCGACGGACCATTTTGTTGACTTCGTGAAGTCTTGAATTAAATTCTTTTTAAAAATCAGCCAGCTGTAGGGGTAGGTAGCTACCCAGACTAGATGAACCTTGCTCAGTTCCTACACAAATGCAGGTCAGTGGTTCCCACTGACTAAGGCTGCAATAGGAATTACAATCCTCTAGAGGTATTTAAAGGCTCTTTATTTGAGGGTGGGACATCACAAAACCATCCCACTGTTCTTTTCATAACGATATTCTGACTTGAGTTTGGGGAACCACGCCTCCTGACTCTGTTTGGGAGCTTTGGGAGGTCTGCAGTACCAGCTGTAGGGTACATCGTGTGACCCAAGACTTGCTAGACTTCCAAATCTCCATGGCTAGAAAAATTGGTTCAGAGCGGGCATGTGGTCCAAGCCACGTCAGACAAAATTCCAGGAAAAGAGCAAGTCTGGTCTTCTCCCACCCTACTGAATCTGGAAAGATGTGGTTTAGAACAGTCAACATTTGTCGTGAGACCTAAGGAGTGAGCTTGTCACAAAATGGTGCCAATGCTGAAGAAATAAAACCAAGGGATGAAAAGAGGGAAACCAGGTCCTGAAAGTTTAGCCCCTGGATCAAGCTTTACCTGATCCCCTTACCACATCTATATCTTTCAGTTAATTAAACCTGTTTGAATGAACATTTTTTCTACTTGCTATCAAAAGTGTTTAACAGTGGCAATTTCACACAGCAGAAAATTGAAAACTGTTTGCCTGACCCTGGGTTGTAACAATTGGATAAACTTTCCCAGAATTTATCAGACATTTAGCTTAGAGTTCATCCTAGAACGAGTCACTTTCATTTTGTCTCAAGTCTGAGATATTGTACCTGGGATGGAATTTTACTAACAGGCAGAATGACCATTCGTCTTTGCTCGTCCAGGCCAATCCCAATTTACATCTGTTGTCTTGGTATAATTCTTATTAGTATCTCATTTCACTCTCAAAAGTATTCAAAATCCACTGAATGGTAAATTGTAAGGTCACTCTACTGGTAATTCTTCTTTACAAACTTTTCCTTTTAGAGCAGAATCTCCCCAAATTCTTTCTAGTGATAATTGTGTAATTATACTCAGTGAATAATCTCATCTTGCCAGTCTTCCCATGTTTGACTTTTGGGGGATTAATCATAGCTTTACAGCTGTCAAACGAGGTTCTTGAAAGCATGGTATTATTGTTTTATCTAAAGGAAACCCCTCTGAAACAGGGTCTCCATCCATCATACCCCCTGTAGTAGAAAGGGCTGATTAAAACTTCCTGGCCTGCAAACTTGTTTGTTAACATGATGCTTCCTCCCTGCTGTCAGCATAAGGTCTTCCTCGTGCAACGTGTTTAGGATTCGGCTGAGAGCATTGTTTTATCAAGATGGGACGGTTATCTGCACGGGAGTACACTGTGCTGGGAATCTGGCCACCTCTGTAAACACAATGATAACATCGTATCTGCACGCTCAGAGAAGACAATGGTTCCAAATTCCCTTTTCCTAATTAGAGTTCAAAACAATAGGTGGGAAATCTGAGGCCCCACTATCATTATCTATTGGCCTTCATTTCTGGGCATTGATTGAGCTTGGAGTGTTTTGTGTGTGTGTGAAAAATTGCAAATTAAAATTCAGGCCTCTTCCATTTTTCTTCTTTGAGTGTTCTTCCTGTTATAAAGCTGTAGTGATCAAGATTAAGAATTGGAAGAAGAAGATTTGAGAGTTATAAACACACGTGAATGATACCAAGTTCCTTTTCCAAGGGATTCCAATAAGCAAATGTTTGATCAAGGCAGATGATAGGATGAGAACTGGTGCCATGTTTTTTTTGTTTTTGTTTTTGTTTTAATGGTTTTGGTCAGGGAGAGGAATAGACAAGCACTTTCCCCAAACGGTAAGAAACTGTTTGTCTTCTGAGTCAGTGAGTGATAACACTCTCTGTTATTTTGCTAATAGGAACCAGCAATGTCACAGTGCAATTTTTCATTTTTTTAAATCCTCAAATGCCCAGTCCCCTGATAACATTTGGCGCACTGATCTGCATGCGACATTCATTGTTGGCTCATTGGCCAGCATCATTAGAGGGACAGTCATTACTAGCAATCAAGTCATATTAAGTCAATTTACATTTATGATTGCCCTGTAGAGTAACAATTAAGCTATTTAGATGGAAAAATCTCCCAGGCTCCCGTGAAAGGGGTCTTTCGAATGGCAGACACATAGCATTTACTTCTTATGGAACTGGAGCAGCCAAGATAAATGACAGGTGACCAGATTCTCTGTTTCATGACTGGAATGGTCGTGTAAAGGGAACCCTTTTAATCTGTACAACCCAAATGAATCATGATCTGATTTGGGGTGAGTGGTGGTGGAGTGAATGGGGAGGCATATGAAGAAAACTGCAGAGTAACTTTTAATTACAACAGGAGTCCAAGCTGTCACTTGATCTCCATTTAACCAGCCAAGAGGTCTTTCAACTCCTGCTCAGAGCCCTCTCCTGAACTTCTAGATCAGGCTAAGTGGTCATTTTCTATGTCTTTGGTGTGAACCACTATCTTACTACCTAATACATGACTGTGGAATTAACTGATTCTCTGTCTCTCCACCAGGCCAGACCACAGCCTGCTCACGGGTAGGGCCATCTGGTTTCCCTCTTTCACTCATAGTGCCTAATAGTTCCTGATCCCACACTCTGTACTCAATACATTTCGTTACACAAAGCATCAATTCCCATTCAGTTACTCACATAAGAAATCTTCTGCATTAAAAAGAAAGAAAATTACATGAAACTGGAACCGTCTCGAAGTACAGTGTTCAAGCTGCAATTCCCTCATTCATTCACTCACTCATTCACTCACCTGCAAATATTTCTGAAGCTCGTCCTATATGCCAGGTACTGTTCTAAGTGCTGAAGACATGAGTGGACAGGACAGATGAGGTCCCTGCTCTCTGGCAGCTCATAGTTCACGGGAAGGCAATACAATAACTTAGCAATAAATTGAATGAATGAATGAATGAATGGATAGATAATATCAGATAATGGTAAGTGCTAGACAGAGAAATAAAACAGAGTCATGGGATACAGAAAATGTGAGTAGTGACTTTGAACAGGATAGCCAGGAAGGACTCCTGTGAGGGGATGTCATACTTGCATCAGAATGATATGGTCATACTTCATTTCCAAATGCAGTTGTCAAATCTCAGTTTCATCTCTGATGACCCTCAGATGGACCAATAATATCAGTGAATTTTCTGCTACAATTTCTTGTCCAGAATAGCAGTATGGGCCAGGTGCAGTAGATCATGTCTATAATCCAAGCACTTTGAGAGGCCAAGACAGGAGGATCGCTTGAGGCCAGGAGTTTGAGATCAGCCTGGGCAACATAGCAAGACCCCGTATCTACAAAAAATACAGAAGTTAGCCAGGCATGGTGGTGCACACTTTAGTCCCAGCTATTCAGGAGGCTAAGGTGGGAGGATGGCTTCAGCCCAGGAGCTGGAGGCTGCAGTGAGCTATGATGGCACCGTTGCACCCCAGCCTGGGCAACATAGGAAGACCCTGTCTCTAAAAAGAAAAAGAAAAAAAAAAAAAACTATAGCAGTATGAGCCCAGATATTGGTTGGGGTAATGCTTGCTACTGTGATGCAGTAAAAGATTGCTCCCATAAAGTCCAAAACTAGTTCTGTATTTCTGATCAACAAGTGACTTTGCTCTGGGTGCTGACTCAGGGACCCTGGCTCTATCCAGCTTGTATAATGGCTTCCAAAGTCATCATGCTTGTTCACATCAAGCCTGCAGAGGAAAGAGCAGTGAGGGTTTTGCATGACAGGTTTTTACAGGTCAAGTTGAGAAAGGGCCAACGTCTCATCTGCCAATAGTCCACTGGCCAAGACTCAGGCACCTGGCCATACCTAACATGCAGAGGCTCAAAAATGCAGTCTAACCATGAACCAGGAAGAGGCAAACAACGGGCTTGCTGATGTCTTGGGGACTCTGCTTACGTGAAGCACTAGGTAAACTTGTAAGGAGAATTAAATCAAGCCTGCTCCCTGCCAGTTCAGGGCCTTGGATCTCCTCATATTGCTTCAGGGACAGCAACTGCCATGATCAAAATCAAAATCTATTCTGGCAAGAGGTAGGGTGGAATGTTGGATGTGGGAAGCAAAAGCTAAGGCTGAAATCCAATGGGTTAATTCACTACAGAAAAAAATACTCAGAACTGTTGTGCTCTCAGACAGCTCGAGAGATGGAAGGCTAAATAAGCATCCTTCTGGGATGCCGAGTTCTTTGTGGAGCCCTCAGAATGGACCGTTCGACCTTTTGAGGTTTCTCGTGCTCTGATCTCTTGCTAATGGATAGTGTTTTCCAAGCTGATGGTGTTTTAAAGATACGGCATCTAACCAATGATAATACGTCTGACCTCTTGAGGGAGAACCTTGTACATCTTCCCCTCTCAGCCTCCCTTATTGGCTAATTACATAACTTGACTAGAAGTTGGTTTTAGAGAATCAATTTTACCATTGCCTAATCACAAGTAAAGACCATAAAGTTTTATGAGAGCTGAAGGGACTGCCTTTTACAGAAGGGAACTTAAATGAAAATTAAAGGGGACATTAAATGATAAGAAATGAAATTCTACAAGGTGTTTTCCCCTGACTGCCATGCTAAATTACAGTGCTGGGGATATAACCCTGCTGGTTTTGTCTCCAACAAGGCACTCAGGGAAGAGCGGAGGAGCTGGCTCTTCTTGGTCACCAGCAATGCAACTGACGGATCCCGTGTTAGTGGTTTTGGGTGAAGATGCAGACAAAAACCCCTTGAGCTGCCATCTACTAATTGTGCGACCCTCGGCAAGTTCTGTGACCCTCAGATTTGTCATCACTTCCCAGAGCAGTAAGGATAAAATAAAATAACACACATAACATGCTTAGCATAGTGCCTGGCACACAGTGAGATTTCAATGAATGTATCATGATTACCCGTGTTAATGATGGGACATACTTCAGAACAACTTGGGACTTCGTTCAGTTTCTATAAATAAGAGCTAGTAGTCATTATGTGCCATACAGCAGCAATCTGTAAAGGCATCATCTCCACTTTATACATGAGGAAGTTGAGGCTCAGAGACATTAGAAAACTTGTCCAAAGAAACAAGACTCATTAAGTCCATAACTGGACTCAGAACCTACGTATCTTTGCTCAGGAGACCGATATACTTGACTACTATGCATTTTTCAGGGTAAGGTTCACAGACCAGTCTGCCTGTGGTGTCTGTTCATAATTTCTCTTCCTTTATAACAAGCATCATCCATGAGTCTTGCACATACTAAGCTTGAGAATGATAGATGCTGTGGTGTTTTGTTTAGTTTTTCTTTTTGAGATGGAGTCTTGCTCTGTCACCCAGGCTGGAATGCATCAGCGTGATCTCAGCTCGCTGCAACCTCTGCTTCCCAGGTTCAAGTGATTCTCCTGCCTCAGCCTCCCGAGTAGCTGAGATTACAGGTACACACCACCACACCCGGCTAATTTTTGTATTTTTAGTAGAGATGGGGTTTAACCATGTTGGCCAGACTGATCTCAAACTCCTGACTTCAAGTGATCTGCCTGCCTCAAACTCCCAAAGTGTTGGGATTATAGACGTGAGCCACTGTGCCCAGCCTGGTGTTTCTTACAACATTGCCATTGGGGAGAATTTTCCTAAGAGTCTTATTTCATTAAATTACCAAAAGAATTGTCCATTTCTCTCCTTATATCTCCTCCAACTTCTGTATCTTTCACCATTATCATTTCTAGCACTTTAGTGTCTCCACAAAAGGCAGGATCTAGTCAACCCAGGTCACCAAGAAAAAGAAAAGACTACTTCTCCACACCAATAAAACAGCAGGAGGGTACAGTTTACAAATACGTGATTTATGGTAAAGGTCAACTATGCACTGAAATGGGAACATGTTCCATAGTCAAGCAAGGTAGTTACGACGAAAAAAAGATTTGAATGGAAATCACCAATGTTGCTCTGGAAATATTACATAAAAGATCCTTTTTGATAACTGGAAAGTGGGTGGTGTGGTGCAGGGCCACCGTCTACTCTGACAAGGACCTAGGAAGAAAAGCAGACTCCTGTCTGAGGTCTGCAACCGGGGAGAACAAGAAGGGAGGCCCTGGGGAAAGCCGCACATGGGGATGGAAGACAATAGGCTGTGGGAAACCCATTTTTTAATTTTTTAAATTCATTTTTAATTGACAAATAAAAATTGCACACATATATTGTGCACAACACGTTATTTTGAAATATGTAAACATGATGGAAAGGCTAAATTGAGCTGATCAACACATGCATAACTTTGCATCTGATATGGTTTGGTTGTGTCCCCACCCAAATCTCATCTTGAATTGCAGCTCCCATCATTCCCACATGTCATGAGAGGGACCTGGTGGGAAGTAACTGAATCATGGGAACGGGTCTTTCCCATGTTGTTCCTGTGATAGTGAGTAAGTCCCACGAGATCTGATGGTTTTGTAAAGGGGAGTTCCCCTGCACAAGCTCTCTTGCCTGCCACCATGTAAGACGTGACATTGCTCCTCATTTGCCTTCTGCCATGATTGTGAGACCTTCCCTGCCATGTGGAACTGTGAGTCCATTAAACCTCTTTCCTTTATAAATTACTCAGTCTTCGGTATGTCTTTATCAGCAGTGTGAGAATAGACTAATACAGCATCCTTACTTAAAAAAAAAAAAAAAAAAAAAAAAGATCCTGATACACTCTGCTAACATGAAATGCCACATGGTTCTAATAAGGATGAACAAGGTTCTGCTGCAGTAAGAACAACCCCCACATCATGGTGACTTGATACAGGAAAAGCTTAATTCTTGCTCATACTACAAGTCCAGAAAAGGTTGTCAGGGCCCCTGTTTGTCTCACTCAGGGATGTTGGATGATGGAGGATCCATTTTGTCATGTGAGTCCATGATCATGATGTCAGGAGAAAGCAGTGAATCCACCTGCACTGGCTTGTACATCTCTTCCTTGAAGTGATAGTTCATGCTTCTTTGGCTAAAGCAAGTCACCTATCTACGCCTGACTAAAAAGGGAGAAGAAGTATCATCCCCAGAAGGACAGAAAAGGAATATTTGACAAAGCACCAAGGAACACCACATATATACATGAAAAATGATAACAACAACATAAACATTGACATCTGGGTTTCTTGGGCAATTAAATTAAATGTAACTATACTTTGCAAAATTTGATCTTAAATCAAAATACAGGTGGAACTGCATTATTTTATGTACCAGGGAGGGAAGCTGAAACCCCAGAAATATCATTACAATTAGCTTGACATCTTATTTTGCTAAATGGATGCCTAAGGAATAGGTATGCAATGTACCATTTGCCATGTGGTATTAATTGTTTCCCAGATAGTAACTGGCCCTTTTCTCATACCCTTGTTTTCCTGACCCTCTACATTTGGACTAAGTTGATGCCTGGAACAACCTCCCTCTTCCATTTTAAACAGGATGCATATGGTTTTGCTTAAAGAACAAACTATGTATTCCTGGTAAGAAATATATTAGTGGGATGGACACAGAGGTCAGGGAATGAAAGATTTCTGAAAGGGAAGGTTCATCTAAGAGGAGCATCATTTCCAGAAAGCCTCTGTGCCAAATGGTGGGTTTCACTCATAGGCCAAAGAGAGGCTGAGGGTTAAAACCATCCAGAAGGCACGTGGGACCTAGAGGAGGCCAACCGTGCACACTTTTCAGGACATGAAATACAGCTCCTGTTTTGACACTTGTGTAATAGCGTGGTTGTTCAACCTCCTTGTTTCTGTGGGGTTTATGGTCCATAAAGTTTAATAACAATCTTAACAGCTGACAAGAGAATACATGAGGCTCGAAGGCCACTCTTACCAAAAGGGATCTGGATTCTAAAATTCTTTCCCCTTTGGCATCTCAACATTTACAAGTGCCCATCTCTTAATGTTGACTGTGCAAAATAACCATGTGGCACAAGAAAACATGAATGACTGGCTGTTGGTAAAACAGCCTTTGCAAAAATTATAACGGAGAAAATTATGATGGTGACGGAGATCTGATGTAACTGACTCTGTCTTGCTTCTAACCTCCAAGCTGTCTTGTTCAAAGTTGGTGTGGTTGTAGGCCTAAGTAACTTTGAGAGGAACTGAGTTTACGGTTTCACTTTGAAACAAAAGATAACAGCCCTTTCCCAAAATAAACACCCTTCCTGCCTGGGGACTAGACTGCCCTTGCAGGACTAACAATGTAGCCACAAGATTAGAAATCAGGGTTTAGGAGTCATGCTGCCAGAGGTTGCAAGATTCTGAACCTCCCCAGATTGCTCCAGGGGATAATGTCACTACGGTAAAACCAAAGATCAGTGCTTTAGATATTTTGCAGACCCTGTAATTGATGGATCAGCTGGCACCACCCAGGTCAATAAATTGGCTCATACGGTCTTGTGGCTCCCACCCAGGAACTGACTCAGTGCAAGAGGACAGCTTTGACTCCTTATAATTCCATCTCAAGCCTGACCAATCAATGCTCCCCATTCCCTGACCCCTTCTCACCAAATTATCCTTAAAAATCTCTATCCCTGAGTTTTGGGGGAGACTTATTGGAGTAATAATAAAACTGTGGTCTCCCACACAGCCAGCTCCCCATGACTTAAACTCTTATTTTTTTTTTTTTCCGAGACAGAGTCTCACTCTGTCGCCCAGGTTGGACAGCAGTGGTGCAATCCTGACTCACTGCAGCCTCCACCTCCCAGGTTCAAGCGGTTCTCCTGCCTCAGCCTCCCGACTAGCTGGGGTTACAGGTGCGCACCACTAGGCCTGGTTAATATTAGTATCTTTAGTAGAGATGTGGTTTCACTACGTTGGCCAGGGTGGTCTCGAACTCCTGACCTCAAGTGATCCACCCTCCTTGGCCTCCCAAAGTGCTGGGATGACAGGTGTGAGCCACCGCACCTGGCCCGAACTCTTTCTTTATGGCAATCTCCTGTCTTGATAAATTGGCTTTGCCTAGGCAGCAGGCAAGGAGAACCCATTGGGCAGTTACACTGGCTCTTAAGTTGTGACACTGCCACACACTTGGCCGTAGAATCCTGGTGTAAAACTTTGGGGAAATGAAGATTACAGAGCCTTGTCCTCCTGCAATTTGGGAACTACAAACTGTCATAGGGTTAGTATGCCAGGGCTTGATCCAAATAACGGGACAAATGAGATAAACCCCAAATTCCTTCCCAAGACCTGCAAGGCTGTGCACTGAGCCCTGAGCCCAGCCTCCTCCCTTTTCTCATCTGTTCACTGGGGTCACCATAGCCCCTTGCGGTTGGTGAATTCATCAACCTTTGACATGCCACGGGCTTTGGCACTAGCTGCTCCCTCTTTCTTGGGGGGTTGGGGAGGATTCCTGGTAGTCCTGTCTCCCTGGGACTGGCTGCATTCCATTTCTAGCTCTGTTTAAATGGGATCTCCTCAGAGAAACCCTCCTGGCCCCATCTAAGGTAATACTGCCTTCCTCTAGTAACTTACCCAACTGTCTTTGCTAAACAGCACTTATTAAAACCGCCTTTGCAAAAATCATAACAGTGAGAAAATTATGACCATGAAAGGGATCTGATCTAACCAAGCCCTATCTTGCCTTTAACTTCCAAACTGCTCTTAGTCATTCCTGGGCTTGGTCCAAGCTAACTTTGGGAGATGTTTAATACATAATCGAAATAATAGCCCTTCCCCAAAACTAAAGTGCCTGTGTAAAGCTTGCAAAAGACCACCAAGTTAGGAGGAGGAGAGGAGCCTGAATTCTCGCAAGGTGTGGACGAAAACGATTACCAGCCATTATTCCAGAGGTCACAAGGTGTGCAACTTCCCCGATTACTCCTGCAGATAACATCACTTTGTAGAACCTAAGATTGGCTTCCTGAAATGTCTTTTCACGCTTTCACATTTTTGAGGACTGGTAGTCCCATCCCCATTCTACTGGTCCTGTGCTCCGCCCCCCACCCAGAAGCGGATTCAGGGCACAAGGGTTTTACACACTCCTATAACTGCATCCACAGCCAATCAGCAGTACCCATTCTCTTGTCCACAAAACTATCCTTAAAAAACCCCCATCTCTGAATTTTCAGGAAAGCTGATTTGAGTAACAACAAAGCGCCAGGCTCCCATTTAGCCGGCTCTACCAACATTAAACTCTATCTCTAATGCAATTCCCCTGTCTAGATAAATCGGCTTTATCTGGGCAGCAGGCAAAATGAACCCATTGGGTGGCTGCATTGTCACCACCTGCCAATAGCTTATTTGTGTAATTGTTTCCCTGTTTATTCACAGACACACACACACACACACACACACACACACACACACACACACACAAAAGAATGAGAGCACCATGGGGTTAGGAAGTTTCACATATTGTTCCTAACTGCACCTACTGCTGGTTTAGAGCAAATGAATAAAACACCCTGGGTGATAACGGGTAAGAAGACCTTGTCACATAATTAAAAATCATTTCAAGTTAAAGGAACTTTCAGAGTGTAAACGGGGCGCATCCATAGAGTTGACAGTATAAGGTCCTTCCCACACCACAGCAAATTTCAAACTTTCAGCCAACGGTAACCTTGGTCTCCGCTGAAGCTGACTGCTGTGGTTTTGCTCTCCTGACTTCTCCAGGTTCTCCCTCTTCCCCTGAAAGATGTGTTTTTACGCAGTCCCCTTAGGAAGCCGTGGACTACCTTGCAATCGTGGCCTGATTTTGCAGAGCACAAGTGAAGAGATGGAGACCAAGACAGAAAACTCCGTGCTGACGAAGGGGCTCCTGGGGAGAGCATTTTAGCTGGGCGGAGGGTTGGGGAGGGGCAGTAGTAAGGAGAGGAAATCCTTATCAGGCTATATTTGCATATCAAAGAGCGCTTCCAGCTGGGCGTGCTTTGCCCATAACAAAGTCATCTTATTCAAGGCCAGGAGGCTTTCCTCTCAAGCTGCCTTGGGCCATGCCTCCTACTTCTTCCTTGTGGAGACAAAACAGCATGGTTATCACAAGGCCCAGGGAGATAACTCACCCCACTCGTGGCTCTCTGCTGTCCCAGATTTCCCTAGATGGCTGCGGTTTCCCTGAAGATTTTGGGTTTACAGACGTGCATGGCATTCCCCTCAGACTCCTGAGTTTACTCAAGGTCCCTAACCAAAAAGACAAAATACTGTAGCCTGTATTATTCATTCATTCATTCATCGTCTTTGCATTCATCCCAAAAATACTTATTAAAATATTACTAAGTTCTAAGTTCCTCAGGGTTCTAAGAAGCTGGCTTTAAACTACATCGTATAAACAGGATATTATTCTGTTCACATTTCATCAGCTCATACCTTAAAAGGAAATTCATGGTCCATCCTTTTATTAAGGGAAGGATTCTGGCTGGGCCAGGTGGCTCATGCCTCTAATCCCAGCACTTTGGAAGGGGCCACGGCTGCAGGTTCACTTGTGTCTAGGAGTTTGAGGCCAGCCTGGGCAATACAGTGAGACCCCATCTCTACAGAAAAATCAAAAATTAACTAGGTGTGATGCAACATGCCTATGGTCTCTGCTACAGAGGAGGTTGAGGTGGGAGGATCACTGGTGCCCAGGAGGTTGAGTCTGCAGTGAGCCATGTTTGGGCCACTTGCACTCCAGCCTAGGTGACAGAGTGAAAGCCTGTCCAAAAAGAAAAAAGAATTCTTCCAAGCATCCATCAACAGTCACTTGATTTACATTTCTTTCTTTAAAGCAGAATTTTTCTTAGATTTGCTTGATATTGGAAGTAAATATGTGTGGGCTCAATATACAACCGAAATTAGCAGGCAATTTTCTTCTCCCCCTCCTTCTCTTCCTCCTCCTCTCCTGGGATTGGCCATCAACCTCATGCTCAGGCCAGCAGCTTGGTGTCCAGGGGTATAACCACTCATATAGGGTCAGTTCTAAATCAGAGCCATTGAAGGCCTCATTACACAATATTTTTTAATTGACCTTAAGAATACAGGTCTCAGAGACTCACATTTCTAGCTGAAAGCATGAAGTGGAAGGAATGAAAATATATTTTCTGTAGTTACAATAACACTATAGGATGAGGTACTCTTTCGGGAGGTAGGGCAAGGATGGGAAGACAATTTGGAAAACCAACAGGAGCAGTGAGTGGGAAAAGGAATGTAATACTAATAAAAGAAAGGTGTGTGTGTTTCTTTTAAAGGAGAAAAAATGGTTATTTTCTTTCCTGCACTTAACTGAGAAGCACTCAGTAACATAGAACTAAGCGTTGATAAAAAGAAGTTGCAAAGGTCCCAGATTTTTAGAAAGTACTAAGTGTCATAGATCACAGATAGGGTGACCAGATATCCTGACATACGCCTAGTGTCCCAGCATAATTACCTGCTCCCCATCCTCTCCCAAAAGGCCCTTGAGTGGCTGCTTGGGCCGCATCCACCCTGTGGAGCATACTTTTGTTTTCAATAAATCTCAGCTTTTGTTGCTTCATTCTTTCCTTGCTTTGTTTGTGCATTTTGTCCAATTATTTGTTCAAAACGCCAAGAATCTGGACACGCTCCGCCAGTAACAAAAGGACAGACCCAGGAATGTGGACCCCCGACTCAGCCGGGCCTACCTTGCAGCTTTACAAGACATTGAGAGGAACTCTTCTGTCCTTGCTGTCTTTTCTCTTGTATTTCAGATGCGAAGCTAAAATGAGATGGACGGGGCAAGACCAGGCAGACTAAGGCTGAACCTGAGGACAGGGCAAAGGAAAGCACAACAGATTTGCTGTCATTCTTAGAAGACAGTGGATGGAAAAGTGGATTTCCACTAAGAAAAAAACCTGGCCTTTTTCCCTGAGCGGGAAATGCTGAGCTGCTGTGGTCTTGCCCTCCCTGCAGAGCTGGTCTAGTGGTTTAGCCATGGTAAAAGGGTTGCAGCCAAAGAGAGCAGAAGAGAAAATTGGGAAGCTGGTGTCAGATTTTCTACTCGGGTATATCTTTGGCCCAGTCCCCACAGCAGTCACGGGGGAAGGCCTGGAGAGCCGCAGTCTAACAAGATGCCTGACATTGTGAAATGCCTTAACCCCAGCCTTTCATCCACCTCTTAGCCTTGCCTCTCCCGCCCGCCCGGCGTGGAGCTGCGGGATACAAGGGACTTCGGATGTGAAGAGAAAAAGTCACCGTCCCCTTGTCCTTGAGGTAATTAATCAGCGGTGACTCTTTACCTGGGGAATAATAGGACTCAGAACACTTTTCATCCCTGTAATATCAATTATGCTGCAGAGATGCAGTTCTGAAAAAGATACAAAGGCGTTTGGTGGGGTTTGGTGGCAAAGTAACCAGGCTAAGCTGTTGACACTACAGTACCCAGGATGGTTTCAGACACCATCGGCTCAGCTGCAGGCTGCCCGGTTCTCCCGAAGAGAGATGTTTCCCTTGCTTCCTGCAGAGGTGGATGTAGATGCTGTCATCCAGCTCTGAAATCTGCGGCATTTGGTTATCTCAACTCCCGCCAACCCAATACTTTGTGTTGGTCACTATTTCATCCCCTTCTTCCATTTCCTAAGGCAAATCTGCCGCTTAGAAATACACACATAATGGAGTGGGAATGGGATTGATCAGCCCAAAAGTGAGGTGCGGAGAGACGCTCCTCACTTGCTGTGCACTCAGATTTGTGGGAAATGCCCGTGAGAATTTATGCCATCCCTTCTCCGAACTGGGCAGCGGCAGAGTTGGATTGTACACCACTGTTTAGAACACTGACTATCTGGCTGGGCGCGGTGGCTCACGCCTGTAATCCCAGCACTTTGGGAGACCAAGGCAGGTGGATCGCTTGAGCACAGGAGTTCAAGACCAGCCTGGGCAACATGACAAAGCCCTGTTGCTACAAAAAAATACAGAAACTAGCCCGGCGTGTTGGCCCACGCCTGTGGTCCCAGTTACTCAGGAGGCTGAGGTGGGAGGATGGCTTGAGCCTGGGAGGCAGAAGCTGCAGTGAACCAAGATCCTGCCACTGCACTCAAGCCTCGGCAACAGAGTGAGATCCTGTCTCACAGGAAGAAAAAAAAAAACCCGACTACTAGCTACTTATGAAAAGAAGGAGCAAAACAGAAAATGAAAGAGAAGTTGGGGGGTGGGGGGAGGGAAAAGAACAGGAAAATAAGAGAAAGAATTAAAACCAAAATTCCATCCAAAATATTTCTGTAAAAATATTCTATGATGTGTTGGATATTCTAAAGCTTTCATGATATAGTCTTATTTTTGCAAACACATACTTTGTTATCTTTTGCCCTCCCACAAACCTTTGGATTACTGCCATACTACTGCTTTCAAAGTCTATGGCTTCATTCCTTTATCTCCTTCAGCACCTACTCTCATGGACAGGAAGGGACCCAAACTCTGCATTTTGCCCTGTGAAAATGGACTCTGAATCCCAACTTGAAGGAGAAAGGTAATGAGACAGAGAACGGGAACTTCTAGATGTGTGCAAACTCTGATACAAGGGTTGGGTCCGAAAAGAGAGCAGCGGTCCATTTTGTAGAACATGTTCTTGGAAACTTCAAAATATGAATGCTTACGAAAACTGTGGTACCCTTCCAGAGAGATTAATGAGTGCTCTTCTAGGGAGAAGAAAATTAAAGAAAATATGGGATGAATCTGTATTTTAGCAGTCTCCCACAATATCAACTATCCTTTTTTTTTTTTTTTCTAAAAAAAGCCTCTGATTAAAAGTACAATTTTATTTAATATTCTTCAAATAAAAAAGAGAGGTTATTAAGTTAGCATGATCACTATGAATATTATCGAAAGTGGTACTAGTAGAATTGTTTTTTATGATTCCATTTATTCAAAATGAAAAGTGGCATTTACCAAACATATGATCTGATGAGTAACAGATTTATAAAGCAACCACAGAGGAAAGATAGGCTGGAAAGAAAATCTATCTGATTATGATTTTGTGGTTTGTGTACTGGTTACAAATAACCTGAAGGCCATGAAATATCCAAATTGGAACCTCTGTTTAGAAAACTCTCATGTGAATAGGGACTTTTGTGGGGTTTCTTGAAAATTGTGAGACAGGATCTTCAGTGTTTCATATATCATTTTCCTAACAAAAAGTCTCATTTTTAAGGAAAAATAAAAAAACAAATTACTTGGGCGCCCAGCAGATTACATGCATAGTTTTTAATGATATGAGTGTGCATTCTTGAGTGACAGTTCATTTGGGCTTAAGGCATAGATTTCAGCATGTTCAGTGTATGGAGAAACCAGGTTGGAAACTTTCCCCTTCACTGTCTGAGCTGACACAAAACAGGAGGAGAAAAGACTTTAATCTCATCATAAACAAATGTACAGGTCTGCATGAAGGTTTACACCCTACTCCGGCAAATGACGAACAGTTTGTTACTGACTCCTTCATTTAAAAAAATAGTAATAAAAAAATAAAATAGAGAAGAAGCAGCAATGCTCTCTGCAGAAAAAAAAAAAAAAAAAATATAGTGGGGGAGGGCTTGTATATTGCACATCTCCGTTTTGGTAGCCCAAAGAGAGAATATAAGCTTAAAGTCCTGAATTTAACAAACCTAATTATCAAGGCTTAATTAGTACCAAGGGTACAGCTTCATGGAACACCTGCAGACTTAATTTATGTCCTGACAGAGAGGAACAAGTGTTAATGGGCTGTATTTATGTTAATACCTGAACCTTAGGAGCCAGTGGAACAAAACAGACCACGCGCTGGTTTTCCAAACTACAACACAAATATAAAAGATTTTCATCTTAATGCTACTTTGCACACAATTCTTCAGGGATCACACAGATCTACTTAAACTTTTAAAACTAAAAACTGGAATATGAAAAAGTAGAGCCATTCTGCGTATGTGTAAAAGTCTTACAAGATCAACTCATCAACTAGTCATCATATATTGTATTTAAAATTGACAGTGGCTGATGTGGCCAATGTTCCCATTGTTCAGGATGAGTGTTTCTCAGGACACTGAAATATAAACCCCATTGTTTCCATGGTTGCCGTAGTATTAAAATAATAGCTAACATTTATGGAGAACTCACTGTGTGTCAGTCACTGTATTAAGGTCTTTGTATACATTCCCAGTTACAGATAAAGGAAGCTGACATACAGAGGAAATATAGCAGGCTACGTTTCTAGGCAGTTCAAAGATTTGGGGTTAGGCTTCCAGAACAAATCCTTTTAACCAATGAGTTAAACTCCCTCTAATATGCAGATAGTGAGAATAAGAAAAATATAAAACATATATACAAACACATTTATAAAAGAACTCTCAGTAAATTAGAAATTAATGCAAACTCCTCAATCTAATAAAGAATAGGTACAGAAAACATACAATTAGCACCACATATAATGGAGAAATCCCAAATAAAGCAATGATGTCTGCTCTCAAAACTTCTGTTCAACATTGTCCTACAGGCTGTAGTCAGTGCATTAAAATAAGAAAAAGAAACAACAGCCATAAACATTGGAGAAGAAGAAGTAAAACTATATTCAGAGATATAGAAAATTATACAGAATCTCTTTAACACAAAGGAAAAGATGAATAAATAAATTGGAAGATCACCAGATATGAGAGCACTTTGCTAGAATCAACTGTATTTCCATACATTAGAAACAAACAATTGAAAAAAAGAAATTTCATCACGCCATTTACAATAGCATAAAAAAATCAAATGTGTAAGAGTTAATTTAACAAAAAAGTATAAGACCTCCACATTCAACATTAAAGAAGCCTTAAATAAATGGAGAGATGCATGCTCATGGATGGTAACACTTCATACTTTTGGATTTTGATTCTCCTCAAATTGATCAATAGATTCAATACCAAAGCAAATAAAATCCCAGCAGGGCTTTTTAAAAGAAATGGAGAAGCTGATCAGGAAATGTATATGTAAAAGTAAAGTATCTAAACTAACTCAAAAAATCTTGAAATAAAGAACAAAGTTTGAATCCTTATTATTACCTAGCTTCCAGGCAATCAATGCAGTAGGTATAAGAAAAAAAAATTAGATCAATGGAACATACTAGTCTAGCAAGAGACCCACACATATATAGTCAACTGATTTTTGACAAAGATGCCAAGGAAGTTGAATAAGGAGAGGATTAGTCTTTGAACAAATGGTGCTAGAACAACTGAAGATTCTTATGGAGAGAAAAATAAACCTCTACCATTACCTCACACCATATACAAAAATTAATTTGAGACAGAACATAGATCTGAATGTAAAGACTGAAGTTATGGAGTGTCTAGAAGAAAACATAGGAAAATATTTTCGTGACCTGGGGATTGGTAAAGAGTTCTTAGAACAAGAAAGCACTAAACAAACGAAAAAGATAAATTGGACATTATCAGTATTTATAACTTCTGCCTTTCAAAAGATATCATTAAGGAATAAATAGACAAGACATCGTAGAATATTCACAGTATATATGAAAAAAAGACCTTATCCAAAATACATACACAATTCCTATAATTCAATATTAAAGAGACAATCCAATTTTTAGAAAATGGCCAAATATGTAAATGAGCAGTTCACAGAAAGAAAATATAGGAATGGCCAATGAGTTCATAAAAAGATGCATTAGTCACTAGGAAAATGCAAAATAAAACTAGCAAGAAATAGCGTTTCTCACCCACAAAAAGGCTATAATTAAAAAGACTGAAATTACAAACTGCTGATGAGGATGTGAAGCAACATGAACTCTCACACACTTCTAGTGGGAGTTTAAAATGATACACAACTACTTCAGACAACTGTTTGGCAGCATTCTTAAAAGTTACACACTAAGAGTCAATAATTCCACACCTAGGTCATTGTCAAAAATACATAAAAATATAAGGGCACAAAAACATGTATACAGTACTTATGAATATTCATGGTGGCTTTATTCATAATAGCCAACAAATATAAACAACCCAATGCTCATCAACAGGTGCACAAATAAGCAAATTGTGGTGTATTTTCACCACAGGATACTACTACCCAGCATTGAAAAAGAGAACCCCTAATACACCCATCAACACAGAAAATCACAAAAACATTATGTGCATCATTAAGCAGAAGAAGCCACATACAAAGCAGTAGGTATGATTTCTATTAAATGAAGTTCTAGAACAGGTAAAACAAAGTTACAGTGATTGAAATAAGAATGCTTGTCTTTGGGAATAAAAGGATTTATTGGAAGGGAGAATGAGATACTGACTGAGGTGATGGGAATGTTCTTGTTTTTGTTTTTTTGGAGCTTTTTTTTGAGACTGTCTCACTGTCACCCAGGCTGGAGTGCAGTGGTGCAATCTTGGCTCACTACAACCTCTACCTCCCAGGCGATTCTCCAGCCTCAGCCACCAGAGTAGCTAGGGTTACAGGCAGACGCCACAGTGGCCGGCTATTTTTTCTTTTTCTTTTTTTTTTTTGTACTTTTAGTAGAGACGGGTTTCACCATGTTTCCCAGACTGCCCTCAAACCCCTGGCCTCAAGTGATCCACCCTCCTCAGACTCCCAACGTGCTGGGATTACAAGCATGATCCACTGAACCTGGCCCTGGAATGTTCTATATCTTAATTGGGGTGGTGGATCCATGATTATGTACATGTGTACGTTTTTCAAAATCCAGAGAACTGTATATTTAAAATACGTTAAGTTTATAGAATGTAAATTAAGTAAATTATGTCTCAATAATATATATACGTGTGTGTGTATATAAATTTTCTCTCTCTCTCACACACACACTTTTGTGAAGAAAGTTATTTCTCAGGTCCAATTTTATATTAGTAAAACAGACCTTACTTTTGAGTGCTACAATCCAATCCACAAAAATACTTGAAAAGGTTAAGATTACTTAGGAAATTGTTTATTAATTACTATCTGAGTACATCAAGCTTTGTGGAAAGAGAGTAGGCTTAGGTGTCAAATGTCCCAGGTCATTATCATGGGTTTGCTTCTCATTAGCTATCTGACCTTATGCAAGTTAATGATCAGCCTCAGACGGCGAAGGGGTAGGGGAAGCAATACCGGCCTCACAAGTTTGTGGTGTAGCTTCAATGTGCTAACGGATGTAGAAAACACAATTGAGGGCCCTGGGTTTTGTTATTACCATCAGTAGTCCCAGCCCATTTTTGATAACTTTGTAAACACAAAATGGTTTTGGGAAGCCAGTCATTGTACAATCCTTTTCCCAAATTTTTGTTTCTGAAAATGACTAAGCAAATTTACAAAAACAATAGGAAACTTTTGGTGCCTTTTTTTTTTTGTTTTTTTAAATGGGTAAGTGCATTCCGGATATAATTATGTTTAAAACATGATTTAGCACACCTTTTTTTTTTTTTCTGCTAAAGTATTTCTATTTCCTTCTTTTATAAAACCTACTACTTCTATCTTATTTTTAAAGAGCAATTGCCTGCATGTTTTCAGAGCCCTTTCAGAAATACCTTTGGTTATCACTCATCTGTGAAAAGGAAATTTAAACAAAGTTTGAGAACTGTTCTTTTCTCAAAAAAGAGAGTGGAATTAAGTATCTATTTCCTGGGATGTCAGTGTGAAGACCAAATTCATGAGATTATCATTTTCCAAAGAGAAGACAGGAGTAATATGAAAGAATGAGGTTTCATGAACTGTATCAGCTTCCTGGCATGAGAGCACTCGACTTTATAGAGTCAGACACTGTGAGTCAGTTGACATTATTCTTAAGAAAACTTGTTTTTGTTAGCATCTCAGAATTTGCCAGAACCATATTACATTTAAGTCTTGCGTTCCTCCATCAATTTGACCAATGAACTTTTTAAAGATCAATGGGCAAGATAATATCAGTAGAAGGAAAACACAATGATAGTTATTTCTTGTTTGGGGTCAGCATTGCCAAGCTGCTCAGGGTGTCCACGGAATGGTTTCCAAACACTCCTATTAAATTCTAAAGGGGAAAAGATCTTTGCCTGTGGACAGTATAAATTTGATAACAAATACAGGGTTGATGGACTGGTGGACTAGAAAAACACAAGAAGCTACAGGATGGAAGCTAAGCCACCGTCACCACCGCCATGGGGCAGAACAGAAAGAGGCATGATGTTCTGACCCCACGGAGGAGACAGTACATAAATCCTCTTCAGTGAACCGCTGTGTTTCTAGGGTACCAGGAATCAGAAAGGAAGATGTTGTATACATAGAAACTTGAGTTCTTTTCTTAATGCATAACTAAGAAAAAAGAAACCCACAGAAAAGTGAGGCAAACCCACTGATAAACAGGCAGGTTCTATTTCTGTTAATTGGGTAAGCCCAGCTTCTTTAAAAGTGATTTTAAAGCCAGTGATGCTATCAACTTTGAAATGTGGTTTGAAAAAGCGGATATTACACTTTAGCACATGTCTAATAACTACCCTCACCATGGAAACATTGAAGGCAGAAACCATTGTGTTTGTTTTCCTAATCGTACTACCAAGATAAGACATAGAGTTCTCGTAAACCGGTGCCCGGTGGCATGATGGGATCTCTGGCTTCTGCACGCTTAGTTGTGGAGGTGGATCCTGGGTGGATCCATTGGAACTATGGTAATAAGAATTGGTCCCGTCATCAGATAATTTCTGATTGAAAATTCCGAGAACTGAGTTACGCACGGTGCTCGTTTAGTCACTGTGTTTCTCATAATAGCTGCATTGTGGAAAACTGAAGCCCGTCTTGGGGTCTCAAGGTCAACTTCATATGGTTGTAAACATCTTCGAGGCATGGTTTTAGTCCCGTGTTCTTTCTCAGTCTTGTTTAACTGCAACATGGCCTTCCACGCTATTCTCTCTATTGTTTCCACAGCCTCACTCCACCTTGAGACACACACAAGCAGGCTGGGCAGGTGTGAGTACCACCTTGCTCCCCGGACACATCAATCAATTTGTTTCATGGAAAAAAAAGAAGACAACCATCTCCAGTTACAAATTAGAATCAGGCTGGATTACAGCTGCAGCAGTGAACAAGGTAGAGCAGAAAGCCAATCTCAAGTCTGTGTTTCCAACAAGTAGAGAGGTTGACTACAAACAATAATTTAGACAAAAAATAGTCTAGGACTTTCTGATCTACATGCTGAAGCACCACTGAACATTACTGACTTTGAAGTTCAATAGTACACTTCGAGGTGTATCCTTTGCTGTGCTGAACAGAGGCAAAGAACCAGGCTTGAGTCTAAAACATTCCCATTAACCCAATAACACAACAGTTAGACGTGTGTGCATGTGTTGCATAACTCTTTAAAATTAAATTATCAAGGCTAAGTATGGAAATAAAAGTGAACATTAACAATTGCCACAATACACTTGCCTGTAGTTCTAGCTATTCAGGAGGTTGAGGTGGGAGGATTGCTTGAGCCCAGGAGGTCAAGGCTGCAGTGAGCCATGACTACACTATTGCACGCCTTTCAGGGCAAGAAAGCAAGATCCTGTCTCAAAAAAGTAATAATAATAAAAATAAAAGCCTCAATAAAAGACATTACTCCATGGTAATCAGGGGTACTTGGTACTCAGATATATCACAGACACAATATCTGCTCAGCCAGTAACAAATCTGTCAAGAAAAATATTGTACATCAACTCAAAAGACACATCTAGAAAGTCCTGTGTTCTAGATTGCTGGAAAACAGAAGATACTATGTGAGTTTGGTTTCCTGTTACCTGTGTGAAGCAAAAGTGTGATCGATGAAGGTGAGAGAGGCAGAGAAAGACAGAGAAAGGCACATAATGTATGGCAGACATTTTCTGGAACAAGGGGAAGCTAATGAGTTCACAGAAGTGCTAGAAGGGTCCCTGGAACATACCAGGGAACCTCAGACAAAAGAGTCTCCCAGGCAAGGAAGAAAACAACACATGAAATATTGGCTGCAACATTTAAGCAAAAATTAAAATGGCAGCCATGTGGGCAGAAGTGGAAGCAGCTGAGTCTGAGAGAGGAGTGGGTGGAGGAGGAAGTGTCTTAGGCAGTGACCTCACCCTTCTCTATTTCAGGCATTTGTTCTAGCCTGGAGATGGTTTCCTAAGTAGCAACAGAAAAAGAAAAAGAAAAGAAAAGAGAAGTCAATCCAAACCATTTAAACATAAAGAAAATATACTGAATGGGGGAGCCTGGCATGACAGCCTCTTGGATTCAAACCATGTAAGAGGGGACAGGCGAAAGGACTGGTATTTTTCGAGGCCTGACTCTGTGCTCAGTGTGGCACCGGGAGGTTGGTACATAAAAAAGAACAATGTCGTCCCTTATTTCAGGCATAGGATGGTCCAGAGGGGGCCTCCCCACTTTTATTTTCTAGTTATAGTCATTCCATCTCATAGTCGTGTGTCTTTGTGACCCTGTCAGCCTGGAGAGCCTCCTGGTCTGTGTGGGTAACTACAGTTTACTCAGCAGTGTGGACATGGAAACTCCTGACTCCAGTGATCCTTTGACCTCAGGGTCTGCTTCGAGGGCCGCTGCTCTGCTACCAGAGAAGTTGGGCTTCCTGCTATCACTCTTGAAGGAAGGAATCCAAGGCATTACTGTTAAGCTACCTGTGAGTGCTTGAGGACAGAACAGACACTTCACCACCCATTTGTAACCAAGCTTAGGGCTTGGCGTAGGAGACACCAATGAACGAAGCCAGCATGCTCAAACAGCAGGGTTCCTTAATCCAGCTGGATCAGCAGCCGTTGGCCTAACTGCAGATTCGTCCAAATCGTGGCTAATAAAACTCTAAAACAGAGGGAAGAAAGCTGTGGGATGCCGTCAACAGGACACCGGCTCCTATAGCATCACAATCACCCGCCCGAAAGACCATGGATACTTACCTAGCCCAGTGCACGCCAAATTGTTTTGATTTTTGCAGGTGACCTGGTGTTTCACACACGCAGAACCTCAGTGGGTAACACGGGTAAAAGCGGAGTTGCTTTGGATAAAATGTGGGGGAAGGATGCTTTGAACAAGAATGATGTTGTCTGGCTCCCCTTTCTTGACATGTGTTCTGGACAGCGGGGGTGATCTGTCCATGATCGCCATTCCAACTAAAGGTAGAACCAGGCCTAGAACATCTCCTGCACCAACATGAAAGGATCTGTTTCCCTTATTAGGGTATTAATTTCTCGAAGGCATCCCTTCAGCCATCCTGTGACCCCAGAGTCCAGCAACATACACAGGCACAGGAATCATTTTAACATGTGGTTCTTTTTTTTAATTTTAGCCCGTGGTTCATTGAGTACCTCTTGCCTCTTGAGATCAAAGAGGAGCTACGGTTGCTAATAGTTGACTTCCCCTTCTTCTTTCCAATCCTTGAATTTCGTATGCAGTTTCCTAGATTCCGCCATTCTCATTGCTTGTAGAGAATTAGTATGAAAGAAAAAACATTCTTTTGCAAGTGACAATGTTTAGAGAGAGAAAGAAGACATTCACTAAGCAAGGAAAATAACCCATTTTATCAAAGACATACTTTTTACTTTATTATAGGCCTAGAGTTTTCAAACACTACTATTGACAGCTTATATATCCTAGGTTCTGATTTCTCAAGCTAGGTAAGACCTCTCCGACCTACACTGGCCATAACAAAGAACTGAAGCAAACTCCAGAAAACCAACTCTTCTCCTTCATTTGTTAGAGCTGATGAAGAAGTATAATCGGTCATTATCTAAAGGTTAATTTTTTTTCCTTTGCCTTCATATATGAAATTTCTCATTGGGACATTTCAGTGCCCTTAGAAGAATACCCAGCAGTGGATTCCAAATCATTTGTCATCTTTCAAGATCTGAGAGTCTTTCTTGACCAATTTAGAAAAGAAGGATGTTAGAGCAAACAGACAGCCTAGCTGCTAATGACGGGCAACAGTTCAATATTTTATGCCACCTTAAAAAAGTTTCAGTAACTGAAGGTGTTCTCACATTAATTCTTTGCATCAATTATTGACAGAGAATTTAATTTAAAGGCAACTAGTCAGTAACCTAGGGGTAGTGTTTTAAATAATTTATAATTGCTGCATGGGTGTAATCATATTGCTATTGATTACCATCCAGTCACTTCTACAGGTCCAGCAGGTCTTATGCTAATTACTTTTAGTGAGATCACCTTTTTAACTCTGTATTCCCTGGTAACAGGAACTCATTATAAAAATAACTTAATGAAGCGCAATCGTGTAGAATCCTTGCAGGAAGGAGGGAAGCGAGGAGGGTGAACTTAGGAGAAAGCCAGGAGGTGAAAGCATTAGGCTGAGATTTACAGATCAACAATCCTAAACCCGAAATTACACACTGTCATTCAAATATCAGATGGGACTGAGACAACAGGGGTGAAAAAAAGATTGTACGGAAGAGGGGCGGGCAGAAAAAAGAGAACTAAAGGAAGATTTAAACCATTTCATTTTTGAGAAAAATTATCTAAATTTCACTTTTTTCATCCACCTGGGAGAATTTTTTATTCACTGTGAAACAGACTAGCAATAATATTGAGGGACTGAGGAAAGGCAACCTGTGATTTACTAAACATTTGTCAGAATGAGGCCCACTGTATCCTCCCTTTTATCCTCAAACAGTGTGAACCAAAGACAGGTTTGTTCCCCGGATGAAAGCAGATTGATTCAGTTATTAAGTGGTGCAGGAATGCACCTAAAGTCTTTGTAATAATAGCTATGAATGCATTTTACTAAATATTAACAAAACATGCTCGAAACCCATGATTTCCTGTATACTGTTACCTTGAACAAGGCTAAGGCTGGCACTTACATAAAAAACAGAAAGTGAATGAGAAAGTCATCAGTAAATCATAGTAGAGGAGGCCTGTAGACAAGGCATGCTCAGATGCTGGTCTAGGGAAAGACTGGCTATGGAAAATACTGGCTGAGTGAGCAGATCACATCTAGACACTATCACTCTTCTGTCTCTTAATTTGTTCCCCTGGCAAAAAGAGAGCAACTACAGAGGTTGCCAAGGTGGCAGGAAGTGAAGACATCAGCACCATTTCAGGGAAGCCAGGAGGCTTGCCCAGTTCAGACAGCAACTTGTGGACAAGTCCTCCTGACTGTGGTTGGGGGAACAGTCTCAGAAGGCCCAGAGGGGATGGGAGGGATGTCCGTTAAGAACATGAGGATTAAGAATGATAGAGAGATGAGAGGTCAAATAAGAATATAAAAATGGGGCTTTTATTTATTAATGTTTGTTTTCATTTATTTTTAAGCAATTGCATTTCAATCATAGATTTGCCTCATTTACAAAATGTATCTGTCAGTATGTGTATGTGCTTCAAAACTGTTACAATATTGATGTTGTTTAGGAAAAAACGTGTGTATGTATATGTGTGTATATGTGTGTGTACGTGTATCTCCCTAAGAGCAATTATGTAATAAATGCAATATTTTTGTGCCACTTGGTTTCAAATTTCAGAAAATTCCTAACATTTAGGAGACAGAAAAAAAACAAAAAACAAAGAGAGATTCATTTTCTGAAAGAAGAGACTTACGATGGTATACCTCTAATTTAATACAAATAATTTGGGTGGCTTATTAACAGTGGAAGTTTATATTAACAGAAAATTCATCATAGAGTATGGACTTTCACCAGAGACCGCAAACATAACCCCTGCTCTGAAGGTGAGGACACCGGTATCTTTAAACCTTGGGTGGCAGCTGTTGTCACAGAGGTAGAACAAAACAAAATAGGGAACTATGCCGCACAAGTTAAAAGGGGGGAAAAAATACCTGCAGAAATTGTCACCTGCCCACACTGAGAGTTTGCTCGCAAATATTCTCACTTAAACCTAGTGAAAAGGAAACAACAAAGTTCTAGCGTATTCCATTTCCCCTGGGCATGCTTAGTACCTTCAAGCTTGGCCTGGGTTTCTCCTAGTGGAGACCAGTGGACACAGGCCAATTCTTATGGTTGATGCAGAGCATTAAAATACATTATATTTGAAGCTGCAACAGTGTAGTACTAACTGCCAAGGGCAAGAATTATTACTCTGAGACACACCAAGTCGGCTTGCCTTTCATTGCAGATCCTTAGATGGGGGACCCAGTGTGCAGGGTTTAGGCTTCTGATCTATAGCATAAATTGGGGTGGTGGGTGCAGGGGGACAAAGATCTTCTTAAAAAGCCAGATAGAAAGTATTTGACTATGGGCCATTGCAGTGTGAAAATAATTAGATATGCACAATATATAAACGAATGAGTGGGGCTGGACTTTAATGACATTTTACTTAAGGAAACAGAAAATGCCTGTCATTTGCCAATGCCTGGTGCAAATCCCTATTATCTTATCATGAAGCCATATTCCTGAAAGGTGGGACAGAGAGTCGGCTCCACAGGGCAGGCAGTGAAACCGACTCCCGAGTTGAATTCAAAGAGAGACACCTCCTTGCAAAAGGAAAGAAGTCAGCCAGGATGGGATAAACGGTCAGCTTCTAGGGGGAAGTGGAGGTGGTGTGGAGCACGGACTAGGGAAGGTTTCTAAGGGTATCGGGGGGAGACTATGGAGCTTGGGGGAAAAGGAGAAGCTTGCAATTGCCACCGTGAGGAATGGAAGACAAACTAGATCGAGTAAACAGAAGGACTGCTAGGCAGTCTTGAGACACAGTTGAGACCATGAATTAAAAAGAAAAAAAAATCAATATCCTCTTACAACTGTACCAACAGTGACAAAGGGCACAGAACTAACCCTGGGCTATTTTAGGGGAACGTATTTTGTTGTCTAGTCTGTGTCTAGAGATGAGCAAAGCGATTGTACACCCAGCCACAAGAGCATCTCAGAAGACTCCTAGTGGCAACATAAAAATAAGTTCTGGCTCGGTCAGCAGGGAGATGGTTAAGCCCATCATTTGAATGATAGCTGTCTCCATCCTCAAAACTAACAAAAGCCGTCTTTGAGTTCTAGAAGACAGGGAAGCTAGGATCCTGAGAAAGGCTTTCTGCCTAGAGCTGTTGGTTAGCACCAGCTAATAGCACCTAGTGGGCCTCAGGATGTGAGAAACTAAATCCCTAGACAACTACAAAAACAATAGGAGTAACGCCTGGAACCACAGGGACCCAAGGGCCAAAGTGGCTGCCTCTGGGCAGGTACCTGGGATTTCAGTTCTGAGAAGGAAACAGCAAATCAAGGAAAGCTTTCTCCTCACTGTAATCACACCAGCCCGAAGTGGGTTCTCAAGTCACTTTCAGAAGGGAGAAGCAAAGCACAAAGCTGCCAATTGCCCAACACCTCGGGTAGGGTTAAACATTTTATGCAGGAATCAGCATCTTTAAGGAGCTCACCTTTTAAAAGGAGCCAGCTTTTTCTTGTAAATGGCACTGACACTACAACAAGAAAGTTCATTTCACAAAGATGATTCATTAAGAAATAAAATATTCATGGCTGACAGCTTGAAGGATCGCCATACAGTTATATTCTAATGCACCTGTCCTCTCTGTCAAGTCCAATGTGGGATGTCATGTCGCCAAAGTTTTATTTAGAAATTGTTTGTCAGAGTGAGCTTTCTAATGTGAATGAAAAATTCATCCCCTCATTAAGAAGATTTTACATGAAATGTCTAGGATTTTCAATGAACACCAGGACATGAACCAATTACTGTTAAACACTTAAAGAGACAGAGTCCTAAGCTCACTCAGCAAAACTCTTAATTGCACAAATGTGGAGAAAACTCAACATCCCGAAAGGCAAATGGGAATTTTGATTTGGAAATTTTCTTTTCTTTTGTTACATCTGGAAAACCCTTATCTTTAAAAGACCTGGGGGAATTCAAATGCACTATTTTATGGAATCTACACATATCTTATCTGAGCCTTTTGTATTTTCACATTGGGTGATGGATTTTGGGATTTTCAGCCACTTGTTCAACTCCCAAAGAAAATGATTAAAGTGTTTTGGAAGGCTGTTGAGGTGTCTGTAGTCATTTCTTATATGAGTGTGTGTATATTTTATATACTTTGTTGCCTTCATTGCCTTCCCACCTTACTTTCATAATTTGCGTAAATATCAAACAGGTGCCTTGGAAGTGAATACATTGAGTAATTCCAAAATGTTGGGACTTGGGAGAGAGGGGAAAGAAAAGTTGTAACAAATTAAAATAGAGTTGGGCTGCATAGACAGGAGAAATCCACAGGGGAATCGCTTGTATAATGAAATAGCATTTTATAGTCATGACAATGGATTAAGTTGACATTGAGACTCTTTTTTGACATACGGTCTAGTTCAGCTTAACCTATGGGAGAAAACAGTTCCCAAATCTAGCCCTAGACTACGTAGACACACACCACAAACACACATACAGCCAGACTGTCGCTTCTTCACTTCCAATTTCAGAAAAAGGTTTAAGATGGACAGTATGAAATCTGAAATTTCTCCTCCTTAACCCAGCAGACTCTATCAACTTTAAGAATTTTATATTCACTTTCATTTGATAGATGCTTTGGTGAACTAGTTGGAGGAAAAAGTAGCCTTGCCCCTGTACCTGTGCATTACAATCCCATAAGACTCTAACAAAGCTTTCCAAGAAGCAAGGACTCTCAATAAACTTTTTACCATACAGCTGTTTTAGGTGGAACCAGAACTTCATAGTCTTTCCTGGGCTTTAATTATAGCTGCCTCTGCAGTTTCTTTTAGACATATTCTTTCTCTATATGTTTTTCTTTTCATTTACATTTACTTCTCCCTTCATGTATATTTTATATACATATATGTTTTTATTTGTAATATTTTACATAGGTTCTGGAAAGCAATTGGACAATACATATCAATGTGTACCAAGGCTCTTAGAACAGTTTAGATGTGAGATGAAATTCTAGACATCTATCTTAAAACTTCTCTGCAGATCAGATAAGGAATTTTGTACAGAGATGTTCAATGATGTGTTATTTAAAATTGGAAGCAAATGTCCAAAAGAAGAGGAAATGTTCTTTTGCAAAGCCACCATTAAAAACTACATTTAGGATTTATTTTCTCATATAACATTGAGTAAATAAAGTAGAATACAGAATGCATAAAATGAACTCAGAGATTCATGAGGCAAAAAGTAAACGCACTTTTTTTCCAAAAGAAAAAATACCAAATGCTTACAATGGGTATGGGTAGACTTTACTTTAAAAAAAAAAAAAAAAAAGTACAGTCAGGCGCAGTGACTCATGCCTGTCATCCCAGCACTTTGGGAGGCCAAGGCGGCAGATCACTTGAGGTCAGGAGTTCAAGACCAGCGTGGCCAACATGGTGACACCCCATCTCTACTAAAAATACAAAAATTAGCCTGGTGTGGTGGTGGGCACCTATAATCCCAGCTACTCAGGAGGCTGAGGTGGGAGAATCACTTGAACTTGGGAGGCGGAGGTTGCAGCGAGCCAAGATGGTGCTATTTGGGCAACAGAGCAAAACTCTGTCTCAAAAAAAAAAAAAAAAAAAAAATTCAATCCCCATCCCTGTACATGGATGTAATTAAAACTCAACTCTAAATTGAGTCAAATTCTACACAGTGCATATGTATACAGCAGGTAAGTGAAATGTTCTTTAATATATAGACTTAAATAAGAAGGGGGAAGAATCCGATCCTTCTATTAGGTAAATCAAATTATCAGTTAAAAAAAAAAAGTCTCCCCTTCATCTTCTGCCATTCGTGAGATATTAATGTACTGAGTTATCCCTATGGAAGTTGCAAAAACTATTTACATAAATTCTCCAGTCTACCAAATTGCAACCTGCTCAAATAAATCAGACACTGAGCCTCTAGTTTCTCCGAATTTTGGTTAACAGAACTCTGTGTTGGAAATCACATCCAATACATTTTTCACAATCTGCCCATAATTAGTTTCACTGGGAAAACTGTGAAGAACTATTTTGCTGCTTTTAAATTCATAATTTTGGTTCAAGAGCCCAGAATAAGATGTTTAGACAGAGTGAAAACTATTTTCTAACAAATCAATATTAATTTATCTGACTGTTATGGTCTCAGGAGCCAAAAAGTGTTCTTGTACTGAGCTGACAGGAAAGATTTTATCCTGACCAAATGTTATTCAAATATTTATAAGACTAGATAATTTAGTAAAGAAAATACAGATGGAAGAAGGCAAGGGTATTTTTGTTTTCAGTGATCCTTCCCCATTTACAAATGACAAGACCTATTAAAAAAAAAAAAGTAGAGAGTGGTTGGTAATCTGCCCCCAACCGTGAGTGAGCTCCTAGAAGGGCTGGCCATTTAGCAAACTCCAAAACTAACAGAGATATTCACACATTTCAGAAGTTGCCAATGACACTCTCACCATTGAACCTGGGGTGTCATGGTGGTTAAGAACAAAACATTGCACGGTGGAAGGCACAACTTCCCAGTGACACAGCTGAGGGTCAGATGTCTTGGTGGGAACTCCAACGGTATGAATTAAGACTGGGTAACATGGATGGATGGAAAAAGCAGAAGAATCAACGGAATGCACTGATTGTGCTTTATATTCGTCACTTCCTTTAATTCTCTCAACTGTGAGATATGATCTTGTATGTGTCCATGAACTTTGTGTTGGAATAAAATATACATGCAAAAAAATGCACAAAACATACATGTGTCACTAAATGAATTTTCATAAACTGAACACACCAAGTAGCTTGAACAAGCAACTTAACATTAGCAACATGGGGGAGGCCACTTCATGCTCCCATCCATTCTCTACCCTAACTTCTAAATAGGAATAGTTTGCCTTTTAGTGAACTATTGTAACTATAATCACATAGGATACACTCCTCGGTATCTTCCTCCTTTCTCTCAACATCATCTTTGTAAGATAAATCCACATGGTTGGATTTAGTTGTAAGTCATTCATTCTCGTTGGTGAGTAGTCTCCTCTTGTGTGGATTTATTATAACTTATTTATCCATTCTACCACTGATAGATATCTGGGTGGTTTACCAGATGTCTTGAGTAATCATGAATAATGACTCATTGTGTTATCATGAATAATGCTGCTAAACATATCCTTGTACTTGTCTTTTGGTAAATGTATGAGTACATTTTGACCAGGCATATTCTTAAAATTGCTTTTTTGTTTGTTTGTTTTGGTTTTCTTTCTGAGACAGGGTCTCACTGTCACCCAAGCTGGAGTGCAGGGACCCAGTCATAGCTCACTGTAGCCTTGACCTCCCTGGGCTCAGATGATCCTCCTGCTTCAGCCTCCCGAGTAACTAGGACTACAGGTACATGCCACTATGCCTGGCTAATATTTCTATAGAGATGGGGTTTCACCATGTTGCCCAGTCTGGTCTTGAACTCCCGGGCTCAAGCGATCTGCCTGCCTCAGCCTCCCAAAGTGCTGGGATTACAGGCATGAGCCACCACTCCTGGCCAGAAGTGCAATTTCTAGGGGATCAGATATGCTTATATTTGATCTTATGTAGATCAAGTCTTCCAAAATGGTTATACCAACTGATGTTACTATCATAAAGAGGTTTTCTTTCCCTTTAAATAATCTTTTTATTTTAGAATGTTAGTATTACAGGAAACTTACAGAGAGAGTACACAGAGTTCATCCATGCCCTTTATTGTCTTTCCCCTAATGTCAACATCTCACATGACCATGGTACACTTATTGCAATTACTTCTTTTTTTTTTTTTTTTTTGAGACAGTCTTGCTCTGTCAGCCAGGCTGGAGTACAGTAGCATGATCTCAACTCACTACCACCTCCGCATCCTGGATTCAAGCGATTCTCTTGCTTCAGCCTCCCGAGTAGCTGGGATTACAGGCGGGCACCACCACACTCAGGTAATTTTTGTATTTTTAGTAGAGATGGGGTTTTGCCATGTTCACCACGCTGGTCTCGAATTCCCGACCTCAAGTGATCAGCCCGCCTCAGCCTCCCGAAATGCTGGGATTTGGGGCGTGAGCCAGCATGCCCAGCCCATGGTATGCTTATTAAAATGGTATGTTACTATTAAGTAAATGACAGACTGTATTAGGATTTCACCTTTTTCTGCTTCAGGAGCTAATCCAGGATGTCACCGGAGTGCATTTAGTGTTTCATCTCTATGTTACTGATGAGAGAGAGGGTCCAGATGGGTTCAGGAGCTTGCTGAAGTTCACGAAGCTTAGAGGGGAGGCCACTTTAATTTCCACAAAAACCACAATAACAAACTTTTATCACTGTTTCCTGAGTTATTTTGTGTCCAGGCATGTGTGGTGGCATCCAACAGGTGATCAGCTCTTCTTGAATATCTGGACCCTGGGCACACTCGAATGAAAGGTGAACCACTAAGGTGCTTCCTGTCCTCCAGTCTTCAATTTAGTTGCAGTTCCTTGTGTTGGGAGCAGCCAGAGAAACACGTCACTCACAGTTCTGTGACTTCTCCCTCAGCCTAGGACTGGAAGAGAGGCTATGCTCTTTTCCAGTTTGTGACACTTGACCAAGCAGACACTCAGGAAGTCTTTGCTAAATGCGTGAATGCCCAATTTTATTTTTAAATGGTGGCATTGTAAAAACTTTATATTTAAGATGTATGACCGGGTGTGGTGGCTCATGCCTGTAATCCCAGAACTTTGAGAGGCTGAGACGGGTGGATCACTTGAGGTCAGGAGTGCAAGGCCAGCCTGGCCAACAAGGTGAAACCTCCGTCTCTACTAAAAATGAGCCGGTCATGGTAGCACATACCTATAATCCCAGCTACTCGGGAGGTTGAGGAGAGAGGATCACTTGAACCTGGGAGAAGGAGATTGCAGTGAGCTGAGATGGCACCACTGCATGCCAGCCTGGGTGACAGAGTGAGACTCCATCTCTAACAACAACAACAAAAAGATGTATGGTGTGTTAACAGAACCTTCTCCAGCTGTATTGGAGCTGAGGATGATTGACTGGGAGGCACAGGTAATTAAACAGAGGATGGAAGATAATCCTAGCTCTGTCAGATTGCTGTGCCATTTTGGGCAAGCTGCTTAACTTCTCTGAACCTGTTTTCCAGGAACTATGAAATGAGGATACAAATACTGTCCTGGCTCCCTGTGTATACTTGTCAAAGGCTTTGAAAACTATAACACACTATACACATGTTAAGAAGTGTTGGCTTTATGACACTTATTCTTAATAATTCAAAATAAGTCACAAAACGGAGAAAGCTACTTATTGTCAGTTCTTTGTTTTTGTTTTTGTTTTGTAGATGGAGTCTGGCTCTGTCATCCAGGCTGGAGTGCAGTGGTGCGATCTTGGCTCACTGCAACCTCCGTCTTCCGGGCTCAAGCAATAATACTGCCTCAGCCTCCCGAGTAGCTGGGATTACAGGCATGCGCCACCACACCCAGCTAATTTTTGTATTTTTAGTAGTAGAGACGAGGTTTTACCATGTTGGCCAGGATTGTCTCAAACTCCTGACCTCAAGTGATCCACCTACCTCAGCCTACCAAAGTGCTGGGATTATAGGCATGAGTCACCGTGCCCGGCCTGTCAGTTCTTCTAATTCCAGAAGAAAATGCCTACATCTGTAAAATCACTATAGAAACCAACTGAGCAGAAGAACCATTTTGGCGTAGACAAGCCAGAAAGAAAATCATTGATCATCCTATTACTTCTGGAGTGATTAATGGCGAGCCAACCTGTCATGTACAAATATTGTCTATCTGTATTTAACACAATGGAGCTAAGGAGAATGTAAT
Source organism: Macaca thibetana thibetana (assembly GCF_024542745.1). NCBI lineage: Eukaryota > Metazoa > Chordata > Mammalia > Primates > Cercopithecidae > Macaca > Macaca thibetana. Next base: position 21,932,886 of record NC_065597.1, on the reverse strand, counting down.
ATAAAGCAACACAAATACCTTACATCAAGTCACAATTAGTCTTGATCTTAAAGCCAGACAGAAATTGCCTTGAGGTTATAGACTATTCTTTATAGTACCCAGCAAGGAGCCTGGTGAATAGTTGGCCCTCCGAAAGTGTTTGTTGAATATTTAATTTTCTAGTCTAAATGCATTGGAAACTTTTATCCTCTGATTTTCCTTGAAAATATATTTTGGTGAAAACCTGTATATCAGTTTCCTAGAAGTTCTGGTCTGCAAGAAAAACTTAACCAAATTAGACTGTAACATGTTTCAGATTTTGCCTGGGCAGCAGTGACTACGTAGACAAAATTTTACCAGGGCCAGGCACAGTGGCTCATGCCTGTAACCCCAGCACTTTGGGAGGCTGAGGCGGGTGAATCACTTGAGTCCAGGAGTTTTGAGACCAGCCTGGGCAATATGGCAAAATCTCATCTGTATCAAAAAATACAACAACAATAAAAGTTAGGCAGGCGTGGTGGTGTGCCCCTGTGGTCCCAGCTACTTTGGGAGGGTGAGGTAGGAGAATCACTTGAGCCCAGGAGGCAAAGGTTGCAGTGAGCTGTGATCCTGCCACCACACTTCAGCCTGGGCAACAGGGCGAGACTTTGTCTTAAAAAAAAAAAAAAAAAAAAAAAAAAAAAAAAAATTACCAGAAACTTTAGGGGACTGAAAGAGAGACTCATAATGAAAAAATGTTTGGAAAACAGGAGTCAGAGTCCTATACCTACATCTGACCTGATCTGATATCATACACAAGAAGGGAGAGCATTTCTCTGAATCATGAACTGATCCCAACTTAGAAACATACTCCCATGTTGGGAAAACACATTGTCTTTCCATTCGATACAGTAAGTTCTTTGAAACCATCTTCTCCCAAAGGTAGTGTTGTCAAAAAATAGCCGTTCACACTTACGTGAACTCTCAGATGGACCGCCGGCAAGAGTACATCAGCAAGTTCGGCAAGTCAATTCCCTCGCCAGTAATAAATAAGGAGCAAAGGGAATGAAGATGGGCATTTTGGCTGGATTCCAAACGCAAAACCCTGCCTATCTACCTTCAAAATGATGCAAGATTGCAGTTTGTTTAATGTTCATCTTATGTGCTTAATTACCGATAGTGCTTGACTAATTATTTCTTGTTTTGTAGACTATTTAAACAGAGAAGGAAAGCAGCGATATACTTGTGTAGACCGAATGAGGATTTGTAACTCATTTTTGTAATCGCATAATTCCCGGAGGGCTTCATTACAAACACGAAAGAAAACAGGATGCTAAAAGCAGGTGACAGTCTAATTTCCACAGGTACGGGTGAAAGCATTAGAGTGAAGCAATGGAAAATAAAATAAAAAATAGCCTTTAGATGTTTCCATCCATGTAAGGTGTTTTCATGTTAATAAGAGAGAAAACTGCTAATACAGCAAGTATCTTCGTTTGGTACTGGCGTCTTTTCTGATGCCTGATTTTATCCAACATCTCTGAAATAAACCACAAAACAGACCCCAGTTTTCTTATTCACAAATGTAAGTGTTTGTCAAGTCACATACGGTGTCGTGAACTCGGATCATGTCTCTGTTTTCACTGTTTTACTTTATCTGCTTTTAACTATAAATTCCTGGTCAGCTAGAGCCATTACACCAGAATTCAAAATGTTTTGAAAAATGTGAGGCTTAAACTAAAGGATAATACCAGAGACCCTAGAGATTCCAGACTGTTAGGATTTACTTCTTCTTCTTCTTCTCTTCTCTTTTTTTTTTTTTTCAGATGGAGTTTTCGCTTTTGTTGTCCAGGCTGGAGTACAATGGTGTGATCTCGGCTCGTGGCAACCTCCGCCTCCCAAGTTCAAGTGATTCTCCTGCCTCAGCCTCCCGAGTAGGTGGAATTACAGGCATGTGCTACCATGCCTGGCTAATTTTGTATTTTTAGTAAAGACACGGTTTCTCCATGTTGGTCAGGCTGGTCTTGAACTCCCGACCTTAGGTGATCCACCTGCCTTGGCCTCCCAAAGTGCTGGGATTACAGGCACGAACCACCGTGCCCCGCCAGGAATTACTTCTAAGCACAAACAATGTTGCCTCTTGGATGGAAATCAGATTTGGCTGTCATGAGGCCAAGGGCCAATTTTTTTTGTTTGTTTTTTTGAGAGTGGACTGTATGTCCACGGTGGTATTAGATGTTTGCAGAAGTGAGAGGAGATCCTGAAAGAGTATGAGCTGTGGATTTTGCCCTTATGGCATGAAGAAACTAATTGGGAATTTGAAATAAGACAATTGAAACAACAGCAAACACCATCTTTGACATCATGTTGTCGACATCAGAGGGGAAACCCTTTATCAGGCTCTTACTGTGTCTCATACTGAGATGCCATCTTTACTTACTCTTACACTGTCACAAAACCCTGCCTGGCACGCCCAACCAGCCCCTTTTCCAGATGTTGCAACTGAGATCTGTGACCTTGAAGGATGAGCTCCTTGCCCTCAACTTCCTCGATTTTCTTCTCTGCATTTTTCTGCCTTAACAAGTACTTAGAATTATAGAAGTTAATTTGTTTCTGGTAAATTCCTCCTTCCTTCCCTTCCTCCTTTCCCCCTTCCTTCCAGATCTAGGGTGGAGTGTAGTGGCACAATGATAGCTCACTGCAACCTCAAATTCCTGGGCTCAAGCTATCCTCCCTCCTCAGTCTCCCAAATAGCTAAGACTACAGGTGTGCACCACTATGCCTGGCCTTTTTTTTTTTTTTTTTTTTTTTTTTAATTTTTTGTAGAGATAGTATTTTGCTATCTTGCCCAGGCTGGTCTCAAACTCCTGGCCTCAAGGGATTACAGGGATTCTCCTGCCTTAGCCTCTTGAGTTTCTGGGATTACAGGCATAAGCCTGGCCTGGTAAATTTCAAGCAAGCAATTTCACCAACATTGTTGGGGTAGAAGCCAGACTACTGGGTGTTGCAGGGAAAGGGTCTATAAAGGAAATTAAGGAATAAAATGGGTAACATTTACAGAATCCTCACATGTACCAAGCAATGTGCTAGGTTCCTCATACATACTATCTCATGATGTCCTCATAGCAACCCTGTAAAATAGGTGTTAATCATAATATAATAATAGTTAACATTTATTAAGTGCTAATGTGCTTCAGAGATTAAACCAAGCTTTTTATATGTGTTATTTCATTTGATACTCCCCCAAACCCTATAAAATAGTTTTGATTACCAATCACCCTCATTTAGCTGAAGAATCAACTGAGGCTTAGAGCGGTCAATTTGTTTCAAAGTTACGATAATTACTTTACTCAATGACAGGGGCAGGAATCGAACCCAGGAGCCTGCCTGCCATGTCCGTACTTCTCAATGTCATGCGAGGCCATCATTCAGCATGGTATTTTTATTTATTGTAACTCAGACAGGCTCAGTCATCTGCCCAAGGCCATGGGGCTAAGGAGTTGTGGCTCGGGATTCCCGTCCACAGTCTGTCCTCCTAAACAGCATACGGCACCGTCCCCGCAAGCAGGCATAGCTACTCAAGAGGCAGGGCAGTGGTATTCAGAACCCCAGTGGACACTTTTTGAGCCAGTACTAGTTACGCTAAAAACTACAAGGAATGCTTTGTCTTAGGGGATCTTCCTCTCTGGTGATGCAAAGAGAAGGGACCTGCTAGAGCCTATAGAAACAAAATCATCTGACCTGTAAAAGTCACAGGAAGGGATTTGCAATTGAACAGACCTGGTTTCCAATCCCATCTCATCCAGGAGTATCTGTGGGCACTTAAGTCATTTAGCTTTTTGGGCTGTTGGGCTTAGCTAGAAAATGTATATAAAACTACCTACGTTGCTGTGTGGTAGAATGAATCAGACATTATACATCCAAGGATATTTCTAGATTCATTCATCGAATAAATATTAATTGTCTACCATGTGCCAAGCCTTCTTCTAGGCCCTGAAGTACAATAGTGAGCAAAAGAGACAAAAATCTCAGTACTTAGAAACTTACATTCTTCTAGAGAGTGGGAGAATAAACACAAAACTAATGTACATCTATGTCTCTATGTCCATGTCTATGTCTACATCCATGTCTTTATCTATGTGACACAGTAAGCGCCACAAGGAATACAAAGTAGGAAAAGCAAGAGAGGGTGCAAGCGTCAGAGAGGCAGGCTGCCATTTTATAGTGAGTAGTGAGAAACAACTTCACTGAGAAAGTGTCAGATGAGCAGAGCCCTTTGGGGAAGAACAGCTCATGGTGCTATATGGGAAGAATACTCCAGGTAGAAGGAACACCAAAGGCAAAGCGTCTGAGACAGGAGCACACCTGGCATGTCGGAGGAACGGCTGAGGAAGAACAAGAGAAGAGGACAGTAGGTGGAGACAGGTCACAGGGAGGAGGCAGGCGGGTCACAGGGAGACGGCAGGCAGGGCATACAGAGGGCTTGGTGTCCTACTGTGAAGATTTTGCTTTCTAATCAGCCTGAAATGGGATATAAAGTCTCAGATGGATGAAATAGGACTAACTTTTGTGGTTTCCTCCCTCATCAGACTAAATTAAGAGATGAAGGAATTGTCAAAATACAAAACCTTCTTCCTTCTTGATCTGAACCCAATGACCTGGGAGGGCTTGTAAAGAAAAGAATTTGTTTCTAGAAGAGGTATTTAAATGTCCTGGGGCTCTTCGAACCAGCAGAAATAGGAACCAGTTAAATTAACAGGCAAAGTAATAAGACTGTGCAGAGGAAACACATTTTCATACTTTATGCCTTAATTTTAAGTAGAGTTACAAGATTTCCTGTAGGAATTCAGAGTGTTATCTTATTTTATGCCCCAAACTAGAAAGAGCATTCCACTGGGTTTGCCAAGCTGTTAAGATGAAAATATCTGTTTGAGCACAGCATAATAGATGAGGTGTTTAAGGCATTTTCCTTTAGATTTTTGGTTAATCTTCTTTTAGTTAATTTTCTGAGATAAAATCCAGTTATAAATAACCTGAGGGTACCCTAACTGGGCTGTTCTGAGAATGGCAAATCTTTAATAGCCAGAACTTCTGCCTTTTAGAGATCTCTAGAGAAAGCAGTACTTTGAAAATTATCCAAAGCAAAATAAGTCGAAAGCATTAACAAATTAAAGAGAGTGGGAGAGAAAAGAAAGGGGCGAATGAGAAACTTCTTTGACATTCACAAGACAGCAGATCTTACCCTTGAAACTCCTTAAAAAAAAAAAAAGAAGAAGAGTCAAGCGTTCACATCCTATTTGTTGATTACAACAGAGAACTGGTGAGTTTCCGTCATAACAGAGTCTCAGAAAATTCATCCTTTTTTACAAAAGGAAAGGAGAGAAAAATCCAGACAAAACGCTCAAAGTGCAGAAGAAAGGGCATGGCCATAAGCAGCCATCACTTAGATTGAAGTACAATGGGTACAATCTTAAATAAGAAGTTTTAGAACTGCTTTTGAAGATAGCTGGTGGAAGAATTTAAAAAAAGAAAGGAAAAAAACCTTAAGTGTTTTCCGTTGTTAAAATGTAAAGCAAAATTTATAAAAGGATTATAAGGCAGCGTACGTAAGGAAGTCATGTAAACTGGTTGAAATATGGAGACTTCCTCAGCACAAAAAGAGCAGGTTGGCTGCCATCCATCTGCAGTGTATACAGTACTATGGAGCCTGTTTATAAAAATAAGAGAGGGTGGGAGACTTAAAGTGGGTAGAAGTCAAAACAAAACAAATCTGTAGGACTAGATAAGGGAGCGTGATTATTCCCAGGTACTCACAGGCTAAACGGAATCAGGAGAAAGAATTAGAACAAGTTTCTACTAAGCAATAAAAGGGTGGGAGAAACATTCTTTTAAAAAACTAATGAGATGCCCTAGAAACCTGTAAGTCAATAACCCCGTCACCAATTGTAGGATTATCCAGGACATGCAGAGACTACACTGACAGGCCAGTTGAAAGGGTAGACAGAGTTGTAATCGAGCAGGAAATTGCCACTGTGGCTTAGAAAAACCAAGTCTTGTTTATGGGTTTGCCTCCATCTGTCTAAGCTTCTATAAAAGGCAGCTGGTGAAATGTACCGGGATTCTGATGATACTCACCTTGAGATAAGGGATATGAAGAGTTGGGAAGAGAGGCAAAGTGAATTCCATATAGCCAAGAAGAGAGAGAAGGAAAAACAGATTAAATAGCAATCAAAACACTGTCCCCCACTTAATGAAGAACCTGTCCAATTGATTTGCTATTTTTTTGGTCATTCTAGCCAGGCAGATCAGACACTTGAGACTTAAAGAAATATTAATTTGGACTAGACACTGGAAATGTCTTACATACTGGGAGAATCATAAAGGTAGAGAAGGCTTACAAAGCAAGATGGCTGCCACTGAGATGGGCACACTAAGGTTTTTAACAGTAATCTATTACTTGATTTATGAGGAGTGGTAGAACCCTAAAGAAGCAGTGAATATCCAACACTGAAATTTGACTTGGCTCTACCTCAGAAAGGTTTCAGCGGCTTCATCTCATGCAAGCTTGCAACATTCCTGAATTCAAACCCATAAAGTAGAGAGTCAGCCCGAGACCCTCTTCAGAATCCACCGAGTCTGCTGCGCAGGAAGAGCTAGGGCTTGTTGAGCCGTCTTATTGCAAATGAAATAGTAACTTTCTCAGAAGCATAGGATATTGAAAGATTCCTTTAAGAGGCCATGTCCTCAAAGGCATGTATGCAATGTGAAGTCATGGGGGCAGGCCTTCCTGGTTCAAATCTATGTTTTTACAGCGTTGTGTCTCTTTGCTTGAAGGGGAGCTCTTGGGCCTGTTTATGGGATCATTTACCACCTCCTGTAGGAAAGTCTAGTGGAAATCACTTTTAGTGTTGAGTCTCGGCCAAATATACTCCTATGTAGAAGGCCTGTGTAGGAGGTTATGCTTGGAACAGTTGGGTAGATATTCTGGCATCCTGTGATGGCCTTACTAAGTCATGACAGTCAGCCAAAAAAAAAAAAAAGGAAAAATCTTCTGGTCACAGACACAGTTGAAGGTGTTTCCATTTTTCTCCACTACCCATTGCCAATATGTCTTTAAGTCATTTGCCATCAGAATCTGTAGTGGAGACCATCCAGACATCTTTTGCCATGAATAACATCAAGTTCTTCCTATATACCAGGCGCTGCAGTGAGCCCTGGCCAGGCACCACATCAGACTCAGACAAGTTCATAATTCTCTGAAATCGACCCAGTTGGAGGTAGCAGAACCAGGACTGTATTCCAGGGGAGCGGGACTTGACAGCTTTAGCAACTGCGTCTGCTTTCCCTCTGCTCCTAGCCTCTCATTCACCCAAGACCATGCCTGTTCAGGTTGCAGCTCTCTATTCAAGTCCCCATCCCAGGGCCTCCTTTCCTGGCAGCTCAAGTAGAAGCCCTTTTTTTTTTTTGAGACACAGTCTCACTCTGTCACCCATGCTGGACTGCAGTGGCGCCATTTCGGCTCACTGCAACCTTTACCTCCTGGGTTCAAGCAATTCTGCTGCCTCATTCTCCCAAGTAGCTGGGATTACAGATATGTGCCACCATGCCCAGCTTTTTTTTTTTTTTTTTTTTTTTGTAATTTTAGTAGAGATGGGGTTGGTCAGGCTGGTCTAGAACTCCTGACCTCGTGATCCGTCTGCCCCAGCCTCCCAAAGTGTTGGGATTACAGGCGTGAGCCTCTACGCTCAGCCAGAAGCTCTTTCTTTAACTTGATTACTGTGGGTAGTTACACCTTTTCTACTGCCACTAGAATGGAATCTTCAGAGACTAGGACCTTCCCTGTGATTGCTCCTCACTATACTCCCAGAGACTAAACATGTGGCCTGGCAAAAAACATAGCCTTCCAGGTATCTTATTTTATTTTATGGTTTCATTTACTTTTTGAGGCAGGGTCTCACTCTGTTGCCCAGGCTGGAGTACAGCGGTATAATAATAGCCCACTGCAGCCTTGAACTTCCAGCCTCAAGCAATCATCCTTCCTCAGTCTCACAAGTAGCTGGGACGACAGGCATACACCATCATGCCCAGCTGAGTTTTATAAAATATTGTATAGAGATAAGGTGTCACTATGGTGCCCAGGCTAGCCTCCAACTCCTAGCCTCAAGTAATCCTCCCATCTCAGCCTCTCAAAGCGCTGGGATTACAAGGTATGAGCCACTGTGCCCAGCCCTCCAAGTATTTAAAATGAATGGATATCTCCCAAAGACTAAGCTGTAAATGGCTGAACAACTTACATTCTTACCACATCTGCTAGATGGTAAATATTTGTGCTACTATTTAAAATTAAAAAAAAAAAATCAGTGTAAGGAGATAGTCAACTTGAAGGGTGATGACCAGAACTCTGATAATAGAAGCCAGTCCCTTCTTAATTCCAATTAGGAGCTATAGGTTGGTAATTAGCGACATTCAAACCTCTACCTAAAACAGATTTTTAAACCTTTTTAATCAAAGCATAATTACATGCAGAAAAGCACATACATAATAAGTGCACATCTCAGATTTTTCACAAACTGAATACACACATGGAACCAAGACCCAGATGGAGGAAGAAAAAAGGACCAGCATTTAAAGAAGGCCTCTGGGCCGGGTGTGGTGGCTTACGCCTGTAATCTTAGCACTTCAGGAAGCCAAGGCAGGAGGATTGCTTGAAGCCAGGAGCTCCAGATCAGCCTGGGCAACATAGCAAGACCTCATCTTTACACAAATTAGCCAGGCATGGTGGTCCCGCGGTTCCAGCTACAAAGGAGGTTGACATGGGAGGACTGCTGAAGCCCCAGAGGTCAAGCCTGCACTGAGCTGAGATCACACCACCACACTCTAGCCTGAGCAAGAGAGACTGTCTCAAAAAAATAAAAATAAATAAAAGGGGCTTCTGCATGTGGGGTAAGTGTTGATGCTTCAATAACTACCAAGATGGCAGCTTTGGAAGGCAAAGAAAGAGAAACGCGGAGAGTGGCTGGGGACGGTGCCTGTCTATGGTTTTGAGCAAGCAAATGTGGGATAAGCAAAAGGACGAGAAAGACAATGAGCATTCACTAAATTTCTACCTTGTGCCCTAGGGTATTTTAGTTAATTATTTTTAAAACAAAGAAATTGAGGCTTAGAGTGATTAATGCGCTTGTTCAAGGCCACAGATGCCAGGTCTGTGTGACACCACAGCCCCTTTATCCCCCAGTGTAACTCACTGTCTCATCTCTCAGCCTGGCATTTCCTTCCTTTAACTCCCTTCTTTAAAACAAGATGGCTATTTTCGTAATAATGATGTTAGCAATAGCTTTAATTTTAACATTGTTGAGTCCTCAGTCTGCAACAGGCATTTTCCATACATTATTTCCTTATGCCCATTTTCTTATGAGAAAACTGACACTTAGAGAAATTAAATAAACTTTTCTGAGCTCTCATAGAGATGTCAGTAACAGCAGAGCTAGGATTTGAACCCAGGCAGCCTAATTTTATGGGTCACACTATTAGACACTGTCTCTGAACACATCTGCAATTATAACCAGAATTCCTTTATAATTTCGTTCCTCTCATTCCTCATTAGTAATGGAAATAGAACATCTTACATACTTCAAACATTGGTTAGAAGGGTTGACAGAAATTTTGTGCCCAAGACTACAGATTTCTCTCCAGCTGGCCCTTGTCAAGTGACCTCTGAGAGAGTCTGTAAGGCCACAGCCAGGCTCTCCCTAGGGCATGACTGGAAGAAAACAGGTGGAGGGGCCAGAAAGGAGTGGCCCGGGGTAGGGCCTGGGGGCTCACACCTATAATCCCAGCACTTTGGGAGGCCGAGGTGGGCGAATCACTTTAGACCAGGAGTTTGAGACCAGCCTGGCCAACATGGTGAAACTCCCTCTCTACTAAAAAAGATACAAAAAAGTAGCTGGGCATGGTGGCGCCTGCCTGTAGTCCCAGCTGCTTGGAAGGTTGAGGCAGGAGAATTGCTTGAACCCAGAAGGCGGAGGTTACAGTGAGCTGAGATTACGCCACTGCACTCCAGCCTGAGCAACCGGGTAATAGCCATTTCTCTAGAGCCTGTCACCTGGTGCCTTTCCTAGTAAGCCTCAATTTAGGGTTTAGATTGTCACCACAGCTCCAGAGTCATCCAAGGGTGAACTGGCTCCTTAGAGATCTTGTCACCTGTGGCTTACAGGACTCATTTCTGACCACCCAGGTACAGAAGCATTGGAAACTCTGTTGGACACAGGCTTCATCAAAGCTGTGCCAACCATTCACTTGTCCCCCTGGTGCTTTGCAAACATCATTACAGGCTTTAATCCAGGCAGCAAGGCTCAAGTTCACCCAATCCCTCCTCCTGCCACTGTGACATGTTTATTCAGCAAGTTCAGCAGTGCATACAGGTTATAAGAATAAAGACAAAGCCATGGGGGGGGGAAATCCCCTCTCTTCCTGTCTTAGGACAGCAGCAGGGGCTTTTACCCCTTATTGCCTCATTTAAAAAAACAAAAAAAAACTTTAAGGAATGTTGGGAATTACTATATTCAATGGAGAATGCCATTTGTTATAGGGGATAATTAAAAAAATTATTTTACCTCAAGAAATTAATTTCCCCAGAAGAATTAATCATAAGCAAAAGTCTATGGGACTCTGGCTGTTGGGACACTTAAGACTGGAGGTTGTGTTAAACCAGAATCAGGCAGACAGCTTCAGATTTAAAAGAACTGATTTTCAAGCCTGTAATCCCAGCACTTTGGGAGGCTGAGACGGGCGGATGACGAGGTCAGGAGATCAAGACCATCCTGGCTAATACAGTGAAACCCCGTCTCTACTAAAAAATACAAAAAATTAGCCAGGCGCGGTGATGGGCACCTGTAGTCCCAGCTACTTGAGAGGCTGAGGCAGGAGAATGGCGTAAACCCAGGAGGCAGAGCTTGCAGTGAGCTGAGATCCCGCCACTGCACTCCAGCCTGGGCGACAGTGCGAGATCCGTCTCAAAAAAAAAAAAAAAAGAACTGATTAGATTAGACTGGGCATGGTGGCTCATGCCTATAATCCTAGCACTTTGGGAAGCCGAGGTGGGTGGAATGCCTGAGCTCAGGAGTTCGAGACCACCCTGGGCAACATGGTAAAACTCCATCTCCATTAAAACACAAAATTTTAGCTGGGTGTGGTGGCGGGCGCCTGCAATCCCAGCTATGTGGGAGACTGAGGCAGGAGAATTGCTTGAACTTGGGAAGCGGAGGTTGCCATGAGCCAAGATCATGCCACTGCACTCCAGCCTGGGTGACAGAGTTAGACTCCGTCTCCAAGAAAGAAGAAAAAAGAACTGATTACATTGGTAGGGGAGAGAAGAGAGACAAGGGGAGAAGGGGAAGAAGAATTAGATATATAAAAGATCAGTGAGAGTTTTTTCTTTCTTCTTTTAAAATCTGATACAGAAAAATGAGCTCTGAATCTTGAATCAAGACATTGTATTGATTCTGGTTATCCCCATGATGGCAGGTCATTCAAGCTTAGACCTTAGTCTTCCCATCTACAAAATGGGAAGGTCAGGGGAGATGTCCTTTAATGGACCTGGTGATTCTAAAGTTTGAAAAGCTTATGATTCTTAGAATGAAAAGATATAATGTGTGTCTATGCATTTATTTAGTCAAAGACATTGGGTCACTGCCATTAGGCAAAATAGAAACCAGAGTCCTGGATGTGTATTAAGAGAATCTTGAGGAAGCAGATTACCTGCCATCCAGGGTCTTAGGTTTTGGAGATGGAAAGGAATTTCCCCCTTCCTGTTTCAGGACTGAGTCATGCCCTGTCAGAGCACTTAGGCCTGGCCTTATACCTGGACAGGTGACAGACAGATACTTTGATCAATGATTTGTAGTTGACGTAAGAAGTCCCCTTGAGGACTGGGAAGACAGATCAGTGGAGAGACTTTGATCTGTGTCATCAGCTTTCAAAACCTTTAAACCCACATAAACACAGACTCCCAAGGCAGTGATGTAAATGATAAATCCCATGTTCTCCAAATGCACTGGCCCCTCAGTTACTTGGAAAAAAGAGTCCACGCGTAAAAGGGAGATAAACACACACACACAGTTACTCCAAAGCAAATGCTGAGTGTTTTCTCTGCTGGCTTTTGGCTCTGCTAAGAGGCTATCTGGGGGCAAGACTTATTGTTGTTTAGAAACTAGAAATCTACAACTCAGCAGTGCTTGCTCATCTAAACCAGAGTGGGCGATGCACTGTAAGTAGGCCACCACTCCCCGCGTCCACAAAAATACCGCAGATTCAGTAATCTATCATGACACCCTTTCCCAACGAGCCCGTGCGCGGTGCCAAAATCCTTTTCAACACAGCACTTCAATCGGCTGCTTCAATTGACCAGACTTGGGTCATGCAATGAATCCTATTTTACATCCTTCATCTAAACTGTTACCGGATGAGCTGGGAGGGAGGGCTGTGCGCACTTCTTGTGTATCAACTTGTGTTGGTGACTGTAGTCCAGGCAATTGCCAGATAAGAATATAATCCATGAAAAACCATTTTGAGTCGGAAAGACAGGCTGCAGTCTGGATGCTTGGGAAAACAGGCACTTTCTGACTGAAGATTATCGCAACTAACTCTCGGGCTTTCCTGGATCCCCTTCTAACCCCTGAGTGTTTCATTCCTAGCAGGGTGACAAGGTAGAGATCTGCTTCAGGAAGGCTTGGACCCCACCCACCATAGAGTTCACGGAACACTAATAAGACAGCTGATGGTTGACTAAAACGTATATACAATTTTAATTACATATACTAGTGCATTTAAAATTACATTCTAAACTAATGTAATCAAAACTAATGTAAATAAACATACAGTGGTTATCTCTGAATGATAGAATTATGGCTCATTTTTATTTTCTTCCCTTAAAACTTTGGTTTTTCTGACTTTTTACAGATCACATGCATGTGTGTGTGTGACCCAATTTCTTTGACTAAATAAATCTATAGACACACATTACATCTTTTCATTCTAAGAATCATCAGTTTTTCAAACTTTAATATCACAAGTTCCATTAAAGGACATCTCCCCTGGCCTTCCCATTTTGTAGATGGGAAGATTAAGGTCCAAGCTTGTGTGTGTGTGTGTGTGTGTGTGTGTACATGGGTGTGTCTGCGAATGTTTCCATGCAGGTGTGTTTTAATGGAAAAAGTGGGTGGGGAGCGGGGGAAAGGGCAAATTTCTAAGGGATGCAAAGACATATTAAAAATCCATGAGAGAATCAGATAGCATAAGGACTAGAAGAGCTACAGGTCTTTCCTCTCCTGGCAGAAAGATTCCTAATGGTCACTATTTGAGGGTTAGGGGCATATGAATTTTAGACCTATGTAGTGAGCCAGAGCCTATGAATGGCTCGTCAGCATTGGTTCCAACCTTCCCTTCTCCTCTTCAATCTCAGAGTGACTCTTGCTAAACTGATACACAGAAAGTAACAGAATTTGTCTAATTATACAGAATGAGTGAAAATCTTTCTATGTTCCTATAGCTATTGGCTCAGTCACCTGACTTAATGGTCCTAGAATTCATTTTTTATAACTTTATTAACGTGAAATTCTCATACCATATGATTTAACCATTGTAACCATACAGTTTGATGACTGTTAGTAAATTTATCCAGTTGTGTAGCCATCACCACAATCTTGTCCTAGAACATTTTCTTCACTCCCCAAAATTGCCCCACCCTTTCCAGGCAATCCCTTCCACTCACTCCCAGCCCTAGGCAACCATCATTCTGCTTGCTGTCCATAGAGTTTCATCTTTTCTAGAAATTTCATATAAATGTTATCATACACTATGTGGTCTTTTATGACTGGCTTCGTTCACTTAGCGTAATGTTTTTGAAGTTCATCTATGTTATTAAATGTATCCAGAGTTAGTTCATTTTCATTGCTGAGTAGTAATTCCATTGTGTGGAAAGACTACATTTGTTTCTCCATTCCCCAGCTGATGGACATTTGGGCATTTCCAGTGTTTGCTTATCATGGATGATGCTGCTATGAACATTCATGAACAAGCCTCTGCATGAGCATTTTTTTCTTTCCAGAAGGTTCTTAGGAATGGAATTGCCGAGTCATGTATGTGTGTGTTTAACTTTTTAAGGCACTGGACAACTGTTTCCAAAGTCATTGCACCGTTTTACATTCCCAACAGCAGTAAATGAGAGTTCTAGTTCTTCCATATCTTTGCAACTCTTAGGATAATGAATCTTTTTGGTTAGAGCTAAGCTAGTAGGCATGTCATGGCCTGGGGCTAGAATTCATTTTACAGTGGCAGTGATGAGGTCAGAAAAGGCCTCAGATTGGCAGTGTAAAAATTAGTTCCACAATTTACAGCTCACAGCTCACCAACTGTAGGACTTTAAGAAATTCATTTAATTAGCCGGGTGTGGTGGCAGGCACCTGTAATCCCAGCTACTCGGGAGGCTGAGGCGGGAGAATCTCTTGAATCTGGGAGGTGGAGGTTGCAGTGAGCCAAGATTGCGCCACAGCACTCCAGCCTGGGTGACAGAGCGAGACTCCGCCTTAAAAAAAAAAAAAAAAAAAAAAAAAAAAAAAAAAAAAAAAAAAAAAAAAAAAAAAAAGCAAAACACACACACACACACAAACTCATTTAACTTCTCTGAGTCTCAGTTTCCCCATCTGTAACTTAGAAACAATAATAGCTCTAGATTTTGTTAAGAGTCACCGGTTGAGATGAGATGTGCAAAAGATTGTGCCTAACTTCCCACTTATTTCTAGAACAAAAAGTGTATCAATAAATATGTACATAAAATAGCAAGGGATATGAAAATAGAAGGGGTTGGTATTGTTTTCTGTTAACCAAGCCAAGATGTTCACTCACTTTTCCTTTCCACCTAAAGTGCTTGCTCCACCCCACTCGCCAGTGTGCCAGGAAGATGAGTCGCAGTTTTGTCTCATCCTCTCCACTTTTCTTGTCATTGACCCACCCCTTCTCATCATTAACCACTTTAGTGAGCTAAGAACATAACGGAATGAGCCCTTCTCCAATTGTGAACATTTCCTCAAGCCTTCTCCTTCCACAGAGTCAAGAAGGACTAGTCTCAGCCTACAATAGGAGCCTTTATGACAAATCACAAATTTGAAACCCTTTGGCTATTCATATTTATGCAACTGGTAATAAGGGGACAGATTTGAATCTTTAGACCAAGAGTTTGCTCCCCAGCCCTGATGCTGCAGGCTTAGCTTCTGAGTGTGGTCACCTACTGACCCTACTATTTAAAGAAAAACTGGAAAGGCCAGTAATTTGGATATGGTCCTCAAGATACACTACAGACTGTAGCTCAAGATACACTACAGACTGTCCCCACTTCCCTGCATCGCCCGTGGCTGGAAACAGTGCACTCCTGGTTTATTGCCAATGTCCTTGATTTGCGTGCTCTGCCATTTACTTAGAACAATCAGGCTATGTTGCAAGCCAGGGTAACGAAAACACCGCCAGGAGCCAAACAGGCTCACAGGGGATGCACCAGTGCCTTGGTGGCCCTGAACACTTAAGTGATTTTGTTCCCCTTCCAATTTCATGTGGTACATTAACTTTTATTGATAGCTCATAGCTTCAGCAACTGGTCTTGGTTTTACTAACCTGAAGGACAGAGGAACAAGAGAAACCCACACAGCTGATGTGCAAGAAAAGAAAATCGCATGGGATGTCTTGATCAGTCTCAATGTTTTTTTTTTCCCCTTGCTACAGCTCTCGTTTAATGAGGGAGTCACAATTACTGCAAGTTAATCATGTCTCAGGCCCCCAGAGGGAGAAAGAGAGAAATGACCACTTGAAATCTGATTGTGGCTCCCTCCAGGAGAATCCTGGTGGCACAGCGAGGCATTCGTGAAACTGCAGGCTCTGATTTATATCACGGCTATGGAGACTGGCAGAAGAGAAGAATTCTTGGGTGTTTTCATAACACAACTATTAAATAAAAGTTAACCCAGGAGCTAGATGAAAAATCTATGGGATGGAAGAGACAGAGATCAATTTTTTCATTGCTCTAAAAATCTTAACATTTCCAACTAGAATCTGCATCTTGGAGCAACATGGTGTGTCTGTGACTCACGGATGCTAGGAAGGGTGTACAGCTTCCCTTCGGTTTTTAAAAACCATTATTATTAAAACCAAAACAATAACAGATATGATTTGTTGAGTAAATATCACAGAGGCCAGACACAATTCTTATTTTTTATTTTTTGAGACAGAGTTTCGCTCATCGCCCAGGCTAGAGTGCAGTAGTGCAATCTGGCTCACTGCAACCTCTGCCTCCCGAGTTCAAGTGATTCTCCTGCCTCAGCCTCCTGAATAGCTGGGATTACAGGTGCTCACCTCCAAGCCTGGCTAATTTTTGTATTTTTAGTAGAGATGGGGTTTCACCATGTTGGTCAGGCTGGTCTCGAACTCCTGACCTCAGGTGATCTACCCACTTCAGCTTCCCAAAGTGCTGGGATGACAGGCGTGAGCCACACTGCGCCTGGCCGGCCAGACACAATTCTTTGCGCTTTATCTACCTTGCCTCAATTCATGCTCACAGCAATCTAAGGAATTATAAATTTGTATTGCTACTATGTGGCAAAGGAAACTGAGGTTCAGGGAGCATTTGAAATTGTCAAAAGCCTCAGCAAGCAGGAGAAACGGCCATGATGTAAATCAAAGCCCACTGGAGTGTAAAAATGTATCTACGGTGTTGACCTCTATTTGCCCTTCACCTGACTTACTTCTTTTAAGGAAATCGGTTATTTAATAAGAGTCTTGCAAGCTGTCTTACATCATTTATGAGATTGGCAAGGAATAACACAGAGAGTGAAGAAGGGAAAAAAATAGAGGAAGAGAGGAAGTCATGGAAAAAAACTGATCACATCCTAAATCAATCTCTTAAACATATCCATCTGCACAAACATAGAACCTTTAGCACTTTAAAATGTAGGAAGCTTATTTTACATTCACATATGTAATATGTAAAATATAATATGTATTACATACCTACATAATTGTAAATTATGTATTATGTATGTATTATGTATATGTATTATTGTCTATTTTTGTATTACAAAAAAATACAATATGTAATATGTTAATAAGGGTGTTTAACATATTAAAGTATTAACTTTAAAAAATGGAATTTGAAGGCCAGGCGTGGTGGCTCACCCCTGTAATCCCAGCACTTTGGGAGGCCAAGATGGGTGGATCACTTGAGGTCGGGTTTGGTGGTATATGCCTGTGGTCCCAGCTACTCAGGGCGCTGAAGCAGGAGAATCACTTGAACCCGGGAGGTAGAGGTTGCAGTGAGCCGAGATCACACCACTGCACGCCAGACTGGACAACATAGTGAGACTCTGCCTCAAAAAAAAAAAAAAAAAAAAAAAAAAAGGATTTGGAGAAAAATAACCACACAGCTCTATTTTTATTTACCTAAGATCCGTTGTTCATCTATGATGTGTCAGACCCTGTGCTAATAGGGAATCTCAGAGCTGGGCCCATTGAGACCTCAACAGACACAGCCAGAATCCACAATCTGGAGGTTATGCGCAGCCTTGCTTCAAAAAGTCAAATCCAGGGCTGGGTGCAGTGGCTCATGCCTGTAATCCCAGCATTTTGGGAGGACAAGGCAGGTGAATCTCCTTAGCCAAGGAGTTTAAGATCAGCCTTGGCAACAGGGAGAAACCCTGCCTCTACAAAAAATACAAAAATTATCTGGGTGTGGTGGCATGCGCCTGTGATCCCAGCTACTCGGGAGGCTGAGGTGGGAGGATGGCTTGAGCCCCACGAGATTGAGGCTGCAGTGAACCATGATTGCACCACTGCACTCCTGCTCAGTTGATACAGCAAGACTGTCTCAAAAAAAAAAAAAAAAAAAAAATTCTGTAAAGTAAAAAAGGCTTCATTTTGTATTATCTTCAGATATCCAACATCAAAAATAATAAGATAATTCCTGATGAATTAACCACAGATTTACTGTACGACCCAGTAATTCCACTCCCAGGTAGGTAGGTAGGTAGGTAGATAGTTTGGCTTGATATAAATACATATCCCTAAGAACTGGAAATAGGTATTCCAAAAAAACTTACACACAAATGTTCAGAGCAGCTTTATTCACAATAGTCAAAGGGTGAAAACAACACAAATGCCCATCAACAGATGAAAGGAGAAAAATATTTGGTATATCCATACAATGCAATAATATTCAGCCATACAAAGAGTGATAGACATGCTACAACTGTGGCTGAAGCTCAGAAACACAATGCTAAGTGGAGGAAGCCAATCACAAAAGAGCATATACCGTACAATAACATTTATAGGATGTGGACATATTTTTTTAAGGGCCATCATTCCAACCCACTACGCCTGTGATAATTTGTTTATGAAGCAATAGAAAACTAGTACAGTGATCACCCATTAATTTATTCATTTGTTTGTTTTGCTGGTTCAACAGATTCCTACTGAGTACTTGCTGTGTGCAAGGCACTGTGCTGGGCTCCAGAGACACTGAGGAAATAAGAGACTTTGCGCCTGCCTGAATACAGCTTATGGTTGGGAGATTCATGCTTAGGCCCTTCTCACAAAGGTAGCCACGAAGTCGAACGATCACGAGGACTAGTGATGGTTTTGAGCTGTGACACTAAATCAGTAGGGACCAGTGGGCCATTGGTGCCTCTCTGATGAAAGACAATTACCCTCTTCCCAGATACAAATGGAATATAATGCTGCATGTTATTTCAGAAGATTCTAAGATACTCAGGGGCCATTCTTCAAGGTCCACAGTTAAGAACACTTGGCCTAGAGATTTTTGAGATGACTCTTTGATAAAGAAATATACTAAGCAGAAAATGTCCTGGGAGTGTCTGCTCATTGTTTCCAAGTTAAAACTTACTTGACTGGCTAGGCGCGGTGGCTCACGCCTGTAATCCCAGCACTTTGGGAGGCCGAGGCGGGTGGATTGCCTAAGGCCAGGAGTTTGAGAACAGCCCGGCCAAGATGGTGAAACCCTGTCTCTATTAAAAACACAAAAATTAGTCATGCATGGTGGTGGTGCCTGTAATCCCACCTACTTGGGAGGCTGAGGCAGGAGAATCACTTGAACCTGGGAGGTGGAGGCTGCGGTGAGCCAAGATTGTACCACTGCACTCCAGCCTGGGCAACAGAGCAAGACTCCATCTCAAAAAAAAAAAACATCCTTGACATCACCACATGATGTCTAATTGTATGTGTCCACTTGACTGGGCCACAGGATACCCAGATATTACGTTAAACATTATCTCTAGTGGGTCCATGAAGTTGTTTCTGGATGACATTAACATTTCAATTAGTATAATGAGTAAAGCAGACTGCCCTTCCCAGTATGGGTGGCTTCATCCAATCTGTTGGAGGCCTGAATAAAATAAAAGGCTGAATAAGAAAGAACTGGCTCCCTATGCCTGACTTCAGGCTGAGACATCAGCTTCTCCTGCCCTTGGACTCAGACTTGGATATGAAATGGAACTGACGCCTTTCTATCTCCTGCTTCTCAGGTGTTCAGACTCAGACATGAATTGTACCATTGGTCGTCCTGGGTTTGGATGTCTCGGTCTCCGTAATTTCATGAGTCAATTCCTTATTAAAAATCTTTATATATATCTTTATACATATACATATACAGAAAGATGTGTATGTGTATACACGTGTGTTTATAGGTTTATATTGAACTAATACTATATATACACACATTATACACTGTATTAGTATATAGTGTATAGTATATATACTATAGTGTGTATATGTATACTCTATATACTATAGTGCTTATATATACTATATAGTACATAGTGTATATAGATATACATACACATATAGGTGTGTATAGGTATGCATATATATCTATATATATAACAGATACACATGTGTGTATTTATATCTATACACACATACACACACACACACACATAGTATTAGTTCAATCTCTCCAGAGACTCCTAATACAACCATCAGTATCACCAACAACCAAATCTTTCTCAAATATTTACCACCAGAAAGCAATTTTAGCCTTGCACTGATATTACAACCTTGACTAGAAAACACAAGAGCCTGGAAACATGGCGTATTTAATTTCTTTTATGCTTTATCTATTTCAACGATTTCTGGACTTTTTAAGACAGAAAGTATTCAATCAACTTTTGAAAAATCAAAAGAAGGAAATGAGTTAAAGGTTTTTACCTGGAATTCAAACAAATAAATGAAAAGCGGCATTTCGAATATTTAGAGAATGATTGGAAAAATGGGCCTTCACTTGATAATGATATTGAATAATTCGTGTTGTTTTTGGGTGTGATGATGATATTGTAGTTATCATTTTTTAAAGACACCTTACTTATAGTGACTCGAAATGTCTATGAATAAAAATACATAATGTCTTGGATTTACTTTGGTAAGTTTTCAGGCATGGGAGAAGTGGGTGGGGAGAGATAAAACAACATTGGCCACATGTGATAATTATTGAATCTGGATGGTGGACTCATGGGATTTAATTATACTCTCTGTCAACTTCTGTATATGATTTTACATTTAAAAATAATACGCTGGAGTCAAAAATAATTTTAAAGCCAGGGTGAATAAGTTAATAGGTAGGTGGGTGGGTGGGTGGATGGATGGATGGATGGCGAGAAGACTGAGGTCCCAGCCTGAAGTCAGGCAGAGAGAGTCAATTCTTTCTTACTCAGCCTTTTATTTTATTCAGAGCTTCAACAGAGAAGGAAAAAAGGAAAGACGCAAAGAGAGAAAGAGAGAGAGAGAGGGAGGGAAGGCAGGCAGGCAGGCAGACAGGACCTCTGAGGCTGTGCACAGTGGCTCACACCTATAATCCCAACACTTTGGGAGGCCAAGGCAAGCAGATTGCTTGAGCCCAGGAGTTCAAGACCAGCCCAGGAAACATGGCAAAACCCCATCTCTACAAAAAAAACAAAAACAAAAAATTAGCTGCGTGTTATGGCATGCGCCTGTAGTCCCAGCTACTTAGGAGGCTGAAGTGGGAGGATCACCTGGGCCTGGGAGGTTGAAGCCACTGCACTCCAGCCTGGGCGACAGAGTGAGACCCTATCTCAAAAACAAAACAAAACAAGCACCTGGGAGAGAAATCCTCCCTATAGCCTGAGCTGAGCTGGATCATTTTAACTCCCTAATTTTAGCTGGTTCCCAGACATTCTCATGAACACGCACACATTTGGCAACGCAGCAGAGAACTAAAGCATATGTTGGCAGTGCTAACAGGAAGAACATTTCTTTTTCACACATTATCATTACGTGAAATTATATTAAGTATTTATTTTGTGTTTGTTGCCTTACCTTCTCCACGATAATCTAAGATCCACCAGGACAGGGACTTTTCTTTTTCACAGTATCCTTCCCTCTCAGAACAATGTCTGGCACATGATAAGAGTTCCATTTTTTTCCTTCTTTCTTCTTTGAATGGCAGACAATTTGCATAAATGAATAAATCAAAGTCTAGCCAATTCATTGTGATCTTCATTGACTGCCTACTATATACCAGGTCTTACGTGAGGCATCAAGATAGTGAATGGGAGGTGCTCAGAACAGATGTTACATCCAAAGGGGACCATGTGTGGGAATTCCTCAATTACCTTCACAGAAGTAGGCCACCATCCATTCATCCGTCCATTCACAGATTCACAAATATTTATTAAGCATCTACTATAGTGGAATTGACAAATAGTGTAAATAATAGCACAGTATAAGTAAATGGTAAAATTTCTCAACTAATACAATCTACATTTTAGTATATGGGCAATGGAATAAGGATGGGAGCTACTTTATATCCCACAATTCCAGCCAAAAGTGTATGTGTTTGTGCATAATGCTAATATGTGGCTAGAAAACTGTTACAATTTCATCTTTGAGAACTAAAATGTTTACTCATAAAAATACTATTTATCTAAGCCAGTATAGTTATGTGCTATAGCTATCTGGATATGTCACCAAATCACAAAGTTCATTATGCTTTCTCATTCAAGCAAGGAAAAAGTATGTCTACTTGGAAACCACCTGTTTATAAGTGAAAATAGGAGATGCAAATAATATCTTTAAAAAAAAATCACTGTTAAATCACATTAAACTGCCTCTTAATTTTCTTCCTTAAAATTTAACTATCCATGTCCATCCTTTGAAAATAACCATCAATAACTATCAATGTTCTGTTTGCCAGCTGTTATATCCTCTAACCCAGAAGGCTATAGAGAAATTTTTGAGCATATTACTTGCCCTGCTCTTAAACCAATGGAATCACGGAAGCTCATGAGTTTTAGGGACTGACACACAAAATGTTGAACGTGAAGGTATTTTCCCTAAAACCAAATCTATAGTGACAGAAAAAATCTGAAGCTTTACTAACAGCAACATGCCCTCTGGAATGGGTGCTAATGATAAAAATCAGGATTTAACACGTTCCATTTTAAATTAATTTTTAACATTTTTTTAAAAAAGCTTTTCCTTTGCAATACAAGACCCAGTTCTTCCTGGTAAGATTTCCAAAAGTACTGCAAGGTACCTCTGCTCTTTTCTGGAAGGCAGAGCTCTTCTAATTTATTAGAAATTGCAGGAAGGGAGTAGGGAGAAGGGGAAATCAGCAGGGGGGGAAATCAAATCCATTCCTGCCTTCTCTACTTCCCATTCATGCAGCTCAGCCCAAGCTTTATCCTGGGGAAACAAACAGTTGAAATCAGTTGAACTCATTTTAGGCCCCTTCATCCTGCTTTTCGGCAAAGCTGGAGGGTTCTCCTCAGTGTCTCAGATTGCCCTGAGGACACCAAGGGCCACTTCATTGATTATAGTTGTGCAATTGAAATCTTTGTCCTTTTTTTCATATATATATATATAAAAATATAAATTTCGAAACTAGTAGATGTTGGCCAGGCGTGGTGGCTTACACCTGTAATCCCAGCAGTCTGGCAGGCTGAGGTGGGAGGATAGCTTGAGCCCAGGAGTTCCAGACCAGCTTGGGCAACATAGTGAGATCCCATCTACAAAAAACTTCAAAAAATTAGCCGGATGTGGTGACACATGCCAGTGGTCCCAGCAGCTCAGGAGGCTGAGATGGGAGGACCACTTGAGCTTAGAAGGTTGAGGATGCAGTGAGCTGTGATTGCGCGCTGCACTCCAGAGTGGGTGATGAAGTTAGACCCCATCTCAAAGCAAACAAACAAACAAAAAGGACACGTTGATGTAACATGATTCAAACATGACAGATAAAGAAAAAAGAAAGAAAACTCCCTCCTCAAAGCCTTCTCAGCTCCTAAGCCACACTCCATGCTAGTGATAGAAGTTATCTACCATTATTTATAATGAACGTTTATCACCTCAACCCCAAATCATTTTATGAAAATACACACAAAAACATTCAGGTATGTGTATAGTTTTTTGTTTTTTTTTTTTTTTTTGTAAAGACATAATACATGTATTATTCTTCAATTGGCTTTTTCTCACTCAAAATTATATCATGGACAGCCATTATACATATATAGATACATACATACACACACACACACACATATATATATATATATATATGAATGAATACATATTGGGAACAGTGTATGCTTCTCAGATGGGTACACTAAAATCTGACAAATTGCCACCAAAGAACTTATCCATGTAATCAAAACCACTTTACCCCTAAAACGATTGAAATAAAAAACTATATCATGCACACCCACTTTATACACACACACACATACACACACACAATGTCTGTATATAGAGCTATCTCTTTAATTTCTTTCCTCTTTCCTTTTTTTGCTACATAGTAGTTAAAACTTTGGAAAATCTGTAATTCAAATATCACTTTATTAATATGAATTTAGAATGTAATAGGTCAAATAACTAAATAAATGTGTATGCATGTATGCATATAAAATAATGCTAAATAATCATTGATTCTTCTAATTGGGTGTCCTGGCACATTTGTTCAAATATTTCTGTATTTTCTGGTACAGAACGGAATTGCCTGATCAAAAGGCATGTGTTTAATTTAGGTCAAAAATGCCAGCTTGTTCTTCAAAATAACCAAAAACAATTTATGCTCCTAAAACAGCAGATGTTCTTTTTCCCTGTAAAGGAAAACTTTTTGGAAAATCGAGTTATAAGCATGAGTCAAAGTTTTATTATAATGTTACTACTAGGGAAAAGGCCTCTAGTGATCAATTCAAAGATTCAGTCTTGGTACAGGCATTTTATAGGAAAATGGAACGATAAGATAGTCAATGTTAGGCTAGATACAAAAAGAAAATAACATTTGGTTTAAGGTCACTAGACTCTTGACTGACTGTCAGTTTGGGTAGATGGGTGACTGATTTCTCAGAACAAGTCTTAATCCCATTAAAGTTTATCAGAAAATTGCTTAAGCAATTTATCAGGAATGAGGCTGTGAATTACATCATGGAAAAAAAGGTTCTAGTCCAGACCAGATTCAGGACAACTCTTCTTTTTTATACCTTTTTATACTTACATGCTCACCAACATGGAAGTTACCTGCCTTCTTAACTTTTGCCAATGTCATGGTGAAAAACAGTATCTCATTGTGTTCAATTTCCATTTTTATGATTAAAAATAAACTTGAGAATTTTTTCTTGTTTGTCAAGTCTTTTCAACGAATTTCCTGTTCACTATCTTTGCCCATTTTTCTATTGGGAGGTTCACATTTTTCTTCTTCCTTAGCCAAAACTCTTTGCATATTTGAGATAAATTATTTAAGCACAGTCACACACTGCATAGTGACATTTTGATCAACAATGAACCACACATGCTATGGTGATCCCAGAAGATTGTAATACCATATTTTAATTGTACCTTTTCTATGTTTGTATATGCAAATACTTAGCACTATATTAAAATTGCCTACAGTATTCAAGACAGAAACATGCTGTACATGTTTGCTGCCTAAGATCAACAGGCTCTACCTAGCCTAGGAGTGCGGTAGGTTATATCACCTAGGATTGTATAGGTACACTCTATGATGTTGGCACAATGACAAAATGACGAATGAAGCATTTCTCAGAACACAACCTCCTGTCTAAGCAACGATGACTGTATATGCAAATGTGTATGTTTGCAAATATGTGTATTAAATCTATGTACACATATATTTCTATTTCATAAGATAGTAAATTTTTTAAATTACTGAATTATATACCCCTTCCAATTGTACTGAAAGATATCTATTCAATTTCTTTCCTTTTTCTGAGATAGAGTCTTGCTCTGTCACCCAGGCTGAAGTGCAGTGGCACGATCTGGGCTCACTGCAATCTCTGCCTCCCAGATTGAAGGTATTCTCCTGCTTCAGACTCCTGAGTAGCTGCTATTACAGGGGTGCACCACCACACCCAACTAATTTTTGTATTTTTAGTAGAGATGAGGTTTTACGATGTTGGCCAGGCTGGTATCAAACTCCTGACCTCAAGTGATCCACCCGCCTCAGGCTACCAAAGTGCTGAGATTACAGGCATGAGCCACCATACCAGGCCAGGTCTATTCAACTTCTACTTCGATAAAAGTCACTGCAAGCCTGTTACTCCCGCTTTAAAGCCTTCAGTGCCCCTACTTGCCTACAAACAACATCCAGGCCTGTTGCAAGGCCTTTCCCAATGTAGTCCCTGCCTAAATCCTTACTATTTTCCTCTGTCATTCTCTTCTGGCCCTTTATGCACCAACAAAATTATTTCTAGGGACCAGACTGACTCTCTTTCATCCCTGCACTCCTTTCCCATGCTGATCCCTCTGTCAGGAACATCCTCCTTGGATACTCATATTTGTCTTCCCCTGTCTGGAGGAAACTTTCCCCAATTACTTGCCTTGCCCTGCAAGTAAAGTTAGATAAAGTTAGTCACCTCCTTCTTGGGTACCTTGTGTATGCACCGACTTTTTCCATATGCAACTCATTTTGATTGATTTGTTCCCAAGTCTGTCTTCCATAAAAGACTTTGAGTTACATGCGAGTAAGGACTTTGAGTTACATAAGAGTAAGTATTTAAATAATAAGGATCCAGTTTTCCCTGGATCCTCTGGGCTTCACACAGGATCTGACGGACCCAAGGTGGAAGCCAGGAAATAAATGATGAATGAACAGGCTATCTTTTCTGATGCACACAGCACGAGGGAAGCAAATACAGAAGTTAGGAGAGGTGGTGCATCTCTCTCCACCCCAACCAATAAACAAAAACACCCTTAAACCTTGAAAATGATTAAGTCTATACAGGCTGGAAACTGGGAGAAGATGGGCTGTCTTCCCTCTTTGGTTAGCTCTAGCATCCCATGGGCCACAGCTCTGAGCAGGAAGTGTTAACCCAAACATCATCAGAGTGCTTGGGGAAATTTTATTGTCTCCCAGATTTACAAATTGGAATCGATCTTCATTCAGTCAGTTTCACCAAAGGTTTTGTGAAGTGAACACAGCAAAAGATAGGTGCCTTTCAGATCACCTGTGATTAAACTCACTGCGTTTGTCTTCAAACAAAAGTGTTTTTTTTCCCTCCCCGCAACATATAATTTTAGTCAGCTAACGCTAAATTAGACACCCGCTCAGATTTATTATGATAAGAACATTCAGTAAGCTAATTTCAAGATGATGACTCCTATAAATTCTTATAATTTATTATTTAGTACTTTGGTTTTTAATCATTAAGTACGTGGAGACTTTGTAGGTCAAACCTGTATTAATGAAGACAGTAATCTATTTTCCAAACTCTTCTCCTCACCCACCTTTCAAATTGTAAATTAACAGAAAGAGATTTAAACACACTTGTAAGAACAAAGGCAATAATTGGGGGGTGGGGGGGGGTCAACAACCCCCCTTTGCTAATCTTTCTAGGTAGACTGTCAATCATAGTCCTGACTTATTTATGATGAATCATATTGATTTTTTTAAAATAAAATAATGGAGTCTAAATTTGAGAAGCCATTACTTCACTAAGAAAATAAAACACATAACCCATATTTAAAGTTTTGTTTAAAAAAAGCTGCTGTTCAAAAATCAGCAAACAGAGCTGGAACGGTGGCTCACGCGTATAATCCCAGCACTTTCAGAGGCTGAGGAGGGCAGATCACCTGAGGTCAGGAGTTCGACACCAACCTGGCCAAAAGTGGTGAACCCCCATCTCTACTAAAAATACAAAAAGTAGCCAGGCGTGGTGGAACATGCCTGTAATCCCAACTACTCGGGAGGCTGAGGCAGGAGAATCGCTTGAACCCCGGGAGGAGGAAGTTGCAGGGAGCTGAGACCGTGCCACTGCACTCCAGTCTGGGTGACAAAGCAAGACACTGTTTTTTTAAAAAAAAAAAGAAAAGAAAAGAAAAGAAAAAAATTGGCAAATACAGATATCATTAGGTGTTAATCTCAAGAGAGCAATTTTTATATTCTAGGGGTGTTACAATTTCAGAGAGGAATAGACAGAAGTAAAATATTAACTGGATACATATTTGAGAAAGCTATTGATGTTATCTAAAGGACAGTCTTCATCTTCTGAACTCACTGCCAAATTAGAATCTGTTTCATGATAATTTCAAACATTTGGTGCTAAAAGACTTAAAGGTTTCATTTTGCTGAATAAAGGAATTCTATTTGATAAACTGCATGCAAATAATAAATAAAGTTACCTGCATAGTAACATCTTTTCATTTTCTCTAAAATAAGATGAAGTTTTATTATAATAAAAGCTTATTACAAGCAACCTGAGTAATTAGAGTAGAAAGAACAATGTTCACAATTATCATTTTAACTGAGAAAAAATACCAAGACGCAAAATGAAATAATGGTTCAGCAAAGTCACTACTATGTAAAAACAATCGTGTAAATGCTGAGAAAAATATAGAAGGAAATATAGCAAAATGATAGCAGTACTTATCTTCAGATGGTGGTACAACACACAATTTTATTTTTCATTTCCTCTGTTTATTTTTTTAATCGAACATTCTGGAAATTCCTTCAGAAATAAAAAGGCATATGTTTGGATCCATGATACTGAAAGCATTTTAAATTACATCAGTGTCTGAATCTTCATACGATAGATAAGACAGTCAGCATCCATTTTACCTGAAGACTTATTGCTGAAGGGTTTGCTATTAAATTATTACACCAAGGACCCCTTATGGCATCTCTTGGTTCAGTGAAAACCTCCCTGGGATGTAGATATACGCTTACAAGCTGAGCTTCGTAACAGGAAGCCCACTACATCCCCACCATGCGGGACGGTGCATGCCACATTACTTTAGAAGTATCGATCCTCCCCTCCTCTCCACCCAGGGAAAGGCGAAGTACTGCAGGTTTTTAGATAAAATCCTTGATGAGAAGAACATACAAAGATTCTGCCTCATGGTCAAGAAGATTCATGAAGAATGGAGGGCAGTGAGGGGGTTTTAGCATATTAGGTTATGGAACGTTTGCTGAAACCTGATTTCTGGATGTTGACGATCAATAACTAAATAAATAATGATAACCACAATAATGAAAACAATACCAGCCTGGCCAAGGTGGTAAAACCCTATCTCTACTAAACATATAAAAATTAGCCAGCCGTAGTGGCATGTGCTTGTAATCTAAACTACTTGGCAGGCTGAGGCAGGAGAATCGCTTGAACCCAGGAGACAGAGGTTGCAGTGAGCCAAGATCATGCCACTGCACTCCAGCCTGAATGATAGAGCAAGACTGTCTCAGGAAAAAAAAAAAAAGAAAAAAATAATAATTACACCTGCTATTTACTATGCGTTTGCCACAGCTATCTTTGGCAACATATTAACATATTGTTATAACATATAACATATTGTTATGCAACAAATTAAACATCTTACAGATATTAAATTCCCACCCTAACACCATCAGGTATTCTCATTTTGCAGATAATAAAACTGAGATAGCACATCACTAATTATCTGTGTGACCCTAGGCAAGTCAACACTGGGTAGGGGCAAGATATAAATTGCAGTTCATCTGACTGATCTCCAATATGTCATTTAATGATGAGGAGAAAGAAGTCTGTTACCAAACTACTTTTTGAGCAAGTGCTAGAAGCAGAGGGAACAATGAATTTATTAATGTGAAAAAGTTTCTGCCCACAAATGTGTACACTTTTAACCTCAAGACACAGGTGGAAACATTGAGGAACTCCTCAATTTTTTTCCATTTCAATTGTTGTTAAGCTATTGGATTATTTATCCTGTAGGCAGTGCAAATGGGCTCTGTATTAATATTGGTGTGTAGCAAATTACTCCAAAATGAAGCATCTTAAAAATTAATAAATATTTACTCCCTCACATAGATGGTGTGGGTCAAGAATTCACGAGCAGCTTAGCTAGCTGATTGGGGTTCGGTGTCTCCCAAGTCAAGATGGTCATTTCATCTGTGGTCATCCAAAAGCTTAAAGGGGGCTGGAGGAACTGCTTCCAACATGGCTCACTCAAGTTGGCTGGCAATCTGGTCTGGCTGTTGAAAGCCTGATTCCTTGCTATGCAGATTTCCCCACGGTGCTGCCTGAGTATCCTCACAACATGGCGTCTAGCTTCTGCCACAAGGAGTGATCCAAGAGAAGCAAAGCAGAAGTTTCAATATATTTTGTCACCTAGATTCAGAGGTCATGCCCTATCACTTCCCCCTGTCAGTTACACAGGGCAGTCCTGTTCAGAGGAGGAGAGAAATATACCGCAATGTAAAACCCAGGAAGTGAGGGTCACTGGAGGCCATCTTGTCCTCTGGCTACCACAGGATCTCATCTCCCTTTGTCTAGACAGTCCCATGCTCTCAAGTATTTAAGGTTGAACTCTAACATTTCAACAACAAAACGACCTCAAAATGGGTGATGTGACAGAATGAAAAGTCGCCTTCAAGAAATACAAACCTGTCCCAGTCCAAGTCAGTCTTGACTGTGGGACCAGCACTATACAAGGATCCCAAAAGTGCTGTGTTTAAAACAGCCGAGGAATGAATGAAGAGTACAGGTACAGAAACCAAGAGGCTTTAGCAATGATGCTGAAGATGGGCATGAAGGGTTTAAACGAAATTATTTCATAAATGTAAGGATATATAAAAACTCCAGTCTTTTAAAATGAATATATTACTTGTGAAAATGCATTAACAAATGAAATCTTAAAATAAAACTTTTGAACAATTCATCTACAGCCGCTGAAGTTTATAAACTGGGAACAAAATTCAGGGGATGCCCACTCCATTTGAAAACAAAAAAACATTTTATGTTTGGAGTCACCTTGGATTTTGAAACATATTGACTCAACCAAGATTTATTGAGCACCTCTATGTGCCTGACACTGTCCTAGGTTGCACAAAGCAGTGAAAAAGACAGATAAAGTCCCTCACCTTCTAGTGGGAAAGATAGGCAATAAACAAATAGAAATGTGCAATATAGCTTCAGTGTGAAAGTATCAGGCTCATTATCTTCTGAGGCAACCAAGCATTTGAGTCATATAGGCAATGACCTTTGCTTTAATCATTTGACAATTAAATAACTTATAATGTCACTTGGCTCAGTCCCTGTACTTCTGCCTATATGAAAACTCTTTTACTGTAGTGCTACCTATAAGAAAATTCTGATCTTCTCTTCCTATTCAAATTAACAAGAGCCTTTCAAACTATGTGATAATTATAGTTCCTGTTGAAAATTATTTTTTTGTGACCCTGGGTTTACACATCAGTTTCTGCGAATTTGATTATTGTGAGTCTGCACCTAACAGAAAGATCTACTCTTAGTGGGCTCACAAAGTCTAATTTCTGAATGAGCAAGTTTGAGGGTGAAAGCCATATTGCTAATGAACTCATCAAGGTAAATACCACAGGCAAGCTTCTGGAAATGAAGTTACCTTTCCTCACTGGCCACACCTACCCTCTTTCGAATGATTACTCACACGTAATACATTAAAAAATTTGTATCTAGGAGCTGCAAAAGAAACACTACATGCAGAGAAACCCAGAATACTGACAGAGGTGTCGGCACATTCGCGACTGCCATCCCCTGGTTCCTTATTCATGACTGATCGATAATTGATCACAGAAATCTTCCATGTTGAGCCGATATGGAACCGGAGTTCTGCTCAGACACCACCAAGAGACACTAAGAACTCATCAGTGTGAAAAGACAATGGGGCTCAAAGACCAGAGGTATCAATATCTGTCTGTCCCAATAACATTGGGTTCTTTTTTGAATTGAGCCCTGAGTCCACACGCCCCTGGTTCATAGGCAGTGACTGATGCAGAGACACAGGTGCGTCCTGGATGAAGCTCGTCATTACATAACGCTTCAACAATGGTGAATGTGGATGGTGATGGTAAATATGAAGTAGGAGTGGAACTCCAAGGAATTGTAAACAATGGGGGAGAGGGGACTAAACAGTGTTATACACGAAAGTTCCATTGCAACATGATTTTTAGCAGTAAAAAAACTATAAACAGTATAAATTCCCAGTTACTGAAGAGTGTATGAGCTATAAGAACTCTCTATCACTTGAGAGCTTTTATCTAGCTGATGTTTGACATTAATAATCACCATGTTACAATAGGGGAAGACACTTGTGCTATAACACAAAGTGAAAAACTCGGGATGTAGTATCCACGTATTATAACTAATATTACGGGGCGGGGGGGGAGCTCATTCATAGGGGAAAATCTGAATGGGTTAACCAAACATTGACGGTGGCTGTTGTCTGGAGTGATGATGACACATTGGCTAGTTATTATTATTTTCTCTATTTTTTTTTTAAAATTTTCCTCTGGTATTTTATAGACAGACAGACAGACACACAGAAACTGGTAGTAAAAAATTCTGTAGACTAAAAGCCAAATTCCCACTCTATCACTCTATTTTTCTTTTTTTTAAGAAGGAATTTCACTCCTGTTATCCAGGTTGGAGTGCAATGGCGCAGTCTCAGCTCACCACAACCTCCACCTCCCGGGTTCAAGATATTCTCCTGCCTCAGCCTCCCGAGGAACTGGGATTACAGGCATGTTCCACCACACCCGGCTAATTTTGTATTTTTACTAGAGACAGGGTTTCTGCATGTTGGTCAGGCTGTTAGTGAACTCTCTACCTCAGGTGATCCGCCTACCTCAGCCTCCCAAAGTGCTGGGATTACAGGCATGAGCTACCGCGCCCGGCCTATCACTCTATTTTTTTATGGGTCCATTGACTCCAGTAGGAACAATGCAAATCTCTCCCTTTGCTCACTGCATCAAGAATAGAAATCTAGTCTAGAGAGGGAAACAAACATATTGTGTTTTGTCCTCAAATACAGAAACCAAATCAAAGTTTGCCGAGGAAGGCCTATCTCAAAATGTGGTTGTGTTTTTTGACAACTTTGTGATTCTGCAATTCCTAGGAATGAGTGACTCTGTAGCAACATGCCCATAGGTGAGTGCTCCCAATGGTAACAGAGACTTACATTGACTCTTGTACATTTGGGCAGATCAGTGGCCCAGCTGGGAGGGGTACACAGTTAATGTTGAGTTGCTGTACAGATTGTCCTCTATGGGACACCAAGTAGACCTTGGGGAGCTGTGGCAAGATTGTCAAGTTTTCTCCAGTGACCATGCCCATGGCTGTCTGGTGGCCACCCATCCTCCTGCTGCTCATGGCAACTATGTCTTTGTGAGTCATCGCAGCAAATGGTTTTCAGCACCTTTACCCCTAAACAGAAATATGATCACAACCAGCAGAAAAAGCAGCACACTAACTTATCTGCAAGGATAAAAACTGGGCTAAATAGATGTATAGTATCATTAAGGAAATACAGAATCTCAGAGGAGGTTTAAAAAAAAATAGTGGAGGTCTCTGAGTAACTCCCGTCTATTTTGGGAATCTCACGTATGGGACTGAGAACTGGTGGTTCAACCTCATCATTACCCTGTTGGTAGGAGGAGAGCAGACTGATCTAGGCTTCGCTTTCTGCTTCAGGGTCAGCCCTAGGCAAATCTGTTAATTAGGCTAAATTTGGCCACTTACATACTCCTGCACTTCCTACTCTGCACCCTGTTTCCTCCCGACACCAGGCCAGGCTCCCTGTACCCTTAGGCAACACCAGATAAAGGGCTTTCCATTCCCCAGCATACACAGTGCTCACTCCACCTCTTGCCCAGTCTCTCCTGAGCTCTCTCTTCCTTGGTGTGAGCTGATAAACACACACAGAGCCTTACATTTTAACAGTGGTTCTTTCTCCAGGTGCTGGTCTAGTCCAAAAGCCAGGTTCCAACAGTTAGCAAATACAGTGCATTTAGTTAGACTGTCTGGGAAGATGTATGGGGCAAACATGACTTGAAGTTTTTCTCAACATTAACAACAACGTCAACAACTAAAAGCAGCACTGACTGGGAGTCCACGGTGTACAAAGTTACTGTCTTTCTTGTTTTCCATATGCCAACTCTGATTTCGTTGGCATTTGCTGGATATTAAGCCACTGCAAAACCCACTGAGTAAAAACAGTGACCATTTTTCTTGTATTTAGTTTCTGAGTCTATGAGTGGGCTGGGCTCTTTCTCTGGTGTGGGTTGTCTTGGCTGATCTCTACGGGGCTGTCTGGTGTGTCTGGGGTCAAGTGATAGCTTGGCTAGTAGCTAGATGACTCTAGAGGGATCTCACTCATATGCCAGGCACTGGCAGGCTATCAGCTGGGGCAACTACTCTCCCTTTATGTGGCCACCATCCTCCAGCAGGTTAGCTCAGGCTTGTTCATGCAGTGGTCACAGGGTTGTAAGTAACAAAAGAGAAAGTCCCAGTATCCAAATGCTTGTCATGCCTCTGCTGCTAAGGTTCCACTGGGCAATGCCAGTCATATAGGATGGGTGGTAATGCAGAGAGGGAAAAATTGTTTTCCTTTTTCTTTTTTTTTAAACAAGCTACCATTTTTACAATTTACCATACCTTCCCCAAATCCTCACCTTTAGTTGTTATTATTTCCATCTTACAGAAGAAGAAACTGAGACTTAGTTAA
Organism: Macaca thibetana thibetana; assembly: GCF_024542745.1. Lineage (NCBI taxonomy): Eukaryota > Metazoa > Chordata > Mammalia > Primates > Cercopithecidae > Macaca > Macaca thibetana. The sequence goes on along the minus strand of NC_065597.1, from coordinate 21,898,899 downwards.
ATAACATCCCAAGGAAAGGTCAGAAGAATAAACCCAGTTGTGGCTAGATGCAGTGGCTCACGTCTCTAATCCCAACACTTAGGGAAGCTGAGGTGGGAGAATCACTTGATCCCAGGAGTTTGAGACTAAGCTGGGCAACATAGCAAGACACTGCTCTCCACAAAAAGAAAAAAAAAAAAAGTCTGAAAAAACCCAGTTGTTGTGTTGGATTGGAATTAGGTAGACACACACATTTAAATGTACATATATATATATATAATTTATAATATATACTGATATGTAATAAATCTATGAAAAATGAAATGTGCCCAGATAGAAATATAAATAAATATACTAAAAGTATAATATATATACAGATACAGGAATAAATGGAGATAGGTGTATGTGCATGGGTTAGTATAATACACATACTTCTAAACTCTATTGAGAAATTCTAAAAGCAATGACATCCCAGCAGTAATGAGCACAACTAGCACCCAGATCTTGGTTCTAAATGTGATTCTACAATAAAAGGAAGCGAGCCTCCATGGAAAATAAGTTAATTCCAAGATTGAGGCAGGGAAGTCCAAGATGAGTACGTAAATCCTCTTACAGTGCCAAAAAGTAAGAAAGTGCTCAAAAAAGAATGGGGCATGTCAAAAGGGTGCAGGAGCCTGCTTGAAAGACCTCCTATGGGCCAAAGCTGGAACAATTTGAGCAACAAAATACATCACAATACTGCTGTGTTATGACCTACAGGATAAAATAAATATTCACGTGCCTGTACCAATATAAATGGAGAAGAAGAAACAGCCTTCCACGTAGAGGAATTCCAACCAGTAAACAGAAGGCATGAGAGAAAGACAGTATCAACTATGAGAATACTACAGTATTATTCATTGCAGGCAAGATCCCTGGAGGGATGCTAAAATTAATGGATGAAAATTTGACAAGTAGTCCCAAGATATTTGTTAATTACAAAGGCAAAAGAATGATCTTTTACAGTGGAGAAATCCGGCAGATACCACTTTAACCAAGAGGTCAAGGCTAACATCACTAGTAGTAAGGTATTTTCACATCATACATCCTCTGAGTTGATGGCCAAAGAAAGGCACATCACTTATGTATATTCCTCCCCAAAAACACACCACCTCATTCTAATCAAGAGAACATATCAGACAAACCCAAATTATGGGCATTCTACAAAATAATTGACCAGAACTCTTCAAAAATTTCAAGGTCATTAAAAAAATAACGCATGAGAAACTGTCCCAGACCAGACGGGACTGGAGAGATAGGACAATAAATGCCAGGTGGTACCTGGTTGTAAAAGATGGAAGAGGACACACCATCAAATCCAAATAAAGTCTGTTATAATCTGAGTTTAGTTAATAGCATCATACCAAGGTTAATTTCTCAGTGTTTAAAAATGTATCATGTGAGTATTAGGGGAAGCTGGGTGAAGAGTACATGGGAAATCTTTGCAGTATTTTTTATGACTTTTCTGTAAGCCAACATTTGTTTCAAAATTTAAAAATTACAACCAACCAACCAACCAACCTTTCCCAAGGTCCCACAGCTCCTGATGACTAAGTCTGAATTCATATCCACTTCTGCCAGATTCCAAAGTCCATGCTTTCCCTCCTGTGCAGTGCCTCCCGCATCCACGCTACCATCTTAGAATTGGTTCAGACTGGACTAGGCCACCCCTTCCAAATGAATTATTTTATGGGAAAAACTGGTGGCACAAGTAGACATAAACCCATCTACCTTAAATGGGGAAAATGAGGCACAGGCTCATTAAAATGGACGTGGAGAATATTCACTCTCATATTCACTCTCAGCTCCATGCCTTAAGTGCCCAGATATGCCAGCTTATAATGTCGTTTCTTGATTCCATTAAATTAGTACAGGACTACATATCTCAACCTTCAACCATTTTGTCACTTAAAATGAGTGTCTGGAAGGCCATCCTTCCGGAAATATTAGTTACCTTGTCCATTACTTACTTAATCATAGCTCGGAGTTATTTTTTGCCTTGTGGAGGCTGACTATAAATTATGGACTATTACGCAGCAAAGCCACACTTAGTAAATTATATGGCATTGGGAAACCCTTGCTTTGGGGGGAAAATTACACATTTCTTTAAAAATATGTTTTATAAAATATTATGTTAAGCCTATAAAACAAAATCCATGAGCATACTTTGTGGCCTTAAGGACATATTTGACAGTTGACACCAGTTTCCAGGCTGCTCCTAAACAGGGTTTGGAATGGAAAACTTCTCATTTGAATTCATGACAGAATGGCCGTGGTCTGTGAATTTCTACATGCAGACAGATACGAGGAAAGGCTAGACACCTTGTTGGTCTTCGCCCATGATGCAGTAAATAAATTAGCCATGCAGCCTTAAGATTCATTTTGAGCCGTAACAGCAGACTAATAGGCAGTATTTTTTCACAGTTGTGAATGGATTCCATTTTTTTTTTTAAAGAGCAGTCCATAGAAGTACTTTGGTATTTGATTAAAAAAAAAAAAAAAAAAGACAGCAAGATAAAACAGTACATGAATGCAGGGCTATTAAACAGGAGGAGACAACGACCCTTTGGAATGAAGGTTTTCCATTTGTCTGCAGCTTTTCCAAGCGCTTCACTGGGCTGTGTCCGCATGGCTGGAGACAGTCTTTCAGGCTGGCCAAGGAAGTTAAAACTTCCTGCCTCAATGAGCCAGTCTTTGTTGTTCTGTCAGGGCCAAAGATCCTGGGAGTCAGCCACCACTAGCTCTGGCCCCTCTGGTGTACGGTCAGTCCCTGGTGAGCTGGAGTGAGGTCACTGGGTCAGCTTACAGGGTGACATTGCTAGACTATGCCCCAGCCAACTCTGGCCAGGGAGAAATAAATATAAAAGACTCAAGAAGGAGGACGGCATTGGGGTTTCCAGATGAATCTTGTAAGGCAGCCAGTTGCCCAGCTTAAAAGTCTGCAAAATCTTTCTTTAAAAACATATGTTTTAATTTGAGGATATTAATTGCATGGAAATTATTTGACTGTATGATTTATAACCCCGCCAGAATTCTGCGGTCTTTCCCTCCATATGTGCTGTTGCCATTTTCCCTTTTGTATACCTATCATTTCCCATTGTTTATCTTCCCTGATTGATGTTCGGGCTCGGGATGTTTTCTATTATGAGATTCATAATTATCACTGGTAATAGAGAAGGCTTCCCTATTATCTTCAGTGAGACTGCCCAAATTATTCATTGTAGCCCACTGGTACCACACGGCAGGAAAATAAGAATTTATTTCCCGTCCCAGGCATATGGTAGATAAGAGGATGTATTTATTTCTCCATGTTTCAAAAGGATTAAGCTTTGAAAAAATAAATATCACTTAGGCTGTCAGTAAGCAGAACTTTATGGTTCTGAGTTTAGAGGGCCTCTCTTGGGCTAAGAATAGCACATCTAAACTCTGGTTTCAAAAAGAAGGGAAGGTATGGAGAAGGGGAATCACTTACAGTTTTACTTGGCTAAATAAACAAATGCGATAGATTTCAACCACGATACCGGTCTACAAGGCACCCAGCATCACCTTAGACCCCCACGTTAAATAACGCACCAGCTTATTTATAAAAATGTTACCAAATTCCAGCAGTCTTTAACCCGTGGCTATTCTCAGAGCATGTTGAATACATCATCTGGGTTTTGCCTAATTACACATAATTAGGAAATGTAATTACGCTTTTCGGTGTTGCTCTGCCATTAGGAACCGAGTGGACAGCTGAAACGCTACCAAGGATGCAGCGCTTCAGAGAAAACAAATTAAACATATGAGCCAACCTCTAAAAATAGGGATTGTGCTGAAGGTTAGTAAATCAAACTTATTTAAAAAAACATAATAAATTGCTGTTGGCTCTGGCTAAATATTTGATGCAACAGTTATGCTGGCTGTCTTTGTATTGGGGACTTACTTAATGATACATTATTTGCATCCGTGCTGAGCCAGGGACAGGGAATGAATTATTTTGCTCCTCAATGACTGTGATTTGCTCACTTTCTCATATATTTGTGCCTTTTTATTTTTACTTCCTCCTTTACACTGGATCCCTGCTCTAGCCAAGGAAGGGATTTCCAATTATTCTGTGTCAAAGAATCACAACACTTCATTCGTGGGTTTGTTGCATATGGAGGGCGCTGATGCCCAAAGCTTAGGCAAAGCTGACAGTTATCTCATCCCCGGAGCTGGGCATTCACATCTTAGAAGCATAGGAAGGGGTGACTGGCTTTGTAAGTCAACAAAACAGGCACCACAATAATCAACGTTTTCCAGATTGGGTTGAACATGGCACTGACCTAGGTGGCTGTACCACCCCAACAAGTAAGAATTTCGCAGGTGGGTAAATACAAAGATCGCATTCTTTAGAGGTACAAGCTCATGAAGGCTCTGGAACTGGAAGCTTTCTATGTTCTAATCTTTGCTTTTGTGTTTATTGAATTTTCCTCTTCTAGGACAGTGGCTGACAGTAATAAAGTCACACACTCCATTAAATGCACTATTTATGGAAACATTTCTATGGTGCCAAAAAAAAAAAAAAAAAGAAAAAAATTAACAAGAGAAGTGATTGCCAAAAGCAAAGACCCAAACATTAGTGCAATGTTTGCAGCACTTACAGTAAAATAGCCAGCCCTGTTAACAACATCCTTTCCACCTGCCAGTCCTGTGAAGAGTGCCTGCGTGTGCCTGCGTTTTTCTAAATGAGATTCCTTACCATACTTCTTACTTTTTTCTAGAGGGTGTATCTTAAGTCTATCGTCATCCCCCCTTGTATTCCATTTTTATTTTGATTTGAGACAGGGTCTCTCTCAGCCCAGGCTGGTGTGCAGTGTCGTAATCTTGGCTCACTGCAACCTCTGCCTCCTGGGCTCAAGCGATTCTGCCACCTCAGCCTCCTGAGCAGCTGCAGCTATAGGTATGAGTTGAGTTTTTTACTTTTTGTAGAAATGGGGTCTCACCATGTTTCCCTGGATGGTCTCGAACTCCTGAGCTCCAGAGATCCACCCGCCTTCGCCTCTCAAAGAGCTGGGATTACATGCATAAGCCAGCGTGCCCAGCTCCTCTTGTATTCTCTGTACACTGTTTCCAATAATCTTAGATCCTTTCCCACTCATTTCCAACTTTTTGTTTTTTCTTTTTTGAAACAGGGTGTCACTCTGTCACCCAGGTTGAAGTAAAGTAGCGTGATCCTAGCTCACCATAGCCACACACGTCCAGGCTCAAGCAATTCTCCCATCTCGGCTTCCCAAGCAGCTCAGACTACAGGTGTGCACCACCAAGCCCGCTAATTTAATTTTTTTTTAATTTTAGAGATGGGATCTGGCTATGTTGCCCAGACTGGTCTCAAATTCTTGGCCTCAAGTGATCCTCCTGCCTCAGCCTCTAAAAGAGCTGGAATGACAGGAGTGAGCCACTGCACCCAAGCCATTTTGAATTTTGGCTTCCTCCTCTTCAAGTGCTCCATTGCTGAATCTGTTGAGAATGAACTCCTCCTGGATTACTTTATGAGACACATTGCTGATCTCTCTAATCTCAGTTCAAAACACACTTCCACAAAGGCACCCAGTCAGCTCAGATCCTCCCGGTCACCTTGAAGGGAGATGCCGATTATCATTCACCTTTACAGTGTATCTCTTATATCCCTTCCCTTCAAGAGAATAGTTGGGTGTCCCACACATCTGCCAGCTCTGCCCAGCGCATTAATTAGATCAGGATACTCAAGTCCAGCAATCTAAGACCCTCCTTTAAACAGAAATATTTTATAACCCCTTACCAAGGTCCTGAAATGAAATTCATGAATAACACCATCTACCCACACATATAATTAGCAAAAGTAATATGTCATAAATATAAAAAATTTTTAAAGAAAACATAATTGACGATAAAATAGTGTGCATTTTCAAAGGTAACTGCTCTGACAGGAGTATATCAGAAGCCCATAATGAAATAGTCAAGTGTTTGTACCTACTTATAGGTTTGGATTCAAGAAACATAAGACAAAAATTCACCAGAATTTTGTTAACATCTTCTCACGATACTTAACATTTTGAAAGCAGCATTACATATATTTTAATACAGACATCATACTGGTAAACCAACTCTGAAAATTACAAAATGAAAACGGAAACAATCATCCTGATTAGTAGCATTTGCCAATTTCCATGGTGTAAATATTCTCACTATGGTCAGTTTCAAGTTACCAACATGGTATCACCAAATACCGATTTTGGAAGAAATAGGCAAAATCTGCTCTCATGAGCTGCTCGCTGGGGGCAGCTGTAGCACACAACTATTTAATCCCCGTGAATACAAACAGCTACATATGTAGACAGATCACATGTTACGGCGAGTCAAATATTATGAGCAGATCCTCATGATGTTTCAAGATGGTATTGAGACCTTGGTAAAGATTTGAACAAAACACCACACAATCTTCCCTTGATTTAGAAGGCCCCTGCATTTCTGGAAGACTCGGTGCATGTTGTGTATCTGTGTAAGCACAGTGAGTTCTGGGGTCAGATCATTGCAAACAAGTTTTTTACCGAAATGAATGTGACCGGGACGTGGGCAGTTCTTTGTTATATTGGACTGCCTATGGCATCACAGGACGGACCTGTGGACCCCACCTAAGCGCCAAAGGCAATCAAAATGCCTTCCCAAATTTCTGAAATGCCCCCTCCACTGGCAATAGTCCTACTACTGAGAACTACATCTAGATGTTTCCTGCTCAAAGTGTGCTACTTAGTACAATAAGACAGGCATCCCCTGGGAGATCAGCAATTTAGAAGAGACACAGACCACAAATATATACACCTACTATGTACCCACAATTTTCTTGGAAAAAATCCACATATATACACATATATACATATTTACATATATACATTTATATATATACATTATATATATATGTACATACACACCTACTAGGTACACACAAAAAATTAAATTAAAATAGGAAACAAAGACTCTCAGGCCCCATCTAGACCTACTGAATCAGAATCCCAATTTAACAAGATCCCTGGCAGATTATTGAGCACATCACAGTTGGAACAACTACTAGAGTAGATAGTGAGTTTTAAGACTTACCAACTGTGTAAGAATACTGCTTAATGCTGACATAAACAATGCAAAATAAACCACTGGCTCTGTAGACACTACATAATAAGCCTCCCTTATAGCGGAATCATGCCATGCCATCGCTCCTCTTCATTATAACCGTGCTGCAGGGGCATGACGACTTTTGCATCGACTGTGGGCCTACTGAATTTGTCAACCACAGACGTATGGTGTCCTTTCCATGCCTCATGCCTCCTCTCCCTGATTTCACACAAGAATCGCTCTTCAAAACTAGAACAAGACATGAAAGAAATCAAGGCGCAAAGAGGTTCAGGATTTTGTTCAGTGTCACAGAGTCAAGAACGTGTACGGTTAGGACTAGTGATGGTAATTATTTTATATTAAAAAATTATTCCATGAGTACACACTGAGGGTCAACTGCGAGGCACTGTCCGCAAAGGGTTTCTCCCATCCCATAATAACTTATTTTGCATACAACTTCGTGCAAAGCATGTTCTCATGGGCTAATTCATTTGATCTTTCAACACCCAGTAACTTGTTAACTCTACTGAAAGATGAAGAAATTGTGGCTTAGAAAAGGGAATGGAGGATCAGAAAAATGAAGCAACTTGCTCAAGTCACTAGAAAATGTAGGATTTGTGCACTTACCTGCCTGGAGGCTTCGCTAGTGCCTGGGGTTGGGAGGTCACTGGAAACAAAAGCACTTGGAGAAGTATCTCTAGAGGATGATGAGATAGTTTGGGGAGCTGGGTTCTTCAAGCCTTCTCCTAACCCATTCCTCAGTCCCAGTTTATCATCACCAACCAAACATGTCACTCGGTAGGAACATAACCAGGGATGTATTTTCCAAATCAGATATGCCCTCCAGCCTAAGCTTATTCTACCCCCTCCCCACCCTCCATAACAGTAAGAACTTCGAGAAATTAAAATGAGAAAATAAATATGTGCTGACAGTCTGTGATGCAGTTCAATTCACAGACATAAGTAATATTTATTGCAAAATATTAACACCTATTAGCATGAGGAAGGGAAAAAACAAGAGGTCACAGCCCTGTACATAAAATGCATCCATTCTGAATCCACAGTAATCCACATGGGTTCCTAGAAAGGGGATCTTGTTGCTGTCTTTCGTCAAAATCAATGCCAAACCAACAAGTTTCAGCACAGCCTTTGGACCTCTCTGAGGACATGCAAAGGTTGGCTATTACCAAGCCAGGCAATAGTTAGATGTAATTACATTTTAAAACCTCCCCATTTTATATCTAGGAACAGAAGAGAGAGATTGGAAGGGAGGAAGAGAAAATATATCGAAATAGAAGTGGCGACTCTCTCTGGGTGGTGGGCTCGTGGGTGATTTGAATTTACTTGTCGATTTTTCCCCTCAAATGTTGAGCAGTTCTTTGATTTTAATGACAGTTTTTATTTCTGAGATAAGTGTAGATTCGCATGCAGTTGTAAGAAATAATACAGCAATCTCACGTGCCCTTGATCCAGTTTCCCCCAAAGGTGATATCTCAAAAAACTCTAGTACGATTTCACAACCAGGAAATTGACACTGAGACAGTCAAGATGCAGAACATTTCCATCTATACCAGGATCCTCCACCTGCTGTTTTATATCCACTCTGCTTCCCACTTACCCCCAACTCCTCTCCAATCCCTGGCAATCACTCATCTGTTTTCTTTTCTCTTTTTTTGAGACAGAGTACCACTCTTTTGCCCAGGCTGGAGTACAGTGGCACGATCTTGGCTCACTGCAACCTCTGCCTCCCGGGTTCAAGCAATTCTCCTGTCTCAGCCTCCTGAGTTGCTGGGATTACAGGTGTGTGCCACCACGTCTGGCTAACTTTTTGTATTTTTAGTAGAGACAGGTTCTCTACTGTTGCTGGCAACAGCCCTTCAATAATTCACTACCTTGATCAGGCTGGTCTCCAACCCCTGACCTCAGGCGATCCACCCACTCGGCCTCCTGAAGTGCTGGGATTACAGGAGTGAGCCACCATGCCCGGCCATCTGTTTTCTAATTTTGTAATTTCAAGAACGTTATGCAAATGGAATCCTATCACATGTAATCTTTTGGGATTGGTTTTTTCACTCTTTTATAGTTCTTTTGCAGCCAAAGAAAATATTCTTATTGTGTACATGTGTAAGTCTCAACATTTTAAGATGCAATTGTGTCTTTAGTTCTCTAAGAATCGACACGTAGGAGCACCTAAAGTCTCCTCTGAAGTCAACCCTTTGGCCCTCCAGGGTGTGGGTAGCTTTTCTGTCCTTTCCTTCCTGAGTGCTGTCCTCACCCTGACTCACTGTCACTCTGCAACGCCATGGCCCAACTACCCTGCCTTTTTTGATGCTCGCTTTGCTTCCTGGGAATGACCAAGGCACAGCCCTCCACGTACCCTGCTTTGCACACCTCTGCTTCACCACCACCCACCACAACCTGAAAAGCTACCTTCCAACGTGCGCCTGACAGAATTGAACAAGGAGGCTCTTAAGCTACAAGCCTTTCCCACAACTCCAGAGACAAAGCAGAAGGCACACGGCCAAGATGGGCTCCTGGCCTCTCACTGTGCCAATCTTTCTCAAAATGATAATAGCCTTGGGAGATGAAGAGACCTTTGGAGAAACCTTTGGAACAACACACAGTAAATTTACTCATTCAGGCTTTCTGTGCCCTTGAGCAGGTAGGTCCCTGGGACTCTGTTTTCTCATCTGTAAAATGGGGACAATAATACTTATTTATTGATTGATATTTCTATATTTTTTCATATTTCTACACAGGATGACTATGAAAATTAACTAAAATAATAAATATAAGACTCCTAACCCCATGCCCAAATCTAGGAAGTATAGATACATGGTGGCTATTGTTATTACAAATTACCAAATCAAAGTAATAAATATAAATTCCCCTTGGATTTCTAATCACTCAATCTTTGTCCATCCCTCTTTCTTGCTATATAATACAAAATATTTGGTTCACCAATAAATGGTTTCTACGTAAGAACTACGCAGATGCCTCACTAAGAGGTCTGTATTAAATCTTCAATCTTGCATTGCTAGAAAATAAAAAGTAAAAAAAAAAAGAAGCATATCACTCCTGAGAAGTGCTCAGGCTTTGAGTGATGTCAAAGGCCTTTGAACAAGCCTCATAAGTGACATCCATATTTGTCCATTTTTGACTTAAATTGCTTTTGGTTCAACCACTGCCGTGAATTGCCTTGATGCAATATCATACAGAATGACACAAAACACAGAGGAAGAAGCGAGTTGCTGGGCGAGGGTTAGGGAATAAAGGAGTCATTGCCTCGTTCACTTCTCTAAGTGTTGGAAGAAATGAAAATGAAACTTGCATTGAAAGGTAATCTCTATGAACCGTGATAAGAGCAAGTGACATTTTACATAGCTGGAGTCTTCTGGTTCAGCCTAGCAGTTATAATAAAAGCCATTTACATGCAGCTAACCATTTTTTTAAGTTTCCCCCTGCTATTTTTCTTTTTTCTTCTTTTTCTCCTTCTTCTTCTCCCCCCTCCCTAAGTAGCAAAGTGCCATCTGCAATTCTGGAACTTCTCGTTAACATAATCTGGGCTCTGGTTTCCATTGTGTGGGATGAAGAAGCGGCTTCTATGTTCTAGAGAACAACCTCCACTCTCCCTGTTTCTCTCTTCTGCTGCACTTGACCTTCCCTCTCTCATCTTTGGCTGCCAACCTCTGACTCTGAAAAAAAAAAAATAGTTCTTGGCAAAAGCCTATTTGGCCTACTATTTGGCCCCCTCTGCTAAGAAATTCTGTTTCATCTCAGTCCTGTGATTAGGAATCCAAACCACAGGGGCTTTTGGTGTACAGAATAATTAAGGAGATCAGAAATTAGGTCAGAAATCCTGGGGTCCAGCCTCATCTCTGCCACTTACCGGATGCCTGATATTAAGTGAGCTGCTACAATATTTCTGCATGTCATTTTATACAGCCAGCAAATGGCCTAATGCCACCCACCTCAAAGATGGTAGCAAGAATGAAATGAGGGACTGTATTTGCAAGCCCTGGTGCAGTGCAGGGACTGAGGAATGCTCATTCTCTTTCCTCCCAAACGACATAGATGACTTACTAAACGTGGCAAGGGGCAGAAGTGTCTGAAAATACCAATGCGAGATCCTACTAGAAGAGTGGATGCCGCCCTTCAGGTGGGTCCACAGTAGTATGTCCTTGCAGAAATAAGTTTCAGGAGTGTTCAACCCCAGGGAAACCACTGTCGAAATCACAAAGAGGGCCTCCTATCTCTGCCGGGGCCACTGGCTTTGCAAATGGAGCACAAGGTTTTAGCTCCTCATGTGGCCCTGCCAGTTGTCCATCACTAGGCCACAGCGGTACAACTTTCCAAGGAGCCCTCCCTGGATTGCACATCAGTGTGCTATTAGTCTGTGAAAAGGAAGAGTAAATCTAGGTGTTAAAAAAAAAACGCATGTTAACCACTGTTGTTCCTCATACCCTTACAAAGAAGAGGCCACGTGGTAATATATAGATCTCTCCATTTTCACGTGTGCATACAAGGTCACTTTCTCAAGGAATCAATAGAACATCTGAATACACAATTTTCATGTCACTATGTATTTTGGAGTTGAAATGCATTGAAGGGAACAAGAATAACGAGGCTTTGAAGAAGTGGCAGCTTAGGTAGTAACGTAATTTTATATTTCCTTATTGTTAGTCTCAAATATATCTGAGGATACAATTCAGAGCTCTGCTTACATAAAAAGTCAGAAACAAAAAATAAATATGTTGAATTCAGATTTGAATTGTTCCTCTTTTCCTACCAAAAGAAGTCGAAGACATTTTTCTAGATGTCTGCTAGCAATATTTTGGCACGACATTTGTTGTTGTTGTTGTTATTTTCGTTTCTCCCTCGATCTTAGCAGAGGTTGAGTTTCAGAACTGCTGTGTGTTCTTAGGCAAGTCACATTGCATCTCTGTTTCCTACTCTATAAAACACATTCATAATAACTGGTCTAGCCAATGGGACTGCTATACGGTCTGATATCAATATGTGTGTGAACAACTGTGTGAACATTCTTAAGTGTTGATTGTGTGATTTCAAGGGTATTCAGTGTAACTCCACCTTCTCTTTCTTTAACACACAACTGCTCCACTAACATGCTCATGGGCACTCGTAACATTGAAGGAATATTTCCCTTTTAAAGTCATTTTTGTTGCTGGCCCCTTTAAGAGGATTTGACCATTATCGACGTGTGGGTTTAAAGCCTCTACTTACTACTAGAATATTTTGCACAACGCTTTGAATGTTGTAGCTAAAGGGATAAGAGCTACAGACTAAAATATTAAATAATCTCGGTAGGTGGATAGATTTTAAATGCTGGCACTTGTTTTGTAGGTAGTAAGAAGGCCACTACAATAATGACAGCCAATGTCGGATAATGACAAAAGCAAGGCTTTCGGGGTGAGATACACTGGATGCAAGCCTATATATTAGCCTAAGATCCTTGGGCTGCATTTTTGGAGCTTCTCCCTCCTCCTCTGTCAAAGGGGCACATTAACACTCTCCAACCCCCTTAAAAATTCGAGAGGAAATTGAACAACAAAAAAAAGACTGGAAATGAAGTTTGTAGAACACTCAGCACAGTGTCTGGTTCCTGACAGCCCTTCGGTAATTACGAACTGCTAATATGATTGCTCAGACTAAGGTGGTATGCATGATTATTACAAATAGTCATTATCATAATGTTATTATAAATAATCATTAAAAACTAAAGCTTCATATTTATATATTGCATAATTTTTTTTGGTTCTGGGTAAGCTAATATAATGATTTGACATATGCAAAATCCTGAAGTTAGCCTTCCTCATTGTCTGTATCCCTCTGTACCCGAATCTATAAATTATCTCTGCAATGTACAAAATCTTTATTCTGTTAAGAAGTCAGTGGAATGTTTATGAAAAATGAAGAATTCCCGGAACCCTGTCTCCATCTGCAACCAACTACGCTGTACTTTCCGATCACTGGCAACGGGAATTTTACATTGCGGACCCCTGTCCTTGCTGCCAGCCTTCAGACCTTGTTTACAGACCTCCTGAGGATACACTTTTCTCATTTACTACGTTTCTTTGGATGGCAACCTATACACCTCTCAATAAATTTTGGTTTACCTAGGAGCTGACGGGCACAGAAACCTAGATTCAATTTGTGCCGATTTATGAGACACATGCACGACAATCCTGGAAACTTTCCTGTAGCTCACTTTATAAATTAACCCCTTATTTAAATATTCTGCAGACTTAGCATAGGGCAGTGTTCAGTGGGGACGTGATCCCAGATCAGCCTTTTGGGCCTCCCCGTGTTTGCTACCAGAAGACACGGGCCCTGTTCAGCACAAACAATGCAAATGTACAAGATTTATGAGAAGAAGGGAATGTTCCTATCCCGTTGTTATTCAGGCCACAGCATCGCTGGTCTTAACAGGCTCCATACTGCTCAGTTCCAGACGTTCAACAGCTGGACTTGGGATGCATGTGTAAGCAGTGTTCTGATTTGACTGATGGCTTCACTCATTCACTCATTCACTCATTCAGCTGAAATGTTCCAAAGGCTTTACAAATGCAAGACACTAAGGCTGAAGCCAAAGGGATATAACACAGAATGAGACACAATCCTCGGCCTCAAATAACTTATATTCCACTGGGAGACACAGCGCCTGTATGGTACGATAGAAAACTCATGAAATGCATAAGCCAGCAAACCTTGGCTGCAAGCCTGCACTTGCTTGTGAGCTGTGCGACTCTGGTAATTTACCGAACCTTCTTATGCCTCAGTTTCCTCATCAGTAAAATGGAGGCAGTCACACCCAGTTTCACAGAGGATGCATTGAGGTAACAGCATTCAATAAACTGCTGTGAAATCTCTAAGCACCACACAGATATTCAAGATTCTTACACACGTCAGTAATGTACAAGAGAAAGGAACATGTGTGCAGTAAATTAACAAACGAAAGACTAGGAAAAATCAGATACGAACACCACAAGCCTACAGGGGTGATGATAAAAGAGTGACCTCACTGCATGTTGTAGGTATTGTAACCCAATATTCTGAACTCATAGAAGAGGACAATGATGAGGAAGGAGAATAGAAGGCAGGAGGAGGAGGAAAAGATGGTCAGGCCATTAAGTAAACATGAGAACAACAGCCACATTGGAGAAACAAGCTGTATGTAGGAAAGAGTGCAAGCTGAGGAATGGTATAAACAAAGAAAGAGTTTATCATTCCAGTGCTTTGAGAGGATGAGGTAAGAGGATTGCTTGAAGCCAGGAGTTCAAGACCAGACTGGACAAAAAAGCAAGCAAGCCCCATCTCTACAAAAAATAGCCAAAATTAACTAAGCACAGTAGTGCATGCCTGTAGTCCCAGCTACTCAGGAGGCTGAGGCTGGAGGATCGCTTGAGCCCAGGAGTTGTAGGCTGCAGTGATCTGTGATTGCACCACTGCACTATAGCCTGGGCAAAAGAGCAAGACCCTGTCTTAAAAAAGAAAAAAAAAAAAAGATCAAGAGAAAAGGCTGAGCCTGGCCACTTTGCTTTTCTATATCCCACCAACTGATAACACCAATGGGGACCTAGGACATTGTCCAAATGGCAGCAATCCTTTAAAGAAAGCTTCTTATTCTCAGAGAGAAAAATAAATAGAACTGCTTGGGCTCAAAAGTCACTGCTGAAATAATTATACATGGATGTCATCTCTCTTTGGGTGAAGTTCTTTAATGAATATGACAGAGGAAGCTCGAGCTTCCCACTCTAAGGCATCTCCTCCACTCACCTGCTGGCCTCTATGCTCCACCATGACACAGGATTCCCTTGGGTTGTCCATTCTCTAACCATGATCCCTCCTGAGAGGGCCGCCATAGGACATGGATTCATACTAGCAGGGTGACGACTTTTATAATCCAAGAAGGAGACAGGGATGCATTTTCCCATACTCCATGCCACTGCCAATAGCTGAACCAGTGAAGTGAGCAGGTGTTAGGAGAGTAAGAGTGTGTGGAGTGGCAGAGTGTGGTGGTCTTAGGATATGCCCATAAGTTCTTTGATAGACCTCCCTTCCAATGGTGGAGCCAGGTTCCCCTCTCCCAAGTATGGTCTTTACTGGTGTACTTCCAATCAATAGAATGTAGCTAAAGGTACAGTGCATGATGCCTAAGCATGGGGCTTACAAGGCCATGCCACATCTTCCTCACACTCTCTCCGAGATCGGTCACTCTGTGGGAGGCCAGATGCCATATTGTGAGGCTGCTCAAGAAGCTGTACAGAGAGGCCCCCACGGTGAAGAACTGAGGCCTCCTGCCAACAGCCACATCTGTGAGCCCCTTGGACGTGAAACCTCCCCTTCAGTCAAGGATTCTGAGACTGCAGCCCCGGCCAAAGCTTGCTGGCAACTTCAGAAAAGACTGTGAGCTAGAACTACCCAGCTAAGCCACTCCCTAATTCCTGACCCACAGAAACAATGAGATTCTAAGTGCTTACATTTTGGGGTAATTTGTTAGGCAGCAATGGATAACTGTTGCAAATACCTAGGTGGTGAGTTAGTGGATACAGGCAAAAGTGACAAGAGCAACACAGGTAGCTACCACCAAAAGCAAGGAAAGAGGAAGGGTATTTGAGAAAATTACAGAGATCATCAATATGAAAACCTGCCAAGGATGTTCTCCTCCCCTATATCTCCTAAGAGACTGCATTCTAGCTCGGCTTGACATGCAGTGCTACAGATAGATGCTCATTAAAAGCTTCTGGAGGTCATAGTTGTAATCATTATTTTCACTGGCATTTACTGAGTACTTATTGAATATCGGGGATTATGCTTTGTGCTTTACATAAATTATCTTATGTCTTCTTCTCAATGCCCCTCACAATGGAAATAATATTATGATCACTCTTTCACAGATGAGAAAAACTCAAGAAGAGAAAGACTGAGTGACCCACCTAAGGACTTTCACCTAATCATCACACAGCCTGCCTCCTGCTGTGTAGGTCACTGATGCTGGCTTTGTGCACCTGGGCATGGGCACCGGGGACTCCCATGTAGGGTACCAGTGTATACTCAAAGCCACAGGATAAACTCACTGCATCTCCCTAGAGCATCCATTTCATTCACTGCTAAGCAACTTAAGACATCATTTTTACATTTACATGAACACAGATATTTTGAGTGAAATGTAAACTTCCCCAGGAGCTTTTAGGATACATCTTGGAGGCTGGTCAGGGGCTACTTCAGGGGATATCAATGCTCCAGAATCATAAGTGTATTCTTTGCTGAGAGCACTAGCTAAGACACAGCTTGGCAAGGGGGAAATGAGGGCTGGAGGGCAAACACGACCTCAAAAGTCATAGGGATGGTGCTCAGAGAGTCAGGGTGTTCAGCCCCCAAATTCTGAGTGGTTCTCAGCTCTGCAAACCTCTCCACCAGCCAGGCTGTGACAGCTGCAAGGTCTGGGGGGCTTGGAACGAAGTCCCTTCTTCTCTTACACAATTCACTCCCAAAACATCACATTCTGTCCCTCCCCTTCCACTAGCATTGTGATTACTGCTGCATCATTAGTGCCCTTAAAAAGAACATGGTTTCCAAATCCTTCTAAACATGTTTGCAATGATTGCAATGGCCCTTTTGATAAATAATTGAAGAAGAGGCAGCTGACCTGGCGGCTATAGTGGGTGAGGATGGCCTGTAGGAGGAGGAAGGAAAGGACACTCTGCAAACGACAGAAATAGTCATTTACAGTGGCAAGGAGGTAAGGAACTCTCTGACTCCCAGGGGGCCCCGAGCTGCTCAGATGTTCCCTCCAATACAAGCTGATGCCGTCCTGCTTGGCCAAATCGACCTGAACAGCCCAGAAAGCTGCACGGCCATACCTGTCAGCCTCAATCGGCGCTGCAGAAATTTTGTTAGGAAAATAGATGTACTGAGATTCAATTTTTCGATTGTCTGAAGGCTTAATTTAGTGACCTTGGAAAATATCTCCTAGAGGTGAAAGAAGACGCTGGGAATCTGCTGGGGGGAAGGAGGCTTCCCTGGTAATGGGTAATTTGTTTACTCTAATTTTCAGGCCTCTTCAGGAAGCCATGAAAATAGTCAGATAGGTACTATCATTTCTTACAAAAAGTGGGGGAGGGGAGAGCCATAGAAACCAGTGAGAGAAACCTCCAGCCACACTGCACCACTTTCTCAAGAGCAGGTAGGCATTATGATAATATGTACATATATGCTTTATGTGTATATATATAAATACGCTTATTATGAAAATGTTAAACATACACAAATAGAAGACAATAGTAACCCCACATACCTATCATTCAGATGCAAACTAGAATGTTAACATTGCTTCTTTCCTTTCTTCATCCCGTCCCTCCTCTTCTTTCTTCTTTCATTGCGGCAGCTCTTGCTGCTGCTGTTGCACAAGTATTTTGTTTTTTTTTTAAATTTTTTATAGAGATGAGGGTCTCTGTATGTTGCCCAGGCTGGTCTTGAACTCCTGACCTCTAGTGATCCTCCTACTTCAGACTCCCAAAGCACTGGGCTTACAGGTGGGAGCCACTGTGTCTGGCCCCAGAGAATTTTAAAGCAAGCCCCAGACCTCATGTTATTTTTCCTCTGCTGAACGTATATGTCAGATGGTATCTGGAGGAGGCGGGGTTGCTCTGGTGCTCAACAGCTTTTCTCATTAATAAAACTGCTAGCAGGAAGGAGGAGCTCTGGAATTAGGAGTTCCAATTTTGGCTACAATCTGCAATTCCCATAGGATCTTGCAATACTCTGAACCTCTGGGTCTCAGTTTCCCTAGATTGGGGAGGATAATGACTCATAGACCTGTTGGGGGAAATGAACGAGACATGATTTTCTAAAATCCTTGGCACAGAACCTGGTACAGGCTAAGGGAAAGGGGTGATGATTGACTGTGTGTGTCTTGGACACAGGATGACAACACCAGTAATTAAAAGAAGGCAAAAAAAATTGTAGGTGTCAACTTGACTGGGCCACAGGGTGCCCAGATATCTGACGAACCATTATTTCTGAGTGTGTGCCTGTGAGTGTGTCTGAGTGTGTTTCTGCATGAGATTAACCTTTGAATCGGTAGACTGCGTAAAACTGATTGCCCTGCCCTGTAGGGGCAGATTTCATCTAATCCGTTGAAGGCCCAAATAAAACAAAAGTCTGGGTAAGAAAGAATTTTCTCTCTTTGCCTGACTGTCTTCAACCTGGGACATTTGTCTTCTGCCTTTGGATGAGGTTTCTACCATAGGCCCTTCTGGGTCTCCAGATCACTGGCTACATTTCTTGGGACTTCTAGCCTTCCATAATTGTGGGAGCCAATTTGACAGTTCCTAAAATCTCTATCTGTCTGTCTAGCTATCTGTCTGCCTATCTGTCTCTCTCTCTCTTTCCATCCATTCACCCATCCATCTTCCAGAGGGACTCTAACTTATGATGATTCTACTTACGATGTTTAGAGTTTATGATGGCGTGGAATGGCAAGCAGAAGGCCAAGGGTTTAAATCCCAGCTTTGCCATTCATGGCTCTGTCACTTTGGAAAGTCCCTTTAACCACTATAAGTTTTGATTACCTTATCTGTAAATGGGGGAAAACTACTCTACATTTTAGGATTACATACAAGAATGCAAATAGAACGCAGAAAACGCTGCTCAAATGACAGTGGCCTGAGTCTCCATTACACAGTTTCCAATCCAGCTGAGGCTAAAGGGCAATTACAAAAGAGAAATAATAACTGTGCCCACTTCATAGGGTTGGAGGACTAGACACAATATTGGTAACTAGAATGAATAAAAGTTTCCTGCACATAATTGGCACACACATAATTAATAAAGGGCAGAGTGTGACGTTTTATACATAATGAAAGATTATATCATGTTGATTATTAGGACATCTGTCCGATAGAATTTGGTACATAGTAGGACCTTAATAAGTATGATGTATTGTTATAAATTAAATTATTACATATAATTATATAGTAATGACAATTAAAAATGCCCAGTGCAGTGCTGGACTTTAAATGATAGACACCCCATAGATACATGGCAGGAAACAGTAACACTGATGGTGATGACGGTGGTAGAATCCTGTATGTGGCCGTGTTGCCTAAATGTTGGTCCTAACCGTATCCCTTCTTCTCACTCACCTCCAGCCCAACCTCCTATTCTGCATCCCCCAGTTTTCACCTGGCCCCTGGATGAACACCCAGGTCCATCGAAGGCGCTTCTCTCTGGAGGCTGTGCTTTTACAGTCATTGTCTTTGCCACTGTGACACGGAGCAGAAGCCAGGTCTTGGAGTCCCCAGCCCCCAGCCCCCCCGGGGCATTCAGATTAGATGAGCTGGCCTCTCTCTTTCCTACTGTCACTTGCTGCCTCCTGTAGTGTCGGTAGGGGTGTCATTAAGGCCTCCTGGCCCGAGGAGCTATTAGACACACCAGGGCTCCCAGCTGCCAATGCCTGCAGCAATTTGCACCTCTTGACATCCAGCAGCTAATTTCCTTTCATAACCTGACAATTTCCACAGCAACTCTGTCCCCAGTCATGTCAGCCAGCCTAGCTCCCTTACTCTGACTCCTACTGAGGAGGTGCAGTGCCTGGTTCCCATCCTGAAATAACAACACCGGCTGCTGGATCCATATGTTTTAGCTGTTGTTGCTGTTTTTCTCTGAGATGGCATCTTGCTTGTCACCCAGGCTGGAGTGCAGTGGCGCCATCTCGGCTCACTGCAACCGCTGCCTCCCAGGTTCAAGTGATTCTCCTGCCTCAGCCTCCCAAGTAGCTGGGATTACAGACATGCACCACCACGCCTGGCTATTTTTTTTTTTTTTTTTTTTGGTAGTGATGGGGTTTCACCATGTTGGCCAGGCTGGTCTCAAACTCCTGACCTCACGTGACCCACCGACCTTGGCCTCCCAAAGTGCTGGGATTACAGGCATGAGCCACCACACCTGGCCCCTTTTTCTCTTAGACCTCGCTCTTCCAGCTCCTTTCAACCCTGGGGTCTTCCTGCCAGAACATGGGGCTGGAAATGTGTTAAGGAGAAACTTGGAGAACAGAGGACAGCCTTGGAGATTACACACCTGATCTGGAGCCACACAGACCCCAGCTCCAATTCCTCTGTGAGTTTATGTCACCAAGCCTTACTTTCCTCCTCTGTAAAATGGTCAGGATCATCGTGCTTCCCCCCTACATGGTGCTTTGATGTCATCTGCGTGAAGCTCTGGGCACAGGGCCCAGCACTTGGCCAGTGAGCAATTAACGTCTGCTCTCACTGTGTCAGAGGATCAGCCATTCAGGTTTTCATTCATTTACCCTCTCACTTGATGCCTATGCACTTTGCAGCTGGGGAAACAGCTAAATTTGATTTAGCTCCCAAAGAAAGGCAGCCTGGAGTTCTGGAGAGGACAGCAGGTTTGTGACCAGAGAAACCAGGGATCAAAGCTCTCTGGTTCCCTTGCACCATCTATACCATGTGGGGGCAGGAAAGCTATATGAGGAGGAAATCATCTAAACCCGGCTGGTTAGTCCTAATGAGGGAAGGAAGAAACATATTCAAAAAATGGAATAGCTTGGTGTCCGGCCTGTAGTGTGTGATCAATGAATACCACTTCCACTTACAGGGAAAGGGATACTGAGGCAGAGGACAGCTAAGGAAATCCAGAATTGTCACACAGCTGGTGAGACGGGCGGCTGTGACTGTGACCTCATATCACCCCTCATACCTCACCACTGTGCTCTTATCATGGGTCGAATGGTGGCCTCCAAAAAGGCAGTTCCATATTCAAATCCCCGCAACTTGTGAAGGCGAGTTTATTGGGAATCAGGTCTTTGCAGATGTAGTTAAGTTGTGGATCTTGAGATGAGATCAGCCAGGAAGACCCTAAATCCAAAGATAAGTGTCTTCATAGGAGAAAGGCAGAGGGAGATGTGAGGCACACAGGAGAGGAGAACACAGGAGAAGAGGAGAAGGCCATGTGGCCTCAGAGTCTGGGACTGGAGTGATATGCTCACAAGCCCACAATCACCAGCAGCCACCAGAAACAAAAGATGCCAGGAACAGATTCTTAGCTAGAGCCTCTGAAAGAAGTGTAGCACTGCCTTGATTCTGGAGGTCTGGCCTCCAGAACTGTGAGACAATACATTTCTGTCGTCGATGATTTTTTTTTTTTTTTTTTTTTTTGGAGACTGAGTTTCACTCTTGTTGCCCAGGCTGGAGTGCAATGGCACGATCTTGGCTCACTGCAATCTCGGCCTCCTGGGTTCAAGCGATTCTCCTGCCTCAGTCTCCCAAGTAGCTGGGATTACAGGGCACGCCTGGCTAATTTTTGTATTTTTAGTAGAGATGGGGTTTCACCATGTTGGCCAGGCTGGTCTTGAACTCTTGACCTCAAGTGATCTGACTGCCTTGACTCCCACAGTGCTGGGATTACAGGCATGCCCGGTTGTCTTTGTACCATATTTTATTAAATGTCTTTACAAAATAACATCCAGACTCCAAATACAACCACCAAGGAGAGCCCGTTATGCTATGGGGACTGGCTGGGGCACAGCAGGCGGCTCTGGCTTCCCACCCTTCGGTTCTGAGATGGGAGTGGTAGGCAGTATCTCATCTTTGGGTTCCATGATGCTCACGTGGTCAGGCAGAGGCTTCTTAGGGCCAATCCTACCAGCTGCGTCCCAGGGCAGCATGATCTTCACCATGATGCCCAGAACACCTGTCCGAGCAGCACATGGCACATGGCAGCACCAATGTATTAGTTAAAAGGGTCCCCACTGGGGATCGTCAGGCTATCCACAAACTCATGCATTTGACCCTTTGTCCTCAGAGTCTCCCAGAAACCACAACTTGGCAGCCTTTGGCCCCTCTATTCATGATAGGGGGGCCAAAGCCCACCTAAAACCTAAACTAAAACCTAAAACCTAAATTAAAACCACAGCCCACCATCGCAGGCCGTCTGCACGGCAAGCCCTCCTAGGAGTTTGTACTGCAGACTCTGCCTGGGCAATGGCTCGCAGACCTCTGGGGTCATCTTTTCAGCATAAAGCTCTACAACGCCCACTGGGATGCCAGATCTCTTCTGAACTATAGCAATCAATGCCAGAATCCCCGGCTGTTCTCACCAAGAACATTTTGTGTTCTGGAGGCTAAGATAATGGTTTCTGCCCTGATGGGTGTAACATGAATCTGAGCTTCAGAGCAGCATCTTGAGCCAGCTCCTGAGTAAGAAACTGATCACGTTCAGCTTTGAAGACGCCATCAGCGACTAACATCCTCTTCTTGGAAATTCGCGCTGCCATGATGCTGCCACACACTATCAAAAGGAAAGCAGATTGTGCCTTTCTTAGATCTCGCTAGAGCAAGTCAGGACAGTGCGGTAATAACAGGCTGCCCATGTAACAGACCTGGGTGGGAGTCAGCCCTGCCACTTGGTTGCTCTGTGACCTTATGAAACTCACGTGAGCTCCCTGAGTGCCAGCATCCTCATTTATAAAGTGGAGTTGTTCATGAGTATTACCATTTTCCCCTAGCCTTGTAGGGTTTAGGGGATCGTGAGAGGGAATGCACAGAGCACTTTGTTTATGGCTACAGCACTGCCATTTTCTACTGCTACTATTACTACCAGGAATGAAAACAACAACAAATAAAAACAAAAGCAACCCAAAAATTGCCCCCAAAGGAAAAGTGTGTCGCTTCCTCTCTGTTCTGTTTCCACACAAAGTTGCCTAGGACCCTGATATGGCTTGGGTGTGTCTCCACCCAAATCTCAACTTGAATTGTATCTCCCAGAATTCCCACATGTTGTGGGAGGGACCCAGGGCGAGGTAACTCAATCATGGGGGCCGGTCCTTCCTGCGCTATCCTCGTGATAGTGAATAAGTCTCACAAGATCTGATGGGCTTATCAGGGGTTTTCACTTTCCCTTCGTCCTCATTTTCTCTTGAGGCTGCCATGTAAGAAGTGCCTTTCACCTCCTGCCATGATTCTGAGGCCTCCCCAGCCATGTGGAACTGTAAGTCCAATTAAACATCTCACTCTTCCCAGTCTCGGGTATGTCTTTATCAGCAGCGTAAAAACAGACTAATACAGGCACTGAAGTGCTTGGCTTGTTTCTCCCCAGCACCTAGGAAAGTATCTGACGTGCAGCAAGTGCACTATACATACTGCTTAGAGGAATGAATGAATGAATGAATGAATGAGGAAAACAGAGTTCTAGAGTCAATGGGCTAACCTTTGGGAGGAGCTTGGACTGAATCCAGTAAATCAACCAATCACACATTTGAAATCAATAACAATTTCACCATCATTGGTCATTATTAGAAAAACTTTCTATAGGCAAAATGAAGCATCTGAATGTCTCTATGTGTAAGAGTAGACTGTTTATAAAAACCAAAATGACAGTTATTTTTAAACTTTATATATTTCTAAAGGTTGTTTAAAATCAAATGAATTTTTTAAAACTTTTATTTCAAGGTTTCAATCAATAAAAAGTAAAATAAAATAAAGTACTAGAAAATAAAATTTGGATTCAGAGGCTAGAAACCTACAATGAAGACATCTATCAAGGCAGGAGGATTCCTATGAGGCCAGAAGTTTGAGACCACCCTTGGCAACATAGCAAGACCCCATCTCTATAAAAATCAAAAATGAGACTAGTATGGTAGCTCTTGCCGGTAGTTCTAGCTACTTGGGAGGCTGTGGTGGGAGGATCACTTAAACCCAGGCATTGGAGGTTATAGTGAGCTATGATCATACCATTGTACTCTAGCTAGGAGACAGAACAAGAGTCTGTAAAAAAAAAAAAAAAAAAAAAAAAAAAAAAAAAAAAAAGTCTAGGAAGCTCAGGGTAGCCAATCCTTCCATTCCCTTAGAGAAACCGCAAAGTTAGGACATGCATATCAGCTGAGGCTCGGCGGGCCTTAAATGCACACATTTGCACAGATATGTGCATACCTCTATATAAACTCCCTGACACCAGTGACTGGGTCTGTTTTATCAAACAATGTGTGCATTAAACTTCAGATGAAGCCTTTATTAAACATGTATTGAATGAATGGAACATCTTTAGAATGCTATATGCGATTACACAGACAGGTGACCTCTCTCGTTTTGCAGCATCCTGAGATGTGGTCACCATGGTGAACATTCAGGTGGTGATAAGCGATGATGACTTCCCTTACATTTTTCTGCTTTAGGAAGCACCTGCCTCTTTGAACCTGGAATGGTGGGATGGGGTGGGCGTCTATCCTTCCTTGTTCACACAGGCGGCTGATACAATAATGTGATCATCAACTCCCCGCTTCCTGCAGCCCCCCACTAGCTGGCTGCCCCAGCTGCAGAATGCAAACATCTGCCGGCATCATTAAGGCATTTCTATACAGCACCAACCAAGGCCTGACCCTGTGACCATTTCCACCATTAGATTTGAATGACCTCAGCAGCAGGGCTGAAAGGCCAGAGTATTAATTCACAGAACCACAAGCTCAATTTAAGATTTAATTTGAGATAACGAAGGGCTACTGAAAGTGTATTCAAACTTCTAAGCATGCAATAAAAGACCTTTCCCTGTTTTCCAGGTTGAATATGAATCCAGTATTTCTTTAACAGATTTATTCACAAATTTACAAACAACATGAGCCTCTTTTCTCTAATTCCTTTTTTTTTTTTTTCTTTCTTTTAGTTTTTTGGCTTTATCCAGCCCTTTTATGATGTTTCTTGCTAGGAATCTTTTTTTAGTTCTTCCTCCCTAATTTATAAATGTCTGTTCTTTAGGAATTACCTTTCAATTCGATAGCATTCTTGAAGAGAAAGCAGGCTTCCTTAAGACTCTCCCATACCTTTAGTTCTCTTGCATTCCAACCTAAATACGCTAAGCATCTGTTTGTTCAACAACGATGGGGTTGCATAAAAAGCTTTCACCCAGCAATGTAACTCTCATTAAGAAAACGTGATGGAAAGATTCAAAATAATATTCCACCCATTAGGAACGCGGGGCCACTTGGTTTTAGTGAATGCTTAGGCTCTGAAGGCTTTATTCATAAAATATTTAGAACTCTAGGTGGGGACGGGAATTTTAGTTGGTTCAGGTAGATTTTTGGTTTTTTTGTTTTGTTTTGTTTTTTGAGACAGAGTCTCACTCTGTCTCTCAGGCTGGAGTGCAGTGGCACAATCTCAGCTGACTGCAACCTCTGCCTCCTGGGTTCAAGCCATTCTCCTGCCTCAGCCTCCCGAGTAGTTAGGATTACAGGTGCATGCCACCACACCTGGCTAATTTTTGTGTTTTTAGTAGAGACGGGGTTTCATCATGTTGCCCAGGCTGGTCTTGAACTCCTGACCTCAGGTGACCCACCTACCTTGGCCTCCTAAAGTGCTGGGATTACAGGGGTGAGCCATCACACCTGGCCTCAAGTAGATTTTTTGACACTAAAGAGTTTATTTTAGGCTGGGCATGGTGGCTCACAACTATAATCCCAACACTTTGGGAGGCCAAGGCAAAAGGATCACTTGTAGTCAGGAGTTTAGGTCACTCTGGCCAATGCAGTGAGACCCCATCTCTACAGGAAATTTTAAAAATAGCTGGGCATGATGGTACACACCTATAGTCCTAGCTACTCAGGAGACTGTGGCAGGAGGATCGCTTGAGCCTGGTAGGTCGACGCTGCTGTGAGCTAAGATGCCACAACACTCTAGCCTGAGCAACACAGTGAGATTCTGTCTCTTAAAAAAAAGAGTTTATTTTGGCCAAGGCATGGTGGCTTACGCCTGTAATCCCAGCACTTTGGGAGGACGAGGTGGGTGGATCATGAGGTCAGGAGACTGAGACCATCCTGGCTGACACATTGAAACCCCGTCTCCACTAAAAATACAAAAAATTAGCCGGGCGAGGTGGCGGGCGCCTGTAGTCCCAGCTACTCAGGAGGCTGAGGCAGGAGAATGGTGTGAACCCGGGAGGCAGAGCTTGCAGTGAGCCGAGATCATGCCACTGCACTCCAGCCTGGGCGACACAGCGAGACTCCGTCCTCAAAAAAAAAAAAAAAAAAAAAAAAAAAAGAGTTTATGTTAATATTTGAAGATGAGAATTGGAGATGAGAATTTGTTGCTTTGGACTCAGAAGCCTGGATCTATGAGGGCATTTGCTGACTATTTTGTGTCTGACACTGGGCTAGGTTACTCTGCATTTTCTCAAAGACTCAGTGCAGCCTTAGAAATAGACTTGGGTTTAAAGCTCAGCAAGCAACTGAGTTCCCTGAGCCTCTGTCTTTGTCATCTGTGAACGACCACATGCCTCGGTGCTTCCTGACAACAACTTTAAAAGTTATAAACATTGACACATATATGGGTATAAAAATACCACAGGTCACCTGAGCTTGACCCTGGGACACTGTTGGGAATGGGTGAACTTCCTAGGAAATGCAAACACTCTGGTCACCGTGAAGATTACACAACGGGCAAAGGCCAGGACCACAATATTTTGCAATCCTGAAACTCATCCACTTTATTAGCCATTGGGTTTTCAAAATGAGAAGCCATGTGGTGGGTGGGGGAGAAGAAGGATAAACCAGAGGCCAGATACAGCTGTTGTAGAGTGGAGGATGGGAGAAGCTTGGCTTTCAATCCATCCTCCGTCATTACTAGCTGTATAACCTGGGGCAAGCCTGTGCCTCAGTTTCCTCACTTTTATCATCCTTCTGCTTATCAGGTAAGAGACGATGCTTAACATGCAGGGATAAGTAGATGGGTGTAAAGCCACAATTCCCAACACAGAGAAGGCAAATAGGAGAAAGGCCAAGAGAAAGTACACCCATACGTTTGATGCAGTGCAGTGGGTTAAATAGGGTCCACCGAGAAACATGTTCACTCAGAACCAACGAATGTGACTTTATTTGGAAACAGGGTCTTTGCAGATGTAATTAAGATAAGGACTGAGATGAGATCTTACTCAATTAGGTGGGTCCTAAGTCCAATGACTGGTGTCCTTATAAGAGATGGAAAGGACACAAAGTCAGAGGAGAAGGTGATGTAAGGATGGAAGTAGAAGTTGGAATGTGGTGTTTCCAAGCCAAGGGACACCAAGAATTGCCAGCAGCCACCAGAAACCAGGAAACAGGCAAGGCATGGTTTCTCCCTTGTAGCTTCCAGAAGTAACCAACCCCACCAAAGCCTTGATTTTGAACTTCTAGCCTCCAAAACCATGAGACAATGAATAATTCTCAGTCCACCCAGTTTGCGGTAATTT
Source organism: Macaca thibetana thibetana (assembly GCF_024542745.1). Lineage (NCBI taxonomy): Eukaryota > Metazoa > Chordata > Mammalia > Primates > Cercopithecidae > Macaca > Macaca thibetana. The sequence continues at coordinate 21,871,515 of NC_065597.1, read as the reverse complement.
GTTATTGCAAGCCCAGGAAACACATACATGTGGCATAGTTGGTATTAAAATGCAAGGCGCTTGCCTGAAGAGAGGCCCTGTGGTCTTACTTTCACCAAGGCGGTTATTATATCTCAAGGAGGGGACCCACTAATCCTAAGTCCGTCCACTGATCCCAAGAAAAACCACCCAAAGTTTCTTAGCAGGCAATGGCCAACTCTACCAATGGAAATGAAGCTGACTGGAAGTTCTCAGATCATCAGTAAGGAAGATTTTTATTTAAGGATGGGAAAATGATTTAGGAATACTGAGATGTCTCCAAACAATACTTCCAGGTCTTAGTTGACTCCACCATTATTTCTGGCATATTCAGGACACCACTTCCACTGTTGTAGGGCATGCAACCTCTTCAGTAGCCAAAACTTTGGGTCACACATGTAGAGGACATTCTGGTACTGCAAATTTGGCTCTTTGGCATCAAAACTTAGCAGTATCCATGACTATTCTTGCTTTATTACAGCACCCAGATGTCAGTGGCTGGGGGCTTCTCTTACGTCTCCAGCAAGCAGGGACTGGGTCACTGTGCATCCTGAGAGCCTATTAGAGTGCCAGGTCCATGACAGGTGCTCATGGTTATCAACGGAATGATAATGATGACAATACAGAGGTAAATAGTAACAACAATAATGGAGTTATTTTATTTTCCTCCATATCACCACATTACCACCCCCATTTTACAGGTGTTGATATCAAACGAAGAGTAAATTAATGAATGGATGAGTGAATACACAAATAAGCAAATAATGAGTCTATCTAGGAGGGAGCAGACTCAGAATCAAGTTCAAGTCTCACTCAAAAAAGGCCGACTGCAAATCTCGCTGGTGCAAACACCTAAGCTCTTACCCAACATCAGAGATATTGCTAAGCCTTGTTTATGGATGAAAATGCCGGGAGTTTGTGGCCTTCAACTGTGCTGGTGATGCAGGGCAGGTGAGCCCCAGAATTGGGGCTTAGCCCAAAAGGGTTCTTGTCTTTGCCCAGGAAAGAATTCAAGGGCAAGCTGGTGGTGTTAGCAACTTTTATTGAAGGGACAGTGTACAACAGCAGCAGAAGTGCTGCTCCTTGCAAAGCAGGGCTACCCCACAGGCAGAGTGCCCACAGTGGCAATTCCAAGGCAATTCTGCCATCACATTTACACCCATTTTTAATTATATGCAAATTAAGTGGTAGATTATGCAGAAATTTCTAGAAAAAGGGTGGTAACTTCCAGGTTGTTGAGTCACTGCCATGGAAAGGGGCAGTAACTTCCAGGTGTTGCCATGGAAATGGTAAACTGACATGACACACTGGTGGACACGTCTTATGGAAAGGTGTGCCCGCCCTATCCCTGTTTTAGCTAGTCCTCCATTTGGTCTGGTGTGTCACCCCATCTATGGAGTTAAGTCTTGCCTCCATAGGCAAGTCCCACCTCCTGCCTCACTGAGGGGTCACTGAAGACACTGAATGACAGAATTAACTGATGGCTGACTGGAGTGCTCAATCAACTGGCCTGCTGAGCTGGGCTCATTTCACCTGGTAACCTGATGGGGCTGAGAAGATCCAAAAGAAGTGAACTGAACAGTAGTGGCCAACTGACTGGGAAAGAGTGCAGAAGACTGAACGCTTTGCTGTGGAATGAACACCTGAGTACTACGGGCCTACTCCTGTGCTAAGTGCTTCGCCGTTATCATTTCCATTTAATTTTCTCAACAAGCCTCCATTCTAGAGCTAAGCACAATGAGGATTAGAGAGATTAAGTGGCTTACCCTGGAACATTCGATTCAGAAATCAGGATGCAAGTCTAGGTTTCCCGACTCTGCTCTTAAGCCGTACACTTAACCTCCACTTTATATTCCCTCTCTCAGTGCTAACGAATTTCTGCCAATATTCTCACTTACACTTAAAAGCAACCTTTGGAATTACGTATATTGGCTCCAATTCAGGAAAGATGAAACTAAGGCCCCGAATAGTTAATGAGTTGTCTGGCAAGCTAGTTACATGGTAGAGGAAGCACTCAAAACTGCCCAGGCTAGAGTGCTGTGGCATCTTAGTTCACTGCAGCCTCGATCTGCCGGGCTCAAGTGATCCTCCTGCCTCAGTCTCCTGAGTAGCTAGGAGTACAGGCGTGTACCACCACGCCCAGTGAATTTTTAAACTTTTTGTAGAGATTGGGTCTTGCTGTGTTGGCCAGACTGATCTCAGACTCCTGGCTTCAACTGATCCTCTTGCCTTGGTCTCCCGAAGTGCTGGGACTATAGGCACGAGCCTCTGTGCCCAGCCTCAGAAGTGGGCCTGCCTTGTCCTAGGGCTTTCTATTGTACTTCAAGGCCTGAGTCAACGAAAGCTGTTGAATAGCTCAACCAACCCTAATCAACAGAGAAGGGCTGTGTGTGCTGGAGAGGGTGATGCTGTGGCAGGGCTGGGGCAGGAGCTGGAACATGTCCACGCTGGGAAGGAGATGGGCTCTGATGTGCAGCTCAGGTCTCCCTTCCAGGGTAACCTGTAGCCTTCAGCCATCGGCCTTTCCAGGGAGTACCTGAACATAGAGAGCTACCTTATGCAAGGGCACATCCTTCCTGGGGCAGCCCACCCAATCACAAGTCAAGGCAGGTTTATAAAAGCCTGACCACATTAGCGCAATAGGGATTAGCTCTGATGGGTCCTCTTAGTTCCATGAGGTTGACTGAGACCCTTGCTGGACTGCATCTCAGCTCAACTTCTGCCTCTGCCCACTCCATCTTCCATAGGTGTTAATTCCAAGGCATGCGTTCTCCGCAACACACCTGCACTCAGAGTCTACTTCCTGGAAAGCCCAGGGAGATGGCTTCTCATTTCTAAAGAAAATGACCTATGACAATAAGAAGGCTTGACCTCATCAGAAAACTTTTCACTGGGGCGAATGGACTGCCTTGGAACTCTTTCCATCCAAGACAGAGAGCGAGGAGGCACACCCCAGGGAAACAGAAAGGGCTGGGACCTGAAGAGGTCCTGGGAATTTTAGGAGGTCGCCAAGCGAAGACAGGGCCCGTTTGCCTCCACACGAAGACTCATCCCCGATACCCAGGAGTGCAGGACTTAACAGGGGCTAAACTTCAACTACTTGTTGACATAATTAGTGCTGGCTCCAAGCAAGAGGTTTTGTAGCCAACTTGGCGTGGGTTCGTGAATTTTGATTGGCAAATTTGAAGCAAAGTTCAGCCAAGCTCTACATCTATTTTGTAGTGTGCCTTACACACATCCAGAGAAGCCAACTCTTCCGATAGATTTTTCAGTTTTATGGTTGTTGGTAGCTGAAGATATTAGCTCTTTAAGGAGACAAATGCTTCTGGCAGGCTGGCCTGCACTAGGAATAGGAGAAATGCCTTCGGGTTTCTTCTAAAATTAATGTAATAAGATGCATTAATCAGAATTCTATCAAGTCTACACACTTGGCCTGGGCTTAAGAAGCAATACTTTGAAATTGCAGTTGGCTAAGCTTCCCTATTCTTTGCGAATCAGAGTCAAGGTTGGAAAGAAAAAAAATAAAAGAAGAATACAGCTAATGTTTAAGAAAAACTGGCAACAGGAAAACATTTAAGCAACTTTTCATTCCTTAGTTCCACCAGGGGCTATAGAGGGTTAGGGGAAGTTTTGACCTTTGTATTTCCACAAACGTACTTTAGATTGCGAGATCAAAAACAGTTGGTCAGACCCCACGCCAAGTCAGGACTGGTTTGGGCAATAGCTCAGGTCCAAGGTATTTACTTGTTTGTTTCTGTCTAATAATAACTTACTCTGGGACTTGCAATGGAATCTTGGCTATTTCTTGCCTTCAGATGTTTGTAACCAGGTGATGAAAAATTTTGGAAGCCAAACTAGATTACACAGATGAGTACTTGGCATTGCATAACTTGTGACTTAAAGATGATCTTCTCAAGAAACCAAAAAAAAAAAAAAAAAAAAAAAAAAATGGAGCCACGAAATCAGAGCCAGCCCCAGTTTCTTCACAGCAATTGCTCATTTTTAGATGACACTCTACATTTTAAAGTGACATAAAGGTATCCTGAACATTGTACAGCAATTTGGTCGTGCTTTCAATGTGACACAGCTACATCTGTATTTACTATTACAACTCAGTACCCAAGAGATGAAAAATTTTAAAGACAAAGGGCCAGGCGTTTGTGGAAACATTTCCCCTCCTTGTATCAAAAAAAAAAAAAAAAAAAAAAAAAAAAAGTGGCTCCTTCTTTTCTGGTAGATTTCAGTAATTGGCAGGATTTTGAGTAAGCTCTTTTAAAAGCCCTCCGTTTCTATTTTCACATTAAACACACTTGCAATATCTATTAAAAGCACAAATACTGAAGAACACACCAAGACTGTCAATGAGCTTACATCTGGAGTCCTCAATATATCAGGAAAAAATGAAGTGAACATTCACAGAGTTTTACTTCTTTGGGAACCCAAATGCGAGGAAAGAAAAGGGTGTCCTCTTTCTCTCGCCTTCTGGTCCTATCCAGTGTCCCAAATTTTACATCCGTTCTTTATCAGAGGGTTTAGCAGAGGGGGCCAAGTCAGGGATTTAGTTAAAACAACAGATACTGGATTCTGCCTTCATTCTGGGGAGTATTTACTCACATTAAGGCACAGGGGATTCCACGCTAGGAAAGCAGAACAGAAGCATGAGTATTTCTGCCACGTTCTGGCTACGACCACTTGGCCTTACAGTTTTAGGGTGATTAAGCAACATCCCAGGAAGGACACACAAGGTCACCCAGGGGACTTGGGAACATCGAGGGAGAGCAGGGCCAGTGAGTGGGACGGGGAGAGAACCTGTGAGCCCCGTGTGTATCTTGGAAGTCACTCTCAAGTTTCTATTTGGGCAGACAGAGCCAGATGTGAGCACGGACTCACAGGCAGCCAAGGAGCAAGACGAGGGTCATTGAAACACGGGCAGAGAGGTCTGCTTGCAACTGCCCTTGGCCTCAGACAGATGCAGTGCAGTTCTAAAGCTCCTCTGCTCCTTTTCAGATTTCCTTAAAAGAACAGGAAGGGAAGGAAGGATTAAAACCCAGGGGAAGCAAAAGGAGCCATAGCTCAGCTGAAGTTTCCTTCCAGAGACTCCCTCTGCCCCCATAAATGTGTGTTTTGGAGGAAAGCTTATGCATTGGGCAAGGAGGTCATCATGGTCTGAGATTTCAAATTCTTGGTCAGGGTCCTGGCAAGAAGCAGATGGTACACTCAAAACGGGTAATGTAAGAAGTGTTTAGTAAAGGCACTGTTTGTAAAGGTCGGTGCAGAGTTTAAGGAAATAGCAAGGTTTCATGCAATGTACTAGAGTTAGTAACAGCAGGAACAGTTCCTGCCTTTGTCAGCCAGGCTGGAGTACAGTGGCACAATCTTGGCTCACTGCAACCTCCGTCTCCCAGGCTCAAGGAATTCACCTGCCTCAACCTCCTAAGTAGCTGGGATTACAGGTGTGTGCCACCATGCCTGGCTAATTTTTGTATTTTTAGTAGAGATGGGGTTTCACCATGTTGGCCAGGCTGGTCTCGAACTCCTGACCTCAGGTAATCCACCCGCCTCGGCCTCCCAAAGTGCTGGGATTACAGATGTGAGCCACCACGCCCGGCCTGGATGAAACCTTCTGCAGAGGAAAGTGGTGAACTGACACTCTGCAGGGAAGAAGCGTGAAAAGTAAATTGCTAAATCCAACCAGAAGAAGAAAGGGCAAGAGAGCCAACTACTGTCAGCTTCCGGGCCAGGTGGAAGAATCCGGGGAGCACAAAGGTAGCTGGTGCACAGACCACACCTGACAGAGCCCAGGGGTGGTTTTTCAAGGGCAAATGACGGGCCTAGTGGGGACAATGCCCACAGTTCCCCAACTTCAACCAGAAGGCCTTGGCTGTAATGTCTAACATACTGCCACGTCACATTAGTTGTTATTTGAAGGAGGAATTTTTCCCCAAAATACCTGACTGGAAAACCTTGACCCTGGATGTCACCCTCATTTCTCCCAGGTCTAAGGTGCATGATTCCATAGAAAAAACCGATGTAATCCACAAAGGATACATCTTGAAATTGGATAGGTTGGAAAAGAACACAGGTGCCTTTATCCAAGCCATCACCGCAACCTCTTTTGTTCTGTACATATATGAAAAGCCAACATTCTCAAGTAGAGGTTCATTTAGTTTTTTTTTTTTTTTTTTTTTTTTTTCCAAAAGAGGCTTCTTGGTAGTTTGATTAGACAGTGGTATGTAGGGGATATAAGGATTACAGAAACTTAATTTTTTTAACATACAGTATTTTTTAAATATCATTTGAATTGACATAGAAAAGTGCATTTTTTCCAGTTTTTTAGGGAAAAAGAGATACTTCACCAGGAGGATAAAAAGGAAGAAGAGGGGAAGGGGAAATAAGAATTCCAGAAAGACGAAAAATTGTTGACATAAGAAGGAGGCACATTTTTGCCAAAATTCTCTAGAAGAAAGAATTATTATGGCTTCCCAGTAACTGACTCCGCTTGCCGGCAGGGGGAGGATCTGGCCGGGTTCCGTCTTCTCTTGAGATGACACACTGTCCTGCGCTGAAAACTTGAGCCACAGCCCGTGTGCCTGGGCAGTATTAATAAATGCAGATATTCAGCAAGGAAAGAAAAGAAAACTCCTAAAAGTAACAGCAGGTGACTTAAACCAGGGGAGATGTAATAGAACCTATAGAATTGGGGGTGGGGAGGCAAGCTTCAGGAAGGTTAGCACTGGGGCCTCTACATTTTCTAATATAGATTAATGGCTTGCTCAGGCAAGCAGCTACACGCTTGCTAAATGTGCTGACCGCCTGAAATTAGGAAAGGTGGTGACTAAGGAAGGGAGAAAAAAATAAATAAAATGAGCTGAATCTGAATGTGCCTCACTCATCCTGGTCTGACATATGACAAACAAAATTAACGGCGACAAAGAGAAAGCAACAAGTAGCAGGTAGTAGAAAACAAACATCAAACGAATGTGATTGATCTCAAAGAGGCCCTTTGTTGTTGTTAAGACCTTGGAGTCACAGTGGATACTTTGAGAAACACACACACAGGTGTTCACACACACACACACACACACACACACATTCCTGCCCACATATACATACATCAAAGCCAGACTGCCACAGAATTAGATGGGCATTGTTATATCTCTCTCTAACCAGGATAAAGTGTGTGTCTCCAGAAATTAGAATAGATTATCTTGGACTCTGGCAAAACTCAGCTCAAGTATACTCCATTCTGCTCATCACCTTACAAAACTTATTAATCTAACACTTGAAGAAAAGCAGGATTCTTGGACTTAAATGTCTGAGTGTTTTTTTTTTTTTTAAGGCTGTATATTTATAGCTTAGGAGGTTGAAAAAAGGAAATTAAGGGGAAAATATCAAACGAAAAATACTTAGGACCTAAAATATCTCGGTGAGGTAGATAACGCTATGATAGCAAAACAACAAAAATCAGAAGCAATATTAAAGGTACATTTGAGATGCTGAATATTTTTTTTTCCTAAAAAACAATCAACTGCTTATAGAACAACGTGTATACAAGTTGGAAAAAAAAAAAAAACACACACCTCACAAGCATCTCAGTATTTTCCTACAACTAGACGGAAATAAGAAATTACATGGGTTTGGTAGATTCCCTAATTGTGTTTCCACAAAGATTCATAACAAAATTCTTATAGTTGATTTTATTTTTCCATTTTAAGACAAATTCACCAGTGAGTCAAAATCTCTTTTAAAAATAGATGTGTTTAAGAAGATGTGGAATGATAGTATTTTCCCCTGTCTTTTCTATTAAAAAAATGTTAAAACTTATAACACATACATGGGGCCTTTAGTTTATGGGGCTTGTTAATTAGTGCTTATTCTGCATTAGTCAGGGCCTTTGGATAGAGTTTTTGTGGGGGGCGGGGTGGATGGAGTCTCACTCTGTCACCCAGGCTACAGTGCAGTGGCATGATCTTGGCTCACTGAAACCTCCGCCTCCTGGGTTCACGTGATTCTCGTGCCTCAGCCTCCCAAGCAGCTGGGATTACAGGTGCCTGCCACTACTCTTGGCTAAGTTGTTTATTTTTAGTAGAGAAGGAGTTTCGCCATGTTGGCTAGGCTGGTCTCGAACTCCTGACCTCAGGTGATCCGTCCACTTCGGCCTCTCAAAGTGTCAGGATGACAGGCATGAGCCACTGTGCCCAGTCATATTTGTTTTCTTGACAAATTATTTTCAAGAAGTTGTTTGAGATTACACCAGAACATAAGACCTGCCGTGCTAAATCGGTGTCACCTTTTAAACCCAGTGTCTCTAAACCCAGTGGCACCAAGTGATGGTCTGTGGCTGGCTGCTGATGTCCTCTATAATGGGGCATTATCCTAAATATGCCACAGTCTTTTCGACACCATCTTGTCTTTTAAAAAAATTGGCAGATACATTGCCAAGTTAGGACACCTAGGTCCTATACACTGCCATGCATTGGTATTTGGTCTCTGTGCTGGCAGGGGACTTTGGGGATCAAGAGAATGAAACCTGATCCTTTTTGCAAAGATCTTATTGTGTGATAGCGTAAACAATGATGAGGGTAAGAACCACAGCTTTGAGGGTGTTATCATAGCTATAGTTTAATCAAGTAATTATCACATGTCAGAAACAATTCTTTAAAAATTCCACTTATTCCTCAAAAGAACCCTAACAGGTAAATTTTATTATCCTCATGAGTCAGCAAGAAGAGAGAGGCTTACCAAGCTTAAGTAACTTCAACAAGCGTTAGGGACTGAATGTTTGTGTTCCTCTACCCCTCATTTATATGTCAAAGCCTTGACCATCAGTGTGATGGTATCTGGATATGGGACCTTAGGGAGGTAGTTAGGTTTAGATGAAGTCTTGAGGATGAGGCCCCTCATGAGGGGATTAGTAGCCTTATAAGAAGAGGACAAGGGGGCTGGGCATGATGGCTCCTGCCTGTAATTCCAGCACTTTGGGAGACTGACGCAGGTGGATCACGTGAGGTCAGGAGCTCGAGACCAGCCTGGCCAACATAGCGAAACCCTGTCTCTACTAGAAATACAAAAAGGGGGAAAGAGAGAGAGAGAAAAAGAAAAAAGAAAAGAAAAGAAAGAGACAGGGAGGGAGGGAGAAAGGACAGGAGAGGATAAGGGAAAGGGAAAGGAAAGGAAGAAAGGGAGGAAGAGGGAGAGGAAGAGAGAGATGAAGAAAGTTAACAGATACAGTGAATGTACACAATGACAGCTTCTAAATGGAATTCTAGTGACATAAATGTACTAGTAGATATAATTCCCAAAAGTGATTTATCCAACCCAGAGAGCCTCTGAATCACAGAGAGGATGAAGGATCATCAATTAATCAGCAATTGCAGAATAATATACCTACGTATTCGAGTGACCCTGTGTATACAACATAAGGCAGATCACAACTAAGAATGTCACAAAACACTGATATTTTTCCAGATGCTGAATTACCAAAGTCCCTTCAGAGTTTTTCATCATTTGTTCACTGCATTCTTCTAAACTTCAGACGAGAAGAGGAGTCATCTTACTGGCACACTGCTTTCCTGTCTCTCCCCTTTATAAACCTCTGAAAGGCAGTGCAAGTTACCGAAGACCAGAGAAGGCCTTTGATGCATCCTCGCTTCACCAAATATGCTTCTGGCCACGGAAGCCCCAGCTCTGCCTGCAGTATTTTCTAAGTGTCTGCATGCATAGTCCACACAGCATTCCTGTCTCTTCTGGCATTATGACAAAATGACTGAGCACTTGCCTTTTTGGATCTTGTGCTGTCATTTGTCTTTTTTATGGAGTTTTTTTTCCCCCTGCATAAGATGATTTGTCTCCAAAAAGAAAGTCTTAATAGAGTTATTCCTACAGAAGGGAGCAAATCTAGTTTATACTCCCACCTTCTTCCACACTTGATATTATGGCCCGCTTCAATCAGGATTAGGCAGGCTTAACAATTAGAACCAAACACCCTATTCAGCAGGCAAGAGTCACTCAGAAGAAATAGTGGGAGGTGAAATTCTTCTGCAGTGCAGAATTTGTCAAGGCAATCATGGTAGCAGGGAAATGTTTCAATCAGCTGTTGACTATTAATTTATTTTGTTAACAGCAAATATGGATCCAAGAATCTCAAGTGATACATGGGTTCCCATAATACTTCCTAGGGATGTTTTCTGAGTTGACGTGTCATATTTGATAGCTTATATTAACTGCCAATATGCTGTCATTCTCAAATGTTAAAAACAAGCGTGGCTGCATGTGTCCACATAAATATACGGGCTGCTCATATGAGGCAGGGTAGGTGATTGGGCAGAACCTGATATTTCATAGGTAAGCTGCCATTTAACAGATGCAGGTGGAAATTGGAAATCAGCTGAGAATAAGACTATGTTCTGATAGAAATGTTTTGAAATTTTCAGTGTCGTTTTGAAAATGTATAGGCAATGGGCACCCGTCACTCTGAAGAAGAATATTAAAGGATCACTTAACGAAACTGTATGAGGGCTCCCCTTCCCCATACTCTTAACTCACTGGTTTAGGTCTGGAAATTTCCATCAAGGGCTGAAAGATTACCAGGAAGCACAAAAATTGAAACTTCAACATTTTTCCTTTGATGAATCCATGTTCTTGGTGTTTCTATTGGTGCTGTGAGATTTGCTAGATGAACAGCACACCAAGGGTCCCCCACGGGAGACTTCGCTTTGAGAAGGTGAGTGTGGAATGCTGACCCAGGGGAGGAGGCAAAGCTCAAATGCACATGCAACTGATCTACCACAGAGGGTCGTCATCCCTTGGGAACAGTGACCCAAGAGTTTCTAGGAGCTCACCCACTGAACACACTGCTATCCTCTCCTTCCTTCTTCCTGTCCCAGCTAAGCTCTGAGAAATCTGCATGACAACCGCAGGGGCAAACGAAGCCCACATGGCCTCATTCACACCCCAGTCCTCTTTCTAGAAGGCATCTGGAAACAGGGGTGGCCCCTACATGCTAGGTTAAATTTCTGGAGTTCCTAAAAAACTGATGGAAGGAGGGAAAGAAAAGATGACACCAAAAACAAAGGCTAACTTCCACCTATCTGGGGCAAGTGGAAGTTGGAAAGGAATACTGCCAGAGGCTGGCAGAGTCCTTACGGTACAGGGATGGGCTTCAATTATAATATTAACCTGAAAATTAAGAAGTGATTTCATCTCATTCATACATACTAGGGAAGGGAAGCAGAACATACCAAATATAATGAAAAGTTTTCATTTGAAAAATGGTTTTTCCTTCCTCGAATACCACGGTGGATTTTTTGTTTTGTTTTGTTTAGATCTCTATTGGCTTTGCTTTGGTTTCTGTTTCCCCCCTAAAAAAAAATCTAACTTCTGAAAACATTCTGCTCAGACATCCATTTCAAGTCATAGGACACATGCTCTAAAGGAAACCATCCAGGAGAAACATTTGCACTGTTCTCACGTGAGTTGAGATTGCATCTGAGAAGGGTGCAGGGGGAGAACAGACAGAAACAGCCCTCTCTGTGTGCAGAACGCCGTGTGTCCTCAGTGCTTCTCAGGGCCCATAGCTCATTAGCTGCAGTTGGTATGACGCCTGCAACCTATGAGGCCATAAAATTCCCAATCATAATTCATCAGGTCCTGAGAATTCTCCTAAGTACATTTAGATCCAGTGCGTGACATTTTGCCCCTAATAGCGGCATTGGCTAATGGCCTAACGGACTTTAGATGGCTCCACCAAGCCACACAACTATATTATGTGTGTTCAAATGCGGGGCAGCCGTGGAGGTTGATAGGTGGACATAAAATAGCAGTTTAGACTAGTGGTCACGATCACACACCCAGGACACCAGGCAAATTAGAACCATCGCATCTCAATTTACTCATCTTTGACATAGGATATTCATATGGAACCACTCAATCTAGTGTGAGGATCACATGAAATAAATGTTTGGCTGGTGCAGGAAATTAAAGATGATGGCATGTTTTTCTGTTGGAGTTTATGTTTAAACCAATGAAGCATCAAGGAAGAGGCCTCTACTTCCCAGAATGTTGGCTACTGACTTTTCTAGTTATGAACACCCTTCTGTGACATCGGAAATTCACAAAGATCCACGTTTGTAGAAATCATCAATTAGTAAGTAGGTAATAATCATGTTACTATGGATTCAGTAACACTGTAAAATGGATTTCTACTTTACACATCCCAATAGCATTTACCCATATTTGAAAATTATTTACACCTATAAGACCGGTTATTTATCCTACCTAGAATATAATAGTTGCAGCATATACAGGTTTGAAGAGGCCATACAGTAGTTGCTTCTGGGTTGCAAAGGGATCCATAGTCCAGGGGGATGAATGACTACTCTTGAGGACTAGAGGTTCAGGGTCCCTATGGTATCAGAGGAGGAGGATATTTAGAGGGGTTGAAAGATGCCTTGACCTTCAGGCAGAATACCATGGGTGCTAAAAATTGAGGAGTGGGGTTTACTACAGGGAGTCCTGGCTGCTTGGGCCTAGGCCCTAGAAGATTCTCCAAATGGGGAAGGGGATGCCTTTCAGCACAAAGATCTGTGGGGAAAGAGGGGACATTTGAGCTGGTTGACTTTAATTCCGGAGTGAACATGGAAAAAGCAAAAGGAGAACCAGTCTCCAAAGCAGTTAAACTGTCTGATGAAATGAAAATGTTCTGTCACTCTGCTGTCCAGTGTGTTAGGGACACATAGCTACTGAGCACTTGAAATGGGGCTACTTAATGCAACTGAAGAAGTGATTTTTACAAATGTCATATAACTTTAATTCATTTAAGTTTAAATAGCCACATGTGGCTAGTGGCTACCATGTCAGACAAAGAAGCAGCACTACAGTTTGGTCAGGCCACTTTGAAGAAACCCCAATTATATAACAGTACATTGTTTCCTCTTTCTGAGAATCAGCTAATGCCCATTAAACGCTGGCACCCTTCAATCTAAGGGAATATTTCTTTCCATAAGCCATTAAATGCTCCTAGATGAAACTGACTCGCTTCATCCCATGGCACTCCAAGTTTGCCACATTTGAATCAGGTTTTAGCCACTGTCATTAATTAGAATCCATGTAGAAGCAAAAACATTTAAAATAAACCCGGGCCCTCGATGTTAAAGCTGTCATTTTGTTACATGGCCTCATGATTCAACGATTAATGGACCTTAAAACAATCATAAAACATCAAGGCCTGTGTTCAAGCTTAGAAGAACAAGAATAGTTTTACTTCTGCTCTGGTCCTCTTGTTTTAAATTCACTGGGTGTCACCGGGCTCTGTAAACACTTTTAAGTATTTTGACATTGTGGTATGAGATGTTGTTAATCTGTTTCCTCCCTGACCTTCATTGGCCAGTGGCATGTTGCAACTCAGTGGAAAACTCATGAAAAACAGCAAGGAGGTACTCAGTGACATAGATTAGGACACAATAAACCTAAATAATGGCCATAATGTGCAGATTCCAATTCAATAAACTGACTCACCAAAGACTTATTGAGCATCCAGTCTGCACCAGGCAGTTGGTGGACACTTGTACAAATTACAGATTTTATTTGCATAATCCTCAGCACAAATGTGGGGTCAGCATTAGTGTCCCCCATTTCACAGATGAGCATGCTAAGACCCAGTCATGTGGCTAGTAAGGGGCAGAGGTAGGATTCCAAACCAGGTTTCTTGACCGCCTCCCAAATACCACTTCTTTTCCCAATATCCCGCTGTAGGACATGAACTGTTCGCTTATGTGGCAGACTGAATCTCTCAAAAGTGGCCATAGCAGTATGTCCAGTTCCACATTCTCTTCCAGAAGAGGTGGGGTCTATTTTCTCTCACTATAAATCTGATTGGGGTGGGTCTGACAGTCTAAAAAATAGAATGCAGGAAAACCAGGGCTATCTAACTTCTATGGAAGGCCATAAAAGGCAATGTAGCATCTGTTTCCTTCTTTCTTTTGGGATGCTCACCCTTGAAACCCAGCCACCATATTGTGAGGAAGCCCAGGACACATGGAGACAATGTGTAGGTGTTCCAGCCAATAGCCCCTCCAGCAAGAGTCCCACCCACCAGTCAGCATCAATCCTCAGACTCATGAGTGAACAACCTTCAGGTGATCTCAGACCCTGGCTTTCAAGCAGCTTCAGCTGATGCTAATTGGAGCAGAGACAAGCTGTTCCTGAGAGCCCTGCTGAAACTACAGAGTCCTGAACAAAATAAATGTTGTTGTTTTAAGCCACTAAATTTGGGGGTGGTTTGTTATGCAACAAGAGTTACTGGAATATCGTCAAACTTTAATGAAACTCTACAGAATAGGGAAATGCTTCAATTCCCTCATCAGTGATATCCAAATGGCCAGAAGATGGGTTCTCATGAAAGAAATCCTGAGAGGAAAAAGATCAAGGTCTTGGTTGTAGAAAAACACCAAGAATTTGGAAGGCTTATTATATCAGGGAATTAAGCGAAACATTTGAAGGAAAAGAAAACAGAGAGCCTAATGAATATACCACAAAGTTTAGATTTATGGGATTATACATTTATTGCTTTGACTGCTAAGGTCTGTCTAGAGCCTCAACCAGCTTTGGACTAATTCATTACTTTGGCTTTCAAAGATTTCTTAAGAGGATCCTCCACTTCTGTCTCTTGAGGTTAGAGGGTGGCACTGGGTGTTATTCCCTAATGTTCAAAAGATGAGAAAAATGTTCCTGGCATGCTAGAAAGAGGACCCAAACAGGCAGGAAAAAAGTCTTAATCTTTCCATATTCACAGATCTTGGCACTGTCAATGACAGTTTGGAGAGGAATTGAAAAAAAAAAAGAAAAGAAAAAACTGGATATCTATGGAGATACAGCCATACAAAGAGTTAAAGGAAGTTGGCAAAGAGTGACAGTGACTTATTTTTGACACTCCCATGTTTCACCCAAATGAGAAGCTGTTTAGGTCTTAACAGTGAATAACCTAAAAATCCAAAGTGGACCCCACTCTTTTGCCTCTACCTTCAAGATGCCTCAAATCTTTAATCCCAGCACTTTGGGAGGCTGAGGCGGGCGGATCACGACGTCAGGAGATTGACACCATCCTGGCTAACATCATGAAACCCTACTAAAAATGCAAAAAAAAAAAAATTAGCCAGGCGTGGTGGTGGGCGCCTGTAGTCCCAGTTACTCAGGAGGTTGAGGCAGGAGAACGGTGTGAACCCAGGAGGCAGAGCTTGCAGTGAGCCGAGATCCTGAGATCACACCACCGCACTTGGCCTGGGCAAAAGCGTGAGACTCCGTCTCAAAAAAACAACAAAAAAAATCTATGCTGTTTTGGGTTTGATTCTCCAGAGTTGGTGGTGAACTCATCAGGTCTCTCTCAAATACACTTTTCCTCTCTTGGTTAAACATTCTTTGCCTACTTTAAACATTTCACAATCTAATTCTTAAATTTTGATATTTTGGTAGTGATAGTCTTAATTTCATGTACAAGACCACATGCACAAAAGTACTTTTACTTTTAAGATGAGTTGCAAATATCAGGAGAAAGGGGCATTTTGCTCATGCAAAGCTTCCCAAATACAAATGAAAACTTCCCAAATATCAATGGAAACCATCCGTAGATATTGGTAGCAATATTTAAATCTTTCAGTAGCTTTTAGTTTGGAAGAAATTTAGATTAATTGGGTTGCTTTTAAAACCTGTAATACTGCCATGGTTACATCCTCAGGATCACGGAATGCCTAAGGTATAAACAGGATTTTTTTTTTCCTTTTTATTGATGGCTGTGAATTTTCTCTGCACACCTGTACTATCAAGGTAACTTTTGCTATAAACAGCATTTTAAAATTATCACATAAAAAACTATCAAGCACTAAATTAGAAAAAAACAGAAATTTGAAAGTGATAGTTAAATTTATGAAGCAATTCTGCTACACTCAAAGGCTCATTGCTTGACATGTAAAAAATTTTGAGCTGCGTGTAAGACCTGGGTATGAATTTCCCTCCACTGGGAGAAGCCACAATCCACACCAGACTCCAAATGAGAGCCACACGCAGAACATATGCGCTTCCGACGTGCGCTTGTTTGCATGACTAATGGAGTTAATATTAAAAGTCTTTTCTCATCATTTCAATTCTTTCGTTCTTTCTTTTTTTTTTTTTTTAATTTGGCTGAGTGCCTTTTTTGCTACCTCCAAGAGCTGTTAATTTTGTTCGCTGCCGAGCAAAAGTCAAAGTCAGAGTCTAAACAGCTTGTAATGAGTTTTCAATGGCCCATCTCAATGAAATTGAGGGCAAAGACCAGCCGGCTCAGGCAGTGTCAGCCCTCAGAATTTATTAGTGAGGGCGCATTGTGTTCAGGGGAAGGCACAGAGGAGGGACTGCAGTTCCTGGGCTCTTCAAGAGGAGCCCCAGCCCTCATTAAAAAGTGGTGACAGCGACAGGACACGTGCTATCTGACCCATCTGCCACAACCTCCACTCTGGCAGGGTCGAACCTGGTTGGGAATGAAGGAGAGGGAAGTCAGCTGAAGGAAAGAAGGGCTTCCATCTCACAGTGATGTGGCTGTTTCTATCTATCTCATCGTTAATCAGCTAAGAAGGAGGAGCACCTTCCTTCCTCCAAGACCATGAAGTACCACCTGCCCACCTCCCCCATCCACACACACACCTGTTTGTCTGGTGATGGTGATTTGGGAGAAATGAAGCAGTATTTTTGAGTTCTGACTGCTTCTGACTACTTTATTTGTTCAATTCTTTTAAAATTCCTCCATCATGCCACTTCCAACAGATCCCGTGGTTTTACTTCCAAGAACGCTCTTCAGGCTGGGCAAGAGGGGTCACGCCTACAATCCCTGCACTTTGGGAGGCCGGGGTGGGAAGACTGCTTGAGCCTAGGAGTTAGAGACCAACACGGGCAACATACGGAGACCTCATCTCTACAAAAACAAAAATTAAACTTAAAAACATGTCCAGGTATGGTGGCATATGCCTGTGGTTCTAAGCTACTTGGGAGGCTGAGGCAGGCGGATTGCTTGAGCCCACAAGGTCAATGCTGCAGGAAGCCGTGATTGCACCATTGCAGTCCAGCCCGGGCAACACAGCAAGACCCTGTCTCAAAAAAGAAAAAAGAGTACCTTTGAAACCCACGTAATACTTTTCTGCACGAATTTAAAATCTCCATATAAAACAGAATTCTGCATGAGCTGGAGAAATAAATCCTATACTTAAGCATGAAGATCAATTTGACAATAGACTTTCTGGCCAAAGAAATACTCTGCAAAGCCACTACAATAACGCACATGAGCAAGTGGTGGTTTGAATCGGGGGGCGGGGGGGGGAGTCTTATTTCTTCATAGCCACACTTTTTTATTTAAGGAAGAATCTATGGGGTTTGTGTTAAGAACTGATTTGTCCTGTGAGTGGAATGAATCAGAATTGTTGGATCCTGCAAGGCTAATTTTTATATAATTGGTATTAAATTATGATTGATTCCAAGACATTTTTTAAAAATAGAGTGCCTACTAGATACTCTTGCACCTACTGGCTACAGTGCAAGGGGCCATGAATTCCATGGCAGGCCTGGTGATAAAAGTCAGTTCATCTTTCTTGCCACTCATTCATTCCTTTTTTTCTTTTCTTTCTTTCTTTTTTTTTTTTTTTTTCTGACATTGAGTCTTGCTCTGTGACCCAGGCTGGAGTGCAATGGCGTCATCTTGTCTCACTGCAACCTCTCCCTCCTGGGTTCAAGCAATTCTCCTGCTTCAGCCTCCCAAGTAGCTGGGATTATAGGCACCCACCACCACACCTGGCTAATTTTTTTATTTTTAGTAGAGACGGGGTTTCACCATGTTGCCCAGGCTGATCGTGAACTTCTGACCTCAAGTAATCTACCTGCCTCGGCCTCCCAAAGTCCTGGGATTACAGGCACGAGGCACGGTGGCCAGCCATTCAACCACTAATGCATTGCTTTAGTCACTCACTATATTCACAGATATTTATTAATTAGTTGTTAAGGACAAAACTATTGACTAAGTTTTGGGGATAATGGTTGGTCTTTGTCCTCAACTATTAATAACTTAGGTTCTGGTAAAATTTCATAAAATTCCAGATTAATACAGTAGATTTCCAAAGCCTTCCATAAACCACTGTTTATTTAAATACACTCCTTATTTATTTAAATACACTTGTTTCCTCAGCCTTGCACGCATTCAGTAAACACCAGCAAACAGCAACAACAACAACAAAAACAAAAAAAACCCAAACAAACAAAAGAGAAAAAAACTTTGCTCTTTGTGTTGAATATATCTGGATATTTAAAAAGCATGTCTGATCTAAGAGTGAGATTCATGCACAGGCACATTCCTTGTCACTTTCACAAAGACAAGAATGCTAATAACAACAACCAGCAGCACCGGCAAAAGCCACCATGGCACACCAGCCGGCAAAAGCCACCACGGCGCGCCAGCCGGCAAAAGCCACCACGGTGCACCAGCCTCTGGGATAGGCCCTTTCCACGTATCATCTCAGTTAATTTTCTGCAAGGCAGGTTCTGTTCTTATCCCTTTTTGCTGAAAAAATGTGGAAAGAGGTTAAGCGATTTACATCAAATAACAAAACCAGTTCATTTTAGATCAGGGGAATCGGACTCAACAATCTATAAAATATCAACACCCAGTTTAAATTGTACATCTTACACAGCTTTAATCTCCTAAAAAAACTGAAATGTCCCTTTGTCTGAAAGTGAAATGTTGTTAATCCATATACGCTAAGGAGAGGGACAATGGCAGGATGGGGGTGCACCTGCTCGGAAGAGGTATCCACAACTCACCACTCACTTTAAAACTCTGTGGATAACTTCATTCAGAAACAAAGGAGAGAAATTGTTAGTGAGGGGTGAGAGCTCAAAAATTTCCCCAGTAAGGACTTTGGCTGCATTCAAATGCCAAGAGGATAGATATCCTCATTGGCAGCTAAAATGGCAAACGTTTGTTTATTTTTGAGATAGAGTCTAGCCTTTTCACAGGCTGGAGTGCAGTGATATGATACCAGCTTACTGCAACCTCTACCTCCCGGGTTCAAGTGATTCCCCTGCCTCAGCCTCCTGAGTAGCTGGGATTACAGGCACTTGCCACCACACCCAGCTAATTTTTGCATTTTTAGTAGAGATGGGATTTCACCATGTTGGCCAGGGTGGTCTCAAACTCACGACCTCAGGTGATCTACATGCCTCGGCCTCCCAAAGTACTGGGATTACAGGCGTGAGCCAGCACGCCCAGTCCAAAAATGGCAAGTGTTTTTTTTTGTTTGTTTTGTTTTTTTTAAATGAGGTAGAAACCACTTGAGATGAGTGTCACTTGAACCTGGGAGGCGGAGGCGGAGGCAGAGGCTGCAGTGAGCCAAGATTGCACCACTGCACTCCAGCCCGGGCAACAGAGTGAGACTCTGTCTAAGAAAAAAAAAAAAAAGAGGTAGAGAGAGAATGACAATAACACTGCCCAGAAAAGTGTAGCATGAAATAAATAAACTATTACATGGGGTAATCGTTTGCATTTATGCTCACTTTTTTTTTTTTTTTCTATTTTACGAAACTTCCATTCGAGAGTTTGATGCTTAATGGTTATATTGGGGAATGCCTTGCAAAAACTTGCTAAACTATCAGACTGTCTGTTGACAGAGCACTATCTGTCAAGTGAGTGCTGGGGAGGAGATGCTATCTCCAGAGAAGTTTGCTGTGGCTGCTACATGCCTGACCCTAGCCAAGAATGCATTTGAGATTTTAGACAATTCCCTCATTCTGAAAAGAGGCCTGAAGTCAGGAACCCCCTAAAATGTTTGCAGTTGAATCTTTGCTGTTCTCAGCTTCCCCTTTGGCCGTCAGCTGCCACCGCAAGCCATTTAGCAAAGGAAGCGAACGGCAAATTCTATCACAGTGGGGACAGACTCTGCATAGTAATTCGTGTTGCAGGCTAATTCTGACTACACAGGCTTACCCCTGTTCCTAGACCTCCCAATTTGTAGGAGAAAGAAGAAGTGTGGATATCACTTTATTTGGGGCCATTTTCATAGCCAGTGACTACAGGCACCTACACAATCAAAGCCTGCGGATATCATATAATGTCAGCTGGTCACTCTGCTCCAAGCAGAATATTAGAGCAACATATTTGTCTTTGTGATAAAAGCACATGGTACACATTTACAGAAAACCAGGCCCGGGCATTCCTCTGAAATACTGTGGCTGAAAAGCCCGACTTTTTTTTTTTTTTGCCACGGAACAGTGAACATTTATACAATCATTAAAATCGCATCTACCACCATATTTTTTCTCCTTCCCAGTTTTAATACATTTTTATAATTGCATTGAAGATATTCTAACCCTGTTTTTAGTGCAAAGATAAAATTTATGAACCGTGACAAACGTATCATCTCCGAGCCAACCCGAAGGATAACAACATGCTTGGTGAGACCCAAGTGTTCCTTCCCTTCTGCCCATTTTAATGGGGAGGGAGAGAAGAAGAGTTCATCGGAACCTCAGACCTGGAATGCCAGACGCGGGGGAGGTTCCTGACCAGTGCCTGAGATTGAGGACGCATTTCAGGCACAAGTCGTCATTCACACAGACATTTTTCTAAAGCTATCTAACTGGAACTTTGACTAACATGCATTTAAAATTTGTAACTGGGTATAATTGGGCAGCTTCTGTCAACACAGCCAAAGATATCTAAACAGATTTGTTCTCCCAATGGCACGCCCAATTCCCCCTTTCTCCTTTTGTGTACTTTCTTTAGAGAATGTTTTTGGATGACATTAGAGAGCAGGCAGCATAAAACAGCAGAAAAGTCAGTACACAAAGTGGCACAGAACATGAGCTTCAAGATTCGGAGGGGGGCGTCCAAAGCCATGTGACCTTGGCCAAGTCCCTCTGCCTCTGACAGCCTCTCCCCTCCTCAACTCCATAAGGAGAGATTTGGAGTGGACTTTTGAGGTCTGAAATGACGTGTGATGATGACATTATTTAAAACAAAATAAAATACCTCCAACTTTGAGACTCTATCCCTGGTGAGAAAATCATTTTCCTAAGAAAATCTTAAATGCCGGTAAGTTCTTAAAAATCCAGCAAGCACAGATGTGCGAGCGTGTGTTTGTTAACTCAGACGGACACCATCAATTTTTTGAAAGTGATTTTTGTAAGCATCTACCCTGGGGTTTTCATTCCTTCTCGCAGAGTGTACCCTGCCCATGAACTCTCCGCTAAAGAGACAGCAAGAGAGAAGACTAACTCCGGATGAACTTTTCTGCACCGTGTCCCTGTTTCTTTAGAAAGGCAGACTTTTAAATATTTCCTAACTTCACATAATAGCCTTGCATAAGACACAAATGCCAGGAACCATAATGAAGTGGAGGTAATCTACACAATTTAAAAACACTTATTGTGACAAAATGGATTGACAAGGTATAGACGATACAAGCACATATAAATGAAATGCATCCCACCGGAAAAGCATTTTGCTCACATTGTCATTTACGGCTCCTGAATTAATAGACCAAGAAAGGCACCACCGGCCCCAACAAAATGCCATAAAACCACTGGCAGCGAGTGGTGTCTCAAACTTTAATTCCCCTGGGGAGAAAAGGACACTGCCTAATCTGTATTCAGTCCTGACATTGGCCGCATCTGATATGGAACATTAGCTTCTAAGTCTCTCAATAGACTAGTGTCCTTCAGTTTATATTACTTTATGTTAATAGTAGAAAAATTACACACAACATCATTTATCATTGTTATACTCTGCTATACATCCCATAGCTTATTTTAATATATTTATTTACCCCTGAGACGGCGAGAAATTTAAAATATATATGTTTCGAGAAAAACCTAAAGGGAAAGATCACTGTAAATCTCTTTAAAAAAAAAAAAAAAAAAAAACCCCAACAACTCCCTTGTGGGGAGGGGGGAATATACCGCATAGCTAAGCTCGTGAATGATAAGATGCTTTCTGCCTAAGGACTCAAGTACAGGCTGTACAATAATTTCTGGGGCATGAGTACATAACAAAAAAGCAGCATATTAATGATAAGATAGCTTTTGTTCCCGTATCGCACCTGTTTTTTTTTCATTTGTCGATGACATCCTTGGATTCTGTTATTAGCTTTTTTGACATCTGACCTCTAGCGAGGGAAAGGCAAATTTTTTTTTTCTCTCTCTCTCTTGAAAAGCAGTCGATCTGAGCCTGACTTCTACTCTTTTTGACCCAGATTCTGGAAGCCCAGAGCATAACTTCAGTTTGGATTCAAAATAGCAAGACTCTCTTTTCCTGCTTACGTTGTGTCGAAGGTGCCTTGGATTTGGTATCATGACCTCTGTGCTCTGGTTCAAGCTCTGTCCTTTGCTCCCTATATAACATGAGCAAGCTCCATCTCTCTGAACCTCAGTTTCCCCAGAAACAAAGGGAGAAGACTGGTTTCCATGGGCTAAGATTTCTCATAGCTCCAGTGAGTTTTTAGTAGATTTTGTTTTTTGTTTTTGTTTTTAGAGACGGAGTCCCACCCTGTCACCCAGGGTAGAGGGCAGTGGTGTGATCATGACTCACTGCTGTCTTGACCTCCTGGGCTCACGCAATCCTCCCACCTCAGCCTCTTGAGTAGCTAGGACTACAGGCATGCGCCACCATGCACAGCTAATTTTTGTATTTTTTGTAGCGACAGAGTCTTGCTATGTTGCCCAGACTGGTCTCGAGCTCCTAGCCTCAAGAGATCCTCCTGCCTCGACCTCCCAAAGTGCTGGGATTACAGGCATGCACTAATGCACCTGGCCTCCAGGGGATTTTTGGCTGGAGATTTTTCTGGGAGATTGTTTGTTACTTATCACAGTTCCGTGAGACTGGACGAATCTTCCTATTTTTCAAATAAGCAAATGGAAGCTCAGGAATATTGACATGACTAAAGCCCCAGGTTGAAAAAGCAGCCAGACTGGAACTGGAACAGTGCCTCAATCCTGCCTGGCACTCTTGTCTTGACTCCAGGCTGCCTCGAGACCATCTCTACAAATGAGAGCAATGGGAATGGGTCTACTTTAGGCATGTCGGGAAGTGACTGCAAGCTCCTACCTGCTGGGGCTGCCTTTTTATATCTGATGTTTCAATTTTTTTTTTTAACCACTTTGACCCTTAAAATTGCATACCTTGTGTCATGCATGATTATACAATACAGTCTTGTAATTTTGTGTTCTTATTTGGGTCAGAGGTAGCTGACTTGACATTAGCTTTTCCCTTTAGCAGGTACTCTTCATTCAGAAGGCACTCTCACGGATTATGTCATTTCTTCCACACCCAATGAGGCAGGCAAGGCAGGTACAATTTTCCCAATTCTATCGATAAAGAAAGCTGGGGCCCGGCACAGTGGTTCACGCCTGCAACCCCAACACTTTGGGAGGCTGAGGTGGGTGGATCACTTGAGATCAGGTGTTCGAGACCAGACTGGCCAACAAGGTGAAACCCCATCTCTACCGAAAACACAAAAATTAGCCAGGCATGGCGACCCATGCCTGTAATCCCAGCTACTTAGAAGGCTAAGGCAGGAGAATCCGTTGATCTCGGGAGGCAGAACTTGCAGTGAGCCAAGATCGTGCCACTGCACTCCAGCCTGGGCGACAGAGTAAGACTCTGTCTTGAAAAAAAAAAAAAAAAAAAAAAAAAAAAAAAAGGAAGAAGATAAAGAAACATGCGATCAAAGGTTCTTAGTGACTAGCCCCAGGTCACATAGCAATGAGTGGCTGGATGGCTGCTGGGAACTGAAGAATGGTTCTGGCTGCTAGCCCAGGCAAGGGCCCTTTCTAATACTTTGCAATGATGCTGATAAACAGATATATCTGTAACAAATATGGACAGTAACTCCTTCCAAAAGGCAAAATAAAACTCGTATCATTTGTACAAGACCATGCAATTTTAAAGCAATATTGTAAAAAAATCTACAATAGAAAGCAAGGCTGAGAAGGCAATGTGTTCACTGAAAACATTTCTCTTGCCTCCTGAAGGCATCACTAGACTACATTTCCCAGACTCCCTTGCAGTTGGTTGTAATCATGTGACTGAATTCTGGCCAATGGGAAGCAGGTGGAAGTGATCTCACTGCTTCTAGGCTTGACCCATAGTAACTCCTTGGAATCTTGTACTTTTTCTTCCCCTGTCAGATGACTGTACTTAAAGGATCCAGCAGAGAATTCGCAGGCTCCAGGGTATAGCTGAGCCCCAGAAGTCAAAGTCTGGGTCCCTGAATCACAGTATGGAAGGCCGGTTGCTGAATGTCCATACTGATTGTTACTACAGCAAGTAATCAACCACAGTTCTAGGAGTTGTTTAACAGCTAAGTCGATCCTGATTAAAGGAAGAAAGTTGTGGAAGGAAGGCAAGGAGCGTTTCTACATGTCATAGCTGGGTAGACATTCAGAGCCATTCTCTTAGCCAGCCTAAAATATTTATTATATACACTGTCCTTGAGCAAATGTTGCTACAAACTGCCCCAGTGGGTCTTAGGATATTTAAACATTCACAAAATGTTCTTTGCCTTATCTTAGACATCATCTGATTTTCTTCCTCAATTATCTCCCATTTTGTTCACTTACTTAAACCTTATACTTTTGTTTCCACTTGATAGTAATAAGAGCCAACATTTATTGTATGTATTGGGTACTCACTACATGCTAGCCACTCTACTAGATACTTTATATTCAATATCTCATTCCATCCTCAAGGGTAATAGGTAGATGTCATTATTGTCCCCATTTACAGTTGAAAAAACTGAGGTTAAGAAATATGACACTTGCCCAGTAGATTGAATCTCCAGAGCCACACCCAATGCCGATTGTGTATCTGTTAATAAAAAAAATAAAAATTCAAAAGCCAGAATTATACATGAGTGTCCAACTGGTAAGTGAGGCGTGGTGCTCCCAGAAAGCACTGTCCCAGAAATCTGTGTGAGAAATTATACCCTGAATCCTTTTTTCAGAATTGGGAAGACTCAGCACTGGACTAAGGCCCCAGGTTTGATGTAGAGGATCTTGTGAGCACTCCATCTAGATGGAGGTTGAAGACAATTACTTGTTGTAGTCCATGGGGGACCTTCCCAACTCAAGGATCCCCTTTCCATCCTACTCATTCACAAAACAGCCAGGAAGACAGAAGAATATTGTGTTAAAGAGCCAGCTTTCAGGCGGTTGGACTGCCTGGACTTAAAATCTACCCTCTACTTAAAAACTTGGGTCAATTATGTAAAGTATTTATGCCATTTTTTCCTTACATGTAGAAAGAGAGTACCTGTGAAGTGTGAATAACATAATGCCCGCAAAGCACTTAGCACATTATGTGGCACCTTTTGAACACTCAATAAATGTAAGACATTCTTGCTGTCATTATCAATATCATCACCATCACCTCCTCCACTAACAGCACCACCCTCCAAAACAGGATATGCTTAAGCACCAACGTCCAAAATGAGTTGACTGGAAAAATTGCCAGCTCAAAGATCAGTGTGAAGCCTCCAACTCCCATTACTTACAGACTTCCCAAGATGCTTATGTGATGATAAGATTAATTTATCAACTACAGATATTTGCAGTATGCCAGGCACAGGGCTAACATACAAAAGGAAAGTCATTTCTTTGTCACTAACCCACTCAAGGGCAGACAGGTTCCAGCAGCCACAGTTGGCAGTTCTGTGCCCTGTGTCTGCACCTTCGGCATTAGACAGGGTCTGCCTATGCTCACAGTCTGAAGACATGGGTCTCCATCTTCTCCGGCTGGAGCATCACTCTGATAGCAGAGCTAATAATAACAGTAAGCGTAATGACAAAGATAGCAGCTGCAGGAATGACAGCAACAGCTATAACTTACCAAGGTCTTGCTAGGGGTCAGCCATTGTGCTGACCACATGAAGATGGTACTTTACTTAATTCTCACAGCAACACTAAGAGGTATTAGGGTTGTTACCTCTTAGATATTATTCACCCATTTTTTTGGATGAGCAAATTGGTATTCAGAGAGCTTGGGTATTTTGCCTAAGGAGACATAGATAGAAGGATTTCTCATAGTCTTTTGGGGCTTTTATGACAAAATAAGCTGGGTAGCTTTTATTTATTTTGTTTTTTGTTTATTT
Source organism: Macaca thibetana thibetana (assembly GCF_024542745.1). Lineage (NCBI taxonomy): Eukaryota > Metazoa > Chordata > Mammalia > Primates > Cercopithecidae > Macaca > Macaca thibetana. The sequence goes on along the minus strand of NC_065597.1, from coordinate 21,845,347 downwards.
ATTTATTTTTTTTTTTTGTAAATAAGGCAGCTTCCTGAGCCAGAACAGGCTCAGACAGACTCCTGGGGAGCTTTGAAAGAAAAAAAAATTATTTCTCATGGCTCTGGAGGCTGGGAAGTCCAAGATCAAGGAAGCAGCAAATTCAATGTCTGGCCAGACTCCCACCTCCTCATAGATTCCCTTCTTGTTGGTTCTCACATGGAGGAAGAAGCAAGGTAGCTCTCTGGGGCCACTTTTATAAGGGCACTCATCCAATTAAGCAGGCTTTGTTCTCATGTCCAAATCATCTCCCGAAAGTCCCCATCTCCTAACAAATGAATGCTGGGGTGATACAGACATTCGAACCAGAGCGGGATTTGAATCTAGCCTGTTGTAACTCAAAGCCTGTGTTACTAAGAACTTTGCTATATGGCATGGGTCTTTCTGAGCCCTACCTGCCCTATGTCCTCTTCCATATCAAAAATTTCACTTTTTTTTTTCAAATATTTTATTTTTTGTAGAGATGAAGAAGTCTTGAACTCCTGCCGTCAAATGATTCTCCTGCCTCGGCCTCCCAACATGCTGGGATTACAGACATAAGCCACCTTGCCCAGCCAAAAATTTTCATTGTTTCTAACCTGGATTCCTCTTCAAACCCTTCTAGGCAATGTTTACCCCAGTGCAAGGATGAATTGCATTTGCAACGTTTCTGAATGAAATCATAAGTTATTTCCGTAATGCCTGAAGAGTCTGAAAAAAAAATTTTTTTTTGCTGTGTGCTATGTGGGCACACTGAATAATATTTAAACAATAAAGGTTACCTTTTATGTACTACAGCTGTGTTTTATGCTAATAACCAGAATCATTTAATCATTATGAGCTAATGACCTGCAAAATTTCATTTAAAAAATGAAGTCATATCTGGGTCTCTGGAAAGCAAAATTGGATAAAAAATGAGGAAAGTCAATGTTCATTTTGTAATCTTGAGTGGAGAGCAGCCGTATAGTCTGTGCAGTTCCACACCAAGTTTGAGCATTTAAATAGAACCAGGGGCCTGGCATGGTGACTGATGCCTGGAATCCCAGCACTCTGGGAGACCGAGGCAGGCAGATCTCCTGAGCCCAGGAGTTCCAGACCAGCCAGTATAACATGGCAAAACCCCATCTCTAAAAAAATACAATTAGCTGGGCATGGAGGTCCCAGTTACTTGGGAGGCTGAGGTGTGAGGATCGCTTGAGCCCAGGAGGCAGAGTTGCAGTGAGCTGAGATTGCATCACTTCACCCCAGCCTGGGCATCACAGTGAGACCCTGTCTCAAAAATACATATAGATATAGATATAGATATAGATATAGATATAGATATAGATATGGATATAGATAGATAGATAGATAAGATAGATTAGATAAGAAAGAAAAGGAAAAGGAAAAGGAAGGGAAGGAAATTCTGCATCTTAAGGGACTTAATGGTATCACTTGAGCACCAACCAAATAAAGAGATTTCCTGTTGCACTGCCATGGTTATCAAGGTTTGGGTCTTTCCTTCTGTCTGCACAGCACTCTGTCCTTCCAGTGTGGATTCTGTTACTGCTAAACCCCGGGGGTGAGCAGAGAGCAGAGCTGTGGACAATCAGAGCTCCCTGCTGGCAATCTTGGTGAGGATTCTGGCCTTCCTGGGCTTTCCCATCCCAAACCACTCTGTGCTTTGGCTAACCCTCATCTTAAGATTTCTACAGGTAAGATGCCCCCATAGACTTGTATGGTAAGCTCTATCCATTGCCTGCCCCAAAGATATCCTTCCTCCTTCCTTACTAAAATAGTTGTGATTCTGTTTGGGCGAGAGAGCAATGAATCAAAATCAGTCTAAGCCAGGGTAACATGACAAATTTGTATTAAATGGCCTGAAGTTTTTATGAACCCCTTATCCATGCCCTCTGCCATGCAGACTTGCAGCACCTTTTCAGTCTCTAAGTGGGACATAATTCCTCACCCTGGAGTAGGACCACATGATTTGCTCTGGCCCAGAATGAAGAAGTGATAGGAAGCCATCTCTGAGCTTTTTATGTTTCTGCCTGTTTTTTCTGTTTCTACCTTTAACCATGAAAAGGATCCACGTGGGAAGCAGAGGAGAGAGATCCAAGGTGGGGCTGGGTTACTCCAGCCAAGTCCAGCCTAGATCAGCCCATTCCCAGCCCAATGCCAGACTCATGAGAAAGGTGAGCAGAGCAATACAGGGGAGCTTAGCAAAGGTCAGTTCAAACCCAGAGATGGCGAGAATCGAATGTTTATTGCTGCGGGCCACTGAGGTCTAATGGTGGTTAGTGATGCAGCAAGCCTGCGGCAATGGCTAAGGGATACAGGCAACAGTCCCGTTCCCTCGCATCAGGGACAGGTCTAAGCTGACTATAGGACGTAGCTCAAGGTGAAATATGGGAAAATTCAGCACTGGCTTCTGAAAGAAATTTCCCCCCTAAAGAAACCAAAAAATAGTAACAAAAACTTGTGAAGAGAAGGCCTCTTTTATGTTTTTTTGTTTCTTGTTTGTTTATTATTGATGTTGTTGTTGTTTTTGAGACAGAGCTTCACTCTCACCCAGGCTGGAGAGCAGTGGCATGATCTCAGCTCACTGCAACCTCTGCCTCCCCGGTTCAAGTGATTCTCCTACCTCAGCCTTCCAAGTAGCTGCGATTATAGGCGGGCGTCACCACATCCAGCTAATTTTTTGTATTTTTAGTAGAGACGGTGTTTCATCATGTTGGCCAGGGTCGTCTCAAACTCCTGACCTCAGGTGATCCACCCATTTCATCATCCCAAAGTGCTGCGATTACAGGTATGAGCCACCGTGCCCAGCCTTTCTGTTTGCCTCAGATTCACTAACTTGAGATGGCCTGTGAAGGTGTGATTCTTAGAGCAGTGGAACCCATCTGGGGAACACAAGGGAAGGGCCAAGACCACGGCAGGGCAAAATGCTGACATTAAAGAGTCACTCAGCCAGCCCTGGAACCATCTCCTCCAGACTATATGTTTCAGGAGATGAATGATATCTCCACTGCCCATGCCAGTCTCAGATCGGCTGCTCCTGCCTGCTCAATGCTTCCTAATACATACGCCTGAGACTGCCCTTCAGTCCAAATCCACAACACCCACCACATCAACAGACACACAGGAAACCCAAGTGCCTGGTGGATGGGAGGGAGGGTGTGTGTTTGCTTCCCATGAGTTCATGAGGCCACCCCGTCCCGGCACCTTACGCAGATGCAGCCCACATCCAGGTGGTAGTCAGGACAGCACTGAGTCAGAGAGGTACTCCTCCCACTGACCTCCAACCCCCTCCTTCCCTGCCCTTCCTTTAGGGGCCCTGTGTGAAGGCTTCTGATGAACAACAAAGATTTTCCTTTTTTTCACTTTTTTTTTTTTTTTTTTGAGACAGGGTCTGGATCTGTCACCCCAGGCTGGAGTGCAGTGGTGTAATCTTAGCTCACTGCAACCTCCATTTCCCTGGGATCAGGTGATCCTTCCACCTCAGCCTCCTGAGTAGCTGGGACCACAGGCACACACCAACACACCTGGCTAATTTTTGTATTTTTTGTAGAGATGAGGTCTCACCATGTTGCCCAGGCTGGTCTTGAACTCCTGGGCTTAAGTGATCCTCCCACTTCGGCCTCCCAAAGTGCTAGGGTTGCAGGCATGAGCCACTGTGCCCAGCCAACAATGAGATACTACTTATCTGTACAACATAGTCTTGTTTTGATTTTCTCAGAACCTTTGTACTTGGGTTTCACGTCCAAGGCATGGGTGAAGAAAGAAAGAAAATTAATCTGCCAGAGAGAAAACAGGATCCTCTTTTCTGTTTCTGCTTATCTCCTTCATGTTCAATAGGGTTGTCCATGGTAGTGGATACTGGTCTCTTTTGGATGAATTCTTAAAGTTGTACATAGACCTTCTGACTTTTCTAGAGGAGATTTACATTCACTGTGTTAGACTAAAAATAATAATCCTGAGCTAGGCACAGTGGCTCACACCTGTAATCTCAGCACTTTGGGAGGTTGGGTCGAGCAAATCACTTGATGTCAGGAGTTTGAGAGCAGCCTGACCAACATGATGAAAACCCATCTCTACTAAAAATACAAAAATTAGTCAGGTGTGGTGGCATGCACCTGTAATCCCAGCTACTCGGGAGGCTGAGGCAGGACAATCACCTGACCCGAGGAAGCAGAGGTTGCAGTGAGCTAACACCACTGCACTCCAGCCAGGGCAACAGAGTGAGACCCTGTCTCAAAAAAATAAAATAAATTAAAAAAATAATAATAATCCTGAAACAATAACAGTATTTGATTTTATGTATTAATGCTTCCTATGTGTGAGGTGTTATGCTAACAGCCTTACATGAATAATCTTTAATTCTCTTGAGTGTCCAATAAGGTAAGAACAACTATTTTTAGCATTTTGTAGTCAGGGAAACGGAAGGTTGGAGAGGTGGAGTAACTTGTCCAAAGTCACATGGCTAAGTGGCAGAATTGGAATTTAAGTTCACAACTGTCTGATTTGGGAGCCCAAGATTCTAACCATGCTGCCATATGGTCAGAGAAATTAACAAAAATATGTCCCCTAAAGCCAGAGGGAAAAAAACTGGAAACAGAGCCTTTCCTGCAAGTTTTATGTCATGGTGTTTGGGAGCTGGCCAACCCTGCCTCACAAGAGCTGATGACTTTTCAAAAAATATGCAAGCCAGTTATTAAACACTGCCATGATTAAAATTTAAATTATATTGATCTTAAAATTCAAATGGAAATACAAGGTACCCAGAATACCCAAAACAATCTTGAAAATAAAGAACAAAGTTGGAGAATTCACAATTCCAAATTTCAAAACTTACACAGAGTTACGGTAATCAAAACAGTGTGGCAATGGCATAAGGATAGGCATATAGATCAACGGGATATAATTCAGAGTCGAGAAAGAAATACTTACATTTATGAACAACTGATCTCTGATAAAGGTACAAAGACCATTTAATGGAGAAAGAATTATCTTTTCAAATCAATGCTTCTGGAACAAATGGATATTCACATTCAAAAGAACAAAGTTGAATGCCTACCTTAAACTATATAGAAAAATTAACATAAAATGGATCAACAGTCTTAACATAAGTGCTAAAACTATAAAAGTCTCAGAAGAAAATAGAGGGTTCATTTCAGGGAAATACTATTTTCGGAAACCATGTTCCCTTCTGCTCTCACACCACCATGACAATCAACACAGAAGACTTCTCTCACCAAATGTGAGAGGAGGGGTAATATCACAGGAGTAAATGTTTATGACCTTGGATTAGGCAATGGATTCTTAGATACAACACCCAAAACATAAGCAACAACAAAAAGTAGATAAATTGGATTTCATCAAAATTTAAAACTTTTGTTCATCACAAGACACTATCAAAAGAATAAAAAGACTACCCACAGAATGAGAGAAAATGTTTGCAAATCATTTATATAAGGGTCTAGTATCCAAAATATATAAACAACTTTTACAACTCCACTTTACCCACATACCAGGCAGTGGACAGCAGCTGGGTGTCCTCCAATTCGATTGTGACACTGTCTACCTGTAGTTGGAGGTTGGAGGCTTCGTTCCCAAGACTGTTCCCCATACCCCCAGACACCAACAGCAAGTCAGAGACTCCAGAAGGACAGGAGATGGAGAGATTCTGTTTCCTGATGCCTAACACACCCAACATTGTAACAAAAGACTGCAACAAGGACTATGAGAGTTATGAGCCAGGAACCCTATATGTATCATAACACCACAGGAGTAAATGTTTATGACCTTGGATTTGGTAATGGATTCTTAGATACAACACCAAAAACACAAGCAACAACAACCAAAATAGATAAAGTGGACTTCATCAAAATTTAAAATGTTTGTTCATCAAAAGACACTATCAAAGGAGTAAAAAGACTACCCACAGATTGAGAGAAAACGTTTGCAAATCATTTATATGATAAGGGTCTAGTATCCAAAATATATAAACAACTTTTACAACTCAACAACAAAAGACAGATGACCCAATTAAAAAGTGGGCAAAGGACTTGAATCAACATTTCTATTTAAAAAAAAAAAAAATACAAATAACAAATAACCACATAAAAATACTCAACATCATTAATCATTAGGGAAATGCAAATCAAAACCACAACGATACAATTTCATACCTCCTAGGATGGCTACAATGTAAAAAAAAAAAAAACAGAAAATACAAGTGTTCCCAAGGATGTGGAGAAACTGGAACCTTCATATATTGTGGGTGGAAATGTAAAATGGTGCAGCCTCTGTGGAAAACAATTTGGTGGCTCCTCTGAAAGTTAAATATAAAATTACCATATGACCCAGCAATTCCACTCCCCAAATATGCCGAAGAACAGAAAACAGGAGTTCGCAGAAAACAAAAAACAGTACACGCATGATCACAGCAGCAAAATTCGTAATAGCCAAAAAGTAGAAACAACTCAATGACTATTCACTGGCAAATGGATAAACAAAATGTGGTATATCCATGTAATAGAATATCACTGTGTCACGCATCCGTGTGAAGAGACCACCCAACAGGTTTGTGGGAGCAACAAGGCTGTTTATTTCACCTGGATGTAGGCGGGCTGAGTCAGAAAAGAGCGTCAGCAAGGGGTGGTGGATTATCATGAGTTCTTACAGGTTTTGGGATAGGCTGTGGAGTTAGGAGCAATGTTTTGCTGGCAGGGGGTAGATCTCACAAAGTACATTCCCAAGGGTGGGGAGAATTACAAAGAACCTTCTTAAGGGTGGGGCAAGCAAATCACAATGGTGGAATGTCATCAGCTAAGGCTATTTTCACTTCTTTTGTGGATCTTCAGTTGCTTCAGGTCATCTAGATGTATACGTGCAGGTCACAGGGGATATGATGGCTTAGCTTGAGCTCAGAGGCCTGACAATCACTCAACCATAAAAAGAATGAAGTACTGATACATTCTACAACATGGATGAACCTTTAAAGCATGCTAATAGCAAGAAGCCAGACACAAAAGGCCACATATTATGTGATTCCATTTATATGAAACATCCAGAATAGTAAAATCGATAGAAACACAAAGTACATGTGGTTATCAGGGACTGGGGAAAGGAGGAAATGAGGAATGACCTCTTAATGGATATGGTGTTTCTTTTGGGGGGATGGTAAAAATGTTGTGAAAGGAGTGCTGATTGTGGCACAATATTGTGAATGTATTAAAAGTCACTGAATTTTACACTTTAAAATGGTCAAAGTGGTGAACTTTTTATTTATTTATTTATTTTTTTTGAGACACAGTCTTGCTCTGTCACCCAGGCTGGAGTGCAGGGGTGCGATATTGGCTCACTGCAACCTCCACCTCCCAGGCTCAAGCGATTCTCCGGCCTCAGCCTCCCGAGTAGCTGGAATTACTGGCGCCCACCACCACGGCTGGCTAATTTTTGCATTTTTAGTAGAGATGGGTTTCACCATGTTGCCCAGGCTTGTCTCGAACTCTTGACCTCAAGTGATCTGCCCACCTCAGCCTCCCAAAGTGCTGGAATTACAGGCGTGAGCTACCATGCCCAGCCCCAAAGTGGTAAATTTTACGTTATGTAAATCTTACTGCAATTAAAAAATCCATAAAGCATGTATTAGAAAAGTTCTTGTTATGTAGGAGATGTATAAGTGCCTGCTGTCTTTAATGACAAGCTCTTTAAAGGAAAGAGTAATGGAGTGATGTGACAAATTGACAACTATGGGCACCGAGTTACTTTTAGGGGGACAAAGATATCCTAAAATTAGATTTTGATGAAAATTACATACCCATGTGAAGATACTAAAAAACACTGAATGTTACACTTCAAATGGGTTTACTGCAAAGTGTATGAATTATATCTCAATAAAACTATTAAAAGAAAAAATTTAAATTATATAAGATTACTGTTAAATAAATTATACTAAAACGTATTAAGTACTCAAAACTCATGACTTCTAAATTGTTTTACTACATTTTACTGTTACCTATGCTCTTGAAGTCATTTACTGAATCATGTGTGTGTGGTGAAAATACTATATAATGACATGTTCCCTAACTCCACATTCAGTGATCTCATACTTTTAAATTAAAATTGGTCATGGTACCGGTATTTACACCATGGAAAGAGACATTTGCTACAAATCCAGGTGTGATTTATTGCTATATTGATTGTCTAGACTTAAGAAAGTGGGGTAGAAAACATTAATTCAGGCTGGGCGTGGTGGCTCCCGCCTGTAATCCCAGCACTTTGGGAAGCGGAGACGGACAGATCACCTGAGGTCAGGGGTTCAAAACCCGCCTGGCCAACACAGGGAAATCCTGCCTCTACTAAAAATAAAAAATAAAAAAAAAAAAATTAGCCAGGCGTGGTGGTGGGTGCCTGTAATCCCAGCTTCTCAGAAGGCTGAGGCAGGAGAATCGCTTGAACCCAGGAGGTGGAGGTTGTAGTGAGCAGAGATCCCACCACTGCAGCCCAGCCTGGGCAGCAGAATGAGACTCCATCTCAAAAAATAAAATAAAATAAAAAAGAAATATTAATTCAAATTCAAAAGTGTGTCGCTCTACAGATGCTACATTATGAATAGCAGAAAAAAATTGAAGAAATTTTTTTAGTATTTTAAAACCATTATCCAATTCAGCAAAGAAGGATAAGTGAAGTTTTGACATGTCTTAGTTGTTTCATTTTCGCCTTACTTCTTAATAAAAATGAAAATATCAACCGATATTCATGTTGCAGCTACATACTACAATTTTATACTGCAACAATGGTTTTGTAATGGATGTAATAGTGCAGCAAAAATCAGCAGAAGCATTAGGTAAAAATTCACTATCTCAACTTTATAAGAAACAGTACCGTGTATACTGTTCTTCTTATTTGTAAATGCTACGCATATTTCAGAGCAATAATAAATAATCTGTGTGTGTATATGTATAGGTGAACAGTTTGTTTGTTTTTCAGAGAGCCAGTTGTGAACCATTTTTTTTTTTTTTTGAGACCCAGTCTCGTTCTGTCACCCAGGCTGGAGTGCAGTGGCGCGATCTCCGCTCACTGCAAGCTCCGCCTCCCGGGTTCAGCCATTCTCCTGCCTCAGCCTCCCGAGTAGCTGGGACTACAGGCTCCCACCACCGCGCCTGGCTAATTTTTGTATTTTTAGTAGAGACGGCGTTTCACCGTGTTAGTCACGATGGTCTCGATCTCCTGACCTCGTGATCCGCCCGTCTCGGCCTCCCAAAGTGCTGGGATTACAGGCGTGAGCCACCGCGCCCGGCCAGTTGTTAACCATTTACCAGCAGACCACCGGCTGCTGAACTGTGGGCTCCAGAGTGAGACCACCTTGGGTCCTTAAACAGCCTTAACTGAGTTTCTCCCCTAGCCGCTGCTGCCCAAAGAAACATCCAGAGCAGGGTGCTCAAACCTGTTGCTGGGAAGTGAGAATTTCTGCAGCCAAAGGTTGCACCTGCCCACTGAAGATGGGAAGAGAGAGAATTACTGCAGCCTTATCTCCTTTGCTGAGAGTGCCTGCTGGCAAAAGACACTTCATCTTACTTTGCTTAATTCTTAGACAGCCAGTCACACTTGGTTATTGTTTTTAGTTTTACATACTAGTATTGAATTATTTTTATGGGTGTTATTTCTCAATTAGTGTATTCCTTGGAGACAGCCCAAGTCTTTAGAATTTAACTTCTCCTTGGCTATAATCGCTGCTGCCACACGTACCACCTAGGAGCTGGTTTCATGTTCCTCTGGCTACTCCTGCCCATGGGACCTTCGGAACAGCTGCAAAGGGACACCACGCTTCCTCATATGTGGTCATAGGTTGTGAGTATGACCCCAGGTTGTCAAGAGGGATTCGCTGGACACCAAGGAGAACACACAGACACCTTCAACCATTAGTATCCCTTGGCGATCCTTGGGACCGACAGATGTGAGTCCTTATTATGAAGGTCAGGAGCTGACCTTGCAGTCACCGCACTCTCTTCCAGACTGCCCTCCAGGCCCCCTGCCTCATCAACCACCTGACTGGGGGCAGCTAAAACAATAACAATGGGAACCACTGACACTGACTGAGAGTCTAGCAAATGCCAAACTCTCTTCTAAGTACTTTATTATCTCATTTAATCCTTAAAACAGTTTTTTGCAACAGTTCCTATTATCAATTCCCCCTTTGTAGTTGAGGAGACTGAGCTCAGAGAGATAAATAATTTGCTCAAAGTCACATGCCTGGCAGCCTAGCTCCAGAGACCGTACTCTTATCTACTATATTAATAATCCCTAAATGGGTAAGAACTTCACTCACCAGCTGCCTGAGGGTTCCTGGATGGAGAAAAACTAAATAGCTACAGTCACAGATTACTGATTCTTCACTCTTCAGATGAAGACCTGTGATCTCATCAGGGTCACAAAAGGAGTCAAGACTTGACTTGCTGTCTCTTTTCTGCCTGTAAACTTGAGCTTATCCCTTCTAAGCCTCAGTTTTCTCATCTATAAAAGGAGAATGATAGTATCTACCTATGACGAGAGTTGAGTGATTGAATGATGTGCATGTAACACAGGAAAAGCAATGGTACTGACTTACAGGGTTGCTATAAAGATTTGGTGTAATTGCACTTAAAAAGCCATAAGTACTGCATGGTACAAAGTAAGTGCTCAATACATGGTATCTGTTGAAATCATCATCACTATTATCATCATTATCATCAACATCATCCCACCATCACCACCGTCACCACCTCACCATCATCATCATCATCACCAGCATCACCATCACCATCATCATCATCACCATCATTATCAACATCATCACCATCATTATCAACATCATCATCACCACCATCATCATCATTACCATCATTATCAACATCATCACCATCATTGTCAACATCATCACCACCATCATCATCATCACCACTATCATCGTCATTACCATCATCATCGTCATCACCACCATCATCATCACCACCATCACCATCATCAGTGTCATATCACCATCATCATCACCACCACCTCCATTATCATCACCACCATCATCATATCACCATCACCATCAACATCATTACCCGCGTCTTCATCACCATCACGATTATCATACTACCATCATCACCATCGTCACCATCACCATCATCATCAACATCAACATCATCACCCTCATCTTCATCTTCGTCCATGATCATCATCATCAAACTTTCTTTCAGAAGACATTTATGTCTCTGTAAAAGATATGGGGTATGCCAGGCACATCCTTGGTACCCCACAAATATTAGCCCTTCCTCTCCTTCCCAAAGGCCTAGGGCTTCAGGTCTCATACACATCAACCTCTTACAGGCCCATTCTGGCCTCTCCCAGCTCTCAGTCAGAGGTCCTTGCTCTGGTAGACAGAGCTATATTCCCTTCGCAGAAAGAACTTATGCAAAATATAGCTGGGTTCTGGATACAAACTCCTTCCTCTCTTCTCTCTCTTGGTTGTGTAGCTAACAATTTCCCTCCCCTTCAAGGCGTGGCCCCATAGGCCCTCTCCATCAGCCCAAGCCTGTCTCCACTGGCCATGGCATGGTTCGTTCAACTGCACAGTGCCACACACACTGTAAGGAGAGCTTAACAGGAACCTGTTGAAATCTAAGTCTCTGATGACTAAGAGAATGGTTAAGTCAAGTCTGGTGCATATATCTCCAATTATCAGGCAGCCATTTTAAATGATGGGTCATCTCTTATCCATATGGAGACATGCTTTTGTTTTGGTTTGGTTTTTCCTGGTAACTTGATCTTAGCTGCCCATTTTTGTGGATATAGGTGAATTGCTGATGCTTTCCATATTGAATTTAAATGACACTTAAAATGACTTCAGAAAGATCACATTATGATTCAGTACTGTAACTCAAAATCATTGTGTTCAGAGGAAGGCATAGACATGGCCTGATGTATGATAAATCTATGCCTAAGTCAAAAGAGCCTTTGTAATAGATATAAAATAATACATTCTGAGAGAGAAGACATTTTTGGATCATTATATAATTAACAATGCTCTTCCCACTCTTGGTGAAACATAAAATAACAGTACATCTTATCATTGATTGATTGCCTCACATATTTATAAAATACAGCATATGAGGCTTTTGTAGTAACATAATAATGTTGTCCAAAATACCTCAAATTGCACATATAGTATGATCACAATTGGAAAAATGCAAAACAAAACAAAACAGGATACAGAAAAGAAAGACTGGAAAGAAAGAAACGTCAAAGGTTAATGGAGCCTGTATTTGGGAGGAGAAGAAAGACGGAATCCTCTTTGGCTGGTGGAGGGAAGGGAACGCATTAATAATTTTTGGTCCATCACTCTTGAATTCAATTACCAAGCAGTTTGGATGATTTTCCTCCCTACTCCGGCAGAGTATTTAGAATCCTTGGAGTGCTGTGGAATACCAATGTTGGAAGCATTGCCCCAGGGAAAGAGAGCTCTACCTTTCTCTTAGACTGCAGGAAACAGAAATCCTCAAAGCTCTGGCAAAAAGAGTGTCCAAAGAGCGTCCAAAGAAAAGAGGCAAAATGGAGAGGATGGAGAGGGAGCAAGAAGAGTTATTGAGGAAACTCGTGCAGCTGAAGGTCAAAACAGCGGTCACTGGAGGGAAGACAGAAGCCAGGAGCAGAGAAGTCCAGTGGGGTCAATCGGAAGGGGTGGGTGGCCTGAAGAGGAAGGACAGCGTGAAGGTGATGGCAAGGCTCGAGAAGGCTGGAGGGGGGAATTAAAGCGAGGGAAGGTGGTGATTCACATTTGCTACCAAATTTAACAGCTTCATCTATTTCTCCCGGCAGCCTCCACCTACCCTTCCAAAGACAGACAGAGAGTTCACCAAAATCTGCTAGAGGTTAAAAGGGCAGGTTTTAGAACCAAATTGCTTGTGCTGGCATCCTCTGCCTCAGTTTACTTGTAGAATGAAGAGAATGTTATTTATTTTACAGGGTTGTTTTTACATGTAAAGACCTGTGAACACTGCATGGAGCAAATAAGTGCTCAATGCATGTCACCTGCTCATAATATCATTGCCACCACTGTCATCATCATTACTTTTACTTAGAAGATAATATTCATGTCTTTGACTAATTTTATTTGGGATGGAGTCTCGCTCTGTTGCCCAGACTGGAGTGCAGTGGTGCCATCTCAGCTCACTGCATCCTCTACCTCCCAAGTTCAGGCGATTCTCTTGCCTCAGCTGGGATTAGAGGCATGAGCCACCGAGCCCGGCCCAATATTCATGTCTTTCTAAAACACCAAATAACTTTTGGATAAAGTTGGGGAGTGGGCGAGTAGATAAACATGTTTTAAATAGGAAGCACACAAAAGCAACAGGTATTCACCTATCGCCCCTTAGAGGGGCAGAATGTCTATACCTAGTAATGCCAGCTGATAAAAGAAAAACAGTTCTTGAAATGAATGCCGCCTCCTTCCTGGTGAGGATGGTAGAGGGTGGGCTAGAGGTGGGAGGGTGTAGTAAGACTGACAGAATACCACTGGTGGATAGCAAGGTGGGGCGCAGATTTCTGAGATCTCAAACACAGCTCCCCTTTCCTGTCCTTCCAACTTTTTTGAAATTGAGATGCAGAATTTCCAAAATAGCTCTATTTATAGCTTAGTGCCCAGTTACAGGCAGACATTAAAGAAGTCCCACCCACATAGGCTTTGGAACAAGCCAGGGATCGCAACACACCCCATCAACACCTCAGTTGTGGTGAATGTGTCATCATTTCCCTGTCTTGATGCACCTGTCAGAAACAACAGCATTTGTTTGGCTCTAGAATGCTACCTCGTAATTTGGAGCCTTCTGTTTTCAGGAGGTTGCAGCTGCCAAAGTATCTTCCAAATGTGGAGGGGCCCCTGAGCGGTCGCGGCAATCCTTTGGCCAGACCAGTCTGCAGGCTGGCCCTAAGGTGATGGTCCAAGTCATCCTGCACACTTCTGCTGCTGCTCTTTGAACCCATGCTCACCAAGGCAGCCAGACAGATCTTTATAAAACATCACTGCCCTGCGTGAAGCCCTTCAGTGGCTTCCTTTATTTTTTACAGTGAAATCCTAGCTGGTATCCACCATGATCCCCTATCCCATGCTATGCCAGCCATACGGGTCCCTTTCTTGTTCTAGCTCACAAAGAGACAGCTATTTTCTGCCTCAGGGACTCTGTGCTTCTGTTCACCTTGCCCAGACCATTCTGCCCCATGCAGCCTTTGCACTAGTTTTGATTCTTGAGTTCAAACATCATCTCCTTAAAATGGTCTTCCCTGACTTTCCTCCTCCCCTGCAGTTGCTTCCACAAGGCCTAGTTTAATGCTCTCATCATAGTTTCTATTTATCTTGTATACTTACTTGCTTACTTGCCTATTGTCTTCTTCCTCCAAATCATGGAAGTCCTGTTAAGTCAGAGGCCTTTTTGTTTTTGACTTATCATTTTATTTCAGCACTCAGCTCTGCATGACATCCAAAGGATGACAGCTCAAGGAATGAATGAATTAATCAACCAGTGAATGAATAAACCAATCAATGAATGAGTGAGTGAATGTAGCCTTAAGCTTCTTGAGTTGGGGAAGACAAGACCTTTATGGGTTCCCCTCTCCTGACCCCTAGCTTCCAGAGATAATTAGAATGGTGTGGGTGTCTTGTCTTGGAAGGGGAAAAGAAAACCAGGTGAGGGCTGGAGAGGAGGGGATGCAGGTGACCATAGCATCACCCCAACTTGTGGAGGACCCCAGGGACTGACAGGGACCTGAAGTACCAGAACCCTGGCCACACCATTAATTTATTTCAACACTTGAGAAAAAGTATGCATATGGCTTCTGCTGGGTACTGCCACTGACTGTGTTCCCAAGATGACATGGAAGAGACACCATTAAACAAGAAAGGGCTTGTGGTGGTGGCTTTTCATTACTGCTTTGTGCCTGCAATTGAGAGCCTCTGTTTTAATCCACAGCGGGAAGAGTAGAGCTGGCAGAAATTGTTAGGTTCGCCCAGTTCCAAAGGCCCTTCTCCTTCCCCTTTCCTTCCTCGGGAACAGAGAGAGTACAGAATGAGAGCCTCGGTCTAGATCCCACCTCTGCCACCAGCGTGCTGCCTGGGACAAGAATGTCTCTCACATCCTGGTTAGGAGAACAAGCTTCTGAACCAGATAGGCTGTGGTGATTGCAGTCACATCACTGATGAGCAGCGTGAACTGGGGCCCTATGCTACAATTCCCTGAGCTTCGATTTCCTACTTAAAACGAAGTGGGTAATATACTCCATTCATAGACTTGTGAGGGTTAAACAACCTGTACAAAGTGCTTAGCACAATGCCTTGGACAGAGCGAACAACTAATAATGTCAGCCATCCTCTGCAGTGGCAGACACGCCCCTTTCTGAGCCTTAACATCTGACTTTAAAAAAGGAGAAAGGGAGCCGGGCACGGTGTCTCGTGCCTGTAATCCCAAGCTAGGTGGAAAGATTTCTTGAGCTCAGGAGCTCAAGACCAGTCTGGGCAACAAAGCAAAACCCCTTCTCTACTAAAAACAAACAAAAGTTAGCCAGGTGTGGTGGCATGCACCTGCAGTCCCAGCTACTCAGGAGGGTGAGGTGGGAGGATCCCTTGAGCCAGGGAGGCAGAGGTCGTAGTGAGCCAAGATCATGCCACTGCACTCCAGCCTGGGCAACAGAGCAAGACCCTGTCTCAAAAACAAACAAATAAAAAAGACAAGTTGGAGCCACATTTGTGTTTTCCAATGGTGAGATATGCAGAAGACATAATTTGAGGCGATAGAGTGATCTCTATGCATCCCTTCCAGTGATAACATTCCACACAAGTAGATTAAGCTCACTGGTTTTATTCAGACCGGTCATCCCCTGAAACAGATGGAGATCTGAAGTAGGATTTGCAGTGAATCAAACAGATTATTGCCAAGGGGTGACCAAGGGCTGAAATGCTATCCCTGTCCAGCACCACCTTGGGAACATGCACACTGCTGGGTCAATGTGGGTGCTTCTTCTAGCAGGAGACGCCGGGGCTTTACGAGCCGGTGAACACAGTTCCCTTTCCCTGAAAAGGACAGAAATGGCTCAGGGTTGGGGACGGCAATGTGCTCTTTCATATGAGTTTTTCAAGAGAAGTCTTCCTTCAGGCCAATCTGCAAACCTTCCCTTGAACTCAAACAGGAGGTGAGTAGATGGTAAGTGATGTTCCCATTTCACATACTAAGAAAACATAGCAGAGAAGCTGTTAGATAAAATGACTCTGAGACCACACCTTGAATTTCATACCTTGAATTTCTATTGCGTTGCTCTTCTGAGAAGCTTGGAACACTCACCCAAATTGTGAAATGACTTGGCCCCGTCCTCACAGTCATACTGAGACCAGGATTAGAGCCTGAACATGTGACATCCCCAGTCAACAACACATGCATCAATCATACTGAGGTCCGACATTATGTCAATACTGGCGTATTTATTAGTTTGTGGTCTTGCTGTCACCTCCTTCCTTTACCAAGTGGTAAATCGGTTACGTGAAACCTGCCTTCCAGCCGAGTGTGGACGGCTGGGGGCGTATCAGTGGTTACCAATCACCAGAGTACTGCCAAGAGCCCCACAAAGGAGACAGAGGGGATGGGAGGTTGTTCAAGAAATAGGCTGTCTGATATGGCTTGGAAATCAGGCACACCCTGATTTAACTATAAACCTGACTGTGTGACTTGGGGGGAATCATCACCAGTTTGAACTTCAGACTTCCCATCCTTGGGATTGGTAACCACAGCTACAGTAAAGATAAAATGTGAGCTGCTTTTCTTTTCTTTCCTTTTGAGACAGTGTCTCCAAGTCTGTTGCCCAGGATGGAGTGCAGTGGCGCGATCTCGGCTCACTGCAACCTCCGCCTCCCGGGTTCAAATGATTATCCTACCTCAGAATCCTGAGTAGTTGGAACTACAGGCATGCGCCATCACGCCCAGCTCATTTTTATATTTTTTTTGTAGAGACAGGGTTTCACCATGCTGGCCAGGATGGTCTTGATCTCTTGACCTCGTGATCTGCCCGCCTCAGCCTCCCAAAGTGCTGGGATTACAGGCGTGAACGACCGTACGCAGCTGAAATGTGAGTTTCTATGCAAAGTGCCTATCCTAGTATCTGGCACATAAAAGGTACTTATAAAATGATTCTCTTCTTAGGTAAAGGCTTGGCACTCTGTGCTGGGGAGTCTGCCCTGAGGTCTTTTTTGACTATTGCAAAAATTAGCTTTCTCAGCACCCTGTACATGTCTCTTTGTTAATGCTTATTATACCATGCTGGGATTGTCAGTGTAAACAGCTGACCACTCAGTAGGACCAGGGGCCTCTTAGCAGCAGGCGTGGTGTCTGTCTACGTCTGTATTTGCAATGTCTACTCTGTGCTGTCCAATATGACAGCCACCAGACACATCAGCTACTTAAATTATTTAAATTACAAAAAATTAAAGTAAAAATCCAGCCCCTTGGTCATACTAGTCACGTTTTAAGTGCTTAGTAGTTACACAGGGCCACTGTCCTGCACAACGTCTCCAGAAAGTCCTCCGTTTCTTTGCACAAAGTCCTGTGAGATGGCATTGACACATGAAAGGCACAGAGTCAGTGTAACTGTCTTCTAAGTAGGAAGGACGAGAGGGAAAAAAAAATACAGCCTCATTTGAACAATGGCATCATGGACCCTAAAAACCAAGAAATAATGATTCTGAAAAAACAATCACTGAAATTTTCCTGACCTAAACTTCATTCCCAATTTTCCTCATTTTAATGACATTCATCCTAAAATTTCACGCAAAATGTGAAGACACACATACTCTGTAAAAATGAGATTTGGTGAGTGATATGGTTTGGCTGTGTCCCCACCCAAATCTCATCTGAAACTGTAATACAAACTGCAATCCCCACATGTCCGGGGAGAGAACTGGTAGGAGGTGATTGGATGATGGGGGTGGTTTCCCCCATTCTATTCTTGTGATAGTGAGTTCTCACGAGATCTGATGGTTTTATATGGGTTGGTTTCCTCCCTCCCTCTTTCTCTCCCTCCCTCCTGCTCTTGCCTGCTGCCATGTAAGGTGCACTTGCTTCCCTTCTGCCATGACTGTAAGTTTGCTGAGGCCTCCCTGACCATGCAGAACTGTGAGTCAATTAAACCTCTTCTCTTTATAAATTTCCCAGTCTCAGGCAGTTTTTTATAGCAGTGTGAGACCACACTAATATAGTGAGCTAAACATCCACGCTGACTCCAAATCTGTTCATTCCACAGAGATAAGTGTGGCACACACTACTGCTGCTAAACTGGTCATCATGTCAAGCTTTCCTAAACACTATTTTCCAGGCGCTATTTATGTATCATCATATTTAATTCTCACAAAAACCACTGGAATCCCCATTTTACAGATGAGAAAACTGAGGAATAGTAGGTATGAGTTGACCCAGGTCACACAGTAAGCAAGTGTCAGAGGCAGGACTCAAGGCAGAGGGGCTTTGCCCGAGATGCCAAGGTCCCATCCCAACCACTGTGCTTACTGCCCAATAAGAGCCAAGTCATCCCAACCACTGTGCTTACTGTCCACTAAGAGCCAAGCCAATGTAGCCTGTGCTGCTTCTGTTCACCCACAATCCTTAGACACAAAAGTTGTTTCTAGAAGAAGGACTGGAAAACGTCCTTCTCAGAGTATGGAATCATTTCTCTAACCTAACCTGTGCATTCCTTCTCTCCCTTTTACTTCCCAGTAAGTTCTAAGTCTGGAAGCTGCATTAAGGTTTTCTGAACTAGCCATGGTGTTATACTCCTATAGGTTTAAGACCATCTTTGGAACACACAGTTGTGTCCTGCAGAGAAAAATACATAAATGAGGAAACTAGTAAGTGTCAGTCATCACAGTGTCTTACGTTTACAGTAGTGATGGCCACTGATTGACCTTGTCTTTGAAGGATTCAAGCTCTTACAGGGGCTCATGATATACTATTTACCAACGTCCAATAAGACAGGGTTAAAAGGGAAGATCACATCCACTCATGGATTCAGTAGAAAGTAGTGGACCAAAAGCCACTGCTCCATTGGCTAAAGGAAAAATAAAATCACTAGTAATGATGCTAATGATTATTACAATAATACCCACCACTGAATGAATACCTGCCCCCTAGGTGAGCCATTGCTCGCACCATATTACTAAGGCCCACTTCTAAGAAACACATTTTCATCCTCACTGGAGCATGGTGGAGTTGCGGGGAGATGTGGAGGAGTGAAACACCATGCCCTTCAAGGTTGCAGACGGGCTGAGCAATTTCAAAGCCCATACTCTCTCTTTACATCCCACTCCCTCGGAGGGTGCTACAGTGACTTCTCTGTTTCAACAAGAGATGAGGAATGAGTCTGGGTATCTCAGTTCTTGGAGCAGACAAGCCACAAAAGAACATTACTTTGGGGTAAAAGTCAGGCCCTGTTTTACTCATCGAAAAGCTGCCCAAAAACTACACGGTGGGGGGGGGGGGGGGGGGGGGCGGGGGTGGAGAGGGGATTACACACTGTGATTCTCAAAGGCGTTGCTGTGAACAGTCAAAACACTCATAAATTTCAAACCCACAAGATATTTTTGTTTTGTGATATTACTGGCCAGGCTGAATACAGTCCTGATAATCTTTCAGTTCGATGAACAGGCAGGAGAGAGGAGAGCAGTTAGGGAGGCAAAAGGAATTGAGGTATTTCAGGAACCAGACACTTCTAAAAATACAGCCACATTTGACGGAGTGAGTTGGTGACTGTGTCACTCCTCCTTTCCTGAGCCTGAGATGGCTCCCCACCCTCGGGAGTGAGGGCTGTGATGCCTCTCACCATCTGCCCAACTTCCCTACCTTTCTAGTCCTACCTGCAGCCCCTCTCCAAGCACACACCACATATATCGGCTACAGGGGGATCGCAGGCTGTCCATGAGTGCTACCAGCAAGGGTGACGTTTCATTTGTCTTCGTGCTCTGCGATAAACATCTGCTCAATAAGGGGACGGATTTGCAGAATGTGCATGTGATAAGAAGCACGGGGTCTCCTGGGAGCACCTCACAGTTGAGAACAATGTCATGTGCCAGGAATTGCCTTATGCTATATGTGCACATGTGTGTGTCGGCGGTGGGGGGGGGGGGCGCATGTACAGGCAGAGGCGCGCGCGTGCGCGCGCGCGCGCACACACACACACACACACACACACAATGGGTCTTTCAAGGAACTGCCCGAAGTCTGGGATTACCTCACAACTCAGAACAACGCCATGTACCAGGAACTGCCTTATGCTATCGTATGTGCACGTACGTGTATGTGTGTGTGTGGGGGGGAGACATGTACAGGTGCACACGTGCACACACACACAATGGGTCTTTCAATAAACTGCCCGAAAACCCGACATGAGACACACCAACATGGATTCCAACACCTGTCATCATTCAGAACTCTTTTTTTTTTGAGACACTGTCTCGCTCTGTCACCAGGCTGGAGTGCAGTGGTGCGATCTCGGCTCACTGCAACCTCCGACTCCCTGGTTCAAGCGACTCTCCTGCCTCAGCCTCCCGAGTAGCTGGGAATACAGGTGCCTGCCACCATGCCCAGCTAATTTTTATATTTTGAGTAGAGTCAGGGTTTCACCATGTTGTCCAGGATGGTCTCCATCTCCTGACCTCATGATCTGCCTGCCTCGGCCTCCCAAAGTGCTGGGATTGCAGGTGTGAGTCACTGCACCTGGCCCAGTACTAATTTTTAATTAAAACCTCCAGCCCTTCTTTCAGAAGGACCTAGACAGGCTTCTTTCAAGGAACAGGAAAATATCAAGTTGATGTTGTGTAGACACCAACATATCCATGTGCATCTTTAAATACTGCGAAGAGTCTCATTTCAGCCACATGCCTTCAGAGTCATATTTTCAGATTCTATGAAGGACCCGGGAAAACTGTGTTAAATTCCAATTCTGGATCTCCCATGAAAGTATGCGAATGATGCCAACAAAGGTTGAATACAATAATCGTTTTGCAGCCAAGCCCCCTCTTCAGAATTCACATGCAAAGTACTGCCTGATCCCAATTAGCTCAAACTTGTTTTTGCTTCTCTTTGTTTGTCACCTCCTGCCCACCTTCCAGGGACTCCTCATTTTGGGTTATTTGTTCAGACTTCAACTCCAGACACACCACTGTGATTTCATTTTTAATAAACACTATCCAGTGAGTAGCGGAAAACAATGAGAGGCACCTGCATTCTATTATAACTTCTCATTCCACCCACGAGTGCGGAGCTATGAATAACTGAGAGCTCCACTAGTCTAAAAATAGTAACAGCGTTTTCCCATCAACACAGCATCATCCAACTTCAGCTAACACGAGGGACAAAGTACCCTGCTGCCCCACTGTTTAAAATGAGGGAGAAATGTCCCCAGGGGAGCCAAATGTCTGCTGTCTGCAGCCAATGACTTAGCCATGGGTGGGGCCAGGGGATGGTCCGTTCCATGCTAGGAAACAGCTGAACATTCCTGAAATCTTAGGGATAGGGAGTGCTAATGACTGACAGTCCAGGAGCCAGAGCCAGAAGTTGTAGTGGAAGGAACATGGGGTGTGGAATCAGAAAATACACTCAGGCTCCACTTATTAATAGAACAAATACATATTAAGTGTCCAACAAATGTTTAGGTACTATTCTAGGTGCTTAGGATACCAACAAAATCGTCAAAAGCCCCTGCCCTCATGAAGTTTACAATCTAGCCACTCACTAGCAAGTGAGCAAGTTACATAATTTTTCTTTTTTTCTTTCTTTCTTTCTTTTTTTTTTTTTTTTAGACAAGGTCTCTCTCTGATGCCCAGGCTGGAGCACAGTGGCATGAGGATAGCTCTCTGCAGTCTCAACCTGCTGGGCCCAAGCAATCCTCCTGCCTCCACCTCCTGAGTAATTGGGACTACAGGCATGTATCACTGCACCCCGTTATTTTTTAGATTTTCATTTTAAGTAGAGACAAGGTCACGCTATGTTGTCCAGGCTGGTCTCAAACTCCTGAGCTCAAGCAATCATCCTGCCTAAGCCCCCCAAAGTGCTGAGATGACAGGTGTAAGCCACTGCGCCTGGCCAAGTTATCTAGTTTCTTTGAGTCTCTGTTCCTCTCCTGTGGAATAAGCTAAAAATACGCCTATGTCCCAGTGGCTTGAAGCCTAGAATTAGCTAGTAGTAGCCATGCTGGTGATAACAATACCACTTTTTCGTTTGTCTGTTTAATCTCTTCCAATGTATTTGTTACCTACAAAAGGAAAGATAATAACTTCACACTGGAGAACCCAGAAGACGTCACATTAACCAAATGATCAAGATTAACATTTCCAGTAAGAATTACATGTCTACTTGAATCAACCTAAATGTCCACCAATGACAGACTGGATTTTTTAAAAAGTGGTAAATATACACCATGGAGTACTACGCAGCCATATAAAAGAATGTTACCATGTCTTTTGCGAGAACATGGATGGGGCTGGAAGCCATTATCCTCAGCAAACTAAGGCAGGAAGAGAAAATCAGATACTGCATGTTCTCGCTTATGAGTGGAAGCTAAATGATGAAAACTCAAGGACACAAAGAAAGAACAACAGACACTGGGGCCTACCTGAGGGTGGAGGGGAGAGGACGGAGAGGATCAGAAAAATAACTATTGGGTACTAGGCTTATTACCTGGGTGACGAAATAATCTATTCAACAAACCCTTGTGACATGAGGTTACCTATATCGCAAACCTGCACATGTACCCCTTGACCTAAAATAAAAGTTAAAAAAAGGAATTACACATCCGATTAACATTTCCAGTAAGAACACACACGTACACTAATGATCCCTTCGTAAAATGCACTGAGAGGGAAGTATCATTTTTGTACTATCCTTTTTTACAAAATGATTTTTATTGCAGTAAAATGTATATAACATAAAATTTGTCATTTTAACCTTTTTTTTTTTTGAGAGAGCTAGAGTGAATTCGTTAAAGCTCACCTTTGCTGCGATCCAACTCTTACTTATTTATTTATTTTATTTTATTTTATTTTTTGTGAGACAGTCTTACTCTGTTGCCCAAGCTGGAGTGCAGTGGCATAATCTCGGCTCACTGCAACCTCTGCCTCCTGGGCTTGAGCAATTATCCTACTTCAGCCTTCCAAGTAGCTGGCATTACAGGCACCTGCCACAACACCCAGCCAATTGTTGTATTTCTAGCAGAGACGGGGTTTCACTATGTTGGCCAAGCTGATCTCAAACTCCTGTCCTCGAGTGATCCACCTGCCTCGGCCTCCCAAAGTGCTGGGATTACAGGCATTAGTCACCGCGCCCGGCTCATTTTAAGCATTTTTAAGATACAGTTCTGTGGCATTAATTACACTCATGATGTTGTATAACCATCACTTCTATCTCCAAAACTCTTTCATCACCTCAAACAATAATAACCACCTTTGAACATATATTTAGGTTGGACATGCATGTTCTTCAACCTCAGCAGAAGTTGGGGGTTGGATCACTGCAGTAACTTCCTAATTGGATACCCTGCTTCTGTCTTCACCACCTGTCCCTTGCCAATCTACTCAACAGAGCACCCAGAGTGATCTTTTTAAAGTATAAGTCAGTTCCGGTCAGTTCTGTGTTCAAGACTAGCCAAAAGGATCTCTATCTCTTAGCATGCGTGCTCTGGCCAAATGGTAATTCTCTTCCCTTCATCCACACCTACTGTGTTGCAGCTGGCTTCCTTGCATGCCATGCTGGCTCTGACCTCAGGGCCTTTGCACGTGCACTTCCTTCTGCCTAGAATGTTCTGCCTCCAGCAATCCCTTCCTTCATGTCTCTGCTCCAAATGTCACCTTTTTAGAGAGGTCTTCCTTATAGAGTCTCTACCAAACAGCACACATGATACTTCTTAGGCTCCTCACTCTGCTTATTTTCCCATAGCACTGGTTAGCATCAGTGCCAACCGTCCACAGATGACGTCTCAGCACCAAGCCCAGTTAGCATTGCTCCGCTTGGGACGAAGGAAGTTTCCCCTTTGCCAGTGGCCGCCACGTCCAGCTTCGCCAGTAGAGGGCGCTGCAGGGACACTGGCGCAGATAGGTTCTGGTGTGATGCTCCTGCAGGTGCATCTCCCTGTGGGCGGCTCACTCCAGACCCCGGCGGGGGGGGGGGGGGGGGGTGGGGCAGTTTCCTGGCACTCTACCCCCGCAGGCTGATTTCCAGAGACTTCCATGGTAGGCACCTCCCATAGACATCCTTCCCTGGCACCACTGAGAGGGGTTTCTCAGTGAGTCCCACCTTTATGGGGGTTTCAGCAAGAACCTTTCTGCCATCCAATGGGCCATGGCCCGGTCCAG
Organism: Macaca thibetana thibetana; assembly: GCF_024542745.1. NCBI lineage: Eukaryota > Metazoa > Chordata > Mammalia > Primates > Cercopithecidae > Macaca > Macaca thibetana. The sequence continues at coordinate 21,820,944 of NC_065597.1, read as the reverse complement.
ATCCCAGTCCTGGCCCCTGGGGACCCTAGATTTTCTCCTTCCTTGGGTGTACTGCCCCAGCCCTCACGGTACTGGCTGCTCCCAAATCTGTATTCCTGGATTCTTTAGAGTTCTTTTCTTTTCTTTTCTTTTCTTTTCTTTTCTTTTCTTTTCTTTTCTTTTCTTTGAGGCAGAGTCTCACTCTGTTGCCCAGGCTGGAGTACAGTGACGCAATCTCAGCTCACTGCAACCTCCTTCTCCCAGGTTCACATGATTCTTCTGCCTCAGCCTCGCAAGTAGCTGGAACTACAGGAGCACGTCACCAAGCCTGGCTAACCTTTGTATTTTTTGTAGAGACAGGGTTTCACCATGTTGGCCAGGCTGGTCTCGAACTCCTGACCCCAAGTGAATGGCCCACCTCGTACTCCCAAAGTGCTGGGATTACATGCATGAGCCACCATGCCCGACTTACTCTTTTTTTATTTTATTACTTAAAGACAGGGTCTCACTCTGTTACACAGGCTGTAGTACAGAGGCGAGATCATAGCTCACGGCAGCCTCAACCTCTTGAGCCCAAATGATCCTCCTGCTTCAGCCTGCCAAGTAGATGGGACCCCCATATGCACCACCACACCCACCCAGCTACTTTTTATTTTTATTATTTATTTTTATTTATGTATTTATTTTTGTAGACACAGGGCCTCCCAATGTTGTCCAGGCTGATCTCGAACTCCTGGACGCAAGCGATCCTTCCACCTTGGCCTCCCAAAGTGCTGGGACTACAGACAGGCATGAGCCACTGTGCTCGGCCTGATTCTTTACCCTTTAGTAGCCAAAACCCTGTTGTAGCTAATAATTCTTAATACTAAATCTTCTCTGTTAAAATTATTATATAGTTTCTGTCTCCTAACTGGATCCTGACTGATGGAATAACAGATATGGTAAAAAAAAAAAAAATAAATAAATAAATAACTAATGTGGGGGGTGGATGGAAGGGGTTATATTTGTTAATTACCCATTTTATCTCCATCTGTCACAGAATGCAAGCAAGGACTTTGCTTTGTTTACCACGATGTCCCCAACGGCTACAACATATGCTTGACATGTTATAAGCACAGGATAGGAAGGAAGGAGGGGAAGGGAGGAGGCAGAGGAAGAGACATTGTGGAAAAGAGAAAGGATGGAGGGAAGCAGGATGGATGCATGGATGGATGGATGGACGGACAGACGAACGGACGATGGTGACTCCCCCCAACTCCCCGGTGGCATTACACAGGCTGTAGCAGCATCTGGTATATAGTCAGCACTCATGAAATAGTCATATATGAATCTCTTTGCAGTCCTTATATAATTTCCATTTAACCTTTCCATCCTTCCACCAATTATTTGGAATACCAAAATACCTGATTATCAAATGCCAGAGCCTTATACAGACGGCCCTGTGGCCCCTGTGCCTCCCCACCCCTTCCAACTCTCTTGAAGAAAAGTAACAACAAAATGACCAGACACTGAAAAAGGAAAGCATCTTTGAACCAAAACTTCTGGTGCTTGTTTTTATTCTGATGATCGAAACAGAATGGAAACCATCCTCCTCCCCTAAACCATGGCAGAGCAACAGTTTCCTGCTTACAAACAACGGCAGTGTCGAGTTATGCTCTCCTTTCTCTTTGATTGGAAAGCCCTTCAGGGTCAGTACCTCATTTCTGGTGTGAACATTCACTTTCTCGTTCTACAAAAAGACCCACCAGCAAGCTGTGAAATGAGCATTTCACAAAAGCATAAAACACGCCTGATAATTAAAACGCTCGGCAATTAGAGTGACAAACTACACTCCAATCTACAGAGTTAATTTCACAACCTCTGAAAATTATAAAGGAAAACTATTTAGAAATTAGGAAGCTCTAAAGGCTTTTTTTTTTTTTTTTTCTTGAGATGAAGTCTGACTGTGGAGTGCAGTGGCACAATCTCCACTCACTGCAACCTTCGCCTCCCAAGTTCAAGTGATTTTCCTGTCTCAGCCTCGTAAGTAGCTGAGATTACGGGTGTGCATCACCACACCTGGCTAATTTTTGTATTTTTAGTAGAGAACGGGTTCTACCATGTTGGCCAGTCTGGTCTCAAACTCCTGACCTCAGATGATCTACCCACCTCGGTCTCCAAAAGTGCTGGGATTACAGATGTGAGCCACTGTGCCCAGCCAGGATTTTTTTTTTTTTTTGACTCATCTATCACTTTTTGACTTGCTAGAGATTTCACTCTCCTTCATCTATTTTCTACTGTGGCCTAGTTGCTTCAGACTCATACTGGCCGTACTTCTTGGCTTATAAAATAACCTCCTCCGACCTCCCCAACCCCCAAAAAGGGATAAAATCCCAAAGTCAAGAATTACAATTACACAGTGTAACACATAATAAGAACATAATACAGCTAATGAAAGAGTACAGGGGACGCAATAGCAATCTCCCCAATGTAAGTAACAACTGTCTCTTTCAATTACTGTTTTCTTTTTACCTCAAATTCTAAACAGTACTAGAAGACATTAGCACAGTCAAAACTCATGGTGCTGGAAGGTAATCATTAGCCAAAAGTAAGCAAAAATAGAACCAAAAAGGTATCTGAGTATCAAAAATGGATGTTAACTTTCTCCAAAGAAGATACACAAATGGCCCGTAGGCACGTGAAAGGGCGCTTAACATCATTAGGGAAATGGGAACCAACATTACAGGGAGGTAACACTTCACTCAGATGGCTTTTTTTTTTTTTTTTTTTTAATCTAAGTAAATAAGTATTGGGTAGATATGGAGAAACTAGAATCCTGATGCACTGCTGATGGGAATGGAAAATGATGCAGCTGCTGTTGAAGACAGCTTGGCAGTTTCTCAAAAGGTTAAGCATAGAGCTACCAAATAACCCAGCAATCTCACTCCTAGGTATATATCCAAAAGAATTGAAAGCAGAGGCTGGGCGCGGTGGCTCACGCCTGTGATCCCCACACTTTGGGAGGCCGAGGCAGGCAGATCACGAGGTCAGGAGATCGAGACCATCCTGGCTAACATGGTAAAATCCTGTCTCTACTAAAAAAATACAAAACATTAACCAGGCGTGGTGGCGGGGGCCTGTAGTCCCAGCTACTCGGGAGGCCGAGGCAGGAGAATGGCATGAACTCAGGAGGCAGAGCCTGTAGTGAGCCAAGATCGCGTCACTGCACTCCAGCCTGGGCGACAGAGTCAGACTCCGTCTCAAAAATAAATAAATAAATAAATAAACAAACAAACAAATAAAAATAATTTTAAGAAAAGAATCTAAAGCAGAGATCTGAATAGATTTTGTACAATGTTCACAGGAGTATTATTCACACACATACACACACACACACACACACACACACACACCCTTCACACAGAAACATTATTCAGCCATAAGAAAGAAACTTTGTGGCAGGTGTGGTGGCGGAATCATCTCAGCACTTTGAGAAACCCAGGCGGGTGGATCACTGGAGCACAGGAGTTCAAGATCAGCCTGGACAACATGGCAAAAACCTGTCTCTACTAAAAATTCAAAAAAAAAAAAAAAAAAAAGAAGCCAGGCCTGGTGGCATGCATCTCTAGTTACTTCGGAGGCTGAAGTGAGAGGATCGCTGAAGCCCAGGGAGTAAAGGTTACAGTGAGTCATGACTGTGCCACTGCACTCCAGCCTGGGCAACAGCGTGAGGCCCCGTCAAAAATGGAAGGAAGGAAGGAAAGAAGGAAGGAAGAAGAAGGAAGGAAGGGAAGAAGGGAGAGAGGGAAGGAGGGAGGGAGGGATAGAGGAAAGGAGAGGAAGGGAGAGGAAGAAAGAAATTTTGATATATGCTACAATATGGATTCATGATGAAAACAATTTCATAGATGCAGAAAATAAAGTAGGGTTTACCAGGGACCACAAGCTTGGGAAAGTGAGGAAGGGGCAGTTATTTTTTAATGGATATGATGAAAATGTTTTAGATGTAGGTAATGGTGATGGTTATACAACATTGTGAATATACTTAATGACTATGAATTTTACACTTATAAATTAAAATGATAAATACTAAGGTGTGTACATTTTGCCAAAATAAAGAAAGCAAAGGTCACAAAACCTGAGCGTTAAAATCTGTAGAAGGGCTTGATTAGCCCTTGCTCTGGGCCTGTTCAGGCCCCTTTTTCAAACAAGTCTTACAAACTTGATTAGCTGAATTCCTTGTCTTAAAAAATGTGGAGACCGCTAACTCTCAAGGCCTCTGCGCATTTTTTTCTTTTGTAGAGACAAGGAGACAAGCTCTCCCTTTGTCGCCCCGGCTGGAGTGCAGCAGCACAATCACAGCTCACTTCAGCCTCCACCTCCTGGGCTCAAGCAATCCTCCCACCTCAGCCTCCTGAATAGCCGGGACTACACTCACGAGACAACACACCCGGCTAAATTTTTTAAGAGATGGGGTCTTGCTGTGTTGCCCAGGCTGGTTTTGAAGCCCCAGTCTCAAGCAATTCTCCTACCTCAGCCTCCCCAAGTGCTGGGATTACAAATGTGCCACCGTGCCCGGCCTCCTCCGCACATTTTCATAAGGTTAGCGATACATGGGAGAGATGAAGAAGAGCCGGGCTTTCCGCCGCGCTGGATAACTCAAGTGTGCCTGCTAGAATCTTGTTTTGAGTAGCCCAGAAAAAGCCAAGGCATGTAGTATGTCTAATCTCCTGCCCCCGGCACATGGAACCTGACCCCGTGGCATCCATCCCACAAACTATAAGGGGACAGTACGTGTGACCACACCTCTGACCACAAAGCACTCATCCCCTGTCCCACTCCTTTGGAACTGCTCATGGCATCTGTGTGCCTGGGCTCCGTGAACCTTTTCTGTGCAGACGTGGGTCTCTCCAGCTGGATTTCCTGGATCTAGTCATACTTTTGTCATACTTCCAAGTCACTGGGACCCCTGATCACCCTTCCCGCCTCACACCAATGGGCATGCAAGCCAGGTAAATTTCTACCTCTGCAATGCCTCTCCTACCCGCTCTGTCCTCTCTGTTCCCTTCAGCTCCACCATCCCAAGGCAGGACAGAAATAGTGCAATGAGTTCTCTGAGAGAGGTTGTGATTTGTGCCTCTGTTTTCTCTCCATGCCAGTCCCTCCTTGGCACAACTGCCAGGCTCACCTTTGCTGTGATCCAACTCTTTCTTTTTTTTTTTTTTTTGAGGCAGAGTCTCACTGTGTCACCTAGGCTGGAGTGCAGTGGCACAATCTTGGCTCACTGTAACCTCTGCCTCCCAGGGTCAAGCAATTATCCTGCCTCAGCCTCCCGAGTAGCTGGGACTACAGGTGCCTACCACCACACTCAGCTAATTTTTGTATTTTTAGTAGAGACGGGGTTTCACTACGTTGGCCAGGCTGGTCTTGAACTCCTGACCTCAGGTGATCTGCCCACCTCGGCCTCCCAAAGTGCTGGGATTATAGGCGTGAGTCACCGTGCCCGGCCCCAAGTTTTATGTAGAAATTTCAGGGCCTCTCGCCTGCTTCCCGAAGTCAGAGCGAAGCCCTCACCAAGGTGTTCAAAGCCTCTGCCAGAAGGTCTCATCGCCGTCCCTAAGTCCATGCTCTACTGGGCTCTTCTCATTCCTGACACTTTCTGGACTTTCTGCCTTTGCTTGTGCTGAATCCTCTGCCAGGGATGCCTTTGTTCCCACATGTCCCTCCCCAAAGCCTGTTCAGGGATGCCTTTGTTCCCACATGTCCCTCCCCAAAGCCCGTCCAGGGATGCCTTTGTTCCCACATGTCCCTCCCCAAAGCCCGTCCAGGGATGCCTTTGTTCCCATATGTCCCTCCCCAAAGCCCACCCAGGGATGCCTTTGTTCCCACATGTCCCTCCCCAAAGCCCATCCAGGGATGCCTTTGTTCCCACATGTCCCTCCCCAAAGCCCATCCAGGGATGCCTTTGTTCCCACATGTCCCTCCCCAAAGCCCACCCAGGGATGCCTTTGTTCCCACATGTCCCTCCCCAAAGCCCACCTGGGACTGTGATGTGCAGCATCCTTCAAGGTCCATCGCGCCACCACTTCCCTACACAGCCGCCACCCATGCTCTCCAGGCACTCATTTCTGAGATTCTGAGACTTGCCTTCCACTGTCCTGTGGGGCGGGGATTTAGGTTCTTCTCCTGTTCCTTCCTGCATCCCTCAACTGCATCCCTCAATCTGAAGTTTTCTGAGAGCTCAAAGACTATTGTAAGCAGATGTGTATGCCCTAAAGGCACAATGCAGATAATTCAACAGTTGCATTTTTAAAAGTTATTTTAAAAAAGAACAACTGTTATATCCTAGTAAACTCAACAAACCTTTGCTGTGAGCAGCAATATCAAATGAGATCAGACCTAGGTAAACTGTTTAACATGTTCCAGACACTGTGCTAGAAAGTTTACAGGCATTACCTCATTGAATCCTCACAGCCTTAGGAAGGAGGTACTGGAATTGCACCAATTTTGCAGATGAGGAAACTGAGGCTTAGACAGCCACCAGCAACTTGTCCAAGGTTATCAAAGGTAATGTTGGAAAGCCAGGAATCAAAACTTAGCAGCATGGCTTCCAAACCCACCTGGGGCACTGCACATGTAGGCGAGTCACAGATGAACGCCAAAGGAGAAATGTCAACACGAGAGGCAGAAAGCAGAGAACACAGGTTCTAGACAAACAGGTAACCGGTTTGGATGAAAATAGTCTTGATCTTACAACCTCACTCCCAAAAGAAGTACCTCCCTACCATACTGATTTCCCCTCCAACAAGAGGACAGAACGCCTCCACGTGGGCCCGGAGGAGGAGGCCTCCTGTGTCAAGCTCACAGGGAATTAGGACTTGCCAGGTTCTGCAATGCTGACCAAAAGGCAACGCTCTCTGGACTGAGTGGCAGCTCCTCCCCATGGAGAAATTCTGGCAGGAAGGCGGAGCCATTTAACAACACCCAGCCACATTTCAGAACAGGGTAGAACCGGAAGACTGAAGACAATATGGCACCCTGTAAACTGCTGAGTACAGGAGAAACACAGTGACTTTTCAGCAAAAGTGGTGACACGATTTTTATCCGGGAGCACCAGCTGATCCTACTCAGATCAACACTTCTGGATCTCTTGGAGCAAATATTTCACATATCCTACCCAGCTGGTGCCACTCCAAGCATGATCTGGGCAGAGACCCAACATGTATCCCAGCCCACGATGGATGGGAGGCAGAGGGAGAGTGGGGCTTCTTCAGCTCAAGGGCGCTAAAGGAAATAGAAGAGGGTTTTGGGGTGTTGGGCTATACACAACTGCATACAGACTCCCCAAAAACTCTGCAGGGCAATTAGAAAGAGGAGAGCCAGCTCCACTATGCTGGCAATTATGCTTCGGATAGGTCTTAACTGAATGTTGGAGAAATCAAGTCAACATCAGATGGGTGAAAAGAGGAATCAAAATGAATTGAGATAAAATGCATGAATATCAAAGAACCACTTTGTGGAACAAGTATTTAATGAGTACCTAATAAGTTCAGGGCACTGTGATAGGTGCTGGGCATACAATGGTGATCAGGACAGATTTTGCTTCAGTGACAGCAACTTGGCAGTGAAAAATAGCTTAGGAGTCAAAGAACCTGAGTTTGAGAGATTTGGAAGAGTTTCATACTCCATATAAAAAGTTGCATTCATGTTTCCCTCCCCAAAAGTACCTCTCCCCCAAAGAGTCAATGCCTCTTTGGACTATAAACTCCTTGAGGTCAGAAGATGTGACCAGGCCACTGCCTGGTACATAGCAGGTATACAACGAGTACTGGATGAACAGAAACAAGTAAATGGTATCATAAGCTTGTGAGGGTCGAAGAGGAAATCACATGGGAAATTGGACCATATTTTGAATTAATGAGAATGAAAACACAACATACCAAAATTGGCAGGATGCAGGTAAAGCAGTACTTAGAAGGAAAAGTATTGCTTTGTAATAAACACAAATCGTGCCATACGCCAATTGCTTGAACAATGGTTTTCTGGCTTTTGACTGTAATGCTTTCAATACTTCAGCTTCCTATCTCTATAGCCTAGAATAGTGCTTTGGCACAGAGTAGGTGCTCAGGAAAAATCTGCTTTATTGCAGTATGGATGTTCCAGTGTAAGTCCCAGAGTCGTACCCAGTTACCCCTCTGCATTTGGAGGGGTATTGCTCATGTGGTCCCGCCTGCCAGGAAAACATTTCCCGGCGTTTTGTTTGGATTGTTGTTTGCTGTTCTGTTCTCAGCCTTCCATAAGAACATTTATCGAGCTGCATGTTAACTACTGTGAGTCCTTCAAAGTATCATTGCATTTAATATGCCTAACAAGTAGGTGCTTTTATGATTCCCCATATTACAGATACAGAAACTGAGGCCAGAGAGGTTAAGTAACTTGCCTCGCAATACACAGCTGGGATGCAGTAGAATTTGGACTTGAAACCAGACAGTGCAAATTGAGATCTGCTGTTCTCAGCCATAACGGATTCCTGCCTCCTACTTAGCTTAGGAGTAACCTCCAACAGGCAGTCTCCCTGGGAAGCACCCCTCCTCTGTGCCCCCTGAGCCCCCTGTGCCCACTGTTAGTACTGTGTTACCTCGACTCATGGCAGCGGTGTGCTGCCTCATGCTCTGAGTTTTGCATTACAGGGGCTGCGTCGTATTGTCTCTGCAGCCTCACCACAGGCTAAGCACATAAGGAAGGCTCACTTAATGTCTATTCAACTCACTGAGAGGTGGGGGCGGTGAGCAGTTCCCCTTCTAAAGTGCATACGAGTCACCAAGAGACCCTGGTTAAAATTCGGACTCAGCAGGCCTGGGGTCAGTCAGGCCTGAGATTCTGTATCTCTAGCAAGCTCCCAGCAGATGCTGAAGCTGCTGCTTCATGGGCCAGGCTTTGAGTAGCAAGGGGGTGGATGAAAGGGTACATTCTTAAGACAGAGCTGCCGCAGACTCTTGGCTGAGGAAGTTCCTGGGTCTGTGATTTTGGTCAAATTAATTCACCACTTTTGGCCTTGGTTTCCCAATCCATAAAACGGAAACATTAGCCATATCTTACAGGATTACTGTGAGCAGTTGAATCAGAGAACTTCAGTGAAAAGGCCAGCCCAGAGTTGACAGCAAATAGGAGTAATATTTCTTCAATCTAACAAATTTTCATGGTATTTACTTGTTGATTCATCCTCGTTGTACAGTGTCTGAAACATTTCCTAGGTGGTCTTTGTCTTATGTATATAATTGATCCCATTACACACACACACACACACATACACACACACAGAGATAAAGCACTAATGAACTAAGTTAGCACTAATGAACTAGTTAGTTTTAAGTTAGACCATGTCGGGTCGGCTTTATTGCATGATTTCTCTCCTAAATGTGTTGACAATTATCTTTCTCTTCACACCGAGGGGTTAATACCTAAATCCAAAAAAGAATGTGGGATTTCGAAGATGACCTTGTAGTGCCACAAACGAGGGCTTCAAAGCCAAGGAGGTAATAAGTGTTTTTTGTCAGACTCAACCGGGTGGCCCAGATGTCACAAAGAACCCAACCATGTCAGACGCCCCCACAAACCAGTCTCCTGTAGACCAGCGAGAGTCCTGAGGTCAAGAACTGTGAGCCCACCACAAACCACAGGGAAACTATCAGGGTAGCTGAGCAGATAAAGAAAAGTGACAGACCAACCACAGATTTCAGCCAACACAAATTTCTCCCTGGTGACAATGGTGTGTGTTTGCTGGTCTGGGAGCCGAGAGAGCACCGAAGAAGTAAACAAAAGTAAATGAAAATGTAAATGCTAAAGAGTTCTCCCTGAAAACTCACTGTGTCTTTTAAATTTGTGGGTAAATGGGCCAAGAAAATCCAAACAGATTGATAAAGACAAGCAGATCTGACTTGTTGGAGGCTGCGCTTTCTGAACTGTTTTGCTTATGGTCTAGTACAAACCCGGTCTAGAAAAGATGAAGCCATTAACTATACTTGGAAGAAAAAGAAAATGCAATAGTTCTTCTGAGAACAAAACAAGAAACAGCCCCGCTCTGTCATTAGCCTGTGAGATGGTTTGGCTAGGTCCCCACCCAAATCGCATCTTGAATTGTAGCTCCCACATTCTTACGTGTTGCAGGAGGGGCCTGCTAGGAGATAACTGAATCATGGGGGAGGGTCTTTCCTGTGCTATGCTCATGATAGCGAATAAGTCTCATGAGATCTGATGGTTTTATAAAGGGGAGTTTCCCTGCACAAGCTCTCTTCTGTTCTCTGCCACCACGTGAGATGTGCCTTTCCCCTTCCATTATGATTGCGAGGCCTCCCCAGACATGTGGAAATGTGAGTTCATTAAACCTCTTTCTTTTAGTAAATTGCACAGTCTTGGGTATGTCTTTATCAGCAGCGTGAAAACAGACAAATGCAGCCTGTAATGCTCTCCAGGCATGAGGGGACTCCTGCCTCAAAGAGTCTCATGTCCCACAGCAGCTTTGTTCCTGGAAACTAGGAGCTTGAGACGAGCCATCTGATGCTGACTGTAGGACTTGGCTGTGAGCTTCAAAGACAAGGGCAAGGGCCTGTTCTTGGAGGGGAGACACAGACACAAAATGCCAAGTGCATTGTGGGCATCCTCTCTTGACTGTGTGATTGGGAATAAGCTTAGGTTTGAGGAGTGTGTTGGGCTGAATAATGCTTCTTGATGAAGGTGTCTAAGTCCTAATCCCACCTGTGAATATATTAGCTTACATAATAAAATCAACTGCAAGTGTGATTAAGTTAAGGATCTTGACATGGGGAACTATCCTGTGACATGGTTTGGCTGTGTCCCCACCCAAATCTCATATTGAATTGTAGCTCCCATAATTCCCACATGTTGTGGGAGGGACCCTGGTGGGAGATCGTTGACTCACAGGATCGATTTATCCCATATTGTTCTCATGGTAGTGAATAAGTCTCATGAGATCTAATGTTTTTATGAGGGGAAACTCCTTCACTTGGCTCTCACTATCTGTTGTCTGCTGCCAAGTGAGATTTGCTTTTTGCCTTCCACCATGATTGAGCACCCTCCCTAGCCACATGGAACTGTGAGTCCGTTAAATCTCTTTTTCTTTATACATTACCCAGTCTTGGGTATGTCTTTATCACCAGTGTGAAAACGGACAAACACATCCTGGATGAGCCTGGTGGGCCTAATGCAATTAAAAGGAAAATTGTAAGAGGGAAGCAAGAAGGTCAGAGTCGCAGAAAAAAGAAGCAATAGTGAAAGCAGAGACTGGAGTGCTACGGCCATGAGCTGAAAAATGCCAGAAGCCTCTAGAGACTGGAAGATGAAAGGAATGGACTCTCCTCTAAAGCCTGCAGAAGAAAGGCCTGCCAACATTTTGATTTTTGCTCCATAAAACTCACTCTGGAGTGAAACCTTCAGAACTATAAGAGAAGACATTTGTGCTGTCTTAAGCCTCTGCGTTTGTGCTAACTTGTTACAGCAGCCATAGGAAACTACAACAGGGAACATACAGTCTCACGTTCAAATTCCAGCCCTGCTTCTTCCAAACGGATGACTGTAGGCACACAGCTTAACATCCCTGTGTTCCCATTTCTCGTCCACAGAATGAGAATTCTTTAGAGGGTTAGTTGTAAGGATTCAATGAGAACCTAGGTTTGTGCCCGAGACATTGGCAGGCTCACCTACTGCTCCTTGATGACACTGTTTGTCAAGAGGCTTGAAGGACAAACACCACCAAAATCTTCATTGGCTTATTTTAACACAACAAGGCTCCACCTTCAGCAGCAGTGAGACAAGAAAAAGCAGAGAGAGAGTAGAACAGAAAAAGAAACAGGAGAATACTTTTCTGTGCCTTGCCTGGCTCTTTATGGCAGTGCACATTTAGGAATTCATTTCTCACCAAGCACGGTATCCTGTTATTTCCCTGCCATGCCCACCTTCAAAACATCTTGGCATTCACTGGAAATGGGTTCCCAGTTGATCACCCTGTTCTAACACTTCTGCCTATAATCTTCCCTTAGTCATCACTATGCATCACATATAACTTCATTGAAAAACTGCACAGATCAGCCAGGAATCCCCAGTTGGCAACCATATACAACTTGCACTCTCTTAAATCAAAAGTGGGAATATATTGACCCACAAATTAGAAAGGGAAGTTCCAGGTTCCTGCTACACATCAGGAGTTTGGAATTAAACACACCTAAAATATGCCCCGGGTTTTGTCTGTGAAGGGTTTTTTTTTTGTATGTTTGTTTGTTTTTAATGCAAAATAAAATGCTGGCTTGGGAAGAAGATTCTCTTCCAAATCTTGAACACAGAATCTTCAAATACTGATACAAATATGGCAACTGAGGTATATCCTCTTTATAGCAAACGCTAATGTCTTATACACATCATTGCCCTTGACCTTCTCTCCAACCTATTGAGTATACATTTTTATCTCCATTTATCAAAGGGCTCAGAGAAGTCAATCAAGAATCACGCAGGGAGGAAAGGGGACAGGATGGGAACCAAAGCCAGAATTCTTAACCTCCATGCTGTAGAATGGGAAGGACAAGCTAAAAGGAAACCATCCACGGTTGATATTTTCTGCCATGCAGAGGCAGTGCTTGGAATTGTGTTGACAAGCATAGATAGTGGCATTACAACAGTGGAATTACAAAGGGAAACACACCTAGGGGAAGCCTACTTCCAATCTGTAGTAATAAACATGCCTAACCAATTTATGGATGATTAAGGTGGCTCCTAGACCCTGTATTAAATAATTTTGGTGACATAGTTATTATTCCTTTTGCCTTGCCCAATTAATCTAATTGGAAAAGATCTTGCTTTTGTTTTTAAAAACCTCTCTACAAGTGGCTAACCTTCCATTTGCCCAAGGGGAACACAAGCATTGGGCTTAGAGTATTCTCCGGTAATAATGGCTACTTGGAATTAATATAGTTCTATTTTCTTTGTATATGGGTTTGTCTTCATCGTTATTTGACAAATCACATTGATCCTCCCTTTATGACGGAAACAGAACATTTCCTTTTAAAACAAAGTTAACGAATCTATGAATTGATGTAAAGAAAAATTTCCACATTAATTAGATCTTCAATGTTTTAAATATTTATAATACTAGGGGCACACTGTGAAGGCGAGGAAAGATTGACAGAAGTTTGTTAAAGAGCATCCTGACTGAGCTGACAGAAGGTCAGTGTTGTGAAATCAACGTGTCTCCCCGAACTCTTATTTTGAAACCCTAATCTCCAAGGTGATATTATTAGGAGGTGGAGCCTTTAGGAGCTACTTAAGTCAAAGAGAGTGGAACCCTCATGAATGAGATTGGTGGCCTTGTCAGAAGAGGCTTAAGAAAGAGAATCTCCTTCTCTGTCGTGGAAGGACATAGCAGGAAGGTGGCTATCTGTCAACCAGAAAGATTACTTATAGGAAAATGTACTTATTTATATAAATAAATAAAAATGTATTCAGATATATCTTTCAACATACACCACCTGCTTTAATATGGGACTTTTAGAAGAATTAACTGGGTTAAATGGTTAAACTCCACTACCTGTAAAACTTAGCTGTCTCAGCAAGCTCATATAGCCAGGGTCCTAGGTGGTATTTGTCAGTAAACACATCACACCACAAACTGATGAGGCAAGAGGTAGAGAAGCAACAGACAGTGTCTTATGTACATTTGCCAAAGCGCAGCTCCCTCTAAATGGTGGTCGTGCTGGGGTGCTGGGGTAGGTGGTAAGAAAGCAACAATTAACTCGTTTTCTTACCTAATGCTGAATAGTGAATGGTTTAGACTCTGAATGGGCAGTTATCCATTGTTGTGTAACAAATTATTCCAAAACTAAGCGGGATGAAACAATAATAAACTTTTATTATCTCGCACAAGAATTTCTGTGGGTTAGAAACTTGGGAGCAGCTTAGCTTGGTGGTTCTGGATAGGGGCTCAAATGAAGTTCCAGTCAAGATTGCAGAGAAGGCTGCAGTCACCTCAAGGCTTAGCTAGGGTTGCAGAATCAACTTCAAAGGTGACTCACTCACATGGCTGTTGGCAGGAGGCTCAGTTCTTCTACATGGGAATGCTTGAGTATCCTCCTAACATGGCAGCTGGCTTTTTCTAGAGTGAGTGATCCACACCGGTAAGTCAGAAGCCTCAATATTTTTATGGTCTAGCTTTATAAGTCACATACTCTGATGTCTGCAATATCCTGTCAATTACACAGGTCAGTAGTATTCAGTGTCCAAGAAGACTACGTTGAGACAGGGCTACCAAGAACTGAACCGAGAATCACCGGAGGCCACATTCCCCAACTTAACGTTTGATTCTTTGTCCACCACCTTAAAGTTAGATATGGTAGTTGCTTCATTGTAGTTTAATGGAAGAATGAATGAACAAGCGGAGTGAAACTAAGGACTGTAAAAATGCTAGAATTTACCCAGTCAGGACACAGGGTCAGTAACCAATGAAACGCTCATAGGAATATTAATAAAGCACTCTCAGAACACTAAAAATAATTCCTTCTTCCAGCTTTCCTCTTGTGTTTTTTAGTGTGTTCTGGCTAAAGTCCATCTCCTCATGGTCTAAGGTAAACTATTGCCTCACAAATTTTTTTTAGAATCCCAGACTGAGGGAGCTTCAGAGCTGCCTGAATAACGTTTAAGAGTCCTCTGGAGTTCTGTCCTTTCTCAACTGCCTTCACTCTGGCTCCCAAAGCTGTTCATTTTATTGATTTTTTTTTTTTTTTTTTTTTGGTTTCAAATCCACGTTACATAAACCCAGTTTTGACAGTGAACAAAACTGTCTGCCAACATGACATCTACTTTTGCCACTTTAAGCAACAGAGCCAGCTGGAAAGGGAGAAAAAGCGTATGTGTCAAAGATCCCTATTAGCCAGAGGCAGTGCATACTAGAAATTCAAGTCTCTGGGATCCCCGTTCGTATTTTATATACTGTCTCCTCCCCTTTCCATCATTCTTCCCTTTTTCAAATAAAAGGCCGGAGATGGGGTGAGTCCTGAGCCTTCTCATGCTTCAGAGTTCATGCACGAGGACTTCTCTCCAGGAGACTCGGTCATACAATTAAAAGGCCACCACTTCTTACAGGCCTCTGATTTGCCAGAAAACTGTTTCCTTCGCATGTGTTCTTCTCATCACTTAGTCCTGAAAAAAATCCTATGAATTTACAATAATTATTGATATGACCAGTGCATAGAGGAGGAGAAAAATCTGGGGTGGTCACTTGTAGACCCAAAGCTATTAAATGGTGAAAGTGGGGCTGGAACCAGGTATGTTTTGGTGATTATCCCCATGCCCCTTTTCAGGAATAATATTCAGCATATTTAATAGCGGGCACTGAACAATCGGAATGGGTATTTGTCACATGGCCTTGGTGCAGGGTCCTGAGGCTTCCTCTCCCCAACCAAGGCAGGTGGTATTCCTCCAGGTGATGAATCTCCCAGGAATCTCAGTGGCTGTGTGGCACTGAGAGGCTTCAGGCAGGGCTATTTACTAAAGGATGTCGAATTATTTGATATTACAACACCAGGATACAGCCACTCTGGCAGGTACTGACTCAAGAACATCTTTGCTCTTCCCCCATCATCATGCAGTCTTAAATTAATCAGTATCACAAGACCCCATCATCCCAACATGTAAGATCACGGTCCAAGGGAATAGCAACAAGGCCTGCTTTACCCAGACCAGGAGTCCTGGGCCACCCACTGCATTTTCTATATTGCCTTCTCCAAATGTGTAAGACTTTCTCCAATTCCTGGAATTAAATCCTTCAAGGAGGGGGTCTCCTTTTTCTGGTGTATTCTCTTTTTTTTTTTTTTTTTTTTGATAAAACTTTTTTTTATTTTTCCTTTCACTTTGAGTTCTGGGATCCATGTGTAGAACATGCAGGCTTGTTACATAGGTGGACATGTGCCATGGTGGCTTCCTGCACCCATAAACCTTTCATCAACGTCTTAAGCATTAGGTATTTGTCCTAATGATCTTCCTCCCCTTTCCCCCTACCCCCAGACAGGTCCCGGTGTGTGATGTTCCCCTCCCGGTGTCCGATGTTCCCCTCCCGGTGTCCATGTGTTCTCATTGTTCAACTCCAGTGTATTCTTTAATAGTATAAATGGCCGGCTCTTTGTGGACAGCATTCTCTTCCCTGGGCACGGCAGTACCACCCCTGCAATGGGTGCGGGACACAGCACAGACTGTGAGTCAGTTATCACCCACCGGCTGAGTTAGTACAGCTCCCAGGCTCAACCGTTCAGATTTATAAGTAGACGCCTCAGAGGTCATCTCATCCACATTGTCAAACTCAGCATTTCTGGTGATGAAGGAGAAGATGTCTTTTTTCTTCAAGAAAACCAAATAAAAGCACTGCATAACCAAAGCAGTGCATTTATTTGTGTCAAGGCTGGACTTGCTAATTAAAATGCCCGGGTTCCATGCTTTTTTATATAATTAAAACATCCAAAGGCTGTAACTGGTTGATCTATAAGAAAATGAATTTTTCTTTAATAAGTAACATTTGTTTGAAGAGAGAGAGAAAAAAACAAAAAAAAAAACCCTTAAAAGCAGGAAATCCAGGAAGGCAAGGAAAGGAAAAGAAAGTGGTAGCTTCTAAGAGAACACTGGCTTTCAAATCCGGTGCCAACCTCTTCAAAACTCCGATCTACAAATTCATAATGACCTAGTCATTCATTCATTCACTAGCTCAATAATAAGATACAGGTACTTACTAACTTGCACATTGACCTATAGGCTGACTGAAGTCAGCCTGAATGCCTTCTTCCTGAAACTCATCCAATACTCATCAGTGGCCTTTACTGAAGAAGGAAGCAAGAATGTCAGGAAGAGAACTGATCCTTCCTAAAGTCCATCCCCAGCCAGTGAAGAAAGAGAAGATGGCATCCCCAGGGACCAAGTTCTCTAGAGAAAGAGCTGCTACAGAGCAAAAGAGAAATGCCTGGCCAAATCCACTTATAGTCACAATCTAATAATACTTAGCAATGCCCAATGGGATAAGCCTAAAGAAAATTATGAGAGTAATTACAAGAGTTCACATTAATGATAATTTAATAATCATTCTCTTTGGCATATCTCCCTTCTTGAGATGGATAAATTGGATTGTGTTAGACAGAATTCCCCTGTTTCTGCCACCTAAAAGCCATGCGACCTTGGAACAGTCTCTTCAATTCTATGCTTCCTTATTTTTTTTTTTTTTTTTTTTTTTTTTTTTGAGATAGGGTCTTGCTCTGTCACTCAGGCTTGAGTGCAGTAGTGTGATCTTGGCTCACTGCAGCCTTGACCTCCCAGGCTCAAGCAATCCTCCCACCTCAGCCTCCTGAGTAGCGGGGACTACAGGTACATACCACAATGCCCAGCTAATTTCTGTTTATGTTTTGTAAAGATGGGGTTTCACGATGTTAGCCAGGCTGGTCTCAAACTCCTGGGCTCAAGCAATCCACCTGCCTTGGCCTCCCAATGTGATGGCATTACAGGCATGAGCCACTGCACCTGGGCAAGTTTTATTTAAGAAGGCTATAAAGCAGTAAAACTCTGCAGTAATACTTACTGCAATAAAGACAATTGAGAAGTATCTTAAGACAGAGGGGTGACCGGTCCTCCCAACCCCAATACTCTTCTTGCTCGTCTTTGTACCTAGACGAGGAAATGAGAGTTGCCTAAGAGATTCTTTCTTTCTCTTTTCTTTTCTTTTTTTGAGACGGCGTCTCACTCTCTCGCTCAGGCTGGAGTCTGCTGCCCAGGTTGGAGGGCAGTGGTGTGATCTTGGCTTGCTGCAAGCTCCGCCTCCTGGGTTCACGCCATTATCCCGCCTCAGCCTCCCAAGTAGCTGGGATTACAGGCGCCTGCCACCACGCCCAGCTAATTTTGTTTTTGTATTTTTAGTAGAGACGGGGTTTCACCATGTTAGCCAGGATGGTCTCGATCTCCTGACCTCAGGTGATCCACCCGCCTCGGCCTCCCAAAGTGCTGGGATTATAGGCATGAGTCACTACGCCCAGCCCTAAGAGATTCCTGAAATCACTGCCTCTATCCTGGAAGAACCAGCCAGACAAAGGGCCTAGAATTACCCCCACTGATATTTAAGCTGGAGTGTGCGGTTGCTACTGGTGGCACCAAGCCAAGATGGGACCAGGACAGATTTGGATCAGGAAGCCTGACTCTTGGAATTCCTGGCCAGCTAGGTAGGGTGGCTCGCCAGGCCATTTAAGTAATTATGTGATTAAATTTATTGGATACCACTTATTTCATAAAGTTGTGGTGAAGATTAAAGAAGATAGGGCATATAAACTCATTAGCACAAAGCAGGGCTCCATAAATGCTAAACCATTATCATGGGAAAACAGAAGACAAATGTTTATCTTATAGAATTTTATCATGATTTGAAAGTGAGTTTAAAAATCTGCTGAACCTGTTAGCTAAATCATATTAGAAAGAATATTCTTGGCCAGGCGTGGCGGCTCATGCCTGTAATCCCAGCACTTTGGGAAGCCTGAGGTCAGGAGTTAAGAGACAAGCCTGACCAACAGAGCGAAATGCCATGTCTACAAAAGATACAAAAATTAGCCAGGTATGGTGGCGTGTGCCTGTAATTCCAGCTACTTGGGAGGCTGAGGCAGGAGAATCACTTGAACCCGGAAGGCAGAGGTTGCAGTGAGCTGAGATCGCACCACTGTACTCTAGCCTGGGCGACAGAGTGTGCGTCTCCATCAAAAAAAGAAAAAAAAAAAAGGAAAGAAAGAATATCCTTGTTTTAACCTGATAGTCTAGTCTCTAACACTGACAGACAAAATATTAAAGAACATTTACCGATATTTTAAGTCACTCAACTACTTAAATTTTCAGTATATGTCCAAGTGAATTACTCAAAAGCAGGCATTGTACAAGAGATATTTCTTTTACGGACTGAGGCAACTGATTGTTAAAACTTGGTCTTTGTTTTAAATAATCAAGGTTAGAATTTATGTTCACTCCTGTGAGTGAATTTTGTGTCCTCTCTCTCCTCATCTTCTTCCTCCTTTTTTAAAAGAAAATGCCAGTTCTATTTAGGAGTACTGTGGCAGCCCACTTCCACAGGCAGGGACCAGAAGCAAGTCATTTTCATCTGGGTGACCACTCTGCCTCCAGTCTTACTCTAAGAGGGGAATTAATTTCTTTCTTACCTTCCCTCCCTCCTTCCTTTCTTTTTCTAGAATTTCCTTTCTCTTTTTTTCTTTCTTTCTCTCTCTTTCCCTTTTCCCTCCCTCCCTCCCTTCCTTCCTTCTGCTTTCATCTCAACATGTCTCCATGTTGGCAAGGAACTGGACCTACACATTTTTTAACTCTGCAGAAATGGCTTTCTTAAAGTACTGTTTAATATCAAACCCTATTTTTGTATCTACAGAAATATAATGCATTCATGACTGACAGAAGAATGTTTTGTTATTTTTAGTAAACTCTATTTTAAAATATCATATCACCTTGTCTTTTATATGAGTTTTGGGTCTTTACACATATATTTATATACAAACTTTGCACACATATATATATATAATCTGATAAATTCTTAGAACTATGTTACAAGACAGAGCTGTGTTACTATACATCTCTGTTTCTTTTTTTGGTTGAAAACTCTTTGCTTTTGACTCCCAGGAAACCCAGCTAAATTTAATGCCAGCTGTAAGAAATACTTCATAAAGGTTCCTGGTATATATATCTCATATTTTATTCTAATTAATTTCTGATATGTAGTTCAAAACATAAAACAAATCCATCTGTCTTTTATATGTACTGTACTATTCCCTTTTGAGTCAAATTCTTTTTGGAAGTAGGTATGGCTTCAATGTTTGAAACGCCACTCTTCTCTTTTCCTGCAACCTTGTCCCTATGAAAAACAAATTGGAGATTTCTCAAAGGTCTAAAAATAGAATTACCATTTGACCTAGCAATCTTATTAGTGGGTATACATTCAAAGGAAAATAAATCACTCTACTAAAAAGAGTGACTCCTGATCTGAATGGGAATCTTTTCGGGTTCACAACTAGGAGTCCTGGTCCTGTTCTTACAGACCACAGGAGGGGCAGGTCAGCTATGAAATTTTGTGCCTCTCATTTCTGTCCTGCAGAGAAACTGAGGCTCTGAATAGGAGTTAAATGGAGATCACCCACCAGCTGACCTGGGCAGTGGGTTTTTCTTCCTGTTTTTGAATAAGGCAGCAGCTGAACTCTACAAGCACTTCTACTTTCGCAGAGGTGTTGCTCACTTTGTTGTTTTCATTTGTCTTCTTCCTTGTTTTTAAGGTGTGAAAAAGACTTTCAGCAATGCCCTCCAAATGCTGTCTTATTTTATTTCTCCTCTTTTTCCCTGATAGAGTCTATCTACTACTGAACAACAAAAAGGGGTTGTTAGGGGGAGCTCACAGTCACTCTGCCAAAAAGCATCTGACTTGTAAACAGTGCAAGACTTCTAAAAGTCTACTCTCTGGCCTTCTATTTTGAGGACCCTCAAACTGAAGAAAGTCAAACTCGGTATTAAATAACCACCCAGGATGTGGCTGTCAGCTTGAGGTGTTAAGAGGAGCAGTTTATAAAAAGCCTGGTTAAATATAGGAAGTACAGTTGCATTTCAGGTAACTCAAGATTTGAACATCCAATACGGCTTTAACGGAGGCAATCTATTTGGCCTATTTTCACAGATATATAATAAATGACACCTATTTTAAGGTCTATAATTTTTCCTCCTTAGCTCGACCAGAAAACACTTCCTCCAGCCTAATTCATGCTCCCTTATCCTCCAAATGTATATCCTCCACGTTTATTTTCCCCACTAAAATAAACACATCCTTAAACTAGTTTGCATACCCCTAGTGTAAAACAACAACCGTAACAACAACAAAACATTAAATGCTTCATTATGATTTAATATTCTGTCACCAGAACTCAAAACCTGAGTTTGAGTATTTTGGGTCTCTTTCTCTCCTTTAAATTATTATTAAAATGGTAATTTTAATGCAAAAGGCTGTATTGAATTTTTAAACATTGTTTTGTTTTGAATTTCAGCTGTCTTAAAAGTCCATTTTTTCCCCCTTTCCTCTCTGTAGGGCAGAGGATTGAACTTCTCTCGTGCCCTGCTTCCTCATTTGTAAAATGCAGGATCTACCTATGATGTAGGTGGTTCAACAGTAGTCTGCATGTGACGTATGGCACACAGGTCAACCCATGGAAGTGTATGTTATATCTGCGTACCCATGCAGACAGCCCTGGGTCACACAGGGCTATGCCACCGTAGTCTCGGTCCACCCACCTCTAAGGAGTAAAACACATCCAGACCATGTGATCAGCAATTGACAATTTTAGAATACACTTGGCTAATTTCTCTGATCCCACTGCTACAAATAAACCTTGCAGTCGTTGTTTTTGTTCAGGTTCGAATTTCACTATGGCCCTAGGGGCATAAAGATGAATTATTTGATTGCAAAGAGAAATAAGAGACCACGTGTCAGGCTGCTTTGCAAATCAATTCACCTCCCCCGCAAAGATGCTCCTTCCTACTTAAGATATACGGCTTTACAAGGATTTGGGCAGCATCTGTGTTTGCCGTGTCAGAGGGCAAGACGCATGCAGATGTAATATCACCGAGCAGTGTAATCCGAGTGTGCATGAAAAATAACTGCAGAGGGAATGAGGGAACCCTTTGCCACGGGCCCTGACAGCACCTCAAATAAGTACTTTACCTAATCTCCCTTGTTGATTCCTATCTGCGCCCAGTGACTTCATGCAGCTGCCATCCACTAACCAGTTAGGGCATGTTGATCGCGGACACTGTAATCAGAGCTGAGGTCTCCAATGGTAAAGCAGGCTTGCTGCCAAGATGGGGCAAGACCCTAAAGAGAATGGCAGAAAGGACCCGAAAGGTGAACTTGACAGCCAGCATGGCTGGATTAAGCTTCTATTTTATTTAACTCTGTATCCCTGGGGCTTGGCGTGGAAAAATGCCCAGTAAATGCTGCATGTAGAAATGATTGAAAGACTTTCCAGAAAGAGAGAAGCACCTCCACCACTGGGCAACAGTAATTATTTGCATATAGTCTTTTCAGCTATTTTACAGTAGATTAAAATGGATATTTGTGGTGAGCTCCTTGTAGTAGACAAGGTTCATTCATTCATTCATCAGATATGTATTGAGTGGACACTGCCCTAGCTTTGGTGCCTGTTCATCTTGGTAGCTCAGGAATTCAGCAATTACACAGGGTGCAATGGATAAATGTTAGATACAGGAGTGGACGATCAGGTCTGGGAGAGAAATAGCAGAGTCTGTGGAAAAGCTAATAGATATGGGACACTTCTGTAGATCCCAAGCGCTCTGGCCAAGTTCAATACTCCTTGGCGCAGATGAACTTGTAGTTTCTTAGGCTGCTATGCAACAGGACCACTATGCAGCATGGTTATTTCGGCTGCAAGATGCTGAGTCTTAGAAAAACTCAGGCATTCAAGAGCATGCCCCTCCTTTGACAGGTGGAAAAACTGAGGCAGAGAGAAAGATTGTAGTTTATCCTTGATCAAGGAGCAGCTTGGAGACAGAGGTAGGACTAAACTCTGGTATGTTGAGCAATCGATGCTCTGCCAGACTGCAGCATCTCCTCTGTAGGCTGGACAAGCTCATGGGCTGACGCTCTAGGGAAGAGGCAGACAGTAACCAAGGAAACAAATGTATACATACTCAGAGAGTGGTAAGTCCTCAAAAGAAAAGAAACATAGCGGGTGTGGAGAGGGAAGGTTTGAATTCAACTCCACCATTTGCTAGCTAAGTAACTGCGCTTGCCAAGGCTCTCTTACCGTCAGTTTCCTCATCTGAACAGTAGTAAGGCTGACTGTAACACCTGTCTCCTAGGGTTGTTGGGAGATGCAAAGAACACTGGCACGTAATGAGCACTTCATAAATGATGGTTATTTTTATTTTATTATTGTTACTTAGGTAGGGTGGTCAGGGTAGGCCTCTGAGAAAGTGATATTTAAACTGTGTTAGAAGGATAAGAAATTAGATACTAGTGGTGGTGGATGCCTGTAGTCCCAGCTACTTGGGAGGCTAAGGCTAGAGAATTGCTTGAACATGGGAGGCGGAGGTTGCAATGAGCCGAGATCGTGCCACTGCACTCTAGCCTGGATGACAAGAGCGAGACTCCATCGCAAAAAAAAAAAAAAAAAAAAAAAAGGGTAAGAAAGCGCCAGCCACCACTCTTCCCAGGCAAAAGAAACAACATGTGCAAAGGCCTTGAAGCAGATACAGGCTCTGTGTATCCCACGAAAAGAAAGAAGACTATAGCAGTTGCAGGACATTGAGAGGACATTGGGCAAAGCTACTTGCGGTAGGAAATAAACTCTGAGAGGCAGGCAAGAGTTCAGGTCTTCATGACATGTAGACCCTGGAAAAGAGTGTGGATTTTTACTCTAAATGGAATAGGAAGCCACTAGGGATGGGAGGTGGTGTATTCATCAGCTACTGCCAAAATACTGCCACATGACAAACAACCTCAAAATTTCAATAATTCACAAGATCAAATATTTATTTTCCTCACTCACTAGTCTATGGATTGGCCGAGGTTGGTCTGATATTGACTGGGTTTGCTGAACGTGGCTCCAAAGTGTAAGTCAGATTCAGGTCTGTTTCATCTATCTCATTCTGGAGCCTAAGCTGAAGAAGAGGCATCGGCAATGGGAAAAATACAAGAGTACAAACCCAGTCGTGCAAGCACATCTCAAGACTCGGCTGACATCATGTTGACAATATCCCATGAGGAAAAAAAATTATGTGGCCAAGAGCCAAAAATCTAGGAGCAAGAAAGTTCATTTCAGTGCTCATGAGACTATGGCAAGGGTGCTGATAGCTAGTATTACTACAAAGGACTTTAGCCTTGCTGGAGTATACTGGAGTGTAGTGACATGATCATGGCTCAGCGCAGCCTTAAGCTCCTGGGCTCAGGTGATCCTCCTGCCTCAGTCTCCCAAGTAGCTGAGACTACAGGCATGCACCATCATTTCCCGCTAATTTTAAAATTTTTTTTGTACAGCAATGTCTTGCTATATTGCCAAGGCTGGTCTTGAACTCCTGGCCTCAAGCAATCCTCCTGCCTTGGCCTCCCAATGCACTAGGATTACAGGTGTGAGCCATCATGCTCAGCCCTGCTGTACTTTAGACCCAAGTACGTCAGCAGACCCTGCTTTGACAAGTACCCAAACCACCATGGGTCATCATATCAAAAAGATGTCCTTGGACAAATCACATGCTGGTTTGCACCATCTTAGCTCTGGCTTTCCTGAGCATTTTGGCCTTCTCAGAGTAGTCCCCCTCCACCTTCCCTTGTGGATGGAGACAGATTATGGGCCTCCGCGGTAGCCTTCTGAGACTTGCTGCAGGGTTCCGGTTCACAGCAGTTAGAGTCAGGGCTGGAAGGAGCAGCAGGAGTGTTTTCCTTGGCAGGTTTCTGGCATGCACACTTTCCTGGTATTAAAATACAATGTGCTTTTTCCAAACTAGATGATCTACACTAACCATTATATTTTATTTGTAAACTAGCCCTCTACCTACCCACCCTCAACTCTGGTCTTGGAATGATTTGAGGGGGATGAAAAAAAGAGGAAGAAGAGAGAGGAGGAGAAGGAGGAGGAAAAGGAGAAGAAATCTATGAGGGGGTGTGGCAGTGAGGGGGTGGATGTCTATGAAAATTTATGTGCTGAAAAACAGCTGTAAAATGTTTAATGTTTCAATGAACGTTTTATGTTTACCATAAAAAATCCTCCAGCCAAGAAGGGCTTTAAAATGTTACATTTCCAAACAGATCCAAAGAAAGAAGAAAAAAAAAAAAAGGATTTCCACAAACCCCTCTCTGTGGAGTGACCCCCAAACGCTAACCATTAAAATAGGGTCCTTCCACATTGTGTATTGACCTAGGTCAATGGTGAGGGACAAGGGAATAATAGCCATGACACAGGGAGAGGCCGGCAACAAGAATGAAAAATATGCTCAGTTTTTCAAAGCTAAGTACCCATGGCAGAAAGCCTTGGAAACTCAGGCTTTTGAAAGGAGAGGTGGAGGGAGGCGGGGAAGATGCCCAGCTCAGCCAAAAGCTTGCTAAAAGATCCAACTGTGATCAGTCAGTCCACCAACAGGAAGAACTAATCAAGCGCCTTAATACTGAGTTCTTCCAGGAAAGATCCTGGCTGAAGGGACCCTGGCTTTCACAGAGAGAGGCATGTTCAAATTCAACCTCCACTCTAAACTAGTGTTGGCTCCTACAGTCAGTTTTTTAACCTCTTGGGATCTCTGTTTCTTCATCAATAAAATGCAATGGCAGGCATCACTGGCCCACACTGAATAAATGGTATGTGCTGGGGAGCAGGGACTGGGGAAACCAGGAGTCGGGAGGAAGTCAGGTTACGGGCAGCCTGAATCAGGTAGGGAAATTAAGACTTGATGTAGCAGGAAACAGACAAAGTTGAAGCTTTGAGGAAAACTGGAGTTTTACTCTTCTTTGCTTAACCAATGACTTTAGTGAAGACACCATGTGGGTCTTCAGGCCAAGAAACCAGTTTTACTTTTGAATCTCCTTTGTAATTAATATTTTCCACATTTTGAGGTAATAGAAATGCAGTGCGGGCCGGTAATAGAAATACACAGTGGCTCACTCCTGTAATACCAGCATTTTGGGAGGCTGAGGCAGGTGGATCACTTAAGGTCAAGAGTTCGAGACTAGCCTGGCCAACATGGTGAAACCCCATCTCTACTAAAAATACAAAAATTAGCCAGGTATAGTGGCAGGTGCCTGTAATCCTAGCTACTCGGGAGGCTGAGGCAGGAGAATTGCTTGAACCCGGGAGGCAGATGTTGCAATGAGCCGAGACCCTGTCACTGAATTCCAGCCTGGGTGACAGAGCGAGACTCCATCTCAAAAAAAAAAAAAGCAGTGTGGACCATAGGCCCTTCCTAACCTGGCCCCTTCAAGCGTCTTCTGCATATAATGATCATGCAGTTACTCTAAATAAGCAAACAAATAAAAATCAAACGTCACATGTACCTTCTGAGACACACCTTGCAGTTACAGCCTATGTGTTTTTAAAGTCCTGTGCCTTCAGCTTACTATATATCCTTCCTTAAGCCCGGCCTTTTCACCAACTCTTATTCAGCCCTCAAAACTTAGTTCAAATATCACCTTCACGGACCTTCTGATCTGTGTCGAATGCCTGTTTACTGGGTTCTGACAGCACACGCTGCTGTGGTGTACCCCAATATTCTTCACACCACATCTAGACATTCCTTATGTTACCGGCGGAGAGTGTCCAGGTTCTTGGCGTTTTGAATAAGCAATTGGACAAAACGCACAAACAAAACGAGGAAAGAATGAAGCAACAAAAGTAGAGATTTATTGAAAATGAAAGTACACTCCAAACGGTGGGAGAAGCCCAAGCATAGAGGCTCAAGAGCCTGGTTACAGAATTTTCTGGGGTTTAAATACCCTCTAGAGGTTTCCCATTGGCCGCTTGGTGTACACCTCATGCAAATGAAGTAATGGCCCACAATCAGTCGGACTGGCGGTGGAAATAAGTTACACTCCTATGCAAACGTCTGATTGGTTGTGGAAAGCAACCAATCAGAGGTTGAAGCGAAGTTACAAAGTTAGGCTCCTATGCAAATATCTGATTTGTCGTGAAAAGCAACCAATCAGGGGTATTTTGAATTTTCCATCTGTCACTCAGAAAAGTGGGGAGGGGTTGCAGAGGGAGTAGCCTCTGGTCCTTTTATAACTTAGGTGTGGAAAGTTGGCGTTTTCATTTTGATTTAGTTCTAGAAAGTCAGCATGAATCAGCCTTAGGTTCCCTGCCTCCAGACCCTATTCTCCTGCCTCACTTACTTTTCTAATTTCTTCTCTAAATGATGCTTCTTGAGGGTAGACACCGAATCTTCATCATCTCAGGCCATAGTACAACATAAGGCATGAAGCAGATACCTGGGAAGATTTTGTTTGTGAATCAATGAGTTAAGAAACAAATGACAGCACACACCGTCTTCTTTCTAGATCGGCAAATAAGGGAATATCGGCCTCTGAGGGGCACACAGGGCCACGGTAGCTCTTCTCATCTCCTCAGTGTCACCTCGCATTCAGAGAGATAAGATGGCTTTTGCTCTCCAGTGCAGAAAGAGTGGCCTCCTCTGCCAGCCTGAACCTTGCCTTGGGAACTGATATCAATCAGGGAGTGACTTGTCTGCCTTTCAAAGGGCTGCAGCACACAGAGAAAGACACTCAAGTGTCTCCTCCAAGGAGAGAGACGGGTGTTTCTTTCGGGGGCTGACAGGGTTCACTTCCTGTTCACGAGCACGGCAGACACCTACCTCCCGGCTGCAGTGAGGGTTTGGACTGTATGTGGGGAGGTGGGGGTACCGTGCTTGGGAGCCATTGACAAGGCCCCTCTTACTCTCCCACAAGCCAGGGCCTTCTCCTTCCTCTTTTTGGGAGGCCCAGGAAGTGGTCATTTCCTTGACCGGACCCCACACCGCGAAACCCCCGGCTCTGACCATGAGAGTCGCCATGGCTGTTCACTGGACAGTTTCAAGTGAATTCCCGCAAAGTTTCGCAAGTACATCAGATACAAAAGAGTTGATGGATGGAAACTCACACGATAAACCAAAGTGAAAACAAAACTGTGTCGCCCAACCTCATGTGAACCGAAACCGCAGGGCAGAATACTCTGACTCCACAGACATAAACAGTCTTAGCCCCAAGTGAGTCACCAGCGCAGCCAGGGCAATGCTGCAGAGAGCTTGCTCGTGGTGTGCTGGGGATCGCTGTGCGCTCCTTTCCCTAGAAACTGATTGTCATTTGAGTCAAAGGAAAGAACACTTATAGGGCGCCTAGTACACATCAGAGGCTCTGGTCCACGCTGTAGATAAGCATTTCCGACCTGTTTTCACAGTAACCTGCATAGGTACTGACTATTATCTCCATTTGCACATGAAGACACAGAAGTCAGGGCGTTTAAGCACTTAACCTGAGCCAGAGCTAGAGGTGGGGCTCTGCCCTGCTGCTACGCTTCACCAGAGGGCACCCTGAAGCCCTGATGGGTCACACGAGTCTGCCTTTTCCCTGTCCTGAGTGGTCTCCAAACCGCCTTGATCATGGACCTTTATCAGTAAAAGTAAGTTTTGAGCATACTCACCCCTATTATTTGTACACTGATTTATCTACAGGATGTACCATCTACTACATGTAATATTATAAAACATTCCAAGGAACAGACATTTAAATGGGTTGAGATAAAAGATAAATGTAAATAGGGGCTACTATGTTTTCTATCCATATCCTAGTGCTGGGGTCATAGGGCTGCCATGTTAAAATTATATATAGACATTGTAGGGGGTGGGGAGAGGGAATGGGAGGGAGGGAAGGAGGGAGACAGAGAGAATGTCCAGTTAAATGGGAACATTCTTTTGCTAAAAAATTATCCATTATTTATCTAAAATTAAAATTTACATGAGCATCTTACTTTATGTATGTATGTATGTATTTATTTATTTAAGACAGAGTCTCACTCTGCCACCCAGGCTGGAGTGCAGTGGCACAGTCTCAACTCACTGCAACCTCCATCTCCTGGATTCAAGCAATTCTCCTGCCTTAGCCTCCTGAGTAGCTGAGACTACAGACACCCACCACCATGCCCCACTGATTTTTGTATTTTTAGTAGAGACAGGGTTTTGCCATGCTGGCCAGGCTGGTCTTGAACTCCTGACCTCAAGTGATCCACCCGCCTCAGCCTCCCAAAGTGCTGGGATTACAGGCATAAGCCACTGTGTCCAGCCAGAATTTTTGTTCGTTTTTGAGACAGAGTCTCACTCTGTTGCCCAGGCTGGGGTGCAGTGGCGATCTTGGCTCACTGCTACCTGTGCCTCCCAGGTTCAAGTAATTCTCCTGCCTCAGCCTCCTGAGTAACTGGAATTACAGGCATGCGCCACCATGCCAGCTAATTTTTGTATTATTAGTAGAGACGGGGTCTCACCAGGTCGGCCTGGCTGACCTTGAACTCCTGACCTCAAGTAATCAGCCCACCTCAGCCTCCCAAAATGATGGGATTACAGGTGTGAGCCACCGTGCCTGGCCAGGATCTTGCATTTTTATTTGCTAGACAGGGCAATGCTAAGGAGTCAGTAAATGCTTTCTGTTACAGGATTATAATAAAGATTCTAGGCTTTGTGAGATAAATGGTCTCTGTGGTAACTACTCACTCTCCCACTGCAGTGTGAAGCAGCACTATGCATTTCCTAAACTAACAGGCATGACTGTGTTTCAGTAAAACTTTATTTATAAAAACAAGTGGCTGGCTGGACAGGGACTTTGCTGGCCACTGCCCTAGTGGATCCTCATGGTGCACTGCACTTAGGAGACCTGTGGCCTGTAAGAGAAGGGCTTGTATTTGCACAATTCTCCAACAATGTGACATAGTGAAAAAATAAACTCTTGTTTTTTCTGTGAGGGTTGCAGGTGGGGGCTGGTGAGTAGACAAAGGATGATAATGTCAACTCTTTTCATTACAGGAGTTACAAAAGGAGCAAAAACATCTCTAAGACACACACGTGCATGCACACACACACACAGAGTGCTGTAACCAAGATATCCACCAGGGTGGACCTGCATTTGGTGTGTCAAATTGAACGCTTCCCTTGCCCCAATTACTAGCGCTTCAATCGGCCAACTGGCAGCCATAACAACACATTAACCTTTTTGCCAAATCAATTTCACCAAGTCCCCTTCCAGCACTAAGAGAAATTAAACGGCGCCCCTACGCCTGAAAGGCAAGTGCTCTCTGCACACGGCACACTGTGGAATCCCCCTCTGCACCTGGAACTCTGAATTCTGGCTCCTAAACAGGGGTCTTCTCATGGTCAGAGGGCAATGGAAATCGGTTTTCTAAGGCTGTCTCTTGCCTCCCTTCTGTAGCCAGCTAGGGTACAAAGGTCCAAGCCAAAGGACGCTGCCAACGTTATTAGCAGAGCCATCTTCACAAATCACATCGGCATTTGCTCTGCTTCAAGAGAGGCTGCTTGATTTAACTTTCAGGAGTCCCCCGATGGGTAATTTCACTTAGAAGCACAGAGGACAGAGCAGCCAGCCATCTGAGTCACGTCAGCGTTGTAAGCACGCCTGAAGACTCCAGCCCTTCCTGAGCCCCATTTCTTCAACTTTAGGCTGATGGTGTTGGGACTTGCTTTCTACGAAGGGGAGTTTTCAGGAGATGCAATTATTTTCAAACTCAGCAGTGCTAGAAGGCATGGGGGCGAATGCAGAGAAGGGACTAAAGCAGGGCAGGTGGCAAAGGTGGCCACAGTGGGGTCAGTTAGGTGGTCAGATGTGGTGACAGCAGGAGGCACACCACGAGGCTTGACTCCTGAGGCAATGTCTCCATGGATGAGATAATTTGGAGAGAGTAAGTTGACTGAGTTCTACGCGTGTATGCATCCTAAGAATAATAAATGCACAATTATCCGACCCAGATTATTCAAAAACATATTTCCTGCTTTTTCTTCCATAACAAGGAATATCTGTTTTGTGGCTTTTTTGTTTGTTTGTTTTTTGAGATGGAATCTCTCCCTGTTGCCCAGGCTGGAGTGCAATGGTACGATCTCGGCTCACTGCAACCTTTGCCTCCCAGGTTCAAGCAATTCTCCTGCCTCAGCCTCCGGAGTAGCTGGGATTACAGGCATGCAACATGAAGCCCAGCTAATTTTTGTATTTTTCGTAGATATGGGGTTTCTCCATGTTGGCCTGGCTGGTCTCGAAGTCCTGACCTCAGGTGATTTAACTACCTCAACCTCCCAAACTCCTGGATTACAGGCGTGAGCCACCATGCACAGCCAAGGAATTTCTTTACACTCAGCCCAGCCCTCTTCTCACCAGCCTATTGTCACCCAACCCAATTCCACAATCCCTTTCCTAGAGCTGGGAGGAACCAAAGATAGGTAGTGTGCCTTCTGAAAGCACATGACATCCAATCACCGTTGGGTGCCTCAAAAATTGTTGGCTAAACATAATCCTAATGCCCTCTGCTGCAAGTGTTAGGAAGGTGTGGGCACCAAAACCCAGTATGACCATCTTGCTTTGACCAAGCTGAATAAGCATCCTCCTATGAACCACCAAGAACATGGCCTTCAGGATCACACTTTCATTTGGGAAACACAATTTCAGCCAGGTACTTAAGAATCCAGAGGAAAAGTCATGGTCCTAGCTCTGGGGAGGTCACAGTGTGACTCAGAAGTCACTCAGAGTTTACCACTGGCCTGCTGCAAGCTTCCTGTGACTTTGCAGCTATGGAGCACAGTAAGGAACCCTGTACTTCATTACGGTGGCAGAAGAAGTCTATCTAACCAGGAAACCATGTCTTCTAGTTGTTGAATGCTATCCCATCACCTATATCTTCCTGGGGCCAGGACTAAATCGGCAGCATGAGAGGTTGCATTTAGGGGACCCCAGCAATGAGGGCAAAGAATCATCACTACTCCAATGGGTACAAAAATATGAAGAATGGAACGTGGCTTAAGGGACAATCTTTATCCACCTCCTACCTCTCAATATTAGGACTAGGAGAGTGTGGCTTTGTGGTCGGGGCACTGGCTCTAGGGTTGCACAGCCCTGGTCTAACCAGCTGCAGCCTCTGTCCACAGTCACATCTGTCAAATGGGCAAAGTCTCCCCTGACCCACCTCCTACACATCCCAGCCAGGAGAAGCAAATGCAATCAAGGAAATGAGGATGATTGAAAAACCACAAGCATAACAAAAATATGAATGGCTGTTCAGGGACTAGACAATCCAGTGTTGTTTTGAGCAAGCACGCACTCATCTAATAAAAGTGAGAAAAATACAGATATATTTGTATTTTAATATATGCCAATAGTCCCAAAGCAGTGGAAGTCTCATTATTTCAAAATTCTCTTTTTATATCGTGACACTCCATTGGCCAACTGATGCCAGATTTTCATTTGTAAAACCCAGCGTCATACACAGGGAGAATCTTCAAATGGCATATCACACATAAATACTGATTTTATGTCTAATTATTACCATACTGAAAAAGCAATCATCGTGATGACTCTGTTTCACCCAGAGACAAGAGCACACCTAATACATAATATTAGAAAGGGGAAAAATTATCTACTCAACTCCAGCAGCTCCTGAAATCTTAAAATAACTGCAGTCTCCTCTCAGTAACAACCTGCTGAACTTTTATGAGTCAGACACACACAAGAGCTTAAAAAATGTCACTTGTACCTAATAGAACTGTTTTTCAGGAAGACATAACTAGAACCTCTAACTTTCTGAAGTTGGCAGCTGCCACTTAGAAGCCCACCTTGAGTTGCTTCAGGCCACAGAAGCCAGCCGGGCTCTGACAGCGAAGCCCCTGTTATGTTTAAAACGCATGGACTCCTTTCTCTTGGAATGGGGAAAAATGATTAAAACAATAAATACTGATATAGGGAAATGATGGACTGGGAACTCATGGCCTTTGGAAGGGACTGGTGAGGGAACAGAGTGGCCCAGGGACAAACCACCCAGGACGCACTCCAGAGTTTACAGGCTTCTCTTCTGCAAACACTCCGTAGAAGTTTCTGCCAGATGGAAATCAGGTGAGGAAGAAAAAAATGGGACTCAGCAAAGGACCACGATATCATCTATGATACCTACACTCTTATACCCCTTTTCTCCTTTTAATATAACCCTGTAACCTGGGAGCTAAACTATGAGGGCACAAAGGCATAAGAATGCTACAATGGACTTTGGGAACTCAGGGAGAAGGGTAGGAGTGGGGTGAGGAATAAAAGACTACACACTGGCTACAGTGTACACTGCCCGGGAGATGGCTACATCAGAATCTCAGAACTCATCACTAAAGAACTTATTCATGTAACCAAACATCACCTGTTCCTCTCAAACCTAATAAACAAATACACACACACACACACACACACACACACACACACACACACACATATATATATATATAGTTGGGCATGGTGGCTCACACCTGTAATCCCAGCACTTTGGTAGTCTGAGGCAGGCAGATCATCTGAGGTCAGAAGTTCGACACCAGCCTGATCAACATGGTGAAACCCCTTCTCTACTAAAATACACACACACACACACACACACACACACACACACACACACACACACACACACAAATTAGCCGAGTGTGGTGACAGGCGCTTGTAATTCCAGCTACTCAGGAGGCTGAGGCAGGAAAATAGCTTGAACGTGGCAGGTGGAGGTTGCAGTGAGCCAAGATAGCGCCACCGCATTCCAGCCTGGGTGACAAGAGTGAGACTCTGTCTCAAATAAATAAATAAATAAATAGTAAAAATAAAGACAGATGAGCATGGAAGGACCAAAAAAACATACATATAACCTACTAAATGTAATTACTTCAAGGGCATCACTCATCACTCTGCAAAGCTAGTCTCTTCATTGAAATCTGTTTTTCACAGGCTTCTGTAACTAAGGCAATAATGCAATATACAGTAGCTATATGAAAACCATTGAGGGTCGGGCACAGTGGCTCATGCCTATAATCCCAGCACTTGGGAGGCTCAGAAATGGGAATTGTATGAGCCCAGGAGTTTGAGACCAGCCAGGGCAACATGGTAAGACCCAGTGATGACAAAAAATACTTTTTTTTTTTTTTTTTGAGATGGAGTCTCACTCTGTCACCCAGGCTGAAGTGCAGTGGCTGGATCTCCACTCACTGCAAGCTCCACCTCCCGGGTTCACACCATTCTCCTGCCTCAGCCTCCCAAGTTGCTGGGACTACAGGTGCCTGCCACCATGCCCAGCTAATTTTTTTTTTTTTTTTTTTTTGTATTTTCAGTAGAGACGGGGTTTCACCATGTTAGCCAGGATGGTCTCAATCTCCTGACCTCGTGATCCGCCTGCCTCAGCCTCCCAAAGTGCTGGGATTACAGGTGTGAGCCACCGCGCCTAGCCAAAAATTTTAAAAAATTAGTCAGATGTGGAGGCATGCGCCTGTAGTCTCCTCCCTATGCAGGAAGTTGACGTGGAAGGATCTCTTCAGCCCAGGAGTTTGAGACTGCAATGAGCTAATATCACGCCACTGCCCTGCAGCCTGGGTGAAAGAGACAGACCCTATCTCAATAAAACAAAGAAAAGAAAAGAAAAGAGAAGAGAAGAGAAGAGAAGAGAAGAGAAGAGAAGAGAAGAGAAGAGAAGAGAAGAGAAGAGAAGAGAAAAGATTGTGTGCTATGGATACTCATGAATTTGATGATATGTTTGTTGTCACACGTGAGACTATGAGACACCAACGGTGGTCAGGAGAGAGCACAGGTGACTTTGGGAAGCAGCAGAAGCTGTCGGTGGCCTGGTCAGATCCCCTTTTAGCAGCTGCTGTGCCATTTCCTAGCTTTTGTGACCTTCCCTGGAAAATTTCCCTTTGCTGGCATCCTTGTCCACCTTGCCCAAGACATCTGGCAAGATACAGCCCCCATGAGGATAGCCTATGACTGCCCGACATGAAGGTACCACAGCCTGGCCTTCTGGCCTCAAGTGGGGCAAGTTTGAGGTGTGATTTTTATTCCAGAGTCCCCCAAGGATAAAGCTGAAGCCAGACTTCACTTGAGACCACATATTCTCTTGACTTCTGTCTCCTTTCCTATGTTGTTTTCCTCACCTGTCACAAGTTTGTCCCAAGAACATTCCCTTGATAAAGCAAGCGAAGTCAAATCCCTGTCTCCGTCTCTAGTCTGGACCACTCAACAAAACACAGAGTTCAGACAGTCAACAGATGCCAGAATCGCCTGAGGTGGTACACTAGTTTTCTCACAGGCAAGCTGGGGAGGCCCCTCTATTCGGAGGTGAGAGAAAGAGAACAATGGGTATAGGGTTTCTGGGTAGACAAGAAGGGACTCAGATCCCTGGCCCAGTTGCAGGACAGTCATTTGCATAGATTATATCCAGAGAGCAGAAAGGTGTGGAGCCTCCTACGATTCAAAGGGCCTTGACCAGATCACGCACCTAAAGCAAGGCAGGGGGCAGGGGCCTTCAGTCAACAACATTCTAAAGTTAGAGACCATTGGTGCCATCATGACATAGAACCAGTACTGGAGTCAGGCATCACGGTGGCCATGGTGACTCCAGGAGAAGAAGAAGAGGCCAGCACCAGGGAAAGGAACTATCTGCTCTCTCCTCATGTACAGGGCAGGCCCATGCCTGCAGACACAAAAAGGTGACTTGTGCAGATGTGCTCTGAGCATCTGTGTGGCTAAGTATAAAACAGGAACACTCAGAGTTAACACTGGCATAAGTCCTAGAGTTGAAGCATGTCAAAACAGGATCTTGCCTTTGTATTAGTCAGGGTTCTCCAGAGAATCAGAACCATATTATTTTGTGTGTGTGTGTGTGTGTGTGTGTGTGTGTGTGTGATCTCTTATTGGTTCTGATTCTCTGGAGAACCCTGATGAACAATGGATTGATAGATAAAATAAGAAAAAGTCTCAAGATCTGCTGTAGGCAAGGTACAGAGCCAGGAAAACTGATGTGTAGTTTCAGTCCAACTCCAGCAAGATCAAAACCCAAGAAGAGTTGACGCTTCAGTTCAAGTCTGAAGGCAGGAAAAGACTGATGTCAGGCTGGGCGTGGTGGCTCACGCCTGTAATCCCAGCACTTTGGGAGGCCAAGGCAGGTGGATCACCTGAGGTCAGGAGTTCGAGACCAGCCCGGTCAACATGGTAAAACCCCATCTCTACTAAAAACACAAAACTTAGCTGGGCATGATGGTGGGCGCCTGTAATCCCAGCTACTCGGGAAGGCTGAGGCACAAGAATCGCTTGAACCTGGGAGGCAGAGGTTGCAGTGAGCCGAGATTGTGTCACTGCACTCCAGCCTGGGCAACAGAGCCAGACTCTATCTCAAAAAAAAAAAAAAAAAAAAAAAAAGACTGAAGTCCCCACCTGAGTCATCAGGCAGAAGGAGTTCTCTTTGAAGTAGCATCAGTCTATTTGTTCTATTCAGACCTTCAGCTGATGAGATGAGGCTCAGGCACTTAAGGAGAACAATCTGCTTTACTCAGTCGACCGATTCAAATGCTCACCTCATCCAGAAACACCCTCTCCGACACCAGAGTGATGTCTGACCAAACCTGTGGGCACCCTGTGACCTAATCAAGTTGAAACAGGAAACTAACCATCAGGTTCAGTTACACATAAACCAGCTCTGCCCTGAAGTTCAGTGAGGTCCGCAGTCTGAGGTCCCAGGTAGGTAAATAAATGGCTCCCTTCACTAGAAATGTCAACCCACGGACCTTAAGATTTAAGGACGCACAGGTTAAATAGGTTGATGGATGCAACAAACATTTATAATATTCCAATTAGGGTTATCATGAGCAAGGTGTTAGGGGCCAAACAGTCATATAAACATTGATAACAAACTCCGGACTCCTAAGCTTATACCTGAGGCGACCCTCCTGAGATGCCCATAGGGGAAAAATATTCCCTTTTCAGGTATCTTGCAATCCTTGTACTTATAAAAAAAAACAAACAAGAGTCTCATTTTGATGCCTGTCTTTAACACCTAACACTCCAATTTCAGTCACTGCAAATCAGAAGTATCTAACTAGAATTTAATACTACTCTTTTGCTTTGGTTTTCATTTTACATATGTGTGTATGAATAGATGGATGGATGGATGATTTATTTAGGTTTTCTTTTTTTTTTAGACGGGATCTTACTTCAACACCCAGGCCAGAGCACAGTGGCATGATCACGACTCACTGGAGCCTTGGCTACCTGGGTGCAGAGGATCCTCCCACCTCAGCCTCCCAAGTACCTGGGACCACAGGTGTGCCTCTATGCCAAGCTGTTTTATTTTTTGTGAGATGAGGTCTCTGTACATTGTCCAGGTTGGTCTCCAACTCCTGGGCTCAAGGGATCCTCCTGCTTTGGCCTCCCAAAGTGCCGGGATGGCAGGCGTGATCCACTGTGCCTAGCCTAGTTGGTTATTTTATTTACTTATTTATTTTTTGAGATGGAGCCTCACTCTGTTGCCCAGGCTAGAGTG
This sequence comes from Macaca thibetana thibetana, assembly GCF_024542745.1. NCBI lineage: Eukaryota > Metazoa > Chordata > Mammalia > Primates > Cercopithecidae > Macaca > Macaca thibetana. The sequence continues at coordinate 21,783,838 of NC_065597.1, read as the reverse complement.
CAGTGGCGTGACCTCAGCTCACTGCAACCTCTGCCTCCCGGGTTCAAGCCATTCTCCAGCCTCAGGCTACCGAGTAGCTGGCACTACAGGCACGCACCACCATACCCAGCTAATTTTTTTTGTATTTTTAGTAGAGATGGGGTTTCACCATGTTGGCCAGGCTGGTCTCGATCTCCTGACCTTGTGATCCACCCACCACGTCCTCCCAAAGTGCTGGGATTACAGGCATGAGCCATCATGCCCGGTTATTGATTTTTTGAGACAGGGTCTCACTCTGTTGCCTGGGCTGGAGTGCAGTGGTATGACTATAGCTCACTGCAGCCTCAACCTCCTGGGCTCAAGGGATCCTCCCGCCTTGGCCTTCTGAGAAGCTGAGACTATAGACACACACCATCGCACCCAGCTAATTTATTATTTTTTGTAGAAACAGTGATCTCACTATGTTGCCCAGGCTGGCATTATATTTATTTTCATGGATACTTTGTATTTATGGCAAATGATATCACTCTTCTATGTACTTTAGTATTACAGAACCTTATTTATAAATAGCTATACATAAAAAGATAAGTAAATTCGAACATAATTAAAAATGAATGATATAACAGCAGAGCAAATGGGATGAAAAACATGAAAGTTTGGGAAATATGCTTTTACATTATGAAAATGTGAAAACTGTAAAAGAAAAGAGGGGTAAAGGAATAGGTCCTGACAAAGACTAGAAAAGAAAAGATGAGAAGAAAATAAAGAGCCATCCACTTAAGCTCAGTAATGCCGTGACGATAGAATAAATGCCACTTCTTTACTCTTACAAAACACAGCGCTCATTCTCAAGAAAGAAAGAAGTCAAACCTAAGGGAGATAATTCCTAAGCCCTGCCTAAGAGTTACAGAAATAATAACTTCTACCTGCCAGAGATTCCAAAACCACAAGAAAACAATCCAGACGGGAGTATACAATTTCCACTGCAACCCCAAAAGTTGAATTTGGGCCTCCCTTATTTAAATTAACTCAGGGGGTTGAGTCAAATTTCGTTGAATTCATATATGTTTGCACCTATAGAGGTGGTTAGTTAAGTATACAGGTTTAACTTCTGATAAATCTTAGCTAAGATTATTGATTAGAGCATAGTCCAGTTACCATATCTTCATCAAATCACCCAAAGACTTTGAAGTATAAATCTGCCACTTGTGCTGTTCATGAATTCTGTGGGTCAGGAATTTGAATATGGCACCAAGAGCACAGTCAGCCTCTGCTTCACAGTGTTTAGAAGCTGGAATCATCTGAGGGCTCAGCTGTTCACTTCCTGCCTGATGACTGAAGCTGACTATGACTGGTGGCCTCAATTCCTCTCCATTTGGGCCTCTCAGGTCTTTCTACCTACGCTAGATTGAGCGTCCTCACAGCATGATGGCCAAATTCCAAGGGTAGCATCCCATGACTGAGAGACACAACCAGATGGAAGCCGCATCATCTTTTATGACCTATCTTCAGGAGTCTGCAGCGTCACTTGTACTACATTCTAATTAGTTTTAAGTAAGACAGTAAGGGAGGCCCAAATTCAACTTTTGGGGTTGCAGGTTCACACCTGTAATCCCAGCACTTTTGGAGGCCACGGTAGAAGGATCATTTGAGGGCATGAGATTGAGACTAGCCTCACCAACATAGCAAGACCCTTTCTCTACAAAAAGTTTATTATTATTAGTTGCTTTTTTTTTAAAATTCGCTGGGCATGGTGGTACATACCTGTTGTCCCAACTACTCAGATGGTTGAGGCAGGAGGATCAATTGGGCCCAGGAGTTCAAGGCTGCAATGAGCTATGAAGGCACCACTGCACTCCAGCTTGAGCTATAAAGCAAGACCCTGTCTCTAAAAAAATAAAAAATAAAAAAATAGGCACTGGGGAGTGATATTAGACTTTAGTTTTTGTTGCATGTTGTAAAACAACTGCAGAGTGGATTCATGGCAGGGAACTACTGCCCAGTCTGCACCCTGGCCTCATCTCCCTCTTCTGACGGCCTTTCCACTCGATAATGATCATGGCGGTGCTTGATCATATACATGAGTTCTTGAATGCAAAGCTGAAGTTCTCCATGCCATCTATTCTGAATTTCAAGGTACTGATCTTCACAACCGAAAAAGTCCAAATAAACGAGGAGGAAGGTAAGAAAGGGACAGATGAGAAGGAATGAAAGGAAAAAGAAATTAACAAAGGGAAAAACGAAAGAACAGAGGCTTATATTCCTTTTCTTTGTAACAAGTCTATGTTGAAACACTGAAGATTCAAAGGAATCAGTGCTAGAAAGATTTCCCAAGGAGTTGTAGTATTAGTGTGCATCTTTGAAGTCAGGCAATCTATAAAAAGGTACAGAAATCGTTGAGGCTCCATCTGAAAAAGCAGAGGAATTGGCAGCTTCATGTGAGCCTGCCTCTGTACTGTACATTCTTACCTCAGGTCTAACCTTGGACACATCACACTTCCATGTCAAATATCAGGTCCTATCTTTAATACAGATAATCAAATGTTAGCCACGGTCTCAGCTGCCCAAAAAGGGTTAGGACTCCCATGGCTTACACAGCCCAGTTACACCAGATTCACTCAAAAAACAAAAGCAAGCAATTTCCCACCCATGACACCAAATAAAGTCAACATTTTCTTAACACCAAACATAATGTGTTGGGTAATATGGTAGCATCAATGTCAGCTGCTCTGCAGTTGATTTGATACTGCAAGTTGAGTTACTTTGTGAATTATAATAATTTGTTATACTGGGGGAACAAAGAAAGTGATCTGAAATTTTAAATCACCACTCAGTTTCTGCATCTCCTGTGGCTGCAAAGTTGCCAAGATTCCTGGTGGTTCCCTAACGGAAATGACTCTCCACATTCCAAGTGATAAGCCACAAGAGAAAATTACGTTACTTTTTTTTCCTAAAAGATTTATTTCTCCTGATGCTGGGTTGGTGGTTTACACCTGTAATCCCAGCACTTTGGGAGGATAAGCAGGGAGGATCACTTGATCCCAGGAGTTCGAGACCAGCCTGGGCAACATGGCAAGACCTTGTCTCTACTAAAAAAAAAAAAAAAAATTGCCCGGCATGGTGGCATGTGCCTGTGGTCCCCAGCTACTTAGGAGGCTGGGGTGGGTGGATCATTTGAGCCCAGGGGATTGAGGCTGCAGTGAGCCGAGATGGTGCCCTTGCACTCCAGCGTGAACAAGACTCTGTCTCAAAAAAAACAAACAAACAGACAAACAAAAGATGTATTTCTCTGGGACTCACGTGAATGATGAGTCCTAGGAAACATCTTAGTTACAGAGCTGGTGTGCCTGGTACATCCCAGCACGTGGCTTATAAGAAAATGCTGGAAGGAAGGAAAGGGGAAGAAAAGGAAGGAGGCAGAGAGGGAAGGAGGGAAGGAAGGAAGGAAGGAGGAAAAAAGGATGGGAGGATAAAATCGAGGTACTAAGCTTGTTCATAAGATCATCCTGACATAGGCACTTTTTGGAAAGCAACTTGACCATAGGTAACCAGAGCTTTAAAATAAAATAGAACAAAACTTTATATTCTTGCCCAAGTAGTTTCATTCCCTAAAGCTAAGGAATCCTTAAGCATTTATAGTAAGGAGTAAAATGCCACCACCGCCATGTAGACAACTAAAAAATGGATATATCAAGGACACTATGTTATTTATCATATGAAACAACTGGAAGTAACACAAGCATGATGTCGCACGGTGGCAGGTTCGAGGGATGAGGAAACTATGAGCTTGGATTGCTCTGGATCTGGCATCACACTGTGTCTCTTTACATTCATAGTCTTGTTTAAACCTAAATAGACTCCTCTGGGTTTGGGATCACAGTGGTTTCACTATCAGGGAGGAAGCACTGCACAGCAGACTCAGGCATCTAAACTGTACGTTCAAATCCTGTTTCTGACCCTTAGCAGCTGAGGGACTTAGAGCAAAGCCCATTTGCGTTAGTTTGCTATGTCTGCTGTAACAAATTACCACAAACTGGGTGGCGACACACAACAGAAGCTTGTTCTTGTCCAGTTCCGGAAGCCAGAAATCCCAAATGAAGGAGTTAGCAGTACTGTGTTTCCTCCAGAGGCCGTGGAAGAGATCTTGCTGTGTCTCTTCCAGCACCTGAGGGCTCCGGGCATATCTGAGCTTGTGGCTGCATAACGTCACCCTCTGCCTTTATCTTTGCATGGCCTCCTCCTCTTCTGTCTTTCTCAAATCTCCGTCTGACCTTCTCCCATAAGGATGCTTGCGTTCTACAAACGTACTTTTTCCAAGGAAGGGCATATCCATAGGTTACAGGACTTAGGATACGCATATATATATGTATATGTATATATGTGTGTGTGTGTGTGTGTGTATATATATATATTTTGAGGCAGGGTCTTGCTCTGCATTCCCAGGCTGGAATGCAGTGGTGCAATCATAGCTCACTACAGCCTCAATCTCCCAGGCTTAAGCAATCCTCCCACCTCAGCCTCCTAAGCAGCTGGGACAACAGGCATGCACCACCATGTCTGACTAATTTTTTATTTTCTGTAGGGACAGAGTTTCACCATGTTGGCCAGGCTGGTCTCGAATTCCTGAGCTCAAGCAATCCACCTGTCTCAGCCTCTCAAAGTGTTGGGATTGCAGGCATGAGCCACTGCACCCAGCAGGATATCTTTAGGGATATCTTTGGTGAGGTGGGATATCTTCAGGCGGACGACCCTACAATCCACTACACTCTGGCTAAAGCCAATGCTTCTCACATAGGAAATAAAGTCCATCATAATCCTCTACCTCTCCACACAGTTGGAATGACTAAATTAGGTGACCTATGCATAGTTTGTTATTCTTGTGACCTCCATGTAACAAGGAGGAAACTGGAATACAAGGTTTAAGTGACATACCTAAGGTCCCACAGCATATTAGCAGCTGAGTGTAGACAAGGACACAATGACACTTAACTATCTTTACAAAGAAGATTGTTTTCCCCCTTGGAATCATAGGATGTGAAAACTGGAAAAGGCTATACAGACCGTGTAGACCTGTGGTTGTCAAAGTGCAGTCAAGGGACCCTCAGGGCTGTCTCTGAGACCCTTCCAGAAGCTCTGTGAGGTCAAAGCTCTTTTCTTCAGAATGCTAAGGTGTCACTTGACTTCTTACTTGTATTCTTTCACAACAAGACAGTGGAGTTTTTCAGAGGCCACATGACGTGTGATATCACAAGAGACTGAATGCAGGAACAGAAGTGAGAATCGGGCTGTCTTCTAGGAGGCCAAGCACTGGAACAGAAATGTAGCACAACGCCACTTTTGTCTTTGTTTGAAAGTATGGTTAAATTTCATAAAAATGTTATTCATGGCCAGGCGTGGTGGCTCATGCCTATCATCCTAGCACTTTGGGAGGCCAAGCGGGGAGCATCACTTGAGCTCAGGAGTCCAGTTTGAGACCAGCCTGGGCAACACAGTGGGACCCCATCTCTACACAAAATACAAAAATCAACTAGGTGTAGTGGCATGTGTCTGTAGTCCCAATTACTCAGGAGGCTGAGGCAGGAGAATGACTTGAACCCAGGAGGCTGAGGCTGCAGTGAGCTGTGACTGGGCCACTGCACTCCAGCTTGTGTGACAGAGTGAGATTCTTTCTCAAACAAAAAAAAAAAAAAGGAAGGGAGGGAGGGAAGGAGGGAGTTATCTACGTTAACATGTAATAGGTTTCTTATTTTTAAATGAATTAATAAAGAATTTGATTATTTCTATTTTAATTTTTAGTATGATAAATATCAGTAAAAATGACCCAGATAAACAAATGCTCTTTTGGGTCCTGGATAATTACTAAAAGTTTAGAGTCCCTACACCAAAATATCCAAGGAGCACTGATGTAGAGCAAGGCAGGCACACAGGTAGGACACACCTTCCCATTCCCTGTCTCACCACCAGGGAGACAACGGGCTGACCTTTCCCATGGAGTCCAGTCCCAAGTCCAAAGTCCTCCCTACACAGCACTACTATTAACCTTTCTGTTGTTATTGAAAGAAGCTTGACTTAAGCCAAAAAGAAGAATTTTAGGGAAAGGTATGAAAGAGTTCACAGAATCAAAGGGAATATTTCATGAACTAGAGCAGCAGTGCCAGGGCTCCCAGAGACTGGAACTCAGGACCCAGACCCAGCGTCCCTCCTTTCTCTCTCATCTCTGCTTTCACTGGGACTGGCTGTGGGCTGGGCAACATGTACCCTGGCGGTTCTGGGGTGACATCTTCACATCACCAAGACCGGAGTACAATGGCAAAGGCATGCTGATGGGGAGCCTCACTTGGTTTGTTTTGTTTTGACGTGGAGTCTTGCTCTGCCGCCCAGGCTGGATCTCAGCTCACTGCAACCTCTGCCTCCCGGATTGAAGTGATTCTCCTGCTCAGCCTCCTGAGCCGCTGGGATTACATGCATGTGTCACCAAACCCAGCTAATTTTTGTATTTCTAATAGAGACGGGGTTTTACCATGTTGGCCAGGCTGGTCTCAAACTCCTGACCTCAAGTGATCTGCCCACCTTGGCCTCCCAAAGTGCTGGGATTATAGGTGTGAGCCACCGCGCCCCACTAGGCCTCATTTTTTATATTCCATAGATGCAATCTGCATGGTCTGCCAGTGGCACTGGGACTGGCGATGCCACGTGCTGGAGTAAAGCAGCTTACACTATGGAAGATGTAGAGGGCCGCTCTTAGGAGAAGGGAAAAGCACACTGGGATGACCAAAAACACAAAAGCTCAGCACTGTGTGCAGACAGTCCTAACAGGTCAGAGCCAGCCACGGAAATGATACCCAGTGGCCATTTCAACTCCCAACCCACCTTCCCCCAACTCCCACTCTACAGATGAAGAAACTGAGAGTCCACTATTTCCACAGAGTTATTCTGGACTCTACCTCTTCACTGCCCCATGCCACCCCTACCAGAGGGAAATTCAACCACAGCATGCCCTGGCAAAAAACACAACCTAGGGCTTTATTTGCTCAAATAAATTGTTTAGCTGGCTCCCTTCCTCCATTAATTTACCTACCATCCCATGGCGGAACAAAAATCACTACTGTGTGTCGAATTAAGATAGGCTGGGTGCAGTGGTTCACGCCTGTAATCTTAACATTTTGGGAGGCTGAGGCAGGAGAATCCCTTGAGGCGAGGAGTTTGAAACCAGCCTGGCCAACACAGGGAGACACCCCCCACCCCATCTCCACAAATAATTTAAAAACTAGCCAGGTGTGGTAGTGCATGCCTGTGGTCCCACCTACCTGGGAGGCTGAGGTGGAAGGATCACTTGACCCCAGGAGGTTAAGCCTGCAGTGAACCATGATCGTGCCACTGCACCCCAGCCTGGGTGACAGAGCAAGACTGTGTCTCCAAAAAAAGAAGAGAGAGAGAGAGAGAGAGAGAAAGAGAGAGAAAAAGAGAGAGAGACAGAAAGAGAAAGAGAGAGAGAGAGAGAGAGAGAAAGAGAGAAAGAGAGAGAGCGAGAGAGAGAGAGGAGGGAGGGGAAAGGAGGAGTAAAAGAAAGAAAGAAGAAAGAAGGAGAAGGAGAAGAAGGAGGAGGAGAAGGAGAAGGAGGAAGAGAAGAAGAAAGAAAAGAAAAGGGAAGAGGAAAGAAAAGGAAAGGAGAAAGGACAAGGAAAGGAGAAAAAAGAAAAGAAAAGGAATAGAGACAGAGAGACACAGTGTGAATGACATGCAGTGACAAAGGCAGATTGGAGTGCAGCACCTACAAGCCAAGGAACACCAAGCACTGCCTGCAATGCCAGAAGCTGAGACAAAGGCACGGATCAGATCATCCTGGAGCCTTCAGACAGAGCATGGATCTGCCGACACCTTGATTTTGGACTTCTCACTTTCAGAACTGTGAGACCATACATTCCTGTTGTTTTAAGCCATCACCCCTAAGAAACCAATTTTATTAGTTTGTTTTCACGCTGCTGATAAAGACATACCCAACTATGGGAGGCTGAGGCGGGCAGATCACCTGAGGTCAGGAGTTTGAGACCAGCTTGACCAACAGGGTGAAACCCTGTTTATACTAAAAATACAAAATTAGCTGGGCATGGTGGCACATGCCTGTAATCCCAGCTACTTGGGAGGCTGAGGTAAGAGAATTGCTTAAATCTGGGAGGTGGAGGTTGCAGCGAGCTGAGATTGTGCCACTGCACTCCGGCCTAGGCAACAAGAGTGAAATTCCGTCTCAAAAAAAAAGAAAGAAAAAAGAAAAAGGGAAAAAAAAGACATACCTGAGACCGGGTAATTTATGAAGAAAAAGAAGTTGAATGGACTCACAATTTCACATGGCTGGGGAGGCCTCACAATCATGGTGGAAAGGGAAAGGCATGTCTTACATGGCAGTAGGCAAGAGAAAATGATAGCCAAGTAAAAGGGGTTTCCTCCTTATAAAACCATCAGATCTCATGAGACTCATTCACTACTACAAGAACAGTATGGGGGAAACTGCCCCCCATGATTCAATATTCTCCCACCCGGTCCCTCCCACAACGTATGGGAATTATGGGAGCTACAATTCAATATAAGATTTGGGTGGGGACAGAGCCAAAACATATCACCAATAAAGTGCATTAATGCAACAAGCACCTGTAAAAATACCTACTATGTACCTGGAATCACAACTAGGTGCTCAGCCTCCAGAGATGCAAGGAAAAACAAAGCAATACAATTACCCTTGAGGAACTCTTAGAGATAAGAATCAGATGGAGCTATGTGTGAAAAACTCCACACACAAAAAACACTTCATCAAATCATCAAATCACTGCTCCCCAGAAAATGTCTCCTTGAGAGTTCAGGAGATGGTTAATATTTATTCAGAGCTTACAGAGTGTGAGCTTCAATCTCAAGGGTGATGAGATGATTTTGATGTAAACTGAGGAGAACTGCATGGAAATGCTTTCCCAGCTCTGGATTTTTGTCAGTGCACTAGAGGACTTCACATAACTGGGTCCATGTCCCCAAATTCCGCTCCTAAATAATGTAAGGACTGTAAATAATGGACTGTAATAATGTCGATAAAGAACTATAATATTATCAGTAACTGTAAACATTTATTATAATGATGATGCAATATGCTTAGAGCCGGGGGTGCAATGTGCTAAAAACCATTTACCTTATCTTCTTCTGGAATAAGGAAAAGCATGAATGAAGGAAAAAAATTATTTTAGGAGTTGTTGCTAAAAGTTACATCAATGAAAACTCTCTCTGTTTTACGCAAGTTAATCTCAGAGATAATGAATCCAACTACTACATTTTACCAAATGGGGCTTTTTCATTGCTGGTAACCAGAGGCCCCAGAAGACTGCTCAACCAGTGACAGGTACTCACTATAATTTAATTATAGGTTATAAATGAAGGGGTGAGATCTGAACCAGCATGTGGCAAAGACTGGCTAAACAGTCACTACTCCCATTTTCCTCCTCATCCTGCACATCCTGAATTTTTGCCAAGGGAAAGAGGCTGGATCTGAGGTATGCTGCTTCCAGTTCTGGCCCAGAAAACATGTACTACATGTATCCTCTCCCTCTGCATCCTCTCCTGCTCCTACTGAGCCTGAATCAGAGGGTACCATGGAGGCCACGGGGGGATGGATGGTGAAACCACTGGGCAGGTGAAGTCTAGGTCCTGAAAGAACCCAAACTAGACTGTCTTTGGGGCTATAAACAAAGCCTCATTTTTTACAGATTAAATGTGAAATCACTGAAATTTGGGGGTTATCTGTTACATCAACTGCTCAGTCTGAGTGATACAAGAACAAGAAGCAAGTTCCATTTGTGACCTTGGCAGAGGTGGGAACGCAATAAACAACTGTCAGGAGCGCACCCAGAGAGCACCCCAATGGCCAAATTAGCAGAAAGGTTTTTCTGACATTACAGGATGTTCTCAAAATCCCTGAGAGGTAGAAAAGAAGGGTGGGAATCAAGGTAGAAGTAGTGTGGGGGTTGGGGATGGGGAAGCATGAAAAGAAGATGAGGCTGGAAGGAAACATGCAGATAAGAACAAGGAAGCAGACTTCTACTGTGGCTTCGGTTCACTTGTAATAATAGCCTGGCACCATCAGGATATCTTGTGGTCACTCCGCCTTCTCCTGCCTCACTTCTCATAGGGGAAGGCTCTTTAGGAAAAGCCATGTTGACAAACACTGACTCCAAAGGCAAGTGACCATGCTTCATCATGCTGGGACTTTTCAAAAGCTTCCCAGTTGATTCTAATATGTTGCAGTGGCATAAACTTACAATATAAAGAAGAAAATAAGTGTTCTGTAGCTGCTAAGGAAGCCTGACAATCAGAGGGAAATGTTCTATTAGTGAATACCAGTAGCAGGCCAGCAGTTGACTGGATGGTCTTTCAGTTTTACTGAACAAGCCTTAACATAGTTTAATCCCAGTACTCATCATTCCTGGCTTCCTCACATCATTTTCCTTTTTGAGACAGAATCTTGCTCTGTCACGCAGGTTGGAGTGCCTCAGTGTGATCACGGCTCACTGCAGCCTCAAATTCCTGGGCTCGAGCAATCTTCCTGCCTCAGCCTCCCGAATAGGTGGGACTACGGGCGTGAGCCACCGCACCTGGCTAATTTTTATACTTTTTGCAGAGATAAGGTTTTCACTATGTTGTCTAGGCTGATCTCAAACTCCTGGGCTCAAGCAATCCTCCTGCCCTGGCCTCCTAAAGTGCTGAGATTACAGGCATGAGCCACCACACCCAGCACTTCACATGATCTTCTATTCCTTTATTTAGAGGGAAAAAACAAAGCAATCAAACTATAGTTCCTTTAAATCACGCTCCAGTTACATCCCTCTTCTACTCTGGTTAGTCTTTCCAATATACCTACCAGGGGATAAGCCCACATAGTCAGCAGACATATACTGCAGCTACTGGAGAGGCAGAAAAACTCCTCGCTTTGTACTCTTACTGAAGTCCACGAAATAAAATACAATCATCATCACAACAGATGCCACTACTTACTGGATGCTTCCTATGTGACAGGAACTATGCCAAGTACTTGATAACTGCTGTTTATTTCATACAGTCACTTTTCAGCTATTTTCTCCATCATTTAATCTTCAAACACTCCCATGAGTTAGATACTATGATCTCCATTTTACAGATGAGAAAACTGAGACCAAGAGCCTTGAGTAAAGTTGCCCAGAGTCACATCAGACAACTAGTACGTGCTAGAGCTAGGACTGAACCCCAAGTCCATCTGACCCCGGAGTCAGTGGCCATAACTACTACAGGAGCTGTGGTCATTGTGCCTTGCTATCCTCTACTGAATAGACAGGGACTGAGTCATGTGCTGGTCATTTCCTTGGTCTCCTTTGGGACTGGAATGTCATAATCATGTCCTTAATCAAGGCATGTAAAGCAAAACATAATACAGTCAAAGTCTTAGCTTTTTGATTTTAAAAAAAGTATTAATATTCAAATACCACCTTCTAGGGAAAAAGAAAGTGCCTGGATGCTAATTTAATACTTTACATACAAGGCTCCTTAACGGGCAAAAAGGAGCAAAGGAAAGTCACATTTACACAGTCGGGTTTCCTGAGACTGTGACGTTATCGACAATTCCAGCTCCTACGCACGTGTGCATTTGCTCTACTTGCCTATTCATTTGGACAAAACGCTGGGCCTCTTTATTTGTAGGAAAGGAAGTTTGGGGGTGTCTTTGGAGCACCTGTTGTGTGCCTAGCCCTCTGTATATAATCTCTCATTCCATTCGATCCCTAGAGAAACTCTGTGAGGATCTATTGGTCACTCAATATTTCCCAGAGGCTCAGGGAGGTCAATTTATTTCTCTAAGGTCACACAGCCAGTGATGGAGGAATCAGATTTCAAAGCACATGTCCTACTTTATAAAAAATATTTCTAACACAAGTGGTTCAGGCTGCCCTAGACTTACCACTGATGACTTCTAAAGAAGAGAAAATACTCTGGTTCCTCCCAGCCCCCGCCCTGCCACCACCAATAGAGTTTCTGTCTGATGGCTGAACACTTTAGAGAACAGTTTGTCTGACAGCTGAATACTCTCCAGCCGGCAATATCTTCATACGATAATAATAACTGTTGTCACTACACAGATTTTTAAACACAGACCTAAAAATTAAACAGTAAATGCAAATGATATTATGATATCTTTAAAGCCTGAAGAAGAAAAGGGGGAAATAGAATAATGGAAAGAAATTGTTCATCACCTTCATCATGAAAAACTACTTTTTTTCTTAGACATGGGGCATATAAATTAAAGATACTGTAGAAAGCATAATGGCCTATAATATATTTACGGCACTTGCCAATTGTGGGACATATCCCATGTGGTACCCAAATCATGAAGAACACTTTATGGAGCTTCTGGGCTAAGATATTTGTATAAATATATATCTACAAGTGATCACCAATAAACGATCTCAATCTTATAGACTAATAAGATGCAGGAGTTGGCAACAGTAAATTCACCAGTTGAAAGGCAATCCTCTGGGCACTGTCCTGATTAGCGCCGCCTTGGCTCTCCTGCTGATGGAGAAGAGCTCTTGGTTTTGTCTTGAGGATGGGGGAGAAACTTTTGGTTAGGACCAAATTATTTTTAATCCATCTTTGTGGCTCCTGTTTAAACAGCTGCTTATTCTCTCCCCAAGAAATTATCTAATGTGCTTTTGGAGGAAGCCACTTGGGCACTGCTTGTGTAACAGAGTTTGAGAATAACCCTAAATTCTAGAAGAGACAAGCAGAGACTTGTGGAAATTCATAGTGTAAACCAAGCTTTCAGAACCATAAAACTTGGGTGTTTTCTGTTATATAGTCAGAACCTCATATTCAATTCAAGGGTCAAGAATTTGAAACACTGGCAGGTTTCCTAGAACAAATATGGTGGTGTGAAATCCTAAACATCTGGATCTCCCAAAGACACATTATAATATAAAATCCAGAGAGACAGTAACTGGTTCCTAAGGATTTTTCCAGAAGAAAAGTGGAAAGAAAGAAAATTAAAAGTGGAAAGAAAGAAATTTCTCCAGAAGAAAATTAAAAAAAAAAAGAAGAAGAAAGAAAAAATATAACATTGCAAATTGCGAATTTCAAAATATAAAATGATGTGTAAGTTTTCAGATTTCGTGTTAACAGATATGACCATCGGCAAACAAAATTTCTTGTGAGAAGAAAGAAAAATAATTTAGAAAGATCTATATACCTGTCATGTTCAGATGATTAAGATTCCCTTGTTTCCCACACACACACATAATCTTCAAGTCTATCAGACAAATCACAGTGGGCCTTAAGTCTTACTGGTGGAGTCTAAAAGAAGCACATCAATTTTCAAACACTAACCATTTAAAATTAGGACAAGAAGGAATATTGTCAGGAAGACCAAGAAGCAAGAGTGAGGCATTTCAACTTGCAGAATAACAATACGATTAAATTGAAATCGTTGTTTTCTGAACACAGTCATTTTATAAAATGTACAGTAACGCTTTTATATGTAAATTATCTAAACTGAAAAAAACCTTTCACTTTAAATTGAATTGAGACTAGCTTAGAGTAGAACACTGCTGAAAACGTGCTTAAAATGAATAAAACTGCAAAGGGAAACAAAAAATATTCTGCAGAAAAATACTGCCAATAAATGCCAGGTTTTCTTTCTTTCCCTTCATTTATCTGTTTGTTTTGTTTTTGACTGGTGTTTCTTATAATAAGAGAAAAGATAATACCCCCGGTTACAAATTCATTCTTAACTTAATGCAGCTTAAAGCTAAGTGATATTTTCCATTTGGTAAACTACAAATGTAACTAATATACTTCAGAGGAACTAAGTATATATGAAAATTCATAAACCAGTATAAGATAGAGCAATCTAACTTGCCTGACTAACTCATTCAAAATGCTTGTCCAAAGCACTGAGGGGTCTCTTTCCTTTTAAAATAATATTAAAATCCCCCTTCTCCTTCTTAATTAACAATACACACATCTCCCATTTATTGGCATTTCATGTAGACACTCCTCCTTCGAGGGCCGTCATACTGTTTCTTGACTTTTTCAGTGCACATGCGACTGTCCACCTGACACTGTGCATTCCTTTAAGGCAAACTTCTGATTTTTGTTCCTTCTTGGATCCCGTATCACCCGATAGAAGATTTAGCAAATGGTGGTCTCACAGGAGGAAGGAGCGGGGAAGGTTAATGGGGCTTTCACAGGGAAGTCTCCCCAGAAGAACCGTTCAGCCATGGTCACCCATTTTGTGTGGCAGGCCGTGTGCCAGGCTGTGTGCTAAACACATCACCTGCACTGACTATCCGTGTGGTCAGGTTGAGGCAAGAAGACGGGCTTTGGGAGGAAAGTGATCACCACAATCACACAGATGATACATGATGGGCTTAGATTTGAAACCAGGTGTGCCTCATGGGAGGCTCATAGTCTTCATCAATACCCTTTAGCTCCACTGGAAATAAGTTCTGCTTGTCCGTTCACTCACCTAAACCCCCTGCTACCCAGAGTGCCTAGTATCTCACAGACTCAAAAAAATGTGAATGAGTGATTAGTGCAGATTATTTCAAAAGAGCCCCAGATGCCATTTTTCTTTAGGTCATGAGTCAGCTCCATCCACTCCTCCCCCATTGTTCACCTTTACCTCCTCAGTCATATCCATGCCTTTCTTCATGTCTCCTCCATAGGAACCAACAGAATACTTCCTGGCATATATTAGTGTCTCAATAAACATGTGTCACCTAAATGAATACTTCCTTTAAAAAAAAATCCTTCAGAAACACCGGAAGTCTCCTAAGCTAGCTATATAGTGTCTCACTATGTTGCCCAGGCTGGAGTGCTGTGGTATGATCATAGCTCAGTGCAGCCTCAAAATCCTGGGCTCAAGGGATCCTCCCACGTCAGCCTCCAGAGTACCTGGGATTACAGGCATGGACCACCCGTGCTGGACTCAGCGTACTAATTTTTTAAAAGACAAATTTTTCTGACTGGCAAATTCATTTTTGTTAAACATCATGTTTTCTACTCACATGTGGGAAACAGAACCCTCCTATTCAGTGATAAAGCTTGGCTCCAACTCTGAAGTGAGCAAAAAAGCATTAAATTCATTTAACTCCAAATACTGTAAAAACCCAAAGATAACTTCTGAGCTAGTCGTTTTTTGAAATTTTTTTGGCACCACAACAATTCTTTTATGATGGTATCCAGTGAGAATCCCTCATGGAATTTTCTCTTAACATGGAAATGCATATGGCCTCTGTGGTACAACAGCTGTGTAACTACATAATTGTTTACAAATGTGCAAAATAAGTACCCAAACCAATAAAAAATAATAACTTGGGCATCCATAAAAAAGAGATACTATAAACATGCAATGGCCCATACTTTCTCTATAAATAACCGTTGAGGCAAAAATACAACCACCAAAACCCCTTATTTGAAATCCCCTTCCATAAAGCAAATAACGTTTGCAGTCTGGCAGGCTAACACCATTGTGCTTTCCCAAGCAAAAATGCTTTTTTATTAACATTTATCATTTAGGCGCCATTAAAGTAACTGCAGTAAAAGTGAATCCATTTACAATAAGACACTTGTGGTAGGTCCACTATGTTGTGAATAGGTTTCAAACCAGGACACAGCTCCTTCCTCATCACCAAAGAGGTGGGAAAGACAGAGGGAAATATAAATAGGAGAAAGGAGAAAAATCAGAGGGGATCCTTCTAAATACGTTCCCACCTACCATCCATCCTAATCCTCGATTAGATCCATCAGAGTCCAACCCAAAGGAAGCCGGCATTGGAGTATCAAAGAAGCAATGAGGTCTTGCCCTTCAGTGCCTCTTCCTGGAAAACCCCTCTTCCCTTCCATTCTGCCTCCTCCGTGTGTCTGGGGAAACTCCTATTCACTTATCAAAACCCAACTCAAGTTATCTCTTCCACCAGGAAACCTTCCTTGTCCACCATCAAAGACAGCAAATCACACTCTTCACAGCAGACCCTTCTATTCTATCAATTCATATACTTAATACACATTTGTTGACCATCTACCAAAAGCCAAGCACCACTGTTGAAAAGGCGCTAAAGCCACAGCAATGAACAAGATAAAGAGCTCAGTCTATAAGTCAATGAATATATACGGTGTAATATTAAGGAGGATTGTATTTCATTATTTCAATTACATTATTCCAAGTTCCACACTTATTGTAATTATAATGCCATCTCTCCCAGTAGACTCTTAACTACTGGATCTGTATATTCACAAGGTTTTCCAATTTAGCAATGCTTAATGAATTGATTTAAGTTTAATTTAAAAAACACATTTACTCTTGGTATAGTCTATGTCGACCACTAAGCCTCGGCAGACAGACTAGATTTACACAGAGCACCTCTGTCCTCAGGGAGCTTACAGCCATCTCCGGGAATAATCACTGTTAACATCATGTGACGAAGTCATTTACCCTTTTACACTTTTCAGAGAAGACATTACTTTCTGTGGTCCTCACGGACAACTATAGGAGGTGTTATTAGCCCCATTTTACAAATGAGAACATCAAGGCATTCCTTATCCCCTGATCTTGGGAAAAGGGGCAAGATAAATCCTTTTGAAACTGAAAGTAAGAGAATAAACATGAGGCCAGTGAGATCAGGTAAAGCAAACCTGACTGTCTGAAGCTGCACAAGCAGTGGCTGTATTGGGAGTGTAAGCTCAGGCTATGGACCAAGACGATGCTGGGCCACGTTTCCCTGGGACTGTAAGGAAGGTCCTGCAATTTGAAGAGACACGCTCTTTTTTCTGTTCCACACCTCTAAGAAAATCTCTCTGGAGGCGGTCCCATGATT
Organism: Macaca thibetana thibetana; assembly: GCF_024542745.1. Taxonomy (NCBI): domain Eukaryota; kingdom Metazoa; phylum Chordata; class Mammalia; order Primates; family Cercopithecidae; genus Macaca; species Macaca thibetana. The sequence goes on along the minus strand of NC_065597.1, from coordinate 21,766,985 downwards.
CTCCTTGGGTGTGCTGTTACCCAAGGAGCAGCATAGAGAGAGGAGGGTTATTCAGAACCTATAGAGATGAGGGTCATCACAGAACCACATGCACTTGCTGTCAGGAGCTGGGAAGACATTGGCATGGAGTACGCACAGGTGACATGGGCACCCAACAGTGGGGGCCTCCCCTAACATAAGCAGTGCATCAGCTTCCTCTGCCAAGCAACACTCATCTTGAAGGGCAGGCAGGAGTTAGCAGGAGCATTCATCCCTAGGGCTGCTACAGAAAGCTACTGCACACTGCGTGGCTTAGAACAGCAATGTACTGTTTTGCAGTTGTGGAGGCCAGAAGTCTGAAATCAAGGTGTCAGCAGGGCCACACTCCGTCCAAAGACTCGAAGGGAGGATGCTTCCTGCCTTCATGAGATTCTGGTAGCCCTAGACATTCCTCCGTTCATGACAGCACAATTCCAATCTCTGCCTCTGCCTCTACATGGTGCTCTGTTTTGCTTCACATCATCTTCCCTCTATTGCTCTGTCTCTCTCTCTCTGTGCCCAAAGTTCCCCTTTATGTGCATATTGGATTAGGGCCTGACTTAAGGACCTCATTTCAATGTCACTGTCCGATTTTTTTTTCTTTTCCTTTCCTTTAAACATTCCTCTCCATGATAATGATTATCAGAATGCATCATCCCTGGGACCACCATAATTTCTTTCTCAAACCTCTGTAATACCTCTGGTGGTGGACATTTTGCTTGGAGCCCCTATCGGCCCTTCCCAGGGCTCTACCTCTGACAGGCTTCCGTAGTATCCCAGCATACCTTGCAGCTCAGGGGTCATGTGATACAGCCCATGCCAAATAGACATATGCAGAAGTGAACTGATAGATTTTTTTTTTTTTTTTTTTTGAGACGGAGTCTCGCTGTGTCTCCCAGGCTGGAGTGCAGTGGCGTGATCTCGGCTCACTGCAAGCTCCGCCTCCCGGGTTTACGCCATTCTCCGGCCTCAGCCTCCCGAGTAGCTGAGACTACAGGCGCCCGCCACCACGCCCGGCTAGTTTTTTGTATTTTTAGTAGAGACGGGGTTTCACCATGTTAGCCAGGATAGTCTCCATCTCCTGACCTCGTGATCCACCCGCCTCGGCCTCCCAAAGTGCTGGGATTACAGGCTTGAGCCACCGCGCCCGGCCGAGAACTGATAGATTCTAGAAAAGCTTTTGCTTTTCCTGATAAAACGCTCAGACCCGGCTGGGCACGGTGCCTCGTGCCTATAATCCCAGCACTTTGGGAGGCCAAGGTGGGTGGATCACCTGAAGTCAGGAGTTTGAGACCAGCCTGGCCAACATAGTGAAATCTTTTCTCTATTAAAAATACAAAAAGCCGGGTATTTTTTTGTATTTGTGTGTGTGTATGTGTGTGTGTTTTGATTACAGGCATGTGCCTGTAATCCCAGCTACTCAGCTGAGGTAGGAGAATCGCTTGAACCCAGGAGGTGGAGGTTGCAATGAGTCGAGATCACACCACTGCACTCCAGCCTGGATGACAGAGTGGGGCTTTATCTTAGAAAATAAAAACAAAAAACGGCCGGCGGGGGCAGAGTAGGGGGCGTGGGTCAGACCCAGCTGGTAACAATTCCTTCCCCTCTTTCCACACGGAACCTGAGTGGGATGTATGGTGGTGTGGTGGCCATCCAAGACCCCAGAAGAATGAATGACCTAGAGAAACACAAAGCTGTGGATGCACAACTTTGACAAATGTGCAGCTGTTGAGCCGGCTGGACCAGTGACAGCAACTGCCTCCCTCTCAGCTTCTTATTAAGCAAGAAAAGACAAAGCTCTGTCTGTTCAAGTTAGTTTTACTTGTGTTTTCTTTAACCTGCAACTGAACTCCTTTCTCACTGATAAATCTTCTAACTGATCTCTGTGTTTCCAATCCTAATTCATCACAATCCATTCTCTGTTTTTTTCCTTTGTTTTTCTTAATAGACGTGGGGTCTCACTATGTTGCCCCATTTGGTCTCAAATTTCTGGGCTCAAGCAATCATCCCACCTTGACCTCTCAAAGTGCTGGGATTATAGGCATGAGCCACCACACCCAGGCCATGGCAATCCATTCTCTACCCAGCAGTTATGGTGTTGTCCTGAGCCGCATCTTATTATATCACAATCACGCCATCTATCATTTTGAATATATGTCATTTCATGTATCACATCACATCATTCCATATCATATCAATCCCTCTCTGGCTTAAAACTACCCAGTGGTTCCTCACTGCAGCTAGAATAAAATCTCAAGTCCTCATCATGATTTACAAGGCTCCATGTGATTGGACCCAAGCACACCTCTCAGCCTTCACCTTGAATCTTCCCTTCATTTACTCTGTCCAAGTTCCACTGGACTTTAGTGTCTCAAACATGCCACACTGCTTCTTACTACCAGAGGTCTCAATTACCATTTCCTCTGCCTGGGACACTCCGCTTCCACACCTTTGAGTAACTGACTTTTTGTCATTCTTCGTGTCATACCTAGAATAGTGTCTTGAATATAGAGGGCTGTCAGGACATGATATGGTGTGTCTGTGTCCTCACCCAAATGTCATCTTGAATTGTGGGTCCCATCATCCCCACGTATCATGGGAGGGATCCAGTGGGAGGTAACTGAATCATGAGAGCAGGTGTTTTCTACACTGTTCTTGTGATAGTGAATAAGTCTCACAAGATCGGATGGTTTTATAAAGGGCAGTTCCCCTGCAAAAGCTCTCTTGCCTGCCACTCTGTAAGATGCCCCTTTCCTTATCCTTTGCCTTCCACCATGATTGTGTGCCCTCCCTAGCCATGTGCGACTGTGAGTCCATTAAACTTCTTTCCTTTATAAATTACCCGATCTCAGGTATGTCTTTATTAGCAGTGTGACCACAGACTAATACAGGACATATATGTTGAAGAAATGACAGTACATCTAACACTTCCTGAGCACTGTAATGTGAGACGGACTCATTCTAGAAGGGGCTTCACCAGAGAGCTTTGAGTTCATCAGTCTCTTAAAGTCATCATTTTGTCTTATTTTCCCCAGTTCCCTTTCCTTCCCCTGAAATACAGTCTCATGGAAACAGAACTAGAGTACGCACAAGCCCTCGTAGTTGGAGACAGAACCAGAACCACAGAAGGTTTCCTGTTCCCCAACGCCAGGCCTTGGGTGTTTCTGTTTTATTACCCCAACTCATATTCAAATCAGGACCCTAGCTGAAGTATGTGTTTCCCCAGAGAAAGAGACTGTATTATCTGTGGGGGCTGCCGTAAGAAAACTCAGCAGATCTAGGCGGCTTAAACAACAGAAATTGATTTTCTCACAGTTCTGGAGGCTGCACGTCCAAGGCCAAGGTGTCAGCAGGTTTGGTTTCTCTGGAGGCCCCTTGCCTCGGCTTACAGACAGCCACCTCCTCGCTGTGGCTTTTGCCACTGTGGTCTTTCCTCCATGCATATGCATTCCTGGCGTCACTTTGTGCATCCAAATTTCCTCTTCTTATAAGGACCCAAATTAAACTGAATTAGGGACCATCTGAGCAGCCTCATTTTAACTTAAGTACCCTTTAAAAGGTTGTATCTCCAAATAGAGTAACATTATGAGGTACTATGGATTAGGGCTTCATCATACGAATTTTAGGGACACATAATTCAGCTCCTAACAGATACCAAATAATAACAGCCTCAAGACAGAGCTTCGCTGGCCCAGTTACCAGGAACTACTTGTCTATTCCAGCTCACACCATGCCCTGTCTAGAAGTTTTGGGGTGTGCTACCAGTATTTTTTTTTTTTTTTGAGACGGAGACTTGCTCTGTCACCCAGGCTGGAGTGCAGCAGCACGATCTCCACTCACTGCAAGCTACGCCTCCCAGGCTCACGCCATTCTACTGCCTCAGCCTCCCATGTAGCTGAGACTACAGGCACCTGCCACCACGCCCGGCAATTTTTTTTTTTTTTTTTTTTTTTTGTATTTTTAGTAGAGATCGGGTTTCACAGTGTTAGCCAGGATGGTCTCAATCTCCTGACCTCGTGATCCGCCTGTCTCGGCCTCCCAAAGTGCTGGGATTACAGGCGTGAGCCACCGCATCCGGCTTTTTTTCTTTTTCTTTTTCTTTTTTTTTAATGTTCAAATACTTTTTAATGAGCAGCATTCCCAATGTCCCCATAAAACATGTCCTGTGGTTCTACCATCATTGACTTAATGAGAATTACTTTCTAAACACCTTCTGGGGAGTTAGTCCAACCAATCTAAGGGGATCCTACAATGCCAGGACAGTAGGGAACGGAAGGAGAAAATCACAGCTGCCAACTCTGCCAAGACATTATTGAATTTACTATATGCCCTGGTGAAACTGTCTTTGCAAAAATGATAACTGAGGAAATTATGACAGTGAAAGAGATCAGACCTAACTGACAACATCTTGCTTCTAACCTTTAAGCTGTCCCTGTTCATCCCTGGCATGCTCACCTAAATTTTTAAATTAGGTGTAGAGATGAGGCTCTCCCTATGTTATCCTGGCTGGTCTTGAACTCCTGGGCTCAAGCAATTCTCCTGCCTCGGCCTCCCAAAGTGCTGGGATTACAGGCATGAGCCACCACACTAGGCCTGATACTAGCAATTACTAACTGCTATTCTTGGCAGCCTGCCTCTTGAGACCTCTGAGTAATATTTTATTATGAAAAATTTTCAACATATGCCAAAACATTAAACCTAATTAAATGAACCCACAGTCAGTCAACAATAATTTAATATCAACATTTTCCAATCTTGTATTATTTACTAGTTCGACAGATTTTTTCCATATTATTTGAAAGCAAGTCTTAGTCATCATATCATCTTACTTGTAGATTTTTCGATATCGATCTCTAACATAAACTCAATTAAAAAGATCATACTTTAAAAAATGAAGGCTACTTTCTTAATATTATCTATTTACCTACTCCATATTCAAACTTCCCTGTTTGTCTCAGAAAAATGTCTTTGATAGTAGGTTCCTTTAAATCCAAATCAAAATGAGTGTCATACAGTCCATTTGGTACTAAGTGTCTCAAGTCTCTTTTAATCAAAATAACTTTTTGTTGTTGTTGAGATAGAGTCTCACTCTGTTGCTAGGTTGGAGTGCAGTGGCGCATTCTCGGCTCACTGCAACCTCTACCTCCCGGGTTCAAGCGATTCTCCTGTTTCAGCCTCCTAAGTAACTAGGCCTACAGGCACGCACCACTATGCCTGGCTAATTTTTGTATTTTTAGTACAGACAGGGTTTCACCAGGTTGGCCAGGATGGTCTCGATCTCTTGACCTCATGATCCGCCCGCCTCGGCCTCCCAAAGTGCTGGGACTACAGGTGTGAGCCACCACGCCCGGCTGATGCATATAACATTTTGTCTACGGCCATGCCACCATGAATGAGCCTATCCCATATAACATTTTGAAGTCAACTGAACACTGGCTTACTGCTCAGAGCATTTTCTCACTCAAGACATCACAAAGGATATAGGAATGGATATAAGACATCGATAATGGATATCAGATATAGGAGCCCAAGAGCTCAGGCGCCCTATCATTGGGAGGATGTTCAGGCTTCTTTGCCGAGCTAACACAGATTATGGACGATTTAATGTACAAGACGGAAGCTGCAGAAAGACATGCTCTTTCCTTTTCCAAGAGAGCTTTGTTCTGAATTTGGATTAATTTAGATGGCGCGTGCACTGAGGGAATTTGTAAGATGTGTTTACGGAATAATTGTGATCAATACTCGTGCGTTGACAGTGGGAGAGTGTGTGCAGGAGGCTTTGAGAAGGCTCCCGTGTGCTCACTCTTTAACACTGATCAATACTCATAGTCAAACACTAACATGGGAATTGGAGGGAACATTTATATTCAAACTGTGCTGCGTCCCCTTATGGAAGGTTCTTTCATTTGGTCTGTTTGTCTCAAATACATTTATCAGACGATATTGTATAGGAATGGCACTATAAAAACACATTTTTAAGTGTTAAGGTTTATCATTCCGTCATCTGTTCACACTTTAATCACCACAATCTTTGGGGCTGGTCTTTCAAATGATTATTCTAGAACAGCTGTAGGCTCTAAAACTGATAGTCTTCTTAGTTGATGGATTCGCACACAAAAAAAATGTTAAATATTCAACAAGGCTCTGAGTGGCTGCAGCCATCTAGTCTTCAAATTCCCTCCAAAGCATATACAGTGGCCAGATAGGAGCATCATGTTCCTATTTTTTGAAGAATTATTCAGCCAGGCTGTTGCTGAATAAACCACAGAAATGGTCAATGTCTTCAAAAGGGAAAGTGATTTTTTTTAACATATATATATACACATCCACATCACTTTGAACATTTCAAACAACTTCCATGATGCACAATTAGAGGCTTCCAGATATATCTGCTTCCCTATTATACAAAGGCCAGACTAGCAAGAACAGAGAGGACACACAGAAGGACTCACCTAATTTAGCCAGCTGGTTTTAAAGAAATGCCTTTTAGGTAATCTCTCTTTATAACTTACACCCTCCACTTTCTAAGATGCCTGTTGGGTGTTCATTAGGTCCTGAAATCTGGCCTGTAAGTTATTTGTGGTCAAGATGACAATAAATAAACAAGCACAAAACAAAATGTGAAAAGAAAGGAGAAATAAATACTAAGGTCCCTTAGGCTTTGGCACGGAGGCTCACACCTGTAATCCCAGCACTTTGGGAGGCCCAGGGTGTAGGATCGCTTGAGCTCAGGAGTTTGAGACCAGTCTGGGCCACATAGGGAGAGCCTCTATCTCTACGAAAAATTAAACAGTTAGCTGGGCGTGGTGGCATGCATCTGTGGTCCCAGCCACTCAGGAGGCTAAGATGAGAGAATCAGTTGAGCCCAGGAGGTTGAGCCTACAGTGAGCCATGATCATGCCACTGCATGCCAGCCTGGGTGACAAAGCAAGACCCTGTCTCAAAAAATATATACACATATATATATATATAAAATTTTTATATATTTATATATTTTTATATATACATATATGAGGTCCGTTAGCTTTAATTGCATCAATAGAAGGGATACATTCTTGCCTCCCACTGGTGTGGCCAATGCTGCATAGCAGATGCGGAAGGCTCTAGAGGGTTAGCGTGCACTGGGAAAAGGAAGGATGGAAGGGCTACAAGCAGCTGCCCCATACTTCCGGAGACAAATCTCCCTGCAGTTAATTGTGTGTGTAAAGTGATGATGACTCTCAATGCCATTCAGGAAACCAGTCCCCAGCGGCCCCAAGTGCATAGGCCACTGGGTGATTCGAATGGGGAAAGCCTGTTCTCAGGCCTCTAGGCAGTAAACACAAGCAGGTCAGCATAAGGCAGAGGTCCCTGTAGGAGTAAGTCACTGCCAGCAAAAAGAAACACATGAAAGAGCAGAAAATAAACAACCGCTCCTGGCCCAGGCTGGTAAGAAAGCAAACTGTCAGCCGGGGGTGGTGGCTGACACCTGTAATCCCAACACTGTGGGAGGTCAAGCAGGGTGGATCACCTGAGATCAGGGGTTCGAGAGCATCCTGGCCAACATGGTGAAACTCCGTCTCAACTAAAAATACAAAAATTAGCTGGGCGTGGGGTGGCAGGTGCCTATAGTCCCAGCTACTCGGAAGGCTGAGGCAGGAGAATCGCTTGAACCCGGAAGACAGAGGTTGCAGCGAGCCAAGATCAAGCCACTGCACTCCAGCCTGGGTGACAGAGTGAGACTCTGTCTCAAAAAAAAAAAAAAAAAAAGGAAAGAAAGAAAGGAAAAAAAAACCCAGCAAACTGTTGCTTTGGAACAAGAGGCCCCAACACGAAGTCAATTCCATATGCATCAACAGGCTGGGAATCACAGGGCAGCTGGTTTTATTCCTTAAGAGGTCTGAAATGTGAAGGTGCCCACAGCACACTCTCCTGAGAACCCCTTAGCAGGGCAGTGCAGACAGGCAAATGTTTAGGAAGATGTTCTAATGAAGAGAAGAGGCACACCGTCTTTATCAGATTGAGAGGGGCTATGTCAGAGATTAACAGAATTCCCTGGTAATATCCCTATCTCACCAAGGCTGCTCTGACACGGCCCGATTACTTGCAACAGGCTGGGCCCGCTACCCAGGCCCTCTGAACCGGAATGGCCGAGCATCTGCGGGCTTTCCTTTAGCCAGACAACTCCAACAAGCTTCTCTCTGTGATCGCTGCTTAACTTAAATGAGTTAATCTCGTTTTCCAGATGAATTGTTATTTTGTCTCCTGCAGGCAGAGATTACGGGATAAAAGTATTGTGTTAACAAGAGGGCTGGGGGCTTTTCAGAACCACATTCCACCCACACAGAGCCCCTCTCTCCAGTTCTTCCTCCCCATTTCTATTTTTTTCATGGAGTTAGAGAACGGGAAGGGGAGTAGGGAACTTCAAAATGACACGCAGGGCGATAAACCTTTCAGATGAATTATGTCACTTCATAAGGGGTCAGGGGGCCAATTTATCTTCATGTTTCAAAACACGGTTTATGATCCTGACAGAATTTAAAACACTTCTAGGGCAAAATGGACGTACAAGTGACACTGAGTTTTCAACTCTTTCCTCCTCTTCTTTTTATTTTTCTGACTTACTCTTGAAACACATCAGTCAGCAACCAGGTATATACTGAGGGTCCTTTGCATACAAGCCCTTTGCTGGGTGCTATGAAAAGTAATTTTTTTATGGCCAGCACCTGGTGTCTTCCCTCAAGGAGCCTTATACCTCTGTCACTGATTTCAACATCATTTTCCTTTTTAATTTTTTAAAGCCATTTTGGAGTGCGGACAATAATAAATGCACTTGGAGGCACAGACACAGAACTCACTGGGTTCTAACCCCAGTGGTCCACCTCGATTCACTGTGAGGTCTTCAGAAAATTACTTAACCTCTCTGACCTCTAGACTTTTTAATCTGGAAAGGGGTAACAATTATACCCACCTTTCAGGGCAGTTATCGTGACAAGCAATAGAGTATGCAAAGCTTTCAGCAGATGGTAAATCCTTGATATAGAGTCATTTCCCAAGGTAGTGACTGAATCATAAGAGGAAAGATACCAAGACGCTGTGACACAGCAAGGCAGAAACAAAAATATGTCACAGGTAGGTGCTATGTCTAGCAAATAAAAACATAGGCTGCTGAGTAAAATTTGAGTTTTACATAAATAACAAATCATTTCTTAGAAGTAGATCCCAAAGAAAATGTTTAGAGTATATGCTCCAAATATTGCATGGGAAACATTTTTTTAAAGTAGGTTATTTACCTGAAATTCACATTTAACCAGGTGTCCTGTTTTTGTTTTAAGATACAGGGTCTTGCTCTGTCACTCTGGCTGGAATGCAATGGTGCAGTCACAGCTCACTGCAGCCTCAAATTCCTGGGCTCAAGTGATCTTCCTGCCTCTGCCTCCCAAGGTGCTGGGATTATAAGTGTGAGCCACTGTAGCAGGCCACGTGTCCTGTATTCTATCTGACAATCCTAGCCATGGGATTTCGGGTCAGAAGACCGAAGCCCAAGTGTTATTTACTATTCCACTAAAAGTAATGGCAAAAACCGCAATTGCTTTTGCACCAACCTAAGAGCATTGTGACTTGGGGACAGATACTTATTTATTTATTTATTTATTTTTGAGACGGAGTCTTGCTCTCTTGCACAGGCTGGAGTGCAGTTCTCCTGCCTCAGTCTCCCAACTAGCTGGGGCTACAGGTGTGCACCAACACACCCGGCAATGTTTCTATTTTTAGTAGAGATGGGGTTTCACCATGTTGGTCAGGCTACTCTTGAACGCCTGACCTCAAGTGATCCACCTGCCTTGGTCTCCCAAAGCCCTGCGATTACAGGCATGAGCCACCATGCTGGACCTTAAGAAGATTGAATACTGCTGATTCAGAGCATCTGTAGCCTTTATTTCTAACTTGGCTTCCTGATATGGCAAGAGAGGGTTCAGATGCACAGATTTTTCCAAAGCAAACCTTCCAGAATGAGCTGAGAAGGAAGCTACACCAAGTAGCCCAAGAATATGTCCAGAACCTTGGGTGCTTGTGCATAAAAAGGAGCAATGCTCCTGGTGAGGTGACACAGACAAGGATGCATGGCCAGTGTCTTACACACTGCACACTTCTTTCTCTATATTTAGTGGTTACACAATTGTTGAGAAATGTAGAGATTTCTGCATATACGTTAACTTCTCCTACTACAGCTTTTTAATATATCTGAGGAACTATTTTGTTCCCAAAAGACTGATGGTGTTCTGATGGGAGTAAGGGGTGGTAAAAGAGGGTAGAAAAATAAAAATAAACCCTTTATTTGAGTAATCAGAATCAACACTATAGGAAGGCTTTGTGACAACCTGGATGTCAATTATGCAAGCAATTTGTCCTTGAAGGGGAATACATTCTTTTCTGTTTAAAATATTCAATAGTTTACATGCATCACGGTCTTCTTAGGCCTACGAGGCAACTGATTGATTCACTTCCAAAGGCAGTTTGTGCCAGGCATGACGGCTCAGGCCTGTAATCCCAATTCTTTAGGAGGCTGAGGCGAGAGCATTGCTTGGGCCCAGAAGGTCTAGGCTGTAGGATTGTGTCAATTACACTCCAGACTGGGCAATAAAGTCAGATCTGTCTCAAAAAAGAAAAAAAAAAAAAAAAAGATAGTTTGTATCCTGAGTCAGTTGCAAGGGTAGCTGTCAGGGAGAACCATCTAAGGTGGCGACCGCATTAGTACCGTGTGTACCCACAGGTCAAAAGGGAAACTGCAAGGATTGAGAAAGAGCAGCTGAAAGAGCCTTTCCTCTCTTGGATAAGTTTTCAACGTTGCCATAATTGGAAAAAAACTATTTCTTGGGACCAATTACCAAGCCAGAGAGACTGCACTAAGGGTGCTGAGCTCTCTTATTCCCGCCTGCAGCTTCTTTGTAGTTGACGAATGAAAAAAATAGAAAGGGAAATGAAAAGCTTCAAAAAGAGGAGAGGGAGAGCCCCAGGAAAGCGATAGAGAGATGCAGCTCTTGATTACAGAGAGAAAAAAATGTGAGATGGAATCAGGAAGGCTCAGGATGCCCCCAAAGTGGAGATTCCTGCAGAAGGCATCTAATTTAACAGCAGAGAGAGACGATGGCAAGGGTGCTTTAGCCTGGCTCTGGAAAGAAATAAGAAATGTGTTGAAGGATGTGTGTGAGACTGACAGACACAGAGAGACAAAGTTTATACGGGTCAAGTAAGGAAAAAGTTGATTGAAAAAGGTACACATAAGCATCAAAACTGTTTTCTTTTTTGATATCCTTATTAAATAGGGAGCTTGATAAGATGGAAATGCCTTAATTAAGAATGATTTTTATAGACATGCTGTGATCACACTTGCCATCAAATATGGGTGAATTTAGTCAAAAAACAAAAAACACAAAAAACCTACCATAACTCTGACTGGAGACAAAATATGTGTCATTAGAATGGAAGCTTCTTGAGAATACAAACCTATCTGACTCACCGCTGTATGCACAGCATCTAAACCATGTTCCACACGCAAACATTCTTTAGTGTGTAAATAAATGGATGCTTATATCAAGCAGGTCATATTCCTTACTCAAGATACACTACCACCACCTTGTGGCAAAGTACCAGAATTGTAGGAATAGGAATAGGGTTTTTGTTTTATTCTTGTTTTTTCGTTTTGTTTTCAATGTATGTGTGCACAAAAGCAGTACGTGCTCTGATGGTATATAAGGTATTACAAAAAGTCACCAAAGGCAAAGAAAAGGAAGTAAAAAGCAAAATATATATATATATAAAACAGTTTTAACATGGGCGATCCTACAGCTACATCAGCTTTTCCCCAGTCCTTTTCTGTTATTTTAAGTATTTACAGCATGAAACCCTCCCAGAATTTTTAAGCTGCACCACTGCAGGCTAAGAGCAGAGCCAGCACTTCTCACATCAGCAAACGTGTGAGGGGAAGGGAGGTTTGATTGACAACTGACAAACTGATGACAGAACAAAGACGGAGGCTCCACTTGGGAACGCAACGCATTTTTACAGCCACTTTCGCCTTGGCTTGTTTTTATATTCTCCCCAAAGAAGTCCCTTTGACTCTCTTATGCTTTGTTTTGTTTTGTTTTTCATATAGACCATGTTGTCAGCTAGGTCTGGAAGCAACAATGAATATAAAGTACTGGGCAGGACAACATTTGATAAATGTAAACAATATGCATAGAGAAAACCTCTCAGATGAAAAATCCACATACATTTTTAGCGGCCGTCAGACTGAATGCAAATGGCTTTGGAAAATATAAGTGGTTGGCTTTTTAATATCAAAGAAAATCACAGCCTTTTCTCTAACACTGAAAACACTGCAGCACTAAAAAGGAATAAGTAACTAAATAAACCAGGCAGCTCATTTTCAGCAGGCAAAAGTCATTGTCATTGCCCTCACCTTAGAAGCAATGTTGCACTTCTAGAAACGTTAAATGGCGGACAGGTTAAGAAAACCAAGACCGTTGCTCTTTTTTAAGGCTTCCTCCTCTTAAAAAGAAAAAAAAAAAAAAATGCATGTTGTATGTTAGAGGAAGCAGCAGCAATTAAAAACATAGAAGAGTTGGGGTGGACCACAAAGGAAGCCACGTAATGTCAATGCTCTGAAACTGCTCAGCCTCAGTTGTTTTCCAAGTCAACGCACTGGCAGTCTTGCCTGAAAGAAAGGAGTCAATAGGGAAAAAATGAATAGAGCATTTCCAGAACTCACCCAGCAGCTTGGAAAACTGTCTGCTTACTATTACACAGTTTTAACATGTCATAATCATTTTCACAGTAAAGATACCCTTCCTGCAGTTTAGACCAAGAATGCATGACTAATTTTAACCACTTGTGCAAATCTCCTAATGGAAATTTCAAACGGGTTTTTATGGATTAGAGTTTCGTAAACTGTATGGAGAGCCGCGACAGATACTAAGTCTCGTGGCTCCTCATGTCAACCCATCAATGCCTAATGAGTTACTGAAGGTACGTGGGCAATCACACAGTACTTAGAGAAACTGTAATTCTTCTTGGCACTACCTGTATTGTGCATTAGACGTATAAAAGATGAAACCTAGCATTGTGAAAGTGCAGACGAATGAGAAGGGAAGGGAGGTAGGTCACGTGCTGACATCTTAAGTTTCGCCAGAACGTAGTAAAGATGAGGAAATTTTGGAGATACCCTCTATGTGATCCAAGTTTAGATCATCAGATGCTAAGGTAGGTTGCACTGTTTCCATTTTATAGACAGATGTTGAGGCTCAGAGAGATTAGATAGTTGCCACGGGGAACACAGCTGCTGGTGGTTTAAAAAAAAAAAAAAACAAAATCCCAGCCTGCCCCTTTCCACCATGACACGCTGGGTGGAACCGCATCTAGTGAATTGAAACAGATGGCTGGGAGATTTAAGAATCAAGTTCACTTGGAGATGGATAGGGGTGACGGCTGCACAACAGGAATGCCCTTTTATGCCACTGAATTGTGCACTGAGAAATGGTTAAAATGATAAATATAATGGTATAAATCTTTTACCACAATTTTAAAAAATAATAAGTTCCAAAACTCTTTCCCACTGAGATTGAGAAGATCAGTGTCACAGTTCAGAAGAATATTCTGTTATACGCAACTCTGTGCCCACAGCAGTGCCACAAACTCAGAGCATAAAAATCAAAATATTCCCCCCATGAAGTCAAAATCAGTGGGGTAGTTGGAAACACATTTTGAGATGGTCTTCCCATCCCAAGAAATTCAAGCATTTGAAATTTCTGAGTTACCAGGTCTTTTTTATGGTGATTCTTTCTTTCCGCCCCTGCCAAAACAAAACAAAACAAAACAAACCACCAGCATCTCACTCTGTTGCCCAGGATGAAGTGTACTGGTGAGACCAGGGTTCACTACAGCCTCAAACTCCTGGACTCAAGGGATCCTCCTGCTTCAGCCTCCCTCTGAGTAGCTGGGGCTACAGGCACAAGCCACCATCCCCAGCTAATTTAAAAAAAAAAAAAATTGTAGAGACAGGGTCTCTATGTTGCCTACACTGGTCTTGAACTCCTGAGCTCATGCAATCCTCCCACCTCGGCCTCCCAAAATGCTGGAATGACATGCATGAGCCACCACGCCTGGCCTTAACTCCTGTTTTGTTAGAGATTTGCACAGGAAAGATGGGAGAGAAGCTGACTTAAGGGAGAAACAAGGTAGGTGGGCTGCCGGGGTGAATGTGGGTAGTTATGACACACATAGACAAGAGACAGACTTTTGTCAGGAAGGAGCGGAGAAGAGAAGGAACATCATAAAAATTCACGACCACTCCTCCCTCCTCCTGGTTCTTGATTTTCCTCCTGACCAAAAGCAAGGTCCCTTCATCCCTCTCTGCCTAACATCCCATCATTGCAGGAGCCTTCTGTGATCCCAGCAAGCACTGTAGGATTCCATAATTCCTTTTGAAATCAATTCTCTTAGGAAAAGGAGCGGAGAGTTCTCCTATGATGGTCTACAAGAGAAGGTGTGGGTGGTCTGGAAAAGGAGGAGAGCTCCCAAGGCATCTGTTTCCTGAAGCTCCTGTGTGCTCTCCTGCAGTGAGCAAGGCAGGATTTAACAATGGGGGAAAAGGACAGTTGCTCTAGGTATGTGTTTCCCTTGACCCACAGCAGACAGAGCGTCTCCAAATACACATGCAAGAGGTATGCAGAAAAATCTGATTCCTCTTTGAGCTTTCCATTCTCAATTAATTTTATCTTTCTTACCTTTGGCTTTCTCCCTACCAGTTACATCTTTTTTTTTTTTTTTTTTTTTTTTGAGACAGAGTCTTGCTCGTTGCCCAGGCTGAAGTGCAGTGGTGCAATCTCAGCTCACTGCAACCTCCGCCTCTCAGGTTCAAGTGATTCTCCTGCCTCAGCCTCCCGAGCGAGCATTTGGGATTACCGATGTGAGCCACCATGCCTCGCTAATTTTTGTATTTTTAATAGAGATGGGGTTTTATCATGTTGGCCAGGCTGGTCTCGAACTCCTGACCTCATGAGATCTGCCCACCTCGGCCTCATAAAGTACTGGGATCTACAGGTGTTAGCTACCACACCCAGCCTGGTTACATCATTTCACCAGCTTCTCTGTCTACAAGAAAGCACTATTGGCTATTGCTTCCTTTGCTTTTTATTTTATTTTATTTTATTTTATTTTTGAGATGAAGTCTCACTCTGTCACCCAGGCAGGAGTATAGTGGAGTGATCACGGCTTACTGCCGCCTTGAGCTCCCAGTCTCAAGTGATTCTCCTGCCTCGGTCTCCTGAGTAGCTGACACCACAGGTGCATGCCACTATGTCTTGGGAAAAAAAAAAACTATATATATATGCGTGTGTGTATATATATATATGCGTGTGTATATATATAATTATTGCATTATTATATATATATACTATATTATATCTATATAATTTTTTTGGTAGAGATGGGGTCTTCCTGTGTAGCCCAGGTTAGTCTCCAACTTCTTGGCTCAAATGATCCTCCCACCTCGGCCTCCCAGTGTTCTGGGATTACAGGTGTGAGTCGGTTCACCAGGCTTCCTTTGCCTTTTATTACCGGGGCCTTTTCCCTTCTCACTCCGTAGACCGCTTTACACTGAGAGCTGCGCCATCATGGAGAGAAACTCAAGATGTGTCCCCAAATGGCAGCTCAGAAGATTGCGTCTCAGAGCAATGGCCCACTGCTTCATCAGGTCTCAAAGAACACCTGAGGCAGCTTCCCAGCTTTCAGGGCCTGCCTGGCTCCTTTGCGTGCTCCCTTCAGGCTCACGGACTCTTGGTTCCCAAGCTGTCCCTGCAGATAAGAGGGAAAGAAAGAGGGTGGCGGAGGGAGGTGGGTGGAGGGAGAGGGAGGCGTATGTTGAGTATGCTGTGGGGAGGCTGGGGGAAAGAGAAAAGTAGGTAGAGGGAGTAGAGACAGGTAGAGAGAAGAGATAGAGGTAGAGAGAGGTAAGGGAGGAAGGCCTGGGTTCAAATTCCAGCACTGCCACCTATGTGGCCATCGGACCTTCAACCTCCTTACCTGTCAGATGGAGGGGGTGACTTCAGAAGATTAAAAAGAAGGTAACTAGGCCAGGCACAGGGACTCAAGCCTGAAATCCCGGCACTTTGGGAGGCCAAGGCAAGATGATCACTTAAGCTTAGGAGTTTGAGATCAGCCCAGGAAACAGAGCAAGACCCTGTCTTAATACATATATCCCTAGTTCTTTACATGTACATGTAAAGTAGGTAACTAAATAATCACAGCAAATACCCACCGATACTCACTGCATGCCAGGCCCTGTTATAAGTGCTTTATGTATCATTATTTCATTCTCATAGCTACCTGGTAAGATTACTATCACTATCCCACCTTTAAAGAGGAGAAGATTAAGCACAGAGAGGTTGAAAGATGTGCCCAAGGTCACACACCTACATGTGGCAGACCCTGGATTCAAACCTAGGCAGCCTAGCTCCAGGACATTGTACTTCCTTCCCCCTACAGCATCCACTGACAACCTTCAATAAACACCAATTTCTTGCCCTCTGCCTTTTGAGATGATTTTCACCATAGACCTTTCGGTTGGTTTTCAATAAACTTCAATCCTCTGGGTGTTGCGCTATTCAGCTTTCTTCCATTAGTTGGAAATCATTCAATAAATATTCACTAAGCACCCCCTCTGTGCCAAGCACCATGCTAGTGATGGCTGTTCCTCCAAACCCTAGTTCTAGAGGCTGTGGCCAACATGACTATGAGGTGGCCACAGGCTCACTGCAGGCTCAGGAATGCCACAAGACATACGATACAGAAGTATAATATGATGGCACAGTGAGGAATGGTCCTATGACAGGAGGTAACAGTTGAATGCCCCTTCCTTGGACCTAGTAGGTTTCTTGCCTGTGAAGGTTGCACTGACTGTAAATTGGAGCACACCTCTGTGCACATGGTTGGTTCATGCTATGGAATCAATATTCCTCTCCCTTCCAAATGCATGTGTTAAACTTGAAATACCCAATAAGATGGTATTTGGAGGTAGGGCCTCTCAGAAGTAGTAAGGTCACAAAGGTGGAGTTCTCATGAATGAAAGACAAACAAGAGAGATGGTCTATCTCTCTCTCTACTAAGTGAGGACATAGCAAGAAGACAGCTGTCCACAAACACAGAAGAGAGCCCTCACCAGAAACCAACCCTGATGGTGCCCTGATCTCTGGCTTCCAGCCTCTAGAACTGGGAGAAAATAAAAAAAAATATATTTAAGCCACCCAGACAATGGTATTCTGTTTTAGCAGTATGGACTAAGACAGTCCACATAACCAGTGTGGGTTGAAAAAAATGACCCTAGGACAGTGTCTCTTACTGGAGGTGTAGCCAGCATCAAAAGCCAGGACATTTCTATGCTGTATGGATCCACCCACTGCAGGACCCTCTGCGTCTTGTCTCCCAGCCATCTCCCCTCCCCAAGACCAAGAGTGCCCCGGTTACCTTGTGATTACTAAAAATGTCGTTCCCAAATGTCCCACTCATAGGGACGGGACAATGCCAGTCTCCATGAAAAACCATTGTCTTAGAAGATGCAGCTACAAAGAGAGAGACCTTGATATTAAATGGATATAAATTAACAAGAATGCATAAATTCCATCAGGTTTAAAGGTGATTTAGAGTTGACCAGAAGATCACTACGAGAGCCTGGAAAAAGGCAAACCTCGATTAAGTGAGGTACCATCTGGTAGAGGGTGTAGATGTCAGTGGGCAGAGGAGAGAACAGCTGACTATCCTTTTTAAAACCACAGAAGCAATGGTAATCATTGATTAGCCAAAAAATAATGCTGCTGTGTTAGCATATATTCACATATGTGGTATATCACGAACTTGTTTTTCTTTTGCTTTATTGGTTTTTTGAGACAGGGTCTCACTCTGTCACCCATGCTGGAGTACAGTGGCATGATCTCAGCTCACTGCAACCTCTGCCTCCTGGGCTCAGGATATCTTCCCTCTTCGGCATCCCAAGTAGCTGAGAGTACAGTCACAAGCTACCGCGCCTGGCTAATTTTCTTTTGTGTGTGTGTGTGTGTATTTTTTGTAGAAACAGGGTTTCAACACATTGCCCAGGCCAGTCTCAAACTCCTGAGCTCAAGCGATCCGCCCACATCAGCCTCCCAAAGTGCTAGGATCACAGGCATGAGCCACCACACCCTGCCACATGAACTTGTAATGTTTAACTGAGTTAGGCCTTCTGAAGCAGAGGTTGGCAAACTATGGATGATGGGCCAAATGTGGCTCATGACTTGTTTTTATAAATAAAGTTTTATTGGAACACAGATGGTGCATTGATTTGTGTACTGCCTATGGCTACTTTCAAACAAACTTAGAGCTGAACAGTTGTGACATACACCATCCGAACTGCAAAGCTAGAAATACTATCTGGCATTTTATTTAAAAAGAAGTTTGTCAAGTCCTGTTCTAGAATAACACATTAGCCTAACAGTTTCTATTTTAAACGTATAGATGGTAATCATTACAGAATGGCGACTTTAAGTTGAAATACTACATTTATAAAAGTGTCAGAACATTAAGAAGACTTAAGGTTTGTTTGTTTTTAGAGACAGGGTCTCACCATGGTGCCCAGCTGGAGTGCAGTAGCTAGTCACAGGTATAGACATAGCTCATATCAGCCTTGATCTCCAGGCCTCAAGCAACCCTCCTGCCTCAGTCTCCTTAGTAGATGCGACTACAGGTGCGTTCCACTGCACCTGGCTTAAGACTTAAGGTTCACCATATGGATATAACAAAATTACATTCTTGGGAAGTCTGTCAGGAAAACTAGCTCAATAAGAAAGCAAAATATTAGTATTAGAAACGTAGCTTAATATTTTTAAGGTCTGTACTTAAATTCAAAAGTGAGATGAAACATTATTCTAGATCTCCTCAAAACGACTGCTAAAATTTGTCTGGCTTGTAAATAGAATAATAAGAACTGCAAGTTGGAATTGAAAGCTTAAAGAGGAGCGAGGATTTAAAATCTGTAATGTGAATGAAATGAATTTTAATTTTCAAAACGTAGCGAAACCTCTGTGCTCACAAAGGCTGGAAGAGATCCTAAACTTCCCATTAACAATCTGTATCACTCATCTCCGTTTGTCTGCATCTCAGGGGGTCAGTGGTAAACCTAATTGAAAGTACTCAAGAACCTCATCTGAGTCTTCACTGTTACCAGTGCCTGAATCTAGACTCCACCTGTGTTGTTTGACCCAGTTCAGAATGTGACTCCCTTTGACAAAGGGCACCATCCTAGGGCAAATAATTTCATAGAAGAGAAACCTCAAAGAAAGATGCCAATGAGAGAGTTAAAAATCTATACATGATGACAACAATATCACTTTATGTCATTTTATGTAGCATTTATAATTTATAAGCCCTTTGAAACACATAGTATATCTTGATCTAGTAAACCAGTATAGCAACTCAGTTGTTAACATGAGTTTTGAAACGAGATAAACCTGGAGTGATTCTTGCTTATTGGTAGCAAGGCCTTAAGCACATTACTAAACCTCTCAGTTTCCTCAACCCTAAGCCAGGGGTAATTACCCCTCCTTCATGGGGTATTGTCAGGACCGAAACAGATACAGATTCTCCGCAACTTAGGATGGGATTAAACCCTATACTGGGTTGAAAGTACCGTAAGTTGAAAATGCATTTAACGCACCTAACCTACTCAACATTATAGCTTAGCCTAGCCTACCTTAAATGTGTTCAGAACACTTAAATTAGCCTTTCCCTGATCATGAGTGATGTTGAGCATTTTTTCATGTTTGTTGGTCATTTGTGTGTCTTCTTTTGAGAATTGTCTGTTCATGTCCTTAGCCCACTTTTTGATGGGACTGTTCGCTTTTTTTTCTTGCTAATTTGAGTTCCTTGTAGATTCTGGATATTAATCCTTGTATAGATGTAATAGATTGTGTAGATTTTCTCCCACTCTGTGGGTTGTCTGTTTACTCTGCTGACTGTTCCTTTTGCTGTGCAAAAACTGATTCGTTTAATTAAGTCCTACCTATTTATCTTTGTTTCTGTTGCATGTGCGATACCGCCTTACTCCTGCAAGAATGGCCACTATCAAAAAATCAATAAATAATAGATACTGGCGTGAATGCGGTGAAAAGGGAACACTTCTCCACTGCTGGTGGGAATGTAATCTAGTACAACCACTAAGGAAAACAGTGTGGAGAGTCTTTGAAGAACTAAAAGTAGAACTACCATTTGATCCAGCAATCCCACTACTGGGTATCTACCCAGAGGAAAAGAAGTCCTTACATGAAGAAGATACTTGCATATGCATGTTTATAGCAGCACAATTCATAATTGCAAAAATGTGGAACTAGCCCAAATGGCCATCTATCAACAAGTGGATAAAGAAACGGTGGTATAAATACACAATGGAATACTACTCAGCCGTAAAAAGGAATGAATTAATGGCATTTTCAGCAACCTGGATGGGATTGGAGACCATTATTCTAAGTGAAGTAACTCAGGAATCGAAAACCAAGCACTATATGTTCTCACTTATAAGTGGGAGCTAAGCTATGAGGATGTAAAGGCATAAGAATGATACAGTGGACTTTGGGGACTGGGAGGGAAAGAGTGGGAAAAAGGTGAAAGATAAAAGACTACAAACTGGATTCAGTGTTTACTGCTCGGGTGATGGGTGCACCAAAATCTCACAAATCACCGGAAAAGAACTTACTCATGTAACCAAATACTACCTGTTCTCCCGAAAGCAGGTGGAAATTTAAAAATAAATAAATAAATAAATAAATAAATAAATAAATAAATAAAAGAATACTTACATTAGCCTACAGTTGGGCAAGGTCATCAGGCAACACTGTGCACAGTAGAATATCGATTCTTTGCCCTTGTGATCACTGGGAGCTGCAGCTTGCTGCTGTGGCCTAGCATTGTGAGAGAGTATCCTACCACATATTATTAGCCCAGGGGGAAAAAAAATCAAAACCCAAAATTTAAACTTCAGTTTCTACTGAATATGTATGGTTTTCCCAGCACTCCAAAGTTGAAAAATTCTAAGTCAAACCATTTTAAGTCAGGGACTGTCTAGAGAGTCTGAAGCCACTTAGGACCCTGCCTGGTACTGAGGTGCAGCATGAATCTCACCTGCTATCATTATAACCAGTATCAGTTCTAGAAAATCCTGTGATGTCAGAAAGACAGGAAACAGGTACCAGTATCACTCTTTGTTAAGAAAGTTGCCAGGAATAGAGAGTTAAAAAGACTTGCCCAGAGGAATGTAGCCCCTAGGTAGGCAGGGCGACCGTATTTCTGATTCCCACCCCTAGTGGTTTCTCTCCTACGTTCCCTGCCTCTCCTGCTGCATCTCAAACTTGACCGTGTATCAGAATCACCCAGAGAGCTTAACACAAACTGCAGACCACAGGCTCCCTCTTCCTCTCCCTCCCCACCACAAACTGTGATTCAGGAGGTCTGGGGCAGGGCCCAACATCTGTAGCTCTAACAACTTTCCAGGTGATGTTGATGCTGCCGGTCCAGGGACCCCACTTTCAGAACCCCTGCTCTAACTCAGTGCAGCCCCTTTAAGGAATGACATCCGTCCTTCCACAGCGTACCTGATGCACACCCATGCGACATTAAAATGTCTGGCACCTGGTCAATGCCCAATAGATGTTTGTATTGGTTTTCATTTTTGTCACAGGTTTCCTGCGTCCGGCTCTTGGTTCTCTTGGCTGACAACTTGATCCCCCATTCCTTTGATCCATTCCTGCATTGCCCCTCTGATTTGGAATACACAGTTTTCTTTCCAGCTGTGACCTTGGCTGCTTTCCACAAAGACTCCGACTTGCCAGCATGGCTCTGCTCTCTCTGATCCAGCCCACTGAACTCTCCTTGGCAGACCATAGCCTCACAGGTGGGATCTGCATGTTACTATCTGATGAAGTCAGCTAACCGTCCCCCCACGACCTACCTCTATCATGAAAGACAAGCTTCTCTGCTCCAAAAGAAGGGCATCGATGTGCCCCTGAATCATAGAAAAGAGACACAGCAGATAGGGCAAGAGGAGCAAAACCTCATTCATTGTTTCCTGCTTAGAAAACGAGGAAGGGACATAAGGGAGGATTAAAAAGGAGTGGGAGAAAAAATGAGGGGAAGCTGCTTTGCTCCCCAGAACCTAAAATATGTGATTGCCTGTGGATGTAAATACAATAATAATAATAGAATAATGACAAAATGGAACTAATACTAGCAGGGTTTTCATACCTGAACAGTACTTTGACAACAAATGTTCATATTTCATTTGAAATTTATGAAACCTTTGTGCTTGTAATCCCACGAGCAGTAACATGGTAAATGAAAGTAGCAGGCAGTCTAGATTAATAATATTTTGCTTCATATTGGAAGAGCATTTGAAAGAAGCGGCTTGCTTTATCTATTCCCCATGTTTACGATCCTGGTATTGGAACAGACTGGGGCTTCTAAGACTGGCTGGGAAATATTCATAGATGTGTTATTAATTTATGGAAAACTGAAGGACCTACCTCAAGGTTTAAGTAGGCCATTTAGAAAGTGCAGGAAGTAGGTGTAAAGATACATAGCAGAATGCAGTGGAAAAAAAAAAAAGAGTAGTAGGGTGATTCAGGGCTTAAATCAAGAGCAGGAAGAGTAACTTCAAAAAGCTGTAATAGTTGATATTCTAATAAAGCGTTCTGATGAGAAAAAGCAATCTGTTCACATATGAATTCTGCCATATGCTTCTGTCTTTTCATGGTCTAGAAGGCCATGTCAGTAATTTCCAGTATTTACATGGGCATGCAGAATGCCTTTGCTGGTTAATGTGAATAAATGGGCTGGATTTACTGTGTTTCTACTGTTCAATACACACACCATGCAGGCTGCTACCAGAGGCAAAGTGGAATTTATAGGTTTGCACTGAATTTCAAATGGATACTGGAGCAAAGCAATGGAAAGCAAGACTGACGTGGTGTCTGATGCTTCTCAGTGGAGGCTGCTTCTGCCTTGACAATGGGAAGGGCATTGTTTCAGGAAAGGGAGGAAAAGTCCAGCTAAGAGTGTGGTCCTTTTAGTTCAGTATTTGCAGAAGCAGTAAAGACCATGGTCTCAGCTTGTGGACAGAATCACCCTTCCCACAGGTCTCTGGGGGAACCCCTTTGACACCACCCCTAACCTCTGACTGTACCATTTTCAAATCCATTTTATTTTATTTTATTTTATTTTTATTTATTTTGAGACAGAGTCTCTCTCTGCTGCCCAGGCTGGAGTGCAGTAGCACGATCTCAGCTCATCGCAACCTCTGCCTCCTGGGTTCAAGCGATTCTCCTGCCTCAGCCTACAGAGTAGCTGGGATTATAAGCACACACCACCACGCCTAGGTAATGTTTATATTTTTAGTAGAGACAGGGTGTCACCATGTTGGCCAGGCTGGTCTTGAACATCTGACCTCAAGCGATCCACCTGCATCGACCTCCTAAAGTGCTGGGATAACAGGCGTGAGCCACCACGCCCAGACTTCTAAATCCTTTTTACATCTTGATTTTTTTTTTTTTTTTTTTAATGTTGATGAGTCTGGTCAACTCTGAGAATCTTACAACCACTACTTTAGTGTGAAAAGAGATGGTTTTCACAGCTTAAATAATAATTTACAAGGATGAAGAATGAAATCACATCTTCCCCTAGATCAACAATTCTCAGCCTTGGTGCTGCTCATATTTAGAGCTGCAGAGTTCTCTGTGGTAAAGGCCACCCTGTGCAATGGAGGGCAATGAGTAGCACCCCTGCCCTCCATCCACTTGATGCCAATAGCTATGTCACCACACCACAACCAACAAGGTCTCCAGACATTGCCAGATGTCCCCTGACAAGTGACACTGTCTCCACTGCCCTAGAGGAGGGCCCCACACCTGAAACACTACTCTACGATTATTTGCTTCCATGCACATTTTAAACAAACATAATTATTTCTGTTATGTTTGTATGATCACAGTTAGGGATTATTTGGAAATAAATAGAAGGTGGAAAATTGGGACTAAATAGGCATATAGGGTGGCTGACAGAGCAGGCAGCATATTTTTGCAATGGAACTTGGAAGTAATAAAGGAAACAGAGAGAAAATTAACTGGAACACAGAGGAATTCCTCTGAGATATGCAGAGGGTCCTGTGGATAGCGGTGGGGATGGGAAGCATACTCTTTGTAGGCTGGATCTCCAGAACCATAGTAAAAACCATGAGATAGAGATAAACAATGCCCAGCCACAAGTACAGAAAGGCAGTCAGTATCTGAGTTGAACAAGAGATGGGCAAATAATTGCTTTTTAAATATACGTTGTCTGCAACAAAGCAACATACATTTACAAGCATCTTGCTGAACCTTCCAAGGAGACAGATCTAAAAGGTTGCTGGCAAGCTCTGGATCGCAAATAAAAATGAATAATATGATGTCCATATGGTTGGGCTTTCAAACTCTTTCGTGGACACAACCTCCATAGCATAAGGCATCCCCAGGGACAGAAGGGTGTTTAATGACTCCAGTTTTAGCTTTAAAACACCATGCAAAGGATATCTTCTATTACACAATATTCATGTTTGTTTTTACTATAAACAACATGATCTATTCAGCAAAAACAATTGTCTCTTTAAGAAAATATGCCTTGGTTTCCTATGACTTCAAATGAACTCTGCTATCAGTACCCCAACAGGGAAACCTGGGGCCACTCATACCCCAGTTTAAGAAGCATGAAATTAAGAGGGTCTTCTTGTTTCACAGGGATCATAAACAACATATTTATGGGACTCCACTGGTGACCCTAGTCCTTCAACTCATTGCTTCCATAATTGTTAAGTTTTATAAACATGGGAGTGAGAGATTCAGGCATATGGCCCTTACAGTCAGAGAGGAAGAGCTATAAATCTACAGGTGTTACCCATAAGAGCTCCTCGGACATCTTAGAACCCAAAGGCAGGCACTCTTAATGAACAGATGTCAGCCAGGTGTGAGCCACTTTGAAGTGGGCATTGCTCTTCTGTAATTCCTTGTAAAGGGGAGGGGTTGATGCAAACAAATCTCCTTAAAGGCAATGGACACTTAGGTGAGGACTGAAGCTTTGGGAACTGGTAAGGAAGCTATGGTTTTGGTTTCTTTAAGACCTTTCAGAAAATCTTTCAAATATTCAAAAGGAATTGGAAAATGAAAGTTGTTGCTTCTCTTCCCTTTACTATTAGATGGAGAGAAATGGACCATATATTAACAAAACCTTAGGAGTTAGACAGTCCTGGGTTGAAGTACAACCACACTCTCTTCCTAGCACATGGCTTTCTTCACTGTATTAGTCAGTTTTCACACCGCTGATAAAGACATACCTGAGACTGGGAAGAAAAAGAGGTTTAACTGGACTTACAGTTCCACACGGCTGGGGAGGCCTCAGAAACATGGTGGCAGGCAAAAGGCACTTCTTACATGACGGTGGCAAGAGAAAATAAGGAAGAAGCAAAAGCACAAACTCCTGTTACACCCATCAGATCTCATGAGACTTATTCACTATCATGAGAAGAGCATGGCAAAGGCTGGGCCCCATGGTTCAATTGCCTCCCCCTGGGTGCCTCCCACAACATGTGGGAATTCTGGGAGATACAATTCAATTTGAGATTTGGGTAGGGACACAGCCAAGCCATATCACTCACCTATAAACTGGGAGCTAATAGTAACTCTTTCCCACAGGGATACTGAAAGGGTAGAGGGAGACAATGCTTTTCTAATTTTTTCCTTTTGGAGACAGGGTCTTGCCCTGTTGCCCAGACTGGAGTACAGTGGCAGCAACACGGTTCACTGCACCCTCAACCTCCTAGGCTCAAGCAATTTCCCTGCCTCAGACTCCCAACTGGCTGGGACTTCAGTTGCACACCACTACACCCAGAAAATTTTTAAATTTTTTTGTAGAGACGGGATCTCACTTTGTTGCCCAGACTGGTCTCGAACTCCTAGGCTCAAACCATCCTCCCACTTCAGCCTACTTCGGCCTCTCAAAGTGTGGAGATCACTGGTGTGAACCACCATGCCCAGCCAGATGATGTTTTCTAAAGCACCTTGTAGACTGACTTAGGAGTTTTCCTTTCTGTCACCTTTGTCATAAGATAAAACTACGATGAAAATGAAATAATTGTATACCTTTTGCAAGGTAAGAATTCAACAAAGTCAGACAGATGGAAGTTAGAATCAGAAGTGACCTCCTTCTACCAGGCAGTCTGAAACATGCAATCACAAACAAGGGCAGCACAGCTAAAATTCTAGGCCCTGGGCGTACATCTATTCTCCTATTGCACAAACACCGGGGGAAATACTGTGCTTTTGCTTTTATGAACTTCTAAAGCAATAATGACTTGTATTCAAAGCACTCTTACTTTCAAAAAAAAGTCATTAATACATTTTATGAAGTCAGAACCCATTAGTGAAGATGTATCGAGTACGTCTGCTTAGTGGAGATTATCAAAGGGGGTCTAGAATGGCATTGGACATATAGATTGCGGCCTGGTTTCACAAATGGATAAAGACTACAGAAACCTGAACAGAAAGGCTTCAGCCACCTGCAATATTTGAAAACCCCCAGGTATTGATGCGGCACTAAGAGACAACATCAAGCCATCCTGGGTAGGCTGCTGGAGCTCTTGAAACATATGCATATGCAATTCATTTTACTGTATGGTTTATACAGAATCACTGTCAGTGCTTAAATAATTCAGGGACTTAATCGTAGTAGTTTATTCATACATGCTTCCAGGATGTGTCTAGGAAGTGCCCAGATGGAGGGACAAGACAAAGAACCAGGTTGGGAGTATCCTTTTGAGTTTGCAACTATGAATATATTCATGTATGTGCCCTACTTCCACCAAATGCTTTCACATCTTCATTCAACAAACATTTCTTCTTTTTTTTTAAATTTTCAGAAAGGGTCTCATTCTGTCGCCCAGGCTGGAGTACAGTGGCACGATCATGGCTCACTGCCACCTTGACCTCCGGGGCTCGAGCAATCCTCCCATCTCAGCTTCCCAAGTAGCTAGGACTACAGGTGAATGCCCCCATACCCAGCTAAGTTTGTTCATTTTTTGTAGAGACGGGGTCTCACTCTGTTGCCCAGGCTGGTCTTGAACAATTCAGCTCAAGCAATGCTTGCAACTCAGCCTTCCAGAGTGCTGGAGTTACAGGTGTGAGCCACCACACCTGGCTAACAAACATTATTTATGTGTTCACCATGTGCACTATATCTGGCCCTAGACAACACATGGTCCTGACCCTCAAAAAGTTGGCAGTGTGGAGGGTGGGTTGTTAAAAAGTTATCCTGGCTGGGCTCAGTGGCTCACACCTGTAATCCCAACACTTTGGGAGCCCAAAATGGATGGATCATTTGAGGTCAGGAGATCGAGACCAGCCTGGCCA
Organism: Macaca thibetana thibetana; assembly: GCF_024542745.1. NCBI lineage: Eukaryota > Metazoa > Chordata > Mammalia > Primates > Cercopithecidae > Macaca > Macaca thibetana. The sequence goes on along the minus strand of NC_065597.1, from coordinate 21,739,482 downwards.
ACATGGTGAAACCCCATCTCTACTGAAAATACAAAAATTGGCTGGGCATAGTGGCGTGCACCTGTAATCCCAGCTACTCAGGAGGCTGAGATAGGAGAATCATTTGAGCCTGGGAGGCAGAGGTTGCAGTGAGCCAAGACTGCATCACTGCACTCTAGCCTGGGCAACAGAGTGAGACCCTGTCTCCAAAAAAAAAAATGTTATCCTGACATTTGTTAAAATGGTAAGGAAGACTTTACGCAGGATTATTTCAACAGGGGTCAAGACTACTGCAATATGGGAGAGACATAGGACTCAACTCCAAATATAATAAAGACAGCTGGGGCGTTACAGCCAAGGAACAGAGTGGCAGGGGGGTGGGAGGGTCAATGGATGAAAAATTACTACAAGGAACCACAAGGGTAGGAGTATTCCAACCTTATCAACTTAGCAGGATTCTTGCTGAAGGCAGGCAAAGGTGATCAGACACGAAGGGTGAAGGGATTCTCTCTAAACTGACTTAGAATGACTCTTGCAAAGACTGGACTATGAAGATCCAGCAAGGATAGAGGAGCAAGGCCAAGGCCTAGTTGAGAAGTGGGCTCTGAGGAGTCGAGCTAAAGTTTGGTCAAGGAGTCTGCCAGAGGGAAAGGGGCAGACAGAAGTTGCCCCAGAACATTATGGGACTCAGTCAGAGTTTCTTAAAAAGATATGATGTCTGAGGTGTTCAGGGAGGATGGGCAGGAGTAAGCAAAGAGAAAAATACAAAGCATACAGACAGCATGTGTGTGCAAAGCAGAGTTTGGCAACCTTCCAATGGCGATGTGTAGCTTGAACAGCGTTTCTCAAGAAGGTCACTACTGCCTTTTTGGGTTGAATGATTCTTTGTTGGTGGGGCGGAGGTAGAGGGTGGGACTCCTGTGTGTTGTGGGATGTTCTGCAGCATCCCTGACTGCATTAGTCTGTTCTCATGCTGCTAATAAAGACATATGCGAGCCTCGGTAATTCATAAAGCAAAGAGATTTAACTGACTCACAATTTAGCATGGTTGCAGAGGTCTCAGGAAACTTACACTCATGGCGGAAGCGGAAGCAAACATGTCCTTCTTCAAATGGCAGCAGGAAGGAGAGGTGCCGAGCAAAGGGGGAAAAGCCCCTTATAAAACCATCAAATCTCGTGAGAACTCACTCCCTATCATGAAAACAACATGGGGGTAACGGCACACATGATTCAATCACCTCCCACTGGGTTCCTCCCATGACATGTGGGGATTATGGGAACTACAATTCAAGATAAGATTTGGGTGCGGACACAGCCAAACCATATCACTAACCTCTACCCACCAGATGCCAGGAGCACCCTCCCTCAATCCCCTGCGCCTTCCCTAAGTTCTGACAATGAAAAATGCCTCCAGATATTACTAAATATCCCTTGGGGGAAAAGCTGCCCCTGGTAGAGAAGCAGTGGCTGGAAGGATAGATGCAAAACTCCAGCAGGACGGGGAGCACAGTTGCCTCCGCTGAGGAGGGCACCTGTGCTGGGGTGTTAAGTTGATATAATGAAGGTAAAAGCCTCTATTCTCTAAATATGGTGGGTTAATATGCAATAGAGAGAGGAAAAATAGAAAGAAGTGAATGGGAGTTAGTGCATCAGGACAGAAAAAGTAGGATTTGTCAGGATCTTTTTTTTTTTTTTTTAAAGTAACTGATTTGACTCATCATGAATGATCTCTGAATTTTCTCTCAGAAAATTTTCCTATTTCTGATGAAGAACTAAGGATAAAGATGACGCAACAAGAAATAAAACCAAGCTTTCTATGACTTAAATAAATCACCATGTTTCAAAACATTTGCACATCTTGTCACTTTTATCTACACGGTGGCGCCTCACATTTTTTTTTTTTCTAGCTTATGTTTGAAATGCATTTCTATTGCAGAAAACTTTAAGATATAAAGAAAAAATAACCATTCGTGGTCTGTGAATTTGAACTATGGCTCTGTGACATTCTACAAAGATTTCAAAAATTATTTACTACTTTAAAGAACTCCTGTTTCAGCAACAATTAGCAGCAAACCAAGTAGCATTTCATTTGTACCATAGTAGATCCGACCTCACTTGCATTTTCTCTTTCATTTCTAGCACAATTAGCAAAAGAAAGGGAGTGGGCCATTTAACATGCCTTTCTAGCTAATTTTTAATATGTTCTAATGCATGAATTTAAAAATGCCTACTTGAGGGCTTCAGGGATTACTAAATAATAAACCCTAAAGGTTCCAAAATCCGGTTAATAGTCAGACCTGGAGAATATGAAATATAGTGTTAATTTAGAATAACATAATGCCTAAAAATGAAGCAAGTTAGATCTAATTGAGCTATGAACTGCTTGCCTTGTATTGTGTAATAGAGGCTGTGCTAACCAAGGGTTGCTGAGCTATAGATAACCATTACTCTTAGAAAATATGTTTATTGGGGTCTCTCTCTCTTCATTACCCAACCTCATAAAGTATATGTCTGCGTATTCCGATAAAACATAAAACGGCAAGGCAGAGTCACAATTAGGACGCCCTAAGAAGCTGCATCATAAAATGGTGTCTGTCTCCAAATGATTGTTCACTTAACCGTGATAAATATTTATCAGCATGCAATAGAACAAATCCTTCAACAATCTCAGGCCACACTGAAAATGAAGGACTTTCGCATTTTCGATTCTCCTCCTTCGATAAATACAATCCTTTAATCTACAATGTCATTTGATGAGATTTTGATTTTAAATTATAATTACGACACAGAAACGTTAAGAACCTACTGGGTTATTTCCGATATCTACTTAAAGCAACTTGGATTTAATGTTATATCATGAACAGAGACAAGAGAACTGTGTGAACAGTGTAAAAATGAAACTGCTAATTTGGGTGGTTATTCAATGTATAACCTTTTATGTCATCAGTACCCTCATTGGAAAAAAAATGCATTTTAAATGATAAAATAAAGATGAAAATAAACTCCTTAATGATCCCTACTCTCTTGTTGGCCATGATGTGCCAACTGGGAAAACATAAGGAAAACTGAGATATAGATCCTCATGTTCCACTTAACTTGCATGGCGCAGGCCTTCGCTGCTTGGATATGGAAACTGTTTATTACCATGTGGCTTCATGCGCAGTCAACAGAAAAATGCCTTATGAAAAGCACCCTGCCTTCCTGGGTGAGTTTCAGAAATGAAGCCTGTCTCCTGGCCAGAGATAACAGTTTCTGCAAGTCAACTCTGTCTCTGTTAGACAGATAGCTAGAGAAGGCATATGGAGCGCAGGGTGGGGTTGCTTATAAACATAAATGCCTTCTGAGCCTTTCCTAAAACAACTGGAATCCTGGAAAAATGTCCTTATCATTGGTTCTCAAACTAGAGGACTTCCCAAAACACAAAGAGTTGGGCCCACTCCCCTTTAGTGTTTCTTATTCAGGATATCTGGGGTGAAACCAGAGAATAACTTATTTCTAACAGATTTCTGAGTGATGCTGTTATTGCTGGCCTGGGAGCCACACTTTGAGAACCAGATTCCTATAGCAAAAGAAGGATCCAGAACGAAAAAACTTCCAGTGAACATCTGGTCCTGACTGTATGAATGTCCTTCCCTAATCTACAGATCCCAAATCAACTTGCACTTTCTTTTCTTTTCCTTTTATCTCGTTCTCTTTATTTCTTCCTTTCTTACCCCATCTTTCCTCTCCCCCTTTTCTTTTATTTCCATTTCAAATTCCCTATTTCTATTTCTTCTATTCTCTTCCCATTCCCCGTGGGTCCATGTCCCTCCTCCCTCCCTACCCAACTCTCTCTCTCTCTCTCTCTCTCTCTCTCTCTCTCTCTCTCTCTCTTCCTTTCTTGGCCCTGCCCTCAGATCTTTCCCTCAACATTAATCAGCCTGCCACCAGGCTCTCAACAGTGACCAAGATTACACATACACGCCGCATGGGAGAAACACACAAGCCAAGATCTTACTTCTTGGCAAGCAGAATGAGGGGCAATTGTCGGAATGATTTCAAAGAGGGAGGATAGGAGTTCTCTGCTAAGCATTCAATATAGCAGAAGCTTCTCTGCCTTTGCATTTAGCACCACATAAACAAAACATACATGGCGGTGTGAAATATACACAGAATAGTTATATACATACTGCTAGCAGATTGACTAGATTTTCAACATTAATTTTCATTTTGGGGGCTATTCTTGCATTTTAGGATACATAGTCCCTAGGTCTAGTTTTAACATGCACTTAACTCCCATGTTAGATGAAGATTTATAACAAAAGCGACTATTATGAGAACATTCCTAGATGAGGATCTACCATAGACAGACTTAGCTCTTTATGGCCTTATTGTGTCAGACTCTGAATATTAGACACATACCAAAAAAAAAAAAAAAAATCACAGAGTGAAAGTTATTAGGCTGCAGAATAGCTTCCCAAGGGATGTCCCCAGACCTCATCACTTGAGTCATTAGAAACAAGACCAAACCAAACACTCGACTCTGCCATTAGGGAACACTCCTGCCCTGGCTGAGGGTGGACAAGATGACCTCACAGATCTCTCCCAGTCCTCCCAGGGTCATAAAAACAGAATGGAAACTCTGACTAGACATCACGCTGCAGGGAGAAGTGGAGATACTAGCAGACTGAACAGCAATATCTCAGGGGGTGGACCATGTTACAGTGAACAGTAAAGAGAAAAAAAAAAAAAAAAAACCCTAAGGATTGTGGCCAAAGGACACCCCAGAATAAAAATCACATTGAGAACACTCCCTAGTGAGGCCCACGATGCAATGTTGCAGACAGGGCTGTAAAACAGTATGTGTTCCCTAGTTTCTGATACGTACTATGAGCGCTCCTATGCTCTGACTATAAGAGGAGTGAATTACAAGTACATTTCCTGGCTCCCTCTTTTCTGAAGCTGTAACTGCCTCACTAAAACATATGAGAACAAAGAGAAGCTCAGTTAGGTGACAACGATGGTGCCTCCACAGTTCAGTATGATGCGGCCCATTATAATTATAGTTCAAAGCAGCTGAACTATATGAAACCGAGATTAACCTGGAAGAAGATAACTGGCCCCCCAACCCCATCCATGAGGGCAGAGCCCTTTCTCAGCTGTTAGCAGGGAGGGAGGAGGGTTCTGTGAGGCCCCACATGGCTTCTTCACCTCAGGGATGTTGCAGCTGTGATGCACAGCCTGAGCCAGCGGGCATGCTTGCATCATATCCAGGTCCCGTAATAAATCTGAGGGAACTGCAAATGGGTGGGGTGGACAGGAATTCTGGACCTGATCTGACTCAACACGCCACAGCTGTCATTCCAACTCAATTGGCCCTAAACTGCAAAACCAGTCATCCCTACCCACCCGCACCCCCTGCTAAGGAAAACCCTTATAGTTCACGGGCCCTCCTACTTAGGTGGGTTTTGTATTACCTGTCACCGCTCCCCTTCCCCGCTCTAAGTACACCTGGACAGACCGCAGGTCCAACCATACGTGAGTCAAGGGCAAATTTGTCGAGAAGTTATGCTCTGCAATGTACCAATGGCAAAGATGACTCATACCAGCGGATTTCTGCACTAAGGAATTGGGAAACCAACTCTGAGCCTGTCGCAGCAGGGACAGCTGATGAAAAGATGCCATGAGGTTGAGTTGAGTTGCACGGTCATGAGCAAAAAAGAAGCATGCGTGAGCCAAACTTTTGAGGGAGGAGAATGAATAAATCTAGCAGCAGTGGAAGAAACTAGTCAGAAAAAGAGAATGCCACAGTTGTGCAGGAGGGGATCACAAGAGACAGTTACCCAAAACTGCCTCCTTTCCTCAGCTTGCCAACATTATTTCTTACAGAAAACCTTTTTCTTAGAAGAGGCGGCACAAGTAAAACTCTGTTCCTTGTGACCAAAGAAGCTGAATTAAATACTCAGAAAATCTAAATTATACATCATGATGAGCTCTTCCTGCCCCAAACCACGACTGTTGGATATTTAACATGAGAACGCCCACAAGTCCCTGAAGACCACGGCTTATCAATGATACTGAAAACAAGAGGTGAGGCGCGGCAGCTCATGCCTGTAATCCCAGCACTTTGGGAAGCCGAGGCAGGAGGATCACTTGAACCCAGGAGTTCAAAACCAGACTGGGCAACAAAGTGAGATCTTGTCTCCACTTTTCATTTAACTTTTTTATTATTTTTATTATTATTATTTTTGAGACAGAGTCTCCCTCTGTCACCCAGGCTGGAGTGCAGTGGCACGACCTCGGCTCACTGCAACCTCTACCTCCCCAGTTCAAGTGATTCTCATGCCTCAGTCTCCAGAGTAGCTGGGATTACAGGTGCATACCACCACGCCTAATTTTTTTATGTTTTTAGTAAGCACGGTTTCGCCATGTTGCCCAGGCTGGTCTCCAACTCCTGAGCTCAGGCAATCCGCCTGCACTCCTGAGCTCAGTCAATCCACCCGCCTCCGCCTCCCAAAGTGTTAAGATTACAAGTGTAAGCCACTGCGCCTGCCTCCTTTCTCTATTTTTTAAAAATAAAAATAAATTTTAGGCCGGGTGCGGTGGCTCAAGTCTGTAATCCCAGCACTTTGGGAGGCCAAGACGGGCGGATCACGAGGTCAGGAGATCGAGACCATCCTGGCTAACACGGTGAAACCCCGTCTCTACTAAAAAATACAAAAAACTAGCCGGATGTGGTGGCGGGTGCCTGTAGTCCCAGCTACTCGGGAGGCTGAGGCAGGAGAATGGCGTAAACCGGGAAGGCGGAGCTTGCAGTGAGCTGAGATCCGGCCACTGCACTTCAGCCTGGGCAACAGAGCGAGATTCCTTCTCAAAATAAATAAATAAATAAATAAATGAATAAATTTTAAAAAGTGCTTTTAAAGACCAAGTAACACTCTGTGTTTTCCTTACCTGCTCTTTTGGAAACTGGAAATCGAATTTAGGAATATTTCTGGCATAGAACAAAACATGTCATCTGGAGTCAGATCCTAAGTTTTAAATGATGATCCTTCCTACCCCACCAAGGGTATCTGTTACAGCAGCCTACAGACTCATTTATTGAAATTTCTCATCTTAAAACAGAAGTGCTATCCTCACAGAATCATTCATTCACTCAGGGAAATCATTCACTTGGAGTTTATGATGTTTAGTCACGAAAGCATGTCTTTGCAAAACACCTACTGTGCATTATCCAAAGCTGCTAAGTACAACTGTTCTCTTTGCAGTGGGCATTAAGGCATTATCCTTTGTCCCATGCTCTGGACAAATGAATGGTGCAAGAAGTATTGGCTCCAAACTACCCTGAAGGGGAGAAATACCTTTCTTTAAAATTTTATTTCCATTTTTAATCTTTTAATAGGGATGGGATCTTGCTATATTGTCCAGGCCAATCTCAAACTCCTCAGGCAATCCTCATGCCTCAGCCTCACAAACTGCTGGGATTACAGGGGGGAACCACCACATGTGGCCTTTTTGTTTCTTCAGAGACAGGGTCTCACTGTATCACCTGGGCTGGAGTACAATGGCATGATCATAACTTACTGCAGCCTCCAACTCCTGGGCTCATGGGATCTGCCTACCTCAGCCTTCTGTGTAGCTGGGATTACAGGCAAATGCCACCACACCTGGCTAAAGGAAAAATACTTTATTAAAGAGTGGTGCCAACTACACGCATGCAGAAACATTCATCCTCACTGGTTTAAAACAACTGAGCTGAAAGGTGTGAGCCACCTTTAAGTGGCTCTATTTAAACGATTAAACTTAGTAGTTAAACAACTACTAAGTTTAATCGTTTAAATAGAGGATTGTTATTTCATGATAGAAGAGTGGCACAGTGAGTTAGGCCCAATTTTCAAATATCAAGCAATTCTAGCAGATCCTGATTTGTAGGTGTAAAAAATAATAATTAGCAAAAATAAAATAATAGTAACAGCAGAGACCATTCGCTGAGTGTCTACAATGTCACTGGCTGCGGACTTTACATATATTCATTTTATTTACATATATACATATATACATATATTCATTTTCTCAATTGTGACAGTCATTTGAGGCATGGAGAACAACTCTTTCTAAATGAAAAGGCTTTTAAAAATCACTGCTCCAAATGTGGTCTGAGAGCTGTAAGCATCAGGGACATCTGGGTGCTTGCTAGAAAAGCAGACTCCTGGGCCGCAACCCAAAACTAGAAAATGAGGGGCTCTGGGGGTGGGGCACGAGACTTGCGTTTGAACCAGCTCTCCAGGGGAGCCTCACACCAAAGTTGAAGAAAAGAAGCCCTGACTTAAAGAGTAACTTTCCAAGGCCAAATAGGTAGTAAGCCACAGAGTCACTGCGCACGCGTTTGTGCTGAGTATTGGAAACTGTCCCATCCACTTCAGGTAATTAACGAGGAGCCGGGCTGGGGCTAATTACGTTAACACCTGTAATTCAGGAGTCCCTGAGATCAGGAGCGGGAACCCTCAAACCTCAGTCTGTCCCTAGAGACTCTAAAGGGCAGAGTCCTGTACTGGCTCTTTGCTTCTTCCTCCCCTGCCTCTTCTTTTTTTGTATATGGAGGAAATCTTGGGCGGCACCAGCCCCGTTTTTTGAAGTTATAATTAAAAGGGCTCTGATTCAAGTATCTAGGATGTTTCCTTTATTGTTTTATAGATGAATGTGAAAAAACTGAGTTTTGTTTCGCTTTTTTGAGACAGGGTCTCTCTCTGTCGCCCAGACTGACGAGTAGTGGCGAGATCATAGCTCACTGCAGCCTCAACCTCTGGGCTCAAGCCATCCTCCCACCTCAGCCTCCCCATTCTGGGACCACAGGCACACGCCACCATGTCCAGCTCATTTATTTATTTATTTATTTTTGAGACAGTCTTGCTCTATCACCCAGGCTGTGGCGTGATCTCGGCTCACTGTAACCTCCGCCTCCCGGGTTCAAGTGATTCTCCTGCCTCAGCCTCCCAAGTAGCTGGGACCACAGGCATGTATCACCACACTCAACTCTTTTTTGTATTTTTAGTAGAGATGGGGTTTCACCATGTTAGCCAGGCTGGTCTCGAACTCCTGACCTCAGGCAATGTGCCCACCTCGGCCTCCCAAAGTGCTGGGATTACAGGCGTGAGCCACTACACCTAGCCTAAATTTTTTGAGTTTTTTGTAGAGAGAGGGTCTCACTGTGTTACCCAGGCTGGTCTCAAACTCCTAGGATCAAACTATCCTCCCACTTCAGCCTCCCAAAGTGCTAAGATTACAGGCATGAGCCACCATGCCTGGCCAATAAAACTAAGCTTTAACCAACACAGCATGTACTGTGCACAACACTGGGCTAAGTGCTCCATACGGGAGCTGTGCAATGGGACGTTCTACTGTCATGGAAACGTTCTTTCTGTATCTGTGCTACCCAACGTGGGAGCCACTAGACATGTCTGGATGTTTAGCACTTGCAATATGTGACTGAGAGACTTAATTTTTAATTTTATTTAAAATTTAATTTAGCTTGAAATGGCCCCATGTGGCCACTGGCTACCTTAAAGTATTGGATAGCCCAGCTCTGCATGGCTTTTTTTTTTCTTTTCTTTTCTTTGAGACAGAGTCCCTGTTGCTCAGGCTGCAGTGCAGTGCTATGATCATGCCTCAGCCTCCCGGGGCTCAAGCGATCCTCCCACCTCAGCCTCCCGAGTAGCTAGGACTACAGGCACTTGCCACCATGCCCAGCTAATCTTTGTAGAGATAGGTCTTTTTACATCATCCAGGCTGTTCTTGAACTCCCGGGCTCAAGCAGTCCTCCCATCTCAGCTTCCTGAGTAGCCGGGACTACAGATGCATGCCACCACACCTGGCTAATTTTTGTATTTTCTGCAGAGATGGGTCTTGTTATGCTACCCAGGCAGGTCTTGAACTTCTGGGCTCAAGCTATCCACCTGCCTCAGCCTCCCTCGGTGCTGGGATTACAGGCGTGAGCCACCACGCCCAGCCTACATGCCTTTTCTTATTTAAACTTCACTCTAAGCCTATGAAGGCTAAAGCTAATGTTATCCCTACTTTACAGATGAGAAAACTGAGGCTTGCAGAGGTAAAATAAAGAACCGATAGGCACCCATGGAGTCAGTTAGCGGTAGGGCCGGGGTCCTAAGCCAGGTCTGCTCTGACTAGAGGATTTGCAAGGCACAAAAGCACTCAGCTGCCACTGGTTAGGGAGCCTCTGGGAAGCTGCTGCTCAGAGCTCACCTAAGCAAAGGCGGCAGCAAGGACAGCATGGCCCCTAAAACAGTTGCTTCTGAGTATCTCTTTCTCCAGGCAGCAAGACGGCTGTTGTACTCTTGGCAGCCATCAATGAGAAGATGTTTGGACATTATTCTCATGTTACTAAATGTGCATTTTCCACTTAAAAATAAGGAGCTTCTGTCACAAATGATTTATATGGAAACAATACTTCTCCTGGAAAGGAAACAGGAATAGGAGCTTTTTACTGTTTCTTTCAAGACTTAAGAGAGGTGGGGGGGAAAGCCTGTGTCTGTATTATATTTATTTATTTTTTTTATTTATTGACTTATTTTTTGAGATGGGAGTCTCGCTCTGTCCCCCAGGCTGGAATGCAGTGGCACCATTTTGGCTCACTGCAACCTCTGCCTGCCGGGTTCAAGTGATTCTCCTGCCTCAGCCTTCTGAGTAGCTGGTAGTACAGGCCCACACCACCAGGCCTGGGTAATTTTTGTGTTTTTAGCAGAGATGGGGTTTTACTATGTTGTCCAGGCTGGTCTCGAACTCCTGATCTAAGGTGATTCACCCGCTTCGGCCTCCCAAAGTGCTGGGATTACAGGCGTGAGCCACTGTACCCAGCCACTTCACCCATCTTTCTATCCCTACCCCATCACTATCATGGTAAGAAATGGGTTCCAGGATCTCGGACACCTGTAATCATTCTGTACCTTTCACACAGCAGGTCAGCGAGGGAAACGATCCTTCCTGAATCCATCCCTTAGTCCAAGATGCTGGTGCCTCCACAGAGTAACTGCACCAGTCTCAGCTTCACCAAATGGCATCCTTGAGATTCTAGAAACAGGCTTGGCAGTTGCCCCCTTCCGTGCTCTCCTGCTTCTCCACCAAGGACGGGAGGCAATACGGTTATGGGAGGAAAAGGGTCTACGGCCAGGGTGAACTGATGCGACACGCCGGGTCTGCTCTGAACAAAGTGTGCAGTGCCACCCTGGGTAGGTGGCTTAACCTCTCTGAGCCTCAGTCATCTCCAGAGTAAACTGGGAAGCACACACGGACTCTTCACGGGGTTGCTCTGAGGAGTCAATGAGGGGATGCATGTAGAGCACTTAACCCCAGGCCACGCACAAGAAGAGATCTGAACAAAGGTGATTTTCCTATCGCTCCTCCCTTCCAGCCCTCAGTCAAAATCCTGACCCTCTTTTAGGTTTATCTCAGACCCAATCTTACTCACCATGACTTCCCTACCCTCCGAGACGCCATGTGTTTTCCTGTTTTCGTATTTTACAGACCTGTACCTATGCCTATTGTAGCTATTTATACAATTATCACATTTTGGCATGGACTCAGCTTCCTGAGCACTGGATCTCTGCCTTGCCCAGCTTTTCCTTCCAGGTTGCAACCAACACGTGGCCCCTGCACAAACAGGTGCTCAGATAGTTGTTGAAATGAACTTCTATAAAGATTGAGGCCAAACTAAAATAAATCAATTCATTCATTCATTCACTCAATATAGATATATGTTTTTAGACAGAGGGTCTTGCTCTGTTGCCCAGAGTGAAGTGCAGTGGCCCGCTCATAGCTTATTGCAGCCTTGACCTCCTGTGCTCAAGCGATCCTCCTGTCTCAGCCTCCTGAGTAGCTAGGATTACAGGTGTGAGCCACCACGCCCAGCCCATTCACTCACTATTCATTAAGCACATACCCTACCAAGTGCCAGGTAAGGCCATTGGTACTCAGGACCCAGGAGACACCAAGGCACACAAAACCTTGAGGCTTCATTCACTTTCCAGTGGGGAGGGGGAGGGCAGTGAGACAATTAGCAAGTAGACAGATAAAACAGAGAAATGATGTCTGCTAAGGAGAAAAATAAAGCAGGGTACAGTTTCAGGGACGGCAGAGTTTGGAAAGAAATTGGCCATTTTAAATAGTGGCTAAGGATGTCATCCCTGAAAAGGAGATATTTGGGCAAAGATTTGTAGAAGCGGAACGGGCTACTGTTTAGAAATAACATGAATTTGGAGGCAGGAAATTATATGCCTAAGAAATGTTTGGTTCTGTACTCAGAAGGAGAATATAAAGGAAATAAAATGTGACATCACTGACCACCCTCAGTTCCCATGTTTCCTCCGTTTTAATACCAGCTAATGTTTTCTGGACATGTCCTATGTGCCAGGCCGTGCCCAGATGCTTCATAGAACTGAGTTCACCACCAAGAGATAAGATACACACCAGAAATGGAAAGTCACCACGTGCATGCCCCGGGCAGGCATCATAAAAGGCGAAAGTCAGGTATCCCACACTGTAAACAACCGGGAGTGTTGGGGGTTGCACCTCTAAAAGGATCCATCCCTAACCCTCCTAGAGCAGACGGCTGCTAACGAGTAACTGACCACAGAACAGGCTCAGGATGTTTGAACTGTGTTTTTGAGAGAAGCTGGAAATCCGAATTTTTCTGTGAAACTTCCCAACTTGAAAACGTTGGCAAGCCATTACAAGTTTTCAAAAACAGGATGCAGGCCAAAATTTTATTTAAAAAGTGTTTTCAGGATGTATGTGATCCGAACATTGAGTTTTCAACCTCTGGCATAGAGAGTAGGTAACCAGTAGACAGAGGAACCGAAAACATTTGTAAGAATCCTGTCAAACAGCTGCCTGACCCCTAAACCCTGAGGCCAGGTATAGTTCATGTTTGAAAAGAGCCTGATTGCCTGGGACCCCCTCATGTGCCTGCCCAGGGGACAGCTTTGGGGTCTGTAAACACTACGTCTTTATGTGTAGACACAATATAATGCCTGCGGAGATTTGAAAGCAAAAACAGCTCATGGTTCATTAAAAAAAAAAAAAAAGTACACTACGTATTAATAAAAAGTGTTTTGTTGCTTTTTTAAAAATTTGCTTACGTTCTACCAATAAAAATGCATTTGGCAAAATAGTCCAGAGGAAACACCGTTTTTATTCAAAACTGTTTTTCTTCCCCTTTCACTTGTTATTTCTAAATTAACTTATCAATAATGTATTAAAGTAATACTCAAAAATGGAACAATACTGCACCTTTAAGAAAATATTATTTTTCCTGAGGTCCTATCAAGGTAAATTTCATCAGTATTCAAAGAATGAGCAAAGCACTTCAACAATTTATTTCAATAAAAGAAGACTTAGCTGAAAGCAGTATAAATGATGAGAACTTGCTTTAAACTGATTTATTCCCTGCAGCAATAAAAGGAATGTTTCTTCACTCAGCTGTTTAATATGCAAATATGCAGAACATCCAGCCCCTGACAGCACATCATTAATAAAACCTTGCACTGAGCAGAGCACCCGATATTTCATCCTGATGAAAATACATGATGATGATTTTAGACTGTAGACTTTTAGAGTTGGAACAATGTGCTTTCCTGGTGTTGCAACCCACCAGTCGCCCAAGGTGGGGGTGGGGAGCTTTTTAGAGAAGTGATCCAATTTCTGCAACAGGAAGTCCCAGTGTTAAAAAAAATATAGAGAGACAGAGTAAATATGGAGGGCTGGTAATAGCTCATGCTACCAAGGCCTAAGTGACAAGATCTGAATGGAGGGCAATACAGGAACAAAAGGGGCAGAAGTCTGAGACCCTTGCTTCTTTAGGGGATGGTAGCATGTTAATTTTCTGTGTGTTTTTTTTTTTTTTTTGGACTCTGTAGAGAGCATCCCACTTGTTATGCTTGATGGTAGCTTTATATTCAAATGGAACAAGACAGCAAGCTATAGAGAAGACACAGGGCTCAGGAATTTGAACCCTTGGGGGCTCTCAGTCTGGTTGTCTGATTACTGTCCCAGATTTGCTTATGGAGTAGTAACGTCTGGATTACTCTGAGATTCTGAAACAAGCAGTGGAGAAGAAGCTGAAAAAACTTCTTTGTACTAGATCATACGCTTTCCCTTTCCATTAAAACCTTGGATTGATTTAAAGGGTATGTGATGGGACAGTGAAGGATTTAAATTTTTTTCCCTCTTCTTTATGACTTCTTATATTTTCCAAATTTTCTATAATGAGTATGCCACAGGTATGACCAGAAAAGTCAAGTTTTTTTTAAAAAAACTATTATTTTTTAATAACTTTTATTTTTAGTAGAGACAAAGTCTCGCTATGTTGCCCAGGCTGGTCTCAAACTCCTGGGCTCAAGCGATCCTTTCTCTGCCCTCCCTAAGTGCGGGGTTATAGGCATGAGCCACTATACCTGGCCAGAAAAATCATGTATTTAAAAATTTAATTTATATATTTTTAAAGCCATCTAGATGGACTAGTGCCCAGGGACATCTCAGGTTGCGAGCACCAGGGCGGGTGCTTTTCACTGCTTTGTGGAACCATCATATAAACCCCCGTGCTTGCTCTCAGAATAAATATTTGTGAAATGGTTAAATGAGTTACTAGTTGTAAGTGCTTAGAACCGTGCCTGGAACATGGCAAGGCCCATAAAAGTATTTGTTAAATAAATAACCAATAAATTAGATTAAATATTTAAAGTACTTTAGTCCGCAGAGATGAGTTTCTGTAAATATTATTTATTTATGTAGATGAAGGATATGAAAACTGTTTTTTTAATCTTTACATTAATCTTCCTACAGTGTATAGTTCTTGTCTCAATTATAGCTGTAGCTTGGAGAACTTCTGAATTAAAACCCCAGCTTCTCCACTCGATTCCACGTGATCTTGAGTGAGTCACTTACCTCCAGAAACCCCATTTTCCTCACCGGTTAAATATACATAAAAAGAATCCTACTTATTTTGATGAACGTTTTGAGGATTCAGTATGATCATCCAATCAGCTATGTAAACATTCAGCACAGTGCCTTGCCTAGAGCAGAGGCTCACATGTACCATTTACTGAGCCCTTACTGTGTAATCAACGTCGTACATATATAATATTAACACAAATATTTAAGATAACTCTTCAAGGTAAGCGTGGTTAATCATGTTTCACAGAGGGGATAATAAGGGTAAACAACTTAAACAAACCCATGCTTACACCTTGGCCTTGAACTTGGGTCACCAAAGCCCACACTGTATACTGACTTTATCCAGATCTGTTCTTTCTTCCAGGAAAAAAAGAAAAAATTAAAAATCAGATACAGTGATTGTTTAAAAACATATGGGAAGAGTACATGTCCTTCCATCACTTCTCTTTTCAACTGCAGTCATGGTCAAAGATTCTCCATTTGTTCTTGTTTATTTTTGTTGAACATGTATTTAAAAACAAGTTAGGTTACGGGGCAGGAGGCAGGCAGGAGATAAAGGCAGGTGGCCAGAAGTGTGGAATCTAGTGCTTAGCAGAAAATAGTAAGAGTTAACTATGAAGTTCTAGCTGGCTGCGGTGGCTCACCCCTGTAATCTCAGCACTTTGGGAGGCCGAGGCGGGTGGATCAGGAGTTCGAGAACAGCCTGGCCAACATGGTGAAACCCCATCTCTACTAAAAATACAAAAATTACGCCAGGTGCGGTGGCTCATGCCTGTAATCCCAGCACTTTGGGAGGCTGAGGTGGGCGGATCACGAGGTCAGGAGATCGAGACCATCCTGGCTAACACGGTGAAACCCCATCTCTACTAAAAATACAAAACATTAGCCGGGCATGGTGGTGCGCGCCTGTAGTCCCAGCTACTTGGAGGCTGAGGCAGGAGAGCGGCATGAACCCGGGAGGTGGAGGTTGCAGTGAGCCAAGATTGTACCACTGCACTCCAGCCTGGGCGACAAAGCGAGACTGGAGATTCCGTCTCAAAAAAAAAAAAAAAAAAAAAAAAAAAAAAAATTAGCTGGGCGTGGTGGTGGACACCTGTAGTTCCAGCTACTCGGGAGGCCGAGGCAGAAGAATTGCTTGAACTTGGGAGGCAGAGGTTGCAGTGGGCTAAGATCGTGCCACTGCACTCCAGCCTGGGCGAAAGAGCAAAACTCCATCTCAAAAAAAAAAAAAAAAAAAAAAAATGAACTGGTTTGAAAGAGTTGGATGAGGAGTGCTTCCCCACATCTCTGCTGTGCACCCCACATTCCTCCCTCTCTCTGTCACAAGTGTTCTCTTCATCCAACCAAAACAGTAAGTCTCAAAGCCAAAGGAAAGAGAGTTGTTGGATTTTATTTCCAAATATTTCAATTATAAATCAATCATTTAGCAAAATTCCATGAAGTTTGCAAAATTTCTCTTTGAATCAGTTCCCATCGAGAATCCAAAAAGTCTTGGGGGCAAAATTTCAAGCAGTCTCTTGCAGGTTTTAGTAAACTTCTCCAAGCTAGTACTTTCCATGTTTCTGATTTTATGTGCTCAGTAATACACCCTCATAACTCAAATGGGATGAACCAATTAAACATTTCCCTGTAGTCTCTAAAATAGCTGCTCTTGGCATGTTTTTTGCATGGCACAAACCTCTGCGGGAGGATACGATAGAAATCTTGCACTATTTAAATATAGAATTGGGACATCAAAGAAAGGGTTGTATTGAAATAACATGGATAATTAAGGAAGTGGAGAACAGTAATAACTGATTTACATAAAATGCTAATGAGTCTCTTGACTTGTTTGGCAATTTGCACTTTAGGCTTGGTAATGGTGGCTCCAAATTTATGATCTAATTTTTATTTTAATATTTTCTTTTAGCAAGTCGTAACCAACACTAATGGGTGCCTGCCAATGTCTAACTCCTTTCTCCTTCAACCATCCAGAAGCTTCTCTTTCCGATCAAGTATGCAGGGCTTGGGGATGTAACTAGTCTGTGAGTTTCCTGGAAGCCGTGTTTTAGTGGGATTTCGTGTTATGGTGCTGGTGTCGTTACCGATGATCAACACTGTTCAAATGTTCACAGTTGACTAAGATAATCGGGCTGGAGAACAAATGAGGTGTTAGAGAAGCGACGGGCTTCCTTGTACAGCCAGCTCTCTGCTACTCAGAGAAAGAGACTGGGGCAGGGCATACTTTCTCCAGGCTAGTGCTTATCCTGCACCACTCTCCAGTGCCTTTCACTTCCAAGAAGAAATTATATGCTGTGAAAACTCCGGTTTTATTGTTCTTTTCTACTGATCTCACCTCACAGGGCCACAGCCTCCCGTGAATGAGAATGAGGACTTGAGCTGTTCCTTCAGGACATGTCTGCACGTTGACCTTCAGCGTACCCTATTTCCCTCTGAGCCCTCTAAGCATGATCCATTGCTTTCTCAGGCCATTCCCCCTTCACCCCATTGACGGGTTTCAAAGCTACTTAAATTTCCAAGTCCTGACGCGCTGTGGCGGTGGCCGGGGCTCTCAGCCTTGCCCTCTTATGGATTGTGCAAGGTCACTGCCGGGGAGAGGAAGGAGGCAGGCACAGCATTTATCAGGATGTATTGCTTTACTTTTTCTATCCATCACCAAGGCGATGATTCTATTTTAGTGAAAATCCATTGAACTCCGATCAAGTCAGATGGCTGTTATCATTGGAAACTCAAGAGCTGTCAGGCCATAATCAGTACAAATGCCAGACCCTAAAATGGGGGGCTCTGGACCAGTGATGGTTCCCTGGGAATCCTTTTGGTCATTCTCATTTTTAAAATTTAATCCGATCACTTTTATTTAAGTATCTTTTCAGCTGTTCTCCTTGCAAATGATAAGATCTGGTTCTGCAAATGGGAAAGAACCCGTTACAGGCAATTTAGGCACAGTTTGGAGACACAATGACTTCTCTTGCCATGGTACACTGCCCGCTCTGGGCCTAATGACCTGACTACCCATCAGAATACCTGTGCATGCCTGAATGATCACAGAAACCGGAACATGAGGAGTGCATACACACACATTCCAGTCTTAGTCAAAATCACCAATCTCTACACTATTTTGTGGTCTCTTCGATATATATAATTTCTGATCATCACACTTGGCTATAGAGCGCAATGTTAACAAGCACTTCAGCCTTGAGAGCTGTATTTTCATGATAAATGCCCCTGCTTGCATTTGCATGTGTATGGGAAGGCTTCATGCTACGGTTATCCCCTTGAACATGGAAAAGGAAAATTCTAAAGCTCCCTGAAAATTTCCTTGGGGTTTGTCTTCTGGTAATGGATTTAATTAAATCTGACATTTAAATAAAATCATTTAAAGGTATTTGCTGCCCTGCTGGTGTCCTAAACTTTTACAAAAGTGGGGAGTTGTGAAATAGGATAACAGAATGCTTTTTAATCATGATCCTGTAGCTCAAAGTGATACTTAACTCTTAACTACCCAAAAACAGGGGATGTTCCTGCTTTGGGGGAGTAGATGGCCAAGGACCGTATTTCTTCCACTACCCAGTTGAAGGCCAAATCTTAATGGGTTGGGATGAGAAGGAATGACGTGACTAGTGCCTGTGTGTCTACCTCACCACTTTTTAAGATGTAAAGCCGTTTAATTTACATGTATTTTTCTACTTTGCAATCTTTACCTTTATTCCTTTTTATTAGCAAGACAAATTAAATATTGATGGTGCTTTCCTAAATATACTTACATTCTAAATAATAGCATTCTAAATAATAAGGGTAGTTATTTATTGGTCACTTACTCTGTATCAGGCATCACACCAAATGCTTTACATACACTGTCTCATTTCGGCCTTAAAATCACCCCCAAATGAGGTAGGGAATCTCCACTTTATAGATAAGGAAACCAGGGCTCTGAGAGCACCAGCAATTAATCAGGTTATCATACAAACTAGAAGGGGCAGGGTTGTTGTACTAAATAAACCATCAAAACTATCTACTGGTTTCCTAGGGCCACAGGCACATTGTCTTAAAACCACAGAAATTTATGTTTTATTTTTAAATTTTTGAGACACAGTCTCATGCTGTCACCCAGGATGGAGTGCAGTGGCGCAATCTCAGTTGACTGCAACCTCCACCTCCCAAGCTCAAATGATCCTTCGATCTCAGCCTCCCAAGTGGCTGGGACTACAGGTATGCCCCACCACACCTGGCTCATTTTTTTAGTATTTTTTGTAGAGACGAGGTCTTGCGGTGTTGCCCAGGCTGGTCTTGAACTCCTGGGTTGAAGTGATCCACCTGCTTCAGCCTCCCAAAGTGCTGGGACAGGCGTGAGCCACTGTGCCTGGCCCAACAGAAATTTATTCTTTCACAGTTCAGGAAGCCAGAAGTTTGAAATCTCAGTGTATGCAGGATGAGTCCTTTCTGGGGGTTCTGCAGGAGAAACCATTGCAGGCTCTGTTCCAGCTTCTGGTGTAGCCACAGCCTTGGCATTCCTTGGCTTATAGATGGTGTCATTCCAATCTTCACTTCTGCCTTGACATCACCTTCCTCTCTCGGTGTCTCTGTTCTGTCTCTCCTAAGGACATTCTTATTGGATGAAGGGCCTACCCTAAACTAGTATGATCACACCCACGTCTCTATCTTTACATTAGTTACATCTATAAACATCTTATTACCAGGTGGGTGGAGTGGCTCATACCTATAATCCCAGCACTTTGGGAGGTCAAAGCAGGACCTGTCCAATGGTTTGAGTCCAATGGTTTGAGACTAGCCTGGGCAAGATGGCAAGACCCTATCTCTATTTTTTTTTAATAGAAATGTATTTTTTAATTAAAAAGGCCTTATTTCCAAATGAGGTCACATTCTGAGGTTCCAGATAGACATGAATTTGGGGGGACACTATTCATCCAGTACAGCATCCATCTGGAATCCAAACCTGCGGCTGGCTGGACTCTGAAGCATGGGTACCTAGCCATTATCCCATAATCTACATTCAGAGGGTGACGTGATTTCCAATCGCACACCTCTCGTAAGTTTCTCAGAGATCATCCCCAATAGTTCTCATAACGTAACATACCAACGCAGCATGTGGCATCGCAAGGCTCATAATGCTTTTCCTGCATATTTCGTGGATGAACCAAGGTCATTGGGGAGCTTGGAAAGGTGTTTCCTTCCAGAATCATGGGAGGGTCGGAAAAGACAGATGCACAGAAAAATATCCAAGTATATGACCCTGGGTAGAACAGTGGCTGGCATTCAACACACGCTGCCTGGCCTTCCTAAACTCCAGCTGTGGTTAGAGCTAGACCTGCTGTGAAAGGGAACCAAAGAATAAGAGGTGAACAAGAGCTCAGCTGGTCTCTACTGACGCAGAGAAGCCCTCACAACAAAGACGGAGCTTCCGGGGGCAGCCGGAAACAGGAATTTAAAATTCTTGGCCACCATTCATTCCCTCTTCCTGCCTCTGGAGGAAAAAGCAAAACAAGCCAAATAACAGCTCTACATTATTGGTGGGGGAGGATGAAGGGAGAAAAGGCAACCATTTTGAGAGGACTTGTTCTATTAGTAAGATTCTGCTTATGAAAAAGCAATACACGTGCAAGAAAGAAACGTAACATGGAGAGAAACTTGATTTTTCCTTATCCCTAAAAAACATCTTATTAGAGATTATTTTGAATAAAGAAGTCTTCGGAGTCATTGAAATAATCAATATGGGTACCACGTGGGATGCATCGATGCAAATTTCAAGGAAACACGTATTGAAGGGATGAAAAGCAATTATCCAATAAATTGTGTCTAGTTTTTAGCTCAAACAAAAATTCTAATACTTTTGGAATAGAAACAAGTGACATATTTGTGTTGGATATCCGAAACCGACTCATTTAGTTCCTGTTCACTTTTCAGCTAGGTCAGGGTTTCTCAACCTGGGCACTTTGACATTTGGGGCTGGGTAATTCTTTGTAGTAGGGACTGTCCCATGGATTGTAGGATATTTAGCAGCATCCCTGGCCTTCACCCACTAGATGACAGTAGCACTTCTTCCTCCTTCCAGTTGTGACAACTAAAAAATGTCCCAGACATTGTAAAATGTCCCCTGGGGAGCAACGCTGCCCCTCAGTCCTACCATTCTAGTTGAAAAAGTTGGAGTTAAAACTCCCTTTCCAGACTCCCTTGCAACTTTGTTTACAGACACAAATGCATCCCACCAATTGCTTAGGCGCTGCCATGGGACACTTGGGACAGCAAATGTGAGGGAAGGGCCATATCTAGCTTCTTTGGGGCTTCTCCTCTTAGCAACGGAGTGTGCGAAGGAAGTTTTCTGTCTTCCGGTTCCGGGGTCCCTTCTCCAGCTTCCTTGTGGTGGAGATGGGGCCACAGCAATGGAGGCAGCTTTGGCTTATCCATCCGCTTAGCTCCAGTTGTAGCTTCAGTGGAAGGACCTTCCAGGAGGGTCACTTCTGTATTATTCAGGAAGCTGTTCTGAACGTCAACCTCAAAACTACTCTTTTAGCTCTTCTAACAATTTTCTAAGTGCCAAATTGCCTTTATTAAATCTCTCCCTTTTAAAAAAACATAAAGAGGTTCGCATATCCTATATGGAGGCCCGAAGAAGAGAACCTGCCAGGGAGTTACCAAGTGAACACCGTGTGTCTCATCAGGAAGACTCAGACATGCTCCGAAGGTGCCCCTGTCTGAGCTGCTGCACCTGCTCTTTCCTTGTACAGAATGCACTTTATTCCCTTCCTTCCCTACCATTCACCTTCCAGGGTGGTCCACCTACAAACACCCATGTAGATTCCAAAGCCTATCTGATGCCTGCTCTTCTCAGGGGTAAAGCTTCCTCCTCCTTATCCTCACCCCCTGCTGTCACTCCTTCACCTGTTCCCAGCAGACAACTACTCCTATCTCTCTCCTACCTCTCTTGGTAACTTTGTCACTCCCCTTGCCACACTAAATGTTCTAATTGTTTATTCCTGCTTGTTCTTACTAAACTGAAAGATCCTAATTCATTCTTAAGTTCCCAGTGCCTAGCTCAGAGTAAGAATATAATGAATGATGAATGGATACACAAAGGAAAGAATGGAATCTTGTAATGTCATTCCTGGTTGCCTCACGACATTTATCTGGTGGTCCTCACCCTCAAAGTACTTAGGGAATTCCCAAGAGGAGTCAAGACAAAGAGGAGAAAAGATAGGTATAGGGGCATGAGAATTAAGTTGTATGTTTTTTGTTTGTTTGTATGAGACAAAGTTTCCCTCTATCGCACAGGCTGGACTACAAGGGCATACATCTCGGCTGACTGTAACCTCCACTTCCCAGGTTCCAGTGATGTTCCTGTCTCAGCCTCCCAAGTAGCTGGGACTACAGGCGTGCGCCACCATGCCTGGCTAATTTTTTGTATTTTTAGTAGAGATGAGCTTTCACCATGTTGGCCAGGCTGGTCCTGAACTCCTGACCTCAAGTGAGCCACCCGCCTCGGCCTCCCAAAATGTTGGGATTACAGGTGTGAGCCACCACACCCAGCCAAGTTGTAAGGTTTTGATGGCTAGTGTACTTAAGAAGAGCTTTGCCTGAGAGCAGCACAGAGTGCAATGTGATGGGGCAGAGGGCACATCCTAGAGACAGACGAGGAACACACACGGAGGTGTGGGATAGAAATCATGCAACACTGCTTGGTAACCACTGATGCCTTATAGCAAAGGAAAACAGATGCGAGCTGATGCGAGAGAAAGACAGAAACAAAGGAGACAGCGCTTAAATGAGTCCATTCGAACAATGAGCATAGTAATGGGTGTTCTCATCAATATTCTATTATTTTCATCACTATCTTTTTTTTTTTTGAGATGAAGTCTCGCCCTGTCTCCTAGGCTGGAGTACAGTAGGATGATCTCGGCTCACTGCAAGCTCTGCCTTCTGGGTTGACGTCATTCTCCTGCCTCAGCCTCCCGAGTAGCTGGGACTACAGGCACCTGCCACCACATCCAGCTAATTTTTTGTATTTTTTAGTAGAGACGGTGTTTCACTGTGTCAGCCAGGATGGTGTCAAACTCCTGACTTCGTGATTCGTCTGCCTCAGCCTCCCAAAGTGCTGGGATTACAGGCGTGAGCCACCGGCGCCCGGCATATCATTTTTAATTTTCTAAAAAAATAGGATGCAAAAAAGTATATGTATATTGAGATAACCCATTAAATAAAAATGTCAGCCTGTCCAAGCTAAAAAATGGTGTTAAAAGAGACTTCCAGCTCTGCCTCTAGAAAGATAGTCTGCTATGAGGGGCAGAAACCTAAAATTTAAATGCCAAAGAGTTGCAGAAGTGTTTACCCACGGAGTTTCATGGAAGCTGCTAGCAAATACATAAAGTGGAGGAGGAGGGGAGGGAAAAGCATTATTTTAGACCTGACTGAATTTAAAAAACAAGTACACAAAGATCCGATACTCAAAACTCCTCTGATCATTATGTAAGAGACTTTTAATTCAGCCAGCAGTTGGGTTTTAGGGTTAGAGATAACAGGAAGACAAATGAATTTTCCCCAAACCCCTTTAGAGCCCTTTTGTGACGGAATTGTTACCCCCTGGACATCAACACTGTCTTGGGAGAAGCTGCCTTCTGACTTACATCTGAATTTAGTATGCAGCCTCCTTAGGAAGCCTTCTTAGAAGGCTGCATGGCATGAGAATTAAATGTAAACTTTTATCTTTCCTTTCTAGATCTCCTCCTTTCAATCACTAATCTCTCCAGGAAAGAACACAACCAAACAGTCCCATTAGGTAAGAGGCAGATGGAACTGATGTAAACCACCCCCCCCCGAATTAATGGACCTGCTCTTTACTGCACGATGGCCCTTCCCAAGATGACCTTGCCAATCAGCAGATCTTGTTTTGTCTGCATTTTCCAGTGACTCCAGGCCCACATGCAGCTGAAGGAATCTGCTTTATTTCTCAAGGCAGTACCCCAGTCAAATGGTTCTAGAGGCTAAATAAAATTTGCTGACCTAGGCAGATCTTTAAAACAATTTTTTTTTTTTTTTTTTATTTATTATTATTATACTTTAAGTTGTAGGGTACATGTGCATAACGTGCAGGTTTGTTACATATGTATACTTGTGCCATGTTGCTGTGCTGCACCCATCAACTCGTCATTTACATCAGGTATAACTCCCAATGCAATCCCTCCCCCCTCCCCCCTCCCCATGATAGGCCCCGGTGTGTGATGTTCCCCTTCCTGAGTCCGAGTGATCTCATTGTTCAGTTCCCACCTATGAGTGAGAACATGCGGTGTTTGGTTTTCTGTTCTTGTGATAGTTTGCTAAGAATGATGGATTCCAGCTCGAGCCATTTGATCTTTGACAAACCTGAGAGAAACAAGAAATGGGGAAAGGATTCCCTATTTAATAAATGGTGCTGGGAAAATTGGCTAGCCATAAGTAGAAAGCTGAAACTGGATCCTTTCCTTACTCCTTATACGAAAATTAATTCAAGATGGATTAGAGACTTAAATGTTAGACCTAATACCATAAAAATCCTAGAGGAAAACCTAGGTAGTACCATTCAGGACATAGGCATGGGCAAAGATTTCATGTCTAAAACACCAAAAGCAACGGCAGCAAAAGCCAAAATTGACAAATGGGATCTCATTAAACTAAAGAGCTTCTGCACAGCAAAAGACACTACCATCAGAGTGAACAGGCAACCTACAGAATGGGAGAAAATTTTTGCAATCTAAAACAATTTTTTAAAGGCAAATTACAATATTCAAACTTTGTAAAAACAGGCTCTAAGTATGTAATGGCGTGACACACTGGGGCTTGGGTTGTTGTGATGTTGTGATCACACACTGGGATCCCTCTAGGCATGGTGACGGCAGTAAGGAGCCACATTATGACACAGTTACAAGTAACCCCCAAATCTCAGTGTCTTTTTGTGTGTACATTTTTTTTTTTAAAAGGGTCTTGCTCTGCCACCCAGGCTAGAGTGTGGTGGGGGGATCATGGCTCACTATACAGCCTTGATCTCCTGGGCTCAAGCAATCCTCCTGCCTTAGTCTCCTGAGTACCTGGGACTACTGTGGCATACCACCACACTCAGCTAATTTTTTAATTTTTTTGTAAAACGGGGTCTCACTATGTTGCCCAGGCTGTTCTCAAACTCCTGGCTTCAAGCAATCCTCCAGCCTTAGCCTCCCAAAGTGTTGGGATTACAGGTGTGAGCCACTGTGCCCGGCCTCCAAATCTCATTATCTTGGCCGGGCGCAGTGGTTCACATTTGTAATCACAGCACTTTGGGAGGCCAAGGTGGGTGGATCACTTGAAGTCAGGAGTTTAAGACCAGCCTGGCCAACATGGTGAAACTCCATCTCTACTAAAAATACAAAAATTAGCTGAGCATGGTGGTGCATGCCTGTAATCCCAGCTACTTGAGAGGCTGAGATAGGAGAATCGCTTGAACCCAGGAGGCAGAGGATGCAGTGAGACGAGATGGCACCACTACACTACAGCCTGGGCAACAGAGCGAGTATCTTAAAGCCACATCAGGGAAGCACAATTTTTCCACGTCTGTCTTGGGTCAGTTTGCAATTCTTGCTTTTGTCCTACCTCTAGGACCCACCCTGACAGGGCAAACGGAATCTGGAATATTACCAATCTGCATGGTGGAGGGAAAGGAGATTATGATGCAGCATGCTGGAGGCTCTTCAAGTTTCTGCCTCAAGGAGACACACGTCACTTCCCCCCAGACTCCACTGGCCACAGCAAGTCACATGTCAGGAAAGTACGGCCTTCCCATGTGCCCAGATGGAGAGGGAAAACTCAATAGTTATGAGTTATACTCAGTAACTCAATAATAATAATCATAATAATTCAATTAATAGTTATATTCGAATTCGCAGTTGTGAATATCCCTTCTGAATCCACGATGGGTAACGCAATGTGAAAATTCTCTTTTCTAGGTTCCCTTAGGATGTGTGTGACAAGATGTGTCAGTGCCAGAATTCAGCCCGTGATTCCAGAAGCCGGCGTGCCAACTTGGAAATCTGTTGCCCGTCATCAGAGCTCCCTACTCCAGGAACCCGGACCACCACAGAAAATTCCACAAAGCCCCGGCCTCTGCTATCTTTTGTCCCCATCGCGTTTACCTAATAGATGATCCTACCAATTCCCATTGGCAGCCCTTTGTAGTGTAATGAACAGGATGCAGGCTGATGAATGCAGCCGCTGCACAGAAAACGTCAGTTCTTTCATTAAGCAAACCTTCCCAAGTTCATTGTATTGAACCAGGGTTGAGGCTATTAGGCTGACACATGACAGAGCCAATTCTAGTCACATTGTAAGTGCCTATTCATGTTTGGCAAATTCCGTTTTACGCACATGCACACATTTAGAATTGGACTCTTGTTGACTGCAAATTTTTTCCCCTTGAAATCTATTTTCCTATTTTTAACTGTTAATAATTAAGAAAAATCCCACTTTAATAATTGAGTCTCAAAGAGCCTAATTCAGGGAGAACATAATGGATGGCCACACTGAGTTTCTATTCTGCTGGCTGTACAGTATGCTTGGTCTTCCTAGACACACTGATATGGATACACTGGGCGCATCTGTAAAAGGGAAAATCGTAAAACATTTGGGCACAGAGTTTTGACACTGCCGGTTCTTCACTCTGCTCACATTTTAAGAGGGAAATATTATTTACAAGCTTGGAATCCCTGCTAGTGAGAGGAGACAGGACTAAGGACATCCTTCCAGGGTACAGACTGGGAATGACCTAGCCTGAACAAGGAAGAAGCTTAAAGCATCCACAGCAGCCAGGAGCTGTGACTGCTCTTTCTGCCACTTCCTCCATGGGCGATCATACCACAGCACTCATGCAGCACACATACAGTGGATGCCTCCTGGGTGGCCAGCCCACACTGGAAGTCAGGGTGTGTACACGAAGAGTTAGGGGCTTGACCAGAGGGAGAGAGACAAGAAAACTGACCATTACATTTGAACATGCTTAGTGTGGTCATGTTTCCTGAATCCACCCTGTTTTCTCTATCTCCATTATTATCACCTGGTCACCTCAATGGCTCTCTTCGACTCCTGGGTCACCTCCCAGCATATCCTTCAGCTTTCACTCCTGCCTCCTACACATTGCCCTCCTCATTGCAACCATGGCATCTTTTAAAAGTGTGATTCAAATTATGTCACCTGTTTGGTTCCCATGTCCCAGTAGTGATCACCATAACTCAAGTAAAATCCAGACATCATACAGTGGCTGCACATGTGTGGTTGGCCCCCCTCTTGATGACATCGCCTATCATCCCTCCTGGCTCCAAGCCCACTGGCCACTTTCTCTCCCTTGAACACATCAAGTGTGTTTACACCCCAGGGCCTTTGCACTTACCACACCTGGCCTTGGGATTTTCTTTGCTGAGATCTTTGCATGTCTCTCTTCATTCAGGGTGTAGTTCAAATGTCACCTCTCCAAAAGCCACCTCTGATCACATACACAATCACTATCTTCTTCCCCTACTTTATTTTTATTTAGATGATGTAAGATATGTCAAGGCATATCCTGGATGTCATAGACATCACTGCCAAGACATGCCATAAAAAGATATCGGAATGAAAATATAACTTTGCCCTAACACTTGTATATGGATGTTCATAGCAGCATTACTCATAATAGAAATAAATTAGAAGCAACCTTTGGAAATGTTTATAGAAGGGTTACCCATCATAGTCAGAAATAACCAGATGTTCATATCGCAGTATTCATAATAGCCAGAAAGTGGAAATGACACGAACTGTGAGTGGATGAATGAAGTGTAATGGATTGACAGAATATTATTTGGCCATACAATGGGATGAAGCATTAGATTGGTTCAAAAGTGATTGCACCAACCTAATACTAATACATGAAATAACACAAACCTTAAAAACATTAAGTGAAAGAAGTTACTTGGCCACATATTGTATGATTCCATTTATATGAATTATCCCAAATAGGCAAATTCATAGAAAAGAAGTCAATGCGTAGTTATGAGAGATTGGGGGTATGGAATGGGGAACGCCGGCTAAGGGGTACAGGGTTTCTTTTAGGGGTGACAAAAATGTTCTGAAATTAGATAGTTGTGATGTCTGCACAACTTTGTGACTACACTATAAGCCAATGAACTGTCCACTTTAAAGGGAGACTATTGCAGTACTGAATAATCTCAGTCAAAAAACCAAAGCGATAGGATGTGACTTCCAAGATTAAGTTCCAAAACACCCTGGTTGCAGTCTCTCTCACCAATTCCTACACTCTCACTTTCTCATGTGGACAAAAGCCAGCTGCCACGTTACAGGCTGCCCTTTGCAGAGGCCCATGTGGCAACACCCAACAACCAACAGCCAAAAAGCTGAGTCCCAGAGTCCAGGAACCACCAAAAAACTGCATCTTGCCAACAACTGTGCAGCTTGGAAGTGGATCCTTCCTGAATCCAGCCCCAGTCAATGACCGCCCTCGATTACAGCGCGCAAGAGGTGCTGAACCAGGCTCAATGCTTCATCCAAAGAAAGCGAGATGATGAATGTATGTTGTTTTATGTTTTAAAAAAATAATAGAATAAAAATCAAGCCCATGACTGCCCGGTGCTCCTTCTGCTTTCTCACATTGCCTTCCTCATCCTGCATTCTTGGAACGGGTCCTAAGGGCCTGACAGTGGTATCAGGATGAGCACCTACATGGCAGGTGCTCAGTGAGGTTTTCTAGAATTGAGTAATAATTTCTAATACTGTTTTCTCCACATAAAGCTAGAAAATTCTCTCAATGAGAAAAAGAACAAATGAAAGAGAGAAAAAAACTAGATGTCTCATTATGCTCTCATGTTTTCCAATCCCTTATATGTAGACAAAATGCTGACCAAGACTCTCAGTGAATCCTGGTGACCTTGCCTTGCCCCTGACAGCAACATTCTTCTAAGTACGAATAGCAGGCGGTTCTAAGATCTGGCCTAGGTTGTACCAACCTCACTTATTTACTAGGCAATTCATCCTCAGAGTAGCTCTCCACCGTGCCTCCCTGTAAAGCACTTAACCCTCACTTACTGCAAACCCCAAAGTCAGAGCATTCACTACTACTACTACTACTACTACTACCACTACTACAATTATTATCATTTTGAGACAGGGTCTCGCTCTGTCACCCATGCTGAAGTGCAGTGGCACCATCTTGGCTCACTACAATCTCCATCTCCTGGGCTCAAATGATCCATCCACCTTAGCTTCCTGAGGAGCTCGGACCATAGATACATATCACCACGCCCAGCTGATTTTTTGTATTTTTTGTAGAGATAAGGTTTTGCCTCAGGCTGTTTACCCAGGCTGGTCTCTAACTCCTAGACTCAAGTGATACACCCGCCTCAGCCTCTCAAAGTGCTGGGATTACAGGCGTGAGCCATTGTACTCGGTCTATTAACTACTATTATTAAAAGATGGCATCAGTCCAGAAACAATTTGCACTGCCCTTCTTTGAAGCTCTCCCCCAAACATCCCATGCACAGAGCCCCCACCTCCTCCCCACCCCTCAGCAACACATCTCTTCCAAGAGAGATTTATTACAGGGCTGTCGACACAGTCCTACCCTTATGGAAAAAGATAAAAATAAGAAACACCTTGCAAGAAGATGCCATGGTGAAAGCTAAATCATAAAAGTTTGATAAGGAATGATCAAATCCAGACAAATAACTGTTCAATCCCACTTTGTATTAAGCAGATAAAGTCATACAGAAAATCAATGTGATGTATTGAAAGGAGAAAAAAAATTGC
The DNA here is from genome assembly GCF_024542745.1 of Macaca thibetana thibetana. Classification (NCBI taxonomy): domain Eukaryota; kingdom Metazoa; phylum Chordata; class Mammalia; order Primates; family Cercopithecidae; genus Macaca; species Macaca thibetana. The sequence goes on along the minus strand of NC_065597.1, from coordinate 21,709,752 downwards.
CCAGCTTGGGGATTGGACTACACAGTGTTATGAAGTGGTGGCTTCAGAAGAACCTTACAATACAATAGCAACATAAATTTTAAAAAATGGCGTGCTGATTGCTGACTTGTGGGACCTGTCAATGCATTCCCTGACAGTCCTCTCTGTTGCTGCTGCTGGAGATAATTTCTGGTGGGGGCGGGGGGACACAGGCATTCTCATGTGTGAATGGTAGAGAGGAAATTGGTTTAACTATTCTAGAGGACAATTTGGTAATTTTGGTGAAGTTAATTGTTTCAAAGATGTACACAGTGCCTTTGTTCTTCCACTTCTGCTGCTGGAAACCCTCCCCCCCAATATCCTTGCTCAATTAGACTAAATATACATGCAGGAACATTCAATACTAAGTCATGTGTAATAGTAAGACATGGCTCTAACTTCAACATCTATAAATAGGAATGCATATGTCAATTAAATGACACCATGTGATGGCATACTATCCATCATGGAGTATTAGGAGGTTGAGCTACATGTGCTGGTACCAAATAATCTCCAAGGCACTATTAAATGGAAGGAGTACATAATAAACAAAACGTATCCAATAGTCTCAGTTGCATGCATTTTTTAAAAGGCTACCCATATCTGCATCTGATGCTAAATGCATATAACGTTTCTGGAGGAATCCATAACAAACTTTTAATGATGGCTGCTTCTTTGTGAGAGAGGTTTGGGAATGAGGAAAATCTTACTATCTTATTGAAAGGTCTGAAACGTTTATCCTGAGCTTCTATTCCTTTGATGGATTCTTTTCCCCAAGTGAGTAGGGAGCTGGTGGCAAGCAAAACAAGAAGCAGAAACAACACAAAGAAACAGTAAAAACTTTTGCAGGAACAGGAGGCCCTGAGTTGTTTTGTGAATTCTCTGCAAAAAGACAGAAGGAGCTTTGAATGTTACTCATGATATGCCCAGCCCAGCTCTTCTCCCACTGGCAGCTGAAAAATGAACGTTGTGTTAAGTGGCCCCTACCACCTCTCAGGAAGAATATCAATGTCTCCAATTTCCTTTTGTTTCCCCAAGCCCACAACACACCTCCTCAAATAAAATGAACCATTGTCTGCCAGGGAAGCGGACCTTTTGTGTGCGGAAGTGCATTTTAGTGATGGGCTCACAGTGGTCAGTCCGTATCTACCACTTATTCTTTAAGGTAATAATAACCTCCCTCCTGCTGATAATATTTTATATAACCTGTAATTAAAAACAAAAAAAGCAGCACAGTCCACAATAGTAAACGGATGGGAAAGGCCCTCTGAAATAGAGGATACGGAAAGCTTGCTAAAAAGAGCACACACTTGCAGAGAGAAGATAAACAACTCTGGTGTCACTATGGTGAATGATGTGTTTGCTTTGAGGTGAAATAATAGGAAATGAGGATCAATTAACAATGTACTGATGAGCCTACAATTACCGGGCTTTTCTGCATGCACTAACAGCATGTTAAATTTCTGGTGGTGACAGCCCTTGGGATGAGAAGGCGGCTGATAGTTGAGCCTGGGGATGGGGCTTTGCTCTTCTGAAATAAACATGTAAGAAGAGTCATGCTGTGTGTCTAAGTAAGAATGACTCGTTAAAAAAAGGCAACAGTTTTCTCCCTTTATCTTTGACATGACACTTTCTATCTTCATGTGGGCAAATATACCAACACTGTCATTTTTCAAAGACTTTGGGGCACTGGTAAAATGGAAAGTAAAAAGCTCCTTTAGAAAAACAAACGTAACTCTCCTGACCCGATCCGATGGAGGCAGAGATGAGTAGTACAGTGCTTTGTAAAGCAAGAGCACTTAGGAAACATTTGATAATTGATTCAAATGAGGTCTTGAAAGGGTTTTTTTGTTTGTTTTTTCTTATCTTGCATTTTTGATCAGAAGTTCTCAAACTTTAGGCACCATAGAATCCCCTGGAGGGTGAAAACTAGATTGCTAAACCCTACTCCCAGAGTTTCTAGTTCAGGAAGTCTGGGGTGGGGCCTGAGTGCCGGCGCGTCTAACACGCTCCCAGGTGACCCTGATGTTGTTGGTTGGGGACGAGCCTTTGAGAACCACAGGCACGATGGTTAGGAGCTCAGGCTGCACAACTGAAAAAACTTGGCTGAATTCCTGATTCTGCTACACTGTTATCTCTGTCACATAGTCATTGAATCTATTTGTGCCTCAGTTTCCTCATCTGTAAAATGAGGATAAGAGTACCACCTGCTCATACTGGGTTAAACAGCATTCCCCCCAAATTTATGTCTATGCCAGCATGTGATTGATTTTTTTTTTTTTTTTTTTTTTTTAAGATGGATTCTCGCTCTGTTGCCCAGGCTGGAGTGCAGTGGCGCAATCTCGGCTCACTGCAACCTCTGCTTCCCAAGTTCAAGGGATTCTTCTACCTCAGCCTCCCAAGTAGCTGGGACTACAGGCGCACATCACCACACCCAGCTAATTTTTCTATTTTTCGTAGAGAAGGGGTTTTGCCATATTGGCCAGACTGATCTTGAACTCCTGACCTCGTGATCCACCTGCCTCAGCCGCCCAAAATGCTGGGATTACAGGCGTGAGCCACCGTGCCCAGCCCTAATAAGTGATCTTATTTGGAAATGGAATCTTTACAGATACCACTTGTTAAGGTAAAATGAGGTCATCCTGCATTCCATGGAGCCCTAAATCCAACAACTGGAGTCCTTATAGGAAAAGGGAGCAAAGACACAGGTGAAGACAGCCATGTGAAGATGGTGGCAGACACTGGGGTTCTGCTGCCACAAGCCAACCAATGTCAAGGATTAATGGCAGCCACCAGAGGCTGGAGGAAAGGCACGGAGCAGGCTTTCACTCAGAGCCCCAGGAGCAACCAACTCTGCCAAGAACTCGATGTCAGGTGTCTGACCTCCAAAACTGTGAGAGAATAAATCTCTGTTGTTTTCAGCTATCTAGTCTGTGGCACATTTTTTCAAGGCAGCCCTGGGAAACTTATACTGCATTACAGAATTCTTGTGAGGATTAAATTAGTGAGTACACGGCAAGTATTTAGAGTAGGACATGGCACATGATGCCCATGACTTAAGTAGTAGCTTATATTATTATTTGGGTCTTATTAATACTTTGTTTCATTACTGTGCTATTAAAAATACCTTCTCATGGAAAGAACCAAAACTACAGAAAAGAGGGTAAGGCTGGGGTTCTCATCCGGGAGTGATTTTGTACCCCAGGGGTATCTGGCAGTATCTGCAGACGCTTTTGGTATTGCAAGTCTCGAGGAAGGAGAAGATGCTACTGGGGTCTAGCGGGTAGAGGCCAGCGATGTTGCTAAATGTCCTGCAATGCACAGGAAATCCCCCTCAACAAAGACTTTCCTGGCCTAAAATGTCAATAGTGCCAACGTTGAGAAACTCCAGGATAAAGTGAAAAATCAAAATCACTTGGCCTCTGAGTCCACTTTGCAAGGTGAGAACAAAAGTAATTTATTATTACACTATACTTTCTAATGAGATCAACACTAGGCTCTGCACACTACTCCAGCCCCTCTGCCCCGCTCCCCTCTAAAAAAAAAAAAACCTGTGTTAATAAAAAATGACAACAACGAAAAACCAGAGTCAAGCTTGGACCGTGAGAGGGCGCCTCAAGCAGTTATTCTGCGCCATCTTCCACGCTAGAAAAGGCAATGTGACCTCTTGTCCACTGGGAATCATTTTCCATCACATCCAAGGAAATTCGAGAGGGGCCTAAAATCTGTCATCAGAACCTGACTGCAAGAGACAAAGGTCCAGTGGGCTGTGGGCCTCTGGCTTCAGTCCCAGCCAGGGTCACATCTTTAACTAGAGGAGGGGTTAGACTCTGGGTCTGCGGATTCTTCTGTCTTCTTTTAGTGACTGCAGCGTGCATCCTAGGGGCAGGAATCCACCTGGACTCTCACTGACAAGCTTGTCCAATATTGTTCTTGACATGCTGCAGGGCCCTGGGCATCAGGAAGCACAGGCTCCTTTAGAGGATGGGGGAGAACTATGAGGAAGAAGGAAAATCCCCTTCCCCTCTCCTCATTTTCTTCCCACCTGTGCGTTAAGGGCAGTTGGAAGGGTGGAAGCCAGAGAGGAGCGTCTTCACTGACCCGGGCAAGGATGGTAATGAGAACAGAAGGGGTGACGGTGGAGATGACGACAATGGACAGACTCAAAGACAGCAAAAAATGACAAACCTCAGCGATCAGCAGGACGTATCGGGTGGCGGTGAGGGTGACACAGGGGCCATACTGGCAGCCTGGTGTGTCAATTGTGCAACTGCATGAATGATGGCACCACTCAATTAGCCAGAAAGCCCTACAAGGGGGCTGCATTATTTTCAGAAATAAATGAGTACGTGAAGCAAAATGCTCATCCACCATGTGCCCCAAGACCCTAACACTCCAGAATCTCAGCATGGACCAGACGCCATGATGGTCAGAGCAGCTGTGTATCTACAGCCTTCCCTAAATAGAGCGGCTGTGTATCTACAGCCTCCCCTAAATGTTTTCCTGTTTCCTATGAAACACGTCACATCTAGAACTCATCAATCTTCTGTGTCAGACCAATCTGCCTAAGGATTGCGGTGCTTGGTTTGGAAGGAACCTCTTCCCTTTCATCTTCTGCCATGATTGTAATTTTCCTGAGGCCCCCCAAGCTGTGCTTCCTGTACAGCCTGCACAACCATGAGCCAAATAAGCCTCTTTTCTTTATAAATTAGCCAGCCTCAGGTAGTTCTTTACATCAATGTGAGAATGGACTAATACAGGCACCAAGAGGGGACAGAGAAAGGACGTGCATTTTGGAGTGGGTGATCCCAAAAAGGCCTCATCAGCTAGTATTGATCTGCCACTGAAGGATGATGGGGAGACTGAGGCACACAACGGTGATCCTTTCACACACACACACACACACACACACGTTATAAGAAACAACAGAGCATAACTTTCATCCTCATGTTGACGTAATAATTTTGATCCTTCCCCATCCCTTACTGTACGGAAGCAAATCAGAAAGAGGGAAGAATAATCCACACCCCTATTTCCAAACAGACCTTGGCACTCAACCTAGATCTCACTCAATTTTTTTTTTCCCCTTGGCAAAACCAAGGCTTCCCCTCAGGCTGTGCAATGCGGATTTTAAGATGCACAAAGATAACCATGCTTGAATACAGAGCTGGAACCCTGAGGAAAGGAACACACACAGACAGCCCACAGGGTCTGTGAAAATCAAGCCCGCATCACCTAAATATAGTCTAACTTCTAAATAAGGCTTCAAATCACAGATTTGTTTACTTTCATTTGGTGATAATTGTTCACAGCAGAACATATCAGAAAATTCTATAATAGGAACCACAGCCAGGAAATAGTAAATAATTAATCACCCTCCCTCCCAGCCTCTTGCATCTCTGTTGATATAAATGACCGTATAATTCCAAACCCAATTATCACTACTTAGCCGTTCCATTTTGTAGTTAAAACCCCACAAAATTAAAGTGCATCAATTGTTAATGGTAATAGACCAAACAAGGGATTAAAGATTATTTTAATGTTTATTTCCTGTCAAGAGATCTTTTGGCAGGAAACACAGCAGACAAAAGGCTGCACACTCAGATGAGATTCATATATTTAAATCTTCTAACTTCTAGAACCATTATGGATATAATTACTTGTTTAATTTACTTGTTCCCTCAAGATACAGGCTGAGGAGATCAGGCCAATGTTATTATATCACGTTCTCAGAAAGGAGAGGCACTGCTCCGTAGCACTTTGTAGGCTGTTTTCTCTAAGTGATCAAATCAAATTAGTGACCACGCCCCTCCACCCTGCGAAGTCGGATGAGGCAGAGACAGAGAGCGGAGTCTGAAGGGAGTGAGACCTCAGTTTCATTCTCAGGCTGCAGCCTGTGGCCACAGTGAGTCCCTGAAGCTAGTCTGAGTCCAGTTTCCTTAACTGTAAAATAAGGTTGATCAGGACCAGGATGCAGTCCAGGTGAGAAGGTCGCAGAAGACTTAGGGAAAGCCACAGAGTTAGCCAAAGCAAGTAGCGACACAAAGTGTAAACCCAGACATTTTCATGTGGTGGCGCTCATTTTAAATGTGGTCACATAGATGATCAATGCTTAATTAATCTTTCTAAATTATCAAGATTATCGTGTACACATATACACATATGCACCCCCCCTCCCTAAGAAAAAATATGACTGCTACATTGAGGGTACCTTAGGACCCAACTGAAGAATCACTGGTCTATTTCCAAAAATCAAGACAACAGTATGTTCTACGACAATGTCAAATCAAATAATTAGGATGTGGGTTAAGAAAGGTTAAAACAATTAACAGGCCCCCAAATCTTATGTTTAGGTTTTATATTGGATATGTAATTATATATACACACATCCACATAGAGAGAGAAGGGTATAGATAGGTAGGTACATTAAAACAACTGATCACCTAAAAAACTATTTCTATCATGGAGAAATCAGAATCTGAAAAGAACGCAGGCCTCTTCCCCCAAAGAGTTCAGTTGATTTACCTATTTCTTTTCTGCCACTTTCATTAGAATATAAAAACCATGAGGGCGAAGATACCATCTGTTTTGTTCATTACTGTACTGCTAACATTTAAAACAGAGCGTAGCACATAGTAGGTAGCTGATAAATACCGCTGGTGTGAAGGAACGTGATGAGAATGATGACTGTATGATAATTTTATATTTTTACAAAGGGATTTATATCTCATAATTCCCCTATCAGTATGCGAACTTCGTTTACCGATAAAGAGTCTGAAAACCAGGGTGTTCAGGGTTGCGAGCTCTGTCCAAATCACCCACCCAGGTGAGGATCTGAAGCCAATGTCAACTCGCACTTTCCGATTCTAAATCCTGCGCTCAGCCTGAGTCACCACCCTGGCCTTTGAGAGTTTCTCTCTACCTGGATTGAGGAGAAGGCATTTTGCTTTACATAGCAATATGATGACTTCAGAAGTTTCTGCAATAGTGTGGGTTCCCAAAGCTGGATGTGACCTTGAGCAAATCTTAGTTTCTCTGGATCTCTGCTTTGCCTTTTGGAAGAATATTTGCAGTGTGACATGTGACGATGTTTGTTCAGACCTCTTGTGTGATTAGAGATGTGTCCTGCTGCACGTAACAGACAACGTGATTCAAACCCAACTCAAAATATTACGTTGGTGCTACAAGTTACTGTGGTTTTGGTCATCACTTTCAATGGCACAAACTGCAATTACTTTTACACCAAGCTAACAGCTTATTTTATAACCAATGGAGGTTCAGGGTAGGAGGCCCATAGGACAGCTGAATCAGCGGCTCTGAAGTGCCACAATGAACTCAGGTTCTTTCTACTTGCCCCTCTGTCCTACACAGGGTCATTTTCAACTGTGGCTGCAGGTGGTCCGAACCCAAACTGGCCGCTGCTAGTCCAGGCTGCCCCGACGTCCACAGGAAGCAGAAAGTCTCTCATCCTTGTGTATCTGTTTTAGGAGTAGGAGGCTGGGCGCGGTGGCTCACGCCTGTAATCCCAGCACTTTGGGAGGCCGAGGCGGGTGGATCACCTGAGGTCAGGAGTTCGAGACCATCCTGGCTAACACAGTGAAACCCTGTCTCTACTGAAAATTCAAAAAATTAGCCGGGTGTGGTGGCGGGCGCCTGTAGTCCCAGCTACTTGGGAGGCTGAGGCAGGAGAATGGCGTGAACCCGGGAGGCGGAGCTTGCAGTGAGCCGAGATCGCGCCACTGCACTCCAGCCTGGGAGACAGAGCCAGACTCCTTCTCAAAAAAAAAAAAAAAAAAAAAAAAAAAAAGAGTAGGAAACCTTCCCCACAATCACCCCTCATATCCATTGGTCAGAACTGGGTCACATGCCTATTTCTAAACCAATCACTGGCAAGGAACACAGTATTATGGGCTTGGACTAATCATTGGAGGCAAAAGGATTTGGGGGAGTCATCCATTATTACTGCTCTGATTACTTTTACAAAAAGTGCAAGGCAAAAATAAATAGTAAAATCAGCCTGAGTTCTTTTTAAAAATAGTGTCCAAACTATAAATGGCCTAGCTGGCCAACACTAGGGAATAGTTACATAGAATACAATTCATTTACATGGTGTAACCTTAGGAAATTATTAAAAATATTTTTTCAAGTAATGTTTAATGACATAAGAAATTCTTGTTTTTTTAAAAAATTATATATATATGCCTATATATTACGAGCCCAATTTGTTGAAAAGAATGCTATCACTAAGAAAGAAAAGAACATAAAACTAAATATTAAGAGTGATCATCTCATGCTAGTGAAATTAATAGAGCATTTTCATTCTCCTCTGTCCAAGTTTCTAAATTTTTCTTCGTTTTCTTCTCCTTCTTCTACCATGCACATTATTTATTACCATAATCAAATAACAAAAGTTCATTTTTCAAAGTAACAAATGATGTGTGAACTCCAGAACTGTGATGGGCAAGGGGGAGTCAAATCAGGTTCTATGCCTGGGTCCAATCATATAATTTACTTAAGGTCAGTATTTAAGGAAGATGAATAAATTCACAGTCTAATAAAAATATACACACATATAAAAGAAATATCTGCTTGTCTACCAACTCTATTTTTATCACAGAAGAATCTGAATCTGAAAAGAACAAATTTGGCAACTTTTCCACAGTCCCCAATTCTTGGGGATGATAAATCCCGAGTCCAGGATGGTCGAGGAGTCCTGGCTGGGTGCTGATGATGGCAGCAGCTGTCCAGGTAACACAGGGAGACCCCAAACAGGCTGAGAAATACCTGGAGCACCAGACACGTGAGTGAACTGCTGAGGGGTCTGCATGATCTATTACGACTTTCTTTAAAGTCCTTTATAGAGTCCACAATTGTATTGGGAATTCATGGGTCATGGCTTCCCTTTTTTTTTTTTTTTTTTTTTTTGAGACGGAGTCTCACTCTGACACCCAGGCTGGAGAGCAGTGGTGTGACCTTAGCTCACTGCCCCCTTCATCTCCCGGGTTCAAGCGATTCTCCTGCCTCAGTCTCCCAAGTATCTGGGATTACAGGCATTCGCCACCACACCCAGCTAATTTTTGGATTTTTAGTAGAGACGGGGTTTCACCATGTTGGCCAGGATGGTCTCGATCTCTTGACCTCGTGATCTGCCCACTTCAGCCTCCCAAAGTGCTGGGATTACAGGCGTGAGCCACCATGACCAGCCCCAAACATCTTGTAAGTTACCAGGAGCCCTGGTCTCAAGCTGCCTTCTGGACATCTGGCTTATCATGAGGCCTCATAGGTACTTCCTTTAAAACAGTCCCAGGAATGCTAATAATACATTCACCTTATACCTGATCTAGGTGGAAAATCATCATCATCATAATGTAATTGATAATGGCAACCATCCCTGTGCCTGACATTCCATCTTACTTACACTCTCTATCACTTCATATGGGAATAGCTAGCAATACTTCCCATTCTACAGATGACAAAACTAAGGCTCCGAAAGAATAAGGCATGAGTCCAACCAAATAGTTTGTGAGAAGCCAGATTCCCACCCAACAGTGTCTCGTTCCAAAGCATCAGCTGATCCCGAAGAGGTTCCTCATCAGAGATTTGGGCTGCTGCTCCCGCACTCCTCAGTTATGTACTGATGCTTACCACCTGCACAGGAGGCAGGGGTCATTGTCTGGAGACATGAGCTGAGTCTCCGTAAGCAAGAGCACTGAGGTTCTAAGCAAAAAGCAGGAATGGGTAAGCATGGAACAGGTAAAGGCAAGAGTTTAGCCCTAGACCTCAGGTGAGCATCAAGGATAGAGTCTGGCCTCACGCCAGCCCATCTTTGATACCATTTTAACAATCTGCTCACACTTCCAGGGACCTGCATGGCTTCCCACCTCCAGGGGACTTGTTCTCCTGCCAGAGTAAAACACTGAATAGCTGCTTGTATTCAACCTGACATCCACAGATATTTAAGAGTCTAATTCAATCGTTATATCTTCTCTCTAGACACAAAGGAACCACAGCCTTCCGGCACCTCGGGGCGCTCTCTCTCTCTCTCTCTCTCATTTGCCTTTCTTGTTTAAGCATGCCAGGGATGTACACACGTGAAACAGGGTGGATTAAGTAAAGATGCTGTACAGTGGTGCTACTTTGGTGCTTAAAATGTAAGAAAACTTAGTGGATTTCTGATCCTAACTGAGGAAAATCAGGTACCAGGGCTTTGGGTCGGGGGTCTAACCTTCTCGTGAATACAACAGTTGAACAGATGGGCAATGGCTTCAGTAGTCAAGGAGCTATCAATCCAACAGGAGAAAAGCCAAGTTTCCATCAGTCCTAAGCTCACGAGTCCCTCTGTTAAGGAGAATCACATTACGATGAAGTTTCAGGACATAAACCAAACAGCCAAGCCACCTTTTCCCTATTCCATTTCCAAAGGAAGATGTGCCAAGTAAGTGATGATATAAATCTGTAATGTTCTATCTACATCAGGGTGTCTGGCTGGCAAAAATCCACAGTGGAACCTTTGTAGGCCAGGTGAGATTTGTGGGACAGGGGGAGACGTGGCATGGAAACCCATTCCATAACCTTTCACCATGCATAAAATTTACTGTGAATGGAATTCCTAAAAGTCCATGTTGGCCTCTGATTTAAAACTATTAAATCTGGTTTCCTGAGAACACCTCCATTATAATAAATACATCACTATGACAACATATGCTAATTACACAATCTCAAAGACCAGAGTGAACAACCTATACATGAAAAATGCATTTGCACGCAGGTGTCCTGGATTCATACAACTCGGGCTTTAGATTTGGGTTGAGTCACAGGGCAAATCTCAAGCACTGCATGGGCAGTCTGATGTCATGGTGGAAAAGCCTGAGAAGCAAGGCATAAGGACACCAATTTCACACAGGTGACAAAATGAATCTGTGTTCATTTGTAACAGGGGCAGTATCTCCAGCTTATAGAATTTAAGAGGGAAATTATCTGTTATGTTTACAGATAGGAATATGTTCTTCTGAAAGACAAAAAGCGGATACACATACTTCTTCATCTTCAAAGTACGTCCTGAAGAAATTAGAGAAACACTATGGTCACTGTATGTAGTGATCTGTTAAAAAGAAAAATGAGATCCTTTCTGTGTAAGTTAGCCAAACACTCTTTTTTATTTTCCTTAATCTGGGTTCATTTGTCCTGCTTTTCTCCTTCTTCTTCCCTCCTTCCTCAGACATTTCAGCCAGTCCTACTGGCCTCTAGCTGCTATGATAGTTACAAAGATAAAGTACAATAGGCTTCCAATCTACAAATACTCTAATTGAAAGAAAAAATATACAATGGAACCTCCCTCCATAGAATGACAGATAAGAGAGGTGAATCAAGATGGTGGCCAGGGCTTTTGATCCAAACACAGACACACATTTGGATCCTGCTTCCATTACTGTGGCTTACCATATGTGGAAGCCAAGGTCATTTAATTCCTCTGTATGCCCATCAACCAGACCTGCAGAATCAAGGCTTTGAGTATGTAAGTGTGAGGTCTTCCTAAGGGTTAAATGAGATAAGTAAACCCAAGCTGTACACGGTAGACTCAACACATAAAATAATAACATAACAACAGTAACAAATAATTTTAACAGAGGTCAAAAGTGGGCAGAGTCATAAGTAAAGGACAGAAGGGAAAGTAAGCAAAACCTAAGAGGTGGGAAAGGACAAGGTCTATGGTATGTACCAACAAATGGGGGAAGAGCCTGGTGCAGTAGCTCACGCCTGTAATCCCAATACTTTGGGAGGCCGAGGCAGGAGGATCGCTTGAAGCCAGGAGTTTGAGACCAGCCTGGGCAACAGAGTAAGACTCCAGCTTTTTTGTTTTCCTTTTTGTTTTTAATAGCTGGATGTGGTGGTGCTCACCTGTAGTCCTAGCTACTCAAGAGGCAGAGACAGGAGGATCACTTGAGCCCAGGACTTAACAGGCTGCAGTAAGCTAGGATCACGCCACCACACACCAATCTGGGCAACAGAGTGAAATCTTGTCTCTAAAAAAAATTAAAAACAGGCCAGGCATGGTGACTCATGCCTGTAATCCCAGCACTTTGGAAGGCCAAGGTGGTTGGATCATTTGAGGTCCAGAGTTTGAGACCAGCCTGGCCAACATGGTGAAATCCCGTCTCTACTAAAATGCAAAATAAATAAATAAATAAATAAATAAATAATTAGCTGGGCGTGGTGGTGGGCGCCTATAATCTCAGCTACTTGGGAGGCTGAGGCAGGAGAATCCCTTGAACCCGGGAGGTAGAGTTTGCAGGGAGCCAAGATCACACTGCCGCACTCCAGCCTGGGCGACAGAGCGAGACTCCCTCTCAAAAAATAAATAAATAAGTAAACTAATTACTAATTAAAAACCATCAAAGAAACAAACAGGAAAAGCCATGTGGGAAAAAATTAACCTAGTGCAAAGCTAGTGTAGAAATAAACAAAGGGAACCCAAATAATAACAAATGGAGGTCATTTATTCAGAACTTCCTGCAGCCAGGCAGTCAGCCACCATCAGTTGTGTTTGGCAGAGACTCAAAGGAGGTAGGGAGAAAGAAAGCTTTATGGTTAAACAAAAAAGAAAGTGGATGCCTTCCAGTATGCTCCGATTGGAGGCTGTGGACATGGGGAAGCCGGAGGTGGGCTCACTAGACCAAGGCATCCTGTATGATTGGCTTGGGGAGCATATCTGGCTTTCTCTGGTTGGTTCTGCGTTGGAAGTGGGGACAAAAATTAGCAAAACTAGGCATTACTGACCAAGTCCTGACCATTCTGAGTTGACTGCTCCAGAGCCTGTGGGTCAGCGTTCCATGACTAAATATGGTCTGGCCATTGTCCATGTGTATATTTGGTGTCTCATTAGCAAGACATCCTAGGGACCAGTGACTGTTTACCTTACAGCTATCTGCAAAAAGGATCATGACAAAAACTCTTCCCCAAAGCAGCAAAGCAGTGAGTGCAGGGGAGCTGGCTGGCTGCAGACGAAGGAGTGAGCACGCACCAGAGTTTCCTTACAACAAGGGCCTCTCGTTCTCCGAGGGCGCCCACGCAATCTAAAAACCAGTCCCTCGCCACCATGGGTCTTTGTACAGGGATATGCATGAATTAGAGAGGAAAAAGGTGCTTTGATGTCCTAAAGAAATAGCTGTTTTTCAGACAACTCCTGGGAGGTGGTAATGTATTCAGTCACCTTTCAACATAATTCCTGTCTGACTCATTTTCTCTCTGGCTTCATCTTCTCCAAGGTGGTGCACACCTGTTCTGGGTGAATAAGAATAAGTGTGGGGTACAGATAGGGAGGGTTCAAGAAGCCAAATGAATACCGGAAAATACTAAGGGAAAGCAAATGAAAAAGAAAAGCCCACCGTCCATATGAAATTCCTGGCAAAGTGAGGACTAATGTTGTCTTTTAGAAAATCAGCAGTAACAGCCTCTAGATTCTCAGAGTGAGAGAGGAAAAAAAAGAGCTGGGATCCCCCAAAGGCAGAAATATTCCACTTGACATAACCAGCCTTAGCTAACACATTTGTGGCTTCTGTTCTAGAAACCTCTGTCTTGAGTCCAGTTAGATCTGGGTTTCATCTCTGAATCTGGCACTTAACAGCCAGTAGACTCTGAGTCATCCTGCAGGCTATTTTGAGTTATCAGAAGGTGATGGTCTGATGTTGATGTGCTGCCCAGCACTCAGTATGCCCTCAGGAAAATGGTAGCTGTTATTTTATAGAACGGGGAGGAATCTGCCGGCTATTACAGCACAGTGGCAGTGAAAGTTTGAGAAGATGGAGATCAGGCTTAGCATACCTCAGACATCCATTCCCTTCTCTAACAGACCCCAAGGTGCTTTGTACATGATTTCATTGTGTACTGAAAAGGGCCTATTATCATGTAACCATGTGCTAATCCGTGTAATGATGGAAACCTGGAGACCCACATGAGCAATGAGAACCAGCAGCCAGTCTCCCAGGTGGAAGGAAGGATAAGCAAGAGTCTGCAGCTCAGTTACTCCTCATCCTCACCGGGGTCTGGCCAGCATCCATTCCCTTTCCTGTAAAGCACTCGCATTTCCTTTGGGAATCAGCCCTTCTCGCTGTCCTGATCCATGTGTTTTGAGATCTCACAGTAGCAAGTGACTCATGTTGGTTCAGTGATTCCCAGAGGCTGATTCAAGGATGTCCCCAGCTAGACCCAGGATGGTCGATTCCAGATTGGGGCAATGGGGAGTTTCACATCCTCAAGGCTTGGCCATCATCGGGGAAGGAAGTTCCTGGGTCACAAAGGGAAAGCTGGGCCCAAAGGGAAGAGAAAGACTCTTGATGACATCTGTATATCTGGCCCCAGCAGAGTCTGAGCCAGTTACATGCCTAGAGTTGTCACTTCCACAAGGCATCCCCCTCTCCAACCTGCCTAGCTTCAGTTAGTTCAGTGAGACTTCTCTTACTCACAACCAACACAGCCTGACACAGCAGAGTTAGTTTTGGCTGACGGGAGGTAAAAGGAAGGCGATTCTAGGCATGATCCCTAACTTCAGTGAACTTATGTTCTTGTTCTAGGAGGAGGCAAAACCAAGTAAACTGAAAAATAAAATTTAAAATATGTACACCAGGCACGATGGCCTGTAATCCTCTCACTTTGGGAGGCCCAGGAGGGCAGATCACTTGAGGTCAGGAGTTTGAGACCAGCTTGACCAACATGGTGAAACCTAGTCTCTATTAAAAATACAAAAATGAGCCGGGAGTGGTAGTACATACCTGTAATCCCAGTTACTCGAGAGGCTGAGGCTGAAGAATTGCTTGAATCCGGGAGGCAGAAGTTGCAGTGAGCCAAGATCACACCACTGCACCCCAGCCTGGGTGACAGAGTGACACTTTGTCTCAAAAAAAAGAAATTAAAATATATAAATTGCAATGAGTGCTAGGAGGCTAAGGAAAGAAGGGCTAAGACGGAGGATAGATGGACCTTACTTTCTTTAGTTAGGACAGGATGGCAGGCAGAATAATGGTGCCAAAAGGCCAAGTGTAGTGGCTCACACCTGTAATCCCAGCACTTTGGGAGGCTAGAGGATTGATGGAGCCCAGGAGTCCGAGATCAGCCTGACAATAGAGCAAGACATCATCTCTACCAAAAACAACAAAATCAAAATCAAAAGGCATCCATGCTCTACCCTGAAATCTGCAAATGTGTTATTTGGCATGGCAGAGGAGACTTTGCAGAGGGAGGTAAGTTCGTGAGTTGAGGAGAGTATGCTGAGTTACCCAGGTGAGACCAATGCAGTCACAAAGGACCTAAAGGGTCACAAATAAACCTAAAAAGATGACAAAGTGGGAGAGAAGGGGCAGAGTCAGAGAGAGAACTGAAGACCCTGCACTCCTGGTTTTAAAGATGGAAGATGTGGCCACCAGCCAAGGAACACAGGTGGCCTCCAGAAACTGGAAAAGTCAGAACAAATTATCCCCGGAGGCCCCGGGAGTCCAGCCCTAACACCTTGATTTCGGCCCAGTGAGACCCTGCTATAGTTTGGATGTCTGTTACTTCCAAATCTCATGTTGAAATTTGATCTCCAATGTTGGAGGCCGGGGCTGATGACAATAGTCTATGTCATGGGGGTGGATGCTTCATGAATAGATTAATGTTCTCCCTGTATTTGTTCCCAGAGAGCTGGTTCTTTTTTTTTTTTTTTTTTTTGAGACGGAGTCTTGCTCTGTCTCCCTGGCTGGAGTGCAGTGGTGTGATCTCGGCTCACTGCAAGCTCCGCCTCCCGGGATCACGCCATTCTCTTGCCTCAGCCTCCTGAGTAGCTGAGACTACAGGCACCCGCCACCGCACCCGGCTAATTTTTTTGTATTTTTAGTAGAGACGGGGTTTCACCGTGTTAGCCAGGATGGTCTCGATCTCCTGACCTTGTGATCCACCCGCCTTGGCCTCCCAAAGTGCTGGGATTACAGGCGTGAGCCACTGCGCCCGGCGGAGAGTTGGTTCTTTTAAAGGCCCTGGCACTTCCCCTCCCCTCTCTTGCTCCCTTTCTCCCCATATGTTCTCTGAACCTGCTGGCTCCCCTTCACTTTCCACCATGAGTAGAAGCTGCCTGAAGCCCTCATGAGAAATACATTGGCACCATGGTTCTTGGACAGCCTGCAGAAACATGAACCAAATAAACTTCTTTTCCTTGTAAATGACCCAGCTCAGGCATTCCTTTATAGCAACACAAAAGGACTAAGACAGACCCATTTTGGACTTCTGACCTCCAGAATGGTAAGAGAAGACATTCATGGTATGTAAGCCACTCATGTGTGGTCATTCGTTACAGCATTGACAGGAAACTAACACAGATGGTCACGAAGGGCCTCTCTCTGAGGAAGGAGCATTTACACTGACAGCTAAGGAATGAGGAGGTGGTACTCACACCAAGGGTAGAAGACGACCATCGGGGAGAGAAACCAGTACATGGAAAAAACCCTTAGATACGCAAGAGCTTGAAAGATTCTGATAAGAGCAAGCAGACCATTGTAACTACATTGTATATTGATTAGCCTTGGGGTTTAGAGAAGAATTTAAAGAACTTTATTCAATGCAACCCAACTTTTGAAGAAAACAAAGCACTATTTAATGATTTCCTTCCTCTTAAACTCGTTGAAGAGTAGAACCAAAACTCACCATTTATTAATAGTTACTAATACAAAGAATTCCACAAAACTACAATTTTCCTTAGTAATTCCTATCTATATTCCTCACATGCCTTGCAGATTTTCTATTATGTCCTCTTCTCCTATATGCTCTCCCGCTGTACCTACTAGTATATTCTTAAGCCAGACTCACAATCGTCGCGAAGTAAATATTTGTTGGATAAAAGTGCTGAGGTTTGGCCGGGAGCAGTGGCTCACGCCTGTAATCCCAACACTTTGGGAGGCAAACACAGGAGGATCAGTTGAGTTTGGGAGTTCCAGACCAGCGTGGTCAACATGGTGAAACCCCGTCTCTACTAAAAATGCAAAAAATTAGCCAGGCATGGTGGCAGGCTCCTGTAATCCCAGCTACTTGGGAGGCTGAGGCAAGAAAATCATTTGAACCTGGGAGGCGGAGGTAGCAGTGAGTTGCCCCACTGTACTGCAACCAGGGCAACAAGAGCGAAACTCTGTCTCAAAAAAAAAAAAGTGCCCAGGTTTTTGGTTTGAAAAGACACTCCCTGATGCTATTTATCCCCCATGACTTGCTCTCCTAAGTCATTCTAGAAATAATAAAAATTTTTGTTTACATAGAGGAGGGAGGTGACACATGGGGTAGGCGTCAGTCCAACAGCACTACCTGTCTGATTAGATGTTTAGGGTGGGGAGGAGAGGGAGGAGTAGTATTTTTTTTTTCATTTTATGTATTTATGTATTTATGTATGTATGTATGTATGTATGTATGTATTTATTTATTTATTTATTTTTGAGATGGAGTTTCGCTCTTGTTGCCCAGGCTGGAGTGCAATGGCGTGATCTCGGCTGACCGCAATCTCCACCTCCCGGGTTCGAGTGATTCTCCTGCCTCCGCCTCCTGAGTAGCTGGGATTACAGGCATGCACCACCATGCCTGGCTAATTTTGTATTTTTAGCACAGACAGGTTTTCTCCATGTTGGTCAGGCTGGTCTCCAACTCCCGACATCAGGTGATCCACCGTCTTGGCCTCCCAAACTGCTGGGATGACAGGTGTGAGCCACTGTACCCAGCCGTGTTTTTTGTTTTGTTTTGTTTTTATAAAGTATCATCAAGATATCAAGTGAGCTGGAGGTTACTAATTATGGCAACTGTTTCAGGCTGGGAAGAAAGTATTATTATTTTTTTTTTTGGAGTGGGGGGGGCTGTCCTCCATCCCATTTCAACTGCTGAGCAAGCAAAGAGCGATATGAATAAACTCTACAGGCACAAGAAGTCTAGGGCTTCCTTTTAAATCAGTTCCTAAAAGGCAAGGAACCAGTATATCATAGTGAGACAATCATTTATAACGGGGCCATTATTAGGAGCCAAGATATAAAAATCATACATGAAACAGCCTTATAAGCAGATTCAGTGCATGGCTGATTAACCTCCCTCTCCTGCTAGGGGCTGGACGGCTCTGGGGAGTGGTAATGAGATGTGCAAGTCATTGGCCTTGAGGTCACAGGTTTCAAGCTGGACATGTTAGAAGGGGCCTAATTGCTACTCATGGGTGACTTGGCAGCACACCTTATGAGCTGGGAGACACAGAGACAAGGGTTCGAGTCCCGGCACTGTCCCTGAACTAGCCACTGGAAATCTGCAATAGTCACAGATCCTCGGGAAGCCTCAGTTTCATGACTTACAAAACCTTGTCAGGGTTGATTTTGTTGTTGTTGTTGTTAGCTAAATATGAGTATGCTTGGCACACGGCAAATATTTGATAAATGATAATCCTTCGTGTTTTCTAGGCATACTTGTCTTCTTTTGACTTCTTAGGCATTAAGAAGGCAAGAGGTGCTGCCAAGCTCCAGAGCTGTCAGATCCTCTTGGTTCTGGATAGCTGCGCAGAGCTTTTCTGCCTCTTCAGGTAAACAATGGAGAGGACCTTATCTTGGCTTATCTAGTTGGGGTTAACAGGAGCAGGGATAACAGGAGCACTAACATTTACTTTGTGCCAGGCACAGTTTAAGTATTTCATCACCAACAACTGATTTAATCCTTACAGGATCACCAGGAAGCAGGTCCTATTATTGCTATTACAAACCATCACCCCAGGATTTTACACCGAGTAGGATGAGTGCCATAATTCGGCAGTAGGATTCCAGAATTTGATGGACTATTCAAGTATTTCCTAATACTAAAGGGCTGGACAGTTAGAAAAGAGATGTTTTTCCTGCATTTTGTCATGAGTGTGCCTCACGCCCAGCATTCCCCACTGAGGTATGCTGATGCTGATGTGCAGCCACACACAGCCTCAGCAGAAGCAAAAAGAAATACCATAGCAGTCGAGGTGGGAACTGCCATGGACACCAAGGAAGGGAAACACGAAAGGGAGTCTTCATCCATGTCTCAGCTGGCAGCAGCCCACGGCAAGAACATGGAGACTCAACTTGCCCGGAAATCTCATCCATCAAGCAGCTCCTGGTGGCACGAAAATCACAGGAACAAATAAGTGAGGACTGCAGGTCTGGGCAGCATTGAATTTGACCTGGTGCACATATATGGAGCTCAGTAAAGTCGACAGATCCCATCAAGGCTGAAACAAAAGCGGGGAGCCCAAAGAGAAAGAAACAAGGACAGAGACTTTCAGCAAAAAAGGAAAGTCAACATAAAGGGACAGAACGAGGAATCTGGAGACAGAAGCCATGGGTTCAAATCCCAACTCTGACTCCTAGTCCAATCCTCTATCCTCCACCTCCTCCCTGCATTCCCCACCCATTTCCTTAACCTTGAAATAAGTCAACACCTTCTTGACAACACAGGATGCTATAGAATGGATATTCACAAATTATCTCTGGCTTAGGAATCCCAATTCAAGTATATATAAAAATGCCATATATTTTCCTGTTAAATGGAGAGAAATTGTCAGTTATGTGTGGGACAGACAGTCTCCTACACAGGCATGTCACATTCAATGTACTAGAGTATTTAAGTGTTAACTCTCCAATAAATTGGTGGTTGTTTTTCTTCTATTCTTCCCTCTTTGCGTTTTCCAAGGACTTACGGCTCTTGATGAAAAGGGAGGAATAATCATTTTTTCCGTGTCTGCGATCAAGATCTATTTGGTAACCCACTCCTCTAATACCGCCTGTGCAGAGAAATAATTTCGGCTCCCCGTTAATTTGAGTATTGAACTGAAATTCTGCAGCTGCTTTCTGCCAAGCTTGAAAGCAGAAATTAATTTCAATGACCCAGGCAAGTGGAGGGGAGCTCTGTCAGGTAATTAGTCTTCGTCTTTTGCTACTCAGGGTCTATCACTGTGTTAATCCATACATAAACCTAGGCATTCCCGGAGTCACTCGCAATCTGCGGGGCCGTTTAACTACCTCTTGCTTGGGTTAACCACGAGCCGGGCATCTGCAGGGAAACGGATGAAGGCTCCCTTTCATGTTTCCCTTCCTTCTACCTATTTAGGGCCGGCAGAATGAATGTGGCTGATTTACATGTTCTTTTCCCCATTTGATTGAGTCTGCAGTTGATTAAATAGAGCTTGGGGTGGGAGAGGGGATTGGGTGGGGAGGGGTTCCCACTCCTGCTGCTTTCTGACTTGCCAGTTTATTAATGAAAGAGCCACGGATATTGATAGCCCTGACACTACAACTGCAGCAATTAAAGGGTATGCCCTTCCAGGCTTCTAATTAAAAAGGAGCCTTTTTCTCTCCAGGATGGGTCCTATTGTCATATTTGCATTCGATTGTGGCTCTGGTTTGGGGGCTTCTCTGCCTTTTCCTTTAGAAAAAAAAATCTCCTGGGGGAAACTTAGACCTGAAAAAAAATAAACACAGCGTGAAAGGCTTTGTTCTCAATGGGGGTCATTCTGAAATCCAAGGAAGAGAATTTTTTTGGAGGAGGCACCTGTTCACAACCACAGCCTGCTTCTCTCCCAAACCCTTCTCTCAGCTTCGAGGAGTGTTTCAGCTGTTCTATGTTACAATAATGCTCAGTTAGGACAAGTTTCGCAGCTGGTTCCTTTCCTTTCCTTTCCTTTCCCTTTTCCTTCCTTCCATCTGCCCTTCCTTTGTTTTTCTTTTTTTTTTTTCTTGGAGAGAATCTCACTGTGTCACCCAGGCTGGAATGTAGTGGCACGATCTCGGCTCACGGCAACCTCTGCTTCCCAGGTTCAAGCAATTCTCCTGCCTCACCCTTCCACTTAGCTGGGATTACAGGTGCACACTGCCATGCCCAGCTAATTTTTTGTATTTTAGTAGAGACGAGGTTTTACCATGTTGCCCAGGCTGGTCTTCAACTCCTGAGCTCAGGCAATCTGCCTGCCTCGGACTCCCAAAATGCTAGGATTACAGGCGTGAACCACCGCGCCCAGCCCCTTCTTTCTTTCTTTCCTTCTTTCTTTCACCAACTTTTAAGTTCCAGGGAACTATGTGTTTTATGTGCACGTTTGTTACATAGGTAAACGTGTGCCATGGTGGTTTGCTGCACAGATGAACCTATCACCTAGGTATTAAGCACTGGTGGTTCTTTCTGATGCAAACCCCTGCTTCATTGCAGTACAGGAATCAGGTCACATCAATGGCCGGAGCTGGCGAGGTGCAGAATGTGGAGACTGAGCCTATACCTCGCCCCTGTGCCCTTCCTGCCAATTCTGAACACCAGGATTCTAGCCCAGAGCGGCCGACTTGAGTGGCACTCCAAACTTTCAAGGGAAGTCAGAGATTGGGATTTTGAAGTGGAACATTCCTTCAATAGTATCCATTCGTTTGTTAAAAATCACCACAGGCGCGCGCGCGCGCACACACACACACACACACACACAAACACACACGCATGACCCAAAGAGAGGACATTGGCAATGCCAGAGACTCTCTATCGGCCTCCCTCCAATCCTGAAGATCCATTTCTTCTCAATACTCAATGCTTTGTGTTTCTATTGTGAACCCCTCATCTAAAGGAAAATGAATCCGCCTGGCGTTGCTGTGTCACTTTCCTATCTGAGTGGTCACAGGCTGTGAAAATACGCCAGCACCGTGTGGGATTTAAAAAGGAAACCAGCTGTGATCCCCAAACGCCTGCCTCCTACTCCCTCCACAGTTGACATGAGATCACCACTCTATTTTCCTAGTAGTCCTCATCCTCACACTGAAGCCACGCTGGGCCTAGCCTGGTGGCTCACACCTGTAATTCCAGCACTTTAGGAGGCTGGGGTGGGTGTATCACCTGATGTCAGGAGGCCAGCCTGGCCAACATCGTGAAACCCTGTCTCTACTAAAAAAGACAAATAATTAGCTGGGCATGGTGGCGGGCACCCATAATCCCAGCTACTCCAGAGGCTGAGGCAGGAGAATCACTTGAACCCAGGAGGGAGAGGTTGCAGTGAGCAAAGATCGCGCCATCGCACCCCAGCCTGGGCAACAAGAGTGAAACTCTGTCTGGAAAATAAATAAATAAATAAATAAATAAATAAAATAAAAATTAATTTTAAAAAAAGCCAATCCGTGCCCCTGGAGTCTGGGGGGCGGGGGAGGCCTCTCTCTCCATCCCACCCACCACCAGGTCCTCCAGAGGCAACTCTGGGTTTACTCTTAGTACAGTAATGAATCCGCTTTGGGATCTCAAACACTCTTATTTCCCTTCCGTGCACTTCCCTTTTCTCGACTGCAAAGCGAGAGAATAATTCTGAGCCCACAGGTCTGTTGTGAGGTTCCCATGAAGTCATATACGGCAAGGTGTGAGCCCAGGTGCCAGTCTCCTCGTAAGGAATGACCCAGCTTGGGTCACTTCCCTGAACTTATCACTGACGCCTGGGCCCACATGGCTTTGCGCACATGCAGAGGTACTTTGTACATCCTGGGAGTCGAGTCTTCCAAAGTGAACAGGCTCTTGGTTCCAAGTTTCCACCCTGCCCAAAAAGAACAATATAACGTCCCAGTATTGGACAGCAGGCTGATCCTTTGACCTCAGCTTTTCTACCCCTCAAGTGGGTTTCTGTTCCTCCCCCACAGGACTGGTAAAAGATTATAAAGGAAAGCAGCCCTGATACCCAGGAAGCCTTTAGGAAATTAAGCCCCGACTACCACCTCCCCAGAGGAGCTGTTTTTTACTCGTATCTCTCAGGTTTTCTTCAAAGTTATTTTTCCGTGCCTAGGACTAAAGCTTGGAAATAGGAGAAAAAAAAAAAAAATTCCTCAATTTTCACAGGAGCGACAACTGTGAAATCTCCTAATTATTTCTGATTTTACTGTGAATTCCTAGAAATGCCACATCTCCTCCCAACCTGGAGAGAGACAGCGCCCTGACAAAGAGAAAAGCTCTCATGCTCTGAAGTATTTGATTGGAATCTGAAGTGCTCTATCTCTCCTCTGACCACCCCCGCCCTTCCCTCAAGCCTGCTGCTGGGGCATGGTGGAAAAGTCAGAAGCATTAGTCTGGTGTCAAGGGGCACTGCTATCCGCATTCTATGAGAGTCAACTGCAATTAACAGGGTCATCCAGAAAAGGCAGGTACAGCCCAGACAAAAGGAGCACAGAGAGATCTTATCAGAGTCCAAGGCCGACAGGCTGGGTCTGAGCCTTTCAGATGCTGCTTGCAGAGGAAACACACAAACAAAAAAATGGTGGTGGAAAGTGGTAGGGATAGGAAAGACAGACCCAGCCAGAGGGCGGAAAGGACAGGGAATGAAAAGAGCTGGGCGACTGAATCGCGGGGTTTAAAGAACAAACACAGACTCCTCGGCCTATGTCTTGGGTTCAGCTCCTGACTCTGCCCCTGGCCACTTAACAAAACTTGGGCCATTCAACCCCTCCGAGCCTTCATTGGCTTGTGGGCAAAATGCGAATACAAATAGAATGTTCCTGTTTTTTAAACTGTCATGGAAAATAATTGCCATGGGAAACAGTGCTGAGGGTAGTAGTGCCTGATATTGGACAGTTACTAGAATAACTAACAGAAGAGCTTAGCTTGGAGTCGGGAAAGCCGTACGGAGAACCTAGAGAGAAGTGGATGATGTGAGCAAGTTTCCCAGGGAAGAACTCAAAACACTGCACAGACAGGTGACCAAGTTGAAAGTGATTCTGGGCCTACCTAGTGGAAGACGGCATGGAGACCCCTGCCCCCTACTCAGAGGAAGGACTGACCCTGCAAGGAAGCAAAGTCCTCCATGCTCATGGATGCTGGTACCAATTACAGAGGTCCCCTCTCCGCGTTCCTAAAGACTGGAAGGTAGAGACACACACACACCACAGTAGGCCCTGGGCCGGGACAATGTTACCCAGGCCCTAGGTCCCCTACACATCACTCTGTTTTGACACTCTTAGCTGCTGCCAAAGATGTTTAAAGTTCCTTTCAAACAGAAGGGCTTAAGCACCTACTCTGTGCTTAGCTCTGAGCCCTTTATCAAGGAGCATACAGGAAAACAATGTCTCCAGTCCTTCCTTCTTTTACCTTTCTTTGATCTGGGAATGATGTCAGGGAGTAAGGAAAGGTGATGTGGTAGAACCAAAATTTCCAAAGCAACCGAATTTCCTATGTCAGGTGGACCACTGATGAGTCACATCACTGTGGACCAGTGGATGGGTATCTTTAAAAGCCTCATCTGTAACGTGGGGGCAGGAACTTTTTTTTTTTTTTTTTTTGAGACAGAGTTTCACTCTCGTTGCCCAGGCTGCAACGCAGTGGCGCTGTCTCAGCTCACTGCAACCTCCGCCTCCCGGGTTCAAGAGATTCTCCTGCTTCAGCCTCCCAAGTAGCTGGGATTATAAATGCCCTCCACCATGCCCAGCTATTTTTTGTATTTTTAGTAGAGATGATGGGGAGGGGCGTTGGTGGCGGGGAGTTCACCATGTTGGCCAGGCTGGTCTCGAACTCCTGACCTCCAGTGATCCGCCCACTTCAGCCTCCCAAAGTGCCGGGATTACAGGCAGAAATATTTCTCACCACAGAGTTATTGTGATGATTAGAAAATGCGGGCAGCGTGATGGGCATGTCAGGCGTGCAATTTATTTTTCATTAGTCCACGTTCCTGGGTGTGCTGCAGATGAGCAGGGATTGGACAGCTTGAACCCTCAACTTGTCTCAGATGTGCACTTGCCTCTGTTGGGAATTGGACAGACAAGGGGAACGCGTCCAAACCACACCACCCTCTATGGCCAGATAAGGAGTTTTAACCAATGCACAGGCTCTCAGATTGGTCCTTAACAACTGGTCTTTAAATGTTCCAGCTCAGGGCTGCACCATGAAGAGGGTATCTGAAGAAGCAACCAAATTAACAGGAGGTTGAATGCCTCTTGATGCCCTTCCAGAAGCAAACGCATGACTCCAGAGCAGGCGGGGAGATGCCACTCCATTCTTACTTGCTGAGCTAGGCTGCCTGTTTTTGTTCACACATCTCGGTAAGTGAGCACTTACCTTTCAGGCCCTCTTAGAATTCCAGAAACTTGAGGCTAAAAATCCATTACTTATCAATTTTAAAAGTTCCCATGGAGTGAGAGAAAAGAGGGTCATTACCAGGAAGCAAACGGCGGATGGGGAGGGTAGCCACTCTATTTTCTATTAGGAAAAAAAGATAATACACAGCAGAACCTCATTAAGTCAGTATCGGTTTATTCAAAAGAGCTTATCATTCGCAGCAACTATTCCCCAATCAACTGGACGCCTCTACTGTAATCTCTTTTAACACTGAAAGTCTGATGATTAAATATATTAATATATCAGAGAGGCCAAACTGGGTTTATCCAAAGGTGGGACTCTTTGGCTGTAATGTCTCTGAGGTGTCTACTAGAGCAATTGACACATAGTAGGTTTGCAATAACCCTTAGCTCCCTCCCCTTGCATGTGGGATTATCAAAGCTTTAACCTGGTTTATAATATGTCTAGTCCTTATCAATAATAACCTGGTTTCCATTATAATATACTACCTTTTATTAAACTGGAGCCAGAAACTCTTAATAGCAAGAGCCTGTCAAAGGCATTTTAATCACTACTGGAGTGCAGATGTCTCTCCTAGGAAAACACGGGCAATGTTCCACAGCGAGGATAGGGATCGTCCATCTACCTTCGTGTTGGCAGGATGAGTTACGGAATTGTATTATCCGTGCAATTAGGCCAAGGCTTCTTCTGTACTTCCACAGTGACCTCTCTTGACTCTGTGTAATACGAGGTACTTTTCTCTGTGTCCGGGTTTCCAAAGCATCTTTTTCCGCTACAATGGCCACCAATGACATCTGCATGGAAAGGCCAACTTCTGAGATTTGGGCATGCCTTCCACTAGCTGTTTTTCCAACATGGACATCCAGGTCAAAGGCAAAATGATGGCCAGGGCTTTTCATGACGACAATGATAACACTGATGTGGACGGAGATGATGTTGTCCACGCTAAGTAGGGAGCACTTCCTGTGTTACTGCCTGTGCAAATGCTGTTCAAGCATTTTTAGCACTTCGTCCTCTCAACAACCCTTGAATAAAGAAACAACTAACATCTTCATTTTGCACATGAAGAAACTGAGGTGTACAGAGGATGAGCAACTTGTCTGCCCTCTCCACCCACCAGAAAATAAGTGGCACAGCCAGGATACGAACCCAGGTGCATGACTTCTAATTCTGCATGTTTCACAATTCTCCTCCCCTTCTTGCCCAGTCAAGGACAACACATCAGAGCTCCTGGAGTTCCTCCCAGGTGAGCAGTCGCAGAGGTCCCCTGATCAGGATCTAAGGTAGTGGCCGAGATCCAAGTCCACCTGCCATCCTTCCTCAGGCTTTTTGGACAACGGATTAAAGGGACAACCAGGCATCTGTCCAACAGGCAAAACACTTAAGGTTTAGATGGAAAGGGTCTCATGCATCTAATTCCAATAGCCCAGAGCCAGACCCCAGCAAATCCTGAGTCAGGGAGCCTTTGACTGCAGATGTTGAGTGGCAAGAGGTACAGTTTTGGCATTAGGCACATTGAGATTTGAAATCTTACTTCCTGATGTAATCACATTGGGCAAGGCTTCCTATCTGTGAGGGGGTAGAATATGTCCTGCAGGGAAGCCGTCAGGGTTGGATGAGGAATCTTAAGTGAATGCATGGGGCTGAGGCTGGGATAAATTTATTTACAGGCTCTTTACTGCTCTGGGCCCTTTTCCCTCCTCCTTGTTCACAAAGTCAGCACTTTTCTCAAGCCCACCTACACACCAATGCGCCCGCGCACACACATACAGACACACACACATACACACATACACACACTCTCTCTC
Organism: Macaca thibetana thibetana; assembly: GCF_024542745.1. Classification (NCBI taxonomy): domain Eukaryota; kingdom Metazoa; phylum Chordata; class Mammalia; order Primates; family Cercopithecidae; genus Macaca; species Macaca thibetana. The sequence continues at coordinate 21,682,852 of NC_065597.1, read as the reverse complement.
TCTCCAGTCTGGTGCTGAGTCTCTAAACCATTGGCGCTCAGCTTCCTTCTGTCTGGATGATGTTTATCGGCAGGATCCACTGGTTTCGAACTTTTTTTTTTTTTTGGGAGACAGAGTCTCGCTCTGTCACCCAGGCTGGAGTGCAGTGGCGCAATCTTGGCTCACTGCAACCTCCGCCTCCTGGGTTCAAATGATTCTCCTGCCTCAACTTCCCGAGTAGCTGGGATTACAGGTACCCGCCCCCACGCCCAGCTAATTTTTGTATTTTTAGTAGCGACGGGGTTTCACCATGTTGGCCAGGCTGGTCTCAAACTCCTCACCTTGTGATCCACCTGCCTCAGCCTCCCAAAGTGCTGGGATTACAGACATGAGCCACCATGCCCGACCGTCCCTAGAACTTTTAACAGCTCCACTTGCTCTCCCAATCAAACAGCATTTTTGTGCCTGAATGAGGGAATAAGGGAAAGAGATATTATAAGGATGACTTAAAAATAAAAGCAGAAGCGTATCATTTCCACGCTTGGGCATTTCAGCATCCATTTATAATGAGATACTTGTCATACACTAAACTAACTGCTTGCTCTTAGCTGACCACTATGGTGTTCCTATTCTCCTGGACATTTGTATTTAGACACAAAAAACTGAATCACTAATGCTAAAAATTTTTATTCCAAACGTACACAAAGGTCTCTCTCTGGTACAGAAGTATATAGCTGCATCTCTAACCTGCACCTTCTCTGGGTTCAAGAGTGCTCAGTGGTGTGGAAAACAGGGTGTCCAACCCCACAGCTGGCTGTCAGTTGGCCGGAGGGTTGCCTCTTTGGGCTCTCTACGGGGTCAGACTAACAAAAGGACACTCAGCCCTTTGGTCAGCAGAGCTGGAACTGTTCTCAGCAATGAAAAACCTAAAAAAAAAAAAAACCTCAGATGGTTCCTCCCCTGCTCCCGTAGGTGACCTACATGTGAGTGGGAAGGAAAACAGGTCCCAATCCCTGTTTGATGCACTTGGGAACACAGCCTGGGTTGCACCGCATACCGCAGCCTGCAGTCCTCTTGATGAATCATACATAAAGCGGAGAAGAAAGCCAGGCCTGCCAGCCCAACTTTGCACTTCACAGTGAAGCATAAAAGCACGCAGGAGGTAGCACAAGTTGCTTTCTTGAGAAGCGGGCCTTGCAGCAATCTGTTTATGAAAAGGAGGAGACCTTTGTAGTGGCATCTCTGAAGCCAGAGGCCTGCCAGCGTACTCATCAGAAACCCGCACAATGAAAGGTTGGAAACCAGTGTTGCTGTATGTTAGCTAGAGAACACAGGTGGGACCTAACCAAAGTTCTGAACTTGTGGTTCTGTTTTAAAGTCATGTGGTACAAAATGCAGTTTCACCTGCTAAGGCTTGAAGACAGGAAGGGTGGAGAGGGAGGGGTGAATAAAAAATCACAATCCAAGAGCTCCTAGGTTCAAATCCCTGCCCTGTCCCTGCCTAGCTGGGTATCCCCACAGAAGATACTTATGCTCTCCAATCCTTAACTTCTTCTTTTTTTGTTCTCTTTTGTTTTGTTTTGAGATGGAATCTTGCTCTGTCACCCAGGCTGGAGTGCAGGGGCACGATCTCGGCTCACTGCAACCTCTGCCTCCCAGGTTCAAGCGATTCTCCTGCCTCAGCTTCCCAAGTAACTGGGATTAGAGGCACACGCCACCACGCCCGGCTGATTGTGTATTTGTAGTAGAGATGGGGTTTCACCATGTTAGCCAGATTGCTCTCGAACTCCTGACCTCAAGTGATCCCCCATCTCGGCCTCCCAAAGTGCTAGGATTACAGGCGTGAGCCACCATGTCTGGCCACCTTAACTTCTTCATCTGTAAAATGGGGATAATAAATGTTCGATCCCTCCCCAACATGGTCCTACCTTTCTTTTACATGTAGGAGGCGTGGAGAAGGTGATCAGGTAAGAGTTTGCCCAAGTAGGCCAGGCGCGGGGGCTCACGCCTATAATCCCAGCACTTTGGGAGGCTGAGGCAGGCGAATGACCTGAGGACAGGAGTTCGAGACCAGTCTGACCAACATGGAGAAATCCCAACTCCACTAAAAATACAAAATTAGCTGGGCGTGGTGGCGTGTGTCTGCAATCCCAGCTACTCGAGAGGCTGAGGCAGAAGAATCACCTGAATCTGTGAGGCAGAGGTTGCAGTGAGCTGAGATAGCACCATTGCACTCCAGCCTGGGAGACAGAACGAGACTCTACCTAAAAAAATAAATAAATAAATAAAATAAAACAAAATAAAATTGGCCACGTAAGTAAGTGGAGGAAGAGAGGGTCTGTGGTAATGAGGAGGACACTAAGGGGTTATATCAACCCCTTCCTCATTTCTCCCACCCCTTTCTTGGCCTACACCCTCTTCAAAAAAATAACATTTAGGCCGGGTGCGGTGGCTCAAGCCTGTAATCCCAGCAATTTGGGAGGCCGAGACGGGTGGATCACGAGGTCAGGAGATCGAGACCATCCTGGCTAACACGGTGAAACCCCGTCTCTACTAAAAAATACAAAAAACTAGCTGGGTGAGGTGGCAGGCGCTTGTACTTCCAGCTACTCGGGAGGCTGAGGCAGGAGAATGGCATGAACCCGGGAGGCGGAGCTTGCAGTGAGCTGAGATCGCGCCACTACACTCCAGCCTGGGTGACAGAGCGAGACTCCATCTCAAAAAAAAATAAATAAATAAATAAAAATAACATCTGCGATGTAAGTAGGAAACTCCAAAAGAAAGGACTCAAATGCAGACGTAGCAGAATAACTCAATAATGACTCTAATACTTAGGGCATGCTGACCTACTCTGTGTCAAATACTATTCTACATGTTTTAGTTAATTATATCATTTATTCCTCACTCCCCTCCAAAACAATCCCTGGAAGCAAATACTAGTAGTATTAACCCCGTCGTACAGAGATACAAAAACAGCTCAGAAAGATGGGGTCGTTCTGCAACCTGTCACTTAATATGACAGAACTGGAATTCAACCCAGATATTTCTGACTCTTGATCTTAACTGTGTATCTATTAAGCAACTACTTGCAAATTTGCTAGTTTGACCTCCTCTGGATTTCATGGACCAAGAAGACTCTTTTTTTAGAAAGAATTGGGAGGTCCGAAATCAGGTTGTCAACTTTATTTTGTTTTTCCAAGTAAGGAGACTTAAAAAACATCTACCACCTCCAAACACTGTCATTTCATAAAAGACGGAATAATTTAAATCCGAAAGTGCATATAAGGCAGAAGTGCCAATAAAAAGAGAGCAAGCTTCTTCTACTTCTAATCACTTTGAAAAGAATATTTTGGCTGGGTGTGGTGGCTCACACCTGTAATCCCAACACCTTGGAAGACCCAGGTGAGCAAATTGCTTGAGCCCAGGAGTTAGAGACTAGCCTTGGCAACATGGTGAAACCCTGTTCCTACAAAAAACAGCCAGGCATGGTGGCGCACACATGTAGCCCTACCTGGAGGGCTAAGGCAAGAAGATCTCTTGAGCCTGAGAGGAGGAAGCTGCAGTGAGCCGAAATCATGCCACTGTGCTAGACCTTGGGTGACATAGCCAGAATCTATCTGAAAAATAAAAAATAATAAAAGAATATTTTAACACTGAGAATATCTGTTGAACATAATCTCAGAATAAAGGACAATCACATAAATAAAACTGATTTAGCTTTATATGAAACAAGTCATACATCTGTCCTAATTTTTCCACAGTTTGCCATAGTGGGAATATCTTGATGAGCGTCAATTAGAGTTCTCTTCTGGGGAGTGGATGCTGGCCCTGTCCAGCTCTGCCTCAGCAACCATGGGCAGAAATATTCTGATGTGGTGAGGCCTTGACACAAGCCATGAAGAATCTTGGGTGAGGAAGGGGTGGATGAGATGGCACAACTGACCTGCGTCCACTACTAAATGTGATCTGTATAGTTGTCCCTCAGTATCCAATGGGGACTGGTTCAAGGAACCCCCACCCCCCACCAAACACCAAAATCCACAAATGCTCAAGTCCCTGACATAAAATTGTATAGTATTTGCATATAATGTATGCAATCCTCCCGTATACTTTAAATCATCTCTAGATTACTTACAATACCTAGTACAATATAAACATGATATAAACAGTGGTTATGTTGGATTGTTTAAGGAATAAAGACAAAAAAAGCAGTTTGTATGTGTTCAGTACAGATACCACCCTCCGTGTATTTGTTTGAATGTTTTTAATCTGTCATTAGTTAAATCCACGGATGGAGAACCCAGAGAGAGGAAGGGCTGACTGCATATGGCCTCTTTCATTCTTTCAGTCAGTATTTGTTGGCTATTTTCTTGAGGTCTGGTCCCAACTATGTCTTAGGAATACAACTGTGTCAGGCACTGAAACTCCAGCTCAGGTTTGGTGGTTTACAAAGAGGACTCATAGGACTCAGCATATAGTCACACTCATGGCTGAGATTTATCACAGCAAAATGATGCAAGGCAAAATGAGCACAGGGAAATGGGGAATGAGGCGAAGTCTGGAGAAAACCCGGTACAAGATTCCATCTGGCCTCTTCCAGTGAAGTCACACAGGAGGAATTTAATTACTCCCCTAGAAATGAGCTATGAAAAGATGTATGAAGTATTGTCTACCAGGGAAATGTATTAGGGACTCAGTGTCCACAGTTTTTATTGGAAGCTGGTCATGTAGGCACCCTCTCTGGAGCATGTACCAAAATTCCAGCCTCCACAAAGGAAAGCAGGTATTCCACATGAGCCCTATTTTTGGTACAAGCAGTCTAGACACAGTGAGCCATCGTTATCTGATCTGGGAATGGCGACAGCCCTCCTAAAATCCAAGTTCCCAGATGCAGCCAAGAGCCAAGCTTGCAACAGGCTGCTGTACTAACTCCTTCCCACACAGCAACAGTGAGCAAAATAGGACCCTGGTGCCTGGCCTCATGAAACTTATAGTCAGGTGAGGAATACACAATCTTCATGCCAACATCATTCACTCATTCAACAATTATTTTTGATGACTCTCTATGGGCCAGTGACTGGTGGCAGATTCTCAATGAAATAGACTAAAATCCCTGCCCATGTGGAGCTTCAAGTCTACATGAGTGAGACATAGTAAGTGCTAAGGAGAAAATAGAAGCCAGGGAAGAGAAGTGGGGAGGACCAATATAGGTGCTGGAAAAGGGAAAATTAACTGAGTCTGGATAATTTTCTGTAATCTAAGTTAATTCTCTATTTCTAAAAATCTACTTCTTTGATAATTATCTAAAAATTGGAACTCGGTTAACTTTCTATTTCTAATTTTTTTTCCTATTTCTAAAAATCCACTTTTTTGGAATGAGTTCAAAGGAATACTTACATAAAAGACCCCTGCACCCCAGAGAAAGTGATGATCCATTTGAACCCTAAATGATGAGAAAGAGTTGACTAGCTAAAGCAGGATAGGAAGACTACTCTAGCAAAAGACAACAGCCAGTGCAAAGGCCCTGTGGCAAGGAGCAGGGTGGGTAACAGGTTCTTGGGGAAAGTGGTACAAAGTAAGCTGCAGAGGTTGGCAGGGGTCTTGCAGGCCCTGGAAAGGATCTTGTTATTTTATCCTAAGAGATATGGTGAGCCATGGAAGGGATTAAGCAGGGAGTGGCAAGTAGGGTGGTGACAAGATCAGATTTCTATTTTAGAGAAATGACTCCAGCTTCTGCCTGAGGAAGGGATTTCAAGAGAGTCAACAGGGGAAGCAGAGATGCCAGTGAGAAATCTTACCAACAACACTGCTATATATGGCACTAACTCAGATTTGCAATTCATCCTACATTGCTATCAAGTATGCTCCTGGGAGACAAAGGCTCCTAACCTCACCAGTATCTTCTGAACCCCATCCCTTGTGGAGGAAAAAAAAATACCCAAGAGAAAAGTCTTCCCATTTTTAGAGTGCTTTAAATGGCACAAGAACCCCAAAGGGAAAAGTTCAACATGGGAAAGCGAGCAGCGGTGCCCTCTGAAAAGTTTTAATTTTATTTTAACTTTGCTAAATCTACTTACATTCACATTTTGAAATATGTATGCACGATAAAACACTGCAGTTATGGTCTATTGGGTTAAAAATCCACTTTTTGGAACGGGTTCAAGGGAATACTTATATAAAAGACTTGAGAATGGAAAGTAATTCTGCAGATAAAATAGAACGGAAACATCTCCTAAATATGCCCCTTGTAAGATAAATGCACAATGAGGAGGGGGCCTGGGACCATCACTAATGCGAGATTCACAACAGTGGCCTCTTAATCCCTCACAAAACCAGCTGGAAGGGAAGCGCCTGGCTAGTCGTCGACATCAACATTCAGACTTTTCCAAAGGTCTCTCCTCTTCCTTTCATAATTCATTTGAAAGCAAGAAATTAAACCCGAATTTAACACAGTGAAATTCCATTCTAGCACACCACTCACAAAGCATAGGGTGACCATGGTGTTTATTTTGCAAAGTTCCAGACAAAGAGAGCTAAAAAAAAATTTGCTGGAATAAATCCATCAACAGGCATCTCAGTGCTTTTTCTGTGTAATTATCCTTATATGGGGAGGCATACAAAAAAAGGAAGAAAATATGGTTCTTATCCTTAAGAAGCTGGCAATCCTGTTAGGAGGGTACTTCTCAGCTCCATGTATCAGATCACCTCGGGAGCTTGACAGAAAGACTGATTCTCGGCACTCACAACTCCCTAACCCCAGACCTAGTATATCAGAATGGCCACACAGGGCTTGGGAATGTATATTTAGCGCAACCAAAGGGGATTCTGCTGGAAGGCTGAGATTCTGAAAACACTGAACTGAAAAGAAAGGGAAACTTCAGGAAACATTAGCACCATTCAATGTGACATGAGGGAGAGGCCTTAGTCCATAGTTGGCCAAACCTTCTACTCAAGGTAGCATTGCTTAGGCAGCAGCCATGATAATTCCAAGCATCCAGCCTTTGCTTTTACATCTCCAACAAAGGAAGCAGATCCTTGGTGTGAAGGTTCATTGCACTGTAGGGCCACCATCTACTGCCCCTTGAAAATCCTTACAAAATCTGACACGTCGTGTGTCTTTCTTTGGGTTAAACACAGTTTACTGAACTCCTCTTCACCCCTGGTCCTGAGGCTACTCTCCCAAGGATAAATGCCAGTTTGTCAACAGAGCTCTCAACAGGTGACACTCAAGGCAGAAAACAAGATTCCAGACAAGTTCTGGCCAATGCCAAATCCATGGGATTCTTGCCTCTCTTGATCCAGACATTTGATGTTGACTGACGTTGTCCAAGTTGGCATCATCTTGTCAGAGTCCAACACACCTGAAATCACTGCATACTCTGCTTTGCACCTTTTGTCTCGTAGACTTTTCCAAAATGAAATGGAGTTAACAGAGGTACCTCCATGTTGTTCCAGAATTTTCCCAGTATTAGCATCAAAGTTATTTATTTCTTGTCCCTGTCAATGACTCTTCTCTCCCCAGTTCACATTCATTCTTTGTCTTCCTATTTATAAGTCCAGTTTTTCCTCTTTCTTCTTTTTCATCTCCTTCTCTCTGTGATTTTACCAAGATTTCCAACAGAACACCCAAAGTCTCATTGGTTACTTCTTGTTGGCATCGTGGGCCATTATTCAAAGACTTATAGAATCATAGAATGTCAAGGTTGGAAGGGGCCTTGGAGACCAGCCATGGCAAACCCCTTGTCATAAAGTGAAGAAACCATGGTGTAGAGAGGACATAGGTAAAAATGAATTATCCGAGTTTGGGGTTGAGCCAAGATTAGGATTTGGGTCTTCTCTGTGCTGAGTAGTTTGTGATGGCCTCCCTTTGGGACTTAAAGACCTGGCTATGTGGCCAAGCAGGTTTGGAGGGCTATCCCCTGGGGAGGTATGGTAACAAACATACCTGGGGCTCTGGAGGAAAAGGGGCCTGAAAGGGGCCTAAATTATGCTAAGTAAAATGTAAAGTGGGAAAACTCACCCACACTGCCTACTGCTGTACCGTGATTTTTATTTAAAAAAAAAAAAAAAGAAGAATATGGCTGAGATTCCAGAAATAATAGTAGCATGTGGCCCTTTGTGTATGTATGAGGGGTGGGGAGGAGGGAAGAGGAGGCACAAAAAGCAAAAAAGGAGTGAAAACAAAACCAAAAATCACACCACACCGTGATGGGTGTACCTCACAAGAACACAGGAGCCAATAGCAGCAACTTTTGAAGGCCAAATTGTTCCCTCTGGAAAAATGTAAGCAACAAAATAAAGTAGTATAGGATTATAAGATAAAACATAAAAGTCCCTGAGTCTATCTTGATATAAATAAATGATTAAATAAATAAATGGGGGAGAAGAGACAAATATTCCATGCAGAATTCCAAGTAGTTTATTTAGATACTCTACCCTCGAAGAGTGAGAAGATTAAACCCCCACTCCACAAGCGTGAGCTGGGGAGAGCAACATTCCTCCAAAGAGAGGAGTGTGGAAAGTAGAGGGAAAGAATAAGTGTGCAGTGGAGAAATCTGATGAACACTACCTTGACCCAGTGAATCAAAGTCCCCATCAACAGTGAAGAGTCATGATGAAGGTGGACTGCTCGATATGATGTGATGACAACTGACCTCTGGGGTCTTCCTCCCTGAAATTCATTAACTCCAGTATGCTCGTGAGAAAAACATCCTACAAATCCCAACACAGGGGCATCCTACAGAATACCCGACAAGCACTCCTCAAAGCTGTCAAGGTCATCACAAAGATCACAAAGACAATTCTGAGAAACTGTCACAGCCAAGAAGAGGCTAAGGAGATCTGACAATTACATAAAGTGTGGTATCGTGCAAAAATTAGCTGAGCGTGGTAGTGCATGCCTGGGGTCCTGGCAGCTCGGGAGGCTGAGGCAGGAGAATCACTTGAACCTGCGAGGTGGAGGTTACAGTGAGCCAAGATTGTACCACTGCATTCCATCCTGGGCAAAAGAGCCAAACGCCATCTCAAAAAAAAAAAAAAAAAAAAACAAAAAAACAAAAAAAAAAAAGTGGTATCCTGGATGGGGTCCTGAACACAAAAAATCATTAGGTAAAAAAAAATTTTAAAAACCTAAAGCAGTATGTATAAACGATGGACTTTAGTTAATAACAGTATTAGGCTGGTATAAAAGAAATTGCAGTTTTTGCCATTACTTTTAAGTAATGGCAAAAACTGCAAAAGTAAAACCACATTACCTTTAATGGCAAAAACCACAATTACTTTTGCACCAACCTAGTATTATTATTAAGTATTACTTTTCATGGCAAAAACTTCAATTGCTTTTGCACCAACCTAATATATCAGTATCAATAATTTAATGTTAATAAATGTACCTAATAACATAAGATATTAAAATAACAGGATTAAACTAGATGTTACATACATGGGAACTTGGTACTAGAATCTTGATTTTTCTTTAAATCTAAAACTGTTCTAACAAATAAAGTCTGTTTCAAAAAATAAAACATGTACCAACTGAAATTAAACAACAGCACATAGGAAAGCATATGGCATCCTAGTAGTAGGTTGATTGTTTGGGGGGGAATTTCAGGTTCCAGTTACCCTCAAATGGAACATGCTGGCCTTGGATGGGGAGGCTCCAGGGAGTCCTCTCCTTTAGTAAGGAGCTCAGTCAGGGGAGCCATAGAGGGATTGAGGCTAAAGAGTGGGGCTGGGGCGGCGACCCCGGTGACCCCAGCCTAAAGGCAGAACTGCAGCTGTCCTCATAAAGCTGAGTTGTTAGATGATCCCTCAGCATGACTGGTGATGTTCTCCAGAAAAGTTTTAGTAGCTTAGGAATGGCAGCCAAGACTTCAGACAGCTTGAGACCTGCCATGTGTGGAAGTGACTACAAATCAAACAGAGTGCCAGGGAGGACACCTCTTCCCAAAGACACATTCTTGTTCCAGTGATGGAGGTAGAACTCAGGGTCAGCTGGGACATTAACCAGGCTGTGAAGGGGGCCATGATGTTCTTACCTTTTAGGTAAACTGAACAGGGCTTTGTGTGTACGCACTCCAGGTGAACATCACCTTTCATCACCATGCCAGCATTCAAAATCACATTCATACGATACCTGCTCCTTTAGGCAAACAAATTCAAGTCAGAAATCGTACAGGGAATAATACCTTCTCGTTCACCATTGTGTCGTTCTGCAATAAATAATTTCCAGCCAGGGTGCTGGAGAATTCCAAATGATAGACATATTATGTTCATGAAAGGTAACTTTGAGAAAAATCTTTCTGCAATAAAAGTGAGGGTTTTTTCCCCCCTTCCTGGCATCTGAGCTTGCCATAGAAATGAGTGATTTTCTGAATTTCTGCCAAGCTAGATGGGTTCAGTATGCTATTAGATTAGTCTGTTTATACAGAAACAGCCAAAAATAGGGAACACACAGAAGCTATTAAAGATATTGTCCTGTGAGGGCAAGATTTGAATGGTTTTCTTACTGCAAGTGGGAAATAAGATATGAGTCAGTATTAATGTGATAAAGAAGTTAATGCGTTCTAAAGCAAAACGTCCAATTCTTCATCTTGTTTCAGAGGTGACAATAAAAGGAACATCCAGACAATTATTTAGGGCTGGGTGAGCAGAGGAGGCAGAGAAACTTTGCAGAGCCCCTGCCAGTTGGAAATACATGTCTTTTACTATATAATGCTGGGGCACCCAGGGAGTTTTCGGAGGGGAACATGATTCTATGCCAAAAAAAAAAAAAAAAAAAAAAAAAAAGGATAAAAAAATAAATAAATAAAACAAGGTTTCAGAAATTCAAAAGCAAAATTCCAATTTCACTTTTGCCCTTGAGTTGCTCTGCAAACTAATGGAAATCATATGACCTGTTAGGTCAATGGGATTCAAGAAGGAGGGCATGTATTGAATTCTATGTGCAAGATGCTGTGGGTTCTTACTTTCCTCATCTATAAAGTGGATGGTGCAATCTGGACTTTGAAATCCCCTCATTTCTCCTCACTAAGTCCCAGCTTGACCTGTAGAGCAAAGACCTTGCCACATTCTGGTCACATGACCTGCTCCTGACGATATTTTATGCTATACAATATGTGACTCTGTAGGTGGAAGTGTGTTTAAATAATGTCCCTATGAATCTCAGTACTGTATATTATTTTCTTCTTCATAGTAGAAAATCATGAAAAATAGGACTTTCCTTAAAAAGCACACATTTTTTTTTTTTTTTTTTTTGAGACAGAGTCTCATTCTGTTGCCCAGGCTGGAGGTGCAGTGACGTGACTCAGCTAATAACATCAAGGCCCCTTTCACAACTTCGTTAATGTCCCAGCTGCCAAGGCACTCACTGCAATCCCTGCCTCTCGGGTTCAAGTGATTCTCATGCCTCAGCCTCTCAACTCGCTGGGATTAAAAGCACGTGCCACCATGCCTGGCTAATTTTTGTATTTTTAGTAACAGTGGGGTTTCAGCATGTTGCCCAGGCTGGTCTCGAACTCCTGACCTCAGGTGATCTGCCTGACTTGGTCTCCTAAAGTGCTTGAATGACAGGCATGAGCCACCATGTCTGGCCAAAGAGTAAAAGTTTCTTATAAGGTCATCAAATTCCTGTCTCTCCTCTGAAACCTGGTGAGTAACTTAGAACTTGCTGTGCAGCCAAATGTTCAGTCTCTGTCTACTATTCAGGGTGTATTCATTTTCTATTGCCATGTAACAAATTACCAAAAGCTTAATAGCTTAAAGCCACATACATTTATTATCTTAAAGCTTCCATAGGTCAGGAGTCTGGGCATAGCTGAGCTGGATTCTCCATCCAGGGTCTTCCCAGGTAGAAATCTAGTTGTCTGGTGGGGCAGTGGTCTCATCAGCGGCTTGACTGGGGATGGTCAATCACCTTCAAGCACCCTTAGGTTGCTAGTGAAACTCATTTCCTTGTGGTTATAGGACTAATGCCCTCATTTTCTTGCTGGCTTCTTTAGGGCACTCTCAGCTCCTGGAAGCCAACTGTAGTTCCTTACTGCAAGACAGCTTACTTTCTCAAAGCCAGCAATGGAGAGACAGTCTCTCTTATTTTACCTCCTCTTTAAGGGATTTTCCCTAAAGTCAGGCCCACCCAGGATGATCCCCCTTCTCAGTAACTCAAAATCTGTCTCATTTAAGACCTGAATGGTATTTCCAAAAGCCCTTCGCTTTGCCACATAGTGTAACCTAATCTAAAAACTTACATCCTATTATCTTTTTCATATTCTGTTGGCTAGAAATGAGTCCCATGTCCCACCTACATTCAAGGTTGGGGAGGGGTGATCACATCAGGCCTTGGATACCAGGAGGTGGGGTATCACTGAGGCCATCTTAGGGTCCATCTGCCAAACAGAGGAAGAAACTACAAGTGTTCACATTTTTTTTTTTTTTTTAAAGATGGAGTTTCGCTCTTGTCACCTAGGCTGGAGTGTAATGGCATGATCTCGGCTTACTGCAACCTCTGCCACCTGGGTTCAAGCAATTCTTATGTCTCAGTCTCCTGTGTAGCTGGGATTACAGGTGTACACCACCAAGCCTGACTAATTTTCTATTTTTAGTAGAGGTGGGGTTTTACCATGTTGACCAGGCTGGTCTGAAACTCCTGACCTCAGGTGATCTACCCACCTCGGCATCCCAAAGTGCTGGGATTACAAGCTTGAGCCACTGCGCCCAGCCACAAGGGTTCATTTTATCAGAGTAGGGTCAGAATTTATCTAAGCATGAGCTTAGAAACTTGGTGCAGGAGGAGAGAAGAATGGAAAGAAAAAGGATAGAATCCCAAATTTTGTCCAAATAGTCATATTTTTTCAAGGTTTTCCTAAAATTATATGCTGCCCAGGTATGATGTAATAAAATACAGGTATGTTTAGAATGCACAGTTAAACTTCAGCAACTGACAACTGGGTAGCCAAAACTTTTCTTCAACTAGCACAGGAATGACATTAGACATCCAGGAGCACTAAAACAGGACAAGTTTAAAGACAAACCTACATTCAGTTGTCTAAAAGATTAGAACAACATGGCTGGGCACAGGGGCTCATGCCTGTAATCCCAGCAATTTGGGAGGCCGAGGAGGGTGTATCACGAGGTCAGGAGATCGAGACCATCCTGGCTAACACAGTGAAACCCCGTCTCTACTAAAACATACAAAAAATTAGCAGGGCATGGTGGCGGGCACCTGTAGTCCCAGCTACTCAGGAGACTGAGGCAGAATAGCGTGAACCCGGGAGGCGGAGCTCGCAGTGAGCTGAGATTGCACCACTGTACTCCGGCCTGGGCAACAGAGCAAGACTCTGTCTCAAAAAAAAAAAAAAAAAAAATTAGAACAACACAAGCTTAAAGGTGCAAGTGAATCACTGAATATGTCGGCCAATGAAAGCCAAGTTCGGAGGCTACCAAATACAAGTAAAATGGAAATGTATCTGGGTGGAGGTAGAGATGCAACTGGAAGAAGAAAATAATAACCAACTCTAAGAGGGAAAAAATAAATCAGTTACCAGGGGAGACATGAAAGGGGTGAGGATGAGGAAGTAAGACAGCAGCAGCAAACTGCCCACTAGGAGGAACTGGGTGGGTTGTGAGTAGGGGGCTAGCAGGGGGCATGAAAAGATAGAACCATGAGTTAATGGAAAGTTCAGTTAACTAGAATGATATGCCAGGTTAAGTACAATTCCACCGAGCTTGGCAGCCTTATTCTGGCCATTAACTTTAATGTTTCGCAGATCCCCGGCATTTTCACAGGTGTGAGTTAAAACCATCTGGTTTCTGCACTATACCCTGCCCATTAAAACCCGGCATCTTCAAAGATAAATCGTGGACCAAGGTGGCAGCAGGAGAAGAGAAAGGAAGTTAAAGGCTGCCACAGGCTTTACCTTCGACAGAAGGAGCCTTTCAACAGCCTTTGAGTTGGATGATTTTGAAATTGCAATGTAGAAAAAAATAAAAATACAGTGACATGCTTTAATCTCCAGAAACACAATCTGGGTAAATCAATTACTGAGAAACAAAATCCCAACCAAATATATGCAATGCGTAGTGACCTGGACATGAAAACTGAAAGAAAGAAAGTGAGGAGGAAATCCACATCTAAAAGTATGTCTTTATAGTAGTCATATTTATAAATTTGACACACTTGCCAGCAGAGCTTACTAAAGATTATTTCTATGCAAATATGCATTTGCTAACCCATCAGTGTGCAAAAAGGAAAAAAAAAAAACATAGTTCTTGAAAATCAATTCTTGTGTAGTACAAGTACATCAAGAAGCAGGAAGTGTACTGATAAATATAAAAATGTGCCAAATTTTCAAACTTCTCAGGGACAAGAGTCCCAGATAAAGTGGCAGAAGACATGAAACTGTCACACACTGCCCACTGTCTAGTATCTAGTCTGGATAGGGTACATGACAAAGGCACCTCTGCCAGTGATACAGCTATCTTCTCCCATCCAGGGACCAAGCTCTGGCCTTGAAATGGTTAATCTAAGCACCTGATTGACAGGAGGTACCATCCAGGGATTCTACACTGATAATCAGCAGGTTCTTAGCAGAAAACCATGGGCCAATCCTCTTCAGTATCTTCACAAATAGCCCTCCTAACAGCACAATTAAAACAGCTTGCTGCTTCTTGGTTAGGCCAGTTCCTTAGATTTCTCATTTCAGAAACCAAAAAGTATAGTAGTAGTATTCATCCTTCTCACCATTAGCTACTAAGTACACCATCCTCATCAACTGTGTCCTGAATACTGTCTTAGGTATTCTAATTCATTATTAATTAGAGATGATCTTCCATCTGGCAGAAGAGGAAGCTGATTAGTCTCATTTTCTGTGTTACATGGTTAATCAGGAGTACTGCACAGGCCACAAGAACTCAGATAAAGATAAGGTCTATGGTTCTGCTACTTTTATTTTTTTAATTAATTAAATTTTTTTTTTTTGAGATAGGGTCTCACTCTGTTGCCCAGGCTAGATGGAGCACAATGGTGCAATCATGGTTCAACCTCCCTAGCTCAAGTGATTCTCCTGCCTCAGCCTCCTGAGAAGCTGGGACCACAGACATGTGCCACAATGCCTCATTTTTTGGTTTGTTTTATTTGGCTAGAGATGGGGTCTCATGATGTTGCCCAGATTGGTCTCCAACTCTGGCCTCAAGTGACCCTCCCAACTTGGACTCCTGAAGTGCTGGCTTTACAGACATGAGCCACCACGCCCAGCTCACATGGTTCTTTTTACCATCACTATTGCCTCCATTTACTTCTATATTTAACAAATTGTATAATAAAATTGAGATTAGAAGTGGCATCACAGCAGGAGCTGCAAGGAGACAAGAGGAGGTTGGCAGGATCCTGTAATTATCCTGTGTATAACATGTGGGTGCTGGTCACCCATGTGCAGGGAGTGTGTGCACATTTCTTGAGATATACACCTGGAATGTGTGCCCTTTTCTGCTTGCATTACACCTTTTTTTTTTTTTTTTTTTTTTTGAGATGGTGTCTCACTCTGTTGCCCAGCCTGAAGTGCAGTGGTAATCTTGGCTTACTGCAACCTCTGCCTCCCAGATTCAAGCGATTCTCACATCTCAGCCTCCAAAGTAGCTGGGACTACAGGGGCACGCCACCATGCCTGGCTATATATATACATACATATATACACACACACACACACACACACACACACACACACACATATATACACACATATATAGGCCATTGGCCAGGCTGGTTTCAAATTCCTGACCTTCAGTGATCCTCACAGCTCAGCCTCCCAAAGTGCTGGAATTACAGACATGAACCACCACACCTGACCTAAAACTTAAATAAAGAGTTGAGGAAACCTTGCCCAGCAATTTCAGTATCTTAGTTAAAGTCTTTGTTCTTGCAGCAACAGTCGGAGTTGTGCCTTTCTCTGACTCCAAGGCCTCTTACTTGGAGAAGATCCATGCTGGGCACATCCAAGGTGTCCACATACAGCCTGTCAACTAGGTCTGAGTGTTTGGTCATTGACCGATACAGGCCACAGGGCTACGACTGCAAGCTTCCTTCTCTTCCTCTTAGGTCTCAGGTGGGGAAGACGGGGATGGGGGGGAATTCTCTCATGAGTCATTATACATATTACAAGGAGGAAAGCAATTCTAGCTTTGTTCCCCCAGATCAAACACGGATGCTGTTGAGAAGAGGTCTCTTATGAGCCGTACTGTGTCCCAAACTTTGTATGCTGAAGCCCGAAGCCCCAGTACCTCAGAATGTGACTGTATTTGGAGACAGAGGCTTCAAAGAGATAGTTCAGGTAAAAATAAAGTCACTACAGTAGACCCTAATCCAATATGACCAGTGCCCTTACAAGAAGAGGCCGTAAGTATGCAAACCCACATATGTATCTTCTTGTGGTCTTCCACGAGAAGATAGAGAAGATGGTCAACTACAAGCTGGGGGGACGGCCCAGAGAGAAACTAACCCTACTGACACCTTGACCTTGCACTCCCAACATCCAGAAGTGTGAGGAACTACATTGCTGTTGTTTAAGTCACCTGACCTGTGGTATTTCTACAGCAGCCCAGGCAAAATAATACAAGGTCCAGAGTAAGAACTGCCTCAGTGCTTTTCTATTTGAGATGGACAGAGGTTTGAGAGCAAGGACTTTAGAGTCAGAGAGATCGGGACTCAAGTCCCCAATTTGTCCTGTGGTCTTCAGTAAGTCATTTCCTGCCTCCCAGCCTTGTGTCTCTCAGAGGCAGAATGTGGAGAGTCATGGCCTCTTAGGCTTGTCATGAAAATTTAATTCAAAAACACATGAACAGCACCGAACACCACATCTGGCTCATAGTAGGGGCTCAATAAACACTAATTGTTAATGTTATTCATACGAATGATAATATAATGAAGATTAAAAGTCCTTTCGACTCACAGTTTGTTATAAAGATGGGCAGTGTGCACATGAAAAGGTGCTAGGCAGAGGTAGATTAGTATTTTGATTGACAGAAATGTCAAAATACAGCAAGACAGCATTATTCCATCATCCAAATAAACATTAACGGAGTTCCTGGGATGCCGGAAGCACTGTGCCGATGGCGCCGAGGAGTGAGAAGCCCGAGATAGCACAGAAAAGACGGCCATGCACGAAGATTTCCTGGGACTGGGAAGAATGAGGTGGGGCCCCACTGGACTACCTGAGCGCCATGCAAGCTTGTGGAGCAGGGGGACTCACTTCTACCATGGGGTTGGGGGATACCCCTCAGGGATTTTCACCTGCTTTCCTCAGAAAACACACAAGCACATCCTCAGAGAAAGCCATGGGTGCTTCTTTATGTGGCTGCTTAAGTCCGCCACCTGAGCTCAGCAAAGTCACTGCACTGAGCATTGTGAATGAATGATCAATTTCATGGAATGCTCGAGCAAAGCAGCAAAGCCACAGTATGGTCTTTGTTTTTTGGATACAGGGTCTCTCTTTGTGGCTCAGGCAGGAGTGCAGTGGTGAGATCTCGGCTCACTGTAACCTCTGCCTCCCGGGCTCAAGTGATCCTTCCACCTCAGCCTCTTGAGTAGCTGGGGTGACAGGTGCATGCCACCACACCCAACTAATATTTTGTATTCTTAGTAGACGTGAGTTTCACCATGTTACCCAGGCTGGTGTTGAACTCCTGGCCTCAAGCGATCCACCTGCCTTGGCCTCCCAAAGTGCTGGGATTACAGGCATGAGCCACCACACCCGGCCTGTCACCTTTTAAAGACTAAATTGACCAGTTGATGTGGAGGGTTGAACAGAATGTCCAGGCTATTTATATGGCCGTGTGTATGTGAATGATACGTGGTAAGGCTGCCAGAATCACCAGGCTGGGTTTTGTTTCTTCTCAGATCGTGTCTATTATCTTAAATGTGTCTCTTATTAAAGCAGAATGAACATTATAAAACATTATTGTGGTTTGAATGTGTACCCCCAAAATTTATATGTTGAAATTCTAACCCCCACAGTGGTGATATTAGGAAGTGGGGACTTTGGGAGGTAATTAGGTCATGAGAGTGACGGCTTCCTGAGTGGGGTTAGTGCCCTTTTTACTTTATCACTATTATTATTCTTGATAGAGTCTCCCTCCGTCTCCCAGACTGGAGCCCAGTGGCACCATCTCAGCTCAGTGCAACCGCTGCCTCCCAGTTCAAGCAATTCTGCCTCAGCCTTCCGAGTAGCTGGGATTTACAAGTGCGAGCCACCAAGCCTGGCTAATTCTTTATTTTTAGTAGAGATAGTGGTTCACCACGTTGGCCAGGCTGGGCTCAAACTCTTGACTTCAAGTGATCCATCTGCCTCGGCCTCTCAAAGTGCAGAGATTACAGGCGTGAGCCACCGCGTCCGGCCATTAGTGCCCTTTTAAAAGAGACCCCAGAGAGTTGCCTCAACCCTTCTACCAGGTAAGGAAATAGCAAGATGATGGACATCTATGAGATCAAAAGCAGATCCTCAGCAGACACTGAATCTGCCAGTGCCTTCATCTTGGACTTCTCAGCCTCTGGAACTGTGAGAAATACATTTCCGCTGTTTATATATTATTCAGTCCATGGCATTTTGTGATAGCAGCCCATAAAAACTAAGACAAACATCCTACTTGCTCATATAATTGAAAAAACAAAAGTGCGTGTGTGCTTGTGTGGCCATGGGAATGCTTACACATGGCGGCGAAAGCCAAAGACAGTTGTTACCAATACCCTTTCCAGGCCAAAGACACAGAGTAGGAAATTCTACTTGGAAAGTGAGAATAGCTAATGTTATCTTCTTAAAGATTATCCTGGCCGGGCGCGGTAGCTCATGCCCGTAATCCCGCACTTTTGGAAGCTGAGGTGGGCGGATTACAAGGTCAGGAGATAGAGACCATCCTGGCTAACACAGTGAAACTCTGTCTCTACTAAAAATACAAAAAGTTAGCCAGGCATGGTGGCAGGTACCTGTAGTCACAGCTACTCAGGAGGCTGAGGCGGGAGAATGGCGTGAACCCGGGAGGAGGAGCTTGCAGTGAGCCGACATTGCGCCGCTGCACTCCAGCCTGGGCAACAGAGCAAGACTCCGTCTCAAAAAAAAAGAAAAAAATCCTATTGATTTCCTAAGACAGCATTTCTTCCCTCTTTTTCTTTCAACAACTACTTTTTGTTTATTTGTTATATACTTATTTCATTTATTTTTTGGAAATGGGGTCTTGCTCTGTTGCCCAGGCTGGAATGCAGTGGTGCAAACATAGCTACAGCAGCCTCCAACTTTCGGGCTCAGGGGATTCTCTTGCCTCGCCTTTCCAGTAGCCCCAGGTAGCTGGGACTAGAGTTGTGCACCACCACACCCAACTGATTTTTAAATTTATAGTAGAGATGGGTCGTGCCCAGCCTGGTCTTGAATTCTGGATCTCAGGAGATCCTCCTGCCTCAGCCTCCCTACGTGTTGAAATTACAGATGTGAGGTGTGGTGCCCAGCCCCAAAAACCTCTTTTTACCCAGCTATATACCAGGTACCCAGTCATGGAGAAGAAGCGAAGGCAGCCCGTGTCCTACAGGACCTGATGTCTGTAGCAGAGCCTGCAACTTAGGATCTCCCATTAGCACCTTTGACAGTCATGATGCCCTATCAAATAATGCAGAGTTTCTATAATGTTATTACTTAGCTTACAACCTCCAAAAAAAATGGCAGACATATGATCATTTTAATTTAGCTAAAAATATAAATTGTACAAATGATTTTACACATAGAATTTCACCAGAGTGTCCCCAGACTCAGGACCACCCCCTATTTCTGAACTGACAATGCATTAGCCCTACCTTCTAGCAAGATTAGGGAGGGAGCTGTATATAACACAGCCCAGAGCAAAAGATTATTAAATATGTGTCGACTGATTAAACCAAGCATCACAAAGAGCTATGGAGAAGGAAAATCTAAGAATGCATTTAAAAGACAGGTTGATGGGTGCAGCGAACCACCACGGCACACGTATACCTATGCAACAACTCTGCATGTTCTGCCCATGTATTTCAGAACTTAAAGTACAATTTTAAAAAAATTTTTTAAAAAAAAAACAAATAAAAAGAAAACTCTTTCAATATTTCCGGAGTATACATAAAATACATCAAGGCCGAGCATGCTGTTGGCCCCCTGACCCCTTCAGGTAGCCTTAGTATCAAAAAGGCGAGTCCCTGGAACTGGACTAAGGTGGAGGGGGTGGTCCCTCATCTGCCATACACCTATGTCCCTCTAGCTCAAAGACCCATATATTTTCCTGAAATTAAGAGATTGACACCAACAGGTGTTGAATCTGCTACCCAGGGTCAGCTTCTGGAATGACACGGAAGTGAGGCCAGCAGGACAGACATCGTGAACAGGGTGGATCTGGTCTGGCCCAGAGGACCTGCCGCCATCACCCCCAGCCAGAGTACAGGAGATACCTCAGGGCCCCGGCCCAAAGGCGGTAATCTGGACTCAGAATAAATGACGCGTTGAAGAGATGACAAGCATGATTTTACCAAAAACAAAACAGTACACACATAAATAGACCACGTCATTATACTTGACTCCCTCTGCTTTGTGCATCTATTTCTCTACATGCCCAAGCTGAAAGGACTCTGTGAAACCCAAAAGCCTGTCAACACAGTTATTTGAATAACCATTTGATGGCAAAATCTATCTACAGTTGACAGAAGTTACTTATCCCATTGAGTGTGAATATTCATTCATTTTGATGTGAGATATTCACGTGCTTAATTACAAGGTGCTGCCGCCAGGGGTGACACAACACGCAAGGTTCAGTGCATTTTCTGCAAAGAGCCAGAGAGTAAATATTTTAGGCTTTGTGGGCATACAGCTACTATGGTGACTACTCAGCTCTGCCACTGTAGCTGAAAGCAGCCATGGGCAGTATGTAAACCAATGGGTATAGCTGTATAGCAATAAAACTTTATTTACAAAAACAGGCCAGATGTGGCCTATGGGCTGTGAATTTGCTGACCCCTGTAATACACAGAATATGCAGTGTATTCTCTTCTTACAATTTGAAAACTTCTGATTTCTGAAACACATCTGGCCTCCAAAGTTTCCGATAAGGGGTTGGGGTCTTGTTCCCATTTTTGAAAGCATTCTTGGCTGGAAAGTTCTTTACAAAGAGCTGGGGTCTTCTTCCAATCAGTGCTTAGCTAGCTTTCCCAGGCATTGTGCAGCCATCTCTAGCAATACTTACACAACAACAGTAGTGGTGACTGCAACTGGAATCCGGAATTCAGGCGTGTTGAACTGGTGGAGAACACCCACTATGGGTCAATTCCATCAGATGATTTGCATGCAGGTTTTGTAGAGGGAGAAAGCGTAAATGCCCCTTGTGAGCTTGGGGAGGAAACTGGCAGGAGAGCGATTCTGCCAGAGCTAGGTTTCCCAGATGACCCTCATAGACACCAATCTGGTTTCAAGAGGAGCCTTATGACAGGGACACTCAGGCAGCCCCAGGGTCCAGATGACCAAGTATGACACCACATGAGGACAGCTCACTCATCAGGAGTTCAAGGAACACACTGGGGCTTCCATATGCTCATGTTTCTGAAACAGTGATCCCTGCCCTAGGCCTGGAGAAGGCAGTGGTCTTGGGAATGGCAGGAAATGGGCCCTGGGCACAGACGTTAATGTGGTCAGGAGTGATAGGCGCCAGCAGCAGCAGGCATGGAGGGGAGCCCTCACATGTCATCGTGAGCAGAGGAACAAGTGGGAAGGTCTCATGTGAGACAAGTTGAGGGCAAAAATCATGAGTTACTAAAGCACAGTCTCTCTATGAACTCTCAAGAGGCACCTCTTGGGGAGCCCATAAGTATCAGGTGGTGTTCTGAGAAGGACAAGGTCATAGATCCACAGGTGGGTGAAAGCCAAGGTTGGTAGTGACCCCAGAGCATGTGGGAACAAATGAGACACATAGTAATATTTACTATTACTTGAGCGCTCATGTTATCCTAAGAGGACTATGCTGAATGCCTTAGAGATGGGGGTTCTAATCCTTATAGCAATCCTGCAAAGTAAATATTGTAGCCTTCATTTCATAGGTGAAAAAATTAACACGGGCTGGGTGGGGTGGCTCATGCCTGTGATCCCAGCACTTTGGGAGGCTGAGGCTGGAGGATGGCTTGAGAGGCCAGGAGTTTGAGATCAGCCTGGGCAACACAGCAAGTCTCCATCTCTACAAAAACTAAAATTAAAAATAGCCAGGTATGGTAGTGTACGACTGCAGTCCTAGTTGGGAGGCTGATGTGGGAGGAATGCATGAGTCCAGGAGTTCCAGGCTGCAGTGGATTATGATTGTACACTACACTCCAGCCTAGGCAGAAGACTGAGACTCTGTCTAAAAAACAAAACAAAAACCTACATCATGTGCCAAGAGCTGCCCGTCCCTGCAGACAAAAGGCTGGGCCCCAGATGTCTGACTCTGAGGCCTACACCATGCTGCCTACCATAAGAGAGATGGGCTCTCCCTCATAGGATGACGGATCAAATGTTTGGACACAAAGAGCTTGTCTAACTTCAAGTTTTATCTCCTTTAGAAATCACCATCCAAGTCACTTTGCCATCCTTCACAAACCTTCAAGGGCCCTTGCAATTGCTTTTCATTCTTGTCCATTTACACCTCTTTGTCAGAATTACTCTTGGGAAACAGTGCTCTCCAAAGAATACGTCCTCACTGTGCTGTAAGCAAAGTCTGGCCCAAAAGGAGTAGGTGATACAAGCTTCCTCACTTCCATCTCCTATCTACCAACACTAAAGAATCCTAAAGGATATGCCAGGTGCACACCAGAATCCAACTTGCTTGAGAAGTCTAAGTCTTCAGCCAACGCGCGTTGAATCTTCTTGACCCCATCTGTGGGCTAGGCTGTATTGCTCTTCCGTTATTTGCTACCCTTCCTGTAGCCCATTGGCATCTTCTACATGATTTGCTTCAGCCAATGGAATGAGAGAAGCAACGCCACACCCCTTCCAAAGTAGAAACTTTAAGATCCTTTGATCTGACCACTGTTCTTTTTCTTTTCCTTGACAACAACATGTTCCTTGACTGAAGTTGATACTGGAGTGAGGTCAGAGCAGCAGCCAACCATCAGGCAACATGCATCAATATGAGAAATACATATGAGTTGTTGAAAGCAGTGATATTTGGAGCTGTTTGTTCTGCGTAAACATTCATGCAGAGGCTGGCTAATGCAGCGCCCAACTTATCATTTTCCCAAACACATTGCCAAAATGACTCTCTGAAATTGAGACTAAGCTTCTTGGTCTTGCTTAGGGCAGTATGGTCATAGAGAGCTGGCCAGTACCTCCCATAAGTGTCTGTGGGAAGAAGGAGGGCAGGGAGGCCTCCAGGGAGGCAGAGCAGTCATGACCAGGCTCATTTCACA